>NC_141562.1:20540234-25525234 GCF_036417535.1 Chlamydotis macqueenii
ACTGGTGGCCCTGTGGCACGGCCACACTGCAGTTCACCCCGCGGCACAGCCCCAGCAAGCAGGTCCCTGCCCTGAGCTGAGGGGCCAGCGCCGGTCCGGTCTCATACGCTCTTCTCCCCTTCCATGTGCTCCTTGGCTGGAGAGGGCTGCTTGTCCTGGCTGCCCTCGGGGCCGGGTTTGGCGGGAGAAGTGGGGCTGCTGCTGGCGGCAGGCAGGAGGTTGGCAGACTGGAGCACAGCCTCCGAGTGCTCCCGGGCCTTCATGCGCAGTGCGGCCACGCTGGCGGTGCGGTTGCTTTGGCAGCCGTAGGTAGGCAGGAAGGAGAGGCCCATGGGGTCTGGAACGCAGCACGAGCACAGTGGGCTCCCTGCAGAGGAAGGAGACAAGGCACCATCACTGATGGGGAAAGTCATGGAAACTGTCCCCTCCATGGTCAATCTGGAGAGGGCAGAGATGGAGTTGGAGTCTCAAATGGCAACAACCCTCTCCCCTATTGACCTTTAGTGGGAACATAGATGTTCTCTGGATCAGGGCTAGAAAAGACAGATCCTGTTCTGCTGAGGCCCGCTGTGAAGGATCTTACACTGTGAGTCATCCAGCGTGACAGAGTGAGTCAGGGCAAGCAGAGTCAGAATCAAGCAGTGACATTTCCATCACTCATGAGATTTCCTCACAAGTGAGGCTGAGCTCGCCCCCTGCTCTCATACCAAGCTGCTGCTCTGTGGCTGCTATCAGCCCCATGCTGGAGTTATCTCCTGCCCTGCATCTGCACACTGAAGCCTGACCAATTTGGGCAGCATTTGTTGGGTGAGTGTGAGGGTCCCATCACTTACCTACACCTGAAAGATTACTGCAGAGTGAAAAGTGAAAATGTCCTTGTTGTTATGCAGGTACTAATAACCTTCTCCTGTCTCATTGTAAGATGAGACAGACTTTTCCTTGGTCAGGCCTCTGACAACTATTGGCATCGTGTCTACCTTACAAAAATCTGTTCTACCTTCACCCACCCAATGTCTGTGCTGCTTAAGGATGACACTTCAAAGAGAACAGCCTCCAGAAGTAAGCTAAGGCCACCTAAAACTGCTGCTGCTGACACGGCTTAAGAGTCCCATCAGGAAAGATGGGCCACACCATTTCTACCCTGTCAGCTGAGACACGTGGGCTGTTCCAAGCAGGCAATAAAAAGCTGGAGAGAAGGCGAAATGGCTATTCCTCTCCCCTTGAGCCAAAAGGCTTCCCTGGAACCCACTGACAGAGGCAGTCCTCACTCCACTAGCTGCCTTTCTGAGCTGGACCAGTGCAGGCTCTTCCTCTGGCTTGTTTTCGATAGCACTGGGACTTGGGCCAGTTCCAAAACAAGCACGGCTGAAAATGTAGGTTGACCATTGGGCAAGACATGAAGTCCATCCAAAAAGCCACCTTGGTACCTAGCTTAGATGAATTTATTGAATGAAGGAGAATGTGTCAGAGGAGTAGGGAGGGGAGACAGGGTGGGACGCCTGAGCTACTACTTTAATTTGCCCTCTGGTGAGAAACACTGGGTGACACCATTTTTTCCAGGAGTCTCAGAGGCCACACAAACTCCACATCCTCTTCTATGGATAAGCATAGAATGTATGGAAGGACACAGCCTGTCCTTTGCTGATATGCTGCCTCTCAACAAGAAACAGCCCGGCCACGCACATCCTGACACGGTGCAATGTCTTCCTCTGATCTTTCCAAGCCAAGGACTTGCTTTAATTTCTGCAGTTAATATTTGAGTTAAATGGCTCATGACTAAGTGATGGAACTAATAACCTGCAGGGAGCAGGTAGCCTTTCTTTTACACTTCTGCTCTCGGTAGCAACGGGTCAGCACCCATCTGCTAGGGATGAAGGCAGACAGTTGTTTGTTTTTAGGATGTTGGCAAGACTTCTCCACAGCAATTGTCAGAGATCAGTAGCTTGCAAGTAACATTCAGCAAAAAGTACTCTTTGCATTTTAAAAAACAGAATCTACAAGAGACAAGTTATTAATGTAACTGGAAAGTATTCTTTTTTCTTGTAATACTCCCTTGATAGAGCATATGATCAGCAGACCAACATTTCCATGGGTTCAGGCATTCAAATGGATTGCACAAGCAAGTTTCAGCACTTGACTGAAACCCTCCAATTTTTACTTTTATCACTAGGAAGTTCAATCTTGAATTCTGTGGCTGCTTTGAGCCCTCAGAAGGAGGGCTTATAACAAATTCCAATCAGTAACACAACTTACAGTTTTTGCCACCGTCAACCACACTCATAAAGTCATCTTTTGGCTCTGTTGAATCGCAGCTGCTTCAGGGGTACTGGATGGCCACAGTTTTAACAAGAGGGAGGAGAGGAAGATCAGCACTTCAGAGTCCCTACGGTTTGCAGCAGGTCTTTAGCTGCAGAAACCACACAGAAGTCTGTTTTTTCACTACTATTAAGCCTCACTATCTTGAGGTTCAGCTCTGAAATGGGGGAGCATGGAGGCCTGCCTGTGCATCAACTATCTTTGCACTGCTGCTTTCTAACACAAACTGAGTGAGGCTTTTGAACGCAGCTGTGCATCTCCCAGGCTGCGGGGAGGGCTGGCCCGTCTGTGGTAGCTAATGCAGGACCCAGCACAGACATTGTCTGCTTAGTGGGAAGAAGTGGAAAAGAGTCTTTCCCCTTTCAAAAGAGGAGGAATTAGCTCCATCCCCTAATAATAATTTTCATTCCATTGTTAGAGAGGGATAAAATATTTATCAGTCTTCAGTACCAATCTAAGCTCTTTGCTTAATAATTAGACCTGATATTACCTAGTGGCTCTGCAACCTGAGGGTGCAGTTACCTGTGGTGGAAACTAGGCTATCTCTAGCAATAATTCACCCATAAACCATTCCTTTTGCTTTCAATGTGGTTAAAACCCTTGCAAACAACAGCTCACACCTAAAAAAAAGTGTAAAGTAGTAAGTGTCATTTGCTCCAGGGTCCAGCTACAACACAGGAGAGTAAGATTTAGCCCTGGTTCTTTTTAATGTAGGTTGTAAAGAAAGTTGAATCTACCTTACAATTGCCTATGTCTGCGAGCAATAAGTCCAGGGAAATCTGTCAGACTTTGCTGGCACAAAAGCCAAGATGAGCAATGGAAGAATCAGGAGCCCAAGGTCTCCACTTGCCTGTCAGTCAGGGACATGGACAGGGATCAGACTTGCACCAAGAAAGAAGCACCCACATGCAGCAATCAGTGTTTTTTTTACATCTCACTGCAGTAACCCAGAGTCCACAGTGGGGAAGGAAGAAACTATTCCTAATTATTTTGAATCCTCAGAGCAGTTCAGGCACCTAGCTCCCATCAAAATCAGCAAGGGTTAAGCTGTAAGCCCTAGATCTTGATCCAGATTTCACTAATATCTATGACAGTCTGATGGTACTTTAATGGGATTTGCATCAAGTTGTTACAATACAGATTGGGTATCATTTTCTTTCTTTCAGGAACTTACTGCCTCCTGTACACAAAATTAAAATATACAATTAGATTTCCATTAACTTAAAGCAAATTCTGCTGAATTGATCTGAACCTCCTTGTATTCCTATATGAGATCATACCTTAAATGCTCAGCCTGAACATAAATACTTAATGTAATAAATACAGTCTGAAATATTTGATCCACTTGGCAGTTTAATTGATCTACTACAGAGACTGACAGGAAAAATTAAATTAGTTCTGTCTTGTCTCTGCCAACATCACATTTCAATTGTAACTATATTTGATCTACAATTTTGGTTGTAGACCCTTTTCTGCAGTTCCAAGGTTCAATTTCAGCTGAGAAGACTGGGGAGGGAGGGGGGCCCATATTGATACATAAGTAATTAAAATATATATTTTGTGTTTCTACTCAACAGTTTGAAGAATTTAATAGTTAGCCTTTCCAAAAGGCAAAACCCCAGTTCCTTTCCTTTTTCAGTATTTGTGCGTATCAGCATTTGATGTGGACAGCTGAACAGCAACCTGACATAGAGGGAAGCAAGAAAAAATTCCAATTTAAAATCCTCACCTGCCAATGCATGCTGTTTAGTTTTCAAATAAAATATTATGCTTGATTTAAGTATTGTTTATTTCTGATAGTAGTCACATTGGCTTGCTCAAGCTCTAAATCCTCATAAACTCTGAAATCACTTTCACAAAGCTTGTAAGGTCAACAACAACCTCGAGTTCATAGTGTCATTTACCAGTGAGAGCTGATTCCAAGGGAGCTCCCTGTTGCTCTTCATACACGAAGCCAACGCTGTGTCTATTAAAGCCTGAGGCACAAGCAGGAAAACCAAAA
This sequence comes from Chlamydotis macqueenii, assembly GCF_036417535.1. NCBI lineage: Eukaryota > Metazoa > Chordata > Aves > Otidiformes > Otididae > Chlamydotis > Chlamydotis macqueenii. The sequence continues at coordinate 20,544,553 of NC_141562.1, forward strand.
GTGGCTTTATCCAAACTTTCTCTGAATCAGGAGATTCAGAAGAACAAGAAAGGCATGAATCTGAAGTCTGAAATGGAGAGGCACCAGATGCTCCCAGTATTATTTAGGGTAGCCTCAAGGCTGCTAAAGTGGTGCTAGATGGTTCCTCTTTCTAGTGCCTAAGCTGATTAAGCGTGGAAGGGACCCTATGCTGCTCAGAGCTGACAGCAGAGTCCAAATGTTATAATTTCATATCACCTTGGCTAGTGAACCCTATATGCCCAATGCAAACAATAAAGAGCTGACGATCTGGCTCAGTTGCTCTAGCAGGAGCATTTTTGTGTAAATAACTTGACAGCGAAACTGGAAGATTTCATCCTCCTTCATTTGTGCCATTAGTACTGTTCAAAAAAAAAATTCAGAAGCCAGGACCTTGCCTGTTTGGACAGGAAAGCTGGTGGCGAAGTCCACAAAAGCTGGGACAACAGAATCAATCTTTGGAATACTGTCAGCTCAGCAACCATTTGCCGCAATTTCTTTCCACATCGAAAACATGATCTGACCCTAAATCCTGCTGACGTGTCACTCCAAGAGGAGTCAATAGAAAAATCCTGCCCACCTAATGTCCACTAACCTAATCAAGATTTACCCTGGAGGAACAACCCAGCACCCATTTCCTTCCCATGGCTCCTAGGGCCCCTAGTATCTGCATATACCCTAATTGTGATAAAGACCAAAAAAATCTACCTGTGAGGTAGGACTGTGCTAGAATCAGGGACCTGTGGTATGAGAATCAAAGTAATTTGCTCAGGATCTCTGCACCTATAGCAAAATAAAGAAATGTTAAAACTCTCTGAAGTCACAGTGTCAGATCAACTAAGAAAAATGCCAAACAGAACCCTTTTGATGTATTTGCTGTATTACATGAGAAAAGTTGATAAGTCCATATGCAAGAACGACAGAGAAAATAAAGGACCCCAAGAGTTTTGATTCCCTTTCCCAAGTCTTATGGTAAGCAATGGTGCCTCAATTCGGTAAACATCAGTTCAAGGTTAAGTTAGGTCCTTGAACACTTCTTTCTCAGTCTTGGCAATGGAAATTGCCCAACAGAATCAGGCAAATTCTCTTCATCTTTCCATAACAGAAATTGAAATGTAATGGATGGGCAGTTCTAGTTGTTGTGGTTTTTTTCCTGGGTACTGCAATTAAGCCTCCCTAATATGAACAACAGCAACCACAGCAGCAACAAACAATAAAAGAGCCTAATCAATGGTGCCCCGGAATATCCACTTTGATGTGCATAATGCAGTCCTGCTTCTCTATCAGTGGTGTGGAGGTGCCGTGAAAACCAACTGAGCTATAACTTGCAGAGAGCAGAGTTGTGGGTGAATTATGAAAGTAATTCCCTGGCAAGTGTAATTATTTCTCTCCTCATACACTGCACTCATCATAGGGTCTGGGGAAATTTTAGTGGAATGTAACAGACACGCTCTTGGCCTCAGCCACCAGAATGGTAGAACGCTTCCGCTAAAAACCGAAGATTCTTGTTTACACCCATTAATAACATCTTCTACATTAATGAATTGCATTCATGCTGTCATCCATTAAGAAGGTACTTTGAGGTCTCTCTCTGCACAGAACGCTAGCTTCTCCTGATGACTCTATTGTTATACAGCCCATAAATAAAACAAGTATTTTCCCTTCATATTTGAGGTCTGCAATTAAATCTACTAAATGGACTGCAGATGCATGGTTTACAGTAAGTGATTCATCTTGGAAGATCATGGAAATGTCAAAGTCACCACAATGAAGTAGCATAGTTGTCAAATTAGGACAATTTCAGAGAGTAACGAACACCAGAAATTTCACCTATGCGAGCCAACCTTCTTCCTGACTACGGCCAGTGGTGAAGAACTAAAGCCCTGAAGCAGGAAACCCTGTATACCACAGAAATAATGATCTTATGCAAATTTTTCAAATAAGAAATTGCATTTCCTGAAAGAATAGTATGTAGTGAGGTAATACGTTGGTTAATAGATGCTTGCTACTAAGTACAGTCTCTGATGTGCTAAACTCCAGAGAGTGAGAGGATTCACCTAATGAAAGAAAAAGATCTGTTGTATTACTGAATAGAGAATAATGGACAGAAACAGAAAAAAACCTATTCAGTGGTAACATACTCTTCTTTGTTCTATGTTCTGAATTACCATTCTGATCTCTATTTTATAGCTGGCTTGTTTTCTTCACAGAACATCCTATGGTGGTAATACCACCCCTTTGAGGGAAAAAAAAAAAAAATCTCCATTTTAGAGATAGCAGGGTTCATGGGCACATTGCTTAGGGAGAATAGTTTTCTTCTCATTCATCAGAGCAGACCTAGCATCATGCTTCAGCAATATCTGTACCTAGAAGTGGCACATGTGGGGTTCAGATGAGTGCTGCCTGTTGAAGAGTTGCTGAGCCACACAAAGCATCAGGCAAGCCTGCACTGCCCTGCACAGTCTTTCCAAAAGCAAAGCTGCAGGCTCAGTCCCTGTCCCATGCTACATTGTCCTTGCATCTTGCATCCTTGTCTTGCATCTACTAGACTGACTTCATCATCAAGTATTACATCCTTATACCACAAATTAGAACCAGCAACTATGTGCCCTAGACACTTTAGGCAGTCTTGGAAATCTGGGGCTGGAGCCAAGCAATCAAAGTCAGAGAAGGAGAAAGAGAGGTATTAGTTTATTTACAGAAGACAGAGAACTCTCAGATGGCAGAATGAAAATGGTCCCTGAGAGCATAAAATAATTGTTAATTAGTTACATCACCATCATCACTTGTTATTCACTGTATTGATTTTAATTGTCTCCTTCTAAAGCATCAGTCAAATATTACTCACTGACACCAACAAAGTGTTGGCTCACAAGCCCGACAAAGCACATCTTGTCTCCTCGAAGAATAAGAAAACAACCTAGACTTCCCAGTTGTACCTGATGTGCTGAGAGTGCCCATTTGTCTGCAGGCAGCTTTTATGGTCTTACTGAAGAATACGATTCCCTTTACTGGCCGGGATTGTTCTCCCCATGGTGGGAATACCTATCTATTTACAGGATCCACATAGAGGAGCTGCATTTAATTTGACATTTGCATAGAATAAAGCAGGGTCATGCAACCATTGGTAGTGAAATGGTGCTTTGACTCTGGAGCAAATATTTTGCTTTCAAAAGCACAAAGAATTCCTTGTAGTTTCAAAGCATGCTCAGCACAAGAGAGATACCAGGAAGAGTTGATCATTTCACTCTTCAGTAAAACTTGCAAAATCTTGGAAAACCTTACTACTGGCTGAATTTCTCCTTACCCAAGCAATCCCAAAACCAAACAGCTCAGAATTTTATGCCCTGTGCAGAGTTTGATAGATTTCCTGTGGCACAGTCTTATGCCCTCAGAATCACTGTGGCAGAGTCCTGTCGGCATTTCTGCTGCAAAATGCAACTAGATTCTCAAGGGAGATCCTTAGGTCACTTCATTAAGACACATAAGGACATAGACTAATGCCCACCTAAATGTAGGGTTAGTTGTCCTTTGACAGGCCTGAAGTGTACAAATCGACTCCTAGCTGAAAGGGGGAAATGAGAAGGGAGAGTCAAACAAACTGAACTGACCAAGACGAAGAAGGTTGTCCTTTCCTTCATTCCCACAACCATTATTTCTTCCTCCAGACTCGCATGTGAGATTGGTTGTGCTCTCAAATACATTGGTTTAGACAAACCATCATGAACAATCTGGTGTTTCCACACCAAAGAAAAACAAAATGCAAATCAGGCCTGTCATACTTTCAGTCCACTCAGAACCTCTAGAGATCATCCTGTTCATCATTGCCAATTACTGAGACTGAAGCTCAAAGTCTGCTGTGCACAGCCCCTACCCAGCTCAAGTGCATTGCTCTTGGAGAAACAGGAAAAGAGAAAGTTAAGAGGATGAGCCAAAGAAAGAGGAGACAATACTCCATATATAAATACCACAAGAAAGATGCTACAATTATTCTCTGCTTGTATAAATCACAAAGCTCCTGGTAGGTGGATATGCAGATATGCAAATTTGTAACTGAATTTCTTAAAATCAAAATAGTCTCCTTGCATGTATCCAGAGATTTCTAGTACCAGGTAGGAAATATAAACTGGGCATCTCAGCAATGAACTGCACATGTAGGTGACAACATTCGAGAGAATATGCATGCATCTGATAACTGACCATGCCATACACAAATTACAAAAAAATCTATATTTTCCTTTGGGACCAGCTTTTCAGGAACACTGCCTCTTAGCCTGGGCAACTGACTATCTAACAAGTATCTTTACAAGAGATTCAGGAACAGGATTTCTCCTGCCCCTAAGAGCAAATTATTAATTTCTGTATTTAGTGGCTGAGCTGTAAAATCACAGAAAAGAATACCTGGAAGTCTTCCAAATAAATAAAACTTAAAAAAAACAATCAAACAAACAAACAAAACAAATCTACAAAATCACCAAATCAAACAAAACAAAAACACAAACAAACAAAAACACACCCCCCCCATCATTTTGCTTGGCTTTTGTTTATTGGGGTTATTTTTCTTAAAATTTAGCTACATTTAAAACAGAAACAAGTGAGAACAATGTATTAATGCATTTCATTTTGAAAATGCTTAAATGTAAATTTTAAGGAAAAAAAAAAACCCTTACTTCCATCCAAAATTATTCAGTGAACACAACCCCATTTCCACACCTTTCAGCATACCCAGGACTACATTTATCGATGAACAATCTTTTTGCCGGAAGAACTTCACCTGTATCCGCTCCAGAAAGGCTCTTCCTGCCCAGTGGAAGAAGCTGAAAGTCTCTGCCCCAAGACTTGGCAGTCACGGGGCAGAGATCAAGAGGACCTGTGCAGCCCAACAGCCACTGCCTGCTTACAGGGTTTAGGTTGAGAGTCATCCCTTAACTTCTAGGGTTCAGGTCACACTTGTGTGGCTTTTCTTGATCCAAAACCACAGGTCCCACACCTATCAAAATAGCAGTAGCTGTATGGCATGTCTGGCTTCAGCTTTTTTGGAAAGACAGGAGGAAAGGGGGAACAGGGGGCAGGATGCTAGACTTAATGCACAACTTAACAGTTCTAAGCATTTGCTTCAGGAATATAGCTTGGCAACACTGATTTAACTGGAAATACTCATGAAGAGCATGAGGTATGCCAGAGAACATAGTGAGAGGTATTAGAGGACATTTGTGTTTGTAGGGGAGAGTCTTAAACTGGGAAACTTTCCTCAAAAATTATTGCACCACATCGGGGCATACAGTAAATGTACATGCCACTTTGTGCTTGGCAGAGCTCTGAGGCTTTACATCTGATAAATCTATAAATTGAATTCATCATGCTTACACCCTTAGTCTTATAAATTGTTAGACTAAGAACGGCTAATGGATCAGCTGGTGATATATTTTTAAAAGACGCATACTGCTGCTTTTTGGGAACTGAAAAGGATATGGCCACTGGATGTACCCTTCCCAAAGCCTGGATCCCACGTAATGAGGAATTACTTTGTATCCTCCCCAGTCCCCATGCACACATTTTTTTCAAGTTCTCAAAGGGGACCTACTGTTCAAGAAGAGAAAGGTCTGGCACTGAGCAGAGATGTACTGCAAAGGAAACCGCATGCAAAGAGTGGATGAGGCATCAGTAACAGTGCCAGGTAATGTATAATGCAAAAGGATGTGCATAACTAATTTATTAGTATAAATTTGACTCTTAAAAAAAAGCATATGCAAAGAAAACTCTAAAGGAGCAAACCCCACCTGCCTTGCTCCTTGAGACAAACCCTGACCTCGCTGAAACTGTCTGTCTCAGTAAAATGAGGGAGCTTTGCCACAAATAATGCTAAAATTTACAACAGGAGACTCACTGCTCTACCTGCAGCATCGGTCAGTGCAATTAGCGCCAACAATAACAGAAAAAGGGATCCTGCGTTCCCCAATGGCTTCCCCACTGCCTCAAGTAGGACCATGCCACTTAGCTCAAAAGAGCTGCTCTTTGAGCTCAACCCTGAAGTTAAACAAAGTCACTTACCTTTCAGAGAGGCGACATGGGATAAAGCTTGTGCGTACGTGGCTGTGTTGAGAAGAGTCCCTGGCAGGCAGGAAGGGAAGAAAGGTCCTGTAGGACCAACTGCTCGACTCAGGCTGATGGAGAAGAGAAAACAATTCACTCACAAAACCAGACCTAGCTGATTCCAAAGACAGCATTTCTGCATGCACACAAACACGCTAGTGTCTCAGTGTCCAACTAGATGGTACCAAGCCTGGATAACGTTAGCCTCCCACAGCCAACAGCTTCTCAACATCTCATCTTCTAACAGTTTGGGCTGGACCTGAAGATGGTATGGTGCAGGTCAAGGCTTAGCAGCAGGCAAGTCTGTATGTATGTACATACGTATGATGCATACTTGCCCCAAAGAGAGGCAGCTGGTAACATGGATTATTACTCTTACCTCTGCTGGATCTCCAGACTCTCTTTTTTATTCCTGTTTTGATCTGCTGGAGAAGGGGAATTTAAATTTCTCGCAGGAGGTGCCACCTCAGGAATTGTTTCCTTAGAGCCCTCTTGGTCGGAAGCACCCCTCTCTGTTTTCCTCCATTTAGCTCTTCGGTTTTGGAACCACACCTGGAGCAGGAGAGCAATCAAGGCTGAATACCATGTTCAGCCAAATGTGAAGCAAAGAAATTGTAAATTGTTGCTCTAGTGAAATCAGAAGCTTGACTTAAACTTTCTCTTATTTTGAGTCCTCATTGTTATTCTAGTTGAGCCTTAGGATTACATTTGTATCTGGAATATTTCTGTGTCTGGAAAACAAGCCAGGAATGTCTAAAGACATTCCAAAGGCATGTTCAAAATTTTTTTTTTAAAAAGAGTTTTGATGTTACTGTGCCAGTTAGTAAAACATTTAAATGTGTGCTTGCCTTTATGCACTGTTCTGCTTTTATCTGAACTACGACGGCACACTTAAGATTCTCACTGATTTCTATGTTATAACACGTCTGAAAGCCTTTTCTACAGCGATGGACTTAAATACATATCTAAGCACTCTGACAAAACCGTATGTAAGTCTTTAAATGAGATGCTGCTACAATCAGAGAGGTTAGAAATGACAAGGTATGTATCAGGCTGTTTTAAGCAGCCTATTTCCTGGAGAGGACTGACACTTGCTGTTATTCCTCTGATGTATTTGTCCAGTCTGCATTTAGAGGACTCAAAAGATGGTAGCTACTAATCTTGGAAGAACATTCCACAGTTGAATACACATCAGTTTCCAAAACTTATTTTTCCCTGTAATGCAATAAAAATACTCACTTTCTTGATTTCATCCCCTGACTTCTAGTCCAAATACTTTTTTTTTCCATTTATCTTGGAGCTGATGCTCTGAAAGCACCTTATTTGAGGCGGAAAATCCCCAGCCTCTCTTGAGGTCAGGAAATCCACATTTTAATACATGACTTCAAGTATAGGCGAGATTGCTATTATTATCATTCTCCTTCTACAACTCCATTTTAGTTAGCTGCCTTTTAATTGCGAGTATCAGCAAACATTGAATAATGATTTTATCTATATTCTAAATTTAGAGCAGTTAAATGCAAAGCAAAATGCAGACACTTTCTTGCGTCTTAATTGAATGAAGGTCACAGCTATAACAACATTTAATTGAGCTATTTTTCATTATCATATTTTAATGACTTTGCACTGACAGTTTGCCTGCTTCTGAGGAAAGAGCATGATGAAGTCGTTTATTTCCCTATTTAGTTATTGTTTGACAACATCATCTTCGATTAAGACTCTGCTTTATAGCACATTAATCATATTTGAATGAGCAAGGGGTATAAATGTAAACATATCTCCCATCCTCCGTGTTTCCCCATGTCCCTGCATGAAAGCAGGCTAAACAAATGCTTGCATCTATTGTCTGTTTGCATAATAGCCAACAACAAGGCTAAACACCAGTCCTCAGCAATCTAATTGTCACCACCCCTATCTCACCCTTGCACCTTTCAGGAAGAAGTTATGATCTTCCACTTCTGAATGCTCAATAATTGTCCCATTTATCTCAATTTGCAGTTCAGTCTTTAGGCACCATAGCCAAAATGGCATTTTTTATTATTTTTTTTAAGCCAATACCTACAATGCAGTGGCAAAAGGAGATTTTCATTTCCAAATAATAATCAGTTTAATTTGCCCGCATATGACCAATGATTCATGTTCAGATTTAATAATCAGGATCGCATAATCTGATTATAGGAGAAATAATTTGTTTACAATCCCCAATTTACTGCAGTGAATTCCATTATCTCTCTTCAGCCATTGGGTTTTAAAAGATACTAACATGACCCTAGGGAATAAAAGGCAAGCTATTATATTTCCTACAATTAGATCTTTGCATAGTCTTAACCCCAAGCACCTAAATAAAAAAAAAATAAATAAATACAAAAACAGTGTGTAGAAAAGCCCCATAAATAAAATGAATGCATAATCGTGTTCAAAAAATGGCTTGCAACTCTGTGGTGGATGCCTGCAGAGTTATAGGGATCCATCTCTGACAAGTGCAGGACTACTGTTCTTAGCAGAGCTTGTACACAGACAAAATTAATCCCTTAATATGGAAAAACAACCATTTGGGTCAAAAAAAAAAAAAACAAAAGGGAAAAAAACTGGGGAGAAGGAAGAATGGAAGAAGTGGAAAAGAGTGGAGGTGGAAAGAGCAATCGTGGCAAAGGGTACTTATTGGATCATATTAAAGGTGTGGGAATTGCTCTTTAGTTGTCTAAATTAAGTGTTTAGAAAGAAGGTGAAAGGCAGAAAAGTTGAAGAGGTGGTAGCTCGTAGCTGGGCTCCCTGCAGCTGACTGACCCCACTGCTCGCCAGTGGTCATAGCTGCTTTGGAGAATCACGTCTCAGCTCTTTTCTCCACACACCCCCCCCTCCAAAAGCAAGGAAATGGATGTGCATTGATGTAATTTAGTACCTTGGAGACGCGGACAAATTAGTGTAGAACATTATCACTAGTTAATTATGAATGACCGATTAATCAACCTAATCTAATATTCCACATTATGTTGATGTTATTAAAGTGCATCATGAAAATGACAGATCGTCTTCATTTGCGTTCTTTGGCCAAATGTGCACTCTGCAGTCATGATGTCAAAAAAAAAAAAAAAAAGTTTGCCAGTTTGAATACCCGAGAGTTAAATAATGCCCCAGAATGTTTACCTGCACCCTGGCTTCCGTGAGGTTGATTTTCATGGCCAGCTCTTCCCTGGTGAACACATCGGGGTAGTGGGTTTGAGCAAAAACGGCTTCCAGTGCCTCGAGCTGGCGGAGGGGAGAGCAAACACCACTCAGGGGCAGGGCACGGCGCGGCGGGGCCGGGGGCTGCCGGATGCCCCGGGGAGGCTCCAGCGGGGGCCGCCCAAGGCTGCGGGCCGGGCTGTGCGGAGAGCGGGCAGGGGGCGGGGAGGAGCAGGCTCCTACCTGCTGCAGGGTGAAGGTGGTGCGGTTGCGGCGCTGCTTCCTTCGCAGGAACCCGTCGTCGAAGTCGCCGGCCGAGTGGCCGCCGAAGGGTGCCGCGCCTGCAGGCGGAGAGCCGCGTTAGGGCCGCAGGTCACGCCGCGCCGCGGGAGAGGGCCCGGACCGGGCGGGCAGCGCTGCCCCATCGCCGCGGGGTGCGGGGCCCAGAGCAGCTCGGCCAGCCTGGGCGGCACCGCGGGAGCCCCGCCGGGCACCTGGCGTCCTGAGTCCACCGCGCCGCGAGCGAGAGGCAGCCCGCCCCCGGGAAAGGGGCGTTTTCGGGCCATTTGTGTTTGAAAAGGAGGAAGAGACGAGACTTTGGCCCGGGCGCGGTGCCGGCAACTCGGGGTCGTACGAGCCTCCCGCCTGCCGGCGGGGGAACAAGGGGGAGGCTCCTCCCTGGAAAGAGCAGGGCTGGAGCCGCTGGCCGTTTTCACCGGCACATCCACGCACCCTCCGAGCAGCGGCCGAACTGCCCCCCGCGTCCTCGCCCCCGTCCCCGCAGGCGAACGGCACACGCGGGCACCGGGCTTCGCACAGCGCCGAGCACCGCAGCGCGGCTGGGGCTCGGCCACGGCCGAACCGCCCGGACGCGGCAGGCGGAGGGGACCCCTGCCCTTCCCCGGCGGGGGGGAGTTCGAGGGCCCCAGGGGGAGACTGGGGCACTGGTCGGAGCCCGGGAGGGGGCAGGAGGCTCGCCGGGATGTAAACCACCTCCCGTGGGGCAGAGCCCGGCCTTCGCCGCTCCCCCGGTGACTGAAAGGCTTCGCTCCCTTTCTGTCCGCTGACAAAACAAAGTGAAAAATCAAACCAACACAAACCTCAAACCAAAACAAAACCACCACCGAACAGAGGAGTACCCAAAAGCACAGCAGCATCCCTCGGACATGAGGACAAAACTCACGGGCCTGCCCGGCGGAGCACCCCGGCCCACCGGTCCCGCTGCCCCAAGGCGCAGGGGCTGGAGGTGGCTGCTCATCTTGCAGCGTCTTTTAGGAGATAAACACGGCCCCCAGCTCCCTCCTCGCACAGATGGACGGCTCGCTGCCGACCTGCGAGACGCTCCTCAGAGAATAAAAGTGTCCCGGTGACCCCCCCAGAGCTCGGTCACATCCCTCCGGCACACCGGAGCCTCCCCAAGGTGCCCGAAGTTACCGAAAACGCGGACCAAAAAGGGCTTTTCTGTTGCCGCTTCTTCAGTTTGGTGATGGGTGGGTGATTTTTTTTTTTTTTTTTTTAGGGCGGTGTTTGTTTCGGTTTGTTTGTTTGTTTACTTGAGATGCTCTACGCCGTTTCCACCCTTTAGCAGGGGAGACCGGCCCCCCCGCCCCGCTGCTGCCCATGCGGAGAGGGCGAGGGGCCGGCCCGGGCACGGCAGCTTCCTCCAGCAGCCCCCGTCACGGGGAGAGGCTGTACCCACGGGGGACCGCTCACCGGCTCGGGCCGCCGAAATCAGGCACCGGCCCCGAACTGCCGCCGGAGGAACCAACAAACAACAACAACAAAAAAAGCAAAAGCGTGTTTCCAAAGCTCTCTGCCAAAAGCTAACGAACAAAGCCGCCCCGGCCCGGGGTGGCACGGGCGGGGCACCTGGAGGGACCCCCGGCCGGGCCGGGGACGACTTGCGGGAGACAGTTTTCCAGCCGGCGACGCGCGTGGGTCCGCCGTGCTTAAAGCGGGGTATGCCCCTTCCCCGGAGGGTGAAGCCGCCGGAGCACCGCTCCCTGGTAGCGCTGCGGCGGGGAAAGCCTCTTGCTCGCCGGGGATGCCCACGCAAGGCGGCGGGGTGGGCGGCCGAGGGGATTTGTTGCGTGGACTTGCAAAAGAAAAAAAGAAAGAAAACCCCAACTGTGCGGCCGAGGCTGGGGGGCTGCTCCCAGCGCTGGCCAGAGGCAGCGGGCGCGGGTACAGGCGGGAGTGACAGGGGGAAAACCCAAAAAGTGGCATATTTGTTTTAAGAGAGGAAACAAACAAATAAACAGAAACCTCTGATCGACAAAACAAATAAAATAATCCTCCCAAATATTTATTTTCCGCTTTTTTTTTTTTCAGTCGTGCCCCGTCTTTCCCCATCCTCCCGCAGAATGTTTGTAAAATAGCATTAAAGATTTATGCGGTCCCTTTTGCTGGAGGGAGGAGGCGTGACCACGTCCTGAAAGTGTCCCGATTACAGCCATGACACCAACATCTGTGCTGGGAGGGGAGAAAAGCATCTCTTTCGTAGCCCGAGGCTCAACTGCGGAATCGCTATCCACAGAGGGGAGGCAGGTGGCAAAATGACGGGGGTGGGGGTGTAAAAACAAGGCCTTTCCAAGAGGAATCAAATTAAAAAAAAAAAAAAAAAAAGTCATGCAATCCTTCTGTCCATCCTGTGACAAGAGGGGAAAGCTGGGCGCGGGGAGGAGGGATAAGGTTCTGTTTTCTCAAGATTTTACGCTTTTATATTTAGCTGCCTCCATAGATCTGTGTCTCATCCAAGCACGTATCTGCACCCCGACAGCCAGAAGTGCCGGCTCTCGGGCAGGTCCATCCCCCAGCGCATCCCCCCGACCCCTCGAAGTTCAGCTCTTGTACTTACACGTCTCCGTGCGACAACACTCACCCTCGAGCTGCGGCGGGCAGTGGAAGTAGAACATGGCCCCGCGGCCGGGCCGGAGCCCGCTGCCCGCTGCCCCGGGGCCGGGGTCGGGATCGGGGACAGGTCCAGCCCGCGAGGCGCGGGGCTTCCGCACACCCCCCGCACCAGCTCCCCAGCCGGGCACCGCCCAGGGGTGTCCTGCCGACCTGAAGACAGAGAGAGAGGAAAAGAACAGACAGGTAAGTAACCGGGAGAAAGCAGCCAGAGAAACTGGTTGGTAATCCCAGATCCCATCCCAGAGGAAGCAGAGAAAGTAGTGCCTAATGCTTTAAGCAACGAAATGAAAAAGCTAAAGGCAGAAGACTCCATGGTAGGTGCACAGTAATCAGAATCAGTAAAACTTTGTTGCTTCTCTGCTTCTTTTTTCTTTTTATTTTTTTTCCCTCCAAATAGCAGATTACCTATCTCTTGTTCTTCTGTCTATCCATCTATACATTCATTCAGTCATCCATCCATCTATCTAGTTATCTCAGATGTTCCCTTCCAGAGCAAATAATTGCATACAGAAAAAAAAAAAGCAGCATATTATAGTTAAGAATAAATCGTTTTTAAAAAGAGATATCTAAATTATTCTGTCTAAATGAAACAGCAATAAAACCTAAAAGCTATTTTCTTTTTAAAGCAGCCAACACACTGTGAGCTGCGTTCAGGTTGAAACCAATGTCCTCGGCAAGAAAAAAAAAAAAAGAAAACCATTCAAATTTATATGCAGTCATATAAAAAAAATCCGGAAGGCAAGTAAAAATAGTAATCCATACCTAAACCGAACAGAAGTAAAAATCACCAGCAAGGTTTAGGGGTATTTTGCGCTGGAATAAGGCACTGTGAGTTGGCTGCAGAGACAGAAGGGCTCTGTGGAGTTCTGGAAGTGGCCAGATGTCTTTATATCTGTCTACAGCATGCTCTGCCTCTCAGCACTTGCCTTTATAATCTCACGCATAATTGGCCTTAATCTGATTATTTCCAGCGCTGTCTACAGTGAGTAACTTGGATAGGTCTATTGGGCCCTACAAATGGCCCACGTGGTGTGCAGAGCAGGGGGAGAGGAAAAAAAAAAATAAATAAATAAAAGAGATGAAAAGAAAAAAAAAAGTCATTTCTCAGCAAACACCAGGAATGTGAACAGCAGCAACAAAATCCCATTATTTTCCGAGGGTTGGCGCTCCGGGGCTCGGCGGCCCCCGGGTCCCCGTCACAACCCCCCCCGCCCCGGGGTGCCCCGGGCTGCGGGGCCGTGCCGAGCCGTGCCCGGCCGCCCGGACCCCGGGTGGGTAATTGCCGCCGGCTGGGTTTTGGGGGGCCGCTCGGCACACGCCTTGCCTTTCCAAGCGATCGTAGCGCGGCAAAGTTTGATTTTGTTCACAGCGAGGGGTCTCTGGATTTATGCTCGCTTCCCGTCTGCAAATGATATGCGGCGGGACCCTTCGCAATTACTTTTAAAATGCATCCGAGACATTGGCTCAGCGGAGAGAGATGGCCCTTGCCTCAGCCCGGGTGAAAATTAGACTTTAAAGTACCCAGATGAAATTTTCAAGTCAGGGACGCGGGATTGGATCAAATCACATAAACTGCAAAAAAAGCAAGTATAATGGCGCATAATTGGTTCTGTAATAGCATTACACAAGGATAATAGCCTGTTATGGCCCCCTGCACATTAAGTGCTTCCCTGGCGTAAAGCCTTTATGATATTAAAGGGGGAATATAATGTTATTTTGGTTATTAAATGCGTGTAATTAATTTATGCACCACTGAAAATAAAGTTGGTATTATGACCCACTCAAGATGCATCAGAAGATGTAAGTCAGACAACTGTTGATAAGTTCTGGTGTCTATGTTTCGTCTAGACTGCTGATTTTATTTTGGAACAATTGCTTCTCCGGCAGACTACACAAATTTAATATTTTATAAACATTGTAATGTTCTGTGCAGGAAGGGCGAACAAATCTACACAGGCTCTCTTAGATCTGATGGGAGTTTAAAGAGCATGTTCATACCAGAGCAAAGGAGATGGATACAGATGATACAGGTGCAGAAACAGATAGAGATTCTGAAGAGACGATGTCTTTGGAAAGTTATTCTGCATATGCGATCTCATTAAATAAACACTAATAAGCCTTAGAAATATCACTTGCTCTATCTTGCCTCTCACAGTAGTCAGAGATGTGGAAATGCCCTAATGGATATTCAAACTGAAGTTACATTTCAGTCCTGTAAAGCATTATTTTAGCAAAGCAAGGCAAAAATTCATTGTATCCTAAATCCAAATTGATTTGATCTGATCTTACCAATTCAGCTACAATTTTGGCATACTAGCAATAGATCTAGAAAGCTGCATTCAGACATGTTTATATACACATAAACACACACACATCTCTATATTTACATGTATACACACACATAAAGGCTTTTAGGGATATCGCTGTTTGACAACAGATACTGACTTACTATTCAGGCAAGTCTCTGAACAGCAAAGTATACTGTGAATTGAGACGGCTTTTACAGCACCATGCAAGACGCAAGACCGATGTTCTGAATCCGACTGCACTCCTTAAAATAGCAGCACAAGCTTTAGGTCAATTAACCTTAAAAAGAAGAACATAACCCAGAGGTACTGTCTGGATGTCCCTTGCCAGCCTCTCCACCCCGAGCGTTAAAATCCACGCAGGGTCAGTACTGCAAGATCCCTTTGCGCAGAGACAGATGTGCCTTTTCCTTTTTCTCTGACGTCGGGAAGAGAGTGAGAGAGAGTGTTTTATCATAAGACCTCCTAATAAAATAATAATAACTTCATTATGGCGCTCTCAGGCCTTGCTCTAGTCAGGGGGCTGCATTGCTGTTTTGGCTCCAAGATTCACTTTCCCCAGCAGTTCGAAGCCTGCAAGTTCAGCTTATTGCAGAAGGCAGAGAGGGTGAAATGGAGCGGGGGGAAGTGCTCCAAGTCGCTGCTTTTTAAATAGAAGCAGAAGGACCCTGAGCCGGGCGAGGCTGAACTTTCTCCCAGGGAGCAGCAGCTGCAACACAAGGAGATAACTAGGCAATATATAATCCCCCACCCCTCACCACGTCGGTGCCTGTTTAATTTTAATGCACGAAACGTGGGGGTGACATAATTAAAAGTTGGCGCTTCGGAGTACTGGGTGCCGTTCTCGGGCGGCCGGAGCCCAGGGGTGGCGGCACCGGCGCTTTTCAGCACCACGGAGAGCGCCCGTCGCTCCGCGCCCGCTGGCACGGCCCGGCCCGGCCCGGCCCGGCACCGCAAGGCACCGCACTGCACGGCCGGCTGGGGTGTTGCGCGGGGTTAGTCCCTGCCCCGGGGGAAGGCTGCCGTCAGGGCTGTTTGTGGGTCTCTCCGTGTCCCCCTTCGGTAGGCGGGGCCACAGTAAATCATGGCTAGTGCTCCTCTGGTAGCTCCTCTCAGCTAACCACCAAAAGCAAGCACAAAACCCACGCTGTCGCATGAAATAACGTACAGAAGTCAGCTACAATATTGCAGGCAAAAATCCCTTTTTATGCAAAGTCCTTAAAGTCTCTCTCACATATATTTTACTGTTATTACATCAATATTAGTTACTAGGTCTGCAAGGAAAAGTCCAAGTAAATAGAATTCTGGATAGACATTTCACTGATTGTGTCCATCTTAAAGCAGACCTGTTCCTGTTCCGCACACACAAACACACCTCCTCTCATTTTTCTCCCCTGACAATAAAACCTAGGACTGAACTGACAAGAAAAATCACTGAATGGATGTTTTCCTCACGAGCGCTGGGCTTTGTGGGGATAAAGAAAGTCTGAATGGCTCAAGTTTGATGAAATGGCTCTCTTGCCTTTCCATGTCCAAACACTTCCTTTCCCATGATTCTCAATACCTGACCAGAAAAAAAGGACAGCAGCGAAAAGGTTATTTTACCCTAATTCATGTGCAGTAAAATGTATTTTCCAATTAACCAAATTTGCCGATTTGTCCCGCTTGGACACTCTTATAATTTATAATGTAAAAGTGTTCTTTCTTTATCTAAAGACCAAGGTGACTGCTTTTAATTTTCTGTAACCTCTTTACACTTGATGTTCACCAGACTCATAATGTTAATTGGCTTCATACACGGATCATCAGTTTAATGAAGGAATAAATCCTATGTTGCTTTATGTCCCTCTGTTTTAACAATGATTGCTTTAATGAAGAATGTGACGTGTTTGAAATCAAAGCTGCAGGAGACATTAGAGGGTTTTTTTATGATGACCGAAATGCTTATTTAAAGCTAAAACCATGAGGTTTCCATATTTCAAAGCTTTTATTTAAATCATTTTCCATGGAAAATAAAGACACATTCCTCAGCAAAGAACTTTTTCTTTCTGATTATGAGCAGAAAGTGAGAGTAATACATTTCTGTAATATAAACATCCCAATTAGATTATGAAAATATCTCTGGGCTGATTTTATTCCACTGCAGTTTTCATTCACAGTTTAAATAAAACTCCTAGTGAGTTCAAAAGGAGTTATGCCTGCCTAAATAAGGAGTATTTTGGGGTAACCAACACATCTCTTTGTCAACCTACTGCATTTTCATTGTTCACATGTAGATGAAGAAAAGTATCGGAGAGAAAAAATTGTCAGTTCACACACAAAAGCTCTGGGTTGCTGTAATCTATTTCTCCCCATGGGGATTTTAGGATTTCTGGAGCAAGGGTAAAATGTAATGAAACACAGGCTTGTAGAGGTGGGTGACTGCAAATCAGAGCATCAATTAGACCAAGCTGGAAAGCAGCAATTAGACCCAACTACATGTGCCGGTTACACTCGCTACAGCAGGTTTGAAGTGTACAAAGCAAATGCATTCTGATAATTGAACTTTTACCTTTCTGGTCCCACTTATAATGAAAGTAAGCTGCTTTTTTAATTATTTTTTTTTTATATATATATTCTCTAATGGGGACTGCATATCCTGGATATATATTTTTTTTTTCTCATTTGAAAGCTGCTGTCTGGAGTGAAATTACATGATCCTTAGATACAGGAACACCCAACATAGAAGAGGAAAGCCTCTCATCAAAGCAACCAGTGGATTTGGACAGAAATTTCTGGACATGGCAGAGAAAGTGCTTAGGAGGGGAAGAATATTTGCTTAAATAACATGCCACTAAGAAGTCACTCAGTGTGCCAGGCCTGATCGCACTACTTCTTGGGTTTAGGTCCCCATTCAACCGAGGCCATTCCTGGTCCACCTCTTAATATTTGATTAAATGGGAAACTAGGATTAGGCCTTTCTCCATCCAAATCTCTTTGGAGTTATTTCTGAGGATCTTGATGCCCTGTGCTAAAGTATTTCTAATGAAAGACACTACTGAAACATTAGATTTGTTGATTCAGAGAATGAGATGGAAACATTTAAACAAATGGAATATTACACAAATGAAGAAAATGAGCAAATCACAGTTTGTTATTTGGGCTTAAGAACAAGGCAACGTAAGGTCATGCAAAATTTAGAAGCAGGGTCCTAAAGCATTAAAAAAAAAAAAAATCAACTTGAGAGATCACCATATGGCCTTTCAGCCTTTCACCTCCAGCTTCAGGAACCTTATCTTTTCCAACATATTTTCTTAAATAAGAACCGCATCCTCCACCCTTTTCTATGCCCTCTGTCCCATTTTCTTACCTTCAAATACAGGTCCTGTCCCTGTCTCAGGCACCTTGGAGTATTTGGTGAAAAGTCTGGAAAGCTCAAGACAGGACTTAGAACAGGAACAGGTTACCACACATCATGGAACTCGCAAGGTGACTTACATGTCAATGCAAGGGGCATTAACTATCTCGGGGGCTTCTGTACAGAGAGACAATCAGCACACAGGGGTTACCACAAAGTCCTGACCCTACGATTGCGTGTGGTGAAGAAGGAAAGGCTGGGTGGCCTTGAGCAGCACAGAGCTCTGGGGAGCTGATGGACTTCTTGGACTAAGGCTGGCCTTGCTCAAGCAGCAAGTGCTATCATGAGCTGTCATCCAAGGAACAACAAGAGAGGTGGAATGGCCATGGGCATGCTGTTAATCAGTTTTTTATGCTACCTGGCTGGATGGGAACAGAGAATCCTGCTGGCATTCTCTGGAGTTTATTTAGGGTTTGTAATGTTCAAATTGTCATTTTTAATTTTTTTTTATAATTTTTTAAAATTTTCTTAGCCTGTCCCTAGGCAAGATATACATTTACACTTTCAGTGCTTACATTCACATTTCATACGTGCATTTGAGTTGCAATCACAAGTCTCAGAACATGTTTCTTGCTCCCCAGCATGAGAATGAACCCGTTGAGAATATTTTCATTATTTTCTTTTTAAAGATTAAGTGTTGATCTTTGAACACTGAAGCTGTTCACAGGAAAAAAAAAAAGGCCCTTTTGACATTTTTTTTTTTTTAAATAATAAGTTTTTTTAAATGTTCAAAAGTTACTTGAAATGAAGAAAACCCTAAAATTATTTCAAATTACAAATGTAAAATTATGTTGTTGTAATTAGAATAAAGGATTATGGAACTCTGGAAAAAAACAGTAAGATTTTCTTTTTAGCATGCAAAACTTTGAAAGCTAATTTGACTGCTAATTCTCATGCAATGGGGAAAAATATTTCTGCCCATTTCTGCGCAGTACTTGCTGCAGGAAAGCAGTGAGGCTGAAAGATGCTGAGCCACAGAGGCAGTTGGTGTCCTGGTGTGTGACCATGGTCTGTCCTGTCCCTTAACCAAAGGTTGCTGCCTTTGAAACAGCTTCTGAGCTATTGTATTTATAAACCAATATGAGGAGCATATTGCACCTGCATAGCAATTTTTGGCTTCTGAGGCTCTAAGGCTAGTTTGAAAATATTGCTTGATGACTGCCTCTCATCACTTCTGCCAGCGGGAAGTCAGTCTTGTGGTCCAGCTCTAAGACTACCAGGCTTTTGTAGGACTCAGGTGAGCCACCCAGGGTGGCATTAATTTCATTACATGCTGGTGTCTGTGTTGTGGGTGTTGGAATAAGTGAGTCTCAGCCTCATTTTCTCTAGGTCTTAGCCACTGGCCAGACTACACACACAACCAGCAGCTGTCCAATGTCCACTTCAAAACCTCATCTAGGTAGAAGTCACTAGCTACTGTTAGTAATAGGATTTAAGCCTGTAAAATAAGGGCTGAAAATGACAATGTACCCTTGTGAATCAGAAAGACTGTTACTGCAATAATAATTACAAATTATATTTGGAAACAGGAGATTATTATAACCTAGGAGAAATAATCCTAGGAAGCTTCAAGACATCTCAGAAAGGCTAAGCATATGTTAGTTACTGCTGACCCATTTTCCACCAGAAAACCAGAAAGCAAAATTTTGCATAGTTTTATAACATATGAAAATAAATCAACCACTTTCATTTCGTAATCTATGCAATGATTGAGCTAACCCCTAGCCCCCTTTTAGGTTATATTAGCAAGAGCACCGTCAGGAGGTCAAGGGAAATACTCACACTGAGAGTGGCTGTGCACTAGGACAGAGGCCAAGAGACACTGTCAGATCTCCATCTTTTGAGATATACATAACTCACCCAGACAGGGTCCTGAGCACCCTGCTCTGACTTTGAATTCAACCTTGCCTTGACCAGAAATTTGGACAAAGATGATATCCAGAGGCCCTTTGCAGCCTTATTTTTTTTTTCTGTGATTCTATTCTTGAGCAGTTTTTGATAAATAAAGGAGTATTTTATGAATGTCAACTAAATAACCATTCCCCCAACATGGCGCACAGTCGGTGGTAGAGAAAGGATAAAACTTATTAAATAAACCGAAAAATTATCAGAAGGTAATGGTTGATCTAGTTAAGTTAGATATTGACTGGAGTATCTAACATGCCTATTTCAGTTGGATTTTTTTTTAAACAGAGATGTCTTCACTCTAACAGCAAATGTCTGTCCCTCCAGTCAATAAATCAAAATTTTAACTCCTATTGCTCAATTATTTTTCCTGCATCATCAGCTGTTGTAATTCTGATTTTGAACCACTAAAATCTTAACACCTTCCACTTACAGCCTGGACTTCAGCACTAAAATGGGAATCCCGGGAGCAGCAGTGGAGACCCAGAATTAAGTACACACACTGGTTTTACGCTGCCTGGCAACTCCATTTAACCTGATAGTTAACCAAGTAAGATTTTTGTAAGCAGATCTGAAACAGTATACTGGGGTTTATGGCATAAAACCGCTTTGTGTCATGAGGTCTGGATTTACAGCATCACCAAATTATGCTTTCAGTTAAAGGCCAATAATTTATCAGTAACAGGTCGTTTCCCCACTTACAGGATAAACTTAGAGCTTTTGTTTTCCTGAACCAAGACAGGCTGCGATCTAGCTCTGAATTAGGGCAGTTAGTATCTGCACGAATCTATAGCTGCACACATCCTTGTGACAGCAGAAAGTTAGCAGTCCCTCTTACTCTGTGAATGGCTTCTAGCAATAAAGCCAGTAGGAAGAAATAAAACATTTAATTACCGGCTTTTAGGCACAATTGTCTCATTCACCAAAGGTCAATTCACACCTGCTAACTACTCTCCTTGCAGGTGAGCTGCATGCGATGCCAGAAGGGGAGAAATGGCCTAGGTGTGACATACTTCTGCACAAAGCCATTGAAACGTACCCTCTGGATGTGGCAATGTTCTCAACTTAGCCCCGAGCACTCCACCTCAGTCACGGATAAGTGGAGCCATCCTTTGGGAAGCAGGTTGGGATGAACCAGGAGGGAGGTTGCCTCTGTAGATGGATGCCTGTGCCCATGGGTGCGTATAAAAAACAACTCATATGTGAAACACTTGTGTGTATATATTTGCATGTGTGATCTTAAAGGGACTGGAGACAATCTGGAGGGTTGGTTATCTGTGGGAAAGCCCTTACTCACTTATAATAGCCACCCAGCTTCTCTCCACTTTTTTCAGGAGACAAGCTCCAGGGCTACGAATCAAATACTATCCTCCACGGGTCTTTCAAGTGAAGCCACATTTCCCACACGGAGAACAGGAAGCATAATAACTACCCCAGGCAGTCGGGAAACAGCTCAGAGCATTTCTAACTGGATGACTCGTACAAAACATCATTCCCAAGCCTGCAGAGCAGACAGAATAGAGGCCTTTCAGCTGCTTACAGCACTGCTGTGCTCCAGCTTCCTCAGGGCAGGCACATTTAAGTTATCTTCCCCCTCATAAAGGAAACCATCTCAGACCAATTTCCCCAGGACAATCCCTTCTGCTTTACCTGCCTCAGGGCATCCCCAGCATATCCCTACTCAGCTTCAGTGCCAAGAAGCACCTTCCCATAATCTATATCTTGTGATGGGACCACCCTTAAAGCAAACATTTCTACAAACAGACCATGGAAGTCCAATCTTATACTCAGATCCCACTACCATCCCACTACAGAATTGTTGGGGCCAGATTTAGTGCTCTCTCCACCTGATGCAATAAGAAGTATGTTTGCACATACCTCACACATCTGGACCTCTTTAATTCCAAACCTGAGCCAACCTCGGTATCACAGGGTTGCACACAACCCTACAAATTTACCCTGGGATTGGATTCTCTTCCTAGGCATTGTCTGAGTCTTTCAGCCTCCAAAATTCTTCTTTCCATGTGCCTGTGGGTATAAAAGGCAAGGTGCGTTATCTACCAGAGTAGAATCACACTGATCCCATGCTATGGAGAGGATGCCGAGAACCACAAGCTGTCAGAGATCCAAGCCAGCAGACCCTGAGAGGCAGAGCTGAGCACTATGTGGATGCACCACTGTGAATGGCTGAAAGGGTGCTCTGCTTCCAGCCACCAGCTGAGCCGGCTCAGACAGCCTCACACCGGCTGTGCGCCGTAGCTATGCCCTCGATGAGGCTTGGAGCTGGAGGCAGGGGAGAGATGCTGCAAGGCCCTCTAACGTGGGGCTCTTCCTCTGTATGCCTCCAGATTTCAGCCTCGGGGATGTTGAAGCCCGTGGTGGCATCCAGCACATAAAATGTGCATTCATTCCCATTTGTTTCTGCTCTTTACAAGGAGACTCCTTCAGGGGCAGGTGTGCTCCTCGTTGGTCTTGGTATAGTGTTTATCACAATGGGGTCTGCTACCAGCTTTCCTCTCTCTTGCTGCTCTTGGGATGCAATATGGTATAAAACCACATAATTTGTGTCACCAATTCTTTTCCAGACTGTCCATGATGAAGACTACCCCTGTTCCCTTCAAAACCTGAGCTGTTGCTTTTTGGTATGCCACCTAAACACATGATGTTCTGATTAAACCGAGACTCTAGAGTGTAGCATTTCTTATTTTGCAATTCTTACTTACAGGTTAGTGAATAACAAGAAAGCACACTTTGTTCTAAAAAAAAAAAAAAAGAAAAAAAAAGAAAAAAAAAAAGGAGCATACTTTTGCTTAATCGTTATTCTAATTACAAGTTCTGGTGTAGTGTAAATTTTTTCCCTTGGCATTATTATGAACCTCATTTCCTTACAAAGTCCAGGATAAACAATTCCAATATATTTTGTTTTAATTATCAGGGTTTAATGGGGCATAATGAGACTATGTTGAGCGGCGCAGAAAAAAAATAATTTAATGTGTGCAAAACTACTGAGTGCCCCTAGCTTGACTGTGCATATTTCACCTACTGTGGGGCAGCACTATGTTAGCTAACATTCAGTGTGCCCATCATTTATTTATTAATTATACTTGCTTTTCAATGGAAAATTTGCCTTTTTTTTTAATCTTGGCATTTAAAACAAGAAGAAACCAATTAAGACATCCTGGAAAAAAAGTGGACAATTCTCTGAGCTGAGCAGTGAAGGATGCAGCTGATGCACAGCTGATGGGGCTAGAAGCATTTATCACGTCATGGACAGAAGACTGCAGTGTGTTGGATGCACAACCTGCCTCAGCCAGTCTGTTCCAAATGCAGTCCTTCTCCAGCCGCAGGGAAAGCTTCTGGCTTCAGTTTTTCAGGTCACTACTAAAAGAAACACAGATAACATCAGCTGAAGTCACCATTCAGAAAGGACTTTGTCTGGACTTTCACTATAGATACATTTTCCCACTCCAAAGGTGTGGTTCCTACAGACTTAACATGCCACAGATAATTCTGCAGTGAAAAGTGCAAAACAGCAGCCTGGGAAATAAACCGATAAAGCGAGATTACGACCCTTTACACTTCCAAGGTCCCTTTGCCAATGGCACTGAATCCAATGGTTGGGCGTGGCTCACACAGCAGTTAGCACCACTCTGCTACCACATTTATATTCCACTTTACCAGGGTGGCCATATACCAAGATCAAAGCACACTTCCTCCTCCAGAAGTTTTACCTAGGTAGAGGAAGAATCCCATTTGCCTAGGAATTGTGAACATGTGGCAGGGTGGTCAGCACAGTGATGACGGGCTGTTCTGCAAAAAGGAGGAACAGTTTTGTTCTGTGCCATGCTGGGCACATATAGCAGGTCTGAAACACTCAGGTGTACTGGACTCCCTGTGCCTGCACCATCCAGCTCTCACACCACCCGTTCAATGCATGATCTGCTGGATGGAAATACAGGAGCCCTATCACAGCATGTTTCCCTGGCTCGGTGAAATCAAGCTTTTTGTCCCTAACAGAAATGAGCTTCCTGAATGCTCCACTACCTGTTTCAGCCTGGACTGAGCACCAAATTATTTGCCTTAACTGCTGCTCCCAGCAACAAGACCTCCTCTTGGAGATGTTCTGACGCTGGAGTGTTGCTGCTCCCCTGGTACAACCACTCTTGCAGCTTTCCAGAGAAACAACCAGGCAGGAGAAAATCCTTCTTTCCACACCGGCCCATGCAGGCCATCCTTTCTTCCTAAATCGTTGTCTTGCTCAGGCTCATCTACTCCACCCATTCCAGGCTGTAGTTACAGTTAACTGCGTGCCTGGCCTCCACATACAGGGCACAATCTGCTCATCCATACATTGTACCTGTGAGTATCAGTATTTCTTTTGTCCTGACTTCGTAACTTCAGAGAAATTTTAATGAATGCACCCCAAGATATTACAATATATATGAAAATAAGGCCTTACACAACAAGACAATTGAAACCATGTCAGGTATGTTAAGTTCATGACCTTCATGAGGTAGGGTCTGTTACAAGCACCACAGATGACCAATGTGAACAGCTTTAATCCCTATGCCTAACTCAAGCATGAGTTACAAGGTCTTGATAGGGTGCCCACTGAAGCCACTGGGAACGTCTTCTCTTCCGGAAAAGTATTTGATTCATGACACTAGGAAGGAAGTTCAAATATCATACAAAAAAACCAGACCAACCTTGCATTACATATATTTTAAAATTAACATTTTATATTAAGTTACTACACTCCTAAGTGTTTGAGTTTTAAATAAAATATATTTATTACAGACATCTGTATTTACAGGAAAAAACAACACATTTACATAACTTTTTTTTTTTTTCAATCTCATTGGAGTAAAAAAGTTCTCCGTGATGTGTCTACCCATGGGAGATGTCATGTTCTGTGAGAAGTCAGCTCCTTCAAGGATTAATGGAGACAAGAAACCTAACCAGGCTTAAGTTACAACTCAAGAAGTTGACTCAGGAACTGCAACAGGCTGGTTACCTGCATTAAATTGTAGCAGGACTGAAAGACTTCAGGGAGACCCTTTCAAGTCTACATCCTATGCTTCATGGAAGAATGGAAGGGAATCAGTACCTTCCACCAAACTTGCCTCAGATATAGGACCAGGCCAGCATCCAACATGTTCTCACAGACCTCCAAAGTTTAGTGGTCTTTCTTCCTGCTAAACTATGGGGATTCTAATCCAAGCTTGGGATCCCATGGTGCAGTTATTGCATAAATACACAAAGGCAATCTCTGCTGCCGTACAACCTAAGAGCCACAACAGACCATAGTAGAAGAGAATGATTTTACAAAGAGGGGGACTAGTTGACCTTTCATCATACAGAGGTGTGGCCCTGAGTTAGAAGCCAAGTCTGCAGATTTCCAGACAAATGCTGACCTATCTGTTCCCTCAGACTGGCTAGTAAGTCACTGGGGGACTTAGAAGAGGTCTCTGCATTCGATAAAGCTCCATAAAGCACAGAGGGAAGAAGTGCATTTCTGAGTAATGTATGAGCTGCAGATAGTAGAGGCCTCAGATTAACTGAGGGCAAACACTTACCCTGAAAGCTCTTATGTGGGAATGTACATCCCCACTGGATCATGCAGTCAAAACTGAGTAAGGTTGTGTTACTAAGAAATGTGTACCCTGTTCTGGATTGAGGCAGGATACCATGCCTGTTAAATCACAGGAAATTTTGAGCCTCAGTATACACAACAAGACCTTAATTTGCACATTCAACGTGTTTCAACTCCTTCACACAGCAAATTCCTGTTTTTAATGGTCTCCTCTGCTGTACAGACACTCAAAGAGTTCTCCATGTGGGTTAGTGTACCCTCCAGAAGCCCAGGGCTCCTCGAAAGTCAGCCTTAAACACCTTTCCACACAGTCACGGTGAGGGGAGAAGAATCTGAAGCACAGATGATTATCTGTCTCTCCTGCTCTGTAAACTGAAATGCCATGTCCCTTGGTATCTTCAATGGCAAACAGGGAAATGAATCCAGATTCACACCAAATACAGGTAAAAAAAGGTCCTGCTAATGACAACCACACCTCGTTGCCACCATGCCTTTATAATTTTTAAGGACCACATTCTCTTTGTCATCAAAGTAAAGAAGATTGAGGGACTTTAATTCATCTGGCACACAGCAGGGTGTGCTGACATCTTGAGACAGTTTAAGTGTATGGACTATGGACTGAACTGTAGCATGGTTTGTTGCATTCAGACTTTCCCCTAAGGGGAAGAGACAGGATCCTCTGCAATAAAATGCGTTGTATCCACTTGGGTAAATAATCCATCCTGACCAGCCAATAGCACGGAAGTCAACGTAGAGTTCCCTTCGATGGCATGCTGTTACTTGGCTCTTGTCAGAAGGCACTGCAGCAGCTCGAGGTCTCCTGCTCATGCTTGCACTGCTGCTTTCAATGACCGGAGTTTCATGAGGCACACGTGAAGCACCGCTTCTGGCAGGGTTCATCTCTGGTTCTGAAAGGAAGTCACGTATTAATCTTTCTCAAAATAAGTTAATTTCCTTAGTACAGTATTCTGCATGACAGTCTATTCCATAAATCTACACCAAAGTCTTCGGAGCAGATTGTAAAATCACATTTAACTGCGAAAGTACCACAAGGGGTGTGTATTCAATTGCAATTTTAGTCATATTTCAAAACTGGCCAAATCTTGTGTTTCACATTGTGGCATGAAAGGCCCCAACTCAGCGGAAATATAAAGGAAAAGCTCAGTAGTATATTAAATACATGTGAACTCCAAAGGCTCTTTTCAGGGCTGAATCTGGTCAGGACGGTATTAACCGTCTTTATAGGGCCATTCCTACAACACACAACACGCTAATCGGTGCTAACAAAGGGTGGAGATCAACAGCCTCTTTCTCTCCAGTATTCTTCCAGGAACTCTATCCATACACTTGCAAAAGACAGTGTGTTCTTGCAGAGTAGTATTTTTAAAAATATTTTTCAATTTTGGATCTGAAAAAATTACCACTAGGTTTATGGAACTCGGCTAGAGAATCAAGCTTACTGACAACATGTTTACTTCTAAGAAGCCTCGATAACTGTCTACGGAGACCTCAAGATCCATGTACAGAGGCTGAAAACCATTGATATACAGGCTGGTAGAAGAATAATCTGCGCAGATTCACTGACCACAAACAACAGGCAGATCTAGGGAGTTTCTTCATTGAGAAATGGGAACCAATTTCTCAGTCTTAGCACAGTATCCCATACAGAGCTTGGTGCTCATTAAATTTGGATCTAGGATTTTACTATCAACATTTTCCTCGGAAAATAGAGATAAATAAAAAAAAATAAATTGTTTATAATAAATTTCACCACATAGTTCTGAATATTGATGCAAGCCCTACCTAGTTTCTTTTCAATGTGCAAATGCAATCGTTTACCAGAAAACCCTGCAAAACAGAGTCAGTTTTGCCCCTCCTCCCAGTTTGTGCTCTTTGCATTTATTAGGCTCTAAAATCCAGCCTTAGCTGGTTTTACTGGAAGACCAGTGGGAAAGGTAAGATACTGTTTGATGAAAGCAGCTTTCAGTCACAACGCTAATTAGTCACTGAAGTTAAATAGGTGCTTAAAAACCAAGCCAAGGACAGAGAGGTTTAAATTGCTTATTTAACAACCTCTTTCACTCTTGAAAACTGCACTTAATAACTCTACTTACAGTTGCTTTACCAGCATTTTCACTAAGTTTTCCAGGTCACAGAATTTTTTTTTAGCCTAAACCTAATCCATGATTTTTGCGCAAACTTGTCCAGCACAAAAATAATATAAATGCCAATTAAAAAAAAAAAAAAAAAAGCTCCCACCTCTTTGCAAACAAAACAGACCAGATTCCCACTAGACTTTATGAGTATTTCCTGCAAACACAGTTTTTCTGAGGGGAGAGGCAGCTTAAGATGCTGGGTGACCTACTAGCAAGAACTATCAAATCAAACTCTGATCAGTGACAAAGCTGAACCTCAAACCTGTTTAACACTGCAAGTAAACACCGACACTGGGTATACACGAAGCAGCAAGAGGTAAGAGAAGATTAACAGGGAGTTCATATTCTAAACCAGCTGCTGCTGTTGTGTGAACTTACTTGCTGAAGAGGGTATAAAGCTGGAAGACCTCCGTTTGTTACTGTTGGTGAAGAGGACAAGGAGAGCATTTCTACTCTCCTGCGAAGCGCTATTGCTCTTCGCAAACTTAACCAGATTGTGCTCAACTCTATTGTTGTATACATGTGTTGTGGTTATCAAAAAGCCATGGTTGGAGCTGCTGTTTCCAACCCACTTGGAAACCTGGTAACAAAGGAGAAATGAAAAAATCTTGTTTAAATATTCTTATTACAGCATTACAATTAAGCAATGTTTATATTAGGAAAAGGGAACAGGCAATAAACTATGAAAGCATAAGAACATATATTATCACAGAAGTGAGGTAACGGTATACCTGAGACTCAATTGAGTTTAATATTTAAACCAGTAATTCAACATTTAAAAACATAGAAAATACCACATGCATTCCTCAAAGCTACATTTACAGGAAGATAATTAATTTCAGAGAACTTACTAGTGAATAGATAAGTCCAGGAGTTAAAATTAACGTTAAAATAAATCCTCCCTGACTTTAGTTAGGAAATTATTTTTTCATAGCAATCTTAATAACAGAATAATATGAACTCTCCAGACTTCCCATACCATTAAAACTCATTTAAATCTAACAAACATGACATTTGAAGAAATTAGCTTGCAATCAAGCAAATTTATAATTGTTATAATTACAGACTAATAGATAAGACCAGGCTATTCTCAAGCATGGCTATCATGCCTTAAGGTGCAACTCAATGCTGTTCAGTCTGATCATAAAGCTTCAGCAACGAAAAACACTAAGGGTACAGACTGGAATGCAAGAAACTGTATGTTTTAAATCACGTTTGTTTGTTTGCTATGGAAAGGCATTCACATACTGTTGAAACTAACAAAGGCATTCACATACCTTGAAACTAACAAATAAGTCTACAGAGGAAGTTAAATGAAAAACAATCCAACCAAGATAAATTCCAGGAAAAAAAAACTGCTCTGCAGTAATGTCACCAGAATAATAAGGAGAAATGAAAACCTACTCTTAGCACACAATCAATGCCATGTCGTTTGGCAGCCTAAGGACTAACGTGTTTTAATCACAATGACATACTTGGCCTGATGTCCCTCCTATCGACTAGGTTTGGGTTACTCAATTCTCATTATGCCTGTGCTGCTAGCAGCATATAAACACTTCGTTAATTCAGGTAGAACCAAGTGTGCTTTTAAGTGCAAAGAGAAAGCTTCTCCCTCTGCTGCTGCTGTTCCGTTTGAACCGACTACAAAACCCAGCATAAAGGTCAATGCTGGAGTTATGAGCTGTCATATTAGGAGACATAGAATTAAAATTAAGTCAGAATTCTCTGCTTACTGTCTGTGTGACGTTGAACACTTCCCAGCCTTCTGTGTACAGGGACAACAACCTTGATGCAATGAGATTTTTTTTGTGTGGCTTACTTCCACTCTCCAAGAGCTCGTACACTTCCACCTTGATGAGAGCAAAACAAAACAATAAGAAATTAAGCCAACTGTTCTTTCAGAAAAACAAGGAGGATGAAGATCATGCACACTCCTGCTACGTCATAGCTGTAAAACTGTGCTATCATTCTAAACCAGACAAAAAGTAGGTTTTGGACAGTTTAACAGAAAAACAAGTACCACTACTATAGAAAAATATCCTGATCGTCCCTTTTCTTTCTAGTTTGAACACATGATACCGTGAAACTGTTCTGTTCTTCCACATCTTCATCTTCAGGTTTGCAAAAAGTACAATCCTGCCTTTCTCCAAAGAAACAGATACACTCAACGTCAGAGTCCTCGCCTGCCCTATTTTTATATGAATCTCTGATCGCTATTACTACTTTTTTAGAGCAGGTCAAGCAGGTAAGTTTCATTCGAATTTCAACACATCTCAAAACCCAGAAAAGTACGGTACGGTTAGAAATAAGTCTGATGTATGTATCTTCAGGGACAGCTCACTGACACAGTGTGCAAAAGACAGCACAGTGCCAAAACCCCGTGCCTCATTCTTTGCACGCTGGAGGTGAAGAAAACGTGAGGACGACAATAAAATAAAGCCGGTTCATGTGGTGAGTGGTTGCACTCCTCATTTTCAGTATTATTAACGGTGAAAGCACAAGTGTTTACTAGACAGATTATCTCCCCACTTACTTTGCAGAAGTGTTTCACCTCAGACCTTCTAGACACATGCGTCCTCTTCAGCTTGAAGACCCTGAACTCGGCTTTCAGCATCTGCTCGCCCCTCTCCATCGCGCTGATGTCGAAGTAAAAGTGGTACTGGTCCACGTGAACTGGAAAAGGGCCTTCTTAAGGAACAACCGAAGACCCCACCGAACAAGCCGTACCCCCGCGCTAAGGGGCTCCGCGCCGGGGGCCGCTCCCTGTCCCGGGAAACGTGGCCGCTGCTCGGCTGCGGGGAAATTCACCTCTCGGCCCGGGCCCGGCCCCATCCCCGTCCCGACCGCCCCCTGGCCCACCTCGGTCCTCGAAGCTGCGCACCACGTCGCCCTCCAGCAGCCCCGGGGCGCGGGTGATGCCGTTGGCGTCGGCCACCTTGTTGAAGAGATCCACCATGAACTGGGGCGGCTTCTTGCGGGGCAGGACGTCGGGCGGCAGCTCCTCGATGTCGAAGACCTCCCGCAGCCGCTGCAAGGCCGCCGCCAGCACCTCGTCCCGCGGGCCGGGGGCCAGAGCCAGGGGCAAGCCGCTCGCCGCCGGCAGGCTCAGCAGCCAGGCCAGGGTCAACCACAGCCGGCCGCCCGCCATGGCCGGCGGCCCTCGCTCGAGGAGGCCGCCCCGGGTGCCCCCGCCGCTTGGCGGCTGTGACCGCAGCGGGCTGAGGTGGCAGCGGCCCTTCCCGGGCCCCGGCCCGCCCAGGCTGAGGGCGGCGAGGCGAGTGCGCCGAGCAGGGTGCTCAGCCCTGATGGCCGCTTCCCCCGGGGCTGGGCGGCCGCACCCCACGCCTCACCCGGGCCATTAAGGCCGCATAAAGGCTCCGTGGGGCATCGCCGCTCGCTCGTTAACATCCGAGGGCCGCCGGCCAGGTGTGATCCACAAGGAGAGTGAACCGGGAGTGGCTGCTGCTTTCAGGGGAAGCCAAGCGTCTGCAAAGAAAGCCGCACTTGTGAAAATCTTAGTCTTCAAATTTCGGGTTTTTAATAAAAGGCTGCGATTTGGACCTTGCCGATCCCAGGTGCTGTTTCCTGTCCCTGACACAGCGAGAATACCTACACTCGGAAATGAGCGTCCTCCCGCTCCGCGGCCCGCAGCACCCGGCCTGCCCTCGCCCCAGTCGCCAGCTCCCATCCCGCTGCCCTGGGCGAGGGCTTGGGTAGCGAGCCCGGCGTTGGCTGGTGCAGTGCGGCAACAGCGGCCAGGCTTCGAAGTAACTAGGGCTGGGGGGAGGCATACTCATTCTGAAAAGCAATTTTAAGGCTTAAGTAATTCCCAAATTGCCTAGCTTTCAATAATTTGCCTTTTTTCCCTCCACTTTGGTTGATGGAGTTCCACCTCCCCACCTCTCAGAAAAAAAAAAAAAAACCAAACAAAAAGCAACCCCAAGCCCTAAGCATCCTGCAGACTAGTCCTTTTTAAGGCTGTCTGGCAACTGACCGAGGAGCGATTTATACATTCCCGATGGTTCATGCAGCACTGCCTGTTCTGCACGGCCCCATGCTCCCTTTCCAGGCAGGAAGGCAAAGGGAGGTCGGTTATGGGGCAGACGGAAATGTCCTTTGGCTCCTCTGCTTAGGCACATTGTGTTAGACAGGAGTACTCGCACTGAGCAAGCATGTGGGCCCGCAGGGGAATGAGGTGGTGACAAAGGTTACAGCTCCACACTCTCCCAAATTAGCCATTTGAAAGAAAGAAAAAAAAAAAAAGAAAAAAAAAAAGGTTTAATCTGGGTTATCCAAACAGCTCTGGTACAGGAACCACTCACCTTTTGCTGCTCTAAAGCCAAAGCTCTTAGGGCACTTGGCATGTGGTTCTTCAGCTGCAGACTCCCTCCTACTGTCACTTCTTCCAGCTTTCAGCTATTGTAGCCTTATGGTTAAAAAAAAATATGGATAGTTATTATTGCTATGTTTTTTTTTTTTCCACCAGGAAATAAACTTGCTGATCCAGTTTGCCACATAAGGTGCAGAGGACTGATGGAGGAAAATGAGAAACAGTGATGGGTTAATCAGAGCAGTGTAAAGAGCACTGTTGCTGCACATAAAGCTACAGCCAACTTTGATTCTCAAAACTTCACTTGCCTTCTAAGGGCTGTAGGTATCTCAGCTTATGGCTAACAGCAGTACTGGTTAAAGTAATATTCATTCAACTACTTGCCCGAGAGCATGGAAAGAGACTAGTGATGACTTCTTATGTCTTACTAAACTGTTTTTCAGTCATCCTAAAAGCTCTGCTTCCACTCCACTGCTTCTTCACATGCTTATCCTCACAAACCCTACCCTGCCCTTGGGCCTCTTCATTTACTCCAGTATCCTCCCTAGGCATATACCTCCATTTTTACTCTCATGGTGCTGTTTCCAGACATTAATGTCTGGAAACACATAGCTAGGGTTCCCAAACAACCGTAACTCTGCCCTAGAGGCAAAGATTTATGAAAAAAATCCTCTCTGTTTAATATAAGCTGGGACCACAAACAACAAAATGCCTCAATCATGGTAGTGCAACTACAGAAATTCCAGCCTACAGTTAGCCAAACGTAACCCACTGAGTGCTGTGTTCTTTTGTTTTCATATTTCTGATTAGGCAAACATAATGAAAGCCTCGCTCTCTATTCTTTCGTAAGACTGTATGACTCACCACTTATGTAAGCCTTATGCAGGAGTTGGTCATAGCCCCACTGATGATACTACGTACTGGTTTGCAATTAGTGCAAGGCTTCAACCTCCCTGTTCTGTACAATAAAAATAGGCTCTCTCAACTTTTGTGTTGTGAGCAGTGTGGCTTTGGGAGCCTAGGAAAAGCAGAGAATCTGTAGGGAACTATGATAGTTAACAACTTAAAATTTTAGGTGGATTCTCTAAAGAGTTCAGCATTGGCATTGCTTTTCCTTCTTCCTTTCTCAAATGACAGCTTAGAGGATCTGAAGAGTTCAAAATCATCTGGCTTTGACATAGTCTTTGATGCCAACGTAATTAATATGGGATAGCAATATTCAAAAAGCATGGTCATTGCATGGTATCATTAGTGGGCAGAGCCAAATTTACTTGAGAACCTTAGTTGTGCATTTCAGAACCTTAGCAAGTTTGGACTTAAATGCAAGTCCAACCCTGCCATTCAGAAATGAAGAGCTCAGCTCAGATTATACTCTCCCTTCTCCTATTAATTTCACGCTAGCAGAAACAATAAAACTAGTGGATAGATCAGGCTGGAAGTTGCTTTTTTTTTCCTCAACACTGAAACTTCGTACACTCTCTGTGCATGTTCTGTATTTCCTAGTTTAGTGACTCACAACAGATTTCTTATGGGGGAAAAAAAAAGAAAAGTGTCATTTTCTGCTCCCCGAATGCAGTGATGATGCACTGCAGTCTTTACTGTGGCTTTTGCAGGCAGGGGTCAAGAACACAAAGTATTTCTCTCACTTCATAGCAGCTGTCTTTCTTAGACCCACTTAAAAAAGAAGAGGGATGACCCTTGCATGAAAGATGAGAGACTTCCCTTTACTTTTAATGATAGTAGAGGCAGCAAAACCAGTGTCACCAAAAAGAGTTAAGAATTACTAAGGACAACTTAATCTTCCAAGTCTCAGCAGAAGGAACAGGACTGTACCACATCAGCGATACAGTGTGAAGTAGGAGTGTTGACGTCACCCCAGAGCCTAGAATAGCAATCCCTTGAGGGCTAGGAAGATGGAGAGAGCCACTGAGTTAGTAAGTGTATATTCAGCATTTAGGTTGAATGTTGAAACAGGGAAATTATAAATGGCCCTAAGTAGCAGAGAGTGTTTTTGCCATGTATCTAATATATAAATACCTCTCCCAGAGGAGATAAACTCCCAAGTGCAGACTTCCCAGCACATCCTGACTCCAAGACATGTGCCCTACTCAAGCCCTTCAAAAACTGGACTCTCAGCAATTTTGTATGATAGTTTTGTGTAAACTACAGTTGCTGAATTAATGATCTAGACAATAAGATGCCATATTACTGCTGTTTTCCCAACCAGGACTTCTTTGTACTGTGCTATCATTTCCCCAAGGATTTCCAAAGGACGCGAAAGATTTATTGCCTTGCCCAAAAGACTGCATCCATCAGATGGGCAAACCAATGCACCAGCCAGTATAGTACTGCATCCAAAGTGACCCAGGGGTTTATAGCAGGAGAACCCACATCTTTCTGCTCCTAAAAGACCAAACAGGTAGATTGCTCCACATTTTAAATCATCTCAGTGACTATGCTACCTAACTTAATTCCTTCCTAATTTTTCCTCATGGTTTAAATGATTTCTTGGCCCATACAATGGGAGTAAGCCAAGTTTGGATAAAGCTGCTACGGGGCCCCTTCACATCTAATCTCTAATCTTTTCATCATCTTTATGTAGCATTTGAGAAAGCACAGGCACCACCAGCACAAGAGAGACTGCATCGTCCTTCCTTGCTGAACCACTGAGATATGGCTGTTCCTCAACATCTCCTCCCTCCAAGAGAGAAAACTGCTTAAACTGTTATTACTAGATTTGACATAGGAATCACAGCAGTATGCAAAAAGAATGCAAGTTGGGTATTATCCCACCAATTTTATTGTTCATCTCACCAGTTCCTTCTTTTAAAAATAAAATTATTTTATGTTGGAGAAAAGCATTACCCTTTCAAAAGAACAGTAGTCAAATTACTTTTTTTTTCTGTAAGACTAGTTTGTCAAATTAATTGCTTAGATTACTGCTTCCTGTGACAGCTTTTCCTGAAGAATACATCCTGTAACAATAACTAGAAAAAGCAGTGTGAAAGTTATGTGATGCCTGCCTGGGTATCTTTGTCAGTGAGAAAGTATGGTATATCATTATATGTGGATTTTTTTTTTAAATAGATCTCAACGTGTAACATTTAAAATCTATTGGAAAATTCCCCCCCTCCCCACCAATGCTGTTATGAGGATTCCCCTCTCATTTTCACACAGTTACACAGTAGTAGCATTATTTACTGAACAGATTTTGTATATCTGCTCAGTCTCGGCAAATGCAAAACATTCTCCCTGTGTGAAAAGCTTTTTCCTCACATAGTAGTGATGGGGCATTACGAGTCCTGGCAGTATTAATTCACTACCAAACTGAGTTAATTGGTAGATGAGGAAAAAAGCCCTGATTCAACTGCAGACTAACACCAGTATAACTAAGCGTACTTCATACATAACTTACATACATACATAACTGGGGAGTCAAGACACAAAGCCATTGCCATCACACATCTCCATGATTTTCAAAAAGTACGTCTGAAACTGTGTCTGGAGCTCAGCCAAAAATGGAGCCCACAGGATCAGCCAAAATCCTGTGCAACAGACTATCCCTTTTCAGGAATGCAACTCACCTCTAATTGTCCTTTTCATACAGCAGTATCAATAAGCACAAACTGGACAAAGGCTAATGTTCTGTAGCTGTTTCAGTAATGTACATGCAGCATCCCAGGTAACATGCTTTTTGGCTCTGATGAAGGCTAGTATTGGAAGGCTAGGTCCTCGAGGAACAGCATCAGCCCATCCATGTCAGTGGAGCTGCATTTACAGGAGCTGAGGAACTGGAAACTTCTCAGTCCTAATGACTCAGTAGCTCAGAGAAGGGAAGTGCTGCAGGATTTTATGAACAACAACAAAAATCCCAGCAAGTTCTTCTGAAAGTCTTGTCCCTTCTGTTGTAGCTTCTTGAAAGGCAGAGGATTACACTACTAGAACACAGTCAAAATTAGTCAAGTTTAGCCATCTTGGAATCGAAAGCAAAGTTGACCTTGTGACTTGAGTACAATTGTCTATAGGTGACTATCATCCAAAGCCCAGACTTAACAGATATAAAAGCACAATTCTCTACAGCTTTACTTGTGAGGATAACACTTTTTAGTTGTAGTAGACTAAATTCTCCACATGGTGTAGCCCTTTGAGAAGCGGCTGAGCCACAGTATGAAGTTATGGATTTAAAAATACTCCTCTTCATTTTTAATCACCATTTCTATCAATCTATCCATTCAGCATCTTGCTAACATTTCTTTGGTGGCCAGTCATTACTGTTCAGAAGAGTCAAACGCCTACAAAATTCTGCTGAGCTGCATGCATAGTAGGTCATATCTACATTGGCACTACATTTTTGGAGTAGCATGATGCTCAGCTTTTTTCATAGTAAATACATTTTCAGTAGTTCCTTGTGGTTTTTTTTTGTTGTTTTAAATTTAAAGATTATACTTGCTGTTTCATGTCTTTCCTTAAAATTTAATGATTTTTTCAAACTTGATTCCTAAATTAACATCTGTGTTTTGATCATTCTTTATCCCCTTTTTACTGAGGTAAGAAAACAAATTATAAAAACACAAACTTTCCAGATGAATGATTTTTGGAATAATGCACAAATACAGTCATAACTACCAACTGTAGCATTGAATACTGGGAAACTGAGAAGGCTAAAACATATCTATAAACTATTTTAACGGTAAACATGCTTGACTACGCAATAGCATTAGTCAGGAATTATTTCAGATATTCTTTCACTATGCCAAAGGAATTAACTTTACACAGGTGAAGCTAAACAAACAAAATAATACCTTGGAATTAACAAGTAATGCTTTATGAAATAAAAGTAGGATTACTCTGAAATAACTTTTACTTTAACATGTATAGCAGCTGTATTATATTCCAGAACAACTTTTACCTAGAAATCAGCCTGTAGACTTTTAATCACATACACTTTTGAGATTAAATACCTTTTTTTTTTTTTTTTTTTTTGAGTATTGTACTAATCTTCATTCAATCTTTTGAACATTTTAAAAGCTAGTACTGGAAAAATATCTAGTTGCTAGGATGTATAATTTGAAGTTGTATGAAAAATGGAAATGTACTTAAAGATAATATGAATCATTTAGTCAGAGCCACACTATACAGGAAAAGATGGCTCCCCCACCCCATTCTTCCCCCCCACCCCCAAAGACAACTTCTAAACAGACTTTTGGTTTTGCTTTTTTAATAAGTCCATAAAAGCCAAGGATTTATAAAAAGCACATGCAAGTCCATTTACAGATCAGCGAGAAGCTGCAAACTTTCCTTAGTAGAGGAACTATGTCTTTCAGATTGGAAGGTGTAAATGGAACAGGACAGCAGAACTGGCAGCTAAGATGACAACAGCAGCTTTGTTGACAGCTGAACTCCTGGTTTGTGCCTGGGGCACAGGGGGCATGACACCCAAAGCCAATTAAAATTCCCTAAGCTTTGGACAGAACAGCAAAATTGGGTTTTTTTTACTCTTTTACTGATCCATTTTAAGTCTTGTCAACAGGTCTACAATTTTTAAAGTGTTCTGTAATTGCAGCCTAGATTCTTGGTTTCATCTTTCTCCTGAAAGAGGAAATGCAAGTGAATATAAATAGGATCAGAAAAAGACATCAGGAAAATGTGCAACAGTCCCACTTTCAAATGCTATGAGGAAAAGAAACAGATTCTTGGACTGTGCCCACCCAACTCCAGTTTGTGAAAAGTCAACTGACTAGTTATTGAAAAAGTGAGGCACCACTTTTTGAAAATCCCTACTTTATCCCTGAGCAAAAACCAGAGGAAAAGCCATTGGAAGTATCTTAAAAGACTTTGTTTAGAACAAAGTAATAGTTTGTATTCTTGCTTCACCATTCATCTTTCAATATTTGTACTTTCGCTTGAAATAAACAAGATACTTTCACACTGTACAAAACCTAAAAGTAGCTCAGCTTTCCCTTTTGTCAATAGCTTAGAGATGGGAAGGACATTTGGCATATTTAACTGTTCCAAGTTTAAGCCATACGGTAATTTAATGTTGCTGCAAGAATGTGGTTTTCTTCTCAAAATTTATCATTTTTTTCCCCCTTAAGACTTCCTTACATAGCACACTAGTACTTTGAAGACAGACCTGATGTAGTACTCGAGTTTGCTACAAATAATTCAATCCTTCCTTCCTTCCTCGGAAGAAAATGGGTATTTCAACTTGTCTGTCAGGAAGACTGAGATTTCCCTTACCTACAGAATAGGTACGACCTGTAACTTCTGTCTATGCTCCAATTATGTCTCTGGCCAAAAGTCATTCTCTTTTATACAGTGAAACCACTCCCCTTCTATGTTGGGTTTGTGTAGCAGGGAGGGCTACAGTGGCAGCTTCTGTGAGAAGCTGCTAGAAGTTTCCCCTTTGTCCCGTGGACCTGGCCATCTCTAGGGCAGATCCGCTGCTGGCCAGGGCTGAGCCAATTGGTTATGGTGATAATGCCCCTGTGATAACATATTTAAGAATGAAAAAATAAAACAGAAGCGTAGGCAGACAGTGGGAGGCAGAACTCTTGTGGTCCTCACTGTCTGGCCTCCTGCCAGGCAGCTATCTGGGGCTCGACTTGGCCTGATGGAGAGGAGGAGAGGAGGAGGAGGAGGAGAAAGAGAGAAGGAGGAGGAGGAGAGAGATGTGACAGAACATGAGAAGCAACTGCCTGAGCCTGATTGTGAAGAGGAACAGCTGCAGATGCCAAGGTCAGTGAAGAAGAAGGGGGAGGAGTAAAGTTGCTCCCTGCAGATTCCCCTGCAGCCCCTGGGGGCCCATGGAGGAGCAGATACCCACCTGCAGCCCGTGGAGGACCCCATGCCAGAGCAGGCGGATGCCTGAAGGAAGCTGTGGCCTGTGGAGGGCTCACACTGGGGCAGCCAGTTCCTGAGGGACTGCACTCTGCAGAAAAGGACCCACGCTGGAGCAGTTAGTGAAGGACTGTAGCCTGTGGAAGACACCCCATGCTGGAGCAGAGAAGGAATGTGAGGAGTTCTTCCCCCGAGGAGGAAGAAGTGGTAGAAAACAATGTGTGATAAACTGACTGCAACCCCCATTCCCTATCGCCCCTGTGCCAGTAGGGAGGGGCGTGAGGAGGTGGAGATAGTCCAGTTCAGCCAGGAAGAGGGGAAGCTGTTCTTAAGATTTGGTTTTTTTTTTTTTCCCCCCTCACTCATTATCCTGCTTTGGTTTTTATTATTAATAAATTTTATTTGTTTTTCCCAAGTTGAGTCTGTTTAACCCTTAATGGTAACTTGAATGATCTCTCCCTGTCCTTACCTCAAACCTTGAGCCTTTTGTTATATTATCTCTTCCCCATTCCCTTGGAGGGTGGGGAGAGCGAGTGAGAGACTGCATAGCTTGGTCCTGAACGAGGCAACTATAACATCCTCTGACCAACTAACACCTCAGTCTTTGTCAATGCATAAAATTTTAAGTGCTAAGAAGGAACTGAAAAGCTTTTGACGTGAATTACAGTGAGACCCATGAACATTTCATGGGATTTCAATGATCAGTCCACAACCTGTGACAAACATAACAGTTACTGTCACCTCAGTGGTAGGAAATACTGTACCAAGCAATTGCCAGTGGTATACGGGACTGTAACTGGATTAATGATTATGGTGTAAATGGACTTTCCGTTATATAATAAGTTTTCAGTAATTATCAACCGTCAGTTGTCTCAATATCCTGCCAGGCTTTCAGTTTTTTGTTATTAAACCTCTGTGGCAGTAGAATTATTTCCCAAGTTCGTTAGTAAGTTACACTGCATATGCTAGATGCTGCCAACAACAAAAGCACCAACATTAAACTAAATTTCTCACTACTGATGAAAGTGTCATACAATGATTTTGATGCGCTTGTCGGTACAAGTGAATCTCTCATGCTGACCACTACAATTTTTTTTTTTTTTTGATCGTACACTGTGCCCCACAATCATTCAAGTAATATACAGAAAATAGAGGAAGAAGTTCTTGGAATTTCACAGAAATCAAATAAGAAGTCTTACAACCCATGGCAACATCCATGGTTCTTATTGCAATAAACTGTCAGTTTGTATTCTTCATCCCATTTATATTAAATTTCTTTGAAAGAAAAGGTGCTGATATTTTGTATTGTTTCATCTATGAGGTAGATGGCACTTTCATATAAATAGTGTAAATCAGAAATTAAGTTAGCTCTGAGCTTGCAACAAGCACTGCACCACTGACTGCTCAAGTAAATTATTAAATCATGAATACAAAATAATTCCCATTTTAAAAGACAACCAGTAAGTTTTTGAAAGGAGAGTGGTGGCCGAAGTGCAGACAGGTGTCTTCCCTTGACAAAGGTCAGCGGAATTCTAGCTTTAGCCTCCAGACACCTTCACCATTTGGGCTTCTATGGAAGGTGCAGAGATTGCGGAGAAGTTCTCTAAAGACGCAGGACTGCACTGCAGGCAGTTTGGACTCAAATTCGTGCAGTAGTTCCTGAGTGCTGGCCTCACCGTTCACACGGGCCTGGAATGCTATGAAGTTACGCATATCCACGAGCAGTTCATCGTATTCTGTTGAACTCGGGGCTGGGGCGGGTGCTTGCTGATGATTTTCATCTCCCTCATTCCCTGTATGTTGTGGTAAAATAAGGTGGTTTCTTGCCCTCATCTTAGCTAATAAAGATGAAGAGTCTAGTGCACTGGATGACGATTCTCCAGATTTTCCATCAAAGTGCCCATTGGAACTACACTTCTTTACATTTTCTTTCTTTAGTGTATCTGCATCCTGCAAATAAACACAGATAATGGAGAAAACCAGGTTTTGAGATCCACAGAATCTGTTAAACAAACTCTGCCTGCTCTTCAGACTTAAGCAATAAACATGAACACTTAGAAGCTAGCCATCTGAAATACACAATAAAGAGGTGATATGTTCTGGTCTCAACTTTAGAACTTCGGAAGGAAAAGAAAAGCACTGCTGGTCTTGAGACAGATAATGAGACCATGTTGCAATCTGTGACTGCTGTATCTAGTTAGACTTCATCAAGATGCTATATCAAAACATGAAAAATCAAATTTATGGGTGACTAAAAATTCTAGAATTCTACAGAATCACACCACAAATGGGTATGAGACACATCTGCAGTATAAACCGCATTTGTTGCGTAAATCAGAACATTTCACATGTATCAGCTATTAAAAGAGAAACGCTAGCTTGCATCTCTTACCTTGCACTTCTTTGCAGGTGAGGCACAAGTGGAATGTGAAGAAAGCAGCATAGAGTTTCTTTTTTGACCAAACCGACTCCTGAAAACCCACAAAAGAATTAACTCCATAAAACATCCTTCTCAAAATGATCAGGATCGTTTTGCCAAAGGCACTGACTGGGTCTGCATTTTAGGGTTCTCAAGTGCTCTCTGCCAAACTCTCTCTCCTCTACTGTGCAACAATAATGCTTTCTCTGTACTTCAGAATGGACTTCCTAGGCTTGTAATATGCCTTCATGTCTTTATTAAATATAAAACATGAAACGCCACTTTGATACATGTTACTGCACATATTAAGTGCAAAAAAAAAAAATCCATAGCATCCTTAGGAATTCTTCTATTTTTGGAAAAGCAGTGTGAGAACTGAACTTACTTTATTCCTGATGGTGCACCTGAGAGACCACTCATGCCTGTCCAGGTTGGCACACCAGAAGCAGCTCCTAAACATCGCTGTCGAGAGACTTTTAAAGCTCTTAAGGCATCCTGAGCCACTCTGTTTGCTTCTGCTTCCACCAGCACATAATCTGCACTGGAAGCTTCCACAATGGCATCATGCTTCAAAACACTGTGTACCCCTAAAAACCAGAAGATATAAGAAAAAGTGAAGGAGGTTATCTGTACAATTTAATTATACCATTAAGTCACCATTTCAATGAATGCCACAACCATGTTTTTCCTTTTTCAGGTTGATTATATTCAGCACTTCAGTATAGTAATTTCTAGTAAGAGAACCCCCTTCTATCAGTTCAGCAATCTATTTGACAGCAAACCACTTCTGGTGTGCTGATGAGGTCATTATTCACAACAGACTTTGCAATTACATGGGTAAACCGATCATTTTTATTGTTACAGACAGGACAGACAGAAGTGAAACCCTTGTGTAAGTGGAGATTGGTTACATCTTAATTCCAGAAGAAATATTGCATTACTTGTGTATCCAGAAGTGTTTCTGGAAGGCTGCAGATCTCTCCGAAATGTTTGTGCTAAGGTGATTAACACATTCATAACTGCAGCACTTCAATGATGAACATTTTAATGTTTCACTACAGTAACAATAGGTAAAACATATTTTGTATTGTAGCTCTAACCAGAGTAACAGAATTTTTCCTTCCCTCACTTGTCTAAGTTTTATACACTTCTGTTTAAATAAGCCTGACACTGTTGAGCAGCCAAATAGCTACAGTTACCTGATTTTTTGAAAAGTTTCTCCAAGACATAATCATCATTTTTCTTTGAGTCTTCCTCCTTCTCTTCACTGTTCTCCTTTCTGTAACGCTTCTGTTTCACTAGATAAGGAATGCGCTCTCCTTCAAATCTAGCATCTTTGTGATGTTTCTTCTTAGACTTATCTTTGTGCCTCTCATGGGACAGCATATCCACCCTGTGCTTTGTTTTTGAGGTACATTTATAATGATTATTATCTAATTGCCCATCTTCAGTTTTAGCTACCTGCTTTTCCCAAGAGCCAGCTGCACCGCATGTAAGGCTGAAGTCTCCTGTGACATTTGCATTAGCTGCTCCATGTTCGTCATCAGCCACCATGGCGTTCAGACATTTGGCATTCTCTGAAGACCCTGAACCACCTGGCAAGGACTGGGACATAGATTTGTCAGCTGTTTCCAAACTTTCCTCCTTGCTTTTATTCAATGAATTTATATTAGAGGCAGCTCGTGCATTATCTTTTGCACAGCTATTTTCATCAAAGGTTTCCAAATTTCCTTTGGTTTCCTCACTTGTGTCTATTGCTTTAGAAGAAGAATTTGTTATGTGGGTGGTTGAGTAAGAATTGTATGACTTGCTGTACTTTGGTGAGCTGCTTTCTGTAAGATGGAGATGACCTTTGGAAGTGTCATTATCAGGTGGCTTTTCAAGTTTCCGTTTCAATTGGCGTTTTGGGACTTGAACATCTGAACCAGTACCTGAGGGATGAATGAAATTATTATCCATTTATCAAACACTCCAAACATTCTTTTTCTTTTAAATACATTTAAAAAAATGTGTACCTGCAAAAATTGCACTTGTTTCTGTCCCCTGAGATGCATCTGGGCTGCTCAGAGTAAAAAGTTCATAAAGGTCATTTGATTTGAAAAAGCGCCTCTGCTTAGGGTCTTTCAGCACTCTGTTCGTTAAAAACTGTTTGAAGATTTG
Source organism: Chlamydotis macqueenii (assembly GCF_036417535.1). Taxonomy (NCBI): domain Eukaryota; kingdom Metazoa; phylum Chordata; class Aves; order Otidiformes; family Otididae; genus Chlamydotis; species Chlamydotis macqueenii. The sequence continues at coordinate 20,587,848 of NC_141562.1, forward strand.
TCTAAAAAACAAAAAAAAAGTACTTTTGTATATGAAACAATGTCTAGCTATGTTTAAGTACTGAATACAGTACTTAAATAGAAAACTGTATAAGCACAAACATTACCCTGCAGAACAATTAAGCAGTGGGAAGATTATGTTAGTTCTCAAAAGAAATCTTGAGTTAGTAACTTTCAAACCACCAACTAAATTGTTAAACACAGAGATTTTTTGTTTTGCAACAACCCCATAACACGACAGGTAACCACCATCCTGAAATGTCCTATGAGGCATCCCTTAACTAAGCAATAAATAACTTCACAGCTAGATATTTTTTTTTTTGTCCATTAAAATTGAAAAGCTTGCACACATTACAATAAAACTATCAGAAAGCTACTTGAAAGAAAAACAAGAGCTTGTTAAAATGACAACATTTTAATGGCTCAATTGGTTGGAGGAATCAAAAGCAGCAGAGTAGCTCAGTCTGATGGTGATGTCTGGATGACAACCACTGAAAAGGGAAATCAGACTTGTGGTTGGGAGGAAGGGAAAAAAGAGCCCATCTGCAGAAGAACAAATTTAGGGGAGAAGTAAGCTGCAAAACGTCTTCTGCTATTGGTAAATCTACTTCTATGCCATACTTGTACTATATAGCTTTTGATTGCAAGTTCTAGGCACTATTTTCCAGTACAGGAAACCCCATCCCTAAATAGATCTGAAAATCAGTTCTCAAGAAGTGTTATCACCATAGTTTTGGCTCTACTGGCATTAAGCAGGGAAACTATTTTTAAATCCAATGGCAAAAACTAAGTTTAAACATAGATGGGTGCACTGTAGTAGCTGGCATCAGAAGACTTTAAAGTTTTTAAGAATTAACTGAGCTTCACGGCTTCCTGCAAGGATGATCACATATTTGCAGGGAGGAAGACACAAAGTGAAAAGACAACTTGCTTAATGCTCAGAGTCCATCGCACTGTTCTGGAAATAAATGAATTTGTGATTGCTGTCCTGACCGTTAGAGCCTTGATGTGGTCAGTGTTCAAGAAGAAGTATGCTAGAGGGACGCAAGCCAAGCAACAGCGGATGCTTTACGTCCATGTGGTAAAACAGATTAAAAAAGGCACTCAGTAAGTGCTGGTATTTCATTATTTAGAGCTTTTCATTCATCTGCATTTTCAAAGAGGATATTCTAGTTCTAAAGAGTAATGCCTAGACAGAGGATTCCCACGTACATTCATTTGTAATTCATGTGAGTGAAGATAACTACTGAGAAAGCTGAATGGGAAAGCAAAACAAAACAATTTCATTGATTTCAAAATAGAAGCACTTTAAGGTTTTAGCTACATTTTGGAATAAGTAACTTGAATATGACTGGTGATTCTTGGGATTTAATTCTCTCACCTTGGGATGATTTAGGAATAAAATCAAATTGGGTTTTCAGAGTAGTAAACGGAGGTATGTACCACATACATCTTTATATATCCTGAGGACAATACAAAGAACTTGCTCATTTCAATTTGCATTTCAGACTTGTTGGGTCTCACGTTCTGAGTAAGGGGCTCATTTTCCTGTCTATGCCTCATATGCTCTCATTTACAGTGAATTCTGGGTGTGCTGGACACAGCTGCTGGAACAGATTGATGAGGTATATTTAGTATATGAGTCTTGGAGCTAGAGGCAGAAAGCACAGCCCTGCAACTGGGAGTCTAATATTAGAAGGCAGCTCATTTCTCAGCAGAAATTTTAAAAAGTTTTCCACGATGTGCCCATGATGACCAATGCTGGGCGTTACAAGCCATGTGGGCACATGCACAGATATGTCACTGTTACACTACCTCAGATTCACTACGAACGTTTTCTGGAGTATAGGGGTGACTGACCTGTGGTATATCTTCTCTTCAATGGTACCTGCAGTGAGAAGCCTATACACAGTCACCTGTTTCTTTTGGCCTATTCTCCAAGCACGTTCCCGAGCCTGGAACACAAAAGGTTTGGTTACCGGACATTAGCGTCTTAGACATATGTTTGACAGAGAGCTATCAATACCACTGTTTCAAACCTAGTTTGGACATTTAACAAAAAGTTCAAGAAGTTACATAGCTGTGGTATTTCTACAGCATTAGGACAACTAACTCAGCAAGAGAGGAAAACAATTTAGAAAGTTTACATATGTAAAAAGACAACTCTCCAATTTTGTACCAAGAAATCTAAGCAAAATATCTCAAAAAATAATGTTAAAATTAGAACTTCTATCTCCGGTATGTACTTTATGTAGACTTATTCCAAAAGGGATCTGTTTCACAACAGAGCTTTAATATACACATTTCCTTTGAACTTTTCTTCTTTTTCTTAACTGAAAGCTTTCCTACAAACATCTTGAACTAACTGTTAAAACAGACCAATCTAGGTCAGACTACACACTTGCAGATCTCAGAGCTATGTAAGATTTCCATCAAGAGTAGGTTTTTCCTCTCCCCCACATTATGTTAAGGGATTTGATAACCCAGAGTCTCATCACACCATCAGATAAAGAAAAACTTCTTTAAGGTATTGACTTATCAACAGCTTCTAAGGGCATAGCTATACATCATTATTTAGTGATAAACCAAATTTAAGCAACACTTGTTCTCATTTTCTTACCCTGCATTGCAACCATGAACAGTCATGCCTGTTCAAGAGCTTGCACTATTGTACTCTTCCTTCAGAAACATTTAGTTTGTTTGCTTATTTATTTAAAAACAACCCAGGCCATTTCAACTGTTTGTTTGGCTACACTCTAAACAGACTATATGAATCGACAATATTGAAGAGCGGTAAGGTATAACAGCATAAAGGGGATGTGGTGGAAACCACTTAAATTGGCTTTGCCACAAAAGTAATCATAATGTGGAAGTGCACCCTAAGCGACCATTGCTGGGAACAGTAACTTAGGGAAGAGCAACATAGCGCTTTAACACTATGTGAGGAGATAAACGCCATTCCATCATAATTTTTTCTTCAACTTAGCTGGTAAATGGAATGTAATGAACCAAACTTACCTGCGTGTCTGTACTGGGATTCCAGTCAGGATCATAAATAATAACCCGGTCAGCACCAGTCAAATTAACCCCAATGCCACCAACACGAGTTGTTAGAAGAAAAATAAATATAGTTTTGTCCTAGAACAGAAGAGAGAATTTACTAAAGCAAGAATTACCAAAATACAAGATAATAAAAGAATGCCAGATATAAAAAAAAAAGTTATCAGCATTATTTGCAAAGATGCAAATAGAGCCAAGAGAAGGAATACATTTGCTTGTTTGCCCAGCATCTCTTTTGACAAATAAAAGTTATTGCTCAAAATTTCATTTACTAATGTACAATAAAATATCTTTCCCCCCTTTCCAATTTCTTTTTTCTTAGCAGAAAATCCAGCTTCAGTGTGAAAAAAATAATGACCTTTTCCCCTCTCACCAAGAAAGTGGTTTCATTTGCCTGAACTCAGTTTTGTGTCTCAAATCTGAAGGAGTATATTTAAAAACAGACCAAGAAGAATTGCAAGAACTCAACCATACACTCACTAACAGGCATTAGTGTGTAGGATGCAACATCTCACCTCATTGAATCTTGTTATAAGGGGCTGTCTGGAAGCTATTGTTGTGGTGCCATCCATCCTGAGGTAGGAATAGTTTCTGTCTCTCACAAAGACTTCAAGTATCTGCAGCATCTATTGTGATAGAAAAACACTAATGAAATCCAGAAGTGAAGACTAAGCAACTGTCTGATCAAGTCATAAGAATTTCTGGTACTAACAGCAAGATGACAACCAAAAACTTGGGAATCTTAAATGAGCAGAAAATTAATTAACTTCCATAACTGGGGGACAAAGAAAAAAGTAGTAATTTCACTGCTGAATGCAAGAGTGGAATGTTAGTGCTTGGTTTGGGAAGTCCAGACCCACAGTCTTAAGACAGTTAACCAGGTAAATGGTGCAGCATTCCAGCGAATCCATGGAAGCATGACAAAATCGGGAATACACAGGGAAAACAAATGAAGGTCACTGTCTGTGCTACTGGCCCAAAGCACAGAATTCTGAGGATTAGAAGTGCCCATGCATTAAACAGAGCAAGCAAACTGACTACCAGTTCTACCCTGGAACTACACAGGAGGGACAATAAATACATCACCACTGCTTCAGCCTGGTATTATATGGGTACAACTGATACCAGCTTTGACCTAATGTACTGAATTTATGCCAGTAAAGCTTACTGAGCTTGGGAACTGGTCTCCAATTATTCCAAAGACATTAGTCTTTTTTTTTTTTTTTTTTTTTTTCTGTCTGAGAAGGACACTACAAAAGGTGGTTCTAATTACAAGTCTTGTTGGGACACACACACACATACACGTTTTCAGTTTTAGTAACAGCTAAAAGTAAAAAACAATGAGCTCATCTTACCTGTCTTGACTGAGTAAAAAACAGCACTCTGTGACCTTGTTTGTGCCATATTTTCAGTAAGGATTCTACCACTATCATTTTCCCAGAACGTTTCCAATATCCAAACTGATCTGCTTCCTCCACTTCAGCATCTGGTACACCCTTCAAAATCCTGGGACCACCAGAGAAGAGGTCAGGGTGGTTGCAAATCTTTCTCAAAGCTACCAGTCCTGAGAAAATCTAAACAATACAGGAGAAAAAAAATAAATTATTGACAAGTACTTGTTTCTATATGGGTTGTGGTTGAGAAAAATAAACAGCAATGAATTAATCCAGTCATCATCAAGAAGTTTGGTTTTAATAATGGTTTGCTCTTTGGAGAGGCCAATGGATGCTAATACTCGTTTCATGGAAAGTTTTAGGAAAAATGACTACAAGAGAAGGTCAATGAAATTTTCTGTTCTTGTGAGTCTATTCTGGTGACAATATTAAGATAATTCTGCAACAATTTCCACATTAGCAAAAGCAGTCCCTAGCTGTAATTCACAGTCAAATTTTTCCTACTCAAAAGGAAAAATTCCACCAAGTTTCTTACTTGAAATTATTGTGTCTCTCCTTCCAGCCTCTGCCATGTTAGCAGGTAACTTAAGGCAGATCTGAAGGACAGCAAGTATAGTCACCAGAATGCATGGTAACAAAGAAGAGATGAGTAAACATATTTGAACATACATATGAAGCTGAAAATTATAACTTTTGATGCCATGTTAGAAGGGTTCTATTCAGTTATTAATTTCGTAATACTACAAGTGTTATTTATTCTTCTGATATAATGGGCACTCATAAAAATGAACATACTTGAAACAGCAAATCCCTCAATTTTCTCTCACTACAAGTTGTATGAGCCTGCTCATAATTTATAGTTTATTTGTACAATAAGGTTTTAGTTTTTCAGTTGGGATTCACTGCTGTAATCACAAAACATCTAATAAAAGCATTGACATTTACTGTTTAAAATTTTCAAAACTCTAGCAAATATGATAGCCCATTCCGTAACATCTTAGAGAGATTTCTGCAGATATTTTTGAACAAGCCATCCCTTGAAGATCAAGCTCCTTAAAATAATTTTAATTGGGATAACTAAAATCGTTAGGCACCTGAAAAAACTTGGCCACTATACCTGTGTAAGATCTGGAAAAATAAAAAGGTCGAAACAGTGATCTGCTTTATATGGCACTGCAATATACATGACTGTACTGACTGTGCAACTAACTAGAGCCACTGGGCTTCAGAGGAGAAGGGATTTCACAGTTCACAAGACAGAGAAACATGTGGTGAATTATGCGTTATAATCAAGAAATATTACTTCTCCTTTTACAAAAAAATAGATCTGTATCCTGCAGCTAAAATGGGAGTGAAAAACACCCACTGCATGCATACAAAAGTCAAATGGACCAGATGTGTGCAATGCAGGAGTCACAGGGAATAGCAGACTTTTTACACAGGCAACAGCAGGCATTTTAAACTGTATTTCAATTACTGTTGTCATCCTGGCCACACCAATTTCAACACTTAGGTTGTGAGGATGGAGGAAAGAGATGTTGAAGGGACAGTAAGACAATAACAAGGATGCTTGCTATTTGCTCTGCTATATGTTAAGACTGTGAAATCACCAACTGTTACATCATGAAGTTACCATACTTCAACTGTATTCTCTGGACAAATTACTCTTTTCTCCTTTGCTACACTTTTGCAACTGGTTAAAAGCATGCATACAGTTATCTACAGCAAGTCACCCAACAAGCTGTAATTTGTTTCCAACATCACAAACATATTGCGAAGCCCATTCCATTCCTACTTTTGCACAGGGATCCCTACTACCCAGGGATCACTAAGTCTACGTATTCCATGGAACATTTCTGAGGAAAAAAAGCAGAGATCCACAGAAGCAGAACTGAGGTCAGTGTGTTTGCTTCCCTTCCTGCTCAGAACTCAGGTAAAAGAATCCAAAGGTCAATCCATGACTTTATCTGTCAAACTCTACCTGCCATTAATCTTAATCAATGCCAACCTGCATGTCTCCATTGAGAATCTGGTAAACTTCTTTAGAGTCGATGAAATTTTGATAGACTTGACGCTGGTCATCTGTCAAACGGCAAAAGAGGACCTACCAAAACAAACAAAGGAACTGCTCAAGTCCAACCTGTAAACTCCAAATAGAGTAAATTTTAAAGTTTTATAATGTGCTACAATGAAGCTTCACAGACATACATACCTTTACTAAGGTAAAAGATACCGTATAGAAATAATTAGAAATAAACTTAGAACTGTTAAGAGAATTAACATAATGATTAACATGGATTTCATGAGTTTTTCTGTGTCCTTTCCCAGTTGTTATTTTTCCCCTCAAATTGCTTTAGTTTTTGAAATGCTACCATTTTCTGGTTTTCAAGAGGTAACTGTGCAATGTTAGCCTTCTCTCTAAGCTATAAGAAACACTTTCCATTGTATGTCTGTTATGTCACTTAAAACTTGCAAATTCTTAGTATCTCATGGGAAAACTAGGTTAGCTCATGTAATCTGTTCTGTCATTAGCCTTTGAGTGTGAGTATAGAATGATTTTTCAGATGGTCTTATAGGCTAAAATGGAACAAAATAACTTCCTTGCATCCTGCAATGCACTGAACATTATGCTGTAAGTCAAACTTACGTAATGCCCTGTGACTGACAAGAACAAAAAGCAAATTTGTTTAATCTGTTTATGATTGTATTCTTTAGAGTAAATAGCTCAGACTCTTTAAGGTATATTCATACTCTTAAGAAATTTAAAATTTGATTTAAAAAAATCATTAAACTGCACAGCAGAAATTGTGTATGACCTACTCATTTATCATGCACCTTTCAGCACTGTCTTACAAAGATTAGCATGTCTACTTCTCTTTTAAAGGGAGGAGACAGGAAGGAAAAGAGTCAGGATAGGATAAGAAAGCCTGAAGCTCTGATGCCTGAGTAGCAGAAGAATCTAATAATTACTGTCAGTGAGTATTTGTAGGAATTTCAGTTGTTTAAATAATCCTTTCAACCTCCTCTACTAAAAAATATCATACCTCTTTGTAGAGCAAACAAGTTTTTGATCAAAAGGCTAATATTTTGGGAATTTATTAGAATGTACAAGCCCACTTTGAACAACTGCCATCAAGTAGTCCTCTACTATTTGCTGCCCAAATTAAGGTTTTTACAGCTGGAAACAATGTTAAAAGTGTCCAAGAGATGCACCATAGGAAACACTCCACCGACAACTCATCTGTATGCACCCTGTAACCTCGGAGGACAGTATTAAGCAGACCTGACTGCACTTCATACGCTCTTTGTTTTTCAGATGAGAGTGTACTTGTATAGACCCTACAAGATTATGATCATTTAATACTCAGAAAACAGATGACAAGAATAAGCAACTTGAAAATGCTACATCTTATCTTTAGTTAAAACAGCATTTAATCTCCTATTAGCACATTTTATTTCCAAATGTCCATGAACGATTGGATTTTGGGGAGGGATAGGGCTCAGATCTAGTAGCAAAGATAAGCAAACCTGTTCATTTTTATCTGGAAGTGAAAGGCTCATTTTTACATCAGCCTTCATTCTTCGCAGCAAGTAGGGGTTTATGGTGTCCCGTAACACACAGGCACATTTGTATGCAGTTTTTACCTGAAGAAGGACAAAAAAGCAAAAGTTGTACTTTGGTTCTTGCTATTAATTCTGGCAACAAAATTCCATAATTAGTTGTAGGAAAATCCTAATAGAATAAGATGGTTTATGATTTATATAGATCTATAGTTACATATTCAACACAATATGAATTGCAATAAAATTCATGTTAGCAATGACAACATTGAATAAGTAAGTCTTGCTCAGATACCACTAATTTATCTTTCCTAATTTAGTGGAAATAAAAGAGAGCAGAAATGAGAGATTTCTTTCAGAAAACAATCTAAGAAGTAAGTATAAACCTGCACAGAACCAAAATCCACATGAAAAACTGCTAATACATATACTGAAGATCAAAAAAGTAGCCTGCAGCAATGGTGGTTACTAGGCAATAAGTGAAGATTAGTGCCCGCTTGAGACTATTAAAAAAAAATCGGTACAAGAAAATCCCCATGATCACAGAAATGAAAGGTCACTCTGGCCTTAAATGGAGCATATGGTTCTGTAATGGGTAATGGATGTGTGAGATGGGTATTAACTGTACATAATGGCTAAAAATTTCTCTTAAAGCAAAACAAAGAATATAATCAATTATTGATACGTAAGAAACAAATTGGCTGTCCAATTTAGTAAATTACTAGGCTTTAGACAAGGGAAGTACTTAACTCAAAAAGAAAAGAAAACTTTAGAAATGTATGCGTGCAAAACATTACAAAGAATATTTAAAAGGATACAAGTTTATTAGCATTATATGAAACTGAGTCTGCAGATTATTATGCAGACAATTTGTCTACCAGCTAATTTGAAAAATGTTTAAGAAGTCATAAATACTAAGAACAACAACTTCAAAAATTAAGACATACTTATTCAAAATAATATTCCAAATATTTTTTGCTTTCAAAAATAAATAGCTTATCTACTTTCAGACTTCCAATACCTATTTTAGGTTTTAAAAATGAAAGCTGTTTTCAGTTTGGATTTAAGGATTTATCTACTTGCTGAAGCTTGATATCAAACAGGAAAGTTTATTTAAATACATTAAAATATTAGATCAGTCACCTCCCACCTCAACTTGCTTATCTTTACTTTATATAAAAGAGTACTTCCAATGATTTAAACTTTAGGGCTTCTGACAAGAAAACTTTGTGTATAAGCTCTATTCCTGTAAAAATGAAACGGTCTCATTTAGTTGAGCAGTTCTTTTCAGATACGCAGCAGTAAAACACACACATAACCCTCTTTTGAGTTAGTGTCTACAGCATACACCATGAGGTACATTTAAAAGTCAGTTTTAAAACAATACAATAGTTTCCTTCAAACAAAGTGATATTTTTGATGCATTCACCTGGACAGGAGAAGCATTGGAATATCCTCCCATGGTTATTGGAATAGAAAATTGCTCCATGAACACAGGTAGCGTTCCCAGTTTCCCTGGGAATATGAAGTCAAAGAGGGACCAGAGCTCCTTTAGGTTATTTTGCATAGGGGACCCAGATAAGATGATTCGATGGGGTGTGCGGAACTATTAATAAAAACCACAAAACCAAAGAAAATTATTTTCATGGTTCACAGTGTAGCCTGCATCCTGCCTCAAAGGACAGTCAATTTCACCATCAATGAATTCTCATTTTAAAATATGCGGCCTCATATACCTGAAATAAATAGCTTTCTGCAATATATTTTCCATAAACTGTTAGCAGGAAATGAACACCAGCAATCTGACATTTATAGAATCATAGAATGGTTAGAGTTGGAAGGGACCTTCAAAGGTCATCTAGTCCAAGCCCCCTGCAAGGAGCAGGGACATCCCCGACTAGATCAGGTTGCTCAGAGCCTCCTCCAGCCTGGCCTTGAACGTTTCCAGGGATGGGGCATCCACCACCTCTCTGGGCAACCTGTTCCAGTGTTCTACAACCCTCATTGTAAAAAATTTTTTCCTAATATCTAATCTAAATCTACCTCCCTCCATCTTAAAACCATTACTCCTAGTCCTGTCACAACAGGTCCTACTGAACAGCCTCTCCCCATCTTTCTTGTAGGCCCCCTTGAGGTACTGGAAGACCGCTATCAGGTCTCCCTGGAGCCTCTTCTTCAGGCTGAACAGCCTCAACTCTCTCAGCCTGTCCTCATAAGAAAGGTGCTCCAGCCCTTTTATCATCTTCGTGGCCCTCCTCTGGACCTTCTCCAACTGGCCCATGTCCTTCTCATGTTGGGGGCTCCAAAGCTGGATGCAGTACTCCAGGTGGGGTCTCACCAGGGCAGAGTAGAGGGGGAGAATCACCTCCCTCAACCTGCTGGCCACACTTCTCTTGATGCAGCCCAGGATGCGGTTGACCTTCTGGGCTGCAAGGGCGCATTGCTGGCTCATCTTATCCCTAGTGGTAAGTTACTACACAATTTAACATTTCTGTTTTTTTTTTCCTTTACTATACTTCTGTAAATGTACTGATGTAAACTCATTAAAAATATTAAATAAGTTAAACAATCAAACACAGACCACTGTGATTTATGCTTTTATTCTTTATTAATAGTCAAAATGTGTATTTTTATGATAAAGTAATACAGGCTACCAGATTTTGGACCCCCCTCCCCGCCCAGTCCTTAAAAATCTTTCATTTATTTTTTATAAAGTACCTGTTTGCACGCAAGTGTGACTGCGGCATTTGGATTTCGGATTTTGTGACCCTCATCCAGAATAACGTAATGCCAGTCATAGCTGTGGATGTTATCCTGCATCAGTCGAATGTATGAATAAGACGTAATTAAAATTCCATGGCACGAAGCAATTTCACGAATTAGTTTCACCTAAAAGCAAAAAGCGCACGTTGTCAGTAACAGTGAGACAGAAAACTCAGACTCACTCAACAACAAGTTTGCTGTCCAAAATACGTGCAAAAAGTTTTGAAAAAGCAGAGATAAAATTTACTTTGCAAAGAAAATAAGTACAGGCAAGACTTTCATTCTATGATTCTCAGCTCATCTGCAAGAGAATGAAGCACTTGAATACTGTCATATAACAGATTAGAGTTTGATCTGACGCTTGGTCAGAAGGAAACCGTGGGTGGTTTTTGGTGGTGGTGGGTTTTTTTGTTTGCTTTTGGGGTTTTTTTTTTTTAGTTTTTTAAAGACAATGTCTGAAAAAAACAAACATTAAATTTGATTAAGTAACTAGTTTCTTCATGCTCTCCTATATTCACCTCACAAACCCAGCTTTGTGTACTGCATGCAGTATCTAGAATGTTAGAGGAAAATTAAACAAGTGACAAATCAAAAAACAATCACAAAGATCTACTTGGTTAATCCTAAATTCTGCCCAACTCTCCTCATTAATATGATTAATATATTTGTTATTAATATTCAAATTTTGTGCTTCTCTTGTAAGCTATAACCTTTCCCCGAGTTTTTACTAGCCTTTATAGCTCTAAATTATGTGGGGCAGGGACAATCTGTATCACCTTCCACAGCATTTGCAGTATTCAAGACTCATCTTTCTTGCATTTATCCTCCACATATAAATCTAGAAGACTAAGATGATGGGCTGGGAGGTGATCCTGAATGAAACAAACATACCCAATGCAAAAGAAAAGAAAGTAGAACCACCACAGAATTTGCTAAAGGAAAGGCAAAACCCTTATTACTCAAAGTGCCTTTAAGAAAAAAAACAAAAAAAACAAAAATCCCAACAAACCAAAACCAACAAAAACAAAAAGGAAAAATCCATCTCAGACTTAGATGGTGTTAAAAGTCTATGATCTTTTACTGTAAAATTTCTTGCTCAAAGACATAACAGAAGATTCAAAAAGCTTTTAACTGTCCAAGAATTTCCACTTTCTGATTATCATCTTCTGATAAAAATATAACACATTAAATAACGTCAACATCATGAGTCACGAGAGAATATATAATCTTTAGAACAATTTGTATTACAGAGTAGGATTTCTAGGCAGGTGTGGACACCCAAAGCTTAATTCTACCTGGTACTTTGCCCACAGTCTGCAACCGTGTCCTGAAGTCTCAGCAATGGCCTACCATAGAATATTGTAGACATCTTTACCCAAACACTTAAGACAAATTATCTCGGGTGATTTCAAATTAAAAGCTTGTAAAATATGTAACCTCTCCTAGTTTTTGCAATTAATAGGGTATGTCTGCAATTAGCCTGACTTACAGAATGCTACACTGTTGTCATTAAAAGATGTTTTGTGAAAGTGCTGCTGTTATTACGGAGACTCAAGAGACCAATCCCTCCTAGAGGGCAAACGGTGGACTAGTAGAAAACAACAGCCATAAATCACATTGTCAGGTAGCAGAGAGAACAGAAGTGAAACACAGGCACATGAAGGCCATTCACTGTAAACACACCACAGCAGAATCCTAGTCAGGATTTACTGAACCTGTAATTAATTAAAGTTTCCTTCAAGCTAAGTTTTTAATAATCAAGGATTTATGCTGACAATGAAGAAATACAACACCACAATTTTATCAACTCACACAACAACACTTATTAACTTTCATTTTACTACATTGGGTACTTTGTCAGAGGTTGCCTTCACTTTAGTTGCAGCTCTTGGAATAATTTTAAATATTTTAAAATATAACAACAGATTTAATATTGGATACACACTGTTTTGAGGTTGTAGCATTTCAGAATGTATGCTGTTTTAGAATGTATTCTTTAATTCACAATTCCTGTTTTGTTAGATTCAAGTATGCGTAATTCCCCCCCAACCCCCAATGTATTCAATGAAATATTTCAGGGCATGCACTGTTAAACTAAAGAAAAAAAAAAAAAAATCAGCTTAAGAGAGACAAATCCTACTAATGCCAAAAGATTACACAGCAGTTATCTGGCTTTGAAATTCTGAACTCTGGCCCTTAAAAGATGCTAATGAAGAGAGGAACATGAGACTAGATTGAGTAATTCTGATTTTGTAGTTCTGTTCAGCACAGTATTTCAGGCCCTTACAATTCAAGGACAGTATTCTCTCCTAATTTAGGGTGCTAAATTGACTGTATTGCCTTGTCTTCACTGGGACACATGCAATGTACAAAGACTGTAAGATTTTTGGCAAGCACCATTTCTTAAGGCTAAAACGTTTATGATTTATTCTAAGGACACAACTCTAAGTAAACTTTTTTTTTTTCCTATTTGTACCTTGCTGTAGCTACAAGTTCGTTTCTGAGGCTACAAAAACAGAACAACTTTTTTCACTGATGCTTACGGAAATAAAGTTTATCTTTTTTAGCATAAAGTAGTCTTTTAAAAAATATTTAAGAGGACCTGGACTCTTCTATAATATTATGAATTCAACATGGCAATTTTTTTAAACAGAAATATTTATGTTAAGACTGAACTTGAAGAACTAGACTAGTGATAACTATGAAATGCTCTAAACATTCAGATACCTTTAGTGCAAGTTGTGAACTTACAGAACTAATATCTAGCCACCTACGCAACCATATATCACTTGTGAATCTAAAATGCATTCTTCAGCAGGCTTATCACTATCTCATAACCAACCATTAAGCCCAGAGATCCATAAATTCAACCTGTAAAACCTCTTTATTATTTCCCTGCCTCCAACAAAACAATTTAAGTGGCACCATGAAGAGGCTTCAAAAGAACACATTACAATGTTTAATAATGTAAAAGTTGCAATAAGAAGAGCTAAAGCACTTACTACATACATAACAAGAATGCTACTTCTTGTGGCATGATACTGAGTTTATCTGAGTTTGGTCCTTAATTCAGCAACAGAGCCTTTGGCTAAAATAGAAGTTCCATATGCAGTCACGCCAGTAACTGTTAACCTCTGCAGCTTATTTTCTTTACATGTAGATTGCACACTCTATTGTGAGTGCAGAGGTCTAAAATCTTCAGTGTGAAAAGTAATCTTCAAATAGATGGTTCCACAGGTGCAAGCATCATGAACTGACAATTGCATTTGAGGGCTGCATAGTGTGTCCAGCATTTGACCAGAATAAGGGAATGTAAAGTTACAGCTGTAAAAATGTTATGCGATTACCACCAGAAAGAATTGTTAAGCTCAGTGATACTTGTTCTAAAGAAATTAAAAGTTCAGCCTTGATCTTAAAAAATACAGCCTCCTTCCATATGCGATATGTTAAATCAAGATAACCAAAGTTATGGTTATTGCCTCTTACATTCTATGATTGATGTATTGTCATGTGCCATCTGAAGTTTTGAAACAGGACAAGCTCTTTGTACAGAAGGCTTTTTTTTCCCTACATTTACAGAGCTTTTTTTCCCCTTATCATCTGTTCTATATCATAAAGAAAACAGTATTTATGATACACTGCATTAGATTTACTTCTTTATTTTCTCTCATCCTTACAGGTCTCAGAGTGCTTGATATTTACAAGTAACTTGAAACTACATTAGATCTGAGTGTAAACCACAGAAGGAGGTTAATAGCATAAGACAGCACCACAGAAAACATAGCCACAAATGCCGTACCTAGTTCAAACCGAAAGCTGACTTCATAGGGTAAGACTACTAAAATCTGGTTCTTCCTACTGCTTCTAACTTAAGCATATTTATCATCATAGAAAAAACAAATGATCTTCTGTGATCACAAATAATAATAAAAAAGCAAGTTTTACCTTTCATCCAAATGCCTTAAACTAGCTCTAAAGTCTTGGAAACCTATCTGACTTTCTATTGTGTCTTCTTTCCATCATCTAAAATATGAATCTGCCTTCCATTGTGGAGAGCTGAAGGCCTTTAAACTATTAGTCATATTTCAAGGGGGTGAAACTGGAACTTTACACTTCTCTGCCTTACTGCCAGAATTGTCTACCATTGTTATTTTAGCAAAGGAATGAAGTAGTCTCTCTTTTGAACATCATGTATGCTAAAAACCTACACAAATACTACACCAGCAGAGAAACTCAAGCAGGAATTCTCAGCGACTTATCTGAAACAGGTTGACCAGATTTGCAGACAAACTGGTGCTCACAATTCAGGCTGTTATTTCATACTATTTTTGTGGAAAATCCTCAAGTTGCTTGCAAAAAAAACCAAAATGGACTGGGAAGAATATGCCAAGGTAGTGCTCAGTAAGCTTTTCACTTATCACACCACTCAGAAGTCCTTTTGTAAGAATAAAAGAAGTGTCACTAACTGAAAAGATGTGCAAGGTATTGCCTAGTACCAGTTTGTGATAAAACAATCAGAATAGATGTCTTCCTCAGTCTTCCGTCAAGCAAATACTTCTGTGGGCAAGTGTAAAGAACTGGGAGACAGGATCTTGCATTGATGCTTGGGTACCTTATAAGGTGCAACAGAAAATATCTATTCATTAAAGTATATAATTTCACCAGTGCTGAAAAATTAACTATTTGCCAATATTTCTGGATTCCTGGCAATGTTATGGTAATAATTATGTTGATCCATCTCACCTAAAAGATCAATTTAAGTTTTATCAAACGAAACTTCAGCTGTTGTCTCTTTCTGCTAAGAAATACTGTCTTGCCTTACAGGATACCTGTCATGGCTTAACTCTTCCTCCAAAACTCTCCTTCATTAGTTTTAAGATTAATCTTTCTCTGTTGTTCAGAAATCATTTGTCCTTCTTTCACAGGCTTGTACAGAATAAGCTGCAATACTGTGTTTTACCACAAGCAACCTCCTAACGAACAACTGTATAATAACGTATTCCTCAAAATCCATTACGATCTTCACTCTATGATGTCCAGTTAATTTAAGCAACAATTATGTTCTTCCACTGGTCCAGATAATCCCAACCTCTGTTAGCCCAGAGGCTAAAGTGACTGTTCTCACTCCAAAGCAGATAACAACGTTCAGCTCCCCAATCCTATCTCCTTGCAAGTTAGCTGTCGAGCACAAAACTCTTCTCATTTACTTTGTGATAATCCATGATATACTAAACACAACAGCAGACGAGTCCTTGAATTTTCACTTTAATTTCAAACACGTCTGTGCAACATTCAGACCACAGGTACACAGCAACTTGGGTTTTGGCCACGTAAAATTAATCTCAATCAAATAACAAATGTATGTTCTTATGTAGTCTATAAACAATTGTCTTATTTATTTTTTAAACTTACGTAAGTTATGCCAGAGGATAAGGGCAGAATGGCCCCTGGATGAGTATTACAAAGTTAATACATGCAAAAGCAGTCTCCTGTAATGCTACAGGTTATCAGAAGATGGAATTGTCATGAGATCAGATCAGCACTAATATATTCATAGAAAGAATGTATATTGAAAATAAATTCTAGACAAGAGTGTCGCCTGATCTGTATTTTATGTGACATATTTTCAGTGTAAAAGTGTTATTTATGCTAATAGATTAGTAGTAAACTTTTCTTGCAGAGATAAAGACAACTAGAGTGGGAAAGTTTGGGGTGATGCTGGTTTTTATTTATTTTTTTTTTTTAAACTTTACTTCAGTCAATAAGCTTGCTCTTCTCTGATTAAGAAACATCTAGGAAAAAAGTGTCCATGAGGTGAAGACCACATCAGCACTGACACTTGTTTAAAGCACACTGTAGCAGCTCTCAGAAGATGAGGCAATAGGGCAGAACTAGAGAACTGAACCTATCCAAAATGATTGCATGGTATCCAAATTTTTTAAATTTTAAATTGTTGAGTAGGCATTTGTTGGGAGGACAACCGGAAGGTGAGGTCCTGAAAACCTGACTATTCCTGCACATGGCAAAATTTGAGCCAGTCTGTCACATGCGTTAATTAACAAATACCCCAAAATAAGCACACATGATTTAATTTAGGAAGAGATGCGAGCATGTTATTGAGGTCAATAGGCTTAGGGCTTGAAAACATACCAATTTAATTGAACAACAGGAAGTTATTAGCACATTAGAGCCGGCTATTCCTTTTTTTGCCATGTACTGTAGCTGCATCAATTACCTCAGAATACATTTAATCAAGTGCAATTAAGCATCACATCATTTTAATGTTATTACAAGAAATTCAATAGAGAGAAATTTAAAAATGCTTTGCTGAATCCTGAAAATCCATTTAAGCATCTGAAATACAAGGCCACGGGAAAACAAAAACCCAAGTTTTCCTTGCTTTGTTCCTGCAAGGTACCATGGATTGAAACTTCAGACAAGTCAGGCTTGTCAGCTTAAGAAATGGAACAAGAACACACATATTAAGAGACTGGCCAAGAAAATTAAGACAGAAAAGGCACTGCTTGAAAATAAGAAAACCAACAAAGTAACACTGTCAATAGTGAGAGACTAGGTTATATCAGCTGACAGACAGATCAACTGAAGAGGAATTGCCTGTGCAAGCAAAATATATTAAATATTAGATCAATAACATATTGATGCATGAAAGTGTGAGGAAATAGTTCACCAGTACTAGAAGCATGCATCTGGTAATACAAGCAGTTTAGTCATGAACTTCTAGCAAGGATTACCATACAAGCAAAGCTCAAGCAAGAAACCTGTTACTATGATTAATTTGTTCAGGCAACGCTGGTCTATATCATAATATAAATGCACTCTTTTTGTCCAGTTTTCTAACAAATCTAGACAAGACAGTGAACTTTTTGTTCTTTTAAAACAAGCAGAGAAAGAGCACAAGCTTGCACAGAAACATTCAGGAACAGAGGATATATATTCTTTTTTTTTTGCTAGTACAAAAAAAAAAAAAAAAGAGAAGCTTCTGGAATTACAAAATGGATGGCAACCATTACCTTTTTGTTGGTATAAGAACCGGTTTCATGGAGAATGGCAACTCTAAATGGAGGCCACCAAGTGTGGAATTCTTTTACCCACTGATGCATCACAGTAGCTGGACAAACGATCACTGTTGGTCCCAATCCTTGGTACCTAAAAGAAAAGCATTCAAGAAAAAAAAACAACAACCCTTTAACATGAAATAAATACTCTATATGAAGTGACTCATTAAAATAAACGCATATTAAAATGGCCCACTTATAGTTCAAGTAGAATATGAGAGCTACGGAAATTAACTTTGTTTTTTCTGGAAGTCTGTTTTTAAAGGAAGATGAAAGTGGCACTGCTGTAAGAGCCTATCCACTGAACAGTTTATGGATGCATCTATCAAGATAAACCACAGAAAAAGAAAAGTTACAAACAATAAGGCATAAGGGAATGTCTTCTTGTGGTAACAGGAATCAGGTTTAGGTGACTTGTTTCTGTAAGAGAAAACAAATCATTAACAAACAACTGTTTTATTACTTCTGTTAAAAAGAATGTGTAGCTAGAGTCTCACAAATGGACTTACACACAGGTGTTCTGCTTCATGTTGGTAATATACTGTACTAATATCACCATAATTGACAGATAAGACAAGCACTCTAAAGCAACAGGATATATAATCCATGGAAGTTAAGGTCTGAGCTGAGTTTAAACTGTCTCTTAAGTTTCTGAGTCATAATGATGATTGTTTCTGAGAATTACTGAGGACGTTTGACACAAAGTCTTTCTGCATACTAAGTTCACAGCTACTCTTAAGGTTAAGAGGAGAAAAATCTCTCACACAACAGTCAAACAAGAAATATTACCATCACAAACAAATACCAACATTGTATAGGAAATACACTAAGCAGCGGTCACTAGTAGTTATTTTTCAAATATATTTGCTCTTTAAAAAACAGAACAAAATTACTTCGCAAACAAAGGCAATAGCTACCGTTATCACATACTGATCTGTGTCTGGCTGACTATGTGCTATTCAATTGGTAATAAATAAACAATTCTAAAGATCACAGTATACGTTCAAGATCACACGCACGTAGCTTCAACTATGCAACAAATCCGAATAACCACTCTTAAAAATATCTACAGAAAAAAAGCCAACTGCCCTTAAGAATATCTATAGCAAAAAAAGCCACCTTTCCCAGAATACATCAGTTTCTCATTCTTCATGGGTAGTAACAAATTACCTCTGTTTATTCCCCCGGTCTGTATCACAAGCTCACATGCCGTGTTTATCCAGGTTCTCTCTCCCCCTTCCTCAGCTTACACAGAAGAGTTCACACTTCCTGAAATCAATTTTCAGAAAATCTACTCCCCCTCCACTTAGTTGTGTGAAACCTCTTCTCTGTCTAGTCTGGCTCTAACAACTTTCCACTAGCCAACATTTTAGTCTTCTCTTGAGAGCTTTTATTTATTTATATGAGTCATCTAACTTCTTCCAGTCTGTGCTGTTTCACAAAACTAAATAAACCATGCACTTCTGCTTGCTACACTTAGGAGGCATCTTTCGTTCTCCTAATCACTGCAACAGATCTGCTCTGCTGCCCATCCAATTTATACTTTTTTTTTTCCCCTTGAACACAAGGTGACACTAATAACATTCCAAACCGAAGTCCTACTGGTGCCTTGTACCAAGATACTAGTACTGCCCTGTTCCCACCACAAATATATTGTCATAATGTATTCCACCCCTTTTTCACAGTTGTATTGTACTAATAGCTTATGGTCAATATCATATGTGATCAATATACCCAAATCTCTTACTTCTTCTGTTGCTTCTGGTTTATAAACTCCAAATTCACAGCACGTATCCTTTATTAGTTTTTATTTAATGGGATGTATTAGAATTGCAAATAAGATCTATTCCTGCAACTTACTACCAAGAAAAATGAAGCTGTAGTCATACTGTAGTGATCATCCTTAGGTACTCAAAAAATTAGCACAGGAAAACAAGTTGTACTATGACCAACTATTGCCAAGCACTGGCAAATTGTGCCTTCAAAATGAAACTGAAATGACAACTAAATCATAGTGAAAATAGAAGTACAGGCCAGCAAGAGCAATACAAATTTTCTGGGGCAATGGATTTTTATTTACGTAAGCACCATGGAAATAAATCTCTTTGCCACTCATAGCAGAGATTGAGCCTTAATGTTTAATGTGTATGATTGTATCTCAGTATCTTGAAAAGCACAGATAGTAAATGATCAGTGTATAAACTTTATGGCAGAGTTTCTCATCTGATCTCTCATATAAATGAAGCAAAGTCTGAAAGCTAACATCTTTGTTAAACAAAATCATCTATTTCAAAAGAAGCAAACTTGTGGACCTCTAAGTCCTTTACCAGGTTTCAATCTAGATACAGGCTAGAGATGGGTCACCTGAAGTTTGCTGCTGCTTTGTTTTTTTCTTGTGAATGGACCATTGGTCTGAAAGCTGTTGCTTGTTCCAACTATCTCAGCTTGTTTAACAAAAGACCTTCCCCTCTCCCCAGTAAATCTTGCTTCCCTTATATCCTTGCACCACCATAGCTGCAACACTTCTATTGAAACCTCAACACTTTGAGGTTGCATTTGGCTTTCCCCAGCTGTATGGCTCAAAAACTGTTAAAAGCGAGACAACATTTTAATTTTTGTAGTAGTTATACTCCATGTTACAAGGAGTTCCTTATTTCAGGTAGTCTTCAGGCTCCTTCAAAATCAGAAAGACACTAGAATCAGAAGCTGTTTATAAAATGAAATTTCTACTCATCTTATTTTAAAGCATACTTTTGCAGAAAATTTCACTTATAGAAAATAAAGCGGAATATTTTTAAGTATCAACAAAAGTGACCCTATTGTCTTAATACTCAAGCGCCTCCATATATGACAGTCTTTGCAATTCTGCAGTATTATCTCCACTTTACAGAAGGGCAGCTGAGGCCAGGAAAGCCCGCAGTACCAGATTCATACAGTAGTACGCTAGCTCCATCTACACATCAAGGTAATGAGATACGAGCTAGGCTGGAAGACATTTACACACCCTGCTTCTCAGACAGACTTACCAGAAGGTCTTCTGCTTACTAGACTACATGCCTTTCAAATAGAAGCTAGCTAGCCAGTGTTACTGCCTTCCTATTTCAGAGCGCAGATGGGGAAAATATTCGACTACGCAAAGATCAAATTGGTTAGAACCTCTAGCTTACAGCACACAAGCAAAATCAGAATAAGTGTCACCAAAAATAAAACCTAGTTTCCTACCATGGAATTACTATAATGATATTCTTAATGACATGCACCAGTCAAAAAAATGAAACTGAACACATTATCTTACATGCTGTAACTTAGGTGTGCAATTATATTTTGGCCTTTTCAAAGTTTTATTGTAGTTTCACTGCAGTTACCTTAGGTCTTAAGCTGTAACTGTGTAACAACGTCAAGAGATGTTCCTGAAGGATTTCAATCAACTCAGTGGTTCCCCCACTGGGGCAGGTAATATACCTACACAAAACAATCTGCACAGTAGCATCCTTAAATCAGGCAGCCGTATCAAAATCAACGGGTCTGAGTGATAGGGATCATGGAGTTGTTTATATAAAGGCTACAATAGGCAGCAACTGGAGTAAAGACAGCAATATATCCTCTTTAAAGCATTATTTTACAATTCATGTACATGCTGAACATAATTGAAATATGCATCTAAATAAAGTCAATTATTTTTGTTCAGTATAGTAGTGTAATATTTGCCTAATTGCATGTAGTAATTTACCTCAGGTAAACAAGCCAACAGAACTAGAAAAATCAAGTATTATTCATGCACGTATTTGTAAATCCAAGTTTTTTTTTCCAATAATTTCACTTAGGAGGAAGGAATTTTACAGCATTGTACAGTAACAAAAAAAAGCATAAAAGATTTTGTAAGAAAAGCTAGTCACTCTAATGTAGTTTTGAAAAGCAGTAACAGAAAAACAGCAGATGGAAACTCCTCTGTATAAGTTAGTTTGGTTTTTTTTTTTTTTTTTTTTTTTTACTATTACTACTGTTTTTTTGGCATGCATAATTCCCTGCCAATCAGAAACTCTAACTTTCATTGCAAATCAGCGTGCTACTTCCTGTAAAGCATTTACCTGGTGGCTTGCCAGAACAAATATTTTAATGTAAAATTTAGATATAATACCTTTAGTTCCATTTATTAATTTAAAATTCCATATTGTGTAAACTATTGATATTAATGTAATTGAGTTTGTAAACAATCCATTTGTGGAAGCTAACCTTAGACACTGTATTGACCCAAAATATCTAGTGTGGCTCATCTGCAAAATGAAGCATCAATGCCTGGAATTCATTAAAAGTGTTACATGTTTAATTTTTCCTGCCCTACAGCTCCATTGTCTCGTAAAATTTTTCCTTTGATGTCCCCCACTAAAAGAATTAAAGGAATATTGTAATTGAAATGTCATTAATAATTCACAGGACCCTCCTCCACCAGCAATACATCTGATGAAATATTAATTGAACTCCACAGACTGACAGTCTGCAGAGGAGCACTTGCCTGTAATTTGAACCACGAGTCCTGATCTTGCTGTAGCTCAGACCTGCCAAGAAGGCAATTATCTGGATGGTCTTGCCCAATCCCATCTCGTCTCCCAGAATTCCTCCTGCCTGCTGGCAGTGCAATTCCCAGAGCCACCTAACACCTGTCTGCTGGTACCTAAAACAAGGAAAAAGAAGATGGCAAATGTTTGATAATACAGATCATAACAGAAAGTACTCATGAATTAATCATTTGGCAAGGTTCTGATACCAGTTACAGTAACATGCTGGATGTGTGTTTTACATGAGTGCTGTATTTACTAGGTCGTACATTTTTGATGCGCTCAGATATTACATGTGACTTTCATTCTTTATGCAACAGTAAAACATTTCTAATTAAACTGATAGTCATGGTAATTAGAGGGTATTTTATTTCATATATATTTTAAGTGTTAAAAACAACCTGGAAAGCTACTTTAACAAACCATTATCTTTTCAGAAAAGATGACATGTAAGGGTCTAGTAAATTCTATTATTGGGAACATATACCTTGAACTGAAGGAAAAGCTTGACTTGTAAGAGGTACAGACGTTATACTCCACTGTGAAAACTG
Organism: Chlamydotis macqueenii; assembly: GCF_036417535.1. Taxonomy (NCBI): domain Eukaryota; kingdom Metazoa; phylum Chordata; class Aves; order Otidiformes; family Otididae; genus Chlamydotis; species Chlamydotis macqueenii. The sequence continues at coordinate 20,610,808 of NC_141562.1, forward strand.
ATCACATCTGCCAAAGCATGCTTTCTTTTTACATAAATTCATTTAATAATATTTAGTCTCTTTCAATGAAGAAAAAAGTCAACAAGGCAAAATGTTTTGGAAGGCAAAACAATGGAAACTATTCCAGTGAACAAGATGCAGCAGAGTATTGAATTGCAAGAGTATGAAGGCAGCTTCTATTCCCAGTCATTCACTGGAAATTGTATAAGCAAAAGTGTAAAATACATTCCAATTTAAAAGAAGTAGACTAGAAAGCAAGATTTACAATGGCAAGCTGAAAAGGAGGAGATAAGATGCTGGACTGAGAATCACTTTAGGTCATGCTTTTTTTATAATTGTATGAAATAGTGATACCAGTAGGAATAACACACGTGTGTGGGTTAAATTGAGAGCAGAACAGAAAGAAATAGTATACTTAAATTATAATTTAAAATTTAAATACAGGTTTCTGCACTTCTATGCCTTGTAACTTAGAGAAAGAACAAGGTTACTGATACAATTTTCTTCATAGCATGCATTCCTCGAGCACAGCAAAGAGCAAAACTTTTTTTTTTAAAATAGGAATTGTTCATTTTAGGGCATTGTCTTGTGTACATTTCAAAATTCTGTTTCATACTTTGAACAAATAATATTTAGGACTACTGACAGCTAATGACAGTAGTGTCTACAAAGTACTATTAAAATCAATTTATGAAAAGTTCTGTATGGATTTAGAGAATGCTAACGGAGACAAATGGCTTGAGTAGTTAGAAAAAGATGATCAAAGAATAAATCTAATGGTTCAGACATCATACTATCTGCTAGTGTCTCACACGCATTACACCAAGAAGCCCTTAAAACTCCCCTTTTATTTGAAATTAATTCACCTTAAAAATGCAGCAATCTAAAAACAACTACGAAATGGCTTGCAGGATTAGCTATAATTGGGTAAGATGCTACCATTACTACATTTGATGAAGACAAAAGATTTTGACGGAAATATTAAAGAATTGGAGAGAATCCTAATTCCAGTCAGAAGCTGCTCCCCTAGACTAATGTCCAGCATATCTCTTCATAAGACAACCATTCAAGAACTTCCTGATATTGTTTTGTATAATTTCTCAGGATTCCATCTAGTGCTTAAAAGCATCTTTCTCCCTCTCTGCCCTTCTCCTGAGAAAGTTTCACAGTACAGAATTAAGTTTGTGAAAAATTCTGCTCCAAGGTTATCTAAATATTAAAAAGATGCAGGTGCTTTCTTTGTATAATCATATAAACATGCAATAATTGCAAGTATGCATAAGCTGAACAAAAAAAATCTGTCCCCAATAACTTTTATGGTTATATGGAGAGATAAATTATTTTTAATCTTATGCTTCCATTGCACCAATTGTTATGTTTTGTTTTTCACTCTAAAAATACTGTAGAAGTAAAACAAAAATGTGGCCTGATCTTCCAAAATAGTTATGTTTGGACTGTTTTTCACATGAGCAATCATGTTGTGATGCATCCCTCAAAATTCACCACAGTAGCTAGCAAAGGTTAGTTGCATTGTTGCTGAGACAAAACTGCATTTCAGACCTATCAGGGAAATCACACACTGAAAGCAAATAATGAAGAAACTTAGTTTCTTGTTTATACAGGCAGCATTCCCTCAGGCTGAGTGCAGACAGTATAAGGCAATGTTTGTAAGTCAGCCTTGCTCACTATGTTTGGTTTTGTTCCACAGCAGCACCAACCATATTCTTGCTGAATGTTCCTCAAAGCAGACAAGTATATACGACAGAGATTGTCCACTTGAACAGGCTTACCAAAGAACACACTTAAGGGTGTACTATTTCTAGTGTGAGCTAACTTCTTTGGAATTCAATTCATCTATGCAGAAAGATCACTCGTAGTATACTGCTATACACCTCCTTAGGTCAAAATACTTTCATGTTTTGTACTAAATTTGCTCAGAACTCTGAGTTTAATTCCTGTTTACTATGGGCCTTCCTACATTGGAGATTTCAGCATGTAAGTTACAAGTCAGACAAATCATTAAACTCAATTATCTTTCTAACCACTTAGGAAGTTTCACCAACTGACTCATGCTTGCAGGGATACCCTTCATTAGTGAGGCTGACATCTCTAAGATTAATTCTTAGTTGTCTGCCCTATTTCAATTCCCTTTGAGTTGCTCTGACCACACATCCGTTCTCAGGATGATTACTTCTGGAGTACCTCTGCATAAACAACTGGAGACCACATATTGGCTGGGCATGGTCCTGGCAACTAAGTTATTAATTCAATTCCATTTCAGAGCTAGTGCTTTCCTTCTGAGGAACTGCAGGACAACAGTAATAATTTCTTTGAGGTTAAGAGTAAGTGGTCCTGTTGGAAGGGATACCACACATGCCTGTTATGAACCAGGGCTTTTTACTATACTAATTGTACGACTTTATAGAGGTAGCTTTTGAAAGAGAAGATGTTTTCCTGCTGTGCAAAATGTTGCAACAAAAATGAGTTCAAGCCTATTATGCATGAAAGTTAAGGGAGAGATTATGGATGAAGTTAACTTGTCAGCTGTAAGCTTGTTTAGGCTGCTTTTTGTAAAGAGCTTTTTGATATGAGCTTGAGAGTGTCACTGTGCACCATGGTCTCAAAAAACTGAGACAGAAAACAGTGTCGTCCAAATCTGTAATCCAGCATTAAATAACTAAAGAATGAGTTGTAGAGTGTTTTCCATCTGCTAAAGGAATTAAGAATGCCCTCACCATATTTTAAAGTTCTATGAGGCAAAATGTTCAAGACTATTTTATAATATGAATTATAAGTAGTTACTCTGAGTAGACTTTGAGTAGTTATTTAAATAAAAAGTTGTCTATATTTTTTACTGGCAGAAAATTTCACTCACTCTACACAAGCAGAGAAGCACCTACATTTCTTGTTTTTGTTTATCACAACTTGCCAACACCTTGTTCTTCAAAGTAAAGTTATTCTACACTCCACACTCGAATTAAAAGAAAGCACTTATCAATAAAAGAAATAATTGAGCTTTTGAATTTGTAGTTTAGCTAATACACAGTTAGAATATTCACATCAGCCAGTTATTATCTGTATTTTCATGGAACTGTATTTTGTACTTTTAATAAATTAGTATCTTTGAGGTTTGATCCTGGAGCCTTTTTTAAAGAAATAACCCAGCAGAAACAACTGAAGTAAAAGTTGAGACATCATTCACTGAAGTAAAAGTTACAGCAAAGAGCATCTAGAAGTCACCATGACTGTTACTACTAATATTATTAACAGCATACAGTAGCATAATATTAAAATAAAGTACACAATACATACTTAAAAAGTTTTTTGAAGAGAAATCCTGGTACTTTGAAACCCTCTTCAAATTCAGTATCACTTTCTTCAGAAAGTTCCTCGGCTGTTTGATGTTCTTTGTCCTTCAAACGTTCTTTTTGCCACCTCCTAGAGGGACACAAGGAGTCTACATTCAATTATTGCACAGAAAAGGTATTATGTGGAAATGACATTGAATTTTTGATCAGGTAAAAACCCAACAAAAAAGCATTCTCTGATGTTATGATTTAAATAATTCTTTGGAGGACAGAACTAATTATGCAAGTAAATGTTCAAATATCTGACATACTAAAAAGCGTGTACACTCCTGACTATTTAGTTATACGCCTTCAGAGTTTTCTACCTAGTTACAATTTTCTATAAGCAGAAATACTAACACAATGGAATCAACAGTTAACACCATCAACAAATCCGGCTACCTTAAATTCCTAAACCTCCACAAAAATCCCCACAAAAATATCAATAAAGTTTAGGTATTCCAAAGCTATTTTATTAATTTAACAAAATACTTCCTTCACCTAGAGAAATGTGCAGCAGTATATAATCTCATACAGAGAACTCATATGGAAACATCACCATCTTTGGGGTGACATGCTCCAAATCTGTTAAGCAGTCACTATTTAGAGAATGAGTGGTTTTTAGGTTTTGAAATTTCAGAGTGATTTGTGATCTGTAGCCTAATCTTATTTGGACTCTAGGGGGATTAGAGAATTACCTTCCTGTCCTGTCATTCCTGCCCTTTTGAAAAAGTACTAAAGCATCTCAACATTCAAGGAAGTTATGGACTTACATTTTAGTGACCTGAAAACTTGCAATAGTAAAGTGTATGCTACTGCTAGCTGGGTAGATAGTAACCAATGAAGGGCACTTCACTGACAGTTTCGGTTTTGCTGGAATTCTCCCATGAAATTGTCATTCACTGCAGGCACACTTTATGCGATATACAAACTGACAAAACCCCTACAGAAACTGGCAAGCTATAGAACAGATGAAAGATATCCTTGTTATTGTTCTGCATGCAGTGTAAGAACAGTCAGATTTCATCTCATGAAAAGGCTGAAGGAGAAGGAGACCCAATAGTTTAGAAGTACCTGGAATATAAAACATGAAGACTAAAATTGTTCAGGTCCCAAAGAACTATAAATAGTAGTGATGGGATGAAAAACAAATGGAAAATTCAGGCCAGAAAAAGTAAATCAAGTCACCCAGCACTGAAATCTACGGCATTAAGTGACAAACAGCCTCCCAGGTGAGATGCAAGAAAAATAATGTGTCCAGTCTTTTAACTCTACACTGAAGAAATCCTGGACAATGCACTCTAGAATAGTCCTGAGGTAACTGTATGGAGGAGGACTTAACAGGATGCAACAACTTTCCAGTGTATCACCACTTTCTGAATGACAAACATTACAGGTGAGTGAATTATCCATTTCCCTCACAGTAACGTTTCCACATTATACAAATGGCTTCTTGTTAGCTTAGGTTGCCTCTGTAGCAGAAAAAAAAAAACACAAAACAAACAAAAAAACCCCCAAAAAACGCAGGATAACAGATTAACAGAGCTGAAAAAAAAAAAAACCCCAACAAAAACCCAAAAGCCCCAACCCCCTTCCCCAAGACACACTCCATTTTCTGCAAAAAAAAAATTTTGAAACTGTTTAAAAAGGTGAGAAAATTCACGTTCATTTAAAAATTTTTTTTTAGTTATTTATCCCAATTTTTCTGTAAAGCTCTGTATTGCTTTCAGGCATTCAAAGATAAACTGCATCTAGAGGTTGACATGCAAACTGTATTTCATTTCGAGCCTTGCTATGCACAAACCAGTATACTTTTAAGCTTATGGGCTGAGTGCCTTATGTTTTCAAACCTACTAGCTCAAATTTATCCACATCAGGAAAAAGCAGCATAATCATAAAAATGTTAGTTAATTTCTGGCCCAAAGTTGACAATATAATCTGCTACAGAAATACATATCCTGACTTAACTAGCTAAAACGAGGGAGATAGAAGTCACTGTTAAAATTTCTCTCAAACAACTGCCCGTAAGACAACTACCACGTCTGATATTTTGCACTTTCAACCTGCCAAACAAAGCCAAAGATGCTATAAAACATCTCAAGTGTTGCTCCAAGTCTTTAAGACTTCAGCCATGCTGCTGTCCAGCTCAGTCATGTTAAGTGCAGACACGACTGGCACAGTGTCATGTACAGTACCATAACTCCTTCCAGGCTGATACGAGAAGGGAGTTCTATACTAGAAACAATTTAAAATAAAATTTGATTCAAGTTTTCTATTGTATACACATCAGTGAATGAAAAAAAACAAAACCCATGCAATGAAGGTCTTGTGATCCCCTCATATTTTTTTAACTACATAAGCAATTCTGGGGGCAATTAAATCAACATTGCCCATTGTCCTAAGGACACTACTCTACCTTCTCTGGTATGAAATAAGGTGAAAACACTAAAAGAGACTCTTCTTGCTGATTCAAAATCATCTTCCATAGGATGTGCAAACTCATAACAAGACTTAAGCTCAAGCCGTGTTTTCTCCAGTGGCAGCATTAACTGAGTTTCTCTTGTCTTCCTGACCACTTACTTCAGTGAAACTTGTTGAAACTTCCACTTAAAGGTTTCTGAGTCTCTGGCAAAGATCTTAAAAAAAAAACTTGGGTTAGGAACAAGAGAACAGGGGAGAAGTTCAACACTTCAGATACAAACAACACAAAGCTAATTATGACAGGTTTCTAGATAAGCTTTTCACCAGTATCTTCCGAGAAAATACTTTCAGCCTGCCTTTATGGAGCCAGTCACAAATTTGGAACTGTGATACTGTTTTGTAAGTGAAAATAAACACTGCCATTTCCAAATATACACAAGTTACAATAATTGCCAAAAACGACTGCAGTCATAAAACAAAGACAACACAATGCTGGACAGGTTTAGACAGCCAGTTTCACTGGAGTATACTTTGATCTCTTAGTCAGGAAGTTTTCACAAGCAAAAATTATAATGGAGGGAAAAAGCAGCATACGCAGGGGAAAAAAAAGATGGACAAAGATAGTCTTCAGTTTTCAGATTAAAAACTGATTAGTTGCTAATGTTTAATTGGATTGTTCTTATTTCATTAGATGAAATCATGTATCCAGTTACGTAGTAAAAAAAATAACTTACTAAAAATACATAAAGTTTTCCTCACAGAGGAACGGAAATCTCTATCTTAGGCTATCAGTCTGTTAAATGTTTAATTTAGGAAAACAACACTCATGCTCTGGGGTCTAGCAGGCAAACAGGATACATTCTAGAGGCACTGCACAAAAATACATTTATTTTTGTTTACTACTACAATGTTGTGATACCAGGCACAGACAGTCAATTATTCTTCTGCGTTCCAGAAAGATTAAAAAATTATTCAAATTGACAAATGCTGTCAGTCACTGATTCAGACTGTGTCATTGCTGGAACAGAGACATGTCAGAACTTGATTATTTTATCTGACTTGGTTATGACAAGACTCAAACCAAGGAAACCAAGACTCCTACTCACCACACTAAAATCAAAACAATTGTAGATTACAAAGCTTCGAAAGTGACAGCTAGGTAAATAATCCATATTAAATGCAAGCAGGGCAATAATTTTGTACAAAAGTTTGCTTTTCATTCTATATTCCAATACGAATTGCCACTAGCCAACGCCGGAGCTTCAGTCTCTCCTGGGAAGAAACAGATTGCCCTCTAGTGTACATTAGAAAAAGTGATATTGAAACAACCAAGAAGAAACGTTTCTGAGGTTAGCTCGTAGCTGGCCAGGAATTTAGGCAAGTCACCTTAATATAACTACTATATTTTCTGCAAAAAGTGTGATCAATGTTAGGATTTCTCTTAAAATTATTACACATCTAGAAAATACATATGTCTAGAATTTGAAATAATAAATCCTGACCTTAATTTTTCTAAAGAAAAGCTAATTTTATACATGCTGTTTCTGTTTATTTACTGAAGTGTACAATTGTACAAGCTGTAGTATTGAAGGCTCTGAAACTACTTCTCTTCTGAAGGTCTGGAGGTTTTTTCCCCTCAATTAACTGTTTAAAGAAAAAAGCAGCGATTTGTTGTTACCACTAACAACTTTCAAAGTTTAAAGAAGCTATTCAGTTTTTGAAAGGCTGTGAACTTAATTGCATTAAAATATTCTACACTAAAACTTCATTATTTTGTTTAAAAAAGTGTAAGTATCTAAATGGCTGAAGCAATGGGAGGACAAACATTATTTGCTAACCCAGATCAGTCAGTTATCAGTCTGGTCTTGTACGTTTCTCCAGAAGTTAAAACTTTGGAGGGAGAAGCAGCAGCAGCTCATATTTAACTTAACTACACAGTAACACATTGACCATTTGGTCAATATATTCCTTATGCACCTCAGTGAAACATCATTAGTATGTCTAAACAATTAGAAAATACAAGTTTTAGTATATCACCAAGGTCTTTCGAAAAGAAAAGCATGACCTTTGAGAAATCTAGTTTATGTTGTCCATGCTTGCTGACATAAATACAATTTTATCCTGTAAGTGCAGTATAAAAGTCATATATCATACAATTAAATCTTTCTTAATATAAGAATGTATTCAGATACTAAGCCCACTTCCCACTTATTGCTATACCCTAGAAAGAAATTTTGCATCCAAAACAGTCATGAGCACAATTTGACTTTTTTTTTTTTTTAAATACAGTCAGGAACCAAGCTGAGTGTTTAATATAGTTTGCATTTGTGAAGCACAATATGTTTTCTATTTTAGACAGCTAAGAATCCCTCACAGATTACTTCAATTTGCTAAATTGAAGCATTCAGCATTACTTTTTTGATGTAACTTTTTATTGTCTATATGGGTGGATTTAATTGGTACGTCCTAACATGAAATACATGCAGTTAGTACCACAAGTCTCTGTAAGTAAATTAAGACTGATGTAGACAATTATACACTTGAGCTTAGAATGAAAGGTGTACTCAGTGAGTGAGCCAAAATACATCTTAATTCGTGCCTTGGCTTTGTCATTTTAAAAAGCAGTTAGGATGCTCTAAGAAAGTATCTTTCAGGAAAGGTAGTATTTCATCATTTTTTAATTTATAACTCTGAAACATCAAGAGATTCAGTGACTCAGATCCTTCAAAGCGAGCTAGCACATGAAAACTAATCTGATTTGCAAAAAAACCAACTTATTTTTAAGCAAGTTTTATTTTTTTTTTGTTTGGTTCTCTGTATCAACTGCTTTGCGCACTAGCAGTCACAACTTCCAGCTACTCAGTTGCTTGGATGTCACTTGGGAGACATGGAAAATGCAGTTTTCCTAGCATTGCCTCTGAGCACTTGATAGCAACTGAATGAAGAACTATTCAAACAACTCTACAGAACACAAAAGAAAATACAGATATGGCACTTATCTTCCATAGGATGACATGTAATTCCTTTCTTGAAGCAGCAGGCAGATACATACTGAAAACTGCTATGGAATAGAGACCATAAGACTGCTAATTTTTTAAATTGATTTGACTCCAAGCTATTACCTTATGCAGATACTGTATTCGCAATGTCAGTAATGTAACACATTAATGACATACGTTGTAAGCAGCAAAAATTACTTGGTTATACTTATGCTTTGCATTTTAATATATGCAAAGGAAAACTTTGATTAATACACGCAAAAAATATTGGTAAGTTGCAGTTTCCACATCTGTGAAGTCTTGAGAATAATAGAAGAAAATCATGCAGCAGTTTTCTTTTTGAGAACACAGAAAATGTTTATTTCCTATGCATTCAATCTGCATACAAGGTTACTTTTATTTTGTGATCCCAGGTAAAAGAAGCTGAAAACAGGTGCATTTTCCCTTACTCCATAGACTTCAAAGAAACTGGCTCTGCCATGACCTGACCATCCCACCAGGCAGCAGGCAACAGGTTAAGATCCCACCAGTGCCAATTTTGAACACTTCTAGACCAAGATGATCACTACTGGGTATGACAAAACATACATTGATAACATACCTGCTGATGGGAATCAAGTCTCTGAGACCTTCAGCACCATCCTGCAGACTGATTACCTAATCCTCTGGGTTCAGTTGGCAATAGCCAGTATGAAGGACAGTTGGGAATGATGATATGCTACTTTTCATTGAATCTTAAACTTATCTTTTAGCTGCTTGACAGTATCCTATTTATCTTACTCTCCACAACCCTGATGTTCCTTGCTAGTGTTCATTATTCTTCCAAGTTTGATTCACCTTAGATTTTAACCTTTTTTCCCCTGCATGTTTTCACAGCAGCATGGCTCCAGTAGCAGCAACTAGAGAGAGGCAAGACACCCGCAAAGGGAAGAACTGAAACTACTGAGAGCGTGAGCTGAATTCTGTGTACTTTGAGTGACTAGGCCAACCACTGCAAGCAGCCTTTAGAAGGAAAATAACTGGGTGGTCTCCCGTCTGCCCTGTTTACTGCAGAAAACACCAGCTTCTGTTCTGAAAACAGTTTCTTGTTCTAGAGATGCTTTGCAGTCCTGCAGTTAGCTAATTATCATGCTTTAACAACATCATCATATTTTCCCCTTGACACAGACTAATCTCTTCAAGTCCCATCTCTGAAAAGTTTTAATGTAAACGAAACTCATTTTCAGCCTTTAAGAGTGTAAGACTGCATTTGGTGCCAAGCACAAGACTAGATGTTCAGAGAAGTAAAGTAATCCTAAAGGATTTTCCCTTGCCTCTCTCAGGCGTGAAATATACCATAATCTCACCCATTTGTTTGCATTCAAAAGTAAAACTGACATGAAACAAGACATAAATGTAAGCAAATGACAGCATTTCTATAGCATTCTTAATTCACTACATTTTATTTTCTCATGGCATTTCCCATAATGAAGATCACCTGGGGGTGTCAGCATAAAAACATCAATGTGGACAGCTGCAGCTTAACAGCCATAATTGTTGCTATGAAATTTTTAAGAGATGTAGTGTTTTGGTAGCAATTACAGTTATTGATATTTCTAAAATTCATTTAGGCTTTTATAGTAACTTCAGTAACCAAAAGAAATGGGAGTCTATGATATGACTTTGCTAAGGATAAATTGTCACAATTTTAACGTTATTAAAAAACGTGTTTGAATGATTTTAAATTGTGAGTCATATTAAAACTTTCAATCAAAATAAATTACTCTTGATGAAAACACTGAATTAAAAATGATTTAATATTTGTCTAATTTAAATGTGAAAACTACAGTTTTATTCAATAATAGTAAATATTTTACCAATTAAGTACAATTAATTTTTGTTAATGCATCCAAGAAAAAACATATTTCTTTTTGACCCTTTGGACATTGTTCAGATCAGTCTCTTGCTGAAATCTTCTATTCAAGAGCAATAAATTATGCTTTAACTTTGAAAAGCAGCACCCTGGGATTTCAAACCTGTTGCATCCTATCAGCTCCAGATTTGCCTTTGTAACCTGGGATGTGAAAGTGAAGTTGGGCTCTTCCTACTTGAGGTTTTGTTACCAGTAATTCTATAATCATGAGTAACTCTGCTATCAGAAGATACCTCTTCCTCCACAGCAGCTCAGGTGCCCACCACAGGAAGAGATGGTGTTTGTACCTCTTACTTCTTGATCCCTTGTCTGATACAGCTTAATTTAAAACCGTAAGAATTTATATTTCCATAGAAGTCTAAAATTTGCGTCTCCGAAGCATTAACCAAGTTCTTGTATTAGGCCTTATCACTACATCAACCACTGTTCACCGACAGCCCTAATATCTATTCTTCCTTTCACTCTAGAGCAGCTGTTTTCAAGTTGGAATCCATTATTTTCTAGAGGACTATAAAACTACTTGAAGCACATTCATTAAATGTAATTAATTAAAAGTAAGCATGCTATCAACAAGCCCAAGTTCATTCTATAAAGCTCAACACTTACACTAGAAAAGAGGCAACATGCTGGTGGCTAGAGAAAATTAAAACAAACCAAACAACCATTTTAGTGATCTTGATCTTTTGACTCTCAATATGTGCAGAAATGTCTCTTAACTTCACAGGCATGTCTAGTTAGCATTTTAAAAGCTTAATAAATTTCATGGCACTTTGTTGCACCTTCAAAATGTTTTCCAGGCAGTTCTGAAAATGGAAACATTCCTCGGTCTTATTGTTAGGAGCTCAACAGCTATGCTATCAGCAGAGAAAACACCTCAACAGCACACTGTAGCTAGAGAGATCATCAACACAGGTCATAACACACAGGTTATACAAATTTCATAAATCACAGATTAGCACAAGGTGTTTCGGCTGCCGTTTTCAAAAATAACTTGTGTTCTTAGCTGTATTTCCCCACCTAACACACTAGTTTAACAGAAGATGCTGATTCTCCTTAGAAACTTTACTCAGTTTACAACCTTCAGTCATCATAGCAAGAGAAAACACCACTACTAGCATCATTATCACCATCTCTTTACACAAGGATGTGCTAATAATCAAATAATACAGATATTGTCCTTTCCAGTATAAACTTTTTATATGTTTAAATTCAAAAGATCCTTCAAATATTGATTTTCAAATAAACCTGTTAGCCATATAAACTATATGTAATTGCCTCAGATTTCAATAAAGCAACACATTCTACAAAAATAGTATGTAACTAGCATTTATTCAAATTATTTCTCCTTGACTAGCAGTTAATTATTTAAAGCTGAAAACTAAGCATCTCACTCCATTTCAAAATAGGTTTCTCTCTCAGTAGAAAAATGCCATTTCTCTGAAGAAGGAGGGCATTGTCTGTCTGCACTGTAATTTTGCCTATCAAAGAGAAGACATCTTTTTTTTTTGGAAAGATAAGTATATGATCTACAGACAAAAGCAGTACTTAAGTATAAATATACCTAGTAATACGTTGTTTTACACAGACTAGATTTTGGGAACATTCACACTTCTGCAAACACACTAATACACAAATAGCTTATTACTAAAGGACCTGTAACAATTAGAAAAATCTAACAGCAAAGTCCTTGTAATTAAAGAGGTATGCCTGATTCCTTTCGGAAGGCTATGATCATTCCGACTGGCTCATTTTCCTTACTTCAGTTCCTAGCGGTCTATTACAAACATTACCCTTCATATGTTCAACATCATTTGTTAATGTTGCTAAAAAATGTCTAAGACTAACCTTAGTCTCTGTTTATAATAGTCTTCATCTCCATCATCTCTCCATCTTTTTACTTTGCACTTCCCCCGTGTATGTTCTTCTTCCTCAGAGCTTGGAAAGAAGTCAGCATCATCTTCAGCTTCTTTAAAATCTCTCTTCACCAAATATTTTCTTTTTCTTGACAAATTTCTGAGTTCATAATCAGAATCATTCTCAGCATGAGAAGATACCTGCTCTTCCTCCTCGTCTGCTGCTTCTGGATCAAAGAGCTCCTCATCAGGCACGTACTCAGACTCTCCACTATCATCCTCCTGTCCACGCCTGAACTTCTTGGCCTCAAAATATTTCTTTTCTTTTGGAATTTCTGCCTTTGATTGAATCTGAAGGGCATGCTTCTGAAGTTTTCTCAAGTGTTTCTTTAAGCGTTTATCTGTTTTTGACAGGGCTTTACCTCTTTTTTCCTTTGTAGTAGATGTGGGAGTTACGCACCGAACATTCTTGGCTTGTGCTTTCTTCTTTGCTCCTTTGTGAAGGGATAACTTCTTTCTTTCAGATGACAGCTTAGCTTGGTCTGCTAAGTACTTCTCAAAATCAGATGCTTCATTCAGCATTAATCGTCGTGTCTTCCTCTCTGGCTTCTGAGGTATTTTAGTTCCAAATGGAGTCATCTGGCCAGTACGAATAAGCTCTTCCCACTCTGTTTCCTGAACAGGCATAAGCATACTGCCAAGACATGACGGACCAGGTTCTACAACAAAAATCAGAACATTCAGTATGCTTTTTAACATCTTCTGAATAACAAACATAGGAACAAGGGTATTTTGTTTTGTTTTATTTTTTTCCCGCCAAGCTTTATGTGCATTGAGTTCAGTTTTTATATACAACTTAAAAGCCCAAATTATCATCACACATAATACTTGAAGTTCAAAAAAGCAAAACAACAGAAGGCCACAAAAGTCAGACTGCAACTTTTACTTCAAACTTCATATAGGAAACGTTACGCATACTATCAAAATGCAAATGCTTCTGTGTGTTGTTTCAGAAGTAAGATCTACCGTACAATTACACTCCCCTATGGCACATGAACACCAATGTGCTCCCTATGCTCTCAATTCAACCCATGTCACCATGTATTCACTGCAAGAAACCACTGCATTCTTACATGCAGCAACATCGTCCACTTCTATTTTTATTATTGATTTTTCAGTCCTGCTCATAAACTTGAAATTTGACATTTCCATTACCATGCCAGGACAGACAAAAATCTTACAGAACACATAAAAGACTGTCTTCCCACATGCTTCAAAAAAAAAAAAAAACAAAACCAAAACAAAACAAAAAGAAAACAAACCCCATCTTCCTACTCTACAATACTAATATTAGGATTATGACTTTAAATATCAGAATGGCTGCACAGTACGTTGCCATAAAGGAGCACTTCAGTTAAACTACATACACAGTTACTATACATATTAACACAAATTATAATTGGTGTTTGAAACCAAAGAGGGGAAAAAGCTCTTGAATTCAGGAAGCTGAAGAGAAATTCCAGCTTGAAATCTATTATTAGAGTCCAAAATTTCAAAATAGCTGTACCAGAATTGCCAGCACACCATGCTACTGTATATGTCCCATTGAAGCACTGTATTTATCTAATGAGTAAATGATGATGCATCAGGTATGGAACTCCTCCCTCTCCACTCCCTCAGTTTCTCAAAATACTGGAACTGCTCAACTCTATTTCTTCTGGTTCAGGCTCCCCTCACTTGCTAGTTACATTTAATCACACTGGGTGCGTGTGTTTTACTGCATGAACCCATTCAAACAAAAAGGATTAAGGATTAAAGGGGCTTTTCTACTAAGAAAAGTTTACCGAAGTTTTGACTTCTGTAAGTTTTGTTGCAATAGGATAGAAGCATGAGCTCTGTGAGACCTGAAATCCACTCCAGCCACATCTGCAATGGACAAATAGCACAAGGAGTTTACACCTCTGCAAACAACAAAATAACCCAAAGGTTATGTGCAGATGTCAGCGGGGCCCAAACCTGCACTGCAGAATACTGCAGATTAGTGGCTGTGGCCAAGACACAGCCAAGCTGGAGTTACAAAATTCAAGCTCAGTTTGCAGACAGCAGTGAGAAAGAACACCTAGTGAAACACCGAGAGAACAAACAGCCTGCTTTGGAAGAAGTCTTATTTTTTTTAAACCACAGTGCAGCATGAAAGAGAGCAGCACTTCCTCCTTCTGTATCTAGTGATACTTCCCAACAGTAAGAAAAACCAATTTTGTTAATGCTGATTGATAGCATCCAGCATATAAAATGTAATTCAATCATGATGTTACACATCTTTATCAAATTAGCTGCGAAAAAAAATGTTAGGATTTCCAATTTATTAAGCCCAATACTCTAATGTGCCTCAGCCATCCCTACTCAGCTGAATATGGATTAACATCCCTTTTTTAAAACTTCCCACATGAATATGCTAAGATCTGCAATTCTGCAGGTGCAGAAAATAAGTTCTTCATTCTCTCTTTGAGAGCAAACCACTGAAACTTATTTTCTTATCGGTAAAGATCTTGCAAACTAGCTTCAAACAAAAACAAACAAAAAAAAATCATTACATCAAAGTAGAACAGAACTTTCAGCCTTCTCCCATACCTTCATCTTCCTCAAATTCAATCTCATTTACTTTATCAAGAATCTCTGTTCCACCAAGAATTGCTTGGAGACGCTTTTGTTTTGCTTTGATCTTCTTTAGCTGTTGCTCCTTGAATGACAAGTAGATACATAATTTTTAATCTGGTTCATAAACTTGCTATCCTTCTAAACAAGACTTAAATTACTACATTTGCAGTATTTCCACGATAGTCTCATATTCAAACATTCACAGTTTCAAATTTGAAACAAAACATGTGCAAAAATGTGTCACCACAGTATCTGTAGGCCTCCACTCCACAGAATACACACAATTTTGTGTGTACAATCATCTTACGATATGCATACAGTAAGATCAGGTTGTTTATACACACACATTTCACACGCACATTATATATATTTTATGTACACCTTTTGAGGTCATTTTATGAATGTGTTGCTTCTAGTGAAGGAAGCCCATCAAGCCAATTAGAGAGATGCACAGAGAACACCAAAAGATTTGTTCATAATCTGCAAGACTGTGTTTATGGTTAATAAGCCAGTAGAAAGAGCTATAAGATTGAATAATATTTATTTATCATCTCAGTTGTTTTGGAATGTCTTGTTAGAAAGAAACTGAAATTGTAAATCAGGCTGTCATCCTAATATATATTTGTACACAGTTAACTCAGGAGGGATCATAGCTAATTTAACAGCAAAAGTACAAAGTGAAATGATTTCAAAAAAAGTTTTAAAAAAAATCAACATTACAAATGCTATAACAAGTATAATTAATTATTGCTATGAAAAGAATTCAGAGCCAACTCTTCTGTTACACCTTTTATCTGATTGTAATATCCTCAATTGTATGTTTACCGGTGATGATGTAACTCCTTGGTGTTGCTCACTTTCATTTATGAAATAAGAAATTCCAACCAGTAAAACAAAGACACAGACAATGTAACTTCCCATATTTTTAATTCCAGAGAGGCACGTACTTCAGTAAAAAAAAAAAAAAAAAAAAAAAAAAAACACACCTCATTAAAAAAAAAATTTGCTCATTTTGTTCTTTTTGGTGAAGAAGGGTTCACTAACCTGCCCATATCTTCAAACCACAAAGGGTAGGTACATTCATGTATGGTACAATATATTATCTCCTGTGTATACACTGTGTATCCTTCCTCCCAGAGTACTTTGTATCATAAAACACTCCCTGTACAACAGCTCTAAGGAAATAGCTGTCCTGTATAAGTCATTAATTTCCCATTTGTCTCCATAATGGAAGAATTCAGTCTTCCTTAGCAATTCCTTTTTTTAATACTACAAAAGGAAGAGTACTAAAAGGCACTTCTCCACACAAAAAATAGCTCAAGACCAGCTTTAAATACACTGCCTGCCTCCAAACACCCTCCAAAACACTCTTGAGGTTACTAGGATCACTTTTACAAATTACTTTTCATATGGGGATTTATTTTTACACTTCAAGGACTGTTAGAGAAGGCTAACAATGAACTCAAACCAAGGTTTGAGCTTCCCCTGCAACTAACACTTGCGTAAATTACTTCAAGTAATATGAAAACAAGGAAAATCCAGCATCCAATAACTGATCGCTCTTCAGTGGTAGGTCTGGTTTAATGCATTTCTTTCCACTACTTCCAGCTACTTGTTCCTAGTCCTGCGCCACTGTTCAGTGCTGTCTCCCTCACCCTCTTGATTGGACAAACTGGCAGCATTTGCTGAAATGATCAAGGTTAAAAGACAAACAACTGAAGGAGTCAGTGGCAAACGGCTTGAGATTGGGAAGAAGCATCTGAGAGCAAAGGGCAGTAAGTTTTTCAGTCAGGTTTATCATTAGGGAAAATAGTGCATTGCCATCATACAGTGAGCTGATCAAAGTACTACATTCCTGACCAGAAATTTCCCTTTTCTCAAATCTCCTTCCTATTCACAGCTGTACAGGTCTATTGCTTACACTACCTTGACGCCTGCTAGATTGCTCTACAAGCTCCTTTAATTGACTGCTCTGGCAGAAAAAAGTTGGAGCAGTTTCTGCCAAATCAATTAGTTAAAATGGCTCACAGACAGGAATGGTGTGTTCTGGTATAAGAAAGATACAGACAATGAAAGAGAATTAAGGAAAGGAAGGTAAGGAATGAAGACCACGAGAGCTGAGATTTAGGTAAACTATTGAATCATGTCCTGACACTGCTTTGCCAATTCTCCAAATACCATACAAAGATATTTAATTAACGCAAATCAGTCTTTCAAACAGATCCTGGAACTTCAGTTTTACAGCTTGTTCTGAAACTTAGAACAAATAATAATTAAAAAATCAGCTCTCACTTCCACATTTTTTAATTAGTTATTTACATGTTTTGGTAGAAAATTACACCATTTAAAAGGGAAGGAACAGCAATTGTAGCCTGACTTTGAACTATGGAATTAAGCAAGAAAAATATCACATAATCCAAACTACAAACTAAGTATTGTCAGAAGGAAATTAATATAATCCAATCACCTTGTTATATTTTTGCCGTTTTACAGAATCTAGTTTTCTGTTTATATCTTTGTTGTTGGCAGCTTGGGGTGAAAGTTGCTCAATTATTTTATTTATTTGTTTCAGAGATGTTGTACATGATCTGAAAAAAAAAAAAAAACAAACCAAGAAGATTGCAATGTACTAGTCAACTCTAGCAAGAAAAATAGTACATTCTCAATTCAGACAATTGACAAATTCCAAGAGATTTAAAGTAACATTTAAAAAGGTCTAAAGGTAAGTTCCTAAATAAGCACCTTATATTTAAACACCACTGGAAATACTAAACACTAAAGTTGTTGTACATCATAAAATATTTTTAAACAAAATTTTGCTAACACTAAAATTCCAAAGGCAAGGAAATGGAACAAACCACTGCAATATTTAGTACTCAAAAGTTACAAGTCTGATGATGATAATAAGCAAGTGATAGTGGTTGCTTTTATCATTCAAGGTAAACAAAACACAAAACAAAAATCTAAATGAGAAATCTCATGTTTTCATCTTCCAAAATTGTTTCAATAGTTTGATGCCGTTATATAAGGAAGCCTATTTCTTTTATGTTTACAATGTCTCTTACACAAATAGATTACAAGATACAAATACAGTTTCAGGAAGACAGACTAGCTCAAAGGATTAACAGCACACCAACATTAAACTTTCTTTATTCATGCACTACTGTTTTTCATGCTTCCATATACAATATGAAATTCAGGTTGAACCACTTACTATAACCTAGTATCATCCACTTCTGCTGTTGAATTTGTTTGCAAGGAAGGAGGCACAGCCCCGCCATCAGAAGCAACAAATCTAGCTTTGTTGATCCAAATACCAGAATATTTCATAAGGATACACAAATTAACACCTCAATGCATTACAAAAAATGTCAAAGAAAACTCTTTACAACAGCTGCAAAATGGCCTTTATTCCTCTCATATGCAAAGAAAAGCCCTACAGAAGTCTCCACAATTGTCAGAGAGGAAATTCTTGGGCCACATTACTCTCCAGGTCTAATCTGGATGCTACCACTGCTCTCCTAGGACATGTATTCTTCCAGCTCCCCAGCTATCACTGCCATCTTCATTTCCCTGTTCTCTTTCAACACTTTTGAACCACCCATCCCCTTTTGCGGTCTTTCGTTTTGTTGCTTTGAAGTACACCATCCTCTTGGAAGTCTCCCACCTTTTGGCTCTTCCTTCCTTGGCTGTAGGGTCTCTTGACACATACTGCTACTGTCCTCTACCATAAAACTTTATTTAACAGGACTGCAGGATTTAAACAAGATTTCACTTCAACCATTTTTCATTCTTCTTCTTCTGCTTAGATTTATGTCTGTATTACAGAATCATACAGCTTCTACCATGAACTCTGTGCCAACTATCCCAAAACCACTTCTTGCCTGATTTTACCTCTAGTCATGCATTCACCGTATTACAGGACTTTAACCAACTCTATCACGCTCTACTCATGTCTTTACTTTTGTTAGTTCCTCTGCTCAATAAGCCAGCTATATCTCTGTTAATTTTACCCATAATCAACTTTCAGCCTTGCACATTACATCTGATGTAGAAATGGTTCTACAGGTCTGCAGAAACCATTTGCACCCCTTCACATAGATCTCATTTTGTGACTTCAAATGGAACGTGAAAATAGAAGGGAAAGAAAAATAGGAAAATATAAACTAATTGACAGCATTGTGCACCACTCTTTCAATAACTGCATAATCTAACTTCAGTGGTTATGCTGCTCCATTCTTCCTCTCAATAACTATCTTACTCATTACCTCTTTCTGCTACATAATATCTGAAATCAAGTTCCAGTTTTGCAAACTTACTTAATCTCACACCTCCACATCCAAACTGGGTAATTAATGAAGAGCATAAAATCACACACATGCGTAACAAGAGAGCCAAGCAAGAGTTCACATAGGTACTAGAAGCCTACAGCCTCTTGAGCACTGAAAACCAACATAAACGCAATACAGTGAAAGACGCAGAGGCAGAATTATTTACCTGCAATAGTTCACACTGTAACTCTACAACCAGCTTAGAAACAATAAGGGAGAGCTAAGATTAAAACTCAAAAGATTTGTGGCTCCTATCCCTCAAAGTCTTCTACTGTCAGTATGCCATGTTCGTTAAGCATTTGATTCTTTTAAGGTGTCATTAAGTACTTCATACAAGCACTTGTGATAAGGTGGTTTTGGTTGTTACAGAAAGCACATAACCAGCAGCAGACAACCCCATGAAGCATACAGAATTGAAGAAGTGGCAATTCTTCTGACCATAACTTTGAATAATACAGTATAATGCAGTTCTCCACTGCCCAGAAAAGACATGCATCTTGGTAATGTAGGAGACAAAGCAGAAAAAGGAGATGTGCTGTCCTCTACTACCTTGATGCATGACTGAACTAGGCAAATAAGAGCAATGAAGCATTGCTCTGATGTGAAAAATATTTTCTCCTTTTTTAAAAGGTAGGTGACTCAGAAGAGCACATGTGATCTAGTGCTTTCAGGACACCTTTTCATCTTCCAGCTTTTAAAAACATGAGACACTGAGCCTCGTCAGATAGAAAGCAACACTAAGAAATCAACAAAATTTACCTTAAATCATCCAGTGCTGACTGATATTCTTTTGTCGCATCAGCTATTTTTGCTGCTTTATTAGCTTCATTAATTGCATTATCTACTTGCTGAAGAACTCCTTGCTCCAATACATTCTGGTCATAGACATCAACTCCTAAACCTTGGAGCTCAGCAGCCTGTGCACTATATGAGATGGACTGAATCTGCTGCCTGTTGATCTGTAAAAGGGATTGCCCTCTCCTGGGCACCTCCAAAGGAACAGCCATGGAAGAGGATGACTGGCTGGCAGAGTTGGGAACTCTAATACTATTACCCAGGTCACCATTACAAATGCCATTTTCTTGTTTAAGTTCCGATTCCTCAGCATTATGCAGGCAATTATTGCTTGCAGTAGTACAAGGCTCTTGTTCTTCGATACTGTCTGGCAGGTGGCTGTTGTCTGTTGGCATCCTCTGCTCAAAGGCAACAAAAGAAGAACCGCATCATCATAAGAACATTCACACACACAAAGTTCCTCAAGAAAGTTGTGCCCAAATAAAAGTAAACAAAACCATAAGCATGTTGTTTTATGAGATATTCTTGTTTCCAAACACCTAGTAGTCTATTCTTCCATCAGTCCTCCCCTCAAAGGCTTCTCCACACTAATTTTCACAATCAAAAGGAAAAACTGTCGAAAACTTCTTAAAGACAACTACATGGAATACTCCTGGAAGACACAGATATCAAAACAAACAAAACAGCCTGTAAAAATTACTCTCCTTGCCAGAGAGTGAACTCAATCTTGTATGTAAATGGTCATGCTCCAGAAGACCACGTCATAACAAAAACATATGCAGCTTAACATATCCAAAACAAAAAAATACAAGTCTTCAAAAGAGGATAAGATTTGCTAGTGAAAGTACTGATGAGAGGAGCTGACTGCAGGCTTTAGTTTGACAATTTAACTTTGAAGTAGAACATAAAGCATCTTAGTTGTTGAGAAATTAACACTGGACTCACTTACCGAGGCAAGCCTGGAGCTAGTGTTGTTTGAAACCTTCACAGTGAGACAGTTTTCTCAAAAGATGTGTGTTTCATCAACTTCGGGGAGAAACACGTGTTATTAACTTGCAGGAAGATGTTAGTAAGGCAAGTGGGCTTCACCAGCAACCTCTCCTAACACGGCAGCCCGTGGATCTCGGCCCCGTCTCACCGTCTTCTTCCATCAGCTCCGAACGCACACACAACGGGTTCGGCCCTGCATCAGGCAACAGGAACCATGACCGGCCGGTTCCCCTCCAGGGACCCCGGACCCCATCCACTCCCCGCCTACACCGGTCCCTCAGTTCCGCCTCTCTCTGCGAGCAAGCCCGGAGCCGGCAGGGCCGGGAAAGGACGGAACGCTGTCCCTCGCGGCTGGTGACAAGGCCCGGCCGGGATGGAAGCGCGAAGGGCTCCGGGGGGCCGCCGCCTCCCGCCGGCCTCTGCCCGAGCCGGGCAGGCCGCAGCCCCACGCGCGGCGGAGGAGCGGCAGCGGCAGCCCCAGTCCCGGCGGGGGCCTCACCTCCC
This sequence comes from Chlamydotis macqueenii, assembly GCF_036417535.1. Classification (NCBI taxonomy): domain Eukaryota; kingdom Metazoa; phylum Chordata; class Aves; order Otidiformes; family Otididae; genus Chlamydotis; species Chlamydotis macqueenii. Next base: position 20,632,618 of record NC_141562.1, read on the forward strand.
TGCTCGGCTCCCGGGACGCCCACACCGCCGCCGCATAAGGCGCATGCGCTCCACCACCCACCCACGCTGAGCGCGTATGCGTCACTTCCCTAACGTCAGTGACAGTCGCAGTTGCGCATGCGCCGCGGGGCAGGAGCGGGTGCTTGCGGTGGTCTCGGTGGAGGGACGGGCGTTTTCGTCCGTCCCCGGTACCGCTGGGCTTTGCTGGGCTTTGCCGGCCTTTGCCGTCAGGCTGCCTCGTTAGCGGAGTTTTACCTGGCAGTGCGTGGGCCCGACGTGGGCCGCTTGCACGCAGGCCCTCGGGCTGGCCGCCCTGCGGGGGTTTGATGCTTGCCGGGGAGGTGCCCGTAGACCAGAGCCGCAGAGGAACCGCTTACTGGGACCACTTCAAAAGTTCAGTTTCTTTCCTTAACGTCAAGTCCTTTGGCAGGCTTGGGGAAGGAAACGTGGCTTAGTGGTTGCAAAATTAGCCCAGGACTCAAAAAATAAATGTTGTGAAAATAGTATAATGTGGTTGCATAAAGGTTCCTCCAAGGGAAAAAAAGAAAGGTGCCGCACAGCTTGGGATTTAGCAGCAGGACTGCTTGTAGGCTTAGTAAGGAGTTGGTGAGAGGAGCAGTTCTTAAGGGCTGCCGTGCTGGCTGCTGGGCTCTGTAGCAGCAGTTTATTCTGGTTTCTGCATTCCTTTCTATTTTCCCCATAATTCTCTGGTAGTCACAAAAGCAGAAAGCTAGATTTTCTTCAGGGCTCCTTTCGCTTTCTCTACTGTCTTTCCCATCCTTGTGTCTCCTTGTTCCAGTAGCATGAGAGTCCTGGACCCAGCTCCTCCTTGAGGCTGCAGAACTGAATTTATTGGCTGACAGCCTTGGGCCAACCGTGAGAGGTTAAATACATAGCAGGATACATTTGGAAATGTTTTGCTAATTAAATGCTGAGGCAGAGTTTAACTCTTGGCTTCAGGGGCTGATTTGTTATTCAGTTTGACCATGGAGCTGCTTTCTTCCAACTGCTTTTTAGTTGTCCTGCTCCCTGTCTTCTTAATGTCATCTTTTTTTTTTTTTTTTTTTTTTTGCAGTGAATGTCTTAAAACAAGATGCAGATTTTAAAAAATGTATTATTATTTTGTAAATTATTCAGGGGTGGAGACAAAGCGTGTATAAGTAAGTAACAGTCGTGATACTGTATTCTTCTCTCATTTTGTTTCAACAAAATGCTACAGACCAAGAGAGAAAGAAAGCTTGTCCAGTAATGATAATATTTTTATGGTGCACCCTTGAACCAAAGAAATCCCGGATCCTACTGATAGTCACCCTGCTTGTAGAAGATTGTGATAGTGACTGTGCAGAAATGTCACAGTTGTTTAAGAGAGGAATAGCAGAGGTGGTGTTTGTGTATGACTGGATGTAATGTTTTAATAATGAAAGTTTAAGGGTGTAGGTTAGGGTGTATAGGGACAGAGGATAACTTTTATTGGATTTTGGGCTTTGTCTTCTTTACACCTTGCCTTTAGATATTGGTACACATTGATGAGATCTTCCCTTCCTTCTTCAGGCTATACAGTCCCAGCTCTTTTCAGTCTTTTCCCACAGGGGAGATGGTCCAGTCATTACACATTGTAGTGGTCCTTTGCTGGACCCTCTGTAGTAGCCCCGTATCTCTCTTGCGCTGGGAAAGTCCTGGTCTCTCCTAGACACTGATTGTCTGACATTTTCTCAGCTGTGCATTGATGGAGCCCACATTGCTGTAGTAAAACACTGTTGATAAATGAAGTACCTAGCGATTCAAGCATTTCAAACATCATTGAAACTTTTTTTTTGCCAAATTTGTGGCATAGCTAAAACACCCACAGAGGCCCTACACACTTGCTCCAAGAGTAGGAGTTCTGTTACTTTTTCTCATAAATCACCACCACCACTGACATTTTAGTAAAATACTGTATCATACCAAGTTCTCCGTGTTGCCAGCTCTCTATATGACACATTGCACTGTTTCCTTTAATACCCACTGGTGTGAGTATTAATAATTCTCAAAAATGTTGGTGGCCTGGCTTTATTCTGAACTACAATTACAAGTCCTTGACTGAAGATTTTCCTTTCCCTTCCTTCTTTCCCTCCAGCCCTCAATATCTGAAGTCTTAAGAAAACACAGAACGGGTCCTCTAAGGTTTGTAAGGCCAAGACCCAAAACGTCCACAGGCAAATAAAACAGTGCTTAGTTAAGATACTCTTTTTGTGTTTCCTTTCTCTGAAATATGCTATTACTGCAAATATCCTTTACTTTCTATTTGATGACTAGAGTGAGGAGGCTTATTTTTAACCTTTTTTTTTTTGTGTTCTAAATACAAGGAACAATCCTTTGTAATTGCTGAAACAATTGAAAATGTGGAGAGCAAAGCCTTTCAGCAGAGAGCGAAAGGCAGCAACCAGGGGGCATTTAAGGACAGAGCAACATCAGGCTCATCTGAGGGGTAGGCTCAGTTTTCCAGGAACTGATTAATGAGGAGGAAAAGATAAGTTAAAAAAAGATAAGAATAAAAAAAGGAGCTTTGTATTATTTGCTAGGAGAGGACTTTTCAAATGAAAGGTTACTTCTTTCCCAAGCTCAAGAGGAAAATGTGTGGGGTTTTTTTAAGGAAAATCTTAAAATGTAAGATTTTCTTACATATTAACAGATTTACGTGTTAACATGGGTTAGCAGATTACTAATGTAGGAGACAGTACTAAGTCCAGAAGAAAGAGGCTATAATCCAACAGTAAATACTATTGCTTCAAGGCAGGTACTTGCAGAACAAAGCACTTGCACTGGTGTCCTGACTGTGACTCCAAATGTCTCTGGTAGAGCTTGTCCATAAGATCCCTATTGTGCTCTGTATATGGGAAGATATATGAGACTGAAGATGATCTTTGTGGGAATGCTCTGAAACCACGATATAAAAGTGTGGGAGGCCCTTCAGGCAGAGACTGATCAGTGTCATCTGCCCGTGAAGTACCGCATACACTGGGAATGATGTAAAAATAATAAGCCTGTTGTGCAACTAGTCTGTTGCAAACTGGGTCAGGCTCCCAGGTGGTGTGAATGAAAGCTGTTCGACTGCAGGCTGCAGAAGCCAGATCTCCCAGCACTTGAAAATAAATGTGGCTCCATTAAAATCATAGCAAGGATAGAACCTGTAGGCCTTTAAAGCTAGTTTCCTGGTGGTCTGTCCTTGGTGCATTTATAACTCTGTGCCTTTCTTTACCTCTTCTACCTCAGCACATGGTTTTGCATAGGCAGGTGAGATCTATGGTTTCAATCTGTTTCCAGCCTCAGCTATTGCCTGGCACTGTCCTTTGCAAAGGCTATAAAAGTACAAAATCCATATTTAAAAACAGAATGACTTTGGAGTTATTCAGTGCAGCCATTTTCACAGAGAAAATTAACCTCTGATGAACCAAAAGTTCAAGTCTGCTCTCAGCTACATACACACATGGCTTCTGATCCTTTCATGTAGCTACTGGTACAGTCCCATGCATCCGTGTTTCTCAGTATTTTACTGCAGTATTTCATTGCATTTACCTTAATTTTATTTTACTTTTTTTTTCTGCATGTAGATGATTGCTAGCTGTAGTGCAGCTACTCCGCTAAATCGCTGGCAGTGTGGTTTCCTGGGCAGGACTAGTTCTGCTTGTTTGGTTAGGTTTTTTTTTTAATGTTAATGTAGCCAGAATCTTCACCCCCCTCCTCACATGCAAGCATTGTGATGACACTAAATCCTTGCTGGAGCTGGTTCTGGCAGCTTTTGACATGCAGTAATTATACTCTTCCACTTGAACTAGCAAGACTTGGAAATTAAATTGCATGGATGTCTTCCCTTTCTATCAGCCTTGTGGGGTTGCTGGGAATGATCCTTGCAGAGATGGTAAAGCAGCATCTCAGAGCTCAGCTGTTGGTTCTGGAGGGCTGTGAGGAAAAGCACACAGGCTTCCAAGGAAGCTCAAATAGAACAGCAACTTGGAAAGGAAGCAGTTTGTTTCTGTGACTCTGAATTGGGTAATGAAAAATCAGCTTCTGTACATTATTGTCAGTGATGAGGGGGAAAGGAGCAGTGGTTTAATTTTTAGTCCATCATTTTTATTCCGTTTCCTACTATAAAAGGTTATCGCAAGTTATCCCAGTGATGTACCCACTGTATCCAGTAATAACCTGCCATGCATATGTAGTGGTTCTTAGCAGGAGATGATGCTCTCAAGCCCTTTAGTGGCCTGATGGTGCTGTTCAGGGTGTGCCCTGCTGACAGCTGGACAAATCTTCAGTCTTGCTTTTTCAATTAGGCCTTACCTCCATGGATTCTTGTATGCATTTTGCCAATCTGAAGGCTAAGGAAGGACTTTGTGACCGAACGTATTTATGGATTTTGTTCTGAGGAAATTCTGTACATGAACTATGACTGATTGCAACAGAACAACTGCACAGAAAAAGTCAGACTGACCGGCTAAGAAAAAAGTAATCTGAACCACTACATTTTCAGAGTTAAGTGACCTCAGGATCTGAACGTCTTCGAGCTCTCATCATGCAAGTGTATACATGCATTAAGGTGACCTGAGGTGGCTGAGCCTCGGGCATATGACTGCTACTCTTATTTATGGAGTAGTCCCAGTGGGCTCAGTGCTTTGCTAAATATTTAAAGACATTCTTTGTCCTGAAGTGCTTAGGCCTAAGATTTTCATTTATTCGTAGATTCATGGAGCTTAAGGCCAGACGGGACCATTAGATCATTTTTTCTGACCTCCTGTATGACAGACAGCAAGAATCTCACTCAGAAATTCCTACATGAGGCCAGCGTCTCAGAGCTGAGGTAGCACAGATGGCTTAGCAAGACATCACATTTTGAGTTAAATACATTGAGCAGTAGAAAATCCGCTACCTGACTCGGTAGATTGTTCTAGGGGCTAATTCCCCTTGCTTTAAAAAAACATGTTTCAATTAGCCTGAAACACACCAGCTTTAAAACAACCCAGGTGCTTAAATAAGGACCTGACTAAATAAGGACCTCCACTAAACATAGTGGAGCACAAGACTCCAATGGCGTTTTGAAAGAAGCCTCAAACACAGCTTTGTAAAATCTTGACACTGAGTTCCAGGAGCGCAAACTTTCCCTTACCTTCTTAGAGATCTGCAATGGATGGACGCCTCAGGTTTCACCTAAAACTTCCCCCAGCAGTTAGCTATGCTATGTCTGTTCCTGGAAACACTGCTATTGCAGCTGAGCTGATCGGCTGGGTACGCTTGTCCTGCCTGAGGCGAGTGTAGGAGCTTAAAATCCCAATGCTGTGCTAGAGGGGTCAGGTGGTCAGGTATGGAGTGTCCTAGTGCCCACAGGCAGCACTATTCTGTTAAAAAACAGATGGCAGTGGCAGATTTCAGTACGTATCAGTTTGGCTTCTCTAGTTTTCAATCCTTTCCTGGTAAAGTGTCAGCTGTGGGTCTGAGCCAACACCCTAGGAGGTTTCTGTGCTGGCGAACTGTACACTGAGGCACACTGACACTTTTAAAACAAAATGCTAAAACTGTGAAGTTGTGATGAAAATAGATAATAAGTGATTTAGGGGCTGCATTGCTTCTCAGGAGGGCACAGAATTGCCGGCAGCATTGGCAGAAATGGGAATTCTATCCACTTTAATAAAGCATCTGTATCTCTTTGTACCAGTGAGCTGAGTGGCAAGTATCTCTCAGAGCCATGACAGTGTAATAAAGCTAATATATCAACTTAAGAGAGATGCTGAGCTCTTTGAAAATAATTGTGCAGTTGGCAAGCAAGCTTTTACTCTTTACATTGCAGAGAAATAAAACTGTTTTTTTCTTCCTTTCTTTCCCTGCTGTGGTTCATTTAGGAAATTAAATGCAGAAATCTACTCCTAATGCACTATTATGTTGGAAAAATCGTGACTGCAAATGGGAACAAATTCCAGAGGTGAAGGTTTCTCCCACTGTGTTGTTGTGGTTAGATTGCTCACCTTTTGTGTTTCCAACAAATATTGCTGCACTAAGGCTCGCATGTCAGGAAGTTCTTGAGAATAGAAAATTTTTAGGAAAACTCTGTGTTTATGCTTATTTAGGTTGCATATTTCTCGAGAAGAAAACCAATGACTTTCTAGGCGAATCTGCTGCACCTTGTAGAGGAATGCTCCTGAGCTTGCTGCCAGATCATTGCCACACATGTGTCTTTGCTATCTGTCTTTTATAGCTCTGTGTATGCAGTGCTTTTTAAAGCCCCGTAGAAAAAGCAAATATATATTAGTTTTAGGCACTGAGTAACCATGTAATAGGATGTTGCCAGAGTGATGCTATCAGTCTCCTGTAAGAAAAGAGGGAAGCTGAACCTCGAAGATTGTTGAGTCTTTGCAAACCAGTCTGTCTTCACATTTTGTGTGCTTCATAGCTGTTCAGTGGGAAGCTGACGATGAGGCTCTAGCCCTCGCATCTCAGAAGCAGGATCTTCTGCTGTGGTCGTACCCAGGCAGCGGGCAGCTGCAGCTCTCTCACCTGCTGACAGCCTGCACTGGGTCTCCTTGCCGTGTAGGATGGTTCCTAAAGCTTGCTGGCAGAGTCATGCTAAGATGGTGGTTGAACTGTCAGATGGTGCCAGGAAGAGAAATATTTAAGTATTCCAGTACTGGAAAATCTTTAATTTCAAAAACTGGGCTGGCAGAGATAGAGCCAGTAGCGGCCACCTGCCTGCTTTAACACTAGAGGGAAGCATCGCCTAAAATAAATCACAGAGGCTTCTGAAATAGCGCAATTTAAAATGATTTATGTGTCTTGGAAGGGAACAAAACACTGATTTCTTTTTAAAGCCTCTGTTTTTATTGGAATACATTATGGGAGGCCTCATTTGTTGCCCAGAATGCTCTTGGCCAGAGTGAAATTCAAGCTTCCTGATGAGGCAGGCAGATTCAGCTTGTGTTGCTCTGCTTTGTCTTAGCTGGGCTCTCCTGGGACAACCTTGTGCACAGGGCCTGGAGGTAGTTCAGCCTCTATAAATAGCTCATTGCTGAATTCTTGTGTGTGCAGATTTTGAAGGCTGTGCCAAAGCATAAGGAGTTGTGTTGTTTTAGTTCATTTTAGATTGACACACTCAAACAGATTTCCCTGTCTGGCATCAGTTTGTACTCAAAGCAGAGGCCAGGAAGATGAAATGTCAGTGCCTCACTCTGTATTTATTTCTCCCTAATTGCAAGCCTATAAGCAAAAATAATAGGGATTGACTACTTAACGATGGTGGCTGTGTAGGGATGGTTGTGGTCCCTGAGGAGGCTTTCCCTCTCCCCCTTTACCCCATTTGCTCCTCCTGATGCAGCGTGGATCCTGTACCATATACGGGGTAGATAATGCACAGATCCCTCATTCATGGTAGGGCTGCTTCCATATCTGTAAACTGCATTTTTTTCTAGGTTGTACAAAAAGACCATACGAAAATGTGAGTAGTTATTTGAGGGTTCCAAAGCAGTTGACAGTAATCTAGAGTGGTATTATGCATATAGGCAGAGAGCTAGAAGTTACATTTATAAATTAGGGACCAGGTAGCTGGAAATCCTGCAAGCTAATTCCAGCAATGGGGGAGAGGGAGTATGATCACCTGTTCTTCCCCGTACTCGTTATTGTCAGGAGTGAAGGTGGTTCATGGAGAAGGGAAGTGGGGTTGCAGAAAATGCCCAGGAGCTCTGGATAGCCTGCTTAAATCTTTCAATAAGCTATGTTCTATGGAGATGCTTCTTTCTTCTTCTCCTGGTCTTACATCTGCCTTGCCTCAGCTGGTGTGCACAGCAACACCTAGCAGGGAAAGAGGGAAAAAAGTGCTCTGAGAGAGTCTTTTCCAGTCAGGTAGGAGGGATGAAACACTGGTGAAGCAGAAAGTGAGGCAGAGCTGGGGTGTGCAGAAGGGGACAGAAACGATGTGAGAAGGAAATGTGTAGAAGGGGACCAGAGAGGGAAGAGCGGATGTGAAGAGTGAGGGAAGGGGTGTTAGGAACTGCAGGGACCAGAATTAATTGCTGAGCAGGGCAGTGCAGAGGGTGGCTGTTTTGAGTGAACTTAAATCTTGGAATGTAAGTGAGATAGAGCATACATGCTGATGGGCCCAGGTGCTCTAAGATCACTGTGATGAAGGTCTTAAGAGATTGTCAGAAGGGGCAAGTCAGAAGGTGCAAATTACAGACACTTCAAATGGATGGCAGGAATTTAAAAGAATACTAAAATGTCTAAGTTACACCTATCAAGACCCCGTTTAGAGTCATTTAAGCTGTTCCATGAATTTATCCTTTAAAAGTTCCAGGCAGTGCCTTTCATCCTTTTGGCAACACTTAAAATGTCCTGAGTCTGTGCTGAAGTAAGACTTGGTCCACTGTTCCTATTGCATCATGCTGCTCCAGCTCAGCCATATACTGCTTCTAATAAAGGAACTTTCACAATGTCTGTCTGCAGTTTCATTCTGTTGAATCCCTTGGACACCTCATCATCTGTGATTCTCACCAAAGGCCTTGAGATACGTTTTGTTGAACAGCTAAAAGAAAATTGCATTGGGAAAGCTGCTGATGTGGTTCCTTTTGCCTTTCAGAACATAATCCTGCGGATCTGTAGTTATTACAGCAGATCTCTGTTTAGAGCACGGAAGATTTCTCAAGGCGCTGTTTAAGACTTCCTGGTTTGTGCTGCAAATTGTTAATCAGTCCATGACAGCATAAATAAAATTAAAGGGTTTAATTAAAACTAATGAATGAGTGAATGGAGAATACACAGCATGTTCTACTTGCAGAGCGCTGGTGCTGTGAATAATTAAAATGTCACAAAGTAGGAGATGTCTTAGTAAGAATGTTGGAGCTGCAAAAATAGAGGCCTCTGAACTTTGGTAGTTTGGGAGGGTTTTGCTCTTTAAATTGGTTGAAATCAGTTTATGTAAGTTAGGGGAAAGATACAAAAATATACACAACTCTGATTTTTATTAGGATGTAGTCAAAGTTGGAAGCTTGGTGCCAGACAAACCCTACTGCATTTTGGATCAGTTTGCATGTCTCTGAATATCTAACTGTTTTCATACTGTATTAATCCTGAGATGATATCACCCAGGGGATTAGTTTCTTCTTTTGACTCATCTGTGACCGTATTCTTGCAAAGTAAACGTGTTATTACAGGCTGTTACATTGTTGTTACGTGTTAGTGTTCTGTCTACTCAAAGCACGAGCATTCCTTTGATTTAAACTCAAACCTGAACTGGATCTGCCTTTGGCTCAGGTTTGGTGTGTATGACATGGCCAAATAACAGACCAAGAAAATAATTTTAGCTGGGCTGTTTTAAATAGATCCACCGGGCATGAGGTGGGAGTTAGGAAGATGAAGCCAAGAGTCTGATCAGACTGTTGTAAGGTTTGGGATTACAGGTTAGACCCAGAATGTAAATTCTAGGAATAATATGAAAACTTCTTCCATCTTACTGCTTTAGAGTGGCTTGTGGTATGATGTGTGTGATACCATCCCTCTGTGACCTATTCTCTGCTCTGGACTTTTCCCCAGATCTCCTGACCCTACGACATCTTCTGAGGCAAGGAGCCTGTTGGAGGATGAAATAGGATCTGGATAAATGTCCTGGCTACTGACATCACTGATGAAATAGTAATGCCCCACAGCCTGCTTTCTGTGTCGTAATGACCCAAGGTGAGCATCAGTGAGGGACCTTACTCAGTGTAGCGGTTTAACTGCATGTGTTGGGAGGTTTAAAAGGTACCATACCTCCATCAAGTGCCTCCAGAGGCCATGATCTAATGGTAGGCAGTACTGGCTGCAAGTTAGAGTGGGGTGAAAAGGTGAAGATCATCTATGAGGTAAGTGGCTGTGCTGTTGTATAATCCTAGCTCTGTATCATGTAATTTCTTAAGATGGCTGAATAAATAAATTTACTTTGAGAATTTCCACGAATTTAGTCTGGTAAGTTAAGATTAGAAGAACAGTACAACTTCCAAGTGGCACCATGAAGTCTTCCATGTCCAGCCAGACTGGGTATACAAAGCTTCACTACTAACAAAATCCACAATATGTTCTCTGTCAATGCTTGGCTGTCTGTTTAGTGGAAGATCAGACTAGATTATGATAATAGTCCCTCTGAGCCTTAAAAATTTATAAAGAAATGAGTACACTTTGCCAGGAACTCAAATGATTTCTTAATGTTACATTAAATAACATTTAAAAGTATGGCATAATCCTAAAGTATTCGCCGTTGTCTTATTGCTTTGGCATTATGAATAATGTGGAAAAAAGATATCTCAAAAATGCATTTCTCTCAGGAGAAAAGACTTTTGAAGAATATGAAGTTTTTATGCCTGAAGTTTTCTCTTTCCATATATGTTTTTTTTGGGTCTATTTTGGTCCAAAATTCAAATATTTTGAAGCAAAATATTGAGAGTCTACTTAAGGAAAAATATGATTCTCTCTGCACCTCATTTTGGATGAGTTTGAGTTGGAGGAAGTTATACTGAAGAAAATGTGGGCCTTTCAATACGCTGGAAATCCCAAATAGCTGTACATTATCAGAGCAGACTAGACTTTCTGGCTCACCCTGTAGCATTAGGGGCCTTGCTTACCCAGAAAAAAAAAAAGATTTATAACCAATAATTGGAATTAATTAGATATGGCCAATTTCTCACATAAATTATGCTGATTTTTGTGAATTCGTAGACTTTAATGGCTACATTAATAATTAACTACAGATTAAAAATAATCACAAGTGCAATTGAGAAAATATCTTCCCACAGGTTACTTCATGATTCATTTTCAATTAAAGGGTTTGGTACTCATTTTCAGTCAATCAGGGCTTGTATGCTGCTCCTGGTGACTTCACTGTAAATCTGGAGTGATTTTCTTAGGAATTCAGTGGCACTACTCCAGATTTACATAGATCTAGCCCAAAGCAAAATTTGTCCATCGAGTCCATCGACTAAAGCGTTCCCTTATCTTCAAAGGGAATTGGTTTCATCTGTAATAAAATATCTGAGGGCAGCCTGGGCTAAGCCTAGTTATTTGGCTTCACTGAGGCTCTTTGTGTGAATGAATCTTTTTAGATTTGAGCCTAAAAGTTTGAAACCCATAAGCAACCTTCCACAGATTTCACTGGAGCAGATCCAGGCTCTATGGAGCCTCTGCTAAGAGGCTTTTCATTATGGCAAGAAGCAGTTAAAGTTGCAAAAATTTGTTGGGCTTTTCATAAGCATGCATATAAAACCTTGTGCTTCCCAAATTCCAGAAGGTGCCAAATATGATTACAATGTAGCTAGAAAGAGAAAAGGATGAGGTGTCTGGGACTCTGTCCATGCTGGTCTGTCTTTGCACGGGATAGTTCTGGTTAGCTATATTCTCTTGCTGTATTATATCAGCCTAATATTTTTTTCCAAACACGGATCAATCAAACCTCATTAGTTTAGTTTCTTTGTTACTTGTGATGTGATCAAAAGCCCAAACTTCAGATCAAAATTCCTCAGTGAATAGTCCTATGTTTTTAACTTAGACTTACTGAGTTTAATGCTTGCCACACGGTAGGGTATATGGTGCGTACTTCTAGGACATAGGAGCTCTGATTTGTATTTTGCCATGTGATTAGGTACGATGAAGCAGAGAAATATCTTGCTATGCTTTCCTTAAGGGCACATAGTAGGAACTGTGAGCTAGTAAGTTCTGCATTAAAATATATATCTTTGCTCAGTCCATTCAGGATGTTGGCACACCTATTCCCTATTCCTATATCTTGCTGCAAGAATAATAAAAAGTAGATGTAGAGTTGGTTTACAGAGCTCAAGATTTTTATCTGATGGGTTATTTGCATCCTTTCTCTGTCAGAGAATGGTAGCATGGTGCAGCTTTTCCCCTATTGTCAGGTAGGCTGGCTGATACTCCTGGAAGTGTTTCTTTTACTGCATATCAATATCACTGCTGTTCGGTGCACGTAGGGAACACAGTGCTCCCAGAACTGCTGAATGAGAGTAGATGGTGGCACCATGCATGCACTGTAAGGAAAGGCTGGAGGAAAGATGTCTGGGGGTAGGCTGCTGACACCAATATGAATTTGCCAGCATTCAGTATGCTTTCGGGTTGCTCCCAGGAGTGCTCGTTGTGAATTGTCCTGGAAGAGTCTGTGAGATGGGCAGGCTGATCCAGCAGATCTAGGAGCTCATAGCTCCTGCATCAAAAGGAAGCTTGCAAGAATTTTTTCAACATGTCCATGAACAAACACATAGGGAAGAGAGGATTTTTCCTTTGTTTGAGTGGGATCCATCCTAGACCTCTCACTGTTAGGGAAACCTTTGTGTTCTCTGAATGTTTTGATTGAAGATATACTGTTTTACTGTCCTCCCTGTAGAGCAGCAGGGGACAGCATTCATTTATAACCAGAAGTATTATGACAACGTAAAAAACCAAAATTTAGACTAAATATTGAAGAACATAACAACAGCTAAATATATTACATTACTAAAGAAACATCAGAAGCCCTGTAGCATGGGTCACATATAACTATGATATACTCAAACCTGGGAGAATACCCTGTAAGGAATAATCTCAGATTCTTCTATCTATCTGGATGATGAAGAAAAAGAACAGTAAGGAAAGTAAAACACTGGGGCGGGGGTCCAGAGTGGCTCAGAAATCTCCATCCCTAGTATGTAATTGGAATTGCCCTTGTTGCATCTTGTTTATTGCTGCTTGTGGTGTTCATCTGATTTTAGGCTCTTTATGCCAGTGGGTCACGGAGTCATGCAGCTGTGAATCAGCTGCAATAACTAGAGTAGAATCAATACCTAATTCTATAAAGAAATCCTCTTAAAAAGGACAGGAGACCAAAGCTAGGATTAATAGAGCCTTCCAGTGTACACCTCCAATTGCATGTCAGAGAGTTGTCAGTATCCCTGATACAATTTACACTGCGTCAAAAACACAAACCTCAGCAAGTACAGAAAGTGAAAGCAATTTTGGAATGATCTATGCTAGAGCAATTCCCTCCACAATAGGTCTAAGCTAACCCAAACTGATGCTTTTTACACAAATGATTATAAATAGAAGCCAAAATTTTGTCAGACCAATAGTGCAAACGTAACATATTGGCCCCTTGGTGTCATTTGAAGAAAATTAATGCAGAGGGCCAAAGAGAGAGAGTCTGCAATATGTAATGCTCTGGAGACATAGCTGAGATTTTGTTCCTAGTGTAGCAGAAATAAATGCTCTTGGCAAGTCATAGGGGAGAAATAAGACATGTGCATAAGTAAGATTAATCAGTAAAGCCAGTGTCTATCTCATAAGTCATATCTGACATCAAAAGGGCCAAGGTTGTTACATGTTAAATTTGTGCTACTACAGGAAATGAAAAATAACAAAGAATCTCATGTGCAAATTGTGCTGTAGATTTGGAGAACATGCAAGCACTATTGAGAATGTGGGCACAGGAAGAAGGAGTGGGGGCTTCTCTTTCCTCCCTGAAAGGGGAGGAAAGCTTAGTGTGGAATCATGGCCTAAGCAAAGCCAGTGACAATGCCCCTGTGGCTTTTACTGGGACCAGGTTCTGCCTGTGGTTTGTACATACTGGGTTACAGTGGAAAGGCTAAATTTCTCAGCTTTACTCAGGTAAACTCTCTCAGCACTAAGTGAGAGTGACAACTGGCCAAAGAGCCTGATTCTTTTTGCTGAAAATGCTAGATCTGTTAAATCACAGGCAACTGAATTTTTCCTCAGTGAGGGTCAAATAGGCTTTTCCTATACTTTTGTGAACCACCATAGTGCGATTGAATGAGGGAACTGGGGGAAAGAAGTGGCTGCCAGAGTGTACAGCTGTGGCCCACGGGTTGCAGGTCCCTGATCACCTCCCCTTCCTTCCATGCAGTACATGCAGGAGTGACCTGACACAGAAATGCCTCTTCTCTTGCACACTGAGCAGTGATGGCTTGGTGCGTGCTGCTTTGTCTCCCTTTGCAGCAAACCACTGTGCTAGCTGTCTGCCCTTTCTGCAAGGACGAGGAGGTGTGGCAGGAGAGATACTGGGTTTCTGCAGCATTGTTCTCTGTTTCACTCCTAGATTTCCTGGCATGGTTGGACTTCCTGATGCACTGGGCTTGTTTTTGCTCTGCATCAAAGACAGCTCTTGTCAAGGCCCAGGAGAACCAACATCAGCAGAATCAAAATGTGTTCTTTCAGGATGTAAGACAGAGATACCTAGTCTTACTTTTTTAAAATAGAAGTGTATTGAAGAGGGCAGATACAATGACTTTTTATCTGTTTACTGTTCTTTTGCTGCTAGTCCTTTCCTCAGCAGTTTTCTGAGTCTTACTTTCAAAGCTCAGTGAACCAGTCGGGCACAAGCCACCCTCACTGTGGGTAAGGGAAGGGGCAGCAGAGATGACTGTCAGGGAATGGCAGGACTGCGCCTCCTCTTGGAGAATCACATTTTGAGCTTCTGCCCAGTTCATGCAGCTCAGTGATGCTCCCAAATGGACCCAAGCCTTCAAGGCACAATCTGGCTCTACTAGTTTTGTGGCAAGGGTTGTCTAGGCGGGTTCCCCCAGGACTGAAATGAGAGACCTCCCATGCTGAAAACACTTGAATCTGTCTGGAGCTAAAGCGGCCTCAGTGGTAATTAAGATTTGTAATGGGCTTATATCCTTGGGGAAATGAGCACAGGGCTCGAGACGGGGCTGAACAAAGACTGGCCCAAAAGTGGCCTATAGGAAATGGCGACACAGGTGTCAAGTGTTGGGAATCCTGTGCACCAGGACAGGAAGGTGGGTGGATAGGGGTCCCCATTTCACTTCCAAGACAGGACTTGTTATGGAAAGCACTGTGGAAGAGCATTTATTGCTGCCGTGTCAAAACTGAGCTGTTAAGCTGGAGTTTCGTCTTGCTTCTCTGTGTCTTGCTGTCCTGCTCCCCTCTGGCAGAGGGAAGGCTAACAGCTGTCCTGCTCTTCAGGACAACTTTTTCCCTGTTTGTTCAAGTCCATTGCTCACTTGCCAGTTTCCCCGAAACAGGAAAACTAAGTGGTACTCTAATACAGTTTAGGAGATCTACCACTGCACAGGCAAAACAGGACTCAGTGGAATAAAATCAGAAGGGGAAAATGTGCCCTACTTGCATCACAAACTCATCCATTGTGAAGAATTTCCAAAGGATTTTGGATGCTGATGCCAGTGGGGAAGAAACCAGCACCCATGGGGTCCTGCGAGAGGGAGGATGGGGCAGAGGCGCAGTGGGGCTGGCTGATGAGCCGGCAGTGGTGGCAGTGCCAGCAAGGCTGAGCAGCCCCGGCCAGCTGGCCTGCAGGAGCCCGGGGACCGCGCATGGTTCGGCTGCAGGCAGCGTGCCAAGCTCCCCGCCTGTGTGTTTGCAAGGCACCGGTGCGCAGTTTACTGGGATGCGAGGGGAAGCTTTGTGAACATGACACCCAAACTGGCATGCAGATAACAGGGCTTTTTAAAAGCAGCAAGACTGAAGGCTAGCTCTTGTGTGTGTGGGAGCTGTTAGTGTAGGAATATGCTAGCTGTCCTGCTGCTGGCTCATTTGTATTACATATCTTAAATAGAAAGTGCAGACAGGAGGAACCGTTTGCCAAATGCACTGCTAGATAAAAGATGTAAAGATGGAGTTAAAGGTGAGGCTGTGTATTAGTCATTTAAAGGTTAAAATGACATTGTAATTAGCTATGCAGTTCCAGGAACTTCTGAATACAGATTATATTGGCAAGACAACTTGTCATGTTAAGAACATGCAATTAAAGTTTTTTTTGCCTTCAAGTGATGAGAAAGAAAACCTGATAAAGATGATGGACCTAGACTGAAAAATCACTGTCCCCTAGCCCTGCCCTGCAAGTTGTGAGAATAAAGTCCCACTAATATGGTTAATGCATGGATTTGTGCGGTGAATGGACCTGTTAGCTACCCTGCAGTTTATTTGTAGAGCCACTCTGCTCCTTGGATGCAGCGAGGGAATGAATGGATGAGTGTAAGTCCCAATAAACTTATCTGCTTCTGGAGTCCCCGCGTAGTGCAAGTACCTTGGGACAAAGTACTTGCCCGGCGTTAGAGAGTGTGGTGACTTGTGCCTCCCTGTTTTCTGGTCCAACTTTGTATTGTCTCATAGCAGAGACATCCTCTGCTCTGCAGCTGTCATAACACTTGCAAACCACCCACTCTTCACAGGAGCAATTACATGTAACCCAACCCCTTGCTGTATGTGCAAGCTGATCTCTCCCACTGCCCTAATTCAGGCTTCAGAATCTCTTTGTTTTGCAGCGCTGTCACCCCTCTAGCAATTGCAGCAGACCAGCTTCATTATTTTCCAATTTGTGCTCCGGTCTCTGAGACCTCAGACCTGCCAGCCTTCTCCCCATGGAATTCCACTTAAGCAGCTCAGGCAGGGTGCTGTCTGCTGGAGATTCCCTTGCCTGCCTCTTTCAGAGAAACTAACAGGATAATTTATCTTTTTCCTAATTGTATCAAGCTATTTGTCAGACATAATTTTTGCTTCTGATTTAATTGTCTCCTCTCTACTCCACAGCAGAAATTTGCTGTAAATCTTAGCTTATTGGTGCTGATTTATTTGAGCACTTGTTGCGGTTTCCCACAGCCCGCCTTTCCATTTTTGCGCTGCCGCATCCCTTACTGTATCCTGGGCCAGTTTGAACAGGGATCATGAGGGAGAGCTCTGACAAAAGCGGACCTCCCTCCCATTTTTATTGTTTCATCCTGCATTTTTAGGTCAGGAAATTTGTTATCATGGGCAGACCTTTACAGAGAAGTTGGGGCTGCAGTTGTTGCCGCTGTCAAGTTTACTTTCTCAGCTGCTGTTTGATTGCAATCTGGATTTTGGTGTCTCTGAAGTTTGATGTTTGTATCCACTCAGAATTTAGCTATGAACTGCCTCCTACCTCCCCACCCCCCAAAAAAAAAAAAACCAAAACCCACTCCAACCCACTAACAGATTTCTTTCTAGCAAAAAAAAGGGTATTAAATACTCAGATTTGACCAGAACAGCTTTTCTGTTTCATAGGAAACTTCCATTTTAGTTCAAACCAAAACACAGCTTGTACTGGCTATTTAATTCACTAACATCACTGATAATTTAGTTCAGTTATCGCTGATAACTTTTATTTATCCAGCTTTACTCTGTACAGCTTCCACAAAACATCTCTGGAAAACTACTGGAGCTGGAAATGCTCCAGAGAGCTGCATGTGATGGTTTGTGGGTCACTGCTGAGCACTTCAGAGCCTTCCTTATGGCCAGTCAGGATCTCAGCTGCTGGTCTCTCTTTGGGAAACCAAACTTGGGTTACCTGCAGCAGTGCCTTTGCTGTGGGGCTCTGCTCTGCTCTGATGTTTGTCCCACAGCCAGGTCCCTCTGACCATGTTGGAAGTGGACACTCAGTGAGACCTTTCAACCTATTTGACTTCTAAGGAGCTCTTCCAGGAGAGCAGGTGGTGGCCTGCGTTGTTG
Organism: Chlamydotis macqueenii; assembly: GCF_036417535.1. Classification (NCBI taxonomy): domain Eukaryota; kingdom Metazoa; phylum Chordata; class Aves; order Otidiformes; family Otididae; genus Chlamydotis; species Chlamydotis macqueenii. Next base: position 20,650,111 of record NC_141562.1, read on the forward strand.
AACCTGGCCTGGGCCAGCCTCCCTGGGTGCAAGGATAGCATTAAAGTCATTTTTATGCCTTCATGGTGTTTCTAATAAAAGCAAATGGCAATGAGGCAAAAATAAGTTAAAAGCTACTTAAGATTTATTTCTTGCTTATCTGGCCAAAAGTTTTAGCCAGCTCTAATAAAAGTGTTCCCCAGGGAGCTGTGTTTTGCAGTTAAAAATAAAGTAGGATTCATAGGCCAACCCTTGAAATCTAAACTTAGGCAGCTAAATAGAGATAGCTTAAAGATAAGACCAGCTTGGAGTAGGAATCCTCAGAAACAGAGTTCTGAGGTCAAAAATACACTTTCTGGACAAGCCAGCCGTCTTTGGGGCTGTTGATGGAGTGTCACAAAAATACAGGCACTGATGTAGGCTAGCCCTCTCCCCACCTCTCTCTGTTGAGGCACTCAGGAAAACACTGCTGTGTGCATGGAGAAAGAGATGGAGGGGGCTGATGAATCTGCTCAGTGCCATCCAGACAATGACCAGGTGCCAGCGTGATGTTGGTTTCACTGGTCTGGGATGCTGCTGTTCTGCGGGATGGACCTTTGAGTGAGGGCTCACGGTGTTGCCTAAAGCCAGAATCAGGAAACTGCAGTAGCTTGGTTGTGTCATGAAGTCACCAAACATAGAGGTCATTGACATTGAAATAAAGGACTGGGACTGCTTGGACTGTCCTCCCCTTAGGAGCTGGTCCTTGGCTCACGTATGTTGAAGCCAAAATTTCTGCCCTAAATATAAAAAAGCTGTCCCTACATGGAGTCTGTAGATGTGCAATGGGTTTCAGTGCCTCCCACTCCCTGCAGGGCTGTGTCGCAGCTGGACATACCCTACCCTGCATATGTAGCGGAACTGCCGGCCGGAGATCTGGCTTTCCACGTGGTAGAGGTGCATTTGGCTTTGAGTTGTAGAAAGCAAAAAGATGGTAATACAGTAATTTTTTTTTCTAGCCAATAGATGGTGCTCTCCAGCTGATTTTCTGGCTTGAGTGGGAGTTTGAAGCCAGCCCTTTTGTATTGTTAACTCCGGTAAATTTTTTTCTGGATTGGGTTGAACTACTCAGTTATGAAACTCAGGACAGGCTTTGGAAACTCTCTTCAGAGCAGACCTGGCCTGATTGACTAGGCAGATTTCTTTCCATTTGCAATTAAGATTTTATTTAAACTTAAACAATGGTTAAACAACAAAAAACATCATCCTCCGTGTTCAGTGCGCTGCTGGCAGCCTGACAGCTTAGGAATTTTGAATTACACAATAATGACCTAGTACCAAATAGGAACAGAGCATGTCCTTAAACATACTGTCAACTAGGAACACAGCATGCTCTTAAACTCCCTGAAGCCTTAAATAATCAGATTGTGACAAACTAATACAACCAGGGGGTAGGTAAATCAGAGCAGAGTAGTTCCTTCCTGGCACTTGGGACCCTTGTTTTGGAGATGGAGGTTCACAGCTGGTTTAAGCTAATTGACAGCTGTGCTGTGGGTGGACAGGCTGCTGTTGTGCACTCCATTGCTGCCGACTGGGCGTTTGCACCCTCCCTGTGTGAGTAGTGCTGGTGCTGTGGCCATTGGATGAGGTGGGTCAGATAAATGTAGACTTGGTAGATTAGCAAGCTGGTCCAGTCTGTCACACAGCCACTCAGCTGTCTGGTCTAAGTAATACATGAATATTTTGTTACTGTGCTTTCCTGTTTTTCCATCAGCAACCTGGGCTTACACTGCTGTTATGCAACTTCTCCTCCATTTTACCTCATTTTATGAAGTCTTCTCTGACAGTATTTTGGTTAACACGCTTTTGTTGAGAGGTAGTGTGTGTGTCTCCTGCTCTTGCTCCTGGCTGTGTCATCCCATCCCCTTGCCAACTCTGCTGTTTGTTGGGTCCATCTGTGACCTGATTCAAGTCACTAACGTAAGTGAAAATTAGCAGTGGAGAGGGTCAGCAATACCCTTTCAGTCTTTCAGCAACAGTGAGCCCAGAGATCAGTTTTGTTTGCTGAGAGAACTGCAGCCGGAACCTTCAGGAACCTGATCTTGCTCACATTGAGGCTGACAGCAAAATTCCACCTGATTTGGATGTCGCAGGAACAGTGTCTGGGCTCCAGTCTTGCATGTGCCTTTATGGAACAGCCCAGGTATAGGTCTTGTGCCTCCTTGGGGTTAAGCATACCAATATGTGCTTCAAATAGGTACCTGTTGCTTGCATACATCATCCTTAGGAAAGCAATATTTTAAAGGACTCACAGATGCTTACAGGAAGGCAGGATATCACAAAGGAGAGATGTGTTGCATCAAAGACAATGCTCTGCAAATGCTACATCTGAGATTAACTTCCTAGCTGTCTCTTGATTTACTTATAATCAAGGACATGTGAGCTGCAACTTCCTTCCTTTACTCTTCCTTGTCAGAAGGACTGGTTTAATGCAAAGCTAGGGAGTACAACAGGACAATTCCTTATGCTTTGTTGGTGGTTTACGTGGACAGCACTAGCCTGAGTCACTCTGTTGGAGGTGTGGAGCACATTCTCCTGTGTTAGCTCAAGAGAAAGTATCCAATGTGTTCAAGCTGGTAGGAGTTTCTTATTAACTCCCTTTCCCCCAAAAGTGTTATCACAACGATCTAATGCATTTTTATGGGTATGAAATCTTCCCCTGATTACTGAGCTGAAGGGAACATGAGAGCAATTTGTTCCGGTTAATAACCAGGAGGCTTAACTTGAAATGAGTTGGAATGAAAGCAAGTGTAAACCAGATGCAGAGAGAACAGAGTTGCAATCTATTGAAGAAGTGCTTGAGGTTTCTTGTGCACATTTTTCTTCAAAACAAATAATAACATGTTGAGAGTGCACATCAAATCCATGGTGCTTTGTCCTTCCACTGTGAAAGCACAGTTATGTCTGCTGAGAACAGGGAAAAGCCTTGCTTTGAACAGCATGTGTGGGAGCAAATGAAGATGGTTGGGTTGTATCGTTGTAACTCTGGAATGGGCTTCTCTAGTGGCTGTTTTGAGGTTGCCAGATGAGCAGAGATTGTTGCTTTTTTTTTTTTTTTTTTTTTTTTTAACTCAACGGCCAATAATGAAAGTTCTTATCAAGACTATCTTGGGTTTTGCAAGACTTTGGCTTTGGTTCTTACAGCCTGTGTCAACTGGTAAACTCAAAGGAGGCACATAGATTTATACCTTAGCTTCCATCTGTCTGCAAAAGTAATCGATCACAATGAAATCAAATTGTTTCTCTTGTTTTTTTTTTTTTTCTCCAAGATGTCGTCTACTTGTTTTCATGCCCAGAAGGTTCGCATGAACCTGATTCCCTGGTGATGTCCTGGAAGAAATTGGTTTCAAGGACCATGAATACGAGTTTATTGAGATGAAGAGGGGAAATTCTCTACAATACCAAGTCTTGCTTGTGCTATGATTTCTATGTTAGGGAGCACTAGTCACATGTCTTGATAGAATCTAAAGCGCAGAGCCTTACTAATAGCAAACCCTGCTCTTGGCGCGGTCGGCATGTTAGTGGTTCTGTTAACTGTAACTGCGGATTGGTCTGAGACACAAGGTTGGTTGCTATCTGTATTCGACAGATTTTATGGAGGCTCGTATCATCTGTTCAGAGGCAGATGTTAGCAACAGTGTGTAGGCCCAGAAGCTAGATGGTGTTGACAGCTGACTTGGAGTTGCATCTAAGAGCAGCATTTTTCTAAGTATTGAATCAGTGCCAGAAAGGGAACCCCAGCTCTGGTTGTCTTAGCAGCACATATGACCACTGCTTAGCTCTGTGTATTTTTGCTGTTACCTTACAATTTCATTGGTGCTGCTGTTCTTTGTCAGAAAGTTTAATACATCCCAGAGCACCCCATGAGTGTCTGGGCACTGGAGGCTGTATGTCCACTTTGCAGTGTTTATTTCTCTGAAGCTGAGTGGGTGGTAGACATAAGAAAGAGGCTTCACTAAAATCAGGGTGGTTTTCTTTTTCTCTGACATACTTCTTTCTCATGTCTTATTCAACAGAGTCTAAAAGCTCCTCTCACTGGAAAGTGGTTGCAAGGCATGGAGGCCCATCTGTCTTTCCATGAACCTCAGTCTTGACAGAACTTCACTTAGTGACTGATATAGTCAGGCCAAGGAGGCTCCACAAGTCTACCTTCCAGAAAGCTGTATGTAAGAAATAGCAGCAGATGCGTTTAAGACGGGCATTTTATTTTTTTACCACCTCCTCTTCATCGAAGGTAATGTTGTAGCTACTTGTCTTGCCAGCCCAACCACAATTTGCCCTGGTGGGATCTAGCCAGCATACAGCATCCCTGGTCTCCATGGGCTCCACTAGCTCAGATCCTGTGTCAACACACAAGGATTTATTGCTACCAACAAATTCAGGCATTTTGTTTAATCATCAAGGTTTTTTACTATCCAGGAATGGCTAGAATTACTTGGCTGCTATAGATCATCTATCTGCCAATAATCTGGATGAATTACAGATATTAGCAGGCCTGCAAAAACAGTAGTTAAGCAGAGCTCTTTAGCATTGCGTTACTCTCCAGTTCACATCAGGTATATAATAATCTCATCATCTCCATTTGTCAAGAGCTAAACCTTTACTGAAACACAAAACAACCATGGCTTAGCTTAGTCACCATTAGAGGACCAGGCTATTGTATTTATTTAACAAATGGAATATAAATTTAGGCAGAGGGGCTTTAGGAGTGCTATGGGAAAGTAACTTTTACAGTAAGGCCACCTTCTACTGTACACTTGGGTAAAGCAGTGGCTCGAGAAATAGGTATAAAGCAGAAGGAATTGACTGTTCCTCAGATCCTGAGAAGTCCCAGCTGCTTCGGGCAAGGCCATGAGTAGAAGTGTGACCCTTTCACTCATACAGTGGCCCTTTCCCCTGCTCCTTGTGCAGCAGAGTGCGGATGCAAAAACAGGGAGGGTGGGAAGTGAAGGAGGCACAGCATTTATCTATGGGCATTCTGCGTGGTGGGGGAGACTTCTTCTGCAGAGTGTGAAGTGGTTCATTTCAGAAAGCTTAATGAATCATGGATTCTGTGGTGGTCCTGAAGATTTGTTTTCTGAAATTATATTTTCCCCACTTTGTCCACCCACTCTTTGGGAAAAGGTTTCTAATACTGTTGAGAATCTGCCCACAGACACAGGAAATTAAATCTGTTGGTGGGACTTGCCTATTCTGATAAGGATGGGCTCGCTCAATGAGGTGTGGTAATTCTGTATGGCACATTTAATAAAATTATTACTCTCTTTTCCTTTGGTCTGGCCTGGCTAAGGCACTCTGAGCAGCTAAACATCCAAGTTCATTCACTGGGTAGCCTTTGCTGCAGTTGCGCTTCACAGTTGTTTGGAAATCATCTTGCGTGTGACTTCATGTTTGAGGTAGAGTTGCGAGCAGAAGAAAAACACAAGCGAGCTGCAGTTAAGAGCAGACTGGGAAAAGAGCTTTGTCCAGGGAAAGGTCTCCGATACTGACATCTGAGACACAGACATAGAGACCACGCAGTCTCCTGAACTGATGGGGGAGGCTGTGCCCTCCTTCTTCAGTACAGTGACTCAGGCTAGTGCTAGACACGTAAACCACCACGGAAGTATAAATACTCAGTCATACTTCCTAGCTTTGCATTAAAGAGGTCCTTCCGATAGGAAAGAATAAGGGAAGGTGCAGCTCACGCTGCCTCTGATTACAAGTAAATTAAGAGATAGATGGGAGCTTAGTGCAGTCCATGGGAGAAAATGGGGATATGAAGAACTGAGTGGATACAGGGAATTTTTTAAAGTGAAATGTTTCTTCCTGACTCTCTCCATGCTTCCCTCCTCTCCCCAAGGTCAGTTCTACTGACATCTTTTTCCAACAGAAAATCTACAGTTCAAGAAAACTACATTTTTCAACAGGAGAATACTGGATAGGTGCCACAGTGACTCTGCTGACCCTGCTACTTGACCCAAAAGCCAGATTCAGAGTTGGATCCCTATGAAATATTTGCTCAAGCTCAGCTTTTCTCTTTCTTTTCTAAGAAGTAGGTCATTGTTCAGGAGGCAATGGCTAGGTCAACAGTCCTGACTTTTTGCATTCAGTCCAGCACCCATGGAAAGCATTGCCTGATCTAGCCCCGTAGTGATTGAGAGAGAAATAATATAGAGAGGCATTTTTAAACACCAAATGTGATGTCTCATATGTTCCAAACTGCTATTTTTCTGGTGCAACAGAAATACTTTGTAGGGACAAGTAAGCTGTAATTTTTAAGTAAGATTAATCAGCACTCTTTGCTCCTACTCACAGAGCCATTCTTCACCTTCAGAAACACCATGCAGTTGCAGTCTGCTCTTTGAGTTCATCCTATGGTTGGTTCACAGTAAGTCCCTGCAGTACATCACTAGCTCTGGCAGCATGTGGGTAAACATCCCCTGAGAAACTAAAGCATGGGGCTGAAGGAAATGCCCTGTGTTTTTATTGCTGGGGGAACCAGAGTTCTGTTTAATCTTTCGTTTCCTAAATGGAGAAGTGGTCAGTTGTGACCCAATGTTATTGTCATCTGGAAGATTTGAGACTGTTTATGAAGTCTGGTGTCTGAACTGGAAGTGAAAGGAGTGCTGTGCAAACTGGATCTTCTTGTGCTTAAATATGAGTGGAGTTACGGCAACTGAACTGTTGTTGAACTGAGATCCTAGATAAGAGGATGCCAGATGGGAATGTAGCTTTTTTCTGCAACTGCCTTCACAATATCTACAGTTTGATCTCCAGGAGAGGACCTTGTCTAAGGTCTATGCAGTTTCTGTGAACACAGAACAATACCAGAAAGGCCTGGCCTAAATGTTGGCAGGGTGTTGGTAGTGTGGGTTCTTCTCTTCCAATTACTGGGACAGGTATCCTGCATGGTTTAATTTCACAATGTGATGTTGCCATGGCTGAGCTGTGTATGGTGTTTGGAAAAAAAGATACAGTTTGAAGTAAGAGGGCGAGACACTGCTTAGGCCTAGGTCTATGAAACCAGTAGATGTTTCTATTGCCACTAGTTATGTTTGCAGCTGCCTAGGCACTGAGCAACCACTCCAGACTTAATGGAGGTTGCAGAGGTCAGAAGCTGTTGGGAAGGCTCTGGGGCTGTCCTGGGCAGTGCTGTGAGATCCAGGCATGCACGCACTCACGCACGCATGCTGGCCAGCATGCTATGGTGTTTCCCAAAGGGCTGTGCAAAAAATAACTTGAAAAAGGAAATGGTGTTGTTGAGAATATTTTCAGAATGCAAAATAAACTCTGGTCCAAGAAAAGGTATTACTTTGGAAGGAAGCCAGAAAGCAAACACAGCCATGACCTGCAATGACCACAGACAGTTTCTCTCTTCTGATCCTGGCTTGTTTCTGGCCTCCTCAGGGAGTGCAGTATTGATTAAAGAGAAGGCCAGCAGCTTCTGTTCTTATTTGTCTCTGCAGTGAAAAGATCAGACTGTCAGGGTACTGGGCTTGAACAATGCCTTGGCTTAGTGAACAGACCCCAGCAAAAAAAGTCCCACCTTGCACTTACAGGCTTCCTCATGAAGGGGAGGAGGTGGAATGCAGAAAAATGTGCTCACTGAACAAGAGCAAAACATGTAAGATCCATCCCTTCTCCAAATACAAATTCATTATATTCATTCAAGGATATGGTTATTCTAGTAAGGAAGAGCCATTTTTACTGAATAATGTAAAAGCAATTATATTTAAGAGTAACAAAAAAGGGAAGCATTACAGGATTCATTCAGGAATTTTTCCAAGTAGTACAGCAGTCTGTAAATATTACATCAGCACCTTCAATCTGCTCATGCTACTAGAGTCAAACCAACAATGTGTCCTTGCAAACAGATTGATGACCATTCTTTGTAGTTAATGGGATTCTCTCTCTTGATTTAAAAAGTCTTAGGTAAAATCTTAGCTCCTTTTAATTAAGGATGGGAAAAAAAGGCAAAAGAAGAAACATCTCAATGAAAACAACCAACTTGGTGCAAAACTGCAACACTCTGGTATACTCATCTCAGACACTTGAATTGCTTACAGAGACTCCGTCTGAGAACATAAGCAGTATTTTCTGAGAGCAGTAGTCTTCCAAGTATGATGCTGCATATTCTGTTTGTCTGAGCCACTCCTCTACTGCTCTTCCAGGTGGCTTTCACTGGAGAACAGCAAACCTGCATGAAGGTTATTACTTCCTGGTCTTCAGTGGTGCCTGCTAATGGGTGCTTCATCTTCCAAGGCTTTTTGACTTGACTGCAGTGCTCCATCACTGGAAGAGGTGGAGGTGGCTTTTCAGAAAACCTGGACTTAGGCTCACACGCATGTCTCAGCTGTGACTGGCCTTTGCAAATCCAGACAGGTCACAACAGTAGGACAGGGCTGTTTGTATGGGACAGAGAGGGACTGATATAGTTAGAAAGGCTGGTGGAAATATTTCTAATGAGTATAAAATAGTTGCTTTGTTAAGACAGTTTTAAAAAAATAACCTCAACATGAGCAGTTTTGCCTCGATGACAGCACAGGTGGGTCAGGCAGAGTGTTTTGTTATCTGTGTTCTAGGAGTGAATGAGTTTTCAGAGCCCTGACAAACAGAGCACGCCCAATTTTATTGGAACTAATTAGCCGCCAGTGGAGGAGTGTGTTCAAAATGATGTATTCCTCTCACTGAGCCCAAAGAGCTGTCCTTGTTTCACATCTGTGTCTGATTACGCCTCTTGAACTTTAAGGCAGCTGTCTTACAGGTTCATTTTCTGTAGGAACTCAGGAAATTACTCAGGAAAGCCACTGACACTACCTGCCACTTACTGCCAGATCTCTTTCACTCCTCATGTGAAGAAGCCTGTTACCGGGAACTGTTGGCATGCAGCATGGTCAATGGCAGCCTAGCAATTAGTGTGGAATTTATAAAGAATGATTGCAATAGTCCCTAAATGTTACAAATTGATGCATATTCTCATGGTTTATGGAGCAGCCCCCAAAGACTATGGCACTTCCCTCCCACTGACAAATAATAAGGGATTCTACAAATTACACCGAGATCACAGTGGGATTGATGAGGTGAAAGGGAGATAATATATGAAGGAAGATGTAAAGTGATACTTACTTACAGGTCATTAGTATGGTGAGGGACTTGATTTTTGTAGTATTGACTCACAATGTTGGCATTTTTTTTTTGCTGCATGGAGCAGCCTTCGAAGTACTGCAAAAAGGACTGTTTCACTTTTTCTTCCATTTTAGTCTACAAAAAGATAAGTGACTTGGAACAACTGAAACTCATTCCTTATCTGGTTATTTTCCTGATAAAAATGAATTGAAGAAAAAAAGGTGATTTCTTAAGTGCCTTGCCAACAACTATACAGTAATTACTTCCAAAGGGCATGCAGCCCACCAGTGTTGACTTGAATGAAAATTTAGGGCTTCTGATAATGTTGGTTGACTTCTCCCTTTAATTCTTAACATACTGCTTTGGGCTATGAGCTCATCAGATCTCAGTGCTAAGCAAGAGTCAATCATGCCAAAACTTGGTCAGGAAGCAGACAAGAACAGATGTTTCAGGAAATGGTGTTGGTTTATTGAGATATTTTATTTGTTAAATCAACGTCCCAGCAAAGTTCTACAGTCATTGTGCTACTGAAGTTGCTTTGGGGGCAATATAAATACTGAAGTCCTGTTCTTCTGGTAAAAATCAACCATAATTTTTTAAAAATGCTTTTAAAGTCCAGGCCTTGTTTGCTTGGACATCCTTGCCAAATAAGCTTTGGTAACTTTCCTCGTGAGTTTTCTTCTTGATTTCTGCACCCTGTAGCTGTGATAATGCTCTGTGATTCAGAAGACAAACAGATCAGAGGCTGAAATATGTTAATAGGAAACATTGACCAAATGGATCAGAAAGGTAAACTTGCCAGAATCAAGGGGCGGTGAGAATCCATAGAGCCACTACTGAGTCTATGCTGGCCACAAACTGGCCACGCACAAAGGTTGAGTCCATTATATAAAGTGTTGTTATGTGTAATCATGTGTGTGTGGTGGTATGTAAGCAGTAGGTCTTCTAAGTACTGCTGAGTTATCTCGAAAGTAGGAGTGTGTGTTCCACAGCAGAGATAGTCAACAGCATTAATGTTTTTTGAATTGTGCTTTTGTTGTTCTTTCATCCGTTAAAACCCAGTGTTAAGCGAAATGAAGTGACAAGAATATAAAGAGAAGTCTCATATGAAAACACATGACTCTACAATTAAGATCCTCACAAGCAAGTTCCTGAAATCACCCTTGGTACAAGGAATAGAGGCAAAGGGGGGAGTGGGAAAGAACCTACTTGGCAGGAAGGGGTAAGGAAAAGCATAAAAACTATATTCCAGCATAAAATGAAGAATCATTTAAATACCACTATTTTTCTAGAAAGTCATACAGATAGTATTTGGTCCTATTCAGGACATAATAAATAATTCAGAGTTTTCATGTCTTAATTTTCCTTCCTCAGATTCATTGCACTGGATGTCCCTTCTCTCAAACTAATAGTACAAGAAGCCTTTGACATTGCTTTCAAAATAAATAATGAATTTTTGATATTTGATGGACAATGGTGTTTTAAAAGCTAAAGAAGGAGGATCTGGGGGAGTGCAGCTAGATGAAATTTTTTGATCCAGCTCTGAGTGATGAGTGTTTGTCTGTAAGGTACAGCTGGAAGGAGAATGAAAGCGAGTATGCAATTTGCTCCATGGAAATGTAAAGCTAGTGCTGCGGTGCTGGGTTCTGGACCTGTGCCTGTGTCGTAGTTCAGCCCCGATCAGGACCAGACTACGCAGTCTCTCTCTCACTCCCCCCACCCTCCGAGAGAACAGGGAGAGAAAATGTAAGGAAAAACGGCTCGAGGTTTGAGATAGGGACAGGGAGAAATCCTTAAAAGTACCATCACGGGCAAAACAGACTCGACTTGGGGAAAACTATTCATTTATTACTACAAACAGCAGGATAATGAGACAGAGAACAAGATAACCTCCCCCCACCCCTCCCTCTTCCCGAGCTTAACATTAAAGGCCCATGAGGCCTGTGCCTCCCTCTCTGCGCCTCTGCCCCCGCTCAGCTTCTTCACATCTTCTCTTCTCTCTCTTTTTTTTTCTGTTTTCCCATTCTTAAATACGTTATCGCAGAGGCGTTATCACGAGACATTCTCCTACCAATTGGCTCGGCCTTGGCCAGCAGTGGGTCCACCCTAGGCCTGGCCAAGTCCACTGAACAAAGGGGAACGACTTCTAGCAATTTCCTACAGAAGCTACCACCTTAGGCCCCCCCCTCACTAAACAAAAGCACGACAGCCTGCTAACCTTTCTGGGCTTCAGAGGGTGGGATGAGTCTCTGACAAACACCTGTCTGGAAGGAAACACCTGAGAAAAAAATTCAGTAGCTTAAAAGCTGTAGGTAATGTTGACTGAAAGATGGCCTTCAGCTCATGGATCTTATCTGTGAGTAGCTGTTGGCCAGCGAAGCCCGTGATGCTGAAGGAGCTCAGTACTCTGGCTGCCACCAAGCACTGACCTGCATTCCAGCCTGCATGAGCTGAGGCTAGTGTAAGCCTCCAGCTTGAGAACGTGTCTGGAGAGCTTAATTTCATACTATAACATGTGATGTTTAGCTGCAGAGTTTAATATGCTTGTCAAGATAGGGTCTCTTTTCCTGGCTCTTTCTTTCTCTTTGACTTTTATCTCCTTTCAGCAGATTTCAGTGCACATCTCTATGCTAGAATTGGTGTAGACTTAGGCTGGAGAAAGGCAAGGTAGGGCTGTAACCCTGAAGGGCAGCAGAGGAAAACTGTGGCTTGCATGGCTGGCTTTCAAATTTCTGTTAGCATGATCAAACTGAAGAGGGACTGGAGGGGAGGACCTCTGCAGAGGAGGGAGGTGAAGGTTTCAGGCTATGAAAGGCAGGCAGAAATGAAAAAGATAAGTCCATTGAACTGTCGGATGATTTGCCTGGTCAGAAGGTGTATAGAACAGAGGAAGGCAGGCCCAAGTTCCCAAAAAGAAGAGGTCCAGAAGAAAACAGTGTTGTTAGTCAACAGTGTGTAACAGGTACTAAAAGCAATAATGGCTTCACTGTTTGGGTTGAAAGTGTGTTTAAATTCTCTTCTTACTTCTTCAGCGGTGCTAGGGGCAGGACCAGCAATAGCACCTCCTGACCTGCTTGTGTGGAGCCCTGTTACCTACCTGTTGGCTATGGTTATGGTTATGGTTATGGTTATGGTCAGTTTCTGCAGAGGCAGGGGACTCCCATCTGCCTAGCTGACTGTGACTGGAAGCGGTGATCCCTGTTGGGGTGTAAGGAAAGAGAGAAGCATCTGCAAAAGAGAAGAATTCATGGATCCAGTAACAGTCGTCTGGCTTTTACAGCTTTCCAAGATTTCCTGGAAGCTACAGAGCTGTAATCAGCCAAGCCTGAGCATTGGACAAATACACTGCAGTGTTTGGGTTTGTTTTTTTTCCTTTTCTTTTAATTTAAAAATTATTTGTTGGAGGGACAGACTAAATTAAATCAAATTGCCAAAAGACCACAGGGGAGCTCTAAGAGGTCTTTTTAAAACTGAGAACATAAACTTTATCTGCCATTGGTTGGGTGACTTTGGAGTCTTTAATCTTTGTTGCTGTTTATTTTTCATAGCTGTCACTCTCTGTAATTCTAATTATTGGTTTTGTTAGTGGAGTCATGAAGTGTCCTGTTGGCTCAGAGGCTGATGCTTGGGAACCTTAAGTTGACTGGCTGAGTCATGACAAGTGCATATCACTCAAGTCTCCACAAACTCCTCTGCAGGATTTGAAACAGCCTTGACAATTATTTGGCCAGCTGAAAAAGAGACAGTACCAAAATTAATAAAACATGTTCCAGTAAAGCAATTTCCTTTGCCTTTCCCTGTCCTACTTCCCTACTTTCTTTCACCTTTTGTCCCCACAGAAGTTAATTTTAAAATTAAAGAATGCATGCTACATGATACAGCTTTGGGTTTTTAAGTGAGCCTAGAGCTGAAATCAGAGAGGCAGTGGGAATTCAGTTTGACCTCAGCACTTGCCAAGCATGTAACAGGCACATAGACGCTGCACAGTCACCAACATGAGCTGGAGAGGAAGTGTGACACTGCAGATGGAGCAAGGGTTGCTGAGTGGACCTGGATCCACCAGCGAAGTAGTATGTGAGCTGCCCTTCCTCTGCAGGCTCTGCACCTTGCAGTGCGCAGCAGAGCTGTCCAGATGATGCTTCTTTTTTGTAGCTTTTTGACCTCCATGCAAAAAAATGTATTTCTGATTCCTTTCAGAGTTCTTGTTGAGGAAGCAATCTTTTCTAAAAAAGCAGAGAGGACCAAGATTGGGGATGGTGCTGTCTTCACATGTGAGAGTCCAGCAAAACTCCCTTGACTGCATTGGATGATGGTGACAAAGAGTAAGGGGGTTTGCAACTCAGGTGGTCACTGGATCATAGCCTAACAGTGACCTTGTGGTTGATCCCAGTTATTGGTGTGGACATACTGTTGGACTGAAGAACCCAGCCTTTACTCTCAGCCATGGTAGAAGTTGGTATGAAAATGCCTCTGTGTTGACTTTTCCAAATGCTGACAAGTTCCATGGTCTTATGCTCTTTGCTGTCAGCATTGATGCTGTGCTGCTAAATTTAAGATGTTTCTACTAGTGCAGGAATTAGTACTAGTGTACTTGTGTAACAGGCATTTAATTATCACACGGAGCGGCTATAACTGCAAGCAGGCAGAGCCAGAGATGTAAATCTGTGTGAGTATCTCAGCCACAAGCAGTGTGTTATGTGCCTCAAATGCAGGTCATATTCTGTTCCTGGGTATCTCTGTGTGTATCAGTATGGTACAACAAATGCTTTTACGTACTGAACTGACGTGTCCAGATGTAAATACATTCTTAACTGTCTGTACTTCAGCTCTTGACCACAGCAAGAAGATGCTTGCTAGGCTTGGTCTGTTATACTGGAATTGCTTTGTTGTCCTAGATGTCTACCCAGGTAAAGCTGCTAGCCTCCACCTGAGGAACTATGTCCTCACATTAGAGATCCAATATATATGATGTCCTCTGTAACTGTAACCTGCAATTTTTGCACTTCACTGCAAGCTTAGCCACTGGCTTCAGCAAATTATCACCTACTGCTAGTACAGGACAGTCTAGCAAAGAGGTCTTTAACCAGGGACATCTAGAGGTCCAACAGCTAATATCTGCACCCAGCTTATAGTCCTGAGCATCTAGGGTTAGGTCAAGCTAGATTCCACATTTGCTTCTCCTCCCCTGGCTGTATGAAGTGACTTGTTAATTATTATTTTTCAAAGCTACCAAAGCATATAGGGATTCTCACGGAATCAGAGGGTAGACTAACAGACTTCTGGATATCTACAAAGAACTTTTAGCTGAGATTAGTTATTTTCCTTACTTATGTGTTGAACATGCATAGCCCTAGGCAAGCTGTGATGAAGAGCAGGCTGGGCAAACAACTAACGCTGCTAATATTGACCCAGAGCTCCATTTAGCTTTGCAGCCCTCTTTAAAAGGAAGCAATCAAAAGAAAGTGCAATGAGATCCTGAAGGCTGCTTGTTTGTTTTTTCACATGCTGCTCAGCTTGGGAGGTGAAAATACCCATCAGTTTGATTTCCTCTTTCTCAGGCATTGGTCAATTGTTGATGGCTTTGCATTTTTAGTGCTGTGAGGGCAGTGTTGAAATACATGTTCAAAAGATCATGAAAAACATTCTGGCTGAAGAAAGTTTTGGATGCTTTTTGAAGGGTCCTTTTTTCTTTTTTTGCCAGATCACATTGCTGTGCCTTAAGTTTTTTTTTTTTTGAAAACTGGATTATTCCTACATGTGATTGTCACTCATCACCTCTGGTGGTGCACAAATTGTCTAGCGGGTAATTTTCCAGTCTGAAATCTACAAAGTGGTTTTTGCAAACCTTTTGCAGTGTGGTGATGCTTTCTAGACAATGGTATATAAATGCCATTTCCAAGTGAGACTGTTATTATTCCCAGATGTTCCTGTTCTTTCGTTGCCTAAATATAGTTGTTGGTGAAGGGTTTTAGGCTTTCAGGGCAGAAGGTCAGCTTGAAAAGGACTTAGAGTTGTAAAGTAAGCAATTTCTGGATTTTGAGCCTTATCAGCTCTCACTTTGAGTGTGATGGGAAAGCCTTTAAGCTGCTTTTGTCAAGCTTGGGAGATAAAACTGGCATCTCTGAGGTCTATCTCATAGGAAAAAATGCTGAAGTATGAGTCAGTTTGGGTCACAAGTTCCATCGGTGTAAATTTCGTCCCGTATATTGACATCAGTAGAGCTAACGTGACTTGTTCTGTACCGGGTCTTGGTAGCATCAGCAGAAGTATTTTAACTTTAAATGGGCAATGCCAGAAATACAGCCACCTCCCCATCTTCCCATGTGGGGAAAGAGCAAGTGAAGAGATAATACTTTCTTTGGAGCCACGGCATTCATATTCTTCCTTTGAAGAAACAAACCTAGGCTGACGTGGAATCAGCAACAGAACTTGGGATTTCAGTGAGTCTAAGGGAAAGCTGCATCCAATCTGATGAGCTGCAGCTTGATCTTATGTCACACTGCGATATTTTTATACTGAAGGCTCTTTGTTTAATGGAAAATGCTGTCCTTCTCCCATCATGACTGTCATGTAGCCATCTGTGTTAGCTAGGCTTTCACCTTTTATGTGTCATAAAAAATGTGCATATTGTAGTTTGATATGCTGGAGCATAATAACAAGGTCTGTGCAGTGAACAGCACTGCAGGAAAAATGGGATGTGATATTGTCATTAAAGAAGGCAATGAACATGCAGAAAAGGCCTTAGTCTTGGCCAATTTTTTTTGGTAGAACTGTAGCTGGACCCCTCCCTACCTGACCCTTCTTCTTCCTCTTGCATCTCCCTGTGAAATAAATCTACTTTTCACCTATAAACCAAGAAGAGTTAGCCAGAAGCATTTGGCACAATCACTTTCTTTTCAGTCAAAAGGTTATAACAAAACCTCTATTTTCTACAGAAAGCACACATTTTTCATATGCTCTGAAAATTTCACTTACTCAAGGATCTGAATTCTGTCCAGAAAAATAATTTTGACAAATTTTTCAATCAGTCCTAATTTTTCTTCATCAGGAGTTTTTAACCAGTCCTAATTTTTCTTCATCAGGATTTTATTTTCTCCTCCACCATTTCTCTTTCTATAACCTCTCGAGCAAAATAAGATCCCTATAAACATTTGAGTATTAGATGAACTTTCCAACCTATGGTATTTAGGTGGATTAAAAATAAGGTGAAATAAGTTTGCTGGTGACCTGTTTTTGACAACTCTGGCCTAGACGCTTCCTTTATAGGTCAGTAAAAGCCTTGTTTTATGTTTGTAGAGTCAGCAGAAAAAGTTGGCTTTCCTCATAGCCTGAGCCAGTGCAATCTTGAAGCTCTCAGAAGTCACTGAGATAAAGACCAGGCCCTGAGAGAGAGCACGAAAAATATACTAAATGCACAGCTCTGGCCCTTGGATACATCAAAATCTTTTGAAGCTAGTGACAGAGGTAATACATAGAATTCTGTGCCTCCATCCAGAGCATGCCAGACAGCCCAGCATTGTTCTCGACTGTAAATGCTGCCATCAGGGATGAATTCTGGTGTGTCCCCATCACGTTAGAACATGCAACACCCATGTCCAAAACTCAGCCAGCGAGGCCACCTGAGAAATGGGCCAGGCTGGGGAATGAGGAAAGACTTGTAGGGCTTTTTCTCCACAACAGAGAGCAGTGGCAGCTGAAACGTTCCCCCACTCCTTCTCTGCCTGTTGGTTGTTAAAAGATATCTATATATGCAAATAGTTTTAGGTGGCTTACTTCCTTCTAGCTGGTACCTAAGGACCACAGGTTTGATCACAATGTGGGATATGCTTGTAATACTTACCGGGTATTGTGCAGTTTTCAGTCTGTCTCTCTTTATCGTGCCTGCACAGCCTAATCTGGTTTCACCATGTTCTTTTTTCCAGCCTGGGTTTTTTCTCGCTCACAGGGTATTGTTGCTGAGGGGAGCTGGGAGACAATCAAGTAGGCGAATATAACCCAAACTTGGGAAATGCGTGTAGTCTGTTTTAATCAGACTTGTTCCCTGGGAGAAGAGCAGTGCCTAGTCAGTGAAAACAGTTTCTAGGATTCACAAGATAAAAAGAGTTTCTCTGTGAGAGGATTTTTGGTAATTTAATTACTACTAACTACCATCCAGTGCTGCTAGCGGAAATGGTTGCAGTTTTCAGCTAACTTGCTGTGAAGACTGAATGGAGCATTAGGGTAAATTTAATATATTCTGCCTTACTGATTAGCATTTGTGTTCAACTTTGGAGCCTTTAATGGGAGCTCTGTGGCTGTGTGCTCTCTGGTAGCACTGGTTTCCATGGCAGCTTCTGTGTCAACTATTTTTCACACATGCTTTATGACTTATTGTACAGCACGTGTTGTTTAGTTTCACAGCCCGTGCTCCAGTTTTCAGGAAACCTGTGACCCTTTAATGTCTACATTGCAAGGAGCAATTGCCTGCCATGAGGAATGAGAGAACAATGAGCAGTCCGTATAGGAAAGGTGGGGAAAGCACGCTGGTATGTTAAAAATTTGTGTTTGTCACATCAGAATACAGCTGGCAGGAGTGACAGGCTCAGGAGCATCTGTGAGGCCTTGGACTTGAAGGAGCTGATTGTTAGTGATGGTTTTCTGTCGCTTCATGAACTCACCAGCGTTAGATTTTCAATCTCCATCGCACTCTCCAAACCCCTCGTCAAGTCCTTCCTGAGGGTTTTCTCTCATGTGCATGCCTGTTTTGTTCCCATGCCTTCTCCATCCTGCATGAAAAGCTCCTCACTCATGCCAGAAAGACATTTCTAAAAATACCAAGGGAGAACTGTGCCAAGCTGGGCACATCGATGCATGCCCGTGCTGGGTCAGCCTTGCTCCCCTTGCTGAGTTCTCACGATGTCTGTGCTGGGGAAACCTCTTCTGGGAGCAGAAAGGTGCCTAGCTTTGTTCCCTTTCCCCCCAGCCCATGGGGAGCCTGAGAGGAACAGCAGCCACAGCTTATTTTAGGGGATTCTGCTGCTGGGAGCCTCCCACTCTGAACCATGGCAGATGGGGTGAATGTGAGCATGTGGCTGCAGCTCTGACTGAGGCTTCCTTGGAGACTGTCTGCATCTGGGCAGCATGTAGGCTACTCTGCCTCAGCACAGCCAAGAGCATTGGTAGCCCGCTTTCTGGTAAGGATGTACCAGAGGACGGAGGTCAACGAGAATTTGCCTGAACAGAATCTGAGGAAAGTAAAAAGGCAAACCACAATCATGCATCGAGCCTGGGGTGGGTGTACGTGCTCTGCCTGAAATAGAGCAGCCAGAATTGGAAACGGTCCTTTGGCCAAGTCCCTCAGAAAGGAGCTTTCCGAAGTGGCATGGTGTGCTCGCCAAGAGGCGGTGGTGGCCCTTGCTGGGTCGGAAGAGAAAGCCTGCCACTGCCTGCTGCCTCCCTCTGAGTAAAGCCCAACAATTAATGCTGCAGCAGGAAATAGGTGGGAGATTAACAAAGGGTTTGTTGCCGACTGGATTGTGTGGCCCCGCCAAAAGAAGCTATAATTCCCACCCGGTCTGATTATTTCTGCTGTGGACTAGCCCTGTTACTTGCTTCCCCTTTCAAATAAGGTTAACACCTTCAAAAATTCGGAACTTGCTAGAGACTTGGAGTCTGCCAGAGACAGTGATTTCCACCTCCCCTGGGGGTTTCTGTACAGTGTTAAGAGTTGGCAGGGTTCAAGGGTGTAAGGGATCCTGGTCTTTAGAATGAGGGAGACGGGAAGACAACTGATAGAGAGCAGCATTCCAGCCTGGGACGGGCTAATTTGTCATCTGCCAGGTACTGTTAGATCTTGAAGTCCCTGGGAGAGAATTTCTTAAAAAATGAAAAGCTTTCTGGTGTCTGAAGATCAGCGGAGCCTGAAGCAGGAAATTTTGTATATCTGACTATCCTCAGATAATTTGAAGAAGTAGAGATTGCAACATGAGCCACTTAAAACCCAAGAGCCAGTCAGGAACTGTTTCACACCCAAAACTGTATCCTCTTCCCTGGCACTGATAAAGCCTTAGTTTTGTGTTCCCCAACTCCCATGCTGCCAGACTTGCTGCTGGCCTAGCTCCAGAGGAGAGATGCGAAGTCTGTGACAACTCTGTGTGGTTAAACATGGTCTTTGAGAGGCCCTGGGTCTTCCAATGTGCCTGCATCCCATCCTGGTCCTGACTGCCAGGCATCCATGCCCTCCCGTTAAAACATCTGTCCCCGGCTTGGAGAGCCAGTGAGCAAAAGAGACACATGTCCACTGGAATTTATATGACTTGTGCTAAAGCCTCTTAAAACGTGGTATGAGTGCTGCCTGGCAGCTTGTAATGTGGAGGTTGTATCATTGCATGCTGGGGTAAGGTCTAACGCTGTCTGTTCTTGGGGCACCTGGCAGGGTGCTGGGGTGGGATGGTGGGAGGGAATGCCAGCACTGTTGGAAAAACACAGGATTACCTCAAAACCTACCTGCACAAAATGCTCAGGCCTGGGAAGAGAGAAGGACAGATATCTCAGAAAGGAGTGATGTGCTGGGTTTATGTGGCTTTGGAACAAAGCAGCATTATGAGGTGAAGTTTGAGGGAAAAGAGAGGTGAGACTGAGGGACACAGGGCCTGGTCGTGGGAACATGTGTGTGTGGGAGAGAAGGAGCTGTAAGATGGAGGACTGCAGGAAGGTGTGAGTGCCGGCAAGTGGGTGGGGGGTGTCTGGAAGCACTGTGCAAACAGGGGTGGGCTGGCACGTGGGAACTGAGCAGGGGCCGCGTGTGCATGCGGTGGGTTTCTGAGCGGAAGCAAACTGGGCTGAAGCATTCACCAGAGCTGGGCTGAGTCCAGCCAGTAGCTGGGAGGGAACACAGGGGCTGCAGGGCGGGAGGGAGTCTGTGAGCCTGGGGGCTGCAGCTCTGCAAGGAGCTGCTTTTGTCTCATCCTCGGGGCAGCTGGCACTGCAGTCACAAACTGTACGTGGCAGACTCCCCTGGACAGCTGGGCTGGGGAAGCTCGGTTCACCCTCGCTGTGCTCAGGTTGGGAGCCCAAAATCGTGTGGCTGCAGCTCCACCCAGAGCGAGCTGTTTATTTTTGAAGCAGCTGGGAGATGCTGTGAGAGAGGTGGGTAAAGTTCAGCTGGGATTATTTTTAATACCCTATGTCTAGAGGGAAATTCAGAGTTCCATTTGATTAGAGCTGCTTTTTCCATCCTAAATGTGTCTGCTTACATTCTGTGAAGTCCCATTTTCTCTACCTCCCTGTCCATTTCCACTCTGCCCTTTTGGCTGCCCCTCAAAATGCTCAGTTTGGGGCCAAGCCCCTGCAGCGGGCGATGCTCTGTGCCTGCTCAGCAGGAGGACCCAGCCCCGCTCCCTTCCTTACTCTTGTGAGCGATCTTTATGGCTTGTTCCCCATCTGCCGTGCAGGGTGAAATCTACCTTCTAACAGGCAATTCATCATTGTACTTGGTGACAACACAAAGCTCTCCTGTTGAGGTATCCGAGCATGTCCCCCGGCTGAGATACTACTTTACACGAAACTTGGGGAATTAAGCTGCATTACTGTATTTATACTGGGCTGTAGTTTTGCTCTGGACCCTCTGCCAGGCTCCAGAGAGAGCCAGTAAGCATGGAGAGAGCAAGCAGGCTAGGCTGAACCGTGGATGACCTACACTCATCTCCTCGCTCTGCCTCTGGCCTGTGCGTGACTTAGATTGACTCATTTTGGCTACTCTTGGCCTTTGGTTCCTCCACTGTAAAGAGAGCCTGACCATACTGCCCTGTCCCTCAGGGATGCTGAGGAGATAAAGGTGTTAAGGTTGATATTACTTGCTATTACTTGCTGTACTTGCTGTTAAGGAGAGCCAAGTTAATTGTAGTAGGGGGTTGATGGACAGCCAGATTTTTCCCTCACTCACACCTCCACCTTCTGAAACCACTTGGATGTCACTATGGCCTAATGTTTGTAAGCACTTGAGTGTGTGCATGTATATGACACTACAGCATCTCTCTTACTGGATTCAAAACAGATGTGTAGATGACAATTTGATCCCCTCCTGCTCTGGCTGAGCTGAGTGGGTGGAATCTGGGCTGTAGCTCACAGCAGAGTGTCCGGCCAAGAATCTCCAGTCCTTTCTCTGACATTAACAGGACCCCCTGGAAGTTTGGGAAATGTTGCTGTATCAGTGTGCAGCTGGAGAAGCCAAAGCACGTGAAACAGAGCGGGCTTGCCCAGTGCAGAAGGACGAGCTGGAGCATGGTCTGTAAGCCTCTCTTCCCTAGTTGGACCACTAGATGGAGACGTCCCTACCAGATTTGTGAAAAATGCAGGTATTTATGAAAATAGGTTTCCCGTTGGTTTCTCAAGGACTTGCCAGTGAAAGCACAGAAATTCCTCCCGCTGGTTTCACAACGAGTCAGTGGTACAAGAAGGAACTTCTTACTTTACTAACAGGGTATGAGGCACACCTTTTAGGATTCCTCACTTCGAGCCGTCTCTGTTTACCGCGTAC
Organism: Chlamydotis macqueenii; assembly: GCF_036417535.1. Taxonomy (NCBI): domain Eukaryota; kingdom Metazoa; phylum Chordata; class Aves; order Otidiformes; family Otididae; genus Chlamydotis; species Chlamydotis macqueenii. Next base: position 20,671,754 of record NC_141562.1, read on the forward strand.
CCTCTCTCTCACGCTGGGAAGAAGTGCAGCAGAGTGGTTCAGAGCTCCCGAACATCTCTCTTGCTAGTGCACAAAGGTGCTCTGCCACTCTGCAAATCACAGGAGGCCCAGAGGTGACCATGCTTGCAAGAACAGTTCGTGCGGCTCCGGCACCTCTGTGGCACGGTAGAGGTGACATCCCTAAGGCCTGGAGCTGCTCATTTTCATCTGCCTCCACCCTGCATCTGGCAGCTTGCTTCATTCTGCCTCAGCACAGAGGATCATAAATGTGAATTAGTCTCTGCCCAGAAACTTAATTTTGCTTACACAAGAATTCTTCGGTTTGGAGGGGGGAAAAAAGAAGGCAAGTATCGCTCTGTGACTTCAGCTGTGCCTGGTGGCTATTATATCTCACTACTTTAATGTACATTTGACCTTACTTGCCTCTGGTCTCTGGACTCGTTCTTCAAGTAGAAGGATATTAATGACTTTGACTTCAATCCAGTTCTCCCTTCCCCCTTTCCCCCCTTTTTCCCAAGTCCTGACAATGAGGTCAGACATAAACTCTGAATCAGTGTCCAGTCACACATTGGTATGTCTGTCCCTAATGTTCTGCAGAGCTTCAGAGTGAGATGGCTTAGGCTGCTGTGAGTCATCGCAAGAGGATCTGCAGCTCTGATCCTTTGAGGAGCAAAGGCTGGAGGTGCTCTGCCTCTTGAAGCTCAACAGTAAGCAGTGGCAAATGTGCAAATTTGGTCTTTTCTTATGGAAGGTGAATCTTATGCGCACTGAATCGCAGGTGTTAGAAATACAGAGGGTGCAGGTTAGCTAACCCCCACCCAGCTGCTGACCTGTGGCATGCTGGTGTCCTGTTCTGAGAACTGCTAATCCCCAGAGAAGGAATTTTAACAAATATATGGCCTCCAATACCTGATTTAGCTGTACATGGAGTAGTTACATCTTCTTTCACAGAAACCAGGAAAATAAAATGCATTGCTCCAGGAGCTCATATCCCAGGGTCTTATATGCTTGGTGAATCATTTCTTGCCCTTTTCAGTTCAGAAGGTCCAGGACATATAGTTCTGCTGTCCTGCAGTTCTGATCTCATCCAGTTCAGGGTGCAGGCACTTGCCTGTGACTGCATACACGTGCCCACCACAAGATTCAACACAGTCTGCTCACAAAAGGATGAACTGTGACTAAATAACGGAAGCAAGTGAGGGATGGAAACGTTTGGCAAGGTGCTGTTTTACAGAATACAAGCATTCAGGAAAATGTTTGAGTTTTAGGTTTAGTTTTACTCTTAAGCCAGGGGGAGACTTCTTTAAAGGCAATGTCTAAGAGCTGAGATTAGGGATCAGGGGCTGTGCAGCCCATTTCCCGAGCTGGAGGTGAAAGGGTGAATGGGTATTTGTGGAGGCACATAAAATGTCACACAGAGTTAGGTCACTGCCAGCATGGAGCTTGCTTTCACTGACGCATGTTAGCTGGAGATCCTTTAAAGTCATTGACATATCTGGATGTGACGGAGACCCCAACATCAAATCTTCTTCCCTAATGGTTATTTTTTTGCTGTACTCTCATGAACAGGTGGATTTGCCAAAGGTGAAGATATGACTCAAGGGGCTGCAGTTCCCCCCCCTCCTTACCTCTTCTGACTGATTAATGCAATGCTCATACTGGAGGACCAGTGGCATGCCTTCCCCATGTCCAACTAAAGACAGAACACATGCTCAAAATATCTATACTTCTCCTTTCTTGGAAATGGTGTGCAATTCACACTCTTAAAATACTAGCTGGAAAGTTGTTAGCTTTTGTTTTTTCTTCCTTTTTTTTTTTTTTCCTGTTGACAATGCCCGTTGGCAAAAGTCCATCAAATAACAGATGAGGTGATGAATGCAGCTGGAATTCAGCTCTAGGACTGAAGTTCCCCCTGTGCTTGCCTTTGGGTCCTAGGGGTATGTGCATGTCTGTAGGAAGAAAAATATTCTATAGAAGGAGTAGTATCTCCCCAGCTTCTGAGGGATCTCAAAGTGCTTTGAAGCCTGGAAATAAAAGAAAACAATTATTTCAAGAATTACTTTTGCCACTGTTGAAATGCAGCCCCACCTCTGGGACACAGCAGGGCAGCCTATTTACTGTCAAAGTTTACTGCAAGGAAAGCAGGGTACGAAGGGAACTGAATCACCAGTAGGAATGTGGAAGGGGCTAGACAGCACAGCACTTCCCTAATCATTATGTGGCCAGGATATCAGTGTCGATGTCATGGTACTCACATGTATCAAAAGATCACCGATAGCACAAGCACTGAAGATGTTATTGGCCAAAAGACGGTACTTGCAGTGGCACAAGTTCCCTAATGTTGGGCAGGATCCTGTACGTCTGACAAGGAATGGGGTTTTGCTCTTGATTTGTGTTGGGGTTTGGGCAATTCAGCTTTGCAAGAACAGTGATTCGGAAATTATTTGGGAAGACACACTCCCTATTATACCACCCTCCTTGGATCCCTGCACATCCATGTTGGGCATTTTCAGAAATGGGGTCCTGTGGGAGACGTGAATAGGTGTGAACATACAGTGGTCCTGCTGCAGCAGGACCTTAGATCTTTTTTATTCTCTTAATTTTTTCAAAGAATTTTCCAAAATGCTGTCAAATTTTGGCAATCTCCTCAAATCTCCTTGTACTGAGCTCAAAATTCAGCGGCAAGGTGTACTAAAACCTTAGAGTACGGCAGAGTGCGTCCCTGAAGTCCTGTCCATTAAGGAGGAATTAATCACTACAAAAAAAGACTTAGTGACTGAGGCTTTAGAAATGAAGAAGACCTCATAAGACCATTACGAATGGTTAGACCAGCAGAAGAGAGGGACTGGAGCCCTGAGTTCAATACTCAGCTTTGCTACTGGCCTCTGAGGTGGCTTTGAGCAACTCCCTGTCTTTCACTGTGCCTTATGTGTTCCTCTCTCCCAGAATATTACTGACTTAATATCTAAAATGTTTTGAGCTTAAGGTATGATCTGAGTGTTGTTATTTACTCTCTGGTGCCATTGGAGTTTCAGAACAATCTCTTAATATAAACTCTCTGACTGTTTCCCACTGGGTAATAAACCATTACACTTGTTAGATTTTAAGGTAAAAATTAATGATTTCCTTCCTGTTCTGAAGGAGGTTCTGCTTCTGGAATCTGGGAAATTCTTTTCTTAAACATTCCATGTAAATATAATTCTTTTAAAAAATAATACGCATGGCTTAAGTCATCGTAAGCACAATAGTTATTGTATATAAAAGAATTAGGGCAGTATTTTATAACTAGGTAAGTGCTATATTTAAGAAAATGAACAAATCACGTTCAAATTTGCTGATGTTAAAAATGTCAGGTGCCCTTTGGGAAGGCGAAAAGGGTGTGCTAAGCGCCACAAGTGACTGAGGAGCAGTCTCATAGAAGTATTGCAATACAATATGGAATTCATTTTATTAAAAAATAATAAAAAATTGAACATTGTTTCATTGTTTCCTGCACTTGCGATCCCAAAGACTTACATTGTCCTGATCTGTACTGTAGTCCCAAAGGACTTTCAAAGAGCCTTCAGGAAGCAAACTTTTACTTATTGTTTGTAGTATTATGGAGGGCTTTTGAGGTGTGGGAAGGACATTTCTGGTGGTGGATTTTGTGAAAGCTCCACCTGGCCATTCTGGCCACCTTTTTGGTGGGGAAAGCCCTTTTCTTTTGAAAGCCTAGGCACCTTATGTAAGATGTCAGCATGGCAAAGCCCCAAGGAATGCCAAAGTTGTAGCGTAATGTGTAATTCATGCTGAAAGAGAGACCACGCTGTGGAAGGCCTGGTTCCAGCTTCAGAGTGAGCCAGGTCTGGGTTTCTCTCTTGGAGAGCAACCAGATCTAGCTCAGGAATTAAAACCAAAAGTCAAATGTCTCTGTGAGAAGGGGAATGTTTCGTGAGCCTCCAGGGGCCCTTCAGCTCTGAGCCATTGTGAATATGTGTGGTGCAGACATTCATTGTCCAGACTAGCTCCATGGCCCAAGTCAGTCTGAAGCCTTGTGGTTTTGTTTCTGGAGAGATACACAGTCATTAGTATTGGCCACGATGCCTGAAGTTACTTCAGCATCGTCTGTGAACTAAAGGATCCCAAGGGAGTTAGATGTTAACTCCTAAAGGACCCACTACTTGTATGACTTTGCAGTGGTGTGGCACAGGAGGACTACTGGTGCTGCTGGGCTGCCTGCCAGAGCCAGAGAGGAGTTCAGTGGGTCAGCAAACCCCAGATGAGCATCTCCATTAGCAACTGTGAACCCAAAGTGTGCCACAGGCTTTGTACTACCTGCAGAAGATACAGCCTTTGCTTGAAACTTTGCCCCTATACCCCTAGGACACGCTGCTGCTTGAAAGTTACACTGGAAAAAAGGTGCCTAACTTTCTGTTCAGCTTGAACATCCCAGCCCAGTCATTTCCGTGGACTTGAACTATATTAAATAGTATTTGGTGCCAGAACTGGCTCTGTCCAGTTCTGTTCAGCATATTTGTCTCTCATTGTGTCTCACAAAGGTGTACATGCATGCCATCCACTGCAGCTTAAAAGACTTGTCCTAATGGAGATGCTTTGGTTTTAATTTCATTTCTAATAAATCAGTTGTAAAAACAGTGTTTGGGATTGTAATCATAAAGCAACAGTGGAATTAGGCTGTTATAAACACTCCATTCTTTAAATAGAAACCCCACACTCGTCTGATGCGCAGTTGGCATCACTTCTTAAAAGGATGAACTTTGCCCCAAAATTACGAACAAAGCCAGGGCATATGAAAAGTTCAGTTTGGAGTGAGTCCAGCCTAGGTTGTAACCGAATCTGAAATATGATTTTGTGTGAGTAACTCTTACTCACCCAAAGAGCTCTGTTATCTTCAGTGGCATTGCTAATGTGATTATGGGCTGCAAAATTGAGTGTCATGTATACAATTTATAATTTGTGGAGGGAGCTCCCTGGAAAAATTTCTTCTTATTTAACTTCAGTTAAGTCTGGAAAGACCCTTTTGCTTCAATAAGAAGACCAGACCACAGAGGGAATTGGTGAAATAATCATGGGCAACCCTACCACACATCGTTGCATGTTAACAGCACATTAACTACAGGCATTGCTAATCTTTGGGTGGTGGGCTGGAGAGGGGCCTGGAAAAAACAATCAGGGATTTCAGTTAAGAGGCACTTAGCATGGGGAAAATAATAGGGCTTCAGCTTATGTAATAATACTGCGATTTTGTTTGAGTTAAGGCTGATAGATGTTTTATGCCTTAGGATCAGTAATTCTTTAGCGATTCCAGGCAATTAGCAGTTCTACTGTAAATCACAGCAGGATTGCTCAGAGAATCCTAGCAGTTGATTGCAAGAGAAGACACCCTTCATGCTGCAGCAGCAGCAGAGATGTACAGAGCAGCAACATCTTGCTCCTGCGCAGCATTAGCATTAGCTGTTTGCTGGAAGATACAGGACAAGGAGGGTGACCCTGGCAAGTCTCTGAGCCACCAGTTGCCCTTCCTGGCTGCGCTTTCAAGGTGTGATCTGCTAGCACTTGCTCTTCTTCCAGCTCAAGCACTCCTGAGCTGTCTGCTGGGAGACCCTGGCCTCTGAGCAAAGCTGAAGAGCTTGAGGGTGTTGAGTCACAGGCACCCATGGGTGCAGCTGGAATAGGTAGTGAAATTGCTGTCCTCAGCTGTTTGTCTCATCCCTGTCTTGGAGGTGGTTTCTAGCACATCTGGAAAAGCCTTTAAGACATCAGACAGTAAAGTATTGCAGTTCAGGAATAGTTTCATGAGCAGTTAAGCCACCCATGCTGCAGTGGCAGCAACCTCTGAGAGAATGGGAGAGTAGAAAGGTGGGGAAAGGTAACCCAGTTAGTGACCCCAGCCTGCCTGCTCCTGCTTGTGAATGAGGTTTCCCAGCTTTCATCACAGGCATCAGGGATGGTGTGGGATATAAAGGGACGCCTCTAAGGTTACTTTCTGCATACTTGACCTCAGCTAACAAAACATCTAGGGACTGTGGGTACATATAAGAGCATCCTCTAAGGGTGGGTTGGTTGGTTGGTTGGTTGGTTGGGATGAAGGTGGTTAGGAACCCACAGCACATGTTTTGCATTGTGAACCATTAGGCACTGGCAGTGTTTTTTGAAGATAAAAGCAAGTTTTTACTTAGTGTTGAGGGCATCTACAGTAGTTCTATATTGGCATAAAATGCAGATGACCAGACTCTTCCCTCCTCCTCCCAAACCCCTGCCCAACTGTAGAGTTCAGTGACTAAGACACAGGAATCTCACCAGACAAATCTTGGAGACTAAAGTCTGGGAAAGGCGAAGAACCTGGAGTGTAAGTCTTTAAAAACTGATTAAATCTATAGAAGTGTTTGTTTGTAGACAGATTTAGCATGGATCTGTTGTATGCCCAGTTGGTCTGGAATCTGCCTCCCCGAGTTGCCTCTCTGCAAGTGAGTATGGAGATGAGTGAAAGGGAAGGTTCATGAGAAATTGCATCGTGATGTGGACATTTGTAATCACATGACGAGTCTTTCTTTCTGCCTCCTGAAGGTATAGCAGGAAAACTATGACTCTGAATTGTATCTTCCCTATTAATACAAAAGTACCATTCTTTCTTGTTGCAGTTCAGCTTTACAGGTGTCTGACCTGGGGCAATCTTGATTCAAATTGCCAGGATATAGATTTCACATGAGAATGTAGCTATAAGAAAGAATTGACTTAAAGGCACTGGTGAAAGTGAATTGCAATGGCATTCTTACACAAACACAACAGAACAGCCCCGTGGTACTTTTCATTTTCATCCTCTGTTTGCTTAGGATAATAGGAATATTATGGAGAGCAGATTGTCTCCCCATCATCATGTTGTGTCTGCATTTCTGTTGTAAACCCTATTTTGACCTTCCCTCTCTGAGGCTGTGGTTTCATGAGTGCTGGATTAAGTTGCCCTGGCTTCGTGCCACTCTTTTCTGTCCTCAATGTGTCTTCCTTCTCCCTTTCCTCTGTACCAGCATAGCTCTTTGGACGTCCCTGAGGAGGAGTGGATTGGGGAACTGACCAATATTAAACATGATATAATTTTTCCTAGGCTAAAAACGTCCTCTCTGCTTTCACCAAAGCTTTCCTCTATCCAAGTTCAACATCTTGGACAGACCCTGTGCAAAAATTGGATGTTTTCTCTCAAGGGAAATCCTCATATATCACTATTAGTTTTCATTCCAAACTGGGAGAAAGGGACCAAATAACTCATTTGTTTCCCACAGAAAGTACCATTAGGAAAAATGTGGAATCAAAAATCTCAGAGTGGATGAGGGGTGCAGTCTGCAAAGCATTCAGGTGTGCTGCACCCCACTTTGGGAAACAGCTGGGAGATGCCAGGGTCAAAGGCAAAGGAGCATTAAACTGACTTGAAGCAGAATGCTTCTGCTCAGCTGGCCAAGACAAAATGTTTTGATTTCAGCCTAAGGAGCCCTGAATGGAATAGTCAGCTCTCAGTTAACTGTGGGTGGATTATCTGTGTTGAAAAAGAACTTTTTTTTTTTATATTGTATCCTATGAACAGCTGTATCTGGAAATGAAGTTTGTGGCTTTTACTTGACCGCTGAGAGGCTGTGCTGCCATGAAATACATTGGTGTGCTTAATTGCAAAGTCGTTCAATCTGTCTTCTGATAACCTAAAATTGTAATGCTTTTTGCAGCACTGCTGACTACCACAGTATCTGTTTACTCTTTTTTGAAAGTCCTACTTATGGGAATGAAGTGACTGAGAGACTTTCAGGTCCTCTTAAAATACATAAATAAGCTGTGATAATACATAAATAGAATACAAAGGGAACTCCAAAACAGGAATTTAAAACATTTGTGCCAGAAGAAAGATGAATATTTAATTGGTTTTAAATGTCCCAGTTCTGCAGGGTGGAGCAGAAGGGATATCTCAATCTGATTTTGATCATCAAGGATATCAGTAATAATTCTTGGTTAAGGCAGACAATATGACTTGTCAATTAGCTGAATAAACGTTCAGAAATACACAGAAGTTAGTGTGTGATAGTGCAGCAGCGCATGCCAGCTCAACTGTAGGGACTGTGCTTGTGTCTTTAGTGCGAAAGTGGAAAATGTGATATCATTTCAGTTAGCTTAGCCCCCAGAGAAAGAGGATATTGAGCTAAAATTAACAGATTCGTAGTTCATGGGACCATTATGATAATTGATCTGACCTCATGCATAACAAAGGTCACAGAAACTCACCCAGAAATTCCTTCAACCAGGCTATAAATTGTACCTTTCCCCCCCCACTCCCCTAAGATATGCACTTTTAAAATAAAGACTTCATGTGATGAAGAATTTCTGTATTTATTTTTTTCCTACTTGAGTATCCGTCTGATGAAGCCTGCAAGCTCTTAACAGAAGAATTAAGTTTATTTATATGTTGCTTTTGATATTTTTTTAAAACGAAATTTCAAATAGCAATATTTAGTACTGTTTTTCATTTTTATTTATGGGATATAAAATATTTTTGTCTAGCACTGATGCATGACTGCATTATGCTTGCATCAAGCAAATATTTTTGCTGTGGTTGACAGTGGAGTCGTAGCAGATTTACAGTGGCCAAGTTTGATGTTAAAATAAAAGTGTAATAAGTGTATGCTTATGAAGTCCCTGCTGGCTAATATGGCCACAACGAGTTAATTTCTGAGCCAGTTCATGGGAAACTTGTAATGAAATGGGCTGGAAGAGGAAAGTGAAACAGAAAGAAATCACTCTTTCTGGGGAAATCAGGTTCACATGCCAGAGGTAAACCTGTACTACCAATGGTCACAAGTACCTTGTGAAATAAGTGAAGCGACTATTGTGAAAGTGTAAGAGATCACAAACTGTAGCAAATTAGTGAGACAAAGCATAGATACTTAGAAGTAGAAATATATACCACTGGTTTTGTATGTATTTATCTGCCTATTTCATAGGTAGCACATGAAGCCAAATGTGCATCTACTGTATCAGAGGTGAATCTCATCAGTAATTTTTATCTTGACAACAGTCTCTGGACTTTGAAGATGTTTTTCACTAAACCTCTCCAAACCCAAAAACCCAATCCCAACCCAAAACCCCAAAGCTAAGTGTGAAAATACGTCGTATGTTGAAATGACAGGACAGCATCACTGCAGCTGGACTGATGTCTGGGTCTTGTGGGAAGTGGTCAGGCAGCTGCAGCATCGTTCTGGCTGCACCCACTTGGGTCCTGGCTTTTCTGAGGACTCATAGTGTGACCTTGGGCACAGTGCCCTGGCATTCCATGTCTCGGTGCTGCTTTGGTGACACTGGACCTTCTGATTCATACACCAAGCCCTGGTTGGGATGCATGAGCTAGCTTGAAGCAGTGTGGCTCAGGAAAGAGTAGCAGACCTCAGAGCTCAGCGTGGCTTGGGATCACAGTGGGAACCCGCAGGGAGTGGCATTTGGCTGGGGTTACATTGCTGGTCATTTCTGAGCTGACCAAAGTGGGCTCAAAGGTCTGTCTTTGTTATGCTGCAGTCACAGAGGAGATTGCAATGTGCCCATTGGGCTCTTTTGAGTGCTCAGACAGCAAAATTTCTTGGGGCAGGGATAATCTTTACAAGATGCTTGTGCAGTGCCTAGCACAATGGAGCTCCCATCCCAGCTGGAGCTATAGACATAAGCCTAATCTGAATAATAAAAGCTTGGACTATGAATTCATTGGTGTCTGTGAATCAATGCAGAGTAGAGATGGTTTCACCTTCCCAGTGACTTACCTCCTCTCTCGAGGCTGAGAGGGCAGCAAGGGCTTGTCCCAGTGAAATCTCACTTCTGACCACAGGACGTCAGCTGCGCCATCTCCCTTCCTCTGCAAAATAACATTGGGGCTGGAAAATAACCCAACATTAAACAGCATCACAGTGCTGGAAGCCTTTTCCCGCTCCCAATTTTATGACCTTAATTAACACAAGCCAATCCATAAATCAGATCAACACCAGGAGATAACAATGAATCATGCGGAAGGCAGCTTTAATAGGAGCCTAATCCCCAGAAGAAGTGGACAGTACCGGCATTTTAAGTGCATGTGTGAGGTTGAAAGGGAACAGATGTCCAACTGGGGCTGCTGCTGGCAAGGGTAAGTCTGCAGGGCTGCTGGATTTCCAGAGAGAAACCTGTTTTGACATCTTAATGGCAAGAGTGTCTGGCAGCGGCCGATGGAGTGGTGATAAATACTGCCTCCCTCCCTGGGTGATTGCTGGGCAAGACGGAGATGCTTTCAGGTTCAGCATGTCTGGCAGAGTGCCGTCACCACCTCACTGGGGTGCTGAGTGGGTCAGGGTGAGAGGGAAGGAAAGCTGTAGGAGTGACTGTCTGGAGAGCATGAGAAACTAAAGGGGAAATGTAGATGGAAAGGAAGAATTTCAGGCTTTCCCACCATGGCTTCAACTGGTAACTTGCCAGCAGCCCAGTGCAGAGTGCATACAGAGAGCAGGCAGAGACTGCCTTCTTTAATACAGCCAGGGAATGACAGCAGGAATGGCAGGCCCAGGGATGGGCTGGCCCTTAGTGACAAGCTCCCTGTGTGTGGAGTGGCTGGTCTTCCTGCAGGGCTTTCCATTGGTATTCCAGCTGGGAGAGGCAGTAGGCTGTAATTAGGATATCTGGGCTGCTTTCAGTTTCCTGCTCCCTAACTTGAGTCTCTGCTGGTTTAAATGTGGTTCTGCTTTGAAAAGTGAGGCAAGAAAAATGTGCCTTGGTTACTGCTGCACAGAAAGCCCAAGTCCCATGCACCTCCTTTACTGGGAAGGAAATATGTTCCCTTCCAGCCACCTGCCCTGTGAATCCAGCTGGAATCTGAGAGTCAAGCTGGCTGACATCTTACACAAAGAGACTACCAGCAAAAAAAAGAGCACAGACAGATTATACTCACTTGTCTCAGTTTTTTGAGGTGGGTTTTCCTTGTTGTTCCTGACTGAAAATTAATAGACAAATCTCATGCTGGTGCATGAGTAGGAATAGACTCCAGGTTGTCTGCTAACTCACCAGCACAGTTCTTTTATGTGTTTGGTTCTGTGTGGCTAAGTGAAACAGTAAAGTGGAAATGTATTCTGGAGTGAACTGCTGCAGCTCTGGTTTTCCCAAGAAGCAGATCAGATTGTGCAGAGAATCATCACACCCCTAATGAAGGGTAATTGATGGGCCTGAAGAGGGACCTCAGAGTGCAAACTCCCACAGTCCTGGGACTACAAGACCCTTCTGTGTGATCCTTCACACAGATGCCTCTGTCTGGCTGAAGCAGGAACCATGAGGAGACTTCTCCCTTGTAATCAGCATCTTGGTGCTCTGTTCAGCAGATTTGGAGGGTGTCCAGCTCCTGCTTTTCCTGAGCCATCGTCAGTGACAGGCTATAGCTGAAGCAATGGAAAGGAACCTTTTATTATGACTGCAGAATATTCCAGTATTCCATCAGGGAATTCCCAGTATTCTGCATATCTCCGCCATTCAGCGTATTTCCCACTCATAGCTATGCTACTCTTAGGGGAAAGAGCGGTGGAAAAGAGAGAGGACTGGCTAAGGTGAATCGTGAGAGCACTGAGCTATGACATACTTGGGTCTTCACAAGGGGCTGCTGTGACCTCACTCTCTGAAGCATTTGTGACTTTTTTTAGAGAACCAATCTCACTGATCGCTGAAGGATGGCTGTCACTTAGAGATGGAGCAGCAGGTGGGTCTTTTGGTGCTATTGCTGAGCTAAGTAATTGTTATGAGTAGGAAACAGAGTGAAAAAAAAAGGAAAACTTTAAATTTTCATCAAAATTCAGATCTAAACACAACAAAGTTGCTCTTGAGTTAGCTTGCTCATTTTAAAACCTTTTCACTTTTTTTTTTTTTGTGTAGGTAAGTTAAAATGAAAATTTCCATTTTGAAAACAAACTCTGACCTAAGTAGAATTTTTTTAAAAGTCAACTTGAAGTGCTTCAGCATTTTCAAATTTACATCTTTCATTTCAAAAAATGTCATTAGAATATTTTAAAAAATTCTTCTCTTTTTTGGAGGTTCAACCTATTTGACCTAATTTTACCAGTAGCTGTAAAGCTCCTTTGAGGACATGATCTGGTCTAGAATAAGAGGAGGACATGTGATGCAGAACTTATCACCAGGATCTCTGTAATCTCAATAATATGGAGAAGGACATGTAAATGTTTAGACTTTATGTGGATGTATACTTTGGATTGCCAGTTTTGTTTGTTGTGAGGCATCAGGGAGATACAAATGCAATGAGGAAGCTGAACACTCATCCTTTATGAAAGGCTCAGTTAAACTTTCAGTCACTGCTTCCCTCATGAAGACCTCACAGTATTCTCCTTAGTGACTATTTGGCATCATAAATCATTGCACAATCTGCCTGCCAAAATAGCTAATAGCCAGATCATCAGAAGACAGAGCCATGCAGCTGTCCTTGCATGCGTCTCTTGTAGGATTGAAGGTGGCTGGCCTCAGCCGCCCTGGGAGCCATGGGAGCCAGGAGCACAATGCACCAACTGCCTCTGGTTGAAACTCCATCCTGCAGGTCTGTATTTCAACCTGCAGCAGTATTTGCACCACCAAGGCTCTCACCCTGACTAAAATCCGTTTACACAGCCTCCTAACTATTGCCTTGGGGTGCTAGGTGTCTCACAGAGGGGTATTGCTACAGGAATGGGTAAGCAGAGATCTTGTATTTTTCTTTTTACTCTTGTTCCTGTGGTTTATCTCCAAGGATTGTATGTGTTTCCACCCTAAAGCAGCCCTCAAGTACGCAGCATTTAGGAAGAGGGTAAAGGACTTATTTTGGTTTACAGCACATAACTTCTGTTTCTCCCTGGAGTCTCATAAACAAATTTCTCATTGAGTTACTCCCAAAATAGATCCTGCACTCTCAGCTACCCAAAGGCAGTCTCTGCATTTGTTTCTTCTCGGATTGTGGGTTTTCTTTCAGTTCAGCCCCATGGGCAGAAGGAAAACTCACAGAGTGCTTGCAATGCCCTGCCAACCAAAACTGGATTTATTATAGATCAAATAAAGAGTTGTCTGAGTGACCTGAAAGTTCAAGGACAGTATCTCCATGAGCACTTGGCAAAAGCACACAGGAGGGTCTCCTCATCTGCAGATCTGATCAGGCAGGTAGTAACAGAGTTTTATAAATAACAACTGTAAGAATTAGTGTGGAATGGAAAGTCCTATATGGGGAACATTAATATCTGTGATTGGTTTGAGGGGATATATTCATTATGCTTAAAACGTGGTAGAGGGTATCTTTCCAGGTTTTCCCTGCCCACAGCTGGTAGCTGTAGTTAGCAAGGCTCACACCACAATATGTGTTTGTTTTTTTTTTTTTTTTCCCCAACTTCAGCCCTATAAATGGCATCAAAACTACGGCACTGAGGCTTTGTAATTGAGAGAGACCAGCATCTCCAGAAAGATCCTGTGAGAGGTGCCCAGCTATCAATAATCTGAATAGAGTCTGGAGGTGTCTATGCCCTCTGACTCTCTGGAGACCCTTGATACTTGCTCCAGATACAACACTTTGCTTTCAGGTGGCTTACTTAAGAAGAATTCCTTCCCTACCTTCAAGCTCCATCAGTGTCTGATATAGCTAGATGGGAGATTCACTATTTGGAGAGCTAATTTATCATTTCCCTATGAATTTTTATAGCCTGTGTTTTCATAGTTTTTTTTTCAAGTTCATCCAGCTCAAGTAGAATGATGGTCAGGCAGCACTCAAGCAGGAGGTGAGTCCTCAAGCTAGATCCATTTCCTTTGTGCCAGGCCAGCACCACAAAGGGATGGAGCAGAGAATGAGGACAAAGCCAAGCATTTTATGATGGCTAGAGATCTTCCCAGCAGAATTTGTTGAAAGGATGCATCAGGGACATGTCCTGGGACTGTGGAGGGAGCAGGGTATGTGTGGCTAAAATTCAGAGCACTCCAGAAGTCTCCAGGTAGAGGATGGTACCCTGGAGGCTCCATCAATGGGGTGGAGAGGATGGGGGAGGGATGGCACCTTCCCTTCAGACACCTTGGAAAAGGCCATGGCAGGGTCCTTCCCCTGAGATCAGAGGAGCTGAATGGGCTAGAAGCCAGCAAGAAGATGCAGAGCTTAAGGCCCATGGGACCTACAAGAACAAATTTGTGCTGGAAACCTCTGAAAGTCTGTTATTTCAGCCCTGCAACTTTGCAGTGTAAAAACATGGTCCAAGCAGAAATGTGCAGTCAATATCCTTACAGCAATTCAAATTTGAGTGAGGGGTACTGCTGATTGAAGCTCTCCGTAGAAACAATGGGTACGGTTGGGTAACAGATGTTGTGCTCACATTGCTTGTTTAGCTAGTCTCGCCTATGAAGCATTACATAAATGCAGCGCCGGCCAGGTCTCCATGGTGTGCTGCAGGAGGGAGAGTGGTGGCCTGGCACAGTGCCCGGGGCTGCAGGGATGGAGCAGGGAGGTGGAGCACACAGAGGCACCAGGGGCTGTGGGCCATGCATCTGACTCCATCCCTTTGTGCCAGCAGCCCCAGGGCAGAATGGGTGGTGCGTGGGGCAGGCATGGACCCTGCTTTCAGCATGGGAAGGGATGGCAGGAAGTGTGTGAACTCATGGTAGGACATGGGGACAAAAATCTGCCTGTTTGCTACCTGCAGAGGAGACAAGGGCATGGTAAGACAGATGCAGCTAGTATAAGTGGCACCTTTCACACTGGGTTTCCCTGCAGAGTCCAGATTATTGGTGCAGTTTGGGCGGCAAAGGCCGTACCGCTGCAGGCTGAGCACTCACCAGCTCCCCTCTCCAGTCTCTGCAGCTGAATTGCATCCAGCCAGATGGCCAGGCTGGACTCTGGGGCTAGCAGAGTTGGCTGTGAGCTGTGTGCCAGAAATGCTGCCTACAAGACTGGCTGGGAGGGGAGCTGAACACCCCAGCTGCTTGTGCCTAGACATCTGTTGGTGCAGTTCAAAGCTAAGGCAGGTTTTTAATGGCAAGGGCCATTAATTCGTAACATGTAATAAGGAAGAGGTAACTGCATAGTTGCCATTTCACAATCAAAATATTGCACATGTTAGAAATGGTCCTCCAGCTTTGTTCATCTCTGAGGGCCAGAATGGGGTAGGCTTGCATGGGCACTGTGCTCTGCGAAATGCGTTTGGGACTGCAGGAATGCTTCTCGGAGTTTTACTACCCGCTGCTCCAATGCCGCCTTTCCTGCTCAGCCAAATCTCCCACTAACTTCAGAAAAGGACCTTCCAACCATTTATATTAAATCATTTCCCATTATCAACAAGAATAATTCATTGCTGTATTAGGAGGAAAAATGTAAATAGCAGATAAATCTGCCACTCTAAAATGTTTCTAAGATAACAGATCAAACATTAATTTAGTCCCTAGGCCAAATTTTTTTTTAGAAAAAAAAAGAAGAAAAATGGAACACTTTATTTACAAAAGAGGTCTTTGATGTATAGCATACATTTATTACGATTGTATTTTTTCCAACGGCAATGGGATTTTCAACAGCAGTAGGATATGTTTTAATAATTAAAGGGATTTAGCTTCTCTACATGGATGGACAGCTTCTGTTCTCACTTACAGACTACAAATCACACATCGCTTCAGAGATGTTGCTGCAATTAGCTTGGTGCAAAACCAAGGTTTGTGAGACTTGCAGCAGGCCCTTTGTGGTTTTGATTTGTGGCCATTTCTGGTTATTTGCCAGTGTTAACTCTAGCAGAAATCTTGCAGTGCCAAGGGGGAGCCAAGCTTGCTGTGGTTTCTAGTCCAGTGTGTACAGCACAAAGTACAGATGCTGGGATAAGCAACTGAGCTGAACCTCTGGTTTTCCCTGAGGGATCTAATCTGTGGAAGAGGATCAAGCTCAGAATTTGAGTCTGGCATTTCTCTCTGGCCACCCCATAGCATGGGAAACTCAGACACAAGTTTTGGTTCAACTTCTTTAGAGTGAGTGTTTGCAAGTCACAGATTTTGGGGCAAATGCCCTCCAAAATATTTGGTAATATTTGGATCTAGGGGTTTGAATCAGGCATGAATGTGAACACTCAGTTGAGCTGAATGTCATCACTACTTTATCTTCCCTCTGTGGAGACACCCTTTGCTCTTCTACATTTTCCTAGTTCCTTTCAAACACCAGAGAGAGGTCTTGCTTGTCTTTGCCTCCTGAGTTCACTATCAGCAGCCTCAAAAAGACAATATCCCATCCCACATCAGCTCTGGGAAGAAGCTAGCTGAAATCAGCTGTTCATGGCATCGCTCTGTGCATCTGGATTCATGGCTTAAAACTGATCTTTTGTTTATTTGTCATTGTCACAACGTACCAAAGTGGTTCTCAGCCAAGAATCAGGTCCTCATTTTGCTTGGCATGAGAGAACCACAGTACATTATAAGTCCCAGGAAAGGCTGCTACTGGAGGGAAAATGGGGTGGCTGGGAGGATTTATTGTTCGCGCTACCACCATGAACCTGCCTTTCTTCAAAATCTGACTGGTTACTCGGCTGATTCCCTCTGCTTCCTTGTTGGGGTGCAAAGAGGAAAGTGGAGAGGGAGTTCTCACCATTTGGGAACCAACATACTTCTCCTTGGCCAAAGGCTTTTGTGAAGTGGCAAGTCTACTGTGCTTGTTAAACCGAGACACAGGGGCCTTTCTTCAGGAAAGTGCTTACCTATGTGCACAAATCAAGCTGAAGCAATTTAAACCCTGATTCTTTGGTCATATACAGAGCTGAGCTCACACCAACATCATCTAGGTGCCAGCATGTTCTTTAAGGGCTACTGGTGTCTTTCACTCAAGTAGATAGGAAACGGAAATTGTTCATAAGTTCTGTCAAATGATTTGTTCCATCGCCTCTTTCTGCTAGTGACCAGTATGAAATGCTATGAATAAAAGTAATAAGAAATCATAGAAAAAGCCTTGGTGAACAAAACCAGGAGAAAATTACTAGAGAATGCACCATTATTCTAATTTCTGTTAAACGAGAAACTGCTAGTTCCTCAAAGTAGAGTCAGGCTTATATCTTTTCTGCATTTTGAAGTCATTTCCAACTAGTCTGACTGTGGTTGTTCCCATTATTTGTATGTGTGTGTAGTTGGATTCTGATTCCCACTCCTGAGGACCCTGTGGAAATAAGTTCCAGAGGATAACAATGTATTTGGTAATGAGACGTGTGCCACAGGGAAGAGATGAAATCAGGTCACTGGCACATCCATCCAGGGTGTTCCTACCATTTAGTTTCCTTCATAAATGATAAATAAGTCTTAACACAGGTAACAACTGCAGATTCTAGAGTTCAGGAATTTTAGTTCCTGAGAGAGTTACCTGGCAGGTCAGCTATGAAAGCAGATGGATTATAAATGCGACATTTTAGAAAATATTATCTTTAAATGGGCAATTTCACAGTCCTCCTCCTCCCTGTATCCCGTAGGGAAAAAAAAAAAAAATCAGATGTTTTCCTAAGGTGTTTCCTGCATATTTCTCCCAACTAGGAGACAATTGTAATGTGGCTTCTTGTGCCAAAGAGCAACCCAAGAAAGACAAAAGCTGGTGTGTGAAGCTGTTTCAGGCTGCAGCGGAGTGTCTTCCTTTCCAGCCCTATCATACAGGAAGGCTTGAGGGCTTGCAAATATCAGAGAAGAGCGGGGAGGAAGGTAATGAATGGGGCATGACCTTATGCAGGAGTCAAATTACGCAAAGTTTACAATCCCTGTCTTGGCTGAGGAATGATTTTTTTCACTGGGAAAAAAAAAAGATATCGATCTCTCTGTTCAATCAGAGGTACGGAGAGCAGCTATTCTTAAGAGAGGTCCATCTGATTTCATGTTCTTCCTATCCTCTGCTTCAAGCCCATGGCTCTGCTTCTCCAAGATGGCTAGAAACTGAGATCTTTAAAGCTAAGCCTTTTGTGTAGCCTGTGGGTAGAGGTGGATTAATTCAGGGATCCCAGGCAGAATCTCTCAGCCCTGCTGCTGACTCCTAGGTAGAAAAGAGCACCTCCCTTAACAGTTCAGGGCCAGTTTTGCACTGCTAGAGCACTGCCATGACTTTCTTTGAGTAGCATCTGGTCTTAAGCTAGGGCAGTGAAAGACTGGCATTTTTGCTGCACTGGGAATTTGGCACTTAACCTAAACTCTGCCTGTTGTCATGTGAACCGCTCGATTTTTATCTTTACGTTTTGTGCTTCTGACTTTTTATAACTACAGAGAAAATACCCAGAGTCTCTTTCCCACCCAAATCATAACAGAAGGGTGACTTCGTGGTGATTCCTAGACCTTTCTCTGTTCAGTGGGAGGATCCTGTGTGTCTGATCTGCCTCTGATCCCCTGCTGAAGAGACCAAAACATTCAGAGCAAGGCAGCCCCACTGGGAAGGCTGGTCTTCCCAGCTGGAGCAGCAGCGGAGCATGTGTGTGGCTGTAAATAACGCCAGCTGGAGCTGCCATGGGTCTCGCAGGCACTGTGGCCGTTGTTATGCCTATAGTGAAATTGTCCTTCGTTCTTCTGGGCAGAGCAGAATATGATGTGAGCCAACACAAATGGCTCTCACATGTTTTCATTGTTGTAAATGAGGCATTCAAGTATGAAATGAGGCAGTTGCAAGCTGATCAGCTTGAGAGCTGAGGCAGAAAGCTTTGGGTAAGTATAATAGCTTTGGACAAAGTAATGCGTGCCTCACTGGTGAGCCCTAGAAAGGCTCGTGCTGATTTGTGAAACAGATCTTTAAAACATCTTCTGTAGACAGAGCTGGTTAGCAAACCTTTTCAGTGAAAGTAAAAGCTTTTTGTAAAAAATGAAGATTTTTCACGAGGATGAAATAG
This sequence comes from Chlamydotis macqueenii, assembly GCF_036417535.1. Taxonomy (NCBI): domain Eukaryota; kingdom Metazoa; phylum Chordata; class Aves; order Otidiformes; family Otididae; genus Chlamydotis; species Chlamydotis macqueenii. The sequence continues at coordinate 20,690,617 of NC_141562.1, forward strand.
GGTGTAATTGCAGGTTTTGTTTCTCTTGAACAGCTTTTTTAAAAAATAATTTCATTTCCATGTGGAAGTGTTATTTCAACTCAGAAAGTAATGCTTGCACATAGTTCCACTGCTCTGTTCCAACTGGCAAGAATTACAATTAAAAAAAAAATTAGCTGGTTTTTAACTGAGAAAAGCTCAAAGACAGTCAGAGGATGAGGAACAAAGTGAGTCTTTGTTTTCTTACCCTCCCCCTGTGCCCAATTTTTTCTAGTTTTCCTACAGGGAAGCCATTATTTCTTGATGAGGAAATCTGAAATGCAGTTTTCTTAGAAATTGTCTTTTTCCTAGAGAAAATAATTTTGTTTATAGGATCTCATAGATTCAAACTCAGGTTCTGGGCTCTGTCTCCTCTTAGGATACGTTCCCCTCCAGACCGGACTAAGGTGCCTTTTCTCACTGAATTTCTTCCATGCAGTTGACTCAAAAGTGATCAGAGAGCATTTCAGTCAAACAGATGCTCTATTACCTGTCTGGTTATCTGAGGGATTAGAATGTGCAAAGATATGTCTTTCATCTTAGCAAAATGGAAAGGAGAAAAAATTAAGCATTTCCAAAGTACAAGAAAGTACTCCAGATAATACAGTTGTGATTTAAGCAGGCAGTAGATTCAGAGATACTGTCTCTGTCTGTCCAGCTCAGCCCTGCAAGCGAGGTGGCTTTGCCTTTGTGGAGTTGCCCCTGAACTAATGGTTATGTAAACTATTGGCAGGGTTTATTGGCTTGTGCAGATACTGCATGAGCTTCTGGATGTGAGTTACCTGTCTGTCCAATCCTCTGCCATGAGACCTGTCCAATAATGCCTTATTATTCTGCCAAATTGAAGTTCTCCTCAACGACCTTCCCTTTTTCCTACAAGACCCTGCTCATATTACAGTGCTCCAGCCTTCTCCAAATATATTTTATATTAGATATGTTGTTGCTTTGTTTAGATCAGCCTTCCCCCATTACTCTGGCTAATTAATAGCACAGTGAACTCCAGGCTGCTCATTCATCTAACACACAACTGGGCCGATGAATCATGTAGAGCTAGGAAAAAAAGTGTGTCTCTTTCCCACCATGGAATTTTTTTTTTCTTCTTTTCAGAAACCTACCTCAAACTCTGAAAACTCAAAATACATTTGTTTCTGAAAGTTGAATATTTTTTGGCAGAAAATAGCTACTCTCCCCCAGACACCACCGATTACTACCTGCCTCCCTCATACCTGCCTCTTTCTACCAACTTGTCCAATCAATAGATTTTGGCAAACATTTTAAAATTGTTAAATGACCAGCTTTTGAAGGAAAAAAAAAAGTAAAAGATAAGACATTTTCTAAAAACGATTTAAATTGCAAATTTCCAAATAAAATCATTTGATGGAAATAAACCACAGTAAGAGCTGTCATGCTGTACTTGTTTACAGCTCTCTTATGTAAGGAAGTATCAGAGAGACTAGTTTAGTGGACAAGGATGCCGAGCTCTTGAACTAAAGATTGCTCTGTGTCTCAGAGCTGCAAAACTCATGTTTGGCATATCATAAATCTGGACTGGACTTTTATCCTCTGTCTACTCCAATCCCAACAGGAACCAGAGTATTAAAGCACTCGGAGAAATCTTATGTATAAATTTAGTAGGAAATGGTGGGTCTGAGATTTCTCTACACTCAGAATTTTTTTTATTATGGGCTAAAATGGCCCATGAACCACTTTTAGGAATCACTTCTGACTATAGTGTCCAAATGCCTCCAGCGCATGTTCATCTTAACTCTTGCTTATGTCTTAGTGTGACTGTTGTGGTTTCTGAAAGGAGCTTCTCCTGCTCAACAGAAAGGTGATACAATAGTATCAGGAGATGACACAAAGGCAGCTTCATGTTATATGCGTGTACACTGTGATTCTGAAATTACATTCAGGTTCTTTTCCCCTCAGGGCAAAATCATAAGATATGTTATAAAATATTGCTGTGAATATGTGTCTGCCTGAATTCACATGTCTCTCACTGAGGCATGTGAAATGGCTAATTAGAACTTCATGGCATCAAGATCAATATATCTCACATCAAGATCAATATAACTCACATCCTCTGGCTAACTCTGTAGAATACTTAAGTATTTTAAAATTCACCCTGTATTGTTTCTTCTGCTTCTCCTGTTGCTATGGACAATCATTGCCAAGGGATGAATCAGCATCTGCATCCAGCCAGAGTCCTAGGATTGTTCGTGCTGCCTATTGCCTTCAGGTGGTCTTAAATTCCACAGTGACCCCCGCCAACCCTCTAGCTGCCAGTGAAAAAAGCCACCTCCCCAATTTGGAGCCATGCTCTTTTGTTTGAAGACTTAAACAGGAGCAAAAATGCTGGATTTCCTTTTCCCCCAAAGCTGTCTGTGACCTCCACTCTACTTGATCATGGTTCACATCCTTATCTGGGAGCATAGTGCAGTTCCAGGTTATGGCAGGTGGATACTGGCTACATGCCCATAAATAATTATGCTTCATGGCTTTATTAATATGACTGGTTTTACTTTATTTTTCCTGTCTGTCTCAGGGCCTGACTGGAGGAGAGGACAAGAAATGTAGGATCTGTGATATGTATGTCCAAGGGAGAGTTTTAATTTTTCTTTTTTGTTATTTTGGTGAAAACTCTTACTGCATTTGGATTTAATTAAAAAAAAATCTCCCCTTCCTCCCCTGTTTTAATGATGAAAATAAGTTGTAGAAGGCTTTTATTATCCTTGTGCTCTAGAAGTTGCTGAACATTTTGGTCAAACTTTCAAGTGATTTTGGGAAAGTATCTGAGCCTGGAAAATTTCAATCATTAAAATTAATGTTTCAGAAACCATAGTATCTTTTTACTGGGAATTTACACCTGGAAGCTTATATAGTCTTATCACTGGAATTTGCTTGCATGCATTTAGTGGATATAAGCAGATTTTTCATCTGCATTTAGAGCCTTGTTCTGATACATCATAGTTTACTTTCCATTAATAGACTTACACTGGATAACACATCTGGGACAACACTCTCGACAGCTCACCAAGAGGTCCTGTGAGGCATGCGTTCAAACCCAGCCAAGCTAATTAATTCACTGTGAGGTAATATGGTCATATTAGCTCAGGCTACAGTAAATTGGGAAATAAATTTTGGCTACATTCAGTAGGGTAGTGCAACATTCTGATTAAATTCCTTTATGTTCATTTTCTCATAGATTTGTTTATCCCCAGCCAATGCAGTTGAGGATCTGCTTTGGTGCACATTCATTGGAGTGGGTCTCCTAATTTACAACTTTCTACATCACCTTGCCAGCTGTTTTTGCTCTGTGCTTGGTGTGAGCTATTGGCATGTGGGGCTCCGTACATACATACAGGGGAAGGGATGCAAGCAGATAGCCAGAGGCAGTCGAAGGCCATATGCCATTATATGCACTGTCATGGTTTAACCATGCTGTGGGTTGATTCTGTAAAGGTGAGTCATATATTTACATGGCAGGAAGCGAGCAAAGCTGGAGGAGCTGTGTTTGGAATGACAGAGGGAGCTGAAATGAGCCGCTGCAAATAGATGCTACAGTGTTGTAGACTGCCTCTTTGACGTTAGCCCTCTGGAGTCCGGTAACCTGCCCAGAATTAGCAGCCCCATATATGATGGAAATGAAATCTGCACTCAGAAGTCCCTCCATCCCTGTCATCTTTTTGACCTCATCAGAGACACAAGTGTGGTCTTGAGGACTTATAAATTACTTTATAAGCACCAGAGATTGGAATGTACCCCTGAATTACCCTTGCTGCACAACTCTAGGAGTCCAAAGAGGTAAAATGTATTGTGTGTCTCTGTTAGCATTCTTTAGAAGCAGTTTCATTTCATGCTGGAGGAATCTAGTGACATGTTGTAGACAGGAGGAAAATGACATTTATTAGCACCAAAAGCTGTTTGTTACAAGGCTGAAAATGTTTTGGCTCCACTGGAATTTAAACTTGTCTGACTGCTTGAAAAATGTTCAGGTTTAATATAACTGATTCAAACTTGCAGTCAAAGTTCTGTGTAAAATAGTCTTGTGGGATAAGGATCTTGGTTTAGAGTGTCTGAAGAATGACTCTAAACACCCTCCAGCTCTGAAGACAATGTAAAGGTGCCAGTTTCTGCAGAGATCAAATTGCTGCAAGTGTTGAAATTGCAAATCAATGTCAAACTTGATAAATAAATATTAGCCACCAGGGTGTTCTGCTGGGAATTATTAGCCAGAGTCTTGCTTTGGTGATGTTTCATGAGCTGAAGAACATTTAATTTCATGCAAAGATGAAGTACAGCAGTGACGAAGCGAATGAATAGGAAATAAAAAGGAAAACAGAGGAACTAGGCAAAGGATCTTTCATAAAATGTTTATCTTGGTTTCTATAGTTTCATCTTACAGACTGGAAGTTTTAAGGCCGAGATGAATCACTGTGATCACCTAATCTGACTTCTTGCAGAGCACAGGTCTGAAAGCTCACTCTGTGAGTTCAGCATCAATCCCAGAACTTATTGTTTGGGCTGAAGCTATCCAGAGCAGGGAATTTGACTCTTTTTTTTTTTTTTTTAATCTCCTGTGCTGCATTCTACCCCTCTAATAAGTCCTTTTTAAAAGCTAAAGCCCCTAAGGCCAGACAGTGTTTTGTTTCCATCAGCATAAATCAGAGCAGCCTCAGTGGAACCAACTATTCCATATTTTCAGTTGGGGAAATTCTGATCTCATGCTATCCTCAGCTAAGAGTAGAAAGAATGGATTAAACTCTGAATTTCCCTGTTGTGTGACCACATCTCCCTCTTATGCCTGGTCTCAGTGATTACAATCCAAATTATAACGAAAAGAATTTTCCTTCTCCTCAAAAAATGCTTTGAGCTGTGGTGCTGATGGCTGTGGTTCTTGATGCACCCAGAACATGGTCACATACATGTGCTTTTTCTATGCCAAATTGTACCGATAAATTGCCTTTAGTTCTGATCAGGAAAGGTTGAAGTTGAGATCAAGCGATGTTGCATCTTTGAGGAAACTGAACAGCCATTGTGTAGTAGGCAGCTGAACAGAAGGCACCTTGCATGGAAAAGCATTCATCCATAAAAATGTTTTTGTGTTAGAGAACATGTAAAGCCAGGGCACGGAGGGGATCAGGATTCATTGGCTACTGAAGGAAATGTTTTCTTTTTTGGTCAGTGCAATCTATTTTTTAACTGACAACTCTCAGAGAAAGGAGTGCAATGCAGGGAGGAGCAAATAGTCATCTGCAGTCCGCCAGGGAGGAACAGCCTGTTACTGCAGGCAAAGCCAGAGTTCAGGCTTGCTTATTTTTGGCTTTAGGTTCCTCAGTTGTGGGAAACAGTTTTTTCATTCTTGTACTTTTAATAAAATCTGTTATTTGCTTCACTCTGATGAGGGTCTGCTTGATGTTGTGATGTGATGTTTGCCAAATTTGTAACATTCTTCTAAATATATTTATTCTTCTATCTACGAGGGCAAAGGATCTTATTTTGAAACCCCAAAGACTTTCCCAACATATGGGGGATGAGTAAACACTCAAAATGTCTACAACTGCTGTTCCTGTTCCAGCTGCCAGGTTTGGAAATGAACAAAGAGTGTGCGCGCGCGCATGCGTGTAAGTGTGAGAGACAGAGAGAGAAATACAGTGCGGGCACTCTTGGGGTCAGGAGAGATCTCTAATAGGAAACACATTTTACAGGCAGCAAGAGAATTATTTTTACCTTGTGCATTTACAAGTCCTCAGGCAGTGAATTTTGTTGTGTGGATATTTTTAAGGCTAATTATTTATAGCATGCAGGGCTTGAGCCTGCAGATCTTAATCTGGCACAACTTCTGTTCACTTCAAGGGGTGCTCTGCATGGTGCACCCAGTGCAGGGGAGGGAGGGACGGGTGATGGGCATGTCCTGGTTATGCAGGGTTGTAGAAGACCCTGCTGAGTTCAGTGAGAGCTGAGCTTCTGTTTCCAGTGGCAGATTTTACATGAGTGTGGGAGCTGTGGGCGTGACCAGCCCTGGGGCAGGGCGGCCAAAAGGAAAAGGGTGGTTTGGAGGAGGATTTATTTGCCATTATTTCCATAAAACTCGCCTGATTTTTAACTCAGTTTTTGGCATGGCACTTTAATGCAAACTTTTATGGGATATCCCACACAAATTTTACAGTTCTCCCACACAAACCACACTAAAGCCTGAGTGTTTTAGTCTTTAGATCTTAACACTGTGATCCTGAATGGTGTCCTCTTATATAGAAAAGAGAGGAGGAGCAATCTCTGTTGAATTTCCATCAAATACCAGCTATTCCTCATTAGGAAACAGATTTCAGTTAGCTCTTGATTAAAGAGATTTAAGAATCACAGCACAACTAGAGGAGGACTGGGAGCACTACTAAAGACAAGCTTTCTGAGTCAGGAACCACTTCTTTGTACTGTGCTGAGCATGCTTAGCATGTGTGGGTCCAGGTTGGATGCTTCTAGGCTACTACAAGGATGGGGATGTTGGTTATATTAATCACTCCACAGGGTTTTTGTTTTTCTAAATACTGTTTGATGATCTGAGAGCAGCTGGGTGCTTTCAGTTTTCAAGGAGCTTTTAATAGGACAATTTTCACTGGCATGGGCTTATGCACACCACCTGCAATTGGGTATATTGCTCTCCATGAATACTTAGCGTATGTAGAATTTGTATCCACAGATAAAAAACCTCAGACTGTAAAAAAACTCAAGTGACTCCTCTGCCCAATGACACCTAATCAAGCCAGGTTGTTTCTCTTCACTTGTTAACATTTAAAATAATGCCTATTCAGTCAAGCCAGGCAAACAGATTTGAGTTTACTCAATCATTTAACCATTTGGCCAGCTTTAGTTATAAAGCACTGATATATGCATAATTTTGAGGAAGAACAAGAGCTCAGTTATTTTAAAAGTGAGTCCAGCACTTTGCTTTGCTACTTGAAAGAACAGGCAGATAAGGAGGGTGCTACTGCTTGGAGACAAAATGTCAAGAGAGAGGTATATGGTGCTTAAGGAACAGTGATCTTAATAAGGTGAGTTATTGCAAGGGAAGTGTGATCTTTTCTATACATAATTTCTGCCAGAGTGTATGCAATGGAGAAGAAAGAATAGGAAAATTGCCTAGTGAAATGATTTTTTTTTTTCAATTGATAGAGCACAACTCTTATGTCTATGAGTGTAGCAGGCAGCCTTGACTCTTATAAGTTCAGCAAATCTGTTTTGCATTCAGCAGATGGAGAAGAGGAGACTCAGTTGTGGTGTGAGAAGTGGAAGGGCTACATCCCATCTAGAGCCCAAGGAGCTCACTGCTATGGGACTTGCAGGGAGCTGGGTAGTCAAGGAAGCCCAATGATTCTTTTCTTTTTTTTTTTGTAGGAGAAATACAAAATGTGTGGGAGATGCCAATTAATTGTCCTTCTCCCTTGGAAGGAGCTGCCAGAGGTTTCATGGCATTCTGATTGGGTAATATAGAGTTTAGCTACTTTCCACATCCAACATCTGAGTTTCTCAGCTTGCTTTTTATTAAAGAAAAATAATTTATTTATATATATTCAAACCCATTGAGTCTTCCAGCTCCCTTTATTTTGTCTGTCAGAGGTATAAGGTCTGGAGGTGACCTCTTCTCTCTCCCACAGGGCAGAGGCTGAAGGGGAGGCTGATTCTCAGGACCAAAGATAGTAGGTTTGCAGGGGATACAGCCAGCTAGAAAGGCAGCCCAAAAAGTAAGTGGGCTCTCTCTGTGGGCTGTTGGATACCCAGGGCAGCTTTCTCTACTCAAGTTGCCAGGGATAACAGGATGCTCCCATGACACAGGGTCAGGTTCCCACTGCCTGCATCCATTGCTATTGACCTAAGAGAGCTCTCTTGAAGGTTGAGATTTCCTATGGAGTTGTGGGTCTCATTGCAGACTTTTTATCTCACATGGAAGCTGTAGTCTTGAAAGAAGATCTTTCTGTCTGGGGTGATGGCTAGAGATACCTTCTGTTCCTAGGCTTCCAAGAGCTGCTGAAAACCTGCAAAGAGTTACATAACCTGTGTAAAGGGCTCTTAGATCTAAAGACAGAAAACACTCCTAATGATGTTTTTCTGTAGTGACTGAGGTTCATCCTGTCTTACACATTAGATTCTGGATGTCCTGATGTCGTAGTTCAGCCATAATTGGGACCAGACTACGCAGTCTCTCTCTCACTCCCCCCACCGTCCAAGAGAATAGGGGGAGATGATATAAGAAAAACAGTTCGAGGTTTGAGATAAGGACAGGGAGAAATCCTTGAAGTTAGCATTACAGGCAAAACAGACTGACTTGGGGAAAACTATTATTTCTAAAACTAGCAGGAAAATGAGACAGAGAACAAGATAACCTCCCCCCACCCCTCCCTCTTCCCAAGCTTAACATTATCTCTACCACCTTAGACCCCCCCCTCACTAAACAAAACCAGAAAACGTGAGAGCTTCCAAGCCCTTCTGGAAAAGAAAACCTGAGACACTTGTGAGCCTTGAATGCCCATTGAAGATTGCCAGAATGATACCTGAGCCTGTCTCCCAGACCTTTTGCTCTGCTCTGAACCGGGGTGGGCAATGCAAGGAGAGTCTTGACTAACTGCAGGTTTAATGTCCCTGGATTCTGCTGCTTCTCTGCCAGTCTAATTTGTTACTTATATGCCTGCCTGAAATGTGATCCCAGTAAATGTACTTAGTTTTTTAATTTCTAGCTGGTGTAAGTGCTGTAATCTTTTAGCAACAGAAAGCAGACTACAAGGCAGAATCAAACATTCACCTAAATGTGTGGAAAAAACCCATCTGTAGTGATGTTCTTTCTTCCGAATATCAGGTATAGGACGCCAACTTAGTCTTTGTATTAGAAATGTTGCATCTTCACATTCTGTTTTTCAGAGACTTGATCTTCTAAATTGAAAACTTTGAATGAATGAAGAAACAAATTATAGCACTTTCATGTAGTATTCTGTCCACATTTTGATTGTTACTATTTCTACCCTTGTAGCACCTACTGATTTTACTCAAGGTTAAAATTGTCTCTCACCAGTGGCAAGTTTTATATTCAGAATACACCACATCTGTAATCTCTTTTGTATACTAAAGAACTAGTTGAAAATCAAGTTATGTAGTCTTACAAATGGGAAATGAAGGCATATGTCTTGGATCCCAGGCTGATTAATAAACCACTGCAGCATCCTGTTCCTCTAACACTGTTGTTCTTAAACAATTTTTGTTCTTACTTCAAAGCTGAATGAACAACAGCTTTCTTTCCTTCAGTTCCAAAGGAAAGCTGTGCATATTCATGGTGAAAGGGTTTCTGTTGTAAAAGCTTTCTTTGGTTTTGATCCACATATCCAAGGTATGAGGGTTAAGTGTACCCAAAATCAACTGCTTTGAGGTCAAAAGAGAAAATTTCTTATAGTTACGACCTGGAGCTGTAAACCAATCCAGGTTTACTCAGCTCTGGTTTGAGGGAGTGGAGGGGGTCGCTTGAAAATGCCTGCAAACTTTGAGGAACTTGATATAAATTATTAATCTCTAGTATAGCTGCAATGGCAGTTTATGATGAATATTTCCTACGTGTTTCTAAGCTAGTCTACTCAAAGCGGGAAAACAATACTGAAACAGTAAAAAAAAAAGTGCTACCCCTTCTTCTCTCTTATTAGAATATAAATTCACTTTTTGTAAGTAGAATTACATGAACTTGTAAACAAAGATGGTCTTGGAAACAGGGACTGGTTGGTTTGGAGCAGCCTAGTAGAACAACCAACATCCAGAAGACAGGGAGTGTTTCACTTCAGGCTTTGTAGTTGAGATTTACCACCGTATCTTGAATCCATTAGGGTTCAGCCTCAAGTGACTTTTAACAGAGTGTCTATTTTGTGCTCTCTTATAGTACAGCAAACCCATTGCCTGCTGTACGTACAGAGAGAGTGCATGTCCTTATCTGCAGGTGAAGCTTCTTGAGACAACAGCCAGCCTAGTGCAAAGGAGGCTAGACCTGTGCTCCAAGCCTCCAAGGTCAACTTTCTGCCCTTAACAGTCTGTGACACTTTGGCTGAGCCATTTTTCTTTCTCTGTGTCCCAGTTTGCACTTGTCATCTGAGTAAGACAGATTAGGAATGATAACTTTCATATGCTACAACAGTGGAGTCATGTAAGTAATTAGAATGAGTAATTTATTAATAGAGTTGGGTTTTTTTTGTGTGTGTGTGTGCGCCATTTAAGGTCTGGTAATCTGGAAAGGTGTCTCAACTGTGAAGGAGCCTGTAGTTAGAACATATGAGCAGAGTCATGCATATTTGGACTTTTTTTAACATGACTTGGGTGTGCAGCTCCTAAGCCTTCTGCTAATGTCATACTCATCAATCGTATCAAACCTACATAGTTGGGGTTTTTTTTTTCTTCCCATGAAACTCTCTTGTTTCATTCTGGGCATTTGATTTCACTACAAGATATAAGATGCCATGTAAATCTAGGATAATGATGCTATGAACAATAACAACAAAAAACCCTTCAAGAAGCAAAACTCACACCCTCCTCACTAACTCCCATGCTTCAATCAACTTCAGCTGCACACGCAGAGGAGACTTCTCATAAACCACTCTGTGTTGGTTTATACACTGCAAATACCCCAGAATATATTAAAAAAGGTAGAGTCCAAATCTGAGATGTTACTGTGCAAATGAACCTCCAGAGAGATGAATATTTAAGCCTTTTACACAAACATCCCATGACACTGTGCTGAAAAGACGGCAATAAGCAACAGTAGAGAAAGCTGCATATACCAGTAAAAACCATTGTAGTGGCTTTGTGTGTGTGCCCTAAAGCCTAGTTAGCAATCCATTATTTGTCAGGAGTGACTGAGGAGAGGGCAACTTATCACAGCACAGCTTAGGGGGAGATTTCCTTGGGCCATTCTTAATAAAGTTGCTGTCTATGGAAGATGAGGCTCGCAGGTCAAATGACATTTAGCTATGGTAGCATGCATGTACTTGCATGCCAGATGTGGAAGGGCTTGGCTAATCGGTTCTGTCTGCACTGATATCTAGCTTCCAGCCAGCAGACATAACATTATTCAAGGAGGTAAAATAGTAAATGCAACCTCAAAGGCTTTTCCTCCAGTGGGTACTGAACTGGGAGCCCAGCAAGGTAACAGCTTTGTAAACATTGCTGAAGCAGGGATACACCAGCCACATCTGCTTGCAGTTTCATTTACATCAAATGAAAAGCCTGGCAGTGACCGTGCATGTGGCCGCTAACCCCACGAACAAGGGAGAGTGACAGAATACATATGGAGCAAAACTAGATCTTGAAGCACTGAGGTCACCAATACTTTGGGACACCAGCATTGTCATACATCACTTAGTTTTCCTACTTCCTCTCCTATACCTGTGCGTTTTGAAAGATAGGTAACCAGATGGCAGTTGCCTTGTGTTTCCCAAGATGTTAAAGGCACTACTGTTATAGGACAGCTACCTCATATTTACACCAAGTGGAACAGTATGGATCAGATTCAGCCAAAACAGCGCTGCTAGTTGGTATGGTTCATCTAGGTAAAAAACTCTGCAATAATGTGATTGCATCAAGAAGCCCTTGATTGCAGTGGCCATACTTGGTTGATGTGGGTTGACTGGTTGATAAGATTAAATATTGGTGTGCTGAGATCTCTGCCTATCATTCTCCCAGTTCCTAGGGATGCCCTGTCTGTCTGTGCCTGCTCCCCATATTTCTGTTTATGCTGGGATCATCCGTAGTTGTACCGATTTTTTTCTCAAAGGAATCCTGTCTTTCTCTAGGCTCCTCGCTACCACATCAAATCAGTTCAAATATAGACACTTAACTGAGGCACTGAAATTAGGATCTTTGTTGCCTCTGTTTCCTTTTTCATCCACGGTGAGAGACAAGCATAAACACGGAAGGTCTAGGTGTTAGTTGGGCTGAATTGCATTAGTATAACTAAAAAATAATTAAGTGAAGTTTTCTTTCAATAACAACCACCAAAGTAATACCTGAAACTACCTGTGGCCAAAGTGTTTTGCACTCCAAGATTTCATGTCTCACCCTCCCTTTACTCTGACCCATACTTATCTGTTTTGCCTAGTACTCTCCCAGATCCTGCCTCAAGATGCAGAAACCCAAATGCTGATGCTGTAGCAGAGCCCTCCCAGACAAAGCATGGTCACTAGAGCTCCTAGCAGTGGACCCAGTTGCAGGATTTGAGCCCTAGATTCCATACTGTGCATGGCCATAAAGCATACTGGGTGCGCCTATGGTGCCCTAGAAAGAATAAATGCTAGCCGTAAACTAGAGTTGAGATAGAAACCAGCTTGGATAATGGTGTGGTTGTCATAGATACTCCAGAACCCAGGTTAACTTCTAAAGCTCTAGGCACTGTCTTCAAGGTGAGTGAAGTTTCCCAGAATGTGTGAAATGCTGACATAAATCCCCAAATGGACTGAACTGAGCCTTCGCAGCCTAGCCAAAGCCCTCCAGCCAGATTTCAATAGTATAAACAAGACTGGGTCACCACCTCCCTCATTGAATTAGAGATGGTAATAGTCTTGACAGCAGCTGATTGCATGCTATCAATCACTCAAGATGCTAATTTTTCTGAGCTGGCACCAGAAAAAAAGCAACCAAAGTTGAGAAGGAGACTAGGTTGCTGTTCTGGCTGTGTCACACTGGTTGTGAGCAATTCAGCAACAGCTTCATGCCTCAATCAATGCAGCTGTTAAGCCAAGGAAAAGCAGGACTTTACTGAAAAACAGATGTTTTGCACATGAGCTGGCTTGCTCCAGTTAATGACCCAGATAGAAAAGAAAAAAAAGCACACATATATGCACACACAAAGAGGCATAGTCAGTGCTTGAAATAGTATTTAAGAAGTGCAGATATGGATGCTGAGATAGCTTGAGAAAGACAAATTCTCCTGTTTCACAGTTACTCCATGTACCTCTAAGACTTTTTGTAATGCCAGAATAGCCTTTTCCACTCTTTCAAGCACCATGTATATGTACGTGTGTACATGAACACACACTTACATATATGATGCAGGGTGATAATGATAGCATTGAGCCTGATTTGTATGAAATAACGTTGAAAGTTCCCAGAGTGATCGAGGCACATTCTTGCAAAATTGTTTTTATCAGTGTTTTAGATTATTAACTGAGACGGAGGTAATTTCCCAGTATCTGGTTAGGAGAATAATCAAGCTAGTATTCAGAAATTAGTTTCTAAAAATAGCAAAATTGACCATATTTTTATTCATCAAACTAATTAGAGATTGAGCTTTCAGGACTGTAAAGAGCCCATATGGTGTTGACTTTGAATGCCTTGATGTTTGAGTTTCTGAATTGGGATGCTGCAGAGGCTGATTTCCAGGGCATGACTGCTCAGAGCTTTCTGAAAGTTGGTACCTAGGAGATGCTTTAAATTGCATGCCACTCTAAATTCCCAGACACTGTTAAAAAAAGTGACTACAACTTTTTCTTTGGTGTCTTTGGGATCACTGACCACTTTGTCAGAGGTAAAAAATGAGAAATATAAATAAACAAAGAGCTTGCAGTTATTTCTGTTTAATACACTAGAGTCTGTCTTGGTTCTGCATGGTGATACTGAAGAGGTGAGAATTAAAAACTACTTCAAAAATTGTTTATTCCTCCTCCCTCCCCTCCAGTTTTTTTTTTTCATTTTTATGGCAGAAATTACAATATTTATTATAATTGCTCTCTGTTTAGTAATATTCAATCTCAGCTTTCTAAGGCACCAAGAACAAGGATGGGAACTTCTCAAATCACATCTGAAGATGTGGTCATTAAGTGTGATGAAAAATCAGCATTTCTGGCTCTTGTGAAAGTTTTCCAGAGTGCGCTTCTTTTCAGTTTCCAATTTGTTCTTTACTGTTGTGTACTGGAAATTCAGAAAACAAGTTTGAGAAATGAAAGTAATCTGAGCTGCTTAGCAACACAGAGCTATTTCATTGTCAGTCTCTTTAAACGTAGCTTTGTCTCAACTTCAGCAAAACTTGATCAAACATGAGATGCTTCACATGAAACGTTCAAGGAAGCAGTGTTTACTGATGAAACTTTGTTTAGTCGGAAATTTGCAAACCAGATTTAGTTACAGTCTTATATCTTTCACACACAGGTTTTTTTTCCTTATACATGTATTCACATAGAGCTTCTGTTAAATAGATGTTATCAAGTATTTACTTAAAAAAAACAATAAGTTTTAAACTGTTTGACCAAAGAGCCTTTTCCTCTGTTCTGATGCTGCCAAAAGGATTTATATAGGAGCTAAAATACACGTGGAAAGGGTCATGCCTGGAATTTTGCTGTAATTGAAGATTTTTGATGCTGAAAAACAGCTGCCCATCAGTTTAAGGGAATCACTTGAGAGCCAATCCATGCTCACCAGTAGCATGACTGAATCACTGAAACAGTAACTCACTGGAAAATTACTTCATGTAGCTCTTCCTCCCTATTTCTGGGCACCCCTGTAATTCTGAGAAGTGCAAATTTGGTTCTGAACCTGATGGGCTAGGCTAAACTGGACCAGAACAACTCTGCCTCCAGCTCTGCAAAGCCCTGGTTTCTCAGCTCTGCCTTCATCACCAGGTGCTCACCTCCAAAGCAGAATTTCATGCTCCTTTTGACATTTCTGCTTCAGCTCCCCATGCAATGTCAGAAGTGAATATTAGGATGAAAGAAATACTAGAAAAAAAAAATGGCTGTTTTTCACTATCCAGCCTCCAAGCTCCATATGATGTCTTGATGAAGCTTCTGGGAGTGTTGTGGATATGCAAAAGTCTTATTTCTTCTAATGTTTACCTTACTGTGTCTGTACATTTCTAAGAAGTTTTCACTATCCGTTCATTATGTGGAAGCTGAGATCTCCTCGTAATCCTCTAGGTCAGGAGGATCTGAAGCCAGTCTTTCACTGATGATCACTCAAGCAATGCCTATGAAGAGAGCTGTGCTGTGTTTACACTGGGCAAGGGTTCAAGTACAGCTATGCTGACAGGCAGTGAAAGAAAGCATGGGTCAGTAGAAAAAACGAGATCTGCAAGCCCATAACCTTAATCATGTGATTAATTAGCAACAGAGTCCTTTTTATTACATGCCTAAAAAAAGTACTAGATCTTGGGTGGGTAATGTGAAAGTCTGCATTGTTTTATGCTCCTGGTGGTCACTTCTATGTGAACACAGAGAAAAACCCCAAGACAGCTAATTGAGAAATCTGAGTTCAGCAAGTAAAGTGATAGGTATTGAAAAACAATTAGGACATAACTTTCAAGTAAGCTACTGGCCCTCAGGCAGAAAACTGTGAGAAGACAATTGATAAGTGATCAAGTACTGTATCTTGGTAGGAAGATGAGTTAGGCATTTCTGAGAACAGGTCTTCCAAAAAGCTAAACTCTGATACAAATGAACATTTAAACTGTAGAGCCAGCCCAGAAAACCGGAGTGTGACAGTTTACCAAGTGCTGTGTTTCTTGGGGGTCTCCTAGAGGTTTTTGCCTGTGGTATTTGCTGCAGAGGAGAGGTCACCAGGTCAATTATGTTGGTGGCATATTAAAAAATGATTGAACAATTTAATGGCTGATAATAGCATGGTAGTTATGTCACTGAGATAAGAGTAACCAGATACATGGCTCTGGGGCTTGAACAAGCAGTCTCTCTTGAAAGATTGAGTGATCTTTAGAGGATTACAACAAGTTTTGAATGCTGAATGTTTCCATTTGTGACACCGCTGCCAATGCCCATGGGGCTACATAGGGCCGCAGGGCCGCAGAGCAGCCGATACTCCAGCACTGCCTCAGTAGCATCGTGTCTCTGGGGCTCACGGGGAAGCCTGGCATGGCGGTCTTGGCTGCCTGCCCCTGCCTTGTGCAGCAGCACAATGCTGGCTCCAGCTGCAGTGGCTCTGGAGCTCAGTGAGGCTATGACAGGATTTGCCCTTGTAGATAAACACTGTGCTATTGTGAGGAGTGCGCCTGTGTGGTACGCAGCACGTGCAAGCTCCTGAAATGACGAGGGCGTGGGGGACAGAGCTGGCTCGTGTATCGGCAGATCTCGGAGTCGGACAGTGTAAGACTGTAGGTGCCTTGAATTCACGTCACAGGGTCCCTATTAGCAGGTGGGCGTACTAGAGGAAGCCATGTGCTTGCCAACATTAAGGAATAAAAGGATGCAGAACATCCAAAAATAGCTGATTCTAGTTTTTTATGTTCTAGCTTTAGAGCTCATTCACCACCAGTCAGCACTATGTGTTTCAACTAGATTGAATCCTCTCTGTGATTTGGATTCAGGGAGCCCATGCAGTCCTATAGCGGGTTTGTGCTGGAAGAAAAGTCTGCTCTATGTCTGGGTTAACCCAAAGGCCAACTCCATTCCTGTCTATTCTTGGTCATAGCCTTGTCCACGTAGCCCTCAAATACCTCTAACACCTCCCGTATGCAGCCAGCAAATCACTAGCAAATTGTGTTCATGCACTTCTGCACTTTGCAAAAAAAAAATAACCCCAGCCAGGCACACTTCAAAAAATAAGCTTGCCAGAGATATATTTAACATCCTAAAGTACAATGATCCCCTATGTACCCATCATCTCCCCCGCAAACACGTCATATTAACTTACAACATCCTCCTCACAGGCTTCTCTTCACATATTGTTATACAGGCGAAATTTGCTTAGCACAACACAACAGCCTCTCTCATGCAAACCTTTGCGTTCTTAGCTCATGAGTTTTACCGTAAGTCCCATGAACATTCTGTGAACCTCCAGCTCCTGGATTCATGGGAACAATAAAAATCTCAACATGGTTTTTAGGTTTTATGGTTGCAGAAAAAAACCACACATAATTATGATCTAAAAAGCCCCCAAACCAGAAGGCAAATAAAAATAATCCCAGGAAGATTACTGTTACGCTGATAAATCCAGTGAATTTTAAAGCTGGCTTCTTCAGGGGATCTCTTGTATGGTTTTGCAATGGTAGGGTTGGCCACACTTGCGAGAAACACATACTTCTCCACACCCAGGTCTCACAGCACTCTTTCCTTCTGAACCTCACACAGGTCCTGCATAGCGCTCACAGTCACTCACTGTCTTGAGATCTGCTGTAGTGTAACAATATCTGGGGTGAAAATCAGTCTTTTTAGATTCAGCCTGCCTAAGACGCAGCTCCAGTCATTACAAAGGTCAGGGTGAGAAGTGGAGGCACTAGAGAGCTGCAAAGGCCACTTCCAGTGTCTGCTGCTTCTTTGGTTTAATGAGGTGCCTGAGACACCACAACAAACAGCCTGTTCCCCCTCACACTTGATGGCTGAAGCAGTGTGTCCTGCCTTGGAGGACACTGCTTGCATGAGATTGTTCCCAGAGCTCACGCTGGCTGCATTGCACCCTGTCCCATTGCACATGGGGCATTCAACTCTGGACTTGTAAGCGGAAGTCATGCTTCATGAGGAGATGTGGCAGATCATTCCTGTGACAGGTCAGTGGCGAGCTCTCTGGTCTGCTGGCAGCGGTCTGAGCCCCGTGGCCCTGCTCTGTGCTGGGCTGCGCAGCTTGCAGTGTATGTGCATGCTTTACATGTCTTCAAGGAGTGCAGCCCCCACACCTGCCTCTTCATGTGGCCAGTTTTGTGCCAAGTGGTGCCCTGGGTGTGGAGTTGGGTTTGTTTCCCCTTCTGGCCTGGTTTCTCTTGGTATGCCTAGGGACAGGAGCCAAGGGGGCCTGGCTCAGTGCACTATAGGCACCTTTGGCATCATCTTTCTCCCCACAAGACTGTGATGTCAGGGTGTTGCCTAAAGCCCTCGCTCCATTGGTCTCCCAGACATGACTAGATGTGAGCAAGGAGATGATGTTTTCAAGATGAAGTCTCTGCTCTCCTGAGGTTACCTCTTTTTTGACTGCCGAGGGAGAAAACACAGCCTACGTTATATGCTTTACTCTAAATGGCTACAGCCAGGTCAGATGAATCCCCACCTCTACCAGCTTGGTCCATGACTGATTTCAAGGGGCAGTAGTCCCCTGAGCAGATGCCTGTGTGAGTACAACAATCTCTGCGTGATTTCCTTGCTCAGTATGTCTCTAGCTGGAAGATTGCTCTCCAGCCTGTTACAATGGCCAGTGCAGCAAAATGACAGCAGAGCAGAGACAGCACTAATCTGACCTGAGAAGTACTATATGTGATCCTTTTCTGCTCCCACTCAGGCCTGTGATAGCTGGAGAGGGTGGCAGTGGTGTCCTACTTCAGATGGAGAGGGAAGGGTGATATGAATGAAAACACTCTTCTGAGGGAGGATTTCTCTAAATCCAAAAGGGCACCCAGTATTTTTCTAAGGTCATGGATGTTTTGCAAGAGCTATGAGTGATGGCAGAGACATACTTTGCAGTCTGGTCTTCTGGGAGTCAGTTGGGAGTTTTGGCTGAGTAAGAACTGGCACTGAAGTTATGGATCTGACCCAGAGCAAGTAATGAGTCTGTGGGTCAGTCTGACCCTAACCAAGATCTGAACTTCCTGGCTGATCCACATGGTATCAAGTACAGAAGTCAAAGAGAGCTGCCACCAGGACCTCATGTGGACTGCAGCAACTGTGCCCTGGGAGATGTCTCGTATTGGCCCCAACAGACTTAGGGAGGGTGGAGAGAAACTGAAACAGGCAGGACCAAGGTTCACAGGAGCATGCAATCTGTCTGACACCATCTCCCTTCTTGTATCCTCTCCTCTATCCCCTCTACATCTACACTCTTTGCATGCTTTTGAATGCCAAAACTCTTATTTTTTAGCATCCTTGACACTAGAGCAAAACTGAGAATTCTGTAGGGAGCCGGGCAAGATACTGCCACTAGCCTGGAAGTTATTTTCTCAATTTGTGAGGATTTCCAAAGTACTGGAAAAACCTTTTTGTCCTGACAGAGGCCGGAAAGTCAAAATCTGAAACATATTGGTGAACTGAAAAACTAGAAAAGAGCAGTAAGGTTGGGGGTCAAGTGCAGCACTTTGCTTAGATCATTTTCAAATGGTTTGTTTTAGTTCTTGATATTTATGAAGAGTTTCCAGCCACTACAATTAGCTTAAATTTGGAAATTAAAAGCTACTTTGAAAAGTAGAAGTTTGAGCAATTTGGAGGAGGAAGAAACTTCAAGCTGGAAACTTTACAAGAAAAAACTCCTAAGGAGAAAAACAATTTTAATGAAATGCCTTTGCATTATGAAACCCTGAAAAAAAGCTTGATGCTCCCTGCCCAACAGCTGTCTCAGGAAAGAGACGGTGTTCAGCTCTGTACTTCCTAGAGTTACCTTGGGGCGATACAGCTTGTCATGGATCTCCTTTCTACTGCCCTCATCTGTCCTTAGGACTTTCCCGCTCATGGAAGGGTTCTGTGTCGTCTGATAAACACTGAGCAGAACCATATGTGAGCTGGCTTGCATTACGCAATAAGGGAGGATGGGTTAGTGTCTACTCTTCAGCTTGTGAAAGTTTTCCTTTTTGGCCAGATCTCAAGGGACAGGATTGAATTACATTACATTTCATTTCTGATTGACATTGGATACTTAAAATTTACTGCCAATGCAGACACAGATTTTTTTCTTCAGAAGGAATTCTTATATTCTCTGAAATTTCTAGGTCAACATGAGCCTGCCAATGCCAATTCTTGCTTTACAAGCAACTACTAGATCCTAAGGCTGAATTTACGGTATTATTTCCTTGTAAATGTCAGATGTAATTTTGGGAGAATGCTCAGATATATCCGATACTGATCAACTCACCATTTTCATTAGGATGTAATCAAATCAGATGCAGCTGAGATCCTTACCCATACCCTTGGGGAAGCCTATTGACAAGGTTTGGAGGCAAGCTTTGGAAATAATAGACATGAAAAAGTATAAATCCTATATTAAAGTTTTATAAGCTTCATTATATAGTGATATTTCAATTACTCTGTGGGAGATTTGGATGAACCTACAGGGAAAAGGCAGATGCAGGATTGGCTGAGACTTTGGCAGCTTTTTGCTCTGCTTTAGTTCTGGATTTTGCCATTTGATTAGAAATAGGAAATCCCTTCAGCTGAAGGGGCAGCACTGGACCAATTTGCATTGGAAATGAAGAACTTAAGGCACTTTGCGATGATCCCTGATTCTAGTTATTTCCAGTAAGTTTTGAGGCTCTTTGCCACCTTTCTGGTCGCTCCCATGGAACAAACCAAAGAGTTCTGCTACCCAGGGAAGTAACTGTAATCTCATGTTACCTGCCAAAACTCCTTATCCAGTGTTTAATGCCTCCAAATGGGATCCAAAGTAGAATTCGTTATTAAGAAAATGATGAGCCTTAAACCTGTGAGCCTTTTCCTTTGTACTAGTGTGCTCCTTTTGAGGCAAGTGCACCTTGAAAGAGTGGAGAGGACATATTCTTTTTTTTTTTTTTTTTCCTCTGAAAATACATGTGTAAAATCCAGTACTGCTGTGATTGGAGCAGTCTGCAGAATAGACATGCCCAGAGTCACGACCACATTGTCAGCCACACCAGGAAAGGATTGGTCTCTTGTGGGGAAGAGTGTTTGACCAAATTCTGCTTACATTCACATCAAAGTGGAATATATTTGGTGACTTCAGAGGAATCTGGATTGAATGACAATAGTCTTGTATATATCTGAAAATTAGTTTGTGTTTTTAAATACAGCCCTTCCTACAAGTAGTAAATATCACTTACTAAGCCATACTTCACATGTACATGGCAGGTTACAAGCAGCAGACAGATTCAATGCTCTCCCTACCATAGAGGTACCATTATTTCTGGGGAACCTAAGGCACCAGGCGAGTGATATACCTGACTGTAGGCAGCTGTGAAAGCCAGAGCAAAGCTCTGGAACTGAGGGTGCTAGCCAGCCCCTCTTTTTGTATTCAGATTGCTTCTTCTCCTTCTCCAGCAAATGCACATTTTAAAATGTGGAAGGACTTTTCAGGGTCTGTTATCTTCTAAGCCTCTTTCTGCACTACAATTACAGTCATAACAGAAAAGGAGCAAACTAGAACCTCATAAGAAAATGGCACATAAGTTATCACATGCACCCTGTATTCATTTATGAGAGAACTTAGCAGATCTACAAGACAACATGATGGTATCATTGCGTACAGTAGCAAGAAGCTGGTTTTCTTTCCCAGCCTTTGGTTCAAAGTACCGGACCTTTATCCTCATATCTTCTGTTTTTTAGGAAGGGCCATAGTAAGCCCTCATTCCTCTCCAGTTGTAGGAGTCATGCTTACAGCTATTCAATCCAATTGTGTGAAGCTGTCCCCAGAAAAGCATTTTCAGAACTGCCTTTTACTGAAGGGAACAATAAGGCTTAATATAGTGCCTGGAGAGATATTACAGAGTTAGAGGCAGATCAGAGATTAGTACATTGTTTCTGCTGTAGAGGATTTCTTGCTAGGACATTAATAGAAAAGGCTTTACCTAATCATATTGTTTTCAGGCTTGTTTTGTTTTGCCAAAGTGATATGCAAGTCCCTGACTGTCAAAATGGAGCAAAGTTCAGCTTCCCATTTTCCACTACTGCTAAATAATGAGCCTTGCAAAGTCTTGAGCTTGGTTTAAAATGAGTTTTACAACAGCAGAGACATGAGCATTCTGTTCCTTGCAGCTGAATTCTGAGCCTTTAGGTAGCCTGTGAGTAACATTTCTAAGCATGGGGGCGAGAAGTCTGTGTTGCAGAGAGAGAATGCTGGATGAGGTTCACACAAATCCTGGGATTTCACAAGCTGGACTTTTAAAAAAATCACTGGATTTCGCAATACTCAAAATCAGATTGTGAGAGATGGTGACCCTTCAGATCTGAGAGGGTTTTTTTTCATTATTATCCCCATTAACTCTTGGTTCCAGTATTTTCCTTCCCTTCCACGTATGACCTTCTTTTTCGGAGTCCTGTATATATTGTATGTATTGTATATTGGGAAATCTAGTTTTTCAAGGCACACCACCCTCCCTTGCCCCTTTTTCTGCAGCCCTTACAAGGGGCAGGATAGCTTTCTCTGCAGCTCTTCTTTCCCACCTCTTTCCATACAGTTTCGGCAGCCTGTTGAAAGCAGTTCGTTATTCCCCCATCTGCTATTAATTGCCTCTCTCATGCTCTGTAGCTCTCTCATTGCACCTCATGCACCCCCGCTTCAGGGACAAACTTTGGGAAGAACTTGCAGTCCACTAAAGCCATCTATCGCCGGCTAAATCCTCCTCAAAGACAAACATTGCCATTCTTGCTGTACATCTTGCTCTTTCCATGCCAAGGTTTGCTTCAGGAAATCCCCCTGATGAATTAAAAAAATTGTTTTGCATTTGTTGGGACCTCTGCCCAGCGCTGGTTGCAGTGCACAAGCTGTGTTTGGTGCTAGTTGGGTCGAGATATCTCAGAGAAATCTCATTCCTGGGTATTGGCTCTTCTGAGGGTTTATCAGGTGAGGGTACCCGTAAAGAGGCACACACACATGCACACACACACACACAGAGATATACACACACAGCCTCTCTCTTCTTTAAACAGGAAACTCAACTCAGCATGTGGTGAGTAACCAAATATCAGCAAAGACTTTCTTGCATTTTTAAAAATTCTGTTTAAAAAAGAGAAGAAATTGGAGAAGGAGGGGAAAAAATCCTGTGTGTTAAAATAAACTCTTGGGTGAAAATGGGTCAGCACAATTGAGAAGCTTGGGTGTTTAATGGAGAGATTCTGGCCAGTATTCATTAGTCCCTGATTCAGCTGGAAGAAGTGAAGCTTTGTGGTGCCTGGACATTTTTCAGAAGTTTGGGAAAAGTTAAAAAATCAGCAGATATTCTGTGGAGATAGAATGCAGGCCCATGATGTAAGCAGGCACAGCTCTGTTCAAATGTGTTGGAGCTGTACAAGTAGTTTGGCTTTGGCCCTGGAAATAACGCAGGTACGGGTTAAACAAGGCCGGTTCATTGTGTTTAAGGCCATAGGGATTTTTGTGGTTGTCTGGGTGGACTCTGTATAGCATAGATCTGGGATACCCTGTGATTCATCTATGAGGTCTGAGTTGTGGCAAAGTACGTTTTTTTAAAAACAGAGATATCATGTGTTGATTAAAAGTCTTCCAGAGCCAGAAGACCCACCAGGTCCTTTGGATAGACTAGGCAAGGGTTAATTACCTCTCGTTGCCTGAACATACATCATTCTGCTCACCGCTCCTCAGGATTGCCCTCTGCCCCCATGGCGTGGAAATAGGTCTTGTATGCCTGTCTCTCCTCAGCCTCACTTGCTGTGTCACCAGCTGCACTACTGCAATGTAAATGCTGCTTTTGTATCAGAGGTGATCGGAGCAGAATGGAAGCTTTGGACAGCCATGGTGCTTGCAGCTCGCTCAGTGCTCAGCCTGAGGTGATGGGAGACAGAGCCAGACTCTGGGCTGGGAAAGGACCACAAGAACTGTAGCATGGTTATGCAGTCTCCTGAAATACCCAGTTTTGCACAGGACACATGTAGCTATTTGCATATCATCCTTTCGTATTTGAGGGAAAACTACTAGAAAGAATCTTGACATAAAATAAGTGCCCTTTATTACGCAACTTGAGAGGCTCTGGTGATTATATTTTACTTCATCTTGGCTGAGGCAGATGCTTACCATGGTTGGTCAGAGTTCTGCACAACAAGAAAGAGCCGAACGTCAACATCAAGGTTTGGCCCACTGATCTTACCAAAGGGAAGGTATTTCCTGAATGGGGAGCAGCAAGATCCATGTAGTTCATACAAACTCCTGGCAAGAACATATGATGTTGCTGTTTGCAGAAAATCATTACCAGATGGTACAATGACGGTAGGTGTATGCAAACCCACAGGGTGCAATAGAATGGGTGAATAACATCTCTCTGTGGCACATTGGAAAGTCAAGGTGATTGCAAGCAGAGATCCTGCTTCACACTCGTTGGTCATGCTCCATTCTGCTGCCTTACTGGATATGGGTTTTGTGCAAAGGGGAATGTGTCATGGGAATAGCCATGCCACGCAAGGCTTGCAGCCCCTACCTTGAGCCTAGCAGAGAAGTAATAGCAAGGACAATTAAATGTTGGTTGGTCTTCTGCTGTGCTCAGCATGAAGGAGATTTCTCTGAGTTCGTTAACACAGAGCTGATTCATAACCTTGAATGGAAGGAGGCCAACAAGCACAGCACGCTATTCCTCTGAGTGAGCTGTTCCCGCTAAATCAAAGCAAAAATTGCAACATGCTCCTCCCCTGAACTATTAGAGAGGTGCTCTGAATGTTTCATTAAAATGTCATGTCATTTTAATGCATATTGTGACAAAGAGTGGGTCAGTCACGTTGCCAGGGAAGTTAATATGTTACTATGGTATTTTACCAAATCCTGGCTTCTGTTGTCACAAAACAGGCAGGTTTTGTGTCCTGTGAAAAGTTTTTGTAACGTGAAAAAACCACCAGCTTTTGAGGATGGCATGGCACAAAATAAAAATTTCTCAAATTTGATTTTGAAAAAAGCCCTAAAGCAGAGTCATGTCCTTTCTGGAACAGCGACTGATCTGGGAGCTTGGGACCACATCTTTTTCCCAACCTTGCAGAACAGGCTCTTGAACTCGAGGTGAGAGGTAGGAAAATGATAGTGCATTTCTCAAATGCAGACTCTTTTTCTGCCTGTGATTTTTCCAGGATGAAAGCATAATCTTTATAGATTTGTTAGTTTTTCGTAATGGATTGACTAACAATTTAGACAAATTCATTTTTGTATGAACTACCTCCTGTGTGTGTCCGTGATGGAATTTGCACCTTACACCTGGTAGGCTGTGTAAGTTACAAACTTTTTGGTGGGGTACAGCTGCTGTACTCTAGAAGAGAGAAAGTACAAGACTTTCAAGATGACTGTGAGCAAGGCTGCCCATAATGTGCTATCGTAGGAATGTTCACAAACTAGAGCTATTTGTGAAACTTTGGTCATAAAATGCAGGATTTGCAAAAGGTCTTAAAGGATCTTTTATAACTGGGAAGCATTGATCTCACTGAACTGGAGAAGGGCACACAGCCTAATTCACTGAGAAAGCTACTGATTAAATGATTAAAAGAGATTTTGTCTCCTGGCTCTTATACTTGCTCTAAAATAAAAGCTATTTTTTCTAGTTATAGATGAATCTCAGTCAGCTCCCAAAAATGTAGAAAATCAGAATTTTCTTCTTCCAAATATCAGTTTTGTGCAAAAATTGAATTCCATTGATCTGAGAAGGATTTAGGGGAAGCTTTTAATGTCCCATATGGTTTTGGGATTCAAAGAATTTCCATGTAATGAAGAATTTCCATGTAATGAAGTATTATTTTCTGGACTTTTCCCTTTCTGCTTTATACTTAGCAGGCGGTATTATAACACTAGCAGCTTGGGGCAGTTTAAATTTCATATTAGAACTGTAGGATCTGAATTGAAATCCCAAAGGGGATTTTTATCCCTTTTCTTTTCAGCATGTGTCAATGGAAACAATCCTCTGAAGGTCAAGAACAAGTGCTTTCCCTAAATATAGAATTCCTTTGGTTATTGCAAAAGCAGTGTTCACCACAGGAAGGGACTGGACTTCTGAGAAGGGTGCAAGTTTCTATTTCATAGAGTTTTTTTTTTTTTGCAGAAGAGTCTTGGACAGAGTCTTGGAGACTGGTAAGAATCAGTGAGATATTATCGTCCCACAGCAAGGTTTTATGTTCCAAGGCTCCTGGTGTGTAACCTGGGTCCTCATTTTCCATGCTACTGATTCTGGTATTAAGTTAAATAAAAACAAGGGTAAAGAAGACTTTTTATAACCATGTTTTCCATTGCAGACATTAAGCAGATCATGCAGTTTGGTGTAAAAGGGGCAAGCATAGCTTATAAAATTTATTTGAGAAGGACCTGACTGAAAACAAACTTATCTCAGCACTCTCATCAGGAATATTACACTAGTGTAGCAGTACCTCTTTTTTATTATTAGGAACACAAAGAGCCAGTTGGCTTGATTGCATGTGGAATGGCCACCTCATAAATGTGCTGTAATCCTTGTCGTGAGAAATTTTTAAAGGCTCTTGGCGGGAGCTGGTCACAGTTTTCTTTCTCACTTTTTTTCTTTTTTTTTTAACCCAAAGGTTGCTGTAATAAAAATATTAGGGTACTGATGTTATTTTTTCAAGTTTTTTTAGTTTTTGATATTTTAAAATTCCTGTTAACATTATCTAGAAGTATAGTAGTTTGAAATTTTTTTTGTTTTACTTACTTTTACTGCTTTTCTCTCCTATTTTTACTTTTCTTCTCCATCCCCTCCTACTCTTCTTCCCCCCCCCCGCCCTTGTTCACTTTAGTTTGGTATTTTTTGGTTTTTTTTTTTTTTTTTTTTTTTTTTTTTTCTGGAAAAACAAATGGTGGGGGAAAAGACCCCTAAGAGTAAAGCAAGATACAAGGAGAAAGACCAGTTACAGGAGAGAATCCTGTGTTCAGATCTCTGCTTTGCTACACACCTTCCAAGAGAGCATGATTGAATGATTCTTTGGCTTAGATTTTAGGCATGAATTTGAGTATGCATTTGAATCCAAACTTGCCTAGTGTCCAGATGATGCAAGAGCAGGTTTAAGTGAGCACCTGAGTAAAACTGGGAAGAAGGTCCAGCTCAGCCTTCAGAGAAGCCCATGGTGTCTTGGCAAAGTTCCCAACTATTTGTCAGATACCTCACAGCCTTCCTATGACCCTTATATGGCAGATGCACTGATGTGGCTGATGCTTCTTTCTGGAAGGTCCCAGTGTGGTGCAGGCTCAGGCAGCTAAGTGACAGACATTGTGTGGATGTGTCTTTTGGGCTCCTGGTGATTTCTCCCCATCAGACTTTGGCCTCACTGGCCTGGTGTGTGAATTGGGACATAAGACTTCCTTGCCTCACAGCAGTAGTTTGAAGAAACAATCAATAAAAACCAGGAGGCAGTGAGATACTACGTTGAGAAGGGCCATAAAGCAGCTATGACAGCTCCCTGTTGTCAAGGTGGGGAAAATGCTGTGTTGCAATTACCTAGAAGCCCATGGGGAGCTGAGATGGTTCTCAGCAGTTCTCTGGGAGGTCCCACAGGCTGGGTCTGTCAGATCCTCATGTTGCTTTATGAAACACAGATGCTGATGCTTGGTACATTTATCTCCACCAATTACTGATGTATAAGTGCATGTGGCTAGCCCTAAACCGAACAAGTACACTGCAGCAAGTAGAGGTTGAGGTGAGTCTTTCAGAGCAGGTTTAGCCAGATGACAAGATGAGGCAGACCGGCAGCAGAGCACCTCCTTCCCTTCCTCGCATGCCTGGGATAAAGTGCAAAAATCTTCTTGGAATTTCTTCCTGAGCCAAGGCCTCCACATTTGTCAACAGCTTTATTTTGTCAATGAAGCAAAACTTTGAGTGGAGCAGCTTGAAAGCTAGCATCTGTGGCAGGTGAGCTACAGGGAGAGAGAATGACACAGCATGGATGATGTAGTCCAGTCACCAAGGAAGGCCTGTGCAGGTGGGCGCAGGTAGATGGGGCTCGAAAACCCAACTCAAGGAGTTCAGACAGATACTGAGAAGAAAACTGACTGTGAGTGAAATACTCTGTTTAGATTTTCCACAGCATGAAATTCCTGTAGTGTCAATCTTCATCTATCTGCTTGTGAAGGCCACTTGCAGGATACGGTAGAGATGAACCTGCTTTTGGGTTTCTCTTCACTGGGGTGAAGCCCAGAGGGGCAGCAGCAGAGGAATCCTCCTCTGATGCTGAGCACCGTGCTGAGTACAGGGACAAGCAGATTCCAGTTTGTATGCCTTTCAGTGGACTTTCTTTTCACAACTGCTAAAATTCCCATTAAACCTTACTGTAAGTGTTGAAATCAGTTTAAGAAAGTTAGTCCATTGTTTGAAAAATCATTGAGACTGTCAACTTGATGTTGCGTGTAGTTACTCATGTTCTAAAGCCTTGAAAAATAGAGCTCACGAGAACTGGCAGCTGATCCTTAACTTCAAGTGTAATTACTTTTATACTGTAATATGAATTATTTTCTGCTTTACAAACTTGTGTCATTCTCTAAAGGCTTTTCTGTGAACTGGAGTTTTCAGATATATTAGTGATGAATTGTACTTGTTCTGCAAAAACCCAGGGCTCAGTGTTTGCTGGGTCTCAACAGCTGTCATTATTTTCCCAAGATACCTTAGAAAATATTCTCTGGAACTGCTGTGAATCACAGATGTTTGTTCTGAAGGATAGGGTTGGTGGTCCAAGGCCATATGTAAGGGAGCCTTGATGAAATTCTACGTGGGGGTCAGTTTCAGCAATGGTCAGTCTTTAAAGGAAACGTTTTCCTTACTGTTGCCCATCAGCAGAAAAATGCTGATTGATTCTTGAAGCCTCAGTCCCTACTGTAGAGCAAGGCAACAGGAGGCGGAAAAAGATTTTGTTGTCTTTCCTGGTAGTTCATCTTGCAGTCTCCAAGATCCATCTGCTTACATGGAGTGGGGGACATTCAGAAAGAACATCTGTGAATATCCCATGTCATTACACTTCCAAAGCCAATGGCAAAGGCTTTGGCAAGATCCAGGGTTTTCAAACATGAGCCTTTTCTGCAAGTGTTTAGACAGATGGTTTGCTACTGTATGGAGCATCTTCAGGGAATTTACTCCTATTCTCAATGTTGCAATTACTGTAGGCTCAGGACTAGCCGTCTCCTGCTGAGTTTCTGAACAGTGTTTGTTTTTGCTTGATGAAATTCTGTCTTAGATTTTTTAGTGATTATACTATATTGTGTTCTGCCAGGCTTTGAAATGGGATCAAATTGCTTTTCCCTTAGCGTTTATTTAGAAAACATATGTCGACCAAATCTTGAAGCTCCCACTTGTGTACCAGTCACCCACTGAAAGTGAATGAGACCTTTGCCTGAGTAAGCACTGCGTGAAAACCAAGTAAGAAGGTGGGGGGATTTCTTGACTGCGGAATAGCAGCTTGTGGCAGCGAATATTTTATTTTCTCTGAAAGAGGTAAACAGGTACACTGGTGTTGCCTTTGATGAGATATTTTTAATAGAAGGATTGGCCAGCCTGTGGTGGCAGTGGGCACTAGAGCTGAACAAAAAGTGTTTTCCAGTTTGCCAGAATGTTTATGTGTCTTAAAGTCCATTTCAATCTGAATCAAACCAAAACTGAAATTCAAAGGTATTTCCAATGATTTGGAGAATCTGCTCACAAAAATTGGCAGCTTCTGTTATTTTTGCTGACAAGCTAGCAGTGAAATTGGTAAAAGAATCCATTTCACTGAGGAGTTGTGGAAATCTCTGGCCCCAGATGCATCAAGACTGCATGTTTGGGCAAGTCTTTCAAGTATTTAATGTGAAGTATTTTGTGTTCAGTTGATCAATATTTTTAAATTAAGCTATTGTAACAGAAACTTCCACTAATTGCTAATAGACACAGTCCAGATCACATTCCAACACTTTATTTGCCACATAGTGCAAAGCTGAATATGAACTTCAAAGTTCTACCGCTTTGTGAGGGTGTTTACAGCGTGGCCCCTTGGATTTCACAATCAAAGAACATTTAAAGAGCTGCTGTAGAACCATGCTTCTATCAGAATCACTTCTCCTTTTCATAACCAGGCAGACTTGACCACACAGAAAGGATGAAACTCATTGCTGAGAAAATAAATAGCACAAAACTATTTAGATCCTTGAAAAACAAACTTGATGATCTTTGCCCTGGTCTATTGAGGAGGAAGAATAGTACATTTTGTTTCCTATTCCAAATATTTAGTAGATCTCTATGAATTAAAGCAAATAGTACTGGTTTTGTGTTCATATATCATACATAACTGCTGCAATGTCAGTGAAGTCCATGTCAGTATGAAACAGGTGTGTTAATGCATTCAAGTCTGGATGGTAGTAAACACTTAGAAGATGCTGGAGTCTTTTAAACTGAAATACCAGTCACTCCAATTTGCAGTTAATTATTACAGTGATTTAATAATTGTAGAAGGCAAGTTTATTTGTGTATAATTTTTTTTAGATTTTTCAGTTGTGTCTAGGGAAATGAGCCCTGATTTCTTACAGAAAAGAGGATTGTGTGTATGTGTGTATGTCTGTGTGTGTCCCTGACACCTTTTGAATTCATTGGCTGACTTCCACCAGATTTGTCAGAGGAGTAAAGATGTCTAAGATAGGTAAGCTTCTAAAAGCAGATGACCAGGTGGAAGAAAATTATGTTAGGAGGACCTGACAGTAGGGAAAAGAGCTGAACAAGAGTGCACACTATTAGAAATTAGAGAATCCATATGGGAGAAAAACACTTACAGATGTCTCAGTTGCAGTAAAATTTTTAGATAGCAAAGTCGCTCATCCATGAGACACAAATCTAAAGGAAAGTATTTTTATTGATTCTGGTGCTTTTGTTTTTGCAGCATATGTAGTTTTATCTGAATTCAAGTATTTGGGTAAGATTAAGAAAACATCCTTCTCTGGAAAAAAACCTTAAGTGTATGGGTGATTACGCATTCTTGGGAAAAGAGCAGTATTTTCTGTGAACAGAGAACTGAAGCAGGCTCTGAATAACAGGGATTCAATAACGGTATGCTGGGTGATATTGGGTAAGTATCTTCCATTTTTAGGGACATTACCTTTTTTAAAAAATGAAGTTAATGATACTTCCAAGCGCTTTGGAAAGTGTTTTGACTACTGCAAATAAATGGTCCCTGAGATAGGTGTAATTAAAAGCTCCATGTACTTTAAAATCTAGCTTCTTGCTACTGTGTCATTAGACTGTAAGATCTTTGAGTAACACTTTTTTTTTAATATATAGAAGAGTGGCCACTTCAATTGATGCTAAAACATAAAGTGTCACAAAAAGACTGAGTGTCTCATAATGCTCTCCTTTGTACTACTTTAAGAACAATAAAGTCAAAAGATACCATGCATACAATGCAAGGTATAGGAAACATTTTGGTTTGGCTCTTAAGCAAGTAAAGTTTGAATATATTGCTTATCCATATGATCATGTATGGTGGATGAATGTGGCTGTACTGTCTTATAGACAGGAGGATTTTTGAGCTTTGCTAGATTTCTGTTAACTGGATCCATATTGGTACAAGGCATATGAGGTATTTCTGTGAAATACTGAAATATAGGGAGGCTTGGGACTCTATGTTTTATGTCTCTCCAAATCAGTCTGTTAACTTCTTTTGTTTGAATAAAAAGTTTGAGGAAAATTCTTTTCGGAGCTAACATTTCTGGAAGCTTTTAAGGAATGCGTAAAGCTTTGATGATGTCATTAAAGAAATTAAAGATGAGTTTGAATGAAGGTTTCTGGAGAGGTTTAAATCAACCAGTGCTGTAATCAGCTGTAGAGAAAGAGTCACTGGATGGCTCTGTTGATTCTCCATGTCACTTGAGTGTGGCAGAGTTTTACACCATGGCCAGAACCAAAACCTAATTTGCTCTGGACCTAAAGCTCGGGTGTTAGATGGCAGACCAGGGTTAGGGCTGAATGTGTACGATGGCTTTGTCCCAACACTGACGAGGGAGCTGTGATGGCTTGAGGGATAAAATGCACAATTTTCTGGGTAATAATACCTAGTTTAGTACAGAAAAATCATTCAAACAACATGTTCTGTAAACAAATTAATAAAATACTGGCCAGATTTTCCCCAAATTCATGTGGTTACATATAGGGTCAATTGGAGCCAAATTAACTTTTGTTAGCTTCCCAAGGTCATCTGATCTTGGCAAATTTCATCATTCCAATAAAATTGGGTTTGATTTCTGGTGCAGAGAGAACAGCTGTGATTCCAGGTCTTTGGCTTTGTCTAGTTCCAAGGAGCAGTGTGCAAACAAACTAATCATCTGAGATCTCAGCAATGAGCACAGGGAAGTGTGAGTTATGTGCATCAGTAACTTGTGCAAGGGAACTAATTAGGAGCAGATGCTTAAACTTTCCTAATGTTTATATGAGGAGAACAAATTGCCCGCTGGCAGAAAAAGCCATCTGTAAAAATGGTGTTCCAGTCTCGTAGTTTGAAATGTTTTCATTATATTCCTAATTTGCATGTACAAAATAAATTGCAGTATATATGTTCAATCAGCAATGTGCCCGAGTCATGTAAGGTTTAAGGTCTGGGCCATATCACCCAGCAGTTCTGTAAGATTGTTACATATTCAGATGAAGATTAGATGTCCATGAACCACTGTTTAGAAAAAACATATGTATATATATTTCCTCAAAAAATAACATGCATGGAGGATCCTACAAAATCAACATGAGTAAGAAATGTTATTCTTCTCTGATTCCCTAGAAAAATAGTAAGAATTTGCTGCTTCCCTCTCTTTTTCCTGTTCCACTAGACAAGAGAAAATAAATCAGTCATTAAAATGTTGGTGTCATGTAAAGGAGTAATGTTCTCAAGGTATGAAAACACATTCCCTCCTCCTTGCAGAATCCAGCCTCTTTTAAAAATAATGAATACTAAAGTGTTTAGGGATCCCTTCGTATAAATCGTGTATGTCCCATACAGTGAAAGACCTGTCCATTCCCAGAGATGTCAGCTGGGACATAAAAGCTTATTTTGGCTGTGCTCACCAAGTCCTCCTGCCATGGGCTAGGATACTTCCCTCCACCATCTGTGTGCTGCACTGATTGATTCAAAACCAGACCACAGACCGTAGACTGGAGAAGCAATTATTCATTTCTCAAAGTCAGTCTGCTGTAGCTTGAAACTGGCTTTGCAGAAAGCTTAGGAGAGGAGCATTATGATAGCATTAGGGTAGTTATTGGGACAGTTATCCTTCCAGATAAATCTTGACTGCACCTGCTGTCAATGGGAGTGCTTGACTGCCCGCTCTTGCCTGCCAAAGACTAAAAAAAACCGGTTGCCTTTAGGTCACTGGTGTTACTGCAGCACTGCCGAACCTGCAAGGGAGTGATTGAGTCTGATTTCGTGTACATCACAGGCCACTTCATTTTGCAAAGTTACTCCTGGACAGAGTTCAGTAATGTGTGTTAGCAAAAAGTGTTCCCTCCAGGGTGGGTTTCGGCTGTGATGTGAGTACTTCAAGAGATGGACACATCCTCCAAATTTTTAGGTCATTTGCTTCAGCATCTAATGACACATGGATTAAAAAGAAAAAGTATGGCTACATTTCTAACTGGATTTTTTATGGCTTTCATTTTGCCAGCTATTGGTTCATGTTACTGTTCTCCATTCTAGATTAAAGAATCTGTTAGTGACTGACATATCCTCCATGTGAGGATACTTAGACACCAAAATCAAGTCACCACTAAATCTTGTTTTTGAGAAGCTGAGTATGTGGAACTCTTTACATGCCTTGCTACAGGACGCTATTCATTTGCTAATGAAATCCTGGGGGCTGCAACCTGTGGACTTCCCCTTCTGGTGGCATCTCTCAAGAACTATGCTGGGCAATGTTTTCTGCAGCCCTTAAATCATTTCAGTGGTGTCCAGCATAATTTTCTGAGAGAACCTCAGACTGACAGCAGAGACCCAGCATGTGACTGTTACAGGCATGGGGAACATAATCTCTCCTGCTTCGTATCTCTTCCTGTTGTACTTTGAACCACAGCATTTGCTATTTTTTTTTTTTTTTTTTTTTTTGTCAGAGGAGCATGCTTGCAGCTTAGGCTGAGCTTGTCTGCTCTGACTGTATAGTCCTTCAGTAAAGTCCCTGCTTTCATAGAATCATAGAATAGTTGGGCTTGGAAGGGACCTTTAAAGGTCATCTAGTGCAACCCCCCTGCGAGGAGTAGGAACATCTCCAACCAGATCAGGTTGCTCAGAGCCTCATCCAGCCTGGCCTTGAATGTTTCCAGGGATGGAGCATCCACCACCTCTCTGGGCAACCTGTTCCAGTGTTCCACCATCCTCATTGTACAAAATTTTTTCCTGATGTTTAATCTGAATCTACCTCCCTCTATTTTAAAACCATTACCCCTTGTCCTATCACAACAGGCCCTTCTGAAGAGTTTCCCTTTCTTATTGCCTTTCCTATTGCTCTGCTTGCCTGCCTTTCTCCAGTCTGTGGAACAAGGCTAAGATTTCCAAGGTCTCAGAAGATGCCTGGCACTCATTTCTTAAATGATTACATTTTCCATAGGCATCTTCTTTAGCTGTAGTCAATTCTGTTTTATTTAAATGGTCCCACCTTAACAACTGCTCCAACTTTTCATGCCTTTTTTTCCAGATCATTAAGGAAAGTGCTTAGTAATAAACAGGCTAGTACCAGTGACTCAGCTGGCCTTGCTACACCCTCCCCATACCCTAGACTGGTGTTTGTTGTTAGCTACTTTCTGAAATAGGCAGTTCTTCAGTTCTCCGGCCATTTAGTATGTGCTTATGTGGTGCTAAAGCAGATGAGAGTCCCATCGAGTCAGATCTTCCCTTACGAAGAGCTATGTGGTAAGCTGGTCCCCAAGGAGCTTGCAATAAGGTACACAATAGTTTGGAAAGCACTTGCCTACATCACCCACAGAGATGAAGACCTTGGTTTCCTGAACACACTGTGCCATCTGTGACGTGGAGAAGATGGCTCCTGCTATTTGCCTGACCTTTGA
This sequence comes from Chlamydotis macqueenii, assembly GCF_036417535.1. Taxonomy (NCBI): domain Eukaryota; kingdom Metazoa; phylum Chordata; class Aves; order Otidiformes; family Otididae; genus Chlamydotis; species Chlamydotis macqueenii. The sequence continues at coordinate 20,725,238 of NC_141562.1, forward strand.
TCACAGCTGTGAAAGAGTAAACAGTTTCACTGGGCAGTCTGCACTACCTGGAGCATCTCCAGAAATGCTGCCAGCCCCAGGTGGGGATCGTGGTGCTCTGGGAGGCTGTAGAGCTCAAGCCTGCCCTGGAGCACTGAGGTGAGCCCAGGGTGTCCCTCTGAGCACCTGCTCTCCTGCAGCTCCCAGTTTTTTTGGGACTCGTTTCCCTGTGGGGTAGATCAATGCTTTTCCATAGACACTGATGGAGGAATACTTCAATGCACACCATCTGTGCATTTAACTAGTATCTTTAGTTAACCTTTCTTCATATTGTTCTCCTTCATTTCCAAATCTAATGTTGAATTCCTTGGGATGTGGTTGCCACGAGGCTTCCAGGGATGTAGATCAAGTTCTTAACTACTCTTCATTCTTCACTCTTCTACAACTCCTGAAGATGCTGAAGTGAAGGTTTTCAAAGCCTCTAGAGAGATCTGTGTGCTCATTTCTCAACTGATTAAATTTTTCTTAGCAGTTTCAACGTTTTAGCTCGCAACCGCTTTTTTTTTTTTTTTTTTTTTTTTTTTTTTTTTGCTTAGGAGCAAAGTAAAGAGGCAGATCCTTAGGAGATTTTAAGTGGCACAGATCTACTGAATTTAAACCAGAGGGTCTTATCCCAGGGCTGAATCTGAAACAATCTTTCTACCCTCCTATCCTTCAAAGTTTCCTGTACCCAGGAAGAACTTCATTGAAATCAATGGAATTGCACTGGCATGTTCAGAAACACAATGATTTTTAATAGGAAGGATTGTAAAATCTTGGAAAAAGTTGCTAGGCGATGTAGTAACTTGTGAACTCTCTATCCTTCGAAGTGTTTGAATCAAAATGAGATACCTTGCATTAGATGTACCCTGTGTCAGTCACATATTGGTGAGTTTAACGTGGAAATCACTGGAAAAACCCATGGCCAGTTTTGAGCAGTTTAGAGTAGACTATCATAAAACCCCATGCCTTAAAATCTCTGGATAACTGTCACTAGAATGGATGGAGCCGGTCACAAGCAGAATTTTGAGTGAAAGACATCTAGGCTAGAACAAAAAGGCACTAGTTTTGTACCAGCACCTCTAAATAGGTTCCAGGGTTACCTAAAGCCATGCCCTTGCCAAGCTGGGTAGGTTCTCTGCTTTGCAAGTATTGAGTTGGATTCTCTTAGCTGTCTAGCCTCATTTTCTGCACTTTTTTTTTTTCTGTTTTAGGACATTGTGGTTCAGTTTATCATACGTTCCTGTTATCGTTTTAGGCAAAGGAAAGAGTGGGTTTTCTGACCTCTGTAAATACAGGCATGGCTGAAGAGTGCTAGCTGCTGAAAAGGCCAAGAGGATGAAGACAAGTCAGGGTTAAGTTCATAAGTTGGTCGAGTTTAAAGATCCCATATGTGGGGTTTATGGAACGATGCTTTTCAGTTTTAAAAGATTTTTATTAAGTTTGCACAAAATATAAATGAAAAGTCATAAACAAAACCCAGAATCCTGCTCAGAGTTACCCTGAAATAAATCTGGAGTAACTGCCTTGGAGTCAGGCAATGACTCCAACTTTATGTTGTTGGGGCTAAAAGGAGAGCCTGATCCCATGAGTATATTCAAACGTGCAGTTATAAAGTATGCAATGTTCTTTTAATAATTTAGGCTAAGAAATTTACAGGCTGCCGTTCACTAAGAACTGAGTTTAACCAGTGATGTTTTGATTTAAATGCTCTTTTGGATTCAAGTGTCATAAGAATGGAATGTGTCCAGTGACCCATACAGAATTTCCTGTGCCTGTTATCAGCATCACAGCTAGTGGTCACCACGCACCAGGAGTTTGTCCTCATGACACCTCAGTCAAACAGGAAAGCATTTTATTCTTTGGAGAAACGGAGGTACACAGCACTGAGAGACCTTCTCAGGGTCACAAGGGGAAGCCTGTTGTAGGGTGAAGATAAAACTCTTACTGACTTGATCATGGCCAAGATTTCACTTGGACTTCCCCAAGGACCATAGGGGACTTAGTGAAGTGTTGAGTTGGAGAAGAATCATCAGGGCAGCTATTGTCAAGATGTCAGGTCAGGATTTTTCCATTGGTGAAATCAAAGGAGGACTGAAAAACCTGTGCCCTTCTTGCCTTTCCAACTCTGCCACTGTGTCTGTTGCATTTTAGAAAGAGGCTGTCATCAGGCGTGCAAAGGCAGGGGCTACCTTGGCTGTAAACACGTTCGCTGCTTTCGCAGACCATCAGATCCTGGGACTGACTTTTTTGTCCTCGCTGATCTGGATTTTGTTAGCATTATTAGGGCTTGTTTCCCTGATTTCAAAATTGCATGAAGACTATCTTCTCTTGAATCCTTGCAGTCTCCCTTAACACCGGGAGGATAGACAGTATATTGTGGAGGGTGAGTGTCCCCGCAGAGTTAAATTACACATAGAAACTGAACTCCTGGCCCTTCTGCAATGAAGGGAAGTCTTGGCAGCCAAGCAGGGACTTCACCCAGACACCAGCCCTTTCTTCTGAGCACTCTGCTCTGCAGGATGCACTCTTTCCATTAGAGTCTCACTCCAGGACTTCACTAGGGCACTGTGAGAAAACCACTGTTGTCTCTTATATCAGATTTAGGGTCTGCAGTGCTCAAGCCATGAAAGCTCCACAGAGGCTGGGCAGTCAAATCCATGGAAATCAAATGAGAATTTGAGTAAAGCCCCTAGTTAATAAGCCATTCCCAAGTCCAAGAAACATAACTGGAAATAAATTGCATCCATACATTTCACAGTTTGATTTACATTAAAATGAAAACATGAGAAAGACCTGCCATTGACGAGTTCAAACAATGCAAAATTCTGCACAGTTTGTGTTTATTCAAGCATAATTTATGTCTCAAATATTCCATTGAGATATAAATAAATCAATAGTAGTACACTACTTGTGATTTATCTTGGAGCCATTTAAAAAAAAACAGATTATTTTTTTTCTATACTGGTAGTGTGGACCTATCATAAAAACCATCCCATGTACAACATTTTGCTGTTCAAGGCCCAAGCAAAATGCCTTCTGACAAATGGCCTCTTTTCACAGTTCAGACAGCTTTGCTTCTGTTCAAACCTCAACCTAGCCAAGTTTCTCATGTACTCAGTATCTGAAATGAATCTGTCACTCATCTCTAGATTTAACCTCCGGACAGATTTCTGACAAATGGAGTTCAATCATTCAGCCCTTTAGTACCGGAATTGTGCCAGGGAGGTCGGTTTGGAAGCAGTGGAGGAGCAGCACGTTCAAACACCACTTGGCCGCTGACAGGAGCGGTGATTCAGAGCTGGTAGCATTGTTATTCAACAAATACTATTGGACACAGAAGAGAAAGGAATTCTCCCCCAGTCCCTATGGCTCCTATGGCTCTTGGCAGCATTTCTGAGGTGAGTGAGTCATTAACAGCTGCTTGGGAAGGGAGGGAAGGCTGAGCAGCAGCATGCCATGGCTCCTAGTTGGGCTTCTCCACCCTTCCAGGAGTTCAAGGCTTTTTTTCCCAAGTATCTGAGGTTATAGAAGAAACCTTGGTGCTCTGGATTTTGTGTTGGCTTTAGGCTTGGCTTAGGTGAGGACAGTCATTTCATATTTGCCAGAATGGAGATAATTAGAGTCATATAAAAATTTAGGCTGGAAGGGACCTCTGAAGATTGTGCAGTCCAACCTCCTGCTAAAGCAGGTGAGTCCTGAAGATCTCCAGGGACAGAGATTCCAGGACCTCTCTGGGCTCCCCTCCAGGGCTTGTCCTCTGGGTTGCTCCTACAACAAGGACCAGACGGACATGGATTGACACACCTACTTTGATCAAGAAAACTCCTAAAGAGGCAAAGAAAGAAAAAAAGCTGAGTTTGTTCATCCTAATGTGGCAAGCTCTGGCCTTTCAGGAGGGAGATCCCCTCTCCTGCCTCTCAGCTTGGGGCAGATACTGTCCCATTTTTGGGGAGGGAAGCAAGAACTCTCTGGGAAATCACTTCAGGTTCACTGTCAGCAGGAATAGCCAGCTTTATCAGGTCCAGACTGACTTAGAGCCCAGAATTCCCTTAGGGCATTCCAGCTAAGGCCAAATCTTTGCTGCACTTAGCATTTGCCACCAGGGTCAAGATACTGGCCCTGATGTCCCTGCTGGGTTTCCCATACCCCTGGTTGTCATCTTTTGCTCCCAGAGCACCTTGACAGCAGGTCCCAGTTGTCAGGGTACCAAGGATGCTGTTAACATAGCATCCCATTCCATTTCATGCATCAAATCATTACCTGCTGTTCAGCTGGGTTATCATATTTCAAAAACCACTGCATATCTGCACATCTTGCACTCCTCTGGGGGCTCCATCTCTTTGGATTCTGCGTGGTTCCCAAATGCCAAGCATTTTTCTCCCAGGCAGTCCTTGGTTTCTGCCCATGGTGCCACTATGCTTGTGTTGTGGCCACTGTCTCCCCCATCACCTCTCCCTCCCCAAGAGCCTGCCAGAGTAGGAATTGGGCAGGATTTCCTGCTGCCTTTCAACCCATTCAGAGCTTTGAGGCCGTGAGGGAGCTAATTTCTTCTATGTGCTTGTCTCCATGCCAGTTGAAGCCCTGGGGACAGGGCTGGCTCTCGGCATGCCTCCGGCATTCACACCTCTGTGCTGGGTCTGCACACCCCTATGGCCGCCCCAGGCACGGTCTGCACTTGCAAGAAAAAAAGGTGAACCCTCATGATTTACCCCTTGATCAAGGCACTGCTTTATATTCAAACACTCACAGACAATTTGTTTGCTGCCTTTCTCCTCCTCCTTATGGTTTAATGCCCCTGCAAGGTTCATCGATAGAGGTTGTACCTGGATCTTTGCATTAAAAGCCTGTTTCTCTAATGCACTGGAAAATGCATTCCTCCTCCTTTACCTCACAGCCAGGGTAGGCACTTAGCCTTTTATTTGAGTCTGCCACCCAAGTGGACAAAAGAATTCAAAAGTCTGCTAAAAACTTCTCCCCAGCACTGGCAGCTCAGTGTGGTAATTCAGAGTTAGGCTGGACTTTTCCTGCCTCACACACTCCCCCCAATTTTTTGGGGGAACATTGCATATGGCATGTGAATCCAGATGAAACAGCCCTTGCCTGTTATTACCATATCCTGCTTCTGGGAGGCCATTTGCCTGGAATTACAATTACCCTGCTAAAAGTTGCAACTTTCTCCCAGGTAATTTGTGAACAGATAAAACTAAATTTGTCCGTGATGCTGTTTCCTGTGACTTAGGTCATGACTTACTGCCACGCTAACACTGAGCTGAAGTTGGCTTGGGATTTGAGCCTCCATTGGCTTTTGTAGAAATCATTCTTGGGCATCCTTCAGTAAAGGGAAATGGCTGAAAAGGGATGGAACAGCCCAGGCTCAGCAGCGGGCTGGGCACATCAGCAGCCCCTTGGTGCTTTCTGCCCTGTTCCTGCAGGCAGCCCCTCCAAGTCGCCAGTTGTTCTCATTTCTCTGCCTCTGATTTCCTCGGATATTGTTGACATATTTCAGATTCCCCTTCAGTGTGGGAAAAGGGAACTTGGGCCCTTGCTCAAGTCGGCGTAATCCAGGCCCTGCAGGCAAGGAAGGTGCCTCCAGCTGAGGTCACTGGGTGGGATTGGTTAACCCAAACTTTCTTTTTTCTCTCCCTGCCCCAAACCATCACATAATTACCAATACTATGGTGGGGTCATGGGAGTTTTAATTAACCAGTAGTTTGTAAAGGTCTTTGGAAGTTACAAATTTTATTAATAAACTATGGACTTGGATTCTTTTAATCAGAACTTGCTGTAAAGTTGAATATTAAATTTTTGCTTTGACTGGGCTTGTTTGCCTGATACCAGATTCATGACAGACAACAAGAGTTTGCCGTTGGCAAGGACTGTGGATTGTGCCCTCATCTCAATGGAAGAATTAATTAGGCACCTACATTTAAGTGTAAGCATAGTCCTACTGAAGCTAGTGGGACTTAAAGGTGTATGCTCTGTACTTCAGGCAAATGCAAACATTTCTTCCCAAACAGAAATCCAGAACCAATCTTGTCAAGTTAATAACTCATTCATTTAACATTTAATTTGTCTCTTGTTTCTATGTCTTTGTTTCCTCTGAAGAACTCATTTTCTTTATCTGCTCTTGCTCTTCTTGCTGTGTGGTATCCATTCATTTCCAGAGCTGCCTCACTGTATGGACTTTATCCCTCTCCTCTTCGATTCATTTCTCCTCCACCTCCAACCCTTTGCCATTTCAGCACTGCTCCTTGTAGTACATCTTCTGTGCAACGTCTACATTTTGTGCTATTAAGTGCAGTCACCTCAGACTTGCTTGGGAGCTGGAAATTTTGATTAAATGCTGTTGTTGGAACAAAATGTTTATGATACTTTTTTGGAGTTCCCCTTTATCTAGAGTCTGTCCAGCTGCTTAATTCCAGCTGTGGCTAAATATTTAATGATATAATTAACTTTAACCACTACAGATAATGCCTAATCTGTCAAATTTCATCTGATTACCCTGTAGCATTTTACCTACATGAGCCTCAAAGCAGCACTTTGTGATGGGTGAGAGGTTATTTGCTGTGGTGCAGGAATGCAGCTGCTTCTGGTGAGGAGCACAGCAGCTGCATAAATTTATTTGGCACTCAGTCATTGGATATAGAGGATATGGATCTAACCAAACCATAATGGAGGCTTTCAGGAGGCAGAGTACAAACATTTAACATCTTGAGTTACAATTTGGGTAGAACATCATGTTCCTGCAGCACTCTTAAGATAATGCCACGAGATCCTTAGAGCAAATAAAACATCTGCTTTATACCTCTGTCAGACAGGTGACTCTTCTGTAATACAACACCCTTATGAAATACGGTGGAGCTTATGATCAGTGCTGAGGAAAAAGAGCTCTTGTTTTGTAGCTACACTTATGTTACTTGTCCATTAAAAATACAGATCCAGCTCTGTTAATGGAAGCTGACATTATCACAGCCGAAAGTAATATGCCTGCAGGCAGGCCAAAAAAATTTTTATGGCCCATCATTAGGACAATTTGGGAAACTAATATGTGTTCTGTGTATACATATCGTGCTTAATTTTTCTCCACAACAAATGCTTATCATGGATTTTCTCTGTCTGTTGCAGCAAAAAAAAAGGCAAGGAAAAAATCCCAAACTGACGTTATTTATTATATTGCCATTGAAAAAAAGATCATGAAAATGAGTTGTAAAAGCTATTGGGCAACATTAAACTTGTGCTGCTGAGTTCACAGGCTATCTCAGGGGACTTGGTGAACTCCTGCGTGCTCTGAGAGTTGGAATCTCTTGCACAGTTCTTGGGCACTGGCTTTGTTTATGCAGTTTACAAATTAGTGGGCTTGAGGGTAAGATAAATTATGAATGGGGGGAGATTTCAGACTAGCAAAGACTGTGGGTCTTTGTGGTGAACTTCAGGATCATTGTTTCTTCTGTCATGGCTAAGATCTTTTGAATAACAGGAGCCTGAGATGGGGAGCCGGGGATAAAATTGCCACCAGAGTGGAAGTGTAAATAGAGCCCTGTGAACTTCTCAAACAGTTGGGGCTTTTTGCCTCCAATTCTAGGCTTGGAGTGACTGAAATGTATAAATTGGTGTCAGATTTACAAAATTGTTTTGCCTAAGTCCCTCTCTTCATGAAAAAAATGAAAACATCTCCTTTTGGCATTTTCTGAGCAAAACATTTTAGAACATTTATAATGAAGGAACTATGTCAATTTAGTTTGCTTTAAAATAAACACTTTAAAAAATATATCAAGAATGAAACAAAACATGGTTTGGGGACAATCCCAGAATGTAATTTATTTTTAATTTTAATCTCAAAAAAAAAAAATTATCAGGTGGATCCACATAATGTTAAAAAAAATGTACTTAATTATCTACAGGAACAGGAAGTGAACTAGAAGTCTATTATTCACTGACTGTGTGCAAAGTGGTCTCATAATTAGTTCAAGTGACACAGCAAAGAGGTACAAGTCCAAACGTACATTGTGTCTTTCTTATTTTATTGAGTAGAACAACTCTGCCCTTGAGGCAAGATGCAGAGGGGAATTTGGGGCCAGTTTTCAAAGTGTTTATCATTGATGGTTACACTGGAACAGCTACGTGGGAGCTGAAAATTGAGCCAATAGAGTCAGACAGTGGGAAAAATGTTTATTGCATTAACAAAGGTATAAATCAGAGTGGGACGAAGTGTGTAAAATCACTGAATTCTCAAGGAGTTAAAGATTTTAATTTTGTTTCAATAAAGGCAACAGAAGTAAGGAAAGAAGACCATTCTTCTGAGGTCACAACCTCTGGTACTGCTAGAAATTACGTAGGAGAAATGGTCACATGCAGTTCCCCAGGGCTGAAAAGCAGCACTGATGGAAAGTTGACTTCTTGCTTTTTAAAATTCTGTAAAAAGAAATTTACGTTCAGATGCAATGGAGAAAGCAGAGCTGCACGTTGAAGTGTTCTGAGGAGGTATACTGTCACCAGAAATGATTTGTTGTGGAATAAAACTTTCTCCCCAAATCCAACCAAACAGCAAATCCCATCAGGGACCATTGGTTTCTGTTGGTGGGGTACCAAATCCATGCAATTTTGTCCTCAATGCTGGTCTGGATTCTCTACAGAATTAATTAGGTTTCTATGTATGACTGTGGTTTTTTATGATATACATTCCACCAGGAACAAGCCTATGATTTACAGACACCACTGGTGGTCCACGCTGTAAGTATGGCAAAGATCATCTGACCATCACTATGCACCATTGGTAACATGAGTGCCATGGATATCTTGATTGGGGCTCCACATGGAGAGAGAGTTTTACTTTGCAGCCAAAATGATGACCTGAGCATCCTAGAAAAATATAGCACATCCTCTGCAAATTCAGCACTGTTCCTATACGAAAAGGACGTTCTTTCTTAGAATTTACAAGTAAATCTACTGAATAGTTTATAAGAAGAAAGTAATTAAAATCTAGGTCCATTAAGTGGACAAATTTTGTTTTTCCCAAATGCTACTAATAATAGAAAGATACCTGACTCCCAGAACTTCAGATTCAGAGAAACTTGTTCACAAGCCACATTTGGAAACATCCAATTGTAATTATACTCAACAGCAACTCTAGGTATTTACTATATGCTATTAGTATTTACAATTGAATATATTTGCTGTTGAGTGAAAGGGCTAGGGGAAGGTCTGTAGCTCAGGTGAGCATAGCCATTGTGCTTCCAGGGAGAAATTCAGAGCCCAGCAGCTCTGCTCCCTGGCTCCTTTGCTCACACTGAGGCCACCAGCTGTAATGCCTCCCTGCCAGCAGTCGCCGGTGCCGGGTGCTGTCACGGAAGGTGACTATATACTGTTGTCACCATCATGTAAATGTGCTGGGAAACTGAGGCAGCTGCAGCCCTTCAAGTGCAGTGTTTCATAGCACAGTGTTTAGCTGGTGAAAGCATTTGCCAGCAGAAAATGTGATGATCAGTGCAGCGCTTTGCCACGTAGCCCTAGCAGGCTTCCCCTGAGCTGCTGGTGTGTAGCAGCACTCTTGCTCTAATCTGGCTATGGAGGTGTGTTCAGCACCAAATAAATTCTCACTTGCTGGCTTTTTGCCTCCTCTGCAAAAGCCAATGGCTCCTTGGAAATGTTCCAGAAAGCATCTTTCTAGGCCCTCACAAAGGCTGCCTGTGGTAATGTAATGTACGGCATTAAATTCCTGGATATTATCAGGAAACTAGGAGTACCCAAAAGATTTCTTGAGGCAGTGTGATCTTGTAAATTACACTACTTGAACCATCACCATCACTGTGATTGAGACCATGACTTGCAGTGCTGAAAGCATGAGTCTGCCTTGTTTGAGAGGAGAGACAAAGCTTAATGCTTATAAACATATTCAGCTTCTTCTGGGTTTAACCACTAGAGGGACTGATGGCAAAGTTTACAGATTTTGCTTAAAATCAGACTATCATCTTGTGCATCAGGCATGACTCCAGCAGCCCTCCATTGCCACGAGGTGCCCTGTCTGTGGAAGCAGTAATCCTCTCCCACACCAGGCTGGACTCACCCATGCAAAGTTGCTGAAGCACTTACACCTCCACATGCACCCAGTGTCGTGTTCGCTTTGAGTGTGAGAAGACGCTAGCAAATAAAATCTTATCGACAGTGCTGGAGCGTTTTCATTAATGAAGGCCAGGGGTCTTTCAGGAGGGTTCACTGTCCTTGCCGCCTCTGTCTTGCTGGTTTTATCTTGCTGGTTTTATCTCGCTGGTTTAGGAAGGTCTCAGTCATCCAGTGAGAGCTGCAAAACACCACCATGGTGCAGAACTACAGGATGGAGGAGCGATATGAAGCAGAGAGATGAGGGGAGACAGCGGGGAGCCAGCAGAATGGAAGCACATCTGTTTCACAGTAACGAGCCCTGATTTCAGTGATCCTGTGTCTCATAGTATTTATCATAAGGAGCATTTGGTGGAGAGATGTGTTGTATTTCCAGCAGAGTGGATGTACATCCTCAGTAACACAAAGCAACCCTAAATGCCATAAGTATTTGAATAACCAAGTCTCAACACTGAGTACATACCTAGATCCATGCTAATGGAGTAATGAAAGCCAGATTTTTACTGTACACTTTCTATATATGATAAAACAACCCATATGTTTGCGTGTCCCATAATTCCTTCCAAAGCAAACATCTTAAACACTGCAGTATAGGTGCTATTTGAAACTCAAACAGGCCTAATAAGACAATTACAAGAATGTATAAGCCACATGCTAGGAAATAATAATATTGTAGCAATATAAAACATGTACAAATATATAATTACTTATATTACCCCAACATGCTGCCACAAATGGCTTTTCAATTTCCTGGGTCACAAAAAAAAAAGCATTTTCTACATAACATTGTTACCAAAGATATTGATAAACATAATAAAAATTAATTGCTCACCCCTTTCCCAACCTAAATCATTAGCCATAATTATGTTACCATTTTCTGCCTGTTTCCATCCACTCTGTAAGCCACAGAATTCCTGGAAAAGACTCAAAAAGAGGCTGTCTCTCTGGCAAAAGTGTAACATAACTTTTTGTATTTTAAAATGTAATGTTTCACTGGTGTTTTGGTTTTCTGACAGGTAATGTCTCTAGAATGCCACCTGCAGTGAAGGAAAGACTTTGAAGCTTTTTGTTGGAAGTTTGCAAGTAGACTCACACGTATGAATCTTCGGGCCTTTGAATTGTTCCTACGCTTCTGGAGGAATGGGCTTGAGAGGAAACATGACTGCTGCCCTCACATTGCAGGGCTCCTCCTAATTGCCTGTAGGACCTGGGTGGATGCCTCGCTCTCCTTGTCAAAATTATCCTTCTTGCTGAGCAAGAAGGAGCCGGGGCCAGAGTGGTGCGAGGGTGATGGGGCTGCCCGTGCTTCTTCTGGCGTGCCTGGCACTGTGCAGAGCCCTGCTTCCTGTGGGTTTGGGTGGTATGACCACTACCATTAACACCCTCCAAACGTTTCATGTCCCTTGTGATTGCAGGCTGGAGCTTGAGTACTTGAATACAAAACCCATGGATGTCATCATGGTTCAAGAAACAGAGACGGCTCAGATGACAGACATGTCATTTTGTGACCTTATGTTTTTAAGACCATTTTAATCCCCACTATCCCTGGTAGGGCTTGGACCAAAAAGATGGAAACAGAAGTTTTGACTGAGATGCAGTAATTTTGGTGGGTTTTTTTTGCCGCTTTGATACTTTAGATTCATGATTCCTGTATTTCCTGAAATGAATGCCAGTTACTTCACCCCATGACAGCAGTTTTACGTGTCCATTCAGTGGGAGAAAAATTCTGCCTCAGGAGGACACAAATGAGTACGTAACCTCACCGGGATTTGCTGTATAGGTTCAAGGTTGTGGGGCTGCTAATTTTAAAAGGAACAGTTAATAACTGAAGCCAACTCCTGCTGCCAGCAGCACCTTGCAAAATAATAGCGTGTGTGTTAGTAGAGAGCGTTTGGACCAGGGAGCACCTACAGCCATCACTGATGTTGGGCTCTTCTTGCTGGGGGATGCCTGAGGACTGCTAATCACAGCCCCATGGGGCTGCAGGTCTGAAAAGAAGGACAAAAGGGTGAGAGAAATGGGGGGCATGATAGGGTGGGGAAGGTAAATGAAATAGGGAGTTTCAGAGTGGCTGGACTGATTTCCAGAATCATGCTGAATTTGATAAGCAGTTTGGAAGAAAAACAACAGAGTGGGATTTTAAAGCACCAAACCCTTTCCCCTGGATAGCCGCAAAATGAAGGTTTTTGGCTTTTCACTTTGAAAGGAGATTTTCATTTAGAAACAGCCATGACAAAAAGCCATATTTACAAGAGTTGAAGAATGTGAAAGAAAAGGGAAATCCTGGATTTTTGAGTTATTAAAAATTGTTTCCCCCTCTCTGTTTATCACATTTTTTCCTTTTTGTCTCAGTCCAAGCCCGCCACTCCTCCGTCTTTTCTTCCTGCCTGTGATTTCCCGGTTCTCCACCAGCTGACCCCTCACTCAGCTCCCTGTGGCCTCTCAGCTGCGTTTCACACAGTTCAGCTGTGTAACATCTCTACCCAGGAGAAGGTCACAAGCTGGTGTGCCCAGCATGCTCCATGCCTAACGTCAGCTCTCTAAAAGCTAAGCATTTTTTGTGAGCTGGTTGTACTCTGCTCCTTCTACAGCACTGAGGAGAGAGAAGCTTCTCCACAGTCTCGAGGTTAGGAAATGTGCCACCCATGTACAAGAGGGGCTGGAAGGGGGATATGGGGAACCACAGGCCTGTCAGTCTGACCTCAGTACCGGTGAAGGTTATGGGGCAGATCATCTTGAGTGTCATCATGTGGCATGTACAAGAGGACCAGTACTAACTGCCTAACTAACCTGATCTCCTTCTATGACAATGTGACCCACTTAGTGGATGAGGGAAAGGCTGTGGGTGTTGTCTATCTAGACTTTAGTAAAGCCTTTAACATCATTTCCCACAGCATTCTGCTGGAGAACCTGGCTGTTTGTGGCTTGGACAGGCACATTCTTCACTTGGTAAAAAACTGGCTCAATGGCCAGTATTTAAAAGACGTGTGGATGCAGTGCTTAGGGATATGGTTTAGTGGTGGACTTGGCAGAGTTAGATTAATGGTTAGACTTGATGATCTTAAAAGTCTTTTCCAACCTAAATGATTCTATGATTCCAGAGAGCATTTCCTCTTCCCTGTCCCCAACTGCAATGGGAGGACATACCCAAATGTCCCTGTGGCCTATGGAGGGAAGCTCCGTGCCTTGCTGCAGGCAGAGGTCTTGGCGAGGCTACAGCTAGACATTGCCTCCTTCCCCGGGTGTAACTCTGCTGAGATGGCAGCAGACAGGAGATGCCTGGAGGTGAAAAAAACGGAGGGGAAGTGAAGTGTTGGGCTGATGGAGTTTTACTTTACTACTGGTGTTACCAGGCTTTTTGAGAAGTGACTAAAGCTGGTTTTGCTGGCACAGCTTGGAGGCTTTGGGGTGTCACTGAGGAAGGCAGGTCAGGTGGGTAAGCCCAGGGCTGCCCTGGGGAGGAGCTGGGGCATAGGCTGGGAAGGCCATGGGCAGTGGAAGGGGCTGGGGGCTGTGAAGGGAACATTGAGAATGAAGCATTGGGTTTTTACTTCTAGTGTTCATTGCTGAATTTGCAATCCTTGCTCAGGGTGAAAGCAGCAGTGGAATTCAATGTATTTAGAGTCACTGGGCACGTTGTAGTGACAGGAGATTAAACTTTTTCACCAAGCAGACCACAGTGGGAAGATAAGGGCTTCTCTTCTCAAGAAGGATCTCAGGGAGATCACAGAAGAGCTTCGAGCACACACACTGTGGGAATTTCTGCCATCACATACAACCTCAGCACCAACCATTCATCTTCTGACTTTCGCACCACGGGGCTGAAGGAATTGTGCTAAGAACCAGGCTGGCATGTGAAGCCTTAACTTCTTCCGTGATCCCACAGCTGAATAATTCAGGTTATTCAGTTTCATTGTGGAGCCTCAGAGCTAGGAAAAACAGCAGCCTGGCTGTTCATCTCCAGCATGGTAGTCCTGGGCTGTGTTTTGCAGAGGCAGAGGGGAAGAGCTCCTCTGAGCTCCTACCCCTTGCTTTACTGCTAGTCTTTTCCTTCACTTGTGGGTGATTCTGAAGCAGAGATTTACTTTCTCCCAGTGAAAGAGGAAACCAATATAGAGACACACGAGCTCAGTAGCCTTGTAATAATAATAAGCTAATAAAACCCCCTCGCCTAAGTTTGCTATTCCACGTAGTCATGATCAAGCAGTGCCTTGTGCAGGAAGCTGAGCAACACAGCTCCAGAAGTGTTTCCATGAAGATTTTAATCTGCGTAATCTAAGGAGCTTTCTTACAATAAACTATTGAAATCAACTCATCTGGTCGCATTCTTGTGTTTAGAGTGATTCTTCCTTCACATATGTCTGGGGTGTTATGTTGGGCTCACCAGACACCCTGTTTGTTGTTTTGTGTCACGAGTCCATCCTCAGCAGGACCGGCACTCCAGAGCCTTTCTGCCCACCGCTTCTGCCTGCTCCAGGGACCAGTCATGTTTTTCCACGCTGCTGAGATCCATCTTTCAACTAAAACCCAATCTGGCCAGCCAGGGTTCCTGTTTGGACTGGAGGCCTGACAGACAGACCCCACTTACCATTTCAGGGTGGGATTTCGCTGCCCCCCCACTCAGACACAATTTTCCCTCTGGCACAGAGCTGGAGTTACTGCTCTTGCTGGAGTCAGGCAGGCCATGGCAAAAGAAAAGTATGCAACATGTTAGTTATACCTAGCATGTATCCTAGCATGGTCTGATGGGCCAGGATGCTCAGGAATCCCTTCAGCTGTATCTCCAGAGGATCACTTCTGGTTTGAATTAGACAAAAGAGCTTCTGGCCTGGGCATTTCAGGGTACGGTGGTTTTAGGCAAGAGCCTGTGAGTCGTTTATCTAGAGACAACTCCCCTACTCAGCAGTTGGCAGAAGTTACTTGCTGACCTGAGGGGAGACCATGCAGCACCAGCATGGTCCCTGCCTTGTACTCACGGTCAGGGGTCCTCAGAAACTCTCAAGTTATGCCAGAGCCATGGTGCTTAGTACCCTTGTGTCAGCTTTCTCCCCTTAACCAGAGGAGCTCGGCATCGGCATTGCCTGGTGCAAGGAAAGTGCCCAGGACAGAGTCTGGGCAAGGAGACCAGTTTGTCAGTGTGGGAAGGCGATGCAGCCTGGAATGGTCTGGGGGTACCCATGTTGCTCCATCATGCAGACAATCAGGGGCTCCTCGCTGACCTGAGCCCACATCTGCAAGCCTTCATGATTAGGGACAAAATCCTGGGCTCAGCCATTGGGAAGGCACAGAAGGTGGGATAGAGGTGGAAAAGAAAAGCCAGAGACTCATCTTGCCTGGTATCTTGCCCCTTGGCAGCACAGAGAAGCAGGTGTTGGGCTTTGCTGTGATTTAGCACCAAGATACGTGCCACCAGAGACACGGAAAATTCTGCAGTTCCCTGCTGCTACAGCTCCAAATGTATGTCATCACTTCCAAAATTGCAAGCCATAAAGTAAAATAAGAAAGACAAAAGTTTTGAATGAAATAAAGCATTCATTTCAGATTCAGTAAATTTTGAAGGACTTTTTATAAAAAAAAAAAAAGCAAAGAACGTTTCATAACAGTCATTTCTCATTCAAAAACCAGTTTGACTCTTGCAAGAACAAAATTAATTTCCCTTGACAGCAGCAGTTTGGAGATAAGTTTATGAAACATTGTTGAATCTTCTCGTCTTGCTTTAAAAGACAAAGTTTTAACTTCTAAAGCTTTTAACATTAAAAATGTAAAAAATGCCGTGAAAATGTCCCCTTCTTTTCTTTTTATGTCAAACAAACAGGCTGTGTTTGTGGACTGCATGCCAGATCAGAGTCTTGACAGTATATGAGCTACTTCGGTCAAGTGTGAAGTCCTAACTGTGAGAGCAATAAATTCACAAATCAAAACTATCCTTCCTGAGACTGAAAGAACTTTATTGCTGGAAAACACAGTCACACACTGGTTTTCTTTCATACTGCCATGATAAAGTCCTCAAGACAATGAGGTATTTATTCCAGGTTTCCTTGGTTTAAGAAAACTTTCAATGCACAGACCTTGTACGGAGCGAAACACTGTTTATATTAAGCAGCGTCAATAATGGACTTAGATAAGGTATGCTCCCCAAATAGGAATGATCTGCAGCACTAAGAGTCCCTGAGAAGGAGCAGGGCTGGAATCACCGAACCTTGATATTAAAAGCAATAGCCTGGCTGTGGAAACATAAGGCCAGTCACCAAGTGGCACGTTGCAGGCTTGAGGTAATGGTCTGCGTCCCCATTGTCCCAGCACACTGGTGCTGCACCTCACTGGCTCAGAGCTTTTGTTTTGCACAGGAAGATGACTGCATGGCTGTCCTTGCTCCGTGGCTCCTGGAGTTTAAAAAAAGCCTTCCCTTCATGAATCACAATATGCACTCACCAGCCAATTATGTTTGGCTTCCAAACTGTTTACTCCATAGCTGATATATTCTCCCCCCTCGGCTCTACCTCCACCCTGCTTTTTGTTCTTTTTAGGCAATAGCCAGGGAAAATCAGGACAGCATTTCAAAAATTTGGCTATATAAAATAAATGGTTTTTTTTTTCCCATCAGGCCCCATTTCATGCTGGGCTGCCTGTTAGCACCAAACTCCAATGCTGCTCAGGTTTGGCTAGCATGGTGCCAAGTGCAATGAGAGCTTGCTCTCAGGGAAAATCTCTGGGTGCAGTTGTATCATTGCTAGTAGCATTTTGAGAGGAAGGCAGTGTAGGACAAATGAGAATGCACTGAGTTTCAGCAGTTTAAACAATCAGTTTGTGTTTGGAGCAGCACAGATTAACCTGTTGAAGAGTCATAAAATATAGAAGTAAAAGACAAAACATTGGAGGGTGAAACAGCGTTTCTGTGCAACACATCATACTTTTTCAATTATAAAAATACAGTGGCATGAAATTCCTAAGGGCATTTAAAAAACGGAAAGGCATTTTGAACCAAAAGTCCCAAATGGCTTATTTAGAGAGGACTTAATCTGACGCCTTCTTTTTTTTTTCTAAATGCCTTTTGTGGTACTCTTTCCTAAATGACCATGACAACAGAATTAACATGAGTTTGCAAAGCGGTTTTTGGGCTTCAAACCTACGTTTTTCTCTAAAAAGAGGATTAAACCTGTTTTATGGAATTCTGCATATGAGCTGTGCTTTGCATGAGGAATGGCCGAAGTTTCAGCACAGCCTACTCTTGAAATGCTTCCAGACTGACAGTCTTGCTTGTTCAAGTCACTGAATCTTTGCCCTTGCTCTACAAAATGTTGGTGCTGTCTCCTGGAAGCAGTGAGAGGTCTCGCTGTCTCAGGAATGAGCCCGTTGGTCCCCTGTGACTCCCTTGCTGTCCACTGCCCCCTGCCCGCCTCGTGGCTGAACGCGTTGCCTTGCTACGTAGGGAAATCTGCAGATGCTGACTTCTTCAGCTCAAGGTCACAACTCTGGTGATTTGTCAGCAATGGTATGTACATGGACAGCCGCATCATGCAGTTGCAAAGGGAGTCCTTGGACCTGCAAGGATGTATCTCCATGCAGAGACAGGCTGGCTGGAGGATGCTGGAGGCAGCAAAGGATGCTTTAAACCGAGCAGCAACGGGGGTTGTGGGATTCAGCCTGCACAGCCCTGCAGCAACGGCAGCTGGTCCTGATCCATCCCAGAGAGACCAAAGGACCACTCCTGTGCGTGACACCAAGTCTGCACGAGCAGCACCTCAGCTAATGTGTTTGATGTGTGGCTTGCAGTGGAAAATATTTCAGGAAATAAAAATGTGTGATCAAAAAAAAGAAAAGAAAAAAAGCAAGGAGGGAAGGAGAAGGAGAAGGAGGAGGAGGAGGAGGAGAAGGAGGAGAAGGAGGAAAAGGAGAAGGAGAAGGAGAAGGAGAAGGAGAAGGAGAAGGAGAAGGAGAAGGAGAAGGAGAAGGAGAAGGAGAAGGAGGAGAAGGAGAAGGAGGAGAAGGAGAAGGAGAAGGAGGAGAAGGAGAAGGAGGAGAAGGAGGAGGAGAAGGAGAAGGAGGAGGAGAAGGAGAAGGAGAAGGAGAAGGAGAAGGAGAAGGAGAAGGAGAGACTGGAGTTCAGGGTGAGTCTTGTTCCCACTTTAAGGAGAATAAGATTTCAAATGGGAAGTACTCCTTCTATGCTGGGCCAGGTTGCTTCCTCAGAGACCAAAGCAGAAGTACTCCCTTCTCCCAAAGGGGCTCCTTCTTCACGGTAGCTTTGCCAGAAGAGGAGCAGGCTGCAGGACTGGGCTGGTGTGGCTGTGGACCCTGTGGGTACCAACACATCTCGGGTGCTCGAGCATCACTGCCAGGGCTTCAAGGTGACCGGGGGATCACCCTCAGAGCTCTTCTACCCAGCCTTCTGCTGTAAGAAATGGGATGTTTGCAGAGCCTGAAGGTTGTCCCTTTCACGTGGAGGAGCTGTAGCTTGGATTTTACAACCGTTTCCTTGGTGGAGCTCTGCAAGATATCACTTACTAAATAGTAAAAAGGAGATTGATGCTTTACAGCCCCTGATGAGAGTTAGGGGTAGGTTGTGTTTTGCCTGGGACTCTCTGCAGATTCTGCAGAGACTGCACACATTCTGAGCTGCGTGCTAACGCTGCTGAAATCAGGGCAATGCCTCCTCTTGTCTTTTAATGGGGTCCAGATCTTGGTTTCCTGTGGTGTTTGGAGCATGTCTGTTTCCAGGCTGGCTTGTTCTTTTTTTTTGCAAGTTGAGATGTCAAGTGATCACTACTTAAATGTGGCTGCAGGGACAGAAGTATTGGAACATGGAGCTTCTGGGTGGTAAAGTCCTTACTTGGTTCCGGCTCTCCAGCTTCTCAGGTGGACAGTCTGGACAAAGCATGGAAAGGAGATGGCATCACACTTGCTATAATTATTTGCCAGTGAGAAATTTTTGTCCTTCCCTTAAGAAAATGAGAGGAAAGTGCAGCTCATTAGTGTTCATATCTAGTTTGGCCATTTTCCCCCCTTTTCCAGAGACAATTTTGAATTGTCCCAAAAATCTTTGAGGCTGAGTTCCATTTGGTTCATTTTTGTGATGTCACCCAGAGTCATGCTGGTGGGCCAGGGACCTTTAACTTGGCAATCTCCTCTGTGACCTCCTACCGGGGCAGCGCCTGCCGTGCTGCCCCACAGCTGCCTCCCGGCTGGAGCAGCATGAAGACCTTCAGCTCCATCTCCCAGGAGGCATTGGAGCACCAGACCACATGCAATTGTCTCTTCTGCTGCAAAAGAAAAAAAAAAAAAAAGAAGGGAAAACTTTCCACTCCATTTTGGTTATTTATTTGCTTTTGACTGAAAGCCAAACTTTTCCACAGAAAGTAAACAGTTTTCATGAAAACTTTCTATTAATTGCAAACCATGTTTTCAGTAAGACCTCAGTATCAACAGTTTTGTGTCTGTCCTACTTTAGGCCTTTTAAAGGAGAAGACCTTTAAAGGCCATGTACTTTTTTTCTGGTGGGAAAATCTATGAAAAATGGAGCAATTGTCAAGTTTTGGTGATTATCTGCATTTCCCACTGCCCTGCGAAATAGCACTGGACCCAAAGTGAATCCAACGGCTTTATGTTTGTGGGCCAAATAGACCAGTTTGCTATCTATCTAAAAAGATTCTCTCAGCCTCCCAGTAATCTGTTAATTAACCACTGATAAATGGTGGGCTTAATCCTGGGTGGGGGAGTCTAATCCCACCGCCGTCTGGTGCAGCACCCGGGGGCTGCACAGCTGTACAGCTGCTCTGGCGCCGCATGTGCTGGTCCCGTACTGCCGTGGGTGTTTGCCTTCACAGGGAGCAGGGAGGACACAGCTTTACAGTAAATCCAACCCTTGCTGCTCTAAAAGCTGCCTGTTTTTAGCAGTGAGTGTCCCGATGAGAGGCGTATTTGTCTAATTTAAGGAAAGTCTATTTTTTTCCTGGTAACAAGCATCTAAATCACTCCAGGACGCGCCAGACATCCCGATGCTGGCGTCGCCAGTTCCCAAGGCTTGGCTTCACCTGGCCACCCAAAGCCTGAGCTTGGGACCTCCCTCTGCAAATCTGGACAATACCCAGCCTTGAGGGTCCGAGTGGTGCCAGACCTGGAGCCTCTGCTTGCTTCCCACTGGGAGCTCTCCCAATAAAACCCTTACACACTCGGGAGTTTAAAATCGCTTGTCAAATTACCTTTGTCTGCAGCTGAGACCGGGGTTCCTGCATTTGTGCTGACCTTGTTCCTGTCTCCTGCCTGTCTCTTAGCTGCCTGTCTCTGCTGGTTTCCTTCTCTTCCGGAGGGCTGGGCACAAGAGTGTGCACGCTGTGGCTGCCTTGTCCCCTCATGCCCTCTCAGGCTGGAGATGTGCCGAGGGGCTGCTCCGTACCACCGCCCAGGCTTGGGGTGGCAGTGTCCCCCAGGGTGCTCGCTGGCTTGTATGCAGGGGACAGAAGAATAGATGGTACAAGCCCAACTAAACAATAGGCTTTGTCCTGTGCCTGCTCTCCCCTGAGAGCTGCTCTCTCAATGGAGCAAGACCGGTCCTATCCAACTTCATTTAGGAGGTGGCAGGCTTGGATCCCTTCCAGGTACAGCGTGACACGCGTGTTGACCCTCTTTTTCGGCTGAAGGGTTTTTTCGGCTGTTTTGCTCCGGCTCCCTCCCCTCCCTGGCAGTGCCATCCTCATGTGCGCAAGCCAAGATGAAAGCTGCTGTGGTGGAAAGCTGGCAGCTGTGAGGATTTGTATGCAGAGGGGCTGCACGTGCATCTCAGTGGGGACTTTTTGTGCCACACATGCTGGCCTTGGAGTGTTAGCTTTGCATGTTGTTGGCTTCAGACAAGCTGCTTTCCAACAGCGTCTGTAGCCACTGAAGGTCATGTTTCCATCTGAGTCTATTCCCTTCTCTTCTCCCCCGTTCCCCCCCCACATCTCTCCATTTTGTATCTACTGAGATACAGTGGCTCAAAATCTCTGGAAAGCAGATCTTCAAAGCTCCCTCCTCTGGAGGAACTGCAGATCTGTGCTGCTTGCTGAAGCCCCGTTTCCACAGCTCTTGCTCCATGAAGGCTGCGGCATGGCTTGCAGAGTGATGAGGGCAGCCTGCCCAGCTGGTACCCAGTGCTCTGCCAGCAAGCACAGTCAGCAGCAGGGTTACAATTTTAGGATAGCATGTACAAGTGGGATCCCCTGAGAGGCTGTAAAGGCATCATTTCAGTCTTGGCTTCATGATCTGGGACAAATTGCAGTTTAAGCTGTCAGCAATGCTTTGCTTCACCAAATGCTCATGTCCTTTGGCTGGAATATTTTCAGGGTTGCTTGGTATTAAACACATTGCATTTCACTTTAGCAAGTGAACTAATGTCACTATGGTCTTTACCCCATAATGAGTTTTGTTTTGTTTTTTTTTCTTCCTATGGCTCTTTTAAGTGTACATAAAGTGTGTGTATGTGTGGCTGGATCTATATCGAACACTTGGGGAAAAAAGAGGGTTTTACAGTCAAGAAAATTGGCTGAGCAATTAACAGTACCTGAAGATTTCATAGTACTTATGGAAAGTAAATTTTAAATTCAAAATTATCTGCCTTTTTTTTTTTAAAGAAATATATGATATATTCATATGGATGAAGTGTGCCTGTGAGAAGCATTCATTAAGTTTGCTGTAATCATGATCTGATTGGAAGCGGGTCAGGCAAACAAAAAGGGCTAATTTTGGGTAAAGAAATGATTTTCTGTGAGTAATTAGGATATGCATTCATGGTTAAAGCATTTTGCAAATGTTAGCTGCTATGTAAACATACTCATAATTGTTATTAATGGAGTAAGGAAGTATTTTGACAGACAGCAGTCAAGATGAACTTGTCCAAGCCACAGTGTTTTCTACAGAGGAATATGAATATCTATACATACATCTAGAGAAGGCAGATGGTGTTTTAGCCAGCTGAAGTGATATCAATAAGGCTGTAGTTTTCTTCTTCGTCCCACATACCTCTGTGATCCCAGCAGGACCATGGCAGGTGAAGGCTTTCTCGCCCGTTTCCCCACGGCTGCAAGGAGCAGCAAGGCAAACGGCTGTTTGAACGTTCACAGGACAGTCTCCAGTGAGACAGTGTGCAGCTGGCCCAGACCAACAGATCTGGCCCTGCAGAAACCGGGTGGTCGGCCTTTGGAGCGGTCTCTGCTCTGCCCAGCCTCCCTGCCGTCAGCCTCGACACTGACTGCTGGGTTGTCAGCCCCTGCCTCCTCCCCCGGGAAAGGGTTTGGGGTTTCTGTATTTGCCAGCACTGATGTTTCAAGGAAAGCACATGCTTTCCTAGGTGGTGTACTATTTTCAGTCAGAAAACTGGTCAAAATATGTGCCCCAAATTTTTCCATTTCAGATCCAATAGCAGTTTCCTTTTCTTTTCCTTTTCTTTTCTAAGGGAGGGAGGCCTCAATAACTTTCTTTTGTCTTCTATGGGCTCCTGAGTTACTATGAATTTTTTTTTAGTGCAAAATCAGTTTTTCCTCCACAAGAAGAAAATTTCTTCTGAACACCCTGAGTGTAACTCCTGAGCATAGAGACCTGACTCTTGGAAGAAGTGATGCTAAAAAAGAAAAAGAATGAGGGAAGCTACAAAGAAATCTGTGCCCAACTGCATCTTACTAAAACAAAAGGTCTTGCGTGCAGGCCTCTTGCTAGCATGGTATGAGGGCTGTGATATTCATTTCACCAGGATGGGTCAATGATTTTCTTCCCGGGCTGATTTCCCTCTGCTGGCAGTGGGTGGGGGGAGAGGGGGTTCATGGCCTCAGGCACTGCAGCAGCTCTCCCCACCAGCTGTGTGGAGGCACACAGCGACTGGTCCCACTGGTACCAGTACTGGTAGCAGGGAGTATGGATGGAGGACATGCGTCACTGACCCTCCTCGCCTCACTGAGGGAAGACAGGATTTCTCACATCCCCAGTGAGACATAAGAAATGTTTTGTGCAGAAACATCTCTGCAATGTTTCGGGGACTTGAACTGCACAACATTAAAAATGTCCAGCAATATAACACCTTATTCGCATTTTCAAAAGCTGACGCACGAGTTTGAAATACTACCTCTCATAAGTTCCGTTCTAAAAAAATCCATAGTTTCAACTGAGGATGAAGTTTCCTTACAATTTGATTTGAAAGATATTTAAAGGCTTGAAGTTGGGGGAAATAGGAATTTTCAAGTCTTGAAGTTGGGGGAAATAGGAATTTTCAAGTCTTGACGTTGGGGGAAATGGGAAATGGCAAAATAAACAATTTGCCTAATTCACTGAGGATTCCTAAAAGGCCTCTCTGACCTAAAACTTCCATCTCTGCTGGAACAAGGAGCCCATTGCTGGAGATGGGCTGTGTGCTGCAAGGTGGTACGAGAAAGGTGGGCACAGAAGGAAGTGATGGAGAATTTATGAGGTCCCACCTTACAAATTTATGTGAAAGGCAATAAAAGCGGTTTTAAGGGTGTATCTATATGTCCATACTTCAATCTGTGATAGACCCACAAAAGCCTCATTTCCTCTGTTAGCACAAGAGCCCTCTGAACGACAGAGCTGATGGAAAGGCACTGAGGTCAAAACCATTTCAGAGGAGTTTTTAACGGCAATATAAGCCAACCTGGGACTGTGAGACTCCTACTAGGGCGCCTAGAGAAGGAGCCTTCTTATCTCCCTGCTGTGGTGACCTGCTGATAAAGTCCAGCTGTTGTGAATAAAAGCCACAAAATATTTGGATATCTAAAATGAAAAGTTCTCCAGACCTTGATAAAACAGAGTGGCCGGTAGGAGTCTGGCTCAGATGGGGCATTCTTCGTCATTCAGCTTCAGCTGATGAGAAAAAGTCTTTTTAAATAACAGTAGCAATGCTTTTGGGGTTGGACAGAGCTCACCCAGATTTAGCTACCTAAATGTTAGTCCTCTACTTTATGCCAACACCTTGCTGCTCTCCATAGCCAGCTAATACAACATGCCCAGCATGCCACTGGAGGTGGGATGAAAAGTCCCATGGCCACATTTTTCCTTCCAGTTTTAACTTCTCAGAGAGGAGCTGTGCCCTCCTGGCCTGCACGGGTGAGGGTCCATCGGTGCAGCCCCTTGCCTGCGCCTGCCCTGGCTCTGCCCCGCTGCAGGCTGGCAGCAGGGAGGGGAGCCCTGAGCTGAAGCAGCTGTTGGCTTCACAGGATTTACCCTGTGAACTGGAGCTCGGGAATTTGGCTTGGAGCTCTCTCACATCCTTCTGGGCAGGATTCGCTATGCAGACCACCCGATTTTTAATATCGGGCTGGGGATTTAACTCAGATCAGAGCAAATCTGGGCCTGGAATCCACCCTCCTGTAAATCCTCTAGGCTCTTAGCACTGCCATAGCTTCGCAGAGCGTGCTGGTGCAGGGCTGCCCTTGTCTGGCAGAGGGCAAAACTGCAGCACCTCAAGATACAAGCCTCTTTTCCTCATCTCTCCAATGTGCAGTTTTGCTGGACAGTCCACCTGGCTCACTTGCCTCGGCTCCAATCTGCCAGCGAGCAGAGTGCTGCGTGGGAGGGTGGTTCCTATAGACCAGCTTTAATAGCTGCTGTAAAGGCGGCTGACAGCTGCTGGAGAAGCCTCTGCTTTGCCCCCCTCCTCTCTCCTGTGCCGTGGGCTAGCTGCTTGCTGTGAGGAGCCAGATTTGTTCTATTAAAAGTGTTTTCCTGGACAGAGGGAAGTTCTCATGCACTCTGCCCTGGCCACCCCTGACCCGCACTGGCTCTGATGTGAGCAGCCTTTCATTCAGCACGGCTCAGTGATTGGAAGCAGACATGAGTGGGAGACCCACCTACACTCACCCCAAAATGAATGAGGGCGTTGAGCGCATTTGCAGCAGGGAGAGGTGATCTCAGTCCTGGGGCTGCATGGGGAGACACCATCCTGGCTCCTCAGGGCACCAGAACCCTTTGGGCACCTTTTGGTGAGCATCTTTGGGCTAATGTGCTGGTTGCTCTTCAGCTGCCTGCTCACTCTTGGAAATAGCAGTTGTATTCACAGATGAACTGAACCTAGGGTTTTCCAAGACCTTAGGAACAGAAATTTAAGGGGTTTGCAAAAGCCTGGATTTAGCTCTGTGGGTTTCACAACTGTCCTGGTGTCACCTGGGTGAGAACACATCTTGCTGCCTCACTCCTCTCCCACCCTTTAGCCCTGCAGCAAGCCTGTCCCTGCAGCACCCACAGCAGCACAGGGACACGGGAAACACGGTCACAGTGCTGAGACCTGAGCTGCTTCCCCAAGTCTGGTGAAGGGTGGTGGCCCGGAGGGCAGCACCAGGCTGGTGCGCTCCCTGCTTCTGCAGAGCTCGCACATTACAAGGTGCTTGCTGGAAACAATTTTGTCATGGAAAGCCCACTGGGACTTTTTGAAACATGACTTCATAAGAAAACATCTGGCTATGCTATTTTAAATAGAAGAGTTTGGGAATAACTATATCTGTAGGCTTCAGTTAATAAAGAAAAACTTTCAAATGCTAATAAGAAATTAAGAAACTTCCCATTATAACCAGCAAAACAGTGTGTTGAAGTGTCAAAACAAATCTGAAATGTATAAATTATTTATAAGGCAATGTTGGGCAGGCCACATCACAGGTAAGCTCAGCCAGGTACAAGCTAACGCTATCCCAGAATGGAAAGCAGAGCTGCGGGGACAGGCATTGCCCTTGCTCAGCTCCCGTGTGCCTGCTTAGGCGGGACGCCAGCGCATTCCCCACACTCCCTCTGCGTCTCGCCACAGTAAATTAACTCAAGAGGTGACATTCAAGGGTATAAGCTATCTCTCCTGTAACGCTTTTTTTATGGAGGCAGTGGGGCATAATTTGAGCAGGAGAAATTTGGCTGTAAAAGGGGAATGCTCCAGCAAGCATCTCTCAGCTGGCTGGTGAGCATTGAGTCTTCTAGTAGGAGGCAGTGGTCAGAGTGCAGGGCGAGGAGCCAGGAGTTTGTGAGGTCTCACAGCACAGGGAAATGAAGTGATTTTCTCAGTGCCACAGACTGCTATGGCAGTGAGCAATCACTTCATTTCCCTGCATCTTTTCATAGTGAGGCAGAAAGATTTCCTAATCTCTGCAGCCAAAATATTTTGATAGTAAAATGTTTAGTGTTCTCACATAATTTTGACAGGATCTGGATTCTGGGAGTTATTTTTCAGAGTGCCTTACAAAAGGCAGACTCAGTTTCTTCCCAGGGAAAGCTCTTATCAGGGAAACACCCCTCCAATGAATTTCCTGTGCAGGGACATATCCTGAGAAGTGGATTTAATTTTCCTGTTGTTTGTGACATCTAATTTAGAAAGAGAAGGAGAGTTTTCCATCTGCTGGCGTTTAAACATTCCTTCACATGAACAAATACCACTGGCCCGTTTTCAAGACTGCCCTCTGATTCAGACACCTGGTGAGGGTACCACATTGAAGGAGTTTGTTTGAACTCCTCACACGGTGTCTTGCTATGATCCTCACTTGGAAGGGAAGCCAGTCAGCGCTTTTAGCCCTAGTTTACACTTGCACAATTGGTGCACCAGCTGGTTAACGAACTTGACCAAGGTTGTATGGTGAGTCTGTGGAAAGCACAGGTTAGCATTCAAGATTCAGATTACCACCCTAATTTCTGGCGATCTTTCCTTCTTCATGCCCTCAGTCATTGCTGCCTTTTCCTCCCATTAATAACAACTGGAATAACTTGTCAGATAAATGTCCACTCAAGTAACAGTTAATTTTGAGGGAGAAGTCCAGGATGTGACACTTATACGATAAAGAGTTTATGGATAAAATTCCTGGGAAATTCTGCACTCTCTTCATTCCTACAAGAGCACTCAAGACCCTTCTCCTCCAAAGAGCAGCAGTTTGCCTCCAGCAATGTCTACCCCTGCGTGAGACAAAACTACCCCCTCAGGTCCCTGGTGAACTGGAGCTACTGTAGCAGCTGGGGCTCGTGTCACTCCTACAGCCCAGGTTTAGGGTTGGTAACAAACTGTGAGTTGGTGCTTTCATGACAGGGGACCTCCTCATCATGTCATTTGCCAGACTTCCCCCTTAGCAGTCCACATGCTACACACAATAACTGCACCTTGCACATCGCTACAGATTACAAATGCTTTTCTGAGGTTAAAAATGTGAATCCCAGGGCATTTTATATAAAGACTTTTATGCATCCCTTGAATGAAAAATGGTGCACCATGTACCCATTAGTTTTATTTGTCATATCAAGTGAACACTTGACAGCCCAAGCAAATTCCTGCCGGTTAGCTAGGAACCTGCTAGGTTACTCCTGCAGCGTTTTATAAACTTCTTTTGGCAACAGTACAAAACTCAGAGAAGTTACCGAGGCACATTCCCTGCAGCTGTTGTAATCTTTACACACTGATTTCTTCTTTCACCAGGGGAATAAAAATAATGATATCCACAATAAAAACAATGATGGTAATGATGACATAGTTATTGCATTTTCATCAGAGGATCTCTAAGCACTTTATAAACTATAGCTAAGCTTCAAAATAAATAAACCTGCAGGACATGTAAGTATTATCCTGCATTGTGCATGGTCCCATTAGGCTACAGAAAAGACAGAAAAAATCCTAACTTACAGGCTACCTTAACTTTAAACTTTCTTCTAAATCATATTGTTTAAAATTGAAATATTCCCTTCCCAGCACTTTTCAGAATTAGAATTTCCATCTTGAAATATTCTGAAAAAGTTGAAAGAGGAGTCAGAAAGCATGAGAGTATGTGGGAAATCCCCTCAAACCTTTTAATGCTGTTTCCAATATATCTACTTCAAGGTGTGAAAAATGGGAAATTTCTTATATTTAAACACTGCTATTGTGTTAAATAAAAGTAACCAAGTCCTTGAACTCACTTGTGGGCAGCTCTTTTTACTGTAAATAACTTTCATTTAGAACTATTGGAAAGTTTATGTTTTAACAAAAACCTGGAGGTGATTCCTGCTTACCCCATTTACTTTGGGCAAAATTATCTGCTAAAAATAAAGTATTTCATGATTAATTTCCCTCACCACCAAATCCCTGGATTTTTTTTTTGTACTATCTCTATTTAAATTATTAGATAGGGTAATATTTCTCATCTTGTAATGTATTTGTGCAGTTTATTTTTCCTTACTGTCGCTTTGACCACTGATCATGCAACGATGTACCCCTACAATTATCTGCTATACTAACCAAAGACATGCTATTCAGATTGAATACTCATGAACAGAGCTTGCAGTATATGCAAAACTACTTGCAGAATCCAGATTATTCATTTTCTTTGTTGGATTATTTAGGTATTCCATACCTTATGAGAGAGAATTTAAAAAAAACCCTCAAACCCTTTAAAACAAGAAAAGGTTTTTGCAAAAAAGAGACCTCCCTCTCCCAACCATTCTAATAAAAAGTATTAATTGCTATAAAGCCATAGACAGTAAGTGAGCCTGGCCAACTGAAACTAATAATTACGTATTTCCCTTTAAATGACTTGTTCAAGATCACACTACAAATCAATTGCAGATTCAATAATTTAACTCAAGAGTCCTGAAACCCAATATCCTGCTCTCACCACTAGAAAACCACTGCACAACTGGCTTCCAATCTGGGAATGATACATGATGTAAGCAGAAAAACTATAAGATGTCTCAAGTTTTTTCCCCATGTACTGCTGGTTTCTGTAGAATTTCTGGTTTCCTTGGTCTGAGATAGTAAATACTTAGACACATTTTCTGTAAAAATGTCTTCAAATGTTGTCAGAAGCTGCTCGGTCTGTAAGCTAAAAATGACATCTGAGGCTGCTGGGAAAACTACTGTTGTTGTGTGCACCTCCTTTGTTTCTTAAAGAGTAATTCATATGGCCAAGCTGATAAACACCCAAGTAGCAATGGAAATTGGAAAATTATTGGTTTTTTTTTCCACTGAGGAAATTTCTCAAATATTTTTTTCCAATCTACTGGCAATATCTTGACATTGATATAAATCTACTTCAGACTAGATGTAAATTTATATTTTTTCATAGACATTCCAAATATTTTTGTATTTCAAATTTTTTTCTGTTCCTTTATTTTCTCACAATTAATTGCAATAGAATGAATAAGACTGAGGGGCTCTAGTCTTATTTTCCATTTCAGATGTTCCAAAGTAGAAACCTGTCCAAAGGAAAAGTGGCTTAAAAAAAAAACCAAACAAATTTAGTTTCTTTGTAATGTTTTAAAACAAAATGTTTATGTAAAAAAGAAGTATCAACCTCTGAATTTCCCATTAGAATTTTGAAAGCAAAAGGAAAATTTCTGAGTGAAATTAATTTTGTCTGTAGAACAGAAAAAAATTCTATGTCCATTCCTTGGAACCCCTTGAAGCCTCAAAGGGGAAAAGGAGCCTCCGCAGCAGCAGTAGGAGGATGGGACCTGCCCTGCAGCAGTTTTGGATGTGCAGAGCTCTATGGAAGTGCAGTCTGATGATACGATTACTCCAGTTGACCTGGAGGACTATCACCTCTTTCTACAGCACTGAGGCTGGTTGGAGATGTGGTGCTGAATTTGCTGCATGTTCTGCAAGCTCCAAAACCCAGACCATGGGCTTATCCTTAGATGTCTCCTCTAGGTGTGTGCTGCAAGGTCATCATCAATTTTCCTGTCATCTCTGCTCCCATAAAAGCCTCCTACAGCAGGTGTTCCTCAAGTCCACCCACCCAGAGCACACTAGCTAATTTTTCAGTCCTGACCTCAAGCAGTGAAAGCATTTCCCTGCCCTTCAGAGAGTACGTGTTCAGGGAACTGTAATTAGAATAGATTTTATTGTCAGGCAGGAAAAGGCTCCACTCAATTCTCCTCACACAGGGTCTCCAACAGCCCTGGCCAGTAACAAGGTTATGAGGACTCTTTGAAGAGACTGGTTTGGAACCAGTAGCCTGGTGATGGGCTTGAATGGTGCATGTCTGTGCGATCCCTTTTCCAATTCCGTCCCCCAGGGTGGCTAAACTCTGAGAGTGGCTCCATCTGCAGATGAGGAAGAGCTTTCTGTCACTTTGGTACTTTTCCCCACATCATTGGTACCAGACAGCCCTAAGCCTAATGCCTGTGAGGTACCAGTGAGCTGGGTCAGTGTTATTACTGTCTCACAACCAAAGGGAAAATCTGCTTCTTCTGTCTTCTGGGATACTCTCCCTTCATGACGTTAAGAAAGTCTCAGGGGAGGGAGTTATGGGGCCTCTTGAGACCCTCTGGTGCAATAAATCACCAAGGCCCTTCCATTTGAAGGGAATAGGTGGTGGGGTACCAGAGACACTGACAAATCGACATCACGTATGCACCTGAAGGGTAGGAACTTGGGCTTTGCAGAAGTTCAGCTTGCTGAACTGGCAGTGAAAGCAGAGTAACTACACATAGAAACTGGATAGCGTGGGTAATTGTAATCTAGGAAGGTCAGGTCATCCTGTGCCTTGAGTAGGAGAGTGCTTTCCTGGCCTCTCCAGCTGATATGAGAAAGGCAGTATGACGCTCATAGCTTGAAAGGATGCAACAAAGAGCCACGACTGACCATGCTCCTCCAAAATGGCTACTTATTGCGCACACTTGTCTTAGACATCTTGTGCTGGCCTGATTTTAAGTAGGCAGTGAACACATAGCCCTCTAAGACATATGGGTGCAAGGTGTCCTACAACTGAGAACCTCAGATTACCCACTGTTCCTTGAACTCTTGGCTATGCAGAAAACTGTCTTGCTGGAGCTTAAACGGCTAGCATATCCCATGGGCAGAATCTGGAGCAAGTACAGGACAGCAGAAGAGCCATAACTAGCTCATGCATGTCACATTATGCAGACATTGTCTGCCGCTATTGGGTTCTTCAGACATTTTGTGGAAATTTCCCCATTGCTTGTTCTATATGTGCCAACATCACTGATTTCTTCAAGCAGAGCTCAGTCCCACCAAGCAGAGGTGGGTAAGCTCGCTTGACTGCTGGGTCATGGGTCAGCAGTAAGCCATCAGAGGAAGAGATCTCTGGGCCATTTACATTTATTTTTGCCAGTGCCAGATATATTGGAGGACCCTGAAGTAACCCATAGTGGACCTGGTTAATGCAACACGTTTTTCTGCCTTCTGAGACTAAATGCATGTCCTGAAGGAGAGAGTTGATTGCTCCTGTTATCTTCCAGCACTAGCTACATTAGCAATAGCATTAACCATTATTAGCTCCTTTTAGTGCCTTCCCACTCTTCCAGTAAGAACAACCGTTCCAGTGCACTACATGTTATTTTCTGCAAAGCATTAAAGGGTTATGGTAGGGCCATTTGTGACTTCAGATGATAGAAAGTAGTGCAGAGCAGCCAGGCTCTGGGCACAGCTCTCTGCCAATGCATATATTTTGTGGAGAGTCTGGGAAGCAGAGTAGAATTTTGGTTTCTCATCTAACACTTGTGTGTATGCAGATTTGCTATCATAACTAACGTGATAAGGACTGTTCCTTCTCAGTCTGGCTGTAGGATTTAAAATAGGCACTTATCGTTATCTCAGTCTCATAAAACTCATAAGGCCAAATCTTGCTCTTGGATATCTGTGTGAATTTCCTACTGATGGTAGAATGGTCACAGAGGTCTTAAAGGAAGCTGAGAGAAAAAAAGTTAGAGATTAAGATCTTCCCAAACCCTACCATTAAGAAAAAGGACCTTGCTCCACTTTTCATCTGCTTTTCCAAAAAATGAACTGCAGCCTGTTAATGAAATTACACCAGTGTAGAAATCCTGTCTGGGACTGGAAGATAAGATTCCTGGGTCAAACATCATGACTTCACAGTTTGAGGGTACTTTGATCTGGACTGTCAGAAGAGCCCAGGCTAAGATGTTGTGATCTAGCATTTAATCTGTGCTCCACAGGCATCTGCAGCAGAAATCCTCTTCAAACTAATTTCTTGTTTGAAATAAAATCAGATATGTTTATGCCATAAAGTACAATGGAAAACTCTGAAATTTAAACAGACCTATGGCCCCTGTATGTGTTCTCTAACATGCTACACATTACAAGAAGAAACACCATGAGCAGCTGTCCTGCCATCACAATATGTCCAGCTTGTGTTAGGTGTGCAGAACAGCTCACCCTAGGAATGCACTATGTAAACTTCACCAGAACTGTAACACCAAGGACAAATTAGCTGAAGTTTCATTAGTTGGAGCCTTCTGTGATATCAGTAGGAGACATCACCTGATAAGAGGCTGCTTTGCAATCTGATCCCGCGTTTCTCTATCAAGTGCCTAGGCGATGCTTGGAGAACATGAATCTGTTAGCAGGCAATTTACTTGTGCCTTGCCAGGTCCATCAGCAGGCTTCTCTTTTTCACTGTGAATTACTGTAACATCAAAAATGCCACCTGCTCCTCCTTGGGAAAAAGTCAGCATAGAATAATCAAGCCAGCAAAGATGTCTGTGACCCGTCAATCTTCTTTCTAGCAATAGCGTTCTAAAATAGGCAAAAATTGGGAGATGAATGCCTAGAAGTGGAATGTGAGCCTCTCATCCCCACTTTGGGAATGTCTTTATTTAATTGCCTGTAATTACACCACATTTTCCATCACAAGAGATGAAAAGTTTGTCTATGCCCCTGACAAACATCTTTACTGTAACGACTTTGGAAAGAAATGACACAGAGAGTCAGTGAAGTCTGGAAATTACTCCCGAAGTAAGGATGAAATTTAATCAAGAACAGTGAAGATAGATGTGGACTGTTAATAACACGAGATGTTTAGCGTCTGTGGTTCACACCTGTTCATCTCACCTCAGCATCACCATTTGCTGGCTTTTGTGCAAAATAACAGAGAAAACTAAGAAATCTTCCCTCAGGTTACACCATTTCTCAGATCCAGAAGTAGGCACACATCATATTTGCAACCAAATAGTATTTTACTAAAAAGATTTAATGCAAATATTGACCCTAATAACAAGGAAGAGGTTTTGAAGCTGGCACCTTTGAAATTAAATATTCCATGTTGCTATTTAAATGAACTTCAGCTTCCAGCAATTGCTCAGGCTCAATGTTTGCAGCATAGTGTAGCATTAGCTCATCTTGCACATTTTTTTTCTTTTGACTTTGATGCAAAATCATGTTTATAAAAGAAGCAGACAAAAGATTGCTTTTGTCAGACTTTGTGTTCCAGCAGGGTGGTATCCTGGAACTGTAGCAAAAGGTGATTGTTGCTGTTTATTTAATAAAAAAAAAACTAAACTCCAACCACTGATTTTGATAAATTACAGCTCTTAGCTTTAAGATTTATTATTTTTGGGGAGAAAAACAGAATTTTTCCCAGGCTTATTTTTGCTACTAACACTGCATTCTTTCAAAAATATATCTTTGGAGAAAATAATTTTTTTCAATCATTCCTTGGGATGCACATGGGCTATGCTGAGCAGCAGCATCTCCTGCTGAGCTGGATCCCAGTTACAATGGGATCCCATTTCTCTCCTAGGATAAAATCTGCCCTACTATAACTCCAGACTAGATCTCTCAGGTCTGGACAGGTCTTTAGTCATCCCATTCTAACAAACATTTGTATGTGTACTGAAAAGGTGCAATGCTCTGGTAGAAATGGTGCCAATGACAGGTAGCCTGATCTGGTTAGCTGGTGTAGACATCTTGCTCTGTGCACTAGATGGCTTCATCTCTCTGCCATAAGCATCTTGCTACGCTGCAACCAGAATTTTAATTGCAGCACTTCCTAGCTTTCCCTTCTGCACAAACAGCAACCTCCTTATAAATCTAGTTGTACAAGCAGAGTTTGCGATGAGATTCCAAGGACCACCAAACAGGATACATCATGCCAAGAAAAGGGTAGAAAGCTGACTTCTAACCTGAGGAGCTCTTGCAGGGGACACTCTGTTTAACTCTTTTTAGACTAGAGTATTATCAGCTGTTGGAAAATTATTATAAACTCTTGTAATAGAGCAGTAGCAATGCAGCCTACCTGGAGAAGAGAAGCTCCATCAAAAAACGAGGTTAACCACTAAGAAACCTCAAGAACTTGCTCCTTAAGCATTTTTGTCCCTCTCATTTCTCCCTCCTGTTACAAGGCCAATGGCAACTTCCTGTTTTTTACAGCTGAGCCCAATTAGCTTCAAAAGTAGTTCAGCTGGCACAAATCGGCAATGCTGTAGTAGAGAGCTGGTGATTTACCTGGCTGGAAAGCTGGCCCTGAGAATTAGTGCTCCTTAGGGCTGATTTATTTGTTTTTCAAAGAGTAGATGTGGGATGTCTTTTTCCTTTTTTTTTTTTTTTCTATAGCTTTGGGAAGTTCATTTTTAGAACAAACTAGTCCTTCTACTTTAATGGGAAGTCATGTTCTTTGCAGAACTCTTCTTTTTGTCAGTGTTTTTGCTGTTCTAGAGACAACATATTGAGATTTTTTTTGTTGTTGTTGTTTGGTTGGTTTCTGGGGGCGGTCCTTTCTGGAAAGGTAAGAAGCTGTGTAAGAAAAATCTGGATGAAGTAGAGGAGCTGTCCTTTATAGCTGGTTCCTGCTTGCTCCGTGCTAATTGGTACAGAATGGAAATGAAAGTAGATACTAAAGTACAAGAAAAAGAGCTGAGTGACCTCAAACTCAGACAATATCATGCTAATTTTTTCACATAAATCAGAGCAGAAGAAACTTTGGCACACTCTGTTCAGTCAATAAGAATAATTTGTTACAGTATAGGAAGGAAAACACTGGCCAAATTGAAGCCCTGGTTCACACAGGAGTTAATTAATTTATTAAATACAATCATGTCTGATTGTGCATGAACTGAATTGGAGCTGTGGTTCATAACTCTGTGGTCGTTATTGCTAAAACAAAGTGCATCCTTCAAAATGGAAGCCACGAGATGCTTTGCTAAGCAGTTGTGCCTCATACTAAATTAAAACCTTCTCTCAAGTGTAGGCTGGAGGCTCTGTAACAGCAGGGTCTCCTCAAAGGGGTCCAGCACTTCGTGCCTTTGGTTATAAAGGGAATATTGAGTAAATCGTGTTCTTGGGCACACTGACTCTTCTCCACAGAGACACTCACAAAGTACTGAGCAAAACACGTAATATAAAATGGCCACCCAAAATATAGGACCCCACTGGATGTTACAAGCAGAGAAGAGATTGGCAATAGATCCAGGCACCCTTTCCCCAACTCTGCTCATTGAAAAGGACATACAAATCCTGCTTCCCTGGGTACAAGAGGAATCACCCCACTGGAGGCGATGTCTCTGTGGGTAGCCTCTGGACCTCTGGCAAGGTCCTCAGCCAAAAGTCTATCTCTCCTCTTGAGATAGTATCTGGGTGAACTTTGAGCCAGAAGAAACTTTTTTTTTGTCAGCCTTTTTTGTTTCTTGATTCTCATTCATCCAGACCTTCTTTCCAAAAAAACAAAACAAACCAATATTCACAGCCTTCTGATTTAGAGCAACCAAGGAGCTATCCAATTTCTGTATCCTTTGCCTTAATAAGGAGAAACATATAAATCTAGTGTCAGTGAAGTTCAGTCAACATACTCCAAAAATGTCATTTCTCTTTTCTCTGCTCCTTGCTTCTAACTTGGTGCTTTTGCAGAATGGGAGGAAACAGAAGCATGGGGCCAAGACAGTGTTTCACGGTCAAAAATCCAGTGTTTGCTTCTTGTGAAAGGAACAAATATTTGCTCCCATCAGCATTTTAACCTCAAATGATTTCATTTTGGAATCCAAAATTGTGGAGGGAGCATTTCACTCTGGCTTTGCTGATGTGCTCCAGTTTGTGTAACTCTTCCCCCGGCTGCGGATTGTTATGTTGGTAGCTTTCATCCTCACCAGCTGATCTTTTTCCCAGTGTCATGTTGTATTTGTCTTCACTGGGATTCTGATAACATTTCACCAATAAATTAGTTTTAAATTAAACTTTCTGTTTTGTCTTTTATGTTGGGCCCAGTGCATATGCTGGAAAGGAAATTTCATTTCAGAGATACTTTATTCTTCTTTTTATCACCTTCTGCAGCTACAGACTCACCAGCTGTTACATTTATTTTACTTTGAGTAAAAGTTGTAAAAGCACTGTGTAAATTATGAATAAAAATTTGCTGCTAGTGAAGATGAGCAATTGCAAGAAACATTTTAAATAGCCACAAACCAGAAGCAGTTACACATGCAACAGATGTTGCAGCCTAGCAAGGGAACCTGTCCTTAGTTTATGGTACCTGATACCAGAATGAAACCTCACTGTTACTGTCACTCCAAGCCTTCCCATTTCCATGCTGCTGGACCAGTACAAACATTAGAAAGCAGCACTGAAACAGTCTAGCTCAGAGCCTAGACCCACGCTTGGTTTGTCTTTATCCATTTATTTGGGTATGTCACCATACCCCAGTGGCTCAGGCAGGGCTGGGGACACTGGCTCTCCTGTGTCCTGGTGGAGTGGGACTGGTCAGAGGTCCCAGCAGAACTGTCCCCCCTTACCTGCCAGCCAGGCTCCCCAGCAGCCTGCCCTCCACAGCACATCCTTCCCATAGCTCAGCTTCTGCTTTTCCTCCTCTGACATGGCTGAACAGCTTTTAATGGTTAAGTTGAGAGCAGTTTTTCACCTGCTGGGGGATCCTGGGGGAAACAAGCAGCAATTGAGGCAGACACGCAGCAATCCAAGAAAGTGTTTTCCTTTACATAAATCTAACAAAAAACCTGAGCAAAGCAAAGCTCTGCAGTGTTTTTTTTTTATATCCCAATCTCTGCAGCAGGTCAGCCCTGCTGCAAACATAGGCAGAGGGGAAGAAAAGAGCCATGAGACCAAATTTTGTTTTGATTTTGCCAGGTGAGGCTATGTTTGCTTTTCCTCAGCATCGTGCCGGCCACCTCCCTGCTTTTAAACAAGGCAGGAAATTGCTTCTCTCTGTGGCTTGTACATGTGGTAGCAAGACCTCCACGACTGCAAGGGGCTGCTGGGCACCCTGGGCACACTCCAGAGGGATTGGTGCAGGACCCGCCGAAGACGGGCAGCTGCCTCGCCAATGAGAGACTCGACCTGCAGGTTGCACTGAGGTCTTTCCATTTTAGCAGCACTCTGAGGTGCTGAGAGGAGCTGAAAAATGCATGTTTGGCTTAACTGAATTCCAAAATGGAGTATTTTACGGTATAAAATATAAAAGCTTTGAGCCCCATTTCTCTTGTAGTTTATTTTTGTAGCAGATGCCATTCATTCTCCCCTTGCCCCATCTTTTCAGCACTTTGTAAGTAGTAATGATTTATAGTCTTCTTCATGAAGCACTTATCTGGGGCCTATTACTGTAATGACAGAGCCCTCCATACTCTTTTACGGTTTTATTATCAGAACGACTGCCTTGCTTCAAGCTGATTTTCATAAATCATCATTTCTCATAAGCTTAAAGGAAAAAAAAAAGGTATTTTGGAAACCTGTGACCTACTTTATTGTGTGATTCCTCACCACTGGTCCAGCTGCCAGACCCAAAGGCAGGGTCACATCAGCTTGTGGTTGGCTTCCAGGAGATTATTTTATATTATTACATTATTTTATAATCTCCTGGGTTTGAGTGGTCTTGCTTGCTAGCCTTTACGGTGTCTTGCTCAGTAGTTTAACCTCGAATTCTGTGCAGACTGGAATTGCTGCCAGACCCATGCACACAGGAACTGACTGCCTAAATCACACCTCCAGCCCTTGGGTGCAGCTTCATATTCCCAAGGAGGCAACCTGAGGAACATCTGCCTTGGCCACCCTGTCCTCCAAAGTGGGAAGGTCAGCTGGGAGGTGTCCGGTCAGAGGAAGTAGAGCCATCCTCCTTCCCGAGAAGGTGCTGGGAGGAAACCCTGGGAGGACATACACCTCTCACTGGCTCAGTGCCTCTCCATCATCCCACTCCATCTCTGCCTCAGAAAGCAGAGAGCAGAAGTGAGCACTCATACATTTTCCTCTGTAACCTCTTATTATTTTTGGATAGGAAATCCAGAGGAATTCCTAACAGAAGCATGGAGAAAAAAATGTACTTCTTTATCCTAGTCCACAGGACAAACATTTCCAGCACCGGAAGAAAAATTAGGGTTCCTGAGGTTTGCAATCCATGCCTGTGTCCCAGCACTCATGTGCAGGACATCCCATCGAGCTTTCCTGGTGGTGGCATTTGCCAGAGCAGATTCTCCTCTAGTGTCCTAACTGCTTTTCACCATCTTGCCTGCATATGCCGTTTCTTTGCCATTTGGCACTTCTCGAGGCCCCTCTTTTCTGTCACACGCCCACCACATCTGAGGTGACCCCAGAATTCCACAGACCTGGGGTCATCTCCCTGCTGCCAGCCCCACGTGATGGAGCAGCCGCTGCACCCACCTCCCTCCTGCCGTGGGGCAAGAGCTTCCTCCCACGCTTTCCGTTGGGCCATGTTTTCCTAACAGATAATGCGAAGAAATCAGTTCATGTCCCGCGCTGGCTTCTGCGGCTCTGCAATTTCTCTCTCTGCCACGGGAGTTGTGCAACTCTGCATTTCCCTCATGTTTTGTGTCTCCTGACTTCCTCTCTGTGCTGGTGATTTTAGCAGAGTCTCCATGCCATGCAGGCTGCTCTGCTCCTTGGTGGGGCTTGCTGTTGGGGTACGGCTGCTTTGGGATGGGCAGGTATCCTGCTCATTCTGGTGACCACTCTCTTTCCCAGGCATTGGGTTATTCATTTATTAGATCTTCGTTAAGTCTTTGGATGTAGCTCATGTCTGAGTGACAATTTGGTCTGATATTTTTGGATGTTACTTATTTTAAGATTAAGAGAGATTTTCTTTTTTTTTTGGCAGATGAACTCATCTCACTGTACAAATACGGGGGCATCAGAGATATTTATGAATTTGGGATAAACACAAAAAATTGTTTTCTTTAAGGGAAAAATGAGTCTGTCTAAATGTTAAACAGTATTTGTTTTAAACTTTTTCTAAACAAAAGCATTCTTTTGCTTCTGAACTACATTTTCCTTTATAAATTTGCATCAGTTATAAAAAGATTTTTCAAAAGCTTGCATAAAACTACCTAAATGAGCGATTCTTGGTTTCAATCAGAGTCTTTGTGATTTATTTATTTATTCCCCCCCCCAGTTCATTACCAGAACCCAAGCAAGCCCTTTTTTTGGGCTTTTTGATTGGCAAATCGCTGTGGTGTGAAGAGCTGTTCCTCCTATTTGCTCAGCAGCTTTCTTAGCCTTGGCATCCATTTCTTTAAGTCTTCCTTAACATGCATCAGAGGGACAGCCTTCATGGCTGCATTGACCTGTAAGGGTCAATGTTCCAAGGACATCTCTATCCTCCACTGAAACTCTTGTCAGCCACAGTTCCTGGGAAGGGAACTTATTACATTTCTTCTCCTGGGCTAATCCAGTGTGATTTTTGTTGGTGGTAGGTTTCTTTCTTTC
This sequence comes from Chlamydotis macqueenii, assembly GCF_036417535.1. NCBI lineage: Eukaryota > Metazoa > Chordata > Aves > Otidiformes > Otididae > Chlamydotis > Chlamydotis macqueenii. The sequence goes on from NC_141562.1 coordinate 20,764,764, forward strand.
TTCTGAAGTGCCTACTTTTTTTCATATATCTCTTTTTTTATTTCTGTCTTCTGGAGTTCTGAATCCTGGTTCTGTGCCAGGACTTCACCACCAATGTAGACAACCAGAGCTACACCAAACAGGTAATGAAGACACCTGAATCAAATCTGCTGCTGGTTCACTTCATTTTGCTTTCAGTTTGTGGACCACTACAAAATTTCTAAAGGAAGCATATACTCCTGTGTAGCAAATTTGAGCCTCTTGCAATAGGTACTTTTTGTGGACCCCTTTGAAATTGTATTTCTTAAGCTTGTTAGGGATTTCTAGGCCACAGGTTGAAACCTCTGGATTAGTGTGCTGCGTTAGCGATGGTATTTGAGCGAAGGGGGCATAAGGTCCCATTACTTCACTACTGTTAAGAGCTCTGCTGCCTCAGGTTCTTCAGCACTTCCTCTTAAACAAACACTGAATCAGCAGTGCTGAGGGGAGCCCTTTATGCACCAAAACAAAAAAAAACTTAAAGGAACTGGCCAAGTAATGTCTTCTGGATACATTCACCCCTCTTCAAGTCAATGGGATTAATGAATGTTAATCCTTACAGCCAATGGGATTAGCATGTGCAAATTCACTCTAGAGGAAACCAGATGATTGGATGAGCTTTCGTTGAAGTCACAGTATTCCCTGTCTGCAATTAGTTACAAAAATTTTTCATTGCAAACTAATTTATTCAGCTATTGTCTATGTGCAAAGTTTCAATGAATTTTGACTAGATGGAACATTTTCATGGCCTGCGTTATTTCGTTGTTGAGATGTTTCAAACAAAGAAACAATTGGAACAGATTTCTAAAAGGACCAAGTTTCTAATTAATTGTAAATCAGAAACCGACAAATTACCAGACCATTCATCTCGTACCCAGAGGGATAAGTGCTGCCAATTTGAGGAGGAGGCTGTGTTTTTCAAATATAACAAAGAAACTGAATTCCTGTTTTCAGTGCAAAACGGAACTGTGCTTTAACTGTGACATCTAAAATTGTGTCCGTATTAGAACAGTTCTAATTTAACTATAAAATTGAATTATCTGCTGATGGTATTCTCCCATTTGATTCCCTTGCAGAGATTTCCATCCTTTCCCTAATACTATCTTTGGCCATCACAGGAGGCATCTGTTTTAATGACTGCTGCCACTTCTCCTCTTCATTAGTTTCCCGACGCCCTTAGTTTTTGGCACCGATTTACAGCATTCAAGACAGGAAAGCAGCCTGAGTACCTTAACTCAGTGTCACTTGCAGACCTTGCACTACACTCAGTGTAGTGATAGGACAAAACACACCGTAGCCTCACAGGAAATAGCTGGGCCCCCACAAAATCTTGCTTGTTCACCAGATGTGCTAGACTTGAACACTTAAGAAAAGAAAAGGTGGCACTGAAATAAATTAACAGCAAAATTTCATCTCTGAAATTAAAAAAAAACCAAACAACATATTAGGTTATAAATTTTAAAGAGATGCATAGAAGCACATTAAAAAAGAGAAGGGAAAGATGGTTTAAATTAATTCATTCAATTTATCCTGTGTTTTCTGAACAGTCTTCTTACAACATGAGGAACAACAAGTGCAGGAGATAAGTTATGCTTGGCTGTGTGTGTGAATTATGGGATCTTGAAGGCGGATGATTGGGGCAGGGCTTTTTTTCTCCCCTCTTTTTACCATCCCTGGAAGGTGGTACTCATTTCTGGACACTCCTGTATGCAACTGGGCATGAAAGGCACCATTCTGTAAAGTATAGAGGATGGCTGAGGAACACTGAGCCCTTTCCAAGTGATGGGAGCTGAGCAACACAGTTGCCGGGAGGGTTGGGATCCCAGGGAGTCTCAGTTCCTCTCAGGATCAAAGGAATGATGGCAATGTGAGAGGCTGCAACAAGGCAAGGGTCTGCCCTGGACCCAGATGTGACCGTGGCCTCACTGTTCCTTCCCATGGGCTCTATTTCCCAGACAAGCCCTTGAGGATAAAGGATTGCTGAGCTGCCTGGGTCGACCTGTGCTCACTTGAGAGTGCTTCACCAGAGTCCCTCTGTGGTCCTGGAGGTGCAGACTGGTGGACTGAGAGAGTGTGCTGTGAATCCTGGCCAGGATGCAGCCTGGTCCCTCTCATTGCATCTGGGAAAACGGAGGCTGAAGTGTGAAGGCTGATATGGATTTGGCACACTGATGGGCTATGTACCTGGGGTCATAAAAACGGACTTACACTCGGTGCTTATACAGTAACCAACACTGATATTTTTTTCTGCCAAGCCCTACTTGTGCTGATGTAAGAAAATCAGTGGGCATTCATTTCTTTTATTGGATCTGTCTTACCTGCCCAGCAGCAGAAGAAATCTGATAACCAGGAATATTTGGCAGAGGGGAGCAAGTCTATTTAGGTTGATCATTACTATATGCAAAATCATTTCTTTTAAAGCACTAACAGAGTTACTGCATTATAATGTCAGAAATTACACTCCTGCATCCTCAGCTACTAAGCCTTAAAGCTGCAGGAACCTCAGGCAGGGAAGGGTCTCCAGAGACAGAGGTGTCTTGGGGCGCAAACTAGTGTATTTTGTCTCTTCCTAGGAGGCATTTGCCTAACCTCTACCTAAGCCTCTCCACAATCTCGCACAATCTTCTGCCTCCACTGCACTGTCGGATGGAAAGCTTTCCCCCAGGCTCCAGCATAAACAACCTTTTGGGCAATATTATCTGGTCTCTTCTTATCCTTTTTTTCTAACAGAACAATTGCTCACTGTCATCTCTATTAGAGTTTTGTGTGCATTTAGGAACCAGAGTCTTGCCTCACCTTCATCTTCTCTAGACTAGGAAATCTTCTTTAGACTAAACAAATGCAATTCTTTTTACCTCATGGATTGTATTTTCCAAATCTCTGATCATACTTGTTGATCTCATCTGGAATTGTTTCTAGTATCTCTATTATCTTTTTTGAAGTACAGTGCCCAAAACTTTTCAACTGAGACCTCCACAACAAAGTGCAGAGCAGAATAATTGCCTTCTTTGTCTTACATGTGATGCTTCTATATATACCACTCAGATATTTATATATTTTTTGTCAGGGCACTGCACTGTCAACACAAATCCAGCCTATCACTTGCTACATCCCTCAGACCTTCTGCTATACCACTGCTTACAAATTTCTTCACCATTAGTTGGGAATTTGATTTGTCCTTCCTGAAAGTAGCACTTTATCCTAGCAGTTACTTAATCAGGTTGGCTGTGGACCATCTTTCCAGATCATTTCTGCACTTTGATCATCTGACTGTGATTCTCTTGTAGCCTCTCCAAGTTTAATGGTAACCACAGATTTCATCATCTGCATCATTAGTGAAAAGAATGGAAACAGGCCCAGAAAAGATCCCAGAGGAATACCACTTGAACAACTTCCTGTTTGATAGGAACAATTGATAACTGTGTTTTTGGAGTGAAGTTCACCCAGTTGTGCACCCGTCCTGTTGTGATTACATTTTAGCTCATGCCTAATGCGACCATGTCGGGAGGCTAAGATAAATCACATCCACTTGCTCTTCTTTATTCACTAAGCCAGCTACTCTGTTAAAAAGGGAAATTAAACTGGTTTGACATGATCTGTTCTTGATAAACTCAACTGGACTGCTTTTATCACCATACCATCTTCTAGGTATTTAAAAACTGATTGTTTAATAACTCATTCCAGATTTTTTGGAAATCAGAGTGAGTGGTTTATAGCTTCCTGGGGTCTCATTATTGCTTTTTAAAGATCAGCACTATATTCAGCCTTCTGTGCTCTAGGGCTCATCCTGTTCTGTGACTCGTTTGTAATAATTGCTTTACAATAATTGTTAGCGATTCACAGATTACTTCATCTTATTCCTTAAATAAGTTCAGGTGAACTTTATGAGGCCCTGCTGACTTGTATGCAGTTGGCTCATCCAAGTATTCTTTAACTTGGCCTTTTCCTGTTTTGGCCTGCAGTCCTACCTCATTTAAAAAAAATAAAATAATTTAGTTAATTAGCTGGTCACGAACAGCTTTTTTAAAAATAAGGGCTGGATCAAGAGACATGTCAGGCTTCTTTGCATCATTTGTTATTTGCTCTGTTTTCCTGTTTGGTAATGGATCAAGACTTTCCTTTTTCTTCCTCTAATTAAAATGTATTTTTAGAACTTTTCCCAGTTCCCGTTTATGTCGTTTCCTGGTTGAAACGCCTTCTGCGCTGTAGCAGCTCTGCTTCTGTACCCAATTCCTTAACTTATTCCCTTATATTTATCCTTAGCTATGTGTTTGTGTTACTGCTTTCTGTAGTATGCACTTTTTAAGTCCTCAGAAAGCTACTGTTGTACCTGGAATTGTACTTCTGTGTGCCAGGTGTTCTGTGTAGGGATCGCTTGCTCTAATGTTTTTAACATAGTGGTCTTTTAGGGTCTGGTCACTCTTCTACTGCTGCTGAAAACCTTGGTTACTTACTTGAGAGATTTTAGTTACCCTATTGGTTTTTTTCTACACAGTTTTGAGTAACTAAAATCTCTGATTACCATCATATCTCATTGTTTGGATATCTTGTACAAATGCTTGTAAAAAGCTGCTTCTGCTTCCTATTAGTGATTGGATGGCCCATAGCAGATCTCTGTCCTAAGCTACCCTGAGGTCGGCTGTGTCACAGCATCTGAACAAAGACTTACAGTTCTTTCTGTTCCCCTGACTCCTTGTGTTTGCCAGCAGTGGTCAGCACACTGCTCCTGTATTTACATTTTTGTCTACTTTATAACTGATGTTTCCGATTCTCAGGCTGCAGCTAAGGACAACACATTTTTCAGTTAGCTGAAGGCTTCTGCAACCCAACTTCTTCGAGTCTGCTTAAGAGACCACTGTCAGTTTATTTAATCATTTGGGATAACTTAACCCCAGTTTGGTATAATGTCACCCACAGGCATTCCTCCGTACCTCTGTGGGGCTGGTTTGGTGCAACGTGCAGTTCAGCCAGAATGAGTTGATTGCAATTTGGCCTGCTCCTTTCTTCAAACTGTAGCAAGATGCCCCATCATTATATGCTGTCTGTTGATGCTCTGCTGGGACACTAGCTCTTTTTGATCTCAGAGGGAAACCATGACTCCCTCACCTCCACCAGTCCCTTTTGAGAAGGTCACCCCTCAAGTCATCACCAAGGCCTTGGAGAAACTAAATTCTCCCTCGGCAGGACACCAGCATGACTTCAGAGGTACGCTTATGGTCCTCAGGTTACAGGCATGCCTGTGCCAGATGGTTTCATTAAGGCTTGCGCTTGCTCTTACTGAACTTGGGGCCCTAATGACACAATCAGTGCAGGATCAGGCCAGGGGAAATAGAGTTAAGTACACACAGAAGCCCTTGGAGGGCTGGAGCTGGGACTGCAATTCTTGTTTGGCCTGGCGCGTTGTTTGTGACCCATCTCATTGTTCTGAGCTTACTGCTTGTTCATTTCCTCTTCGCTTGTGTTTTCATATATTATTATTTTTAATTGTGTCTTTTTTATTTAAAAAAAATGATAAAAATAAACTCCCTTGGGCCATGGAATGTGGATCAACATCAGGTGAGGGTACTGCTTTTAGTCTCAGCACTGACACTCATACAAACATGAATTTCAAGGAGACAGCTTCGCCTAGAAGTGTTTCGATCAATAGCTTTAGTCTTGATTTGACTTCTGGGAATGCAAACAGTCCTAGTAGGAATTCAGAGGAAGGGAAGAAGGATACTTTTGAGAGGATAGCTAAGATATTCAAGGAGTCTTCCTCATTGCAGAACTAACATAGTACTTCCTACAAAAATCTGTAAACATTTTATTTTCATTTACATTGTTAAACTGCACTGAATCACTGCAATTGAAGCTGAGACATAAACTGAGGCTCTTCTGTTCTGTCCTATGTCACATCTTGGTAGTGGAAGAGAAGTTTATGCTGGGAAGGGACAGGAAGAGATAGAAGAAGAAGGGAAGACTCATGTTTTCGTAATGAAGAAAGAAGCACAGAATACATAAAAAGAATTTCCTCAATTCCTCTTTCCCTCTCTAAAGGAGGAACTCTAGGAAAGTGTTATAATGGCACAGACAAGGTGGCTCTGCAAAATGAAGCTGTGGTCCAGGCATATATGTTTTGCCATTGAGAGGCTGAAATGCAGTCTCTTTGTAAATCAGCTGCAGTTACTTAACAATCAGGCTGAAAATTAGCAGAATTAATAGGTATTTAAACAATGCCAGGGCACTTTGATTAAACATTAAAGACTGGAAGTGCCATACAAATTATGCTTTGGTTATTGCAGTTCTGTCAAGAGTGTAAAAAAATATGATGTGATCTCCCTTGGGCAGAGGCAAAACATATTTGAAAGCTGCTGTTTTGAATTATGATGGCACGTTTATGGAAAACAGACAATGTGGATACCACAAAAATGTGATGGGTACCATTAACATTGAGCGTCACAAAGCAAGCCATAAACCCAACTGCCTTCAAAATGTAAAAAATTCAAGTCAGAGGGTTTGTTTAGGGAAGGGATTAAAAGCATGTTAAAAAAATTATGTTTCTTCAGCCCTTATACATTTTGCCAAGAGCTCTTTAAATAGAAGCTAAAAAAGCTATTTATGCTTATGACAATTAATAAAATATATGCCCTTCTATACAGAATATAATAATAGTAAAATTATGCTGCAAAGACAGGAGATGCTGTTGTAAGACTTTCCTTTAAGTTATTTCTGTAACCATGTTAAAAGAGGTGGTGCTTGATGTATTTTTTTAATAATGAGATAGAGAGCCACCTTGATCTTTTGACTGCTAGTTCCTATTTGAGGCAGGCAGGTAGAGGTTAACACTCTTACTCATGTGGACAAGCAAAACTTCCATAAGCAGTGACTGAAAAATGTTGGAAGAGTTTACATTCAAGAGGAGATTAATAAGAGTGGACATGATAAATGTATGAAGAGAGTGGGTGGGACAGATAAGAGAGAGGGGAATTAATATTCACATTGTCTTTAAAACAAGAGCACAAAGAGATTTGGTGAAATTCAGCAGCAGGAGCAAACGTAATAGTGATAAGGGGAAGCACTTTTTCACACAATATGGCAACTAGACATGGGAGCCCGTAGTTACAGGATGTTTTTTTGAGGTTAGGAGTTTATCAGGATTTATGTAGAGAGCATGAACATGCCAAGTCATCACTGTGAATGCTAAGGAGAGCCAGGAACCAGAGCAGCTTCCCACTGTAGTGTGGGAGCATCCTTTCTCTCCCAGAGGTGGTCCATCGCCCACCTCCTGCTGTCAGCTGCAGGACCCCTGCCCAGAGGGCCCCACGGTGGGATGGGCTTTGGCAGCTCCTCTTTCCTGCTCGGCCGAGTTTGGTGGGATTGGTCTGGGTCTTGCTGAGTTCCCAAGCAGCTGGTGCTGGAGTGAGGCCCTGGCAGGGTTGAGGACTTCATGAGGTACAGAGAACATGGGTCCTTCAGCCCACAACATACCCTCATTCTCAAAGCAGGCAGAAAACCTCATTTCTACACAGGCAGAAGACTTGAACACCAGTCATTTTTCTAGGAAATGTTATGTTTCTCTGAAATAAGAAACAAACGGGGATTCCACTCCTTTCCTAAAGGTTACTGATGTAGGTGTTGTTGCAGACACCTTCAGGTTGCAGCCTTAACTTGCCATGCTGAAGTGGGGCTGCCTGAGAGCCAGTGGGAAGCTGGGTGGGAGTAGGAGAGAATCCTGTGCTCCAGGGAAGACCCATGATGGACTTTGCATTCCAGAAATCTGTGACCCATTTCCATGACATTGCCCTGAAGTTTGCTATTGGGAAGCAATCTTTCACTCTGAAATCCCTTATCTTGAAAGAGAATGCAATATTTATGATTTTTCCCCTGTTTACTGCACATGCTGATAAGCAGCTCTGGGACCAAGGAGCTGTCCGAGTCTATCCCTTTTTCTTCCTAAGGGCCCACTAATTAAAAAATAAATAAATCGTTAGTTGAAATTTCAGTAACTGTTTTAAAAAATTCATGCAGTGTTGGAAAGGTCAATGTCCAAAGTAGTTTGGGATTCAGATCCCAGCAGGTTTGATGGCTGCCCTATTTCTCTGGGGAAAAGCTAAGTGGGACACTTGAGGGGAGGAGGTATTGGTCATTAATCCAGGAAACAGCAGCTGCCCAAGTCCAGTGATCTTAGTAGAAACAAAACATGTGCATAGAGTGTGGTTTCTTAAAGCCTGAGTTTGTTGCCTAGCCTGCCAGTCTGAAGAATTGCTTGCTTCTGCAAGTTTAATAATAAAATGGATGCTAAGGTCAGGGAATAGGCCAATGCTTTAGCCATCCAGCTGGGAGATCTAAGGATGCCTCACAAGAGTTAGCTGGACAGAAGGATTTTAATGGATTTTATGTGGAACTGATGAAAAATAATTGCTTTTGGAGAAAGGTCACATGTAAAGCCAATACAGGCAGTAATCTTCATTACCAATGTGTCTTCTCCGTGTAGAAACATAGGCAGGGAAGGAAAGAGCTCTGATTTTGAAAAATGATCAATCAGAGGACTCCATGATGGGGCAACATGTGTTCCTGAACATAGCACGACTGATGTTTCTTATTGTTTGATGAAAACAATGCTGTCACAATATATCTATAGGTAGCCTCATTCTCCTATCCTGATTCTCCATGAACTTCATTGCAATTGCTAGTCTTTGTATGGGTAAGTGTAAGAGGAAAGGCAACCTAAGCACATCCGAAGAAAAATGTGTCATTACTGGGATTAGACCATTATGTACAAAAAGAGACGAGAAGCTGCAAAGGTATTGTAATTAATGGTACAGCAGATGTGCTCTTCTTGTTAAACTGCCGATCTAGTTAATCTCACCTGTGTTTTCCAGCATCGCAGTGAAATTAGAGTAACTCATTGACTGCGTTTTAACAGAACTTTGGCTGTGGTAACAGTCTGTGGGCACGTCCTCTGCCCACCACGAACAGAAGGTAATTTGAGCGAGTTTAGTAATCTGTCTTTGCAGCTAAACTAATTCCAGTTGCCTTGTAGAGCCTGAGATCCATGACAGCACTGCACAGGGAAATCCATCTGTACAGAGGACAACCTGTTCTCCACTAGCTCCCAGGGACATCCTGCAGCTCGGCATTTTTTTGTCTCCCAGTGCCAGGCATTCGGCATAACACACCTTTTCTGCAGTGAACAACGAGCAGGCAAATGCTAAAACAAGTAATTTCCTGATCATGTGAATTGATGCAGTCTGTTTTTCTATCAGATTTCTGTATTTCATCCGTATAATGACAACCAACGTAACAATTTCCCATGATCTCATGTTTCCATGCATTGCCTGAAATGCCTCACAGACCCTCATCTCTTATCCAGCAAGCCTGGAGGGAGCCAAAAGCAGCACGTGCCATGGCCTGTTTTGAGCCATGTAGTGCTGACTGGCTCTCTGGGATACATTTATTCCTTGCCAGCTGGCAATGAAACAGGACAGCTAATTACTGCTCTCACCTTGCAGTCTTTCCCTCACTCAGGACACTAACTGGGGTCTCAGTCCTCTACTCAGGCCCTGGTTTTCGCTGCTTTATAGGAACTTCTCATCTTTGATATCTCTCTCACTTTATCAAATGTAACTGAAAGTGGCCAGTGGATCGAGAAATTGCAGGGGAGGAGGCAACTGAGGGAGGAGGGAACTAGCTGACATAATATGCAGCATGAGTACTGTGCAGCACAACTGGCTGCAAAAATTTATGTCTTCAGAAAAATACTACCCAAACACATTGGCATTGTGCATACAACTTTCCCCAGGGAGAAGATGTGAGGGAAGAAACCTCATATGGGATGGATGAGCCACATGGATTCATGGGCAACTGGAAGATGTTCAGGTTCCCTCATGATGAAGACATGGGCAATTTATGTTGAACTTTGGGCTTGTCAGTATGGTACTTGTCATCAGCCCTAAATTAACTTGAATGTAAGCACATACATTCAAGAAATTAACAAGATATAACAGTTGCACATGGCATTCAAGTGAAATATTTTGTTCCCTTTCAGAGCTGTTAATGGACAGACTACGCAGCAGGACCTGCTTGGAATTGCTTAGATCTGAAACACTGTTAACTGGAGATTGACAGACAAAAGGGTAAGTCAGTGGCACACCAATCTGTAAGACAACAAGAACAGGAGATGGATAAGGTTTGGACACTGATCAAAGCTGTGAGAAAAGTCCCAAGGCTCTACAGGACAACTGTAATAATAATAAAAAAAATCTTACAACTGCTTTCTTGCTGCTGATTCCTGTTGGCTGTGGTCTACTGACCATCTTTTGCTAAGCTATCAGGCTCACAGCCTGGCTGGTAGCATTTCTGTGTGCACTTGACCAAGGCATGGGTCAGCCACCATAATACCTCTTTACATTTACACACAATTCCACTTAGTAACTGGAGCTTGCTTCAGAAACTCTGCAAGCATGAAAAAAAGGCATATCCTGAGGATGTTGGAAGAGAAACATTTATTGTTTCTGTCTAGAAGAACCTGTAGTTTTCAAACCACATGCTGATGACCATGATATAAATTCCTGCAGGACTCGAGGTTGCCTCTGTTCTGCTGGTAAAAGAAGTACTACCTTCTTGTCATGTATTTCAGTTCAGCACATCCCTTTAAGAACAGGTTTGCATGTCTGACTTTTAAAATAATTAGGATTAACAAATGATGGCATTGCTATTTTTATTGCCATAATTTCTAGGAGCCAGGTTCATACAAAAGCCCATTGTGACTATGTCTTTTCATTACAGTCAGGCAGAATATAGCCAAGTTCTGCTTTCAGTTACAGCCATATAAATCTAAACTACCTATGTATTCCTTGCCAGTAGTACTTGTGTATGCTGGAGTGACCGTTCTACAGTATTATTTTCCCAGAAAAAGCAAACCGATAATTCATCCATGTGACTCAGGAGGGCAGGTTCCACACAAGTTGCAAGCACAGCTAAAAATGGAACATGAAATGAGTAGGAAAAATACAAGGAAATAAGAAAATAATGTAAAGATTTCCAGTCTTGAACATAAGTATGTGTTCACATGTACACATACCGAAAAGATCTGTTTGCAATCAACTCCTTTGTCACTTACTGCTTGAGTGCTGGATTCAGAGTCTGCTGCTATGAGATGATGTGTGAGGAGCAATACAGAATGAGGAAGCGGATCCGAAAGCATCCAAGACCTAGCAGCCCTAGGGAGAAGGCCTGTTAGACAGCTGTTCAATTTGGGAGGTGCTCGGGCACTTCAACAGAGGAAGCCAGAGCAGGACTGAGAAAGAGAGAGGGAGAAACAGAAAGAGATAAGGCTAATTTCTTGTCTATTTTGGGTGCTCAGGCAGCACAGGCAGAGCTATTCTGGCCTTGACAGTGAGAACACCTTGTAGATGGGAGGTGATGGAGGCTCGGGAGCTGGTGTGCGGAGGACCGGAGCCCATGGTGCTGAGAGGCTTTGCCAACAGGCTGCATGCATGGCTCTGCTCTCATGGCATGGACATGTTTGTGGGGCAGATGGGTGAAAGCCAGCACTCACTCCCTGCTACGCAGCTGCTGTATGTGCTTTGGCACGATCCTGAGGCTCCTTTATTGATGGACCACAGGTGCCACGGAGGTTTTAAAGGAAAAGTTGTCATTTGAAATGGAAGCAACCCCTGCAGCCTGGAGGGGAGCCATGTGGGGAAGTCTCCAGGCCCTGGCTGAGCCAAGAGAACACAAGCCAATTTGGCATTTTATGCATATAAATGCATGTGCAACCTCTGTTTATGTTAATTACAAATATTAGAAGGTTGAAAATATATGGCTTGATACCAAAATGAAGGGTAGCTAAAGCAACCACATTGGAACTATTCGCACACAGAAATACAAGCCAGCCAGCAAGAAAGAATATAGCACACTCACGGAGATATTTGAGAGGAAAAGTTTCCCAAGGATTTGCAGGAGTTACAGCTGGAAAAGACATGATGTTCCCTCTCTTTGCCAATACTAAGCAGTTTTGCAGTGTTACATGCCTACAGCACGTGCACTGTGCTGTGTAGGGCTGGCTGAAATGTTCAGTGAGAGCACAGGCCAAACTGTCGTTACATTTGGTACCATCAGGTGCATTTCCACAATACATGGGCAGATGGAACTGACAGCACAGAGTCCAAAGCCTGGCATCTGGTATAAATGTGATCATTTCTTCTCTGTCCCTTTGTTTGCTATTTGTGAGCTGATCCTGCTTTCTGCCAGCATACTATGCATTTCTCATGGAGCTCCACTGCACTAACTCATAAAGTCTTCCTTGACTATTCAGGATGGTGGTGTCTGAGTCACATACTGCTGTTCTCATCTTGATCGGAGGGCTGAAATATTTACAGCTGTAGTACACCAGTCCTCCAGAGGACTATTGATTCTTTTCTGAAAATCTAGTCATGCCTTTTCCCACTTCTCAGCCCTACATGTTTGAGCAGGCCACCTGCAACATCTCTCTCCAAAAATATCTAAAAGAAAGCAATAGTGAAATAAAGCAGGGGCTTTAGGTTATATTCTAGTTGCTCTCACTCCTCTGGCTCAGATGAGGAATGCATGGAGGCAGGAAAGGGGGCAAAATAATATGTAGTCATCTCATTTTTGCCATTGTAGTCAACAAAAGGAAGGTTTTTTTTCCCCCCTTTCTACTGTTGAAAAAAAAGTAATTCAAGGAGGCCTCTCTCCCCTCTTGTCCCTTGTAGACTGAGTGGGACCAGCACTGCTGAACAGGCTCACTCCAGAGGCTGCTGGTGGAGGAAGGCAGCACGCAAAGGAGAGACCAGCACAGGCCTGTGGGTCTCTGAGATGGGCTGCTAGGAAAGTGAGTAGAGAAGACAGTTTCTTTTGGAAACTGGATTTCAGGGAAGCCTGGGTGGGAAAGTGCATTAGTGTGGCTTAGCTGTTAGTTCTTGCATCACCTTGGCGCCTGGGGCTGTTAAGCAGCTGTATAAGCAGAGAACACAAGAGTGATTTCTGCTTCGCAGAAGCTGGCAGCAAAGCCATGAAGGATGTGGAAGGCAGTGTGTCTAGTCAGTGCAAATGTCACTGAGGAATACTTTTTCACAGTTTCTGTGTTTGCACTACAGAGCCCTGAGCCCCACTAGGGCAATCAAAATGGCACATCAGCAGAACTGGGGAGCATCTGGAAGAAGGCATCTCTTTGGACACCTCAATAGACACCTCAATGACTGCAAGTAATGCAGTCCTGGGCTAAAGAAGTTGCAGGTACACCACACAGCATCTCCTGCTGGTCTCACCACACAGGAAGGCACATCCTTTGCTCGGTGGCACTTTCCACGCAGCACAGATGCTCACAGACACTCCACACAACTCAGATTGCTTCCCCAGGCTGCCACCCTCGGCTCAGCTTCTTTGATTCCCCATGATTCTGGCTCCTCAGAGATGCTGGTGATTCCTGGGACATCCTGAGCATTTGAAAAGAGACCATGAAATCTCCCTGGTTTTTTTCAAGTCCTCCAGGGGTGCTTGATTGTGAAGACCTCCCAAAAAGAAACAGCTCAGTCCAATCAGCCAGAGAGAGACTCCTTGGGAAGGGGGCCAGAAAGCTGGCGTGCTTGGCCCGACATGAGCCAGAGCATGGCAAGGAAGCTGGGGAGCAATTACAGAAGAAAGTCTGGCTCCTCTCCTCTCACCGCAGGATGACACACAGGTGCACAGTGCAGGCAAAATCTCTAGGTCAAGAATGTGAAGTTAGGGAAGTCCCTACTCAGCAGAAGAGAACAGAAATGTTTCAACAACTCATAGCTTGCCAAATACAGGCAAAAACTTCCTGAGAGCAACAAAAGATGTTTCCTAGTATCTGTGGTGAGTGGCAGCCCAGTTTTGAGATCTTACTTCCAAATAGGGAGATGCTAAGTGACAAAGTAGTCTTCTGGTAAGAGTGTCTAAACCATCCATTTCTTCCCCGTTTCTCATATTTTAATAAATAGTTAAATAATTTCAAATAGCAGTCTCCTCTGTTTTTTTTGTCAAAAAAAGAAATACCATTCTGAGCTAACGTTTAGCTCCCCAGCATGGAAAGAATCAGCTGACTGTCTCAAGCACAAAAGAGTCACTTCAGTCACACCAAGGTCACATCGAAGAATACCTCAGGCTCCTTTTACTACAGAAAGCATTGCTTGCATGGTGTATGCTGCAGACTCTGAGACATACAGCAAGGAAGGCTCAGTGTGGGATAGACCATCAGCATCCCTTGGTGGAGGGCTGCGATTTGTAGCTGAGGCCTGCGAAACAAAGCTCTGGAGGTGAGATGTTGGGAAACATGTGCTTGGAAATGTATTTTGAAGACTCCCTTGACTATAGCAAAAGCAACAGTGGCAATGATTTTATTTTGGTTTATTTTATTCCAAGGTTTGTAATTTTCACAGCTTGACTGGGGTTGGCTAAGTTTCTCATACAGCGATAACACTCATTCATCAGTCATGTTTATAGCAAGTGACGCAGCAAGGCCAGAGACAGGGAGCAGCTTTTCCATGACCAGAGCATTGCAGTTCCATATGGAGGGAGCCTGAGGAAATTTCACACCAGACATATGTGAGTGGGGGCCAGAAACTGCAAGGTATCAAAGATTCTTCCCTCCAGTGGAAATGACAAAGTGCTGAGAAAAATCAGTGCCTTGCAGGTTTAGACTGACAGGTGTTTCTAGATTTCCTCTGTGTTACAGGAAATGTCACAGATTCCAGAATCAGGCTTTGTAATAATTTATTTCTGCATTTTAGGCTTCCCTGATTATTCTTTTTTTGTGTTTCCTTCCTTTATCAGTTATAATCTCCTACCAATGGAATATACATTTTATTACAAAGCAATTTTTTTTTAAGTGTTCAATTCCAATAAAAATTTTTGATAAATCAAAATTCAACATTTTAATTCAGTGTTGCCTAATAAGTCTTTGACTGGATTTCAGTATTTTAATTTGTGAATTTTTAGTGTAATTTCATCCAGTCTCTTTCCTTCTTTTAAAAAAGAGGGGAAAGAAATCTAACAAGAGGAGATAAAAGGAAGAAACCTTTATTCCTTCCTCATTTTACACATTCCCTCATGTTTTTCTCCTACTCTAATCCCCACCCAGAAAAGAGGGAGGAATAAAGTATCTGAGAGGATACTAAGACAGACCTGAAAATTGGCATATTTCTCCCATTTATCTTCTGTTTATTTCTTCTATCTGTGGGAAAAATAGAGATTAATATGAGCCTTTGTCTCTCCACCTCCCCTTCACAAAGATCAGAGAAGGTTTAAGCCAGTCAAAATAAAAACCTGGGATGGAAAGTCAACAGAATTATTTGGATTATTTTGTTTCAAATATTTTTGGCAGAAAAAAAGTATTACTTGGCAGGAGAAAACTTTGCCTTGTTTTGTTTATTGGTCAGATCTATTAATTAGCAGTGTGCTAGGAGCTAGGTGCTGCTTGTGTAGACCAGATTATGTCCATGCTGGCTAATTAGTCCCATCCCACTGAACCTCTTGGGATTTTCTGATTTTAATGTAAAACAATAGGATTTTCTATTAAAAGAAGGGAGAAACAGGCATTGAAGTATCTGGTGAGACTGAAGCACGTGGGCTGAAGCAGGAGGCATTAGCTCCGGCAGGAGCAGTGCTTGCAGTCTGTGATGCCTCCTCATCCTACTGAAGGACTGAGCTTTTCAGAGATTAGAAAAATCTCTCTATTCCAGGAGTGAGCTGGATGCTGTATTTAGAGGTTCACTTTGTAGACAGGTTTTTATTTTGTACTGACGACTTGGGAGGTCCCTGCTGCCCTCGCTCGCCATGGGGTCCTAAGGGCTCTCTGCAGCTGTGCCCAAGGCTAACACTCTTGTTGCTGGGCACAGAAGAGCCCAAAATTCATGTACCAGAATCTCACAACAACACATCATTTTTTCTCCATGTTTCTCACACAGTAAGGAAGATTTATAAATCTCTGAATAACAACTCAAACTGGCTATTCTTGCTGCATCTATTATCACTTCTGCATCCGTAACGCAGAAGTACCCAGAGGCACTTGCAGGGAAGTTCCCCTGCACTATGTCCTCTTCGTCTGACCCTTCCTGTCCAGGAGCTGCTGGATGAGACAGGTGCCAGCATGAAACGAAACTGGTATTCAGAGGAGAGGAGAGATCACATTAAGTTCCATCACCTCTCTGCTGCAGTGAGCACCAAATGCAGATTTCCTGGCCCCCAGTGTAGCATGTGCCATAGCCATGATACCACGTCACCTCCAGTTCCTAACTTTTATTATAGTATCACATCCCTCTATGCCCCTGGGCACTTCATTGAACCTCCCTTTTCCAGTTCCTTACAGCATAAAAGGGTGACAAAGAGACTTGCCAGGTCACAACTTGTGCAGGATTAAACATGTGCTAAGTTTGATGAAAAGACAAGGTGTGAATGTTGACTGCTGTCAGCAAGGGAAATGGGGCAGGTTAGCAGGTTAGGATACCACCTACAACTTCTGTACTTACTGCAGCAGAGGACAGGGAGCTGGGCTGTTGGTTTCAAGGTTATATTCTACTCACTGAAGTACAGTAAAATACTAGAGTAATTCTGAAATACATCAGAGATATAATGCTGGTAGTGATGGACACTACAAATATCAAAGACAATAACTTAGTGTTGAGCTAGCCATGTCAAATTTCATCCCGCTTCAGCTGCTTTTCAGGAAAATAGATTTCTGGTTTTAAATATGAGGATTAGCAGCAGCAGATTTAAGGCTTAAAATAAAGTATGTATTTTAGATTTATTTAAGGGTCTTTGA
This sequence comes from Chlamydotis macqueenii, assembly GCF_036417535.1. Taxonomy (NCBI): domain Eukaryota; kingdom Metazoa; phylum Chordata; class Aves; order Otidiformes; family Otididae; genus Chlamydotis; species Chlamydotis macqueenii. Next base: position 20,781,565 of record NC_141562.1, read on the forward strand.
CTCCCAAACACTTTGCTTTAATATATCGCTTTCTGGGCTGACATGGCTTTCATTTTTCATCACTACTTTACATTCCAGTGTTTGAATGGTTTACACAGGGGAAACCTGAGTTTTTTGAAAGCTGAAATTCTTCTGCTGCTGCTGTTTAAGCAATGCTTTCTTTTCTTCTCTGTCTGTAGTAGGTTCTTAGCAGAGAGAACTGTAATTCAGAACAATTCAATTTTCCATCATTTAAGAAGCAAGGCACACTAATGGCTTAATCCTGATTATACACAGCCATTTGTGAGGACTGACTTCCAGATGTTCATGTTCTTTTATTATTTTTTTTAAATATGAATGTTATTCATTTCTTTGGACTTGGTGCTAGGAAAGAAATCTCTGAAATCCCCAGGATAGGAGCACTGATCAAATTTCAATCCAACTGAAGTCAGAAAGCCACCCTGAAGTTCTATATATTTGCTGGACAGGTCCAAATCAGGCTGCAGCAATGGACATTTTTCTCTCCTAAATCCTGCCCTGGAGGGAATTTCTAGTTGGAGAAGAGCATGTTCACTCTTCACTTTTCCTTGGACTCTCTTTAGAAATTGTTGAGTATGACGAGATCAGAGCTCTCGGATCTGGTTTGCATCCAACCAACTTTGACCTTCTGAAGGCATTGGCTGCACTGCCAGCCAAGATTTCATGGTTAAGGTCAATTAAGATTAATCCTTAAGTTCCAAAGAATTTGAGGGGGGAAATAGGGAAGAAGACAATGACAGTGTTCGAAAGCCAAAAAATGAATTTGGTAGCAAATGTTCTGTGTATACCAGATTTTAGACCCCGTATCTTCCAGAGTCAACTGTCCAAGTCACGCAGTTCCCGTAACAGGCCTTTCCTGTAAAACCATACTTTCTGGCCCAGTGAAACAAGCTGGCTTTTGAGATGGGAGCAGCTCTCGCTGCTCTCTTTCCAACAAAAAGTGCCGTTTTTAATTGAATTTTGGTGCTATCTTTGGACACATTATTCTAATCATCCTGCTGGGAGGGTTCTCTGTGTAGAGTGACCAGGAGGCTTAAGCTGAGTCTCTGCTGTGCAGATCCAAGGGATAAATTGGAGTTCATGCAGCTGAATTTCAAGTAAGCTTGCTAATAAAATTTGACTCTTAAAGAAGACAGCTTGATCCTGACAACTCTGGTTGCCTTGGCACAATGTTGTGGAAATACAATTACAAGATTGAACTGCTCTCAATTTGTTCCAGATAAAGGGAGAGAGAGGAAAAAAAAAAAGTGTTTTTTAAATTAAAAATTAAGAAGTTAACCAAATTTTGAGACCTTTTTGACAGATTATTGTTTAGCTCAGCATTATCTTTTCGTCTGCATCATGGTGATCCCAGGTATGTGGATCAACAGATTTCCTCCACTTCAGCAGGTAAATACAGTCTCCTGGCCACAGTCATGAGCTGACCAGAAAGACTCCAGTGAGTGCTGCCTGTGAGGCTGCCGCATGGGCTGCCAAAGCTCTCAAAGTGCTGTACGGTGATGCTTGCAGTGATGGTTTTCGGCACAGCAGCTCCTAAGAGCATTATGAGAACTCACTGTTGATTATAACACAGTTATACAGTAAAAAATATGGGGCTTTTGATTATACTGTATGTGAAGGCGTCTGCCTGCCAATTTTCACCTACTTGGCAGCTCTTCTGAGCTGCTCAAATGGCAGGAAGGGCTGGTGTGTTTGCATTACACCAAGAGGCTGTGCAAAGGAGTATGTGTCTGAATCCCACTGCCGCCCCTGGAGGGCTGTGCAACAACTACACCTTGTCTCAGCTCCTGCCAGGTGGAGCCCTCCCTCACAGAATATGTCAAGTCTTAATTACTGATAGTATGCTGCCCACAAAGATAACTTCTGCATTGTGAAAAAAAGCACCAAATATTATTCCAGCCTCCATATGGGTGACTGGGCTAAGCGCCCCAGCAAAGCCCTGACTCCAAGCAGAGGTTGTGATTATGGGGAGCAAAACAAAACAAAGCAAAACAAACCAGGAGGTGCTTTAAAGCAGCTGAATAAAGACATACAACCAACCTGCTTGACAAAAGTACTATTGAATTAATGCAACCTGATCCCTGAGCTAGCTCTGGCAATGCATCATATTCATCACCCAGGAGAAAGGGGCCGGCAGGGAGCCGGGGGGTGACGGCATGGGCAGTGTGGATAACTGGGGAGGCCTGCTGGTAGATGGAAAACATCTGGTTTATGTTTGAGTTAAGAAGGGATACTTAACTCTATTATCCAGATTTGTATCTGTCCACTACTTATTCAGATTTATTAGCATAGGCTTGCGACATCAAGGTTATGTGAGGCTGAGACATCTTTGTGTGTTGGGAGCCACAGAAGTTGATACTAAAGGCAGTAAAGTTACAACAAACACCTGAACGTCTCTTAGTACTGTGAGCACTGGGATCTGTGTGTTGGCAAGTCTGAGGACCTGTGCACCTTGGTGCCTGATGATGTAAACATGGGTGATGTGTGTGTGATGTGTGTGGGGTGTCTGAATAGGGAGGTACCTGTGCGTGTGCCCAGTGGTGGACATGAACAAGATGATGTGAATGGACAAGAGAATGTAGCTTGGAGACACTAACACCCTCCAGCCTGAATACAAGAACAGCAGCTCACAAAGCCAATGAGTAGGGGTGGTTTTAGTGACTTTCTTCAACCCTAAGCTGCCTCTACCTTTCTGCTGCCCTGTTGCAGTGCTTTACTCCCTCATACCACCTACTTACAGCATCATTCTACCTCAATAACCCCATGTCCTCTGCCTTGTCCTGCCCCACAGCCCACCTCTGCCCTACCTTCCTCTTCCAGTGCTTCTCCTTCCAAGTCTCGTGTCTCTTTATCATCTTTATAATATTCCTAATGCTTCTCATGTTCCTTACTTCTGCATCCAGATACCCAGCCTCTCCTTTTGCCCTTCTCAGTGTGTGAGACCAGAGATGTGTGTGGACACTTAAAGGTACTCAGTTCCCTTAAAAAAACAGACCCAAAGAATCTCAAACCAGGTGCCCAAGCTGAGAGGGAACTTCAGAAATGAGACTGAAGGTGACTTGTCCTAGACAACCCAACTTGACAGTCTTGGGACCTGTATTCACAAATTTTGGGCACCAAACTGCACTGCACTGAGCCTGACGGGAACCATGGGACTATTCTTCTCCCGCCTCCCTCCAGTTTCTAGCTTGAAGATATTCACTCTGGGAGCAGAGGACACTGCTAGGTTTCTTAGGTGATCATCTGCACTGAAGGAACAGCAAAGAGTAAAAGCAAATAGGTCATAAACCACCCCTAGGCTGAAATTATTACGCAGCACTGTCTCATGAATTCCCGTGAGGACTGAAGACACAAAACACAAGTGCCACTGATTTGTGAGATGATCTCCACTCTGGTTAATCAGCAATGGTTTCAAAAAATTGAAACCTGTTCCTGGCAGGTGTAAGCCTATATTTAACATTGCTCAACACCAATTGTTATTTAAATGAAAATAGGTACCTTTTTTTTCTCTCAATTCCATTTAATTCCTCAAAGACATTAGCTATAATTCACCATGTTTATAACTTCTGAAATTAACTTCCCTCCCATAGAGTTCAATAAATAACATTTTTCCTGAATAGCTCATTCACAGTGCAAAAACACCTTCTTCCTCATATTTTTTGCTTCATAGAATGAAACCATATGAGGTGGTTAGGATTTACATGGTCAGCTCTGGCAGACTTTTTATATTTATTTGAGTTGCAAGATATAAATCAGTGCTGGGCCTTTCTCCAAGAACAAGTTATTTGTTATCTTGCTACATGTGTGTTTCTGGGTCAAAATTTGATAAGGTGTTTTTAGCATTATTGCATGGGGTAGGTAGGGTTTACATTGTTCTGTGCCAGCTTCCATGTTTTGACTGCAGAACATTACCTTATACTGCATTTTATCACAACCTATCACTGGAAATTTGAAAATTTTGCCAACTCAGAAATAACAAGTGTAACTGTGAATCACACAGTTTTCTTCAGGGACAGCCTCATTTAACTGAATATCCCATAAACATATGTGTGATCAGGATCAGAATTTTTTAATAATTTAGAGGCATGATTTGAGGTCACATTAATATGGCTTCCTTAGAAAAATGATGCTTCTTAGATCTGTAGGAAGATCTGTAATTGTTTGCACAGGAAGGCTTCTGCAGGACCAAATTTTAACTTCATGCAAGACTTTCAGACACCAAATTAGAGCCACCATTTAGGTTTTCCTTAGTTTTTCTTTTGTAGACCTGGTGATGTTGAAGTCCTTGATTTCTATTTTCCATCACACCTGCTCTTCTATGAGATCTGGTGAAAATAAACAAATCTAAACTTCAGAAAGTAATTTCTACATTCATAGAGACCTACATCTACCCTATTCTCTTGTATGTGTATGGGCCTCCTAAGCTAAGGCTTTTCCTTCAGATATATCTCTCTTGTGGGAATGTCATGAAAAAATATTAATAGCCCAGAGGATTTTAGCTTAGTCCAGAACTCGTTCTCTGCCTGCAGGACAGCTGTAGGGCAAATTGTGCAGATTAGCAAGGTGACCTCACTCAATACATGCAGAGCTCTTCAAAATTTTCATTGTGAAAAATCCTCTAATTTAAACAAAGAGTTGTTCTGGATTTCCCCAGAGGGAATTAATAACAGAATACTTCTTCTAATGTCAATATGATATATGATGACACAATAAAGCAAAAACGAGCCATATTTTGTTCAAAATCTGACATTTATGACCCCACTTTCTCAGAATCTTTCATTCCAAACCTGATATTTTTACTCTTCATGCTGTCATCAGCATATCAGCTCATTTTGTGGAACAGAGCTTCTTCACTGCATGAACTCCCAGAATGATTTTCTGTCAGAATTTAGCTCAAGATCTGGTCTGAGCCCAAGGTCTGTATCTGAAGGGAACAGAAGCAAAGCACTGGTATCACTTGCGTTTGGTCTTTCCGCTGTGAAAGAGGTTTGTTGTTTGATCCCTTTTTCACTCGACAAAGATCTTTTCCTCCCCAGCAGAAATATTTTCAGATCTCTTTCTCACTTTCTTTCTTCACCTTCAGTTTCACTTTTCATTGGTTTGTTCACTATCTCTGGAAGGAAACTCTTGAAATTCTCCCTGTACTTGAATATCTTTGATATGCCGAAGTTTCCTTTTGTATCCCATATTCCTGCTCCTTATCTGTGCAACTTCGTTTGCTGACTCCCTGATTACAGCAGTCGCTGTATATGTCACTGATCAAAAGTGGTGAGAGGAGAAGAATGAAAAAAAAAGAAAGAAGCAAAATACCTAGAAGTTTGGTTTGGCAAGCGATTCAAAGCCTCATATCTGATCAGTCATAACCTCCTCTCTGTCACTAACATGTTTCACTACAATTTACATTTAAATGGTGTTAAATGAAGACTTTTATCTCAGCTGCCCACCTCCCTCTGAGAACGTCCTTTCCTGCCACTTTCACCTCATGCTACTTGTACAGAAACACAAGGAGAGATTAAAACCCCCACGCCTGATGACTCTGTTTTAACGCCATGTATAAAACCCTTTCCTTGTAGGCACCATTGTTAATTGATGGGCTGTGCAGGTAAAGCCATGACAGGAAAAGTAAGAGAAGAAATATCACTATGAGGAAAAACACAGGTCACTGCAAAGGATTACGGTGTATGGCTAAGAGGCAGAAGCTGTGAAACATTTGTTATATACTTTATGGAGAAGAGGCTGAAGTTGAAAGTATTTATTGATGTGGAGTTACAAAAACTAGCCCTAACAATAATTCAGAGATTGCATGATGGGATGTGGGTTTGGTTAGGAAAGGGATGCCTAGGACCCCATCCTGCTGTGTACAGAGCATGTTGTCATCTCTTCTCAGTAAATTAGCCCACCTCCATGGGTAACTGTGGTGTAAGGCAACAGTTGGATCCTTCTAGTCCCAGTGGTACATGGATCAGGTCCTCTCGCTATTCAGAAACTCCACATTTGACACAGCACCAGAAATCCATTAGCATGTGGTAATTAATGATGTGTACAAATGATATATACAAACCAGGAGTGGATGTTTCTAGGACAGAGAGAGGTGTTAATGTGAAAATTAAGTCCTAACTATTAATGTGGTTTTTCCTTGCATTCACACACCCCCAGATCCAGGAAGAACTGAACTTTTATATCTGTTTAAGCTAAATGGCTCCCAAGGAAACTGAAGACATGAAATTCAATAAAGTCATTGCTTTCTGATGGAGATTTTTCTCCCCTTTGCAATAGTTAGTAATTTCTCAGACTTAGGAAATGTACACAGTGATGATGCAAACCTAGTTATCGGCTGCATCTTGCTTTTGTGGCATTTACCATCTCTGTGTTTTACAGAATACTCGGGTATTTAATTGAAAGCAACCTGTGGTTCTATGGGTCTGTATCCCCCTGGTCCTTGTACTCATGCTTGTGATATCAAAATACACTGGACCTGCAAAGGTTTAGACAACTGTATTCAGTGGAAGTAGGTGGAAACATTATCCACCCTGCACAGATGGGGAACTGAACACCGGCTAGATGAAGTGATTTAGCTGAGGGAAGGAAGTCTGTGACTGCTCTGCAAGGAATTGAATGCAGGTTTTCCTAGTCCCAGTGTGGTATCCCCAGCTCCAGACAATCCTTTTCATGCCACGTGCTCCAGCAGTAGATCTGTCATTAAGCAGCAAGGCCTTCTGTGCTAATGACGCTTTACTAAGCTAGGCATGAGGATTGCACAGTGCAACACTTCTGAATAAAAGACTAGTCAAAACTTGCAGGGAAGGAGCAAGGCAAGAGAAAAATTTGGACTTAACGTACTTTGATTTAAGCATGAGTCAGGCCAGGATCCAGCTCTAGAAAATATCACACAATATTATTTTGAGCAAAGGTTGTTAATGTAAACTGGGGAGGACAGAGTGGGTGTGCAGCAGACCTAGGGCTGTTTAGGCTTAACATGCTTTTCAGATTATACTCTGTTAGCCAGAGAATTACTGTTCTCCTCACCACACAAATAGAGCCCTGAAATACAAAATAAAAGCCATTATCTGTCCAATCAGAATCTGGGTTACCAGTCTTTTGGTGTGGGCAGGTAGCTGTGAAATATTTCTAGGTATTATTGCCCAGAAGAGTTTGAAATCTCACCAGAAACCAAAAATTGCACTAAGGATAAACAAAACAAAAAAGAGGGTCAAAAGACCCCCAAATGAAAACTCCTAACAGCAGAGCATTGATAATTTAAATGACAGAGGAGGCAGGACTTTGTGGTCCAGGAACATTTTAAAGATTCTGTACTTTTGAATGAGCTTGGCAGATCAGCTGCTCCATGGTAATAAATTTAGGATGAGATCAGAAATGTATGAGGTGGAGGTAAATGCAGATATCAAATAGAAGTGCTGAAACAGTGATAAAGACTTGTAACAGCCAGGTGCAGGGACCAGCATGCGGCTTTCTGAGGACACAGAGAACACAAGGCTTGTTGGTAACTTTGGTAGTGACTTTTCGCTTGTACATCTATGGCAGCACCTGAGCCTAGGAGCCACACTGGAAAAGCGGGGTTGAATGAGTTATAAATATTAAGCAATAAATCAAAATGCTCAAGGCTTGAGTGCAACAAGTGATGTTTTGGCTAGAAAAAAAACTAAAGGAAACATGTAGGTAATGAGCACAATTTTTTTTTTCTGAAACTCTTGCAGTACAGTGAGGTGCTGTTATTGCATGCTCCCTGCATATGGAGATGGTACTTTGAGGGCTGTAGTGGCTGTTCCAACATGAGAAGCTTTGAAAGACCTTATTTCTTCTGCTAGTAGAGGTTACTCAGCTTTATCAGTAGTATCAGTAAGTGAATGAACTGTTTATAGAATTATAGAATCATTACAGTTGGAAAAGACCTTTAAGATCATCAAACCAACCACCATCCACATTGGATGATGATGGATCATCCAACCATCAACCCAACACCACCATACCTACTAAACAGATTAGCTGTCACAATTTAGCTCCACTCGGGACCAAGCTACGCGATCTCTCACTCACTGTCCCTCCTTCACAGACTTCGGCGTATGCAGCCGTTGCTCTCACAATAATTTCTTCACAATCGGTTCAGGCAGACACCTCTCAGGTTCTCTTCACATCTCCTCTCTTCACTTTTCTTGGCCCAGCTGGGCCAAGTCAGGTCCAGACGGCCGCCTGGCAGGAGGCCAGAGGGTGAGGGCCACAAGGTCCACACGGCTCATGCCTTCCCCTCTCTGTCCCTGCTTCTAGTTCTTCACTTCTTCCTTTTTTTTTTTTTTTGGTTTTTCCCCTTCTTAAATACGTTATTACAGAGGCATTATCACTGAATATCTCGTCACCAAATGACCCTGCCACGTCCACCAAACAAAGGGGGAACTTCTACCAGCTTCTTGCAGAAGCTACCACCGTAGCCCCCTCCACTAAACAAAACCAACACACCCATACTGGGAAAGTTTTTGCCTAGTTTCTGCATGAGGAAAAAAAATATACTAGGTAGTACCAAAATATTTCAAGAAAATTCTCACAGAATTGATCACTTCTAAAAATGACTCATAAGAAGCCAATAATTTTTGGCATTTTCTAAATAAAAAGTAATTTGAAAGGTTTTTCATCTTGGAAAAGTCTAGGTTCATTTAAAAATCTCTGAAACTATGCTTTAAAGCAGATCTTAATTTTTTTTTTTTAGTTTGTTAAAAATTTTGACACCATTTCATTAGAGATCAGGCCAAACCTGACTGGTCATCACCATCAGTAAACGTAAAGCATGCAAACCTCTAAAACCTCAGATGAAAAAACAACAATCCACAATGCTCTCCCACGTCACTTTTACTCCCACAGCTATTGAAAAGCAGTGCTACACTGCAATACAAGGAACCATCCCAATGTCTTAGGCAAAAATTCTCCCTAGATCATCGCTTCTATTTTGCTGGTTGCCACCATTCAGCTCAGGGCTGCACTTCTGGTCTTGAATTTTTTACATGTTGGGGGTAGACAAGTCAGTGAGTACCACCTCGGGGCCTTAAAGTCTGTTGGATATATGATAAAACCATGTCTCTAGCATTCCCTTCATTGAACAAAATGAAGCTTTTTTAGTGTTTCTTAGGAGAGAAGCCCTATGACTTACATGGTCACAAGGAGCCCCACAAAAGCAGCTGTTACTTGCGGTCCTGAGGGACACAGGAGTTGTCTTTTATACCTTATATGTTCTTGCTGAGGTTTTTACACCTGTGTATTAGATAATCAACTTAGACATTGTCATTCAAAGAAAGCCCCTACTTGAAACAAAAGATTTAAGGCCCCCAGAAGGATTGTCAGGCAGCTCAGCACAGTGATGTATTCTCCTGACTTTCTTTCTCCTTTCCTGTTCTTTGTGCGCAATTTCTCTGCCTGTCTGGGGCACCCACGTGGCTGTGCAATGATGCACATCGCTGCAGGCAAAACGGAGCGGGAGGAGTAAGAACTGGGGGTGACCCCCGAGGATCCAGGCAGCCTCACTGCTTCTGCGGCAGAGCCACGTGGGATGATCTAATACAGCTTCAACATGTGTAATATGCATTGTCTGTATTTTTAAGTGTGCTTTATTTAGATCCGGGCAGCCAGAGAAGGGAAATGAGTTTTGACAAACAATAGGAAAACATAGACATCTAAAAACAGATTATTTCCTACCCCTGGGCTGTACTGTACCACTTCATGTTCCAGTAAAACCTGGGGTTTTTCATGTGAAGGCAAAATGATGAACATAGCATTGCCACTGCTTGTGACTCACCTGCCTTCTCTTTGGCACCACTGCATTTTGATGACCATTCAGTCTTCAGAAACGGATCCAAGTGCCACTGCTCATGTTTGAGTGTGCAGCTTCCCTGATAAGGCTGGGAGCCCATGTTACCTTGCACCCTGAGGGATGTGGTCCACCCATGTGTCTCAGTCCGTGAAGGAGACGAGAGGAGCAGCATGAAGCATTCCAGCTGCTGCTCCCATGAGGCTTCATGAAAGCTTTTTAGATCTGCAATGATCTGACTTTTGACCAATTAATTTATCTTTTTATTATTAATGAAAAATTTCCTGTCAAATGTTCATTGCTTGACTTTTTTAATGGTGGACTTTTTCTATGAAAAAAAAATCAGAACTAGGTGTTCTGATCAGCATCTCCTCCATTAAGAAGCTAAGGTCCTTCCTTATCTGCAAACACCAGTGCAACCTAAACTATTGAGTTGCTGCCATGGCTTCAGTAAAAACTGCATATTTTTTTTAACCTTAGGAGCAAAGATGCTCTACTCAGAATCTAGTCAGCATCCAGCAAGGATGGACTTGGCAGAAGGAGAGCAGGGAGTGTGGGGAGAAAGGAGCACAAGGTGTGGTAGATCTTTAGCCTTGTATCTGGCCAGACTCAATTGGCTTAAGCCAGACCTTTAACCTCAGTTTCTAAGTCTTTCCCTGTGTGAAGGGAGAGCTAGTCCTGGAATGCTGCACTTGGCTGGCTTCTCCCATCTTCTCCAGTCAACCCTTTGAGAAATTTTATTAAGGAGATTTAGGAAACTCAAGGTTTTATAGCAAAACAACAAAAGAGAAGCAGCGCAGTTCTAGAGTGCAAGTCATTTTGGATAAGTCAGCCCATGACTTTGTAATACAAAGAACATGAAAGGCCTCTGAGAATGGAGTCTTGCTACAACAAAGCTCTCTTTAGTAAACGCTTTGGCACAGGGTTTATCTATTTGCTGCACTGCACCGTTTTGATCTAAAGAAGTCCAGTAATTGCACTGAGTCTGCTTTTCTCTGTGTACAATGAAATGGCCTCCATGTTTCCACCACTTGAAAGCAGCCAAAATGAGTACATGAGTATTTGTGTTGCAAAACATTTCTGTGCTGTTACTAATCCCACCAAAAAGGCACAGGGAGATTTACAGAGAAATGTTTCTTGGCCGGTGCAGGCCTGCTTCTCATTTCTGAGTAAGTCAAAGGAGGGATCACTTGCCTTTTACTCATGCCAGAGTCTACTGAAATCCAACAATCCTGCATCCCCCAGGGAGCCAGAGGCCCAGTGCTCAAGCACGGGTGGAAAATCCACGCAGAATACCCCACCAGTGAACCAGTGAGGGGGCTACTGTGGAAAGAGATTTCAGGGCTCATTGGTTTACTCTTATCTTGTTATTTGCTAGTGAGATGACTGGATCTACCAGGTTTCTGCTCAGTAGCTCTGATACTAATTTTCTATATATTCAGTAGGGCTGATGTTAGAGCTATCACATGTGCTCAACAGACCTGCGTATGAGCATTGAAAAGCTCTGGGGAAGCCTGGAGTTTTTTAATCCAAGAAAATGGCAAACTTGGAACATCCATGTCTTGAGCTTGTATCTGTCAGAATAGCTCCCTATTCTCTGCAAAGGAAATTACTTGTGTCTCTATACCTTGTCTAGACAGATAAAACTCATCTTCAGAGGTGTCATGTGTGAACTCCAGGTTCCTCTGGACTGGGCTAGGTCTGCCAGGCACATGGGCTGGGGCACAATCTAAACATGTCCACGAATCTCTGCGTATTTGATTATTTGTTGCTATTATTTGTCAAATTTCATGTCTGAAATATATGCACTACAACCTTAAACCCTATAGATGGAAAATCTGTCTGTTCTCATACATCAGGCAAATGTGGGAACACTACTGCTGCAGGGAGAAATCCACCTCTAGGAAGCTTGGCATGTCTAACTCCACATGCCCTCAGAGAAAGAGGTGCTGCAGGACAAGGAGCTCTGCTTTAGTATTTTGCAGTAAGGGATATTTCCATGGCCACAAAGGCTTTAATTGTGGGTTTATGTTACTATTGCTCAGTGTGTTCTTGGGCATATCTCAGAGTGCTGAGCAGACAGCTCTTCATCAGAAGGGTATCACGTAGAAAAGGCTCTTTGAAGCTACTGCGAAGCTACTGCAGAGTATAACCTTGAGCCTCAGCTAAGTACTACCAAAAGAAATACCAAGTGAGGAAAGTGCTGGATTTAAGTCCAGGAACAGGGACCCTTTGCACAAAGCTGAGACCTTGAGTAACCAGAGGGCTGTAGGAATGAGTTGCTTGCAAAGATTGGTGATAGACCATGGTAGAGGGCATCTCTCTCTTGGACTTTTATACCAGGGTCTGAGTCAATGGACTCCAGTCAGTGCTACCACAAGGAAAGAGGCTCATTGCTATTTTCCTGTAAGTACTGGATGCTTCTTACCCTTCCCTCCCTATCAAAGCTCAGTGCTTGTTAATAGGCAAGTGCTGCCTATTAAAGGCACCCAGAGTAGCTGTGTAATGAGCACAAAATGCCACAGCAGGGGCCCATCACTGGTGGTTATTAGCTTAAGGAGGGACCTTACCCCCTCTCCATCTTCAGTTCAATCCCAGTCCTCGCTGCCAACAACTCCTTACGTATTACAAGAGCTTTGTGGCTGCCAAAGAGAGCCCACCCCCACAGAGAGGAGGAGAACGTGTGGAGAAGAAGTAGCGAAGACCATTATCATCCTTTATACAGCAATGGGAGACTAGCAGCCAAGTGCTGTTGGCCGTAAAGCTTTCAGCTGCTCTGGGAAGATTGAGAGTGTTCCCATAATGATTCCCAGACATCTGCCTCACAGCAATTTCTCGGACTTATTCTCCCTTTGGATTGCTTTCCTCCTCTGTTTTATGCCCTTCTGAAGTGCAGGGGCTAGCAGAGTGGGCAGAAGGTGGACTTGCAGAAACAGGGGTCTGGAGGGGCCACCATGCCCCAGGCACACAGTCTCTGGTGGAACTAGGGAGGGCACTGACCCCCTAGCTTGTCCCCAGCCCTCACACTGGGACCTTGGGTCATCCATCCACCCTCACTTTAACTTTTCCGGCTGTCTGCCAGAGGCAGTTGCTTGTCTCCTGGTCTCTTCATACCCTGGGCAGTGCAGGCAGGAGAGGCGTCAGAGAAGCTGTCCTGCAGTGGAGAGCTGATGCTTTCACTGTGAACTGCCTTTTTTTTTGAGGAAACCCTCACTCCCCACTAACCAATTGCAGCAGTGATGTCACAACTCTCCGGGAATGACACAGCAGCCCATCACCATGGAGAGCAGGGATGGGCCCCAATCCACAGCCCCAGTCATCTTTCCTTACTAGCATTTTGTTTTTAAGGAATTGGGGCAAAGTTGAGAAGGCTCCCCCCCACCTCCTCCCATAAATCCACAACTGGGAAACAAACACAGGCATCTCCATCCAAAAATGTGCAGCTTAGCCTCATCTCTAGCTGAGACAGGAGTGACGTGAGATTCCCCAAGCTGCAGAAGGCTGGACAGAGCAGATGGGCTCCAATTTTAACAAAGGCAAAGAGAAGGGGGAGATGTAGAGCCCCCAACACACAATGAAAAGGGCTCTGGAGGAAACTTTGTGGCTAAGGACTGTAAGCAGACTTTTCTGCTGATGCATAATTGCTTAAATGCAGCTTGGCGGAAAGCTAAGATATACTAGAGTTTTTTACTTTCTGTTAACCACCTGGAAAGTGACATTAATTACTTTGTCTCATATTCTTGGGTAGGGATGCAAAACCAGAAATTTCTCTATAATAAGGACAGAAGTCCAGGCGTGCAAATCCTACTTGCTGGTCACACAGGAATGGACTCTTTTGACTTGAGTGCAGTTGTTCTGGCTTTTTGCCAACACCACCAACAGCAGAGTTTGACCCAGTGTCACTTTTCCACTATAATATGTTAAGTGGTTGCTGATGCTTCAGCCAGGACAAGAGCCCGGGGACTGCCTGGATGCAGCACAGAGCAGCCTGCAGCAGGGGCATTTGGGTACCACTCCCACTAACGGGCAGGGAGGCGACCCTGGATCTTCCTGGAGGGGATGCTGCCTTGTGGGTGGCTCTGTGCCCCTCTCAGCCCCTGACCTTGCAGCCAGGGCTGCCAGCCCAAGGCCAGCCAGGACCAGGTGGAAGGATGGTCATGGGAACCACCCTGAGGCCACCGGCTGCTTGAGTAGACAGTGGCAGCCCCCCTTTTAGGGGTAAGGACAGGGCAGCCAGGATCAGGGGTCACAGAGAGCTCTGCCTCTGTCTGATCTGAAGGCCAGATGTTTTTGACTGGAGATGGCAGCAGGGTGACTGCCAAAAGCTCTGTGGGGAGGGCATGTCATTTGGGAAATAGTCTTCCTTCCAGCTGACACATTTGGGCTGGCAGTCAAGAATGTCAGTTGTCCCTAGGGCTCTTTTTAGCAGCTACTGTGGCCAAGAGAGGTGTGAAGACAGTGATGTGTAGTCTCAATAGATCAGAGACCCAGTCAGCTCCAATTAGACCAGCCAGATGACATAAGAGATAATGTAAAATAATACAAGGTCTATTGGCATATCAGCTCTGTGAGAAGAGACATGTAGCATTGGCAGGGAGAACAGGATGAAATGTATTGCGTGTCATTTTGATCACAAGTTTTTATGGGGCCAAAGCCCGTGGAAAAAAACTAGTTGTTTCTTTAGGTTCTCTGATGTTTGGGGTACGTCATGCAAAAAAATGAAACCTCCTTCAACCACTCATATCCTAATCTTAAATTGTTCCTGCTGTGGTTTCTCTGCCTATATCCTGGAAAGATAAACTGCCTCAAGCCTCTGTGAATATACAGACCATCTCTGAGCCTCTTAGGGAGTCTTCTGCTGTATAAAAATGTATATATATGAAGATCTTGATTTATCTAGTGCAGAATTGCAACCCTGAAGAGTCTTTACTTCGCCTTCAATGAGGTTCAGGATATTTTTGTATTTTTGTTATCTATAGATTTATCCACTCCTTTTAACATACTGCCAAATATTTTATCTCAAAGTCTACTCAATTTTAGACAGTATGAACAAGACAGCACTGTAGAAGAAAGTTCATGTAATGTGGCTTCTTTTTTTCTGATGACAGCTAGCAGGCATCAGTGCTTTTGGGAAAAATACCCTCCAAAGCAGGAGATATAATGAAATTATATGCTCTCAAGAAGGTCTCCTTACATGTCCTATAAAAGATTAGTCTCAAGCCTGAAACCAGAGGTTATAATAGCCCTTTAAAACAAATTTACCATTCATTATTTACAACTTTGGATATGCTCGTTATCTGTAGAGAAATCCATTCTTTTTGGGATCTTGCCAATTTTTTTTTTGTCTAACAATATTATGGGAGATGGGTTTTGTAGCCTCATCACACACATTGGCTAGAGAAGTATTTCCTTTGATCCTTTTTGAATTTGCCCAATTTTATTTATTTACTTTTATCTTGGGGATAATCTTACTCAAAAACCTTTCAAAAGCCTTTCACAAACATCTGCGCACCCCCAGGGACCTGCAGGACAAGATGACAGGCCCTAGTGAAACCCATCTTCTTCATGAAGTGCACTATGAAACTTTACAAGTGAAGGACCAGATAGAACCTGGGTTTTACAGCGTGAACAGTGCCAATTGATTCTGTGATTCTGTGAACTGGCAAGGAAACAAGCTGTTCTGCACTCATTGCCTTGGAAAGTTGATCATTTTGGTTAACCTGAAAGGAATTAAAACCAGTGACTGAAAGAACTCAGGGTAACAATAATGTCTCAAGAGAGGGCACGTAGCTGGGTTTTTTTTTTTGTAAAACATTGTACAGCTTAAATAACACCAACATAACCTACAACACTAATATGAAATTAATCTAGATTTGTAATATAATCAAAAAGCTGACATGAATCAGAACAAGAGCTAAAAAGAAACTCTGACACTACTGAAAACAAGTTTCTCTTTAAATTGATATGTTTTCACAACCCCTCCATCACTCTCTTCCTTCTTCCTTCCCTCCCTCCTTTCTTTGAACAACTAGAATTTTTTTTCTGCTAAGAGATTTTCAGCCAACTCAAGATATCATCTAGAGAAGGAAAGCCTTCTAGTGACGGCCAGTTTCATTTACAAACAAGAGCCAAGTGGCCTGTCCTCATGTATATCTACTGTCCCTGGCTCCTCAAATGGGGCAATATTCCCTGATTTGAGCAGAGTTCCTGGGTCATTTCTGCCCTGGGCTACAATCAGAGCATGGAAGTGATTACTGTGGTGTCAAATAATATTGAGATAACATGGCACATGGTTGCTCAGGCAGCTGAAATTCTGCCCTGAATAGGTTTGGCAGCCCCTCTGTCCCCATCAGCATGAGGCAAAGGTCTTCCCCACTCAAAATCTGTGTATTGATTTAATTTAAACCACGTGCATTCCCATTGACACCCAACTGTCACCCCAGACTCTGCACCATCCCCTGCAGGTGTTATTCCTAGTCTAAGCAAATTACTCAAGGCCTGGTCTCTATTATACTCTTCTGGTGGTGTTGAAAAGTGTTATTGAAACCTACACTATAATCCTCTTCTCCCCCCATTGCTGTCTCTGACAAGATGCTACTCTGAGACCCGCTCCTGAAAAGCCAGGAATTTGTCAAGAGTGAGGAAATCACAGTCTGTAGAGAAACCTTCTCCTTCTCCATTCCTCTGACAGGGGTCTTGGTGGCTGTATCACCCTGACCTAGAGAGGCCTCACTTGAGTGAGTCACAGGAAGGCCAACAAAACACTCTGTTAAATTACACGTGGCTGCTCTGCTCAGTAATTCTTTTCTCTACAGAACAGCCAAGCAGAAAGCATGCAACCCTAAATTCACAGAGCTGAAACTGACCT
This sequence comes from Chlamydotis macqueenii, assembly GCF_036417535.1. Lineage (NCBI taxonomy): Eukaryota > Metazoa > Chordata > Aves > Otidiformes > Otididae > Chlamydotis > Chlamydotis macqueenii. Next base: position 20,798,262 of record NC_141562.1, read on the forward strand.
GCAAATATGTGGCAGGGAAATGGAGAGCCCCGAAATTAAAATGGGCTCCCAGAAAAGGAGCTGACATCACCTTGACCAGGTCCATCTCCCTGCCCACAGGCAGAATAAAGTATTTTTAGGTAAAGTCATTTTTGACAAATGTTCCTGTAACCTTTTGAGTCCCTTTGGCAAAGGAGATTCTGAAATGACCCCAGACAAAGATTTTCTGGCGTGTCAGTAACCATACCCCAGCAAGATTTTCTTGATGTCTAACCTAACAGCCCTCCACAGCATGCTAAGCACATCATGAGCCTAGAACTTCCAGCTGCTGATAGGCTCTTACTGACCCATGAGGCGCTGACAGAGGGGCACAAAGAAGCCAGACTAGGGACCCTAATCAGAAATGCTCATTATCGACACCACTGCGAGAGGATTTTCTCATTATTGTTGTTTCTGGCACAGAAAGGCAGGGCAGGTGGGGGCCATGTAATGCCCTTGAGCATTGCGAGATTTCTTACCCGTACCAGCGGGAGAGGCACAGGGAGCAAAAGTCGGACACGAGCCTTTGTCTCTTACCTACCCCAGAGGGTCAGGTTTCCTTCCACTTTATAAGTATTTATTGTTTCAGATGAGGGATGGTAGGGGGTCACAGGGGAGGGGGAACAGCGAGATAATAAAGGATAATACTGCTTCCAAAAGCGTGTCTGGTTTTTCCAATACTACTAATTACTCCAGTAAAAGATGTTATCTCTCCCTACAAACCTTGACTGGCCTATATCCTTTCATCACAGCTTCAACAGTGTTACTACTGCAATAAAAAAATTTTGCAGGCCAGTGAGCCGCTGGTTCTTCAGTGATGGGTTGCATCAGCAACAGGAAGGGAAACCTTCGCAAGGGACTGTTCTTCCACAGCCTTTTCAGGCGGCCCTGTTCTCAAAGGAAACACAGACAGTCTGCCATGCTCTGGATTAGGAAAGTAACAGTGATTTGATGATTTTGGTTTTTTTGTTGAGGCACCTCCTGTGTTGGCATAAGAAAGGAAGAAAGAGCTGAAGGACAAATGTCAGCTTTTGCCAACGTGGCCTGCTCATGGGACACAACCTAAGCACATGAGTTCCCATGGGAGGAATGAATCAAGTTCTGGAAAGGGTAGAGTAATCCCTTGGGAAGAGGAGATCCTCAGTGGTTTACTGCTGAGCACCTGGCAGGATTGCCCATTCCCTCATTCAAAATTGGCAATGGGACCATTGCAGCTATAGCTGATGCAGATGCGTTTCTTCCTACAAACTTGTGTCAGCTCAAGCTTGGAGCTCAAGAGACCTCTGACCAGTCTTGGTATATTAACTATGGTGAAGATTGTGTTGCATGAGTTAAGGGGCAAAGAGGAAATTCAGGCCTGAGATTAGAGCTATTCAAACATCTCTGGAGTTTGATGGGAAACAATTCCTCTGTGCTTTCTACTGACACCAGATATTGTTCTTTTTTTTTTAGTTTAAAGTTTGAGAAGTGCTTGGGCTAGGATTTGCCCATCTATAGAACAGGTATGTATCCATCTTTTCTCTGAAAGAGGAAGCAATGAGGAAATATGAACAGCACAAGCTCAAGCTGAAGTGGACTCTGAATGGCTCAAAGGTTCAGCTGCAACCCTCATTTCCTGAAAAATGTTGTGCCAGGGCAAGTGCTGCCAGCAGCAGAGCTGTACTGAGTTTGGCTTTAAAAAATGAACTGAGGAGGTTTCAAAATATTTGACTTTTGTTTTTCAAGGGAATATGTTTTCATTCTATGATTCTCCATTCTAAAGCACACTTGGGACCATGGAGACTGGTGATTAATTTATTTAAAGAAAGAAAAATGCCAGAAATTTAATGAATCATTTCTTCTGGGCAAAGAAAGTGCAGTATGACTGGGGATCAGCACGTTTCTGAGAAGAATGCATATTTTTCATTTTGGGATAACCCTGGCTCTTTCTTTTAGCAGCTGTAACACAAAGCTGTTGTTCACAAAGTTTCTATTCACCTTCAGATCCCAGCACTGTTCCAATGGGAAGAGCAAATAGCACTTCAAGAAAAGACAAGAAACAGTTAAAGTGTGCTCACCATCCTGGGTGCTTGGAGCCAAAGAGCGAGTCACACACATCAGGTCTGAACAGGGTGTCAGAGTCCCATATGCCAACTTTGGAGGACAAAATCCTTTCCCACAAGTCCATGGTGAGAAGAGTTTAAGTCTCAGTGCAGCTGCTACTGCTCTGATTTAATAGATGTCCTTACACAGACCACTTGAGTCAAGATTTTGTTTCTCAGCAGAGATATTTCACCCCTTGGGTATAAGGCCATTGACCAGTCTTTCCCAGTCAGGAAGCTCCAGTCATCTGTTTGCAGCTATCTAACGATAGAGAGGAAGGGCACATTTTAATTAGAACATTTGAACTCGACTTGAACTCCACAAAGACTGGTGAGGTTCAAGATGCTGGCTCAGGTGCTGTTCAGTTTAAAGAGCAAACACAAAAGGAAGTGAGAGAGAGAGGGACAGAGAGAGAAAGATCCTAATGCGGACTGGGTAGACAGGAGTTTGGCTCCACTTAAGGCACCCTGGTGGGCCATCATAGCTTTGGGTGACTTATCTCTTCCTGACACATGCTGGAAGCTGCTCATATGCTAGATTTTATTTTTAAAATTGAATCATCCTTAAAAATGAAATAGATCTAAATGATTGGTGGGGACCTGCGAGGGGACTGGAAGATGGAAACAGTTTGTAAATGGGTTTGACCACGGGGTTGCTCCAGACTTCAGAATAAATGTTCCTGCAAATGTTCCCCAAAGTGTGTTTACAGAATCAGGCTCTCACCTTGAAGGCTTGCTGCAGTCCCTGAACTTTGCCAGTAGCTTTCTAAAACTCTTTGCTGCTGTCAGGCTTTGAAGTGGGGGAATAGATCACGGCAGGCCAGAGCGTGGCGATATAAACAGACTTCATGTTTTGCTGATGAGACTGCTCTCACAACACTGTGCTGATTTACACCCAGCTGACAATTACATGGGTCCTTCCTAGTAGCAACCAGGAGACCAGTCAAGCAATGTTCACACCTAAAAGGTGTTTTGCTTGAAAGCTCTGTGGAAGTGAATGGAGCAATGGTGGAGAAAAAACAGAGTCAGTGCAAGGAAATTCAGACCCAGAGTTCTGCAACAGTCCTCATTTTGCAAAGTACTGCAGGGACTGAGTCATTGCCCTCCCAGTACCGCAGCTTGAACTGAAAAATCCACCTACTTTAATGGGTCTGTCTGTAACAGCCTATTAAGTTATTTCATTTGGACTCGGAAGGGGAACCTGTTCCACGTGCTTGACGGTGAACCAAACTATGGTTTTTCACATAAGGAATTTATTATTTCAGAGATGCAAGTAACCAAATAAAGGACTTCCTAATGAAGTGTCCATTCTCTGCACCATATTGCACTGGAATCTTGATGAAATATTTAAATGGGAATTTAAGCAGGCACCTCGCTTCTCCTCTATACTACACTCTATAGTTTCCATAGGATCTCTCCCAATTTATATTACTTGAAGTGGGTAGGGAATCAGGACCACAGAGCTCATTTGAAATGGATCTTTACCAACATCAACATGTAAGAAACTCTGTGCATGGCTACCTGACACGTTCTCACCAGCCTGGAAGAGCATATCTGGACTCCCCTGATGGTAACGGAAATTCATTCGGTTTAATCAGTGGAAATCCCATTAAAACATTCACTGTACCCAAAACAAGCCAGGAACATAACCGACTAATTTTATTCTATGAATGAAACTAGGCTCAACACGGAAACTAGACAAAGGTTTCTGTACATTTCTGAGCTACTGACTGCCAAAGCTACATCATTTTACTGAACTGCATCTGCTGCACATGAGGTCTGCCTTCCTGATGGTATGATTGCAAAACCTAAGGAGGTGGCTCCATCTTCAATAGCAAAACTGATGTAAGATGTTCTGAGCTTTGCCTGTGTCTGGGCTTTCTCAGTTAGGGTCACCTCATAGGTTGTACCAGTGAAATGACCCAAACTGCCACCAAATCAACCATTATGTAGGCTGCAGAGAGTTTCTGTCAAGACCTGCCCATATGCAATGGCAGGGAAGTGAAGCAGATCTGCCAGAACTAGGAGATTCTCAGACCTGTTTTGCCACTAGAGAGAATACTAACACCTCACTCCCAAAGAGCACAAAGCAGAGAAGTCTCTGCACCTGGCCTCAAAGGAACTCTGACCTGCTGCTGGATGTTCCTTGGTCTGCAGCTGCAGGGGAACTTCTCACTGGGTGATGTGGTGTGTTCCCGTTGCACAGTACAAGCTTTCCACCACTGAAACAGCTCATCGTCAAATGGCCAGGGTCACCCTGTGCAGAAAGCAAAGCCAGGGTGTCTGTGGGCAATCCTAGCTCAGATGTGAGTGACTGTGCTGGACAGGACTGTGTTTTGTTTTGCATGTTAATAGATGGCAGTAGCTGTGTTTCTCATCCTAGGGCTAGATCGTATCCCTCATCTTGGAGGTGTGATTTGGAAGCACTGAAATGCAGCTGGAGTCAGATGTAGAAGTGCTGGATTTATAGCAGTTTAAATGAACTGCAAACCTGTTCCATTGGAATGTTTGAGCGAGTAGGATCTCTGAGTGGGTCTGAAACTGTAGGAGCATCCTGAGATCAGCTTTATTTGATAGACAGCAAACTGCTACGACCTACTGCCCAAAATCTGGAGAGTGGCAGTGTTAGCTTATACATGGTGACAATCTCCTGCAGACACATCTGCCCTCCCTCTGTGATTAGCCTCACCTGCTCTTTTCCTCTGTATCTGTCATGCCGAAGCTCTGGGTTTGGATTGATGTTTAAGACAAGACTTAGTCAGGCCTTCTGCCTGACTTCACAAGCTCTTCAGAGCAGGCAACAGCCTTTGGTTATGTAGGTTTTTTTTGTTTTGTTGGCTAAAGAAGTTTGTCAGGAGAAGCACCAGAATGAAATCTGGGTGCCGCTGAACTGGATGATCAAACTGCGAGTGACTTAACACGGCCAAGGTTGCAGCCTGTAGGCTTCATCTGCAATACCAGTAATGAATACCAGACACTGACTTTGAAGTCACTTTGTGTGCTGATGATATAGAATCCCAGAAAAAAAGCTGTGGCTAGTAAGTAAAAGCCCTCAAATACCTGAGCAAGGTTGTGATCATTAATCAAAGGCTTTTTTACATCCACATCACAATGGATATATATTGAATCCATGAGCTAATCTTGTATTTGAAGTTAATTACATCTCCCTATAAATTTCTGTGGATCCAGGACTTGCGCCAATATCCTGGGGAAAGAGGGAATACGGCTGCATTGCTTTCTTCCTCTTTTGTTGAAAGAAAACAACAGATTTTTAAATTAGATGTCACATATTTGTTAGCAATATTGTGTAGTTCCCTTTTCTCCCTCTCCCTCCTATTAACTACCTCTCTGAGAAGCTTAAAATTTCATCCAAGACACAAATATCCTGAAAGCAATAAGTAAATTATAATGAAGAAATCAAATACCTGAGAGCTGTGGGACAAATCACACTTTTGTTGTGCTGGGGCAATCCCAGTAAGGCAGGGGGCAGAACTTGGCCATGTATCTGAAATCAAGTGGTTGAATCTACAGTGTTAGAAGTTGGCTCAGCGTGAACATGTTACTCAAAGCAATTATAGATATGCCAAAGTAAATGTCCAAGGCTAGCCAAGATAATCAGCAAAGTTCCTTGAGCCAACATCCCATATTCTCCTAAGATAAACTTAAACAACATTTCTATTTATTGTTTCCCGAGTCTCTTGATAGTCCCTATTGAAAGACAAGGAGAATTAGAGGAAAGGACTAGAAAACAACTGTATAACAGTTGCAAGGGCAGTATTTTGAAACTGGATTCTTCAGTACAGTCTGTACCAGCCTGAAGTGCAGAAGTTTTGAAATAAATCAGAGAAACCTCATTCACCAAGAGGCATCAAGTGGGCTTTGGGCATCAGAATAGAACTTTTTGAAGACGTCCTACGTGTGATTGCAAAGGCCTAGTGAAGAGTGAGAACAGCCACTTTTTCTGTGCCACTGTGCACAGAAAGTTGAGAAGAGCAGATACTTCTGCTGAATGGAAGTCGATGCTTCTGGCTCCGTCTGAGCTGAATGACAGATACAGGAGAAGGGTAGAGAAAGACTTGTCCATGTCCTATAGGTGTACACAATTTGCTTTTTCTCTACATCTGCCCTTGTCCTCTGCTATAAATGAAGAATATTGCAAACTGGAGACACAGTACATTTGTAACCAGGGAACATAGGACAGACCTGTCAACACGTGTGAACATGCTAGTATAAAAGGAGGCAAAAAGTAGATTCCTCCTTGGTTTCTAAATGAAAACTGCCTCACTAGAAAATTGTAGGCAATGATGTGTGTGACATGAACCCAGCTGTACCAGTGCTGCCTTCTGATGGCCCGTTAAATCACCCACGGTTATTAAAATACCATGGCAACTTCTGCAAGTGTAGAAATGCTCAGCATAGCACTGCGGCCAAATTCCAGCTCATGACACTTCACCCTCCCTTCTCCTTCACTTTCCTGTGCCTGGCAGCACCACTCCTCTCCAGCTGTACTCCTGAGGCTGCAGCTCGAGCACCAGCAGCACCCATGACTGTATGGGCCCTGAAAAGCCAGGCTTTTGCCAGAGCACGGGTGCTCCCTGCAGCCCATGACAAGGCTCACTTACATTACCTTTCCCTTTGCAGGTGCATGAGTCCAGCAAGCCCAAGCACCTGTCAGAAATGAGGCGTTTCAGGAGAAGAAGCTTTCTGTGAACAAGAAGCCCTCTGATGCCAACTACATCTTCCCTAAGGTGTTTTTCACCCCTAAAAGCATGGAAGGAAAGCAGCATGCACTTGCCAGTCAGAGCCAGCAGGACCATGTGAACCAGTAAAACAGAAACAGTGGAGTTTCACATGCAGGGACTGAGAGTAGAGTTGTCCCAGGCAGGTCCATTGCCTACTCCCTGGCTGGCCATGATTGTGCTAAGCTGCTGTCCTCCTCCCAGTACGCTATGCTTATTGGGAAAGTCAGTCACCAAAAGGCCTGAGGTCCCCAATGTGAGCCCAACAATTTCACTGTATGTTAGGTTTGTTTGAACCATTCTGCTGTGAAGGCAAGAGTAATTTTATGCACATAGTGCATAGTGCATAAAGAGTGAACTCTTCTTTTGGGTGTTGCCTGAGCTAACACTGGGATGCCACGTGCTATATGTGCATCTGTAAGCACTTGTGCAGAGCATCTCCAAATGTTTGTGTTTCCTCTTGTTTCTGGGTCAGACAGACGTAGTTATTCAGCCTTGGCAGAAACCCTGCTTGCTTATAAGTGCAAAATTCCCATACGAGCCTTACTCCCAGCTGTGGCTTGATGCCTCTGGCTGCAGCTGCCTGTGGCAGACCCAAGGGACAGGATTGGCTGTGACCGCCTGACAGAGAGTGGCTGTGCTGCCTGCAGCTCTCCCAAGGATGCTGCAATCCTTTAGGAGCTCCAGGAACTTAACTGATACTTCCTTTGCCCCCCTCATCCTTTATTCCAGGTTCTTTCTGTCCTCACAGTAGATTCACACTGGGGCTATGGCGCAATAAGGAATCTTTACCACAAAACCTCCAAGAGCAATTTTGGAAGCGAAGTATCCATAAAGGAATTTGGAGTCTTAACACCAGAAGCAAAATGTTGATTCACTGAAAACACAGTTTGTTGCCACATAGCAACAAAACCAGGACTGATGTTCTCTGCGCATCAGCTCCAGCCAAAGGAAATGTTATCATTGTCAGATTCAATATTCTCATCACTCTTGCACTCCTTTTGCACCCACATGTCTACTGAAACTGCTAGGCTGGAAATGAATAGTCCAAGTTTTTCTTTTTTTTTTTTTTTTTTTACTAAAGGCAGCTGTTGCACACCACAGGAGACACGTTCTGCACAGACCTGACATTGCAGCAGGAAGCCAGTGCAAGTGGATTTGTCCCAAAAAAGATGTCAATACTATCAATACTCTGCTTGTTTATCAAGCACGGTTTGTAACATGCCTAAACTAAGATGCTCTGAACAGCACATAGTGAAAAATGAAAACCAAACCCATGTACACCTTTTGGGGCGACCAGCACCAGCCACAGCTCAGATGTTCCTCCCTGATGGGAACCCCTCCTCATTGCTAGAGTGGAAACCTTTTACTTCTGTGTTATGCACATTGCAGTCTTCAAGTGATACTGCTACATGCTAATTGGGGCCCCAAGGGCATTTCTTTTCTTTACTGAGTAGTAAATTATAAAATAAAATAAGCTAGCTGACAATATGTTTTTCCTCTCTGCAAATTAAAAACTCAGAAAACTGTGCTCCTCAATCAGACCACACACACAGAACTCTAGACTTTTTGATTTTGTCTTGCAAGTTAAGTGCATTTGGCCAATATAAATACCTGGAAGCCTACCAGCAGTCACCTTGGTCAGACTGCAGCAGGTCTGTAAGAGGTATGGCTCAGTAAACTCCACAGCTTGTCCATCTTAAAAAAAAAAAAAAAAAACAAGCTCTTACAGCTTTCTATGGTAACATTAGTTCTGTTTTTTCCTCATTAAAACCTACTTGCTGACTTTGATCACAAATCCTTTGCCTCCAAATAATAATAGGAATAATGAAAGAGAAATACCTCCACACACACATTTGCAGGCAACAGTGGGACGAGGCAGCAAGATGACAAGTCTGAAGGTGAGTGTGCAGGACTGTACCATGAACAGAAATATTTTCTGCCCTGTTTAGAAGATACCAGCACCCAGGAAAAAACCTAAGAGAAACAAAGCAAGTGTCACTATGCTTTAGTATCTGTCAAAAAAAAAAAGAGAAAATATTCTGCCTTACAATGAGCTGAAAACTAGAAAGGACACTTGGATGTGTTGAGTGTTTTTATGTAAGTTGTCCAAGGCACAGTGACAGGGCATGTGCAATGCTGGATCCGATCAAATGTGTGTAACTCAAAAATTATTTCGACAGAAAATACAGCCTTATCAAAACCAGAAGCTTTCTGAAGATATCAAATGTTAGGAAAGTTAAATTTTCCAGATGGAAAACTGAGAAGAGAATCTGTATGTTGGAAAATCAGTTTAGTGATAATTTTTGACTGAAACATACACCCTTCTGGCCCCATATCTGGAACTTGAGCTTTGTCTGGAGTTAAGGTTTGGAGCAGGCAGGGTTTCAGTTTTCCTCCTTTCTCACCCCTCACTTTCACTCTCTTCCCTCCCTTCTCCTCCACCCAAAGGGACTAAAGAGGTGAAGATGGGAAAAACCTGGCCTGTGTAAATACACCTATTGTTTCCTAGAAAGGGAGACTCAGAAGATGGGGCAGTGTCTGAAGAAAGAACATTAGTAGGCAGGGAGCAGAGAGAACTAAGCAAACAGAAGTGTTACAGAAAGACTGGAAGCCCCCTAAAACTACAGAAAACAGAGAATTTTATGACTAGTCTGGTCCCAAAATTGAGTAAATAAATAAACCCTGTGGGCTTCTTGATTAAGTGGAGCAAGAAGCTATGTCTTTTTCAGACCACCTTCAAAAGTTTCTTCAACATTTCTGCAGGAAAGCTGGGAAAGGTTGAAGGATGAAGTATTTCAAGTGGGGATTTTTGCTCAGGATGTTAATGGAGTAGCAGTGAGGGAAGAAAGATACAGGCTTTCAGCCTGGCTCTGGTCCTCTCATTCGGGCAGTGATGCTTGGGGCTGGCCCTGGTACAGGGGCTCGGGGTGGACACCTTGCTAGCACGCTCCCTCTCTCTGCAGACCCAAGGCGAAGCACAAAGCCTGGTGTGAGCTGGGCAGCTTTGTGAGAGGTTTCCAACTGAGGGAAGGTGTCAGCGTCTGAGCCAGCATCGGTAATCCGCTGATGCCCATGATTCGCTGTCCATAGCAGAGCTTCTGGTACAGTACCAGCTGGGGCTGGCGTGTGCACGAGCTCCGTTATTTACAGATTTCACTGAAAGAAACACAAATGAAACACAAAAGGTTAACGCCAGTCCCTGAATGGCTCAGCCATGCTGGGTCTCACAAGCATCGCTCAGCAAATATGCCAATTAGACCCTGCACGTTATCAGTGGAAAAATATCCCACCTTCCACTGCAGCCCTCTGGCCAAAATAGTCTGTGCTGGGCTCAAGCACATGCAGTAAAATAAATAGTTTTTTTTTTTAAAAAAAAACAAGACCAGAATGAACTTTTACTTTAAATAAAACAAACGATTGCTAATGGTCCTTTCCCACCTTCAGTCCCTTTGGCCTTTTTTTCTCCCCTTTCCTTCTTGGTCTTAGACATTTTACAAACACTTGTAAATAACCCTACCCAGGCCAAACAGAGAGTCATTCTTCATTCTAAACAGGACGTCAGGGATAGTGAAAAAACAATGTTTGTGGCTGGAATGCATTGTACAAAGGTGGAGGGAATGTAGGACTGTTTCTGTGTCTGGCAATAGATGACGAGTGTTTGTTTTTAACGCAGTATGTTAGAGAACGGATTAGATAATAAAATCCTAAACAGAAGACCTCATGCTCCACCAAATCTGAAATAAACTTGGAAGAGATGTCTCAGTGAACTCCATGTCCTTCTGGGCCCTCACAATACCATGAGGTCAGAGCTGCAAGGATGGATCATTTCACATCATTTGCTCAGTCAGTCACCAGACAAGGATAAATGACCCCTGTACTGTGGTCTGACATGATCAGGAACAGTAGATCTGGTATTTTGGTCTTTTGGGAGGAGTTAATATGCCATTGCTGCAGCTGTGCCTGCTCTGATCAGCTATTCATTTCTAATAGGGTGTGCACAATCATCAGCCTACCTTGCAGGAAATATTTGCAGAAAACTAAGATTTTCTGAATTATCCAAGAGATTTAGGAATCTTATTTCCAGGTGCGACTTAAAATCTTTTGGTCCAGAGAAGGTGAAGTCTCATTAAAGTTGATAAGCTCTTTTTTCTTAAGTACATTACAAATTGCATTAAATTGTAATAATTAGAGCTGCATTAATATGGCTTGGCCCAAAAACATTTCTGGATTTTTCAGAAAAGCAAGACATACTGAAAGAATTAACATGGATCAACCTGAAAAATGTTGATCACCTTGAAACACTTAAAAAGCTATGCTGATTCCTTCCAATGTAGGTCATTTTATTACACAGTTTTGAAACAAAACAATGAAAAATTAAGGCTGTCCAGCAGTATAGCTCATTGTTTGCAAAGTTATGGTTGCTTGTTAGTTTTGGATGAAAAATAAAAGCAAGCTGAGTTTTATTCCTCATTCATTATTGGGTTTAGTTCCCTGGAACTCTATTTAACAACAAATATAGTAAATCCATTTATTTTAGACTAAGAGTTAGATGAGTAGTTCTTCTGTTGAGTTAGTTGAAATATTTTGAACTTCCCTCCACCCCCACACTTTCTCTTATCAAAATTGAGTCTGTTTCAATATTATAAACATTATCCATTTAAATGGATAATTTCCAGTGGAATTTTCCACAGAAGACACAAAATGAAGTGCAGAGGGCCCACAACAATTTGTTCGGAGAAGATATGATGCCTGCTGTCCGTACGGCACTGTGAGAGCCTTGCAGAGATGTGCCATGCAGCCCTGCCCGGCAGCCTCTCACGTGGCCTGACCAGTGCTGACCAAGAGGGATGGCAAAGGATGGCCATGAGACCCCATGGGCCATGGGGCACCACAGGCCCTCCTGGGAAAAGAATATGCCAAGAATAAGGTCAAACCTAAAACTAAAGACAGCTTTTCAGCATTTCTAAACCCATTATTTTCTTTAAAAAATAAACTCAGTTAAGTTTTATTTCAACTACTTGTTCCATCTGTTTGTTTGTCCTTAGTGCTGAAATTACATTTTTCCCATGGGAAGGACATTATATTTTTCTGTACCCTTTAGTGTCCATCACTTCACTGCCCTAAATTGCATTGAAAGACCATAAGCATAACCTTAAACACCTTTCAAAGCTTGTATTCATAATAATCTCTGTTTCTTTTATAGCTTGTTTAAATTTTCCATGCATCTGCCAAATTCCTACCTACACCACAGCAGTGCGTAGCAAATCAAAATAAGATGGTCCATTTTGACAAATACAAACTGAAGTCACCACAAAAAAAAAGCATGAAAAGTTAGAGCAAGTTTAGACATCAAATAAAGACCATTTCCTGATTTTCACACCTACCTTTCAGAGCTTTGCAAGCAGAAAATTGCTGTTCACTTTGACAGTCTTATCTTAAGCTGTTAGAGCTCAGATTCTCATGGCCCATATTCCATGATTCCTCAGGTTTTAGTATTTTTCCAGTCAGCTTTCTCTGGGCTCTCTAAAGTGCTTTTTGCATCGAAAGCCTCAGGCTGAGAAGCTCAGGTGGAATTTGGGAAGAAAGCTTTGATTAATTAAAGGTTTCTGTAGAATGTCTGTTTTCCTTGGTGGTTTTATTTCTTTCTGAATCCTCTTGGTAGGCTAGAAACCTGAATCACCTAATTATTGCTTGTGAAAAAAAACTTGCAGTTGTCCTTTTTTGGGTAAATAATTGCTATTTCCTACCGAAACATCAAATTACTTTGTTGAAGATGACATAAAAACTCTTCGCTTAGCTTCTGTCTATTGCTTTTTCTGGAAACAGGAGGATGAGCTGATAGGGGCAGTAGTTCTCTGTGCCCCAGATATTATGTACCACTGGCCATGGGGAGAAGAGAGCCAGTGGCTTGTGCCAGGAACGGGAGCTAAACAAGGAGTGGGACACATGGGTACATTGAATCACCCTTTTTCATGACAAAACACAGTAGACTACCTCAGCACTGTGCTCGTGATTCACCTCCACTGACATCCTTGCATTGAGTCAAGGGTGGAAAGGGAGGGTGCAGAGGTTGGGTAGGGTCCTTGATTTAGCATCCTGAGTTGCTGAATAGAAAGGAAGGGGATAGGGAATAAGGATTTCCAAAGAGGAACAGAATGCTGTTATTTTTGGCTTTCTCAGAAATCTCCACAAAGTGAACAACTTTCAGCTGAGTAAGCGTCAGGAGCTCAAATAGGAGGCCCAGCTCCACATCAGACTTCTCAAAGCGTTCACTTCTCAGGTTATTAAGTTTGGTCTTTGCCCTCTTGAGACCCGTGAAATGAATCAATGTCTCCTGCAAACCACCAAGGGATTTGCTGTCTTCATGCCTCATTGAGACATCAAAAACTAACCAGTGAGGTGAGAGTTTCTCAGTCATGGATTGCACAATACTCCAAACACTAATGCTCTATGTACAGAAATAATATCCTGAAGGCAGATCTCTTCACACTGTTGTTGATACATTTTTTTAGCCACTATCACTCTTTAATATCCCAGTTTATACTGAAAGGACAACATATATAAATGCTGTTTTGCCTGCAAAATGTAGTATGGAGGCAGGCAGCTGCATTTTGGCAGAATGTGTGTGAAAATGCCAAAATCCTTAGCTGGTACAGATACTGTACAGATTGAATCCTCTGAAAAATGCCGGTGTCATACACAAGAATAGATTATTGTGATTGGTGTAACTGTGGGACCCTTTGGTTAAAAATTAAGCTCCAAATCTTCCTATATTCTTTAAAATCTGTTTCTTTGGGAAAATGTTACTTAGCTCTCATAGCATGAGAACTGTGTAGTAAAAGTCAAGTTAGTGTTGACATCTCTTTAAAAACCTAGTGATGATGAAGTTCTCTCAGAGATTTCTTTATCTACCATTTGTGAATCTGAAGTAAGTTGGCACCACTGTTCATGTCTAAAAAAAACTACACAGACTGCTCAAAGCCAGTGTTACCTTCCAATATTCCTAACAACTTGCTAGATGATGTTCTAAAGAAGTAATTAAATCAGCAAATTAGTGACAGAATTTTGATTGACAGCACCTGGAAACAGAACAGAGGTTAACTGGGAATTTCCTCTTCCGCATAAAGAGCTGCAAGTTTAGGAGCATTTGTTTTAGTCCTTTTCATGAGCTTAGCAGAGCCAGGCAACCGTCCAGAGAGGAGTGATGGACTATGCACAATTAAACCACTGAACTCTTTCCACTAACTTTAAAAGATATTGGAAAGCACTCCATATGGATTGGTTTTCCGTGGCAATTCTGCAGTGCTCCCTCATCAGAACATCATGTGTAGAACAGATATGTTTTCCTCAGGAAACTTGTTGGCATGATCATCTAGCCCATGATAACTCCAGGAACTAAATCTAGAAGCCTTTGAGTGTTGTTAGCAGCCCATAATTTCAGACTTATATCTCAGCCTTATCACTTATTACTTCCTTCAGAACAGAGACTTGATTTTGACCTTGGAATTCCTTCAGATCGGTCCTGTTCCCCCAGTGCAGGAAGCACCCTCCAGCACCACCAGACTCTCAGAGCAGACACTCTTGAACCACCACCCTAATTTACAACCTCCTACCACATTAATCAGTGGCTCCACTGTGAGTTTACGCAGATATCCATCATCATGCTTCTGCTACACAAACTGCTCCATTGTATTGAGTCTGGCTGAGGTGGAGTTAATTTTCTCCACAGCGGCCCTCAGAGTGCTGTGCTTTGTATTGGTAACTAGAAAGGTGTTGATAACACACCAGTGTTTTGGACAGTGCTCAGCAGTGCCCGCACACCATCAAAGCTGTCTCTCCAACATTCCCTCCTCACCAGCAGGCTGGGAGTGGGCAAGATCTTGGGATGGGAGGTAGCCAGGATGGCTGACCCAAACTGAGCAAAGAGATATTCCATACCATATGACAACTGCTTAGTGATAAAAGCTAAGAGAAAGGAGGAGGATGAGGGGCATTTGTTATTCCAATGTTTGTCTTCGAGAGCAACCACTATGTGTACTGAGCCCTACTTCCAGGGAAGTGGCTGGACTTCACCTGTTGATGGGAAGTAGAGAATAAATCATCTGTTTTCCTTTGCTTCTTCATGTGGCCTTTGTTTTTGCTTTATTAAGCTGCCTTTATCTTGACTCATGAGGTTTTTTCCATAATATTTTATCCTCCCACCCTGTGTTGCTGAGAAGGGGAGAGACAGAGCAGCTTGGTGGGCACCTGGTGTCCAGCCAAGGTCAGCCCACCACATCTGTCTACTCCATGAAGGTGCTTGCTGTACAGTTCACCATGAGTTCAGATAGAGAAGCTCAGAGTGCTTGTCTGGCTGGTTTCAGATACACTTGCATGTCCATCTGAAATGAGGCAAAAAAGTGCACATGTTGATATTTCATGAGCATCTGAACTCAAATCAAGTGCCCCCCTGTAAATAGAGCCTCCTTTAGTAACAGTTAAGTATTACAGGATACTGTCTTGAGTATCAGTAAGTGGATATTATTAATGAAGACATCAGCTTCAACTACTTTATCTTTCATTACTCTTACCTATCATCTACAAAGATGCTGAGGAAAGTCAGGAAGCAGTTAAGCTGCTTTTTACTTACTTTGGCATGGCAAATCTACATTTTTTCTGTTAATTTCCAGCAAATTATCTACATTTTTTTCTGGTCATTCCCCCCTTCTACACTACAGTCTCTGATAAACTCAAGCACTGGGTCAGACTTGTGAAGCTTAAGTATATCAACATGACTGATCCCACAGTGGGATTCACCAGCTCAGCAGATTGTGTGGCAACTTTTATCTAGTAGTTTATGATAGTGCCTAAGTCTACAGGCAGGACAGCAAGAGAGACTCCCAAGCACAACCATGGCTGAAAAGTCTCATTCATCTGCCAATGACAAGGGAACAAATAAGCTTTAGACACTGCTGACCCCTTACTGGAAATATCTGGGGAACCATACAGAGTGTATCATGGAGTCAGGGTTTTATCTGAGGAAGCCTACAGGTAGGATAGGTTTATTTCACTAGAACATAAAATCCACCTTCTGCAGAAGTGAGGAAATATATGTTTTTCTTAAAACTCTCAATGCAAGAGTGCTTTGTTTGGTTGTTTGCTGCTGGGTTTTTGTTGTTGTTGTTTTTTTTTTTTTGTGAAAATAGAACACTGGAAATTTCCATTCCATCTCTACTGCATTTCATGCAGAAGACAAAGGTGCATGAGATAGGTCATATATCCGGCATTTTTTATGGCCAAAACTAGTCTCACTACAGCCTGCATGATGTGTCACTGCATTACTGCACAAAGGGCTGGGTACTCCATCATGGGATCCCCTGCCCATGGTTTGACCATGAGACACATCCGTCAGAAGGGTAGCACGAAGCATCTGGGGAAAGGAGACAACATAAGTGCGCTTTCTTGAAATCATTGCAACAACACACACCATGCAGGTCTAGGTTCTTTGCTTCTGGCATGTTTCAGGGTTTTGAATAAGCAAAACCTGAAGCCTAGTTCTCCTCTCTACCTGTTTGTAGTAACTATAAAAAACTGCTCATCTGTATAACATAGCATGTCCCATCATAAAATACTGATCTTACGACAATAAGCCTTAGACAAAGCTATTTGTTCTAACGACCAGTTTTGAAATGTTTTAGTTGTACCCATTCCTCAAAAGTACTTTAGTCAATATAAACAGAAGACCTGGAGACTGAAGTACTACGGCTCTTTAGACCTGAGCACTGACCCAGAAAGGCAGAGGAGCTGTTTTAAGCTGCTTAATGCAAACAAAAAAAAAATGATTATTGACCTCAGAGACATTGTGTGAAATGCCCTGTTCCCCCATGTCCATGTCCCTGTTCCATTTTGGGGAGTAAAGGGTGGACATAGATTCCGGAACCAGAGAGGAACGGGGATTTGAGACTCATCTTTCCCATCAGCATTTCTTGTCTGCTCACTTAGCCACTCCTAGCATGCTGGTTTACAGTTGACTCCTGAAGCACCGAGCCCTCCTGTGCATTGGACAGGCAGTGCACACACTGAACCTGGGGCTGGCAGCTCCATTAGGAGCCTGCAAATACCATAGTGCTATTACGATATGAGGCTTTTTATGGCTGAATGCCAAAGTGTACTGGCTTACCCTTCACTGTAGTGAGGATAAGGAAAGCTAACATTTCACTCAACCATCAGAAACATGAATTGACCTTGATAAGTAGATGAATGGAATTTTTCAAATGTGGGCTAATAACAGTCACTGACTCCATGATCACTGGTGGTATTGCGAGGTTTAAATAATCAATCTTCATAAAGCTCCTAATCTTTGCCTGGTAGGCACTACATACAGTGTGTGTAATATTAATTTTGCATTCAGTTCTGGACAGCTCAGTAACAGTAGTGAGAATAAATTGGAAGGAATTCAGAGAAGCACAGCAAAATGATGGAGCGGCTAGAGAAACAAATTTATGTTGGGTTATATCAAAATAATTGTGTCCTACTTTGGCTAAAATACAAGGGAGAAAGGATGATCTGCAAAGTGGTAAGACAGGCATCTTTGAGTATCTGAAAGGGAGACACTGCAGGAGGAAAGGAAATCATTTGGAGCTCTCTCAGGATGTCCAATTAGTCAGTAGAAGGAATTAAGTAACTCACAGTTAAGGCAGAACATCCAGAAAGTTTAATTTCTCTGTTATCTCCCAGATCAGCTGGCAAAAATACATCTCCCAAACCTGAAGGTAAGTGGTGGGTAAATCATTAAAGGCTAATAAGGACATAAGGAGAAATTAGGAAAAATAAGAAGAAATCAGCAATACATAATGTCCCAGGGTCTTCTGAACCTCCTGTTGAGGACTCAAGAGATCCTTCAATGTCGGAAGGGAAGAGAATATCAATAACCAGTAGGGAAGTGCTGAAAAGCCATGAGCAATTTGGAAGAGACCCACAAGTCACTTCCCAGCTACTGACACAGAGAAAGACAGCAAAGTTTGGCCAGGGCTGAGATGCATACTCCTTGGGTGTCCTGACAACAGGTCAAACCTTGCTATCAAACAAGCCTGAAATAAATGTTCAGACTCCAGAAGACAGCCAAAATCTGAATCTTAAACATCCAGCTCTGGCTCATGTCTAGTATAAGGTGACTGGTTTGCATATTTTAAAGGGAACAGTAGTGATACATTCAAGATGGGGACTTCTGTGCTCTGTTGATCTGTCCGTCCTTCTTGCCAATGACAGGAACTTGCTGTGCAGCTGTCAAAATCCCCAAAATAACACATAAGAGTAGTGGGGAGAGAGTATTCACTTCTCTTTGGCAAACTTGCTATCTAGAAACATGTGTGCAGAAGAACACCCACCAAGGGTCTATGCTGTGTCCCAGGAGGGAGGGCTCTCTTTGAGAGCACAATGAGTTCCTCTGGAAGGGGATGAGTGGAAATCATGTACAAACAAGAGATGAGATCAAACAGACTTCTTGCATACTGCCCAGAAGGCAAAGGTTTAGTCACTCTGCTCTTGGAGGAGGATTGGGATACCCATGACCTCTGCACAGCCACCATTTGTCAGGAAAAAGCATACTTTGAGGAGGCTGTTGGAACCAGGCGCGGGCTGCGGTACACCTCATTGCTGCTCCCTGCACGCAGCTCTCCTCCTGGGGCGAGCGAGGTACTCAGTGAAGCTATACCGTGGGGGTGTCGTCTCATCTTTTCAAGTGTCCTATTTCCTTTTAGATTTAGGAGATTTTTTTCTTTAAAAAAAAGTCTTTTAAGAACAAACATTTTGAAAACAAAATTGATATTTCTGATTCATATTCTCAAGTCCTCAAGTACTAAGGCTGACTGTGGACTCAGTTCTATCATACTTAATGCAGGATATTGCTCCTTCCATTTTCTCTTGAAAAATCTCTTAAAGAGAGAAAGACTTCTCTTGAAAGATCTCTTACAGAGATTTTACTGAGGCCTTCATTATCACTGGAGAAAGAAATTCTATTTTAACCTCTGAAATGATGCAGTCTGAATCCTGACAGAGCGAGACCTCACTGTGCCAGGGTGATACTCTTTGGCATAGAGAACATATGAGGATAAAGAGGACCATGGCTTCTTATATTTCCCTCCCTGGGAAAACAACTACTTTTCTTATGAAAATCTGATTTTTCTTTTACTAATGGAAGATGTTAGTATCTTAGCTTCTTCCCCTGCCCTTTCACATACCAGAGTGTGCCGTTCTGGACAGTTACCTCCCAAACACTCCTTGACATATCCCCAAAAGCAGCAGCGCTGTGATCTCCTGCCACTGTAAGCACCGCAGTGATCAGCAAATATTGCTGATGAAAGCAGTCCATGGCCCACACACATTCCTCTTCGGTGACACTCAGGCCAGCTGAGCCAGGCACATACTGTACCGAGGAGACTTAAAATGGATCCCAACACAATCAGGCACTTTTTCCGCTCCCAGCACCAAAATGTAGAGAGAAGCACTTTGAACCCTAAAAATATGAAAACTATTGTATGGGTATTTCACCCAGATTAACTCTTCTGTATACAATTCACACAGCTAATGAAGTTACACTGGGGAAAATGTTGGGGACCCCTCACTGGATCTAGTTGATTTACATCAACATACAGAAAAAATTGTATTTGAATGCCAGTCACCTTAATGTGTGTTTAATATCACTTTCTCACTAGCTCATGGAGTTGAATCTGAGGAGATAATGTTGGAATGAATTAGGACAGAGCTCTTCACCACATATTGCCATGCTTTTGGGACCACCTGTAACTGGGATCACAAAAGCAAGAGTATTTACAATAGTCCCTTGCTGTAGGATGCAACACAATGACTCTTCATGTCTTGGCCATCAGATTTTGCTTGTACCTTCAAGTTAAAGAATTAAAAAAAAAAAGATGAGAGAGTCTGGCATGTAATCTCTTCCTACTAGAAATAAAGCAAACCAGGAGAGGAAGCTGATCTGGACACAGACAGTCATTTCATTAATTGAACGCTACAGAAGAGATGTTGATCTGTATGACATTTTCCTACTATTCTTCACTTGTATTACCAGCCTAGTACTTTTTGAAAATTCATCCCAGGGGTTCTCCCTCTGGAGGCAGCAGCTACAGATTCTGCAGCAGCGTTTCCCACCACCTCATCGCAGAGCAGACTCTGGACCTGCACATATGGACCCAAGTGATGCTGATTACCAGTTGAAATAGGATCAAAGCTTCAGTGATAAAAATACAATAGGAGTTTGCCCATAACACCATCTGTGTTGGCTGGAACATATAACCTATAACCAGCCATATATCACTGGCTATCTTGATCCAGCAGGGTACCAAAGAGACATTCCTGCTAGATGAGTAGTCCCACTGATTTTAGCAGGACTACTTACACATGTACAATTAAGAGCTGTGCCTAAATATTTATCTGGAGCAAACCTGAGGCCTTTCGTTCATCAGCAAAGTCTGTTCATTTCCATATGGTCATAGTGTTTAAATTAATTTATGCAAGTTTGCATTATGTAGCAGACTAAATCTCAATTTAAACTTTTCTTTGATTAGGATTGAGATTAGGATTGAGACTATTTTGTGCTCTAGGATTTAAGGTTTGACTTTTTGCTGAAATTAAATGTCCACTTCTACTCATGATACACAGAAAACCACGAGAGTGCTCCAGTCCCCAGAGGAAGTCAGCTGGCACTCACTGCTTCTGCCCAGGCACATGCTTACCTGAGGTCGCTGGCTGCTGACTTTCATGCCACAAGTGTGACCAGTGTGCCTTGTGGCAATAGCAACTCTGCAGTAGGGATTACCTGTGTCAGGAGACCTCTTTTGTGCATTATGCTGACCAGTGTACTAGTTGGTACATCTTGGCCAAAACAGTCTTGGTTTCCATCTATCTTAAAGTGTAGGTTTATTATATAAATTCTACGAAAATCTTGCATGTTCTCTTTCGAGACAAATCAGAATCATTGCCTTGTGCACAAATGGTCCTGACCTTGGGTAAAGTCTGGTCATGCTCAGAGCCATTTCACTCATTAATCTTCTTATTAGCTACCTTAATCACTAGAAATCATCATCATACGTATGCTGCACTTACACCCCAGCTTCACCTGATCACCACAGACAGAGATTAAGGCAGTATGGACCTCTAAATCCACTGAACTGTGTAACATGTTACTTTTGGCCTCCCATATTAAAACCTTTTAAACTCTGCAGCAAGCTTTAAAACAATCACATTTCCTTGGGGCTGCCAGAAGCAAACGTAAATACAGGAGTTCAAAAGAAGAATCCAGTTTTCACAGCTGCATCTTAGTTAAATTAAAAAAAAAAAAAGAAAAGAAAAGAAAAAGAAGTAAGACAAACTGACCTAAAAGCTTTGGAAAATATAGACCAGGGCAGACCAAAGTAATTGTTCTAAAGCTGTTCTGGATGTTTTAGGAACTTTATCATTTCCAGATTTGAAAAACTTTTTTTTTTTTTCTTCTAAGAAAGCATCATTTTAAAGTCATATAGGACTTTAAAACATCTTGGTTAGAACTAGTATCAGGGCTTCAAGAGTCAATAAAATATACCACAGTTAGAAAAACATGCCATTTTGGCTATAGTGTATGACTAATTGATTTTTGAGCATTGCCTAATTGTATGACACTGGTTAACCAAACAACAATGCATTTTTTTCACAAGCTTCGATATTAGCTCAGACTATTCTGTGACCTCCCCCTGTTGAGAGACACATCGTATTTTTGATCATAAATCTAACAGAGTAAGGGCTGGAAAAGGGATTCTTGGTTTGTTTTTGCATTTTAACTGAGGTTAAAAAATTCTAACTGTTGTCATTTATATAGGGAGTAATATATTTCAGTGGAAGCTATGGCCCTGAGAAACATGAATACCGAAGCTGTGTTACTGAGCTTTGTGTTTATTTAGACACAGCAATGGGTTGGATTTGCAAGGAGAGTCATGCTTGAGTCATACTTAAGTCGTGGTTAAATTCATCTTTGATGGCTTCACTGAATTGATTCCCCATATTCATTTAACAAACTGGAAAAAAGTTTTAGAAAAACTGTATCTTGAAGAGGTTTTCAAATATCAAAATCTTCAAGTGCTAAAAATACCCTCAATTATTAGAAAATAAAAATTCAGGAGAACAAAATGAAAGAAAATACATTGTTCTACAAGAACATTTTTTTTACATTTTTTAGTGGGAAAACTAAAAATAGTCATAAGCACTTCAATGTGATTTGGAAACATGTTGTTTCTATTTGGCTGGTCAACTGAGAAGTTTATATTCCTATTTTCACAAGTGAGATCCTGATAGCATTTAAAGCACCATGTGCTTGGGCGTGCATGCCAAGGAACTAACCTGCTGAATTTCAAAGCACAGTTTTACACTCTACTGAGCAGCTTCATGTTGATATTCCACTGAGAAGGAGAGATGGGCAAGTTACTCTTCATGACTAGACTATGACAGGGATTTTCGTTTATTTTTGGAGCCTACTTTCTAACAAAATAAATGTCTTATAATGCATTTGTCAATCTCAATTTGAAATATGTTCTTTGATTTACTTGGGACTGAGTGTTTGCAGTAAGCAGCT
This sequence comes from Chlamydotis macqueenii, assembly GCF_036417535.1. Lineage (NCBI taxonomy): Eukaryota > Metazoa > Chordata > Aves > Otidiformes > Otididae > Chlamydotis > Chlamydotis macqueenii. The sequence continues at coordinate 20,820,701 of NC_141562.1, forward strand.
GCTTACCTAGAGTACTGCTACGGATATGAGGACCGCTTTGGTGGAAGGAAAAGGTTTCTTATTTAGAGAAACATTGCTGTTACTGTCTTGTACACAAGTCCTCAAGTGAAAATAGCATTTGCCCATTCAGTGGCTCTCTTAACTCCTCTAATTTGTTTCTGTTTGCTGATAAGGCAACTGGAGAAGTGACAGGAGAAATTGATGAGCTGTGATGCAAATGGGTAGTGGATAAATAAAAACCCATTCTCATGACTAGTGGAAAAAGAAAAAAAAATGAAAAACAGAAAAAGAAAAAAAAAATGGAAAAAAGAAATAAAATAACAAGAGGCAGACACCAATGTGTTGATCACAGACTCTGTCCATGATAGTAAGAAAAATGACAAATGTATGCATTTAGCCAAATGAATTCTCTAAAGGGAAGAGTCCAAAATGCTGAAGCAAAATGAAATTCAAGAACTCCCATATTTTATATCTGATTGCTTTGCCATGTGTTCTTCTATTTTGTTCTCCATGTGGGTGTGTGTGCGCATGGATCCTCGATGTTTGTGATTAAACTGGACTGTGAAGATGGAGGATGTGTTCTTGAAATGGTTTGTGGGAAACTGGCTCCTTGTCACATTACTGAAAGCTACCTGGACACCTCCCAGGTCCAGACTTGGAAACATGCCTTAAGGAGTTTTCCTGGCTTTTCCCCAATTATTTCCCTCAGCGGTAATGAAGAAGAAAAAGGCAGAGCAATGTGCTGAATGTAAGGTGCATTCCCTGCCCATCAACATTAGCTGCAGCACTCATGGCAGAAACCTTGGCAGAATGCAATGCAATGGTCTGGTCCAGCTGGGAAAAGACCATAAAACTCCACTGCACTCCACTCCTATTTGTATAAATAGGACTTTTTCTGATGAAATTGAAACCATATTTTGACTTGCCATTAGAAAAACAAATCTGAAGAGATAGTTATATATTGAATAACCTTAGAGCTTTTCAGAGCCAAGAAATCAGCTGACGTCTTGAAGAGTTAGGTGGCAACATTGAACACACTGACCCATGCTAATTCTCTTAGCATTCTGTGGCTCAGCAGCATATTTCTGTTGTGATTTTCCTCTCCATTACAACCGTTAAGGCATTCTTGGGGCCAGCAGGTATGAAACCGATCCTCTTGCCTTAAAATCCAGGTTTTTATCAAACAAAAGAGGAATTCCCAGGAACCATTGACAGTATAGGGCAAACGACACACAGCAGGAGACCATGGTGGCAGTGTTAGTAGATAAGCTGTGCCTTGTAGTGTACATATTTTATACAAACCAAGCACAGTGCAGTGGTGTCAGCTATGTGCTTCTGTTCAGGGATGTAATTTTTGCCTGCCACAGTGTAAGGAATGTGCACAAGAAGGGTGCCCTCACCAGAGCGTGGCTGGGTTTACCACTTGTGTCTATGGTCATCTCCTTCCAGGGGCGTGAGGTAAGGCAGCCGTGAAGCAGCTTTCCTCATTCAAAAAGATGTTAGGAAATGCAGAAGGCACCTTCTGAGCTTCACAGAGACTTCTACTGGCAAAGTAGACACTCAGGTTTCAGTCCTGCCTGCTGTGATTTGCACCTACTATTTCTCCTGTGGCTGTCAGTGCAGGCACCTTTGTCAAGAGTCATAAAGTATGTGTACAGTATATTAGCATCTCATTAAATACATATACTGGGGCTCTTAAACACTCTACTCAAAAGGAAGTATGTAAGATGTGTCACGTTATCCAAACCTTATCCACGCTGCTCTGATGAGGTGTGACTGCCTGCAAACGAAGAAAGAAGAACGTTTCTAGGGAGTTTCAATATTGCTGTATTTTTGTATTTCAGTAGCACCTAAAGGCCCTGAATGAGATCAAGTCCCTGCCTGGAAAAGCTTACCGTCTTAGGGAAGACAAATTGAAACTGAGAAATGGATAAATATAGTGACTTGCCACAGATTATAGAGCACATAATGGTAGAGGCAGAAAGAGAATCCAGACCTCGAAAGTCCCGTCCCATGTCCTGGTGACTAATGGAGATAAACAAGTAGTTAACATCCAAAGCTCTTTGCTTTTGTCATTGCTGTACTCTCACTGAAGTCAGATGTTTACTGTTAGAACACCTTATTGTGAGCTGAGTTCAAGAACTCCATGGCAATGAGAAATGTCTGATGATCCACAACAGGCAATCAAACACCCTTGGTAGTTGTGACTTTGGTGCCTGGGATTTCAGATTCTCATCTGTATTTTCTACAGATTACTTCCTCTGAGATCCAAAACTTTTAGCCAAGTCAAGTAATTTTCAGGATACAGTTGGCATGGCATATGAAGTTACTGGCCTACCTGTCCAGTCATTCCACTGAGGAAATACTGTGGGAGTTATTTTCACTGCTTGTTAGGTACCATAACAGCTCTTGCAAGTGTTTCCTTTGTGTTTCATTGCAAAGATAAATGTGTGCACCAGTGACTTAGTGCTGTAAAAGATTAGGAGAACATGGGATTGTGAATGCTTGGGCCGTAAGTCTGGTAACCTTCCGGGAAGCCTGACTGCAATCCTGGAATGAGAAGAGGACCATCTCCTCAGTTGATCCTTCCCATGTTGTGTACATGCAAATCCTGTCTAGTCCTCTTAAGCGCCTGACATGCTAGAAAGAGGGTGGTGTTTACGGATGTCCTTGAAATATGGTCCAGTACAGAGTGTCCAGTGGAGGCCAGAGCTGGCAACAGTGATGTTCCCTTTGCACAGTTCTCCTTCAGCATTTATCCACAGACAGGGCAGCTGCCAAAAGGGGATTTCCACTGTTGACTTCCCAATCTCCTATTTCTGGCCAATCCAGATATTTATTCCTCTCCTGTGAATATCTGTGGTTGGGGTAGGAATTTGGAAAGATATTTCCAGTGGGTGATGGCCAAAATCATTGACAAGAAACCCACACCGCTGGCAGACCTGCCTTTTAATAACTTGAACTGACCACAAAGGGGAGAATGAGGAACCCCAGAGCAGTGCATTTCCAAAACTCTTGTGAGTTCCACCACATCATATATGATCTACCTCTTCTGAGCAAGCTCATGTGAAACAGGTCCATGGCCTGGAATTGCACTGGTGACTGTCAGCCAAGCCAGGCAGCATACAGGTCAGCTTAGGAACTCTTCCCTGCCAGCTCTCTGACCTTTGAAAAACTGTTGAGGCCTGAAAAGGTATTACGGGGAAGATCACAGGTAGGGCCAGCCCTTTGCATGTCATGGAGACCTGTATGTGTGCTGCAGCACAGCACATCCCATGAGAAGAGAGGCGCTGGTGAGCGTTCAAAGACAACAGCTGTTACCTGTTTACTGATGTTCATTTTTAAAATTGACTTACCTGTGTGTTGGGTTTGGCCCAGATTTTGCAGCTAAATGGAAGGGTGGGTGTGAGGACAAGAGGATTGTAGGCTCTGCTGTATGGTCCTGCCCCTGCACAGGGCTGTGTGACAGACAGCATCACCCACAGTGTTGGACTGGGTGATCCCACGGTGCAAGGAAGGGTGATGGGATATGTTCCTTCTTCCTTTCATGAAGGAAGAAACAGTCCATAACACACATGCATGCATGCTCTCCCTCCTGGCTGCTTTGCAACACACCACCACTGTTTCTCTCCAGCTTCAAGCCCCCATAAATCTCTGGTTTTTTCAGAATGCCAACAGTTCCCCTTCTTGATGGGAAGCCTGAGTTAGCTAAAACAGATCATAAACAACGGATTTGTGTTCTTTAAGGGTTTGACAAATGTCTCAGCTCTCATTCAACACTTGTTAGCACCAACATCTCTGACAGAGAGCTGCATCCTTCAAAGTATAATCTTTGAATGATTGGCTTTGCATAAGGCAGGCTACAGAGCATAGCAACTGATTCAGAAGGATTGCAATGACGCCTTGTAGAAGCTCAGTGTCCCATACAGACCACGCACATGTGCAAGGCCAACCTACGTCCATATGCCTCTACGGCTCATTTCTGAGAGCTTCCAAAACACTGGACATGGTGAGTAGCACTAGGAGGCCAATGCACTTCTTACAGCTGCCCTACCTATTCCTGTTTTTCCCATAACAGTCCTATTCTGGGCTGTGCTTTACAAGGTGAAGATGGAGCAAAATGCATCATGGACTGAGTGAATTGTTGCACAGCGAGCACAGGATACCAGATCTGCCTGCTGGTTTCTCTACAGCACAAAGAGGAAGCTGTGGAGATCACCATGGCCCAGCAATGGAAGGATTGTCTCCTTTCATGAGTTGCCTTAGCTTGAGCACTCCTGAGGCATCCTCCTGGCTTTCATCCAAACAGGCTTTAAGGCCTCCGTGATGCTGGAAAATGTTTTCTCCTCCTATGTCTTGAGCTGACAAGATCTAAAAATGATTACTTCCAAGACATGCTGCAAAAAAAATCTTTGGGAAAAAGTTTTTGGAGAAGTTCAGCTGCGAATGATCAAAAGGTTACCATTCATGGCTTCCTGGTTGAGTTCTTCTTTGGTTTATTTTTTAAATAAAAACAGGTCTTGAGCTTTAAGGGCTATTTTTCATGTCCAAGGTACCTACAAATTCTTTTAATTGTTCTGTTTATTATTTAAATAAAAATAAAGCCATCAATCAGTCAAAATTGCCTGTCCAGCCCCAAGATTTGATTCTGAAAGCATCAGCTCTCCATGTGGTCTCTTAAACCACAGCAAGCTGCCAGAGTTTAAAGCTGACTGCTTCTAGTACCACAGCAATCAATCCCTCCTGCATTTAACTATGGTTATTTTGTTACACACCATGACATGAACACATTCCTTCCTTATAAAATAATGGACTTCTCCATATCTCTGATGAGGTTTCATCTTCCCTGCCGGACCCAGTCTGACAAATGCACTGGATCTACTTAAAACAGCGGGTCCAGGGTAGCTAACGCAAAGCACTGCAATTAAGTGGGAGCAGCCTGATTAAAATGTTGTCCTTAATTATGTGTGATGACAGGGAAAAAACATTTTTATAGGTTCTCTTTGTGACAGGGCGCAGACTGCCTTGCCAAAGCCCTAATGCTAGACAGCAGGAAACTTGGCCCACAACCAAAAACTCAGCAGACACTTCCGTTAGAGAGCACTTGGTGCAGAAAGCAATCTGTCCTTCCCCATGTATATTTTAGGCAGACAGGCTGAAAGTCAACACAAGCTTGAATAAATCTGGGGACTGGTGTAGAAACTCATGTTATCTTCAGACGAGCCTAACCCCCAGGTCAACAAAAGTCTAGAGTATAGGGTCAGAGTGGGACTAATGCTTGTAAGTATGGACCCCATTAAACTTACAGAGTTGTTTACATCAATCTGCTTCATTCATGAAATGATGATGCTTCCAAACTTTCCTTTTTTTTTTTTTTAATGAGAGATGGGCAAGGCAACTTTGGCAATGGTCCAAAGGCCCCTGAGGCACAAATTAGTTTTGATAGATTAGAAACAAGATGAATCTCCATGGGACGGTATTAAAGCATCTTTTATTATGTGCAAAGCAGCCTTTTAACTTCCAAGGAGACATCCCTATCTCTCCATGCTAGTCCAAGCAAAAAGCTTTCAGCATTAATAACACCTGGAGAACCCCCCTGGTCTGACAGCTCAAGGAGAACAGCTTGGCAAGGGCTGTCTGACCTCCTAAAATAGCCCATTTGGGTCAAAAGCTGTTGTGCTCTGGACAAAATTACCTCCTTCAAAGACTAGTAGCAGCTTTGAATGTTGGATGCTTCACAGCTTTAGGGACTTGTTTTTGTCCTGTAATTCATGGTGCATTTGCCCATACATCAGTTGCTTTGTCTGAAATGTCTGCCACACCAAGATCTCTCATTATTTCCTAATAAGTGAATAGCATTTAATTGCTGCAAGGTTGACTGTCATAATACCAACATGTTTGCTGGACTTGGTGGGATATGTGACATGAAAGTATCAATTTAATAGCCAAAAACTGGCAAAACAACTTTTTTTTTTTTTTGCATGGGTTTAGAAGAGCATTGTTCTTGCTGTCCAGGCAGCACCCACTCACTGCTGCCCCCAGCACAGAGCAGCTTTCCTCTGGCTGAGTCAATGGCCAGTCCTCACAGGCTGGAGAGAAGCATCAGCTCCAGTCCAGACACCAGAGACTGAGATCTGCTTGGAGCCCTTTTCCGCACTCTGCTTGCACCATGGTCCCTTGGGGAGGCATTTGGACTGCCCCGCTCTGGCACACAGGAGGGCAAGTGTTGCAACCTCTCTAAGACTGAGGGACCAACACTGCACACATATGTCTTTGACACCTGTAACGGAAAACTCACGGCCAGTGACTCACCCTAAAGAGCAAAGACCAGTAACAAGCACTCGTGGAATCCGAGAGCAACATTTCCCTGAGACTTACATACACAGAGGTGTACGAAGTCAAAGTGCCCCAAGCGTTCTTCAGGAGAGGAATCATTGTCAAGTGCTGGAGTGTACACATTCTCCTTACTGAGCTGGCAATGTCTTCAGAAATACTTAAAATGGATGGAAAGGTAGGAATATATAGCTAAAATCAAAAGGCAAAAAATACATGAAGCTGCAGGTGGGATGGAATAGGAAATAACAAAAACTATTGTAATGCTACTATATAAAATCAAAGGTACTGCCTTACCTGGATGCTGTAATGTGGGCAGATGGGGGTAAATTACCTGCATACTGAGTGTTTTCCCCATCCTGAACTGGGCAAGCAATTTGAGTGTGTAACTTCTGTCCTGAAAGGATTGTCTAGAAAAGTCATCTCTTAGATTCCCAAAACCTATTTTTTAGTCATCTGGAAATGTTTAATTTTGATTGCAAACATAAATATAATGTATTTACTTCATGAAATAAGTATCTTTTTGAACTTCTTTTAAATTATGAAATGTAGCTCTATTGATTTTTTCAGTTGTTCCAAATTAAAAAATGGATGTGTCTTTCAACAAAAGTTGTTCCAGAATAAATAATTTTCATAATTCTGATGAAAAGATAGCAAATTTCCAGCCTGTTCTAGCATGTATTCCTGATTACTTGTCTCAAAAAGCATCCTCCACGCACAGAGCTTGGAGGATGGTAATGTAAATAATGAAGGAACTAGAAGAGAAAGCTCTGAGAAAAGATTGTTAAACATCATTTTTTTCAAGAAGGAGAGAAGTATGATAAAACTGTGTCCTGGTTTTGGCAGGGATGGAGTTAATTTTTCCTCTCAGTAGCTGGTATGTTTTGGATTTTGTGTGTGAAGAATGTTCATAAACACCCCGATGATACCAGTTGTTGTGAATGAGATCAAGGACACCGTCCTGCTTTCCAAGTCTCGCTAATTTGCAGATGCAGGAAGCTGGGAGAAAGACAGACAGCATAATTGATCCAAACTGGCCAAAGAGAGTATTCCATGCCATAAACGTCATGCTCAGTATATAAGTGGGGGCAGGCGAGGGTGGGTATCTGCCTTCCTGGCATCCATCCTTCCTGCTTGTTTTTGCTGGCATCGTTCCCCCTACCTTGCTGGCTCCCTTTTGCTCCTTTGCTTGCTGCTCGGTTTTGTTTTCCGTGATCGCTGCTCGGGACGGGCTGTATCGGTCATTGGGACATCGGGTGGTGAGAAAACACATATTGTTCACTTTGTATATTTTTGATATCCTTATATTCTGTTATTATTGTAGTTTTCCCTTTTATTTTAGTAAATTGTCTTCATCTCAACCCACGAGTTCTCCTTCCTTCCCAATTCTCTCCCCCATCCCCCTGGGGAGGGGGAGAGTGAGCGAGAAACTGTGTGGTGATTTGGGCTAAACCATCACAAACTGTATGAGCAATGAAAGTGTCAGGGAGGGGAGATGGGGAGGTTTGGCTCCCCTTGTCTCATAGTGTAAAAAAAAAAGCCCAATGAAAACAAACAAAAACCAAACACAGCAATTCAGTGAAACAAATTCAATGCCAGTAAAAGGACATGGTTTTCACTTTAATGTTGTTTTTGCATGGTGAAATTTGTTGCCAAACAATGTTACTGAGCGAGAGAACTCAGAAACAGAGTGGACATTTATAGAGATAACAGTAATATTTAAATCCATTATGAGTATTGGAAACATGTATTTTGAAAAGAACTTTCATTCTAAGCCAGAATGAAAAAAGTACTGAATATTTTTTTCTGTGATATATGCATTCAGAAAAAAAATATCCATTTTGGGGGGAAAAAAAATGTTCTCGTATATTTTTTATGTTACTTTTATTAGCTTTACAAAATTTCTTGAGACATAGTCATCCTAGTCTTCAATGGGAATCATGTTAAAATATTTTAAACAATAGCTGCTCATCCAATTTATTTCTTCCAAATGCTAGGATATACTAACACTGGCAGGAAACATAATCCAGAAAAGACAGGATGTTTCAATCATTGCTGAGTTGTAGCTGCTCTTATTTATTTAAAAATAAAATAATAAATGATAAAAATAATGGCTGTTACAGCAGGTATTGTAATGTAACTATCACATCCCATGCCGTCAGTTATGTCATGCATCATCTCACTTGATGCATGCACTGTGTGCTTTTGTCCATTTCCCATTTGCTTCATCTCCCTACACACATCCTTCTTTTTCATCCCAAAACATAATAACCGCCACAACACTTCTCCAACAGGTAATGACACGCCAGTTGGAAGGCTGAACGACACAGGAATGTCATATAATGACTAAAACCAGAGAAGAGTAAATATAGAACATAAATTTTTTGTCTTAAAAAAAAGGTTTAAAATATTGGTGAGAAAAGTCATCATCACTACAGATTATTGGTGGGGGGAGGGCAGGAAAGATTTACTCAAATTGACATCTTTTGAGGGAAAAGTCGCTTCAGCAAAAATATCCTGAGCAGCTCTCATCAGTGCTGAAGAGCCAGGTCTGCTGCAAGACTCCATTACATGTAAAAGCCAAGAGCAATTTAATGGAAAGAGTGGACTAGAGGCATTCATCTGAGAGCATAAATACAGTGCAAAGCACTGAACTACAATTCAGAAGCAGATCGTGGTTTTTGTTCAGGAAAGCTTGCAGGCACTGCAACATCCAGTAGATGTTTGGACAATCAGTCCAGTTAATGGCGGCATATTTTTATACAGAATAGTAACTCTGAAGAACCCAAGAGACTACTGGAATAAGTTAAGAACTGATTTGGCTTTTAGCCTTGCCCAAAGATTGCTGCTTGTCTTGAAGAACGTCCAGTCCTTCCTAACCAGGAAATCCTGGATTCATCTGCTTTGCAGAAGTGAGAGGGAAGGCAGCTTTTTCTCCTCCAGGAATGACACTCGGATAAGACCAGCCCTCTTGCAGAAGTCAGGAGACTTCTACCACACCAGTGTTGCCTGGATTTCTCAGGTCTAACATACTGAAGATTAGAGGAGCTCCAGCCTGCAGTTTCTTATAATTCAGCTTGTGTTTGGCATGAGTCTTGAGTATTTTCTCTATATAGATTGGATCCTTGCCTGTCTCCAGTTTAAAAAATCAGTAAACCAATTTGTTAGGAAAGTTTTTTTGTTCTCTATGCCCCCAGGCAGACCCAGGATTACAAGAATAGCAGGCTCTGGTGAGACTTCCTGGCATTTCAGCTTCATCTCAGTTCCTTTTCTGTATCTCAGCTGTTAGGACGGAGCCCTGGCCAACTGGCTGTGCTCGAGGGGCTGCGTAGTCTTATCTCCCCTCTCAGCTGTGATGTCTTACACATTGCTCCGTCTCCAGATGTGGCCTGCACATTGCAGTGCAGAAAGGGCTGTGCTCTGCACCTGCATCCCTACCTGTCCCTGGGAGTGCCCATGCAATGCTCTGGCTGTGAAGGCTGCTTCCCTTCCACTTGCCTTGGACAGCTTTTTCCTGTTTTCAACATGGATATATAGGGAAAAGTTCCTGGGGGCAGCTCAGAGCAGTGGATAACAGACCTCAGCCTGGCTGCTCTTCGCCATGGTGAATCATCCTGTCTTTTCATGCCCCAGAAATTTCATTAGTCATCAGCCTTCAAGTTTCTTTTTCTCTCCATGAACATTCAGCATGTTTGATAGGGCCTATATCTTCTTCCTCCTCAGCCTAGGCTCCAACAGTTGCTCAATATTCCCTTCCAAAGAATGCTGAACATTCAACTGGGCTTTTGATGTCCATTCTCCCCATTTTGCTCTTTTCAAATTCCCTGTTTATTTCCAGTTTATGTGTTGCCTTTCATTCCTCCCTGAGCTTTGGACAACACTTCACCGCTTGAAGCAATTCAGGGTATTAACCTCCTGCAAACTGGTCAGCAATTACAATAAGGAATAGGAAAATGTTTCCAAACTTTTCCACCTCAGGTCCTATCTTCACGATTATGATCTCACTGCCGTTCCTACTTCCATTCTCACAACAGCTAGATTAGGAACTACAGGGAAAAGGGAATGACAGAAAGGGGTTACAAGAGAAATATGTTGATTTACAGGCATTCAGATGAGAGAGGCTCAAGACCTAGCAGTCTCACCCACTCTGAGGAATGATAGAGTTTTTAGTCATTCCTGCTCTGTGACTTATAACTCGTATTTGGCTGGAGTGTATCTTCCAGGAAAGCATCCAGTTTGGATTTGAAAACACTACGGGAGGGAGAATTCCCTGCTTTCCTAGTGGTTCATCACTGTGTCTATCAAAAGGCAGCAGGTTAGAAGGAGAGGGACCAAGTCCTGATTTTTTAACCCATGAGGTAAGAGGAAGCTCTTATGTCGTGTGTCTTTCAGCTGTGACTGTGCGGGTTCAGTGCTACAGCTCTGTCCTCACAGAGTATATCTCAAGGTTACTAATTTTCAGCTCTTTCTTTGACCTGGATGTTAAGTCTCTCTCACCAATCATGCTCAGAGATATATGAGCTTTTCGTTTTCCGTTAGATCAGGCAAGTGTCACTGACTACACTGTGGCAGACAAAGCTCTCCAGAAGAGAGGTTTGAAAAGCCTCATACTGTGCTATCCAAATTATCCTAATTACATCATTATCCTTATCAGAGCAGCTAATTAGGCTGGCTATAAAGCTAAGCCCATAAACAAACTACAGGCTATAAAAGCCTGCAGGCAGGAGAGCTATCGCAAAGGGACTCTGAAGAACAAGTGGGTGTAGGAATGCTTTTATTTGAAGGTTTTGTGGAGGACCAGTGCCTACAGAAAATCATCAGTAGCCTCTCAGCCTGCTAAGAGTGCTGACAGGCTATGAAAGCCACAGGAGTGTTAGTAAGACCGTCATCTACAATTGTCCAATTTTAACAACTTGTAAGGACTAAGGCATGAAAATTGAATTTTATTTTTCCCCACCGCAGCCCCTTAAAAGTAGGCACAAAATGAATCACAGCCCTCTTCTGAGAACCTTCTCTTCCAAAAAGGAGAAGCAAAGGCTGACTGAGCAGGCTATTAAAGGAACAAGTTCCTCAAGTCTTATTCTTTGACAGAGCAAGGATGAAAATAAATGGTCTCTGGATTAGGTCTCCTTGTGCATCAACACATCTCTTGAAGGTCATTTCAGTTCCCACCTACTAATGCAAAGACATTATTTCAAGGAGTGAAGTGTGTCAGAAAGGGTTTCCTGTCCTCTGAGATGAAAGCCTTTGCAGCAAGGTGAAAGTCAGTGGTGTTATTTATTGCTCGCTTCTGGCTCTCAGCGACAGTAGGTTTGGCTTTTGGGGAGGCTATATGTAAACATTTTGATGGAGTGCAACGTCTGTCCCTTTTAGCAGCCATTCGGGAAGGGAAAGGGAGTCTGTCACTGCATCTGCTCCTCCCCCTTGCTTGGAAGAATTAGTTCCTTCTAAATAGCAGCCTGTGCTTTTTCCTGCTGAGGTAGGTCCCTATTGTCTGCTATTTGATTTCCTGTAAATGGACTTCCACTGCTCTTGGAATGTTTAAATAGAAACCAGAAATAGTTCTGAGCAGGGCTATGTACACACAGTTTAATGGTAACCCAGCTGAGTCATCTCTTTTTCATGAAGATACCAGAGTTTGACTTCCCTCTCTGAAAGGCTGGGTCTGACTGGTTATAGGCATCCCCTTGGGTACATTTCCTGCCAGAGACAGATCAGAGCGTGTAACCAAAGCCAGAAAGAAACAGTAGGCAGCATCAGAAAGAGCAAGCACCTCGTGAGCAAGGGGGGATGCTCCTTTGGAGCTGATGGAGAGAAGTGCACTCCTTGCTGAATGGCAGCCCCGGGACACTGCCTGGAGCTTCCTCATCTCAGCACTAGCGCTGCCCGGGGACCCCTCCTCAGTGAGATGTGATGGGAGCATAACCCTGTTTGCTTTATTAACGCAGTAGGACAGACTCCTTCTGACACAAACAAAAATCCTAGTTGAAACATCTTGCTTGTTCTCAGCAGAATTTATTATGTCCCTTTATTCCTTACACGGGTATTTTTCCACATGTGCAGCTTTCCCAGCTGGCACACACATTCCAAACCCCAATTACACAGCAGCCTTTTTGACAGTTGTAGTTACAGGCTCAGAAGTGAGGCATCTCTGCTCTTGTAATCTTAATAGCCAAATATCAAGTAATAGCTCCAGAACTTGTAAGAATGAGAAAAAAGGGTTTGTTTGGAAGTAATAAAACGCATATTGCTGTGGGCCTCCCAGTTCATGCACCTGCTGGCACAGGCACAGTCAGTAAAGGGAAGCTTGTAATAACATAAAAGCTTGGAATTCAGAGGACTTAAAGCCGAACAAATCATTGGAGAGGGAGGTTTGCATTGCAGAGAAATTAGCTTAAAAGGCCTAGAAAGCCACAAACCGTGATTGTTTCTAGATTCTGCTCCATTTTACTAACTTAACGTGAATTAGCTGAGGTTACAAGGTTAATCTCCGCGATGTTTACCGCTTTCCTAACTAAATAGAGGGGAACACAAGCAGAATGCATTACGTTTCAGGGCTGTGGGACCGTTTCTGCGCCTCTTCTTGGGAGGTACTGGAAGCTGAGAATAGGCTGTGGGAGTGCTCAGCACCCTGCACCAGGCAGCGCTCAGCACAGGGCTGGATTGCTCCTGGGAGACTTCGGCTGCGGGAGGCTTGGAGATTTTTCTTGCAGCAACACAGATAGTTGGAGGGCTGTGTTTTCCACTGTTCATGTCAGCTGAATCTCTTGCACCTACTACAAATGAAGCACAGTTTGGTCAGGATCTTTGCTGAAAATTTTAGCACAGATCAAACTTTTCCAGTTTTCTGTCATTCAGCAAAATCAACAGGATTGAGGGATGTTTTAGGAGGACAGAGAAGGTTGTCTGGATGTAGCTGAGGCAGCAATTGAGTAAAGCATAGCTCCCATCATCCTTAGTCTCTGCCAGACTCCAGTTGTGTGAGCAATGACTGTTGGAGATTTTCTGTTTGTTTGTTTTGCCTGAATAACTCATAGAGTAGAGAAAGGGCAAAGATGCTCAGTGTCGTCTGGATGCTCAGTGAAGACAAGTAGCCATACGAATTGTCTGTCCCTGGGCTTGCCAGGAAAGAGAGGCTCTTCCTTGAAAAACTGCTCATGTAGTGGCTGTGGACCTGTACTGCAAGCTCTATTCTAGCTTATTTCCCAACATAATTGCTTTCAAAGCAGCCTACTGAGGCCAAAGAATTTTAGTCTTTTTTTTTTTTTATGTGAAGCCCAAGTTTGTTTGAGAGATTGCTTTATCCCTGCAAACCCTTAATCACATTATCCCCAGTTTCCATTCCCAGGTCTGCCCCAGGCCCTACCAGCTTTGAAGACAATTTCCCCAGCCACAGGCCTTGAGAGAAATCTGATTATTAAAATCAGCTTCTTGCTATAAGAGACGCCTGAGGAACCTCCTGAGCAAACAACCCCAGGAAGCAGGAGTAAGGATGTCATTGAAGCTAAAGTGGAATAACAGTGTTATGAGGAAAGTTAGTGCTTCTTTAGCTAAATCTCCATCAATATTGTCATTTTCACAGAATAAAAATATATGTGAAGTTCAAGTAAAAAATAAAAATAGAAGAAACTTTGATAAGGTCCAGCTGCTTAATTTTATAATTTTCCAGACAAAACTACAATTTTTTCAAGACCACTGTAATTTGTTTCCACTTTCCTTTAACTGTATTTGAAAATGAGGGGAAACAAAACCTTGAAATGAAATTTGATTTCAGGGAACATTTCAAATTACACACAATGAAACAAACAATCAAAATATTTTTTAAAAATTTTACTTTTATACTATGTTTGAAATACTTTGGTTTTGCCTGTGAATAAAAAAAAAAAAAGCAGTTGTTACAGTTCTGGGCCTGAGTCCATTAATCCATAGCTACATTTACCAGTCTCTCAATCCATCCCCTTATTCCTATAATGGTTTTAAATGTGTTAAAACCATTTAACTGCTTTTTTTTTTTTTTTTCTGAAAGTGTTCCTAAAATACACAGGTGGATTTTAGAGCACTTAGAAACACAAGCAATTAAAGCTTTGCTCCAGGGCCAAACTGCTCCAAGGACACTCAAAGGAAAGCAGTTGGAGAGCAATAAATATGCACAGCACACATTTTTAGCAAGGGACTGAGGGATGATTCAGGGTCAGTAGTCACGGCACAGCATCCAGATCCAACCCTTTCCTCCTAACACGAACTGTCTGCAAAAGCCCTACCTAACAGAGAGAGCCCGGTTCTGCTGAACACTTCTCGTTCCCTTTTGGGGACTGATCTGTTTTTAAATTTCAGACTTTACCCTGAGTAACTTCAGAAATACAGCCTTCCCAGATGAGGAACTGAGGTGAACTAAAAGGAATATGAACAAAAACATTTCGATATGACATCATAATCTGAAGGAGTTAGGTGCATATCTCACCAATGTTTGCCGAAACAATCCCAGTTTTGGAAACAAATTCTTGCTCTGTGTAAAGCATAGTGAATACTCAGACTGTCTGTACAAACTTGGAGATTTTACAGTATTTTGGAAAAATAATTATGAGAAAAACGAGCATGTCTCTGCATCAGCTACAGCACAGTTCTCACCTTCTGATGTAATCTGTATTTGCAGGCTTGAAATGTCAGATGTGATGAAGACAGATAGCTGAGCATAAACAGAAAGGGCCTGAGTCCAAAAAGCTACCCACTGAACTCATAACTTTCCCAGCTATGCCTCTCTTTTAACCTGGATCATTCAGCAATTTTCTGTCATTTGAAATCCCATCAGGAAGATGTTGGGGCATCATTGGAAATGGCTCTGACCATCCATTTCTTGATACGGGGTTTCCAGCTGATGCAGAAGGGGCAGCGTGAGTTCTCCTGACAGCTGACCCCCCACTCTGGGCCTAAGCAGGCGATGTAGGTGACCCCGTGCTCTTTACTGTCAAATCAAGTTGTGCCCGGGCAGAGCCTGCTTGGCTCTAGCTGGACCCATCGTGGTCTTACCTGTTGCAGACAGAGCATTTATGACATCAGTATAACTGATTTTTTTTTTCTTATGAAGAACAGGATTTTGCAACCACAACCAGAGCTACAAATTAAGCCTTAGCATGGAAAAACTCAAAAAATTCCAATGGCCAATTATGTCTGTGTGTGTATGAAACTGAAATTTTGGTTCACTACAAATCCGATTTGTATTCTCATGGGATCTAGGCCATTTCACTCAGTCCTGACCTCTGGGTGTCAATATTGCTGAGCAGGGATGTACAACATGGCTTCAGTGTGTTGCAATAAAATGTTTATTAATGTCAAACGGAAATTGCTCAAGGTACAGCAGACTTTTACCCTGGAAAAAGGATTGTTCTTTTTCCATTATACTTAGACATAAATTTTCAAAACTAAATTAGTTTTGATAACTAGGTGGACCTATTATATTAGCAGCATAATGTCCAAAAGTATCGCACATCCAGTGTTGCTTTAATAAAGGTCCAAGTCAGAAGCTAGGGAACAAATTTTTAGGTTACCACTTTTCAGAACTTTTGGCCTCTATGTTAAAAAGTAACATGCCAAGCAATATGGTTCAGCAACGACTTAGGGACTTGTTTGAATATAACGCCTCAGAGAAGTTGTTGGCACTGCTGCACCAAGAAGGTTAGTTGCAGAAATAAATGAATATTGAAGGATGAGGCGAGGTCACATAACCAAGATTGAGTGCCTTGGAAATCCTCTGTCTATAAAATGCTCAAAGCTGTTTTCCATCTGGAGATGTGCAGAGGGAAGTTGATCTATACTGACTGGAGACACTGTGATGTTTTATACTGGACAGGCTAATGAAAGTCCAGACAAGAAATAAGTGTCTTGTTTCACATATGTTTTCCTTTAATTATTGCAGTACAAGATTTGGCTTTTCAAGGCAATTTCTGGGGTAAAGATTAGGAGATATTGTACATAATAGGACTTATTCCTTGAATGGAATCCAATAGTCCCAAACTAATTACCAGTCCTTAGAATAAGGTATTTCTCCTGGGGATGGCAATATCTGTGGTTTCAATCTCTCACATCCTACCCAACTGTTTCCTCATTACAGTCTCAGGTTTCTTTGTCACTGCACAGTTTATACAGGCTCAGATTTAATCAGTAGCAAAACATTCATCAACATGAACCCATGCCTTTTTTTTTTTTTTCTCAAAAATACCTCCAAGCTCGCTAAGTATTTGTCAAGTAAACATTTCCTAGACACTGAGAACACTGCTGCCCACTTCCTTCTTTAGGTCTATTGCAGTCTTTGGATTCTTCCCTAGGATTATAGTTATTGGTATTTTATTCCAACATGTAGAAGATTTGACAGAAAGCCATCATGCCTCTAGGCAGTAAGTGCACAGGTCGCAGGTCCAGCTCTGGACATAGAAAACACTTCTGTGGTTAACTGACACTTCGTTACAATATTAGGCTGTTTAAGTCTACTTTCTCTTCAAAATTATAATTAAGGTTCTCGCTTGGCATAATATTTACCTTGTGCTATGCTTTATCAAAAAGAAAAAAAATATTATATCATTTTCAACTCCACAGTAAATGGATACTCCTATTTGAGCTCTCACAGTGGTTTATGAACATAAATTAATTAAGACTTACAAGACTACTGTGAGATAAGGAAATACTATTCTCCATCTCGTGGTACAGGAAACCAAGGCACAGCTTCTGTCCAGATCACACACACAGCTGATGCCAGTGCTGAAGCACACGCTCCTCCCCTGCTGTCTCCTATCCCGTTTGCCATTTCATTCCAGGGTTGACAATTGTGTTTGTATTGTCAAGCTACTTTTAAGTTAGGTTCTTGTTTACCATAAAGTGATGTTTCCAAGCAATAGCAGTGATGTCCATTCTGCTCCCTCCACTCCACCTCTGTTGTGCTCATCTTCTTCACTTTTTTTTCTCAGGATTCTGAGGATTGCTGGCTTTAACAGTGTCATGCAGCCATGGTACCTTATGCTTGTTTCAGGGTGAAAGCATGCAGGAGATGACACCCCAAGCTCTCGCAGCTCCCATGCGGGTTGCAAACATCTGGGGTTTTGGGGGAATGTGGAAGATTCAACTGAGTTTTGTGTACAGAAAACCAGCTGTGGTCTCTGTACTGCAAATTGTGGTTACACTCTTCAAGAGATCTCCAGTGTGTTCATACAGCAGTGATGCCTTCTGCTGAGGAAAGATTACATTCAGTTTAAGACCTCAGGCTCTGACAAATGAGCTCTGGAAAAGCTCAATGAAGTGGTTTGAGATGTTACTGCCCATGGCTTTCTGCCTTGCGTCTGCACTGAAGTTTATGGGCCCTGGACAGCAGCACAGAGTGCACTTGTGCCACAGCTGCTCCAGTGGTTAGGCTGGTGCCTTGGTTTAAGTCCCCATGGAGGTGAGTTTATGCTCCGGCTGGGAATCAGAAGCACTGAGGCGTGGGCACATTGCATTTGACTGACTCTGATGCAAGGACTGCATTCTCCAGTAAAGGCAAAATACATGCATTAGATCTCTTCTACTCCTTGGCTTTATAGTCCCCCAGTGCCAAGAATTCTGTTTCTCAACTAAGTTTGCATTCCCACAGTTTGATCCACTGGCCACTTATTTCTCTCTGAGGGATCCTAAAACTAGACCCTGGTCTCTTGAATCCCCGAAAAGGCAAAGCATGCTTGGAGAACACTTCACACCAAGAAGTTCACACTCCAAATATCAAGTTATGTTTGCTTTTATTTTAGAGGTGAAAAGATAATTTAAATACCTGGGAAGAGAATAGAGCAGGAGTGGAGACCCCTGAATTTGGATTCCTCTTCAGCCTGGGAAGACTCGAGCCTGCAGCACCCTCTAGCCTGGAGTGTGCTCGGTGCACCAGGCCGTGGAAGCAGGAGCCGAGCCCCTGCTCCAGAAAGTTTAAAAGCATGTTTTTCTGTGTTATTGACTCTAACCTGAAACACTTTGGCAGCCTCTGCAGTGAGGTGCAGAGGAGATCAGTGTCATCATCTGGACTTCTCCTGCTGTCTTACACCCACTCCTGTTATAAGCTGAGCCCTGGTGTTTGCACCTGCCAGAGCTGCAGACCCAGCTGTGCATCAGCAAAACCAGCCCGGGCCTTTCTGCTTCTTCACTCCCTACCCGCCCTGCCCATCACCACCAGAGGGATGAGACCACAAGCAGCACAGCCGGCTGCTGGGAGACAGAGCTCTGGTCTCGCCGCTGCTGGTGGCTCAGAAGAGCTGGGAGAAACAGGGGAAGGAGAGGAAAGGCAAAGCAACCAGAGGCCAAAAACCTAACCAAGGGCAAGGACCAAGGCAAGGCTGGACTGGCCCTGAGAGCATCCTCTGTCTCCATGTTGACCGCACTGAAGCAGTGCTATGTTTGCAGTGGTCCATGGGCTTCTCCTTCATCCTAAGGCTGCGTTACCGCTACCAGAGCCAGCATCTGTCACACACCTGGAGTGACTGTGCAAAGGAAACATCCTTCAGCCATGGGTTCCCAACACCAAAACAGGTACCAGTCTCAGCTTGGCTGGGCTCACAGCTCTTCCTGCAGTTTGTTGAAGTCAGTCTGCCCCATTGCCGCATGAGTCATGAATAAATCCCAGGAGATCAGACCATCTCATCATAGCAGCTACTTAACAAGCCCTTCCCACTGCTAACCTGGCAGCCTGCCTGCTGTGAGCCAGACGGGCAGCTGTCCCGAGACTCTTTGGAGGATGCTAATGATTCTGTAGGAGCAAAGAGCTCAATCCAAATGAAGGTACCAGAAACCCCACAGTATTCTCTCTTGGAGCAAAATCTTTTCTAGAGAGAGAATTGGAAGGTCTCTGCTGGAGCAAGTGTTTTCTTATTTTAGAAATTACATATAAACTTAGAGAAATGTTGAAACATAACAAGGCATAAATGATACTGAAATGGCTGCTTTGTGAAATCCTATAATGGGAAATTCTTTTACAAACCTTTTAAAATTGGCAAATGTTACTAATATTCCTCCAGGCAACACTTGGGCTATTATTTAAAATGGGATGTGTGGTGTCCCAGAGCGGCTGTTCTCCTCAACTGCAAAGCATTCTGTAGGACCTGTGAAACATGAAATGATTTAAGGAGGAAAGAGGTTATGCAGTTCTGCTTTGTGTGGTTTCTACTACCTCTGAAGTAGTTTTAGAGGAGAGTGTGTTCTGGGCTGTAATTCAAACGGTGTTATAGATATTGTAAGGAACAGAAAAAAATGGACAAATTACAGCAACTTGATGAAAAACATTGTTGCTTTCTCCATTTGCTGTCCTAAGCACACAAACACGTTGCTTAGATTCACTTGGGTGTTTATACCAAATGCCACTGGACTTATTAAGGAGGCCTGAAGTGAGCTGTAAGCCCGAGGGCTGGACCGCAGCACTTTGTGTCACTCTGCAGAGCAGCCTTAGCTCTCGGAATGGCGTGAATCAGCAACAAACTCAGCACAGCCAAAGGGACCCCTGCAGAGATGAGGCTTTTTTTTCCATCTGCCCCGACTCCTGTACAGCAGTGCAAGGACAAACCATAACTTACCCATCTAGGAAAGGCTCTGGGAGTTTTCTGCATGTACCTGAACTTTCTGCTCCAGCACAGAAGTGCACTGTGCGTGATTTTCACAGTGAAAGGCAACCTTAAAACTGCAGAGTCTTTCTCATGGGCGGCTGGGAAATCGGGTTTGTTTTTCAAGATGCTATAGCAAGTTCCCCTTTGGAGCTTGGAGAGCCTGGCATAAGTGTCTTAACCCCACTGCAAGCTTCAGAGGATCAATAAAAGGATGGGGGCAGGCAGAGAGAAGCCGCAGCACAGCACTGTGTGAGAAGCTCAGTGCAAATTGACATCAGCCCCTCTCGAGCAGTGGCCTGTGCTTAGCCCCGCTGCCGGCCTGCCCCTGGGTGCAGAGGGTGACCCCGTGCAGGGAAAGGACACTGTGTGGGTAGGCCAAAACGATGGGAACCAGTTTTGGAGCTTGCTGCCCTGCGGCAATGGAGAGGCGGCGCTGGTGTGGCCGAGCAGCCTGGGGGATGCCCTTGCCCTGTCAGGGCAGCCTGACACCTCTCCTCTGTCCCTGCCTGGCCAAGTGCTGGCAGGCCCTGCTCTGGGCATTGCTTACAGGATGCTTATGCTCTTGTCCTACACTCACTAAAACAGTGTGCTTGAAGAACAAGGTTATAAAAAGCCTGCATGTTTTTTTTTCTGCCACAATAATCTGCTCAGAGTGTGATCTGGCAGTAGGAAGAAACCAAACGCACCAGCAGTCCTTTACTTGTAGGGAACAGCCTCCTGCAGCACAAAGGGACGGATCAAATGGCTTTCAAGGATCTCCATGGATGAATCCAAGAACATGCGGCCACATGGATGAGCAATGTGCAAGTGAGGATTTATCCTCAGCAGGGATCAAGTTTAGAGAGTAGACAGCTTGTGTCAGGTACCGAGACAAGAGCTCCAAGCACAGATCAGGTCATCCAAACCTGAGGCAGAGGAGGTTTGAATGTAACGATCACAAAGAGCAAATCCACGTTCCAGCACGGAGAGCATCTGTGGGGAAAGGCATCTCGGGGGCAAGGGAATGCTGATCACTAACAGAAACAGCAGATATCCCCAGCCAGCGCTGCAGACTGAGCTGTCCCCTCCGTACTGCAGCTGTAGATTAGGGATGATGTGAAAAACAGCAGACTCACACCGGCCCACAGAGCAGTGCTCATGAAATCGTATCCAGGCTGGCTATATCCTGCTGGCCACCTCCCTGCGACAGCACTGGGAGTGGTAGAGAAACACTGGTCAGCAAACGTGTCTGGCTGTGAAAGCTGGGCTGGACCTCCTGTCTGGGTGGAGAGGGGATGAACTCGGGGCTTAGAGTCTCCCTGCCCTGCTTCCCAGGGAGAAGGGGCAGCCCTTTGGGAGCCCTCCCAGGCAGTCACACAAGAAACATCGTCTTCAGTCCCAGTGCAAATCCCATAAGTGGATTCTCCCCCCACCCCTATTCCCTGTCTGCCACCTCCCACCAACACTGCTCTGCTGGGGTCTTACAAAACCTGCATACAGACTCTGATGGGCTTCCCAGGTTTTTTGGGTAGAAAGCAAGAGCCTGTGGGGAAGTAGTAACTGCTGGCCCTCTGGACGCAGCTTCAGTGATGGTGAGTGCCTCCAGGATCTGGTCTCTCCTCTTTCCCTGAGGTGAGACTTGGTGTCCTTGCTTTAATAAAAACCAAATGAAATTAATGGAGGCAACTCAAGCTGAAATTCTTCCCATGTACTTGAAGTTCCCTATCAATCCCTTCATTTACATTGAAGATTTGTAAGAGAAAGATGGTACACAAATGTGGAATCTTTTGTCACTATCTACAAGCAATGCTCTGAGTACCACAGTCTTGCTGTGTCAGGCAGGGACATCTCCAGGAAACATTTTGTAGCAGATCTTGCAGCCAAACCACAGCGGTGGTGCTGAAAGACACAAAAATTTTTTCTCTTCCTCCAACTGGCCAAAACACAAAAAAGGAGTGAGATTTGCAAATTGCCAAATTAAGCTCAGCCAGAGTCTGTGGCTGCTGTCATTAAGAAAAACCCTGCAATAAATGTTTACAAAAGTGTTTCAGAAATAATGGCTCTCTGTAGAACTGGGTTGGGAAATTTCCAACAGAACAGGTTTCAGCAGAAAAATGCTGATCTGTTGAAACTGCGGGGTTTGTGGAATTGTAAGAGTTTTGACAAACTTTCTATGAACTACAGCAGCAGTTGCCAAACTAGAGGCTGGGAGCCTGGTGGAAGTTCAGGCAGAAGTGAGGCTTGCATCTGGATCTGGGGTCACAAGTCTGGAGACAGCTACACTGTGGGCAGATTTTGGCTTTAAGATCCTTCGCGCCAGGGCAGCCCCTCTGTGCAGACTGGCGCGGGGCACGGGGTGACAGGACTTCCAAGGTTCCTCAGCTATTGGAACTGTAAGTCCTGGGGTGCTTTCAGGTTTGCCAGAAATGCCTGGCCCTTGCTCTTGGAGAATACACGTGGGCATACACCTTGCAGATGCAAGTCACAGAATCGAGCAAAATATTTTTAATGAACAGTAAAAGTAGGAAAAGAAACTTAATGAGGACAGCTTTGAAGGGATGGAAGGTATTCTTGGACCTTGCTCTAATTCAGACAATAGGTTTCAGAAGAAACTAAAAGCAGAGAATTAAAATATTCAAACAAGTCGGAAGAAACCACTTCCACTTTCCAGTTTGAGATAGTTGGGGGTTTTCTTCTACAGTGTTTTTTTTCTGACAATCCCAGTTTTTTTGAAAACTTTTCAAAGCAAATTTTAGAAGTGCAATAAAATGCTTGATCTGAGGCTAAGACAGGCTTTTTGAGCCAACCTGAAACAAAAAAATGGCTTGGGCTCAGCTGCTGACTGATAAGTCCGTTTCCCCAAGTGCCTTCATCTGCCAGGTGTTCCAGCACAACCAAGGGGGCCAGCACACCTGGCCATGGGGCAGGATACATAGGAGCCCCAACTGCTCTGCTGTTCCCCCAGATCATTCGATCGCTTCACTAGCTGGGTGGGCTGTCCGCCTGGAAGAGACCCAGCTGGGCTATGGGTACCCATGCTACCCAGGAAATGCTCTTTCCTTCACTCTCTGTCCCAGGGAAGCAATGGGGATGGATTGATGCTTCAGCTTGCTGGCTGATCAAAGCCATTAGTATTTCAAAGGCATCATCTGAAAACCAACACTCAGTCTTTAAAGAACTTTTGCTCCTGATTACAGGCTTTAGCATGTCCAGAGACACTGGCTGAAATTCATGAAGCATGTGTGCTTATACTCTGCAAGTCCTACAATGGACCCCAGCCTCCCAGGCACTGTTGCTTGTACATCAGAAAGTATTCATACAAAAAACTAATAACTTATATCTACATGAGGGATTTTCATCCTGAAGTACAAAAAGTGAGCTATAACTGAATGAATAACTGAATCTCACATGCCTTAGCATGGTAATTAGGCATTTTAGTGAGTCTGTGATTTTATTAACCCCTGGGGACCTGTTCATTGACTCTTGCATTACTAGCTGAAAAATACTGTGCTTGGTATTAAGGAGAAGGGGCAGGAAAGGAGGTTACCTCAGGAAGTTACCCATGGCCCTCCAGGGCCATGCAGGAGCCCAGACCTGGCTCTGCTGGGTTTTGCTCATTCCCTGGTTCTTTCCAGTACTGCCTTCCCTAGTTAAACCGACCCTTCTCAACAAGGCACTGCAGCAACTATTCCCATAAATCCAGCTTGCCTTACCACATTTTCATTGTCTGGAAAACTATTTGCTGAGGAAACAATTTACTCAGGCAGAAGTTACTCAGGTTGAAGCCAGGTCTCATATGATGCTAGGTCTTCCCTAAGTTTTCCCAAATATCTTCTAAACTCTTGCACCCTATCAAGGGCTGACTACCGCACCGGGAGATGGTGGGACTCCCTTGCCTACATCTTCTCTCTTTTACAGGGCTTGTGTGCTGTTTGCAGACACCATCTTTGAGTCATATCAAGCCCCTGGCAGAGCTGAGCCCTGAACATCTCTCGGCTGATTCCTGCCTCCCAGCCCTGATCCTACCGTCCTGCAACATCTGCTGAGGGCTGCCGAGGCTCCTGGACTGGAGCCTCCTGGGAGCTGCGAGATGTGGATGAAGGGAGGAGGAGCACAGTACACCATGGCTGGAGGTATGGCATGGAGCTGGAGCTGAAAATAGCTGCCCCACCATTGCATGCAGCTGCTGTGCCCTGTTTCCTTAGTTCAGATCATTCCTTCTGACTAAAATGGATCCCCAAAGGATGCAGAAAAGACCATCCTTTTTTTTCTGAGCTCTGAAACAGGGGGATTCTGTGGATCCCCTTTTCTGTCTCTCAGTTCACAACATGGGCTTTCATAAAAGGACTGTGTTCTTGTAATTGTGAAACCTGAGACCCTGCTAACGGAGAGAGGAATAAAATCTGCTTGGAAATGACCAATCACCTTCCAAGCCGAGAAATGCAAAGACAATCTTTATGCACAGGCTTCTTAATCACTTTATAAAATATTTTTACAGAAAACCAGATATTTTATTAAAAGTAAAAGGGCTGCCTAAATGGTCCAAAGAATCAGCTGTTAGTGAAAGTACTTGGATTTTTTTTTCTTTCAGCTGAGTAAGGAATAGCCCACAAAATTTTTCTCTAGTGGGTCCATAAATAAAACTCAGTTAGAGCAGATGGAAAGGTGGAGCAGATCTTCTTTTTCTTTTTTTTTCAGTTAAAGAAATATCAGAGGAATGTCACTGCCAATAATATTTTACTAAGCTTTAGGTGATCTCATGGGACCCTTAAAATAAGGCAGCAAGAGGAAAAGCTATGCTCCTAATCTGTTATTCATACTAAATAAAAAAACAACACACTTTAGAGTACTATGTGCTATGCCTTTATTCATTGTTCATGTTGCTGGTGTTATACTAAGCTTATCAAGGTCCCACTGTTGAATGTGCTGCAGAATCAAAGTGAAAGGCAGCTTTTATTGTCAGGAACCTACAATACAAATTACAAAAGATTTTATCTCTGGAGTTTTTGTGCTGTTCTTAATTACATGGTAAGTGAATGCAATCAGCCTTGCTTATCCACAGCTGATTTTGCCAGTCGTTCTCAGCATGTCTTATGTGTTTTTATATGGCAGTCTGGAGCATGGCAGAGGTAGAGTTAAATTTTTCTCTGCCTCTGACCTCTTGTGATTTTAAGCAAGTCTCTTGATCTCATGGTTCTTTATTAGAATGGGCAACAGCTCTGCCCAGCTCAGAAAAGGTTTTGTGAGGACAAGTATGACAAAGATATTGAGGTATTAATACAGTGATGCTGAGTCACAAAGTACCAGACTTTTCACTTCACCCTTCTCCCTGGGGTGTCAGGTATGGGAAATGTAGGCGTATTGAAATGCTTACTTACACACAGAGCAGTCAAACACCCATGCTTTTAAAGTGTCACCATCCAGGGCATATTCCATCCAGGCCTTCTGAAACCAGGGGCTGGTAGGCTTCTTATTCTCCAGGTTATTTTTGCAACCATGAAGACTGGCAGGTAAGCTAAAGCTGCTCTGCAGGCAGCAGCAGAGATGATGGCTGTTTTCCCACGGCTGCCTTAGGTGGCCAGGCAGGAGCACCATGGGAGGACCGACAGACATGCCTGCGTGCACAGGCTGGGCAGGCAGCTGCCAACAAAAAGTAAGGGTGACAACCCAGTCCTGCTCGTTCTTCCCTCGGGAGGGCTTTAACACGATTCCTCTCCTCCCCTTCCTCACCCAGTGTTGCAATGCTCATACAAACTTAATACCTTTGAAACTTCAGCCCTTCTCTCCAGCCTGCACAAAGGCTTGAAAGTCATTAGGGAGGGATTGAAAGGCAGATGGATAGGTATGCTGATCCTGTAAGCCTGGCTTCCTTAGGAAACTGTGTTAAGAAATGTAAACTTTTATTCTCAGTGATACTCTAATTCTGGCAGCTGAGATTTAAAAAACCCAATGTTACAAGACGTGAGAGCTGGCAACTCTGCAGTAAGCAACCTACCCTAAAACCTCATTCTTTTGTTTTTATTCTGAATCACAGGTGTTCAGAGACACCTCAGCATCTGGGCGCCAAACTTGTGACTACTTAAAGTTGATCAAGCCTTGGAAATTGAGCACAGGGCTCACACAACTGCACCCCCTCGTGCTCCCCACAGCCAGAGGCTTTCCTGTGCCTTTGCAGGACGAGCCCCAGCTCCTGCCCCCCAGCCCCGGCACTGGCAGTCTAGTGGCCTCTCGGGTCTGCTGGCCAGTCCTGCAAGGCATGGTGCATGGAGAGGGAACGATGGCCACACTGCCCAGCAACAGATGTACCTCTTCCGAATAGTGGCTGGTACCGCTTAAAAAAAAGTCTATCATGGGACGAGCCCCTGAAAGCGCTCTGTGCCAGCTGCCCTTCTAACACCCAGCTAGCCACTCTGCAGTGCCACAAGGATTCACGCTGTAGCATAGCACTCTTCCTATGCAAGAAGAGTACATAGCCATAAGATAGTGTTACTGGCCTTGTTTCCTGCTTATCTCGTTTCGTCCGGCTTCTGAACATCAGAAATTGACTCCAGAGCAGCCTGCAGCTCACCAGAGCGCTTGCTGTGGATCCAGGACTGCACATCTGGTATTTAGGCCCAGACTGCGAAGGAAGCGTCTGCCTGGGAGGGAGTTACCCGGCTCTTCCCTCCAGAGCAGCCTTGGCTAGCAATGTGTGAAGCGGAGCTGCGTGGGATATCCTCGTCCTAACCAGAGGAGAGAGTAGAAGCGCTTGTGTTGCTTCCACCACAGTGCGACACTGGCATAGAAGTGCTTGTGTTGCTGCCAAGTTTTTGTTTGGGACAAAAGAAGCCTTTTGCCTGTAACCCCCAGCACTCTGGATGTCCTCTTTCTGCCAGGAGAAACTGCTGGCAGGGTTCTTCAAATACTGCCTTGTCCTCCTGTTCCTCAGGCTCTCCAACATGACTGACTACCTCCTGCTTTGGATGCTCCCTGAGCATCAGAGACCTTGTGCACAGCACTGACACTGGCATGTTTCAGCACCTCTTCAGGTGGGAGAACCCCTTGAGGTGACGTGCTGAGAACAAAAGGTCTGGTCCCTCCATCAATGTGAAACTCAGTGCCTGTATTGCAGCATCCCCTGGGCGCAGTGTGTGTGCCCCAGGTCCCAGGGAGCACCTGGCACATGTCTGTCCGAGCACATTCGTGCTGGAGAGCAGCACACACTCGTGTAGATGCCCCTGGCAACAGTCAAAATAAAGTGACAGCAAAATTTTGCTAACAGAGCCCAAGGTTTGAAAGCTCTTTAGCAGAGGGACTAAGCATTCTCACTCTCCTCTTACACACAGTAAACCTATTAGGAGCATATAGACCATACTGTTCATCTAGGTCACAGCATCCATGGGGGAAAAGGAGACAGTAGGGATAGGGTGAGGTAAGAGAAGGAGAGATTACGGAGAAAAAAATGGTTTCAGGAATCACTAGGATCTGTGAGGCATTGATTAATGATACTGAATAAAAAGCCATATGTTCCATTTGCACAGAAAAAACATCAGTGAATTAATGAAAAAAAAAATTGCAACACTCCAGAAAATAACTCTTTTGGAGATCTCGACTGAAGAAAGATACATCTGGCAATCTCTTTGTTGTTGAAGTGTTTTCTACATTAAACCTTTTGTGTCCTCTTTATATGTTTCCCACTACTGAGCGATTTTTCTTTGAGAGCAGCAAATTGATACACTGGATAAGTTATATGAATTAATTTCTTCCCAGACTCATTGATATTGCCTGAAACTGAAGAATGCACAACATCAAGCTGCAAAATGGGATAGTGCGGTTGGGAACATCTGTCCAAAAGTACAGCTAGGATAGCTATGCTTCAGCTATGGTTTATGGTTTTGGATGGCAATAGTTCGGATAACAGAACTGAGGAGGCTGAATAACTTGTTCTTCAGCTCTGCCAGCAAGGTTTACACCTTTCTGCATCTGCGAAAGGCACTATAATAGTGCTAAGAGCCAAGAGTCCACATGTAGAAGCTTTATAGGATACCACTTCTGTACAACTATGGCAAAAATCCCTTTCTGCACAGAAACTTAGCAGAACTGAGTAGAATTTTTTTTTTCCAACAAATTCTCTTCAAAGTATAGCTGAAAATAATTACATTTCTTTAGAGAAAAAGACATTAATTTTGCCATATTCAACTGAAAACCTCTTATTTCCATTTGTAGCCACATTTTTTCCCTAGTTTTGCAACTGAAAAAAAATTGTCCAAGGCAGACACTTTATACAAATTCTCTAAATAACTGAGCCCTCTGTTTTCCTGATAAAATTTCCAGCAGCCCTAATGCACGTCACCTCCATGGTGGGTACAGTGCATTTCTCTCCACTGGCATCCAGTGGCAACTGCAAACTCGTGGGGCAATACAGGATCCCGCTCATCCTTGGGCAGTGATTTGAAAAGGAAGGCGTCATTTAGTGTGTCCTACCCACTGCTGCTTGGAGTACCTGGGACTGCCCAGCGAGCGCAGGGCTGGCCTTACCCAAGCTGTTTCGAGAGACATGAGGAGACTGGAGCACAAAGCCATGCAGCCCAGGGGAAGGGGTTATGAATAGGTTATACAAATGAAACGTTGCAGCCTCACTGAAACTGTAGAAGAGTAAAGGGAAGGTATAGGAAGAGAGAAGTAAACACTGCTTCCTCTTCTGAGCCTTGGTGGGAGAGCATATGGTAATAACAAACTGGGCTAACTCTGGGGTAAGGCGTGCTCCTGGCATTTCAGGCTCACACCAGAAGCTCCCAGGGTCAACTCTTTCCACCACATGCAGGTGAGTTAGTGTCCTGTGGTCTCGTATCTCTTGATCCTGATGCCGTCAGAGCAAAGGCTGTCTGTGGTTGTGGGATAAACCAGACTTCTTGGGGGAACTTGGCAGAGACTTTTGCCTCCCTGCCTGTCCTTTGCACTTCACTGCACCGCCTGTTACCTTCCTGGGCAGCCAAGAAGTGCTGCGCCCAGGAGATGGCCTGATCCTGCCTCTGGGCTGAGCTCTGCCCAGCAGTTGCTTCCCTGTGCAAGGCACCCATTCCCCTCCCTCACAGACGCTGCTCTTGCACCCTCTCCTCGGGGAGCACATTGTCCCAGCATGGAAACAAAAAGAGCATTTCAAAGCATTTCCTTTCCTCAAAATGCTGAGTCCTGAGAAATCACAGCTGCTCCTGTCCTTGTGTCAGGACACACTCCTAAGCCGGTTGCTGCCACTTAAGGGACAGGAGAAGTCCCTGGTGTGAGGCCACCCTCACAAACCCCTGATGCATGGCAAAACCTCTGCAGCAGCAGCAGCTATGAAAGAGAAACAAGTGCAGCAATTCCCTGGGGTGGAGAGGTGATGTTCATCCAAGACCTCTGAGGCAAGCAAAGCGTGAAACAGCAGAGGCATTGGCAGACCCTTAGAAACAGCGGAGGACAGAAGGCTCACAAGTTCCTGTTGCCAAGCCAGGCTATTTCCTCTGCATCTGCCTGTGGAGAGGCTGCTGCAGACATGGAGATACCCCTGCTGACCCAGGAGCAAGGCTGTGTGGCACTGGGGTACTAGTCTCTCCTTCTTTGCTTGGGAAGATGCTCTTCTGCTCTAGTTCCCATGCAGGATGGACCTTGAAAACGATGGCGACATGTCTGAGGACTACAGGATCTGTTGGGGCAAGTCTTGAGGCCTCTTTCAACACCAGCACCTGTTCTATCTGCACCTGCCTGCCTCCACACACAGATGTACATTGTTAAGTCTGCTGGGACCTGTGTGGATCTGAGGCCATCACATCTGAAGTTCAGTACAGTTCTTCCCCCTCCTGTTTTCCCCTTTCTGAAATTTCACTCTTTTACCCCACTTTCTTCCTTCTCTGACCCATTCCTTGGCCTTTGAAAAAATCATTGCTATGCTTTCTCAAATATTCACCAAATCACATCACACCTTCCTCAAGCCTGTACTCCAGACTCTCAGCCTGACCTCCAGGAGGTCTTCAGTGAAGCCTGCTTTGAACTTCTGCCTGCAGAAAACTGTGACTTATACAGGATATTTATGGTGTAGATGTCCCTAAAGTGACTGTGTTGCCAGTGCACTCTTAGCCTGAGCTCCTCAGGGACCCTCAGGTTCTGAGAAGCACTGTGTTCACAGGCACTCACAGCCATCAGAGAACTCAGTGGTCAAGCTGTTAAGGGGGCACACATAACATCAAATCTGACTTTCTTACAAGCCCTCCTCCACAGCCATAGAGAACCCAAGGATCCAAGGTGCCTTGCTACGACCGGACAGGATAGGAGTTAGGTATCTTGGTACTTTTAGGGTAGCATAAGCAAAAATGAGATTGAGATTGGATCTGAAACCAATCCAATCCAATCCAATCAGATCCAATATGCCTCTTGCCCCATTTAAAGGCAACCAAACCTGACATGAGTTTTGTACAGCCATGCAAGTGCCCTCCTGCAACCCTGCGTGCTGGAGTAATCAAAAATCACATTGCTGTGTATAGTACCCAGCTCAGCAATCCAGCAGCCAGCTAGTTAATGCAGGAAACTTTGCAACTCGGAGGCTTCCAGGAAGTGCCAAGTGTCTCCAGGAAGTGCCAAGTGTCTCACAGGCTGTGTGGCTGCTCCTGGGGAGTGATCTATGCTCCACCCTGACCCTGGCCTTTTCCGGTCTGTGTTCTGTGCTTTCAAGTTGCCTTAAGGAGGTCCTCCATGCCGGCCTTTGAAGAGAGTGCCACGCTGCCCAGGTGGGATCTGCTCCCTGGCAGTGATGGAGCAGCGTATCAGAAGCAAACAGCAGATCCCATTGCGCAAGGCTCTGCTCTCACTGCATTTCAGGGTAGATCAAGCTGTCACCTACAGACTGACAGACTAAAGTGATATATTGTGTTTTTTTACAAAAGACTGGATTTTGTTATGTGCATTAATAGCACTTACAAGTATGGTGCCCAGATGAGAGATACATCCACTGTGGCTAGGGAACCATTCCAAAATCTCTCTAGGCAAAATATTTTGCACTGCCAGCCGATCTCTTTCATTCTCTCCCTTCTTTCCAGGGGAAGAGATATTTTCTGGCAGCATCTGCCTTAATTTTCTGAGGCTCACTGGAAACACAGAGCATTTACTCATCTGGGCTTGAACTGGTAATATTATAAGTTGAATTTGGTCATGATACCCACGAGCGAAATGTTTGCACTTTCTTTTTCTGAAAGGCTATCCATGGGAAAATAAGTGATGGGAAGCTCTATGGACACTGGCAGTTTGTTATGCATCTCTGAACTCCATCAGCCAACAGAAACATAGAAAAATGGAAGCAGATGGGATAAGCAGAGATCCCTCTTAATCTGTTTCACCAAAATGTATTTGTACAAGGCAGTTTTGGACAGGACATACGTGCAAACTAGGACTGGGCACTAAGTTTCTTCCTGAAAGCATAGAGATCCCAGGAGAAACACCATTACCAGCAGCAAGATACAGAGACCTGCTACACATCTCCTTGAATTTAATCCCATCTAAATCCTAGTGTGCGGAAAACAATGGGAGTTTGTCACTATTAGGGTTTAAATCTCTAGTTGCTGACGTTAAAAGCCAGGAAGAAAGTTTTTGACATAACCTCTGAACTCCAAAGGGCTAAAGTTCAACTTGGATCAAAGAGGGGTCTCTAAAGAGCTCCATGTTGCACAAGGAGGGTAACATAAGGATGCCACGTACAAATTGCATTGCCTTTCAGGAATGCCTTGCTTTCTGGTATTGCTTTTGTCCTCAAATAGCAGATCCAGGGTCCCAAAGCAGAACGTTGCATTAAAATACTAACAGAGGCTTTCCCAACTCCAACTTAATGGCTGGTTCAGAAATCCCCTCCCATCTCAGGAGAGGCAGGATTTCAAAGGGATTGTAAATGAAGCGGTGCCTACAAGAGTGGAAAGTCCCAGAAACCTGTGACTTCTCATAATTAACTTCATCCCCAGAGCACACACTGGGAGGACAAAGCCACCAGGTGGGTGAATGGATACAGCAGCTTCAATTGAACTATTTGTGGCACCACTTGAATCCTCTTCCTGACACTCTGGCCCCTTAACTCAACTGTTGGCTTCTTCTACGCCTGTGGGAACCCTCCAGCACTCAATTGTGTGAAAAGCAAGAAGGATGCACTGAATGCAAGTGTAAGATCCTTCTCTCAGATCTGATATCCTGGTCCAAGATGAACAAAATTAGATTTTGACTCTTACTAAATGACTGAAATTGCATAAATCTTGGGCACTTGTTTAAAAAACTGAGAAACCTAAAAGTGGACAGTGAGTTCTAGAAATTTTGATTTCTTTGTTTTGGAGGTTGTTAAATATTACTGGGTTCTCAGCACCATCAAGAAACCTCAGTGGCTGAAGAAGCATCCCAGCGTGCAAGACGATGTGCAACTAGGGTTGGGGCTAAAAGGCTGCCATATTTATTTGTTCCTTGAGCTAAATGTTGCCTTTGAACCTAGGCCATATTATTATGTTGGAACACCACAAGCCTGTCATTCCCAACAGGACAGGATACAAAACCATATCAAAATAGCAATGCTTTATACTGCAGTTTCCATCTTCAGAGTATTTCACCAGCCATGGGTTTCTAGAAACAATGTTTTTAGATCTCACCACTTCCCTGGAAATGTGCTCCATGAATGAATTACCAAAAGAGGAAGGAGATTTGGATATCTGCATAGCAGAAGGATAAAATGTGCATGCTTTGGGCTTCTCTGGGGATCATGATACGCTGCCTGCCAGGTGGCTCTGCACGGGGCCAGCTGGGGTTCACCAGCACTTATTAGCTCCATCCAGTTCAGGGCCAGCTCTGCGGGATCCCAGATGGTTATTGCTACATTACTACACTGCACTGGGCTTTCTGGGAAGGCTTATTAGTGCCAGAACTGATCCAGCTGCGTGTACTCCCACCTCAGCATCACTGGCACGGGTTCTATGCAGTCCCAAATATCCCTCCAAAGATAGCTGACAGCTGACTGTGCACACATGGACAATATATGCGCATTATGATGCATACATTATATCTATATAATAGTGTAAGTAAAATCAAGTTAAATAAAGTACAGTACAGTTTGATGTGTCATTATTTTAAAAATATGACTCAGAAAACCCAGAAGGCAGATAATACTTGTATTCCTTTGATAATACATATACATTCCCCACCCAAATCAGGGTTCAGAAATCAGGCTACTGCAACACATGCTTAAATTATCCTTAGATACCATTCAAGAAATGTGGTAGTATTGCCAGGAGATCTTGCCCTCAGGTTATCATGGCCACGTAGTACCCCTTGCCTGGTGGCTCTGCATACCAGAGAGGGTTGTAAAGAGTCTTTTCAGAGTAATATCACATCATAATAGCATTGTCCTTGTGGCAGATATAATTATGTAAAGCAGCTATATGTGTTTAGATGTCCTTTTTAAATCAAGTAAATCTTGTTCAGTCTAATTTTTAAAATCCTGCAAATTTGGGAGTGAAATATATTTTCAGGTGAGCTACGGCCAACAGGTGAAGCATTTACTTGTCTTGCTTTCCCTTAGTCCTTGATGCAGAATTGTTGCAGGAAACTGGCCATTTGTACTCATGTTTGAATTGCTTGAAGAGTGGGGACCCTGTTTGCTGTCTACCCCCAACATTGGCCCAGTACTGGTTGATGGAATATAAAAAGTGAAATATAAAAATACATGTCCATGTCACACCAAGTCGTCAGTAAGCCTACCTAAGTTCCAAAAAGCACATATAAATAAGGTAAAATAAAAACTAATAACTACTCCCTTTTAAAAAATGGAAAAAAGTACATCCTGTTTTTTTGGTTTTGATATTAGTAGAACTGCAGTAGCAGCTTGCTCAGCCTTTCCTACCTGCAGCTCTCCTGTTTTCCTTTTCCCTCTTGTTCCTGGACTTAACTGATACAGATGCACAGCTGGACAGAATTTTGGGTTTATCTAGTAAGAGACTCTTCATAAGCGTTACAAATAAGTATGAACTTGTGAGTGTTTTAGCAACAAAGAACAGATGAAAAGTGCCCAAGAGGGGCAAGACAACAGATGATATAAAAATACAGTAAGTAATTGAAGGCTTCATTAACACATCCAGCAGGTCAAATAGCATTACCTGCAAGATATGGAGATTTAGCTATAAAAAATAAGAAAGTAACAGCAGAAAAAAATGTTATCCATATTTACATCCTGTTCATTTACGCAATATTTTTGGTGCTCCATATCTAAATGCTATGGAGACAGCAGTGGCAGCTACAGGTGACTCCATTTACTGTAAAAATAAGCAAAATGCAATGAAAACTGTAATGGTGGGGGGGAATCATGAGGGCCTGGAGTACCCTAGAGATGGATGTTACGGAAACCCTGGTAGCATCTCAGGGCAGGCTGGAGTAGGCTCCCCTCTTCTGCCTGGGAGATGTGTGAGTGCGTGCACATTGCAGAGCACAGAGGACAGGCTGGAGGCACCATGCCTGGGCCAGAGCCACCAAATTCCCATCATGCAGGTGGTCTGTGTGTGCCCAGAGGGCATCAGGCTGAGACCTGTGGTCCTCAGGCAGCCTGTCTGGAGTCACTGTCCTGGCTGGACTGCTGGAAATCTCAGACATATGGGCAGGTTCCTCTGGTCCTGCACAGGTAGACTTTCAGGTGGGAAAAAAAGGAGTGTATGCAGGAAACACAGATGCCAGTTAGACAAATTTCTCTCATGTGTGGTTAGAGGTGATCTCTTTAGAAAACACAGGGAGAGTCTGAACCAGTGCATCTGAATGACTTTTTTTTTTTTTAAATGAAGGCCGTACAAACAATCTGAGAGGAATCTGCAGCTCCTCCTGTGCAGCATTGCCACTACACTTTTCATGTATTACTGAATGAAAATTAAGCTAAACTCTGAGCACCCGTTTTCTGTGTTTAGTTTCCCTCACTATGTTTTGGCACACATGACAGCATATAGGGTGGGTGGGTATATGGTTTTACAACAGACTTTTTGCATGGCTTTCACAAACAATCTTCTGATGCCTTGCAGACCAGAGGCAAAGAAACAGTGAACTAGATGATACTTTGAGGTCCTTTTCCATCTTTCTTTTTATGAGCCCATCAATCTACCACAAGTGCTCAAATGCTTCACTTATTAATGTGGAGTGCAGACTTTTGGCTGGGGTCAGTGCCCCACCATTTCAGGAGCTGCAGAAACACCTGGCAGCTAATGGGGTCAAAACTTGCTCCCTCCCTATTAGTACTACCCAGACTGGCAAGACACAATAGCAGTCTCGTGGTGTAACAGCCCTGTCCTACCCTACCCAGACTGCAGCTGGACCCACTGGAGACAGGCATTCTGCTGTGGAAAGGCTTGCAAGACAAAGGTGCTCCCAGATGGAGCGGGAGGCAGCTGACAGCTCCCCACTTGCCCTAAAATGGGCTTAACAGACAGAGATGCCACAGAAAAGGTTTACCCTTCCTCTGTCGCATTGTTTCGCAATGACCCTTCTGACAGTGATGGAGATAGATTTCCAGTGTTTGCCCCCAGCTCTAAGCAGCTTCAAAAGAGAGCCCCTTCCCTCTTAATCATTCATGATTTTTCCTCCTCTGCTTGGCACAAGTTATAGTCTTTTTGAGAATTTATTAATTACTTACCGATTAGGACATTTGGGCTCTGGTGTCTGAAGCACTCAAAGCAAGCTATCCCAGATAAACTCTTGAAATCAGCAACTTTCCACTACTTGAGTTCATGAAGTAATTGAGCAGAGGAGTTATATTAAATCCAGACACTTTCAGTATTTAATACCAATTAGGTCCTACTGACAAGGGAGGGATATACTAGAGATCTGGCTTATGTCATGCCCTTCCTTTATCCCTTTGTGACAAGATGAAGGTGGAATGACCTCAAATAATGGCATTGCCCTGCTGTTACTTTTGCTATAGTTGGCACATCATATTTTTTTGGTTATTGATGGTTCACAGCTTTCATGTGTTGCAATCAAGGAGTTTTAAGGCTTTTCCCACCATCAGTATTGAATACAGCTTCCAGCTATCCCTTGCTATTTAATTCCAGATGGATCGAATCTTTAGTACTGCCTGCAGGCACATTACTAGCTAATGAGTTGCACTGGTCTGAGTCATTGCTACAAACATTATTTCCTTGGTAAATATTTTTGGTTCAAACCTGAGAAACGGCAGAGGTGCATGCAGTCAAGATTTATAATCTGGGAAGACTTTTGAAAGTTGAGTTGCAAATAACAATGGTTACATTTGTATTCTCTGTTTACAGTTTTCTTCCTGCAAATATGTTGAGATTTAATTCGAACAATCAGCCCTGCCACAATGTTGGCACATTCCCATGCTCACTGCTGAGAGATGCATGTCTCGGGGACTTTTATGACTTTCTCTGTTACAGTATCTCAGCCCTTCACACTCACGAATGCACTAATCCTAGCAACCACCTTGGCAGAGATGTGAAATTGTTTCTCTTTCACAGATGCAAATGCTGATGAAGAAGAAAGGGACTAAAGTGCCAGAAATACTTAGAGCCTAATAATGAATCCAAACACTTAGTGAGATTTTTCAGAAGCTCCTACGTGCAGCTCGGGGCTGGATGTAACCGTGGGGAGGCTGTGCAGCTCTCGGCTTCTTTCTCATCATGAGTCCTACAGCCTTAGCACGGTACTGGAAACCGATCTTTTGGTGGGGGGAACACGCAGTGCTTTCAACCGTCCTTCCCAGTAAACCTGCACCTGCTTTTAATGCCTGCTGAGGCTTTCTTGTAGATCCTATCAGGCAAAAGTCTACCTCTCCAGCTCCTTTGAATAGCTGAACTAATGGCCCCAGTCCTTGAAGGCCTTTAAATACCTCATGAAACAATTGATGCCTTGCCCATGGTTGCTCAGAGAGACTGGGACAGAAACAGGAGCCCAGCTCAGGTCCCCTACCTCTCAGCTGGCTGACCATACTCTGCTGGCAGCCTCCCACTGGCTTCAAGCCAAAGAAAAAGCCTCCAGTTCAAGGTATGTTTTTGTTACTGTGCAATGCTATCTACATTTTGGGTAAAGTCCTGCTTCTTTTACTCAAAGAAATTACCTCAGTGGAGTCACTCAGCTAGAATCTGATCTCAGTTAACCCAGAATCACTTTAGCAATGCTAAAGGCTACTCCAGTTTTAATCTGAAGATGCATTTTGTGTTTGTATGGTATTACATCAGATTTACACAATGTTTCTGAGGCCAGATCGCAGTCCAAAAAGACTAATCCAGAACAGTGGCAGAATGCTGTCAAAAAAGAGCTGAAAAAAAAAATTCAAGTAATTGTGAAAACTGATTTAATAAACAAAACAATAAGAAATATGCCCACTCCAAAAATTCCTATGAAACACAGGTTTAATTGAATGCGTACATGGGAAAATGCCAGTTTTCATGTAGTTATAGCTCATGCAGGAAAAATCAGATGATCTCAGGAACTAGAACAAGAGAAATGGGACAAAAATGCTTCACACAAACTTGTACACATAGGGATTAGGCTCAAGAATCGCTCCTTTAGTGGAGAGTCCATCACTGGGGACTAACAAAGCCATGCAGCTCTTAGACACAGGATGTCTCGGAGTCACCACTACAATACTAAAAAAGGAAAGTAGAAGTTTGCCGAGGCTGTGTCAGGAGATATTTCCATGTGAAGAGGGAAACATTCATGCTACAAAGCAGAGGTCTATTAAGACCTTGTCTGCACACCTTTTGTCATCCATAATCCCGTACAGACAGGAGCTACAAGGATACTCAGGGAATTGGAAAGTCTGTCCTGTACAAGAGAACCAAAGAAGCCTGCCTGATTTGCATAGCTTAGCAAAACAGAGGTGAAGAGACAGTGTGGTTACACCTCCCAAAAGTAGTGGGTGACAGTGGGCAGAAACTGCATAGAACTAAGAGCCAAGGAGCAATACTGGTACAAAAGCTACTAAGCATAATTATCTTTTTACTAGAAATGAGAAGAAGTAGTATTCAGGGTCAGGCATTCCAAATATAGCAAAACTGGAAAAGAAATCTACTTTTAGGCTGAGTTAAATGTGTTCAAGCAAATACTGGGGTTGCAGTGCACATGCCTGTGGAGGAAAGTGGAGTGGATGAGTCATCTGGCCCCACCAGCATTGTGCTCCTACCATGTTTTCACATCAGCCCTTTGAAACACCAAATGTTGTTCCTACTAGAGGTTTTGTCACATCAAAGTTATCAGCACTTCCCTATCCCTAGAAAATTAACATT
Organism: Chlamydotis macqueenii; assembly: GCF_036417535.1. Classification (NCBI taxonomy): domain Eukaryota; kingdom Metazoa; phylum Chordata; class Aves; order Otidiformes; family Otididae; genus Chlamydotis; species Chlamydotis macqueenii. The sequence goes on from NC_141562.1 coordinate 20,858,874, forward strand.
TTTGAGGGTTCAGATTACATCTCTGAGGACTTCTCATCCCACAAAAATGTTAATTCTTGTGACTTTTTCTTCCTCTTACTTCCTTTAGTCCTTTCATTTTTGTCTCAAGATTAAAGGACAAGCTAAAATATCCACATTTCCCATAGGATAGAGATTCAGTGCTTTCACATGTCTCTCATTAACATTTGTGCATGCTAACGCAGCTCTGAATACTCCTAATAGTCTCTGACAGGAATGATAACTGGTCATTGAGAGATGGCTTTATCTGGTGGTTGTGGACATTTCCAGGATGGGGACAGAAGGAAAAGATCCTTCTGCTCCCTTCTTATCTAACTTCGTGGAGTGCAAGGCAGCTCTCAATGCATTCCCTACTCCACCAGTAATGTCAGGCAAGGGAATAAGGTAGGATTTGGTCAACCTGACCTTTTGAAGGGAAGTTTGCTCCTCTAGCCCATTACAATACATTTCTTGAGGAGTTCAGCTCTGCTCCACCAGTGCTAGGCAGTGGCTGGAAGTCACCCAGGAGGTGACACCTTTTATGAGAACAAGAGCACACTTTCAAGTTGGATCTCCTTCCTAGAGGCAGGAAGGATGGACCTGGAAGCTTAAGTATGGGCACCTGTGAGGAGGGCTGGAAACTACCACTTTGGCAAACAGATCTTTTCTTGGCTGCTTTTACCCTCCTTGTCCTCAGTCAAGAGGCAACAGTAGAGCTGAGTACCCCCTAAGCCTTTACATCAAATGCCAAGTCTTTTTCATCACTTCTCTTCTACCCACTAGATACCAGCACCTTGCCTGCTGCAAAGGAAATATCCCCTGGAATGGATCTGCATTCCAAAGTTACAGGGCTGCTGGGACTATTCTGGGATTATGATGGGATTCTTCTACCTCTCGTTATTTTATTAAATGTCATGTGATGGCCAGGCAAACCCTGAGGAACAGAAAAATACTGGCCTATATTTTTTAATTTCACCTGGAGCTGAGTCAATTGCTATAATATGTAAATAAAGTAAGTAATGGATTAAAATCATTAAATTGAAGCCTGGGATATTCTGGGACAAACTATGCTTCCCTGATTCAGTGGAAAGCCTGTTTGCTCAGCAATTTCATTAACAGAGAAAATTTACCTTGCCTAGAATTAGTGGAGATATTTCCCAAGCTGCCACTTCCATCACCATGGCCTTTCTGGGGAAGTCTTGCAGAAGTGACTGTGGACAGACCCATAAGAGCTCTGTGGGTGTAATTCCAGGGGCTGACTCCACTACGATGGAGTGTGGCATGTGGTGGAGCTCTTCAGTCAGTCCTACACAGCTCTGGTAGAGCCAGATCCTCCCAGCCCTACTGACGGGATCCCATTGACTGTTGTAGTTTATAATGATGTTTCTCAACTTTTCCAATTAAATAAACGCCCACTCTCTTGGAAAACAATCCTGGGATCATCTTGTGCAGTGCAACCACAGGGGTTCTCATTCACAAACAGTTTAAAAAGCTTGCTTCAATTTGAATATTTATTTATGACATGAAAAATTTAACAATATAAGTATATGCCACTATAAATAAATGCCCCTTTTCTGTTAGATTTCTAATTCTTCTTGCAGAGCTGTTAATGATGTCTTGCAGATGACCACTGAGTCACAGATGTTTGCCAGAAAAAAAACCTGGTTTACATGACACTTCTCTGAAAGAGAACTTGTAGAACTTCACTATAAATCCAAATGTTTGAGCTGACTTACGTTTTTTCTTTGCTTATTTTTTCTTAAATGTAGCAGCAACACATTTTTTCAGCTTCTCAAAAATCACATTCTTAATGCTGGGTACAAAGAAATAAATTATTAGAAGGAATTAGTATTCATCTTTTGCAACTTTGTATGAATGAGAGTAACCACATTTATACACCAACAACAATCTCCAATATTTTCAATAGATATTCATTTACTTCCCTAATATCAACAGAGCTGTATTTCTTTTAATTCTTTTCCTTTTTCTGTTAATTCTTTTCCTTTCTTTCAGACTTTCTTCTTCCAGAAGGAGTCCACGTTAACTAGTCCTGGAATAGCGTTCAGGGCATAATGGTCTGTTTGACGACAGCTCTTTGTAGGATCACAATCCTCAGCTGCAGTCTCTTTGTGATAGATCTGGAAATTATTTGGGAAGAGGCAAGAAGAGAGGTGACAAAGTTTGCTGAGGATACGAGGATTTTCACAGACTGAGAAAAGGTGCAGGAGGAACCCAGGTTACTGAGCAGTGGGGAGATGAACGAGGTGAGTTTTATTTGCAAAATTAATGGTAGTAAGTATAAAGTAATGTTTGTGGAAAATAAACAACTTGAATTCACCATATAGAACAATGAGCTGTAAGTCCCAAGCTATAAGAAGGAACAGCTATTTGTACCATAAGGGCATAAATTATGCAGTTTAAATGCATAATTTAACTTTTTAACAGGAACGTGTTAAACAAGGTGTTCTTGCTGTGCTGGTGAGGGCTGCGGTGGGGACATGTCCAACATGGCCTGTGCACAATGTGCATGCTTAAGCCCCAAGACTGACACCCCTTTCCTGTCCCCCTGCCTTCACTAGACTTTTGATTTTGTTATTTCTGATGCAGATCAGTCTCTGGCACCGCATGCCCGATCACAGGCAGTGTCCCTGGTTCCTGCAGCATGGTCTCTGTGCAGGCCAGCGCTACACCGCGTGGGGGGATTTGGCCCGTGGGGGGATTTGGCCCATGATGGGCCACAGCGGCTGGGAAGTGGGAGATGGCAGTTTGCATGCCTTGGGGGTCTGCCTGCAATGGGTCTGCAGCCTGGCAATGCTTCCTAGCTCCTCTGCAATTCACTTGGCAACAGGAAGGGATTAAATCGTGTCAATAACTTTTGGTCCTGTCCTGGTGTATGCCCAGCTGGAACACAGAGCAGCATCCTGTCCCGATTCTCTGTCTCCTGGGACCCATCTTCTCCATCAGCTTGGGCCCTTTGTGCCAGTCCCGTCCTTCCTCCGCTGCTCTGCGGCCCTGCTCTCCAGCGCGCTCTGAATCTCTGTGCCCTGCCAGGCTTTCCGACATTTTCCTCCAATTATCACTACCCTCTCGCACACTGGAGTGGGTGCTGTCAGCTACGGAGCAGACAATCCAGCTCCCAGTCCATAAAGTGCAGTTCATTATGGGGAGAGCAGAGGTCTGAAGTTAATCAGTCTGCAGAAGGTGCGGTGTGCCACAGGGTTACTGCTCCCCTGCACAGAGAAGGCAGCTGCTCTCTTCACCAGATGACTATCCCTCCTGGGATGCTTTGGTCTCAAGAAAACTCAAACCAGACCCTATAAAGGTTATTAAGTTATACTTGAGCTGGCCAGGCAGCCTCCATCGTGCTGCGAATTACTGCCACACACGCAGGGAAGGTGGGAAAGCAGGTAGAGTGGAAAAGTTTCTGGCACCTCTCCCAACTCCAGTGAATCACTGAGCCAACTGTCAGTGGTATTATTAATTATTCAGTATTATATTAAATTATGAAATATTTTGTTCATGATCATGTATAACAATAACATTCTGTACTTCCCATGAGGAATTTCATTTTTCTTTCATAGTGCTGAAAGGTACCTTGAGAGATCATCTAATCTTTTCTCCTGCCCAGGGCAAGACCAGCTTAATCTAAAACCTTCCTGACAGATGTCACAGTTGTTTGTCACATCCTATTCCCTTTCTCAGGGTCTGTCCTTCCAAGTTTTTGACCTTCATGATGCTGCAGAAAAAGGTAATTATGGATTCTGACAGGATTTTAATGGTCTATACCTATGGGCAGGACAGGACGTAATGTGACATCAACTCTGGCAGCCTTCAGTAAGCGTAAGCCCTGCACCCCACCTGATTCAAGGGCTGAAAGAGCTGTGTCCCTGGCAGCTACTGGGACTGAAGTCAACCTGAACTAAGGAAAGGCATGAATTTGGACAGGCTCTATTAAAATGCATTACAGTGAATCCACTCAGGGAAGAGCAGTGCTACTGGAATTCTGCAGTTGCAGACAGCTGTGTGCCCCGAGACAGATGTGCACCCTGCAGATAGCTGTGCACCCCACAAACGGCTGTGCACCCTGAGGCAGCTGTGCCCCTTGAGACAGCTGTGCTCCAGGCAGAGCTGCGTGCCATGCAGCCAGCTGTGTGCCATGTGGACAGCTGTGTGCCATACAGACAGCTGTGCTCCCTGCAGACAGCTGTGCACACTGCAGGCAGCTGGGCCGCAGAGGAGCCTTCTGCTCACCACCACCTTGCAGTGTGTCAGAGCACAGGCATGCCAGCAAAGCTGCTTGGCAAAGGCCTCTCTACCTCATTTCTGTCAGAATAAGTTGAGCTAGCAAGGACTGGCTATCAAATACCATATTACAGTAATAATGTGAGGTCATTCTGATGGAAATAGTTTAAGGAACAGTCTCAGAAACTGCTCTGGATGCAGATCAGGCAGGATGGTGACATCTGGCAGAGATGTCCGCATGAAACAGTGCTTCTGCACAGACTGAATAAGAGCATTTTGGACCAATATTCTCTGGCACGCAAAGGACACGCTCTCTGCACATCAAGTAATTTTAGTACCACCCGAGGGCATAAACAGTGTTCCAAATAACCATCAACAGCCCCCAGTGAAGACTGCAGGCATCCTCACAAGTGCTGCTCCACACATGGTTTTGAACCATGCATACTTGCTCCCAGTTGCTCTTCTAGCCTTCTCTGCTGAGCTTGGGGGCTTGGGAAAGGGGAGGAGAGAGAAAACATTATCTTGCTTTGACTTTCTGTAAAATCTTCTCCACTGGGCTGCCAGGAAAATCTTGTACCTGTTATCAGGCAGTAGCGCTGATGCTGCTGGAGCTCTGGCCTAGGCTAGCACCTGTAACTGTACTCAAGATGACTCTCCAAGCCCAGTTTTCTGTGGGATCTCAGTTCAGCCTTTATGTTAGTCTTATAATCTATCACAGCCCAGGTGAATGAAAGAACACGCACCAATCATTTTCTAGCCAGGGTAGCAGACCAGGCGATGCTTATTTGGACCTGGTTTTCTCTCCGTTTTTAAGGGTCTTCTCAGCCTTCATAGAAGCTTGAAAATACTCTGTTTGCTAATGCAACCACTGACTTATCAGAAGTGTCTCTGTTGCTGAGTATGCACAAGGAAATGGCTTGCACAGAAGAGCCATAGAGATTCACATTAGCCAAGTGTGCACTGGGGTCACGGCCCTAAGCTAGCCAAAGCTGGAGACTATGTGTTTAGAAAAGACTTTAAAAGGAAGAAGATTTGCAATCACTGTAAAATAATGAGCAGATATAGTCTCCTTTCAGACAAGACCAAGGATTTATTTACCCTCTGTAGAGAGATGTTCAGAGAGAAAGCCAGCAATAACGTCAAGGAGCCGTAAATATCACTACTTAGTGAACTAAGCAAAAAGAGGGTTGCATAGATGGGGGATGCTTTAACTGGAAATACACGGATCTGTCACATGGCCAGTAATATCTTAAGCATGCTTGTTTCTTGCCACACATGCTCTGAAAGGGAGGCAATGTTAGTGGGGCTTCTGCAGATCAGGAGGATGAGGTTTGCATATGCATTTATTGGCTTTGGTACAGCTTCTGCAGGGATACTTATGGCCACAGAAAAACCAATTAGTCATTTTTCAATACGAGAATGAAACTGGAGTGCACTGATCCGCACATCGCTCCTCTCAGTCTCCAAGGAGCTAATGAACTATGTAGTTTATAATCTAGCAACAGACTGTTGTTTGCAACAGCAAAGCAAAAAGGAGCCAACACTTCCAACTGAAAGAGAAAAAATTCCCACACTTTTCAATTTTAATTTGTAATTCTTTTCTGGAGAGAAAAATTTAGAAGTTTCTAGCATACTTTGAGTAGTCATATTCAGTGTGAAATCCCCCTTCGTCGCAACAGCTTCACCTGAAACCGGTCAATCGCCCTTCCACACAAAACCCACCCAAGCCCTCTTAAAATGTGATATTGTCCTGTTACCACTCAGCTATCATCTATTTGTACCTTGTCTTTCATTGTCCTGCCTTTATAGCACAGAGCTTTCTCAAGACACTCTTTTCTTGTGGCTCACAGATGCAGTAACAGACACACACTCCAAATGTGACACTACCACAACTCCAGCATCACCAAAGGTGCCACCACCAGCTGCCAGCTGTAGATGGTCTGTCAACTGATCCTGCTGTTGCTGTCACTACCTAAAGTCCAGGGTCCCAAAATTATGTGATTCACAAGAAACTCCACTTGCAACTTTTTTTCTGAGGAATTTTATACAGCTCATGCTTTGCAAAGGAAAAGCTTGGAAGGTACCAAAAAAATTGAAAGGTGCCAGAAGAGATCACTGTGCACTTCATAAGGATGGAAAACAGCTAGAAGTCTTTCCTTTACAAGCTTGGATGGTAAAAATCTGTTCTTTGATTTCTTTCTTTCACATTGGTTACAAATACTGATGAAAGGTATTGGCCCACACAGCCAGACTCCTCCTCATTCCTAGGACTTCTCTGCAGAGACATTAGAGGCAGGGAACAGGCTATTGTTAATAACACACTTCATCAGTTTTCTGCACTTTCCTTTATAATCTAGCTACCTATAACTATAGATATGTCTCTTACATTACCTGTAAAAAATTCATATTAGGAAAATAATTAATTCAAACTGACAGAAGTGAGGAAGTATCAAATCTTGGCTGACGGGTATACTTACTTGTTAGGATACAATCTTTCATTGCCAATTACTTCATTCACTGTTTCTCAGCCTTCCCTGCCCCCATACACATTCATTCTGATTTTGAATATATCCCTTTTGAATCTCTGTGAGGTCTCACCTGCCTGAGGTGAGCTGATCAGTCGGTGGCGCTCTGCCTTGCCCCGGGAAGCAGGGTGGGGAGAGGTCCTCCTCACAGGCAGGAGCCCAGAGTGCTCCCTGCTGCCTGGAGACACCGAGCCACCCCTCCATGCTCCTCATCCATCTGAAAATGGTCTCTCCATCTGAGCTTTTCACTTTTCAGTTTATTCAGGTCCTCGGCCCTGGAGGGGGTGAGGAAGGTGAGACAGGGGAAGGCATGCAATGTCTGCCAAATTTCCATGAGAGAAGAAAAACTCAACCTAGCTTAGATATCCAGCTGTGGGGAGGTGATCACAGCTGTGCTGCTGCTGCTGCTGCAGATTAAGTGAGTCTCCCTTCAGGGAAAGACTGATGCTCCCCCTCCCCTCTGCCTTTCCTGTTTGGTAGTTTAGGCAGCTCCCCCGTGATGTACCCTCTCCTGGGCTCCTGTCCGCAGGCACCTTGCTCCCCTCCTACAGCTGCTGGGCACCCAGGACTCCACCTGCGCTTGTGGATGCTGCAAGGCAGCGGGGCTCACAGCTCCTCTTTCCCTTTTGCAAAAGTAGCTGGAAGCCTCCAGGAACGGGCTTGTGAAGCAGCCCCACAGTCCGAATGTATCTCAGTATCTGGGCTGGTTTAGTCCCTTGATCAAGTGCTTACTAAGTCACTGACATGCCCGTGGGAAACGCTGTCTTTAGATGCAGTGTAAAGTGCACCTGAATTTGCTGTTTGCAGCTTTGTAGTGCATGTGATGCATTATTTTATGAATTCAAATCTGTCTGCTTTTTTAGTAGACCCTTCTCACGGTTATGCAAATCTGGAGTAGCTCTTGTAATGTCACTTAAATTACTCTCAGTTTATATAGCAGGATCAAAATTTATTCCACAAGGTTTTGCACTAGATCCAGTTACAAATTATGGAAACATTGAATGCAAGAAAATATCCATTAAACATGAGAAAAATTTTACAAACAGAGGCCTTTTTAGTGGGAAATAAGTGGAGTTCTAGATTATTTATTATGAATGCTTTTAGATGTAGTCAAAGTTTTACTGTGCTGGCAGTAAAGGGAGTCAAACACAACATACAAAAGGATTGTGAATTCAAGAAAAAAACTGTAACATATTAACAATAAATTAGACTGTTTAATGTGAGAAAGTTTAATAATGTTGGAATCCTTCCCTGTATACCTTTAAAAATCACACTGGATGACAAAACTCTGCCTACCTGCTGTGTGTGTATGGACGAGAGGGAAAGAAAGGAAAATGGACATGGGAACAGTGGGAATACCTGACACCTGGGGAAAGCAAGGTTACACAGAGGTGAAGCCTAATTCAAGGAGAGATTGGTAGAAAACTCAAAAAAAAAATGAGGTTAGTTTTTCAAGGCTCACTATAGACCTGTGGCCAGTGCAGATGACACAGAAGTCATTTTCTAACCTTAAAAGCCAAGGACTAAAAATCTCTCAGTATTCCTCCCACCACCACGTAGCTTCACCTTTTCAGTCCCTTTTCACCCTCTACTGACAACCAACTTTTTCCTGCCAGTGTTCACAGCTAAATGTTTCCATGCTGGTTTGCCCTGCAAAGACCTTCTGCAGAAATATAAACCTAATGTTGCTGAAATAAAGCCAGACAGGACCATGATTCTCCTCCAGGTTTGGTACAGACAGCCCTTCACAGGCTGCATTCTCACCAGCTCCTCTGGGATGAGCTGGCTTTTACCCAAATGCAGCCAAGTGAAATCTTCTGCGTTTCTTGAGGTTGCTGTGAAAACCGATACTTAGCTGCCCAGCGCCAAGGTCTATTTTTTTTTTTTATTGCCTTGTCTTCCACCTCAAATTTGGAAGTCTGTTTCCCCTAGCCTGGAGGCAAATGGTGGGCTGCTGCGAGTGGTGCACCCTCTAAACCCTGGAGTCTCCAGCTACCAACCAAGAAAAGGGAGCTGGCAGAACAGCAGCCACGTGCTGCACTGTCCCTGAGTTGTGTCAAAATCAAAGCTGTGAACAGAGTGTTTAGATTGGGAAATCAACACATTATAAAGTAAAAAATGTTTCTCCCAGCAAGAATCTGGTGCTGGAAGGTCTATTGCATCTTCCAGATCTGGGAAAAACATTATGCTCAGTGTATACTCTACATGAGAAGATGCTAAAAATGTGTAGCTTCAGAAAGCTTAAGATTTACAAGTTTTCCCAAAATAAAGCCAGAAATATCCAAATACTTGTCACAAATCCAGGGAAAAATTTAAAAAACATTATTATGTTTAAATACTTTTAATTTTAAACACAGACAGGAGGATCCTTTAAAGCTTTCTCATTTACTTACCAAAATTTTTCTGTAAGTATAATGAGTTTTGAGAAGAAATATTTTGTTTTCCTGCTAAATTTCAGGAATCCCATTTTAATAGCATTTTTCAATTCAGCCAAATACGCATAGCTGGTAGTGTGGCCTCTGTAATCTAATCAAGCCATCTAGCTATTCCGACATGATGGATGGAAAGCAGCAATATTGTATTTACTTTCCCATTGAAGGGTAAGGGCCAAATTTGGCTCCCACTCACAGCACTGCAAATCCAGTCTATCCCTTGTTATTTTCCTCTTGCCGTACTTGAGAGTGGCATCTGGCCCTTAGGGTTAACTAATGCCAAAGGCAAACCATTTGCTTTGCTAATGAACCAGTGAGCTTCCCTTCTTCACAGCTACACAAACAGCAATCACTTCATTACACTTTCAGATAGCTGCATTTTTCTAGAGAAAGAAAATATAATTAAGCAGTGTGATAATAATCGTGCCCTGGAACAGCTCAGTGCTTTTCAAAAAATTACCTGTATCTGAAACACTTTTAATCAGATTATTCCGTTACTGGGTGCTGTGTAGATAAGAGGCCTCTGCCTAAGATCAGGGTTAAGTCAGAAAGTTTCCTAACAACGACCACTTTATATCTGGAAGCCATATATTTGTATGTGTGTGTGTGTGTGTATGTATCTATGGCTTCTGATATATATGTAAGGCTGCTTTTTTTTTGTATCATTCATCAAAATAAATTTAGGTCAAAGATTTGTTCTGGAAACTTACATTTTTCTGTTCTTTCATCTTTGATATAAATATTACTTTTCCACCCAAAGAAATGTACACATGTGAACAAACAAAAAAAAAAAGGGCCAATTTCAAATCCCGTGATGAAATGTATCTTTGTTTTGTTGGGCAAGATGTATCCCAGTACACTCGGCTAAATCCAAGGTAGACCTATTCTCAAATACATTTTTAAGACGTAGTATTTGGTAGTAAAGAACTCTTTTAGACACACAAGACAATCTTTCTGAATTTCACTGAAGTCTAAGATTGCTTACCACACATGGTATTAAAATATGAATAATATTTATCACCAAATATTAATGAGAGCTCCATAGTCCAAATCCCTTTTGGGAAGCATCTTAGCTTAAGTGTCAAACCATTATGAATTCCTGAGCCTTTGAAAATCTTCACAGTGCCCTTGCCAGAGCTGACTGCTTGCCAGTGCTCTGTGGAATAAATCCATCTTTCACCAAGCAAATTTTCAGAGGCCGTTTTGTATTCTTTAGTGAGAGAATTGTTAACTAAGAAAAGGTAGTTTCTTCTGTATGGAAAAATTATAGGAGCTGATTTTAACATTTTGTTTAGGGGAGAAACTCCAAAAAGAAACATTTCCAAAGTACTGACATAATCTATTTAATGGCATCAGTTCACAGAAAGGTTTTTTTTTTTCTGAAAATAACTTCTCAAAATGTCTTTTTTTTTTTTTTAAACCTATAAAAGCATTTGAGGCTTAAAAATCAAAAGCAAAATGAAATGTTCTGAATCTTTTCATACATGGTGCCTAAGCAATCCTCAATTTGTCTTTATTTGTTTCATTTTAGAATTGAAATGTTTTTGACATCTCATGCTGAATTTCCCATAAGGCACAAAAGCCAGATCCTAACTCATTCACAGACTTAGATCGAACAGGGTATGGTTTCTAATGAATGAAATCTAGCTTTTGGCACTGATTCGCCAAGAATACTCCAGTGACACAGTGTAATACTAGAAGTGACTTCCTTAAGCTGTTTTTTTCTCCACTAGCACTAGGTATTTTCCTCAAAGAAAACCTCTTTTAATGGAATGCAAGTCTGTCTAATCTCATATGCGTTTAAATGGGCAAAACGCATCTCATTTTCTTACTAACAAAAGACCGCTTTTCTGTCACTCCATCTGTTTTTTGGTAGAGCAATTAAAAAACCACCATAGATTCTTCATGAAAAGACCTCTTGTTGACCGCTTGTTGTGATTACAGAGTGGGATCCATCCCTTCAGACAGGGGAAAAAAAAGACACCCAGAGACAGCACACTGCTTTGCAAGGCTTCGCTGCTGATGGATGGATCCTTGTGCAGCACACCCCTATGCCAACGGCACCTTCATTCCATCCCACAGCATCCTCCTCTGGGGCACAGCTGGAGGAGGTCTGAGAGACCAGGGGTTCTTCATGGCTCTGAATACGGTCTCTGTGCAGCAGCCGACCCCCAAGTGCATCCTCACCTCAGAGGGTTGTCTGAAGATAACATGCTGACCAACATGAAGTGTCCAAGTTATGATAGCCCTCCCTGCTCAGAACATTTAACAGTCCTCAAGGTGTCGATTGTTATTTCTGGCAGTAGGGGAAAAACCCAGTGTTTTTTTGAGTTACATTTTTTCTGCTATTTGTTCATTTGCAAAGAACAAGCAAAACTCCTTTCGCTGAATGCGGCAGGATGGAGTCTCTCCGCTGACAGCTCCAGTCTCCTTCCAAGCAGCCCTGTGCATAGTTGGCCCCATCTTTTTGGCTGTTCTCCAGGCCACAGCCTGAAGCTTAGGTATTGGGATATACCTTTATTTCATTCACTTTCAGTTTCATTCATTCTATGCTCATGTGTGTCACATCCACGCAGCAAAAAGAGCCATGAGGACCTAACCACCTTGGCCTAAGCTATGCCCTTAAAACAGCACGGCAACACTGGGTGGGCGTACAGAATAATTTCCTCTGATATTGACAGCATTTGCTTATGCTCATGTAAGAAAGGTAGCGATCTCTAGTACAGAGACAGGAATCCTGTCTCCAGAGCGTATCAGTATGTTTCTTCAATACAGCTTTTATTGCCTGATGTACCCTGCTCACAGGGCCTCTAGTGAAGCTACCAACATATGGATGTTACACAGATGCTTACATTCTTGTTCAGGTGGCATCGCCAAGTGAAACCTGGGCAGCGAGTATGCCTCCAATTCATAAGTGCTGCCTGCAGACCTCAGCCCATGATCAGGGTGATGCCTTCGCTCCACGTGCGTGGATTCAGTCTTTGCTGTTGATCACTTGTCTAGTAGCATCATACCATACAAGCTGGTCTTGATCCAGCAAAGTACTTACCCACATGCCTAGCTTTAAATAGACAAGTGACTATTGCTTGCGTTTCAATTTCAGGCTAAGTACATGCCTCAGTGCTTTGCTGAATTAAAGTTACAGGCAATGCTTACAAGACTTTTATTTTTGCTCTCTGCTCTACCCACTGCAACCCCTGCCTCAGATGCAGGCATGTGTTCATCTGTTCTGGATGCCTGAAGCACACAAGAAGACCATGAAAGAGTTGCATTTGCCCAATGGACTCATGAATGACTGGGTTATTTATTCCCTGGAAACAATCTCTCAGAGGTGAAAACAGAAAGGTCAGGTGTGGATATGAATTTTTCAAGCTAGGTCTATTGCTCTTGCAGAGTTTATGCCTCCTGATTGGCCCTACTCTCAAGACAAGCCACATTTTCCAGGATGAAATAATAAAATTATTCTCTGTAAAGAAATCCCTCTGCCTAGTGAGCTTCTTGCAGCCGCTGTACCTAGAGCAATAGACACGTCCTGGCTGCCATCAACAGAAGGATCCTAGTGACCTTCTTTTTACAGTGTGGCTGAGAGCAGGAAAGAAGTGTAATTGCAATTCCAAGTTCCTGACAGCTTCCAGATTTCATGTTGCAAAATATTTTTTAGCCATAATTTGTTTTATCTTCACGTCATCCTTGGGAAAGCAAAACTGTTTGGCTCTGTGCTTGGGTTAGTATCACTCTTCTCTGAGCAGACCCACCCACACAAAGTCTGCTGTAAATTGCACCATTATGAGCAGTGCTTGGCTGAGGGGATTTAAAAAGCAGAGTCTTCTGGACACCAGGAGGGGCCTGACGCAAGGCAGTACAAAATTTGATTTTCCATCTACCCCCAGGCATACTCTGCCCCTGCCAAGAGGCATCTCAAGACTCTCCCTGGGGATGCGAGAGCACTTAAACACCCATTCGTTCCCCAGGAGCATTTCCCAACAAAAACTGGCCAAGGTAATGGAGTATGCCAGCCACACTCCTTTCTAGAGGGATGGTGGAAAGGAACATGTGTTGACCATGGTTGATTGACAGCCAAGTCCCAAATGAATCCAGCTAAGGGATGGAAATTGTTAGACCTATGTAGTCCTAGCATGAGATCTCACAGACTAAGTCCAGCTGGTCTTAGCCCCCTTAGTGTGTCACTATCAGCAGTGTAAATGTTACTGGACTCCTGAGCATTAGGATTTTGCCTTCCTGCCTTTCCCCAAGCAACCTAATATCTCTGTTCTCAAGCTGGTTGGTGGACTTTCCAACACCTCTGTCTGCCCTGTAATCCTCTTCTACTTGGAGGTGGCGAAGAGTCATTCAGTGGACAAAGAACATTCAGTGCTTAGGCCCTTCCATTGCTGACAAAGGCAGGAAAGCCAAGAAGAAAATATTTGCACTCTGTTACCTCTCAATATGAAAGCATTCACCAGGCCATCAGCTCCTTTCTCTCTAGCATCTAACATCCTTCACACAGATACCTCTTCCAGTGGTGTTTCTCAGACAGTTCCTTGCCTGCACCAAAATCCCAGCCCTTCACATGTGAAGTGCTATGAAAACTTCTGGATTTGTTTTAGGAGACATTTATCAGGTGGCTTCTTGAAAGGAAAGTTTGTTTACATGTAGACCAGCTACCCACGTGTTTGCCCATATATACAGAGATGTATGCATACATGGTGCACTATAAAGAAATTGGGACTGTTTTCAGATGCGCCTGAACTGATGACAGCTCTAAGTGTGTAGCAGCTCTGCAGCCTTGAGGTTTGAGTGCAATACCTGCAAGCATAGTTGGGACCTGCTAGCTGAGGGACTGATGGCAGGGCAGGCACCACAGGCAGTCTTAAAGCCCAGAGGGCACAAACTTACCCAGGACCTTGTGAAAAAAACCCAAATCTATTTCCCCACTTCAGATGCCACTGGAATGTAAGTATACAGTAACCATCATTAGTCAAATGCAGGTCATAGACACGTGAATGGGATCTCCTGAGAAAATCCCAGCTTCCCAAAGAAAGAAAAAAATATTTGTCTAATCCATATGACCTCTTGAATGAAAGCAGCTCTGCCTTAACTCAGGAAATGTCATTCTGGTTCAATTCCAGGACAATATGACCAAAAGGTTTGTGGAGCTGCCTCTACCTATCTTTGCAGTGCATTGTGTGACTGTATATAGAAAGATATAGATATAGATTTGTATATTGATACAGCTGATGTACATGGGCACATATATGTGTCTGTCTATATTTATGTCTGTATGTATGTAAATGTATGGGAAGATTTCACAGCAGGTATGTTAGGAATAAATCTTTCTCTTCCAAGAACCATTTGGATCTTATCCACTGTTTGAATTAAGACAAAAATTATTTCTTTTTATAATTCAGATAGAAGAGGTATTCAATCCTTAGGGGAAAAAAAATTCCATGACATTTAGTAGAATTCAAAGGGTGACTTAGAGATGACAGTGAGCATGGAAAAATGAATGGTATTGTCCTAGGCCAGGGTTGAGGGACAACGGCCAGGAACCAGGGCCTTGCAGGGCTGCTGCACCTCTCCTGGAGATGGAGAGGGCTCCAGAGCAGCCACACCAGTGCTGGAGATGGCTGTGAAAGGTGTGATTTAAGTTCTGGTACTCATTCCCTTTGTTTACCACCAGCACAGAAATTAAATGAGGTGCAACAGCAAGGCATCATAAAAATACTAGTGCTGAGTCTTCTAATTTTTCTCCCAAGCAGGCATCTGGATTAGCATGTGTCTCTGCAGAGTGCAAAGCCGTGCCGCTCGTGCGTGGGGACAGGGTAATCCCAATACAACTGGCTAGTGACCAGGAATAATGCAGGAATGATTAGAAAACATCTGCTCCTCTGTCGTGTCCTGCACTATCTGCATTCCATCTAGTTTGGCTGGACAACTTTTACTATAAATGTCTTGTGAATAAGTCCCTTTGGAAGTCAGCTTGGTTTTAAAAGTATATGACAAGTGATGGAGGGAACACGGACAAATAAATCTGCTGTGGTGATTGCATTCTCTATTACTAGTACTTCTTGAACCCTTCAGAGGAAAAACATTTCTTTACTGAGTTACTTTACTGAATGAAATAATTTCATCTGCTTGGGGAGTTAAGATTTATTTATCTCAAATAATGTAAAAGGTTATTCTTCATTGGGCCTATAAACTGGTTCACTCTTTTGGCAGCAGCTGCTGCTGAGCTATTAATGTCACTGGTAACATGAGAAAATAAATAAATAGAAATGTCCTCAAAAAAGCTAGAAGAACTATAGACATGGGTGTAAATTAATGTGTGTGAAGATGTAATCTCGTCTCCTGCAGTCCAGGATTTATACTCCAGTGTTCTCAGTGTCCAAGAGTAACAATCTAATGTGAAACAGGCAGGTCTGCTGTCCAAGCCTCAGCGGATGCCTACTTGTAACCCAGCCAGCCTGAGCAGCATCTTGGGATGCCCACCTTGCAGTTTGCAAGTCCAGGAACTCTAACCTATGTCTGCAAGAGCCCAGGGCTCCCTAAACCTATGCCCTGTGTCAGGAGCATAGGGAATAGGGATGGGCTAACAGCACCACAAAGCTATTCAAGGTAGAGAGGGGACAGCAAGCAGGAGGCAATGAGGGGAGGTTAGACTGCTGGACCTGCAGTACCAGACCCTGGCATGAGCTGGGTGGCCATTTCTATAGAGGTCTGGCTCTAAGAATGGTGTGGGGAAAGCCCACCAGACATCAGGGAGTGGGAGGGCTGAAGTGTCACTTGTTTTCCCAGCACATCTGTTGTGATAGTTCTAGCAGCAAACTGTGTATCAGAGCTAATCCCATTAGCCGTCTTCCTTTCCCTATCCTCTCCAAAAGCCTGTGTTTGGAGAGGACAGACCCTGCATTGATCAAGTACTTCCCTGTCTCTCTTGCTGTCAGGGCATGAACACAGCTGTGTGAACTTTCAGATTTCAGATTTTTATTCTGAAATAATCTGCTAGGCAAACACTCCATTCCTTGCCATCAGCCAGGGAGAGGAAGATTAATCTTCTTCAGAAGCTTATTGCCCTTCCTTTCCTTCAGGAAGTCTAGGCTGAGCTAGGAGCTGGGTATAATGCTGTACCTTAGCCCAAGGTGATTTCTAAAGAGCAGTCCAGAGAAGTTATGCTATGTCTTGAGTAGTGTCTGTTGCCTTAGTTCACATTACGTCTTCACCTTAGTTTTTTTTTGAATCAGGACCAAAAATATAGGAAGGCTGAAATGCATACTTTTTTTCTAGCTAGCTGAAAAGAAATGGGAATATTCCATCCTAAACCTCATATTCCATCCAAACAAAAAATGCCCAATTTGAGAAATGGTAAAACAAAATATTTCCCAATAAAAGTTAATTCTTTTGGGAAAGTGAACAAGGAATGTTGCCGCATTTTCAAAATTTCACATGCATTTTTTTAACTGGAAACTTTCCATTAGCTGAAGAAAACTTCTCAAATACTTTTGTTCCTTTTGTAAACTTAAAATTTGCTGAATTTGCCAGGCTCACCAAAAATCCATGACACTCCAGCATCCACTCAGAAATGTCTAACTCCTCCATTTGTTTCTCTCATGTCATTATCTCACGCACACACTTCACAGTGCTATTGAGAAGTGAAATTTAAGAGACCTACTTCAGTGGCTTACAAGAAGTGATTATCCCAGGCTATCTATGCTCTTCAGAAGTCACGCTTCCTCAGCTCCCTATCTCCCCATCTGGGCTGGAAGTCAGGCTGGCTCTGGTGAGCCCCCTCAAGCATCAGCCCCAAGGCGCGAGCGGCAGTCTCAGCTGCTTGTGCTCTCATACACAAGAAAATTTTTCTGAATCAACTTTGCTTCTCTCTGTGTTATCAGGAAACAGGAATGTTTGTGATTATGTCTGGCGAAAACTAGTGCTGGGGGAATAGTAAAGAGTAGGCAGTCTGAATTTGTTGCAGATAAGCATGAGTTATACTGATTAACCAATGTTTATCCAAGTTATTCCAACTTCTACAGCAGGCAGAATGAAGTTGCAAATCTCTCAAGCCCCCACTTCCTCCAGAGGTTTACGATCGGTCTGGAAATGCCGCAAGAGGAACCCAGTCTTGGCTAAAACCAAAACTCCGTATAAAAATATTCTTCATCTTTCTAGAAAGCTCAGACTTCACAGTTCATAGGAGCATGGATGCTGGTTAGAGGACCCCAGTGTGCTAACACTAGCCTTGTTTGTGTGAATAAGCAGCAATAGATATTGAGAAAATGCAGAGGAGGGAAGACAGAAAACTGAGCATTTTGAACCTTAGCTGACTTATAGGAGTAAATTCAGAAGGGAAGAACCTGAGGCTTGCCAAATTGCCTGAGACATCTGGGCCGATATCCCAACTCCGGTTATATTCAGAACCAGGTGCTCCTAAGGAAGCAAAAAACTGCCCGCTGGGGAAGTTGCTTACTAATTTACTTTATTAGCAGTTGTCTGCCAATATATAACTTTCCCCAAACTCTTGTTTTTGAAACTATATTAATATCATTGTGAATATTCCCATGGCTTTGAGGAACATCCTATTTTACCCTGAACCTCTCTAATCTCCAGGCATCAAAAGCCTTGTATTTATTTGTAACGTGTGGAAAAGCCATTCCTCTAGTTACATTCAAATGTTATTACTCAACTTCACAGAGTATCTGTGCACATCCAGGATATTCCTGTGTTAGGAGACACAGCAACAGAAGCTCTATGATGATCTGGCCTCTATACAGCCCTGATAGTCCTGTCTGCTTCCATAACATCTCTAGTTTTTTATCTCTGCTGTAAAGCAAGTCCCACTATTTTCTGTATCTTCTTGCCCAACACATTTTCCTAGGCTGTAATCTCTCTTCCTGCCTCTAATCACAGTACTGATTCCAGAGCTTCCTTTTGAGATAGGGTCCCCACTGATACACGCAATGGCGTTATGCTATTGACTGGATTATTCTCCATCCTATTAAAAGTGCTGAAAGGAGCAATCCAACAGGCTGTGCAAATCAAGCAGCCCTTTCTTGGCACTGCGTTGGTACTATCTGCCTGATAGCTTTCCTTTCACCATGAGAAATACACTTTGGCCTAAAGCTTTTCTACTGTAACTGTGTGAGATGAGAGTGTGAAGCCAGTACAGCAAAACCCCTGGCACAGACAAAATGGTAAGATAAAAGTGTGCTTTCCTCTTTGGTAGCCTTGCTCCATCCAGAAGTTATTTGAAGGGCTTGGAGGAGACCTCAGAGACTGGACGTCCGTGACAGGCATACTTTTTTTTTTTTGTAGCAAAGATAAGTTGTTTTAAGGCCAGCCCTGTATCCCCACAACAGCTTTGGTCAGGAATGTGATTTTTCCACCTATGGATGAGATTTGCAACCTTCGATGAGAATGAGATCATATAAAAATAATGATGCCTTACTTTGGCACAGTGTATCCCCCACTGTCTACTGGAATGAATGATCCAGCTCAAACGTGCATTTCTACACTGAAAACAATGTACAGAAATTGTGTGAGATGTGTACTACTTCCATGTTCTTTTAAAGTAAAACAGTTGTGTGTAGACAAATTCTGTGCTAATAAAGTCTTGGTTTGTTTCTGTGTTTGAGAAGGGAATGATGGGCAGAGGGACTGGTTGTATGACGTTTGCTGTTTAAACTAGATTTTTATTTTGGACAAAGACTAATGTGAGTTTCCTTCTCTGAATCCTCCCTCTCCTATATTTCTTTCTGTTTTATTTTACTGCTCTAGGAGATTTGTTTTGGTTTTGGTTTTTTTTTTTTTTTAAAAAAAAACTGAAAACCTGAAACTTTTTATTTAAAACACCTTTTTGTAAAGCAAAAACATTTTTTTTCTTTCCTTTTCCATGAATCTTCTTGGAAAATGGGAGAGAGGAAGAAGATTGCAATTTTTTTTTACAAAATCAACAGATATTTTTATGAAACATAATTGACTTTTCCCTTCAGATCCCATGGAATATTTCAAAGACAATAGGCAGGGCAGAGATGGGGAAGCTCTGAAATATTTTCTAATCATTCAGCAAAGGAATGAGTAAGTCTCAGATCACCTCATCCCAACGTCATCTCAACATCATCTCTGCACAAGTTATCCCTGATCTGAACCTCATCAAACACAGGGAGCAGGGGTGAGGAACACAGACCCTGCCAAAACAAAGTTGTCTCACTTGCAAATCTCTGCATAACACAACCCTTGCCTTCTGGGGTGACCTACCAAAAATACATGAACAAGTAAAATAAAATCATTTGCAGGGGAAGAAGGAGTAGTCTTAAATCCAAGCAGAATTTTGCAGTAAGGAAAAATAGCACTTATAGGCTGGGAATTGATGTGCTGAAATCAGGCAAAAAATATTAGGTTAGAGACTGGAAGCAGCATTTGCTTTTACTGTGGAGGGTGAAACCCCTCTGAGGGCAGTTCCCAGCAGCTGGAAGGTGGGTGAAGCACATGCCAAGCGCAGGGGTTACCCTGCTGCGGGCAACTGACTCCTTTCAGGGGACACAGAGAGCTGGAGTCACCGCACAGGCAGCCACAGCCAGTGGGGCATGGAGTCAACATGCCAGACCAGAGAAGGGGGCTGCAGAAAATGTGTGTATCACCCACCCCTTCACTCCATCACCTTTGTCTAGCTCTGCCAGCTGGAAGGGAACACTGCCCTTGAGCACCGCGGGGACTGCGACTGCTTTAAAGTCCTGGTTAAAGGTAACTGTGCCACCACCTGCTTGATTTCCCCAGGGTGTAAAATGATATGCAACCGGCGCAGATTATTTCCATCTGTGGGGCTGCAGGGAGCAGGAGGCCTTTATGTTTTATTCACAAGCCTGTGCACTGGAGGGGAACCAAGTGGCCAGAGAAGTTGTCCACGAATGGAGATGTTGCGTTGAGTTATAGCTTGTTCCCAGACAGCTCCGTGTCCATTCTCACAAAGACTGTTTTTTGCCCAAAAAGTTTTTCCTATCAGAAAATGTAGTTTCAAGTGAAAGCAATATTTGCAGGGAGACAAGAGGGACCTGGCCATCATGACAGATGTTTTTCAATATTCCAGGGAGATGAAATGAAGCAAAAAGAAAACTTGCCTCCACTTGAGCTTTAGAACAAAATAAAGTTATTTTGTTTCAAAACATTCATTAGAGATGGAAAAAGCTGCTCTCATCAATTGTGCTGATGTTTTTTTTTTAATCTTTGTTGAGAATGCCTCAAAAAAATGCTGTTTCCATACTCTTAATTCAATTCTTCTGAAATTCTTTGCCTTTAAAATGGTTTAGTAATTTGGTCTTCTGGTTTTGTTCAAACAGGAAGCAAATTGTAAAGCAATTACATTTCCTGCAACAGAATCAGTCCTGCTCTCGGCCACTGCTAGCAAAAACACAGAGGTGGGTGGCCCAGGCCAAGACAGTGGCTCTAAGAAGACCCTCCACCTCAAACTCTGCTGAGGTGATCCTCTTCCCCCCTCCGGCCTCCAGCTCTTAGCCCTTGGACAGACAAGCTAAGACATACGCTGTGTGCTTTGTTTAAAGGATCCAGGACAGCCCAGCTCCAAAGTGCTCAGGTGCTTGGCTCTCGCTCCTGTTCACAACAGGAACCAAACTAAACTTCAGGTCCAGATTCACTCCTGAACTTCATTTCAGAAGTGCTCAGAGTTGAAAGTTTGGTTTAGACCTGAATCTAATTTGTAACCTCTGCCTGCTTCGTCAGAAATGCCTGCACGTCCCCGCAGCCCCAAGGCAGTCCGCTCCTTTCTGGTGCCAGCTAGGAAATCAAACTCAGACCCAGCCCTTGTCAGGACTTCAGGGATGATGAATGGGCTTGCTATGTGAAACGTGAAAAAGAGAAGGATCTGGGATCATGGATGCTGACAGGCAGAGCAGAGCGAACGCCTGGAGGATATGGGAAGGGTCCTTGGTAACAGGAAGAGCTTTGTCACCTTCATTCCCAGATCAAGAAAGAAAAACTATTGGAACAGGTGATGGAGAGGAGAGAAGCCGACAGCCACTGCGGGGAAGCGGTGGAGCCAGCTACAAAGGAAGTGAGACATTGCTGGTGCTTCCTTGCAAGGGAGCCCAGTCCAGCCCCAGTGGGATAAGGAACCACTTCCCACCAGAGAGCTACACTTGGGAGGAGAGGGAGAGATGGCTCTGGGAGTTGAGAGGGATTTACTCAGCGGCATAAAGTAATTCCCAGCTCTGCTTCTTCTCTCTTGCAAGCATGTAATGAAGTCTGAAAGCTCATTATACAGCTTAGCAGAGCAAGACCCCAGTCGTTTTTATCTGGGCACTGTGGGGCAGTGACATTAATATCTGGTTACACTGCCGGCTGCGAGGCTGATGACAAGCAGTGCCAGTGATACTGGTGGTACCCTGCCTTTCGCTAGGCCATGCACCAGCCTGGGTTACCTGTGCACCTTAGTGGTACAAAACTCCTGCTTGGGAATCTCTGCCCTTGGGCTATGCACAACCCTCTTGGAGGCAGGACAATGGTGTGGGAAGGGACAGTGGTGTGATGAGGAGGGGGACAGCAGCCAGATTCCCGGTGCCATCCATCTGCATCTGCATCACCATCTGCATCTCCATCTGCATCTCTGTCCACATCTCCATCACTTACCTGCCTCAGGGAAAAGTGTAGCCTCCTCTGCCCCTCTAATACAAAGGCTTGAAGAGATGGAGTGAAGGAAAGGAGGAGAAAGCAAGCTGGAAATGACTGGTATTTGTTACTGCTTGAGTTCATTTTGCTGGCTAGTTGGCTTCAGGGGTTTGGATGTATGTCCTGTGCTGTGGGAACATCCATGGTGGCAGACACGGGGTTGCAGTGCTCTGTGGTTGTGTTTTGCATCATTCATCAGAGGGAAGCCACTGTCATCCAAATCAGTGTTATCGCTGGCGTAAAACCCAGACCATTTGTGCCTCCCAGCTTCCACGGCCCATCTCGCCTGTGACACTGGATTATCCAAATGAAGTGTATCCCCAAACAGAGAATCCCTGAAATATGTCTGCAGCCTATTGTATATGCTTCTCTTATCCCAAACCCTTCCCGATTAAGTACCAGTCTGAAAGCCATTGCCAGTAGCAGTTCCCAGTGTATTATTTCACTGGCACTTCAATGAGTATCAGCCAACCACCAGAGCTGGCCTCTAAAGAAACTGTGGCTTGTTTTCACCTGCTCCTTCCACAACCAGAATAAAATGAGAAAATGATTGCTCTGAAAGAAGCAAGCAGTGAAAACAGATGCAAAGATGGAAGTGCTAACTCCTCTGTCAAGTTAATTGTCAGCCTCCTGCAACTCCATGCAGCTCAGTTTTGAAAGCTTTTATAGAAATCCTATTATGTGTTGGCTGCGGAATTTTTATTGATAAATAACTTACCAGAGCAATGCAAACTGGGGAGAAGGGAACGTGATGGAGGTGTGTTATTCCTACAGGAAAGGGGGGAAAAAAGCTTAAAGCCATGATTGATTTTTAGGCTTTCAAAACTACCCCCAAGTGAATTTCACTAGTAAACCCTGCCCTGGCAACAAGCCATCAGGAATAAAAGCAGACCCAAGAAAAAGAAGGATATGTACAGATGCAAGCTTTATGCAGAGCTTTCAGAGAGAACTTGTTTCCTCATGCAGCAAGTTATTAATTTACCAGGTCCCTAGCCACAGGATTTCTTTATGGAGGGCAGTGCAAGGCAAAGCTAGTACAGCCTGGTATCTGGCAGCTGAGACCCCTATGCCCCATTCTTCATTTCATACACTTTTAAAAGTCAGCCCAGCTTCCTAACAGTATAGCTGAAATCTGATCCTCATTTTAATTCTGAATTTTGCAGTTTAGTTTCAGTGAAGATGTTGAGATCAGTAGGAATTGTGCATGCTCTGGGAATGTGGGCATCATACAGTCATCTCTGGGGCAGCAATGGAAATTTCTGTGTGGGGAATGAAAAAAATTATATTGGAAAGGCAAAGACAAGGGTTTCAACATAGAAAGTACCCATGCTGCCTAAGAAAAGGAAAAGAAATATATCAAATTAAATCAGCAACCAGAAGGAAAAAGTAAGTTTAACAATCATAATTTTGCAGTAAATAAAAGATCACAGAAGATGCATGACAGTTATTTTCCATTTTGAAAATTGTCATTTTTGAAATTGAAACCTTTGGCCAAAATGAATCATCAGGAACTTGTAAATCTAGAAAAACTACATTGGACTTTCTTTCCCTTTCATCTTTGCTTTTCAGTATTTATTTTATTCTGCTCTTTATTTTGGCTTTTTCTCCATGCTCTTTATTTTGGCTTTTTCCCCATTTCAGAATGGGGGAGTGGGAGGGGAAGGTGAATCATGTGTAATCTGGAAAATCTGGCTTCTGCCCATGTACACCATAAGAGAAGTTGCGGACTGGGTGGAGGCTATGGCCACTTTGAACTCATTTCAGACGGAACACGTCAGGTAAAAACCCCATGCACAGGTTCCCTGAGAATATTTATTTCCATTCCTTTTTGGTTTAGCCCTAGGAGACACCATTCAGATAGAAAAATATAGGGTGTCTTCTTATGTGATGGAGTAGACCTTGCTGAGATCAATTTGCATGAAAGACCTAGCAGATTGGATGATCACTGGGAATTGATCCAGATTCGAGGAGCCTGCAAATGAATGCTGGAACTCTTTCAAACACATCTAGACTTTTTAGTTGCTTCCCCTTCTGGTCTGACTGGTGGGAGCTGCAGAATGACCTCCTTTGGAGTATTTCTGCACATTTTCTTTCATATCTGGCATATAGACAGAAGCTAAATAGTGCATGAAAATTAAAAGTAAAAAACTAACAAAGTTTTCTCAAGTTCAAGGTCTGGATTTAGTCTGAACCACAATTGGGTCATGCCTGGAGCTATTTGCGTCCAAGATTTAGCCTTGAATTCATTCAGTGTTGGGGCAAAGGTCTGGGCCAGTTCTGAGCACTGCATTTGCATTTAGTCTAATGACATTCTCCTGGCCTCACCGGCCTCGTTAATTCTGAATGTGACATTGTGTCACTCGTGAGCTGACATAAAACAGGGGAACCCTTTTAAATGGGCAGTAAACACAGGGAAAAGATGGCTTGAATTTCATGTGCTGATAGGAACCGAGGGTCACCATATCTGAATCCCTCTCATGTCACTCCTAAGCCCCCTTTTTGTTTTCTTTCACCCCTTGAAGCAGTGTGTGGTGAGAAGGAGGAGGTGTGGGTCTACACAGAGGTGTGCTGCTGGCCACAGGGGCTCAGGCAAGGTTTGGTGGGGAAGAGCTCTCCCTTGGACACCCTCACTGCCGAGGGGACACTGGAGGTGCCCCACTGCAGTGCTTGCCCAGGACCTGTCGAGGCCACCGAGGCTGAGGGACAGCCTGCAGCCATTGCAGCCCTGGGCTTCCGATAGCAAGGATCCCTGAAGAGTTCCTGAAGCTAGTGATCATTTTCCCATAAAGCACTTTTACAGATTTTTTTTTTTCACTTTTATGGATTTTTTCTCTTCTCCCAAGAAAGTAATTAACCAAATTCTATTAAAAATACTATTTTGTTTTAAACTTCATCTCCACAGTTCCTTCCTAGTGAAGAAAGGGACACTGAGGACTAACCAAGCAGGGAAATTTCTGTCTTCTCTCACAGCCATTTACCCTTTTCCATCTCCTTCTTTTTTAAAACACAATTCTCAGAAGAAAAAATTGCTGAGATGGATTTTACCCATCAAAATGAACAGGAAAAACAGAAACAAAAATTTAAAACCTGTTTGAAGTACTCATATGGGCTTTAGCATTCTCACATTAAGACATTTATCCTCCTTTATGAGGTGAGGACATGCTGTCATCCCTGTTTTAGCCAGGAGGTAAAGAGCAGGCCTGCAGAAAGGCCCTGGGAGGCATCCTGATGTGTGCCAGTAGCTGTGGATTTAGTGAGTGCTGGACACTTCTCGGTACTGGTGGGTGACACCATCACAACTTGCCATGTAAGCTCAGCAGGCAGAGTGCAGCCGCTGGCAGGAGGATGGGCACAATCCACCTCAGCCCGCAGGACCGCACTGCAAGTGAGATGTCATCCATCGGGCCAGGACAGAGTCAGGACTTGCTGTTAAGGTATCTCACCAGTGTCTATTCCCTCCCTAACTGGGAATACCATTCGCATGGTTATACCTCTGTTGGAGTGCTTTGGGTTGCACAGCCCAAGGAGCACCTCACAGTGAGAGGAGGCTCAAGGTTATATCTTGCTCTGCTCCTTGAGTGCAGATGTGTTTAGACTTCTGCAGCAACAAGCATCCTCCTTTCCAGAGAGGAGTTGCATTTCTGAGCACTGGGGAAAGCAGAGAACGTAATGCAGCTCGTACATCATCTCTGGTCCTGGAGGTGAGTTGAACACATTCATGTGAAGGCATTGGTTCCTCAGGTTTGTAATGACTCCTGACAGCCCAGCAGTGAAATATTTTCCAGAGTGAGAGTACAGATGTGGAGTGATGAGGATCTTATTTCCCACATAGCCCCAGTTGTGTAAATATGTGGATTGAAATACACAGGGTGATGAAGAGCAGATTACCCAAATAGGAGGCTTGCAAGAGATTTGCCTGTAAGGAAGGCAAGTCTAATAAAAGTGATAGACATGACAGAACGAGCCTGGCTGCACGTCAGCCACTGGCGAAGTGACTTTTAGCTCTCCCTTGTGAAGTATCTTGTGGTCTTTCTGGATGAACCATCCCTTCAGAGGAGTGTAAAACACCTCAGACCCATGTGAAGGTGCTGG
This sequence comes from Chlamydotis macqueenii, assembly GCF_036417535.1. Lineage (NCBI taxonomy): Eukaryota > Metazoa > Chordata > Aves > Otidiformes > Otididae > Chlamydotis > Chlamydotis macqueenii. The sequence goes on from NC_141562.1 coordinate 20,884,837, forward strand.
GACCGTTCTAGTTTACAGCAGTTGAGGACCTGGCCATTATCATACTCACAAATAAAAGGATCTTCTGTGAATGACCAGTCCCGAAGACACACTCTGCCCTAGCACGACCAGTTACACGTGCTTGATGTCCAAATTACAGCAGGGGTACTAAAAAGACTTGAGCCTTAGAAACAATCATTGGAGGATTTAGTGAGTTTGGTGGTGAAGGAACATATTCGTCAAAGGAGGGACGAAAGGAAGAAATGCATTCTGCTGACAAAAAAGGGAAGACAGGAAATACCAGAGCAATTTAACTTCCACCACGGTCCAGTCATTCAGCCTTGATAAACAGTAGGTGATGAGATCAAGAAGAGGCTCTTAACTGGGAATATGGATGAAGAAGAGCTGAAAAGAGACTCACTTTTTGATATTTGAGTTAGGAAACTTGGCGAAGGAATGAGATAATTAAAGAGCTGAATCTCTTTCATGGAACAGGAAAAAAAAAAGAAAAAATAGATTATCAACACAGAAACATTTGTTTTGTTTCAAATTATCTAACTGATTCAATTAACTTTTAGACAAGGAAGGTTCCTCTAAAAGGAAAAAGCAAAGCATTTTAATTTAGAAATGGCAAACTGTAATGCTGAAATATTTTTGAAGCTTGCTTCTTTTTTTTAATCTGAAACTGTTAACTGGATTCAGGCAAGCGTGTGTCTAATTTCAATCCCCTTGTGTATTGGTAGTGTTCATTTAAAAAAGACAACTGTCACCCTGCCACACTGAGGGACAGATGTGGAGTGGCTGTTGCCAACACGTACTCACCCCAGATGAGAAGAAATCCCAGTGACTGGGGGTGACACAGCAGAGCCCTGGCTGTTACACATCATATCCCAGCCCATTTGGCAGCATTTATAGGATGTAAATACGTGGTTATATGCTATAACACTCTCTGCAGCTCCTTCTCTCCTCCTTCCTCTGCAGAAGAGTGTTTACAGTCTGGAATGGAAGGGTATGGAGGGAGAAGATCAGGGAGACAAAGGGCCGTCAGAGAAACTGGGGTGATCCTGTAATGGAGGAAGGATAAAGAAAGGGTACAAAGAGATCAGAAACAATGCTATTTAGCACACAAGTGGGACAGATCAAAGCTGGAAGGAGAATAAAGTCTGCTGAGCATCTCTTTGGCCTGGCCGTACTGAGATCATAGCTGAATCCGGTTCTGCTGGTGTGAACTTCATGAGGACAATCAAGTTGAGAGCAGTTGAGTGCACGTTATCCAAAATGTTGCAATAACTCTCTTCCCACACAAGGTCCTGCTAGTAGACGGTGCTTGCTCCTTATACACATATAACCTATCTCAGAGCTTGATTAGTCCATTTGCTAGCAGTTCAGTGCATAACAGTTTGTAACGGTCTCCTCTAACATATATTTACTTCTAAACTAAGTGAGCCTTTCTCCAAAAATATTCTTGTGTGGGTAACACAATTCTTCAAATGCTTTATCAGCTAGAGCCTAACTGGGAAATGCAATCTCCCTCAGGCAGTTCTGGTATCTGTTTCATCCAGAACTGTGAGGAAAAGCAATGATGGAGAATGAGAGGTCAACAGAAGAGCCCTTTTTGGAGTGGGGAGCTCTTTTCTGTTGGCTGACATGATGCTCTCTGCCTGTTCCGCAGCAAGACCTGGTGGTGATTTGCAGTTCCCCAGCCCCACTTGTACTGAATTCTGTACCAGCTGGCCTCCCCTTCCTGGTCTGCAGTGTAATCCCCCCCATCACAGCCTCAGTGCAATGTCTCGAGAGAAAGAAAACTACGTGAGGAGCTGGATGACCGGCGTGGATGAAACACGACTGCTGATTCCAAGAAAGCCATTTTACTTCACATGTCACAAAGGGAAGATGCTGCCCAAATCAATGTTTCCTCAAAAGGCTTTGATCTTCACACAACTCAATTTTCCAATGAGAAATAGTGTTAATTTTCAATGGATCCCGGGCATTTACAGTCTCCTCCTTGCTCCCACTGGAAGGGCTAACATACGTTTCATGTGTCCCTTCCAAGGACTGAACACTCTCAAATTTCTCTGCGGTGCTGCTTCTTGATTAATGTTGTGGGTAGCACTAGATAAGGCTTGATTTACACGCCAAGTTCAATAGCAGATTTAATAAAATTATCTGTGCTTTCTAGTTGGAGCACCCAGGGTGTGATTTTATTGGCCTGTTAGTTTGCTGTCTGCCTTTTACACACACCTGTTATGCACATGTAAAATGGATTATATGTACAACTATATATACATACAAATATATGTATACACACACAGTTATGTATGTATGCATACACATAAGGCTCTAATACACATATTTTACTTCAGAAAAATGTTTGTCATAATTATGGCTTCCTGTTTCTTTACAACTGCGTGGGCAGCAAGTGTTGAAGTATGCAGTAGCCTTGCTTAAATTCACAGAAATAAGTGTAAATGTCAAAGCAATAAGCTCAGACCTGCTTCTTGATTTTGTTTGTTTTCTTAACTTTCAAAGTATGCCAATTGGCTGAATAAAGAACAAACTGAACTGAAGCTAGAGGGTGACTTGAAATCAAAAGAGCCAAATGAAAAAGCAAGTAAGTTCAGTTCATGTGCCATCTGCAACCTACTCAACTCTTTGCTCTCCCACTTCTTTCTCATCACCTCCCACTCATGGTGTAGCACCTGCTAACTCCTACCCCCTACACTGCATTTGCTAGAGCTGTCACAGTCTCACTGCTGCGTGGGTTGTGGCTGTGCCGGGAGGGAGATGGAAGGGGAGCCTGGGGTGACTCCTCATCCTGTGTCAGGTGCCTGGAGGGAGATGCCTATTGCAAGAAACCGAGGCACATGGGCCTGCGCTGAAGTCTGTACAGGAAGGTGGACCTAACCAGTCACAATCACCAGCACCTGGGAGCTAGATGTACATCTTGCAACTCTTGGTCCCTGCAGACAGTGCAACGGAATAAGAATTTCATAGTCCCCAGGCCTCCACCCATTGCAGTGGAAGGCTTCTCCACTTTCACTGCTTCTTGTTCTTCTCAGGAAATTTCAAGCTAAGGGAATTCCTCACCTTTTGGATTCTTTTTGTTTTTTGGGTATCTAAGATGCTGGTCTCCCTGGTCTGCTGCTTCCTTTGCTCTGCTGTGCTTTGTTCAGGCTCCCTGGAAGGAAGTTTGCACTCATTAATAGAAAGAGAAGGGCTGGTCTCCATTTTTGTTCCCAGGACCCAATCCTGTGCCGTTAATTTGCCTACTGATTTGTATCTGGCCCTTTCTGGTATGGCAGCACTCATGAGCAGGTGATATTATAAGTAAATTTTAGAAGAACAATCAAGCACACTGTTGTAATGTTTTGGGTTTTTTTTCTGCTTAGAACAAGAAAAAAAAAAAAGACATTGTAACACTGTAAAAATTCCTGGCTTTCAGCAAGCAGGAAATAGACTGTCCCCAGCTGATGGGTTGTGCTGAGTGTGTCATCAAAAGCCACAACCTACCCCCTAACAATCTCCCATGCATTGTGATATTTTGCTGCACAATCTAGTGAAGAAGTTTCAGTGCAGAGCACTGCTCCTACGCTGTGGTGGAGCATGGAGCACCTCTCTTACACACAGAGACGAGGCACATCTCTACGTGTGGCCAACAGCACGCCTTCCAGCTCTAATGGTTTTTGTTACTCGTCACGGTGTATTAGTGTGAGTTTTGTCTCAGCCTTCTCTACGTTTTACTCTGCAGGTCCCAAAGGTTGCTTCTCTGAAGCAGGACATTTGCCAAATTCTGAGCAACTGGGACTGCAGGATGAAAGCTACCAATAATCTAATTTAATTCCTCTGAAGGCGAATGCTTGAAGACTTAGGATCCACAGGTCCTAAGTAACTAGTAAAACAAAGCGATGAAAAGTCCAAGGGGAGGATACCTGGGCAAGTTCTAGTATAGGTTATACAGTATAAATCCAATATAAGTCCACAGACTTTGTTCTCCATGCCATTAAGTCCACATACCTGAAACTATTTTGGTCATTTTTAAAGTTTTTTTCTAGATGGACAAAATGACTTGCAGTCATTTGAATCTGATTCTGCTTTTCCAGACCCTGGTGCGTATGATGAGCAAAAGTATGCAGTTGTGCTGGAGACAAGTTCTCTGTGTTAAAAAAAAAAATTGACAATTAGATCAATTTCTTACACAGATATGATGCTTTCAGAGCAGTTTCACAGATATATCTGGTTCAGGAGACAGGTAAGTTAAAAGAATAGATTTTTCTCAGTTTGGAATACAATTTCATTAAAAACTATTTCTTCACCTTTGATTGTGGTGAAATTTTTGTGCCAGAGATAAAAAAAAAAAAAAACAAAACCAAAAACCAACACACCACCTACCAGGGACTGTCATGCCCTTCTTGCACAGTACTTGCTTCTCTGGTGGTCTGGGTCCTGACTTTATAGACCAAGAAGGACGAGAGGTCATGGATATACTGTGCACATCTGAACATGGGATCCTTCTCAGACTCACAGGAAACCAGAAACAGTCTCTGTTATTTTTTTCCTTATAGATGCTCTTCCTTATTTCTAACATGGACAAGACTTGGAATCTGACGCTTTGTCTTTTTCCTCTGATGAGCATCTCTCCACTCTTGCAGTTCACCAACCACTGAGACCACAAATATTGTGCTGGTAGGAGAACATCACAGGTTTCCCCTACTCACCTGACTCTCCTACCTTTTCTTCTGATGCAGCCAAGGCAGTGCTTTGCACCCTGCACAGCTGGTAAAATGAAAAAAAAAAAAAAAGAGAAAGAAACAAGCTGCAGAGGTTTAATACAAAACAGGCAGCATGATGAAAAATATCACATTTATAGATTTGTATCTTGAGTCTAATTCAAATCCATTGCAGAACAGTCGCCGAAGGGAAATGTACGTAAAAGACTTATCCAGGTTGGCTGCTGCACATATCACTTTCCATGGTTTTCAGGCACTGATGTTGCCAGAGCATCATTGTTGAGCACCCTTACACCCTCACCTTCTAATCACTAAGGCTCCCTGCTGCTAGGACAGATCCCAGCAGCGCAGCAGGGACTCGCTCTCAGGGCTTCGGTATGGCTGGACGGAAAAATTGGTCTTCTGTTCCTCTTAAGTTCCTCCCTCCCAAACCACAGTCTTGAGAGGCTGTTAGAAATGGTCAAAAAAAGAAATTTCTTTTTTTTTTTTTCCTGAGAACTGCTGATGTTTTACCATTTGTTTCCATTACCAATTGGCTCAGGGGAAGTCAGAATATCATAACTTCTTTCAGGAAGACTATTTCCACAAAAATTATTTGATTTGGGAATATATTTAATTTCAAAAAGATAAAAACATCTACTTTTGATGTTGCTCTGCTGTGTTATATTATTAGATCATATTTGAAATAGTGAAGTCAAAACAAGCCATTTTACCTTATCAGAACTACACGTTTCAAGATTATGAAAATGAAACAATTGAGCAGTATTGAGAGAGACTGAAAAAATCATCTCAGCATTTGAACTTTCCCACTAAAGTTTAACCAGCCTGGCCGAGTTCCCACTGAATGTTTGGATTCCAAGGAAATTAGTCTGAAAAAAAAAAAAAAAAAAAAAAAAAAAAAGTTTATCCAGATCTGTTTGGTAGAGAGCAAGCAAGAATAATCCTTCCTCTTCTTTTTGCTACCTGCCCTCAGAGAGGGTGCTGGGATTGCTGCTTGGAATGAGCCTGTGCAGACCACTGGAATAAGGAGCAAGGAGGCGCTTGAGAACAACAGAGGAAAAAATAATGCTGGCAGGACTTGGGGTTGTTTATCTGCCAATCAATATCTGAGAACGTTTCCCCAGTGAAGTTGAATAAGCTGAAGAGTGGCAAATAAAATAATGAATAGCAGCTAAGTTATAACTTGCCAGAAAATTTAGAGGTGATTGAGAATTTTGTGCCAGAGTATTTATGCAACTAAAAAGAGTTTTCAGGAAATTGAAGGTTTTTAGGGAAAGTCTGCAGAACTTTTTGTACTATCTGCTGAGGGGAAAAATCATAATGGAAATATTACGGATTAAATCGACCCTGCTCAGTGCCTGTACAAGCTCTCATATTCTTAATGTCCTCACTAACACGTATAAGCTAGTTGCTGTATGTCCTGGCTCTGGCTAGGAGAGTTCATTTTCACCTGAGCTAAGAGAGAAACTGGAGCTGGTGGCCCCTGGAGCTGGGGGACAAAGCTGGGATAGGTTACTAATTAGCCAACAGCTGGGACAGTTTACCCAAATTGGCCAAAGGGCTGTTCCACACCCTGTGACATCATGCTCAGTATATAAAGTGAGGAGGGTACTGGGGGGAGGTTTCTGCTACTTGGGAGGAAGCTGGGCATCAGGATTTGATGTGAGCTATTGTACTGTCAATTATGTTCTTAAGTCTTTTCTGTTATTGTGATTTTGTTTCTTTGTTTTACCTCTCTGTTTTCTTTTTTTTTCTGTTTTTCTTTTTTATCTCAACCCACAAGTTTTGCCTTCTTTTCTTTACCAGTTCTCCTACCTGTCCCACTGGAGGGTGGAGGGAGTGAGTGAGAGACTGTGTAGCTTGGTCCTGAGTGGAGCTAAACTATGACACTGTGGAGAAACTACAAACCTCATGAAGTACATTTGGCTGACATCTTCCAGTGAGTTATAGATGAGCCAGAACAGCAATGCACCATAGGAGATGTAGTCCAGGCTGGGATGGACTGCTGGAACTACAGCTCCAATGAGTCACTATGGCATGCAAGCAGATCCAGTTCTCTGTCAATTTGAGCAGAACAAATGATTTTGTAATTTCCTGATTGGATTATTTCCAAACTGTCTATTCTATTAGAAAACATGGTATTGTGACTTTTTCTGTCCTGCTTTGGAATAAAAACAAGTGTCAGAGTATTGGGAATCTGTCTCTCTTTCTCCTGGGTGGAAGGCTAATCTTCACACAGCTCTGGGAGCTGGGCAGAGGAGTGTCTGTGTACAGCATGTGCAGCCTGATGCCTGCTCCGTATGTCCCTCTGGCCATACTTGTCATGGGGTGATGATTCCTCTGTGTGTTTAAAAAAGAGGCAGAAATTAAGAGGAAATCTTGTACCATTTGCTTCTGTGCTCTGTGAGGATTTTCTGAAGTGTGTCCAGATTGCTCATTGCAATCAACTACTCTTTATTCATTGATGTTAAGGGAAACCAGACATTTCAGATACTCACGTCACGAGCACCTTGTGGCTTTTATGCCTTCTCCTCCAAGGCAGCTAGACTGCTGAAGGCCAGATGGCACTCTGAGCAATACTGCTGTAAACCAAGAGCATTTCACCAGTTCCACAGCACCGAGTGAGCAGAATCAGGCCCTCCCACTCAAGGCAGAGTATTGCTGGGGATCTAGCTGGGAACTTCCATTTGTTTGCAATTAGGTGCTGGCACTGGGAAAGCCCTGAAGTCACCATGGTCTCTGGGCAGCAGATAAAGCTTTTGTTTTTGAACAGACAAAAGGCAGAGCAGGCCAAACCAACACAGAGTGTGTGAGCACTGGGAAGCCTGATGAAAAGCAATAAAGAATGTCCAAAGTCAGCAACAAATAATATGGCGTAGGAAAGAGAAATCTTAAAGTAGTTAGAAGTGAGGAAGGAGGGAGGGGAAGGGAGGAGTCAGGATGGCTGGGTGCCCGAAGCAGTGATCGACGGGGTGAGCGCTGCTAAGACTCACATGGGAGCAAGCCATGTGGGAACCATGCAAAGCAAGCTGCACATCTCAGACCTACTCATCTCCTGCCCGCAGAGCATCCCTCTCCAGGCTTTATCTCTTCTGACTGAATGACTGGGAAGCCTTCCTTGTCCTTGCCACTTCTCCATTATCTTTTTACATTACTCCACCCCTCCAAGGAGCTGAAATACTTTCTGTTAACCAAATCTTGCATATGGTGAAAGAGGTGAATGCGAAATGAGATGATCTGTACTGCTTTACTTGCTTGACAAGCCAGCCTGCATCTAGTGTGATGCTTCTCCAACACTCAGCGAAGAGATAGACTTGCATTCCTTGCAACATGTATGTTCGATTAAGAGAACAGATCTTCAACCATGAAATTTATCAGGTAGGGACTGTCTTTATCATTCTGTGTTTGTGCAACTCCTGCACGGTGGGGCCTTGTCCCAATTATTATAATACTATAATAATGTATTTATAATAATAACTATTGTAATAGACAGAAAATCAGACTGGGAGACAGGATACAAGAGTAGGGGACTGCAGGCTTCTACAATAGATATGTTCTGGAAATGCCCCTGGAATCTCCCTCCATTTCTTGGCAAGACCAGATGTCTGCTCTGAAGATCTCAAGGGGCCGGAAGGGGTACCAGTCCCTCAGTAACAAGGCTGCGGTAGATTGCTTAGCAGGCAATAATGCAAGTAAGAGAAACACTGGGATAGCCAGACTGAGAAAAGCATGAAAGTTACTATGAGGACCTTAATTTTTAATGTGTACACATAGCATGATGGTAGTCATCCAGCTGTTTTTGTGACTGTAGATCTAGCACACAGGGTTTGATTCCTATTTGCATTCACAGTATTTATATTTTGAAAGAAAAAGTATTTTCTATCTCTTTCCTCCTTTTCCAAATATTTTGTGCACACCTATTTTACTAGTTCTCTGCCCTGTGGGAAGGCTCTAATCTAGAAAACATGGGCCAGACTATGCAATAGAGCTTGGCATTTCCTCACGTAAGTAGCCTTCCCTTTGCGTAAGAATTGTACAGTGTAGTCTGAAGTATTTTAAGTGTCTCTGGTGCTCAAAGGCAAACAGATAGCGTGTGCTAGATATTAAGCTTATATTGGGTTTATGTATTGCTGTGGTATTGTGTATGGAAGGACTTGGCAATCTGGCAAACTGAACAACATCCAGAGTTCTTTCTTCAGATTTGCTGTTTTTACAGGCAATGTACATACATGCTTCACCACAGCCAAAATCCTCTTCCAGGCACTGCAATAAATCACGCAGCATGCTATGCAGCTGGAAGTGATTGTGGATCTCTGGGGTGGAAGAATCACACACGTTTTTGAGGTTTCAGTCAACTACACCAGCATTTTAAACCTCTGTCCTTCTGTTCCTAGGCTGTCTTCTTCCACCTCCTGGCAGACTGTGCTAGACATTGCCCGCCATTCAAGTTAGGGTGGTCTGGCTTGGGTTTGCCAAAAGCCTAAAGCACCCCCTTGGTTATGCCAGCTCAGTGCATTGAGGTTCAGCTCTCTGTTTGCTGGCAGTGGGAAAGAAGAAATAACAGGTCACTGTTTTTCCTCGGCAGCTACCGTGAGGAACGTCTGGCTGTAAAGGGAGGCATTGGAAGGCTCGTGAGCTGAGGACATGCTGATGTGGCGAAGGGTGGTTCTGTGGTAGGCGGGGAAGACAGATCAGAGAATGGTGGGAATGAGCCCATGACTACACGCCAAACAACTCAGCAGCAACATTCATGTGGCTCCTCTCCTAAAGAGCCCTGGATCCTGCTCTGGTACAGTGGCTGCAAAGGACAGAAAGGAAATGTCCTACCACCTCTTTCAGAGACTGGAAATGGACCACTGGCCCTAGCCAGAGAGCATTGACAAGGATGAGGAAGCAGGAAGATGCTGATGACTGACAGAGTGTGACAGATGGCCTTAAATCACCAAGACTTGTTACTTGGGGTGTGGCAACTGGGGGCTGAGAGGAAAGAAGAGGTCCTCCAGCCGGAGGACAGAATGAAGGACAAATAAGGGTCAGGGGCAAAAAGGGACAAAGGAAGAAACTCAGGGCATTCCTACAAGAAAAGATCACTAGTGTGAGCAGTCCTGCCAGCGGGGACCTATGTAAGCAGATACCCCCTCCCAGAGTCAGGGTGTGCATGGACCACAGACAGGGCTGCAAGCTTCTCTTGCCTCTGCCCCTCCAGCTGGAAAGCAACCTTCCTGACCAAAAACAGAGGCATTTTACCCCAAATCTGTCTCCTGTGTAACAGCAGGAGCCATCCTCAGCCTTGGTCCAAGCAGAGCTGGGACAGATGATGATGTGCTGAGGTTATTGATCACAGACAGGCTGAGGAATGCTCCCTTGGAACTAGGGCTTTCTGCTTACTGATTTCTGAGGCCAGAGAGATTGTTAGCTCATCTTGTCTGACTCTGTCAGTAACAGAGGCAAGAGAACTTCACCTCATGTGCCCTGAGTGCCTAGTGAGCTGTATGTGGCTAACACCACAATGGTGTTCAGCCCTGCTCTGAAGATACAGGAAGAATTGGGGTTTTCCCCACCTCTCTTGAAGAATGTGTTCCAAAGGCTAATCAGTTCCACACTTAGAAATCTGTTTTCAGTTTGAATTTTTCTGGCTTCACCTTCTAGACCTGGTTTCTTTGGTTTTTGGTGGTTGTTTTTTTTTTTTTTTTTTTTCATTTTGCTTTTGCTAGTCTCAAAGCTACACATTTGTTTTGTCTGGGGGACTCTTGGGATGACTTGAGAGCAAGTAGCTTTATAAATGGGGAGATGCTCACCAGAATCTAGGATTGACCCTCATCATGTAGCATCACAGCAGCTCCTAGGTAACATCCTCGGTGGCAACATCCCTAGATGGTCTCAAGAAGCAGGGGCATTTTCCATGATGGTTTTTGACTTGTACCATGCCAGAGCCTAATAAACACAGCCCATAATCAGTGTCAGGATGGCTGAGGCTATGAATGCAGCTGATTTCCTTCAGCTTGCTGATACTGGGAAGCTGCCTATGAAGAGAAGACATGTGCTAATAAGGTGGATTCACTTCTAATTTCTAAGCAGTTCACAGATATATTGCCATGATGCTTTGCTGAGGAAGTAAGAGCCAAAACTTTTCAATTCAAGTGAAAAGACCAAATGAAAGGCACAGCAAAGTGCTCTACAGAACACGGGGCTTTTCCTTTTTGTAGCTAATTACTCCCAATGCACTTCCCAATGGCCTGGGAATCTCTCACTGACCATCTGCACTCACAGTTACCTGCTCAGTTTTTCATAATCTCATACTAAATCATTGCTGGATTTGCAAAGGGATCATCAGTCATCTGAATTTTCTTTTTCCATTTTTTGCATGTCTTTTGCCTTGACTCAATTTGGCCAAGAAATATTTATTCAATAAGAAGCTCAGTAAGGCTCAAGCACTGTTTCACTGTTAAAAGATATTAAACTACCCCTAACCTTTGCTCCAGCCAGAGCTGTACACGGTGCTGGGATTCACCTGTGGTGGTGTAGTGGATGAATGGAGGAGGACTGGCATGTTGGGGCAGGGCAGCTGTGAAGGGCCAGGGTGACCGGAGGAAACACTTTCCCCCTGCCATGGGGACTCAGAGATGGGGGAAGGCATGGGCAAAATACAGCTTTCAACTTATGGTTTTGAAACTTGCAGCAAATTCCCTATCACATCATCCAAACAAGGATTATACCTCCAGGATCTCAGGTCAGTCCTATAAGCCTCTAAAATAAATCCCGACCTCCATACTGAATGTTGAACATGCTGTGCCCTGGGAAAATCAGCCCCAAGGAGGATGTTGTTCACAACATCTGGTCTTTTGTCAAATGCACCGCCTGACACCCCTCAGGCTATTCAGAGAAGCCCTCATCCCATCCCTTCCCTGTTGCTGGCATTAAAACAGCTCAATTTTCTGTTCCACTGAAGTCAACCTGCTGCAGGAGACAAGTTGGGGGGGGGGAAGGTTGTGGGTTTTTTTTGAAAGAAAAAAAAAAAAAAAGATTTGGCTTCTGTTTAGGGAGGAAATTGTTAAGCCTCACCTCTTGTAGATGGCACAGTTCTATCTGCTAGGCTGCTGCTCCCTGCCAAACCCCATAGGCACTTTGCCTTAGGTTCCCTGAAGAGAGTCTGAGCCCATGGGGGTACATCCTTGAAACTGGACACTTAAGCGGCATCTGAATGTTTTTTTTTCTGATGTGAAGCTTTTAGCTGTTTATATGTGAGGAAAACAAATTAGCAGTACACAATTTCATTTGGATAGACATTTTTATTAAGAAAATTAAGTGCATACACATTTATGGGAGAAATTACAACAATATAAAATGTTTACTTTCAAAATATTCTATGAAAGGAGTAATTTCAAAAGCATAGTATAACTCCTCCATAAAAGCTGCCTTACAGGAACACAAATACAGAACCCTTTTCACATTATTTGGGAAGGTATTTCTTTTTACTTAATAAAAATATAAAGTACAGTATTTACCACATTCTGACAACACTGAGTTCTTAAGGAGTGGAAGATTGGAGGTTCATGCAGCCCTTTCATCATGATACATATTTCTTTCTCTGTGGCCACCAGAGTTTCATGTTTGCAGACAAGGCTTCTCTTGGTGGGAAGTTGGTAAAGAAAAAAATTCAGATTTTAAATGATGAGTTCTCAGAAACCCCTGGTTTATTATAAATCACATCACTCAAAACAAGTTTCCACAGAAAAGACCGACCCTTGAGATGCTAACAAAGGGACAACAGCAACAAAAACTTCTATAGGAACTGCATTTTCAACAAAATGTGTATATTTAATTTTGAATATAGACTTTGTTGCAAAATGAACAGTCACCTTTGCTCAAACACCTTAGATTAAAACACATCAAAAAGTCACCCTTCATCCTTCCTTAGGCAGAATTCAGATAAGATACTTATACATACAAGTGTAAAGCTAGTATAAATAAAAAATTGGCACAGCAATAAATACTATATATTCTTAAAAAAAAAAAATCCAACCTTAGGATTTGACAGCTGCACTTTGAAAATACCACACATGATGACTTCACATTTATGGAAGCTGCTTTTTCAGCACCAACTCTGTGTTCTCTCTTTTCCCTCCTCCTCGTCACGTGTGGTTCCTACATCACACTCATCTCGCCATGGTTCCTTTCCCTGATTGAGTCTTTGGTCAACATTTAAAGGCAGAAAGGAAAATCTAGTGCTCTCCCCAAGTGGGTTTCTGCTAGTGGTGCTTCTCAGCCTGCTAAGATGGTGGCGTGCACAGGAGGAGCAGCGTGCAATGCACAGGACAGCACAGGGAGCCTGGGGCAGCTGGGTGACCAAGTTCTCTAGTGTGAAGGGCACTGCTGCTCTTCCTGATGCATCACATAATTATGTCAGGCAAAAAGCAAAGCTTCCTGCTCAAGGTTGAATTTTGGTCTAAAGCAAGAGAAAGCTTTCATCAGGTTCTCACCTAAGTCTTCAGTTACTCCTGGCCAGGCCTGTTCCCCTCCTGCACTCACGCTCAGAGGGACATGGTGCTGGCCCACACGGGCAGCCTCATGCCCTGAGTGGTCTGCAGCTGACTGCATGAGCGGTGAATTGGCACCAGCACAGCGGTGTCAGGGCCCGGGTCACAGTGTGAGTCTGAAGAAATGCCAGAGGCAGGCAGCCCAAAAGGCACCCAAAAAAAACCACCACCTGGCTGTAAATGTTCCACACCCTTACAGGGAGTCCCTCTCCTTCCTGCTGCATTTCTCCCAATGCCCTTCCTTTAGCACAGCCTACCCCTGCAATGCTGACTAGTTTATCACTAAAAGAGAAGGTTGGCAGGTGACTCCATATCTTGCAGTACCTCCACTACCTGGCTATACTGTCCAGAGCTGGGACCCCAGGGTTTGGCTGGAATGCTCCAGCACTGCCCATCTCAATGCTTCTGTCAAAGCAGTCTGTTTGCCCAGGCTGTAATGCGGGGTTGGCATGTGCCCAGAGACCTTTCCCTGCTGGCATTGACCCCAGATTCACTCCATGTTAACCAGGACTGCAGGGGAGTGCTAGCAAGGCTGTACGGTCACATCTACCCACCCTACCTATTTACTGGAAAGCCAATGTTTTCCTTAGAAATAAAATCTTCATGGATTCTATCACAGTTAGCAAGGTATGCTGTTGAATCAAAATCAGAGGATTATTTAATTCTCCATTTACTTTAATACGAACACATCAGACCTCAAGCTGTCCTTGGATGGGAAGCATGTGCAAAGAATGCACCTTCCTGGGTGAGAAGGACAAGCTCCATGTCTGTGTCAGAACCAAGATTCTTCCACACCTTCCCCAAAGTCATTCTTGGGTCTGACACTCACATGTCTGCCTCTGGCAACCCACTAGCAATTGCAGGTGCACGTGTTGGAGCAGGAGATGGGCCCTAGGATATAAAGTACGGTCCAGGGAAGACACAAGAAACACTATTTTTCTCATAAAAGTTCTTTCTGTCTTTAGTCTTAAAACAGAAGTTCTGATTCTACTCACATTAAATTAACACTCTGATTCTCATCAAGTACAGTAGTATCAGACCTTTCAAAACAGAAGCATAAAATACTTAAAGCACCAGGCTGGCAATGATAACAATAGCAGGAATGTTAAAATCACACACACATACATTTTAGGCACAGCAGTTGGTTTCTGCTTTAAAGTCAATGAGGTGATGTGGTTCCAGCTGAAGCACTCTCTGTAATAGCACTGTTTTGCAGAGAGGAAAACACTTACGAGATTTTTTACCTGAATTCACATGGAAATAAGGTGGTCCCCAGCTAGCCAAAACACCTCTTTGGCACTAAAAGGCACCTGCCACAAAAAGGAGTGCTGAGTGAAATACCCCTCCCGGTGCTCCCAACACAGGCTGCAGGGAAGTGGGAAGCAACCTTCTGAAGCAAGCTGCTCAAAAAAAAGAAATACAATCTTACAACATTTTTTTTTGTGTACAACACACACAGAGATACATACAGACATAAACACTGTGCTTCCCCCGGGTCCCAGTGCGCAGCGTAACATGGTTATCGCAGTACTGCAGGTGTCGCTCCACACACCTCACAGCGAAGGAGTTGTGTACACAGGTAGGCATCGGGGGAAAGACATTGCTGGCTGAGAGAGAGGATTGGCACAAGAAGTGGTACCTGTCCCTGGATGTACTTTGCAAAGGAAATTGCAGAGGCTGTCCTGTTCACCAGCAAACAGAGACATGACCCGCAGTGAACAGTGTGTGTGGGCCTTCATTTCCACACATGAGAAACTCCACTCCTTCCACAAACTGGGTAGACCCTCTTTTGCCCCAGGCATCTCCTTTCTCCAAAGATAAGGCCAGACATCCTCTCCGAAAAAAAGCTGTTAGTGTCCTCAGGTACCTGTGACTGTGAGGCTACAGCCAGGTCATATGAATGCATCTCCGCGTACTTCAGTGCAAAGCCAGCCAGGCCGGCTGAAACCACCTCCTGTGGATGGGTGGGAAGAGACACCTGGTGCGTGGCAGCACATCTGACTCCTCCAGCAACTTGCAATATGATCTTGTGTGGTTAGATCTTGAATAACCCATTTTTTTTTGTGCTAAAATTTGTCATCAGAAACACAGGAACATAGGAAATGCCAGGTGACATCAGATCAGCGTTGTGGCTCCTAACACACAAAACAACTACAAACCAAGTACTAGCACCTTGCAATACCAGATGTGCATTGACCCAGATGCTCATAGCTATCACCAAAGTTTCTGATCTTCAGAGAAGGGTTTTAGCCCTGTAGCCCTGGGTTTAATCCCTCACCCAAAATACCTATAAATGCTACCCAAGGTAATGCTGTCCACTTTCATCAATGTCTGATGCTTTTTAGTCTTCCTATGTTCTTGGTCTCGATGACTTCTGGAGGCAAGGAATTCCTCCACTACTTACACAACATCATTGCACTGTATAGTTCATGTCCTTCTAGGTTTAAAACTCCAGGAGACTTGCATGAACCAAAAGAAAGTTAAATAAAACAGGACCTCTACATAGCAAAGGAAATAAAATATTATATAATAACATGGGGTTAGTTTAAATTCATATCTGCCCTCAGTGCTAGGTAATAAACCAACCTGTATAAAAGACGTATTTTTCTCAAATAATTACATCTTACTATATAAAAATAGCACTGTGAAAGCAAGCCAATTTGTGCAAAAGAAAAAAAAAACACCACACACACAAAAAAAAATAAAAACCCAAATGCATGAAGTGTTGCTTTTGTGCTGCATGATAACAGTGAAATGTATTCATTCCCTAATACTGGTTATCTGCTTTCTGGGTCCTACAGTAAGAAATCCTGTAGACGGCTTACAATGCTTGCCTCTTACATCTTGAACCTCCTGTTGATGAAGAACAGAGTGAAACACTATTAAGTTTTATTTCAGCTGCAAAAGTTTTGATATCAGGCCTAATCAAACAGCAAATCTGGACTAACCCAAAGGCATTTCTTTTACAGCCCCTCTAACCAGTATTTGCCAAACATTTTGGGGGAAGTTCTCCACAAGGAGCTACTGGGACCCAGCAGGGTAAACCCAGTGGCAGAAGTTATTTTGGGCAGGTTGTGGTCGTCACAGTTAGTAAGGTGGTGAGAGCTAACATAGGAGGAAGGCTGGCTAGGAAGCTTATTCTGGACTTAAAAGCCAGAGCAGAGAATTATCGGTGGGCAAAGAGACTTGGCAACAAAAAAAGAAAAAACTAGCAAGGAAAGGAGGGATTAATAATTTGCGAGCAGCCCCAGTAGAGGAGCAAGTGGCACTGGGAATGCCTCTTCCACCTGCCCCTGCCCCACAGCTCTGCTGGAAATGATGGACTGCAGCTCTACAGGGTGCAGGTCTCCATAAAGATCGAGGAGCACAAGGACAGCCCATGCGCTGCTCTTGTTGGTGCTCAGCTCCCACCATGGGGTGGCTAGGAGAGCAGAGGCCTCTGAGTGTGCTGCCCAGCCAGCAACCATCCCCACAGCCTCTCTGCACTGGGACCTCACCTGCTGTCAGCAGCTGGCCACAGCTCATGGTGACCAACTGCCCAGCGAAGGTGGGGTGACAGGGAGAGCGAGCAGCCACCTGCTGCACAGGAAATGTGTGAGGCGTTAAGTGCAGAGGTAGGGAGCTCAGGGTAGGAGGCAAACAAATCAAGTCTCCCATGCTCTGGGCGAGCATGGTACCCGGGGGGAGCGATGGGTGAGGCATCACAGCATGGTGCAAGTGTATTCTGTGTGCAGGGCTCACTCAGAACAAGGAGCCAGTCTGTGCTGGTGGCCTCCAGGTTTTGTCTGAAATGAACCCTACTCATGCTCTGGGCTGATCGGCCTTTTGCAACCTAGATGAAGTCACTAAGGCTGAGTTACAAGTGTCAGATATTCAGAAATACAGATGTCCCAGAATGTCTTGTCTAGCACACAGGATCAGAACAAACATCCCTTTCAAGGCCTGCTGGACAACTAGGACTGTGTGAGCACAGCCGGAGACAGTTGTGGCTACTCTCATGAGGTGAAGGTAGCCTTGGAAAACTCATCCAGGCATAAAGAGGATGACTAAGCCATAGGCAAAATTTTCCTCTTTGAAGGTATGTTTTTCAATATGCCACACCAGTAACCCTATTTCTTTTGCAAAAAGGCAGGACACACTACCCGGTAGGAGAAAAACAACTGGGACATCCAGAGCATTGGCATATGTAAGACCATTCTCTGGGACTTGCCTAGCATCTCCCATCGGAGAGGGGTCAACCAGTCACCAATGCACTAAATCATATTGTCACCACGCAGTGCTGCATTTGTCAGTAAAAAAACCACCAGTGACAAATTCACATCTCTTATTTATAGTTTATCTCTGTCAGTTTGGTATTGGGGGAATATGGCCAGCTAAAAAAAAAAAAATAGGGCTTCCAAATTTTTACTCTGTTTTTGACTTTGGCTTTGTTTCAAGGTTATTTTGGCCTCTTTGAGTGCCAGTTTTCCCATCTGTTAAATGGGAAAATTTTCCCACCTCTGTTGTGACTGAACTTTCCCCCTGTTTTAAGAGTTTTATCTAGAAAATACTCCTTTGCAGGGAGAGTACAGATGTTATCCTCAACAAATATGTGGGAAAATGGAGGTCTGGATAGGCTAATATATTTGCCCAAGGTCACATAAGATTGTCAGTGGAAGAGCAGGGACTTGAGCCTGAGGTATCCCAGCTCAGAAACTAATGCCTCCTACCATTCTTTCTCCCTGGAGACTTTAATGGTGCTGCACGGGAAGGGCAGAGTGGGCCCCGTTTCTTCTGTTGCTTTTTTTTATGAGTGCGATGACGTGGTCTAAATTAAAAGAAAAATACAAAAAAGACTGCCATAAATTATCCATATACAAAGGTCTTATTCACATTTATCCTATGGTCCCTTCACATGCTGGCAGGGTGCAAATGATGATAACATCCCCTTTCATATACCCTCTCCCTTAGAGGAACGCTAGGTAAATGAAAGTGCCCTGGACATTTGAAAATTCTGAGACCAGAAAAACTCTTTTCCCCAAAACACCGAAGCCTCCCCAACTGTCTGCCAGAACTTGTCAGCCAGGAGCCTCACCATCCACAGGACCCCCTGTGAAGTACAATAAAAGTAGAGGCGCGGGGCTGGATTTCTGGCTTCCCACCCAGGATTCCCACTGACATCAACAAGAACCGGTGGTTATTCCATGCAATTTGTGGGCATTCAGTGCCTTAAAACAAGGCTATAACGATAGTCACCTACACTATCCCCCACCATGTGGGGCATTCACCCAGTGCATGCTTGGTAGAGTACTGGGAGGAAGTTGATTTGGCATCTTCTACTTCAGCCCATATTTACTGAACGAGGTTAGAAATTAGGAAGAGCTGCCACACCTGGGTTTACAAATATTATGTAAGAAAGCAGCAGCAGGGCTTGGCAACCATCACAGCCAGCCCCTAGAAGCTGGGACTTTCTTTTCCTTTCTCCTAGGATGCTCAAGGGAAAGGTTTTTCCTATTGATCTTCTCCAGATCCAGCAGCTCTCTCATCTGTGTCAGCAGTAGCTGCTGAGCTTAATGGACTCCAGCGTCTCGAACTGAGGGAAGTTCTGAGATGGGACTATATTAATGTGACAGCGGACAAGGTGGTCTCTGTCTATTTTGGGTTCTGTTAACTCTGCCAGGGCCTGATTTTGCATATCCTTGCGTGAAGGGAGAAGGGAAAGGCAGTCAATGTACTGTAAATGATGGCTGGGATTGTCTGGAAGTGTTAAAGTATTTGTTAGATATTTCAAGAAAGGATTGATTTGCCCCTTGTTTATGAAACGAATGAATGTTGAATAATGTTGGCTACAGCAGTTGCACAATGATTTTTAAAGCCAGTTAAGGAATGTGGATTCCTGACGGCCCGAATGTATTTTATTGATGTCTCATAAGTGTGTATATTACATGGAGATGTGATGAATAGTAAGCAATAATAAAGGTTAAGCAGAATTAGCGAGCAAAATAATTCCCTACTAAAACCCGCCACTGGTTTCACAATCAACTGAATTGGACTACTATAGTCTAGAAACTTTTCCTTGCCCTTAGCTGCAAATTATAACACAGAAGATACTCTCGTATTGAAGCACTGGTACAGATTAAGATGTCTTGACAGTTTGGATTTTACTTAAGCAATTACAAGAGCCCTTTCTACAAAATGTATTGATTTTATTCCAGAAAAATAAATTCCCATGTACAATTGGGTTTTCATAACATGAAACAATTAGCCATTTTATTGCTAGTGCATATAGTGTAATGTCACATTTCATACAATTTCAGTACAAGTGAAAAAATATATGTCTGATTGAAATTGATAGCTACATTAATATTTATAGATCTGTATAGATATATAGATTTATTTTACAAGCTGTTAGTAGTTTAGAGGGCTATCGGTGTTTTAAACTACCAACATTCATATGGCTCCAATTCAAATATATGAATTGTTTGATGTGCTATAAATATATTCCAAAGTACATTTCATTGAAGAAGTCAAAGCTGTGCACTAAAATATATCAAAAACATGCCTTGTGAAAATGCTGCAGACAGAGCCCTGACTGTCTGTGGAGCATGAAAATGCCACCGGTGCTAGCATTACTAGTTGGAAAATGAAAACAATGCCATGATTACAGGATTAGGTGATGGAGATATATGCTTTCTGCCATTTTATTTCATAGAGCTGGGACCAAATTCTCTTCTATTACTCAATGTAAACCAGGATGAAATCCATCAAATTAGCAGAATTGCTTCTGGTTTAGCGTTGGGTAAACAAAACCTAGAATCTGGCTGGAGATCAGGCACGGGCTCACTGGTTTCAGCAGAGCCGGCCCCAGATCTTCACCAACTGGAAGCGAGAGCAGAACGTGCTCCAGCTGAGTTGTTTCCCTAAGCCAGGCAGGCAGGATCTGAGCACATCATCACATTTGCGCAACCCTACGACTTTCTCAAGTGCCTCCTAAGTTTCATGTCTTATGAACAGCACCAAGGGCTTCATTGGGGATGACAGCAAACAGAAACTTAGGTGGGGGCTTGAGGATTTTCCAGAGCTGGAAAACAAAGTAGCTCGAGCCCTTAGGATAGTCAGCATGGGCCACATCTTGCTCTTAGGTTCAGTTGTGCCTAAATCCAAAACCATCCTGGCAGCATTAACCTGGATTACCTCTGCAGAGAATTTGCCCAAAGGATGAGAGGGCTGAGGTGCTGGCAGCAAAGGCACTGAGCATCGGATGAGATGGGAAATGCTGTCAGGGCTGGAATCACAGTCAGTTTGTTAGCTGGCTTCCTTCCCTCCTCCTCCTCCTCACTCTTGGCCTCAGTGTGGGCCCAAAAGGGCCACGTGGAGGAATCTCTCTACTTCTGGCAGCATTTTTCCCCTTGCTTATTGTAAGAACACAGGGGAACAAATAATTATATATTTTTTTTAAACTATATCCCTTGTTTGGCAGATGCATTTACAAAGCAAACAGTGGAGGGCATCCAGGTACCTGTACCTCCTCACATCTGCCCTGGGGCCATGCCCTTCCCCTCCTTTCTCCAAGAAGGCATTGCTTTTGCAAATGACTGGATTCCAGCCCTGCCTTTATCCTATAGATGCAGGGTGGGGGGAGGTTCAGCACGGTTACAGCGCGGTTACTGAGGGGTGCGAATGTGGTGGCAAGGGTGGGAGGGATACTGAGTGCACAGGAAGGCTTGCTGGCCAAAACACCGCTGCTGGATCAACAGCAACCCAGGGCTCTGGGCAAGCAAAGAAATGCTTTATACCATCACTTCTCTCATCTTCCATCCCAGGAAGGCTGGAG
The DNA here is from genome assembly GCF_036417535.1 of Chlamydotis macqueenii. NCBI lineage: Eukaryota > Metazoa > Chordata > Aves > Otidiformes > Otididae > Chlamydotis > Chlamydotis macqueenii. The sequence continues at coordinate 20,905,893 of NC_141562.1, forward strand.
TCCTCCCCTGAAACTCAGCACAGAAATGTTCTCTGCTGCTCTTGCTCACTGTAAAATTGAACTGAGATGGGTCCACCTCAGAGTAGCAATGATCGCCCGCTTTCAAGGGGAACAAAAATAGATCTAAAAAGTCTGAATTTGCCAAGTACAGCTGGTTTTCCCTGGCCTTATGGCAGAGCCTTATTCATGCTCAATTAACAGCACTCTGCACTGGCCTGCAGAGAAACAATTTTTAGCACCAAGACCCCGTGGGCCTCAGCTGCCTGTGCAAACAGACCCACAGTGTAATATGGAGAAGGGGCTCCAAAGGAACTGGAACAATACAGATTCTTAAGTAATTGTAGTTTGTCTTGGGGAAGAGGGGGCATAAAGGAAGCATTTTCCTTGGGAGAACGGCTTCTTTTAAAAGAGGATGAGTTGGGGACCACAGAACAGATTCATTAGGATAGATTTTGCCTCAAATTCTGGCAAAACTCTTAGTTTAGCATTTAGGATATACTAGAAGCTGTTGTTTTAATACAGGCTAGGTCAACTCCAAACTCATCTTCAAAACAATATCTGATTCCACGAGTACTTTGTCCACATGGTAAAAGCCAGCCCTTAATGTTCTACCCTTTAATAGCTCAAGATGTTAGCTGTTAAGTCCGTTTGTCTCTTGCCTTACTTGTTTAAAACTTTCTCCAGATATTCCTGGATCCACTTTAACTTTGGATCAATGCACACTTGCTTGCTGTTGCTCTTGAGCCTCGCACTGCCAAAGGAGAAAAGTCAGAGTGAGTCTAGTGTGCAACAATCCTCAGCACCCACCACCCACCCCTGGATGCCTTATTTTCCTTGGATGTGAGTGCTGCTTTCAGTTAACCCATAAAGAGGATGGGTTATCCCTGCCATCCTCAAGGCATCTATTACAAATATCCCTGGTTTCAAAGCACTGGTACCATCTGTTTACCCTGATGTTGATTCTTGTGGTCTTGTGGGGGTTGGACAGATACAAAGTTTGAATCTCAGTTTTCCAGTTCACACCTGGGCTGTTACGAGTTCAGTGCCAACAACAGCTAAGTTTCATTTGGAAATACTGGCATGGTAAATATAGATCATTTTTTTCAAGGAATTAATTAAGAACTGTTTTCAGATTCAACCCAAAATTGAAGTTTCACATGTTTTGAAGACAGACACCAAACCACTCCTCTTGGATGTTCCGAAAGGGTCTGATTACTCGTTAGCTTTTTGTTTTATACAAGACTGAACGAACAGGTTGCAGGCAGGAAGACTACTGGAAGTACCATAGGCAAGTTTTCCCTCATGTGTTCACTCAGCACTGGAAACAAAAGCAGAAACCTCCTGAGAGGTTTCTCCTGGATGTCCAAGCTGCACCTTCCAGACCAGAACACCAGACTGTGTAGCTAATTTGAACTCTCTGTGAATCTGGCACTTGGGCTATCTGCATCTTTCCTACAGAAGCAGTAGAAATAGCTTTTCACCTGCATCAGCAGGTCTCACCCTCCAGGGATCTCAGGGCCTCATGACAGTGTTGTGACCTCCACGTTCCCCGAAACATCCGGCCTCTGCCCCAGCTGCTCAGGAATTTCCCCTCAAACAGCCTGCCTACTATGCAAAAGTGCCAAGAACAGCACTTTCATGGAAATGCCCATAGGAATAAGTTCAGTATTTGTTTAAGCATTTTGCTGGATGGAAGCCAAAATTTTCCCCACTTTATAAAATGAAATCTGCAGAATATAAAACCATGGCGTAAGAAGTAACAGGTCAAAAAGGGTCTTTGGTCTGAAGTTATGCAACAACACAGTTGTAACATAAACACATTGGGGATCCAGTCTTGCGAGCCCTGTGCCAATAAAGAGATGAATGGGCCTAGTTCATGTTTCCCTTACAGCCGTGCCAAGCTGGAGTATTTCCAGTGAAGTGATACCAACAGAGAGTAAGAATAGATCTGCTGATGTTAGCAATGCCTGGGACCTCTTGAGCTGGCCTCGCAGGGTACAGAACCAAAAGCACACGCAACCGGCCACATGCAACGCAATTCCTCTCACCTAATATTAAGACATTGATTTTTTTAGACATTTATTTGAGCCTGTCAGCCCTGCTTGTACACTCATGGCAGAGACCTAGGCAATTTTATGGAGTGTTAATCTGAACTGGTTTAGGTGTCTACTTTAGGATGCAATTAATTGGATGCTAAAAATGCCTATTTCCCTGTACTGAAATGCAGGGAATTTAGGGTGGGCTTTGTAGCAGTCATTGACAGAGGAGATTTCTGGATTTGGAGAGATGAATTCCAACAGAACCAAAGACAAAAGTCGCTCTTAGGCTTTTTGTTCAGGTACAGTTCCCCTCGACCATAACGGGGAATGTACTTGTGCAAAAAAAACCAAAATCTTTCCTTGAAACTGTATGATTTCACTGAGATTCTCTATTGCTGAAAGCAGTAGCTTTCAAGTTACTTACACCTTCACTGTATAATGCATATCCACTAAATTCAGAGCATGCTTAAAATCATCAAGAGGAAAAATTTATGTGTTAGTTTTGATTCTATTTCAGCTTCTGTTTCAATAAAGACCTAGTTTGAACTCAGGATGTTTCAAAGGTATTTGGAGGTAATTTTTTAAGCACCTTACTTTTTAAAGCAACAAAAAGATGGTGAACTACAAGTTCAGGTGTTCTGTGTGCCACTAATGACTTTGCAAACAAACATATTTGGGTCAGGAATGAATTGACAAGAACACGAGTTGTTAGTGTTTCTGTATTATCTCTTATCTGTCTCTAATGACTATGATCCCACATTAATTAAGAAATAAATGTATACCCTATCCTGTCTTAAATGCCTGTCATTTTCTTGAAACTACTCCAGAAAATTCCAAATCCTCCACAAAGCCTTAGCACTGGGACCCTTATGACATCCATTGACAGTCCCAGAGCACAAATCCACAGACTACTGCATTTTGGATGCTTGCCTCCAAAATTGTTTATAGGTATAGATCAGAGTCAGTCACAGCTGGTTTTGCAATTTTTGTGAAAGGAAATTATTTCTCAGCTGAGGTTTATATTTTTCTCACTGTCCTCCACCAAATCCTAAGGCAGAAGCACACATGAGAAAATGTGTATGACTTACCCAGAGTGGTTTAAAAAATAAAAAACCAATACGAATACAAACTGGGTCATGAATGGATACATTCTCTTCTGTACATTCTGTACATAGATCTGTACATTCCTGAGAAATCTCATGAAATCACGTCAGTTTTCTGAGCACAGAAATGTTTTGGATGACAAAGAATGGATTTCTACAGCATTTGAGTTTGAAGAGCTCGACATGGATCAAAGACAGAACTAGTGATGGGAGCACTGCACAGAAACCCGATCTAGTCACTGAGAACCTCTTACAGAGGTCAACAAAAGTTAACAGAAGTAAGGCTCCCTTGCAATTAAAAGATGAATGCTATTTTTTTTCTTCTGAAGATTTTGAATTTTGGGAGGGGGAGAAGGAGTCACCCATGAACAAATGAACAAAACGACCTTCCTAAAAACACACACACACACACACACACGCACACACACACACACACACAAATCTACAACCCCATTTTCTGAAAATCAGTGTTTCTTTTTTTTCACCAAAAATGAAGAGAGTATTTTCTATTGGGAACTCATCATCTTTGTTGTGCTGTGATCTGTGATTTACTGGAGTCAGTCACCACCTGGCAAGTGTGTCCCTACATCAGGCCAGCACAAGTTTAGGGTCTGTACCTCCTGTGGAGGCTACACAAAATACAGGAATTCCTTTCGCTTGTTTAGCTGTGCTCTGTGGGGAAGTGGACCATTAGAAGACTCAGACCTCGGTAAAGTTTTTCTCAAGGTACGAAGCTCCACCTGCAAGGCAATGGACCACTGCTGGGGGAACAGGACGTGGGATAACATAGTCACAGGGAGATCACAGAGGTAGAACACAGCTGGGAAGCACCTAGCTGGGCTTCTTTGTGTGGGGTAAAGCAGGGTCCAGCTGCATCTGACACATGGGGAGAAGAGATGAATTGGAAAACACAGCATGAGACACAGACCCAATCGCAGCCACCAAAGCAGGAACCGGCTCTGGGACTCTTCCTTTTGACACCTGAAATTTGCACCCAGCTGAAAAGATTAAGAGACTTACACAATCTGAAGTGAGCAGTTGGGTGTGGATAGGATTTTGAGGTGCTTAATGTTGGCTCTTGCCACGCTGCTCTCGTAGAATCGACAGGGGCATCGGTAAGTCAGGCTGACGGGTTTCTCTGCGAGACACGGAGAGAAAGGACACATTACTCCCTCTTGTTCGCAGTCAGCAGCACAGAGACACCGACCAGGGCTGACAGAAACTCCTCCAAATATGCAGGTGAAAAAAAGCAATAGAAAAGCTGTAGCTTTGGGAGGGCATTTGCCCACAGCTCACAGCACAATCCTTTTACCTCAGTACCCAGCCTTTCAATAATGGAGCATGGGATTTTGGAAGACAAAAGAAGAGGGAGAGAAAATGGAGATAAGTAAAGAAGAAGAGATTAGAATAAGGAGTGACTCCATTGTGCAGGGATGCTCCTGGTAATTAGACAAGATAAAGGCCAAAAGAGGGGGCACTTGTCCTCAGTGTTCTTCTAGCCAAATGATTTTGACCCGAGGCCAAATTAGAAGGTAGTCAGAAGAAAGCCATGAATTCCAAAGACTGCAGATCAAAACGGCTCAGCTCAGGTGCAGGCTTTTCACGGGGGACTTACTGGCTACAGAAAAGCCCTGAGTCTTTCAGGCTTTCCCAGGGCCCAGCCGCTGACCTTTCCCCACCACTGCCAACCTTTGCTCCCAGCCAAGACACTCGCACGAGGAGGTGCGACTCGGAGATGCTTGGAGATCACAGTGGCTTCGCAGGAGAGATTTGGAGTCTTTTGAACTCCCAGCTCGTGGCAAAGTAACGGCAACTGAGGAGATAGTTACCAGGCAGCACACTCTGCATATACTAATCAGGGATCACCAGACTGGATGAGAGTCTTGCCACTGGCATCACTAGAGACAGAATTAAGTCGAACCCCCTCGGCCAAAAATCAGCAATGAATATGCATGCAGAACTGAGAAAAACAACCTGGGGCTCACCACAGCCTCTGATGCAGTCCTGCTACCCGATTTCTCCATGGGAGAACTTAATTACTGGCAACCAACTGCACATAAATAAGGTCCTCACTCTGTGTGTAAGCTTCAAAGCTCCATGCACACTAAAATGAAAACACAGAAGTCTTGCCTGGAAGTCTAGAAGGAGCTGCCTAAGATTTTAAGCAATTTCCCAGTGGAGCAGTTTTCAGCCTCTGGGAGGAATTAAATTCATACACCTACCCCACAAGGTTAGGCTCATGCTGTAGATGGTCAGATCTATATCTGACAGGGCTTTAGATCCTACATGGCAATCTCCCATCCTGTTTCTTTAGCCACACAGGAGCACTTGCAGCATCCAAACCCAGTTCCCTTAAAGGCAGATGGAGAGCTAAAGAGCAGGGAAAGGCTTGGAATCCCTAAACTGCCGTCTAGGAAGGTGAGAAAAGAGACAGCTTTTCCAAGTGCAGCTGATCTGCACATATCGCACATTTACCAACACCTGTCTCTAGCACATATAACCACAAACAACACAGTGAAATTACCCTGTCCTCAGGAGGGAAAACTCTTTTTTCCAAGTGTCTCTACCAAGAGATGAGCCAGGATCAGATCCCACAAGCAGATGGGCAGAGAGGAATTCATCAGTGGGAGCAGAGTCTCTCCAGGTTCACACCAGGGTCTGGACTATCAGTTAACAAAACCGGAGGACTTTTTCTATAAGTTTTATGGCAGTCCAAACAGTGATTTCATCTATGAGTTAATAAATGGGAGGAGAAGCTCCTATCTGCAGGGGGAGGAGGAAGGCGGGTTGCAGGGTGAGCCTCCCAAACATGCACTGGACTGACTAGTGCTAACGTGGAGGAGACAGTGAAAGGTGATAGGATGTCCCACCGCAAAGCAGTGCCTGATAGCTACACATCAGTGAGTTTGTATTGGAAAAGGAAGCTGAAATTGAATGCAGTCATACAACAATGCTCCGCACAGCTGCAGTGGAAATGTCTCTGCAAGCTTGTACCAACCAAGTTTAAGCAAGCTTTACTCTAAACAACAGACAAGAGCTGAACCGTTTAGATCTAGGATTTGAGAATGCAATCCTGTCTTCTCTGAGACTGGGAGAGGGACTTTCGATCCCATCCCACTTGAAATCAGGAGCAGAGAAAATTTAACCATGACTAACTTGTCCGTGAGTCCCAAAGTTGTTTCCTGCCCTAGAAAGCACGTCCAGCACAGCAAGGCAGAGGGGAAGCCCCAGCATTCGGTGTTCTTCTGTCACCCAAGTGCAAAGTGGAATGACAGCTCCCTTTCCAGCACAGGAATCCCTTTGGCCTTTCTGTGCTCCTTGCTTGTGATCAGCAGCAGGCACTGAGCACCCAGCAGCACCACAGGCACCCCCCCCCCAGATCAGCTCTCAGCATCGCTAACAGGGAACCAACATCTGCCACTGTCCCACCAGCACTCTGGCTCTGAGAGCTTGGCTGTGGCTCACGCTGCTCTCAGCAAGGCTGAAAACCAGGGAGAACTAGTGCCTGTGGCGTCTCCCAACGCATGAACCCCTACCATCCTAAAGCAGCAGGGGGAAGGGGCCATTTGGGGGCCATAATTTGGGAAGGGGACATCTCTGGTCTTACTCTGAGGCTGATGAACATCTTCCTCAGCTTATTTCAAAATTTGAAACAAATTGTTTCATGCACAGTAGAGCTGATTAAGCCAATTGTTCTACAGATTGTACTGCAGGAGTTAACACTCCGATGTCTAATAAACACCGAGCACAAGCTGAAGCCATTCTTTCAGTAGGACAAATTAGTATAGTCTGTGAATTGCACTGTTACATGAAACCATCAGTTTTCATGAAACTGATGGTACATAAAGCTTTTGAGACCTGTATCTGTCCGGCACATTTGGTTAAAATGGGTGAATACAGTCAAAAGTCCCAGAGAAGCCAGACGCTATTCAGACATCTCAATGTCATTCCTTCAGCCTTACTTCCTTAGACAAAAAGAAAAAGAAAATACCTGTTTTGGTCCAAACTAGAAGGGTTCAAAGGGTTCTTGAGTTAGGGTGTTTTGGGTTTTTTAAAGTAATAAATAGTTTCACTGTTTTCTAAGTCAAGCTGAGTTTTGCTGGCTCTGAACACTCACTTTTCCTGGCAAATTCTCCCTAGAGACAAAGCTCTCACAAAAATCTCCTGCACAGAGTGGCCACTGATCAACACAGGACGATGCCTGTTTCACTCCGTAAGGATCTGCCCTGCCTCAGCCACACTGGAACCGGACAATAAGGGAACAGCCCGTTCTGCTGCGAAGCTACCGTCAGTAACTTGCTGTGCGGGCTGGGAAGCTCTGAGCACTCGAATGGAGAGGGAAGCTATATCCAGGCAAGCAGGCTGGACATGAACAGAAAAAACATTTGACAGAAACATCATTGTTCACCATCCTGTTCATCCAAGGGTGCATTTGTCAGTAACAGGAGACGGCTGGCAACTTTTAAAGACTAGAACAGCTCCATTTCGCTGGGAAGTGAGGCTGTGATAGGCAGATACTTTAGCAGGGTGGCGAGGGAGAATTCGGAGCTTACCTGCCCTGACAAGGTAGCCCTGCAAGCCCTCATCTGCATCAGGGTTGAGAGCACTGCACGGCATGAAAAGAAGCAGGCAAAAAACCTTCACTCTTATCACTGCAAGCCGGTGGGGTCTCTCTCCTTACACTCATTTTTCTCCAACCCTTTTAAGCCGTTCCCCTGCCCGGGTAGCCAGGTCCCGGCCGTGGACACCCTTAGCTGCCGTTTGCTGCCGGCCGGGAGGGAGAAAAGTGAGGTGCGGCCGGGCAGCTCTGCTAGCGCCCCAGCCCTCCGCCTTCCCTGAGCCGCCCGTCCCGTCGGGGCTGCAGAGCCGGTGCGAGTCCCCCTGGGGCAGCGCTTGCTCCGCGCCGGCGTTTTGCGTGCTGCGGCGGGCGGGGGTTGCTGCGGGACAGGACTGTGGGAAGGCATCAGCGAAATTATCGGCAGCGATTAACTCTCTCGGGCTAAACAAAGAGGGCACCAGAGGGCATCCTCTGCCAGCCCGGGTGCGGAACACCCGGGTTTCGGTCGCCGGGATGGGAGAACAAGCCGGGAGCGGAGGTTTGAAAGGGCGCTCGTTACCCGGCCAGCAAGCTTTCGATGAGGGGACAAAAGGTGACAAATCCCTGCCAGGCGAGAAGCCAGCCGCAGGAGGAGCGCCCGGGAGATGCCCCGAGGCTGCGGACGGGACCCCTGCCCCGTCCCTTCCCCGGCGGCCCGCGGTCCCCTGAGGGGTACTGAGCAAGAGCCGCAGGTTTGCCGCGCTCTGCGGGGCTGCCCGCGCCCGGCTGCTCGCACGGCGGGGTGCCACGCGGGACCGCGGGGACCGGCGTGGAGCGGGTGAGCTGCGGGACTGCAGCTCGGTGCGAGAAGGGTAGCTCCAACCCCAGCTGCCAGCCCGCCTCTCCCCAGACCTCTGGGCCAGCGCACCCCTCCGAAACCGCTCCGCGACCCCTCGCAGGGGGTGCGGTGAATTCCTGCTCAGTGACCGCTTTGGCTCAGCTCTCGCCCTGATCGAGGGAAGATAGATCACGGAAGAGGACGGAAAGGAACCGAACAACCGCCTGTTTCTAATTTCTGGCAACTTTTGGGGTTGCTTTTTTTTAAAGGGGAAATCGATACGCGTATTTCGCAACCAAACCACCTCCCCGCGGAGCAAGCGCTCTCGAAAGTCTTCCCCCAGCCGATTTCAATCTGGGATAAGCCTGGCGAAGAGGACCGCTTTGACCAGCCTTCTTTTGGAAAAAGCGAGAGAGGGAGGAATGGAGAGAGGCAGGGAATGAGGGAGAGCCTGCCTGCCTGCCGGAGCCAGAGCTGCGAGGAAGCACAGGGAAGAACAAGCGGAGATTTCCGAGGGACCGTAACTGCCGGTGCCAGCGGCGAGCGGGCAGGGCGAGCAGGCGGCTGACTTACCCTCCGAGAGGGAGATGATGGCCAGGGCGAAGGCGAGCAGCGCCAGGGCTCGGAGGTCCATGCTGGGCGGCTGGCGGGGCGCGGGGCGGGCGCTGCACTGCTCGTCCCGGCGGCTGCGGCTCTCTGCGGGAGTCCCCTCCTCCCCGCCCTCTATAGAGGGGCCGGGACCGCCGGGGCTGGGGGAGGGGAGCCGGGGGGAGTAGCTAGCCTATGATTTATTGCCCGTGGCATGTTATTACATCCTTCCTCTGTTAAAAATCCTTGGAAAGGAACCAAAAGAGCGAGGGCTCCTCTCTTCGCTCCGGCAGCCCGGCAGCTTTCCCCCAGGCGAAGCGTTCGCCCCCCACCCTCCACGGCCCGGTCTCCCGAGCCCCTTCGTGGGACACCCTCTGGGAGTCCCGCCCCCACGGCGGCCCGGAGCTGTGGGGACCGCGGTCACCGCATCTAGCCCGGGCCGAGGGGTCGCAGCCCCATCCCGAGCCGGGACAGCGGTGGGGACGTGTCCTGCCACCTCTCCGTGCTCGCACCAGCAAGAGGAGGAAAATCCCCCTGCCCTGCTCTCGTGGGTGTGAATCGAGATTTACACCGGCGCCCCGAGCATCAGACCCAGTGCCTCGTACAAAGCATCATCCCAGAAGTTTGTTTGGTGGAAAAAAAAAGAGAGAAGGAGGCTTTCAGTTTTTGCTCGGCTCAAAACATCATTTCCCCCTGTATGAGTTGAGCCCCGTCATACATTTGCTGCCATGTTTCGCCTCCTTTGTGCTGCAGATGCCACCAGGCATCTGGTACCTTGGCCTCAGGGGTGCCGCCAACCTCGAGCGGTTCCACCACTGCCAAGTGTCATTGACTTGAGCATGTCCTCACTGTCCGCAGGCCAAACCCACGGGGCTCTGTTTGTTGCCATTCAATACTTTAAATAAACATCGAGGCTTTGATTGAATTTTGACCTCTCTGCATTAAAACAACCACCTTTTGGCTGGGACAGAGGGAGGTCGAGTGGGTAGAGCCACTCCTAGTCTGGAGGTGTTTAAAGGACAGGTCCATGATGCCACCAAAGACAGCAGCACGGTCAGTTTATTTACCCTGGGTAACTTCAAACTCTCCAGCTACAGCTCAAGAGGCTGGAAACAGAGGCCCAAACCTGTGGCAGTTTCACTTCAGGGAGCTTGTTTCCGATGCTGGGGGAAACGCTTGCACTGACATTGGGTCAGGAGTCGGCTCCCTCCCTGATGCGCGCTGGTGAAGCTGATTCTCACATACAGCTCCCTGAAACTAGTTACTTCTATTTCTTTGTCCCTGCTTATCAAGGGGCACTGGATTTGTTCAGGCTGATCTTGCTCTCCCCCTGTCTTTTAGGTAAGCTAGCACCATAGCGCAGGAACCTGATGTTAGGGCTGGTAACCCTAACTGGTGCTGTGAGCCTGGCTACAGTGACGTCCTGTGGGGATGGGAGAAGTGATTCTTAATCCCATGGCAAACACTGCCAGGAGCACTGCTGTCCCGCTGCTGTCCCACCAGTGCTCCGGCTAGCATTAGCTAGTCCATGCTGCCCTTTCCATAGAAGAGTAATAGTGTGTCTTTGCTGTTGCTACAGGCACAGAGAAAAACAGTCAAAGGATCTAATCAAAGAGACTGGATGGATGTGCAATGAGATCAGAGTTAAATGTGGTAGCAGTCTCCCCCTCGACACCCTCAGACACGCACGCTGAAGGGGAAAACTAGTCAGATCTCAGGAAATGCCTGGACAGACCTTCCGAGCTGAGTCTAAGAGACGAAGCTCGCAGATACAAAGCTCTCCCTGCACCTCTGGATAACCGAGTGCAGCCAGCTTCAGACAGGGCTCATGTCCTCCTCCTCCTCACTGTAGGCAGACGCCTCGACCCTCCTTGCGCCTTGCCTGTCCCTCCCCTCTGCCAGAGCCGCCTCTGCCCGGGAGATCGAGGCTCCTGAGAAGTGTCGAAGTTCCCGACACCCCGCACCCGGCAGCACCCCTCTGTCTCCTCTCTGATCCTCCCCCCAACAGCCACCGCGGGGCGGGGGGTGGCGGCAGAGGGGTGGGGGGGTCCCGGGACTGCACCCACCAATGCCTGGGTGCTGGGCAAAGTCCCAGGGGGCTTCGGATGGCAGGAAAGGCGACCCCGCGGTGCTGGGGGGACCCCACTTCAACGGCTGCCGGGGGAACTGCTTGTATTTTGATTCTCCACGCGTGCACACACCCACAGGGACGTTCTCTACTATACAGAAATCACAACTCGAAGCAAGCTTTGGGGTTATTTTGCCAGGGCAGTTTCTCGGACTGGTCCAGCCTGCTCCCTGCCCAGAATTTACCTGGTCCCCTCGAGTGGGGGAGTTTTGTTTCGGGTCAGAGCAAAGCTAAGCGCTGAAAGGGGATGCGGGGCGAGGAGGGAGGGGAGACCAGACCTACATCGTACCCTGCACTGTAGGGCTGCCTCCACGACTTCACTGGAATGTTCCTGCTACGGGGGAGAAGAAGACATCTTCATACAACAACTGAGCTCCTCTGAACACTGAGCAATTTTTATGAACTGCAATTTTTTTTTTTCCTTCAATATAAACAAATTGCTGCCTGCAGTACAGCAATTCTGAGCTTAGGATTTAATCAGCAACAAAACAACAAAGCAAATCAAAACAAGGAAAAAATTCTCAATGGAGGTATTATGGTTTGCCCCCTCTAAATCTAGAATTATGAACTTGGGGAAATCGGAAAAAAATGTACACTTAAAATGGAAGTCAAATGACTTGGCAAGTGTTAAATTCCATGAAAAGTTCATTTCAATCTAATGCTAACTCCCACAGAATTGACTAGTGTTTATCTGAATGCTGAAAAAATCTAGTGTGCACCCCTCGATGAGCTGGGTGCCTGAATCCCACCCCCTTCACACAACAACCAGCTGCAGCCAGAACTCCTCAATAGCCAGTAAATTTCATCTTTTATCTGAATGCTAACAAAGAAAGGATCAATTCAGAAACCTTAAATAGACCTACTGTTGGTTTCAACACCGCGTGAGACAGCCTTTTTTAATAATACAATATTCCAAATTTTTAGTGTGTTTGTATCAAATTACATTTCCTCCTAAATGAGGAGATGGCCGCATTTCTGTTCCTTAGAATTTTGGACTGGCATAACCCAGCAGTGAAATCATTATTATCTGAAGTTGTTTTACATCCCCACAGATTATGACTAAAGTAAGCCATTTCTGGCCAGTACAACTCAACTCATTATTATTAAGAAATCTTTTTGTGAGTTAAGCACTAAACTAAATGTCCTCAGGTTGGGAAAATAGTACCCCTATTTTCATCTTGTTCTCACTAATACTGTTTGACTCTGATCTTCCTTAATATTTCCTGGACTTATTATCTGTAACTAAATGCATCATTTTTTTTGGACGGCAACAGCGTTCATGCAGAATCTATATTTAAGTGGAGTTAAGATTCACAGCGCATCTCAGCAATCTGGAGCAAAATACATTACAAATCGAGCATGTTAATGCCAGGAAATCCAGTGATCTACAGTTAAGGATAATTACATTTAGAAATCTATATGTATTGAACTGCAGGACTGCACAATTAAGACACCAAATCGACCTTATCTCTGCCTTGTTGTAACATCACCTACTAGCCCATGTTATAAGGAGTACAGCAGTTTAATATCTCTGTCTCTAGATTAAACTCTTTTTTTTTTTCAGGATACATTTTTTAATGTATGGTTGCTTAAACTGCTTATTTCCATGTAGTATGATGCTGTGATGGAAAGGAAATGAAAGAAGCTAAAATGTTAAAATTGACATTAACTATTGCATGTTATCCTTAGGGTACAGAATTAAGAGTACTTGGAGATTGAGTGTTCCAATGTTTTTATCTGTTCATATTCTTTTGTATCTTAATTCTGAAATTATTTCACTTATCATACTTTCAAAAAAAAATATCAAGACATCCATATAGAATCATAGAATGGTTAGGGTTGGAAAGGTCATCTAGTCCAACCTTCCTGCAGTGAGCAGGGACATCTTCAAGCAGATCAGATTGCTCAAAGCTCTGCCCAACCTGGCCTTGAATGTTTCCAGGGATGGGGCATCTACCACCTCTCTCAGCAATCTGTTGCAGTGTTTCACAACTCTCATTGTACATTTTTTTTCCTTATGTCCAGTCTAAATCTCTATTTTAAAACCATTACCCGTCGTCCTATCACAACAGGCCCTACTGAACAGCCTCTCCCCATCTTTCTTGTAGGCCCCCTTGAGGTACTGGAAGACCACTATAAGGTCTCCCTGGAGCCTCCTCTTCTCCAGGCTGAACAGCCCCAACTCTCTCAGCCTTTCTTCATAGGAGAGGTGCTCCAGCCCTCTGATCATCTTTGTGGCCCTCCTCTGGACTCACTCCAGCTGGTCCATGTCCTTCTTATGTTGGGGGCTCCAGAGCTGGACACAGTACTCCAAGTGGGGTCTCATGAGAATGGAATATGCCCTTAGATTTACCTCCATCTTACTGTTGTTCTTCTTTTGCTTAAGAATTGTTTTTTAATAGTAGTCTTATTCTTGTGACATTCCTACTTTTTTTTTTTTTTCCCAAGACTATTAATCAAGTGAAAGGCTGAAGGCTTCGTAAGTCTTGCTGCACATCCAAGCAGCAGCTAGAAGAGGACAACCATAGAGCACTTTGAAGATCTTTCTTCACTCCTGTCTTTGACCTTCTTGTTTCAAGTGCTAAGACTATTTTCCCTTCTTATTGCCATGTCAGGGTTCCAAGCTCTTCCTTTACATGTGTAGCAAACAGGACTTTTAGTATTAAGTATCTGCAACAAAGCAGTATAAACTAAGAGAAGTGATTTGTTGAATTTGTCTGCTAAGCAGAAGGGAAAAAAAAAATCTCCCCAAATAACCAGGCTTCAGACAGAGTTGTGAGAGGTTGCAGTATTCTCGTTGCAGTAAAATAGCCTCAAACGTTAATGTACACAGAGATATCCATAATGTGTGTTGGCCCCGAAAGATTCCTTGGAGGGCAGAAGGAGAGACCAAATAGAGGTCAAGTGAGTAACTGTTTATAGATGGTTAACTAGAGTGACAGAGAACTGTGGTAGCTGCTTTTCTAACAGTGTTTAAAGGTTTAAGCTTGCTTCCCTGGGAGTTTTGCATGTGATTTCAATGGATGTGAAATTGGCCCTTAAGGGTAGAATCCATCCCTCCTCTTATCCCAGCTGAGCATGTCCCAAGACGATCTAACCTTTCAAGAAGAAACTCAAAACGTGATAAATTTTGCTTGGGTTTAATTTTGTTACGAACATAGCTCTTGGCCTCGCTGCGAGGAGTTTCCTGAAAGCTTGGGGTAAAGCAGAGCCAAGTTTGGCATGTTCTGCCTCTCCCCCTGAGCACCAAGCCGACGCCGTGGAGGGGATTTTATTCCGAGAGAGTTTAAAACTGTGTGGCTTTGCTTGTGTTTCGTTTGGAGTGTTCAGGTTCATTGAGCTTGCAGGCCACTTCAAGGAACCTAGACCTCAACAATAAAGGTTCACTATTCCCAGCAAGAAGAGGCACCTAGGAGGCTTGGCCAGGGCCAAGCTCAGCTCTGCCTTTGTGCTCTCTCCATGGGAAACTGATGCACAGAAGACCAGAGCATCAGAACTGAACAGGCTTGTTTCTGCAGGGAAAAGATCTAGCCTGATGGCCAGGTCAAAATGGTCAGAGGTCCATATGGCACACATCTCTTTCCTTTCAGGCTTTCCTTTGACTAATCAAATGAGAGTTGCATGTTTCTTGGGATTTTAATTATTTGCTTTTAATTTAAGATAGGCATGAACAAAACACCATAACTCAAATATCTATAGACTTTGGAGATTTTCAGGCTTGGAAACAAACTTCCCAGCTGCCTTCTCCCTCAGCAAAGTCTAGGGCCTCATGGTTTTGTCTATATTAGCAACCTGCGTGGTGCAATAAGAACAGATCTATAGAGCAAAGCAGTCCCATTTCAAGGGTTTACTTTAGTCTAGCTGTAGTCTTGTCCTAAGGACCGAATTCCTGTTTAGCAACCGGAGCACATGCCCTCCTACAGTTCATTTCTGACGTTTGTTTCATCCCGAAGCGATCTGATTCACACATTCGGAGACAGCTCTGCCGTGCACAGTAAAGAGGGACAGGGCTTGGGAAGCCCAGAGAGCGCACCCCTGACCCCCCCAAACCCCTGAGGCCGGTGCCCCCTCACAGCCCGAAGCCAGGTCCGCAGCGCCCCCGCCCCGGCTGCGCGCGCGGCAGCGGTTGGGGTGTGTTGGGGCGCCCTCTAGCGGCCGCGGGCCGAGCAGCGGCCGAGAGTCGGACACCACCGCCAGCCTCTCCTCAAACTGTCCTTGTACCTCGCGGTTGGTTTTGAAAAGCCTTTTTAAAAAATACAAACAAACAAACCAAAACAAACAAAAACCCAAACAAACAAACCACTTTCTGTGAATATTCAGGAAGTTTCTAAAGTTTCTGATTTTTTTTTAATTTCATTTTTATAATTTCAGAAGTCTATTATTTCAGCATTGTTTTGAAAAAGTCCTATTGCTGATTAAAACAACGAATTTCAGGAAAGAGTAACCACAGAGTAACATCACATAAAAGCCCAAAGTAATAGGTAAGATAAAAACACGCAAGAAAAAAAAGATTCGAGTGGGAGGGAAAGGATAGGACGCTGTGTGCCCGGAGCAGACATTAGTGCCTGGGCAGCATGTACATGGAATACACAGAGGGCTGACGAGGCAGATAGCATAAATTAGATCTAGTTTGTATCTACAGGTTTGGTCTCTGGGCTATGAGCAGCTGTACTAATCTCACATTGAAGCGAGATCCAGCAAAACAGCTTGTTTATGGTGATGGAAACATTTCATTTGCTGGAACTGTTCTGACATTCGTCATCTAAAGTTGCCAGATGGTAAAAATGTTTAGTTTGCAATAAACAATCATTAGCATCACTTAACATACATGTCACTCACACAACAAAGACATGTGTCTTACAAGACTGGACCTAACTGGGATGTGGGAGTTTGGACATGCCAAATCCTACCATTTGCTTACTTGCTGGAGCTGTGTTTTGCTCAGAGGCTTACTGGATCTTAAAACCAATAGCTAATTGCATAAACTGAGGTTTTCAAAGCCAGCTCCTAAAACTTTGCTCACTTAGGGGGAAATACTCGGCCAGAAAGGAGTCCCCGAAGTACACTACACACCGGTGACCTGCTGCTCCCTCAGTATTTTAGCATAAATACAAGCTCCTCATTTCTCCTCTATTTAGTAGGTCTGGTCTTGTGGCTGTAGCTACTCTTCCTAACTTCTGCTTCAAAATTTGGCCCTGAATATATATTTCAGGAGATTATCACCATACATAGTGAAACACAGAGGGAATGAGACCAGTTGGCATTCCCACAGGATCTTTCAACCTAATGGATCTCCAGCTGCTTGTAAAACTCCAACCATCCACAAAGAGCATCAAAGAATTACTCAGTTACAAGACCTGGAGAAGTACAGTAAAGCCAGTTAGTCCTTTTTTTCTTACAGTGCAGAGTTGTTTCTGACTGAAGATTTACTGCCATCGTGTTCAATCTGTGTTTTAAAGTTTTTAGAGATTCAGCTTCTACTTATTCCCTCAGGAGGCCTTTCTATAGTCCAATACGTCTTACCATCAGAAATCTTTTTTTTTCCCCTAATGTTTCTATTTTTAACTCCTCCCTTCTGGAGTGTAAAAATTCTGCTTATATTCATTTACTGCTTTGTAATGTTCCTCTCTGGAGATGGTTTCTATTTGCTCTTTGACCCACACAACCAAATGAGAAATGCCCATGTTATTTCATTGGTCTATATCATGAGTCCCAAAAATGTTGTTCTTGTATCTCAGTTCACAACAGGGACTGACATTTGCTGCTGTGCAGGTGGTTTTATATCTTTAAGCATTTGTGGCTTTGTTAGCTGACCAAAGGCAGTTTGGAATGTTATTTTCAACCTGGCAAAGAGCATACAGGTAAGGGACTCATCGAGACTGCATTTCATGTCAAGAAGTTCACCCATTATTTTAATTGACCAGACTGGAACATAGTTGTGCAAATGGTAAACAGTTTATCAGACCATGTGAGAAGGGCTCATAATCTCAATCTTAAGAGTTGCTCAAAATTAATGACTCAGAAAAATCAGTATATTTGTAACTGTATGTCTGCCGGAATTGGTTCCTCAAGTCTTGCTTCATTCACAAAAAAACCCACTGAGATCTAAACAAGGCAATTTAGAAGGAAATTTGTCCGATAATTTTGCATTTCTCCTCCTTTACATTGACTGCTCACATTTTCAGGAAAGAGACCTAGCTCAAAATGCTTGTATGTATGTAACCCCCTGCACCTTCTCTCTCACGAGAAATGTGAGAATCATCTTGTTCTGTGATGTGTACAGAGAGCTAAGCTCTAAGAACATCAGCATCCCGCAAGGGAATAAAGTAGGTGTTAAAATTTGACATAGTCACCCCCTTCACACAATCAATTCCTCAACAAGTAGCACAGCTGTAGTAAGTAGTAGCTAGTAAGTAGCTAGTAAGTAGCACAGTTGACTTACAGCTTTTTCGGTGTGTTAATTTAGCGCATATATGAAGCTCTCATAGGATATTCCAGGCTGAGGGCCCGATCCTTGGCCTCGCTCCCACTCCAGAGAGCAAACACAGCAGAGAGGTGTCAACATTTGTTAGAGCTTCACAGCTGGACATTCCCCACGTGAGATTAAGTGCCCAACACAAGTTCACCCGGTGCATAAGCTCTCATTCTGCCCTGGGGCAGCTCCCTCAGTGGTGTTTGGGGGCAGGATTGGTGTTGGACACAAGCGTGGTGTGTTACAGAGGAGGAGATCATCACTTAGAGCACAACCAGCTGCCACGCACTATGACATTTACAGATGCAAAGAATCCAGAGGAAGATGCATAAGACCTGTACAAAGGCTGTGCTATTTCAGATCAAAGGTCTACGTTGCCCAGAATCCTCTCTCCAGCCATGGTCAAGGGTGGAGGGCAAGCATGGCTGAAACTTCCTGCAGCATGCCCTCTCGGCACATCGCCAAGAGCCTGGGCTCAGCTCCAACAAGGATGTGGAGCTCCTAACTTCCCACTGATTTCAGCAGTTCCAAGCAGATCTCACATCATTTGATTTCAGCAGGGAATCTGAAACTTCAGTAGAAATAAAGAACTGTAGGATGTAGACTCTACTTTTAAAAAATTTTGCACCACTTTCCCTGAAAAACAAAACCCAGTTTCATTCTCCACTCCACATCTGATTATAAAGAGCATTTTCAAGCTCCTGCAGTATCTGAAAAACTGCAGATGGAATTTATGGAATAGTAAATGTCTGCCCTGAAGATAAAGTCAAGAACACCTGGAAACAAGAGTAATATTGAATCTTCCTTTTCCAGCAGGAGCTGATGGCAGTATCCCTGTACAATAACACACCTATCAATAACCTCATGTGAAAAGCCAAAATGAAGGAGTTGCCAGGACGGCACGCACCAGAAAGCCAGGGAATTCAAAGCAAAGAGAGGCTTTAGGCTTGCAGGATTGGTCCTAGAATGCTAAATCCAGGAGGCTAAAATGGATTTTCTCCCTGCGTCCAGCTGGCAGATTATAGCTAACTAGTTTTCCTTGTGAAGAAGAACAAAATTAATTTCTGTAGTGTGCCCACCTAAGGATATAAACCTTGTTTCTTGCAATCCCCTTTCCCAGAACAATGCAGCAAACGTCCTCTGCTCCTGTAACTGCAAGAAGGAGAGGACGGAATGTGCCTGGACCAAGCCACTCTGCACGAGAGGCCAGTATCTGATGTACGGGCTCGTAAACGAAGCAGGAAGATTTTCTCTGGATTTACAGCCTTGTCAGTTCCGCAGGGGCCGTAGTTTTCCCTTTTACATTTCTTGGAGGTGTTGCATGCGCTCTCAAACAGGAGATCTGATGTGGAAACAAAAGCCTTTCAGATCTCCCACAGAAGGTAGCTTTTTTCTCCCAAGCAAACACCCTGACCAGGTGGACTGCCTGCAGCTGGGATGCAGGAGCAAGAGTAAATTATTTAAAGGTCGTAAAAACCCTTGGGCCTAGCTTTTATTTCTGGAAGAAAAACCCAGGTGGCAGATGCTTCTCTGCACTCCTCCTAACATGTGCCAGTGAGAGCAAACCTGCCTGAGAGTTGTCTACAACACAGGTGAAGAAGAAATCAGCTGGGCTGGCTGTATAAAATATATTTTTATGAAGACATTGATGTGGAGTTCTTTATAGGGATGACTTAGCACCTTGTAGACCTTAAGAAAGTGGGGTCAGTTCCTTGAATGTAGACATCTGATCATTGCAGGTCTGTGGGGTACCTGCTTGGCCTCCAGCTGCCACCTCAGGAATGGTCTGTAAGCTTCTTGTCATCACCTGGCATGCATGCTGCATACCTGAGCCATTCCAAACAGCACTAGAAGCCTATATCTAGGCACCCAAATCCCACCCAAAGGGTTTTGTCCTGGATTTTTATTCCTATTTTAAGGATGGAGGATCCAAGATGGAGTGTTATTCTGGACAACAGCTGCAAGAGTGTCATCTCTCTCAGTGTGCAGCAGTGTCTGGGAGGCCAAACCTCGCCTGCTGAAGGTGTCGAGTGCTGCCAGCTCCAGCTGACCTCAGTGCTTTATGTGAGTGTTCTGGCCTTTGGAAAACAGCTGCTGAAGGAGCACTATGGCACTCTTTATGGAATCTGGGATTACACAGAAAGTCTGTACTAAAGACAAGGCTAAGCCTGGGCTCTCAAGCGGTACAGTTTACTGCCACCTCAGCTACAATGGCTCCTTGTGAAAGCTGAGAGACTTGCAGACATTGCCAAAGATAATTAATATTCTCTGTCTTCCCTTTACCCACTCCAAGTCATGGAACTGACCCCAAGCCCCCCATGAGACACAGGACAAACATCCCTACAACACATGCATGCCCTTGCACGCTATGCTGAATTGCCCTGGACCTGCCTGTGCTGCCTTCAGTCCCCATCATACACACACACAGAGCTCAGCAAGCACCATTTAGCTGCTCTGTACCTTCATCTCTGCCTAAGCCCAACTTGATTTTAGTTCCATGGTTGGGGCAGGCGGGTGAGGGATGTTGCAGTGATCTATGCAGCTTACAGCCAATGGCCCTGGGAAAATGCCTTGGGTGTCTATGGGGAAGCGCAGAGTTTCTGGCACGTACATGTGCAAGGCAGCAGCAACATAAACAAAAGCAGCTGAAGCGCATGGCACAGCATCTTCTGTCTTGACTGACACAACGACAGTTGCACCAGAGCACTGACTGAGAAAATAAGGAATGATTTGGCTGATCTGTATTGCCCCTGCTTTGCCGCCTGGGGCCTCAGGAGGAAATTGCTGGGAAGAGATCAGCACTAAAAAGCAGCAAGCACAGTTCCAGGCATGGAGAGTTCAAGGCTATCAGATCCTTGGTGGCCTGGGACTGCTGCCTCTCAAAGGGTCAATACAGAAAGGATTAACTTACTGGCAAAGGGCCCAGTGAGTGCGGGGCTTCCTTCCAAAACCTCCCAGCCTGCAGGGCTTTATTCAGCCCTAACTCCAGATGCTACAAAACAAGAGGAACAGGAATTTCCCAAACATCTACTCCACCAGGGTTGTGAAGCTGGAAGAAAGAGGGAGAGGGTCATGCTCATCAGGGAAAACAGCCCAGAGCGGCAAGGTAGGACACTGTTGTGAAGCAGAGGCACAGACAGGTGAGCAATAGCTACCTGGTACTTGCACTGGGACCTCACTCAGAGATGTCAGCTTCCTTAATTTCCACTGCCTGCGAGGCCAGAGCTTGCTTAAGGCATGCTCAGCAGCTGGCTTTTCTGTCCCCCTTCTTATCTCAGTCATCCTCTCATTCTGCTTCCTACCCCTTAGCTTGTCTTACACATTTATACTGTGTAGGTTAGTGTTTTGGGTTTTTTTTTTTCCTCCATCAGTTCTCCACTTCCTTCTGCCTTTTCCCTTCTTTTCTCTCTTCATCGCCCTGCTCTGCCTCTGTTCTGCTTTTCCCTTTCCTCATCTGTAGCTTGCCCTTCCCAAGTGCTCTGCTCGCACTGACTAGAAAAGTGGGTCCCATGGGGCCAGTTAGAGCTGTGTAAGCGCTGGCATTGCCCTTGGGCGCGTAGAACCTGCACCCTTATGAGATGCTGCCCAAAACGTCCCATGAAGTCCTTCCTAAGCAATGGCCCTGCATTCAGGAAGGAGGGCTCAGAAAAATCTGCCATGCATGTCCTTTGCTCTGTGGGAGTGTTTCTGCCCCATCAGACAGTTCTTTCAGCATCCCTGCATGACCTTCAGACAACACTAGCTCCTCTCTCACACTCTCTTAGAAAACACTTAGTATGTAAGAGCTATAAAGTTGTGAAGGTTAAAAAGTACATCAAGGTTTATGGACTCTAAAGTTACACAGTACAGGAAAGGATCTTCTGACCCTGTTATCACACAAATAATCCTCTGATTCTGCACTTCTTTCATTCAGTCTGCTGGCAGACTCTTCCAAAGCCTGGCTGCTTGAACAGCTAAGGACTTTTTCCTAATTGCTGCCTCAATTTATTCTTAATCTACTTATCTCTAATTTTTTCTTGCATGATACAATCTATGGTGCATGGAGTCTCTTCTCTCTCACTTACAGACAAAAAGTTTAGCTGGTCTTTTAGGGAGTTTTTGCAGATTCAGCAATGACAAACTTTTTGTTGCTTGTATGTCCAGTACAGTTAGTACAGAAGTCACAAGCAGAACTATCAGCTACGGCCCCATCATGCAATCTTCAGTGTCATCCTTCATCTATTTCCACTTGAATGGGATTATCTTCCTGGTGCCATCTAACTCTGGAAGGTTACACTTCATTTGGATGTACTGAGTAAATTCTCAGCTCCACTGATACTCCATCTTCCAACAGCAGGGCTAAAAGGGCACAGGATTGTTTATGTTGGTTTCAGGCTCAATCATAATGCAGGGTTTTGTCTGAGTGGAAGTGCACAACTGGAGCAGCTGGCAGAATTCAGAAAAACTATAGGATTCCCTTCAGATCAAAGGCAGACACTTTCTTCTTCATTCCCACAACCGATGTTAAGGAACTCTGTTGTGCGCTTCAACAAAACAAGTAGTGGTTTCCTCCCCCATCTCTTCTCTTTTTTCATTGAATCTTATTGAACATTTCTCATCAAAGCTTTTTCAGTGGACATTCGAGCCCTTGATGAAGAGAAAAGGGGTCTCAGTGCCCTTGGAAACATTCAATTTTTCGCTGAGTAAACAAA
This sequence comes from Chlamydotis macqueenii, assembly GCF_036417535.1. Lineage (NCBI taxonomy): Eukaryota > Metazoa > Chordata > Aves > Otidiformes > Otididae > Chlamydotis > Chlamydotis macqueenii. The sequence goes on from NC_141562.1 coordinate 20,928,289, forward strand.
CCAAATTATTTTTAGATAAGAACAGCAGAGTCAGAGGAGAAGAGCAGGAGGATATTGGGTCTCAGTGGAAAGGCAGTATGTTTTGTGTCAAAATGGAATATTTTTCAACAAGCTGTACAAGCTCATCAAATGTTCCTTAATGTCAACTTCTGAAAATCGCTAATGTCAACCGAAAAAAAGTGTTGAAAAATAACAGTTGATGTCTGCTTACCCTTCTGTTCAGTCCATTGCTCTTAGTCCTAAGACAAGCTTCTGAATGGCGACTTGTGTTTGTGGCTGAAGTTGAGACACAAGCTTTTTTTACCTTTGTTCTAGAGTTAAAATTTTGTTTCAAGCAATCCCAATTTGGTCCCCCTTCTTGACATCATATGGTGTTTTGCAAAATTGTTAGATGGCTATTTGCCCAGCACTTATTAGTGAGAGAGAAACCTCCCTTCTCTTCAAAAATCTCCCAGTCCAAGGAGAAAACTCCCTTCTCTTCAAAAATCTCCCAGTCCAAGGAGAAAACTCCCTCTTCTCACGGATGGCCAGCAGCAGAATATTGCACCCAGAAGCTAAGAGCCCATGTGGTGCATAAGCCTATCTCTTCCTCAAGCACCTGTGAATTATCGGATGTTTGGATAACCTGTTTTCAGAAACAAGGGGTCTTGAGGCCTTATAAACAGACAGAAGTGTCACCGGAGCAGAAGTAAGTGATCTGCAGCTGAGCAGATCTGGCAGCAAGAAAACGCTTGAACCTGCCTAAGCAATCCTGGCATCCAGCAGCTGGGAGTACTCACTGCTGGACTCCCAGATACTGGAGATACAGATACATTCATGCTGCAGGCTGGAGGAGCACACTTAAATCAAAAGTTGGGTATTTTTATAAGAGCCACTCAGAGGATATGAGAGCCACCAACTCCTGGTGACTTGCATAAGAACTGCAGCTCAGCTTCCTATCCTAGATTCAGTTTGGTATGGGTTGTAAAGACAGGAATAACCCGGAGAACAAAGCCAGGTGAAGTCTGTATGGAAACGCAATGGAAGTCTGGTGCCAGGGCTTTGAGGCAGATGGGACTCTTGGAGGAGTTTCATTTTGATGTCAGGCTCCTGTCCTTTGCAAGAGCCGGTGATGTATTTTGCACCGCTGAGTTATGCTCTCCTATGTGACTGTAGCTCTGTTTATTTTGAAATCTTGCTGTGATGGAGGGAATTTACGAGCCAGCAATATTTCTACTTTATGGCACTTCCTTTGTCCGCATTCCTTCGTCTGGTCATTTACACGGGCCGGGCCCACGAGGAGAGGTCAGGAGGGCACCTGAGTGGTATCTAGAGGCTCAGAATGGAAACATGTTTTCTCACGCAAAAATAAATAAGGGAGAAATATTTCCATTGCAGATGAGGAACAACGGCTGGGATCGCAGCAGAAACCAACCTGGGAACAGCAGGCTGCCCAGCCAAGGCAATTAACAGCATTTAACAACAGGCACACACTGTACATAACATGTCTATTCCAGTGACACCCTCTTTGGCACATATAAGTTTGGTTGTTTTAAACAGTCAGCAGCTGAAATGCAAACTATAGATGCAGTTACATCTGCATCTGAATAACCAGCCAAGGACCTACCTGAGGTGCAGGCACACGTCTCTCCTGGGCCGCATCTGAACATAACATAGCTACTCCCCTTGGATCACAGCTGAGGATTTTACATTTGAAGAGGCAACAGACAAAAAATAAGTTTTCTATACTCATTCCCCATCCCTGCCCTTCTCAGGAGCTGAATGAGCATTCCAGCTAGGAGTACTGCTCATCCAGAGCTGCCTGAAGTCTGTATCTCATCTAATTTCCTCATTTAAAAGTCTGCAGTAAAATGAGAAGGAGATCTGTCAATTTTAAGTATATAAACTCCCAGACAATCCCACCAGAAGACTGAACAACCACCCAAGCCTGAGAGTTCTCCAAAATCAGCACAGTCTTACTAACATACCAAGAGCATCCAAAAGAGCAACGTGACTAGCATCATAGCTGGGGTAGTTCTTCTGATTAGGCTCCAGTTTCCAGCTGGGTCAGGAACGTGCCAGACAGTGGTGTAAACCTACAGGAAGCTCCATCACCATGCCTCTTACCCGGCAGAAAGGACTGAGCTCAGCTGATGTTATTGGGCTGTGTATACCTGCACTGCCTATCTGACCTTCAGCGCAGAGGACTTCCCTCCTCCACGTGCGTGCAGAACACCACCTGCAGTGGAGGGTATCAGCCACTTCAGTACTTTCCACATATTTGTTACAAGTCCTGTTGGTCTTGCTTCTGCCTTCCCACCCCAAGACAGCTGTATTTCTGCTTTAGATTAAACAAGCAATTCCCACACAGGCAGTTTGTTAAATGTCCTACAGTGACAGGCAATACCTTAGAAGGCACAAAGTGTTGATTTATCTGAGGTTACTAGCTACAGCACGTGGTTTAAATCAGATCCTGGTCCATGGCAGTGATATAAGGGAGAACTCCACTTAATGGTAGTGAAGGGAGCACAGCTCCCTTCCTTAATCACACACAGATTTCCAGTTGGGTAGAGGCTGGGCTGTCTATTTGTCCTTCATTATATAAACCATAAACACACACTTGGATACACAGAGCTCATCCACTCTAATTATCTATCAAGAATTCCAGACTCCTTCCCTGCAATCCAAAGACTTTCTTTATTATCACATCCTTTCCTAAAAAATTATACAAATTAACTTCTGTTCTCATCCTATTTTCATCTTTTCCCAACTGAACTGAAAAGATCAAGTTCCCAAGGAAGCTAGTTTTGAGGCTCCATGTAGATATTCTTATCTGGGTAAGTTCAGCAGTGCCACTTGCAGAGATTTTAACATTCAGCAGGCTTGATTCTGTGGCACCCCCTTTTACTCTACTGCTACAACAGCCCATGTGAATGCTCTTCATCAGCCCCAGTGCAAAGCCAACCAGATTAGCTTACCCCATCTCTGAGTAGCAGCTTGGTGTTGCACTGAAAGACATGAAGAGTGCTCATCTAAATCTGTTTCACAGCTAAGTAGTGGTGAAATAATCTCTTCCCACTGAAAGAGGCTCAATGACAAATGGCTGGACAACAGTGTTACCTTAAATTGCCACACCATTTTAACAGCTATGTCAAAATCTAAATTAGGTGGGACATTTCTAAAGGTACAAAGCATAATTAAGTGCCTGTTTCTCAGTGGCTCTCAGGAGTTTGATACCTCGTAGATATTTGTGGCTTTGAAGACAGAATACAAATACTGGACTTTTAGGTCTTGCCCGAAATATCCTTGCAAAGTTTTTTTGGCAAATCAAAAAGATTCAGAGAAAGCTTTAAAATTCCATCTACCATCAGTTGTAACTCAGACACGACATTTGTAATGCCATCAGAGCAGGACCGCTGACGTGAACAAGAGTGTTGGCAGTGACTTCCATGGGACCAGGATCGGGTCCAGTTTTCACATTGCTTAGGCATTCTTTGCTAAACATTGTTTTACATAAAGAAGCATTTGTTTGGACTCCAGATGTTCAAGAAACCTCCTGTCATATTTTGTCTGCATCCCAGCTCTCCCATCTGTGATCTGAAGTGTTACAAGGAAAACGTGGAAGGATTTATTTTGATCTCACTTCCATCTGTTTTACGCTCCGCTGACTCCCCTCTTGATTTGTACCAGTGTTTGAGAACAGGGCTAAAGTGCGGCGGGTGCAATTCTGCACTGCTCATACCAGTGTAAATCCAGAAGACAGGGCATTCACTCTGAACTGACCTCAGGCAATTATTTGCAGAGTTATTTGGGATAAACAGTTGTGATCCAGGAAATCAGCAAACCCTGTGCGGGCACTTGTTCACGGAGAACATCTGCTATGAAACACTCCAGTTGTCACCAGAGCTTAACATATGGGCACTGCTGGGGCTAATGATCGTGAAACAGAAACTTTACGATGTTTCTGAGCAACCCACGGCAAAGTTACGGCAGCACATCCAGTGCTGATATCGCTTTATTTACTCACAGAGTGCTCTGAAGGCAGCCCTGACCTGGAAGCCCTGGGGCTTTTGCATCAGTACCAGCCTTGGTTACAGGATAGGAAACTCATGAACACTTCCCTTAATGACTGTGGTTATAATCAAACTTACACGACAACCTGATTTGGGCCAGAATGGCCTCTGGTCATTGATGGCAAATGCTCCTTATAAGTGCCAAAATAGCTGTGTATGCTGGGGGGGGTGTGGGGGGGTGGAGATCTTCCCCTCCAGTTCCTAAGAAATGCTCCTCTGCTCCAGGGCCTGCCTGCACCATAATTCTCCATGGCTGACGCAGACAGGGGATGTCTGAGAGCAGAGAACCATTCTCACTAGTTTGAAATCAGCCAAAAATTAGTCTCAGAGAGGTCTGTGTGGGCACCTAAGATGAATCTAGAGTTTGCACCAGCTTCCATAGTTCAGGTATTTATCTAACACTGCTGAGTGGGTGAAGATGCTTCTGGAGGCAGTTAAAAACTCCTGGTTCCAGTATTTAATTCTGTAAGTACTTTGTGTTGCAGAATCCCAGCTGGAGGCAGCAGGATCACCAGCATAGGGGACAGGGAAACTTGAATTCCAAATGGGTAAAAGGTATTCAAAAACCATACAGAGGAAAGTAAAACAAAACAAAAACCACTGTCCAAGAAATTCAGAATGACAAAAACCTTCTGCTTACATCTTCAGTCTGGTTTAGCAGAAACAGGCGGCAGATCCAAGGCAGTGGGGTGTGGTTTTTGTATCCCTCTGTGCTGCAAGAAAAAAATTCTCAGAGCACTTTGTTGGAAATAAATTATTAACATGGGAAACAAGAATTAACAGAGATTGCAATAATCCTTGCTACAAATGAGATGAACCCAGTCTGCCTCCCAGCTGCATCACTGGAAATCCACCAAGGGAAGCTTTTTGGATATAAAGATTCTCCAGAGCCTGGTGCACAAACCATGTCACAAAGATTACAGGAAGTTGTCTGCAATGTAGCGTTAACATTTTTTACAGGAAACCTGAAAATTTCCATGCCTGGTCCAGAACAGATTCTCCTGATGCTTGGCTATCCTCTTCCTCCCTAGGCCTGGCTGCTGGACCAATCCTAACACAGCCAGCAGCCCAAGGTGATATCACTTGCTAAGTATGAAGTTTGGGATCGAAACGCCTTGTTCTTTCTCATTTTGCTTGCCAGCACTGTCCCTCAGCTCTAGTCAGGGCCTCTTATTTGCCTGAGAACTAAATTTAACTGAAATAGTAATGAAGATACTTTGCATGCTCATCTGACCCTAAGAGAGAAGAACTGGTGGACAGATTATTGGCATGTGGAATGATCTATTTTCAGACTTTCTGTAATAGTGTGGCTATTAAACAAAAAGACAATTAATAATAAGCCATTTAGCTTGTTTTTGAAAGGTGGAGGAAGGACTGAGAATATATGGATGAAGAGCTGGAGGGGAAGAAGCTGGAAGCTTTACGTGCTCCTTGCAGCAGGCAGGGAGACAAACCCCAGCTGTGGATGCAGCACACTTTGATGTATTTGTAAGGCATTGCGATAGCACAGTTATTTCCAAACGTCTTTACTCACGGTGGTAGTCCCACCAGCTGGTGTGTCTGTGTTCCAGGCTGGGAAAGATTCCTCATCAGCAAAAGAAGATGATACTAACTGAGGCTGTGAAGAAGCCTGGCTGTTTGTCTCTGTGATAGTTAGTATCTTCTGGTAAAAATGTGAGAGTTTGCTTTTAAATTTTGCTCTTATGACAGCAATATGTGATAGAGATTTGAGGGATATAATATTCCGCTGCTTTGTTTTCCTTGCACTAAGAGAGGGTGAGTATGAGAGCTGAGATGCTTGGGCTCACTTAAGCACAAAATGCCAATCTTTAGACTTCTCTTTTTCTCTCATTTTGGGCCCTTTCTTATTATCGTAAGAAAGATACTCCCTCATCCCTGAAATGAAACTGCATATCAGAAGAGGTGTGTAATAAGAGCAAAGAGGAGACAGAGTTCAAGCTTCCTCCCTCCCACCAAGTAAGGAATTAATTCTGGGAAAGCACCTCACAAACCCTTCCAAATCTTCCAAACCCCTCCAAAGTCTGCAATATTGGACTTAGAAATGCCGTATGAATGAATGGTGTGCAGAGCCTGAGTTCTCAACGCTGTTACTGCATCACAATCCATTTAGCTCATGTCATTTCTCTGCTGCCCAATAGTGCACGTGAGCTGAAGCGGGGCTGGCAGTGACCCCAGCTGCCTCTAGGAATGAAGGGGAGCCTTTGGTCTAACTGGAGACCCATGAAGTTACCACTCCATAAAGGTACACCCTTCATGGCCCAGCTCTTGATTTCTCTGGCTAATTGGTTTTCCTCGTGGACTTTCTTACACAACACTTAATGTTGTCCCAAGGCACAGAAGCATCTTGTAAAACCATTTGACACTCTTCAGCCCTGGGACAGGTAAAGGTGCCAGATCTCACCTGACAGATACAACAATCTCATGCACTCTCCACATCTTTCCTCACCCTGTCTGAACTGAAAGCCATGTATGCGTCCAAGGGAGTAGCTCTTATTCATGTAGATGATTAAAGAAGAAAAGTGCTGGCTACAGCTCTTTACAGCGCTGCGAAGGCTGTACTTGGTCAGGATCAGACAGGTCACACCGCGCCTGGGGCTCAGCAGCAGCCTGTGTCATTGTGCCCATAACACGGTGGCCACTCCGGATTCACTCAGCAAACTCATACCCAGCTGGCAGGAGCACCAAAGGGATTTGGTAATTATCTGCTAAAGCCTTGAGCTGTCGGCAGGTGCCACCTGCTGTGGTAAGTCCTGCCACATTCAAAAAATGCCACTTTGCTCCCCATCAGTTTTGATGCTCTTTTTATACGCCAGTGGTCTTCTCGGACATAGCACCCAGTGTCACCACATGTTGGAGGGGGAGAGCTCTGCAGTGGGAATGGATGCTGCTTTCCTTAAAAATCCATTCTACAAAAGGCTCCCGTGGAAAGGAATTTTGCCTTTGGCTCAAGATCCCCCTGTGTCTGGACAAGACATCTCAGCAGACAGAGTGTCCTGAAATAGAAATAATGGAAACAGTGACAGCACCTTCTTCTAGCAGGCAGGACTGATGCTGCTGGAGCAGCGGGCTCTTCCCTTGCAGCATGAGAACATGGGGCGTCTCATGGGAAACTGCAGACCTGTAACCCTGATGTGCGAGTGCCCAGCCTTACGAATGGGTTGTGATGGGCTGACACAGCTTCACAGCTTCTCTCCTGACTGCTGCCCTTTCATACCTCATTACTCATGTTTATTCTGCGGTATATGTTTTGGCTGGGTGGGAGAATAAGTTTTGTTTCTTTACAATTTTTTCCTTCTAGTAATCTAGTGATCAGAGTTCCTATACCTCCTGTGGGCCAAATTCAAAGACTGATGTACAAGCTAGAGTAAGATGGACGACTTCTGCTTTTCTTATCGTATATCTACAGCCCCAGGCAGATATACAAAACACTCTAATTACATACCTAGGGCAAAATCAAGCATCATTTAGATTAGAAAACTCATCTCTGACTTGCATCTTTTTGCATGTTTTTCTTATTTTTTCTATTTAGTCTTTACTTCTCTGAGCCACTCAAGTGATTAACTACTCCAAGCTATGAATGATAGCACTCTTACCTTTAACTGCACAGATAATTCAGGTCAAATTCAGAGGTGGTACAAAGGAGTCAAAGTGGAAGTAATAATGAAAGAGTCTGGAGCAACCCTCTACCATGTCATCGCTGTTAGAAGCCTGGAGGAAGATGTGACACATACAAATCTGAACTCCCTATATGACCTTCCTCTACCAATAAATCGTGGTAGAACTTCTCAATAGACAAAGCAAGACAATACTTTCTTATACAAAGGCTTTACAATAGTTATACTTCTACCATAAACTATTGATAAAATTATTGGGAATGGAATAATAATTTGATTTGCTGCCTTCAGCCACATAAAGACAAAAAAATATCCTGAAAATAAAGCATCATCATACAGGAAAAAGCAGTAAGACAACCCCCTCCACATGACAAGTAGCATGGCTGTAGCATTGCTGATTTTGCACTGTTTGCATTGCATTCACCCCAGAGACTTCCAGAATGGACCTGGATACTACTATGCTAAGGTCTGCACCCACATACAGAGTAGGCAGTTCCTAACCCTATAGGACTTTCAGGATTAAGGTAATTTTTAATTTCTGTAGCTCTTTCTCATGCCACCTAGAAGAATTCATTCTGCAGAAGGTCAGCCAAATATTCTTTTTTTTTTTTTTTTTTTCCCCAATGGTCTGCATAGATTTGTGAGCAGCAATACTGCTTACAGCTGTGCAGGTAAGACAGGGTTAAACAAGTTTTACGTTCAGAGCACCTAAAAGGGTCAAGGGGTCATTTCCTTCACGTGTAACCACTTGACCAGGTGCAACTGTGGAATTTTCCCTTCCTCAAAAGCCTCAAGGTATAGACTATTTCCCAGAGGTGCATAATTAGATTTAATGGCCCAATATTCTTTGGGTATGGCAAAACTTAAAAATATTGAGCACATAGAGACTGGAGAAGAGTGCAGAGATTTGTTTGACAAATACCACCATCAGCCCTAGACTCACTTTTACATTAATCATCCTTTAGGATTAGAGAGGAAAGAGAAAGGGAAATGCTTTGTCTGAATCCCACTGAAGTGTGTGAGCTCAGCACCGATTTCCATGAGTTCTTTCTGCATTACTCATTTAAAGCAACGGCTCTTTTCCTTGGCACTTCAATGATCCAATGTCTGAGAGTATATGACAAAAGCGCACCAGCTTTCAGTGTCCTGGAACCCAACTTTTCTATCAATCAGAAGCAGGTAACATCTTTAAAGCATGCTAGTGAATCCCATTGCTTAGGAATAACCTGAGGAAAAACAAACGTATATGATCTATATTCTCTTTTTTTTTTTTCTTATTTATTATGGATACAGTGGACCCGAAAGATTTTTCCGACTTAAAACAATATTTCTCCATTTTCTTTCTATGGAGGGAATGACATATACACCTTGCTGGAGCAAAGGGAAAATTCCTCTTTTCATCAAGAGGACCAGGACTGTCACCAGAAATATAAATTCCAAATAAGAATTTCAAGACCATCCAAGCAAAGAGCACCAGCCCAGACGCTGAAAGACTCCACTAGACACTGTAGGGCCTAATGCACATTTTTTCAAGTGCTACAGTCCTAGATTCTGAGTGGTACTGAGGTAATGTGGGCAGTCAACATTTCCTAAACTCTGCTGAAAACAGAGTCAGAGCGCCAATGTAAGTTAACTGTTGGTGAATGGAAGACCTACACCCCACTTAGCCTGAGATTCGACCAGTCAAAATTTAGACGTCTAAACATAAGGCATCCAGTAGAAGCATGTTTTCCTAAGTTGCCTGTATGTGCATGGTGGCAGGTGATGGAGGCTGGTACTGCTCTAGAAAGTGATTTATTTCACTCGATTTAGGTTGCCTCTTGGCCCTCTCAGTTTCCCTCTACATTTAATTGAAGATTAAGACAACCAGATTGAGTAGGAGCATGACTGTTACCTGCCTGGTTAGAAAAAACGTATCCCTGTTCTACTACCTTTGAAAATGTTGCCCCTTTTTCATCTTAGAATGTCACGGATATTTCAGAACTGATGGCATTGTATCAGAAGACATTGACCTTCAGAGTCATGCTGAAATTAGGGTGGATCTAGGTTTTGGCATATATTTGTATTTTGTGTTTGGTTTTGTTTGCTTTTTATTAGTAGTGCTTTAACTCAACACCTGAGAAACCCTGCATGAAAAGAAGGTCTTCATTAAAATTTCAACACCTTTGCTGCTTCAGTTTAGAGTCAGGAGAGCTCCCACTATGCATGTAATTGTTTTTCCATAGTAAAACACTCTTTGCTGAAGGATAATTGATATGAGGCTTAAAATTCTAGCACTGAAATACAAAAAAAAAAAAGTTAATGACTTCTCTAAGTATTTGTATGGGCCCCCGATTCCATCCTCTGGAGTCCCATCATGTTCTTCAGGGGTGGGCTAGTAAATTGTCCTCTTGGCTGCCTCATTGGCCAAGTTCACCCACACACATCTCATGTTCCAAGGAGTCTGATCCCATAGGTCTGTGTAATGTAATCACCTTCTCCTCTGCAAATATGCAATGAGAACATGATACCATTTTCTTTCTGATGTTAGATCACAGGCACAGGCAATTGACTGGCCTCTGAACTGATGGGGAAGAGTCATCAGATTTGCAGTCTGCACAGGCAGAGAGGATTCATCAATATGTAAATGTACATACATATACACAGATCAGACTGTGATAGTTAAAAGCTGGAAAAAAATGTAAAGGCATAAAATGACTGCCTACCAGCATCACCAGCTGAAACTCTTCATGAATGTAGGACTTTGCTTGTTATTAGCAATTTCTCTCCTGACTAGTCCATTCCTCAAAAACAGGAAAAAAAGAAAAAGAAAAAAAGGAGGGCCCTTCTACACACCAGTTCACCAAGCAATGTCTCAATCCTCTTCACAGATTAAAGGAGCTGGTCTGAGAGAACCCTGTGCACCCCTCAGCCTTCATCCTGCTGATCTCCTGCACTTGCTTGCTAGGGAAAAGCTGGTGCAGCCCATATAACACACTCAAATTCTGATAGATACCCTCATCCTACGCCATATGGGCTGCATTAGTCCCCTCAACTATTCAAGAATAGTTGACAAGAATCCAGTCACTTTATATCCCAGAAAGTCTTGCCAGACACATAGCTCTCATGTTCTTGCTTACAGAGCCAGGCTAAGCCCCAAAATTCATTTTTCCTGCAACAGAGACTTCCCAGATGAGTTTGATGATTTAAGAAATGAGTACTAGGCACTGCTAACTCTTCAGATGTCCTTGGGTTACCCCATCTTTACAATGTTTATGGTCTTTTCTCTTAATTAAGAGAGCTAAATCAGAGTTCATTGGAATAAGGTAGCAATGCTTCTCTTGGGGGAAGAGGGGAGATCATGTTAAATAATACCAGTTTTAGCCAGGTTACATGATAGTGGGGTCCATATTGATATTTTCCAGCATCTACACAATCCAGGAGTAACTCTGAGTGAGGTCCTTCTTCCTGTGCTAACCTCTACACAGAGGGTCATAGTGGTGTGACTGGGACAAGAAACCTCCCAGTGGGTGGGAGCATTCCCAGGACACCTGCTGCCTCCAAGGATCTGCTGTGGAGGTTTTCAGGTTGGGGATGACTGGTACATTCTGGTGTGCAAATTCTGCCTACAATGCTGAGGACCCTCTGAGCTACACGTTAGTCTAGAAGACATATTCAGCCAGCCTGCCTTAACTTTGGCCTCAGCCGCAGCCTGTGTGCAAGTACCATGGAGGACAGACAAATTCACAGAGGTGCCAGAAGGATGGATAAGAAGGATGGAGAAAGGAAACAAAACAGCATGGCTATCAAGAGGAATCTGCTGATACTACTCAGAGGAATAATCTCCTCCCTGCTTCAAATACATTAAACTTGACTGGAAAATATACTAAAAATAATTATACAGTATGAAAAGCAAACTGGACTCAGCTTCCTATGGTGAAGTGAGAGAGATCCCAGGAAAACTTTTCTGTCTATCAACTCCAGGTTTATCTGAAATTCAGGCTGTCCTGGAAATGCTCATTCAAATTTATGCAAAGTTGAATTAAATAACAGTTGTTTACTACTGTGTATAGCACCACCATAAATTCAATTCAGAATAAAATGAAAAGGTATTTCGGGAGACCTGTAAGATCTGTTAAATGAACAAAACCAAGTGGGACTTCCTGCCTGGATGTTTTTGTCTTGAGATTATCCAAAGGCTCTTCCTTGACAGAGATTCCCTGTATTATTATTATTATTATCATTGTTGTTTCCTGTAATAAAAAAAAATTCCTGAAAAGTTAGTTTGAATGAATGCTGAATCTGTGCTTCTCCAGCCAGGGAGCTCTTCCCCAAGATCACTGGAGGCTGTTTACCACTGTTTTATGTAAGCCTGTCACTGATAGATTGACTGAATGCCCAACTGTATCCGCCTGCCAAAGATCAATGGCTTCCTCCAGAAAGAAGCAGCCTCGGGGGAAGAGGAATGCCTGGACCAAACAGCTTCGTGGTCTCCCATGCAGTTTATGGGTCTGATACTCTTGCTTATCTCAGGGCAACACCAGGGTTCATCCCTATCCAGATAGAGTAGAGATATGCAAGATAGTGATGCCATCAGTGCAGAGGTCATTGGTAGCTTAAAAATCACATAGATCTATCTTTTTTTAGGTTTCCTCAACATTATATTATCAGAAGTACATAAGGTAAAATAAGACAAGGATGACAACAGTCTGGCAGACTTCCTTTTGCAGCAAGTGATGGATCAAATTTACAAAATTTAGATGATGTTTGGTCTGGATCAGTAGCTGAAATACATTGAAGTTCACTTTTGTGGCACTCTGTGTAAGAGAGATAGTGATAATCTGTGGAGTCCCAAGAAATGCTGCTAAGACAGGCAAGAGTCTAGAGCACATGAAATACAAGGAGAGGCTGAAGGAACTGAGTTTTTCTAACCTAGGGAAGAGAAGGCTAGAGATGGGAAGAGCTAATTGCATCTTCTACTTCCTGAAGAGTCATGTAGAACTAGATTCTTTTCAGAGATGCACAGTGAAAGGACAAGACACCATGGAAACAGGTTGCAACAAGGATAATTCCAACTGGATGTATGGAAAACATCCATCACTGGGAGAGCAGTTAAGTATGGGAACAAGCTGACAACAGATGACATGGGATTTCCATCCCTGGAGATTTTCAGAACTTCTTTGGATGAGACCCTGAGCAAACTGATCTAATGTTGAAGTTGGGCCTTCTTTGAGCAGATAGACTAGATGAGCTCCAGAGGTGCCTTCTGATCTAAATTTGTCTGTGATTCTATGATTGCATTTATACTGCTTGAACCTACTGATGCAGGCTGAAAATGCCATTGAAAGACGTATTTTGCTAGCATGTCTCCTGGCTCTAAGTGAAAGAACAGTTTGACTTGGATTCTAGAAAATGGCAAGCTTTATGTATGTATTGATTTACCCATAGGTGTGTTGAACACATGATATGAGCTCAAGTATGTTTATTGTAGCATTTTATTCTTCACTGAGTTCAGAACACCTGAAACAGAAGCAAATTATGATCGAAGCTGTCTGGTGAAAACCCTGTAGGGGCTCAGAAAACATACAAATTCACTTCAGGTTTTAGATTAAGGTTCAGATTGGACCTTGTTTTAGGAATTAATTTAAAACTGGAGTAGCAACCTTTTGTTTGGCTTCTCCTTCTATACTGGCTTTAACCCAGTGCTCTTCCATGGAATCCAATGAGTTTGTTATCGATAAACATGAGGGTAAGTGGGAGGAGCATTTACAGACCTCTTTAAGAACAACAAAGAGAGTTCTGGCTTCTTCATTCTGCTGCTCCACCCTACTGACTCACCCCTGAGCTAACGCCTTATCGCTCCCACTGCAAACAGCTGTATTACTCTTTTCTTCCTCCAGAAAGAGAGGGCAGGAGATGCAAAGGAAGAAACAGCGGGAGAATGGTTCACTTGCTTTGGGACCCATTACCTAGCTCCAAGCCTGTCCTGTATATCCATCTGTGGTTAATTATGAAGTCATAGAAACTAGAAAAAAAAGAAAAAAAGGTCTAAGAAATGTTTGTCTTCCATGACAATAGGGGAGATTGTTCCTATCACTCTTTCTCCCTGACCCTTTCTCTTATGCCCATTGACTTCTCCACTACTTTATTCTGGGAAATCCTTTATACTCTCACTGGTGAGCCTAATATACGCAGCAGGGAGGGAAACTAACTCAGATGTAAGACCAGACACACTCCAGGACAGAAAGAAGCAATCGCCTTGAACACAGCAGTAAACTGGATCCATTGCTTTTAACTAAAACAGAACCCATAAACATATTTCTGTAAATCGAGTGCCAGTTTCAATTTCTTACAGATACCAGTGTGGAAAATACCTTTTTTTTTGCCTCCATGAACTGCCCTGTTTTAGTTAGAGAGAGAATCTTTCTTCCTCTTCTCGGTTGTGCCAGGCACCAGGAAAAGGTCAGAGTGACCTGCCTGAGAGACCACTGCCCCTACCTATCACGTCAGAGATTCCTGCTCTGCACAGAGCACTGCTCTTGCATTGCGGGAGCCTTCAAGACAAAAAAAAAAAAATAAATAAATCTCCAAAAAGCAGGAGTCTCTCATGGAATGAGAGTCTCGGTCATTATGTCTAAATACTGTGTTTGCACCTACCCTCTGTGGAGCTGTATCTTTGAGTGGCACTGCCAGACAAGAAGTCAAGTATTTAGGCAGCACAACTTAGAACCACTTGGACTGACTTCAATGGCGCAATGCTGGATGACACCAGATGAGGATGTGGCCGCACAATATTTGACATCTGCCCCTCTACGAAGGAGAACGATTTCTTGGCAGACACCCTGCCTTTAATATTGAAAAAATGAAAATAGCCCTTATTGCTTTTTAATTGGGATGAAGGAGGGAGTATGTTTTCTTTGGATCTTACTTCAAAGCAGATGATCAGGATTGCTGAAAATAGAGCCTTGTTTAGGCCTCTTCTGATCTTACTTGCTAAGCAAAATAAACTCAGATGGAAGTGTCCCCCTCCACTTGTGCTCTCAACGCAGGTCATTTTTCTTGCAGGTTTATTTGAAAAATAAGAAACCTCACGCTTCAGTTTGCAGTGAGCAGTTGCCCGTTTTTAGGAGATAAAGATATTAGCACTCGTCTCCAAGCAGTGCTTTATTCCCTACACAGTCAGAACAGAAAGAATAGTCAAGAGTCCTTGTCTTTGAGCTGTTTCTTTCTGCACCTTCACGTGTTAGACTAGCTAAACACAGGACATCATATATGAAAGCTTTCATATGAATCCTACTCTTTTAACCTAGTATTCCTCCTGTTTAAAGGAGAAAAGAAATTAAGCGATGGGGAGCTAAGATTATTTCAATTTCCTGGCCTTCGTATTTCTGCCTCCTCTGTTTAAGGCACGTAGAATGAAGATGGGAAGTAATACTGTGTTGTCCACCGATGTGGAGCTTTCACATTTCTCCTTCCTTAGTTGTTTTCTTTAAAGAGAAATAGCGTTCAAGCTGAGAGGACCTTTCCTGCCCTTTTTCATTCCCCTGAATCCAGAAAAGTGGATCCTCTAGGGTCTGCCATGCCTCCTCCCAGTTAAATTTAGGACTGAGCGATTGACAGTGTCCCAGAAGTACTACACAATGTAGACACTGAACAAGAATAACAGGACTACATCTGATGGCCACAATATCAGCTGTACTTCTGAAGAACCACTTAAGTGCTTGTTGGGCAGAACTGGTTCCCTACAGCATATGCTTTCTTCTTTTCCATGACAGGGCAACACACTTTGAGACTCACCTGGATTCATTAAATAGGGTTTTTAGGATAAATTTCAAGCTGATAGTCTACCACAAGATCAGAATATTGGGCCCTGGATACAGCCAGAAATGACTAGAAAGTGTATGAACATTGGCAGCTTCATAGTGAGGAAAAAGCTGAAAATACTTCTGTCACCTCTGTTGCAATGCAGCTGAGCTCTCAGTAAAGGTTTCTGTGCTGATATGTACCTCACTTTACCAGACACCAAGGACCAAGTGTATCAGAGAGTGCTAATTAACTTCTCAGTCTCATACAGGGCATGCTGTTATTTCATACGGACACACAGGGTCTGGGAGTGTGTTACAGCCATTTAGAAAGGGTTTCTTATGCACTTTTTTAAAATGGTAAAATTTCAAAACCTGAAAATATTTGGCTGGAAACCATAACAGCTCTGTCATGGAGGCCTCCTGGGATCTCCTGAGAGCTATATTTCATGTGTTTCACACTCCCATTGTCCCCTGGGCACATTCCTAGGTTGGGTTAGATCTCCTGTGATGCATGATCTTCTCTCCTCAGGTCTTGAGGGTAAAGCAACAAGCAATAGATAACATATATCTTGAGTTCAGTAAGGCTTATGACACTGTCCCATGTGACATTTTCATAGACAATGAGGGAAACTCAGTCTAAAACAAACTTCTCAAGACTCGATGCCAAAATGATAAAAAAAAAATTAGAGAACAGTTATCAATTGCTTAGACTCACTCTAGAAAGATATATTGAGAGGGATTACTCAAGGGTCTGTCCTGGGTCTGGCACTACTCATCATTTCTGTTAATGATTTTGGCAATAAAATAGGGATTACTTCTATAAAACTCGAATATGATACCAAAGTAGTGAGATAGAGCAGAGGGAATAAAGGCTGGACATTGTATTTAAGTTAAAAAAAAAAAAACACAAAAAACAAGCAAAAACACAACACACAAAACATGACCAATTGAAACAATTATTAGAAAGAAAATTTTGTTGGTTGCAAGTCTGTATTGACAAAGGCCAAATACTATGCTTAGGCTGAGAAGCTCAGCTGCACAAAAATCAGGAGATGGTGAAGGACCAGGAAAACAACAGGTCTGCAGAAAGTTCTGGGGATTGCAGTGGGTAAAATCTGAAAGTCAGCTAACAGTCCCACCCTGCTGTGAGAAAAACCAGCTTGAAACAAACAGAAGTGCCCTATGACAGACTTTGCAAGAAAAGTCTTCCAGTCTGTTGAGTATATGGCAAAATCTTAACCGGAATATGGACTGCAGTTTTAGTCACTGAACTAAAGATACAGATCAGTCTGGGAGATTTCTCTAAAAACAATGATAATTATAAGAGTACTAAAAAAAACAAATAACAACCCAGCCCTTACCTGAGGAGAATGTTAAAATTACTATTTAATCTTTGGAAGAGAAGCCTGAAGGCCACAAATCTTCAAAATAATAAAGGGAAAACAAGAAAACAAACCTTTCCAATAGCCATATTTTTAAAAATACTGCAATATGTGGCCTGGGGAAGTTTGAAGCTTTCATTGTTGCAGATTTTTAGAAACTGATTGATAAATGTGTGAGGAACAGGATGGGTGCAATTAATCCTGCCTTAGGAAAGTGGGATGGGCAAGATGACTCACTAGATGAAGGTATCTTCCACTATTACATCTACGAACTTCTGATGCTACGTATGCCGAGCACAGTACCTAAACCACAGAGCTGCACAGGGACATGAATTAAATAATTCCCATGAGACATTATAAGAGCATTTCAAAGTTAAGTAAAGTACTTTATTTTAGATAGGATGTTTTGTCTGAAATACTTCAGTTTTCAGGTATTCTAGGTTTTGACAAATATAATTGGAGATTTCTGCAGAAAGCAGATCATTCCTGCCCCCTGCCACCCCAGAAAGTTTCCTTCTATTTAAGTCCCAAATGCTACATAGAAAGGTATTTTTGAGGCAAAATTTCAAACCACCTCCTTGTATTTGGTACAGCATACTGGAAATGTGACATGGATTGCTAATTCTATAGCCTTCACAGTTTAGATAGAAGGTGGAGTGAGGGAAAGATGCTAGCTTTCATGCTGAAAAACATACATATTTCTGAAAGGTGATTACTTGTTTAAGAGCAATGCCAGAGATTTAGATCTTGGAAGCAACCTAGGAAGGAAATGGGCAACACAGCAGGGAAAATGAGTACACAAGTTTTCAGCTTCAGCATCCTCTTTCCTCTCCCAGGCATGAGGTTGGGAGCAGGACTCGCCCCCCAGGAACTGCCAGAGGGCTGGGGCAGTTAAAGGCACAGCTTCTCTAGGCTTCTTAGGGAATCTCACTCTGAACTGATCTAGCAAATAAAAATCACATCTACTGTGATTTCTGCCACCTCTGTGGTCCTTTCACTATTGCCCTATTGCTCTCCCGTCAAACAGGCTTAGCCCAGCAGCTCTGCTGGCACTTGGCAGTGAATCATTGCAAAACTTTGCTGGTTTAGCTACCTTTCTCACCAAGTCAAATCCACAAAGAGCCTCAGCATTTGGAGGCTGATGTTAAAACTTCAAAGAGTTGCACCCTTTTCTCCATCTCAGTGCTAATGGTGACCATTCCTCTCTCCACTCCTTGGCTCCTCCTGCTTGCACTGGAGTCCACTCTGAAAATTTGACAACTTGTGTCCCCCCCTCTCTGTCTCAGCCCAGATGGCACACAGGAGTGGGTGCAGTGCAGGGACTCCTGTAACCCCCAGGAAAATTTCCAAATGGTATTAACCTTAATTTGGCTAAAAAACTCAAACAACAGCCCCCCCCCCCCCCCCCCCCAAAAAAAACCACCCAAACAAAACACGAAAAGAAAACTAAAGAAAAAAAAAAAAGCTTTGGTTTCATTCTCTCCTTCTTTTCCACCCCCTCTCTGCACTGGCACTCCAGACTCAACTGTCTCTACAGTCAGGAATGACAGCTAAAAGCAGTCCTGTCTAACGGGTCAGGAACGTGGCAGGGGCATTGCAGCACAGAGGTCCACATACCAGCTCCCTATCCCAAAAGGGAAGGGTGGCAACCATGAAAATTCCTCAAATCCTGGAGGCTCAATGCTTCAAGGCTTCTCTGCCAAACCGAGAGCTTCAGCAGGCTGTACTGTAGTGAAAACCCAAGAGGTAAAGGAACAGAACCTCAAAGGTGTTTAAAATAAACACATCTGAAGAATGTGATGGGCAGCAAGTACCTGATAGCCAAACTGGTAAATATACTCAAGGTGTCTAACTCACCTCCTTGTGCTGCGGGGAATAAGCGTGGTTGAGGAGTTAAGCCTGAGGTCTTCTGTTCACAAGAGGAGAGCTAAGGAAGCTGCATGGTAGGTGGCCCATTTCTGCCTTCACCCAGCCCTTAAGGAGTCAATAAACCTAAGTCTCTCCTTCCATTTAACTTTCTGTAAAGACTCCTATTTTCTTCTGTGCCATCTTCCCAGGACACACATACATACTCTTCTTAGGAACAACTCTCCTTTGCAACAAGACTGAGCCCACAATACTTACTGTCAGAACGCCTAAGGTGATAATGAACCTGAAGTGTGTCTGGGGTGGGCTAAAGCCACAGGCATTTGTTGCTTAAACCATTACACAAGAGGTTACTCTAATTACGAGTGGAGCCCGCAGGGGGTGAACAGCAGCTCCCAGCCCAGTGCAAAAAGGCAGCCCCTTGATTCAGAGACCAAATTAGCGACGGGGTGTGGAGCAGAAGGGAAATAGGCTGGGTGAGGGGAGGGAGGACAGCATGCTGGTGGGAAAGGAGCCCTCACTTTTCCTGTCTGATCCTAGCGCCTTGGCCTTGGGTATGCAGCCCTGAGAGCCCCAGAAAATTACTCTTTACCCCATCCAGGCCTGAAGAGGCTTTTATTTTTAGAAAAATCAGTGCCACATGCAACTGTCTTAAGCAAAGGCAAAAAACTCCCCAAACAAACTTATGAGGTTTATAAGCAGTGCAAATCCAGGGTTATTCCTTCACTAATGGGGTTTGTCTGGTGTTACCAAGATCCAAGCCTGGGCCACTGGTTACAGGGAGCACAATGGAATTTGAAGCCTAATTAACAAAAGAAATCCCTCCACCTGCATTTAACCAGCACACGTGTTTCCAATTGGGCTCATGGCCACAAGTGGCTAAAATTGTGCTAAACAACTCTATTTGAGAGCACGTGGCAGAAAAACAGCCTCCTGAGTCATGAGCCAGATCCAGATGCTCAAGAGACCACAAGAATCAAAACAAGACCACGTTCAGGGATGTGGGTGGGGGGAATGGGAAGAATCATTTTACTAAGATAAGACTTCAATACTGTGCAGCCCAGTTAGCTGTAAACAGCAGTCATTACCAGACTTGTGGTAAGATGTGCCAACCTCATGAAGTTCAACCAGGCCAAGTGCAAGGTCCTGCACCTGGGTCATGGCAACCCCAGGCACAAATACAGGCTGGGCGGGGAATGGATTGAGAGCAGCCCTGGGGAGAAGGACTTGGGAGTGCTGGTGGATGAGAAGCTTAACATGAGCAGGCAATGCGCCCTTGCGGCCCAGAAGGCCAACCGCATCCTGGGCTGCATCAAGAGAAGCGTGGCCAGCAGGTCGAGGGAGGTGATTCTCCCTCTCTACTCTGCCCTGGTGAGACCCCACCTGGAGTACTGTGTCCAGTTCTGGAGCCCCCAGCACAAAAAGGACATGGACCAGTTGGAGAAGGTCCAGAGGAGGGCCACGAAGATGATAAAAGGGCTGGAGCACCTCTCTTATGAGGACAGGCGGAGAGAGTTGGGGCTGTTCAGCCTGCAGAAGAGGAGGCTCCGGGGAGACCTGATAGCAGTCTTCCAGTACCTCAAGGGAGCCTACAAGAAAGATGGGGAGAGGCTGTTTAGTAGGGCCTGTTGCGATAGGACGAGAGGTAATGGTTTTAAAATAGAGGGGGGTAGATTTAGATTAGAAATTAGGAAAAAATTTTTTACGATGCGGGTTATAGAACACTGGAACAGGTTGCCCAGAAAGGTGGTGGAGGCCCCATCTCTGGAAGCGTTCAAGGCCAGGCTGGATGAGGCTCTGAGCAACCTGACCTAGTCAGGGATGTCCCTGCTCCTTGCAGGGGGGTTGGACTAGATGACCTTTGAAGGTCCCTTCCAACCCTAACCATTCTATGATTCTATGATGGTACCTGTGCTGGTGACCACCTCAGCGTGAAGGAATCAGAGGAACAGACTTCTCCATCACCCCTTGTCTCTTTACTGTCTGCAATAGGACGCTCATACAACCTATTATATGAAACCTATGCACTCCAAAGTGGTGCAGCTGTCATCTTGCCTCTGTACTTAGCTAGGCAGTTCAAAGGAAAATGTACAGCAAATGTTCAGTAAAACTAACAATAGAGCCAAGTCACTAACATGTTGCTCCTCAAAAGGAAAAGGTGTTTCTCCCTTTTGAGGAAGATAAAAATCCACCAACCACCTGCTTTTATCCCAGGGTTGTGCTGTGCTCAGTAGCACTGCATGTTGACTACCCTGAGCCTAGCTCTTCAGACAGACTTGGTGACAGAATGTAACAGGCCCGCTGATAAAAGGATTCACAGGAATTACTGCTGGGCTGGAGCTGCTCCACTTCTGTAGTTGAAATGCAAATATAACTAGCTAATTACAAGCTCTTTTCATCCTAAAACAGAACCTTTTAAGCTCTCTCTGATACTTATTAGCAAGTTGGTGCTTGCATTTCTTTCTTATTTAGGAATGGTAGCATCACCTGAGACCCACAAAAATCACAAGAAGAATTCAGAGAAATGTTTTGGGTCCTACTGTGTAAAAAGTACCATTCAGCTGGATCATCAGCACTCAGGCTGGCCCTGAAGTGCCCCCAGGGACCTACTGTCTCCCAGAGACAGGAGAGACAGTGACACTCAACAGAAATAGTGATGCTCAGTGACAATGCCCTAGCTTGGGGCACACCAGTCAAATGAGGCTTGCTTCAAATAAAGCCTTAAGTTGAACTTTCTAACGAGTTATTAGTGTACTGAAAACTTTTCAGCTAGCCGTGGCTCTCTGCTTTCTACCAGCGACAGAGACAATCGTGAGCCTGAGCCTCAGCCCAGTATTCAGGGACTTAGTGAACACTGGAGCAGCTACTTCCATTTCAGACATGGCAAGGCCAGCTCTGAAGCTCACTCACAGCCCACACAGACAGGTAGCAGGACGGTGGTGCTATGCTGCACAGGCGCAGAGCGCACATTCAAAATCCGCTACAAGGCATGTGTTCGGTCTGAGAAGTGACTGGGTAGCTCTGGTATGGGATACGTGCATGGCACCAGACTGATGGAGATCTTTATGTTAGTCCCTATCAGCCAGAGGAATTGGTCCATGCTGCCAATCACCATCTCACAGAGAGGAAAGAGACAGTCTGGTGGGCTGTTCCCACACATCCTTTACCCAGGACAGCTGTTTGGTGTTAGTGTCCTTCAGGTGGCTGCTGAGGACCTCTCAAGGTTGCAGAGAGGCTCTGGTTTGCAAGGCTCAGAATTACTGTTCTTGTGCGAAAAGAAATACAATAGACATTTGGGATTAAATAGGAGAAAAGTGGAGTCAGGGGTCTTTGCTGTATAGGCCTCCTTAGCTGAACACCGCTGGTGCAATCAAAGCTCTGCTAAGGACCTTGTCTTCCCAGTAGCACAGCCTGGGAGGATGATGCCAGTCCTGCACTGAAGTTGCATATCAGAGAGGACAGAGTTGCTCTGTCGCACCAGGAACCATCTTGCCTCAGTTGTTCCACCATCACTTGAATTATTATCATTGGAACTTTTCTAGCTCCAATTTCTATTTGCAACTTAAAATATACTTTGCTAGCTTGAACATTGCTGTAAGTCTACTGGATTTAAGCTTTGCGATACATATTTCACAGAAAAGCTACACCAAAAATCAATTTAAAAGAAGTTGTCACTTCTGAGACCCAGTCATGGAAAGATAGAATTAGATCACTGTAGAGATACACACTCCACCCTGCCTCAGACCCTGTGAATGCACAAGTCGGGAGGCAGCCAACCAACAGAACAAATCCAGTCCAACGCCAAGTACCGGGGGAGCTGGGGGATGCAGAAAGGGTGGGTTTTGCCCAGCCAAGTGCTTGAAAGTGACACTGGCTACATGATCTGCCAATTCTGCTGGAGGGCAAGTTTGGGATGCAGCCTGGCTTCTCAGCAACCTTGCGCTGTGCCAAGGAATCTCACACATACTGTGCTGCTAATCAGCCGGTGGGGTCCTGCCAGCTGTTCAGACCCTGCCCTCACCTCAAACTGGTGACAGGAATGTTGAGACTGCACCTACCAAACCTACTTCCAAAAGGGATTAGCAACCCCAGATTTCTCCGCACAAAGGCTTTCTGTGCCAAAAGGGAAATGTGCTGCATGACAGCAAGAAAGCAGGGACCTCAGTGATGTATCCACCTTTCAAAAGCTGAATGTGCTGTCTGGAGCTGGTTATTAACATCTGTTTGGAAATCTAGGAGAGTAGGATTTTCCTCTCCCACAGAGGGAAAGGAGCCATTGGGGAAAACAGGGCTCTTCTCCTGGGAGATGTAAGGTTTCTCCCTTGCAAACACTAGTAGAATCCTTATAAAGACGGAAGTCAAGTCACAATGCTGCTGATGTCCTCAAATCCCTCCTTCCTGCTGTTGATCATCATTCAGCCAAGCCTACAGTCAATGATACCACGTTCTTTGACATGGAACGTGGCTGACAGGACTGCCGGGCAGCACAGGCAGATGGGATGACAGCAAGCTGGGGCAAAGAGCTGACAGTACAAGATTAGCTAGACATGTGAATTTGTGGACACAGGCCCAGAGCAGTTCTAGGTCCCCATTCTCTCTTGGACATTTTGTGATTCATTCATAGGTGCAGATGGGAATATACCTCCCTGCTAGCAGAAGGAAACTGGCTTGAAAAGAAAGGTTTCCTGGAAAGAAGAGAGTGATGACAGAGGTCTCTAAAAAGGCAGAGACTGAGACAAGAAGTCTAGGATTTAGAAAAAGATGTCTGGATGAAAGAGGACTTGGAATAAAATGCTTAAGAATAGAATAAGGTGAAGAAAGACAAAGGAAAGAACAGGCAGGAATAGAAGGACAGAATGAGGAGGGAGGACAGAGAGAAAGGATATGGGAAACATGGAAGGAGAAATTCAGTATGGGGAGATACATCAGCATCAAACAGGGAGGCAGGGAGTGCTTGTGGGAAGTGGATGTGGAGGAGTACACATGGAATAGAACAGTACTGCTGGTAATATGATAACAATGCCTTGGTGTCCAAATGCATCTCAAAAAAAAAAAACCAACCAAAAAAAACACACATACACACACACACACCTGGATTAAGCTATCCACCAGTGGAAACATCTGTGGATGAGCCATAAATAAAGGAGGATGCTTTGCTAGATTATTTTTAATGTCATAATTAATATCTGTTCTTAAGTGAGACAAGCTATTGAGAAAAGTCTAGGGTCTCCTGGCCAAGCATGTGGCACCAGCTCAGAATGGACTTTTTTAGAATTAATGAATCTGTTCAGGTACTAGTTTCTGAACTGGAGTTCACTTATCAAAAACCCCCAAACGAAACACAAAACCAAATCAAACAAAAAAAACCCAAACCAAACAAAAACCCTGAAGAAACCCTGGTGAGTTTGTTTTGTTTTAAAAAGTGTCAGACTATCTAGACAGTTTTCCTTGTTTCAAATTACATCAAGAAAAAAAATATTATATCCATTTCAAACCTCTGTGCTATTAGCATTAATTGAAATCTTCTATGGAGCCTGCAGTGTGCATGGGGGAAGATCATAAGCAAAATAGTTTATTGCCTCTTGTTGTTCTGAAAGCTGCAGAGATGGAAGTGTTAGCCCAAAGTACTTGATCTAAACAGATCTGACTTTTGCTTCACATACAAATCATGTTAAAGATCAAGTCCACGTCTGGCTAGAAGGAGGAACAAATGATGCGGGAAATGGAGAAAGGGATGGCTTTGAAAATTTTAGACTGGGATTTTCGATGCACCATTCCATTAATTTTAATGACTATCTAAATTCCCTAGTAGGCTTTGAATAACCTCAAAGTTAAATTCTTGTTATTTTTGGATATTTCCTCTACTTGACCCAGCTTTGTCCTTTCACAGTGGAAAGAAAGAGGTGAAAAGAGCGTTCTGAACTTTCTGCTCAGAAAGAGCTCTGCAGAGACTTCCCTGCCTAAGTTTGCAGTGGTCATTGTCACTGCTGCCTTCTCTCCGAAACACTCATCTCAAGCCCCCTGAACACTATTTGTTTGCCATGTTGCTGACAGAGATTGTACAGATCGCTTGGGAGAGGGCGGTAAATCATAACTATATGACAAGCTGCTTCTGACAGCAGGTCCCTCTTGTCCTGTTTCTGGAACCTTTTGGACTTTGTTTTATGTGTTTTTGTGGTCTGAAATATTCTATAAATCTCTTTGAACCTTTCAGAGCCTCCCTTTGTATCTCACTCGCACAGTTCTGCAATTACCTATTGGACTGGGAAAGTCCAGAGCTGACAACTCACTTTTAGCCTGGCTACAGTTACTGTATCATTTCACTAGCCAGCTCCTCATTAATTTTCCATATTAAATTTTTATGAAGAAAAAAATATTTGAGCAGCTACAGAAGATGCATAAAAAGTAGACACTTAAAACCTCAAGCTCAACACCTTTCCATCTGCAAAAACGCCTCCATACTTCTGGCTATTTAAAAAAAGTTCTTCCTCAAATAAATGTAAACACATAAAAACATGAGAGCTCTGTGAGGCAAAGTGGTTTACCTAGCAGAGGGAGGGACTGAGGCTTTCAGCATTTTCACGATAATTCAGCCTCTTTGTGCCCCAGTTTTCTCCTCTGTGATACAGAAATAATAACAGGTTTCATTTTCTTTGCTAAAAAGCATTTATTTTTGATGGATTTGTTTTTTTTTTGGTGAAGGATAGAGAAAATATTTTGTTTGAAAAGTGAAAATAGGAGGTTGCAAACTGAAAGGTGGGTTGCTTTGAGAAGTTGTCTAGGTAAAATTAGTAATTAAGAAAGTACTTTCTCTGCTCTTCAGCTGACACCCATAGGTGTTACGCACATTGGGGTTTAAGGCTAACTCATATGTGTCACCACAAGCTCCTGGCTCTACATTTTGCATTAACTTAAGTTCATCCCATAAGCCTATTGGCATGCAAATAAAACGTACACTAGAGTCCAAGGCAGCTGAAACAGCTGAATTACTGCAAAGACAGAAGCCTACCAAGTAGTAGAAATCTCATCAGTATCCTAGCAGAAACAGAAATGAACAGCAAGAGAACAAGATGAGGAGTGGGGAAAAAAAGTGGCAATTGCAGTAATGGGAGGACCATGAGAAGGATGAGAACATTGGCAAGACTAGGAATAAAGAAGGTCAGATCCTGGGTCCACTAGTAGTTAGACTGGCCATGGAAAGCTGAGGCAGCAAAGAGGTTAGAAAGTGTACAGATGTTTTATAGCTGGAGATGACTGGATAATGAAGGGTATTGCTCTGCGCATGACTTTTGCTTCATGTCGTGCCACTCTGGGAAGGTTCACAAGAAAGAGAGGCTGCCGAGACCTCCACACATTAGTGATACTGCCAAAAGCTCTTTCAGACTGGAGTGGTCTGTTCTCTTCCCCGATACTCTGGGGGCAGGTCTGATTACTTACTTTGCTCTTCACACTCCGCTGAGGCTGCCCTGCCATCCATCATCTGCCACTTCCCCTACAGGTCAGCAGCATGCTCACTCTCCAGGTGCGTTCCCAAGCAGCGCTCACCTCCCACCCTCCAGTGCACAGTGAGCATCTCCTAATCGGATTCATACATTCAGTAAGTGAATATACTGAGCTACCAGTGAAAGGGGGATAGTAAATACACTCACACTCCCACTGTCGCTCCCCCTTTACACACCCACCTGCTTTCTTTCACAATGCCACCCTGTGTAATCGCTTCCTCCCATCTGGCTGATAAGAATGGCGACAGGTAGCTTACAGGGTAGCACAGTGGCAGCGAGGGATGCTGCCCAGCCGCACAAACTAAACCCCATGGCACGTTTGTGATGGCTTGTAGAGGTCAGTAGTTGAGCTCGAAGCTGTGGATCAGGGAGGTGCTCTTGCTCCCATACAAGAGGGAAAAACATGCGGCTGTTCGTGTTGGTAACAGTGTCCCAGCCACATGTAGGGAAGGGGGTACACAGCAGGAGACCCTGGTACAAGAAAGAATGGTTCGGGGCTTCAAATATGCAGCTGTTAAGACAATCAAACTCAGTCCTCCGCTCTACTCTTGAAGAAATCCCTTTGTATTGGTTCACATCTGTAAGAGGTGAATTAGCAATGCTTACACTCACTGTATCTGTTTAGACATCAGGGCAGGGATCATGACTGTACAGGAGATATCATCTGTCACTGTGCTAACTCTGGACATCAGCTTACCCACAAATTGCAGGCCTGCCCTGGGCAGAGGAACCAGCTGCACCTCTGGGACTGGGGTAAGCCTGGAAGCACAGTGCTGCACTCCAGCCAACAACCCCTGATGCTCAGCAGAGCTAACGACCCGGGATACAGGGACACACTAGCACAGGTCTAGCACAGACTCGTTTACAGCTAACGGGAGGTCTCGCACTGCATTGCGCAGATCTTGTAGACCAGTCTCTCCTGACTGTCCCACTCTGAAGACCGTATGGCTCTGTGTTCAGCTGACTTTCAAAAACATCTAGAACACTCCAAACAAATATGTGCAATTAAGAAAGTTACATTAGTTAAGATTAGTCTTTTCACTAGCTGTAAAAATGAGGAAACAGAAAGCTAAGGATGAATCACTGTATTAATGATGCCACTCAAATAGCAAATTCCTACTCAATACCCTAAAAATAAAATCAAAGCTACCCTCAGTTTCACCTAAGGAGCATTTGGGAAATTTTGGTATTAATACTTGTATATACATTTTAGGAGCAACACTGTAAGCTAATTCCATTACACTATTTACTCCCTAACAATTATTTTATTCATCTTTGAAACAGATGAAACATGTTTTATTGACATCCTTGAAAGACATATGTAATGTCAGAGCCATTTGAAAAAGACTTATCCCATTCCATAGTATTGAGCAGTACATTAGTAACATGTTTAATGTTTTTTTCTTCTGTATTAATGACATAAGGAAATGTATGAACATAAAATGGATATAAAAATCCTGTGAGTTTAAAAATCCAAGGTAACCATAGAGCAAAGACTCTGAATAGTGGTGAAGTGCTTCCAGGTCTAAAGAACTAAAACTGGTTAGTTGCAAAGTGCTTTCAATTGAACATAGGAAAACCCTCGGAGACAACAAAAAGGATGTTGTTCCTGAGTAAATACAGTTAGACATCAATTCATAGTGGCTTCTGTGTCCTTCCTTAAAAAGTTTGATTTTGAAATCATTCTAAAATAAAATAATACCCTAATTTAAATCTTTAAAGCTCCATGAAAATAGTACTTCTCATTTCAATTAAGACTACCATGCAGCTGGGTTTCCCAGGAAATGAACTGTATTTCCAGCCAGATACTTTATCCGGGTGAACATTGCCTGGGCTGTGCAGACATCTGATACACTGGCAGGTCAAGTACGTCCATGGAAGCGCAGTAACTCCGACAGGGCTACCTGTGCAGCCAGAAGTCCTCTACACGTCTGTGGATCAACTCATTAGCAACCCCACTGCACGCATTTGCAACCCTTTAGCTCAAGAGAATAAGTTAAATTCCCGAATTCTATTTAAATCAATAAAATAGAGCGTGCACACACATACACACACTATATATTTATTCATAGTTCTGTGGTACATTTCAAAACATAACTTCTGAAGGCAGGCAATAAAAACTAAAAAACACCCTACAATTCAATAGCCTAGCAAGATTTTAGATGCAGTATTTTCCAAGACAATGCTTTCCCTCTCCCCATGCAACAAGTAATTCAAATTGCCACCCCCACCTCTGAGGTCTGCTTGTCTCAGAAGTTTTAAATACATGAAAAATCACTATGGCAGGTGAATTAAAGAAATGATGCCACATTAGCTAAGGGTTGTGAGGTTGTAGATAAAATAGCAGTCTTCTATGGATTGATTTTTTGGGACTTGCTAAGTTACAAGAGCATTGCCTTTAGTTCAGGAGTGGCACTGGAGGAGCTTCAGCTCTCAGAGAAATATGCTTACAAACAGCCAGAGTTGAGCCCATGGCTAGTGATACACCAATCACCTGTAACAGATGGCATCAACAGTTTGGCTATTAAAACAGCTCGAGGAACAGCGCGTGCTGCTGGCAGGAGGGGCTCAGAAGAGGCAAGAGACACCACCACCATGAAACCAATCACTTTTAGGATCTTAACCCAGAGCTGACTATGCAGTCTCCAAAGCGTGACGATCTGCACTTTGCACTGGCACACTTCTGGAGAGACCCATCTTCCCTGCTGAGAGGATATCCTTCTCTTAAACAGTGCTGGGTCTCAGCTCCACCTGACAGTGCTCTGGTTACCCTGAAATGAAAACAGATGAGAAAACTCCCTTTTCACAGGACAGTGGTGTAAAGCTTTTGCTGATAATGACTTTTTCTTAAATGCAATTATGTTGGCTGAAAATCCCCTGAACTTGAGAGTCAGGAAGCCACAGCTTTCTTTGCCAGAGGAGTCATTTAGAGGAAGAAACGTGTCCAAACAGCTCATACACTCCCCAGAGACAGCCTGAGGTTACATCACCTGAATATAAGGGAATTATGGCCAGTACGAATCCCTGTGACCATGTGCACCTTCCCTTGTTTTTAAAAGCTCTGTCTCCCACAAGATAAACCCACGGATGCTCAAATTCTAATCAAGGTGTTCTGCAAGTCCATGATGAGCATGGTGAAGGCAATAACGGGATCACTTCTTAGTCTCACAGTTCCCCCCACTCCGGCTTGGAAAAGGGAAATAAAATTTCTTTCTGTGGTCATGATCCTGAGTACCAACAGTAGTTTGCAGTTGTGCAAGGGTCATTTATCCCGGTGTACGATTCCCAACGGCACCCTCTCCCTGCAGTTCTACCCTGGTACCAGTTCTTTGTTCTGCACCACTTCCACAGCTGTAAGCCACGGAAATTCAGGTCCTGCATTTCTCAGGCTCCAGGAGACACCAACCCAGGGATACTTCAGCATTTAATGAGCTGCCTTTTCCTTTGACAGGCAAGTCTCCAGACAGGACTGTTCTGACCAGAGCAAATGTATTCTACATGTGTTTCTGATTAGGATCCACCTCATTGTCCCAATATATTCCCTGTATTGCTTTATGCCATGTTATAAAGGGTCAGCTTCTAGATCTACATGTAACATAACATAATTATCAACGACAGGGTGCAAAGGCCCAGGGCAACAGAGAAAGGGAGGCCCATGCTGCTCAGATCAAATGTCCATGGACAGCTGTTTGCTTGTCACCTAGTTTGACTTTATCTTGCTAAATTGTTTGTTCTTCCTTTAATAGACAGCAGAGCCAGAGGGCCAGGATGGCCACAAGGCACTTCCAAGATATGTATCCATATTACCATGATGCTCACAGCCTGCTGGCACATCAAGGATCACGTGAAACCTGAAGATGCTCTGGGATATGGCAGCCATTTAAAAAAAAAAAACCAAAAAACGCTGTTACTCACAAGCCGCAATGGGTGAGGTACTATGCATCAGTGCCAGTGCTGATGGTTACGCTGAGAGAGGCTGTGGGCTTTCTCATTTCCTGCAGATACACCCAGAGTTAAGGCTCAAACATTGCTTGTGGGAGAAGGAAGTGGCCACAGAGTCCTCAACATCCAGAGAAGGCTGGGACACCTCTTTCACTGAAACCATGGGTAGTTCAGTGTCCAAAAGCCTTCAGAGATGTTGGGGTGCAACCTTTTCTGCCCTAGTTTGGGCATCCTCAATCCCTGTTGTCTGCCTTGGCACCAGCAAATGAACTTGCTTTAGCAGGCTGGCTTTTCCCTCCTCAGTTTGCAGTGTGTTGTCTGATGCCTACTGAAAGAAACTAACTTGCATGCAAGGGTCAAACTTGCTCTAAGCTTTCATGGACTGAGTTCATCCTGAGAAGGGCTATTGTGGAACTGCTCCTTAACTGCGGGCACATTCACGTCAGCCCTAAGTGATCCAGCACACCTAGGTACTGCCTTAAGCTGCACCGGCTATACATTGCCTGAAATAAACTATGTATTACATGACCTGTAACACAGATGCACTTGCCTTTTCCAGCTTCTATCCTACAGATTGGAGATCTGAGGGATCAGACAATTCTGGGACTTGTGTGAGATCCTCCAGAGAGCAGAGACACACCCGCCTTTGCAGACTCCTGCCCTGCCAGGTGCATTGCCAGCGCTACCTCCACTAGCTGCACACAAAGCCAGGAACCACAGGCAATCTGTAGAAATGGAAGCGCTAAAAATGAAGTGAACCCATCCCAAAGCAGGAAGGGGTCAAGGCCAGCCTGCAGAATGAGTTCAAAGGCATTATTGGGGGATTAACACAAGGGACTGAAGCAGGTGATCTAACTCCAGCTGGGCTACAGGGCTAGCCATTCCCCCTCTCCAGCAAGAGATTGCTTTGCAGTGGGAAAGATTTTCCCTTTCTTTTCTGGGCTGCGGTGCTCAGCTGCCCCTGCACTTTGCAGGTGCACTCAGCTGAGACTCGTCCCAGAGCCTTGCATTCAGAGCACATAAAAGCTTATGCCTCCCCCTGTGCCCATGTGTCACAACAGTGTCAGCCTATGTCACCGATCAGAAGCGAACTACAACGGGGCTACGGCACAGCCCCCTAGCACAGGTCTCGCCTGCCAGCCATTGAAAGGAGCCTTAAAAATATGACAGAATGGGGCACTTCTACAGGAAAGCAAAGATTCAATAAAGGCTTTATAGCTTCGTGTTTGCAATATTTTGCCTGTAAAAAAAAAGAGTTCTTGAACAAGTGCATTCAACTTGCTCAAAACACAATCATTTCTCTAAACTTCTCCAGGCTGAAAGGTTTCTTCTAGCCTTACACAAGCATGATGAGAATCATAATTTGGCCTGTAGCCTTTTCCCCTCAGGACCAGCCAAGCTGCCTGCCGTACATCAGACTGCAACACAGGGGCATTTGAATCTCCTGTAACCCACCGCCCGATGGCTGTTGAAATGATCCTATTTCCTTCCACTTACTACTTGGCCCCCGCCCCCTCCCTTTTTTTTTTTTTTTTAGGAATTCAGTCATCTAGTCAGATTAAGTGGTTCAGATAATTTCTTTGCAGTCAAAAAAATGCTGCTAAAAATGCTAAAATGCTCTTGGCTGTGTCCTGTCAAAGTAAATCCAACCCTCATCAGTTTTCAACAAGTCTCTGAGAATACATTCAATTGATATGAAATCAAGCAGACAAGGACATTTTGCTGGAGCCAGTTTTGCTGAGGCAAAAAATCGCACCCAGCTCTAACCCACAGCCATGCTCTCCAGCCAGCACAGCACACTCACACAAGCAAGCACACACACCCAGATGCATTATCCTCCGTTAAGCTGCTCAGTAACGGTCTTTTTATAAAATCCTCGTTACACATCAGTTGCCTCCAGGAAAGAAAAGGCCATGTGCTGAACGTAAATAGTCTAAGAGTAACTTTTTTTTTCCTGGGATTTACACTCCTTGTGGGAGGTTTTGCCTTTGTTCAATAAGGAAAAAGATGACTGATCTGCTAAACTGGAATATGGTCATGTTAACCTCTTAAATGATTAGAGGGGAAGCTAGTCGTCTTCTAGGGTATAATAAAATGCTCTAAAACATGCAGTATGCTATACATCTCCTTGCCTACTTGGATTTTACCTGAACACAATCATCACCTTTCGCATCACATGAGTCATGGAGATATTTTTCTCAGGGTAGGGATGTAACCTATGTGCAAATGCATAAACAAGAGGAGAGGGGCTACACATGCCACATAACAGAGAGTAAGAGAGGCACATCAGGCAAAGCATGGTGCTGGGGAGTCGGTGGGGGGAGAGAGACTGACATGAGAGATGGGATTAGGACCTGGCTACTACATTGCAAGGGGGAGCATGCTCATAAGTACTGTGCCCAAACCAGCACCTGCCCTCTTGCATATGCTCCACCTTCTTCCCACTTGGCTCCATCCCGCAAACACACAGACCAAGCAGGACAATTCAGATCAAAGCAAACCTGGCACATGGCAAGGCAGGGGGACCCAGCCTGTCAGCAGGGGCTCACCAACCCAAACCACCAGGATTCTGCCTTCTGCCACCCCAACACAGTCCACAACAATAGCCACTGCACAAACCCAAAGCCCCCTCCAGAAGGACATACCTCACCAGGAAGCCGTCACAAGTCCCCAGCCTCAGCAGAGGAGGCAGAACCCAGCAGGAAGGGTTATCACATCCAGGAACCTCTGGATGCAAGCAAGCAGACCAGACAGGCACACGCTTGGGGCTGTGGGTCTAGGACAACCCCCCCTCACAGAGCCCCCCAGGCAGAGGGCAAGGGAAGGCCTCCTGCCCCTTCCCACCACGTGTGTGGGCCAGAGCAGGATGAGGAGACACACAGACACCACCCAACCACACAGCAGCCTGAACAGTCAGCCATCTGCTGAAGGGCAATTAAGTTCCTCATTAGCTGTAATTAGCTGGCACCTGACACCCCTTAACAGAAGCCCAGGAGTAGAGGGGCCTCTGTCTAGCAGGAGAGGGCCAGTGGGACACCAGTTTTTGTGGCTTGTTTTATCAGCCTCTGTTTCTCTGAGCTCCCTGAGACCATGCTGGAGTCACACCAGAGGCAGCACCTGCAAGCACGAGCCTGACCCACAGCCCACCAGAGTCGGCCAGGGACCCCCGTTGATCTCAGCAGGCTGTGGATCAGATCTTCACCGAACAGGCTGAAAACAACAGCTCAGGAGAGCTGAGCCTTGGTCCTGAGCCGCAGCCACCAGCACAAGCTGCTCCGGAGGCTGCGTGCTACTAACTGAACCAAGGGCAACTCTCGTTAACTATCCAGTCCCTCCTGCATCGGGCTTCTGCCCTCTACAAATGTACAAACAAGGTCTGCAAAAATCTCCTATCCTGGGTGAGATCTCTGGCCAACCCTCTCACCCAGATGAAATCTTCAACCAGCAGGAACTTCACCTCCTACCCCTAAGGCAGATAAAAGGTTAATTTGGGCGGGGAGACCTGCCGACACTCTTCTCTGCAGTCAGACACCTTATCTGTTGCACTGCTGGTCCTCAGCAAATTAAGTGGGTCAGGCAATGTCATCTTTGCAACTTCACGGCCAGAAGGAATGGGGGCCCTAAGTGGCCCACTGACCTTTTGGTAGACTTGGTTGCTTCAGCAAGTGTGGGTGGCAAACTGCTATGTCTCCACAAGGCTGTTAATGTGTGTGGTCTAAAGGACCTTGATTATTTTCAAGGCAAAATAATCCTGGGGATAAGGGAAACCAAGAGGCAGGGAATGATCAAAGAGAAGAGAGGAAAATCTTGTAGGTGGATGCTCTTGTTCTTGCTACACTTGGAATTGGTTTAAAATTGGGTTTTGCTAGCTGGGTACAAGACTATGGGCTGATGCTATTCAATCATTAGCCAGTATTGCACTGTTTTTCCCTGTGATTTTCATGCTCTTACCAAGAGCGTGCACTGAGAAGCAAGCGGGAGCAGGTGGCAGGGCGTACAGGCATGTTGGGTGGCTGCACCAGAACTGCTTGGACAATGTTTTTTGAACAGTCAGCAAGATAAATGTTCACTCTGCTTTTTGCAGGGGAAAAGCCTTGGATCCTCTTGAAGGCCTGTCCCATCAGCAGCCAACCTGTTTATTGTATGTCCACATTCTTTGATTAGTTCTTAAGGACCTGGCATTCACTTTGCAGCACATGAGCTTCCTACAAGCCTTAATGCATTTATCTTCCCAGATAAATGATGAGGGAAGAGCTACTAACTCCCTTGGACAGAGCAGATCTTTTGATGCAGGTCTCTTAAATCCTAGACTAGCCGTTAAATCCCCCCACTGTTTAGTGGTC
Source organism: Chlamydotis macqueenii (assembly GCF_036417535.1). Classification (NCBI taxonomy): domain Eukaryota; kingdom Metazoa; phylum Chordata; class Aves; order Otidiformes; family Otididae; genus Chlamydotis; species Chlamydotis macqueenii. The sequence goes on from NC_141562.1 coordinate 20,962,795, forward strand.
TCCAACTGGTTCTTTAGGTCATTCATTATTTACAGTATGTGCCTGGCTGTATGGTATTTCATTACCTCTGGAGGAGGAGGGCAAACACAAAGAGTTGGGAATCTCTGTGTCCTCCTTAGCCTCAGAGACCCTGCAGGACTTCAGACTCCTTGGAGCTAATCCCATGCTCTTTTAACTCATTTGTATAGTTACTCTTTGTAAGAGGGGAAAGGATCAGTCAATGTGATGTACAGATCTTATATTTTCACTTTGTTACTGTCATATTGAGCCTGCAAGCTGAATGTAGAGAAAAGCTTATAGAAAGCAATGTACCTTAAAAAAAAAAAAGTCATTGTTTCTAGTTCAAATTTAATCTCCAGCTGTGGTTCTTGCAGTGAGTCCACCAGAGTAAAAAGCCCTTCACAACTGGGTAAGCTCTTCCTATGAAGGCATCTAGCAGTCTCAGCAAGGCTCCTCTTTTTTTTTTTCTTGATGCCCTAAGTAGCCTGAGGTCTCCAATTCCCATACTGCAAAGCAGTCACAAACTCATTTTTTAGGACTCTGTGTGTGGCTTTCCACTGCATGCTTTCTAATTTTTCAGTTTCTTTAAAAGTAAGCCCTGTTTTAAAATATCCACAACAAAGGTTTGGGAGGGGAGGCAATATCTTTTATTAGACTAAATGACATAGCTGGAAAAACTAGACAAGCCTTCAGTTACTGAAGACTTTTGCCTTTTCTCTGGCGTCCCTGCCTTGCTTGTAGCCTTAAACCACCTCATCTTTAGCAATTCCAGTGCTGCAAAGAAAGCACGAAAATCTTAGAAAGGCTGGACATTTAATCTATACTGCCACAAAACAGCATTATTATGAGGACTGCACTGGCTGGGCTGGTTTGTTGTAGGATAGCTCACCAGTGCTAGGCAGCCCCTATTTCTTAAACATAAATCACCACTAAAACCATTTGTTTGAGTTCAAAACCAACAATGGCATACTTGAATTGCAATAAATTAGTTACGTAGGGTAGCACAGAGAATCACCAAAAAGTACATTAAGTGAAGGGGGATATAGTAAATATTTTGATAAGATGTTGTCAGAGCACAAGGCAGCTACTTTTAAGCTACATCTTTAATCTCTGTCTCGTTGCAGATAATGGGTGAGCTCCCTCTACCTCTTCCTGATTTGTCTTCTCCTCAGTCTGAAAGTTAGGACAGGGGTAAAACGTCCTTCCACCTTCAGTCAGGTTTTGAGATACAGCTGACCAGGACAAACAGTGGTTACCTGAACTGAGACCCCACGGCTCTCTTTCCCAGCAGCTAATGCAGTACCTGGGGGACAACCTGATGCCAAAATATCACATGTACAGAGAAAAAAAACATTTCAGGAAAGCATCACTCCTAAAGAGAATGAGGCAGACTGTAAATCTATTCAGCTCAGCCTCCCGTACAGCTGGGAAGGTCTCTCACTTCAGATTCCCTCCATCCGTCTTTTCAGCATCGGCCTGTCACCACAGAAAGCTGCTGACAGATGGCCCCGATTCACACAGCATGCAGGAAATCCCAATAACCCATTATCACTGTGCAGGAATTCATCTCGCAGACAGGCATCCCTGCCCACCAATGTCTGCACTTTAATACACTGAAGTCTCATTATTGTGGCTGCGTCTTACTTATCTAGTCTAAAAAAAATTTGAAAAAATCAGCAGCACCATGAAGCACTCTGCCTTCTTCAGTAATGCCAGTGGCAGGTGCCTGTGCTGGAGGGCTGGGAATGGTTTGTTCTTTTCCTCAGAAGAAATAGATTTCAGAGAAGGTCATAAAGTTGCAATCAGAGTAGATCTATCCTGTGGTCCTTCTTGCCCAGTCGCTTGTTCCCAAGAGCAGTGTGGACCTGGCAGAACAGCTGTGAGGAAATCCCCCAGTAGATCCCACGCAGTAATAAGGATTTCCCTACCTGCCCCCATAAGCATCCCAGCAGACTTGCACGAGTACAGCCCTGTCCACCGCAGGTGCCCTGATACCAGTGTAAGGGAACACATGCTGCTGTTTCTGTTCCCGCACAGCAAGGGAGATAACTTTTACAAATACAAAAGCTGTCACATTCTTGACACTAAAGCTGAGTTAATGTAACTACTTTGGCTTAAACAGAAAATTACATCTTTACAGCATTATACTGACCAAACTTCTATGAGGAGATCAGGACAGAGAGAGTGGCCTAGTGAAAAAATAAGTCTAATACTACAATGAGTTAAAAAATTATATTCTGGATCAATTATTTACACACTGTCCCAAAGCCCACATCCTTAGACCTGTTAAGGAAATAATGTTTATTTTACAGTTAAAGAAAGATACTAGAAGATACAAGAAGCTATTTCAGACATTAAATGAAAGCATTCCTGAATGGTGAAAACCATTGTGGACAGAAAGGGCACAAAGAAGGAGCCTTTGAGAAACCTGAATAAGAAAATAAATCTCACTTTATTTGCCTTGGAGAGACTTTTTTTTGATGTCAGCTCAACATTTCTTTGAAACCTTTACTGTCAAGTAGCATAGTGCAAAAGGGAAATAGAGATGTTTATTTATCAGCAGAGAATTGCAGGCCAGTCTCTGCCCAAGACGGGCTCTGTCCTCTTTACAGCTGCTGCGATGGCAAATAGATCTTGGTATTGCCCAGGGTAAGGAGTCCCAGCAGTAGCATGCAAACCCCATCTGGATCTGGGGCGTCCAGAGGGACAGTGTGAAAATATTCACAGCAAAGGGGGAAATGGATTGAAATTGCATTTATCATATTCTATTCTTTATGAAAATAGAAATATCCTTTTTTTTTTTCTGTTGCCTTCCCCAGGACTGTGGTGAAAGTCATCATATTTCGTGAATGACTGAGTGGAAAAAAGAGCACTTGGAGTTAAAAATGAGCTTGTAATGCTAAGCTAAAAAGACAAGTTTTTCTCATGTATACTTTCAGTGCAAAAGCGGCCTTCCTGTTAAATTCCTTGGTAATTTCATGATGTAAGAGTCACCCAACAGAAACGTACTGAAAAATATGTTAACTCCTTGGCTGTCAGGGGGCTACAGCCTGTGACCAGCTCAGTATTTTCTCTCTCAGTCCCTAACCTCTACCACCCTCATTGTACATGAACTATGCAGAGAACCAAACTCCCTTCACAGTGGACTCCTCCCTGGGGTCTGAAGCCATGAGCGCCGGGTCCACAGGTAGAAGGTTTGTACTTCCAACACCTGGTAGTGGGACAGGGGCTGGGATCTCACACAGGCTGCTCTCAGATGGCAAACAATTGCCAGCATGAGCTGGATTTGAGCTGGTTCCTAGAAAGAAAAAAACTTCAACCGCTTGGTTACTGTGTTTGGATTTTCTTCAAATCCACTAGCAGTGGATATGTTTTGACATGCACTCATTAAATAGCCTCCCTCCTCCCACGGACTCAAACGCCTGAATGCATAATTTTCCTTTTACCCAGAAAATGTAATTTCCTATTGTCACCAGTGCCAGCAATTTTTGTTAATGCTTTAAAGAGAGCCTTACCCCTCTTGTACATCGCTATGTTCTTCATGATCTCTCCCCAGTTAGTAGCTGTATATAGGAGACAGGGAAGTGCAACCAAGTGGTGGATCAAGGCCATCAAGAGTCTCCTAGAACCCAGGAAGCCCTGGCCCCTGCTCCTGGTTACACTCGGGGCCTGCGCAGTGAGGGGCCTGGAGAAGCAGAGGGCACAGCCACAGCCAGGAATAAGAGCACAGAGCCACAGCCCATGGACTGAAGCAGGGGCTGCAGACCATTTGTACACCATGGGAGAGCAAATCCTGCCACTGCAGCAGGTGACAGCCCTCCTGGGGCCAGGTCTTAGGTGGCTTCAGACATACCCTCTGTGCTGTAGCAGTGCATGCTCTGCCAGAAAAGTCGTGATCAATTTTCCCCGCCATCACAAACCTTGATGCCTTCAGCAAGTTTCTTGTTTTCAGAGACTGGTTTCAGGAAACCAAGATGCCCAGCTTACAAATTCTAACTGTTTGGTGCAGGTGATTTCTAAACCAAAAACTAAATATATCTCACATAAGAGGACCTATTAATATTGATCCAGGCTCTGGGCAAATAAATGAATGTACTTCTACTATTTGGATGGCTAAATATTTCCAATTAAAAGCGTTACGAACAATGCATAATATGTTTGCTTTGGAGAGTGGCTAAGGATTTAAAGCTCATGTTAGAAACATTAGCTGCTGTCACTAATGTGACTTGCTGAATTGAGCGTTTATTTTTTCTTATTTTGCCCCCATTCCCTTCAATTTTTCAATTAAAACTTAATCACCTGCCCGCTTACTCACTGCAGAAGTGATAGGGAGATTATAAGCTATCATAAACCCCTCTCCGGTCTCATATTTCTCTCTGGCAACACAGAAAAGGTCATTTCTAGTACTGGCCAACACTCTAAGCCACACTTTTATTGCAGTCTTGTGGCTTAAGCACTTGCTTTAGGAATGTGCATTGGGTGCTGGATGTTCATGTCCCATCTTCAGCTTTGTCTGAGTGTCATCTACTGAGCAGCATTGCCATCTCACCAGCAGAAATCAGGATCCAGCTCTTGGGTGACATACTTCTTGTACTTTCTTTTGACTTGGGTATGTTGATCTGTTTTCATGGCTTTTTTCCATATGTTGAATGAAACCAGGGTTGGCTTGGCATATGTGAGATGAGCAAAAAACAGCAGACCTGTGTCCCACCTGAGCAGCTGCCGAGTGGAGAGAAATTTCTGCAAAGATCATTACCTTGCTATTGAAAGCAGGCTGAGCATGGACAGCACACCACATTACCTGCTCGGAGACAATAACAGCCTAGTGCTATTGCTTTAATTTCCTTAAGTAAGCCTGTAGCTCTAAAATGAGCAAGGACTTGTTTAAGCTTGTAACCAGAGCAGTGGCTGGAGGGAAGCTATAAAGGGAGCTTGTATACATGTGCAATGATAGCAGCAAGAAAAGAGATTAGATAAACAGAAGATTGTTTACAGCATCGTGTGCCTCACAAACCTCTCCTGGCAGGAGATGTATTGCATCCACTCCAAAACAATTAGCCAGGCTGACAAGCAGGGAATATACACTGGGGGTAGGTAGCAAGGGTGATTTGTCATTGAGACCCATAGGCTATCAGAAGAGCAGAGGCCAGGGTTTTCCTGGACTCTTATGGGCAGCTGTTTATTTTTAAGAATTAATTCTTCCTGGTGGGTTTGGTGCAGTTGCCATGCTAAAAGAGCTGTTGTGAGTGCAGTATCCTTACAGGAGAAGCCAGGGAGAAAAATGGATTTGTTTTCCCTGCTTGACTGAGTGGGGTGGAGGTCAGCAGCTTGGATCTACCTTGTTCAGACAGAGCAACAGGGCCTGAAAACCACATAGCAATCCTCCTCACAGACATGTGGGGCCTGAGCTGCCATCCCTGAATAGGCTTTCACTCCCCCTGCCTCCAAAAGGGAGCATAAATGCTCCTGAAACAAGATTTTCACTTTGTACTGCTGTAAATGCAGAGTCATTCACCTGCAAGGACCTTTTCTCCCAAGGTGCTGAACATGGGAATTGACTCAAGGCTTTTCAATAGTATGGGGAAAATTCCCCTTTCATCTGCATTTTTGGGGATGGAAAATTTTACAGATGCAGCAGAGGCAGCCCTGAGATAGAAGTGCAAGGAACTAGCAGGGATGAGGCCCCAGGAAATGTTTCAGAGCAGCTCTTTGCTTCTTCAGCTCTCACCTATTCCACACAACCCTAAAAGCAGCCCTACCAAACCCTTGCCGTTCTCACCAGCTGGAACTGTCACATACCTGGGACAGCCCCACACAACAACCAGCTACCCACACTGTCCCGCAAAGGAACAAAGTGAGGTACAGAGTGAGTCTGCAGTGCCCTGTGGAAGATCGCAGACGTGCTGGCAGAGCCACGGTGGCCTGGAGCCCACCGCCCAGGCAATGGTCCTTCCCGTGGTCCTGGTTAGCTGCTGGCTATGATGGGGGTGTGGGTGAGGCAGCATTACCTGAACTACAGATTCATGAGCTGCTCTGTATCTTTGTGAAAAATATTACTTGTCATCCCTTTTTTACAGATAGTAGACTGTTTTCATCCAGATCCTTTAGATGTTCCCAAGGACTGCCCAGATAGACGGATGAAAAATGTTTGCAACCACTTTCTGTATCTGATTGCTTTTCCTCATTCGAGCCTGGTCTCTTAAAGCCCATGGTGTTGTGTCCATTTCTGACTGGGAGGCTGAAAGATTTTTAAATGGAGAAAAGTAAACAGCAGATAATAATAACATAACCTTTCTGCCAGGTGGTGTTAGCAGTAGGAATAGGCAAAGTCAGACAGTGTCTAGAGTTTCCGTTTAATTTAACTAAAACAAATGGTCCTATCCTCCACCTAATACCTCGCCCTCTAGAGTTTTAGGAATGCAGACTGTAAATCCCTGATCACCTTTAATGCCTGTTATTTTAGGAGCCCACAGTTTATGTTACTCATCAACTGACTGAACTAAAACTAAAACCCTTCTGAGAACACCAGGCTTTTTGATAACAATCCCCCCAGACCTCAACTGCCAAAAAGTCCAGTGCCACTTCCTTCAAATAGTAGTGAGGCACCTTAGCTACTGTCTTTCTTGTGGAGCTCTGCCTTTCTCACCTTGTAGGACTCTGGTCACTACTATCACCTAGCAGAGACCACCTTAGTAAAGGAGTAACTGTAATAGAAAAAAGATTCTGTGGAATTTGCTCTTTCAAAACAGACTTGTGACCTGTCCATAGTCATGATGCTGGTCAATGAGGTAGCTATCTAGTGCAGCCACTAGACCCACCAGTCTCATTTAGGCTTCTCATTGCTTATCTAATAGGTAGACAGCAAAGAAAGCAAAATTTTGGCAAAAATGTGAAGATCTCACTGCTCGGCTGGAGGGTTGCATTCCTGTATGACTGCATCCACTCAGCATCCTGGCAGAGGGACCTATGAGAGATGTTTCCAATGTAAAGAAGAACAACAGGGAGTGCAGTGCTTGATGGTGACCTCTTAAAGCCCAGTGGTATCCACCAGCAATACCGCAGTGTTTGGGGCCCTACTACCATGGAGGAGAGCATGAACATCCATCCCTGAGAAGGCGTTGCCACACAGAGTTTTATTTGGGAACGAGAAAGTCTCACGGTGGTTTGGCAAAGGATTTTCCTTCACTGTCCTCATTCCAGAGCTACAGGCAATCTTTTAGATAGACTGGATCCATGCCACAGCGTGCCTTGAAGGTTTAGTCTGAAACTTGTACTTGATTCTCATGAGGAAAGTTACCCAAATATGGCCTGTGTCTGGTGTGCAGCAGGCTTGAATTTCTTTATCCTAAGTGGCTCTCATCCTGACAAAAATGGAAAGGTAGCCCTTTCTGTGTTAGATATCATGGGAAAAAAATTCTAAACTTTAGCTCCTTCCCTGATCTCCCACCAGGCAATATTTTCCAAGAGTTAATGAAATAATGACAGAAAATCCATTAATAGGTAAAAAAATCTTATATGGAGTTCCAAATGGATGGCTTTTTATTTGTCCTTGGACCAAACTCACATTCAGCATTTGTGATGTGGAATAAATATTGTCCATAACACCTCAATAGCAGATTTTGCAAGGAAACTGTCAGGAGAGACTGGGTAGCGGCCTCCTACCTCCCTAGTGTGAGTTAACAGATCAAATCTGTTTCCAAATGCAATAAGGCACTTAATTGATCCCAAAGCTAAAAGATGCTTTCTAAGTCTAAGCAACTAGTTTCTTTTAATACAAGACAGAGCAGAAGAAGAATCTGCCCTACTGGATCAGCAGAGGAGCCAAAGCAGAGGTTGCCTCCTTGCTCGATCAGGCTGTCGCTGCCTCCTCTAATGTCCTAACCAGAGCTGACCTGGTTTTCATATGCTGGGCTGCCCCCCTGTGTGGAAGATCCAAAAACCACTGTAGGCAATCATGAGACACCTGTTTGAAGGAAAACATCTCTGGGCATCTGCACACGTGTTCCTGGGTGTGAGGATCCCATGGTTTGTAGTGGACACCTGCTGCTTGAGATCACTGATGCCTCACTGAGGCTCGTTGCCTCAGATTCAGTTACAACATTTATTTGACTATTGTACTGTCTTAACACTGTTATAGCAGTAGTGTCAGAACTGGATTTGCTGAATTTTATACATATATGTTTATTCCATTTAACAAAGTCCACAGAAAATGCTCATAAAAAGATCTTTGCCACTTTTTGCATTTGCAGAAGGACTGGTAAGTCAGAGAACAAAGATATTCAACTGAAATATTTAATGGCACTTTAATGGCTCGGTTTCTGAATGAATGCCTCTGCCCCTCATTTCCTCCATTATGGAAGCCAGCAGATGGAGGAAGAGACAGGGTGGTTGTGCTCCTCTAGCCTGGTCTGCAGAGGAGGAACCCTGCAGGATTCGGTACTTGCTGATGTTCCTGGAGCTGAAGGCTTCATGCCCAGGCAAACTGCATTGCTGGCAAGAGAGAAGGCAATGCAAGCATGTATAGAGCTACAGCTTTATTTGTGAGGCTACAAGTGAGCAAAACCCACAGGGTGAAAGGAGATTTTAAAAGACGAAGACTGTTTGCCCCCCTAGACAGAGTTCCCACAAAGACTTTTAAGCATCTGAGTCTTATTTTCTATAGACGATCTAGATCTTAAAAATAGGAGCATCTGGGGAGTAACAAAATACATCCACTTATGGATCTGCAAAAGTTTGGGTCAGGAGTTCAGACTGTTGGAAAAATACCTTCTCCCTGGAAGGAAAAGAAAAACCCAGAGACTCCATTGATTTTGGGATAGAGGTTGGGTAGTTCACATTTCTTTGGAGGCTTGTTCAGCCCTTTAATTTATACAGCCACACTTTACCACACGTGTCAGATGTACCTGCCTAGTAAACTCTTCTTCCTGGCCTTTCAAGTGCAAGCTCTCCCCTGTTTGGATGTCTCTGAGTGATGCTCATAGGAGAACAGCCCTTGAAATGCCAAACAGATGTGAAAATGCATCTGAGGAGGAATGTATGGGTGGTACCCATCTGTCATCACCCCTTTCACCATCTCATCTCCTCCCCTTTCATCTGGTGCCCACCTCTGCCAAGCTACAGCCAGGGGAGCTAGGTGAAATGCGAGACTGAGCCCTGTTTAATCTGACCTTTGTTTCTGCAGTGTGAGCTCTCCACCGGTCTTTACCTGGCTTCGTGAAATTCAGCTTCGCTTCACTGAACATTTACTTTAAGGTGGAAGTGTTGTGCCTAGGTATTTTGGGCAGGTTCCTATTGAAGAGCTGGTCCACCTTAACAAAGATCATAAAGACACAAAATCTCAGAAGTCATTTGCACTTACACAGAAAAAGCACAGTCACCACCACCACCCACATGTGTAGCCAGTCTAAGAGGTTGTTGGTTTTTATTCTCAGCTGCCCACATTTTTTTTCATCTCATTTTCTTTTTCCCAACTTACTTTGATAAAAACAGATGTTTTTCCTGAGAGATTTTTTTTTTATTATTAAAAAAAAAAGTTTTTCTGGAAAAATAAACACAGCCCTTATTATAGTGATTATCAGAACTTTGTTTGATGGAAATATAAATGCAGGTAAAAACTAATAAGCAGTATATGACTAGTTTCTAGTTTAAACAAAAAAAAAAATCAAATTCCCTCTCAAAAAATACAAGAAATTTGCAGCAGATCCCTAAGGACTTTGTAAAAATACACAGATACAGTCAAAATTTCTCAATATAAGTTAAAAATAAGATTACTCTAAAACCAACAAAGTGACACCATCTTCAGGTTCTTTTAAGAAGGGTTTTTTTTTTCTTCTTCAACCACTTTTCCTACATGATAAATTCAATTTCCTATAGGTAATTGAATAGTTACATTAACCAAAACTCACCTATAATCTTCTTAGATTATAAGCATTTCCCTGCAAATGCTTTGAAAGTCTCTGATTTCCAAAGCTTTCAAAACAAAGACCAATTCTTTCCATCCTGTTCTTCAGTGTCACATGGGACAGAAAGCACATTCTCATTGCCCATATTGAGAAAAGAGAGGACATGGTTTGCTTCTTGCCTCTATCAGAATAGCTCCACTGCCTGCAGTAGAATCACTCCTAAATTTTTACCATGACAAAGAGAGACTTAAACTCTTCTTGTCACAGTGTATTTTGCTTTTCTGTAGAAGTCCACAGAGTTGCTATGGGAGTTTGAAACTCTTTGGTGCCATCCTCTTGGAGGACCTGCTGTTAACAGATTGTGCCCACCTCGCTCTAAGGCTGGATCCTGAAGATGTGGCTATGAACGTGTACAGCTTTCTACTCACTGAGATGAGCTGTACACAGATGTGCAAATGGTGAGAAGACCACCCTCCAGCAGCTGAGGCACTGGCTGGGTACTATGAAGCCTGGGAGTTTCTCTCATCCTCTCACAGAGGTGGCCTTGGACCACCACCATCATTGCCAGCGCTGCAGAGCTCCTAAGAGCAGCAGAGATGTTTCACTAGAGCTGGTTTTATTTCAGTGCAGGAGGTGCAAAGGCACATATGGCTGTGAGCCCAGCCAGGCTTTCAGATGTCAGCTCGTTAGACCTCTGGCAGGGATTTGAGAACAGGACTAGGTACCAAGTGAGATCCTTCAGGGCGGTGTTTCTCCAAGGAGGGTCCGTTAGACACAGAGCTTGCAGCCTCCATCACTTCCCACAAGCAGGAATGAATAGCGGGAGGTGTTGTCTGCAGCTCCAGCACCTCCAGTGGGACACTCGTGGGAAGATGGTGGCTCTCAGCTCCCATCTCCTTTCAAGGTCTGAGTGCTTTGGGAGCCAGGATCTCCACCACATGTGGAATCAGGGCATTACTAATGAATACTTTGAAAAAGCAGCACTTGTCCCCATGTGCTGGGCATCTGCCCATGCCGATACCCTCTCTCTAGGCAGGAGAAGCACAACCTCTCTGCTGGCTTCCCAGGAAAGCTTCTCCATTTCTGCTTCCTTGTCACTACAAAGCATAATAACAAGGCAGAAGCAAGGACTGTTGATAAAAATAAATGAAGCAAATTATCACTTAGTAAGAATGGACTGGATATGATCTTAGCGTAGTGGAATTTTTGAAGAAAGATTTCGTTTAGGGAATAATATGTGACCTTTCTCTTTTTCAAGAAAAAGAAACTCTTGGCATTCTTCAGCTCTTAATTTACCTGAAACCTGAGCTATGTTGATACGGATCTTTTAATTATTGTCCTCTGTTGACCTGGACAAAGCATTGTGAGAAGGCTTCAAATCAATCATTCTACCGCTTCAACTGAGTGCTCACCTGTTCAAAGGTTTGGTTTTGGTTGGCTTATTTTCCTGAAAAACTTGCAAGCGAGAAGAAAGATAGAATATTTTCTGCCATCAGTAAGCCCTTTCAAGCAGCCATTGTAAGACCAGGAGAAATGCTTGTTCTACTCACTGATCCAAAAGCTCAGAATTAAATTCCCAGAGACAACAGTAATTAAAACCAGAAGAAAACAAATTAAAACCAACCCCAAAACAAAACCATGACTTGGTTAATTGCACTGGAATGAATTTGACCAACAGATGGCAGCTATGAAAAGCAAGATGGGTCACTTTCTCAGCCATGTAAACAGACTGAAAGCACTGTAACACATCTGCCATGTAAAAATGTTATTAGTCCTGCTCTTGAGACAAGTCATATTAGAAAGCCATTCTCAAGTCAAGTGGTTTTGGCCTATGTGTAGTAGAAAATGCTGTGCAGGGATATTCATCACCATGCTGCAGTGTTCCCTGGCCAGCCTGTGACTTTGCAGCTTCCAGGGCACACAAGTTTTATTTCCTCTGTAGAAAACCTTTTGGCACTCAGAGGGTCAGGATGGAAACAGTGGAGAAGGTGTAAATGCAGGAATGTGCAGGGACTGTTTTGCCAGAGGACATGCAGAGGGCTGGAAAGATCCCAGGAATAATAAAAACATCAACATGCAAATATCAAAGCCTCAGGAGGAGGAAAAAATGGCTCACCAGAATGCTTTCTTAGGGGCCAGTGCTCAGCCCAGGGACAGCCAGAGAAGCATCCTTGTCCTATGACCAACACAGGCACCCAGCCACCAAGTGTCCGTTTGGACACCTGCACACAAACCTCTCCTCTGAAGATGCCTAAGCAAATCCAATAAACACCTCCAAATACCAGGGCAGAGTTAGACATGGCCAGGAGCTGGAGTGGGCAAATCTTGCAGCAGAGATGGAAGTTTCACTTCTAGTGAAAGTCTCCATTCAGGTGACAATTTCTAATTGACAAAACTATAAAACTGTACAAGATTTTTTTTTTATTACTTGAATGATTTCTAGGTAAAGTAATGAGTTTTGATTCAAAAGAGTTTCAGTTTTGAACTGAGAAAATTTTTCTTTGTTGTCAGCAATATTTCTGGGCATAACTGGTGCAAGAAGCAAAGGCAGGTAAGCAATCTGCAACTTCCTACCCTTTGTCATTTTTACACTCGTTCTGGCCTGCTGCCTTCCAAAGGAGCACTTCAGACAGGAAAGATACGAGGAGCAAAAAAGGGAAGAACTTGTGCAGCAAGAGGAAAAGCTTTAGTCTGGTCTGTGTCAGGTGATCACAGGCAAGGATCAAATATGATGCAAAAAAAGAAATATCTGCTTCTGGTACCCTTAGGTCTTCTTCTGAGTTTAGACATTAGCCCATTTAGAGCCTGAGGAACTCGCTCAGCCTCTGAATATCCCAGTATCCTTTCTGTAAATGCCAACAGTTAGAGGATAGGACAGAATTAGGTCTTAACTGCTGCCCATCAGTTCATGCAAACATTGAACTGTCTGGTTCCTTTGAGGCTGGCTCCTTCCCACAGAGGAAGAAAGATTTTGCAGGTTAATTAGTTGGCTTGTGAGTTTGGGAATGTTTGAAGATGCCAATAGGAGCCCACCTACATCCGTAGGCACTTGAACATCTTGGGAAATCTGATTCTGTTCTCTAAGACTTAAGAATGATCCAAAGCCAGGGAATGCAATTAAGCAAATGAGACAGAAGCATTAATGTCAGAGCAAATGTATCTTGATTTCCCCAGTTCCTGGGGCAGCAGACTGAAGGCAGAGCAGGGCCAGCCCATGGGCACCTATGAATTGCACACACCAGAGACGGTGTGTCTGAACCTGGCAATGGATTTCTGGAAGGAGCAGAGAGGTGTACATGGAAGGGGGATTGACTTCCAGCTGTAGCAAGCAGTACACATTCATGGCCCATCAGGAGATGGGAACCACAGCATTTCCAGCATGGGATGTGCAGATGCTCAGCAGTCCTGCCTGCTGGTAGAGCACTTTCTTTACTTCATGAGTAGGGGCAGCATGCTGGAATTCATGGGGACAACACGTGTCCTCACACATAACCCAGTTTCAGAGAAACCTTGCAGACACTTACTCAATATGAGTGATGACTGTGAAGAAGTTTCCCAGAACCACCCTATGTTTTGCTGCTACTTGTTTTCCCCATCTGTAAGGATGCTGCAGCATTCACACTGTAAAGTGCTGAGAGGGGAAGCACAGAGATTTTTAGAGACTGCCTTTAAAATAGCTAATGATGATGAGCTGAGCCAGGAAGCCGGTGGGGTCGGACTGTGTTGCCATGCAGGCTGTTTCTAGTGGAACCAAGGCAGAAGCTGTAAATGTCAGGAATTTGTCTGTCAAATGTAGCATCATCTGTCAGCAATGTGATGGCTATGATTGGGAGAGGTAGTTAAATGAGAGATTGCTCACTGAATCAAAATTATTTATCCTGGATTATAAGGACATCCTCAGCCAGCCAAAGAAGAAACAATAGAAACAATCAGCTTGGAAAGAGATGCACAATTTGTAGGGACACAAGAAGAGCACCATGGCTACACTCCTGACTGCACAGTATGCGCTGCAGAGGGGTTTGCCACTGCAGGCCATGGGTCACGCTTTGACTTGGTGCACGATGACTGGCTGGGTCGTGCGAGGTTTTGGCACGATCTCTGGCTGGGTCGCGCACTGGCTTGCCTACTTGCAAGCTGGCTGCTATTTGCAGCAGCCCAGTCTTCTATCCCGTGTATGTCAGCACTCTCATTTGAGCACGCTGCCTACTGAGGGTTCTCCATGCTGCAGTTCATGGAGACATTTAGGAGTTATTTATCCATAAAGGAAGAGCCTGTCGTTACACCAGCCACAGCCATTTGCTACGCATACCTCTTTCAGCATTTGGCCTATCTCTGCCTATATTTGGGTCAACTGCGGTAACTAATTTTTGTGTGCCAGTGGGTGGTTAGACTTACTCTTGCAGTTTAAGTAATAGGTTTAGGCTAAGCAGGACAGACAAGCAAGGTGTGACAGCAAAGGTGAGCATGTGGCATCACAGACTGTGACAGGGGTGAGGTTGGGAACTTGGAATTTGTGCTTTTGAGGTCTCCCTGTTGCCCAAGTAAGCCAGTCAAAAAGACTCGTTAGTCTGTTTTGCGTGGCAGGCTCTCTCTTTCAGAAAGCAGTATATATGTGTGCCTCTCCACATTTTCCCAAGGCGGGCATTGAAGGTTACAGTTCCTGAGGCATCGGAGACTGACAGACTATAGGAGCCGGCTCCTGATGTAGCTGCTGACCCTGGAGGTGCAGCACAGGAGGAGAGGTTTGCCAGAGCACCTCGTTCACAGCTCTGTCATCACCTCTCCAGGCGTCAGAGCAGCTGGAACCAGGACTGCTGACTACGTGGATTTTGCAGCTCATATGAGATTGCTCTGAAAAGTCACGATTTCTGGTGCAGAGGAATTCTTTTTTTTTCTTACTTGTTTGTCTTTATTTTCTCTCCAGAACAGCTTCACTTAATGAGTCTGAATTTAACAAAGTTCCTGTAGCAGCCAAGCTGCTATCCAGACACACACACACACGTTCCTCAGTGCCTACCTCCCAAGCTGGTTTGGATGCCGCTAATGAAGGTGAAACCTTACATGCACACTTAGTCCTGATATCTGTGCACCTTTAAGTTGTGTTTCCTTTTCTCATTTCTTTTGCCACCCACACTCTCACATGTACATTTTGCAGACTTGACCTGGAGGCAAGAAGGAGCTTTGTCCCCTATCCCATTGCCCTGAAGCACCATGGCAGTTCCTGGCACAAGTGCCAGTTCAGAAGCCCATCCATAAAATCCATCAGCTCTATGCTGGAGCAGCAGGCATAGGTATTTCTCAGCTCTTCCTTTAGATTGTAAGCAGTCAGATGCCCAGTAAGCAGCAGCCCTGCCCAGCCACTATCCAGCCTGTGGGCTTTCACATGCAGGGACACCTTCTCTGATAAACTGCAAGAGGCAACTCCAGTCCCTTTTCATCGTAAATCTGCCAGATTTTCCCAGATCCTTTTAGTGGGTGCAAGAGCTGTTCGCTGTTGCAGAGTACACAGTTCATTTGTCCACAGGATCCACAGGTTTTTAAGTTCAGAAGAAAATGTTACAGTCAATCTCGTGTCTGGCATCACACCGGCTGGAGAACATCATCCCCTATGATGGGGTGAGCCCATTCTTCTGCTGAGGAAAGTCATATTTTAGAGACACCTGGTCTTGATTTAGAGACTATGTGTGATAGAGAACCCTGTACGGCCTCCAGTAAATTATTTCAGTAGTTAATTCTCTTCACTGTAAAAAAATCTGCACCTTATTTCCACACTGAAATGGTCTGGCTTCAGCTTCCACTTCCCTGGATCTGCTTAGACCACATCTCCAAGAGAAGCACTCTAGCATTCAGCTTTCTCCCATGGCAGCTCATGTAAAGCTGGATCTGGTCACCTTTAAAGCTCTCCTTGAAGTACATCTGCAAAGTCTTTTTACAAAAGGCTTTACCCCGCCATGGCCACATGTGCTGAGCCAACCAGGAAAAAAAAGTAGATACATAAGTCAGGCCCAAAGACCACTTCAGCCCAGTTTCTGACAGTAGCCAGCTACAGGTAATTAAATAAAACCACAAAACCCAAGGGAGGCAGAGTGACCCTTTGCATGACACACATCTCCAGCTTCACTCCTCAGGGGTTTACAGGCACCAAGCTGAAGGTCATAGTGAGGTTTATCAGCTGAGGCACAGGGCCACCTAGTTTGTGTTCTCATGGTTTCCAGTTTGCTTGGGCACGGCCAGATTGAACTCACCTGCATGTGCACAGCACTTCACAGGCATATCCTTAGATAAGCGTAACAGATGAGCCCTCAGGGCAGGTTTTCCAGCTACCAGCTCACCCACTTTTGTTATTTCATCATAAAACTTGATTGAAGATCTGTGACTTCTCACCAAGAGTTCCCAGTTACTTTCCCCTAAGGTCTTCCTACATAGAGCGTGACCAGGACCACAGCTTGGTACCTGTCCAGTCGCACTTGTACTAAATTAACCACAAGGAAAAGGTATTTGGCTGCATTTTGTCTGTCTCCTGGACCCACAGCTCAGCATTTCTGGCTCAGTTTACACCACCACTACAAATGCCCTAAATTGACTGTATCTGGTTTACATTTAAGGCAGTTTATACAACTCCTTTGGCTAGGTTTTTGCAAAATTTCCAGTGATGTATATAGCCAAATGCAAAAAAAAAAAAAAAAAAAAAATCAGAGTAGATTATTGTGCTTTTTCTTGACAAATATCACATGCTTCTCTTCTATGTTTACTATTACTATGATGGCACATAGGCACATCAGCCTCAGGCCAGGACACTTTCTGTGCTCAATGCTATAGAGATACAGGAAGAAAAAGCCACTGCCTCATAAGGTTACTAATAGCAAACAAAAGTAAGGCCAGAATCCTCTGGGACACTGCCACCTGCAATAATTAAGTGTTGCTTTCTCCCACATGAAGACACGGAGACCACCAGCAAGTTTCAGATACACTGAGTGACTGGCAAAATCATCGTCTTATGAGTTTAGCCAAATCTGAAACGCACCGAGTGCAAGCAAGGGCTGGCTGACCTCAACAACAACCCAGTCAAGGAGCTTCCCACCTCTTGCAGATCAAGCTTGGACAGGACATAAGGCTTTTTGTTGCTGGCTGGGAAATCTGCTGAGCACCTCCCAGCTACAGCCATGTCAGGGAAGTGCTGGCACCAAGCCCATGGACTGCTGGCATAGTGCCGCCATAGCAGGAGGCGGGCTGCAGGTCAACACCTGATTTCATGCTGGTAGTCCAATGCCAACATTCAACCACTGCATATAGCCAGAGGGCACATATTTGCTCAGCATACTCCACTGACAACATCAGTAAGATTGCTATAGTGTTATGGTATATGGGAAGCAAACTGATTCTTACTGTGACATTGCTGGATTCAACTCCACTTACTTGTGCCCATCTGCTCCCAACAAAGCAAGCAGCACAGCAGACAACCGGCCACAATAAGAACTCCTGGGAGTGGTGATAGGAAGCTCTGAGCTTTCTGCAAGCATTTTTGCAGTCTGAGTTTTACTTGCAGGAATATTTACAGAGTCAACTAAGTGTGGGGAATAGCATCAGCATGGCTTCCCATTTTTTAATCACACTCCTATTTCAGTATTTCCCTCTTGCGATAGATTCACATAGATTCATGAATAGATTCATTCATAGGTCACAAAGAAGTGGTGGAAAAATTTCTCAGTTGCAAAATGCAATCCAGCAATATGACTGCTTGGAATATGTTAGTATGATTACTACAGTACCATTCACTTGCAACACTGGAATTTCTTGGTATCTTTCTGTAATGGGCCGTCAACAGGCAGTGCTCCCTCATTATCAGCCCCTGGCACTTTGCACACACTGACAGCGCAAGCTGCATCTGAATGAGAACGTGAGTTAAAGCCTTAGCACAGTTTGCTGTTAGTTGCAAGTCCAGAGTCCAGCTCCTTAACCCCAACTCTCCTACCTGCTGCCTGCCAAGGTTTAGCAGGCAGTCACCAAGGCAAGACTGGCTCAGTCCCCTGTACAGTCAGAATGGGCCACCTGCACCCACTGCCTTTCTGTGCAAGACACAACCGAAATAAATACTCTTCTGATTTCTAAAAAAAATGATAGTAAAGAAGAGCAATCCATCCTCCATCATATGTCTCCAGGCTGTGCCACAATTTTGGGCTTGTGCATGGTCACTGTGAATTCCAAAGAGTCACTGGAGGGTTCAGGGGCTGCATTTATGCTTTCCTTCTCCATGGCTTAACACTCTTTAATCTCTCCACCAGATTTCTCCCCCTGGAGGGACAGACATCCCAACTTCAGCCTGGCAGAACAGACAGGCATCTCTGTCATACATCTGCAGGCTATGGGGTTTGCGCCCATGCAACCTTCCAGGGGCAGGGAGTGCCATATTGGGGTGCCAGAAGTAGATACAGCTGCTCAGTGGGAGGCCACACGCATGGTCAGCCCTGGGGTATGCCCCAGGCATCCGATCTACCTACCACTCCACATGCTGCCTTGCACCAGCTCTCGGGAAAACCTCAGGACTACTGTTTTGTCTCCCATATTCTTGCTGTCCGAGGCAAACTGCAGCACATGGAGGTCTCCCTCTTTCTCTTGAAACATGAATGTGCCACAGCTGGTCAGCAGATTATTTTTTTTAATGAAAAATGGCTGTAATATAATCGTTTGCCAGAAAATCAATTTTCAGAAGCAACAGCTAATCTTTCTTCTAAAAACACCCACTCCCTCTCTCAAATATTCAGGGTTTTTTTTCTATTTTCTTTTTTTTTTTAAGGACCATTTAAGGTTTTGATTGCAAAGCACACACAAACTTAAACGTCATCCAGCACTAGAAATTTGGGAAAGGTCACAGCATTTTTCTAATGAAAACATATTTTTTGTAGAAACTGTCACCAAAAAAAAAGAACATTGAAATAATAATACTGGAAAAGAACACGCAAAACCAATATCCTCAGCATCCCAAGTCAGCCAGCACATAGGCAAAGGGATCCCAAACTCACAAGGCAAGTGAACTGCCTGCAGTGCAGTGAGCCACCCTTCTCAGCACCCATCTGCACAGTTCAGTCTGCAGTGGGACCATAACTTCATAGCACCAAACACAGCAGCTCCTTCATCCCATGTTGGTTCTGTACTAAACCCCATACAATAATGAACTCCACTGGATTATGAGCTACACTGGTCTCTCTACAGCTTCAGGAGGAAGCAGCTATAAGTTTATTAGGGCCCCTGCAGCCCTCGGCATGCCACGTCCCATGCTTCAGTCACCACAATCTTGATGCACGCTGCAGTTTTGTGCAGTTTTTACTGCTTTAAACCTGTATTTCCTCTGGATCTGGAGAAGAGCCATTCTTTGAAGCAGACAGATACAGCTTGCTATGCCAACTGCTTACAGAGATTAAAACAGCTGCCTGAGCCACCCCATGCTTCCAAGGGCTTTGCTAATCAATGTTTAGTCCATGCTGATCTCCTCCACTTCCCTGCTCCTGGTGAGGCTGGTGGCGGTTATGGAGCTCATCGTTTTGATGCCTAGTGCCACTGCACTGAAACCCCACAGCGGCAGGAAGCACAGATGCTTCCGAAGATCTAGATGAATACTTCCTAACAGCAGGCGCCAGAGCAGCCATTGCTGCCACCATTCCCCATGCTGTGAGTGACGGTGGCACTGCAGCTGCCTCTGTTGGGGAACCACCGCTTGTCACCTCAAGGGAAGGGCACGAGGAGGTGCCTCGTAGAAGCCTTCACCAGCTGGGCTTCCGGAGAGAGGCCTGGCTGCCAGGCTGAGCATTAATTACTGCTGCACTGGCTTTAAAAATAATTGCCCCAGGAAGCAAGTGGCTTGCTCGCTTTTCATCCTCTCATACCACTTCCTCATGGCTTGTGGCTGAAGGCCCTCACGGTGGGGAAGGGAGGTCCCAGTGCAGCCTCCCTCTGCAAGGGGCGTCGCAAAGAGTTTCCAGCAGAAGTCAGATCTGGGGCATTTAAAGGGAAAACAAATATCCTGGAGACCCTCAGGTGCTACTGAGGGGCTAGAGGCTGAATGGGAAAGGGAAGGAGCACAAAGCAGCCCCCTTGCATACCCCTCCCACTAACCCCTGTGGTGGCCATGGGCCTGGGCCCAATTTGTCCCCTTCAGTGGCAGATTCCTAAGGGCACAGCCCAGTTCACACCCAGTTTCTCTTACTCACCGACCCCTGTTCATGTTATGGGAATACCACTGGCCAGCTAGACTGACTCCCATCACAGTCATCATCACAAGCCCCTACTTCCCACCAGGGCCATAACTCGTCCCCAAGCTTTACAGCAAAATAGCTGAAATTCCTCAGAAGGATGAGCCCAAACCAGGCATGAATAGGCGACCCTACAAATAAACAAACTTCCCCCCATGTTGTTTGGCCCTTTTAATATTTCAGTCAGCACAGGAAACTTCTGGTGAAGGGAACAGGCAATATTTCAGAGGGGGAAGCAGACTATTGGTCACAGGTTTAGCAGGGAAAGCCCCCCCAGGAGGGCCACAGGACGGAAAGAGGCTGTGTGTGTCCATTCTTTGTCCCTGCTACTTTCCATCTGTTAAGCCCTGGCAGAGAAAAAATACCACCCATCTCTCAACCTGAGTTGCCATTCTGGTCTTTTGCTGATATCTGAGGATATAAACTGCCTGATTTTGGAAGACAGAAGAATAAAAAGGAGAAACAAATACTTATGCACATTGCAATTTTAGGTAAAAGAGCTTTGTTTTCTCCCCAGGCACCAGGTCCAGTTATTACAAAATGCCTAACGAGAAGCATTTTTTATTCTGTTTACATTCTGTGCTCAGGTTTTTCTGTATTTTTTCTTCATTGCTTTATTTGGCTTTGAAGTCTCTGAAGTGCAGCTATGGCCAAGATGTTTCTCACCTGCTCTTGTGGAGCCATCCCTCTCACCATATAGCCATGTAGTCCAAAGAGACAGGATTACCTCCTGTTAGCTGAGATGGGTACAAAGTAAAACCTTTACCATTCATTTTCCAAGGTGGGATGCAATGCCTTCTCCTAGCTTCTACAGCCCAGACCTCTAGACCAACTGCAAACCCTTCTGCAGCTCCATCTCATTCATTTCAACAGAGGAAGGGTTTCCTCAGACTCCATCCATGACCCCCTGTCGTGGGCACTGACAGCCCTCGGGTCACTGGCCCCAAAGGTAGTGGAGGAACCTCTTTGGGGAGCTCCCCAAGCTGAGTGCCTCCTACGCTCACAAGCAAGAAACAAATGTCCTTGAAAAGTGCATTTGGCATTCAGGGAGCAAGCAATAGTTTTGGTCTAGGGAACTGCCACGTTGCAGGGACTGGGTATGTTGCTGTTCACCCTGACTGCTTGCTGCTGCCCTGCCAGAGATTAGATCAGGGACCATGCCTAGGGAAGGGGGACAGGCCCACCTAGCCCCACAGCAAGCCCCTCCAGCAGCAGCTGTGCGGGAGCAGGGCAATGCCCAGCACAGCAGCACAGTGCCGACATCTGCGTCCGAGCAGGGGGCCAAGCCCCACGGGGTGCGGCAAGGGGCCAGGCTCTGCCTTCCCAGCAGACAGGCAAAGGCACATCTGTGATCTATTTCTTGTGCTAACAAGGATTCCCTGCATGAAGCCTTTTAACTTCCGATTCCTGTTCTTGAAGATGAGGCTAATGATAGTCCTAGGATCTCCTATTCAGAAAAGAGGAAACTTCATTAATGCTCGCAAAATCCTTCAGAAAACAGCCTGAGGATGAGCAAGGGTGCTTTCACCGACAAGCTGTGTATTAACCTACAGCATGAGGAATCACGTTTGCTTCCGATTGCCGAGCAAAGCAGCCAGAGGAAAGTAGCTGTGTTGGAAACACTTCTATTTTGCCCACCCCGGCTGCAGTGGGATCAGCTTAGGACTGAACTAAGCTTTGGGGAGTCATTGAACTCTGACCTAAGCTGGAATAATAGGATGTGTTTATGTCTGACAATGGGGGATCTTTGCAGAAACCTCCAGTGAGCTCCATATGCAACACTTTTTATGGTCCTCCTAAGAAGAGAATTTCAAGGGATCGTATATGCCTTAAGTGTAAATTATGACATGCATTAAGGACCACCCGCATCAAATGGATGGTCGCCCCAGCCCAGGGCTTCATGCTGAACTGAGAACAAATTCCACAGCCCCTTTGGTTGGCGCTTCCATAGAATAATATATTTTCAGGTCAGCAGAGCTGTCTGCTTCTCACACAATAGGCCCTTTCTCCCTTTTCCCCATACCTGTCAATTGCTCTCTGCCTCTGCTGTAATTTATGTTTTACTTCCGAACTGTAGGAATAAACTCTGGAAATGCGTTGAGGGTACAGCAGCTAGGAAAAGCCTGTTCCCAGCCATGGTCAGTGCAGCGTTACCACTCCAAAAATCCAAATGGGCAGAAGAAAGCCTTACAGATGCACTGCATTACTGCACAATCTGTGCTTAAGATGGCAAAGCCTGTACCAATGGGCCTATTTTTGTAGTTTACTTTGAATATTTCATGTTGCATATTTGTAAGGGAAAAAGTGGAAGCATTTAGAGGTCAGAAACCTTGCCCAAACTGATCCATGTCTCAAAGAATCATGTAAATAGATACACGAATCAAGGCGGTATGTAAATTTCCAAACTCTCCCTTTAGTAACCTGCTCAGTTCTGCAGCCTACATGTAGGCTCTACCAGATGCTTCTGGAATGGGCAGCTTGTAACTGTCTGCAGAGACTCTAGCTAACCTGAAAGAACTAGATTTAGAACCACAGAATCATGCCTCCCTTACCTTTTAATCCGTGTTACAAGGTTATATAAGAAGCAATCATAGCTCCCTTGTTAAACTGAAGGTTTTCATTGTAAACTAAGAATTAACTATTTTGCTTGGCAGGCCAGAGACTATCTTCCTCCAAACTACACTACTTCGTTTCAGTGACTCTTCAGAAAGATTCTCTGTAATCTACCTCATGCTTTCAACACACACTGGTTAATTTTAAAATTTAATCTTTAGCAGGTGTAGCATGCCATTGTTTTGCAGTTCTTTATCTACAGTGATATTACTAAGGTCACAGATTCTTTCCATCCTCTTTAGAATAAAGAACCACTGAGGTTTTTTTGCACTATCTTTGAAGTATTAATCATTGCTATTATTTTCAAAATGGAAAACTTTTCTTCATCAGGTGCTGACAAATAATATTCTGCTGCACAAGCACTCTTCGTAAGAGACTGCATGCAGTCCCTCCATAGGCTGCTTTGTATCCTTCTAAATCTTCCCTCTGGCTTCGTTGTCCCTTCATATGGTTCTAAGCAAAGCGGAGCTATTGCACAGACTCTTTTCTTGTTTCATAAATCCAGGTAGGTATCAGTATCTACCACTCTGCCTCAAAAAGCTTTTTCCAATATGATATTTTCCACTGTTCCTTCTCCAATATGGGGATTGTACGTAACATGGGGGACAGTCAATAGTTCTTAGCTCCACAGGTAGCCCTGAAGTTGCTCTGCTGTATTACATTTTACACCTTGAGCTTTCTGTTGCAATAAAAAGCTCCTGTCCTTTTCCCATATGCAAACCCAGAACAGATCTTCAAATTGCTGGGCCTTCCCTCGCATGCTTATCTGGAGAATGGTTTAATGAAATGTGGGACTGCTTTACCAGGACTATTACCCAGCAGGACACATCTCTGAAGAGAGGCTAGAATGCACACCCTGCATGTTTTTCATGCCTTGTTTCAGGCAGTAAGTAGCAGTGGAAAATGCCTGCTCTTGTGAGAACTCCTGCTAGTCTAGATCCCGAGCAGTGAAGTCACTGGGCTCCCCACTGAGACTGTGTTTTTACATCTCAGAGCCTCCAAGGCTAGAGATAAGAATGGCGAGAAATCCAGGATTTGAGATTGCCAAGAATGAACTGAGGAGTGAGAACTAGCCCTGGGAAAGAACGGGTATATATAAGTCTACCAAACTCCTCATAACTTAGAAACAACTCAAGATGCAACTTCTCCCTCAGCTTCACCGAAACACACAGACTCTGGGAGACTACTGTTATCAATCTGGCCAAGTTGATTACTCTGATGTACTCATGGACATCAATGGACATCTAACACTACCCCATTGTGCACCTGGCCCCACCAGCCAACCAACCCACCTGTAAAGATTTTGCTCTTAGTGACTTTTTCAAAACAATGCAGAGCACTAAATATAATTATTACCTAATGCTGAATTTGGCAGAACTGTCTCTTAAAAGCAACTCAGTAATCTTCATTTTCACCACTCCCTTTTTGTTAGTTCTGCTGTTTCCTGTCACTAGTTTGCTCCTGCCCTCCTTCATGTGCCCTCTTCCCACCTCCTTTTTTCTGTGCATATAGTTCGCTTAACATCAGATGCAACATTTTATGCTATATGTGTTTTCAAGACTTTTGCAGTATAAAAACATCTTGTTAGTAGGTTGCATTTACTGCCAATTCATTTATAATCTGACCCTGGAATAAGCACTTCACTTTTTTTTCAAGTTAAAATGGTTTGGGTTTTATATAGCAAATATTCTGTGTTGACTGCTTTTCAAACTGCCAGCTATCTGTGTATTATTAGTATCAGACCCTGACAACGGGAATATTCTGCTTGTTAAAACACAGTTGAGCAAACTGTTTTCGTTTTATCATTAAGAAAAAAAGAAAGGCTTTTCACATCAGGAATGGTTCTTAGGAGATATATGCTACCATTTTAAGCCAAAACTAATAAGGTCCTCAGAAATCACCCTGTTTCATGTTTCCAGCTTCAAAACCAGAGGAATGCAGGCTTGGAAAGGACTTGCTGGATCATCAAGTCCACTTCTCATAGCACCACTCAGCACAGTCTCTAGAGGCTTGGGTCACATTTAGTTTCTTCATAAAGAATGGCAGCAGGTGGTTACAGTCAACACAGGCCCCCAGACTTCAAGGTACCAGCTTGTAGTCAAAGGGATTTGCAGATCCTCCATACAGTTGAATGGTAGAGTCACTAATTTAAGTATCTAAAATACATCTACAAATTTTGAAAATAATAGCGTAGCCAACACTAAACACCGGATCTAACTCAGATCTGACATGGAAACGTCTTACCCACAAAACCAAACTGCCACTTACATTCTCCCTCCCCTCGTGACTTTAGACAAAGGTGTCACATTTGGGCTTCTTGGCAAGGCAACGAATCCAGCAGCATTCCTTCTGCAGCAAAACTTCCAGGGGCAGCTAATCTCTCTTTCAAAAAGAGGCAGCATCCCTCCAGACATGTCCTGAAACCTGCAATATAAACTCAGCAGCAGCCTTTTGCAGTCAGTAAAACTGACATTTAAGAAGAATCATATAAGCACATTTGCTGCTGATAACATAAGTCTGTAATAGACCTCTGCACACTGAGTGAAGTCAAACCCCTGTATGCAACAAACCAAGAAGGCTAATTAAAGACAATGTTAATTTCTGTGGATACTCTGACCTCAACTCAGCAAAATCAACGCATTGATTTCACATGCCTGGCCCCACCAGCCAGCCAACCCACCTGTAAAGACTTTGCTCTTAGTGACTTTATCATAACAATACAGAACCATTCAGTATAACTATTGCTATAACAGCAATCTTCAGGCATCAGCTCAGAGAGGCAAAAAAAGGGTTATCATCATATTTTTGAGAATGCATCTTTTGATACCAGGATGGTAAATAGGTGAAGAAAGAAGCCAGCACTGGAGAATAAATGCAGTGCTGGTTTTGCATCCAGAGATAGGAGCAAGCTTACTTCCAAGTTATTAATAGCAGCATAGTTTAATAATAATAATAATAAAAAAGACATCTGGATGAAATCAGAATAGGGGAGCAGAACCACATGTGCACAGGGAACCCAGGCACGTCCCAGGCTCACTCACATATTTTGGTACAGAAAAGCCAGAGTATTTCATTGAGAGGGGAGGAGGAAGCCAGCCAGAAAGCACTTGAAACCTGGAGCTCTGCTACTTTTAAACTAAACATCAGTACATTCCTGCTTATCTCCTTACCCCTGCAAAGACAGCTTTTGCTGCATATCCAAATGTTAATGGAACAAGCCCACAGGGAAAGCAGCCAAGCCAAGTATCCCTGCCCAGAACTAGCTTTTCTCCTTGATTGCTCCCTTTTTTTAATTTGTCCAATGTTTCCCAGCCTGTCTTTTTCTCCTTATTATGCATAAGAGATCATCCTGGCATCCTCCTAATTCATCTTGACTTGTACAACAGGCTCCCCCAGCCCTAGGTGCCTATAAATGCATGTGTTTTGCAGTGATTAGGCAGGGCAGATAACAATTGCTTCTCATATACAAACCCCTGTATGGATGTTCCTTGGCAGGGAAAGGGAGCTGCCTGCATTGCTCTGCCCTTGAAGGAGAAGGATGAGCCAAAATGGAGTAGCTCGGTCACTGGGGCAACATGAGCTTTATCAGCAGTGCATGAGACATCCTTGGACACAAGAGTGACAAAGGTAGCACCATCCTGGAATGTCTTCCCTTCACGTGTCAATCAAGTCCAGCAGATGACCATTGCTGCTTGAGAAGGCAAAACCAGCCAAGGTAGCCAGTCAGATACATCACATAAGATCACTTAAAGGAGGTGCCTTGTTTGCACTTGCACAGGGAGAGAACTGAGGGCAGCTGTGATCAGCAAGGCAGCCAAGGCAGGTGTTCCCAGCTCTGCCCTCTTTGGCAGAAGACACTGAAGCAACTGTCTGGAAAGCAGTTTTGCTTTCCATTTAACAGATCTTTATTGCTGCAGTCCACATTGGTAGGTGGACTACTTTCATGTATTAGGAGACAGAAGTGGGTCTGGTTCAAGCCTCTTCTATGAGTGGATGGTTCCTGCAGGGACAAGCAATGGGCTGGGTCACTTGTCACGCAGCCTGGCTGAGGCAACTGTAATCTCCTTACATTGACAAGTGTAAATGCATCAGAGAATTAGTTAGAGTGCTAATCATTTCTGTTGAAGGCTGACACAGAGCACGAAAAAGTCAATATCCACTGGACAAGAAAGAAGGAACTGAAGCTGTGGAGATGAGGACCCTCTGGCAGGAGAAGCCTATCTGTGCTCCAGAGAGTGTTTAAACTTTTTAATGTAAAGATGACTATTACCAAGTCTAATATCAGATATTTAGCCACCAAATTAAAGCATGTTCCAAGACTTCAGAGTTGTCCTACTAAATGCAAGTGTCAGCTTTATCCATGGTACACCACAAACAAAATCTCTGGGAACCAAGGTAGAACATCTCATTCAACTTCTTCCCTCCTTCAGTTCTCATTGCATGGACAAAGGAGTTCTCTCCAGGACCCAGAGGCTAGAGAAAAAAACTTGTGGACAGTGATCCAAGGCAGAAAAATGACCTGAGAATAGTCCAAGTGTGGTCCTGGTGGATGAGGGAAGGCTTCACAGCAGGAAGGACTCTGGGACCAGGGAAATGACTGAGCTCCATCCATCCTTGCTCCTGCCACCACTCGGGTCCCTCAGGGCAGTGCCATACAGAGGACAGCTGCTCTGCAAGGATCCCAGCCATCTGGCCTCCAACTCAACCCATATCATCACGGCTTTTAAAGTATTCATACAAATGATTAAGAGAAAAGAAAACCTTGTCACTACAGAAATCCCCTGACATTACTTGGCTTAGCTGGAGTGAAGCAGCGAGGACACATCCGTGTTTCTGGGGAAAGACCAGGGGGATCACTGAGTGATCCAAAGCAGGCAGGCAGGAACTGGTACAGTCAGCTTTGAACCCCACTGCCTCATCTCACAGGGCCATGTCCTACTCTGTGTGTAGGATGAGTGATTTTCCTGTGGAAGAAAAGTGCTGAAATCCCATTAGCTCAGTAGGAAATCTGGGGTCACCTGTAATTAATAATTTAAGGACCCTGTCACACATTGGAAATCCTGTGTGCCTGAGGCATAGCAGGAGACAGTGTCCCTTCCCCTGCAGAGAGAAGCAAGAGGACATAGCTGGATACAGGATGCATGTAAGGACAAATCAAGAAAGCAGAGGCCTACTAAAGTGTAGGAACTCAGGTCTGCCCTAGACGTAAGACGAGAAACCTGCTTTTGCTTTGCCACAGCAGGGGAGCAAGCAAGTCCTTCCTACTGGAAAACATGTTTAGGAACTCAAAAACTACAGAGAAGGAAATAAGAGAGGAAAGCAGCACATGGGCCCTCTGACAGCACACAGCTCTCCTAGATTTACAGGTCAGCCTCTGCCTCTAATGCACCAGAGCTTCCTCCATCCTCTTAACTACAGCAGCTTACATATCCCTTCACAGCTGATTGCCTAGCCCAGAGGCTAAAAATCACTACCATGCCTCCCTGGAAGACTGCAGTTTTATTGCTGTGCAAGAGAGATCTAGGAAAAACCCTCTGCTTCAGAGCAGCCAGGGATGCACCATGGCTCCACGCTGCCCTGGAAATCACCCTCAGCTGCCGTTCACCCCCAGCCATGGCATGGCAGAAAGCTGGCAAACCAGAGCTTGGTGCCAGCAAGTTGGGCTTCAGCAGGCTTTGCAGACCCCAAATACAGATCCAGGTCAAAGAGCAGTGGGTCCACAGGCAGTAACGCCATTGGGGACACTATACTGACAACCCCGTCAGAGGGCTTTCTGCAGCAACTCTTAGGTCTAGGCAGATAAAAATCTAGGTAGGAAGGTGAAGCTTTCAGAAGATGTCCCCTCTCAGAAGTACTGGAGAGCTGACAGTGCTTCCCACGTGATCCAGTTCAGCAGTTGATCTGGAGTTGATCCAGCTGCAGACTGGCTCCGGTACAGACATGCAAGTGAAAATAAGGATTTATGGTACAGCAGACAGGAGGTGATTACAGTTTGTCTCAATAGTTACCTGGGGACTAACAACCTTACACAGATGAAATGGTGAGACTATTAAAGCTGATTTACTGAAAATACTCAAGTAGTCCTCTGACAGTTGGACGGACAGGGACACTGCTAGAACTGTTTGTCAGAACAGTATCCGTCAGCACATTGCCAGGGAAATATGCTGAAGGAATGGAGTCTGCTGCATGTGATCCTTGCAGAGCCCGCTGGACCAACTTTTCTTGTAATGAGTGACTTGTAAGGATGAGAACAAGGAAATCCCTCTTCCTTCACTTGACAACATTAAGTATCTTCCCACTTCACCACTATTTTTGTGAACTCCATTATCATCAGCTAAATAAATGCACAGCCTAAGAAGCAGCATTGTTAGTATGGAACTAAGAGAGAGTAAGAGGAGGAAGAAGTAGTACATGAAATTGGTGCCACACAGGAGGGCAAATCTCAGGGAACTGGATTTTTTTCCTGGGGCAGATACTCGCTGTGAACTTTCAGTGGGAAAGAGAAACAAAAACCACCAAGTTGCAGATCTAGATGGAGTTCTTATCACAGAACACAGTCCCCAAGTCTCTTCTCTTATAGCTGAGGGAATGCCTTTGCAGTAACTTCTTCTCAATTAAAGAATAAGTCTTTTCCCTAAATAGAAGTAATATGGAAAACTGTTTTGGCACTGAAAAGTCAATACATCTCTACTACAAATGGGACTAGAAAAGAAAGGAGAATTATTTGAGGAAATAGCATTAAGATACAAACACTCATACATTTTTTACAAGATGCCTCTAGTGTATAATGGCAACACACAGCTGAAAAAAGCCAATGTTTTTAATAATTCAGAATGAAAGGACACCACAACCAGAAGCTGCCTAAATGGTCACATACAAGTGGGTGGGGAAAAAAAAGTATACACTTCCCCTCCCCCCCATTATAAATCTCAACCATTTTCCTAGTCCCTGCTGAACAAACAGCTCTCTCCTAACTTTCTGAATATCAGCCAAAAAACCTCACTTATAAACTCTGCAAAGGATCATAAATTGAAAGAGGCTGCCACTCCTTGGAAAGGCAGGATCAGAATAAAAAACAGCCTTGATAATTGGAGAGATAGTCCTAACCAACATGAAATTTTTAAAGTTCTAGTACAAAGTATTACCATGGTAAGTAGAAATCAAGTGCGGAAACAGGAGAGAGACTGATTGGCTATGCACTGACTGAACAGAAACGGCACAATATAAAATGATCAAGTCATAAACTCAATGAGTTGACAGTGTGATGCCATTGAAACAAGATAAATTTATTTCTAAGATGTATTATCACAAGTGTTATGTGTATATAACACAAGACCAATGATTTCCCTCTTCTGGAATACTGTATTCATTTTGGGGCACCACAATTAAAGAGAGATGTAGAGAACTGGAAAAAGTCCAAAGGACAGTAATAAGAATGATCAAGGTATAGAAAAATATGGCTCAGGAAGAATAGATGAAGGAAGTAGATTTGTTTAGTCTACAAAAGAGAAGACTAAGGAGAGATGTAATGGCAATCTTCTCACGTTTAAAAGGTCAGGAAGATGATGATCGATTGCTCTCCATATTCACTAAAAGTAAGAGAAGAAAAGTTAGTTTTACTGAAGGCAAGGTAGATTTAAAGCGGCTATTAAGAAACCTTCCTATCAGCATAGTTAAACATGGCAGGAGGTTACCTAGGGAGGATTTTTTACAAGAAATCAGGCAAACAACCATAAGCGTTGTCTAGAAATAATCCTTCTGCCTAAGTGCAGAGCGATGAAGATCTCTGCAGGCCCATTCCAGCACTACAAGACTATAATGAAACTATGATTTTTCATATTAACATTAGCACCAGGAAAAACTCAACATCTCTGGCTTCTTCGGCTTTAGAGCGGCTAAATTGACCTTAGCAAGGGACAAAATTAAATCCTTGGGTTACCTGCACCTTCCTTTGTTGCTGAGTGCAAATCAAATTAGTATGTGTTTAGCAGATGGAAATTAGTAAATACATAACATACATGCAAATGAACTTGAATGCACACTTTCCTCTATGCTTGTAAGACACCATAGTCTCGCACTGAATACCAGGCTTCTGAGATCCATTGCACTCCCAATGCCACCTGAAAAAAATGTTTGCAATACTTTATTATGGTGAGTTACATTTACATTTCTGCAGCTCATTTCGTAGTTCAATAAGGATCTTTACTAAAATTTCTTTGTAGAAAAATGTTATCCTTTTGGATTCAGTCCTGCTCTGGAAGAACAAACTGACAGAAATTTGAATGTCTTCAAATGCCCCCTGCCCCTGGCACCTTCAGACTCATTTAGCCATTACTAGATAACCAGGTTTCTTGCGCAGCCCTGGAGATAACTCCAAAGCACCCTACAAAGTTTGTTAGTCTCCACTGTGCTCCTGGAATCTGCCTTTATATATTTATTCTGTCACCATAAAAATCCTACATCCTTTGGGGAAGAAAAACAAATAGCAAATAAATTCACAGATGAAACTTAAGAGAGGTGTTACCAAATGTTGGGGAGACATAGAAAACATAATTGGATTTAGAGAGATTTTAAAACACACTCTGAGTATACTAGAACAAGCAAAGAGCCAAACTGGAGAAAAAGCAAGAAAATTAATTTGGGGAAAATAACCTGAAACCAAGATCTGCTCTTGGAGAGCAGTTGCTGGAAGCAGTAGTGCTGGCAAAGGCTTAGGAATGGCAGCAAGCAGCAAATTGTGTCTGAGCTTGGAGACAGCAGGAGCTGCAAGGTGCTGTAAACCTGGGGAAATAGAGTACATACTGTTATTGGAGAAAAATCACAATCTTTTTTCTCCATACCAGGTAACAATCAGATAGCTCAGTCCCCTTTCTTGGGGGGTTCCTCCCTGCACAGCCCAGCAACAAGTCCTTTGGGTTTGTGTCTTGGATACTCAATACAGCAGAAGATACTGGTTTCTCCCTCCGCCCTGACATGTCCTGCAGGCCCAGTACCACTGCTAAGCCCATCCTCGCTCCCAGCATTCTTGGGGCAGAAATATCAGGCACAGTCGCTGTATCTTTCCAATCCCAGAGGGGCTCAAACTCTTGCAAGAAGTACCAGGGTGAGGCACAACACCCCTCTGCTGCAGCTGGGGTGAGGAGAGGTGCCCTTGAATGCAAATGCAGTCTCTAGTCCCAGTGCCTGGGAATCAATTCCTGATTTCATTCAACTGCTGCACGCATGAAGAAAACCTGTCTGACCCTTGCCTTTGCTTTGCTCTGGCCTCAACTGTTCCAGCAGCCTTTTCCAATCCCCCTGCCAAAGGCCTTTCAATCCTAGTGCTGCCTGGGCTCTGTTCAGAATCCAGACTTGGCATATTGCAAACACCATAATCAACCATATTAGCGGGGAATTGGGAAGCTGTGTTGAAAGAAACAAAAATCATCCCTTCTGGTCCACAATGCTGCTTCATTGCACATGCATGTATACAAGTGAGATCAAAATGCTGTTCGGAGGAGCGTATCACCAAAGGAAGAGACAGAGCAAGACAACTGCAGGGAGCCAACTTGATTTGCAATTGCACCCAGACCAAGAAATAAATGACATCATTACCAGCAGATTGAAAACAGATCAGGGGCTGAGCATGGACTTGAATCGTAATAGGAGCCCAATGCTGCTCTCAGAGAACATGGATCTGAGGGAGTTCAGAGAGGGTTTGTCATGATGATAGATTTTGTCCTCAGATATTTATCCTGTGGTATTATGCTGCTCACCAAATGCACAGAAAGCCTGATAGCCAACATTCATAAAATTCCTATCTGTGCTCCAGCAATACATCAC
Organism: Chlamydotis macqueenii; assembly: GCF_036417535.1. Lineage (NCBI taxonomy): Eukaryota > Metazoa > Chordata > Aves > Otidiformes > Otididae > Chlamydotis > Chlamydotis macqueenii. The sequence continues at coordinate 20,995,379 of NC_141562.1, forward strand.
CCTTCAGCCGTCACAGCTGCAGGGCCCCCACCACCACCAGAGGGGTCTTGCGCCTCCAGGAAGAAGCAGCGAGACAAGCCATCCACAGCCATGGGGGTGTCCCATTTCCAGGCCATTTGCATGCTGCAGACAGACATCAGCTGGTGTTTCTTGTGGTTCAGGGATGTGGGTCAGTCAGGGTTGGTTTACCAAAGACATTCACTGGAGGTTATCAAGAACAAGCGCTTCAAAGCCACAAGTATTTAAATAACTGCCTCAAAAGCTTGGAGGAGACAATGCCTGGAGGCAGGACATTTTTGAGTGGAGGGTAGGATTCCTCTGCTTGCCACAGACGCTCTGCAATGACAGCGAATTTGGCAAGGACCCATCCAGCCTACTCACCAGGGATGTTAATGAATTCCTTCCATAGACCATCCACACCTCCCCACATCTTTCTTCTTTACATGCAGTTCTCCTTCTCCTGCAGCCCAGGCAGTTATTGTTCAGGTCTCCAATTTTGACAAACACATAGGTAAGTAAAATACGTTTGAGAGAAATTATTTTTTTGCAGAAAACACTGTTTTCTGCAACAATGTTTATTAATAATTGTTGACATAATGCTATAAATATACATTTTTCCCAATTACCTTAAAATTTAAAATCGTGGGAAAACACATGTAAGCAGTAACTTTTTTCCCTCAGGAAGATGCTACTCTCGTGATACACCCAGACCTGCTTCTGGGTACCAGCTCCACAGCACACAATGAGATGAGGCGAAGTGATGGCTAGATGGAACTTGACTCATTTATGAGAGCATAAATATAAGCTCTGGTGAGGTTACAACAGGCAGAATAAAGATGTTTGAGTCTCTACAGTACTACAGGCATCCCCCACACTAATGCCTGTCTGTCCCGCATACTCCCAGAGCCCTAGTGCAGTCAGATCCTGTCCCTTCCCAGCCCAAACCTCAATGTAGACCATACAATCTGTTTCCATTCACAGCCAAGGCTTGCCGAGCTGCCAAATTGACCACTTCCTTGCCAGGTCCATACATTCTCATCCCAAAGGAAAGCGGAAGCCATAGATTATCATTCCCACAAAACAAAATCCCTGTATTGTATTCAAGTTCGGGGCTGTTTCAAAAAACAGTGTCTGAGAGAAGTCAGCCCCTGCCCTGCTGCAGGCTGTCTACAGGGCTGGTCTGCAAATGACGTGACCCACAGGAACCCTGAGGCTCTCCCCAGACTCCCAGCAGCCCAACCCAGTTGCCCTTGGGGACCTCAAACTTTGCCGAGCCTGTACACTGCCACTGTGCTAGCACAAGCCCTTGATTTGATGGTGGGGCCTGAAACAGGGCTCCCATGTCCTTGCCACATCAGAAGATGTGCCTGCAGCAATCGATACTCTAGCCTACATGATTTGTCACATCCAAGCTCAAACAACTGCATATCTCCACAGCCTGCAGCACCACTGAGCTGTGAGGGGGGATTACTGTGTGGAGTAAGATACTTAACGCAGGTTAACTGATGTGCCCAAAAGCATACAAAGAACTAGTAACACAGAGGAATTCCCAGAAATCCTGAATTCTGACATTAGGTGTCTGAGTCTAAAGAAGCTGGGTGCCTAACCCCTTTGGGCAGCTCTGGAAACCCAGGTGTTATCTGCAAGAGGAGCACTTGATTAGGGGAGGAGGAAAAGGCTGATGTCGTCCAGGCAACTCTGAACATCAGGAGTTCTGGTCTCAGTTCCTGACAGTTTGTTTTTCCTTCCCCTGTATGTACTCAAGCACTCTTTAATTTAGCTTGAGTGACGATTCCTGTCTCAGAGGTGCTTGGTGAGCAGCCAGCAGCAACCCAGTAATAAAACACCTTCCCACTGCTGATAAGGGAGCATAAGGGAATTACGCTGTGAAGCACCGGCCCTGGAGAAGGAATGCAGGTAGCCTGCAATGGATCAAGCCCAGCTTCTTCACTCCTCCCTCCCTCCCTCCAAATGGCTTCTATCCAGGGTCTGGGAGGCTCACTCTGGAATTGGCTCACTCTGGAATCTGCTCACACCAAAACCCAGGTTATTTTCCCTGCTATGTTTTTTGGGACTAGATTCAGCCTCTGTTCAAAGGCAAAAGCCAGGTGGCCACAATACACCACAGCCTGGAGCGTATTTCTCACCCTGGGTGGCACAAAAATGGATGTAAGGGCATCAGGACAGAGCACCCCTGGCTCCACATCAGCTGATGGGTGGTTGGAGGGTATCAGGGACCATTTACAGCCAGTGACACTCAAAGTCAGGCCTCATGGCTGCATTTGTAAAACAAAATGCTTCAACAGTAGACTTGGCACTTTTAACTTGTAAAACATTGCAAACAGCAACTCTGGAAAGGAGAGGGCTTCATTTCTAACCCCCATGGGACAAAGCAGCCTTGACATTGCAACATAGTCTTTCTTGAGCCCTGAATTTTTTCAGCTAGCCATGTACCAGTAAACTGGTTTAAGGCCAAACAGACAGGGACTCCCATTTCCTCTCCCAAGCATCTTTCTATTTAGGCTGCAAATGAACATCAGCAGGGTCCTTCTTTGGGTAGGACCCTGCAGAGCTCCATGGTCTCCGGCAAGCACCTCCAACAGTGGTAGCGACGTAAACAGTCAAGTCTGTTTTTACAAGCTGGTCAGACACCTGGTTATGAAACCCCAGTGACTGGCTGCATGCACCACTTTATGGCAGGATAAAGGAGGGCAGAGCCTATATATGGCACCTCTGTGCCTTTCCCAAAGCAATCGTATTCTCCCAAACAACTGCAGATGGCAGGCAATCCCCAGTCCAGTGGGACAGATGCTGCACTCCAATGTAGGAAAAGGCGTAGTGTAAAACCTCTGAAGTTACTTTCACTAAACATACATTTAGGCACCTGGTTTTTGGTCATGAAAGCACTTACCTGGTAGCAGTATTAGCGTATACCATGAGAGTGTGTTTGCTGGGAATGCAAGAGTTTAAGGGATGAAAAACTGAGGATGATCTTTCAAGAGAAGCTGAGGAAAATACAGCACTTACTGCCACAGCCCAGCTGCTGGACTTCCTTGTCACCAAGCAAAGCTGCTTTTTAGGGATTGAAGAAGGAACACTCACTCGTATCCCTGAAATATCTGACAGTTTGTGCAGGACGGATATGTCAGCAAGAAAGGAATCACTCCTTCTACCCCTTTTTAAAGCAGTTACATCTTTTACTTTTTTTCTCCACCTTCCTAAACTCACTATTGGAATTGCAGGGATTGAGTGGAAATTTGTACATTAAAACAACGTTATCCAGAGCTAACGGTAAAACACTCACACCACTGTTCCTTTCACATATGTCTTTTTTTAGAGTCCAGAGCAAGCAGTGGACTCCAAAGGGAGTTCGTGCCACAAGTGGTGGGATCAACTCACAAAACATTACCTTTGCATCCAGTATCCTCCGATGCAAAGCCAACTGTGATATTTCTATGAGCACAATCAGACCACAGCGACATTTCCAGCCAAGCAGAGATGAAGTAACAGACTTGGTCTGGTCCTGTTTGGCTTCAGTAACTACCAATAAAAATCAAGAATGCAGAATGGTTGCAGGCCTGCTGATAATTTGGGATGTTTCAATTTGTGAAACAAGCTCCACATTTCTCTCATAACTAGCCATGGAATAACAAACAAACTGATCTAGTTTCATTGCTGCTTGGACTGTCAGTTTGATTTGTTCTCAGATGTTATAGGTTACATATTGGTTTACAGAGACATTCAGCAAAGCAGAAATCCAGAGAGCTCCATGAGCTAATGACACAGTTTCCTAAGAATTTCAGCCTCATGGCAGTTGCAAGCTTTCCCTGAAGTTGCAGCATGGTGTGTTTCTCCTGAGCCCCTCTCCCTCTTTTTTTTTTTTTTTTGGTGGAGGATAAGTTTATAACGCCTAATGAGTTCAGCTCCCTGAAGTTTTGCCCCTTACTCAAAACATTAATAAGGTCTTGCCCCTCTCTTCAGGCACTTATTTTCACAAAACATATTGGAACACAATTACCTTAAAGAATTATGCCTTTCTGGTAGATTTGGATGAAATTAGTTGCCACAAAACAAACACAGGATGGGAGAGATCTAAACAAACTCATACACGTACAAATAGATTAATTTAATAACCTTTGTTTCCTTAGGAAACTGGAGTGAAAAAAAAATCACAGAAGAGTGACAGTTACTGAAAATAAAGATGAGACTAGAAACAAATCACAGCCAACATGAACAGCTAACACATCATCCAGTGAATAAAGGTAGTGCTTGTGTTTTCTGTGGCTCAGCTGAGTCTGATGGGATATTCTACTCTTTGCAGAACAGATTCAGCTTTAATTCATTGCTTGACATTATTTTTATTGTTAACCTGGATGGCTCTGGAAAGAAAAGGGTCTAAATTACAAAAAAAAAAAAAAAATGGTTCACAGACTCAGCTAGCTTTGTGAACCCATAAAACAGTTTGCAAGGTTCATAAAACCTCAAAAGCCAGAAAATCCTCCACCCTCGATTTCCTCCTTACTTCAGCTCCAATCTCACTTCACTTGTAGGATGTTATGAGCTCACTCCTCTAACAGATTGTAACTTCTACACTCAGAGCTGATTATGTTTCCTTCACTCTTTCTTGACATCTCCATGCTGGATTAGAGCCTGCACTTGAGCAGAATCCCCCATGTAATGAACCTGACCCTCCCGCTCGCTTGCTGATTGTGAGGGATATTTGGCTTTGCTCTGGTGCCAAGCAATTGTTTGTACAACAACATAGAGGTCCCTAATGCATCATTTTCTATTTTTCTTTTCCATTCTGCAGAATAAAAAGAAATACTATTTAGCTCCTGGGCAAGGGGAGCACATCCTCTCTGCAGCACTGCCATCTGGGTACCAAGTGATTTAGGGGGAATAGGAAAGCTTTCTATTTCAACCCAAGTAGCAAGCTTGAAGCAGCCCCTACCTCCTAAGGGCTGCATTTTCTGGCCCAATAAAGCCCTGAAAAAAAAATATTTTCAGAGTGAAATAATTTACACTCAAATACGGCCTGGGAGAATACTCCCAGAGCCCTGAATTCCGGATAGATCCTATGACCCAGGTCCATATGTTCAACTGTCCATATGGTCACTGTTTCTGCCTGACATCACTGCAAAGCCAGGTGAAGCGTAGAGGCTGTGCAGAGCAGAAGGTCTGGACATACCTTAAATACATGAAGCTTCCGTTGCATTTTCAGAGGCCCATGCTCACACCCCACTCAAAAGAGTTCTAAAAGGGCTTCACTGAAGGCTATCTAATGTTTGCTTCACCCTTCATGTAAACCTGCATGGTGCCAGTGCAGGGAGATACCAGATGGAGTCCATGGAGAGGACCTACCAGCACATCCTGCCTGAGCAGGTCCAGAGCAGCTCTCCCACAGTGTTTTGCAGTGAAGAAAAGGCAGGATGTATTTACATCCTTACTCCTTGCAAGACACAGACTGCTCAATTTGGCCCTGTCTATGGCAAAGGCTGAAAACACTCTCAAAAGGCTTTGTCCATGCCATCAGTGGTTGCTGAGCTGAGGACTGGAGCACTGGTCACCTTTGAGCAATGCTCATACATGAGGCACAGGAGTTGCAGATACATTAGAAACAGAGCCCCCAAGCCCAGCTCTCCTCATGAAGGCAATTCGAACTGACAGGGGAATTCAAACACACCTGGTCTCAGCCCTCCACACTGTTCGACAGCCCTGCCAAACTGCAAAGGAAGCCTGTAAGGTAATGCTATGGGGGGATGGACAAAAAAAAAAAAAAAAAAAAAAAAAGAGGCTGACTCACTAATGAGGAAGTCCAGCCCAGACTGCGAATATCAAAGGAAAAAAAACAATTAAAAAGGAGAATAAAATACCTCCCAGGTAATGCCAGTAAAAATGAACCACTGACCTGCCACCCTCAAACACAGGCAGAACTGCAAACCTCCCCTAACTACCTACAACAATAAAATTAACCTCATATTATTTTTATTAAATTAAGAAAAATGTACACATTGGCCTGAAGCAGGCACCAGCAAAAAAAGTTTCAGCTCAAACAGCAAGAAGCTGGCGAAGATACCAGCAACCCTGAAGCTGCTCTTGCAGCAGAAGCCGTGCAGCCCGCGGGCAGAGCTGCCCTGTCTGCAGCCCCAGCGTGGCACCGCGTTTCGCTGGCCTGCCTGGGGCAGCTGCTGCTTGCCTGGGGTAGCGACTGGAGGAGCCCACCCTGTGACTACTTTGCAAGGAGTGGGTGCTCACCCAGGGCAGCAAGAGGTAAGGGGGCAGAGCCTTAGCTTTTTTGTGCAGCAAAAGGCTACCGAGACTTGTTTTAAACAAACTTCACATACAGCTATTGTTTAGAACATGACAGAAGTACTAAATAAATCAAATACTCTGTAGTAAACACTTGCTAATCAGTCTTGATGAACAGAAGCATAGCTTTAATTGGAATTTAATTTCTATATTAGTCATTTACTGAACATACATCTTGCATTAACGGTGGTGTTTCTTTTTCCCCACAAAGCACGCTCAGTATTTCTCAAAAGAAACAAATGCTCCTAAAGTCTCCTGAAGAAGATCCAGAATCCTTCATGCACAGCTGCTCCTGTTGTGCTTGCTGTTTGAAAACCCCGAGCTGTTCAAAACATGGTACTAATCACAATTACTGCCAGCAGCCCCAGACCTTTATCCAAATAGGGAATTTTAACTCACTGAAACAAATGAGTTACTTATGGAAAAAGGAACCCCCTATTTTGTAACCACCACATCCAAATAGGCAGACAGATTCTTTCTGTAAAACAATATGGATAAGTGGCTGCAATTTTCCTAAGTTGCCTTTAAAACACAGGTTTTATTTTCAGTTCAGCCAGAAATGACCTTGTGTGACTTCGATTCTAGTCTCTCCTCCTCAGTCTGCAAATTATTATTATGTAATAGGCAGAAGGACCTCACTTGTATTACCCGTGTGCTGGAGCTGATGTGCTATTTCTTGGAAAGAACAAGGCTGCCAGAGTCCAGGGCTGGAGCCTGAGAGTACTTGGTGAGCTACATTCATTACATAGCAAGAACAACTGAGAAAAAATAAACACTTCTCAAGTCTATGACTAACTGAAGCTGTAAATTTCAAACACTTATTACAGAGTCATAGCTTAGTAAAACAACAGGGGATGTGTTACATATCAGAGGGTAACCCTTAAAGAAGGACTTAAGCTCTGGGGAAAGTTTTAAAACAGAACAGGATGAAGTTTATGTGCTTTTTTTTTTTCATGTGGTTCTTATAATTAACCAAACTGTCACAGAAAATCATCCTAAAGGTCTGGACTCAATCCAGCCTTCTCTAACACACGTCCCATCATCCTCTCCAATACTATGAAAGTATCCATACTGTATTTGTTAAATAATTAGAATTGGTGAACAATTTTTCAACATTTTTCCAGCCCCTCTGTTACAAATTTTCTTTAGGCAGATTGTGGGGATTTATCCCTCTTTTCATTTAATAGTGCCAAACATAACTTTTCCCAAGGGACCAGAGCACCAGGTGATTGCCAAACTGTTCTTAACATCTCTACCCAGTGGAAGTAATTTACTGCTCAGGCTTTGTGCCTAGTCATTTGGGGTACATGGCATGATTTCTGATGACTGACTGCACAACCTTAACTTGAATACGTTACCTTTGTTTCAAAGTTAAACAACAAGCCAAAATCTATTTCTTAGCTAAATGCGTGTTGGCCACAGGCTCAAATCTCTCTCCATTAAGAGTGTAAATTTATGTACAAGAACTTGCAAAACAGCCAAAAAGGAAAGTTGCACAAAGGGACCAGATAGCAACTTCGCTTCTAATTCAACAAAGTGTTTGGAAACAGGTTTCAGCTTTACCACTACTTCTCCATACAACTGTAAAGGGCAGCCATAAGGGGCCTTGGAGTTGTATTTTTGTCCAGGATATTTGGGTGTTCAGACCTGGGTTTTGGCTTGTTCTGTTATGAAGATCCACATAAAGCCAATTCGCAGGGAGGCTGAGAACAATCCTTACTCTGAGAAAGTTTAGCTCTGCTTTTTGGGGACAGGCCACTGTTCACTGAAGGTCACAGTTTGTCATGTCCAAAATGCTCTCAGACATGGTCTGTATTACAAGAGCAGCTGGGATTAAAACCTACGTCAAGAGAAATATGTTACACTTTTTTTCTCCATTTTCTTCCTCTCTCACCATTGGCTTTCTCAGATACAATCAGTGAGAAAATCTGTCTGGATGAGGAAATATGTAAACACAAATGTGTTGAGGCATGCAAATGCCTGCTCTGTATAGGAAAGGGTTAACAATGGAAAGACTTGGTAACTGCACCATTTGCAGCAAGAGAACAGTCTAAATTGATGGTTCCTTGCTATCTTTATATATATATATATATATATATATATGTAATCTTGAAAGAGATCTAATGGAGCAGCAACGTATTTGTAACTTTATATCAGCCAGTGGTGTACCCGAGTTGTATGAACAATATCTTAAAAATAACAGACTGGGGTTGGGTTATAAAATAGCCACTGCTCAGCATGCTCGGTTTGGTGCAAAAGACAACTGTGTCTCCAGCGTTAGCTGTAGTGTGTAATTGCGGAACCACAAGACTGGAAAGGTTCACCTTGCTCATGAGTCAGGTTGTTGCCTTGCTATACACAGAGTAGTTCAAAGCAGTAGCTAACATCCATGCTTACTCATTCTTAGTTTTGTTTTTGATTTACATTGTCAGTTGTAGATGTTCAGTCTGTTCTCCAGGTATTCACATGGAAGTGACTGAGACATGCCAAATTTACCAGAAGCTTCTCATTAGTGGCTCTTCCTTGATTATGACATCTGGTGAGGTTGATGACAATAACAGAAGAAAAATGTGAAGTTCTGTCATTTGGAAATGACTAAAGTGGAGGCCGTTTTGCACAGTGTGATGTTGAAATGCTAGGAATGATTGAGGCCAGAGTTATAGCTCAAACAGTTATGCATCTGTATTTCATTTGTGGGCAACCAATAAAAAAACACCTTTAAAAAAAACTTAATCATTTCCCAACTGACCAAGAGCTCTGAATATTCTGTCAGCAATATAATCTAGACTACAAAATGTTGTTCTGTTGAAAGGAATTTTCAGAGTATTGTTATATGGCTAGTCCAATAAACCCATACTAGTCAAAGCCGTCAATATCCCAACTCTGGCTCTACAGACTGATCTTCAACTGCTGGTCAGTAGGAGAGATTCCTGTAATATTCCTGGAGAGGACAAGACCATTCACAGCCTTTTAGCTATGAAGAAAAGACAAAATTTGGAAGCAGCTCACGTCTGCCCTTCTTCAATAACTAATGGTCATTCGGCAGACTGACCTGCTGAAGTAGTTTTTTTCCCCCCCAGTGCTATCCACAGCTCAGCATGACAGAGGAGCATGCAGATGTAGAGGAAGAGCTGAGAATTTGATGGCAAGGCTGTTAACAAATTAACTGCCTTTCAGAGTTACACAAAACTCTTTTTATTTGCTTTGATGGTTTCTGAGCATTGGATAGTTGATAAACATGTCTGATGAGTTTACGGCACATAGTGAGCACAAACCGAGATTAAATTGTACTTCACTGTTATATAAGTGTTCTCCTTACATAGTACAGAGCAGACAGCTCAGTCAAAACTTAATTCTTAGTTCAAAACTTGTGTTCTATATAGCACACTTGATTAACACTGCCACATACAATCAACAATGGTCCAGGTCGATAAAATAAGTGAAATCATCTTATCAAGACAGTACACAACACATTGTTGTGCACACATTATTTTTCAATGAAAGTTAAGCTCCTAATTAAATGCCTAATCACTTTGAGTGCTCAGCCACAAGACAATGATGCACTCAAATTTCTCCTGTGTCCTTAGAAGGACAAAAATAATAGCTATTTCCTAAGGATGAAGCTCTCCTGCTTGCACACCATGTAAGGCAAGGTGATAAGACAAAAGTCTTATCCAAGATACACTAGATAAGTATGTGAAGTAGAGACATTTCTAAAGCAGTTGAAGAATCATTGCCAGCAACAAAAGGAGGTTTTTATGATTTTTGCATGCATTTGAAGTCTATGGTTGGGTCATAAACCAAGATGCTCTGATTAACTTAAATTCCCATTTACTAGTATTAAGACCTTTGAGCTAGGCATCTTTGTTATCCATCTGCCAGACCCTCCTACAGGCTGGTGGGGAAACCTGATGAGTTTTGGTGGAAAATTTCTGTCAGGATTTTCTGATGGGTTGCTGTATTCCCAGAAATATCTTCCTTCCCCATCAACAAGGTGCATTTGCAAGAAGAAATCAGAAAATAGGAGAGATTCCAGCAATCTCCCTTTCTCACTGCCCTTTTCCACTCCTATAGGCAGGACAGCAGAGTACATTTACTGCAGTGATAGAAATTAAACACATCAGGAAAGGAGAGTTCTTTGAACAGATGTCTGCTGCTTTTAAAATAAATGTGCTGCTCTCTGTTAAAGTGTGAAGTACATATAGTAAGGTAGGAAGGTCATTCTGAATTTACTTCTAAACCAGAGTTCCCCTCTGCTCTGAAGGATTTACTATCTCCTTTTGGCACCGTGGTCTCACAGGATTCACTTTCCCTGTGCATTGGCTGATGGGATCTCTGGCTGGGAACAACATGGTTTGCTCTGGAGACCCCCTGAGCACAAGGGAGCACATCCTAGCTTATCAGCTACTTCTTCCACCATACAGAGTGCTGGCCCTGCAGCTGTTTTCTGCAGGGGAAACTGGTAGGGAAAGAGACATCCCTTACATCAGTGCTGTAAGCGCCCTGTCATCCACAGGCTGGTAATGAGGTCCTGAACTGATAATGTGTCGATAAGCAACCCAGGAGCTCGTGGCCAGCTCTTCCTCACAGACAAAAGCCATTCCCGTTAGGAGGATGTCTCTATCTGTTGCTTGAGCACATCACGGTTTGTCTGCATTCTCCCTCCTTTGCTGAGGTTACTGCTGTGTTCCAGGGCACCTTTGGGCATCAGAAGGGGAGAAAGAGAGCTACAGAGCACCTCCAAAACAAGATTTGAAGATGTAGCATCCTACACTTTGACTGATGTGAAATGGGTTATTACCTCACACAATATGAGGGATATTAAATGCATATCTTAAAATGCACTTTAAAATGTGGACCCAACACTTAGCAGTGATGAGCTCTCTGAATTTTCCACCTTGTCTTGGTAAATTTTATCCAATAGGTAGGAAACAATCAATTGCAAATAACACAAAATGGCCTCCTCTGTCCTAAAGCATGCAATGAGAAACAAATTCACAGTCTTTAAAAACAATCTCCCTATACCTCAAAGATCTGTGAGTTGGTAATGTTTCTAAGGCACTTGATGGTAAGTGGCATTCATTACAACACAAACGTCTATCTGAATCACAAGTTGTGGTTGAACATGTTGAATGCCACTGAAGGCTGAACAGTGAACAGAATATCTAACCAGAAGCCTGATCTGGTTTTACCAGACTGACTCTGTTCACCGAGATTAATGCCTCCCTGTTGTCCTCATGAATCTTTCTGGGACTGGCTCCAAGTCTAGAGAAAAGTTCTCACGTCCATACCTGTGATAGACTCCCTGACCAGCAAAGACTTGCTGATCCTGCAGGGAGCTGAACACCTCATCTCAGACAGCTATGGACACTGGTGTTGCTGAGCTGGAGCCCCAAAGATCTACTGGACCTATTCACGCTTTTTTTCATCTCCAATATATTAATTATTCAAGACTGCTTGTGTTGGAGATCACTTCCTCATTAGGCCATGATCCAGTTAACCACACAGACTTAGTCAAAATTAAACTTTAAGGCAGGCCCCTAGAGTCAATATCTGGTCTCATATGCTTAAAATTAGAATACAAGTGTTTTGCTGAATCAATAGTGATTACAGAGAAATCAACAGCCTGAAGTAAAGGCCCCAGAAATACACTAATTGTTGGCAAAACTGCAACTATTAGCAAACATGAAAAACGATAATATCAAGATACACAAAGTCATTATCTCTACACAAAACTGCAATATGAACCCTGCATAGCTATGAATAACAGGCTTTGTTTGCAAAACTGGTCATTTCTCAACACTTAGATGCATGTGAACAAGTTGAAACATAAATCAAGTATTTAAGCCAGAAGTCCTCAACACTGGTGCTAGTAGTCTTCAGAAGTCTGGACTGGACAGCACCTTTCAAAGAAAAGATATTTCCATAACAGATGCTGTTTATTTTTTTTACTTCCTCGTTGGCAAAGACACCAACTGACCGATTTATTTTTCACTGGTTTCAAATTTTCTGGCTGCCCCTTCTGATTGTAAACATCAATGGAAAAACATTTTTGTTTAGAAATACTCTCTTGGGAAGACCAATAAAAGCTATTCTCCAAAAACCTGAAGCATAAGCCAAATTTGAGAAGAAATTACCTTGGCATTGCCAAGTCTTGTAGTTTTCATCCTGCCTCTTCAACATGCAGGACTTTTTGTCCAGTGTGTTAAAAAAAAGGAAATGGGAATCTTGGATTTTGTTTTCAGCCTTGCTAGTTAATAAAAGAAAACATATGTAAGCACCTGAGCAGCTCCCTCCCTACCTCCTCACCTGCTGCCTCCCCCCAGGCAGCAGCACAGAGGCAAACAAGCAGAAAGGACACTTGAGAAGGGAAAGATGAGATGGGCTTGCATCAGTGCAAACTGGGACCATGCTGTGGAAGTGGTCATGGGCAGGGAACACCGGCCTGGGTGCTGGTCACATTAGAGAACCAAGTTTTGTTCCATGTTTCCAGTCATTTCAGTGAGTAAAAAGCTAGAAAATATCTCCCAGATAAATTTGCTCAAAATTCAGAAGGAGAATAAAGGGAAGGCAACAACTGTGGCAGTTTTGTTTTTTGAAAATAATGATTTTGAAGAGAAAACTGAGCTTCAGATGGCTTACTCATATTTGCAAAAGTGTAGGATTAACAACATTCATTTCTTTTTGAAAATGCACATACTATCCAGGAGCAAGTGATATTAATTCCTCATCTTCCTTATTAATTTACAGTCTACAATAGATACTAGTTTTGTAACTAAACAGGTTTATTTTCATTGAACCAGAGCTGAAATAAATTGTCAACGGAACACTGGCAACACCTCTAACAAAGGTAAAACTACTTGGCTCCATATGCAAACAAGTGAAAGATTTTTTTTTTTAACATGTTGTTTCCCTGTTCCTGTGGTCTTCAGCATCACCCAGGTGTCCTTGCAGGAAACCAGGCTGTGGGTGACAAATTTAGAGGAGATGGATATTTGTGTAGCTCTTATCCTAAACGCTGGTCAGCCTTTGGTGCCTCTGCCCAATGCAGAGAACAAGGCAGAGGGGATTACTCCTTCCTGTCAGTTATGTCATGGAGCAGTTGCACTGCAAGAGCAGTCGCTATTCCTGTTACAATTTTAATTCTTTTCCCCCACCAAAAGTCCTGGTTTGTGACCTCTCCCAAGTTGATTATTTCTGCCTGAAGTTTGTCCTGTGTGGTCTCCTGCCAGATTCTTTTGTAGTAGAATTTTATAGGTAATCAGACAAGGCATTCAAGTCACTCACATCCTTGCATTCCTTGAGAAATCACAGCTTAAGAATATCTTGTCTTAGAAAGTTCACATTTTTATTTGCTTGCCCTCACAGGGAAGTCCTGGGCAAAGTGCTGTGTAACTTTGAGTGATTCTACAGGTTTTTTCAAAAGGTTTTTCTTAACTACTGAAAACTCTGAACTCCCTTCTCTTCTCTGTAGAGACAAGAAAATTCAAGAAAAGTTAATCCTCTAGATGGGAAAGCTTTACCTGGATCTTTCAAACTGCGTGCAGGAGAGTTCAGTACCAGCCTGCTGTGGGAGCAAAGTGCTGCATTCCCCAGGCTCCTTGGACAATCCCAAGGATAAATTGTCCCCAGCTGGGAAGCAGAGAGGAACCTACCCCTGCCTGTTTTGCTTGATAGGTGTACACAGACCACTCTTCATACACAGGAAGATGGATAGGATGCTGCTGGATCTGGAGTGCCCCACACAGTCACCTTGCCCTCAGCTGTAAGCGTGGTGTATTTCACACTGCCCGCCCAGACAGCAAGCAGCGGTCACTGCCTGATGCTCTGATTAGCAGATCAGAAGCCCAAAGTCTTCCTGCTGAGCTGAGAAGCCAGATGTTAATAGCCAGGCTTTGGCCATTTCCAGATGGCATGACATGAACTGGAGGAAGCTGATTACCAAGTAAATGCAAATAGTTTATCCAGGAGATTATTTCCGTCAACAGAAAAAACAGCAGTTTGCCACCAGGCTCAACCAGTTCACTAGAGAGGTAACATCCATCATTCTGGGCTTGTCATTTCTTCAGAAGTGATTTACCCTTGATCACTTTGTCCTTATGTTCACCCAGCTAGCTTGACTTATTGCAGCTCAGCTGAAGAGAAAAGATGCCTGAAACAGTCAGCATGCAGAGAGCATCAGCTGTGTCTCCCATCTCCCCAGCATCCTCCTCATATACTTCATCATACAGAATTTATACACCCATTCCCACTTGAGCGATAATGAACAAGAAAAACCAAAACAACCATTATAAAAGCAAAGAAAAACTTCCAGTGTAGCCAGCATTAAAATACAGATCTTGGACTATTGCTCCACAAACATCAGCACACAGGAAAGGCAGGACTCATTTAATGGCTTCTCACTATTTTCCTCCACTTCCATTGCTCAGCATGGGCTCTTAAGCCCTGCTGTCTGCACAATGCTATTACTTTCACCTCCCTTAATTTATCCTGCTCAGTGCTGCTCCATCTCAGTGCCCCACAAACACTACATTTAACAAGCTTCTGTGAGGGCAGGGCTGCATTACCCCCAATTTACAGATAAAACAGCAAGGAGCAGAGCTAAATGCCAAAAGTAGCTGTGTTAGTAAATCCAGGCCCTGGTTCTTCTGCCTGGTTTTAGACACTCTCTTGAAGTGAGGTCATCATAGCTCCTTCATACTCTTCTCAGATTAACACCAATGGCAGACATCTACCTATGTCTGTCAGCCCTATGCTATCTTGAATGCATGCACATGTTTTGAGACATGATTTGCACAAAGTCTTTACTCTGTATACCTAGGACTTAACCAGCGTTAGCCATTTAGCAACACTGATCTTGTAACAGCATCTTCCCAACATCTCTGCAACACCGGACATCCCCTCCAGACAGGCCCAAGCCACCACACAACCCTCCTTTTGTACACTCGACACACCAAGGCAATGACAGTGATTAACCAGTCTCATATGCAACCAATTACCCAGCTTTTCAGGCAAGCCCCCAAGACTCCACACTTCACTTTATCTCCGTAAGGCATTTTATCGTGATGGATAACCCATCTTCAGCACTGGGAAATTTCTCCTGGGACAGGTAACTTTTGTAGAGGTATAGACTTTGTGCAGTTCTCATAGGCATGTATAAAGCAAAGAGGAGGAATCTATGAAAGAAAGAAGGGCAGATGAGGTATGCATGAGTATGACCAAAAGAAAGTGAACAGAGACTGATAGGAAGAAATGACTCAGACCAAGAAGAGGTCCAGGAAAGTGACAGCTTTCCCATTACTTAAGACTATTAAAGGTAGTTTGGACTGAATTCAGGAAGGAGTAATTGCCCTTCATTTTCACATGCATCACATGCCAAATAACTATTATTTCAGCACTATTGCAGAACTGGCTTGCTGCTATAGCATTTTTCTGTATCATTGTTTTGCAGATATCTATTTCAGCTGCACAGAGATTTTTTTTTTTACTCATCTTAGTCTTGGTAGGTGGTGGAAAGCAGTATCCTACTCACACTTGATCTTCAAAATCAGCCAGGTCCCTTCCAATCCCTGATGACAGGGTCCACAGCAAGTGTTACAAAACCCTTCTGTGTCCCTCTTCTTAGCCAGAGCATTAAGGTACAGAGTGTAAATGCAAGTAGAAATATCACTATATTCCTTGGCACAAAGTTCATTGAGCCTTTTGGTGTAAATTGCATTTTCTTTCCATCAGGAAAGCATCAGAACTACAGGAAGCAAAAGTAAACATGTTGAACCAAGCAGTACATTTACATCTTCATGCTCCTGGTATTCTAATTGCCCAGATCAGGAACTTAGCCAAACATACAACAGCCGCCTCCTGTCCTTCAGGATGCCTTTGCAAGGGAGAGGGCAGCAGAGCTGATGAGATCTGGTGCTTTTCCTATTACAGGGTTGAAACACAGCCAGTCCTGAAGCCAGTGTCAGGATGTACCAGCACAATCCATGCACCCTGCTCTAAGACTTGTGCTAATGTCACAGCAGACTTGAAGGAGCCTACAATTTCCACAAATGCAACTTCATCCTGCTGTGATATCTCAAGGAAAAATTTTCCAATGACCTTGGGGTTTTGCTTCTACTTCGTGGGAATGTTTTGGGATGGTCAGCTGAAGGGAGGAGTGAACTCCCTTGAAACCAGCCACAACCTCAGTGACCTCTCTAAAACCCAGGTGTATGCCTCCTTTGATAGCAGCTCTAGCCATGCTGTCCTGGAGGAGCCACCACCAGCGGAGATGAGAGGCAGTTGTTCCTCAGAGCTTGCTCTGTATTACTTGAGAACAGATTGTTCCAATATGTTGTGTTGGTTTTATGAGACAGACAAGCGTCCATTGGGACATAAGGTGTAATTACAGTGCAATTTCAATTAAGAGTCAAACTGTGGTCCAATAAGGTAAAAAGGTCAGTGCTATATCTAACAATGTAGCTGGATGGTGGTTTTGCACTTGGCTACAAAACGAAGGGAAATCCTGACTGAAGCCAAAAAATATCCCTGTCTTCAGCCATGATTTGCTGCCAAGCATCAATCCCAGAGCAGATTCTGAAAGAATATTTGCCTGGATTTACAGTTTAAACAGTGCATTATACACTCCTTTGTTTTAGCAGGTTCAGGCTGCAACTTCCACTCTTTCCAGAAAGCTTTTTTTGTGTTTTTTTTCTTCTCCTTCCTAAGCCTTGATTAGAAAATAGCTAGCTGAAGAGATTCTCCTTCATAGTGAGAGTTTCCCAGCTGTCAAGTTTTAGATTATAGCAAAAAAAGAAAACTAGCAGACTGTCCTGATGTAGTTTAAACAAAGATTTAAGGAGCAAACAGAAAACAGACTTGCCAGTTTATCAACAGTGGGAAATTATCTCAGAGCACCTCCTAGGGGACAAAGTCTGAGAAAACATCTGGAAGGGAATTCGATGAAACACTAACTAGGACAGCAAATAGCATACTATTCAAAAGGGAATGTCAAGGTAGCAGAACCTGTTTGAGCTCTAAAATTCCTTAGAAAATTCAGTATGTTCAAAGGTGTTGGACAGTGCTTATCATCAAAAGTCAAAAGCTGGACCAAAGTGACGTGAAAGAGTATACAAAGGCAGAGGCCAAATAGGAGACCAGCTGAAAAACCAGAAGGAAAGCAGAGATCAGGTAAATTCGGATAGTAGGTGGGACTGCAACTCTAGGCGAGTCAGCCTCAGCACTGCAACTGTTTGTTGGGTCTTATACAAGTGGCTTAGGCCATTTACAAAGCACTCCATCTTTACCAGAATTCAAGGAAATACTAGACAACAGGAAAATTATTTTTCTTCAAATAGATCTTAACCTGGAAGTAATTATAAAAAAAAAAACTTAATACATGAAGATCCCATGTGGCTGCTTTTACCCATAGATTTGCAGGCAAATGACAACATATTACAGGTTTAATGAAATCCTCAGTCTGGCTTCCCGCATGGGGTGTGCAAATGTCTACACATGTCCATGAATGCTGCTAATCATAAGGACTGGCAGACAGCAACAAGCTCTCCATCCCAGTCCCCTTTGAAAATGCCTCTGCCATCAGCTGGAGCATTTTCTATCCTACTAAGTTTTTGGCAGCTGCAAATGGGAATCTGTTTTAAACCTGGGCCAACTACAAGGTCAGAAACATGCTCACATCAGCCAACCATGACATGTCATCCAATTTTAAGTGCAAACAGCCTTTTAGCTTTATAAGCATGTAAGAGGGCATATCCAGGGCAGCAGTATCTGAGTAGCTTACTCCAGAAATAGAGGATGCAGTCTGTGGAGGGAAAGGCTGAGTCAGTCATTAAAGCAATGAATTTTACATTGGACTGGAATAGCAAGGCCTTTCCAAATAAGGCAGACTTCACAGAAATAATTGATGTTCAATCTGATGTTCACTAAAGAAGATTCTCTTGGGCCAGGTGAAAAAAAACTGGGCACAGAGAACTATCACAACAAGATCTGGGCAGAGATAAAATGGATCTGTAAGATAACATGAAAAGTAGAATGCAAGGCTCTGAACTTATCACCCCTAGATATAGTGGAAAAGGAATGAACCCTGAAAAACAAAACAAGAAAACTGGCATGTTACTACCTAAATACAATATCTGAGGAATTGCAATAGGCATGGGGTCACCCTCAGTGTCCGCATCCCCAGTGGATCTCACAGCACATTATGGGTAAAATAAAACTAATCTGCCCCTTCTGGCACCAGCAACCTTTTCACCCTGTTCAACAATGCTGATCAAAAATTGAATAGCTCAGAGCTGCCTCTTGTGCAGAGCTAACTTGCTTCCAAGAAACCTTTGACAAAGTAGACAGTGCCTCCATAGCAGATTTTAGGTTTCTTATTTTTCTAGTTTCTAGGCCTTCCAGAAGATTGCCAAAGAAGTTTTAATCTCTGAGCAGAAATTAACTGATTTGATCTTGTTCACACTAATTGTCTGAATTGCCATCAACTTCACCAGGACAGACTTGTACCAGGGAAAAAGGAAATCACTGGGAGAACCGCCTAATTGTTTTGAATACACAATAACGGTCTGTCTTTCAAATACACTCCTGTGCAATTAATACAACAAATGCAGCAGTAGATCCATCATTTTGCTGATAAAGGTTTTAGAAAACATTAAATCCATGGGCAATCCCATCTTACAAACCGATCATGAATTCACTTTTGTGGGAAACACCTTTTATCAGCACTGGAAATACACAAACAGTATGTTTTTTGAGGCAAAGGCAGGTGCTGATTTCTGGAGTCACATTGACATGGAACTGAAACCTTATTACAGTGTCAGCATCAAGACAGAAATCTGTAGCAGCAATGCAGGAACAATACTCTATCCAGCTCCCAGATATAGTGCCTGAGTCAGAAATAGGGACAGAACAAAGAATGAAAAAATTTGGGAGTGTGTGTGACTGCCTGCAGCTGCACAAGATGGAGGAGAAAGCTGCTTTGTTTCAAAGCTGCAGTACAAAAAGGCTCGTCACTGGAGCTCTGCTTTGGTGATCCCCAAGCCAAAAGGAAGATAAGTTGATCCTTACAGGCCCAAAGCAAAAATGATGGAGACAGCAACTTCACAGACCAGAAACTTGAAGCAATTAAAAGAACAGCCCAGGAAAGTATTGGTTGGCAATTCTCAGCATTCTGCACCTGACAGTGCAATAAGCCAATTGGTTTGGATATCTTGCCATTTCCAGTTTGATGTGACAGGGGAATCAAAACTTCTTGTCCTGACTCCTATTTGAACCTAGCATCTATATCCCAAAGGAAAAGGCTTAAAGATGCTTGTTTCCTGACCCTACAAGGCACATACCAAAAAACACACAGAGCTCTAGCTAATTAACCTTTTATCTCTTAAGCTCTCTGCCCTTTTTTTTTTTTTCCTGGAATTGCACCATGAAAACACCACTCTTGCTCCTGCACCTGGTTTTCCATCCTTCCCTGTGATCCCCATGCTTTTGGCTGAGAGTCTGAATTTCCACCTCCTCCAGGCCAGCCCCTTGCATTCAGCTTCCCTGTAGCCAGATGTGCAGCACAGCCTCAGGGCCACTTCACTTTCCTTTTCACTCAGACCAAGGAGCTGCATCAGCAACTGACAGCTGTTTGGTTACATCTTTTTTAATCATTTGACTTGCATACATGCAACAACTGAAGTGCACAGAGCTGCTGGAAAAAGCAGAGTCTCCAGCTTGCCCTGTGGATGCAACAGAAGAGTCAGGACTCAATTTCCCAACAGGAATGCCTCCAGATGACACTGGACACAAGAATCAGTCCAGGAAGCCAAGCTGCTATATACAAACCATAAACTGTCAACACTCAGAACTGATCCTGCCCAACTTTCTAAATAACCCAGACCCACAACATTCTGCTGAATCTCCAGAGCCCTGACATTTCTTGGACCGCCCTTCTCCAGCTGTCAATATGTTGAGACCCATATTCTCTATACATTCATATTTCAAAGGCAGAAGCTGGGAATGAAAGAGTTGCCTGCTTCCAAAGCCTTTCCTGCACAGAGGTACCCATGAGGTATCAGAGCAAGCAGCAGCCCATCACCATTCCCATTACACAGGTAACAAACCTGTTGAGCTGAAGGAGAGTTTGGTGCTCCCAACAACTTCCTGAAGTGGCCGGTACAGCCATTGCAGGATAACACACCAGGTAGGCTGGTTCCCGTGGGACACCAGCAACCTGAAAATACAATGCATGAAGTAATCTAACATCTGCAGCAAGAAATACAAGGGGATGAATACATTTTATGCAATTTAAATCAAAGAGTTCTTATAACTCCTGTCTGAAACACTTAAAATTAGAAAAGTATAGCAACCATGGGAATATTTTCCTGCTTCTGGGCAGAGAGAGGTTAGTTAAGTACAGCCCATGGCACATCAGTTACATAGGCTCAGCTCAGAATCTGTTTACACAGAACTATGAGTGCATGTCATGGAGCTGGGTTGCAGCTTTTATTTGTACAGCCCCCATCCAGGCTTCATAACAAAAATAAATTATATAAAAGATAGCTGAGCAAGAGCCCCAAGAGCAGAAAAAAAGTCAACAATACACACAGTGCTTCCAGTCTGGTTACAAACTGTAGTGGATAGCAAAGTCTCCAAATTCTTTTGAAATATTGGAGCACTGTGGGGATAACATGATGGATTTAGACTCAAGACACTAAAGAACTATCCAAGAAAACAAAGCCTTTGATTTACACTCAAGTAAATCTTCCTCTGGATTAATCTGCCCAGCTCTGAGATAACATGTAGATTTTTTTACACAGCCTAACATAAACAAATCCTCCATGTGCAGTGAGTGGTGGGGCAGTGAAAAGGAAAGCCGTTTGGGAGCATGTGCTTTTCCAAGGAACGGAAAAGCACTTTGTCATTCACTCCGGGTTTGGCTTTCAGAAGTGCTGCCAGGGCACTGAGTGTTTGATATAATCAGTCTGCTACCAAGCACAGAGAACTGCCTGCATCGCTGGGTGATTCCCAAAACAACAAGGGTCTGGGTAACATCACCTCACCCACTTCTGCTCTCCCTCAGCTAAACATGACAGAGCAATTGTGCTGAGTGCTCCAGCCCGATGAAGCTAGTGGAGACTCATGCAACTGCATAAACTGGCATTACTGGTCCCCAGGGAATACAAGGTTACAAAGGCAGGCTGGTATTTTTCAGCAATAAATGAAATGAGCCTTCACAACTAGGCATTGTGTATTGGGTCGGGGGTTTTTTTGGGTTTTTTTTTTTTAATCTTTTGCCATCAGCAGCAGTCTGATGTTTCATTGCTTGTTGCAGGAACAGGCACATGGACCAAGGTGGGATGGGTTCTTCTTGTTTAACTTGCACAGACCTTAGAGGGAAAAAAAAAAAATCTTGATTTCTGTTCCTTAATTTTATGAACTATTAGCCTAACTTCAGCAGTGATGTGCTCCCTGCCAGTCCTGGCTGGACTCAGCTCTTTTTGCCCTCACCCTCCAGCCTCTGTTCCCAGGCTGCCATCCAGCCCCTCTCCACACCAGGCTTTGTCCAGGGAAGAGGCAGCTCCCTGGGGCTGGCTCTGCCACAGAGCCAGCTGTGAGCACACAGGTGCTGAGCTCTGCCAGGGGAAAAGATCTCAGCTCCACAATGTCTGCTTCAAAATTCCTGCTGTGTCTGTTTGGTTTTTTTCACCAGCAGTGTTTTAGGAACAGCTGAGCACTCAGATTCCCCTTTCCCTGAAAACCAAGCAAACCCAGCTAGCACACACAGCTGCTCCTTCATTTAGAAAGAACAGTGTTTTGCATCTGGCTAGGCCACTCCTCAAAAGCATGGTGAGAAAACACACTTGGATAACAGACAATCAACACAACAAAGGACACTTGGAAATGGAACCAGAACACTTTGCATGCATGCTAAATCCTACCCCTGTGTTGCCTTTGTTGGCTATCATAGACTAAACGCTATTGGCTATCCGGAGAGGGGTCCTATCTTCCCATACAGCGTGATATCTTCCAGCCGCCAGACCCTAGCTGCCTACACCCCTGCAGCCAAGGTCTTCTGGGTTTCTACCCAACACATTTCTGTACACGAGGAAAACTCATCTACTTTCTTCTTAGCACATCTCATACAACATGACTTCCTAAAGACACAGACCTCTTTTGGGGATAGCCAAATAAAGCCTGAATTAGCAATATGAGTTCTTCAAGCAGTTTCTGCTCAGTAGCGCATCCTGCAGATTCCCAACACCAACAAGTCCTCGCCAAGTGACTGTGTGTGTATTGCCCTGTAACAACAGTTAGAGATCACAGTTGATGAGTGACAGTATAATGGTTTTTGGGACTTAGTCTGATACACTCCAATGTCTTTTCTCATGTTGCTACACTGAATCACTTCACAGCAGTTTGAAGCTATAGTTCTCACACCTCTTTGTGGAAACTGAGGCACAGATCTGCACTGACCATGCCAGGGCCATCCCATCTGCTCACGAAGGCAGGATTGAAAAGGCAACTCAGATCTGACAACTCTCAAGACTCTGGATTTACCAACAAACCACCCAATCACGAGCAAAATCTCTAGGATAGCAAGAGACCCAAGTCTTGCAGCTCCTAAGTCCATTCAAACTGAGGCAGGTCTCAGCTGCAGATGAGGCACAGCACTGCTAGAAAGGAGCACAGACACACAGACTGCTGTTCAGGGCAGTGTCCCTCACTGAAGCAGGGCCTGAAGGGCTCCATTTTATCCCCCTGTCCAGCAAGAGCAGAGGAGATTCCACATAATGTACTGATCTCTGTAAAGCTAAAGGAATCAAGTGAGATAACTCATGCCAGTTACTTTACAAATGCCCTGGCCCTCACCTACAACATCGGGAAAAGATCAGTGAGGAGGGAGCAGAAGCAGCAGACGCCGTCTGCAACACAATAGCTCCCATTACAACCAGCTGACTGACTGCTTAATAGGGAGATCCTGGATTTGGGGAGTTCTTACAAGTGTGGCATTCAGTTAACTTGTCTAAATTTACATCTCTCCCAGAGGGCCACATTTCCTGTACTACAAGCCCCACAAGAAGAAATTAGTTTTTTCCTTCATCAATGTCTGGCTTTGTTCCAGAGGCTTTGGCTTTTTGTCCCTGAAGAAGCTTCCCCGGGGAAGCTATTTCCTTGAGTTCTACTTTCTCCTCATGCCTGCCCTTCACCCAAGTAAGGGTTACAGAGGGGCCCCAGTCCCATCTCCAGCAGGTCTCCATGCCTGTGGCTGGCCAGGATGTCTGCAGAGGCCAACCTCACTCTGCATCAGGCAACATCTTCCTAGCAGATGCCCTCAAAGGCAATTAATTGCACAGCAGCTGATCTGCAGTTGCCCCCTCTGGAGGGGTACACTGGGACAGGAGTCACACATCCTCATTAGGCAGTAAGCACAGACATCCCAGAGGTGCCAGCCTGGACCCAGAGGCTGATTCCATATGCACATACTGCACCCTAAAGCTGCAGTAGAGGCTCCCCACCAGCTTGCAGATGTAGGAAATCAGACTCTTTCCCTCCCAGATAGTATGGCTGACACCTCCACCTGAAAATCTGAAATTTAGCCAAAAGGCTCATGGAGGAGGAGCTGCAGTCATCTCTCATCATACCCTCCTCCATATACATCATTTCAGGCTGAAAACTATTGTGAGCAGTAAAATAAGCCCCTGAGAAAAATCTAGTGAGTGTATGTGACCTTACCCCTGTAGCACATCATCAACACATTAATTCACTTCAAGATAAAGTTTTAATAAATTCTGACCTCCAGCATCAGAAAGACCTTCCTCAGACACATGGCCTGGTACCCTGCTTCTTTGTTCACACAATGCCCACATGAACTTCACAATAGAGTCAATGACAAGACCACACATGAATTTCTCAAAATTGTTTCTTGTACCTGTAGACACTTCTGATACACTTAATCTTCCAGCTACTTGCCATCCATAGAAAAATCACTTGGGAATACAGCCATGACCACTCTCTATTGGGATAAACATACTTAAAACACGTCTATGAAGAACAACCTTCAACTTGAAAACTAGTATCATTGCAGGTGTCACAGTCAAGGCTATATTGGCTACTGGCTGAGTTTCTTGACTGTCACACAGGTGACCCCAGTAGCTAAACAAGGTTTGTTTTGCTGCTCACTTAAGCATACAGCACAGCATGCACCTTCAACAGCAAGGAGGTGATGGGAGCATAGTTGTGCAAAGGGTTCAGAGGGCAGACAGGTGAAATTTAGACTGCAGAAGAGCCACATCTACTTATCCTTGTGTGATCCTGGGCAATTCACTTCACTTCTACATATGTTTTACCTTGACTGACTTCAATAAATTTTATATATAACAGAAAACTGGTAAGTAGAACAGTAGATAATGTATTAAAGTGCTCTCATACACAGTAAGTTATAATATGCTTTGAGAGTATTTTGTACTTTTCAGTACCAAAGTAGCAACAGTTTGGCATTGATTTCAACAGATGCAGGTTTGTTTAAATTGTCTGAAGCTTTGTGGAGGTCAGCACAATTCTGGAATGGCACCATGCACAACAGCAGAAGCAGAGATGATCTGCCAGGCCTAGGGGAGTGAGAAACACCTTCAGTCACATGGTAGCAGCATCCTTCCTATCCTGGTTTGCATGACATTTTTTAACAAAATAAAATTGTTATCTATGAATTTTGCAATTCATAGATAAAAGCTTTGCTAAAGTTAAGTTTGAGGTATGACAAGCAGGACATGGCAGGGCTGTGGAAGCAATACATAGTGGAGGCCCAACTCACTGCAGAGAAGAGCTGCTATGCTGGCAGAATCCTCCAAGAAAGGCACAAACAGTGTCTCAGTACATGCCAAGAGGGGGCAAAAAGAACCAAGGGGTTCCAGAAAACATTAGGGAAGAGAAAATTTCAGAGCATGAAGAAGGAAAGATTGCACATGCAGGTCAGACAGGTCTTTTCCCCAGGAACTCCAAAGGACATGGAAACTTTGTGACCCTGTATTGGCCTAAGTAGAAGCAACCAGTATCACCTTACTCCACATGGCACAACTCTGTTCCCAAATAGCCCAATCTGAGGATATAAGCAGGCAGCAGCTCAGACAGCAAATGCACAGAGTCACATTTCCCCAGGACTTCTACAGGGGCTTAGGAAAGGGTAAGGCACAAGTCAAGACAACAAGCTCAGGCAGAAAACATGCCCTGGCTGCCTTCTGGGCTGGCAATGCCAGCAGGACTCAGCCATCACCTGCAAGCTGAGCCTGAGACAGAGCAGCCAGAGAGAGGGGGCTTGGTGGGCTGGAGCTGTGTAGGAGGAGGAGAGACCGTAGATGTTGCTGTTCCTCTGTACAGAAAGGTTGAATTACACACTGCTCCTGAGATCCAAGGGACAAAGCCAAAAGCTGCTCATCTGGCAGCAGCAAGACTTCAGCAAGGAGCAGCACAGGCCTTTAGGAGAGAGTGTGCTATGGGATGGGTCAAATACAGAATAAACTTAAATGGTACAACCACTGTTGAGAAAGTAACTGAGCAGAACAGCATTTCTGCCAACCTAAATTCAACTTCACTGAATTCAGAGGATCACTACACAACACAGCTGATTAATAAATAGCAAACAATATCTTTTATCAAATGAAGTATTTACACTTAGAGACATTCCTGAAGTACAGGTTTGCTTCCAGGCAGTAACATGGAAAAAAGGACTCTCTTTCCCAAGTCATCCATCTGCACTCACCCTCTACCCTGACAGCTGTAGAGCTTCAGTTCTGCCTAGTACCACTGTAGATTTATTGGATGCCCAGCTAGAAAGCTGTGATTGTTCCCTGTTGCAGTAA
The DNA here is from genome assembly GCF_036417535.1 of Chlamydotis macqueenii. Lineage (NCBI taxonomy): Eukaryota > Metazoa > Chordata > Aves > Otidiformes > Otididae > Chlamydotis > Chlamydotis macqueenii. The sequence goes on from NC_141562.1 coordinate 21,021,526, forward strand.
TTTTCCATGGGTGAGGAATGTGGGAGGGATCCATAATATTTTTATGACTACTATGTGACCTTCTGTTAACTTGATGGGATAAGTCACAGGGTCCTCCCTGAGAAGAGGGCAAACATCCCTTGAAATGGATGCTCATGGAGATGCATAGAGGTCAAACCAACAGTGGAGACTGAACACTGGTAGGAGTTTTAATTATGAATTATGAATCTAGCTACTATAGGTTGCTATTTTTGGAGCTGCTAAATTAACAGGCAAGTAAAGAAACAGGAGGATCTTCTCAAAAGATGGGGCACTTCCACCTCCCACCCATTAAAGGATGTGAAATTTTTAAGTTTTGGATCTGAAACAGCAGTGATTTGTGGTGCCAGATTTATGAAGGTCACAGAGCACCAAAGCAAAGTCTTGCCTCCACTTCTGTCTCTCCTCATGCCAAGGGGAAAGCTAGTCCCCCAGAATCCCTCTCATGAGCACAGATTAGACTGCATAAGAAAAAAAAAAAAGCAGTGTATCATCTTCCCTCCATTCACTTTACATGGTCTGGGGAGTAAAACTGGGTGGTTTCTGACTAGAGATGGATAATGCAATGTTCTCTCATAAGAAAATGTTGCCTTGTTAAAGCTGAGAGTTTTGCAAGCAGATATGAATCTAAAGCATGAATAACTTCAATTAAAAGTGGAAATATCAGATTAAGAGAGCCTGGATTCATTAAAAGATAATTTCACCTCCTCCTAAGACCTCCCTTTTCTGCCTGACTTTCTGGAAAAGATTAAAATTTCCTTTGAATTTTGTGCCAGAGTTGAAACAAATTTTACCATAAGCTACAGGAGATTAAAAATTCTGCAGTCCCCATCATAGAAAATATGATATCTGTTAACTGAAAACGTTGCCACAACTAACCCATAAAGATGTTAAGCCACTGAATCAGTGGCAGTAAATGAAATTTGTATCTGCTGACATCCCTGAGAGACAAGCTAAGCCCCAGCTCCTTTCAGGGCTCAGCAGATCCTGGTGTGAAAGGGAAAACCCCATTCCCAGGAGAGCAGAGCAACTGTGGGGTGCTGGGGGCTTGCAGCAAGCACACATCAGGTGTTTCAGCACCTTTTCTCACCAGAACACTGCAGTACCACAGCTTGGACACTCAGCAGTTAGCTCCCTGGAAACATTGCTTCTCCCACCAGCCAGATGTAGAGCCTGCCTGAACCTCAAAGCCTTGCTCATTTCCCCCACTTTTTGCCAGCAAAGCACAAAACAGGCCAAGGACTCTTGCACAGTCAACAAGTTTTGAGGAAAAAAATTGCTTTTTAATTCACTTCATAATTAAAGCTCTTATCAGAGGACACAAGGGCAATTTACCTCCCCTTAAGGAAGGGGCTGCTGGCGTCCAGCTAATGGAAACAGGCTGCTGGCTAACGGGTGGTCCTCAAGCCCAGTTTGTTTGTGCAGGGAGCAATCCCAGCCATTGCAGGTAAGTGGCATGCTGCTCTTGCTGCTCTGAGTAACTACGCTCACAAACGGCCATGTAGAGCTACTTGTAGACTCAGAGCAGCTCCATCATGCCTTCCAGGAGAAACATCCCTAGAGCTGCAGCAGGCTGTGTCACCAGAGATATCAGCACAAACAGATCCCCTCCACTCCCTCCACATGTGTAGGAACAAAACATTTTCTGAATTTGCTTTCATTCCACTTTAGAAGCAGAACCAAACATAAAGCCTTTGACTGCAGCAAAATGGGACTAGCCACCCCTGCCCAGCTAACCAGCAGCTGTGATGCTAGGCTAGTGACAGCACTAAAACTCATGACTCATCATATATTACTTAGTTGATTAACATCAGCTGATAATTTCTTATTTTTTCCCCATCTTTGCACCAGACCTCACTCCCAGCAGTAGCTCAGCTGAAGCCCATAAACGCAAAGCCTCTGTTTTGCTTTTAATCCAAGCTTATGCCTGAGCAGACCCACTGGCAAGCAGTGAAAGACTCATATCTCACCCAAAGCACCTTGCTAGCACATGGGAGACACAACCAAGCAGGGCTGCATGCCCAGAGTGCACGTGCTGTAGCAACAAGGTTCCATTTGGTACAACTGAGGTTATCACCCGGCCCCAGATCCCACCAGGACCACTTGCTTATTGCAGCCTGCCCAACTATCAAGGCCCACAATTTCCAGCAAAGCCAGACACAGCACAAGCTTCTTCCCACTCTGCCAGGCACTCAGCAGTGCAGCTGTGACCCACAGAGTAGTGCACATCTCTGGATGGGACACTCACCTCCAACTCCTGCTGCCAGGCAGTACTTGCAGGGGTCTATTTTGGTGGAGAAGTTAAAAAAAAAACAAACAAACAAACAAAAAAACATGAAGCAGTCAGTTTTGTTGCAACAGCCAAGAGCAAAAAAAGAACCAACCCAGTAGGCAGCACAGTTGCTCTGGGCACACCTCCATAGCTCCAAACCCAGACATCAAGTGACAGCAGCAGCAGAGGTGCAGGGCTCATCCTCTGATATCTCAAAATTCAAAATCCACTTCCCAAACCATAGTAGCTGTGTCCAGCATAGAGCTGTCTTCTCTACAAGAGCAAACATCTCCTACCAAAGCCCACTCAGCTGCTACTTTTGATATTTAAGTAGCCTGCTGTACTCCCATAGGCCACCACAATCAGCCAAGCCCACCCTTCACATGGGAAGTGACCTCCTCTCCCAGGTGAAGCTGATCTTGGCTCCGAAACCCCAACCACAATTCCCCCAGGTGCAGCCTGGAAGCAGGAAAAAGGCTGAGGAAGAAATAAACACGTGGATGCCAGCCAGCAGATGAGTGACAATATCTATTGCTAGCCCCAGATCACTGCTTTAAGCATTGCGATAATCCCATAACTACATGCTGAGAACATTTCTGGAGGGCACGATGGCAAGCTGTGCTTGGGCAAGCTGCAGCAGCACACAGTATAAAGTGAATGAAGTTGACAATCAAATGAAAATATGTTGTGCTCCGGCACATGATCTGTTTGCATAATGGTGTGCCTGAAACATTGTTTTTGTGTTAACGGAAACAATTTGTCAAAGGGTTTGTACCTCAAAGTGACTTATAGCTTTGTGCTTTAAGTTCATAAGAATGCTCCTCCTTTCTAAGCAGTTGCCATCCAGAAACAAGGCAATGTTAGCTCGTTCATGACATCCCTCAAACAGTCAGCAGCAGAGAGGAGACAGTCCAAGCAAAGAGCTTAACAATCCACACACTGAAAGTCATTAATCTGATTTTTGGTTGGAAAAGGCTGTACATAATTAGAAAAGCATGAGCTAGAGTTAGAGAAAGAGGTAAGAAAATATCATGTATCTTTAGAGGTTTTATTCTGGTTTTTGTTGCAATTTTGACTAGAAAATACACTCTGAGCTGCAGCACAAGCCTAGCAGGACCATGTTCATAGGAGAAAATCCTCTGCTGCAGCCTGTCCACCTCCCACCCAATCTTAACTGAGAATTTCTGAATAATGAATGCTATTTTCAATGTTTATTTTGACCAACTTTATACAAACATTTACTGTGAAGAAGACAAGGCAAATCTGAGACAAGTTACTTCCTATTTGGCATCAAAACCTGGTCTGAAGCCATTCCTCAAAATTAATCCTGTTGCCCACGAGCAGACTAGATCTTTGCCCTGCTCCCCTCAACAGGCATCACAGTGCTGGTCAGGGGAGATGTAACCCAGCAGCTGCGCCAAGCCCACAACAATTGAGCAACGGTCCTGTCTAATGTTTCATTTTCAATCAGTATTTCCCATCGAAAAGCAAATGCTACCCCTACAGTGTGTTTCTAGTAAACAAAAGAAGACAAATGCATAGTAGACATGAGGGGTGTGGGAGGAAGAGGAATGCATAATCAGTTCCCAACTGTCATCGCATTGTTCTCCTTCGAAGGGGGTTTGCGCTGAGGGAACAGCGGCAAATCTTCTGGGGGCTCACAGGAGGAGACCTGACTTAAAGCACTGCATCTGGAAACCTCAGGCCTGACTCTGGTCAAACTTACATGAAAATGAGAAATGATAAAATCAGTATAAGCTGTCTCTATACAGAGACATGTGGACATCTTATAGTCTATAAGACTCGGTGGGCAAGACTGAGTTGTTTTTGCAATTTCTGGGCAGGGCAAAGCCAAGTCATATTCAAGTGCAGCTTCCACTGAGAGAATGTTTAAAGAATGGCCTGACTCTGATCTGAGTTCCCATTCAAAAGTGACCTCAACTTCTGGCCCTTTTGCTCGCAACAGGAGATACCAGGATTCCTAGCCACATGGCCAAGCAATCCCTCAGCCCAGCCTCCTCAGTTTTCACTCATATCCTGCCCCCTCCAACCTTCATGCATGTTCTTTCATCCTCTTATTAGCTTATGAAGTCTGTGGTGGCCCCTCAAACTTACTAAATATAAATGTGTGGACCCAGCTATGTAAATAGAATGGCCCATGTGGTGAGCATACATGAGAGCAGGGGGTCTTTCCCATGGATGAGAAGGCTGATTGCCAAGCAAATCCCAAGAAAGGGAGCCTAAGATTTAGAAGCAGTCACAACTTTGCTTAAAACAGCCAATCATTTTCTCTACCTGGGGTGGGAAATGCCATTTACTGGTAGTGCTAAGATCTGCCTCCAGCACCAGGAGATGGAGACCTGGAGGAAAGAGTATCAGGGGACAGGAGGATGTGTAGGGAGGAAGAAATTTTATGGATGACTAGTATGCAACCAGGAGGGGGAGGATTTCTCCAGTCTTACAGTCGCTGTTATATGTGTATGTCAGTGTTGACCAGGGTGCACACCATTTGGGGGCAGCTCTGGGCATGTTGGGAATAATTTATTTGAGTGACTCCCTTGTTCCTTCCTGAAAGAGAAGAAGCTCAGACTGGAAAAATAGGTCAGGGGAGCAGTTCCGGAGAAGACTGCCAGACAGCTGCCACACCGTCTCCTGTGCAATGTCCCATGGTGGTGGGGGATCTGACCCTCTGTCAGACGAGCGGGTATGCGGGGGCTGCATGTAGTGTGGTGGGACTGGGTGTGCGAACTGGGAGCTCTGACTGGTGCATACCCTCTGCTAGGTTAGAGGGTGACTTTGCTATCTGCCCCATGGTGAGTCTCTTCTGACTGAAGAGGTCTTCGTCAAGCTGCCGGCTCTGATACAGTCCTTTGTGCCTCCCTATGGGTGCAGTGGGGCAGAAGGAAGGTGGTCCAGGGTACGTGACCACCTAAGAGGGTGAGCTTACAGGGTGGGATAGCTGTGAGAGCACACACAAGATCTTGCTCACCGTCACATTAACACAGCACTGAGCCTGCTCGTACTTTCCAGCAGCCACAGAAGAGCCCACGTCAGGTTCAGGGACTGGACCTCAGTGCAACGTGAGGTACAACACAGCCAGTGGTTCCCAGAACCGCAGGGGATGCCCAAGTCAGAAGAATATAATACATGGCCAGAAACTTCTGCCCAGACTTACAGACTCACACCTGGAGATCTGATGTGGCAGACAAACTCAGGTTTACACCCCAGCTTTCCAGCTGAGGGCAGGACAGCCTCCTCATCTCCTTCCGAATCACACTAGCCATGGCAGTGTCATGGGGTTTGCAGAGGAAGATTCCTCTTTTCTCATCCAGGCTGGGGGACAAGAGAAGTGGCATGCAGGGCTCCTCAAGGGACTCATCTCACCTCATCTGACCCCCATATCCAGGAGGCCTGTCTCCTTTGCTGCTGCTTCTCCTTGCTCTCAGCCTCTTCCTATTCCCAGCTCCAGCTAGGGGTGGTGGGGCAAACTTCCCAGTTTTAAACCTATACACTTGAAACTTTGTTAGACAACATAGTAAAAAAGGTGATGGATCCTGCTGTGTTTGTTTGCTTTGTGGCCTTTTGGAGGCAATGCCAAGTAAAATGAAGTCCCAGAATAAATCCTACCGAATAGGAACATTTTCATAAATAACGTCTGCTACACAGCTTGCAAGTATTTGAACATTTCTACATCTCTGCAGCCAAAAACATGTGTTTTGTGTTCCTTCACATAAATCTCTCTGGTTATTTATCTGAATAAACCCTTCTATAAATTGCTCACTGGGCCTTGAAATGCAGCAAGCAGGCTCTTTGATGTATGTCTCAGTCACCAGGTGAATCAATCACTGCTGTGCACACCTTGTTTACTCCCACATAGGGAGAAGTTACCAGTCCCCTTTGCCAGAAAAGAGGGCAAAAAGTCAAATGGTTTTGATGGATGGATAAATGTCTGAGGGCTGAACTTCATGCACAGAGCTTGTTTATACTGAGAGTTACTAGCACTCCCTCCTCCCACTAGCTGATAAAATACTCCTCCATCCGTCCTTCTGAAATATACTTGAGACTGAGAGCCTGCACATGAATATTTGATCTCTTTGTGAGCTCCTTTTACACTACTGCATTTTCTCCTGTGGTGGCAACTCCTCTCTGTACAGGAATAAGTAAAACATCAGCCTTATTCTGTGGTGTTAAGGTGGTGTATCAGTCTTGTTACAAACCTGCTCCACACAGAGGTGGTTCTCACTCTTCATCATCATAGAACAACTTTTTAGCTTTTATTCTGAGCCCTGTGAGTGAATAGTGTTACACTCAGCTAAGTAGCTTTTTTAATTGAGAGCTACCATTGTATTACACAAGGATGTGCAGACTCATTGACAGGCAGGTAAGATTTCATCATCCTTGAGTCAGCTGTGCTGCTAACGTGCTGTGTGATACTGTCTGGATCAAGGCATCATTGCCTCAGTTTCCTCATTCAAAATGAGAATGAGTCAGTGCAATAGGAAAACTAAGAGCATTCACTTTATGTTGACATAGCACTCATGTTGGCCATGTTGTCGGGTCTCAGTGATGAGAGTCAGCCTGCACATACAGTACACTCCAACACGTCACACTTCTCCAGGGAAAGCAACCCCTTGTGAGCGCCCTCTCACCCCTACACATGGCTCCTGCACTGCTGCTACGAGTTGCTGTGTCCCAGGGTGACAGCTCACATTAGCAATGTTTTTGTAGAGGGGGGCTGAAGGAACCGAGAAGTTGGAAGAGGGGAGAGGGAGCCTTAGACAGCTTGGCCAGCAGTTCAGACACCTCCTAGGGTGACAGCCCAGAGCTCATGTCCGCTGGCAGCTACTGAGGAAGGAATTGGCTGGCCCTGGGAGCAGGCTACAGTCTTTATTCAGGGGTCCCAACAGCAGCTGAAATGCTGATTTAGAGGGAATATGTGTGATTTATTTCATCCCTTCCTCAGTTAGATACAAATAGGCTGAGGCTGCTCTGGAGTATCTCAGAGGTAATTTTTCTGCCTCTGCACTGCTCCTGTGTAGTTAGCTTTGGTAGCCCCTGGGCTCTGTGCTTTCTTTTGACTGGTGGTGTGGGGTTGGACTTCTTTTACCAGAGCCCACTGTTAGAAACAAAATGTTATTATTAAAGATGGAGATGGGTTTTTCAAGCCCCTTATTCTGTTTGATCACTCCAGTCCCATGAGACTTGTGGGGTGAGGAATTTCTCAGTGACAGTGGGAAAAGTAGATGTGTGCTCACATGAATCGCATCCTCCCATGGGGCTGAAATCCATGGCCTTCACATCCAGACAGCAAGCTACATCTGTGTTGCAGTAGGTGATCCTAAGCGTAGAGTTTTCTATCTGTTCTGCCTGCCTGTGTCTGCCTTACCAATCACTTCTAGCTGCCTCTTAAACACTACCCGCCTGCTAGATGGGCTTTGTCACATCAACCCCAATATACTTTGGGAGTGTTTTAGGCTTCAACCCAGACACGCAGACTCTGTGGAAAAAGGAGATGGATCAATTTTTAGTGTGGCAGTCCATCCAGAGTCACTGATGCCAGGTTCAGCATGACGAGTCTCTCCAAGTGCTGCAGCAAGCTGACTGCTTCATGGTGGGGGCTTCCTGTACGTGTGGGCAACATGGTGTATGTGACATACATGTCAGCTCATCTTTGAACATATCTGGAGTCCCGCAGCCATCATCTGGGAGTAGCTCACAGTAGGGGAGTCTGACCAAGCCCAAACTCCTGCAAGGAAGGATAGGAACCAAGGGGCAGCAGGCATATCGAGAACATGCAGGGACTTATGCAGGGCATAGCTGTGCCTCAAGATCACATATGCAGATTCCTTCATGTCTCCTTTCCCTCTTTACATGCCAAGTTGAGATCCCCTGTTATACACCTGAGAGCCAAGATCAGGCTCCCAAAAAACAGAGATTCCCAAAGAAGAGGGACGAGGCCCCCAAGTCCCCACCACCAAGCCCAGCACTGAGCTCTGCTCCCTCTGCCCCAGGCATGCCACAGCAATGCCATGACACTGAGGCTTCCCCTTCACCACCCTCCCTCTCAGTGGAGGCAAGGACCGAGCAGATGGTGGAGGCTGGCTCCTGTGCTGTGTTGTTCCTGGGCCCAGCAGAGGCAATCCCAATGGAGAGGGCTCATGCCTGTGACACAGAGCAGCCCACCCGCCTCGTGCACATCCCTGATGGGAGGAGCAGCCAGCTCCCTGGTGACTCCCTGAACAGGTGGCTCGTGCATCCCGCTGCCTAGCATCACCGTCCTTAGTTCGAGGGAGGACCCCTGTCCCTGTCAGGGCTTTAGAGCTCCCAGCCCCACTCCTGTCTCAGCCCTCCTGACCACTCACATTCTGCTGTCAGCAAGGAAACTTCACAGGCAGCTGAGAAGCAGTGAGACTGGAAACATTCATTTCCTTGGGGCTTAGCCTTGAACTTAGTGCCTTGAGCTTAGTCTCAACTCTCCTGATGTCTCCTCTCCCTCATTCCACTGTGGCATTCCTGGTTTAGCTTTCCTGTTACCCTCCAAAGATCATGAATTTAAATAATGCAATTAGAAGTAATAGTACTAATAATAGCAAACAAAGATTTTTTCACTTGGGAATTTTCTTTTTTTTCTGGGTTTTGAATCTCTTTTTGCAGCTTTTCTCTGCAATTTTGTGAGTTAGAAATGTGTTTTCATGCCGAGTCTCACATAATCACATGGTTCTGGGAGCTGGGCACCAACCTCTGGGAGCCCTGCTATTGAACCGGAGATCGGATGCTTAGTAAATAAATCTGCTTTTGATAGTTCTTGTTATTACAGCTTGGTTTAAGGCACACACATGGGTTTTCAGTGCGTACATATAGACACACGCACACATGTGTGTTCATCCTGATCACACACCTCTGCCAAGCACTAAGTAAAATACCACAAGCTCAGTGCACAGTGCCCAGCCCACTCAGTCTGGGCGGGGTGCCATTGGGGTGGGGATTGATCCCAGTTGTCCTGAGCAGAGCAGAGCTCTGGGGGATGGCCAGCCAGGAGCCCCTCACTTGCTGCCGCAGGGAGCCAGTGTTAGTCTTTTTTTTGGAAAACCTCTAAGGTTGGTGTCAAACAGGTGACCAAACAGGAGAAGGCAAGCTTATGCTGATGTGCTAGGAGATCCGCTTCTGAGTGAGGGGAGTTAGCCTGGGGTCCAGGGGAGGAGACGTGCAGATTTCCAAGGGAAAGCAGGAGTCACCAGCAAGCAAGAGGCACAGTCTGCTGGGACCCTTGGCAGGGGTCCTGCTGGAGGGCGATATAGGTGCTGTAGTGGTCTGTGAGATCCCAGCAAGTACATCAGATGTGTTCCCACATCCAGTTTCTGTGTAAGACTGCCTTTGCCGTAGAGGCACTGATCTCTGTCCCCCTCGCCCAGTGGCACCCCCACGCCATCCCGCACAACGCAGCATGATGGCCTTTATTAATGCTGGATGCCTGGACGAGAGCTCATCCCCCGGCCATTGCCCGGCACAAAGCACAGCCTGTACCAACGCCACGCCTGGCCCCAGGAGAAACGCAGTGCCTCTCCATCTGTGCCAGCAGTGAGATGGTCCCCAGGAGAGGCTGAGAACACGGGGGCTCTTCACCAGCCCCTCCAGCTCACCCTCACTGCTGCCTCAGCCTGCGGCACTGGGGCTGTGCTGCCAAAGGTCTCTGGGGCTGGCTGTCCTGATGAGGACAATCAGGGCAGTGTACTGATGAGCCTTGTCCCATCCCCAGCAGGGTGGGAAAATCCCAGAGGAGTGGGTGAGCGTTCAGCAGCATGTCGGACACCCTTTGATCGCAGAGCACAAAGCAAAACAGGGCAGTTATTGATTCATGTTTGCTGCAGCTCTGGGCTCTGCCCACCCCCCTTTCAGATCCATGTGGTGTCTATCACGGTTTTCTTGTTCAGACAGTAAAACTTGATGGTGCTCTTTCACCACAGCCTTGCAGAGAGCCGGGTCCAGCCTGCCTCTGCACGGAGCAGCCGGGCTGGCGGTGCAGCCGTGGGACCCTGCTGTCCTCTGCCGGGCATCCCCAGCACCGCTCGCAGCACTGCCCCAGGGTTGGAAACTCCACAGGACAGTGGTTACAGCAAAGGCAGAGGGGGAATTTAAGATTTTCTCTCCAGCTCTGCTGTTTATGTGGCTTCAGGCACCCTAGTGCTATGTTTTTTTCCTTGCCCCAAGAGAGGAGGGAGGTCTGCCAAGCTCACCTCAGGATGCTCTTGGTTCATTCAGACTGGTTTGGAAAGCTGTAGGCCACTGGTGACACAAGGCAGAGTGAAACTCCTGCTGACTGTATGAAGATGTTTGTACCCAGTGAACCCACAGCTGCAATTCATTGGTGCTTCCAATCAACTGGGTCCATATACCATCAGCTGGCTGTTGTGGAAATCCATTTCCTCTCCATGAGAGGTGACCTGGTGGAAGGAGGGCACATGGAAGTGGCACATGGCACACTGCAAAGGCTCTGGGCAGCTGCCTGCAGGCTCCTGTCCTTTGATGGTCAAGGGAGAGCGTTGGTGTCAGTCTGTCTCTGAGACATTGGTGGAGGGAGATCCCACCTCCACTGCTACCGCTCAGAGAGGGGACTGAGTCTGCCAAGCAAAGCTGCTTGATGTGGTGGTTATAGCTTAAGGCTTAGAGAAAGGAGGGGGAGAAATAGCAGAAGCAAATTTCTAGAGCATTGTGCAAGGTAATTTGGGAACCATTTTTACATGATGAGCGGAGAGTTGAGAATAGTTGAGTAAGTCAAACATGTTCCCATAGGTTTTGGCCAGAGCACGGCTTGTGGTGCCCTGTGCCCCGTGATGGGAATCTCCGCTCACCACAGCGCTCTTGCAGCACCACCACTTCTCAGAGGCAAGGCACAAGGTGTGTGCCGCTCCCCTGCAGCCTTCCAAGGGCGGCTGCTCAGCACAGATGCTGCACTGTGGCCTCGGTCACAGAAAAATGGCTGCAGTGGCCATGCCACAGAAAAATGACTTAAGTGTGAGGAGAAGATGAAGATGAGGACTAACATCACCATGAAACCCTAACACTGAAATAAAATCCTGTCAAATCAACCCATATATTACTGGAAGCAGTCTGTAAATGTGAATCCTGGCTGCCAGCCAAAGTGCAAATGGCAAGCCTCTGTGCAAATGGCTTAATGTGCAGGGGGGGACCACTGCTATTACGTGTCCCAGAACAAGCTGTGCTGGTGCATAGTTTTTGCAATGTTGGTTACAGGCTATTGAACCCCTCTAAGGTCATAAGTTCTCAGTCCTCTTCTGACTGCATAAACTCATTTCTAGAAAGCTCACCAAAATACACTCAAATGGCTCACAGCTTCATTGAGGGTATCTATCATCACCCCACTCGAACAAAGACAGAACAAGAACACACCCCTCTGCCAAGAAAAATCAGGTTCATGTGAGGTTGCTTTCTAGGAGTACTAGCTATAAAATTCCTAAATGGAAGGAAGGAGCTGCTAAAGGAGTGTTGGTACAAAGCACGTCTGAGGATACCTGTCCTGCTCACACCATGCTCCCCTCCTGGGCACTGGAGTGAACGAAGCACTAGTGCACTGATGAACAGTGAGCAGAGACCGTAAGTTACTGCAGGCTAAGGGTCTCCCCAGGCAGGGGACAAGGACCTTCATGAAAACTGATGTAGGTCCACTCAGAGGATGGAGGTTGGGCAATAGCTAAGGGAACATGGGAGGGAGACAGGAGGTTTAAATTGTTAACCTATTAATGTAGCTTTCCAGAATAGATTCTGTTCCTCCATCACCACCACCACCCATGAATTTACATTTATTTTAAACCCTGGGGCTTGTTACTCTCCAGAAAGGAAACATTGCTGTCAAGGGCACTTAGACAAAGTCATTTAGTTTCTGGGTGAGACCTCACTGCAGTCTAATAAGAACTCCAGAGTAACAGCCCAGCGCGCTGCAGTGCCCTTGTTGGCAACGGGGACCCCCACCATGGGAGGAGGCAGCGGCTTGCTGCAGTGAGAGGTGCTGGGTGCTGCTCAAGGACGGGTGCTGACAGTGCTCAGGACTGCACTGTGGTGTTTGCTGCTTTTCTTCAAGCCAAAGCTTGTGGCTTTAACTGTTTCTGAAAGACTCTTATGTCTTCCTTTCATCTATTTGCTTTTTAAGCAGTTTTCTAGCTTTCACATTTGTAAAGAAACACCTGAAATTCAGTACATCAATGTTAAAAAAAACCCCAACACAGCAAAGAAAAAATGCATCCAGTCTGTTTGCATGATCTCAGAGCTCCTAAGCCACTCTGGTGATTTCTGGAAGTGGAGGGTACTCCTGGAGCCTGCCGTTATGTGCTGTGGGAGGGCACGGGGACCCCCCAGGCTGCAGCAGGAAGGGCGGCAAGGTGCCCCGGCTGGGCTCTTCCCCAGCCTTCGTGTGACCTTCCCCACTGGCATGCCTCTGTTTCCCTCTTTGTGTCTCTCTTGAAAAGGAAGTTTTGACACATTGCTGAGTCAGCAGTTGTGGAAAACCCATAGTTCTTTCAAACACCCGCAGTGGTAGGGGAGGACAAGAGGAAACAGGATCACCCAAAGGCAGTGCCAGTGCTGCAAGGCAAAGACACATTTTGGGTCTGAACTATTCAGCACTGCCCCTCAGAATGCTCTAGAAGCCATTCTCCAGTGGACTTTTCCATTTTTACATCGAAAATGTGCTCTGCCCCCAGACCTTGTCGTCTGCTGCAAAATCCCTGCTACCCACCACCTTATAAGTGTTCAGAAAAACACCATGTGCAGTTATTTACAGGAACCATTTCATGAGCTCAGGCATTTGTCTGCCCTGGGAAAATCCCAGCCTGAAATACAGACCAAGATCCTGTGGAAGAAAAGCTGTCACTGTGCCCTTGGACCAAGCCATCTCTACCTCCGGGACACATCAGTACAACACGTACTGGCCAGGTTCGGCTTTGCGGTCTTGGGCAGGTGAGAAGAGACCATGGGAGACAGGCTCGGCCAGTTGCCATCTCCCCACAGGGTTGCCTGTGTGTGAGCTGAGTGTGATTCACCCAGACCCTTGCCCGCACCATTGCCAGCTTCACAGCAAGCGCAGCAAGGGGCAGGGGCTGCAGTGACTCGCCAGCCCCCGTGGAAGGTGAGCTCACTGACCTGTGAACCCACGGCCCCGCGGGCACCAGACGTCTGCGCTCCTGGCCACCGGGACCGCGCGGTTACTCACACACCCCTCCTGCCAGGACTGCAAAGCCCAGGTGCTGCTGCCGACTCCACTTCTTCCCCCACACAGCAGGAAATGGGGATCAAATCAGTGACCCCCAGTGAGCTGTGCCATGTTCAAGCATAGAGGAATGTGGGGCCAGGGTCCAGAGCAGGGCAGCACTGTCACATCTTGGCCTTCAGACATGCCTAAGGCTGCTCCTCTCCAGAGGCAGTGTGTCCTGCAGAGACAAGCCAAGGGCCCCCAAGCTGCTTGCCAAATCAAATACAAAGAGGCCAGAGTACCTATGCACCCCACTCCACCTGTCAGGAGGCTCTTGTGACCCTGATGCTGTTCAAATGGCACTGGTGACTAAACCACAGAAATACACTTCAGTGAAGTTCCCAATAAAAGAAATACACAACTCCTCTGCTATAGTGGGCCTGGCTCTGTTGGACCCTTGGGAATAGATCTGATCTCCTTGTTCCTGTGGTTGCACATCAGCCTGGATGCTGCATGAGCCATGCTCGTTAGAGCCTGGCAAACCTGGGTGGTGAGCAGCAGCAGCAGCCGTGGCGAGGGGCTCAGCTGGAGGAGGCAGGAGGGCTGGGGTGCCCTGGGAGCTTTTCAGCTTGCCAGAAACTTACCGTGCTCTCACCAAGAGCAAACATCACCATCCTCACAAATGGTTAACCTGCTGGGAGCTGCACAGCACTAATGACTTCATATGCGTTTAATCAGCTTGGGCTTCCAGAGCCTCCTCCTCGGGAGCAGGAGAGGCCGTGCACCCTGGGTGCAAATGCTCCCAAAGCCGCACTCCCCCCTTACCAATCATTAATCACTGGGCCAGCAATGGAGCAAGCAGCTCGCAGCAAGTGAGCAGGAAAGGGCCAAGTCTCGGCAGCCCCTGGGAGCAGTGGGAAGCAGCGGTGACCGGTTCCCTGCGGTGGCAGCTGGCTCTCCCACCACCCTCCCCTCGGAGGCACCGGCAGAGCTGGTCGGTCTTGCACCTACTGCCCTTTCCTTCAGGAAGATCACTTGGTCCTGGGCAGGGAGGGTCTCTGCCTGTGGCTGGGAGCTGCTGCGAGGCGGGGGCTCTGAAGAGGAGCTTCTGCCTGGTCGGCACCGCTGTCTTCATCTCTTCACCATGCGGCATGAGGTGCTTTGGAGTGCCCTGGAGTACACCTGCCGGTTGCTGGGCATCTCCACTGCGGCAGGTAAGAGCAAGCTCTATTTCTCTTTGACACTAAAAGGCACTGAGTGGGTGTCGGGACCCCTGAGCTGTCTCCCTGCCTTTGGCCAGGTGCAGCCACTGCCCCATCCTACGAGGGGGACAAGGAAACTTGCTCACTTTTGCTTTGCGACCTAGTGAGGGAGATTGCTGGGTGCCTAGCTGGGGTCTTTCCAAATGCTGTGGGAGGCACAGTGAGACATCAGAAAAGAAGAGCCAGCACTCAGTATGGCAGAGGATAAGCTAGAGCACAAATGGAAAAGAAAACTAAATTATTTTATTGTAAAACAGACATGGGCACAGACAAGATGTGAATGAGACTGAAAAGCAGAATACTCATGGCTGTGCAAAACTGCCAGGCTGCTCTGTGGGATGCAAAAATGAAGGAGGAGCTCCTTGTGCTGCACACAGTGAGGTGTCCTGTGCCAGGCATGATGGAGAGGTCCCAGCCATCACGCACAGTCACTGCCAAACACTGCTCTGCCTGTCTAGCAACCCATAAGGGAGCAGGCTCAGGAAGCAGCCCAGGTTATAGCTGCAATACAAACATCATAAATTCACCCACCTGGCTAGTTGCACCCTCTCACCCGCTTCCAGGGGCTGCTTGGGACAGCGTGCTCTGGGTTTGGTGAGACAGCCGAGGACTCGGTTTCAGGTGAAATGCAGGTGTGTTGAGCTGGATGTCTCAGGCAC
Organism: Chlamydotis macqueenii; assembly: GCF_036417535.1. NCBI lineage: Eukaryota > Metazoa > Chordata > Aves > Otidiformes > Otididae > Chlamydotis > Chlamydotis macqueenii. The sequence continues at coordinate 21,036,940 of NC_141562.1, forward strand.
AGAGTCTCACCTAGAAGGGGTGAACTGTGGTGAATAACCCTCTCACATGGGGCATCTCCAGATGGGATGTGGGGAAACAGCTAACGCAGAGATCTCAGCGGTTCACTCCAGCACTGTTGCTGACTCGCTGTTACAGGACAGGACAGACAGTGCTCTCTGCCTCGGTTTCCCCATCAGTAAAGCAGAGACCAAAGTGTCTGATTTGCCGAAAGGCTGGAGGTGTGAACCAGAGTCACCTCTCCTAGTGAGAGGTGACTTGAGGTGGTGCCTGCGGTTCCTCTGTCAGACCCGCGGGAATTTCAGATTCAGGCACTGCAGAGTAGGTTGCAGCAGGCCCTCCTATCTTTGCATTTCCTTTATCAACTGCAAACAGCCATGAAAGACACTTTGCTCATGTCAGGGGCAAAGTAGAGAGCACACAGGACAGCTGAAGAGAGCACAGGTCCGCAAGGACACCCAAAGCCCAGCTGGGACACTGGAGGCTGTGCTCTGGAATGTGCTTTAACAACTGATAATGATAACGGGCAGAGATTTGAGTCTTTGAGTTTATACAAACTCCCAGCAGATAAGTGCACATCATGATGAGACTGCAACAGATAGGAGCTGGGGCACAAATTTAACCAGCAAATGCAAATCTTTTCTTTTCTCCATCCCCATCCCCCTTGGGCCCCCCTGAGCCCCATGCTGGTCATATTCTCTGTTAAAGCTCCAAGGAAGCTCATAGAGACCTTCCTGGGAGAAAACATGACCTTGTTGCCCTGGGAAAACTAAAGCTAAAACAGCAAAATTGAAAGTAGCTTAAAATTTGGAAGTGTCTTAGTGGAATATAATCTCTCTTTCCTCTGCTTGTTTTCTTTTCATCATTTTGCATCATCTGCACCTTTTTCTGTAGTTCTTCTTGAAATGAGCAGTGCAGTTGTCTCTCTGCTGAGCATCACAGAGTGTAGACAGCTGCACTACCAATCTCTGTGCTTTTCCGGAGCTCCAATGCATTCCCAGTATCACCTGACTTTCCCAAAAGGCTACTGAAGGAATGGGAGGTGCCTATGGTTTATTCCTCTGTATCTCAATGGAGTAAGAAAACAGCCTGATGCAGTGTTTAGTGCCTGATGAGGTGTGTGAGGTTTTTGCATGAAATGGAAACCACGCAGAAGAGAATCCCATGGGTTTGTTTGAAAAAAAAAAGATATGAAAGAGAGAGAAGAGTGCATTAGCTGCACAAATTGATTCTGAGAAGGCCTGGCCAGCTCCATAAGCTGCTTGCAAACACAGAAGGTTACCCACATAATAAAAACCTCCCCTTCCCCCGGCATCCTGGAGTGTAATGGCTGTCTGCAATGGTGGGGCTGTGGGGTTTCTTGTGTGTGAGAAATCAGACAGCCCTGCTGTTGGCAGAACCTCATGGCAAGTTAGCGAAGAGGGATCAAACAGCCCCGCAATTCGCTGCAGTCTTTGGGGCATCTCTGTAGTTCAGAGATTTTAGGCCTTGTGATGTCTGCATTTAGGAGAGAGTCCGCACTTATTTCTTAATTCTCGTGCTTTCTACCATTTAATTCCTAATCATGTGCCTTTAGCCACATGGTTTGGATAAGATCCAAATCAAGGCAGCAACTAGTCCAAACAAACACCTTGGAAACAGCCCTTTGCTTCTTGCAGATTCTTCAGCCAAACAGCTTTGTGTATAAAGCAGAAGCTGTGCAAAATGAGGAAACCTTCCCATCCAGAGCGGAGACTGGAGCGTAACAGCTGAGCTGTTGAATTCTGCATTCATCTGCAGGGAATGAATGAATGACTGAGTGAATGAACTCCACATTTGTAGGGAAGTTTATAAAGGAGGGTTGTCAGTCACGAGATAGCAAAGGACAATAGTTCGCATGTAGGATTACACAGCTCACACAGCTTCACAGCCCTCTGATGAGACTGGTTTCCCTGTGCCTCTGCTGAGGGCTGAAGAGGCAGCCCCCGGGGAGGAGGACAGCACCTGAGCCCCATGCCTTCCCCTGGCTGACAGGGGTCAGCGGCTGCGTGTGACACAGGGGGACCCAAAGCAAGACCGCGGCACCCTGGCAAGGATTTGCTTGGCCAGGACAGGACAGCTGTGTTCTCAGGCACAGACCCTCAGCGTTGACCCACCTCGCAGGCTTGATGGACACTGGTCTGCACCCCCGTTTGGGAGCCTTTCTCCAACTGGGGCAAACCGCAGCTCAGATAAATGAAGCCAGCTGGCACCTCAAGCCTTGGCCAACATGCATTGAGCAGCACCAGCAGTGAACTTCCTGAGCACCAGTGGATGGGCAGAGACTGCTCGGTGAGATGTGGAGACATCAAGTGCAGACAGGAGTGCAGTTACTGCCTAGAGCGGTGCCCTGGCCATGAGACCCGGGCTCTGCTCAGCCCCGCGCAGCTGGCACTTGCACACCGTGACTGGCTGGTCGAGTACTGACCAGCTTGTTGCAGGTGGTGCAAGGCACTTCATTTCTGCTCCATTTTGGAAATAGCCTTGTGGGGAATTGAAGGATGATGAAGGAAATTTTCCATCCCCTGAAGCTATTGGCCCCCAACAGCCAGTCCAGGGAAGATTTTAGCCTTGCTAATACTCTTAATCCCCCTTAAACTGACTTCCCAGTGTGCTGTGCTGGCCAGGGCACTGAGGGGTTGTTCATTGCCTGTTTTTAATCTGCCTGCTCCCGTTACATGTTTTCTGTTTGGCTACCAAAGGATCTTGATGCCATGGCTACAGCCCTTTGTGAAGGCAGCTGGCATGGTTTCTCTGTCCTGCTGCTGCCCTGCAGCCATGTGTTGGGTGCAGGAGGCCTGGGGACTGAGACTGGCAGGCACTAGGGGGACCTGGGCAGAAAGGTCCCCAAACGAGAAGGGGACAGAGGTGAATGGGGCAGTGGGAGGGAAGTCCCTGTGGCACGCATGATGGACCAGTGTGGCAGGGGGTGGAAGGGACACAGGACACTGCTGCTCACCTCCCCCAAGGCCAGCTGGTATCCCCAGAGCACCTCTCCCCAGCCCACGCAGTGGTAAGGCTGCTGTGATAGGGATGCAGCTGGGATGGGTTTCTGTGCTCTATGCCAAGGCCGGCATTCAGCTCTGCCCACCTTGGGCTGGTGTGTCAGCATGAATCACTGGTGCTGGCAGTCCTAACGTGCCTCAGAGCACTGGAGGAGCAGCCTCGCCAGCCCCTGGGGAAACCGGGAATCGATCCCAGGACCTGGTAGGGCATCAGAGAGTCGGGAACCAACCCTGCAGTCAGCATCTTTCCTACCTTCTCTTTCTAGTGCTGATCGGTGTGGGCATAGAAACTCTGCAGCGAGGACAGTTCAAAAGCCTGGCTTTCTATCTGCTGTGAGTATTTTTGCCATTGGAGTCAGAGCTGGTGGGGGTGACGCGTTCAACCCCTCCACCGTATGTAGCACCAGACTAGACTGCAACAGCAGCAGGGAGCAGTGTCCAAGGCTTTGGGGAATTCAGATGTCCATATTTAGGTTTCAGAAAAGTAAGCTATTTGTGTTAGAGAAAGAGATGCTACTGCATCACCCATGCTACTGCAGACTCAGGCAGGCCAGAGGTGACCCTGGCTGCAGGTTGACCCCCTGGGAACAGAAGGGCTTTGAACTCTCCTCCACAAACCAGCCAAGCAGAGGGTGTTCAGATCCGAGCACACAGACTCTGTTGTGGACTGGATAGTAAATCCTGCCCCTCTATGCCCCTTCTGCCAGCTGGAGAGCATGCCCAAGCCCAGCCCTGCCTCCCTGACAGCTCCACCTTTCAGTTTTTCAGGGGCTGCAGTTACTGTCTGTGAAGGCTTCTTCTTTATCAGTTTGTTCCTGGAGATGTGCTTCACGTGAGTAGACCCTGTACAGTATTCTCCAGCCTTGGTGGGACCTCCCTAAGGCCACTTGCCCTTTACAGGCAACACCAGACCTAGCTGACCTGCAAGTGCCAGAACAAAGGTCCTGTCCCTAATGCCATGGCAAGGGCACTCAGGCAGGTTGGGGTGGGGGGGTAACTGGGCCGTGTCCACAGCCAATTAATCCTGTGTTTTAACCCAAGATTGTGCCAAAATTTGCTGAGCATCAGCATGATAAACCCTGGTCTGCAGCATCTGTTTAACACACAGTACGAAGCCCTGTAAGGGACTGGGGTTGAGGCAAGAGCCAGATCCCCATGGTGAGCTGCAGCTCCCTCCCAGAGACAGCGCAGAAGTTTGAGTTAAAATGTAGGAAATCTTCATGTACTTCTCGGAGGCTAAGCACTTCTGCTGTCTTTTAGCACAAACTCAAAAGCCCCCATAGCTTAGAGGCAACAACTTACACCAGCTAATAGGCACTCAGTTAGTGGCCAAGTGGGCAAACACACCAGGGAGAAATGGCCTGAGATGGTGACCTCTGGCAGAGGTAGCTCCTGGCCCCTTCTCTCCATGGGAGAGGCTCAGGCTTTGCTTACCTTCCTTGATCAACACACTGGTTTTCCAGAAAACCAGAATGAGGATCTGCACATCGAAATAGATGATGGTTAGGTCCGAATTTCTTGCCACATTCTTGGTGCCTCTTCCCACAAGGATGTCTGTTTCTCTCCCCAGATATGAGCCCGATTCCCTGGCACAGGCCTGCTGGAAGCAAGCTAGACGGCCAGGGAGCTTCCAGAAATTCCTGGGGTATACGCTGCTATCAGTGGCTTGCTTCCTGCATCCCGTCCTCGTCTGGCATGTCACCATCCCTGGTGAGGAGCCCATGGTGGGGTGGGGAATAGCACAGATGGAAGAGGAGTATGGTTTGTTGAGGGCCAGAGAGGGTGGGGATGTGTGGGGTGCTGGACTGGTTGCTGAGCTACCTAGACCAAGCACTGCTTGGCAAGCTCTTCACCTTGCCCCAGCCCTCAGCCGACATGGCCTTCTCCCCAGGGTCCATGCTGGTGCTCACTGCCTTGGCCTACTTCCTGCTGAGCAAGAGGAGAAAGAACCCAGGGCACAAAGAGACGCATCCCCAGGCAGGCCAGTATGTGGACCCTTCAGCCACCGTGGCAGCCCCAACCATCGCTGGTGACACTGAGCAGACCTACACCTTCCACGGGGCCCAGAGGGAGCAGCACCGCTCACTGCTGGGCCACATGAAGAGCATCCTGAAGGGCAGCAAGGACAGGAGCCCAGCCCCAGTAGCTCCTGCCCAACCAGCAGCCCCGCCAGCTCCACGCAAGCAAGTGCACTTCCAGGAGAAGGTGGTGCAGATCATCCCCTCTGTCAGCGACAGCTTGGAGGATGTGGGGAGCGAGGCTGAAGAGACCACGTCAGACACAACACCCATCCTCACCCCACCTGAAACCCCTGTCATCCTCGCTCCCCTCAGCCCCACAGGCCTCTTTTGAGCCCTCAGCAGAAATGAGGACAGGACAGACCTGCTACCCCTGCTGCTGGCATCTCTCCTTGCCATTCCAGCAGCCAAGGGGTCCCAAGAGGTGGCCCTCCTTGCTCTCCTTGCCTCCAGGGTGACAACCCTGTCGCCCCCTTTTCAAGGGGCTGCGTACCCTACAGGGCCCCACATTTTGTTACAGCGCCAGTGGTGGTCCCCAGCCTCTGCAGTGCCATGGCCAGGGAACAGGCGGTCTTTCAGCCAGGGTAATGCCAGGACAGTAAGATTTCTGCTCCCATGGCCTCACGCATGGGTCATCCCTCTGTTACAGCGCTACACATCACAGCCATGGTGTGTGCCTCCCATGAGGCAGCAGCAGGCAGGAGGAAGAGAGACCACCATCCCCTCAGAGCAGCCTCTGCTGCAAGCAGTTGTCTCCCTACTGCTCTCACTATGTGTGGAAGCGCTCACGGCTGGGACACATCCAGGACAGGGCACCGCAGCCTGCAGGTTCCCTCACAGCACCTACACCAGATGCAGCAGGCCCAAGGCATCTAAAATGTCATTTCAGAGGTGGGCTGAGACCAAGCACACTTCTGGGGCTAGCACCCACTAAGTGCTCTCCCTTGAGATGTGCTCCAAGCCCAGCAGAGAAATCACCTCTGACCTTGGGGACACCTATGCAGGAGCAGGGAGGACCCTGGGGCTTCCTAGTGTCCCCTGTCTGGACATCTCTCTTGAGTTAGAAGAGCTTTGGGGTGATATAGCAGCTCAGTTCATGAGGTTCAGCACCTCATTGGCACAGCAGACCGTGTGTAACTCCGTGTGTGTGTTAATTACGGGCCCTGGAGGGCAAAGGCAATAATAAAGTTACAATGCTGTCCCACCTGTCCCCTCCATGCCAGCTCTTCCCTGAATCCTCTGGCTTAATCCTACCATATATCCTGCGCTTTGAGGACCATTCACCTATAATCAGGTATTTCTCTCCTGTTCAACTCATCACCTTGGTTCTCTCCCACCTGAGGACTAAGGCTTTCTGATTCCAGATGGCAAACAGCATTTGTGCCTGGCAGATACCATCACCAAGACCCTCTCATAAGCATCAGGCAACTCTTTTGGCTGCACATAGGAAAGAGCTCAGGTGGCTGGGTTTTCTTGAACAAAGGACATGAGGCCCCACTGCTGGGATGAGGAGCTGTAACTGCTCTAAGTCCAGACACAAATCATTGGGGTGAGGAGGTGATAAGGAGAGAAGATCCCTGAGACTTGCTTAGACTATTTATAAGGTAGAAGCCGGTGGGGCTGGCTGGTTTTCTTGGAAATATATTATTTCTTCTATTTAAAATCTCAGCTCTCTGAGTCACAATCACCATGTTCATTTGGGAAAGCAATGTAGTTTGAAATGTGAAAATGCAAACTGTAAGCATTCAAAAATCAGAAGGTAATTGAGATAAGAAGCCAATGCTGCTTTTTAATAAACTCTTTTTAAGTGACTCCTAATTTGGGAGATAGATGGGGAAGAATGTGGAAGATAGTGACTCACACTACTTGACTGCCTGTGCTTGATAATGAAACTCTGTCCTCAAGAGCAGCTTATGAATGGTTGCACACACTTGTCATTCTACAACCAGACACTAACAAGGAGCTTTTTGTTGTGTCACCAACATTTACAGTGATAGCTGGTATCAATCTGTTCTAAATACGATAAATGAATTAGAGACCTCCTCCTTTTGGATGGATAAATTAACCCTCCACCCTGTAATTGCGTGCTGAGGAAATGTCACGTACACATCTGCCTTTAGGGAGGTTTTGCACCTGCAAAAAAGTCTTCAGAAAATTGTGCCCATTTATAGCCTAACATTGCACGACTGATGGCAGCAAGCCCAGAATCCGGCCATAGCTCCACTCTCAAGCTAATGTATCCGTCACATTAAGACATAAAAATAAAACTTTCTTCTAAAGTTGGTGGAAAAACAGCATAACTGCATCAACAAAAGTCCTGACCCAGCCGTGCTAACAGGAGGGGTATCCACCCCTGCCATCTCTGCCCAAAAGGCTGTGCTCAGAGCTGGCTCCCCCAATCCATCACACATCTGTTCTGCTCTCATCAGCAAGCTCAGCTTTCTGCGTCATCCAAGGCTCTTCTTTGAACGTTGCATAACTAATTACAGACACAGAGATAAGGTTTATTGAAAAGGCACTGGTCCCAATAGATTAAGTGATCTGCTGACAAGAGAAAGACTACATTTCCCTAGCTTCCTCTCTACCTCTGAGCAAAGCTCCAGGGCAGCCTGGGTGCGGACAGCTGCTTTGCGACAAATTTTATCCTTCAGCCCTTACTCAATCAGCCCCACGCTTCATACTGCTGGGGCATCAGGGCCAGCTGGTAAGGGGAGAAGCAATGTGATGAGAGCATCTATGGCACCTTGAAGTGTGTGGGGAGCAAGTTTCATTGCTCTGTGAAATGCATAAAATGACTTTGTAATTATTAGAGCCTGCAGAATTAGGTATTTCAGTTTTTAGGCTCATCTTTTGAAAGTCTGTTGTAGGTTTACCTTAGGAAGCAAGACTGGAGGAAGCTACAGGTGAGGTGGTTCTTCAGCCTTCCTGGACATAGCACTGGACCTAATTGCTTTCCTTGCCTGCTCCCTTATGTTGGCCTGGCTCTTCTCCACCCCCACAGCTAGCTGGCTCAGGAGATGAAGGCTGGAAAAAAGCTGCTACTCTTTTCTGTGGTATTAAACTGCCTGTTCAGTTAAGGTCTGTGGCTGGCTCACCCTGGAGCGTGCCAAGAGCCTGCACGAGGGCCAGGAATCACAGAGTTGGGCGCAGGATGCTCCAGCAGCAGCCGAGCTGTGCCCCAAACAGCAGCAGATGGGTGCTCTTCTGCCATGGGGACTGAACTACTCCCGGGGTCACCCCTGCAAAGGAGCCTGTTTGTACATCCCCCACTGCTCCTCACTACTCATCCCACCCCTGGTCGTATCTGCCAGCTCCATCAGCTGACAGAGCTTGTTAGCTCAGAGGAAAAATAATTAGGAAAAAGAAAGTGGGTGGCTATCTTCTGGGGTAATGAGCCAAATAAATTCATGGAAGGAAGGGCCAGCCACAAAATGAAGGGGAAGGGGATAAAAGCACCCCTTTCAGAGGCAGCAGGCTGTTATAGCAGCTCAGCTGCCTAAAGAAATGCAGCCTCAGGCTTTCTTTAAAATCCCAGTGCAAAGGAAGTGTTCAGCCGCAGAGGGTGTTGGATGACTTTGCAGAGGGCGCAGAGATTATTTACTCAATTGTGCACTTCTGTGTTGGCCCCTCTCCCTACATCCAGCTGTGTGGCTAGTGAAAGCACCAGAGATGCTGTAGAGAGCTGTCTGGGGGCCCGGATGTGAAAAACTCTCATATATGTGAGGTAAGTGTAGGAAAAGAGAAAGAGGAAGAACTTGACATTATTAACTGTGCAGTGCAGTGATATCTGAATTTGAGCTGCCTGAAGTCCACACAGCACCACATGAACACTGCTCTATAATTTTTGCCTGCATTACAGTTAATTAATGATACAGCTAATCCATTGAGGTTAAGGCACTGAGCTAGTGTTGAATGTATAAAGCTGTAAACTCCTATGGATTCACATACTGAAAGGAAACAAGATGAATCATCCAAAAGAAATACACGTGTTAAGGTGAAGCTCTGTGAGGTAATCCTGGTAGAAATTGTTTTCTTCAAAGTCTGCTCCAAAGATTTCCTTGCATGAGGAAACATTTGACTGCTTTGCATGTACATCTGCAATGGAAACACTCTACAAATGCCACTTGACATCCTCCATCATAGCTTAGTCATCTGGTATGTTGCGAACAATTACTCAATTTTCAGTATTTTATAAAGGCAAAAATAGATTTCGGTGCAGGCTTTGGTTACCACTCCTCTCTGCCTCCAACACACACTAGCAGGAGTAGCTGTTGCACAGCCTGAAGGGCAGGTACACGGCCTGCCCCACCGCCATGCTCCCACCTTGTGCCAGGTGCTTAGACGGTCACCTTCCAAACTCCCCAGCTCACCCCAGGGACTCGGCATCCCAGTTTCTCTGAGCACTGCTCCCTATTTGAGAAATGGTTATGAATGATTTATCATTACAATAGCAGTGTTTGGAAAGTAAGGTATATTTGGAGAGAAAAGTGTTCAGTTTCTGCAGTGTCAGTACTCAAAATCAGAAATGCCCAGCTGGTACCTGCAAGTGCAACGCTTGCAGCAGCAAACACTGGTATTGGCGTCAGTGGCATGGGCGGCTCCTAATTCAATACTGAGTCATATCCACATGCAGGAGAGGACCTGTCTCCACTCAATTACAAATGCTACATGCTCACACACCTACAACCCTACCGCTCCTCAGCCCTGCACCTTCTCCTGTCCCATTCAGGAGATTCTCCTGTGTGCTGGGCCAGAAATGCAGGTTCTGTTTCGGCTGGACTCTTGCATTTTGTCCTGTGCAGGAAGTTATAGGAACCAGAAACCAGGTCCCAAACCTCAGCTCCCTTATCTGCTTGGCATGATGTGGGCAAAAGCAAGAATCTGACTTCCAGATGCCATATAGCAGCTTGCATACCACAGCTGAAATGACTGCACTTGGGTTTTATTCTAGTGAATGATTAAAGTACCTTTAGGAAACTAATTCTAGGCAGCTATTCAGTCAGCATGTGACTTTATTAAATCATGTTTTGAGGCGGTACACAGAACACCAGGAATCTGTTTTTCCAACCCAGGTCTTTGGATGGCAGACTAAAGAGGGAATCCGTATTTCATACACGGGGAAGAAAAAAAAAAAACAAAAAAAAAACCAAAAAAAAACCCCCAAAAAACACAGTAAAAGGAAAAAAAAGTAAAGGAAGAGTAAAGTTTCCTGGCAGCTCCTCCTCACCCCAGCATGTACCTAAATGGTACTTCACACAACACCGAAGGTAGTTCTGAATAGCATCTTAATACTAATGCCCATCCCACTCTCACCTCTTCCTTCTGCTCAGCCTCTCCTTCATCCCAACCTTTTATGCCCCCATGCTGGCCTCATTCAGAAGAGCTACTTGCAAAGATATATCATCCTCATCACTCCATACTAAACAAAATTATACATACCATGACATGATTGCACAATTCCTCCCTGCCCTAACTCTTCTTCTGCCCCCTCCCTCTCCAAAACTCCCCTGGAAGAGGGGCTGGGTTTGGTACTCACCCAGATGCCCAACCTTGCTTATCAGCCCCCGGCTCCCTGCTGGCACCCTGCTCCCCGGCTGCTGCATCCCCCACTGCGCCTGCCCTGGCTCTCCCTGCAGAGCCATGCTTCCAGCTGCTGTTTTGGGTGAGGCTCTCAACATTGCAGAGGGAGGGAACACCTATAAAATTGTGCCTAGAAGGAAAGGAGGAGGCAGCCACAGGAGACAAGCCCAGCAAAAGGAGACGGTACGGTAGCCCTAAGTAACTTGCTAAGTTTTTCTGTTGTTTTTGGGCAAACCTCACCTTCCAACTCTTGATGCCCGCTGATGTGCTCCAAATTTTGCACCCTAAAAAAGAAAGTTTGTTTTTTTTCAGTAACATTTTGTGCTAGACTGTATTACTTCCTTCAATAGCACGAGAAAACAGAAGTACACAAAAAGAGCTTTACTGTGCACAAAACTGAGCTGAAGCAGCTCTTCTACATTGGCTACTCTCTCAGCCACACTCAAGGAAAATTTTCTGGGGAAATTTCATACAGTGACATTACTTTTGAATTTCATATAGTAGCACTACATTTCTCCATTTCAAGGCGGGAAAGCTTTCTCCAGATTCTTGGTCACCTCTTTCACTATTGTGCTTATTGAGGAGACAGTCCTTAGCATGGCAGCAAGCCTGCCTCCAAGCCCAAGCAGATGAAGGGGCCACATCCCATTTGATGTCACACTGCAGAGCTATGACCCCATCTATTAGGGATGCTCAGGTGTTCAGGAAGACTGAGGCCGCCAGTGAAGGTGCAGGGGTATTACAACACTCGGGTCCTCTCCGTGCTCCCAGATCTGGGGGGTGAAGTCGGATGGGCCAGGCAACCTGAAGCTCTTCCCTCAGCATATATGTTTGTAGCTGCATGGCAGGGAAGCTTGATCTGGGAGATCCTTGAGGGGAAGGGAATTACACCTTTTAGCCACACCTTCCCTTCAAAAACTCAGGCCCAGACATGAAAGTGAACTCTGTCTTATTCCTCTCTCAGCGTCTGTTTCTCGTGATGCATCTCAGAAGAAATCATCAGCTGCATAAATGGAAGTCAAAGCATTTTCTCCAGCAATAGATACATTATGTGTTTCACATTGGGACTGCATGTGGCCACAGTGTAAAAATATTACAATCTTACCATCAACATCTCTCATGTGGAAGTGCCATAAGAAGGAAATTGCAAACAAATTCCTGCTGACTGATTTGGAAATGGAGAAGGCTCTGCTGTTGTCGTTACTTCTCCTGGCTCTTATCCAGTGTTAAAGTATCACATTTACGCTGTAATTATTTTATCAACCCCATGTTAACTTGCTTTATGATTTCTTCACTTCCAACTAGTAGTTACAGGCACAAACATTCCATCGTTCAAGCTGATGCCTTCTAAATCAAAACTCCAAACGAAAGCACAACATAGTCCCTCTGCTGATGTATTTATCAGATAGTTATAAATACAAATTATCTTTAGTTTTCCTATCCTGATATTATTCATAAGGTTGCAGTTACTGTATGTCTTTGTTTTACACTTACATAGCACTTGCAACCATGGAAAAGCTGGCACAAAATGCCAAAATATTTTTTGCCTTGTGTCCTGCAGCTACAATTAAGAACGCCCCAAACACATTAAATACTACATTGCTTTTTCCTGAAACAGCACCACGTGTACGAGTTACTCAATCAATAGTAAACACTATTTTTTTTAGAAAAGGTGCCGTGACAGATCATGCAATACAAACCACCACGCAAGGCAAAGGAAAACATACCGTATAGAATTTATATTGCCATGGGAATGTTATTGCAGCTATTGTTCTGGTTCTGCCCCAAAATAGCGTCCTGTGTGTCATTCTGGACAGATTCTCCTTACTTGTTAGTTGCTTAGAGCTGTAAATAAGAGCAGAGAAACACCCAGAGTTCAGCTCCAGCTGCCCACTCACCATAGCATTTTCTGTGGTTTCCACTCTTGTGCGACTGATGCCTGTGAAACCCTCATACAACCACCCAGGACTGCACGGAGCTGCTGTGCAAAAGCTTCGTTATTTTTACTCAGTAGTTTTATTGACAAAGGTAATCATTGGAGTTATTGACCCACAAGCAGCTAAGTCAGTAAAACAATTTTAAAAGTGTAAGGAAAATCAGCTTCAGCAATGTCTTAAATGTTTTTTTGCAAGACTGTATTTCCCATGTTACTGGCATTCAGATGGGTTTTTTTTCTTGCTAAAAAAAGATTATATGTCTCGGGCAAGTACAGTGAAAATTACAAATTGAACGGGATGCAATTAAAGCTAGTATCAAGTAGAAAATCATTAACAATAATTTGTAATCAAGTTTTGCAGCGTTTTCATGTAACAGTAATTAGAAATTACAAGATCAATCGTATTTCTGAAAACATTCATTTCTTTTCACAGTCTCAATGTTTTTTAATGCTGTAGTTAATAAGATGAAAGATACATTTATGAATAGCATTTAGTCTTTGTTCTGTCCTTTTAGGAAAATAATCTGAGATCTTTGAAAAGTTTTCTTATGAAGCTGAGTAGGTATGCATATGGTTCAATACCTGCACAGGATAGCTGCTAAGAAGAACTTGCACTGAAGTCAAGTAGAATTTCTGGTTTACTGTTCTGTGGTTTATATTTCATTTGATCCATCTAACCATGTTTAAAATCTGATTAATCCAAAATAGTAATGAGAAACTTTAAGAGACCTGTGAGTTCATAAGTCTACAAATTTACTCTGCCTTGGATGAGTCACTTGCAAATGGATGTGTAAAAAGCAGTCAGGAAGTAGGCAACATCTCAGAAATCACATCTACTGTACATACCTGATATCCAGAAAAAGACCAGAGACAAGTTTCTTCTCTAAGAAAGAATATATTGAGTTTCAGGAGAATGCATGGGTCAGGGGACAGACTAGATGGAATGGACTGGACAGGAAAGGAGTAGCTTCAGCTAATATAAATGTAATTTTGATGAAGGTGTAATCTCAAGGTGTTCCTACTAGAAAAGTGGAATTGCTGAGGGCTGTTCATTGATGGACCAGGGTTGAAGACCAAAGGTAAATAGTGATTCTGTTTTAAAATTATCATATTTTCTCAAATGTACATTTTTCCCGCATCTGTTTGTCCCCCGTAAATTAAAAAAAAAAAGCCGTGCCAACTGCTGCATAGTCTAGAGATAGAGACCAATGGTATGACATTGAAATGTTACCTCTTCAGATCACTAATAAGATTTAGTAGAAGAAATTCCATGACTAGAAGCACTGGGGTTTCACTTGGGGTATTGATATGCCTGAGCGCTCGATGGGATGTAAAGGTGGACAGAAGTGGCTGTGAGGCAATACATGTGAGGATCACGAAGGCAGAATAGAAAAGGGTGCACAGGAAAGCTGAGAAGCAGGAGGAATTTATGAAAGGCTGAAGAGCTGAAACAGGATAGATAGGTAAGAAAACATGACAATATACTGAAATAAAAAGCAAACATGAGGGACAGGAGGTGCTGAGGGAATGCAAGAAAACAGTGGGAGCAGAGGGCATTGACAGGGCTGCAAAGAAGACTGAAGTACAGAGGAGTAAACAAGGAACTGGAGACTGGCTAGGTTAGGAGCTGGCCTCATCTCATGAACAAGAAAAGCATAAATTAAGATTTGTTTCATTCATCCTGAGCGGAAGTATGGCAACATATAGTTGGATTTGGAACAGAAATTGTCACACATGTTCGGAGTTGTTCCTTCCCCTTCACAGACCAGAAGGCAGACTGAGAAAAGCAAACATAAGCAAACATGTGGAAACATGATAATTAATTACCCTGTATAACTTTCCATCTGCTTTTTAATTCTGAGATGTTTTGAACACATTCTGCAGTACACTGCTTCTTGCAGCATAGCTGTGTGGTTTTGTGGGAGGAGCAGCGGAACCCTGCGCACCACCTCGCAGCACGGATGGAGATGACTGGATGGAACTCAGAGACAGTGCACCAGGGTGTGTATGGGAACGGCACGTTCCTATAGCACCGCGATTGCAGCTAACCAGCTTCTCCTCTGGTCATACGGAAGATACCACACCTCTTCATGCTACAATTGTATTTAGCAAACCAGGTTCATCCTAAGTGACCTTGCTTATCTATTACTAATAAACAAGACAAATGTGCATTGCATAGTGAGAGACTGCTATTTCATGTTGTGTTACTCCGGTAAATCCACATTGCTTTGATGAGAAATACCAGGATGATTGCCTCCAATTACATGCAGTTACACTATTTCTGACTATGATTTCCCAAACAAATGCATGTGTGCATGCTGGGTAGCTGACGCATAGTGCATTTGATGTTTCAAAGGCAGCAAACCCTCTGGGATGAGGATGCTAGCAGAGCTGACCTCTGCAGCCCCTGCTTTTCAGTTACACACCCTAACTCAGGATGTGTTGTACAGATCTGTGCAAGCACAATGGCCTGTTGCGTGTAGAAAAGTCTAGGGATAAAGTAGCCTCACCATCAGAGTTAGTACCAAAATCAAATATATACATAATGGGGCAAAAAAAAGAAAACAAACCCAAAAAACCCCTCTAACCTGCACAACATCAAAGAATTGGATAAAAACTACAAAAATACCTATCAGGTGTTCTGAAGTACAAGGATAATATTACACCCTGTATGCTGAAACTAATACCCGCCATGCTTGCAGTAGCTATGAAAAACCATAATTTAAATTATAATGGTGTTACAAATCAATAACTTTACTAAGATTTTTTTGAAAGGCTGGTTGGCTTTTCCATTGAAATTGCTGCTCCTGGAGTCATGTGAGGATAACAGACACTCAGCTTCTGTTCAAAGAGATGCCTTGGAGAAAAATCTTGAAAACCAGGAGCTCCTCATGATCTTGGAAAGCTCATGCATGGCTTTGAATGCAGAGAACTGGCTAGGCTGCATCACCTGTGAAAGGGAAAACTGTTCAGAATTCTTCTCATAAGTGACCTCTTACTTTTAATTAATCCTTTTTTTTTAATGTAATGTTCAGCTACAAATAGCAAACGTTTTGCAGACAACGGATGTTCACAAGTTTAACCAACTTGTGCCCATCAGCCATCACAGATGGAAAGCCGTCACATCTGAAACACTGTCTTCTGCTTTGCATAAACCAAGTGAAGGACACCAGCAAATCCAGTCTTCACTATTTACTAATATTTTTGTAAATAAAGTGATCTTTAACAGATAAGGATGAAACGCTTCACACCCTCCAGACATGATTCAGCAAGAAACTGGTTCAGCCAAGATGAATACACACAAGCCTAGGATGAATCCCAGAGACAGGCAGGATGCCCAAGGGCATCTCAAATGGCACTAAAACTCATGTTTGGTTACTTCTTGTTGGTGGATCCAGGGGCTGATTACTGGCAACTTGAGCAGCCCCTTATCTTTCTACATTCCTTTTCTTTGTAGCAGTGACGAAAGAGTAAAAAAAAAAAAAAAAAAAAAAAGCAGACAGATTAGTGACGGAAATTCTGTGATTCTGAAAAAAAAAAAAAAAAAAAAACCCTAAAATTCCCTCTGAGGTAAATTGTCATCTCAGGAAAAAAAAGAGCCATTGTGAGTAGAGGGCTGCATGTGCACACCCTGTATGCACATACACCCTGTGTTTATGATTTCACCTACTAGTATTTGACAGCTGGTGTACCACGTAGAGAAGTCAGTTTGCCGTAAGCAATGATCTATCTCAGGCTTTGATTTTGATTTCTAATAAATAAACTCCAAGGCTGTAATTCTCCACAGTCTCACATGAAAATTACAGACTAGTGGTCACAGAAGCCACCTCAGAGCTGACCTGCCCCTGATGTTACTCCCCCTCCCTGGCGCCGGTGGCAGCAAACAGCGTGGGGAAGGCATCGCGCGTGGGAAAGTCATCATGCGTGGGGAAGGCATCATGTGAGAGATCTCTTGCTGAGCTAGGCAATCCTGCAGTGGGGAAGGGCAGCCTGGCTACTGCCACAGATCATCGCAGTGGCCCCCTCAGTGTCCCTTGCTAGGACATAAGGCATGTCAAGGACATGACATGGTGGCATAATTCATTTCTGTACAATCTGGAACAACCCCCCAGGGTGCTGAACATGCCAGATGAGATTCACACTATCCAAAATGGCAATGTATCTTTCCAGGTACATGCAAAGACCCCTAGAGACTGGGATCACCCATCCATTTTTAGGTGAGTCTTGCGAGGTTTTTCCTCTGAATAGGTCTAATTGCAGTTGATCCTGTGTTGAAAATGAACTATGCACAGCAATACAGAAAGCAATGGCACCAACTTCAGGGTGCTTCCTAAGCTGGTGCCTTCTGTGGAAAACAAATGCTTTCTAATGAAATTAAAAAGGTGGGTACCCATTATATGCATCACGTACAAGTCCTATGCTGCACATTGCCCATAAGGCCAAGGGTGAGTCTGTAACATCAGAGGGTCTATAATATCAAAATAACACATCTATGCAAAATATTTGTACTTGTCTTTATAATTTAAAAACTATACTAGCCTAAAAAGTCATTTTGTTTTGCAATGGCACAATCCAAACATGAAGACAAGAGCAATCCAGCAACAGTATAGAACTATATAGAGGTTTTATTCAAAGTCTTAAGGGAGGGTGGTTTAGCTGCCTTCCTAAGGGACCAGTGCTCAGAAGATTATGCTGTCTGTCTGTCTGCATGCTCCCTGGCAAATCTTGGGCCCTGTGGCCAGTTTTCACAGACTGCAGCATAGTCCTCCACAAAATAATTAAAGCTTTGTGTGTTTCATGAAAAAAAGATGACCAAGTAGAAAAGAAAGACTACAGCATGATTACAAGATTAGAAGAGGAAAAAGAGGAGCAAGAGAGATACCCCAACCATTTGAAATACTTAACTGGAACTTGCAGTGAACTGTAAGGTACAAACTGACAGGAAAGCAATGTTGCTACACCAAGTGCTCAGGGAATGTCTTTTTAAACATGCAAGAATTCTGGTAGGACTGCATGAAAATTTTGACAGCATTGCTAGCTCTAAGAATCTACATGTCTGTTAAAAATCTATATAAATTTTTTTTTCAGATATTTCTTTCTTTTTTTTCAAAGCAAAAAGTCATCAGTGACTTCTTTATCTCCAGTAGTCCATTCTCTTAAGTCTCTGTCAATACAACTTGTAATGAAGACATGTCTGTCTTTATGGCTTGTATGCATAAAATATGACATCTCTTGGGGCACAAAAGTAAAGATTTCAGCCATGATTTTAATTTACTTCTCTGAATATTCATTCAGATTAACAGGAACGCAGCTTGAGCTGAAATATCCCTTAGATACTGTTCAGATAAGTATTAGGGACTGTCCGTGCACAAAATCCTCATAGCTGGAGGTGCCAGCTGGACAATGGGAGGGAAACAAAATCCCAGGAGGTCAAAATGACTTGAGTAGAATCACACAACAATAATGAGTTGTTCAATGTCCTACTCGTTAGACCCGGACACAAGTTATTTCAAGATGCCAAGATGACCTGAGCAGGATGGTGGATAAAACAAGTGCAGAGGAATTTGGCTAAGCAGTGCCACAGTGGTGCCAGGGAATGCCACAGGGAGATGCCAGCCCGGCTTTGCCAGCTGAGGGGCAGGGTGCAGTGCAAAGTGTATGGACCCTAAAAATGGTGCTGCTGGTGACAATTGTGACCTGGTACCTCTATACGCCCCTCTGTAGGGATGCCACCAGTTCACCTCAGAATCAGCTTGTGAATCACTGCGCCACAAATTGTTGGGCAGTGAAGACGTGACCAGTTTTTCTGTTGGCTTTCAAAAGGAAAATACAAATTACCAGCTTTTCAGATCTCTTTCTCCTCTGACATTGGAGCTCCTCTGCTACAGATTGACAGACCCACTAACAGGGAGCATGGAGCCAGGAGGCATCTCTGCTGAGGGATACATCATGCTCCCACAGAGACCTTGGGAATTCACCACTTTTCAGATGGCTGCTGTTACCTGCTCCAGGGCAGTGAAACAGCCAGGAGACCACTCTGCAAAGGGATTGTCCTGCCTCAAGGCATTTCACAAAATGCTTCCAAGGCAAAGAGATCACCTTGACCATGAAAAGGACATGGATCAACTTTGTGATGGTAAGAATTCTAGACTTGTCTAATATTACTTGGCTTAATGAAAGAATATTCCCTTGTTTCATAGAAACTTTGAACGTCCAGTGCAACCATCAAATGCAGAGCTTGAAAGTAGTCCATAGGTTTCATTTGTCCTATTTCTGTGCAGTGTTGTGAAACTGTATGTTGGCACTAGCATTTTAGAAGTAAACTTCCTCCACATAGCAAGAGAATGAAATATTGTTGACATAAGTAAAATAGAATGTGTAGACTCTTCATTTAGTTTTGAAAAGTATCACTTTGAGGTCAGCAGACAAATTTTGTCTTTATAAGGGAAAGCTTTTATTGAAAACACTGACTGTATTTGATACACAGCTTTGCTATTTAAAGCATATTTCTATAGCTAAGGTTAAAACACTTATTGTGTTCCGTTTTCCTTACAAAAGATCAAAATTATATTCTAAGACCTAAGTGCAATGTAATAATCTTAATTTTGTAATTATTTTTATTTCATTTTTATTATTTTATGGCAGACTATTTAATGTATAAAAATAATGTTGATGCCCAGAGGAGACCAGCAATTTGTATTGGTGACTGTATCTTCACTTTTTAAAGAAAAAAGACCAAATCTATGAGTTAGCTATACCTTCAGTATTTCAAAAGAAATTCCTACTGTGTATAAAGGTAATAGGAAAAAAACCAAGTGCTTTACAATTTGGAAAGACTGAGCTATGATTATCCAAGCTGTTGACCTAGCAAAAGTTAGGGGGAAGTTGGTTTTTATGCATGAAAAAATTAAACAAGCCAAGACTGAGATAATTAACAATGGAATTCATATTTGAAGATAATTGTTCAGTAGAAAGCAGGCAAGGAGAAAAGTATTCACAGGAAGGGAGAGCCAGCTGCCAGCCACATTGGGCCCAGCCCTACCTCAGCTCACTGCTCACTCCAAGCTCCAGCCAACTAAACCCCAGCCCAGTCCAGTCACAGGTATGCAAAAATCCCAGTTTGAACAGAGGACAGAGGTTTTGCGACAGCATCTCTAAACCCCCAGCATCCTCCTTCTGTTTCGGAGCAAACCCATTACTTAAATTCTTAGCTTAAAGAAAAATCCAAGCCACTCAACCCACAGACCCTCTGACCCATCATTAAAAATAGCTGGGTAGCTCCTGCTGATGCCAACCCAAAACCAACCGGAGCAAATCGCCTGACCCAACCCCAGCCTGGTTCAGTAGCGCATGCTTACCAATGTTTAAGGGCACAGCCTCACCAGGACTGACTGGGGCACACTGGCTAGTACTGGCTGCTGCACACTGAGCCTAACTCCTGCTTGGTGCTCGTACTGGGTCCAGTTCTTCTGCCAGAGTATTTGAGTTCACACTCCCAAGACTTTAATTTAGCAACAAGTTCAAGAGCAATAAGCTGCACTTAATTCAGCTTTCCATGCATATGTATGCAGATATGTGAATTCCTTTTTTTTTTTTCTCCTAATTATGGTTGATTCATATGAGGGTGTGGACATATTGCTGTATACGCTGCTACAAAATTAGCAAAAGGATTGCCTGTGGATTGTGGAGCAAAACAATTTGAACAGTTATGCAAAGCTGATGAATTGCAACAGAGACTTCATTTTCATCCATGCTCAGAGATGAAGAAATCCTCTTTTGCATACATTTCACAAACTCCAGCATCAGCCAAAAAAGTACTGTGATCTCTGTTTTCATGAGTTGTGTTTCCTTTGGATAAGTTAACAGAGAGGCCTGTGCTGAGCTGTCTGTCTCTGGGTGACAGAGGCCTGGGCAAGAGGGCAGCACTGTCTGGGACATTCCCAGACCAGGTGTCAGCAGTGTGAGCAGAAGAGACAGGCATGCACCCCTCTCTGTCCCTCCTGAGCCCTTCCTTTTCTTTTCCATTCCTTACTTTACCTTTGTCACACAGAAGCTTCATAATTGTGTAAGTGCCAGCTCAGAGCTACCTCACTCATCACTTCAGGGTACCGTGCCACTAGGCCTAGTTGCTGAAAACCCTCCGGGCAAGCCCATGCCATTTACCTTGATGACGAGCACCAGGAATACTGACAGAGCTGAGGGGAATCTCTCACCCAAGCAGCACCCATTCTCACCAGCGCTTTATGCTTTTGCCTTTGTGTCAACTTGCATGTGGACTCCATTGGAAGGACTCCCTTCACTGTTTGGGGGTGTAGGCGTCATTGCTGGACAGGGGGGCTCTGCCTTCACCCCCCAGACACACCTGTGCTGAGAGCCAACAGTGCTCCAGCCAAGGCGGTAGCATGGGGCAGGGTGGCTGAGGGCAGGCACTGCAGCCACACTGCCAGAAACCAGGGACTGTCCCAGGTGTGCCCTGGAGAACGCACTGTTAGACCCTGTCCTTAGATCTTGGTTTTGCTCACTCTCAAGAAACAACGACTCACACCATTTGGCTTGAAATATTTTTAAAGCCATATGAGTGCACGGAGGGGTTCCTTCTGTTTTTGCTGTTGTGTGTTCCCTTGGAGACTCCTGACTGGTAATTTGCACGAAAACAAGTCTGTCTCTCAATAAAGCATACCTTTCTTTAAAGGCCCTCCATAACATACTCAAAATAGCCAAGTATTTCTGATAGCTACGCACGCTAGCTGGATGAAGAAGCCAAAAGAACATATTTGATCCATGAAGAACTACTATATTCAGCTGCTTGCAAATATCTTCCATTCTTAAGTCATTTTCAGAGCCAAGTCTAATTCCTGAAGCAGGAGGGAATGAGGAGAGCAAAGAGCTTGCAGAAAACACCAAAATGGTGTTTTAGGTATTATATCCTGTGCATTGCTGGCTGTTTTTTCTTAATCCAGAAAGAGCACCGGAAGGAGCTGACATTTCATAAACTGAGCATGTAGTCAAAAATGTATACAGAGGAACTTATTTATATAGGGGTGCCTGGACTGACCAGTTTAAAGTTCACTTGCATATGACCCCATTTGTGAAGCTGCAGTCAACTCCTGACAGCAACATTTCAACCTTTAAGCATTTCCCCTGAATTCTACACCTGTTTACAGTGAGTAGCTTCTCCTGAAACCTGTCCGCTTACAACACAGTGTGCATGTCTGTTTAAAAAAAAAAAATCAGACCAACACCTTGTTCATCTTCTTTCCCCATCTCATACACTCAAATACATGCTGCCAATAACCTGCAATGATGATTTTAGCCACTAGCTTGCTATTTATGGTATTATGCCGTTTATACATTGTCCTTTTACTCAGTACTGTTTTGTCAGTGAAGCACTGCTTTACACTGAAGAATGAAGCTGGCTTTGTTTGCAGTGATTTAATACCACATCTTAATGAGTTAGAATAGCATGAGTTACTAGAAGGCAAACAGCTTAAACAGTACATTAATGGAATTCATGTCAAGCTTCAAAGGACACAGACTTTAAAAATGAGAAAGTCTCATTTTCTTAGAGGAAGATGAAAGATGTCAAAGTATGTGAAAGGAGATTAGCCCCGCTTAGAATCAAGCTATGCAGTCTCCTGCTCACTCCCCGCACCCTCCAGTGGGACAGGGAGGAGAATTGGTAAAGAAAGCAAAGCTCATGGATTGAGATATAAAAATCTTTAAGAGAATAATAGAAGAAAACAAATCAGAGATGGAAAACAAACAAACAAAACCAATAACAGAAAATACTGAAGCATAAAATTGACAGTACAGTAGCTCACAGTGGATCTTGATGCCCAGCTTCCTCCCAAGAAGCAAAAACCTCCCCTCAGCACCCTCCTCACTTTATATACTGAGCATGATGTCACAAGGTATGGACCAGCCCTTTGGCCAGTTTGGGTAAACTATCCCAGCTGTTGGCTAGTTAGTAACCTATCCCAGCTGTGTCCCCCAGCTACAGGGGCCACCAGCTCCAGTTCCCCTCCCAGCTCAGGTGAAAATTAAATCTATCCTAGCCAGAACCAGGACATTATCCACTCCTTATTCCATACCATCTACATCATGCCCAGATCCTACAACTTCCAATTAGTCATCACCTTTTTTTTCTGTCTTTGATACACACACATATATATACATACATACATACAGATATCACTCCCTTAGTCTATGGGCCATCCCTCCAAAATGTCCGTTGAGTTCATTTAGATCATGACTTTGGGCTCCATCTGTTGTAATAGTCTCTCAGGACAGGACAGATGACACAGGGTTTGCTCAGTTGGTGCATCTGGTGTGGCTGGTTTATGTTCATGGTCTGCAGGTTGAAGATGTGGATCTCAAGATGCTGGGCGCTAGTTGCTAAAGCCAGTTCTGGTTCCATCACTGCTGCATTTTGCTCAGTTTTATCAAAGTTCATTCTTTGTTAATCTAGGTGATTCTTACTATAATAAAGAGAAGATTCCAAAAAATCTCACCCCATATGTAGACTCAATATTTGGAAACACACAATAAACCAGCTCTTTGAAAATCATTTGCTCTCATAATTCCCTGACAGAACCTGAACTTGAACCTTTATATTTCTCTTTGAAGTCCTGATAGCAAATCTTGTAGGAACAGGTCTTCTCCTGAGATTTTCTTTCATATTTCTTTCTGGTCTGTAAATATTAAAGAAAATAACTTCTGAAGTTATATTAAATGAATCTCATCCTAACCAGAACCAGTACTGCAAGGAGAAAGTATACAAGCTATAACAGAAATAGAAGTATCAAAGATTGTTCAAAACCTTGGTAGATGTTCATCTCAATGAATACACTGATCTGTTCCGTGTGGACAAACAGTATGTGTAAGACAAAATGAATATTTGGAGGAACACATGTGGGAAACTGAACATGAAAGAATAATTAGTTTCAAGGTTTAAAAGTACCAAGCTGGAACATACAGAATGCAAAGTTCAAATTTAATCAGGTATGATAAGATATATCTATGAACATATTTGTTTCCAAAATTCCTGATCCTGCTCTGCCACTCCACAGAGGCTGGTATTCTCCTTAAAAATCCAGCAATCTATGATAGCAAGAAAAGCCTTGTTATTAATCTGTGGTGGCTAAGGAGATAAAAAGCACAAGGTCTGAAAATTAAAGGAGTCGCCTCTCTCTGGTGCTACCCTAGGGAAAAGCTGAAGTGATAGCAGAAAGAATGAGGAGTGGGAAAGAATTAGATGTCAAGGTGCTGCATGATTAGGGAAAAAATGGTGCATGACCACGGTTTTGCTGCCATTTTTACCCAGCACTTCTTCCAAACACTGGGGAATTGAGTTTCTATTCTTCTGCCATCTCAGTCACTCAGCCCAATGCATGATGGCACGAGGTTGGTAGCACTTCAATTTATCTCTGACCCAAAACTTTGTGGGAGCTGCAAAAGATGGTATGAAACCTGGGCTTGAGGAGTTGCTTTATCATTTGAGGAAAAATATATTTTGATGTGTTTTTTTGTTTGTAACTCACATAGTTGAAAGGATGGCTATTTCTTGAAGGATTCCTTTTAGCTAAAGAGGAGTAGCATGACTCACCTAGCCTGAGTTTAGGTAACTCCGGGGTAACTGGAGAGGCATGGGAAAATGGCAAGTGTGGGAATAAGATCGCAGTGGCTTTCAATCAAGAAAAAGGAGGCTAGCTCAGTAAAAAAAAAGAAGTTTTTAAAATGTCTGTTCCTTTTTCTACAAAAGGAGCCAAGTATTTTCAAGATACAGATTATGTCAGAGTGTAGTGTTAAGAAGTTAGAATCTAAATTGTTCCTCTGTGATAAGGAAAAAAATAAGCTATTCATATCATTTGGGAAAAAAAAAAGTTGCAAAGTCTTCTTGATTGGGAAAGCAATAAATGCAATGGATTTTTTTACTGATTCAGTCTGGCTTAGAGACCTATTACTGGGACAACAGAGGTTTAGATACAGCCTCTAGGGGTTTGCATGGTGTAGGGAGAATGCTAATTCAGACATTCTCCTTTTTTTTTTTTTTGAGATAAGGGTGTGTAGGTGTTCACAGACTGTGGAGCTGCTGTTTACATCTAAGCAGGCTAGTTTCCTCTTAGGTTTTTTTTGTTCCTTATTTCCTGAACAAAACTTGACACCCCTGCACTCAGTCTCTACCTAGCATTGCATTTAGCAAAGCTTTCTTTTCCGTTCTCCATCATCATCCTATGGAGTGGATAAATTTTGCCGTTGAGCAGTTTTGTATAAATTATGCTAGGCAACTATAAATATGTGCTTTATTTAGGTTCCTCAGTTCTTAATTAAATGATATGTATTTTAATTTGTTTATTTTAAATTGTCTTTTTTTTTTCAGTTAACTATCCAACAACTTAGTTGTCTCCACTTTGAAAACTTCACTGTGACAATGATTGATTAAGTTACAAGTTGTCCAGTAACTCCAGTGTTCCCCAGAGCTAGGCAGAAATGTTTCCTAATTAATCTACAACTGTGTGGCATGATAATGCAACTGACTTGCTTCTCAGAAGAATAAGTGAAATCCATTTGTCTGAAAGCTTTGCTCCTTCCCTTGGATTCACTGATACTTCTGCCTAGATTGAGAGCAATGTCCTGGTCCAAACCTTACCAGGGAATCCAGATTGCTGCCAAACTCCCTCAAATCGGTGTTTAAAGTCAGCTTTTTTTCCATTTAATTAACAAGTAGGGCGTACCAGACTAGCTCCATTCAGTATGAGGCAGCACTTTCCTCATCAGAAATGTACAGAACTTGCCTGGATTACAAGTGCAGAGCAGGACTACTGACAGACGAATATAATGTTTTATCCAGAGAGAAGATATGGCTGTTTGTTGCTGTGACATATTTGTTTCAGGGAATTACTTATTCAAAATAACTCAGAAGAACGAAGAGATCTGTGGATTCTGAAGCATCTATGAATGTTGTAAGTTGCTCGGTAGAGTGACCTGGGGATGGAAGGAGTGCATGTCTTACAGCAGGGGGGTTTCTGGGTGTTAGAAATAACCAGGTAGATAAGCTGCCTTTATTCAGCCTGTCCTCTCTAATCACTCTATTACATACTACTGCTTTCTCTATTCTCTTCCATCTGCATGTATAACAGCACATCTTATGGTTGATAGAAGTTAAGGCAAACACCTTTCCTTAGTAAATCTTGAGTTAATTTCTGTTTAAATATCAGTTACCTGTTTGCTGTTGCTGGCACTATCCCCCTATCTGAAAGAATGAGCATCTGGAATATCAGCATTTCATCAGCAAAACTGACTCTAAATAACTAGTGGCTTATGTTTTCTCCTTTTTTGAATGACTAGCATACGTCAGAAATGGCCAGCTTTTCAGAAGAACACCTCTTGCCAAACACGCTTATTTAGATCTTTAGTCACTTGTTAAAATCTTGGGGTTTCTGTCCTGCATGACAAATTGAGTAATTCTCTGAGAACACGTTATGAAAACCAGTCCTCTTTTGTAACAAAACAGGTTGAATCTTACAGGTCAAAAGTAAGATTTACTTCTGAGCTTAAGATTGGCTGTGCTAGTGATTTCCCTTGTGACTATACAAGCGGCTGATCCTGTTTTTTCCATAATGTAGTAAATTTTTCACTGGTACTCATTGCATACGTGCCATTCACTAAAGGGGAGTTGTGAAGCTCTCTGGATTTCTCTGAAGGTACTTTAAATAACCTGGTCTCACTTGGCATAGCAGCAGATCAGGAGCATGCACCCAGAGAGCTCCTTGTCTCCGCTACGGGAATCATCAGCTCTTGCTATGAGCTTATAGTGATCCTCATATCATCACAATGCAAGGGCTGGTGATTGCATGACAGCAGTATAATACAGGTTTTTTGTAACAGATTTTAACTGAGTAGTCAAATCCTGGATATTACACAAAGATTGAAGCAAATTTGTTGTAGTTTTAGAGTTACAATAGCCAATCTGATATTGCTTTATTCAGATGCTTAATACATGTGGACTAAATCCCCAGTTGTATCTGCTCTCTAACATTTCTTATGCATATAACACACAAAATTGACTTCTGCAAGTAAATGTATTTGTACCTTCTGTTCAAGAATGAGCTCATTACTTACAAAGGGTACCCTAGTGAGGAGTATGAAGTGACAACAGAAGATGGTTATACCATTACCATTCACAGAATCCCTTATGGTGCACAGAATCAGGGAAATCCAGGTACAGTTCTCTAACACGAGACAAAACGAGCCTAGATAGGGCACTTTCCGGAAAGAGATACTTTATATTTGTAAAGTGTCCACCAAAGTTTGTATACACGAGTGAAACTTCAGCAGAGAATTCTAGCTGCCCTAAACAACTTGCAAGATCAACAGGATTTATGTCAAGCACACCTATTTATAATAAAAATCCACTGTAATATGAAGCATATACCCTCATAATAGGAGTTGATAAGTAAAAGTTAAAAAAAAAAACAAAACGGGTAAAGGCTGTAATCTGCCCAATCAGCATGTTTTGAGAAAGCTGTTCCAGCTTTTAATTTTGCTTTGCTTTTGGTTACACCTGCTTAATATCAGTGAGTGATTCATATTTTGGGTAAAAGAAACCTCTGCAAACAGTCCCACACCTTCATTCTTTGTATCAGGGTTCAGAATCTCAAGCTAATGAGATTGAGCTATACAAACAATGACCAGAGGGTGCCAAGATAGTTTTCGTTGGTGTCAGGCAGATCTTTCCATAAATCCTTACAGAAGCTTAGAAGTTCTCTCTTTACAGAAAGGGATGTTTTGTTCTTAAGATTAGTTTTCTCCCTTTAAGTTGGTGCAGGAATGAATCTCTGTATTGAATATGGGACAGTAATGTCCCCGAACTACCAGAAAATTAAGAAATTTTATAAATTGTTGTTTTGTTTTTCATTTGCTTTTCAGCTTTGAAATCTGCTGTGTTTCTCCAACATGGATTATTGGGAGATGCTACTAACTGGGTCACAAACCGGCCCAACAACAGCTTGGGCTTCATACTAGCTGATGCTGGTTTTGACGTTTGGATCGAAAATAGCAGAGGGAATTGCTGGTCCAGAAAATATCAAAATTATTCCATTGATCAAGATGAATTCTGGGATTTCAGGCAGACAGAACTATTGAAGGGCATCTCCAATGCCCATCCTTATGTATATGTTTAAGCTGGCTAAATCAGGGATTTACGTATGTTACTTTTAAAAAAGAATTCTTTACATTCACTTTGTCTGAGGTGCCCCTGTGCACACGTGTGAACTTCAATAATGTTGGAGACTATTTTAATCACTGCTAGAAAATGTTCTTCAAACTAGAGGCATAGCAGCAGAGCAACTCAAAGGAACCTGCACAGGTCATCTCCAAGCCATTCCTCTGTTCTGGAGGCAGTTTTGGAGGCTATTTAGAAACACTAGTCTGTATATTACAACAACAGAAAAATCAAAGAAGGCGAAAACGTAAAAAACATTTGCACTTATTTTAATGAGCTTTTAAAAATAGATTTTTTTCTTTAATGCCAAATTGTATAACATATGTGATTCCATGGAAGGAGCTCTGTTACTGTATCACCACCTGTTCCTTCTGTGTAAATAGTTGCAATTTAACCTGACACTTCTTGAAGTTTTAGTCCTTCTGTTGATGTTAAGGGAGAAAATATCCCATGAAATCTTGAGTAGTATCTTCCATATTCTGTGCCAGAAAAACATAGAACCTGAAATAGCTGAATGATTCACTAAATGGTTTGTACTGTTTCTTTACTGACAAGCCTGTAACAAAAATATGAATTCAATTCAAACTCTGATTTTAAACTTATACACGCCCCTCTTTCAATCTCCTGCCTGCAGTTTTGATGAGATGGCAAATTTTGATCTTCCAGCAGCAATAAATTTCATTGTGGAGAAAACAGGACAGGAAAAGCTGTACTATATTGGCTATTCACAAGGTACTACCATTGGTAAGTTACACACAATAAACCAGTATTTCAGGAAAACAGGAGTAAAATGCAATACGAGATACTGAATGCAGCTGCGGTTTTCATTAACTTTTTGCAGGTCTGAAAAACACAGGATAAGCTGTTTTCAGTATGTAGGCATTTTTAATTTATTATAAAGACAATAAAATATAAGGGGCCAAATGCACTGCTGCTGTAAGTCTGTTGACATAGAATTATACTGGAAATTATTGCGGGCCATGAAAATTGTTTCTTTCCAAGATGCAAGGGTGTGCCCAACAGCAGCTGGTGAGTTGACCAAAATAAACAAAATAGGAAGATGAGAGTACAGAAAGAGAAGTTGGTCAGTTTGGGCAGGGGACACACACAAAAAAGAAAATATAAAATTGGATTGACCGGAAGAAAAACAACTGCTCCTCCTGGTAGTATACGAATTGCATGAATGTACATCAGAAGTGTGCATTTATTTTTAAATGGATTTGGAAGAAAGCTGCAAAGCCAAATATAGAAAGAAATCTCTCTCCACAGAGGGAACTAAAACTACAAGCTGGTAACACAAATCTAGGCTGAGCCACAGTCTCTGAACAATTAACAAGGTTGCTTGTAGGTTTGAAATTGCAGAACAGCATTTATAAATATTGAAAACAGCCTGATGTACAAAGAATTATTTTCTTATTTCCTTATTTTTGTTTTCTCAGGTTTCATTGCATTTTCAACAATGCCAGTGCTGGCTCAAAAAATCAAACTCTATTTTGCGTTGGCACCTGTCACTACTATTAAGTATGCTAGAAGCCCAGCAACAAAACTCCTCTACCTCCCTGAAAAATTTCTCAGGGTATGTGATATCTTGGTTTCAGCTTTTTAACCATATACTTGTTTGTCCAGCTCTTCAAATGGATCTACAGAAAGTGTTTTATGAAATCGACTAATTTGCATGTGGGTAGGTTTACTGTATGACTGAAGCCTTTGGAAGTTCAGACTGGACATTCAGAAAACTTTATCTGGGAAAACAGTGCAGCACTGGGACAGGTTACACAGAGAGGTACAGAGACACAGATCCTCAAAGCTTTCCAAGATTCTTCTAGTCAAAGCCACAACTGATGTGCAAGCTTAGAGCTAAAATATGAATTGGAGTTAAAATTGAACATATCTCTTAATTAAAGGTGAAGTAATACAAACTGAAAAATGCCTGAGCAGCCTGATGCAGTGAAAAAAACACTTAAGTTCTTCCTTTCTTCTGGGTACATCATCTGGCAAATGGATAAAAAGCAAGTGAGAACCACTGAAAGTGCTGGAAAAGAGGAACAGGGCACAAACACCTTGTAAAAACCAAAAAAAAAAACCCAATGTGCAAGTGTACACTCTTAAATGAATGTTACCTTTTTATTTCACAGCGTTTGCTTGGCAAAATAGAATTCCTCCCTCAGACTGAGTGTTTAAGACAATTTATCTTCTATCTATCTATGGTGTAAGTTCTGACTTTCTGTTAGTCAGTGTCACACTGCAAGGAGCAGTCCCCACTACCAGACAGCAACATCTGCTGGTTGCCCCATCACTGGTAGGGGACCACTGCCTCACTCCCCACAAGAGCACATGGCGTTGTGCTTACAATGAACAGCTGCACAAAGTCCCCCAAAACTCTGCCGTCTTCCCTCTGTCAGGCCTTACCTAGAGCACTGTCTCCTGGTTCATACTGTCACTGTTGGTCTCGTTGGAGATCTTCAGTATGCCAGCACACCACAGAAGAATAAATAAAAGCCCTACCTGCTTCATGTTTTCAGGAACTCTTTGCAATAGAGAAAAGAAAACACATATTCCCCCTTGTCCTCCTCCTATCCTTAGACCATCAGGCATGTGCTCAGAGGCCGAGGATACCGCAGGGGTATCTGAGAGACAGTTAGCGGACACTGGGGGTTAAGTTCATGCTACGTCCCATTGTAGCCCAGACCACTTAGGCATCAAAGTTTTGCTCCAGCGTTTTCACTTCAGAGTATGTTCTCTGAGGAAGAATCACACAGCAACTCGTTAAGAAAGCCCCGCAGGCTTAAGGTGTGTTTTATTTCAAATAGTTGTGCATTCCTCAGGCAGTTGCTGTTCCTTTTGCTGTTCTGTCTGACAGCGATCCTCTCTCACACAGGATCTGTTACAGACTTCTGAAAAAAAACCACTTTGGAGCCTAAACTGCTGACTTTCTACTGTATCATTTCCACCTGTTAGATTCTTTTAGATTCTCACCCATCCAGGAAAATGTTCTGGTTAGGGGGTTGTTCTTTCCGTGCTGCTCCAGACCTGACACATCACTGCACCTGGAGTAACTCTAAGGGAGTCTCCGATCGTAGCATTCCAATTTCTGTTTGGTTTATTGATACATGACACTGCTGGGGAAGATACTTTGATGTATATCTGAATAGAAGGGAGGAAGAAAATACTCACTGAATATTTTCTTTCAGAACCAAATTGATGTGTATATTGCACAAATTCCCGCTGGAACTTCTGTGCAGAACGTAGTTCACTGGAGTCAGGTACTAGCAAACTCCTGGAAGACAAAATAGATACTCATCTTTGGCTGAATGGTGTAGCATGGGTATAGCTGATATCCTGCTGTGAAGTCATTGCTAACTTTTTTGGAAACACATGGAACTTTTGGCTTACAATTGAAATGTCAATTCAAAACAGTTTTTCATTGATCTTTCTTTTGCCAGCAGGATAGAGATACCCTATGTGATACAGGTACATTTGAAGCCAATAATGAGATGTTATATTTGTGTAAAAACATGTATGCTGGAAGCTGCATATGCAGTTGTATATATCACTATTTTTATTGTGTACCCAGTACCTTTTATAAATTATGTTTACAGTTCTGTACAGAACTTACCTTAAGAAATTAGTTGTTCGCAATGTGGAGTCAAGAAAAGAGCAAGACATAGGCTGCTTTGTAAAATATCAAATTTTACTAGTAAAAGCCCTTGTATTTTCATCTCTTGCTTTCAAAGTTCTCAATGTCTGGACAGCAATAGAACTATAAATAATAATCCCTTTATTTAGTAGATTCACTACTTAGATTGTACTGTGCTCTGTCACACACAGTACATCCTCAGCAGTTGTGCTGATAGAAGCTGTCATTCTGTCTTTGGGCACACACCTTCAGGATTCCTAAAACCTGAGCTCAGTCACAGAAACTGCTGCATGCAAGACAAGTTTCACAACAGCACTGCAGGCTCTGGAGCAGAGCAGGAAACCGCTGTGAGCACAGCAAGCTTGCGAGGGGGTTAATGTACTTTTCAACACAGCAAACATATGGATATTTTTGAGGCATTTACTCAAAATCAAACAATTATTTTTTGGCTGTGAATTTATATAAAGTATTAGATTTGATTAAGTTTCTGCTTTAAGCTAGATCTATAAAGAAAAAGGGTTACAAAGGCACAGTGGAGGGAGCTCTGCAAATTGACTCAGGTTTAATTCGACATCTAGCCACAGACTGGCAAGTACCAACATGCAGGATTAAGACTTAAGTCTTCATTGTCATCGCTGCTATTACTATTAAAGGAGTTAACAGACAACTTACCTTCAATATTAAGATCCCACATCCCAATATTAAGATGTTACTACCATCTCTCGTGGTAGTAATAACCTATGCTGTAGGCAAAGCCAAGGACCACAAGGGAAGAACTGGACATAGTGACTTCTATATTCAAACCAGACAGGGAAGAGAAAACACGTGAAGGAGCCACTCACAGAGCTGAGGGATGGCAACATGGCTGTCAGAAGACGACATGGCAGCAGCAGTGAGGGGAACTTGCTGGAGGCAGTTGTTAATAGCAATTTTACAAACTAGAACACATTGTCTGCAAAAGCATCCCAGGGTCTTTCTACAGGAGAAGTGATTTTTTTTTTTTTTTTGGTTCTGACAAAAACATTTTATTTCTTTTCACTGATTGAGACTTTTAATTAATTTACTGTTGTCTCTTTCATAGCTCTTAGAAGAACTTCAGTTGAGGCTTTAGATTGGCGTCAGAAGCACAGTAGGGAAAGAACACATAAACTTCCTGAATGATGACTTTACAACTACCCTTCTCTTCTTCATCCTCTTAGGAGGCCCATTTGGGGAAGTTCCAAGCTTATGACTGGGGCAGTTCAAACAAGAACATGGAAAAATACGAACAGGTATATTTGGTGAAACAATATTATCACCCTTGAACAGCACAGAAGCACAGAAGAAGAGAGCAAGGCTGTAGTAGGAGGCACATTTTCAGAATGCAAGTAGATGGATTTAGTCACCACCATCTGTGTTACTGCTTCCCAGTTTGGAAGTCAACCGGGAAAACGTGCAGGCACTAATGGCAATAATGAGAGAGTGCAAACCTTTTTAATTAAATGATCAATAGGAATAGGAGGAAGTAAGGGTAGGAAAAATAGAAACTGAGTTTTGAAAAAGAAGAGTACATCTAGTAGATTAGGCCAAAGAGGCATCTTGGCTGCTAGCATGTTTGACAGTTGCCAATGCATGAGAGATCGGGGAAACAATATTAGGAAGAGGGCAACTGGAGAGCACTGATAGCTACTCCTAGATTCCAGCAGGCAGAGACAAAAGGACTTTGTACTCAAGCAGTCACTGAGGAACATCTCATCCATCCAAGACGCTAATCCCATCCTTAACACCCCTACCCTTTAGGTCTCTACAACAGCCTATCATTAAGAGTTACATGTTTTAATGATGGCTTGCATGAAATGCAACTTCCTTTGTATTGTCTTGAATTTGCTTGCCTCTGGAAAGTCACTAGATGCCTTCTAGGTTTTGTGTTATGAGAAGTAATGGGATAATTACTTCCTGTGCTCTTTCTTCATGCTATTCATGATTGTATGAGACTGTCTCCAATCCTTGCTCTGGCCTCTATTTTCCAGACTCAGGAGTCCTAAGCTACTTCCTCTCTCCTCCTCCAGAAGTCACTTCATGCTCCTTTTCACTCAGGTCACACATTGTGTTTTCTAAGTAGATCACGTATGCCTTCCGCGGCATGAACGATGAAACAACTAATATGGGGGTTTATCCAGAATCATCCTGACATCTTCTGTCTTTTTCTGGGCTCCTGTCCTATGAGTTCCTAGCTGAGAGGGCAAAGACCAGCAGTAACTCTGTCAACTCAAGAGGCATTTTTCCTTTGGCTATGCTATCAGCTGGGTCATCCCTGCAAGCACAGACAGAAAAGGCGAGCAAAAGCACTTCCTTCCCACTTGTTTTAGGCACCTCTACTTTGAACAGCAATGGAAGAAAGCCCCAAATTCTTGTTCAAAATTTGCTGTGCTTTCCAGGTCATTCATTCCTGTACTGCTTCATGTTTTCCAGGCTACTTCTCCTCTATACAATGTAGAAGAGATGACTGTGCCAACTGCAGTATGGACTGGGGGACAAGACTTGCTCACAAATCCCAAGGATGCAGCAATTTTACTGTCTCAAATTAAGAGGCTCATCTATCACAAGAGGATTCCTGAATGGGAACAACTGGACTTCATCTGGGGATTGGATGCACCTTTGCACATGTATCATGAAATTATTGATCTGATGCAGAAATATCCTTAACCCACAACCGCTAGCCATACCTGACTCATTCAACAACACTTGCTTTCACTGGGTATGAACAAAACCTTTTGCATCAGATGGTTTCTGTTGGAGTCAGAGAAGGGGTTCCTCCTGATGCTGTTTGCACACCACATGTCACTGCAATGCCTTTTGCATCCTGATGGTGCTCTTCATATTTTCTGGCAACCTTATGAGTCAGTAATCACTTTTTAATTGATACAGCCTAGATTCTGCAATAACCGTTCTTTGCTAACAGAAGACAGGGCTTTCTTGCAAGTCTGCTTTCTACTTTAGACCCTAAAAGTAATGAAAGCGCTAACTTTCTCTGGGTATGGTCAGTCATCTCAACAAGTTTTCCATTCTTCATATTGTTTCTCAGATTATTGGGCTGGCGGTTCTTGAAAGGCGTAGTGTAAGTTAAGACTAATTCCAGCAGTTATTATATTAATTAATTTTATTATTAGATGAGACAATGACCAGAAAGTAAAAACTGAGTTCACACAAAAAAATTCACTCCTGAAAAATAGACGGTTTGTCTTCATTTGAAACAGAGCTGCTCACTGCAAGGGATACAGGGAGGGTAGACCCAACAGAAAACAATAGTCAGTCTCATGGTTCAATCCTGCACCTGAAGGATGCATGGAAACTTGGGTTCAAGGCCCCCCCTGAGATAGAGAAGTCTTGGCAGACTCAGTCTGTGCTGACAACGCTTTCAGGATCTGTGCATGTGAACTTTCCAGGGTGGGACAAAGGAGCTAATTTTGTCTTGGCAATGACAGCACTTCAGTGGCACACTTTGGTTCAAACTTACACTCTGAACCCAGCGGGAACCTCACATCTCTTGCTATTTCACATGGAAGCTACTGGCTACCACAGACCTGAGCTGTTCTAACCTTTATCATGGCTCTGAGAAGTCTCTTTGTGGTTTAAACAATAAAATGAAAAGTAGCCAAACATCACTAGAAATAATCCATCTCCATCCCATGGGTATTTAGAGCACTGGGAAGTACTGCTTTGAAAGCAGTGCTGAAGAAACTGTCATCCTATTTAATTTTTATTTTGGGGGATGAGGGATTCTGGCTCTAGGAATCTTATTTCAAAAATAGTAGTTACTGCACAAAGACACTCTCTTGAAGGGTAGCCTCCATGGTTATTAGGTTACAGCATTATGGACCGCTGTGCCTTCACAATGATATGCCATTAGCTTTACTGTGCAAAGAAACACAGTGCATTTAGGGGTTTCCTTTCAGCATGGCACTCTCATTCTCCATTTGAAACAAATGTTAACATGGGCCAAGTCTGAGATGCTAACCAGGCCAGGTACAGCTGTTACACTAAGACAGTTCTCTGGTGACACTATGTGACCAAAGGGTCAGTGTCTCACTCTGCAAAATAGTTCATTAGTCAAACAAATTAACCATGGCTGGTGCCACTTCTGTCCCTTTCCTTTCCAAGACAAACAACAAACCTGTTTCACCTCCTGAGCCCACTGCTGAAGCCTGTTTCCTTGTGCTTCATGAATGTAAATAGAGCTGAATCCAAACAAGAGCTCCCCTCCAGACAAGGACATTCCTTACACCCCATACAAATTCCTGGGGACAAATATTCTCCAGAGAGTCAACCCTTCAACTAGCTCACTGCTTGTAAGGGAAATGCATGAGGACTTGAGATGTACTTTATGAGTTTTCAATACTTACAATGGGAAATGCAACAGCAATATACCTGAAAGAAGCCAGAGCATCCCCTAAATTAACCTAGAAAAGAAATTACAGCTGTGCAACTGTCTTGCAACCTAGGAGACCACAGAGCAGGCAGAGTGTCGAATTTTCTGGAAAATCAGTAAAACCAGCTTGGGCAAGCAGCATTGGAAACACCATGGGGACTGTTGATCCCACCTTGGGACATGAGGAGGGACTAGATATCATGTTGTAGAAGTCCTTCTGAGTGATTAATTTACGTTTTCATGAGTTATTGTCACTTAAAGACGTCAAAGCAGGCACGTTATAATGTTTTTTACTGAGAAATTACCAAATTACCTTTTTCATCATCTTGAACAATGTTCTCTACTTTGTATGTAAAGCAGAGCTGGTACTGTGGCTTCACTGACATCCTGGTCTTTTTCCACTCCTTTCCTTCCCCCACCACCCCAAGGGCATTGTACTATTTGCAACAGTGTTCCCAAGAGCACATCCCTTTCATCTGGTGTTCTTCTAAACGCTCATCAGTCCATAATGAAACACAAGTACTTCTGAAGACATTTATGAATTAATTGGCTGAAAGGGCTGGTCCTCACTGGTAGGAGAATTCTACTCTGTTTGTAGTCTAGCTGCCTAAGGACACAGAATGTGTCCTTTTGCCCATGGTCATAGAGCCAATTTCAGTGAGGACTGAGTCCTCAGGCGGACTACAAGTAATTCAGTAGTTAGGCAAAGATCTCCAAAGATACTATGTTTTCACAGTTGATGAAAATGGCTTGGGAGAAACAAGAACCCTTATTCAGTTGCTCACTGGGAGAAAATTTATATAACGTGTTCAAGCTTTCTTTGGTACCAGAAGGTCCCTATAGGAGCCATGTCAACTCTGAGAGGCTAATGTAGAAGAAGATGGGTTCCAGGAGTTGTGCTGCTCACTGAAAATCAGACTTAGGAGTCTGTGTGTAATGTTAAAGTTAATATAAACCAAGTTAAAAGCAATAGCAGATAGAGTGTTCTTGAGAGAGTATGTTGAGAGAAGCTGGACACTTCCTCCTCTTCATCCTAAAAGATTACATTTGGAGCAGCCCCTCAGTTGGGCAACAGTACAGGTCAACATTTGCCACAGCCTCAGGGAACTGGAACACCCAGGTCCCAGCTAAACATCCTAACCACTGGTTTGTAGGTACTTCTTAAACTCTCCTGTTCCATGGTGCATTTTGGGTTTGTGAATTTAACCAGATGATCTTTTTCATCACAAAGATTTCCCCACCTCTGAAGCACTGCCAAATCAGCACTTAAACACGCTCTACAATACAGGCTGCCAACTCATGACACTCACGGCTGCTACCCTGAAGTGCTTATTGTGCTTTGACTTCCTTTTATCAGCGCAGGTTTCTGCCAGTGAATCAGTCTGCTAGTGGAGACAGACCAGGAACTGCAGCAGAAGACACAAGCACGGCAGGCAAAGCAGAGGTAAGTCACTTGTGCATACGTGTTCATGATCTTTTCCTCTGTTGCCTGTCTCCAGAAAGATGTTCAGTCTCGGGTTTGTGCAGTGGCTTGTACGAATAGACTGCTTTTTGCCTCTCTTATCTGTAAGCCTATTGCTATGCACAGAAGGGCTTGTGTTGTTCAAGTCACAAGATAAAGAGGTTTAATCTCTACAAAAGAAAAAAAAAAGAGTAACTTTAATTTTCCTCTACTTGTTTTCTTCAGTGTTAGAACAAGGGAATGAAAGTCCCAGTATTGCACCAGTGTGTTTAAACTGGATCTCCTGCTTTTGCAGTGTAACACACGTGTATGTTTTGTTAGTGAGTACGGCAGCAGATTCTTACATGCATTCAGTCACAGTTGCTTCCCTGGTTGGTGTGCATATGCCTCACAGCTTGTATGAAATAAATTTTGGACTGCTTAAAGCACAAAGATAGATGGATAAATTTCTGAAGGGTTTGTATCTTAGTTTCATTAAATCTTAAAAGTACCTAAAGAACTTTCAAGGGCATTTTTCTCTCTGACCTTTTTTCCTTCTAAATATGTTAATTTTTGACAATCTACCATGCCCAGTTTTTTCATATGACTTCATCTCAGTAGATAAAGTAGCTGTTCACATCTCCTAACTGTCTTTATTCCTGAAGCTTCAGGGAGCAGTGGTCTGCCAAGATTAATATTACTTAGCCTGCTGTATCTGATTTAAAAGGTGAATACCTGGAAGTCCATGAGCCATGCCAGCTAAGCCAGGTGAGGATAGAGTGCATTAAGAAAAGTTTGCCCTAACAAGAGGAATAATTCAGCCTCTGCATTGCCTCAACTAGTCTTGGTAGTATTTTGAAAACAAGCCGAGACATTAGCAGAACTTTTCCTTCCCAAAGGAGATTCTCTGTGCAGGGAGAGGGAACCATCTTTTACTCCCATTAGAACAGAGTAAACCAGCAGAAAGAAAAAAAAAAAAAAAAAAAAGTGTTGTGCTGACTGAGTATGTAATTGTGAGGCTTCCTGTTTTGGAAATAGAAATTAAGAAGCATTTGCTATACAAAGGTAATCAAATGGAGTGTGTTTTGATGCCAACTTTAAAGTTTTGGATGTTTCCAAGCACTGCTTCATTCCAAATGTCTGATGATTCAGGAGGTTTGACTTCTCTAAATTTGTTCAGTCAAATTTAAAGGTTAAATTGAAGATCAGAAAAAGTTGAAACTCCTTCTCCTATAAGGAGATTTAGAGAGTGCAAAAATCCTTTGATTACTCCTCCCTCACTCCAACAAATCCTGCTCATCTTCCCCATTACTACCCAGGGAATACTGTTATATTCTCTTGATCTGTAGCTCCATTTCCAAGTCCAAATAAACTTCATAGAGCAGCATGTCTCATCATAGCAGACATCTTATGCTAGAATCAGACTCCAGAAACATGTAGCTGCATGAGAACCTCTGTTCTTCATTAAAAATTAGATTCTCCATGTATAGTGGACCTAGCAATGACTGGTTTCAGAAAGACCTGTTTCTGAGTCTGCTTAACTTCCTAATGCAAACTATAAGCAATTTTGCTGATGACACCAAGCTGCATAGTGCAGTCAACACACTGAAGGGAAGGGATGCCATCCAGAGGGACCTTGACAGGCTGGAGAATCATAGAATCATAGAATCATAGAATGGTTAGGGTTGGAAGGGACCTTCAAAGGTCATCTAGTCCAACCCCCCTGCAAGAAGCAGGGACATCCTGACTAGGTCAGGTTGCTCAGAGCCTCATCCAGCCTGGCCTTGAACGTTTCCAGAGATGGGGCCTCCACCACCTTTCTGGGCAACCTGTTCCAGTGTTCTATAACTCGCATCGTAAAAAATTTTTTCCTAATTTCTAATCTAAATCTACCCCCCTCTATTTTAAAACCATTACCTCTCGTCCTATCGCAACAGGCCCTACTAAACAGCCTATCCCCATCTTTCTTGTAGGCCCCCTTGAGGTACTGGAAGACTGCTATCAGGTCTCCCCGGAGCCTCCTCTTCTGCAGGCTGAACAGCCCCAACTCTCTCAGCCTGTCCTCATAAGAGAGGTGCTCCAGCCCTTTTATCATCTTCGTGGCCCTCCTCTGGACCTTCTCCAACTGGTCCATGTCCTTCTTGTGCTGGGGGCTCCAGAACTGGACACAGTACTCCAGGTGGGTTCTCACCAGGGCAGAGTAGAGGGGGAGAATGTAGACCTGTGTGAATCTCATGAAGTACAACAAGGCCAAGTGCAAGGTCCCAAGCACAGGCTGGTCAGAGAATGGATTGAAAGCATCCCTGAGAAGGACTTGGGGGTGTTTGTTGATGAGAAGCTCAATATGAGCCAACAATATGCACTTGCAGGCCAGAAAGCCAACTGCATCCTGGGCTGCATCAAAAGAAGAATGGCCAGCAGGTTGAGAGAGGAGATTCTACCTGGAGTACTATGTCCAGCTCTGGAGCCTCCAACATAAGAAGGACATGAACCTGTCGGAGAGAGTCCAGAGGAGGGCCATGAAGATGATCAGAGGGCTGGAGCACCTCTCCTATGAGGACAGGCTGAGAGAGTTGGGGCTGTTCAGCCTGGAGAAGAGAAAGTTCCAGGGAGACCTTATAGCAGCCTTCCAGTACCTAAAGGGGGCCTACAAGAAAGCTGGAGAGGGACTTTTGACAAGGGTGTGTAGTGATAGGACAAGGGGTAATGGCTGTAAACCGAAAGAGGGTAGATTCAGACTAGGCATAAGGAAGAAATTCTTCCCTGTGAGGGTGGTGAGGCACTGGCACAGGTTGTCCAGAGAAGTTGTAGATGTCCCATCCCTGGAAGTGTTCAAGGCCACGTTGGATGGGTCTTTGAGTGACCTGGTCTAGTGGAAGGTGTCCCTGCCCATGGCAGGGCAGCTGGAACTAGATCATCTCTAAGGCCCCTTCCAACCCAAAGCATTCTATGATTCATTCTATGATAATACAGGCAGGTGTCCTATGAAATTCTCTCACAAAGCCTGATGCCCAGCCATGCATGCTGTGGCTGCTTTGAAGTTATATGGACATTGACTACATAACTAGTTCACTCTTGCTAACTGCTCAGCTGAGCGTAGACCATACAACAGCTGCCTTCAGCCTGCCTTTCCCCCAGAAGGGCACTAACCCCACTGAATAGTCCTGTCCCAACAAACAGTCCTCAGGAGCTCCTGTGAACTCCATTACCTTACAGGCTTGTGTTTCAGTACTGAAATTGGCAGATATTTACTAATGACATCAAAAGTTAATTGCAGAATAAACAGAAAGGTGAACTAACATAAACACACCACGGTCATAGTAGCATGCCCTCTCCTTCTGAGGAAACTAAGCCTACAAGAGCAGTAATGTCCCCAGTCATTACTGGTGAGGCAGTCTTACGTGACACACCTTGATGTCACACCTTGCATTACATGTTCCTTTTGTCCCATGGATTCCATTGTTGAGCATGTAGGCAGCCTGCCTGATCTTTATGGTCTTTATCCAAGTGCAGAATGGCTGGTATTTTTCTCTTCACAACCCTCATTCTCTCCTCACACATGCAGGCACAGCATACAACGACAATTACATGTATAAGGACATTTCCAGAACGTGTAAGCACAGCCCTGATCTTCATTAATAAATCCTTTTTATTAGTACTCATCAGACTGGTAAGAAAATT
This sequence comes from Chlamydotis macqueenii, assembly GCF_036417535.1. NCBI lineage: Eukaryota > Metazoa > Chordata > Aves > Otidiformes > Otididae > Chlamydotis > Chlamydotis macqueenii. Next base: position 21,077,885 of record NC_141562.1, read on the forward strand.
CCTATCCTGCTTACTTGCAGCTCTCCTGTAGGCAAGGAGTACTGGTCATGTCAGTACTTCTCTTGGTCTCCAAACAGTTTCAACTCATAGTCCCACACCCAGTAACTTTTTGGGATACATAATCTGCTCTTCTCTTTTCTAGGGAGCATTTGAGTCAAAATTTGCATGTTGAAAAAAAGGTCTAGGAAGCTCACAGAGAGCACTGTTCCTGCAATCACTGACTGTGTTCCGGAAAGTAAAGACTAAAACCCGAAACATATCTACTGTAGGTAGAGTCAGCATAAACTGGTGCTAGATAGACTGGACTCTGCAATTTCTATTCAGAAAATCTAATCTGGTATCATCAGTCAACTCAGGAAAGGGCAAGGTCTTACCTCCCCATGACCAAGACAAGATTCATGATATGGACAGCCATTTCTAAGAGATAAAGGAAACAGGCTCTTGGCAACATGAAGGCAGTCTCAGGATCCATTGTTCATTGCTCTAAAATCAAAGAATTCCATGGTTTCTCAGCCAGTGGCAGCCATCAGTTTTGAGAGACAGAAACTTTGGGCTCTGAAGTAGCAGTAGGAAAAAGACAATTATCTGAGAATAGCAGAGTAGAATTTTGAAAGAAGTGAGCAGCAAGTGGCTGGTGAAGAAGCCCAAAGGGATGGTAAATAGAGACCTAGATTACTTAGTTTCAGTCTGAAAGGCAAGGTTGACTGGGAACTGGTCTGGGGCACATCCTCCCATGATGGAAGCACAAGCTGGCACTGATCTGGGGTAAGCATGTTCCCCTAAGCCAATTACGTCTTCTCCCAGAGTCCCTGAATCACTCCTGGCCCCTGCACAACCCTTCCTGCGCCTCACTGACTGATCCCTCACTCCAGTACACCACCATCCAGCACCAAGAATAGCATTTGATCCCAAAGGAGTAGTAGGCAGGTGGAAAGAGAGCCCATCTCAAACCTCTCTCACCTCATTCCTGAGGAGACAGGAAACAAACAGTGCTTCCTTCTCCTTTCACCTCTCCTGCTGGCAGAGAAGCATGGTATCTTGCATGATATCCCCAAGCGTGTTCCTGTTCTACAACCCTCCCTGTCACACAGCATGAGCTGTGGACAGTCCCTCCTCACACAGGTTCTTATTCTGGCAGCCCCTTGGGGAACAGACCTTGGGCAACCTTCAGGAGACTCCCCACTTGGGTCTTCCTGTGGAATGCCACGCAACTCTTCCTAACACAAACACCCCTGCATGTGCTCTTTCACACAGCCCCAGGATGTGGTGCCTCCTCGTGCTGCTCTGCTCCCAAGGAATCACCTTCATAGCAGGATTCACAATGCCCTCCACTCTGAATTCAGACAAAAGCCAGTACAGGAAGACTCGCAATCCAGAATGCTTTATGAATGTTGTAAGTTGTCTCACTTTCTCTCCAAGTACCACCACCCCTGCCCCATCACTAACAGTCCCTGTTAGGAGGCTAAGAAGGGCCCCTTCTACATTTTCTATTTTCCCAACCTACGTTTTCCAAAACCACTGCATTAGAGTCACCGCTCCAACACGGGTCAGCTCTGAATGTGCCAGAGACAGAGGTAACTCTTGCACATTGCATGACAGACATGTAGCACTGCAATGGAGAGTGCTGGCTGCTGCTTTTGGCTCCAAGGACAGGCAACACCCCAGAACATCCTGAGAGGCGGTGGGGATCCAGGCTACTCAGTTTTGACCCCAGCAGGAGGACTCAGCCCTGGGATGTGGCCAGAGCACAGACTACACACTCCAGTCCATACCAAGCTGAGCAACTGACTTTTGCTGCCTGCAGTTAGGGTGAACCTCAACAGATATATGATGAATATGAGCCTGGGCCATGCCTCATGATGCTTATTTGCAGTCATCTTACTCCACACATGTTGCTGTTCTGGGCTACCACACAAAGAGGAGGGTGCAATCCTGGCAAGAGGACAAAGATCCCTCTGGCACAGTGATAGGGAGCACATGCCTAGATGAAAGATTGATGCTTCTATCCAAACAGTCTGAGCTGCCAGAGAGAATTCCTTTGCAGTGGGGGCAAAGGCTGGTTTCCAGTCTGAAGTGAAGCAAAGTCCTCCCCTCCTGTAGCAATCTGTTTGCTCAGTACAATGGCAAGGGAGGTTGAACCTCTTCTTCAAACAGCAGATTCTCACAACACAAAGTAATCCAAGACCCCTTGCTCTGAATCACCAGAGATTTCCTCACAGTACATGCAAAATTAGGTGTAGATGGTCTCATGAGTTCCTTCGTGACAAGAGCTCCACCCTTGTTTACCCTGCCTGCATGGCTTGCCTAACCCCACTTTGGTAAGAAAGCATTTATTACGGATGAAAACACACAGCTTTAGTACTGTCTTATGCAGATACTGCTGTGTATTTAATCTCTAGAAAGGCATGATCTGTATCAGCCTTGCAAAACATGACAAAATGTCTCCCAAGAGGTTAGTCACTCAATACAGCTCTGCTTTGTCCCATAATATGGGGTCAAATACCAGGCAACTACCACCTAAGCAAGTCTGAAGAAGACTTCTAATGCATCTTCTCACAAGACCTGTAATATTTGTTCTCAGCCATAGCCCCTATGGCGAGGGGCTTTGCACTGCCATCACAGAACAGCCCACATCCACGCTGCTCAGCTTGGTTACCCTCCAAAACAGGACAAATTCCATGTTAACAAACTGTCTTTTGGCTTCCCACAGAGTGAAATTATCAGATATCATGGATACCCCAGTGAGGAATATGAAGTTCCCACAGAGGATGGATACATTCTTGGTGTTTTCAGAATTCCTGCTGGGAGGAACAGCCAAAATACAGGTGTGCCACAGTTACAGGACATAAGGAAGGTCTGAGACCCAGTACTTACGTGGCTCCCTCAACTTTCTCCTTTGCACATGTAGTGGCATGCTGCACACTCTTCCATCTCAGCAAGAGCACCTAGTCAGGAATGTGGCCTGAACTCTGAATCCATCTGAAGTCCACACACTCAGTGTCTGTCTTTATTTCAGACTTTTCTAAAAATTTTGTCATATCCCAGTTTTTTCCCCTCATGTGGGCTGGGAGAGGGCTTAGTAGACTGGATTTGGCTAGGTTTTGCATTAACACCCTAATTAATATATATTCAGAATAGAATCCTGATAACAAAGCCTTACAGGTTAGACATATGAATATTACTTCCCAGCCTTCTGAAGGACAGGGGTGTTCTTAAGGAAGGTGATAAGAAATCAGGTCATCAATGAAAAGCAAATGCATTTCATCTGTATCATCACATTTTTGGAATGGAATAAAAGTTTCTCCCTAGAATTTGAGGTACCCTGGAGACTGCTACTTTGTTTATTACTCCTTGGTAGAACTATAGAACAATTTATTTTGGATTCCTCCTCCTATTTGCATCTACTACTTTGGAGATCATCCTGACCACCCTCACTCTCAAAGTAAGGTTAACCAAAGTCAGATCAGAGGCCTCTCAGCCCTGCTCTGTTGGTTACTAAATAGACCTAAGGGTAGATATGCTTCTTTGGGTTAATTATTCTTTGTCTTCCATACACTGTTATGCCTTCAGCAGTGGTAGATGGTTTCCATATAGGGTCCTCTAATCTGGCTTTCCAGCGCAAGAGGATGTAGGCACAAGGCTTCCTCAGTAAATTCTTTATTTGCCAGTTCTGTCATGAAATATCATGAAACAATTCCTTCTTGCATGGAAGAAATCCTTCAGATTTCCTAGACCAATATATATGCATAGTTCTCCTGGGACCTTCTTGAAGAAAGAAAGATTTAAAACCTCTCACAAACTAAACTCTGCACTCCAATCTTAAATATACATTAACTACTGCTCCAATATAAGAATACTTTCATCTTTTCCAGGGCAAAAGCCTGTAGTCTTCCTACAGCATGCTTTTCTAGGAGATGCTACCCACTGGATTTCTAACCTGCCCAACAACAGCTTGGGCTTCCTCCTCGCAGATGCTGGCTATGACGTCTGGATGGGAAACAGCCGAGGGAACACTTGGTCTTTAAAACACAAGACCCTTAATCCCAGCCAGAAGGAGTTCTGGCAGTTCAGGTACTCTGGAGAGGGAGAATTACAAATAACAAACTCCAAGGGGACTAGATAGCTTCAGCCTGGTGGTTTTTACCTAAACCAGCATCAGAACAGGGTCTATACCAACCAAGGAGAGTAAATAACCAGACAAAGAAGGGTGCTCGCTACTAAGAGTTGGGAGCGTTGGCTGGGGAAGAGATTTCAGACACTGGGAAACAAAAGAGGATGCTGAAGACAAGGGAGATAGTACTGTCAGAGGGAAAGCAAGCACCTCAGCTGGAACAGGCTGAGCGGCCTTGTGTAGAAATCCCTGATCTCTCACAGCTGAATTCAGTCAAGAGAGAAATGTGTTTTGTAACCCATGCTAGTGAAAGCACTGATTAAGCTCAGTTCCCCAAGGACTGCAGCTGACAGGCAAAACTGGCACCTCCTCTGCAGAGAGCCCAAGACATCAGGCAGCCCGGCAGTACAGCTGCTTCCTTCTACTCCCTTCCCCAACTCAGGCAAGACCGTGGACAAAGCGTGCAACCTCATCTTTCAGTTGGTCCTGTTTGGTGCAATGAACAAAACTGGCATTCAGTTACTCACACTGTGATAGCCGAATTACCTGTTAGCTTTTTGTGTTTCTCCTCTATAGCTTTGACGAAATGGGTAAATACGATATTCCAGCTGAGCTGTACTTCATCATGAATAAAACTGGACAGAAGGATCTATATTATGTTGGTCACTCTGAAGGCACAACCACAGGTAACGTGGGGACAGTCACGGTTCACAACCATTCATGTTCCCTTCTGATCAGTAGGTGGATCGCCCCACTGAATCAGTTGTTTATCTTGTTTATGGAGAGCTAGCAAACATAGAAGTGTCTCCTGAGATGAGATTTGCAAAATACGCAAAACTTTTTTAAAAACAGTTTTGGTTACCATTAATAAGCAAAGAAATCTAATAGCAGATCCAAATATAGTTCAACTTTTTATATAATTAGAGACATAAAAGTGGTTATTTACTGGATACTTCAGGTAATGGTACTGGGAATTTTTCTTAAATTCTCAGCAGCAGGGATTTTCATTAAGTTCATCTTTTGTATTAAGACATACAATTTTTCCTTGTGAACTGGAAGAAAAACCTAAAAAGATTAGACAGCATATGTAAGACAATTTAAAATAACAGAAGACAAGGAAAAAGTGCCTCAACATTACTAAGTCATGTGACTTAATGGCAATCTTACAATTTAAAGCATAGTTCGTGAGCAGTTATAACTGGCTACACTACTGTTAATAAACATATTGCCAGAGACTGAAAATTAGGGAAGAAAAAACATGAATAACTTATTTTCTCTTAGTGCCAGCCTTCACCATTAACTCACTGCGTGGCCTTTGAATGCAACTTTATTTTAGCATTAGCTGAAAGTTTATGATGCTTATGGTTTATGTGTAAGATCCATGAATGGACATTGATTAGGAGAGAAGGAAATATGGGAAAATCATATATTGTCACAGCTGCAGAACTTTTCTTTCTTTGTCTCTCATAAGAGTATTTAAAGACCCTCACGGCAAAACAAACTAACCATCTAGGCTTTCTTCAACTGCCTTTGATGCAAACAAACAGTTGAAAACACTCAAAGCTCCCAGTATCCAGCTAATTATTCTACAGTTTCATGGAAGCATAAACATACATAGACCTTTAGAGACTATAATTTGAAAAACTAATTTTTTTTAATGAGAGTTTTGTGAACTTTAGAAGGAATTGATTTTATCACAAAAATGTCACTGACATGTCACCTACAAAAACTATTCTGACAAAGGCAATGTCCAGACATGCTCTAAACCTCAGCATGAACTTTGCCTCCCAAATAAAATTCATTTCAGGACTTAGCTTCAACACTTGTTTTGGGTAAAACATGCAACACAGACGAAGATGGACAGCAGACAATGGGCTGCAAATCTAGTCTCACTTTTTGTTTGCTACCTACTGCTTATTTATTTCTTTTGCCTAGGGAAGATGTCTCCACTAACTCAGGCTGTCTCTTCTGCGTTTGCAGGCTTCATAGCATTTTCTACATACCCTGAGCTGGCCAAACGGGTGAAAATGTTCTGTGCTCTGGGCCCAGTAGCCACAGGCCTGTATGCTACAAGCCCTTTGATTAAGATAACGAATGTTCCTGAACCGCTGCTGAGGGTATGTAATTTTTCCTTCTAAGAGGCCCAAGGCCTGACTTACCTTCACAGGGTCCACTCAGCCTCAGGTGAACTGTTCCCAAAGAGGTGATTCTATGATGATACTTGGGATGAATCAAGTGCTCTTGAAAAATCTGTTCCCAAACTTTGCAGGGAAAATACTGGAGATACAAGGCTTGTAGCAACAGGTCGCAGTGAAGTAGGAGACTTCTGAAACTGTCTCATCATAGGACTCTTGCTGCTAATTAGTATTTTTCTAGCCTCATGCAGGAGGAACTAAACCAGAGCTGCAGTAACAGCCATGGCAACCTCTGGAACATCAGAAATGAGTTAGCATTGAGGTCATTACACTAGAAATGGAAACATGAATCCAGGATTGATGCCAGTAATGTGAAGGAGGAGGAATATGTGATGCACTATGGGAAGAAGGTGGTTTAAGAGGTACTGGGCGGGTAAGCTGTTTCAGCAATCCTTGAATACTGAGCTGGGAGGGTAGGCTATTAGCAGCAGTTTCCTACATCAAATGCTCCTGTAACAAGAAAAAAAAAATGTTGCACTTTTCCCTTCCCTCAGTTAGTATTTGGCCACAAAGGAGCCTTGCACCAGGTTGGATTTCTGAAAGGACCTGTGACACAGTTATGTACAAAACTGGATAAGTTTTGTGGCCATATACTCTGCTACGTAGCTGGAGGCGACATTAAAAATCTGAACACGGTGAGTATGTGCAAGAACACCTACTCAAAGTAAAACTAAAGTGATTTTGAAAGTTACATTTGTGTGCTTTACCCTTATCTAGTAACTGCCATGCATGTAAACGTACAGAAATCACAAATAGTTCTCAGCAGACTGAGGGAATGCCAGGACATCATGTGGTGCGAACAGTGCCAAACAGGACTAGAGCTAACGATGGATTGAAGCAACAACTAGGCACATTCCAATTGCAGAAAGAATGGATTTAATTTAGTCTGGAGCTGTGTTGCACATGTCAATAGATGTGCCCTCTTTTGGAGCTAAGCCAAACAGATTTTGGTCATACACAGATGCTCTTCAAAAAGAGACAATGGATGATGCAGTCAGACTTCTTGGTAGTACGGTTCCCAGTTTCTTTCCCTAGCATGTGGACACCAGAGTCCTCTGAACACTGGAATAATTAAAATTTTCTCTTCCCACTTTTCAGTCTATTTGCATCAGAACTTAGGCCCAAAGAACTACTGTAAGGGGCATTTTCCCATTTTTGTTGTCCTTATAACTGGGACAAACAGCTCAATCCACAACATGAAGAGCCACAGAAAGTCCTTGCGCTGTGCCTGAGGAGTGCAACATCTCTACAGAGAGATTCACAAAAACTAGTGCATCAGTCAGGAGAGCTGTCCCTATGCTTGCCAACATATGGATAGTGTAGTGTGTCTTAAATCCCCTTTACAGTGGACGAAGTATGCAGAAGCTAGCCTGTGTAATGTTTATTACTGCAATATCCATAAAGACCGGGGCCCATTTTTCTCCATCTATAATCACTTGTAAAAGCACATACAGGAAAGCAGTGAGAATCAAAGGTTCAATGCAAAAGCAATTAAAGGCTTTGCAGCCCTTTTGAATTGCAGAGCTAAACCATTAAGGATCTTTCCTGACCTGAGGTAAGTCACTAATGTGTTTCTCAGGGCAAGATAATAAGTCTGAGGAGGAATCTGGGGAGATGGAATTACGGAATTGGAACATCTCTTTAACAAAACCATAAAAATGCAAACAGAAGAAAAAGCAATCTGTTTTGTAAGCTGGCTTTTTTAGCACTAGGAGTAAAGTGAAGAGAAAAACAAATATTCAAAATACTTATACATGCATGGGGGTCTGGTGTGAGGTGAGGAATCTACTCTGAAAGGACTGGAAGACATTTCCCTAGTGTTGCTGAACTACAGGATCCCACAGTGGTACTATCTTCATGGAACAGACTTGCTTTCCTGAAGAAAGCGTGCAGATGCATACTATTAACTAGCTATTTCTAAGTCTGCTTCTCAGTTTTCTGTCTGATATTTGAAGAATAGCCTATTAAAATGGGGTTTTAACACAGCAGCAGTATGTTGCTCCGGTCCTTCACAGCTTTGTTCTGCCACAGCACTGGAGCACTGCCTTCATAACACTTGTGCTTTCTCTGCAGAGTCGAACAGATACATACGTAGGACATTCTCCCGCTGGAACATCAGCACAGAACATTATTCATTGGCATCAGGTATAACTGCACACTGACATATAAACACACTCTTACTACCGCTTTTTATGCAACCAACAGCCTCCAGGGAATTCCAGAGGTGGTGAATCTGGGAAACTGCCCATCACATCTCACATGCTGCCATGAGCACCTGCCACAGAGGGAGCACCGCTTCCCATGGCTCACCAGACCATTACCTGAATTGCCCCTTTGGTACCAGGCACTGAGATTTCCCCAGGGCACATCAGGCCTCTCTGCATGTTGGGCTCTAATGGCTTCCAGCTTTCATCTTTATTTATGGAGATGTTTGCCTTGAGAGCTGCAGAACTGAACACAAGCAGTAGGCACTTGGCAGGCAGCAGGAGGACAGTGGAAACCTGAGCAGTCAGGGGATGATCCAGACAAAGAAGTAAAGTAGGTTAACGCTTTTCTCCCAGAGTGTTAACTGCAGCCTGGATCACCTCCCAAAGCCAGTTAACCACACAGGTGATTCTGCTGGCACAGTGGTGAAGTGGGGATCTACCTTATACTAGTATAGTACCTAACAAGCAACACTGCTCTACAGGTATGTTCCCAACAGGTATGTTCCCAAGTTTTTCTGAAACCCTATTAGTCTGTTTTGCCACTGTCCAGATCCTGGATTTGAGTTCTCTAAGTTGGGGTTCTACTTACACACTGGCAGATCTGAGCTTGTTTTGCTCATGGTCTGAATCAGACCAGGGCAAGACAGCTCCAGCCAAACACCACATCACTGCATGTGTCCAGGTGCACCTGCTGAGCCAGGATATATCTGTATACATCCTGTAAGTAACCTCCTCCCCTTTCTGCAAACACCTAATGTGGTCTAGGATATAGCTGTGCTCCTGAGAACACCCCGATAAAAATTCCCAGCAGCCAGTCCCACATTATGCACCTACCAGAGCCAGGAAATGGGGACAAAGCAAACTATTTTGCCAGCCTTTAGTGAAGCCAAGTGGCTACAAAGCAAATACAGATACAGCAGGACAGAAGAGAATAGTAACGGCAATAAAGCAAGCAGATTTCTAGCACAGCTCCAGGTACCTGAGGCCTTGAAGTCAAGATTTTCTAAACTGACAGACACTGACATTCTCTCACCTCATTTTGTATGACATACAACAAATAAAATTACTTGTCAGGTTTGTGCAAAAAAAAAAAAAAAGATAAAATAATAAGATAACAATAAAATTAGTAAAAAAAGAAAACCCCAAATAAAACACCCCAAACAGATGTGTACTGAACTCCTCACTGATCAGTCCTGCAGGGCATATATCATGTCTTTTAGACAACACCGACTCAAGACAGCTAATGCCTTGTGTCTAATATTCCAGCTCAAAACTGCTGTCAGAGCACAACTCCCAAACTTTTCTAAGTACAGAGCCCCTGGAAATGTTGCCACTACCGTGAGCAGACCAGACAAAACTGACACACAAAAGACAAGATACGTAAGGAGAGATCTTATATTACACTAGACTAGCAATAGCCCTGACACGTTTTAGACATTCCTGTCCTCTTGCCATGTGACAACTGAACCCAATGCTGCATCAGGAGCAGGGAGACCTCAACTTAGTTAAGTACGGTAGTCAAGCAAAGTTTTCACAACAAAACATACCAAGGGTAGCAGCTGAGAATGAGGAGAGAAAGTTAGCAAAAGGAAAGGTGATGAGGCCACTCACCCTACAATCCATCCTCAGTACCCCAGAAACCTGCAGCCAGAGGAAGGGGTGGGAGTAGCTCACAGTCCCTGCCTGAACCTTGGCTTCAATCAGGCAGGAAAATGCCTTCCGCACTCTGCTTCTCAGTCTCTAAACATCTACATTTGATCTGTCCTATTAACAGCTAACACGTATAGACCAATTTCAAGCTTATGACTATGGCACTAAGGAAAACATGAAGAAATACAACCAGGTAAGGCAACACAGTTTTCCTGAGAACTCATTCTTGAGTCCTGGTAGAAACTTTGTATATTCTTTTATAAGAATATAAAAATTGAGATTTTAGTACCTGTGAGTGCTAAAGAGGGATAGTGGTCTGAGGTAACATTTCACCTGAATATTCATAAGTGTAAAACTCCATTCACAGACAAGGCACAGACAGATCCTTGCAGACAGCTAACAGAAGTTTGTTTTGCATCCCCTATTGATGCAGGGATGCGTCCAATGACGTGTCAATGTACCTGCCACTCCCAAAAGGCTAAGAGCCACACTCAATTCCTAAGACGGGATGAGCACAGAGCTCTTCACTTCCCCCAAAATCCTCAAGGTCTGCCTTTCAGTTAAGAGAGGAAAAGAATCTCATAGTTATGGCAACCTCTCCAATTGGCTGACAATCATTTAACTTTCAACCAGTACATTTGACTTGCAGCGTCCAGGGCAGGTTGCTTTTCACAGACAGAAAAGTTCCAGACATATAATCAGTCACATCTACCCATGCACAAGGTCTCAGAAATTTTCTAGGGTAAAATTATAAATGGCCGAAGTATTTCCTTGCCACTTAAGTCAAAGGCATAACAATTCAGACGAACAGCTGCACTCCAGTCCCCAACAAAACTTAAAGATCTTCCCACCCTAAACATACACGTGAACAGCAATTCTGCAGTCCTTGCCTGATAAACACAAACGCTGCTCTTTCCATATCCCCACCTCTGAAGGGCACAAGCAGGTTTCAAACTCACAGCCACCACGCATTACAGAAAGACACAGGAATAAGATGGATCGTTCCCATTCATGGTCAACAGGGAATGGGGTTAGGGAAACAGACACTAAAAGGGTGGCCTTCACCCTCACTGTTTTACTGAGGCGAATGCAGAAGGGAAAGAGATGCTTGCACAGAATCCTTTCTCTAAACACAACTTCTGATACAACAGCATCACTCAGGTCTCCCCCCTTTCTTACAGTCTACTCCTCCTGCATACAAGATAGAGAAGATAAGCACACCGATTGCTGTTTGGAGCGCTGGACATGACAAATTTGCAGACCCAAAAGACATGGCAAAGCTACTTCCTCGGATTACTAATCTCATTTACCATGAGCATTTTCCTGCATGGGGACATCTTGATTTCATCTGGGGCCTTGATGCAACTGAGAAAATGTATTGGAAAATCATTGAACTAATAACAAAATACCTTTGAAACCACATACAGAGTGTTGAATCACTCAGTAAAAACCTCCCAAATTTCTATTTGGCAACAAGGATGATACCTGAGGAAGAGGTAAACACAAAGACACAATTAATGAATACCAGCATAGGTATTTATCTGCATTTGTTTCTTGCTTTCCCCATAGTTTAAAGTTTTCCATGTTGTGTCTGTGACTGCTGTCTTCCTCAGAAGTTTGAAATGCATAGAAATGAAAGCTGAAAATATGAATATATTTGAGCACACATTGCTGGGATCACTTAATTTGGACAGCTTTTATTTATACAAGACTGATTCTCCTAAGCCTAAACTCCGTTGTTCTTGTGTATATCTTATGTTCACCACAGAGGCATTCCCATGACCAATTTGTATATTTCCATGAAGACCCAAAAGTGGGATTTGCTAATTTCTTTGCTGAAGTACAACTGACCCTTGTTTAAATTAAATTGTTTATCCACTTGATGGAGAACTTGGCTTTTTTTTTTTTCCCTCCTCACATTTACCTCTTGTTGTGTGTCAACACAACAAGACAACAAAGGTATCTTCAGACACAAGAAACTGAGCAGGCAATAGATTATTTCCAAACATCAAGGAACCCAGCCTCAGAAAAACTAATAGAAATATTCTTCTGCCCTTCATGCCTACACATCACCCAAAGGTTTATTCATGCATTCTAAACACCCCAGCTTCAAAGACCATTCATCAGCTGAGGAATGAGGAGATGTAGACCCATCAGGCAAGCTGCACTCCAAGCAATACAGCTTCCACTCCATGAATTATTCTTGACACTGCCAATGAAGCTGTTGCAAGCACTCTGAGCTATTAGCTTTGATTTTTACATAACTGTGTCTTTATCATTCTTTGTTCAAGCAATTTCTGCAGCATGAGAAAGCAGTCAGCTGTTCTCCCCTTCCACCCATTATGCCAAAGAGATACCATCTTCATTAACCATGCAAGTGCCTCACATCAGCTCACATACAAGTTGATCTGGTAGGTAAGAGTGTCTGTCCCCAGGTTACACCCAAAATGTAACAGGCTCAGACAATGTAGCATTGTTTCTCTGGGGTGTTTCTGGATTGCTCAGGCTCTTATTGCCCAATCAAGACCCTTTGCAGCTGGAGTGAGCATCCAATAGAATAGTTACACCAAAAAAAAAAAATATAACTGTGTTCTGCAACACAGGAAAAATACACTAACTTGTCCATGCACCCTGTCTAGCAGCCATTAGCTGAGCTGATCATGCCATCTGTCTTCTAAACTTATGATAGCTTACAGGAAATGGCCAAAACTATCAAGAAAAATAAAGATCCATTAGACCAAGAAGGCAAGATACAGCAGCTTTTGAAAGGAGACTCCCCTTTATTGCTGCATTATTAAATCATAAAGCATCAGAGCACATTAATACATGGCTTACCACTGCAGGTTTTCTTCTGCCTTTACCTATGCAAGAGAAGGTTCATTAATTTATCATCATCATTATTATTATTTTGGTATATGCATCCACTGCTGCACGCACCACTCTGAAAAGCGTGGTGGGAATGATACATCTGACTCTCATCAACAACGTTCAATTTACTGATTTATTTTTTTTTCTTTAGCATACTGTTAATATTGGAAAGGTAGTCAAGAGACTTGTTTCTCTTCTGTGCCAAATGTTTTCATTGTTATTTCTTAATGCATTATAGCGACTTGCGAATTGGTTTTCTTTGCGGTCTCCAACAACTCATGAATCTCTTTTTGCTGTTTCTTATTTGAGAAAAAAAAAAAAAAAAAAAAAGATAATCCTTCCCTTGTAGTAACATAGTGAAAATAAAGGCGTGTGAAACTTGTAGCAGGGATGGAAGGAATGCTAAGCTGAGAGATCTGTTATCCCAGTCACTCACATTGTAGGGAGAGAAATACAAAGAGGAAAGGTGCCAGACTTCATATAAGCTGCTGTGGCATGTTGTTCAGTTGTCAAGTGTACACTCTATGGAACAAGTAAGACACACTCTAAAGGATATTTTATTTTTGCATCAGTTGCCAACCATCATGTGCAATGTTGAAGCTTCCAGAAATGCTATACCTAGCCTTCAAAATCCACAATCTGCACAAGTTAGCTAATAAAACTGAGGAAGCAGATGGGGAGGACAATATTTTGAACAGTATTGTAATCATTCATGGCTTAGTAAAATCAAATTAACTCCTTTCAGTACACGTGGCCTTGGGGGTACTGACAAGTCTCACAGAAAATAGTCAAAGTCTGCAGCAAGAAACAGATGGATTCGGATCAAGTCTTTATCAAGTAACAACCTTCAGCCCTCTGAAGGACTCCTGTTGCTGTGCAAGATGGATTGCCCGATGAGGTAATTTTCTGTATGTTCAAGAGTCCTTGATGACTAGGAAGATTTCCTTAGCATGCTTTCAATGTTGTGGAACTGCAATTTCCTTGCTACATCTAAGGGAGTCTCCCCATCCTGAAAGAAACAGACGAAATACATTGCAATATGATACATATATGAGTCAAGTACAAAGAGCTTTCCCAAATTTGCCACCCAGCTGTAGTGCTCTCCTGCGTAAGTTCCACTGTCACATCCTTGCTTTAAACAAAGGTTTCAGCATGTGCTGAGTCTTTCTACTTTCACTTGAAACCAGGGGGAGAATCTTCCCCTTCCCTCCAGTACTGACACCCATTCCACTGTTTCCTGGGGCTAATGTCCAAAGTCAGTGCAGAGTTAAGCTCAGAGCTGATTTCAAGAGCAACACTGGCTCACCTCAACTCAGTAATGCAGATACCCCCAGGTCAATATTTATTTGGAGAACATTTGAACTTTTCTGATGACAGAAGCAGCTTGACTTAGCCTCTCTCAGAAGAATGGTGTCCAGTGGCACAAAAAGCACCTGGGAAGGCTCTTACCACTCCCTTGCAGCCTACCCCTTAGGAGCAACTGTAGAGCAGCTCTGAGTTACCATAAAGATAGCTAAGAGATTGCCAATCCAGTGGACATGCAGGCAGTGTTTATGAGTAGAAATCCAGCAGTGAAGTTGCTCTTGCCAACAAAGGCAACGGAGCAGACGTTGCTGTATGCCACACAGCAAACAAGTCTACAGCCAGCAAGCTCTGCACCCTTTTTCTGAACTGCTATAAACCAGCTAAGGCCTACAACATACTGGTTCACTATCATTGTAAGGAAATACAGTTATCAACTTCACCTTCTTACCTGATTCTTTACAGAAATGTCTGCATGAGCTTCAAGCAGTAGAGGAATGACTGTCTGGTTTCTCATTTCACATGCGTAGTGAAGGGCTGTGCTACCAGACTGACAGTAAACAGAAGCAGTTTTAATTTTAGTTCTATTAATTCTTTAGTAAACCTTAGGCAAGTATGACTACCTGTAGGCTTATCAGTTTACCCCCAACAGTAAGTGCCTGTCACAATACACTACATAATTTAAAAAAAAATACATTCTCATAAAAAAGCAACAGGAACAAGATTCCTCCCCTAGGATGCAGCTGATAAAACAGGTCTGTTACCTTTATCAGGAAGCCAGTAATTCTTTACTAATTTCAGAAGATTCCATGATCTGGATCTCAAGAACTATGTCTTAAGCAATACTGTTTGCTCACACTTCAGTGATTTAGAATTTGGTGCTGCTAAAATTGGAGGTTGTTTTCTACCTTAGAGGAGAGGATATCTTTACCACACTCAAGTAGGCTAGTGCATACCGAACTCTACACATGGCAAATCACACACTCTGAAGATCAAGAAAAGACACAAAAGGGTCTAGCACTGTGGCACAACCTTTGCCCACAAATCTGCTCCAGTCCAGGAACTCATAAAGGGTGATAAACTCAGACCCTCATATCACTAAAATCTTTACAGGATCAGGTATTTAACACAAGTATTTCAACCCAGCTTGCTTGGATTCTCTTAAGAGGGCATTGGTCAGAAAGGGAGAATCAATTATCAGTGGAGAATTATTTCTGTGTACAGTACAAAACTATTGCCTAAGTGTCAAGGGGAAACACTGAATCCTCTTGCTACATTGCAATCAGTTCAGTCTCTGATCCTACTCTGAAAGCAGGACCATATTGCTAGAAGATTCTTAAGTCCTTTTTTAGTAATGTTGCATGCTTACAAACCACATTTGCATTTGTATAAATCCACTTACAAAGTCTGTAGCATTAACATCCACTCCAGCTCTAAGCAACATCTTGATCAGGTTTTCATTTTGTTTAGTCTTTGAGATCTGTTTGGTGCAAGGAAAAAAACGTAACACAGTTTATCTGCATGTAGTATTAAGATTTTGGCTAAGTACTTGGGGGGGGTGTTTGTTTTTCTCATCAAAAGAGAAGAATGTCTGGCTTCTGCAAACACAGACTGATGCAGTGATATAATTCTGTTCCTTTGCTACATTCACTGCAAAATCCTTGCTGCTTCTGTTGCTCTCCATCAGTCCTCGCTTTAAAAACAGCAGGCCATATTCTGTACAGATTCCTGGCCTGAAATACTGCCATGAGAAAGGTAAGAAGGGGAAAGGTACAGAGGCTTTTCTGCTTTCATCCAGACTCACTATGAGAAGATATCCAATAAGCAAAACTGGCATGAGGATTATGATGAGCACATAGTCAAGGAAGGTAAACCGTTTCCTCACAGCATAATGCAGACACGTGCGTTTCTTCTAAACACAAAATAACTCTGATTAGTACCAGGTTCAGTGATCTGATTATATTTGTTTAACATTGACAATGGTAGACCATTTTGTATTTCACAAGCTTTCCTTCGGATTATCTACTAGAAATATTTCTCTAATTTTCAAGCAGAAACAGACACATTTGCTGCCATCCTACAATAGAAACAAATACACTGGAAACCAGAGATGTAAGATAGCCTACAAATGTGTAGGAACTTGCTAAACATTGCCTCAGAGTATGAGATGATACAATAGAATTGACAATGTTGTGGGTTTTTTTCCTGGCTATTTATCACCCTTAATATCCTAAGAATAAATTAGTAATGAAGGCAGAACACACACCTTTCAGCTTCTTTTTATTTGTAACCTACAAGGAAATCTACCACAAAAACACACTTCCTCATGACCTTCGGGAAAATAGCCAGTCACAGCTATTGTGCAAGGCAGGTAGTTTTTTAAAATAGGGAACGGGAAGAGCACACGAAAGGCTTCCCTCCTTGCCCTCCAGCACGCTATTAGGTGTCATGCTACGGTTCTGTGGCATGACAAAAGCAGGTCTGCAGAGGAAATAAGGAAGGTTTTTCTAGTCAGTCTCTCCTTGTGGATACATTTGTGAGACATGGACAGACTCTCCTTCAGACCTTCCTCTTAACCAAGGTAAAGAAAAAGACAGAGGGAAAGAAAGGCTACAGATGAGACAGACAGAACCTGAACACAGAGTGCTGCATGGGAAGCAGGCAGAACCCACCTGGGACCAGGGATGGCATGCGGTATTACCTGAACGGGGAACGTGAGCACCGAGAAAAATTCAAGTCAGCAATGTTTGTTATTTCGTGTGCGTTGGCAAGTTAGGAAAATAAATGAGGAGACAAACAGAAACGTATAGGTTTATTGAATTGTAATTTGACTGTTATGCCTCAGTTGGAAACAAGCCTCGGGTTTGGCTGTGCTTGCCAGCGTCCCCAGACATACACTCCAGGAATCTGAAAGAACAGTCACTGCAAAGGAGCTGGTGACCACTTACCTTGTTTCTGAGGTTGACATCAGCATTTCTTTTTAAGAGATAGCTAACTATCCTGTTGTTTCCCTGTTTGCATGCACAAATTAAGGGGGTGTCTCCACTGAAGCTGTCCTGGATGTTCAGATATTTGCTGTTGTGCTCCAAAAGGAGCTGAACTTCATTAAAATCATTATTGTAAGCTGCCTGACAAATGGGCTGAAAGAGAGAAGATAATATTCGTCAGCAGAAGTTTCACTAAGACATCCATACTTCCCATTCCAACTCACTACTTGCACACCCCAGACACTGCCGTGCCCTTCCGAGAGAGGCTGCAGTGGTAGGAGACCTCCAGAAGATGGTGGTAGGAGACACTCCTGCAGCTGCCAGGCAGCCGCTCTCGGGCTGGGAACTCACAGCCCTTGCACAGCGGAACAAACTTTCTGTTCACCTTGGATGATGTGTCTATAATCCAAGGAATAAATCCGGCCCATTTTCAGCCATTAAAAAAACAGCATCTGATCTCACGGGATTTGCTCATTGTATTAAGCAGCACGCACTGACAAGCCCGGGCCTCTCTAGGTCGACCGCAGGCTTTCCCTTTGGATGAGCACTGCTGAACAAGAGGCACCGCTTCTGACTCATCGGTTCCCAGAACACAACCACACTTCAGGTGAAAGTTGAAAAACCAAACCCTCCCAACGTTTCTTTTCTAGAATTTGAAGTTAAACTTCATACCTAAAAAATACATGTGTGTATGCCCACAGCTCAGATCCTGCTTGGCTTTTGAGAACTACTTGCTGCTTAAGTCTTCGCTGAGTATTTTTACACACCCTTGACCTAACCTGCAATTCCCTCCCTCTCCAGCAGCAAGAACTCAGACTAAGAAGGGGCTGAGAACAAAAGGAATACTACAAGTTTCTAATGGCCTAGTACAGACAGAAAATAGCAGTGGGAAGTCTGACAGGCTGGTTGCATTTGAACTTCTGCAATCAAAAAGAAAATAAGTTTTTCTTTTCTTTTGTCTTTGATACTTTGCAAGACAGGCATTTTCTTGAAATATTATCTGCAGTTTTTCTTTCCCATCTTCCTTCTATCACATCCTAAATAAACTGCATGAACAAGATCTAGCCCTGAACTCTGAGCCCTTTCCTCATCCCCTCTGCAGGTAGCTTCCCCTCCAATACACGTTAAGAAGATTAATCTTATTTACACTTTCAGTTCAGACAGACTTTGATCTACAAAATAACTTTACCTCCAGCGTCATTGCTGCTTAGTGTTCTGGACAGCTGCGTAAGAGAAGTTATTTTCCTTTCCAAATAAAGTATTTACATGCTTACCAGACCTTGCACTACTTCTTGTTTTGTTTTTATTACATCAGACTAAAATCTACAAAGAATGCACGCAATATTGTAAATTTGCACATCTGTCTGTACTCTTACAAAGGCCTACATATACCATTTGCTGTTATACACTCCTCCAGAACCAGAACTGTTTTAATGATTTTAAGGAGAAATCCCTCTTTTAAATTCCTGTTAGTGTAAGTGACCTGCACAGTAGTGCCATCTAAATGATCGGTTTGCTCTGGAACCTTGCTCTTAGTCATGTCAGTGTCTAGTACTGTATCTTCATGTCCAGGAAAGAGAAGATCAAGTGGAGGCTGTCTACACCTCCGATTTCCCTACTGTTCTTGCTTTTAAATATCGTTTTGCTTATTTAAAGATGCAGGAGATCTGCTGTTTGGTTGAACACCTGCTCCAGATTCTTGCTTATCCAGCAGCTCGTGTCACCAAATGATACGCTTTTGTGCTTTTCTTTCTATACTGCCTCAAAGAGTTTTACTTGCTAGGCCATTAAGCTCCAGGCATTTCTGACTGATACTCTCATTGACCTGTTGGATCTTTTTCTAAATCTCACACTACTGTTGAACTCTTTCTAGAGCCATGAATAATGGAGCACTTCCCACTCCCTAAGAGATTACATTATTTGGGACTGAAGTCACACACAGAGACCAGCACACAAGTCACACGTGCTCTTTTACCTTCTGAAAGCGGCTGTTCTCAGGAATCATCCAGGGCATAGAGAATGTAAGG
The DNA here is from genome assembly GCF_036417535.1 of Chlamydotis macqueenii. NCBI lineage: Eukaryota > Metazoa > Chordata > Aves > Otidiformes > Otididae > Chlamydotis > Chlamydotis macqueenii. The sequence goes on from NC_141562.1 coordinate 21,097,232, forward strand.
AAGCAATTCTCATCCATTCCAACAGCTAATACATGAGTAACTGATGTACTTAAAGTATTTTTAAATTATTATTATTATCCCACTACAGTTCTTTGTAGAATTGATTCTTTCATGCATTAATATGTTCTATTCATATTTAAAAAAAAAAAAAAAAAGAAAAAAAACCAGACCAAACCAAAACTTTCTTCCTGGTTTTACGGGATTTTCTCAAGGCCCACTCTGCTGGCTTGCATTCTAGAAAATGCCTCCTTTAGTCAAAGAAAGATGAAAAGTCCCATAGATCAGACTTGTAATATACCTCTCAAATTGACAAACACAACTCCGTGACTGGAAGAGCAAACATAGTAGGAAAATATTTAGGTAAGAGAACAAAGCAATCCAAACAACTATAGGCTCATTATTTTGATATCAATAACAATAGGACTTCAGAAAAAAAAAACACGTTAGGAAATAAAGATAAAAATTACAAAGAGGTGGCAATCAGTCACCTGTGTAAGAAAGGTATGAGAAACAACAACCAGTGTCGAATGGTATATTAGGCAATCTTTCTCTCAGAAGAGAGCTGTTATAGAAGGCCCATAACTGCGATAGAGATACAGTTCTTGTCATCTGGGCCCATAAATGAGATTGGACTATGGCAGGAGTGTAAAACATCTACACAGCTGAGGAATATGAAGAGCCTGGAGAAAGACCGATTTGCTTAGTTTGGCTAGGAAGAAAAGAGACAGGGCTGTAAGTGTTCCAAAATAAATTAAAGGGTAAGTATTAGAGAAGAAGAGCCAATTAATTTCAGGGAATAAGGTAAAAAAGGTGATATATCTGACCAAGAAGTTTAACATGAAAATTAGAAAGATTTCTTGCTATGTGCAGAGTAAAGCTCCAAATCAGGCTTCCAGTAGCAGCAGAACGGACACAAAACTTGACTGGCTCTAGGTTGGAGCTTGGGAAGCGTGCAAGGATTTCTGTGGTTGTGAAGCCTCTGCCACAAACTCCTCCTCCACCTTTCACTTTTTTGGGTTTCTGATCTGGCAGCTCTATGTAAATTAGGCCTAACTGTGCTTAAGACTGTTTTAAACAATTCTCCAAACTTTGCTCAGAAGATGATTAACAGAATTTCTTACATACACACAGTTAGGCAGCATCTGTCTGGAATATCAGCAGTAAGGCAAATTAGAGTTAGGACAGGGTTATATACAAGGAGTAGATTCCATCCAAAAGCCAAGAAAGCACATTTCCTTTATGTTTACAGAAAAGTATGGAGGCTAGAAGTCTGGAAGCCCCCATTCAGTTTTCAAAAGTTAGAAGATTGCCTCAGCAATGACGTAGCTTAACAACCAGCTCCTGATTCACATCATGGTTCTTATAGCATTGTTATTCACCCATCATACACAAGAGGGAAACAAACCTATGAGATACATTCTCAGGATAAATAGGCTTCAGAAAAATCCGAAGTTCACATCTCAGACTAGGGCTGAGCTGTGGAGAGGAGCAGGACTGCAAGTGCAGAAGTCTCACAGAGGCGTAGTACAGCCAGGAGAACCCCTACAGCTTCCCTCGAGACACATACACTGGCAACCAGAGCACAGGTGTGAAGTCTATAGCATCTCCTTTAAGCACGTGCAAGAAACAAAAGCCAGTGCTCTCACAACAACAACAACAAAAAAAAACCTGAAGAAAGCATCATGGGAACCGAGCTCACAGCTTATGGGGGGCTTTGCAGTCCAAGACACAGGGTGGCTACTCTCACTTACACCCACCCCAGAGAACTCAGAACAGACCTAGCCCACCTCCACAATGCAGCAGGGCAGACCTGGCACAGGCACATCAAACGTTACACGCAGTACAAACACGGGCTCTAGGTTTGAAGGGAGGGGAAGTAGGACCAAGAATTCCAGCTCAGGTCAAGAGGAAGTGAGCACACCATTGAACTGTCTGGCAGCAAAGCCCTTCACTTCTGCTCTCACTCACACTTCTGCAGCACTGCCTAACATTCAGGCAAGCTGCACACTGTTAACCTGACAGTGTGATGCTGCACAAAACATACCATGGAAGGGAGGGAAAACAGAGAATCGCAACATCAAATTCCTTCTGCCCTCACTAGTGGTGCCCTTTCCCTGCCACAGCATCAGGGCTAACCATGAACTAACAGATTCTCCATGAACCAGAGCACACAGCTCTGCCCAACTGAAGAAAGCAATGGGCAGACACTGGGGACTGAAAGTTGGAGTCTGAAGATTAGATACATCAATGAATAAGTGATGGCCACCCAAGTCAGGTGTTCAAAGGAAAACTGAACATGCAGTTTTAAAGCAAACCTTCTACAGTTAGATTAGAATCTGTCTTTCTACAACACTTCTACAAGCCCTTCAGAAGGAGATTTCATTGTTCAGTGTCTGAGGCTTCAGGAAAGGTAAGAAATAGTCATAGGACAGGCAAGGGTTTTCATGGCTGAGATCCCTCAGTATAAGATCACTAGATAACAAGTGCAAGAAAAGTAAACAAAAACTTTCACTGTCAGGAAGAAGGACAATACCTCTGAACAAGTTATTTTTTTCTTTTTTTTTTTCTTAAATCAATTATGAGATGTGATTAAAATCAGCACCTAGTACTTTACTCAGACAGAGGTGAACTGCCACATCTGAATTTGTCTACTTGTTTTCAGAGCTTCTCCCTCCGCTGAGCTTTGCTGAGGTAGTGATAAACCACGAGCTATTCAGTAAGTTCTACCACACATGAAAAAAGACACTAAAGCACTAAAGACAAAGCAGTCAGCCAATAGAGAGGAGGCTAAGGTAAAGCCAGTCTTGCAACTGGGAAAGCAATTTCAGGTTATAATTGCTTCATCCTTTGAAAACTGCAGGGGATTGCCTAAGTTACATGAATGCTTTGCTGTTGTTCAGACAAAAAGGAGTCACTTCGTAACACCCAGATATTCTGACCCAATCCATGGTCTCTACCTGTGCACTAAAACTCATCCAAAGGCATACTACAAACTAAACAGGAGAGGCTTCATCATGTTTCTAATGCTGAGGAATGCATGAGTATCCAATTCGTATTCTCCAGAAAATAAAAAACTTACATGTCCTCATTTGCACTTCTCTAGACTTCTATCCTGTATAAATGAACCATACTTTACTCAGAAAACTATATCTCAAAATTTTTAAAGGAGGAGACCTAATATATATGAAAATATTCATGAATCAGAATGGAAGATATGGACAGCAATTGAACATTCCCCAAACACCACTTTAATTCAGCTAGATGACACTGCTGTCTTGTACAATACTATCTCAGAGCAGTAGATCTGGAGAGAGGCAACAAAGCCTTTCAGAGTAAGGTGCAGTCTACCCAACCCATCACCTTGTGAATGAACGGATTAAAGCTCCCTGTAATACTGAAAGAGGAGAAGATACTTGTTGTCATTGAACAGCCTTTTAAAAATGAAAGTGTTGCTTTCAGCGTAGAAATGAAACCTTTTACAGGAGCAGCTATGTAATGCTAACTCCGGAAAAAGAAACAGCAGTGCAATCCACTGTATTCATAGTAAAAAAGGACCAAAACTGTCATTTGTTCCCAAGTGTACAAATGGAAAGTTTATAAAATAATGAATAAGATTAGGTACAATTTATGCTAAAATCCAGGAGTATGCTAAATGGACCGTATTCAGGGGACAAACCCATAGAGATAAGAGCTAAAAAAAAAAAAAAAAAAATCACATTCCTAAAACAATCATGGGGTGGGAGGGAATGTTCCCTTAGGCATTAACTTTATCATCTATATTCATCATAAGCCAAGGAGTTGTTTGCACTTCTTAACTGCCCATGCACTATGATCAGAATCATTTTGATCTCAACACAGAACAACAAAAATGTTGAACACATATGTACATTCTCTGTGAAGTGACAACAATTACACTGATTACTGCATTTTCTATATTCCTACAAACAGTATCTTTGTCAATTTGTAACAGGCAAAGCCCAGCACTTCTAAAGGAAAAGAACTTCCGGATATGTAAAAGCCTCTGCATGGGAGGCTGTGAAGGGAACAAAACAAGCCCCGTGTACATCCATACTTCAGTAGCTTCAGTTACTGTACAAAAAATGGTCACGTACCTCTGAATAGAGTATCCCCATGCCTATTCTTCACTGCTTGAGTTCGTTCTTGTTCACCAGCCCTACAAGTTAACCTCACTTGAAATGCTCTTGAACTTGTTTGAATCTGGTTAATATTTGACTTAAACGTATTACTCTTTCTTAAGCTATATTTCCTTTAAGTGATTTCTACTTGGTAGCACGAAACAATTGTCTTCAGAAACCCAACCCAGGGAGGTAAACGTGAGAACAGCAGCTTACAGGAGACTGACGGAACAAGTTACAACAGAGAAACATTTTCCTTTGTAATTTTTGTAATAACAGCCTCCAGTTGCCTAAAAAGGAAAGTAGCAAAACAGGCTGAGGAGGGGAGGAGGGAGAGAGAGAGGGAGGAAGAAAGTTTCACAAGTGAAGAAAGGGAAGGGGGAAAAGAAAAAAAAAAAGGCATGAAACTTAAACCAAGTAACTGTGAACAGTAGCTAGTTTGCCACTCAAGCTACTTCTGACTAAAACATATCCCAAACCCTCTGCAAGAACACCTCAGACGCCTACCAGGAAAAGGGAAGCAACTAGATCCCACGCCTTTAAAGAGAATTCCTGATGTCATTACCTTCAGTCTACTATTAAATAGGCCAGCCGCTTTCATCACCTTTTGCTCTGCCTTCCCTTCCTAGCCCAGCCCAAACAATTAATATGGTTTGTGTTTAACTTGTTAATTTTATATGTTAATTTCAGTAGACCTTCCTTAGCAAGAAAATTATTGCTGATGTCACCATCCCCTTTGAGTCTTTAAGGCTCTAAGACAAGATGTTGATAGTATTTCTGTACTACACTCAGTCTTTCCAAGTAAGGCATGCAGATTTCAAGTGTCTGCGAACACCCCAAAATCTCTTTTCCCTTCATAGTTTAGATCCATGTTTCCTATATTTCAAGCATATTTAAAACAAGTTTTAAATCACATGCATGTAACTGTCCATCTTAAATCCAAGCCCTCTACCTTACATTTGAGAACTTTTATTTCCATGCAATTTTAATATTTATTCCCAAGTGAGGTGGGGGCCATGTGAAATCACTCATACTGTCTCTATCCTTCTCTGGTTAAAGTAGTACAGCTCTATTGACTGTATCGTTAGTTTGCTGGCACCATTCTAACCCTTTCAATAGCTACTTACCAGAAGAAAATTAAGTTGGCTTGCAACAGAAATGTACACTACACTTTCCTGCAACAAACCTCATTGGGATCCTCCCAGTAGATTGATCTTTCAGCATATGGTGAATATTCTGTTGGCCTAAAGAGATGAAGGAGTAACAGCTCAAATGCGAAAAGGTAATCCTTGTCAGTGTTTCTTCACATCCAGATCCTAAGTGGACATCCTTCTACATCAACTGGCTGAGTTGTTGGAACTTACAAACTACAGCTTCTTGAAAGAAACCTCAAATCATTCAGCTGTTGCATATAACAGCTTAGCAGTTTACTCAGTCCTGCCCTAACATCAATATACAAATGCATGGTAACAAGGAAACATATTCAAACCCCCTCCTCCACAGAAAAAAAACAACAAACAAACAAAAAAAAACCCCAACAACAACAAAAAAAAAAACCAACACACACCCCCCTCCACAAAGCACAGAGAGCACTTCAGGCATCACTTTTCCCAAGATAGTGTAAACTATCATTTAATCCAGCATCCCATCTCAGGCCCTCTTGAAAATCACGTAAACAATTGCTTTGCTCAGAGCTTTAGCTGGAGCACAGATAAGCAGCCCAATTGCCATGAGGTATGAAACTCATGCAAACTTAAGTAGTCACAGGTTCAGTTCTGCTTCGCTATTGCTTTAGTGTTCTTTGCCATGCTTGTAAACAAGGATTTGAATCCTGAGAATTTTAATCTTTTATTGTTGAGTAAGTCTTTTTTTCTCCAAAAGGTACCAAGACTCAATGCATGGGCAAACTGGCACCTACTCAGTCTGTGCAAGAAATGTGATTCTTACTTCCCGAAAGAATTTAACAGCACTTTAAAAGTTTCATGTGAGCCTGAGGTGAATTAAGAGTTTATCAGAAGGGCCTTCGCCAGAGAAATAATTAGGGCAATTCATTTTTAAAACTAAATATCACTTACATCTCAGAACAGCACCTCCAAAAAAAGAAGTATGGAAGATCATTTATCTCTTTAATTCCCAAGCACTGTAGATGATATTGCTCCAAATGGCATGAGTTACACTACTCTCAGGAAAGAAATCTGGCCTGCTAGAGTTGTATGTGCAGGACAATCCTCAGGAACATGTCTTCCCAAGAAATGCAGTCCTGGAATGGCCAGTGCCTGGAAAGAGAAACACTCACCCTTTACACTTCCCCTTGGAAGACTGTTAGCTACAGAGTTTTGGTTCAGAATTTATTTGCTATATGCTTGCTTCTAAACATGCACTGGAGACATCAAGGGCAGAGAAATACACTTTGTGCAAAGAACTCAATTTGTGAAACTGATATGAAGACTGCAAGGCTGGTTCCAGGAAATCCATTTCTTCAGGCTTAGGGTAGTTTTGAGGAAGTTCTGTCCCTGTGCTGAAGCTGTTGATTCACTACACCTGCAGGGTACAGTGCATCTGGTAATCCTCCCAAAACCAGCAAGTACTAGAAAATAGGATACAGACATGTTCCCACTTCACGATGTATCCTAAGGAGAGAATACAAGAGGCAGGGTTGCAGAATTTATCTCTTTCCCATTTTTCATCATTGTTCAGATGGGTTGATGCTGGGCTGCCCAAGATCCTGTTCCCCATAAGCAGTTCATTGGCAACGCTGCTGTCATGGTTTAGCCCCACTCAGCAGTTAAAATGCCACACAGTTGCTCTGCACTTACTTGCCCACTCGCTCTCCCTCCTTTCAGTGAATGAAGAGGAGAATCAGGAAAGAAAAGGCAAAACTCCTGAGTTGAGATAAAAATACTTTAAGTTTAACAACAAAGGAAAATAAAACATAGATGGAAAACAAAAACAATAGCAGAATATACTTAAGCACATAATCGACAGTACAATAGCTCACAGTGGACCCTGATGCCCAGCTTCCTCCCAAGAAGCAAAATCATGCACCATCCCTGCATTATATACTGAGCATGATGCCCCGTGGGATGGAACAGCCCTTTGGCCAGTTTGGGTAAATTATCCCAGCTGTGTCCCCCAGTCACAGGTGCCACCAGCTCCAGTTCCTCTCCCAGCTCCAGTGAAAATTAACTCTATCCTAGCCGGAACCAGGACAACTGTACAATGTGAAACACAACAGTCCTGTAAAAGTCAGTGGGGCTGTATAGCTGCACAAACCTGCTGACATGTGTATGCATTTTCACAATCAGTGTTATCCTACATGGTAACTCAATTTAAAATTGGACAGGTAGCACAGTGACTGGGCAATGCCTCAGCACATTGAAGCATTTGACAAACAGCTAGATTCTTTGCCATACGTGCCTGGTCAAACGTTAGGTAATTATCTGCCAAATGCAGGGAGAATATCTATGAGAACCATTAAAGTACTTGGGAAGAGGAACAGGGTTCAAAGTCAAAAGGAAAAGCAGATACAGACCATTTCCTTAAATGAACACTACTTTTGTATTTTACAGGGTTTGCAAAGGAGAAAGGAACACACATATTTGCCTTTGCCCTCCCCCTTCACACCTGTGGACCATCAAGGATGTATTTGGAGTCACAGGATAACCAGGGGGTACCTCAGAGAGACTCTGACAGACGCTGAGCGTTAAGGTGTACTTGGGCAGTTCATGCTATGTCCAGCTGTAGGCCAGACCACCTGGGCATCAAAGTTTTGCTCAGCACTTTCAAAACAGAATACGTACTATCCCAGCTGACATGGCTCTCTAAGTAAGGACAGCATAACAAAATGCCCTGGGAAGTTTCTGATGCCTTTTAAGTTTTGTGTTTCCTATGCTCTTTTTATATTCATTACTTTCATTGTATTTTTTCCCTGTTCAGTCCACTCTTTTCCAAACTTCCAAAGGGCCAATATGTGGGTTTACCTATCTTTTGCTCTTCACTATTTCTAATAACTAACACCAGAAACAATATTATACATCCCATGCGCCAACATGAGGTGAAACTAGCTAAAATGTTGCAGATCATTCCAGGATCACAATTGTACAAAACAAACAAACAAAAAAAAGTTAGCATGGTGTTAGCTGGGAATACAGCAGAGAAGTCTTCTGTATCTCTTACTGAGCAGGGATATCAGACTGGCCAAGCTGCAACTTTTTTCATTGAGAAATTACTTTCTTGGATTTTCCATAGACCGCACTCTATTTTATAAAGCAGAATTGTTTCTGTGGTGACTCTCAGGTTCTGTATACTAAAAAAGACTTAGTTCACTCCATTTGCCCCCACAAGACAGCAGATGATTAGCACCTATATTGCAGTGAATACGCTGCACCAAAGCACCAGGCCAATTTCAGCAAGGATTGAGCCCTTCGGCTGACTACAAATAATTCAGCTGTTAGGCAGAGATCTCTGTGGTTTTTTTCACAGAGTTTTTGAAAATAGCTTGAAAGAAGCAAGAAATCTTTTTAGCATCTTCTCTGAGTCAAAGTTTACACAATAGTTTCAAACAATTCAATACTTCAGAATCTCTACAGAAGCAGGCTTATTCAGGGCAAACTGGTCTTTGTGTGCTGTAGTTGGTGTTCATTGAACAACAGATTCAGGAATGGTATGTGATGCTAAATACATACCTTTCCAATTACTTGTATTTTTATTCCAAGATTACCTAACAAAGAAGAATTGTCCCCGAGTAATCTGCAAACAGCGGTTCAGAAAACAAGTGACAAGTGTGGAACCAGTGACCACACCAGCTTCTGTAGAAACCACATTCACAGGTAGAAAGTGTTGAGAAAAGCTGGACTCTTCGTCCTCTTGATCCCAAAACAATGCGGTCACAGCACTCCCCAAAACAGGCAGCAGTATAGATCAAGATCTGTCACAGCCTCAGGGGACAAGAATCCCCCACCTCCCTGCTAAATATCCTAAACACAGGTTAGATGCCTCTTAACCTCTCCTGGTCCATGGTACAATTTAGTCTTTCAGAATGTCATGCAACGGTGCTGTTTATCATAAAATATCTCCACTCATTAAGTACTGCCAAATCAGCACTTAAACATGCTCTCCTATACGTGCAGACACCACACAGCGCTCTACTGCTTCTCATAAGCAAATTTTTACTTCCTTTTATTGGCAAAGGTTTTTGCCAATGAATCATCCTGCTAGCAGAGACAGACTGAGAACTGCAACAGAAGACACAAGCAAGGCAGGCAAAGCAGAGATAAGTTACTTGTGCATATGTGTTGATGGTCTCTTTCTCTCTTGCTTATCTCCATAAAGACAGGCAGTCTTGCTTTTGTGTAGCTGCTTGTCAGAATAGACAGCCTGCATCCTTTCTGATCCACAAGCCTGTTGCTATGCATCAAAGTGATGTTTGTTAAAGTTGAGAGGAGGAAGAAGTCTTCGACCTGCGCAAATGGGAAAAGGGAGTAACAGATGGTTTCATTTGGTTCTACTTGTGTTTCTGTGGTGTTTTTTTTTTCTAAGGATGTCACTGTGGATGCATGAAAATCTTGGTATTGAAAGTGTGTGTGTAAATTGGACGTTTGCTTCACGGTTTCAAATGCTTGCATTTAAGCTTTCCTTGTAAGTTAACCAGGAGATTCTGGTACCTGCTATCCACATTAACTGCCCTGGTGCCTTTCTGTCCCATTTACAGTGTAGGTTTGAAAAATATTATGACTCTCTCCAGGATATAATAATGAATTTCTAGAAGGTTTAAAGCATATTTTAATTAAATATCAGACATCTCCAGAAATGGCCTTTTGAATATATCTTTTAACTGTTCTCTTTGTCTACTTTTTTTTTAATTAAATATTTCTGTTAATTCCAGTTTGCCATGGTAAAGGCTGGTCTTTGGTGTTGCTTCATTAGATAAAAGGTATAGATGGCTGTTCAAGGCTCTTACAGTCAAAACTTTGCCTCTGAAATTAATGAGACAGTGTGTGCCAAGCCTTGGAGTCAATTGACTCACCCTCTCTGATTTACAGGCATTCATCTGGGAGTGCCTTAAAACATACCAGCTAATCCAGGTGACAATACAGTACATCGAAAAATGTATACCCTAAAAAGGGCAACAATTTAGCTACCTTATTGCCTCACCTATTAGTACAAAAATAAACTGGACTTAAGCTGAACTTTTCAGTTTGGTTCCCAAATGATGTTCCACACGTAGAAATTGAGGAGCATATTTTACTTCTGTTCGAACTGAACGAAACAGCAGAAAACAGTGGAGTATCTACTATAAAACTGTGCTTATGGAACACACAGGTGGGAAGATTTCTCTTCTACTGACAGAAGAATGGAAGTATTCTCCTACAAAGCAGATAGACTAGAGTGAGTTTGGCTGACAGTATTAAAATTAGGAGTATATCCACGTTTTCATTTAATCCAAATGTTCTAGTGAGTCAAGGGGTATAATAGATGTAACAAAAAATGAAAAGAATTGAGAATTCCCTCACTCATGAAGATGTTCAGAGAAAACAAATCTATTGACTATCCTTTCCAAGCTCTCCAAATCTTCAGAATCTTCCCCATGGTATGTCAGATAATGCACTCTCTTTTTATGACCTGTTTCCTCTATGCTGATTATGAAGATGGCTACAACCAAAAAGCAGAGCACTAACTAGATGGAAATTGTAGAATGCAGCCTATTTAGAAAAGCTTCCCTGTGACCATCAGTCAACCCCCCCAAAAAACCATGAAAAGTGAGTCCTTCCTCCAGATGGCCAAAACACAGATTTACAATAAGAAGGACCATATATGAGACAGAAAAGAAGGAACTGATGGCACAAACTAGCACTGATATGACATAAGCACATTCCCTCAGGTTGGTTCCACAGCCTCCTGGAGCCCTTGACTCACTCCTGGTCCCCAGTACATGGTGTGAGCTGTGGACAGTCCCTCCTCACACAGGTTCTTATTCTGGCAGCCCCTTGGGGAACAGACCTTGGGCAACCTTCAGGAGACTCCCCACTTGGGTCTTCCTGTGGAATGCCACTCAACTCTTCCTAACACAAACACCCCTGCATGTGCTCTTTCACACAGCCCCAGGATGTGGTGCCTCCTCGTGCTGCTCTGATCTCAAGGAGTCAACTTCATAGCAGGATTCACAATGCCCTCCACTCTGAATTCAGACAAAAGCCAGTACAGGAAGACTTGCAAGCACAAATGCTTTATGAATGTTGTAAGTTGTCTCACTTTCTCTCCCTTTCTTTCTAAAGTAACTCTACAAGTAGTCCTATCACTAACAGTCCTTGTTAGGAAGCTAAAAGTAGGACCCCTTCAAAGAGGTCCCTCCAGCACAGTGATGGGAGCACTTGCCTACAAGAAACCTTGGTGCTCCTATCCAGTCTGAGCTGCCAGAGAGAATTCCTTTGCAATGGAGGCAAAGGCTGATTTCCAATCTGAAGTGAAGCAAAGTCCTCCCCTCCTGTAGCAATCTCTTTGCTCAGTACAGTGGCAAGGGAGGTTGAACCTCTTCTTCAAACAGCGGATTCTCAAAGCACAACGTAATCCAAGACCCCTTGCTCTGAATCACCAGAGATTTCCACACAATAGTGGCAGGAGTGTAAGAATAGGTGGTGCTGTGAGTGAGTCTGTAATAGGAGATCCACCCTCCCTGGCTTACCTAACCGCACTTTGGAAAAAAAAAAACAAACCAAACCAAACCAAACCAAAACAAAACATCATGGATGAAAACCCAGAGCTTTTGGCACTGTCTTATGCAGATACTGCTGTGTATTTAATCTCTAGAAAGGCATGATCTGTATCAGCCTTGCAAAACGTGACAAAATGTCTCCCAAGAGGTTAGTCACTCAATACAGCTCTGCTTTGTCCCATAATATGGGGTCAAATACCAGGCAACTACCACCTAAGCAGGTCTGAAGAAGACTTCTGATGCATCTTCTCACAAGACCTGTAATATTTATTCTCAGCCATGGCCCCTATGGTCAGGGGCCATGCACTGCCATCACAGAACAGCCCACATCCACGCTGCTCAGCTTGGTTACCCTCCAAAACAGGACAAATTCCATGTTAACAAACCGTCTTTTGGCTTCCCACAGAGTGAAATTATTACGTATCACGGATACCCCAGTGAGGAATATGAAGTTCCCACAGAGGATGGATACATTCTTGGTGTTTTCAGAATTCCTGCTGGGAGGAACAGCCAAAATACAGGTGTGCCACAGTTACAGGACATAAGGAAGGTCTGAGACCTAACTCTTACATGGCTCCCCATCTTTGTCCTTGGTACATGCAATGGCATGCTCCACACCTTTCCATTTCAGCAAGAGCACCTAGTCAGGAACGTGGCTAGAGTTCTGCATATAAGTGAAAAAACTCCTGCACAACCAGGTGGTGCACTCCCTGTTTTAACTATACATTAGTTACTACTACAGCATAAGAAAACTCTCCTCCTTGTCAGTAAACAAGCCTGCAGTCTTTCTACACTGTGTTGCTTTAGGAGATTCTATTCACTGGATTTCTAACCTGCCCAACAACAGCCTAGGCTTCATCCTCACAGATGCTGGCTATGATGTCTGGATGGGAAACAGCCAAGGAGAAACCTGATCTTTAAAACACAAGACCCTTAAGCCCTGCCAGAAGGAGTTCTGGCAGTTCTGGTACTCCGAAGAAAGAATTACAGAAGAAAGTAAGCACTGCCTTTATAACACTTGTGCTTTCTCTGCAGAGTCGAACGTAGGACATTCTCCTGCTGGAACATCAGCACAGAACATTATTCATTGGCATCAGGTATAACTGCACACTGACATATAAACACACTCTTACTACCGCTTTTTATGCAACCAACAGCCTCCAGGGAATTCCAGAGGTGGTGAATCTGGGAAACTGCCCATCACATCTCACATGCTGCCATGAGCACCTGCCACAGAGGGAGCACCGCTTCCCATGGCTCACCAGACCATTACCTGAATTGCCCCTTTGGTACCAGGCACTGAGATTTCCCCAGGGCACATCAGGCCTCTCTGCATGTTGGGCTCTAATGGCTTCCAGCTTTCATCTTTATTTATGGAGACATTTGCCTTGAGAGCTGCAGAACTGAACACAAGCAGTAGGCACTTGGCAGGCAGCAGGAGGACAGTGGAAACCTGAGCAGTCATGGGATGATCCAGACAAAGAAGTAAAGTAGGTTAACGCTTTTCTCCCAGAGTGTTAACTGCAGCCTGGATCACCTCCCAAAGCCAGTTAACCACACAGGTGATTCTGCTGGCACAAGTGGAAAGTAGGGAACTGCCTCTTCTGCTGGCATCTTACGCCGCTCTCAGACCTAAGCTTGTTCTGCCTATGCTCCAAATTGGACCAGGGCAAGAGAGCTTGGGCTCAGAAACAGATCACTGTATGTGCACAGAATTGTGGCCACTTCTGCCAACACTTATACATATGCATGCTCCTGCACACATGGCTGACTAAAATTCCCAGGATCCAGACCAGCAGCACCTAGAGCCAAAAAACAGAGACAAGCTAGCAGATTTCTAGCATATCCTCAGCTACTTAAATGTTTGGATAAAAAAATGCACACACATTTTCAGTAAGACAGATTCATATTTTTTTTTTTCCTTTTAGACAAACAACATCCAAGAAGACAAAAGTTTAGTGTTAATCTAATGACACCCTGCTCCCAATAGCTAAACTCTTGTAAGTACAGAGCCTCTGGAAATGTCACCACTGCTGTGAGCAGGCCAGACAAAACTGGCACACAAAAGATGAAGTGTGTGAGGAGGTATCATACTTTACACTAGACTAGTAGTAGTCCTGACACACCTTTGTGTCACAAACAGGGACCCTAACTTTAGCTAACTATGACAGTCAAGCAAAATTTTAATAACAAAACTTACAAGGGTCATGGCTGAGGATCAGGAGAGAATGTTAGCCAGGGGAAAGGCAATGAAGCCACTCATTCGATGATCAGTTCTCAGTATCCCTGGAAGCTTATCCATTGCTTGAGCCTTGGCTTTGATCACAGGCAAGGAAACACCTCCTGCACTCTGCTCTGTCTTAACACTTTCATTTAATCTGTCCTTGTTGCAATATTAACAGCTAACATGTGCAGACCAACTTCAAGCTTATTACTATGGTGCTAAGGAAAACATGAAGAAATACAACCAGGTAAGGCAACACAGTTTTCCTGAGAACTCATTCTTGAGTCCTGGTAGAAACTTTATATATTCTTTTATAAGAATATAAAAATTGAGATTTTAGCACCTGTGAGTGCTAAAGAGGGGGAGACTGGTCTGAGGTAATGTTTTGCCTAAATCTAATACTTGTAAGTGTAAAACTCTATTCACAGACAAGGTACAGACAGATCCTTGCAGACAGCTAACAGAAGTTTGTTTTGCCTCTCTTACTGATGCATTGATGACATGCCAATTTACCCGCCATTCCCTAAAGGCTAAGAGCCACTCTCAAGTCCCAGGAGACTAGGAGCATGGAGCTCTTCACTTCCCTCAAAATCCTCAAGGTCTGCCTTTCAGTTAAACACTAGGCTGGCAGGGGGAAAAAAATGTGGAAAAATGCATACCTTGGTTTTGGGAAGCTACTTATTGCAAAAATAAAACAGAAAGGATGATTCAGTACAGCACAGTTGAGACTAGTGCTGTGTTGCACTAATGTATCCTGTACAGAAAAAAAAAGGAAACAGACATAACTTGGTCACTAGGAGCTTCGGTTACTGCCTAGTCAACAGTCAGAAATGCTGCTCTTCTCTTGCAACACTGGTAATTTGCCTGACAATTTTTTTGAAATTCTATCAGATCAGTTGACTAGTAGTGAGCTTTTCTGAGTCAGGACAGGTTATTTTATGGGTGGCACATCATTTTACAGGTGGAGAAAGTCTTCAAATATTTCTCAGACACTTTGCATCCACACATATGGTCTTTAAATACTGAAGTATAAATTTTGGAATGGGCAATGTTCTATTCCCAATACTTTCAATGGTTAGGAAACTGCCAAAAAAAAAAAAAAAAGCAGTCAACAACAAAAATAACAGAACCACCCTTAGATAATAGGGGTCAATTTAAAAGCTTCTTGTGCTTGGTCCATTACCACTCTGTAGACAAATAACCATCCTGCATTAAGTCATTTGGCTCAGGTCTCAGAAGATCCTCATTCTACTCTTCTGTGTTTCTTTGGTTTTCTCTGTGATGATGGGCAAGGCAAGTATGCTCACAGGCTATTACTCCATCAGTAGCAACACTATGACCTAGAGAGAGTCAAGTGAAGTCTGGAACAATACAACTAGAAGTCTTCCACTCCATGCCCAATAAAATAATGAAGAGGACCCTACATAAGCCAAAAATGGGACACACATGAACAAAAATTCTGCAGTCCTTGCCTGATGAACACAGACACTGCTCCTTCCATATATCCCTACCTCTGAAGGGCACAAGTAGGTGTCCAGTTGCAGGACAACTCATAGCCGTGCATTAAGAAGGACATGGATCTGTTGGAGCGAGTACAGAGGAGGGCCATAGAGATGATCAGAGGGCTGGAGCACCTCTCCTATGAAGTAAAGCTGAGAGAGTTGGGATTGTTCAGCCCAGAGAAGAGAAGGCTCTGGGGAGATCTTATAGCCCGCCCCTAAAGGGGGCCTACAAGAAAGCTCAAGAGGGACTTTTGATAAGGGCATGTAATGATAGGACAAGGAGTAATGCCTTTAAACTGAAAGAGGGTAGATTTATATTAGATATAAGGAAAAAATTCTTCACTATGAGGGTGGTGAGGCACTGAAACAGGTTGCCCAGAGAAGTTGTGGATGCCTCACCCCTGGAAGTGTTCAAGGCCAGGTTGGATGGGTCTTTGAGATTGCGAAGTGGCCACTCTCCCTTACACCACATTATTTATAAATGTCAGTGTTCTGACCAGTCCAGAGAATTCCAAACAGACCTAGCCCCCAATGTAGCAGGGCAGACCTGGCACAAGCACATAAAATGTTACACCCAATACAAACACGGGCTCTAGGTCTGAAGGGAGGGGGAGTAGGACCAAGAATTCCAGCTCAGGTCAAGAGGAAGTGAGTGCCCCATTGAACTCTCTGGCAGCATTGCTCTTACTCACACTTCTGCATCACTGCCTAACATTCAGGCAAGCTGCACACTGTGAACCTGACAGTGTGATGCTGCACAAAACATACCATGGAAGGGAGGGAAAACAGAGAATCGCAACATCAAATTCCTTCTGCCCTCACTAGTGGTGCCCTTTCCCTGCC
This sequence comes from Chlamydotis macqueenii, assembly GCF_036417535.1. Lineage (NCBI taxonomy): Eukaryota > Metazoa > Chordata > Aves > Otidiformes > Otididae > Chlamydotis > Chlamydotis macqueenii. The sequence goes on from NC_141562.1 coordinate 21,113,648, forward strand.
ACAGCATCAGGGCTAACCATGAACTAACAGATTCTCCATGAACCAGAGCACACGCTCTGCCCAACTGAAGAAAGCAATGGGCAGATACAAAGCAATGATGGGGGATCTAGCAGTTCCCTAAAAACCTGGTTGTGTGGACACAGGTGTGAGATTAATCTCACTTAGCTTGGAAACAGCCACCAAGGAGCACTGCAGGACAACAAGTTCAAACTTCTCCAGAGGGTCTTCCTGTGCTGTTCAAGAAGAATCGGACACAGACACATCCTGCAAAAGGTTACAGGGTGTAACCAGTTCAGTGACCAACACTGCTTGGGAAAGAACACAACATGCAATGTCTTCCATACTGAACACCTAAATCAGCCTAACGTTCAACCTAACATCACCCCTGACCTAACTGAGTTTTACATAGGATTGCCAAATTCTGTAATGGAAGACAACAATTTCCAGATGCTCATCAGATAGTCTCTCCACTTGCCAGTTTCCTGCAACAAAACATTATCTTCTTATGGCCATCCATTGGGAGTGCAGCCCTGGAGTGGACAGTGGCTGGACAACAGGAACACTGACCTCTTATACTATGAAAAAATCCAAGAGAACAAGGTAAGTGTTTGAACAAACAGGATTTTTATTGCTTGCCCAAATCAGTCCCTCCTGTTCTTAAAGCCAAGACCAAGACCTGTTGCCCCACACCACAGCCACCAGCATCAAGAGTGGTACTTCAAGGCTGGGATGCCAAGCTGCCAGAACAGCCATGCACATAATGAACAGAAGGAAGGGAAACACCCTTACCACACCTAGGGGTGCAGGATGAGCTAAATACGAGTATCTCAGACCACACCTAGACTTCTGTGTCTAGGAGTGGGCCCCAGGAAAGACATCAATGTGATCCATATCTGCTGAGCAAGTTCAGCAGAAGGCCACAAAGAAAGTCATCCACACTCATGGAGCGACTGCTGTGTTGGCTAGACGTTCCCAGCAGAGATCTGGGCCAGCCCACAGCACAGCACCTCACCGCCCTGCCTCCTCAGAAGCCCAGGCTGACAGCCTCCCTTCCTGCTGCAACCTCCCACCTCCTCTGCCTTAGGGGAGAAAGTCCCCTTCTCTCCAGCCATCCCTGTCCCCGGGTACCACAGCCCCATACTGGCCACCGCACCTTCATTTAAACCTTCCTCCCCTCCGAACCTTCCTCAGCAGCGGTGCTAACTGCCTTTCCCCTCAGTTCGCCGATCCCAGGTGCAGACTGGCCCAGGTGAGGCGTGCGCGCCCACCAGTACCCAAGCAGGTAGGCGCTCCCTGAAGCGACAGAGGGACTGGCGCCAGGGCCATGGGAAGCCACGCCGGGCGACCAGTGGCCATGCTGCAGAACCCCCCACCCCCTCGGCCCCCGCTGCCCTGCCCCGCCTCCACGCACGAAAGCAAGCGGCCCCTTCCTCTCGCCCCGGGCGGCCGTTGGGCTGCAGCGGCGGCCCCGTGCGCGCGCGGCGGCCGTGGCCGTTGGGCCGTAGCGGCGGGCGGCGGCCGACCCCGCAGCGCAGAGCAGAGACGCGGCCACGCCGCTCGCCCCGCCGCCGCGCAGGCTCCTCCCCTCGCCCCGCACCGTAACCCAGGCCGACTGCGGCACCGTAAGGCGACTGGGTGGGCTGGGCCTCCCTCCGCGGCGCCGCCGGCACCTGCCGCCCCGCCCGCCGCTCCTGCGCCAGGCCGCCCAGGGCACCGAGTGCCGGTGGGGCGAGGCCGGGCGGCGGAGGCCCAGGCCGCCCAGCGGCGGGGCGGGCGCCCCTCGCTTTGTCTCCAGGAGCACCGGCCGCCGGGGCCGCTCACACGGATGCGATACCCGGTAAGCAGCAGCAGCCGCTGCCGCCTCCCGGTGCGGAGAGCTGGCGGGGTGCTGCCTCCCCGCCTCCATCCCGGCGCTTTGCGCCAATGGCCCCTGCGGGCAGAGGGAGAAAGAGGCGGTGCCGTGCCCGCCGTGCTGTGCGCTGCCCTTTCCCGGGGCCGGTGCGCCCTCCGTCAGCATCGCTGCCCAGCAGAACGTCCCCGGTGCGCGATCGCTCCCGGCCGCCGCCGGCCCGGTGCCAGGTGCGGCGATCCCAGGCCCCTCGGAACTCGCCCCGCTCCAGGCTGGGCGGAACTTTGTGTACGAACGGGCTGGGGCGGGCGAGGCGGAGAGGGGAGCGGCTGGCGGTGCGGGGATGCGGCTCGGGCATCGCGGTGAGCCTGGCAGCTCCCGGGTGTGCGGGACGGCGGGCGAAGCTGCTGGTTCCACTGCGCCCGCAGAAATAGGTGACGGGGGGGAGCGGAGTTCAGAACGCTGTCGTCTTTCAGAGAGAAATCAAACTGCTATCAGTACTCTGGTTTTAAATAATTTCCATATACGTGTGGAGGATTGTCATCGGAACAGAAAGTGCAAGAATGTAAAAAGAGAAGTTGTGTTCGTTGGGCATCTGTCACTCTTTCCTAAGCTATTTCTGCTCATGTGCCTCATTTTGTACCTCCCTCATGCTGATCTCTGTAGGAGCAAAGGTGTCCCTCTGAAGTACACCAAAGAACATAATTCACTTATCTCACACGTGGATGCAGTGTCCTGTTTCAGAAGGATGGCGAAAAGTATCTTCTAGGGGAATTCCTCTTGGTTTGGAATTCTTTTTATTTAATATGCATCTGATTCACAATGCTTGTCTGAGAAGTCATGGGCAGAAAAAAAAAAACGGCCTTTTGCTGATAATGGAAAGTGGTGAGATTAGGAGGTACTGGATGGACTGTGGTCCCCTGGGAGTTCATTCCTCAGGCAAAGACTGGTTTTGAGAAAGTTCTGTCTTCACAGAAGTGGATTTTCTCCTCATTGCAGGCTAAAGTGGTTGACTGTCAAAAGTGCATATTTGATAAATTGCCTTAGACCATGAGGTCCTACAAAATAGGATATGGACCCATGACTTCCTGAGATATTCCTAGGAGAATGGAGTCAAGGTTTGAGTTGCTGAGGCAATACATTGTGCTACTCTTAACAGCTGGTTTTTCTGATGTGCTAAATGCATTTCTGCCTGGTATATTGCATGTCTGGTTGCTGAAGATATGAATAGCTAAACCGAAGGCCAGTGTTGACAAGCCCAGAGTTTCATAGATCACAGGAGAGTGTAGGAAGCATTCTGTAGGTGCAAATTTCATAGTTACAGTTTTTTAATAGTATCTTAAGTGTCTGCAAGTGCAGGGGGGTTATTTTATAGTATTATGTTTAAAAATAGAATTCAGTGTCTTGATCAATCCTGCAATCATGTCTATTACTGATATTGCTATGGGGATACTGTGAAGGCATTTTTCTTAATGTGCATGAAGTATGCTCAAGATGAAGCCTTAAGGCATTTTCTGGAGTTTAATCACCAAGCTGAGGAAGAGTATAGCTCAAGGTGAGGGGTGTAATGAAATTTTCAGCTGCTGAGGGGATGACAAGGTGACTTATGCATGAAAATACTGAGTAAACGCTGTATAAAAATAAATATTTGGTCTCTGTTTGCCAGGCTTGTATGCATAGTGGGGTTTTTTTTCTGTCCTTGTCCGATTTCTGAGACTTTATTTCTGTATCAAAGGTTACATTTCCAGTTTCTGTTCTAAAACTTAGTTTGCTGTCTTGTAATTAAAGTCTTTGTCTATAGCATTTTAATAAGTATTTAACATTATATTGCCATGCCAGAAAACATATTTTCTGGTAATAGTTTCCATTATATATAGAAGTACCAATCCGTGAAAGAAAGCAATCTTGCTTGTACAGTTCCTGAATGATCCCTGTGTAGTGGCTTAGTACTGTTGTTGCACAGGCATCCCTTTTATAAAAATCCAGCATTTTCCATCTTACACAGATGATAATACCTCGTGGTAATGCTGTCAGTCAGGCACCTGCTCAGGCACAACCCGTTGCCTACCACTTCCTGCTGACAGCTCTAGATGACTCACAGTTCAGCACACAACGTATGGAATTGCGTTAGGGAAGCTGTGGGCTCACTACATAATCAATGCAGAAAATATCTTCCTCTTCTAGCATCTCTGAACTGCTGTCAGTTGGCCTTCAGAGATGTCTAGCTCTCTCCATTGATACGGAAAAGAGCTTGGATAGACTGCAAAGGTCATTGGGACTCATCCTGAAGGGAAAAGCAAATACTTTGGAAATAGGCTCAAAGGTAGTCTGTGCATAGCTTCACTGGATTTTTTGCCATCTGCTCATAGCAGGAGGCATCCTGAATCATCTAGGATAGAGCAGGAGGTCAAAGACTTCATTATGAAATCAACTGTGTTATAGTTATAACTGTCAACAAACTGTGTTATATATAACTGTGTTATCTTAATTTAAGCATCGTACTGCAGAAACATGCCAGATTAACTGGTAGTTATTTGTACTGGTTGACCACACTCCATCCTGTAGGTAGTATCACTATCAGTTTTTTACCTGTAGTTTGCTTACTTAGCTATTAGTGTACAAATTAGTCAGAATCCATTGAACTAATGCCCCAAGTTTTTTTTTTTTCTGTATTTAAGGCCACAAGACAAGCTTCCTTCTTTATAGGCAATTTAATAGTCTTTAGATGAACTGTGAATTTGTATGTCAGAAATGTCAATTAAATTTAATTCTCCTTTTTTTTTTGTCACCTATATTATGAACCGTAAGAAGACAGAATAGGAATTTGTCATCAGATAGAAACAGAAATTGGTTGTTGCGACCAGTCACTCACCGAATTAACAAATATCCATATTAGAGGTTATAGAGTCTGAAAGTGTTACAAAATTAACTAGCAAATCTTGCCAGAAAGATCATTACCTTTTATAGGAAGAACAGGAAGGTTCTTAACCCTTCTGTCCTAGTGGCACTTTGCCTGTTTCTCTCAGAGGCAGAGAAATCTGCCTGTGCAGAAAAATCTGTGAAACCTAAGGATTTGCAAGGAATCATGCTTTCTCTGTTTCTTGAAAGTCTATGAAGTGCTGATTTTAGTCTGTCATTTGTTTCCCTTAGCAACAAAACTTCTTGTCTTCATGGTGGTAGTTGGTTTTATCATATCAAATTACGTATTGCAGGTATGCCTTTTTTCAGTATTTCAGCTGAATTGTCAAAGAACAAATTATGTAACAACAATTATTTATTTTCTTTCTGCCCTCTTCTGGCTTAATGTGCCCTGGGACACTAATTTTGTTGGGGAATTTGTTGTGAGTTTCCTAAAGGAAGGAAACGGCACTGTTTTTCTACACCACATCTAGAACATCCTTTTAGTGGGTCACTGGAAAGATGCTGTTCTGTGTTGCATAAGTATATTTCAGTGACTGCCTGAGAAGGCTATTGCTTGTAATCCAAGACATTCTAACATTGATGATACTTTATCCATTATGTTAAAAATGCTTTTCTACTGGAACTGAATTGTGTTACTAAAAAAGGGAAAGGGAGGGACTGTGTTTTGTTTTGACACAAGAAACTGCAAAAGAAAAACTGTCAGCAGTTCACAGATGCGTGTTTCAATGTTCAATATTTCTGGCCTGTTTCTCAACTATCTTAACAGTGAGTAATATCTTTGTAGACAGAGCATATAAATAAATCTAGTAGTGAATCATCACCTGTGTATACAGCTCAAATGCACAGGGTTATGTTGTAGTAGCATGGACATACTAGATCTTGATTTCAAAATAGTCTGTATAAAAATGAATGAGATGTAAGTAGCTATGTTAACTAACTACAGTCATCCAAATATTTGCAGAACAATTTAAAAAGTCTTCCAATAATTGTTTTAACATTTTTAACTGTGGGAAAACAGACCCTTGTGTCACCCACATTTTCTTTAGATGAAAATAAAACTCAATTTTGTGATATAAAATACAGCAATGAGTGGTGTAACCATACAGGCAAGACTTGGGTTTGGCAGATCTGTGCAGGGAGCATCTACTCTGCACACAATTTCTCCCTTACAGTACCCAAGGAGGTGAAGATGCTACTGTCCGTATGCCTCTGGCACAGTCTGCAGAGAAGAGAGACCTCTAGACAGTGTGCTGGGAGGTGGGTGGGACTGGTCCTTCAGTAAGTGAAAAAGAGGATGTAACCTTGACTCGCTTGGAGGAGAGATGATTGTATAGCTCAGCAGCTTCCTCTGACAGCTAGTGGAGCCTGGGAGGAGGTCTTGGTGATGCTATTTAAGTGGATCCATGGAGCTAGGGGTCAGTGTTAAATTATGAACCATTACCGAGACAGGCTTCTCTAGAGCCAAGCTTGGTAGCTCCTACTATGAAGAGCAACTTCTCCAATGAAAGATGTGGTGTTCTCAGCAAGTGGCTCCTTGTGGTGCTTCTTTTCATTGAAAAGCCCTTCTGTTGTTTTTGGTTGCCTGGGTTTTTATGTGCACAAGAGAATGATCTTGTCATGATGTTCAGTGTTTTGTTGTGGTTTTGGTTTTTGGTTTTGTTTGTTTTGTTTTTGTTTTTTTTTCCAGAAGGGACTACTTACTATACTAGCTGAATGGCTTGCTGTAACAGTGAACAGTTGTTTCAAAAAACATGCTGACAGATGAGCATGCTGTTTCTTTTTAGGAAGAACCAACAGAAGGCAGTTTGCCATTTAGGCTGTTTTTTAGCATATTTTATATCAAACCCAGGTGTCTATATAAATGATTTAGCGCTGTGCCAATACCTGGCCTGGCATTTCAAAAAGAGCTGAATGAATTAGATGCCTGTGTTTCTAACCTATTTTTCACCAAATTCACTTGGAACATCCACTTCAAAATAAGGATATCTGCACCATAGGTGACTTCTTAGCATGAAATGGTCATTTATGTTCCTTTGGCAATCACTGGATGTGCCCTATTTCAAATTTGTTGAGACAATTTAGTTCCATTGTGGGTGTTTTTTGCACTTGCTAATTTGGCTGTTTTAGTGAGGACTCTCTGGACCTCTATGGTTTGAAATGTGTCTTTATTCTAGGATTCTATAGTCATCGCATGCCACAGTGTAGTAAAACAGAGTATTTCTGGTTTAACTTCTTATTACAGTATTAAAGTAAGCTTTTTTATCATGCAGAAAGCACTCTCAAGAGTAGTTTCTAAAAAGTGGAACTATGCCACATTTTAGCTCTTATATTAGCAAATATTTCTAGATATACTGTAAAAGTCTTGATCCCAATGAACTCCAGTGAATGATTTTGATGGGAACCACATCTGGGCTTTACATTCCACCAAAATATTAAAAAAAAAGGATGAGTATTTCTGAAATAACTCGCTATTAAAAATATGCAAAATAAAAAATAAAAATATCATTGCTAACGCCCCAAGTCTCTGTTATTTTTAACAGAACCTAAGCTTTGAATGAAAAAAAATGCTTTGGAAAATTTTACCAGTGATGTCTTTGATGCAGCTTTTTAGTAAGACCAATAGTCATAATATTGACAAATGTTACTGACAGCAGTGAAGGCAGTGTGTTATGACTAATTCCTGTGGAATTTAAAAATATTTTACAAAGAAGAAACTAATGTTTCAAAGTAACTAATAACATTAGCTACTTTGAAACATTGTTACAAAGTGGAAACTAATGGAATACTTATTGAAGTTGGGCAGTTATTTGCTTATAAATCTGAAAAGCTCATTCAAGATTTAAAAACCTCTTCTGAAGAACTGAAGAAGGAAAAGCAGCCTCAAGTACCTCTCTCTGGGGTACCACCAGGCACTGTGTGCATCCTTTGGCAGAACTTGGTCCTGCCTGGCCTCATTGTCTTCGCTGGTACAGTCAGCTCACGTAGTCAGGTTATATTGGTGAAGGGCATATCGTACTAAATGACATTTCAGAGTCCGTCATTGGAATGCATGGAGACTGGTACAAGTTCTTTCTGCCCAGATGGTGAGCTGGCTTCACACAAGGCATTGCAACGCCAAACTGTGTAACTTAAATAGTTCATACTGCACTTGAGCAAATAAGCCTTGCTGTGCAGCCATGTGTACCACCTTTTGCCGTCACAGAGCACAATTACATAGCTTGCAGACTTCTCTGGGTCATGCCTCTGTGGCTCTGAGCGCAGGCAAAGGGGCTTTTGTTTGTCCACATCCATCCATCCTGGCTATTGTTTGAAACGTGCCAGTGTGGAACATAATATGAGGGCATTGGAGAATTTGTGATGAATTGTGATATTATACCTCTCAGAAAAACAAGAGTTTGCATATGCATTCTCCTGATCTTTTCCTACCACCTCTGTCTTGTCAGCCTACTTTTGAGGTACTTGATATGTCTTGATGTACTTATTCTATCTTCATGTACTACTATTTGCATATACTCTCTGCGTTTCACTTCCCTGGTACTTGGTACCATGCTTGTTAGCCCAAACAGAGAGAATGACTTTCAGTGCCATTTAAAACACTGATTTTCTCAGCCACAGAAAACAAATTGAGGGCCTTTGACTTAATAACGCTGGATTTTACAATGGATTAACACATAGTATAATGAGCTGGATCACATAGGAAAACAAGTGGGTTTTGAGGAGGAAATGAGATTTGGTGAAGAGTGCTGCTACAAGGGAAGTTTCTTAACTATTGAATGAATGTTAAATTCTTATATTCTGACTCTCAGAAAATCTATCATTAGAAAAATCTTGGTTCGCATGCTAAATGTCCAGAAATTTCTTCTTAATCAAACATTCCCTAAGTCCATCTCAGGTAGTTGTAGTGTGTGAAATTGTAAAGCAGAAAAATGAATATATACTCTTAAAATTTAGAGCACTTTACACTCTAATATTAGATTGAGACAGCTCCCAGCTAGCATTGCTACTTCTCCCCTGTGGATGGAGTTGGAGTGTAGTTCACGGTATTAGCATAACTATTTTGTATCTGTGAATATAATTAATTTCAGTTACACTGAGAGATTTGATATTTCAATTTCTCTTTGCTCTTGTAGAGTGAAAAATGGCTGTATTTCCATAAGACAAAGAGTCACTCATCAGGACTGGGCAATTATTGTTAGGTGCTGCACAAATTTCTAGGGTGCATTTTCAAAGCCAGCGCATATCAATGTGCCCCTCGGAAGGGGGCTCTCTGTTTTGCTGCCTTCATGTTCTGCCACCTCCCTTGCATTCTGAGTTTGAGAAGGAAGTAATTGATTTTAAAAGTCTATTTGATTTTAATTTGGGTCAGCTACAACTTGTCACTGGTGTCAACAAAGTGGACATGCAAGGAAGTGTGGAGAGAACGAGAGGAGCCCTTTGGCAGTATGATGGTCTTCGACCAGCTGAAGGTGGTTGTAAAGCTGCGCCGTGAGGAACATTATGCACAGAGGCATTCCTGGGAGCTGACAGACATGCCTGTGGTGGTGGCTTTAGTAAAGCTTAACTTTCTGCATTTTAATTATGTATAATTCTGGCCAGTGTGTCCACGTGTTAAGGATAGTATATTGGAGTGCAGTCATAAGACAGCCCATGTTCTTTATAGGTTGTTTGTTTTTTTTTCAAATTACGCTGCCACCTGTAATAGCTAATATATTTGAGTCTTATTTGACATTTTTGTAAAAGTGATACAAGCGCATCCTAGTATTTCTTCTTTATTTACAGTGTCTGTTTTTCAGTGTGTTACTGAAACCAAATTTAAAAAGTCAGTTTCCTCTTTTATTTGTAGCAATTTGCTTGCACTGTGGCTTGACTTGTGCTCTCTGCAGAGCTTTTTATCCTTTCAAAGCTCTGACACAATTTTGAGGAAGTTTGAGTTTCTGCTGTTACCAGATGTCTCCACTTTAAAATACCTGCTGTTACACTTTTTTTTTCTTATTATTAATGCTTCTTTAGGCTAAAAAAATCACTGAAATAACCTCTGTTTATAACTTTAATATACTTAGAGACCACCAAGATGAGAAATGTTTGCAAGTAAAGGATTCTATGATGTCTCCCTGTGCCAGCTCCAAAGAGATTTTGGCTGGAGGATATCATAGGCTTCTTTAACAAAGACTTTTTTGGGAATACTGGCCCAAAAAAAACCAAACAAAATCAAAACACCAATTAGTGGCTTTTGTGTTTCCCAGTTGCTGCAGTAACATTTTTCTACTTGCCTACCAGCTAGGAGGAAAGGTCTTCAAGGTGTGGTAATAGTTGAAAGAAGCATATGATCCATGTCCTCTGTCCTCCACAGGTAAGTGTCTCAAGAGCATTCCCTTAAATGTTCATCTCCTCACTAGGTTTTGGAGAAAGTCCATAAGGGAGAAAGTATTGAAAAGCAGTTTTCTTGCTCAAAAGCTGCTGGAATAGGGAACTGAATAGAAATACATTTCTATACCCTTTACTTTTGAACAATATTTTCTTTGCTAAATTGAATGATTGGAATATTTTGCAGTTTTTCATACTAGGATGCATACTTTAGACCTAAACCAGCCTTCTGTTCAGCTATTGTAGATCTCCCAGTTCCTTCTAGGGCAAATAAAAAAAAAAAGTCCACAAGTGATGGATAAGTGAATGAATAATTGGCTTTAAAATACATACTTTTTAGATCTTACTTTTTTTTTTTTAATGGTTATTCCTGAGCCACACAGAGCATATGAATGCAAAGTCTCTCACTGAAGATTTTATTTCTGCTTAGAATATGAGCTGCAGGGACAGAAGATTAACATGAGCCTTGCACTGGCCAAGCTTTTAGCCCTCTCCTTTCAGAGTCTACCACATCTACAGTGGTCCAGCTGAAGAAGGGTTTCAGGTGGACCTAGCCATGAGGCAGTATGTTTCTTGGCGTAGGCTAAAGCAAAAGTATTTTGTTATTGTGGTCCGATGAGGCCTTTCTATAGTTTGTGAATAGGCAGTGAATAGGTTCTCCTGCCAAGCTGATCATTTGTGCCAGAGCTTCATGTATATAAAATTAAATTGTTTAGAGAACTGTTTTCATTAGCACCACAACCACAACTAATGTTGATGTCTTGGATGTATAAGCCATGCTTCATTTTTCTTGTCACAAATTGTGCAAACATTTTTAATACCTTAATTTCAAAACAGAAGGTCTTGAAATTGAATTCACAGACCTGTGACATGCCTGATGATGGGAATAAAAATCTTGAAAGTGAAAAACATGAGTATAAAGTCAAGCAAGAATACATTAATTGAGATTGAGAGGTCACATGTAAAAATGGAGTAAGACTGATTTAATAAGGTGGAATGAGTATACCAGTAAGAGCTTTTACAAGTAAACCAGAATGATTCTGGTTATTTTAAAGAAAGTGTATTACTTAAACAAATTTAATGTCTCCTGTAATACTTGCACTAATGGTTGAAATTGGTCTAATAATCTAATAAATACTGTTAGTTTCTGAGAAAAAAAATGAGGAAGACCCAAATACAGAAATCAATACTTGAGAAATGCAGCCAGCTAAAAACACTTTAGTGTTTTCTCTAACCCAGAATCCTCTGGCCTCTAGAGAGAGGTGTGCTGAGAAAATATCTTTGCTGAACCCACTCTTTATGCTTTTACAAAAGCAGAAAGCGTATTTGTTGCAATATATAAAGCGCCTTCGACATTCAGGATCAAATCTGTTTAGGTATAGTTCACAGAAGTGAAAAAACACATTAGGAGCTTCATTATCATATTTCAAATGCAATTTAAATAATTTCTTTCCCTTTCAAGGTTGAGGTCTTTGTTATTCTTTTCTTGTTGTTGATGACCACAACATGTATTTGTCTTTACCTGTTCTGAGCTATTCAAGGAGCAGTTACTATCAGTTGACTCATCAGAGTTCATTGTATTTTGAGTGTTGTTGAAGTCAGCAAGCTGTGCAAATGGAACACATGGTGCTTGAAGTATTTTTCTCTGCTTTATATTACTGATATGAGTTTGTGTGCTAAGTTTTATTTTTAATTATAGGCTTAGTGGAAAAAAACATGCCAGATTCACACTGTTGATAAATATATTTGTCAAAACATATGCTCAAGGGAGAACAGATTCTGTGATTAGTTTTTGAACTTTTGAGTTTGTCACTTAATGCTTGAAAGTTGGGATTTTTTTCAGTTGCTGTCAAAATCGTAAAAATAAGTTGTTATATTGTGTTTGAATCCACTGTAATAACATTAGAACAGCTCAGCTAGTCCACAACTGTCCTGTAAGCCCACACGCATTCCTATTTTAAATTCTAGATGCTTGCTAAATTTCAGATTATTGTTAAATATGTAAGTGCTCTGATACCAAAGTAATGAGTGGGTGCAAGCATGCAAATTTACGTGACATTTGAATGTATTTCTTTCTAATCTGAATGGCTTGTCTTATTTTTTCCAGCACACGACCACAATCAATGTATCTATGTTCAAGTTCCCCTTGGGCTGATAAACCCTGAGACAGCTGGCTGCAAGTACTGAGGGCTGTATTGGTACTGCCCTTTGCAGTCAGATGGAGACTTTGGAGGAAAAGAGCCATCTTCTTGGTTTGCAGACAGAGAACAACATGGAACAACCATTCACTGTCAGCTCATTGGTATGTATGACAAAGGAATGCTCTAATGGCTGAGCAGCCTCACTTTCTAGCAGGAAACAGTTCCAGAGATCTGCTTGCGGTGTCGGCTGTCAGCTACAGGGGTCTTTTCCTGCACGCTGCCAGTTCCTCCCACATTCTGCCTGATGGTTTTGTTGGAATTTATTTTATTTCTATATATGTAGTTTATGGGGTTTTAGCCTGTTTTAGTGATCAGATTTTTGAGAAGTGAAGTGAACATTTGCAATAGAAAGAGTAAGAACTTTCATCAAAGTAAGAGGAAAAAACTTGCAGTAGCCAATTATTTAGCCACTTAACAGGAAGGTAATGATTATAATAAGCAGCTATGCTGCTTCTTCAGTACAGTTAATTCTAACTTTTTGGGCTTTAACTGCCTCGTTTGAAACTAGAAATGAATATTTGAAATGAACTGTTGACTGAGCAGGGAAACTTACTGCTCTTTGTTAGCAGTCATACTCTATACATTATGTAACAGGAGACTGAATATTCAGGCCCTCCACCAAATTATTTCACTAATATAAGGCAGAACCTTATAGAATTTCATGTGTGCAGCATTCTAAAGAGGATATGCTTTGTGTTGCCTTTGATCATTTCTACAGGGATTTACTTAATTCTGTCTTAATATTTTTTCTAGGATTTTTTGTAGTTTGAAGATTTGAGGAGGGGGATAAGATCACTTTTTGTTTGTAATTACAATCACAATTTTTTTACAATTGAGAAACATGTTAGAATGTTTTCAACTATGGCTAGCGGTGGGGAAACTAATGCCTATTTTGAGAAAAAACCTGAAAATTTCCCTTGAGTTTCTTGAGTGAGATCACTTACTGAAAGTGAAACATAATATCTGATTCTCTTTGCTAATATCTCTGTTCTTTTTCAGAAAAAGCTGGTAGCTATTCCTGACCATACAGACATCTCTGTGACCCCAGAAGAGAGAGTACGTGCCTTAAGCAAACTTGGCAGCAATATCACAATCAATGAAGATATCACTCCACGTCGTTACTTTAGATCTGGAGTAGAGATGGAGCGAATGGCATCAGTATATATGGAGGAGGGAAATCTGGAGAATGCTTTTGTTTTTTATAATAAGTTCATAACGTAAGAAAACATTTTTAGTCACTACAGCTTATAATTCTTAGTAAACTGAAATGAAGAGTTGCAGTGAAAACAGGGTACCTCTATAGAGTAGGAGAAAAATGTTTACTATTTTCTTGCAGAATAGCTTTGTTCTTTTGAAATCTTTAACCACGGTCTTTGTTGTAATTTCATCTAGACTGTCAGTATCGTAGCCCTATTCATCTATTAACTGCCAGGCGTGAGCTAACCTAATGTACAGAGGTTTAAGTTTACTGTACCAGGCTATACTATGAGCACTGTTTCCCACAGATTATTCTGTATCTATCATCATGTTGGTTAAATAGCAACTTGGCTTAAAAAGCAATATTTAAATAAGGTTTCTGAGTCTTTACTATTTAAGCCCTATGAGTATCTGGAGATCTTAAAGATGGTAGCATTGCACAGCACTTAAAGAACATGAAAAAAAGGCTTTTTGCCCCTTTACTTTTCTTCCACAAAAGGGTTAAGCGTAATTTGTTGGTTTTTTACAGGAGTAAATACAAAATCCACAATATATGTTCATTGTATGATGATTCTTCCTGCCTCCATCCCCAAGAAATCCAAACAACTTTCATTACAACTCTCAAAATAACCAGTTGAAAAATATATTAGTGGCAGATTTTTAACTCCCTACTTTTGCTGGCGGCTGCACTGGTTTGATTTGTTACTTCTGAAAAGGTTTTTTGTTATATGCATATTTTAAAATTTTCATAACAGGAAACCTACCCTTATTTTCAGCATACTCTGAAAACCAGACCAAATCTTTCTTATTCCACTTAATTTTAAATGTATGTATCTCTATAAAAAGAGTCTGGAGGTGAATATTGCACAAATTGCTGAAAAAATTATAGCACCTGTATATTCCATACTCTTTGCAGCTGACTGTTGCTATAATTCAGATGTCTGAGTAGGTTTATAATACTGCAGTTAGCTGTGCATCTTGGCCTGGTAAAAATAAATGCATTAATGGTAGTCGGTGCTGCATTCTGGACTTCCTATTTAAGATTCAGCATTTCAGCTAAGGACAGATAAAGACAACAGAAATAGGATTTAATAACACTGGCTAGGGTGAAGGGTGCTTTTGTGGGCTATTTTTAGGTTCTGGCTGCTAGTTAGTCTTTTTTTTTTTTTTAAGCCAACCACTACTAATGAAAACCAAAATTTAATCAGATGTAGAAAATGATCTCCTGCCATTACTCTGTGTCCCATACAAGTCTATACAAGAATTTAAGTGTTACTTTAAACAAATATGTATAAACCTGCTCCAAGTCATCTGGAATTCGGTGTTTAACATTTATGTGAGTGCTTTTTCTGCCAGCATAAAAGCTAATGTGGATATTCCTCTGGATCATGAGGTGAACACATGCGTATTTAATTTTCTAGGTTGTTTGTAGAAAAGCTGCCCAGTCACCGAGACTATCACCAATGTGCAGTACCAGAAAAACAAGATATTATTAAGGTAGGGTTATGATTTCCTGGCCTTTAAGAAATGTTTCCCCCAGAATCTCTCTGTTTTGTCCTAGTACTCCTTTTCCCTCAGTGCATGCATAGCCCATGGCACCCACCACAGCTTGAATTTCTGATGCCTTTCTCCACTAGTCATTAATCTTTTATTTTGGTTTAATCATTTATCATTACTGGAAATTAAATTATTGTTCGGAAAGGTAAACAAGAACGGTCTCTGAATTAGTTGGTAGATTGTTGGAAACTCAGGTACCTCTATTTCTGAAGGTTCACGTGTTAAAAATACACTAATTAAACAGTACTTAGAGTTTGATTCTTGTCCCAGTTATGTGAGTGGCTAATGGTCCAAACTGACTATCACAGAGAGAAAGAGAGATGTGTGGCATTACTGGTGTCTGTGCAGTATTTGCTTACCCTGCTAAATAATCAAAGTATATTTTTGCTGTCTTTATTACGAATATGTATTTACTTAGTTTTTATCAGATTTTTTTTCCCCTCCACTTGTATACAAAATAGTTTTAGTTGTTTTTGTTGGTTTTTTTTTTTCCCCCTCCCCTAAAAGAGAAGTTTCAAATACAGCCTTATGCTGAGGTTAAAACATCTGGAATTGCCCAGTGAGAATTGTTAGAATAAGTGTAAGCGTCTCCTGCTTCATGCTACCATATTTGCATGCTTTCTCTACTGTTAAAGCTGAATCATGGTATTTTCAAAGCCAAAATGCTCCATGCCAAATTTTTGAGTGTGGCCACAATCTAGGAAAACATCCCTGTTGAGAAAGGGCATCTAACATGTTTCTGCCTATGGCACTCAGTAGGATTAAGCACACTCAGTGGGATTAAGCACCTGGTGTCTTTCCCTCCTTTGCCTACAGCCTCTAAATTGTTTTGTAGTAGCGTCTGCATCAGTAGGAATCGTTGGGCATTGCTTTTGTTTTACAAAGCAAAATTGTTTTGTCTGCTGGGGCTGTCACAGGAAGCTACATGTGTAGCTGTCTCTGCAAATAAACATTTTTTTTTCCCCACCTGGAAATGGACATATTCAGTCATATTTCTGTCCAGGGAGTCACAGAGAAAAATGTGATGATCCTACCGGAAACATGGAAAGTTGGACTTAGCTTTTTAAATAAATTATACCTACAACAAAAATGTTAGTGATCACATGCTTATTAAATAAAACAGAGATAACAGATTGCTAGAAAAAGGACTAATCTTTCCTTGAGATAAGAAGTAGTCATGTCTCACCTTTCACTGACATAAACTAAGATAGCATTATTGAAATCAATGAACTATAGAAGTCCCATAAGCTGATGATTTAGTGTATATTTCTTCTTTTGTTTCCTGAGAGAAAAGCAGTAATTTTTTCTATTTGGTATTTTTTAACATTTGTATTACAGCTGAGTTTGTTTTTCAGGTGGTTCTTTAAAAAAGTGAAAAGTAAACTTACTTAATCTTTCTCCCTTATCTCACCCCAAAGAAATTGAAGGAGGTTGCATTTCCACGGACAGATGAATTGAAGAGAGATCTTTTAAAAAAATATAACTTAGAATATCAAGAATATATGCAGAGCAAAGTAAGTTTTATATGGTTATTAAATCTTTGTTGTATTAATATTTTTCTGTCATATAAAAATTAGTCAGTAAAATGCCAGTTCTACAAGAACCTAATCATTCATGGGCTGCTTAGAATGACTTTTCACTTCTCGGAATCTAATCAGTCGGTCATTCAAAAATACATAATGCAAGTGTATGCTTGGAAATAAATGTGCTGTGATATTTACTTAATAACTGTCTACAAATATCTGAGTAGGTCTTTGGTACACTCTGATTCTGTTTTATAAAGAGGATACTGTTGATACACTTACATGAGTATGTGGAAAAGATACTTTGTCTCTGAATGTGCTCAAGTTTGAATTCATCCTGTTTGAGACTGTAAATATTTGCATCTTGTGTATTGAAGTAACTGAAAAAAAGGATCTGTAGTTTTAAGAACTTATCTTGGAAAAAGCATTTGAGAAAAAGCATCTTTTTCTTTCCTCCCCTAAAAAATTGACCTAGGGAATTGTGGACAAAGGAAAAAACAAAACCAAAGCAAACCCCAAAATGCAAAACACCACATCCCATATTCCTGTCACCGATTTGTTTGAGGATTGCTTTCCTGTTCTATTTTGTTTGCGACATTTTGTGACATTTAAGAAATGACTTTGTGATAGTTTTTTATGTTATTGACTTTATTATAATGGGTGAATGAGGCAAGTGCTATCACTACTGAAGTAAAACAGACCACCACAGGTATGCAAGTTGGAAGCTTTGTCTTAGGAGTTCCTTCCTGTATTTTTTTCCATATCGTAATATTTTGGGGATATAGTTATATTTGCCAGTTCAGCAAACAGGTTCCAAAAGACTTAATTTTTAATGACAGGATTTGATGGTTTTATTAAGCAACTAGATTGCGTCTTTCCCTTCTTTTTTTTTTTTTTGCAGCTTTTTTTTGTGTTCTGAGAATGTCACTATTTTGCATATGTTTCAGAACAAACGTAAAACTGAATTTCTGAAGAAACTAGAGCATCAAAAGCTAATAGATGCAGAGAAGAAACGAATCGCACATATGCGGCAACAGCAGCTTGAATCAGAACAGTTTCAATTCTTTGAGGATCAACTTAAGAAGCAAGAACTAGCTCGAGATCAGAAAATCAAAGAGAGCATGGTTATGTCTGAACAGATAGATGGAAGTATGCTATCTTGTATTTCTATACCGCAGAACAGTTCCTTATCTGCTGCACTGCTTGAGAAAAAAGAGAGGAGTGGCACATCTGGCTGCACTGGACATTCACCCCCAGTAAACCAGGTCTTAAAGCCAGTGGCTACTTTAAGTGCTGTTCAGAGTAAGTGCAGAGATTATATTTTTTCTTTTTTGTTTTATCTGCCTCTTTGCTGCTTGTAGCAGTCCACATATTGCATATGCATATATATTTATTCACCATGAGGATGTCCATAGTGAAGTAGGCATGAGCAGGTTGTTGTACACACAACAGTTTGAAATAGTTTCTTCGTTTTCAGATGAGTTTAGCTGCACAGCTTCGTGTTTTCCGGTTGAGTACCAATAGATGGATCTAGAGATTGAGCCTTAGTGTTCCTGTGGAATGAAGTCTGAATCTTGCTGTTGACTTGAAGGGAACAGAAGCAGAACCTGCAATGGTTTGCCCTGGAAAGTCCTAGCCTGGGAAATGGCGTTCAGCTCAATGTCACCTCAGGGGCAGGCTAGTGAATGTATCTTATAGGCTGGTGACCTCAATTTAGGGTGAAGTGTTTGTGCTGTAGATTTATTCTCTTTAGAAATCTCTGATGTGGTAAGTATCATTCTTTCACTTTTAATAATTTCCTTTAACTGTGTATATTTCCTAATTTTAGAGAACTTCCCTGTGTAAGCTGCAAATGCCTTTTTATCTCTCTCTCCTTTTTTTGTTTGTTTGGGGTTTTTTTTTGGTTTTTGTTAGCTCAATTGGCCGAAGCACTCAGAGGCGTCATTTTGCCCAGGGATCTCTGCCACAAATTTCTGCTGCTAGCGGAGGCAAATACCGTAAGAGGAATAGAGACATGTGGAATTCTCTGTGGAAAACTGGTACAGTTTAACACTCACTTTTGTATGGGGAAAGGCATATTTGATAGTGCTGTATTTTCCTGTAATGTATCTATTTCAGAGCACAAGCAGGTTTAAACAATTAACCTTTAATGTAATTAACTTCATATTATAACCTGAGTGGTCACTTCAGCAGTGTGGGCTTGCCTTATTGGGGAAACAGTTGATCAAAGTTACACTGCTGTCATTATAAAATGTAGCAAGTTTTTCAGCATGCTGTACAATACAGGCTTTTTCGAGTACTTTCTCTGGCATTCATCTAAGGTAAGTGAGGTTTAGTTACAGGACAATGAAATATAAAGACTGTTAGAATCTACTGGAGTCATCAAATTCATAATGGCACAACAAAAAAGAAGAAGAAAATCCCCCTATCAAGCTGTAGAACATCTGATTTTTCAGGCTGTTTTTTTCCTTTGACCTAGATAACATTTAACATCCTTTCAGAGCCAGGAAAGATGTCATGGCTGATGCTGGCATACACTTGGACATTATCTTTAAAATTCTTTGTATTTTAATTGTATAAAGAAAAAGAATAGCAAGAGTAGTGATGTTCCAAGTTTCAAATAAAATAATAATAGTATTCTCAAACTTCTTTTTTTCATACTTTTAATTTTTTTTTTAAAGACATCCTTTTCACACTGGTCTCTGTGAACATTTCAATCCAACAATCGCATGTTGTTACTAATACTTCCCTATATGTTCTGATGATAAAAAGCTAAGGTATATTTTCAGGTGCAGCAAGTCAGTATAGCTGCACTGAAATCAGTGGAGCTGTACTGCTTCGTTTTAGCTGATAGGCCAACATCTTTCAGATTCTGATTTAGCATTTATTCATTAGTTCATTTTTTCCACTCTAAATCAATGGTTTTTTTACAGACACATAATGAATTTACTATTACCCATGTAATAGTGCCAAAGCAATCTGCAGGACCAGACTACTGTGACATGGAGAACGTGGAAGAATTATTTGGTATTCAGGATCAGTATGATCTCCTCACTTTGGGTTGGATTCATGTGCGTATGACTCATAGATTCTGGATTTTTCTGTATCAGGTCTGCATACTATGTGAAAGAAACCCCTGAAATTGCAATCTAAAGAAATAACTGGAATAATCCATATTAATTTGCTCTCTTAATACTGACTGTAGTGGTGTAAAAGAGCACTAATGTTCTCCACACATGAGTATTTCTTAACAAAATTGAGGCATCCTGTTGACACAATGGGCCTGCTTTTGCCAGTGCAACTTTTGTTTATATCAGTTTAGGGGTATTTTTTTTACTTTTTAATGCCATTTATTTTTCTACTTTATTTGAAATTTGGGGGGGATGGCATTGTGTTGTTTAAACTTTATATTAATTTCACTCTTAGGGATTTTGGACCATGAAGTGATTTCCTTTTGTCTTGTGCTTCTTCATTCCACCTTTTCCCCCCATGATCAGAAAATTGCTTGTGCATCTAGTTGTGAATGTGCCTCCGTAAACCTCATCCTGAAAAGGCACCCCAACAATATGGAATCTGGGTTAATAGGAACTTAAGAAACCAACCTGGGAAAGTACTGACCCTATCACTTGTTACAAACTATTTTTTCTTCTTGAATGTGTGTCGACCTTGATTTGTAAGAAATATTTCGTGATGTTGAGTTTTCCCTTTCTTTTTGTAGACACATCCAACACAAACGGCATTCTTATCCAGTGTTGATCTTCATACTCATTGTTCTTATCAGCTAATGTTGCCAGAGGCCATTGCAATTGTTTGTTCACCAAAGCATAATGAGTGAGTTCTGATTTTTCTAAGTAATATTTAGATATTTTCCCTTGCTCCTTATCTTAAAATTTGATCAAATGCAAACAGCACATCAGCTAGGATGAAGGGCAGGAATATTGTATTGTGACTTTGTTTTAGTTGTCTAAGTTGTTTAGACTTGCATTCCAGTCAGTCTCTATGCACAGTATTAACTCTGGCTTGTCTCTCCTCCTCCCTCCCAGCTCCATGTTTTAGATTTTATTTATTTTTATACTCTGTTCAACCAAGTAGTAATAGTAGGAGCTGTTCTTCTGGACACCTCATTGCCAGTGCCCTACCACAGATCTATCTTCATTCTGTCTGATGAAGGAAGTGGAGGGGTTAGGCAAATTTCTCTAGGATGATATGAAAATTGCAGTTTGGGGAGTAGAGGGATAAAGATCACTTTTTTTGATAATAAGGTCTTACTTTTGTATTTCATAAAATACAAACAATAAGTATCTGGAAAAACCTGGAACTGTGTAACAATTAATGTGATGGTTTATAATGGAACAGGTTGCCCAGGGAGGGTGTGAAGTCTACATCCTTGGAGATATTCAAAACCTGACTGGACATGGTCCTGGGCAACCTGCTTAAGGTGATTCTGTTGTAGCAGGGGGGTTGGACTAAACAATCTTCAGAGGTTCCTTCCAACCTCAATTTTGTGATGCTGCTTTGTTATGCTTGGAGTTTCAAGGCCTCAGGGCTAACTAACTCTGTTGTTTAGACTGTGCATCAGCCTTTCTTTCTGGCCTTCTGCCCCTGTAGATGACTCCTATGAATCCCATTCTGGTTGCCTAAGTTCCTAAATGGGCCATTCAGATATCAGAGCTGTAACTATAGATTGAGTGGGAAGTGCACAAGCACTAGGCTTTGTAACCCAGTGCACGTCTGCATGCCTTTTCAAATCTCTGGTCTTTCAAGCTTCTTTCATAGTTTATGCTGATACCCTGTAACCAACTCTAACCCATTACTTCTATCTGTAACATTTATTAATCAGGTGCTGTCCTGTAGTTATTGGGTATTAATGTTCTTTATAGAAGGATGGGTTTTCTAACGTTTTGTTTAATAGTCAGTGTTAGGTCATGCATATGCAACAATGTGTTTTCTAGTAATTTTTATTACTTGATTACCTAAAAGAGTGGGAAGGATGCGTATTCTCACTAGTCATTTACACAGCTAGCTTAAAGGCTGTTCTCTAAGTAAGTTGCCCCTCTGGAGTTCAGTGAGTCAAATGCAATCTAAACACCTTTCTGGTTTGTTCCTGCATGAACTAGCCTTGACTCTTTGTAGCCTAACCTGCCTAATGTGACTAGCACCAGTACTGTGGTCTCTTTCTCCCCTTCCCCTAATCATCTCTTTCTTTACAGGAATACAGCTCCCCTTGATTTCAAATATCTTAACAATCCAACTTAGCCTTAGCTCCTGTGTACCAAAGATCACTGAGTACCATTCTGTTGTCCTTCTGTTAAACTAAGCAATTTGTACGTGAAACTTTGGCCTTGTATTATGGGGACAGTATGTAACAGGAGTTTCATCTTTTGCTTTGCAGCACTGGCATCTTCAGACTTACTAATGCTGGCATGGTAGAAGTTTCTGCTTGTAAAAAGAAGGGATTCCATCCGCATACAAAAGACCCTAGGTTATTTAATGTAAGTATATAATCCAACGTGTTTTTGGCTGTTCAAATTCTTGCCTGTGGTTCTGCTGCAAGCAAAAATTACATGTGTTTCAGATTAGGTTTCTTTGTATTTTTCCCCCATTTTAATAATTGACTACCTTTACTTCACTGACTGACATAGACATCAGGAGTCCACTTAACAGTAAATAGCAGCCGTGAGATGTGTGATACACATACATAGCCATTCAAATGGTGGGTAACCAGAGGCAGTTACCATCAGTCACAACTTTTACCTGCTTTCAGAAGCCACAGTTTCAAATGGGTGTTATTCCTGAGCTCTTTAGTTTTTAAAGGTTCAGACTGGGGATACTCAGTTCATCTCCCCAGCTGTGGTGTCCCAGCAGCTAAAAAGTACAGCTATGAGTAGATTAAGCCTTATTTCCTTGCCCAAAATTTTCCCTGGGTTTCTTGTAACCTTTTCTCAGTAACTACCATATCTTTTGATGTTTTAATACCACAGTATGCTATATGTATGGCTGAACAGTACAGTCATTCAGAATTATCAGAAATGTCTCCAAAGTCTGGAAGACAACATTCTTTACCTTTGAATAATTGAGAAAATATATACATATATATATAGATATATAGATATATATTTTTTAACATTGGGATCATTTCAAATACAGAGCATCTCATATAGCTGAAATAAAATGACTGAATGCAGATAAGTAATGCTGAAAGGCATTGGAAATTACTTCTTTGTTGTAGGACTCTCAGAATGTCAGTATGACTCCTCAAAAAGAGAACAGGTTTGGGTTCTTTGTTTTGTTTTGTTCTGTTCTTTTGTTGCTGACTGTAGGGATAATGAGAAGGTAGTCCAACTCTGAAAACTTTTAAGACTTTTATTCCAGATGGGCTCTTTTCAGTGGTCCTTTACAGACTTAGTTAATCAATGAAGTCACTGGCCACTTCAGTTCATTTATAAACATTAGACATAGTGCTGGTACCGCATGTCAAACTCAAATATTCTTTCAGGTACAATCCCCAGAACACACTGATCTTCCAAAAAAAAAACAAAAAAAAAACCAGTAAGATCATAGCCTCATATCCTGGAGGAAAAATATCAGAGTTGATGATGCAGGAAGCTTCGTGAAACAGGACTAGTACAATCCTAATCTGTTTTTGTCTGGTGTGGTAAAAACTCTTCTCCACAGACCCAAAACAAGCTGTTACTTAGTCACGACTGTGTCTAAAGACACAGTCTAGTTTTGAGTGCTTAAAAAAAAAAAATCCATAATGTGGGCAGACACATCTGAAGCTACTGCAGGAAGAGAACAGAGTTCATGCTTTCCTTGCTGCTGTTCCCCATGCACCTGTTCTAATGCAGCACACAGCACCTTCCTTCTCCATTTCAGGTCTCCCATGCTGTGATACATAAAGGATAGCACAGACCTATAATCTGTTTCACAGGCTAAGCACTAAACAATATCCTCCTTAGAAATTTATTTCTGATTGCATGTTGTTGTCCTTGCTTTAGTCAGCAGTCTATATCTGTGATGATCAGGTTTGCCTGTGAACAGGCACGGTGACAAGTACAATCAAAACTGGATAGATAGGGATAGTATTAAGCAGGCAGAGAAAATAAAAAGGAAACAATAGCCTACATATGCTATCTTACTGAAACTGATTTCTGTGAGTAATGGGTTGACTTCTTCTGCAGCCATGTACCCATGTGGTCGGGAAAGACATAAAGATAATTGTGCTGGATCTGAGGTGATACGGATGGATGACAGCGATGTTACTATACAAACAGCCAAAAGAGAAACATGGATTCCTGTTTTTTCCTACATTTTCAGAAATGACTTTTATATTTATACATTTTAGATTGAATGGTTTGATATTTATTGCTTTAGTCTGTTTTGGAGTTATTTTGTTGCTCTGTCAAGATGGAGTTCAGTGGCATTACCCCTGAATCTGTAAACAAATTTCACCTATAAAACACAACAATAAAATTAACTTCAAACAACAGTAACTGCGCTAAAATAAGTAATGTTTCTTTTGTCCCTTATTGGCATTAATTGCTTACTGAGAATAGCGTATTTTTAAGAGTAGTTGGCTTTTTGTGACTTCCAGCTATGTACATCTCTTCACTGCTTCAGTGAATTTACATTACATGTTGTAGAGGCAAATACATCAGTTTGGGTGATTTTTTTTTTTTTTTTTTTTTCCTTCTCATCCTTTTCCCCTTTCCATCCTTGTATAGCTCAAGTTTCAGCTAAGTTATTAAGCAGAAAACACAAGTCCTTTACCTGAGAGCTGACCCTCATCACATCTTGGAATAGCAGAGATACATCAGAATCCCTTAGAGAAATGTGTCGTCTCCAGCAACCCTCTAGTAGAAACTTCTGTTTGAAATCAAGTTCTTATCCTGAAAGGGATTCCCTGGATCTATCTAGAGCTAGGTAAAAAGATCTAGATAGAGTTAGAAGGAAGACCCGTACAAAGTTACTTGTTCTTAAAAGAGTTTATTTGGTATCTGTTCCAAGAACGTAGTTGACCTATACTTTAAATAATAAGGTTGGTACAAAAAAGTTTGGAACATGTGCTAACAGTCTGACACTGGACAAGATCAGGAACCCAGGGATTATGCAGACATGGTAAGTAACAGGTGCTGTTGCAAATTGCTTACAGTTTGAAAGATAATGAGTGACAGGAAAGTGAGGTAAACTATTGAGTTTACACAGGAAAATAGGTAACAAAAATAAATAGCATCCTTTATCCTGAACTCCAATGAATACAGATTGCAGCAAGTTACTTAAAACTGACCTTTTCCAGGTCTGTCTCAGTAAATTCTTTATTCATATATACTCCTAAGACAGTATTACTCGTTTCAGTTTCTATGCATATACTTCTAGTTGAATATCAGTTTTGATGTATTTAAGACTATAAATGGAATCAGAAAAAAACCAGAAAAAGATAATTGACTAAATTATTTTATCTACTTTGATTACATTACCCCTCTCCCCACAAATAAAAAAAAAGTTCTGAAGAGAAAGTGTATTAAGCCAGCTTAATTACCCTTTAGACCTTGCCAGAAATCACAACATAAAAATAACAAGCTGCACTCATCCTGAGGGCATGTGCTAAGAAAGCATGTGTTCAGTTTAGTATTAGTGTTTAGATATGCTCCCAAAGGAACAGGTTTTTGTTTCTTTTAAGAAAATGCACAGAATTGTTGTAGTATGTGGGCCACACACTGAAAATAAAATACCTTTTCCAGCATGACAGCTGCCAATTAAGAAGTGATGTGGATAGATAATATTTCTGATAGAGCTGATGCAAAGCAGCATGCACATGCTGATCCTGATACCAAACAGATGCTTTGCTCCTTTAGTACTGCCCAGAACTTTGAAAAAAATCAAGACTTGTTCTGCTTGCAGACTAAAATGTTTACTGAGGCTATACTTTGACAACGTGCAGCCTGACAGCTGAGCGTTTTCTAGCATTGAGATCATTGAGCAAAAGGTAGGACTGTTTCTCGGAAGCCCAGTATAGTGTAGTAACAAACTAATGTCACAAGATGGAGCTTTACACTAGCTGTAAGGGTACCTCCACAAATGCACGTGTTGGGCCTTTTTTAAATAGGAGCAGCACTTTCATAGCATATTTAAAATTTATTTCAAAAAATACATAGTATCCAATTAATTACAGTTATTACAATGAAGAATTTATGGAATGAAATTATAAGAATGTATTTTCCTGAATACATTCACAGTAATACACCAAGGAGACATATAAAGCAATTTAAAAGCATTTGCGGTGAACAATGGATGGGCCAGCTTCATCATATTCCTGTTTGCTGATCCACATCTGCTGAAAAGTAGACAGGGAGGCAAGAATAGAGCCTCCAATCCAGACAGAGTACTTACGTTCCGGAGGAGCAATGATCTGTTTAAGAAATAAAAGCATTGAGTACAACTGTCCACTGTGAATAAAATACATTTGTTATAAAAAAATATTAAAGCACTTATATATTATACCAACACAAACACTGTATCTATGTGCTAGTATCATCCCCAGCATTACAGCTAGCCATTGCTGCAAGCAGTAAAGTTAAAAAGTTGTTATTTAAGTCTGAGTCTAAATCCATGATTTCTCTGCCTGAGTCAGTCAGCACAGTGAGAGTAGTGCATTTGTGTATTCACAACTGCATAAAAGAAAAGGGGAGATAATTGCTTGGAAACATACAATCATAGCCCAGGAGGGCTTGGAGAAACAAGTGACCTGTTGCTATATCTGATAAAATGTTTGCAAAGCAAGGAACAGAAGATTTGAAGCAGCAGAAGGAAGATGGGCTTGTCAGAAACTCTCTCTTTTCTGAACTTGTACACCAAAGAGAAAACCAGCATTTCCTCTCCCCCATCTCCATCAGCCAAAAAGGGCTGCAGAAGCTCGCATATCACCCCAGAGGAAAGTTTACGCTGCTGGCTCCACACTATTCTTCTTTGGCCATGTTAGGGCAGTTTGGAGAATTCACCATGAACAAGGAAATGAGAGGAGAGAAGGCTCTCCTCTTCTACCAACAAAGTTAACTAGGTAGTGATTATTTGCTAGAAGGTACAGACATGACTCAAAATATGTACAAAGCACTTACTTACTTTGTAAAGTGTTGCTATGTTTCACTAGATTTTTTAAGACTTTGTACATGCCAACTCAAATAGTCTACAAGAAATTGCATCGTACCTTGATCTTCATGGTGCTGGGAGCCAGAGCAGTTATTTCTTTCTGCATCCTGTCTGCAATACCCGGGTACATTGTAGTGCCTCCAGACAGCACGTTGTTGGCATAAAGATCCTTTCTGATGTCTATGTCGCACTTCATGATGCTGTTGTAAGTGGTTTCATGAATGCCAGCAGACTCCATGCCTGAGGAATTTACAGAAGAACACTGAGGATGTAGCTCCGTACAGAGACTTAAAATTGTTAACACAGAACAGACAACATGAACTTCAGTGTCTCTTTGGAAGACATGAGTCTTCAGAGCTGTGGAAATCCAGAAAGTTATTCTGCAGTTGCCTAAATTATTTGCTTGGGAGTTCCTTGGTGTACAGCCTTCCTCTCCCCCTTACACACACAACTCCTCCTTAAAAAGAAAGCTGAGGGTGTGGAATAGTAAAGTTTCCACTAGGCTTTTGTAGGCAATCTCAAATGTCCTAAGAATTCCTTATATGGTCTTAGAATAATGTGTTTTCTTTTTTTTTTTTTTTTTTAATTAAGCCAGCTCAGAGACAGTACAGTC
The DNA here is from genome assembly GCF_036417535.1 of Chlamydotis macqueenii. NCBI lineage: Eukaryota > Metazoa > Chordata > Aves > Otidiformes > Otididae > Chlamydotis > Chlamydotis macqueenii. The sequence continues at coordinate 21,141,020 of NC_141562.1, forward strand.
AAAATATGCCCTAATACCTCTAAGTATGCAACTACTTTGTCTATTTCTGAGCTCAAATTCTGCAGATTGGCAGAACTGACACTGGATTTCTGTATGACCTTGTTGCAACTCTGCCTTTATGGCTGTTGATTAGCATGGCATTGTGTTGGTTCTGCTCTGCAAATGTGGTGAACCACGGATTCAGAATTTGGAGCAGCCTTTTTGAAAAATAGTAGTGCTTCCTGTCACGTCCCCCAGTTCCCTGCAAGCACATTTAAATTATAATCCTCATACTATTTAGAAAAGTGACTTTATGGCCACACTTCTTGTAGTAACCAACTGTATAACATACAAAATGGCATGGGCCCAATGCCAGAAGCTAGGAATAAACATTCAGGGCTTATTTTGGGAAAGTATTTTGCTTTATTGTTTGACATGAAGTTCCTCCCACAATATTAATAGTGCTGTTCTAAAATATTATTTTATAATGGGTGCTAGGACATACTCATGTATACGTGTGAGCAAGCTAGGAATGGGACACAATCAAAAGAAAATAGAGACTTGATATTTATGTGCAGTTTACCATGGGAGAACAGTCATTCAACCTACCAATGAAAGATGGCTGGAAGAGGGTCTCTGGGCAGCGGAAGCGTTCATTTCCAATGGTGATCACTTGACCATCAGGAAGCTCATAGCTTTTTTCCAGAGAGGAGGAAGAGGCAGCAGTGGCCATCTCATTTTCAAAGTCCAGGGCCACGTAACACAGTTTCTCCTTGATGTCACGGACAATTTCACGCTCCGCTGTCAAGAGGATTCAGTCTTTAGAATGGCATTCAGGAAGAACCGAGATATGTTGACAGGTTGTCCCCTTTTATGCTCCAACACCCTCCCCTTCTTTTAAACAAATCCTCTGCTAGTCTTGCAGTGGACTTTCCTGTTGGATTCCTTCTTGTGTCTATTCAACAGCAGAACCACTGCTAGTCCTTCTAAGGCTCCTAGAAACATTGCACATTCAACAACTCTCCTCCTCAGTCAGCAGTGTGTCCTTACCAGTGGTCACAAAGGAGTAGCCACGTTCTGTCAGGATTTTCATGAGGTAGTCTGTCAGGTCACGGCCAGCCAGGTCCAGGCGCATGATGGCATGTGGCAGGGCATAGCCTTCATAAATTGGCACATTGTGGGTGACACCATCCCCAGAGTCAAGCACAATCCCTTTGGGAAGATTACACACAATTAATTCTGAGGTGCACATCAACAGACTTAACTATTTCAAACACCCATGTCATGTTCCCGAGAGGCCTACCTGTGGTACGTCCGGAAGCATAGAGGGACAGAACAGCTTGAATAGCTACATACATGGCTGGCACATTGAAAGTCTCAAACATAATCTGAAATGCAATTAAAATAATTGCCTTAACACTAGGGTTTTTAGTGTTGAAGCAATTTACTGAAAGAGAAGGAGAAGACAAGATTTTCATGTTTCTTGATGGCTAGTAATAACAAGGAAGGAAAATACAAAATCTAAATTAAAAAATATCTGTATCTGGCCTATATCTATGATGTATGAATATAGACACACACATATATTAAAGATAATTTTGTAATAGGCCAGGGCATAAAAAAAGATTAGGATGACATTAAACTTGGACAGACGGAAGCTCTCACATTCAAAACTGATACACTGACTTCTAAAGTAAATGTAATAATATGCAAATATGACAGGTGGTCACTATACACTTCCCATGTTTTGTAACTAAAAGATATAGACACTACTGGACAGTCAAGCTGGCATGACTAACTGAAATGATGAAGTTCACGTCCTGTTGAATTCACAAAGTTGGAATTATTCCATAGCTTCAGCATGAGCTTACCTGGGTCATTTTCTCTCGGTTGGCTTTGGGATTCAGTGGTGCTTCAGTCAGCAGAGTTGGATGTTCTTCAGGTGCAACACGGAGCTCATTATAGAAAGAGTGATGCCAGATCTGAAGTAAATAGAAAAATAAGAAGTAAAACCACCAGAGACTTTCTAAAGGCACAGAAGTTTTTCTAAGCTTGTTTTCAAGCTGGTGGTGACTAGAGGCAAGCTGGTATGTTAGGCATCTGAAAAGTGTTGCTGTTTTTCCAAGAAAAACCTACAATGCTATGAGATTCACTAAGTCCTGTGTGGCCGCACACACTTGCAGAGTGTTGTGATGTCCCGACTGATGCCAGTAGCTTCATTTCCACAGCACTTTAAACAAAGATACCAGCTTAGAAATTATATCAACAGAGTAAGACTATAAGCATGGTTCTGGAAGCCTTTCATCGAAACACTAGCTCTGAAATGGATGCATCACACTGCAATATTGCTAATCTTTTCAAGCATTAAAAAGTGTAAAGTGTGTAAATGGTGCCCTTCACATCAAAATTACATACAGGCTTTGCATTTTTGCAGAAATCTTCTTCAATTCCATTTCCTTACTAGCAAATTTAGGATATTATTTTTCTTTCCTTTCTTCCCCCAACCCCCCCAGTAATTAGCAAAGTTGTATAGATCAAACTGGAGTAGAATAACTCCAAGTAACTATTTTCATGTCCTCCTAGTAATACTTCAGCTTTAGATGCTAGTTAACCTTTGCTATTAACAAGCTTCTCATTAAACCATACTCGATAGCATGATGCTTCCATCTAAAATTTAATGGGTATTCTGTAAACATTTGGTTGAAGTAGTTCTGTTTCCAGTGATACACATCAACTTTTCAAAGCTGAAATACCTTCTCCATGTCATCCCAGTTCGTAATGATGCCGTGTTCTATGGGGTATTTCAAGGTCAGGATTCCTCTCTTGCTTTGAGCCTCGTCGCCTACATAGCTGTCTTTTTGACCCATACCAACCATCACACCCTATAAAATAACACCAATGGAGTTAGTGTCTCAAAGAGAAGTGTCACAAAGGAGTTAGAACGTTAGCTGTGAAATACATCCAGTTACCAGTGATACTCATTATAAAATACAAATACTAATAAATGGAGAATTACCCATTGTTCTTTAATTTCCAAAATTAAACATTTAGTTCACTTAGACCTCTGGAGTTCATGTTTCCACTACAGCTTAAGTAAACAGCACAAATACAATGTTAAATTCATCAAGATAAAGTGGAAAAATAGTCTTGTTCTAATGTTCACTATTGTTTAGGGTTTAACTGTCTGCTAAACTATAATAAAGCAGAGTAAAAGCAGAAGGTGACATGGTGCCATCTAAGGGTCAAGATGGAACAATACACACTTTACATTGGCCAAAGCTTAAATGTCAACATTTTTAATTCTTCTTTTTGAACATTATAATATTGCCATTAGAGACATACAATTTAAATCTACTGGTACAGGCTTCTTTTTAGGTATTTTCATGGATCCTGTAGAAATGGTCCATGGACCAGAAGCTGGAATCTACTCTGGGTGTACAGTAATCTCCACGTCAAAGTTAAAAATACTGGGAAAAAGCAGTGTATAGTTGGGTGTTTTGAGTGCATAATACTCTCATCAGAACTTAATCATTACACACTCCAAACCCTGGCATCTCTAACTGCCCTGTCTTAGAAACAGGCAAGTTGGATTTGCAATTTATGACTGAGTGATCCTTCCTTCAGGGCACTAATGCTGTCCATGATAAATGATCAGGAAAGAAAGGTTCTAGAAATTTGCTCTATTTGTTTCCACTGTGGCTGTATGGCTTTCTTTTGAGCAATTAATACTGTTTGCAGTATCTACAGAATTTGAATTTTTAAAATTATGTTAATATCCAGAGACTTCTATTAGGCATGCATTTCTTCTGCCCTGAAGAGCTTAAAAAGAGTTTCTGGCTCAAAAACTCTCTATATTTAACAGTTCAGGTAATATATGTATTTTGCAAACTATTACAATTGACTGGAATTGATTATATACTGAAATGTAAACCTTGAAGCTAAAGAAACTCAACCCTAGACAGGTGCCCATGTGTGATCCAGCTAAAGGAATAAAGTCAAGAAGGTTAACAGGAAGCTGATTGAAAACTTTTTTTTTTAAACTAGCTTTACTCACAAAGTCTTCTGGGTAATCCAAAACTAAGGGACCGGGAGAAGAGGGCATAGAAGGGAGTGAAAAATTTTAGTGAAGAGACCTGCTTTGACTTAGGTGAGTGCACTGCCGAACTCTTTTTGCCTGGAAATATGGTGTTACACAGATCACTCAGACACAGGAAAAGGTGGCTCTGGGGTGGAGGGCTGGGAACGGGTCATCAAAGCCTTCTAAAAGCCCTGTATGGAATAACCAAAGCAGTGCATCACCTGGTGCCTTGGACGACCCACAATGGAAGGGAAAACTGCTCTTGGAGCATCATCCCCAGCAAAGCCAGCTTTACAGAGCCCTGACCCATTGTCACAAACAAGGGCAGTGCTGTCCTCTTCCTCGCACATCTTCTACGTCAATGTCCTCAGGCCTTCCAGACAGAAATCAGCCCTATGAAAACAGCAGGGAAAAAAAGAAAAATTAAAGAATATTCAGGTAGCAGACCCACCCTCAAAGACAGAGATGGCTATATGAAAGGAACAAAGACCAGTGAAGAGAGTTATGGCACCAGTTTGGCAATCACAAGGCCTGCGGGGCCATATGCAGGAACGGGGTTCCTTTAGAAAGCACGAGAAGTTTCAACCATGTCTGCTGGAGGGCTGTATGCACTAAAGATTATCCAGGGGATTCCAAAGGAGACTTCCAGTCCTGCAGCATGGGCAGACAGATCAGGGAGCAGCAAATGTTTATCTAAATTTGGTCACAGATATCCACAGCTGGGAGTGGGTGGGAGATAAAAGAGAACACTGGACTGACAGCTGCAAAAACAAAGATCCCTTTGCATCAGATTCAGCACAACTTCCCCTGTTTTTCTCTTACCCTGACAAAATCTTGAGAGATGTAGAAAGCTGTCAAAGGTAAGAGCACTTCAGTCTTCCCCATCCAGTCTTGGGCTTCCCAAAGACTAACCATATTAAACACTAGGCATGTACCAGGGATGTTTTCCTGATACAGATACTAACCCACGGGGTCAAGACGACCAATTAAGTTTACATGTAAACCTTTAAACGAGAAGAAATGTTCCCAATTAAAAAGGAAAGGAAAAAAAATATATGTATATATATTTATCTTTTCCAGTCCATCCTTTAGTCACTCAGAAAAAATAACCCGCCTTTAAAATTAAGGCAGGGACAGTATGTGTTTTAAAAACAGTCCGTAGCGTATGCTCTCTCATCATTTTCAAAGCAGCTAATAAACTGCTTTTGTAGAATGGCAGAGTAATTTATGTTGGCTCCTTGCCTCAGTAAAAAGAAACTCTTCTGGCAACAGGAAGATAATATGGGTAATAAAAACGCTTTGAGGGCTTTGTATTAAAGTCAATTACAGAAACAAGCACAGAATACTGGGACTCAAGAAGAACTATTTGCTTGCAATTTATAGTGTGGTACAGAATCACTTGGCTAGCTCTGAGCCTGGGCTTCCATGCAGAGTTTAACAAATTGCAGTGCGTTAACAGCTAAAGGAGACAGCTGTTCACCCACAGACCAGCTGGTTCCGCACGCAATCTCTGAAACCTTCTGCCACAGGAATACTGGAAGTGCAGAATGAAGCAGGAATGGGGCAGCAAGAGCCATGGCCAAGGAGCAGGGGAGCCCACAATCTTTTTAGCCTCTACAATGGATGGAAGAAATGCAGACAAATTATTAATTCGAGATCCTCTGTCTCTCCCCAGTCAGGCAGCCGTGAGACACGACTGCAACCCCAGTCCTGCCAGCTGCATGGGCATAGCTCCCAGGGGAAGACATGGAGAGGGAAATCCTAGTTTGATGTACCCTAGATATTTTACCATTATTACTGGGAAAGGAAAGTAGGTTGCAATTTTTGCATTTATTAAACCCCTAGAAAATCAGGCTCTTTATATTCAGACATTTACTGAATGGAGTACAATGGTTACCTAACATGAATGAGTACACTGGTTTGGACAAACCGTTTCCTAATTAGGAAATAGGCTTTTCAACTGCCTGTTTTTGGAACAGAGTTCAAGGTCAGGGGGGTTGCTCAAACCAATGCAGCTAATGCAATGCCAAAAATGACTTGGGGGAGGGGAAAGAAGGGGGCAGGAAAGGCTACATTTCTGAGCTTAGTGGACTCTAAATGAAAACCATATTTAGTAATAAAGCACAAAAAGTTGAAAAATCAAAGCTGAATTATTTCAGACAGGGTGCTCTGCTGCCAGCAGTGAGTTACAGCTCAGGACTGCCATGGCATGCAGTCATAACATCTTGCAGCAGCAAATGTCACTCAGCACTCTGGAAGAAAGGAAATTTTTCTCCCAAGTAGTTAATACAGTATTTAGCCTCTTTCTTCTAACTGCTTTATATCTAAAGATAACCAATTACCTCACCAATCTCTACAACAAACTACTAAGAGAACTCCACAAGAAATACTGTGTGCAGCCCATTCCTTAATGAAACATTTGGCATTTTACAGAACAGTAGTTTTACATACACAGGGACAAGTACACACGCATCCTCATGTGCTATTTTGCATACTTCCAGCTCTTCTTACAGTCACATTCCCCAAAACATTCACATCACCTTACACTGAGCTAACAGCACTGAAGCAAACCTGGTGAGAAACCCTACTACACAGTGGAAAAATTCATCCCTTCAGGAACTCAGTTCTGTACAAAATTAACACCGCAGGATCACACGGGTTCCTTTAAACATTGATATAGCTATAATTCCAGCCATGGCATTACACAGATTGGGTCTTTATGCTATTGCTGGAGTGCTGGTGGAATCAGCAAAACCATCAGGTAGAACTTTTATTTCCCCTTTCAGAAGTGCTATAAAGACAGCTCAGTATAGGTATTATAGGCATTTTATCAATTCAACTCTAATAAGCAAGTAAGTTTGCTTAGGCAAACCACAGCACAGCAGTACATCCTCCTGAAGAGCTTCCATTTAACATTATTTAATTGAAGTCCTCCAGCAATCTGTAAATCATGCTGTTGGCTCAGTGCCACTTACCCTGACAGTGCTTGGCTGGGGATAGCTGCTCTGGGATGGTGCACTCTGTATCTGAAGGCTCTGAGGTTATATAGCCCCTTTAGCTCTTCTCCTCCCACTGGCCTGCCAAACAAGGAGCAGAGACAGACAGAGAGAGAGCTGAAGTCTCTAACAAAACCATATAGGGACCTTGTTACAAAACCCTCTAATCTGGGTGGCCACAGGCCCTGGGTCTCTTCCACTACATTCCAGTGTAGAGCTCATGAAATGGGAGGAGACTTTCAGCTGTGTAAGATAAACACTTTAAAACTTCAGGAGGGTTGCTAAAATAGAGAGAGATGGAGTGTGCCCACAACAGCCACCCTCTGGCAGGAGGAGCATGTCTTCAGACAAGAGAGGTCCAGGCCTCCACAGTCACATCCAAGAGACAGAGAGATAAATTGCAAAAGCAGTCATTTATAATAGGGAAGGCGGCTTTAAAGAAACACTTTGCTTTCATTAAAGATTTTGACAAAAAAAAATGAAAGGATTTCTGCCAAGCTGAGCAGTTGCTGAATTTTGCTGCAAAGTCTCTTGAAAAGTTCGCCATTTTGCTTGTATGCTAAATATTGCCCATAGGCTTCAGCGTAGTAGAAAAACCATCTGCTGTTGTATAGGGTTCACAGTGAAGTCTTTGAAGGTTGGGAAAAAGTTCAGTTAAAATATTGTTGTGATCCCCTCTGGACTGCAATGGTTTAGAATCCTTTCTGTTTCTTTGACAGCTTATTTTCAAAAACCTGTGGGCCAACGCCGCCCTAGCGCTACTCCACTGATGGACACAAGTCTGGACTGTCATAAACTCATCTCAAATTCTTCATAATAAAGTCATTAAATTTTATAACCCCCATACAGCTTTTCTGTTGAACATATTTTTAGCAAATAAAGCAAGGGTTCTCACTGTACAAGTTATTTTCAGTACAGGGCTGGATTTTTACAGCTGTAGCCAGCTGTTCTCTGGACAGGCTGATTCAAGCAAAGCAGCCCTTTCATAGTCAAAAATATTTTGTCAGTAAGTTTCTACTAAAGACCAGAAATCAGCATCGCTAAGCTCCAATACTAAACCATTACAAATTCCAAACTGCTGTACGCACACAAGCCAAGAAAGATGTGAGAATGCAAGTGAGATCCTTGCTCTGTGGGTCTTGTTACAATAGGGAGGGGCATCGTGTTTGCTGCCTAATTGAGTAGTCTTAATGCAAGAACATCTCCCATACAACTGCAGTGGGAGTTTTTCTGATGTAGAGATTATAAGGATTAGGCCACTAGTAGAGATAGCAGATAGTTAGAATTGTGGATTGAAGAGCAAAAGGAATTTAACTTTTAAGGAAAGGAACTTTTAAGGAATGTAACTGCCTGTGAGGGTCAGAAACAGAAGCTAACAAGTGCTGGAACATGAGCCATGTAAAAGCTATTTATTATTTCACTTCCGGCATCAGGGCAAAAGATAAGAGGTATTAAAAAAAAAAAAAAAGTAAAAAACCCACCAAGGTAAGCAACAGAGGATATAAACAGATCCTTTTTCGCGTATCTCCAACTGACACCCAAAGGATGGCCAAAACCAAATTCTTTGTTTTCAAGCAGCACTGAAAAACACAGCTGAGAAAAATTACATGCCTCACATAGAAAGTATGGTATTAGACCAGGGAACTCCGGTCAAGGGGAAGGAGAATTCCACACAGCAGAACCTTTCACTGCAGTATCATGTCTCATTTTGATACAAACATCAGTTACCTCCTAGATTGGAGAAAACATGATCCAAGGCTTTCAGAAGCTTCATCTACTACTACTCCTTGGAAATACCAAGACTGGGACAAAGATCCAAAAGAATCCAAACTCTTCACCTTAATGAGAAGAGGTTCATACTCCCAAAAAAGCATACTGGTGATGATGCTCTAGTGGATAAAGCACATATAACATAGCAGAGCCAAGTAAACAACCTTTCAGTAGAACTGGTACACCATTCACACCGCACCTCAGCATAGCTAGAAATACAGCCAGCAGTTTTCTACAAGGGGCCTCTGTGGATGTTATAGGAGGCAGTGGCCATGCAGATACCACAGACACCTTTATATCTCTGTTAAGCTTCAACACAGTTCCTGTAAACTTAGCCTGGGGTGTACCACAGTTACTGGTGGTGGCAATGATGGCAACAGCAGCCCCTTGGCTGCTATGAGGAATGGTTATTTGGGTGAGGATCACACATAACCTCACCTGTCATGGGCACCAAAGATGTGGGAATCCCAGCTTTCAGGGTGCTCATGAAAAAGATACAGCTGACACAGTCTCATTCAGAGCAGGCAGTTGTTGATACGACAATGCAGAGGAAACACCACTTGTTTGGAGGGACCTACCATATGAAGGACATTTGTTAGAGACAGGGAACTGCAGAATGGAAGGGAGAAGTAAGCCCAGAGACTGACAGAGCAGCAGTGGTGGATACACAGGGGCAGCACGGCAAAAATGCAGAGACGCTGCGCAACCGTGCCTCAGGGAGAGTCAGCACTCAGCAGGCAGCTCGTCCCTGGGGCATTACGTTATGGAAGGTCCTGGGGCAGGAAGGAAGGAAGCCAGCAAACAGGTGAACTGTGCAAGGAAGTTAGGTCAGTCTGGCTCGTGGGACATTATAGAATAGAAGTACTGCTTTTCTTTTTAGTGATTCCATGATTGAGTTATGATAACACAGATAGTACTACAGATGAAAACATATGGGAAGAAAATTACACTGGTAGTTTACACCTTTATTCTCAGCAGCAGAAGTCATTGTCAGAGGGGTAGGGGGGAAGGGGAGAACGTACTTCACGTGAGACAGGAATAAGAACCTGAAGAGAAGAGAACAAGGTTTCTGAGAATCAAACCTAAATGCTGGGGATCAAACCTCTGAACTTTCCTTTATGGACTTGTACCAGATTAGCCTAAATATATATATGTTTTTTTTCTCTTTTGCAATAAAAAGAACACAACACCATTCCTGAAAGTAGTTTAGCTTCCCCTCTGGAGGCCCCTTCCATCACCACTTTCTGCTGCCTGTTTTTCAGTACTTATCCCATTCATTTGTACAGAAACTGCCACAGCATGATTTGCCCAGTGTGTCTACACCCCGGAGTTCTAGTTCTTTCACTGTATCCATAGTCAAAAACTATGGGTTTTATTTGGCTTCCTCTGAGAACTTCTCCGTTTGTCCATGCTAAACCCTTTTGCACCCTTCATCACAGGAGCATGTCCGGAGTATGATCAGAGGAAGGAAAATAAGCAGAAAAAGTAATTTTGCCTCTTTCTTTCATACTCTTTTTCCCTGCTGTCTTTGTAGTGATACTAGCAAAGCTCCCACGCACATTGGGAACTTCCTTAGTGACTTCAAGCATCTTTCAAGATATCAGTGGAAACTCTTAGATATGTGTTGTTTAAGTGATTTGGTTTCCAGTAACTTGTGCAGATTGTTGTATGGACAGAAAATGTGCTTGGAACTCCACGGCATTAGGAGCTGTATAGCCACCATGCCTAGGAAACAGGCTTCAGCTAGCAATGGCAGCCTAGAGGCCACACACCATCTCCTAGATGCCATGCTTTTTTGGTAAAGGAGAGCAGAAGCTGCAGTCTTATCCCAACTGCTATAGAAAACTGGGAATAAAGTAACCTCTTTACTCATAACACTACAAACCATTACTTTATAAGGGAAAACAACTTCATGTACGGAGACCTTCCTGCCTACATCCAATTGGCTGCTTAGGAATGATGCTCTGCTAAATATGTCTCTGGCTCCTTTTTATTTGGGGATTCCTTTCATCTTCGTAGCATTAGCAGAATCTCTAAATGTTTTGGTTTGCCTGGCTTGAGGCCCTCTCCTCTATCTCACTGATAGGCTTTACACTTCCCCACTCCCCTCTTGAAAAAAAGCATGAAAAAATAAGCTCTAGGGAGCAGAAAGTCCCTCTAATAACCTGATTCATTGCAGCTGTCACACAGCATGCATCTGTAAAGTGTCAGACCAACCATAAGCTGTCAGACCCATAGACTAGCTTTCTCTGTGATTGTCAGGCTCTTGCACTAGTCTCTCTCTAACAACTAAGACAAAATGGCTCTAGTCATTCTCAAATAATGGCAGTTTTCAACGTACAAAGTTTGGAAAACAGTTTTACTAGTTCTGTTCAAGAGCTAGAGGATACAGTGTTTGTCTGCCGAGCCTTTTGAGGGGGGTGATGATGCACATTAATTCACAATCTTTATCTTCTTGATTAAGGTATCCTTCTCCATGGTACCATTAGGTAAAGTTATCCCTCATTCAAAATCAAAGGAACATATTCAAATTAAAAATGAGCTAACAGTTCCCTCCTTAGATAAATGAAAAGAACATAAGAATGAGCCCTGCTGGGTCAGGCTGATATCCATCTAGCTCAGTATCCTGTCTCTGAGATTTCCTGATAGCAGATGCTTAGGGAAGAAACAGGACACGTACAATAATAATTTTCTTCTGATATCCTTTCTACTTCCTTATGTGCAGCATAAGGATTTCTTGAGACAGGAGTTTGTACCTACATCTTCATGAGTAATAGAAGTGGATAGATTTTTCTTCCATAACTTTGCCTAATTTAAACACATAGTTTTGGAGACAGATTAGCCTCCACGATTTTTTGTAGAAATAAGCTCTCCATTTTGTCTGCAAGGTAGCACATATAGCTCACACTCCAGCTGGTGCAGACATGCCTAATATTAGAAAGAAAACATCAAATATATCAGAAGCATAGAACACTGTCTTTATACCAACAGCTGCAAATCCACCACAGATCCCGGATAAAGCCCTCAGGCTACTGGCCAAGGCTGAGCTCTGCCTCACTGTGCGTAAACTCTTAGCAGCACCTCAGTAACTTGTTCACAGTTCATGCAGACAGATCTGCCCTAAACGACATTGTAGACAAGGCTTCTGATACTGTAACATTGGCACATCTCCTAAGAGCTGAGACAGAACAGATTCCCCCAGACAATTATCAGAACCTCTCCAGTAACAAACTGTCTAAGTATCACTGTGAAAACAAGCCCTGTACTCCTAAGGAAGTCAGACCTATGCGACGTGTGCATGGGGCAAGCAGAGCACAGAGGTCCTTCCTCCACAATAACTTCTGAACTCCCTAACCAACATATTCCCACACTGACAGCAACAAGGAGACCAAGTTCTCACCATGTTTTTGGAAGTGGTTGCCCTGTTATTATCTCACCAAAAGAAAGGTTTCAAGATGAGCTTGCACATTATGAGAAGTCAGATAGTTCCCATCAGAGAAACGTGCTGGAAGTAGGTTTCATAAGGCTATAGACTGTGGGCTCATTGTACACCTAGTTATATCACACAGCTTCACAAGCTCAGGTGCCTGTATCAGCCAATTTGGCTGGCCCTCCAGCAAACAGCAAGAAAAAGGACCTCTACAAGGCAATTTATTTCACCACTGAATGTAATAAGTTTCTGAGGTTCACTTTTTGTGACTGACACAGCTTCTTTGCTCATGGGTTCTGGATGATGAAACTGCAGAGTCTCTCTCACCACAAATGTCAACGAGAAGGTACCTACCTCTCCAGATGGCCCAGCCCTGCTCTCCAGCCCCCTTCTCTCGGCACTTGGGCTCAGAGCAGTTGGGTGTCGCTGCTAGGCAGGACAAGGAGACATGGCCCTGCTGCAACTTCCTTGTCTTCTGTATGAGCCACTCAGCACAACCTTTAAACAAACACCTCCCGAGAGCACACCCGAACTCCTTTTTTAAACCTCCATGAGAACCACTGTCACAGGGAAGGAATGACCATTTTATGGCAATAAACTAAGAACGTGCAAAAAATACAAGGGGAAATCTACAACCTATATGACTAAAGTGAACACATACTTTAAAAAATACCTGACGATAAAAAGGAAAAGTACTTTTGGAAGTGGCATGCTATTACATGGAAATATATGCTGTTACATAGAATTTTCAAAAATAAAGTGGCAAATGCAAACATATTTAATACATCTGCATTTTCTATAGCAGGAAAAAGTCAGATGTTAATTCAAATTATTACAAAACAGTTTGGGGCTTCCTATTTCAATGCCATTGCAGGAGGGTGCAGAAAGAGCCAGCAGTAAAGCTGGGCATGCACAGTGCAGCACATTTGGATAGCCTGCATCCACCCAGGTGTTCTAGAAAACAGGCCAAAGTATCTCCAGAACAATTAACATTTATTTTCATTAGTCCTTAAAAGTGCTTAAGGGGTTTTCCCAAAATGGGAAGAAAGGTTGTTTAACAAAAATTTCAAGAACGTAATGGCAAGAAGTAGCTAATCACAAACTTCCCAGATGAACACAGCTCTCTTATCACAGCTGCCAATGTAGAAGCCAAATAATAAAAAATAAAAGGAGATAAAATAATAAATGCTAATGATTAAGGCTTTATAAAAATGACTTCTTGACAAACATTTTTTTCTGAGAAATATTGCAAACTTAGTTGTAAAAGCCCTCTAAAGCTTTTTACTTTCTAAAACATGAAATAATTAAAAATAAGGTGAATGCAGAATTGACCTACGCAGAGTACCATGAGAACTGTCTATCTGAAGTCTCACAGCACATCAGCGCAGGGAAATCAGTGCCGGGTGGGTGTGATTCTGTGGGACCTTTCCTACCCATCACTGTCTGTGCACCTCAATGCCTTTATCAGTGATCTGAACAATAACATGTTACAGATCAGTGTCACAGATAAAGTGTGTGTTTGTTTTTATAACTTGCTACAATCTACATTACAGATGTAGGATAAAACAGAGTCCTCCCCAGCAGATTCCTGTTTATAATATGAAGCCTTAAGAAAACTCTTTGCATCTCTGACCTGTGCAAAAAGATCCCTAACCCCATCCATTGCACTTCTCCTGAACGTCATTTTGGTTCATGAAAACAAGGTGCAGACAAACACACCCAGCAAAGTGGTGCCTAACTCGCCGCAGATTGCAGGAAGGACAGGACTTCACTGGTGCTCTCCTCTGCCCTGTATGGCGTGTCAACCTGCCTCTGGCACTTTGCAGCACTCATCCTGGCTGCTGCCTGGAACTGGAAGACCCTCCTGTTATCTACTGTGGCGCTCCAGGAGACCAACAGCTGATGATGGTTGGGCACTTAGCCAGGAGGAACTTAGCACACCACTATTACTCATGCTTTAGAACATGCCATTTATAAACTTCTCCCTAAATGATGCTCAAGTCTCACAAGAAGACTGAAGTAATCAAGTTTTTCACCTTTGCTTTGCAAATATATCTTAGTTACGTAAGGTAGTTTCTTCCTCTTTCTTACAGACAGTCATAAGAACTATGGAAAAGTACAAGATAACATGCTATTTTTATTAAATAACTTGGTTGGTTTTCTGAAAGCATGCCAGTACTTTCCAGCCAAATGTGGGAGGTGTTTTTCTCTTCCACTAAATGTGTTTTACATGTTCATCTTTAACTGTTTGCTCAAATTCCCTATCAGACTAAAGAACAGAATTTCGTCATTTTCCTTTTATGACTGTAAGATTGACTTAGACACACATTTCTGAAACAAACCATCCTTCAGAAATAAGGAAAACCACAGAATTCTGCAAAGTTTTTGCTCATTCCAGCCCATTTTAAGACCAATTGCTGTTCCACTGGAATCAATGGTAAGATTATCACTGACCTCATGGTTAAAAGTATCTGGACTCGGGTCTAATCTGCCTATAGACCAGCTGGAGATTTCTCCAACCTCAATTGCTTTTTGACACATTTCTTAACCAGAATAAGATCACAGATACTGTTCTGTATTGCAATACACACACACATAGTGTGCCCACAGGCACCAGCAGATACAGCTCTCGCTGCACACAGCTCTCCGTTCCACACATGGAAGGCTAACACCTGCCTGGCTTCACTGCAGTTTTCAGGACTTTGAGAATATCCCAAGTACCTACAGGCAGAAAATACTATAACTTGATGATACATGTTCTGTTCTTCTTGTAAATCAGTAACAGCACTGAATAAAAGACAACGTTTTGCATACCTCTGTGTCAGAGTTACAGTTTCTGCCGTGTTGTCACTCCTGTAGGCACTTGCCAGGTTTCTCTTTTTTTCTGTTTCTTGCTAGTAACTTCTTGAACAGATGTAGCAACTCCTTTCACTGCTGCAAAACACTGTTGCCCAAGGATCTTGAGAATGCCTGGATAGTTTGCAGAGCAGGATACCAGAACTACACATAACACTTTCAGCTTCCTAATTAGAGCCTGTTACTTACTGCATTGTATTTAGCTGTCTCTGGGAACTCATTTACAAGGTCAAATGCTCAGACCTCTTAAACTTAATATAAATCTTTCCTCTGCACTCTGATTAGTCTGTGCAACACAGCCATGAACACATTGTTTAATAAAAGGAGAAAATTATGCAATTAGCAGGTCTTCAGCGTAAACATGCCCCTCTTTCTGAATCGTGTTTAAATAAAACAATGTTCCTATAGTATTTCATGGCATTAAAAACTCAGCACCACTTGCACTGCAAATGGCCAGGCCTTCTCAGAAAAATGGGCTGGGGGGAATAGGGGACAACCACACTTGGGAAAAGGGCTAACATCTGGGGTTTTTTTTCCTGCTTACAAGCTACAATACAAGCTACTGTTTTCATGAGAACTAAACCTTCCCTTTTAGCTTGATTTTAATAATTTATAGTAATTCTTCTGCAGACTAGTTTTTGTCAGATCCTGTTTTTTCTGGTAGGCCCGCTGAAAAGAAAATGTGGGATTTGTACCAGATCACTCAGGAATAGTAGAACAGTAGCTGGGAGAGCAAGGAACAAGCTCCACATAGCAATAGCCCTTCACTGCACCAAGCCGAGATGCTCTGGGCTCTGCCACATGGCAAATGCAGGGCAGACCAGGCAGCCCCTTCGAGGGGCTGATGGAGAAGGGGCTGGTGGCCGACCCTACGTCCCAGAGGGAGGGAAGTCCCCAGGTACTGATATAAGGTATCTTTACATCTGCTTTGTGCATATGCAGTGAAATCTTAGCTTCACTCAAGATAACAGCAAAATTACCACTGATCTCAAGTAAAAAAAATGACTTACCAAAGTGATTCAATGGGAGCTGAGAATCTGGTCCAAAACTTCTACTTCAAGAAGGTAAAACAATTTTCTTACTCTGTTACAGCAACGGGATCTAAGTCTTTCACACTGAGGAACTGCTCTCCTCTCAGCAGGCTACCTCCAGGCAGCGGGGTTTCTGAGCATCCCTGAGCTGGGAGAAATGCATGGAAAACCTGTTAAAGCTGTGGACTGCACTGGCACCAGGCTCTCCTGCCCATGCCAGGGAACCAGAAATGCACATTCTGCTGTTCATCCCTCTGCAGTTCCACATGCAGTCTTCCATTCCTGTGCGAGACACACGCTGAGCTGGCTGACAGTAGGAGACGCAGCTACCATGCAGTGTGGAAAGGATGCCTCTTCTGAAATACTTGGCTTCAAAGAAGTATTTGAGAAATGATTCAGTTGCAAAATACCACTAACGTCTTATCTGGGAACTTAACAGGTTGCTTCAGACAGCAAACATTAGTGTATTCCCTCTTGTTATCACCACTCCTGGAGATGCACGGCTTTCTAAGCCCATCATTTAATTGCTGATGAGAACCACCAACAGAAAACAAGCAACTGCTTTTTGATAGAAATATAAATTAGTCTGTGCTACGTACTCATTTCATTTGCTGCATGCTCATAAAAGCTTGACTATGCAGCTGGCTGTGCAGCTGAACAGAGAAGATATGACTCACTCCTGTAGCTGCATGAGCCACCCAGGTCTCTGGTCTGTTTGTGCAGATATTGGTACAAATGGGTGAGTAGATGAAGGCAGGGAACAGCAACAGCCCAACCACCTCCAAAATCTGCTCCTACCACAACAACCCCTCTTTACCAGTATTTAGCTCTTGATCATCTACTTGAAGCACAAGCCCTTATTAAAAGCACACAGCAGTGCCCAGGAGACAAACATTCAGAGTGAGATCACCGCATCCTGCTCTCGCTCTGAAGAACGTCTGATGCTGCAGAGGATGCCAACCTGCATCTGAGACATTAGTGGGAGGGACAAAACTTTTCACATCACTGTCCCTCCCCCTGCCAAAAAAAAATTCCAAAGGTTATGCAATTTCCAAAAAAAAAAAAAAAAAAACCAGGAGAGTTTTGAGTCTCAGCACAAGGTGCTACTTTGTCTAAGGGTGCTAGTGTCACCTGTTAGATGATATCCCAGAAAGAGGAGCCTGACGGAGTAAAGCAAACTGGTGGAACTAAATCCCAAAAGGCATAATATTTCTTACAGTTCCAGAAATTCCGATCAACTACAGTACGCTAAGATCTTTTAAAATGTTTCCTTTAGCTTCTCCTCTCCACCACCATCTTTAATATAAATTGTCTTAGTTAACTTTAAAATTATTACAAAAACTTTTTTCCTTGAAGGGTACCTGTTTGGGTGTCACTTACTCACCTTCGGAAATAAAGCCACCTGGTGTGCTTGTTACTGTCATTGTCAGATCAAGGGTTAAAAGCAGAACCAAAGCTCTCCTTTTACTCACATTTACCTATGGATCCTTCCTCTCTCATTCTGGTAGGAGATTCAGCCTTGGATTTAACTCACAAATGCAGGAAACTACCACTACTCACAGATTAAATCAGCCGTGCTCTGTTCAGGCTGTGCCTGACGGGAAAAGGTCTGAACACTTCTTCATTCAACTCTGGAGAACATCTAGCCTCCCTAGCACGTTATCTCAAGAGCTTTTACAGTTCATCTGTTACACATTTGACAGTTAGCATTTGCTGTATAGCACGCTTTGCAAGTATAAAGCATTATCTTAGTATTAGTAACACCATCCTCAAAAAAACAACTAAGAGCACTTAGCCTGAAAAAAAGAGAAAAGACCACCAGCCAACCTCTGAAGCTAAGCTGCCTGCTGCAAGTTCTGGATGGAGACAGAGCTCTGCAAAACTTTTAAAGAGATTAATTTACAAGTCACAAATTAAAATTTTAAGTAAGCCCATGTGACATGCAAAATATTTGCTAAATAACACAGCATTCAGGATCTCAGCACTGATTTCGAGAATGCACACACACAGGACTGGGACAGGATGGTCCCATGGCTAAAATAAAGTCAATAATCAACCCTAAGATAGAAACACATCTACATTTATGGTAAGGTTATAGTGATTGGCTGTAGGAGCCACGAGGCATCCAGCCAACTTGCTTTTCCAGTCTAAGGAAATGCTCGGTTTGTTTGAAAAATGATTTTTTTTTTTTTTTCCTGCTGTGAAGAATGCATTGACGTCATCAAACTGGGTCTGTTGAACAAAAGCATAGATCCAGGGTTGTGGCAAGAAGTCGAATTACAAGAGAAAGGACATGCATCTGTTTCAGCTTTCTTTTAGAATGACAGGGACTATTCCTCATTCTCCTTTATCACCTCCAGAGGAGAACTGATAGAGGGGACAAGTGACTTGCTACAAGTTTCAGTTTCCACTCTGTTTCGTTTGGTTTCCACTCTGTTCTGTTGCTAGTGTAGTGTTTTTTAGATAAACACTAGCAACTCTGGCTCCACAGGCCTGTGTATCAGATCACTATTACTTCTAATAGTAACATTCTGCATGTAGAACTCCCTGATCTTATTTGGTGTAACACCATGGGGCACCCTTACCAAAAAACCCCACAGGGTGTTCATAAACCTCTGTCATATCAGCTTCTCCACATATCAGCTGTCATATCAGCTTCTCCACCTGCAGAACAGCGTGTTTGGGCCAATACAGTGCTTTGCTACCACATCATCTGACCAAGAACATTTCATTGTACTACTAACCCACAGGATTATAAGAGGTGTCTTAGAAAGGGGGAAGGGTAACCTCAAATTGTCAGAACCTGACCAAGTCACAGTGCAACAAAATAGCCAATAGTGGCTACACAGTTGGTTACAGGTCATTTCTGATCCACAAGACCACAGAGCAACAGGTGCAGCTGGTAGGTGGAGCAAGGTCACCATTTTAATGTTTCACAGAAGATTCAGAGAACAAAGGGCAAAGCATTCCACCACAAAACTGTACTCAGTAAGAGCTGATGATTTAAGGACTGATGCCACTCAGATCCTTTCCCAATAGGGTTGACTGGTGCTTGTGATGAGAGTCACAGAACAGAACAGGTTTGAGCCAAGGGTGAAGGAGACGCGATAGGCCTGCGTGAGTAATGGATTACTCAGTCTAGTACTTGAGCTAAAGTCAAAATTAGGTTGTTCTGAATATACATGAGGGAGGGGAGAGGCAAAACAGAAAAGCAAATTAAAAGAAAATGCAGACAGAAAGTGAAAAAAAACCCAACCCCTACTTTGGGCCTGATTATTAAGTGTTTGAACATTTTGTCCCTTCCTTTTAAACTTCAGTTTATTTACAAAACATGAATCACATAACACAATGTTTCACTTTAAGTATCTCCAAAACATATATTCTGTATTCTCTCCTATTTTTATCCCTTTTCAGCCAAATCAAGTTGTCCAAATGCAACAGCTATGTCTCCTAATCCACATCGTAAGGCAAACGTACATCTACTAAAAGACACAGGAGTAACTCAACATATACAAGACAAGAAAATGCAACGCTAACAGGAAGTCAATTGTAGTGAGGAGTTAATAACTCTTCTCAAATTCAACAGCTACTGTATTTATTATATTAAGGTATCCTAGTGTAAGTCTTCTATGCAACAATAATCCTCTGATGTGTATTATAGGTCAAAGGAGAACTTAAGTTTGATGGAACTACTTTGGTTAAGTTACACTATGTTAATTTAATTGCCCAATCTTAGTACAAAATAACCGCTAAACAATTACCAATATGCCAAACCAAATCTAAACCAAGATGATAGGAAGGTTGGAGCATCTCTCCTATGAGGACAGGCTGAGAGAATTGGAGTTGTTCAGCCTGGAAAAGAGAAGGCTCCAGGGAGACCTTATAGTGGTCTTCCAGTACCTAAAGGGACCTACAAGAAAACTGGAGAGGGACTTTTGATAAGGGCATGTAGTGATAGGACAAGGGGTAATGGCTTAATGGCTTTAAACTGGAAGAAGGTAGATTTGGATTAGACATAAGAAAGACATTCTTCACTATGAGGGTGGTGAAGTACTGGAACAGGTTGCCCAGAGAAGCTGTGGATGCCCCATCCCTGGAAATGTTCAAGGCCAGACTGGACAGGGCTTTGAGCGACCTGATCTAGTGGAAAGTGTCCCTGCCCATGGCAGTTGGGCTGGAACTAGATGATCTTTGAGGTCCCTTCCAATTCAAATTATTCTACAATTCTTAAAAAAAAAAAGGGATATTTAAATAAAAAAAAAATCTGTAACAATTTAACAAATAAATAAGTTGTAGAAAGCAAGCCAGCTCTTAAGCTTTTTCCTCCCCTGTTATTTTCCCTCTGAAATACAAATATAGAGTCAACATTCTGAGATGAGACCCATAGGATGTACAGGCCTCTGGGCCCTCAAGTGCAGGTTTTTTTCACATTGATACATTTTTCTTCTCCTCGAGAGACTAATTAAGTTAGCCTTCTCAAAAACTCAGCAATACCCTGATGAAGATGCAAGTAGGCTTCTGGAGAGGGAAGAAAAGGTTTGATGCCAGTTAAGGCATGAATACAGATTCCAAATCACTGACCCTCAAAGCCAGAGTGCTGCACTCGTGTGTGTCCAAAATCATTCCTCAGGTGTTTTTGCAACTATCTTGAACAGAATTTCCTATGACCAGTGCACATACATGGACACAGAATAATAATAAGAAAAAAAAAATCAAAACAGGACAGTACATGAATCAAAAATTTCACTTTAATTCCAAGATCTTACATTTTTAAAGATGGAATCGCAAAGGAACTAATAAGTCAGTCTCCTGTCTGTTAAATGCTCCTGGAGTTGGATCCCGCCACAGTCTGATCCTTCTCTGGATGTTAGGCAAGGTGCAAGGCCATCTCCTGGTAAGAAAAATAGTGCAGCGTCTGCTACTGCTTAGCACTCCACAACTGACACCTAAATTAAGCTTTAGATGAAGACTGAGTAAAGAAAACAGTCAAGGCTGCCACTCTTACCAGCCCAAAAAAAGCTGGTGCAACACAAGAAACAGCACAGAGATTAAATAACTGGCTTTACAGTGGCCACCAATACCAACTCAGGATAATCAAACAACAAACAAACAAAAAAAATTATCTATTATATTTAAAAAAAAACCAAACAAACCCCAATCAGCTACAGTTATTAGCTATATGAGGTATAATCCCAAATCATACGCAGACACTATTGTGTTGACAAGAATCTGGTGGCTTCTCAAATGTTTCTCAAAGCTCCTTAACAAGACAAAAACACTCCAACACAAAACAGATACACGCTTGCGGTCACCAAACCTCTGCAGAGGCGGGGAAGAGTGTAAACCACGTGCGCCTAATAGACGTTAGCTACATTAGCGGAAGATGCTGGATAACCAGGGCAAGAAGCACACCAAAGTGTTACTGAATGCTAAGTGACGTCTGCCGAGGGCCCAGTCACGACAGGTTTTGTTTTTAGGACAAAGCGCCATCTCCCAAGTGATTAATTTGGAAACAGCTCTATTGAGCTTTCTGCTGCAGCAGCTGTCCAGATCTGGACAACACTGCTTGCAGTCCCTACTCCACCCCTACCCGCACGCAAATTTCCGCTAAAATTAACAGCCTTGGGTACACGCTGATTTGAGTTTGCGCAGTAGGAACTACAGACGTGTAACACAGGCATTGCACCCAGGAGAGGTGCCTCTCGTCTCTCATACTCCGTACTGCCACTGAGAAGGCAAAAATTTGATTGTTAAAGGATACTCCAAAGGCAGTATCTCTAAAAATGTGTCAGCAGTACATTTCGTTTTATCTGAAAGTGGTTAAAAAGCCTGAAATATTTAAAACAGCACCTATTTTGAAGACATTATGAACCCAGCTTATCTGTATGGCAGCTAAGAGCCATACCAGCAGAATATCTGAAAGGTTTCTGAAAACATGAGTCATAAAACACTGATCTTTCAAAACCTGAAAGATCAAAACACGTATCGATAACTGACACCGCCGTGTCCTCCCACTACGGAGGAGGCCAGACTAGTGGCATCTCAAACCACTGAAAGCTTGCAGGAAAAACACGCGGAGAGAGTGGAAATAACTATGAACGAGAAGTCACAGGCTTAAGCAATCCTTTCGGTGGGACAGCAAAAGGCATATCTTCTGCTGCAGTGAGTTTAGCTTATTTGGAACGACTGCTCTGCTCCTATGGATTCAGGACTCCCTGCCCAAGCCTGTCCTTACCAACATCGCAAAACTGGAGTTTCTGCCCTCGGCAGGGAGGCAATTGTTCTACCCAGCAGTTGAAGCACACGAAGCAAATGCCTCACGTCCAACCCAAAGTCTGTTGGCACTTCGCTTCGTGACCCCAGGGCCACGTCGGGCACTCACAAGCTGCCAGGCAGGTGCACCCGACCCCCTACAGCCCAAACACTCAAGACTCTCGTGGAGAGTGCGGTGCCCACCGCACGCAGGAGGGGTGTGCCCTCGCCCCCCTGTCACAGAGGGGAGCCCAGCGCAGGGCGCTGCCCGCAGGGGCGGTCGCCCCGCCCGGTGCCAGCTCTCAAGGCCGCGGCCGCCCGCGGGCAAGGCCGGGCAGGGGTATCTCTGCCCGCTCCCGGTCGCCGGGCTCCCCCCGCGCCCCCCCAGCGCCCCCAGGGGCGGACCCGCGCCGTGTTTACTAACATGGGAGGAGCCGGGCGTGGGCAGGGCGCAGGCAGCTGGCGGCTGTGGAGGGACGGGTCGGTTTCGCTCTGCGGAAGGTGCAGGATCGCGCTGGGCAGGGGCGGCATGGCCTGGGGACTCCTTCCCCTGCTCCTCGTAAGTGTCCGCGTGAGCGGGTGAGCGGCCCGGGCGGCGCAGCCCCGGGCTCGCGCCCCGCCGCAGGGCGGCCGACGGCGGGGCCGGACGCGGCCGGGGCAGGCGCAGCCGGGCGGGGACGGGGGGCGCTGGGCAGGCGGGGCCAGAAGCGTTGCCTGGGTTCTGATCGCCGCCGGCCGCGATTAAGTTTTTTTTTCGAGAGTTCAGCTAATTCATTTAGGCGTGTTGTTGGTTTTTTTCCCCGTTAAGAAATCCACCTTCAAGTTCAGGCACTTTATGGCTTTACAGTCACTTCTTAGGGTGCCAGGTGGAGGGAAGCAGGAGCTGCGGAAAAGCCGAGGGAAGGAAAAGGGGGATGGATGCAGGTAGCTGCCAGGGACACCGGGCTGTGTGCCATAGCTGCGGGGACCCAGGGACGGCTGGCATTGGCCTCGGTCCGCGGCCACCCGGACCCGGCCAGAGCTGTCGGCGAGACAGGTCCAGCGTCCCCGCAGGGACAGGGCGGTGAGGTCTGAGGCTGGGTGTCTGCCCGGGCAAAGATCACGTAAGCGAAAGCTGACTTGCACAGCACCTCAGCGGTATCTGGTAAAGCAACACAAAAGCCAATGGCAGAGAAGTTTTGAACCACTACTGACTGTGGCCCAGGAAAAACTGGAGAAATAGCCCAAGTCCAATGGCATGAAGCGCAGCGTTTACTGGAAATGGGGCAGCGCCCTCCTTTCTTGCCTTACTCGTCCTCCATGCACGGTATGAGTCTCCGCAGCCTCAGAGCGTAGGTCACGTGTCTGACTGTCATCAGTAAAGTTACATTTGCAAACGCTCCTTCTGAAGGGCTGCTGCCAACAGGGAAGGTAAGGACGCGTTCCAGTGCCTGCAGCACCAGGGTCCCCACTGGTACAGGAGCACTAGGCGGCAGAGCTGCAGTGGGCAGGAGACCTTAGGCACACGCAGGTGCGGATGCACTGGCTCTGCCTGCGCTCTGGCAGAGCTGCCCAAGGCAGCCCTGCTCCTAAAGCCTGGAGGCGGGATGCTGGGGATCACGGGGCAGGTGGCAGTACACCCTGCTGCAGGGCAGAGCGGTGACCTGCCTGGCAGCGCGGCTGCGGTATACCTTGCTTCCCCAGCCCCAGTTCTCGCCGATTTCAGAGAGAACACACCAGAGTTTGTGTTCAAAATCCGCTCATGATGTGGTTACATTGCTGATGAATGCAGTTTGCTTTGGGGTTTAGCAGGTTAAAATCAGATGTCAAGGTAAAAACTATTCAAATTCTGATCTAATTTACTATAGAACATGTAGTAAACAATTTAAAGTGATTCCAAGAGTTATATGCATGCCCCTGCATAAAGCACCATATCACAGTTATATACAAAGCAGGATTTTCATCTGCTGACAGAATGTATATTATCTATTCCTGTACAGGAGCAGCAAACAACTAGCAGAAATGTCAGTCTAGCTCAGTATCTTAGAACTATTCAGAATATAAATTAAGGTAAAAAATAGTTTCTCTTATCACACTGCTCCCAGAGAATAAATATAATTCCTACTCTTATTTTCCACTTGTTTCCAAATTTCAGTATCCCTTAGAAAGACTGTGGCACTCCCACATACTTTCTATTTTTAAAAAATTATGAGGTGGTTTTATTTTTTTTTTTTTAATCAGCATGTTGTTCCACTACTTCTAAATCAGTTAAGCGGCGCGCAGTGTTTGACATACTAATTTGATTAAACCAGAACATGAAAGTAGTTTGTTGAATGAGCCCCAATTTTGCAAGCAACTCCATGTTGCACTAAAGTAGAAATAGTTGCATGGTTAGTCATGCAAAATAGCAATGGCCTACATAGTTAGAAAACATAAAACTTTACCCTGTAAAACGAGCCGCAAAACCACATACCGCTCAGGGACACTCTAAAGGAACAGGACATCTTAAGAAAATGAAGTGTTACCTAAATATTTTGTAATTATCTGATATGACTACAGAACAGGCATTTTTCTGGAAATTTAGAAGACATATTTGAAAACAGGCCTCCTGCATTACTGCACTAACTCTTCCTTCTCATTTCCCAGGCCACTAATGCATGCATTTAAAGGTATACATATAAACAGTCATGGGATGATCCAAGACTCAAGTGAAAAGTATAAGGGCCCCAATTCTGGAGACATCTGTCTGCTCACGGTTCCACAGTTAACTGCCTTCATCTTTGAGACAACTCACTGAACAAAGACAAAGTGTCAAAAAGAAAACTGTATTGTGTTGCAAAAGGAAATAGGGGAAGAGTTGCTCAATTTCTACACTGTCCAGCTCTTATGCATCCTTAGTCACAACATCATCAAAGTGAGGCAGGAACTGTAAATATTGCTCCAGTTCTCTCAAATTGCGTAGGATTTATTAGGTGTTCACTAGTACAGTACTCCTAAAAAACCAAAAATTAATTAAAAAAAAAAAAACAAAACCAGCCAAGCAAAATAACCAACCATACAACGCCCACTCCCCAACATATTGCCAGAATTTGCATGAGAGTCAGCTGAGATGTGAAACAGTAATGGATTGAAGTTGGACAGAGACTATTTTAAGACTGGACAGCTTCTTACTCTAACAGCAGTGAACACATACATCTCACTTGAAATTTAAGAAGCTAGAGGATACTGGAGATATTGGAAGCAGAAATTACTTATAATTGTAAAAGAACCGGAGTAGAGAATCCTCTTAACAAGCAGTGTGAAATTACTTACCATTTGAAAAAGCCAGACTGACAGGGTTAGCACAAGGGAAATTAATAGCACAGAAAACTGTAGAGCTAACTCTCAACCATTTGTCAAAAGTACCTGAAGGAAATCAAAGCTCAGAATGAGTTAAAGTTTTTCTCAACTCCCACTAGGCAACAAAGCAAGAAAAATTCCCCCCCCCCTCCCCGCCTTTTTTAACACTTAGAAAGCCCCTGATGAGCTCATGCACATTGCTCCACGTAACAAATGTGGAGTGGAAAAAAAGAGGCTACCAAGTTCTGAAGGCATCAGCCTTCTCATCCATAGGCATCTAAGAATTAGAAGTGGGACGAGTGGTTTGCTAAAAATAAAGTGTATTATAAAGATAACAGGAGAAAGCAGAGATATTTTTATTTTCTCAGGGTTAAAAGTTGTAAAGCTTTAAAAAGTCCTGTATGCAAAGAACACATTCACACACTTTCAAAGCTGAGATTACATCCCCATAAGGTAGGTCTGCTGAAACTTCTTAGTTGAAGGAAGTTAACCCCTTATGAAGAATACTCTGATACAGGAAGAATTGGAGGCCTGAGAATCTCAAAGATCAGACAGGTTTTCAAAGAAAAGCTCCTGTCACTCTGCCCTGTGAATACAGATGAAAACAGGTTTTCTAAGTCTCCTTAGCAGATGCCTGTTGGTGAAAGCATTTTGGAGGACTCTGTAGGAACAAAGGAGAGGGACGCAGAAAGGGCAATGCAAAAGGAAAGAAAGCAAAAAATGTGGGCTCATGTGATAATTTTTATGGATTCTGCTAAGGTCAGATGTCCCCGATTGATTGATTTTATTCCCATTGACTGCTCAGTTCAATCTAAGTCTTCAGTTCAGATATGACAACTGTTTTCTAGGTTAAGATAAGAAAGGTAGAAGAGAGCCTCTGTGAGTCATTTTAGGCTGAAAACATACAGCTGCTGTTTGAATGTACACATCACAAAAAAAGCACCTACCACCCCTGTCTCTGTGAAAGCCCCTAAAGTGCTTCCTTTCCACTATTAGCTCTCACTGCTCTGTGACAACAAGGAAAGCAATTAAGATATGCACAAAAAGCTAAATGACTACTAACTTTTTTTTTTCCTATAAGACATACCAAAATTTCTCTGTAGCAAATGGATTGCTTTTAAGAGGGTGCAAATCCAGGACAAGAAAAAAAGTTTGAAAAAATTAGGGTATTGCATTGAAAGCTATGGAGTCTTGACAGTTTTCTCATGATTCCTTGTACAGGAAGGCAATGTAAGAGACCTCCGCAAGCAGAACCGATGTAGGTGTTTGGTGCTGCTTGAGTGTCAAATTCTGAGAAGTGATCCCCACTTCTTGTAAGTGTACCAGGAAGTTCATCTCTGTGAGCGACAGCGGAGGGCTTCCATCAAGAAGTGCTGTATTTCTGTCCCCCCTCACTGTATCAGCACAGCTTGTTTGTATGAAAGCTTAAGCAAGAGGCAGAGAGGTTTGTTCATGTGAAGAAAGGCTGTGTCTGTGCATGCACTGTGATCGCAGGCGTTCAGTAAACACAAAAAGAAACCGAGCTAAGTTTTGCTGATATTAGTCATTTAGAAAGATCTTTCCTTCTTCAATTATATCCCATTTTCTGCACAACTTTCTGTACATTTTCTTTCTTTGTGTGTGTTCTGTGATTCGTCAGTGCTGTTCAGTTTCTCTGCTGTGCCCAGGTACTGTTTGTGGGTGTTTGGGCTGTGGTTATCTTCACTCTCTCTCTTCTCTTTACTGTTACCCAGGGTCTTTTCTGACTTCTTTGTCTAAAAATGGGAGAATTGGGTGCTGAAAGCAGGATGGAGCATGTCTCTGGGCGCAGAGCTTCACCAGGCACGGCTGTGAGGGCAGGTGAGGAGGAGGGAGCCAGGCCCCGGCAGCGGCCCCGAGACGGGGCAGGTTTGTCAGAGCATCGGCTGTGACGTTCGAGCGCAGCAGGGAGCAAGCAGCAGGGCTGGCATCACGCTGCTCACTCGCCACGCAGAATCACCGGTCCTCCGTCAGCGTGGGGAGATGAAGGAGTAATTTCCCCACCAACTTCCTCACGCCACGAGTGGCATTTGTGTTGGCCCACCACATGCCCCAGCCATGCCACCTGCCTTCAGAGCTGGAAGCCCTCTGGCACTATTTGCTTTCCTGGGGCAGCCAAAGACCCATTGTGCTGCCTGAGGACCTCCCCGCCCCGGCGACCGTCTTGCTTCCCAACCCTTCTGCTGACCAGGGCCTGATGGTGGGCAGACCAGTCAGGTGTCACGATCCTCCAGCTCGGAGAGCTGGGACAAAACGTGTTCCCCTAGTGTTGTCCTGTGACCATCCCCTCCCTCGGCCCAGTCCAACAAATGGCGGAGGAGTGATGGAGGTGCGGGGCTTCACTCTGCTTCAAGGAAGCCAAACCAGACTGGATGCACATCTCAAAAAAATAATTACTAAGAAGTAGTAGATTGAACTTTCTATCCCAGTTTTTAGTAAGGCAGTTCTCCCAGGCAAAAGGAAAACAAACCACACTAATTTGGCACATCTGTTTGACAGCTTCTGTGAGGGCCTTACATTAACTTTAACCTTTTAGCGTCATTAGACTGGGATTCAGAGCAGAGCACCCTCAAATTTGGCAGCAAAGGGAGAGAGTCAGAGTGCTGAAAGGGGAAAGTGACAGGCTGAGCATCCATACCTGCAGTTCCTCAAGTGCTAAACTGCTTTTATAGCAGCTGAAACTTCTCCAGGTGCAAAGAAAGGTCATCTTAATTTCTGTGTAGTAACTAATAATACAAAAGTTTTAAAACAGATGCTTTTCACCCTCCCATCTCTGAATAGACTAGAGGATCAAAAGAAATGGCTACTTGAGGTCAGCAGACAGTGGTCATATCGGTTACTTCAATTAATTAGCCACAGATAACACTTCCTTCACTTGAGAGCCTCATTTGAAATCAAACCCATTTTTCAATAAGTTAGTATTTAAGATAATTAAAGAGTTTTCTGCAGCTAACTAAAGTTACGGTCAGCATCAAAGCAGTTTCACACAAAGTCCTGAAGACTGAATTCATCAGCCGCTAAATATCGCCCTCTGGCAGGAAAAAAAAAAAAAAAAAAAAGTGTAACAATAAAAAGAACCAGTCCTCAAATTACTACAGAGTCCCTTAAATATGTATGTCCCTTGTTAGCATAAAGAGGTACATAGCATAAAGAGTCAAATTTGTATTAAGCTGCAATTCAAAAGTGTTTAAAAATAACCAGCCATTCAGAATTAACCTCTTTCAAATAGACAAGACAAAATTTAAATTTTTTTTTCTAATCAAGGTGTTCTGCATGCTGATTTAAAATGTGAATAAATCTGTGATTGGCAGGACTTCTAGTCCACACAGTGCACCACTGTAATGACATTTGGCAGTTTCTTTATATTGCACCTAATTCCTCACTAATCTCCCTTCCAAAAAAAAAAAAAAAAAAAAATGTACGCTGCCATCCCTCTCCATCACAATTTGGTCTGTTCTTTCATTTTGCCAAGGACAATAGCATTGCTCCATTTCTTCCCAGGCATCATTTTTCCCACTTCCTCAGTATCCCGCACAGTCTATATCTCTGAGTCTTTTTAAAATAAGAAACAATATATTTTTTATTTAATGAGGAGAAAGAACAGTGAATGTAGAGCTCAGCTTAAATGTTAAGACTTCAAACTCTTCAAGACAAGGACTGTCTTAATCTTTTCTGTTACAGCCCCACACAGATAGTTAGTAACATACAAGTAAAATAAGTTGTGGAAATGTTCCAATCACTCCAAACTATCTGCAGAAACTGGATTAAGTAAAGGCAGGCTGTCCTGCATAGTAATATTTCTAGGAGGGAATCTAGTTCTCCAGCCAACAAGCATTACATAGCTCCATTATATAGACATCTCATACTTAGTGCATGCAAAGTATATACAGAATTTCCCACAAACCTTTGCCAAGAGGAAGGCAACCTATAGCAGATCTCTCTTTCTAATTTTCCCCCCTTGCCCCCAAAATAAAAAAAAAATAATAAAAATAATTAAAAAAAAATTGAATGGCTTGGACTCTGGTCCACAGTGCTTTCTTATTGTCATGAAGAGGCAGGAGAGTGAAGGCAATTAAAGTTACTACTGACTAGAAACCGGGGAAAAAAAAATTAAAAACCAAGCACTATGCAATTTAACTCAACAGTGCATTCAAAGAAATGGATCAGAGTATAAATTAATTTGAAAGCAGAGTGATACTTCTTTCAGGAATATATAAACATAATCTATTAAGGAGAAAAATAATTTAATTGGAAAACAAAGTGAGAACAAGACCATTTTAGAAATCAGGTATTTTTGAGATGAAAACATTCACTTTTTTAATTCTTCAGAGATGCATTAATACTGTTCAGTTTGCAAGAAAGAGTAGGGTGGCAAGAAATTAAGAGAGATATTGTTTGAATTAAGGAAGTTCTCTGTGGAAGATTATTATTACTGGCTAAAAAGGGACAGATTTAAGCACGGTGATACGAGGCAGAGAAAGCTATTCAGGCAAATAGTGGGAGTTCTTTTGCTTTGCACTATCATTAGGCATTTGAGGTCATCTGTAAAAACTCAGATGCATGGGCTTGTTCTCAAGCATTAATGTTCAAACAGTCAGTCCTTGTGGTAGGGTTGATAGCGTTAAATCTAATGTGTGTCCTCACTGTCCATTAACTCTTCTGAAGTAATGACAACTTTAATAAGAGGGTGAATATCAATATGTTTAGCAATAGAGTAACAATACTGATGTAACTGTGCTAGTAGTAAAACACACCTACAGTCTTTGACAGTTTTTTTTTTATAACTTGGTTTTGTTCTCTCCTAGGTGGTTGCCTTAATTATTGAAACACAGTCTAAAAATGGTACTGAAGCTGTTATACACATAGCATCCAATGGATTAATTACAAGGAGGATCATTGCTAAGAGGGAAATTAAGTGTAACTCAGATGAATATAATTTAGGTGTTAAGTGTTGCAAGAAATGTAGACGTGGTGAGTATCATTATAAGACTGTGTTGAAAAGTCATTAAGAGTGGAAATCACAAAATGCACAACTGCTTTGTGCTAGAATGGCTAAGCTGTGTTTCCTGGAGGCAATGCTTCATTCTAGCTGTATCTTTCTCTATTACGGGGCATCAGACACTTCAAAAGTATTTCTTGACCTCAGTGCACCAATAACTTTTCACTACAGATAGTAGTTCTCACACAACATGCTTGTCACAAAAGAGCTAAGAATACATACCCATATTTGAAAGAGGTTAAAAAAAAGTGCAAGCAGAGGCTTTTGCCTATGTGATTCCATATATTCATGGGTTTTCCAATTTTGCATGTACAGTTTCATTTGGTGTGTTCTCCTTCAGTCCTAAATTGGAGGAAGGATGATATAATCAGATCTTATGTACATTACATTACTGAAGAGCATAAGTGTATGTGTAAAGAACATAGATTCTGTCCATATTTGTAAATCACAAAGTATGAGGGATAATAACACATGGTTTCAAAATAGAGGGAGGTAGATTTAGATTAGTTATCAGGAAAAATTTTTTTACAATGAGGGTTGTAGAACACTGGAACAGGTTGCCCAGAGAGGTGGTGGATGCTCTATCCCTGGAAATGTTCAAGACCAGGTTGGATGAGGCTCTGAGCAACCTGATCTGGTTGGAGATGTCCCTGCTCACTGCAGGGGGGTTGGACTAGATGAACTTTGAAGGTTCCTTCCAACCCTAACCATTCTATGATTCTAAAAAGAAAGTCTGACATAGGTCTTACAACTAATGACTTCTGTACAAAGGTATTACAAATCTTAATTCTTGGGTTTTTTGTCTCTACAGGGTTTGTTAAAAATATCGACTGCCCAACAGATACTAGCAAACACTGTGTTCAATGTGAAAATGGAAAGGAGTACATAAGTCATGACAATGATTTGGACAAGTGTTTGAGATGCTATTCATGTGACAGTATATTTGGTACGTCTTTAGAAATAACAATTCTAGCAATGATTATTTTTTGATACAGGATTTGACTGAAAAGTCTCCACAATCCCTGAATAGTGGGTAGCATGCAGATTAAAATGTTTTAGTGGTAGTACATGAAAGAATTTATTACAAAGTCATAAGTTTATCCCCCAGTTCCCTTTTGTCAGGCACAAGGTAGGAAGAACAAGCTATATTGGTCCATTATTTCTCCTTATATCTGCCTTTACTCAACCAAAGCAGTCCTTGCAAAGCAGACCCTATACAAAAGAGAGAAAGCTCTCTTTTCTTTGCCCTATATTTAAAAGGAGAGGGGTGTTGTAAGATGCAGGGATAGGAGAATTCCCAATGGTTTATTTCGTGGTCTTTCAGGTAATTAATAATATTACTTAAAATTGTAGGAGCTGATAGAGCGATGTCTTTTATACCTTCAAGATGCTGTGTGGGTTATAGGGTCAAATTATGAGACTAGGAGGAATATCCTGCTGGGTCAGACCAATGGTCCACCTATTCCAGTATTCTATGTTCGGCAGTGGAGGCAAGAGATGCTATTTAGAGGAAACATAAACCAACCTGTCTACTTGCTGTGGTCTATTCACTGCAAAGTAGTCTACCACAATTGTGGGAAAGGATGTTAGAAGGTCCATCCCTATCTAGTCATTTTAGTACCCATATATGAGCCCTTTGTGCATGAACCCGCTGGGGGGGGGGGGGGGGACGACACCAGGATCCAGAAATTCACTACCTGTTGATAGACTCTTTTAAAAACAAAACAAAACAAAACCCATTAAACTTATCTCTTACCAGTTCCACCAGGTGTCCTGTAGTTCTAGTATACCTGGATTTAGGGAATGATCGTTCTGCATTCCTCATATCTGAAATCAAGTTTGGTAAGCAGAGAGACAGCTCTTAACTCCAGTATGGTTGTACTCAGATAATTTTCTGGAATAACAATCTTAAATGCCTTCCCCTTCCTGTAAGACCTATATATGCATATAAATTTTTCCTCTCAATAGCTACTATAATAAGCATTTTTGAATGGGTAATGAAGTCAAGTACAGCAAAACAATTCAGCATTTTGTACAGTGCCATAAAGGAAACTAATAGTTAAACTGAAGGGGAAAGAAAGGGTACTGGGACGGCTAGTCACATTGTCCCATGGACAATAATGTAACTGAAGAGATGTCAGTAGAAAACATTATGCAGGAGAAAAATTATCATCGAAGTTCCATGAGAACTATTCCTAGGATCATTTATGTTTGATATTTTCATGAATCACTTCAGCACTGGCTTTGCAGTAGGGCTGATAACAGTTTTCCTGTTACAGCAGAGCACTGAATGTGATAACTTAAAAATTCACTTCGGTTCTTGAATGCCTATGAAAATAGCTTTCACAGTAGGTACATACTTAAAGTAATTTTTAATGCAGGAATAATTTTTCATAGATAGCGATAGCTTCATCATATACACTGAGGACAAAAAAAAATTCATTCACTTGTTTTGATACTTCAGCAGGGAATATTTTAGCTAGAAGAGAGAGTGGAATTCCTCACCATTGGAGGTCCTCGAGAAGAGACAGACTTGTCTGTCAGCGAGAGTAGAACTTGTCTCTGACATCAGGCAGGGAGATGGTCTTCTGAGTTTAATTCTGGCTTTACACTTCTGAATGGGAAAAAGAAGCTGACAACATTTGGTACCTCTTCTAGCAAGAGCTTCATCGTGCGTTTTTTGAGCTCTTGGCCAGCAGAGGTCTCTTTGCCATCTCCATATTTCCAGTACTCCGGCAGCAGAGCCTCCTATAAAAGCTGTGTTGTTCTTAGAGTTGAGCCTCACCAGTGGTGGCAGTGATAGAACTAAAAGCACATAAGTCTCAGGACAAGAGCTTGTGAGCAGAGGTTCCTGCTTTTAAGGCCTACTTTTTCAAACTAACAAACTTTAAGAAATTTATTTTAGGTTTGGAGGTTGCAAAGAACTGTACCTCAGTACAGAACACAGAATGCACCTGTGCAAAGAACTATTTTTGCAATTCTTCTGAACCATGTAGACACTGTGAGCCATGTACCATGTAAGTTTATGCCTTCATTGTTAAATATGAAATTGTTAATATCATATGTTATCACACCTTTTTCCAGCCAGTTTCAAGACAGAAGCTCAGGTAATGTGTAACCTGCGGGGAAACATACTAGTTTTCCTTTGCACTTACCATGTTGAGCTGACTTAGCTCACTCAACTTAACTTGCATCCACGTAGGCTTTCCAAAAGCACACAGAAAAAAGTTATATACATCCAGCAAGTCTGTACATACTTTTCAATAAATGTAATGAAGTATCTGAGCTTTCCTGTTGTCCTCGTGTGATCTACTGTTAGATCTAGAAAATAATTTCCACACCTTTTTTCACTCCTATACCTTTCCATATCATTTTCATACCTATTATATTCCGGACTCCAGCATCTTGATATATGAAATATTTAGCTGATAAAAAGTGTTAGAAGATTTTGATGTGCTCTGTTGACAGTTTCTAAAAAAAACAAATCCTATAATAATCTTTGTTCATGTTTTTTGCAGATGTGAAAGCGGCGTAATTGAAAAACAATGTACTTCAACTTCAGACACTGTCTGTGGAATGAAAGGTATTTTAAAACCTAGCATGGTCTAGCATCTGCTGTATTTTGAGAGGCTACTGCAATTGTACTGTTCTACACAATGGCCCATAGTGATTCCTGACAGCTAAGGGTATCATACCTACTGGGCCCTGTAGGAGCATGATTGCTCTTTTCCCTTGATCACTATGCAAATGTAGGAGCTATTACTCCTTTTTAGGGGCAACTTATGATAGGTAAGACTTCAACAAAGAGGTAGTATCTACCATTAGAAGATAACAGAAAGGCTTCTATAATCGGACGCAATCTTGTTTAAAATTTAGAGTGTGTTGCTGTATTGCATTTATTGACTTAACTTTTATATAATTTTTCCAATGTTCCAACAGAAACAGGAATGCCAGGGTGGGCCATTGCTTTGATAATTGTGTTAGCACTATTAGCAACAGCTGGAACAATATTCTGGTGTAAGTGATTCCCTATTCCTTATTCCTGTCGTAATCTGAATAAGATATTCAGCTGCATTATATTCTTGGAGCCCAGAAGAGAGATATACTCTGTCCTGGATTCTTAAACTCTTTTTTTTTGTTTCAGACAAGAGAAAATATAAGGATCTTCCTAGCAAGGAGAACCTAGGTGAAATAGTCCCCAAACCAGAGCCTTCTTATGTAAGTATTGTTGATTAGATCACAAAAAACTCAGCTTCACGCAAGGAACTTTGTTCCATTTAAATTACACTGGGACTCCCACGCATGTGCGTGCCTCTCTCTGTGACATTAATGAAGTAAATTTCACCATGAGGACTCTTTTGGGAGATGTAAGAGAAACCTTGTATTACTTATTCAGGATTTGTTGACGTGCTTCCTAAGTTACATGATCAAGATCACAAATTCATAAATCATCAGGCCTCCACGAACCCAGGGTACCTGGCCTCATGCATACTTTTAGGCAATAGCAATTGTGAGGTGATTCCCCAAGCTTACCCAAGTCAAAAGAGCTCTGTCTGTCCAATCTGATTCCCTCACTCATAGAACAGAGGAATCATGGAGAAAACAAAAAGAAAATTACAGAAGTGTCATGAAATGTGTTTATCCTCTTATACAAGGTTGGTTTTTTACAAACCTTGTTTCTACTCATTTCTCTCTTGTTTCTCTTTTCAGGAGAACGTACCTCTTGTAAACACAGGTAAGAGACAAGTGATTTCTCAAAGTTCAGTAGAAGAAGAAAAATACAAGTAAATCCTACTCCAGAAAAAAAACAGGGGGTATTTTTTTGTGTAGACTTTTCCACTGCCTAGGGCTGTCATTCTAGCACAACAGTGAACACTTACTAAAGAAATGCCCGTTCATATTGTGCTTATTAAGGCATTTAGTGGTATCATGAATGTTTTGCCTCAGGAGGAATTTCTGTTGTGTAGGAAACAATTGCTAATTGACAACAGGTGAATTTCTGCATGTGGTACAGACACTAGGAGGCAGCAAGCTGGATTTCTAGAATCATGGATAATTATGATAATGACATAGTCCCACAGCTAGCAGTGGGATTGCAGAAACACAAACCTACCTTATGTTCAAGGGCAAATCCACAGTAGTAACACACAATAGGAAGACAACATAAGCTCCAAGGCTGCATCACAACACAAGACCTCTCCTGTTCCAGGACCTTTCCGGACACTGTTTTGAGGAAAACAGGTACATGAGGCCTTACCAGACTTTAATGA
Source organism: Chlamydotis macqueenii (assembly GCF_036417535.1). Lineage (NCBI taxonomy): Eukaryota > Metazoa > Chordata > Aves > Otidiformes > Otididae > Chlamydotis > Chlamydotis macqueenii. Next base: position 21,177,017 of record NC_141562.1, read on the forward strand.
TAGAGAAGGACAGACTAGGTTACAGAGGGAACTGAGATTCTGTTTCAAGTGCTGAAAAAGCAATATGAATGCAACCCTAAATACTTCAATTACCTATCATTTGGATACACTATATATTGTAAAAAAAAAAAAAAATCACTTATAAAACATACAGATTCATGAATACCTGAAGCATAATCTGTTTTGGATAGGTAAAGTATCGACTCTGAGCGCAGGTGACAAAAACAGTAAGATATAAGTCCCAAGAGCATTAATTTTCTTTTATGCTTCTAGATGTTGACCTGAGCAGCCATGTTGCTGGTATTGTGGAGGAGATGACACTCCAACAAGTGAAGACATTTGTTCGTAATCACAAAGTACCTGAACCTGTCATAGATCAAACTGTTCGGGATTATTTTAGTGATACATCTGAACAGAAGATCAAGCTGTTTCAAGACTGGTATCAAAGACATGGGATAAAAGGAGCCTACGGAACCTTAATAAACAGCCTGAGAGAGTTTAAAATGTGTGCTGCAGCTGATAAAATTGAGGAAAAACTGAAGGCAGCTGTTTCCAGCTGTCAGGAAGGGGGACAGCCTTATAGCGATGACACCCAGCAAAGCAAAATCTGCACTCAGGAAAGTAGAGACTCTTACAATGATACTGCTGAGCTAAATGTAACCTGTTCTGTTAGTCTGGAAGAGACATAGCCCAGAGTACTTTGAAAATTACTTCTGACTTAATTAGTGTTTTTATAATAATATAAATAACAAAGCTTTTAAATGCCATTTTCATTGGTAGTTTGAGTCAAGGAAGTTATGTGAACAAAGAATAATTATGATTTTTGTACCAGTATCTTTCCTTTAAAAAATATTTTAGCTTTTTTTTTTTTAAAGTTATTGAGAACTGGGAGGAGAAGTTGTATGATATACTTACTAAAAGATACAATATAAGATCCCAGCTATAGGATTCACTACAAGAAGAAAGAAGAAATGGTCATTATTTGAAGAAAACGTTTAGTCTAAATATATGGTCCTGCATTACTTAATCAATGTAATGTTTTGCTTACGTTAAAATTGCAGGATGTTGCATTTTTCGAAGTGAAAACTCTGGTGTTAAGAGTCTATGATGAAGTGTACTAGGAAGAATACTTGAACAAAAAAAATATTATATACGTCTGATTAATTTTTAATATAGGTATTGCTGTATAATTAAATTCTACTCTGTTGTAAATAGGATTCGTCCCTTGTATAAAAGCACCAGTGTGTGTGTATACGAAGTTTGGTATATGTGTGTGTGTTTATACATGTGTATATGTGTGCAAGTTTTCTATGCAAAAGCTCCCAGTGCTAAGTAAAAATTGTTATTTCCCTTGTTCTCTGCAATAATTGCAAGCCTTTTCTAATGTTAGAACCCTTCAAAGAAGCAGCACAGCAGAACCGTGGCTTCTGGAAGGCAGCCTGCACAAGCTATGAAGTCTCATCTGCAAGTGTGCAACACTAGCTTTCCTAATGCAGGAACTGATAAAATGAAAACATTGTCATTAAAAAAAAAAAAAAAGAAAAAAAAAAACACATAGTGCATAACTTCTCTCTTTCCTTCTTATCGTGCAACCTATAGATGTCATTTTAGGTTTTTTTTTACTCAGGTCAGTAAATCACAAAATTGGAGATCACTCTCCTGAAAAAAAATAACCTTACCTTTCTTCCATCACAGAGGGCTCAGCTCCTAAATTCATAGAATTTACTGCTGCTTTGCAGTGAGGCCTTTCCCACTCACACATTCATTTATGCAAAATCTCACAGAACCTTTCAACATAAGAGGAGACCTTGGTGGACAAGTTTGATTTTTTTTTTGCAGGTCATACAGTAAGCAGGATGACTTTCTTTGGCTCTGCCATCAGTTCCCTAGAAAGAATCTCCAATCAGTATTGAGCTTCAGCAAAACATGAGGCCACCTCCCTGGGCTTGCTCCTGACTCCCAGCTGGGGTGTGTTAGCCCAGCCCGTGAAGTAAGGTCCAATTGCTGCCACCTGGCCCCAAGGGTGTGGAAAAGGGCAGGGCAGGTCTGGCAACAGGATGCCAGGTGCTGGCACTCAACCCCCAGGGAAAACCAGGCACCCACAGCTGCATGGGGCTGCTCCAAAATGTCACACTGCTAGAAGTGAGGTGCCTGGAAGGGTAGCATGTGGCTCTTGAAAACAGCTAGAAATCTCTGTATGGCATTAAGCAGGCACCTGAAAGAAAAAGCAGAACTTAGTCTACCTTAAAAAAAGTTAAGCTTTTCATAGACTTGACCTGTGGAAGGTCTGAAGGCCACAGAGCATGTTTTGTTGCCAAGCTGAGACCCAGTTTAGGTTGTACAGCTCTTTCCTAGGTCTCAAGCACCACATAGATGCTAAATGCTTGGAAAAACCTTTCATCCCACTTTGGAGCCTCTTGCCTCTAGCCTTTCTGCATTTTCTAAGTGTCTAAGCAATCAGCTTGCCACTACTATGCTGCCAAAATCCCCATGCTGTGCTGCTTTTCAAAGGAAAGCCTTCAGGTTGCTGTAGCTGAATGATGTGCTATCCATGCACCAGACTTGTGCGCCTATCGGCTGATAAAGGCATAGCATTGTACAAATGACTTGTAGCTGTGCTATCTGTGTACAGATCTGACGTGCTGTGACAGTGTGTTGTTCATTGCCATGGTTTGGCCAGGCTCCACATGTATAGGAGAAAAAAATGTCTGCCTTTCAGAAAAGCAGCATGGCAGTGGTGTAGGCCGTACCATCTTTCCTAGGCTGCAGTTAGGTAGAAGCACAGCCAGGACAGGGAGGAAGGAAAGCTCCGTGCTCTCACAAGCCCTAGTGGACAGGCTGCTCCCTGTACCATGTCCCACCCACAAAGACATAAATGTAGCTTAAAGGTATGTTGGCAGGTGCTTGACTTGGACCTTGGGTTTTCTTGGCTTCTGGCTTTATCTCTCAGAGTGAGGCATTGGGCCACCAGAAACTGAGGCTGTCTACCTCTCAGGGCTTCAGTGAGTCAGTTAGTATAACTGATCAGAACCAGGCAGATCTTCAAATGGAGGCACCAAACCTCATAAATTTGCCGCAGTGGAACAGAATGAGAAATTTTTCTTTCATCACAATGGAATTCCCCAACCTCAGTACAATGAGGATGGTTAAGAAAAAAGTCCCTGAGCAATGAGTCATACTTTCCTTAGCAGAAGTCTGCAAGGCTGAACCCAGACTGCCATTGACTCTAGCAGTTACCACACAGCATAATTTTTTTTTTTCTTAACTGGAACACTGTGCATTAAATAAGAGGATTGATTGTGTTGTGCAGTTGATTTTCCAAAGGAGTGCATGAGTAGTGTAAAATAACTTGTTTCTCAGCTTTAGGTAGGGGAAAAAAATAAAAAATGAAAGCAATAGAAATTACTTTGCAAACCAAAACTTTCCTATTTTATGGAAACTAAGCATCAGAAAAGCAAGCGGAAACTGAAACTTGTTTCTCAGCTTTAGGTAGGGGAAAAAAAAAATAAATAAAAAAAAAAACAAAAAATGAAAGTGACAGAAATTACTTTGCAAACCGAAACTTTCCTATTTTATGGAAACCGAGCATCAGAAAAGAAAGCGGAAACTGAAACTGAAACTTGCCCAGGGAATGACTTGGCACATTTTGGAAAGCAGATTTCAAAGGGGAAGCTCCCTCTTCAGGAAGCCGAAACTTCGCAAAACAGTTGAATTTGTTATTTAAATAGTAAAACCAGGCCAATTGTTATTTAAAAATAACAACAATTGAAGAACAGGAACATAGAAGTATAAGGCCAGAAGGATGATCTCATCTCAGTCCCCTGCAAATCAGAAGTCACCATAAGCAAGGGGTCTGTTCAGAAATTCCACAGACTATTTCGCTTGTACACAGCCCCTCACCTGCTCACCCACGCTGCACAGTGTAGAATAATTCCTGCTGCCCTTTGCAAACCAAACAGAAATGAGATCACTATTACGAGATCACTAAATGAGAGCACTCTCCTATGAGGACAGGCTGAGAGAGTTGGGGCTGTTCAGCCTGGAGAAGAGAAGGCTCCAGGGAGACCTTATAGTGGCGTTCCAGTACCTAAAGGGGGCCTACAGGAAAGACGGGGAGAAATCTTTACCAGAGTCTGTTGTGATAGGACAAGGGGTAATGGTTTTAAAATAGAGGGAGGTCGATTCAGATTAGACATTAGGAAAAAATTTTTTACACTGAGGGTGGTAGAACACTGGAACAGGTTGCCCAGAGAGGTGGTAGATGCCCTATCCTTGGAAACACTCAAGGCCAGGTTGGATGAGGCTCTGAGCAACCTGATCTGGTTGAAGATGTCCCTGCTCACTGCAGGGGGGTTGGACAAGATGGCCTTTAAAGATCCCTTCCAACTCAAACTTTTCTATGATTCTACGATTACAGCGTGGCATCAGAAGAAAACATGAGAGGTTCAAGACAGCTCCAGTATATAGAGTTGCTGCAATATGAAATAAATTATTTTTAAAGTTATCCTGCAGGCTGACAGTTCTTGAAAAGACATGGTTGAGAAACGAAGTGCTAAGTACAGAGTCTGAAATGTTTCTGCACAGATAGCATGGCAAGCATACTGAAGTGTGATAGAGCCATAGGCTTATTTCCTGTATGGAGAAGAGGGAAGGAAATCAATACAAACAAATCTGTGAGAAGAGTAAAACTGTATTGGGAAAAGCCTTGGAGTTGGACAGGTTTTTTTTTGTTCTGAGGGAAGATACAACCTCAAAACTCACATTCCTCTCTTACTATTTGTCAATGCTTTTATTTTGGACTTGAAAGGAAAACTTGCATTCCCGCTATCCCACTGCTAGCAAGAGGAAAAATGCCCACCATGTGTATGCAGCCTCTAGTATGAAGCTGCAGTTGAGAATTATGAGGGATGTGGGAACAATCGCAAAATTTAACATACAGTCAATGTTTTCTGGATAGCTTTCTCATGGTTTTAGTTCCTTTCCAAACTGAAAGCAAGACTTTTAAGGTAGACAGAGTGCTAGAGGGCCCTTTCCCATAGCTTTAAACAGAGGTGTCTCACTCCTCCAATAAACCAGCAACTGTGACAAAGTGCTATTTGGTATTTTCATAGCAGGCAACCTAGTGGGGAATCAGCAAAAAATGTCTGTGACAGCAGGGATGCTGAAAAGAGGGTCCTGAACAAATGCAGGGGAGGAGTTAGTGATGGAAAGCAATGGCAGCAGAGCAGTAAAGGTGCAATCGTTGGAAGCACAGCACTCAGCCTCCTGCACCCCAGGGGCATGCAGGACACGGAGGCCACCTACCCTGCCTCCCATACATGTTCCTGCAGTGGTCTCCATACCACTGGCTCTCCACCTGTGTGTGTGTGTGTCATTGGGATACGAATGAGAAAGGATGAGGCAGAAGTATCCAGTTTCAGTTGCTGCGTATTTCTCCTACAGTCACTAATGGCATTGATATATTTTCCAGACGTAGTTCATGGAGAAGGACAGCTGTGACCTGGACTGATGTCAAAGGGTCTTGAGGTTCAATGTCTCTAAGATATGAGGACAACACTTACTCTTCCACTCTGGGGGACAGGGGTGCAACTAAATTTATACCAGACAGGGTCCCCTCATTTATACCAGAATGGACAGTGGTCACTAAATAATTCAGTATTTTTGAACCTCTCAATCAAATCTCTTCAGATTTAAATTACTTTAAACGTATTTAAATTACTTTAAACGTATTTAAATTTTAAACAACCACTCTGGGAGGTGGTAGTGGTTGTTTTCTGGGGAGACGGGAGGTAACAGCTAGAGCTTGCCTCACTGTTCAGAGAAAGCACGGACCAGGCGCTGCAGACTGTCCTTCCCTGCTCCTGCTCAGCAGGTGGCAGCCTGTGTCTGCGCGGTCCCATGCGTGCCCTCTCCTCCCGGTCCCCGTGCGCACCCCCGAGCTGGCTCGGCAAGGATAGACAGCCTGCAAGAGCTCCCTCCCCACCACCACCTCCCTCTGCTCCTTCCCAGGCTCTCCTGCTAGCTCGCTTTCTGAAGGATGAATTATTCTCACGGGGAAAGGGCATTTTATAAGGAGCTGGCACACAGAGCAAGCAGCAGACTGGCTACGCCAACGGCACGAAGCCTTGCCCAGTAGAGCTGAGCCTGCCATCAGCCAGTTCCAACTCCAATTTTACATGCAATTCCTCAAGTCATGTTCCACAAGACTTAAAATGACACCTACAATGTCATAAAATGTTGTGTCATGGCTTTTGTAACACTCCTCAGATTTGAGGATGAGCACAGCCTGACTCCCTTCAACTAGCCCTAGGATTGAGGGGCTCAAGAAGGTCCTACACTGCAATGCCAAACTGCTCCAGCACAGCCGATGACTTGGCATCACCAGTTTTAAGTTTAATAGCACATGGAAAAAACTGTGTCATAACAAAATATTCGGTCTGTGAACTGAACACTCTAAAATCCGGAATTGGGACTGTTACTGAAATATGTGCAACATTACCTGTGCCAACATGAATGTGCATTGCAGTAAAGTCTTAATAAATGTTCACATATAAAATAAAACTGTTGGCATTCACATGATTGTTACTTATGCAACTGCCAAGATACCAATCAAAGGTAGGCATTAGCAGTGGCTGAGAAAGCCTAGGAAAGACAGGAGGGCTGTCCTGAAGTCTGGCCCTCCAAAGGGTAGCCTGTATCACCATAATCAAGTGAAAAAGCAACTGGTGAAGATGGGGGAGAAGAAGGGGTGGGTGGTGACAGCTTAGAGGCTTTCTGGAGGAACTGGCTTATGAATTATACCCTTAATTGCTACAACATGCTATCATAAATGGTTTTGTCTAATTTCTCTTCCAAGCTTGTAAGTTAGCCTATCATTTTAAACAACTGTACATTAAGTGTAGTTTTGACTTCTTTTCTAGCTATGGAAATGTTGGGAATAACCACCTCAGGAATCTTGCTGCCAAGATATTTTTTTAAATCTTTTAAAATCTGTGATTGTTGCTTCCATCAGAAGAACTGGAATGATCATGAGTGCTTGAAAATATACCATCCTGTACTGTGAGACATCAGAGCTTGAAAAGTACTCCATGAATTATGCTTTTTGTTGGCTCTATTTATGTATATTAGCAAACCATAAATCAGCAACTAGCTGTGCAAGGTATACAGCTTCTTTACTGAGATGTCCTTTCTGAGAAAGGGTCTTACTATAGGAGCTTTATTCAGATCTCCCTACAGCACTCAAAAGCCTCTCCCTGACATCAGGCACGCTGACATGAGGAACTTCCAAAGAGCACCCCATAAAGATGCTATAAGGAAAGTAATGAGCTATGTTACTCCACACAATTTAAATAATAGCAGGTTACATGGGCAGGCACTCTTAAGCACCCTTTAGGGAGCCCGGGTTATGTGATTTGTTGAACAGTTACATGAACAGGTGCTTCCAAGGATTCCTGAGCTGTAGTCCCACTGCAAGGCACTTGGGGCTCAGTGCCTGTGGACCACAGGGCAGAGTTACATGTACCTGCTGGCCAAGGGAATATACACTGCAGGGCTGAGCCAAGGAGGTGCACAGAAAATTTGTGGGGTTATTTCTCCTCTCATCATTGCTTGCCTTTACAACTGTAAGACTCTATTAACCTGCTGTCAGTGCAACATTTTAGGCTCTCTTTTTCTTTGTAAATGAAAACAGATGAGTAAATTCATGAGCTGGAATTTGGGGGCTGGACACAAGATAAAAGCGTTGTTCTGTGTAAGGGCTGGAGTCAAACAGTCTTTCAGAAACAAGCTTCCTCCTTCCTCCTCCCGCCTCCAAAGGCTTTCCTACATACATCACAATAAAAATGCACGGATCCTCAACGTCCCCTAACTCATATAAGTCCAAATCAACTACCAACAAAAAAATGCAAAAGCATTTCTCAGAAATACTGTTTTCCTACTTTCTTTGCTCAGCTGTGGGCCTGTTCCAAAGAAAAAATAGTCATGTATTCATTTTTTACTTAAATGGAGGAAATGGTTCTTCCAAATGTGACTGAAAATACTGTTGGTCAAATTAAATCAATACATTATGTCTGGACAGCAACCAGGTCCAGAACATTTCAACAAAGAAAAGAAAGTGTTAGAAGCTGTAAGTAGTTCAAAATAAGACTTCAAGTGAAATCCTGCTCTACTTGGATTCAAGTTAGCAATTGGGATCAAAGGGGCAAACTCTGATTGCTAGAAAGCAAGAAGAATTTTTGTTTTCTAGGCAGCAATCTAGCTGAGGATCATAACATGGCTCAGCTAAGTCATCAGCTTATACTCACCACTTACCCTTAACAAACCTGGGCAGACTTACAGACAACCTTAGTACAGACAAGTCTATAGGGGAATCCATGACAGAACCAAAAAGCAAAGCAGACTCCAAAAACCTAAAAATACTAGAACACCCTTAGAATCATAGAATCACATGGTTGGATGGGACCTATTAGATCATCTAGTCCAACCGTCTTCCCACTACCATTGCTGCCACAGCTACTAAACCATATCTTGTAGCTCCTTATCAAGCCGCCTCTTGAACACTGCCAGGGACGGCAACTCCACCACCTCCCTGGGCAGGCCATTCCAGTGCCTGACCACTCTTTGGGAGAAAAAGTTTTTCCTCACGTCCAATCTAAACCTCCTCTGGTACAACTTGTGGCCATTTCCTCGGGTCCTGCTTGTTGCCTGGGAGAAGAGGCCAAACCCCTGCTCACCACAACCTGCCTTCAGGAAGCTATAGAGTGCAATGAGATCTCCCCTGAGCCTCCTCTTCTCCAGACTAAACAACCCTTCTTGCAGCTAAAAGCATGTCTTAAAATGGGATGATGCCTACCTACTATTTGGTGTCTTGCCACACTATCAAAAACAGAAATGCAAGTCAGATGTTCTTCCTCCTTCTTCCACTCTAACCCCATAATAATTGTCGCAGTAGATATTAGCATTCACAGGAGCTGTGGCATAACCTGGCTGGAATCTCCTTTTCTGGTCTGGAGCAGAAAATTTCATGCAAGTCTCCCGCCTCCCAGAAGCATGAGCCTGGGCTATTTGAGGACATGTCTTTCCTGATCACTCTTGTTGGAGCAGTGCTGTTATGTGTAATTAAATATTCATTGCTGTGTAAGTTTGAAATGGATTCTCTCTGTTCCAGGGGTTGCCTAAACTATTAGGTTATTCACATTACTTACCCAGTGGGACTGCATGCCACATGAAAGGAAGCCAAGGAATTGTCCTGTTTGTGAACCCAGCTAAACCACAGGGGCTCAGCAGCTCGGCACTGAGAACTCACTTCTAGACACTGGCATCTACTAAGATGTTAGGTACTTAAATTATTCTGTGGACTAATTTGAGTTAGATTGCAGGAGGAAGCAAGAGCAAATAACATGCTGTGAAGGCAGTTTTACACTACAAAGTTTTTTACTCTGTCACACTACGTTATCCTTTGGGATTTTTTTTTGTTTTGTTCTTTTTTTCCTTATAAGGTATCTGGGACTTTCTTCTTTGAGAATACAGTGCTGCTTATGACATCAAACAGGAAATTAAGTCTCTAGCTAAAATGAAACCAAATAATTTTTCCTGTTGAACAACAGACTCCAGAGAGAGTTCCTATTTAAAAAGAAAGGTCTGGAAATTCCTGCCACCTTAAAATAGATGCACACAGTCCTTCTGCTTTAAAAGCTGCTGGTTACTTTCTGATACTTGTAAGACCAGAAGGGACTTCCAAAGGTCATTTACTGCAGTCCTTTGCCCTGAGGCAGGACGAATTAAAATGTTTTTGTCCTATCTCCAGAGATGGAGACTCCAAAACTCTCTAGGTAATTCATACTGATGTTTCACAATCTCTACTCTTAAAAAGAGTATAATATAAAAATGAACCCTTGGTGTATTTTCAGTCGTCTACATCTTGCCATACCCACTATGACATGCAGAAGAGATTGTTCCCTTTCCTTTCACAACAGCCTTTTACATATTTGAACATCGTTATCATGCTTCCCATCTCATGTTTTTTGCTCCTTAGGCTACATAGCACCAGTTTGTTCAGACTTTCATTGAAGGGCACATCTTCTGCACAATGACAAGCACATAAAAATGAAAAGAACATTTTTATGCTTTTCTGCATTATTACATTAGCATGATTTAGCATGCTAGTTCAGTTACCTTTGAATTTCCCTTTGGTTATCTATCTTCGAAACTTGCTAATTAGTCCTCAAAGTAAGAGTGTATTTTCCATGCATATATTTCTGTGTACCTTGCAATCCAGAATTAAACAAGTAGGGACTTCTGATTCTCCCTCACATACCAGTATGTATGCTTAGGGGTACATAATGTCTATTCCAGAATTCTTTTTAAAAATGTTATGCTCAAAAAATTTCAGTCTAATTCTGCTACATCTCCAGTATTCATTACTACGTCAGTAAAGGAAGCAGAATTTATGCAGTTCGTGCTTTAGTTCCACAAATAGTTGACAAAAATATAAAGCCTGAAATGAATTTCCTTGGCTTGTAACCAGACAGCTTTTCAAAGTGTGAAGGTATTTTAGACATGACCAAGTTCGCTGTCACAACCAGAACTTGGCCTATTCTGGCTCATTTTCACATATCCTCTAAATATTGCTCTGCGAGGAGCCCCATGGAGTTGGGCTCTGTACAAAATCATTGGGTATTAAAATGCTTTGGATTTCATTTCCAGGGGAAACATTGCTTTCTTCAGGATGACGTTTCCATTTACCTAGTTTAGATATATGATCTAAAAGAGCTCTGTGCATATTTCTTTATTGTGCTGTCATACTAAGGCTCTCCTGAGTAATTCTCCCTTTCCTGCCTCATCCTTATTGTAAAAAGGCCACAACTATGCAGTTCATTTCTTTAAATGGATGCCCTTTTCTGTTGTTGTGTCAGGTCTTAAATGCATTTCTTAACTTTTATAGAATCATTAAATCGCTGAAATGTTAAGAGTTATGACTTCAAAATTACAGGAACAAGATGTTAACATTTTGTGCTAAGCAGAGTCCTTTAACCCCTGCCCCTTGCTGTGACAGCTTTGCTGCTTTACCCATTTCCTCAATAGTTACTTATAAGATGCAGTCAGACTGCTACCAGATAAATTAATGTAATTGTGACTTGTCTAAAATCAGTACTTACCTGGAATTATTCTTTAAAATTTAATTTCAACATAACTCTTATGTTCTTTGTGACTTCAGCTCTTTCTGAGTAATTGTAGTGACCTTCTGAATCATTATAATTAGTCAGCTCCTCTGTTGTTGGACATTGCAGGCAGTCAAAAAAGTGCTGACCTGTTATTTTAAGGCATAACTCCCGATATGCCCTACCTCAGCTGCCACCCCCACAGGGTAGCCAACACACTGATGTCATTACTTCGCTGGCAACAGCACAGCTACAATAGTTATAAACAACAATAATAAATGAGACAGAAGAACAAATGAAATATAAATATCTTTGGATTCAAAATTAAAGTTTTCTCTTGAAGATCAGTAACAAGTGGCCAACCTCCTAGGAAAGAACCCCTTCCCTAAACACACACATTCAGGCACTGTTGTTCAAAGCAGGTTTCAGGATGTGTACATATGGGAATTCCAGTGTGAACACTGCTCAGTGCCAGAGGAAACTCTTTTTAAAATACCTTATCACTAAAATAAAATCTTAATGTAAATTAGATAATTGGATATCGATAATACTAAACACCTTAAACTAAGCAAGGTAAATAAGTGAAGAGGGAAAGAAAAATAAATATGGAAAACATTAAAGCCTATTTGAATGTAAATAAAGCAAACAGCATGTGCCACAGCAACAGAAAAATGTTTGGAAGAACACAGCGCTAGAGGGCTGCCAGTGGCGACACAGCTAAACCACCTCTAGGATCTGCCACATCTGTCACAATGTTTATCATAAGCCAGAACACAGCCTGATTCAGCAAAACAGTCAATCACTGAACATGACCAATATCTAAAAAGTCATTCTGAGGACTCAGAGATGTGTTGCACTTTTAGATATGTTAGTGTTTGACAGAAGTTCATCTTGGCTACCTCTGTGCACACCCACTAACCTGCCAAAGCTCTACATTCGAAGCAGCATTTAAACCTCCATGTTAAAATATGCAGAGCACTACTGTAAATGCACTGTAACTACAGGCATATCGATATGTCATATTTTGTCCTTTACATGCAATCACTGTATGTGGCCACAGTGGTACAGATGTCCGGAACACAAGCAACACATGTCAAAATTCACTTTCTGCTTCTAGAAATCTGTTTTTCTTTTTCCATCTATGTATCTGTTACTTTCAGTTATGCCAGGTAACAAAAAGCTAGGGGCACCTCCAGAATGAAAGCAACAAAGATGATGGTGCATCACAGATACAAACACCTGCACTGGTACCACAACACCAACCTAATGCCCTCCCACCCCACCCTACATTAGCAGCACTGGTGACAGCCAGGCAGACAGACAACAGGCTTCTCTCTGGGTGTTCAAGACTGCATTATCATAGAGCAGATATGGGGTAGACTGCAGGGAGACAGTCCTAATAATCAGGAAAAACTCTAAATACATGGTAGGGACCCAGCTAGAAATCACAGGTGATTACATACAGGATGCAAGCAGGAACTTAAGATGAAGCAGGAAAGGACCTGGCCAGATACCAGGCTGAGGACAAGACTGATACAGGAGAGGGGAGTCCCAGCAGATTCCCAAAACAGGTCTATCTTTTCACGGGAACATGCACTACTGTCACTTGCAGATTGAAAGGGCTGACTAAACAGACCGACTAAATAGAACAAGGAGGAGATTGTGCAGGCACCACACTACAACTCCACTCCAGTCCACCACCCCAAATTCACTTGTGAACATTTCTCAACTTTGCCTTAACATCAGAGACAGACAATAGCAATTCAACCTCCTCTGGGGAAGTCTCTTGTGTATATATGCTAACCACCTTCCCCAAGGCGAGGATAAGGAGTGCCTTGAGCATCCTAGTGTTTGGCTGCACTGGAATGGCAGATGCCAACAGACTTACTCTGCAATAAGGTGGACTTTCCAGCATCCTAATCATGGCAGCCCTATGCACACTAGTTTCATTACACTTTTGTATGTCCCAGAGAGGCTGCATGTGGAGTGCCTAGAGGGTAAAGAGGAGCAGTTACTCTGCCATGAGAAGTTAGAGACAAGTGGGTCATCCGGATAGTGAAGCAGGGCCATAGCCAGAGCCTGGCAGCTTTGAGATGTGGCAGAAAATTGCAGATATTGCTGGAGGTTCTATGTGCTGGTATCTGATCCGTGGGAACACGGAGGCTGTACTAGAAGAAAAGCATAGGTGACTAGGTAAAGTATTACAAATATATGCCTAACTGTAAATTAAAGGAATAAAGGATGCTACTGCAGCACAAAATGTAACAGATGTTATGGTTGCCTATATGTTTGATTGACAGCTTTCAGCCTTGGCCTGACCAATGTCAGTATAAGGTATTTCCCATGCCACTGCTGTAGGTAATACAGTGAAATGCACATAATTTTGGATATCTAGCTATAGTCAAAAAAAGTACTTCCTTGTTTACCACAGGCACTAAATCAAGCCTAAGCTTATTAAAGGGAAGAGTCCCTTGGAAATTAATAGATTGATTTTTCCTCACATTTAGATGGCTGGCATAACTCATTCATGTCAATAAAATTACTTTTAATTTCTACTAATGCAAGTTACAGTGGAATTGTAATAGGATGATGTCTCCTTACCACAGGACTCAAACTAGATCTTCCAGACAGCTGGTAGCATCTAATGGCTGCTTGTGTCATTATGCAATGGCTGCAGAAACTTTCAGTTCCATCCATGTGTGGAAAGAACAAAAATAGAGAACTGAAAAAGATCCTGGTTTTGAGATGTGTAGGAAAAAGCCCAAACCAAGGGCTACAGTGTGTTGCATCATGATAAATCACAGGAAGAGAACTTCCTATTATCTGTTATAGAAGGGGAAAGGAAAAATAATACATACAAGTTTGATACTTCACACATGTTGACGCAAAATCATTCCAGAACCTAAATTTAAATAGAAAGGCATATTTAGGGTTTGCTTTTATTAATTGGATAAACGTCAATATTCAGTTTTCCCATTTTAAAACTTTTTTTTTAAAAAAAAAGATACAGTATAAAGATTTTACTGTCAGAAAGCTAGACTGCTTAAACAGCTGCAACTGTACCACTTCAAGTGGAAAATAAAACTTTTCCATGATAAACAACGTGACAGTGGCTCTACACAGGCTATAGCTGCAAATATTTGGTTTTCCTCCTTCACTGTTACATGAAGGTGTCAAAAATAACAGCCAAACTGCATGTATGGCCACATATCTTTCTCCCTGTCCTTCACCTACTTATTCTTAAACCTCAGGCTATCTCTTTTCTTGGGTTGTACTTAGTGGCCTCTAGCATCCCTAGTGTTGAGGATAGAAATACACTAGAACACCTAAGCTTTTTTGGTCAATGTTACTTAGGGGACATCAGTTCTGTTGTATCTTTAAGCCCACAAAGTCCTACGCAAGCCTTGTGCCTTTTTCCTAAGGTGCAGCTTTCCAGTCCTCAGTGTCCTTGCCACACCTTTCTTGGGGAAGTGGGATCAACGGCTCTGCACATCACTGCGTAGCACAGCAGTGCCCAGCTAGTTATCTTAGCCCCTCTGGTAAGTCCTGTACGCTGCTCTCCTCTGTCACACAACTGTGCTTGGAACAGCACAGCCTATTTCTGCAAGAACAGTGCATCTACTGCTCTTGCAGAAAACTAGATTTGTTGCACACACACACACAGACTGGGTGTGCAATGCACACACAGTCAATATGATGCTCCTTGAAAGCACCTGAGCTACTGTTCAGGCATGGTGCAGCCACTCAGTGAAGCACGTGCGTGCTCGAGGAGGACACCAGCAAGGAACAGGCTGCCACCGCCAGAATAATTGGTGCAAGCTACTGCCAGCCACCTTCTTCCTCAGGAGTAACCTGAGAGCACACAGGGACTGAGCCAAAGAATTGTTCTGGCAACAGAAATAGCTTGAACCTGGCCACCTTGAGCTCCTCAACCCCTCCTATGCAATATGTGCCCATCTTTTTCTATCTTGGAAACCACCATGTGCAGTTCAGGATGATAGACAAGGAAACAGCTCCCAACTTTGTTCACACAACTTGCTGAGATACACCTGGGGCTAACAGGAAGAATGATGTTGCATACTTTACCTGTTCTTGAAGGCATCTGCTTCTCACCTGGCAGCAGGAAATCCTTGCCAAGGATCCTGTTCTGCACAGAAACTTTCCACTGATCCTGCAAGATTGCCTCTGGAAGAAGAGGAATTTTATCAGCCTTTCCTTGAGGTTCTTCATTTTCTCTCATTTGTCACAGGTATATTCTAGGACATTAAATAGGACAGAAAAGCTGTGGGCTTGGCAGTATATTTTCTACCAAGCCCGCAGCTGTTCTGTCCTCGTTAGTAGAAAGGATTAGAAGTCCTACCTTTCAGGACACGTTGCTTCCAGCACCTGGTTCCTCCCGTAGCATCCACTCTTACCAAGGGAAATAGCCCAAATTTCAAGCACCTGTGGAGTATTTCTAAAGGCTTGCTTTTCCACTGTGACAGCCTGGGGTGTCTATCTGCTCTCTCCCCCCAGGGAAAGGCAGTGATTCTGTGCCTGGCAGATTTACCATGACGTACACCACCAATGCATCTCCCAAAAAACACTCCACAAAAAGAGCTTATTCCCAGCACTGTTGCCTAGAGGGAGTTTGCTGGAGAAGAAACAATACACTGTTTCCACAGTGTCATAACTATCTTGTTTCCTGCCTTCTTAGTAAAGCAGTCTTAAGAGGTCTGCACTAAGTGGGAATCAACAAGGCTAACATCAGTGCGATGAAATAAAAGACAGGGTATGCCTGCGGAGCAGCTGAAATTGATGGCACCAGCTGAAACAGGGACAGAGCAAGCATTCTGGAAAGAGAGATGGGGAGAAAATGAGTTGGGTAAACAGCAAAAGACAATGACTGATTGTGTCATGTTTCTGTGGCAGTAGCTAACAGAGATGCTGTAGAAATGGACAGACCACTGCAGAAAGAGAATCAGCTATACCCCTTGACTGGGACAATTTCAGAGTATGTAAATTGCCCTGCTGTCCTGACAAAAAGCTCTGTGGTGGTGCATCTTCTCATTTTGCCAACAAGATGCAGTTTTGACCCATGAAGCAGTAGTGCCAGGCATGTTTACTCTGCTGCTGTCATTATTTCATGACAGGGGAAGATTTGGATCTCAGCCAAAGCTCCTCCACTGATCATCTGACCCAGCAGTCCATCTTCCTCTTCCTTAAAAAGATGTCAGAAAGATCTTCCTCCTCTGCCCACTAAAAACCAAGTATCTGGTCACTCTAGCCAGAGCTAGCTAACTATCCACATCTTCCTACTACACCACTTTTCACTTCCCCTCCGGAGCAGGCTTTAATGATTGTTGCCATGTTCCACAGCGCTGGTGGTACAGGCTCTTCTGCCCTCATATATTCCACTTGATGTAGCTGAAAAGGAAAGAGAAGTAAGATGTCACACATGGAAGCAGTGTGCGAAGGCCTCGTGCTGCCTCTTCCTCCAGACTTGACATGATGTACTGGCCACAGTTTCTGGGAGTGTTTACATGGAAGTGGTTTGATTTTGTCTGGCTGCTTGCTTGTCATTTGCTTGCTTTGTTTGTCTGTTTTCTCCACTCTAAATTCTCATCCTAAGCAAAAGTTTTATTGCAGGAGTGTGCAGATCTTTTTCTGACCACTGTAAAACCACGTACAGGCTGTGCCCCTTTCCTCCACAGTTTGCGCTCTCTTAAAGCCAGGTGCAAATACAAACATTAACACACTGCAGCAGAATGTCACCTCAGCGTTGCAGGAAGTTATTTTTTTTGTTTTGTTTTCTTTTTAAACCAACCTTGCATAAGGCCATTCAAAAGCAAGGAACAGTTGCTTTCTTTCCTCCCATCACATGCTAAGCAAGATTTCTTCTTTCATCCTCTTGGAGGGTATGCCAGCTCCCTGCCCCTGGATGCCATGCATGCAGAGATGCTGCCGGAGCCCCAGACATGGCAAGCCCTGCACAAGGCTGCTCACCACCAAGGCACTGGCAGCAGGTCTGGCACTGCCGCACGCATGCGGCTCTGTTTCAGTGACTCAGCAAGGAGTTGTCAGGAAAACCCCACACCACACTGTTTCCGAGTCCCTCTAGCTTTCCTTGTACTTGAGGCTGGAGTTGTCCTCGCACCAGAAACTGGGATACCAACACCTCCCTGAGGATCACAGACAGCCGTTGTGTGCCTCAAAGCACGGCTTTTCCCCTCACTGATCCAGAGGGCCTGTGGCTGCCAACACAGCAGTGGACCTACATCTGCACGTATAGAATGTGGAAGAGCAAAACTATGTAGATGTCACTGAAAAAAAAAAAAAAAAAAAAAAACCATACTTAGCAACTACAAAATTACTTATACTCAAATTTTACTCTCATTTGTAGTTTGAACACCCAGTGAAATCACTAAGACTTTCCCAGCAATCAAGAGCAGAAGTAAGCCCAAAATTAATTCAAAGTTTTCAAAACTCAGAAGAATCTAAATCATCTGCTGATTAAATGGGAGAAGCTCTGTTGAATTCAATACATCCATACTGATGCATGAGAAAACTTGCTGCCTGGATTGCTTAAACCTGTGGGCTGCCACCTATCAAAAGCATCAGAATTAAAAAGTAAATTTTCTGTCCGGCCACTGCTGAGAACATTCTAGATCTAACACCATGATGAACAGATCAAGCTCAGTGATCCCTACAAAAGCTGCAATGGTCACAGGGGCTTGGGCCTTCACTTATTTTCCTATCTCAGAGAGTCTTTTAATAACAATTTTTGGTGGCACATTAAGGTAATGTGAAGGTTTGTTGGTTAATGTAGCAATTCATCTTCCATGCTATTTTTTTCTGTGATAGGAAACTCATATAGAGTAAGAACAGTCCCTGAGAGGGGAAAAAATAAACCACCCAAACAACAAAAAAAACCCAAAACCTAATCCTTGTTGTAAAGTTAGTACCATCTGAAATTCTGTGTCTGCTTACTGTTAATACGGGAAACCATAAGAACATTTGGTCAAAGGTCAGGAAATAGCAGGGGCTACTTGGGAACTTTGCCATAGCAAATTAATAGATTCAAATGGCAATGTGACTGGAAAATACGTTTTATATGTCAAAAAAAATCACCTGATTAGGAAGTCTCCTCAGAAACAAAAGTATTCTACACTCTGAAACAAACAGCCAGGCAAGTCTCATCTTGTATACACAGAATTCAGTGGGAATCATTCCAGTAGGTTTCCTGGAAATAGATCAAATCTACTCTGACTAATTACAAGTAAAAATAAAACCTTTTTAGTGAAGAATCATCATTTTAATAGAATGCCTTAAATTTTACTAGTTTTCACAAAATACACCAGTGGAAATTAGTAAAAATTTCATCTCCCCTACCTTGCCAAAAGGCAAAAAAAAAAATATCCCGTTTGCATAGGTGAGGATTCCCTGAGCACTGGCTCCTTGGAGTATAGCCATAAGGTAGGGAAGTCCATTTGCACAGCAGACAGTACAATGAAATGTCCAGGTTTTGTTCTGAACCATAAATCAGTCACCACTTAAAAAAACACCCAGTTCTACTGAATTACACCCAAGTGTCCTCCAGCTCCCAGAAGAACATGAGTGTGGCTTATACAACACACAGCTCACTGAGCCTGAAGTTTTGTATTGCATACCTGAGAGGCACAGCCCAGAACTTTACCTTTAGATCTCCCCGAAGCTATTGTGCAGCCAGGATCATTTAAGAGTCTGCAAATGCTAGCACAAGTAACAGGGTACCTGTAGTTGGCAGGCTCCTTAATTTTTAATCCTGTATACTTTTTATTTTCTAAAACTGTTGTCGCAGCAAGTCAGTCTGGACATCACATTCAAATTATAAAGAGTCACAAGTATTTTTCTTCAAAGATGACCTTAATGTTGTCTAACTTAGCTGGCAACAACATCAATAATGTTATGTAAGGGCGATACAGCTGCCTATTTGCCAACAGAAAATTCATTAGGCATTAGCTGTACTTCTGACACTAAATGGTGAAACTTTCCCTCAATTTCTATTCAGCCTTTCTGAAAGGAACGTGTCTGTGGTCTTGGCAGATGCTCTGTGTGCTGTTCCTGGTTCATGGAGATCTCCATGGATCTACTGTGCCTGTAAACGCAGATTTATAAGACAAAGATCTATAGATCATACGGCAGAGAAGCAAACAGATACTAAGAAAAATTAGTCAAAAAATTTATGGAATAGGAAATAATTTCTACAAATCACATTGCCTTTTCAGTTACTGCCATCAGAAAACTTTTAATGAGTGTTTTGTTTTTACTAATCTCACACAAGCACAATAAGCAATGCAAGGGACTGGAATCAGTTATGAAGAGAAGCCAGCAGAGTCCCTATGGATTCAGAGGGCTAGGCTAGAGTTACATAAAAGGATGAAATTTGGCTTCTTCCACTCTACCCAAATTAAATCCACCAAAATACCAGCAATAGGCTCTTTAATCTCAAAGGAAAACATCAAGAGATAAGAGAGAACAGACGTTCAGAATGATGGTGCTTACACTGCTCACGAAGAGATCAATTCTGCGGCTGCATTCCCAAGGCAAGGGCTTCTGGGGATGGAGAAATTCCATGGAATAACCTTTAGCCTCTTGATTCCCGGAAAGAGATAGAGGGAAAAGTCAGCAGACTCTTCGGACACCAACGTTCCCTCCTCTTTATAGCAACAAAGATTTAAGGGTTCCTGCCCTTCCGCAGATGAGAGCTCCTTGGTACTTGGAGGACCCCCCCTCCCCAGGAACAGAAAAGCACAAATACCCTGTGCCACTTCCATAGCCAGGGCAGCTGCTCCTGCAGCCCATAGCTGCAAGTACGCAAGAGGTCTATGGCAAGGACTACTTGGCCATTGCCACAGTTGGACAGCTCACAAATGCCCCTGTCTGCGTCAGTGGAGAAAGACACCCAAAGCAAGCTCTACACGGACTACAGAATTCCCCTGCGTCACTTCCTCTGCTCCACTCTGCCTCCCTTTCATCCCATCACAGGGCAGTAGAACTGTCACATTCAACACAAAGGTTTATGTGATCACTCTGCCGGTGTACAGCAGTGCGTCTGTCTTTCATGCTGTTGCCTCCTTTTCCCAATGGCTTTATATTCTCTGACCTATTTCAAGCAAATCTGACAACAGGATATCAGCCAAAGAAAAGACGTTTTCCAGATTGCAGAAAAACAGACAAGGAGAAGGGAGATTTTACAATTAAGAAAGGGCTACAATGTGAATGCCACTTAGATTAGACATTAGGGAATCCCAGCACAAGCCATGACTCCGCAAGACCAGTATGCTATTAATTCTGCTACTTGTGAAACACTGACAGTCAAGCCTGCAGGAGCATTCAGTCCTTTGGTTATTTGTCTGGGGAAAGTGGGTAAGTCATCAGTATAAAGTCAAAATCAGCTATTAACGGCACCATGTTTTCACACCTGGGGAAACTTGCTGTCTTTAGAATTATTATGCCACCATCAGGTTTGTGTGAAAGTGGCCAAAGGCTGCGTAGGAAGCTGTTGGGAAAAAGGAGTGAGTAGATAGCAGACAACTGTATTAGTCACTAACATAATTCTGTTTAGACAAAGATCACCAAAATAAAACAAAAATAATTGGTAAAAAGTAAAACTACTTCTAGAAGTGTTTACTTAGAAAGCAGCTTCTGTAAACTCAGAGCTTTCTCAGAAACTGAATATAATCAAGATCATAAAATTTTAAGGGCAGTAAAACTTTCTTATGCAAGCAGAAGATTGTTCAAGAGTTCTCAGTTTTAAACATGACAGCATTAGGGAAAAGTCATACATTGTATGAGAAATCTTGGATTACACTCTGTAGAAAACTTCTTTCTGTTTCTCAGGCTCCTGTCTCCCTCTACTTTTTCTGCTTTGCCAGTCAGTAACTAATCAAGCACTTAATCAGCTCTTTTGTGCCTGTAAGGAAGTTTATGTGAAGGAGAGAGTTTATTGTAATGATTTAGTAAAAACAGAGAAGCAGTGTGGTTATCCGCCACCATGTCATGGTCATTCTGGCATCTGTAGGAAAATTCATATTACAGTTTTGTAACACAAGACTTTGGCAGCAACGGTGCCTGAAAGTAGCGCTGCTCAGGCCTATCAGCCAATTACTCCCAGCACACTGGTCCCCACCACCATGCCAGACTGTAACAAGGAACAGATTTGGCTTTCAAAAAAATAAACTAAAGATGATTCTTTTTCTTTTTTTCCCTAGGGTTGTTTTTCCAGGGCAGATCAACTTCCTGAGGCAGCTTGCAGGATAGCTGGGCCAACACTTTTGCCAGTGCTCCTGAAAAAGCAGCAACACACCGCAGGTGCCTGGAGTCTGGAGCTGGAGCAAGAACACCTTCGCTGATATGACATTCAGGACCTCCTGCTTTCAAACCACAGCCTCAGGCTCTGGCTTGTATGCAAAAGCCAGCGGTAGCCTTCTATTGCCAGATCAGGCATGCCATGGCAGATCAAACAAACTGTTCATCCTTTCTAGAAACATTCCAACATCGGCAAAAAGTTTTGCTGGTTTGCAGCTGTTCCACCGGGATTTATGGGAGCAGGTGCTGCCTGTGCGACCAGGGGCTACTCTGCCTTTATTTCCACCAATTTATTCTTTCCCACTGGTGTCTTCTGCTCTTCTTTAAACACAAGTTTATGCCATATGTCTTCCATTTCCATTTTCATGCCACTACTAGTAATTTACAGTGAGATATTGACCTCAGATTTTTTCTCTGACTAACTTTATGAGTTACTTGCTTCTGTCCCTTTCCAGCCCCTGGTTTTGCATCCAGCATGCCGTGTGACAGCATAACATCGGCGCCAAGCCAGAACCTCTCCCTCTGCTCTTCAGAGGCTTATCCTTCTGCTGGATCTCATCCCACACCACGAGCCCTGCACAGGAACCCAGCAGAGCCAGCAGACCTCTTGGCACTGTGGCAGGACACCTCGGGGTGGCTGGGGTCTCAGCAAGATGTAGTGTCATGCAAGTGGCTCAGTGCGTGAGCTGGTGGGGGCTGGCAGAGAGCAGAGCCCAAGGTGGGCCTGGGGTGCAGGACACCACGAGATGGTAGAGACGGGTGCACACGGGGGAAGGCATCTTGCCTGTACTCCAGGGAGATTAACCACATCCTGAGTGGAATCGTGTGTCCTGAAGAGGCCCCAAGGACTTCACGGGAGAATCCTAGGGCTTTTCTGCACTCAGAGATAGTTTGTATACCTAGAAGGAGGAGGAAGGATTTATGGGGGAGAACTGGGAGGGAGGGAGAAATCACCCAGAGAGAAAGACAGGGCTTTTGGGAGGCAGAAAAACCTCAGTTCCCCAGTAACTCCAGGTGATAACTGAAGGGCAGTGCAAGCTGCTACCTGGATAGTAAAAACCTTATCTTTCCCACCTATTTATGTTTCTCATTACTTTCTAGCCTCACAGCTGGAAACGGTTCACAGAGAGAGTGCTGCTGCTCCCCTCTCCTAGCCTGCTCTGGCATGAGCCTCTGTGCCTGCTCAGCCTCTGGAGTTGTGCCACATCCTCCCTGACAACTCCTAGCCTGGCCTCCCAACACTCTCTGGTCCCAGATTTCATTTCTGCCCCACCTCTGGAGCAGGTCCCAGAGCCACACCTCTCATGCCTTCCCAGCAGCCTTCCTCCCTGCCACATGTCGGCGACATGGACAGTGGGATAGAGTGCACCCTCAGCAAGTTTGCCGATGACACCAAACTGTGTGGTGCCATCGACACGCTGGAAGGGAGGGATGCCATCCAGAGGGACCTTGACAGGCTGGAGAGGTGGGCCCGTGCCAACCTCATGAAGTTCAACCAGGCCAAGTGCAAGGTCCTGCACCTGGGTCATGGCAATCCCAGGCACAAATACAGGCTGGGCAGAGAATGGATTGAGAGCAGCCCTGAGGAGAAGGACTTGGGAACACTGGTGGATGAGAAGCTTAACATGAGCCGGCAATGCGCCCTTGCGGCCCAGAAGGCCAACCGCATCCTGGGCTGCATCAAAGAAGCATGGCCAGCAGGTCGAGGGAGGTGATTCTCCCCCTCTACTCTGCCCTGGTGAGACCCCACCTGGAGTACTGTGTCCAGTTCTGGAGCCCCCAACACAAGAAGGACATGGACCAGTTGGAGAAGGTCCAGAGGAGGGCCACAAAGATGGTAAAAGGGCTGGAGCACCTTTCTTATGAGGACAGGCTGAGAGAGTTGGGGCTGTTCAGCCTGGAGAAGAGGAGGCTCCGGGGAGACCTGATAGCGGTCTTCCAGTACCTCAAGGGGGCCTACAAGAAAGATGGGGATAGGCTGTTTAGTAGGGCCTGTTGCAATAGGACGAGAGGTAATGGTTTTAAAATAGAGGGGGGTAGATTTAGATTAGAAATTAGGAAAAAATTTTTTACGATGCGAGTTATAGAACACTGGAACAGGTTGCCCAGAAAGGTGGTGGAGGCCCCATCCCTGGAAATGTTCAAGGCCAGGCTGGATGAGGCTCTGAGCAACCTGATCTAGTCAGGGATGTCCCTGCTTCTTGCAGGGGGGTTGGACTAGATGGCCTTTGAAGGTCCCTTCCAACCCTAACCATTCTATGATTCTATGATTCTATATATTCCTCCAGTTGCATGCTACTGGCTTCCATGGCCAGTTGGATTACCTTTTGTGTGAAGAGATGCAGACACAATACAGGCACAGCCCTAGCAATAGCTTAGTGAGCAGTAGTTTATGACAAGGGTGCAGCATATACCAGGACAGCAAGCTTCCTCATTAACCCTCTGGGTACACTTTTCCCTTTTCACCTGGCCTGGACCCATCCGCTCTTGTCTTGGGCAAGTCCTGACATGGATGAGGGCTGTACTAAGCTAGCCTGCAAAAAGATACTTGTGGAACCATCTTTCTCCACTGCATCTGACTCCCCTACTCCTTGGATCCCATTTTATCAATCCATCCTGCTCACAAAAGAGGTCCACGCCAAGGACTACTGATACCATGCATGTTTCAGAAAAGGAGCATTGACTTTCCCCTAGATATACTCTGCACAGGATTAGCACTGCTCAGGACCGTTCAGTAAGTGCCAATCACCTCAATGGATGGCCCAAGCAGAGAACTGCAGCACTTTGAGCAAATTAGTAGAATGAAGAGCCAATAGGGAGAAAATGACAAGTTTTTTTTTCTCACTTCAGGAGTACTGACATCCTGAGTCAAAGCTGGATGACCACTAGTGGCTAATCTACAGCCACAGAGCCCAGGCACTGAGAATTGACTAGAAGTCACCCTCTTGGACCATGATGTGGACTGAATCATTCTGTGGCTGCCATGCGTTGGAGCCATATGGCAAGTGCCCTGAAGTCTTGCACATAAGCATTAAATGGGAGCAGTACAGGGCAAGACAACATCATAGGCTGTGTGAGATGTAGTGCAGTGATAAGACGACCCCTGGAGCAGTCACCTCTTCACCTCTCCAAGGCCTGTATTTTTCTCTGCTCCATGGGCCCAACCCCTACAGCACACACTCTAACACAACAGGATCCATGATCTGGTGGACCAACAGCAGGCTGCAAGACATACCTTGTGTCTGAGCATCAGCAAGACTCTGTCTGTGATTTAATCCAGCACAGTAGATCTACAATCTCTCTGTATTGCATACAGCTTGACACTGGAGGAAGCCAATGGTCAGCAACGTATCTTGCTCCACATGGAGGCTTGCAGAAACTTAGTCAAGCCAACATCCATGCTGCAAGGGTTGCTGCAGCCTTCCTTGGTAGTTCTTAGTAGGAGGGCTAAAGGGGAACTTTCACAATGACAAGATGCAAGTAATGACTAGCTCTGACACTGCTTAGACAAGCTACTTCCTGAGACAGTAAGTGATCTGAGAAACAGAAGGCTGAACCACCAAGGAAACGCCTCCAAAGTACCCACAAGGGAACAGACTATACACCAGAAAATCTATGATACAACACATCCCTAACTTACATCAGCACAAAATCATCATTGTCATATGATCTTACTTACTGGGCCAAAGGGAGTCAGATCCACCTACAATCATGCCTTAAGCTGTCTCAAAACTTTTTAACTGGCAGATGTGCCATGCACACCTGTTATAAGTGCTTGTAAGAGCACATCCTCACTGATTTTTGGACTTCCACATGGTATGCAGATCCTGCCACATCTTCTGCCAGCTACCCTTTCTCAACTTAGGCAAGCCAGTCAACCATTCAGTGAGTGTTCTGTCTATCCCTCCAGGAATCAAGTTGCAGATCAGATTTTGGGTATTTTAAGCTGATTCAACCTGCATTAACAGGCAAGAATTCCAAAAAAAGAATGCCTGAGTTTGCCAGGAATGCTGCCACAGGCATCAGAACAGTCACTATCCTTCTACTGTGACACTTCTGCCCTTCACATGTACCTCTCAAAGCCATGAAGCCTCACAAGCATGATGTTTCTGTTTGATGTCCTCTCTTGGTCAAGTAGAAGGGCTTTTTCTTCTACCTCAGCCAGTTTTGGAAAGGTATTTGTATTGTTTCAATTTTCTGATACAACACAACAAAGCAGATGGATGACTGAATCCATGGTATTTAATTAATTAATTGGTCAGTATATCTCCTAAGGTTGAAACGGGAGCATTACCACAGCATCTCCACCCATCTTCTGCCTTATTTCATTTTGTGATGCAGAGAACAGTGACTTGTGATAGTTGCCCCAAAATTAATCATTTATATTTTTATATAATATTAGGGAAATGAGAGGATCTAGGCAGGGAGCAGAGAAAGTGAAACATATTCCATCTATTATGGTTGACTTTGTCATTCAAGTGCCAAGTCCGCAGAGATATTTAGGTAAGTATCAAAGTACTATTTAGTTACCAAACATCTAAGTGATTTCAGTGAAGGTCTAGGTGCCTAAGTTCCTCTGTGTGTCTCAGTTAAGCTTTTTGAGACAGAGAAACTTATTATTTTACCAAAAAAAAAATAGAAGAATAAGGCTACAAAATTATGTGACAGGAGAGAATAAGAAGGAAAGGCAATGAGAGCAGAAAGAGGGTAAATTTTACAAATAACTATTATTATGAAAGCAAAGAAAGATGACTTAGAATGTCACACATTGATCTAAAAGAAATATTTGAATTGGTAAGTCCAGAACTTAGAAGTTCAGAAATTTTCAGTCTGGCTCATCTGCACGTGGGCAGTGGGAAGGGCTCTATAATCCTTGCTGTTCAACCACGCACACCAGCACGGAGCTGCATGCTGAGGAGTTACAGAGATATCCCAGGCCACTAGTTATCCACAAGGCTAACAAGGGTGCATCACTTACCCTTTGGGTAGGCTGGGGAATGCATGGGGAATCAGGTAGTTGTTGTGACAAGGCCGTGTCCCAGCTCATCAGTTCACTGAATAGATGGACGAGGAAAGCCTCACTGTTGGATAAACCTTAAACCCCAAGTCACCTTAAACCAACACTGAACTCAGGTCAGACTAAAGATAAAATGCAGATAAAAGTGCATTTATTCATCACACCCAAGATAGACAGAAATCTGTAGATTTTACAGAAATTGCTGAGGGAATCAAAAAATTCTCGTTCTGATATCCAGATTATTTGTTTTTGAAATGGGATTAAAGTATATTGCCCTTGACTGAGACTAGATGCAACCAATCAGTTCAGGATGATCGTTAGTTTGGGGTCACTGTTGCCCACAATCTTAAAAACATGCTGTGCCACGCTGTGAGTGTGTTTCATGACATAACCTCCACACCATACTTTCCACAGACCAGTGGAAAACACCCAGGCTCTCCGAGGACACACTGACTGTTTCAGAAACAGAGAGGGTTTAAAAAGTGAAAAAGAAAGGCATATGTTTGCTTCTTCTCACCGACCACAGCCTTAATCTCTCATCTCCTCATCCCTCTATGTTTTCTCTCTCCACCATCCAGTCTGGCTCTTGACTCCTCAGCACGTAAATCAAGTGTGAGGAACTGGCTTGCAGTCCTTTGCCCAGAAAGTCAGAAAGGACAGAGCATAGTCAGCCATAAGAGACATTCAGAAAATTTTAATATTCTATTTTAAGAAGCCAGTGCTTTCAGTGGCCCAAATGTGAGACATTTTTCATTATAAAAGTAACATACTTCTTAGAGATGCAAAGGTCACCATCTGCTGGTATTTGAGTCCCTGGTTTGATGCATAAGGGCGAGAGATCACCTGAAAGAAGGTATCACCAGAATAGTTTTAGCATTGCAAACAAACTCATTCTCAATCCCTAATGTAAACTTAAGCCTTTTGTTTGCTTATTATGGAAATTAATCCACTGTCTTTAACTGTGCTCAGTTTTATGCTCCTAATCTTAAGGAATGATTGACATTAAAGTATTCGACTTGCATGAGAGACAGGCTCAGGATTTTTAGTTTTTAAGGTTTATACCAAAAACAAAGATCTCAGTTTTTCAGCGTTGCATAGTTTGGCAACAGATCATGTATCCCCATGTAAAGCTGTGTGCAAAGTATACAGGATTTTGAACGTCATTTCTGACCAGGCTCTTCATGTCCTTAGTTAATAGTACATCATGCATGTTTGCCCAAATATGTGTATATTCTATGTACATACTCTTGCAGTACAATTGCTTTTCGTGTGTGGTCTGCAGAGATGAATAGTTGAAATCTGGCCTCAGTGCAAGCTGTAAAAGCTTCATATCACACAGCAACTATAACAGTAAATGGTCAACTACACAGTCCTTTTTGACATCAAAGTGTAGAACCCTTAATAATTTTCTCAAAATAAATCCAACTACATTTCCAGCTTTCAGCAGAGACTGTTTACTGTATAAGAGGAAGGTCAGACAGACTACACTTGACACTGCTGGGAAGTGGCAGACATTTTTCAGAAAAAAAAAAAAAAAGAAACAAAAAAAAAGTCACTTCCAAAAAGCAGCTGAAAGATTCCCATTTCTTTACTACATTAGTAATAAAAGGAGGTTTCAGAAACAGTCACAAAAGAGAACAGGGAATTTCCCAAGATTTTAGGACTTGAACATCTATGTCCCTGTTCATATTTAAAAGCAAATACACATTATCTAACAGAAGGGAGACAGTTATAATATACATCTGTCCTGGTTCTGGCCAGGATAGAGTTAATATTTACCTGAGCTGGGTGGAGAACTGAAGCTGGTAGCCCCTATGGCTGGGATAGTTAACTAATTAGCTAACAGCTAGGGTTAATTTACCCAAATTGGCCAAAGGGCTGTTCCATCCCATCTGACATCATGCTCAGTATATAAGTGAGGAGGGTGCTGAAGGGAGGCCCTGCTAGTTGGAAGAGACTGGGTGTGGAGATCTGTTGTGAGCTATTGTACTGTATTTGTGTTCCATCACTGTTTTGTTTTCTTCTGTCATTACTGTTAAATTTACTTTTTGTTCAATCTCAACCCACCTGTTTTGTTATTTTTTTCCCTTCTGGTTTTCTTTTGTTTGCCAAATCTCCTCCTATTCTCTCAGAGAGTAGGGGGAGTGAGAGAGAGACTGCGTAGTCTGGTCCCTGTCGGGGCTCAACTGAGACAACATCATTAGCCAGCAGTGCATTTCTAGCAACTGAGTAAAAGATTATAAATGCAGAGAAATAGCACAAGAAATCTGCAAAATCCAGCCAGTAGAGAGAGTAACTCAAATTCACAAAAGACCACTGTTTCAATCTTTCCACATTATATCAAATCTGTTTTGCCTAGATCACATCAGCACTCCCTTAACACAGTTGAGCTGTCTTCCAGCCCACTTGGGCTTTCCTTATCTGACATGGAACTACTAATTTTCCTGGTTTACTAGTAGTTCTATTTATAGTTTACACCTGTTTTCATTTTACATAGAGGCACAGAATAAGCAGTTCACCAGGAACTGAACTGAAAGTGCCCAGAGGACAAAAGGAAGGGGGGTAAGCACATGGATGCCGTAGCGAGTGGGAGTTCAAGCACAGGTTAACAGTGGAGGTTAACTGTGAGCTGCTGACAGGGCAGAAAGATGCTTCACACCACATACAAGAGATCTGTGACACTAGCCCCAGCAGTCACGTGCTTCTGGTTTTTCCCAGGACTGTACAGAGCTGAGCAAGAGGAGAACTCTGTTAACATATATCTCTTAACATTCTTTGATTTAGGGCAGAATCACAAATCCATATGGATCCTAATGGATGTCTCTGAATTGCTCTTTCTGATTATGATGGCTGAAAACCCTCCTGAGAATCGTGTTCCAGCCTTTCATGATCCTTACCCTCATATATTTTCCTAATACATTACACATCCCTAATGTCTAACTAGGTCTTCCTTCATTGTAGTTGAAAGTCACTATTTCTATCCTACTTACAGTAGATATAAAGAAGAAAAAGTTATTGCCTCTATCTTTGAAGCAGCCCTCTATGCATTTGAAGACCAGTAGGTCTCCCTTTAGTTTTGCTTAAGCAACTCCAGAGTGCCAGTTTTTTCCAGCCTTCCTCATAGGTCATGTATCCTAAAAGACTCCATATTGCTGTTCCTCTTCTCCAAATTCTCTCCAGTCGTTCCACATCCTTCTAAAGCCATACTGCTCCAACTAGACATAGTGCTGCAAATAACTTTTTGCTAATGTCAAGTGGAAAACCTTCATCTATCCTGCAAGATAAGCTCTTTGTTTCTAGGACCCAGGATTTGTCATTTGCAGAGCAGCAGCCCTGTTGAGGCATTTTCACCCACTCGGACCTTTTTCTGCCACTTAACCATTTGCTCCCCAGCAAAACCTGTGACAGAATGTTTGATTTGATTTAAAACCACATTCTATTTTTATCAGATTATTTCTTCAATTTGTCAAGATCATTTTGCATTCTATGGTCCTTCAATTTACTGAAAATATTATTGGACACAAGACATGCTCATGAAGAACCTGATTCTTCCACTTCATCTGACCTACACTAAATTAATTGACATCATGCTTCCCTGATTTTCTTATCTGAATAGCATCAAAAACCTCAGTAAAATCAAAAACATCTGAAACCTACTCCGTCCTCCATACTCACAAGGCCAGTTACATGAAGTCTTGGAAGGGCAATAGACTGATCTGCTTAGAAACAATTTCATAGTTTGTTATGACTTGAATTTAAACAAACTGATGAGTTGGTTTTTGCTACTTTTCTTCTCACTGATGCAGAGAAAATAAAACCAGAGCATCTGAGCAGTGGATACAAGTGTGTATTCAGCTTAGCAGAATTTTCCAGATAAAGTCACTGAAGTCAGCCGTACTCAAGGAGATACCAGGAAAAAAAATATTATAGAATTAAACGTAACAGTAGGTAGGTCAGCGACATCACAGGTAAGAAGTAAATAGCTACTGTTCAAAAGGGAATAGTAGAAAGTGTAATCTGAAGTACATGAAAATTGTTAGGACAATGTGCCAAATGTTTCTAAACTGTAGTCTAGAAATGAGTTTAACAATTGAAGGACATCCTGTCATTTCCAGGAAAGAGAAAAGCCTAATTTGTTTCATTTACGTATTCCTGGCAAGAAAAAAGAAATGTATTTCCAAACTTGTTTTTAATTAAAATAGCCTGAGGATTCAGGCTCAGGAAAAAAAAAAATAAAAGTAGCAAGTGCCTTTCTTAAACAAGAAAATTATTGGTGAATTATGTATGTTCTGATAAGTGATCTGAATAGGATCTCTTTCAATTACCTAGAAAAAAGTGCTTCGGTCATTACAGTTAAGTATGCTGATGACAGCTGTTTTTTTCATACAGACAACCCTTCTATAGCTTCCTACTATTATGCTAATGGAATATTTCAATTTCCATCCATTAGATGTCATGAAATCATTGAAGAAGTTATTCAGTTAAAAGATCAGTTAATGTATGGTTAGAATCACCGAAGTTGGAGAGGACCTCTGGAGGTCATCTACTCCAGCCTCCAGCTCAGGGCAGGGCAAGCTTCAAAGTCAGATCAAGTTGCTCAGGGCCTTGTCCAGTCAAGTCCTGAAGATCTCTGGTTCATATTATTACCCCAGTAATTATCCACCATGAAAGCCTTCCTTGAGGAATGCTGTGACAATTTGCCATGTAAGTTGGCTTTACCATGCATACTGCATGTGGTATAGCCTTGGTCCTCTCACACTAGATGTGGTCAAACTCAAGGACTCCAGCATTTATACTCTATTTACCGCATACTTTTTATGTTTCATTCAAACAGGCACTCCTAAAAGAAGTGCTGCCAACATATATACCATTAATTGAAATGGTCAAGTGGCAACCAATTGATTTGAGGAGTTTCTCCTCCCATAATATCTTCATGCTTACAAAATCTCCTATAAAAAAAACCCTTCTAAATAGTGTGGGAACTACAGCTTCCACACATATTTATGATATTATTTAGTGAAGAAAAACTTTTGGGGGCTAATATAGCAAGGAAGGCAGGATTTGGCATCAGAAAGTTATTTGAAAAGCTCTGCAATTTTTCATAAATGGCAAGGAGAATTTGTCTGCCAAATAACCATGCTGTACGGAGCTAGGCAGAGTGTCCCCGGGGGACACAGATAAGCTCTGGAGCATCCCACTGGCAGAATGGAAAGTATGCTTGCCTCAGAATGCTGACAAAAGTACACACAGGAGTGCAAAGCAATTATATTTCACTTAGTGAAAGTCCACAGGCCAACTTCAGTTTTAATCACCTGAGATCAGCTAGTAGAAGCAAGTCTAATACAGGCAACTCTTCAGGTGACTTTCACGGCACTGCTGGAGGCAAGTGTGGGTAGGTTAACAATTCCCATTAGGAAAATTTCAGATTTTCCAAAGCTTCAAGAAATTAGAATCCCTTATAAATTTAGAGGAATGCTCCCACATTCTTTCCCATGTGTTAGGGCATAAAGGTTGGCATAAGGCTCGGAGTTCTTGGATTTAATTTATTTAAATTATCTCTTCTCTGTTGATCCCTGTGTAGGAGGGAGAACCTGACACGTAAGGAAAACTTATAGTATTGATGTGCATGTTTCTTGGAAAAAAAGATTATTAATTGACACAGTACAGCTAATCTTACCACTATTTTCAGCTAGCTTGTTTTATCCACTACAGAGTCACAGCAAAAAAAAAGAGAGCCTTCAAATAAAATAAAATTTAAAAAAACCCCAAAGACAGAAAGTTGTAGAACAAACGCCAGCATTCAAAAATCATTATTTTACTTTAGACTGGTTTGACAAACAATCCTATTCTTAATATATTTCACCCCTGTTTGATTCTGTTACCACTTCACATGTTTAGAAACAAACAGCCTGAAAATAAAACATGCACTCTACCACAAAGTAAATAATCTGATAGAAGTGGTGTTCCCCAGGAGAAAAAGAAGAGTTACAGCCTGCTTCAACTAGCTCAATCTCCACTTGCAGGCATGCTAATTTCTCCTTTTGTATCCAAAAAATCAGTGTGTTCTCACCGCTGAACATCCCTGCCGTTACTGAAACGAAAAATATATCTATGCAGTGCAATGAAGCATCCAGCTAGGCTTAGCATGGCCTAGCATCCTCTAAAGAGGAAAATGAATCAGCCGATCCTGCTTCCAGCCAGCCATGTCTGCTTTTTGCTCTCGTTGTTCCCAGGTGCCCAGTGAGACTAATACACGCTGGAACCCTTGAACTGAGTTCTCTCCCTCTTTGCCAGTGCTTACTGGCTGACAAAATATCCCTTCTTTCCACATTCACAGCATAATCCTTACCAGCGTTGCAATCATGTTACTCCTCAGTTTGTATTTGTGGAGAGACAGACTCTACAAGAGGCTTTCAGCCTTCTGGCTCCCTGCATAAAATAGGGCATGGGGAAAAATATGGGAGGATCGCTTTCCATTTAGAAAGGATTACCATTTATTAAAGTTTGGTAGGAGAGTGGTACTGTCCTGGTGCCATGTTTTCACAGCCATCACATAGCAAGGTAAGTTTCCCTTCCTGAAACAGCAACACTGGCATTTTCTGTAATATGCAACTGTTACTTTGAGACGGTAGGTGAACACTCCAACCCTAAAATTATCCCATAATGAACTGCAATTTTTTTTGCCAGGCCCTGGTTCACAGTGTATGCTGCAGGCAATCATACACAGATACAAGAACTACCAAAGCCTGTCTCAAGGTGACAGTTATGCTCATGTTATATGACTTGAGGCTAGCTCTAGGACAATTCAATTTTCCCAAAAAGATTTTGTATAATTACATCAGGTGGTCTTGTTTGGTCTCCATTTATTTAACCTACTATTAAAGTGATGTTATGTGACTGACATCAAAGAAGAGAGTTCAGGATGATTCCTACAAATTTCATAGAAATGCCCCAGCATTGTCTGCCATAAAGGTACATGTTTTGCCACACGAATAATGGGCTTAATGGAAACTACCTAAAGGAGCACTATGGAAATGAAACATCAGTCTCAAGATGACAGTTTTTGGCTGCTCGGGAGCTGGCCAGCTCAGGTAGAAGACAGACATAGGCAGAAGGTCTTTGACAATTTGGACATACCCAATAGAAGGAAGATGTCTGCAGGGACCACCTAAGGAATGGAGAAATCCTGTTTCTCTGGGAAACTGCTCTGAAGGGAAGGGTAGAAGAGGAGTTAAAGCAGATTAAGGGTGAAAAAAAATATAGTATTAGTTTCTTGGATAAAGCTTGTAAGGATTATATGCATTTTTGCTGTAGAATTTGAGAGAAGAGGAATAGAGAAAGACCTAAAGGCTTAATGCTAGACACAAAATCTGACACCTGAGAAGTGGTTTGAGGTCCTGAAAATAGGTGTCAGATGCACAGACAGTGAATATCCCAACTAAGGAAATGCTAGATTGCTAATACTTCACATGGGGAAACATCTCATTAATAACCTTATGAGAATATGGACTTACCCTAAGTACCAAAGATAACTCTCCTTTGTACATTCCAGTCACTCAGCTCTCACCAAAAAGGAAACCTTTAATAGTTTAACAAAAGCATGAACACTGAAAGAGACAACAAAATGAGTCACCAAATATGTTGAGATGCCAAAGAGAAGGGCATGTCCCTAGAGGAAACATCTGGACAGATCAAGGGCTTTTTACCTTGTTTGGATCTGGAAAACAATCTTTCAAGCCTAGCTTCTTCCCGCAAGTAGACAAAAGTCTTCTTAGTGGAAGACTAATTTTCCCAGGAAGTATTGGCTTAGTTATATTTGATGAAAAAAATAAAATATACATATTACAATATGTGAGTAATACGGAGAATCTGTCAGAGATAAACATATGTCAGGGAAATTTCTTAATTTTTATTCATTATCAGAACTATTTAATCTTAAAAACAAAGGGTGTGGGGTTTTGTACAGTGAAAATTGAAACAAAATTAATCTCATTTTCTAAATCTTAAGACTTACTTGCCAAATTGCTCTATCCCAGCTCAGACTTAGTAACATCTAATAAGCGGTGGAAGAAACAGCTGGGACCATGCTGGATCTTTGAAGACTACAAATGAAGCAAATACACACAAATTTCTCTGACTTGATACTGTTCAGTTCTCAAATGAAATTTAATTCGGCATTGACTTACAGTTGTCCCCAAATGTTTTTTATACTAGGCTGATCACTCTGCAAATATTTTCTGTGATTAGAACCCACTTATTTTGCTGTTTCTCACAAAAACCCTAACATTTCAGTTGTTCCTGCTGACACAGAGCACCAGGAGATGTCCACTGGTGCTGTCAGAGTGGAACTGGTTGGCATATCAGAGGAGCAGATGCACTACCTTTCTGGTCATATCAATGAGTGTCACTATAGGAAAAAAAAAATTCTTACTCTCAACTTGCTCAGTAAATGGTACCATGGATTTTCAGCACACTGCAATGAACACCTGACAATTCTCAAACCCGTCTGCAAGTTGATACCAATGTAATACAACTATTCTCTTAAAATATCTCCCTGGCTCTCCCATTTTCACTTCCGACTTTACCCTGTAACTTGCTTTGAGAGGGAGCCTAACCACTCAAAAGACAACTTCAAACTTGAAACAGGTCATCTCTACTATATACAGTGGAGTGGTGTGCATTCAAATGAGAAGGAGAAAGTTTGGAAATGAAGCAACTGTTCTCATGAGTTGGAATCTATGGGTTATTGAACTGTGTAATAAACGAACATTTCTGAAAAAGCAGCTTTGAAATACGCAGTTGGAGTTCATACATGGAGTTGGCTACAACTTCCCCAAGCACTTGCTGTGCTTTGGGTAAAGCTTCATCATAGAAATAGGAACTTAGATGGTATTTAATAAGTTAAAATGTTTAGCCACAATATAGGACACTGTTTCGTGCAGAACTTACTCAAAAATACTATGTTCATTTACAATCCATACACTTTATAATTTAAATAAGGCATCCAATTTGTCAGTAAACATTGCCTTTATAGGAAAATGCAGTAAAGTTTAGTTTTTCCTGTATTTACATAACAGTGTGTCCACTGAGACTTACTGTTACAATTGGCCTGCCTCAAACCATTAATAGTATAAATAATCTCCTACTCAAAAATCATATATTAGTCTTGAATACACTCATCGCTCTTGCAACCACACTATCACCAAGGAGCTAATGTAAAGAATATGAGCTTCCAAAACAGGACTGCAAGGACCACAAGAAAATTAATACATGATTTTGCATCATCAAATGAAATTAAATAACATCGTAGGTGACTTTGTTAACCAGACAACATTACAGACTGGCACTACACATTTCTGAGAAAAAGTGGCATGTTGCGTCAATGTTTTGTCAAGATGAAAACAAATAGAAGAAAGGATGCTACTAAAACACATCTGAGACCATGAGCTTGGATCCAAAACTATAGTTCTTGTATATATCCTAAATGTCAGCAGCCCTGGAATTTCCTTAAGACAGAGAATAGGGAAGTAAAACTCGGATAAAGCATGCTTTTGTGACCATCTCTAGAATGTCACCTGGAAGTCAAATAAAGACATCAGCCATGTCATCTGCAACTGTGAGACTCTCAAATGGAATAATATCAGTGCCAGAAGCTTTTGATGTTGGTAAGTAGGACAAAAGGGGACATGCTAAAAATGTAAGAATAAATGTGTGCTATCAGTACTTATGCTTTTAGTTTTACTCAAGACTTACTCTTGACCATTCTAATGGCCACCGATGCAGTCTACAGACTCCTTATGTTAATGGGGTAACTTTGTTTAAGGGCAGAGGAGATTCTGTGGGAAGCAAATACACATAAGAAATACTTTAACTGAGATTAAGCATATGAAAACAATGTCTTCA
This sequence comes from Chlamydotis macqueenii, assembly GCF_036417535.1. Lineage (NCBI taxonomy): Eukaryota > Metazoa > Chordata > Aves > Otidiformes > Otididae > Chlamydotis > Chlamydotis macqueenii. The sequence continues at coordinate 21,213,425 of NC_141562.1, forward strand.
GTAAGCATTTGCTAATAAAAGTGATATAAATAGTAGTGACACATTCATCACTAGCAAATCACAAAAAAAAAAAAAACAGTTTACCATCAAGGGTGATTTTCTAATAAACTATTCTCTGCACAGACGTTTATTTTGGAGTAAATTGCTATTCCAGAAGAGCGGGGGGAGGTGGGGGCGGGGAAGCTTGCTGCCCTCAATACACCTTGCCTTTCATTTCAAACAAACATATTAACAAAACATTGTTCACCCTTCATATCATAAAAACACATGATTTGAACAGCTTTTGAATAGCTCCCAAAGTAGAAAACTTTTATGGCTGTGGGGTGTTGAGAACATCTGTTATACTTCTTTCAAAGCCAAGAATAAAAACATTAAAAAGACAGGAACCGATCTGTATGACAGTGCCAAACGTAGCCATAGCATAAATCAATAGTATTGTCCTGTCTTTTAACCCCGGTCTAATATACCTCTAAATCGAGCTCATGTGGGTTACTTTAATATGTTAATGAAAAACAAAAAGATCTGCCACGTCATTGAACTCACGCTGTTTCTCCTCAGAAGCAGAAGTAACTCCTACAGTCCAACCCACCCAGTTTCCACTGCACATTTGGCACAAGCTGAAGGCCAGCATGAGGTCCCAAAACGTTTTGGTCCATTACTGTTATGTCCAAATACGGAAAGAGTCAGCCTGTGAGTCCTAGCTGAAAGGCAGCAGACAACATATCTACCAAGAGGCCAAGGTAAAACTGGCACCCAGCTGCAGAAGTGCTTCTCTGTTATGGTAGGGATAAGTGACACTAGGAAACGTAATTCATGCCTGGCTTGAACGAATGTGCTTGCTGCTGTGTGGGTACAAAGAGCACTTAAGCAGTCAGATCGCTGTACTGGATGTTAATTGCTGTAGTTTCCATTGCCCATGTTGGAAGGGGCTTAAAATACCCTGAACCAGTGCCTGTCCTCTCACATGTTGCTCCCAGTTGGCTTCCAAAATGGAAACATGAGGTCAAAAGAGGTGCCAAGAGATGGACCAGAAAGATTTAACTCCTTCAGTGATCCACAATGCAGCTCAGAAGCTCTGGCCTGACAGGTCCCTAACTTTTTTTTTTTTTTTTAAAAAAAAAAAGTCCAAACCAACCAAAAAGAAAGTTCCAGCACTTGACTTACCCAATTATTTTCTGTGGAATAGCTGCTGTGTATTCTACATAGTGGTGAAGCTGAAAAATGAGCTCCCATTAAAGTCAACGAGAATTTTACCACATGACTCCAGCTAGAACAGAGCATTGCCCAAAGAGCTTTTTGGAAGTGGCCTTCTCAATACTATTTTAAGGGGTCATTTGTGTGGCATATCTAATGATTAACTGAATTTCAGAAGTCTCGAGAAATGCTTTAAATTTTTTGCTTGGGTTAGCTGTGGTCCTTCTACAAGAACAAGCAATCTAATTCACTCATTTCACCCTCAGAAGGACTTTGGAGGCTGTGTTCCTGTGTGGTTTCTGAAGAAAGCCCTGAGTCCTCCGTGCAGGCAACTGAAACATCTTCAAGATACAAACACTCCTTGTTGTTCATGGATTCCTTGGAAGTAGAGCTTTCCACAAAAACCTCTTTAGTTCAAGAAATACTGTCTTCTGTGAAAGATGTATTCACCTATTACTAGTGGCACAATTTTTGACACAGTAAATGAAATAATCTCCAGCTCTTTCTGGAAAACAAGCCAGAGAGATCCACAGTTAGATGGCCACCTTCCTAGCAAGGACATGTTCAAGCATCAGTTGTACAGACCTCTGTTGAAGGCATGAACAGATCAGTTTTCAGGCAGCACACAGTAAAGTTTGCATCCTTCTCTTCTTCCAAAAGGCGCACATTCAACTTCAAATAGATTGAAAGAAACTTACTCCTCTTCAGTTTCTTACTAGCCATCTAAACAGTCAGATAATTACTTAGATGGATGTAGAGATCCAGATCTTTAGCAAGAGAGAAAAGAAGTACTTTTCACATAGTATGCATCAAGCAGTCCAGCTGGCAAGTACTGTGGGTGAACACAGCTCTAGCAATATATTCTCAAAACACACCTACTTCACCTTTTGTGGAGTTTCTTCCAGCTATGCTGTCACCAACCTCACCTGAACACACTTTTGTGGTAACTCAGTCTCTGGTTAGAGAAGAGGCCCATGTAATTCAAAGACATTACATTAAATAAGGGATTGAAATTATCTGTACAGAAAGAGATTTATATTCTGTGTTTCTCTGGGTTAGAGCTGGTTTTGATATGACCAGCATTTATCAGAAGAGGCCAGTTTTATCAGAAACTTATCAGTAGTCCAGATCTGAAGCCTGAACCAAAGTTGGAGGTGACTATCCCTTTTCCCAGAAAGCTAAAATGTTTCTTTCCTCTGCTCATTTTCTTTTGTCCTAAAAAAAAAAAAAAAGTCATAAACTTTTTATTTATCAATCTCACAGAAAGAAGATGATTCATATTCATGTCATCTCCTGCTCTTCTCTGTAAAGGAAGGGATCCAGGACTTGAATCCAACATTTGATCTTTTTGATCCCTGACCACTTGAGTTGCTTGTTCTGATTAGGGCCACTGAGATCATTAGGCCACATGATCTGACCTCCTGTATCACAATCCATACACTCAGACTGGTGCCGACCAAGAATGCCAGTCCTCTAAGACAGCTCTTAAAATAGGTGCAGAGAACAGGAGAAATCAAGGGTGGTCACTGCTACTTGGAATGGTAGTGGCACTAGGCAGCTGCAGAGGCTAGACAGATTTGTGGGTTCTGGTAGCAGCAGGAGGATCTCAAGGCCCAGGGAAGACTGTATGAAAGGAGAGAAAAGTAAGAGAGAAAAAATAAAAGATAACATTGCCTTCATCCAAAACTGACTCTACTACTAATTCTTTACCTCATTCTCAGAGCCTTCTTGCAATGCCCTTTCCCTCTATCAGCTTACTTTTTATTCCACCCCAAACACCACTTCCCTGCTTCTAGCCTTCCTTCTCTTTTCCCTCTTCTACTGACTGTCTTTTTGCTACTGCTAAGAAAATAAATTTGGAAGCCTCCAACTTCCTCTGTTGGGAACATTCAAATTGGTCTAGCCCACTAAAAAGATTTTGGCTGCCTCTGTCAATCAGGAGTTTTCCACCATATAAAGACCTGATTAATGTGAGATTTGAAAGTAAAGTATCATTCATACCTACATTTTCAAAACAGATCTAAAAGTACTAACAGAAGTTATTATTATGCTTCCACAGCAGAAACATTCTCTAATTTCCCATAATTATAGCTAAGCCTGATGCAGAGAGGGTATAATCAGAATAATAAAACTCTGTTGGATCATTCACTGGGTAGGATTAAAATTGCAGTTTTAAGCAGGATGCTTATGCTTTCTAAAAACAGTAAGCATCAATTCTTTTAACAGGAAAACAGCATGAAAATAATTTTTACACAGTAATATCAAGTCAGTTTTATATTGAAAATCAGTATTTTCTGGAATGCAGAAAGAAGAGACATTGCTGCTCAGCCTATTCCCTGTTAATGTTTGCAAAGACTGAACCTGACTTCAGGCACAGCTGGTACAAACTCTCCAACAGAAAGAAATCCAATTATAGAAGGAGGCTTCTCTCTAATCTGTGCAGAAATAAATTTGTGCTTTGTTGTATTAACTCAAAAGAAAATATTTTCAAATATGTTTGTGACCTTACTTAGTTAACCGCTGTCCTTATTTTTCAAAGGAACAAATTACATGTAGCGAGGATGAATTTGGAATTACAGATAGATTCTACCATATAACATCAAGCCAGGCTGCTCCTCATCTTTATTTAAATTGTTTCAAACAATTTCTGAAAATCCCCACAATGACTGAAAAGATCCTTAGAGCCCCACTTCAACATCAGAAATGCTGTTTGTCCAATGTGGAAGTGAAAACATCTATGAGATGTTCTTCCAAGAGTCTTGGCTATAGAGAATACAATGATAAATCTCATCATTAGTGATGACTTACACAAATTAGGAAATTACCCTTGTGATGAAGGAATTATGTCAGCTCCCATACACTGAACGTCTTCCTTCCCTCCCACACAGGCATGTACACCCCGGATTAGTATGTCACCTGCATAGCTCTTTCCGCAAGTGAAAAAATATTCCTGCTACCCATATTACACAAATATATGGAGACTCTTTGTGTTGGTGAAATTGTGAAGTCCAAGAAACCAGGCTGATAGAAAACAACCATCAATGTAATAAAAAGCTAGAACTTAAAATGTCCTTCTGAAAAAAAAGAAACCCTTGCACTTTGAAAATCCACAGCAGTAGTGAGTGATGGACCAAGAAAACTCAGTCCAGCTGTATAAGTTAAGCCAACTCAATACCCTAGAGTTAACTAAGGCAGTACAGTTGACTTTCATGTATGAAGCAAATTGGTTTGATCTGCATTTAAACGTCAGCATAGTTCTCTCACATGTTATCTTGACCCTCCAGAAACTCTTGCAGATCTAAGGACATTGAAAGTTCAAATTAAAACAGTCACATTAGGTGCATGCAATTAAAAAGGAATGACCAGCTAGCATCCTAACCAAATCCACCAGTTTAACAGATCCTCCAAAACCCTACCCTTATGCCTTCTACAGCTTTCTGCACAGTACCTGAAACATGGCAAAGAACACTGGCTCTCATTTCTACCTCTACAGACACTATGGTTTCTAACAGTTAATAACGTTTTCCAGGTTCTGCTTGCTTGAAGCCTACCTCTAAGCCACAGTCTCACCCTCACTCTTCCTCAGCAGACCCTGAATTCAATATAATTTCTACTGGCCATAGAAGCTTTCTCTTGATGCATCACCGTAGGCATTTTATGCTGAAACAGCAAGCCCCCTTTCTAGACTTGGTTTTCTGCAGCTGACTGAAGTACCGCACGGTGCTAAAGCTTCCTTGAGTTTTGGGACTGGAATTAGAGCTTGAGAAAGCAACGAGAGCCATTTGCTTTCAGAGATACCAGTTTTCCTTTTATCTTCACAGATGTTACATGATCCAATAACAAACTTTGCTTTCCCAGCCCTACTTTCTCAAATGTTGTCCCTGAACTCAGCTTTAAACTGCAGATATTTCAACATGTCCAAGAAATAAGCATAAGGTATTTATTCCCAGGTGCTTTGGATCTCACTCCATCTGACAATATCCAGCAGTAAAACATCCTCTCTAGGCCTGGGTTTCTTCAACCATCTCTCTAACAGCAACCCTAATTTACCTGTCTCCATAATCAGAGATTAAGCACTCAGACATTATCAGATCTAAACAGAATACTTTCTGAAGCAGTCAGTGTCGTAGTTTAGCTCTGCTCAGGACCAAGCTATGCAGTGTTTCAGTCACTCTTCCCACCCTCCAAGGGCATAGGGTTTCGGTCAGTTCATCACACGTTGTTTTCTGCTGCTCCTTCCTCCTCAGTGGAAGAACTCCTCACATTCCTCCCCTGCTCCAGTGTGAGGTCCCTGCCACGGGCTACAGTCCTTCGTGAACTGCTCCAGCACGGGGTCCTTTCCCACGGGATGCAGTCCCTCGGGAACTGGCTGCCCCAGCAGGCCCTCACAGCCTCCTTCAGGCATCCACCTACCCCAGCGTGGGGTCCTCCCCAGGCTGCAAGTGGATCTCTGCTCCTCCATGGACCTCCATGGGCTGCAGGGGGAGAACCTGCTCCACCATGGGCTGCACCACAGGCTGCAGGGGAATCTCTGCTGGGAGCAGCATTACTCCTCCCTCTCCTTCTTCACTTACTCTCCCTTCTCCTTCTTAGTGTTTGCAGCCATTCCTCTCACAATAAGTTCTTCACAATTGGCTCAGGCAGATGCCTCTCACGTTCTCTTCACATCTCCTCTCTTCACTTCTCTATGCCCAGCTGGGCCAAGTCGGGCCCAGATTGCTGCCCAGTGGGAGGCCAGAAGATGGGGGCCACAAGGCCCACAAGGCTCACACCTCCCCCTCTCTGCTCCCACCTCTGCTTCTTATTTTTTTTATTTTCCCCTTCTTAAATACGTTATCACAGAGGCATTATCACTGTCGCTAGTTAGCTCAGCCCTGGCCAGTGGTGAGTCCACCCTAGACCTGGATGGGTCCACCGGACAAAGGGGAAACTTCTAGCAGCTTCTGGCAGAAGCTGCCACTGTAGCCCTTCCCTGCTATACAAAACCAGCACAGTCAGTCAGCTCTTTGTTTCTATAGTTTCCACTAGTAAACCTTCCTCACCATCTTCAGCTACCTGAAACTCTAAGCCTAATCCCAAACAACACGCTATCCCGAGGTCTAACATAGTTATCCCAGCTGCTGTTGAATGTGTAAACCATTCTTTCCCATTGGTACAAGTTCAAAACCTATCTTTACAGGCACTCCAGGCTTTCTCCTTATGTGAGCAAGACAGACTTGAGGGGGAAGAGCTATACCAATAGAACTGGGCAGGGTCTTCTAGGAACACCTATGTAATGGCAGCAGATGGAAAGCTCAAGGGTGCACTTTGAGAGGTAAGACACGGGACAGGAAGGGGGCTGGCTCACATGATGATGTCAATGTTAAATTTAGTCGAATGATACAAGCACAGTTCATGGAAAGATGGAGGAATAAATGCTATTCAGAACTTCTAAGACAATAATTTCACTTCCTCATTAAGGTTCATATTGCTGATTACAATTTCCAACTATATTTGCTGAACCAAGCTTTTGTACTCCACTTGAAAGAAAATGATTGAATGAAATAACATGCATGCTAGGAAACTTCCTGTCAAGTCATTAACAGGGGAAAAAAAAAAAACCCACCTCATTTCTGAGAGTCCTTTTTTTTTTTTTTTAAGGGCATTTTTTTTACTTTTTTTTCTATGCCTGGCATAGCTGGGACAGAAACAACAATTTTATAAACCTCTTGATGTTTTTCAGGAGTTAAGTTGTAAAACATCCCTTTGATATTTTCTGCTGTCACTCAGTTTAGCTGCCAGTAAGTTAATTCTCAGTATGATAACAATTAAATTAAAATTAATTTAAACATTAATTTAATATTCTAAAGTACAATATTAATCCATAATATTACTATAATGTAACTAGGTATTGATATAATTACTATGATTATTATTTTATATGCTATATTAATACATTAAATATTATTATACATAATATAGTAGCAATTATAAATAAACTTAATTTTAAAGGTAAATCTGACTATGAAATCCATCCTGTGCCTGATCTAGAAATGTTGCAAAGGTGCCTTTGTTTCTTATATTTTGGAATACTAATACTTTGACTTATCTATAGATCCAGACCTAGAAATAAAGCCCCCAAATAGCATTTTTGTGGGAACTCAAACCAATAACTAATTTAACCAAAAACATTAATAGTTTCAACCGAAGAAGACAATCAGAAAGAATGCTTTTTGGAGGTCAACAAAAGCTGTTAAGAGTCCCAAAGCTATTAAAAAGTAAGCAAAAGCTTTGGTTCTAGGTTTTCTTATTATTTGATATCAAAGTTAACTGTTACTCTGAAGCAATGTTTATTTCATAGAATCATAGAACAGTTAGAGTTGGAAGGGACCTTCAAAGGTCATCTAGTCCAACCCCCCTGCAAGGAGCAGGGACATCCCCAACTAGATCAGGTTGCATTTCTATGCTTGAAGGAAAAAAGCTCTATTTCATGTCAACCCCACATGACGTACTTGGATTTTGAACATGCTACAAGATTGAAAAAGCATTATGTCAGTTGTTATATTTTATTAGGCAATTCAATATTGCTGAAAGAAACTCAGATTATAGGTGTATTATTTTCCAACAACATTGGCTGGTCTAGCAAAAGATAATAGAACTTCCAATTAAATCTGTTACACATTTTTATAACAGTGAAATTAATTTCTACTCTACTTGGCTTCCTTCCCTTCTTCCTTGCTAAAATTAGTTGTTCATGCCTCGATTCATCACCTTCATCCTTCCTGAACCCAACAGAGAATGCAACTTTGGATTTTAATTCTCCTCTTTAATTTTTCAGACTATTATTTTCATTATGTTTGAGTTCAAGATTGGGTCAGTCTAAGCCAAATTGTTCAAGAAGTTTCAAATACAATGTGAACCTCCCTCAGCAAGCTATGTAATGGTGCTTCTATATTTAGACACAGTTTAAATTATGTAGTACAATTTTTTTCTTGAGTGTACAAGGGGGAATTTTGGAAAGTATATATGAAGCCTGAGGAGCAACCTCACCAGGCTGCCTTCATAGATTCCCCTAAAGAGGCTCATTCAGAGCAGCAGCCTTGCAGGTGATCTGAAGTATCTCCTGTAGGAACCACATCCCCTTGACTGTAACAGAAGTATTGGGAATCAAATACCTAAGTGTAGAAACTAGTCTTTGCAACTAACCCCTTACAGCTAGATTCCTGTGAAAGTAACAGGCAAGAGAGTCTTTTTTTCAGATCTAGAAGCATATTTAAGATGTCCATGCTGCATACAAAACAATTGCATATAGGAAGTTTTAACTGCTGAACCCAGGTAAATTGACCCAGGTAAATTGTCCAGGTAAACTGCCCAGAGATGTGGTTGGTGCCCCACCCTGGAAACATTCAAGGCCAGGTTGGATGAGGCTCTGAGCAACCTGATCTAGTTGAAGATGTCCCTGCTTCTTGCAGAGAGGTTGGACTAGATGGCCTTTAAATGTCCCTTCCAACCCTAAACCATTCTATGATTCTATGACCCACACAAATCCTATTTACATGTAGTTACATTCACAAATACAAGGTTTAAGTAATATCCTAGGACATAAAGCCCTCTAATTAACATGGAAAAGAAAGAGCCACCAAAGTTTCTCATTTGATCTCTCCCTCTACTTACTTCGCTTGCTCCTGTCATTCCCTTCTGAGCATGTCTCCTAATCTGTTTCATGCATAGTCATGTCACTTCCATTTCCTCCTATTTCTGGATATTTCTGCTAAAGACTCCAACATGCCTTCACTTGTTTAGTATCAACAATGTCCAAGCACATCCCTGGCTTCCTTCTGCCTTTCCCCTCTAAATTCATTGAGCATGTTCTGCCTGGAAGCAGCTTCTTCCCTTGCCTTCCCTGCTCTTCTCCAACCCTGGCACTCAAAAGAAGCTCCTCCCAGGTTATAAGCAGCCTGAGAACCAATATTTAATCCTTACCCTTCTTGAGTGTCAGCTGTTTTCCAAGCTCAGGGATATAAAATCCTTCACACTTCTCCATTTATACCTTATCTCTAGTAAATCATAAAATTTACAAATTCAGCTCCCCTCTCTACTCTGACAGTTTACAGATCTATCACTGAACACTAGGTATTTTTATCCCAACAAAAACTTCATTCCATGTGTCAGGCATCTTATAGATGTTAAGATGATACCTCAAATCTAGCAGAAGCTAACAAGGGCTCATAATTCTCTTCCAAATATTTGTCATCCTTTTTTTCAGGCATAATGGATAAAATGCATTGTCATCAATAAAACATTCATGACGCCATTTCTGACACTGGCTTGTCCTTAACTCCTCATATTGAGGCTGTGTCTAAGTCTTGACAATTCATTTCATATAACACCATCAAGATATACGCTTCCTTAAACTTTTACATATGTAAGACTTGCTCTTCAGGTTGTCATCCCATCACTGTAATGTCTTTCTCCTCAAGAAGAACATTCTTAACCTTTTCATGTGTAGCCTAAATGCTATTTCAAAGTTAATTTCTTTCCTCTGTTTGAACTTCTTAGTCCTCTTTGCATCTTTCCTTTGCTGTAGTACATCATACATAGAATACTGCTCTTCACCTTCAAGACTTTTCATAACATGATCCATTTGTATTTGCCATCTCTGATAGTATCAAGGTCAGATTTCAACTTTCACTGCCATTACATTTTACATTTTTTAACTTCTGCCTTTGTGTTTATATCCACTTCACACTCAAAACTTGGAGGATGTATCTGTTAACATCTGCAAAATTAAAATTACTATTATTTTTCAAATACCTTCTGAAAAACTTTCTCTTGTTGTGATGCTTACAAAATCCTGAAAACAATTTGGCATACAATGACCACAGTCCACCTTGGTGATTATTACTGCTCTGTTGTCTCTGCACATAGGTCTTCCAGACACTTGTGTTGTTTTATACTTGAACTGCAAGCTCTGTGATGCAGGGACCTTTTTCTCTGTGCTATGGTCAAGACAGAATCCTTCTCTGTAACCACGATTCCCTGGAATTGCAACAATACTGGTAGTAATAATAACAACAAATAAAATGCAAACCAGAATATTTTTGAGCTGGAAAAGTATGAAGTCAACTGAATAAATCTTTCACAAGATATAGCTCTACTCATTGAGCTTGAACTAAGGAATAGTTAATCCCTTTGCATTGAGACAAACTGGATTTTTTTCCATTTAAATTTCTCAGTCTTCCATGGCGAAATAGTTGGATGCGATGCAAAAGAAAGACTCAGGATGCCATCACATGCTGTCATAAAAGAGTTGTTCCTCCACAACAGTAAATTTTTCTAGGAGCTATCCTGTGACAGTATGGTAAAACCCTGTTTCACAATTCTTCAAATAAGCAATGATTGGTAATAAAGCTGAAGGAGCAATAGATTTATACGCAACAGAAGTAAATTGGGTACTGGAATGAGTGATATTCTCCAAAATAAGGGACATAAAGGAGTTTTATTTTAGTTGCAGAGTGCAATGTCCTTTATTTTATACAGATCTGAAATCTGATATAAGAGCAACAAGAATTTTCTCTTAAATGAAAAAAGCCTTTGGGGAATAGGGCTTGTTTAGTTTGCATATTTTAGCTGTGACCTTACTTTTGAGACATTGTGGTTTCGGCAACTACATTATTGCTCATCTGTTCTGGAAATTTTAAAATCTTTAGTCTGAAAGGATTATTTCTGCAATAATATTATTTTTTCCAAAATCTTAAAGATAAGAGAGATAATGAAGCCCTTTGTTCATATGCTAAGGGGAAATTTTCTAAAACAATAATTTCAAGATAGGAAATGAGTGTGTATGAACAACACACCTGTAAAAATTTTAGTATTAAGAAGCATTATGTTGTCTTCAATACTAACACAATACTGAAGGAAGACAACATAAGAAAGTAGAAAAGGCATATCTGACAACAACCCTAGAATTATTTAGTGTATCATGAATTAGGATTCCGTAGCAGCAAATAGCAAATGAAGTTTGCTTTTTGCCCCCTGTAAATTTTGGAAACAAATGCTTAACTTGGAAAAAAAAAGAGTTACTAAACAGAACTATTTGTATTCTTGAAAGAAATATGTGCATTTCTTTAAAAAAGAAATGTGTTTCCAAAAGCTAGAATCATCTGATATGCATCAGGCCAAAATAGGAAGAGCAGAGTGGAAAGGGGGAAAAGCAGCTTCGGTTACATTTTTACATGCTATATGTAACAAAGACTGAAAAAAAAGGGAAGTCTCTGGAATTGGCGAGACCCCTCTGAGGTGGGAAACTGGTATAATTTGACTGGTCACATTTGCTTCTGCATGCAGCACTTTGCCTGTGGTGTTCTCCTACAAGATGTAAGGTTTCAAATCCCAGGAGATAGATTAGGATTGCAGCCATGAGATCCATAAGCACTGTTTCCCACAGGAATTCTTCCAAATTCCCTCCTCTCAAGTTTCACTTCCATTTCCCAAGCTGCTCTTCTCAGATCTGATTACCCCTAGTAGTAATTAATTGGTGGATGAAAAGCTGGACATGACTAGCAATGTGCGTTTGCAGCGCAGAAAGCCAACTGTATCTGGGACCATATCAAAAGAAGCGTGGCCAGCAGGTTGAGGGAAGTGATTCTGCCCCTCTACTCCGCTCTCGTGAGACCCCACCCGGAGTACCGCGTCCAGCTCAGGAGCCCCCAACATAAGAAGGACATGGACCAGTTGAAGCAAGCCCAGAGGAGGGCCACGAAGATGATCAGAGGGCTGGAGCACCTCTCCTATGAGGACAGGCGGAGAGAGTTGGGGCTGTTCAGCCTGGAGAAGAGAAGGCTCCAGGGAGACTTTATAGTGGTCTTCCAGTACCTCAAGGGGGTTTATAAGAAAGCTGGGGAGAAACTCTTCAGCAGGGCCTGTTGTGATAGAACAAGGCGTAATGGTTTTAAAATAGAGGGAGGCAGATTCATACTTGATATAAGGAAAAAATTTTTTTGCAATGAAGGTGGTGAAACACTGGAATAGGTTGCCCAGAGATGTTGTAGGTGCCCCATCCCTGGAAACATTCAAGGCCAGGTTGGATGGGGCTCTGAGCAACCTGATCTGGTTGAAGATGTCCCTGCTCCTTGCAGGGGGGTTGGACCAGATGGCCTTTAAATGTCCCTTCCAACCCATCCCATTCTCTGATTCTATGGTGTCCCCTCTCAGATTTTCCTCAGGCTTTGTTCACTGCTTACACTAATGCAAAACTCTGCAGTCCTCTTTTCTAGCAGGGCTTGACTTCCTGCTCCCTTTATCTGTTGGCCTCCTTGGGTCTGACTTCACCCCAGGCTTCTTGCTATCAATGGGTAACTGAAGTGTATGCTTTATTTTCACATAAACAGAAACACAAGCAGCCTCCACCTATCCCTACTGGCATGCATGAGAGGGTATAAATCAAACTTCTTCCTGCTCAGGGAAAAAGGTAGAATAAACTTGTTACCATGGGATGCTTCATTCTGTCAAGGAGATCTGCAGTTATGCATGTGCAGGTTATTTCATAGTTCCTTTTCCTCCCAATTTGGCCTAATTTTTGGCTGTGAAGGTTGTTAAAAACTACAGACTGCAGACCAACAATTTTTATTAGATTCTTCATTGACATGGGATTTTCATACAATGAAAGCATATAAAATATATTTGTCTGGCTAAAAGGCTACCTGCTGAGCTTTCTGACAACCATCAAGTGCCTTTGTTAACTTCAAAGCTGACCCTTGCAATGTTAAATCACTTTCCCTTGAAAGAAGTAGCATTTGATACGAGAAGTGGAGTGTGGCATTTTCAACTTTTGAACTGCCATGATCCCCCATTCATGGACACTCATGCCTCTTGTCATCAGTGAGCTGTGAAGGACCTGGGTCCTCCCCCATCACGACCAATGTAAGTGACCTGCAAGAAACCCTTGGCAGCCTATGGCCAGTGGTCCTGTGAAAGGAAGTGGGTGTTCCCTGGAAGAAGCAGGCATAGGGTGACCTGGAGTGAAGTGGGACAAGAGAGGAACAGAGGACAGTTTTGACTTCTAATCTCTAGGCGTAACTACCTATATGCAATGCTCTGTTTGACTCGTCTTACTAATGGTCCACTGCACACCAGTGGCCTAAGACCAGAAAGGCATTGAGATACACCAAGTACTGGTCACTGTTCCAAGATATGGTCCTGTCTTCCATAAGTGGAGTCTTCATTTTGAGACAAATGGGTAGTTTGGACAATGCAAGGCAAAATGAAAACTTAACAGTACACACAACAGGGTTAAAGTATACATAAGTCAAGATTAAAGCTCAGGCCCTTTGCATATGATTTATTCAAACACATATTCTGAACAACTGCACTGAGCTTGAGATCTCAAGTTCCCTGAGTTACCAGGAGCTCTCCAAGGGCTGTCTACATTTCTGTGTACACAGGAGCTAAGGTTTTTTTGGCTGCTTGCCTGAGATTAGAAAGTTCACTCCCACACACTAAAAATGGTCACAGACCTCATCACAGCACTGCCCTCACAGCAAAGGCAATTCTGACCTCCTCCCCAGAACCTATTAACACTAAAAAATAACACTAAAATAAAGGGACAACATTGAGCAAGATTGCAAAATATACCTTCCATGTGCAGGACAAGGAAGCAGAGAACATTTACGTTGCCAAGGCAGCTCATTTAATACGCTGTTCTTCCCAAGGTGCTCTGATGCCGAAGTGCAACACAAACCACGCGAAGCTGGGCTTACCACAGAGGGGCACCAGGTTGTGAAATTCCACCCATGAGACTGCCTGCTCTGAAAGGATAGGCCAGAGGAATTTTTTGACACAAATTTACTATTGGGAAATTTTTGTTAAAAAACCTCCTACAGCTTGTGCACTGAAAACTGTAGCAGGAAACTTAACAAAAGCAGCACAGTCATTAAGTACTCTAGCCAGGGTAAAACCAAAGGAGAAGAAACGGCTTAGATGTAGTTTTATGTGCTGTACCTGCCAAAGTTCCCACATTGAGTTTCATGGGTTTATGCTCATATTTTCCTTTAACAGGTACTTTCTCCTTTCACTGTAAAGGAAGCTACACTGTCATCATAGGAAATAAACCAGACCAAGTGCTTTCTCTGTAGTCAAGCTCATCCTAAAGTCAAACTGAAAAAAAAATTACACTGAGTTTGTCTCTGTAATTTCTCCCATTTAGTCTATAACAAAAACAGGTAATGCAAAATTTCCTGTCCCTTGTGGTTACAGAGCTGGCAAAGGTTAGAGTCTCTGCTTGGGAATTTGCCAATCTCTACAGCAAGGGGCTTTACCTACAACCTAGTTTACACTAGTTGTTCAGGTATCACTGTTAAACATGTAAATATGTCTAAACCTGTACTTTGGGTTTGTAATGCTTTAATGTTAGTCTTTATAGTTGTGAGCTGCTTCTTTTTTATTTTTAATTTTGTAGCTTTGTATTTCTGTGCATTGTTCTGCATGGAAATTCAGCACTCTCAAAAATCGGATCTGATCAAAATTCAATCTCTGTTACGTGCTTTGCACTTAATAGGAATATTTCTTCACCATTAAGCAAAAATTATACACTGTGGGTCTAATTTTGATTGGTAAAAAATTTCCAACTGTGAATTCAAGTTCAGACTCAGAAGGTTAAATGAAACCAGATCCCCCAGTCATGGGGAGGGGATCCGTCCATCCTTACTTACCAGTGACTCGGAAGTGGCAGGCAAGGGGAATTGCCCATGGGGCTGCCTAAAGTGTGCTCATGTCATTGCCCTGATCAGCTCTGGTCTCCAGCACAGGACAGAAGGAAATATGCTGTCTTATTTTATTCCCTCATCATTGTCCTTCCTTCTATTGTGGCTGGACCAACCCACACGTCATCCAGAGATGGGAGTTACATGCTGTGGCTGCTGAATTCAGGGCTGTGAGGAATTAATTGCCTGTCTGGCATCTGCATGCCAGATGAAGGGGGAAAAAAAAGTTTCCACTCGCCTGTGTGTGTGTGTTTTTGGCTTTATCCCATTGCCACTCACATGTGCTGCTAGCTCAAAAGTTGGTCCACCTATGAAGCCAGCACATACCTCAATTGCCAGACTTTCTCATGAGTCATAGAAGGGATTTTCTCATATGGGAGAATTTGCAAACTGCAGTGTAAACATCTCAGCAGTACAGGCTTCTGGTTACATTTCCATCTGTCAGAGCTCTAGAAGTTTCTAATGCAGCTGACAAACAAACATGTAAATCCAGTATAAAAGTGAAAAAACCTTCCAGGGCTACAAGATCTACTTCTATGCTTTTACTAAACCAAACCTTCTTAAAATATAATGCTTAGGTTTTAAAACATTGAAAAAATATTTTTAAACGTGTAATAAAATCACCATAATTGCCTCTAAATGAAAATCAAGGATAGATGTATTCCTCTCCGATGTATGTGGTAGAGATGATGCTGGGTATTCCAACACATGAGGCGCAGACAGTCTGCTTAACACAAGAGACTTCCCTCCAAGTTCCCTGCAGAACAGACACAGTTTCCTGCGTCTGTATGTTTATTTGTGAGAAGCTATCATCTTCTCAGCAGTGCGGCTGATGAAGACAAACCCTTACTAAAGAGAAATTGAGCCCCACTAGGAAGACAGTGAGAAGGTCATTGCATCATTCAGCACTGATTCATCTTAGCCTTGACTGGTATCTGATAAACTACAAATAACCTAAGGTACATTTTAATGCTGTAATCACTTTCGCTCTCATTATGTTTGTCCAGATCTAACATAGGGAAACAAAGTGTGATAAAACTAAGCCAGAAAAAAAACCAAACCCTACCTTCTTTAGACTTGCCAGTGGTACCTCAGCCACTGCAAACAAACACCATGTCTCCTTTTTCAGAATTTTGAGGGTACACAAAAGTACATTTAATTTATGGTTTTGTTCATTACTGGGGACCAGATGCTCCAATGTAGTTCAGAACTCACTCTCTCCATCTTACAACTTCCACTGCTTTCTCTAAACTCTCATCTCACACTCCATGATCTCTCCTTATCTCTTCTCCCTACTTTTCACTTTATCCTCAGTGAAAAAAAAACTGAAAAACTTGTAACAAAATTAACCTACTTGATCCACTACTCAATCCACCTATATACTAAGTCCTTGGTATTTTCTATATTCCTATGAGTTAGTATTTTAACCACAGTCTATTTTCAGCAGATCTGACCTTTTGTATACCTTCCTTCCATCCCTCGTTCCTTTTCCTTTAGGTACAAGGCACACCCTGATAGCCAGTTCCTGTCATCTACCTCTAGGTGTTGTTATCTGGCCTCATAATTTTGCCAGACAACTTAGAAAGATAACAGAAGTTTGTTGACAAGCTGCAAGCTAATGTACCTAAAACTGAAAAGAAAGTTATTGTATAATGGAAAAGGGAAATGAGTTAAAAGGCAAGCTTCTAATAAAACTCTCTAAGAATGTGCCATGCTAGTGTCAATGAGCTGTAATGCAGACCACGGGCAAGCCTATTCAATAGAAAGCTATAAAAAGCTCCTATAAAATAAGAGCTGCAATCCAACTGTTTACTTTTACCCAGACATGCTTAACTTTTAATCTAAATCAATCCCCTATTTTTCCTCTGTGTGCTTTTCAGAGCTAGCAACCACTTCCCCAGCTAACCCATGTAAACACTCCAACTCATCAGTCACAGAGTGTTTGCTTCCACACTACAAATTGGCCGCTTCAGTAAAACTAACTACAATAAGTACATTAGTTAATGAACTTCAGCTTTTGACAACAAAGAGAATAAACCCTTACTAAGTAGCTCACAAAATGGCTGGTTCAGGCACAAAAACAATGAAGGCGCTATTGTGAAAGGAATAATGAAGTTCAGATGTCTGATATAAAGTGTTCCCAAAAGGGCAAAAAGAGTGTTACTGTATTTGCATCCTCAATAAAGCTTTTAATTCCTCTTATTCTCCTGTCTCTTCACTGGAAGCTATGCCTTTTGTCTACCCAAAACCAAGGGAAAAGACTTGGAGACTGGCTTCTCTTTGAGTCTTCAGGTTCAACCCACATCTAAATCGCAGCAGTTCTTTCTGTCTAAGACATTTCCTACCCTAGCCAGACAGCCAAAAGTCCTATCCATGTTCCCATCATGTGCAGTATTGCAACATCCTTTTCTTAGGAGTTACTAAGCACAGTCTTGTCCTGCTTCGATCCACCTAGAAAGCAGATGCAAAGATCAGCTCTCTCATCTTTTCTCCATCACATCCTTTCAATATTGGCCCCTCTCAATACCACATGAAATTGCAGCTCTTTTTCTTCCCTTTCAAGGCCTCTTCTGCTTATCTATCCCTCTATATAGAAAGATTAGCTCCCAGTTCCAGTCAGCCTATTCATCACCATCGTTTGCCTCCGGAAGCCACCTCCTGCAAAAACTCACACTTGTGACGAGCTCCCATTAAACCAATGCAAAAGCATTTTGCTATCCATTTCCAAGGATACACAACCCCTTTTGTTGTACACAGACAACAGTGCTGATCAAAATTGCCTCCCTATCTCCTTCCAACTGCTTGGACCTTTCTGTTAGCCCATGCGTTATGCTCAGTGCATACGCTGTATTGGCGGGGGTGTGGGAATGGAAAGGGAGGATGTTGTAGGTACTGTGTGTTTACACAGTTTCAATCACACTAGAGGTATTCATCCATAAGCGCAGTTCCTAGACACTGTGGTAACAAACAGTAAGAGTGTGCCAGGCAGAGATAGGCTTCTCAATCCAGGCTGTGAGCACCAAATCTCTCTCTAGCACAACGCAGGTTTCGTATACAGCTGCTAGCTGCTCTCCTTCCAGCCCGGTTTCTCTGAAGGGGCTGCTCCCGGTGTCCCCAGCACTCAGCCCTGCCTGGCTCTCACAGCCCCACTCCCACTCTTTGCTCAGGAGCAGCCAAAGCCGTGACAAAGCTCCCCAGAGAGCTGGGGACTTGAAGCAGACCCCTGCAATGATGCATCCTGGCTGCTGGCAGGGCCCCTTCCCGGCTGTGTGGGTGTCAGAAGCTCCAGCACTTGCAGTAAAGAAGTGAAAGCAAGCTGGCAGTCCCGCAAAGTGATTCACATCTCCCCAGTAAGTGCTCTCCTGTTGAGATAACCGCACTCCCTGCCTTACTCACACGCTGCTGACAGGCTGCGAATGAGTTCAAAGGGTCAGCAATCCTGCAGCAGACTGGGGAAGGCGGCCGGCAGAGCTACATCACCAAAAAGGAGGACGAGTGGTGTCGCTCACTGCATCGCATCGCAACATGAGCGGGGAGAAGGGGGCCAGGACTCTCTGGGAGCATTACCCGCCATTTTTGTAACTCCATGAACAACATTCCCAAGGTTTAAAAAAAAAAAAAAAAAAAAGTTCATCTACCTGCTAGCAAAGAGTGATGTAGAAGTCTCTGCACTTGGGAGGGGCTCCCGCTGGGGTTCATTGTTCCTCTTCCAGCTGTGAAGCCTGAGCACTGGTACAGGTGAGAAATACTGGGATGCAGCAGCAAAGAATTGGAGAAAATTCAGAAGCCACCTGTCTCCCCCAGGGAGTCTCTGCCAATGCCTGGCAGAGACCAGCACTAAGCTGGCTGGTTCGGGCCCATCAAAAAACAGAGAAAAACATGTAATTCTGGAGGCTAGCAGAGAGTTCTGGAGATCACCTCATCCAACCTCCTGCTCACAGCAGGGCTAGCTTTTAACAGCAACCATGGACCTTGGGGAGCCCTTCTCTCTGTGCCGCCTTCAGACAGCTCGTGGCTTCAGGGCCTGAGCTGAAGTCAAGTGTTTGCAGTAATAGAAACAGAAGGTGGCTTAAACAGGCTGAAAACACAATGTGAATGTCCATATTGCCATAATCAAAGGGATCAGGGATACCTCCACTATACACATTTGTTCCTCCACCCTTCTTCCTCTGCATCTTCAGCCAGCTGTAGTTCACTATCTGCTGGAAAGCCAAACAGCCTCTTCATCTGTGTGCAAGAATAAAAGGACAAAGAGCCAAGAGTCATTTGCACAATGAAGACACTGTGTCCCAGACTTCTTCCTTACCAGCACTGCTCATGAAGGAACTGGGGGCGGGGAGGACATCAAAACCCTTGGTATGGGAAGCATTTGATTTGACATTCAAGTACAAACAGCTTTGCTCTATTAGACTTTCTGCCACCAGAAATTATTACATCAGTCAGAATTTGAATACACTCTGACCTAGATTTTCAGAAGCCCATAGAGAAGATGGTTGACCCAATCCACTTTCACAGATGTGTACTAATTCACTTAGGATTTTGCTGTTCTATTTGTTGAAAAAATAAAATAAAAGAAAAGAAATTATAAAAATCAATGTATACAGACAGCTGATTGGGAGTTGCATTTTGAGTGAGGAAGCAAATGATCTGGTTAGAGAGTGGAAGCAGTAGGATTTTCTTTTCCCCAGAAAAGTCTGAGAATCTGTATCTTGAATCACTATTTGATTATCAGCAGGGACTTTGTAAGCAGATTGATCCAACAGTCAGTTAATTTCCTGGTCCTGATGCTATGTTTGTTTTCAGCCAGCATCAACCGATGTTTGGACAATGAGTCATCTCATACTTATTATCAGTAATATGTTGTTTTTTCCTGTCAATATTTCTAAGCTGTCTGGAAAACACAGTACACTGGAACCTTACAGGAATCTTCTGCTTCTTCTTTTGGGAAGTTACCTGGCAGACCTGGGCCTCGTGCTAGGTACCATCAAAGATCTGCTGTTGTCTTACAGTGATGTATGTAACAATACACTCGTGAGGAGCCATAAAAGCCATACTTCTCATAACATGAAGATTTAAAAGTATCAAAAGTTTTATCCAAGAAGTATTAAGTCAGAGTTTTACGGCATCAAGGAATTTACAATTTTTAGCGGAGAGGACAAATGAGATCACTGTGTCCATCTATTTTGTTTGACAATTTTCTAGTATCCCCTTTTAAGCTTTTAATATACAAGAGGAATGTTTCTAATTAAACTGAGTTGATAGGGAACACATCTCTAACCTCTAGAGTGAGAAAATGCTTCTATAAGCACTCAAAAATTACTCACCATTGCAGTATATTTTAATTTTCCTTCTTGTGGGTGTCCGTATCATAATGACAAGATATCTTAAGCAATTTAGCAGGTAGTGATTGTAACCAGCTGTTACAAGCCTCCTCCCCAGTCTCACTGGTGATCCAGCAATTCACCTTAAGCTATCTTCGTCCTCCTCTGTAAATCACATCCTACAGCCCCGCTGTTCCAGCCTCCTTTCCTTCTGTGCTCAGTTCCAGTCCCAGTCTGACTTCCTTCAGCTCCACCATCCCCCATGGCTCAGCTGGTTTCCCAATCAAAATGATCTATCAGGATTTTGTCTCTCTCCTCCCTAAGGAAAACAGTAGCATCTAACACTACTAAGTCTTCCTTTGCAGAGGCTTGGTTTTTTTTTTTTTTGGTGCGGTTTTTGTTTTTGAAGAAAATAAAAGACAATGATGCCAGGACACACTGTCTTTCTTCAGTCTCACATTCAAATTATCTTTAAAATTAACAGAGCTTCTTTAGGAATCCCAGCTCTGATTCTGACCACACTTTTCGCAGAAAGCAGCATTCTAGCCTGCTGAACTCTAAGTTATTTGGAATACAGGCCACCCTCCCCTTCTGCCCATTTCCAACAGGCTGAGGCTCTACATTGCTCTAATCTAGCCCTGCCCAGCATGTTACTGAGGGTTTCTTTGCTCAGTCTCACCCTTGTTCATGCGATACACAGTTAGAGATTACACTGGCCTTCAGAAAAGGACAGAGTTCAACAAAAGAGCTTTGTAAACCAAGCCCATACAAGATTTAGTGAGCTCTTCAGTAAAGGGTTAACATTTAGTTTCAATTCTGAATTATATATTACATTTTCTACGGGATCTAGCACCTATGGTTATGACTTCTGTCAAGTTAGATGACATGTAATCAGAACAGATTAAGCAAGCAGGAATGAAATTTCTTTGTATGTGGCAAAATAATTCTTGGGTATAAAAACCCACAGCAATTGGGGTAAAAAAAAACCCTCAGAGTTTATGTAAAATAAACACACTAGGGATGATTCAGCTGCAAAATGCAGAATGATCAACTGCTTTTAGGGGTGGCAGGATGAAGGTTTTTGCTCTTGCTGTTAGAAAACAGAAACAGCATTTACAGCCTTTGCTTCTAGATAATCCCCAAACCCAAAATAAGTCTCAAGCGAAATGACAGTGCAGTGATAGGAATGTCATTATTTTCAGCTTATGTAAATTCAAGGTACAAACTGTGCACAGGACCCTCAAAATAGACTGCATTTTTCATTCTCTGGTGACATCAAATCAGGTATCCAAATAAATTACAGGATTAAAATATTCAATAAAAATAATACACACTACCAGTAGCGCAACTAGGAAGAGCTTTTCATTACTGAGGTTATTGTATGAAATATACACAATAATATGCAGAAAATAGATGTCTTGTGTGCATTCCTGGTTGCTATTCAATACCAAAAAGACAAGCTAGAGTAAGGCAATATAAAGAAAGAATGGAAAACATACTACCTTTTGATATCAGGGTTTAAATAGGACAACATGTCCTCCAGAGATAGTCATGCATCAAATTCTCACATAGCAGTAATTTTTTTCAGAATAAAACTAAACTGTTATTTACTGAAAAGATACATATTTGGATTACTGAAAACAACTAGGAAATTTATATTATTTTTACTGGGGCTAAACATCAAACTTTTAAAGTAACACATCTATATGATTCATTTCCATTTTACGAAATTGAATGCTTTTATTTTTGTTTCCAAATTAAGCTAATAATTTTGGATTAATATAAAACTTAAAAATACTAAGAAATAGATAATGTAATTTCCCTTCTAAAAATGGAAAGAAAAATACCCCACTTGGTTTGGTTCCAAATGACTGTTTTTCCAACAGAGGCAATTAAAGCCACAGAAAGCTCTGATTTTTCTGTGATGCACACAGCTGTTTCTAAACAGCTCTGCACATCTGTCTGCCCCTTCCCGTGTGGCCCGTGGAGGAGGGAGGCCAAGGCTCTGCCCAGGTTCAGCCCGTGCGGAAGCAGGTGGAGACACCAGAGCACTGTGCCCTTCCCAGCCTTGAAACTGTCCCCCTTACAAGCTCCTCTGCTGCTGTCAAGCTGTCTCCTGCAGAGCCGCCATGAGTTATGGCTACACTACACTGTGGGCTCTGGAAGATGTGGGAGTTTGAGATATAAAACAGCAGATGTTAAGGGATGTTAAGGAGGAGAACAAGAGTCTGAGGACAGAGGAGTAGGAGTCTGTGGAACTGTTTGTTAGGAGCAATGTGGAGATGGTACTGGAAAATGGTACAGGATGAAACAAAGAGAGGGAAAAAAACCTCAAACCCAAAAAGGCATTTTTAGCAAGTACTTTTGAAATGAAGTGCCAGAGCTTTGCGTCCCTGTGAGGTCATAATGCTAAGTGCCTGTTTTCACTTCAGAACAAGTTTTAAAGAAATGTAATTTATCTAAATTCTTACATTAGATGAATACAATTTATCTAATTCTAATTTCTTGCAGAATATTTGCATGTCATTAAGCTGATATGTCCCAGTACTGGCCAGCTTTACTCTCTTAGTCCTCAGCTCACCTGGCTAGGAAAGGAGCAGAGAGACAGGCTCTCTGTTTCTGCAGTCCTCAGAAAAAGAGGTCAAACTGGATGCTAGACACATTTTGTGCTCAAGCTGCAGTTTCACTGCCTAGACAGAAAGCAGGTCCATCACCAGAAGCTGACCATTTGCAAGTTTCTTTCTTCTCAGTCTTTTATCCAGACTGGTTAATTTTCCTACACAATCCCAGAAAAATCACACAGTCTTCATTACAATTCTGGACCAAGTGCATTAGCATTGCACAACCCTCTTCAAAGTTGAATCCACCCTTTCCATTCCGTCTGTGACCACTCTGCATCTTATAAAATAAAATACATGTAGGCAGTACCAGTCATAGATCGATACAGAACATATTAAACTAAGATTTAGCATCTGTGTTCCTCATTACTTCCTAAGGGATCAGGAATGAACATTTTCAGTAAGATGAAGTCCAGTCACCTAACAGCCTCAGTACAGTTTGGAATTTTCTTCAGTTGTGCAGATCTCCAAGAAAATGTTTCTATTATCCCAATTTCCAGAAAAATGTTCCAAAAAGCTATAAACTATCCATTCATTTTAAAAGCATGCATCCAAGAATGAGACTTTTTTTTAGACAAGACTGACAGTGGCTAAAAATAAGACTCCCAAAATCGTAAGAGATGAAAGGCTTTTACACACATTATCATATTGTCCTGGATGCATAATTAGAAGAGTTGTAAACTAGCATCACTTCTGACTGTTGATGATCTCTCAATTTTCATTCTCTGCAAAAGAGGTCCAGTAATAAAGTTGACCAAGAACCAGAAAGCTTTTGGAGGCAAAACTAGCACTGCAGACTGGTGTGGCATCATGAAAAAGAATGGGGGGGCGGAACACCCAAGAGAAAGTGGGGATGAATGGGAACTGTAAGTACAAAAATGACAATATTCAACACAGAGCAATTCTCCTTGCTGCAGAGACAGAGGTAATTAAACTTACCCCATGTTTAGACTAGACATTTCCACAGATTTTGTTCTATTACCTTCACAATGCTGCCTGAGGTCTAACATAGGATTTCACGTGGACAGGAAACTCCCCCTTTACCACAAGAAAAATCCCGCGCTCTCTGTCCTTAAAGACTGTTATTCCCCTTCTGTATTACAAAGTTGAGAAACCCCCAGAAAACATTTCAGATCCTTGTACTTTTCAGTAATTTTTTCCCCCCTACTTCCAGATTCAGATGTTCATTTCGGCTCACAGGAAACATTGCTGAAGTCTTCATCAGCACTTCATTATTTTTGGAGGAGAGCCTTTATCTTCATCTTGATATGCTGCAAGCCAAAACCAAGCCTCTACCTGGGAGAAAGGATTAGGGACCACTCAGTGGTGGGTTTTTGTTTGGGGTTTTTTTCATTCTTTCTATTCCAGATGAAAAGCAACTTACATCAGCCAGGATGACACAACTCAGATCAATGCAATATCTGCAGACGAGGGAGAATGCTTTCAGAGTATTGCTCAAACAAAGTAAGTGCAGCACGTTTCAACTGATCTGCAAAAGAGGAAGCATTTTTGGAACTGGTAACACAATATTTTAGCCAGCTGTCACGTGCTCAAGCTGCCAGCAAAATACTAAAGAGAAACTAAATTAAGGAAAAAAAAATGAAATTTAAAAAGGCTGGAGTGTTTTCATTTTCAGATGTGCTCCAGGGCTTGTTCTCTCTGTGATGGATGCAGGGATGTACCAAGCCACATAGGAGCAGGAGAAGGGGAGTATGGAGAAAGCGCTGAAACTACCCTGTGCAAGGAGGCTTTCTGGAGGTGGGGTCATAGAACTGGGAGGCTAGCTAAGATGGACGAGGCTAGGGCTGGTTTTGCTAGGGAACAGGATTCACAGGTGTGGGAAGGGAGTGGACAGCATGGATTGCTACAGTCAAAGAGACTGGAGGCCAGGGTACACAATTCGGGACAGACTGATCTGTTTGGACCTACGGGACAGTCATATACAAGAAGAAAAAGCCAGATGAATTAAATCTACACTGTTTCCTACCTAGTCTACTCAATTTTTGAAGATCTTACAGTTTTAGAGACAATTAAAAGCCATTTGCAATTTCTAGGAAAATTCTTCATAGTGATTTCATCTCCACTTAATGCGAACTACTTTCCTTCTCAGACAAGGCCACTTCATTTGACAATTAATGTCCTTACTCCCAGAATTTGTAATGGTTTATGTTACTATCATGCAGTCTTGGGTCTTAAACTCATCTAAACAAGATAAATTAAAAGAGAAGTGATCGACCTAGAAAAAAAAGAGTTTACAATAATGATACTGCAAACATTTTTTTGGTAGTCAGCGATGATTAAAAATACAGAAAAGTACATATTCATGCAATTAAATCACAACATTTCTGTGCCTTCACTTAGAACTCTTGCCGTTCTATAGCAAAACTTCATTGGCTACAATTATCAGTCCTAAAATAACATGGTCTCTGAAGTTTATAGAATCATAGAACACTTAGAGTCAGATGGAACCTTTGAAGGTCATCTTGTCCAACACCTCTGCAAAGGAGCAGGGACATCTTTGACGACTTCCTTCATTAACTTGCATAGACTTTGGAACTTGGTTTTAGGACAAAGATTATTTAGTCAATGTTGAAGCTACCTTTCCCAGTGAATGTTAGGTAAACTCTCCTGGGGTTTTAGCCACTGAAATTAGCACTGATCTTTATGGTCATGTTTCTGTCTTGTTCCACCCTTGGTGTGGTTTCAGAAGTTGAGCATCCACAGGCATTTTTTTTTCTTTTTTTTTTTTTGTTTTCTCTTTTCTTCTTTTTTTTTTTTTCTTTTTCTCCCCTTTTTTCTTAAACCAGCCTAAGATTTGTTATTAAGCCTCACCGGTTGAGCTTCTTGCTAGGTAGCATATTCTTACTGTGAATATATCAGACTTTTGGGAGACCAACAGCTAATACACTCAATCATTCAAGGGCCACTGTATCTATAATGCATTGCCCTATTTGAGTTAGCATGCAGTGAGAGCCAAAACAAGAAACACAGCAGCACAGTTTTACCAACTGACAGTCCTCTTGTTGCGATGAAAGCTAAAGGTGAGAAGACTCCTGTCATAAGAAACTTGTGGTACTATAACCCATCAAATAGACTTCCACAAATAAGTACAAATAGGTGTTTACTATGCACAGAATGTCTGTTATACGAGCTGCCTCCTAGAATTCACTCCATGCTTCCCACCACTTGTTTTCCCATGTGGTCAGTCTGCCACCATTTCTTCTCCAACAGCACTGACCAGCAAGGGCTGCTCTCCCTTTTTCAAGTAAGGGTCACAGCTCTGGAGTTCATCGTCTTATGAACAAGCGTGACACTACTGAGCTCATCATTAGGTCTTTTCTGCAGAACTGTTCAGTTTGAATCATGAGTTGGCTCCCTGATTTTGTCACATTTATCTTCATACTTTTCAACAAACAAAGAAGAAAAAAAAAAAAAAAAAAAGAAAGGAAGGAGGAGCAAGGTTCAAATCAAAGAAATTGCTTGCGAGTTGTAAATCCTTGTTTGCTGTGAATTATTGTCTTTATGAGTTACACACAAAAACCACAGAACCTCTGCCAGGTCCTCCCTGAAACAGCAGTACCAGGTTTTCTATCCTGCCCCACAAAATCCTGAGTCCTCTCCTTTGTCCCCAAAGCTCACTTCCCACACTCACACACTGCAACATTGCTCTTTTATCTCATTCGGCCTGTAGCTAAAGACCAGATAGTACAGGCTGCATTTAAACTGGAGCTGCACGTTTGTGCCAGGCCCGGCCAGGAGACTGCTTTCACAAAGAGCAAGCCAAGGTTGGTTCCTCCTTACCTTTTTGTAAATAGGTAAATTAAATGGTGTAAATATCTCTCACCTGTGCCCAGCTAAAGATTTTCATAAAATGTGAGAGCACTTAATGTCTTTGGGACTTCTGCTCTGCCCAGTTCTGCTGAGTTGTGTAACAAGTCCACAAATTACTGGAAGACCCTGACAGACGCTGCAATTGCGTAACCATTGTTTCCTTCTGAAACTGAAGAAAAAAATGACCCTATCACCACCACGCAGGTTTCAGTTGTCTTGTTCTCTGTCAGCATGTCTTGACTTGGGGGAAAACCCTGAGGTTGCTCCCGAGACTGAGCATGCGTGCCCACATCTCCCCATCAGTGCTCCCTCATAGTCCTTTGTGGAGAAGTTTGCCTCTATCAAACCACCAGCCATGACTCAAGTTTGTTGTCATCTCCAGCTTTCTTACACCATACCTTATACATCACAGGTTTTTAAATATATATATACTTATATATTTCCCAAACAAAACAAGCAATGGGGCTTTATATATATATATATATATGAAATTATTTTAATATATATTTATACATTTTTAAAAATACATATATAATGGATGTATATGCACTATCATGAGCTACCTCACATTTTGCGGAACAATCACCAGAAGTGCCACACATCCATTTCTAATAATCTCGTCCTGGAATTCCCACCGAAGCAGAATGAAAATGCAGGTCTTCCCTGCAAGCCAGTGGAAAAGGTAGTTAGACTAAACACCAGTTACCTCTGTGTGAGTTGAGTCCAAACCTTGCTTTGGATACTACATTAAGTTTTTTTCTATGCTGCTGTCAGGAATTTTTACACTAAAAGGCAAAAGCAGTGTAAGTACACAGCTGTAACAGAATAACTATTAGAAAACCCTTACACAACACTGGATTTTACACCTTTGATCATGTGTCTTGCAACAAGCAAAACGAGCTTCTAAATCCCTCTCCTTGCCACAGCCAGCTAGAACCTTAGCAGATGCTACATCTACATTAAATAGTCAAGATTTGTAATAACAGCACTGGGAAATAAAGCCCCATTGCATGTTTTGTAGTCCTTTGCAGGTAACACACACCTATCAGCTTTTCAGGAAAGGATTACTTACTGCCAAGTCAAATTTAGACGTTTGTATTGAGAAAGCTTTGATTAAGTTTTTCTAACAAAGAAGTGAATACAGCTTTCACAAAACATGTTACAGATGTTCTTCACAACTTCCCTGTAGCCACCATGAAGGTGTAGGTACCAACAAAGCTGTTTGGCATAGCAGGGTAAATCATACAATTGAACTTTCTGCTAAAATGCTTGTGAGGGAAAGAGTAAATATTTACTTTCCGTTGCTATCATAACATTTTTTTGAGCTTAAAATCTCCTACAGTTTTAAGTTTAATTCTTATTTCTTACTCTCAGATCTAGTTGGAAAAATACACCAGGTCACAGCAGTTTAAGAATTTGTATATTGATGGATTTTATTCTTCATTTTGTTTCTCTGCAACTGTAATGACAAGAAACATCATTCATCCTCAGAGAATGCTTAGGAGTCAGCAGAAATTTTGGCAGCAAGAAGCAGGTGCTATAACCCATTTCTGGACTTGGAAGGTCTTTACTACCCTATAGCCTCCTGGGAGAATAGCTTTTTCTTCTGTGTTTGTAGAGCTCCTGGAACCTAGAGCTTGGCCAGGGTTTCAAAATTATATTATAAGTAATAATATTTTAAATAGTTCTAACTGCAAATTATTAGGCTTTATCCATATGGCTGACTTCTAGAAACAATACTGGTGCTAGTACATGAGCACTAATTTCTCCCATTACCCTAGGATTAAGAGGTCCTAGAGAAGAGCAGGGAAGCAGTAAGCTGTAGCTCAATAGGCAAAAGAAATGAAACAGAGAATCAGCTTGTTATGCTGATATGGCTGAATGCATGCACCTTTCCACATAGAACATGCTCTGCTCTTTTGTTAGCTGTCCATAGCTTTCAAAGAAAAAGTGCTCTTCTGCTAGCTGGGCCAAGTGTGGAGAGAAATGGAATTCCTTCTGAAAAAACCAGCTCAGTTACTCAAGATACAAATCCCAGTTACAAAAAGAGAGGGGAAAAAAAAATTGAAAAAAATGCATATAGCATATGGGCTAAACTACACAATTAATTTCCAGAAAGAAAAGGATGCAGAACAGTAGGCTGAGGGCCTAGGTTTAACAGTGGTGGGAGGGGGATTTTGGTTATAAACACAGCATCTGGATTTGCTAGAAAGCAGATAAAATAATTTACTATCAGTCATCATACTTAAGCAGATAAAATAATTTACTATCAGTCATCATACTTGCAAAAGAGTGTTGCTACATAGACTAATTGCCTGCCAGTCAGTTGCAAGCTAGTAATTTTGCTTCAGCTTTCTGGCTTAGGAAACGTGCAAGCTGTCTAATACAAAATGGAGACATCTTAAGCTGGAAAAGCAACGCCCCAGAGGTGAGTCGCAAGAAGCATCAGACACTGCTGAATCCAAGATGAGCTGTGGTTGTGGGAACACAGGAAAGACAGTAGCTGGAAACAATGAACCCCACAGAAAGAGAATATTATTTTGCTTTCCTCACCCCATTAGTAACAGAACTACTAAGCCACTACTCCTTTTTTTGACTCTCTCTTTTTGATTTTGGATTGGGCTTGATCACTCTGGAATTGCTGCTGGCAAGAAACTTTGATACCCTCAAATACTGCATCCTGCAGCTCTGTATCAGCTGACCCAACAGGCAGAGACCCTTCACTCACCATCAGTCTGCTCAGTTTCCTCACTGGAGGACCCAGCACTTGCTTTGCATCCAGGGAAGAAACCACACATGGGAGCATTTGAGCTACACCACCACCCACAAACACACTTACTACACAGCAGAGAAGCCCACCATGAGTTAAGGTCACTTCAGTGGCACAGTGAGCCAAACCAAGACCTCCTTGGCCTAGGATTCAGGAGAGGAAAACCTTCTCTCCTGCACCTTTGAGCTGGGCTCAAGAGGACTTCAGAGAGGTATGTGGGAAGGTAACAGAAGGCTCTCCCACAAGGGGAAAGACGTAGAGAGAAAACACCTGAAATGCAAGCCAGCACCTGTTTCTTATGGGTGTAATCTTCCACAGCTTCTGTGAATGTCTGAAGAGGTGTGTAAAGAGCCTTACAACAATGCAATTTCTAGCAGTGCTTTTTCATACCCTTTTGGTAAAGAGGGTACATCTTGCTCACTTTAAGAACAGGATTTCCATAGCTTATTGTAGACTTTGGGCTATTTGGTCTCCTGAATTGTTTACTGCTTAGTTCTGAGGACAAATAAAAGTACCTGCCATCTCAACTCTCCCTGAAAGTACAGGGAACAAATCCCCCCTCACCCCTCAAAATCGCATACCTGTAGTATTGAAGTTTCTCTCAATAGACTGAAACCAAAGTAGTCGTGTTTGTGCCTGCCTGGCCTACTAACCTTCCAGCTTAATTTGTTAGCTTTTCAGTTTCCCACGTGTAAAACCTGTTATCTCAAAACTGAACATGGAAGCACTCCAGTCCATGTACCTGTAGATGTTTTTTAACTTACTCTTATACCTGATGACACAAAAGTATGCTGGCATTTATGTAGACCAAAGGTGGAGTTCCCTCTCACAGGTCGCTGTGTTTTGCTGCTGTGGGAATTTCCAGGAAGAATAAGATAACAGATAGGAAAAGCTGTGGGCGGATGTGGCGTCTGTACCACTTCAGCAGCAAGAACCTGAGGGCGGAAAGCATCTGTGCCACAGTGAGGAGGGTATGTCGGTGCAGGCTCCGTCCGAGGGACAGGAATGGAAGTAGCTGCAGACACATTGCTTTCCTTTCCCTTTCTCTCCTCCCCTTGTCCATACCTACAGCCTTGATCATGACAATCATTGCAGTTTGGGGAACAAGGTCATTAGTAAGCTTTACAAATCATTTTTATAAAAAGAAGAAAGTCTGAAAAGAATGGTTAAAAAAACTAAGAGTCATTTTCCACAGCTAAAGCCCTCTCTGTGTTAGTTCTGGTTTCTTTAAAGTCTGGAATGCTTGTGTTGGTTTGTTCTGGGGGGTGTGGGGTTTTTTTCTGTGTTCTAAGCAACTGCAAATTTCCATAAATTAGAAACACATTTAAGTTTTGGAAAACAATTGTTTGGGAGCTGTTTTTATGAGAAAAACATACTGCAAACACAACTCCAGAGTTTGCTACAAAGACCTCTCAGGTTGATTGTACTGAGCAATGCAGGACCAGCCTAAATATTTGAGTAAACTGGCACATCATCCAAGCCCAGCACACAAAGCCAGGGGTTTAGATGCAGTTTACACATAAATGTGATAGTAGGCTCACACTGGTTAGTCTCCCAAACAAGGTAATCTGGGAATAAATTCACAGAGGTTCTGTATTTTTAAAAACTCCAAGATTACGGATTTTTGTCAGATACAGAACCGTAACTGGTTCAAAAAGGCTGGTATGGGTGTAGGTAGATAATAGTGGAAGCTTAATACTTGCGCATGAAAGCAAGAATAAGTAAAACTGCTGAGTCCACTAAGATAAAGCCACATCAAAGAGTTATTCACACCTTCCAATAACGTTGAGGGGCAATGGATGACAATTAAGTGTTCTGTCATTACAAATCGCTTCAAAACTAATTTAGAAACAGCATAGTCTCATAGCCCAAAGAGATACTAGTTTTTCATTTAATCCAGATAACACACTAAATTAACTGAGTCACTAGATCCATTAATGACATCGATTATTTCTCAAATCATAAAAAATCATAGCTGTAAACCGTAGACTGGGTCAGTTTTCCCCTGTAAACTACTTGCATTTGATCCCCATGAATAAGGATAAAGCCTTTTCCAGAAGTGAATGTTGACTCAGCATGGTTCTAAACTTCATGGGCTCTCTCCGGAGCACCTGAGGAGCACACTTTGCAGCAGTGCTGAGAACACACCCATTAAGCAAAAACCTGTCCCTTTGTAGTGTTGTATACTGTTACCACCAAATGGCCAAACCAGGTATCATTTGAAAGATTCAGCCTAAATTTCAAGGAAAGTATAGTGCTAAATTGTCAGTGAGAATTTGGGAACTCCTGTAATTTGTAACATCAGACAAACAGGTCAGTATTTAACCATGTGCCTAAGAACTAAGATACAGTTACAAAGAGAAATGCATAAAATCTTACTTCTTTGAACTTTGTTAAGTTAGGCTTTTAAAAAATATAAAGTGGACATTAGCAGTATCAAAAATATCATGTTATAGCATCAAAGGTCTGTGCAAACATCCTCTATTTACTCACAAATGACAACAGATGAGCTTCTGACAGTTTAGATGATAAGAAGTCTGTGTGACACATCGTGTCACATTCTAATGAGGAAGGAAGTTGGGAGAATTTTGGAACAGAAGAGAGAAAGTTGATTTTGGTTTTCTGACATAAACCCTTAAAATAGAGTGTCATGCTGTTTCATTTGTCTGGTAAAGGCTTTGTGGTAAAGACCATGGGGAAACGCAAATATAGGAAGTAACATCTGTAAAATCCTGCTTTAAAATCTCAGCACCATCAATTCACAGACCTCACTGTGCTCTCACGCTCAGTGGTACAGTATATGCTGAACTTTCAATGAAAACAGGAAAAAAAACAACTCTTGTTTGCTTTATCTTCAGTATATGTTTTTGTCTATATTTTGCTTTCCACTGAAGCTACATGTTTGTCTGAATCTTCTGCTCATGAGTTTTTCTCATACATAGACCTAAAGTTATATTATAGTACACTGTTACAGAAAGTGCTTCAAAGTACACACAATACACTGATGGTTTCGATCACTCACAGTTTAGAGCCTAGGTTACCTTCAAAGCATTGGAGAAACAGGGACAAGTTATGCTAGGATTATGTCATTATGACAAAGCATACGTATTTCTAGCATGGAATTCAAATAAGCCAGTCCAGACATGTACTAGTCAAATTTTCATTTGACAAGTTTTGGTGTTTTGGTTTTTTTTTTAGTACTCCAAGTTCATGCAATAACAAGCCTTTAAATCAAGATTCCAGGTCTGATTGGCAAGAGGTTCAGTACAGATATAACCTGGGGGAAATTCCATATTTGAGGAAATACATTCCTGGTGTGTGTCTGAAGTCATGCAAATGTTGAGGATGTGAGGGAGAGAGGAGTAGCCAGGATCATCATGCAGTACTCTGTCTCCTTCCATCACCACTTGGATCATCCCCACCACTGTGGTGCTACGCTGTCAATGCCAAACAAGACTATCTCACTTGACTTCACAAGAGCAAGCAGAGTTTTGCCTGCAGCTGACTGGGGCTCTTTCTCCAGTAGTAAAACATTAGTTATATCAACTCCTAAGCTTCACACAAAAAAAAGCAGAATAATCCCCATGGGTTCAGCTACAACTCTTCTTGTGGGATTTGCTCATAGGCTTCCTATAGCAACATATCCAAGTAGCAGTTAGGCTTAACCTTGACTTAGAGAGCCAATAGCACATGAAACAGACTGTTATGGTACATAGTTACAATATGTAGTTATAGAATAGGGTATAAACCACAGAGCACCCCTGTCAGATGTTCAGTACTTGCCAAGCTCAATTAAGTGGGATTTCTAGAACTGAGAGAGTAACTTTGGAATACCTCAAAAGGGCTAAACAGCTCAAAGAAATCAGAGACTGTATTTTGCCTCCTGCATTTGGCAGAAAGAAAGAATACTTTCTTCTTTTTGTAGCACACCCCAAAATTTTATTTTTTTATTATAATAATCAGAAAGATTGAGCATTCTTTCTTCCAGCTGAATAGATGCCTGGCAAAAAATTCCAATTTTTTGTTCTTTTAAGCCTCAGTTTTTGCTCTCAGGATGTGTAATGTTCTTACCACTGAAAAGACGGGTTGCTCTTCAGTGATAGCCAGAGAGCAGAGGGAGCAGTTAAGTATTAAGATTGCAGCATTTCATACTATTTATGAAGATGTTTATGAAAATTATTTCCTGTTATCAAAAAGATGCAGTGTCCAAAAGTGCAGTTCCTTTTCTAAGTTCACATTGTTGGAAATACGAAGGCTTCTCTCTTCTCCTGGACAAACAGCCTCTGTAAGGTCACACAACCCTCTAGACATAACATAATGACAAAGACATTTTTGGATGATGATGCATAAGTGTTCGTCACACTCTCTCTACATTATTTGCACTTTCTCTGTCCCCATTACTATCCTTACAAGTTTATTAGTAATACAGGACAGAAGATTATAAGCATTAAGTCATTATGTAGTGGACATAAGAAGTCCATATGGATCTCTGCTGAATGAGACATGGAAGACCTGTTTATCTCTTCATGCTTATTTTTTCCAGCGTGACTTCTGTGAGAATATATGGCAACGTGTTATATATAACTGTTCTTCGAGCAACATGTAGCCATTTTGTTTAGGATCCTGAAAGGTTTGATTCTATTTCTCTGAAATCTGCTTGAAAGAATTGTCTATTCTGTAGAAACTCTGTTTATATCCCTTGACAGGTTTTTTTCATGCAAGTAACAATTAATTGATGTGGTTCTGAAGTACCAATGCTCCCTTCTATCAAGTTTAATGTTCTTCTTTCACACCATAAATTTACTGAAAATTATTCAAGCTTCTCATAAATGTAATAACAACATTTCACTGTGGCTTTTTAAACTGCATTCTTCAATGCTCTATTTCTACAAAATTGAAAACTATTTAAAAATAACACGTGATTCTGGAGAAAAAAAAAGTAAATTGTTCACTTTTGAAGTAACAAGAAAATATTTTAATAACAAAAGTCAGAAACCGTGAAACTCAAATAAATGACACCTATGCAAAAAGAATCATACCTGTTCCTAATATTAAGAGAGGAATGAATACAATGAAAGAGAATATAATTGTAAAAGAATTACTATATTTATTTTCTACTAAAAACAGACAGTATGTCAAGGTTTAAAATATAAATATCAAAATTATTGCACAGTTAGTCAACTAGCTTTTTTTGGCAGCAATATTTTACAACATCATTGTGCAATAATATGATCTGTCAGATTAAACTCTACAAAATCCATTATGTGTACCTTTTCTGTTTACATCATAAATCATCCTACAACAGTAAGATAATTGTTCTGGCGTATGTATAAAACATCATACAGTAATACAATATATACTTTATGAAAGCTGGAAAAAAAAAGCAAAGAAGAGAGAATATCTCTTAATGCTTCCCTTACTCCTTTGACTCAAACAAATTTAAGCAACAGATATTTACCCTCCCATCTGCAGTCATTTAACACAGGCAGTTCCAAGTATACATACAAATAGACATATATTAAGAGAATTTGTTATAAATAGCTATTGCTCTTATAGACAGATTCAAATATACAATCTTTTGTAGGTCTTTGAAAAATTAATGTCCCAGTTTAGTCTGTAAAAAAAATAAGAGTTTGTCCACAGGTAAATATCCCTAATTTGAATGTGACTTGGTGAATGTCCCGAAAAGTCTGTCCCAGTGGGTGAAGTAAGGAGCATAGTTTGATTTGAATTTCAGATGATGGAGATCATGATGTGGTGCTCCTCCATACAAACCAAAAGGCACAAGTCGGTGAGTTGACCATGGAAGGTCGTATCCTGAATGGTCTTCCACTGACAACCAAATGTTTACAAGGAAGAAAATCATTTCTGTCAAAGGATGGCATCCAAGGAGCATGGGGTTGATAGCAGCAAAAAATCCCAGTGAGAGCAATTCCCATACACTGGAATACTGTGTTGTAAGAGCAAACGTTGACACATGCTTGTGATGCACCTTGTGGAAGGTCTTGTAGAGCCAAGGCACCTTGTGATGAAGCAAATGCCACAGGAAGTACTCAAAATCAAAGAGAAGCAGGCAAACTCCTACTCCCAGCAGGACCTCAGGCAGCTCTGGAGCTATCACTGGTAGATTCGTTGGTCTCCAGTACCAGTGGAGAAATGTCACCGGGAAGATCAAAACAACATGGTGATACACACTTTGAATAATGCAAGGCACCATCATTCCCAGAGTTGGATAGTTCTGTGGC
The DNA here is from genome assembly GCF_036417535.1 of Chlamydotis macqueenii. Lineage (NCBI taxonomy): Eukaryota > Metazoa > Chordata > Aves > Otidiformes > Otididae > Chlamydotis > Chlamydotis macqueenii. The sequence continues at coordinate 21,249,143 of NC_141562.1, forward strand.
TGGATTTTGTATTTTCTCAAGTTTGGTAGTCTAGTGTTTAAAAAGTCCAGTGCAATATATGGAAGACAGAAAACCATGTATGCTGTAAAAGAAAACAGCACTGGAAAAAACGGTGACTTGATCAATGGCTCCTTTGCTGTGACAAAGTCCCAAAGGGACTGAAGGCACAACCTGTCCCGCTGTCTATCCATCGCATAGCTGAGCAGCACTCTGTCTGGCAGGCTGCAGTTCATGCTGATGGCAGTCTGAGAGGTCTGTAAAGCCTGCCAGCCTTTATATAGCCTGCTCAAGGGAAAACCCCGCCCATCAGAAATCCTCCTTGCTTAGTAATAAGTCACTTTAAAGAGGAAGTTGCCTTATCCTGTTATACAGAAGCAGTATAATGCATTACAATCTCCGAGCAGAATTAGCTGGCTAAGGTAATCACCGGAGCTCTACAAGAGACTTGCACAATAGGAAAAATAAGCAGAAATGCAGAACGCTAACACTGGATTTCAGAGAAAGAAGTTAGGAACATTTTCCACTCCACTTAGTGCACACGCTTGAAAAACTGCAGGCTCTTACTAATTCTAAATTGTGTCATCATTTTTCCTTTATAGATAAGGACATAAAACCTACCATTGATTTTTAATGTGACTGCCACCAAAGACATATGTGTACCTAAACCCCAGGTCTGACCTGTGGATGTTTGGTGTGTAACAGATGTGTGCAAACACACATTTTCTTAATGATCCCCTGGGTATACAACAGGCTAAGTCAAAACCTTAAGGAGACCTACACTATGCTCCCAGTCTGAATGTGGTGGCTGTGACTTGTATCCATCTCCTTTTGAGTTCGTTATCTCCTTTATGCTCCTGTATCTACTTGACATGGCAAAATTCACCTGACTTACTAGAGGCAAAATTGAGCCAAAAACTTCTGAGGAACAAAATATCCCCTAGTTGCTGGGAGGAATACAAAGTAAAATCTTATTATGCTTCCAAACAGATACTTAGTGACAAGAATTATTGCATTTTTTACAACACTCACTCCACATGTTGACACAGCTCTTTGAGCAGTATGATATGGAAATCATCCTTTACCCAAGTATCAAACTAACTTACACAATTAAAAGATCCACTGGTTAGAACCATGGCCTTTAAAGCATCTTCCTTTGATCAAAGGCAAGGACACAGCAGACAGAAGCTAGCAGGCTTGAGTCCCAACACTTCTAATGTGATAAAGTATTTTAGGGGTAAACGATGGAGGTTTTGATTTAACCACTACGACATCACTTCTTTTGTACTTCTAGAAAGAGACAAAGCTTTGAACATTTAGGGAAAGAGCTTGCCATCAGCTTCCTATGAACTCACGTCTTTTGTAGGTACAGCATTTATTCTAACATTGGAAATGAGCTCAACTTCCTGGATGCCTTTATTAGCTTGTTCAGACGATTTTAGTTCTTTGCTAGTCACAAAAGAAATTTGATGGGGGGAAATGGGAGACAGAATTTCCTTCCTTCCCAATAATTACAAATTATTAATCAGCAGTGACCTTTTCTGAACTATGCATGGACTTCTAATACTTAAGTTTGCTTTCAGTCTCTACTGTTTTCTTGTCAAGAGATTCTGCTCTTAGGGAAGTGCAGATTTTTATGTCTCCTTAGACTTCAAGGAGTTTACGGAAACAGTAATATTATCTGTGCTATTATTCAGGCAGTCAGAATTTCTTTGTCGGAGACAGGTATGGTATGGCTTTCAAAGACTCTACCTGTTGCATATGCAATTTAGAAATAGCTTCGGATTCTCTGCTGTTCCATTGAACTCAATTAATTCAAACTGTTGAATGTAGTGTAACTAAAACCCAGTGAGAGGCACTAATTTAATGGATGAGGATCTATATCCAAGAGCTTCGTTTCAATCTTCTGATAGTATTTTATCCTGGCCTCCGTTAAGGACATGAAGGCCTCCGTTAAGGACAATAAGGACATGAAAAATGCATTTGTAACTCAGTCACTGTTTGGATCTGAAAATATTCTTGTGAGAGATGCTTTCTGTTGATTTATGTAGTTGCAATCAGAAATCAAGCCTCCCAGATGGGATACATGATTCTCTATTTTATTAGAACTATGCAGAGATTAAATTTATTCTGCAACATATTCCAAATCTACCTAAAGGAAGATTGACAGAAATTGCTCAGCTGCCCTAAAGACACTCCTCCAACTAATGGCTAATAGCCATGCGAAGTCTGGAGAAGTTTTAGAACCACTGCTGCCTGTAAACTGAAATTTAAAGAATAGGCATTTTGCCTGCAGATTAGGTCATAGAAAAATATTCTTAAGTTCCTTAAGGAAAAATAACAGAATTCTGCACTCTTATTACTAGTATATCCTGCAACATAAAGCCCGAGCAAAGCAAGCAGACCTTACCTGGGCTGGGCAGGCAGCTGTGCTCCACACCCCACCTGAGGCCCCTTGGCAGGGTGGGCTTTGCTGGCAGAGCTTGCCCCAGCTGGGTACCGCGTCCGGCTCCGCAAGTGCATGTGCTCAGAAAAATGAATCCTTGTGCACCAGAGAGGGCAAACCCTTATTCTCCAGAAACTGATTTCAAGCTGTTTGGCTCAGCCACCAGAAAGCACCTATCATGTATTTCTGCTCCGCTAACTTCAGTTTCTTTGTCAGCGCAAGGTACAATGTGAAAAAAAGCCAAAGTACACACAAATCCTTTCTGCACTTAATTCAGCAATGTAACCTCAGCTTTTTTTACTCAGCTTACGATGCTGCCAAACTTCTCCATGTGTTACAGGACTCTAAATTAATCTCTTAAACAATCAAGACTCCTGCTACGAAGTTTAGGTTGAAGGGCACATAGTTTGGAATGAGGCCCTGCAAAGGGTTTTAAACAGATTCCACATGAGCACAAGATGCAAGCACCTACCCCAGGCTGCACTGTTAGGTACAAGCTATAAGGGAAACAACAAAACACTTAAGTGGGTAGGAAAATGAGGAAAAGTTAGCAAGAGGGAAAACTAGGATTAACATACAGATTAACAAACTAATGCCACAGCAGCAGAGGCAAAACTTCTTTTTCCCTCCTCCTTTTCTCTTCTTCCCCTCTGTATGGTAGGATTACTGTTGTACCAGAGAGAAGACAACATCCCAGTGCATGCTGAGCCTTCTGCCAGAAAAAGGGTGCTGGAAGAGGGCTGGTACCGTGTTCAGGACAGGAGCAAAGAAGCAGGACAGGGACCAGAGCGCAGGCAGGCAGAGGCAGCCCCTTCTCTCCTTTTAGCAGAAATCGCCGCCACGCTGGGAAGGCACGGTAACTCCCAGGCCCTCGCACCCTGACTCACCTCACCGCACAGCCGGAGCGCAAGGGGCAGCCTGCTCAGCGCCGCTCTGCGCGCCCGCGGGGCCCGCGCCTCAGCCCCCCCCCGCGCCGCCGGCCCGCACCGGCCTCTCCGCGGACAACAGCGCCCCCTCGCGGAGAGGCCCGCTGCCGGCAGCTCGGCTCCCCGCGCCCCGGGGCCGCCTGCGGAGCGAGTGTGCGCTTTCCGGCGAGGAACCAGCTCCCAGGCTTCGCTAACGTTTTCAGGGATAACAAATTACCCGCGGTTTTGCAGGAGGACAAAAGGCTGGCAGGCACAGGCCTTGTCACAGGCCTTGCAGGCGGAACAGGTTGGGGGGGAGGAAAGAAGGGAGGGAGCTTTACATCTTTACATCTTTTCCACCTCTGGTCTCCTTTAGGTGTCCTGAGATTCAAAGAAGGGACATAAGGCTCTGCTCCTTACGTCCAGGGAAGCAGCCTGAACCCCGAGCCCACAGGTATGCTGAGTACCCGAGGATGACACATTCCTCTTCAGTTTTAAAGAAAAGCCTTAGCCTAAACACAAAGCACTTTTCTTAACAGAACTCATACATTTCTTAATCAGTCTTTTCATACCAACATTCCACCTCCCCAGCCAAGCTTCCCTGAAAAACCTCTCCAGCCAGCAAGGAAAGAAAGCTTAATCAAAGGTTTTTTAATAGATTCCCAACACTGCCTAGGGATGGAAAGCTGCCAGCAAAGTAAATTGTTAATTCTCAAGCTTTACCTTATCAGGATCCATTTTCAAAATAACAACCATCAGGAAAAAAAAAATCCTAAAATTCTTTCATTCATAATTCCCTAGTGAGAAACTGATTCGCATCCTCTACAACTACACACATTCATCATTTCTGGAGGAGTCAGAATACAATACAGACACTTTTCAAATCAGTATCCTCAGAAAATAAGACTTAGGCAATCATGTTATAGGTGTGGCTACTGTCCATCCAACCTTCATCATTTATTTCATTGATGATTTCAACGAAATCCGACTGCAGGGCAGCAATGTCAGAAGTATTTGGTTCATGTAAAGTAATTTGAAAATAGGATACTAGAGAAGAGAGACCATTATTAGCACTCTCATGACAGGCAATGCTGCAGCATGAGTTTGCATTTTATAAGACATCAAAGAAAGGCAGAAGACATTATAATTGCTTTCATTACAGGAAAATCTTCCACCAAGAGCCACATTTTATCATATATCAGACAATCTATTCCTCCATCAAGATTTCTCTCTCATATCTTATAGATTAGAGCCATTTTTAACTTTTCCTGGTATTAAGGTATTCATGTTTCCTTTTTTTTTTTTTTGTATGGAACACTCACCATAAAGAGTAATTTATAGAAAACTAGTTTATTTTGTTCCCAAGCTGACAAAACTCCTTCTCTTGCAGGGCCCCAGGGAGCAGCAGCTCTGTTTCACCACTGCTTCCTATGTTGAGGCACTTCTATGTTGTTTGAGTTGATGTGTAAACCTTTGCCAGTGCTACCACTTGCTACAGAATCACTACATAGTGTAAAAATGCTCTACATTGAGCTGGTACATCATGCAGTATGCATCACTAACATACACACACTCTACCATCTTCAGGCCTTCTGCATAAGATCAACAGTATGAATGTATTTTCAGATGGCTGTAAAAAAAAAATTTTAAAGTTCCAAGCACAACACGTGGACACAAACATGTGCCCTTTTGTGTATGTAAGGGCATATACCCAATTGTGTTGTACATCTCTAAGTCAAAGCCCTGGGTTGTGTGTTCACTTCAGATGCACACAGGTCTGGGTCTGTGAGTGACAATCCATCAGCTGAATGGGGACTACTTTCTTGTGGCTTTCTAGCATAGTTTGATCACTTCACTAAGTGCTGAGACTGACTAAGTCAGCAGAAGGTGTCTGATGCCCTCTGTTATGCTAGCATACTTCTCTATTATCCAAAGCTGATGTTCATCCAACATTCAACATCATACAGACACAAAAGTGTCTATAGAACAGGCACTAAGTATGTAAGGTCTGCTTTGAAAAATGTACAATTCGTCACTGCTCACTCTCATTAGACCAAGCTTCTTGCTCTTCTTCTCTATGTTTAGGGTGTCTTATTTTGCATGTTTCTTTCCACTGTCACCTTCTCAAGTTTGCGTCACATGGAGCTTGTAACTTTAGCAAGCCAGGGAGAGCACAGCAGCTCACAATTCCCATAGTGAAGCAGGGTAGCTCTACAACGGCTTCCATGTAAAGCTTCTGCTCTTCTGGCTTTATTTCCAGGCAGGCAGGGGGTTCATCAGCTGAAAAAGCTGGCAACACATAGGATATAACAACACCCTGCTATCTTGACTGCACATCTACTATATTCAGAATGTATGGAAAGGTACAGCCTGAGCATCTGTATTATTGAAGATGGCAAAGGTCAAAAGCTGGGTGATCATGGCAAATGCACCACAGCAAAGATTAGTTCCCTGCTTTACTCTGTGGTTAGATGCTATTTATGAGATTACCAGACAGTCCATTAAATAATCCAATTACTCAAGGTTTAAGAACGTGATACAAGAAGCTTTCCACCATGTCAGTGGTACAAAAGGAGCCTCACCTGGAGGCTTAGAAATTTACATTACAGCCATTATTTACAATTGTTACCTTAGTTTAAAGGTTCAGAGAAGTCCCATGAAGTAACATGAAGTCTTTTAGGCTTAGGAAAAGTCTCTCTCAGGGCAAAAGTAAAATGGAAGACTACTTGGCTATTTTACTTTTGTATTGTACTTGTTCTATGGATGAACAGTTGTGAAAAACAGACTCAGCTCTCTGGGTTCTCTGTCTCAAAGATTCACATGCATTCATGCAACAAGAAGTGAAACAGAACACATTGCTCAGAACTCCAAGCAGGTCTCACTTTTATTGAAATATCTCAAGCTTAATAAACATGATGCACATGGCTTTTGCTGTGTCACACACCATCACAACTAACTTACAGTTAGCCACTTTGGATCCGTACAGAAACTTCCTTTCAGCACACCAAGGCGAAGCGAATATGGTTGCTACAAATATAAAGGAAACTTAGAGGCCCTGCTGGGAATCACGACTGAAATATCAAGAACCACTTTTTCCTTAAATAAAGCCTGAGGATTCCCTGAGTCTGAATTAGGAGTAAAAAACCCAAACAAACTTACGCTTTATGCATCTTTTTGCTTTTTTTTTTTTATTTTTATTTTTTTTACAAAAACAGTTTGCCTCAGTTTAAAATGCACTATTTTGTATGCCATGTAGAAAAGGCTTTTTTTTCCTCTTGGGATTACTGACAGAGATCTGGGTTGAACTCCAGCTCTGGCACAGAAATTATCATCTGGACTGAGGCAACTAACTCTGGAGATTATTTATACATCTACATTTGGCAAGGAACTTCTGTGCAATTCAGAGGAGCCAAAGTCCTCTGCATAGTCAACGGAAAGAGCAAGGCACCTATACCACAGTTACAGCTCCCAAGTCAGACCCCTGAAGCAGATGTGAATCCTCTCCCTCCATTAAATGGGGGATTTTAAAATGGAAATGGGGATAAATGGAAATTGCCGTTAATACTGCCAGGCTTCCTCAGGGTGTTATACAGTTCCTGAACACAATGGTGACAAGCACCATATAAGCAGCTAAAAAGTAAACAGATCCTCAAAGCAGGAGCTGATTAAGATGAAAAGTCACTCAAGCTATAGAATTAATACTTTGTCTCTTCCCTCACCAGTAGTATACTGGAGGAGCTTGTTTTCTAGTGGTCAGTGCAAAGAAAACAAAGCACAAGTACGTTACATTGTTCTTGAAAGCCATAACCTATTGACAAAGCTAACTGCAAGTGGTATTTCTTGTAACTGGTTCTCTTGTCACAGGAATCTGGTACGTGAAACATGAAATGCTTGTGGAAACACCACTAAATCAAGAAAAATGCAGCAATGATTCAGTCCCAGAATAGGAGATTTTAACTGACAGTGGTGATCTTCTCTGGCTTCATGGCAATTCTTCTGCACAATATTTAAAAAGAAAGTCATCTGATGTAGCTAGTCTGTATGTGATGGCTAAAATAGTAATGCAGCAAAAAAATCAAAGTGCTTTTTAAAGTACCAGCACTAAACACGTCACTGCAGTACCAAGAGTACTTCTGAAAAGTTCTCAGAAATGGCAACATACTGAGAAATGGAAGTGTTTCATGCACAGTGAAATACTTGTTGCTTTAATTGCCAAGCACCTGAGGTGCAGAATGGACTAACTTGTCTTTCAGACATGTCACTAAATTTATATGCACGACATACTCCTATGGTGCACATTTTGAGTATCATGCCACTGTGTGCAAAATCAGCAGGATACAGTGAGGATTTCTGCATGAGATAATACTGAGAAACACAAACCAAATATGAATTCAATTCAGTAGTCATTGCTGGCATTTTAAAAATGCATCATAAATAAACAATGTAGCATTATTGCCAGAAAAGCATACGTTCCAAAAAGACAAATTCCTGGTGAACTAATACCCTGAAATACCATGCCGGTCTAGAGATACTTCCTAATCATGTTAATTATTTCATTATACATGCGGTAAGGTGCATCAAGGCCCCAGATGAAATCCAGATGTTCCCATTCTGGAATGTTTTTGTGGTAAACCAAGTTTGTGATCTGAGTGAGCAGCATAGCAACGTCCTTGGGGTCTGCCAGCCAGTCCTGTCCACCAGTCCACACCGCGGTTGGTACAGTCATCTCTCTTATTTGGTAGAAAGGGGGAGTAGACTGAGGAGGGGGAAAGTGAAAACAAAAGCATTAGAAAGAACGAGTCTTCAGTGTGATACTACACTGCAGTGTAACATACTAGCAAACGCAAGAAGAATGTGTCAAACTATAATTTTCTCTTCCTGTCTTGGGCAGCTAGAGATGGAGATGGAGTTCTGACTCAACAGAAAATGTAACTCCAAAAGTCCTGCAATATTATAGCAGGCATAGCAGTAGAGATGTGGTGTGAGGCGTTTACAAGACAGCAGGGTAGCAGAAGTCTCAGAGAATGCATCCCAGTCAAGTTATTTCTAAACTCTAATCAAATACTTCCAGAATAGCAGTCGCTTTTAGTATGATACTGCAATATTTCCCAGCCACTGAAGTGACAAGGAGAAAAATATTTTTAGTATTGCACACAGCAATTTAGAAACAAATATGCATGGAGATTAAATGGGCTGAAGATAAGCAATAAAGATGAATTAACAGTCCATGCCTTTATGTGAGAAGTGCAGTGAGATCTCATGATCTAGGCAGGCAGGACCACTCTCAAGAAACAGTGTGCCATCACAACTTTGTATCCATCCCATTGGGCTCCATCCCAACTTAGGACTACCTCACAGCTCTTTAAGTCCTGTCTTTTTTTGTTCATTTGTTTGAAAAGACAGATCTCCAGTCTGGTTACTGGGTAACACTAGTGTCTCCTTAGCATGCAGCATAAACACAGCACCCAGAGAAATGGCCAATGACTTTTTTTGTTACACTCAAGAATTGTAATACATCCATAAAAGAAGTCTACCTGGTTGTAGTGAGCCATATTTGCAGCCTTGCTTCCCCAGTCATAAGCTTTGAGCTCCCCAGTCTTCACAGCCTAGATATAAACAAATATTCATACATACAAAGAAGAACTGCAACACTTCTATTGCAGGAATAAAAAAGCATAGGTCATCTAGAGAACTGGTAAAGGCAACTAACACAAGAAACAGTGAAATGCCAAGTATTAACACAGACAAGTGTCACTGCTTAGCCCAGCACCACAGGACTGGGAAACATTAACATTCAATACTATTAGACTTTGTCCCTTAAGATTTCACACTCTTTCACAGCAGTGGTAGGAAAGATTAACGAAAACAGTTTAGTGTATCCAAAGCCAGGATGTGTCAGCTCCATGCTTACTCCTGAAATATTTACTTTGCTGTCTAAATGTATTTGAACACAGCATAGAGCTTTCTTTAGAAAGTCTACTCTGTACGATTTACCTCCTTGTATTTTTCAGAAACAGAAGTCTATATAACAGGGGGAAAAAAAAAAATCTTCACAAATTTCCTTCCAAGCCAACACTTGAACAGATATGTACACACAGCTTCAGAACACATTGCTTCTGAATAGATGACCAAGTCCAGCTGCAAGATTACAACTAGCACTGACCACTGCTTCCATGGCAAATGTCTTATTTATCAGCCTGCTGAGCAAGCTTCAGGCACAATAGCATCACAGGCATGAAATTGTGCATTGAGGTGAAAGTCAAAATATACTAACAAAACATAAAATGAAACCAAACAGAATAGAACAGAACAGAAAGCCTGCTGCTTTCCATTGGCTAAAAATATCACTTATAATCAAAACAGGGTTTACTGAAAGGGGAGCAAATACTTGTTACAGAATCTCTCAAAGTTAAGTTATTCCATTGTATTGTTTGTTGGCCTGAAGATACAGTTAGCACATCTTCAAAGAAACAGGGGAGAGGGGTGAGCCACCATACGTCAGTATCATCACAACAGCTGCACTGAACAGCTGCCGTTCTGACAACTGGCAGTTCCAGAATTTCACTTGGGCTACACTGCACATATATTTTGGAATTTTATTCCATTTAAATATCAGAGACATAGATATTCTACAAACAAGCCAGAGTCATGGACATTTTAGATTCTGGAAACTCTACCTGGCTCCAGTGGATCATGTTTTGTACAGACGTCCCCGCAGGGCAGTGTGTTGAATACACATCCACTCGGCTCTGCAACAAGATAATTAACATGGGTTACTCCTCATAGTGCAGCAGCTCTACCAATTATTGCTTCTTGAACAACAGAAAAATTTTCATTCCTCTTACAACTGTTATAAACAAAAGTTAACGGGAGCCACATATACAGATGAGGTAAAAGGTTCAAATGTTTGGGGGATTAATTACACTTAACTGCAGAACTTTAAAGATTAATTTTAAACCTAATAATGATATCCCTTAAGCATTTTTATATATTCAGAATACGTTTTTTAAAGTGCTAGTATTTTAAGAATTAGTAGCACATTCACTAATTTTTAGATGGGCCTTCAGAGAAACCTTGTGTTACTCTACATCTAAACTAGTAGCTGTCAGTCCAAAATGCTTCATACACTTGGAGTTTTGAAGTACAAAATACCCAGAGGAAAGTTAAATCCTGGCAGAAAAAAAAAATATTATCCACCATTAAAACCATGAAAACTGTATGTGCTGGGCAAGAAAACACATAAGACCTGAACTTTCACCTTACAGCCTGGAGAAGAGAAGGCTCTGGGGAGACCTTATAGCGGCCTTCCAATACCTAAAGGGCGCCTACAGGAAAGACGGGAAAAAACTCTTTAGTAGGGCCTGTTCTAATAGGACAAGGGGTAATGGTTTTAAAATAGAGGGAAGTGGATTTAGATTAGACATTAGGAAAACACTTTTTACAATGAGGGTGGTGGAACATTGGAACAGGTTGCCCAGAGAGGTGGTTGATGCCCCATCCCTGGAAACATTCAAGGCCAGGCTGGATGAGGCTCTGAGCAACCTGATTTGGTTGGAGATGTCCCTGCTCCTTGCAGGGGTGTTTGACTAGATGGTCTTTAAAGGTCCCTTCCAACTCAAACCATTCTATGATTCTATAAAACACACAAAAAATGTATACTTTCGCACACAGAATGATGAAATAGATTATGCTAATTCTATCTCACTCCAATAAAAAAATTCTATGGGTAAACTGATACCAGCTTCTATTGATTTCAGGTAGTTAGAAACACTTTAAGAAGCATTATGAAAAACGGTGGTGTCACACCAGTTGCTGTTAAATAGCTTTTAGATAGCAAAATGACACCTATGAACAAGTCCTTTGGAACTAGGACCACAGATGAAGCCATCAGCAGGATCAGAAATTGGTCCTAGAGTAAATAACTGCATACATTCACCGACAGATCAGAAAACTTCGAAAGGTCTTTTGAAAATGGTTGAAAACTGTATCTTTATTCCTCACTTCCTTGCAAAAGGAATTAAATACTTGCACCATCATATTAATTCACTGGTCTTACTCACTTCCCCAGCAGATCTAAAATAACGTATTTTAGCTTTCCAGTAACATTTTAAAAGATTAATTCTATGCATCCCAACTGGGCAACTAATCTATACCAAGGAAGGATATTCATCCAAAGTCAATATGATGAAGAAGCTGTTAGGGGTTTTCTAACTACATGTAAAGGACCATCAGTACAGTGACACACAGTCTATACAGTATTACAGTTCACAATAATTTAGCTATTAAAATTAACTAGAACACACCATATTCAAGTTTCTCTCATTAAAACCGCACAGAAGAAAGAATATGTTGCCGCAAAGGTCATCGAGTATTCTGTGTGTGCAAACGTGGGTAGCAAGCCACTTCAGCAAAGAATTCTGAGGGAGGAATTGTTTCTTTCCAAACATGTCCTACAAAATAACAAACACATAGGACAAACATGTAATTGCACAGAACAACCTGAGTTTAGTTTTTATACTACAACATTCTCAAGGTAATTATTTCCAGTTGCACTGGTGACAGGTGTGTCATATGAAAATTATTTATCTCCTTATCAGCCTTGTTTACAGTCCAGGGGGAAGGTCACGGTTAGCACTGCTGCTACAAATAATGCAGTCCACTACCCCCACAAAAAGTACACAGGAACTGGGACAATCTTTCAAGAATTCCAAACCTAATCTCATATTCAAATCAATTTTAAATTCAGTATTTTACAGGAATATTGTACAGCTTCTTGTCATTAGAATTGTTCAAAGCTAAAATATGTGAAGTTGTACTTGCAACTTGCAAGTTGTACTTGCAACTTCCTCTCTTCAAACCCTGCAAGAAAAACAAGTCGCATGAGCCGTGGTGGCCACTTCCTCTTGACGAGTATTTTTTTAAAGCCCAAGTATTTGAAAATGGCCCTCTGAGAACTTCCTTAGAAGTGACACAGAACTTTAAGATACGCCTGACCAATGGGTTTGTCACTGTCATGTACTTCTGCACTCCAGTTTTTTGCAAGTCACCATGAGAATCAAGTTCCTCAGCACAACATGAACATCTGCACAGGGCACTGACCAGCTGCTATTCTCATTAGACAAGTTGATTAGTCGGGGAACAGGAGATCACAGTTGTTAGTATCACTTTATTTTAACTGCCTTTCGAGTAGGGATCTAATAACGCAAACAAACACGCATTAAATCTGTACAAGGTAGGTTAGGGAAGGGTTTATCTCACAGAACAAACAGCTCTGTGTGAGACTCTCCACGGGTGGTGAAAAGAAAAGTGATGGATAAAAATGACACACAGCAGGGTTCACAATGTCTGACCTCCAGCACTTAGGGCAGCCTGCCAGTCTGCCTACGTTCCCTTTGATGTTGGGGAAAGGTAAACTCCTCCAGAGGATGACTCACAGCATCTAAATAAAGCTGCTGCTCTTAATCACCCTCTGAAGGATCCTCTTCCAATACCAAATGGTTAATTGTGAAACAAATCTGTTAAAGTTCATGACAATTCAGAAGTATTCTGTATAAAGCTATCATATGACTCTCCTAAAATCAACCAACTACGTAATTAATCGTGATTTCTGTAGCTTAAATTCTAGAAAAATTTAAATGGAAAACTAATTTTGTCCCATCTACTAAGTTGTTATTATAAATACTACTTTAAACTGATGCAAATTAACTCATTAGACAGTAATAAAGCCAGAGGAGCTACTGCTGACTTCCATAGCACTGTTATGGAAAAATTGGCCCAGTAATCTTGTCAAACACGTTACTCTCTAAACCACAGCTATTAACATTCTTTGCTATGTTGTTTTCAGCTAGAAAGGGGGACACCTCTTTTGGCTTAAAATATTTACATTTAAATACAAACCTTGAGTAGCAGGTCAGGAAACACTCCCAATTTTACCAGAGGGCTAGTGGCAAACTTGACAGTAGCTACTGGTGCCAAGGCAAAGAACATTTTTATTTTCTTAGCCAGCTGTGGCAAAGTTGAAAAAGCGACGAAAGCTGTAAACAATATGAGAATAATTAACAAACCTCACTGACACAAGTTAGATGAAAATTTTAACTGGCAGTGATTCTATAAAATCTAAGATAAAGTGTGCAAAAGTATTATTAGTTTGATTGTTGTATCTAGGACCAGTTTAGATACTGGAAATTGATCTAGTTACTACAGAACACAAATTAAATGAGATAAATCAGAAGGATTTGTTTTCTTCTGAAAAACAAGTTCATGCTAACTAACCCAACACTTCTTCTAGCTCTTTTTATTTGCAGATCTAACAGCACTCGAGCCAGGCATTACATATGAAAGAATATTCTGGAAATGGGAATCTTTATTCTACATGACTGATGATTCTAATTTTATTATGCATAGTTCATCAATTTATTCTAATAGAAACTGTACTAGTGGCTACCTGTCACTTCAATTTATCATTTCCACAGCTTCCCACTTTAAGTAAACTTAGAAAGGCTAAGTCTTTTCATTTTAATGTTGATTAATATTCCAGGAAGCAGCCAAAAACCAGAAGCAGTAGGTTTCAAAAACCGTATTTTTCATCCCTACACCACATATGTGGAACTTGATACAACTTCAAACACAAGACATTCTAACAAATGCATCTTTTCACATACCCATTGTCGTGCCCTGTGAATGGCCAATATAAAATACTTGTTCCTGGCCAGTTTTCTTCAAAATAAAGTCCACTGATGCCGGAATGTCATACTTAGCCATTTCATCAAAGCTACAAAGCAAAGATAAAAAGTCAGCTGTGTAAGTAAAGTTAGCAGAGTGGAACAGCTGCACAGAGCTTTACAGCACTGCAGATCAGTTGTTTGGACAGAAAGAAAAGCTTCCTTGGGATGAAGCAGAAAACTCTGGTGATTGAATCTTCACACCAAACACCAGTGAAAGCAATTAACGTTCTACTGACCACCTACAAAGGCTTTCTCAAGACATCATACTGACCATACAAAACCCCCTTTACTGCCCCTACATATGTGACAGTACGTGTCACCAGAAAAAAAATAATCTTACACATTCACAATGTGACTGAACTGAGATGATGGGCAAAGAGAGGAAGAGAAGCCTGCCTGCAAACAGCATGTGTAGCTTCTCTAGTTTCTTTAGCAAGACAAGGATACCTGAAAACCCAGAACTCTTCCTGCTTCACTGTGAAGTGTGTATGTTTCCTGGACCAGGTGTTTCCTCTGCTGTTTCCCAGCCATACATCATAGCCAGCGTCTGCCAGCATGAAGCCGAGGCTGTTATAATCCAAGTTTGTGATCCAGTTGCTGGCATCTGCAAGCAAACCATGCTGCAGAAACACAGCAGGCCTTGGACCTGAAAAATAAGGCATTTATCATATAATATAGCAGTACTCATAGTGCCACAAAATCACGTGTTTTCACAAAAAGTTATTTTTTATAATTAAGAATTTTAAGGTAACAACTTGTTAGTTTCCCAACTAGAGCAAAAGACTCCTTGAATGTACAATAAGCAAACATGAGAAAACCAGGAGCTACAAAAAAAATACAAGTAACCTTTACAACTGTTTCAAGCTCACAAATATTCAGCAAAGTGGCCCAAACACAGAGACAGCTAAACTACTTATGATCCTTGCCCTGCCCCTAAACCTGGGGAAGCCATTCCCATATATGTGATACCGAGATCTTTATTTTCCAGTTAAGACAATGCCAAACTAGAGTGCTGAGGTGCAGATATCTCTACAACTGGTACTGATATTATCTCTACGCAATTCCCTTCCATTACCGAAGCTCCAGCAGAACCTGAAGAGCAGTATGGATTACCAACAAAGGAATCTATGTTTCAAAGGACTTTCTCCCCTTGACTTAAGTAGTTAAAAGAACCACAGTCAAGACCCAAGTGGAATTCAGCAAGCCTCTCTCCTGACCTCCCCATCTTGAAAAGGGAAATGACACCTTTATGTGGAATACAGATTAAAAAAATTGAAGGTTCCCACTTCTACACAAAGAAAATTAAATAACATGTAATTCTTTAGAAGAAGCATGAATTTCAGAAAATCCAAAGACCTGACTCTGGATCTTGCAGTAGCACAGGTGATTTTTTTTTCTGCTTTAACAACTGAAATCTGGTAACCTGGTAACTTCAGCTCAATGGAAGAGATTAGACAGGAATTTACCTCCTCCAATGACACATCATTCTACTACAACACTAAACTCATGCAATACTTCCTCCATTGACAATTTACACTTGGATCTTCCAGCAGAAACAGCAAAATCACAACTGTTTCTGTCACCTGCACCCTCCATTCCAGGCCACATCCATAAATATTTACTGTGGCTTCCAAAATCCAAATGAGCAATATTCTTCCCTCCTGGCAGCCTTTATACCTACAATGAGGAAACTTGTCACTGCCTGCTTTTCCCATCTTGTTAAGAAAATGTTGTGGCGTGCTCTCCCTGCAACCAGGGCAAATCTCCAGCAGTGCCAAAATGGCACTGGAGACAGTCAGTAGAGTTCAACACCACCGTTTACTCCGCTGCAGTAATACTTCATTGCCATATGAATAGTGTTCAGGATTTTCAAGCCTAACATTAAATTTGTTTTCAATAATGTTCACTTTTAGCTTTGATACCATCTTCGCTTCTACTAAACTCAGAAAAGCCAACAGCTGATTTTTTTTTTAAGAACAAGGTTTCCTCAAGCTGCAACTCGCATGTTTTATAACATAGGAAAAGGAAAACTGTTTAATCACTATAATGCTTTAATTCTGTCAATTTTCTGTCAGTTCCTTTTTCACTTTACCAACCAGTCACCAGATCTGCATGTGAATTGCACAATCATATGACAAACTGACTAGGATAATAATAATTTCATACTACCTCTGATCCTAAAAACCCCAGAGGGGGAATAAGAACAGTTGGACCTTTAAACTACTTTAAACATTTTGTTCCCTTCACTGTCCCCCTAAGAAGTTGAAAAGGGACTTATTTCCATACCCTTCTTATCCTTGCTATGCAGTTGGGTTGGATTCTTAGTTAACACTAAAAGCGAAAATCATTAATGTTTTGCTTTTAGGTTCTCCAGTCATTTTCCCTTTTTTTTTTTTTTTTTCAGCTGAAGAACTGTAGGCTTTGCTGCAAAACATCATGTGATACATAACTCCAAGGGATCCTATTCACATTATACAGGTATTGCAAAAGAATTACAGCATATATACACTAAGTCAGCACTAACACATCATTGGTATCTTTCTGAGAAAAGATACCAAGTCTATAAAAACTTAAGATCAACATGAACTTTGAAATCTTCATTCTCCTAGGACATCATACTTCCCCAAATGTGCTCAGTAATCTTTGTTTTTAAAATTAAAGCACTTTGCAAAACATGAACTTGGGGTCGAGGGTGTGGCAAGGGAATGTGGAGAATTCCCACAGGTCAGGAAACTTCTGTTTGCTTATGTCATCGATGAAGGATTCAACAAAATCAACAGGTACAAAGGCAGTCTGTCTTCTTCCTGTGGGCTTCTCTGAAATTCCTAAGTGCAAAGACATATGCCAGGTCTGGCCGGCCTCCTCCATGCACTCATCTTTACACACCCACCTTATGAGAGACAGCGGGCAGTGCAAACACCCTAACTCATACCAAAGCAACAGATAAGCTCAGGAAGCCAGTTGCTTGGCCTTTGGCAGAGGCGAGGGTTTTTCTACAGGTCTTGTTCACACCCAAGGCTATAGGACAACCACTAATTTCTTTTGTGAGCTCCATGTTCTTACCTCTCATCCTAAGTTTTTGTCAGTCCAAAGAGTTCTGAGGCAGTCCTTAGTTTCTGTGCAAACAGGCTGCTGTTGTATGCATGTGATTGTTTGTAGGACCTTTTAATAAGGACTGGCAACATAAGTGATACCAAATTCAACTACTGTTGTTCAGATACAGATATTTCTGTACACAATGTGCGAGCATAGCAAGTCAAAGGCTACATACCTCTCCTCTTCCACATACTTCTGTCTCATTTTTAAGCATGCCATCCTTGCAAAAACCTTGGTCCATATTGCTCCCTTCAGCCCCAGCTTACATTCCCCCTACCCTTCTTCTCCCCCATCTCCTCCCCATACACCACCTGCATCCCTTCCATGGTTTTCTATCAGCTTTCACATTAATTCTTACAGCTTATAACAGTGCTCTGGTGCCACAGGCCAATGCTCCTCCCAGTCCCCCATCAAATCACATCCATAAAACAATCTGGTCTGGGCTGACTGTTGTCACAACCTGTTACATATCCTAATTTGCAGTATGTTTTTAATGTATTGTACTCAAGATATTCTGAAGGGATTTTCTCTTACTATGTTTTCCCTATTTAAGCAGTTGTATAAAATATGACACCTCAGCAGTATGCAGTACCTTACAGCAAAGGGGGCTTCAGAGAGGTTAAAGTTAAGAAACAAATTATCATGTTATGCAGAAATAAATTAATAATTATTTTTTGTGGACATTCTATGGGGAACTCTTGTAGTTTAGTTATATTTCACCAGAGGCATGTGATCTGTCCCTAATTCTGAATATGGTCAGGTATTTTTAACAAACTTATTTGTTATAAAGAAGCAGTTTTTAAAATGTGGTTTTGAGATAACCCAACAACAGTAAAATCAACCTCTTTTTAAGACACTTGAGAAAAACAACAATTTCAATCCCTATTTTCTACTTGCTAGAAAATCCAAGCCCCCTCAAAAAAAAAAATATCAAACAACAATGAAGGGCTTGTATTAATGTTGCAAAAAAAAAAAAAAAAAATCAAGAAAATACATCTTTCTAACTCCTCCTTTCCTTTACGCAAGTCACTCTACATGTGCTTAATCTATTTTGGCCATAATATTCACCAACAAAACATTCTAACTGCATAGGCCATACAGTCTCTAATACTTTTCTGGATTATTACAGGAACAAAGTTTTATAAATCAAAGAGAGCTTTTTCATTACTTTCCATTTTTCCAAGCAGAAATAAATCTTACCTTTGCTCTTCTCACAGCCTTTTCTGCCATAAGGAATTCTGTTAACAGAAAGGATATATCCATCTTCTGTCGTAACTTCATACTCTTCACTAGGGTATCCCCTGAAGGTAATAATTTGACTCTGAAGAAATAAAAGAAACCGGCTCGGAGTCAGACTGCCAGCCTCCTCAGTTCATTAACATGTGCAAAGTACTCTGGGTCCCTTCCAAAGGCAGCGATGCAAAATTAAAGGATGTGGTAGGAATGTGCTTTCGATGCAGACCAGTTTTATTATGAGACTTATCCCAGTACAAAGTCAGGAACTAGCCAGAGCACAAACCTTACCCTAGGAATTGGGGAGGGCTCCCTAGCCTGTCCCTATCCACTGTCATGTTAGTTACTCACGTGCTGCTTACAGTGAGAAAGGAGACCAAAGTGTTGAAAAGGAGATTATTACAGGGCAAAACACCAAGACATGGATTTGGCAGATCAAAGTTGGAACTGTTTGCTTGCAAGGGAAGCAGTATCTTCCAAAAACAAACAAATGAGGACAGCAAAAAGCCACTGGCACCACAGCAGCATATGGCAGAAGAGAAGGAGGGAAGAGTTCACCTCTCCTGGAGGAAAAGGCTTCTTTAAAAACATTTCAGATTTATATCTGGACTTTATATCTAATTCTCTGTTAAACAGAGAACATGATCATGTTTAGGCAATGTGCTGAAATGAATCACAAACACAGCAACTTTAAAATGCTAAAGTCACACTGTTCACAGGTGCGAGCTGCTGACATGGCTACCTCAGTTTGTAGTTTCATATTCTACTTCTTATTCACCTTCCTTCTCAAACTTTATGTCTCTTGCAGAGCTTTTAAGCAACTTTGCTGACAGGCCAAATAAGAAAATAATAATTAAAAAAAAATCAAACTTATTTTAAAAATTATAGTATTAAACAAGTGTATCTCCCATTTCTTCTGTCTCGGGCTTTACGTTATTTTCATTTGATGCAACTCTATTAAGACAGAGAACTTGCCATTTAATTGGTTTTATGATACCAACCGTGCCTTGAGAAAATGTAAGCGATGCAAGAGACGATTGGAGTTCTATTTGTAGGCTGCTGGGAAAGGAAGAGGAGCATTTAACTAATCATGCTATTTCTTTTAAACATATGTTCAATCATCCACAGTGACATCAACTTTGCAAAGTGATTTTAAGACTAAATTCCATTCAAATGCCATTAGCCTTAGACTAAATGGCTATTTTCAGTCCTGAAAATGATATTTAGACGATATTGATGACTCTAGCATTCCTTTTCTTACAGACTTTAAACATTTCTAGGTTGAAATACCTTCTCACATACTCAAAAAAAAAAAAAAAGGCACAGTTTAGATGGGGCAGAGGAAAGAGCAACTAATACCAGTTACTAACAGCAAGTATTTTCTGGAATTAGTTATTGCGGCAGAAAGAGAACAAAGGTAAGAGAGTAAATGCCGAATGGGAAAAGTGGCTGTGGGTAAGAACAGGGGAGCACGGTGCCAGCAGCACCAGTATGCTTATGAACATGCTCCTTCCTAGCAGTTAAGAAAGCGAGTGACCGGACTCTAGCAAAAAAACCACAGGTCTGGATCAGGGAATACATGAGAGAGACCAGCCACAGGCAACACGGGACCGACGAGGACCTGGAAGGCGCAGGAGAGGACGGGCAAGCAGAGGGTGCGAGCAGCAGCAGCCCGGCCGCTGACCAGCGCCTGAAGCCGCCCGCGCCTTTCCCCGCAGCTGCCCAGGGCCCGCGGAGCCGGAAAGGGGTCGCCCGCCGCCCGACCCCGCTGCTCCCCTCCTCGCCCCGGTACAAGCCCGCGGCCGCACCCGGTGACAACCCTCGGGCGCTCTTCCCCTCACGGCCACGCCACTCACGATGTTCATGTTCGTTTCGGGGTCCACATTTCTCTTCCCTCTGGCGAACGCCCCCAGCCCGGCGATGCTCTGCAGCAGGAAAGCGGCAACCACCAAGCTCCGCATCCTGGCCCTGCGCGAAGGAAGCGGGAGGCCCCGGCTCGTGGCGGCGGAGGCGGCAGCGAGTGGGCCCCGCCGAGGCTCTTGTGCCGCCTCCGCCGGGCGCCGCGACCGGCACGGGACCGCGTGATAGGGGCGGGGGCGGCCGCGGTCCCGTCAGCAGCCGGGAGGCAGCCGCGGACTGGAGGCGTTGTCCAGCCCCGAGCGGCTGGGCGCCCGGTGGTGTCCCGCACCCCTCCGCGCCTTCCCCTCAGGCTGACTGCGGCCCGGCAGCGGGGCGGCGCGCCTTCCGCGGAGAGCTGCTGCTGCCGCCGCCACCGGCTCCGCCCGCCGCTCCCAGCGCGGATCAGCGGAGCGCGGCGGGGCGGGAGGAGGGCGCTAGGCCGGCCCCCGGCTCAGGCCAGGCGGCTCGGCCTATCGGCGGCGGCAGGGGCCGCCCGGTCCAGCCCGCCGGGCCCCGTGGGGCGGGATCCCGCCCGGAGGCGACGGCTGCCGGTGCCTCTCCGTGCGCCGCCGGCCCCCCTCGCCCAGCAGCGGGCCGGGGCTGCGCAGCCGGAGGCTGACGGAGCCAGCGTGATTCAGCGTTTCTCAAGCAGTACCGGTGTAGATCCCCCCTCCTCCGCGTTCCGTAAATCTTTCAGCCCTGAGAACGGCACCCATCGTCTTGGCTTCCCAGCCCTCCTCGTCTTCTGCGTCTGCTCCTCCGCAGCAGCCCGCAGGCAGACAGCGGCAGCAGCCGCAGCGAGGAGGGGGCTCAGCCTGGCCCCGCAGCGGGGGCGTCCCCGGGGCTGCCCCGCCGACGTGCTGCACCCCTGCACCTCGGGAAGAGCCGATGTTTTGCAAGGACTATATAAAGCGCTGTCGGCAATCACTGTTACTCCTACACAAACAGATCATCCATCCATCGTCTTTGAAGCGTAGTCTGAACATCTACAATCTCATACAAGTGGGCTCAAGTTACACGCAGGCACGCGGCTCCAGAAGGGTCACCATCCGCTCCCTGCAAACCTGTTCTGTCGCCGTGCTCTGAGGCAACTCGTTGGCACTGCGTGGCGTATCTGTAATTTCCCAGAAAAGCGTGCCTGTGGCTCAGGGGACGTCTGACCAGGCTTGCAAAAACTTGGACCAAATTCGATGTCGATGCCATAGTATAAATGTTCATGTTACGACATCCACAGTAGTATCTTCAGACTAATACAGAAACCTGATACAAAATACACGGTGGTAGAGCAGGAGTGTGTCAAGAACAGAAATCTTTCTGTTTATTTAGAAAGCATTAAGGTTTTAATTGAAAAATCATTGAAGTTTTCATAGCATTTCCTTGTTTTGATACATGGGTACATCACTCCATACAAGTGACACTACGCAACCCTTTGCATTCCCGGATCCGTTCCTTGGGTCGTTTTGTTTTAAAGAACTTGGGTAGCAAAAATATTGCTGTCAAATTAATTACAGGGTACTTTTTCTTCCTACGGGAAAACCCAAGCTATAAAATGCCACAACTGCTGCTGACAAACAGTAATTGTATGCTAAACTAGGCTAAACTGAAACTACCATTAAATAGGATATTTATAGTGGATGCTGTCATTTACTATGGTATAGTTAATTTGCAATATTTTAATATCATTTAGTATCCATTTCAGCTCCAAGGAAATGTACAGATATGAGTTTTCACCCCAAAATTTAAAGATATTTTTGAAGCCATTCCCTATTCTTGGATGTGTACAGAACATCCCAAGTAAACAAAGTCTTTGTATTAAATCTGAATGCAGTTATTGTTTCCAGCCCATTTCTGCACAAGTGTTTTCCAGGAAGCTCTTGTGTTTGCTGCTATGCAACGCAGCTCTCCCTGACACCAGTCAGCCCAGCTGCAGCTTTCCCCAAAGTGAAAGCAGCAGGGCTGTAGAAGTATTTCTGAATTTTCCCGTGCTGTGTCAAGCGAGCTACAAAGATGGCTGCAAAAAGATGTTGCATAACTATTCTCTTACTTTCAGTTACTCTATTTCAAGCACTTTCCTGCACTTATTTTATGCAATAGGCATTTGTGTCAAACCAAAGCATATAGATGTGACTAAATTTGTAAAAATACGAATACTAAGGCAAATTTTTCCATTCTAGAAGGAAAATTCCTGCATTTTCCCTTAGGTACCAAGCAATGTACCAAGGAAAACAGACACCAAGGACAGAAGCAGTGACAAGAAACCCATAGACACTTAGTAGCATAGTAAATATTAGTGTCCACGTTTGATTCTGGTCTTGCAGAAAGCTTTTGAATACTTTTTTGTACAACTACCTGCAACATTTATGTTCCATAAAATGCATGATCCTCTGTAGATACCCTAATCCTTTTTCCCTTCCCAATTCACTGCCTCTTTTCTCCACCTGTTAAATACCTGATTGCTAGAAAGTTGAATGTTACTCAGAGTAGTAGCTGTACTAAACTTTATCTTGAGCTCTGAAACATCAGCTCCAACCCAAAAAACCACACACACACACACACACACACACACACACATAAAAACCACTTAAATGAGACACAAGAAGTATATGTGTTACTAAGCCTGTAGGACTGTTTGTTTTGTTTAGGAAAGAAGGGAAAGGACAACCTTATCCTGAAAAGTTGCTGTCTACGGGGAATTCACTCCACGCAAGCTGAAACTTCCCACGCTGCTGGGAGCCTTCCCTGTGAGCACGCTTCCTCAGCGGCTTGCAGACTCCCCAAGCTTCCCCCTGGACAGCCCGAGGGTCACTGGAGCCGGCCAGCCAGAGCCACGACCTGGCCAAACCCGGAGGATGAGTGCAGCTTACCGCCAGATCCAGAGGTTGCCTCCACCCTACGTAGATGCTTCCTATACCCTTGTAAGGGTGGGGATACGGACTGTTCATATCACAGAAGACAAACTTTTATAAGCCAGAACCTAAAATTCTTGAAAGCATACAAATTGGCAATCAGAGATTATATGAATTTATAAATAAAAACATAGAATACTGTTAATTCTTGTCTGTAATTGCAGATATTTAACATGATGGCAGTAGCAGCAGTTCTGAGGTGATAATGAGGTTTGATATAAATTACTTTCTGGCTTGTTAGGACAGAGGGACAACTTTGTACATCCTCCAGTAAAAACCTCACAAGACAAGGGGAGTGGCACTGTCCTACCAGGAACAATGAGAAGCCTCATGAAGCACCCTTATATGCATTTTTCTTTGCTTATCCCTACAAAATGAGGGGGTAGGGCTCAAATTCTACAGAAAGCAATTATGAAAGGGCATTAGATAGTATCTAATTAAACATATTTCTTAACAAGATGCTCTCACATTTAAAAATTGAGTGGATTCAAGAATGGAGAGAGGTTCTGTGATGTTACTTAGCAAAACTTGTTTATTGGTAAAGAGGAAGCAAATCTGATATAGATAGGTAAAGACAATAAATTTTTTGTTAGTGTAATGAAAATCTTAGCCTAATGCAAGAATTATCATTAGTCTAGATTAATTATTACAAAAAGAGAAAGAATAATAATGCAACTAAAGTACTTATTTACAGAAAAAGTCACAATAATAATATCATGGTTAAAATTGTTACACAAACATGCATGCATGCATGGACACTTCTTCATTTCTATTCCTTCCTCTTGAGGTTGCTCCTCTGCACATTCAGATCAGTAGCTTCAGGCTGCTGGAGGGAAAAACACCAACAGTCATCAGCCACTGACATCCTTTCTTGGGAGAAACATGATGCTGCTGCTGATGGTTTCTTCTTCCACCTCCTGGGATCCACTTTGTGTCATTTTTATGCTTGCTATCATGCTTTTACATCTTTCTTCTTCTTCACTGGTCTGCAGTTTCATCTGACTTTACTATCTATAGTGCCATGTACATATGTTACATATTATTTCTTTGATCTCTTTGTTACCCCTAAAATCAATTTTATCAAACCAGGTCTGCATTTATTTTTTTTTTTTCAAACTAAGCATCAGTGAGTTGTTTATAGCCATAGGAGCTCCAGTACGCAACCTGTGCCCCACCTCTCTTAACATGTAGCCCTGTAACACAGCGCTGCTCTTGCCAGCAACAGGCCACGAGCTTTGCACTGAGTTTGCATGGCCTCGGGACCAGGGTTTGCCAGGCCTGCTCTGTTTTAGCTCGTCCTGACCTGCCTGCAGCTTTATTTTGCTTGGCACAGCTGTGGCAGCAATTTCTTTAATTGTCTGTCCGTATCTAATTCGGTTTACTTTAGTTTATCTTTGCACAGTACAACTGCAGTTTTATGTCAAGAGCAGCAACGAACAATTGTTCTAGGTAGGATGAGATATTTCATACTCTTACACAACGACACAGCACAGAGAAATACAGGCTTGGTACAACAGCAGAGACCTTGCCATGTTGAGACACGGCACAAGGGAGTGCAGGCAGGGGCGATAAGATATTGTGTGAGTGTTACATGGATGATACAATACCAATAAAACAGGAGCCTAAAGCACGGTGCAAAATTGTGCAAAGATGCATCAGCACAGGCAGGAGGGGCAAATGACCCTTCCCCAGCCTATGCATGCTAACCAGGTCAGCCTGTACTAGCCTGAAATATTCTCCTTATCGCCGACACCTCTGGATTTGAACAGAGTAAACGCTGGGAGCTATTAGGAGCTGTTGCCACATTCTGCACAGCGTGGCACGGAGCCAGGCTGAGAAGAGCAGCTCAAGGGCTCGCTAAGTTTCTGTTTCCCTGCTGGTGGCTGTTTCAGCTTCTCTTGCAGATTCAGACATCAACTGAAGTTTCGCTTTCTGTTTCCCGGTAAATTACTCACAGACCACGTGAGGGCTGGAGCACATAAAAGGGAGGTAATAACAGCAGCGAGCTGCGCTCCTTTGGCTTTGAAGTTATCTAAAGGCAAGTGAGCAGAGAAGGAAAACCATGAGGTAAGCAAGCAATCCAGATGTTTTGGGTTTTTTTTTTTTTTGCTATGCCACAGGAAAATAATGCTTATCATTTACATAAATGTAAGCAATGAGGGACTTTGGGGATCCAAACAGCAGAAAAATATTTTACGGAATATTTACAGGAAGAATCAAAATAAAGTAAGGATGTTCTTGAATATTGTAATGTTATCGCTTTTCTGACAAGGGCCAGCCTTTTTGAACAGAACTAACAGTCAGAAAAACTGTGGACATGCAATTCAGGGATGAAATCCAGGCTGCAGCCGTAGCTGGTGCCTGCCAAATGGGCGAGTGGCACTGACGCATTTGAAAATTTACTTTTTGATCTCTACTGCTGTGAGGACCAGCAAACAGGGCAGTGAAGCTTCTGGGCTGCAGTTTGGAGCATAAGAGCAGGAGTAAAATTTTCTAAAGGCTGTCATGCATGCATAGAGGCACACACCCCCACACCCACTCAAACAGGGCAAAGCTAAGATGTTTATGACAACTTTGGAAATCGCATTTATCAGTTATGTGTTGAACTAAGCTAAATTGTATTCAATCTGCATCACAAACCTGGTTTTGTGACATTCATGAATATTCATTTTCCACAAATGTCTTCTCATTGATCGTTGTTGTCAGCCATGGATGTTGTCATGGTTCTCAGCTGAGGCAATAAAAAACAACACAGGTGTCATTTTGAATTGAATGGGACTACTTAAGTGTTTCAAGCTATTCCTGCTGATCTGGGAGCCAGTATCTATTCTGTGGTATTTACCTGTAGCCCAGTAGTTTCTAACAAGATAATGATAATAGCAGAAACTTACTTTCACTTCCTTTTCATCCCAGAAGAACTGTATTTACCTCACATACAGCTTTCTAGTTAGGAACTGTTGTTAATACCAATCAAAAACATCAATTAGGCAGAGGAGATTAATTGAGAAAGGCAAAGAACTCCATAAGACAAACTCATGCATTAACAGCATTTGTAAATACCTTTTAATCTGACCTTCCTCCAGTACTTCTGTGACAGATGGGTTGGGTGGAAACGTGTATTCAGTGTCACTTTCGCCAGTGTCCTTCCCACTGTCCCAGAACCTGTAAGAATTGCTTCTTAATTCCTCCTTGATTTGCCTCCTCATAGTTTTTCAGTCTTTCCACTCACTCCTTTTTTTTTTTTCATCTGAAAGACATCTCCTCTGATTGTGCAGTTGAACAGCAGCACACGTTGTATCACGCAGGCTGTTAGACCCTCTAGGTTTTACATGAGAGAGAGTGGAGAGGTCTTTATAACTAAGAAGGATCTGACTGAGAAGCCTCAGTTATGAAGTCGTGTATAATTCCTTCTTCAAGGCAGAGCATAACAGCTTCATCTCCTCTGTGTTGTAAAGGTTTGTCCTTGATAGATTGTGTGATAAAAGCTGATCTGCACATCCACACAAGGGCACGGGCAGGCAACGGCAGTAGGGGGAACTTAAATACCACCCTGCCGCAGCTGCTCCCAGTCGCATCCCAAGGGCCATCAGCCCGTTCCCACAGACAGAGGAGCACAGAGGCACAAGGGCAGGCGGGGGTCCCCCAATGCCCCAGCCAGGGCCACGAGCCCCTACTCAGCCCTCCCAGGGCTGCTCTAGGGGGCCCTCAGCCCCACGGCAGTGCCTTACAGTCCAAACTGCCTAGGGATATGGGATGCATTACGAGATGCAGAGAAAAGCATTCAGGGATAGCGCGAGACTTCTTATGGGATGGTTGGGAAGGGGACCAAAGGCAGGGAAACGAGAAATCTGAGAGATTTGGGAACAAACAAATGTTGAAAAATAGGAGGGAAAGGGATATTAAGGACCGGTTGTATGTAAATAGGGTCCGGTCAGTATGCGTGCATCTGTGTGTGTGTCTAGGGAGGGAGGCCCCTGCGTAGAAAGAAGATCCCTGATCAGCTGCTGGATGTCCAAAGCCAGCTTCTGGGGATCCATAGGGTGAGTGAGTGGTCTGTACCTGCACGTGGAGTGAGGTTGCAGCCTCAGGGGCCTGTACACCCAAGTGCCAGTAACTGGGGAGACTGGTGGGATCCAGGTGCCAGCTACATCAGTGTAACCATAACATTTAGATGGTGCTATGATCTAACAAATAACAACTGACAATTTCATTTTTAATTTCCTGAATTTTATAATTCAAACCATAAAATATATAGAGACATGGGAAAAGTAGTATATCACGTTCTCTATATTTTGAGGGACATTTTTTATTTTTGGGCAGGCTTCAGCAGTTGTTCTCAGCATAGGAAATACGTTCCTGAGGCTCAGAGGTATGCCAGCTTTACCACGGAGACTAGCCCTCCTCTTTGACATCCAGTCCACCAGCTCTGTTGCTAAGTAAGAGATGCTCTCTTACACTGGCAAGGAGAATTGCTAAAATAACTATTCAGCTCTTTAGACCTATGGCTTTGCATAGCTTTGGTTTGTTTGTAGTACTGTTGACTAATGGCACCAGGTAAGGTATTCCTCACTTTTGAAGTGCATTATGCCTGGTTTAAAAACAAAAGGAGCAAAAACCAAATGGAGTATAAGTACATTTTCCTTTGATTTCTTCTAGTGCCATTTCCAAGAATTCCCTGAAGAGCTCCCTACTGCAGCTAGAATGTCATTTTACATGGACTTTGCTGAAGCAGCATGTGGATCTTGATGAGCTAGAGGAAACAATAGGCAATCAGATTGAGTTTTTAATAAAATCCAACATCACAAATTATAATCTACTATCCTATGTATGCCACTTAAAGAATTCAAATGAGGATGCCCTGAGAAATCTCCAAAAAGCTGAAGAAGAAATTAAAAAAAATCACCCAGATGAAATTGCCAGGAGAAGTCTTGTTACGTGGGGGAACTATGCCTGGATCTATTACCACATGGGGAGATATGAAGAAGCTCAAACTTATGTAAGCAAAGTGGAAAACAGCTGCAAAGCGCTTTCAACTACTGCTCAATGGAAGATTCAGCTTCCAGAGATTTATGCTGAGCAAGGATGGTCATTTTTAAAGTTTGGGAGAATATACTACGAGAGAGCAAAGAAATCCTTCGAAAATGCTCTGGAGCATGAACCAAATAACCCAGAATTTAACACTGGCTATGCAATAGCAATGTATCGTTTGGAAGATTATTTTCACAGACAATATGAAGATGAAAGCTTGTCTCTCAAGCCTCTGAAGCGTGCAGTGGAATTGAATCCAAAAGATACTTTCATTATGGCATTACTTGCATTAAAACTTCAGGACTTAAAGCAAGCTGATGAAGGGGAGAACTACATTGAAGAAGCAATGAAGAAAACCCCTGATCTTCCTTATCTCCTGCGATACGCTGCTAAATTTTACAGAAGGAAAGGAGAAGTGGACAAGGCACTGGAGATTTTGAAAAAGGCCCTAGCAGTGACACCAAAATCTTCCTTTTTGCATCACCAGATAGGACTCTGCCATAGAGCAAAGCTGCTTACATTGAAAAAGACTACAAGATATCCACCTCAAGAAGAAGTGGAAGAACTCCTCCGACTTTCCATTTTTCATTTTAAAACAGCAACTGAGCAAAAGACGAAATTTTTTTCTGCCCATATCGACCTAGCAAACATGTATGCACTAGGAAAGAGGTATGAAGAAGCAGAAGAGACATTTCAGAAAGCGTTTCAGATAAATATTCTATTTGACGATGATAAACAACAACTCTACTACAATTATGGCAATTTTCAGCGTTTTCATATGAAATCAGAATCTGAAGCCATTAGGGCTTATGTAAAAGGGCTGAAAATTGAAAAAGAGTCTTATATAAGAAACAGTTGCAGAGATGCTCTGAAGAAATTGTTGGAGCAGAGAATTCAGAGAGGTTTAGGAGGTGCAACAGATTTTGGTACACTTGGACTCATTCATAATCTAAATGGTGAGAAACATGAAGCAATTGAGTGCTATGAGAAAGCACTTGCATTGTATCCTGACAATGAAGAATATTTGAGTGCATTATGTGAGCTACGACTTTCCATCTCAAGCTAAAGCTCCCAGACATCCTTCACACCGAAAAGATCCCAAGCTCAAGCACATTTCAACAGATTCTCAAAACTTTTCTTGTTTTTTTTTTTGAGGCTGAAGTTATAACCAGATGAAACATCTGGTGGCATCGCTTTCTAGTATAAATGTAGAAACTGCAGATGATGATTGTTTATTTGTTTGTTTATTCACCCATGGCATAGCTTGGAAAGACTAAGATAGCTAAGCTATCTTTAGTCTTCAATGGTAACGCTCGTATAAAGGTTGTGTTTAAGCTATGGTCTGTCCAACACAGAACTTCTAAGCTGGAAATCAGATCTTACCTTGTACTGAGAAAAAGATATGGGAATCATGTTGTAGTATTTCATCTATCCACTTGAAAGTGGATATACACAAATGGAATTTCTGATGCTGTTTCAAATATTTAAAAAAATATTTTGTCAGTGTTATTTAGAAGAAACTTTTGTTGAAGACTTGTTCAGTTTACTATCTTGTATGTTGTTTAACTATGAAAAATAGCCACTGTTTGTCTATTTCACTGGAAAGCTTACAAAGCATGTATTATTGTTGTGAACCATTAAAGAGCATAGCACCCATCAGCTGTTGCTTCCGGTATCTCTCTGCTGACCAATTCTCATGTTAGTAGATGAAAGGAAGGGAAATGGCCATTTGAAAAAGCAACAGGGATAAAGTTTTGGCAGGATATGAAAGGGTTGGGAGACAGCCCCATTTATTTTCCCAAACTCTCAGCAAAGTCAGCTTCAGATGCATTATTAAACTGTGCACAAAACAACATCCATCTACTTTACCCAAAATCACGCTCTCGGGAACCACTACAGTAAACATTTGGAAAGGAATGAAAGGCAAACTCAGATATGCCAGAGGGATGGCTCTCTGCAGCCATGCTTGTGAGACAAGCCAGGGGCAGAAAACACACACAAGAAATGCACTGACCTGGGCAGGGAAGGCAGAGTGCAGCTACAGCAGAGTTGCATGAGCACGGGAGAGCAGGGCAGCAGAATGCAAGGGGCATGTGGGAAAAGGGGGCCAGGTGGCTACAGAGTTTACATGAGTGGAAGAAAGGGCCAAAGGGACAGAGAGAACAGGTGCAGGAGGTGATTGTCTTTGGATATCCAACTAAAAGTCAGTATTCTTTACAGCAGGCTGGCCTAATTCCACAGCATCTTACCCTTGGTATACAGATCATGGTGCTCAGGGAGAACCAATTATGTACTTCCAAAACACTTCTGAGCCCTAGCCAGTAGCACAGAATGCAGCGAACTGGTGACAGGGCCCAACAGGAAGGATGTGAACCTTTGTTTCCAGCCATCCTAGAACATTCCTGCCCCCACAACAGCAGTCTCATGTATAGACAGGATGACAGGCCTGAAGGAGTGTAAAATATGACACCAGATCATGAAACATCAAGAAGCCTCTCCCCTCTCAGCTATCCCTCAAAGAATCTTTTGTAATACAAGCAAAAGCGATCAGGAGCTTAACAGTATACGTAATACAACCATATATTCTTCCTAAGAAAGGGCTGGAGCAAAATCCATCCTTGTTTTCCAGCCACCTGCCAGCTTCTCTCAGAAAGGTGACCCTACCTAGGGAAAGAAAATGGAGGTAGGAGAACAGGAAGGACTGGGAGCGGGACTGATCCACCTCTCCTGAAAGCTAGTAGGAACAGTAAGGTTAAAGTCAGGAACTGGTGACTACCTATGGCCCTGAGCTCACCTGTGTGGGCAAAACGGTCTGTTAGGCAACCTCACTGCCTTTCTCAGTCTTGAGGCTTTTAACATCAGCATCGTTCCCATCCAAACCCTCCTGAGGGCACAGAGTGCAGTAGGGAAGAATTTGAGGAAGAGGTGGTGCAGGCTCCTGAAGCCATCGTGGCACATCCATGCTCCCCTCTACACCCTGCCACCAGGGCCTCTCTCCAGGAAAATGAGCCTTGCAGAAATAAGGAGCAGCAATGAAGTATTTTGAGAAAAAAAAAAAAAAAAAAAAACAGAGCCTGAATTTTTATGAAGAGTCATGGCGGCTCAATCTTCTCCATAGCGAAGAAGCTGACTGTGGTGTGTAGTGATGCAAGAAATCTATTTATTGTGCCTTACCTTCTTCGGGCTCTAGAGGATTGCTCTGGACCGCAGTACTACCCGGGGATGCTCTGTGCAAACCGCCTTCTAGTTCTCGCCTACTGTCTTGTAAATGAGGAGGAATGTTATCTCCCACAGGGTGGTGCTGCTGCATTGCCTGGCCTGGCGACACAGGGCTGAGCTTGAGCTTGGGGAAGCGGACAACACGAAACATACGTTTTGCAGTGTTCAAGTCCAATAGGCAAAACCACAACCACAGAGAAGCTGAACACCTCCCAGTTCACACCCAAGTATGAACATATCACTGGAGCCTACGCTAGCAGTGCAGGGAAAAAAGGAGTGAAGATAACCCTGCAGGAAGTATTCCTTTATGAATGAAAAGCACATTCTAAATTATGTAGAAAACTCCACTGGAATACACCAGAATAGTCACTTAGAAGAATGTATTATTTATTAAGACAATACTGACTAAGGACTTTGCTATGCTGACTATGAAGTACTGTTATAGCTTAAGTTAAACAAGCTCTTCCTTCTCACATAAACTTGTAACACTTTAGAAAGCAAACAAGGAATTGTTGTGGCAATATAAAATATATTCACCATATAGTAGCAAAGACAACCTTTATTTTTGAGGTGATAAATTATCTTCCAAGCTGGCAGAAATGTTTCAGGCTCAAAGTTTTATCTTTTTTTTTTTCCTGAAAACAGGGTTATTTTTCAACAGAAGGTACTTGATTTTTCCAATGCTGTTTTCACACAACTTCTCAAGGTACCATTTATTAAATGTTCTAAAGCTGATGTGATAAAAATTATCACTAGAAAATAAGAAAGTTCAAAAGAATGATTATTTCCCCATTTCAAACTTAATGGAATAGAAACAGATGGGATAACTTCAGTAGTTATAAGCAGTTTCACTTACACTGAATTCCCGTTCACTGCATGGAACAGAGTAACATCCCAGCCAGGATTCATCTGAGGTAGGACCCATTTGTTTCTGTCTCGGACAGATGTTACCCCAGCCAAGTCAGACCATGCTGTCCAGACAGGCTCGGCAGTGCAGTGCTCCATTCCAGCTCGGATCCATCAGCGCTCAGCGAGGCTGGTGGTAACGCGCAGTGTTAGCTGGGGAAATCGTTCACAGCTAGCCCAGGCATCTCTGCCTACTGCTGCACTGGGCCGTGCCAGGAGACACCCTCTGTGGAGAACACCCTGAATATTATAATTTCTGAAAGAAACATTGCAGATACAATAAAACTTTTTTTTTTTTCTAAAAGGTACAGTCCAGAGGCTTCTATAGTGCACCACCTGAGAAATTTCACACGGCAGGATGAAGATGAGTTTGGGTTGTGTGGGCCAGGAGTATAAGTTTGGCATGAGGCTTTGCAAACCCGGATTGTATTCCCATTTCTTTCACTTGCAGGTCATTTCTTGTTAGGCTTGCTTCCTTTGGTTTCTGAGCTGGGGAGGGCTGATATTCCACAGTGTGTTTTATGCACAGAAGGCATCATTCTGGTGTATAAGCTTGTGTCCAGTGTCTTAATTCAGAGCAGAAACAGTGTAGAAAATCCTGAAATAATTCTATAATTTTCTACAAAAGGTCTGTGTATAAAACCAGTTACATGTTTTCTGCTGAATTAGATATTTAAAACAAGAAATATTCTAAGTTTAACACTTAGAACAAAAAAGCCTATGAAAAATATCTGAAATTTTTTTTAAATTAAAAAACGCTAATAATGTATTACACAGTATTGTTTACTAGAATAAAAATGCACATAGTATTATTCCAACAGGCTTTTATAATATTCAGTTCTGGCATGAACAACTGTTGACATGTCATGATGTGGTAAAAAGAAAAAGTAACAAAATTTTTGTAAAGTAAACGACAGTAGTAACTTATAACTTGTTGAAATAGCTTACCTTCTTTGTAGACCACATATTCCCTACTTTTTTGACACAAACTTTTGCATTAACATCTAAATCAATCACTGGTTCATCACTACTAATTAATAAAGCCACATTTTTTGTCCTTCCAAATGTGCATATTTTTCCTAACTCAATAAGAAATACTCATGGAAAATATTTGTGTTTTATTATGAACAAATGTTAAAATCAAAATGAGGGCCCAGGACTCAATTGCCACGCAGAGCTGAATAAAGGCTAAGTCATTAGTTTTAAAGCAGGTTTTGCACTCCCACCTCTTAATCTGTGGTCTGTGCATGTAAGGCATGCTACTGGCTCTGGCCACACTTCTGAAGCAGGGCAGCAAGAAATGCTTTGTTTGAGCACAGACAACTGAAGTAAAACAATTTTAATATGTTATATTTGAAATATGTATGAATAATAGAACTACTTGATACACATATTATTCATATATATTAAAAAGTACATTATACCACTATAGCTGTCCTCTTGATCTAAATCAAATTGGTGAACATTAGTCTACTTTGCTTTCCCTTCTGAGGTACCTTTCCCTTCTGAGGTACAGACTGGAATAGGACACCACAAGCAACCATTGAATATAATGCAGATGATTAACAAAACTACTAGTTCAGCATTGATAAAAATTATTTGGACTCTGATCAATTTACTAATGAACTGAATGCAGCTTTATACAGCATCAAAACACAGAAGTGAATTGCATTGCAGAATGTGAAGTTCCTCCATTGATGGCAGCTTCACTCTGGAAATGTAGAAACATCCCATTATTTATTGAATCATCACATCAGTAATTTACCCCATGAGCTACACTAAGTCTATCGCTCCAGTGAAGCAGCCAGCTGTAGCATATTCGTCACACAAGTAGCAGGAAACCATCGGCAAGTTGCAGCTGTTGTGTTCTGGTCATCCAGTACAAGTGACCTGATCAGCTCCTCTTCAGTTGGCACAAACGAGTAATTTGCACCATCTGAAGATACAGCTCCTGCGTCCAAGGAGAGACAGATTTGCCACTGGAATACGCAGAAAAAAACGTTCTCTGCCAACATCTTCTTTAGCCTGTGGAGTGAGCTGTTTCCCAGTCATCTGCTTGCACGGACTCTAAATTTCTTCAACAGCTGCTGATTTTACAGGAGGAAGGGGCTCTATATTTGCTAAAATACAAGCCTCTCCTCTGGTCTCCTGGGCCACCTTTGGGCTGCTTCCAACAAGTGCAGATAAAGCAGGTTTGTCTATCGGCATGCCTAGTCCCCTGGCACAAATTTACTCCCCTTCTGATAGTAGAGGAGCCACAGCACCTCTTCCACTTTTCCAGACAAGGACCAGCTGGAGGATCATACCTGGAATGTCAATGTTTAGAAATTCAAGCTTTAAAGATATCCAGGAAAAAAAAGCAGGAATCACATCAAAATTTTGCTGTTGGAGGCCTGGGAAAGTAGGTCTAAAACCATATGTAAAATTAAATTGCAACTTCTGTACAAAATTCAGGCATATTATAAAAATTAAAGCTGCTCCACAGATATTTTCAGCATAAATCACAGTTTCCTGTCATATTTTCTAAAAAAAATTAAACAAACAAACAAACAAAATGCTTTGGCATTTGAAGAAGTTATTTGCAGAGTTTAACGCAGACTGATAAATGTGGAGGTTTTTTGTTGGTGTGTGTGATTAGTCCATTGAAACATAATAGACCAGAATACCAAACAGCTTATTTCATTAATAACATTTTTGAAATAATTTAAGTGTTATTGTTCAGTTTTAGTGACTGATTACTTTATAGTTTTCTTTTGATTATAGCCAATTTGAGATTACCTGTGGAGTCAATATACTGCACTTCAAATAAGTTTGTGAACACTTGTCTCTACAAACTCTCTTTATTGTCAGTCTAGCTTTCCTCTATTACTGCATTAACTTCGTATTACTGTTGCTGTATGTAGATTTTAGCCAACTAAAACACGACAGAAATCTAACTGAGAGATGCCTTGTTTCACAGGAGTAGTATCTTCAAGAGTGTAGCACTACAGAGCCATCTCCATCTCAGTCACGGCTGTGCAGTGCTGGATCCTGACGGCACTTGTCATCTGCTGTTGTAGCTGTTTGTATCCACAGACAAAAATTCAACATCCTTTTGGTCTAATTCTGCTGTGACAGAATAAGCTATTGCTCCGTTTGTCCAGATGTGCTGTTTGGTGCCAGTATCATCGGTGAGTGAACGCAAATATGTTCTTTTGATTTTCCTTGTCAGTCTTGCAAAGCACAATAAGGTTGAACTAAATATCATAGAAAATCCACACAGGAGGAATGACGCAGTATAGCTGCCAGTTGTGTCCACAAGCCAACCTGTAGGAAAACAAATCATGGCTTTTTAAAGGCCCACCAACATTCTGATAATTTACAAATTCTGTGACCAACAGGAGCTTTATAAACTTCTGAAGTTATCACATATAAATACAGTCAAACAACACAGGTTTACATCACCATCACTATACTTATACCTGCTGGGGCAGGGAGGGATTTGTCATCAGCAGGCAGATAAGATTTTTACAAGCTTTTGTTTAGCAGTCAAACCCATGAGAAAAAGCACAGCAGTCATCACCACAATACTAAATAAACATCTTTCAGCTGCATGGATTTAACTGGCAGTCTTTAGATACACTTAGAGAGCCCTGGGATTAAATATTGTGTGCATGAGATCCTCATACAGAAACATCTAGTGAGGCTAGATACATCACTTAAAATAATTCAATTTTGCAATATTTTTTCCCTATGGAAAATTAAACTAAAAGCTTCAAAAGCAGAGATTAATTGTGAATTGATGTGAACAGCAGATAAAATATGCAAGACATATATATACATGGCTATTTGAAGAAAGATCTCTGTCCTTTCACAATATTCAACACTGTCAAGTTCTTTCTAAAGAACAATAGGAGTAGAGCTCTCATCCTGACTACACTGTAATGGAACTGATGGGGAAAATGATGGTTAGATATCAGAGTGATGAGCCTGTGACCAAACAGAAGTAAAGCTGACTCACCCACCTGTTCAAAGCAATCTGGAGATGAAAATGAGAAGATCAAATCCTCCGCAC
Organism: Chlamydotis macqueenii; assembly: GCF_036417535.1. Classification (NCBI taxonomy): domain Eukaryota; kingdom Metazoa; phylum Chordata; class Aves; order Otidiformes; family Otididae; genus Chlamydotis; species Chlamydotis macqueenii. The sequence goes on from NC_141562.1 coordinate 21,285,556, forward strand.
AACCCCGTGCCGTGGAATGAAACTCTCTGTAGTTTACATTTTCAAATTTGTGTGATTTCACAGTGAAATCTTTTGTTCCTTCTACTTTCTTCTACTAATTTCTGAACTATGTGAAGTGGTGATATAATAGCTCTTAGAAGCCCCATTCCATACTGTTGGGGTTTTTTTTCAATTTCAACTCACTCTATATGTAGAAATTGTCCCATCAAGACAGGGCTTAAGTGGGACCTAGAGTCTTATGAAGGTCTAGGTGTGTTATTTCCCTGCCCAGGGTGTGCCTCCACATTCAGTGTGTATTTGCTGTTCTTGCTCTCCTTTTACATCACACCGATGGGCAAATGTGACATAGTGATAAGATGATAGGACAGTCATTTGTGAACTGACCTGCAACAGGTGGGCTCACTAGATATGGTATGGCATGCAGAAAATACACGACACCCAGTGCTGATGATAAGGAAGAAGTTCCCACTACGTCTGCTGTCACGACAGGGATCAGCGTTACATAGGCTCCGTCGAAGTAGCCAAAGGTAAATGAGAAAGGCACAAGCAAGGGGAAGTTTTGCAGAACTGGCAGGAAAAGACAAGAGAGGCCATCCATTCCCACAGCAAAAAGGTAGCAAAAGTGCCGATGCTTCTTCAGACACCTGCAAATTTCAAAACAGAAGAGAAAAATAATATCACTGGACACAGCATCTCAGTTTCTATGCCCTGGCATGCAGCTCTTCAGTCTCTCTCTCTCTTTCTCTTTTATATAGCTCAAATGTAAGTCCATTTTCTTAGGCAGTCTTCAAGATGAAAAGCTCAACACTGACAAGCACAGGTAGGGAAAGCTGCCCACCTACAGCTGCAGAAACATCTGGTAAGCAGCAGCCCATGCTGCCTGCTGTGTTCTTTGGGCTGCCCCTAGTGAGGGGAGCAGCTCCACTGCCAGGATTTTGCTGCCCTCTGAAGTTTCAGTGCACAAAGCAGTATTCCATCAGGCTTTACATCCCAGCTCAGCAAGGTGCTCCCAGTATTATGCAAAAAATATTACAGTATACCTCTCTTAGCTGTCATCCTTCACATCAGCCCTTAAACACTGGAATTAGTGTCAGCCAAGTGAGATGGCAATTCCCTTTCTCCCTGCCCCACAAAACCAGTAATTGATTTTTCCCACAAACCAAATAAGCACAAAGAATGTGTCCTTTAGAATCAAAATCCTTAATTTAGCCAGTCTCTACTGATGTTATGGATGCTGCACACAAATATTTGAAGTGAGCTGAGCTAGCAAAGCATGGTGAGTTCTTACATACTGGAAAATGTGTAACAATTTTAGGTCACTCTTTCTGAATATATGCCTGACAGTGTTGAACCAGACACTTGACCCTTTTCCATGACTTATGTGCTTCCCTAGCAGCACAAAAGAGATGGAAAGGCAGAGGAAGTAGAGTGAGATCCTTTAGAAAACAGGTACAGAGGATCATGCTCAACATACCTCAGACAGGGGCTTACATTTCCACTGGCAAATGCAAGAGCTTTGCACAAACACAAATCTTCAGGAAAAAAAAAAGAAATTAAACCAGCAGAACAGAACAAACTCAGAAAGGACAAAACCATCCAATAGTAAACATTTCTGAAAGTTAGACTGTGTGTTGGTTTGGATTTTTTTTTTTTAAAAAAAGTTACACATCCTACAGAAAAAGTCCATAATGTTAACTTTTATATGTGTTACACCTCACTTGCATCCAGCCTCCCACCAGCTAAACCTTACACTTGCCTAGCCATAAGCAATTACCTTCGGTCTGTTAGCCATCCAAAGGTGATATTACCAATGATATCTATGACACCAAGAATGGACATGAGGAAGGCAGCCTGGTGATGACTCACTCCAACGCTCAAAGCATAAGGCACTAGGTAGACAAAAAGAGGGCTACAGCCATATGCCATAAATAAAACTGACACTGCCAGCACCATGAAGCCTGGCATCAGTAAAAAGTCATATTCCTTCCATGAACAGTAGCATAAGCACTCATGAGACCACGTTTTGATTAAAGGTGAACATATGGACATTCGCTTTAAGTCTCGTTTCTGTGCTTCAGGGGCATAATCCTGTTCAAGAAACTCAGGAGCAGTTTTACGGTCCTCCTTAAGAGCAATGGGCCGCATCAAGGCACCACAGACACAGAGGTTTAAAACAAAACCTCCCAAGATGAGTAAAGCTCCACGCCAGGAAAACTGCTCAATTAAGAGCTGAACCACGGGGGCCAGGATGAAGGTGCCGATTCCACTTCCTGACATGGCTATTCCATATGCCAGTGCTTTTCTTTTGTTGAAATATTTGCCCACCATCGCGATGGCTGGAGAGTAACAGAGTGCAAACCCAAGTCCTAGAAGAGAAAGCACAATGCAGATGGCTTAGAATTAAGCATGACAAGTGGAACACATTAATTAAACCACATAAACTACTTCCATTAGCACAAATGAATACGAAGCCTTTTCTGATGCTGTATCATGCAGCCCAGTCACAGTGTGAAGAGAAACCAGGATGACTCCTTTCTTCCACTGTCAGGGTCACCGACTTAACAAACATAATGGATCGTCATTAATCCACAATAACAAGGCTCAGAAAGAAGTGATGGGGTTCACTTAATAACAAGGATGACCCATGAACATCAGAGAAATGGTTTGTCAGCCCCTCCTGGATGCAAGACGAGGTCTTAGCCCAGGGTCTGCACAGATGCTGGCACTCTGGCTCACTGTCCTGATGAGGCACTACTTTGTGTTTTGGTCTGTTGCAACCCTGAACATTAATTTTCAGGTCTCTGAAACACAGTACAAAGAGTCTGTCTCTGTTACGAATATGCTACAATAAACCTTTTTTAGTGAGCTAAACAAACTCCATGCAGCAGCTGCTTGGAGTCCTGACCATTTTAAATCTCTGACAATAAGTAAAGAGGGGGGAAAGCCTCAGAAAACAAAGCCATGTCCAATTTAGTAAACAAATAAGATCCATTTATTGGACTAGGAAGAAGACTGTGGTCTCTGCTGCAGAACCAGAGAGCAGATTTTAATCACCAAATGCTTGCTCTAACACTAAACCATGTATTTCTGAATCAGCCACAGAAATGAGTTCCTGACTAGGGTTTTGGAGTGTGTCCTACATTGAGGGTAAAACAGTCCCCGCTGCCTCTGGCAGAACTTGCCAACAGAGGAGATAATCACCCAGCATCCTAACCAGCTTGCCACATCCTCCTCAAAGGCTGCACTGTGCTGGGCAGGTGCTAAGCCTTCCAGGACAGGATAAGAGGATTAGAAGGACTCCGGGCAGCGGGTGCCCGCTCTGGCACCCCTCGGGAGGCGAGGGGAGGAGCAGGGCAGAGATCTGGGCTTGGACCTGTGTGGGCAGCAGAGCCAGAGGAGCAGCCCCGAGCCAGACTTCATCACTCGAGAGCTGTGAAAATCATACTCTATTTGGTGTACATACCATTTACTTTTTAGTGAGTTGGCAGAGGGAAGTCAGTCCCAAAAAAAGACGATAAATGTCCTGTGAAAGGTGGAAATGCAAAGTTTGGGCCTGAAAACATTTTTGTATCTCTTAGAAGGAACTCTGCCACTTATTGCCACTCCTCCGTGTCAGCTGTGCTTCAGTCTTCACAGTTTCAAGTCCTGCAGCTTTTATGGATTGAGACCTTCACCAGCCACGGTCCCATTCCCTCTCTGGTTGGGGCACCACCTCTAGCCTTTACCGACAGCTCACCTCTCTGTTAGTCAGTCCCCACAGCCTAGAAGTTCACTGGCTGTAGAACTGGCTCTTTACAACTCCATGTACAAAGTACGACTGCTTTTCCACCTCAGCATTCACAGCAGTTCTCGCTAAGGAAGCCTCAATGGCATTAGTGTGGTATGTGGCACAGTCCCTCAACTTACAAGGAGCCTTTTTATTTGTTGTGAACACATTTGTCAAAGATTAACATTGTAATACAGGAGTGACATGCACTACAGTAAGGATTTTTATTTTTTAAAAAAACAAATAAGCTGTTGGCATGTGAACTGCAGTAATTCCACCAACTTGTTACTAAACAGCAGGGGACCAAGTACAAGGGCTTATATCACCGTGGCTACCAGGTCAGTATTAATGAGGAAGGAATGTCAGTGTGACCATCGGCACCTCTCAAGCTCCTCTGAGCACAACACACACAGGGAGACGGGGCAGAGCAAAGATATTTGTTACCACCACCCCTGAATGCAAACGGAGGAGCTGCTACAGCAACGCTACCAACCAGCAATTTGTTTTTCAAATTTAATGTAAAGCAGGCAAAAACAAGGTGCACGATTGAAGCACAGGTATTCACCCAGTGCTCCTCTGCCCACTTACTTTTGTGTTTTAACTTTTTTTTTTTTAATATGCAAATTTTGGGGGCAGTCTAGAACTCCTACTATAATGAACTCCTTCCAAATCACAGGCAAAAAACAGCAGTCCTGGACTTCCCATAATTTCAGAATTTTAACCCTAGTCCTCTCTCTAACAGAAGTTAAGGAGTTGCTTCTGCAGAGTGCTGCACTTGGGCTGTATGAGATTCATCGAAGCCCTTGCAGGGGCAGCCAAAGCTTCTCTTCTGCAATGAAGGGAACAGGCCTGAGTATCTCTGTCGATAGAGATTGTGGTGGCAATATGACACAGAGAAGAGATCACCCCTCTTTAAAGGAAGTGCCATCATTTTTAACATTCCTGTGTTGCTTTCCTGGCAGGAACAAAGGAGCTGAATGCCTCCTACCTGTAAGAACTCCTAATGACAAATAGAGATGTTCCAGGCTGGTGGCGAATGAACTCAAAATTAGTCCAGCAGACGCAAGCAGCCCTCCCAGCATGATACCAACTTGGCAGGATACATGATTACTGATCAAACTCCCAAGAGGGGCTTCAAAGAAACAAATAAAGCTGGTTGTTAGTGGCAGGTCCTCACACACGGTTTGTTGCAACGGTCATCAAGGAAAAGGAAGCGGTAGGCAAGCAGCAGAAAATCGTAATCACAGCTCCACAGAGTGGTCTTCCAACATCCCCCTTATCACAATGGTGTGAGCACTAAAAACTTCTAAAAAGAATTTTGCTGAAAGTCAGGATAAAACTGAAGTTCACAGTAGCTTTCTCAGCAGTCATTTTAGTAGATGAAAGTCATTATGGGACACAGCTACTCTGCAGATTTCGGGGTCAAGAGAGGCCACAGCAAGAGCCCACCCTGTTCATTACTTCACACTTACAACACTGAGACCTTCCCCCACCCAGAATTTGCACTTCAGTCCTCAGTAACTTCAGGCGTCCTTCCTCACTCCTCCCTGGCCTTATGGGCTCTGTGTCAGATCCAAACAGGAAAGGTCTCACATCTTTTGGACCATCTTCAGGGCTGCTATCCCTCTCCTGCACCTCTCCAACACTGATGGCTCCCAGATCACCCTGCCTCTACCATGAGGTGCCATTACCAGCCCTCTCCCTCTCTGCTACCTGCGAAGCCAGGGCAAGGTTATCCCTATTTCTTTTTTTTTCCCAAGATGTAACCTGGCTGACACGGGAGAGTTGCTATGTCGCATTCCAGCTGTGTCCCTGTGCCTTCGTAGCAATTCTCATGGATTAACTCTCTTCCACAGGATTAGGGCATGGATTTTTACCTAATTGTACAGTTTTAAAGTAAACCCTTGAGAAATTTGGCACAACCTCTGCATTGATCCATGTCATTTTTAGTAACACTGAATTTTCTTTTAGGAGAAAAGACTATTTGTAAACATACAAGTTTGCTAAAAGGAGTATGACTGCGATTTGATCTGAAGGCAAGATGTACATCCTGTGCTGAGTCTCAAATATTATTCCAATTAAAAGGCAAAAGAAACAAGTGCTCAGTTAGTAGCTCTCAAACATGACTTGTCCCACTAGACCTCGACAAAAGTACATTTCTGAAAACTTAGATCATTTGACAAAACAAAGTTCTGCTTCTTTTCTGTAGTATGAAGACACTCCCTTCCTGCACAACTATGCTGGGGGAAGCAGTTTGGATATACCATACCCCAGAGAGCCCACAGTATCTGTCTTTCCCAGCTAACTCCACCAACTTGTGACATCTTAAAATCAGATGGAGCTGAAGAAAAAGCAGCCACATTAGTCTTAAAAGGGTAATACACACCACAGAGCATAGTAGCACAGTCAACAATGGAGTGGATCCAAGCTGTTCTGGCATAATCCTGCCCAAAGTATGCCTGGAACTCCACAAAAAAAATGGAGATGCACCTAGGAAAGAAAACATGAACATCAATCTGTTAAACATGGGATACTTGCCTCACAGAGAACACTGGTCTAGCTCTTCAGGCATAAAGAGTATCCCTTTGAAGGTCCTCTCCAGCTCCCAGGTTTGCCTAGATCCCAGCGAGACGGAGAAGTCTTTAAACAGTTTCTAAGGATATTGTAAATGAAGGGCTACCTTAATGCACGAGGGACAAGACATGAAACAATGTGTGCAAGTTGAATAATTCCAACGGTACTCTGTGTAAGGCACCTAGGCTAGGGGGATTCAAGCATAGAAGCATCCTTGCTTTGTGCTGGCAGCAACTGAATCACAGATTGGCATCCAAATATTACCCCAATAGTGGGATTAGACAATTAGCCTCATGTAGAACCTAATTCAGCCAGATAACTACTCCAGAGAGATTATGAACATTATAATACCATGTGTTTCTCACTGTGGTATCTGCCGCTAGAGTTTTATAACTCATATTATTTTTAACTGAAATTAAATAGAAGTTGTAATTATCACCAGCAATTTATAGCCCACATTGTGATGTTGCTTCTCTGGTACACAAAGCCCCAGCTCCCCACTTCTTCACTGACCTGGTTGTTCGCTAATGGTGGCATTCACATCTGCACAAACTGGCAGGGCAGGGCAGGGCCAGCATAGTACCTATAGAGCCAACACCACCTATAGCTATGTGTTCACGGATGCACAAGTCCAAAGCAAGTGAAAAGTAATTCCTCATGCACAGAGAAGCAAAACACAGCAGGAGCCCATGGACCTTCCAACAGTTTATTAAAATGCTTCCAGAAGAGGTTAATTTGCTCTGCTTAATGAGTGTTACTGTTCTACCTGTCTCTGCAGGGGAACGGATTAAAAGGCTGCATAGTTTCATTCTGGTTTCTGGATCAGCAAGAGATCCCTTTTCCCCTTCTCTTCCTTCCTCCTGCAAATCAGTGAACAACTTCCTTCAGCTTTTTTCTTGCACATACTTCATTCCTGTATATGCTCTAGATACGTGCCAGCTGTTACATGATTTCTTAGATGCAACACATTTCACATGTGAAAAAGGAATTAAATCCCCTAGGCAATCTCTACTGTTATTACAAAATTGGTACATTTGCATACATAAACTAACATTGTCTCAATATTTCCATGCCCCTTTTATGCTGTTGACTCCAAGATCCTACACTTTAGATCCCTAAACCTGGCAGCTTTATTTTAAAAGAAATATAAAATTTAGGTAGGAAACACTGTATTTACATAACACTGTCCAACAAGACACTGTCTCAGTGTTCCTCACTTACTAGGGTGCCTGTCCCTCTGCTTAATATCGCTTAAGTGTCCACGTTCACACACACCACACTCCTCTGCCTCCAATTGACATCAAAGTCACACAGCGGCAGCTGTGGAAGCCATCTCACCCCAGATGTATACATTGTGTTTATGCAAGGCAGCAGACTATTCTTGTTCTTTCTGTTTTTGAGAAGTATTTTTGAGAAAATATTTTCTGCATATTTCGAATACCAGAAGGCTATAGAGGGGGCCTCCTCTCTAGGGCACAGACTTTCTCAGTAAGGATGGTGCCTGAAATGCTTGCAGTAGGAGAGGGGGGTATTTATGGGTTTCTCAGATCGACTTAGGAGCCAAGCAAATCTACTGAGACTGGCAAAAATGAGCATGGCTCTGGGGTCAGAGGGACACAGGGGACCCTAAAAGACCCTACTCTGTTCCTCCCTCCCTGACCAAACCACCACAGCCCAAAATAATGCTGCCTGCCTGAGGCTTTCATTCTGCAAAAAATCAAGGAGAGGGTGTTGAGAGATAGAGCAGCTGTCAGAGGAGGCGAGTCTAAAACCAGAGGGCTCATAATCCCTCAGCCATCCCCACAGCCTTAGAGTTTTCAGGAAGCCTTTAAAATGTAGCAAGAGTGCGGTTTGTAGCCATCCAGAATAACCCCTTCAGCTGTGCGACATTGAGGGAGATCTCAAATCCTCTTCCTAAGGGTGGGGGGAGGGGGGGAGAGGGAGGGGGGCGAGTAATGCCAAAACAAGTAAGAAAGACAGGAAGCAACTCCTTTACCTCGTCACAGCCCTGGTACAGATAGTGACAAGGAAGCAGCCGGCAACGATCATCCACCCCCAGCCTCCGTCAGGAGGGCCAGCGTGCCGGGTCGGCTGGGCTGAGGCCATGGCGCACGCTGGGGCAATTCCTCCCTCCTTCCCACCTCAGTGCCAGGGGCCGACTCTGGCCAGCTCGCAGAGCGGGGGCCAGGGCTGCCTGGCACATGGGTCACTGGCCATCTGAAGGGAGAGAGAGAGAAAAAAAAACAAGCAGAGAGTGAATCAGGGTACTTGGCATGCACTGTACAACTGTATGGCTGGGCTAGGAAATACTGCTTGGGCTTTACCCCATGAAACTGGGGGGTTTCTTTCAAATGCAGTTTATGAAAATTTGTTGGAAGCAAGATGGCCATCAGAATTGGCCCTGTGTCTGATGTCATTTATTTCAGGGTAACTTGCCCAGCAGTTACATCCTAGCACACGGTACCCTTTTGCCCCACAAATGTCGCAGCACGTACATGTAAGTCACACACCTTACTGGTGCCAATCGCTGCAGCTCATTTACCTTCAGTCGGGCTCCCCCCGTGCACACCAGTCCCTGGCCTGAATTGCGTTTTCAATTGCAGCCTCCACTCAAAGTGGCTATACTTCCATGTACACAATTTAGTGCAAAATTTTTGTTTGAGGAAATATGGTTTTCACCTTTGTATGAAAAGGGAGTATTTGCTGAAAAATCAGAGCAGATTTGATGATTAGATGACCTTATTGTTCTCACAAGCCAAACTTTAGATGAAGGCTGTAATCAGACAGGACATGGTGACTTCATTTTCTGAGCATAGACAATTCACTGAAGGTTAGAGCTAGCCTGTTCCCCTCTTCCATCCACTTAAATCAAAGTAGTGTCTGCATCCAGGCCATAACATGGCTACTCAAAAGTGCAACTCAAAAAAGCAGCTACATGGCTAACAATGTGCTTTCTCAGTCCTTGAACCTACTCAGCCAGGTGATGATCAAGGCTTGGCTCTGCAAAGCCCAGGGCTGCCTGAGCCCAAACAGCAAGGCATCCCAGAGTCAACCCTAAATATCACCACATATTTGAGAAGTATTCATCAGCTGCCTCCCCTGAGATATCAGAAGGTACATCTCAAAACCATTACAAAATTATTTCAAGAAAACATATACACATTGCCAAACGTAAAGGTGAACAAAGTAGGAGAAAACAGGAATGGCAAAACAAACAAAAACGACAACACATTGAAAGCTTAGCTGAATTCCTACTAGGCTGTAAATAATACCCCATAACAACACTGTACAAAAGAATCAGTGCATTCTTTTTAAAAAGGTTTGGCAGTCTTCTGATTTAAAAAGTATAAGTAGTGTTATCCTAATCTACCTGCTTGGCTTTCAAAGCCCAATAATTGCACCTGATCACACAGGGCATCAAGCCCTATATGCTAGCGCAATTCAGCACATAAATATAAAACCAGAAAAAAACAAGTGCAATTTTCAAAGACAGGGATTAAGTCCAAAAACCAGTGGCTCTCGTACGAGGCACCTGAACTGCCATGGGAAGTGAACAGTGAAGACAACTGTTCATAACCTCACAACAAAATGAGTGCTTGTCAATGCTTTTGAGCAGTGATTCAAGGTAACCAAGTTGGAAACTGTATCCTTGAAAAATATCAGTGAATAAAAATATCCAGAAAAGATGCCAAAACTATGTTATACCACCATCCAGTTACACAAGCTGAAAAAGCTACCATTAAAAACTGTTCCAGGGCTTTGTGTATTCCTCCAATACATCTTATTTGTGTTTCTGTGCTAGTCAATCTGTTGGCTATCACACATTTTACTTTAGGCCAAAAATGCTGTATACTATTTACAAATAAAAATTACTGTCCTGTTTTCTCTTTTCATATAATAGGCTTTGCTAATAGTTATTTATAAGTGAATATTTGTATAAAGCTTTCTAATGATTCAGAGCCCAAAGCAATGCCCATGATAAACGTTAGAACATGTACTAATGCTGTCTTTATTATTCTCTTCTCCTCCATTGTCACAAACATCTGTTTCCTCGTAAGTTAAATTGCACTACAAATTTTTTTGCAAGATCTGTGTTATTCTTGGTGTTTATCTGGAGTCCAGCACATTAGGGATCTTCACTGCAGCATGAAGCACTATTACAATATAGCCCGCACTAATGAACTAGAAGAGTGCTCAGGTACGATAAAAAGAAAATCTTTAATGACGTGGCTTGCTTGTCACTTCCGTGGCTCTTTGGAGAGATACACAGTGCTCCTCTCTGCCTGATTACACAAATGCTTCACTCTTTGTGTAAAGAATAGGCCACATCTCAAACAGGACATCTGAGGTAGCTATGGTTTGGGTTACATAGGAATAGTGATAGCAGCTCACAAAGATCAAACAAGAATTCACGGCTGAGGTTACAAGAGCTTTTGTAAGCAGCCACCAGACCTGGCATCTCATGCATAGAGACTCCTAAGTGAATTGAAGGGTCCCAGCTGGAGGAGGTCTTTACAACTTCATTACTACAGCTGATTAGAAAAAACACACAAAGCAAATGAGATGCAAATGAGTTTATGATTTCAAACCTCATCTCTGAGATATTCCATTGCTAGGACTTACATACATAAAAGATCAGTGAAAGCACTGGAAAGCACAGTTTGCCTGCTCTGACACAACTTTCTAATACACAATAAAAAAAGGACAATGCAGCTGACAGAGCCTTCTGAGCAGCCTCTGCAGGTGCCCATATGAACCCAAGGACATCACTGGCCTCTTCACAAGCCTTGTGATGTTTTGCTTGAAGGGCAAAGTTCATTTTTTGACCTTAACTATTTGCTTCAGGACAAACATACAGCAGTGCCAGTGTGTACCCACCCTCCTTCCCTCCCCACTATTTTCTGAAACAAACACAGACAAACTGAGGAAAAAAAGGTACAACAGATTGGCTAATGCCAGGTGTACAGGCAAGTGTATCATTATTCACAAAATCTATGAGGGAGGCTGAAAATGCCTGCAGTTCAAAGTTATTTAGAGAATGCTGCGCACATGATACAGAAGACTTATCCATGGACTCACCACCTGACGCACTCACTCTGTATTTGCCTTCCAGCACACGCTGCTAATTTGTGAGCAGATCGTACATCTCGTGCCTTTAATCCATACAGACAACAGTCAGTTTTGCAGGGTTTATGTTATATTTTGAGCAAGCTGACATGAGCTAATTACTGATTCTTTATTTTTAACTAATAGGGTCAATTTTGCAACCCTTCTGTATAGTTCCAAGCAACAACTGTCTTATTAAATGTGTGCAAATACTGGGTCAGCAAATTGACTGATGGCTAAGGCCGTGGTTACATGATTCTTCATGCTGGATCAGTGAATGACCAGATTATCAAATTGTACAATTTGATGCAAACCACCACCACATCCCTGTCTACTTAGATGGAAAACAAAATTCAACACTTTTGTGAGTGTCTGCATCTAACTTCACCACTAAAAAAGCTGATATCCAATCTAGCATGAAGCCAGAGTGGTACCAAAAGATTATACCCCAATTTGGCAATAAAGTCTCCCATTGCATCATCCTGCCAAATTCACATGAACAAGCAGAGCGCCAGTGCTTTGTACTGTGTGGCCACCACACTTTGCATCTGAGGGCCTCAAAGGTGGATTTATTGTATTATTGCAAGTTTAATATGTTACATTCAAATGCCTGGATGATAGAGTAGCCCATAAGAATCCATGACAGCCACCTGAATTAACAGGGCACTGATAAAGGTTCAAATTATTTTCCTGGCAAGCACAAGTAATGCCGTTTGGTGGAGTTTGCATAAGCACGATAGATCAGAGAGATCCTGAGCCATTTGGACGTACCTGTGCAGCACTTTCGCAGACTCTTGGCAAGGCAGCGCTTCGTATTTTGGATCTGAGCACTATCTTTCACTGCCCCTTCTGGAGGGATGAAGATTTCATTTCAAGTTCTGATTATTAAGCGTGGAGAATGCCAGAAAGGATAACAGTAAGCCTTCAATAAGCAGAAATATACACTAAATCTTTCAGGGGACTCAACAATCTCCACATATAGAGCCCTAACTAATTTTAAGACACATATGAAGCCGTAACTAATTTTAATGCATATGCAGCAATAGGTGGGTATCAGGACCTCAGCCTAGATCTCCGGCCCAACTTCCCAGACAAGTTTGGGTCTGAGACCCTAGTTAGCATTTTAGCTGTACATTAACGTACTTGGGAAGAATCTGATGACATATCAGGCTAAGCAAACATAGATTAGGTATTTGGTTACATGATCACTTACTGTTATTTTCACAGAACCCTGCCTACCAACGTACACATGAACGGCAAACATTTAATGAGGTTACAAGCAACCGAAAACAACAATATTATAAGAAATGCCCAGCCAACATAGAAATGGGCCACTCAACCTCCTCATAGTAGGATCAGCACAAACCTCATCTCATTGACTTCACGCTCTCTTCAGGGAGTACTATGCCTGTCACAGGCACTTAACTAATAGGTAAATTAAATAATTACCTTTCTTGTTGCTGCACATGTCTAATAAACCCTTATTATGAGATCCTGGCAATTTTATTCTGAGGTCAGAAAACTTCGTTTGCTTACACCCTGGTGCTGTTTTCTAATTGTCCGTATCATGGATAGTACAGATTGTGGACTCTGCAAATGAAATCGAACAGGCAGAAAGCACATACTTTGTCTCAGCAACCATGTCCTCCCCTTCTTAGCACTACCTCGGTTTGCTCTCACATTGCATCTTTTTCTGAACCTTTCCGATGCAGGATAAGACTCTTATTGCATATCTGCTCCACCTCTAGCACTGTAAGGCCTGACCCCCACCGGCGGCACTGGTTGCTGTTATAACACATCTCAGACGTGCAGAAAAGTTCCTGCTGCTTTACCCTGCTGAAGGAAAGCAGGGCCAAAAGAAAAGCTCATGAAAGAGCTTTGCACTTTGCTAGATAAATTTCACTCAAGCATTAAATAAACGTCCTCTGCCTTGAGTTCAAAGAAGAGGTAAGCAGGGTGAAGGTGGCAACAAATTCTGCTGATCCCTAAGAAAGCCTCTGTTACCCAGTGTGCCCTGACAGTTCATTATACAGTGACTCTGTTCCCCAAGTTAATACATTAGGTTTAATTTGACAGGATAAATAACCTATCAGTTACTTCAGCAGCTGTTTTTGAGAACCCTGGGAAGAAAACAACTGCTCCTGAGAACACCTCCCTTGCTCGGTCGGCTCAGCCAGCAGAAAGGAGTGGGTGAGGTTACTAAAAAGGCACTGTTACAACCTTGCACCTCATCACGAGGTCCCTTTTGCCGTGGAAAGGAGCGCAGAAATCCATGGCAGCCTAGCAACTGGCCAGCACAGCAACGGGAGCCGCTGACCTTTTAAAAAATGGCACACAGCCAGCAGAGCACTCGCTGCCCGCTCTGTCTGCCTCTCCTTCCACCGTAAAGATTTTCTTCTTTAAATAAATTGATTCAATAGTGATATCACAACAGTGTGCAGTGAAGGTGTAAAGCATTTCTGTGATGAAGGACGGAGGAACAGCAGGTACAGTCACACCAGCCTGCCTGAGGACCAGGGGGTTGCTTTGTTTGTACCTTGTCCTGCTGCTCCATTTACAGCGTTAATGTACCTGGGCAGCTCCATCATCTCAGTAAGTGCTAAGTCACCCACCAAACAGTTTGGATGTTTTTTGAAAATGCTCCATTTTGTAGAAGGATATGGCTTCAGCCAGAGGAACAGGCACAAGGTCAGGTTTGTATCGCAGCTGCCCCACAGTGGGAGAACACAGCCCCAGACTGTACCGGGGGTCTCGTCCCACTACTTTCTGCTTCTTCGCGCTGTCCTGGCTACACAAAATTAAAATGGCTGTGCATTAAGATGCCTTTGCAATTTCTTTCAAAACAGTATGGAAGGATTTTGTGCAGTTTATCCCAAAGGAGCTGGCCCAAATATGTATACTGGCATAAATAAGCACAGAATCCACACTTACTTTACCTGTTTGATAATACAGAGATGCACAGAACAGAAGAATGAGAAGGAGACTTATGTAGAATTTTCTTTCTGGATCAGTGTAAAATACACACACACACGTACCATTTGCTGCCTTCACAGCGATGATGGGTTAGGCGAGGCCAGAGAAACTTGTGACAGTGTGTCCAGAAGGCCAGGACACGCTCCCAGAACAGGCTTATTCACAGCAATGAATTTAAACCCTGTTTTTCTTGTGAACAACAATCTACACAGCTTTCAAAGTCACTTTGAGAACATTCGTGCAGATGAATTTTATGAAGAACAAGTATAAAGCAGCTTAAGCATAGCTGGAGAAAATTCATTAATGCTCAGAGTGGAAGGTAATGGAACCACATGCATTTACTACATTTACCACCTTATGCACCTAGCTTTAGGGCAGTCTTAGTATTTTTCTGTATTTACCCCATTCATGTAGCTCTAGAACAGTTCTATCTTTTTCACTTTTCTTAACCTTAAGATCATACCAAGCATTAATTATTTGTAGTCATTCATTCATGTTAACCTCTTACTTTCCATTCCCTTTTCTCTGAGTGCTGCATCTTTAATATAAAAAAAACCACAAACCAAAAATTGATAAAAACAAAAACAGAAGAAAAGACCTATGAATAAAAAAAAAAATAAAAAGGGCACAAAATGAGTAGCAAAGGATAGAAGAAGGGGAGCGAGAAAGAAAAATATTAGATAACAAAGAGAAACATTGTATGTGCTACGTGACAATGAATCATAAGAAATGTGTAAGATTAAATCATAGAATCATACAGTAGTTAGGGTTGGAAGGGACCTTTGAAGGTCATCTAGTTCAACCCCTCTGCAAGGAGCAGGGACATCTCCAACCAAATCAGGTTGCTCAGAGCCTCATCCAACCTGGCCTTGAATGTTTCCAGGGATGGAGCATCAGCCACCTCCCTGGGCAACCTGTTCCAGTGTTCCACCACCCCCATTGTAAAAAAAATTCTTCTTTATATCCAGTCTAAATCTACCTCCTCCTTTAAAACCATTAAAAAACACATGAAAATATTTCATGTGTTTTGAAAGAGTTGATGTTTTAGGTCTCAAAGGATTAAGGATGACCTTATCTGTAACAATCTGTAGTAGAGAAATGAGCTTAAACCACGTAGCACGTTAAAGGGAAGACAGAAAACTGGCAGAATACTGATTACCAATTAATAGCCAATTACCTTCTTGTCACAGGTTTCTCTAATTCCATGATGTCAAGGATCTCCCTTCCCCACTGACCAGTGCCGTCCCCAGAGGCTTTCCAGCCCTTAACTCATTTTCCACATCTCATCAAATACAGTACGGCTCGTGTAAGTGGGATGTAGTATTTGATATGAGCACAGAAGACGCCGACAGCTGCGGAAGCTTCTATCATCTGGATTGGATTGTGAAGAAGTGGCACTTTTTCAGCCTCCTTTTGCTTTCCCCCCCGCCAGCTCGCAGCAACTGCATATCATGGTAGGCTCTACAGGCAGCAGTCTGGCAGGCAGCTAAATTCCAGGTTGTTCTTAAATACATGGGAAGTAAAGACTCTTAAATTCTGTAGAGCTCTTGGGATTCAAAGGCTATTTCTAATCAATTTTCTCCAATAAAGAGCTGTCCCATTCTGCACACTGGGTTAGCTATTTAACTGAAAAAGTACAGCTTCTTTTTAATTCGGCAGAGGCCATTTGTCAAGAGCTGTATGATTATGACTTTGACTTGTTTAAAAACAACTGAAGAGGTCCTTTCCAGCCCTATGTTACTAAATAAAAATAACTCCACTGAGCATCTCAAGGCTGCTACTCTGTATCCTCAGCTTTCTTCTCTGCTTAAAGATGTTTCTGTCCACCCGCTAGATAAAACCCAAGTGTATGTTTTTCTGAGAAGACTGGCAGGTTGGTCCATTGAAATTTTCCTTGTGTAAGCCAGAAAATCCAAGGATTATGTGTATCTATATAAGCAGAATACACAAACAACTTCTCAGACCTCCATAAATTCAGTACCTCTCCAACTCTGTTACAAACAGTTAACAAGAACCACTTTTACCTGAAAGTTCATTTAGGGAATTGTACCAGAACCAAAGTAAAAAAAAAAGATTTAAAAACAAACAAACAAAAACCAACCTGCCTTTTAATTGCTATCACAGCACTAACACAAGAAGCGTACTGAGACAGATTGTAATAACTTTTTCTAGTATTTTATCTACAATGTACCTACACAAATCTGGATGGCTTACTCTGCAAAACTGTAACCACCTTTATACTTCTAAGGAGGGGTTTCCCTATGATACAAAATAAAAGCAACATTAATAACCTGTTTGTATTCTAGTAGTACTTCAGGACTTGAATCAGAGAGCCGGTGTCACAGTGCTAGGCATCATACAAACAACTAATAAGTATTACCTGCCATCCAAAACATATTGAGATAGAGACGATGAATCGTATGAGAGCCCAGCTTATTAACTCCCATCAATGTGCTGAGCAGCAAATGTTCTTCATTTGCTTCAGGTTGTGCGTATGAGGGAGGGAGATGTCTGTTGAAGAGGACAGACTGGACAGAGCATAGATGTGGAACAGGAGAAGCAATGTGGAAACCAAAGGGGCATTAACCAGCTGGTAGAGAAGGGAGCTGCCAGGGAGGGGCAGAGGTGAGTGGGGTGGCGCAAAAGAGGGGCAGGAAATGAGAAAACTCCCTTTTACGCAAAAGCAAAAGTATTCAGAGCAGAAACTTGGAAAAGATGGTAAAAAGTAAAGGTCATAGAGCAGCACAACATCCATTAGTTGCTCCCCCACCAAGAAGCGTGTCGCTGGGAAAGGAAGAGCCACGCTGGCCTCTCACAATGATCGCTTTGCAACACTGGCTCCTTAATTTGTCAAATTTGCCAGAAATTGCTAAACCAAATGGCATGGCTAGAGCCCCAGCAGAAGCAGTTACTGTTTGCTGAGTTGGTAGCACTCAGATGAAAAATGTGCTGTGAATTTCCCTTTTCTCTGGAAACCATTGTATGGGGCTAACAGAAAAAAAAAACAGCCTGACAGAAGGGTTACAGCAAGAGGTTAAGCAAATTATAATGGAAAACTTTTGACCCTTTAACATAGTTTCTTGTTAGGTTAGTCCTTAAATAATGCAGATTAACTATAGAGGGTAAAAAAAAAATATAAAGGAATAGTTTTGTAGGAAAACTTCTTTGCACAGAAAGCTTGACTTTAGCCTACTTAATCCCAGCTGGAAATGCGCATTTTTGATTGACGTTCTGAGAGGTTTTTAAACTAGCAAGTGCAGTGCTCACCGTTTTGCTTTTCACTGTGATGAAAATAACAAAGGGTTCAGCTACTCGCCTTGAGTACGCGGCTGTTACTGCAATCTGAGCTGAGCCTGTCATTGTGCGCATCCTTAGTAAGGTTACGGTCACACGTGTTCCATCAAACTGGTATTTTCTCCCTGAAAGCAGAATGCTGCTAATTGACTAACTGATAGCCCACAGCCACGCTGCTGAGGGCAGGGACATGGTACCATCACTGTCTCCATTTTAACACCTTTCTTTCGCCCTCCTACAAATAAGTGAGAATAGCCAAAAATGTTACAGGAAAGCTTTTGGGGAGGAAACAGTCAGTCTTTGCTGTTCAACAACTGCAATTATACAGAAAGACTTCCAAGACAATGTTTCAGAATTTTTGGTATTGAGGGGTTGCTGATGACATATTGATATATATTGAGAGCATAAGATAATGTCAGAATTGTCTGATGCTTATTGTTTTTCTAGTACCTCTAAATTTTTAAATATTTCTACGTTTTCCTAATATTTCTAATATTTATTTCTAATAGTTACTTTTAACACAGGGTGGGTAGGCAATAGTTGTGGAAGGTTTGTTTGTTTACAGAGCTACCTATATGTTTACCGATTTATAATTACATTGCATTTATCTGTTACTTTTGAGATTTATGACCTGTCATTAATGATGACTAAACATTTTGTCAATCAATCAGTTCTCATTTATGATTAAACTTAAATATGTGATAGTCCAAACATTTTCTGAGTCATCAGGTGCTTATTAATATCCCATTATATCCTTAAAGAAATATCAACATATATCCATAACTGTTTGGAAATTCTGAAAAAGGTTTTTATTCAAAATGATCTTCAGCTGACACTTTTCCTACACCTAGTATATTTGTTTTTCCATCTTCAGGAAAATCTTGTCCTGATAAAGAATACAACTGCAAAGCTGCCATGGAACACGTGGGAATATGACATTTCTTCTGAGACCACTACACAGTCTATGGAAATCACTGCTCTCCCCTTCTTTTACAGATTCTGCACCTCAGATTCTACTTTGGTGACAAGGATCCAAAAATCAACCTCTCTTATGTTTGCTGCAGACAACCTGGTAAAGGAGATACCAAGCAAATGCTTTTCTGATTCCTCCAGAGAAAATTGGGATGTTTTCAGGCAACCCAGGAATGCTCAGGCACCAACATCGCAGCTGTGCCTGGATAAAACCAAGGGGCTGATGACTATGGAGACACATCTTCCTGCACACACCTGGAAGTACAGGCAATCCAAAAGCTGTCGTTGCTGCCAGCTTTTATGTCTCGTCTCTGATAAGAAACCAATGCAGACGGACACGGGTTCCAGCATACTTCCCTGGTGGAGGGTCACAGCCTGGGGAAGTGCTGGCAAGCGCTCTGTGGTGTCCTGGGAGAGCTGCCATCCGGTGCTCAGACACTCATTAACAGAGGGGAAGCCAAGAAAGCGGGAGGCAGGACCATGGGAAACTGATAAGCCCTCACCTAGAAATCTCAGTGACATGCTTATGGAAAATGTGCTTTGAGCTCTTTTGCAGTTGTCATCTTTTCAGCCCTTCCATTTATGAAAAAGCTTCATTCAAGTTAGGCAAAACTGATTTAGTTTATAATGTCCTTGAGGTTCCTGGCTGGTTTTTAGTAAAACGAGGAACGGCACTTAAAGACATCTTTTTCCCCTGTTCTTGAAGTGTTCAGAGCCTGAGCACCATTGTCAGGTTTTTAACAATTCATATGGAAAAATACTTTTCATTATTAATTTTCAATATATGCATCTTACACAAGTGCTTTCTAAAGGGACAGGAGATGACTGTTTTAGAGTATTCTGTACCTACAGAATAAGCTATCCAGAAGATTGCCTCTATTTATCTGATGTTCTAGGGCTGCTGTTAGTGTCAATTCTTCCTCCAATATGCAAGATTTCTTTGCAAAAACTAATCAGGTGTGGAAAGGCAAGGCAGGTTATTTCCTTTCATTCACACAAGCTTATGTTCTGAAACAAAGCTATTAGGATAGTTAATGCCGTATGTGCTTTTCTAATGGACAACATGTACCACATGATAGCAAACTGTCACTGCGACCATTATTTTTCTTGGGAGGTTTTCAGCTAAAACCTTGAACTCTGTAAAATTAAGATGGCCATGCCCCCAACATAAGAAGGACATGGACCAGTTGGAGAGGGTCCAGAGGAGGGCGACGAAGAGGGTAAAAGGGCTGAAGCGCCTATCGTATGAGGACAGGCTGAGAGAGTTGGGGCTGTTCAGCCTGGAGAAGAGGAGGCTCTGGGGAGACCTTAGAGCAGTCTTCCAGTACCTCAATGGGGCCTACAGGAAAGATGGGGAGAGACTCTTCAGCAGGGCCTGTTGTGATAGGACGATGGGTAAAGGTTTTAAAATAGAGGGAGGTGGATTTAGATTAGATATTAGGAAAAAAATTTTACAATGAGGGTGGTGGAACACTGGAACAGGTTGCCCAGAGAGGTGGTGGATGTCCCATCCCTGGAAACGTTCAAGGCCAGGTTGGATGAGGCTCTGAGCAACCTGATCTGGTTGGAGATGTCCCTGCTCCTTGCAGGGGGGTTTGACTAGATGGCTTTTAAAGGTCCCTTCCAACCCTAACCATTCTATGACTCTATGATTAATTTTGCATTTAATAACAATAATATATAATGATGGTCTATACAATGGGGCATTAATACAATCCCCAGCAGGAATGGAAGGAAAATCTCTAAATACTAGAAAGATAACAATTTAAGACAAAAAAACCAGGATGTCTGCTGTTTCCTGAAGCAGGCTTCCAGCAGCAACTACTGATGAATGTTGCTTTACAGGCTTAGGCATTTCTGAGAAATCATTGCACATATCACATATACTCTATTTAAAAAAACATAATGTAATACGTTTTACATGTATTACACATATTACATATAAATAATGCAGCCATAGGTACATACCAATGAACACATCTCTACAAGAGGCCTTATATGTGTGTCACTGCACAAAAACTTCGGAAAACAACAACAGGGAAGCTACTAAGCTGGGAAAGAAACATCAAATGCTAAAATGAAAGACAAGGAAGCAGATGGAGGTGAACAGGAAAAACTCTTAGCATGACATTAAAAAAAAAAAAATCTCTGCCCAGGAAGAACGTATTTGACAGCATGCACATAGTGAAAACATGCATCTACTCACAAGTAGTAGCTTCTCTCAGTGAAATCACACACTGAGAGTTAACACCCAGCGCATCTGGCGCAGACCAGCACATTCTTCATGATCAGTCTTCCATTCAGCCTCACCAAGCCATCCATATTTCAGCTGGATCCTTGCTTAATAGCTTATTTTAACTTTTAGGAAATCTTTAAAGCTTTGAGAAAAGTGCCTCAGGTCCCCTCTGCTGAGTGAATACTGGTGCAGCTGCTCGATTACATCATTTTCAGGAACGATCAGCAGGAACTTTCCATGCTACTTGTGGGTGTACTTCGGCTAATTAGTATTGCAGCCCAGAAATAGAGTTTCTCAGTTTTCTGTTAAAGAACATTTCTCTCCATAGAGAATATCTTTGTTTTGGTAAGTGAAACATTAAAAAAAATTAGCCTGTCCTATTAAGTATGTTTTACCTTTGCTCTCCAGATTTCTGGCTATTTTAATTCTTTAAAAGTTAATTTTCATTTTCTCTGCTGTTCCCATACAGCTCCTCAGCGTGTATCCTCTTGGCTCCATAGACACACACAACTGTCAGCAAGCAGAATACTACAGTAAGTGTTCAAACATGCCCATGTTCATTTAAGGAACAGAGATTTAATTGGAGAGAATGCCTGAAAAAATAGCTGACCGCAAGAAGCACAAGATTATCTTAAATCATAAAAAGCACCAGACCAAGGACTCTGCAGCAAAGGACCTAAGGGTGCCTCTGGCAGGAAAACTAACCCATAAGTAGGGAAGGCAGGAATTTTACAGAGGAGACGTTGGAGTTACATTAGGAGTAATGAGACAGTATGTAGAAAGCCAGGAATCCACTTTCCCCAGATTGTATCACATTTGTCTTTTCTCTTCAACAGCTACACTGAAAAGGCAGACAGCTATAAAAGAAAGAGGAAAAGAGCCCACACAGAGCAGCAAGGCAAAATGTTAGAGAGTCATCTTGTTGAATGTTAGACAGCAATGATAAGAGAGCCCATAAACGGTGACATTTTAAAGGACTTGAAAAAGGAAAAAAGAGAGAAAGAGACTGATGCTATCTAAGAAAAAAACCCTAGAGATTTACTTAAGAACAGGTCATAAAAGAATTTATAAGAATGCTCCATCTCTTCTTCCTCTTAAACCCAGTCCTAATTACAGCTGCTGAGAGCAGCAGAGCTTTTACAGCCACAGAACCAGCCCAGCCTGACAAGTCTCCCGTAAAACACCCAAACACTCCTATCAGCAAGCTCGCAAATGGAAACACTTCAGAAGCAAACTATGCAGGGTCTGCTGCTTCGTGTGATCCTACAGACCGACTGCAGGCCATTTATCACAGCATCTTGAACCACTGCATTAGAAAGTTAATAAAAACAAACATCTGTCTAAGAAATTCAGGAAAAGATTGTAGAAATAAGTATAGGCTTTCAACCTGGTACCATGCTCCCACAGGAGTTACAAGAAAGTTTTGTAAAAAATAGTAGTCCTGGCTCCTCTGCCTCAGCTACCTTATTGACGTTACTGGTCAAGAAGCCAACATGAAGAAATGCATTTGCCAGTTGTCCAGATTGGATGGTCAAATGAGTATGAGTATCATTTTGTCAAAGTCACACCACCTGTCAACTTGGGAACCAAAAAACAAGAGACTTAAAAGGAGGACTCAACAGTTATCCTCTTATCCTGTTATTCCAGCCAACCTTGTAATTGTCCCTTTACTAGATCCCATAATCAGTAATCCTTTTAGTGGGATCAGTTTCACTTTAAACAGCTTATTACATGGATGACAAAAGAAACAAAAATAGCTCAAGAATGATCAGACAACAAAAATTGTGTCTAAAAACAATGTTTATATATTAATACACAGGATGACATTCCTTAAAGTCTTCTCTAGGTGAAACTAATTTTTTTCCATGCAAGAGTACAGGCTCTAGTGATTTTTTTTTTTTAATAACATCTATTTACAATGGAAATTCACTCAATTTAGGTTTTAAACTATAACTATTATGATAGCATTAGCTAAATTGCATCTTCTGAATTACCTGAAAGAGTAATCTGGAATATCCCAAAGAACACTTGTTACAGGGAACTGTTGGCTCACCCGGAAATTCATTGACACCATAGTAACAAAAGGATAACGTTGATCTCATGTTAAAACCGATCAAGAAAAATTAGTCTCAAATTAAATTAGTATCTATTTCTCAGCTAAGGGATCTCTCACTGAGCTAAGTTTCCATTTCCAGTTAAGTAACACCTGTTACTTAACACCTACTGTGTTGGTAGCCTGAAAAACACCTGAAAGATGTTGCTAGCGATGTCTGCCTATGAACCTTCCTGAACAAAGCTCTGCTGCTTGCTCCAAGTCCTGCATCATTGGATCATTTTTCTTCTTGAGCAGGCATTTGACATTAGGACAGGTTGCATTTGATAAATTTTAAATTACTACAAACTTCCAAATTCACCTGAAGGAAAAAAAAAAAAAAACCAGAAAACTTTTAATCAGCCCTCAAGTGCCAGCTGATTTCCTTTTCCTCCTTCATAGCCGCCTTAAAACACACTCCACTTGTTTCACACATTATCCTGCCTATCACCACCTTCACCTCCTCTATTTTTTCCCCACTCAATTTTTATTTAATGCTTCAGTGCCAACTGCATAGTCCTTCCCTGTTCCAGAGGCACTGATATATTGACAACATCATTTGCATGCCTGCTATATGCTCTAGGAGCAATAAAATGAACTTTTAACATTTTCTAGGAGTTTGTCCAAGGAGTAGATTTGTGTACCAGGTTTTCACAACTGTCTCCCAAGATTTAAAAGTAAAAGACTAATGTTGCCTACTAAAGGAGTCCTCTGCAAAACACCTCTGTCAATATGCCTATGCAGGAACTCTTATTTGAAGTATTTTGTTATCCCACCCTTTCTGGCAAACAAGCAGCACTTGGAAACTCGGACAAGTGTCATTTTACCATCAGTCATGTGTGGGTTGTTTCTCTGTGGCATGCACCATAAGCAAAAGGCAGAATTACGTGATATGAGCTGCAACTCTGTGGAGATTACTCTCCAGAGTAATTAACTTTATTAAGAATAAACTAGCTGTGTGGGATAATTCCGTTTATTCTTTCCAACATACTACGCCATCAGGCTAAGTTAAGTGGACACTGATAGAACAAACTCTGACCACAAACAAGAAGGAGATGAAACACTGGCTTCATGAAGAGCAGAGGATGGTGGATCGGGCAGGGGATGAGTCACAATTCATCCTAAATTTCCCATTCTCTCTTGCAGTGCCTTGCTCTACTGCCCTACATGCTCTGTATCTGGATCCCTAAGCAAACCAAAATGGTAACTGTTCCAAGCTTGGGATCTGTTCTGTGCACCACTGAATGGGGTACAGAAATAGCAGTGTTCACTTCCACAGGAAGCCAGCTCTGGCTGGGATGCACAGGGATGCCTCTCCTACAAAGCTTTTTTTGCCCTGCCAATTTGCATTGCAGCCAATTTGCAAAAAATTAAAGTGAAATTTGACCAATTTAATTGTTTTCCAATTACATCCTGTTTTGACTGCTGAAATTTTCACATATTTAGGGTGGAAGTCAAATGCTTTAATACATAATGACACAAATTGTGTATTTTTGCTGGGAGTTTGAGGGCCCTCTGTGATCGGCTGTGATGCCACATTCAGTACGTTCTTAATCCAGTGCAAATTTCTCTGCTGTCATCAAGTTGTATTTTATGGCAGCTGCATTTCCCAAATTAAATATTTGGGCCACTTTTTTACACAAAATATCAGATGCACAGAGAAATAGTCTGAAGAGTTTTAGAAAAGGAAGTAGAATATATTGTTTCAATACTGAATAATGAAAACAGCTTTTATGCAAAAAGCTTCAGATGCTACTGGAGCACAGCACTAGTATCGCTCAAATAGAGAAATTACTTGGTCTCCATATTAACTCAGTCCCTTCAAGAGGGGAACTCCTGCTCCTCTCAGCTGGCTCTTCTTGCTCAGCTGATTTCCATTTCAATATTCTCTCTGTCCACAGGAGAAATTTTATCAGTACCTTCAAAAAAGGCACTTTTGCTTGCTACTGCAGGTATTATGCTAGAGCTGTCCCAAGGACCATTCACACCAATTAAGTAAAGAAACACTATTGTAGAAGTTTAACAAAGAGAAAAAACTGAGTCAACAGGCAGAGGGTACTTTATGAAGAAGCTTCCCATATGTCTATGGCTTTTATCCAAAACAAGTAGTGTTGGTTTTTTTAGATTAAGCAGGTCAGATAGCGTAACTTTCAAGCTTTTATGGAAAAAAAAAAGTGTAATTTTAGGGAATGTTTGCATGAAAGCAGGGTTGCCAACAGATACAGTCAATAGGCAGAGAACTCTCCAGGAACAGGTTGCAGCACAGGACGTGATCGTGGTGAGAAGAGATGGGCTGTGGTTTGTTATCCAAACTGATGGGACCTCATCTAGAAGGCTGCAATGCTTTAGAAAAAAAAAAAAGAGTGTGAACTACAGGAAAAGTTTCTTTCTCTAAAAAATGAACAGCTGCCTCTGATGAGAAATATAACAATATCAGCACATTCAAATGGGAATATCCCATCAAATCGATTCCTTAAGCACCAACTCAAAAATTAGCCCATATGATGAAAAAGGCAGTGCTCCCCAAGCCAGCACTGCAAAGCATTTTAAAACCAACGATGGATATTTATTGAACATTGATGCTGAGCCACATCGGTATAGGCAAGGCTGATTGTGATGCCCCTGGGCCAGGAAATTTCAACCTCAGCAGCTGAGGGACTGGGTACAGCATTTCAGTGACAGAAATGTGAAGCTGGCACATGCCTGGGAAGTGGAACAATTTTGGTTTTGACTCTTAATTCAGCTCTTCCTTTCCCTGTTCTTTTAGTGACTTTTGTGGAGAAATAGAGGTGATGAGCTTGAAGGGTTGATTACAGGGGCCTCCAAAGGAGAGGAACAAACACAAAGCCAAGAAATTACCAATCCAAGTACCTTGGGAAAAGCATACGAGTAATATATACAATTTCGTGTGGGATCACATAGTCCATTGCAGTATCCGCAAATGAAGACAGAGCAGTGAGGAGCTGGGACAGTCACCATGGACAAGCAGCGTGCAGCCCTGGACTACCAGCTTCTCAACTGTGCACCAACCAGCACGTTGCCTGAACAAGCTCCAGACACTCCTCTGTTGAAGGAGCTTGAGATTGTTAAACATGACAACTTTGTGAGATAAACCCTAAAACAGACAGCAGGAGGTGGTATTTGCCTATCTCAATGGACTAAATTAAGAAGTTTTGTGTGGTTTTTAAGAAGCTCTCAAAGCCAACCCAGTTTAAGATGTGTGTACAATGAACACTAAGATACGACTTAAGTACTGTAACAGACCCAAAACACTGTGGCTGGCAGGAAAATCATTTGAATTAGGAGGGACACATTAATTAAGTACCACAGACTCTGAGAAACCCCTAGAGAGGCACGGGAAAGAGCCCACTTCCCACATTTGCATTTCACATCAGGGAAATGTGAGTCTTCACATCCGCATTGGGAAAAATCCAGAAACTGCAGGAAGGAAGGAAGCAAGCTTTGAATTAAAAAAAAAAAAAAGAAAGAAAAGAAAAGAAAAAAAAAGAAAAAGTGAAAGACAAGAGTGATTCTATCTTGAGCAAAGGGAGAGAAAGAAGTCAGCATTGTGCTGCTGAGTACTGAGGATGAGGAGTTAAATTCCCAACTGCAAAACAAGTTTCAGGTCCTATTGAGGAAAGGGGACACAGGAGTTTGGTTGTTGTTGGCTAAAACATCTTCTCAGTTCTTGTACTAAAAATCTGCCTTTAGGATCTTCTGCAATGACTGGGAAACACCCTTCATTTTTTTTAAATATCTGAAGACAATGTTTTCTTCTCCTATTTGTCTCCTACCTGGAAGTTTTCTTCCAACTTTGCAATCAAGAACTGAAATTTCTTTTATCGTATTTTCATCTGCACTCTTACCTAATACTTCAAATGAATTCAATAGAAGCTTCCAAACATTAGGTACACTGTTACCCCAGAAGAAATGGAGTATAAATGGTGTGTGTAGGCAAGGACACTGGCTAACTGAGATAGCTGGAGAACCCCAGAATTTTGCTCATATCTCTTGGCAAGCTATGGATATAATTTTGATGGTATCACCAAGTGTCAAGACCAGAACAGGCATTTATCTTAACAAGCACAGGCCAGCTCTCATCTAGCAGAAGGAAAATTTATCATTCCCAGTCCCTCCCTGATCACACAAAAAAAATTGGCAGAGTTGGAAAGAAAAGGGTGACAAATTAATTCTCCCTAATGAGTTAAAAGAACAATAATGTACATTATAACTAAATATCCACATATGGCCCAGGCCTGCATATTACCATTATTTCTGGACACTGTTATGACAATTCTCTGACAGCAACTTAATGTACTTACCATTCAAAAAGCATTCAAGGATAATATTCCCCAGAAACTGAATAGATTCTTGTGACAACCAGAACAGTTAAAGAAAATAACGTTTAATAGTAAAAGGAGGCCAGTTTATCTCAGATGTAGTATTTTTACATTAATTCTAACTCTAGTCACTTAAATAGCTTTACCCAGCTTACACTTATGACATGTAAAACAAACAACAACAAAAGGTGCTGCTTCATTTGTTTCAAGTCCCAAGCAAAAGCAGCAGGAATATCCTGCTTTGTGGATAACCTGCAACACTCCAACACTGAACTGCAACTGAAAAACAACTATTCAATGGGTTTTGTATTGTATGCAAAGTAACTGATAGAGTTTTACTAATGAAGACTAAGCTCATGCTAACTCACTAATAAAATATATTGTCTCATTCCTTCGAGTTAGTTCCAAAATTCCCAGCTGCCGCAGCTCTGGAGAAGTCTGCCACAAATTGCTGGCTAATCTTACCACTGAACAAGTTATTTTGCTGCTGAAGTGATGATCTGTTGCCTTGGGGGCCTACATAGCTTCAAATGCTGCAGAGACAAAAGTGATGGATTTTGCCTTTACAGTGAAAGGAAAGATACTGCATGTGCCTCCTGGCTATGTGTGCATTCTGCGGGATCCTCGTCTGTACAACCACAGTGTCTATGACCCTGCCAGACAGGGTCACAGAGCAGCTGGGCATACAGCACCATCCCACCCTCCAGTACTGAGAACAGAGAATGCTTCTTCCAAAAGCAGAGGGGTGCAGGACCTTATCTCCAAAGATTTTGTTCTCAGAAGATCATAGCTTGCCCTGCCTGTAGTTACATCCAGCATCCTACAAGCCTAGGAGAGACCAAGAGACAATCCAGAAAAAGACAGTTTCCATCCAGGTATCTTCATTCAGAGCAGCTGAACTGGTACGCAGTCTTATTGGCAACAGCTGTCCCACTTACCACATCACGGCAAGTGCAGACAGCTTCCAGAGAAGAAAGCTATCTTTGCAGTTCAACAAGCTGAAGAGAAAGGATCTTCTTCAGGGAAGAAAAATTGAGTGATTAGCCTATATGTCTTCGATTTTGGTTTTAAAGGATTGCACCTTTGCAAATTTCTCCATCCCACAGGCTGGGAGCCTACCGCCTGCAGGCAAGCTGTAGCTTACAGTTTTACTGCTCACAGACACATCAATATATGTCAATTAATACAGGCAACAATATAGCCCATGAAAGATGTATTTGGCTCTCATAAGGCCGCTGGCAAGAAACCTCTTTCCTCTCAGAAAGAATGGATAAAATGAAGACTCTTAAAAAAAAAATTGCTTTTCTAAATCTACATGAGACTCTAAGAAGATAATCCAGACTGCAGTTTTATTGACCCACCAGAAGACAAAGAGTAAAGGTAACATTTTTCTTAACTCTAATACAGTTTCTTGGTTTATCTTAGATGAAAAAAAAATGCTAATTTTTTTTTTCTCTGTTGAATAAAGACTGTAATAGCAAGTAATTATTCCTTCAAGTTCTATGAACAAGAAATAGTACCATCATTCTCTAAATATGCACACCTATGACACAGAAGTTGATGTGCTTAAAGTGTTTTCTTACTGGCTACAATAGGATCATGACAGAGAAACAAAGTGTCTAAAGTAAGAATGAGAACAAGTCCTAAAACAATGCACAAAAGCATCAATGCTCTCCAGACTGAAATAAGTTATAGCAGATTATAGAGAGCTTACGCTCCACTGACTTTTCAGTGTCACCACATCAATTAAAACAGTGCTATTTGCCTAATCACTTCTGCCGTTCAGAATTTAACAGCAGGTCCACCCTACATTCAAAAGTATATTTAACATTATATGTAAAAGAGTAAATTGCATATAGGTGACAATTACACTCTCTAGAATTGGAGGCACCCTCTTAGGGGTGATTTAATTGTCCCTTTTAGAATTTTAGGCATCCACCTATCCAGTTGAATATAATCTGATAAATAAACTCATACCCTTATAGTACCTAGGTCTATTTTCTACAAAAACAGACTTTTGAAACCCTTATACTGCAAGAGAATAGTACAGGAAATGTATCCTGAAGTTATGCAAACACATAGCTGTACATCACAAAAGTGAAATCATGAGGTGAAAACTCATGGCAACAGAAACACAGGATCCATGTATACAGCCGATTGCACGTGCACACAACTGCGTTAAGATATCTGAGCATTCAGCGACATTTTCCAAGCAACTGCCATAACCACGTCATCTACTACTGACCACAATTTGATAAGTAATTACTTCTTTTGGCAGCAGCAATGCCAACAGAAACAGCCCTTACCTCCTGCTTCCTGCCACGCGTTCCCTCCTCCCGTGCCACCTTCGCAGCCCTGAGACAGCAGCCACACAGTCAGACAGGTCAGAGTTAAAAATAATTGATAACTGAAGGAGAAAAGCAGCTTTTGAACCGGTGGGAGTTCCTCGATGCAGTTCACCACCAGCCCCCAAAATGGCTGTATGAGTACAGCTCTGAGGGTGGCAGGGGGCTGCTTACGCAAGCCCCGTTGTCTACGGAAAGGCATGCCAAATTTCTCTCCGAGGAAGCAATTGTGCTTGCATCAAAACATCTGAAAAATCTTCCCCTCCTGTGCTTGGTCTGTAGGATCTTGGCCTGGGAATACAGATCTGGAAGGGATCCCTGGGGGTCTCCTTGTCCCCTTCCTCGCAGTGGTGGGCAGGAACCAACACAGCAAATCCCGAGATCTGCTGCAGCAAGCCACCAGTGGGGTAAACCAGATACAGCTTCTGCCTGAAGTGAACACGCAAGGTAGGGGCAAAGAAGGTTTCTGAGGTTTCTTCTCTTTACATATCAAGTAAATAAATTCTGATAAAGCTTTGTAAAATAAAGCTACACACTGTGTTACAGTGTCTTTCATCGTCACTTTCTAACTTGAGTTTAAGGCAAAAGTTAATGATTGAATTTTAAAGGTGTTAGCATGGAAACCCCTAAGACAAGCCCTGAAGAAACCTGCCATTAAAATACAGCTTCTGTTACACTGTTGCAAAAGGTGGAGAAGTGAAAATTAAATATGATGCAAGTGAAAAAATATAAAACAAAAAGCAAATAAAATAATGAGCATTATATAGCTGAAGAAATTCACGTGAAAAGACAGAAATGGCTAATGATTTGAGGTGAGTAATAATACAGCCCTGAGGCATGACAGAATCACTCTGAGCAAAATGCAATCCTGTTTCACTTCATTAAGTTTCATGTTGTCCTCAAAGTTCCCAGCATTATCGGAGACGTTTCCTCACTGCCACTGCAGGAGTGGACTCAGAACAAGAGACAGACTCAGCTACCCCAACCAGTTTGTTACCTTCATGAAATCAAGTCAGTCAAAAGGCTATCATGCAAACCCAAATTCATCCCAAACACCTAATTAACAACTTACCCCTAGAGATATTAAACAGAACACTTCAATAAATGAGTGGCAAATTATCAGAAAGTTCAAAATAAGGATCCTCTTCATTTTATCTTTTAGCTTTTTTTTTTTTTTTTCATTGAACGGTTTCCTGAACTTAGTCAGCCTGACTGTGAGCACATTTCCTGCGAGATGCATGCCTACAATAGCACCTGGCTTAAGTCTGTGATTGCACACCTGGTTAAGTCCTGCAAGGGACTCCGTATTCTCCTGGAGATTAATTACGTTGATATCCCAGAGGAAGCACCAAGGCTGTTCAGCACAAGGATCACCGCGATCAGCCACTTCGGCAGCTTACTACTCCTGTGGAAGACCACAGACCAGCTCTGCCAGCCCGTTGCCCAGCAGCCTGCGCCTCCGTTTTCGGAGCCTTTTTTTGGAGTTTGTCCCCACTCGCAGACACACAGGGCCACAGCCTGTGCGAGTGATGGTGGGAAGAGCCGGGAGGGTCCCTGGGCACGCGAACACGGCCCATACAGCAAAGCCTGGCACTGCCACCTCTAACAGACCTCTCCGAACAGGTATGGTTTTTTGGCTTATGCAATAGAAAAAAAAAAAAAAAAATTTTTTTTTTTTCATACCATCTAGAAACTTGAAACGCTGTTTATTCTCTAATTACCCGACTTGCATTTCATCCAACCAACAGCTTATACATATGTACGCACATATATGCAGTTTTTAAATTTAACAGTAGGGTTTACGCTTTCGAATTTTTTTTTTTAACGTTTCTGCAGTTCTAGGCTCCACGACGCAAGCAGGGCACGAAAGCGACCCAGCCGGAGCCCCGCAGCAGTGCTGCAATCCGCCGCGCTCCCCCTGCCCCCCCAAACCCAGCGCACTCCCCCGGCTTGCCCCCCACCCCCTGCCCCCAGCCCGGTACCTGCCGGCTGCAGCCCCCGCGGCGGGAGGAGCGGGGCCGGTCAGTGGGCTCTGCCCCTCCGGGGGCGGGGGGGACCGGGCTCTGCCCCGCGGGTCCCGCAGCGCCCGGGCGAGGCGGCGGGGAGGGCAGCAGCGGGGCTCATCCCCGCGCCGTCGGGTGCGCCCCCGGCCGCCTTGGTCGCCCAGCTCGGGGTTGGCGAGCAGACGGACACCGGCCGCGGCAGCTGGTCCCCTCCTCCTGCCGCCCCCCGACAGCCGGACGCGGGGGCTGCTCGGGGCGCTCCCCCTTACCGCCGCTCGGCTCCGTCAGAGGGACCGGGAATCGCCCCCGCTGGTACCTTCACCAAGGTGAAAAGGGCGTCTCGGCGGTGCCACGGGGACTTTCATCGCATTAAGAGGTTTGGGTTTGTGTTGTTTTTCTTTTTTTCCCCCATCAAGGCAAAGCCTGTTCTGGGATTTCTGGATCAGTGCTCTCAAGCATTTCAGAAGGTATTTTTAAACTGTTCCAAAAGCTCAGGAGAGGAAATAATGCCCGAACTTGCACACACGGATGGCCCTCTGTCACACATGCCCGCCTTGCGTGCCCTGTGCACCCTCAGGAGTCGTGCTGCTGTTGCTAGTCTTCAAATTTTTAGTCTCAGTTCAAAAGCCCAGGCCGGGGAAGGACGCTGAGATTTCAGCAGGCTGTGGACCCTAGACTCTTGGAACAAATTTCAAATTCCAGCAGTCTTTTGTTTATCCAAGGAAGATAAACTAAGTGGCCTGCTGAATACTGCATGGGTTTTCAGACAAGATCTGGAAAACAGCAGGTCTTTGCTCAGAAGGGACATTAAACATCCTGTGACACTTTCCATGAGAACAAAGATAAAAAGGGACCTTTTCTTACCCTTCCTGAACACTGCCGCCAGACAAGGGCTGCCTGGCTCCTATCTTTCACCCAGGACCTTTCGACGCCGCTATCAAGAGCAAGTGCAAAGCTCCCAGGAGGGCACGAGCAGAGCCAGAGGAGAGGGTGGCTGAGAGGCCTTTGCTACACCACTCTTCCAGGGTGAGTTCAAAATCCTTCAGCGTAAGGAGGTACACAGGATTTGGGTAAGCACGGCCGCTTCAAAGCAGATTATTAATTGGGAGAGACTCCCCTTTACAGGTGACAGAGCTACTCTACAAGACAGTGGCACGAGGTGTCCAGGAGAAACGGGTCTACAAGTTTCCTTGAAAA
Organism: Chlamydotis macqueenii; assembly: GCF_036417535.1. NCBI lineage: Eukaryota > Metazoa > Chordata > Aves > Otidiformes > Otididae > Chlamydotis > Chlamydotis macqueenii. The sequence continues at coordinate 21,318,454 of NC_141562.1, forward strand.
TCCCCGGGTAACAAAAACTTGCTCCTGAGCAAGAAAAAAGGGCAGCTCTTACCTTCTTGGTGACTTTCTATTTATTTTTTTTTTGCCCCCTCTTTTTTACAGTTTTCTACTATTTTGGAAAGATTTTTAACCTTACCTGAATTAAACTGTGCTTCACCTTGAAAGGTTTTCCTTGCTAACGTAATTGCAAGAGGTTTCATTTGTACCGCGTAGCAGTGTCAAATTAACAGACAGCTCTGAACAAGATGGCCTGTGCATTAAGCTACCACTGGAGACTGGAGGTCTCAGCATGGCAGCCAACTTCCTCCGCAAGTCTGGTTGGCAGTGTCTCTATGACAACTCCCCATCAGCCATGGGAACACAACCGTGGTTATCTGTGTTGGCTGCTGACATTTTGATGTCTGGGTCAACAACAGGTAATGCTTTCCTCTCTGTGGTGTGGAAAGGACATGGTCAGAGCACCACAGTACCACATCATGTATTCTGCACACCAGGAATTCACAGAGAGGCAGTAACAACGCTCATACTCTGCTGACCTGGCCTTGGCTCTATAACAACTTTAAAACACAGTTTTGTGCTGTTTTATATAAATTCATTTTCAGCACTGAAGTATCACAAACTAGACATCACCAAAACAATACGCATGGCTTCATTTGGCTCTCTGGCACAACATGCTAACGATCATAGAAATACAAGGGGTTGGGTTACATTCATGTTTTAGGCATTCACAACAGGCTTCCTCTTGTCACTGCTAGAACAGATTTTTCTCATGCAAGTTTCAACTGCTGACACTGGATAAAGGAGCCATTGCACTGCTCCCTCCAGCAGTTTGACAAGGAACGCAATATAACTCACCTGTAACGCCCTCAGTCCCTCCAGGGTTGCAGGACTACGCATGCTGCCCCTCTAGACCTGCTGTTATCACGACATCAAAGGTGCACATTCCCTCACCTGGAGTGCCTGACCAGGCAAAGACAACACATCCAGGAATAGGGTTGTTTTGGTTTGGTCCCAATGCAAACAAGAATACCTCCACATTCTTTTACACTTTCCAAACCACAAAAATATTTAGAAACTCTAACACTATAGAATTTAAAGGGTAAGATAAATGCTTTTACAGTTCAGATAATGGTTAAGTGCCATAGTACAGTTGATGAATGGCCCTCTTATGCATGTATGTTCGTAAAGTTTGTTGTTTAGTTGAATCTTTATATGCAATTATGTGTGGTAAATCGAGAAGTCCACCACTCTCCTTCCTCTGCCCTCTTCTTCCATCTCCCTGATGCAGCCAGCCAACAGTACAGGTTCATATTGTAATGGCATGCTCAGAGCCACAGATCTGGTCACTAACATTTGGATATACAGCCTTTGGCATCCTATAGTCAAGAGGATACAGCTTCCCTGACATCTCTGGAAATTAAGTCACAGACATCACAGGCTGGACAAACTGTAGTCCCCATGGTTCCCTCAGTTCCCCCTCTGCACCTACAGTCCAAATCTTGCTGACCCAAGGGTGAGAAGGTAAAGTCCTTGCTTACCGCTTGCAAGTAGAGGCTCCTTTCTGAAGGTGAAGTCAAGCTCTGTTGCTTACTGACACAAAGGGCTTCAGCAGAAGATCAAAAAACTGCAATGAATTCATCAAAATATGTGGCTGTATGTCATATACGGAACCTGGATTAGCAAAAAGAGGATGTGCAATTGTTCTTTCATGGCCTCACCACTTTTTACGTGGACATTAGCAATTCCTGGAACATAAGACCGTCATAAGGCATCACATCTAACAGCCTTGTTACTAATGACACCAAGAACTAGATGCAGGTATGTCTTGCAACCCATCTTGCCTAAATTAGCATATCGCCATCCAGAATCTCTAGAAATTTTGGCAGAAATATCCTCTCTTTCTTGATATAAACTAAGTATAGGCAGACCAATGCTCAATATTAGTCGAACAGGAGGATGGTTCATCTCCTCTTAGAGATTGCAAGCTTCCACATTTCAAATCTCTTGCCTTGCTGCTGTTTATCTGGGGTGTTCCTTCTGGTCTGTCATTGAAATCCTTGGTCCAAGCACATACAGTAAGCTTTCTGGACATATTTTGATGCACATATTTTACAAAGATCAGACTCCAGATAGCCAGAATTTTCCAGTGCAACAATTTCACTTGAAAGCACAGATTCATCAAAACAAGTGTCCTATGGAAACATGGTTCTAACAAACAGTTGGCTGTATAAAGCCAGGAGGTTTTTTTAAAAAAAATTCTTATCCGTCAAATGCCTTTCTTTTGGCAGCATGCTGGGCTTCCTACTAGCAGGTTTTTTTTTTGTGGAAAAAAGGAAATTTCAAAATGTCTAAATTTAATTTCACATCAGAAGAAAAACTTAATTACATGTTGGAATTTTTTCACAGCATGGGACTAATAAATTTGAATTAGTTGTACTTGGAAGCAAGCCTTGGCACAGCCATTCCAGTCTCTCTTCCACATGCACTTAACTGTGGACCTGAGGCTTGGGCTGAAATAATCCATACAGGAATCTGACACCAAATATGGCCAGTAACATCCTATTCCTCAAACCAGCACATGACACCAAGTAAAAGAAAATGGTGAGCCACCACCGCTTCTCCACACTTCCACAACACAGAAAACCAGTCACTTGGTGAGGACTGGCTGTACCTCAGACACAGCTCCGGCTGGCACTCGCTGACTGCCAGGGCTTTCGGGGAATGCTCCTCACCTGTCCCAGGGTTTGCTGTGCCTCCGGACATTTTTTCCCTCCAGCTCACCTGTAAAACGCACAGCTTGACAGCCAGGATTACTTTCCATTCAGTTTTTACTACCGAATTGTTGTATTTGTTGTGTTCACAGGATGGGGGAAGAGCTTCTCTGCTTTAAACTTTAATACACTCCTTTAAATAAAATATGCACATTGATAATATCTACAGGAAACATTTACAGAGTTAACAAACACAGAAACTGTTGTCATTCCACCCAGAGAGAAAGTTACAAGCATCAAAGACTTCTGTTTTATTTGGAGAGGTACCAGATTAGTTCCAGGGGCACTTATGCAACACAAAACCTCTCAGATAATTTTTTTTTTAAACTGTGTGCATGTGTAAGAGGGTTTTTTTTTCCCCCTCCCATTTGTTTGCTTTTTTTCCTCTCTGAGTTAAGCGTGTGTGGACAGAGACCTAAGCCAGAGCCAGCTGAAAGTACATCAGAAACTATCTGCTCTGTGTAGCAAGATATTTCGGTAACTATGACGTTGATTCTCTGCAGCCTTGCATTTCGGTATCAGCCACAAGCCAGACAAACCACCACCATTTTGCCACTGCCAGGGTTCGGTTCCCTCTGGCCACACAGCAGTGGCTACGCAAGGCACCTCACGGGTTCTCAGCGAGGTATTTTTAGTGTGGGAATTCAACAGCCCCTTGAAACGCAAGAGAAGTACATTTCCGAGACCGACTTCCCTGGGGAGCGGCGGGGGCCCTGAGGTGGGCAGAGGCGCACAAGTGAAGGCTGGCTTGTGGCTGCTCGCCTGCACAGGTACCACACCGGCCTCAGGAGGGGCAAGGCTGAAATCGGGCTGGTGGTGCCAACCGGTGGGAAAACTGGCATCAGCATCTGACCCTTCTTCGTGCCGCTGCTACCGTTTGGTAGGAGGAGGTTTGAGGCATCATCCCTTCGAGGGCTAGCAGGCCAGCACAAACCAACCCACTCACCTCCTCACCAGCTCTCCTGCTGTCAAACCACACAGAAGCTGTACGGGGTCTGGGGACTCAGCCACGGGCCTGCGGACTCAGCCACGGGCCTGCAAAGCCTAAGGGACTGCCAGCTTTCGTGGGTCCATGCACGCACACAAGAGTGCTTTCAGGTAGGCATGGGCAGAGGCATCCTTCACTATTCCTGGGTGATGAACACATGTCTGCATAAAGGCTTGAAGCCTAATCTCACCTGCTCAAGGCATGAAATGTAAGCTACTAGAGAGATAATGGTATTATCTACCATTTAATTACCCTAAGACTAATGCTGCTGATTTTATGACTGGTGACAGAAACTAGTTTCTTCATTGATAGATTTCTGATTCAAGCCTGAGTAATATTTTACTTAAGATGTTTTGCTTGTTTGTTCTTAAAAGCAGTTCTTTGATGTTTGTCTATTCAGCCGGAAGTTCCCATCACTGAGTTGCCAGTCACACACCATCACAGCAGAGTAGGTGGAAAGGTCAGGGACTGAAAGGGAACGCACTAAATCACCCTTTCCTCCAACAGGACTGCAAGGCAAATAGGTTAGGAGAGGAAAAGCCAGTTCTTCACTTACTCTTGTTAACAAGGAGATTTCAATTACCAAGTCTAACAACCTCCATATATACAAAACTCAGACTTCTATAGTGTCTTCATAGCAGCAGTCAGTGGACTCCACAGAGTGGTATTAGTAACAGCTCCTTTGCTTCTATGCTGATAAAGGCACTTACAATTCCAGGGTTGGTATCTGAGGACTTTATAGTAATGTGTGTAAAGTGAAACTTTAAAAAACATTTCCATAATGCTGTGAAGCAGATGTTTGTGGAAATCTGACAAAGAAGATTTTCTATCCCTTTCAGGTAAGAGTCAGAACAGAGAGAGAGTTTGTATGGCAGGTTAAAAATCAAGTTCCTGATAATGGAGAAAAATATCAGAAATTGAAGAAAGAAGTTTTCCTGACAAAAAGCTAAGCTGATCTTGATGATTCTTCCCATGAATAAAAGGTGAATTCATTTGCAGGGCTTAGTGCCTCTTTTCTTCTGCTTAATTTTTCTTTTTATGCAGTTTCGTATGTGATGAGAACAAGGGGTGAAGGGGAGAGAAGACTCTTACAAAAGTTCAGTTCCTCAATATTTTCTGTCCTACCTATAAAAGTGCAGCTGTAGTGTGAGATAGGTTATGGGTCAGTCTGCAGCCATCATCAGAAAGCAGCTTTAGTTTCCCTTCCACTGCTTTTCCCCCTTCAAAGAGATGGCAAACCAGTGATGCACAGGGAGCTGCCACACTTCACAGGCAAATCTGCTGCACCAAAGACTTCAAACCTCCTGTATTTGAAGGGGAAAGATAACATACTTTCTAAGCTAAAAAAAGAAATGACTGAAACACTGAGAAAATTAGGAGTGTTTTTGGCTTATCTTGTAAATATTTCTGGATTTTTTTTGTGCACAGCCTTTTGTAGCCAAGTGCAATATGCTAAATGCTAGCTGGGTAACAGCATGCTCCATGCTTCGGACATAGGAACAGCATGTATTTGTTTACTTATTCAAATAACACTAGGGGTGAGGTTGCTCAAAAAAACAAAACAATTCTGCTAAAAGGAACTCAAATTTTTTTTAAAGTACATTCAGCATTTTGTAACTCATTTAGCCAGCCAGCTTCAAAAATGGAAGCTTTGTTTATTTAGTTTTTGAATTAATATGCATTATTTTACAATTAGTTTTTAAAAATATAAAGAGTGAAAATAATTTTCAAATACAAGATAGTGTTCTCACTGTTCAAATCAATTCAAATAATAATCTTTCATTTCAATCTCCAGGTGAAGCCTATGCAACCTTCTCAGAGCTTCATTTGCCTTGCCCGCATTGTGCTACTGCATTTCACAGACCAGATGTTCAAAGACCACATTTACTGCGCTGCCTCAGTTGCACGCTAAGGGTCCACTGACAATTGGGTTATTGATGGGGTAATGCCAAGGGAAGGAGAGAAGTGGCAGATTCAGCAGAGTAGGTAAAAATGCTACTATCTCCACACAGTATTACATCTGCCAGTTGGTAATGATTTACTGATTTACACAAGAATACTTTGATTGCAGTCTCCAAACTGATGCAACTGTTATAAAAGCTTCCAGGAAAGAACATTGTGATCAGCACATTTTTCCTATGGGCTTGAGGCATTAACGTCCTCATCCTTACTAGCACACACATCCCCACTTCCACACAGCCTAGCATTAGGAACTCGGCTTCTAAAAGCTGAGACCAGCAATTTTATTTTGTGCAACTGGCTAACACATATGAACATAAAAAAAAATCCCCTCCAAAAAAATCCCCAAACAGCAGCAATAAAAAACGCAACCAAGTCTCAACATACCAGCGGCCATGCCATCCAGCTGCTTGAAGCACTGATGTCTCCATTGCAGCAATCTTATGCATTATCAAACAAATGGCTGTTGTTAACAAGACTCTGTCTTGCTCTAAGCATTTTTTTCTCAATGCTTTCAAGGCAGCAGAGAATATGTATTCCTTCACAAGCGAAAGTTTCTCTCACAAAATATTTTTTTTAAGAAGTACGCCACTTGTTAAAAAAAAAAATTCTAATGTATTATGTGAGAAAGTGGTAACATATTTAGCCAAAACCACCTCCTCACAGGTGAGCATGAACAGAGGTCTCAGCTACAGGGGCAAACTCGGCTCTGTACACGCATTGCCACGGCTGCTTTGGTACATCACAGCTTTTGTTAAAGGTTAACTTCTCTGTACTAGACACTATATTCAGATTTGCTCAAACTTTTAAGTTTGCAGAGAGATGGATGGGTCATCCATCCAAAAAGCTGGAAAACAGTGAGGTTGTAAACTTGGAAAGACACTTCTGAAGCTGGAAGCACCCCGATGATCACAACAAAAAAAAGCAAACCCACAAAAGAACAGGGAGTGACACGTTGCCGTTTTAAGTATATGACGCCATTTCAGGCTCTTCGCCCTCTCATTGCCTTAAATCATACCTTTAGCTTGGTGCTTCATAGTTACATCTACAGTGTTCAGAACCAAAACACGCAGGCCCAGATCACTCTGCTCTGGGGTCTCAGCTGCCTGCACCACCCTGCCATTTGTAAGCAGCTCAGGATTTACCTTGGGCGAAGCTGCAGGAGGCTGCTGACCCCTTCCTGCAACCAGCTGCTTTGCACAGCTGCACACAACAGCAAATTGCTGAAGGCCAGCAGAAAAGAGCTGTGCTTCTGCCAATATGATGCAACTGGTTTTAATGTAAAAACCCATTCGGAGGCCAGTACATCCCCTACTGTGTGTCTCACGTACTGAGACAAGCAATGTTTGAGACCAGGCTATTGCCTGCCCTAGAGAGCACATCTGCACCTAGACAGAGAACTAAAGCTTCGGCACAGGTCGCTGGGTGCTTTACACACGGGCGCTCAACCCAACTAATAACAATTAACTGCTTTAGCTCACAATCACCCAGCTACAGCTTTCCTTCACCTCCCAATTAGGACAACTTGCTGCCTGCCATTCTGTCAAACAACCTGACTTCCCCACCTCTGCCACCCATCTCCTCCTGGTTGCACGAACAAAGAACTAGTTTGTGGCTTACCCTGCAGTGCCCTTCCCACCATGTCCATCTCACCCCCAAACCCCTCTAAAGATGATGCTGCCACCTCCCTTTCCCAGGCTCAGTAGCTTCCCCTCTTGTGGGAAGCTTTTCTTACTCATTTCTCTTCCATCTCTCTAAGTGCCAGTACCTCCTCTTGCATGAGGTGAATCTCAATTCCCAAGGCAGCAGACAGGTTCTCCTAACTTTTACAATTAGAATCACAATTTTTATCTTGCTGGAATTTTTTGGGGAGGAAGCTATGGGGGGAGGTTTGAAGAATAGACTCTACTGCAGTCTCTACATCTCTTTTTTTCTCCTAATACATTAATAATCATGCAACTAGTAACTTCCAATCAGCACCACTAATACTTGAAGAATCAGAAACTGGGTTCAGTTTTTTTTAGGTTTAAACAAACATTTATTTTCCAGGATATCCTAGAGATCAGATTTCCTCTGCCTCCCAGGTACTGAAAGGTAGCAAGACACAAAACAGACTGTAGTCTTTTTCATAGCCTGTATTACATTTAGTCCCAAATTCAGAAGACACCTTGTACTTTAAAAACAGATCCCAGTAGAAGAACTCATCCGACTGGAAACAATCATGCATGTTTATTTTGTCACCAGTTCAACCCCATATGGTTTCCCCATCTCTAAAATTCTGCTGTGTCCTGCCAAAAATCACTTGCAAGTATTTTGTGACAATCTAACGGGAACATAAGCACTGGTAACAGTGAAACACCAGGACAGCTTTGCTGAGGTTGGAATGCACTGCAAACACCCCACTCGTCCTAGAAGGCAGATCCTTGTACTGCCCCCATGTACCCCATGCTCGTCTTCTCTATCAAATCTGATCAAGTCATTAGTCTACCCTAGTCGCCTCTCACTTTTAGCCAGTATTAGCAACTTTTCCCCAGTATTTTAGTAAAAAAACCCTTTCCTTTAAAACATAGACCCTTCTCCCTCAGAACATAATTGGACATTTTGTCAAAATGGTTAAAAATTTGGGTTTCTCAGCAAGGAGGAGAGAATGAAGGGAGTGGTACGTGTTTCAACAAGAACAAATGTTGGAGTCCAAAAGAAGCAGGACTTGGCACAAGCCATCACAACTGAAAGCCAGGAATCCCACTCATTCTGCTCCAACTTACCTTAATAATTACCTGAACATGTTTCAGAAAGAGAAGCTAGATTAACACAGCCTAGCTTGTTAAAGAGATCTCATCAATTTATACCAGAACAAGTACATTGAATACATACGAAACTATCTGCAAACTCACTCATCTTCCTCAGGCAAGTCTGCTCCTTTACCTGCACCATTCTCAAAAGAAAAAGATCCAAGGACCTGGGCATTTCTTGCTTCTCAATGCCACCTTTCCATAGTGGCGCAACAGAGCTTCGCATGTGCAAAATTCCAGTTTGTACCAGTTATAGAAAAGTAAAAGTTCTTGGATTCATCTGTGTAGCTGATTTAAGACTTTTGAACTGTTTTCAGATCTTTTAGGTACCTCTGGAGAAGGAAGTGGGGCAAATCCTCCCATCAGTTGATGACAGAGAGCAACAGGATATAAAACACAACCAGAAAAAATTCATAGTGATGCTCTTAGAATAGCCCCGAAGTGCTCCCCTATGGCAAAGATATTAGAACAGTGCTAGAAATCAACCATACTGTCATTTGTCTGTTACCCTAATTATGGAGGCAATACATGGAGGGAAACCAAAAGTTGGAATCAGTAAAGGCACGCAAACCAGCAAATTACAGTACTAGCAGATTCACATGATGCTAGTGGAGAAGGAGAGAAAAAAAAAAGTCAACTGTAGATTTCAAAGTAACAAAGAAATACTCTTGCAGTAGACTTTTCTCCCTCAGGAAAGGAAGAATTTAACGTACAATATAATTTTCCTCTTACACTAGACTGCTCTAATTTCTTCTACTTAGTGACTTCTCATAACTCCCTATCCTATTAATTTAGTTTGCTAATATTTTTCCCAACCAAATGTACTGATTTGGGTAGTACATACCTCAGAGCATTTTTTTACCAGTCTTTGAACTATGGAAACTTACCTATGAAGCATTTAAAATTTCAAATCAGCATTCTGAAGTTAAAAGTTTTACTTTATGTTTCTCTTAGAACTGTTGTGATCAACTTACCTGACAGTCCCTGGAATCTTACAGCTACCAGAATTGTGCTATCCTTCTTCAACCACACAGCCTCAATCTGTGCATCCTGCATGGTCCACACATCTTCCTGAATGACGCTAGAGTTTCAATTTTTTTTTTTGAGAGCTAAAGGATTTTAATTTTAAAAGAAGTGCTATTTCATATTTGTTTACTTAACATTATATTCTTCCTTCACATAACTATGAATGCAAGAGCACCTAAGTGATAGATATTCCCATGTTCAATTCCCTTCAAAAACTGAGCAGGGAGAAAAGGTGATATCTCTCTGTGAAACAAACCAACCCCACAAATTGCCCCCAGCTCCCCCGCTTAAGCAAAGCACATTCATTTTGTCGATGTTATGCTTCCCTCTACTGTTTACCATAAGAAGTGCAGTTACCCCTTAATATTCTGACGTCTTCCTTTAATTAAAAACAACCAACAAACAAACCAATCTTTAGTTCCACACAAAACTTAGGAAATAAGCTTAATGAAAGCTTAATTTTGTTCATGAAAAAATGGAGGCACTGAGAAGAACTATCCCCACTTATCTCAAGCTCAATATTACAAGAAGTATCAACTGAAACATGATAGTTGACTCGTGTTGTAGTTCACAGTTTATGAAAGTCAACTTCAAGCAGGCAAAAAGCTTCAAAGACCAAAGCAATATAACAAACAGTAAAAAAGTCAAGAATCGAAAGAATTATCACAGAAATAACTAGTCATATGTGTGACAAAACAGTGTTATGTATTTCACATAATTGATTTCAAAAAATGAATTCCAGATACATTAAAACTGTCAAAACAGTAGTGGTCTTTATTTCCATCAGACAAGTTAACACTTCAGTTAACATGAATTTATTTCAACATTTGGGAGATACGGAATTAACAACTATTTAAAAAGTGAAATAAACCCCTTTCCAAAAATATATTGGATAATACATATGTCTGAATTTTATACTGTCCCTCTGATGAGCTCTTTACATTATGTGACATCACATACAATTTTGCAAGACAAAATTTATGGACTGGTTTTCAGCCTCTGAGTAGTGAGCCCTCATAGTGTCTAAGAAAAGCAAGTTTATACATGCTACGCAGCAATCTAAGTACATAGATTTCAAAGGGGTCTCAATTCAATTGGAAATAAAGAATCTAGAGAGGTTCACAAAGAAAAAAAAAGGTAGAAAATATCGTATTGGAATAAACACTCAAATCTTATGTGTCCTGGAGGAAAAGTTAACATTAGATGTCCCTTGCAGGGGGGTTGGACTAGATGACCTTTGAAGGTCCCTTCCAACCCTAACCATTCTATGATTCTATGATTAGCTTAAATCCAGAAAATACATTAGTCAGTATTTTTCTAATTTTAGAATCCGGACTTTGAATAATGCAGTTATCTGTTGTTTTAGCTTAAGATCCAAGTTTAAAGTTGCAGATGAGAGAAAAGCCTTCCAATAAACAAAAATAATCTCCTCCCTTTGTCATCTAACACCAAGTATGTACCATATAAATAACATCTGTATTACAGAACTCTTCATATAGATGAGAGATTTTCAACTGAAATAGGATTTCATTTTAGTGTCAAGCCAATAACTAAAATTTTAGTTTGCATCATTTAAAATTTTTAATACGAGGAGAATTAGTCCTGCAAAACGATTTAGCAGTCTGTTCCTGTTGCAAGTCATGACTACTGAAAAACTACAATCTTAAACCCCCTGCCAAGTTTTCTTGCAGTCCTGCCAAGAAATCCACATAGTCACAAAAAGCTTATAAATTTATTTGTGGGGGGTTTGCATGTTAAATAAAGTGTCTCATCTAACGAGGAAAGGAAATGCAAAAAAAAAAAATCAACTACTAGTTTTCACAGTAAAATGCATCAGCTTTGTAGTTTCATTTGAAACCAAGAACAAATCATGAAACGTCATGAAAAATAAGATTAAAAAAAATCTCCTAGAGTGATTAATAAATGAAGTTAAAATTACCACACTAATCAGTACACCCCAGAAGAAAAGCAGATGCCTCATATTACAGGTCCTACATTAAACAGTATCCACTTCTTAAAATAAATCCATAAAATCTGTACGTTTGGCCACTTTGCACATTTTCCCCCTAAAAAATACAGTGTAAAGAAAAAAAAAAAAACCTTGTTATTTCCCCAGTATGAATTCTGAAGTATAAGCTCAAAACCCAGGAGTTAAAGATCAGCTAAAAGGATTTTAAATTATTTACAAATCCAGCAGGTAGAACTACCATAATGGCTTCATCTCCATCCTCGTAGTGGCTTTCATTCTTATCCAGCAGCATCTGCAGTAGGAATCTCTTCAGATAGCTTCATCACTGATCATCTGTCATTTTAAGCAATTCTAAAAGAGCCCCAACAGCTCCAAAATAACCCTTTAAACAAGGCAAAAGCAGAACAAAACAAATCAAAGTCTGAAACAAGACATAAGCATGTAAAGTCTTTGGTTCTGTTAAGGCAATTAAAGGACCTTTCTTACAAGATCAGCTCTGCTGTGCCAAGTATTTGCTGTATCTGAATTATGATTTAATATGATCTTTTATTAGGTCCAAGAAAGGGCCTTATACCAGCAGATATCTTACACAGTTCTCCAAAATCATCATAAAAGACAGAATTATTGGACAACTACAATGATGCTGTACTGAGACAGGGCGGTTTCCATTACAAACACATCGATCTCACAGTCACTTCAAAATTATCCTGTTTATATACCGGACCACGCAAAAGAACATTGTTGGTACTAAGGTTAGAAAGTAAAAATAAGAGATTTGCAATGTTTAGCAACAAATACCACAAGATTAATGATAAAGCCAGGGAGTTAATAAGGAGTATTTTCAAATGAATTTAATTAAATTATATTTATGCAGAACGTAGTTTGTGCATTCACTTCAAAGAAATGGCACTGAAATTCTCCCAAGACCCACAAGATTTTTGTACTTATAAGTAAAATTAAGTTCAGCATGTATCTCCTTACCTCATGTTCCAAAAACAGAGCTTTCAGCTGTCCCTTGGACCAATAATCCATAGCATATGCTAGCACCTTCATAGAAATCATATTAATTCTGAGGAAGTTGCCAACAAATACCACCTTGTCAATGTTCTGTAAAATTGAAAAGCAGACCAGCAAAAATTATATTCAGCTACATTATTTGCCTCATTCAACATGTACTTCTGCTTCCACTATAAAGTTAAGTGGGAATTCTGGGTTACATTTAAGTTCTCCAGACTGAAAAGTAAAAAAAAAAAAAAAAATAATTGCAGTTACTGACCACTAAGTAGAAATGCTGCATGAGAAAAAAAAAAGAAATTTTATTCCAAAGAAAGTGAGAGGCTGATATAGCAGATAATGAATATTTGCTTAAAAGCTCAGGACTTTCCCAACATGAATAGGATTATGAGTGTTTTGTTGTTTTGGTTGTGTGTTGTTTTTTTTCCTCTTTTTTTTTTTTTGCTGTATATGACATGGCTGCACTGAAGACATCTTTCCCCCCCGCTTATTAAAAGAAGCGGCTTTCCAGAGCTCACTACGATTATTAAATCCAGATGGAGAACGTCTGAAGGGGATCTGGGAAGGATTACATTAGACATGGGAAGAAGCATCTTTCATTATCTATTATGTGGACTGTAGTTCCATGTTCAAAAAACAAACAAAATGTGGCCAATATGATATTCAATGTATTGCATTCCTTTGTTTCAAAGCTCACTTGAACTCAGTTTTCATACAGAAGCTTAAGATTTTTGAACAACTAGCACTATGCTGTCAGTGAGAAAGCCACACACTATCTTTACTTGTATGCACATCAGTGCATGTAAGCAACAGTTCTGGTGCTTAAACAATGTCCGTAACTATCTTATCAAGCCCAGTTTGGTCTATTACGCAGAAAAATGCAGTTGCATTTTGAACTGGTGTACCATATGATGTTCACCATACACTAGAACAGGTTTAGAAGTACCAGGCCAAATCTTGGAGACATAAGCTTTTACAGGAGTCTTAAAGGAGCCCTAGAAATGTATCTTCAAGAGTCCTCTACTGAAAACTACCAGCAAAAATCTGCTTAGAATTACCAAGTGTTTCCTCTCTACATTCATACAGCTCTATAAAGCCCAACACTTGGTTCTGCAGCACTTCGCTACAGACTGCAGCTTTGTCATGTCCAGTACTGTGCACATGATGTACCACAGAGACCACCCTCACTTGAATACTCAGTATTGGAGAGTGTTGATACCCAGATGCAATAATTAATTTATCCAGTCTCCAATGACTGAGTTACATGTCTCCTTGTCCTCAAACCAAACACATCAACACAAATCTTATTTAACTAATTCGTGTGTATGTCATCTCTCCCCTTAGACCCTGCATTCACATCAGCATGCATTCATACCCAGCCCTAATATGGCTGAAAAGAAGAACTTCTCAAACTTCAAAAAGCTGCTATTAAACATGGCCAAGAGCACTTTGTATCCTCTGACAAGGCAGCTCTGTCTCTGAGGTAATTTCTGACAAAGGAGAGATAAACATGTAACTAATTAATTTCCTGTAATGCAACACCATCAAATTGATTAGAATCTATATTTGCATTTCATTTTAATGTTTTTTTTTTCCTGAATACACACATGAAGCCACTGTTACCAGAAATCCAAGCAAGCAGTAACTGAAGACCAAGTACAAAAACTACTGAAAATTTTAAATCTGAAAATACTAGTCATATCTACTAGAATAGCAGAGCATGTATCAACACACAAATTTCACATCAATTTTATTTTCCAACATTGCTTGACTTGACAAGGTTAAAAACTATGTTAAAGATGTAAAGTTTCCCAGATTTTTGAACTGAACTAAAAAACAGCTTTAGCATTTTTCAGGAGTCAGAAAATTAAGAAATGCTACTTTTATCTCTTAAGAGAGTCTTGTCAATTTACTTTTAAATTGTTCACTGCTGAAATATTCAAAGCTGAAACACAGAAGTCAAACTGATTAAGGGATGGTGCCGAAATGCTTACTTAAGCTAACAAAGTTACAACATCCTGGAAAAGACACAGACTCTTTCTTGTTAAATTATTCAACTACCCTGCAGTAGAAAGCTACAGTATAGCATCAATATAGTATATACACGTATTTGCCAGTATAATTGAATAGGGGAATCTCTATCAAAGATGCAATTAAAAAACCTGCCCATATCTCTGCAAGAAGTCTCATTCAGATGCAACTTACATGTTCTGCTAGTAAGAAAAGTATAAACCAGGGAGATTGGTTTCCTTTAGGCAGTTCTGCTGTGCCTAGGATAGACTGTTTCAAATTATGTGTAGCCAAATGGTTCCAGACTACGGAATTTTTCTACCCCACTGCCAACTTTGTGCAAGCAAACTTTGCTTTGAAGTTCTGCAGACAGAATATTTCATTTATTCCCCAGCCTCATTTTTTTCTGCACATATGCAAGTCATTTTCAACACAATATTAAAGCTGCAATAATCGAAAACAAAACAAAAAAAAACCAACAACAAAAAAAAACACCCAAAGAAAAATGTTATCAAAACTCATGCTTCAGGGCATAAATTGATTTTTATCAAAGAACTTATAAGTGAGCTTCACCATAACCGTAATCTATATGGACACGAACTCCACAAAAGAATATATCATATTCAACTGTTTTGTAAGTTCTTATTTGGAAGTTTCATTCATCAAGCTTGCTGAGAGAGTCAGAACCATATCTCCCAAAGGCAATTGAGGTGTCTAGATTTAGCAGAATGATAGCATTACTTTTCCTCTCCTCCCTGAGAGCAAGCTATCTGGAGATTAGCTTACCTGCAATGCTATATCAGGTTTGATTTTTTTTTTAAATAGTATGTAAAGCTACTAAACAAAGTTTTCATTCTTCAAAGCTACAAAATAATTTAGTTCAAGTGTTGGAGAAATTCTACTTTGACACTGTATGTGAAATGAAGAATACTTCACACATCAATCCACATTCCTCCATGAAATTCTATGGATCATGTCCAGTTTTTAAGTAAGCCTGCTCACAAAACAAAGATGTTAGGAACTCTTTCATAATGACCCAGAAGCATTAGTTTCACTAGTAGGTCCATTTTCTCCTGTGAAGGCATCGCATGTAGTTCCCTGCTGCAACTCTCCATGCTTTGATAGCCCTGTACAATGCTGCTTGAACTCCATGCCACAAGGCAACACTGTAAAGAAGCTGAAAGCAAAGAGAACACAAAGAGAATAATCCTGACTGGAAGAGTCAAATTGACAAAAAAAAAAAATGTCTGTAGCCACTTTTCACGACGAAGGGAGGTTATCAGTGGTGTTCGATAGGGGCATACACTAAGATTTGTGCTGTTCAACATATTTTAGAAGTGTTCCAGAGAGGGATATTAGCAGCAAACTTAACATTTATTGGCATACAAAGTTATTCAGAAAAGTCAGAATAAAAAATGAATAGCATAGCAATGCTCAAGAGACTTACACTCAGTGACTGAAGAATAAAACTGTAGATGAATTTTAAAATAAAAAAGTGAAATGACACAAATGGAAGAGGAAAGACAGAGACTTGAGTATTCAGACACAATGACAGGCTTCAAATTAGCCAGAACTACTCAAGAAAGATTGGAGGGACTGTGGATGGTTTCTTAAAATAGGTAAGCTCCATGCTGACAAAATAAAATATTAAGAATTGTTAGGGAAAAGAACTCAAACCACAACATTTATCAGTGTGCCATCACATATATTAATTGTGCAACCACATACTGAATACTGCATGAAGATCTGATCATTCATTCTTGAAATTAGAGCCACAAAAAGATTAAAAAGAGAAAATGAAACAGTGGAAAAGGGACACAGTGTCTTCCTCAGGAGGGGTGACCAACTATGAGGACTTTATGTCTTAGAAAGATCAAGAAAGATATGGTAAAGGTTTATTAAAAAACAAAGCCAAACCCCACCAAATGCAACAGTGATTAATTATTTGCTATTTCTTATAAAGCAAGATGCTAGATAGCACTCAATAAGTAATTAGATGGCACTTTGGTGAGTTATTTTGTTTTGTTTTATTAGGGTATTTTTTTGGGCTGTGTGGTTTTTTGAGTGTGCTGTTGATTAAAAAAAGAAGAATCCTGTGGAGCTAAAAACTTCTCTGTTTTAGAAAGTCTAGATGAATTCACTGAGAGCAGATTAGTTACCACATAATAGTAAAGGATGCAATTTTCAGCTCAAAACAAGTGCCTAAATGTTTGAGGGTTTGGGTTTTTTTTTGGTTGACTGGTTTTTTGAATGGCTGGAACCTGGAAAGGTGTATGAATGGAGCCATCCATTCACAGTTATGCCTAAAGAAAACAATGTAACAAGCATCTGATAAGAATTTGAGACAGGATAAAGAACTATATTTTCATTCTCTCTGACTCAATACAATGAATCTTACATCAACTGAAATACCTAAGACAACACACAATTTGAACCTATCATACTAAGGAAACAAACCAAGCAAAATACTGTTTACAATTTCTGTCATGGCACAGTAAGATCTGTTAATAGCTACTAAGTAATCGAGGGTATTAATCTGTATTACAAAGGCATTAACATGTATGTGTTACAGCTTCAGAGCAACTGAACAGCTCTAGGCATTACAGTCAACTTTCATCCCTTCTTCCCTACCTCTGAAGCTTAAAGTACCTTACACTTCACATCGAAGCCTACACGTAACACAAGTAACAAGAGTTAGGACACCACATTAAATATATGTGTACTTACCAAGGCCAGTTACACTTCTACTACACCAGCAATTTGCATTTTTATACTCTGATAATCTTACTATGTTGTTTCTAAAGGCTTTAAGTTCATAGTAAATATGCTATCTTACCTCATTCAATGCACACATGCGAGCAATAGAACCAATGTTGTTGGTGATCGTGACCAAAGTAGCTCTGGCCAAGTCCTCTTTACTGATAGAATCTCTCTTTTCTTTACTCATCATATGACCAAAGCTGTGTGAGGAAGATTATTCCTTTTAATATGACTTATTTAAGAGTGCTAAAAGCCCTTAGAAATTTTATCATTTAATACATCATTTAATAAGCTTTGCTTGGATTTGATATCCATCAAGACAAATTTGAAATGTGAAAAGGGATCTCATTGGGAAGGCAGAACAATGACCAAAGACACTTCTTCCATTTAAAGGAGTGATTTTAGAAGTAAACTACATCAAGCATTGTTTATACTTGTGTTTTGTTTTTGGTTTTGTTTTTTTTTTTTTAAAAAAAAAAAAAAAAGCAAGAAGTAGGTGAGAGATCTAAGGACAAACCACATGATACATTCAGAGTGACATTTCCACATGTGCATAGTGCATAGTCCAGGGATTACGCACTCAGTTCAGCATGTACAGTGAGTTTCCCAAAGAACTCCTTAAAAACAGCTCAGTTAACACTTACCTTGAGGCTACAGCAGACCCTTGAAGGCCAAACCGCTCATAGTCTCCTCCATAAATATCTTTCACCAGCTTATCCACATTGGTGCTGTCTCCTTTTGCAGCCATTTCTAGTGCTTCTTCAAATGTCTCACAGCCAGTCAGCAGACAGCACAGGCCCAGGAACGTTCCTCCTCCAAGACTAGAAAAGCACAGCTCCTTCAGATCAGCAGCTTCTCAATCAGCTTTTACCACAGCTCTTCAGATTCCTGTTTTCAACATGGTCTACACAGCTACCAACTGTACCTTGCAATTCCTTCCTCAAAGAAGTGAAGGCAGACACCCTAAATTGAGTTTCTATTTAACACAAATGTCACCCAGTGCAGTTTTAACCAAACTACTCTTAAGTCTTTAATATTTAAACAGTAGAAATGATGCTAAATAAAGGGTTAGATAACAAGGTCTAATCCAACACTGCAGATGTCAGTTTGCTATTTGTAGCACTCTAGCAAGTTTTTCTTGTGCAAGAATAATTAGCCAGTAGATCACTTAAGTCAGCGATGGAAGAATTAACAGCTAAATATCTCTGCCGGGGCAAGCAGTCAAGACAGATTTTCCCTCCCTAGCCAGTGGCAGGAAGCAGTCTGGTTGGGTCCTTTTCAAAGCAAGGCTCGCATCAGCCCTGAATGTCTCAGTTCTCCAAAGAACTCTGAGCAAAGAGCAGTCACTTGACTATCTTGCACGGGCCCAAGTACAATATTTACCGACTATGTAAATTTAGCAGGGAGTATCTGACTATGCATAACAGGTTGCTAACTCATTTCATTAAAATTCTACTTTGGACTCTTCGGTCTTAACATATGCGAACTTCAGCTTACTAACCTCTACATCCTTCCTCATTCTTTCTTAATGCTTGAGAAAGTTAGCTTACTTGCACTGACTGTAGTCACACCGACTGAGGCCACTGTAAACAAGAGGATCAGTGAGATGCCATACTTGTACTTAATGAAAAAGCACAGGAGGTGAGACAGGAACACCATTCAGCCAGTGCTCTTAGACTGACAGGCAAGTTTTTCAGAACACATCTAGTAGCACTGTAATAAAGTCAGTATCTGAACAGTAAGAAGCTCTGCACATCAGCCACAAGAAAGTATTGATTTCATCATCTATAACAAGTCACCAACCACTGCAGTCATGTTTTTCCTTTTGTAGTGGAAACGATTGGAAGCACATCTACAGATACCAAAAGGGCTATGCTTGAAAAACAACCAGAATTGCAAGAAAACCAATACCTCTTCCATTCAACTTGCATTCATCTGTACTGCGAAGAGAAAAATGGCTTACGGCTACCATTGTGGTAAAGATATGCCCTAGATAAGGCAACAGAAGACACATATGCAGTCATGTGCAGTATACAGAAGAAATTTTATTAATATGTACCATGCACTGAAGAACAGAACACAGCTCTGGAAGGGGCTGTACCAAATCCCAAAAGCTTCTTTGGTTATTGTTTTGGAAGGGGATTTTTTCAGGTTTCTGTTTTGGTTGTTGGTTCATGTACTTTTGTTTTTAAGATTACAAGATTACTAAAAATTAAGTATATCAACTTATTTTGCATGAAAAAGGAAAAAGTGGGATAGATTTAATGGTATTTTCACTACTAGCCTAGATGGACACATTTTAAACTAAAATAGTTTCCTATAAGTAAGCACTGTTGCCACATCTATAGAGTAAACTTAAATATGCCTTAGGCTCTTTTTCAGCCTTGAGAACAAAATTCTGCATCCACGCTACTGAACTCCTGAATTCCTAAACAGAGCAATCACATCTAAACCTCTTACTGAACACAGGCCAGAGACCATTTCAACTCAGCTGTACCCTACAAATAATTTCAGAGAGCACTAGCTGTCCCAGGCCGAAATCAAGCTGAGGACAAAGTAACAATACAGACAATCAGACTCTATTCTTTAATTTACCAGCATGGTCCAAAGACTAGTACAATCAGCAAGGAAACATGAGATCTACTGAGATTCCTCTGCCAACATCCATCAGCAGTAGGTAATTCTACAAAGTTTTTCTATATCCTGGATACATCCTAACTACTAAGCAAGAGCTTTTTGTTTAGCCCAAACATTTTTATTTCACTGCTCTGGATGTTCTGGGGGATCAAACCAGGGGAGAGAAGATTAATTTACTGGGACGGCTTTATTTCAGTAATTCACAGCAACAGATAAGAAGTAGATAAGAATATCACTAAGGCAGCTCTGAAGTTGAATGGATCAAGGATTTCCCTGCTGTACATACCCTCTCTGAAGGAATCCTATAATATTTCCAGCCTTGCTACTGGTAGGCTTTTAAAAGAAATGGGAAGACAAGCACAGTTTAGGGCTGCACCTACTAGTTACGCTATCTGGTTCTGTTTGTTCAGTTATTAAGGAGAAAATAAAATAGAATTAAAAGAACATAGAATTAAATTTACCTGGATCCTGTGACTCTCTTATAGTTGTCCTTAGAATACACAGCTAGGATGCTGACCCCTGAGCCTATGTTAACCAGTAGCATAGGATATGGATTATCAAGGCAGTAAGGCTTTTTCTGGCACTGTTCAGGATCTGTAGGATTTTCAAAATAATAGCACTCCGGTTGGCCATTGAAACCAACAGAATCAACATAAAGGAGGCCCTGAATCAAGCAGTCCAATTCATCCAGTTTATGGAGTTGTAGATCAGCAATCTGGAAAAGAACAAGAAGAAAATAATAAACAAACATTTCCTAGTATAATACAACATTGAGGAGGACAAAAGGCTCTGCTAAAGCACTTTGATCACTTTAACGCTAACACATTATGCAATTTAAACAGTACAAAGATCTGTCTAAGCATGAAGTTCAAAATAAAAGGAGTTTGCTGTCTGCCTGACAACAGGTACCTCCCAAAACAATAAAGTGCTGTGCAGTCATGTCTTTTTGTTCCTTTGCCTTTGAGATATGACCTGCTCTGCAATCAGGAAACATTTCCCCACCTTAGTATTCTGAAGTAGTAAATTTCTTTCCCCTCATGTCCATCCCAAGAGGAGCTGCGTTGTGCAGCTTTGAGAGTATCCGACACATCCCTGCACAGCAGCATTCCTCAGGATGCAAACTGCTTTAATTCATCATCCAACTAAGTTTCCCAGCAATTTAATGAAATATTCAATAGAAGCTTCAAGATCAAGAAACTTCAGTTAAAGAACAAGACAGTTAAAGTCTTACAAAGTGCACATGCTTATGTTAACATGAATTAAGTATGCAGTGCATTATGCTTAAAAGATTTGCATTTTTTTTAGTATATGTCACCAGTAATCTGAGAGAGCTACTTCTTTAAATTACGAGGAGCACTTTAAAACATCTCTGGAAAAACAGGGTATTCCCAAGGTTTGGTGAAAAACAATATTAAAAAACCCAAACAAAAATATTGTCAGGCCCATGGCCCCAGCAAAATGTTCACAAAAATTTAATTGTAACAGAAGGCAGAAAAACAGTATTAAGAGCTTCAAAAGGACATTCTCTCTGCCATCTCACAGATCACTCATGACCGTACTTAAACAGACATGTCCACTTGCCATAGCATTCTGTTTACTAGAATTAAAAATCACATCTCTTTCTCTAAGATAGGATATAGTGACAATCTGTAGAAAGTCTCCTTTCCAGATGACGTTGAGCTTAGACTTGTGTTAGGGAGAAAAAAAAGCAAAACAAAACAAAACAGTAAAGTTGCTCATCCAAACCCTGATGTCATTTGCATCCTCACGCTTGCAAAGTAGGCCTTACCTAACCCCACTTTCTAGCAGAAAAACTAACAAGGTATTAGGAACAAAAGGGAAGTTATACAGCACAGAGTTGGTTCTCAAATATTTGCATATTGCTGGATGTTTTTATAACAGCTAATGGAGGAGATTTACAAGGCTAACTACCTCCTATTTTTAATTCCGGAAGCTATTTTAAGTCACTATAAAGAGGAAAGTTATTTCTGTAGAACGGGCACGGCCAGTAGGTTACATTCTTCTGGGCTATTTAAATCTCTCCCCTTAAGTTTTTTTCTCTACTTGTACATAGCTCTAACCTTCCTTAACTGAAAGCCATTCTACTCTTTGGGTCTGCCCTTTTGTTACACTTGCTAGTCCTCAATTCTGGAACCATAAAAAAGAAACAAGACCAAAAAACCTAAACCAGCAGTCTCAAAAACCTCAATATAAATCCAGTTATTCATAAGACAATAGACAGGTGGAGATAATTTCTTCTTGTGTCAATATTTCGTCCTGTTGTCCTGTAACATTTGCAATCCCTTCGTATTTTTTTTCTTTGTTACCACATCGCTACAGAAATTATAATTACAGAAATGCAGCACAAAATACTTGAACCATTTAGCCAGAAAAAAAAAAAAAATAAAAAAGAAATACAAATCAGGAGAAAAGGTTTTTAAAGTAATGTTACAAAAATCTTAAAGCTACTTCGTAAATATCTTGGATTTTAGGAGTTTTCTGCTATTAGACTTAGAGGAAAAGCTCCAAGAGATATACAAGGCATTAATACAATAAATACTTAACGAACACGTTCTTATAATGGACATTGTATACAGCCCACTAAGTTATCACTCATTAGAGGATTTATTTATTTCATTAAAGTGCAACTAACATTGCACATAGCTAGTCAAAATAAGGAGAGATTCTCTACTAACCACGATCTTTCTCTAGGTTAGGTGGTGTACAGCCTTAATTTCCTCATTCTACTGTATAAGCTAGATGCAGCATGCTCAAATACAATCTAACACAGATAGAGCACGCACAAACTAACATGCTATGAACCAGAAGCCTGGTACACAAAGACAAATCATTAGCAGATTTATGATCCTACTGTCAAAACCTTTATTCTCCATAAGTCAATTACACAGGCACAAGCTGCTTTTGCCTCATCCATGTTACACTTTTATAAATAGGTAAGCATCAGTGAGAGACCTTACAAGACACAAGCAAGCAATACAAATCTAAGAGTAAAAGACTTCTGGCATCAGTGCAAAAACACAGACAAAATCCCTCAGACCACCAGTTTTGCAAGGACAGAACAAAAGAAGCTAATCAAAGGTTATTTCTGAAGCACTAAGCATATAAGTTTTATTAGGTCCAGGCCTCCACATATAAAAGACATATTAGAATTTGCTCTGGTTTTTACAAATCTGTGCTATATTTAACACCTGATATTATGTAAGCAGAAAAGCCCTATTACTGCTTTCTTTCACGTATGATATTCCTAACAGACTGAAAAACTATTTTCCTGCGATGTTGAAGCAGTCTGGTTTTCATTTTTGGAAGGAGCAAGACTAGCATCAGTATTCCACGTCAATCCACCTTCATTCAGAGAACTGCAAGCTCTGTAGCCACCAGACCTCTGAGGCTCCAAACAGCCCTGTAAGCCACCACTGTTCTTGTTTCTAAAGACAAATTAAGGCACAGTCGCAAGAAATGTAGTAACCCAGTCTTGTACAAGAAGCCATGATAGAGGCAGGGTCACGATTTCCAGTCCTTTTCCCTGCATAACTGCCTTTCCTCTGTTCATTCCTTTGCTCACAATGACTCAGGCGGCAAAACAACACCACAAAATAGATGTACCCGTAAACATCGTAACGGATGGATAAGTTGGCAAACTTTTTTCTGGTGCCATCACCTGACCTACAACACTCCACTTGTCCTCATCTTTCAGCTGTTCAAACCACTTTTTGCAAGAACCAAAGTTTATGTGCAAAAATGCAAAACAAAACTAGGAGCTGTGTGGAGAAGCACATTTGAATTGGAAATTTTTCCTACAGCTTTTTACAAAATGCATTTGCAGACATTTTCCAGCCCTTTACAATCCCCAGTGCGAGAGCAGCATAATGGTCAACTCATCTGGCTCTGCTCTCCTGTAACTATATTCAGCATAGGGCCTATCTAACAAAGTTTTATGTCAGAAAGCTGTGCTATGAGAGGAAGAACTACAGAACAAAATAGTATACAGGACCTTGGAGAGAAAATTCATTATGGTTACAACAAAACTATATATACATTTAAAAAAAAAATTTCCGCATTATAGCCAGATTGTAGAAATTTCTCTTTATTTCCTCCTTTGAGCCACTGCAATCAACAGGAATTTTGCAATAGAGCAGGTTTATAGACAAAAGTCTGAACAGTTCTTTCTTCCCTCATCCCCCATCTATCCTTTACATTGAGTTGCTTCACAAAACTGAGGGACAGCTTAAGAATTTATTACTCATTACATTAACAGCATACCTTTGTGCAAGTAATGTGCGTGTGCTATCATGGGGAAGTCACATAGTATAGAGAGATTTATATTTCAGGCACATCAGCAAATAAGTCTATGTGCTCCTTACTTTTACATGAGTGATGTTACTTAAGCATTTACAGAATATGTGAGGTTACAGTATGTGGCTAGGGAAAAGAGGGAGCATTATCAGAATTAGGTGACAGATTCATCCATGCTTTAACACAACCATTACCTGAAAATAAAGTCAGCCAGCCATAAAGACCAGTCATTCAGAAATGGGAGGGGGGAAGAACAAAAAACAAAACCAAGAAAAAACACTCTAAGCTGGAAACAGTCCTTTTAGTGAATTACTTACTGATGCTGTTCAATGAACATTAAGTATAACCATATGGTGAGTAAAATTATTTATGTGGTCTAGTTTAATGAATAGAGTCAGTTTTCCGGCTTCTAGGGAAAGCATTCAGAACGAATTAAATGATTTGCCAGGCTACTGATCGTTATTGCTGGCAGTCACCAAGCAGTCCATGGAGACTTCTCCAGGTGTCCTCCTATCCAACACTGTGGATCACATGAGAGGGAGGTCAGATAGCTAAACCTAGGCAGCTTTGCAGATTTAGTTGCCTTTCTACGACACAGAAGACAGGCTTAAGGTAAACAGAAGATGCCCCAATTTTTTTTTATTTTAAATACATAAAAGCAATAGAGGTGTCTAGATCAAACCTATTTAATTCATTTAGGGATTCAGAATTAGACACCAGAACAGGCAAGTAACAACAGGGTGTTTGCTTGTCTGTTTTAAGCAGAAAAAGTTGCTGTAATCTGAGAAGGATTCATTATTTGGGATTTGAATGCTGTTTTGCAATATGTTGGATTTTTGGTCCTAAATCTATGCAATCCTGAAAGTTCCATAAGCATTTAGAAATATTATGAAAGACAAATAACTTAAAAACACGTATATAGGAAAATGAAGGGCCAGAACCAAAGCATGTCACCTATATTAGTTTCAAGAGTTTCCTAGCATTTAGCCAGATTTTTTGATTACATTAAGAACATTCACAAGCATACTTCAGTTTTTCTGTGTTGCTTCTAAGTACCAGAAACAGTAACATTTAAAGTCTCCTCCATATAAGGCATTATACAAATTGAACCCTGCAACAGCAGGATACTAGACTTGGCACGGGTTCTCTAGGTACATTACAGTGGTCAAATATTTGAAACAGACATTTCAATGCTTTGAGATAGCAATCCTGAAGCTGTTGTTCGATAACAATTTACAGTCAGCAGAATACACTGAGATAGCCAGCTGTTACAATGGCTAATGAAGCGTGACAATTTAAGTGTCAGTACCCAGGACACCCAGTCCTTCGAGAGAGATTAAGCAAGCAAACCTTCATGTAATGGTCAGTATTTTACTTCTGTAATACTCTATGGATACTACAGCTTGAGCCAAGAAATATTTGCTATAAAGGAAGGTGTAGACCTGGATAGCTGTCAGAGGTGTCCAAACCACTCACTCAGGTGTGAGTGCACTTCACCGATTGCTTTATGTACAAAACACCCCAGCCAGTCTTTACAGTGTTTATCTACAAGTGTTGCAGCATACAGAACATTAACTAACACTGCAGAGATGTGGGACTTCATGCTTAAATCCACCAGTAAACTGCTATGTGACCTCATATTTTTGTACAATCGCTAGTAAAACAGCCTCAACTTCAAGTATAGCTTCCAGTGCTACATCAACTATATTGCAGCTGAGATGAGACTGGTCCTTCACTTTAAATTGCATATTTACACCAGACAAAGCCAAAGCTATGGAGAGAATCTGTGACAGTCACCAGGTAACCTTCAGTTCAATGCTACAGCTGTGGGAGCAAGGAACATGAACTTCCTTATTAAGTAAGCAACTCTAGCTGCTATTACAAAATGCAGGAGAGATTAATTTGGGAAGACTGACCATTCCAAAGGGACAATCAGCCTCTTCAGAAAGTCTCAAAGTGACCTCTCATTGTCAGTAGAGGAGTGACCTGAATCACCACCTAGACACATGGAAGGATGCTTGAAAACCCGAAGTGAGGCCACGCTGACTAGCACTAGAACTCACCTCCTACTGTGGTGCCAACATCCTTACACAAACTAAAAGTTTTAATGACTCAATCACCAGTAGACCCGAACACATAAGAGACTTGCAATCAGCCTAAAGGACAAGAAATCTGGCACTAGTAGTGGACTGCTACAGCAATTCAGAAACGTGATAGTCCTTCATTAGACTAGCTGCTTCCATGCCCAACATTTACTGAAAATGATTGCACAACAGTATAACAGCTGGAATTCACGTTGATCTCTTACAGCATCCTTTTTCTCCCTTAGGATCTTGGTTATGTAGTAGCTGAGGGGTATTGACAAAGAAAAAACCTCTTGTACTGCAGGAACGGATGCTTGGAGTTAAAACTGAAGCACACAAAGCTAAGGACTGCAGTCAACAGCAGTTGGTATATCAGTACAATAGCTCCCTGTACTGAAGCAGAGACAGAAAAGAAATTGATGTAACATATCACACCCAGCAGCTATTCCTTACCCTCAAGATCAGGTCAAAAGCTAGGGACAGAAGCGTCAGATGTGCCTGCCAAGTAAATAACCCACATTAATCTTCATGAGACTGCTCTGGTACAGGCAAACTAGTTATTCTTTTACAGAAAATAAATGGAGATACGCCCCAGTAGAGACACATACACAACAGGCAACTGCCTCCCAAATGACGACTACTCCCTAATGCAGTTTGTACAACAGCTCTCTATGCCTCTGTCACCACAATCAATCTTTGCAGTGTACTCTAGCACACTCATTCAGGAGGCTAGGGCTACTGCTGAAGTTTATACAAACAGTAGCATCCCAACACTTCAGATTTACATCAGCTTCTGGAGCTCCCTTCAGAGGTTATTTTTAAATTCTAGGGGATCTGGGACCTAGTCACCTCACAAACTTCCTTTCTTCACATAACATACTCCCAGAATTGAAATCAAAATCTAGCTGCTATTGTCATGCTTCCATACACTGTTTCTCCCCCTGCTCCACGCTTGGTCTTCCAGACTCTTGACTTAAGTCTGCTTGAAGACTAATACAAGGTGAAGGAAACCTGAATCTAATCTCCAGGCTATATGGTTTAATTTTTGGTTTTCTGATAGATATCCAGTTTACAACATGAGTACCTAGTCCCGGGCTTCTAGGCTGCCGCAACACACCCTCAGCTGATTATGAGGCATCTGATCACCACAGTTGTACTCTACAAAAAAAAACCAACCCCATTTACTGAAGACATCCTGCACACTAATACTTCAGTAGAATACCCAGCAGGTAGAATAGCCTTCATGTTCTCAGCAATTCCACCAATTAACAAATGTTAATTGATTCTGTTAGTCTTAACCAGTTAGAATGGACACACAAAAAAAAAAGTTCTCTGCAAGTTTCAACAGAGTGACTCTGACGATGTTTTCCCAAAGTACTTCCCACTGAACCCCTTTGAACTGTTCACGTACCGTTCTGAAGTCCTCCTCAAACTTGTAAGCTCCACCTCCCGTGGCACAGAGTGTAGTGTGCAAACTGGAGAAGTTCTTTTCACTACCCATCTGTATGAACCTGTGCATGGCACAGCTGGGAAAGCGGATGAAGTGCAAGTTTCCTTTGCGTCCACACATAGTCAAATTTTTCAGTTCAAGATGGACATCGCGAATGCCAGTTTTACCATAAGCTGTATTGGAGGTCAAGTATTTCCTAATGCTTTTCAGGTTTTCCACCTCTTCCTGTTCCTCTTCGGCAGTAATGTCCTTAGGTTCAAAGTAGACCAGTTTAACCAACGTTCCACCGATATCCATTCCAAACCATGGAAATGCTAAGGATAAGGGGGTTGGAGAGAAAGAAAGAGAAAGTCATTATAAATACACAAGTTAGCCATATCACTTAAAACATCTGCTGAACAACCACCAATGCAGTCACAGTAGCAGCATCTGCTCCTGAAAGCTGGTGGTCACTAACACGTCCAATTCACAGGTATTAAACACCTCTTTAAGCTAAGAAGTCATAAAGCCTCAGTTAAGAAAAAAAAAATAAAGAAAATCTCTAAATACTGTTCCAGAGAAGCAGCTTTTAATAAAATGAAAATATTTTTTTCCCAGGAAAACATTTTACTCTTCAGTCACTACCTCCTGACAGAGCATATTTACTGTATTTCACCCAGTCTGACTCCGGACACCAATTCTTAAAATAGACTAAGGAGGGGAGGAGGAAGAAACAACCAAACAGGAGAACAAGATTTCTCAAGTCACATTCCCACTGTGTAACATCTCCAATTGCCTTTCCAAGACCAGTCAGAATTTTCAGTGACCGAGCTCTGTCTGAAGAAAAGCAATACATAACTCTCCAATTATGCTGGGAATCTCCACTTCAACCCATCAGAATTAGCAGCTCTGTTGGAACTACACCACCTGCATGTATTAGCAGAAAAAGACTGAGTTGTTTTAAGCTCAATATTTACTACTGACAGTCATTTTCTTTGAACATAGGCTAACACATATACCAGCAAAGGGAGCCTATCATACTACTATACAAGAAATGCCACTATTTGCTCCTCAGCATATATATATTTGCCACAGCCAGCCTAGGTCTACCAAAGCCTTTGTTCTGTTAATAGCAAGAGAAAATCACTATGGAGAACATACAGACAGAAGATACTAACTGAAACAGGTTGGTCTGCCTGCTCTACTTACATATACATGCATACATTTTAAATAGTGAGCCAGGTAACTTTAGGAAGCAGTAAGAAGTGAGCATACAAAATCTATACACAGGTACTGCAGAAGGAGGCAGATAGAAATGGTTCTTAGAGAAACTAAATTAAAAGTACTGAGTATGTGTCTAACATCTAAGATCCATTTCTAAAATAGCAGTCATACAGTGACCTCTCTGCTTTTAGGGAGAAACAGGTAGGCTTGCTAGAAATGTGATTCTACCAACCAGGGCATCCCGACTTAGTGTTGATATGCATTACCGATATTTCTGCCAGTGAACCTAAATGTAAACAACTTTAATAATCATAGGAGGTACTGATCACACTGTTCTTCCTCAGGTAATCACACCTCAGTATTATGTTACTCAGCTTCAGGTTGAACGGAGCTTAGAGTGTTTCACTTCTTACCACAAGGGTCTCAGTGTTATTCTTGTATGGCTGAATAATTCAAAAGTCTAAATTTCACAGCTGTTGATACACTCCACCCCAATCAATCCTTAAATGTCAGATGTTAAAAAACTGTTGTTTTGCTCCATTGCTGTATGCCAAATAACTGAATCACCAGTTTCTTATCCCTTTCCCTAAGGACAAGGAAGGCATAATGCATGAACTCCCATGAAGTAGCTTGCTTACAATTCAGTTTTTCTAAGAGCACCTACTGTTATCTGTTGCAAAGTCTAACTTCTTCTTCTATGCCCTACATACTGCAAGACACAAAGACACCGAAACAAAGTCTAATTTGAGGTTTGAGAAGATACATCTTATGCAGATGCATGAAAGCTCCCTGAAATAGGAGGAATATGAAACAAGTGTTTTTAAAATAGGCTTTATATTAAAGAAGAAAAATATGTTACCATACACTAACCTGTATCTCAAGCACTTTTGGAAGTACAAGGTAAATATTTAAGCCAAAGTGGTCTGGTCCACACTGTACAACACTACAATGCAGTGGAGCTCAGGACGCCAATCCCATTAGTGATTTACACAAATCTTTATTTAAGCTACTGAGAACTTTAATTACCTGTCTCACTGGAGCAGTTAGCCTCCTCCTTGGATGTATCTTAACTATGCAAGCATGAAGTTTAATTTTAAAAGCAGCGTGGTTGGATTGTGCCATACAGAACCAGCCTGTAGCTACGTGTAAGCCAACCTCCAACATCCTAAATTAAGGGCATAAAATTGGCGACTAGTTACTTGCACCAGTAGTTGCTTTAAAGCTATAGTGTAGATTCACTCTTTAAGAGAGGGAAGAAGGATTCCACCTTTCTACCAAACACAAGCCCAGTAATAACAGTGTGAAGTACTAACAGCTGAGAGTTATTCATAAATGACTATCAAGACATTTACTTTTATATCTTAACATTTTCAGGAGTCATAACTAAGTAACTAACCAAGAATAGGTACTGTAGAAAACAACCTTGAAGTTATTTCAAGTCTGTATAGTCCTTGGGATAGGTATGCGTAATGTTCACATTTAAAAAGCACGCAGAAATGCCAAGAGACTTTTTTTTTTGTTTATTCTCTCTCTGAATCTAAGCTCCTTTTATTTTGTTGTGAGCCAAACTGAGAGCTGCAGACAGAAAAGAACTTTGCTCCTAGAACAGCAGCAGTTTTCTTCAGCACAAGCAAAAACCACAAAATCAGTCCACAACAATCAATATTTCAGTTACACAGAACAGCAGCTTAGTTTTCTTCACAGCTGCTAACACCAGCTATCTGTTGGAATCAGTTGCAATAAAGATGTCAACTATTTTGACTGGTCGACCAATTAGGATAAAAACCAAGTCTCAAAATTCTTGACAAGTCCCACTGAAATTCATATAACTTCCGTACAGCCGGAGTGATAGTAGAAATACTTCTGTATTCCAGTGATTATTTTAAAAAAATATTAATTGTATCTTTTGTTACTGTCAATATATTCCAAAACGAACTGCACCACTGAAGCACCATCAGCTCTTTTTAGTATCTTTAGATAACCCACCTTAGCTGGTACCTATACACTTCCAACTTTCCTGACGCCACTGAATGCGGTGCTAACGGGAGCGTGCACGCAGACTGCAAGGTGCTCCTGGGTTTTGCTGCCTCCCTGAATACAGGGAGTGAGACCATTCAGAGGCCACCAAAATTCTTAAGGCCCTCACTGCTACAACAAGGGAGTATGAAGAAAGATATTTGTGTAGATACAGTCTCCACAGACTTGAGGCAGAACAGGAGGAAAATTGTGCAGTTTGTTTGTTTGTTTGGTTGTTTTGGTTTTTTTTTTGTTTGCTTGTTTTAAACTGGATGTCCAGCTTTTCATCGATGATCTGAATAAACGGCCAGTTCCTTGAGCTACTAAAAACCAGGAAAGCAAGGAGAAGAAAGTGAAATCTGTCACATCCACATCTTAGGTTGATAACATGTACTCAAATCTGTGTGATTTACTGTGAAAAATGAAGACACTGGATACATTGCAAAAATGCTTTCACAGTGAAAAAAAAAAAAAAGCATAAATCAAAAGACTCCGCTCATCTTAAGAAAATTAATTCTCTTTATGTTAACAAACCAGTAAGTAGTTGGAGCAGTTTATCTTGAGATAAAGATCTCCATTACTCCAAAGTTTAGCTGCAGAAGCATGTGACAATGCAAATAGAAGGTATCTACAGCATTGCATAATTAGGTAACCTGATGCACTCCAACAGCTGTGCTATGTGGGGGAAAGGTTCACTCAGGAGAAATTCCATGATACATTTAACCTAGTTTCTGCACAAACTTTGAAGAGTATGAACCTGTAAGGCTATTCCTATAAGGCATATTACATTCAGAATTGAACACATTTGTTTAAAAAAAATAATAATAATTAAAAAAAAAATATCTATGCTTAACATACAATATAAGGAGGGGGTGTGAAGGGTCAATATGAAATCACAACATGGACAAGATCAGGGGAAGCGAGAATGAAAGGGAACTCCTAGGTCACTAAGTGACATTTCCCCCCATTAAAGATGATAACCAAGGGTAATCCTTTTCATATGTTTAAACAATCACTACATAAGGTTAGCTGAATCTTTTCACTCCTCAGCCCTTAGAGAGATGGTGCCTGAATCCTGCTGTTAGAACCTTCTTCGCCCTGCCTGGACCCTAGATTCATCCATGACCAATTTGCAGCAGGTTCTTCTTTTGCCGAAACTGTTTCATGTTATACAGGTCTCTTACAAGACGTGTATTTCCTCAAACTCGGCTATAGTATCTCATTCTTTAATCAATAATTTGAATAGTGGTATCAATACTCTGATATCTTCGTCAGAAATATCTGAGATTAAATATCTCGGGTTCAGCTGCTTTTCTTCCTGGACACACATATGATGAAATCCTATTACTTCATTTACATTTTTTATTTGCATTTAATTTGCATTGCTTGATGCTTTGATGATCTTAGAACTTCCTGTTTTAATTGGGACTGGAAGAGGGGAAAGAGAGCCAAAAACAAGAACAGAAAAAAACCCAAACAAAACAAGTCACACATAAGACAGGATAGCATTCTTGCAGGTTCTCAAAGCTGCTTTCTATTGAAAAAGAAGCTGATAATAGTTTACATATATTTTTCAATTACTTCTTCCTATTTCACAGAGTTATTTTGAGCAATCCAAACACGCTGTAAAATGGAAGCATTTGTTTTCCTTTGAACAAAAATAGAATACACAGCTTAAAAAATTAATTATATCCGATTAATAATGCAAGTTTCTTCAAACCTTCTACAAACTTATAAATAGAAGTTTCTTCAAACCTAGAGCTAAGTAAATCATGCACATAATCAGGTGAACCCATCCAGTTCATCTTCAGCAGCAAGGGCTTATTCAATGTCTACCTTCCCACTAGAAAATGAAGCAAACAAACAAAAAAAAACCCAACCAAAACCACAACACAAACAAAAAAAACCTTCAAACCTAAAAGCAGAGAGCTGTTTGTTAAACACTCACGACCGTTCACACATATGTGGTCATATTACCACAAACTGATTTCTGAAGATAGCACTAGGAGACTAGGTCATTACTTAGCCTGGATAGCTTCATTAAAAAACTCTAACAAATAAAAGCCAAACTTAAAGCTACAAGAAGCAGTGATTAGCTATGGAGAATCTCATTCTTGGATCTGACAGCACCCAGCCTGATGGAAGTGATTTGCGTAAGTTTCCCATTCCTGTTGGAAACAGCTTATCTTGTTGGTAAGGCAGGTAAGCAGTTTTAACTCACAGGACACTTGACCACCAACTAGTTCAGTTTTTCATGACCAGTCCTATTCCTCAGGCAACCCTTACCTCCACCAACATTAAAAGCAGCTGGAGACTAACTTTACACAGCATGTCACCTGAAGAAGTTCTTAAGATTGTGGGATATTCCAATGCCTTGGACAAAATTTCAGTAACTGATAATGCTGTACTTACTCACTGTGTCAAACAATAGCAAGACCCAAACTGTTTTCACTCCTGTATTCTTTATTAAAATATACTACATAATCACGGCATTCTATATTTTACATCACTAGAGGTGAAAAAAACCCCTAGGTTTTCCACACTTTCCACCTGGCCTTAAGTAGTACTATATAACCATGCTGCAGCCAAACATCACAGGTCTAACAACCTGTATATTGCTCAAAAGCATTCCTTACTGTGGAAGCTACAACTTGAAGTGTTTAGAAATTAACCACAGCAATTATAATGCACGTTAGTTGTAAACAGTCATGCTGCCTCAAAACACGCACTCTTTGACCCCTAACAAGTACCAGCTGGCTTGAGGTGAGATACAAGATGCTGATCCCTGAACAGAGACCCCAAAGCTTTAGCTTCATTTAAGAAAAGCAATAGAATTAAGATGTTCAGCTGGCTTCTTCCCCGTGTCTGATGTAGAATAACGCTGTGAAGCACCCCTCCAGTTAACTGCTGTGCTGAGATCTTTGTCCTTACTTGGCTACAATGCTGTTTCACAGGGATCGATGAAGGCCCTTAACTGCTCTTTTTCTTCTTTGTGTTCAAAGATCACATTTAAACTGAACAACATCACACTTTAGCAGGCTTTTTCATTTTCAGAATTCACACCGTTTCAGTATTTTATTGTCTTCTGTAGTGCTTCACAGTGCAAGGTATCATAACAGATGCTTTTCTGAATTCATTAAGCAGTGCTGTGATACAGAAAGGTAGTGT
Source organism: Chlamydotis macqueenii (assembly GCF_036417535.1). Taxonomy (NCBI): domain Eukaryota; kingdom Metazoa; phylum Chordata; class Aves; order Otidiformes; family Otididae; genus Chlamydotis; species Chlamydotis macqueenii. The sequence goes on from NC_141562.1 coordinate 21,352,615, forward strand.
AAACCCTAGCCTCACAAGGGGTCTGCACTAATGATTTGAACCAGAAAACTGACATAAGCCTAATATTCCTGACAACTCATCTAGTTCAACTAAGGAAAAAAAGCAAAGACAAGTTTCTCAACAGAAGAAGCAGAAGGCAAGTTAAAAAGACACATTAGTCCCCAGATCCTCTCTCACCACAGGCTAATCAGCAAACCATGCTGGTTTCTCAGGGAATCTTCCCTTCTCAGGGGGAAAGAAGACTTGAAAGTAGAAAAGACTACCTCACTTTGGCAGAAAGTAAAAACAACGAGGAAAACATAGAATTTATATGGAATTAAAGGAATAATTGCTGCAGAAAGATAGGTTTCATTTGTTGAAATATTGGGAAATGCAAATTATCTCATTATCTTTTCCACCACGCAAAGCAAACCCCACAATCAATACTGAAGTCTTGCATGCCATGTGGCAACTGCACTTCATTTTGCAATCTGTCCTTAAGCACAGAACAAACATCTGCAAAGGCCAGAATTAAATACAAAAACCAGTAAAACGGGACCGTGTAGTATTTACTAAAGATGGATACAGTGGAAAGCTATGCAGTACCAGCAGAATTTGACTATAACTTAATACATTTTTGAAGCTGGTGACAATATACTATCATATTTCCCTGCAAGACTAATATAAACCTGCAAATATATTCTTGTACTAAATAAACCATATCATTAAAAAGTACAAGACCAGCAGGAATTCATTTATTTTATTCAGCAAAGAAATTGTCTACAAAATAGTTCTACAAAGCACTTCTCTCACCTGCTGTTTTCCTTAAAGCCTCATTTCATTATGACCCCATAACTGAAGACTCGATCGCTATACATCTTGGGCAATACAATCACCTACGCTCTGTACTCTGCTGGGCTCTTTTTCCCCTCAAGATAAGAGGGAAATTCCAAATTCCCCATTCGCTCTTATTCAAGTGATTACATGAATCGCTAAAAGCCTTTTTTTTTTTTGCTTCAAAATAGTTTTTACTATAATGAATAGTTTGATACACAAGTGCTGACTCTTCTTAGTTACAAGAAATCTAAATGTAAGTTAGTCCAAGTTCTGCAGTTTTTGTTCCTGAATGAAAATTTGTCTAGAATCTGGACAAAGACTACAAAACCAGTTTGTGACAGACAATTAATTGGTCATTAACACGTTAAATTTTGTAGAAGATTAAGTTAACTATTAGCAGATACTGTAAGGGCTATATGATTAAGTGATACATGTAGCTCAGCAAAAACATTTTAGAAGTCGGAGAAGGCACTGGCTAACAATCAGCCCTGTGAAAGCTACAGCTCTTTAAGGCTGTTTCTGACTCTTTTGTTCTGCTTACACAGAAAAGTTTTTAAAGCATTCATTTCAAAAGAAAGGGGAAAAAAATTCAGAGTAGCTGAATGCACACTACTTCCTACTGAGCAGAACCATCTTTAAGTTTTGGCAGTGGGTAGCTGTGATCCTGACTATCCCTGATTACCCTTTTGGAACACATTGAACTTTTAACAAAGCAGCAAACATTCGTTGGCTTTATTTGAAGGGCTGGTGAAGCAAGAGCGCAAAGAAAGAGAGTACTTTTTCCAGTGGATTGTTTCACTTGTAGAGTTTAACACAGAATTATTCACTAGCTCTATACATACATGTAAGAAGTTAGCTATGATCAAGTAACCAAAACATACTATTAAGCAACAAACCTTATGCAATTAAATACACCACAAATATGGATGTCTGAGATTCAGAGCCTTAAAACAAAACACGAAGCAGACTGCCAGTTCGCTAACACCTCCCAAACCAGCTATGCCAAAGCCACAGGTGATGCTTCTAAGGAGCATATTACAAGTTTCTCGGGTTTGCAAGATACTTTGTTGCGCTTTTTTCCCCTAGTCAGAATAACTTGCAATTAGCTCCCAGGTCTACTTTTTTTTCTCAGTTCTAACAACTGGGAAGACGCGCAGACCAAGACGGCAGAGCCGTCCCAACGCCCCAGAGCGCCCGGCCGTTACTCACAGCGCTGCTTGGACACGATGAGCTTCATGGGTGCGGCCGGGAGCCGGCGGCAGCCGGCAGGACCCTGGGCGCCGCCCGACGCGGAGCTCAGAGCGGAGCAAACCCGGCGCCCGCCGCCCGCCCGCGTTCGTGCCGGGCCGCCGCTCTCCGCCCGCCACCGCCCCATTGGCGCAGGGCGGGCCCGGCCCACGCGGCAGCGGGGCCGTGCCCGGGCGCCGCCGCCGCATTGGCCGGCACCGCGGACCCTCGCTCCGCCCGCCCGGCGGTGGGTGGAGGGGCGGGGGGGCGCCCGCGGCACGGGAGCCGGGCGGCCGCCAGCCAGCCCCGGCCAGGCGGCGCTGCGCAGGGAGGCGGCGCGGCACTCGCGGCCGCCTGACACTCGGCCGGTGTGGAGGCCCGCCGGGCCGGGCTGCGACAGCGCCGCGGGAAGCGGGCCGGGCCGCCGCGCTCGTTACTTACGTGGCCTGTGCCGCCCTGCAGTGCCGCCGCGCTCGTTACTTACGTGGCCTGTGCCGCCGAGCCGAATCCGTCCTCCGGCGCAGCCTGCATTTCTTGGCCGGGGAGCCGTGGCTGAGCGGCGGCAGCTCCGGGCGGAGCAGCAGCGGGTGCGGCGCCTCCCCGCAGCCGCCGTTGCTCAGCGGCTGGCTGGACGGGTGGAAGCCGTTCTGCAGCAGCCCGCCGAGCAACGAGCAGGCGGTGGCGGGCGGCGGCCCCGCTGGGGCGGCAGGCTGCGCGCGGAGCTGCTCCCCCATGGCGGCGGCCTCTCCCCTTTGTCTCCCGGCTCAGCTTCGGCTGGGCGCGGCGGAGCCTCCGCTCATGCCGGCGCCCGTACCCGCAGCTCCGTGCGCTGGGGATGCGGCGCGCGCCCCCCCGCCACCGGCGGCGCACGGCGCAGGCGTCCTGTCCGCAGCGCGCTGCAGAGGGGCGGCCGCCGCCCTCCGCCGGGGACGCGGCGACCCCCCCCCCCGTTCCCGCCCCGGCCAACGTGCGCGTTCCCGGCCGCGGCGCCCGGCACCTGCGGGGCTCCGCGAGCAGCCCCAGGCCCCTACTCGCACGGAGCGGGCTGGCAGGGACAGGGTCACACTGGGAGCTGGCATGCGGCGCGATTTCAGTGTGACTTGGCTCCCGTGACCCTGCGCGCCGAGCACACCGGGCAGGCCTCCCCCTGCAACCGGCTGCAGCGTGATTGTCGCTTCACGGTGTCCGCACGCACACTCGAGTGACTCAGGTATCTGCGGCTCTGAGGCCTCCGTGCCTGTGATCCCAGTTATGCCTCCTACCTCACACAAACCTGTTTGTGCATCCGCATCGACATACAAATTTTTGTCTACATTGTCACAGGTTTCCTCCACAGCTGAGAGGGACCAGTGTGACCTTGAATGTGTTTGACCTTGTGCTTTTTTAGTATCTTGGCTTTCCTTGCACAGCACTGATAACTTGTGACTGTGATTTACTCCCCCAACCACTGAGACAACCAAGTGTAAAAGCACATTTTATGAATTAAATTATTAAATATCAAGTGGACATAAAAAACCCCCCAACAACTGGGTGAACTGTGTTGCAGTGTCATGTGTATACTTGAAAAGAAACAGTAATTGAATTTTGCTCTGCACATGAAGGTCACTTCTTTATACAAACTGCCAGTCACTACATGGATGATTTTCCTTAAAGTAAAAACAGGTCACATAATGGCTCCTCCTTACACCTAAAATTAGTATAGGATACAGGCCCTTCACTGTAAAACACCTACAAAGAGTGAAGAGGTATTCTAACTGCCTCTAGAAAGGGATGCTGTATTAAGAAACTGCTTCATGAGAGGAGGTAACTTCACATTCTCTCCACTTCTCAGCTGGGAGCAGAACATTCAGTTTAGGTAACTGGGAGCAAGCGACAGAGAAACATTTATGAAGTTGGGGAAATGAAGAAAGAGTGTTTGAGAACAAAGAACAAGTAAAATTTTCTTCCTAAAAACCAGTAATCAATGTTCTGAAGATGATTAAAACACTTCAAATTCTCCTCATATCCTAATGCATAAGCAACTGCTGTAATTCCCAGCCCAAAAGCGGTTGCCCTGAAGAGGGTAGGAAGGCAGGCAGGCAACGTACACTTACTGGTAGAAGGAGCTGTAGTGTTTCCAAAACTGTGAAGTTCTTTAAGAACTCCATAACTTACTGAATTATGTTTAAACTAAAAACCAGAAGTCTGCTGCCTGGGCTAGCAGGGAGCATCATACCACTTGTTGGCATTTCTAGGCAGCTGGCTGGTTACACTTTATGAACTTCCCTTGTTAATTCAGGCCTCTCAGGGCATGAGGAGTACTCCCTGCTGCTGTCCCCAGTACTCCCTGCTGTTGTCCCCTTCTCCGTCCCTGATACAGAAACTGATGCCACATACAGCCAGCCCAATGCAGAACAGGGGATCATTCCTGCAAACCTGGCAGGCAACGTACACTTACTGGTAGAAGGAGCTGTAGTGTTTCCAAAACTGTGAAGTTCTTTAAGAACTCCATAACTTACTGAATTATGTTTAAACTAAAAACCAGAAGTCTGCTGCCTGGGCTAGCAGGGAGCATCATACCACTTGTTGGCATTTCTAGGCAGCTGGCTGGTTACACTTTATGAACTTCCCTTGTTAATTCAGGCCTCTCAGGGCATGAGGAGTACTCCCTGCTGCTGTCCCCAGTACTCCCTGCTGTTGTCCCCTTCTCCGTCCCTGATACAGAAACTGATGCCACATACAGCCAGCCCAATGCAGAACAGGGGATCATTCCTGCAAACCTGTCTTTCTCTGCAATTGCAGCGTAACTGGGGGCAGACACATAGGCAGTTACTACATCTCAGACTATCTCAGTTACTTTACTCCAACAGCAGCAAGACCACCTTTAATTGCTCGCTTACATTTCCCTGTGGTAGGATAGCAGTCCGTTCACAGACTTTGCAATGGAATACAGTATCTGTTTCAAGTACTGTAACCCATTTTAGGTACTAAACTTCTGGAATAACTAACAAAGGATTAAATGAAACATCAAGTTTTAGTCTAGGAGATGAAAGATGTAAAGGGATATTCAATCCTGGAGCAGGTAACAGCAAAGGAACTACATCACAGTTGTTGAGAAACAATAAAGAATTCATAAGCAATAACTGCAGTAAGAGAAACTTACTTTAAACTTGAGGCAGAAATTTCCTAGAATGAAGTTAAGACAAGCATTAGACTGCACCGGAAGACTCAACTGTCCATTGCTTCAAGTTTTTAGGAAAAGCTAAGTAAGTGAGGAACAGCCTAGGCAGAGCTGATCCTGACTTAGAGCAAGGAGAAGGCATGGGATAGAGACCTTTCTTAGGGTTCTTTCCAATATTTTGTTTCTAATTAAATACTTCCCTAATATTTTGCTGTAAATATTGTACAATTATGTCCAGGATAGAAGAGGACTAGACTGTGCTGAATAGAAATAGTAGGTCAGGAAAATACTGTTGGGATATGATCCAAATCACTGACAAGTGCAGGGGCAATGAAGACCAATGGCATATAACAACAACAAATGTCACCTCAAATAATGCTGGAGAAAATACAAAAATGGAGGAATGTTAAAGACTGTCCAAATCAATTGGCAGTTTTATGTACAGGGACAGATTCACTTCTACTTGTGCAAGTTTCCCTGATCTTGTAAGCTTTACAGCAGGAATGGATGAAAACACTTTCCAAACTTTTTCTGTTGTGGAAAGATTAAGTTTCAAACCAATGAGCTGCTTTATCAAAACAACTTCAGACTTTGTACTGATGAATATCACATGAACTGATTTTTGCACTGCAAAATATCACCTTTTTAATATTATTTTTGCTTACACTTGTTTAATTTTGGAATGAGCTTTTAGAAAGGTTTTACATACCCTCTTCATCTTCAGTTTTGATTTCAGAATTCTTCAACTCTTCTGATATGCAAGCTAAGACAAAGGGAATAAAATTAGAGCACGCTTAATGGATTATGTGATCACCTGTAAGGGTGTAAAATGAAGGAATCTCATGTCCTCAAGTGCATATAGCATTGCTTATTCTGGGCACAAACAAACTACAGGGCAATCCATTTTGGCATTCAGGTGAAAGAGACCTGAGCCTTTTGCATTAATAAAGTTGAAACTGGGAGCAGATGAACTGTTCATCCTATTCTGCATCAGCTGAGAGCCACAGGTAGAACCACAGCACCACATTTCATGAACTCATTCCTGATGTAGTGATGCAGACAGCCTGTGTTCTTCTAATATTCTGCACAGGGGCTAAATTGGTGACGTGAAGCTCTCACATTATATTTAGTATTTGAAAATCTGGAACATCTTAGAAAACACAATCCAGAAGAAATATGACAAGTGATAATGTCACCTTCTCAAAACAGGACAAAAAGTAGAAATAAACCGTCCTGCTCATCTCATGTTTAAGCAGCTGGGTCAAGATCTGTTGTCTGCTGTTTTTTAATCCATACTATTTACGAGACAATGCATCACTGGCTGAAAGCAGGTATTGTTTTTAAGAGCTACTGCCTTCATATACCATACATAGACATTCAGTATGTTACTGCCTACCCTACATCCCTTTATATTAATTTCTGTGTATTTTACATATATTTAAGTTGTTGCAAATCAAGAACTAGGTGGAACATACAATATCCATCAATGAACTCATGTTATGTATTACGGGTTCAGTTTCTAATGCTTTGGTGCAACCAAAGTAAATTTTTCCTCTTCCTTTTATCCTAACTTCCTAAACAAACCTTGTGAGCCAGTTCAGTCTAACTTGCAAGATGACAATCCAGGTAGAGGTGCAATATTGACAAAGAAAATCAAGGATGCTTCCAGTTCTTTCAATATTAACATTTACTCAGTATTTCTGTCTTCCTTTCTGAACAGGAGTAGGTGGAAACTATTTTTTTATTTTTAAATAGTTTTCTATATATTTCACTGTAAACCAGCAATCTGGTGGTAAAAGGACAACAAACACACAGTATGCTGAAGAATCCGGGACACAAATGGACTCAGAACAGTGAAGAAGTCTTCTATACTGACTTACTGCATATTACACATTTGTATGGCAAACACTTCATGGATTATTCCATACTTGCCTGCACTTCAGACACCCAGCTTTCTATCACTGCCATTTATTTGTTTATAAACACAGAGGGCCAGGCTGCAATTCTCTAACACTATGAGTCAGCTTCAGCAAATTAACAACCACCTTGTGATTAATATACTCTGCCACAAGATCTAAAGTGTTGCGCTCCAGCCCTTACATTTTCAAAACCGATGGAACTAAAAAAAAAAAAAAAACACACCAAAAAAAAAAAACCACCCACAAAAAACCACAAACAAAAACAAAAACAAAAAACCCACCCAATGTTATAATCAGGCAATCTGGCTTGAAATTTTTAGGAACCTATGAGGATTAGCTCATCGTCCCTCATTCTGGGGGGCTCCCACATCCCAGGTCCGAGGCTAAGCTAAAATAAGCATCAAACAGGTTCACATGTAAATCCATTACCCAAGAACCAAAAAAATCTTACAGAGCACCAATGGTGTTATTTTAATTCAAAGCCAGTGAGCTACAAAGCTTTGGTCATATTTTGGAGAGAAGTGGTACTGAGGAGCATGTACACATCTTCTCAAATTCCACAAACTGTATTATGCAATGCAAAGAGTGTAATGAAACAGTAATGAAACTGACTCATGGCATAGCTGCCTGCAGATTTGTGTTCAAGGGGTTGTTGGCACTTTGCCATTCCTCTTTGTATTTCCATTCAGATTACTTCTATGTTCATCCTATTTCTATATTACAGGAAAGTTATACTAGTTCTTATTCAATTTTATCACTTTGAAAATAAATACAGTACACCTTAATAAATTAACATAAAAATATTAAGAACATTCTTTCAAAAAATCAGATACTGTTGATTTGTTTCAGGTATATTCACATATCACACATATCAAAAGGAAAGTGCCAAGTCTAGGAGTCCCGTATTTCTTCCTAATTTCTTTTCAGAACTGGGGAAAAAAACCTCATATTTTTTTGGTGTATGCAAGACCTTTGGTAGACAAATTTAAAATATGTATTAATGCTCTTTTTGCCCTACTTCAAATTGCAGGGCTAGAAGACTAACAGTCAAGCATAACTATATAATCACAGATGATAGATGTGTAAATCAAAGGGGACAAAACAGCTCTAAAACTGTTTAGAATTCTTTTCTGTAAAATGCAATATCAGAGTCTTTAAAAAGGGACCAAAAGAGCTCTAGTATTATCAGTGTGATCACAGGAAAGCTAAGCCTTACTATGACAACAGCTAGCTAGCACAAGGATTCTGCTTTCCCCAAACACTCATGCATCTGAGAGGGAAAACTGATTGCACATGACAGAGGAAGTGAAGGGCATAAATTTAGTCATATGTCTAAATCTTTGCCAGATTGAGGCCATGAAAGATGATATTGAGAACATCAGTTCCTTCCCTCCCCACCCACCTCCTTTCAATTATGCCTTCTGTGACACTTAAACAAAACCTGTTGATTTAATGAAGAAAAGCCCTGTTCCTCTGCACAGAGTTGAGCTTAGATCCCTGTCACTTTCATCAATTGAGAGAAACATGGAGAAAGGCGCTCTGTCTAAACAGGAACTTAGCTTTGGCGATCTGAACAGCCCCCAGGAGGAATATTCTTTCACTTCACTGATGACAAATAGGGCACAGATAGACCTCCTGGCCCAAGCACCAAGCTGAGTGTCCAGGCAAAGCAGTAGCAATTGCACCTGGAAAAAGCTGGAGTAACATGAGTTACATCTCTAGCAACAATAGCCAAGACTAGGGAATAACAGTCAGAAAAGTACATAGCTGTAGTCTGGTCTTACCAGCCTGCTCATCCCTGTGACTAGACTTTGCAGTGGTCCAAGTGATTTCTACAGTTGTCCTTCGGCAGTTCTGAGATGAGGTTAGAGACTGCAGTTGCCGTCCTTCATCCCAACTGAAAAAAAAAAAGCATGCAACAGACACAAAACAGTGAGAACCTTTTCCTTCTAAAGCCTTCTAAAGGCGGTATCTCTGTTTCTCTGTGTCCAACTAGACAATTACAACTTAGTTTGAAGGTGCATTTACTCTCCACAATTTTAACTGATCCCTGGCAGAGCTGTTAGTGCCCTTCTTTTACAGGAAGCAAAAACCTTCAGTGTCTTAGTTCAGACATTTCAAATACAACTCCCCAAATCAGTAAACATTTAAAAACTAGTCCTTGATTATTCCTTAGGAGTACAAACCAGTGAAGATAAAGTCAGCATTGGAGGTGAATAATCTTTTTTTTCCTATGTCATAGTTGCTATTCTGCAGCTCGTAAAAAAGGGAAAACCAGTAACAGATTCAAACTTACATATGTAAAAAAGCTAAAGATCTCATTTCAAATACACTCTCCTTTGCCCCCATCCACTCTAAGTATTTGGCTCAGCGTACTGCTGCTTATCTTTATCTATCAAACTTAAATATGCAAAATGTAATTGGAAAACATGCAGGTTCACAACCCACTGACTGAGAAATACTGTTCATCATCATTAAAAAAAAAATAAAATAGCAACAAGTGGCAGAGCATTTGGTAAAGAAAACAATGGCCTTTGCTCCTGACTGCTCCCCCATAGACAATTCTCCTCATGTATGTATGCATACTGGTTCTGCTTGGCTAAATGTCTTCACCTGCTTTTCAACTCGGCATTTTTATATGGTCCTTCATAATGTCATCAGGAGGGAAGTGACAGTTTCAAAACAAGCAGTTTGAAAGACAAGAGAATGGCTGACAATTATAAAAGACTCTCTCTTCCCCATTCAGCACTGCCACATCAGAAGAGGAGAAACTGGTTCTCCTATCAATACTCAGCTGCACAGAGATTTTTCACTTGCATTGGTCTGTACTCTCAGAGCTTAAATGCTGACATGAAATTCCCAGAGATATTAATGATTATGAATCAAGTAACAACAAGGAACCAGACTTTCTATGCCTGTATGTGGAAGAGGAAAATAAGGCATCTCTCTGAACTATTCTAGCTAGACACACCTAACCTCCAATGCAGACAAAACTGGCTTCCTCTTCTAACCACAGAAGGGGACACACAGTATCCATCAGAAGGTAGAATGGACACAGAGTTTTCACTTTCCTTCTTCCAAACTAGTCCAGGGATGGGAATCAGTGTAAAAGGGAAACACACCACACTTTTGGAGTTTCTCCTCAACCACCTTCAGTAGCAGGGAAGTATATGCCTGAATGTGCATTTAAGCACAGGGCTAAATTCAAACACCACAACTAATCTGGAGTGAAAACTTTAGTACTTGAACAATATGACTTTGCTTTCAGATAGATAACTCAAAGATTTGTTTAGGTTTTTGATGCTGAAAAAACATTTAATATGTCCTCGTGAGACTAAGCTGAAACCACACACAATAAAACTCAAATGCTAATCTTTTTAATCCATGTTTGCAAAGAACGAGAGACTTGTGTAGGAAGGGACTGTGCTATAAACGACAAAGTTGTTCCTAAAGGCTCCAACTACTTGGTAACAAAGAAGGGAAACAACCAAATATTATGGTAACATTGGATTGGTTTGCCACAGCTACATCCTCCGATATTTCTGGGACTGGTGACCTTTCAGAGTAAATATTACAGTGAATAGTATGTTCTGTGCAATGTATTTTGTTTTGTTCAAGAGGCCAATTTAGAGCTTTCAGATTTTCACAAGGTCAATACAAACTATGTACACACAAAAAAAAAGAAAAATAGAACTATAATCTATAATAACACGTCTGTCTTTTCATTAGATACATTGTGAAAAAAAAAAAAAAAACAGTAGAAAGTAACTTCCAAGGTCATTCTTGCATAGAAGGCAACTTGCATTTCACTGCAGTAATATTAGTGTCATCAAAATATTTGTTATCTTGTAATAAAACATACAAATACGAACACACACTTGGTCTAATGGGAATTTAAGACTTAAAGAGACAATGTGGGTCATCAAAACAAGTTCTCTGAATCTATGATTAACCTGAAAGGGTCTAAGAAACATATATGCCAAGTACCACAGAGCACAAAAGATTTTGTATTCTCTCATAACATATGACTGAATTCCTTGGGACCAAAGCATTATTTTAACACTCACGTATAAAGTCCTCATTATACACATGTATTGTTCTTTTTAACCCAGAATGCTAAATCAGACTCCTTGATCTCTTGAACACTGCTAACAAAATTTGTCGTATTTATCCTTAATTTTGACATGGAAGTCGAATAAAGAAGCTACAGAGTTACTTCTGGTGCTAGCAATTTCACACATGGGAAGGGAAAACAAAAGCATTGTGTATCTCTCGTAAGACAGAAGACAAAGATACCTTTTCTGTTTACAAAACCTCTGCATATCCACTGAAAACAGAACTGATAGGACTAAGACATCAATCTCATACTTTTTGCCTGACCGCTCTAAAAGTTGCAAGCACCAATTGATTCGCTTTTCCTCCATTTATAAAATTTATTTAAAATATCAAAAGAGATACCTATCTTGTCTTCATTCCATTTTCTCTAAGAAGGGGAAAAAATAAAAACAGAACAAGCACACAAGCCAGAAAGGAATGTACAGCTATCCCCTCAGATGAAGGTATGAGGAAAATACTGCTGCAGTGGTTATGAGGCATCAGTGGTTAAGGATCGCAAATAAGAGAATCCCCCCAAATGACATGACATGACCTAGTCCCCACTGACCAGCACAACTGAGATCTACTATAAACTGGAATTGATATGCCTGACCTAAAATCCTAAACCAAGAAAAGTTATCTGATTTATGACCTCCTTATCATTGCCAGTTTTCAGGCCTTAGATCATCCCAGAAAATATAAACTAAACAATGCATACATAAACCAAGTCATTTTTAGAGCAGATTAATTCCCACATTTTGATGGAAATACAAACAGCACTGGATTGACACATCACGACTGTTTTCATAGGATTAGCAGAGACTACTTAATCAATGCAAACATTTTAAAAAAAAAAAAAAATCTCTTTCCTATAGAGAGAAATCAGGCTGGAACTCTAGTTTCACAGAACTACAAAGTCTGTGGTTAAAACAAAAAAAGCCAAAATCTCTGCCCCTGTTCACCAATCAGGTTTAAATTTGATTATAAGCAGATTTTTTTCAGTCACAGCACTGACTGGCATAAGGAAAAAGGAAGAAGACATTAACATAGTTCTGAATTTAAATACTTTGCACTTATGTCGTGCTCTGTACCCACAGATCTTCAGACACCTCACAGACTGTGAATAACTGCTCTTCTCACCTCTCATTTAAAGAAACAAAAGCAACAATGCTAAAACAAACAGTAATTTGTGAGAGATCTGAGAAAGGACTTGCAGATAGGTCTCACCTCCAAACTAAAACCCACATTTTGATCAGTTTGGTCCAAAACGGAAATTAAAATACCCATGCCCCCCAACTAGAAAATGTAGTTGCAGTATTCCAGAGCCATTTTTGGATTTTTGACTCATTTGCCTAGGCAAGGTCAGTGTTGAAATGGAAATCTGAAAGACTTCTGTTTGAAAAACATCACAATGTCTTAAGCCAATAATAGATTCAAGAAACACCTTTAGTTTCCCAGAAGTTGTACTCTCAGTAAAACTGGCAATTAATCTAGCAATGATTTGGGTTGGCCAATTAGCAGTCAAACTTACATTTCATCAGACAGAACATGCTGTCTTCCAGTTGATATGGTAGGGCCCTGGAAAGACTTCTCTTTCATGCTGCTTATTGAAAACAGGATCTATTTAGGTTTAAAAAGAAAACCAACCAAACAAAAAAAAAAACAAAACCCTTGCTTGCAGTTTCAGCAAATTAACTCAATAGTATTAGCTTCCTTTGTTGAAGCACCTTGAGCCTATTGGAAACATACATTTTCACTTCACTGACATTTTGCTGTTCTGCTTGTAAAATTTAGTGAAAAGCTACCTATTTATCTTTGCATGTATATCCACATAACTTACGTCATTGGCCATTACCAGTGTGATCAAAGTTCTAGGCACGCAGGTTACTGACCTCAAAACACGCAGTTTGAAATCCTTGTTTGACACAATTTGTGTTATCCGCTATGTCAACAGTTATCTGATATGTTGTCCACTATATTTACAACTGAACAAAATAAAGAGAATAGAAACTACTACTCAATGCAGTTTTCTTAAGACATTCTCCTGTTTCAGTACAGGAATAATTTCACCTATACTAGCAAATAGCCTCCTTTTTAAGAATAAGGTTGTATAGGTATCTGCAACAAACATGAATAATTTCTAATGTTATTAAAAACTTAAACATCCAGTTTAAGAATCATATTTGAGAAACATTAACATCTCTCTAAAATGTGCCAGACTTTCCTCTTCATTACTTCATCTGAAAATCATTCAGAACTATTACAATAAAATTGTGTTCCATATTTTCATTGCATGCTGAATGTCCAACATGGAGGTAACATCTGACTTCTTCAGGGAAGAGTGTATGTAGAGCCAAATGACACTAGGTTCCCAGCAACTAGTGATACGAGGCAATGATACAGAGGAAGGACAGGAACAAAGGGAACTGAGAAAGGGTAAGGTGAGCCACAGATTTGTGTAATAAGAGGCCAGCAATCCCAAGTTTGTGGTCTGTGTTCTCTTTCCATCATCGGCAGGCATTGGCATTAGTTGTGATTTCATCAGACCACAGAATCACAGAATGGTTTGGGTTGGAAGGGTCCTTTAAAGGTCATCTACTCCAACCCCCTGCAGTGAGTCTTCCACCAGATCAAGTTGCTCAGACCTGCATTGTGATACCACCTTACAAACTGCGACCAAGGAGGAGGGGGAAGGGTGGGGAGAGAAAAAGAAACAAAAGGGAGAGAGAGGGTTACAGCCAACAACATGGTATTACATCCATCCCAAGCAAAGATGGCGTGGATCTTCCCATCATCCCCATGTCAATGTTCTCAATAATATTCACCGAACAATTTATTAAGAATTCGGGGTGAAAAGTTTATTCATAGGAACATTCCCGTGATGAGGCTTTAATAAATCGCAGTTTCTGGATGCAAAGAAATACATACCACATTAGGTTTTTCTTCCCCAAGTTCACTGGCCATTCTTGGTGGCCATGCCTGCTTTAGACACTCAGTAGCTAGCAACATCAACCACCTGAAACTGAAAACAAAACATCAGATAAAAAAAATTTGGCATGTGTAAGACAATCTCAAGCAGCACTGTGGCATAATTTGCAGGGTATAGCTACATTTGTTATACCTGAAATCAAGCCTCATGTTTGCTTGTAACAGAAACAGCCGTCTGACTAAAACAATAATAAAACTATAGCATCTATTTCTGAGTTATTTGTCTTGGATAATTAATGTGCCAAGAACATGAGTTACTCAGTTACAAATTAGTTAGAGAATGACTCATTTCTAACTTTATACTAATATTATCCTTAAAATAAAAGGATTCCTCCCTTACCCCTAAATAGTTGTATGTTTCCACACTGACAAAATCTGCTTTATATAGAATATTTGGATTAATTGTTGGAATAATTATCTTCATTCATTATAAATAATGCCATTCACCCAGAAAGATCTTACAGTGCTTCATAAATGTTTACGTATTCTTTGGTGCACCCACATATATGATGAAGCATGACAGCATGACAGTACTTGGCAACACTGTACAAAAGCACCTGACTGGAACTGCAGTTAGATCCTATAATCTGCTGAAATAGCAAAGGGAAATTAAGATACACAAAACTGAATTACTAACAATGGCATTTTGTCATTTACATATCATTTTTTTTGCAAAATGGAGTTGATTCTGACTAGAGGGTGAGATCAGCAAATGCTTGGTAATACTCATAATTTCCGTGGAAACCCTTCAGTTTCTTCAGATTTCAGCTGGGAGAAAACTGTCGGTACGGAAGCCTGGCTTATTTCAGAACACTGCTTATCCTCAGCTGCAGCATGTTTTGACAATATCAGGCAGGGCACCATCAAACTGAGAACTGTATGTTGAACCGCCTTTGGAAAGACTCACTCTCTAACTCTGCAAGTCTGGATATGCCCAAAGGCTGCAATCCAGGCAGCCACCTACATATTCAACTCCTTACTGAAGAACTGCCAAAGATGCACCTTCCCAAGCAATTTAGCCAATCTAAGACTGCCTACCAGAAGAGAAGCAGCCCTCCCCTTTTGTCCTATCGCCATTTCTGCCTGCTCTTCTGCTGTCCCAGCACCTGTTTGGCCATGTAGATCTACTTGCTAATTTGGCTGAAAACAATTGTATAAGAATATGTTTAAAAACTAAGCTGCTCATTAATCCACTCTTTGAGGAGCAACTGAAACTTTAAGAGTTTTCACCATCTTTCATCTGCTGTTCCACTTTCAGTGAAGAAGACTGTTTCTCTTCAAGGACTGCAAAGAGCACTGCAGTTCAATTGCATGGCACAAACACAGGCCCTTCTTCTCAGGACTATGACTTAAGTCTCTGCAGGACAGATGTCTAGCATGTATTAAGCTCCCTGCCTTCTGTTTTTCCTACAGGATAGGCAATGTCCAGCCAGAAATACTAATAAAACATAAGCTTAAAAAAAAAAAAAAAAAAAAAGATGAGCTCAGACCGAAACAGGAAATGCCCTGGGGCATGTGCTCTTGTCAAAGAACCATTACTTTCAAGCCCTTTAAAGGTAAGTCACTGGTTAAGAAATTTGTTCTCTATAAAGAAAACAAATAAAATTGTTCATTCCTTGCCCTTTTATCATGCTGTAGGATAACCGTGTCACCCAATGGTAGACATTAATTTTGATATGTAAACTAAGAGGCAGGTGATGAAAGCAAGGTTCTTCCAGAGACCTGTTTGGGTTATGGTTATATTGCTTAGCTGTACCATGTAGCATAACTGCATTTCCAGAAAAAGAATGTAACTTAGGCCTGAAACTATTCTGAGTATTTCTCTCCACTGGCTCTACAGGCAGCCCAAGTTAAAACATCTGAAGGTCAGTGGCGTGACTATCCCACTCCAATTGCGTCTTCACGTGAGTTCAAGGAGAAGCCCCAAGTGCCCAAAGCCATGTGACATTCTGAGGAATGGTACATAATGTCAGAGAACGGCACTAGTTTCTGAGGTCAAGACAGACAATTGAGACTTGCCAAGAGTAAAAGACGCTCTGTCTTGGGTGTCAGAGGCAGACAGATGAGTAACACTACACTGAAATACTGTAATGGCTACACTGTAACATATCCTGCTCCTTGGATTTAGCCCACGTTAAACGAGCAGTATGCTTTTTGCTCTTCAACCACATATTTTTGAGACACAAAAGTGTCCAGTCTTCCAGCTTCTACACAGAATTTTTATACATATGTACACACAGCCCCCCTTTACTGAAAATCTTTCCGTTTCTTCAGCTATCAGCTGAAGGATATACATATCTGATATATATTTAGATATATCTTGGTATCGTAGCCAGTTTCCCTATTTCAGAATTGCATTACTCTAGATATGTACTGACTTCATGTTCCAATTCATTTACCTTGTTACGTTTCTAGTAAGATGACAGAACAACAGTTGAGAATGTAATGATCAACATAATGTCTTTGGTACAATTTTCTGGGGCTGTTCTGAAGGCTCTAGGATCATTACACAGTTATTTACAGCCTGTATTTTATGTAACACTACAAAAGAAGAAACAGTATTCTCAAAAAGTAATCCTAAGGATTAAAGCTTTAATTTCTTACACCATGAAGAATTTCCATAAGCAGTCTAGAACTAAAATAAAACTTCTGAAACCTCAATTGAAATAAAACTCAAACATATGTTTCATTTTAGGAAAGTCAATTCTGAGATTTTACCTTTAAATTATGGTTACTCATGTTGGTATTTATACAGCTATGTGGATGATTGAAAAAGAATCAACAACACATGGAGAGAAAGAAAGTTTTACTAATAAGATTTGGTATTAAAATCTAGCCCTTAACGTGGAGGTTACAAGCTAACACACTTTCTGCAAATAAAATAGTTAACATCCTGTATGGCAAAAAGTGGCAACAGGCCTAGTCCCAGACCTGGAGCTAAAAACACATGTAAATATTTGCAGAACTTAGGCATAGGTTTAAAAATAAAAAAAAAAAGTGAGAGGCATTTCAGGGAACCAAACAAAAACTGGGCAATCAGTTCAAATATCCTTAATGAAATATAAGCAGCATGTATAAAAAACATTTTCTGAAGTAGCTAGTGTCCCTGGAATATATCTGTCTGTCTGCATCAACAACTCCATTTTTATGTTCAAAGTAAATAAGGACTTGAAATCCACAAGAGAACTAAGATGCAAGATCCTGGCTATGTGAAAACAGTGGCAAGACTCACACAGACTTCTCTAAGTACAGGATTCAATTTATTATTCCAGCTGTAGAGCCATTTCTAATAATATGTCCTCAGACATCAGTACCATGTTGACTTGGGGGGAAGAACATTACACACCTATTCAATACTAACCATCAGTCTGCCAGCCTGTGGATTCTGTCAAAGTTTCCAATTATGTGATTACCAGTAGCTCAAAAATGCCTGGTTTAGATTTTGATCATGCTGAGTCATGTAAAGTGAGACAGTCTACTGGGTCTGGTTGAGATGGAGTTAATTTTCCAGGGCACATCACAAATGCCCCAGAAACTGTATTTAGCAGCCAGTTCTACGGAAAAGACATCTATGCAGACTTGTTCTTAAAAATAGTAAGACAGCAAATAATTTAAGAGTAGTCATCTTTTCTCGCATAAATACAGTTTCCCAAAAAAACCCTTTTGACTGTTTTTTTTTAAACAATTGTTTTACTATTCACAACTCTTATCTTAAACACCTTATAACTAACTACACTATTCACTACGTGACTCTGAATCAGTCAGACAAAACAGCCGATACATTTATAGGACAAATACTTGTGTTACAATGTGAAAACAGTTCTTACCATTTTCTTCAACGGAGGCTACTTTTGCTGTTATATTGACTAATACAATATTGTGTTGTTTGGCCTGATCAGATGACTCCCGTCCTCAGCCCCTTTCAGCAAGAAGGAAGCAAAATACTTAGCCATCACTAGTGGTCTTATAGCGTCTGTTGCCAGAGTTACAGAAAGACTCTAGAAAAGCCAGAAGAAAAAAAAAAAAAAAGTAGATTTTTTTCCCCCTCCAGTTAGTAAAGCTTCAGTTTGCTTTGGTAGTAAAACATAAATAAATATACATACTTACACAAAATATTTCTCACTTACTATTCATCTGGACAGGCTACTAAATTTTACTCCAGACTGGCAGTTCAAATGAGTAGGGTGTATCACGGAAACAATTAAGAAACATATTTTATTATCATTTATGCTGTGATGAATTTAAGCCCCTGTGATGTTAAGAATCCCACTATATCAGGAAAGCATGAGTACAACTCTTCTAATGATCCTGCCTTGAACAGGCACACTAATACTGAAAAAAAATTAACTATATTACTAATTCCTCAGAATATCCAAGCCATTCACTTGCTTTAGTTGCTAGAGTCAGTATAGAACACTATTACTATGAAGCACTTAGTTTCACATGCTTATTAAAGGGCTCTTTGAATTAAAATAACCTGAGAACCTAAGCAAACTCACACAGTTGGCAAGCATAATGATCCAAGACACACAATTAAGTCTTTAGGAATGTTTTAAGCCTGTTGATGAGGGGTAGAAGTTTCTGATTTCAAAAGGCGAGATGTGACCTTCAAAACTGTGATTTTTTTAACGTGACCACATTACAGAGAATAATCAATTTCGAAAATTTTTGTTTAATTACAAGTTTAAAAGGTTGGTTACAGCTGAAATGATCTCTTCAGCTCATCAGAGAATTATGCAATAATTCAAAGAGGACAGAAGGAATAACCAGAGGGTTGAGGGAGAAGCAGGAAGAAACAGCAATAGCTTTTCTTTTCGTGACAATTACACTATTTCCAAAGACTAAGTCTTGAATTACTGAACAAAATACATCTCAATAAATATATTTCAAATCTTCTCCTATGTAAGACAATACAGCTCCTGCTCAAGGAGTAATACTATGTTTGCCATACACAAGTTTTCAAATGAAGCTATGAAGATTTAAAAGCAATATGCTGAGCACACGTAGCACATTTCAATTACACAAAACACTGACATGGGACCAGGAGGCCTCACTGAATGAGAAGCACACACACGGCAGTACCTAAACAACCCTTCCTAACACAACCGTGTCTCCAGCTGTGAGCTCCCTGTCTCTTCTCTGCAAATTACTTTTTAAACAATCATGATCACAGAACACAGGGAACTCCAACACCTCACTTGCTGGAGCAGCCAAACATCAAGTCCCAAGTCCAGCACCAGGCACTAGGGCTTGCTTCCAGCTACCCATCAGCGATCCCCTCCTTCCTTGCCAGGCTCCTGCCTGGTATCTCACGCTGGCATGTGCTCCAAGCCCGCTCTGTGCCGGCGGCTCTGTGACTGATTTTCCAGACTGCATTTTATGCTCCCAGAGCGCCTCAAGGGAGCGGCCTCGCAACCATCCACAAGCTCCTTCCAGTGACAGCTTCCTCCCACCTCGCCTGAAATCCCGCAATACTCAGTTAACCGACTGACCCACACAACAGCCGCAGCAGCATTTGCAGGCCGGAGGCTGGCGGAAAGCCCCTCCGCCCCCGGGGAAAGGGCCCGGCCAGCCGCCCCTGGCCGCCCGCCTCGCTGCGGCGGCTGGAGGCACCGGCGGGGCCGGCTGGTGGCCTGCGGGCCGCCCCCGCTCCCACCCCGCAGAGCCGGACCTCGCCCAGCCCCGCTGCCATCTCCCGGGCCCCGGCGCTGTCACCTGCGCCCGGGGCAAAGCCTCCCCAGCCGGGGAGCGCCCGCGGCCACGCCCGGCTCCCCCAGCAGCCCCGGGGGCCCCGGAGGGCGAGCGGGGCCGGGGGGGCCCGTGGGACAAGGCCCAGGCGGTAACTCTGGCCAGCGCTGCCAGCCTGACGCTCCGGGCCGCGCCACCTTGTCTCCTGTAATTAATCTGGCAGGCGTTCATGTCTGAAGGAAGAAACGCTGTGCCAGGCAACTTACACAACGTGAACATTTGTTTGCTTTCAGGTGACCGCCTCTGCGCTGCTCGGTTCACGGGAAAGGTTGAACGCGTGCATGCTAAAGCACAAAAATCAGACTGACAAACACAAGCCATTTTTCTCTTAAGTTTGTGACCTTAAAGCTAGTCTTGCTGTTTCAGATAACACAACACCAACTGTAACAGAAAATTAAAAGATGTTTGAGGAGGGATGAGCAAGAAACAAGCATATAGGTAAAGAATCAAAAGTCAGCTATAGAAAAATGATGTTTAGCAAACTGGAAAATGTGAGACTGAAGAAGTAGCTCATTGCTTAAAAGATAATAAAGGAAAACATACCTATATTACTAAAGAAAAATAAGCAAATGAACAGCCTGCAAAGTCATGAGTTCATAAAATCAGCTGTATATGCATTCGAAATAATGTCACCTGAAGGCAACTGATGGGAGCGGGAAAGTGAGGGTACAGCATCAAAATAAAGGAAGTGTGAAATGCATCCACAGGACTGTGCAAATAACAAGATAAATGACAAGCACTGCCCTGAAAGATAGGGGCGAAAAGGGGCTGATATGGCAGACTCCCAAAAAGATAACACAACGCACCATTTTCCTGCAAGACAAGGAGCGGGAGCTTTCTTGCCAGTCGGCTCCAAAAGAACCCTGCAGAAGGACGGGAAGGCAGCACTGTCAGGGCGTGGGGAAGCACAGCAGAACTAGGAGTGCCAAGGGGAATCTGAAGTACTTGAGTACAAAGACTCTGAAGCCAGTCCTGGTTTGGCTGCTGCTCAGATGCGCTGAAGGATGCTGGGCCACGTCCCAGCAGTGCCTCTAATTACTTCTGACAGCAATGTAAAAGCTAGCTGAGATGTGCTGTCTCGCAGGGCATCATCTCATCACTCAGATGAGCAGACTATCCACAACTTTTGAATTCGGTCCCAAATACAATGAGCATTAGTTTCTAAGGATAATGGGGAGAGTTGAAACAAATCATTTATAAAAAACCTTTTCCCCTTGGGGAGTGGCAACCTTGCTCCACAAGTTACAGGGAATTTGAAAAGAAACATAATTCAATTTCAGGGACGAATGAGTTAACAGTTTTGGCAGCAGATATTTTTGTTGCAACTGGCTGTCCTTGCACAAACCACTTTAAGGAGAATATATTAGTGGAAAGTCATAAAGGTTATTTACATAGATGGAGTTTCATCATCTCTCACTCCAAAACAGGCTGGGTTGGTTATGCTGATCTAAAGTTTTCTTTATCATGGTTTGTGTGAGGCTAGGAACACATGTTAGATTATGTTTTAGTTTGCTTTTTTAGTATGCTGATGGTAGTCCTTTGAGATACTAGTTGAAATTATGCAGCATGTGCAATATTATAAAAACAGTTTCAGAAATCTAATATTCAAACAAACCCAAAATACAGCTTGTACTATGAGCTTTGTTATGCCCCAACTTAGCAAGAACAATTTTCCGTAGCCCCCAACCTTTTTAGAAATATACCTTGCAAAATATTCCGAGAACTTCAGTTTTCCTTTCCAACAAGTGGAAGAGAGCAACGTTCAGGTTTGCTCCCAGGAGTTAATTTTTCCCTTTCTTTGAGAGCCATTCTCAATCCCCTTTCGGTATGAAAAAGGTGGTTTGGCATTAGGTTAGTTCAGTAGTTTGAATTCACTGTTCTGTTCAGGATAGAAACTAAGATACTTTTTAAAAAGTGAGCCTAGGTCTTAAAGAATATCTACAAGAGCTTTTCAGATTTGTTTGGCAAGCCATTTCAAATTCAAAGTTGCATAATTTTCTGCTGTTAAAACAGACTAACTCTTGCAATATGGCCTGCATCCAAACTGAAATCAAGTATGCATCTTTTACTGATAGGACACAGCCTCTGTTTAAAGAAAGATAGAATTTAATCTTAAAGACAACCTCATCAAAGCAGCTGATACAGAATCTGGGTAGAATTATTCTTTTACAGAATTGCTTGCACTAGCTGGCATTCTTTTATTCAAATGAAAGACAAACGTTTGATTTGGGTAGTTACTGACTACTTTCAAGTTACTTTTTCTTTTAGTTCAATTTAAAACAGGCAGACATTCTTTATTAAAGTTCAAATAATTCCTGTCTGAGTCTAAAGAGAAACTTATGGTGATTTTTTTAACCAAAACCTGTACATTGCCATACCCTGATGTTCTGGAAAAGGATGATCTGTTTGGCATTATGACACTATTTTTAAAATAAAGCCAAAGGATTTCTCTCATTGCTGTTTAAGAAATTAAATCTCTATCATGCAAACCCGGTACCAAACAATAATTTCCACCTGAGGAAGGTTTTAAACAAAGATACCTTACTAAGTGTTTTCCACAGCTGTCACTCTGTCAGCATTGTAACCCAGGGTGAGGAACAGGCACACCCTGAACTTAAAACCTGTTTTCCAGTTCTGCTGATCCCTGCTCTGATATAGGGCACCTGCAGCTTGAGCAGGTCACCTGGCCTCTTCCCTTTCACTACCTGCAAACAGTGAGAATCCTGTTTAGACACAGATTGCAAAGCCTCAGCCTGCCTCTCAGCCTGCCAAACGCCTGTGGAAATAGCATCCCTCTAATCACCCGGAGTATTGACAAGCTTGAACTTACATATGTCCTTCTGCCAGACCTGAGGGAGGCAAGGCCCGGGCACTGCAGACGGCAGGTGAGGGCAGGCCGTGGGGCAGGCCCGGCGAGGCCAGGGCGCCTTCCCGTGGCGGTGGAGGTTCTGCTGCCGCTGAGGGGGCAGGCCCTGACGGCTCCGGGTGCGTGCGATACACAAGTCTCTCTAAACGCCCCCTCATTGCCCACCTCATAGCAAAGCCCAGCCGCCGCCTGCGAGAAAACCCGACCCGACCCCGCCCCGCTGGACCCGCCCCACCAAGACTACAATTCCCGTCGAGCCTTTCGCCGCATCAACATCCGTCCTCCCAGGAGGCCGCGCGGCGCGGCGCACTGCCATTGGTGGGATTTGAAAAGAAGCCGCGGCCGTGCCGGTTGCGCTGTGCCGGTGAGCGGTGGCGGTTGCCCGGATACGTGAGAGAAGCAGAGCGAGGCTGCGGCCGCCGCTGCCTTCCCTCGGCGGCTGGGCTCGCTCGGCCTGGCGTAGGCTCCCAGGTAAGCCCGGGCTGGCTGCGGGGCTCTCGCTTGAGGGAGGCGGGCAGGCGGTGGTCGCGGGCTGGGAAGTAGCGTGGCTGGCTTCGCGGCGGGCGGTGCTGAGGCCTCTTCCCTTTGCTCTTCCTTGCTGCGATCGTGGTTACTGCCGTTACGGTGGTGAAAAGTCACGGCGGGGAAGGGTGTGAAAACTCCTCGGTACGGCTGAAGGGCGTGCGAGTCGCGGGCAGCGCCCGGCCCAGGGCCGTGACGCTGGCAAAGCCATGCGGCAGTGTCCCATGAGAACGGGAAGCAGTGTAGAGGCTTGACGTGAAAGATTGGTGTTTACAGGGGGAAAGTTTTTCTTTAAAATTGTTTTAAGTGTGAGGGCTGATGTTGCTCTAGAGAACAAGTCTTATGAGGAGCAGCTGAGGGAACTGGGGTTGTTGAGTCTGGAGAAGAGCAGGCTGAGGGGAGGCCTCATTGCTTTCTACAGCTACCTGAAAGGAGGTTGTAGTGAGGCGGGTGTTGGTCTCTTCTCCCAAGTAACAAGTGATAGGATGAGAGGAAATGGCCTCAAGTTGCGGCAGGGGAGGTTTAGGTTGGATATTAGGAAGCACTTATTTACAAAAAGAGTGATCAGGCACTGGAACAGGCTGCCCAGGGAAGTGGTGGAGTCACCATCCTTGGAGGCATTCAAGGAATGTGTAAACATGGCACTTCAGGACATGGTTTAGTAGGCAAGGTGGTGTTAGGCTGACAGTTAGACTTGATGATCTTGGAGGTCTTCTCCAACCTTAAAGATCCTATGATATAAGCCACAACATTATCATGTGTTTTGGAGCCTCTTTACCCTTTCTTGTGCTGCCTGACAGTGCTACAGGCTGTGTGTGTACAGTGACCACCCTTTTGCTGTGTGTGTCACTCCGGATCCCTTCTCTTAGGGCGTCTGCAGCTCTAAATTCCATTGTCTTGATAAGCAGTTGTAGTAACATACCCCAGTATACAAGTACATTGTAGTGGCTAAAGCCAGGTGATGTACCTGCCTATGCCAGAATATCTAAGGTACAGTGCTGTATGACACAATGTGGAGACAAATTGACAGTCTGCATCTTGGGTTTTGCGTGCTGTCAGTGGTTGAACCTTGCTGGTTTGAGTGCTGGGCTCATATGAACATTCTCAGCTACAGCTTTGCATACATAGCTTGATGTTTATCTTTTCCCCTTGTGTAAAAAGGTACAGAATGAGAACATAATCTTGACAAACCACACTTTAAGCTTATATTTAAAGCAACTGAAATGTGAGTTACCTAACAAATACGTTTCCTGTCAAGGCCTGATAAGAATTTTGCAGTGCAACTTTGTGTAACTGATGAATAAGACTTCTAGATTGTGACAGCACAGGTATGTTTCTTTCCAGTAACAGCTTATTCATGAGTCAGTGTTTGTTCAAGCTCTGATAATATTTCAGGCCAAATTTTTCCTGATTTTCAGAGAGTTGCCTGACAAAATAAAACCTGCAGATTAGAAGAAACAAAGTAAACATTGTGAATAATTGCCCCAAAATAACTATTATTCAGATCCTGCAGAGATAACTATGAAGTTTGGGTTACTCTTGTAATGAGCTTGTCTTTTTAGTGGACACTATAATGGGATGATGGGGAAGTGAAACAATACAATTGCCTTTTTAAAAATTAATCTTCCTTTCAGTCATGGTTTTTAGCAAGGTTGTGGTATACACGTAAGGCTCTTCACTGGTAAACAGTTGCTTTCTGTTGAAAGAAGAATGGCTATTCTTGTTTCATTGTGATGCGGACCCTTTTCCCAGCTATCAGCAGTGTGCTGTCTAAGTTATGAATACAATGAAGAACGCTTTCACCTTTAAGAAATTGCAGCTATCTGTCTCAAATTGACTTGTCTTCTAAAGGACTTAAGCTCTACATTGTGTGATCAGAGAGCAAAAATTAGTTTTTTCTTGCAGGATGGAACCGACTCTGGATAATGAGAAACTTTTCAGACCATCCTATATTGCTAGTTTTGAGCCTCAAAGAACAGGACCAGTAAATGTGGAAGATATTAAAACAGATCTTTCTGGTGAATTTTCTTTGGTTTCTTCAAGCTCAGACACAAGTCAGGTAAGAAATCTTTGATGTTTACATTGTTTGGGTGTGTGTATATATTTTTATATAAATATACATATAAAAATATATATAAATAAAATAAGCTTAGTCCTTTCATCAATAAAAACAATCAGAATTTTACAGAGAAGATAAAATGCATCTTTCATATGTTTCTAATTTGAAGGAGATACATAGGATTAGACTGAAGCTGTGTGGCACTGCGTTGGCACCTTACTGGGTGCATGTGTCTTGTGTAAATGAAGCTAATTGCCAGTTTATAGATGCTTACTTGTAGATTGGTCTTGTGGGTTTCATTCTTGATCTCTAGTTGACCTGAAGGTAGTGTGTATGTGCTGCACGATTATTGTCTCTAAGTTATCACAGTGAACTCCTTCAGGGGCCTAAGCACTTGACTTCACTAACTTTTTGTTGTTGTTGTTTAATTTAAGAGAAGCAGTTTGGACTCTAAGGCACACATAGAAGTTTGGCTGCGTATTAGGCCATTTACATCGTTGGAAAGAGAGAATGAATTGCAGGTGTGATGACATTTAATTAGTTTAAAAATACTTTAAATGTTTGGGTGAGGTGATGGTTTGGTATGGTGTGTGGTTTTGTTTGTGTGGGGTGTTTTGTTTGGTTTTTTTTTTGTTTGTTGTGTTTTTCTGTGGGTGTGTTGTGTGGTGTTTTTCTGTGGGTTTTTTTGGTTTTGTTTGGTTTTTTTTTGTGTTTTTGTAAACTGAGCTCTTAATACTCTTGCCTGCATTGCTTGTGCTTACTTTTAACAGAACTGTATTTCACTTGAAGACTCAACAAGCATCATACTGAAGCCCCCGAAAAGCTCTTTGAGTCGACTAAGTGAAAAAACTGCTGGACAGATGATGCAGAAGTTCACATTTTCACAAGTAAATGAATTGTCGTTAAATGTTTTAACTTATTGCTGGAAAAAGTTGTTTAACTTATTTAATACGAAGCAAACTAGATTTTTAAACTGTCAATAATCTTTAAGATTATAAACATACAGAATTTTAAACATTCTTTAAGTCTCTAATGATTGCTTAAGCAAAATAAAGATGTTTCTTGGTAATGCTCAGGTGTTTGGACCTGAAACAACTCAAGAAGAATTCTTTGAAGGTACCATGAAGCAACCAATGCAAGATTTCTTAGCTGGATATAATCGTCTTATTTTTACATATGGTGTTACAAATGCTGGGAAAACCTACACATTCCAAGGTATAAGTAGAAATGTTTTCTCCTTCAATAAACTTACTTTATTTTAAAGTGAGAATTACTTCTAGCAGAAATATTATAACTTTTCGCTGTATTTAAACTGTAGGCCCTAAACATTGGCTTCTCTTGGATATTAATAAATAGCCTTTGAAAGTCTTCCAAAACAAATGTCAGTAAACTGCCAACAGACAGTGTCACTGGTAAAGTGCACATAAAAATATCATTATATTGCTTTGTAATAATTATATTTCTGTAATAATTTCAACCAGGTGCATGTAACTGTTTTTCCTCCAAGTATTTAGAATGTCAGGGAGGAGGGAGAGTTAGGAAAACACATCATCTTTGTATCAGCTTGTGAGAAGTGTGTAAGTCACTCTACACTAGACTAGCATTTTGTCGTTTTTATTATAAAGGTCGTATTCCTCTTACATGCACTGTATTCAGATAAGGAATAGTATTTGAGTCTGTTTCAATTATTATAGGCAGAGAATAAGCGTTTTGAAACATGCTTGATTACTTCCAAGTATTCCTGTCCTGTGTCAAGTTTCTGAGCTCAGTAGTATCCTAGGAGACCTTGTCTCCTGATGCATTGTTTCAATACTGTTAAAGCTCAGTACCCTTTCTGGTCAGAAGATGTCATTCTCTAATTATTTCTCAAAGCATTTTTGACAAACGAGGTGAGTTGATTCACCTGGAAACAGTCTCCTATAATGAAATGGTAGTTTTAGATGCTATACTAATTTTATACACGGAAGTAGTAGAAAGACAATGAGTTGTGCCATATGAAACTGATCTTTATTGAAGTTATATTGTCTTCCTAAGTAGTTATGATCCACCAGCAGTTTTTAGGACTGGCCGTTGTTTGCCAGTGGCTGTAACTTTGTTCGTATTAAGTTGAATTATAAATGGCATTACAACAAACAAAAAATGATTGGAGAACATCTGAGGGGAAACTAACATAATGCAACAGTACTTTAACTTAATATGTTATTTGTTTATTAGCTTGGTGTTTGAGTGCCAACCAGACTTTACATAGGTTCTGACGTAGGCAACACAGCTAGTGCTGTAACCAGTAAAAGCTCATCTGTCTCATGAGTAGGAGAAACTGTCAGAGGCTGGAAGATGATTCTGTCAAAGTATGAGACAGGGCAATAGTTTCTCTTCCACTCTCCTCTCTGTCCCCTTTTCTCTGGTTTAGAAATCAAAGTTATGTGAACCCTTTTAAAACTTGTATCTGGATTCAGGAAGATCAAGAGTGCACAGAGACTTGTATTTGACTTCTTTTTGCCTTTTGGGTATGAAAGGAGTATGCTCTGAGGCAAGAGTCAGGGAAAGGATTGAGTCTTCATAAGGCTTCTAGAACTTCTTTGTAGAGTCTGGAATTAGTACAGGACTGCAGCTGAGATATCAACCATCAAGGTTACTTCCTTGAGAAAGAAAGTGAGTGAAGGCAGCCTATGAAATGTGATGGGAAACTGTGGATCTCTATTAAATGTCTGTTAGTAGTGGTTTGTTTGTTTGTTTGCTTGTTCCTTAAGGCTAAGCTTATGCAGTATACCCCGGTAGTTTTTATTTTGTTATGCCTGTTACTGTTTAAGCGGTAGAGCATGAGCTGTTGCTGAAAGCCAAATACCTTGAATACAAAACAAAACACTGCTTCATGCTGCAAGTGGCCTCCAAATTCCTCATGTATGCCTTGAGATTAGAATTGCTTACATTTCTGTCTTCATTTATCTGTTTACCTTGTTCACAGTAATAATTGGGATCTTTCTTTTGTATGTTCCTTTCAGGGACAGAAGATGATGTTGGTATTCTGCCAAGGACCATGGATAGGTTGTTTAAAACTATTCAAGGAAAGCAATACACAACAATGGACCTCAAGCCTTATCGGTGTAGAGATTATATAAAGCTGACTAAAGACCAAGTGAGAGAAGAAATTGCTATTAAAAATTCAATACTTCGCCTAACAAAAGAGGTAGAGGAGCACTTCTTCCTATATGGAGTACACACATCTTTAGATAGCTCAATGTTACCTTCTTCATTTTTCTATGGGAAGAGACTAACTGTGTTTAAGCATGTGCCAATTTGCTGTCAGCCAGCTACTCAGATTAGTAGTAAAGTGAGCAATAGAGCTGATGAATCCCATTCCCCTGTGGATTTTTGTTTTGCAGCTAAATACTTGATAGGATGTAAACTCTACGCTTGTGTTGTGGGTGTGTTGTTTGTTTTGTTTTGTGTGGGTTGGTTTTTTTGTTTTGTTTTTGTTGTTTTGTTTTTTTTTTTTTTATCCCTGTTGCTTGGGCACCTAATAACTTATCCTCTAGGGTAAGTGGTGCTTAATAAGGACTCAATGCAAATAGTCTCTTCAGCTGTGGGGATGCTTGTAGGTGTGCTTCTTTAAACAATTTGCTGTATTCTTGGGGTACTTGAAAGAAATAAATGATTTTGAGGTTGTTCCCCTCTTCCAGTTTGTCAAATACCCTCAAAGAAAGGGAAAAAAAAATTTTAAAACACCAGAGCTATAAAGCCAGATTTCTAAGGATTTGAATTAAAATGGGTTTCTGCTGAACTTTTAAACAGATCACTGTTGAGCAGTGAAGAAATACACTTCAGTTTTATGAGCTGCCTGCTTGAACAGAGACAAATTTTGGGTGGGTGTTGTGTATATGTAAAGCTTAAATGTAAGAGTTTTGATTACATACATATTTAACTATTTCAGGAACCCCTTTATGGAATCTCAGCTTTATATGATATATACTTTTGACAAAACATAAGAAACAACAACAAAAAACCAAACAAAAAACTCACAAACCACAAAACTGCACTTGTTTTTTAACATCTGTTTCCTCTCTTCAAAATCAGTATACTGATTTTGGTAGATGAGTTGCACTTCTTGGCTGTGCTGTGCCTAAAAATCTCAGCCAAACAAAACTAAGACTGGGAATGGAGTGTATGTGTATGAACCTTATAAGGTCTAGGTGTAGGGATTTTGGTTTACTTTTTAAAGTTTTTTTTTCTTTGAGCTCAGCAGAGGAAAATTCTTCTTTCTAACACGTAGTCTTTATTTTAACTGTGAAAGGTTTCTACAGCCTATATCCTGAAGCAATAAGTTGCTCAATTTAAGTGAGCGAGTATTCTACATTAACCTCTGTTTCTGAGAGTTGACCTAGTATAAGCCATAACATATGGAATCCTGAATTTGCAAAATACCAATAATTAAAAAAAAAAATCAAAACTCTCTAGATTCACCAGATTTAAGTGTGATATGTAAACTGCAACTGGACTCCTGCAAATCATCCTGTTGAATCACCCTATTTCTGTGAGGGCTTCTATACCTGTATTTTTTTTCTGTGGCTAGTTTTCTTGTGGTTCAGCAAGATGAAATGCTATCTACTGTGATTGGGCCTGATGTAAAGGAAGTGTCAGGAATGAGTATTGAGGTAAGAACAACTGTTTCAATAGGAGCGTACAGGTGCATTGAACTATGCATGATGTATAACCAGGACCTTTGTATTGGTATATTGCAACTACGCTGCATTCCTAGTAGGACGATAAAGCTCCTAGGAAAGTAACTGGTGGTATACTGGTAATGTACTGTCAACAATATATCATAAAATCTCTATTCTTTTTTTGTAGGTAGACCATCAAAATAGCACTAACAACAAAGCACCAGTTGATTCTAAGGGTATGTTTTATATTAAAGAATTGCAACTAATGCTGGCAAAGAAGCTTTCTTAAGGTCAATAACTGACTTCTGGCCTATGGTAATAATAAAATGCCACCTTGGCATTTTTATATGCCTGTGAATTGGATAGCGAGCAAGTTAAATGGTCAGAAAATGCAAGGATAAAATTGTTAGAAGAATACCCGAACAGGTATTAAATGAAAGGAAACTATAGCAAGGAAAAGTAGTACTACTTAAACTATGAGCCCTAGAGGTATACTGACACGCTTTTAGAATACCTGTGTGTAATTAGATAAGCCTAATTCTAGAATTTAAAAACTACCTAAACACTGGGTTTGCTTTAAAAAGTCAGAGTGAAGTGTGCTTGTCAGTTTAATTCTTTGTCTTCTAAAGGTGTTGAAGAGATTAGGATAATTCTAACCAAGCTGTACGTGTTTGATAGAATTTGCAAGTGGAAAAGGAAGTGGTGGAGTAGGTGCCCCTTGCAAATACGCAGGGTAAATATTTGCCTTCCAGATACATGAGAAAGGAGCCGGGGAGGGAGGGGGAATTTCAATGGATTGTTGTCTGGAGTAAGTGGTTTTTAGAAGGCTGCGGAAATGTAAATTTTAATTTACTATTTTTTAAAATTAAATTAACTTTACTAGGCCTGTATTGACTTGTAATACTCTGTACTTGGCAGATTTGGAAGAACTCTTAAAAGATTTGGAACAATCTAGCACAACTGTGGAAAATTACGTTAAGTTTTCCGTTTGGGTTTCATTTTTTGAGATTTACAATGAATGTTTTTATGATCTACTGGTTCCTATATCAAGTGACAAGAAAAGAAAAACACTACGCCTTGCCCAAGATGTCAAGGGATGTTCTTATGTAAAAGGTGATTAGAATACCTTGCAAATTGCCAAATGTGTAATTTGAAGAGTCAGTCTTCCTGTAATAATGTTTCTTTCTATATTAGAAAACTCCTGATTACATTCATTCACTGTGGTACTAGAGAGGTCTACCTGAGTATGAAAGACAACAATCTACATACATAGAAGTACTTGTACCTTGATAGCATTTTCCCTTTATTCTTGACTATAACTCTTAAAGCCTGTGTGCACTCCACAACCTCTATTTCTTTGAAATGGGAGAAATATTGTAAACACCCGACAAATTTGTTAGTGGTTCGGTATTTTCCATTTTGTTTAAAAAAAGATTCTAAAAGTTCTTAGTTATGGTTATAATTGGCTCCACAGGTTGTGGTGGGTTTTTAGTGTTTTCTGTAGAGAAACAGACTTCAGAAAATATGTGAGAAAGTTCAGTCTGATACTACAAATCACATTTTAGAGTACTCTAGCTTAATCAAACCTGTGATGTAATTTGTTTTGGGTTGCAGAAGTGGGGAGTTAACAGAACTCAAAATAACTGTTCAATATTTGTTTCTGGCCATGGAAGAAAATAGGTTTCAAATCCTAATTTGATTTGTTACAGATTCTTTCTGCAATCAAGACACCAATTCGAGATCAGACCTTTTTTTGTAGGTGTTTGGCCTGCTTTTATCTTTCATAAGCCAAACTATAGATTCAAAAAGCTGAACTGGGCAATAAACCTGACTCAGTCATTCCTTCAAAGACCAGAAAATGTGTGAAGTAGGAGACAGATTATGCTGCAGCATAGCTTAAAGCAGACTTTTTTTTTTCCTAATAAAACTTGGAAGTATAAGGCTGTTACTGATGTTATTGAGGAAAACCAGTTAATAATTTTCTTGTTGGTTACTGGTATTTCTGCTGGTACAATTTTAGTGACCTCTAGTTTAACAGAAGCCATAATGTTCATTTTATAAGTTCTATTAGTAGGGTTGTATGTACTTACTCTAGCACATATGAAGATGACATACAGTCATCATACTGTAGACAAAATTCTTCACTGATCATTTTCAGTTTATGGCCCTGGAAGATGTCCAGATGATTCCTCTCCCCCCTCAAGTTGTAGACTAAAACAGAAAATGTCCAGGTAGAATTCTGCCTTGATGAATTTGAACATAGGACTTTCATACCTGTATTAGACCCTTGGATGGAACATATTTTAGTGTGCTGATAGGATGAAATGATGTGATATACTTGACCATACTTTACCATGGAAGGAGGAATCTTGATCTTATTTGTCATCATATAATTTCTGTCTGAAGCAGGCTTAGTGAAATGTTTGTATGTCTCAAGTAAATGTATTATTCTTTGCATACATTATCCTCTAATCCCTTCTTTCTTTTTGATAATGATATTTACATGTCTGTTCTTCCTAAAGATCTGCAGTGGCTTCAGATTTCTGATTCTAAAGAAGCTTTTAGACTTCTAAAACTGGGGTTGAAACACCAGAGTATTGCAAGCACAAAACTAAATACTTCCTCCAGCAGAAGGTGAGAGACACTTTGAGTAATTTTGGGCATATGGTGGTGTGTGTGAGGGAGGAGAAACTAAAATGTGGGTTGTGGCTTCTAGAGAGGGAAGAGGCTTTAACAAAGTCTAGATATCTAGGTTTCATGTTTGGCACCCTTTAGCAGTATGTGACCCAATGCGTTAACCTAAAAGGATTGAATCTTTCAGTAAAATGAAAATGTACAAAAGCTAACAGCGTTTTATCAAATACTCTCCTTAAAGCTAAGTGTTTTTGCTTGATTCCATCTAAATGTCTGAGAAGAAAAGCAAAATAAGTGCTGCATAAGTATCTCTTAAAAGTTTGTGTCTGGTAGAGTATATGCTTAGATATGTTGACAGATTCAACGATGTTTTGAACAGATGTTGTGGGAGTTAAAAATGTTTTGGAAATACTGGTCTACTTTTACTTCTCTGCTGATTTGAACTTTTCCTTTTAGTCACAGCATATTCACAGTTAAGATATTAAAAATTGAAGATGCAGGAGCGCCACGAGTGACCCGAGTCAATGAGTAAGTTCAGAGTTCCCCTATTATTTTGTGATGAAGTTGTCAGTTGTCTTCCATGTTGGTGTACTGGTGCTGCACTATACACCCAGTGTTCCCTGCTAGAGCTTCATGCATGTATGGTGGTTTCCCCACTTCCTACAACCATACAGTACTTAGCCCTCTACCTCAAGCCTTCCGTTTCAGTGCTGTTCAATATCTTGTCCCTTATGTTCAGCACAAAGTTCTGCTAGCCTGCTATACCCTTGAACTCATGTAAGTTCTCAGAAGGAAGAAGATGGGGGGCGGGGGGGAGGGAAATACAAAGTGTGTTGGGAAAGGACTTGGCAAGAAGTAGTGTGAAATTTGGTTGGGGAAGCAACATTGAAAAGGGTGGAAGGGTTCATGCATATGAAGATCAATAAATTCTTTGTTGAAGAAAAGTGATATTTTTTTTAAAGTTAATAACTTGTGCATGTTTTAAGGTAAATAGAATTTTCCTTATCTGCTTTCAGGTTGTCAATATGTGATCTTGCTGGTTCAGAAAGGTGTACCAAGACCCGTAATGAAGGTGATAGACTGAAAGAGAGTGGAAATATAAACACCTCTCTCCTGATTCTAGGCAAGTGTATTAATGCACTCAAGAACTGTCAACAGTCAAAGTAAGTCCTTTCACAAACTGCAAACTTGTTGTGTTTTTTAGGTGTTGCCTACAATGTTTAAAAGCTATTGTTTAATATATGCTTAATATGGTTTAAAACAATGCTAACACTAAATTTTTGGTAGAAAAGATCCATAGACTTTAAAAGTCTATACTGCAAAGCCCTGTTGATTTACCAAACTTATCTTAAACTTGCCTTGTTTTGCTCTTCAATTAAATAATTCAAATTCTAACATCCTTTAAACATGCTATCATAGATAATAGCAATTTACCTTTCTTCTGAGCTTGGCTTATCAAACAAGCTTTGGGATAAGCTTAAAACCCCCTTTTTATTAGTGTTGTAGTAAAAGTCAAGTTTTCAGCCTCCTACTATTCCCTTGTGAACTATTTTCTGTGTACTTGTAGTGTAACATTTTTCATCAGCAGGATATTGCTGTGCTATTTTAACTGTGTTCT
The DNA here is from genome assembly GCF_036417535.1 of Chlamydotis macqueenii. Classification (NCBI taxonomy): domain Eukaryota; kingdom Metazoa; phylum Chordata; class Aves; order Otidiformes; family Otididae; genus Chlamydotis; species Chlamydotis macqueenii. The sequence goes on from NC_141562.1 coordinate 21,386,928, forward strand.
CTTTGACAAAATTGGTCTGTTTTTCTATATCTTGACATAACTCTAACACTGTCCTTCTGATCTAGCTAACCATATGTAGATGAAAGAAAGCCTTCCCACTCTTTGTGCCCTAGCTTAGGGATCTAAATAAAGAGAAGAAAAAATACAAAAAGTTAACTGTCTAAAAAAACCAGCTGGATGTAACTGTACAGGAACTGTGTTCTCCACAGGTTCTCATTTGAAGATTTATTTCTGTCCCACAAGTAAATGAACTCGCAGGCTGCTGATTGGCACACCTGGATGTGCTTTGTCAAATTCACTTACTCCATAACACTGTTCCTGATGGCCTATTTAAAGTCTTTCATACCTTAAGATGAAAAAGCTTTACTAGCATGTGTTCCTGATTAACTCTACTTCTTGTGAATTTATGATCTTTATCTTCCTGTTCTTTCCAGATAGGATGGATGCATTAAAACTAGCAGCTGCTTAGAAAGCTGTTAATGTATTCAGGATGTCTTTTTCTGATCCTAATAACTTGGAATTTTAACAGTATAGAAGAAATGTTCTGAAGTATAAGCTCTTAAAGTGTTAATAGATGCTTTTGCAAGTTGAACAGGAAGCAGTAACTTAAAATGATTCTCCTTTTTTATCGGTCCTGCAGCAAGGCTACTTATAAGCCATATATGTATCCTGGCAGGCATGTCACTAGCTTACTGATTTCTGTAGCACTGTTCCTATGACCAAATAGCTATCGTGTCTGAAGTGCAGGAAACCTATTCAGTGTCAAGTGTGTGTTTAGTCATATTTTAGGAATTCTCATAAAATTTCCTATAAGCATCAAAAACTACATCACCAACTGTTAAATTCAAGGACACAACTTCTGATTTAGGAAATGCCAAACTATTGGGAGATCAGGAAAAAAGTTTTGAAAAGTTATTTCTGTGTTTTGGTATGTACTCATTTTCTTGCCTAAGCACTTGGTATTGTCTGTCTCAGAAGCAAGAAACTGAGTGGCAGAGATATCTGATAATAGTGGATGCTACATGCCTAGAACTAGATATGTCTTTTTCTCTTTTCCTTTCCACATTCATGAGAGATGGAGTATAGTCTGACGTAGCATGAGGCTATGTGACCTACCCTAGGCTAAATGTTGACCACTCTTGATTTAAGTGCTCCAGGTTATCTGTCCTATCTGAGATAATGGCTAAAGCAGCAGTCACAACAGCCATGCAATTTATTCACAAACAGCTGTATCTAGTCCAAACCAATTTTAATTGTTTAGACTACTGCTTTTACAAATATTTTACAAATATTTACAAATAAAAGTCTCTGGGCTGGATAGACTAGAAATTATTAAACTTCCAGTTGTCTGTTCTTTTGTTTCTAAAGGTTGCAGCAGCACATACCCTTCCGGGAAAGTAAGTTAACTCATTTCCTTCAAGGATTCTTCACTGGAAAGGGGAAGGTATACATGATAGTCAACATAAGCCAATGTGCTTCAGCATATGATGAAACACTTAACGTGCTAAAATTCTCAGCCATTGCACAAAAAGTAAGTGTGGTGTAGTTTATCCTGTTGATCAGTACTTATGATTGGTGTTTAAAGAGCAGATTCTCTCACTTCTAGGAATATGATTTCAGTTACTGTATTTTTGTCTCATGTTGCAATCATATTTTCTAATTACTTCTAGTCAGGCTTTATTTCCTAGTAAAGCTTTTAAAAGGGCTTTGGAACTTTTTTCCCCTTTGGAGTGTGGGGGTAGAAGCATTTCCTACTGGAAATCTGTAATCGCTGTAAAATGTCCAGCCTAACAAGGCATTTACTATATTTGGAAGAAATTCCCTGAGATCTAGGTAAATTTTCCTTCTGTACTCATAACATACTCTGATCTAGGAGCAATTCTAGCTGCCCCATATACTACTGCTATCTTAATTTGGAATATTGCTCACCTGAAATATTGATAAAATAGGTTGAGCACGAAAGTTTGAAAGATCGTCTTTATGTCCACAGACATTCAGTGGGAAGGTATATGTAAAGCAGAATAAGTAGAAATAAGTGCAGTGACATAACCCTGTTATGTAGGAAGACAAAAATATCAGGGATCAGTGCTGTAGCCTTAATGGAAGCCATGGAAAACTTCCCCTGACAATTAGATATATTCAAAGGACAGTAGATCCAGGCCTTTAGAATGTGGGCTCATCTAAGAAGGTTGAATACAACACTAGAAGGAGCAGGCTGTAAGGGTAATACAGCTGTTCAAGAAATAGAATTTGTAGAATGACAGTTGTGTATTGCAACTAGAAACTCAAAGTATAGGAAATGCAGGAACAGGTTTCTGCATGAGTTGGCAACCCTCTTGTAGGTTGTCGAGCTAGTGAAACTTCGTGTTCCCGGGATCAAAATAAGGGTTAGACTATTCAGTGACTCCCTTGTACTCTATCTGGATACTGGTCAAAGTAGTAACTCTGAATGGAGGATAGGCTGGGGGAGTACTATGCTCAGGAGACCTATAGGAAAGTGTAACAGGTGTCTCTTGGAAGTGTCAGTAGAGAGTTAAAAAATACTGATGACTTTGTTCTTTATTTTCTGTGTAGGTTTTAGTTCTAGACACATCTGTTCTTCCCCAAGATCAGTCATTTGGCCAGAAATCGGGAAGGGAATCATCACTACTTAGTTACACTAAAATGCCAATCCCAAGGAGAAGAGCCACTATCCTATGGGACAAGAGCTTAGAAGATGTGATTGAGGATGATGATGATGACAAAATAGAGGAACAGCATAGTATATCAAGAGAAGAAGCAGTGCAGAAACAAGAAGAAAATAAAGTTCTTATTGGAAAAGAAGAATATATGGTATGTGCCAGGGCTACTTTAAGAATTAGTGTAGCATGGAGTCTTGAAGCAAGGTATTCTTCTCCTGGTTTCCCCAATCTCTCATCTATATATATATATATATATATATTTTATTTATTTTTTTTTTTCCCTAATCTCCCTTATTCTACCTAAACCCAGTGTTAAGAACTAAAAGTGGGATTGCTTATGACTTGGTGCCTATGAAATGTGTCTAAGTACAGACTTAGCAGTAAGAATTGCAGACTTGACTTTCTTTCCTTTTGGTAACCTATGGTCAATGCACAGCAAGTATTACCTGGTTTTTAGCAATACAGAAGACTGTTACTTTGTAATCTATGCACAATAAAGCTCTGAAAACTGTTCAAGGAACAGCAATTGTAGTCGCTTGACAAGGAGGGAGCAGAGGACTAGAGACTATTTTGTGGAGATTTAATTAATATTGCCTCAAAAAAGAGTATATGGAAAACAGCCAAATATTGTGGAGTTTAAGCCTGTTTTTTAAGACAACTTCAAGAATTCTTGTAATAAATGTAATGTTATTTGCAAATGCCCACTCTGTGCAAACTTAGAAGTTTCTGTACTAGCACCAAATAGATATTTCAATCTACTCATTAATCCTCTTGTTTATGAATAAGCTAGTAAAAAAACTGGAAGAACTTTTGCCAGCTGGAAGATTAAAATGTTGTAGTGTTTGAGGGGGAAAAAAAAAATCTCACTTCTGGGGAACTTTCTTTATGAAAACCTAAATACCAATGGTAATTCCAGACACTGCTGAGTCTTATAGAAGAGTTGAAGAACAAACTTATTACTGAGAAAAAAAATAACTTGCTGTTGGAACTAAAAATTCGTGAAGAAGTGACACAAGAATTTAAGCAATATTTTGCTGAGCGGGAAATAGAATTCAGGTAAGTTAGCTTTAAGTGATTTTAAAGTTACTGGTTAAAAATAAAGGAAATTCACTTAAGAAAATCTATTTCTTGGCCATAAGAGACTACACTTTTATGCTAGACTTACTGCTGCTGTTAATATATCCGTTTCTGTTTGGACCATGAGTTGAGGAAAAATACTATGTGGGAAAGGCTTTGATTTTTGGGAAATGGGTGGGAGTGTGCATGTGGATTCTGTAAGCAGTGTGTTCCTGTAGAGCTCTCCTTAACAGAAGAACTTTGTGATAGGATGTCTGTAGAAAGAGTGACGCTTTGGTTTCTACAGTCTTGGAGTACTCAAAACAGGTATTCTGGCTCTAGAAACTTAGAAAAAATGCTTGTAGTTAAGTGCTGTCCATAATTTGTGTATGTATTTCTCCCTCTCATTCTTCAGGGATGTGGGGCAGGGTGGAAATATATTTCTATTTTGGTGTAGCAACACTGATTTGTGTATTGTTCTGTTGTGCCAAAGAAAAGAAAAAACATCTTTATAGGTAGCTGTACTAGTAACTTCTTAGTAGTGCATACTGTCCAGCTTTTGGCTGACTTATTTTTTTCTTGCTATAGAGAGTGCCTTTCTCACGAACGAGAACGGCTTGAAGAAAATTCTGAAAGACGTCTGGAAATCTTCAAGGAACTTGTAAATGGTTATACTGAAAATGCGGATGAAGAAAATAAATCAAAGGATCAGCCTTGCAGTGAACAAGATGGACCTCTGGTATCTTTATTCTCCCTTAATAACATACCTCTTACTAACTGCCTGTTATGGTGATGGTATGTCTCAAGGATTAGAAGGATGGCTTTGAGGAATTGCATACTGTGTAACTATATCCTTAGCAAGATACCTTTATCACATTTAATAGGAGTAGTTACTGAGCCTCAAGCATGCATTTAGGAATCTTTGGGGCTTTCTGCATTTCTGCAATACAAAGTGAAAATAAATGTATACAAAGAAATTAGGGGGAAAAGTTGCAATTATACTATAAGTCTATGGTGTTAGGTGCCTATTTAAAGTATTTGAAACTGATCTATTAAGCCCCATGTATAGACAGTACTGGAATGGTCCCAGAGACTTTTCTCTTTTAAGGCTATTGTAGCTACAACTGAAGCAATGAGAATTGTATATATACTTAAGCCATAACTAGACTCTTAAGAGTTTGGAGCTCCCTTCTTTAAAAAAGAAAAAAAAAAAAAAAGATAAAGTAAATGTTTTCAGTACAACTTGATAAGTTGCTGCAAACTTATTTCACCTCAAACTTTTACTGATATATGAAAAGTTCAGATGTATTCCTTCTAAAACTGTTTGCTTGCTGTGTTCATTCAATGTTTTTATTCAGTGAAAATATACTAGCTTTTATATTAAATTTGGAGGGGATGTTTTTGTGGTGACATAAAAGGGAATGTGATTGTGGATCGTTAAATGCTATAAAAATAAAGTAGCTATTGCTTGATACTGGAGACTTGTGTGTGAAGGGAGGTAGAAACTGGCAATCAAACTGCATACAAACTCACAAAATGGCTTTGAAGCCAGAATTAACTGTACTTATATGTTTGAGTTCATAATGCTTTTCCAAATTTTCTGTAGAAATAATGGCTATTGTGTAATTATTTGCCATTTCTAAATGGATTTAAATCATCTTTCAGGATGAAGAATGTAGCATGGGGTCAGGCACTTACGTTGATCTTGAAGGTGTTATTGATTCTCTGCAGAATGATGTCTTTGATATCAAAAAGCAGGCAGAAGAAACACACAGATACATTGTGTCCCTGGAGGACCCACAGAAAACTATAGGTTGGCTTGAAAAACAACTGGGAAAAATTACCACTGAACTTACTAAGACCAAAGAAGAGCTGACTAAGAAAACCAATGAACTGACCAAAATTGAAGAAGAGCTGACGCAGAAAACTAAAGGTGAGCTGGATGTAAGTGTGATGTGAAAGGCAGAAGAAAGAAATGACCAACTACTATAAAATAGGAATAATAATCCACTTGAGCAGGATTTTTGGAACCAAATTATATGTATAGAGGTGGCAACAAATTGTTTTATGTATGTTAAGGTTGAAAAATTCTACAGGCCTTGGTTATGTCATTTTAAAGACAAAACTTAAAACTGTCAATTGCAGACTTCTGAATTGTAGGGTACATCACCAGCATTTCATGGTTGTATTGCAATCCCTGCGCTTCCTTACACTTTGTGGTGTTTTCAGGTATCCTGTGGAACATTCACAGAGGAAAAAGCAGCAATACCTAATAATACATTTCAGCAGAAGTCTCTTGATGTGATCTATATTTCATACAGTTTGCAAGGCCCAATTCTTCTATTAAAAAAACTTAACTTTTAAGATGTTTCTGTAAGTAGAACTCAACAGGAAAATAAATCCATCTCTTCAAAAGCTACTGAGGTTCCAGATGATCTGGAAAAATGGATTACTGTGTAAACTATGTAATGGCTGCTTTTTTGATGCAGACTACTTCTTCTCCTGTTACAGACTTTGAAACGCAGATGAGTAAATTGAATGAGTCTGCTGAGCAGCTTAAAGAAGCAACTGAGGTAACTTTCCCAAGGAAAAACTTGTGTAAAATTATTTGCTTTAATACAAAACTCCAGTAGCTTAAAATGCTATTATAGTAAGCTTCTAGGTTTTGGTTTTGTTTGCTTTTTTAATATCAAGCTTAGCTTAACTGATCTTGCTTCTAAATGCATGGTAGAATTCAAAAAAATTAATACTGCTGATTGAACTACTATTCTTTCTTTTCCAAGAAAATGAATACACAAAATAAAAGGATTCAAGAACTAATGAACATTGTGGAGCAAAAAGATGATGTTATTATGAGACTACAAGATTTGATCTCCCATTTAGAAGAAACCATAAAAGACTATGTAAGTCCTAAACATCTCAATTTCCCTTATACAAAAATTCTAGATCATACTTACAATGGACTTAACTATTTTGGAAAACAGAAGTTTTCTGTAGGTAATTGCTACTTGCTTGAAATGGTAGCAGGTGAAGTGAGCATTGAAACTAAAGTTACAGCAAAATATATGAGGGGGTGTATGTGGAAAAAGGTGACTTTCAGCAGTGATCTGGAGTTATTGGAGGACTGTAGATGAGACTCTGAAGAGCCACTCTAAAGAAGAAGAAAAAAAAAAACTGGGCGTAAACAGTGGGAATAGAGGGGATTATTTCACTGTCCCCCCTTTTTTTTTTTTTTTTTTTTTGCCTGAATGGAAGAGGAAGGAAAGGAGGTTTTGCTGCAGCAAAAGGTTAAATTTAACTGAAGTTGGAAGTTAATGTGAGAAGGATAGTGATTGTGTGAAGCAGAAAAATCAGTGTGTCCCACCCACCACCCCCACACACATAGACTTCCAAAGGAAGAACAAATATATATATATAGAGAGAGAGCAGAGTTTGAACTAAGAGTGCATGACCAGGGTATCTCTGCTTTTGATACGATTAATAAAACTGGCAACTGGCTAGTCTATTGCTAGCTGCTGAATGCCAAAAGACTAGCTTGACTAAAATTTAAAAAACAAAACAAAACAAAAACATACAGTTGGTTTTTTGAGCTTGATGTCCAGTAACCTGAGGTAGGTTTGAGAACTTTAAATGAAACTTAGTCAGCACTCTGATCTGTTTCTCTCTTCCACTGTAAACTTAAGGCTTTGACCATACTTAAATTTTCTACTCCCTCTGCCCCACAGCATCTTAGGTTTTCAATAGTATGAACGCTTCAAGAGTGATAAGAGTTGTGATGAGTGCTTCGTATTACTACTCCTTCCAAGAACAAGGCTCCAACTCTGTCCAGTGTTTCTATGAGACTGTGGCATGTAACTTAAAACATGACCACAAAACTGAAGTCTGTTCTATAGACTTCTTTTTAATAAAATAATTAAAGATGAGTAATTGATACTTGGCAACCAGCATGACTTGGCACTTGCATAGTCTTGCAAGTAAAGAAACTATTTTTAGTCAAATATATAATCTAGTCAGTTCTGTCATATATACGTTAGGCTTTCAAGTGGCATCAGATCTGCCGTGATAAAAATGATCTGTGGCTTTGCTGAAGGCAGTTAAAACTCTCAACTTTACCAACTATGATGAGAAAGTGACAAACTTGTAGAGCTGACCATTTGCCCTTTGAACAAATAATGAATTTCATTGACTCTTTTGACACTGGAAATTGTTTTCGGGTGGTAAACAAACTCCTCTTACATGCAAGTCTTGTGTTTTGTAGATTCCTAGCCTCTTGCTCTGCTTTCTGTACAGCACAAAGCATTGTACTTATTAGTATCTGAAGTTGTACCTGCTTTTGGTTTAAGCAAATGATCTCTAACTTGTTCCTTTGACAACCCCTATACATTTACCCAGATGGTTTGGTAAAAATATTTGCATATTAAAGATTACTAGGCCTTTTAAGTACTCAGTTTATGAAACTTCAAAGTAATTATTCTTATTTTAACACAGGACAACACTGTAACTACCATTAAAAGAAAACTGGCAGAAAAGAACTCTAACGAAGTCATTGAAAGCAGCCAATTTGAGGATTGTGAGGAGACTGTATTGGAAGTGGGAAGAAAACGTTGCTTTGAAAATAAAACTACTGCGGAACTAGAGCCACCTACAAAGAAAGGTACAATTTCTACCATCACTCAACAGGGGGTCTTCCAAAAACACTTGGTTACTATTCCAGAACAGAAGCAAAAAGTTATGAAGAGTAAACGTTACGTTGTGAGGAGAAAATCTACTGTGTTAAACTGTAAATTGAAGTAACTGTTATGTAAGCATGTGTGTTGCAGAAGTTCCTATACTGTTCACTCCTAAATGCTTAAAATAAAAGTTAGTTTTTAGACTCTTTCCTTTCTGCTGCTTTTTCTCACCTGTTAATGTACTTGCAGACTCATCTGTAGTTCCTAAGCAATTTCTTAACAGTTGCTTTTATACTAACCTTGCTGTTGATGAAGTTCTGGGAAAGTAGCATCTCCTGCTCAAGTTTTGAAAAACTGTATAAGCAAGCATCAAAGGTGTCAATGACTTACTGATTGTTCAGTCACAGTATGTGCTGTGAAACTCGTTTCATTCTGTATGCATACTGTGAACACGCCAGCTCTGGTCGAGGTGACAGTGCCAGCAAAGGAAAAAAGCTTTCCACCTGAATGGAAGTAAAATTATTTTAAGTCTACAGATAACATTTTGTGCTTCCAATCTATTTGCTTTCCTTGCTTTATCTCTGAGCTTTCCAGTTTTTTTAGAATGAAGTGAATAAACTAGCTGCAGTTGAAGACCTTCAAGGATAAGGGTGAAAATTAAAAGGACACTGCTTATGTTATCCGTTTCAGAGACAGAGCTATAAGGGACTGACTTGTGCAAAATGGTATTTATCAAGTTAGAGGCAGACAGATCTTACTCCAGGACACAGCTGGGCTTAAGTTTCTTCTGAAATATGAAAAGCATATGTAGAAGGAGAATGAAAGGTCTTCGCTTTGTGTCCCTTACTTTTTTGCCTTCCTCCTGCAGAATAGGTGCAAGTAAGAAAATCTTTCAGGCATTGTTTTTGATAGAAAAAGAGAAATACGATTAAAAATGGGAAACAGAAAATATCTCCTCTCTCTGAAGAGGGATAAAACATTAAAAGGAGGCTTGTCAAATTCACATTATCACAGAAAACTGAGGGTCCAGAGAGAGGATATGCTGAATATTGGACTGTCATTCATCTCGTTCTGCAGTGAAAGAGCAAGGTAACACTCAATCTAGTAGAAGATCAGCTTAAGTTTATGGAACAGAGTGCCTCATACAATAGGTAGTGAATGTCTAATATTTCCTGCTCTAGAAGGTGGGAAAGGCAAATAATTCTAACATTCCAGAAGTGCTTAGACAAGCGAACAGCCAAAAGGTTCATACATGGGTATGAAAGGATTAAGCAGCAATGTATTGTCTCATGTTCCTCCAACATTCTTAATTGTTCTATGTCAGGAAAGGTCCACAGGAAGTGGCTAGGCCTACCAGCAGTAGCAAAAGGCAGTAAAATATTGGTGGGGAAAAAGAAAACCTAAACTGATGATGTGTGATCCAGTAGGGCATTTCTGATGTTTGTACAACTTGTTTGAATAAGGGTAATTTGAAGTGTGTCTTAAGCTTCTGTCTCTGTACTGGACACATCTCTGATTTGTCTCTACCCTCTTTGGTTGGGATGAATATTGAATCCTAGCATCACTATTTGATGGTGCCACCTATATAAATGTTAGAGGAAGAGAGTGGGAAATGAAGCTGATGTAGACTTCTTGGTATACTAGGTAGTAGTAGGTTTGTTATGTCATGACTGAAGCTCGTTTAAACAACCGAAAAGTAGAAAAGTGATAGTTCTCAAACAAGAAATCTAAGTGGATATCTTATAGTGCCAATTAATATCAGCACTGAGATTTTTCTGTTGGGAAGAACAGGCTGTTCAGTCATGTTAAATATGTTTCTTTTGTGGGCCTTAAGAATATAAGGCATCTGATTGAAAAGCTCAGCTGTTAGATGCTCCATAATGATGAAATTTAAATGTAAGTATATATATTAATAATTCTAATTTAGATATTCTTGGCACAGTAGCACAATGAGCACAGCTGCACTGTGGTGGTTTTCTCATAGAATTTAGATATACTACTAGCCTATGACCAACGCATATTTTGGGAGAATATAAGTTATCTTGTCTTGAAGTTCAGGTTTTGTACTCTTCTCTAGGACTTGCCTCTCATGTTTTGGGGTGGGACTTTTTCTTTCTTAGTACTTCCTACACAAAATCCTCCTGGACTGAATATTATGTGTCGTCTTGCACTAATATCTATCCTGCTTTGCTGCATGATTGTGGTTGTCAGTACAAAGCATCTAGATCACTTTTAAATCATCTTGGAGTTATTATATCCTTCTCACTATATGTGTTTGGCTAGGCTCTGATACTTTATCTTGCCACTTCAGATCACAAAATATGTCTTTAAGATACCTCAGCACCTGTCCCTTTTAATGAAGTATGTAAAATTCATGTCCAGTGTGAGGAATATGTAGTACTTTGTCTGATAAATTTTTCTTGGGACTATGCAACTGGGCTTTCTGAGAGAAACATCTCCCAGTCCAAGTAGGATTTAGAAGCATGGCTTTATACGGCAAAGTAAGCTGCTGTTGTGTTTGACCTAGCAGGAGCACTAATTAGAACAGAAAAAAAAAAGGCACAGAAAAAGAAGAGGAAAAAAGGATCCTGTGGAATTTGATCACTCTAAAAATCGAAACCTGAATTGAGATGGAAAACTGTTGCTAATGCTTCAGTATGATTCTTTGTTAGCCACTCAAAGTTAGTGACGCTACAAAACTTGTTGGATCTGTTCAGAGAGTGTTTCCATGCCATACATTTACCCATGTCCTTAAAGATTCCAAAGTGAGATGACTGCTGGACTTGACCTTATTGTGGCTGCAGCACTCAAGAATTCACTGTATCTCCCTAGAGTACATAGTTGTGATGACCTAATCCTTAGTCAGGCTTGATTACAATACTAAAACATAAATGAACACAGTTGGATTCTAAAACACTTGTGTGAAATACAGCTGGAGTCAGTTTTGAAGGTGATGAAATGCATGTGATTTTAGTTACAATTGCTTATTACTAAGTCATTACTCATTAACCAGTCTCAAGCTAATAGAATGTTTATGGAAATTTGGAGTTGTGATGGAATCTTGTACTTCTTTCTGGGATAACTTTACATGCAACACATTAGGTGTCGGCTCCTGAACACTTCTTGCTGCAAACTATGTCTAGAAGCCTAAGAGGCACCTATTGCATGTTAAACCATTCAGAGAGTTTTAACTACTTCAAGACTTCAAAATGCCTTGTCATATGAGAGTGTGACTTTCAGATGGTGACCATTTTCCAGATAGTAATTGCTATTTGGTATTGCTAGTATCTTGTACTATTGGTTGTAGTCAACCTGAGCTGTATTTTTTTTTTAAGGAAATATGAAGAACAGTTGGGAAGATGACTCTCTAGAGCAAGAGAGAACTGAATATGTAAAAACAAATACTTCTGAGAACTATGCAGAAATACTAGTACTGAAGCAAAGAACTGAAACCTTGGAAGGCCAGCTAGCTGTACTTGAAGAACAATGCAGAAGAGAAAAAAAACAAAAAGAAGAGTTCAGTGGGCAGATAACAAACTTGCAACTCAAGCTCTCTGCTTCTGAAGAAAGGGCTTCTAGCTTAAATGAGGAACTTCAGCAGTGTCAAGCTGACTACAAGGATATTGTGTCTGAATTGGACAAACAGAAAACTACAAATAGAGAAAAACAAGAAAAGATTATTGAGCTAACTAACGAAGTAGAAAGTGCCAAACAAAATGTAATTGATAAAGTGTCACAAATCAAAACAGCACAGTACAAAGTAGATGAGTTGTACAGATGTCACTTAGAGTCTTATGCTATGGATATTGATTTAGTTAACCTAAAGAATTCCTCAGACTCTCAAGAAGATGAACCAGAGGGAGCTCAAATGAGTCCTGTATGCATGGAGTCCCAAACTGCTTCTACAGCAGATCTGAGACGGGAGAGCTCCTTTCACTGCAGTGTTGAAAGCATTTGGGAAGTATGCAAAACTATTATTAAGGCTTCTTCACAAAAAAGTCAGCAGATTCAAGAACTACTTCACCAAGTTGAAGAGTTAAAGAAGGGACTTCATGACACTGAGAATTATAATAATCAACCAAAAATAAAATTAAATGAGATTGCAAATCAAGACCGTCAATCTGTAAAGGAAAAAGATCTTATAAATCAGTTACAAGAGCAAATTCAGAAGAAAACCCAGGATTTTGAAAAACAGGCTGCAGAAGATCGCAGAGTAATTGCACAGTTTGAGGTGGAAGTTACCAGCTACAAGGGAAAAATAAAGGAGCTTGAAAGCCTATTGGAGGCTCTTAGAGCTAAAGATGACAGCATAACAAAGTTAGAAGTGCTTAAAGAAAAAGAATCTACTATTTTAAATCTAGAGTGTAATACAGTAGCTGTGCAAGAGAAATGTACTACTTCAGACAGAAAACTGAGAGAATTAAGTGGTCAAGAAGCAAATCTGAAGGAGGAAGTTATGCGATTGATGAGCAGCTTGGAGAACCTGAAACACTCCCTTCAGAAAAAGGAGGAAAATGAGGACGAACAAGTACAATGTATAGAAGCGTAAGTAAAAAGTGAGATAAGTTATAGCTCTTTGAGAATAGATTCAAGTTAAAACTACCTTTTGTGAAATCAGTTTATTTTGACGTAACACATCTGCATGTTAATCAACTCTATTAACCAAACTGCTATTAAAGAAATTTCAATACACTATTTGAATTTTAAATTTATGTATTGTGCTGGCTATGTTTTCCTCACCCATTTGTATTTTTTCTCAAAAATACAGATGTAAATCATGTGAAACTGTTGTAAGAGGAAACAGGAGCATGCAAGGAAATTAAGAATTATGTGGGAATTTCTAATAATTTTATGTTGCGTACCCTTTCTGGAGGAAATGATACATAGTTTAATGTTATATCCCGTAACTGATATAAAAGCAGGCAATGTTTACTTTGGAAGGGGCTGAATGGTAAAAAGGAAAAGAAGAAAGAAAGAACAGAAAAAAAAAGCCTAGGGAGTAAACAGCTGGGTTTGATATTAACTGTTCTAGGTGAACACAGTCTACTATAAGAACTTGAAGAAATAATGGGTGTAGGAGGGTAGAACTTCCCCCAGCAGCCTCTACTTTATAAATCTTGAAGAAGTAAGAGATTAAATGTATCCGAGAGCTTATATTTGCTATATGGTAAAGAAATGGCTGTTATGTAAAAATAGCTTTAAGATGCTTTGTGGCCATTCTCCTAACTAGGGTTTCTTTAGTGCTGTATCTGTGGGTACCTGCATATACTCTAAAGTACCATTTAGCATGAAGGTTCAGGGATCCCCGACTCTGTACTTGTAGAGCTTTGAAAGGTTTTTCTTTCTGAGGCCTTGTTTTGTATTGTCAATTATAGTTTTTCTTAGATTCTTTCTATTAGTTAGTTTTAAAGTAAAAATCCGGAATATCTTAATGTAAATTTTTAGAATAAATACAACCATTTAAAAATAAACACTAAACTTCTTAATTGTTTTGTTGCACTTATAATAGGAGTACTTATTGCAATCTTATTGTTTTTTCTTTTTTTTATTTTTATTTATTTTGATCTTTACAAAGTCTGGGATGTAGATATCAATTTAAAATTACTTGATATTAACATTGCTGCTTTTGTTACCTTCTGAGGATACCTAATAAATAAAAATGGCTACTTTACTGTGCTTAAAACAAACAAACAAAAAGAATTGCAGTGCACAGAGGTGAATCTGAGCAGTTTGTTACTTCAAGATCATATAAGAAGCTGAAATCTGAAAGTAAAATTATAAAGTTTGTCATTGATCTGATAGATCTGAGATTATATTCATGAATAAAACAGAGCCTGAGTTAATGTGTAAAAGCTGTTTCTTTGACGTAATACTAATGTTATTTGTGTCTCTTAATTTCTAACACAAGGCTCCTTAAAGATCTTTCTGAGAGCTCTGCCCTTGTACAGAGTTTGGAAAAAGATTTGCAGAGGAAAGACGAAGAATATACAGATTTGAAAGAGAAATTTTCTGATGCCAAGAAACAAATTCAGCAAGTACAAAAAGAGGTTGGTAACCACAGGCCAAACATTTCTTCTGCAAGTTTATTCTTGTATTCTGTTATTAAAACCTGTTTTCACAAATCTCAAGCTACGAATGTTAAAAGTGATTCATAATAAGGCTATTTTGAGTGATACATTTAGAGTAACAGTGAATCTTAAGTTACATTGCCATTGAAGCTGTAAGCTAAAGATAAGACCAGGTGTCAAAACACTGATTAGTACAGATATTGAAGTGAGGCAGTAAACTTTATTAATATGTATTTGGAAAAGGTTTGTGAAAACTATGGCTAGTCTGGTTATGGAGAAGGACTTTATTAATGTTTATAACAACAGTAGCCTTATGTTGTTATTTGTGCTGACTTCAAAGCCTCAGGCTTTAGACTTGTGGAAAATGCTGATCTCCAGGAAGAAAAGATTGATTAATCGGAGAAGGAAAGCACTAACTTCTAGACATCTTTTAATGCCTGAGCTATCTTTTCTACTAAGGTTAGGGAGAAGAAATTAAAAAACAATGTAATAACTTTTACTAGTGTTAATTGTTAGTATTTAGTTATCAAGCAGTAGGATTACTTAGAACCTCATGGGATATCGCAAGAACTTGAAAATCCAGAAGACTATTGCAAGAGTTTAGGCTTGAAAGCCTTAAAGTGTCACTGTCTTCCCAGGCAGCATAACATTTGAGGACCTTTTCCTACTCAAGGCTCAATGTATAGTCCTCTTTTTGAGAAGGAGCAAGTAGTGGATGGGATGGGATCATGTGTTGGAGAAGTTTTTTGTGGGTTTTTCTTTTTTTTTTTTTTTGTTTCTTCTTTTTTCTTTTTTTTTTTTTTTTTTTTTTTTTAACTGCAATTGACTTTGTTTGATTAGGCTATTTGCTGGTGGGCTTTTTTGGTTTGTGTTGTTCAGGCTTTTTTTACCCTGCCAAATTTAATACTGTACTCTATGGTGAAAATCCCTTGCTAGGAAGAATTTACAGTATAGTGCACTTCTAGCCTCTGAAATTTAGCTAAGGGGCTAATTTAGCTAAAATGCTTGCAAAACTTGACTTTTAATTTAAGTATTTGATTATCTAAATAACTTATAGATACTGTGAAAGGCTTATAGCTAGATGTTAACTTTGCTTGCTGTCTTTGTGCGTTGTTACAGGTGTGTTCAATGCGATCTGAGGAGAAATCCCTGAGGAACCAAGTTAATGAACTTCAGAAAATTAAAAACCAGTTTAGTGAAGAACTAGAGATCAAACAGCGCACAATTCTGCAACTTAAAAAGGTACTTTATTTTTAAAAATTTTACTAGCTCTTAATTTTTTTTTTAACTAATTCATTATTGAGACAAGTTTTCCAAGCAACAGGAGAAAGCTTACAGAAATTGGGGTATAAATAAGAGTAGCTAGCTGAAATTAGTTTTAATGGGTCAATGAAAGATGTTTAAAGAACTTAGCACTGCAGGATATTGGTAAATTGTTTTAAAGAGAGTAATCTACCTAGTAAATACATAACACCTGCAGATATCCTCATTCAGATTAGCAATACTTAGATATGTTAGTAGTAATGTCTTCCTCTGAGCATTTTTTTTCATCAGTTTCAATGCTCCTTTACACTATATGAAAAACTTATTTATTCTGGACTCTGTGTTAAATAATTTATTAATCACTTATTAAAGCTCAGAATGAAAAGCTACTTACTTTTAGTATGTATACTTGTTCCTTTCAAGACATTTTCTTTAATTTGCTTTCAATGTGATATTTAGGAGCAGTTGAATAATAAGAAGCTGGAAGAAATCTCCAAACAGTATGAGAAAACACATAAAGGTCAGAAAAAGACATTGTTGTTCCTTTTTGTGTTTTGGTATGGAATGGCAATATAATGAGTTGTCATGTTGTTAATGACTTTGGAGAATGTTGTGTATTTATATTTTAAAATACCAAGAAACTCCAACCTGGATATTTAAAATGTTGCAGTCAGGAACTAATTTTTGTTGACTTGTTACTAGCAAGTGTATTTGGAAACAAAGAAACAGTCTCAAAATAAGAAACATAAGCCCTAGAGAAAGTGTGGATGTGCTGTATCAGTGTTAACTTATTAAATGTTCATATTTATTTGCCATTTTAGTTGGCCATTTTAACAAAATAAAACACTGAAACACAAACTAGCACAATAAGTTTTTGCAGGTTTGGTAAACATTTAGTAGTTGAAACAATGGTTAATTTCTTATATAAAACAAGCCATAGTCTGGTGTTAACACTGAAATGGTCACCTAAATCAGGTTGATGAGAATCAATTAAGAATTTTGGATTTAGATAGTTCAGTAGAGATGCTCCATTTCTTTCTAATAGAGCTTTTGATCTCTGGGAATGGAGGAAATTACTTGTACTGAAGGCATGTTGGGAGAGAATGGTGGCAACTAGAAGGGGGCTCATCTGTAAACTTATTTTCAAATTTTCAGATCTGTGTGCAAAGGAAAAAATAATTGAAGATATGCGCATGACATTAGAAGAACAAGAACAGACTCAGGCTGAACAAGATGAAGTACTTGAAGCCAGTTTAGAAGAGATCAATGGATTAGTTTTGGGTAATCTCTCCATGGAAAAGGGAGCAGGGAGGCAAAATTGTTTTGGATGTATTGTGATAGCTGCTATAAATTTCTGCTTTTATTTGACTGTTATTTAGGCATTAATTTTATGTAGTACATAACAAACTTCTAATAGTTATTCTGTTATTCCTTTGTTGTAACAGCTGATAAATTCAAGTAACTTTAGTAGAAGAATGTGAATGTGGTCAAATATGCATTTGAAACTGTACATTATGTAACCTCATTTTGTGTATTGACTAGAACTGGAAGCATGGAAGCAGAAATACAGAGAGCTGAATAACCAGAGCAATAGTGACTGTCAGGAAAAGATGAGCAAAAATGAGGAGAAAAACATAAATGAAAACAAAGAATTAATAAAGCTGCAAAAAGAACTGAAGGTAAAATATAATGATTTAATTCATACTTGAAGTCATAACTTTCATATAGGAGTGTAGATTTTTTTTGTGCTAGGGCATGATATGGCAAGTTGTTACACTGGTAAAGGAAACCTCTGAAAGCTGCAGTGCACAAGTGCAGCAAAGTCTGCATGCACTGTCCTTGTAATATATAGCATCACTGATGCCCTGTAACGGAGTGCACCCTTCCCTATGTTATGCTGCCATGGATGGTGTTTCTGTAGCTGACCTCCTCTTCAGTTGTCTTAACCAATCCAACTCCTGATATCCATTCTGAACCTCTTTCCTGTCAACTGCTTGGGCAACTAAATCAAATTCTTTCAAGAGCTTGTGTTTGACCTGTAAGCCCTTCCTCTTAGGCTGAGGACTTACGTCTAATTCTCCTTGGATTAGAAAGTAGACTTTTTCAAAGCAGCTTTTCAGATGCATTCTTTCTTATGTGGGAAAATGTCTGACAAAAGGTTTGATTGTGATAGAAAAGGAGGCAGAGCTGCTGTGGATTGACGCTTATATTTTTAGGTAGGCACTATCTATGTCTACCATTCAAATTGTACTGTGTTGTTTGCCTTCCAGTCTTGAAGTAGAACTAAGTTTTCTAACATATCCTGTAAAGCAGCATAAAAAACTGGAAATTCGTAAGTTAAGAGTCTCTTTACCATTACTTTTGGTGTAACTTTTATAGTGTTTATGACTTAGAGCATTTTTAGAGGGGAAAAAAAAAGACTGTTCTATGAAGATGTGCCGGTTTGAATAAGTGGTGCTGAAAACTATTAATTTTTTTTCAATAGAGAAGAACAAAATGTAATACTTGCACTTGGGAATATGCTGGAGTAAAACTGTGCTAGTATTTTTATCTTTTTGAAACAAATCCATTAATGGTAATCTGGATTTTGAGACTTTTTCTTGGTCAGTCTCCAACTATGGTTTTATTTCTGCTTTCATTAAAATAGGAAAATGAGGCAAAGTATCAAAGTGATAGAAAGAAGTGGCTGGAGGAAAAAATGGGACTTATAAGTCAAGTAAAAGAAGCTGAGAACCATCGCAACAGAGAAATGAGAAAATTTGCAGAGGACAGAGAACGTCATGTAAAGCAACAAGCAGAAATTGTAAGTGACTGGAGGTCTCAGCACAGTCCTCTGGTGTAAGTCTTTAGTACAGAGCAAATACCATGTCAAGTGCTACCAGTGTGGACGTTTGAGGGTAGCTGACCTTTGTCAAAGTCCCCTCACTTTATCACATGGCAAAGTCTAGATGGGATCTTTTCAATATGAAAAGGGAAGAATACAAGGGTCACAAAATGAAAAAGCTTAGTACATAATGGAAGTTTGCATGTTTTTCTTATCACCACCACCACTTCACTATGAATTTTTCAAACTTCATCTTGTGTGTAGAACACCAATGATGAACCTACATTTAAATTAATTGCTACTTAATGAAGCTAAGAAAACATACTTCAAAAAACCAAGATTTGTTGCTTGGCTATTCTAAAAACAACAAAAAAGTCCGAGACTTTAGAAAGAAGAGAAAAAGCAAGCAAGCAGAACTTAACAAAAACAAAAGCTTCTTTTCAGATATAGAGTAAAAGTACTTGGTTCAAGATGCTACTGGTTTTTGCTCCCATATTGCTTTCAAAGCAGAGTGACTGATGGTTACTAACAAGATGGATACCTTGCTGATTCACTGGGCTGTGTCAAGGTTGTAATTTCTTAAGCATATGAAAATATTATATTAATCTGTACAATCTAAAACTAATTTGCATCTATAAGCAGTTAGCAATGACTTTCTCAACCTGCAATCAGTATAAGAGGATGTTAGGAGCTTAGGATTGCTTTCATTTTGTGACTTTGCTTGCTTGAAACTTGTTAGGAGTAAAATCACAAAGTGACCAAATGGGAGTCGTAATTCTTACCAAAAATTCTACTCACAAAGAGTACGAATATAGATACAGATTTTCTAATTGAAGCATGGTTAGCTTTTGCACATTTCCAGTGAAACTAGTTTTATGTGAGCTTTTTAAGATCTACATAGGTTCTCAATTTTACTCAGGCCAGGAAATAGTCCTAGCTTCAAAACCAAATTATTAGAACAGTTCAAATAGTGTGGAGAAGTAATGTTTGTTTCTAACTGTCTTTTCCCCATTTAGGAAAGACTTGCTGCACAGCTGGTAGAAAAGGACAGCAGTCTTCAAAAGTGGTGTGAAGAAAGAGATAAATTAGTAGAAGCTTTGGAAGTACGGCTCAAGACTTTGGCTTCTAGCATCACCCAAAAAGATAAAGAAATAGCAGAATTGAAACAGGCTGCACTAGAGGATTCAGGAAAGGTCATCTCTTTCTCTTTCTTGTTCCTGTGTGATTTTTGTTGTTGTTATCCATTCATTCTGCAAAACACTGTACTTGCTCTTTGCATTTTGGCTTTATTTTTTTGTTTTTAAACACTGTCACATTGAAACCATTTGCAGCTAATGTAAAAAAAACTCAACCAAACAAACACTTCTTTATGTTTTTGAAACTGAATTTGTAACAGTAGCTGAAGGTTCAAAATATTTAGTAGTATGAATAAACACTCAAGTCTGTTTAATCCTTTGCTTGCCAAGTTGGACTGGAAATCTGAAACAACTATCACATTTGCTGCGTTTTTCACAGCACCAAGGACTTCGTGAACAAATGGGAGGTGAACTTCTTGTAACTCTATCTAACTAAAGTAAAATAAAAAAAAATGCATTACATCTTCCTAGGCTGTTATATGACTTTTCACTTTAAGTAGTAGCCACTCATACATGAAATTACTGGGTTTTTATTGGATAGCTCTCTGTTTTAGCCTACAATTCTAAAGCTGATGCTACCAAGTAATCGTAATGATGCTCATGTGTATGTTAATTTATTTTGCCGATCCTGCAACTTGTGGCAATTTTTGCTGTGTTTATTAGGATAAGGAAACTGATACAGAAGAACTAAGAAAACAGCTGGCTGAGAAGGGTGACTTCATAAAGGAAGTGGAACAGCACATAAATCATGAAAGTCTTCAGTCAGAAGTACCTTTACCTGAAGGACAAGATGAAATAGATCAGTCTGTAAATGAAGAGGTATGTTTGTTATACTTACAGGAAGTATGTACTAATGTACATAGTTTTGTTTTGTTGTTTTCTCAGTATATATTTCAGCAACATTGGAATCTGTCAAAAGTTACTTTTTGTAGTTCTTTGTACTTTAACTAGTCTTCAGTTCTGAGTTTAACTGTACTTTAACTAGTCTTCAGTTCTTGCTTGTTCTTTCTTACTCTTTCATGCTTGCTCTGAGAGTACTTTAGTTAATAGAATAACGTCTCTCTCTACATTATAGAACTTACATACTTGAGGGAAAAATGAGTTAACTAATCCAAGTTCTAGAGAGTTGAAGACATATTTGTAGTGTCATCTCAGTTTGGTTATGTCAGTGTTGAGCTGAAATCCCCTTAAACGACTTCCGTGAACCTATAGTGTGGTAATAGAGATGATTCTGTAATTAGAGCTGCCAGCCCATGTGGGGGTTCACAAGAACAAAAGTCACTTGCATCCCACTTAGAACCAAAGGAAATCAATACTTGATCTTTTCTTTGTGTAAACTTTAACTAACTTTGCATATTTCCTGAACAAAAATTAAAAGGCTTGCAACTGCACTGAGACTTCTGATTCTGACTGAACCCTTATGTGCTACATGAACGGTATTTGTAATAATCAGAGGGCTGGAGCACCTCTCCTGTGAAGACAGGCTGAGACAATTGGGGCTGTTTGGCCTGGAGAAAAGGCGGCTCTGGGGAGACCTTACAGCAGCCTCCTAGTTACCTAAAGGGAGCCTACAAGAAAGCTTGAGAGGGACTTTTGACAAGAGCACATAGTTATAGGACAAGGCATAATGGCTTTAAACAGTAGATTTGAATTAGACATAAGAAATTCTTCACTATGAGGGTGGTGAGGCACTGGCATAGGTTGCCCAGAGAAGGTGTGCATGCCCGTTCCTGGCAGTGTTCAGGGCCAAGTTTGATGGGGCTTTGACCTGATCTAGTGGAAGGTGTCCCTGCCCTTTGCAGGAGAGTTGGAACCAGATGATCTTTAAGGTCCCTACCAACCCAAACCATTCTAATGAGGTAGTTCTTGTGCTAAACTGAATTAATACTACGTGGCTCCGTTGTTAATAAATAATGAACAGGGCTCAACATGGATTTCTTGGAAGTCCCTCCCTGGCTGCTAGAAGATGCATTTCTCCCCTCTTTTGCAGAACTGGACTGAATGCCAAAATGTGTCTCTTCATCTCTTTCTTGTCTGCTGCCAGATAAGACTGGCTAGTTTCTTGCTACTTCATCAATTCAGTGAGTGCTGTACAGATAAAGCTTTTGATGTGTGAGGGAGGACAGAGTAGCTCTCGAAAGGGATGCTGCTTTATTCAGCTTTGTAATAGAAGCCAAGAGAGCACCATAAAATTAGTTATTTTTGCTATAAAATAAGTTATAGAGAAGAATTATGCTGAAGAATTGGTGCTGAAGTATTTACCTCAAGCCAGTAGCAACAATACTTGACGTTGTGAATAAGTTGTGCAAACTGACCCTTCCATCCCACCCTCACTGCAGTTCTTGCAGTTTGTCTGTAAGCAAGAACAAGCAAGGTCTTCAGCTTTGCAGGCAATGGTGCTGCCTGAATGCCTGCTCCTCCTCCAGAGAACAGATAGCGATGTAGAAGTCACTCATCTGACTGAACTGAATTTGGCTTGTAGCTTGCCAGTTGGACGTTGTTACTTACACAATTAACTTCTCTAGTGTAGAAGAGGAAGGGAAAGCTCCCTAAAGATAAGCTAGAGAAAGGTTATACTTTTCTCTCAAAAGTTCCTGTTACTACCTAGTTCCTAAGGAGCAGCAAAGTTAAGGTGAAGAAAATCATGTCAATTCTACTATTGCTAGCTGTGAAAGCTGTGACTAGCTGCCTGTCCTTGAGAAAAATGACTTCGAAACAGTGTCACGTTGAGTTCAGCAAGCAAAGCTTTAAGTTCTGTCATCATAGGCAGGAATATTAACTTTTAAAAACTAAACAAAAAAGTTTTAGAAAACATGAATTAAACTCTGCTGTAGTTGAAGTAGACTTCTTCGCTTCTATTTTAAATGTTCTGAAAGCTAACAGCTGGAAAATTGAATGCTTACTTGGCAATCTACCAGGGAGGGATATGTATTATACTTTTCTAACTCATAGTTACTTTAAAACTTGTTTTCTTAAAATTTATGTATGCTTGCAGGACCATTCAGAAATTGTCCTTGACTCTTCTGAAGTGTCCACAGAAAATGGAAAAACTAGTCGCTTCCCAAAACCAGAGATGGAAATCCAGTTCTCGCCTCTGCAACCCAATAAGACAGAGGTGAAGTACCAGGGCAGCACCTTACCAGTTACAGTTAAAATGCTCAAGCCAAGGAAGAAAAGGAAGAGTGAAGAGATGGATGAGGTATGAACTAGACCAACTGGCAAAATATGTTGTGCAGTTTTTCAATGTATTATTACTTAGATTGTTTGTTAATATACTATCTTCTAGTTCTCACTGAGATCCTAAGGATATAGCTAGGGTATATTTAAACCTCTCTTCCCCTCCCCACCCCACAAGTTGGTGAGTCTCTGGCCTGTGTTGAATAAGGTCATAGACTTACATTTATCCAGACTATGGTCCCTTGTCCCTGATTTGCACTTTCCCTTTTATATTTCTCTGTCCCTGCTGGTACCATTTGCTCCTGTCTCTGGCTCTGATCTGTGGGATTACAGACTAGTTTTGTAGAATTGCTTGCTCCTTTTGGTTTAGCCAGTCATTGGTATCAATTATAATATCTTCTAATAGGCAACTATAAGTTAAGCCCTTGGGCTTAATCAATGCATTTTGGAATTTTGAGACCACTTCCTTTGACTTTATTTCTCTAGCCTGTGTTTTCTTTGGTCTCTTTGTACTTAGAGGGACTATACAGCACTAATTGCACCAGCACCTGAACCTCCCTGTCTTCTGTGGACCTTAGTTCCTCTTTAATTCCTTCAGTTGTGCTAGGTTATATGTTCCAGCCTTCTTAATGTATTGTGGTGTTTACATGTGAGACTCCGGCTCCACAGCAGTTCAAGGTGGTAAAAATCTTCACTATTCCTTCCTGAACTGCATGTTCGTTTCCTCGACGTTTTACCAGCATTAGCATCAACACAGCTATCTGTAAGACATTTACAAAGACTGTGAAACCCTAAGACCATGTTGTGGTGGTACTTACTTTGTAATCATGCTTGGGGGCTTATGAGTCTCTATACTTCTAAGGACTTTCAAAGCTGACAAGTGAGTATGAGGGCGATGACCTGTGGGTGATTTGGCTAGGTGGTAAGTGATCTCTTTCCGTAAATGAGCTTGTCTCAGTTGGAGAGTGAAATATCTGATGCTTTTCTAGCATTTCTTATTCAACCGTTCCCAAGTGATATATTTTTTTAATCTCTTAGTAAAATAGTTAAGGGAAATAATCACTTCAGTGATTAATGTTCAACACTACTTCAATAAACTCATTTAGTAACTTTTTGCAATAATGTTTAGCCAAGTAACTTTTTCATAACATGGAACTAAATTTAAAAGTATCTTATTGATCTTTTATTCACCTAAATGTTACTCTTAAATATTTTTTTTCATGTTACATATGCCAAACAAATAGATTATAAAATTATTCAGTAACTTTAACTGTCACAAGTCTACTGAAGACATGATTTGGTTTTTAAATTTCCTAAAATTGAAAAGCACGTTGTCAGCAACGTCCAATTAAGGACTGGAGGGAAACCTGTGGAGCTAAAATAACCGTGTAACCATCTCTGAATTAAAAAAAAAA
This sequence comes from Chlamydotis macqueenii, assembly GCF_036417535.1. NCBI lineage: Eukaryota > Metazoa > Chordata > Aves > Otidiformes > Otididae > Chlamydotis > Chlamydotis macqueenii. The sequence goes on from NC_141562.1 coordinate 21,411,218, forward strand.
AAACCTAAAACAAAAAACTTTTTTTTTTTTTTAGAAGCAAACAACACCCATCTTTTGAAGAGACTCTCTTCTAATTAAACAAAGAACAAAATCCTTTGCCTTTTCTGACACTGTTATCAGTCAATATGGCTATCAGTTACCTAAAATCTCTTGGCACCACTTCACAAGATAAGAGGTCTTGTAATTACAGCTTAACAATGGTACTATGCTACCAATCTGTTTCTATAGTTGTCACCGTAAATCTGAATTTATGTTTAGATTAGATTTATGAAGTTAATTTCAACTTATGTGTTTGCTTGTCAAATATCTTAAAGCCAAAAGTATAGAAAACAATAGACAGAAGAATTAGTAGATGTCAGAATGGTTTGACTACAGGTATTTCTAGTTCCCTTCTACAAGTTTAACACTTAATTCACATTGGAATAGTTACATCTATCCAGTATTAGCCAATGCATCCCTACTGTTAGTCATAGCATTTAAACAGTGGCTGCTTCTGTAATATAAATAACTGTTGTTCTTTCCAGAAGTATCTTAATTAAAATTTATCATACTTATTTTCTTAGGATTTTGTGAAAACTGAGAACAAGAAAAATGCAAAACCTGCTATGACTAATTCACCTTCTACAAGCAACAAGAAAATGGTTTGAGTTTTGTTCTATTTTTGAAGTTAGTTTGGCCTTTTCTGTAAAGGTGGACTCTAGAAAGGAGCAAACTTTCTTATGCAGCAGTATCTTATCCTTATCTATGTACTTGAATAGAATTCTTAAGCACGTATGTTGTGTTCCTACTAAACTCTAGAAGCTAAGCAAAGAGAAGTCTGCATTTGCTGAGAACGTGTACTGGCTGCAGCGTACAATGATTCAAAGGAAAGGATGTTGCATATTGAATAGTTACGAAGACTAGTTTGAGCATACTTTTAGTATGTGATGTTATAGACAATGCCTTGGAAGTAAAACTAAGTTTCATGTCATCCATATGCATGACAATTATAAAAATATTATTTTAGGCCTTAATGGTAATCTGGGCAGCTTCAGAGGGTGGGTAATCAATTTATTTTCACTGTCACTTTCCTCCTGTTTTATTTATAACTGGAACAACTTGTCTAATGAAATACTCTACAACTTTGAATCTACTTTTTTTTAAAAAAAAATAAACAAACAACTATTTGTTTCCTATATTACTCATACCCTTAATTGTATTCTGTGAAACTTTGACAATTTTTTTTTCTTCTGAGTATAAAGTGAGATTGTCTTCATAGCTTGCTCTGGTAGTATCATTACTATAATGAACAGAGGTGTCAGTAGCAAATCTCAAAATGTCAACTTGAAAATAACATTGAAGCCAAATAAAATGGAATTGAACTTGAAGATAAGGAAATTTTTGACTTAAACAATGATCTTGTATTTCTGTACAGATGTCTACTACACAATCATTTAGAAAAGAACATCCCTTCAGAAAGCAAGAATCTACTTCAAGTAAAAAGTCAGCTAAAAAGAAAGAAGGAACACTACAAAAAATTGGAGATTTTTTTCAAAGTTCTCCTACTGTTATTCATTCTAAAGGTTTGTACAGAACAAGTAAGGCTTGCTTTGTGTTCTCTAGGCATTGTAGAAGGACTCTTCCACTGTAATCCATTAATGTACACATTGTTACTGCATTACACGTTTACTGCATTAAGTTGTTCTTTCATTTATGAAATAATGAAGTCTGACCTGGGGCCTCCTATATTGCATCTTGCAGAGTAGAAAAGGCTGTCTTGATTGCAAGGACCACACAGTTCTAAAGTTTAGGTTAAGTGTGAAAGGTAAACCAGGTGGTGTGAAAAGAGACAATGTGGAATATGTGTGTATAAACTTATCATAAAAGCAATGATAAATGTTAAGTTCAGAATGTCTGAGTTAGTTTGTTCTTGCTTACAGTAAACCAGTTAAAGGCAATTTCAGAAACTTGCCCCAGAAAATAAAGAGCTGAATCCAAACTCCCAAGTCTTACCTTGTTCTATAAGCAATCCCTCTTCCCTCTGCTTTGTTTCTGTGGAAACTGTATTAATGATTTTTGATGTACATATGCGGGAGGGGAAGATCAGTTCTACAGAATCTGAAAGCCAGTATCTCATGAAAATTATTTGGAAGATTTCAATAAGCTGTGACTGTGAAGCAATTAGTGGATTTCATTAAGTTTAAGCATAGCCTTGGGAAGATTAACTGTTAGGACTTTCCACTGGAGAATATATTTTTATTCTTTCCTACAGTAAGATGTGATCTCTGAAGTACTTTGTTTTTTTAAAAAAAGGTTAAAATTAGCAGAGGGCACAAAGAATCACCAGCATTAAATTCTAAAAGGCGCTATTATTTGGTTCGTTAAAACAAGGTCAGTCATTATTCAATGTGGACAGTTAAAATAGATATCCGTACCAACTTGAAAACTTGACTTGCTACAGAGTACATCTTATTTGCTATAAGACAGTCTAGATTTAGTGGAGTGTTTAAAATTTTCCAAGTTTGTCAGATTGGTCCCATGAGGACAATGTATCGTTATCAATGGAAGCTAAATTCAGACTACTCCTAAATTTCACCCTGCAAATCCTGAATCTGAGCAAATGAGTTCTAGTTTGTAACCTTTATTACTGTGTCTTCTATTTTTTTCCTCTTTTCCATAACTTAGTATTGTTTGGGATTTCTTCTTTCCTTCTAGCTCATTGTATGTATACACTCATCTCTTTATAGATCTAGTTTGATAAAATTATACAAGCATATAGAGAAAATTGAGTCTACCCTATGCTTCTGTCAGCACAAAGAAGTTAAGCCTGTTCAACTTCTGTTGAAGTGTTTAACTTCCATTGAAATCTGAACCCAAATTGATTTTTAATGTGCTATTTAAATGTCTACTTTAAGCTTTTGCATCTGAAGCTCTAGAAAACAGTTTCCAGCTATAAAAAACTGTGGTAGTCACATACCACTTCTGAAATTTTATATGTAAACTTCAGACTACATCAGTTTAGTTTTTAAACTGTTTTTAATAAAGCTTACTTTAGTAATTAATTTTGAGGCTCACATAACCAATAAGACATTGATTTACAATAAATGTTTTCTTCTAGCTAAGAAGCTGATGGCAACAATAAGCTCTCCCAAGTCTGTAGAACCAGAGAGTGTCAAAGAAAATGAGGTCAAACAAAAACGAGCTAAGAGAAAACTGTATTCCACTGATATTTCTGGCCCTCTAGATATCCCTGCTTCTTCGGTAAGTGATTACAGGTTACTGTTCTGTCCACTGTAATGTATTTCTTTGATCTTGGCTAAAAATAAACTATTAGAGGGACAGGAGAAACACAAAGATCTGATCAAGTTGCAGAAGAGGTTTGAAAGTACTGACTTATTTCTTGATTCCATCTGACCATTCCTTTAGGTCTTTTCTTCCTGCTGTTTTACTTAATTTTCTCAGTTTTCTCACCTATCTTCTGTGTTTCACTGCTGACTTGCTGTATAGGTGATGCAACAGTCATAAAGATATCTTTAAATTTGGATTCATAGATATTTTAGCTGTTTTTTATGTGGAGGATTACTTTTGTCTCTACTACAGTAACTGAGTCTTAATTTGTTTTTTTCCAGTAGTTAGTGTTCATTTAAGTGCAGCATAAAGGGAGAATATAAGTAGAGACCATTAAGGGATGCATAGATTTTGGAATAGCATTGACTGAAACACTAAAGATAAAGGTCTGCACGTACAGTTAACTTTGCAGGGCAAGTGAGTAACCTAAGGTAATTTCTGATTCCATTTATGCCCAGATGATGTTTGGGTTACTTTAGTATGTGGATACATCCATGCTTTTCTAAAGCACAGTTTAGATTGCCTTCTAGGTGTGCTTAGATTGTGTTGCCCTGTGTAAGGCAGCCTATAGAAAGTCTTACAGGCCAGGGCTTGATACATTATTTCTGAAATCCAACTTTGATTTTTACAGTAACTATATAGTGCTGAGTGTACTCTTGGAAGTACACCTCTTCATTCTGTTTAATCCTTTCTTCCCTTCGCTATGGTGTTTGCCCATACTGAGATCCTATTGAATTTTCTGTAAACTGTATGAATGGATGCAGCAGAAACCGAAATGCTGTCCATAGGAGAATGAAGAAAATTATAGAAATGCAAAGCAAAAGAAGCTAAGAAACTTGGTGTGAAAGACCGAATCCAGGAAAATCAGAGAAAGCTAATGCAATTTAAGCTAAAAATGTTTTCTGCATGCTTCCTGTTTCACAAAATGGATATTAGAGATTAGAAGTGAGATCACATTTTTCTTTGAATTTGTTTCAGCAAAACCAGAATTTTGTGTGTTCCCAGTATTTATTGCTTATTATGATGCACTAAAGTGGTGTCTCTATCCTGGAGACCTATGACTAAAATATAATAGGGAAGTTGCATTCTGAGAGCAGCTTCTGGGAAAAACCATGTTGTGGCTTACATGGGTCTAGAAGTACATGTCATTAGTCTCTGAAGCACTGAGTAACTCTTGAAATACTGTATTTTCCAGATCTTTATAGAACAAAAAGAGAAAGAAAGTGATCATCTAATCATCAAGCGACAGTTACGATCAAAACCAGTTAAATAATCTTGCAAAAACATGTTTGTATTTCCTTGTTCAGGTTTATTTCCATTGTGTTATTTCAGGTGATGATATAAAAAAGTAATGGATACTTAGTCATGCTCTGAAGCCTGTGTAAAGCTGTATGGAATTGTTCCAATGGTTTCCAGTCCTGACTTGATTAAAGCTGAAAATACTATTCAAGAAAGCTTCTGTCTGAATCTTTTTTTGAATGAATGGTTCTCTTTGGAGGTGTTCATAATTTACCCATTGTTCAGTAAGAACTATGCTTGTGTGGAATAATCTAAGTTGCTTTTTTCAGGTGGCCAATATACCTACCACAAATTTGAGTGGGAAAAAATGAGTACACATCAAAACTTGTATATCCTTAAGTCCTTCACAGATTTAAATCTTAAAAAGATTAAAATTCTTAAAGATTAAAAAAAATTCTAATGAAGGGACAAAATTAAGGAATTGACAGTCTTTGGAGAAATATGATGTCTTTCATTGCTTGTGTGGTTTTAACTGTCTTCTATTTACTCTTCTAAATTAATTTATAAGCCTAATATTCTTTCTTGGAGGATTATAATATCTATAAATCATTATAGCGTGGCCAGCAGGTGGAGGGAGGTGGTTCTGCCCCTCTACTCTGCTCTCATGAGACCCCACCTGGAGTACTGCGTCCAGCTCTGGAGTCCTCAACATAAAGACACAGACCTGTTGGAGCAAGTCCAGAGAAGGGCCACGAAGATGGTCAGAGGGCTGAAGCAGCCCACTCTGTGAAGACAGGCTGAGAGAGCTGGGGCTGTTCAGCCTGGAGAAGAGAAGGCTCTGAGGAGTCCTTATAGTGGTCTTCCAGTACCTCAAGGGGGGCTTACAGGAAAGACAAGGAGAAACTCTTTAGCAGGGCCTGTTGTGATAGGTCAAGGGGGTAATGGTTTTAAAATAGAGGGAGGTAGATTCAGATTAGACACTAGGAAAAAATTTTTTTACAGTGAGGGTGGTGGAACACTGGAAGAGGTTGCCCAGAGAGGTGGTAGATGTCCCATCCCTGGAAATGTGCAAAGCCAGTTTGGATGAGGCTTTGAGCAACCTGATATGGTTGCAGATGTCCCTGCTCCTTGGGGGGGGAAGTTGAACTAGATGGCCTGTAAAGGTCCCTTCCAACTCTAACTATTCTATGATTCTGTGTTTCTGTATCTGCTATTAAAATTGACCCACTCTCAGATAGACATTTGACACTTTATTCTAACCATCCAGTTCTGCTCAACTAGAATAGCTACTTTTTATATAGTAAGGTTTCAGTTAGTAATAAATGACTGAGTAAACACTTAAGTAAATGCTACAGTGAGGAAACAAGAGTTTTAAGTCACAGGCAGTGACTGTATTTCATAGGATTTTGCATTGTTTGAAGAACTGTACTGGTCTTTCAGAAAGAGGTGATACTTCTTTGACAATGACCTACTCCTGACACGGATGAAGCAAGATAATCCCAGTAAGTGATCATTTACTGTTAACTTCTTGCTCATGCAGCTTTCTTATTTTTATTTTCTTGAATTAGGGCCAACCATACAATGTTGTTTTTAGTTGAACTATTGGATTATTTTGATTATTACTGCATTTTGATTTGTTTCACCCATCATACCTGTAATTCTGTATCTTTCTGTTTTAAAGAGTTCCTTATCAATCTGTCCTACGCATACATAGTGTTTAGCACCATAGGAAAAGTATCTTGTATACAAGATAGCCCTTTGAGGTTTGTTATTGATTGGCCCAACCACAACAATTTTTCAGAAGTTCCCTAAGCCGTGCTGGTTCATCAGCAACAACCTGTTTGTCTGTAGAAGCAGTGACAGTTTGCTCAAACAGCTAGATAAGTGCTACTCATTTTTTGTTAGTACAGCTACAATCTTACTGTCATTCAGAAATTATTCCATGATTTAACAGTTAAGTGGGTTTTTGTTTGTTTTCTTGGGCTGCTGCTCTGTGTTCTTCTCTTTGAAGAAAAAAAAAAAATATTCAGAGTGACTCTGACACAAACATGAGATTTAAACTGTTTTTTCTTGAAAGAAAAAAAGTGACTTTAAATGCCTGTTGCAGTTTAGCTTTAATGAGAACTTTAAAAATGCAAATCAATGTAAAAATGGCCATCAGTAATTTTTTTTAGTAGCAGTAGTTTTCCTTTAATTTTTATGTGACTAGGGCTTAAATGTGGATAACAATGCTGTGAGTCAGTTTAGTGGCAACAAACTCTGATAAAGCATTCTCTACTGTTCTCCAGTGGACTGTCTGAGCATGAAGTGTCACCTCTTAAGGATAATGCATAGTTCAGTTTTGTAGAATCTGACTTATAAGATCTGATTCTCATAGTAAGTTGTTTGTATAGTTCCCCGCCTGTAGAATGAAGCTGTACTCCTATACTCTTCCATGTCTTGTCCTTAACAAAGAAAGATTGATGCTTTCTTCTTTCTAAATTGAAATTGGCAAAGCAAGCCTGATTGACAAATCACTCAGCTCTGCCATTGCTTCAGCTTTTTATCTTCATCTTTTGTCTGTGTGAATGACAACTTGGAATTCCTTTTCATTAGCTCATGCTTGGTGTTGCCATCTTCTCTCTTCCTTCTCTTCATTCTAATGTAAAAATGTAAAATCCAGGTGATAGCGAGATAGTTCTAAATAAAAATAAATGCAATGTCACTTAATAGCTATTCACATGTAGAATTTTATATTTTGAGCCCCTTTGTCCTTTCCCAGTTTTTCTGTTTCTGCTGTCTGTGGTCTATATGTCTGGATCGATCTCTTTCAGGACTATAGAAGAGCATAGCAATGAAGATTCTTACCTCATGTAGGTGCAAGTTGTTCATTTTACAGAAGTCTCATAGCTGAAGACAGTAAATAAAGTGAAGTCATATAACAGTCTTAAACAATGGGACAGTACTTGGAATATTTATTCTTTGACATTCTCTTAACATTTTGTCTGGTTTTTTTTCCCACTTTTATCAGCTGTTTTCAGTCAGCTGTTTATCTTGACCCTGAACTGAACAGTTTCTGTTAATTTTAGAACCCATCAGCATGTGCCTGTTTAGCTGGATTGTTCCTTCCATTGTGTATAACCTTGCACTTGCCTGCAGTGAAATTCATATGCTATTGTGTTGCCTTGAATGACAGTTTGATTGCTTATCATTAAATCATCAAATGGTCTTAGAGCTCTTAACCAAGAAACATTTGCAAGGTAAATGCAGGATTGGAAGGATGCTGAATTACTTGATGGTTGCATGTACAATTTTTTTTTTATTGATTCACATGTGTGGAAGTAATAGAAATATCTTCAGCCATTTAATGTCTCTGAAATTGTTGATACAGGAAAGAACAAACGCTATCAATCAAATATAAAATTTTGTGGTTTCAAATAACTTACCCATGGAGTCAGAAAAAAGTTAAAAGAACAACTGACAAAACATTTAACTGAGTTTTTAAATTACTCAGGTAAATGCAATTTGGTTATCTCTGCAACTAACTAGGAAGTAGAATCTCTCAATTTATTCAAGCCACTACGACACTCAGGAATGCTACTGTACTTCTATTGCCAATTTTTAAAAGTTCTTGTATTTACTGAAATTTCATCAGTGTTGCTGAGCTATCTGGAGGTTACATGAAAACCTGGGGTTTTTTTTTGTTTGTTTTTTGTTTTTCCTAGAAGTCATTTGAATGAGTGTTTAGTATAATCTGAGCATTAGAGTAGCTATATATACATGCACAACATCTTCGGCTGTTTCATTTATTCTAGTTTTTTGTCTCAATTGCAAGAACTGCACTAAATAAACTTCCTTGATAGGTGTAGGCTTGGTTATCAAACTATCTGGTTACAGATTTTTAATACATACAGAAATAAAGCATGCTCCCTTTTGCTTTGGTCAAGGGATTGTGATTTCTGTACTTCCTACAGCTCTTGAAGTTTGAACCTGTATGTTGGTAGCCTAGAAAATGGGTCATACTTTGTGTACCTCCTTTGTCTATGTCAGGATTATCAATTATTTCCTGTGCAGGAAGAACATGGGTGTGATATGAAGGGGAAAAAAAATCAAAGAAAGCAGGTCTTCTTTATACTACCACATAAAGATTTTCACTTTCAGTTCTTTGGAAGGAATGGGAAATACTTTTTTCCTGGTCAGGATTGAAGCAGGCTTGGTATTTTCCTTTCAGCTTCTTTGAAAAGCAAAGCAAAAAGATGTTTTACGACATCACTTCCCTTTGGCCTTTAAACTGTTCCTGATAAGTACCATAGCTAACTAGAAGCTGAGCATGATATGCCTCCTCTTTATTTTATTCTTACCTTAGTCTAAGGTTAATCAGTTAGTTTGCAGAGCAAAGATAATATTTTTAGTCCATTAACGGAGGAGAGCTCAATTCCTTACCTATTAAAGGCTAAAAATAAGCACTGTTTGCTGGAAACTTGGTCTATATTTTGACATGAATAAGACATCTGGTAATACTTAAACTTCCCTTGTTCTCTTCAGAACTTTCTTGGCTGTAGGAAGGTTGTACCCCAACAATGTTGTGTGATGCATGTATCACTGTGCATTGTTGGTTGGAGAAGAGTTTCTATATAGGAAATGGGGTTGTGCAGTGCTGATATCCTAAAAGAACTCAAATCCCACAAAGGAAAGTCTCCTGGGGTAGAAACAGTTGACTTTCACTGCTTTGCTGCTCCGTCCACTTTGAGTAAATCTAGTTTCTGAAACAGGACAACTTAGTTCAGTATCAGTCTCTTCTATGCATTGAAAACTACTGATGTTTAAAATGAAGTTTCAATTTCCCAAGAGAATCAGCTTAGTTCCTTATAACTTTAATAACAGACTTTAAAGACTTAGCTTCACTTCTTTTGCTGTTTCGTTTTCCCACACAGAGAGGGAAACTCTTCCATAGTATGAAACAGTTCTATTTCTAGTGTAACACCTGAATTCTGCTAAGTGCCTTGTACAGCAACACCATTATCTTTTGAATAGTTCCTTTTGAGCATGTCATTCTGTGAGGAATAATTCTTAGAAAACAACCTGTGCTATACTTCTTTCAGGCTGCCCCAACTTTTCCAGTGGTTAAGCCTCACCTTGAAAAGACTATTCCTTGCTTAACTTCAGTTCATTTGGGGTGGACAATTTTGCTCTTGCCATCCTGGTGACACTCCAGTTACAGATACTAATGAAGGCTTCTCAAAGGAAAATATGAAGACATTACTTCATATAAGTCAAGCTTTTCTATTTTGGCAAAAGAAAACAAGGAAGAACAGTGGCATCATTTAATCAAACAGTTCATGAAGTGAGGGTGTCCTGGATTTAAAGTGAGAAAAGGGAGTAGAATATTTTTGTGGCGATTTTTCCAGCCATAGGATAGATTTATGTAGATAATACAAGTACTTGAGCGTTCTTGAAACTTGATTAGATGAGAGAAGAAAAACAAAAAAAAAGTTAAAGCACGCCTGCCTGGGTCTCTGCGGAGCCCGCTGGTGCCAGGCTGCCGTGTGCCCAGGAGGTGGCGCCGGGTCCCCGCCCGCCCGGCCCCGCCGAGCGCTGCAGCTGAGGGGTGCGGGGGCCGGAGGGTTTTACCTGATATCCAACGTAGCCAGTCCTCACAGAAAGCTCATAACGGAGCCTTGCTGGACTATATTCTCTTGGCAGGGTCCTAGTCCCTCCACGTCTTTTTTTTTTTTTCTTTTTTTTTTTTTCTTTCTTTCTCCACCCCCCCCCCTTCTCTCCTGCTACGATGACGCTGCCTATACACACAAGCAACCAGCATCAAGCCCTGTTGTAACAGGACTTCTTCTGAGGGTGGGGTTCTGCAGTGAAGTATTGGTGTCTGCTACTGTAACCTGCTCACCCGTGGCTGCACACTAGCATTTCACAGGAGTTTATATACTTTTAACGAAGATGAAGGATGTTTCAATTGAAAATTCATTAGGCAGAACTAGAGGTCCTCCAAGGCTTAAGAAAAAGTAGATGCTGGATTTGTTAAGGAAGAGTTTGTTTCAAAGTTACTGGATTTAATATTTATAGCATTTTGTGTAAGTGCTATAACACTGTTTTATTTTTGAATGACCTATAAAAACAAGAAATCATTAAAAAGTCAAACTTTGGAAGCTTAACTGCTTCATATTAGCCAGACATCGGCATTGGATGCTAACAAGGAGGTTAGTACTGATCTTGAGAGGAACATAACGTTTGTGACTCCCAGAAGAGACGGGCAGCTCCTACACAGGTACCTAAACAAGAATTTACAGAAGTATGTGTGTTTGAAATAATTGTCCTTAACAATTTTTAAACCTGTCAATGTATAACAGTTACAAGATAAACACTGTTTGAACTTGGGCAGAAACCGATTTTAAAAGTTTTGTTTTACTTGCCCTGAGCTGGTGCGTGACATGTCTTACTCCATGTGCAAATGTGTATACCATGTCTGACCCATAATACTTATTTTGGTTTGGGTTTAGCATAGCACTGGAGAAGAAAAAAAATTAATATTAACATGGGAAGCCAAAGTACCTAGAAAAAAAAAGTCCCATCTGATAGAAGCTGTTATCTCCTTCCAGCATTAATGAGAACCGGGCAAACGCTTCCAGTAGACAGCAGAATACCTCATAGCCAAACTCCAAAATGAAACACTATAGCTTGAAATAGTTGGTGAGATCATTGAAGACCACTGATTAACTGTAATCTTCAAATTACTTGACCAAATAATTCCATTCCAGAAATCTGCAAGTTATTGACCATGTGATATTGGAGGCAAAGGTTAACAGAGCTTCCATCTGTATCAAACCGTCCCATAATATGCAATAACATCATAGAAGTACTTTTTGGAAAAAAAAAAAAGCATTTTTATAACAAGAACAACATAATTGCTAGATTCCACTGTTAAAAAAAAAGCCGTAGTGCATTTACTATACTGATCTTGTGCTTTGCTGCTACAAAATTGACCTCTTATAAAATTTATAAAATGTCACTGTTCGGTGAGTCTCAGACTTATTTGTCTGTATTTTCATAATGCAGAACAGGCAGGGTGAATAAGTTGCTTCACTAACTAATTAAATGCTGACATTTTAATATAGCAGCTTTATCAGTTTGACAACCTCTGCTGTTTAACCACTGTGACTTAACTGGGTAACTTACAAAGTGACTGACAATTTTTTAAGATGCTGTGTTGTCAGTGAGTTCTATCTGAGCTGAGGCTTTGCAAAGTGATGAGGGCAAGAGAGATATTACTGCTGCGCAACTTCTCAGCGCCACCTTCTTGCTACCAGATGCTCCTAGCAAATGAGGCAGTGCTGGCTTCTCTTTCGGCAACCCTCTGGGATGTTGCAGTGTTGTCAGCCAGAGCCAGGCCATGGGCACTGTGCAGCAGTCAGATAAGGAGCAGAAAAACTCACTGGCTTGCCGTTTCTGCAAAGTCTCTGAGCTCCCTATTGCCCAGTGATGAATGGAATGAAATTACCCGCGCTTAGTCCCAGCTACACCAGCCTCTCCGCATCTAACATGATGTTACTTTTCATGTTTTTGATGAATTACTTAGGCTGCGACACTGACTTCAGTAGAACGGGGATTTGACTTCTAAGTGTGAAAGGTGTTGGAAAGTCTCAGACTTTACGCCACAAACATGAGGTCATATGCTCCTCTGAAACAGATGTTATGATCACAGATCCAAGTGTTTCCTTATTGAAAGAAAGTTTTGTGATCACTTGCAGGAACAAATAGATGTCGGTGACAGCTGTGATGCTCCTGCACAGGTTGACATCCTCCCTTTCTCCCACAACAAACTCTGGCTTTTTGACCAATGCCAATTTGGACGTGTTTTATCTGTATCTTTGCATTCAAGGTCTTGATGAGGAAGAGGCATTTGGAGAAAAGATGACAAAGTCTGTGCCTTTAGTCCCCGCAGAAGGAGCACACTGCTGCTGTAACAGGGAATTCTTTGAAAAGTGACTTTGAAGCAATCTTATGCTTTGAGCATAGTTGGGTGTTGAAGTAAAAGCAATGACTGAATTCCTGAGGAAATGCGTGTCTTGGTAGTATCTTCTGTACCCTTCCTTTTCCCCTCCCTGCTTTTCTTTCCTATTATGCTACAGCTTTTGAAACAGAGACAGTGTTATTCTGCAGCTTATTCTGTTCTCTTATAAATACTTATGCTCTTCACCAGTAGTTTGTTTTTTTAGTTCAATAAAATATGATCTACAGTAAAACAGCACTTGAGGGTTCTGTTTACTACACTTGGAATGGGCTGATGACTCTGTTCCCTTTTTATGTCACGTTAATTCACTTCACTCTTCTTCTACCAGCCCACACAGGAAATCAAAATATCAATTTTGGTTTTGTTTTTAACCTTACTTATAGAGATCTTATTGCTAGAGAAAAGAACAATGACACTTCTCCCATCTTTTCAACAAATAGAATTTTAAAAATCTGAATAATTATTAGTCAACAATCTTATTTTTTAAATCAAAAACTGAGTTCCAGATAAAATAAGCCATTAATTTTTTTTTTGTAATGTTAACATTGAAATGACTGAAAATTAATTACTTTATTATCACATGGACAACAGTGAATTAAATTAAAACTGTGGGCAGAGAATTTCAAAACCACCTTTTAATTTCTCTTGGTTCCTGTCAGTTTTTCCTCCATTAACTAAAAACACTTGAAACATGAGTCTATGTGATAGTAAGACTAATTGCAGATGATTTGGAAGAGCTCGTAATAAGCGTAGTGATGGACAAAACCCCAAAAATACATTCAGAACCCAGACACTGCAGAACATCAGGACCTTGGAAATCAGACTAGCATGCTGGAATTGTAGAGAATACTGATATGAGAATGTACTGATCTTAAACTTTTAGATAATGCGATTATTTTTTTCATACCTCACAGCTTTGCTTTCCAATGCTGTGATACAAAGAAACCAAGGATTAAAGCAGAAAGAGGAGACTAAGTCACTATGTTGGGAACATACTTACCTCTTTGTTAGAGCATCCTATCCCAGCTTCGAAGGTGATTTAATTTGTAAATTGAATTGGCACAAAGTGCCTGTGTGATAAGTAAAATGTCTATATTAGCTGCTATATTATTCAAGTTGCCCTGACTAACTGCTATGTTAACTACAGCATGCTAAAACCTGTCCTTAAGTGAGATTGTATGTGATTGTGTTGGCTTCCATAGAAATTTGACTGCAGAATTTAGCCCTGGGTCTTCATGAAAGACTGTATTCAGAAGCAAATACTTTAGGAGGTACAACCTGTGAGTTCTGAATGAAAAGTAAGAAATCTATGGCTTAGAATTTGTCAAAGGAATAAAAAAGTTACCACTGATCAAACAAAAGCTCCTGAAGTACTGAATTACTTGCTGGTGTTATCAGAAATTTATTGACACATAAATGCTGACAAGCTGATCTTATTTACAGGAGGGGCTGGAAAAGCTGGTAAGAGCATAGCCTCAACATCAGCAGAACCACAGAGGTTAGACCATCTCAGGCTTTTAAAATACTTTTTCAGCAAGGAGTGCTTAGTCTCTGAAGTGCTTCTTTGTAGCATTCCAAACAATGAAGGAAAATAAATTATTTCAACAAAACTGCCACATTTTAGCCCACCGCCTCTTGTGAACACCACAAAGCAGTTCTACAAGCCTGACTCCACAGCTTAGCATTGACTTTCCCTTGGTCACAGTTGTGGTGTCAGCACTTTTGGGATCAGAGAGACCTCATGGAGCTGCACCAGTGGCCAGTTAGAACAAAAGCCAGGGTGGGGGAAATCTGTATTCTGTCAAAGCCATTACCTGGAAGCTCTGAATTTATCCATTAAACTAGGAAAGGTAGGAACTGGAGGCTAAAATTTGCAGATGGCATTATCAGCAAAATAATTGTCTCCAGTCAGTGATGTAATTTTCCTGTAACAGAGATTAGCAGTGTCTGCAGGCGATTCAAGTGTCATCTCTGTGAGAGGGGTACAAAGCAGAAAAGAATAGCACACCTCTGGAAAGGTTAAAGCTATTTTTTAACTTCAACAGTAGCTGTAGGCAGCATTTGCAGGAAACAATCTTCAGAAAATGTCCTACATTGCATATCTCTGTTAAATTTATTTTTTCCTTTTAAACAATACAAACTTCAGAAAATATCTAGCCATAAATATTTCAGATCTGTTTTGATCTAACTGAGTTCACGTGCCTTTCATGTGTTTTTTGTATTTTGAATGTTTCAGTAAACAACAGAAATTTAAGGGAAAAACAGGGTGTACTACCTCCACAGAAAGTTAGGGAAAGGATTACTGAGAGGAGTCAAAATGGCCTGAAGAATGGCAGCATGTAGAACTAGAAGTAATATTAAAAAAAAAAAAAAAAAAGCAAGCTATAGGAATAAGAGACTGGAAAGACTGGAAGAGGGTTGGACTGGATGAGTTTTCCAAGAACCAGGTCACTCTGCTGGATCCATGACAGACAGTAGCCCCATCCAGTATCAAAGCCTTCCAGAGTGGGAGTCCAAACCCTTTAGGAAATTCCCTGCCCTCTAGATCTCCCTGCTGCAGTAGGAGTTCATTATGCCTTGTTCTGTCATCATAGGATACAAGCCCTTTGTAACTACTTTAATGTATTAGAAGACAGCTTTCTTGAAAGGTCGTATTTTCTGGACCTCGGCTCATTCCCTGTGCTCTCTCCTTTGGTTATCCCCATTTAGGGGAAGAGATATCTCTCTCTCTCCTGGTCACCATCATGCACCAGCTCCACTTGTTTCAGGTTTTCATGGCGTGGTATGTTCTGGGGAACTCTGCAAGCAAAAGTGAGTCAGAAGAGATCACATGGTTCTGCCTTCATCCCAGCCCGTTTGATCTCCCTTTTAGAAGCTTGGCTAGCTGATACACAAATAAAATTACCATGCAAAGCCTTGCACCGGTAAAGGATTTGCAGCATACTTTATCTGTGTCTTCACAATATTTATGTATGAAGCATTTTTTCTCTTGAATTCCCTTACATTCTGAGGTGTGCTAAGGTATGCACCTTGGTAAACATCTTTTTCTTAGAAAACACACAAAAACATAGAAGAAAATCTATCTTTTATTCAAAAAGTAGATAGAAATTGTGGTATAGTATAGCATCATTTGTTATCTTTGGCAGTATTTGGATTTATTTTAACTATGTCAATTAAAACTAGAAAAATCACATGAGGTTTTCTTTGAAAAATCTAGGAAACTCTTGGCTAAACTTTCTCCTTCACAGAGTTCGGTGTCTCGAATTCCATTAAGAAGTGGAAGAAAGGATTCTTGGAAAATGTTGATGTGCCAAAAGGAGTTAATCTGAGGCAGTTCTTGGGTAAGATTTATTGGAATTTTCTTTAAATTCAGATTTTGTGGAACTCCTTTTTACCTTTCAGGATGTTTCTGCATTAAAAAAGGGTAAATAAACTGAATTGTATGCATGTGTGCACTTCAGGAATAAAAAGACTTTTAAACTCCAAATTCAATTACGATAGCCAAATCTTTGCTCTATCTGATTTGTTAGCATGATTTCACAGCTGCTCTCAGTTAAGCCAATTACTCACAAATCTTTTAAGCAACACAGTGTCACAGAGCACAGATCAAGCCTCCTCTCATTTAATTATAGCTGCTACACTATGTGGTATAATTGGAGAATTCCCCTCCGTGCCATGGAGGATAGGAAGAAGCAGCCTGAACTCAAAATCAGATGCAAATGATTGGAAAAGGGCCATGACTATGTGTTATAATTTATTTTAAGAGTCTGAAAACTATCAATTCTTTTTTTTTTTTTTTGGAACATCTACAATTCCCATGTTATAGTATTTCACTGTTTACTGAATTTCACAGAATTTGAGAATCCTGGAATTGAGTTAGCCTCACATCAACAATTCCAGGTACAACTGGGGTTTTTTATTCTGGAAAATAACTACATTTGAACCTGCCACGGAAGAAGTGAGTCCCCTACAGGAGAGAAAAGGTGAATGCTGGTATGGTAGTCCTCATGCAGACTTCTGCTGGCCCCAGAGTCCAAACTATGGATGCTGTCCTATGGAGTGTTTGGCCAAGGCTGGTTACAAAGCAGTCTTGAGCATCTTTACAGCATGATACATGAGCAGGGAAAGAAAAAAAACTTTCATTCACTCCAAGGTGCCCTATTGAAAATTGCGGTTTTTTTGTTACTGTTTTTTCTACCTCTGACAAGGTCTTGGTGCTCTTGCAAACGGGGATCAGAGAACTACGTGAAACTTTCCTCATGTGCAATTTAAACAGGCAAAGTAAAATTCAAGCCAAACACAAATGCAAGGAACAGTAAATAGACCTTTTATGAAATAGAATGGCTATTTGAAGGCATGAACAGTGCATGACTTTTCTCCATAGTGTGAACTAGGTCTTGTTGCCTCTCCTTCCACCAGTCCCTTGGGTGATTTTGGATTTGCAGAAGACCTATACTATTGGCTTTGTTCTGTAATTTCTGCACTGATCCCTTGAGAATTTTAGTCTGTTGCTGTGTACCTTTCTCTGAAGGGCACAGAAATTCTGCACAACGACTCTTGTCAGTGAGGAAATGTCCGAAATGTCTGTTGTGCTGCTTACATGTTTCCAAGCGTGGAGGGGATGACCCTTCTTCCACTGAAGCCTGAGTTGGGCTGAGGGTGCAGAAAGCTGTTATACTCTGTCTCCACCCTGAACACCAAGGAATTATCAACTACTTTGGAGGAGTATCTTTAATGTAAACCAATTAGCATTATACTTCTTAACACTATAATATATAATACATAATACAGGGGAAACACGACAATTTACAGAAGCAGTCTACACCTTGTGTCTGGCATCATCTGATGTATGATTGCAAAGCAGGTTCTCCTAGTAGAGGAAAAATTACATCTGAATTCAGTCTCTTATCAGCCTAGCAGTTTCTGTTTACAGCTGAGAGAAAATCTCCCAAACCTTACCTCGAAAATGAATGCCAGAGTACATTTTTGTACCAAGGGAAGCTACCCTTTATGGAGCAGCATGATGTCTCTCCTATGGCCAATGCTCCAGCCCTGGGTTCCCACGTGTGATGTCTCATTGTGTCAAAGTTTAACCTCTCCCATTGCAGCCTGATATCGCCATACTTGGGTAATCCTCACTGACCAGTGCGGTTAACTTCTGATTTTTGTGCCAGTGTGTTAGGCACAGAAATGCCTCTGTATCCTTGTGCACTGATTAGTTTTCCTTTGTCATAAAACCTAAATCGTCGTCAGGTGAAAAGTTCTCTGTTAAAGTATCTGTAGGAGTAATGGGATAATTTCAGTCCTAAGCAGCAGTTCAAGTGGTAGCAGCACTTAGATGCTGAATGTTTTAATGAGAGAGCTTATAGATGCCCCTTATTTATGCATTTTGCAACATCATAGTACACCCACACGCTTGTATGTGAGAGAACATCCTGAGAAGGAGGCTTTCTCTTCTGGACTGTAAACAGAGCTGGAGATGCTGTTCAGTAACATTTCTCAAAGGCATCCCAGCAATTTCTAAGTGTCCAGGGACTTCACTGTGTCACTTAACAAAAAAAAAAAAAAAGAAAAAAAACCCCAACAAAACAAAACCCAAACAACCAAACAAAATGAAATAGCGGTAATGGTAATAGCAAAGCCTGGGAGAAATGGCGTATGGACTGGCAGATCTCCAGAAGTGGGTTTAAGTGGAAAAATCATCATTTAACAGCAGTATTTCCAATGGAACTGTAAAGACTAGTGCTAGGTCTGATACAACTCAGTGCTTTTCATAAACAACAGAGAAAGGCATATGAAATATTTTACAAAGTTTCAGGTTGTTAAGTCACGCTGAGAGGTACATCACAGAGCTAGGCTGAGTCCATTTAACTGCAATGTGTTTTATATGCGAAAAACCGCAAAGTTCAGTATCTAGCAGCAATGCCTGCAAGGTCCCACTCACAGAAGGAAGGAATGCTTCTGGGATGTATTGCCTCTGAGTACCTTTGCAGGGTTATGTATCAGACACCAATATGTTGAGTTTAATGAAAAGTACAAGACCAGAGGCAATATTTAGGTGTGCAGAGAGACCATGAGAATTCTAGTTAGGGACATGGTTTAGTGGTGGACTTGGCAGTGCGAGGTTAATGGTTGGACTTGGTGATCTTAAAGGTCTTTTGACTCATCGAATAACTTACCAATTGCATAGTGAACATATTCTTTGACAGTAACAGTTACACATTTCAGCACCCAGTAACCTTTTTCTATCAGTTTGTGTCTTTTCCCGTTCAAATCATCATCAATATTTGTCTATGAACCTGGGGGCAAATACCCTGTCACTTCATGATGTTGTTAGAGTGGGACCTTTATGTTACTAAACATATCTCCAAATCAGTGGGGAAAGGTGTCTAAGGGAGGGCTGGGGATGGGAATGTTAGAGTTAGAAAAGTGATACCAGCTGTCCTCACGGCTTTGCTGCTCTCTTTGGGGTCACTACAGGCACAGCCTCTGGTGAGACACCTGCAGAAACCTGATGCAAATCCAACTGAAGACATGGGACCAGGTGTGCTTCTGCAGAACAAAAGCCCTCTGATTTGCGTCATGCCTGGTACAAGGGAAGACCTGGCAATAAGTTTATGAGCCCTTCCACTTTCATTAGCGTTTACTTTCCCAGAGCAGCTTGATGGTTGTCTCCCCTCTCTCTGCCGGCTCTGTGGGAGCGCAGCGAGGGCTGCAGAGCCGAAGGCAATCCCGAGGGTGCCAGGGTAGGGCCCATCTCACAGCACGGTGCGGGAGCAGGTCCTGGGCAGGCTGGGCAGGGCCATATGGACCATCAGAGCCTGCAGTGCCCTCACAGGCTCTCTGCTTAAGCAAGGGCAAATAAGAACCAGTCCAGAACTATTTTACTGTGTAATCCATAGGAGAATCAGGCTTTAGTATTCTGGGAAATGGTGAAAAACACGGGAGGAAATGTTCATATTTCCTTATCTCAACTGATCCTGACTTCCTTGGAGTAGTTTTTGTGCAGCTATGAAAGGGTTTTTCTTTTTTTTTATAGGAGGCTGATCTTTCACTCTGGCTGAAAACAGTTTAATTGAGTACAAAATATCAGTATGATTCTCTTCCATAAAGAGAAAAAGGGCTGAGGCTTTTTAACAAGGCTCTAGTAAATTTCACCCTTTTGTTTTGTGCTTCTTTCTTTGGCACCAGATGCTACTCTGGGTTTTTTTTTTTTATTATTATTATTTTTCCTTTGTGACGTGTTCATCTGAAACATACTTAATGCTTCACAAAATGCTCTCTTGAAAGGGCTGACATGGGTCAGCAGTGCTTGCAGAGATTACCAAATTATAGCAGGGCTGCACTGAAACATCCTATATCTTTCTACCTTTCCTTAAAGAAACTACAGGACTAAAACGAAAGCTTCTTGTTTTATTTATTTAATTTTTTTTGCTTGTTCTCATACAAAGGTACAGAGAAGAAAGAAAAAGATGTCCTAAAGGGAATTACATTATAAAAGTTCCACCAAGAATAGGGCAAACAGGTGTTTTTCCCAGTTATGAAATGATCAGTCTTTTCCTTATTTACTACCCATACATACAAATAAGTAGGAGTTGCCATTGGCAGGTGGCTTTTACTAAAGTGAAGTAACTTTTATATAAAAAAAATGGGTTTACAGTTATTGTGAGTTTATTTAAGAACCTCTCACCTCTGGGGTTGAGCCTTCAGCTTTTGCTTGAATCGGATGTTAAAAGAAAATGTTTCAGTCTCTGTGCTACCGCTGCTTACAATGTGATTTGTGACTGAGCATCTTCTGCAAGAGATACGGGGGTTGTGAGTGGGGAGTACTGTGAGACAGCATCTGGTACACTGCAAGAGAGGAAGGCAAAGCTTCCAGCAATCTGTCCAGAAAACTCCGGAGATACCACAAACTGCTGAAATCTCCTGAACATAAAACTTTATCACAATTTACACTTTCTCTTTTCAAGTTTTTTCTTGGTCTTTGCCTGAAATCTTAGTTTGCCTTTTGAATTAAAAATATTTTTAAAACATTTTCATCAAAAGGATTAAACAGCCTAAGATATATTGACCCCTGCCTAAAAATAATAAATTCATACTAGTATTTATTGTTGTTAAAGGTTAACTGTAACAATAATTGTGTTATTATTAATATAAACAATCTTGCTAAAGTTCAAATAGAGAAACTAATAATACTAATTTCCCCAGAAATCTTCCTTCCTTGTTCTAAATTTGTCTTCTCTGCCATGCAATCTGTGCACTTGCAATCCACATTCAAACGTAGTGGCTTTGGCTAGTGTGTCAAAAATGATTAGGGTTTTTTTTTTTCAATTCAAAAGTTCTTTCTGTTTAATTTATTCAGTAAAATGCTGAATCAAAACAGGAAGAAAACATTTTAGCTTTGACAAAACAGCTCAACTGTCTTAAATTACAGTTTACGCAGAGATTAAGGTGTGACTTGGGAGTCCTTTTGTTTGCGTGTTCTAAAGTGGAAAACCATACAACTGTTGAAAAAGTCCCTTTCTCTTACCTCTAGACAAAAAAAGAATTTCCTCACAAATTTCTAGAGGCAAATACAAGGTCTTGTAGCACACATAGAGTGAGCTAGGCTTTGCTACTCCTTATGGACTGTCAGCAGAATTTATTGCAGTAAATTCATTAAAGGTGTGAGAGTCCACAGGTGCCTCTGCAGGGGTAACTTGTTTCCTGAGAAGCTGCTCAGGCATTGGTGATGGTGTCTGACCTGAGAGATATTAAGGACAGCTGAAGTCACTAGCTAGATAGGTTTCCTGGGGTGGGGGAGAAGGGGTGTGCGGTGCCTGCTCTGTGCTGTGGAGGGTGGAAGAGAAAGGTTTTGAGGAGCAGATGCCTGTGTTCTCAACTTGTATTGAACTAACCAGCACAGCTTCAGTCCTGTGCTAGGTAAGAGTTGAATGTTTATTTTCTTCTTCACATTTTTGATTAAATCTTCTTTTTCTCAAGAGGTTAATGTTTTTTTCTCATCTGTAAATTGTTTCTGCTGTTTGTCTGGGAGGTTTTTGAAGTGACTTCTGATGTAGGCTTTATTTTCTATGGTGCAGAATGAGATAAAAATACCGAAGCTTTTTCAGGTTTTCTGATCTTTATTAAGCCTACATTTTGTAAAACTTTATTTCACTTCAAAGAGCACTCTGCTTACAAAAGAACTGAAGTGAGTGGTTTTAAAGAGCAGTTACTTCTGCAGCAGATGAAAAGATCTGGTGCTTTTCCTAGTGTGTTGAGCTGCATGTTCAGTGCTGTGGAAGTGAACACTTGACTAAGAACTCCATTAACTTTGTGTTAATCTTTGGACTTTTGTAAGTGCAATACGTTGGTTTTGTCTGTACTTCAGCAAGCAGATCTTAAAATAAATGTGTAGGTAAATGTTATAGTACTGTTAAAACATGAAAGGATATGAATTTAACTAAATATTCAACAGAACTATTTTGTTTTGCCTTTCTTACACAACTGCAAGTGAAAAACAATTGTCAGGTTACTCCAAGTAAAATTCAGGTATGTTGTGTTTTAATCTGAAAAACATGATGTTTTTGCAGAAGGACTCTTAAGTTGTACAGTTCTATTTCCTCTACAGATAACTCTGCAATGTTTCTGTTTGAAACCATAGGCAATTTAAAGGATTAATTCTATATTACTCAAAATCTAAATCTTGACTATAAAGGCAAAAATCACACCCTATGTCTTCAAGTGACTACTAAATGTTTCAAATTTCAACCTTGAAACAGAACAAACCAAAGTTGTTTTCTAGCACAACAAAGCTCTGTTGTAAAAACCTGAGGCTCAGCCATGACTGGATGGATGTGCAGGGCTGTGAGGTCACTCTGCGTGTGACAGTGAGTTTGATGTAGGTATGGTGCCTATTAGGTTTTTGGTACAGCACACAGATTTTTGTTTTCATCTCTAATACTCCTGGTGAAGGTGGCAAGAAATAATACTGTTCTTTATCTTGCTGTGCCCGTGCTTCTAAAAGCTCAAATGCAGAAGCTGTAAGGAGAGGGTAGGGGCTCGGGCTGGTCCTGATATCACACAGGTGGCCAAGTGATGGGTCTGCCTCTGCCAAAAGTGGCCTTGAGGTTTGCTGAAGTTGCCTGTGGTGAGTTTGAGCAGACAAATTACTTCAGGTGTTTGCTTGTATGAAGATTGGCTTAGAACAACAAAATGTAGGGACTCAGCTGAAACAAATGTTTTGCTCTTGGAGGAATGTGCTTGAAACAATAACATGAAGTGTAAATGACCTGGGAAAGTGGAGGACCCATAGGTGACTTTGAGTGTAGTTTTCTGGTAGGATTTCTGTCACACTTGTCTAATTTTGTAATTCCTTTGACTCTTCCTGCAAGCAGCCTGAGAGGGGTGTAACAACAACTTTCCTTGAAACATGACAGTCTGAAATACCAAGTTGTTAGTTGAAACACACAAGGTTTGCATAAAGAGTATGACTCCTTTTCCACCTGTCTCATAAAATGCCATAAGATCTCAGTTGCAAAAGTACTTAACAGGTAGGAGCTGGAATTAAAACTTTGGGTATGTTGGGAGGAAGAATAGCTCTACCTGTAAGTCGGCTACACCCAATAAGCCATAGTTGTTTTCTGTAGGTCTGGTTTTTGTCAGTACGAGCCCTGCCAATACAAAATCAGCTGGTTCTATTCAGATGCTGAACTTTGTTAGCTGTATTTTGATCATGATGCCTCTGGATGGTACTTTCAGCAGATGGCTAAATCAAAACCTGTCTGATATGTTAAGTAGTACAAAAATAAAGAGATACAGCCAAGAGCTGTAGTATGTGTTTCCCAAAATACTTGCCTCCCTGTAGAGGGACAGAGCTGGCTCTGACAGATGTTTTCGCCTGCAGGTTGTTTCTGTCTACATGTGCATGCAAAAGGCTTTGTCCTTTGACTAGATCTGCCCTAACTCTGTCACTAAATATAGTAAAGGTTGTTTGGTAAAAGCTTATGCTTATTAATGCTATTTCAGTAAGCGTCAAACATCTGAAAATCCTGCATGCTCTGAAGCTGATGGTGTTTGCAATGTTCTCAGTGTTTTGTGTGCTTCGCATCTGCGAAGACCCAGTGTGTCTTACTTAAGCACCGGTTGCAAGTCCTCACTGCTGAGATGTGGAGCTGAGCCTCCTGTAGACCCTCTTCAGTGGCTAAAGTAGAGATCAGTAGGACCTGAGGTGTAATGAAGGGTAACTGGGAAGCATTAGTGTAAAGTGGACTGATGGCATTGTGAGACTCAACGTGACTGCGAAGCTTATTGTACAGAGGCTTATTTCCATCGGCAGGGGGGAGGTGGGCAATAGAAGTGCTCTTGGACATTGTTTAAAGAGATCTGAGAGGGAAATACAATTTTTCTACCTGAATACTACTTAACTTGGCATCCTGGAAGAGTACTAAATATTACTTGGCAGCCTTAATTTTTAGTTAATAAGCTTTTATCTAAATTTTTCACAGAGAAAAAAGTGCTTTAAAAGGGAAGATCTTATACACTCATAAGAAAATATGTCCAGTAAATCATTGCTGTGTATGAGGTTAAAATGCAACTGTGGCAATGTTGTGATTTTTATGTGATTCTTAAATATCCCACCTTGCCCATGCACACTTCCACCTTTAGCAGAAGTGGCTGACACCATTTCTGCTCTTTGTTCTGACAATAACAGTCTTATATGATGGCTGTGCTGAACTGTAACTGTCTTGGCTGTGCCTGGATGGTTCTGAGTGCTGCCTGCTCATTCTCAAGGGCTGAAGAATTTTGTATGCAAGCCCAAAGCATTTTAGGTACAGCTGCAATTCAGGAGCTGGATGTTGGGTCTGTAAAGATATAATTTGCATCTTTGAAATGTTTACTGATTGCCCAAGTCTGAGCACTAAGTTTTCTTAGGGGCTAGAGCACCTTTCCTATGAGGACAGGCTGAGAGAGTTGGGGCTGTTCAGCCTGGAGAAGAGGAGGCTCCGGGGAGACCTGATAGTGGTCTTCCAGTACCTACAAGAAAGATGGGGAGAGGCTGTTTAGTAGGGCCTGTTGCAATAGGACAAGGAGTAATGGTTTTGAAATAGTGGGGAGTAGATTTAGATTAGAAATTAGGAAAAAATTTTTTACAATGCAAGTTATAGAACACTGGAACAGGTTGCCCAGAAAGGTGGTGGAGGCCCCATCCCTGGAAACGTTCAAGGCCAGGCTGGATGAGGCTCTGAGCAACCTGATCTAGTTGGGGATGTCCCTGCTTCTTGCAGGGGGGTTGGACTAGATGACCTTTGAAGGTCCCTTCCAACCCTAACCATTCTATGATTCTTTGGAAGTAACTGTGGAGTTTGGTGGTTTGACAGAGCTCGTCAAGGCAGCTGTGGCTTAGCCTTAGGCTGGGGGATGAAGCTGAGTAGCCAAACATATTAGGAAGGGCACTTAGTGTCTGTCTGTAGACGTTGCTGTACTTGTAGAGGTTCTCATGTGCTGTTGGCTGCTGCAGCGCATCTGCTGTTGGAAGAGTGGGGTGGGAAGAAGAGGGCAGGTGGGTGCCTTCACCACCAGCTCATGCTTCCTTTTATACAGGCTGGTGGTCACAAAACCAGGGAAAGCTCCTCTTCCCTGCCTCCCCTCTCTATGCCTCCTCAAGTCTGCTTTTCCCTCTGTTACACTAGAAAGCAAATCTTACAGCCACTAGTTTCTCCCCAGACAGAACTTTTACTGTTGTGGCTAGTGGTGTTTTAACAGTTGACACTGTTATGAGAGGAAAATGCTTAATGAAAGCTTTCAAGAAAATGAACAGACCTGGTGAGGAAAGGCTTCCTAAACTCTTACTAATTAAGAAGAAAAAAAAAATCTAGAGAAATCATTGGTCAACCATCTGCGAACTATGGAACAGGACTACTGGAAAATGATTACAAGCCAGTTTCAAAACCATAATTTGCAGTCAGGTAACAAGAAGCAAGATATCTTTTCAAAAAGATAAAAAGGACAGGTGTGTCATCTCCTTGTAATGGCAAAATAAATCCAGTTCACAGGGACTGGGTGAAGGTTTTAATAGTCTCTAGCTTGAATATTATGAATAATTAAGATTTAGAAGTACAACCAGACAATGAAATTGATTATCCTAGATTTAGGATGTGTACAGTGATTATCCAAATGGATTGAAATCACTAGTATAGCTATAAGCCAAGCTTTAATCCATTTTTAATATCAATATCGAATTAGCTTCTTCTATTTTCCACATAATTATGGAGATGTTTCTATAAATCTGTGCAGTCAAATCCTTTCTGTCATCTTGCTCCAAAAGTCAATATGCTGTCCTGTTCATCTGCTCTTCAGGATCACAAGGTGTTGCTCAAGACCAGGTTTGAAATGAAACCAGCAAAATTAACAATTGAAGGACAAAAGTACTGATTTTTATTTTTATTACTGGTCCATAACAAAACAGCTGTCCTTACTGAACTTCACTGACTAGTTCACCAAACTTACTGAAGAATTATGTCCTTATATGCTATACGATCCTATTAGCTCAGCCACTCTTAATTTATTGAGAAAATGGCTGTCTAATTCCTTTTTTTTTCCAGATTTTTTACAAGTAATTTAACACCTTGTAAAGACAAATGTCTCAGAAATGTCATTTTGTTCTTTGCTCCAATCTGATAACTATTCTTTTCATTTTGCGGCAAGAGCAAATTAGTGAATTCAAATTGATGGCAGCAATCTGTCTTCCTGAATACAAACTTGCCTTTGAGTACTTTCTTTTTAAGCTGAAAGATTTTAGCAGTAGTAAATATTACCGTTGAAGGAAACCAAAGCCAATCACATAATTTCTCTGCCTACAGTACTCCATTACACAAGTTACCTGTGGTGGTTGATTTGACTGTTCCATTAACTCTGAAATATTTCAGTGCAGACCTTCTTGGTGAGACCTACTCAGCTTCAAAAATCCAATCTGACATGTTCTTGGATGCTCTTAACAGCTTTTCATGATGCAGTAATCTTATTTCTTCGTTTGGGTATTCTTTGTTTTCAGACAAATTTAAAATGCAGAGATGAATAAAACGCATTCATGAACTGACTTCAGTTATCCAAGACACAAATCATTCAAATGTTACTCACTGTATTGAAACAATTTTGGTGACTATTTTGACCTAGGCATTAACTTCAGATGCTTTAAAGATTTTGTCATTCTTAACTTGTGAAATAATAATATTTTGGGGGTTTTAAATGCATGTTTTTGTGTGTAAAACCTGACACTTGCCCCTTAGGACAATACTTTTAATATACACATACATACACACACATATATATTATGGCTTCCATTAAAGAGGCCTGAATAATTTCTGAAAACCCTCAGTTACTTTTGCTGTCACTTTACATGGATGAAAACTTAAATAGAAAAAGAAGCAGATGTTGCCTAGGTAACTGCAGTATTCACAGCTCTAATTCAAAATTATACTTGACTTTACTGTTGCTACATATTTATTTATACTTCTAATTGACTCCTAAAATTAGCACTTATGGGGGTTTTTTTTGTTCTTTTTTTTGGTTGGTTGTTTTTTTTTTTTTTTACATAGCCTGATCTCTCTACCTATGTCCTCTTCTCTTCACCTGGATGCTTGTATGCATAGGCAACTAACTTTGTGTGACAGGAGTGCTAATATGACTGATGGCCTAAAGAAAGGTGCCTTCAAGTGCGCCAGTAGGGTGGAAGTAGACACAGCATCACTTTAACTTTCTGATTATCACATACTAATATATGCATTTAGTGTATTTATAGTTTTGCTGGAGATTGTTACTGAGAGAATTAAGCAGGTGCTTTTAAAAAAAATATTCTTACTAAACACAAAATTAATCTAATTAAGTTTAGGAAGTGATTGGATTTCCTCTTGGGATGAAGTTGCTCAGATCTGTATCAGTAACCTCTTCTTTGGCTCTTTCTGTTCTGCAAATCAGTGCTACATAAGAGCACTCATTTTTCATTTCAACCATTAGCACCACTTGCAATATAGCTGGAAAAAAAAAAAGCTGTAACTTTTACCAGCTGTGTGAGGTACAGGGATCCAGAAGAAGGCTGAGCAGCTGGTAATAGCCAGGCAGCAAAGATCTGAAATGGAGCAAGTCTGAAACTTTCTGAATGAGGAAAAACAATGAGCCGTCACTGGGGCACAGAGGATCACTTTGTTTCTCCTGCCTGTGTCTTGTCAGTATTTCCTGGTCCTCTGCTGCATCACAAAAGACGGCATGCCTGTGTTAACCTCTTGAAGAACTTGTGGGAGTACAAGGCAAGAGAAGTGTGTGCCCCTATGGTGGGTTCAGTGGTCCAGTCTGGAGTGCAGATGCAACAGGCTACTGGGTCTGGGATGAGGGGGAAAAGCTCTGCCAGTGCTGCTGCTAAGGTTTTATTTACTTGGGCTATTTCAGCTGAACTTTTCTCTTCAGCAAAAATCTCATTGAAAGTAAGCAAGCAAATGCATTTGGGGGAGAGTTTGAGCTGTTGCCACTGTTCAAATGCAAGGAGTAGGACAGGCTGCTAATACAGTGTGTGTATATACATATCTTTATAACCAGTCAAGTACTTGAGTTTTAAAATTTGAATATATAAATCATTCAGCAGAAGCTGTTGTATTTGTGCCTGGAATATTCGTAGTGTTTGTTTATATAATGCATATTCCCTGGATATTGCTGATTGAAGTGCACTAATTTTTCTGTGTGATTCCTTTGATTATATCCTGTTATTAAATTGCCTGGTTAGAGCTCCTCAGCTCTGCTTTGTCACTGTCTAAAGAGCCTCCCATCACCAGAAATGACAGATCAGATATTTATTGCTTTGTATGTTCCTGGTCTGCAGGTCAGGCAAAAACTTCAGTTTTAAATTGTGCTTTCCTCATCCTGAGTGGTGTTATGGTGCCTAACGAATTCTGTGTAAGCAACGCTACAGAACTGTACTTTGTTTGCATTAATGTAATAATATAAAGTAAAATTAAACTTACCAGCTTGTATTTGGCATATAATACCTCAGTTTAACTGATTATGAAAAAAAATCATAATTTGAGGTCTTTCCTGAAAGCTACTAAAGTAAAAAAAATTATTTAAAAAATCCCAATAGAACTGGGATTTTGCCAATAGTACTTGGCAATTTTGCAAAAGAGTGGCTTATGAAATGGCTTCTCTAATGTTAAACTTAATCATCACAGAAATTCAACTGGGTCTTATCTGGGAAGCTTTGTTTTTAATTGTAAATTAAGCGGAATTTTGGTTGTACTAAAATAAGTGAGGAAATAAGATACTTCCTTTTTCTTTCATGCCAAAAGTAGCTCCATCAGTGTATCCTCAGGGACTTCTGCTTAAAATCTGCTGTACATCAGGACAGTAATGAGAAACATCAGGAAAGTAATGAGATGGCAAAAAGTGGAGGAGCTGAAGGGCTGGGACTGTACAGCTAGGTAAAATGATGACCTCATGGCACCTATCAGTGTCCAGAAACTCACTTTCTTGGATGTCCCTCTCCCCAGTATCATGCCTTGATATTTTCAGATGTTTAAGTGTATCTTACCTGGGGTCCCTGTGAGGATGAGGAAATGCTTCTTTGCCTGCCAGTAGCAAGCACAAGGTGTAGTCTTAAAAGCCTTTAGGCTTAGACCTCGTACCAGAGGAACTCTGCATTGATACCCATATTTTCTTGCTGTGGAGGGAGCTTTGTGTAATTGTATGCCATATTAGCTTGACTTGTGCCAAATATGTGACTTATTATCATAACTCTGGATTTTAGCCCTGTTGAGTAAGTGCATCACCCTCAGCCAAATAACATCTATTTATAACATGATGGTTCAATTTTCTCTTGGCCTGGAATTTCTATTTTTTTTCTCTGATTTATATCCAGTCTTTTCTGTATTGCACATTATTCACAATCCTGTGTTAAATCAGTCTGAAACTAACCTTTAAAATCCATTGCTTCATTGCCATGAGAAGGGATAGGAATGTCGGTCCCAGTGAGGAGATAGTGGTTACTTATCGGTCTGTCTCAAGTCCTTGGTTGATTTGAATCAACCAAGAATGCAGGGTGAAGGTAGGGCTCTGGTCCTTCAGGATGTTGCTAGAAGCTTCACAAACCGTTCTTTGCTATGGGTGCTCTCCTTGCAGCAGCATGTGCTTTGTTATACCCTTTTCCAAGATAACCTTTGGCCTTCCTGAGATCTCTTGTAAGCCACTTTTCATTCCTGCTATGCAAATGATGAGTTATTACTATTTTATGTAAATTTTATGCTGTTTAAATGGCAAATGAAACAACTTGTACCATGGTAAGATGGAATGCTGTGGGCCTGTCTCTTTTCTGTAGTGACTTTTGCCTTTGTCATGCAAAAAGATTCTTGCTGTTCACTTTACTCTGCAAGACCCACAAGCTGAAAAAGTAACACTTGCAAATATATCTCTGACTCAGCCAGTAGCCTATAGTTTGATGTCCATTTTGAGCAGGTTGGCAGGGTTTTATGTTTCTTGCTGAGCTTTGTTTTCAACTTTTCTGAAAAATAAATGAAATAAAAACTATTCTTCTCAAATCTCCCTTACCTCAGAGTAATTCTGTCCACCACAATGACCCACTTGAATGTTCTCCCATCCTGCTAATGCAGTTTCAAGAGAGTATGGTGATATGATGCTGTTGACACCAGCATGTGATACTTGGCATGCAGAAATTTCAGCATTTTGCCACTTTGTCAATGTTTTCCATCCTTAACGTTACCAGAAGTTTTCACCACCTCTGCTTCATTTTTGTGTAGGAGATAATAGCACGAAGAGCCAACTTGCATAATGATTACAATCGTATGTGAATATTCTTTTTTTTACTTTGTTCTTTTAGTTTATTCTGAAGTAGTTCTTAAAGGGGCTCTGACTCAATAAATAAGTCATAAAAACACCATAACACAAACTTCCATGTTTGTATAGATCTATAAAAGGTAGCATTAAAAATAAGGTGTTGTCTGGTACCTATTTTTAATAAATTATAAATGATTGATTGCCATGAGATCTTCTAAGGCATTTGTCACATTGCTGTTCCAGACTCCCTTTCTTTCCAGCTCCCTCCTACACATCTCATTATTTTAAATCTTAAATCCTTGCAGAGTTAACTGTTTGATATGACTCTCTCACTTCAAGGAAAAATAGACCACAGGCCATGAAAACTGGCAAATGACTGCAAAATGAGTCAGTAGAAGAATACTATCAAAGATGAGTAAAGCACTAGGGCCAGAACTTGCATAAGTAGTCACCCTGAGATAACGCGAAACTGTTACAGAAATTTTTCTGGTGTGGACAAGTCCAAAGCCAGCTGCCTCAGTCTGATAGAACTGTAATGTAAACAGGTATGAGCCAGTGTGTTAATTGCAAAGAAAACCTTTCTGGTGCAGTGGTCAGACTTCTAGCGCTCTCACTCCCCGGAGCAATGAGGGGGCACAGTATACTTCTGTGTGCTACTTGTAGTGAGGGGAATAACGTTCCTATTGCGGGGAAAATGGATAAGCTTTTCCAAATATATGACACAGATATTGGGGCAAAGTCTTTTAATAACTTTTCTAGTTCAAGAAACAGTTTAAAAAATATTTATCACTTGATGGATGGGAAAGTTAAACATGAAAAAGAAACATTCAGCCAATGTACCTCCATATGCAACAAGCAGTATTGTATGTCTCAGCACTTCATCTTAAAATAAAGGGTTTGCTAATTCTCATTACTGTGCTCGCCTGGTTCCCTTCAGCAAACTTAGTATTTGTAATACTCCTGAAAGGTGGGTATAGTCATAGGATTACCATCAAGGAGCTGCACTGAAAGGAGAGGGTGGAGCTGGTGGGGAAGTAGCTGTCTTGCCCCTGACTTTTAAATGGTGGAGGCAGAACTCATGTTCTGGGCAATTACTTAGAATAAAATAGAACTCCTTTGTACATCGTTCATGTCTCCTTGGGATGGTCTATGATTAAGCCGTTATGCAGTCTGGTAGGTCTGTTCATGTGGTGTAATGAAGCTGGTATCCATGATGTGTTACTGCGGTGAAGGCCTGCGTTATCACAACAGAACATCATTTGCTAGCATCCCTTAAGTGTGAAGGAGCTATGGTGAGTTTAGGCCAGGCTTGTAATAGAAGTGATGTGGAAATGAACTAATATGTAAACCATGTCTTTCTCTAGTACTTTGTTATCAAGATTTATTAATACTCCAAAACATACTGCCTGGTCACTCCTCATCTGTATCTC
Organism: Chlamydotis macqueenii; assembly: GCF_036417535.1. Lineage (NCBI taxonomy): Eukaryota > Metazoa > Chordata > Aves > Otidiformes > Otididae > Chlamydotis > Chlamydotis macqueenii. The sequence goes on from NC_141562.1 coordinate 21,443,030, forward strand.
AGCCAGTGCTTCGTCCCTCCTCTGGTTTTCACCTGTCTGCTTTCTTGTCTATCTGAATGATGATAATCTGTCCTGTTGTTTTATCTCTGTGCCAGCCATACTTTTCAGGCTAAATCGTTTCCTTTGCTGTCTCAGTTGTTGGGTCCAATCATCTGTTCTTCCATTTATCTCCTCCTGCTCTCTTTCCTCTCTCTGTTGGTGAAGCTGCTCTTGAACCACACGGGACAAAACAAGCTGCCATTGTTAGCACTCTCTTGCTGCACTCTGGTAGCTCTGAGCCAGGGACTGTTTACCTGGATGGTTACTTTTACATTTCTTTGGAAACTCAGAAGAATGTGACAAACTTCATGATTTCACCTTCTTGGACTTTTTATTTAAAGCAGATCTGGAAATGCATCTTTTCAGGAGGCAATGAAATGAAAATCGTTTCTGCTCTAATCCGTTGCTGCTTATCCTCCTGATTTCAGCTGACCGTGTTAATTAATAACCCAATAATTGGAGAACCTAAGAGTGAATATAAAAACCTGAAACTTTAAGCCTTGCTTTAAAACTCCTGCCTTCCCTCTGTGTGATCTGTATAACAAGAGAACAAAGGTCCCTGAAGTTATTTGCCCTGAAGAAACCATTGATGGTTGATGACATAGGCTCCCTACAATTGACTTGTACCTTCTATGTTCTTAAAAGACATCTTTCTACTTTTTTTTTTTTGTTGTTGTTGTTGGCATTCTTTTCCCTCGGTCCTTCATGAACAGATTATGTCATCTGTAGTTTGTGAGGTATAGAAAACGGGGCCTGATGTCAGTAGAGGACAGTGTCTGTAGTGCATCTTCTGCAGGTTAGGTGTCAGCTGGTCTGAGCCCTGTGGAGTCAGTAAATGCAAGTATGCGCTGCTACCGATGGCAGCAGTACAGGCGTTTCTCCGAGTCACCTCTCATTATTTTTCACAACTGAGTCAATGGCTATTGAAAAACAGTGAATCTCAACACTGTAGGGGAAAGCTTGCAGCTGTACGTGAAGCTGTACCCTATTGTCTCCTGAAATAGTTTTCAAACTATGATGTTGTCTTGCTCCTAATAGCTACTTTGACACAGGAATCTTTTTTTGACTGTTTTGCCTTTAATTCTGAGGTTTTTTTTTTTAAACAGTTGATGCTGAAATATGATGACACTTTTGCGACCTCAGAGATCTTAAAGTGTCAGATGACTGCAGTCATTTGGACTGGTGTCAGGATGCACCCTCTGATTAGTTAAACTTGATGGCTCAGAATGTTAGAAGGGAATGGGAAATGCACTTAGGATTTTCATTATCTGTGACATCAGATGAGAGCTTAACACTCAAGAACTGGGAGGCAGAAAGAGATCATGTTATGCTTGTCATTGTCTTGACAAATATTCCTTGCCAAACACTTCTCTGCTTCCTATCTGGAGTTATGAAGACAAACACAGAATATTTCTGTTGCTGAAAATAACTAGTGAAATACAATAGATCAGCACAGCTGAGCTGAACAAATGGTTCAGCAATTGTATCCTTTCCAACCATGCAGAAAAAAAAAACCTGCTTTGGAAATATATTGGGAAAATGAGTCAAACCTATATAAAGAATTTGAGGAAAAAAAAAAGGGAGATTATAGCCTATAGACTTTTTTTTCTGGGCATCAGTGACTCAAGCCTCAGAAAGCTTACTTCTATGCAGTGATGTGTTTTCCACCTTTGGAGGTGAAGACTAATATACCTGTTTGACATGAGGGTTTTTTAGTGGTTTGGGTTTTTTGGTAGTTTGTGTTTTTTGTTTATTTTACAAAAAAAATAAAATAGTGACTACTGATGTCAATGAAAAGATTGACTTAAATGAACTTGGATGCAGTCTTTACTCTTTCCCTGTTTCAGGAGGAAGGCTGCCCATGCGTAGTATGCTTTGTAGTTCACAAAATGGAAATATGAACAAGTTATATCAAGGTTCCATCAAGACAAAATTCCTTTAAGGAACAGCTTTGGCTCAAACAGCATAGTGTTAAAAATATAGTCAGTAGTAATACTGTTTAAAAACAAACAAAATAAATTCAGGTGTAAACTACCACAATATTGTATAGTTTAACTTTATATTTTTAGATGCTTTTCAAGTTTTAAACACTCTCCAAGTAATCTGTCTGTGGCAAGGCAAGAGTATGACAAATGTAAAATGGCTGACATTAAAGTTATGTAAAATTATTAGGAGTAACTTGAAAAAATATTCCATGAATGAAAAATAGAATGAATGACTTCAACATCAGAATCAATCTTTTCACTCACATAGTACTGGAAAAAATCTGACATAATATTTCACCCTAGTTTGTAATAATGCTCTCATTTATTCAAGTGTAGAATCATAAATGATGATGGATTATCTGTTCATGGAGCAGAAGAAGGATGGATCTGGGGGGATTAATTAGTAATTAGTTAACCTGTGTTGCCTAAATAAGATGAATTTATTCTAAGTGATTTTCTGCTCTGTTGGATTTTTCACTAAGGAGACAGGACCGTCATATCAGCAAATATCAGTTGCTATTACACCTGGATATCCATCTGGATGTCTGGTCCGGATATGCACTATTCAGCACAGCTCACTAGAAGATTATTCTTCCTCTTCTGGTTCAAACCTACTTTTTCTACTGTGCCTCACTGTGAAATTAATTGATAACCACAAACTCTATTATATAGGGCTATTACTGAGCAACTTTTTCAATTGACTCTGATACAGCTGAGACATTTGAAACACCATTTATTCCTTACGCTTTTGTGAACAAATTGACTTTTTGTAGCTGTAGTCTTAAGAGGATTTCAACATGGATGTATATCTTTGGTATTTTAAGGATATGTCAAAGCATATATTGCAAACAACAGCAACAAAACCCAAACCAATCAAACAAAACAACCTGATACCAAACCAAACACTAAAATAATAAACTCCGAAGGTTTGAACAGAGTTTGTGCACTTCTATTAAGTTAGTCCTAGGAGAGTCTAGTTTATTAAAAGCAAGAAGGGCAAACTTAGACTTAGCTTTTGCCAAACTTATTTTTAATTTTTTTTTCTTCCATTCACAAAGTTGCTTCTTACATGAGTGTGGCTTTTTTTTTTTTTGCCTCCCCCCCCCCCCTCCTCCTTACTTGATTTATATTCCAACTTCAGTGTTTTCTGCATGAGAATGATCTGGCCTTTGCCCCTTCGGTTTTGTGCATGCATGTGAAGAGTGATTAACCCCAATTAAGTTACAAAACTTCCCTCCTTTGAAAAGGTAGATATAGATAGTAACTTCATGCAGATGGTATCCCATTGAAATAGGAAGCATCAAACATAAAGAATAATTTATATACCAGGTAGGCAGAGCAAGTCTTATGTCCTCAGATGACTTTCTCCTGCCTAGTCTGATAATGGCATTATTTCTGATGAAAGACTAATGCATGCAAGCAGGTCTTGCTCACAGCTGTGAAACTAAGTTGAATTATTCTAGTTCCTTCACAGGGAGCTGTAGAATAGCAGGTTGATTGCAGGAAGAATTTTGTACCATTCCCATTCAAGATTTAAAATTGGCATGGAAAAGACTATCATCACGGTTTTCATTCTCCAGCTCTTGTGTGCGTGTATGTTTTTTGAATTTTTTAAAAAATATTTTATTGGTTTTGTGTTACTGTATTTGCTGGGGGAAAAAATGTTCTGGGTTTCAGAACTTAGGTGCAAAATATTCTTCTCTTTTTAGGACTGTATGCTATAACCTGTTTAGAACAGTTCTACAGCTGTAACAGAGACGGGCAGTTCATATCTGATAAGAAAACAGTCTTCATGAGGGAAAATATTGTGAAAACTCTAGCAAAAATAATTTCTAGAATGGTTTGTAAATTGTTCAAGCTAGGAATTTTTGAAAACCAAATGTATCAAGCAATCATGATGCTGTGAATATGAGTTATTAGCAAATTGTCTCAGTGGCAGTTGGGCAGGGTCCCACAGACAGGGAATGAGGTGAGTTTAATAGGAACTCTGGATCAGCTTTGCTTCTGTACGCAAACAAGGTTTATACTCACTATTTGCAGTTTTATAGCCTGTATGTTTATGAGCTGAAGAACTGCCAGGAATTGAATGTTTCACTTTGGCTTCACTTTGTGTTTCCCCATCTTTCCATTTTCACCTAGTTGCATTCATTTCCTGCGACTCTAGCGTTACCTTCTTAGCCACATCTAGCCCCCAGCAAATGCTAGTTTGCATGTCTTATTCCTCGTGGCATTTGTTACTTTGTGTTCCTTTCTTCAGGTCCTATTTATTCCATATGCTTGCACTGGAAGCACTTAGATTGTCTACTGTTCTGTCTGTGATGCCTAGCACAACACAGCTTCATTTGTGGTTGATGCCCAGCCACGTTTGGAGTAGAAATGAAGACTAACAGTAAAGAGGTAGCAAAAAATGTAGTTTCAGTTAAATAGAAGAATACCTTAGAGAACTGCAGAGACAATGTAGTTAAGGTCACGTGAGAGGGGAGGAAAAATGTGTTAAAATGTGTATCGTTACTGTGCTTGCTTCAATTACTCCCTCTCTCTTTTAAAGAGCATGCACTGAACTCTTCCAAAATAATTTCACTTGTCTCTTTCTCAGTTATAAAGTTTTTTTTTAAACTACTTTTCATAGTTATACTTTATCAGAGAAATGTTTTCTTGTGAGCTTTGTAATTTTCTAATAGCTTTTTTGTTGTTTTTCTTCTGAGAACATATTTTTAATTTAAATTTGTATAGTAGTGTACAAATATTTTAATTGAAACTACAAAAATAAAATCTCCCAATAGATTACTAGATCTCAGTTTCATACTTTGTCCTGACATAACTTCAAATTATTTGTACTTTTGGTAGTGGAAGTTCTTGTTTCTGTTCCACCCTGAATGCGCAGTGCTTCACACATCTTCATTGTTGCACCTCTAAAATATGTGCGTTCAACCTGGAGAAAATCTGCTAAGAGCAAGGGACAGCCTCAGGTGTGGGCAAAACAAATGAGCGCACACACACAAAAAAAGATGCTCACAGGTGTGTGTGTATTTTGCCTGTGTTACTTTCTATTTTGAAGAGCAGTGACCTCAGTTATTCAGGGCACCATTCACGGGGTGGTAGTGTTGGTCTGTTCTAGCAGCACTGATCCTGATTCTTCTATAATTCACTGCTTTGGAGGGAAGCAGAGGGGGGATAGTTGATTAGGCAATGAATATGCATTTTCTTCTTTAATCCTGCTCTGCAAAGTGGGAACTGCAAAGGGAAGCACAACAATAGACAAGGAAGACAGCCAGCTGGCCTTCACCAGTGCCCCAGACAAATTCAGCCTGGTCTTGAAGCCTGAAATAACCTGCCTGCCTATTACCATTAGACTGGAAATCAAATGTGCATGTTTATATTAAAAGTAGGTCAATACCACAGTGAAAACAAAAGAGCAACTCTGATGGTTCTGTAAATGTATTGAACAAGCTTATATTTCTGCTCACATAATTTTGAAACTCTTAATTAAGTATTGATATTTTGAGATTTGTTAATGAATGTTTGTCTTGCTCCTTTTATTGTTTCTGCCATCAACCATGGAATCTCAGATCATTGTGCAGACACCCCCCTGGGAACAGACGCAGCTGCAGACAAGTCATGACAGAGTAAAGTCTTCTCATGCAGGTGACATCTCAAGGACAGTTTCAACAGGCTTTATGTTTGACTGCTCAGTGTAATACGAGATAAGGTTTTCAGACTAGACAGTTGAAATCCAAATTTCTTATACCCTTGACTTTTCCTCTGCCTTTTCAAGGGTCAGACTACTTCACTGTGGAATGCCTACTTACTTGGTCTATCCCTTGTTTTCCCTTTGGAGATTGTACCATAAATTGTTATGATACAGATGTTATGGTATAGAAGGTGTGATGTTCCTACCTCATTGGCAGCAATACTTTGACCCCATACTGAGCAGAATATGTACCACTATTTTGCGTTTTTAGGGCAGAATTTCTCATTTTAGTGTCTTTCAAGGTGCCTGGTTTTAGCAAGTCATACTAATTTTCTCTATATAAATTGGGCACTTCTGTGGACTGTAGAATAAACTCAAAGGTGTTGTCAACTGGTGTTTCTCTTTCTTTCTTGTAGGCTCATTTAGTGTAATGTCAACACTGATATTTTTTGCCAACTCAGTCACTGTTGGTAAGTCTGTCTTTTCAGAGGTGACTGCATTGACACAACTTCTATTGTTTAATTTGTTATCTTCAGAGAATATTCAAAGCTGTTGGGGAAAATATAACTGCAAATGTGACTGAGAGGTGTTAACGCTTCTGCTGGGGGCCAATCTGAAGCTAATGCTCTTGAAAAGGACTACTGTAACACTGATTTCTTCTCCCCCCCCCCCCCCCCCCCCAACATAAACTAAAGCATCATTCTGTACTTATTTTATTATCATGGTTTTATAAAGATATAAAAATGCCTTCACAGTGGCAGACATTGTTGCTGGGGTAAAACATAGGAAAATTCAACAAAGGGCAAAACTTTTCTTCCTTTTTTGATTCAACAGTACTTCAGTGCCCCATGTTGGGGAACCCCCTCCTGTGAGTGAAGCATTTTTTTTATTTTTTCTCCTCCTGTAAGTGTCTGTAACAATTTCATTTTCTCAGACTATTTTAGTTGTAGCTTATCTGATGGGAGAATAAAGATACCAAATGCATATGTTCTCTCAGTAGCACAACAGTAAAATAAGATATTTTTGAACTCTTACTAAGCTTTCTTCAGAATTTTTTTCTCCTGTTGAAATTACAGTTTCATATTTTTGGCTTGTGCATGCTAGTAAGCCTTAGCAGAAAGTCCCACTACTTGTTATATCAGTGGGTGAATAAAGGCCATGACTTTGTACTGGGAGACATACAAACACATTTATTGAATTAGCATAGTCTTTTTTTTTTTTTTTTAATCTTCTTTCACAACAAACTGCTTCCAAGGGCTGAGGTTTTGCTTATATTTGGAAATATACCAAAGAACCTTCTTGGTAATTATTCTGGAATAGTTATTTTCATTTGAACCACAATAGTTATTCTGGGATAACTATTCTGATAAAATTCCAAGTGTAGACAAGTGTTAATAAACACAAGTCTGTTTTATTCACACAAGTTACACTTCCACAATTAGCGTTCTGTTTGCTTTCCTGTCTGGCTTTGTCCCACATGTCGTTACTGGTGTCATTCAAAAAGGCTTTTTGTACTTAATTTGCTGTGGTCTGGAGGACACTTGCCAGGCAAAGGTTATGCAAACTCATCAATTTTTGGAAGGAAAAAGACTTAGATCTCAATAGTGAAACTAAAACAAAAAAAAAAACCCAAAAACACCCCACCAAAACCAACAAAAAAACACCAAAGAGTGAGGGGAAACAAACGCGAAATGGTTCAGTGACAATTTCATTCCTGTTAGAATCCAGGCATGCTGTAAAAATTAAAGAAGCGTCTGTAATTTAACTACCATGTAGCAAAATGGTTCTGGAAGGAAGGATTTTCTCCAGCTTTAGTGTTCATATAATGACAGCAGGTGGCTGAGAGAGTTTTTAAAAGCTCTCTTGTAACCAAAAATGTTCATCTTTTATGATGTATTATTTCAAATTACTGAGAATAGAATGTATTATTTTTCTCAAATGTTATTTAACTGCCTTCTCCTTACATGCAGCGTATGTTTTCCCCCTTCTGAATTGTCTCCTAGAATACGTTTTCTTCTGACTGCTGTCTTTTCATCCAAACAGCAATGCTGTGGGAAGAAAGCAAGATGTATTCCTCATGAACAGAGAAGGGGAGAGAAAGCTCTCATTTTCATGAAAACATTTTGCTTCTAGCAATTTTTTTTCTGTTCCCTTTTCTTCCCTCTTTCTGTTTGCCATCACTGAGGTGCTTGGTCCTGCTCTGATGTAGAGCAGTGGTGTAGCTGTTGTCTCTGTCTCTCCATACTTGAGCTTACTTTTTTTTTTCCCTTTTCATTTTCCTAGCTCTTTGACATACCCCAAAAGGACCTAAAGCAACAACTGGATGGCATCAGGAACTGTTCTTCCCTTTCAACACTGCATTGTCCTTTCCTGCCCTAGTTTTTCCATGTAGAAAGAAAGAGAATATTTGTTTAGAGTATGTGGACAAAAGCTTCACTTGCAGTGAAAATCAGCGACTAAATTTTCTTGACACAAAACCCCTTTCATAATTTTCTCAGTGTCTCCCCTGTTCAGAAAGGAGGTGCTGCATGTCCTGCTGCCACGGTCCTGGTGAAGGAGCTTCTTTTCTTCCCCTCCTGCCCTGTTTTTCTCTTAGTAAAACAAAGACTATGGAAGAGGATGTGTCTACTTTCCTTAAGAATATCAGGTAGTAGGCTTAAGGGAGTGAGAAGAGATAGTTAAGCAAGCCCAATTGTATTGGCAGCAGGACAGCTGCATGACTGGAGTAATTCAGGACAGAAATAAGGGAAATGGTTTTTTGTTTGTTTGTTTTTTTTTCCTTCTTTCAGCTATCAGAGAGCTAAGTCTTAGGTTTCCACTGGGAGAGATGGTACAGAAAGCCATCTGAAAGTTGGAGTTTGCAAGGTTTGTGGCATGTAGAGGAGAGCTGTGAGGGGCTGCTGGCCTTAGGCTGTGGTGTGGGAGATGAAGCCAGTGTGGAGTGGCTTTAAACTGCTGATGTGGGGAGACTAGATCTAGGTGTATACTTATTTCTTGGGTAATGATGCATGTTTTCCACATACTTGTTTGTGTTTGTCAGTGTGTTTGACAAAGTAGGAATCAGAAAGGCAACCCTGAAATTTCTTCTTCATTAGCATAAAAACTTACTTGGTTTTTACTTGGCCTTCTTGTTAACTTCTAGGTAGAAGATATTCTCCCCCACCCTGCCTTCGAGCTGTGGACAGGCTGTGTTCTTCTAATTCTTTCCTGACAAAAATTAAAACAGAGCATTTTTTTTTAAGACTTTTTTTTTTTTTTTTTGTACCAAGACCCCTCCAACACATCCTCTCTGTCCTCCACATTTATGAAGACTGCGGGGCTGGGTTTGTGCGTTGGTAATGCTGCAGTCATTTTGTCACATCTCTCTCTATTACTTTGCACAGCCTTAGGCATCCGGGCATGGCCCTGGCTCTGTTCCTGCAACTGGTTCTCCTTGGTGTCCAATTCTGTTTGGTGGGCACAGGGAATCACCCCCAAGAGCCCTGTGGTATTTCGAGAATCCATGAGAGTTTATAACAGTGGTAGTGTTAAACTACTGATTTATCTATTTAGCTATTTATTCATAACTTGGGTGATCAAGAGAGGAAAAGGAGTCTACATGTTGTCTAAATAGTTTGCACAAATGCAAATTAGATCATAAATGTTTTCTGTCTCCCACTAGGAAAATGAGTTCTTACCTGTTGTGGCCAGTACTGTTTTCCCTGCCCCTTCCCCAGTGATGCTCCAGCAGATTCAGTGTTTATTTCCTCGTCTGCTTTGCTTAGTTAGTGTTCGCTCTGGCATGATGGGAACTTTTCTCAGGGACATGAACACTGTCCTCATAAACAGCAGGGAGCATTGTGATAAATCAACAACAGCACATTTACCAGAGCTGCTAAGCATTTTGGTGTAGACTGTTTCTGGATCTCCTGATGCCTAAAGCTAGTTGAAGCTCTCATTTTATTTCAATTTTACTTCGAGCGCTTGTCACTCTACCTACCGCTCCTTCAAAGGTACTGCTTTTCGAGAAGTAGAAAATGTCGCTTGGAAGCAGTGCTCCTAGATTAACATGCTCTGATTTTTCTCGAGAGCTGAGTTGAAGGACCTCAGAACTGGGCTGTGAGCAGAAGCAAGCATAAAGTGAAAATTCACTCTTCTTAAATAAAAACTTTCAGATGCTTTCCAAACTATGAATGTGTCACAGGAGTTGCCAGCATAAATATGACCATGCTTCAATTGAAAAACAATCAAAGGTTTTTACTGATCTTGGACAACATGGGATTTTTCTTAAACTCAGTTTAAAGGAAAAAACACAGCATCATGACAACAGAAAAAGATCCAGAATCTTTGCTATTCAAGATAAATGTACGGATTTACTGAAACAGAAGAGGCTGGCAGAGCTGAATTTCAATCAAGACAGTAATCATGGTATATAGAGCTCTGCACAGGAAGCTGATTAGTCAAGCAAAACGCAAATAATTTGCGATCTGCATAATATCTTGAAGTACTTGGTTTATGGATACTTTTAGTGGAGTTCCCTGAGACATTGACTGTGTTTGCATTTGAAAGCATGCAGTTTGTAAAAGGATTAGTGAACCAAAGCAGTGTGAGATGATTTGTCTGCTAGAGGGCAGGCGATTTCTTTGAGCCTTTGTGTAGCTTCTGTGTGGACACAACTTTCTAGCTCACAGGCCTGTGCCTGTTCTCTCTCATAAAATTGTATTCACTGTACGCAGAGTCCTTGGCTCGCAGCTCTCCTGTGAGACCTCAGCAGACCCAACTGGGTTTTGTTTCATTAGAGAGATCTGTTTGGGTCCAGTGAGTGGGGCTATGGGAATAAATGACTTTATTTTCCTTTCTCTTCACTGCCTCTGTATCTCTTGTGGTGATAGAAAAAAAAAAAATAAATCAAAGGCAGTTACTCAAACCAGATTAGAATCAAATCAATCTATTTTTATGTCCTGAGCAGGTGTGGACAAAAAAAAGAACAACTGAAACAAAAAAAAAAAAAACCAAATTTTACAGTGCGTGGAACAACTTATGTTAGTGCATTTGCAAGAGAAGACAACTAAGATCTGTGCTTCTTGTGCTGGAGGAAAGGGCTGCTCTTTTGTGTAATAATCCGGTAGTGAAGGTACCCACCTGGCAAGTGAGAGACTTGAAATCTTTTCCTTCTGCCTCCCTGGAGGATGCCCTAGCCTCCTGTTGGAGCTGTCCTATCTTGTGTAAAAGAATTAAGTAGTTGATGAGAGACAAGAGAAGAATAGCTCTCCAGCCTGCCAGCAAGGATGTGCTCTTGAGATAGGACATAGGGGTTTTACTCTCTGATCACTGACTAATTTTTTTCCCTATGGATCTTGGCTTGCATACAGAAAAAACATTTCTTAGACTACATTGTGTATGTTTGGGGGGGAACCCCACAAGGTAGGCAAACATAAAGGCAAAGTATTGGTATTGAAAGGAGACTTTGAATTTTTTTTTTTAACTGGAATTTAAATCTTTTAGTGGGTAGTCTGTCAGTAATCATAACACCACTTGAAGCTACTTATCTCCTGTGTATTTTGCACTTTGAAGCACACAAGTTGGAAGTTAATAAATAAAACTTCCCTGCTTAGGATGACAGACACTTAACAAGGCAGTCAGCCAAGGGGCTCTACCTATAATTGAATGCTCTCCCAAGACCTGCGCACAGTCACCAAATGCTGTGCTTTGTATCTGCTGTATTATTAGGCAATAATTCAACTATATGTAAATGCATATATATATTTATTTGTATATAAGTAGAAGTAAACCATGAAAAAGAGTAGTGACAACACATTTCTTCTTCAAAAATCCCTCTACCATTAGCTAATATTTCAGCCCTTTGAGAAGTGCCAGCTTTTCTTTATTCCATCCCATTGTACAAATTACTGCTTGAAGGCTTTTGAAAATGGAGTCTCTGGTGGTTCACTCATTATGTTGCCTCCCTTCTTGCTAACAGGCAGCTTCCAAAACGGTGAACAGCACTGCCGGTAAAGTACCTGAAGTCCTTGCGTACTTATACTGGAGAGAGAACATGATCTAACTCTGCTGTGCTATGAACAATGCTAGTGGCTTTCTTGCTTTGAAATATCACAATCATTTTTGTGTTTTATTGTGGTGGGGAAAGGGGCTGAAAGTGAAAGGTTGGGGAAACTTATATAATCCCACTAATGAATGCTGGCGTCGTGAGTCAAACCCTGGCTCTGCCCAAGTCACCTGGGAATTTTGCCATTGAGTTCTGTCAGCCTGGAATTCCTATGTCAATACTTGAAATTAGAGGAAATGTGCTTTCACCTTTGTTTTAGTAAAGGATCTAATTTTACAAAAAAATTTTATTTAAAATTCTTGTGAAGATTGGCAATTATTATTCTAAATACAGCTAATTGCTTAAACAACTAAAAAACTCAGCCCAACAAGCAGATAAATGAACAAGAATATAACTGTTTATTTGGACAGTGCCATCTAGTTTTAAAATGTAGTGGGTTTTTCTTGTAAAATTTAATTACCACGGCAAATCACAGCTCTATAAAAAAAAAACCCTTCAGTGTAATATAAGGCTGTTTTCATCTGTTATCCAAACAGTAATTTATCTGAAAATGGGCTGTTAATATAAAGAAATGACTGTCTTAATGGAATCTTTGGAGCTGTCTGTAATGTAATTTTTTTTTTTTCTTTTCCTACCCTGTGGTATACTCTATTAGAAAGACTTTACTTACAATGTAAAAGGTAACCTAGGAAAAGATCTAATGGCTTTCTGGTTTTGCCAGAGCGTTTGTCCACCTGTTCCTCCTAAATCTCCTTCGTAGTTTTTCCACCACAGGTCTCTCTGATAAAAATTCACCAAGTCTAACTTGAAGTTCTGTACCTAAACAATCCAGCGTCAATAATCATTCTACTGTAACCCTTCAGATTTTTCAGTCATACAGAAGGAAGTCGGACATCAATAACTTCTAAGGAACTTTTTTTAAGAACTTCAATGCTATTTCATGTTTCTTTGGCACTTGCCTTGCTATCTGACTTATCCTTGACTTGAACATTGGGTACATGTTTAGTATAATGTCTGCTTTCTGCCTGAGACTGCAGCCTTCTCTATTTTAGCAAGTGAGTAATCTTGCTTGTCTTGAATATGGTGCCAAAGAAAGATTAGGACCTTGAAAGCTATTTATTGGGAAACTAAGCCCTGAGCTGGTGGAATAAATGTTATAGGAAATGTCAATATTAGTGAATATATTGGAAGACTGAGGTCTCTAGATTTTTTCTGCTGCTTATTTTCTGTCACGCCTATAACTACACGTTTTCTGAATATTTAGTGGAGAGAGTCTTTTTGTGTCTTGTTTGTGACTTGTTAATTCACTCAGTGCTAGCCTGCAGTAGAAATGTGTCTATTTGGTAACATCATTAGATTGTCTTTTCCTCCCCTCTTTTTAGAGAATTCATCTTACACTTCTATAGAATCCTTAATCAAAAAAGCAAACAAAAATCACCAGTCATTCAGCCTGTTTCTCACAGTTGTCCTTTCCCCTCCTCTACCTAAATTGAATGAAACATAATGGGTGAAACATCTTTTTTCTTTGAGGCAAAACTTCAGGTTAAAAAGGTATTCAGCAAGCACCTCTGTTATTCAAGAGAGTTATTGAGCAGAATGAATCCTGGATAACAGCTATGTAACTGAAAACTTCTTGCTCTTAAAATAAGCTCTTGGTATAACACTATGGGGTCAGAGCAAAGAACCATATAGTTTCCTAGGGCTGTCTGGAAGAGCAGCCAGTAGTGGATTTGTTGGGCAGCATGTACTACAGTCATCAGCTTTCTTCCAGCAATTTGTAGAAGTTGATACATGTATATGATAGCAGGGATAGAAGGCAGACCTGAAAACTGGACTGCTCGTGAGATGCAGTTCCTTTTAACCACAGTGATTTTTAAATCTTTTATTTTATTTTTTTTCTCTCCCAAAGGAATTTGAATCACAGTAGCATGCAAGGGAAGAAAATCCATATGGTAAGAAATAGCATCATTATGCAAGAACCTTGCTCACACAGTTGGTAAAGGTTGAAATACACTTCCTTGAAAACAGACTAGTTTTACTGATAGTGAGTATGCAGTTCTAAGCAGTCTGGGGCAAAGATTCATTGCACAAAATTGTTTTATAAATATAGGTAGTACTATTTTAGTACAGATAGTGACTGGTAACCTATAGGAGCAAATAATTACAGTTTAAACTAAGTGACTTCGATCCTAAAACCACTACCAGTGTGTTCAAGTCTCTTCAGTACTTAGGAAGGAGATTCTTCCTATGTTTCAATGTCCTTTACATCAGGTATACATTTTCAATTGCATTGTTTATGACTGTCATAAGAGATGTTTCCTGGTTTTTGCTTGTTCAACTCCTGGCTAGGTACAGCCACATCAGCTTAAATAAAAAAATCTAAATCCTAAATTATTTTGGGTAACATGAGGCTAAAACCCAACATTTTCTTCATACTTAGCGGAACTTGCCAGTCAAAAGCTTTTCACATTGGAAATTTTCTTATATTGTTACGTAGAACTTAAAGAATAGAAGGACAAAAAAAAAAATAAGCTATATTGCCAGCTGAAGCATGTAGAGAAATCTAGTTACTTTACCAGAACATGCATAATACCAACTGGTTTTGCAGAGCATGAGTTCCACAGAGGCACCTGTTGACAAATTCTGAATCTGATTTTGTATTTTCAGTTACTAATTGATTTATCCTACTGGGAAATGCATTATGATGATAAATTTTCATTTAGTTATTACAAAAATAGGGAAATGTCAAACTGTCTTACAGCAGGACTCAAAACTTGTCAGTAGGGTGTGGTAATTTTCTATTATTGATGTGAAGATTGTAAAGTTGCAGAGGAATTCAGGGCAAAGTGTAACTTTTTAAAAATGTATTATTATTTCCCAGATCTGATTTTGACAAAGAATATAATAAACCAGAATACATAATCCATCTTGTGCCCTTGTTCCATTTTCAGAAGTAGCTTCTGTTCCTAAGTTACATAGGTCTTTCTAAAAAAATCTTATTTTCTATCAGCAATAGCAAAGGAATAACAACATACCAGGCCTTCCTTCTCCCAGGAGTTGAGGCTACTTCTAATCATTCTAGATGAGAAGAGACAAAGAGTGTCTGGAAAAAGTATTATGCAAAGTATGAATAATTCATTTCTTGTTTTAAATGAATGAGCATTCATAGTTGTATTTGAATTGACAAAATTTGTTTTCAATACAAGGCGCTATGAATGGCTAGACAAAATTTGTTATTGGCTTGTGTAATGCAATGTGAGCAAGACATGCAATTGGAGCTCAGCTTCCTGATGGATCCCAGGTGACTGTGCTGTCAGCTGGCCCTCCAGATGGCACAGATCTCAAGATGCTGACATGCTGGTTTATGAAGTGGAAAGTGTAATTACAATGTTAACAATGCATCATGTTGGATTTACTGTTGGTACTAAAGCTAGAGAAGTTGAATAATACATCAGTAAAATCTCTCTTGGGAAAAGACAAATGCTTTAATTCATGAAGAAATTCTTCACTGGAATTCTTAAAAATTTTCAAGTGCCTTTCAAAAGAATTTTTTCTTTTTGCTTCCTATCCATCAGCACAAGAAATAATGCACTATGAACAGAAGCAAAGGCTCACATCCATTCTCCAACCATTTCATGACCTGTTTAACAGTGTCAGTTTTGAACACAGCCATCTGAATGGCCACTGAAGAAACAAAAATGGCAGGTGAATGTGAAGCACAATTGCATTTGAGACATCTGTACAACCCCTTTACTGACAGAATGACCCAAGACTGCAAATGTGATCTGTGACTCTACAACTAGCTTAGGTTGTTACATGACATAAATGTTAAAAATTAAATATCAATATGAGGTGATTCTTGCTAACTGTAGAACTGTAGTCACATAGGTTAAATCTTCATAATATTTGTTTGTTCCTAAAGGGAGTGGGACCCTAGAGATATTATAATATGCGTTTGTTAGAAGCTAGCCTAGCATATCTTTAATACAATGGTAAGTCCCAAACACCACCTGCAGAAATAGGCCCTGAGCCATCACTTTGGAGCCAGGAAAATCAAGGAGCATCGCGACCTGTTCTCAAGACCATATATGGAGATTTCAAGGAGGAGTTTGACCAGCGAATTCGAGGAGGGGGCGTTTTGACGACCACCAAGACCCCCAAAAGACCCTTGACTCAAAAGACTGGGCATGCGCGAGTGGGTGGGGAAATGATGTAATGGTTTCTTAGAAAATTTATGTTTATGCATATTATTTCTTGGAATTTAATGAATATGTATAATTAATGTGTATTTAACCCGTGCTGTTGATCAAATGGGTGCTCATGCTAGGTGGAGCGATCCCCCGTGCACCCAGCGCTGCAATAAAGAAGTGCCTGCTTTTTAACTTCTCATTGCTGTTAAGGAGTTTTATTCCGGATTTCGGTAACAAGGTCACCCAAGAAACTTATTAACCTTTTTCTAATCCCTTTAGGTCTTTTGAAATTCTTGATATACTACAAAGTCATGCATGACTAAGAAGATAGCAATACAGTATTTTATAACTATGTATATAATGCACACACACATGTATAAACATAAATTTCCACCTGTCTTTTGAGCTGTTTGGTAAAAAACACACTTTCCTCTGAGACAGTTCATAAATTATTAGGTGTTATTAACAGTGGCTGGTGAAGTTTAGTAAGGTTACTAGAAGTAAGAGGTGCTAGATTAAAATACCTTAAGATTGCTTGGACTTTAAAAATCAGTGCATATTGTGAGTAATTTTTTTTTTTAAAAAAAAAAAACAAAAAACAAAAACCAAAACCAACCAACCAACCAAACCCAAAAAACACGAACAACAACAACAAAAAAATCCCCTCCCAAACCAGCAACAAAAAAAAAACATCAAAAAAAAAAGTAAAAAACCCCACCACCCAACAAAAGAACAAAAACCAAGACTGAGGAAAACATCTTGATCAATGACATCATCTGTACTCATTTTTGTATTTTGGGCTTCAATAGGATAAATATTGAGACTAACAATTATCTGTAAAAGACAACAGTGACTAATAGATTGGTAAATCTCTTCAGTGCAAATGGAACTGCACAAGCCAAGCTATTCTTACTTCACAAGTTTGCTAGCAGTGGTTGCCTCATGGATAAATTTTAAAGTAAATTCTTGCTACTGTACAGTGTGTAGGATTAGAAAAGCTAAATGCATTTATATCTTTCTCATCTACAGGGAAAAGCAGGCAGGTGCCTTTGTATTTACTGAAGTAGGAGGCAGGCAGGCACTAACTTACATTTCCATCTGGGTGATGAAAGCTCTGAACTAATGTTAATGCTTACCAAGTTAATGTAGTGTGTTTGCTGCATTAACGATGTATGTGATGAACAGTGATGAATGTGATCATTGAGATGGGTCCCAGAAGTGAAGTGTCAGCCCTGTTCACATCTTCATATCTGTACTTGCTTGTTTTTCTGCACATGGAAATCTGTATGGCTGAATAGATAGCAACAGGAGCAGTTGTGCACCTACAGGTTATACAGTAGTGATGTTTAAAACTCAGTTCCTGATTTTATCATCATCACTGGAGTTAAATGTATTTAAAATAATTATAAGAATACAGGACTTGGCAATAAAATCATTCTATTCTGAAAAACAACCTAGTATATTGAAAAGGGCATTGTATTTTGTAAATAGTGTGTAGCTGCTAACTTTGTGGGCTTGCTCTTCTAAGGTATGAGCCTCCTTGGACTAGCTGTGCTGGAGTCCAGTATGTATAGTAAGATTTTGAAAGCAACTCTTGTAATGAGTTCATATCAACAACTAGGGTCAAAGTAATACTTCACTTGTTTTGCTTTCAGGCAGCTGATATTAAGTGCATTTCTTTTTTCCTAAAATATTACTTTATGTAATTTATAAGTAAGAAGTCTTTGCTGCTGTTCTATTTTTCAAGTGCATAAATTCCTTACATTGACTTATCAGAACCATTCCTCTGATGGGAGAAGGAAGACTGTAGGTGAAAATTGTGAGTTCAGATGTCTTATTTTAGCCTGTTTGCTCACACTGTGTCTCCATAACAAAAAAAAATTTGCATTGGTGTTTGGCTTTACAATAGCTGCCTTGTAAAACTTCAAAGTATGTGTGGTTTTGTTTCCCAGTTGTCAAGATTTGTAGCTGATGAGAGAATATTAAGGAGCAGTGTATGTACTATGGGGAGCAGGTCTTCTGTTCTTTGAAATAACTATCAGTCTCCCCTCAACAAATGCTAATACCATCTCAATTTCATGATTTCAGGTGTCCCTTCCTATAGTCCTACAATATTTAAAGACTCATGATAGTCTGATACTGGACATCTTAAGAACTACCTGCAATGTTGATTTTCTAATAAATGTCACCTCTTTGCTTATAAGGAATAATGATAGCTGCATACTCATAAGCAGAAATGTAAATATGAATGGCTCTTGTAAAATAAAGCTATACTTGAAGCACACTATTTAATGATGGAGAGGTCTAGATTTATATAGTAAGTTTAAAAAAACCCCAGTATTTAAGATATGACATTTTTAAATGTCATGCCCTAGCATTTAAGAGTTCCAAGAGTCGTTTCCAGTAAGCATCATATATTGCTATTTTTAGTTGAAGACATTGTTTTTAGGGATATTAAAAATATGGTATAATTTTGCAATGTTTCATATCTTCCAAATTTCTCAAAAGGAAAAAGTTAATGTTCACGGAATATGCATCTATGGTAACTGTTACTTGGGTAAAAAAGGCAGTCTTCTGTTAATAAGACGTTAAAAAAAAAAAAAAATTTCTCCACAGTTTTTTTTTTTTTCAAGGTGTTAGATGAATCCTAATCACATTAACAGATAAAACTATTTATAATAACATCTGAATAAATTCTTTGTCGAACAATCCCATTGTAAAATCAAGATTTTTTGGAAGACAAAAATGCTAATACTTAATGACTTTTTCTGTATTTGTAGATCACATGGTATTTTTCTAGCTTTTTAGAAAACTAGCTTGTCTTCAGTAACCTGACAAATTCAGATTCTCCAATTTTGACCTACAAGATGTGTACACTCATGCATTGCATCACTTTTTTTATTATACTGCAGTGCTCTGACAATAGAGGAATGTTCTGGAGTGGGTTTTGGGATATTCTTTGTTTGTATCTTTTAATGATGGAAACCACAGAAGGTTTCTTCATGGGATTTGTCTTCTGACTGAGGCAGTGGGAAAAGGGGGAGAATCTGAGCCTGCATAAACTGAAATAAATATAGAGCTGATCTTGCACCTCCTAACATTATTGTAATGGACCTTCTCATTTTAAAAAAGATAATGCTGAGCTCTCTTATTTGATTTGACCAGGTGGAATATTCTCTACCAAAGTTTAATTGCAAAAATGTTTGTGATGACTACCAAAAATGTACGTGTTCTATGGAAATGTGTAAATTGTGGTGGTAGCTCTGGTTTGCTGTCAGCTCATTTCCCTGCCCTGCTTCGTAGTCTCTTAGCACAACGAGAGAACTCACGAGTTGGCTGATTTCCTAACAGCCTGTCTGGCAAGCTGACTGGGAGCTGTGAAAACTGAAGCCCTAAGAAGTCGTCTTCTCGAGATCCAGGCACCAAAATCCTTCTGATCTAAGCTTTTGGGGTTCTTGGGGGAGCCGTGGCTCTGGCTGAGAGAATTTTATAGTGTTGTCCTACACCATTATGTGTGTGTTTTGAAAAGCTGTTTATCTTTGGGTTCTTGACCTAAGAAAAGGTCTTGTTTCCACAAACAGTTGTTTTGTGTGGAGGCCACATAGATCTCAGGAGAAGCTGAATGAAGCAGTGCTAACAATGTTGGTCATTGTAAGCTTAAATTATTAAAGATCAAATAATTCTTGGTGAGAATCAAGACTGTAGAGTGATTTCTCCCCTGCCTAGCCCTAGGACAAATCACAGTTGTTTTGACTGGGTTAGGAGGAGAGGGCTCCATGTGGTTACAGTCTTATCCTGCAGGTGCTTTGGCAAACAGAGAAATCCATAGGGAACTAAATGCATCAGGGCTCATGGGGCTGCTAGGTCTGCTGGCCAGATGTGCAGGTGGGTGAGGAAGCTTTCTCCAGTGCTCTTTCTCCCTATATGGAAGAAAGAAGAAAATGCAACAGCTCTATAATGCACTGAAAGCAACATAAATATGCTAGCATTGTGTAGAAGAAATGAGTATTTTATATTTTTCTCATCCTACAGTTTGGTAATATTGTTAATGGGAAGAAAAAAAAGTTGTGTTATTCCTTGAAAGAAAACTGAAACTTCCTTAATGTTCATTCATGTGACTGTATAGAACTTCTAGATTTTTAAATTTATTGCTAGTTTTGATCAAGCTTAAGAAATGTCTGCACAATAAGGAAGACTGATTATAGAAGTAACATATTTTTAAAATATATTATGATGTGATGTTGAAAACACTTGTTCTTCAGACTCTTTAATACACAAATCCTACGGCAAGATGTTGTCTGATAGTTTAGGAAAGCTGCGAAAGGGAGAGGAATGAGTTAGTTCATTAGAGAAGCTTTAAAAAAATTGTGAAAATTATGAAGGGAAAACTTGGAATCATCATGAGCTCTTAGATCACGTTTCAATCATCAGGCATTCCACTGGTTTGCTTTCCTGTGTCTATTTTGAAGAATTTGTCTAGCCTAGGGTGTTTGTATACATCCAAACAAGAGTTTTGTGATGGAATAATGTTTGTAAAATCCGGTTCAAAATAATATCTTACTATGACAACTGAAAATGTTCTTTAGATGTGTGGGCAGCCAGTCCTTGTGATTATGACTCTGTGCTGGCTATAAGTAGAACTTGTTGGCTGGATGGGTCCATCTTCCTCATTTATTTATGTGCGTGTGTCTGTGTGTGCTTGTAGCAAAATGGAGAGCAGAAAGCTGCCTGGCTAAATCCTTAAGATTTTCTTCTTCCTATAACTTTTCAGCTTCCTTAGTTTGTGTCTGCTATCTGCATTCTTGCTCCCTGCAGCACCTTCCAAAATAGTTGCTATTCAGTGTGCAATGTAAACCGAGTAGATGGATTGTAACCTGTTGGGTGAGGATTGATAAACGCAATTGACCCTCAGCTTATTGGACACTTTTACAGCGTTTTAGTTTTTCATACTGGTTTTGGAAATGCTTTTGGAAACTGTTTTCAAGTTCAAATGACAGAATGAGAAGCATGAAACTATTTATTCAAAACATTACACTTATTTTTATGTTTTATGGCTTCTTTTTAAACAGTAGCTGCCCAGTGCAGGAGGTGTATACTTTGGCATATTCTGTTATCTGAAATTACCACTGCTTGTGGAAGCATAAAAAATAGTGACCTGTGAAGTGACTCAGTGGATATTCAAGAATCAATGATGATGTGATGTGTGTGGAGACCTCTTAAAAATTATTATTTTGACATACAGGATTGAGTGTGAACTCAGCACATCCAGGGTAACCTAATGAGGGCAAGCTGAAGTGTCCTGCTCCTGGGGAAACACTGATTAGTTTAAACTTTGAATATGTTTGGTACGTGAAAAATTTCCTCTTTTGGCATTACTCTCTTCTTCCTCCTAGAAGTCTTTCAATTGGACTATAACCTTAGATAGATACATCCAGGAAAAACTGCATGGGGGAAAAAAAACTACAGATTTTCATATAGAAAAATCTAGGCAAGTGCCTACAAATATCTAGGCTTTGGTTTCAAAGTAAGAGATTTCCTGACTAGTTTATGTCGCAAAAATAAAAATCAACAATCATTGAAATATTTAATAGCCAATGTGCTTAAAAACACTTTATAATCCTTTTTAGATGAAGAAACAGATAAATTTACATTGATCTGTATAAGATTTCTTTTTTTTTTTGTCTTTGTATCTAAAGAAAAACTATTTAGGAGCTGCACTTAGAAGGAGGATTGAAATGATGAGACATACTTGTGCTTTAAGTGTTAAATTAACTGCATTTTTAAGCCAGGTTATATATCTTGAAACCTCCAATATAAATGTGTGTATATCTATAGGGCATAACAGATGTTGCCTCATGATGCGTGTATTGAATAGATAAGGCAGAGGGACAGTCATAAGCATCACTCTGTCAGATGCTGCATAGCCTGAGGAGTTAATAACTTATCAGCGCAAAGCTGAAACCATGTGCAGAGAGGGGTTTAGCAGCTTTTACCTGATTTTCAGCACAGTTTCTAGCACAAGATGAGCATGGGAGGGATGAATTGCCAAAGCCTGTCTCGCTTATCTCAGAATTATTCCGTTGTTTGATTAAACAAAAGGCTAGAGGCGTTAGTGGCTTTCTCTTGATATGTTCTTTCCTCCTCTGGGTGACATTTGACAGGCTCCGGCAGCATTTTTGGTTAACATAGTTTCTGCAGCTGATTGAAAAACAAGACAAAAAAGTGCCCCTGTGCTGGTCAATGCAATACGCTTGCA
Organism: Chlamydotis macqueenii; assembly: GCF_036417535.1. Classification (NCBI taxonomy): domain Eukaryota; kingdom Metazoa; phylum Chordata; class Aves; order Otidiformes; family Otididae; genus Chlamydotis; species Chlamydotis macqueenii. Next base: position 21,465,237 of record NC_141562.1, read on the forward strand.
CCATGCAGCGTCCCTTGGTTCTGGTACACTTGATCAAATTTGTTTGGGATGCTTTTTTGTCAAGATCTATCCTGATACGTGACTATAAAATAGAAATAAATAAATATTATTGTTGTTTTCTTCAGTTAGAAAAATAATCTCTTTAGAATTTTTTCTCCTTTATGTCTTTGTGCTCTAAGATTTATCTGCAAAAAAAGAGGTGGGTTTTTTTTTTTGTTGTTATGGAAGTGTCTCAGTATAATTAAGCAAAATGTATTCTTACCCCAACATTGATATTTTCAAAATCTCCAATTTGCACAGAACTCCTGTTCAGGTCAATTCGATATCAACTCCTGCTGATCAGTTCAATATAGCTCAACACTTTCCTCACTTGCTAAAGAACAACCTTTTTGTGCTTGGAATTGAATAATTGTGTGTGTGCATATGTGTATTTCCCCAGCTGCTGCTTTGCTACTAAACACTGATTTATGACAGTTTCATTCTTATAATTGCTCTGGTTTTGCTACAGAAAACAGAAAATGCTCTTTACTTTCATACTAGATGACTCTTGCTGCATATACAGACACTCTGGGAGACAAGGGAAAACGATGTTCTGTAAATGGCAGTGACCCAAATAATTGTGCTTGTAGCTGACACAGCCATGGTAGGCACAGGAAACAAGAGTATCCCCTTAAATGCAATAACATGTAGTCCTAATGAATATGCATCAAGGTCCACTTCAGAGATCCAGTCAGTCTCCAAATTTCCTTTCCACTGGATTCTATGGTGACCAGAACAGAGTCATACAAACAGCACACATGTTATGATCTCCTGCATTGTCATCTTAAAAAAAAAAAATAAATCCCGTTCCACCTTGAATGTTCAGGGAGTTTAATACTAGTGGAAAGCAAGTAGATGGTGAGCTTAATGAGTTGTGTGACTTCCATCAGGTGCTGTTGCAAATTGTGGAGTTTCAGAGAAAGCTGACTGCGCTCCATATTTCAAAGGATAAAAAGTGCAGCAACTATAAAAGTGCATACTTAAAGCTCGAGAACTTTTTTTCAAGGCAAGCAGAGGGTGAAATTTCTTTCTCTTAAGGTAACTGGAGAATTTTTTTTTTTTTTCAACCAGCAAGTTGTACATTAAACTGGAGTTTAATTTAGAAATGTTAAGAAAGAATCGCTTTCAGTAATACAAAGCAGAGATGTTCTTACAGACTTTGTCTTTTTCATCAGGTTTAATGGAACCTATGATGCAGTGTGCTGTCAGATAAGGAATAAAGAACATCCTTCTTTCCAGGGTGTATCTTTCAAAAATGCTAGCTGGCCAAACTTACCTGGAGTTTGATTGTGCCAAATGCTGGAAGTCTCTGAATGTTAATGCCACCAGAGCCGAGTGCATGCTACGTCCCACAATGCTCAATAAGCAGTGTTTTACAGGGAATCTGGTTCTGTGGATCTCAGGAGATCTGGTTCACTTCTAAACTAATCTGTAAGCTTTCTCCATATGTTCTTGGTCAAGTTGCTTCATTCCAGTCTATCGATTCTGGAGAAGGAAGTGATACAGGTTTCATTCAGAAAAGTCTAAATACCCATGACAGATGTCTTACACTTTGGCAGAGCACCTGCAATTGTATTTTCTTTCACAGGTAAAATCCTTCTGTAGTCAGGGAGTCTGCAAACTTCACAGTTCTCTTCCTGAAGGGTTAATATCAATAATTGCATTACACTTGAGTCTGTTTCTGAAATTGTATTGACAACATGCTTTTCCAACATATATGTATATTTGTTTATTACTACATATTCAGTTGCAAGGCAATACATCTGAATACTTTCTTTGTTTTCTACTTTAATATTCTTGATTTGTGTGTGTGTGTGTGAAGTGTATTATCTGTTCCTTGGAACACACATCTGCTTTTTCAGTCTGTAGAAGTGTACTTTGAGTACCTCGTACTATAGATAATTTAAAATGAAGCTACAGCTCCTGGAAAACAGTGTGTACAAACTGTCTAAGCAGACCTGTGCAAAGAGAAACAATCTAGAGACCAAATCTAATATGTTGTAATGTACAGAATCCATGTGTTTCCCTTTTCCTGCACTTGCTATTCTTTTCCTTGGGCCACTTACCGCACTCCCTTTTTCTTTCCTTTTCCACACTGCTCTTACTGAGAGGTTAGGACAGGTAGTGAACAAACAGCTTGGACCTTTTCAGACCACTGTGAAATGTCTTCCTGGCTCCTATCCTTGTGTCTTGAATCCTTTTCTACCCTGTCCTGTAGTTCAGAATATGTATCTTTGTTGCCAAAATGCAAACAACAACCATTTAATGATATTTTGAAGAGGATTAAGACATTGCTATTAGGCATTTATCTGCAGTTGTTTCATTATTTGCCATGAATTAGTAAGCTTGAATGTCTGGGGCTTTTATTTCTTTTTTTTTTTTTTTTTTTTTCTTTTCTTCTTCTTTAGGCTTTATTTCTTCCTAGTGATTTTTTTCAGACTAATCAGTGTTGTTGAAAATGCTCTTTTGAGTATTCTCTGCCTGACTGATTGATAACCAATCTCTTTCTGCATTTACCTTCCTACAGTCAGCCTGAAGAGACAAAATTTATGCCATAGATTATTGTTATGGATGAAAGAACTCCTAATCTTGGATTAATGAGTGAAAGTATGTAGCTGAAGTTTTAAGAGGTGATAGTAATAGGAATGTGTCGGTGGAAAGCAGTAGGGACACCAGTGTAAATGTCTCCCTAAATTTAATGACATGGAGATATTAAGCAAAGCACACTACAGTGAAATGCTGAGTTCAGTCAAGATATTAGACAGTAACATCAGATATTAGTACCAGCAATTGTAACTTGTGAAGGAATACTCAGGCCAAGCTGATGTTAAAATAGACACAGCTGATGTACCAGTGGTGTCCAGGACAAAGGTAAATTGGTTTTGGCTTAGTCTAATGCCTGTTCTTTATTTATTATGCTTTGTATTCATCTATTAAGGTTGAGAATTTCAGGGTTGTATGAAATGAGACCTAAAAGCTGTCGTCTGTACTTTGACTTTAAATGCCATTCAAACTAGCATGGTGATTGTTGTATCAGCTCATGTGGAGATACTGCTGAGCTCTGCAGGTTTGAGTATAGCACAGTGCAGCACCACAAGGTGCTGTGGGTAGCTGCAGGCCTTTGATGTTCGCTTTCTTGACAGCTGGTTTCCATCCTTGAGCCACAGGCTACCAACTTTCAATGATACCATATAGCCACAGGACTGCAAGGAAAGTGGTATCATTGAAATGACCTTTGGTTTAAAAATAAATCCCTAAACATGTCCTCTTTTTTCCATTTTACAGAACTACTGAATATTTCTAAAACTAGGGAGAAGGCTATTTCAGTTTTGCATTTCTAGCTCATAGTCCAGACCAACAAATACTGCTGTAAAACAGGGTGGAAACGTCTCTGTCACTGAAGCCAGTGTCTCTCTGTGACTGTGGTTTGACGTTACACAGGTTTCACAGTAATACTGCCTTTTGATGTTGCTGCCTCTCGCTCCTTTCTAGGTCCTCAATCACCTTTTCAGTTGTGCCAGTGTGACTTGGGATGCCCTGTCTAGCTCCTGGACTGTGTTTAAAAAAAAAAAAAACAAACCACCAAAAAAACCCCAAACAACAACAACAAAAAAGCAAAACAAAAACAAAAAAAACCCCAACACACAAACAAAAAAAAATGGCTTAAAAAACCACATCTGTATCTGTACCTACCTGACCTTTTGTCAGTTCAAGCTGTAGCCATGCAAATGGATGTATCAGTAGCGCTGAAGAAGAGTTGGGACCTTAGGAAAGGAAAATGAATAGTAAGGATACAAATCTGAGAAATCACTGTATTGCTGTCCATTGCTTAGTAATGTCAAACCACAGCTGGCAAGAGAGCTTTATAACGTGCCATGCATTCACTGTGAAATTTTTGACTGACTCACCAAATATTCATTTTTCGAAAAGACCAGTAGCTTAAAAGCTGCTTTCATTAGTAGCTTGAGGGAATAGGTGTGATTGCTATGCTGCAAGTGTAAAATGACTTTTACTGATGTGCCACCTCTTCATGTGATCATAGTTCAAGAAAGGTTTTGGAGTGAAAATTTCATTTCTGTTCACTCAGATGTGATTTCTTGTATGATCAGGCAAAAGATATTCAGTACGTTAGGGCAGTGAGCAAATCTCATATTTCTGTTGGTTAAACTTTCAGAATGGCTTTGCCAAACAATCTGCATATATGCCGTTTAAATTTGGTGTAGATCTAATCCAATGAACTGTTCTGCCCAGGCTCTCTTGCTTCCCCTCCTTGAGCCTGTAAGCAGGAATAACTGGCTGCACACCTACAGAGAAGGGAGTAACCGGCTGATTGATGGTACTTGTGCAGAGGGACTGAGGCTGACAATGGATAATGAGTTGAATAGGAATCTACAATGTTATGCTGTTGAGAAAGGTAAAGATTGTATAGAAGCTGCAATAATGCTTAGAAGACATCCAAATTATTTCTCCTGCTCTGCTCTTTTAGGGCTTGAGGTGTTGTCATGTCCCATAGGGGTAGACAGCATAAGAACCAAACAGAGGGGACTAGAACAGACTGATATTAAGAACCCTCACTTTTAGAAAATGTCCTGTGAGGAAAGGTTGCAAGAATTGATGCTGAATTTGTCCAGAGACAAAAAGACAATTCGGACTGTGGCACTACACTTTTCAGATAAGTGAAAGGTAAGAAGGATTAATCTCTTCCCTCTCTGTGCACAAATAATGAGCAGGGTGCTTAAAGTACAAAAAAAAAAGTAGCTGTAATTATTAGGCATCGAGAAAAGCTCTAAGGAATAACAGAAAAGCACTGCAGTAACCTGCCAAGGGAGACTGTTAAATCACTACTGTATAACACGTTCTTGAAGATCACCACCAAGCATACCTCTGGAATGGTGTGGTGTTATTGATTTCTCCTTTATGAAGGAGACAAAATTATCTTCTGTGTTCTATGGAGGTGGAAAAAGAGTAGGCAGGTTAAAACTTTGAAGTAAGTGAAAATAGCTGCAATATGGTAAAAATGGAAGAAAGCAGTTATAAAGAAACAGGTATGTCAGCAGAATTAAGAATCTGCACAAGTGTAATGTTCTAAATCAGTAAGCACTTCTGTAGTATGTTCTTTGTAAAACACATACCATATCTAATATGAGGTAACAAAACAGTTGTGTACCACAAACAGTGAATGTCCCTGTGGACCTGCACAATAAAACCAAATCAAAGTCTTCCAGATGTTGCAGGTACACCAAGTGCAGCACATATCCCAGTTTTACCATTAAAGAACAAAAACTGCAGTGCTCCATCAGACGCCTGAAAACTGGAATGCTGAAAAGGGAGGGGTTTGATACAATCTAATGCAGAGCTGCATTAATTGGAGAGTCTCTTAGCACCAGAGCTGTGAAAAAACTCCTCGGTTACACATACTCTAGTGCAGCAGTCAGAGAAGAGCTGACTGAAAACTGCAGCAGGGTATTAGTCTAATAGCGACTGGTGCAGAATGGCAGTTTGGCCAAAGCCCTCCCCCATCAATGTCTTGAAGAGGTCATGAATTCAAAGAGCTGAGGGAATTGTGCCAATTACTGTAATGTGTATGATGTCATTATTGATCATATCACTTTGAGATGTGGCTTGCAGTCCTACTGCAATGTTAACAAAATATGTTTCCCAGGTGGAGTTTATACTCTGTTCTTCTTGGCACGCAGATTATTTTGGGGTTTGAGTTCCTGTGTCCATTCCCCCACAGGAAAAAAGGGAATTTCAGAGAATGAAGCACAGACAGGGAAGGAGGAAGGGGGATGGGCCCTGACATCCAATTGGCTGTAATTTGATTTGCCCAAAATCATGTTCTTTCAGGTATTGACAGGTCTTAGGGTTCCCTGGGGGAGGAGCAAGGAGAGGCATTCTTGCTTTTTGGTCAAGATCTGTTCTGACCTCTTCTGCTGTTATAATTAGTTTTTTTTTTTTCCCCTTGACAGTGTTAGAGAATTTCCTATTGAATTGGCTAATCATATCATCTGCTGAGGCACAGAACTGCTAGAAGTAGTCAGAGACATTAAAGGAAGAAATGCTGCTTAGCTAATTCTCTGGCACTTGCCATTCTCACCGGTACGTAGTCAAGTGTTTGGGCTGACTAGGTTAATTGAGAATAATTATGAAGGCATTAAATACAGAGCTATTATTGCTAGTCTTAAAAAACAGGTTTTGTTATGGAAGCTGTACTACAGAATAAACGCAAGAGCATGTGTAACTGCACACACAATGCAGTGAAGCTTTACAGATGTCACCTAGGGTTTTGCTTAGAAGTAAGGGTGACACTTGCATTAATGACACCTGTAGCCAGTCTTAGAGACTTCGATCATCATAGGACTATTTGTAATTATCTTAAATTTGTCTCTAGAGCTTTCCAAAGCTGTTACTATATCTTGTGTAACACAGCCGTACAGTCAGAGTCCTTCTCACCAGCTTCCCAGCACTTAAGTTACACCAGCTCTGTGTTTCAGCCTTACTCTTACTGTGCACATTCTGTGTCCATTTGGGGCCACCCCAGCCTTGGCTGTGCCAGCAGAGTCTCTGCTCGGCTATGTGAGCTACATGTGAGATTGATTTGAACCATGGAAAGGGCACAAAGGAACTTTCTGGAGCTGAAAATCCAATCATATACACATACATACAGACATGTGTATGAGTATGTATTTCTAGATAAATACATCTAATCCTATTTCTTTATATCCAATACCTTTATATATGTATGTATATATATTCTGCTTCTGAAAAGCCACAGAAAAATAGAGATTTAGAGGTGCAATTGAAAGATTCTGTGAAGTCCCAACTTTTTTTTTAATTAGAGAAGTAATTCTTAGTTTTTAGAAACAATTGTTTCTTCTACCAACAAAGGCCTGTGGATTCTATACAACTGACTGGTTGGTTGGTTTTCCACATGTAGTGTCAAAGAGCAATGGAATACCCTTGCCACAAAATAAATAGGGAATTTATTTAAAATAACCTTATAGTAGATGGCTTTGACATCTACGGTTAACCCAATGACAATAAATTGTCTAATACAATCCTCTGATTTCTGTTCTGTGTTGGAGAACTCAGCCTATAAGCAGAAATCCAGCAGACTTGCCAAACCTTTAAGATAAAACAGAGTAATAGTAAACAGTAATTTATTTTGTCTTGGAACCCGGTTACAGATTTTAGACAAGTTCTAGTAGGTTGAGAAATGCACTAACTTTTAAGCAGCTTATTAAAGTCACTAACCACATAGAAGGAAGAATTGATTCTTTCAGACACTGCACAGAAATACTTACTGGAACATCACTTTTGTAGATGATCATTTTGTGACAGGTATTTCTATCATTATGAAATATATAAACATTTTAGAAACATAAAATCTAGATTGATAATAGATGATTTCGTTTTGAAATTCAGCCTCTGCTAATAGAGTTTATTCTCTCTATGCTTGTTTGTCTTAAAGAATATCAATTACTTCAAGCAACTAGTTCCTAAGAGGTTAATGGATTTTTGTGATAAGAGACATCATGTAAGTTCTAGTCCAATCCTCTGCTTTCAAAGCTAGAATAAATTTTTTTAAATGAAAGGTATATTTTTGTTTAAGAATTGTGTTCCAAATGATGAACTAAAAGTTAAACAGAGCTTTTAGTAAATTGCAAATTATGGTACTTGAATAAAGAAAAGCTACTCATAGTATTGATCTCACTGAGAAATATTTTTAAATTAATAAACTTGGAAATAAATCTAATACTGTTTCTGCTTGGCTGAGCTGTTAGAACCTCTGTGAATGTTCAGAACTGTATTTGGAAATAGCAGGGACACACTTTCTTTTTTGTTTTCTTGGTAGGGTAGAGTTAGAAGCTTTTTATCCTTGATCCGATTCTTGTGACTCTTACCATGGTCAAGAAATGAAAGAATGGGATTGTTATGTATCTATTTTCTGAGAAAATTTAAAAGGGAACAATTGTCTGATTGTCAGAACCACCAAGGAAAGTGAAATCTTTTGCTGAAAAAGAATTTTACAGTTTCCAAATTGGAACAGAAGTTTTTCTTTTGGTTGGGTTGTGAGTGTTTTGTTTGTTTGAATTTTTTTTTTATTATTATTTTTTAAAAACCAAACAAACCAAGCAACCAACAAAAAAACCCCAGCCAGCTTTCTTGAAAGAGATTTTTTTCAGGGCACAAGGTATGTTTTGGGGGGAATTAAATGAATGGCCTAATGTAAATTGAGGTTTGTGTGTTTTGACAAGAAATTGTTCTGGCCAAGGAAATATGATTTTTGCATAAAGGAAGTTTTCTATGATGAAATCATTCCAACATAAAGCTTCCAGTTGTCTGCAACTGTTTTAAGTCTAGCTATGAATAACAGCATCCTTTGTACACAGGTCCTCTCTAAATACAAAAGGGAAACAGCCCCTGTTCTACCATTCCCCTCTTCTACTTCATTCTATCATTGTTCAAAAACCAAATGGTTCCCAGTCATTCAATGGCTAGCTGCTTCTAGGAAAATCACCTACTTTCACGAGAAGCAGACCCTAAAATTGCCTCAGACTTCAATATTCTCCCTGTTGATTGAATCCTGAATATCCTGTTGGCAACAGACTTCCATAGCGTAACTCTTCAACCACGGATGTTGTCTGCATCCTTAGGCAAATACAAAATTTCTATATGATCCTAGATTGGAAGGGATGTTACAGATCTGCTCACAGATGCTGAACAAGTTTAAACACACTGGCAAGGATTGTGCTCTGTCTACAACAAATGCATGCGTTTTAGGTTTTAGATAAGGAGAGCATCTTGTGTAAATGAACCTGCTTAGCACCAGAGCTGTATTTGGAAACTAGTGAGGAGGAACTGAGCAGCACAGTTCATAGAATTTCAAGTAGTAAAAGGACAAAACACACAAACTGGACCTGAAATCTGTTCCTGATTTTGCTTTGCTCCAGACGACGCTTGGTCTGTGAAGATTTGTGACATCATTGGTTCCTTGGGATTACTGTACTTCTGTGCAAGTATTATTGAACATCTAAACATACCACGTTCACAAGACTGAATTGAGAATGTCCCAAAGGGTCTTTCAGTTGTTACTTAAACCAGACAATGAAAGCTGTTACGGCTCTCTAGGTGCCATTATCAGTAGCTATTTCTTTTCACACTTTCAGTACTCAATATTTCCTATGATAAATCAGGAGGAAACACATGTAACCTTCCAATGTTAGTAATTAGAACATCAGTGACAAAGTTTTGTATTTGGAAAAAAATCATTGCGAGAACAAAATGGTAATTACTGTAGGCAATCTGGAAATACTTGATGGGCACGCTGATTTTGAGACAACTACTTTGCTAACCACATACAGTACAGCTAAGGCAACTTTGTAAAATTGTTTTGTCATGGTAATTATACCTTGTGCCAGCAGTTCTAAGCAAAACTTGTTATTAGCTTAATTAAGGAAAGAAATGAAGTGAAAAAATGTCTGGTCTAATGGCCCAAAAGCTACAGCAGGTGCACAGCAAACTCAAGAAATAGGTTGCTGGAGCACACAGAGGTGAATTCCTGATCCTGGAGCTCTAAAGAGAAATACTGTCAGTTACTCCAAAGGTGCTTCATTAACAGATGCGCTCAATGCTTTTATCTATTTTTGAAACAGCTCTTGGAATGAAATCTGCTATACATCAGTGTAGCTTTTACCAAGCAGGTGTCCTTGTAGAGGGCTTGGTTTTGATGCCTCTGCTTTCTTCTTTACCAGGAGGGAATAACTGAGGCACTGAGGAGATGAATGAGAAGCATATGAAATGCAGCATGACAGGAATGACAGCTGATCATCATGTCTCCAAAGAGCAGCCACTGGCAAGTTTCACTGCCATTTCTACAAGTTGGAGAGCTGGGTTTTGCTGGCAGAGAATGGCATTGCTGATGATAACTTGCTCCTTTCCATCCTGAATCCTTTCTGGAGGAAAAGACAATGCCTGCATTTGCCAACAATGTAGTTGCCATCATGCAGAATGGGACTGGAACCTACTAGACTTGAAGAGCGTAAGGAAAGGAAAAAGGGAAAAAGCAAAATCGTTCTTCAGATGTAAAAACTTCTATTTATTATGTTTGACACATAGGCTCCTGAAGAGATAACATCCACCTGAACTTACCTATCTTGCTCCAACTGTCAGAGGGCTTTCTGGGCAAACAGTGAGCAGAACTACATGGAATATCGCTGCTGGAGGTTTCAGCACCAGCGTCTTAGAAAGTAGCACTAGTTACAGTGCTGACTTCCACTCTTGTGAACAGTGCTGCCGTCTCAGCAAGATTAATCTGACTTGTTTTAGGTAAAAAGGATTCCTGTGCTTTCCTTTGCAACACTTACAAATGGGTTAAAAAACAATCAGCTTTATTTGAAAACAATAGGTTCTGGGTTTATGTCATTATTTTGCTGCTTTTTCTTCAGTGAGTAGAGTAAAGCTGGTTCTTTTGGTATCCAACTAGTCTGTCAGCTCTTACTTTAGGTAAATTAATAAGAGGTAGTTTTGAAGCTCTGCAAAATGATCAGAGAGTCAGCAACTCAATTAAAAAGGGTTTGTTTCATCTTCTTCGAAGTCATTCATTTATCATAGAATACTATCATGATTTTTAGGCTAGTGAAGGGTATTATATTGTCCTGGGAAATGCTGTGTATTTCATGTCTTGATGAAAGAAAGTAGTGATTTTTACAATTTGAATGCTTTCATTCTTAATTTATATTTTTAGTAATTTTTCTGAGAAAGCTATATGGAATAAAAGGCAAATATTCACACAGAATGAGATCTCCATCGTATCAGGCCCTGTTCAGATCCATTTGCAATTCTTGCTCCCAGGTATTTATCATCAGCTAGCAAAATATTCAGTAAGGTGAATTTTATATATGCCTAAGGGAAAGTAATCTAATGATAAACACATGTAGTTAAGGTTAGCCTTACTGATATCAGTGAGCAGGTTAAAATTAATGATGTTATTCTGGCCTCAGGTAATCTGCCTTTAAATAGCTCACTGAACCAAAGAATCAAAGGTGAAAGATGTGAGTGAAGTTAGAATTGCATGTTTTGCTACTACAGTGTTACTACAATGAGGCTTAAAATGTTTGTTTACAGTGATTATTTAACATGTTTTGTAAGCTAGCCTTAAGTGTGTTTACTATTTGTAGCTGTGCAGTAATAAAACGATGATACTTACAGAGACTGTTTTGGGAACAGTTATTCCCAACGGCTCTGGAAAGCAGTGTCTCCTATATTATTTGGAAGGAATAGCAAGGATAACTTATAACAAAATACTTTTTCTTTTCAAATTTTTAGCCATTGTGACTTTAAGGGACTTAAATCCTTTAAAAAAATCTTATTTTTAACTTAGAAAATATTCTCTCTTCTTCTTTCCCTTTATTTTGAAAGCTGATGTCAAAATAATGCTAAAAGGTGAATTTCAGGCCAAACCGTGGCACGTTCTTCATATTAAAATGGAGCTTTTTATCAAGAGCAGCCCTTGGGAAGTCAAAGCAGGGACAGTTAACTTTGAAGAGTGGTGCTACCTGATTCTTCAGGATTACAGGATACAGTTCTTTCTGGGCCAAATGGATAGCCCTTCTTCTTACCGATGCGTGTATTTTCTCAAGCAAAAGCAGGTGTATAAATAACTGTGAAAAATATCAAAATACTTTTTTTTTTTTTAACTTGAAGAAAAAGTCTTATTCCAATAGTCATTAAGGATATAAACCAGAAACCTTAATTTATCTTGCATTATTTTTTAAGACAATCTTGATGAGTAAACTTGTTATTTTAGTAAATGTCAAAATAGTCATGCATACAAAACTTCTAAAATTAACTACAACTTAGAAAGCTTACTCTTTAGCCAACTTTTGCCCAAAAAAACTCTGTCCTTCCCTAGATATTGTGGCTTTGGCTTGCTTTAATTTTTTCCATCTATCAGGTCATGTTCAAGTACCGATATTGAACCTCGCAGAATTTATGCTATTTGAATATAAATATTTCATGGTAAGCTAGTTCCTAAGACAAAAATGATGTAGATGTACAAATGATGTACATCAATGATGTAGAATGATTTTTAAAACCTATAGAACTTTCCTCCAAAATTATCTCTGAAAATTTTTGCCAGAACTCATATGATTTCCCAAGCCTCATAGATAGGCAGCATGTAGAAATACTGATTCAGGGTGATGGGCGCTTAAACAGTATAAATATTAAACAAATAATAAATGAGGGTTCTCTTTAAAATAGCCATTAATTTTTCATATTGGCATAAAACAATCCAGTTGCTTAAGAACATCAAATTATGTTATCTGGCAAAAAAGAATTGACCTCTTAACATCTTGAAGAATCTGGACAAAAATGCTTTGGGTAATTGCTGAAACTGAAGTAACTAACTTGTAATCCTGAATAAAAGTAAGACAGTACTAAGTATTTCCTATCTTAAAATAAGAACCTGCTAAAGCTTAGGGCATTTATTTTCAAATGCCTTTAATGAGGTTTCAGTAACTGTCAAAAATAATGAATATTAATAAATATATAGGTCTAGAAGCAAACTATTTCAGGCAGTAGAAGATACATCTTAGCAGTAAGTGTTAATAATTGACAGGTATATGAGTTTAAAGTTTGCATGAAATATCACATTAACCGAAAACCTGTTTAGGAAAGGTTGTAGCACTTAATTAGAACTGAAGTATAATACTCTGTCTAGGGCTTGATTATCTTAGGTTTTGCTTATCTGATTATTCTGGTGTTATCTTCCTCTGGTTTTATTAGTTGGTGTAAATAAGCAATCTAATCAGTCACATTAGAGCAGAATCCAAATAGTCTGAGGCCCAGACTCAGTTCCAGAAATAAGCTGCAAGCTTTTTTCCCTAGTATCTGTGCTTTAAATATTCTCTATAAAAATATTTTTTATAAGATGCTTCTGAGAGTCTGATTTTTGGACTGTGGAATAGAAAAGGAATAATCATGATAATTTTAAAATCAAAGTTTAAATCTATGGTAAGCTAATTCTTAAGATTCTATGTATTTCTGAAGGAGAAGAGCTGAAATCATATTTTTTTAATAGAAGGCTGGTAGTTCTTAATGATATTGTTTTATTTTAACAGAGAGTTAAAAATGTTTACATATGGTGGTGAATTTATGTCAATACCCCTTACATCTGCCACCTGTATCCTGGTTTTCAGGAGCAATAAACAAATGTCCCACAGGCTTACCCAAAAATATAAGAAATATTTATGTAATCGTATACTTAAATAACAAATTTTGCCTGAGAGACCATTAACCGATCGTCCTTGGAAACCATAGTATCTGGATTCACATATGTTCATGCAGAAATATTTTCAAGTATTCATTTGAACAATAGTATAATTCTTTGTTTTACTTGCCTTAAAATGCCATTTTTTTTTTTTTTTTTTTTTTCCCTCTTCTCTGAGGTATATAGCAACAGGAATCCGGGTTGGTTTTTTGTGTGGTTGTTTTTTTTTTTGTTGTTTTGTTTTGTTTTGTTTTTTTCTTCCCCAAACATTACGTAGTATTTTAATTGCATGTAGCAGTGTTGTTGGTGCAGAATGAAATACAAGATCTGGCCACAGTCAAAACTCCACCTTGATTCCCTGTCATACTGCTGTCAGACCAGCAGTGTGTGTAAAACTGATTTTTGAGGGAGTGTTCATATTACAGCTTGTACATTCCTCTGCCTGATGTGCAGCATGTTTAGAGCTGTCTAATACTACTGTCTGGAAACCATTCCCCATGGTAATAATGCTCACCATCAACGGAGAGGTGATATGTGGGTGTAGCTATTAGTTTATCTGACTTCAGTAAAATTGTGCTTGTAAATTCCTGTGAACAGATTGACCTGAATAATGATTTTTATAGGTTTTAAATGTTCTTGCACTTTTTGCATACAAATCATAAAATAGATTCAGAAGACAGGTGTCAAAGCTGGCTAGTTCACCTACTTACCCCAGAGCCGGGATCAGCTAAGTCTGAACTGCTTTTGACAGATGTTTGTCCAAGCTGGTCTTAACAAAGCTCCTAGGTAACCTTTTTCTGAATTTAACTATGGCTAAAAAGTTCTGCTTATACCCAATATGAGCTTTTCTTGTTGCCATATACAGCTTTCTTCTACATTTATAATAGACGTTTTCTACAATTGATTTGTAGAACATTTAATTTTCCTTTTCTTTGTAGCAATATTTTGTGCATGATAAAACTTATCCCTGCATCTAGTCTTGTCTTCTCCTGATTCCATAGGCTTTGTTTGTCCAACAGTTTCTCATGGATCGTGGGATTAGCACCTCTGGTCACTCATTGCCCTTCTGTACGTGGTCCAAATCTTTCCCAGAGTAGCAGTGCTTGAAATTGAATAAGATGCTTCTATTGAAGCCTTGCCAAGGACAGGTAGAAAGAAGATTGACTTTACAGATTTGCATGGGGCTAATCTGTTCCTGTGCCCAAGTCCGCTATTTGCTTTCTCCTATTTCATATTCAGTTTATGTTCTGCAGCAGCGCACAACATATTTCAAATTCTGAATTGCTCAGCAACTAATCACTGTTTATTGCTTGAAGTGTTTGCTATTCGTAACTTGTCAGCCATAACATGGTTACCTAAATCATACGTTGGGTTTTCCCCTTCCTTTCTTTCCTACTTCGAACAAATATATGGCTAAAAATTTACAAGCATGAACTCATGTATTTACAGAGTGAATGACCTCATATGCTTTCATTTATATTGCAACAAAATTATGATTTCTGTTACTTTTTCTTAAGCAGCTGACTGGTGTTCCCACATTCTGTTCTCTACCTCATTATAGCAGACTTTCAAATCCAGTTTGGATGGACAGGATGGGCAGTTGTGCTTTGTGACAGTTGGGTAGTCTGGTTTTGGGTTTTTTTTTCCTACTTAAATTTTTTTCTTGCTAGATTTTCTCAGTGATAATGGAAGATCGTGCAATGACGTGTTCTGTGTACTCAAACACTTTGGGCTAACCAACATTAAAGGCATTTTATTAAATCAACAGATTTTATTTTTTATTATATCTTTATTGAAATAATCTATAATATACTACTAACAGCTAATACCTACTTCAGATAGTTTGTTGATCTGATTTCATTACTGATGTGCTATGATGGGAATTTTCAGTGCTCTGTATCTTAGCAAAATTATTTAGCTTATTATGGAGATCAAAGCTTGAAATTGTTTAGACATACAATAGTGCAGAGTTTGTCACACCTTTGAATTCTCAGGGTTTTGGTTTTCGTTGTTATTTTCTTTATTATTACTAAATGCTGAAAGGAGTATGTGTTTTCTTTTTCTAAAAGTTTTCAAAATATTTTAGGTGTTTTATCTGTTGAGAGCTTTTGCAGGTCCTGGGAATTGGTTTTGAGGCAAGACTGTTCTCTGCACAGTTATGAAAGCTCTGAAATTTGAAAAAATACTTATAAAAGTCCTTTTGAATCTCTGAATGATAAATCTATTTCTAATCACACTTTTGTTGCTAGAAAGACTTTGAATTCTTTATTGCTTTATGATGCATATTTATAAGGCTTGTTTTAAAAAAAAAAAAACCAAAACAACATAAATCATGGATAAAGCTCCCTTCAGAATAACAGAATGAGTGGATTAAATCTCCCACAGATGTTCAGTATATTAATATCTCTTCAACATCTGTTTCTCTGTAAAAGAGAAGTGTGTCCACTAGTGCTCTCCTTTTCAATTAGATCATGTATCTGGCTCCGGTGTGTTATCCAGCTTGTATGTTCGCACACTGTCAGCAGTGGCATAAAAGCCAAAAACCACAGAAAATGTGAGGACAAAGTATATACTACTACTCTGCCTGCCCTTCGGGGAGGATGGGAAACGTCAGAATGAGGCAGGGTTTTTTCTTCTCTTTGTTGTTGGTTTTGGGTGTTTGGGGTTTGTTTGTTTGATTTTTTTTAATGTTCGGGGGGGTTGTTTTTTTTTTTTTTTTAATGTTCTGGGAGGACAGACTAGTAAACCTATGTTTTACTAAGCTGCTGAAATCACTACCAATAGACCCTCCTGAGCTCCTCTACCAAGAGTCAGCATGTGCAGGCTGCTGATGTAATGAGTGTTACGTTCTCTGTGCCTATCGACCAACACTGGCCTTGCTTCATAGAGGGCAGGAAAATCATATGTGACAAACTGTTGTTGCTGTCTGTTAAGCTCTTTGCAGAGGATAATATACTGAGATCTAGCAAAATGAAATACTGATGTGGGAGGTTTATGCCCGTTTAGTTTATGTTGACAGGAGCTCTTTCTGTTCATGTGCTGGTTTCATGCATGCAGGTAGCTCACCAGTAAATTTACAATGGTATAATCTTATTAAATTAACGATTAAATGAGTATTGGTCTACAAAAGAGCATTCCAACTGGTATTTATTTTTTTTTACCTTAATTTTAAAAAGTAGATATGAATGCATTATAGTAGTTTAAAAAAATGTCTAATGTTTCATTCAAGAAAGAATGACAAAATTGCATCTTGAAAGTGAAGATGGTTAAATATATGATGACAAATTGATTAAATTTAATTAACTGGTGGAACATGGTAGGCTAACTGGGCAGTAGTTGGACTTGCAGATGTATATAGCCTTAATTATCTGGTAAGGAATGTAAGGAATTAATTGCTCTTTTTTGGATGACCAAGAAAAGATATACACATGCATGTTAATATGTATATACAGTACAAAAAAAGTATGGTTGATTTAGCTTTGGGTTTTGCTTGTTTGGTTTGAGGAGAGCCACAAAACTAAGATACAAATCTCAAGCAGATATTAATTAGCATGAATATTTTCTTTCCTGTCTGTACAGATAAAATAAGTTCTGGCAAAGCTAAAGAGGAAAATTATCTCTGCAGTGCCAGTGACATTTCTACTGAATGCCTTGGCTTAATGCAAAGTTAATATCTGCTTAAATGCTTCCAAGACTTAGTAAATGGAAGTATAAATTTGAATATTCTGCATAAGCAGTTTAATTTAATTTAATATTTGAAGTTGTGGCACAGCAGAATCATGAAAATATTTGCCAAGGTTTACCCTGCTTTCCCAGTTGCTTTTTAGTAACTATGTTTTAGATTGAGTTTGATATTTTCTGAAATTTTCCCAGTAGCCTTCCACATGGGTGTAATATACTGCACAAAGCCTAGAGTTTTGTATGAGTTCTTCTGCAGTAATAGCTTTCAGCATAATTGTCTAGATTTTCCTGTTTTGATGCCAGTGGCAAGAATCCCACAAATTTAACTGGGAGAAGAATATGCCTGTTTAGAAAACAACCATGTGCTGGCTTTTGAAAGACTTTATACACAAATTTGCTTTTTAAAAAAAACCACCAAACTTCCATACCCAATAATCTATTGATACAATTCACATATATTTATGGGTATTAAGAATTGAACGGCCAGAACAGCTGGGCCAATTATTTTCATTTTTGTTAATCTCCCACTCTCCCTTTTATCTCAGGGGATGAGCTGGCAGTGGTGGTGTGGGTGTTGGAATACTGTTTATGAAATCATTATCTATTATGTTTATGCTGGTCCTGGGTTATACATTTTTATCTGGGCCACTTAATGAGTCTGTTTATATGTATTTTTAAATGGTGATCAAAGTTGGTAGAAGCATTGGCTAGCCATGTTTACAAACTGTAAAGAAAACTGTATAACAGGCAGCTAAAATGTTTGCCAGTAAGTCTTTCCTTCTCCTTCTATGGAGTGTAACAGACTTTCAATTTCTAAGACATTAAGAATCCAGTGCCTGTTTAGTTAGCAGGAAAGGGGTACCTGCAATAACGGCAATCCCCCATTTCTTGCTCCGTATCCTTCCAGATGGAAAGGTGCAACAGTAATAAAATATCACCTGGGGAACACTAAGAAATATATTATATAATAATTAATACATCCAGCTACTATTGTCTTTTTAATAGTCTCTGTTGGCAGGACTGGGTTCAGTCATGCTGTAAACGGAGAGGCAGATCAGAGCCTCGTGTACTTTTGGTGCAGTGCTGTGTTGAGCAGACACCCCGCTCTGCATTTCAAAGCTGAAGTCAGGGCAGTGAGCTCTGCATGTCTACTGAAATACGGTGAGGTTTGTTACAGCCCTCCGTGTCTGGTGGAGTGGTTTACAGTCTCAAAATGGTCCCAAACTTTTCTTCCCACTACAGAGGGAACACTTCTACCTTTATTTTGGCAAACACGTCCAGGTTGGAAGAAGTTAGGTGGTAGTAACGGTATCCACCTTGGAGCTTTATCACAGGAGTTTGAGTTCGTGTTCCCAAATTGGAACAATGGTATCAAACTTGTAAGTGAACATAAGCTAGCAAAATAATTTTGATTTAAAACTTTGAACTAAAAACTTGCATGTACACTATAAGAAAGTCTAAATCATCAACTTTTTTTTCATACTTTTTTTCCCAACAAATAGTATATAAACTTTGCTGTTTCATTTGATTCCCTTTAGTTTTGTCAAACTGTGCTGATCAAAGTTGGTAAAGTCTGTTTCCTATCTGTATCCTTTCCTATGCAATGAATGTTGAATTAAAGATCAGTTGTGGTTTTTTTTGGTTTTTTTTTTGTTTTTTTCCCCCCACTTTGATACTTGCCATTAAATCACAGAAAACTATCTTGCCGTCTGGCACGCTCGAAACTATATTCTCATTTGACATCAGCATTAACGTTACTGGTTTTCACACAACAGTTTCATCCAGGTTCTTAAAAATGAAGTTTTCAGAGCTTTTACTTTCCAAATGAAAGGTGATGTGTCCAGATTCTAGATTTAAAAAAAAGGAAGTTCAAATTGAAGTGGAATTTTCTATGTTTTGGCCAACGGTAGTAGACTACTATTGAAATTAAGGAATATTTAAAAGCATACAGTAAGCGTCATCCTTAATAACAACAGAGGAGCTGACTATTGCTTGTATTTTGCTAGAAATTATTGATTTAACAAATACTATTACTTGAGGCAAAACATTCCCCTGGAAACACACCCCAGAGGCTGAACATTGAACAGGAAATATCTCCAGTGGCGACCTGCCAGCTCAGGAGAAGCAGAATACAACATACTTTTTCCCAGTGTGCCAGAGCCAAATGAAAAAGTAGCTAAACCTTTGAAACTCTGTAATGTATACTAACCCTGGGCAAGGTAACCTTTTCAGCCTGTGCTCAAAATAGTGTGTTCAAAACATGGAGTTTGTTGCTGGTTTTCTGTTTGGGGTTTTTTTTTGTGCACTGACTAGAGACTTGCCAAGAAATTCTCTGGTTTGCATTAAGCTTGTTGATAACTTCTGTTTGAAAAGATGAACTATTTAACTTTTCTTTTTAAAAAATGAATTACTCTGAGAAAATAAAGCTTTTTACTGCTGATGGTACTTGCTGATGTTGTCAGCTTTCAGGAACAGTCTTCTAGAATTGAACAGATTTGATAAAACCTTTAAATGGAATCTAAATTGAAATTGCTAAGAATATAAAATCCATCTCCAGAATATTATCTTTGTAAAAAAGATAATATTCTGTTGAAGAGGCGCGCACACACACGAATGTATATACACCATACATATAAAATATATACATACATAGTCTGTATGCATGTGTGTCTGTGTAGATGTACATATACACCCACATTTTTGCCAGTGTCCTTATCTCATGAATTGGCTAATGTGATTTTATTTGTATCGATGGATACAGTCATGATGATGAACTTGTGTGTAAATTTGTTTGGGCTTTCAAAAGCTTATTAAATTTATTCAACTGATTTAAGTAGTACTAGGTTAAAAGCATTTGCAGTCTATAATAAACAATTAGTACTCTTATCTCCCTCTAACACAGGAATTGCTGGACTTTCGATTTGATTGATGAGAAAGCCTTTACTGAAGTCCTTATCAGAAATCATACTGAGCACATGGTATAATTGTGTGTGGGATCAATGTGTAGTTGTGTAATATATTAATAATTATGCAGCTAAAACTAATTTTAAGTTTCAGTGTAAACACCTAGATATGAGTTTATGAGTTAAAGTCAATGTATATGTTGCTGTTATGTATGGCAAACATTTTTTTAAGAGTACCAATAGAGGAGTAGGCACCACTTCATCTTACTGTTACTCCATAAAATAAGATTGCATGTTATGCAATGGTTGCTGTGAACATCTCCCAGTGGCCTCATTCTCTTCCCCTCATTTACTTATCTCATGTGGCCTCGATAGGTGTTATAAAACTGTCCATGTACAGGCTGCAGAATTTTCCAGAAGTTTTAAACCGGATATATACAGTGAGCAGATGGTAGCTCGTGGCAGGTCTTGCAGAGAACAGCAGGGTCCTGCCAGCGATGTGTGGCAGGGGCGGGAGGTGGACCACCCTGACCCTCTCATGGGGAAACTGCCTCACCTTCAACTGCAGTCAGTCTGCTACAAAATAATAACATAAATGATGGTTCTCTGTATGCTCTGCAATACAAGGGTTCAAAGAGCAGAAACACCTGCCTTTTTAGTAGGGATGATAACTCGGCATTTTTCAAAAATCATAGAATGGTTAGGGTTGGAAGGGGCCTTTAAAGGCCATCTAGTCCAACCCCCCCCACAAGGAGCAGGGACATCTTCAACCAGATCAGGTTGCTCAGAGCCTCATCCAGCCTGGCCTTGAACGTTTCCAGGGGTGGGGCATCCACCACCTCTATGAGCAACCTGTTCTAGTGTTCTGCTACCCTCAGTGTAAAAAACTTTTTCCTAATATCTAATCTAAATCCACCTCCCTCTATTTTGAAACCATTACCCCTAGTCCTGTCACAATGGGCCCTACTGAACAGTCTCTCCCCATCTTTCCTGTAGGCCCCCTTGAGGTACTGGAAGACTGCTATAAGGTCTCCCCGGAGCCTCCTCTGAAATGAAAATGAAGCTTAAGCAGGAGAAGTGCGAGTTGTCCCCTGGACACGTTTTGCAGAAGGCTGAGCTTCACACCAAGGCAGAGCAACAGGCCTCCTTTCAGAGGATTTTTTTTTTTTTTTTTTTTTTTTTTTTTTCCCAGCTAATCTGATCCTCCTGTGGCCCTGGCAGCTTCACTAGCCACCCACACAGACATTAGGCACCGCCTGAAGCTGGGGCTCTGTTTAAGTAAAGCTTGTAGGCAGAAAATATGAGGTCAAGATGCTTACAGCAGTGTTTGTTGTGGAACAACAGTCTTCTGAAATTTGATCCCCGCTTTGCAAACTTCATCTTCAAATAAATGTTAGTGCTAATAGACAGAGTGGTGGCTCCTGGTGTTCAGCAATGACGGGGACGCTATCTATGTCAAGCGTATTCTGCAACAGTCTCCCAGCTCACTTCTTGAAATGCTTCTCTGGTTTGAAGACTACTCAGTAACATGGCCAAGTGCTTTAGCAGAGGGGTTTTGGTGAGCTGGGTTATTTATCATGTTGTGCCTCGATGGGTGGGAGCAGTTCTGTTACTGCTCGCAGGAGAACGTGCAGAGTTGTGTGAAGCATAAGGGGAGACTATTGTGTGCCATCACTGATCTCGCCTCCCCCACTATCCATTTTAGTCACACTGTCAGATATTTGTTTTACAACACTTTAAATATTTCTCTACAATAAGGAGGTAAGGATATGCACTGCTTCTTAGAAAGGCTGTAAAATTCAAAGAACTGTGTAGTTTGATTTAAAAGCTTTCGTGGCATGCTCCAGGGAGTCTTTCAATTTCCACCTGAGTTGTTCCCTGGGAGAAGAAAACTTTAAAATACTCCAAAATTTCCAGTTTTCCTTTGCCATATCACATCATTGTGTGTCAGCTTATAGCCAGATGTCTTTGGTCACATTCTGTTTTGAGACATTTCCATTAGCTTCATTACACAACATCCATAATACTCTATTTTAATCATCAGTTATTTAACTGGATCTATTGAGAGTCTCATTAAGAATATTTTGTTTAAAAGAGTTTGCTGGAGCAAAAACAAACCTCAGTGTAATCAGTTGATGTCTTCCTGTTGGAAAGGAGTTTTATTAAGTCTGGACTGAAAGCAATACAGCCAGTTCTTATGATCTGTGTTGTTCTCATCTCAGTGTTTTATCCGAGTAGTGCTCTGATAGCAGCGAGTCATTCCTGTAAGCTACTGGTTTGTGGGTGTGAAAAGGAGATGTTAACATTGACAAAGTTTAGAAATGGAAATTGTAATCCAATTTCTGGTTATAAATAAGAGTGCAGCACCTTTGACAGGTGTAGAAGATTCACTTAGAGAAACAGCATTTTGGAAGTTCACAGACCTAGATCACTGGAATTGTGCATAATCAGGCTTTCAGAAAAGCAATGTTGGTTCAGGTTTTTGTTTATTCCTGAGGGTGGGGATGCATTATTGCATTTGGTGCAGCAATATTTGTTTCACTGACATGGTAACAAATGGAGCATCAGTCACAAAGACCAGAATTACTTCATGACAGAAAGATTCTAAAATTTCTTGAGAAATTGAAGACCAATGTCTGAAAACTCTTGTGCAGTATTGACTGTCATATAAAGTCGTTTTGCTGGATTCTGAAGATTTTAGAATTTATGAATTCCTCATACATATTTCTGGGTTTTGTTCTTTTTATTTTCTACACCCCCACACTAACCATCTATCATGTGCCAGAACTCAAATGTTTCTCTGCTTGGCTTTGTGGTTGTACTCAGCATCGTGAATAAGCCACTCTAATTCTGCCTGTTTGTGTCACATTTGCTTTCTGTTTAGATTTCCCCCTTTACCTCTCAAGTGATGCACCGCACTTGATCGTCAAACTCTTTTTAATCCACTTAATTTACACAGAGCAGGCTTAAAATTCTGTTCAGGGCAAGGCTAGTCAAAAGCTGATTTTGGCTAAAGCATGCCAAGCTGTACTTTTTTTAAATTTTTTTTTTTCCTCCTTCCACTGACAAGGTTCTCACTAGAAGTTGTTTCTTGAGCTGTAGTACATGTGATCTGTTACTCAGGTTTTTTTTTTTTTTTTGTGTGTGTGTGTGTGTTTTTCACAGAAGGGAGAGATGAGTCATGGTCTGATCCACAAAGTCATTTACTGTGCAGATGCAGCCCTGACTGTAGAGAGCCATGGATAGCTAGATGCTCTGTTGTTGCACTCCTCAAATGTATCGTGTAGTTCCCGGTAAAGCTGGCATGTAAGTGAAGCTGCCTTGGAAATCTGGCCTCTCTTCATGTCTTAGTGCTAAGCAGACATCAGGCTTTGTAATTTCTACCATCAAGGTTTGCCAGCTCCTGCAAAACTAGGTTATGCTAGCAACTGTCCCATGTTGCTTCCTGGATGTGGGTGACTCTCCTCTTAGCAGTTTCTTGTGTGTAATTGTGGTCCTGGTCCATGAGGGTCATCAGCTGTCACCTCTTTGTCCCCCTCCCATGAGCAGGTGCTGAACAGTATTAATGGGAGAGCTGTTTTACAGCCTTCCAGAGATGAGTTAGGGTAGATGGGCATACCCACAGGGCTGTACTGGGGAGGTGGGAGGAAAAAGTGCATGCAAAGACATAAAACCTACGGTGATACACTTGGAAATCTGGAATGGGCTGAGGGGAACTAGATGTCCAACTTCTCTGATGTTCCAGAGTGAAGCTTGCCTTTGAACTGATGCATGAAGTGCAAGCAAGGGTTAGCAACCTGGATTGAAACAGGTAACTTAAAAGTGATAATATACTTCAGTAACTTCAGAAGATAAAAACTATACTTTTTTACTGAGCCTTTTCTACCTTCTTTCAACCCCCAGTGTAACCCTTTATAGGTGCTATTAAGTAATTCAGTGGCTGTAATTTTTCGTAGGCTAGGAATTAATGTCCTTATTATTGCTTCCAGTTACTGGGAAATATAGATGTGGACCAACTTGTTAGTCAGATACTTCAATCAAAGAGGTAAATGTCTAATTTTCTCATGTAGGTTTCAGTGAATCTTCAGTTTGTCATGTTCCTTGTTTGTGTTAATATTTTTCATTCCAATGGCTAAGAATGCATGGCAATGAGCTAACAAAAAATAATTCCTAGAAATATGTCTAGGGACATTGAGGGACAGCTGATGGAATCATGTTAGGGGCTGTCCTACTCTCAGAGACTTCCTTCTGTACTCTTTACAAATGGGAAAGCGATACTATGCAAGAAGGTCAACATTGGTCAGAGCAAAGGTCCACACCAGCTTGTGTCTTGTTTGTTTTCAAGTGCAGCTGACTGCAGCATGTAGGACAGAAATGAGGATCAAGACAAGCACTTCAGCAATACTTTTGCAATATACTCACCAAACAAGTACGTAGCACCAGACCTCTTCAAGTCAGAAATAGCAACTTTGTGGTGTTATCCATACTTTGGAGTTGAAGACATGTAAAGGCTGACATATTTATCCTTAAATGTTCTACATGTCCTCAAGGCCATGTATGTGGTAAGTTGAGGCTAAATAGTGTCCAAATCAGACCAGTCTCTTAACAAAACAATTCTTTTTTGTTCACTTTTATTGCCTAATGATTACTTTATCCCTTGCTACATCTTAACTTGCATTTTGACAATGTACCTTAGTATTTCTGTTTCATAAAGCAAATAAGTCAAAAGAACTATAGACACTCTAAACGAGATTTTTTTTTTTTTTCAAAGTAGTTACAAATAATTCTTCATCTACCACAATAGTGGCTTTTCATATTTTGGAATAAGATAAAATATTTTTCAGCAGAAAAATATCTGAATGCTTCAACGCTGGTAACTCATTCCACTAATGGCAGTAGACAGGGAATACCACCCCAGTTTAAAGGTCTACTGATTTTGCTGAAGAACTGAGGCTGTAAAATACCAGGCCCTTTCTTTTCTCTTCACAAAGCTGTTTCTGCCTTATTGTAAGCTAAATTAAAACAGCTGCATATCTCATAAATTATACAGAGAGCACTCTGACATTATGTTTTTCCAAATACAGTTAATTTTAATCTTTCTCATGCAATTTTTGGGACAAAAGAAGATTGGTGCTTTGTTTCCTCTTCTTTTCACTGTAGTTTTGATAGTGAAATATCAGGGTATACTAAGTAGTCTATTAGACATGTAATTTTAAGGTAATTCTTATAAAGACTATGACCAGAGAAGATGTGGCCATCTATCTCATATCCAATATTTCATGAAGCAAATCCAAAATATAATGTGGTAGATACTTTTTTTTTTTCTCCTCCTTTTAAGTGTAACTCATACTGCCATGCTACATTTCTTTCTTTCAATGGGATGTCCTCAAGTATCTGTTCATTATTGTAGTGTAGTTAGTAAGACAGTACCTGCACTGTCATTACTGTAAAACCAAGAGGTTTTTTGTGAATGCAACCAGCTTGTTTGGGTCTAAACCTCATTCTTTTCTAGTAGTCCCCTCTACAAAACCCATAGTCTTTGCTGAATGCTTGATTTGACAGGAATCTGCCCTGATTCTCATAATATTTGAAAAATAGCTCTAGGAAGAGTTTGGAGATATATTTCTCAGTTATCCTAACAGCAATGCTATTTATGAGTCAAGATATTGTTTGATTGCCTTAATTGTTCACAGTTTAAAGCAAAATAAATACTATTGCTTCTATTTTTTTTTTTTTGTTTTACATGCATGAGAAGCTACTCTTATGAAGTGAGAAAACAGTCAATTAAGAGGAGTCAAAATGTGTATTATCGTTATGGTTTTTTTTGTCTTCACACTCCATGTTTTGATATTTTAGCGACATTAATGCAAGTATTTCTTTACAATAATGGGAGCAGTTATTTTATAGAACTTAAAAAAAAAAACCTTCTTTGTATTGTAATTTTGTAAGCTAGTTCTGTTTTTCAGGCAAGAACCAAGTCATAATTCTTGGTAATTTTGTCTGAAATAGCATATCCAGAGGCACATTTGTATTTTAGTTATAAGGTGACTCACAAGGTACAGTGGAGCAATGCTGGACAATTTTGAATAGGATTTACAAAAGCCTAGTGAAGAGATTTGTAACAGATAACTGAAACTCAAGAAATGATTCCTCCCCTTGGGCTGCCCAGTACAATGTGCAGTGCCATTGCATTACCAGTCAGAATTACTTACAGTAACACTTCTAGCAAATGGATTTCCTGATGCAGCTCCAGGCTGGGTTGTGTGGATCTGGCATTTCTTTTTTGTTTGCAAAACTGTGGGTTATTTAAGATGATCCCTGAAATTTTAACAGGCAGTTGAACACTGGTTGTAGAACAATATTTACAAATTGGACAAGTAAACATTCTCTCTCTGATTACCTTTGATCTACTTCTGTATCACAGCTTAATACGCACTGGTGGAAAACAAAGAGCCCATCACCATAGCAGGCAGGGTGCTGTCTGCCCTCCGAGCCTCGCTTGAAAGGCACGTTTTGTTTTCACACTTGTTAGTATCAGTTGAACAATAATGATGATTGCGTGAAATCATAATCTATGATTTGTTGTTTGTTACTAATAGACACAATTCTTTCTTATTCTATTTAGAAATAATTTTATTTCTTTGTGTAGAAAATGGCCTTTTACTTAAAAATTTTCAATAGCATTCCAAAACCGGCTGAAATATTCACTGTATCCTTATGTAAACTCTATTTGATGTGAAAGAGATTAATTTCAAGAGACTGTAACTTGATGTTAATCACAAGGTCAGTTTTACAAGATAACGTGATACTGGTGATTATGGTGCTCACAGGAAGATTCAACTGAGAAAAAAGAGTAAAGTTATATGAAACGCTCTGCCCATTTCATTACTAGATCTACCATATACTTTTATTACAGCTCTGTCTATGCTGTCAGGAACAATGTATTTTTATCTTTGCTGGATACATCATTGGTTTTTCTTTCAGTTCTTATCTTTGCCCAGATTTCCAGTGTGTGCATTTAAAGTAACTCTCAAGAAACAGAGCATTTGGACATGGTGGGGTTTTTTTTGTTTGTTTTTTTTTGTTGTTTTGTTTGTTTGTTTTTTTGTCCAAATTATGGAATATGAAGAAGATAAGAGTTTTTGCTTTTAAGACATATAAAGAGAAAATCTCCTAACTTTTTTCTTACTGCTTTCTCTTTTTAGAGTTGTTTTTTTTGTTTGTTTGTTTGTTTTTTTTTAATTATATAGAATTCAGTACACTTACAATTTATCTTGTTTTGCTGATTACATCCTAACTTCTAAACCTTTTTTTTCTGAACCGTTGCTGGATACCGAAAGCCTCCCTACAGTCTTTAGCACTGAAAGAGAGAGGTTGTTCTTTGGCATGTGTGACTACAGTACCCTGTTGGTTCTCTCTACATGGTTTTATCAAATTCCAAGTGATGCCATTGTGCATTGTAAAGGTCTGTAGTAACAGATGATAGCATTTCTTTGAGTAGTTTGATTTTCCAGATAGGATTAGAAACCGAGGGTGATATATGGAAGAGTATGGGATTTTTTTAAGAAAGAAAATGTATTTATCAGAAACTATTTCAGTTCTGTGCTGCTGTTTTCTCAGTGTTGCTCTGTCAGTAAAATGCAGAAGAAATTACCACAAACTACTTACTGAAATAAGTTTTCTTTTCTTGCTTTGCACTAAGGGCTTTTTTAAAGTAATAAATTCAGAACAAAATGGCTTTGTGCATTCTGATGCAGGTTTTATCACAAAATGCATATTATATAGGTTGGCACTCTTATCAGTAGATCCTTGTAGTACAGGACTACAGAAAGAAATTGTTTGAGGAGAGCTAGTCAAAAACCACATTGCTATTCTTGTTACTGACACATGATAATATAGTATAATAGAAAATGATCATAAATATTTATAGTATTTAAACATTATTAGCAACTTCTAGCTAGTTCTGATGAGAACATTTAGTCTTCCACATTTCCTTGTGTTGCAATGAAATGCTTTCACACTTGATTTCTGCACTACAAGCTGTAAAGTAATATGGAAATACCCAAAGCAAGCCTAATTTCCAGAAGTGGTCTAATTGTGGCAGCATAGTGATTCAGCACAGCCTGTTTCTCCACCAAAGGAGTTCTTATTTCAGTGTGAATCCATGCTGTGAGCTCATAGGGTTGCCTGTAGAGTAGATTAAATTTCAGCCAGAAATTTTGGGCAGTAGTTGAAATGTTCTATTTTTACTCTAGAAATAGGAGGACTTTGCATTGTTGGGCTCCCAGTAAAGCTAAAGAGCTGGAGGAATTTTCTGAATAGTCCTATCTCTTCCCTAGGACATAAAATTTTCTTTATGATGTACCACATCACTGTAAAGCTCAATTGCCTTTATTTGGTGAGACTTGCTGAGCTGGCTGATAAGTTGTATGCCAAGTTTCACATGTAACAGCAATCAAAGATAGTTATCCATCATGTACATGTTGGTGTGGTTTTCCATACTACTGCCATTGAACTTATGCAATAGTTTTCCAAAGGCAATTGGAGACAGATTTTATTACAAGCTATTACAGCTTTTTTTTTTTATATAAGGTTAGAAAAATAGGCTGCTGAAGCTGCAGCAGAGAAATTATAGCTTACTTAAGAAAATATAGATTTCAGGGGAAAAAAGAAAGAAAAAGAACATAATTAGGTTCTACAAAGTGAAGCCTGACATAACTACCTAAGTTGCCAGCGTAAATACAATGTGAAGAACTGACTTCTGTCTGGAGCCAGTTGAAAAAGGAATCTTTAGGATACTTTGGCCCTAATATCACAGCTTGGTCAGCTGAAATAATCAAGGACAAATCTAAAAATGATACTGGTTCTTCCATATTGCAGAGTATGTAAATCATACCCTCAGGCTTCTTGGAGCACTCTGGTATCAAATGCTTAAACCAGAGAGAATGTTCTCTAAGGCACTACTGTATGGTAATAAGGGTGCTGAAAGCTGGGCATCTTTTAAAGATACAAGATGCTACATTTCTTGCATCAGAGTTGAACTTCTATGCTGAAAACAATAAAAAAAAAAAAAAATCCAAAGGCAACAGTTGTATGTTCCTGGCAGTTTCACTGGTTATAAACACTGGTGTTTTGGAAAATATTGTTGGGAACAGATGAATGCTTTCCCTGTGCATCTTTCTAAGAGCAATACTATAATAGTCAACACATGTAAAGTTCATGTGGAAAATAAGATGAGAGATGTTATAAATGAAATTTGTCCAGAATGAGTTCTGATTGAGTACAATTCCTAACAAGCAAACCTAGCACGATGCATTCATTCTACTCAAGACCTTCGTTAAAGACAATGTTTAATGACAGAGGTTTGTTTTAGTATGGATAATGATAAGCATCAATTTATTGTACCATGCATAATTTCAGAAGTAAATTCTTGTTAAAACCACATTTAGTAAATAGTTAAATAATGTTTTACTCTTGTGTGATCTTTCTTGAAGAGTGATGAGAAAACAAGCTACTACTTGCTGCCTGTAAATTCCTCCTGTCATAATAACTTGATGGTAGCTGCTCTGTAGTATTCGGTCTTGCATCTCAGCATCCCTAATGCTCAAATTTATTCCTAAGAAAATATTTTTTCCCCACTGAATTTGCATTCTACATTAAGATTAGCTGATAAGAGTTAACAGGCTTTAAATCTATGTACTTGGCAGAATGATCTGCTTTTAATTCATCCCTCTGACGTTTTCAGTATTATAATTAATGTTTTAAAAACCTACACAGGCCTTGAATACTGCCTAGAATAGCAAAACTTGTCTCATTCAATAGAGAAAAAACATAAAAAATACCTGCAGAAGAACAACTTCTATTACAACATAAACCAGGAATATTAATCCAGAAATATGCTGTGACTGTTTCCAGGAGGAAAATAAACTATGCTAATTATAGGTGTTACTGCTCCCAATTTCTACTTTTCTGGTTTCCAGCCGGTTAAGGAACAGCAGGAATGTGGAGTATTCTGGCACAATGGATATTTTTTGCTGTCTCCATTTCAGCAGGTACAAAACATTACTGAACTGAATGTGCTGCTACAGCGTGAATGGGGAGGAGAAATAATTGAAATCAGAAATACAGCAACAAGCCTAGATTACTATGTAGGGTTTGTGTTTCTGGTCAAGGACTGTAAGGACCCGGAGCAAATCTGGCAAATGTTATCAAGTGTCTATTATTTAGTTAGCTAGTTTTTTGATGCCTGGTGTTTTCCAAAGCGGTTGGCGAATGATTGATGTCTATGCATTGCTCATTCAATAAGGTTCCTAAGATCCAGATGCACCAAAGCTCCTTGAATTCTCATTCAAAGATTTAAGAGGAAAGCGGAACTGTCCAGAAAGAAGCTTTTTAATTTGCATTTTTTTCATTACGTTAATTTTGAAACTGCTTTCCGTTCCACTTTCTATTTGTTACTTATTGCAAAATCTCTGCTTGAGTCCAATCCTCCACTCAGCAAATACCACTCACGGCACTTGATGTTTCTCAAAATATCTTCTGTTAAAATGTTGACTCCTAATAATCTCATTCAGCGAAGCTACCTTTCTGTTGCTGTAATACCCATCTCCATAGCAGAGCAGCCAAGAGGTTCAAATGATTTGACCATTTAACCTCAGTTTAATGATGGAGAGTTTAGTACTTGCATCCACCATAGTTCAATACAGCATTTCTACAGACTTTGGTGCTAAGCTTTTGCCAGACAGCACTCTAAGCTTCTGGGAAAAGCACAGACGGAAATGGAGGACAGAAATATCTGAAATGAGCCAAAGAAACGATTGTTAAGTTTTACTGGACAGGATATTTAATTAATGTAACAGCCTTTCTGATTTGTGTTTACTGGTGGTTTAGAGTCTGCTGAGATTATTTCTGCCTTGATTTTAACTTGGAAACTGAAGTCAAACTTGAGCAGGAACAGATTTTCAATTGTGCTGATAGAGGCTTTCATTTATTCAGTTGACCAATGGAATAGGATACATTTCGTAGGTGGGGCATTCTTTGTGTCATTCAACTTCTGCTTTCTATTTTTTATCTTATTCCCTCTTTTTCCTTGGCTTATAATCCTTCTCTCTCCTATGTGTATAGTTACCTTGTTCCCCAACCTGTATTTGTTGTTCAACTACCAAAACACGGCTGAACAATTCAAGTAAATGGAATTTGCAGAAGTAGTTTATTCCTTTAATTTGTTTGTTTTTCTGAAAATGACTGAGAAATTATAAATAAAAAGCAGTATTTCAAATATGCTACCATAAAAACTATTTACAAAAGATTACACTGCCATGGTGCTTCCTGACACTTGTATGAACACAAGGCTGATTTTTGCTTCTGTGTTCCATTTTCAGCTGCAGGTTTAATAGGATGTGTTTTATCACTTCCTCCCTCCTTTGGTGTGGCTGCTGTCCAGATAACACACTCTACTTGCCATATCCCAACTCAGTTTATTTTCTGCTTTTATTTCCAGTCTTTCTAGGTCAAATTACTTTCTTGAGTGATAACCTTACCCCACCAGATTTTATTAACTTAAGTTTTCCTTACCCAGCGCTTCCCTACATGTTAAAGTAAAACCTCACTAGAGTTCTTTCTTGGATATTATGAACATTAAAGTATATTTTGCTTACATTTTTTACTATTAGTTGCCTTTGATTTTTATTTTTTATGCAGTAGTATGCATTTCAAAAGCAAATAAAGTTTATTGTAAGGATAAAATTTCACTATATGTTAGGAAAAATATTTATAGTAGCTGGAAACTGTTGGTATAAGGTTAGAAAGAGAGACAAACTAGCACGTCAAAACACATCTGTGCTGCCTGCACTCTTAACAATACTAGGGAGTGGTCTCTAACTTGGGAAAAAAAAATAATCATAACAGCATTCTCATTCTTTAAGCAACAAAAAAGATTTTATTAGTTCTCCACCTTTGTCTGATGGATACTTCAGGCCATTTCTGTTTCCTCTGCAGCTTTTCAGATCACCGGAGTAGTATCAAAACTGATGGGACGCAATATAGGGAATTGTTCCTGCTATAGCAAGTCCTTGACTGGAATTTAGATAAACTTACTTTATTCATCTTCCCTTTTTGCTGCCTTCCCTGGTGCTCTGAAAAATAAGAAATTGGGTTAAAGGATGTATTTTTAGAGAATTGAGTTGAAGGTTCTAACATCTTCACAATATTTCAGTTTCTCTGAATACTTCATTCAGTATTTTACTGGAATAAAGTTATACTAAACTGGTTTGTTTGGTTTTGGTTGCATTTTTTAAAGCTAGTATTTTATTAATTTCTTTGCCTTCAAGTACCTGATACTTTCTGGCTTTTTGTTACTTAAAAATTATTGTATTA
Organism: Chlamydotis macqueenii; assembly: GCF_036417535.1. Taxonomy (NCBI): domain Eukaryota; kingdom Metazoa; phylum Chordata; class Aves; order Otidiformes; family Otididae; genus Chlamydotis; species Chlamydotis macqueenii. The sequence continues at coordinate 21,497,508 of NC_141562.1, forward strand.
ACATTAGCTCTGTAATTCAATTCCTTTGATATGCTAAATGACTTCTCCAGTCTTGGCTGCTTGTATAAATTGACATTTAGCATCATCTTGTTTTTATCTTTATTCTTGTATTTTCTGTCTTTGTTTCATTTATGGTACTATTACACAAAAGTTTTAATAATTCAGTGATGTTAACATGCTTATTATCATTTTCTTCTCTGTCATCAGACACACACATTCACCATCTATTTTTCCCCAACTTTTAAAAAAATCTCATTTTAAAACACTTAATCCTTAGGATTTTAGTGCTACCTTCTCTTGAAGGATTCTCCACCACCACCACCACACTTAATACACTACACGTTCTTGGTCACTCTTTTTCCTGTTTCTGGGATTTGCTGGCTGATTAATTCTCAAATCCTTCTTGAAGATGTGTCTATTTTGAAAACACATATGCTGCTATTTATTTGTTGCTTGCTTTCTTTTTGGAATAATATTGGTAAGATTTGAACTATTCTATGGTTTCTTAAGTATTCTTTCATTCAGTTAATTTGTATTCTTCCTGTGTCACACTCGATAGTTAATTTTGTCCTTTCTAAAATCTTCCCCTCTGAAACAAAATACCTCTCTGTTTTAATGAAATAAGCATTAAACAACAGTTTTGTTCATATTTTAACACATAGAGATGCTTTGTGCACATTGCTTCATGTGAAATAAAACTTTATTCATAGAACCAATGACTAGGAGTTAATTTTATTGAGTCTAACTGCCCAGCCCTGTCAAGGCTAGATATGCCACGTATTTCTAGACATGCCCAGGAATAAAGCTTTAGTTAAGTGTAAATGAGAATGCTGAAAGTTTAAGCTTCTACAATTTTATTTCCTTCAAAATCGGGCATTTTCAGGTTTGCAGTGTTAGAACAGTGTGACTTAAATCCATCTTTCGATAATAAAACTTTCTGTGGCTTTATAGTCTAGCTCCTGCTTGGAAAGAGGGAAATTAAGCATGTAATCAGCATACCCATTCTTGTGCTCTCTGTGGTTTCAGGTGACTTTCAATATATGATGTAGCTAATATTCCTGGTAAATGATCTTATTTTCAGAATTCCTCTTCACTGTGTAAGACTATGGCTATTTCCCTTTGGTGCACACACCAGGACATTAACTCTGACTACATTTTGCACTTTCCTATGCTGGCTTTTTAATCTCCAATTGAACTATTTACTCCCTTGATTTATTTATTCGCTTAAACCACTTAAGTTTTTGAGGAATTTCAAGATTTTGCTATACGGAGCTGGGAGTCAACTACTTTTGAAAACTTCATCAGTTGCTTCTCTTTGAATTTAAGGGCACAATAACCTGACCTTCAACTTGTAGCCTCCAGGGGTCAAATTGCATGCTTGAGGTTTGCTTCCTTGACAATTGGCATCTCAGGTTGTAGAAATATTTCCTGCTATCATCCACTTTATAAATGAGAGTTCTTGTGGATTTGTGACTTCAGATACTTCTTTTTTTCCTAGATAGACAAGCAAATGATATGATTTTCAGGAATGTTGAAAATAAAATTAATGCATATGATTTCCAAATTTTATCTTAGTTGGGTGACTAAAAGCTCTGTTCCCAAGTATACCCTGTAAGGATTGGCATGATAGGAGCTCTTGAAAAAAAGATATTAGATAAGTCATTCAGGTCAGATGTCTGCAAGTACTGGATTATTTCCTAAATTTTTACATGCCTTGCTGTTACTAGGCATGTTCCACTACTTAATGTATCTTCTTTTTGATATTCAACTAAAACTTTCCTGATGCAAGTTTAATTCCCACTCGAGGGAATGTTTCAGATACTTTGACTCATCCTCAATCTATGCAATATGCTTCATGTAACTAGATCTGCATCAACAAATATAGTCTTATTCTTCTATAAAATTTATTTTAGTGATGATATACATTTTAGTGAGAAAAAGCAGTATTTTCATATTTGAAAACTAGTTGTGTTCATCATCTCTTTGTTTTCAGTTCACAGATAAAACATCACCTAGTAAAACTGAAAAGAAAAAAATAAGCCACCCCCCTACATTTTTTCTTAGTGTGATTGCTGATGACATCTCTGACATTATTATGTATGTTAATAGCAGGAGAACAGCTGGTTTGTTACGTATCTAAAAATACCACTCCTACGTTACACAGCACATATGTCAGACTGTTACACTGAGAGGAAATTTCTTGCTATCATGGTCAATGTTCTCTTTCCTGATTTAATAAAGCCTTTCCAAAGAACACTTATTCTGCTCTTCCCTTGCAAGAATAAGAGTCATCAGAAGATCTATGGCTAAACTGTTCCACACTGAACTCAGTGGAAATAATCCGATTAAAGTTAAGGGCAACAACTGTTTCTCAGTTATCCTCAAAAACAATGCATTAACAAAAATGAAAGTTTTCTTAGGCTGTTCTGTAGTTCTTGGATGAATTCTAACCTTACAAGAAGGCTGTGCTTGTCCCTCCGAGATCATTGTATTTTCCAAGAACGCTTCCTAAAGGAACAGCAAGGTCCAATTTCAGGCATGTCACTGTTAAAGAAAAGAATCATTTCAACAGTGTGTTTTGAACAGAGAAAAATGTGACCTGTGTTATATGGGAGATAGCACAAGATCCGTATGATGAGTCTTCTAGATCTGAAGTCTTTAGACCTATAAAATGTATTTAAATACTTGTTACAACTTAAATAATGCTTAAGACTGCAATTAATATCTGGTATGTGTGCCATGCAGAAAGTCATTGTGCGAGCTTATTTACTAATGTTGCAGTATACAATAACAGTGGGCAATAATAATTATTCATTCATTGATATGGTTCACATCCTCCAGGTATGACCCAGACTTGTCAATGTGAATACTTTGTGTTGTACTGTACAGAGGGAATGGGGGTTGTGGTCAGTTGATCACATGTTGTTTCACGCCGCTGCTTCATGGTCAGGGGAAGAACTCCTCACATTCCTCCCCTGCTCCATCGTGGGGTCCCTCCCCTACGCCACAGTCCTTCATGGAACTGCTCCGGCGTGGGTCATCTCTTCCACGGGTGCAGTCTCTCCAGAACAGCTGTCCCAGCGGGCCCTCCACGGGCCACAGCTGCCTTCAGGCATCCACCTCCCCCGGTACGGGGTCCTTCACGGGCTCCAAGTGGATCTCTGCTCCTCCGTGGACCTCCATGGGCTGCAGGGGGACAACCCACTCCACCATGGTCGTCACCACAGGCTGCAGGGGAATCTTGGCCAGGAGCCACGTTACTCCTCCCCCTCCTTCTGAACTGACCTTGGCGTCTGCAGCCGTTCCTCACAACAGGCTGGTAGATGTCTCTCAGGATCTTTTTTTACATCTTATTCACTTCTCATCTCCTCTCCACTTCTTGCAGCCGGGCTGGACCAAGTCAGGCCCAGTCGGCTGCCTGGCAAGAGGCCAGAGGGTGAGGCCTGCAAGGCCTGTGAGGCTCGCGCCTCCCCCTCTGCGCCTCTGCCCCCGCTCAGCTTCTTCACATCTTCTCTTCTCTATCTTTTTTTTTTCTGTTTTCCCATTCTTAAATATGTTATCGCAGAGGCGTTATCACGAGACATTCTGCTACCAATCGGCTCGGCCTTGGCCAGCAGCAGGTCCGCCCTAGGCCTGGCCAAGTCCCCTGAACAAAGGGGAGCGACTTCTAGCAGTTTCCTACAGAAGCTACCACCTTAGGCCCCCCCCTACTAAACAAAACCACGACAGCATTGTAAAGGAGCCATGCTCTTCCAGGTAATACCAGCAGAAAATAACATCTCTCTGCTTAAGTTTAAACAGCATTTCAGGATAATGCAGCATGTGATGTACGTCCCCATTTCACTGAAATGCTTCACAGTAAAAAAAAATTCTGAGAAATAATTAGTACAATTTTCAAGTGCCTTAGGGCCAGTGATAGTCATACAGATTTGAATCCATGTAGTATTCCATTTAGGTAGGTAATTAAGGGGTGAAGTAGTATGAAAGCCACAAAGAACACTAAGCAAAAGTACTAAATATGAGTATAAGCAAGCTTTGTGTTGCTAAGATAAAAAGTAATATTTCAGAAATCTCTTATAATGCTGAGAGAATTAATTTTTGACTGTCCAGTTTCAGGCACATGACCAAATTGTTAAGTTCTGATTTTTGGTTGCCTCTTTTCCAGTTCTGTTGATTTCCTCCCAACTTCGGTTAAGGCACTGGGGTACTTAATTTTTTTTTTTTTCTGTACTGGTCATGAAGCGTCAAAGTTGTGTTTTCTGCACCCAGAAATGCTCACTGTTCACCTGAGAAGAATGAGCGGTCGTATAGCAAGTAGCCAGTGCGTTCCTGATGTTTTCAACATTGGATGCTCTCCTAAGATGACTTGGAATCATGGATTCTAAAATACTTTGAAACAGCTCGTAATGTCTTTAAGACAATATGCTCACATTACTGCTAGGCTGTTGGGGAATTCTGCTGAAATTGTGAATACTTTAAAATACATTAACAGCCTCTGAACAGAAGTGTATGACAATTCAATTAAGTGGAATACTGGTTTCTAATTAGTATTTAATTAGAAATCGAATGCAGATTGGAAAAAGAGTGACTTCCTTTTACTGATTACAAAACAATATTTGCTGCTTCCGATTAGCATGGTGGTTTCTAAACTCCTTGCACGTGAAATGAAATTGCATGTATACCATGCAACGTTTGGTTTATGTTATGAGTTATCTACTGTGATGTACATTTTTGATCATGTGTAGTGAAAAATGGATGCACAAAACTTGAGGGGAAAATGATCAGCAGTTAGTGTGTAATTTTTATCTGCGCTTGCCTTAGGTGAACTGGGCTATTCGCTCTCAGACCTGCAGGATTTTCCCCTCTACAGATCTAGTGTCTGTGTAACGGCCACAGTCCCATGTGAGCCTTGCCCTTAGAGCAACGGATATCCTTCGGAAGACACTGTAGTACCTGGGATCAGAAACATTCGCTTTGGTACAGATGTACAGATCCAGCCTCAGTGAATTTGATGTGCCTAGTATGCTAAACCTGCAGCTGTTTCTGCTCAGCAAGCATGGGAGAGGGAATTTTGGGGGCTGCAGGGTACTCTAAGGATGTGGAGGACCTGGGTATCTGAGAACTGTGAATATATAGAAATTAATCTCTGTTGGTACATCTCAGACTTGTTAGAACTATTGCACAGAAACGTAGCATGTCTGGTCATTTGGCAGCAGGGATTTAACCCAGTTACTTAGGTGTGTAAGCAATGCAAACGCTGTTTGGATTTCAGCCTGGTGAGCCTTGTCTCAATAAAGCAATCACAGGAATGATTTGAACAGTTAGTGTTCTAACCTGAATGGGTAGTAAAAAATGCCTCAAAATCAGCTGCTGAGAAAGTCTTACATAGATGTCATAATAAATGAAAATTTAAAAATTGATAGTCCTGTTTGATTTTCTTACACTTGTTAAAACTCCCTTAAAGCTTGTTAAAACATGTTTTTAGCATGCCTCAGATTTATGTGCAAGAAACCTACTGAGTTAGATATTAATGTTTCTCAGTATATTTATCAAAGTCAAGTTTTTTAACTTTGCTTATTTAATATCGAACATGTAAATCTGGAAGAAAACAAGATTAAAACTTCATGATGATAAAAGGCAAATAAAGGTCTGAAATCCGTCCTTATAAGCACTCCTCTTTTTTATTGCTTTGCATCAGCCAGCTCTGCAGAGGGTTTTTCTAGGAAAAGATAGAAAAATATAATCCTGGTGGTCTTTTCATAGAAAGATATGAACAGACATTCTACAAAGTTCTTTTTAGAAATTACATATGTCAAAGGTGAGAAGGACTTGGACATATTTATTTCATTTAATTGTAGATAACATACAGTGGATAATAACAGTAAAAATGCTTTCAGTCTTCAAGATGGTCTATGAGGTTATGACCCTTCAGAGTTTTGGTTGTGGCCAAGGGCAGCTGTGAAGAAGGTCAGGATCAAGGAGATGTATCAAGCCTTCACAGGCTTACAGCTGAGAGCTTGTATTTCTTCAAGCCCAAGCATTCTTCTTGTTCTCACTTTTAAGCTCTAGCCCTCTATGAGCTTCTGGTGTGGAGAGAGCATTGGCCGCAAAAGGCAAAGAATTTATGAGTATCAATTATTAACTAGCAATAGGAGAGCCAGCAAACCTAGAACCTTTCTGAGAGACAGAAGATGAAGAATGAAAACTCCACTGAGGTACAGTCTCCAGATACACTGCGGGCAGAAATTGTGCCAGAGCAGCCACATGCATCTGCTTTCTTCTTAAGGACATGTTTTGCCTTGAAGCTGCCGCATTATCTCACTGCTTTTATCTGTTGGCATAATTAAAAAGAAATCCTTCAGCTCAGTTTCCAAGAAGTACACAGGTGATCTAGAAGAACACATTCTACATAGTCAGCAATGCCTTGCGAGCTAATGGAATGTACCCTTTTCTAGAGACAGTGGAATAATTGACGCTGTTTTAAGGGGATTTGTGAGGCTTGGTTATTTTCTGAAGAATATCTGAGAAAATTCCAAAAGCTTTTGAAAAGGAAGCATGTTAAGTCATAGTATTAGTATTTAATGCAATTTCTTAGAAGGTATTCACCGAATCAGGAAATGTCACTGAATAATTCTATTTATCCTTCACTTGTCAAATAAAATTTAAAAGCTCAGGAATAATTTTTAACTATAGGGAGGAGAAAAAAAAAAACCCTAAATTTTAATTTCCTGTTTATTTTTTTTTTAAAGAAACCATAATTTTGATTAATGCAGAATCAAAGAAGCACTCCTATTTAATTTGTCCCATGGCTTGTAGCGTGCAATACCTGTAATCTAAAGGTTATTTTATTGCCCATGCTACAGTTAAAATTCAATATTCCAACTTCCTGTTTCTTTAGAGATATTAACTTGCCCTTGCCAGTTTTCCATTAAAGAGGTGTCTGTGCCTCAAGATGATTTGCGGTCAACTCCTGTCAGGAAACTGTCATGAGGTGTATGAAGAAACCATTAATCCGTAGTACATTTTTAAAGTTTGTATCTGAACACTAAGCTCTGGATGTAAGTCATGATTAGCCATATTTTCTATTTCACTTCACTGTAGAAAACTCATAAATATAATATAATCTGGTTCATTATTGGTATCCTTTTTGGCTCTTATGTGACAGAATGTAAATAATGTTTTAATAACTAACAGCATTTTGAAAGGCATCATAAATAAATAATTTGAAACTATAATCCAAACTAAATAGTTCTTTTAGACTCTTATGCAGTTAATGCTGAAGCTGACCTGAAGCTAAAACATCAATGGCTACTGCTGGTTGTGTCCACTGCTGCCATAAACAAAACCATAGCATAGTGGCTTATTTAAATCATAGGCAGCTGTATGAGTGAATTTTCTGCTATTGATTGGATAGATCCGGTGTCATTTCACTGTTTAGGAGGTGTATCATGGAACAATGAAGGTTAGGACATGAAATTTATCTGTACCAATACATATGCTTTTATTCTTGATTTACTTGATTTGTGGTTCATCCTTCAACCCCCCTAAACATGTAAAACAAGTAAGAATCATTGTGGATGGATCTGCAGGCATTGCATGGGTTATACCTGCCACGCAGTAGTAAACAAACCCTTAAAAGAAAAAATTTTTCGGGAATTTTTTGGCCTTGCTAGGCTGAGTCAGCTCAGATGACTTTGTGGTATGATTAAAAAAAAGCAACATCAGGAACGTAACACCAAACAGCTGATGTGCATGTGAGTATTTGACAAACAGCCATTATGAGGTCAATTGTGCCAGAGGATCTTCAAACAGCCTTACTTGGAGGCTCCTTCCTCCAGTCTAGGAATTAGGAGTCTAAAAGTTAGGTAAGCCTCTTGTGTGTTAAGTCTTCGATGTACCTGGTGTGAGACTTTTCCACAATTGCATTTTGAAAATAAGCTTCTACATTGCACAGGTACTACTGAAATTATCCTCTATATTTAGAGTGATAATATGTATGAAATTTTAATTTTTTATTAGTCTTATAATATATTTTTAAATATTGTAATACTAAAAATATATGAATTCTTAACTACATACCATAGATGAGAGACATGGACAGTTAGAGTTTTGTCAAATGGTGAGATGCAGCAGTGGAAATCCATGTTGTGAATTCAGCTCATGAGCAAAGAAGCCACTTACTCTTTTCCTTGCTTATGAAGAGATAATTGCATTACTAATGTACTGAGCTGTATGATTTAGTAATAATATACTTACCTCTTTCATACAACAGCTTCATCAGTAGATTGCAAATCACTTTACAAAGGAAGTAAATATAATTACCTTCATTTTATACCACAAACTCTGTAAAGAAACACAGAAACTCCATAAAGAAATATTGTTCTGCAATTGTACCTAATTATAATAAAATTAATGTTATTATCAACCTTGTATTCATAAACCATTATAGTTGCTGACGGAGCTAAGAATAATATGCATTTTATTAATAACCACAGAAACTAGAATTCATGTTTAATTTTTTGAATACTTAGATTTTCTTTATTCAAACCTATTTCTACATAATTATTTCAACTATTGAAGCTGATAGTTAAGGTTCTCTTAAGATTTTTGTCTGAGTCTGAGGTTTCTGTGCAAGTAAAGTAGGTGACATTAAGAACAAGATGATAAAGCAAAGCAAAGTAGAATGTAGGTTTTCCACCTCACTTTAAATTCCATTATATCAAAATGCTGACATTTCAAATGGTGGTGGTTTTTTTTTTTTTTTTTAAACTGAGCAATTCAAGTCTTACTATATATGTAACTAGGTTATCCTCTAGCCTCTATGGAGCACCTTGCAGTCTGTTTAGAGAAGAACATGCATTGTGTTATGAGATTATAAAGCTCTGGAACCTGAGCCCCCCAAAAAGACTAAGGTCCCCAAAAGTGCACCTATCATCAAATATTGTGCTGATAAGATGCTGATTCATTTTTCTTTTTGAAATAATTCAAAATACAATGTTTTGGGGAAGGTCAAAAAATGAAATATTCTGCTTCAATTTGAAGAATCACAAAGTAATTATAACAATTTTCTTGACCGAATTCATTTTCTGTCTCTTATTTTTTCTCTCTTCTTTCTCTCTCATGATCTCAGTGCTCTCTAAGATTGCTGCCATAGATAATATGACGAGTTCAGAAACTTGATCTCACTTGCCTGTAAAAACAGTACTGCTCAAGAGCGCATCACAACTACTGAAACTGAACTGGAGCAGGGGAAATATTTGCTTATTTGAAAATGTCATAGTTTTCCAAATAAACAAATACTGAAACTGTTCAATATCTATTTCATCTAGGGTAACATTTCAGTAAAGCTTTCTAATTGTCAGGGAGATAAATCCAAACTTAATTTTTGAATCTAGACATATTTTCTTTAAGTTTTTTTTCCTCAACACTTAAATATAGTTTCTCAAATGACCAATATTTTGGCCAAGCTGTTCTAATAGGAATTGAGAACAGGATATAGAGAGGTTGATCGGTGAGCTATGGTACACAGTTGTATCTACATCAGTGTGCAAATATAATCTCTAGAACATTAGCAGTTTTAGTATCACTGCTAAAGGAACAAACCTGAATGAGCTGTTGAGATTTAAATCGGTGCATACTTCTGACTTTGAGTGAATACTTTCGCTTTGGAGTTCCATTTAATTATGTATTTCCTTGATTTACGTTCTTGAGTTCAATAAATACTTGATAGATAACTATGCTGCTATTTAGCAACTTACACATGTTTATAAAACCCAGCTCGTTTGCAGTTTGTTTGTTCTTCCACATTACCACATGTAACAGTAAAATTTTGCAGTTTGGAGACACAGGTTGTTTGGTTTCTTAGGAGAGAAGGGAACTGAACTGAATTTTTGAGATCAGATCCTTTGTAGTGATCATCACTTTTCCATAAAACTGATTAAAGGAATCAGCTAGTAATGACAACTTTAATGTAATCTGCTGTTTCTATGGCTCTGGGGAAAGTTAAACATGAGGATAGCTTGCCTAAGAACGTTAGAGAATCCTCATCATCAGAGGTTTTCAGGAATAAGATATTAGAAAAATTCAGGAACCAGGCAAGTAGAATTCATGCAATGATTTCCTAGTGCTGTGTGCAGTTCTGCAATTGTGATTTAATGACTAATAGAAGTAGATATTTAGGAGTAGCTAAAAAACTAGTTGTTCAATAAAAGTTAAGAAGTTTTTGCATAAAGACAAGCATATCTTCATAAACTACAGTGAAGTAAATTATACTTTCCTAGCACTATTAGGAATTAGTGTAGTCCCTTATTTCTTCAAGTGCTGAGCCTTATACTTTATGCTCTTCAAAAGTAATACAGGCATTTGCAATTTTCTGTGAAGAAAAATCTCTTCCATAATAGTTTGTTCTGCTGACATTTTGGTGGAAATTCTTCTGGATTCATCAGATTTATAATGCATGAAAGACATGAATTAATACAGCTCATTATAGACAACACAGAAAATTGTAGGAAAAATTAATATATGATGCACTTAATGACAGCCTTTATGGGAATGTCCTCTTTTTATTTTTTTGTTTGTTTGTTTTTCTCCTTCCTTTCAGCATCATATAACACAGCTGTGCTGGTGTGTTGGTTTTGTAGTTTAAACAGGCTGGCACGCCAAGGATGATCTGTGTGTTAGCAACTGCACCACTTCGTCGAGCTGCCTGATGCTGGTGGTCAAAAGCCATAGAATTTCATGAGCAGATGCAGATTATCAGTGTCACGTGCTTGTTCACAGATAAACTCTGCCCTTCAGTGCCTTTGTGCTATGCGATTCCAAATGGTATAATTCCTGGTATACAAAAGCTAGAAGGTGAACTACAAGCAGTCAGAAATGGTCTCCTTCAGTGTAATTGTGTGAGAAAACTAACAACTCCACTTATTAGTACACTGAATCACCCATTCAAAACAGCTTTTACTGAAAATCTGTTTGAATCATACTATAATATCCTTTAATTAATATATGTAACCAAAGTTATTGTTGGCAACCATAAGAAAATACATAGTTGTAATGCAGAAATTCAGAAGAACTGAACCAACATACAGGGCCTTACTGTAATCCAAAGAGGTGACACGGAGATATGTATTTCTCGATTATATATAATATGAATGCCATGGAGGAAGGAAGGAAATGGCTTCTTCCGCCTTTTAAAATACAATAGCCAGTAAAATGGGGTGCTGGGAATGATTCAGTGCATGTGTTACAGTGTGTGTGTGGGCAGTCTGTAATTATGAGCAGATTGACAGTTGTGTGCACAGTAATTCCCTTCTGATAGATAGCCAGAGTGCTAATACTGGCAGGCATACATGAAGAAATATATGAAGAACATGCCAAGAAAACTTGCTTTTCCTGGATCTGATCCCTGTAACCAGGCAAGCTTTGTGAGTTACTTCCTATAATTAAAGCACTCAGTAATTAATATTTTTCTCCAGTGGTTTTAGAATGTTTTCATTTCTTTTAAAATTAATTAATTAGTCTTCTCCAACATCAATTTTTTGTGATTCATTTTTAATATATATCCTATAAATATATCCAAGGATGAACTTTCAAGGCTCATGAATTGCTGGGCCATAATTGGCAGCACTAAAATACAGGTTTTTTTCATTTGGCCACAAAATCTTTATCTCTTAGTTGTCACCAGTTTAAAGAGATGATTTTAAAGCAGTCAATTGGCCTTTAAATGCCTTCAGAGATCCCACATAACTACACACATGCCAAGCTCTACCCACAGGCAATCTGCAAAATATCCTAGTGCCCATAAATTGCCTTCATCCAGACTAAAAAAGAAACTATTATCCTTGTTAATGTATCTGATTTTAAAATGACCTCGATCTTATGATAAATCAGTTTTAACTTCCTTTCTCTGTTAATTTTTAAAATCATAACATTTATGAAATATTTAAGATCTTAAATTAAAAGCATTTCTCCATTAAGATAATTTATTAACTCAAGTAAGAATGGAAGTCAATGTTACATTAAAGGTGTCTCTTTAGCAGTTGAGAAGGACTTCCTGGGCAACGAAGAGGGCAGTGAAGACATGCTGTGCCAAATGACTTCATTAGCTTTGTACACAGCAGATGAGCTTTTCTATTCCAGGAATATCTGGGGAGAATTTTTTATATCTCTTGTAAGAACACTTGGTCTAAATTTCCTATTTCTTGTTTTGTGCTGATCCCATCCTAGTTGCTTGCCTTGTAAGATGCACAGGTCAGATGTTGCCACATTTATTCTTATTTTAGAAATGTCTTCTCTTTTATCCCCAGCCTAAATGAGCAACGGCTGTTTCTAATAGTAAGGAGAGTTTAAAGGATGTAAGTCTATGGCTGATTAATAAAGAGTGCAGCTCAATCCTCATCCCCAAAGCATGCAGGACTGAAAAGGGAAAAAGAGAAGGAATTTGACACAGTGTATAGGAAGTACAGAAAAGGCTTCTGCAGTGGTATAAGTACAGAAGCACATAAATAAATGCGCATTTGCAAACACTGAATATTTAATATCATGGCTATGTAAGGGAAGGGTCTGTCTAAGACCCGTGTAGTCAGGTTTCCACTATTTTTTTTTTTTTTTTTTTCCAAAGTCTGAAATCTTACTTGCTAAGCAATTCTGTGTTGTATACATTTAACATAGTACTAGCACAAATCATACCACACTTATTTAACTTGCCATTATTAAATAAAAGCATTAGAGGATTGTAGATTGCTTGCAGCACTTTGGGTTTTGAGTTTCTTTTCCCAAATTATGTGGTTCTGGGGTTTGGGTTTTTGGTGTTTTGTTTTGCTTTATTTTTAAATAAAAAAAAAAACACAAACCACAATATGGACCTAAAGGAAATCCCAAAGCCAAAAGCAGGGGTAAATATGCAGATGATTATTGATGAGAAAATGCAGAACATTTGTCAAAAGAAGAAAGAATCTGACTCTCGAAGTAAACATCAAGCAAGTAAAAGCAAGTAAGTATGGCTAAAACACAACACTAGATCTCTGAGTAATCAAATTTCTAATCTGAAGAACTAAATTAAAGCTGTAGATATTTACACCACATCCTACATTAAAATGATCATGTACAAGAGGTGTTCATCTTAATCTAGGAGCCAGAAGAATCCCAGTTTTCTGGGTTTATGATCTTACACTTACCCTGAAAAAGGCCAGTGCTGACTTGCCTGTGAAACCAGAGCTGTCTTCTCAACTCACTTTGAGGTTTCACACAGTCATCAGTTCGTGAAAAAGTGGAAGCTTGCTGTTGCTACTATGTGCCATTACTGGATAACGCAAATTTCTGGCTATCGGCCTTGGCTGTTTCACCAGCACTAGTCACATAGCTAAACAGTAAAATTAAGAATACAACCTGCTTCATAATGGTCTAAAAGGAGAAAAAAAAAAAAGCTAATTATCAGTTGAGCCACTTAGAATAAATAGATCATAAACATATTTTTAGAAGCTATAACCCTGCTATTATCTTAAGCTGATTAGAACAGGAAGGAAAAATACTAAAGAACTGTATCAACTTCCTGTGGGAATAAAGAGGTCTCACAAATAGGAGTTGGAAAATCACCATTTATTTATAATGACTTAGGGTATAAACACAGTACGGTCTATAAATAAAAGAAAGGAAAAATAGTCACTATATGATGTTCAATTGAGAGCTTCAAGTTCTTGAAAAGAATGATGCAATTATTATACTCTTTCACAAATCTAAATCAAGATAAGATTTTTTTTTTTTCACCTTTTCAGTACTTTTAAAAATCCTCTCATAACAACTTTTGAATGTTCTCTTGTACTCATTTCCTCACTGTAGGATTTATTTAGTCAATGTATATTTATATGTAGGATTAAAAGAACTGAGACTTATATATCCCAGGTAACACTCAGTACCCTCTGGTTTATGCTTTTTTGTAATCTTTTTTTCCAAGAGCTGGACTCCCTGTGAACACTGGGCTGTCAACCAGGCAGGCGTTCAAATTGCTCGACGTGTCCTGGCTGATTCTCAAGAGCTACGTTAAGGCTCTGCTGATTCACAGGCCTTTGAAGGGTTTGCATCCTAGAAAAAGCCAGACCTGCTCTTTGGTTTTGGGGAGGTTTGGATTTGCTTGGCTTTTTTTTTTTTTTTTTTGTGTGTGTGTGTGTCTATGAATGTATGCCTGTTCCTTCCTAACAAGTGGATGTAATCTTTGACTCAACTGTACGACATGTCTCAGAGCCACAGCAAGATTTTATTCTGCTCATTTTCCTGCAGTTGCTCTATATTGATCTTTGCATTAGGCTAAAAGAGTTTTCTCTTGTCCAGTCTTTCACATGAGAGCAAGGTTTCAGCCGGATGATTTACCACAATTTCAGCCATGAGTCAGGGAATCCCAATGCCTAGTCTGTTACTAGCCTGAACAAGAAACATATATATATATAGATATATAGATTTTTTTTTTCTTTTCCTTCTAGGTTTGTCTACAGGAGTCTCTCTCAGAACTGGAGATTGGCAAAATTTGCAGTTTTGGAAGCAATACAAATACTTGCAGTACAACATTTCTGTAATTTGCAGGAAGCAAATTTATAACTTATTTAGTATTTATAACTTACTTCTGCTTTTCCACACCCAACACAGAATAAATAAATACAATAAAAAATTTTGCATTTTCTGAGACTGAAGTCAACTAATCTTGCTCCATGCCTCCAAAAAGTATAGGCAGTCAAGAGATGCAAACAAACTCCAAATCATTTTGTGAGTTGATATGGTCTCATGAGTTACTGTTCTAAAATGGTGAACCTGGAATTCAAAACAGCCTAAGCTGTCTGCTTGTAGAGGAGCTCTGTTCATTTCTTTGACTGACTTTGGCACAAACGTATTCCTATTTTCTGATTTTACGGATGCTAAGCTGTCTATGCCGCCAACTCAAGGCGCAATAGCAAAGATCACTTATTAACCTGCATTAGCTGGAGGCTTTCTGGCAACCAAAGGGAACACAGGAAAACTAGTAGAACTTCTAAGAGCTTGGGAGAATTCGCAACACAAACAAAAAGCATAGGAAAGAGAGGGAATTATGTGATTTATGATTGTTTTAAAAGACTTGGAAGTTGATGATGTGTAATATTGTTACAGATTAGCATTTCTGCAGTTGTCTCCCACGTGGAATGATTGAGCCTATTCCTGTAAATAGTTCTTTAAGCTCAGCTTAAAATAACATTTTTGTCATTTCTTACACAAATTTGTGGTTTCTTCTTTTGCTCCTGCCCAGAAGAACATCTGATTATCAGTGTTTGCTGCAATCTCTGTGGGAATAAAATTGCAACTGGCATTGTGCTCTGACTGAGCTCATTTGCTTGATGACTGTCTTTGACTCCTGATTGCAAATGAGCTTGTAACAATAAAGCCATACAAAAGAAATGAGAAAAATGTCAGGGCCAGATTCACCAGTCCTTCCTGAGGACTGCGGGATTGACAGAAATACTCAGTACAGCTGATGAAATGAGAAAAATAATACCTCATCTTTGAGCTCTGAGCTATAAAGCTTTCCACTTAGCAGAGCTCACATTAGCAGGGATTGTTTGTTAAAGCATCCTGTATCTTGGTGCTGCCTCTCAAATGCAACTTAATCACGTTTATGTACTTAATTTAGAAATATAAGTTTTGAATGTTCAGGAAAACTGGCACATTGGCCTTTATTTGACAGTTCAGTATATTGCAGAGGACCTTGTATTTCATGGAAAGCTGACCTGGAGATATCACTGAGTGCCAATTTAATGCTTATGAACTTCTTTGTAAGTGAAACCTTTTCTAGCACGGCATTTTGATTCATCAATGGTAATTCCAGCCATGTCTTATCTAACTCTTCCTCCCTTCTCTTCCCAAATTAAAATCCCTTGTAAGTCATTAACATTTTTACTCGATTTTTAAAATGTTTTAAGTGGGCACTGTGGTTTTCAGCTACTGCAAATCTTTCTGTGCGCCATTCTTAGAAAATGCCTTAATGTTCACTGACAGAATCGGGCTTCTCTCAAAATAATATGGCACTAACTTCTCCCTTCTTGTCTCCTTATTGCAAAATCCATTAATGTGACATTTAAAGAACTTAGATTTAGGAAAGAAAAGTTCAATTCTTAAATAAATCCAAGAGAATTAAACTCCTTTCTTCCAACCTACAAGAAGACTGTGCTAATACACCTGGTCACAGACCACAGTAATGGTTGAACCACCTCCCTTTTCCACTGTCATCTGTTCTCATGTGCAGAATGATTCAATGGACTGCAAGTGCAGTCAAGTCAGATCAGAACATTGTAGACCAGCAGTTAAGGCATTTACCTTGGAGAGACAAGTCTATGCTTCTGTTCCTTCTTTGAGTACTTTTTTTATAAATTAAATGAAACATTCCTAAAACAAACTATGAACTAGCACTCCTCTTCTAGAAGAGTGCCCTAACTTGTGAGCTTCAGAGCAATGCTCATGCTTGCCATCATTTTCTGGTTCTATACAGATATGCAGGAAAGCATATCTACATTTCTATAACTGGAAACAGTTAAAGGGAGTAAGATAAATAGATTAAAACTCTATTTATGTACTGCATGTGGTTTTGTGTTAAGGCAATTTAAATTCTTCTCAAGAATAGCTATGATGCTTGTCTTCTATGGAGACAGGTCTGACTTGGAAATACCCTGACAATAAATTGCTGTAACAGTAAAGAAAGGTGCTTCTGATATTTGAAAACTTTTTTTTTTAACTTATTACTTCATTTTGCAGTTTTTTCAGAAAAGGAAGATTTCTTGCAGATTGCTTGTTGATTTTTTTCTGAAAGCATTTATTCTGAAAGTAAGTAATTTTCGGTGCCAGCTTCTTAGAGTCCACAGGTCAGGATTTAGATAAAAAGCTTCTTTGATTGTCTTGCATGGGAATTTGTGTGCTTTGAGGGCTGATACTCATTCATAGATATTGCTCCTATTTTGCTGCACGGGCAAGTTGCATTTAAAGAAATTTTGAGTTCCTGCAATTTTAGGTTAGCATTGTAGAATTGCTGAACCTTCTCTGCTAAAGAAATGTAGCTTTTTAATATTGATCCAAGAAGTAGTCTCATATTTTGAACAGAATATCTCATTTCTTTTCCTTTTTCAATTATCTGTTTAAAGGAAGACATTGTCATCTAAAGAAGGTTGCTTTGATAAACTTTTTTGCAGCCATTTTAAAAATAGGATCATTTGGTAGGATGCATTCCATAGTCTATATCTGGAGGCAAAATGATGATGAGCATGACAGCAAAAGTAAGAAGACAGATTCTTAAATAGAATCTGGACTTCTAACTCTCATTTAATTCCATTAATATTTTATCTTGATAATGTGTGTTATTCTGGTTTGTCCTGAGGCTAAAGTTTAAGTATTATCACCTGGGCAAACCCCTCTAGGGATGATTTAGAAATCTTTACAAAACCGTATTAATTGCAGAACGATAAATTAATGAAGCTTCTGAACATGTATTCACTTGGAATAATTCCCACATAATAAAATACAGTAAAATTGGTCATTTTGCTTGAATAATTTTCTTCTGCTGAGCATAAAAAAAAAATTAATGTAGCTGCTTACTGCTGGGGTATCTCTACTATAGTGGTGTACGTCACCACAAATCCTGTAAATGAGCTTTGTTTGGAAAGTTCAGTGATTTATAGGGAACACTTGAAGTCAGTCTTTCTACAAAGACCAGAGGTCTCTAAGAGGTCTGCTGTATGTAAAAAGCATGTTCAAACTATAAAAGGCTCCCCATAGATGTGTACAGTACCCACAAGTCATGTAGCAGATCACAATTTATATATGGGTAGTAGTCATAATAAAGAAGCACAAAACAAGTTCTTTAATTGCAGCCTTTTCATATTAACTTTGCTATTGTTAAAAAAAATAATCCATTCAGTCTAGTGATATGTATGCAAATAGACATGGGATTTAGAATTACACATACTCAGAAAGACTGTGCTTGCTTAAGTGATTAAACTTCATCCAAATTTCCCAAGTACGAAGGATGTGAAATCAAGTTCAAATGACTTGGCTCCTCTTGGGTTCAGCATTTCCTGATCAAACACACAGCACTATGAGAACTGATGGCAGACTCCCTTGAGTATCGTGGTTTCATACCCCCATGCACCACAAAAGCAAAAGAGAAATCGGTTGCAGCTCCCTTGCTGTGGATTCCTATGTAGCATGCAGGGAGCCTCCCGTAAGTGCAGAGCTGTTTGTGTGGTGCTAGTCAAACATAACTTTAACTGTATTTTTCTGGCTTTTTTTTTTGGTTTCAAACCAGGTGCTTCTTAATTGTATGTGAGTAAGGCTCCTCTGATGCTGCAAGGGAAGTGTGCTGAGGTAACACGCGGTAGGAGTTGTATCTCACTTTGCTCATGTCTCAGGGGTTTTTATGGCCCATGTAGCTGATGTGCTTAGATAGGCATTCCCAGATGTGTCTTGTTTACCTCACCATATGCTCAGCAACATCACCTGCATAAAGACTTGGCAGAAGGATGCAGTTGTGTTACTTGGAAGGTACCACAGCAACATTTCTGAATTCAAATGTTTGCAGAAGTGATCTTAAGGAAACATGAAGAAGAGCAGAAGACAGCTCTTACTCTTCCCTGTCAAGCATAGCACATATCATGTTGTCCTTGTATTTAGATTATGGAAAGGCAGTGGGGGAATACATGGAGCAGAACTTCTTTGTGCTCCTGTGGTTGACAGGTGATGGAGAGGCTGCAAAGCTAGTGTAGTCCTAACATATTAAACATATGTATGCTCTAGGCATTGTGTCAAAGCTCAGTGTGAGCACCTGACAAATAATCAACACTTTGTAATATCTTACACGGAGCCTCCTATAGAGGGACAGCCACGTAATTGCCTGTCACTGGCTTTCCCAACTACTCACAATTTTTATGTCCCAAAGCAGGGGTTAGTAAGGTTGACTGAACAGAGCAGAACAGAACTAGCTTTGGTATGTCTCAAGTTTCCTAATTGTTTTATCTATACTGAAAAAGCTGATGAGTTGGGAACAGAAGTCCTCCTCTGCTTTCAAAATCCAAGCTGTAGCGTGTTGCACGTTTGCAGTTTTAATAGTGTACCTTCATCAGATAGAAGCCAGCAATGTGTTCTGTGCTGGAACTCCATCGTTTACCCACTTTAATTCCATTGCAGCAGGGTCAGTTTGTGCCCAAAAGTGCTTTCCAATCAAAAGAGCTAGGATGATTTTAAATAAAACTTGGTATTTTTCTGAAAGCTGTGTCAGCATCAGAATAGCTACAGTTGGACTCTTTCCATCTGAACTTTTTTTTACTGGATTAATTTTAGATGTGCTGCATATAGATTATGCATACAACTTTGTTTTCCTGTTTTTTGTTGTTGCTGCAGTTAGCTCTACGGTAAGCAACTCTTCTGGGAATTTCATGGTCCAGCACATGAGCCTGCTCTGACAGGGCTGTTAGCCCTGGGAATGGGGAAGACGTAGAGAAACCTAAAAAGTAACTGTGTACTGAAAAAAAGGCATTCAAGGTTCTAAAGCAACCTGTAGCTGGGAACACAAGAGGTAGCCACCAGTACAGACTCCATCCATGGTGGCAGAGTTGGCTGCTGTGCTTTGTCTGGAGCTGGGTGGTGGTAGTGATGTGCTGGACATCCCTTCCTTTGGCTGGGGAGCTCAGGAAATTATCACACTCTGGAACTCAATTTAATTAAGATGCAAATAGCAAATCTAGTTTAATTTGTTATACTTTACCTGTCAAATATTTTCTAGTGACTTTTGCAATGATAATAGAAACAGAAACTGATGGTTACATGACAAAAATACATATCCTCTGGTAACTATGGTCTAGTTTTTCTATGTAGATTTCCTCTATTTTACAGCTGCTGGTTGTTTAAATAGTAATACTGGGTCTATTGCCATTTACATTAGTTGGTAATTCCTTTATCACCGAAGATACAGTTAACACAAGGAAATGGGACTTCTGTTTTCTTTTAATTGAAAATGTTGAAATCTTAGTTTAGAAAGAAAAGCACCCTTTGGTGATAATGTTCACAGAAAGCTGTGTAAATGAAGCCAATGAAAGCAATGTAGCCTTTTTAAACTTGGAACTTCTAGCATTCTACCATTCTTGTAAAATAGGTACCCACAAAGAATAATTACTACTGATTTTTTTTTAAGGCATTTAAACTTTTTAAATATGTGTCTCTATTTTTAAAATGAGCCTTTACTGAATGTAACAGGAATGAATAATTCTAAGTGTTTTTTTTTAATCATTGGACTAACATCAGTTTTAAAAAGCTCTTTGAGTTGAATTTGCATGGTGAGATGCTTCTCCTTAGGTTGATGGCATGCTGTGTCCTTCTCTTAGGCACTAGTATGGGTTTTGTAGTATTCCCATGTTTCTGAACACAAAAATAGATAAAAAGCACATAGAACGGAGTTTGTCCTTGAAAAATTACAGTATCCTTTGTTTCAACTGATGGAACTCAAAGGCAATGGGCTTAGGGTTGAGTTTCTTTTCCCCCTTTTTTTTATTACAAAGTGGAAACAGTGATGGCTTATTCCAGTAATAAATGATATTTTCTGTGTATGCCACAGCAGAACTGCAGCAAAATAACTGGAATGGAGAGCAGACCCACAAATGAGGTTACCACTGATTTTTCAAGGTCGAGGAGGGATGTAGGTGTTTGACTGTTAATGCCAGGACAGTTTCTGTGCAATGGAGGTGTGTATTTACAGCGCTTTGGGAAGAGCATATTTGAGGCATTTCATCAACAATAGTTAACATTTTGTAAAGTTGAGAGAGAAGGAGCAACTCAGAGTCAAAAACATGAGAATGAATGCCAGGTAGAAATGCCTATTGTAGAGTTGTGTGAGATGATGACAGCTGATCTAACCCCGCAGTCTGTTGGGAGAAGGGGAGCTCTAGACTGTGCTGGATCCTGCGCTGACCCAGTTGTGAGCCATTCCCTTCTCCCAGACAGCCACGTGCCGAGACAGGCTCTTCCGTTGGGCCAGGCCAGCTCTTGGCCCGCTGTTGCTGCTGCTCACAGCAAGCCCCGGCGAGCGTTGGAGTGTGGCTGTGGTGCAAGACGGGCTCCGGCCAGGAGAGGCAGGAGGGAAACATCCCACTCGGGCAGTAACACGCTTTTGGATCAGCTCAGTCATCTCTTGTAACTTCCTCCTAAGATTCACTGAGCCTCTTAAAATAGAGAAATGATAAAGTTGCTTTTAGAAAAGTAGTTCCTGTGCAGAGTTAGAGGGGTGGTTGATTCAATGGATACTCCATGTACTGGTCCTTCTACACGTAGAAGAACAAATTGAAGAGGGAGAATTTGTTAACTGGCTTCATTTTTGCAATGAGCAATGCAGATTTCCCTAGTAAGTGAATCTTGTGGGAAAATAAGGGGACAAAAAACCACAAAGGCCTTTAAGATAAGGTATACATCTTTTTTTTTAATCGATCACCTACAGATCCTTCTTACTTCTGTTCCTTTGAATTACCTATACCTATTTTTGGGTCCTCTTCAAGATTTTTGTGCCCATTCAGTGTCACATCCATTGCAGGCACACTTTATTTTTCTACATACACTTGCCAGTATTCTGGTGCTGTCAATTAATATTGACATTTCAGCATAAATCAGTAGTATAGCACAGAAGAATCACAAGGAAGAGTTTAGTACACAATTTTATTCTGTGTAACTTTTTTTCTTTATCTAAACTTATTATTTCAAGTCTAAATTCTTATTAAACACCATAAAAAGGAACTTAAAGCCTGCTTTGCAAGGTAGCTATGCACTGAGCTGAATTACAATGAGAAGAGATAAACATTAAAGCTGGCTGTCTTCAGTGTTTCCTACTAATGAATGCTAATGCATCTCTTCAGACACTCTAGCACCTACAGTTGCATTTGTATGCCTGTTTGGGGTAAAGTACGCATCAAAGTGATATTTGTATGTCAATGGCAAATGGAATAGTAATATATACTTATCATTTGCTTTCTATACTTTTTTTTTTTTTAATGAAAATTAACTTCTGTTCTGTGAAAATTGGAAAGGCCTGTGTCCTCTTAAGGAACTCTCCACTACTTGTTGTATACAACACAGAATGCAGCTTTTCCTCTTGTGCTCCCTGGCTGCTTTATTCAGGGTGAGGGCTATTTGTGTAAGGCTGTTGCAAATTCAGACACCACAGATTTTGGGCTATGCAGGATGATAAAATTTCTTAATGTATGAACAATGTGGTACCACTCCTACAAATATTTGGAGTAGCCTCTTGTTTGGCTAGAAATCCTCATTACTCATATTTACAAGGCTAAATGTGTGTTTGTAGTATAATACTGAATATACTTGATATATTATATTGTAAATGCTATAATTTTATAGGTTGCATTCTCCATAACAAGAACCCCATGTATTGTAGTTTTGTTTCCCTACAAATGCTGATTACCAGTCGGTCACATAAGGAATATTAGTGTATGTTAGGGAACAGCCACAGTTTCCCGGATATGTTAGATTTTTATCAATCAGGTCAATCTAGAGTGGGTAAAACATTATGACCAGAAGCACAATTTGAGAAAGAGTGTTGATTATGTAGGAGAACATACCCTCAGCTGTCTACTTAGTATGCTGAAAGCTCTGACTTACGGAAAATAGAAACTGATATCATATATAATTAGACTCATTCAGGTAGAAAGTCAGAAGAAATTGATGAGAAGTGAGTTAATGAAAATCAACAGCTTTCCTCTTCCTCCAATTATTTTATTCTGTCACAGTAAAATTGCTTTCCTACCTCCTTGCTGGTGTTCTACTCTCCCTCCTAGGATGCAACCTGGGCTGTTCTGTGGTATCATTGCTTAGCACGTAAGATAGAGTTGCTCTAGTTGAAAGGCTACCAGTTCATCCTTTGCATTGGGACAGCATGATGAGTGGTTTGGCACTAGACTTCCAGCCTTTAAAGAAGCATGAGAGCCATTTCTCCATAAGTGGTCACAGAGGTACAGTTTTCACCTAGTATTTTTCATGGTTGTGCTCCCAGCTGCTCTTTGTCACCTTGGTTAGAAATTATTTCTCTACAGAAAAGCTTTCCTAGGAGAAATGCAAAAATCAGTTTCCCAGTCATGGGTATCTTGTCCTGACAGCTAGCACTGTTGGTGCAAAGTTAGTTATGTCACCTGATGGTCACTCCTGCCTAAATGTCTACATGATATGTAGGCTTCTTTGCTTTTATGATTTCCTTTTCATCTTCCTATTTGTATATCCATTATTCTTAAATATGCACAAAATATTTAAGACTATCACGTTGACTATAATCATGCTGTTAAGATTCACGTATATCATCAAGTTCATATTTTTATACAGTATCTTATTTAAGTTAGTTTTTAAAATAATTTAACTAGCAGTTAAACTATGTACAGGAATGTTACACTGCAGGTTGACTGAAAAACCTGACTACCTTAAAAGTTGGAACCACAAAGGGAAGCTTTTCTAGATTTAACTGGCATACACAAAAAGATAACAGAGAAAGAAAGAATTATTAAACGTTACAAAGATAAACCCCCTAAAATTACAAAAATAGATAAAAATCTTCTTTCAAATTTGCTTCCTAAAACTCCATTGGTCTAGGATCAAAGCTTAAAATTTATTACTAAACTGGAGCTCACCCTCTTTCCCCATCTCCCATTAATACCTTCATTACAGACACTCTAGATACAAGTACTTCTTGGATCAGAAATAACCACCAAGTTGCTTTTTGCTGTGTTAATGCAGAGAGAACCTCAAAGTTATGGTCTTGCACAAATGTTTTTATATTTATTTATGCCTTTGAAATAAGATCCTCAAAGAAAATATCAAACAAACAGAAGTTGTCTCAGATACAGCTGTATTAATTCTCCTTTCTTCCCACATTTTTGCCTAATTGGAGCTGTGTTTCATCAGACCACTTGAGCTCCACTTAGTCTTATTGATTTCAATGAGACTGACACATGATTAAATAGGTGCTTATATGCTTTGCTCACTAATAAGGGAATTAAACATATGGTTAAATAGTTTACTGAAGCAGAACAATGTTCTTTGCCGGCCTTTTAAATATGAGAGAGTGTGTATATATGTATTCATATCTATACATACATAAATACACACACATACATAAATACACATATGCACAAAACACTCAAATGATTAGACAGTAAGTAGAGCAATAAATCCATACAAATTTTTTTCCAGAGCCCAGATGTCTCAGTATTGGACTTCTACCTCACCTCACTTTTGCATGGACCTTTGCACTGTGTAAAAGTGCTGCATGCTAGATCCTTTAGAGAGGCCAGTTTCATAAGACTTCCTCTCTCAGTTAAGCCTAACAGCAATATTGGATAAAAATTCAATATACAGTGAGTTCTGTTGTTGCCTAGATTTTGTGTCAGGTGGAATGGACTATAATAATGGTGTCAAACTTTACCATGTTTGATGTGGTAGTCAGATCTCATCTCATCTCATCTCATCTTCAGGAAGGCTTATTTGACGCCCAATACCTTAAAGGTATTAAGTAGTCCTGAGAAAATGTAGGAGAGTTCCCTGGCAAGCTTGCTCTATCCATTTTGGGAAGGGCAGCAATTTTATTTTAGTTCTTCTGTCAAATCTCCAGGTTCCTGATAGTCTGCATCAGTCTTCATATCTTTTGCATCATTAATTTTGCCGTTCTGGTTTCACCGTATGCTCCTATTTTCAGCCATGTTCATCTTTTAGTGTCTGATCTGTTTTAGTTCAGCCTGCACTTGTTTCCTTGGTTCTATCTTAAGTCATACTCTTATGTGCACATTCTTTAATTTCAAGCTTCGCTTACTTTATTCCATTGATCAATTGTATATGGTACTTAAGGTACAAGCTGTAGCGTACGTATAGCCATGTAGGGCCCTATGGCATTCATATTCAAGGATTTATTACAACTTGTAGTCTATGCTGTTAACTGAATGAAGGTGAATTTGATATTCAGTTTATGCCATGTTATCTTGTTCCATTTTATTACAGGTGTTGCTTATTTTTCAGCAGTTGTTCAGAGTTAAGAGATCCAATGGAACTTTTTGCTCAGATTATGTTCATGTGTGTACACAACCCCTGAGCATGTACGTGTGATAACTCAGCAGAAGCAGCTAAAGGCTGCTCGGCACAGCCGATGAGGAACCTGAGGCTGCTCAGGAGGAGCACTGGCCTTTGCTACTGTGTTGGGTGAGCAAACTGGCACAGCTTTATCATGCTGCTTGCATGGGCTTTGCCGCGCAAGAATGTCATGTTCGTGTTTCAATTGCTCAGTGTTGTGTGTTGTGAACATCTTAATAATGAACTCATTTGATTTCACCCAGACTTTCATAAAGAAAAGCTTTTCAACAAACTACTTGCCATATTTAGTGTTTGCAGGCTTTATCTTTACCTGCTTTTCCCGTTCTGACACATTCTGAGCACTGAGCCAGTCAGGAGGCATTGTGCTTGGGCTGCTGGTGAAGTTTGAGTCTGGGATCATTGGCACAAAGAGCCTGAAAATACAAGCTGAGCTAAAGACACAGCAAGCTCAATACAAGAGAAGGTGAACGAGGATTTTGTTTTTTGATACTGTGCCAGAAAAGTATTTAATGTAATCACCATTTTGATGCAAGAGAGCTCCTAGTGACTGTAAGAAAAAAGACCTAATAATTATGCTTGGAGACAGCAGGGGGTTGATAATTAACCTGTAGATGTTAAATTATCTATGCTGACTGGAAATTTAAGTACCAGTTATTGATATTACTTCCTGCGTCTTCAGTAACAAATTACAAATAATTATACTTTATTGGAAAATAATTTCATAATGTGATACAAAACACAGTGGAGTTAAGAAAACAACAAATACGTGTGTTAACAAACTAACCCTTTCGAAACTTGTTTTTCCAGAATGCCATTCATTCCCAAAGGAAATAATTAAGTAGCTTGTAGAAAATTCAATTTGGTGTCCTCCTTCAAAGTAGCTCATTATGTACCTACATTGAAGATCCTGCTTTATTGATGACAGAAGTTAGAAAGCTTAAATGTAAGGCCACAGGACCCTTCTTTTGTCCCAGTCATGCAGAAACCTCTGGAACTTAGTCTTATCAGTCTATAGGGCTCTGTATTTTACTTTCAGTAATGGTGGAGAGTACTGAGGCAGGTTTTGATTTATCTCTGAATTTTCTGAGTTCTATTGATTTATGTACAAATTCAGTTTTTTCCCTGCTAATATAAATGTCGAGTTTCTGGCCCCAGAGGATGTTTCATGCAGACAACTGAGTTTAGATTTAGCTTAGCCCTCATTCACAAACGACTGGTTCCTTTGCAATATATAGCATCACTCTGTTGAATAGCGAACATCAATGAGGTATTCATTTATGGTATAGCAAAAACCTGTACAGTAATCTCTGTCAGCCTCAACAGGCTATGAAGAACTAGTTCTGATACTGTATCCTAAACAACGCTTGAAAAAAAGAATTATGATGGAGTGAATCCTGAAACCTATAATATTAGGTAAGAACATTCCTTTAAAATTCAAGAAATTACAATTTTATCAGTGCCAGCTCATAATATATGTTTACTCTGCATTCCAGAGGGTCGAACTATTTAATCGTAACCTCAAACTATAAATCTGACACTACAGTGTTTTTAACTGCCCGGCCAGCTTTTGGTAAATATGTTCTCAGACAAAATGTCCTAGTTTGAGTTTTCTCTGTTTAATTTACTGTAAAATCAGCAAAGATTGTTTTCCTTTTTGAATCCATGGATAAAGTGTGCAATTACCAGTGAGTTCTGAAACACTGAAGGAGAGAGGCACTAGGAAACCATTAATTCAGCTCATTAAATACAGATCCTATTACCATAGGCGAATAAATTAGTTAGTTTTTGAAGTGCAAAATGCTTATAATCCTTCCTCCTTTTTGTTACATTACTAATCAATTACAAAATATTGGTTTTCTTCAAATTCATTAAATTCCTGTTTCCATTCTAAAACAGTTTGACATATAACATCAGTTAAAACAGCTTTAATTTGTAGCTTAGATCTGTTAATCTTTAATTAGAAATGTCATTCACCTGTTACAAAACTTAAATTTTAAGATTCTGAATACATATGCATTAAACTATATAACTTCTTGATCATCTACATCAGATCCTTTTGGTCAGCAAAGGCAAGTATCAAGTTCAAAGTAGAAGCTATGTTCATCTGCAAATCAGTACATGCCAATTTTTAATTACTTAATTACTCCTTTAGAAAGATAGCAGAAAGTACAAATGCAAAGCCTAAAACTGGTCTTTTAAACAGAGATTTTTTTGCTTGTTAGTTTAAATCTTAAATGATTTAAGAATTTTGGTTTAACAATATTGCACAATCACTAAACTTTGTTTTAAGTGCCAATTTTTAGAATAATTTTGAAAGAAGATTAATTTCTGAAAGTATAACTTTTTTTTGTGCTGAATTATCATCATGGGAGATCAAAGGAAGTGTAGGAGGAGAAACTTTTTTTGTAGTATGGTCCTTTGTGACCTTTCACGCCAGCATAAATCAGAACTTAGTAATGGCTGCTAACACGGTGTACAGGATGCAGACAGTTTGCACCCAGACTCAAGTATGCAACCCACAGCATATTTTGTCAACAATTGGCCCATCATCTTTCAGCTACTTATGTGCTGAAAAAAAAAAAATCCATAATGAAAACAAATGTGTGCTCTGGTTTTCTCTTCCTGTGAGAGGGAGAAAATGGATCCTACATCTTCTAGTAAACAACAACTGGAACAAATTTTCTTCATGGGTTCTCTTGGATTCAAATCAGCCAGCCAGCTGATTAATTTGTATGGCACTGGCAAAAGAGTCAGCTGTTTGTTTTTATTATAATCCACAAAGGGTTGATGTGCTCCAGTTTCTTTCAAAGCCTTTCAAATCCAAGAAGTATAATTCTGTACTACAAATTTAAAAGATTGAAATATGTATCAAATGTCAGTTGCAGGACAGAAATACCCATATGAGTTTGTATCCCAAGTAATCTCAGGAACATTTTCTCAAATAAAGAGAGGTTTATCAGAACTAGTCGGTCTTTTCTACTGTTTTGTTCAGTAAACCACAGTTTAGGCTCTACAGACTGTAGCTTGCAGATGAGAGCATGAAGCCTAAATGGAAAAGGTGTAGTTGTGTGAGTTGCAGTTATGGAACTATAGGAGATAGAAAAATACAGTTTTGGAGCTCGTTCATGTTATTTTTCTTTTAGGTATACTTTTTGCAACCTGCTGCACTGTTTAACCAGCTCATTGGGTAGGTTGATTCATGGAAATAAATAAAATGTGATCTATTTTACAGCCTTTTCTATGTGATCATTTAACAAATGAAACAATATTCTTCACTCTGTCAATTATCTGGGACAATCCTAAAGGGAGCATTTTAAAGGCTGTAGTGTTCCTTTGTGGCAATGGAATAATTTTAAATAACATTTTAAAACTTGCTTTGATATAAAAGTTTTTATGCTTAATGGTCTTTCACCCAGAAAAGTCATATTGGAGCAGAAGAATAAGAGGCTGCACATTGTAAAAGCTGCTGTCAATTCTAAAGTTTTCAGTATTGTATTTTGATCTTTTTGGAGCTGTTACTTAGGCTTACCCTGCCACATCCAAGCTTATACTATGTAAAATATTAATATATGATATGCAGCAGGTACTTTGTTCTCTTCAGTTATGTCCCATGACAGTATTTTTGCCACTCAAACTTTTGTGGATAGCTAGGAACTGGGGATAAATTCACTAGGACAAATCCAAATAATGGAGCTTGCCCAATTTCTTTTATGAGTTCCAAATGCTGAGTGTTAGGGTGCAGAACATTCTTAAAATCTCACTGAAACAAGTAATAGCACATTGATATGAATGTAATGGTTGAATAAGTGCCTCTGGTCTGAAGTCCTCCCTGTAAGTTATATTTTTCAAGTTGTGCTCAATGAATATTCATAGCACCTGCTCAGTTTTTCATTAATGGGCAAAATATCAGTGCTTTCTTATTAAACTCTTGTGAAGTTTCAGCCAGCATGTAGACGTGAGAGCCCAAACTTACGCTGTACTAAACAATCAGAGCACAATCACAATGTCTCAGCTCTCTCTAAACTGGAATTCCGCTCTCGCCTCCCTCTTTGAGTTTATCTGCCCTTTCCTCCTCCTTACAGACCTTGCTTCAGTGAATTAACTTCCCATTCTGCCTTTTTTTTTTTTTTTTCTTTTCAGGAAATTAGCTGTCCTGCATTTTCATAAAGTGTATAGGACAAAAAAAGAGATTCTAGTCCTGCTGAAGTAAAATTGAATTAATAAATATTCTTAAGTAAGATATCTTTAAAATAAATATGACTTTTGCATGGCAAATGACAACTGTTGATCAAGGTCAAGGACAGAATGATTGAACTGTGTATTGGATTGACCTGGAGAAGAGGACTTTGGGAGTGCAAACAGAACTTAGATGTAAAGCATAGCAATTAATTTAGATAAAGAATTTCCAGAAGAGTCCTAAAAGATAGGAGACTTTGATAAAAAACATCAATATTTTATAGGATTAGAAAATAACTTCACAAAACCACATTAAGAAACATTGTGAAGAAATGATCTGTTAAGACAGTAATCCTGTAGGATTCAATTATAAGAGAAAAGGCATTTATTGTAATCTGTTGGCATGCTCTGAGGTGCAGACTAATGTGTGTAGCAACAAATAGCTGCTGATTATCTCAGCGTGATTTTGAATAAATTAATTTTCTCAATTTTTAAGTGAATAACCAGTAACGGATCAAAATATCTCTAATGGATCAAAACTTTTGTATCCACTGAGTACTTTATATGAAGAGCTAGTGGACGTATAGCATTAAAGCCTTTGAAAAGTAAATATGAACTAGTAATTCAAGCAGCAAGATGAACATAGAATTAAAGACGTTAGATAAGTGGCTTAAAAATAAATATTAGTTTATTTTGGTTTTCATCTTACAGAAGTTCACTATCTGTATGCAAATTACAAGAAACACTGGGGATTTTTCTTATTTACCATAACTCCGAAATGTATCGTAACAAAGGAATTACTATTGTGGCTGGTAGAAATATGTATTCAAATACACAGAAGTGAAAAGTTGCAAACGAAGGTTTAAGTCACTCTCTGGTAAGTTATACTAATTAATATAATCATTCACTGTAAAACATTATTTTAATCCCTTTGCTAGCTGCACAGTGGCTCTACAGACTTAATAATTTTCATTACATCTTAGTTGATCCTCAGAGAGAACAGTATATGTTTTCTTTTAGTTAATTAAAGCTGGTAATATAATATCCATTACTTCATCCACATGTTTGTGCTAGCATACATTGAAAATAATTGTATCAAATCCAATGCAGGGCTGAACTTCTTAGGCGCTTGATGCCCAAAATGAAGTGCTAATGTGAGGTATACAGGCTTCTTCTGTGGTGTCTGAGAAGGTGCTGGGACCTGAGAGCAATAAAGTTTCCTTCAACTAGGCAGTGTAATAACTTGTGTTATACTTGAAGCTACTTTCTGGAACTGGGATATATCTACTATTTCTTGGGTTCATTCCTAGAGATGGGTATTTATGCTCTTCTCTTTCAATTATATCGTGGGCATTTTATAGAAAAAGATTAGTGTTCATACCACTCGCCATGGACAGTGGTCTTTACCTTAAGAGAGCTGCTCCTCAGCTGTCTCTCAATAAAGCACCCAATTACCAAGGTCTTCTGACTTGGTGGTGGAATGGTTTCCCTTTCTGCTGTTGAAGTAATGCTCTTTTATGGAGAAAATCTTTTGAGATCTGTGGGCCAAACAGAATCTCTAGAGGCTTGTTTCTGTAGGATGGGATGATGAAGCTCATCTGGGAAACAGTAAAATTGAGTCCTGATTTCTGCTCCCAGAATTTTATCCACAACTTTGACTGTACTTTCACAATATATCTACTGGATAAAACCTCCTTAAACGTAAACTAACATCATAAGCACTAGGTCATGGAGTTATGTACCCCTTCAGTTTCATTTTGGTCCATTTAATATTGACTTGCCTTCTGCAAAGCATCTTCACCAGGAGGGACAGTTAATGCTTCTGTCAGTCTGAACTATGCTGGCTGGAGCACTCGGAGAGTAAGGAGGTGATGGATTTGATGTGAGCCTTGATTCCAGATTTTCTATGCGCTAAGTGCTCTGACTGTTTTATAAGAAACACAGATAATACCACTGTCACAACCGTCTCTCAAAGGAGGTGACTGGATCTGTGACACATAGAGCTCTGGTTCTGGTGGGTGCACAGTTCAGGCTCCCAATCTGTGCTCGCTGGATTGGCAACTTGGGCAGAGGATCTCCTGTTCGTGTGTGCTGGCTCTGGCTCTGTGGTCCTCTGGCTTGGGAACTGACCTCTACGCCTTGCAGGAGCTTACAGTAAAACACAGAAGTGGCTGTTTAGAGACATTCATGCTGCGGTGGCAGCTAGGTGGGGTTTTATTGGATCATAATTCTAGAAAGATTTCAGTCAATCCCACGAAATTGGGTAACTTACCTTTAGGGTAAGTTTTTATTAGATATACTCTACTCCTGTTCAAAAATTATTTTTTGTTGGCCATATGTGTGGCAAAACTAGAGCTTGGTTTCACTTTGCTATCACACTCAAATTTGAAAGCAAGCTTTTCCAGTGTGGGAGGTCTTAGCGATTTGAAAGAGGCAGCAGCATTTCTGCAGTTTTTCTCTTTGCTTGCTTCTTGCCCTTGCTGCCCTTTTCAAGAAACTGATCACTCTCTGTATCTTAATCTTCATTACGTTTAGATGAGAGATAAGCTTGTAGTTAGACATTTTTTTCCAGTGATTCATCTATAAATCATGATAATGAATAAAATATTTTTATTTAGCTAATTATTATCCAGTTGTAAGTTGTTATTAAAATATAGTTTCCTACCTGTAACTAATCCTCAAAAATCATATTATATTCGATCTGTAAATCTACTGCACCACTTGTATTGCTATTATTCCTGTGATATTGTAATAGCAAGAGTGAAAATCAAATCAATGTTCTGCTGACAGAATAAGAACAGTAAATGTCAAACTGATGAATACAGAGTGGGCATATGTAAATGGCCTAGGAGAGCAAAGAGATTCTTGGCATTTCTCATTTTAAGCATAGATCAACCTAAGTTTCACCATGTGAAAGAAGCTTACACAGTTCATCTGCCCTGGCTGTAACTTCATCAGAAATTTTTTACGAAAGGCTTCATATTTTTGCTACAAAATTAAGTAATAGTTAATAGATGTCCAGCTTGGCAAGAATAAATTAAGAACTGGGGTAGCACAAAGATCCATTCAGTGAAACGACAGCTAGACTCGGAAAGATGAGAACTGAAAAGGTGAGGGTTTTTGGCTCTGCTCCATTCCCACCAACAACCTCCTCAGAGGGAGCTGGATGAGAACGTTCACAGGGGACACTTCTCCAAGAAGAGAGGGTTAATTGTGACCTGCTGTGCCCTGGGAAAAATTTGGTGACCTGACTTTGAGTGTAGGTCTGTAGGCCTCACTGAGCTCTTGTGCCTCTGCAATTTGTGCTTTGAGGGGCAGACATGTTTTGTGGTGTCCTCCGGAGCTGATCAGAGCAGGAGGCACGTTGGGGTAGTCCCACCTCTCTCGGTGCCCAGGAACCATGCTCCCCTCCCCATGGACACAGCAGGGGGAGCAGTGCTGGGGAGGAAGCGTGCACTCAGGTCGTGTGGTACACACCCTGGGTGTACGTCTGGTTTCAGATGCTGGGAAGTAACTCCAGACTGAGAACGCAGCTATAACCTGCTTGTTTGTTTTCCATTTGTTCTGGAGAACTGCGTATATATGCTTACTGTCTCAAATACTTCTTTCACTGGCTTTTCGCTGATGTGATTTCCCATCATGGTTTGTGTTGCTCTTTGTGTGTTTCATCTTTTCTGAATTTGGTAACTGAAACCGTAAGTTGCTCAGAACTCAAATGGTTACACGTAAAACTTTTTCTGAGAGCCATCTCAAAATACTCTGTCTTCTAAAAATCTCTTTTATGATACGCTGAAAAAAGTAATCAAATTATCATATGTGGCTGTCTCATTTACTGGTTTATTTTGATTCAACAGGAAATAATCTCTGCTTATTTGAGTAAATACCCAACTTAGATACATGGTATTTTTAACAAAAGAATTCAGGTAGGTAGTCAGCTACAGGAGAAGATGTTGGCTAAAGAAATAA
This sequence comes from Chlamydotis macqueenii, assembly GCF_036417535.1. NCBI lineage: Eukaryota > Metazoa > Chordata > Aves > Otidiformes > Otididae > Chlamydotis > Chlamydotis macqueenii. Next base: position 21,530,778 of record NC_141562.1, read on the forward strand.
GCACTGATACAACAGAGGGAAAAGGAAGAAAACACTTGTATAAACAAAACATATTAGAAATGGCTGAATATTTTCTTTTCTGTGGATGTCTCAAGATGGATGTTCTCTGTGCATTGCATAGGTCATCAGCAGCATAACGTAGGTGTCAGGTATGTACTCTAACAGTCTGATATATCTAAAGCATCTTTTCATTGAGATGTTGTAGATCAATGTTTCCTAGCCCATGGCATTTGAACTACCACTATCAGTAAAAACTCTGAAAGTGGTCTGCAATTTATGGGGAAAAAATGTTTGAAGGAAAAGAACAAAGCTATATAGTACTCATATATGCACACCTTCAAGGAAACAAATAAGCTAGCTGTGAATGAAAGTAAGATACAAACATTTAAAATTATTTGTTTATAAATGAAAACAATTTTGATTACACTAGTCAAGGCCTTTGGACTTTTTAAAAAGCGATGTTAGGTCATCCAATTTCAATAAACCTAACTAATGTCAGAGGATTTACTAGGCAATATGCTGCATGACTTCTTTAACTCGAACTAGAAGAAATTCCAAATCCATATTTAGATTGCTATTTAAGAAATTGGACAAAATATCCTTTGTGGTCTTGAACAATCTTGTCTGGACTGGAATGCAACTAAAATTTTTGAGTATTTACCCTTCCCTTAAAAGGCCTGAATAGATGAAATCAGCTTTTGCTTAGGGGTGATCAATCTTGACCTGCTTATTAGGGCCTGAGCCGGTGTTCTTTGTAGCAGTGCTTGTGCTGAACAAACCAAACCACCCTTTCATCATCTCCCATCTCTCTCAGTTCAGTGCTATTCAACAAGCATTAGGTATCTTTCTTTAATGTTATTTTTATAGAGTAAGGATTTTAAATTAGTCAAGCTGAAAAAAAAAACAGCCTTTTTTTTTGTAGATGAGAATGTCTTCCATGAATCTAAATTAAAATCACTTAAACAAATGGATTCTCTATTTTCTGTAGCATTAGTCTAAAGAAAGCACATCACACAGGGATTTTAGTATTCAGTAGACTTCTTATTTTATTGTATAAAAGTAATTACCTTTTAAATGCTATCCAAATTAACATTTTAATATCCCTCTGGGCTTATACATTTTAAAAGCATAATGTAACTCAATACCTAATACAGAAGAACCCTATTTCCTTTTCTACTAAATTAGTCTGCTGTATAAATTTGAATCAATTGCAGTGCAAGCAGCAGCACTTCTTTTTTTTTTTCCAAATAAGACTCAAATTACAACCAAAGACATTTAACATTTTCAGCACAGGACACTTCCAATTTGAAGAGCTTAATTTCCTTGTATTTGTATTTCTTGGTAAGCTATTTGTGAGGAAGTAGTCTCTTACATTACCTGTCTTTATGTTTTACTAGACCTCAGGGAAAATTATATGAGTTTAAATATACAGAGTTCTAGCTCAATTCTCTGGTGACTTTTGTATATTAAAAGCTGCAATTGACTGAAATATTATATAAAATTCACTTTTATCTATTAAAATTATCAAGAACACCTGACTTTTCATATTATACATAGATATGTTTTTTCTTCCTTTCACATAACTTTTTCAACAGTACATCTTGTGATAATAAGAAAAACTTTCTTCTTTTATCTTTGTGGATTTCTTTGCTCAAGTCTGAAGCAAATAAATCACTTTGTCATATGAATAAAACTAGCTAACTTAGCAAGAACTTTCAACTAGAATTAATGGAGCAGCTAGGAAAAGGCTTTAAGTTTGTAAATAGATCAGCCTGGACAAAAAGAAGATGATGAGGGAAGGACAAGAGGATATATAAAAAGGGCATATAAGACTGATCCTCTAAATATCTCAGCTGTCTGTTGACCCCAAGAATACATATGGAGAACAAGACAGGCTGGGGGTCATAGTGAAAGAACAAAGATTTCGCAAAACTTTTGTGAAATTCATTTTGTTTATTAAAATTGACAAATGCTGTTATAACTACCATAAGGCAGCCCTGTGAAAATGCAAACTGCTTACTGTCACACCCCGGAACATGTTTAGCATCCCAGCTAGAAAGGCATCTTCTGCAGATCCAGAGCTGTGAGTCTGAGGCTTGTTTCTGGCATTATTCACTCTGTTGGGCTTCTATCTACAGCCCAGGGACTTGGATTATCCCAGCGTAAGGCAGGTCCATGTGCTGCTTACATACTACTGGCTACAGAAACTATTGAAAGCTCAACTCATTATCCCAGTAGGCCATTTAATCTCTTGACTTCTTTTGATCAGCCCTACTTTTTTTCTAATTCTCCAAAACATTGTATGTGTTATTTGCCAGTCTTGAATACGTACTTAGCCTGTACTGACTCTCCTAGTTACTGCGTGGGTTTGTGCGTTAGTTTGAGAGAGGTGACAGACCCGGCAGTTACAGTAGGAAAAAAGAGCTTCATCTTGTACGACGAACTATCAGTATTCTGTAGCTTCCAATGTTCTTTGTGTTGTTTACGTGTCTGAAAACTGCTGGGTGAAAAACTCTTTATTAAAAAATCAGGCAGAACTGCAAATTACTATGTCCATGATGCCACAACTTATTCTAAAATATTTTAATTTCTGCAAGGTTCTGGGAATTTAATACATATTAAAAGAAACATATGTTTATAAGAGAATAATATATTTATTGACTTCTTTTCATTAGGCAGTACCATTCTGGATGTGTTATATATATGTATACGTATGTCTGTCTAGAATTGTAGATCCTTAACATCTAAAAGCTCTTTCTGACCCTTTTCCCCTCCATTATATTTCTCCTAAAACATAATTTTTCACTTAGGCTTAAAATAACAGCATTGAGAAACCCCGTGAATTTTCACAGAAAAGTGTCACCTGTAGCATTTGTTTATTTGGAGTTTAAAAAAAATTGTTTACATTATTCCTGTGATGTATAATCTTTCCATTTCACTTGAAGTTAAGGTCTTGACATAATATTATGAACAAGGAAAGTGACAGTTTAATTCATCTAAGCAAATTTGTTTCATTGCCTTTGTGAAATGGATGTGCAAGTGAGACCATAAAGCTTAAAAATGAGTTTTGGAGTATTACCATTGCCATTTATTTTAAGGTTCGGGTTTTTTAAAAGATGAAACATACTTTTTTGGTTTTTTTACTGTTATATTTTTGGATCTATCATCTCCCTTTCTCATTAGGTCCAGTTATATTATTTGCCAGTGTAATTTTGACTTCAGCTGAGTTTCTGTGAAGGTATTCTGATGTAATTCAATCAGAACTGCTCCATTGGCCATTGCTGTTGACAATAACTGTCCCATTTTCTGTTAAATATTTAAGGCTAACCAAGTAAAATGCATAGCTGTGCCATTCCTTTTGGGAAATAAAGCAAATTCTAATACTCATTTTGTTTCAAATGTAGAGTTCACAGTGATTAATTTTATCAGTGAAGTATTGAAAAGAGTCAAGCTGACCTAGTACAGTGAAAAGTGGTGCTCCCTTGGCTAACTAGAGGAGTTAGCTTAGGGTGTCAGGATAGTGAGCCAAGATGGCTTAGGCACTCTGTCATAGGTTTTTAATAAGCTTAACATGGATTGATTTGCATTCCATATTTATCTCTTGCTGATAAGTAATGAATTTGCCTGTGGTGGTATGCCTAGCTCCTTATTTAGATAACTATTGTGAACTTGTATATTAATTTAAACAAAGGAAATCAAAGCTGTAATGGCATGTGTAGTCAGTGGGTGATTTACCAGCAATGTCTGGGTTAAATTGCAAGTAGGAGACTAACTTATCACAAATCACACAGCTGTGGGAATAAGGGAACTGCTCATTGAGATGTACCTGTAAAGAAAGATGGCCTTTAGGAATGGTATATGCTGCTGCATTGTGGATTGTATAACCATGCATATTTTACAAACTCTGAGGGGAAATGAATATGAGAAGCTCAAAAAAAAAAAAAAAAGTTCAAAGGTATATTTAAGGAATGATCCCATGAATCAATTTTCCCTGGGACAAATGGTCATTAACACTTGCCTATTTAATTTTTTTCAAGTCAAAGGGGGTTATTTTAATTATAACCAAACATTGGCAGAAATAACACTTCTTAAACACATTTTTAAAAATAACAAATGTTTTAATTGTCAGTCTGGTCTGGCTAGACAGTAAGACAAAAAGCAGAGTGCTGTGGAGATTCTCCAGCCTTTTACAGCTATTTGAGTTAAAATGAGAAAAAATTGTTTCTTATAAATTCACAAATCATGAAAATTACATTAAAGCAGAGCAATCATATGGGTAAATTAATGGTGCTGTAATATGTGTGTATTCCAATTCTGTCCCTTAACTTTTTTAGAGAGTAATTGAGGGTAGGCATGTGTATTTCAACAAATAAACAGACATTTACTTAGTACAGTAGAATGCTTTTACAAAAATTGGTCTTTTACTGTTGCCTTTCTGATCCCATTCTAGGTGCATAGCATCTCGTTAACACAAGTCCTGAAAGCATCCACAGAGCCACCATTTGCTTGAAAACCTTTTTTTTTGTAGTACAACAGAATACATTCAGTATCACTGATGATCCCTGAATATTAATGCCAATGTTACAATTCACAAGCATGGTAAACCTAAATGAATGCTCTTCTAGATGGTTTAATGTGGTGGAAATCTGTACAGTGCTTTATCTCTGAGTTTTAGTTGCATTTTTTCCCCCATACATGTGCCAAACTCTTATTGCTGAAATGATTTGGCTTTCTCAAGCAGAAAATTATTTTCATTTGTATACAGCAGCACTTTTCTTCATAACAAACAAGATGTGACTACTTCCAATAGAAATGCATTTAATGTAATGTATTGAGCTCATTGAGTATTTTTAGTACATTGCCATCAAAAGAAGATGAAGTACATTTTATAAATCTATCCAGTTCCTCAGAAGCCAATTCTTCATTTTTCTTCTTCCACTTCTGGCTTGGGTTTTTTCTGGCTGCTTTGATGCACATTTCATCATGACTCTTTTTCCCGGGAGAAATCAGAACTTCTCCTGTTTTTAAAAAAGTGGATGAATTAGATGTCCTGGAGCAACTAAAAGTCCTGATTCAGATACCACTGAAATAAATTGAAATTGAAATTTTACCACTGAAATAAATTGAATTAGATAAAATAAATTTTATCGAATTGCCTCTTTCTTACGAGGCAATTAGATCATGGCTAATGAGATAATTCTCAGAGGTCCCATACAAAGGAGGGAGTTAGAGGGAAGCAGAGGATTCTGGTGTTTTTTAAGTCCTTTGTACTCATTGTATTTTGGGTTGCTGTGAGAACTGATGAAGTTCCCAGTCCGTTTTATGTAATTTAGTGGCAGAAGCCCAAAATGACTTCAGAAAATGTGGCTGATTTTACTGAGAGCCCCACATCTGGCCCAGCTTTCCAGCCTCTGGTGGAAGCACAAGCCTACAAGCGTCACTGCTCATGGAGACCTCCCACACGCAAGAGAGGGAGAAAGGAGCCAAAGCAATAATGAAGAATTCTCCCTCAATTTCATAACATTGTCTATAAACAAATAATTACTGCAAAAGCTTTGCATGGAATATACATCTTAGCTGCAATGACATTATATTTTATCCTACCTATAAGACCATCACTCTAATTATAATTAATTAGGGACAATTTCTGCCTCTCTTCTCTAGTCTGGGGAAGGGAAGAACCAATCCTCTCCAGTAACCAGGCTGAAATGTTGTAACAGAAATATCTGTGAGCTTGTAAGAGAGGTTTTCAGGGCATCCCAACTCCAGTTCTACCTGGCTATAGCATGCAGCAAGGTACTCCTTTATCTCATTATAGCCTCCCTATGGAAATCATTGAATTATTCTCATCAGTAAATTTATAAGGAGCAGGCCTTTTTACAGACAAACCTGCATTCTCACTCATTTCAAGTATTTCATTACATGAAAACACATCTTGGCAAAAAAAAAGGATTCAAATTAAAGGAAGGTAGGTAGGTACGAACTTTTGAGAACTGACCAAGTAATTATATCCAACTTCAAAACTAAATACAAAGGAAAGCAAGCATTTTTTTAGATGTTATATTTTAGCTAATTGTAGGTCATTTTAAAAGCCAGAATAAAATTCTGGGCTTCATATAATTTGCCTTAGGAAATGTTATTTTCTGGTCACGTGTTGCATTCATTGGAGGAACAACTTTGAAGAAAGTATATGGACACAAGACGATGGGTTATTGCATTTTTATGGCTAAAAGTTTGCTTTTATAAACCTTTGTAATTCCAAGACAATTTGGTGCTGATCATCTTTGTTGTTTTTTGGGGTGACGGGATTATTTTGGAAAGAGAAGACTAATCTTAAAAAAAAACCCCAAAATTTGTTATTTTACAGCATTAACTTTATCTAGTTGAATATCTGATTTTTTTTTTTTTTTTTTTTTTTGGAATTGCAAGTTTAAAAGTCTTTAGCATGATTTTCACTTACTGCTTTGTTTGAAGAGAGAAATATAATTTCTGGATTTGTCAAAAATACTTACTGTATACAAGGTAAGAAAAAACATAAGTATGCTGAAAGGAACAGATAGGCTCTCTGCATGTTCACACTGAAATATCCAAAAGATTTCAAGTTCTCTGTGCTTATTTGTTTCCTATATTACTTTTTAATTATTTCTGTTATTTCTTCTCTGTCAGGATAAATATTTGGGCTTCTTTAATGCCCTTAGCTTGGAGAGGCAATAGGTATCTCGAATAGGTCTTCGATAGTACATTAGTATACAGAAGACGGACATCCTTCTTACAGCAAACACATGCTAAGGTAAAATTATTTACTAGACCACAAAACCACAGCAACTTGCTCCAACACTCCTTACTGAAAGTCTCCATTACTTAAATAGGCAATGAAAACAGTTTCTAAAATTGTTGGTAAGTAGCTCTTACTCAGTTTGGAAGCACATACCATTAAGGTATTAATTTCTGTATTTGTACAAAGCAGCTGTAATATTTTGCCACTGTGCGGCTTAATTGTTGAGATTACAAAAATATATCATCATCGTTTTTAGTTATTGGGTGGAGTTGTTTTTCTTTTGCGACCATTGTTGGGAAGTAAATGTTCACTTAGTTTTATCTTTTCCTTGCAAGCAACCATCTTCAGGATGGTAGATTTGACTGAAGAATCTCTGCTGTTTTATCACAGACCTGCCGAAATCCTGGTTATATTACCAAAGACGCAAAGTTTTTTGAGACATTAGTGAGTTTACCCAGATGCGTTCTGCTATATTTTTCCGTGCTTTAAAACACAGATTCTCCAGAAAGGCTGAACTAAGTATACTACAGTGGCTTTATTTTTCTTCTCTCACAGAAAGTAAAAATAAGTATACTGTAAACACCATTTTCTGGAACTAGCAAGACCACACAACTACTAAATTAATGAAATATTGTTGGTTTTTGACTGAGTAGATAGAAAACTAAAAGAAAAATATTTATTCAGTCTGGTATGTTGGTTTATAAAAGTGTATTTGTCTCTTCTGGAAACTTTGATATATCTGTATGCATTTTTTTTTTGCTGAAGCAACTTGGCTAGTTCTATGTGAAAGATCACAAATAACAGAAAATGACAGAAACAATAATTTCAATCAGTAAAGTCATAAAGTTACAAATCATCAAAATATTATCCCCTACAGTAACCATATATTAATATCTTCAAGAAAACACAATATCTCAGTGGTGGGTGTTGGTTTGGTTTTAGGTTGTTGGTTTTTGGTTTTGGTTTTTTTTTGCTTGCAGTAGAGAAAAATTAATCTGGGAATCATAAGCATCTTTCAGTTCTCATTAAGTAAAAGCCATTCTGTGCTATTGGAAACATCGCTACATGGGAAGGGGTTTGGCAATGCAGCAAGGCAGATGAAAGGGGTGTCAGAATAAGGAGAATAAGGCCTATTTAGAAAATGCTTAGAAAGCAGGTATAGAAAACAGTATTAATTCACTTCAAACAGAAGCTGAAACTACTCTTCACTGACAATAACTACTTAGATTAAAATCAGTAAAGAGGGATATAAGTTTGTATTTCTTGCATGTTGCAAAGATTGCTCTTTTAATGCAGTATTTTCTTAGGCTATTTAAAAATTCATTTACTTGAGCCCTCCTCTTAAAAAAAAACAAAACACACAAACAAAAAAAAAAAAAACCCCAAAACAAAAAACTAGTCCTCACCGTTCCTGCTGCCTCACCCTGTGAAATAAGGGGTGAGTGTCTTCTGGGATATTAATAATTTTGCACGTTAAGACTGTTTCCCATGTCTCTGAATTTTTTCCCTTCTCTCTCCCTGCATCTTCCTGAGAAACATTGTTTTAAAAGGTAAGAACTGATTCTTAGGCAAACTGTGATCGGGATTTGATAATGCATTGATCTTGCACATTTTTTGACAATATTATACTTTGAATAGTTTTTCCTGAAAGGTAAGAAAAATAATATGGAAAGCTAAGTTTATAGCTAGGGGAAAGCATCAGAACAAATGGCATTGTTTCAAAACACCTTTCAGTTCTGTATCTACAGCATCTTGGTCAGCGATCCCAAAACTTACCTCAATAATGTTCTTCTAATGATGCTGTGCTGACCGCAGTGTCTGGAGCAGGGACTGCCTGGAAATCCATTTTTCCACCATAAAGCAGCGAATTGATTCTATTTGCATTATTTATAGTATTAACTTGATAAATAATTCCCTTCTCTATGTCTCATTGTAGTAGATTTATTTTCCCCTCTGTTTGACATATCTTTCTGCAGTTGGTGCTGGCTAGTACTTCATCTGAACACAGCATGAAAAATATTGCGTTTCTTTTCATGAAACTGAAGTGTGAAGCAATAGACATATAATAATTATGCTACCATAAATTCACATATTTTACTACTCTGTTATTTCTATTCTTACCCAGTAAAACTCTTGCTAAACAGAGGAGTTTGGTAAGTGCCAATGCTGTGCTACAGGCTAGTAGACTGTGGGAGCTGGGAGAAAATGTAAAGAATTGAGGCTTCTACCACAGCCAGTCTCCCTCAAAAAAGCAGTCAGAAGTGAGCGAGCAGAGTACAGTTTTCACAATGTATTGACACTGCATCAAAACCTTGAGTTTTATTTGAGTGAGGAGGAAAAATACCATGGGGAATGCTCTATGTTGTTACTGCCTGGATCTACTGCAGATTAACCGCGACTCAGTGGGAGAGTGGTTTGCACCAGTCTGGCAGTACAGCCACATTTACACAGGCAGTTGTCAGCAGGAATGGCAATGAAGAAATATGGTCATATGTGACACTTGAGAACCTCTGAACAACAGTTACTGATTTAACTCTGGGTAATTAACCCGACAGAAAGAAACAGAGATGGTGGTGGAGGCAGGGAAAGCTGCAAAACTAGCCAAAACAAGCTGTTCACAAAACCATTATCTCAAATTCTGTTCCAAGGGCATTGCTCACACTTAGGAGAACTGCTCAGTCTAAGTCTCTTCATCTAGAGCCCTTACTGTAAGCTGCTTTGTGCCCTGTTTATTGAGGAAAAAAAGACATAAATATGGTGCATCCGAGCAGGATGAGACTAGAAGGATGCTAGGGACTTCCTGGTAAAGTGCAACCCCTGTGTTGCCTGCTATATTACTGGCATGGGGCATGCTATGGAAGGACTGCTCCAAGTAAAGAAGGTTCATCCAGGATGCCCTCACCTGGGATCCACTGAGAGCCAGTGTTACCTTTATGGATAAACTATAGAAAGGTTATTGCTGATACCATTTAATGAGCTGTGTAAGGGTTATTTTTTTTTTTATGCCTGTTTCAGAGCTTTGCTCTTTGGCTTTCATTTTGGCCACAGCTGATGTTTATCTTTGGTAAAATGGGTTTGTGATACTGAAAGGTCGGCTAAGGGAAGGATCTCTGCCACAGTTGTGACTAAAACTCCTTTTAGGGAACTGATTCACTCCGTGGCTGCTCTTGAGGATCTTTACACACACTTTAGGGGTGAACAAAGCGACATATAAAGTAAAGAAGGTCTGACTGGCATCTCCCTGTGTTGATGTCTAGATAATTTTGGCAGCAATTGAAGATCTCGGGCTGCAGCTGAAGACTGTGACTGCTTGCTTTAGCTGGAGGAGGAGGCAGTGTAGAAGCTGTCAGCAGCTGCACAGCTGCTTCCTGACTTCCTCAGCTCTGAACATAGACTATGGTAATTACTCTGAAATTGCTGCCTGAGCATCTCCCAGTATCGTCTTGTTTCTCCCAGTGTTTAGGCATGGTATAGCTGAGTGCTCATCCCCTGAGCCAGTATAGCTGGCTATATTTCCCCAGAAAAGCAAAAAAAAAAAAAAGCCCTAACCTAAAAATACACTGTGGTAATGCCTTCTTTCCCTGAATAAGGAGAGGTAAATACCAAACAGAGAGCTATAGAGGAAGAAAAAAGGCTAAACAGCCTCGTGAGATCATGGAAAGCAAAAAGTACAACATGTGCATGAACTAAGCACGACTGTTGAAAAAACTTGTCAGTCTAGTAAAAGGAAGCAAAATTTGATCCCATTTTCCTGCCACCATCACCATCCAGAAATCTGTAGTGCATAGAAACCAATTTAAGAACTAGTGGCTGGCAAAAGATGGTCTAGGATATACAGTAAGATGACAAAGCTTTCTAGTCGGAAATACTGCATGTAGGTACTGCAGCTAATAACAAATGCTGCATTGAGTTTCCTCAGACAAAAAATTCCAGCCACAGTAGGGCCAGTTCTGCACTATAGTTAATAGGCAAACCTACTCTCCGGGATAGCTTTTTCCAGGCTTTCTTGTTTTCCAGACTGTGCTGCCCTGCACACCTAAGGAACCATTCCAGACTTTCCTGTCAGACATTCAAATGTTATACAAAGTGACAGCTACCTTCATAGAAAACCTGAGATTGTCCAATTTTTCAAAACTATGTCGTTTACATTGGACTTCTCACACCTCAAACTGTGACTTAAAGATGAGATAGCGGAAATATTCCAAACCTCCCAGGAGTGGGGGGGGGGTCACAGAGTTAGCTGTCACCGTCATCCACATCCTTCGGTGACTACAGTTTGTGGATTTGGACAATGTGCATTTTTTCTTAAAAAGAAAGATTAGCTTAGATCTCATTGCTTTTCCATCTCAACAGGTCTTACCTAAAGCCAAGATTTACTTCATGCTGCTATTAAAAAATATTTTTTTTAAAAAATAGACTTTTGTTAAATCCAAAGCAGCACTGACTTGCAGAGCCCATCTTCCCTTTAAGCAATGAGGGAGCAACAGTCTTTTCACTGGGATTGTACAAGTATATTTTAAAAAGGTTTGCATCTCTGTCCTCAAATTCTTGGATATATACCCCTGTTGCCTCTACATTTTTGCATGTTTTCCCAAAAGTAACTATCCAATCACAAGTCTGAAACCTAGAACTGCTTCTGTGTCTTGCTTCCAGTATCTTGTCTTTCTCTTATTCTGTTTTCATTCAATTAGTATTATGCTGGCCTCTCTATGCTCTGCCTTGTTCTGGGAGTTTTTTACCGCCATTTTTTATCACAACCCCATCTATCCAATTCACCTTCCATGAAAGGACACTCAGACCAAAAGTACAATTTCTTCTAGGGTCTGGTACCAGCACGTACTAGGTTGCACACATGATGATGTGGAAGTCTCATTCACCCGTTGATATGTTAGCCCTTTGTCAGATGAGCAGTTAATTATCTAATTAAAAAAAAAATGGTACTGCTGCAGTTAGGTATTTTGATGCAATTGATTTATTTATCTTCTAAAAAAGTAAAAAGTCTTGTTCTTGAACCCAAGCAATTCTTTTCTTGTGCTTCTTATCTAAGCCTCTTTCAGTTAGAACTCTGTCTGAAAGTTTTTTCCTCTTCTCAACGCAGTCTTACCCATGTGCTTGGATAATGGGACATTCTTCTAATCTTCTCAACTTCTTTACCTTTTCCCTCAAATACAGCTCCATCTAACAACAGCTTCCATTTGCCACATAGCTCTGTTTTGTTTTAGCTGTATGAAGAATCTTGGGGGTTTTGTTACTTCGCGTTTCTTCCCGAATGTATCAGGAGATTAAACGTGGCTGTTAGCTCCAAAAACTTCAAGGATTGACACATAGTCCATAATAGCTCTTGTTCTTTTCTGGGCTCTTATTACCTGAAACAGATGGTAGAGGAGAGGTGGAGTCCTACAGGATGCTTTCCCTGAGGAAAGCTATTACCTTTAGTGACAGTTGGGCAAATGTCAATTTCTGACTCATAAGATGCATTTCATTAAAAAAGAACTTATTTGGAGGAAATACAACTTCTCAAACTTTCTTGCAGAACAAAAATGGCTGAAACTTCTGCCCAGAATTCTGACATGAGCTTCAGGATTTTATAATCCCACTTGGAATCTTCACAGATACATTTATTTGTATATTCTCCTGACTCGCATAGGAAAAAAAAAAAAAAAATCACAGAAGGCCTGTGAAAACTTCTCACTTATGCTAGGAATTCAAAAATGCTACTCTTGATAGGTAACAAAGTCAGAAACATCATTAATTTCATGTTGAATATGGAAAACATACTTGAATTAACATAAGGTCTACTCCATAGTACAGAGTTTGTGGATATTTTGGGCCAAAATCTCTTCTGTCCTTCTGCACATAATACTTTCTGAATAGTTAAAAGAAACCAGACTATTCCAAATTGACTTGAAACTTCTTTAAGAAACTCCTAAAAACTTGGATATAGCCTATCTCTTACTATTACAAAACTATGATTCTTCTCTAAAAATGAGGCCAAAATGTACTGCCTACTGTATGTATCCTGGTGTATTAATTGATCTAAAATGACTTAAGCTTTTTTCAGTACACATAGCTCAGCACATTAATCCAGGTGTTGTGTATCTGCCACTTAGAAGCTCAAGAGTTTGCAGTGATGCCTGTACGTTTTGAACAAGGGATTTGGCACAAACTTCTCACTACTTCGTTCAAATTAACATTGCTGAATTCATCCAAGACATTCTGGCTCTGCATATGAGAAAGTGGGGACAGAAGTTAGCCTAAAGTGTGATTTGTTGCTGAGGCAATTTGATAGAAAGCATGTTGTCTCCTCAATGATGTCCTGATACCTGAAAAAGTAGGCTGAGTTCTGAAACAGCCTTCATTCACTAATGCACCCTATGCTTCATCTGGAACATGGTGTGCAGTGCAAACTTGGTCCACAAAAAGCATCTTGTTGTTATGAGTTGTTTTAACTGTATTATTATTTTAGGTTATTATAGTAACATATTACATAATCAGTGCATTATCTATTAATACTTTACTACTAATATAGTAATATAATTAATGCATTTATTGTTATTAAATTTTAAATACAAATATTGTTATAATATTTGACCCTGCTCCACTGAGGGAAGAGCTTTGTTACCAAAGTCAGGAGAAGTAGAATCACATACTGGGATGAGCTGCAGTGGTGGGGGAAACATCTGGAACTAGAAACAACAATCTTGATTCTTACACAAGGCAAGGCTTTAAATCATTTTAAGCAGAAGTGATGACCAAAATCAGTTTGTAAGGACAAAGTCCAGATGCCTCTGAATGTCATAAAGTCTTACTTTTTTTTTTTCTTACTGACTTCAGAAAGGAAAGAAATCCCAAGAAGCTAAAAGAGCTTTCAAACAGACAATAAATTAACTACTGAAGTGGAACAAGGACTAGCCATACCTCTATAGAAACAACTTGAGCAGAGACAGAGTCTCCATCTAGGTTAGAGAAAGGCTCAACTGATAAAGCCAAGAGAATTAAGGAGAGAAAGGATGGACTAAGACTAGATAGGTCCTGAAACAAACTGTAACCAGACATATTCTGTAACCAGACATATATGTTATGTTAAACATACAGGACAAGATCTTTACCTGGTGTATCTGGCACAGCAGCACTGCAGCTGATTGTGCTGCATGACTGTGTGCAGCAGTAGATGTTGGTCCATGTGACTTTACTCAAACTCTTATATTCACACTGGAAGTGTAATGTGTTCTTTCAGTGCCATAGTTGCTGTGCAAAGACAACATTAAATTCCACAAAGTAGTTTATTTCCAGGTAATCCAGTAAATTAACATGTAAGGGACATATTTTTTTATGATAAAGAGTGTTCCTAAGCAATACAAGTTCTTTGATCCAGCTGTTTCTTAAACTGTTTATTTTTATCATTACAAAGTGGAAAACAATTAATTCTACTGAACTTTTCACCATTCTCAGGTCTTCATCACAGCAAAAAATCTCTAGGACACAAGATGCATCCAACATTCAGACCTACTAAAAGCTGTTGTTTGGGGCCAAGGGCAAAACCAATGGGATAAGCTGACTTAGCTCTTTTTTCACTAGCCAATCAGACATCCTGCACTACCTTTTATCCTGCCCCTTTCTGGTATCCCTCTCACACCCAAATTCTTTAGATGGTGGTCTTGTTCTCCAGGCTCGCTAGGACTGGTGGGTTGCACAAGAATTAACCGTGCTACCTTCCAGTTTCTTGATGACTGCATTAGCGGTGCTCAAGAAGCCTGGTTCTTCCTCTAATTCTTCTTTCAAATCTGTGGGGAAAAAGCTAATGTGATAAAACAATAAATTATCTTAGTGAAGGATGAGTGACCTTACAGAACAAATTCTGGCTTTTCTGCAAGCTTCAGAGCCTCATGCATCCCTGCAGCTGATAGTTTCCGGTTGATATTCCTATATCTGCATTGCAGGAGGTTGCGGTAAGTTGTCCTCAGGTCCCGATTAAAGAAGGCATATATAAAAGGGTTAATGAGAGAGTTTGCATAACCCAACCATAGAAATGTTCTCTCAACCCAGAGTGGGATACAGCTGCATGCTGTACCACAGATGAAGGGCCTGGCTGTTGAGAGGAGGAAGAAGGGCAGCCAGCAGACAGTGAAAGCCCCAACAATAATCCCAAGCGTAGTGGCAGCTTTCTGTTCTCTTTTAAAGATGGAAATATTTTTCTTGTCGTGCTTTAGGAGTCGTGAAAAATTAGTACATTCTTCAGATTCCTTGTGCAGTTTTACAACTCCATTCATAGAAATTGCTTCCATTTCTTCCGGCCGGGGAAAACCACCAAACTTGTGTTTAGCAGCACTCTTCTTTGCAGCTTTGTAAATCTGATAGTACATGAAAAGCATCACTGACATTGGAATATAAAATGCAACTGCTGTGGAGTAAATGGTGTAGCCGAAGTCTTGACTGATCAAACAAACCTTTTCATCATTTACATTCTGGGCCCAACCGAAGAGTGGGGGTATGGTGATAGATGCAGATAAGAGCCATACACACAGGATCATTTTGGCCATACACTTCCCATTCTGCCTTACAGGGTACGTAAGAGGTCTTGTTATTCCCAGGTACCTAGAACAATAATGTAGAGTTACTATAGAGTGCAGTGGTTAACTGATAGAAGTTATTTCACAGTCTCCCTAAACCAAAACATCTTTGGCTAAGGTTTCTATTTTACATTTTTCAATCCTCTCTTTGCATCTGTTTCAAATTTGTTAATTCATATGTCTTTTATGTTAAAACGTATAGTGCAGATATTCTGTATAAAAGGTCTTTTATTCCAGAAGGAAATCTCCATTGGCCACAATGGACTTAAATTTCAATGAATTTGTACAGTCTTCATGCAGATAACTCCTTTTTTTTTTTTTTTTGACAATTAAGGAAATTCTGAAACCTAAATTTTATTTGGCTAACTTATGAAATCTTGGAGTATAGATGAATGCTCACTGCACAAAGCCTACCACTTTTTGTATTGAGTGTATGGTTAAGTTAAAACAAGCGTGCATTCACCTTCATTCTTCTTACATATTCAACAGTTATGAAGATCTGTGCCACTAATCTTACCTTCATGTTTCAGATGGGAACAACAAACTGCAAACTTATGCCAAGAGTAGATTATTTCAGTACTACAATAATTCTTTTAGTCCTCATTTAATTAGAAAGAAATTATATTTATTAAACATTCAAACTTTTACTGAAAAAAACCAGCAATCTATCCAAGTGTCAGATCAAGAAGACCTGGGAAAAAAACAGTCTGACTAGAACCTAAGTTTAAGGTAGTAAACTGTAAACAGACAAGAAAAATAATTTATAACATCAAATTTTCACAGAAAAAAAAAATGTTGTCTGTTAACAACTTCTATATTTGCTAAGTTGTGATAGCTTAAACTATGTATTTTTCTTCTAATTCAAAAAAATGTCATTGCAGCCCTATGTAGCTGGACAGCAATATCCTAAGTTTGTTTACTCTCAACTACAGAACATTTCTTCATTTCCTCTTCAGCTACAGAAAGTTTCTCTTAGATGGATTTAGATTCCTATTTTTACACCTAACATTTTTACTTTGAAATTTGGTTTCTGCTCACTAGAACTTACCTATGAGCTACCGTTAACTTCTCAAATTGTTATTTTTTCCCTCCCCCCAAAAGAAAGAACTTTGAGAAATATCAGTGTGATTTACTTTGTTACTTGTAAAAGAAATGGTTTCAAATCAGGTTCCAGAACAACATTTTAGTTTCAAGGCATACCAGTGTTTACACAGTGCAGGTTTTGGAGGATTACAAACAAGAAATATAGTAATGTGATTAAAAATATTTTTTGGGGAGCATTTTTTTCCTCTCTCTATTCACCTAGCAAATCAAGTATGAGTATTTGCCTGGCTCTGTGGAATGCTGCACTGTTGATTTTGCTGCAGTGCAGTAAATTACAGCCAGCACTGCTCCTTTACACAAGCACCCAGGTATGCTACAGTTCTGGAAATAAAAAGAAGGATAATTTCATGATCTGTTCTGATGAGTAACAACAATCCTTCTCAACAACGTCATTGATTTCATATTACTACCATGGCAAGTGTTACACAAAGGACAGAACTGGTTTGTTGTGCCCTCAACAAACCATGTCTCAACAGCATGCAAAACCAGAACAATGCACAAGAACATTACAGCAGGCCAGTACTTTGCCAGTGAAGCTGTGCCTAGTGGGGCCTTGTAAAAAGAGTTATCAAAATTGTCTGGGATTAGAGCAGTGCAATACATGGACCATGCTATTAAGAAAGGCTGTTTCTTATGCCCCTCACCATCAGCATTAGAGTCACCACATCAGTTCTGGCAGCTGTGGGCATACTGTACAGCCCATGAAGATTTCTGTTTTACAGCATCACAGCCGAAAGTGTTTGCACTCCCAAGGAGAGTTTTTCAAAGCACTCCAAGACATAGAAAAGCAGGACTAATGCAATGAAGTTCCAGAGCTGAACCACCTGAGGGATATATCATACTGCTTTAAGTAATGTAACTGCAGCAAGGGTAAGTTATTAGTTGCAGCCCTTCTGGGGCAAGAGTGCAGACCCTTAAAATTTGTCTGACAATAGCACAATTTAGCTACAAAAGAGTTAAACGCATCCTTTGTGCAGAAAGATTACTTGTCACTTACAATGTGTCATTCTAAAAAAAAAAAAAAAAAAAAATCTTTAAAAAGCTGGTCCATCTTCCAGAAGCATGTATTCTTCTAGCTATTACCTAATTAGTCATTAAAAATAACACACTTATGAGGTGAGATTTATTATGTAGCTAAAAATGTTAAACTGGATTTCTGTAAAAATCAGATCTGTAGGATGCATGCTCTGAATGCCTACTGATGCATTCTCATGCATCAGAATATAACAAAAAGAATTCATTAAAGCAGAAGTATACTGAAAAGAATTAAAATTCATTAGTTTTGCCTTGGCACTACTTTTTTGGAAGCTATCTGAGCTTCAAAATACTATTTGAAATTAAAATGCATTAATTAACATAAAAATACACCAGCATCCTTTCTGCCTTATCCATTTTGCTAAATGTAATATGATAGGGAAAAAAGTCAGCAGGCATAAATGAGGGAATGTTATCTTTTTTATCTCTGTATATGAAATCCATTACCCTTGAAAACTTACTTGCAACTTCAAAATTATGTAAATCACTACTGTTGTCTAATACACTAGAGAGTGTCCAAGACTTGATGGATTCATGAACTTCAAAAGTATTGTGTCAAATTCATTGCAAAAATGTGCTTTGTAATGTTTAATCTTTAATTACTACCTTCCAAAAAAAAAAAAAACCAGACTAAAGGTAAATCAGCTGAAAACATATCGTTCAAAAATATGTAACACCTTGAGGCCTTACTACTGGGAAAGAATGAAGTCAACTTCCCTAAAAAGCCCCTTTAGTGTTTCTCAGCTATCCCCCACAAGAAAGAAGTGTCTCAGACTTGTTATTCTGAGATGGATTTCTTTTACATGCCACAGATGCTCATTTTGATCTTGGTGGGGAAGAAACTGTGCCACAGTTCTCACTTGTAGAAGGGCAATGCTATTTCCTATTTTTCCTCTTCTGAGTCTCTTGACGAAGTAGCTCTGCCAGACAGACTCTGCCATATTAAACCCAGCACTGTGAGGACACTATCTAGGTTACTCCCCAAAAGCACAGCACTGCAGATGCACAGCCCTTATTTCTTATAAACTGGTCATGGCGTTTCTCATCCAGCGTTGCCTGATGCTGTAGGCAAAACACCAAAGTGCAGGGTGCCACAGCAAATGACCGTGGGGCAACACCATGAGAAGCACGACATGTACTCCAGTCATGGTCATGCTACCATTCCAAGAAGAAGGGCTGCTGACTGAGTGGAAAAATGAGTAGGGAGAACCTAGCACTAGTATCTAGTGGATAAAACAACAAAAAAAAAGTGATGGGAACTTTTTTTGTACTACATTACTGAAATCTGGAAAAAAAAGCCCCTTACTCAAAGACCTCAAAATAAGAGCAGACAACATAGACCAAACAGAAGGCAAATGGTGAGGCACAGAGTAAATTTATTTTTAAACAAATGTTTGTATACACACAAGCACATCCCCATTTGGGGTTGGTTTCTTATGATTTCTTCAGTGTCTCCTCTTCCCCATTGGAGGATCAGAAACTGCCTCCTGTACCACAGTCCCATTCAAGTGTGAGATGTGCACAAGGGTGCCCAGCTCTAGGGAGGAAAAATTATCCCTTGGCATCCTCTTTCTGGAGCTCTGTTCAAACGTAATTGGGGGGTAAAGAGCTCCCTCCTCGTGGGGTGCTATCACAAGCTATTGTACACAACTGCTATTTGCCATGTTCACCCAATGAACACCAACAACAGAAGAGGTAAGTGAATAAGTCTTTTCTTTCATTTTGCTTAATAAAAATCTGGCTCCCTGTGATCCAGTATTCTTTCTCAGTACCTCTAAATTGTTACCATTTAACGACAGGGAATTGTTATAGACAATTTAATGTAAAACCACTATAACTGTATAGGACTGGTCCTGAGGTCATTCAGTTTGTGAGTTTTTTCATTCTGGCTTTTTTGATACTGAGGCATTACAATCACCACACAGAACAGGTTTTATCCTACAGGGCTAAAAAAAAGTCTCCGTTGTTATTTGAACTGTAGATCACACAGGCATTTCTTATTACATTGTGCTCAATGTGCTAAATGTTACAGCAAGTGTTGAGGTGTAACATGTGGAAAGTAGAATAGTATATGGCAGAGGGAACAGGCATCCACAGACCCTGGTGTCTGTTTGTGGCACATCATTTTCTCTCTCTGTGATTCTTTGTATTCCCTCTTCCCATTTATGTTTGTCTTAGCTATTTGCTTGTTGTGATGGCTGTCACACATTACTGCTTGCACAGTGATTATTAAACTGGAAACTAGACTGCCACTGTGTCCCACTAGGTATTATTATATTTTAAAATCTAAAAGTAGTTTGCTTTATCTGCGTTACTATGGAGAGAGTTCATATAGCCATCTACTTATCATCTGCTAGAAGAACTTTTCAGGAAGATCTTTCTCATCATCTTCATGTGAATAATTCTCCACTTGTGGCTGAATTGATTAGTAATTCTATAGCTGTAGAAGAATATTCCATTTTTTCCTCCAAGAAAAAATGAAATCAGCAGTGCCAGGCATGGTAGCATTTCAGGTTAAGCATGCATGACTTTTTTTATTTGTGGTATGAACCTGGGTTTTTTTTTCAGTAGTAGAAAAGCTCATTTCCTTTTCTTTGTATTTTTTTCCTGAGGAAGCTAAAGATAGCTGTAATATTTAAGCCGTAAAAATGGTGAATTGTTTATAGCTACATTGGAAACTTTGAGATAGGTCAAGTCCTCACACCTTTTGAAATATCCAAAAAGCAAACTGAGACTTAACAGCTAAATTAACTTCAACAACAGAAAGAAAATAGTGATAGAATCGTCCAGTTTGGGATCCTGTATCCAAAATCTTTCCTTGTTACATCTGTTATATGGAGGAAACGTAAAGAAAAAAAGTAAAAGGACTTGCTTCTTACTGTGAGCAAAGTGACAGAGTAATAGAAAACCTATCAGCTAAAAGCATTAAAACTGTTTTGAAGCCTCCTGCCCAAGCCGCTAATAAATTGAGTGTACCATGGCATCAGCATCACTTATGCCATTTTGAAGTACACACATGTAATTCCTTTGTCTCTGGTCTCCATGTACTTTATAGGCAGATAGAATTCTGTTCTAATCAGTCTACAGTCATTTTTCAGAATTCACTGACCTATCTAGCAGACAATTATTCCAGAGTCAAATTAGCATCTTTCACTGTCTGACTTTGCTTTTATGAAGCAGATTGGATTACTATGGAATAGAACCAGAAACACTGTACTGGAAGTGATATAGAGGTGTACTACAGCTATTTCTACCAGAAATCTTGACATACTATTCTATTATCACTTACTGTTTGACTAGGAGTTGCGCTTAACCTGAAGTCATTTCAGTTCTTCCTATGTTTGTATTTTAAAAGAGTCATAACACTGTTTTATTTCAAAGACACAAAAATGTTTACTTCTTTTTTTTTTTTTTGTGCTCTTTTTCCAGCACAGCAGATTTCTGGCTTCAATACATATCTCCTTCTATTAGTTTATTTGCCAACCCACAGCTATAGAATCCTGTCTAATGATTCACCTGCAATAATAAGTTATTCTGAAGAATGATGCTGATCTACTGATCTTCTTTTGTGATTCTCTCATGATCTTTCATAATTTTTCTGTTAAATTCAGTGCAACATTAAGAGACACTTCACAAGAACAAGAGCATGACACCATTCCTAAAAGCTATCCAGTGTTCAGAAATATTTTCCTTAGTACAGTGATCGAGCTGGATTTTTTTTTCTTATACTTTGATACATTAAAAAGTAAAGTAAATGCAAATGTACCAAGTTGAAACAATGATCAAATCTATTATTTCTGTTACAGCAGCGTTGAACCACCTAACAGAAATTGTTCTCTTCAGATATACAGCGTTTACGCTACACACGAGATGCTCCATGCCAAAGACTTGCTTTTAAATAGAATAAGGTATACAGACTGATCAGGGAAATGCTATTCCTATCACATATGGAAGTAAAGAGATTGAAACATAAAAAGACTTAAATGCTGAGATAGAAGCATTACAGTGCGCTAGTATGGTGTTATAATGTGAAAAGTAACCTTGTTAATTATTGTATGATAGTGTTGATACCTGATACCTGCCTTTCTGAAATATAGGCTGGCCTTATAATCACATCATGATAACCACTAGTTTATTGTCTGGGAAGAGGAGCGTATTTCAGAGGCACTAAAACACTTTCCTCCTTCCCAGAAGTGAACAAAGTTACTGCTTTCATTGCATATATGACAGCTTTCAGAATATTAATTAGATCACTTTAGAACCTAAACATTAAATATTGTGCAATGTTAGAGTGAGACAGCAGAACTAACAAAATCCTACCATTACTCCATGGAGAAAAAAAGACTGTTCAACTAGTACTGTGCTCCAGCCAGTTAAATGTTGCCTTTTCCATGTAGTGAATTAGTATACAGTTTATAGAAAGTCTTAGCACAGTGGCCAGCTTCCACATCTTAAAAGCGTTTGTTAGGAATGGTTAAAGCTCTACTTCATCCTTTTCAGTTGATTCTGAATGAAGTAATATGAAAGATTTTAAATGTATGGTTTGGTATCTATTGTTTTAGATGCTGATGGTTCACATTTTGTACAATTTAACACTATTCTTATTATTGAAACAGTGATACTTTAATTTTAATACTTGGAAGAATGAGAATGAAATATTTGTTTTACTTTCAGCAAGGTTAACACTCTTCATTATTCCCCTTGCTTTCAATTAAATGTATTTGCTTAAATTCTCTTTACAAGAGGAAGATATTCATTCCCACTGGTAGAGTGGGTACATATTGAATACAGTACATACTGTTATTGTACATAGTAAATGTTCTGACTTTTTCTCAAAAATCACTGTAGGGATTTCTTTTTGATGGAACTCAAGAAGTGTAGGCTTTCCTGGCAGCGGGGGAGGATTAAGTCAATCAAAATTAAGTATCTGTTCATTCTAAAGGAATGTAATTTGCATAGTAAAAGATCGTTTTCCTTTCTTACATTTCTTTCAGTTTCTCTGTACTTTCATGGACTTTCTTCCTCTCATATTGCATAACATTACAGCTTCATCTTTTTCTTAGTTATTTTAGCTCATTTTTTATTCTTTTACTTCTCTCATTCTCTCTTTACTTCATTTTTTTGCCCTGCCTTATTTCTATTTTTCCTGTATTTTTCCCTCTTCATTTTTGCCTACTGATCCAAGACATCCATCCCATAGACCGGAGGAAGTATTCTGCTCTTATTTTAAGGAATACATAATAACCATATTGCCAGAAAGAGATGTGCAATGTCTTTCCATTCAACTTCTATTATTTTACTCGTCATTTTTTGAAACCATAATTCTCTTTCTTTCAGACCTTGGCAAATTTCTGTCCTCACTCTTCGCCTTTCATTTTCCCCCTGCATGACTGTCACCATTGACTGCCTTGTTCTTAGCTTTCTGACAAATCAGTTCTGTAGCCTTTGGTTTTCCATTGCAAATAATGTGCTGGTTGAAAGAAAAGGTCCCAACATGTAGTTGTGGATGTTTATCTTGCAACACTGCCTGAAGGTTAATAATATGTATTTCTTAGCGAATATTTTGTAATTACCCAAATAAATATTTTATATTATAGACTAAACACTCTTATTAACCATCTTGCAAGAAAAGAGTACATGTATATTTTCCTTTCTTGTATCTTCACCAATGGCGTAAAGGTAGAAGACATAAGAAAGGAAAGCTCGTTCCATCCTTCACCAGCCTCCGAGAATCTAGATGCATTTGAAAACAGAAAAGGTTTTGGCCACAAAGTATTTAGACTTAAGTTGCACGTTGTAATGGAAGACTTCCTATTTTTAAACTTTGTCAAAATGTCTGAACTCCAACTTTATGGGTTTCATAATCTCTGGTTTCCAGTATATAAGTCTGGTTTGCTTACTGAGTGCCACAGGACTAATTATATACAGAGCTTAAAAGTGCCTCTCACCCCACTTCTTGATAGATAATATGTAACACTTCAAAAGCTCTCTAATTCTTGACAAGTCACACATAGGAAGAATCAATTTTTCTTTACACTGCTCAATGACGTGCAAGGTTGAGGAAAATAAAAAAAAATAATTGAATACTTTTGTAAAAGACAATGTATAGCAGTGTCGGGGGACATAAGACCCACTTCTGCCCTTTCACCCCCCATAGATTTGCAAGTTCCCTTTATTTAACATTGATCTAAGTTTTTGGGGAAGAAGTGAAAAGAGGGTCAAAAGGCTCTTCCTAAATTTTTCTTTATTTTCAAAAGTAAAAAAAATGTAGTCATCAAAATATAGGATAAAGTACAATTTACAATAGCTATTACTAACGTTTGGGGAATATTCCCTAGAGATGTGCCTCTTGGGCTTTCTAAGCAATGTCTCACTTTACTAAAAAAATCTTCATGGACTTCATAGTATAAATACAACCTGCTTCACAAGTCTAGAAGGCCAGGCCTTCATACACTTTTACAGCTTCATACTCTATGGTATAATTTACACTAGTTGTTAAGTCATTTTATCAATCAAGGAGTAAAGAAGAAAAGCAAAATATCTTAAGTGGCTGTTTGTTCCTCTATTCAATAAGGTGATTTATATCAGAAAACACTATTTTGTTTAAAATTCACATTTCAATTTATTCCACATTGAGTGCCTTTTTATTATTCCAAAATATTTTAGAATAATAGAAAAAAAATGCAGTGCATTCGCATCATGTCAACTGTTGTACCTGAGTATCTAATTACATGTAGACTGATATCTGTCTTACATGACTATTTTTTCATCTTCATGTGTATGATGCAGTTATTTTATTTAGTTATTACATGATGCCTGGCCCCCTTTTTGAGGGGGTAAAGAAGATATTTTAGCCTTCTGATACTATCTGCAAAGACTAAGATAGGAAAACCTTTGTTCTAGAAAAGAATTAAAGAGAAATCACATTCTTATTTATTTCTGTCTGGTTGTGTTGCAATGGTTATTTCAGATTGAGTGTGCAGTAAAAAAAGATGTTCAGGTTGGAAGAAAGCTAGGGAAGAGGTTTTATCTCATGGCCTTTTGTATAGTAGGGCAGAACTGGTTAAGTCTGAAGAGGAAAAATGAATCTAAGCATGAAAAGTAAATGATTTGCCGAGACTGGAGGGAGGTGGCTCTGGCAGTGAGCTTGAGGAGCAGCAAAGGACACCTTAAGCATGAATGCATACAGCTCAAAAGTTACTGAGGAGGGATGAGGTTTGACTTTTGAAATATCGCTTAGTGGTGTTACATGTGACTCGAGAGAAAAAGAGACAGAGATGTACTGGGAGTTATTTACGTTTGTCCTCCTTTTTTCAGTCTAGAGAATCTAGAACAGCAAGTGAACGGATTGGATGAAGGACTGGACCACTGGATACTGGTAAGGTACGGGAGGAGAAATGATGTAGCTCTATTCTATCTTCTTTTATTATAAATAAATTGGGGAGGAACGCTTTAGTATTGGGAGTCATCTTTCTGATGGCCTTAGTGCCTGAGGAGTTTATCTCATGTTCTGATCCTTACTCCCAAGCATTTCTACCTTCTGCACAATAAACCTCACTGTCCTGGCAATTACTGTCTGTTAGAAGACGGACATTAACCGCAATCTTTTGCCGAATTCCTACATGTTTAGAGGATCTAAAGCCTTAGCTAATTCCTTGTTCATTGGCCTGAGCCACCTATACAACTGAAGATAAAGTTCAAGTCCCTTAACTTAATTTCATCCTATGGGCTAAGCTGTATAGGAAAACGAGAGTTGGATGTCATCAGGATAAACCACGTTGCCCAGTTGATAAGCAGAAGCACACTCCATACAGTTGGTATTTGCTGCTTTGCCTTCCTGTGGGGGAGAGTAACTTTAAGCAAAGATGTGGTTTTTTGAAGTACAAGCTGAGATGAAATCCCTACTCTGTTAAACAGAAGCAGTTACTGAGAAAAAAAAAAAAAAAACAAAAAAAAAACCCCAAAAAACCAGAGGAATGGAAAATAATATATTCTGCAGATTAGAAACTGGAAAATCCTCATTTTCCTCTTTTGTGTTCCCCCATTTACCCCTCTTGTCCCTCATGCTCAGGGGTATTGTCAAAGCCAATAAAGATTTCAGGGTTTTAACAGTCTGTGGTACTTTTTAACAATTTTTTTTTGTCTTACGGCCTTCAGAAACGATTCTAGTTTTTAAACTCAAAACTTATTAACAGAGCTTAGATCTCTCACCCTCCCATATCCTAACTGGTGGTGTCCCATGGCAAAGACGAGCCCTCGTGATTCTGGGCCAGCCTGCTGGCTTCAGCCAGGCCAGAGGAGACGTGCCAGGAGACAACCACCAGACATGCCTCAGTCTTGGGACCATGCTGTTCTGTGCAAGCATTCAAGTAGGCTGTAATAAAAATTGCAATGTGTTTTCTCTCAGTTCTGTACACTGCCAGACGCCAGCACAAACATCGCTTAGGTGAGCAATGAGGCAGGGTGATGGCCCACAGGATCTGTGTCTGTATTTTGGCCAATGTATCAGCCTGCCATCCTCTCCTCCCGTGTGTGTGCAGGCATATACACACACACACACCAGATGACCCCTTGGTATCTGGCAGCAAGGAGGGTCCCAGAATGTATGTGCTACGAACAAATTGAAAGCAGAGCAAACTCTAGGAAGACCTTCAGAGATGGCACTGAAGTGCCTGAAGACGCGCACAGGGGAGTGCCTATGTGGATGCAGCTGAGGCAGCCTGGGAGAACTTCTCAGGACAAGTGGTGGAGTCCCAGACTGTGGATAGGACACCAGGCCTTTAGATGGTTCTCAGGAGAAGGAGGTTGCCAAAATAGTACAGGGATGTCCAGTTCAACAACGCAAAAATGCAGAACTCCCAAGTCCCCATACCCAGCTGAGTGCTCTGGCTGTTCCCTGGCACCATACTGGCATAAGACCCAGGCCTCCTGTGCTCCTTGCTTTTCTCAGGAGAAAGCCTAAATGCACAGGGAGCTGCAGAGAGAGCTCTGCTCTCAGTGATCAGGGAACCTGATATCAAGGTTTGCCCTGAGCATACGGGGCTGTTACTTTAGATGCAGCTTAAGTGGCCTGCCCAGAACCACAAAATAAACCTATAGACCCTGATAACTGGGTCATCACAAGCCAAGGTTAGTGCTGTAGTTGCATAACCCTTTTTCTTTTTTTCTGTGTAGCTTGAGGTAAGCTAACAGATACCTTCAACTAAAATGTGCAGAGGCTTGATTTGGTAGCTATGAAAAACTGTCTTTTTAAAAAGAAAACCCTTGTCAGATTTTAATAAAGTAGGAATGGCTAAGGTGATTTTCTCCAGCTTCACTACATGAGTCACGCTTGGATTGACACTAAACATCAGCTTAAAAGGAATTATTTTGAAAGTTATAATGGTGTTTCAAAATGAAAGCCTCCTACAACTTTAACTAGAAAATCATGACTGATGTGTTCAGCACAATTAAATGAAGCATTTTAGAAACTTGCACAGTATAAGTGATGAATGAAATAAAAAAAAAATCACAGCTCATTGAACTGATAATACCACTGTATTAAAACAAAGTATCTTCAGGAAATAGCTATTTAAATGTGCTGATATTTATGTCCCTTCTCTTCCTTCCTTGAATACAAACAATTTAAACATATTACCTCCAGACAAAGCACTTAAGGAACAACTCCCTCTAGGATACTTGTTCCCTCCTCCCCCTTCTTTCTCTTCCTCTCTCTGAAGAGACAGGAAAAATACTGGAAGGACCTGGTCCAAATCCTTCTCTTTATTTCTCCATGTCAGTAATTTTGCAAGAGCTCTAATGAACACCTATATAGTCATTATGGATGAATCTCGTTACAGAACGAATGTACTCAGATATTTGTCCATCGCTGTACTGGCCTAAAGGCAGATCTGAATTTGTCAAAAATCACACAAAGATTTTGCTATGTTCCATTGGGTCAGATACGTAAAAATTGTAAACGTTCACCTGAAGTTTAACTTTTTTGCCCATACTCAGCAGGAAAAAAAACACAGTAGATCAATAAACTGCGTTAGATACACAAGAAAAATCTAAGTTTAAAGCAGTTTTAATTTGAAGTCTTATTCCTAAAGCTCTGGGATGCACAAAGCATCTTGTGTAGAGTCTGTATAGAGCCTGGGTTTCTTTATATTACCTGTGGAAATGTCAGCTAGAAGTTCCTTGCAAGTGGGCACCATGGGCTTTAATTTCACTCTCCTGAAAAATATTTTTTAAAATATTGTCATTGTAGTTCAGTGTAAAATATACTTTTCACTACTGTAATCCACTCACAAAGGAACTCTCAGTGCAAAGAGGTCTGAAAGCAAGAAAACCCGCTAACAGAATAAAAGTGAGAAATGGCAGCTTTGGGATTGTAAACAAGGTACTGAAGCAGCCAAAGCATTTAAGTAATTCTGTTTCATAACAAATTCCAAGATGAAAAAGGACACTGCATCTCCTCAAACACCAATATATTGGGACTGACTAACTTAGACCAGTGATGCTTTCCTTGAGAGTAGCAGCAAACAAAGCAAGGAATTTTTGTAAGGCTGAGTCAATTAAAAAACCAAACAAATAAAAAAAAATCACAAAAAAAACCCCCACCAAACTACCCAAAACATGAGGTAGGGACTTTGTGATAAATTTCCAGAGTATGAGTAACTAAGTAAAACTCCAGTCAAAGCACTAGAAGAATAAGGTACCTCTGCTCAAGTCACATACTGACAGTGCTGTGTGAAGAATGAAAAGAACCATGCTGTCTTTTAGGAAAACTTTAAAATTGGCCTTCATCCTGAATTTTATGAAGGAAAAAGCCAAAGTTTTTTTTATCCTGAATTGACTGGTTAGAAACACAATGGTGCACTGAACCCTGCTTTTCATATACAAACAAATGAACTGAACCAGCTTGTTCTGAAATATCAAAAGAGGATATCACCAGGAAATAACTCTACTTGTGTTACTTTAGAAAAATAAATTCTAGCAAAATCGTCTCAATTTCATAAAATATTTTGATAACAGAACATTCCCTTCTGATCCCCTACAATACCAGCAGTTTTTTTAAGATGCAGTCTAGAGTTGCTTGTCCCCTACAGCGGTAAAAGCATGTCTCACTTCCTAATATGAATAGCTCCTATCATATCAAGAAATCATAACCTGTTTTGGAAGGGGAGTCAGTGAGTTGGAGAGAGCACAGCATCAGGGGAAGGTATCAAGGACAGAAAGCAGGAGGTTAGATCAAATTGTGTATCTGCAATTCAAGAACCTTTTAGAAAACTGCTATTCACAGCCCTTTGCAACAGAAAGTTCTGGAACGAAGAGTTATCAGAAGATAATAAAGTGATTCCTTCCCTTTATCTTATCTAAACAGCTTGCTTTCTCATTTCTTGATATTTTAGCAGTATATTGTCTGCGGCACAGACAGTATGCAGTACAGAAGGAAGTCTCATCATCTTTCATGTCAATGAATGTGAGGTCTACTGTAGCTACCACATCTCTCAACCATATGTCATTTATTTGCTTAGTACTCATTTTAACTAACATATTTATTTACAGCATACTTATACACCAGATCTCAAGTTCTCCCTCCACATGTAATCCTCCTGTCTACTGTCATTTTTCTCAGAAAAGGTCTTATTCAGTGATATTTTGGAATTTAATTTCAATAAATAAATTGGTCAGATCAGACTCTCCTCTATAAACTGGAAACAGAAAATATGTAGGAATTTAATATTACTTTATAAATATTTCTTCTCCTTGTAACACTCAGAATCCTTAAATACACAGACCCAGGTGCCCTTTAACTGAAGGAGAAGGTTGAAGGGGAGAAATACCTAGTGATGAAAAACAACTGCAGCAAAACCCAAATTGCGGTGGATAAAACTGTATATTCAGCCCTTCACAACCACAATATTGACTGGTTCATTTATCATAATATTTATTCATTCATACCAGCAGGTTTGGAAATGAAGAAAGTAGTGGCCACATGGACACTACTTCTTTCTAGCTAACCAGTCCTCCACTCTACTGAACTTTGAACCTCCTGGGTCTTGCTCAGACCTGCCAACCTGCAGTTCCATGTAGCTGGCTTTTTCCTGCTTCAGTAAAAATGAATCCAAATATAGAAGTTCATACTCCCCATTTCAGACATCACCAGGTCTACTTTTGTAAAGGTGGCTCCAAGTAAGCTTAGAGATCTCTAGACAGGAAACCTGAAAAAAGGAGATTAGCCAGGAAAATGTGTCGTCTTCGTCTTGTTGAACAAGGGCCTGCCCGCAACAGGCTTCCCCTACAGTATATCCTTTTCCTTCAGCAACATCTTTCATAATTTTTCTCCTTTTTAAAATCATGCAAAATCTGCAACACTAAATATATTTAAAATAGAGAACATATTTCAACACAACACAAACTGCTACTATCACTTCACATAGTACATTCAACTGACAGAATAAAGTTTTTGCTCTTCTCCTCTCTCCCGGCCCTCTTCCTCCGGGCTTTCTGTACAGAAGGACAAAATTTGAGGCTAGATCCAACTACCAGTTATCACCAGTTACACCTTTATGCTAAAATAGCAATAGATACAACTGATGGTAGACCATCTCTTCCTCCAAAGTCTTTAAAGATAGTGGGATTTGGAGATTATCAAGAATCCCAGACCTCTCTTCTCTGTTCATTTTACAGATGTTACTCCATACACGAAAGCAGTGAAATAAGTGGAATCAGCAGAAGGAAGCCCTTCTTGCCTCGCAGTGAGTATGTCTTTCCTTTGCTTTTCTTCGCAGCAAGCTGGCAACTCAAAGGTTCTCCTGAGATGTGATGGCATCAACTTTGTGTGGATTAAGATTAAAATACCTAGGATTTATTGCTGTGCCTACAGCTTCCAATAATACCAGTCCTCATTGCCAGGCTTGCAACTTCAAACAAGCATTTGAATTTAGGAGCAGAAATTTGGCATCAGCATGGGATGAATCACCACAGCTACTCTATGGACATCCCAGGGAGCTCACTGCAAACTGCAGGTGTTTGGGATATTTGATAAGATGCTCCCCTCATGTCAACACTTAGGCAGTAGTGCAGAAGCTTCATGTTAAGTAACAAGCTTTGGAAATGTTAAGCTCCTTCTTGTGTTGTTCAATTCACAGGCAAACAGTCCACTGTGATATTTTAATTTCAGTTATTTTAAAAAAAAAAAACCCCACAGAGGTTGTGTTCTGCTAATGGCCAAACTCATTTAGCAAAAATAGCTTTTTAATATGGGACAATAGACTCTCAAGAGACTACAGTCGGTATTGTTGCTAAAAATGCTTGTGCTGAGAAGTGGGTCTCCAAATGCAGACTCTTAAGGTAAAACGGAAACTGCAGCACATAACAATGCAAAAATTAAGTCTTTAGAGCTAAAGCTGTATTATATTTAGCATCCAACCATCTTATTAGACTATAAAAAAAAAAAGCTTTGCATCTTGTCAGCAGCTGTTTTGGGTCACGGGTATAAATATTTCCAAATAATTTGTGGCCAGGCAACAAATCCCTGACTTTGTTCAGGGATTTAGGATTTCAACTATTTGTTAAATGTTGACTTATACAGCAAATAAACAAAATTTAACAACCCACATGGAGAACTGTTTACAGAAAATTATTCTGGCAAATGGTACTGTGTATCTGAAATATTTCGTGATGATCACAATATGTTTTCATGGTTTGCCTTCATTGTGACAGTTACGCTGCAAATTCTACAATAAGTTTAGATAACAGCATATACTTCTGTTATCTGTGCTTATGCCTTCCATTTCTACCTTTTAATTTTTATGTCTAGTGCTAATTTCTAAATACCTGTTATCAGTGTGAATCTTCTAGGCCAGTATTCTTTACCTTGATTCGCAAATCCCCACATTTTCCAGTACAGGAACAGTCCCCTAACTAGTAAATACATGCTACTGGCAACAGCCTTGGGTTTCTTGAATTATCTTTTGTGTGTGTTGAAATACACTGTCCCCAGTCTCTAACACACATCTCATGAAAAGCAAACAGCTTATAAATAATATACTGAAAGAAAGCTCTGTATCTGTGGCTCAATTTAACTTGTGGAAGCAATAGGCCCTATCTGTGATTGCGGGGACTTGTACAGCTGATGAGGAATGATGATTCCAAGGCCAGCAAGATTACTGATCAGTGTTCTTCAGTGGGAGTGAAGATGGCACAGCTGGATCCCACGTCACTGGGAGGAGACCTCATGATGTGTCTGCCTAGATCACCAATAACAAGCTCTTCCCCAAGAGACTGGAGAGTTTTCAACTCAAAAAAGTCAAAGTTTATTGAAATGAAAACTAGAAATTTTATCTGTTTAAATACAGAAAACTAATCACATTGCAAGTTAGAAGTAAAATGTCTGTACACAATTCTCCCACAAAAACGGTGCCCTTGCAGGCAAGTCTTTGCTTCCAGTTCTGATTTTACCCAACTCAGTGAATGTCTGAGACACAACAAACTGCCCAGTCTCCCTTGGTCCCTAAGCAGTTTTTCCACCACTGTTAATATGCAGCAACCTACTGCTTGCTCCTCAACCTGCAAGACAAATAGCTCCCAATGTGAGAAAAGTGTTACCGGACAAATAGCTCCCAGTGTGAGAAAAGTGTTACCTTTCATACAGCTTTATACCTCCACTTCCCACAATCTCCTTAAAGGAACATAAAAAACTGTAAACAAAAATGGATAACCAACTTTTCTTGTGGTTATATTTTTAACTTACACTTCCACAAGCTAAAAAACTTGGTTTCAAGCTTTTGACCGTACCAAAAAAAAAAAAACATTTCCTTGATATATCTCAGGAAAAAACTCTGCTGCCAGCTTTTTCATCAAGACACAATGTACCTCTAAGAATAGACTTCACCCTGGTTTCTCTTTAATTTAAAAAAAAAATATTATTTTTATAAGGTCTCTCCTTGGTTTTGTGTTTTGGATTGTTTTTTTAAAACAATCATGACCATTTTGCCGTGAAATAGCTGTCCATGATGATGTTAACCCTCCTCAGAGGTCTCTTGTGCTAGCTCACGATTTGATAGCAGAAGCCAGGACAAAGACAGAAAGAATATACTCAGTACTGACTTGATTTCTCTGCACATCTCAGTTCTGTGTGTTATTAGAACAGCTGCCACTATTAGAAATTTCATTCTTGTCTCTACGCTACCCAGAAAAACTTGTTTACTGTTAGAGGTGAATCATTACCTGATTTGCATATATGCTAATATGTTCAGAACCACCCATATGTATCAGATAATCTAGATGCTCTATACAAAGCCTTTTGAGTAAACAGCAAGGTACAAGAACAACATCAAAGCTGCTGCACTCTTTAATTTTGTTATTTTAGTTCAAACAGAATAGAAACACATTTTCCCTGCAACTTTTAATTACTAGAGTCTTTTGGAAAGGAAAACTTAACCTTTGTAGTATGAGTTTGCTCAAAAAATTTCATCTATTTTTTCTATCTTCAGTATACATAGGAATAGATATATTATGAATCAATCCTTTAGAAACAGCTGTCTATTCAGCAGAACATGAAAAACTGAAACTTGTAAGCTTTCCAGCTGACAGAAATTATCCCCACCTTATAAATAGCAGTGGCCATTAGGACAAAACCGCAGCGAGCATTGCTTTGCGATGTTCATGCTTTGTACACTCAGATACCATAACTTATAATTTTGCTCCCTATTCTTTCTTGTATGACAACTCTCCAGCTCTTTTATGGTGATGCAAGACCTACAATGGCCAGCTTTTTCTTTAGATTTCCTAATCCACAGAGGAAGGACCAGATCTTTGAATGATATACTGAAAGAAAAAAAAAAAAAAAAAAAAAAAGAGATGTTTGTAGCTGAAAGACAGCGCCATAAGTACAATATCAACTGCAGATGAAATGAGAGGTTCTGTGTCAAAAGTTGCCACAAATGTTTCTGATAAAATGTTTCAAACTCAACAATACTACAATACTACATTTCTTTCAAAGAAATAAGATATTCTCCTTATATAATTTATAAGGATTTTTATAAGTAAGTTTTAGAGAAAATTATTCCAGAAAAGTCAAAGAACATTCCTTGATTAATTTCTGTTCTTCTAGAAGGTTGTGAGAGCATGCTACCAGTGATACAGTAATCTTGCTTCAAACAGGGTATAATGACTGCAAATGCTTTGATGTTTCATTCTATAATACTCATTCAGTTCAAGAAAAAACACTCTAGGAAAATATTGTTTGATATCAGTGTACACAGGTTACACTACACTATCATGCTAGTATGGTATGTATTTGCATTTTTGTGATTGCTATCAGGAGCTATTTCTGAAAGCTCCCTTCAAAAACTAAGAGGCGTGTTTCTAGAATTGTATTATTCCTGTGAATCTTGAAGTAAATCCAACCTCACTTATGGAAATTATTTTTGTGAGCTTGACAGGAAAAAAAAAATCACTTTTTAAATATCTTGAGAATGCCCGGCTTGGTGGAAATGTGAATCAATGTTCCCTTACCTTGGACTATCAGGCTCCTTCGAAATGTCTAGATGAATCCCTAAGAATTAGGGACCCCAAAATCACTTTCAAAATTCACCCACTGTTAAACCCTGGTAGGAGCAAACAGAAGGTAGTTTCAAATCTGGGGGGAAAATACAACATCGAAATTCAAGAAAAGGTATTCGCATAAATGTGGGGTAATTGCAAATCTCCTGGTATGGACTGAACTATAATTGCCTACTTATCCATACCTTGGAACATTATCAATTGCAGTTATGTTTTAACTGCCACCTCTAGATCCTGTTGCATCTCCACACTTCAGGATTCCCTTTCAGTAACACTACTTAAACGCATCCAGTATATAACAGCAATAGGATAATCAATCTACAGATTTTTTTTCTATAACATCTTTTAGCTTCCCAGAAGAAGAGTTTCATACTGAATGGGAAGCCACACAATGCTCTTAGGTGCCACTAGACTTAGGAACCCTCACAGGGTTTTCAGGTCACATTATAAGTTTTGGATGTAGGCAGAATTTAGACACTTGGATTCTATTGAAAAATGCTTAAGTCTTTATTTACATGTCGTCCCAAGTTCTTCCTGTGAGGCACTGTGAGGCCTCCCCAGTTCCCAAGCAGGTACCAAGGACACTGGAAATGGGTGAGCTTTTAGGGACTGATGTATTCTAAGGCGAATCACAATACTCATATTTACCTGGAGTATGGCAAAAGATACCAAACAGGGAGGGAGAGAGTACTGATCCTCATGTACAAAAATCCCAGGATCAACAAAAAGACCCACTGTGGTATTATTTGCATACAAATTCTAAATTCTCATAAATTTAATGGAAGTCTGGAATATTCACAAATTGTTGGCGAAGATACAGACTGGAGAAGTACCCTAAAAAGTGTTTCATTGCTGGTGTGGGGAAAGTGTTATAATTTGTCAACTATATCTGAGTAGTTACTTTATTACTTTCTAAGCCAAAGAGCTATTTTTAAATTGAATTAAAAATTGCTACTTATGCAGTTATCCAGTGGATACTCTCCAGAATAGGATTTTTGTAGCTATCTTGGGTCAGAAGAACATGATGAATCAGCATGCAACCACCACTAGTGTAAATTCAATTAATTCCCTTTATATGTTCATTCACTCACTAAGATGTGGTTTACACCCATCCCTCATAATTAAATCCCAGTGTTCACTCACTCTTAAACATAAAGAAATCTAAATGTTGCATAATTTATTTAATTCAGAACCAGAAAAGTGGCACCTTAGGAGTAAAAAAAAAAAAAAAAAAAAAACAAACATACTAATTGTCTGAGTATCAAGCTGTCTTGCCTGATTAATTCTTATGAAACTTGAAAAGGGAAAAATACTGTTGTCTCTCTGTCACATCTGCTTTAGTTCTGACAGACCTGCCTGTAAGCAGATAGCCTTCTTCCAAAGCAGGGGCTTAAATAAGACAGAGATACCTCAAAAATAACATGCTCATCTCAGGTCACCCTGATAAAGATCTGTGGAGGATTTCATGTTGTGAAATAAAAGGAAAGATATGATCTGAAGAAAAGCATAATAGTCCAAATCCTGGTATCATTACAGATGTTATCTCATGATCTCCACAAATTTAGTTCTTTGTGGATAATAAAATGACCTTTTCAGACTAGCTTCTTTCTTGTGCACCCTTGTACAAAGTTAGAGATCCCCATAATATCATACTACCACATACTTTGCAGTCTTAACGTTTATGCAACTTAGAGTAGAAGTGATTTAAAAAGTAAGAGCAGTGTTTGATGTGTCTGACTAGGAAAAAAAAGACAGTTTTTTTTTCCAACAGAATGAAAGCAGTCCATTTGCAGACTCCATGCTAATCTGCATCTTTCACAGCTTTCCAACTGATAAATTCAGCTGAAAAACACATCCATCACTGAGGGCTGTGCAGCAAAATATCTCTGTGTGCAACAGGCCTGCCAGCTGCTGGCATTTCAGGGCTCTCAGTGGCATGAGCTGAGTAGTACAAATTTGTGTAAGGGAAACAAATCAAAAAGCCTCTTCAATTTACTCATTTCATCCTGTCTGGAAAGGCCTCAAAGCCTCTTTTTTTTTACCAGCTATATTTGTTTGTCTAATAAAACATACTACCTCTCCTTACAAACCTTGTCTAACAGTTTGTAACTTCTTTTTTTAATAACAAAAAAAAAGATTAATTCAGTAGTAATTACCTTCAGCTGATTCTCCTAGCTACTTCAGGAAGAACCTAGTGGTTTAACAATGAAAATTTTAAAATATTCAACTTATTTGCTATCTCTGTACTGCCTGCAACAGCCTCAACTTTCCCTTCAGGAGAGACTTGACTGGATCACATCAAAGGCTTCCTAAACTGCCCTAAAGAGGTAGGTGGCAGTACAATTCATAATTATTCTTCAGCAATGTTCCTTTTTGCCCTGCCTTTTCCTTTTTGTCCTATATTAGCCTTTCTCCCTAAACAAATGTCTCCCGTGACCCCAGGACCAGTTACAAGCGCGCCGAGGTTGAAGTGTATCTGAACGGCACCACGGAGAGCAGCCGAGGTGGGGGATGATGGACTCCCGTCACTCCTCCTCTGCTGCTGGATTTCCTGGTTCATCTCCTGTTTGTATTCTTTGCACCGAGATAATCAGGGCTGTATCACCAGAGATCTTCTCCTACTAGATAATATAAAACATGCAAGTGTATCCATCAAACCCATGGAAAAATGGTCCTTGTGAAAACAGTCTGACCCTCTAATGCACTATACACATTGTGATTTGCAAGCTCCTGCACTACACACAGTACTGGAGGTACTCATTTTTTCAGAGATACATCTCCCTCACTGATCACTCAAGGCTTTCCTAACTACTTAAATGTAAGAACAACTGCAGGTAAAATAGCACCATTAAAAACAAATGCTACACTGGCAACATTTCATCACTCACATTTAATTTTCATAATTTCTCCCTGGCTTGCATATTTTTTACACATTCACTATTCAAAGATTAGTTAATCCCAAAATAATCTTTAGCCTGACTGAACAGTGTTATGACAGTATAAGATTATTTATTTTTAAATAGGATTACAAATCACAGATATTTTAAAATTCTTTATTGTCAAGTGGTTAAGATATTTTGCTAATATAAGGCTTGTCTCCTTTCATTTATGGTATCACCTGTCTTACCCATGTAACAGATTTGGATGACAGAGGTTAAAGCACCATGATTCACAGAATTTTGATTTTCAGTAGGGAGTAGACAACAGTATAATGAATTATGAAGAGAACATGTTCAATAAACATTCAGTGATAGAAGTAGGAATGCAAAGATGAGAGCAGAATAATTCTGGTTTAAATGAGCACTTATTAGTTAAAATCAGTCATTTATAATAGGTTGTATTCTGGTCTAAATACATAGCTATATCTCTTGTTGGTATTTTGGAGAGGAGGCAGAGTGGAAAGAAGACAGCAAGAGATCTGATCATCGCTGTGACCAGTGCAGTCAAAGCCCCTGTTCAGCATACAACAGTGACCTCAAATGTTAAGCTCAGAAAGGAAGAAGAGTAAAACCAAATTCCTTCAGTGCTACTATATGAATCAGTCACACCTCCTTACTTGGGTAAGAAAGCTTAATTATGTTAACCTGCCTTACAAGGTTATTAGAAATGGAAGCAGAGAGCTCAGACATGGACATCAAGAACAATCAAAGAATGGAAGTACTTTATGTGAACAGAGTGCAAAAAACTAAATCACCTATATTATAAAAAAGGTAGGATAGGAAAAGAGAGAATAATGTTGTGAAGATAGATAAGCCTGTTCGTATTTTCTTACAATACTGAAATTAAGTTAAAAGACAGCAAATTTAAAGGCAACAACAGCACAAAACTCCCCACCCTTAGATACTCAGTCAAAGTCTGTATGTGGATTTCATTGCTACAGGATGCTTTACAGCATTCAGATAACTGCTAGCGATTACAGCAGTCACAAAAGAGAGAGCACTGGAGCAGCGGATGCTTATACAGAAATGAAAGTTTTGAAATTAATATAAACTGTGAAGCTCCTTGGCATAAAACAACCTCTGGTTATTGTGGGAAACTCTTTTGACAGACTGTTTCTTTGCAGAAACCTAATGCAGAGTTCTTTCCCCAAACTTCCTGAAGTAGGAAGTCAAGGCTGCTGTTGGATATCAAACTTGATAAACTAATCCTACAGACTAGTTAGGAAATTCTTCAATTTCTGCTAATTGTGTTGAGTTGTAATGAAAAGAGTCTCCCTCTACACACTAAAATTATCAGCACAGGATTTAGGCTGTGGAAGAGGGGGAAGTTACAGGCTGCAGCTTGTTTTAGAATGGGACCTGCATGGAATAAAGGAACCTGTTGGCCTCCCTCTGCAGAGGGGAGCTCAGACGTGGCCAAGCGGGAGATCAGCAATGCATGTCCAAGATCCTCTCCTGCAGTCTGGATACACCTCCTTATTGCCCCAGCGCAAATCTTTTTTAAAAGATCTTTTGGGAAAAGCTGTACATCAATGAGCATAGCTTGATTTTTAAATTTTTAGAAAAGCAAATATTTGAAAGCCATTTTTCCTTCAAACAAGAGGTTATTTGTCAAAAACGGTTCTGTCAGTTGAAATGGAGCTATTCTGGGATTGTAACAGAATAATGATCCAACCCTAATCAGCGATAATTCCTGAGCCTTCTCTGATCTGGTAAAACTTGACTGAACTCAGTGGGGTTGTGCTGTCACCAGCTTCGGGAGAACCAGCTCAAACCTAGCCGTGGTACAAAGCATTTTAAAGACACACATTGCAAATTCTGAAGCAGCTGTAATTGCCCCGTTTCTTGTAGCGTGCCAGAGCAAACGCACCCAGCGTGGCTCCGACACGCGGGGAGGATCGCGGGGAGGTCACCCGGAGGGATGCGCCGGGACCCGGCCCGGGAGGGCGGGAGGCAGCGCCCGCTCCGTCGGGCTCCCGCAGGCAGGGGAGGCTGCCGGGCTGGCTATGGCCTCCGTCCGCGCTTTTAGCTCGCCCGCAGCTCATTGCCCAGGGACCCGGAGGAGGCAGGAGAGAACCGCGGCGATGCGGTGCCGGTGTCCGGCGGGGAGCGGCGGGAGGGCAGGGCTGGCCGCGGGTGCCTCACCTGTCGATACTGATCACGCAGAGAGTGAGGATGGAGGCCGTACAGCACATGACATCCATGGCGATGAAGACGTTGCAGAAGAGGCGGCCGAAGATCCACTCGCCGCCGATCAGGTCGGTCACACTGACGAAGGGCATGACGGCCAGGGCCACCGAGAGGTCGGCCAGAGCCAGCGAGACGATGAGATAGTTGGAGGGCTGCCGCAGCTTCTTCACGAAGCAGACGGAGATGACCACCAGGCAGTTGCCGGCGATAGTCAGCAGGGTGATGAGGGAGAGAACGGCCCCGATGACAACTTTCTCCACGTTGCCGTAGCTGAGGATCTGCTCCCCGCACTGGGAGTCGTTGGCGGGGAGGGGGCTCGCCGTGGGCAGCGCCGACGGGGGGGGCGACGGGCCGAGCTTGGCCAGGCTGCGCGGGGGCCAGGAGCCGGCGATCATCCTCCCGCCGCCCAGCGCCCGTGGGCCCGCCAGGACCAGGGGCCGGAGGTCACCGTAGAGGTGGCTGCCGTTGAGGGCGAGGACCATGTCGGCGCCAGCCGCCCATGAAGCCCCTCCGCCCGCCGGCTTCTCCCCGCTGCCCGGAGCGCTCGGGCTCCTCCTCGGGCACCCAGCGCCGCCCGCCCCCTCGCAGCCGGCGGAGCGGTTCCCCCCCCCCCCACTACCACGGGGGGAGCCCAGCCTCCTTCAACTTCCCCCGGAGCAGCCGGACTCGCCCACGGCGCTCCCCGGACGGGCGGGGGGTGGGTACGGCGCCATCGCCCCCAGCCCGCGGGGAGGGGAGAGGAGAAGGGCGGGGGGCGGGGGGGGGTGGCCGCTCCCCGCGCACCGCCCGCTCCCACCGGCTGCGGCTTCCCACCGACGGCGGCGGTGGACGGGATGGGAGTACGGGGTGGGGGGGGGCGGCGCTCCACGCCCTCCCCGCTCCCTCCTCCCCCGCTGAGCGGCCCGTGGGGGAGCGCCCCTTCTCCAGAGCCTCACGGCGGCAGCCGCTTGCCGCTCCGGCGTCTCCCCCGCGGGGGCCGCTTCGAGCCCCCCCGGTGTATAAGCCGCTGTGCACACAGGGGTCGCACCCGAGCGGCTGCGGGCGGGCGGACGCGGCTCGGGGTGCTGAGCTGTGGTGCTCGGAGCGAGGTGGGCGGCTCTCGCCGTGCCGGCTCCGGCGCGGCCCGGCCTCTGGCTCCGCCACCCAAATGTACGCGCTGGAGGATGGGGGTCCGGCAGGACCCCGGCTGCTGCCTGGGCAGATAGTAGTGGCCGCTCGTGGAAGGTCTACCCACAACAACATGGTCATCTCTGAAGTATTGCTTTGTATCTTCAAGCTGACGGATTCCTAGTGTTGAGATTTCTTCCTACTAAATTAACATGAATCCCACTACTGTATTTTCTCTTCATATAGCATTATTTTCAAGGTATTCACCATTTCATGTGTAACCCTTTCAGTAAAGTTAAAACCACCAACACAACAAACCCTCATTGCTTTGAAGTACCTGCTTTTCCTGCAGAGATTCCTTGAACTCCTGGGTACTAGCCCATTTCTGCGACTCAGTAGCTTTCTTCCATCCTTTAAGTCATACTGTCACCTCCAAACAGGATGATTTGAATTGTCAGTTACCCATGGCATGCCAGCAGAAGATTACACACCTTGGTACACCCCTTGGTATGGTAACATGCTAGGCAGCAAGAATTAAAATCAGGAAACACCTGCTTCTGAGTGTCCCCTTGTATTTCCAACAAGAGACGAGAGGAC
Organism: Chlamydotis macqueenii; assembly: GCF_036417535.1. Classification (NCBI taxonomy): domain Eukaryota; kingdom Metazoa; phylum Chordata; class Aves; order Otidiformes; family Otididae; genus Chlamydotis; species Chlamydotis macqueenii. The sequence continues at coordinate 21,571,652 of NC_141562.1, forward strand.
TCTAATTCTCCAGATAAACTAGAGAAAGAAAGGAAATGACAGCAGGACCATTGACCCCAGATGGATCAGTAGCATGGACCAACGTCAGTGATATCTGAATGAGGGAAGGTCTGGCAGGTAGCAACACCACCACAAGTTTTATTTCAGTATGCACCAGCTCAAGGGGAGAACTATGTGTGTGGCCCAGCAGGAACAGAGACTGCAGGATGAGCTCACATCATACAGACGTAAAAATCTGCTTTGAAGAAAGACCTAACAAGTACCCAGCTATCTGAAAAATATCTCAGCTGACACTCACAGGCACTGCTGAAACATAAATCTGTAGCAACTGAGGCTTCCATACTTGGCTCACAGTTTTTCTTGTTTTTAATGGAATCTTCCATTCTGTTAGCATTGCCTGTTCTTGAAAGCAGGCTTTCCATCATATGTGACTCTGCACTGGCCCAGCTGCCCCGTGAGCATGCACAGGACTGAGGGGCTGGGGCTGGATGTGCCCGACACAATCTGAGCACAGGCAGTGTCCCCCGGTCAAAAATGCAGCAGGCAGTGAGCATGGTTTGGGAGTTCAGTTGCTTGCTTTCCCTTCCACCCCCATGTCTTGATTTGGCAAGTTCCTCATGGGAAGGATGAGTTCCACTTGGGCAGCTCTTTGACCATTATCAAGCTGAAAGTGGTTTCCTATTCAGTTATGTATTTTCCTACACTTTGTTACTTGCGTCTCTGTGTCCACTCACAATAAAACTTTTCCCTGTTTAACCACCTAGAATGTGTTCATGAGCCTTGAGCTTGAGGTGACTTACTCCTCCAGGATGATAAAGCAACTTCTTTGTCCCTCCTCTCCAACTAAGCAAATACTTAGAAATGGCAAGGGTACATCAACTTAAGTTAAAGGCAAAACATGGAGAAAGGAGAATATTTCCTTGTTGTGTGAGCACATTTTTTAAAAATAGCATATGAAGTACAGCTAAGCAGATAGGAACTGGGTAAATTTTGTTCAAAATAGATTCATATCATAAAAGCTGATAACATTGTACAGTTTAATACTCACTGTAAAAGCAATTTTTCAGTTGCTTAAAATGTCACTACGGTAGAACAAATTATAATCTAGTGCTTCCTGCAAATGTGTTGACACAGTTCATTAAATCAGTCATTCTTCCTGACAGCTTTTCAATACATTTCTGGAACATGACTGTCTACGTGTACTCAGTGGATTGCACACAGGATCATTTGCATGTTACTCTTACCTGTTCCAACATGAAAGGAGGATTTTAGCCTCATCTTTTCTTCTGTACCTTAAATTCCCATCCAGTTCATTAGAAGTTAATCACCTGATTTCTTTCCTTCTCAAAGGTCATATGTTACCATTCTTTGTATTTACTCTCATAATTTTGTCTTTGAGGAGATGAACAAATTTAAGTCAATTTACGTACCATTATAGAAAGGAGTTTATGAACTATTGCAGAGAAAACATGAAACGTTGGCAAGATGAAGCAGCTGATACGTCTCTAAAATCTTTTCCTTGAAAGTTTTTCACTGGGACACACCTAGAATAACATTCCAGTTTCCAGAGCTGAGCTGAATCTGGTGAGGTACTTTCCTTGAGGGCCTTACAAGCTTTCACATCCCCAGTGTCTGGGAAAGCAAAGAACATCCATTACTCCATGGGACTACATCTATTCTATGTGTTTAAAATCACGATACATGAAAGTAGGAGTTGATTCTTCCAAGTATACATCCAACTTTTGTCTTCAGTGATCTTATTTACAAATTCTAACTTGCTGTTCCAGATAGTATACAGAATTTAAACAAATGGCTGATTGGGTGTCAAGAATGACAAGTTGGCATTTGTTCTCCCCCCACTTCCCCAAGATACTACTTTTTCACCTGCCATTATATCAATAAATGTTAATAAATATAATTAAACCAGTTTTCTGGCTGAGCTTAGTAGCATCCTGTCCTTTGAGTAATTTAGGCTCTCTGTGTATAAAAGCTTCTTCACATTTCTGTGTACCTCTGAATCCATGTTAAGGGCCTTGTTCCCCATTCTTCAGGCACTTATTGAAGTTAAATTATTTTATTCACATCTGATAATGTACTTCATTTGCAAATCTCATCTTTGATATTTCATTTTTGTTATATAGAAATGTTTCGGATTTTTAAAAAAGAAAGGAAAGGGAACCTTTTCTTGGATTTTTTTTCCTCTCCAAAACTAACTACTTTGTTTTATTTTTTCCCCTGCTCCAGAAATAGTGTTAATCACATAACATCTTTTGCATTTATGATTCATACTAAGTGTGTAATATAACAGTGGGTATTGGTACCAATTCTTTGACCCTGTGTTAGTGAGGTAAAGTAAGATAGACATCGTCAGAGCTGGCTAAGGAAATACAATTTCCCCAGCACATGTTGATTTAGTGAGGCCAGACTGTATCTATCAAAGTGTTTGTGTTGAAAGAACACGCACTATATCCAGGATCCTTCGTCCTTCTCCAGGGGACTTAGTGCTTGCGGAGTCTGTTGACACAGTAGGGCTTTGCTAACTTGGAGCACTGACTGAAATGGGTTGAGGAGTGCAGCACAAGAACTTCACTAGTGGAGGAGAAAGCGTTGACAGCCCAGCATGGTAACTTTTTCCCCCACACAGCCACCTCTAGAAAACAGCAGCCATGCTTCTTTTAGAATAAAAGCTTAAAGGTGGTGCTACATTCCCCTTCTTAATTTTGGATGCCTGGCAGGAAGGTAACACAACATGAGTATGCAATATAATAAATAAACAGAGCAGAAATTTTCCTTCTTTTCCTTTCTTGTCATCTCCTTTTTTTTTTCTGTCCTTCTGTGCTGGAGCCAGTCTATCTTAATAAACTGTTGTTTTCATGTCTGTTGTAATTTTTTTTCTTTCCTTTTGCTTTCATCTTCTTTTCTTGGAAACCAATATAGGTCTCATGAGGACCTGCTGTTGGGAGCAATAAATAAAGTATAGGTATCTATTTCCCCTGCCTTGGGGAAATATGTTGTCAAAATGTTTAGAATATTTTGTCAGAGACTGGTTAGAATTCTATGGACAAATATTTCTGAAATCTTGATTTTTATTCCCAGCATGTGCTGTTTAGCAAATAACACTCTTGTCCAACTTCTAGCAAAGATGTTACAGCTGCAGTTTTCTTTTCTGCCTTTTCTTATCTTTGTGAAAATAAATCATCACCACTCTGTGGCAGTAAAATAGAGAGGTAACCGTTCTCATCTTTGGCATTTTTTATCATTGTCAAAATAAATACTTGCATCTGTGCAACTTAAATGTGAAATGATGCCTTCCTTTTTTTTTGGAACCAGCAAATACTAACAACAGCAAGCTGTCACCTGAAAAGAAAACAAACAATTAAAGTGAAATTTATGCTAAAAATTCTGTGTCACTCAGAAAAACAGAGCTCCCATCCCTGAAAAGCCAGTCTGCACCTTTACAAAGGAGGTTATTGAAGTTATGAAGTTATGATAAAAGTGACTGTAATGTTCATGTTACTTAGTTGCTGAGATAGATAGTACAAATTAATATCTTAGCTCCCTAAAAATGCTATAAACGCAGAACTAAAGAAAAAAAAATCTAGCAGTTGCTACCATGGGCTGCCCATTTAAAATATATTAGGAGAATTGTTAGGGTTTCTGCACAAAAATGTACTGAAAGGACTGCCCTGAGATCTAAGGGTATTGAGAAAGAAAACACCCGGAGGGAGGAGATCTGGCTCCACTAGAAGGACTTCAGGACACCAGTGAAACAAAGCACATTAGAAGCTTGTGCTTAGCAGTGAGGACCAGAAAGATGTTTTAAGTAGCTCACTGGGGCTGGCCTAAACAAAAGCAGTAAGATCTGAATAATGAATGTAGGAAATAATGTTGTACACTGGTCTGAGTACATGGTTCCTGATACCTGATGCTGAAAGTGCTTCCATATTCCGATTCTTACACCATTACACCCAATAGGGCTCTGCAGATCTTCTGCATTAAGATCTGTATAAATGTTCTCCATTGTAAATGCCTTGAGGAAAGTCTTATTTAGCTTGTATATTGCCAGACACAAAAGCTGCTTAATCCTGTTTGATGTCTCTAAACACTGCTGCAATAGGGCCATTCAAAAATAATTGATACATGTTTATGGATTGCTTCTTACATTCATTAAGGCAAATTAAATTAAGTTCCATCATACACTCAGTGAAATAAGACCTTGAGAAATAATACCTCAAGCTCTTCCATTTTCACACACATTGAAGGAAAGCCTGAGAACACCATTCAGGCCATGCTGCTTGTTTGAACAACTGGCAGAGAAGCAGGACTGGCTGATCTAACAGGCAAACACCTCATGGACGCAGATAGCCCAAACCAGAGCTCCTTTACTGAAATACCTTGACACAATATTGTCAAGAGCAAAATGCTGCCATACCTGTGGTAGGAACAAAGGCAGTTTCCCAGCTGCTTTTTTTTTCCCTTTCAGAAAGATGTGTCTTTTCCTTGTCACAGAGATGTGACAGGCTGTTGTTTACCAACCCCCAAAGCTGCCCTGAGCTCCCAGTCCAGTCTCTGCAGCCCACAGGTAGCTTCTCTGCTACCACCATGCCAGGTCTTTGTAACTCATCAGACAGCAAGGCCAGAAACGTGCCAGGCAGCCACTATTGGGTTTTGGTCAACCGTTGTAAACTGTGTGATCTCTTTGGTACAAATGAGCCACAAGCCTGCAGGCACAGCTGACTCAAGCTGCACCAGGGACAGACACTGTAAGCAGGAACATACTAGGAGCTGGCAGCATCAATGCCCTGGCCTTTCTTAGAAGCACTTTTGCCTTGTCAAGAATCCAGAGCCCCAGATGCCCCACAGCCTTCCCTTTGTGAACATTTAGCCCAGTTTGAAGAAAGAGAAAGCCAAGCCGAGGCCCTGGAGTGGCACCTGAAGTCGGATGGGAATCACAGGCCTGCTGTCTTCAGCAGCTTCTGTAAGTGGTCAAACAAACAAACAAACAAAAAAACCCTAGTGGTAATTAACACCTCTATTTTACATATCCTGTGTTATTTATCAACGGTAGAACAATACTTGTGCATTTAGTAACAGCGCTGTATAGTGAATGTGTATTTTGTTACTGTTCTGTTACAATTCCTTTTGCACATTAGGGGATATCTCTTGATATGGCAATTTGAGGCTTTATTTCACTTTTTTTTTTTTAAGACCTTTCAATAACTCGAAAGGATTCCCTTTTTGTACGGACAGTACTCGGCTGGAGCTCAGCCGGGGGACGCAGTCGGGCAGGGCTGCTGCTCCCCCTGCTGGGTACGAGACAGGGCCCTGCGGGAGCGGTGCGCCTGCCCTGCCCTGCTTCAGCTGCCCGCAGCCGCAGAGCCAGGGTCGGTCTGCTTCGGAAACAGGTTCGATCTTCGGAGCCCCGCCTGAGATCTGAGAAATTCATCACACAGGCTGGGTGACACCCCTGGGTCACCGCAGCCCTGTGGCCGAGCACCTCCGACCGAAGAGTACCCGCCATGAAGTGACACTCCCTCTTTGTCTGCTGCTGCGGTCGTGTCACTGCGGTCGGACAGCACCACCGGCCCGACAGCCGTCCTGCCGGCCGCCGGACCCGGCCTGCCCGGGGCCGGAGGGGACTACAAGCCCCAGGCTGCCGCGGGCCGCCGAGGGGCGGTGCTGGGTGCCGTGCCAAGCCGCGGCCCGCCCCGCCGCCGCGCACAGCATGGCCGGCTTCGCCGATCTGAACCTGCCGCAGGGGCTGGACAAGAAGTCTCTGCAGAGCCTGCTGGAGGCTGCGGCGCACTGTGAGTTACTGCCCCGGGCACGGCGGAGCGGGGAGGGCGGCCGGGCCGGGGCCGGGGCCAGGGCCAGGGTTTGGGCTGAGCTGGGCCCAGCCAGGAGGGCGGCGGGACGCGAGCGGCAGCTCTACCGGGCGGGTGTGAGCCCAGCCTGGGTCTCCAGGCCGAGTGTTCCCCCCGTGTGGGCTGAGCCTCGCCGTCTGCTTCCCCGGCCGCCTTCCCCCTCGCTCCCCCGCGCCCTGCCCGCGGCTCTGCGAGGGCAGTGAGCGGGACCGAGGGCTGCGCAGAGCTGAGCTCGTGTTGTGCCGTGCAGGCTCTACCTCTGCCTGTTGTCCCAGGGGTTGTTGTACCCTTGTCCCAGGGTAACAGTTGGGTTTTTCCCCGAAGTGGACGCATTTTTCCCCTTACAGTTTCTGATGGCCTAAACATTTTTCTCTGCAGAACTGTTGCACGGCCAGGTGCTGCCTGTCCAGTGTTTGGGGATGATATGTCTTTGGGAGGTGCATCGTTTTCCTCTGATCCCTGCTGAGTTGCCTTCGTCAGTTTCGTCAGCATCATTCTGAACGCTCACCTTGCCTTCTCCTCTGGCTGTGTCTCTGCCAGCCCTGCGTTGTCTGTAGCTTTAACAACTATCCTGAATGTCCTTATCGATTTTCCCTAAAGAAAGTCATCAACAGGACTGAGCTGGGGCAAAATCTTTGGGGACCCCAGCCCCAAGTACTCATGTTCATAAAGCTCTGCCATTGAGTAAGAGCTGTCAGGGCTGGGGTGTGTTAAAAGGCAAACAGAATTTTTTTTTTTTTATTTTAAGGCACTTTTTGGGTGAGTTAGTATTCAGGAAAAAAAATAATGTGAGAGATAAATATGCACATGATTATTAGTTTTGAGACGTTTGAGTGATGAATGTTTAACAGGTTTTGTTTGGATTTATTTTCATTAGTTTACTGGACAAAGTATTCTTACTGCATGTTTACTTTTTCAGTGGGATATTCTGCAGTTGCTCTTAATCATGTCATCGATTTTAAAGAGAAGAAACAGGTAATTGTTGTTGGGGTCATTTGTTTTCATGTGTCTTTTCTCTTGTAAACCTACATGCCTTACTACATGTTCCCAAATAGCTTTCTTTGTCTGCAAAATGCACATCTAGGCACAAGTAGGAATGTCTGCATTTGTGACAGAACTCCCATTTTATAATTCAGTGTAATTGCCCTGGAGTCAACCTTTAATATGATCCATGCATTGTCCCTGGGAAATAGTTTTGTTAGCATGGCAAATTTCTCTTTAGGATTGGAATATGGCTTTTGTTTACATTGTAAACTTAACGTATGATATTTTGAGTAACTTTGTTTTGTTCTCTTTTAAGGAAATCGTCAAGCCAGTATCTCCTTCAGAGTTGTTTCCATCTTTGCCTGTTGTGCAAGTATGTCTAATTACTTTCCATCTATGTATTATTATCCCGAGTTATATTTTTTACCTTGGTGTGTTTGTATATGTGACTTTGTGTATTACATGTCAATCAAAAAAGATAAATTTGTCCATTGCTTGATTGTTAAAACTGCCAGCATTGGAAGAACGATACACTGACATTAGAGTAGGCTCTCATAATCTTGGACATTGCTTAGTGTGAATTTAGAATCTTATTGTAGTTGAAGAATTACAGTATAATTGTTGAAATTTGTGTTTTGTAAGTAACTTCCTGGTTTTGCTGGAGTAAGATTTACATACAATGAACCAAGTCTGTACTTCGAATCACTGACACGTTAATTCAGGAGCTACTTTTGCTTGCAATTGTGGCCTGTCTGAGGAACCACAGCAGTATTAAACACATTAAACATACTCATTTTTTCTGCATGATTTTACTTTTTCTTTTTTTCTTTATTTCTTTCGTTCTCCTTTCTATTGACCCTTCCTCAGAGAAACAAGTAAGTCATTCTCTGTAAAGGGCAGGTGTAATATCAAACAGAGCAATATAAAATAGGGAAATGTAATTACAGACTTCAGAAATTAATATAGGCAAAAATACGAGCAAAGCACCGTTTTCTTTTTGTAGCAGACAGGGTGAAAGTTACCGCAAATTTTTGCTTTGGAGCTTTTGAAGTCTTTTATATTATTTCTTTTTTTTTGTAGGGGACATCTAAAAGAATAAAAGTCTTAACCCGGCTAACACTTGTTGTTTCTGATCCTTCCCACTGTAATCTCTTAGTAAGTATATTCAGTATATTAATTTTCCAAATTTTATATCTTTTCTCAGTGAATGAATTAAACTTTGGAAATTGTACGGGAAGAACTTCGTAGATTTTATGAGACACTTGGCAGTAATTTCTCAGATCACATCTTCAGCAGATAATGTGATCATGAAGAGATGCAGAGACTGCATATGGCTTCTCTTCATCATTGGTAATATGGGATAACAGTTCTGTTCCTTTTCTTTGATTTTTGGACTTCTGTGCGTAAACTGGAAGACTTTGTGTCCGTGTATGTTTTAGTGCTATGTGATTGAAGCAAAATGTGTAAGTGCATTTCTAGGTGAGTGGGACAAGCCTCAAGGTGAGAATGAATGACTTCACAGTATGGCTCACAGCAGAGACCTACTATGTAATTGGATGACTATTGGCTTTGGTTTAGTACTTGAAAGTGAGAAAGGAGAATTCTTCTCATTATTTTGGTCATAATTGTTGTGTATATCTTTGGCATGTGCTGGAATTCAAGGTAGTAATTGTTTCCTCTTTTTGTAGAGATCAACATCTGCAAATATAAGATTATATGACATCATAGCAGTATTTCCGAAGACTGAGAAACTGTTCCATGTAAGTACAGTCATCTGATCAGTAATGCCTGTTCAGTAACTTCTAGTGCCTTGGGCTAGTTTAAGTACATGCTTTGTTTTGATTTTATTTCCCATTTTATACAGGTCCGCATGTCATGGGCCTGATTAAGCAGCATGAGCTGCCTGGTCAGTTGATAGACTAAGAAGGTTGGGAGGGTTTGCAGGAGGCTGCAAGGCCTTGAGTTGACTGATTAAAGTCTACCTGATGACTGGCCTGTATGCCCCTGCGCTGTGGTCTCCTTTGTGTGTGTTGTACCCTACTGAGTACTCCTCATTAGTGAGGAGAGAAAACATCCTTCTTTTTTTTTGTGTGTGTGTGCGCGCATATATATACATGCACACACTCTCACACACTCACTCTCTCTCAGCTTGTAGAAGACTTCTGTCTTGAACTTCTCAAACTCTAACAGCTTCCCAAAAACATGTTTGCTGTCTTCTGTTAGCAGTAATTGTTCCTGGTCTGTGAAATGCGAGGGAAAGTGGGAGTGTTTTAAAGCAGAACTAATGTGGTTCTGAGAGTTACTTTTTTCCTTTTAGTCTTAGGTCTTCTCTTGGAAGTTTGTCTGAATAATCTTTTTCTTCAATTTTTCCTTTTATTTCTTTATTTTAAATCAAAAGAGGAGCAAGACGTTATGAGACAGAGCTAGTTCTGTTTGACAGTGTCTTACAAACAGATAAAATAAAATTTCCAAAAGTAAACATGCCTGATGAAACATAATGATCCTTGCTCCATTGCTAGACTGAGATTTCTGGGTTTATTTTGTTTTGAGTATTTTAGATGCTCATGCTGAGTGAAAGAAGCTTCACTTCCATGACTTCATGATATGTTTGTTACTTTGCCTGCTGAGAAGACCATAGAGGCTGTACAAAAGTAGAGCAGCCTTGGGGGAAAGTACTTGAAGGGCAGACAGTCATTTTCTTACTCAAACTTTATCCTGGCTGTTCAGAGCAAACTTGCAACTGAAAACTGGCTCCACAAAATTTGAGAGTCTTTTGAAGGTGTTGCTGTATCAGTGTTACCAAACAGATGCTGGGGTTTGTAGCAGTGGTAGCTCCAAGTGTGCTAGTGAGAGAAAATACTGGATGTGAATCATTTTCAAAACCTTAATTGGGACTAATTTGTGACTTTAGCCCAGTGCTATTGTTTCTTGCATTGGTTTATGATAATAGAAATGCAAGTGTTTCGAACAAAACCTCCAATACTCTGTCACTTCTATTATTTTAGAAAAACAAGGTGTTACAATTGTATTTGACCACAGACTCGTTCGGTACATTCTGGTGTCTGACTGAAGAAGACATTTACTGTTTAGAGGTGATACTTTATATACAGTTACGTGCAGTAATTCTTCAGCCGTTACTAACAGCATCAGGCACCATATTGTCTTCCAACTTTTATCTGTAGCTGCTATGTCTTGAATAGACCCTTCCTACCAGAAAAACTCCTAGTTTTAAAAGACCATCCGAGGCAGAATGATTTCAGCCTGGCTTCTTGGGTGACAGGTGTTTGTTATCTGTCTCTCATTTTTAATTAAATTGTCTCAAATAGTTGTTAACAGCTGATGCGAGTGGTCTGATCAAGTGGAGCATGTGCAAGCAAGTAATCTTTTTGTCAGAATGTTTTTCTTACAAAACCCAAAATTGTGATGTCTGACCTGTTGCAAGCCCATAAATAACAACGTTAACTCTGGACTGGAAGAGCAGGTGGGAGCGTCCCATGTCTGTAAGCCGTGGCAGGCAGCAAGCAGGCGTACCTTTTAAAGTAGCGTGGAAAAGGCACAGGGACACCAATGGCAAACGTGAATCCCTTTGGAGGAGTGCCTTAAAGAGAGCTTGTCAGTATAAAACTGAGTCTGTTTTCTTTTTTTTTCTTTTTTTTTTTTTTTAATAAGTTAAAGCTACTTTCTTGTGCTTTTGAGTACCTATTTTGACACATTACACTTATATTTATCTTTTTTGCTTTTCTAAATTATTTTGCCTTGTTTTTGAAAACTTGTCCAGGTAAGGTAGAAAGCAAGAGGCTATGGAAGAAGGTGAACTTTAAAGAATTGTTCAGCAGAAGAATTCAAGCATTAATTGTAACAGTTACAGCTTAATAAAACTCATTTCTGACTGCTTTTGTTTCCCTTGCAAGAATAAGACTCTTGGGGGTATGAGACAGGCAAATAGTTGTAAAATACTTTTGAAGGCCACTCTCCACCTCTTTCTTTTGATCTCTGGCAACAATGTAAAATCTGACTTCAGAAGTGAGCTCATTCAGTTTACCGTGTGTTTTAAACAAGCACCTGAAGTCAGGTAAGCAGCAGGAGCATGCTATGAGGTTTTTTGGGGAAAAGGCTCTTGCTTAAAGGTGGATATTTTTTATTTTCAGCCATATCATGGGTTCTGCTTGCTGTGGTTGGACATCCAGCCACAGCAGTGTTTAAGTTGGTATAAACAGCCCCTCATTCCTGCAGGTCCCTGTCTGCTGTGCTGGTGCAGCTGCTTGCATAGCTGCACAGCAGTTTGGTTTGAGGAACACACTTTCTGCTGAAAAGTAACCAGAGTTTTTGCCAAGTTATTTTGCAGGCAGATCGGCTTTCCCGCTCTGATGCAGCATTCAGCAACGCAGATAGTTCTGCCGGCACAAAGAGGATGGCTGTGCTCTGGGCAGGCCAATGCAGATAGCAACTCCTTAAGCTGACACTGTTGCAGGTGATGGGCAGTGTATTAGGGAGAAAGCAGGATTGTCGATGAGACCGTCTTCATTGCTTCCGTGCTGGCATCACTTTGAGCTGGGGAGGGAACCCAAACATTTCTTGCAAGCTGCATGGGGTGAAAGGCTTCGTTCTTACATGTTCGTGTTCAGGGCAGATTTGTATGTTTGTCTTTTCCTTAAAGTTTTTAGGTTTTCTAACTCTCTGTGGAGACCTGTGTCAATTTTGTGGAGGTGTCAACAGGGAGTCTGGTGCAAGTGACACTACACGTGGAGTTTCAGCATGTACCTCTGGCTTTCACAACTTGCGGATCTTTCACTGTTAAGGGTAAAGCCTTCTAGGGTGGGTCCTGCCCACAAATGAATTTTATATTTTAAAATTGGCTGCTTGAGAGCATAATCTTTTTCACCAACAATTTGACACTTGTATTATTCTCCATAGAACAGGATTTTTCATGGTTTTCTAAAAGAAATATGTGACCGTTGGAGATGTGCTCTAATTTTAGCATGGCCCAAAACCAGTCTGTGCCCTCTTGTCATGAGCCAGGAAAGCTTTTCTGTGACTGAGTGTGGCAGTGATATGTACTGAAAGATGTGCTCAGATTCTCCAAATAATTTATATCCTTGGGGGTATGAGGAAGCGGTGTTTGCCAAGATAATTGTAGAACATACTGCTTCTTTAAGTCTCCCAAGAGAATTGTTTTGGGCTGCAACAGGAATGCCCAGTCCATGCCAGTAATAAGGTCTGTGCCTGTTGCTTTTCAAAAATTTTACTTTTCAAGATTTCTAACTGTTTTAATCAAATTAGTTAGTTCTGCTTGCTGTTGTAAGCAATTAGTAGATCACCAGTCTCTAAAAAAAATCTGCTTATTTAAGTCTAAGCAAAACCAAATTTCAGCATTTATTCCTAAAATGTTTGCCAAAGCTTTCTTCAGGCCATCCAAGCAGTGACAAATTTATTTATTTATGGCTGTCTGGAGTTTCCCAGCAGATGGGGCTCTTGCCTGCAGTGCAGCCAGGCAGGCCCTGGGCTGTGAAACTGATGCGTATCATTTTCTGTTTGAAGTTTTTGTGCTTCAGATCCTTTCAGCAGGCAGGGTGAGCTTAACTTGCCTGCATGTGTGACTTGTCCAGGAGCCAAAGCCAGGCTGAACGTTGGAGTGCTTAGAGAAATCTGCTTTCCAACTTTCCACCCAGTGCAGCAATTCCTCCTTATGGAGAAGTATGACTCTCAATTTTGTTTTTCCGTGGTGGTGTTTTTCTGAAATGTTCTTGTCACTGGAATCCTGTAGATATCCTGGCATTTGGGTCACTCCCTTTCCCACTGTGCTTAATTTGCAAAATGGAAAAGAGTTTTCCAGTGTTTCTGGAGCTGATTAGGAAGGCTTTTTTTCTCATCATATAGGGCAACTTGCATGTTTCTGATGTGTTCTCTTGCTTTCCTTCATTTTCAGCTTTCTCTCTTCCTGAATTTCCTATGGCCTCACTGACATCTTTTCTAGGATGTGATTCGGAGCTATTTGCTCATGCATGTTCCCATAAATCACCTCGGTCTAGGTGGCAGTTTGTACTCCACTGAAGAACAGGATTAAAACCAGCTGTAGTAGGGCTAACTGACACATGCAAGTCTAATTTGATGCAATAGATTCTAATTGTGTCCTGCCTAACAGAGTTGCTAAAGGTAGGGCATGAAGATAAAGTTTAGTCTGAATGGCCTCGCAGAGACAATTTAACATCAAAAACCTTGTGGTTTGCTGGATGTTTGAATTGCCTGCATGTGTGCTGTGGCTCTCTTGTCTTGGAGGGAGTGCTATCAACAGGTAAGAAACATTCCTACAGCTGGGCCTCTGCTCTCATCTCCGTCCAAACATCATGTGAACAAACTGGTAGAAGACTAATTTGCAAAGTGACAGCCTGCCTTGCGTTAAGAGCAGAGTGCTGCTACCCTGTGGTCCAGCCCTGGGACTCCCCACAACCCCCACCGCTTCCGTGCCAGTGTGAGGAGGGATGAAGGACTGGCACCTGGCCCAGGTGTATTTGGAGCAGTTGCTGGCAGGTTTCTGAAAGCAGAGAGTTCCCCTCCACATAGAAAATTCCTTCTAAACATCTTCAGCCCATTTTGTCTTCTTTGCTACAGTGCTGCTTACAGACATTAATCTGGTCCTGTGTAATCATCTTTATGGGCTAGACACATGTAATTCCTACATGTCTTGTGTGTGTGAGATTATGTGTAAATCAAGGGCTCCTTCTACGTCAGTGTGGAGATTCTCCACCCTTTGTTCATTCCTTCTGTCTTTTAATACAGGCTGTAGATTATGGTGTGAGTTCAAAGCTAAGCTTTTCCACTGTGACCTCCAGTGGCGTCTTGAGAAGTCTCCAGAGATGCGGCTTTTGGAAAGGGCTGCACATTCCCCACCCAGCCAGGAAAGTGAGGCCCTGAGGATTGGCCTCCAGTACCAGGCATGGGGCGCCACCAGTCACTGTCTAACGTTCTGCTTCTATTTCAGTCTTTTCTTGGTTGCTTTTTGTAAAAATACTTAATCCATAGAACAAATGGTTGCTACACTGGAATTAGAGACTGATGGGGTAAAGAGCAGTTCCTGGGCTGTTCCTTTTGTAAACAGGGGTTGTCCATCGTTAGCTGCGAGTTCTTTTGCCAAAAGCCAGCATTGCTTCTGCGTGTCTTATGTCAGATAAGAACAAAGCAATAAGTCTTGCCTTTGAGTGGTCATTATTTTATTGAAAAAGTAGTTCTGTAAGTGAGAGAGGGCTTGGGTTTTAAGCCTGAAATGCTCAAGCTGTGCACATGTAGCTCTACTATTTTATTAGCATACCTGCAAGGCAGAGTACTTCTTCATTCTAAAACTGAACTCACACTGGAGGGACATTAGTTGCATTAAGAAATAAAGGAGAGTATCAGTGCACCTGAAGTTGGTTATTTGTTTTTTGACATATCTAATAATCTGTTCCTATTTCTTCGCTGTAGATTGCTTGCACAACTCTAGATGTGGATCTGGTATGCATAAATGTAACAGAAAAGCTGCCATTCTACTTCCGAAGGCCCCCTGTGAATATGGTAAATCTACATCTAAATTGTTTTCATGCTGTTAAATTCTGTATTTAATGTCAGTCTGAGTTGAATTCCCTACCATTTTCCTCCCACCATTCCCATCCAAGTGGTTCTTTTATTTTCTGGCATAATGTATAGTGTTGTTTCAGATGCCCTTCACTTCAAGGTCTCCACTGCAGCATTTAATACACAGCGATGTATGTTCTTTCTTTTTCTCCCTCCTGTCACCCACTTGAGAGGGCAGAAGTGGTGTTCCCAAGGAATGGAAACAGAGCCTTAAGGCCATCACTATGCTAAGCAGTGAGATGTGGTGTTATTTCCGACTAAGCTCCTTCCCACACCAGAAGTGGTACAGCTGTGTCAGAACAGATAAACAGCCCTGTGATTTAAAAGACAGGAGAATGTGAATGACAGTATTAATCTGGGAGAAGGATGTCATGCCAGTTATTTGGAGGACAACTGTATTGAATCCATACTAAGACAAAGGAATGTGTTGGCAAATGAACCAAATGTGGAATTGCTAAATATCTGCTGTGGGACAAAAGATGACTATCAGCATGGATCAAATATTTTGTTAATACAATTGTCTACTGTTGGTGGTTTGCCAGAAAGCTTAATCTGAACATGCTCTTAGGTGACCTAGTTTTTTCCTCTGAGTATGTGTCAAGGTTCATTCCACATGGGCATTTTTGTCTGATGTAGTCCTTAGCGCTTAAAATTTAAGTTTGGAATTGGCTAGAAGTCATACTTCCTCTTCTACAGAAAGTTTTTGACCTAGAATAAAAATTAAAAATTAACTGGAATTAATCCTGAAACACAATGAAAGTAATACTTCAGAATTTCCTACAGACTGGAAATTGCAACATTCCACTTGGAAAAACAGTTTTATGTGAAATGTTGTTTGAAAGTACCCTAGCTGCCTGAAACTCCAGCAGCCAGGTGAGGAGCTGGGTGCCTCTTCGAGCCCTGCATTTGGAGGCATTTTCCTTACAAGCTGCTACTCAGCTTCCACACTCCCAGTTTCAAGGCAGTCTGTCAGTCAGACTGGTTTTGGGCATCCTTGAGCAGTCAGTTTTGGTTGTTGTGCTGCCAGACAGACAGACTGGCAGGCAGCTGAAGTGGTGGGGATGAGGTTAGAAGTCTGCTTGGCTGGAAATTGGTGTATTGCCATCACCTGTCTGGTTTTGATAAATTCAGGCTTCTCTTCTTGTTTGCAGATGTCGGACCAGCTCTGTATAAAACATTTGATGTGTACATAGCTTCTGTTGTGCTTGCATTCAGAGGTTGTGCATGGATAGAAGTTGGATTAATTCCATCTGTATTCAGTTACCGGACTCTCTTACAGTATTAACATTGCAGCATTTTTTTATAATATGACTATAATGCATAGAGTAATGTTTCAGGCAAATGTAGTATAGGCAAGGAAACTAGGAACTCCTAGTTTTGAATGGTATCTTAACTAACATACAGTTAACTCGGTGTCCTTTAGCAAGTTGCTTAACTTTTCTCTTTGTGCTTACAAAAACGAGAATGCTAGGCTTTCAGTGAGGCACTTTGAGAGATAGCAAGGGATTTTAAAGCAGCTGAAAATACATTGAGTATTGCTCTTTGGAACCTCTCCTGTGTTTCAGTTGTTTAACATAGTCACAAATACCAGAGTATGCTGTGAGACAGGAGAAAAGAGACCTCATTGCTGCTTTTATGCAAAGACAAATTCCTCATCTGCAAGACATGGGTACTGTGGGAAGCAGTGGTCTTCCTTACAGCACGCTGTGGGTCCTCAAGATGTCAAGACTTAGTTCTGACCAGCGGTGGTTGCCTCAAGGCTGTGATAGAGGAAAGCCAGTTGCAACTAATAAGTGGCTGGTATTTCTTTGTTTGTTAAACCTCATTTATCTGTCATCCCAAGATTCAAGTACACATATCTGCTGTACAGTGAAACGTTTCCCCTCACCTTCTGCAATGCTATGCTATGCTCTTGCTGGAACAATTCCACCTTAATTTTTTCACGTATAACACAGTTAAACTGAGAATAAGCTGCATCAATAATAGACAGCAGTTGTTAGATTGTTATGCTTCTCTCCTTTTGATTTTTGATCACTCTCTTTCATGGGAAGGCAATAGATCGAGGCATTTACTTTGAACTTCTTTACACGCCTGCCATCAAAGACTCGACAATGAGAAGATACACAATTTCAAATGCGATCAGCCTGATGCAGATCTGCAAAGGAAAGGTAAGCTCTCAAAGTGAAAGCAAGCTAATTAATTCAGTTCAAATTCTTCTGGAGTTGTACAGGCTGAGTCATTTTAAATTAGTTTGATGTTGGGGTTTCTGAAGTTGTGACTGAATCTTTGCCTGCTAATACAAGGACACAATTATTCTAGCTCCAGATACTTCCAGCCATGCACCACTGCATGCTTTCTTCTTAAGCTGTCAAACTGTTAGATTCTTTTTTCAGAACAGCCTATCTGTTATTATTATATGCAGTACCCAAAACAAAAGGCAAAAAAGGGTGCCAGAGACCTAAGGTTTGCACTAAAACTGAAGTCCATGCATCTCTTTAAAATCCCCCATTTCATATTTCTGATTGACCAAAACCTCTTTTGTGATAGTATACCTTCAGTATGAGGGGTAGAAAATAATAAGAAAAAAGTATAAATCTTATTTTGTTAAACAGTTAGTAAATTCCTAGTGTACAACACAGACCCAACAGCTCGCTGGCTATCAGCCAGAGCTTTGCTGCAGTCAGATCAACTACATTCTTCCCTGCTACTGAAACTCAAGGAAGAAGTAGTGCTTGCAGCTGAGACGCCTGTAATCCATTGCTTTCATACCTTACTTCCTCCTAGGCTGCCAGGCTAAACTGCCTGTAATGCTGGGTCTTCTCAGGCCATGTTTTTTTTTTTTTTTTTAACAGGGAAACATATCATAATACATATCCAAGTTAAAAGTGATGGAAATGGCCTTTGCCACACTTAGCTAGTCCAGAGAAGCCGAAACTGTCATTACCCTGCAGATCTAGTCTGAAGCGAGATACACAGCTTGGAAGGCCAATTAAAAGCAGATCTGTTATTACCTCCGTTCCTCTCAGGCTTCGCAGCCTATTTTGTAGGACAGCAGAGTGGGTCAAACAGAGGAATTCTCTTAGTGCTACAGAAGAAAGTGAGTATTTGCACAGCCTTTCCTGAGAAGCCCAGCTGTGGGACTTAATTGCACAAAATAGTGACTTGGAGATGAGGTACATACACAGAAAACCCCTCTCCTTTGGGATTCATTTTTGCCAGTGCTCCCCTTTCCTCTGTGCAGTTATGTATTTCTGATGGGGTTGTTGATTTGGAGAGCAGCAGCTGAGTTTGTGTCACAAGCAGAGCAAGTGAGACATTCAGATGCTTGGTCTGTGCAGAGTGCCCTTTCTTTCTGCCTCTGTCAATCTAGTGCATCATCTGTGCCTGGGAACTGGGCATGGCAAGTTGTTGTTAGGCACTGGAAGAGCTGAGAGAGGACCGCTAGCTTGTCTTCATTTCTTGCCTTTGTTTTTTGCTTCCAGGCGCAGCACCTGGTAGGCCAGCAGAGATGGCTATTAGCTCTCACTGGCAGTTTGTCTTCATCAGTTATGTAAAAGCCTTTTTTTAACAAATGTGAGATGGCTGATCCATAGGCTGCTTGCATTGGCACCTGGCACACAGCTCTCGCCTTCTGTAACCTGTAGTTGCTGAAGTTGTAGCAGCTTTTGGATCCTTTTGTTCCTCCTGTTGTAGTAGGACAGAGAAACTTCCAGAAATTACTCGTGTCCTCAGAGCTGGCATTGAACAGAGTCCTTAAAACATGTTAAAATGTGCAGGGAATGAGGGACGGACCTGCTTGCCTTGCCAGACAGAAGGTGTGTATAGCCACAGTCCCTCACCTCCAGTGTTTTGGTAATTTGAGTGTGGGTACTGTGCCCGGAGCAGTGTACTGAACAGCTGCTCTCTCCTGTACCTGGAGAGATAATGTTTTGCCTTTGAGTTCTTCCCTTTAGCCCTTCCCTTGGATTTGCCTTTGCCTGCCTCTTACTCACTCGCTAGCAGTGCTTTTCTTGTCTGCTCTTGTCTTCTTCTCCTGTCTCACCCATCCCCTAACTGGGAGCCAGTTGCCTTTGGATCAGGCGGAGTGCATCTCCAATGCACAGCAGTGAACCACGATCCCACACTGGTTCAAGACAGCTTGCACAGCTGCTCTGGGATCTTCTCTGAGCCTGGGAGACGATGCTGGTTGCTACAGCTCAGAGCAGGAGACTTGAATTTTCCCAGCGAAGTCTTGCAGTCAGCACCACTGAAGCTCAAAAGCACCCTTGGGATCCATAGTGCAGTCATTTTAAAGGTGAACTACACAGAGAGAAGTGTCCTAGGCTCCATTATGATGTGTGCTGTTAAGTCACTTTAATGTATGTATTGCTTCCACTTCTGGCTTTCCTTATGCTAAGGCAGAGTTGTCCGTCCCATCCTTTCCTCCTTGGCACATGAGGAAACCTTTGGCACAGTGTGAACGTGCAGTCATTTCCATGCAAATAGCTCTCTATAGGTTGAGTTCCAGCTGCGCACAGAGCGTTTTCTTCCAGTGCGTGCCCTG
Organism: Chlamydotis macqueenii; assembly: GCF_036417535.1. Lineage (NCBI taxonomy): Eukaryota > Metazoa > Chordata > Aves > Otidiformes > Otididae > Chlamydotis > Chlamydotis macqueenii. The sequence continues at coordinate 21,590,651 of NC_141562.1, forward strand.
CTCTTTGTGCTGGGGAAGTGGCAGGCCAAGCAAAGCAGTGCAGGGAAGGGATCAAAAGCCCCACCTTGTAACCGGAGGTGGTGTGATGTGTTGGTGGTACTGACGTCAGAGAGGGAAAGTCTTTCACTGCCTCAGTACAGTTCTCATTCCCACCCACTCAAGCAGGAATTCCCAAAGCCTCTTATTCAGTATAATAAAAAGTGCAAGGAATTTTTTTGCTGCTGCTGCAGTTTCCACCTGTGCAAAACAATCTTTCCCTGGGTGAGCACCCTTGGAGGTTTAACATCAGAAGAGCCCTGGCAGCTGAGCTGTGGTATCTGCCAGCCCCCGAGCAGTCACATACCTATCCTGTAGAAACCGTTTGAGAAAGAAGGGGGAAGGATGTCTCCCTGCCTGGTGATTTTCATGAGGATGCCAGTGTTGAGGGAAGTGAGTGTATGCCACTGCCTAACTGCAGACAGGATTCCTCAGCAGTGTGAGTTTAAGGCCAATGTGAATGCTAAGGTTAGGATTGAGTTATACCACAGCTCAGAGAGCAGGCTGAAAATTCTGAAGCACCAAACTGTCTAAAGGCACTATCTGTAAGCTGCTTCTAGGGGATCCTGAACTCCTCTTCCGAGTCCATTTCTGTTACAGCTCGGGCTGAGTTGTCATTTTTGTGGGGCCTCTTTCAGCTAGTGTAAACAAAGGGGGAACTTCTTACACACAATGTGTGCAACTCTATCCTTAAGGTCCCTTTAAAGTCCTCTACGGGAGATACAGGCTGGAAGGTGCTTGCTTGCTGCCGTCACCTGACATTTATACTGCTCAGCCTATCCCTCTAAAAGGTGCAGCACTTATTCAACTCACATCTGTCTGTGAGAGATTTGTAACTGCAAGGGATGGCTTGTCCCCATGCCTCTCTGTAGGGGACAGGAAGATAGATAACCTGGGTTTATTCATGTCCCCAAATTAAGATCCTCTGCTAGAGTTCACTTCATCTGAGGGCATCAGGTACAACCCTGAGCCTGAACTTGGCTAATGCTTGTAAAGTCTTTGCTGCTAGCTGATTTTTTTTTTATTTATTTTATTTATTTTTTTTTTCCCCTCTTGATGCTGCCTGACAGATGAATGTTTGTTCTCTTTTGTTTTCCAGAACATTGTTATATCTAGTGCAGCTGAAAGGGTAAGTCCCAGATTTTTGTTGAAGTCAGAACAATTTGAGGATTTCTCTGTGTCTGAAAATATAGCTTTAATTATATATTAAACATATAAAACAGTATAATTTTAAATATGATTGCCATCTTGTGGGTTTTTTAAATCCATCTGTTTTAACAAATAATTGTATTGTGGGGTTTGAGGTTTTTTTTGTTTGGTTGGGTGGGGGGGGTTTCTGCTGCTGTGGTGTTTTCCATGACAGTTTTCTCACAGATGAGGACTCTGTTTTCAAAATAATACTATTTGCTTGATTTCCTAGTGCATCTTCAGTAGCTTGCTGTTACATAGCATTTAATCTTGCCTTCCTGATAGCCCTGTCCTGTCTTCTCACACTGTCAGCCTGCAAGAGAGTACATGCACATATCTGACCTTAAATTTTAATTTGTTTTAGTCTCTAGAACTACGAGGTCCTTATGACGTGGCTAATCTGTATCCTTTTTCTAAGTCAAAGACAGCAGTTAATATTAACATATGAAAGTTCAAAGTGTTTTTTAAATACTTCCATCCTTTACACTCCTTTAACTTTACACAGTGATGCTTGTTGGTGACCAGTTCAATGAATCGGGGCACTGAGTGGGTGCAGAAGGAGCAGCAGCTCTTGGTCATGGTGATGAGCAGTCACTGTAAATAGTAATCTCTGTGTTCAGCTACGGATATGTTTTGTTGTGATATGCATGGATATTGTGTAGGTGTAAGTGTGGAAACTAATAAAAACAAAAACTATGGACACTGTGATCCAAACCAGAAATTATTACTTATCATCTCCAAGGTGCCACGTCTTTGGTAGAAGAAGCTATAAAATCACGTTAAGAAAGAAAAAGTTCCTGAGTGCTGGTTACTTCTGTTCTGAATTTTCCAGTCCTTACATATGTGCTGTTAATTAAGTGGTTGTGTTCTAGAAAGCAAGAAGAGCATATTTTCTCCCCTTCTTTTAGGAATTCGGGTGCATTTTTACTACTCCCCTCTCCCCGCTCCACAAGTGCATATCTGGGCTGTCCCTCAAAGGGTAGGAGCATGCTCTGAGTCATGAGAACTGTGTGGGAGGGTGTGCAGCCTCTTTTTAAGAGCAGTTAGGCTCAACCCAGATTAACATATCTAATCTGGTGTCATCCCTGCTCAAGGTGGCTGAGAACTTTTCAGTGTAATGCTTTTGTATCAGACAGTTCCCTTTCCCCAAAACTGAAATTATCAATAGGGTCATTTTTTTACTTGATTATGCATATAAAAATGTTCCTGCATTGACAGACTTCTATTTTCAAAAGAACAGTTTCTTGCCTGGAAAAAAGCAACACTGCCAGCAGCTTTCCAGGAGGGCTGCTGGGGAACTGCAGCCAGGAGAACTGAGTGCCTCAGTGCCCTGCCTCTAGGTAACCTTGTGCAAACTGTCACTTTGAGTTACAGCTTTGCTAATTCCCAGTTATTTGTAAAGTAAGCAAACCTATCATGCAGACAGACTTCCCCATTCTGTTTGTTCCTTTCTGTGCATTTTGATCCTGAACAAAGGTGACAGAGGTTTGCTGTTTGGCCTGTCAGAAAGCGAAGCCAAGGCAGCTGTGTCTACCAACTGCAGAGCCACTGTGCTTCACGGAGGTAGGTGAAAAGCACATGTAAGCTCATTTAAGTAACACTTGCATTTGTTAAACTAAGCTCATGTTGATGCATATTTTCCAAAAGGCCCAAGACCTCATAGAACAAGTCAGTTTGGGTTTTTAGCTCACTTATCCAATCATGAAGAGGAGCTTGTGTGACAAGGGTGTTTTGTGTTCCCTTGTTGCCATGTTAGCAAATCAGTGTCTGAACTGATGGTGCTGTCTGTACTGGAATACTCGCTTAACCACATTAAAGAGTCATAAACTGTTCAGCCAAAACACAGATCTGCCTGTTGTCCTACATAGTGAAACTACCCCTTGTTTCAGAAAGGGTTGAATGCTGATCTCAGCGACACTAGCAGAAACTATGTCTATGAAGTCATTGACTTCAGGAAAATCTGAATACATGTGTTTTGTGTTTAGCCTCTTGCAGCGTGCGTGCAGAAGCAACCCTTGCCATGTCCGTCTCTGATGCTTCATTCTGTGGTCTACTTCTAACTTGCTTTTCAATGTGGACCATTTCAAACTTGATGCAAAATCAAATACTCTTGAGTGCTTGCTGCTTAGGAAGAAAATGTTTCATATAGTGTACGACAGCTTGAAGTATTTTGGTAAAAGAAAACTTGCTTCCTTATGCTCTCAGCATAAGAAATTCACAGTGGCTCTCTTCTCTTTGCCAATTTTTAATATTAAGAAAGTGGAAATATAGCTTGTGGCCCCCTGCACTGGAAATCAGAAGGTTTCCAGTTGTACTTTGTGTCCTGGTGTTGGTGCAGCAAAGAGATGCCACAGTTTGTGTTCCAGCAATCAGTTTAGACCCTTGCTTTCCACTGTGGCACTGATTTCTCCATCTCTACCCACCTTTTCACATGCTTATTTATTGGTTCCTAATGTTTCTTGATTTTTTTTTTTTGTTTTTGTTTTTTTATTCTGATGGCAGTTTAACTTTGTGACTGAGTAGTTGCATCTAGCTCTTGATTTCTGCCTTTGCTAAGGTTTGTTGGGTAGGTATGATTTCTAGTCACCTTCCCAACAACTTGAGTTGCTCTAAGCTTCAAATGCACAGTAGGATTTGGTTTGCATCTCTTGTTTCAGTAGAGGTGGGGCTTGAACCTGCTGTAATTCACAGCAGGTGGCTTTGATCTCTTGTTCTATGAACCAGGTCCTCCTCCAGCCTGCTACTCATCTACACAGAGAAAGTGTGCTGGCAGGTTTTTTTTGTCAAGCTAAATGTAATTTCTCAAGACCATAATCTATCTTATCTGTGAAATTAAATAGCAGATGTAATTTCCCTGTCCCCTGAAGAATACTAGCCCAGTATAAGTTGATATATTTTGGCAAGGTTCTTGCAGAGCTGCTTTGCTAATAGAATATTTGTAGGGAAACTCTTCTACCTCAAGTTTTGCAGAGAAGACTCCCACCAGTAGTTCTGAAATTGAACTGGGCCACTAGGTTGTTTGGCAGACATATGAGGACTTTGATAACATCACACAGTAATATTTTATGGTAATGCTGAGGGTTCTGTAAATAAAATGAATACCATAAAGCCACTTACTTGGTATGTATAGGGGAGCCTCTGCCAATGTAGCTGTGCCAGCATAGTCTGTTTAAGAATCCTGGGGTATGTGAATACATTTTTTTGAATAAATATATTTTTAAGAATAGTATGTTTTGCTGAGAAATGCAGAAATACTTTTTGAAAGTGCTTCAAGAATGTGTCCTTCTATGACTATTGAACTGATTGAGCCTGGTTTCCTATGGTTTTATGTGCCTGCAGTCCCTCAACCCCTGCAGACCTCAGTTTTTCATTATGTTTGCTGCAATTCTATATCCAACGTTGAATTTCCCCCTTTAGTTTCCCCACTCCATAAGGCAGCATTCTCCCAGCTCCTGCCCATGCAGGTTGCTTGCCTGCTGTGTGTGCTGTCTGGCTGGCTGTTACCCGTGTTGAACTGTGCTTTGGGGCATGGACACTTGCAACAAGTACATATTAAATGCCTTAGTGTAATTTTATTTGAGGTACTACAGCTTCTGCTTGTATATTCCAGAAACTCGGAAGAGTGCCTGTGGGGTAGTGTACACAGTGAAGAAGCCTTGCAAGGTTGAAGAGGAAGAAACAACACTGCCAGCCTGCAAAAAAGCTAAGACTCAAGCTTGAGGACTGAACCAGTTGTCAACAGGACATCTCATCTTTACCCAGTGTTGAGTCTTCCTCCACTCTCCAGACATCCCAGTTCCTCCCTAACTGCTTTATTTAGCCAGGAGAAGAATTATTTTTCTGGTATTCAAGTGCAGAAAGCTGTTGGAATGAGACTACTGAATGGTAGTTCACTACATCTGAAAGGTCATGCTGGGCTTCTGGCCAAGGTTGGGAGACCAACTCTCCACCCTGTCTTAGGTCTTCTGGAGTTAGTGCAAATTCAACACATTTCTAACATATGGAAATTTTCAGTTGTACAAGTGCATTCCTTTTTTATTAAAAATGTTTCTAAGAACGCATGCTTTCAAAGTCTATCTCTTATGGTTTCTCAAGTTTTAAACACATCTCTGTACTAAACCTTACAAGTGCAAGCCAGTAGGTGAATTTACCTTCACTGGCCTGTGAAGAATAATGGTGCAGTAAAATAGAAAAATCTGCTTCCCATTCTGTTTCGTGATCAATGGCTGTAAAGAAGATCCCAGCATCTGTCACTTGCTAGGTGTTATCTTGGATTTGTGTTACAGTAAGACTGACTGACCTCACCTGCTAGATACACATCCCAAAAGCCATCCTTGTCCTGCAGCTCTTAAAACCGAGCAGTAATATGAGATGATTGCCACAGATGGGAAGGAAGACCCCAAGGTTATACTGAACGTGTGCTCAGCATGGTATGTTGCAGTCGCAGTGTAACGCCTTGGCCTGAGCGGTCTCCGCGTCACATCATTTTTACTGCATCATTTCCTTCTTTACGTCCTGGTCTGGCAGTGTGGTCTGAGTGTGTTCATTTTGCTGCCTGCTGCCTTTCCCTTTTCTTTCCTGTTAATGTCTCAGTAAATCTAATCTGGCTGCCAAAAAAACAATCATAACAGATTAATAATCAGCAGAGCATTTTCAGAGCTCTTCCAAATGTTGACTGAAGGTTTTCTTTTAAACCAATATAAAAATTATGTAAGCTACTGTACTTGAGGTACTCTTGAGCCAGATTTACTGTGAATATTCCAGTTCTCTATTTGCATCTGACAACAAGTTGAGCAGTGGAAGTTATAGCATACAAAATATTGCAGAATCTTGCAGTGGATCATTGCTGAGCTCTTAGTAACTGGACTGAGCAGAATAGATTACATTCTCAGTAAACTAACAGTTCTATATCTATATAATGCTGGTGTTAGTCACAACAGCTTTTGCTTCATTCAACAAATAATGAAATAATTTTGCTTTATGTTATTATTTTACTTATTGTGATTTGAGCCTATTTTATTATAGGTATTGTGATGTAAAAAAAATATATACACACAGTAGTTTATCATTTACAGACTTACCTCCAAAATGATGCTCTCACCAGAGAAGAAGCAGAAGTGTGTCTGGTGCAGTTTTGTCCAGAGAATAACCTACTCTGAGCATGAGAGAAGTTGTTTGGTAACTAGTATATGGAAAGCGTCTAGAGGCTTTTTAATGCTAGAGATCCTTCTTGCTACTTGTTTGACTTGATTTTAAAAATTTACAGTCTGCATCTTTGCCCTTTTAAGTAGATACGGTGCTTCAGGAGCTGATTGAAAAGTTTTCTTCTCCCGGTTTCCTGAAGCGCCTTGCTCTGGCCACTTTGGTGCCTGAACAATTGAACTGCTTCTCAGTTAGGATGATAAACAAACTGAGTTAGCCAGCACTGATGTCATTTCTATTTCCTGCAAGGCATGCTTCCAGTGTCCGGGAAATTGTGCAGAAACAAGTAGTGAAGTAGTGGCTTGCAGAGAAGGGCAGTGAGTGGAGATGTGCCATAATTTTTATGGAGAAGAGTGTGTTCACAAATAAAGCCTAGGGCTGGCAAGGTGACACTCATGAGTTATGGTGCTTGTGTGAGAAAAATCTCATCTGTCTGAAGCTGTCTGCCTCAGTTTAGGATAGCCAGCACAGGTAGAGTAGGCATTTCTTCTGCTTGCTGCTCTGTGGGGTTTCTGTAAATTCACTTAGTCTCCAGAATTGGCACTGCAGTAACAACTATTCATCGCTGCCCACTCCTGACCCCACCTTGTTGACTGGAATGTTGCTTTTGCTGGCTAAAAACAACTGACGCAGGTTGAGGAAGGCATGGCATATTTTGCTGGGACACCACGCTGTGGGGCTTTAGGATTTTAACTGAATGCAAGGTGTAATGTCCTAATTGGACATTGATGCCACTGCTGGCAGCACTGTTAACATTGTTCTGCTCCTGCTAAAGCAAAGGGAGGGGTGCCTGCCTTTCCTAGCAGGACTCAGCATCTCACTTGGCTTGGATGATGAAGCTGTCTCGTGCTCCACATAGTAAGTACTGACTTGCTGAGAAACTGAGGTTTTAAATCAAACTCAGGAATAAAACTGTAACATTATTTTACTAACTACTCAAGTAGTGTCTTTCTACTTTTGTATATGTGTTCCCATTTAACAAAATAAGTAAGAGATGGCATTTGTCTAACAGTAGCAGGGAGGTACCTCAAGGGCTAGCTGCTCTAGGCAGCTGAGGGTTTTTTTGAGTTTTTAAGAATTTTACAGCGGCCAATATGTGAGCTTCCTTTAAAGAAAGACAGAATTACCCTGTGCATGCTTACAACTCCATAATCCACTCCAGCAAATAAAAAGAATCACTCTGTTTATTTAATCAGAAATAGATCAGTACAAAATGTACAGAAAAAGCAGTACAAATTTACAAATATACATTTTTGCATTCCTCAGTCATCAGACTTCATACTAGTCTAGCTTAAAAAAAATTCCCATTCCTGGTACTGTCTCCTCTCACCTTCATAACATTGCATCTGAATCCCACAGTCCAAACAGTTACGTGATGGTTAGAGCTCTCTCCTGAGCTCTTTATCGGGTGCCATCGCCAAACCCTCTGTAAACCCCATTACTCAACTGCTTCTTTAAATCCACCTGACACCTCAGTACACCTTACTCCATTGCTCTTCCACATACTGTCACTCATTTTACATTTTACATATTATTTTAATAGTGAGAATTTGGCAGAGATAAGGCAATGGTTGCAAGTATTCACTACTTAGAGCTACTGGAAGGCTTGAGGGGAGTTGCTAATGTAGTTGGAAATACTGTCATCTAAGACAAAAAAGGATTTATTTTGCTGGCAAAGATTGCATTAGGATGTAAAGCTCTATAAAAAAACTACAATAATATTGAGAATCATTAAATATTACTTAAATAAATAAATAATAAATAGTAATAAATAAAGCCATTTTAGAACCAGTGGAATTTTAACATTCAACCTGCCTTTTAAGATAATTTCTTTGCATATTTGTTTTGCAGTTTTCAGTGAAGGTACCTCAAATAATCCAGTACCATAAATATTTTCAATAAAAATACTATGTTCAGGGCTATTTTCCTGCAGGTTCATTTGAAGCATTGAAAAGCAGCAAAAGGGAGTGGTCTGGTTTCTCTCTTCAGAACTTGGCTAGATGGACGCTCTTATAGGAGTTGTCTTTCAGGCTGTTGAATATCTCTTTGGTGCCGTTCTGCCACTGAAGAACAAGATCCATAGGGGTTTTCCCTTGCTGGTTAAAAAAGCAGAGGAAGGAAGGTTTAATTTCAGCCAGTGATTACTGAGTCCTTTGTTCTTCCCTAAATATTTTTACAGTGTGTCCGCCTGATGCCAGACCCTGCCACACACACAAGGTCACGCTAACTCTCGCCTCCCTGAGATCAGAGTCCTCTTGCTCTACAGGTCCAGTCCCAGCCCTCTTCAGACTGGTGATGAAATCTCTCTGTGTTTCAGTGAGTCTAAGCCATATTAGCAAATACCATGACTAGCAGAGCATGCAGGTGTTTCTTTTGATCTAGTTTAAACTGATTAAAAATACATTTAGATGAGGCTTCAATAAGCCACTCTTCTGTTTAACTGAGAATTCAGATAAGAGTTTGTACTGGTTTAATTAGGTTATAAACCACATCTAAACTAAACAGGAGCAACTTTTGTGTGCAGATTAAGCCTGAGAGAGCAGGTCTTTGGCCTTTGGGGCTGTACCTTTCATGGTTTCCATACCCTTATGAGTGATGATGCTGGGAATGGCCCTGCTTCAGAGAGTGTGGGCAGAGAGTAGGGAGCACAAAGTGCTGCAGTGATTGGTTTCTTTCTTCCTTCTTAAGTTTTGATTGATTGCCAATCCAAAACATTGACTGGCATTGGTAAAACCCTCTGTCCCTTCCACTGCTGCTTGGTTTGGGAGAAAGGAGCTGTGATGTGCTGTATTTTAAGAAGTGGTCTCAGAGCTCCAGCAGTGCAGCTGCTGTTGCGGTGGCTATGAGCAAAGAGTCAGATCTGGGGCTTCTTAAACTGAAGCTCTAGTGAGCCACAGGGATTTGTTTCCGGTCAGGTTAATAGGTGGTCATCCAGATGTAGTGCTTAGGCTTGCCATTGTCTGTAGGCTTAACAGAAAGGAGATTTCCCTGACAAGCCAAGGTCTTTGTTGTCTCAGTGGTGGTTGAAGCCCAGGAGTTGTGCAGAGAGCAAGTGTCTGTACTTTATATCTTTTCAATATATGTTGTGTGTAATTAAATCACAGAAAGATGTGATGGTGTTTTAAGTTGCAGCTAATGGGTTCTGGTTTTAGAAGGGGTACTGGTTTTTCCTCTTTGCCCTGACTTCCCCCAAGTCATACTTTCCCTGTGTCAGCTCTGCTTTAATTAACTCTGAAGTGATCTAATTAAGTCTGTTCACAACAGTCTCTTCTGGCCTTGAAACCTATGAAACTGCTCTGAAGGGAAACTTATTCTAGAGCATTTTGAATTACTGCATTTTTTTTTTTTTTGCTATTACTTACACAATTCTTGATAGTTAGATCCGCTCCATACAGAATCAGAAGCCTGATCATTTTGTAGCGGTTCAGCCTCACGGCATCATGCATCGGTGTGTCCCCTTCCTAGAGGCAGGAGACATGGACCACAGCGTCAGTCCCGCTGGGCCAGCGCCACAGTCCAGCCCCAACCATGTAGCTGGGGATTTTTACAGGCAAGTGGAACTCTCGAGGCAGATAGCAGCTTGATGCTGCCTGATAGCTGACAGGTAAGGAGCTGTGTGTACTCACTCTGTCTCTGGCATTGAGATCTGCTTCACAGGCGATGAGGTGCTCCCCGCAGTCGTACTGACCTGTTCTCACAGCCACGTGCAAAGGGGTGCTGAGCAGCTGAGAGGTGGAGGAGAAAGCAGTCAGTGGCATGGAGCAGGTAAAGACGGCTTCAAGAACAGCCACCAAAAATTATCTACTTGGAGTAAGGGTCAGCTTTTCAACTCCAATTAAAAAAGCTGCAGAGTCCCAGAAGCACATACCTTGTCTCTTGCATTTCTGTTTATCCCTTTGTCCAGTAAGAATTTCAGAACATCCAGGTTCCCCCCCCGGCACGCCCAGTGCAGGGCTGTAGATTCAAGCTGCAGCAGGAAAAATAAATTGAAAGTAATTTAATTCATCGTTATATTTTAAAAAAAAAAAATTAACTATTTTGATCAAATTTCTAACTCAATCCAAAATAATTTTCATGCAATTTAACCTAAAGCACTTCACCATAATCACTGAGTTGTTTCTAGTAACAGCTTTTCTTATTTTGCCCTAATTTCTTTAGTACTGCAAGTTTCTCTCTCTTCACACTTGCTGCATATTGCTTAGAGATCTTAGCAACGCTGCTGTGAGAGAGGATGTGTTCTGTCCATTCTGTGAACTTAGAAGTCATCTTTAAACAGCCAGGTATGGTTCTTCTGGCTGGTATGTGCTAGTTTTAGTATTTTTTATTCAATGCCTTTTGCATTCTAAACTGCATAGAAAATGAAGCTGAAGGGAAAGAACAGCTCTCTTTTAAAAAAAAAAAAAAAACAAAACCAAACTTCCAGATCCACAAAGTGGATCAGAACCCTTCTCCCCCACAAAATTCAGTTTCTCTGCACTCAGCTCTGCCAGGAGGGGTGGAATGTCCTGTGCAGGTCTGGCTCTGCCTGTTGTTCCTCCTGTTCCTTACGCCTGCCATGAGCACCGCTGAGCTAATCGAGGGGGAACAAGGTTGGCTGGTTCCAACTGTTTAGCAAAGGGATGAAGAGCTGGCAGCAGAGAAACAAATAAACAGCTGCAGAAGCCCTTGACACTCAGCTGCCCTCGTGGCCAGCATTCCAGAGGAGCAGGGGTCTCTCCTGACTGCAGCCTTGAAATCCCAGTGGAGAATGTACACATTGCCCTGAGCCCTGGATCCGTGAGTGGGACAGTGGTATCTCCACCACCTGCTAGCAGGCTGAAGCGGTAGCCTGACCTCAGCTCTCTTACCCTACATTAGGCTTTGTTGTTTATGGTGGTCTACTGGCCAACGTGTTCCTCCACTTCCTGTGTTTTCCAGCAACCACTTTGGCAAAGGGAGGCAGACACCCCCTCCTGAAGCCTCTTCTCAGCAGTGTCATTTTAAGGATAAACTTAAAAGATGCTCCTCTTTTATAAGCAGCACTTCTGTAAGTGCTTCTCTTGGCACTTGTAAAATAATGAGCAGTTTTTTGAAAGAAGTGTAAGTTGATGTGCATACCATGTCTTTCTGTTCAAGCTGGGCTCCAGCTTCCACCAACTTTTTCACCACCTCAAGATGTCCTTCAGAGCATGCCCTGTGCAACGCAGTGCGTTTGTACTGGCAATTAAAACAGTGCAAGGTCAGTTATTAAACACAGCACAAAGAGACATTTTTACATCTTTTCTCCCCACCTCCCTAGTATGATGGCAAATGCATACTTTATGCTGATTCATTTTCAAGAGCTAATACTTTTGAGACCTGAAATCTGCTAAATTTTAATAGCATCCTGATAGCTGAGAGCTGCCTACCCAGCACCTTTTAAAGGGTGTGAGAAATATCTGCAGTGTGGCATTCAGATTGAAAGCGATGTCTGTTGAGCTCCCCCATCCAACATGCTATGCTGCCTTTTGAAAATGCAGCTTATGCATTATGGAGTAGGAGGGCAGGCAGCATCACTTTCTTTGTTGTTCTGCGGACAAATTTCTTGTCTGTTCAAGACAAGATTGTTGTCTTCAAGGTTGTAAGACCACCTGCTACAGAAAATCAGGGTCTCCTAGGCACCAACAGCTTTCTTTTAAATATAAAGATTCTTTTGAGGTAATATTACTTTGAAGGGTCCCAATGGCCCCATTATCACTAGAAAACTCAGTATAACAAACTTCCATCATTTACACACTTCCCCTCACCCTTTTTTTCTCCCCAAAAGTGTGGAAGCTACAAAACCTAGTGGTAAAAGTTACTTCTGCTCTGTAATAACGTCTGTTCTGTTGCAGGCTTTGCAGAAAGAAGGAAGATTGTACCTCATCACAGACATTTGGATCCCCTTTGTCTGACAGGTATTTTTCAATTACTGGCAACTTATTCTCCAATGCAGCTCTAAAGAACGTCGGTATATCCACTGGTCCTGTCTGATGGAAAGAAATATACAGGGTGTAAATGCGTGTGGCGCAAAACCCCACTGATGCTTTCCCAGAAGAAGGCACTTTGAAATAACTTACAAGGACTTCTGGTTCGGGTTCCTTTAAAACAGGAGCTTTCACTTTCTTGCATTTTTTCTTCTTCTTCAGCTGGATAATTTTCTCAAGATCCTCCAAGTTTTCAAGCTTTGACCTCTCCTCTAATTTCTTCTTCTTCAGCTGAAATGAATCAGGGAAGCCCATAAGCTGAGCTGAGTGTGACCACTTCTCCCTTGCAGAGTGGCAGGACAGTGTGTGCTACTATTCAGCTGAATGCAATTAAGACTAGACGAACTTTGAAATAAATTGTTTTTTGTTTTTTTTTTTTTTTTTTTTTTTTTTTACAGCTAGGGCTAATTGACCATTAGAATAAGTTACTAAGTGTGTGAGAAACCCTACATCATCTATAGCTTTTCTTACACCATTGGACCTCTTCCTAAATGCTGCTTCAGCCATATGTTGTGGGACAGATAGCATAAATTTTTGGTCTGTGTTAGTCTAGGAGTCAGAGCAGCACTGTATTTCCTTCTGGCCCAAAAACTTCAGAAACCTCATGTGCAGCTTATGAGAGCTGGGAAGCCCCTGCAGTTTTAACTGACTTCCACCAAGCGTTTTGCCTTTAGCCTCTTTTATGATGCAGTCTCTGATTTATTGTAACTTAATGCTCTTTGATGAAAAATACACCCTTAAGTGAAAAGCAAGGTTTACACTGATTTTAGCATTTCAATCAGTAAGTGTTACATTTTGGTAAACAGCAAGAATGTCCCCAGTATCCTTGGAGGGGCAGTTCAATAAACATTTAAGACTTCTCCGAGCCCGCTTGTAAAAAGCGTCCCTGCGTGAAGTCGATGTGAGGCACTGGTAACATCAAGAGTGATTGTGTTGCCTGAAGTGAGGGCCAAGATCTCAGGCACAATGAGTTGTCCTTGACTTCAGAAGGGGGATTCACAAACAAGGGGTAACTCTGGGTGAATACAGATGACAGATTCTGTCCAATGGTATCCTTAAGGGTAAGTATATTGGTGAGACCCTGTCATATGGTGTACATTTTTTTCAGCTGAATTCTTATTCAAGTTATTTTCACCTCTTCTTTTATTATTCTCTGTATACAGGGTTTGATCTGTAGATCATTGACTTAATGGGAAATAATTATGTTGGCTGAGTGGGCTGTGGATCAACTGGAAATCCAAAAAGTTCTTAAGACCCTGTGGTTGTTTTGGATAGAGGAACTCAAAAAAACCTCTGTAGCAAGTAATGATCTTCTTGTTGAAGGTCAATAGTGTTTATTTTAATGTTTCTGAGGCTCACTTTCCCACCCTTCTTATTTCAGAACAAAGTCTTATGGCTCCTGCTACTTAAACTTTTTCATTCTCAAATTACTTTAAATTTTTAAATAAGTAACCATTCTCAAATTACTTTAAATTTTTAAATAAGTAACCAGTTGGTTACTTATTCACCAAAGAGTTTAATATGTTACAGCTACTCTATTTTTGGGAGGAAAAAAAGCATCAGGGATATAGAGAGAACTGTCATGCTCCAGGAATACAAAACTGTACTTTTCTGTAGACCATTATCACTTTCATTTGTAATGGTTTTTCCCAAATGTGCTAGTAAGCATAATGCAGTGTTTTCATAAAAGAATATTTTCATGAAAGGTAAGGTTTCAAAAACACACTCTGACATCTTTCTTGGGTTAGTTATTTTTGGTGGCAGTCATTAGGTGTGCAAGCTGAAGGTGCCTTACTGGCTATGTCTGTTCCCCCCTTACTGAGAGCGAGCAGCAGGTGACTCTGGGCAGGAAGGAGCCTCAGGGTTTCAGTCAGACATTACAGAGGGGCAGTTTTGGGTTCTGCTTCACAGTGTTACTGCCTGCATCCATGGGCTACAGGAGTCAGCAGATCTCCATGGCCTTCAATGGACTTTAGACCAGCCTCCATTGGTAGTGATCTCCCAAGGGTTTATCTAGTTCACCATGCATGTATTTCTAACTTAGAAAGAGGCAAAACTCAAAGGGCTTCAGCAGAAAGTGCACATGGGATTATAAAAAGCCAAGCACAAAACCCAAGAGCCTACCTCTGCTTCTAGTTTTTTCTCCTTCTCATAAGCCAGATCACCTCGGGTCAGTGAGTGTGCAGGGACTGTCTTCAGGTCCTCCTGCTTCTCTAATCTTACAGCAGCTTCATACTCTCCATTTTTGAAGTCCTCAGGGAGGAAGCTGCCAGTCTCTTTATCATCAGTTTTCTTCCCAGTCACCTGTAAAAGCAAACGTGGTACAATATGAGCAGCAGTTTCATGACTGCAGTAGTCACCCCCGGGATTACCTAGAGGCTGATTACATGTCATTCCTGTCCTGCTCCAGGAGTGGTGACAGACAGAGCGCAGACCTCATTCAGCCTGTGCCTGCATTAACTGTGTATGCAAATGGCTGGAGCAACCTCGCTTGCAGGCAGATCATCTGCATCCACACAGCAGCTCCCCCCTTGGCATCTTGAGGGCTTGGGTCAGACCCATGAGGCCACCTCCCCATCTAACTCCCTGATTCGCTGGGACCCACATGCTGCGGTACTGACAAAAGCCAGTTGGGAAGAGCCCCTTTTTTGTTCTGGGTTTTCTTGTTTGTTCACTTGCCAGCACGTGTCAGTCTTCAGCAGGCCATGAAAGGCTGCAGTAGAAAGAGCCACCCCGAGCAGCCACCAGCGCCCTGCGCGTGCTGAGCAGGGGAACCAAGCCAACAGAGTGGGAGGAGAGGGTTTCTCCCTTGGGACCTTACAGTTTTATAGAAACACCTCCAATGCAGTTAAATCGGGTTGCTGAGTAATTTCAAGGCTAGCTTTACCCATTGCTGTCAGTACCAAAGTCCCCATTTACAGCACTCAGCAAAATAGCGGAAGGTAGTTCCTGCGCAGAAGCTATGTGACGCTGTGCAGCAGCACAACTTTTCATAGCTTTTGGAAATATTTCTGATGCTTGATTAAGTGTGTACAAAGAGATGTCTTGTTAAACTTAGTAGAGGCTGTTGTTTATTTTGAGAGTGGTTCAGTAAATTCACGTGTCCTAGACTTCTTTTCCATTCAATCACCTTGTAAAATTGTGTTTGTTGTAGAGTTTACCACTGAAGAAACTGTCAGGCCCTTGTCAAAGAATTTAAGACAGCATTAACTAGCTGTATGGCAGTTCCATCTTAACACAGCCATCAGAGTAAAAAAGTGGTTTCTGTATGATGTTCCAGTGTTTCACTGGATCATTCTTGTTTTCCCAGTTTATTGATCAAATCAGGCATTCTTAGTCCAAACTCTGCAGCAGAATGTCCCATTACTTGTGGTCTAGTTTAGACATTATTTTTCAAAGACTTGTTATGCCATGAACAGCAGTGGGTGCAGGAACGGTTAGATTATTATTAGAAAATAATACTTATTACTAAACTGTTAGTTTAGATTTAGAAAATACTTCAGTTTCTCTGCATTGATACCTCCTCCCAGTCCCTTACTGAATTGAAATTACTCAGTGTGATCATAACTTAACAGCTTCTAAAAAATTAAAATTAAAATTGAACTCAAGGTCAAAGGAAAATACATAGCTAAATTTTGGTCAGTCTCTTCTTCCTGGTGAACTGTGTTCTGATGCAAAATCCAAACAGCTATGTAGTTGTATCAGTGGTGAGCCCCCTTTCCCCAAGGAAAAGTTAAAGTGAGAATAGAGTGGGATAACCTATAGCACAGGTTTTGCACCTGGAGCACAGCAGTGCTGGTAACCTGCCTGATCACCTCAATGATCCACAAAGGTTGTCTCTCTCAGCCTGGTATGACAGTCTAGAAAGAAAAGTAATTATGCATAAATGAAAGAAGGTTGTACCTACCAGCTCTTCTACTTTCATCATCATCATATTTGCTGGTGTTTGAAGGTTGTACTCCTGTGTGGCTGCAACTCCCAAGTGCTCAGACCTGCTCTGCAGGGACCACCACGCTAGCTTGGCTTATATATCTTTGGGAGAACTGTGCTTGAATGAGATAATCTTCCAACCTGGGAATCCAAGTATGCCCCTTGGGCTCGCCAGCTGAGAGGTAGGCTCCAACTCATTCCAGACATGTTAACAAGCCAAATCTGGTGTCCAGGCAGGGAGGGGGGCGTCAGTTGGGCGAGGAAGGGTGAGCCTTACAGTCTGACCACACCGAGTATGTGAATCGGAATGAAATGTGAGCTCATCGTTCCTTTGGCAATGACCGCACGGCTCAGCAATGCGAGTCATTCTGTGTTCCCAGTGCCCACTAGGACAGCTGTCTGTTGATACAGCATTATAATTTCACCTTCTTTTTTTAATTTTTTTTTTTTAACTGACATTCAGATGATTGTAAGATACCGGAAAGGGTAAGTGGCTTATGTACAATACTTGTCGTAATATCTTCCTGATAAACAGATTATGATCCCTTAAGTCTCAGAAAGCCATTCTTTTCATTGCTATTTGTTCTCGGATGATAAACAGTTTTAGGGGAAAGACCTTTTCTCATCATGATGGCAATCTTCTATATTTGTGAGAAGGAATTCTCTGAAAGGATTACTAAGCCAGAATGATGTCTCTGGTGCTAAAAGGGCCTATGACATGATCAGTTACAATCAGTGCAGGATCTCAAAACAGCAAGCTTTGCATTTTTCTGAGACTTTGTCAGTGATCATAAGCAGAATAATAAATTCTGTCCTATTATGTCAAAAAAAAAGGTAAATCTAATACTGTTTTCTCAGGCAATATTTTCATTTTGGTTATGAGAGAATGGGGCACAGAAGTTATTTGTTCATTTTTGGAGATAAGATGGGATATAGACAGATATATACAGATGATGTGTGTGTTTTGGGGAAAAGGAGTTATTAAGTCCTTCGGAAAAGCTTTTCTTGTGCCGTGAATCAGAGCAGGCTGGAAGCAGGAGGATAAACACCAGCAGGAGGCAGTTTTATAAAAGGAAGACACACTAATCTTTGCATTTAAAGAGTGTGGATAAATGCCAACAAAAATCAGGTCTATCGTTCCGTAATGCTTGGAACTCCTGTCTGGTGAGGTACAAGCCTGGCTGTAGGCATTCAGGTCACCTGCTGAAATGAATACAACTGCTCAGGTGCTTCAAGTACAACATGTACATAAGTGCTTCATCAAATCAAGACCTAACTATCTTGGGTGTTGTTTATATCATTAGCATCATTAGCGTGCTGGGTTCCTGACACTGACCTTTCAAGGTGTCTCTCTTCTGAACTATCTCCCAGTAATCTGAGTACATCCAAACTTGTCTTCTAGTGCCCATCATACCTATGCCCTCCCTTTCCCTGAAATGAAGCTGGACATCAGGCGGTTCCTTTACTACTCAGAATATATATGACATTAGAGGATGAGCCCCAGAACTAAAATAGAGTATGTGGCAGCAAGAGAACCTTTCAGAACATTTTTTTCCAAACCTAAGTACAGCCAGGGTATCATTCCCCCAGAGTGGTATATCCTGAATCACACTGCCGGGCTTTTTTTTTTTTTGCAGCAGTTTTGTACTCCTGCTGTATGTCTCTGTGATAAGAGGCAGCTTGGTTTGGCTTTCTCTTGTTTACAAATGTGTTGTAACAGCTTATCTCAGTCTGTTTTGTTCTGGAATGCTTATTTGGGAGATTGTCTCGAAACCCACAGCCCTAACAGGATGGCTGCAAAGACCTCTTCTCGTTTAGTGGAAACAGATCACAGTGGAGACCTAATGCGGGGAAAAGAAATGTAGGGGATTGCTTTAAGAACAAAAACTGTTTAAGAAGCTGTGAACTACTCCATTGTATTTGAAGCTTACTTTGAAGCTTGTTTTTGCTTTCTTCTTTTTAAACTTTACTTTTTCTTTTTTTTTTTTCCTTTCCTTTTATTTTAAACAGCCTGATATATAAAACTGACTCAGCAAAACCTAAACTGGAAGGTTTAAGTGGATAGATCTTCCTCTGCAAATGGTACGTAAATCCAGAGCCAGAGTCGCTTTACAGTAAACCTCAGTGCTCTGAGGGGAAACACAAACCCGCTTCTCACATCATGAGTGCTACCAAAAAATCCCAGCTTCCTTAGAGGTAAATCAGTAATTATTTTTAAAATATCTTGTCCCTGATGACTAAAAGAATAACAAAGAATAGAAAAGAATCTTCCTTGATTATCCTGAGTTTCTGTGTGAAAAGGGTGGCACACAGAAACCCACTTTAACCAGAGGCTGAAATCTGAATTCATCTAATGGTAAATGCTTTTAAGCTAAATGTCATGTAAACCCTACTGAAATAGTAGAAATGCACTGATTCGTATCAGCTAAGACTCTTGGCCGGATGCTTATCACTATTGCTTAATATTGGAGGGGAAAGTAATATAACGAGCTTGCAGCCTTGCGCTGGACTGTAACCACTTAATCACCTTTCAACAAGTGAATTCTCGTTAAGGTGGTAATAGCAGATGGTCACTGGGAGACGTGTAATACAAAGATGAAAAACTCTTGCCGCTCTGCTAAAGGATAAGGGCAGAGCAATGACCTGCAAGGTGTTAAGGCAATCGGATATTGTCACAAAAAAAAAAAAAATTCACAGAGAAAAACACAGAAGGGCAATAGGCTCAGCAGGACAGAGAGAAAACTATATGGCACACCCTGTTCCCTGCGATCAAGAGAGAAATTATCTGAACAGTGTAAAGAATTTTTGTAATTTTTTAAAAAAAGTGTTTAATGGTAGAGTGAAAGCATTGTATGTGATACAGATGATATTGCTACCTCTTGTCCAGTGTGTTACTGTCACGTTTTCAATGCTGTCACTACTGTACTCAGCTATCTTACATTTTCCAGCACTCTGCCCTTGGCTCTGCCCTTGCATCCGAAGATGTTGCCCTTTGGAATGCCATTGTGCCTGGCTGTCTCTGTCCATCTCCTGCCGCTAAACAAGTAAAGGTATGAAAAAATCAGTTGCTGGGGAGTAGTTATGCACCTAAGAGGGTGTTAATCCAGCAAACTATGTTCCATGTGTATACAGTCAAGGATAAATTCGTACCCAAGGTACATGTAAGAAGCAATAACCCATGGCTTACTCCTGGATTAGTGACCTGTTGGTGTGTAATGGCTTATTTCTCAGTATGTGTGAGCATCCAGCGTGCCTTACGTATATCCACATACAACAAAGCAGTAAATAATAGTATATTGCAAGAACTGTGTTTGTTTCCTCCTCCATTTTAGCTGTTTGTTTTCCATAAAAGATAGGAAACACTTTTATTTGTCTAACATATACTCTCTGATATTTATTCTCAGAAAGCAGTTGGGGTATGAGTTAACTCTAACATGCAAATTATGCCACTCATGCTCTAACGTTTTCAACACAGTGATATATGTATATCTGTCTACTTTTTCTAAAGTGGTCAGGGAATTGCTACATCATCTGCTTAAAAAAACTTGGAGACTTCTTATCAATGTATTTTTTTTGTCTATAAAACTGCTAAAGAGAAACACATCAGCTCCTTAGGGAAAAAAAAATCCCCAAACCATTTTACCTAGGAATATAAAGTTAAAGTACAAAATTAGAATATGAAAAATTATTAAATTAAAGGATGAGGCTATAATTGCATTTTTTTTTTCAGATCAGTTGTTATCAAAGAAACAAAGAAGTCATAGTCTGGCAGGTTGCTGCTCTGGCCAGCAGAGTCCTCTGGTGTCAAAACCCAAACCAGCAATGAGTCAACAGTTGCATCACTTACTGTAGGGCTTAAAAAAACCCTCCTCAAATGATGTTAGGGTTGGGGATTTCACATACATAGAAAAAAAGTACTGTGATTTCTATTTAAAAACAAGGGATTTGAATTTATCTGAGGCTTTGAGCTTTATCATGATGGCATTTGTTCGACACATAAACCTGGCTAATTCTCATTAATGGGTCTCAGTTAACAAGGAAGTGCAGCAAAACACACCAGAAGGGTTGTTATCTATGGTCAAATGGGTTTATCTACTGGCTACTTGGCCTTCCTAGACAGCAAAACAGGTCAAGGTCCTGCTGCTCCAGCACACCTATCCTGATGCTCTGTTCATGTAACCTCTGACTACATTTTCATGTGGTCAAGGAAGTGCAATATTCCCTCAGCTGCTGCAAAAAGGCTTTTCTTTATCAATGTGGAGTTATCTAAAGAGTTTCTGCCATTCATAAATACTCCAGAAGAACTCTAAGTCAGACAGGACGGGAAAAGCGCTTAAAGTAGAGAACTGCAGAAGAAGTTACTATCCTTATGGTGAGAGCATGCCTGCAAATCTCGGTCACTTGAGTCATGTACCTATCAGCAGGTACCTATCAGCATAGGTACCAACTGCTCTGCAGTAAAGCACAGCCAGTGCTTTTGGCTGGCAGCAAGGGAGAACTCAGCTTCACTCCAGAGAAGCTGCGACATTTTTAAACTTTATTTTTATATTGAATTTAAAATTGTCTAACTTAAAGTCTCCAGTTATTGAATGTCTCTCTACCTTTGTCTGAAAGCTCCTAAGTGCTCCCTCTTATCCCAGTAGTGCAATGCCTTTTTGCTGTGTAAATGTAAGGGGATACTATAGTTTTGGGCGATACAAACATCCCTCTGAAATGCTGCATGGCATGAGCAGGACTTTTCCTTGTTTATGCAGAAAAAAACCCAGGCCCTCGCTATTCTTCTCTCCACTTGCACAGCAAAAGTAGCAGCTCAGGAGACTCAGGAGGGCTCCATCACACAGCAGTGCCAGGCTTCATGGGCTGTTCATGAGGGAGTGATGGTCACTTGCAACTGGCTGCTTCAAATTTGGGAATTCCACTCCGCAAAGGTGGCAAGTTTATATGGAGCTGCTTACCAGCAATGGCCAAATAACACTCAACCATTGCTTTTCCCTTTTTCAACCAAATTCCAGTCATAAAATGTGATAACAGGGATGACCTTGAGAGGTTATCTAGTCCAAGTTTCTGCTCAAAACAAGGTCAAAATTAGATTCAGATAAAGTTGATCAAGGCTTCATTCAGTCAGGTCTTGAAAACCTCCAAGGACAGAGATTTCATAATTTCCCTGGCCATCCAAATCCTGAGTATCCTCATAGTGACTTTTTTTTCCTTCTATACAATTGAAACTGTCCCTGTTTCAATTTATGAGCATGATCTCTCATTCCCGTAAACCTTTGTAAAGAACCTGACTCTGCTTTCTTTATAACTCCCTTGTATATGCTGCTCTTAGTTTCCCTGAAACTTGGTCTTTTCCAGGCTGAACAAGCCTCATTTACCCAGCCATTTCTTACAGGGTAAGTGCTCCAGCCCCCAGCCATCTTGGGAGTGATTTTACATCATTGTTTGGACACATGATGAAAATACTAAACGATGTTGTACCAGGAACTGATCCTTGTGGGAATCTGCTGGAAATAGTTCCACTCATTACTCTCACCATTTTGCGATCTGTCAGTGAGCCAGCTTTTAGTTCTTCCAAAGTGCATCCTTTTAATTCCATATAATGCATGCTTTTTAATGATACCAACATATGCCATGAAATGAAATGCTTTGGCAAGACCCAAGTAAAATGCATTCACGTGAATACTACTCTCAACCATGCTGTGGAAAGATACTTGTTTAAAATGATCTGCTTTGCATCCAGCCACATGGATTGGCATTTGTTGCATGTAATGTGTCCAATTCTGTCTTGATAAAGCTGTGGTTAACCCTTCCCCCTGTTTTCCCAGAACCGAATCAGGTCAGCCTGCCTATTGTTCTCTTTCATCGGTTTCAGTCAGCTGAAATATCTTGGGAGCTAAGGAAAAACAAAAAGGAGCTTCTCTGCTTTACTGGCACTGAGACTGGCCTGTGAGATCTTTGGATGCAACCCAAGAGGATGCTCTACCTCAGGAGGTTCCTGCATCTTGTGAATAAAAGGGCACCCAGGGAATAAAGGTGAGAAGAAATCAGATGGATTTTACTTAAAAATCTGAGATGTTTTCATATAACATTGGTTTTGTAATCTCTTAACAAAACTATAGTAAGTCACAACACTGATGTAATATGTGCACTCAGGCATTACAGCCTCTCTCCTTCTCATTTACTGAAACCACATCTTCTATAATGTTAGAAACAGGTTGAGGAGATTTTGAAAATTGTTATTACCTGGAAAAAACAACCCTTTTGTTTTTGGGGGGGGTTGTTTGTTTTTTTGTTGTTGTTGTTGTTGTTTTTTGGGGGTTTTTTTTTTGCTTTTAACATATTGCATTTAAAAATGTAAATTCATAAATCTGCTTTATATTAAATTTGCTTTTTCCCCTGCTTTCATGAGATGAGGTTTCATTGGCAGTGAGATACCATTGGATTCGTATCCAAGCTATTTTTAGCAAGTATCTCCTTTGATTGCCGTAATACCATTGAGGGTGGAAAAGCATTGATGCAACTTTAGATTTACATTACAACATATTATGTTGATCATCATCTTGGAACCAGAGGGTAAGTATTTCTGTGACTGCAAACACAGATGGAAAAATCTATTTTCTCCTTTTTTATCAATATGTTACAGGTAAACTGTATATAGTAAAAAGGCAATTTGAGTTTAATTTTAGAAAAGAGAGTAATTAAAAACCAACCAAAACAGAAAAAAAAACAACCCCTCCAAACCCACCTTTTCCTCTAAAGTATCATAATTGGAGGCAAATTTATATCAGATGATGAACTTGGAAAAAACCTTGTGCGCTTTGTAACACACAGAAGCTTTACAGAAGTCCATCACGACACTTTGGCATGGGATTTCTGTATTCTGTTTTATTTCAGGAGAAAATGTACAGAATGCATTAAAAAGGAGGAAGGAGAAGTGAATGATCTAAATTGGTTTCTCTGGGCCTGCAAACTGCAATGTATTCATCTGCAGGCACTATTTTTAGTAAGCTGTTATTTCACAAGAGAAAATACCAAAAATTTCCCCCATAGCTATTTTCTCTCAGCAAAGGCATCTTCACACCAGACCCAGATGGATAAGGAGGCCACGGGGTAGGCCTTTTCCCTGAAAAATCTGTTGTTATCCAAATTAAGGAGCTAGAAAGGTCACTAGGCTATGACTAACCAGCTCTTGCTGAGGCTATACTAAGCCCCTACTCTGCCCATATCTAACTCACATACTCTGTAAAAAATTTTCTATGAGCTTTGTTTTTTTTCTCTACATCTCTCTAGACCATCTGTGTGGCAAAGCCAGTGTAGGGGTAGGCTGTTCTCACGATTACATGTAGAAACACCAGGGAGAGCCTTCTTTTTCCTCCCCTCAGGGCACCGAGGGGGAGGATACAGGACAGCATTAATCAAATGAAACACTAAATATCGTGGTGAAGAAATGTAAAAACAGACACATACTTTCCTTTTTCTGATGGACACAAGAAAAAAAAATCAAGAAACTGAGAGCACTGATGGGCATTCTCATTTATCTATGCTCATCTTTTCTGATGGCCAAAGCTTCTTGCTGGGCAATCGTACAAGTGAACAGATTAAGTGATGTTTCCACCTGAATGGAAAGAAGAGGTCACTGCTTTCTCTGACGCTCTGACACTGATTCAGACCACTGTGTTATCTTCATTTCAAGTGAGTGGTCATTTGATTCTGTTGAGTAACCTTATGCTTTTATATCACATTGAATGATGAAGAGGGGAAAGGGCATTGCTTTCCTGCTTAGCAGCACAAGTGGGAGAACTGGTCTGGAGGAAGTAAGAAATTACCCAGATCTTTGCGAAGAAACTGCAGTTTGTAAAACCTAGCACAGTTTTGGCTAGTTATTTTGTTTTCTTCGTAAAGTCTCTCTGCAATTCTTTGTTTTGGCAGAAAGTGGAAGATAAATACTGAAATATTTCATGTCTGTCTAAATTCTGCTGGGCTCCCAGCTTTCCTGAAGAGAGGAAGTATAGGATATCTCAGACTGACAACCAACTTTGTCTGATTTCCAGCCCAAATACATCTAGAAAAACTTTTTCCTTTCCTTTCCAATGTTCTTGAGCCTTATTTGTCAGAGGTCAAACTCATGGTCACAGTCAAACTCTTTCTTTTGCGCATGCTTGCTCAGCATGCCAGACTGCCAAGTTTGTTGCCAGGTACAGATGAATTTGTGGCTATTCTCACAATTTCCTATTGGGCTTTCCTCCTTTAGCGTTTGTTCATAGAAATCAGAATAAAATCTTTCCCTCTCTTTTGAGAGAAAAAAATAAGATTCACTTGAAAGGTATATGACATTTGTCACCTCCTATCAGAAATCCCTACGAGGTAACCCAGCGACCTGCACAGATGGAAGATATAAGAATTGTTGCTTTGATCAAAAGTCAGTAAATAAATAAATCAACAACTAGAGAAAAAATATGCTGAGAAGAGCCAAAATAAAGCACTGCCATGTGCTTTGAACACCTACCCAGCAATAAGAACACTATTGGTGTATGCTGCTTCCTACAATGGTCATTTGATTTTTGAGGGCTACTGCCATGTGCAGCCTCTATCCCAGAAGCACAAACACAGGGACTTCAAACACTGAATTTGTGATACCACCTCTAGTAAAACTTGAAGCGAATCCCAAGAGTATGCATACATGCTTCCCTCAGCTTAATGTCTCAGATTTCATGGAAAATTGTATAGCTTAATGCTGATGAGGTTAGAAATGATGTTTTCACCAGGGATTTTTAAGGGAGGAAGAGCACCACATTCTTTATCAACTACAAATTGTTGATGAGAGAATGAAAGCATCTTCTCATTGGAAATGAGTGTTTTGTAGAAAGACCTCTCAAGGCATTACAGTATCATCCACAGGAACACATAGCTATGAGGCAGACCTCCAGCCTGTTGAGCCGTGTGAGTTAATTCCAAGTAAAACATTAGATCTGTCAGTGCCAGTTGACTGAGAAAGTCAAGTTAACTACTAAATACACCTTGCAAGTGCCAAGGACTCTCTGCTTATGATTTGCACAACCAAGAACTAGTGGGAGAAAATGGTAGATTTTTACCTTCAGGTTAAAATGTGTAGATGAAGCAGTTCCTGGATATGAAATCATTAAGGTTGTAATGCCAGATTTTACTTTTACTGTCTGAACAAATTTTTTAGAAATGTGGAATAGTAATGTGAAGGTGATTTTTCCAAATACAGAATTTCTAGACAACTTCAGTACTAAAGTGCTCAGATTTGGAGAAGTCCTATCCTTTCTGATCTGAAGCAGCATCAAGCACCTGCAGTCCCAGAGGCACTGAAGATTCTGTGTTGGGTTGCCCGCTTTTCTGATGCTGAGAGGGAACAGTCAGAATGTATCTTCCCACGCGAGCTGTAAGTTAACAAAAAAAGAAGCAACCTTCACATTTCATGCAAGATGATGGAAGGATATTAACATTTGTAGTAACTTATGACTTTACTGCTTAATTTTCCACTGACCTTTCAAAGAACTACTTTTTTTTTTTTTTTACTGAGCTGCATAAGTAGTAGTGTGCATGTGTTCATTATGTTCTAGGGCAAGAAGTAGTTCTAGAAAATAGATGAAATTTTGCTTTTCTCTTCTTTGTTACAAGTTGGTAAATACTTAGCTAGCAACTCAAGGAAAGCAACAGCCTTGATGCCTGATTATCTCTTTGCCATTTTGCTGCAGCATGTCACCTTGTCTTTCTAAAATTGACACCACCCCCCCTGCCAAGCCCATGTCCTGTACCAGAACTCATGGTGCATGCATAAAAATAATGATGGTGTGTTTATTTGATGGCTGACTGCAATAGAATGAAGACATTGAGAAAGCTGGTTTTATCCCAGGGTTCCAGATATCCTTCATAAATAAAGCTAGGAAAAAAAACATAATACCTTGAGTAAGGGGTTAAAATGTAATTTTTTTTTTTTTAATTACAACTGCACATTTGAGAATGGCACTTATTAATCTCTTATCAAAGCATTCTATTTTTCTTTGATCTAACTATAATTCATTGAGAGCAGTTGCCACAGGCATCTGTAATCCTGCTTTAAATCCCTCCATGAGTTCCACTCTGTTCCAGGCTGGCCTTTTTCCATCCAGCGTGGTGAATGTATTCTCCCTTTTGTTTGTATGTGCATCTCCCATTTGTCTCAGCTGGAGTTACAGGCGCTCACATACACATGAATACTCCCTTCAAGTGTATGCTTTCTTTGTATTTTGTTTCACATATTCATTAATTAATATGGCTATTTGCTAGCCAGGAAGATCTCAGTTGTCTTTATTAATGGAGCCTTCAGAATGTGGGGAGTAGATAAACATTTTCTTGCTTGTTATTGTCTAAGAATAATGGCAGAGACATGTGGTAGCAGCTTTCACAGAGTGATAGTGTTTCATTGGCATATATAGAACATTTTTATTAAAAAAAAGGACTAAGACTAAGAGCTGGAAAATGCTGTAACCTCTGCCAGTGCAAGTGGGCTGGGTAATTTTGAAGCAGTCTCATAGCTGTTCCATACTTGCAGTGAAGTGCTGGTCTGCCTTACACACATAAGGCATTTTGTATTGATGGGCTGTCCCAAGCCATTGACTTGGCACCAAAGTACTCCAGTGAAATGAAAATCGTATGTAATATATTCAGAGACTGATGTGCCCATTTCTTACTGAAAATAAAACCAAGCACAGTGGATTGTAGTAATTACTTAGCCATCCACAAAATTGTGGGGGACTTCTGTGTCAACTTGGAAACAGAATCAGGGAACTTGCAGGTTCTTGGCCTGAGTGCACCTCCATGTTCATATCAAAGTTACAGCTGGGTGGAATCAGTCCATGTGGTGTTTATGGACTTTTTAAAAAGCATAAACTTACAGATATATAACTGAACAGATTAATATTCAAGCAATTCTATGACTGAGCTAATTACTGCACCGCGTTAATCTAGTAATGATGGGCATACCTACCCCTAGGACACCAGTATTAGCCAGACCAATGTGTTGTTTTGGACTGTGCACTCTCCTTGCTTCTCAGGTCCCCACCATGAATTACCATACAAAGACGTGCACGTTGGCTTAGCTCAAAGAAGCATTGCTATGCAGGATTTTTTTTTGTATTTCACCCTTTCCATGGTAACAGATTCTTTCCAGAGATACAACATACAGGTGACTGACAAAGTATATACAGTAGAATTTGAAATCCAGTGAAGTTCCCTCGCTCTCCTAGTGACAAGTCAGTGTTTACCCATAAGAAATTATTTTATACTGTTATGGCATTATTTCAGGTTAATCACTAAATACTTCAAAACCTGGTGGTGTCCAGGTATTGTAAAAAAAGTAGCATTTGAACTTCTGTTCTATCTTTGGCACTTTTATTTCACATTATATCAGCGCTAGAGAGTGGAGGCTTAGTCAAGGCTGGAACATGTGACAACAGGTGACTCACCTTGTTCACCTACTTCTCACTCACATGGCTTCTCTGTGGAAGGGACTTATATGTGACTTCAGATCACATTAGCAGTTTAAGAGCCAGAGGAAGAGGTGTACTTCAAGTCTTTCAGAAAAATCACTTCTTATTTACTCTGTTTTAGAGACTGCCTTTTGGGATTTAAAGGCCAAGTGGCACTCCACATATTCTGGATTATCAACTTCGTCCTCTTCTTTCAGCACAGGCACTTGTTTGAGGAAGTGAGCA
This sequence comes from Chlamydotis macqueenii, assembly GCF_036417535.1. Classification (NCBI taxonomy): domain Eukaryota; kingdom Metazoa; phylum Chordata; class Aves; order Otidiformes; family Otididae; genus Chlamydotis; species Chlamydotis macqueenii. Next base: position 21,618,711 of record NC_141562.1, read on the forward strand.
TGACCATTTGACTTTTCCATACATATGAAAGCAGGCAATGTGAGAAACGGCTGGCAAGAAAATAGAGCGTGAGAAAATAGAGCGAGGTAGTGGATGGAAGATCTGACCTCAGCAGAAATAATCTTGTATTGAAGAAAAAAAAATCCCAACAATTAATAGCTTAATGAGTACTTTCTCTTAGGCATGCATTTTCTTTAAAGTAGTTACTTCAGTGATCACAGCATTTCTTGACACAGAACTGAGGATTAATACAAGTTTATGATATGTTCTGTTGACTTTTTGACTGTTCATCATTTATGAACATATGAACATTATGATCATATGTTTACTTCCAGGCTGAACTCAAGTCTGGACTCATGTTCTTCCCAGAATTGCTAAGGAATAAAATCTATTTGGACAGATGCTTGGTTTTTTAACAATTCCTGCTATGTTTGTTGTTTCCCAATTCTTTTTTAGTTTTCCTTTACAAGCATACTTTCAGAGAGACCACCACACGCCTCTCTTAGGGTTTGTTTACATCAGTTATGTATTGCACTGGAGGGGTTCTTTTTGGTAATTTTCCTGTGCATCTGCACTTGGAGTCCTGCAGTCCCTCCCTTGGGGGGATCGGAGCCAGGTCCCACACTGGGGTGCCCTGGAGACAGGTTCACTGCCCATGTGGATGCAGGGTCCTCCAGCAGTCACCACCTTAGCCACGCACACTGTGAGCTTAAAGCAGGGAGCCTTAATCACTGCTGAAGGCATGATCTGGTCATACAGCCCCAGAGCCATAACACATCACATCAAATTGTACCCCAACCCTTCCCCATGCTTGCTGCACCAGTGGGCAGTGTAACCATACCCAGCGAGGACTCAAGAACATGTAAGGACAGGACATACACACTTGTCACTAGCTGAGAGAGTTAAGTGGGGGAAAACCCACTCTGCACATATGAACTGCTTTGTTTCTATGGTTATCATGAGTTTTATGTTGAAAATCAGAAGTCGTGTCCTTGTGCAAGAGCCAGTAACTGAGGCAGACCGGTTCCTTTATGAGCTGATCGTTTTGACCAGCTGCTGACAGACATTTGAAATACAGAATGCTAATCACAGCATAGGGATCTGCCAATTTTGTCTTGACAGAAATAGCCACAAACACAAATTACATAAATTCAATCTATGCATAGAGGCTATAAAATGTAAATGAATTAATGGGATATAGGTTATTGAAACATAAGAAGACCTAATGAACTATTCACTGCAAAGAGAAGTGTTATCCTAGGCATGACCTCTGTTTTATTTTGCATTATTTTGCTACAGACACTGAATGTCTAATGGCTTTAGACCTGTTAGAAGGAGTTATAATTCTGTACTTGTCAGAGTAGAGTCACAAACACCTTGTTTAAAAAGTTACATCAAACCCAGAATTTACAGGCATATTTGATTGGATGTTTCAACTCATTTTACATTGTCGTACTTCCAGCATTTCATTCAAGTAAATAATTCAAAGTTTTTTGAATTAACTAGTAAGTTTTACCCATGGTTTATATATATTTCAGGATATTTGCTCTATTTCTCTTTCCGGGTAGTAAGCTCTTCAGTTCATAACTTACATGAGTTGAAGGCTATGGTCTAAAAAGCCATAGTTTCCTGAGATGCCATAGATGAGTTTGAAGCTTCCCTCATAATCACCTCTTACCTCAGACAAGCTAAAAGCCAGCTGGCTGAAGCTAGTATGTCCAAAACAAAGCTGATGCTAACAGAAGAAGCCCTAGAGCTATTTCATTGCTACATAAGATCACCCTCAATTAAAATCCTAAAATCATAAATTAGTCTACAATGCCTTTTGAAAACCCACTAACCACAAAACAGGTGCTGCGTTCAGCATCTTTGCAGGCAGTTGTGCCACAGTTACACTGGACTCAAGCTGGGTTGTCCCAGTTCACTTAAGATGACAAATAACCATTTTACCCTCTCCTTGACCAGCACGGAGTGAATTGATGTCACTTATGTCCTGCTGGCTGTGTGATGTCAGCCAGTGAGATGGCTCATGAAGAACTATCACAGGAATCAGGGCATCTGTATGGAAGGCATTGCTAGATGCAATAAAATGACCACAAACATCACCATGTTGAAGTGCACAGCTTGTCTCTCTGTTAAGGCTTTTCACCTCACTTTCAGGACAATATTTGTCCGAAGTCAACTAAACACAAAAACTCAACCACAAGACTTCCCAGCTGACAGGAACAAGTTATTAATACCAGTTCTGCTCAGAGGAGAGATATGGAAACAGCTTCTATGAAAAATTCATCAAATCCTGCTTGTTCTAAGCATGGATGGGTTTCCACAATCATCTCTTCCCAGCTTGCAAGGACAGTTATCTGCAAGATTATTGCTAGGCTGAACTACTGTAGTGAACTCTTCGAGCTTAGCATACTTCCTACCTCATTAAGATGGCTTGAGTATGAGGCATGAAAGGGAACAGCTGCTAATAGAGTCTTTTAAAAATGACATGAGGTATTTATTAGTCATAATAGTACCAAGTAAGAAAGAGGAGTCAAGTAACTGTTAGAAGCATCAGTCAGAAGTGGACAAACTCAGCTGAACACAGAGCTGTGAATACACATCCCTGTCAGCGCAAGTGCAACGCCACCTCTGCAGCCACTGTAGCTGCACGTTCATGGAGCCACTAAGTCCAGGGAAAACATGTGGGGTCAGAAACTTGCAGAGCTTTGGCTGAAGACTAATAACCTCAGCAGCTGCTGACTCTCCCTTTTACTCTGTCTATACAGGGAATGCAAGCCCTTCACACTAGAAACTATTCCCAGCTACAGCTGCTAGGTATTCATAACAAATGTCTAATGGCTAAAATTGTGTGCTGTGGACAGTGTCATCTTTCATGTCACATGGGGACAATTGTGTATTTCCCACTGTGGCTAGGATACTGAGCTGTCATCCTAACATCATCTGGAGCTGTCCTCCTAGACCAGGAACTGCTGTAACTGAGCAGTAAATTCTGATCCCTGCTGATGCCTCCTTTGTATCAAGTTACTGTCTTCTAACGTTATAGATAAACCAGAACCAGGTAGCTGCCACTGGTGTCTGACTGCAAGAGAGGAAGTGTGACTGTAATAGCCCTGTCTATGACTTGCATTCAATTCCAGGTCACAGCAGGACAAGGGACAGACATGTCCCATTCCAGAGTCCCTGCAAGTGTGTGCTTCCTAAGGCAGCATGCCTTCTGTGCTGATGTTTGGGATGATCTGGAGAAAACATGAGGAGGATTTATTCTGTTGATGATTGAATGTAGCTGGGGTGCCACTGACCATAGTGAAGTTTCTGCTAGATTGCTCTGAAATGCCTTTCTTCAAGTAATCCTGAATCCATCTTCTGGGAATAGCACGCCTTTCTAATGGTTAACACTGCAGAGCTGATCTGAAAAGTATTTCCATGAATCAACCCATTTTCCAAATCCCAGAATTTGGAAACTTTACAAAAATCTAATTTTTGTTAGAGATAGTTTTGTTAAGATAAAGTGAGATGCTACAAGCAGTCTGATGAGCTGTAAAGCTCAGAGAAACTACTATAGTGGGTAGGGATGCCAGTGATCAGAAAGTGCAATGTATCCCACGCATCAGCCCTGGTAGGGACACACTGCACCAGCAAATGATCCCTCTTTGCCACTTGGGCCCCAGCACCTTCAGGTCACTTCAGTCCAAACACAAGTGGGTGGCACAGTTGACCTGATCATGTGTCACATACAGACACATCCTGGATATGCTGGACTTTGAGACAATATTTGGGACAACTCCGCTGTGTGCACAGCAACAACTTGGCTGGGATTTCCTGATGTTCAATAGCCAAATAATCGGGAGGTTTCCTCTTGAAGTGGTGGGCTGCATATTGCCATCCAGAATCAGTAGAATTGGTGCATCTGATAATCATATATGATTGTCTTTCTCCAGCTCTTAACCTATATTTGATGGTCAGAAATTTGAACTCAGGAGCCAAGGCACATACAGAAGAGAAGGAAAAATCACTTGCTTTCTCTGCTTTGTAACAGAAAAAACACTAGAGCCCAGTTCTGCTCCTGTGAAAGACAGGACATGCTGCACTACCAACCTTTAAAAGCTTCTGGGATTATTTTTTAAATGACAAGAACAACCACATGATTTCTTTCTTGTTTACAGGACAAATGTTCTCACAAAATAAATCCAGCAACAAAGGGGAGTGGCAGGGAAAGCTGAATAACATTTGGTTTCACTGACAGTCTAGTCAGATGAACATACCCTTCCTATATCCATATTGCAGGGTGTGTTGCCGTTCAAGTGAGCCAAGTTGCATAGTGCTCAGCCAAGAGAGCACAGGTTTTGGTCTGATGTGTTGATGGTGAGCTTTACTAGAGTGTATTTATGTGTATAGAATCAGTACAGAGAAGCACTGCAATCGGAGCTGAGAGCTTTTCTACCTTAGGGTGCAACTCCATATGGAGGGTGATGTACATGCTCCTCACATGCTGAGAAGTCCTTCTTCTTCCCTGCAGTTTAATTCTAGAATTTGGCACTGGCATGTATATTTTGTGTCTCCTTGTAGTCACAGATATAAATTAAGGTGCAATTGTTATTGAGAGATGAGAGGTAAAAGTCCTTTTTGGGTAATTATTATTATTATTCTATTATTCTATCATTTAGCCATAGCTGAATGAGCCTTTTGTGAAGCAAAGCAGAAAAACTGTGTCTGCCCAAGAGAAAACTAAAAGTTAGCACAACTTTGAGTCACTAATGCCTCTTCCCCTCTCTTTGATGCTCTTCTTAGATGCGCATCCTCTCTTCATGTACTAATTTAATCTTTCATTTTACAATGAAGCAATCCCTGCAAAGGGTAAGATTTCTTAACATGTGCAAGAATTTAATCTCTGAGTTTGAGTTGGGTTTCGGTTTGGGTTTCTGCTGTTGTAAAAACGACCTTAGAAAACTATTAAAGCCAATCTATCACTTGATTGATCTGGATTTCTAAATTCACTTACAGCTTTTAAAGAAGAGTATCAAATACTTTTAAGGTATGTTTTAGCTCAAACTGACTCTCCGAACTGCACGCCAACAAACAAGCAGTTCACATGAACTTATGCAGCTGGGAAGGAAGAAATTACCCTAATGGATTAGCAAATTCAGAGACCTGTTCAGAGTTTAAATTTACAGAGGATCTGAGGTTTTGGCTTTTATGCACATGAGAAGAATCCTTCCTAGTCTCTGTGACGCTGGCATTGTGCCTGCATTTCTGAATGTCATCAACAGATCGTACCAAATCCATTCACAATTACATTTCTTAAATTTACACTCACAACATGATTCATCATGAATACCATTACACTAAAAATAAAAGGAATGGTGATTAATTATAATAAATGTAAATGTATACATTCCTCTTTGCAATTCCTCTACTACTCCTTCCCTGTTTCTTTTACACCCTTTCTAACGAGACAGTGAAAGTGAATCTCTAATCCATAGCCTCTAATCTCTGATACCATATTCTAGCATACTAACCTGTTCCTGAAATAAAATCCTTCCGTTTCTTATGTCATTTGTATTCTCCAACTCCCACTCACATGTTTGGAAGCATTTTAGGAATAATATATGTGTTCATACCATGACACAGAAGACATCCATCCACAGGGCTGCAGAATGGGGTGGTATTGATTTCCATAAGGTAAGTACCTATAAGTCACAAGATCCTTCTCTACGACAGTGTGATTTAATGTAATTTATTCACATTTGTAGCATATCTTCCTAAAGCAATTGGAAACACTGCTATTTGCATATTACTGTATTTTCATAAAATGCTGTAACAGTTTATTAGAATACTAGGATGGTATTGATCAAGTCTGAATGCAGCTGGTTACAACCAGAAAGATGACATAAAAACACCCATTACAGCTCATCAATAGTTAGAGTTACAACAAACTTTATAAAGACTCATTAACTGTATTTTGTTTTAAATCCCAGCCATCCCTGCACTCTGCTAACAAGCTGTGCTGCCCTAGCAGGTGTTTCTACTAAGGACCACTGACCAGCTGACCTACTGGCAGGTAGCTCATAGGAGAAGAGACCAGACCAGTCCCACATGGGGAAGCAAGCTGGGGTGGAGCAGCTTTGGGTGATAGCAGCCTCCTCCCTAGGCCTGAACTGAAGTAAGTGCTGCCTTTATTTTGGGCTACAGTTTGGGGAGATCTGCTTGCTTTGTTTACAGTAGTATGCTGTAGCCTGTTTACTGTGTTTGTGTTTAATTGTCATATATAATGGTGCCTCAAAGGAGTTGTGCTTTGAGATTATTGCCTGCATGATCTGAGATGTTGTGCAGATGTTCAGATTTTGTTTGGGTGTTTGGACTCTGTTTTTCAACTAGCTGCCTTTCCCCAAGGTGATGGACATGAAGAGAAAAAAAAAAAAAAAAAGTCAGGTAAAAACTTCACTAACTTCTGTGAATCTGTAACTCTAAGCCACTTGTTATGCTTTTAAGAGTTCCCTAATGCCTAGGGCAGAGGATAAATAAGAGAGGATGGATGTGCCACCTATGTTTCTTTAGGAGCAGTGAGAAAGGGGATAAGAAGTGAATAGAAACCTTCAGTTTGTGTGATGGACCACTTGCTGATCTTCTGCAGGAACAGTTCTTTCAGTGGGGTGGAGGGAAAAAAAAGTTTGCTTTTTTTGATGAATCTGTCTTTCCTTGCTGCAGCCTTCTAGTTTCTCATTTGATGAGGAGGGAAAAAAAAAAAAACAAACCACCAAAAAACTCAACAAAAAGCCCCCTTGAATGCTCAGATGGCCACTCCAAAAACCCACACTCCTCTTAAAAACCTACTGCAACTCTGAGTGCCTTATACCCCTTTTCCCTCCCTGATCCCAGCTTCCCCTCAGGCTGCAGAAGGGATGTAGGACATTGAACTAGCAGACCAGCACAGCGTGGGCAGGATACTGTCTGCCTCGTACCTATGATGGTGTGTTGTGACTTACTTTCCCCCTCAAATGTTTAAAAATGCTACGAATGATGCTTTGTACCTCCTATCCCTTCTGTGGCACCCAAAGCAGGTGAGCTGGATGACTCAATTGTGCTTGGGCTCAGCCTCCCTGTGACCCTCTAGTCTGCTAATACCCCGCTAGCTCTCCCCAGAGCTCCATGTTACAGGTGCTCCCATTAAGGCACTTACTGTTCCTTCCCCCCGATCGCCAGCAGCATTGAGGCTGCGAAGCAATAACGCACAGCAAAGAGTTTGACTCATGCCCACCTTTAGCCTCTGTGCTCGGCAATGAGACCTGCATTTGCACGTTGGCTTACGGAGGAATGATTTCCATAGCAACAGTGAGGATATGTGGGATTGTAAGAATACTGCTTCGGAGAGCATGTAAAGCATCTTCTCAAGAAACAACTGACTACACAGCTCTGAAAAAAACCACTCACAATTGGCTGTGGGGAGAGGGTGTTGTGTAATGTTGTTTGGTTTTTTTGTTTTTTTTTTTTTTTTTGTTTTGTGGAGAAAAAAAAAAAGATTATGTTCATGTTTTGTTTTAGACAACGCCACTTTTTTTTAAAGCACATTCCTGGATATAGGGAGCAAGGGACTTCTGCTTTGTCTATGTAAACTGTTAGTGAACACAGCCAGTACAGAAAGGTCTGTGGTGATGGTTTCTTCAGCGGCACAGTGAATTAATACTCTTAGTGAAGATCTAGAGGGGAGCTGCCTGAGGCAAGTGTCAAGGGGGAGGGGAGAATGACAGCTCAGTTGATGGGGGGGGAAGGGAAGCAGGATCAGCTGGTAGCCTCCTTAAATAACAGGGTTTACGATTATTACTGAGGGGCAGAGCTTTTTGCCGTCAGAAGACAGGGAGGCAATGCTCTAGTACTTGGGGATGCAGAGAAACAAGACAGGAAATATGCATGAAGGAATGAAACACACTTAATTCTTCATTACATGCATATGTCTCTCTTCCCCTTGTTGTTCGTTCTCCTGTTTCTCTTTGAGTTTTATTCCATTATTCTGCTTTACACAGCTTCGTGTACACAGGGAGCAGTCCAGTATCTGGATGCTCTCACCAGGCTTCTCTGGGGAAGATGGGCAAACAAGCACGTTGGCTTCTGTAGGTGCAGGTGTGTTACTGTTTTGGGAGGGCTGGCTCTTTCCTTCCCTGTCCCTTCATGAGCTGCTGGGAGATGTGTCCCTGGGCACACATCTGGCAGCCCAGAGCTGGCCGCAGCAGCGGTTACCTGGATACGCACGGCTGCGTCTTGCTGAATGGCATGAGAGTGGGAGGAATTGCTTCAGCTCATTATAGGTGGAATGAATAAAAGTAACAATGCTGATTTCATCACTTCCTTAGTAAGGTGATAGCTAATCAACCCTGAGTGCTGCGGTGCAGCACAAATATCATTTAAAAAAAAAAAAACAAAACCAGTTTTGGAAGAGGAAAACTTCTTCATGTTTCAGATAGTTTATTTAATCTGTTAAACTTGTTAATGTTTAGGACAGCTAAAACCACTGGAAACTTTGAATCCTGTGCTTGAGCTAGATGCTACAAAAGAGATCTCTTCATGTGCTATGGAATTCTTGCGCTTTCCACACACAAATAAATTTGGATGAGTTTGCACAGCCCATCTTCCTATACCTTTTCCCCCACTTCTTGAAAAATTATTACTCTTCTTGACCAGATTTATTTGCTGACTTATGCAACCAGTCAATTTTTTTTTTTTCCTTCCTCCCCACCTTGCCCTAAAGGTTGCATCCTGTGACTTTCATGTGTGTACACAAAGCTAGCAGCAACAGCAAGAGATTCAGGACCATCCAGCACAAGGGGTATAAGACAACACACCTGCTTTTATCTGTTGCTACTTTAACAGAGAGAAGGCCGGTGTGGGGACAGTGACAACTGGCTGTTGGCTCTGGATGGGCTCTGTGTGCAGAGGTCTGCCTGTAAAGCAGTAGCTGGAGGACTAGCTGGGCTCTCATACTTGCAAATCCGCTTTGGAAATGCATGTGCTCCAGCTCTGGCACTTGTGCTGAGCAGGGATCCTAGACCTGTGCCTTCAGAAGGGAGCAAAAAGCTGGGCTGTGGGATTTCCTCAGCTAGTGAAATGGGGTGGCAAGCTCTGCCTTTAGAGATCAATAATGGGGGGAACAAAGCAAGCTATTTTCTTCTAATGAGTATCATGTACTCCCAGCTTATGCTTTAATAGGATTAAACAGTCTCAGCGTGGCCTTGGCAGGGTTGCACATACCCCAGGGCAGGAGAGTCTAGACTCCCTGTCTGCCCCAGGCATCCTCATCCCCTTGATGCTGGCATGTGAGGAGCATGGCTCTGAGGGCACCTTGGTGGGTGTGGTGTGGCTGAATTCAGCCCCAACCCAGGCTGCCTTACTCTGGGTTCAGGTTATTGTCCTGTAAGCATGTATTTACCTGCTAATTTGAATTTTTTTAAAGGCAAAAGATGAGCTGGAATACTGCATGCCCTGATACAAGCATTGTACTGAGATGCATTTCTCTGAAGAGAATTGGGCAGGAACCATTGGGAGTTCAATGCCATCTTGCTCTGTAGGAATCTTTCCCTCCTCCCTCTCTTGTCATTCTCCATTCTCTTTTCTATATACAATTCTGTCACATGAAGACATGTAATGTCTAACACAGCATGACCATCTGAGAGTGTCCTTGTTCATAGGGTTGCTTACTCCAGGCTGATCTGCTGCAAAGCAAAGGAAGCTGAGAGTCTGAACCAGTGTGGGATGATAGCCAGGGCTAGACTGGCTTCATGCTGGAAGTCTCATGAAGTGAGACATGAGTGCCTTCTCCTCACTCTTCCTTCGCTGCAAATGAAGTAAACTTGTTTTCATTTACTCTGATGTCCCACCATTTACATCTGCTCTGCTCATATGCCAGCTCTCCTGGCAGGTCTGAGATATGGAAGTTGTGGACCCATGTTTCGGTGCCTGCCCAGCAAACATTGTGGAGGAAAAGCACATGCAGTTCCAGGGATGGAGATCTCTTCTCACTGGTGCCTCTGAAGGCAGCCCTGCAGAAGTGAGTTCTGATTAAAATCAATGACTTGAAGACCGGTGCTGGAAGCTGTTTTGTTTTATCCCACGTATCAGTTTTCTTCATGGAAATGCAATGTGTCTGTGTCAAGGCTATAAAATACCTCTTTTACACAAATTAATAAATTGTGGATGTCAGATAGCATTGCAACATATGCTGAACAGAGAACAAAAAGATAATAGCAGCTTGTAATAAAGCTCATTTTATTGGAGCAGTAAAGATCCACATGATTTTCCACCTACCCTTTAAGACAGTAATAAAAATGACTCAACTTGACAGCACTGGTAACAAGTAGTAGATGGCTTTAGAGTTTTTTGTTTTGTTTTGTTTTTGTTAGAGAAAAACCACACATTGAATACAGCCTTGGATTGATCAAGTATTGGCTCCCAAAATAAGCGTATGGAGGAGGATCTGCTTTTACTGCTCTGAGGCTCGTGCTAAACATGCACCATGAAAAAAAAGTGTCCTCGGCTGCTAACACTGCCTCTCTCTGCCACCTTTCTAGGGAGGCACATGAAAGCAGAGCTGAACAAGCAAACAAGAAAAAGTCCAAGGTCTTGCCAGGGGCTGCAGGGTGAGGCTGTGGCAGAAATGGGAAGATAAGGCTCTCTATTCCTTTAACTGAGTTCTCACCACTCAGTTACTTCTAAGTCAAAACCACTTCTTTGAGGTCTTGCAATGGAAAGCTCTGTAGCAGAATGGGATATTGACTGCTTTGCTACGAAAATGACATCAGGAAATAGAGACCCCCTCATCTCATTTTTATGCAGCTATTTCTGTACTGCCTTCTCCAAACATGGCATATCTATAAGAGCTTCCAGGAGAATGATCTGGTGATCTGTTTACCTAAAACAAGTAAGCAAAAAGCCATTTATAAGCCACTGGAGTAGACAGAGCAAGATGAGTAGGGGATTGAACTGGAAGTACTTATGACATAGGCAAGCAAGTCCAGTGCTTCCATAACGATGAGAATGCACCGCCTGTGGGAGAGTGCTAAAGGAGGGATGGAGGGTGGGGAAATGAATGTGACAAGCTGCAGAAATAATAATGTAACTGGTCAGGTTCCTTGTGAATAGTAAGAAGCATGAAATCTCTGCAGGGATGTGCTTCCTCTGCATGATGATAACAAATGCTGCTCTGGAGGCTCATTTCTCACGCAGGCTGGCATAAGTTCATGCCAGCTGATGTACTCTGCTCTGAGGAAGCTGGCTTGACAGACCAGTGTGGCCCTCTGGAATGATCCGTCTTTCTGCCTGACTGCAGTCTTTTGGAGTCTCTCTTCCTTGAAGGCAAACCACTGGCCTACACAAACTCCTGTTGTGTGTAGCATCTTTGGTAGCTCAGCTGCAGTTCTGGGGTTCTGGTGGGACTTCATTAAAGTCATTACCTACTTTCAGGCTTTGGGGATGAAGAGAGGTTAGAGAAACTCTTGTGGCTCCACATGAAATGTAAGAGCCAGGACAAGAGGAAGAGAGGGAAAGGGGGTCTGTTTTGCTTTTACTTATCAAGGAAACTTGCCTAGAGGCTCTGGCTGCGGGAGCATCTATTGGTGTAAAGTGGCTGTACATCTTGGAGGCTTGTATGAGCATATTGGTGAGCTCACTTCTGAGAAGGGGTATCTGAGGGGTCACAGGACTGATTCTTAGTGGTCTACATCTTGTGTAAATACTCACCTACTGGGCATACTCATTTCATGGCAAGATCGTGGTGGTATTCCTCTTTTTGTTTCCCTACCATAAACTGAATTTTTACTTTTTAAACAGTCTCTGAGTCCATCCTCAGCTTTGACCACTGAGTGCATAAACCTTTGCTTTAATCTTTGACAGAGCCTATACAGCTTTAGCTTTAGGCCACGAGATACTGCAGGTCCCTTCTCAAACCCATACAGTGTTGCTTGGGAGTTTAATTTTCTGCCACTGTAGGTTGTGCCTGCAGACATCTGCAGTTCAGATTCAGGCATCTGCAGGGAGATGCCTTAAAGGGTGTTTTAGAAGAACAGACTTGAGCTGGTGCCCTGTGGTGCTGCTATGTGAAGTAGAAAGATGTCAAGGATGGCTTTGGGAGGAGGGAAACCAGTTCAGTTTAACTGGAAAACACTTTGGCATCTGAAAACTTTGTTGTTAGCTCAATGCAAGGAAAAGATGCTGAAAGCTGAGGAGTTGAGGAGGAAAGGGAATTTTAGCTGTTGTGCTGAAAATGCTTTTGTTTCTCAGTATTGGGGAGTAGGTGAGGTCTGCTGATGTTAGGTTCCAGGAGCAGAAAAATTGAAGTTCTGCCCCTGCTGGGCTCTGCAGAGCTTCTTGGGAGAGAAGGGCACAGGCAGAAGGGCCCTGCACCCTAACCAGCAGTGAAAGAGGGAGAGGAACTTCTATTAATAGCCTGCTGGAGAAAACAGCTCAGGTTTTCCCAGAGTGGCACTACATTGCAACAGAGCTCAGTTAGCAAACTCTGGGGATGAGAAGTTATTCAATCTCGTCGTCTTGTACAGCAACGACCCTATTACATGGCCCCCTCATTGTGAACAAAACATCTCAACGCACTGCATAGCAAGTGAGACCTCTCCGACACCAGCTTTCTGAGGGTGGGAGTGATCCTTCTGCTGCACTCACTTCACATTGTGGTGCTTCTCTAAGTTTCTGCAGACCCTCATTTTTAACATGCAACTCTCCTAGTATTTCCTCCTCTGAGTGTTTTAGAAATTGAATGGGGGTCATGTTTTGTGATGGGAACAGATGCAGATACACCCTTTGAGAACAAAATAAGGTATCTGCTTCACGCAACAGACTACGCAGCTAACCCCCCCGCCCCCCCCACACACTCAGCTATTATTGACTGTCATCTGGACTTCACATGGGGCAGCTCTGTGCAGTGTGACTATTCCCCTGGACTCCAAAAGCAGTGGAGCTGTTAGGAGAGCTACAAGCACCACACCAGCTGATCTGAGTGCTGCCCTGCATGGATGTTGCTTCTGTTGTGAAGTTTATCTGGCTTTGTACACCTACACTGTCCCACAGTGCTGGAGGCACCAGCAGAGCTGGCACAGAGGTAGCTCCTGTGTATCTGCCCAGAGCATCTGTGCTCTTCAGCACATTCATGCTACTTCAGCATGTTCACATGCACTTCAGCAATAGTAGCACTGGACAGGGATTTCTGTCTTAGACTCTTTCAACTGGCATCCTGCTGAGTTGCCAGCCAAGGCTCCGGGTCTCCCATGGTCAGTAAGTGCACTGTCACGTGGAAGTTTGCAAAGGAGATGAATCTGTTCTGGGACACTCTCTGAGACAATGAAACATGTTCTTCTGCAAGCTAGAGAACACTGCAGCTTTCAACAAAACAAATCCCAAGAACAAGGCATGCATCTTTCAACCTTTAACACAAACATATAGCAGTATGTATATGCTCATGGAAGAAAAACCTACCAAAACAAGGCACTCTACTGCACATGTCTTGGGGAGAGATGGGAATGAACAGCATGTGACAGACCTTAGCTCTGTTTTCCAATGCCAGGCTGTAACATGCTCAGCTGATAAGCTGGATGTAGGAACCTAGACAGAACAGCACTGAAGAGATTTCCATGGATCCATGTGCTTTGGGTAATTGGTGCCCAATTATTTTGGGCATTAAGCAGTTTGCTTTGGTTATCTTAGAAATTCAATTTTTAAAAAAAAGAATATAACAGTTGATCCAGCTCTGAAATTGTTCTTGGAAGTTAAATGAGATTTCTCAGGCGTGTCTTGATCTTCTTGGATCGACACATGGAGAGGTTGTGGGTCAAGGGCATCAGCTGTACAAAGCACGCCTCCAAGCATTACCAGAGTATAAGCAATGTGCTTTGCTATGTGGTAGTGTTTCCTGAAAGAAAGCACTCACCCATGTTTTTTAAAATGAGGTTTGAGTGTGGTAAAAGAGGGAAAAAGTGGAGAGGAGAAAATTTGCCTGCGAAGACTATGGTGAGCAGGTGTCTAAAATGGGAGGTGGGAGGAGAAGAGAGAGAGGGCACAGTAGCTATCAGAGAAGTCAGCTTGCTACTCATGATGCAAAAGTTGTTTTCAGGTTCCCCTCAACCTGTTTGTAAGACAGTGATTCATCTTCTTAAGGATGAGTCATTTGAAATGGTGAACAACTGGCTATGAAAATATTTACCTTAAAGTCTTCATCATAGATTTGGCCTGTCCTAGTCAGAACAACTCCTCTTTTTCCTTCCATTCTTTAATCGCATTATGTTTCAAGGGCTTTGATAACCTGGCATAGACCAGATGTGATAGGTAGGAGAAATAGGAATGGCATAGAGGTACTCTCTGTAGATGGCAGACATATGGTAAGAAAATGCTGAACTTGTGCAAACTGACTCACGAAGGATTAGTGGGGAAATGGCTGTTATAAGGTACCTCTTAAAATTAATTTTAAGAAAACTATAAGCAACTACTTAGGCTGAAACTTGCCATGCTGATATCTGTCTTGGGACAAACCTTCCTGGGAATGTTTCTAATTTCCAAAAGACAGGCTTCAGAGCTTAGAGGATACAGGGATTTGCAATGTGGAAAACATTCTGGCAACTTATTCTAGGAGAAAATGTTTTTAAACATCTCTTGTATTGGAGACATCCCATAATGAACAAAATTTGAGCCTTTATACTTGCCATATAATGAACATAGGAAAAGAGATGGAAAATACAAGCATGATGCACAGCTGCTTAGTGCTCTGAGAGCTCCCATCACCACAGTGCAGTCCTTCCTGTGGCATTGCTTTGGTCTGGCTGCCTCCAGTCTTTCTGTGGCTGACTGAAAACACAGTTAGCTTAAGCTTACATACGTCCCATGATTCCAGGTTATGTTTTCTCAGCTTCACAGTCAATATCCACCAGGACAAGTCTCATTGCTTCAGCTTATGCTTTTGCAGCAGGCTGTACTGATATGGCAGCCAGACTTTTTCAATTCAGTGAATTTTAATTGTTGCTAAGTATACAGCAGCCAACATCAGGCTTCAAGTGTGCACTACTGTGTGGATTATGGACCCCCCCCCCCCCACTTTGCCTCCAACAGTAATTGTTGGTGATCTTGTAATAAAGCTCCCTTGTGATTATCATGCGAATAAGCTGTAGTATTAAAATTGTGACACTAATCAGAGTGATGATAAAACCTTTTATATGCTTGTCCCAAGGTGTTGCCCCCTGAGTAAGATGGGATAAAACTTCTTGCTGCCAACCTCTGCGGCACTGCAAGACCAATACCAGTATTTCCTGTTGCAGTAAAAGCCAGTCTTGTTTGTCTCCAGGTCAAGTGAAAAGTAATTTTTATGGTAATGATATGAAGCTATCAAAATGCCCAACTCAAGGAAGGTAGGAGCTTGGCAACAGCCTTTAGCCCAAAGTAAAGAGTGAGAGGTCATGTCGCGTCTTAAGATCTTCACAGAAAATTAGCTGCAGGCTGTTCTTACCCTGTTTTGATGATCTTTTTTCTTTAAGATAACTTTATAATTAATGAAAATGTATAAGTGTTATTCCTTGGCTTTCCCTACTTCTTTCTTTTGTTATTTCTTTAATATAAAAGAGAAGGTGCTGCAATTTCTCTCCTTCTATTCCAAATAACTTCTCATTATATTCTGCTCTCATTTTAAAATACTGAGGCTAAGCCTTCCCTGAAGACTCTAGTTTTTCAATTTCCAATAACTCCAAGTTCACCCAACATAAGCTTATTCTCCTTCTTGTGCCTCTATTGCTCATGCTTTAGGTTCTGCTGCTGCACATGTGGCAATTTCACTTTGATTACTTCCCATTTTCCCCTCTGCCCACAGTAAATTTCATATAGCAGCCACCTAGCTATTCATCCCTTTTTGATTCTTACTCTGCTACAATTCAGAGTCTTAATGTTATCTTCTCTCCACCTCTGTTTCTCTCAAGCCTAAATCCAAATCACAGAATCTCAAATAACCTGAGTCTATTACCTACAAATAAAGAACTAGGTACTTTTTCTCTCCTGCAGTCCCTCAGATCTTAAATATCCACTAGGACAGATTATTACCTGCCTTGTTTTCATCCTGTTTTTCTGTTTAGATCTTCCTGAGGAGCTTTCTATGGTCTTTCTCCTGCTACTGCCTCTAAACTGGACCCAAAAGCCACTTGGCCACCCTCTCAAAGAGCTTTCTGCAAAGCAGAGACCTCCTCTTGCAGGAAAGTTTGCATTGGCAGCCTCAGGCTGCTGCAGGATGCCTGAGCAGAGCCTCCCTCTGCACACCCTGGCTCTGAAGTCCCTTAGAGTCATTGACAGTAGAACTGATAAGGATTTTTTTAACATATATATTGCCTTCCCATACAAAATTATTGATTCACTAAAACAGACTCATCTCATCTTTTCATGGAAATTTACTGTTCCTTAAATTCTTGCCACTACCAGAATACAAGAGCAGAACAGCAGATAGCTGCTGATTAGGGTATTTCCATGGCCAAAGAGACAGGCTCAAAGCTCTTGTCAGAATAGGACATGGTAAGGTTTTGAACCTGAGTATGTGGTGTCTCAGGTGAATTCCTGAGTTACTGAGTTATTCCAAGATAAAATTTTATGCCTATTTATCAAGCAGTTTCCTTTGTTCCTTCCCTCTTCAGGGATTTCTGTAACGAAACAGAGGACTCTTTTTCCATAAAACTCTATTAACCTTATACTGAGTTTCTATTTTTGAATTGTGTATTTGATTGGTCATGTATGCAGGTTTGTTTAGGGAGCTCTCTTGGTTGGCACTTGTTAAATCTTTTTGCAGATTACTAAATCCTATTGTATCAGAGCACATTCATGTAGCCAGGGGCCAGATGAATACCAAGATAAATGTGGATAAATTGCTTCTAATAGCTTTGTCTTTCTGTGCAGACAACAGTTGCTTTCCTGCCAAGAAAAAGTATTGCAATAAACATAAAATGCCAAAATATGAACAATTGGAAATACTTCTTTCCATTAAAAATACTTCTGAAGAGATAAGACAAGAAATGCAAAGCATTTAATGTTGCTTACGTGTGATGTTTGGCATTCATTCTTTGTTTAAATGTTGATATGAGATTCCAGCAAGTACGGATAACTAGGAGAAAAGTAGCTTATTCCACTGATGTATGCTTGGCTATCTGCTGAGAAGGTGTGCTCCAAAGTGATCGCTCCTTCTGGAAGGAACTGAGATGTTCCCAGCTGAGGATGTTCCTTCCATAAACTAAAACTGAAAAGAATTTTATTTTTTCTGTTTTGAGCCCTGCTTCCATTAGAACCCTGAATAAATGAGCAGAAAGATAATAAGTGATAAGCAGATGTTCCACTTAAGGTACTGTATGAACTTGCAGAGATGAGCCGGCAAGAATGAAGATGATTACTGTGGAAAATGAAAAGAAAATGGAGACAACTAGAAATGAAGAGTTTTACATAGTTCTGAAAATGAAATATTTTTCTACATTATTTTCATGCCACAACTGCACTATGCATCTACCTCATTCTTTATTACACACTTTAGTGGAAAAGAGGGGACATAAACTGAGAAAACACCTAAAATACATGTTTTGCCAAAGTAATTAAATCTCATTTGACTGCTGTGATGACTCCATGGACTCTGCCCTTTGCTTCCCTGTAAACACTCTTCTCCTGTGCGATCACACAATCCTCTGCTGCACAAATCCATTAATAGAGCTACAGCTATGTAAAGTCCCAGGCAGTTGAATTTGCTCTCACTTGAACCTGCTGCACACAATGACCATGCCTGCCTTCATTAAGGGATAAGACTTAGCTAACAGCTGAGTAAGTCCCTCAAATAAGGCCTTGGGCACTGCAACAGGAATTCTTGTCTGAGACTTCCAGGTGCTACAGTAATACAAATAAATAATTGCATTTTATCATGGTGATCTGCATGTTGTTTTAGCAATCAGCCCTTCCAGTAAGTCAATAAAGCATAAAATTATACTTGTTCTACTGGATTTGTGCTGATGATCTGTGCTTACTGTTCTTATGTAGTGGTTTGACGCTGCAAAAGGATGAGAGGCAAGGGCTTACCCTTCGGCAAGGGAAGTAATTGTGCACAAAGGACAGTTATTGCAACAGCCTCAAAATAATAATAGTAATGCAGCTACCTGCAGGCAACACTGGCCTCCAAGCAAGCAACAGGATTGTGTTTATCATTATATCCCCTGAATTCTAGTTAGTGGGCTGCTGAGAAGTTGACAGTCTTCTACCTGTGACGGTTGTAATACAAAGACTGCCAGAAAAACCTCTGCTAATTTGTGCCAGGCACTCCATCGTAGCATGGTAAAGCAGGAAAGTGGAGCCACAGGAGTGCTAGTTTGTTAAAAAAGGCCCATGGCTTTGCCCAGCTTCATATCTACTGGCTGCTCTGGGAGTACGAGTACTTACATGTTTGCAGGGTCATGGCCCATGCTGACAGTAAAGATGCAGAGCTTCTCTTCCAGTTCCATGTAAGACAAAACTTCATGCATGGCATCTGTAGCTATTTGAAGCAGATGGTCCTTATGCTAGCGAAAAATAGTTGCTGTTTTTCCCATGCTGTCCTTACAAAAAAGCTTAGTGTCTTCAATGGCATTTCCATGTTTCATTCTGTATTTTCATTCCAAGACTCTTCCCTCTGCACCTGTTGTGACAGGTATGCAAACTTCTTATTAAGTAGTTCAGAATGATTAGATAGATGTCAAATTTATAAACAAGTTGCGGGACATAAAACAGAACAGCAGCTGGGGATGCAAGTGGGACAGCACAGGCAGAGAACTGGAACTGAAGCTCACAGCAGCTCCTTCCTTTAAATAAAGCAACTAGGACTGGCTGGAGTGGGGAATTTCACTTAATACCCAACAGCAATTCCCTAAAAATAACATGGCTGTAAACTCATGCTAAAGTACATCACAGTATTGTAGGCGTGTGTTGACACCCTCTGAAACTGAAGCGGGAGGGATGATGCAAGGCAGGGTTCTGTGACTGGTCATTTCACTTTTAAAACTCACTACTATGTCAATTTAGGTCTACATTGTTCTTGTTTTTCTGCAGCTATCCTAGAGTCTACAGTTAATGCCAGGAATAGTCACCAAAACAGTGACTCTTAAATAAATATTTCAGAATCTGGTTAGAAAACAACCACTAAAACTGTAATCGTGAGCAGTTTCACTGGGAAAGATGATGCTAAGTGTTACTTGTTTGTGACAGCTGGCAGTTCATCTGTTGGTAATATGTAACAGAAAATATAGTTTGTGTTGCCATGTGTCATCTTTTTTTTTTTTTAAATATCATGTTTGAACTTAAAGCAAAAAGTGAAAGGGGGAGAAAAGAGAGATACTTCAGGTAACTTCTTAAATCAATTTACAGCAGCCCAGCTGACATCCCCTTCCTCTTCCCCACCCCCAAAAACCAAAGCCTAAGGTTGCAGAGGGAAAGGGAATGCATTCAACTCATGTGAACTTGAGCAGAAATGAGCTGCCACCTCAAAGTAATAGGTATCCTCTCCCAAGCACCAGCTGATAAAGCAGAGTGTACAAGAAAAGAGCTACAGGGCACAAGCGTGTGTGCAGTGAATTTCTGTGGTCGGAAGGGGAAGATTAAACAGGAAACTTCAGTAATGGTCACTCTGGTTTTCTTCTAGATCTGAGATTTGCATTCAAAGCCAAATTTAATTCATTCTTCCACACAATCCAGCACTAGATGCACAAGTAAAAATCTTTTGTAAGAGGCAGAAATAGAAGAGCTGATGTATGCATTATGAGGGTTGGTTTTTTATTTGTCTGAAAACTGTCATATAGTCACTGCACCTAGTTTCTGTTGGACCAACAAAGCTAAACTTTTCTTTATTTGCAGTAATTAGGGTATATGTTTACTGCTGGCAACAAAAATATGAAACAGGAGTAGGGGCAGAAGACATAGAAGCTGCAGTAAAATTACCAATGCAACAGGTGTCTCATCTACGTAGGATTATTGAGTTATTGTCGAATCTTTACTAGTCCTACAAGTTGGATTGAGAATAGTATTTGAATCAGCTGTTAAAAGTATCTTCTTGTTTTCCAAAGTTAGAATAATTACTGCTCATCCCAACTTAATTTGCAGTAAAAAGCCTCGGTAATGCATGACAGCACTAGCACCACTTCTCATGGATCTGATAAATTTTCTTGGTCTCCAAATGTATTTTTAATGTTAGTCAGCTTTTGCTACTCTAAAATTGTTCTTGTAGCTTTACATTTGAACAAGTGCATTATTTTTACAAATGGACTTAATCTAAGGTAGCAGGACAAAAATTCAGACAAACCAATGAATTTTGAAGTTACTATATTAGCAGCTTAATTCTGAAAGGACAGACTTCCAAGGATATGGGATTTCATACAGTTGCTTGATAAGTATTGTTTCTGCCAATAAAATTTGTGTTGTGGAAACAATGAGTTACCCCCTTTTTCCACCAATTATAATCATCAACATTTTGTGCGAGAAAGGTGTCTACCCTACTTGGAAAGTTCTTCTGTTGTCGAGAAGTTATTATTCAAACATTTAACCTTCATTCAGCTCTACAAATGTCCTTGGCAGTGAAGGAGTACCTCCTCTCCTGAAGGTCCATGCAGTTGAAATAGGCTCTGCAACTAGGATAACTTAAAGGATAGCTTAAATTTACATTCTTAAATTGTACATGGAGGTGTTTTTCCTTTTAATCAATGCAGTTTCTCCTATAATTGAGCCTATGAAACATTCCCCTTTGAGCATCAACAAAAACCTCCTCAGAGCTCTGCTTCTAGAAACAAGCCAAGGGAGTGGGTTGCAATTAGAGCTGCCTAAATAAGCAGGGGCTTTTGGATCAGTGGCTAAGCTGCAATATCCAAGAAAAATGTTCAGTTGACTCAAAGTAAAATTCTCTTGGATTTGTTTTCTCAGTAAAATAAGCAAGAGACGTCCTTACCTGTGACTGTTTCACTTGACTCAAAAGCAGAATGTTTACTTTGTTTTAGCATTCATTTGGCATTTTTCAAAAGAAATGTCGGCTAAATGTCAAAGTATTTTGAGTTCCTGATTTTTATTTTTTTTTTTATCTCTTTGGTCACCATTGAAACTTAAATCTGGAGTGAATTCAAGAAAGCTTTCTCTGCCAATTTCCTTTTCCCAATGGAGGAATTTTTCAACAAAATATTTACTGAACGTATTCATAACTTCAACTCCAATATCAGTTGCAGAACTCCAGCCAGAAGTAGGTCTTGTGGCCTTTGAACGTGTTGGGCATTGAAATCTTTATCTAAAGGATGATGAACTCAAACAACCTCCAGTGACCCAACTTGATTAAAGATTTAGATAGCTCTTTTTATGTGTATTAAGAGTCTGCCCCATGAGAGGCTCTGATTTCCCTCAGATGGGGCTGAGATTACCACTCTTAGAGCTGGTATTGCTCCCTGGGGTCCTGTTGCACTGAGTACTGCCCAGGTGCAGAGTATAAAGCTAGTAGCTGTTGCAGGGGGTTGGAATTGCCTCTCCGGGCATGCAGATAGGTGATGGTGAGGGAGACAAGCAGCCAGGGCCCCCAGGATGGTAGGCAGCCACCACTGCATGGGGGACAAGCGCAGTCATGTCCAGGTGCCAAACAGATGTCAGCTTTGTGTTGCTGCTAAAGCAAAAGAGGCTCGAAGGAAGAATTCAAAAGGGGATGAGGAGGTCCCAGTAAACACTGGCAAAACCATTTCTCCTCAAGCCTGTGGGGCAGAATGACAAGAATAGAAATCCCTGTTTGAAACTTCCAGTGGGCAACGAAGGTTAACGGTGCTCTCCGCTAAGGACAGGACAGCACATCTCCCTGTCCCCTCTACAACCTTTATACCCATCACTGCAGCAGATCAAGCCATAGTGTTGTGTAGGAAAGCTGAACAAAAGCTGCAGGTTAGATGAGGAAAAATAAACATAAATATAGTTGTGTGCAGCATTAGTGCTGACTGTGGTCCATAACCAGCTTTCCAGTGTCTGTGGGGCACTGGAAGATGGGAGAGGTCAGTGTGTTAGGATGACTAGCCAAACAGATGCTAGTCAAACAAATAGGATTCCTTTGTGGTTTGAATATGCATCCATGCCGGATCTGGGGCACAGCAGGATCAAGCTTATCGAGCCTTATTCTGGGGCTTTTTTCTCTGGTTCTGGCTGCAGTTGTGTCCCAGGTACTGGCTTCAGGTCAAATCTTAGTACCCTGAGGTTTTTTTTTCACACAGGAATCCAAGTCATAACTTCTTCCAGTTTTTATACAGTGGCACAGTACTGTTTGGTTTCTTGTGGAAGTGCACGGCCTCCGTCCCCAGCCTGCACATCTGTGCAACCCTTAAAGCAGTCCCAGCTCACTTGTTATGTGCTTCCTAAAGCACTCTTCTCGCAATGCTTTCAGAACAGCAGAGAAGTGTGTGTGTGTGTGATTTCATGCATATGTAGTTTCAGTGGTGAAAAGGGTTGTTTGCTTTAATCAGAGCTAACTTATTTAACAATAAGCTTCTATGCATTCATTGGTGTGAATGCCAAATTTGTAAACTAAGTGATTCAGTAATTCTTTTTGTATTCTGATAATTGCTGTGAAACAAGATAATGCAAGAAAACTACAGACTTCTTTCAGTGTTGAATTGTAGATGTGGAATTTTTTACTTGATAGATTGATTAAAATACTTAATTTTTAGCCTTGCCCATTCAGGAGGAAGGTTAAAATCACAACTTGGGCTGACACAGAATTTTACAGTCAGGAATACTATGAATTATATTATCATATAAGAATATTTTAGCACTTACAAAAAAAAAAAATGGTAAAGCAGAAAGAGGAAACTTTTTTGAACAGGTTTTCTGTTTTATAAAGCCCAAAAGGAAAATCTTTGCATGAGGGTTTCCTTTTTGTTTTGATTTATCGTTTAAAGTTTGAAAATGCAGTACTATATGCAAGGCCCCTCAGCAGAGACTTGCCATTGATGCTAAAGGGAGAGTGAATGCTAAGCTGCCATACGGAACTGTTGGAAAGCAACATAGATAGTCAAAGAAAAATAACTCTTAACTTCACTGTTCTGATAAGTTAAACTCTATGTCATCAGCTCTGTCCTTAGGTTACCTGCTACCAGCTCACAGCATATCCAGCTGCATGTTAAGCTGTGATCTCCTCTTCCTGCTCCGGTCTGCCTGGGAATCTGTCCTGCCCTCACAGTGTTCCTCACCCACCAAACTCAAAACACAGCTTCTTCCTTCAGCTTTGACCTCCTCTCCTTTGCTAATTTAGATTGAAAGCACTGGAAACACATGTTTGCCCAAGCACTCTGGACTGTGCTAAACTGCATAAAGTCTCTTAAAATTCAGGCTTCTGAGCCCACAGTTTAGCGTTGTAAACCCATAGTACAAATCTGATCCCTTGCTAGACCAGCCCTTAACTTCACAGCCCCCTAATTTTATGAAATAATAGTCCCTGGGCTCCTCTTATTAGAGTTGTGTTATAAATGATTGCCAGCTGATCTATTTTTTCCTTTCTAATTAGAAGAAAGAAACAAAACTAAAGTTGCTTTGCACCTGGTAGGACACAAGGAAGTTCCAACGGCTGAGGATGACAAAAGATGCATTATCTGCTGTAAGCAGCAGAAACAAAATTTTGTATTTTTAGACTATTAATAAGTTATGACCTCAAAGGAAAAATAAGAGATGCCCTTAATACTTAACTGTAAGGACAAGGGGAGGGTGGTTTTTTGGTTTTTTTTATTCCGCTGTATAAGGGAAGAAAAACCTGGCACCCAATGACTATAGTGAAGTACTTGTCTCAGAAAAGGATGTGAGGGCTGTAGTCAAAGGTCAGTGAGATGTTATCAACTTCTTTTTGTGACCACAATAGTGTCTGGTGGTATATATCCTTATTCACCAGCAGGAAAGACAGATGACCAAGTATCACGAAAATCAGCTTGATATATCACCACTATTTTTCCCTCAAGGGAACTACAGAAGAAAGGTCCTTTGCAGACAAGTTTGTAACAACATCCTGTAAGTGCACGAGGTCTCCTGGACGCTTGCTGTCCTCGCAACAGAAAGACACTTTTTTTCATGGCCCCGGCTGTGGAAGAGGAGGCAGAAATTGTGAAGGAGCGTGCAGACTGTGTTCCCCAAACTTAATCATTAATGTGCTTACATTAAATGGAAATATGCTAACATGGGCAACCACCTGCATCAGGTTTTACTTAATTTGTGGCCTGGTTTGGTAACACAATAATAATTAAAATGCACTGTCCTCGTTAGAAGAAAGGAAAGGTTTGTTGTACAAAAGACTAATTAGATTACTTACACCCATAGTGTCAAGAGCTTTTGAAATCAAACCAATAACTATGTATAATTCATAAGAGGCTTGTTTTTCTTCTACATGTAATTACTAATCCAGAAAACAGCCACAAAATGAATTGTGAATTACCTTTGAGGAGCCCGTAGTTACTCAGCTGTGGATTAAAGGAATAAATAAGGCCTTATCCATTTAAAAAACCCCAACAACCTGAGATTGAAGGGATCATGGGGAATCTAGGCCATTCTTCCTCCACAAAGCAGGAGAGACTACATTCTTAAACCCTACTGATGACGTGCTTGATGATGGTCTCTCCCTCTCACTTTTTCTCTTGAAAACCACTGGTGGTGGGTATCCCATGTGGTTTCTACGGAACCTACTGAAGAGGTTTACTAAAAGGATGGTTCCTCTGGGGCATTTTGAGATGCATAAACCCCTTTCTGTCTAGTATGCTCCCAGCATAACGATCAGACACAGTCTTGATGATGTTACCGGTAATCTGTAAACAGCCCACACAGTATGGGTTTATTTAGATTTAAAAAAAAAAAACACAAGAACAAAAACAAACCAGAGAGAAGAAGAAGGTAGTTGAGGTACATTTTAAGAAAAACACCAAAGCTATCACCTTAGACTGTTTCCTGTTGAGATTGTGGAAGGTTTCCATCCTGATTTTAATTGCATAATTATAAAATTTGACTCAGCTATTAAGTTTTATGGCAGCCCAGTCTGAGAAAGCTAACAAAAAGACAGAGTCGTACATTGAGTGTTCAGTGATCACAAAATAGTAAATCACATGGAGTACGCCTGTTCAGTTGTGTAACTCAGTATTAGTTTTTGCCTCCTGGGAATGAATTGAAGAAGTCCTGGTGATGCCAAAAGTAACTAGTGATACATTATCTGATGACCAAAAGAAGACTGAAGAAGCTCTGGGCCAGATCTAATGCAGCTACAATGCTTTAAGGCAATTTATTTATGTCAGTCTATGTTAGCAGAGGATTTAATCCTCCATATTCAGATTACATCACTTTGGAAAAGCACTTCTAGATGAAAGAAGTGCTTTCTCCCTCTCCTCCTGTCGTAGTTCAGCCCCGATCGGGACCAGACTACGCAGTCTCTCTCTCGCTCCCCCCACCCTCCGAGAGAATAGGAGGAGATGATATAAGAAAAAACAGCTCAAGGTTTGAGATAAGGACGGGGAGAAATCCTTAAAGTTACCGTCACGGGCAAAACAGACTCGACTTGGGGAAAACTATTCATTTACTTCTAAAATTAGCAGGAGAATGAGACAGGGAACAAGATAACCTCCCCCCACCCCTCCCTCTTCCCGGGCTTAACATTATCTCTACTACCTTCCCCTCCCGAGCGGCACGGGGGGGGGGAAAGGGAATGGGGGTCGCGGTCAGTTCATCACGCGTTGTTTTACGCCGCTGTATCATCGTCAGGGGAAGAACTCCTCGCATTCCTCCTCAGCTCCAGCGTGGGGTCCCTCCCACGGGCCACAGTCCTCCGTGAAACTGCTCCAGCGTGGGTCATCTCTTCCACGGGGTGCAGTCCCTCTAGAACAGCTGTCCCAGCGGGCCCTCCACGGGCCACAGCCTCCTTCAGGCCTCCACCTGCTCTGGCGTGGGGTCCTCCACGAGCTGCAGGTGGATCTCTGCCCCTCCGTGGACCTCCATGGGCTGCAGGGGGACAGCCTGCTCCACCATGGTCGTCACCACGAGTTGCAGAGGAATCTTGGCCAGGAGCCGCATTACTCCTCCCCCTCCTTCTGAACTGACCTTGGCGTCTGCAGCCGTTCCTCACAACAGGCTGGCAGACGTCTCTCAGGATCCTTTTTACATCTTATTCACTTCTCATCTCCTCTCCACTTCTTGCAGCCGGGCCGGGCCGAGTTGGGCCCAGTCGGCTGCCCGGCGGGAGGCCAGAGGGTGAGGCCTGCAAGGCCCACGAGGCTCGCGCCTCCCCCTCTCTGCCCCCCCGCTCAGCTGCTTCACATCTTCTCCTCTTTTTCCTGTTTTCCCCTACTTAAATACGTTATCGCAGAGGCGTTATCACGGGACATTCTGCTACCAATTGGCTCGGCCTTGGCCAGCAGCGGGTCCGCCCTAGGCCCGGCCGAGTCCACTGAACAAAGGGGAGCGACTTCTAGCAGTTTCCTACAGAAGCTACCACCTTAGGCCCCCCCTCACTAACAAAACCAGAACACCTCCACACCCACCTTTAAACAGTAATAAGAAGGGAATTAAAATGTTAGCTGGCTTTTTGCTCCTCAGAATTCAAGGTGCATAAGAACTGCCTTTTAACTGGCACAGCTCTGGCAGTTGCCCATGCCATAGCCTGGCTAGAGAATATGCTCCTATCGAAATGTTCCTGTCCTCCTGGCCAGTGTTGTAACAAATGCTCATCGGGATTGGCCTGATATGTAGCATTGCAGAAGGGTGCTGAGGGTTTGGGAGCGCTTTAAGTTAGAGACAAAAATAAGACAATGAAATGTTAATATTTTTAGATGCAATTACAGCTTCCCAAATCTGACCATCTCTCTGAACACTTGGGCAAAGCCATGCAGGCACTGGGTCTATTGCACAGGGAGGCCCACACTATACATCATGGAGGGTAATTAATAGGGTTTGCTTAGGGCCAAGGAAAGAAGAGGGTAGGATGCTGCAGATGTATGACCATGCTTGCCATTGCAGTGGAGAAAAGACATGTTTGAGAGTTATAGGAGATGCAATTACAGAATGGTTAAGTGTGAAGTGGCTCTGTTGTTGCCCTGAACTCTTAAGGAGGAAAAAAAAACCTCTCTCCTGTTGATTTCCTCAGTGTATGTCCTAGTTATGCAGGCTGTGTGCTAGGGGGTCGGGATTTGAGCCAGTGTTTGGCAACTCCAGAAATCAAAGACTTAGTACTTCAACTTATTTGCAAGTACCGTATAATGAGCTTTGAGAATTCCTCTTTAGTCTGAGTTTGCTCTCAGAAGGAGTTCTGTAGTCCATGTATATTAGGGCAGCATAAATGACAGATGAGTCAAAGCCTTTTTCAGTCTCTTCTCTTTTGAACTTGAAGAAGAATTGTCTGACGTGACTATCTGTATTCTCCTGAAATTAATTAGAGCTTTACTTCCACTTCTTCAAGTCTCAGCGAAAGTTTGTTTCCTACTTATCATGACGACAGTGAAAAGCTTCTTAAACAATATTAATCAGCAAGGTCAGCACTTTCTGCTTCCCCCAAAAAAATTCAAAGGTGAGAGTTTGGGTTACTTCCCCATCGTTTCCAGATTCTAGGAAGGTAACTAAAATCCTGAAGCTAGCAGCAAATTCTGTACAGAACTCAAATTCAGCTTTGTTGAGTGAATAAGGGACACATCCACTAAGCTAAAGGCTACAAAACCAAGCCAGATCAAAAGTGAAGTATGTTTCAAGGCTCTCCATGTGAGCCTTCTAACTGCATGAAATAGACATTGATACAGTTTTGTTCTCATTTGCCTTATTGTGAAAACTTTTTTTTCTTAAAATTTTGAGGTGCATTTCAGATGTTAGTTTTGAAAAGCATCTGATATTGGCTTAACTCCCATTGAAGTCAGCAGGAGCTTTTAGATTTGAGTTTGTGCACTGGGTGGATCTTCCCAAAGAGAGATCCCCACTGTTAATTAAAGAGCTTGTCAGTCCTACCTGACAATCTCAGCTTTTGGTGACAGCAGCAGGAATTAATATTGTCATCTTATCTGCTCTAACTCTGGTTTAAAATAAATAACTTACTGAAACATTTTTTTTTTCCAATTAGAAATTAGGTTCTGCTGTCCTAAAATATAGCTGCATACTTGGCCAGTTTCGATTATATACCCCTAACTAGCTATCACTTAGTATGAAATAGAGGGTCCTGTGCTTAAATACTTATAAGATCTATTCCTGCAGAAACCTTGCTTTGCATGGTTGCTGTCTCTCTTGCCTATCATCCTCTCAGCTCCATTATAGTAAGCAGTATAAACTACACTTTTTTCCATGTCTCTTAAAATGCCTCTTGTTATAAAGGCAGAATAAAGAGGAACACTTGATGCAGATTATACTGCGAGCTCTGCTGCTGTGTAAAGAAGGAAGAAAAACGGGGAAAGGAAGGATTTGAATCCTGATGTCTTACAGCTGAATGGAAATAGAAAAATGTTGAGGGGAGGAGGAATTTCCAGAGTGGGATCTTGAGCTAGAAATAAGCCCTCTGCTCTATGAAGTGTTCAAACTATAAAGTATAAATGAAAGAGCCTTTTTCATTTTTAAAAGGCATGTGGAATTGTATCCTTCCATCTCAAAGGAGACTGGTGCCAAGGTGCCAAGTCTGAATGTTTAATTGTAGAATAATGGTAGACAACTATTTGTACGTGAACTTGAGATAAAACCACAAGGGAGGGGATGGGGAAGGTCTCTCAAGAGCATATTCTCCTCTAGCAAGAAAACAAGATGAGTCCTGAGCAGAGATATTTAACATCTCATATGAACAAAAAAAGGGGCAAATTCCAATCAGTGCTCATCTGAATCCCCAAAGCTGCATATGACAAAAAACTTTACTCCATTTAGATCTCATCAAAATCTTTTCACTTCTCACCAGGAAAAATGTGATTCTGATCATCAGCAGTCTCTATTCAATTCTAGCTTTGTGCTATCATATTTGTCATTTTACAAGCTGATGTTCACTGCAAAAAATAGAAATATTAATGCATGCTGATGCTTGTATTGGATCTAGCATACAAAGAAACAGTTCAAGA
Organism: Chlamydotis macqueenii; assembly: GCF_036417535.1. NCBI lineage: Eukaryota > Metazoa > Chordata > Aves > Otidiformes > Otididae > Chlamydotis > Chlamydotis macqueenii. The sequence continues at coordinate 21,647,786 of NC_141562.1, forward strand.
GATAGAGGCAACTGGCAGACTGCCATTTAGAGATGAGAAACTAATTCAAATGTGATAAGAAAGTTACGAATGCCCTGTATATGAGAGCAGTAAAATTCCTGTCTGCATGAATACCTTGCTATTTCTGGGTTCCTCCAAGTCCAGTGTGTGTATTTTGAAAAATGTACATGTTCAGTTGAGTGAAAAAGTTTGGGTTTTAACCATAGTGTAATTGCCAGAGATGGATAGAGCTCCTTGGCGGGAAGGGACTGAAACAGATTTCAGCTGCTCAGGTTTCAGAATTGTCTAGCTACTTTTAGGCTTCCATGTAACTAATATAAAACACAGATAATGGGCTGGGCTGAGGGCAAGGAGGGTAAAGGTTATTAGCAGATCAGTCTTGAATGTGCATTTATTTCTGCTCTCGGCAATTACAGCAGTTGCTGCTGCTTGCTGGGGATTTTGTTTCCCTGGGAGAGGAGGCCAACAGAAAAACAAACCCGCGGCAATCAGTACAGCTTGTCTGCTAAAAAGACAAAGCATGATTGTTGTGATAAAAGCTACCTTTATAATGAGCACTTACATTACTCCTGGAAACTGTCACTTTGCTAGCTCTTCTCTGAACACACAAACTTCACAACTGACTATTTACATATACCTGGACAGTTGGTGAGAAAAACTGTGCTGTTACACCCCTGGGAAAAAATGAGACTCCAAATATGTTTGATAGCAGAGGTCTGTATTGCTTGTAAGGTAAAGAGCGTTCCATTACTGAAGTCTTGACTTGAATTGAGCCAGAATATATTGCAAGGAGCAAACTTTGAGAATTAAAAATTAGTACTGAGGCTGTAGCTAATTCAGAAGCAAGGAAAGAATAATGTAATTTTCTCCTCTGAGTGACAATACAGATTGCTTAACTTCTGGGTTTATAGTCTCTTCTCCCAGTATCAAATTTAACCTACCTATTAACTCAAGTATTTACAAATGCCCTACCTCCTGTTTGTTAACCTGCACTAGCGCTTAGCCCAGCCTCCCTAAACTGAGCCCCTCAAGTGCTGCTGCACCCTCAAGTGCTGCTGCGCTCAAGTGCTGCTCGTGCAGTGCAGGCAGTCATGTCAGCAGCTGCAGTGGAAAAAGCTGTAAAAGCTGGCAGGGATGGGTTCCACAGCTGAAGACTTGTTTACCTTTGAGCATCATCCACCTAAGCTCACTTCAGTGGAAACAACAGTGAGCTTTTTTCAGTTTATGCAAAATCCTGGCATGTATGCAAATAGCAAGTGTCACTCTTTCTGCAGAGACACAGTAGCTCAGATCACACCGCACAGCACTGCTCTTCCGGTGTGGGGATGACGGAGCATCCGCACCAGCTGCTGGGCAGTTTGAACGCTCTCTGACAGTGTCTGAGTTGCTGTTCTGCTCCATAGTGGTGGCTGAGAAGGAGGCAAAGAAAAGGGGAGGGACGGGAGAACTACAGCTAGGAGGAAAGACAAAAGAAAGGATGGGAGCTGTGTGTAAAGCTGGGAGAGGACTACAAGTATTGTTCTCATGTCATAATTAGCATTACAGTTCTTAATTTAGGGCAAACGTGCCTTCCTGGTGCCATAAAACCCTGTCCTCTATCACCTCTACAAATGTTCCTAGAACAACGTAATGTCCTCTTGTGGAAGAGATGTCAAATTAAGAGTTTTCATCAGAAATATATCTTTGTTTGAACTAACAATTTGATGATATTTTTAAAGTAAGTTGATCAATATACTTGGGGTGCTGTGATTCATGTGATGAAGCTATGCGGAGAGAACCTCATCTATTACTTGTTTCTGCTTCACTGCAGAGCTAATACCCTCCAGGTTCGATAACTTGTTATGACTAACAACTTGTTGAAACTACAGAAAGTAGCTTACAGGGATGGAAAAGGAAGGGAATAAAATTGTCCAAAGACAATTTTCCAAAGCAAAGCTTCTGCAGAACCAAGGAGGTGTTCTCTGAAAGTTTGCTTTGATCCTCTTTCTAGTGAAAAGTACTGTGTAAAAGAAAACTGTATAGTTTACAAGATAGGAAAAAAAAATCTTTAAAGAGATTGAATCCTCATTCTCCTATTTATCTGAACAGAAATACTTGTACCTGACTTAGTTGTCTCTGAAAAATACTTAGAAATTAAGATGGACATTTATTGATGTCTTTTTACTTCTACAATAAGAAATGTAATTCACTAGATAACACTTCTTTAATGCAATGTATTGCCTTATTGATATTATGATGATGAAGCCTGTCCTTTGGTAGCTGTCATGAGTTAGCCCCAGCCGGCAGCTAAGCACCACACAGCTGCTTGCTCAAACTCCCCCTCCCTGAGGGAGAAAATATAATGAAAAGCTCAAAGGTCAAGATAAGAACAAGGAGAGATCATTCAGAAATTACTGTTGTGGGCAAAATAGACTTGACTTGGGGAAAATTAATTTATTAACAACCAAATCAATGTAGGATAATGAGGAACAAAACCAAATCTTAAGAACACCTTTCCCTCCAACCCTTCCTTCCTCCCGGGCTTGCTTTTACTCCTGATTTTCTCTACCTCCTCCCCACCAGCAGTGCAGGGGGATGGGGAATGGGTGTTGTGGTCAGTTCATCACACCCTGTCTCTGCTGCTCCTTCCTCCTCATGCTCGTCCCCTGCTCCAGCGTGGGGTCTCTCCGATGGGAGACAGTCCTCCCTGAACTGCTCCAGCGTGAGTCCTTCCCACAGGCTGCGGTGCTTCACACCTTCATCCCTTCCACGGGGTGCAGTCCCTCAGGAACAGACTGCTCCAGTGTGGGTCCGCCATGTGGTCACAAGCCCTCCCAGCAAATCAGCTCCAGCGTGGGCTCCTCTCTCCACGGGTCCGCAGCTCCTGCCAGGACCCTGCTCCAAGCGCAGGCTTCACACAGGACCACAGCCTCCTTCAGGCATCCGTCTGCTCCCGCATGGGGTCCTCCACGGGCTGCAGGGGAATGTCTGCTCCTCCGTGGGTCTCCATGGGCTGCAGGGGGACAGCCTGCTTCACCATGGGCTGCTTCTCCATGGGCTGCAGGGGAATCTCTGCTCCTGTGCCTGGCGCACCTTTGCCCCTTCCTCCTTCACTGATCTGGGTGCCTGCAGAGTTGTTCCTCTCACATATTCTTACTCCTCTCTCCCCACCACTGCGCCAGACCCAACACAGACAGCTGCCCACACAGGAGGCCAGAGATGAGGCCCGTGCCTCCCCACTCTCTCCCTGCACTGCTGCTTTGTTTTTCCGCTTCTTAAATACGTTATCACAGAGGCATTTACCACTGTCACCGATGGGCTCAGCCCTGGCCAGCAGCAGTGGGACTGCCCTGGGGCCAGCCAGCACCAGCCCCACTGAGCATGGGGGAAGCTTCTAGTAGCTTCTCATGGAAGCCACTGCGTAGCCTCCCCACCGCCAAAACCCAGCACAGTAGCTCAGTGAAGGTCAGTTGTGTTTACTGTATGAAAAAGTGAAACTATTGTGTTATAAATGAAAGCCATTAAGATGTTCTTAATCTGTAAACAACATTTGCCTCAAGAACATTCTTTCATGTGTGTAGATTTGCTGTGAATAGAAGTAGGAGGTGCTTTTTAACTGTTGTAAATATATTGCTCTTTAAATTGCTCTTTTCTTTCTCTGTAATTTCCTTTTTGTGGATCTGGGAATTTTTGATCTGGTTTTCCAAGGAAACAGGGCTTATGCAATGATGTGATTTGGATGTGGTCATGCATCTGTCTGTCCTGCTGTGACAGCTTTTAACCCACTAGCAAATTTTAACCAAATTGGAGAGCAGCAGCAGTCTCCAAGAAATTTATATTATTACAGATTCATGAACATCAAGAGCCTGCTACAGAGGGGAGAGAGAGAAGCTTTGAGTGCCCCTAACAAAGGAAAGCCCCTTAACTGAGGATTCAGCTCTTACAAGACACAAGAGATTCCACACAAGAGGAGCTATGAGTATCCCAAATCCAGGAAAATGTCACTTAAAAGTCACACCTAGTTTGTTACCAGTGAACTCGGGACCCTGGTAAAATCCATAGCAATCCAGGCTCCTTTAGCTCCTCTGCTCACAGAACTTCTTGTTTTGCATTATGTGACCTTGGCCAAGGGGAAGCTAGAGCCAAATGCCGTCTGTGCATTACTAATACCCTGTGTATTTAGAAATATCTGGATTAGGAGTGAAGACATAATCATAAAAATGCCGTATTTCATGATTCATTAAGCTTTCAGTTGACATTCTGTGACATAACAAATAGAACTGCACAGAAAGCATTTCTAGGGCCCTGTATTAATTGCTCTGTTTCTGGGAAATCTGTTTGGAAAGTGGCCTGTTAGTGTCGCCTTCTCCCCTCCTTTGCAATGGCATGCAGCTTTTTCACGTCTAATGAAGTTTAATCAACACAACAAAAAAAAGTGGTAGGCGTTCCAGGTCACAGGCATTGTGGTGACTTAAACATTTTTCTGTGAGTGCTTTTGACAGATCAGAATGCACTTTGCTCATCCAAGAACAAGGGGAGATTTGCAAAGGTAGAAATACCTACCTTTGCAAGGAGAAGACTCCTTGCTGCACATTATGCATTGGTTTTGCCTTTGTGGGGGTAATTTTTTGCTGCATTTTTGCATAAACAAAACTGTGAATGAAATTAACCTTTTGGCCCATTACTGCTGTTTGAATTCTCATTCTGTTGTTCAGCACTTCAGTAGTTCTGAAGAAAATGCACCACAGCAATCCACCAGTTATTTTATGTTGAGCTACTGGGTTTTATTTTCCTCAGAGGTTAAATGTATTTTCATTACATAAATCAAGTCAAAGAAAATATATGTTATAAAATATTGTTTAATGTATTACAGTGTTATAGAGCTGAAAATTGTGAAGATTTCCTATTATTTTCTATACACAAAACCAGTGTTTCCACTATTACTTCCGTGTTGAGGAAAAGTCTTAAAAGGTAAAACTGAGAACATACCCATTTTATACTTACAATACTTTATACCTGAAACAAAACTGCTGCTCTCACCTACCACTGTGAGAAAGCTTGCGCACAGAAATGTTCCCCTTTCATGTTGCTCCCCTCCTAGTTACAGTACTGATAGAAGGTAAGAACAGGCACTTGGGTTCTTCCGGTTTTCTTTAGCAGGGGACTCTTTAAAGATCTGTCACCTATCTTTTGCTTCACTTAAATCTCTGGGCATGGTGAAAGTTGAGTTGAGATTGGTTTTTGTCCTGTATATAGTTCCTTTGTGTTCACAAAGGACTGGAGATGTCACAACTTGCATCCCTCCAACAATGCAGCCAGCACGCCAGAGGTAAATGGAAGTAAAGCACTGAAGCAGGCCACTTCTCAGAGATGCATTATTAGCTTTGCTACCAGTTGCAGGTGACAACCAGGATTCAAAGGCAAGTTAAAATCTAAAGGCTTCTTGACTGTGTTGCAGAAGGATTACTTCAGCAGCGTTGTATTATTCCTACTCCCCTCCATGAGGGCAGCTTTCTGGTTTTTGCTATTAGGGAAACCACACTGCCTGGAAAGATGCCTATATTAAGATGACATATTATATGCTGTTGGGAAATAGATTTGCATCTGATTGGCTTATTTTTAGAAGATTAGAGACTAACTATATACAAAAGTATTTCTTCAAATGTCATATTTTATATTTAATGTACAACTTGAGAAGGAAGACTCTGCTAACTGCTGTCTTCAGAGATGCTTAAAACTTTCACAGGAATTGAATACAGGCAGGGAATGATGCCTGACACCCAAATGATCTAAGTACTCTGTGTAAAAGAATGCTTTTGGCTTCTGTAGCTTTTTACCTTCTGTTCTGTTTACATGAATGTCTCCTGGCTGGCTTAGAAGACCCAGGTGCCAATGGGGATATTAGTGCAACAGGAGGGAGAACAACTGGAAAGACCTGATATGTTCTCCTGCAATCCCAGGGATGCTCTTTGAGCAGGGAGAGGGACCTGCATTCTGCAGCCTTTCTGCATAGTCTGCTGGGAAAACAACTATCCTGTGATAGACACACACACACACACACAAAAAAAAAAAAAAAAATCTATGAAGGCCTTTTAAGAGAAAGGGATAGGAATAGGTTTGCACTGCCATCTTCAGCCCCAGGAAAAAATGGAGCTCTTTGATGTAGCAGGCAGAGCATGTGGCTGTATGGGGTATCCCATGGTAAGCTGCTGCTTGCAGCAGGCAAGGCAGAAACTCAGGCATGGAGATGCCAAAGATCTTCATAGGAAAGGTGCTTCTGTGCCTCTTCGTACCGCACTGAACCACTTGCCAGTCACACAGGAAGAGATGGAGGGATTCCCTCCATGCAGCCTAATGGCTACGGAAAGAAACATAACCCTTCCGAGGTATGGCAGGACAACAGAAATACAGGAGGAAAGTAACTGACAGTGAAGTAAGACCTGTGTTGGGGAGAAAGAAATCTGAAAAAAATGGGACTGCTTAGAGTCGTAACAGGGAAAGTGAGTGAAGGGAGAGACTGGGAAGACAGAAGGAAATTTGAGACAAAGTATCTTCAAGTCTGAAAAATTGGTTGTGGTTTTCCCCTCTTATACAAACACCTCTTTCCTTAATGCAGCAACATAGCTTCACCAGTGTTCAGAAGATACATGGTCTGGTAATGAAGTGCTCAAACAGCATTTAAAGTTTTCCAATAGCTAGAAATACATATCCACCAGAAAAATGTATCATTTTTATTGATTTAAATTGCTGTGGTTTTTTGCATCTTCAAAAATCTTTGTGACTGCTTGGAGAACATGGAGCAGGAAGTATTCTGTTGAGGTTAGTGGGATATTTTCATTATTAACCTCTCCTGTTGCAATATCTGTAACAAATGTATTTCTTAGGATTTTACAAAGGACACTGGAAATCCAAAAGTGTCTTAAAAATACAGTAATATTGCTTTATGTAAAGCCACACATCTCTGGAAATCTAGCTGCAGAACAAACCATCGCATTACTGTAAAGTTGAATAGCTTTAAATACAAAATGCTGAATTTCCAAAAGCTGCTATCAGGAGCCTTTCTGTTTTATGCACTATTAAACCAGCGTGCAACAGGCTGTCACTGAACATTTGTTCCACATCTTGCTGAATGAAGAATGAATGCAAGGCAGCTAAGGTACCTTCCCTGCAGAGAGTAAAGATGAACAAATGAGGACCTGCTGCAGGGATTGAAAAGGAGAGGTGTGGGCTACCAGCAGTGTGTGCTGCAGTGAACTTCTTTGTGGATTGGGGGAGAAGGAAGCAAGACACTGGAGCTTACTGAAATTGCCAGAGCGATTATATGAGCCATTTAAAAAAACAAAACCAAAAAAAACCCACCCAACTCTAAGCTCTTAGCTATGTGGACTCTACTGCTAATAGGAAAAAAAAAAAAAAAGCCCTCATTTGGTGTGTCTCTTGCAACTGGGAAAAGCTTGATAGTGGATGAATGTTCTCAGAAAACAAACCATCAGTAACGGCTACCAAGAGTTACTATCAGCCTCAAGAGTCTGGCTAAGCATAAAGCATGTATGAACTGCATCACCTAATCACACTAGTCATGAAGCCACTCCTTTAGCTGAATATCATGTGGGACTTGCATCCGATCTGTTAGATGAAGTAATCTGACCTCTCTTGCTAACAGTCCAGCACACTTCACACCCCTAGGTCTATTCACCTAGGAACTCTGTGGTAAAAGCTGTTGAGGAAAGATGGGTGAAATTTCCCAAACAGAAAGATGGCATTAAAGTAGACATGCTGTCAGGAGGGATTAAACTTGGGCTGATGAAGTGTGCCCAAGATCTGTTTTGGAAACAGAAGCCTTCTGTCTACCAGGCAGGGTTAGCATAGCTAACGCCAGTGAAAGTGTATCCTGTCACATCTGCACGCTTCTTTCTTCACCTCGCCGAGTGAGGCAGCTGTGGTACCACAGCAAGGACTCACCTATCTCCAGTTGTTTCTCATAAGTGGCTTTAAAGTCCAAACAACCTCTTGAGTCAAAGTGATAATAAATAGATCAGTACTTGTTTTGTTTTTTTTTCTAATAAGAAAGAAGGTGTTGTTTTGCATTCCAAGTCACAGGTTCTCCTAGTTCCTTCAGCATGGCGCAGCAGGGGCTGCCCTGGAGGTATCTGCACATCACCAAGGGGCTCGTCCAAGCAGAAAGAAGTCCAAAGTCACAGCAAAATTTGCTCACCTCCATCTGTAAATGTAAACCTTAAAATATTAGTGAAATTATTTGAAAGTAAAAATACCTGGTTTTGGATATTTGTTTTAAAATTCTGATTCTATCATATTTCTGCCTATACATAAATAGAGTTGATAAAGCTTTACCTATATGTCAGTTACTAAACCAGCTTATTTGTGTGGTGGCAATTACTGACAATTATGGTGGATTATGATAATTATTTAGTTCCACGTAGGAAATAATCAGTCAGGAACAAGATATTTCTTTAATTTCTAATGTATGAGGGCTTTTTAATAGGTTTCACAGGTATTTGATAGCTTTCCTTCTATTTTAGGAACATACATAGACAAAACACAGGTTTTTTTAAAGGAAGAAAACCTTATGCAAAACTTGGATTTATACTTAACAGGTGCCCTTTCTCCTTGCACTTCCAAAATGCCTCCTTGAATTAGATTATCGCAGTAGGGGTATAAGACTGTAAATGAGGATATCATTCTGGGTAAGCAGAACCTACCCACTTCTCACCATGCAGTTCACCAGATGGTTTATGCATCCACGTTTTTATTTACTCTTCCACCAATGTCTTTACCTAAGCAACTATGAAGGCTTCTTTTTCCCTCTCATTTGTCTACATGATTCTCTCTAATGCACTTAACTAGTATGTTTAAAATTAGTGACTTCTATCAGTAACTAAGGATATGTGGGGCTGGACAAAGTGTAGCAGAGAACACATAAACTAAACACAGGGGGAGGAAGAAGGAAACTGCAGTAATTACACAGTCATCCAGCCTGGTGAGATCTTTAGCATCATTGGCAGATTTCATTCACGTGATCTTGGGGGCAGCCAGATAGAAAAAGTGGCATTGACTTTTCCTGACTTCCCTCTCCAGAATTTGTGAATGAAATCCCCTAACCGCATGAAAAAGCCTGCTGCTGCCACTGTACCTGCAGCTAACTCCAACAGGTAGAGGAGCTGCCAGTGCAGCTGAGAACCTAAATTATACAGGCACCTGACGTGCATCGTGTTTCCCTCTACTGCTCTTCTTTTTACAGTCTTTGTTTCCTCATGCTCTGCTGCTCTTTCTCATTTCATCTCTACAACTATGAATCTGTCTTTATCAAATGTGCTGTACACCAGTGAAGAAGTAACACCTTAAATTCAAAATTCAAATTAACTCCACAGCAGTGCATATGGATCCTGAATTTGGCAGGAATTTAGATGAGATCTTGAAATTTCCATTACATAAAATTTGGGGGTGTAAAGTTTTTCAGTTTCACCAATTCTTCTTGTAGATTCTTCCTATTTACAGCTTTGGCTGTGTGAAAATAGATGCAATGTTCAGTTTAGATGTCCACCTGCTTCCATTGATTTGTCACTAAGGATATCTGTAAATTTGGTGCTCAAAGCTCTTCCTCAAAACTTTGATTTTTAATTAAAAAAAAAAAATCTGTTTATCAAAGATTACTGAAAATGTAGTTTGAACTTTTAACCAGCATTTTAGCAAAGTGTTTGGTTAGTATTACGAGAAATTCTTAAGGCTAGATCTAACTGGAGTTCACCTGGGCGTTTGAAGGAAATAAGACCTACAATCCCACAGTTTGTCCATCTGCTGGCTTCCCTTCCCTAATGATGTTTGAATTTACTGACAAGTTCAGCTATGTTTGATGGAGAGACTGAGAACATGAAGTTCCTGGAGGCTTCATGAAAAACAGCAACTGGTCAGAGGGGAGTGACCCAGATTAATGCCACCCCAGTCAATGGTGATTAGTCCAGCTAGTCCCTGACATGTGCTTAGCTCCAAGGGGGAGAGCTGTAAGGGATGCAGAAGGGCAGTGGGTGATGCTTTGTGTGCTATACCTGTAGGGGAAATAGGCACCTGGGAGCACTGGGAAAATGGGCAGCATCAGTCTGTACGACAAAAATGGGTAGGGAGCAGGCAGCCGCAGTCCTGCTACTCAGAAAACAACTTGTTGGCTCACAAAGAAAGTAATTCATATTCAAAAGCAGCAGGAAGGGGGTATGTGATGAGAGAAGTACTTTTGCATGGCCTCCCTTCCCTAATCTTTATAGACTAAACATCCAGAGGTGAGAGATGGTTGTCTTGGGCATGCTCCTCTGGCAAGAAACTTCTTTTCATTAATCTGATGGGCAGAGTGTTTCTGCAATTCTGTGGTTTTTCTCTGACTATCTTACAGGCAATTGCCTGTATGCAGTTTATTGAGGAATGTCAGGGTGTCCCCATGTTTCCCAGCAGCCATACTGATGCCAGCTTTCCATATGCAAAGTTGAAAATTAATTGAAAGAACAGGATATGTAAGGTTTTCTGTGAAGTATTCAGTGTAGCAATCCAAGGTGTTGACATGTCTGTCTTGAACAAATAAAAGCCACCTGTGATTACTCTCATTGCCTACCATGAAGCTGCAGGTGAGCTGCCAGGACAGAGGCAGCTCTGCCTAAGCAAAGTGAAGTCAGGAGAAATAACAACTGGACGTGTGGCTAAAACATTTTCAGTTTGCTATAAACTCATCTGTAAATAGCAGAACTCAAAAATAAAGAGATCATGCACCTCATTAAATAAAACAAGGTAAAAATAAATAATGCTCAATATACCATTATGGAACTATGCAGCACCTGGTTTTGAATATGACAAATCAAATTATGGAAGCACTGTATTTTTTCCTGCACAGATTTGCAGCTATAGACTCTTCATGTTTTAATGAGTGAAAAATTTCACATAGTGGGAGAATTTTTATGCATTTGATAAACCAAAATATCCTGGTAACCATTCTGATTAGATGCAGAAAGAGCGGTCTGTGAAATTCTCCTTCCTTATCTCTTGGTTGAAAATCTTTTCAGTTTGCCAAGAAAATACACTAGTACGCTACCACCTGATAAGTAAATCTTTCACTGACTCATTTTCAAAATACATATATATTCCCTAACAATAATCTCAGCTCTCAATAGTAACTGTTTGGACTACTCAGGTATGTTTTAATAGTAGTTTTAAAAATCATTCAGGATTAAAAACTGCTGGATCCTTGCATTCTGAAGGAATGTTACTCTATTCCAAGTGATGGTGCCATCAGATACACGCAGAGGGGATAAAAATTGTATAAAATATGTCATGCTATGGGGCAGAAAAAAAAATGCAGTTTTATACTGCACACATTAGTATGTGCTAAAAAAATGGGTATTTTTTAATATAATATTGTATGTGTTGTGTCATCCTAAGTACTTGCTAGGGAACAGGTTGAGTCTTAATAATTAGAAAAGCTTCTCATATAGGAACTTTTCTACCCATCTGTGCTCTGTCCTGTGGGAAGAGTTCTTAGCAGCTGCTTCTTTTTAAAGAAACTCAAGGAAGATCTCTGATCTGTGGGATGGATTTGCCACACAAGTCTTTCTTTTTCCTTTTCTCCTTGTACTGTTGCATCCCATTGCAAAGGAAATCTCCAGTAGCCACAGCTCTAGTTATCTACATGGAGACCTCAACTGCTCCATCCTAAATATATAAACCCCATAGTCACTCACAGGTATTTTATCCTGCCTACAAAATGACATGTTCTACTAGTCTCTTATAATGTAACAACACCTTAGTTCATATTGCATCAAATGACAAAATTTAAACTACTGCTGGGGAACAACTTTTCCCTGACATTTAAACTAAAATGATTCACAATAATACTAAGCTATAGAGCATGGTTTAGTTAAAAAAGTAGTGAAAGGGAAAGAAATAGAGGAAGTTTCTGGAATGGTGTGACTGGAGATGAGATAGGAGTTGCCTCAAAAGTGCTAGACCAGGTCTGTGGAGGCTCTGCTGCCTTTGCAGGAGTGCTGAAGATCCGGTTGAGGGTCCAGCCCCAGTGTTTCTGTAGCTATGCTTATGATCTGCTCCAACACTAGAGCCGTTTGTCTTTAGTACCAGACATTGGCTAGATTATGTTTGTCAGTTATTTACAATGCACCAATCAATTATATTAAACATGCCCACTGATCTCAACAGTGTTGTCCTGAGGAGAAAGTAAACTCTTACATTTTCTTGTGGTAGGCTCTGTAGCAGCTTTGGAATGAGGCAGCTATTCCAGCTGACAGAAGACAGAGAGATCTGGCAACTTCTCCTGCTGGAGCTGAAGCCAGGCTGAGCAGGTGTTTTACACCTCTTCCTTCCCCTCTGCAACTGAGTGAAAACTCTCTCAGTCTAGTCCAAAGGCAAGAGAACACTTCTTTTTTGCCATGTAATTCATATGTCAGTGTGTTTCAGCATTTATACCATAGAAATAAAACATTGCTTAAGTTGAAAATATCCACCAAAAAGCAGAATTCACAATTTAGTCTCGCTGATCCTCTGGAATCAGAGTACCACTAAGCTGTGCTCGGTAAAACTAAAACCCAAGGGTGCCCTTAGCTGACTGGTAAACAACTGATAACCTTGCTTGGAGAGTCTATTGCATATGACAAGGTAACGTGCACAATGAATGAAACTGAAATGCCTGAAAGGCAAAATCATAGCGTTAAATAGTATTTAAAATAGCATAATGGTTCTAAATAGGGAGTCAAGAGTGATGATGCTCTCTCTTTGAAGAGAAGTAGTCATGGAGTGCCCTAGTACTCTGCTAGCAAATAAGATAGCTTAGTAGTCAAATTCTAGATGAAAGGAGGAGAGGGCCTCATCACTCACTCTAGCAAGTGGGAGCTCCTAAGAAAGCTGCATAATTAATGCTAGATATTTTAAAGCCATGAATTCCAATTCCTGTGTAAGTTTTGGAAATGGAAAAATGTACCCTGGCAATATTCCCGGGGAGGTAGGGAGGGCACCCACTGAGACTTATGTATATTAAGTCAGAAACGAAGAGCCAGGGATCTGAAAGATAAATGTATACCAAAAGGTTATGGCTTCCTCTTGTCCTTCAGTAGAAATTACGTAGGCTTATTTGACAGACAGAATCTGCTAATGACTTGTAAGTTAACTTACAGCCCTAAATGTAGCAACTGCTGAGAAACAAGTTAAATACTTTGATTTTGCTTATTTTAGTTTTAAAAAAATATTTCCCAACCACATATTTTACAGTTGAGAACCACATTCATGCCAGTTCTCCAAAGATGCATCATCAGAAGAAGAGATCCAGATGTGACTGTTGCTCTAATCACAATTAGCTGACAGCTTGTAAAAACCACCATTTTGAGGAAACACCTACATGTCAAAAAGCTTGGGATCAAAAAGAGAGACCCAGGGAAGTAGTTTAAGGCTCCTCACTCTTCTAGAAATAAAATCAGCAGAGGAAGTGAAAGAAATATAATTAGAAAACTGAGTCTTGAACCAGACAAACCCTTTTCTGCTGTATGTGAAGTCTACTGTGAAGCTGTAAAAGCTATTTACACTAAAAATTCAGTATCATCTAAGACACAAAATAAAACTGGAACCTGTATTTGAGGTTTTCACAGCGACTTAATAGATTTAGACCTTTATGTCTTACATTGCAACAAACAGAGCGAGTGGTACCAACTCTTGTGCTTTATTAATCTCTCGCTATTTGGTGTCTCCTAGGAGCTAAGCAAACATGTAAGAAGATAAGCTTTCATCTAAATTTACAATTACATATTATATGTATGTACTCACATTTAAATCTGTGGCCCTCTTGACTCTGAAGAAAACTTTGAAAGGGGAAACCCATGTCCATCATTTAGGTAGACAGAATGTTTGGTGAGAGAACGATCTTAATACTGAATTGTGTTTTGTGTTGGTTTTATTGCATGCTTTCCTTGCTGTCTTAGTAAATAAAAAAAAGGCTAATCTGCTCTGAGCTCTATCCTGCCATGTCTAGACCATCACTGGTAGCTACATTCTCTGCTTGTAACAATACCTTGAATATTGTTATCTTCTGGTACGGTTTCTTACGTGACTCTGGTGCAGGCATCAGTTGTTCCTCACTGCCAGCCCTCTGTCTAGGTGTTATAATGTAGTGCTATCATACCTCCCAGAAACAGGGGAGCTCTCAGAAGTTTTAATGAAGGATTTGTTTTCCAGTAAAATCATTGAGTGCTCAGGTACCTTCACGTACAGGAAGGACTAGGAAGGAATTTGTTCTTTTTCTGCCCTTTTTTTCAGATAAACAAAGAACCATTGTCTCTTTTTGGAACTGTTCTTTCATGATTCTCTATTTTCTGTAAATGATAGCTTATAGCCAGAAGTTTTACTTACCAACCTCTCCCCAAAACAAAACCCGCCAAAACCTTTAAGGATATGACCCAGGTAAAACAATTCAGAGACATCTGGAGCCTGATTCAACAGCTTAGACAGCCCAGTTTATTTTCAGTGAAGTTTCTTTTAATCTCTAAAAATATTCTGTGCATTGTGTGAACCCTGTTGAGTATAAACTCAAAGGAGTTGAATACACTGCTCTGATATCACGAATCTGGCTGATTATCACAAACCCAGTAATAACCAAGAGCTGACTTGATGGTAAAGATGAACACTAGTCTGACCAGCAAAGCCTCAGAATATCCACTTACTGACAGGGCACATTGATATGTAAATAAATGTTATGCTGCGATCTGGTCAGATGATGCTAAAGCATCTTAAACTCAGATATCCTGGTAAGTGCTCCCAGGAAGACCTGAAGTGGCTAAAAAGGAAAAAAGATTTAAGCAAGTAGAGCACTGGAACAGGTTGCCCAGAGAGGTGGTGGATGCCCCATCCCTGGAAACGTTCAAGGCCAGGCTGGATGAGGCTCTGAGCAACCTGATCTAGTCAGGAATGGCCCTGCTTCTTGCAGGGGGGTTGGACTAGATGACCGTTGAAGGTCCCTTCCAACTCTAACTATTCTATGATTCTATGATTCTAAGTAGGCACAAAAGAACTCTTCCCTAGATAATATGTCTTCTTAATGCAGTGCTACTTAGAAAGCATCACGGAGAGATTAAAGTGTGTCTTTCAAAACCACTCTCCTCCTTTCCATCTAAGAATGGAAGCTGAAACTGTGCAAGGTGCTAACTTGCAGGTGGATGCTCAGCTGTAAGGTAGCATCAGCAGCCCTGATTGCTGGCCAGCTGCTCTACTGGCTGGCATGGAAATGGTTCTAGCAAGAGACCTTATCCTAAACATCATGCAAGAGGCAACATGAAGCAGGTTACCAGGAATATTGATTCTGTTACCCGCATGGGGAAGTTGAGTGCTTTATTATTAAATCTCAGGAAAACTTGACTGAGAAGCTTACTCATGTAAAAATTAGTCAGGGAAATTCCTGTGGTGCATACTGAGTGCAAACTGGGGATTCCTATTGCAAAGAGCTCTCGTGATGTATATTTTGATATTACATTTATTGCCATTGTTGACTCTGGGATGGGAGTAAAAAGAGTTGCTTAATTAGAAGTAATGAATACATGAGTAATGTCATCCAATCGTGTTATGGTCTTATTAATTCTTCTTCTTAATTACTTCTTCCACTGGAAATTACCAAGGATATGAGTCACAATCAGCACAGCAGAAATAAACTAAGGAGAAAACACCCGTTGCTGCAATGGCCTTTTACCTACACACACAGGATTAATACCGTTATTTCTGTGCAGCAGCTGTTCACTGAACAGTAAACCTCGCCGCTTGACGATGCACGCTTGAAGCACGGTGCCTGCGTACCACCCAGACTCTGAAGTTCTCCTGATCCGGTGCGCCAGGAGCACGAGGGTCGCTGTCCCTAACCGCGGGGCAACGTCCTGCTCTTGTCACCAAGTGAAGCCCCAGGACGGCACCAGCGGGGGCCTGTGGGGGCCGCAGCTGCCCGGGGAGAGGCGGGAAAGGGGCAGCGGCGCTCCCCGGCCGCCCCCGTTACATGGCGGGGGCCGGTCCTCGGGCAGGAGCCGGAGAGGGCAAGTGCCCCCGGTAGGGAACCGCAGCCCGAGGCGAGGCCCGCCGTCCCCAGACGCGGCCGCCGACAGAAGCGGTGGCACTAATGCCTTCTCCCCGCACAGACGAAGCGTCCCGCCGCCCCCGGGCTCTCGGCGCGGGGCGGCGACAGAAACCACCGGTTACATAACGCTTCCAGGAGAGGGCAGGGGAGCGGAGCCGCGGCCGCCACGGCGGACAACTCCGCCGGTCCCCACTCGGTCACGTCTTCCCCCCACGTCAGAGCGGGGCGGACGACGGTCTTGCGGCCCCTCCGCCAGCTGAGCTGAGCTGCCCGAAACCAGCCCGCCGCCCCTCGCTCCCACACCGGCTCCGCCACCGGCCTCCGGCGGGCGGTGAGGGCCAGGAACGGGCAGCAGCTGGGCGCTACCCTCCCCGTCTCAATGAGCATGCGCAACCGCCGGGGCGCATGCGCCTCCCGGACCCCCGCCAGACCGCCGAGCATGCGCAGACGCGGCGGCCGCGCAGTATCTGAGAGAGGGCGGTTGGCGGCGGCGGGCGCTGGCGGAGCCCGTGGGGCGGCGGCGGCGCGTCCCGTGCCCCGCCACGGCGCAGCCCAGCGGGAGCTCCAGCGGCGCCCGAACGGCGCTGGGGGCCGCCGCGCTGCCGGGCCGGCAGCTCCCGAGCCAGGCTGTGCCCCAGTTTGTGTCCAATCAGAGAGTGAAGTGCATGCACCGAGCGAGGCGGCAATGCGTAAACAAGTCCCGGGAAACTCCTCCGCCCCCCGCTCTCCCCTCCGCGCCGCTCCCGCCCGCTCCCCGCGCCTCCCCGCAGCCTCCCCCGCCGCCCGCCAACAACTCCGGCGAGGCGCGCGCTCCCGCCGCCCAGCCGCCTTCCCCTCCCCCCGCCCGCCCAGCCGGCGCCGCCCGCGCTGCCACACGCACCCCACTCGCGCACACGCCCGCGGGTGCCCGCGGCCTCTCGAGGGGGAAGGTAAGGGGCCCGCCGAGCCGGCCGGCGGCAGGGGCGGCCGGGGGCCGCCGGGTAGGCGGGCGGCGGCGGGGTGCGGATGCGTGCGGGAAGGAGGAGGGGGGGGATCATGTGTCATAACAAGTTGTTGAACGTGACATTGCTCGTGAACTGCGCTGCGGCGGGGAGCGGGGCGGCGAGGGGCAGCGGCCGCCGAGTAACTTTCTCCTCCTCTTCGCCGCTGAGGAGGGAGCCGGGCTGGGGCGCGGGCAGGGCGGCGGTGCGGGCTGCCGGTGCGGGCTGCCAGCGGGGACAGTGGAGCACGCTCGGGGGTGGCTGACGCCGTCCACGGTGCCCGTGCCTTCCTGCGGGGGACGGGCGCAGCGCGGCGGGGCTGCCGCTGGAGGGGCTTCCACCCCTGCGAGGATTTTTCTAGCAAGGGCGGCGAGTTAGCGAGGAGCGGGTTCTGGTCCAAAGCGCCTGTTCTTGCGGGTAATTATCCCTGGCTAATGCTCCGTGGCAGTTTGGCTCGCTTCCGTCGTGATTAGCTTGGCTTATTATATAAGATGTCACTGGAGGAGGAGGCACAACTCCTCGGTGTGGCGAGGGGACACACGCACGCACACACACGGGTCCGCCCTGCTTTCCCCGCACCGGGTACCGGAGCAGAGCGAGCAGCCCGGCCCGCGCAGGGCCCGCCGGTGACACAGGTTATACACGTGGGTTGGGTGTGTTTCCCAAACCTTGCCTTTGGGCAGGAGCACGACCTGTTCTGGTTCCTCTCCGCATGTTTGATTTCTTCCTTTCTTTCTCTCTCTCTCAAAAAAAAAAAAAAACCCCAAAAAAATAAACAAAAAAATAAACACTTAAGCATAACAAAGTTTACGAACTTGATTTTTCCTTCCTTTATGTGCATGTTTAATATGTTAACGTGATCTGGAGACGATTGAATGAATCATCAGTTCCATGGAATAAAAGCAAGTGAATCACCTCTCATACACACACAACTGCGAGGGAGCATAGTTGTTACTGTCGATAGTGAAAGGTCAGTGTCGGTTTCTGGTATGCAGTGGGATGTAAGAGCATAGACAGTGCTCAGAAACCCACCAGGTTTCCTGGGGCTGGCTTGTGAGCTGTGAAAGTTTTGCAACGCTCAGTTGCTGTTTTCCTGGCTCAGGGGTTGAATGGTAACCTCTTTCTATATTAGCCAAATTCTCAAAAGGGGAATGTTTATGCTAAGATTTAAGTAACTGTATTATTCAAAGTGTATTAATTTGAAATAAAATGTAAAAACCAAGAAAATCCCCAAATGGTACTGCACTATGTCCATACCCTGAAGCCAGAGACACATCTCAGATGCTTTTAATCTGGGATTTGTTTTGCTTAGTTTTGTTAAGCAAAAATATTTAGTCTCTGTAAGAGTAAAAATATATAAATACATGTTTGGAAAACAAATTAAGCTATTTTATTTAGTAAGCACATTACAATTGTACCTAGATGGACTTCTGTTCCTGATCCTTTTGCCTGTTGCTCTTTTAAATTGGATTGAGATTGGGTCCTATCTATAATTTTTCTTTCAACTCTGACTTGGTTCCAAAGTGAAATTTCCATCCTACATGCTTTCTTGACATGTCTATCTCGCCCTGCACAGAGGCAGAACTATACATTTTACAAAATTAATTCATCTTTTTTTTTTTTCTCAGCATACCTGCTGCTGTCAAGAAATGAAGTCACTGTTTACAACAGGGAGGTAGTGCTTTACACATAGAAGCACTTGGCTTTGCAGTATAAAATCATGTCTCCTTTGGCATCAGGTGTCCTTTATCTAGCTGCCCATGTTTTGTACCCCTAGTTATTCACCAAAAAGGAATGGAGGAATAAATCAGTCATGGAAGGGGTTGGTTTGGGTGTTTGTTACTGTTTGGCAGAAAAGGCATGTTACCATTTTTGTTTGTGTAGAACAGAGTACACTGGCACCTCAAAAACAATTTTATAGCATTAATTATGGGATTGGAGCAGCCAAATGTGGGAAAACTGTATTACTTCAGGGTTCATTGCGCAGCTTTTAACACCTCGCTATGAGAAGATTCTGAAGTTAACCAAGTTAAGACTGGATGAGACCGTGAACACATTGCAATAGAGATTCTCTGGTTAGGTGTATTGGGTGGTCAAGTTAATAAACAGGAAAAAATACTATTTTATTTGTGCATTTAAGTCAACAGTCAAATAGCATTTATCCTTTTTTATTTAATTTCCATACAAAGAAGATGGAAACATGCAGTGTGTATGGCATTCTATGCGCCCAGACCTCAGCTGAAAGCAGTAAAGCAAATGATACTGGAAGTGTCCTCACCACTCTGTTCCAGCCGTTTTCCCCTGCTCTATATGCACTCTAGGCTTCAAAGTAGAAGTGAAAAATTCTGGGGTTTCACTATTAAGCCTGCAGAATGTGCAAAATAAAGTGAGATAAATGGATTGGTTTAAGGTTGCTTCTGTGCAGCTCCATTTTTAGGATTGATAAGCAGATTACTGTAGGATGCACAGCAGAACTTTGAGAACAGTGGAGGGCAGTGCAGATAAAAGTGGAGTGTCTGAACTTTGTATCTTGGTTTTTTGCCATGTTGGGGTACAAAGGATGTGTTCTTAGCATGATAAATTTATGAATATATTTCAAAACTTACACTGCCTTTTATCACGAAGGAAAAAAATATGAAGTTATAATGTTTATTCAAGATGAATAGTACTTTGCTCAAAAGATAGTTGAAGTTATCACCTGTGCTCTGAAAGACTGGTGCCAACAGCACCTTCATATGCCTTTCCAGCTATCTCAACTGGAAACAAATAGTTAACATCCCAATGAAAAAAAATATTATTTCCTTTTCACAGTTTTTGGTTTAAAGACCCTTTCTAGACAGATGCAGCAGTCCCATGCAAAGTTTTTAATTAGTCCTGTGGAAAGACATACTTCTGGTGTTGAAAAAGAGAATCCTTTCTTCAGCTATTGAAAACTTGCAGCAAGCACACATTGGCCTGGTGGTCGTGGTGGTCGTTTGCTCCCCAGATCCTCAGTTAAAGGCAGTTGTTGCAATTGTCTGGGAAGAAGTTTAATTTCTGTTACTAGTATCAATACTTTAAATATTAAGAAAATAGTTAGGAAAGGTGATACTATACCAAGATGTATCACTTTCTATGTTAGAGTTGTAGCTAGTCTGTTCTTGAATGCCGGCGAATAGTGCCTTAGACATTTCCCACAATAAAGCTTACTTCCCTGATTATTGTGTTTTTCTCTTTACATTTTTCCAGTAAGCGCGCTGCCATGAAAAGTACCAGCTTGACAGCCTTTGAGACTGAAGCCCTTAATGATCAGAGCAGGTGTAGCACTGCCAGCAAGCTCCGCCATGCTATGATAAGACTGCGTATATCTAGCTGCATGTGTGTGTGTAGGACATATACTGTCTCTGTCTTAATTGTTGCTTTTAAAAGAAAAAATTTCCACTGCCAAGTGTAGGACACTTCTGGAATGAAAGATATATGGTGTTACTTGATCATTATGGTTTCAACCGCTGTCACGATTAGTTCTTACATGTGAAACAAATGAATTTCACTGATTACCTAAAGCTGAAACCATTTATCCCATTATAATAGTTGAATTCATGCATGTCTCAGCCATTTTCCTAACATCTGGCCAAACTTTTAATTTGCTGCTGTACATTGGTCATTTCTTTCCTATTATGGAATAATTTTCTTCCTTTGTTTGTGATTGTTTTACATGTTTTTTTGAGGTTTGGCAGATATTTAAAAAATAGCCTGCTAATTTACCATAATAATCCTATTTTCATAAAAGACCTAACTAGGAAAAGATGGGAAGACTTACTTTCTCAGAAGAGGTTAAAGACAAGAGTAAAAGTTATTGGGAGCATCTTTGTTTGCTTAAGATACTTTTGTATTGCTGACTGATGCATCGCAAAGAGGGAGGCACCAGGCTTGAAGTTATTGCAGTCTGTTATGTTAAGAACTGCTCTCCCATGTTGAATCTTCAGCGGCAATTGAGTTTGCACTAGTTGTTTTAAAGAGCGTACCCCATGGCGTTGAGCAGCGGCTGCTGAAGAACCAGGCATCCCCACTGCAAGTGGGGTGCCTTTGGTGACCCCTTCTGCACAGCTTCACTGTTGGTTCTTCCACAAGGAGGAAAACCACTTTGTAGTCATACCGCTTCTGCTCAAAGCAAATTCTTACCAAAGAGAACCCTTCCTGCACACTAAATCCCTCATGGAGATGTACCGAGAAATAGCGTTGGGACATACATGGTGAAGTTGTGTTTTTCCTGATTCATGTGTATGATTCATTCTATGCATATTGTTGATGGCAGTGTTACAAAATTATTTTCTGACAAAGATGCATTGTTTCTGGCAACTTTCTGGCAGTTATCTGCTTCCTCAGAAAAGTCTGTGGCTCTGTGCTTATGGATAGCAGGCAGCTGAATCAGTGAGTACAGTCTGATACTAGCAGGGAGGGTCCGAGTTTGTAATGGCCGTAGAATTGCTTGCATCCCATTCATTATTTCCCATCTTCCAAACTCCATGCTGCACACTTGTTCAGTTCACCTGTTACAGTTTAGTTTTTGTATTATGAGCTCTTGGGGAACACTTTGTCATTCATTCTGTATTTGTAAAATTTGTAGCACTTCAGTATCCTGGCTGATTTGGCTTCCGGTCTCTATGGAAATAAGTAATAAATAATAGCTTTCAATTTAGATTTTTTTTTTTCTGGAATCTTGACTGTGTTTCTATCACAGTGCAAAGAAAAAGCAAAACAACTCTTCTGCAGTTTTAATAGAACATTTGTCCAAAGACCAGCACTCTAAAATATGATTCCAAACAGACAACGGTACAAATGAAAGAGAATAACAAATCTAAATTAACATTTTTGTGACTCATGTGAAGCTCCAGTGAGGGAAACCATTAATGCCACCAAGATCAAAATTAAGCCCTAAGAGAAATAAGACTTCGGTTTTGTTTTAACGTAGCTCAGCAGGAAAAATCTCACAGGAATTCTCAAATGTGATGAACTTCTGTAAGAGACAGATTGGTTGTAATTTTCATGGTATCTTCTAGTCCTGCTTAATAAATAAATAAATAGCTATTTTCTTGTGTAGCCAAAACACCCTGAGTAGAGGTTTGTTGATCTGTGTGCTTAGAATCCCACGGTTCTTTTCATACCTGAGCTGTCCTGGTTCACTTCACAGAGATGTGGAGTTAGAGGCTGCTCGCGCTGATTATAGACTGATGAAATTGCTACAATTGACTTCTTCCATGAGGAACCAAATGCTGTGGTTATAGCTTGATGACAGAGAGGCAATTTATCTTCACCTGGTAATTACAAGGGTGATTTCACATTGGCACTGTATCAAGTATAGGAAATATATGGATTTTCAGTGTAGTGTTACCTGGTACATTTGTATTGCTTTCCCTTTGCAGTGATCTTTAAAAATATTAATGTTAATGAATTACTTTTTCAGGACTAATATAATTGTTCTGTAGCAGTTTCAGTCAGTACTAGTGAATTCCATTTTACCAAACAAAACAAGAAAACACCCAACTTAGTTTGCAACAACTGTGTACTAGTAGTTCTATGATCATATAGGTGACTTTACGACTTTTTATGAGACAGTAACATGTATTTCCCAGTGGCTGCAGCTGACAAACTGATTTTCAGAAGTAGAATATCCAAGATCTCTCTTTAGAACTATAAAATGGAACATTTTAATATGCATTAACATTTACATTTTTAAAAAGGGTTTCTACCATCATATAAGAAATCAAAGCATTTTAATATGTATTCATACAGGTAGTGTGGGTGTATGAGAACACACTTGGATTCATTCTTATGTTTTCAACTGCCTATAGAGATTTCATTTTTGTTTTCAGTCAGGGGATAATTTATGTAAATAAGAGCTTTTAAGAAAAATCCCTAATATAAGACAAGAACATGTATTCTGCTGTAACATGTATTCTGCCCCAGTGGTTTTGTAGCCTTCACTGAGCATCCTAACGCATGAAAAGTTCTTGTTAGGGAGCAATCTCAATTTCGAGTCTTGGCATGGTCCTAATCACTGTATTTTTCATAGTTTGTGGATTTGTGATGCAGAAAGGAAGTACCTGCAGATTGAAATTACTTGTACGGTCATAATTCCTGGTTTTGCTTTGTCAGTGCAGTGATACTGTTTACTGGCCTTGATCAATAGTAGGGCTTGATTCATAAAAACAGCTCTCCAGGACTTAACACTGAGTCTCCTTAGCAGTTGCTGACATAATAATACAATGTAAAACTGATTACATGACCTATAACAAGATATTAATCTGAAGCTCTGTGTAGAAGAATGAAAAAGCACTGGCATTTCTTTCAGTAGCAGAAGACTTTGGATTGTGCTTCCTAGTTCTGGTTCTTCTTTTTAATGGCACCGGTAAAATATTATTGCTTTATTAATTTAATTTGAATTGAAAAGTCTATTTATTAGATTATTCCAGTATGCATTCAGAGTCTCCAAAAGAGAAATTATCACTTTTCTTTGGGATGTAAAATGTGTCAGGATTGTCTGTTTACATAAGTTTCTTAGATAGAACTTTTTCACATGAGTTTTTGCATCATGTTACATCTGTTAAAACCTCTGTGTAGTAAGAAAGTTTGTTAAAGTAATATAATCCAAAAATTAAATATTCTGAAGATAGATTTCAGTGCTAGTTACTACTGATCAGGTCTGACAGACAGATAAATTCTTTCCGCTACAGAAAAGTAGTTGATCTTGAGATAAAAGCCTTGAGTGATTCTTAGAGAAGCATCACCACTAATTAAAGCAAGTGCAATTATATTTATTTCCTCTCTCAAGAAGAAGAATGGAATATGTAAGAAACCAGGCTCTTGATTAATTTCATAATGAAAACAAAATTCTTGTTTCAGATGGAAGATCAGCTCTTAAATAGCCAACGTGTGGATTGAATGAAGTTAAAGATGTTTCTTTCTTTCATGGTTTTATAAAATTGTTATTTACTTTTTTGAGGAATCATCAGTACTGGCTGCAGAGAGAAAAAATCCTTTATATGATATAAATGATATTTTGACTAAGTATTTTTGGTTGATTCTGGCTGTAGAATTTCTCTGCATACAAAGTGATTTTCAAGAGCTGCTTAATCAAACCAATATTTTTCAGCTTTCCATCTTAACTCTTTTGATATATCATAGATAAAGTAAATTTTCATGCTTTCATCCCAAATACATATTTACCAAAATTTGCAAGTGTTTTGTGCGGACAGTGATCACAGAATGCAAATGGATTTATTTGAAATAGTGTACTCGGTGACAGTCGGTGCCTCACACAGGCAAGTGTTTAAAATCTGCTATTGATGTGTAACTTTTGTGTATTCATTTCTGAAAATTTAGAATGTAAATTTACATGGGATTAGTCTACAATTCAAAATTTCCATTAATTGCAGTGGAGCTTTTCCAGTGAATTCGGTGTGAAGCTGGATTAAACCAGTGACAAACTTTTAACAGAGAAACTTTTCTATAACATCTGGCTTCTGAAGGTGTAATAGCTCCTATTACATCAACTACAATACAGTACAATAGGGAAAAACACGCTAACTTTTGGACATACAAGCCCTTCTTCAGGTCTCACACAATAGCAGCAAACCTTGAACTAAGGGTGCGGTTTCATCAGTGGACAAGGGACGAGCAACAGACATCAACTACCTGGACTTATGCAAAGCTTTTGACACTGTCCCGCACGACATCCTTCTCTCTAAACTAGAGAGACATGGGTTTGATGGACGGACCACTACCGAGTGGTGGATAAGGAGTTGGCTGGATGGCCGCACTCAGAGGGTGGTGGTCAACGGCTCAATGTCCATGTGGAGACCGGTCACGAGTGGCGTCCCTCAGGGGTCCGTGTTGGGCCTGGCCCTGTTCAACATCTTTGTCGGTGACATGGACAGTGGGATAGAGTGCACCCTCAGCACATTCGCCGATGACACCAAGCTGTGTGTGGTGCCGTCGACTTGCTGGAAGGGAGGGATGCCATCCAGAGGGACCTTGACAGGCTGGAGAGGTGGGCCCGTGCCAACCTCATGAAGTTCAACCAGGCCAAGTGCAAGGTCCTGCACCTGGGTCATGGCAATCCCAGGCACAAATACAGGCTGGGCAGGGAATGGATTCAGAGCAGCCCTGAGGAGAAGGACTTGGGAGTGCTGGTGGACGAGAAGCTTAACATGAGCTGGCAATGCACCCTTGCGGCCCAGACGGCCAACCGCATCCTGGGCTGCATCAAGAGAAGCATGGCCAGCAGGTCGAGGGAGGTGATTCTCCCCCTCTACTCTGCCCTGGTGAGACCCCACCTGGAGTACTGTGTCCAGTTCTGGAGCCCCCAGCACAAGAAGGACATGGACCAGTTGGAGAAGGTCCAGAGGAGGGCCACAAAGATGATAAAAGGGCTGGAGCACCTCTCCTATGAGGACAGGCTGAGAGAGTTGGGGCTGTTCAGCCTGGAGAAGAGGAGGCTCCGGGGAGACCTGATAGCGGTCTTCCAGTACCTCAAGGGGGCCTACAAGAAAGATGGGGAGAGGCTCTTTAGTAGGGCCTGTTGCAATAGGACAAGGGGTAATGGTTTTAAAATAGAGGGGGGTAGATTTAGATTGGAAATTAGGAAAAAAATTTTTACAATGCGAGTTATAGAACACTGGAACAGGTTGCCCAGAAAGGTGGTGGAAGCCCCATCCCTGGAAACATTCAAGGCCAGGCTGGATGAGGCTCTGAGCAACCTGATCTAGTTGGGGATGTCCCTGCTTCTTGCACGGGGGTTGGACTAGATGACCTTTGAAGGTGCCTTCCAACCCTAACCATTCTATGATTCTGTGGTTTCAGAAGACGTCTGTAAGCACTGCTGTTGAACGAGGGAAGTGCTGCTACTGTCTCTTACGCTATCTGAGCCCTGGCAGTCATTGAACCCCCAAAGAAGTTTAGCTAACCCTGCAAGAAACTAATAAGAACAAGTTTTCTGCTGGGCTAGTGAGTTAAATGGACTTGCAGATGGATCAACAAGCTCCAGAGTGGTGCTTCCCTTTTTTGGTACAGCTGGTCCATTAGGTCCGCTCTGCTGTTCAGTTAACTGTAGATTTAGGATAAGTTTGGAATAGTTTCTTTGCATTTATTGTAATTATGGCAATCAAAGAGCTAATTTGAGGGAAAAGCGTGCTTATCACCTGTAAAACAAAGGAGATATTATTATAGGGAGGCTTTGTGAGGTAGTAGTCCATCAGAGGTAGAAAGAAAACGGGTCATTACCACCAGAACACTGAAGGCTTTCGCCTGAAGTGTCATCATGTGGTAGAGGCAGTATCTCTAGTAAGTCTATAATTTTTGATCTAGAAGATCTATGAATCCTCGTTTCCAGGTTTGACTTGGTGATTAGGACTGAGAAGTGAGGTGGAATTTTTTGATGAAAAACTTTCTCATGGAATTCATTCTGGCTCGTAGAGGTCTTGCTGATATGTGTGTAATTACATTGACAGAAGAACAGCATTAATAGAACAGTGTACTATAAGAAAGCAGTTCTTTAATATTTATTTAAGGTAATCTCTGGTTTTCCTTTCTTGGATACTTACTAGGCTGCTGCATTAGAAGTGGGTTTGGGTTACATGGGCATGAGTTGCTGGAGCAAGTTCAATGTTCTCTGGTTCTGGACTACTAGGTGCAGACTCTCCATCTGATTTCTTTCTTGGCAGTGGAGAAAGAACCCTCCCAACTTCCCCCATCTAGCTGTCCTATACCTAGATTTCTCAAGAACCTCTGATACATAAAGAATATTTGCAAAGATCTTTGGATTTATAGTTTGCATCTTTTTGGGAGGGTAATATATGATAACATTGACAGGTAATGTGCTGACTGAAAAGAAATTTCCTGTATTTCCTGCCAGTGAAGATAGCTCCTTACCATGTCATTCTCACCTAGGTTTTCAAAGGAAATCTCTTGGGTGTTATGAATCCAAGGCAGAATCTATAAAAATACAAATAATTTAGAACTTTAGCCTTAGCTGATGAAAACTGCTGTAACTTAAACTTCAGTTGATTCATTTGACTTTATGCCAGTATTGAATCTGCCTGTAGACAGAGGAAAGCCTAACCGCAAGTACTGCTTGTACTTACCATAGTTAAGTTACCATGGACCTTGTCTTGAATTGCTTATACAATTGTCAGTTATTAAATAATTCCAAGAACAAGATTAGGGAAGAGTTGTCATTTTGCCCAGTTAAACAAATTTTTGTAACCTTTTCATTAACCCAGGACTTCAAATTTGGCTTAATTATTGTCCTTGTATTATGAATGTATTTTTTTTCTTGTTCTTGTGAAAATTGAACAGTGTTTGATCTAAGTATAAGCCTTAAGTATAAGTATAAGCTTCTAAGTATAAGTTTATATATGTTCTTAGAAGAGGCTGGTGGGAGTTTGGCAGTGACATTTTCCAAAGAGAGCATCTGCAGCCAAGTAGTTGAGTAGGACTTTCCCTGTTGTTGTTCCTCCTTGAATCCCAATGTGGGCTCCTATACAAGTGTTAAAGAGAAGGAGATTAGCTCTGATTTGACTGTTAGAGGCACAGACTTCATGAAGGACAAAAAAGAGGTGACTGCTCTGCATAGGAGTGAGAATTGCAAGTGGCTTTTGTTTGAAAGTATCAGAGGGTAAAGGAAATTAGAAAACCATTAGGAGGGTCTAGGCACAGGGAAAAGTGGAGATAGATGCTGAGTGATCTGGAAGGGTCCCCTGTTGAGGGGAAGGGTAGGGGTCCAAAACCAGTAGAGAGCATAATTCCTGAACCTCTTTTCTCCTCTGCTATCAGCAAATACCAGGGAGAACAACAGGCAAAGAACGTCTCTTCCCTCCAGCGCTTGCTGGCTTGGTATTGGTTCTGTTTATTCATACACGTGAGGTGTGTTTGGTGGGTGCAGAAGTCAAGCTGCTGACAACTCACACTGCTCGGAGTCATACTAACTCTGTGGTAGAATTCCTGTATTTTGGGCATGGGTAAATAAAAAAAAAATAGACTGTTATAATACAGCTGTTATAAGGCTAAAAGGCTAAAATGTTAGGACATTTCTTAATTTAGGCTGTTGGTGTGACCATAGTGTATCCATTGTAGTGCTCTTCAATTCTGTTCTTAAAAGGCTTTCTTCTCAGCACCCCCTTATTCACTGCACAGCTGTAAAGTATCTGGGGGTTTATCAGTAGTTGTTGTCTGCAGTAGAGTGCAGAATGGGCGCAGAGGAACGCAGGAAGAGAAAGAATGGTCTCAGGTTAGGGAAGTTGAAGGCCTCGTTGGAGGATTAGTTTCTGCCCATCTTGGATGCTAAATGACTATTTTATGCCGTGCAGGTGAGATGTCAGGGGTTCACAGAGGGCCGTTCGTTTTTTAACGTTTGTCAGACACGTGTCCCAAGTTTGCTGGTGTTCTGACATCATCAGTACAGCTAAAAATGATGTGAAACTGAGCTGTTTACTGCTAGGAGTTCCGAGTGTCCTGAAAAATTGAACCTTAAAGTTTACATCAGGTGTATGGAACTGAAGAGTCCTTGGGACAGTTTGGACCTAGACTTTTGTGTCTCCTGTTTCTGTAACTGTAAATTGTGGCTAGCAGTGTTGTATTGATGAATAGGTTGTGGAGAAGATTTTTTTACTCTTTGGGGAGCATTGAAATACTGCAGGAATGAGTGGGTATGTGTGTGTGTGTGATACCAAACAGTTGAGAGTAAAATTTAAAAAAAAGAATAACTGCCTGCTAGGTTATTTGATAGGAAATACACATTCATAGTATTAAAACCAGTCTTATAGTTCACATATGCAAAGGCTCGGATATTTTTTCTTAAACTCTTTTGGAGTCTGTAATTTTTACTGAAGTTACACTAATCTTGGAAGGCTCCACCTAGATATGGAGTTCAACAGAGTTTGGTTTCATGGAGATGTGTAAGAGATTGGTTTTGCTTAAAGGTTCTGTATTTAGACAAAGGACTGTAATAGACAAATGGGGTTCAGGGAGAGGGACGAGTCATACAGGTATATTTTTCCATCATGTACTTGAGTGTGCTGCTTGGAGGTACAAAGGTGCTATTTTATTCCTTAAACTAAATATGTGTTGGGGCACATCTATGTGATTTTAAGCTGATGTAAGCTCCTACTGCCTGAGGCTGAAGAAACTGGGAAGATACCTGCCTATGGTTACTGAAATTCCAAGACAGAGTATATTAGCTGTGGCTCAGTGCCATGGTGACACCAGAATACCGTTTCTAGTTGGCTCACAGCACAGATATATCTCACTGCTAGTAGACCCAGCTTGCAACTTTTCTTGTCATTAAAGCAAACGAGATTCATAAAGAGTACTTTATTAAAACAAACTTATTTAGGAAGCTGTGACAGTGATGTTATGGATGAGTTCTGAATCTGGTATTTGTGGGAATAGACAGGCAGAGTTTAAAAAACTAGTGCAACTGTAGAATAATACAGAGAAGCCCACAACACTTAAAGTTGGACAATGCAGAACCTTCTCTTCTTTTATACCTCAGCGAGAGGGATGGTTTTGATCCTGCTTATTGGAGTGGGTGAGATTTACCTTGTTCACAGCAATAAACTTATGAATTCCTTGAAATTGGTGATTGACAGTTAAATGTTGATTCCTGTGCTTTCCTACCAGTAAGAAAAGCATAAACTTTGCTGAGCATCCTGTATTGATAGATATCTTGGGAGCTTGTACTGCAGGAGCTCTTTGTAGGTTAGAGTAGATCAGGCAACTTAGTGTGGTATTGCTCTAAATATCACTCTTATGTGAGTGGTAAAATTTTGGCATTAATAAGAAGTGTTACATTGCATCCCATATGTTAATTTAGCTGCTAAACTATAGTAACTTTTCTTTTTAATCACTCATTTCTATGTATCTTGCAGGCTGCACAGGCTTTAAGTAGTAGCTAAAAAAACTGATACTCCATCATTGCTCATTTTATCATGTTATTGTGAGCAACACTGACCTGGGAGTCACCAGCTCTGCACGTATCAGTCCCTGAACCTATAGCAAATATAGGAAAGCAGTGATTCCGTGTAAGCTGTATAGCTAAACGGGGCAGGGAAATCCCACTGCTGACTGTGCAGTTGCTGCTCTTGTCTCGCCATGTACCAAAATCAGTCAGTGTGGTGAGCATAGTGCAGGAGTTCCAGAACTTTTTTGAGTGCTACTAAGAAAGAAATTTTGATGATAAAATAGTTGCTTTAGCAGCTTGTACTTTATTTGGACCACACACAGATGCAGGAGGAGATGTTTAGGCTGTATTCCTTCTCTAGAGGAAGGGCAGTAGGGAAGATCTTTGCGGGATGCCAGTTTGAAGCACCCTCATAGTTAGGGTGTCCCTGCAGGAGTGAGCTGCATTGCAGTTACCTGCACAAGAGACTGCTGGGCATAACGACTAACTGCAGGTACCTGTTTTCTTGTGAGCAAGCAGGTGCTGAATATTTTCAGTCTGGGAGGCTGGAGTCGCTGTCTCTGTAAACATGTTTGCAGTCTTTTAGTTTTTAGGTCTTATGTTTGTGCTTTTCTCTTGCAACACTCCTGTTTCTATGTTTCTGAGTTAGCAAGGTTTCGTATTCAGGGGTGGGTTTTTTTCATTGTTTCTTTTTTTCTTCCTTTGCATGTTCCTTCTTATCTGACAAGCACAAGGAACTGATTGAAACTCCAGGTAGAAGATAAATTTCAGAATAAGAAGAAACTTGTGTACACTGAAAAGAATCACAGAAGGATTGTGGCGAAGAATCTAGAGTACAAGTTCTGGTATGAAATTCTAAATATTTTCCTTGGAATTCAGATCATGCTTTACTCTGGAAGACAAACCTCACTTAGTATAGAGTATAGCATGTAAGATAGTTCCACTGAGTCCGTGTTGGCCAGGCAAAGATTACTTCTTACCAGAAAAACTACGTTTAAATGGGTTCAGACTAGCATAGTTCCTACTCTGTTGTACCTAGTATCCACTAAGTATTTTTCATGCTTTATCCAAATACTGAAGGGTCTTATATGTAAGAAGACTTGTTTGTATGAAAACTAGCCTCAAAGTCAGGACAACTTTCTAGTACTAGATTTTTTTTGCCACTGTTAAAAATGTTTTGAGTATGATTTTTTTTTTCCTCCTTAAGATATCAGAAGGAAAACCATATGTAAATACTTGAGATGCATTCTTCCATCTCCACAATATGAAGTCAAAAGGCAATTCATTTTCTTAATACTGAAGATGTTAAAATCTTCCACACATTTAAATAACGCTGTATCAGTATTCACCCAGAGAGTAACTTGGTCTAGTTCTGACTCCATAATTCCACTGAAAGCACTGGCAAGCATTCCTGCTAATTTGAGGGGCTACAATTTGAATCCTTTATACTTATTGTGGAAATTCTGAATTTAGACCTGTGAATTTGCATAAAGCAAGGAAGAAAAAGGTCTTTCCCTTGAAATCAGATTATATTTAAAACCCAAGAAAGCTTACTTAAATTTAGAAAACCTTAATTGCTCTTTTTCACTTTTGTAGCATTAAATTTGCATTTTTTTTTACTAGTAACTGTGTCTAGAATTTGGCTATGTAAAAGCTCATCAGGCTAAAACCAGGTATACTTGCATTACAAGGTGACTGGCTGGATCAGTCACCTAATCCTAGAAAAATGGCTTGATTATTTTTAGTCTTAGGTAGATGGACTTACTGGTACAATTTCAAAAGCTGTCTCTTTGTAGTGCAAGACAGAAGACTGGAAGATCACCACATACATTTTCTAGGCCTATATCCTAGGGGCTGGTATATAAAAACACTTATTTTAGTGCCCACTGAACTGAAATTCAAGTTATGATCTCACTGTTGCTAAGTACTGACTTAAGTCGGTATAAAATGCTGTGGCTAGAAGTTTGTTAGTTCTTTGTTCAGGGCAGCCAGAAGAAAGGACAGGGAGCAGACAGAGGAGGAACTCATTACAAAAGTGGTTTAACTAGATAACTTGAATAAGAACCAGTGCATCGGCAGAAATGAAATGGAGATATAATCTGGCATATTCTTAAGGTAATATAATCATGATTTCCCTACAATAGACATTTGATTCAAATGTTGTACTTAACATTTCACAGCTTAACTGTGAATCAAACAAGCATCACAAAGGAGATGGAAGCCAAAGAATGCACGTAGTGGGGCTGGGCATTCATATCCTACCAACTCTTTCCTCGCTTGAAGCTGCAGAAATACATATGCGGTATTTGAGGGAAACAGCAGGGAAAAAAAAACCCATGGGGGTAATTCTAAAATCAATATATTCCATAAAAATGTGATTAAACTTCCTGACATTAGATGAGTTCAAATAGAAGTCTCATTCACTTCCATGGGTATATTCCAGGTCTCTCAAAGGTCTGAGAGAATAAAATAGAAGAATAGGATAAATAGCAGAATAGAAATCACTGTGTAGAAACTATTTGTAGGTTCTATTTACAGAGTGCCTTATTCTTCCCTCACAAAGCACAGACTTCTAAAAGAGTTTTGAAGGGTCATGGTATAATCAGCTGCCAGTGTCAAGGAGAGGCAAAAGAATGAAGGTAGTCTTGGATGAATGGGCAAGGGGAATATCAAGCAGTGGTCGAATTACATTGCTTCTGTGGTTGTTAATGCTGTGATCACTACTCAAACACTGAACTTGGTTCTGGCAATTGCACTTGAAGAAGAATGCAGAAAAATTGAAATGGGTATATAGAAGACCTAAAAGAATGGTACAGGACTTAG
This sequence comes from Chlamydotis macqueenii, assembly GCF_036417535.1. Classification (NCBI taxonomy): domain Eukaryota; kingdom Metazoa; phylum Chordata; class Aves; order Otidiformes; family Otididae; genus Chlamydotis; species Chlamydotis macqueenii. The sequence goes on from NC_141562.1 coordinate 21,680,616, forward strand.
GACACATGCTTAATCATGAAAGATTGGAGACACAGCTTAGTAAAAGTAAAGCTAAGGTGGCACTTCCAGCCAGTAATCAAGCCATCCCTTAATATTATCTTTGGTAAACTAAATGGAAAGATTTGAGACTGAGACAAAGTAAGTGATATTCAAAAACAGATTGGTCAGTCTTGTAGATTAAAAGACAACCAAATAACTGTAGCTTAGCAAATGAGGTAATAAAAACTAGAGTAATTCAGACTTCAATTAAGGATTTTTTTAATTATTATTTTTTATTTACTAATTGTAACTACTTATGATTTTGGTAGATTCCTTGGCACTGGTAATCTTGCAAATTAAGAAGGATGATTTATTCAAAGTAATCTGTTGAAATTCAGGTGGGAATTAATACAAGTAAATCCTACGTTTCTTGGGTTTTTTTAATGCAGCTTAGACTAGATGATCACAGTGGTCTTTTTTGACTTAATACATATTACAGTAAAGGTTGTGCAGTCAGTTTTTTCTGTAACATTTGTATGTTTAATTATACACAACCCTAGCAGAGAATGTTCTGCATGCAATTACCTGAAATCCTCCAAAATTCAGATTGCTAATTCAGTAAAAGTAGAATACAGGGACATGTATGTCGAGAAGGCAGTAAGATGCTATTAGACAGATGAGACATTTTCAAGAATAGCCTATCTAGTTTGGTTTGTCAGCACTTTATAGACAGAGTCTCTTGTAAAATATCTGGCTATTTAAATTTTAAATGTCCTTTTAGTTTCCTTTTGTGGTGGGTAGTATTAAAAAAGTACATGGAAAGTAAAGCAACAGCTAGCCCTGTAACTCCACAAAAGATAGCTCCTGGATACAAGGGAGAGCTATGTATTGTGTTTCCATAGCATGTTGGTCTCGAAGTAGGTTAGATATCTGCTTGGCCATTTGGTTTCATGTAAAAGTACTGTTCCCTATTTGCTCTGTATTAAACCCTTCTCCATTTATATATTTATGTTCTTTAAAAATAAATGTAGAAAAAGTGTTGTTTTAACAACTGATAAAAGCAAACTAGCTAAGGTGCAGAATGGTCCAAGATCAGCATTCCAAAAGAGTTCTTTCTGAAAGAAGAAAGCCAGACTTGAGTGAATGTCTCATGTCTATTTTGTAAATAATAAGGGTAGAGAAAATAATATGTGGAGATGTGTCCCCTAGCTTCCCTAAGGTAACGCAAGTGTGTATGTTGTGTAAGTAGAACTAACAGATGCTTGGGAATCCTGAGAAGTCAGGATTCCTATCCTTCAGGCTTCATTTTGGCAGATTTTTTCATACCACTGCTAGAAAATAAGTATTTTGTTACAATTGATAAACATACTTGTTAATAACCACATTATTTAAGTCATCTTTGTGCTATATTCCAGCGGTGCGCAAGAAAGAGCTTTGCCTCAGGTGTACAGTAATCTTTAAGCCCCTGTAAGACATACTCAGTTTGCTATAAGAAGCAGATTACACTAGTTCTGCAGTACAATTCAGTGTTCATAGTATTTTTCATATGTGTGACAGTGATGCAGTGTTTATTTTAGGAGGCAAAAGCCACAGGTTCAAATCCCCCTAAAGTCAATAGGGAAAATTTCTTGCAACAACTTCTAGCTTATAGCCTTTACATTTTGATTTCTATTCTGCCCATAAAATTTCTGTATTAAAATCTACTGCTAAGAAGTTTTTTGGTTTTGATGTAATACAGCATTTTCTTGCTCAGTGAGAGGATATTAGGAATATTCGGTAATACAAATGATGCTTTACTATGAATGCAGTAAAAGTAACAAGTATCAGTGAGATGGCTCCCAAAAATACTATCATTTGCATCTAGTATATTCCCATTCCAAAAAAAGGTCAATGTCTTGATATAAATATCTATCTGTTATGAGATCATGTCATTATTCTCTGTGGTTTCTTACACTGTTTTTATTGCCATGTAAGTGAAACATCTTCCAGCAGTGTATTAAACAATGTGCCTAACATCTGTCACATGCTTTTAACACATCCTCTCCCCAAAGAGAGAAGCATGTGCAGTAGCTGGCCCTGTTTTGGTAGACTTTTTGTGTTTATTTTGGTGCAAGTGTGTTGAAAGTGTTTATGTTGGCAACACATAATAAATGTATACTGTTACACAGAATTATTCTCATGTAGCTGATTGACTTATAGACAAACTACACAGACTGAGCTGGATACTGCCTGGGTAAGTAGTTCATGTTGCACCCAGCCCACTCCCACATTCTTTCCATCACTCAGAGGTGTTGGTTATGTCGTACAAGGCACATCTGTATCTGGCCATGGAGAAACGGGACAGCATATATCCAGTTGTAATACAAATACAGGCTTAGTCATGTCACAAGTGTACATAAACCCTCAGTACCTACTCACATGTCACCTGACAACACAACAGAAAGGTTGGACATTACTATTTTGTCGATTATGTTATTTCTGTTGTTTAACCTTGGTAGGCAGCTAAGCACCACAAGCTGCTTGCTCACTAACCCCACCATGGGACGAGGGTAGAGTAAAGGAAGAGTAAAAGCAAGAAAACTTGGATGTTGAGATTAAAAAAAAAGTTTGATAAGTGGAAGAAGAGAGAAAGGAAAGAAAACAAAACAAGTGAGGCAAAGGCAATTGCTCTCCACCTCCCATAGGCAGACTGATGCCCAGCCAGTTCCCAAGCAAAAGACAGCTAACCTCCCTAATCCCCCCTCTCTTCCCTTTTTATGGCTGAGCCTGACATTATATGGCATGGAATATCTCTTTGGTCAGTTCAGGTCATCTGCCTGGTTGTGTCCTCTCCCAGCTTATTGCGCACTCCCCGATCTATTCACTGGGGTGCGGAGTGAGAAAGACAGAAGGCCTTGATGCTGTGCACTGTTCAGCAACAGTTAGAACATTAGTGTGTTATCAGCATTGTTTTGGTCACAAATCTAACACACAGCACCATATAAGCTGCTGTGAAGAAAGTTAACTTTATCCTAGCCAGGCCCAGTAGAGTTATTTAGCAGGATGACCTAGGAAGCATTTGAGACTTAAACTATTAAAAGCTATAGATAGCATATTGGTTAGGAAGGAAGAAGACAGTTTTATAGATATCATTAGCTCTTTTGAACACATTTTATAGTTCTCATGGTAGGGGAAATTATAACTATTTCTAACTCAGACTGAGAAAGAAATCCACACATCAAAATATTCAAGGTACGTATTTGAGCAGCGTGTCCCACTGAAGTTGCTCAAGACTTGAATGAATTGAAAAATAAGAACTTTGGTTTGTCTTGGACACAAATTTGTGCTTAGGTCAGTAAGTGCTCTGTTTCATTCCTTTTACGGCAGAAAACAGACTACTTATACAGTTGTGTGCATTGCATAATGCTCAACTAACTTTCTCAAACTGGAGTGTTTATTTTCTTGTGCAGGAGTCTTTTGGATGTTGTGCCTAAATGTCTTATGTTTCTACCTACTCCTGTCTAACATAATGCATTCCTTTTATAGAGAAATGAGATCTGAAAGATCATATTTGGCATTAGTCTCTAGTGAAACTGAAAATTTTGCTGGAATCTACTGAGAGTTTTGCAGGTCTACTAGCAGTGCTGTTTTGGGAATAGAGCAAAAAGGTTGCTATTATTTTTGTTGACATGTAGTCTGTAGGGATGTAAGCAGTCTAGCATTCCTCATGTGAGCAGTTTTCTTTACGTAACAATATTTGAATCTTGCGTGAAAACCGTAGTCTTTCCTCATCTGTCCTCACATGTCATTAGTGAAATGACTCACTGACTCCGCTGTGGAGTAAAGAGTTCACTAGACAGAGTAGGAGGTACTTACAGTACCTAACCGTCTTGGGTTTGGAAGGTGTGAGAAGGGACTAGAAAAAAGAATCGAAATTCAGCATTTTCATATGAGCAGTTTCTACCTGTGCAGTGGTCATCATGACCTAACCAAAGATAATGAAACATCCATGGGATTATACTGCAGTCTTTGGGGCTTCAAGACTGAGTATAATAGAGCAGTAGGCCAGAGGACCTCTTCAGTTCTTAACAGTGTCCACGTGCTTCCGGCACACTTTTTATTAGATGATGTAGTGCTGGAATTTTCTCACATAGGAATGGCTTACATGAGTTAGAAGGAGTGACACTGTTCTTCCAGAGTTATCAATGCACTGTGGACGCCGTTGGTATCCTTTATTTAATCATTTTAATTATTTGGAGATTGTGGTACTTGTGCATGTGTGGAATAAGAGTAGTTTACAAGTACACTTCTAACCATGCTGCATAGAGTGCAATGATGGAGACTTTATCTTTAACTCTAGCTGCAGAGTATAATATGTCTGTGTGCTTGAATCTGTAATAACGTTCTTTTATTTGCAACCAAAAATACTTTCAGTTAATTACAAATATAAAGTGAGACAGTATTTCTGTTTCAGTGATTGTTAATATTAACTGCTGCTTTGAAAATGAGCTTAACTGTGCATTTTTATTTCCTTTTTAATAATGAATGTGTAGCTGTAAAACACTCTGTCAGTACTAGATCTGTATTAACCAACAACCTCTTCATCACAACAGAGGCAAAAGTACATTTAATTGCATCATAGAGACATAAAAATATCTTGTTTCAGGAAGTCATGGAGGTATTGTGTGGGATTAGGCTGTGTAAACTGATATTCACATTCATTAGATGTTTGTTAATATGAAAAAGAAAGATGAGTTGATGGGTCTGATTCTTTGTCATCTGAAGTGGTCGTTTACTCTTGCTTAAAAGTGAATGCAAAAATGCAATTAAAACACAATGTTCTGTTTCACTCCCATTTTGCAAGTGTATAAAATTATATATCTATAAATACACAGACACATGTTATGTAAGGTATGAAATTCTGAAGATTCCAGCTTTTTATCTTCAAATATATTAGCTTGCAAAATGTTATACTTGCCTCCATATGCTGAAAATTTGAGACTTACCTTTTAATTCCTTATCCATCCTGTTGTAAAAATAACTGCAGATATCTCGATTATTTTCAGGAGCTAGTGGCAATATAAGGCAATATGTAGGTTAAGTGTTCAATATGGCTGTGTTTTGCAAAATAAAATCTCACACCTCAGAGATTAGGTGTCTGGTTTAAATGCATGCCAAAGGAACATTCAGATGAAGAATAATGTTGTGATTAACACATTGTATTGGAATTTGAGAGCTGGAAGTTGAATTCCTAGGCAGTCATATCTCTCTGTGTGGCTGACATCAGAAATTTATTAGGATACCAGCTAGAAATACTTTACTCTTTGTGTAAAACAGGCTCCATAATGCATCCTTTTCTTCACATAGTTTAGACTGGAGACTCTTCAGACCAGATGAACTCTAAAAGTGAAAGTTTCAACTGCAGATTAAGGTGTATTAGCTGAATGCATGTATTTGCACTAAGTGTAATCTAGCCAGCTTTGTTAAATAGCAATAAAAATAATGTCAGGTATTTAGTAAATAGGACCCAGCTTGCCCTGCATGCTTGTGTGGCTAGGTGATGCTGACGTACATTCTGTATGTTCACTTCCATAATTACTGGAGCTAGCTAGATTAAAGACTAGATCTGCTTTTCCCTTTTAAAAAATTTTGGTTTCTTTTGATCAGCTTTTGTTTTACTCCTTTAGTAAATTCTGCAGTCAACCTTTAGATTTTGTTCTGATTTATTCTCCTGTGGAAGCAAGCTTTTTCCATCCTCTGTCTTCCCTTGGCCCTCCCTGCCCCATAATACACAGATTCTTCCTTTCCCCACAGAAGACCAGAAGGCATGCCTCTGCGGCTGCTTTGCTCAACAAAGCTGTTTTGCTGGGCAATACTAGTTTACAGTTGCCCCAGAATTCCCAAGAAGTATGATTTCCTTGGTGCTTTAAGAAAAGCAAGAAATAAACATAACTAAAGCTTGAGTCAATTCAGATTTGCACAGATTTCCCTAGGGCGGGATAGTGGTAATGCACAGCCCGGACCCTAAATGTAGTTCCCCTCATTCTCATTCTGAACCACCTCTTACAGAGAGCCCCTACTTCTGACATTACATTTTTCTCAATGACAATTGTGCTATAGGTGTTCAAAAGCCAATTAGCGCACTGAATATAAAACTTATTTGATTGAGTAGAGTTCAATATTATGGAAAGGCATATTCTGCAGTTTAAGATTGTTGAGTTTTCCTCTTCGAGAAGGATTTAGACTCTTGTTACAGAAGTAACATGGAGTAGCACCTTTACCCCAAAGCTATAATATTTCAAAACCAGAATTATTTTTCTGGAAGTTAACAGTTAAATTTGTTCATCAGATTTTGGGTTAAAATGTAGCAACCCATAGAAGCAGAGGAATGCAGGAGGGACAAGAGAAAGATAAAAACTTGAATGAAGAGAAGGAAGAGGGAAGTTGGACATGCAAAGCAGCTATTAACTCAGTTTAACAGGACTGTGTATTTTGCTGTTATGCACTTATACCAGGAAGTTTACTATAATGGTAAATCTGTCCTTAAATCATTTAGCATATACAGTAGCTTCTTCATAATTTAAAGTTTTTAGACATATCATGGAGCAAATGGACACAGAGCTGCTGTAATATAATGATGCTGATCTGTAATGATTTTTAGGAAGACCCAGTGGCTTTTGTTTAGTTTACATTGTGGTGCTCATGACAGTGGATCCCAAAGGACGATGAAGACAAGGAGGTGACAGAGCCAGTGCATGCTTGGGTATATCTCTAGTATCCATGGTGCAGACTTACCAGGGACCAATGTTACGGCCGTGAGACGAGACCCCAGCATTCACCATGGCATACACCTCTGATGAAGTTTAGACTCAACTGGAATAACTAACACTTTCTGTTCACAGGTAGCCTACAACTGCACATAGGGAGCATATTCCAAACCTTTTGAGTAATTCTGGTTAGTATTTCACAGAATCCCAGAATTGCTGAGATCTCTGGAGATCATCTAGTCCACTGCCCCTGCTTTAAGCAGAGTCAACTAGAGCAGGTTGCTCAGGACCTTATCCAGTCAGGTTTTGAAAATGTCTGAGGATGGCAACTCCACAACCTTTCTGGGCAAACAATTCCAGCGTTCAACCAACCTGACAGTAAAAACCATTTTTTCCTGATGTTTAAATAGAATTTCCTGTGTTTCAGTATATGTCTGTTGCCTCGTGTCTGAGAAGACTTTTGCTCAGTGTTCTTTACTCTTCTCCGTGTCCTCCATCAAGAATTTACAGACAATAATAAAATCTTCCCTGAGCCTTCTTTCCTGCAGGCCAAACACTCCCGGTTCTCTCAGTCAGTTCTCATGTGATAGATGTGCCAATCCCTCAGTCATCTTTGTGGCCCTTCACTAGCCTTGCTCCAATATGTCCATGTCTCTTTTACTGGGGCATCCACAACTGGACAAAGATTCCAGATGTGTCTCACCACCTTTGTTGACCTGCTGGTAATACTGTTCATAATGCAGCCCAGGTGGCTATTTGCCTTCTTTCCTGCAAGGATGCATTGCTGGCTCATGTTTAATTTCATGTCCACCATGACACCCAGGTCCTCTTCTGCAAAACTGCTTTCGAGCCCATCAGTCCCCAGAATGTACTGGTGTGGGGACTATTCCTTGCAAGTATGAGACTTTGCACTTCCCTTTGTTGAACTTCATAAGACTCCTGTAGGTCCATTTATTAAGCCTTTTGTGGTTCCTGTGAGTGGTGGCACAACCATCAGGTGTATTAACTACTACTCTCAGTTTTGCATCATCTGAAAAGTTGCTGAGCATGCACTCTGTCCCATCACCAGGTCATTAATGATGATGTTAAGCAGTACTGGCCCCACTATCAACCCCTGGGGTACTCCAGTACTGACTGACCTCCTGCTGGACATAGCCTTTTGAGGCTGGCAGTTCAGTCAGTATTCAGTCCACCTCATTGTCCGTTTGTCTAGTCCAGCCCTTCTATTCAAAGCAGGGTCAACTAGACAGATTACCAAGGATGGAGACTCCATAGCCTCACTAAGCAAACAATTCCAGCTTTTGTCCATCCTCATAGTGGGGTTTTTTTCCTTATGTTTAAATGAGATTTCTGTCGTAGTTCAGCCATGATAAGAACCCCCCTGAGCAAGGTTAAGCAACCTCAGTTCTCTCAGCCTCTTCTCATATGACAGGTGCTCCAATGCCTTAATCATCTTAGTGGCTCTTCAAGCACTTTGTATGATAAAATCATAAATAGAGGGAGAAAATTATGTGGTAGAGTAGCAGTTACCTTTCACACTCTATTGTCACTATTTGTATCTTGCCTGATTAATGTTGCTGTGTTCTGTGGCTTTAAAGAAGAGACACTTATCAAAGAAGTAGAGATCTTCCTCTTCCTTTGTCTATGCTAAATAAATTACTTACAGTGTTCTTGTAAGTGGTTACAAGTTTGTTATTCTTTGGGCACTAAGTACCATTTAAATTGTCTCCTGTTTCCATCTGTGCCAGTGGTTTGGACAATAACATCATTGCAAGGTCATGCCTAAAGTTAATAATATTGACCTTGTTACTAAATAAAAATTATGTTTCTAAAGATTCGACAGGTGGTCCTAGACTCCAGACAAACTATGGAGCTGCTTTTTCCTTCATCAAAAAAGTGACTGTATGTAATCTGTCTACAGCAAAACAATATACTTTCAATTTCTCTTCTTTATAACAATCTTTATTATGTGGTTTTGATAGTACTACATTAATTGTACCCAAAATTGTAGTTTTCAGGAATATTATTAAGTCTCTCTGTACTAAAATTAATTATGTCGTCCTTGTTGAATGAAGGACATTAACATAGGATTGTTAGGAAACAGTTTCAATACCTCCTTTTGAGGGTTTTCATCTGTTCTTGCATTTTTTACACTATTCACTGATTTAATTTTTTGTGTGTGTGTTTGAAAGTATCCCTTTTTGATGTATTTTATAAACAATTGTTTCTCTCATGATTTTTGTAAGTTGCTGCTTAGAGGAAGACATAGCCCTGAAATACATATTTTAGTTCCTGACTGATGGAGGGTTATGATGGCACCAGTTTCTGACAAGTTTAAAGCACACAAGGATAAAACACTAGACAGCATTCCAGATTTCTCAGCAAGAAAATGTAAATCTCCTTAATTTTATTCCTACTGAGCTGTGGCAACTAAGGTCTTATATTTAAATGTGAATTACTAAATAGACAGCATGTTGATGATAGGAGCAGGCTATGTGTTATATGTATCAACAAGTTCTCATAAGCCAAATACCTTGTCAAAAATTCATATTCCCATCTATGGATTTCTGATAAAAGGAAATAATTTTAAGAGTATTACGCCTTTTATTCTTAAAAGCCTGTGGAGGATTTTAGGTTAGGGAATGGAGTGAGATTTGCCATGTAAATTGACAGGTGAAACCTTCTAGCTTTAAGCCTCTAGAACCTAAACTTATCACAGCACTGAAGAAAATAGTCACATCTCAAAAAACTTAGCAAAGTCTGTACAGGTTGTAGTAATGTAGAAAGGCCAGATATTGTATGATGTCTTTAGCATAGTTTATCATCTGCTTTAGAAAGATGTTCTTGAAATGTATTTAACAGGCAGCTCAGTTCAGTACCAATTGTGAAAAATTTGGAAAGTGAAAAGGTTTGGTTTTTTTTTTTTCAAATGTGTTGATACTGTTAAAAAAAAAAAAAAGACAGGTGGCAACCTCAAGCTGAGGTATTGTATCTGAGATAAATTTTATCTCTTAGAATCTCTTCATGTTTGATGGTGACTATAGGATTTGGAGCTCTTGCAATACAGATTAGAAGTAGCAGTGAGGCAGGAAACAGGAGTAAAGAATGATGCATGCTCTCTGCTGATTTTATACACATTTGTAAAATACAAGGAGGTGGCTGTTACATATATATTTACATTGCTGCATGGACTTATGTGGGGTAACGTTAGCAGGGCTGCATGTATGCAGGAGGGGCAGTCTGCAGTGATTCGCGCGCTAGGCGCGGATAGGTCCATGGGTGCGGGGGGCAGGTGCGTCCACGTACGTGGTGGGCACGGATAAGTCCATGGGTGCAGGGGCAGGTGCGTGGCGGGCACGGATAGATTCATGGGCGCAGGGGGCGGGTGCGTTCACGTGTGTAGCAGGTGTACGGGTATTTAACCCTGTGTTGCGCAGCATTAAATTGAAGGCTTGGCTTGACGGTATCCGTGTGATGCCCTGCTTTCCCCGGAGCGGGGCTCCGGTGCGTGCGGGGTAGGTTAGCTGGCATGAGAGCCGGCAGACTTACATACTAAGCGTGATGCAAGTGAATAGTTACCCACTTTAATGAGTTGGACTGTAGACTGGCGTGGACTATGGGCATGCACAGTGAAGCATGAATGGAAGTCTTTATAGAAGCAGGGCCTAAGTATGAAATATAAACATAATTCATTTGCCATTTAAGTATAGATACTCCTGCAGGAGAACGTAGTGAATTTTGCAAGAATGTGATTCTTGCTAAATGACAGCTTTTTGAAGAGGAAAGATCTGTTTTTCTAAATACAAAGCAAGAATCTTCATAGAATGGTCCAATTTGAGCATTTGTCAGACCTTTACAGTAAGTGCCATTAGACATTTCAGGACCGAAACAGACATTATTTTGTTTTATTCAAACAACTGCATCTCTAAAAGAGCTTTGTCTGTGCTTAAGAACTGATTTCTTAGACTCCACAGCATGTAATCTCCTGAAGTGTTACCTGCATTTCTTACCATAATTTCCTTCCTACAGAATTTTCTAGCAAAGTAGTTCACGATCCTGTCTAGTTGATGAGACTCGACAAGTTAGTAATTTGAGAATGAACAACTGCAGACAGTACAGCTTTTTAAAAGCAGGATTGTGTATATTTGTCTTCTGGGAGAGACTCAGCCTGGCTGTGTCCAGAGCCTAAGAAGAGGGAGCCCAACCTGCCGTAACGTACTCGGCTCAAAGCCGTGTGGCCTCAGCAGCATCGTGCTGAACCCAGACTTCCCAGCATTACAGAGAGGCAGCTCAAGATGCAGGGATGGTAAACAGTCTCACAGCTTTTGGTTGATTTTGTACTCAATCTGATTGAGTGCATATCAACCTGGAATATGCTGTTTACATGCAGGCAGAGTCTGAAGGCCATGATTTTGTAACTGAAAAAAAACCACAGATTTTTTTCGCATACTTGAGAATTGTTTTATACATATTTTCTTTAGAAAACTCAGTGATTATCATGTCAGACACAGGCACTGCTTATGCAAACTTTTATGATTTACTATAGTCATGAGACTAAAGTTGGGAAACCAGCACTGTCAACATCCTAAGCTAATGTGACTGCAGAACTGACACATGATGCCAAGTTATGGGCTGAGGAGCGATTGTTCACTTGAGAACAGCTTCTGGCAAGAATCCTGAGCTTGTCTTTCCGTAAAACTAGTGTATTATTCTAATGAAGAATCAATTAAAAGTATCACTTTTGCTTAATCTTTTTCCATTAGTATATCGAATAAAATAATTAATATTTCAAGACAATGCTTTCAGTAAAATATTATCTGGACTGACTCGCATTTATTCATGTGACCTGTTACAAATGTCCAAAATACGTAAAGAACTTCTAATTCTGGTTAATCTTAGGGAAAGGTGGAGATAATATCTTCTAGCTAACTCAGTAGGCCAAATTCAGCTGTGACTGTGGTCATATGATTGGATGCACTGGATCACATGCAACATGCTGCTGCACCAGGGATGTGAAGCTAAGGTTGGAGTGTCTTGGTCTGCCCTCTATTTTCTCCTAATTTATTCAGAAAAAAAAAAATCTCTATTTATTTTACAAGTTAAAAATTAAGTTCACAAGTATCTATATTAGGTTTTTTCCGATGAAGCCTACTGTTTTAACTGGCAGACAAAGTGTCAGTTCCCATGAATGAGAGTCTTCCCGTGTAGTCCAAATAAAATGGAGTCCTTCCAATCTTGTGTTATTAAGTTAAAGGTTTTATTCTTGAGAGAGCTGGAAACAGAACTCCTGTTGAAAATTGATTGAAGTAGGATAGTTAACTTCCTAAGACATTGTGAATGTCATTAATTTGTCTTGTAAAAGATGAGGCAATTTGGTTGCCACTTTTCTATTTCCTTTGAAGCCTCTTTGTTTGCTGATTCTGCCATCAAAACAGGCATGAGTAGATTTCTCAAGGATTGCTTTTGCTGAGCTTATTGGAGTTTTAAATTTGTTTTGACTTAAAATCTAGTAGCAAGTCTTGTTTTTAATTTGCAGTGCAAGTTGATTGCATAATTGTGAAGCTGTTTGACATGTGTGATACAATTTGATTTGCATTCCTGCCAGTTTTCAACTGTAAGAAACAAAATCTGTTAGTAACAACTTTAGAGGGGACTCATTGGAGGGTTCTTACAGTTTGTTTTCCATTTCCCAGAGACTGAAAAATGACACTCTTATATAACTATTTGAACCCTTCACATTATTGTTTAGCTGAGCTGTATATGTTGATATAAGTGGCTTTGACATTTTCGGGGGGGCGGGGAAGACTAAAAAAAAAGGTATATAATATATAAAATGCAGTATAGAATGGAAGAAGCAATATAATGCTGACAGAAAATAATTTTTTTTTAAAAAAAAAAAGTAATTGAACTATAGCAAATAGCCATTAGGATGTCTTGTGGAAAAGCATAGACTTTGTTGAGACCCGATCAGAAAAATGGAAACCTATGATTATACTGGTATAGAGATACTCTTCCCCGAAAGGGTAAAGGTTTTGCCCGGTGACCAGCAGATTCTGGAAATCTATGGAGCAGACAGTCTTGCCCATGCAGAGAACAGCTGTGTTCAGGCTGGCCTGTGCATGTTAACACCACTGGAGTTTGTCTGATAATGTGATTCTGATTGTCACTGATTGATTTTTTTTTTTTTTTCCATTGTGCAGTAGCAGGCAGACTTGAAATAGCATTAATTCCCAAGTAGAATTTATCTGGAAAAGCCACAGAATAAGCAGGTGATACTATTGTAGAGAGTAGAGTAAAAGGAGACTGAACTGGCAGAAGCATATAATCAGATAGCGATACAGGTAAAGTAGTTAACAAGTGTTAGAGATTATACAATAATAGAAATCGCAACACAGGTGTGATTTCCATGAGTTCAGAGAAAGTCTAACAGACTGTGCAGTGGAAGTGAAATAACTGGCCAGAGACCAAAAAAGTAATTCTGAAGATGCAAGATCTTTGTGGTGCATGGAGAGCAGCTGATTTAGAACCAAGGTGGGTTGTTTCAAATTATGCATCATCTTTAAGCTGTTACCAAAATGTGCAACCATTACTTGCTCTAAGTACGTATACAGGATTGCTATAAATTTATATAAAACATAGGACTGTTAAAGACTACTTTGGTCATTCTATGTGGTTCCCCACAATCACCGGCAACTGTGAAATTATGCCTACTCCATTTCAGCCTACAGAACATACCGCGAACCACAAAATATTTTTTTTTTCAAAACCTTATAAAAATCTAACGGTGATGTAGTACAGGAGACAAAGTGCATAGAAACTACAATGTGCTATAAGACAAAGCCAGGAGAGGCTGAGGACGCCACCAGTATTTTAGTTGCCTGCAGTCCCTAACCCCACTGCAGATCATTGTTTTGAAACTGAGCACAGAGGTAAATGGATGCATGGAAGCCTCTTGATGGCATGTCTTGTATCCTGTATCCTTCCTGCTGTTGCATCACTCCCTGAGAGCAGTCTCCGATGGTTCAAACCCCTGTCACTCCACCTTGTCACCAAAAATCAATTAGTTATTAAGAGAATAAAAAATATTGTTGTGGCACAATGCAAGGCTCTATACCGTAATGAAGAACTGCCTTTGAAGCTAAAATAATGTCAACTAGGTCACTCGCACGTGAAGAATCAGCTTGGCCACATGGTAGCTTATACTGTACCTTTACTGTGTTTAAAAAAAAAAAACAAACCAACAACCAGAAAGGAACAGCTGATCACAGTTTGGACAGTTGGACACTAGAGTAACCAAACAGAGAATTTGGTCACTAATATTTGAAAAGTTTGTCCCACTTTCTCTGAGAAGTTTCTGGAGATGTTTTTGTCTGATGCATACAATCATGCCTATTAAAACTACTCTTCCAAGAGAAAAAAATACAAAATAGTGACAAAATAATCAAGGCAACATAAGGAAAATACTTTTTAAAAATATGCCCATCATGCCTAATTCTTAACTCTACAGCTGCTTTCAGCTGAATAGTTTGAATTCTGCTGTCATAGATTGATATTTTTGCATTTGCAGTACCCCTGAAGACTGTAACCACAGTTCTTAAATCTGTTATTCACAGGGAGGTATGTCAAGCTGGTCCCAAGATCTTCCCTAAGTATGTTTAATGGTCAGCTAATAATATGTTCAAAACCAGGTATTTTTTCACTTCAACGTCTGCATACAAGTGGCTGAAGTTAAATTGTCTCCTTCATGCTAGTGACAGTTTCTAGTCAATTTTATTTCACAGTTGTGATTTTTTTTTTTCTTGCAGTGGCAATCTCCCTTTCCCACTGCTATGACCTTGTTCCTTACTTGTTTTCTCTATTTCTCTAACTGGGAAGAGACGGTGCGTACTGTGGCTGATCAGTATTTTAGTGTGCCAAGGAAATGTTTAACAATAGAGATCTGCTCATCTTTCCCTTGGTAGAGTCACTAACTTGATTCCCCCTCCTTTACTGCAACCAGTTATTATAAAACCTTTAGGAACTTACTTTACAATTTCTCTTACTTTTTTAAATTTGCTTGAAATTAGTTCAAGAAAGTTGGAGCGCTTTGTGACACAATTTTACCTTACTCTTGAAATGTATCTTGAATGCATTTGTCTTGTTTAATTACTTGTCAATGGCGTAATAATACAGATGTTGGCATTTTACAACCTGCTTTGCTACTTTACTTTAGACTATAAAAGAAGAGTAAGCATAAAGAAAGAAATGCTATGTATATCCCAGAAATACTATTATGTGCTAATATATGGCATTTGATATAGAGCTCAGTATGGATGAAAAAAGGCCTCACAGTAGAAACACAAAGCCCTACTGCTGATCACTTTCACAAATAAGAGATGGGGTTAAGGACAGCCTAACTCCTAGCATTTCCTATCAAATCAAAGACGGTCTTCACACTGAGCATAGTAATAATACTGTTTATACGATACACAAAGATCCTATACTTTGCCTAAAAAGCAAAGAAATATGACAGTGATTCCAAGATAGTGGCAAAGACCATGATAAAGGACAGTAAGAGTTAAGTTTATTTGCTGCTAGTAAATTATTCGTATATATGATGAAGTACACAAGATGCAGCAAGGAAAATTCCAACTGGACCTAAGGAAAAAAATCCACTATGAGAATTGCCAAGGGCTGAGACAGGTTGCCCAGAGAGGATGTAAAATTGCCATCCTTAGATGTACTCAGAGTTTATTGGGATAAAGCCCTGAGCAGCCTGATCTAATGGTAGACCTGCTTTGAGCAGGGGCCTTGGACTAGGTGGTGTCCAGAGGTCCCATCCAGTCAGTTCTATTTTAGATACTGTTCTAGTGAACAGGGAATTTAACACTGGAAATAAAAGATGCAAAAGTGGTTATATTGATCTATTTTTCATAACAGAGCAAATATGCAGTAATTTCAAGTAAGTTGCCAGCAGTTTGAGGGAGGTGATCTTCCTCTCTGTTCAGCACTGATGAGGCAACATCTGGAATGCTGTGTCCAGTCCTGGGCTTCTCCGCACAAGAAAGACATGAAGCGAGTCCAGCACAGGGCCACAAAGATGATCAAGGGGCTGGAGCATCGTTCATATGAGGAGAGGCTGAGAGTGCTGGAACTGCTTAGCTGGGAGAAGAGAAGGTTGGGGGGATCTTACCAGCATGTGTAGATGGGAAGGAACAAAAATGAGGAAGTCAAATTGTTCTCCTGTTCTCAGTAGTGCTCACTGACAGGACAAGAGGTAATGGGCACAAACTGAAACACGTGAAATCCCATCTGATCACAAGAAAATATTTTTTCACTATGAGAGTGGTCAAAACAGGAACAGATTGCCCAGAGAGGTGGTACCGACCCATCTGTGGAGTAGACATAGTCTTGGACAACCTGCTCTAGCTGACTCTGCTTGAGCAGAGGGGTTGGACTAGATGATCTCAGGAGGTCTCTTCCAACCTAAGCAATTCTGTGAAGTTTGCAAGATATTAAAAGTCATAAAATGGCATTTCCATCACATATCTAGAGACTCAGTATTCAGTGAAGGTCAATGCTGCAGCTTACCTCTAAATGTCATTCAGATTGCTCCACAATGTCTGTTAAGAAAAGTAGGGATTTTTTGTCATTATTTTCCCAGTCCAGATGTGTCCCAGTAATTCTTCCATCTACAAAACACACATAACTCTTAGGATAACTGGAGGGTGATTGGAGACTTGCCTAGAAACACACTCCAGTGTAGCCCTATGGGGATGTAAGGTTGTACTCATGTGGATGTACTTGCAGAATTAGAATTATTCACTCATTTCAGATTTTACTGAGAACTTGGCTGTATTGACCAATGTTTATTTTTTCTCTGGAATTTACTTGAGAACGGAAATAAAACTTTTTGGTAAAAAAAAAAAAAGCTGGAGCTGCATTAATGAGTAAAATTAATGAAATGGTTGAAGTTCACAAGTTCTTATGTGTCCTGGCTGTTCCTTTAAAAAGATACATTTTATTCATATCAAATGTAAAGAATTACTCTGTTTCACACATTAGGATGATGCAGTAGTCAGGGTTTTCAACAAACTACTCCTCTACTTTGATAAGGCTTATAAAGCAGTCTTTATGCTCCATGTGTTAGACAAGCTCATATATGTAAAAACAACTTAGTTTTAAAAGAAAGCAAGTACTACGTTAGAAGACAATCCAAGAACTACTGAGCACAAGTTGGTCAATAGGAAACTGAGAAGTTTAAGAAACTCTGGAAAATGAGAGCAGCTGTATTTTCATCCTTGAGTCGAGGGCTATAATCACCCTCTCTCTAACACCACGTTTGCTGTCGCTAATATGTGATATATATTTACTGTGACTAGCTCAGTTTATTTTGTAATTCTGTTTCTTTCATGACATGAAAGTGACTGCCTTGTTTGATTCAAACACTATTCCTCTGTTACCTTTTAACTGCTATAAGGAGACCACTTACATGGCCCTATATTTTTAAACCAACCTGTTGTATGCAATCTTAGGAGTTAACTACATTTGAAATTATAATTAATTCATAAGCATTTATTAACATAATTTCCTTCCTCGTGATATAAAGGAGGAGTAAGTATTTAAGGATCTTTGTTATACTGCTTTCCTCTGATACTGAAATGAGAGCATCTTCTGCACTACTTCTCACTTGTTCTTTATGTTGTGGTCTTGAAAGGTGCTGAATGCCTCAACTTTCATCATGTTCCATGAGAGTTAAGGGCACTCAGCATCTGATAAATACAGCTTGGTACCAGCAGGACCGAGCTCCTACATTGTGGGGACACGAGGCAAGAATTTGTCACGTGTACTGGCGCTGACCTGGTAGTTCTTAAAAGAAAGGCTTCAGCGTGGCTTGTGGGAATCTATACCAGTGGCGTATGTTTGCAAGTGTCACAACTGCTGTGCTATTATTACTGTATAGGCTATGCAGTATAATAAATGATGTAACTCTGTGCTTTTCATTTGCTTGAATAGAACATTGTATATCCATTATTGTGTAAACATGAGCCTACCTGATAAATTGGTTTTGAAAATGTTTTATTTTTTTCAGTAAGGACACTTGATAAACTATGCTTTCAAATCTCACTTAGAATCCAATTTATTTTTAAAACAAATCTTACCAGGCACAGTCATTTTGAAACAGACAGGAGAACACCAGCAGTTGCTTGTTTTAAATGCATGTATGTAAGTTTAATAACGCTGCATCATGCTTACTGCACATTCAAGCAAGGCCACTCTCATGCTCATTCTGAAAACTGTCAACTTCTACTAAACTGACAGAATGTGACTGCTAATTAAAATATTCCCATGAGGTAGACATAGTCTATGTTGTCTACTTTCTCTGTGAGAGTTTAGCATTCTCTAATCTTTGACTCAGCAGCGTGTGTTTTATGGTATAATAATTTAAACTATGGTTAACAATACAAGGCCAAAACCATCAAAACACAACTTTTTATTAAACTATACCACGTGCTGCTTTGAAAGATTTTTAGCTTTATAAACTTTTGTTCATAGTGTGGAAAAATAATCTCATACAAGATGAACATGTTATCAGGAAAAATTCTGCACATTCTGTTGAATTACCGTGCATTCCCCGCTGCACTGGAAGTTTCTAATGCACCTGACTCAGCCTGGCGACTGAAGTGATGTGCTGGAGGGGAAATATTCCAGCAGTAGGAATGGATGGCAGGAATAGGTCTAAGTTATGAAAGCCTTCTGCTGTTGCAGCACATACCTGAGGATGAGAGGGAGACTGCACTGGAGGGCCAATGCAAAATGAGCGTTTATTTCAAATGCAGGGTGGAAAGGCAGAGACCTAGCACAGTCACAGGTAACGTGATGGTATTACAGCTGGTGTAGGAAATGCTTCCTTGTGTTTTTGTGATTATTGTTAAAACAAGTGTAGAATAAACGTGTTTGTAAGAAGAGGGGAGCAAAAAGCAGAGGCATTGAACCACGGAGACAGCTTTCACGCGTGCTGAATCGTTCTCCGGCTACTTGGTCCCGGTTAGGGGGAAGCGCATGTACAGCTGTTTACAGGATTTGGGCCTAACTTCGCCCAGTGGTTTAAGATTTGCATTTATAAAAGCTCGGCGGACGGGGGGCAAGGGTTGGAAGAACGGGCTTAAGCGTCGCCCTTCCAGGGGCAGACGCTGAAGTTATTTTTACGAAAGGCAGCAAGGGCCGAAGCCGGGCGAGTGGCGAGCCGGCGGGAGCGGGCTGGGGTGCGACCGTTCCTGCGCTCACCTGTGGCCGGCAGCGCCGCTCCGCTCCCCTCCCGCTCTACACCCCACCTCCGCCCGCCCCGCCTCCCGGGGGCTCCCGGCGGCTCCCGCCCCGGAGCGGCGCGGCGGGCTGTGGCGCAGCGGGGCCCGGCCGGGGAGCAGCGCCTGCGCGCCCGTCCCGCCCGCCCTGGGACCGGCCGCGGCGGCCCGGCGGGGAGGGACGGAGGGAGGGCTGGAAGGGGGCGGGAGGCGCGCGCCGTTTCCCTTTCTCTTTCGCTGGGCGGCCGCCCGAGGCCCCCGGGCTGCGCCAGGTACGGCGGGGGGGTGGGGGGCGAGCGAAGAGGGGGGTTAGGGAGAGGAGTCGGGCGAGCGGCGGGAGGGGAGAGTGCTCCCGCTGCCGAGCTGCCCCGCACCGCCGCCCTTCCCTACCGCCGGGCTCCCGCGGGGCTGCGCGGCGCTGGGGCCGGGGGAGGGCTCCTGCCGGCGGGGGCCCTCAAGGCCTGCGGACGGCGGCGCGCCTCGGCGGGGCTGCGCGGGGCGGAGGAGGCCGCCGGGGCTGGGCAGCGGCCCCTGCACCTGTCAGCGCGGCGGCCGGCCACTTGTCCCGCGGGCGGCCGGGGCCCGGCGGGGGCAGGGACGGCGGCTGCCGAGCGGCGGGCGCAGCGCTGCTGCCGTGTGAACCGTACCCCGGCTGCCCCTGCCAAGTTTATGGCGACGCGCGTCCTCCGGAGCATCGTCACTGTGCCACCAGGTTTACGCACCTCTCTCTTTCCACATGTGTTACAGAGCGGAAAATGACTCGCCTGGCGCAGGAGTTATGAGCCATGTCCCCGTGAGACCTCCGGAATTACGAGCAAATGCCCGGAGAGGTCCAGTTGCACGGAGCAGCGCCGCAGCTCGTGTGAACCGTGGGCATCGACGCCACTCAGACTCGCTCCTCTGGCCCCCAGCACTCTGCCAACGCTTCCTGCCCCCCGAATGGCTACTCAGAGGAAGCACTTGGTGAAAGATTTCAATCCTCATATCACCTGTTATATCTGTAAAGGCTATCTCATCAAGCCAACAACAGTCACAGAGTGCCTCCATACCTGTAAGTAGTGCTTTGCAAAACATCCTTCTTTCGTAAGTGATACTTTGAAGTGTTACATACTTAATTTGGTCTCTGTGCTGGTTTTTGTTTGCTTCTGAAGTGTTGCATGAAATGCTGTGGAGTTTCTGGTGGGGTTTCCCTAGGCACTGGTCTGCCATTCTGGTTATCTTGAGGGCGTGTTGACTGCTTAACACCTTGCAGAGTGAAGATCCTCCTTTTCTGTTCCCCAAGGTAGTGGTCATTGTGCTGGCTCTAGGACCAAACATGTATCACTGTGGCCTGGCTGATCTCAAGTAAGACTGTTAGGTAGGATGTGGTATTTTGATAATATAACTGTGCTTTTGAGACTTAAGCCAAGGTATCTGTTGGCAGTGTGCATGATGGATACACCAGTTGGGTCAGTCCTGGCTCACATCTCTCTGTAATGTGTTCCATGGCACAATGCATTGAAATACTTGAAAGCTGGCAAAATATTTATTTAGGGAGTAGATCTCTTTGAATGAAACTGACTCAGGAAAAATTGTTCAGGTTGTCTTATGCTCCTAATACTTCTAAAACATTGGTGTGTATGAATTATATTAAATGTATGAATGCTCCTATCAAACTCGGTCGTCTTGCTTCCACAAAGTTACTTAACACACTTGATTTTTTTACATTTATTTCTGAATAGAAGACAGTTTGCTTGGACCATCTTGAGAATTTGGCATCTTTTCAAATAAAATTTGAACTGTTCTAAAAGAAGAGTAAGGGAATTATATGTTTTCTGGTAGAATTCCCATTTTTAAACCTTTAATAAATATCAGTTAAAAGCCTTGTCTTAGCATTTCCTGTCATTTCTGTGTGGTGTTGTTCTTGCAGTTGTTATTGTCTTCATTGCTAATTTTAACATTATAGTGTTATGTCCTTAGTATATCAAGCACATAGAGAATTAAAACATACCATTCCTATTTGTTGTTCACAGTACAAATATAATATTGTTTGCTATTATAATTTTTTTTTTTTAGTTTTTTTTAATGGGGAAAAGTAATGTTGAACTGACTTTTTCATAGTCTAATATCAGCTAAGGATTATAATGTGTTTTGTGGTATTATTCTTCTGATTTGGGTTACTTGGCAAAGGAATTTAGGTTCAGGAGGAGAGAAGTTAAGCAAAGCGTCCTTCTAAGAACTTGACATAAAACAGGAGGGAGAGAGGTCTATTAGCTATTACTGAGTTATCTTTCCCTTTTTTAAGAAATAGAAAAATTCCATTATTAGTTATTTTTTTATGATTGAAGTTTAATGAACAGTAGTAACTTCTAAAAGGTTGGGATGCGGGGAAAAAGTTGCATCAGCAATCAGCTCAGGCTTAGCAACAAAAATTGGTTTACTTCTGGTATCTTTCTGTTTAGATTATTTGTTTGTTTGTTTACTTTTGCTCCCCTTACAAAAACAATAATGGCAGGAGCTTTTTTTTTTTTCTCAGCAGCATCTCTTTCTTTTGTTCACTTGTAGATTGTGAGCCCTTCGCTGAGACAGCTCTGTTACTGCCTAGTTCCCAGATTAGCACACATGAATTTTACTGGGCTTCCATAGAGTTGCACAGCTCTCCTCACAGGAAAGCTGCCACGTGTTTGGGTCATGCAGGAAAGAAGGTGATGTTTCTTTAAAACAAAGGTTAGTTGCCAAAATGTGAAACTTACAATGATGGAAAGGAAAATGAAAACCTTCAAGTGATGATATGTAAGTCTTATGTCTGTAGAGGAAAAGATGATCTCTATATGTCAGAATTCAGGAAGGTACTCTGATAAATTATTTTCCACTTTGGCTTTTAGAAAATATTTACACTTTTTTTTGAAGTGCAGGTATAGTTCTTCAGTCATAGCTAAATAGTTACCACAAAATACAACGACTTTAACTGTCCTTTGGTATTTATCTTGTACTGCTAATTGCCATAATTCAAAACAGTGTTGCACAAATGATCAAAGTCTGCAGATATTAACAGTTTAAGAAACAGCATAAATTCATTAGACACTGGGAGTACAGTGTATTACTCTGGGCAAGATGAAAAGCACGTATTGACATAGATGCTCTCCAGTGATCATAGAGGAATTAATGTGATCAATAGTAACCAAATCAGTTAGCAGTTAATTCACATCTTCTGTGTTGCTGAAAAATGTAAAGTAGTAAAGTTCTGCTCTGAGAAATGTGTGCGTTTTTAGTAAGAGAAGTTTCTGATGGGGTTTTTGTAAATGTTGGATGGACAATTCCACCATTTACTGGGAATAATAAGTGCAACTTGGGCATCAGCAGTACAAGCTTTCTTAACTCTGTTAGGAAGGAAATGCTTATATTACTGCAAAATAATTATTTTGCAAATTCAGTACTCTGTTTCTTTTTTGTTACTTGCAACAGAATGGTTTTGTCTTATGGACTTAGACCTTTTTTTTCTAGTCTGTTAGACAGTTCTCAAGGTTATTTAAGAACTGCTGGTTGAAGCAGGCTAGATGTGAGCTAAAGGGCATGTACCATCATCTGTCTCCTGCATGATTCCGTGGTTTAGTACAGTGTGGGCTTACAAAACTTGGAAAATAAACTTTCCTCGGGAACACTCTTCAGTGTCCTAAAAAATATCAGACTGTTTACACAATTGTAGAAATGTTGGTTGGAGGGGATCTTTGGAGGTTGTCTAGGCCAGCTTCATGCATGAGGAAGGTTAGTTGCCAACACTGCCAACTGGGACAAGCCATGGCTTTATAGAGTTGACTTGTGAATTTCCAAGCGTGGAGTCTCGACAGCCTCTCTTGATAACCATTTCCAGTGCTACGCTGTTTACCTAGTGAAGAAGTTTTTCTCAATGTCCTACCAAACAACAACTTGTGACCCTTGCTCCTTGTGATACTATTTGCCACTAGCAAGAAGAGCTGGGCTCTGTCACTCCTATAACAGCCTACACCATTTGAATAGCAGTTACTAGATCACCTACCGGCCTCAACCATGATTTGCTTGTGGTAAATCAGTATTGCCTATTCCTGTCTACATTTTTGTCCTGTACATGGACTTGATGTGATCTGCCGTGGTTTAGCTATAGTTACCTGGGTCATCCTTCCCATCTTTCTTAGAGGTGGGCATAACATACTACCCTTTTCCAGTCATCGGGCACCTCCCATGATCACCATGATTATGGTGATAAGCTTTCAGCTTAGTGAATCCTACCTGGCCTGTAGCTTTGAATACATCCAGCTTTTCTCAGTAGGCCCTAACCTGCTGCTCCCTGGCTGCTGCTCAATCCTCTCCTTCCCAAATTGTGCTGGTATGCGTGGAGATCTGGGATAAGGCTCTGCCTGCGAAGACCAAAGCAAAAAAAAAGATGCTACAGACGTCAAACCTTTCGATACAATCTATCCCTAAGCTGTTTCCCTCATTCATTAACAGACCCACGTTTTGCCTGAACTCCCTTCAGCTATGAGCCTACTTGCAGAATCCCCTTATGTCCTTACATCCCTCATCAACTTTAGCTATGGCTGGGCTTTGGCCTTCCTTATTTCGTCCCTAAGTGCCAGAACAATGATTTTATATCCTTTTGTTTCCCATCCTTATTTCCACTTCTAATATGCTCTGGTTTTGCATATTAAGAAGCTTATGCACCAAGCAGTTCTTGTGCACTAAGCAGTTCTTCTGACAAAATTCCCTCTGCAATGGGCTGGTTAGCTCTTGAGGTCTAAATAAATTTTCCTTCAGGAAAAACCAGCCAGCTTTCCTAAGTACCTTTCTAATGACAGCTTCCTTGGGAAATCTGGCTAGCAGTTGCTTAAACAAGCTTGAACTCCTGAAGCTCAGAATCCTGACTCTGCTGTTTAACTTTGTATCCTTCCTTGAGATGCCGAACTTGGTCATCCTGTGGTCGCTGCAAGGCAAGCTGCTGTCTGTGGCTGTATTCATCATCAGTTTTACCCTGTTTATGAGCAGCAGATAAATTGGTGCATTACTGCTCTCTAATATTTACCTTAAGAAATTGTCAACGAATGCAGTCTGGGAACTTTCAGAAATTCCCTTCCACACAGGAAAATGACAAGAAATGTAATTTTCAGTATCAAACCTTGATATTGAAACCTCTCTGTCTTGATAGAAACCTTTCTTGCAACCAGAGTGTTTTTCAGATTTTGCTTAAAACTTATGCTCTCACCAGGAGCTCCCAAAAGAACTTTACTGCAGCAAAACTTCCCACTCTCAAACAAGCAAGCTGAACTGTTTTCATGCTCCTCCTGGAGAAGTTTCAGTTAATGGTGTGTAGCAAATCTTAAAGGTTAGCAGATCTGTCTTATTTTGAAATACAGTATTTCAACCCAAAAAGTCTTTCTTGATTACCACATACTGAAGTTATTTCTCTCTTTCCACAGAAGGAAATTCAGTCTGACTGTGTCTGGTAATTGTAATTAACAGTGGAGTAGTCTCACATGTATAGTTTTTGAGAAGGATGGTTAAGTGTATTGAAGTTCTCTGTCCTGTTTTTATGCAGACACTTTCCCTAAAAGTAAGTGCTTTTAAGGCAGGTTTAAGATAGCTAACTAAATACTTCATTAAACAGACCAAATGACTGGTTACATCTTTGTGCTGTCACCAAAATGGGTTTGGTGTTCCACTATCTGTGCATATCCTGTGCCCCTCCTTTGCTCACTGGAACAGAGAGTGATTAAATTTGAGAGAGGAGATCCTTGGAAGAATTCAGCCAATGAGTTCTGACAAAGAATTTGTCCCACAATTAACTAATGATGCTTTCTCTTGTGGAATAATCTGTTTAAAAAAACACAATATGAAGTTTTATTTAGGTACCTTGTTAACTGGCATTTAAAAAATAACCTAGGAAGAGTCTTGTCATTAAACAATATGAGTGTAGATATGCACAAGATATGTACTCTTTTTGTTTGCATAAGATGACATACAGCACAGTCCTGACACTTGTATCTGTATCTTTCAGCTAGTTACAAAGATCTGAAAGAATGTGTGAACCAGATATCTCTGTACTGGAAAACAGAGCATTGTGTAGTACGTTATGGTTGCCAGCCAGTTAGCATATGCCACACAAGTACTTCAATCAGCTGTAGTAAATCATCTTATGTGAGTTTAAGTTTTATTGTGGCTCATCCAAGGTGTTGTAGTACAACCATGAAATTCAAGTCCTCATTTCACTGGCACGTGTAGCACGTACCTCAGAATTCTGCAGACTGTGTACATCTTGGTTAAGCTGCTTTCTTTTGCATGTTTGCTGTCACACCATGACCTACAGTAAAGCAAGTGAAACCATGTCATTTTGGTAGTCTATACTGGATGTATTAAAGGATTCTGGGTTTAGTTCCGCCCTCACCACGCTAAGGTGGTGAATTAAGTATTTCTGTAATTTAGTTGTGTTTAAAGATTCCCTTTTCCACCCTTTTCACACAATACTTAGACTTAATCCCATTCTCTGAAACTTCAAAGTGATAGGCTTTCAAAAATGTTCAGTGTTTTATATTGAGAATAACAGAAGATGATTATACCTATCATATCTGAAAATACTGGTTGATGATCCTCCTCCTACTAGGAGTATCACGTATCAGTTCATTATTCTTGAATGCTAGAATTTTTGTGTATTTTTGACTTTCACATTGCTATCGGTAAATCACATTTAGTTTTGACAGGCAGATCCTCACAGCACCACAACTTTACATCACAAAAAGCAAAAGTTGTTTTAGATTACTACACTGTTGATTTACAGTTTCAAGGGTTTTTTTTCATGGTATGAGATGATCTAATTTGAGCTGGCTGCACAAAGACTTACTGAGATCTGTATGTTTGTTGAGGTGGGGAATGCATACATGTAGGACTGGTTTAAGATTCGTGGTTCCTTATGATGCTTTGTCTGTGTATATTCTGCTCAAAGACGTCTCTTACACTGGAGATCATTAGTCTCTTTCTTGGAGCCCACATGGTCTCTCAAAAAATACATGAAGAGAGCATATAAATATATTCAGACAGACTAATTCAGTTCCTTTCCATAGATTGGTTTATATTATAAATATTTCTTCAAATTAGTGTGGATTTTAGCAGGCTTTATGTTTAGCAGTGTTTAGTATTTGGGCGGTTTGGGGGAGTCAATCATCTGAATTTAAATAAGTGTATTAGTTATCTGTCCTGGGGCATAGAGTTCTACTGCATAATAATAATTTCAAATTTCTTCTAGGTATAAATGAAAGCTATAGCTCAGGTCCTATTTGTCTTTAGTTCGGAAAACAAACAAAAGGCCTAGCAAAGCCAAGTTTAAAATACCTTTACAAGAGAAATCAATTAGTCCTTTTGAAAGCAGTCAGATCAGTGTCATCTCATCGTAGATTTCAGGAACTTCTCTGACGCGAATGGAGCAGAGATTCTAAGAGCAAGTGAAGGGAATTAAATTCTCCTCAAAGAATTTCAGACATAGCTTTCTTAAAACACGGGGAAGTGCTTTCTGGAGGAGGCTAGTGCTAGTTGCTTACACAAAAAAAAAAAAAAAAAAAAAAAACCACTCTGGTATTGATATAAAGCCACTGGTACTCCTTTTGAAGCATTTTTGTGCTAATCCTCTTAGAGTCTCCATTGCTAAAAATTTCGCAAATAAGAGCAGGCTAGGGGTTAGGCTTATCAGTTCCAAAATTAATATTGACCAATACCAGCTATTTTTACACCATTTTTCCCATTTTTTTTTTTTATTCTTTAAAATTGATGTTAGGTTAGAAGGATTTACTCCATAGAGATGCTGCTCTTTCTATTTGACAGGAGGCTTACAAAAAAAAAAAAATTAAAGACCACTCCCTTCCTTTATTATAGGAGTTAGCAGCTGAGGAACTCTATCTCCCTTGCCATTCTCCATTGAAAAAGAGTTATCTCTAAACTCAGTTTCTGTGAAGTCATGTTGGAAAAGGTCTAGAGTAAACCAAACCTTGATGTTACTTACCTCAGCCAGACTTTCAGTTGAATTTCCATATGGCTGTTATTCACGACTGTGTTAGACTTCACAATTTCATCATCTTACTACTTCTTAGCCTTTTCTTCCCCACATTCTTTAAACTGAGGTTCTTCAACTAATGGAGTTTCTGAGATAACAGCTCATTCTAAACCTTGCGGTTCTCGTCAGTATTGTCATCCCACCACTAATCTGTGCAGTTTCTCCTGACAGAAGTAGTGTATCATCTCCATCTTCAGCACAGTATAGACACCGGGATTACGAGATACCAGGTGCTGCAGTTGAAGAACTCAGTTGGCAGTAGCACATTTGACAGATTCCGTGAGAAGCTTGGGCAGAATATGGTTATTATCATTCTCATTGAAGTCATCCAGGAAGCGCTTATTCTGGGACGTTTGTTTCAGACTTTTACTATACCTGACATTTGATTTAATAGATTTAAGTCCTCTGGTTAGGACCTCTTTAGTCCTTTGGTTTACTTCACGCAGAGTTGGTATTTCTACATTTTATTGCTTTGATCTTCTCTACTTCAATAATGTAGAAGACTCATGCCTAAAAAATGTCCTGATTTTTTTTTTTTTGATAAATAGGGAGAAGGCATCTCCTCCATTAATGAATGGAGATTATTGAGAAACCTATGGTAACTACTTCCATTCTTGATGTTTCCTTTTCTAGACTATCTTCTTTCTAAAAATCTCTGGGTTCTATAAAATAAATTTAAATGCAGTTTAGCCACTATGTCTGCATATGGTCTTCTGTTTGAAATATTTCTCATTTTTGTACAGTGATTATAATACATGTGACTATCAGTTAAAGAGCCTTCTCCGTCATGGTTTTGTACCATGTTGTCTTCTGTGTTGATTTTCGTGTCATGTTCAGAGTACGACCTTTTTAAGATTTGCTCTTCTCAAGAAGAGCAAGATAAATGGATGGTTTGATACCAGGATGGCCTGTTTCAGAAAGAAGAGCTTACTTCATCCTAGCTTTCTCATTAACACTGTATCAGAATTTCATATTAATGTTATTAGCTGCTGTTTTTTTCAATTCAAATGACATGGCATGCTCATGTTTTAGATGGAGCTTTTTTTTTATATATCTTTGGGACTATTGGTAGTATCAAAAGTGTAAAGGTACAGTAATTAGAGCTTGAAGATAAGGAAGAACATTTCTGGAGAATATTACGTTATGTTGGTTGGCCAGCTAATCACATTCTACCTGTGCACTTGAATGATGTTGGCAGCTGCTTGCAACTACTTCAGATCTGGACACCTGTAGGGTTTCTATTTGTTCCTCAGTACGTGTTTTTACAGAGCATTATGTCTTAATGGCGATGCCTGTTCAAAAAGTAACTTTGGGAAAGTGTTGCTGCTTCTTCATCTGTGACTCTGAAACCCATTTGTGACACTTCCTGACCTCAAGGATCAAGTGTGCACCCTGTTATCTAGCTACAGGTGAGAGGGCTTTTTGTTTATTACATGTTACTATACAACACTCCTTCCTCTCCAGGGCTGTGTTCCTGAAATGAGGGTACACTGTTGCCTTTGAAGGTGCTGGAAATGCTTAGAATCAGGATATTCTTTTAAAGGGAGCACTGCAGAGCAGATTCGTGACACCTTTTGGTGAGCAATGTCACGTTCTTATCAGTTTACACTAAAATCTTACAAAGCTTAAACCACCTTAAGGTAAAGTGCAAAGAAAAAAATAATTGTGATAGCTAAAGCAAACAACGCAGTTAAAAATGTCTGTAATAGATGTAGGTGAAGAAATGAAAAAACATGCCACCTCTGTTTAATCTTGGCGTAGCTAGTTGAAATCAGAAAGCTCTAACCCTTATCCAGCTAGCCATTCATTTAAGAAATGAGTGATTGATATTCTTGGAGAGATGATTTTTGTATATATTTTACTGCCTGTGCCTCTTCCCCGTTACATCATTGTGTGTATGTGGCTGGGTTTTGATTAGTGAAGGAACTGAACTGTGCCTTCACTTGCTCCCTGCTCTGCTTTGTATTTCAGGTGGGTGGCAGAAGGAAAGATAGTTCAGATAGTTATGGGAGCTGGGATGGCTGAGAAGCTACTGATCAGCTAAAGAATTCCACCTTGTGATGTTTGCCCCTGGATTGAACGTGTGCAGATGCTACATCTTAAGAAAAACTTTGAGCTGAGAATCTTCCTATCTTTTCAATTTCAAGGATAACTTCTGCTAGTTTCAGTTCTAGAGGAGAGTCTCAGTCATATTAATGAGGCAAGATTACAGCAATCTTAACTATATGTATTTTAAAAATTACTGGGACCTGTGCTTTAATTTAAGCGTGTTCTTAAATGCTCTGTTGGGCTTGCATGAGGGCTTCTATATGGGGGATGAAATTATTTATGTTCTGCAAGTGTAGTAGCAAAATGTTTAGTTTTAGGAGTATTAGTTATAAAAAGTATATAGAAAAGTGAAGAAATGTTGTACATATAAAACATCACATTTGCTGCTTTGTACTAAACTTCTTACCTTGTGGAAGTGTTAGGGAATATGTGTGTAAAAGTCAATTAAGTCAAGTAATTTAACAAATTATAAAATATCTGTGATACAAGAAGAGTTCTGTGATTACAGGTTCTTGCATCTGTGTGCCAGTGCTAAATACCTCACAACTTGAGATTAAGAAAAAATTCACTCAAACTCTGAGGGCTGAACAGTGCTCTTACAGCATCAGTGTTCTCGGATGTTTTAGAATCCCCACGTGCAGAGGACAGCACTGTACCCCACGTGCTGGGCTTGTTTGGCAGGACTCATGGGCTTCCTGAGCTCCTTTTAGCAGATCGTCAGAAATCTGCCCTGCATCCAGCACTGCTAGAGCCACTTAGCTTGGGGAGAGCACCAGGAACCCACCAGCAAGCTCTGCAGTCTATCAAAGCTTCAACGAAAGCTATGAAGTTAATATCCTTAGGTTAGTGTTTTAAAGCAGTTGGAAAAACCACCTGCACAGAGGTTTAATGTGTCTGCATTATCAGCATCAGCTGATTTGTAGTAACTCTTCTGAGCATACCAAGGCAAAAATAACTGCAGGCTTCGCTCTTTAGGTGAGATTTGTTAAAGGAATTTCAAGATTCCTTAAGGATTGTCATATAATTAGGGTTTACCAGCTTGTTTTAGAGGTACTCTTAGTTCTTTAGATAATTGATGAAAGAAATTACACTGTTTCAGCAGAAAGCATATTGCAATTGCAGCAGTCTATTTATTTTTTCAGTCCGTTTACTGATGAATTTGCAGTTCTCACTTCAGTTTAGGTGAAGTAATAATAAAGAGAGGATGGGGTTTATCTCCATCCAGAATGTTGTAATGCAGTAATAATAGCAGGTATATTTGTTTTCATCCGCTTGGCTTCTATTTTCTTACTAATGGCAGTGAAGTCTATAGTCTGCAATTAATCATTTGGAAGCAACAGTCATGTAGCACCTTGGTTTGTATAAGTTCAGATTTTTGGATTTTAAATTCACATTGGTTTGAGTTTGTTTATACTTGCCATGGTTATGATCCTGATTTTTCATTATAAGATTCAAGTATTAAATGCTTACTGTAAGTTCTGTTATTGCTTTTGAATGTACTATGTCAAAAGGGAACCATAGGCACTTTGAACTTGTGTCCAATTTCTGTGAAGTTTTCTCTTACAAGGAGTGTTTGCAACAGTAGTTTCAGTTGCCAGCAGCACTGTTGGAAAGAAAATAATGTGCAGTGATTTTCAAATCACCTGAAGTGATGATGAGCTCTTCTGGGCTAGAGCTCCCCAGCATGCATTTTCTCAGAACCTGCTCCTCACATGTGCTACATGGTATGGGTGTTGCATTTTATGATGCTGGCAGTATTATAAGTAGTAACAATACTGCATACTTTAAAGCAGCGCTTGTCTAACCTGTTCTGCTGAACTCAGTGTCTCGCCGGAGCGCAACTAGCTATGGCTTTGAGGAACAAGAAGTGGATATGAACAGACATTGTAGTTACTTGCTTTAAAATAATACTCTTTTATCTTTGATGCATGAAGTAGTTAGCTGGTATCATCAGATTATGTTCAAACAATATTATTTAGATCTTAGACTAAGTTTTTTTTTTTTTCTTTTTTTTTTTCTTTTTTTTTCCTGTCCCTCAGTTTGTAAGACTTGCATTGTTCAACACTTTGAAGACAGCAATGACTGTCCCAGGTGTGGCAACCAAGTGCATGAGACCAATCCACTAGAAATGTTAAGGTAAGATGATATTGCACAATGTTTGCTGAAATGGAAGAAAAAAAAATTCTTAATATCTTTATCCTGAAAAGGAATTTTTTTTTTTTTTTTGCGTATTTGTGTAATACATGTATCAACAGTTCTTGGTCATAGATTGTCAGTTTCTCATCTCCTGATAAAATGTAAACCAAGTTTTTTCAGATATAATAAAAGGAGGAAAGGTAAGGGAAAGACACAGAAAGGCTGAGTATATTGTACAAATTAAAATAAATATTTTAATACCTCTATTAAACAAATAAACAAACCAAATACCTTTTATTCTTTACATGTAAATAAATTCTGGAGTTTCTTTTTTCAAATTATTTAGGGCAGTCCAAACTGTATGTAACCTTTTTTTCTTCTTAGAGCAATGTAGAAAATGAATCATGCAAATAACTGAATGTTTTCCAGGGCGTAGATCTACTAATCTGAATTGAAATCTGCTGTCAGATTAAAGAAAATACACTGATGAAAGAAAGTTTTGACACTGAATATGCCCTTTCCTCAGAGTTCATATTTTTATATCACAATAATAATTGTTTAAACAATTATTTTTCTTGAAATTTTGGATTCTCTTTTAGTGATGTTATGTTGAAACAAAGGTGATAGCCATCCTTCAAGTATAGTACAGAGAAATTTTAAAACATCGTCATAAGTGGAAGGACTTCATATTTTCCTAAAATGATGAGGCGACTCCCTGCCCTCACTCCCAACAGTCTCTCCACCCACCAACTCCCCTCCCCCCATATTATTAGTTTGTATTATTTCCTAATGTCATTGTGTTTGCTACAGTTTGCCTAATTTTAATGAGGATATGTGTGTGCAGAGCAATTCCCATGCTGCATTTATGTAACAACAGGATAGGTGAGAGAGAGTAAATCCAGCAACTCTAAAGGCTGTAAGTCTTAAGGTTTAAGTCTTCATTGTCTGAATGTTTTTGGAAAGGCAGGACTACAAGGACTTCTGGAGATGTTTACCATAAATATTTTTCTTATCTCCTGTCAATGTCTGAGGTGCTGTGTCGGCTGTAACAGAAGATGCTATACAGAGTGCATAAGGCTACTAATAAGCTGGGAAAAAAAAAACATTTTAGAAATACTTCTTTTATTCTGACAGGACCATTTCATGGGAGCTGAAAAATACATTTTCTGAAACATCTAGTAGATGTTTAGTAAAATAATAATATGTTTTAAGCAGGAAATGATAAAAGGGTGAGAAAAGTTGAGACCACAAGCCAGAAATGTGGGAAGAGCTATTTTCTCTGCAATTATTTCCTGAAACTCCTTTTAGAGTAATTGGCTTTGTTTGCCAACAAACTGCATATAACTAGTAGTTTGCTGGTTGTATTTTATGAAACAGTTTTAAACATTTGCTAAACTAATAATCAGAAGGGCACATGAGCAATGTAATGGAATTATCTTTTTTGGATGTTGCCTACATAATTTAATACGTGTCTTAGACTGGCTGTAGAGACCAGCCCCATCATTGCTCAAGAATGCAGTCATTTTCTGAGAAATGGCGTTGAACATTCTGGATAATATTTTTAATTGAGATCTTAGAGATAAACTTTATAAAATACTTTATAAACTCAATTCTGAATAACTTCATACCTATGTGAGTTTTTCAGATGTATCTTTTAGTTGGTAGCACTTAGGGTCTGTTGAAACTGTAAGCCTAAGCCTGAAATTCAACGTGGAGCTCTAAAATGAAAATCCAGGAAGTTTGTTAAATTCTAGAATTTCCTTTCCTGATTTAGCAGAATTCTGCATCAGCAGTATTTAGTTGGGCCTCAGTTGGTTATACCATGAAGGCAGGCTTCTTTTTTTTTCTTGGTAGCATGCATCATTGGATGCAAGTTTTCCTGAGTGATAGTCTTCGTTTGCTTCACATCAGATAATTAGCAATTATCAGAGAGTAGCTTTGATCTTATAACTCATTCAGTCTTTTAGAAGAGGTGAAAAAAGAAACAATATGAAGCAGACATGAATGTTTGGTTCTTCTTTCTATATATTCTGGTTTGGAGGTTGGAAGATGCGGGGGTGGAAAGAGGTGTGTCTCAAATGTGAATGCTCTTGTTTCAGCTTTAACAGGAAGTGTCATATTGACTGAGTGAGACTAACTCTGGAGTTATGTCAAGTGGTTTCATTTTGGAATGAGTTTGATGCCGAGTCACAGAAATACGAATCTTGTTAGAGTTCTCATAGGCATGGATAATAGGAACACTGTAAAATGTTTTTATAATCTTTTTATAACTTCCTCTTCTTTCTCTCTAGTTTAAGTTTCCTTTCCCTGTACTTAAAGATCAGATAAGTGTGGTTTTGTTCTGCATTTATAAGGACAAAATAGCTCTTTTTTTTTTTTTTCATTTTTGAAAGAAAATAAAGGCATTGACTAGAGTATGAAGCCAGTTCTTGCTGCTAGCATTGTAAAATTACTAAGTACACTGGTTTTCTTCCTATGTTTGCATTACCAGTGACTTTTGGGCCAATGAAGACAAATTAGGAAATGCTAAGTGGGAATTTAAAAAAATAAGTTAGGAAAAACAGCATGTATTATACCATTCAGAGAAATGATTAGTGGGATTTTGAATTAAGGTAGTAATGTTCTCTTTTGAAGTCCTTATTTCTTTTCTCTTAATGAATACGTTATGAAGATTGGTGCTTTCTTACAATGTGAAATGAGTTCCATTTCCACAACAGGTTCCTAAGTTCCCAGTGCTCTAGTGTGGGAACTTGTACCATCTAGTTGCATTAGAAATTGAGAGGAGAGGCTAAAACAGATACCATACCATTTGGAAAGGTAGACTTATATTGTCATCTATCAGAAGATAAGTGCTCTGACATCCATGATTTTGCTTTTCTTCTTATTTGTGAGGAAGTGCTCTCCATGCTGCTTTGGTTTAGAGTGGGTCCATTTCACTTGCTACGTTCTTGTTTGTTTGCTTGGTTTTGTCCTTATAGGAAGCAGAAATTAAAAAATGTATCATGGTCATAGCTTAAATAGGAATATTCTAATGTTATGAATGTCTAAACTAAAGGCAATTATCATGTTATAGCTTCTGATTGAATCTCAAGGTATTTCATTTCTCTGGCCATATTACTTAGTACTTTGTTTTGTCATGGATTTTTGTTTAGGCTGTGGACAGTGGGAGTTACTGTTCACATGAGAAGATGTAGAGGACAGAGGACAGAAAGGGAAAATAAACAGAATGAGAGAGGAAACCGAGGGATAAGTGAAACAGGGCAAGAAAGTGGAACTAGAAAGTGAGTGATAAATTAAATGGATAGGAGAGTAGGTAAAATTCAGAGAAAAGGGAAGAAAAATATTTTAGCTATAGCAGCAAAGGTGAATGCACTGTGTCCTCTGGAGGGGACTGTCATAGCTATTTCTGGCACTAATATGAGGATATTGGAGGACATGCCTGTGCTGTGTACTGTCATCTGGTAGACAAGCTCATGGCAGATTTAAATAGTTTAAATGAACTAGGCTGGGTACTGAGAACTGTCTAGCCAGAGCAGCATGGATGCTCTGCGGTCTTCTTTATCCTGCCAAGATTGGCTTGTCTGTGTTGTAATGAGTAGGGAATAGTCTGTTCAGTTTTTCACAACAGCTTTATTTCCAAAGCACTTGAACACTTGATATGATAATGGAGTTTATAATTTTCATGCCTACTGCTCTTGACCTGGACCTTAAAATTGGATATTACTTTTCCGGTTTGTTCTTTTTAGTAATATAATTTTTTGCACGTAACATACATTAAAACAATGAAAATTTTAGAGTATAATGTTTTTTTCTCTTTGGCTTCATGTTTGTCTTTTTACATTAAAAAAAAATATAAATTCCTTGGTTACTTCTAAAATAAATCAATTCCAGAGGTGGTTGAGATAAGCTTTAGTGCATGTTGTCTCTTCAAGCTAAAATCAATTGGGTTTACATTATGTAGTATTTACCAAAAATACGCAATTCATTTTATTATGCAGTTTTTGTTGTTTAAAGCCTGAAAATAGCTAGTTTCTGCTTAATGTGAAATTTATTTTTCTCTCTTTGAAAGGCTGGATAACACCTTAGAGGAAATTATATTTAAGCTGGTGCCTGGACTTCGAGAACGTAAGTTTCTGATTTGGTTTCGGGTACCTGTTTGGGTTTATGGAGGGCATATGGCTATTTCTGATTATATACCTGTAGTATTGATTTAAAAATTCACATTACTGTTCTTTGATGTTCACTAGAGGAACTGCAGCGAGAGATCGAATTTTGGAAGAAAAACAAACCTCAAGAAAATGGACAAGGTGATGATTTTTTTTTTTTTCCCCTCTCTTCTCTGAATGTTAAGTAACATTGCTCATTAAGCCCTGTTTCTTCAAACACTTATACATATACATTGGTTTTGCTGAATTCAAAGATAACTCCAGAAAGTCGTAACAAATCTATGTAAATGTAGTCTGGGCCTTCATGTACTGCTGCTTATCCATAACCAGTTGTTTTATAAACACTAACTGTTTTACCATTATTCTTACTTGCATTTCCCTAAGCTCTCACTTTCAACACTTATGCAATTTTCTACTTGAATTCTTAATTTCCTTAATACAGCAAGATGCAAAACTACTTGAGTTTTTTACAGATTATTTGCTGTTACTGAATTTGACCAGCTGTTAAGTAGGAGGTTGTCAAGAAATAGTTATGACAAGTACTACAACAGTTTTCCACACATGCTAAACAATTGTTTTGTATAGATTCAAAAATGTGGGTGTTTTTTTTCTTTTTTTTTTTTTCTTTTTTTGACCTATGAACTTAGTGAGCTCAGTATTGAGGGTGCTAAGTGAGGGCTGCATCCGACTGTTTTTATGCCCCTTTAATTTGACATCAAAGTTTTGGCACTATAGCGTATTTGATTTGGGCATTTTTAAGAATTTTTGAAAGGCTCTTCTAAGCTCAAGAAATAGCTGTTTTTAGTAGAGGATCACTGTCAAGTAAACGTCTTCTAATACTCTTCTGCATTTAGTTGTTTATAATATCTTCTTTTCAACTTCATAACATTTCATTTTCTTTCTCAGTAGTTTTGTTGCTTTGCATTTGGCATCCATTATAAGGCACAAGATTCTTTGTTACATAATTAAATGAAGAACTGCAGGATAGTTCAGATGAAATTATATTAGTTTACTACAACATGCTGTGTAATGTATACCTATTTGTTTTTTAAAATATTTACAATATATTTTTATGAAATGTAGATTTGGTGACAGTTTAGAAAATGATTTGCCGCTGTATACACAGATAGAAAAAAAAAAAAAAACCAACATAATTTGCAAACTCATAGAATGTGACTTACTTTTAACCAATTTATTCTTCTGGTTCTTACCTTCCACCCATAATGTAATAGTAAACCTAATGGAGATCAGTTACTAAGCGTAATGAGTGACTGGATTGTTTTGTGTATCAGAGGAAGGCTCTAACTCTCAAAATATACTTTTAAGTAGTTACAGATATATTCGGCTCTCTTAGTGACTCTGCCCTTGTGCTATGGAAGTTTGATTCTATAAACCATTTGAAAGCCTTATTAAGACAAATTATAAGCATATAAACTATTTTCTGCCATAAAGAAGCATTTAGAATCTTGCTTGAGAATAAATTATTTGATGAGAATAATTTGAGTAAGAAGGGACAGTTTCAGTTGCCAATACTGTGCCCTGCAATCACATAGTCAGTCTAGTTTAAGAGTCTGTCAGTTACGTAGCATACCACGGGTCACAACACAGTTCTCCAGCCTTAGCATCTGAGATCTGGGGGAAAAAAAAAAAAGAATCCCAGGATTTACAATTTTCTCATATCAGAAATAAAAAAACCCAAACCACAAAGCATATCTCAGGCACTGATGACTCCACTAGCGGAGTGGTTGCTAGAGAGAATTCATGGATGATGATAGGATGCATACTGTGGTACAGAGAAAAAAAAAAGTGTTGCTCTTCTCCAGTCTGAACTGGAGAAGGAAAAGGGCAAACAGCTTTACATTGACTCATTCTCTGGTGATCAGTTTTACGTTGACTATCTGAGAAATGCACAAGAAGTACACAATTTCCAAGGTTTTAAGAAAGTTGAGAAGAAAAATGAGACGCCAATTTACGCCTTAAGGAAAGAGGGGTGGAGGTGGGTGGGGTGTTGATTTGCTTTTCCTGTCTTCTGTTCTTGGCTTGATGCTTTTGACTTGGAGAACACAGAGTCCATTTTGGTGAGACTTTTTTCTTTTCTTTTTTTTTCTTTTCTTTTTTTTTTTTTAAACTTCTATCATATTGAACTTTACATGCCTCTAATGGACCATCACATTGATTTCTAGAGGCTGCCTGTACAAACATTGTTAATTTTAGTATCTACAAGGAATTTTTTTTGTAAATAGTCTGGTGCCATTTACATGGAGGAGCATTTGAATTTCTATCAGAATACCTTGAAAGATGCCACCTTTTTTGTGTGTGTACCTGTTCATGTAATGATTTTATGATTGGAAATGTGCTAATTTCCCTAGTTCTGTAGTTGGTTTGCCTTTCAAGTGTATTTAACCTGCATAACTGAATCTTCCTCCATTACTCAGCAGTGATAACTTTGAAAGCTGTGGATGTGTTTGCATTACCAAAGAATCTGTGAATCATAAGCAGACACTCCTCAGACAAATGCTTCTGACAGGTAGACTGCACCTTGATTGAAAAAGTTTGCTTCCTGGACTTTCACAAAAAGAAAAAAAATAATCTGTAGTTTGATACTGTAAATTCTGTTTGCAAACAAATGATAGGAACAAAATATATATATAGTACACACTCAGCTACATGTATCAATAGCCAGTAGGGATGTGTGGACAAATCTTTTTTTAATTATCAAATACTTCAAAATTGTAGGAAAGAAAATCAATGAATGTAGCTTAAAACTCATCTTGAAAGTGTAAATGGAATGAAGTGAACTAATTACTGTGTCTTTAAGCTTAAGCGTAGCTTGATATTTATTGAGGTTTTTATTGTATCTTCTCATCTTGACTCTTCTAAATGATATTAAAAGTTTCTGGTAAGTTTAGGAAAGCAGCAGAATTTGATATGAAAGTTTCTTGGGAAATGCAGAAGTAGCCTATTCAAGTTACTTGTGATAATGTTTTATTCCAACAGAGAGCAGCCTTTGTTTTAAATCAATATAAATAAGTTGAGGATACCGAAAAAAATAATTACAACAAACAGTATACAATAGTCCTATTATATATGTATTCCAAATTTGTAAAATTACTCTATTTTATGGCTCATTGTATGGTTATTATTTACATACATGGCAACCTTATCTAGATATCCTAAGATTCAAATGTTCAACTATGCTAAACCTTTGAAAACTGTAGGACATGGTACCTTTTCCAAAGAGTTAGATTTTAAAACCAGGAATCAACAGAGGATGTAACAGCATCAGTGAGGAGAGTTAACATATGGTATATCTGATTGTATAGGATATACGTGCTCTGCCAAAAAAATGAGGACCTTTCCTCTTTTCTTACATTTTTTTATTTTGAAAGGGGAATAAATAAGTATATGGCTATTCAGCTATAAAATCCTTCTGGAGAGAGACACCTGGAGGTTTTACAATGACATGACTTAGACCAGGTCAAAAGTGGATGAAAGTTGTTTTATCTACCCTTAGTTTACTTCATGATAACATTTCAGAAACTTGTCTCCACTGAGTTATTGTGTCAGATGGTTAATATGAATTGATTATGCATGTTACGTTGATATACAAGTGTTGGGATTAGTTATTCCACTGTTTATTTAAAAGCAGTATGCTGTGGCAGTGAACTGCCACATCATAGAGTAGGTTTGCGTGGTTGAGTGATCTTGATGCATGCACAGTTGCAGAGTTCTAATCACTGGACGCAAACAGAAGTAGACAGCTATAACCATTAGTGGTTGGTCCATCAGCCTCATTATTTTCTGTCACATGGAAATCTGTTGATTGCATATTACATTAAAATGTCAGTAGTAAAACCTTGTTTTCAGAGGTTTGTAAATTGATTGATTGAAGAATGCACTGAATTAAAATTGTGTGAAGTTAATTTCAAGAAAAAATACACTCTTGAAAATGAACTATTACTTTAAATACGTGTTTGTTGCTACTGTGACTTTTAATTATTTTACACTTAAATAATATGATCTTTGTATTTATACAGATGAAAGCCCAAAAGCTGATAAACCCAAAGCAGATGAGGAGTGTGATGAAAATGAAGAAGATAAAGACTACCACAGGAGTGACCCACAGATTGCCATCTGCCTCGACTGTTTACGCAACAATGGGCAGTCAGGGGATAATGTAGTCAAAGTAAGTAGTAAAGATAATCTGTGCTGTTGTTATTGTTGGCAGAATAGCATCTTACGGGAACCAGATCATTTTATAACTATTAACTATACATTTTAATGTGGTGGCCCATCTCCAGTTCCATGGTTATTTGGTCCCTTTGTTTGCAACATTTCAGTGCATTTTGGAATTTTGTGAAAAATTCCATCTGTGGTAGTGGATTTCTTTTCTTTTTAATGGTTTATAGTTTTGTAGTCTACAGCCTCGACTGTGTATAACTGCATTATGCAACAGATTACAGCATCCCATAGCGGTACTTAAAGCTAGCTGTAGGTGAGCTGCCTCACACTCTCAGGATTGCTGTCTTACCATGTCAGCATGAAGCTACTTTTCAGATATCTTGCGCACCAAATGGCTGGGATCCAGAGCTTTTGAACTGTAAACCTGATTCTGAAACTGATGTGATGTCTGTGGCCTTGGACGGGACACTTCAATCTGTAAAATGTGTAGAGTAATACCTGCTAACTGCTGTTTTAAGAATTAGGGATATTTTGGTTTCTAGTTGTGAAGGGGAGATTATGTAATGCTGTTGAGGCTAGAAGAACATGTTTAGAAATGCTCTTAGATTTTAAAAATGTTTTATCAAATGACAAAAACAAGAATTAAAAAATACTAAAAATGTGTTTAATAAAACACTATTTGTATTTTCTGTGTACTACATAACACATATAATTTTGGAAGTTCTTACACAGTAAGAAAGTTTTGATTCAGCAAGAACACGTGTTTGTGTTATCACTGTCTGTTTGTGCTATATACAGTAAGAAATCTGTATCTCCATCACCATAGAGGAGTCTCGGGTTTGCAGCTTTCTTGTTGAATCAAAACTATTAGGTTCTGGATCACAGAATCTGTGATAATAGAGCATGTCTCAGATTTGTAGCTTCCCTCTGTTTTACTTGGATTATTTGAGGATATTTTTACTTCCTTTTTCTAGGAAGGACTGAAGAAATTCTAAGAAATTTAACATTTGTTTGACCCTCAATGTTACTAACACGGACACTTAGATTCAGTTTTTCTGGGCCTTTTGGTCATTCTGGTGTGTTTTTGTTTTTTCTTTCCTCCTTTCTGTATCTTTGGAAATTTCTTTAGAACTAGAGATGGGTTAAATAAACTTGTTTGTCATGTAAATTTAGCAAAAAAAAAAGTGAACAAAAATGAACCTATGGTGCCATTATGAATTAGGAGAGAGTGCAGTAAAATTGGTTACTGGTTGAAAAAAATATCAATTACAGCTGGTTTTGCACTAAAGATTGTTAACATGCTTCAGAATTTCTAACATAGTTTTTCTGTTTTGTTGCTGTTGCTTTAGGGTTTAATGAAGAAATTTATCCGCTGTTCTACTCGAGTGACTGTGGGAACTATCAAAAAGTTTCTCAGCTTAAAATTAAAACTTCCAAGTTCTTATGAGGTACATTTGCAAGAACAATGCTTGTGTTTTTGTTTCCCTGTATAGTATTAGGTTTTTAAGAAATTTAATCATATTTGAACCTGAGAATTTTTTTTAGCCCGATCACTAAGTACTGTTCAATATTACAAGTTACATTTTCTGCCCATAAATGAGAAGTGATCATTTTATCATACTGACTAAAGTTGCTAATCAAGGAACTCATACAGTTCTAGTAACTTCAGTTTGTTGCTCGCCTGTGAAGAAACAGATACATTAGGTTTTGATATTTTTGTGTAAAAAATAAATCCTTTCTCTTTCCATGTGGCTAATAAAAAAGTCACAGTTTTGCATTAGTAGCTGCTGGGGAAAAGGAGAGATCAGCTAGACATAGACCAAATTACTCTGTGGTTTCATTTTCTTTAGATGTAAGAACCTATCAAGTAATGATGAAGAAGTGAGGAGCAATACTGTTTCAGTCTTTCAAAATGCAGATACTTTTTACGCACCTTCTCTAGAATTAGGTGGAATTTGATAGAGGATCTTTGCTCGGTGAGTGATTTAGTCTCGGCCAAGACTGTTCCCTGGGCAAACTTCCGAACATGACAGAAGTTGTGATGCAGGATGGAGTTGGGAAGTGTGAGATTTTTGCCTCTGCTTTCCCTCTTCCCAGGGATACAGGAATTTTGACCTCAGCACAGACTATTTCTTCAGCTAGTTGTCTTAGAGGAGTCAATGACTCCATGAACTGCAGGCTACCTTTAGCGCAAGTGGCAGCGTCCCAGCTTTGGTCAGAGGTCGGGGTGAATTAGGCTAGGTGCACAGGTTATTGCAATGCTATGTGCAGGAGTTTATCACAGTATCTGCTGACCAGATGTTTTGTTAATTATGCTAATTTAATCTGTCTCTGGCATCTTAATGGCTTGTGTTACATGGTATTTGCTTTCTTCAAATTTTTTTTTTTCCTCTAAAAACCAGAAAAACATTATGGGTATAGCAATGAAAGAATTTTCAAACATTTTCAGTGGAGGGTAGAAATAACGTGCTATGATACAATTTAATTCAGTCATTTTTCACAGTAAAGTAATTTTTTAAAAATTTTCTCTTTAGTTAATGAAGAATCATGTTTGTATACTTAGAAATGCATTTTCCTTGTAATTTACAGTTATTTTTCAAGTAATTTTAAAAAATAGTTTATAATTTATATTTTAATAATGAAAATTACAAGACCCTTGTCTTGTAATCTTTGGATGTGAAAGAGCGTTGACATAGCAAGGCAGCCTTCAAAATACAGCACAAGGCTTTTTCTTCAAACAGATAGTGTGCACTACCGATACATACGGAGAGCGTTTGTCTGCTAGTGATTTCCTGCCTCGTTTAGCAGACTTATTTCTGTCTGCACCTTTGAAAACACAAAAATGAAAAAATAAGGTGGAATACTACTACTAAAAATAGCAGTATTGTTTATTGTCAGTATGTTTTATTTATCCAGGTTTGAGATACATGTCTGATTGAGTTATTGTATAATAATAGGAGTTGAGGGATTAATTTTTGGAGATTAACTTTGGAGTTCATTTAGACATTACAATTTTGCATCCCTTTGTCTTACTGTTTGTTCTGTTGTATTTTAAGCTGGATGTACTATGCAATGGAGAAATCATGGGGAAGGATCATACTATGGAATTCATCTATATGACGAGATGGAGACTAAGAGGCGAAAACGTAAATGCCGTTACATTATTAATAAATGATGTTTTGGTATATATATTATAGAAAGTACACACGCTTTCACAGCTTGGTCCAAAATATATTCTGTGACCCTTCAAAAAACCCATATTTAAACATGCATTTTGCATGTTTTCTGGATTTCTTATGTTAAACCCTGTGAGTGAAACTCTACAGCACATATATCTTGTAGATTCTGAAACTTTAAAATAGCAGGTGTACAAAGTTAACCTGCAAGTTCTACTCTGGGTTTTAAGTCAAGTAAATGAAAACCCAAGCACTTGTTCTTTTTCTGCAAATTTGATTTAGTCACCTTTTGAGTTACAATAGTTGGAGAATCTGCATCCAACAGTTCTTTATTAAGAATCTGTTTTATTCAGTCAGTAAACTGAAAGTGACACTGAAAAGTTATTGTAAAAATGTAGTTTTATTATTGTTTCTGTTAATAATACACCCATGGTTTTTAGATATGCTATATAACACTAACATCCAGATAACACAGCTAAATGGGTTTTCCTTGCTGCGTGTCTATGTTTTAGAATTGCAATATTTAACTTATTAAAAGACATTTCTTTCGGGTCTCATAGTTTGATTCAGTAGACCTTATATTGCCTTGTATTTTTAAATTTTTTTGTTAGAAGTCATATCCCCATTTCTTGTTTCTTTTATACATTCGTTTGTATGTGGCTGTTGATTGTTCTTCACTCTTTATTGCTCTGTAGTATATGCAGATTTGTTGTCTGTCACTACCAGTGAAGGGTATATTGGAGTGCAGCTAAGGTTAAGCACTGAACAGATGTTTATATAGTAATCTGTAGAAAATTCCAAACTTTCTGTACGTGTTTTTTTTTGTTTGTTTTGTTTTTTTTTTTAACCTTAATCTGAAGGAGAGGAGGAAGGATAGAGTTTGATAGGAATTAGGCGAGTTCATGTATACAGGCAAGCATTCATTAAATTTGAAAGTAATATTACACTGAAATTTGATGATTGCTGAAACCTCAGTAGTGTACCAATAAGAGAGCTCTAAGTAGTGTATTTTCTAATACACTACACTTGAAACCAGTGGGTGTTTGTTTGGCTTGCCATCCTATATTTTTGTTAGTATTGACTGTTGAGACAACAACTTTAGTGATAATGGAATTCTTTCGTGACATTTAATCCTGCAGCCCCTGCCTATAAATGAACTTTTGGCAGTTGCATTGGTTTGGACTCAACAGTAACTATCATCTTGACAGAAAGGACATTTTTTGTGCTGGTTAAAATTTTTCAAAAAATCTCAGAACTGTAGTTTTTAACAGTCAGTGAGTGTAAGAGTTGACTACTCTTGATTAAATTTTTAAATTGTGTTTACTTACGCATAGTATAGTCAGGTATGTGTTTATCTTTTCCTTTAGATAGTTTTAAATCACTCCCCTGAAGTCAGAGATGACAAACTAAAACCTGTAAGAATTACATTGTGCTGATAATAAATCCAGTAACTTCTAGACTTCTGTAATTTTGTTTTCCCTAACTGTTTTGGGTCTTGTTATAAAACAGAAGTTACAATGGTAAATCATTAACTATCTCTTCTTTT
Organism: Chlamydotis macqueenii; assembly: GCF_036417535.1. Taxonomy (NCBI): domain Eukaryota; kingdom Metazoa; phylum Chordata; class Aves; order Otidiformes; family Otididae; genus Chlamydotis; species Chlamydotis macqueenii. Next base: position 21,724,930 of record NC_141562.1, read on the forward strand.
GGATGAAGATGAAGTAAAACCACTCTCTCCGTCTTTGGTACTATTCACTATGAGCTGGCACACCTGTGGACTTCACAGGAGGTAGAGTAGTAAAGGGAGATATCAATTTATTCATTAGAGAAGTCTTTCCTGTTTTAAATAAGTAAATTAATTTTAAGCTTTACATTTGAAAATTAAAAAAAAAAAAAAACAAAACATTAAATGGTAAATGTATATGTCCAGCTGTGGATGCCTCTTATCTGATTGGAAAATCATCTCCTTCGCAGTTTCGGTGTCAGAACTGCTCATCTTCGCAAGTCTGCTCACAGGATGGCACTTTTTATCAGGTAAGAGGCACTCACGACTGTACATACTACAGTCATTAAGGTCCTGTCAGCACTTCAGTTGTAATCCAAGTTGTGGAGCTTCTGTAAGTCCTCACTGCAAAGTGCTAAAACTCTATGAGCAAGGCCTGACCATTTTCATTCATTCAGAGAAAGCTTTATTGAATGAATAAATAGAACCCGCTCAAAAGGTTTAGAGGTTTATTTTACTTTTCATTAGGCCATTTACCTTTTGGTTAGAGAGGTATCATTGATGCAGCTATCAGCCTACAGAATCTGGAACAATTATCTACCTCTTCCTCTATCTCATCCTTCTAACTAGTAGTGTTGGGCAGTCACTGACAAGGAATCAAAACTGAAGAGTGTGAATCAAAAGAGATTACATTGGTCTCATGTCTTTATGGCCATTCATATGTTCTTTTTAATGAAATAAAGAAATGTTAGCTTTTTCTAATACTCTTATTCCTTTCACATCTTTTAAAATTAGAAATGGAATAATGCCTTTTCTCTAGAATATAACCAACCAAAACCTCCAGAATCTGCAAACTGAAGTTGATTTCTAAATTTAATTGATCAAACTGGTTCATACCTATATGAAACTATTTCAGTTTCCTCATTGGGTTTTTTTATTTGAGCTATTTCTAAAAGTTACTTTGGAACTTTGAAATGAGATTTTTGTTTGAGCAAAAAATTAAAGTCAAGGATAGAGAGTCACTCCCCACTGTGGATGGGAATGACCTACTGCAGTCATGCCTACCTTAATTATTAGAATTGTGCCACCATAGTGCATTGTATTTATACAGTTGGTTTGTAGTCTTGTTTAGAAAAACACTGAACCTCGCTGGTTTACGTGGCAATTTCAGTGAGGTGACTGCTCTGTCTCTGCCTGTGTGCACTTCCAATTAGAGTTGAGTACTTTTAGAGACAATTTATATAATCAAAGTGAAAACCATGTGAAATAACATTTAAATAATATGGTAATCATATCCTATGGAAAGAAGTCAGAGAACAAGTAATTTATGATACTGCAAATATATGTTGGCTAATTGCACATGCGGACTACACATGGTGCTCCCTGGCTTCTCTCCTATATGGTCCTGCTGCTGTTGAATACCTCTGGGTTTGTGTTTTGATTTGTCAGTGCTCCAGTTTATAAATCCCCAGCAAGTATGATCACACATAGTTCTGGTGATCGTTTCACTACCGTGGCATGGAAAGTTTATTCACCTGTATAGGTCTCTGCAGTGATATCATTCTTTTTTGGCCACTGAAGTTAATCTGTATTGTATTTGAAGGACACAGTAAAATATTCCTGGTTTTAATGATAGTTTCTGCAATAGTTCTTTATAATTCCAAATTTGCAATAAAAAAGGGTTAATTAGCTATATTCCTCTGCCCTGTGGCACAGAGGTAATTAGGCCCGTACAGCTGCTGAGACAATAAGATTTTCCTGGGTTTTATGCTATAGAAAACATCCAGTATCCTAATGAAGTTAAGAGGAAAACATCAGACTTAAATGCTGACAGACTGAAAACAAAACATTTCATTAAACAGAACTTCTAGCAACAAGTGGCCAAGGATTCCATGGCACTTTCTGGAAACCCACCCACTCTTGCCTCCTGTTCCACAACAGTTTTGTCCAATTCAGGGATCCAAGCAGTTGATTTGATTTTTTTTTTTTTTTTTTTTTTTTTTCCCCAGTAAGAACTAATAGAAATGTATCACTAGATCTGAAGTTGAGGAGTTTGGATTTGGGGGAGAAGTTAGCCCTCATATCTCAGAAAATCAGCAGACAGCCAATTGACCTGATCTATTTATTTATTTATTTTCTTTTTAATACCAGAGTAGCCTGGCTTCCATTAACTAGTGTTGACTACTAGTATAGCTATGGAACCTCCATATATATAAAAATCAAACAAAGTACGTAATCTATAAATGGACTTTGTTTTAGAAAGTATAAAATTTCAAGATTGCTTTTCCTCAAACACAGCAACACAGAAATAAGGAGTCATTTGAGCACAGTCTGTGTCATAAAACATGTAAACCATGAAATATATAAAAGCCAATACAGGAATTCTGTATTAATGACAAATAACTACAACTACCTGACTTAGAGATTAAATAGAGATTTGAAGTACAGGTATGGATTTAACTGTTGAAATGTATAGAATTATGTCATAGAAATAAAATTGATTGTCATATACCTGTCTCTTAAGGATAAGCTCTGGCTATTCTTAAGGCAATCTCTAATTGCATTTTCTTTGTAATTTTTATGAATTATATCTTCATGTTTTCTTGTGTGTTTTTGTTGTTGTTTTTCTCTTGCTTTTGTTTTTAGTCTTACCCCATGGTACTTCAGTATCGACCTAGAATTGACTTCGGTTAGACCAAAGGGCCAGATCCCACTGAGATGAATCCTGCACTATTTGTTTACCCATCGACAGATTGCACAATGAATGGATGTGCCTGGATTAGGGGGACACAACCAGATTTTCAGCATGCAAATAAGGACATTGTCTTTCTTAAAATTGTCAGTTGCATCTCTGTTGTTTCTATTAGAGCAAGCCAAGTGCCATTCTGCTACTGAAATGTGCATAAGATATTTGTGTATCTTACAAGTGTGCTGCAAATCATAGCCAAAATCATGAAGTGTACAGTCAAGATTCAAAAACTATGGAATATTTTTGCTTGCGTGTTAGAAAAATTTTCTGGTCCTAATATTGATTACACTAGCAAAATGGCAGAGTGCTCATTCCATGTGGTGTTGCAGTTTCACACACTTACTATTTTACTGAATATTGTTGTCTAAATCATAGAGTACTGTAAAATAACTAAGGATTATACCTTGAAGATATTTTGTATAGAAAATATATTTAGAAAAGTGGTGATTGGGCCACTACCTTTTTCTTGATAAGCTTCTCATGGGTCCAGGTATAGCTCACTCATGAGTGTGCAACAGTCCTTTTGCAGTGAAGGAAGATTAATTACCCTTAACAAGAGATGTAGAACATGGTAATTCAAAACAATTTAAAATCTTTTAAATAGATTCTGCTAATATTGCTTAAAGGCATTGCAGCCTTTGTGATTGCACTTTTCTATGGTTTCCCTAAAGATTGGAATTTGGGATACTGGCTATTTTTGGAAAATGGCTTCTGGTCAGATTACATTTCTTCTAATAAAGCCTTCATAAAGATAAAGTTAAAAATAATGTAAATGTCTATAGAACAAATAAATTTCACTATAAGATTACAACCAAGGCAAAATTTTATATAATTATTCCTTTCATAGTAAGCATTTCCTTTTAAGATTGGTTGGAGGTATATGCTAAGACAAAAATAATATATAGCTTTAATTACATTATATATCTCTTGTGACTATCTGGAGTTTAGAATTCATTATAGACATTTTCATTAGTTAAAGTCACATCATAAAATCATTTCCATAAAATTAGAGGTAATGCAATACTGAAGATAAGCAGTCTGACCAAAATAATTGTTCAGGTCTTCTTTTTCCTAAGACCTGGTAATGCTGGATAAATAGTGATTGTTGCCTTAGGTATTGCAAGCGTAGTGGTAGAATGTTTAGTGAAGTTTCTGGTAATGTTGCAGGGAGCATAGTAGTGCGTATGTGTTCTGTAGTTTTCTGTTGTCTTTGCTCTGCTTAAAACTGAACTGAGTTTTTCACTTCAAATCTTGTGGAGATAGTTATAGTTCAGTACCTTTATGTAATTTCTCCTTAATACACACCTGCTAGTATTGTAGATGACTATTTACTTTCTTATGCCTTTTGCATATAGCAAGAAAGAACCAAATCAACTTTTCAGAAGCTACTAGAGAGTCAACTAACTGTACTTGGATAAGACAAAGTGAAAATTCTATCTTGGGATCAAGTAGAAAAGATACATGCAAGGCTGTAACTCCTTTGTAAATTTTTGTTTGTGTACCTTAGTATGTTTCTGTAGGAGAAATAAGCATGTTGTGGATTAAATCTGGCCCCTTTAATGTCAGTAGGAGTTCTAACATCGATGACTTGAGGATTCCACATATAGTCTGGTTGAATTCTACCATTGCACTCCAAAGCCCGTATGATGTACAGAAGTAAAGATGCTGTTGGTAGCATTGGGAAACCTGCCATTGCAGGCCAAGGTTGCACATATTGTGCAGATGCCAGTGAACCTGGGGAAGCAAAGCATTTAGGAAGCTGCCGCTCCTTTCTGCAAGCGTAGTGTGCCGACTGCTATAGGCACTGGTTTGCCCACACTGCAGATGGGAAGGGGTGCACATGCTGACCGCAGGAAGCGGTCGTCTTTTTGCCACCCAGTCTGTGGTGTGCTACTTGACAGAAACAAGAAGATACTCCATGTAGGGAGGGCCCTTCTCTACAGAGTTTCTAGGGAAAAGTAGATTATTTGTGTATATAGAGATCCTCCTCATGGAGCAGTTTGGAAGAGTAGAACATGCATTCTAATTGCAAATCATTCTTCTCTTTAGTATATACAGTTGTTTTGTACGGTAGGAATAGAATATTATTTGTAAATATTTACATGCACACACAAATGACACCTTGCAGTTTTTATATATTTCACGTGTTTTTGTACCAGAATTTTCACTGTAGATTCACTTGACATAAAACGCCTGTTTCAGATCATCACAAAACTAATGGTAGTACGCTTAAGCATAATTTCTGCTTGGTGCAGGGGACAATTTTTTCCTCAACAATTGTGCTTGCTGTTTTGACAAATTTGAACAGACTTGTTTTAAAAAGAGAAGAACACATTCTTTTAAATCTGTTTTAAGTTATCTTACACAGAAGTTTGCATTCACCTAACAGAAACCCTGAGATAGGACTACTTTGTATTGGCTTCTGAATGGCAACTAATAGAAGATTTGACTGTTTAATGCCTTTTTGTAGTCGCAATTCAGAGAACCATGAATTCTCTTGATCAGAATTGGATATTTGTTTAATTCATGATATTTTGTTGATGCAACTTAAAGCTAGATTACAGAAGGCAAATCTTCATTTGAAGTATGGAAAATACTGACAGATATGATTTAATGTTCCCAGCTGAGAATCATGGCCTTAAATGCGTATGATCTAGCCACCTACACTTCATGCATTTCTGATCTGATGGCACGGTGCCTGAATGCTGTTATAGTTTAATAGTTTTTGTAGCAGTGAAGTGCCAATGAAATACATATCTTAACTGGGCAGCTTGTGTAACACAGGCATGGCCTTCTTTACAGGAAATTTCTCTCCCATGTAGTACCTCTGTGCCACGTGTCTACAGATACGCATATTTAATTCATTTGTGCCAATTAGGAATATCTGAACAGCATAGGAATATGAGAATGCCTGTACAGAGTCCTGTGTGCCAAAGATGGGGTAAAGTTAAATGAGTACGTAAGCATTCCATTAAAACTGCACCATATGCCATCCTAGAGCAGATTGCTGTGTACAGTCACACTTTCTGAGCATTTCCATGACAAAGTGTCACCACTGCATGTTTGTGAAGAATAGGAATATAAAACAAGTCTTGCTGCCACTGTGTTTCTATGGCTTTCCTATATTGGCAGTACCTAGCTGCAGAGGAATATGACCTTAAAAATTCCATGCTACTACCTAACCTTGCTGTCTCTTATTTAGAGCACATTTGGTGCTCCCCACTCCCCCCCCCAAAAAAAAAAAAAAGTTAAAAACTTGTATCTGCTTTTAACTCTGGGGTAACTCATTAATGAAAGTCATAAGCAACTTTTTGTTGAGCATAGCTGTATGGTGCATTTGTCTAGTAACAAACTGTAAGCTATATTTTACAGGTGAGATCCTATAATATCTCAAACAATGTGGAATTAGATGATTAATCAAGAAAGATATCTTCCATCATGTGTTACTACGCTGCTCATAGCTAAGGGCCTAGTCCTATAAACATATTTTTATTTGGATGAAATACCAAATAATATTTCTACAGTAATCTAAGTGACTCATCACTATAGTAGGTACTGTTCATATGAAAGCTTCTCGTATTTGGGTCCTAGGAGTATGCAATACTATAAGTATATTGTGCATACTCAGCTAGCTTGCACTTATTATGCAAAAAAAAATTCCTAAGTATTATTTTGACTTCACTGAAAATGTTCTATAAAGCGAAGTGCCTGATTATTAATACAGAATACCTTTTAAGCCCATTATTTGCATTTGGCAGGGTAGTATTTGACTCTGTAATTTATCTATGGTCTTAATATTTTCAGCAGGAATATTTCATAAACATGCAGTATTGAGAAGCTTTCTTTCATGGGAAGCAAGCAGAAAAAGAGATCTGTTCTGTTAGATAATTTAAAATTGAAAAAAAAACCTGTCTCAGAAACTGTATGAAAATAATTACTTTTATATTTAAATTGTTTCATTTTCTGCATGAGGAACCCTTGAATTCTGGATTGGTCTTTTTTTTCCTCCATAGGTTCCAATAATTTGACTTGACTTTTCTCTCTGCAGTTGTCAAAAACAGTTCCAGGATATCTGCAGGAGGAAAAAGATTGATCACATTCCCTTTAGATATAAGCTAGGCTCTTGTTCTCTGCTGCAGACAAAGTAATAGTCCACAGTTCCATCTCATCTCTCCTATGTAGAATTGTTAAACATGACTTTGTGAGCAAAGTAAACAATTTTCCTTCTCTGCTGTTTTCTAAAATAACAAAATAGGCCAGGGTTTAGTTCTTTAATTCAACCCATCACTGAGTTGTATTGTTCCATTTGTGGTTTTCTTTACATTTTCATGTAACTGAAGACACCAGAAAAATAACCTTGGGAGGGCTTGCAACAAAAGGAATAGCATCCATCTCAGCCAGATACTACATCTGGTAGAAATACTAGAGAACTGATAGTCATTCAAAGCCAGTCTTAAGTCTCAAACAGATTGAGCCCTGTTTATAGAGGTACTACATAAAATACTGGTCAATTACATGAACTGATCCAACTTATTTTTATCATGGAAAAGACCGAAGGCAGTTAAGACATATATACCTATCCACAGCAAATATATAAACAGAGATGCTTAAATCAAGAGCTTGGTCCAGTTTCTTCACTTAACCTAGACAGGTTGAAGGCATCTGTTGGCTTCCATCGAAAATGCATATTTCATACAGGATATTTCCCTCTCATTTTACTTCATGCTGTGTTATTTTATTATGTATCTCAGTTAAAATGTCCATTCAGGCACTCTGTGTCCTGTAATTAATTCTAGGGTCTTATACATCTTTTGCCCATTTCATGTGCAACAAGTAGAAATATTAAGGAGTTACAGAGGAGAAATTGCGCATGAGGAATCAGCTCCTAGGTTTCATTCATCAGGCAGCTCTCACGCATTTCAGCAAAGTTTTCACAGTTCTGCATTTTGAATCCTTTATAGCCAGTTTGAACAAGGTAGTGCTTCCACAAGGTCTTCAGCTAAGGACGCTTGTTTGAGGAAGGACTGCAGTCCACTGGAGCGTATTGAAGGATGAGTTCCAAGACATATAAGGGATTGATTCCCCCTAGAGGAAATGTGAAAAGCTTCCAGCTGCTCATTTACCACTAGTTTTATCATACATGGGTAGTCTGGCCTTCAGACCTCAGCTGAAACATCCTTCTGTGGGAATGACCTCCAAAAGATGCTCTTATAGTGGTAATATATTTGTCTTCATAAGCAGATCTACCTGTTGATTTTTTTTTTTTAAGCTACTGTCTACACTGTCTATAGATCACATTAAAACATCAGATTCCAGAATAGGAAGGTGATTAATTAATGAATTCCTAACAGATTCTTCCATCCAAGGTGTGTGCCGTAAATCATCATCTGAATTCAGGTAGCTTGGTACTACAGTTGAGTAAGGACCTTGTCTCATTCTCTAGTAAGCAATCTAGATCTGTACAGTTTGGAGTGTGGCAGTGAAACAGGGAAGCTTTATAGATGGGTGGGAATGTCTAGGCTACCTTTTGTACTTGCAAAAGGAGACCCAGTTCTGTAAGCTTGGGATGGAGGAGACATTCCAGATTGAAAGATGTCTACAGGTTTTTGGCATGATGTTAATTTTAACCAAAGAGAGGGATTAGTTTGACTTTGCGTGTTTATCTGAACCATTAGGCATACTTTTCTTTGAAATAACTTTTATGTGTATCTTTAGCAAATGCTTCTAACAAGGTTAATAATGTGACAGTTGACAGGATGAAGTGAACAGAAGTAGTTACTGTGCATTTTCCTCTTCATGATAGTGAGTGGAAGGCAAACTATGAGTTGAGAGCAGGTTGCTATACAATATACAAAACTGCTGCAACAGTAAAACGTTTGTGCTGCTAGTTAACATACTGAGGTTTGTATTACAAATGAAGTTGTAATAAAGATGCTCATTATCAAAGTGCGAGGCACGTATTTTATGATGGTATTCTACTCCTAAAATTCTGTTTTGTATTATCTTCAGTATACTAGACATTGTTGCTTTTGACTCATGAATTTTGATGTGGTAAAATGAAACATGCTCCCTTTTAACTGAAAAATATCACTTATTAATTGATTTAAAATTAGGCTTGGTTGCCAGATATTTAGGTTTTTTCATTTTAAAAGTGTTTTTTTTTTTTTTAATAAACTATTTTTAGGGATAATCTGATTGCCTAGTAGTTTTAAGGGACCTATTTAATACCAAAGGTAAAGCCACCCAGAAACTGACTTGGAATAAGGCATTGACGCTTCTCTGGAGTGCCGTGGTCAAGAGTTACACCTGGAATCAGTCAAGCAGAACTTAACTGGTGGTAGCTGTCTGTGTCACCAAGCTAAAGGGTTAGGCACACCTAGCAGTTTCCAAAACAAAACAGAAAAGGAAAAAAACAACAGGAGTAGCATAAAGGTTGAGTTAACGGACCTAGAGTAGCTCTTTGAGTCATAGCTCACGTTCCCGGAGAAAAGCACAAAGGCTTGCATTACTGATGTGTCTGCTATACCTGGCCTGTGAACTAAAAAAAAACTTCAGTGTGCTGTCAATCCTGTAAACCTTCCAAAGCACAAAACAGTCACCAAGCTACTTTTGGATTTCCTAGTTGTAGTTCAGTGATATTTTGGAGGGTAGAAAGGACAGACTTGGAGGATAATAAGATATAAAGTATGTTTTACAGATTTTTATAGATATTTTTTTAGCAAATGGCATTGCTGTCCTTGACATGAGACCATTAATTAGCAAGAAGACCGATTATTTTACTTGTGTAGTATAAAATAGAAAGAATAAAGAAATCCAAATGTCTTGATTTGCTTTTCCAGGATAGTGATTAACTAAACTGGAAAGTAATAGGACAATTTAATTATTTAGCTGACTGAAATATTTCATTCTAAAAACTTAATGATCGTATTTTTTTTCTCAAGTATAAGCTTCTTAGAATAAATATGAAGCAATGCATCATTTTTCCCCTTATTGCAGACTTAACTATTGAAAGGAAAATATTTTGCATTTTTAAAAATTAATGCAAAGCCTGAATTGTTGGATGTTCCAGGCTACTGAATAGATGCTATCGAGTTACTCTCAATGGATTTTTTTTAGGAATGGGGGCCTAAGTGTCCTTATATAAGCTGTGATCCAAGTTATGATAAGAAAGGAGCCTATGGTGAGCAGTAATAATGTTCTAATGCTTCCTTGCATTTGATCAGTAGTTACCAGTTTTTAATATAACAGCCCTCACAGTACTTAGGAGCTCATAGAACATATTGTGATATTATGTTGCTAATTTGTTTTAAAATATAAAATGTTTTAAGCTTTTTGTCAAAAGTGATAACATCATATTACAAATAAACCTTTTTGTGGTTGTAAAATTTAGCTTATAAAACATTCAAATTGAAGTGAAAAAAAACACAGGTCATTGTTAATGACAGTCTATCCTACTATTAAGAATATATGTATTTTTGTAAAGGAAAAGCACTTGTAGATATTTAATCAGTCCAATATCTATCTATGTTAATGTTTTGGAAAAAAAAAAAAAGAAAACAAACTGCTGCGTAGAGAATCACTTACATATTTTTATTTTTTTGTGCTCAAATGCATTTTCTGTTGATTTATGGAATGTTTACTCTGTGTGAAGCTGTATAGTTAGTACAGCTGGGCTAAATGCATTTCTTACCTTAATCAATTGTATCTGACTATGAAAATACATTTCTATCTGATCAGAAAGCTGATTGCAAAACATAGACTGGTGGTGCTGTTTTTCATCTTTGATATTAGCTTTATCCTGCCTTATAACATTTCTACTTCATAATAATTATAAAAAATACTAATAATTTTTTGTGATAGTTGTGTTGTAATGGATGTTTTAGGGTATTCTTGGTTATTCAGTTGTATCTTATTATACCTGTAAACATTTTTACAAAATGGTGACCAGATTTTATGTACAGCATTTTAAGAAGTTTCCCACATGAAAAAGTATGCCAGATTAGTCACATTGAACTCTTACAGTCCTCCAAAGGAAACTACTGCTGGGTACATGCATGAAACATGATTGCATCACTAAAGTTTCTGAGCATTGTACAAATAGCATGTTTTAAATTCCGAATGACTGATTTTTTGTAATGTCTGTTTGGCTGTTTGAAACCTCACTCTTAACTGTATTTTGCATAATCCACATAGTGGATTAACAGAGTTTCAGGAAAAAAAAACAGTAAAGCAACAAATTTAATTAAGTACAGTCTTTAACTAAAGTCTTTAATTAAAGTAAAGTCTACAACTAAAAGTAGTCACTACATGTAGTTGTAGTTATTAGTGTACCTTCAAAATTCTGTTTACTTATTTCAGTGGGATTCTACAGAGGTCTCCTCTGTGGGCCTGATGCTGAGTTCAGCTCTTCAGCTTGACCTCAGCGGAGCTACTTACTTTAAATACCCTTGTAGCCAAGACTTGAAATGACCCAGAGTTCCCACTTCCTCACTGGATTTCCTTTCATGGGTGGCTAATATTGTTTAAATTTAATCTTACTATATTAACCTTCCCATAACTAAAGAAGTTTTGCAACATTGAGTGTGTGCACTAGCAGTAGAATTCAATGTTACAAACTCAGCTGAGTAAATACTTACAAAATTGTCAAACTGGGAGAGAATTTCACTCAGACAGTGAACGCTTGTAATGCCACTGTCTCATTAATGTGCACGCTTCACAAAGATTTGTCAGTGATCAGGTTTTGATGTGCTTTATTATTTGAATATTGTCCATTTTTATCATTTTTGTTAAGAGCTAATTTCTATATGAATTCATGGGGGGTGAACATCTCAGGGTCCACAAAGCAGCATTTTAAAAACCTAAATCTGTTTGAGCTATTGCAGTCTTGTATCTTTCAAAGAACCAAATATGTTGTGTTTTGAAGTCTTTAGAAAGGCACTACAAATTTCACCCAGTTCTACCAAAGGAGTGTGTTTTTTTTTTAATCTGTGCTAAAATTCTTAGAAGCTGAATGTGGACCTGGAAAAAGTGAGACGCCTCTAACGGAGTTAGCACTAGTGAGCAGTTTTACGGTTGGGTCCGGGAACTGCTGGTAGTGGCGGGTTGGCAAAGCCCCATGGTGCTGCCTCTTGTTGTGGAGTGAAGTGTGCCTGTTCGAAGCTGCATCAGCGTTTGTAAGCAAAATTTATTTTAGCTCAACAGCTTGTGCAAACCCTGTAAATGAACTTTTTAGAATCTTGGGTATAAATATACCTGATATGTAACAATATTTCTAATTATGTAACTACCTGTATGGCTCACTACCAGTGGTGTAAAATGGAGTGCTTCATGCTAATGTCAAGAATGTTCACAGCACCTTTATAACAGCTGATAGCAAATGACAATTTGGTCTGACCTGTATGCTGCAAGATGCCACTAGCCCAGCTGGATTAATTTTATGAAAAATCTAGATGAGCAAGAAGTATAACTAATCTGCTTACTAGCACTGAATTGCTCCTTTCTCAAAGCAATAAATATATTCATGTTGTAACATCTGTTGTGCAGCCTACAATACGAGTTGTTTTGTTGCATTGTTTCTATATAATTTATTTTGTGCAATAAAAAAAATCTCTGGTTTTATCTGACTTCTCTCTAATTTGTAATAATATTTTAATTAAAACATTTACTAGCTTTATATCTTAAATCATACAAGCATATTATCAGCTCACAGAAACGCACAGTAGAAAATGGAGTGCAGTAATATTTTTGCCTTATAGAAAAATCAGAAGGTACTCACATGGCCTGATTTTGTTCTTGTTAATGTCAGAGAGAGTGTTACCATTAATTTTCATGGGTGCAAAGCCTGCCTAACACTAAACTTGACTGGATTTGGCACCCCATTTGTAAAATATAACCAGGTGGGTTACACAGTGTGACTGTGTTTGAGGCTTTTTTTAAAAAGTATGTTTCAGTGCTTATAATCCCATAGAGCTTCTGCCGCAGTTTTTTTTTTTTTTTAAACCTAATTTCACTGCTTTTTAACATGTCAGATTTTTTTTCCTTTTTGTTCTATCCCTTTTTGATGTTTTTTCAGAGTTAATACGATTTCAGTAGGATTTATTGTTCTGTGCACTTACCTTCTGAGTACCCTTTATGATGTTGCTGGGTTTTTTAAACTCTAAGGTAATGCAAAATAAATGTGCATGCCATTTGGAAGCTAGAGGATATGTTTATAAATGAGCCCTTGGTGTGAACTAACAGTCTTCATACTATATACTGAGTTATTGCAAAGAAAAACAATGGAGGGAGAGGTGTTGTTCAAGAAACATCATACCTTTTATCTGAGGTGCTACTGTGAAACCTGCAATACCACCACATGAGATCTGAGATGTGGTTCAGATTTGGAAATTATAGAAAGAATTGCTGATGAAACTAAAATGACCTGAGACAAATAGCATTTTGCATCCTTTTGTAAAATTCTTCTGGATGTTAGCAGAAGATAAGAATTACTTGTGAACACAAAATATGAAGGTATATATAGTATATTGAAATATGTGCATATGAGTAAATGAAATACGTTTTCCATGGGATTTGTTAGCACCATTGCGGTTTGCAGATACGCAGGCAAAGAGCAGTCAGGTGGCACCACTGGCTGCTGTGTAACCTGTGCAGCAGAAGCAGTACAGCTTCACTTCCTTTCTTTGAATTCTTTTCATGTTGAATATTGGACCTCCAGATTTGTCAAAGGTTATAGGCTAATACTTTCCCTTCTTCTAAAAGTGTTCCTGATACGTAGGGTCACTCGGTAGGGATGAAAAAAAAACTAAAAACTTTACATAATGCCTCTACATTCTTTATGAAAGAGAAATTAAGTTGTATTTAAGTGCAAAATTCTGCACCTAATTAGGGAGCAATGTTTCCACAAGCCAGATTTCCATTAAAAATGTTGATGATTAAATTATTTTAAAGAATTACTTTGTTTCCGGTAGCTAAAAAGAGAATCATTGTGGGGAAAAAAACATCCATAGGACTAGTAACAAATGCCTGATCAATCATAAACCCGGATTATGTTTTCTTGAAGGAGGAAGGTAGGTGGTATACAAACAGCTATTACATCTGGGGCATGGCATATGAATTTCCTTGTTAGAACTGTGATTCAAATTGCTTTCTATCCTGATTATTTTTTTCTCTTTTATTCCAGAGGAGAATATGCTATGCAACATCATTATAGGCAAGAGTAATGTTTTTCAAAAGAAGAGTGATTTAGTAATCTAGTTTTCATTAAAGAAACAGAAATTTGCTGGCAGTATGTAATATGAGCACCTCATTCCAGTGGCAGACTTCCAACATCTTCATTTGGAAAGAAGACTGCTGCATTCATAATTCATAAAAGCATTGGCATCTATCCCATTAAACTAACACAGGAAGAGAAAACATTCTTACATTCAAAAACACTCTGTCCATCTTTTCCAAACTGCTTATAGGTGAAGTTCTGTCCTTTTCTGCAGTACACAAATAACTACAGTAAGTGCATTTAGAGATACGGAAAATAATTACAATAATGAAGCTATTCTTAAGAAGAGCTGTACTTAATACCAGTTTTGGGGACATTTTAAATTCCTTGGATTTAATGTTATCCTCTGATGATTGAAGATGCACAACATGTATGTGTCAGTGCCCCTGCAGACTTCCAGTCCTGCTGCCAGTAGTCTCTACAGATTTTGATGTCCCAGTACATCTGCAGAACTGGCAGAGCTTTTTACTAGCCAGTGTTCTTCCTTTAATTTTTCTGTTCCTGTCTTTCTCAAAGTGGTATGATTTTTGTCTTGACTACTTTCTAGAAGGTGGTTTTTTTCTCATGCTCCTCGCTGTGAACTGCTTAAAGTGATGCAGATGTCAAGAGAGTACTCTGTGTGCTCATCTTGTCCTTATGCTGCACCCAACATCAAGATTTCTGAAGAAATTAAAAAGTGGGCTCAGGAAGTTTGCTGCTGCTCCTCTGCTTTGCTAGTTGATGATGTTAAATTTGTAAACTGGCTTATTACTCATGAAGAACTCCCAGCAGAAAAATGGCTTTGAACAGCCGATCTAGTGGTCTCTTCTGAGACGGATAATGCATGACTCATGTTACAAAGTAAATTATTTACTTGTGATATAAGGGGTGACTTGCCTAATTCCACAGGACTCACAAAGTTCAACACAGTAACTTGATTCTGGTTCATGTGAACAATTTGACTGTCACCAGCCTTGATCTAAACGAGTTCTATCATTGAAAAAAAAATGGCACTTGTTCTAAGTGTACGTCTAAGAAGTGCTAGTGTAGCTGAAAATAATGGATTTCCTACTATTTATTGTAAAACCTACTATATAGCATTGTGTATAGACTATATCTTAGGTTTTATATTGCATATATTAAATACTTCCATAGATTTTGTATGGTACAGCATCCAGAAGTAACTATCTGGACACCATTCATTTTCTCCACATTCTGGAATGTATTTGAATTCATTAAAAAGGAAAGGGAGAGGGATGTACTGCCAATGGGTATCCCTTGGAAGCAAATAGCATCTGGAATAGCACCTGTATTTTTATATTTATTCTTTCTTCATCTGCAGTGTTGATTGTATTATAATGTTAAACAGCAATTTCACAGACTACTTCTAGACACTTTCTGCAAACGTTCAGCTCAGATTGTTCTCTGGTAATGAAAATCCCTGGAACTAGAGAAAGAAAAAGCATGGATCTGTACCAGTAAATAGTTCTGTAACTTGCAGCAGTCAGCTTACCCCCTCTTTTCATGTTCTGCTGATTGCCAGAATCTTTCTTCTTAGAGTGAAAAGGTGCTTCCAGAGTACCTTATAAATAAATGGAAGAACATTGCTAATCTGCTTGAGGTAAGCAATATGTAACATGTTTTTCTATTTTTGAGTAATTGCTACTTTGAAGAGCTCTCTGGCTAATATTTTGAGAGGATGAATGCACATGTTCAGAACATGGCCCATCTAATCTGACTTTTTAGTTTATTCACAGACATATAAAATTAAAAAATGTTTGGTCATTGTGACAGGCTATTGGAAATCTGTGTTAATCTAAGAATGAATAAATAAATAAATAATGCTATAGGTTATTTAGAGAAGTTATACTATGAAGGATAAAGTCTGCACTGTTCTTGTTTTCAACCAAAGGCTGCTATAATTTAATTTTCTGTACTTGCTATGAAAACCACAAGGAATTATGTTGCAGCACGATAACAGCATGAAACCAAAGATGTGTTATGGAGATGCTTGAGCCTGTAAAAAGGTATATGCTTAAACAGTACTCGCACGTGTAACATGCAGCACATGAACGTAGGATTTTAGTGACGCCGTTGTGGAAATACGAATTGGCCTACTGGTAACATGTTCTCCATTTGTTTTACAGATTATCTTTAAAACAAGAAAATCACCTGGAAAATAGATGCCTACCATGTCAAAGAAATCCAGAGTGCTTTGTACATTATGTATTTAAAACATACACAGGCAGGAGTGACTTTGCCATGGCAACGTGGCCATAGGTGAAAGTAGAATAGAACAACTTAGCACAAGAAATAATACTGCATTCAGCTGCAAGCGCAAGATAAGTTTTCAAGGTAAGAGTAATGTGAAATCAGAATTCACACTGAAATCTCTTCAGGTCTGTCCCCTGGCTTTGGAGAAAAGCGCCCAGAAAAACCCTTTCAGTGACTGCACATAGTGAACTGCTTACCATCTGCCTCAAAATGCTTGTTTCTGCCTCCAGCTCCTGGCCAAGACCTATTCTATGGCAAACAAATTCTCAGGAGTAAAAAAAAATTATTTCATTGGGAAATGGAGTGAGATGCTTTATCACTATGAGCCGTAATATAGGCTTATTTCCCAACATGGGGAAACTACAATAATCACTGCTTAAAGAAGCTGAAGAGAAGCTAAATTCTTTTATGTTCTTCATAATATCTGCTGGACTTTGAGAAGAGGATGGATGTGGTAAGCCAGACTGTTTGTCTTTCCAAGGGAAAGGACTGTGTACTCATTTTCTTTATTCTGATGTCATCTGCTGCTAGTCACAGGAGGAGACTGGCTAAAGCCAAAGTTGAAGAGCCTGTAAGAAATTCAGTCTTCAGCTTTCATAGTTCTTGGCTCTCTCAGTTGCACAACAGCAGGTAGGGCCAAGAATTTCCAAAGATGTAGCATCAAAGATGGCACAATGTGGAGGAAACTGCTCAGCATGCCAGCACAAGGGAATACCAGGCAGCCACCCCACAGAGCAGCAATGAGGCAACCAGTTGAGTATAAGTACCATAGCTGCGTTGGCACAGGACTGTTCAAGCTATTAGCAGCAATGTGCAACGAGTGCGAAAACTGGCAGCAGACAGGCAGTGGCTGTGGGTTTTGAGCCAAGGTGCAAGCTCGGGTCACTGCTAGCCAGGCTGCCTTTACACCATGCCTCATTGTGCACAATGTTTGCCCGTGGGGTGCATGTATTAAAAAAAAAACTGCATTTCAAAGTATATTACCTTTAACCAACAAATACATTTTTAATATCACCCATCTTCTGAACTGCTGCCAAGCCATGCCTCAAGTTAAAATATGTGACCAGCAGATATGACTGTTTCTTAAATGTCCTCACATTTTCCTACTCATAAGCTCAGACTTAGTTCCAGCTTCTGTCAGTGTTCGGTTACTAAAGAATCTGACCTTGGAAAAAGAAGAGCATCCCAGAGCCTTACCATAGCATTACAGACAGAAAAAAAAAAAAGGTGTCCTAGCTATGGCAGAAGATAGGAGGCTTCTTGGTGTGGCCATCAGCCTGAGATTCAGGCTGTGAAACTCGCTGCCAGACACAGTCTGCAGATTCACAATTTTCTTGTTGCTAAATACTTTGGGAGCATAGGTCATGGGAAAGAAAAGCCACCTGTTGGGAAGCAGCTATATTGTCTGGTCTGCTTTTATTTGCCCACAAGCAACCACAGGAATAAGAATATTTATTTGGGAGTGGTAGTGGTGGAAAATAACACGGTAAGGAGTGCACAGTTGTGAATATAAATAAAACATTTCTGTGAGAAAGTAAGCACTAGATAGTGCTTCATACTATTAATAGCTTCTAAGAAAAGATACCATGTCCCAAGAGCAAAAGCATAGTGGGTTGTAGACTGCTGCTAAGAGAACTTATCTAAATGTAGTCCCCACAGAGGCTGACGATTGTTTCCATTTACTCTGTGAGTCAAATGTGTTTTTTTCCACTTCGGCACAGGATCAATTATACACATCTCTAAAAGCCTACAGGTACAAGCACCTCTAATGCAATAGACCACAAGGCACATATGCATTCCTAATTTGAGGAGCTGAAGCTGAACTGAGTCTGTATCTCTTCATGCATCAGTAATATTTAGAAAAGGAAGAGAAATCCACCTTTGGTGAGTGATGACCTGTGAAGGTTGCATTAAAAATGCTCAAAGTGTCATAGATCCCTTCCAAGCAGCACTTTAGATGCTCCAGTTGTGCTTCTACAAAATTCACAAAGGAAGGTGGGAAGAAGATTTTCTCTGACTTCCATGAATATGTGAGCAAGCCAGCAATGCCCAGATGCCAAAGTGAGTCTGAGTAAGAACGGGGAGCAGGAACACAGCACAGCTGACTGCTATCAGCAGAGCAACGTGGATGCATGCAAGGCCCAAGTTCCAGACTGGAACATGGAGAAAACAGAGGCAAGAGGAAGAGTTCCCTCATGGCTCTCCAGAATCAGATGGATCAAGGCTTGTTTAGCTTTCACCCGCACCCAGTGCTTTTGTCAAGGGTGGAATGCATACTGAGAGTTTGTGCTTTTCATTCAAAGAAAAATTACTTTTTGACAATTTCCCAAAAGCCCCAGGCATTTTTTTTTTCTAAATTTAATGGTAAACCCTGATACTGGAAGGTCAGAAAGCAAAACTCCTCCGTTAGCACTGAGAGACCTTCAGTGGCATGGAGAGACTGCAACTGTGACAGCAGCAAAAGAAGAGAGCACTGTGACTGGAAAATGTCTTATTAAATCGAAAAAAAAATGTACACAATATTTAAAAAAATAACTCAGTGCATTAAACATCAAAGTAGAAGCCAAAGAAAGCAGAATTAAAAAAAAAAAATTAAAAGCTGGTTTTACAGACATTCTCCATGTTCATTAATACCTGGCCGTTTTCCTGTACAAAGGCAATAGTTGAGCCCTAAGCTGTTAGTATAGAATTCACTGCTGCTCATGATCACTCGAACAGCCGCTCCCTAGGTTCAGATGACCAAGTCAGGATTTTGAACTGTAAATAATACCTTTACAGTGGTTAGGCAAACACTAAGCTTAAATGCAGGAGACAGCTGCTCTAGATTAGCTGTGATAGCTGGGGAGGTGGTGCAGAGAGTTATCTTAAGGTTTGGAAATTCCATCTGCGTGCAGTCTGTCATCAGCCCTGACCTTTAGGAGCTTGGTGCTGGTGAAATAGTGTGGCTCCATACCCAGGCAGGACCACTCACCAAACACCACTTCACAGCTCTAGCTCTCTTATGTGGTAAAGATTTCTAAAAACATCCTTTTAATCTCCAGGATCTATTACTTTCAACAAGCGATGCAGCTGGAGCTGGACTCTTCTGATTGCGTTTATGCTAGGTAATTATGTAGAAAAACTAAGGTAAATTGACCTGATAGTCTGCTGCCTCCCAATAAGCAGAACAGAGAGCAAAGCAGCTATTGATATTCAGGAGCTGCTGACAGAAATGTGCTGGACCTCCACATTTTAAACTCATTAGATATGATACATGTCACAGATATTTGTTTAAATTGCAGAAGGATTTTGCTCACCATCTTTTGTCAGCAATTCAGTTCAAGCTGCAGAAGCCAATGAGCTTGTGAAGCCACGAGCTTTTGCTGTTAATTTTACCAGCATCTGTGACTATGCTGTTCTCCGCACCAGAAGTCCCATCTGAGAAGCCAGCTGCATTGTGTTACCAGTTTCCATCCTTTCAGGTTGGATCTCCTGTCAAATCAGGTGCTGACTTATCAGATCTTCTTACAGAAGATTTTCCTCTGCTTGTCATTAAAACATCTTTGTCCTTTTAATAGCAACAACTCTGCTTGCAATTACAGTGGTTAATTTCTTTGCAACTGGCTCTCCTGGTGCTGATTGTGTCAGCAGGATGGAAATTGCTGCTAAACCAGCAGTCACAGGTATGTGCAGTTACTGAGGTCTGAATGCAAAGCTGTCTCAGTCCTCAACTGCTCCTTCGTTACTAGCACAACACCAAAGCATGGGGCATCCTCCCCAGGCCACCCCTACTCTGGAAAATTCCCATCCCACTCATGTGAGGTGGCAGGAACCTGCAGGACGTTCCCGGGGCAGCCACAGCATCCTCTGCCCTGGCTCACAAGGGTGGATTACTTGATTTGCCTCCCTCTGCCTTTCAGCTCAGAAGAGTCCCAGGAGATAAACCCCTGGGAGATGGCTAATTTCCTTACACAGTGACACCTGTAACATAAATAGTGCCATGCAAGGCCTAGGGTAGTGTGACCTCTGATGCTACAGAGACAGGAGAGTTATTTTAGGCATGTGAATAGATCTAGTCTACAAGTGCCCTGGTTAGCCATACTCAGTTAAGAATGCATTATTTTCTTTTTATCTTGGTAGATAGATCAGTTTCTCCTTTCATTCTCTTTTCTGCTGTCATTATTCACAGTGTTTTTCCCTTGGTTTCAGCTTCCTATTACAGGCTTACAATTGATGGTCTCAGTTCCTTCACATCTCTCTTGTATTATGTTCTACATACTGCAAGGATGGATGCTCTACATTGGTATTACATTTCTGAGTAATTTCACAAGGTTTATCTTGACCATGAAATCTCTTTCTCCATAACCAACTGCTTTTTCTTCCTTCCCTTCCACCCCCTGTACCTCCTGCCTCTGTGGTGACCTGCTTCAGTTGTTAACAACCTTTCTTGATATTATGCCTGAGAAAAATCTTTCTTTTTTTTTTTTAACATTCAATTTAAACCTTCAGTTTTCTCTCTTCTTCCAAACTTTATCTAAGGCCAGCTAATGCACTCACTAAATCTGCTTAAGGGTGCCAGTGCCCCTTCTACCCAAGTGTGGCTCCCAAGGAAATTCAAACTTGGGGCAAACTTCTCTGCTGCCTTTGCCAGCATGTTAGGATCAGCGAGATTGCATGTGGCAAGAATTTGGACAAGGTAAGACTCTTCTGGAGAAGAGCCTAATTCTAAGCTTTCTCAGTTAAAGTCTGGACTTGCTCCATGAACACCATGTTCATGTAAAGCAGATTAGATTAGATCCCCAGATCCTTTTTTTAGTATATGTGCTATTAAACCTTATTTTTCTTATTTCAAACAAGAGATGTAAAAGTAGTCATGCTGTGTATTTTCCTCCTGTGATTAATGCTGTTGTGCATTACTTGCCACAGGTTACAGGTTTGCAAAAACAGACCCCACTCAAGAAGTTTGGAGGGTCTCCCCAGGGGCATCCATACCTAAGCTGAAGTAATGCAGCTGCAGGATTTCCTCAGTACCTCCAGGTGAGTCTTTGCTCCCTTTCCAGTGTGGATCTCATCCTGGGATGAAACAAGGCAGTGAGACTTGTTCCTCTGGGCCAGCTGCAGAAGTGCGGTAATGTGTGTTGTGAGCAGGGGACACTTCGTTAGGGTTAATGTCACCTGTAAATTTTCTTCAACCCAAAACCAGTATTTCTAGTAGAAGTGGGTTGACTGTAAGCATCATGAGAATGGACCAGAGCTCATCACTGCTGTTTATTAATTTTTCAGTTAGCTAATTAAAGCAGCAGAACACAGTCTTGCTCTCTGCATTGCTTCCTAGTATAGATAAAGTATTAATTTCCACCTCAGCTGCAGGAGGACATTGGCAAGAGATGTTTGGATCTGAGTGGGTTTTCAGCTTTGTTTTAGTCTGTTTCTGAACATCTGCTGGGGTGGGTGGCTGCTTCGGGGGGAGTGAAAATTAACTTGATTGATTGAGTAATTTCCTTTATGAGGGATCTGAAGGGGATGGCTGCCCGCAGAAATAATATTTGTTAAATGGCCATATTTGGAAAATGAGTCAGTGAGAACATAGCATGCAAATCCCCCAGCTTATCTCCAGCAGGGAAAGAATAAAGACATGCTAAGAAAGAGGGAGAGATGCTGACTTGGAGATGCCAAGCTAAAATGACCCTAACAGGAATTTTGTTTAATTTTGAACTGAAAAATGAATTAGGAAAATGTTGGAACTGGCCATTTCACATGCTAAAACTTTTTCCTAATGAAAAAATTTGCACTGAAATAATTGTCTATTTGCAAAATATTTTTAAGTTCACAAGTGTTCCCTTATGCTTGGTATGCAAGATTTTGCAGCTCAATCCTTTACCTCCTTTCATCTACTTTTCCTATAAAAAAGACCTAACAGAGAACACAATGATGTGTTTAAGGTATGAATAACAGAAGAAAGGGAAAATAAACATCTTTTATGTTGTATGAACTACATTGGCATAATGCACAAGGCTGGCAAGGCCCCAGAAAATTACAATAAAATATTTCACAGACAAATCCTTGGGTTTCAGACAGCTAGGCAGCAGCCCATCTAATTAGCTACAGTTACCATCTCCTTAGCAGCTTTGTCACCACTGACCATTCTCATTTACGGTGAGTCTGTGGAGAGGATATTTTCCATAGTCTTTTGTCCTGGCAGCTGGCTCTTTAAACCCAGGAGCAGACTCAAATGGTTTCAGTACCTTCTACCAGTTCCTGAGTGTCTTTGGTCTCATAGTCTCTTGTGTTCCTCCTGCTCCTGAAGAGGTGCCACGGCCTTGCTTGGCTTTGTGTTGATATGGGCGCAGGGTGAATGCTAGGGAAATGCTAACTCTTGTTATTTGGAAAACTTGGAAGAGAGGAGAGGAGACCGGCAGCAATCTGATGAGAAATGCAAAGTTACATCGCTGCTCTGGGACTGGAGTGGGAAATGGTAAATGAAACAATATGAAATCTGATATTTACCTAGTAAGCTTTTAAAACTCGTGCAGTAGACTGGGAGGCTGCCCATGGAATAGAATAGCTCTGCACTGATGCAACTGAATCATTTCCTGCCAGAGCCAAAACCAAAGCAGCTCAGCACCAGCAAGGGGTTTGTAGTAAGATGCTGTGGGTCGATGCTGTGGGTCGAGCAGCTTCTCCTTGAGCACTGTGGAAGCCACTGTCCCCAGGAGTGCCCTGTCCTGGGCAGCCCCTGAGGCTACACCAGCAGCTGGGAAATTCTTTCAGGCCTTGGGCTGGAAGGTGTAAAAGGTTTACAGCAGTATTACTTGTTTTCACTGTAAACCCCTCCCCACCTTACTGTGTGGTATAGACATCTCTAACACATACTGCATTAAAGCAAATGAAAAACTCCTGAGTCTCATCTGTGACAGGGAGTGTTTTCCAGCCTACCTGAAAACTCTTATCTCTGGAGTGGTTTTGCTGTATAATTTTTCAAAGATGTTCCTGTACACTGCACTGGTGAGGGTGCACCTCAAATACTGTGTTCAGATTTGGGCATCTGAAGAATGGCAATGAAGCTGGTGAAGGGTCTAGAGCACAAGTCTCCTGAGGAGCAGCTGAGGGAACTGGGGTTGTTTAGCCTGGAGAAAAGGAAGCTGAGGGAGACCTTATCACTCTCTACAACTACCTGAAAGGAGGCTGTAGTGAGGTGGGTGTTGTCTCTTCTCCCAAGTAACTAGTGACAGGATGAGAGGAAATGGCCTCAAGTTGCACCAGGGGAGGCTTAGATTGGATATTAGGAAAAATTTCTTCACCGAAAGGGTTGTCAAGCCCTGGAACAGGCTGCCCAGGGAAGTGATTGAGTCACCATCCCTGGAGGTATTTAAAAGACTTGTAGACACAGTGCTTAGGGATATGGTTTAGTGGTGGACTTGGCAGTGTTAGGTTAAGAGTTGGGCTTGATGATCTTAAAGGTCTTTTCCAACCTAAACAATTCAATTATTCCAAAGGTTTTTACAGGGAACCAGTTGATCAGAGCAGTATTGAATTATAGGGCTGCAAATACGACCAACAAAGGGAGGATTGCAAGCTGTGACACAGCAAACTATAATGGGGTGTGCGTGGGGTGGCCCTTCATTAGGGGATAAGGTTGTCACGAAGACAAAACATTTAAAAATACAACTCCCTACATGTCAGAGGGCATTAACTTTGGCCAGTGAGGGTTTTGGCAACTCTTTAAAAGATGATCCTTCTAAGAATAAGATGTAAACCCTCTATTTACAGTACGGGTTGTGTTCCGGCCCTGGACTGCAAAGCATTGTTATCCTTGTTCTGTTTGCTTTACTAAAGATGGATGTATCACCCTCAGGTCCCAGCGAAATATGAACTAGGTTATTTCCTTCTAGCTGAAGCTTCCTCTGTGTCTTAATTGGATGTACTCTAATTTGCCTTGTGAGGTTGGAGAAGAGGAACATGCTGTGCAAAAAATCCTGCCCAGTTCTGGTCGTGTGGGAGGTCTAATGAGCGGGCTGCTGAGGTTGTTCCATCCGCTCTGTTGATCTACCCCAGAGCCGCCGTTT
The DNA here is from genome assembly GCF_036417535.1 of Chlamydotis macqueenii. Classification (NCBI taxonomy): domain Eukaryota; kingdom Metazoa; phylum Chordata; class Aves; order Otidiformes; family Otididae; genus Chlamydotis; species Chlamydotis macqueenii. Next base: position 21,749,264 of record NC_141562.1, read on the forward strand.
CAGTACCCTTCAGCTTGCAGAAGAGAAAATAATTCAGCATTGCAGAAAAAGTTTGCACAGTACTTACAGATGGATGAAGATCTACACTATTGTACGTAACGTAACACAATTACTTAAATGGCTGGCATGTTTACAAATTCCTAAAGTCTTCCACTGACTTTTTTCCACAGGCAGCATATTCAGAATTTGAAGTAGGTGTTGCTGGTGCTCTTTTTATGGTAGCCACATTACCTTGAGCTGCACCCTTTCTGTTAGACACTAGCTGTGTATTAGCTAGCTCCTGCACTGGGGGTGTCTTAGGGAGGTCAGACAAGCATCAGTTCTGATCTCTGTTCCAAAATGGCAAACATTAATCTGCTTTGGCATTGGATTTGGTGTAGAGGATCAAGTCAGTTATATCAACTGACTTACAGAACAATGTCAAACAACACTGGACTCACTGCATTTACTGCAGTAGTAGATTTACTCCTGCTCTGTATGGACTTCAACAGGTGCACAAATGACTCTTGCTGAGTTGACCACAACTAGTTCCATAGACAAGGAGCAAAATCTCACCTTTAAAAAAAAAAAGTTCAATATCTTTCATCCTGCATTCTGATGTATTTGGGCTTACTTCCAGTAGGAAGACCAGCAATACTTTTTTTTTTTTTAAACAAGCACAATTATTGATAAATAGATTAATTCAGTTGTGAGCCATTAAAATGGAGGACTGAGGAGGATGCTGAGCACATTACAGAGGAGAAGAGAGCTAAAGGGGGTGGGTTTGTTTATCCTGGAGCAGAAAGGGTTGGGAGGATCTAACTGCATTCTTCTGCTACCAAAATGGGTGGGTGTTAGAGAGTAAAAGAGGTCATTTCAGTAAACAGAAACTTCATTAAATACTAAAATTCTTTGTAGGCAGAGGAACAGGGACTGCCACCAAGGTTACACAGTAATGAGAATTAGCATGGGCCTGTCCACCAGTAAAACCCGCTCACTGCTAGGAGAATTAAGCAATGTTTATCACATATCCCCTTCTCAGACAATATCTAGGGGTTTCAGCATTCTTGCAATTGCTGAACATGTATTGCATCCTCAAGAGTTGCTGTCCTGGCAGTGGCTGGGAAAACATAAAAAGCTTCAAGTTAGAAGCCTGAGTTTCATGGGAATTGTAAATGTCTCAACATATCTCAGTGGATCTTTAAGCAAGCAAAATGAGACACTACTCCAATGCGTCTGTGTCTTCAATTTCAACATTTATGACTCAGACAATGAAACATGCAATGCTGAATTATTCACTCTGGGCCAAGAAGAAAAATAAGGCAGAGTATCTTACCATACTGTGAACTCTTATTACAGGACAGCAGTGGTATGTTGAACTTCTAAAAATCCTGTTAGTGTAGATTAACTGAAAAGTAGCGAAACATAATAGGCTTGGCTTTTGACATACACAGTTTAATTTCATGGATTTTTTTTTTTTAAATTACACTTTTATTAAAGCACAGGAAAAACTAAAGGGAACATACATGTATTTGTGTATTGAACCAACATGATGTAACATGATAACTGTTATTTCAGTTGCTTTTGATCTTTTGCAGACACGACAGTAGGGCTTAAAGCACTGGCAAGGTCATAGCCTCTCCAGCCCCTAGGCCTTTGCTATGGATGCCTTGAAGTGGTCATTGTTTGATGCCTTCACAGTAGCCTACTCAGCACCTGATCTAAGCCCAGCTTGTGAATATCTGTTGGCATTTTTTCATGCCCTGAGACAATCTTTTTGCAGTTTGACTAGCTCTAAGTAGCCCAGAGGTAGTACTAACATTACTCGAAAAGAAGTTGAGGGAAAAGTACTTTTCAGCCAAAAAAAAAGTAACTAAATCAGGTATAAGACCATTTCACTCAAACTTTAAGGTCAGTGTAGCACTTGTATATATTGGCTCAATCCTGAAAGCATCATTATTACCGTATCAATTTTTAGTCAAAATCACTGATTTTTTTTTTTTTTTTTCCCCTAACATTTTAGATTAGCAGTCAGAAAGCCTGAGGAAAGGATCATGCAAAGTCTGCATGCTCAGCAAGAACTTGCCTGGATAATTACCTGAGTGAAATGTCCCGTACGGGACTGCAGGCCTCAAGCTTCAGGGAGAAGCCTTCTTGCAGGAGCCTGGTGCTGGCTCTGCTTTGGGGACGGTTCCAAGGCCCATTCCCTCAAGGCGTGGGGTATGGCTGGCTGGGTGCATCAGGTGTGCACCTTCCCCATAGCAAGGGGTGGTTACAGCCCTTGGAGAGAAATCAGGGGATTTATATTCGGTTCCCTTCTCAACCTGAGAGAATTCAAATCCACGTGTCCTAATTTTCAAGGCAACTGCTTATCCTGGAAGAACGTCCTTCCCCTCTCATTTTGAATGTGTGCCACCAAACCAAAGTTAATTTAAAAAAGCAAAAGCATGAATACAAAGAAACAAAAAGCAGCAGGACTGCAAGTTAATGCTTAGGGCGCTCATGAGGAAGAGGGGAGTTATGAGCTGTGGTTCCTGCCCCCAAGACGAGTTGTGTTTGGCACTTGAACAGTGATATATGCAAGCATTTCTGGCAGCAGAGAGAGAACCAGGGCTCCCTGCTTGCACTGGAGTGCCCTGAGCATGACGAGTCCTTCCCTGAACAGTGTCACAGCTTCAGCTGGTGGGACGGGGACCATTGCCTCACAGAGGATGAAGCTGTCACGTAGTGACAAAGACATCTTGCTCAGAATCACAGCTTTCTTGCCCTCAGGCAGAAGCTAAGCATCAGACTTATAACAAATTAAGGGGACCCCACCTCATTCTCTGTCTTACAAGATGGCAGGAACCACCATGGTATCTGCCTCCATCTCTGAGACCTGGAAACCAAGTGCACCACGAGGGGGTGATTCCTGCCACCTGGCTGAGCTAAAGCCCTGTCTCTGAGTGGAGAGCAGGTTGAAGCAGAGCTGGATGCTCAGCTCCTCTGCTCTCTCTGGGCAAAGACACTTCTGGATGTATAAAGTGGTGCAGCTCAGGGCACCTGGGCATTGTGAAGTAGAAAAAGTAGGTATCTCTCTGTCAAATTGAGTTTTCTCCACTGCTAGGGAGGCAACCAAGCAGGGAGAGTCTGGGATCAGGTACTTGAGTCCTGCGTAAGTCCTTTTTGATGTTGCCTTGTATCCTTTTTTGTCAGGGGTTTGGTTTTGTTTTGTTTGTTTTTTTCCAGCTCTCCTGGTCTAAATTCCCTCATTGCAAGGATCCTAACAGGTCTCTGAAAGCATGAGTATTTCAAGGGGTTATGTATTATTAGCACAACTAAGCATGAGAAATGCCCTCCAGTATAAGGAAAAGCTCATTTTAAACCTGCTTCTAAATTATACGTTAATCTAAAGGTGGTCTGCTCAAGAAGCTCTGATGACAACGCTGTTCCTTTTAGTACTTAGTGATACTAGCTGCTTTTGAGGATGTGTAAGTTTGGCTGTAATGACTTTTTAGTCTGGACATGTTCAGCCAGGACATGTTACTGGAAGAGGGATCAGCATTGGCTCGCCCCTGCTGCATTGGCAGGCGTTCCCTGTCACTAATGTCTGTTTTCTTTGCCACTGGAGCCAGAGAGAGGAGGCTGAAATGAAAGTTTGGACTGGCAAGGAAAGAGCAAGGTGTAAAAACGTGTATCTCAGCATTCTAATCACAACTATGGTTATAATTAGAGATATGGCCAAGATAAAATATGCAGCATGCCTGAGGGACCTATATATCCAACTGCTCCTGGATTGCTATCTGACAAGTTAATTAACCACAACAAAGTTGAAATACATACTCAGAATGATTGCTTGGGACTGGACTCAGCATTCTCTCATCATAGTGACATGGAGAGAGCAGATAGGAACTTAAGGGAGTAAAGAAAGCAGTGACATGAGAGCGCTATTTCTCAACCCAAATGAGGGCATTCAGTCCAGTAAACCCTGCATATTGCAACTGATGTTAAAGATGAGTGAGCTCCCTCCCAACTGCAGTCTGGGCTCAGAGCATGCTTAGAGAACTCAGGCAACATGGAGAAAGAGGAAATAAGTTTTCCTCTATTGTTGCCCACTTCAAAATATATTTATAATAAGACCTTTCCTGGTTTTAAGGAGGCTTCTTTTCCTGTACTTTTGTTTTCTAGTGTCCTCCCCACTCTTTTGCCCAAGAGTGGGCACTTCTGAGTCACCAAGCTTTCCGTGGATGGCAGAGCAAGAGCATAAGCAGTGGAATGATGATGGAGCATTTATTTAGGGTGAGAAGAATGAGGCTCTGAATTTGGCTTACTAAATTAATAGCTTGCTGTCCTGGTTCTGGCTAGGATAGAGTTAATATTCACCTGAGCTGGGAGGAGAACGGGAGCTGGTGGCCCCTATGGCTGGGGCACCCAGCTGGGATAGTTAACTAATTAGCTAACAGCTGGGGTAAGTTTACCCAAATTAGCCAAAGGGCTGTTCCATCCCATCTGACATCATGCTCAGTATATAAGTGAGGAGGGTGCTGAGGGGAGCCTCCTGCTACTGGGAAGAAGCTGGGTGTGGAGATTTGTTGTAAGCCATTGTACTGTATTTGTTTTCCATCATTGTTTTGTTGTCCTCTGTTATTGCTCTTAAATTTATTTTTTGTTTCATCTCAACCCAGGTGTTTTTGTAGTCTTTTGTTTACTAATTCTCCCTTCTGTCCCACTGGAGGGTGGGGGAGTGAGAGAGAGAGAGGCTGTGTAGTCTGCTCCCCATCAGGGCTAAACTATGACACTTGCTCAGCTGTAGGTGCTCAGGTAAATAGATACATCACTGTTGCTTGGTGTGTGCTGACAGATTCTGCTTTAGAGGAATGAAATCCTTTATCCAGAGGAGAAAAATGCAATCTCCCTCTCTGTTGCTCCAATGGAGATGGACTATTGCAAGATCTATAGGTTCAAATAACTGGGTTTGTCCATCTACTCAGAAGTGGAAATTTGAACTGAAAACCATAACCCATGCAGGGAAGTTGCCCACTGTTAAAACCATGTAACTAGCAACTTGAAACTATTAAAGAATTACAAGTGAAATAAGAGGCCTTGTAAGTGAATTGTAAATCCCTCATCAGACTTAGCTTCTCTCCTGTCACAGGTAGAGTTTGATATATGTAGTTTTTTGGTAGAGAAAATATGTATCTGTAGGAGATGGCACATCAGAGAAATCCATCATAATTTGCCTTGTCTCTATGTATTCATATTAATTAGAAGGGTTTTTAAAAGTACCTTTCCAAATTTCAACTTCTTTTCTGCTTTATTATCTATAGAGGGGTATTTATGCTTGGTATGATGCACCTCTTGTGTATCTTGTGGTTTTGCAGAAATTTGCTATTAAAGGAGCTGCTTACAGTAACTGGCAGGTTTTTGTGGTAGAGGCTCCTTTCTGCGTGTGAATGGCTGGGCTACCTTCACTGCCTGAATAATTGATGAGCAAATGAGAGTATCTCCTGTGAACTGAAAATTAATTGTAACCAAGCTTTAGGGAGCCCCCAATGATGACAAACAAAAACAAACCAGCTCATAGAAATACAAGTTGAATAAGCTTGTTTTCTTCTGCTCCGAGATAAACATCTCTGTTTAATCAAAATCTTTTCAGTTGCACTGTTTATTCACCCAAGAACACCACAGCACATTCTCGTACCCTCATCACAATTCCTTGTTTTCTTTTAAGTCCCTAATACCCTGTTCCAGGAAGAAATTTGGAAGGAGGGCATGGAGGGGGATTAGGAGGCCAGTAGAGCCATATGTGATTATTGCAGGCAGTAGGAAAAGGTCACTGTTTGCTTTAACTTAGCTCCTTTGCAGAAGTACAAAATGTCACCATGCTTTGGGTAGATGTTTATAATTATTGTGAGAAAACAGTAAGATGCAGTAGATGCAGCTGAGTGTTCATTTTCACTTTAATATATTGGGTGTTTCTGATTGAATGAGAAAAGCCCAAAATGAAGTTTCGGAGCAAAAGCCACATCTTGCAGTCCTTAAGCAAGCAAATCTCCTAATAATTCAGATGCAAATCTTGCTGTAGGAAGGATAATTTTTTTGGAAAAAAAATATAAGAGCTACAGTAAAACATGAATAGTTCTGACATGGTTTACTTACATTCTTCTTTGTAAATTACTTTTTTTTTTTTATTTGTGCTTGTAACAAGAAATCTCCTCTTTCCTGCACAGCCACACATCCTGCTTTAAAACCCAAAAATTGTTAGTGGCCTGTTTTCAGCTGCTTCTCTTGACATCAGTAGGGAGACCTGGCTCTCCCTGAAACACATCAAAGTAGTGGATATAAATGTTATAAATATATCAAAAAATAAAGACATTTATTCAAAATAAGGGAGAAGCAGCTCCTATCTCAGCAGACACCCTTCCACCTCCACTCAGCAGTAGGCAGAAGCATGGCTGTTTGGATAGGTGCCCTTCTTGTGAGCTCGTGTCTTCTGTTCCAAAGCTCATCTATTATTTCTAAAGGATTCAGTCATATTGAGTCAAATCCAAACAAAGGAAGGTCCTGACAAGTCAAACTAAAAAGCAATATCATTTTACTACAGAGTAAAAAATAAATCAAATATTTGCTATAATTTTATATTCCCTGTACAAAAAAAAAAAAAGCTTACTATTCAGGCATGATGACTGGGTTTTTTTCACTGCGCTTTCATATTGAAGGAGATGCAGAGGGTAACCCAGGACATCAGTAAGTGGCTTTTCTTGTAACATGAGATTTTCATGCAGCACACATACTAGCAAAGCATTTGTGTGCAACTCAGCATGAGTAATCCTGCAAAGATGATCATACTTTGTTATTGATGGAAAGATGAGACGGCTCCTCAGCCACACAGAAGCTGCTCTTCTGGTGGCTTGCATTAGTTCATATAGAAGGCATGCAGACTATGTTGCTAGCAGACAGCTCTGCCTTATTAGGATGAGGCAGTTTTCTTCTCAGAGTTTGTGCTTTACTGGGTTGCACAGGAGCCTGATGAATGGGTAGATGTTATACCAGTCTGACTCTCACTTTTTTTCATGCCAAATCAATTATACTGTTTTGACATAAGCTACAGCGTCTTTCCTTAAGCTATATGTTGGCATTTCTTTGAGTCTAAATATGTAATTTTCTGTCTTTGGGAAAGCATAGATTGTGTTCATCGCCATCTGTGGGTGAAAGCTATATTCTTCATGTGTTTAGGTCCACATAAAATCCTAAAGATGTGTATGCCAGAGGGAGAATTTCTGCCTAAACCTCTTCCCTCCTCAATCTGCCAGCAGTGGATTTTTCATGTGGGAACCTCCTGAGAAGCTGCTGTAATATTATTAAGCAATTATTATTAAGACTACTTGGACCAGTCCTTTCTGGGTCTCGAATGATGCTGCGAAGTAAGCACAGATATAAAACATTGGGCACTGGAATTTTGCCTTAGGCACATGTCTGGTTTTTACACCAATAAATTCTATACTTAAAAAAGCCACAGCAGCAGAAGCAGCAGCTTCAAGGAGCCTAATTCTTGTCTCCCTCTTCCCTAAAGAAACTTAACATGATAAACATGACTTTTGCAAAATTGAGCAGAGCCTAGCACTTTATGCAAGTGAATGTGTTGGTCCACTTGCAGATGCTGAAGCTACACTTAAAATGTGTATGTGCAGGGCTGGTGGTCACTCTGCAGGTCTGTGGAGCAGAAACCTTGCCCAGGTGTCAGCACTGGAGTCTGACCATGGGGCAGCTCAGCCCAGAGTCAGAAGTCCAGTTAGTGGGAACTGGCAAAATAGCATTGTTGAGCTTTACTCTGATTTCCATCATTTGAGTCTGGCCCATAATGTTCAAGTGAGAAGGTATCCTGATATTTGCTTCCAGCTTCAAATATATAGTTTTGATGAAGCTGACAAGTTGCTTTTATTTATTCTCTGGTCTAAATTTGCAAACAAAGCAGGACTTTCTGAGTACTCTGAAAATACTGTTCCAGAATAGACTTAACCAGGTAACTTCTGCTTTTAGAAAAATAATTCAGACATGAGGCCACATGACTACTTTGAACATTTTCTGAAACCATTTTTGTCAGTAATGGCTCTTTCCAGTACTAAGTATAGGTTTTCACAGCACCTTTAGGAGTGGCTCTGGGGTCAGCGGTGAGGAGGGCAAGATCTGGAGTCCTGCTGCATTAAGTCCCATTCATTTTATATAAATCACAGAATAATAGTCAATCACAGAATCCTGACTACATCCCCAAGCTGTTTAAAGTTCTTTCAGTTGCTTAAATTGCTGTTACTGCCGTAACTAACAAAACAGCAGAACAGAAAAAACCCCTCTCACTCCTCTGAGTGAGAGGTCCCGGTAACTGCTCTGGGGGAACCCATTCTTGCTGTAGCATTTCATTTCTTTTTCTGCAACAAACTCCATTCCAGAGGGAAGATAATCCTCTTCTGCTCTCAGTCCAATAGGAGATTCATTTCTCCTAAGGATTTATATCAGTTCTCTTATCTAGATTTTTCTCTTACTTTATAGCTTTTGTTTCTGTAAGTTTCCCCAGGGCCATCCCACAACACTGCCTGCGCTAGGCTTTCCCCAGAGCCAAAGCGTGCTGCAGCTACACCCATAACTTCCTCAGACAGATTCCTGAGAGAATGCATAACCTCCCTTTTCTTTTTTGGCTTGCTGTAACATGCTTAAGTTTTATAGGCATTAGACTTTTTAACACTTCCTAAATGTATGCCACCAATGAGATAAGCAATATAGAAGAGTCCTAAATTGCATCTAATATGTTGTTCTCTGTTAAATATACTCGGGAATGCAATGCCTCTCACCTCACGGAGATTCCGCTTTGTATCACAGCCATGTATTTTTAATTAATAAAAGCTGAAGGAAGGCCTCAAGCAGAGGTGTTGTCTTGTAAATCATTAAATTCTTAAGTCTCAATCTGCAAAAAAAAAAAAAAAGACGGGTTTAGACTATTACACTTGTGCAGAGCCTCACTATCCAGCTCTCTCAAGGATTATAGCCTTCAGCAAGAAAGAAAGGTGCAGAGGGTGTGGAAAAAAAGGAAATCAAAGGTGAAATGTAATGCTGACCTGGGTAATGCACCCTTTAAAAATATATATATATGTTTTTATTAGCTACTAAAAGCTTATTTCTCTGTTGTAAAATATTTACAGTAACAGCTTCATTACTGTGACAGAATTCTGCTTCCAGTTAAATTTGTAACACTAACAAAAGCTCCTTCTAGCCATTTTCACAATGATATCTTCTTAAGATATGCATGAAACCATCTAATGTTTCATCCTTTTTAAAGACCATTCCTTGGCTGTTTACAATTCTTGTTCCCCTGCTCCTCTTTGCTTGGAATTTCTGTATAAAAGCAGAGTATTGGGTTTGAGTTCCTCATTGTGGGTTTCCCTTAACTATATAGGAGAGAAGAGACTTTTTTCTTTTTTGATCTGTTACAGTGTTGGTTAGAAAACTGTTCTGGTTTGGGAACGTCCATGTTTGGCCTGAAAGAACAGATTCTAGCCAGAGAACCTGAAGACATCTCAAACAATTGCCAAAGTTTCAATGTCTTAGAAGCAGTCAGAGTAAATCCACTATAAAGTGTCTTCCATCTGGTACCTGCCTTCTTCAGCCTTGCAAAAGATTTAATGTACCCCCTCATGGTTCTCATGGAGCTGAACACAACCTGCATCAAAGAAAGTGCTGTATAAATTACAGTTTTAGGAGTTTCTTTGGGTTTTTGGGGGGTTGGTTGGTTGGCTTTGCTGTAAATAGGTTGGTATCTAATCTTGCTTCTATTGGTTTTAATGAAGGTAGTGGCTGCTAGATTTGACCAAATGACAGTAGTATCATTCCTACCATAACAGAAGTCAAGTATTAGAAAACATAAAAATTAAAATCTAGGGGTGCCTGAACAATAAAGAGAGGTATTTAGCATAAGATAGATTTGTCATCTAAGCATCCAAATTCCATCAGTTCTATTTTAGGTAACCTTATTGTCAGCTGGCAACTTAGCAGATTTCCCTAAACAAAGGCTTTCACTTTTAGAAACACCTCCATAATGGCCACTTAAAAATAATTTTGGTGGTATTCATCTCTGAAGTGATTTCTACAGTATCAGACACCTGGCTTCATAGCTTTGCAAATTTTATGTCTGAGAGCAAGGGACAAATTTGCCATTAATAATTATTGTGCAAATCATGAAACCAGCACCTTATAGGTAGTGACATGAGTGTTTCTGTCCTTGCATCACTGCAGTTCTTGGTAGGGGGTTTGCTATGATGGAGGATCTCTGTCCCAGGAGCAGTCCCCCAGGTCTACATCACTGACAATATCTTGGTCACAGTCTGGTCCCATCCCGTTCTTTGAATGCATTTGGGGATCCAGCTGCCAAAACCCACCTGAGTCCACTGTGTCTGAACAGTAACAGATGGCTGTTTTATAAAGCCTGAGTGCATAAATGCAGTCTGATCTTTGCTGGGGCCATGGTATGCTGCAGTTCAGCTCCCCACGAGACAAAGCCACTGCCACCATGAGTTGCTGGGGCTTGCTGTGAAACCTTGATGAAGTGATGTCCATCTCATCCTTTGCAGGTGGCTGCTAAAGCCATTAGCTGACTTATGACTTAGCTTAACTTGCAGCAAAGATGGGAACGTGAAAGCAGAGACAATCGTGTCAGCCCTTTGGAGCTGCTGCAATACAAGATGCCTGCTACCACTCATGCTGTAAAGGCTGGTGGAGCTCTGCTCCAGTGCGTGTCCTTCACAGGAAGAAAGACATAACCACAATAGTGCTAGTGCTGGCTGCCAACCTGAGAAATCCACAAACTGCTGTGGCCCTGTTCACCTCTGCCTCCCTCCAACAGATGACCTAGGCTGGTAATGGAAACAATTTACAAGGCAATAATTTTTAATTGCTGTCACCAGTTAACACCCACAAACGCAGAAGCAGAGCAGAAACTCATCTACTGTTCTTCCAAGAAATAAATACCTCAACCATTTATGTGGTCTTATAGTAAAAGAGAGCCTGTTACAAGGGTTTATCTGCAATTTTCTGCCTGTATGAGCAGATAGCTGGTATAAAGAGACCAAACTTTCTAACTAAACAGGGCAGGGCTTGCTTTCATTTTCTAATGATGAGAAAACAATCTTTGGCTTTGTAGAATGAAAGGAAAGAGAGAGAGGTAGGAATACTGGCTTTGCTTGGTCCTTCGCTCAGTTTTCTCCCTGTGTTTTCCAATCCCTCCTAAAGTGATTATTTTGCTATTTAGTTTAGTCATGATGGTAGGTAGGACTAAGGACTAAGTAAGTGGATGGCATCTCTGTCACCTACTGCATTTTTAAGATCCTTTAGAGACTTTTCAGAACATATTTCCATCTCATGTAATTTGAACAGATTTTTTTCTAGTAAGATTTATGATGTCCTCCATTTTAACTCTATTCCTTTTGCAAATGACAAATTATTTCATGTTGTTAAAAAGTGACATTAAAATCAGCACTTAAACACAAAAATAATCTGAATTTTTCTAGGGGAAAGCTATAACATAAGATGAGGAAAAAAAGGTTTCCTGTGCTACTGGCCTGCTCAGGGCAGCTGAAGGCTGATATGGCATCTGATGTAATTTTATCCCAGGCTTTGCTTGGAAAGTGATGTCTTGCTACACCCCTGATGAGCCTGAAGTGCAGTACGCTAAGGTAATTCATCACTTGGCCAGCTTTGCCTCTGCTGTGCTGGAAGGGAGAGCAGGACTGACATAGCTCCTTCACTGAGGGAATCCTTCATATTGTAAATGTGGTAAATTTTGGTTGAAGTAAATAATACTTGAACTGTGGCACTCCTACTTGTAGAGCTGCTGTGTGAGAATCTTAGCCAAGGCCAGAGTTAGTTCCTTTAGCTTTTAAACTCGACATTTTAACTTCCTGTCTTTCTAACTCATTTCATGGTAAGCCACTAATACTGGAGTCAATTTGATGAGGAGGTTTATTTGTGCTGTCATTTGTCTCTATTGTGATACTTCATTGGTCTTCTAGGCTGTGTGACGGGAAGGGAGACGTAAGGTCTGGCTTTCTCCTGCCTGTGTTACCTATGCCAGGATGGGACTAACAGCCCCCAAAATTACTGCTCCAATAATATCTGCAAAACATTTTGTCATCATTGCTTGGATATCTTAGAAATTATTATAGGCTTGAAGCAGCAATTCAGGGCTTGGGTTTCCTCTTCTTTTTTCTGCATCCACTACACAAAATCCTGGTATTGTGAGAGTGAATAATCATCCCTAATGATCTCTGCAGACAATTTGTTACTTGCTGCCTATGTCCTTCTAATGTCACAGCCCAGTGCTGGATTAGTGCCAGGATTAGCATGTGTTTCCTTACCACGGGGAAGTGGGACAGCACAGGAATATTATCTTTGAATTGCCTCTGGCTGGTTTTGCCAACTGTCTGTCCAAACTGTGCAAGAACAACCATCTGTTTAGGCTGAATATGGTGCTCTGGTTCAGATCTGTATCGCTGTTCCTTTCCATGGGATCTAACTTGCCCCCTCCACTCTAACGAGCACATCCCAGCACAGAGCTCTCTCAAGATGTGTGAAGTGCTTAAATCATGTAATTGTCGTGTGTCAGAAAGAGAAGGCTCTCACTCTGAGACTTGCTCCAGAGCGGCCAGCAGCCTAGCACGTAAGGCTTGTGTACCAGCAAGGCAGCAGACCCAGGGCGAAGCAAGGGCTCCGCCTGACAGGGAACAAGAACTTGGCCTGGACATCCCGTGTGTGTCTCAACTGCCAGGCTGCTGTTGTTCAGAAGGTTTCTCTCTTTATTTAAACCAAGTAGAGAAGCTTTTTCTTTAAAAGCTACTCTAAAAAACATTGAAAAAAAAAATCTACCTTTCTTAGGCAACTACTACCTAACAGCCTGGCAGTTTAAGTTCCCCTAATAACATCTATGAGAAGCAGGGAAGGTCTGTCTTGTCACCATCTTACAGACCAGGAGATGAGAACAACCATCCTGCGAGATAAAATAGCCCTGATAAAACAGAGCACTGACACAGCTCTTCTCCTAGTTGAACGAGGCCATGCATCTCATGGTCTCATATCCTGAACAACACAGGCTATAGGCAAACATGCTAACTACTCAAACATTTATACCTAGTCCCCCTCTGCAGTGTACCCTGTCTGGATGGAAGAGCTTTCTAACTTCTACCCCAGGCCAGGTAACTGCCAGAGTCTGGATCCGCCCTCTCCTATCTGAATACAGATTCAGCAGTCAGGCTTGTATATACATTTTGACGAGATACGTCTCAAAATCTTCTAGTAAGGCAATCTGAAAAGGCTGCAATTTCTACAGGAAAAAAAACCACATGAAGTATGCTTTTTAAAGGCCTAACTATAGTGAAGTATAGTAATTGCCAACATGTGTATCTTATTTTCAAACTGTAATCCAGCCAGTTTCAGTTAATAAACTGGATCATGCATTTGTTTACAGTACTCTGTTTAAAAGAGAAGTCACATTTATAATAATCACATACACATGGAAGTCATTTTATTCCTGTCTTATCAGTCGTTCCTGCTTTTAGAATCTTCCTTATTCCAGTTTCACTGAAGCGAGAATTATTGTAGTTCAGAATCTGAGGGAAGAAAAATTAGCGAAACAAGTTTGTTTGCTAAGCACCACAGATGAAGTGAGAATTATTTCTGTTCGGTATCAGATCTATCCTGGGGCTTCTGCTGAAGGACAACGCTGGTATATGCTTTGCCTGCCCAAAAACTCAGCCACGTGCCAGGTGAGACTTTGCAGCTGCAGCCGAGTGACCAGTATCACCTTATTTTGCTCGTTAATTCCAGTCTTTCCTACAGTAAGTGCAAGTTTCAGGTGTCTGAGAGATCAAAGTGCTGCTGTCACCCAGCACAACCTCGGAAACTATGTCTTTCAAAGGCTGCTCTCCACACTGTCCAGATTGCATCATTCCCATGCAAACCCAGTGAAATGAATGACTTGAAAAGGTCCCTATTACAAAAAAGTAGAAAGCGTGTACACAGGAGTTGAGAGGAGCAAGGACTTGCTGCCAAAACCAATGGCAAACTTAACATCGTATTCAAATGTTTTTAACAGTTGCAAAACAGAATGTTCTCTTTTCCAGTTCATTTAAGTTTTATGATGGGCTTAGCCTAAGCTATGATTGTATTAACAGAAGGAGGTAAATAGCGATGGATTTTCTGCTGGAACATATACTTGTTCATTGTTGTGCTTCAGCTTTGAGGTGAAGAATCATCCTCATTAATCCAGTCTTTATTGAATTAATATATTTTTGTTCCCTGTTTTCCTATATTTCGCAATCCCCAAGTAAGTATTTAACCATACAAAAAGACTTCTTAATATTTCTGCCTGTTGTTGCTCCCCTAACTTCCACATTCCTAGGAAGCAGACCAACTGTAAGATACCCTCATTCCCTTTGAGCAGCGTCTTGCTTCACAAATAGCTTTACTGACACCAGTGGATGTCCTTGTTATGTCTGGCAGCAGCTATCGAACTGCGACTTATCAGCCCAGTGAGATTCTGGGAGTTCCAATGGAGTGACTAGCCTGACAGAAGTACAATTGTTCGTATAGTTTATATGGTCACAAGCCCAACAGAAGCAGGACAAAACAGAGGAAAATTTGGGAAAGGCTAGGGTAAAAGCTAAATAACTGTGAACATGGATACTACAATCTGGCCCTCGATCATAAACAGTGTTTCTGAATGCTGTAGGACTACAGCAAACGTTTTGTGATGCAAAACAGAGAATTAATATTTTGCATTTGAAGATCATCTGTGCATGCCAGGATGCTTCATACATACAAACATTAAGTTTGCACCCCAATGGCTATCTGTAGATACCATTTCAGCTGTGTTGCAGAAATCGTTGCAATAGCTTGTATGGATAAATGGAAAATATTATGCCTTGTTTTTTTCAGCTACAATGTCAGAAGGGATTTTTCTTTATAAGACTCAGTCCTACTCATACCATGACTCCCCAAATCATCCTACTTGTTTTGCTACTTCAAAAGAACCACCTTACAAGTATTTTTCCTTGTGTTTGCTAAAAAATACAATAATAGCTCAGTCCAAATGCAGAGCTAATGCCACCACATTTATTTTAATTTCAGTTCGTTTATTGCTGCATCATGTTTATCAAGAGTTTGAAAGGCTAAAGTAATTCTTGTAATAGTCAAGGAATGGGAGTTACCGAAGATCCACATCTAAAACTAATAAACTTGTCAAAACCGATGGGACTTGATAATAAATAGCAGGTTGTTTTGTGATGGTAACTCCGTCCTTACAGAAATCTGCACTTCATAAAACTGGAACTGAATTGTTAGTTTCATGTGTCTGATTAATGTGAATAAGGATGTCAGGCACCTGGTAAGGGCATGGAAAGGCAACTGTTCTCTTTCAGAAAAATTAGTGTGTATGAGTAAAGGTCATATCTAGCTATTGAGGGGAAAGCTGCCTTGAGTATTTGAAGCAGTGAAGTTTGGTTCTTCTGAATACCGGTTTTAGAAAGTCAAAATTGATCTAGGTCATTCAGCTCAGAGGCTGGAGGACGAACAGTGGAAGCCTGAAACTCTGGCTCTTTCCTTCTTTGAGGTGTTTCCCCAGCTTCGGGCTGCTCAGTGACACAAAGAGGAGTCTGGAGAAATTATTGCCACTGTTGCTCATAGTGTTCACTGCTCTTTGGCTGCGCTGGTCTTACTTTATGCTTCTCTGGCAACACAGAGCACCCATCAGCCCTAATACTCTCACCTGGAGGATTATACCAGCAAGTGGCAGGCAGAAAGCCGCCGTGAGCCCTCGCGCTGTTCTCTTGTAGGCCATTCGCAGTGGCTTTTGTTATTGAGTTCTCAACCTGAGGGTCCACCTGGAAGCTCAACTAGATAGGGAGAGTCAGGCAGGAGCCAGGACAAAGGAAGACTCTTTCCTAGTTGCAGCTGAGAGATGGGCTGCTGAAGATTGAGTATGAATAAAGGAAGAAGAGGGAAGGTCAAAGGGGGAGATGAAGAGCCTGGCCTTTGCCTTACACATGTTTTCCTCCGTGTGCACAGTGCATGAAGGAACTGTGGCAACAGCTTCTGAAAGTGTATCTGAAATACTGACACCCCAGGTGAAAGGCTGTACAGAGTTGTCTTGACCTTGGCCAAGGTACATGGAAAAGATTTCCAGCTTAGTACTGCGTGTCTTTCCATTTGATCAAATGATGTAAGTCTTGGGTTTGGGGGGTCATTTTGTTACCTCTGGACCCATTAGACTGTGAAATGAATACAGGAGGGTTGATTGTTTTTGTTTTGGTTTTTTTTCCATTATGACAAGAGAAGTGAGGTCCAGTGGAAACTCTCTAAGTTTCTTAACTCCAAACATGTAGGTGTTTAAGCAGACCTTGCCTCCTTGCTCAGGCAATACATACTATTTCAAACTGACCTGAAGGGTTAAACATTACTTTGTTTATGGATACTGCTATGGGAATTTCCAGTATAGAAATTGAAGGTTGCTTTGGCTTGAAGAGAAAGGGAAGGAAGGATTAAATTTTATCAGTCTTGCTTTTTTCTTTTTTACTAATGAGGCCATGGCTGGATAACTGCAGGATTTCCAAACCCTGCATCTCTTCAAACTGTGTCACTTCTTTGTATGGGAGACACTAAAAAGCGAAAATGAGGAAACACCAGAAATGAGAACTTTAACTATCATATGAAGCTAGTTTTATAGTGTTAATGCAGACAATATAGAGAAATGACAGGATTTGCCTTTAGTATAGGTCTTGTTGAAATAATTAGCACTAAAGAGACAAAGCTTTGAAGAACAGAGTCCTGACATGCTATGAAATATTAATTTCTAGTAAGTCATTTAAATGAGAAGTGTTGAAAAGGGAAATTGTTCCAAGACTTCTCACAAAGTCCGTTGAACAGTTAGACGTGAGTAAGGAGGGGGAGCGGGGAAGGAAGAGGTTTTGTTTTGTTTTGTTTTCTTTTTTAACTTAAAACCTGAGATGTAGCTTACTGCTTATATTATTGATGCATCCCTTGCTGTTTCTCTCATGTAGTCATATGATGCTGACCAAAACCAGGAAGGAAATGTTTTAAGTGTGTACCTAAGCCCCTTCTCCCATTTCAGCAATATGTATTGTGGGATATAGAGTAATATGAACCAGCAAAACTGCCTGAGGTGTTGGTTAACACTGTTCTGGAAGATTCATTACCACCCAAAACATGAGAAATTCTTCTCAGTTAACTGACTTGCTAGTAGTAAGATCTCAACTGAAAAAGAAAAAAAAAATATTATGGCAATGTTTGAAAAAATTCCCTTTGTACTACTGTGTTGTAACAGGCTGCCAGCCAGTGTCATCCATGTGTCTGCTTGGTAGCAAAGAAGATTTTCAGCATTTCTCCTTACTAAAATGAAACATTTTATATATATTTCAAAAGCATCCTATCATTTTAAATTAGATCACATACATTTAGGTTTACTTTGAAAAGGAAAACAAGGTTCACACCACTTACAGTTTGGCTTCACTTCCTACACTCACTTCTCTCCTTTTTCAATCATCTTTCAGCAGAAACTCCATTATGCCAACCAATTTTAAGCAGAAATCCTTAGATTTAATGGGCCAAGTTTATACAGCAGAGAACAGAGGGCACAAGTCTACTTAAGGAAGTGCCATCAGCGGAGTTACTCCCACAGACTGGGGGTCTGGAGTCTCACTTACCACGTGAGCTGAGCTCACGTGAACCCCGAGTTCATCACAGTTAATGCTTTGCCCACAAGACTAGAACAAGCCAAGAGAACAGTCAGATAGTCACTGGAGACACTTGCATGATGAGCAAATGGAAAATTACTGAGGCAAGGACATCTTGTGTCCTTGACCTGTGTTTTCAGTTGTACAGCAGTCTGTTACCATTAATCATTCTTACTTGTATCATGGAGCTGCACTTTGGATTGGGACTGTGTTATCCTTGGTGCCATACAAAGACTCAAGACACTTTTTTCTGCTTGGGATGGATTTGCCATGACCTATGGACACTGGCAGCCTGGTCTCTGGCTTATTCTCTTGATGAATCTACACCAGAGCCAGAGGTGCTGGATTTCTAACTGCAGGGCACCACCACCATGTACACTGATGAACTCTGGTGAAACTGCATTCAGCCTTAGGACAGAACCCCAAGGTTTAGGGGATCCTCCTTAACCTAGAGGTCACAATTTTGGGGCTATCCAGGAGGGTTCCACAACATTCATCAAAAACATGCACGAAATATAGGATGAAATATTTAAAAATCACTAAATACTCATCAGTGTCAACAGGAATTTCCAGCTAGACTGTAAAAAGATACTGAGCAAAGTCCTTCTATTTGGAAGCAGTCTTTTTGCTAGAAAACAGGAAGTTTTTACCCACTCTCACCTTCCCTGCATACCAATTCTTCAGATTGCTGAGCAGCCTGTAACAGAATTATTTCCATATTTCCATCCATTAGCATTCATTTATTGTCTGTTGTGTCACACACAGATTGCCAGATTTCTTTGGGCCTGGCTTTTTATTCCAGTTGTGTGCAACATTCAGCATAACAGATTTAGGGTCTCCAGAAACAGGGATGAATAATGCCTGTACACAACTCTACTAGCTTCTCAAGTGTAACTCTTGGAAGTAAGGATAAAAATTCACATTAATATCATTTTACCTCACTTTCCCCTTGTATAAGGGCAGCAAAGTTAAATCTCTCCCTCCAGAGCTGTTGCACCACTGAGCCAGTCGCCCTCTCAGTAACGCTCCTGAGAAGAATGGGCACAGAGTCTTCTGGAGTGCCACTTCTCACGGGCAGAATTGAAAACTGCCAGTCGCTTCCTAAATGTGCCGTTGTTCAGGAAAGAGATGTTACCCACAACTTCATACAAAATTCTGACAACTCATTTTCACAGAGTAAGTATTGCACATGTGCATATTAAAGATCATGATTGTTTAGCTATTTATTCTCTTGAATAGCCTTAAGTACTCCATGAATAGTATAAAAGAAAAGAAAATACACAAACAACTCTTTTAAAAAGAAAACACACTGCTCTAAGCCAATACATGCATAACCACCCCTTTATCTATGTAGCATAGAGTCATTATAAACATTAAAATGTGACAAAATAAAAAACAGTTTGAAAACTCCATAGATGTTACTCAGTAGTTTACTAAAATTGGTACTTACAGTATAAGAAAATGGAGAGTAACTTTTCCAAATTAATAATTAAAGTTACAAAACTTTTATATTTGCGCAGGTTTTGGATTGTTAATTTTGAGATCGCACCTTTTAGATGCAATTATAAGGCACATCTGTTTTTATAGCACATAAATGATTACTGAGGGTGACTCTAACCCCACTGGTGTTTGCATGGTATTATGTTCAGCAAGACACGCAGTTCTGTGCGCTCAGCATCCCTCTTGCGCGTATCAGATGTTGTCAACGTTTTGGCATGGAATTCACTCGGTCCCACTTTTGGGATCCATGCTGATGGCCCCGAGGTGCCACATTGCTTCTGGGGGCAGAGTGAGCAGACGGTTGCATCATCCCGCTCGTGCACCTGTTTTGGACGTCTTTACTTTTCCTCTGCCTCTTCTGTGGATGCTACATTGACAATCAGACAGCAAAGGGAGATTGAGTGGTTTAACAGTAATGTGAAGTGTATTTTGCAACATGGCGGTACAAAAGCACAAGTTTTAATGGTTATGGCTCGAATTATTAAAATGTGTAACAATAGAGAAACAAAAGAACAAGTTTAATTGTTTAAAGTATAACTGGCAATTTACTAAGCAGCAGATTGTTGTTAATGAAACTACTCATATGGGTAAAATGGGTAGGAGTTGGCTCTACAGCTCTCTAAGGTTCAAATCTAGTCACTTTGGTTAATTTGTTATTTATCCAGAACATTTTGTTTACTACCTTATTGTCCTTTACAAGTAACTCTGTGTATAAATTTCTCTGCTCCCTCTCTTCTGATTATATGCTTGTAGAACTTGAATGTAGCAATTTAAATAATGCAGCAGATGCTGCTGTCTGTAACCACAATTTCAAACAGGGTCACCGGTACTTTTTCCAAAAATGTTGTCAGAATGACTCTTCTTTCACGGCTGCTGTCTGAAATCACAGTCATTGTGTGCCACCCAGAGTTGGGATAGCAGAGCCAGGGCACAGAGCGGGTTTGGAGGGCAGGATGAGTCACCACGGTCCTAGCGTGTCAAGCATCCCCTCCTATGTTTCCCTAGAGATGAGTGACTTAAATACAGCTGAAAAATAAATGCATCTTCCCTTGACAAAACACAGGGAGGAAAAGAACATCTTCAGCAGCTACACGGATATGATGTGTGGCAGAAAACTGATACTTAATATGGTGCAAATGCTTACCTATGTACGTTTTATTTACCTATGACTCATTTCTAAACAGATCATTTCTCATCCTGCAAGTGACAGAGGGGAGGGAGGGATAAAGAATGTCAACCTAGTCCCAGCTTATCTTGCTGGCAACACAAAAAAGCTCACCTTAAAATGTTCAATGCTATGTTTTCCCTCTTCTGTGGTGACTTCTACAGGGACTGACATTCTATCTTCCCCTCTCCGTATGCTAGCACTCTGCATTTCCATTTGCCCAACAGTATTTTTAGCACATATTGCAATTCCCTAGATGGGAAGCAAAACCACAATGTTGTATCTCAGTCCAATGGTATCATTTCAGACTGCTGCCATGAGCTGGTACTTAAGTCATACATCCTTAATTATATCAGATACATAGTAGGACCACATTCCTTGCCCTGGAAGATTGCTGTGGTATGTCACGTGTCAAATCACACGACAAGCAAAAAATATTCACTGTACCTTTTTTTGGGCAGTTCTCACAAAAAAAAAATAACATATGTGCACATTCCCTTTCTGTGCTGTAGGCAGCCAGCCACCAGAAGTGAATTTGGGCTCCAAATCCCAGGGGTGCCCTGTTTGAATCTCCCCGAGGGGTTGACTCAGTCATCCTTTCTTGTACAGCACCTACATCAGTGTCCTTGCCTCCCAGCCTTGGAGCTACCGCCTGACCTTCAGAAACTGCACTGAGCCACTGCTGAGCCTAGGCCCTGCTGCTGGCCCTCACTGTCTTTTCACGTACGATTTACCAACCTTTCTTGGTTTTTCCCTGGTTTAAGCATAACCAGCTCTCCACATGACCACACAAAATGCTCTGCAAACACCAGGGCAGGGGAGTGGTGGGATGACAGCAAGCAGTTGGAGGGTGGGGAAGGGTGGACAGCTCCTTTCAACACCAGAACTGGTTTCTGCTACCTGGAAACGTTCACGAAACTACAGCCACTGCTGACTATCAACAGGATGAGTAACCTACCAAAAAAACCCCAGCTTCTATTAGTCTCACTTGGAAACAGGTACAGAAGAAACTCCTAGGAGCTAGAAAGCTCTGGCATCAAGCATGACATTTCCTGAGGGGAAACATTACAGTGCAACCTGAGGTTTGTGGAAGAGACACAAAAAGCTTCTGGCCAAGGTGTGCTCCTCTGGCCCGTTCCCTGTGACAGCTCGGTTCCAGGTGCCGCACTCCACCCGGAGCACACTTAGCGAGCACAGACAACATGCTCAGAGCTCTGCACTGAACCGAGCATCCCGGAGAGCGATGCTGACTTCTGAGAGTGTGAGTGCTGGGCACCATGGCCATTCTGTGCTCTTCCCTAATCTCATGCCTAGGCTTCCTGAAACCTCCTTCAAAGGAGAGTACAGTGCTAAAGAAACTCCAGTTTATGCCCACACAGCAGCAGCAGATGATGTATGTTGTGAAGGAAGGTACCTTCGTTCATGCAGATACAAGATATGGTCTAGGCAGACAGTGACACAAACATGGATTCTTCTGCCCATATTTTTCTGGGCTGTCTCTTTTTTATGCACATTAGGAAAAAATGCAATCTCTAAATTTTCATGTATCTTTTCAAAAGCAAAAGATTGATACAGAAGAATTCCTTGTGGGTTTGTTTTTTAATATTTTTTTATTTGTAAAAGGAAGTTAACATTTTGAAATTATTAAAAAAGATTCATATTTGTACCACATTGAGCACTGGGTTTTTTAACAAACATGATCTGGTTCTACCTCCAGGCCTGCCAAGTTAAGAAAATGGATCCCTGTGTTTTCTGTAAATAAGCTTTTAGAGAAACAATTCACAGAGCACAGAATGACCAGAAAACATTAGCTATTTCAAAAGGACAGCTGTAGCAGGAGGGGAGGAGACTTCTGACAAGGTTCCCATCAAATGATGACATGAGATATGTGACCTTCCCAATAGTATACTGGACCATTTGTTTGAAGAGCAACCTCCTGCTGGCATGATTTCAAAACCTGACTGTAAATTAGTTCTCATTCACAGCTGTTTGAGACCCAAAGAAATTAGCTCAGGTCCTTCACATTTCTGCATTCTGACAGCAAGGACTAAAACATTTGTATGTCATAAGTACTGTAGGTTTGTGCTGTTAAATCTTAGCCACAAATAGAGCTTGATGTGGTATCGTTATCCGTTATTTTTGATAGAGCTGGACATTATATGGAGTAAATATTAGAGGATAAATTACTGATGAAAACCTTTAAAAAGAGGTTGAAATTCTACCATTCTTCAGAGAAAAAAAAAATTGAGTAGTGAATACATTGTGTTATGGATGAGCAAATGCTTCAAGCTTATAATCTTGTGACTGGTCTTTATTCATATTTGGGTCTAGTTGAATTCAGTGGAATGAAAGGATCTAAACTTAAAAATATTTGTGTGTAACCATTGTGGCAAAATGTCTTTGTTTTATAAACAGATGGAGCATGCCTTCCCAAGAGGGGTAGAATAAAGAAGTAGTCATGCACATTAACTTGTATTGGCACAAGTGCTTCTATGAAGAGTAAATTGTTACTAGAAAAAATACGGCTGTGAATTTGAAGATCGTGTTAAATGAGTAAGTTCAACTGAAATCTCATCACAACCTTTGCATCCGGTAAGTATTCTTAAAACTTAGAAAAATAGTAAAACCCCACATATCATATGGGACACTTTTGATTTATATTTAAACATGCTTGCAAATAATTATGTGTATTTTGCTTCCATTTGTTACAAACGGAAACTTGTGCTGGAGACAGATCTCTGACAGGCAGGACCTCCCTAGCTTTGTTCTCTCTCCCATCCTGTCTTTCAGAGCACTTACAAAAGAAAGACAACAGGGTGTGTGTCAGCTTCACATTGATCTGCCCCCTTCTGCAGCTGTTGGCAGGACATTCTGCATGAAAGGCCTTGTGTTTTATAACCTCCTGGTTTTATTTGCTAGTCTACCAGAACTCAGGTTTGTGAACTTCAGAGACATTCTTTGCCTGTGCAAAATGGAGCAAATGGGCTCACCTGTGGATGTGGTTTGGTTTATTCTGTAAGGGGCAGCTTTTTACCATTCAAACAGCATTGTAGATCATTGCACCTCAGTAATCTAAGCTACTAGAAGTTTTCTGAATTGCGATGCCTTAGATGTATATACACATACTCAACAAATATTACTGTGGATGTAGAGCTGTCCTCTGCGGTAATCACAGTAATCCCTGGGAAGAAGTCTTTCCTTGTTTAAATGGGAGGGTTAGAGGCCCTCCACAGTGCTGAGTATCTTCACTTTCACTGTCATCATTTTGGGTAACATGTTCACTTTGAGTGTCTTCTCTTCCTTTTTTTTTCTTTATGGTGCTTCTGTACAGATAGTTCTGTTTCACCAAAAATGACTGTTACTTACGCTTGTTTCCAGGTCACACTGTCCTTGGATTATTACTACAGTGCTGTTACTTGCTTCTTATTCCTCACTGTTCAGGACTGTAACGTTGGAGAATGGAGGAGGAAGGGAGGTGATACAGTAAGCTTCTGTATAGCTGAAAGAGCCAAAATATTAAAGCATCTGCAACCACTGTATAAATAAGCCATTTTGCACCTTTAAAAGCTTTAACATACTCTATTTTTAGAATAAAACTAGCATCTGTGCTGACAGCTTACATGCCAAGTTTCAGCTTGATGCAAATTTGAAAAGTCCTGAATAAAAACTGCTAAAAATCAGGAGTGTATAAACACTACCTGATCCTAACTGACACTCAAAATAGACAGTAGTTAAGCTGCAGTATTTATATAGTACACTACTTCATACCCTGGAAAGATAGAAAGTAATCTCCTTCTTTAGAAATGCTTTACCAAGTATACGATTGGGTCACCTGAAAGGTTATTATAAATAGAACAACTTGGCTGAATACAGATGACGTTATAACTTGGCACCACTGTCTTGGGAAGGAGCCTGTACTCCTGCAGTGCTTTCCACCAAATCTGACCCCTCTATACTCAATAACAGTAAATTCTGCAGTATCAGCTGAAAATGTGGGAGACTGTGCTATAGGCACAGCTGGTTCCCTTGTTCCCCTGCTGCCAGCTCAGCCCCTTGGCGGGAGCAGGGCCATCCTTGCCCAGATTCCCCTCCGCACCTTGCCAGAGCAGACACCCTTGCTCACCCCAACCCAGGCTTTGCAGCACAGGGAGGATTTGTACGCCTCTCCTTTTTGACTCTTCTGCTGGACAGAGGGTTCACAGGAAGCTCTGCCTTTTTTCTTTTTCCAGAGAGGTCAGGTGGAGCAGTGCGGGGTGGAAGACTGGGATGAGCCTATTTCATCACTCAGATTGAAAAGGGAAGTGATGTCCTGCTCATGCTATCAGTACTGGCCAACAAAGCCCAGAGCTGAAGCCAGTCTCAAGAAAAGCTCTTCCAGGTTGATTTTCAGTAGCCGGAGTTTTCAGTTTAAAGAATTGTAATAATTTATACAGAGACCTGGTACAGCAGTTTGTTTTAGTACCTCTTATTTATGTATGAAAAGTGTTCTGTAACTACAGGATTCTCTACAGCCTTACTATGTGTGTCAGGGACTCCAGTGAGTATGACCCTATTGAGATTATGTAGAGGTGAAGATATTTGTGAAAAATATTGGAATATTTCTTTTTTAAGGAGAATAAGTGCAGGAAAAGTACAAAGGGGTAACATTTCTTAAAAGATAAATGCTCGGGAAGAAGTCAGATATATCAATCCTATTATAAGCTATAAAAGCTTTGCTTTTAGAAAGTTTCTACCACTAGAGTCAAACACCAGTGTTTTGGTTTTGTTTTTTTTATATACTGGGATTCTGTGTGGTGCAAGGGCAGAAAATTTTACTATTAACCACTTGGTGAACATTTCCTCTGAAGATGACAGAAGCAAAACAGTATTATTTGTTCATTTATTAAGTGAATCCAGTTACCATTACGTTAGTTGTGTTTGTATCACTCCTTTTGTTCCACACACACTGAGGGGAAGTTTTTGTGCTTTATGTTGGACAAGGAGGTTTTACTAGAATAGACACTGTTTAGGAAGGAACAAGTTTTGAGTGAGTATGAGTATTTCTGTAAAAGAAGCTAGCTAGTATCCGTAAAACACATCTAGATCTTATTCATTTACATTGGTGTATTTTTTTTAAAGGCCTTTGGGTAGTACGCTAGTGTGACCTGCACTGGAGTGCCCCGTCTGCAGCCACGTGCCAGCCGATCAGGCTATTTGAATAGCATCCATGCTGCACAGCACAGGGATGCCCTTGGCACCCATCTGATCCCATAAGCCTGGTGCCCTTGGAAAATCATGAGTTGTGTGTCCTGCTGCGTCTTGTTGGCATGCACGGTGCTTCTGGTGTCAGAGTTCACACTGACTGAGGATACATCATGAAGCTGCTGTCTTCCCTCAAAGCTGCTGTGAAACCTCAGGTGTGCTCCTCAGAGGTATGGTGAACATATCAGTATGCATGTGTGATGGGCCTATGCTGATGCTACAGGACAGTTTGGGGTCTTGTTGGGAGTTTTTCTCTCCCTTCTGTGGTTTTGGTCTGTGGCTGCCACAGCACAGCACAGTGTTCCTTATCTCTACTCACTCTCACAGCTATTCCGGGCAAGCTGCTGAAAGGCAGCCAGTGGGTCTGTAGCAGTGTGCAAGGGGAAATTTGCAACTGATAGAAATGCAGGAAATTTAAGAAAATCTTGTGAAGTGGCAGTGTTGGGTTTGGAACCGACGGTGTATATAGGAGGCAGGGGAGAAAGCCCTGGTACACATATTGAAATTACTGACTTTCTCAAACAACCATTACCCTGAGCAGGGAAGAAGGGAAAGTAAAGCAGCCCTGGAAGAGAGAAGGCTGTGCCTGGAAAAGCCAAGTACCTGCGTGTTTGACACAGCACCCAACAGCTATTGCTCAGCCACGCGCTGAGCTGGGGCACATCGGGGCCTGTGTTACAGATCTGCAGGTGGATCCATGTCTGGCTCCAGCTGCATGTGAGGAATGGGATTTAGGAAGAATTGTGCTCAGGGCTTGCTCTGCTGCAGGAAGAGCCCCACCAGCACCCAGCAGAAGGAGAGGCTCCTCCTCCACTCTGGGTTCCCACGGGCTTGTAACAACAGATCAAAAGCAGAACTGGTTTATCTTACACACCAGCCTGAAAAGCCTGGCCGGAAAGGAGCAGATTCATCCGCAAGAACAGCACCATTCAGTGGGTGGGGGCAGGAACTGCCCCAGCCCTCTGATTTTAGTTCTGACAGAGGCCTTTCCTCCGTGGGAGATTCAAGACTTCTGTAAGCTGTTCAGACATCTCTCCGATTTATAAAAGTTAGCCATCATCTTTCCAAGAAATAAGAAACACAACGAGAATTAGCTAACCAAGGGATCGGAAGGAGCAAGCACTGTACCCATCCCATTGAGACATTAGAAAGCGAAAACCACATACTGCATTAAAGACGTGAAATCCTCAAGAGTCTTCAAGCATCCAGCTCTTAAGCCTGCCAAAACTAACATAGGAGATAATCTATGCCATTTGTCCTCTCAGTCTCCAGGATGCTCGCATGAATTATTGTATATGTGACCTGATCCCAGATGTATTCTTTGTAAAGCTCAAAATCTCGGAATTTTTACGACGTCCCAACATGTCTGCAAGCTACGAAACAACCCGCAGGCGGTAGGGGCCGGGGGCGGTGCCGCGGGCGATGCTGTTCCAGCCGGGGCTCCTCCTTCCCGGCTCCCTCCCGGCTCCGCGGCCGGCGGGCGGGCGCTGGAGGGAGCTGCAGCCCCGCTCTCCGCCGCCCCGCTCCCCGCCGCCCCGGCCGCTGCGGCCGGGAGGAGCAGCGCCCTGCAATGGCTGCAGCTTTGTCCCGCGCTGTCACTTCGGTTCAGGAATGTTCTCTTTTTAAAGAAATCAGGCTAGCTTGTTAAGCCGCCAGAAAGCAAGCATTTGCCAAGCCACGCTAAATAGAAGTCTTAATTCTACCAGTATTTTACAATTTTACAGGTCATATGATGACACAGGTACACATGCAACTTTCTGAATTAAACATTATATACTGCCTCCTCACTTGAGCCTTCTTTAGCATGGCATACTCGTTTCTTATTTCCAGTCCGAACAGAAATTGGATAAAATTCTGTGTTTAATATCTGCCTCTATCTAATTTAAAAATAATTTCCAGATCAGACTTGACAAAGATAGAGGGTTATCTCCTCCTTAACTTTTGTTCCTTGCTATACCTTGGGGGAGATCATGCTACTGTTACATCTTGTAAGAGTTTAAGTGAAGTTAACTGAAGTTTAAAGATTGAATAACCAACACCAGCTTTCTGGAGAGGAGAAATGGAAACTTTAGTAAAAGTTGTGTGGTCACTAAGTTCATTTTCTTCACTTGGTGAATTTTTCTCTTGCCATGTCTCTCTTCTAGCATTTGCATCCACTGCGTTATCACAGGTAACCTCACTCTGGACATCACTAGTGTTGATGCCAAAGTATTTCTAAAAATAGAGGCTAATGATTTCTTTCCACACAAAGGTCCTGTTCTATGGCAAGGGGTAATATAATATTCAGCTTATTCAGGCAGACAAAAAAAAAGAGTTAATCACTAACCTAAAAAATCAGCTGTTGCCTAGGCACCAGTGTCCATGAGCCTTTTACACTTAGCTGGTACAGATGTTGTATTGCACCAGTTAGTGATGACAAGGAACCCAAAATGCAAATGTAATGATGCAGATAAGACAGAACTGCTTATTACCTCGTCCTTCTCTGTGTTAGGAATCCCCAAGCAGGAGGCATCCCATCTGATTATGTACTTTCAATCAAATGTTTACCATTTGCCAAAGAGAAAGATTGAGTATCTGCCAAGACAAAACAACAGCTGAGTAACTTGCATGCAAGTGCCTCAGATGAATTAACCTAGGAGCTCCTTGCACCACTTTTCTAAATGTTTATAAACTCTTTAAAAAAAATGGGGCTTTCCAAGTACTGAAGGACAGCCAAAGGGTAAGAGAGAACTATAGATTAGTTCATCCTGTGTTAGTCATAGGAGAAATATGGTGGACTTAGCTCAGGAGAGTTTGAGCGCACCTTGCACATGTGCTCCTGGAAAAGAGGGAGCTTTTCTCTCTCACAGACAAAGGCGTACAATTCAGGGACTGAACGACAGAGTAAGACAAGCTCAAGTCTGACATAATTTCCTATTCCCAGCAAGAATAATAAACATACTTGGACTAGCTTGTCAGCAATGGCAGATGGATTCACAATCATTTGGATGTTTTAGGACAAAATTCTCCAAATTTATATCTTAGTCCAGCTTCAAGGGAAATAGATGGCTGCAAACAGGGAAGGTCAGATGAGACTGGGGTCATCCCTTACAAGTTCTGAGGCTGTGCAGTTTCAGAAGTCATGAGTTGTGGGCAGACATGAACTTCCAACTGCCCTAATGGGTGATGTGCACAGGTGGCACAGGAAGGTAGAGCAGCTCAGGAGTTAGCTGGCCAGGGAGTCCAGAAGTCATGCAGTCTTTGATTTTGGTGATTCACATGGCAAGTGTGGCAAGCTCTCCAACTGAGTCAGCAGAGTAACAGGTGGATTTCCGTGGCATCTTGCCTGTGTTCTGCTAAAAGGTCACTAAAAAAAGATGCTTCTTTGTAAAACATTTCCATTTCAATGAATCAGGTCTTCCTGTTGAAACTGAAATGTTTTGCTGAAAACCTGTTGTGTTGGAAAACTCCCAACCATTTGTCTCTCTCCTACTCCTTTAGAGAGGAAATGGGTTGTCTCCAGCCTTTGCTTCCCCTTTCAGTGTTTCAGCCCTCCTGTGCTTCCCCTTGTGTCCACTCAGGGTCCATCCCACACAGCACACATCTGTTAAATGGTCCAAATATTTTGTACTAGGAAGTGTATAAGACCTTCAAAGAGTATGAAGAGGAAGAAAATGTACTACTTAATAAGAGAGAGACACGGTATAGCTGTGTGATGAGAGTGCATCATCAACTGAACAGGAAATTCAATCTACCTTTTCTAAAGGATACAGGTGACTTCAATTCCTGAAATGCCAGTTTGCATGAGGGATCTTTGATATTCTTTGATTGCAAACACTAGTAACGCATTTGAGCGCCAGGGAAAAACCCATAATGGGCCAAAACCACCCCTAATGTTACTGAATTAAACCAGGGCTGATTTTAGCTATGGATGCATTTTGACTTCTGACTGCAGAGGAACATGTGAGGTACACTCAATTATTTGTCATTAAAATACTAGCCAAGGAATTTAGCTTTTGGTTTTTTTTTTTTCATTTGTGCATCATCACTCCCAAATGCCAGTCTCTGTGAGTGTATCTATTACTTGTAAGCATTTACTAATCATTTGTGAACAAATGTTAGCATTTGGTGTGTTTCCATCTGTCAGTCCTAGTGGCGGTCTGTGCCTGGCCACGTCATTGCAGAGATGTGCCGCTGACTTTTTCCCCTTCCTGACAACTCAAACTCTTTGGATAGAAGAAAGATATTTGTGAACAATTTTAAAATAAGTTATCAAGAAGGTCATCTTCTGGTTGGAAGGTCCAGCACCCTGCTAAGGCATGATTGTTCTCCCATAAGTACAAGAAGATATGTTCAGGGTCACGTACTGCCCGCATCCCCCCTGTAGTCATTCAGAGGTGTTACTGCGGTGTACGTATGCTTATCTGAGCCAACAGCACGCCATGCCAGCGTGGGATCCAGCGCAGGCTGCAAACTCATTCAGGAACCAGGCAGCATGTACTTGGCACAAGCAACAGTTTTTAATTGAACTTTACCTTTCCTCCACTCACCAAAAAATACTGTGAAGTAGCTGGCACCATGTGATTTAATATTTTTAAGCAGCTCAGAAGAGATTAAAAAAAAAAAATGGACAGGGTCCTAGGAAGGCTAAAGGACAGAACATAATGGAGAGAATGGAAAAGCAACGATCACAAAAGCATTATCAGCCTCAAAGAAAGAACTGGAAATATTATGAAAGGTGATGCAAACAAAAAGCCTGCAAAAACTTTCAGAATAAAGGCATTCAGCGTGCATAGCCCTTTGTTAAGGCTCTCAGACCATCTGGCCAACAAATTTGCTGTTGTAAAATGGCAGTTGCACACCTCTGTTTAGTTTTGCAACATTTTGTGTGTTGTATGTCCCACAAATTCTGTGTGTTAGAAGACAGACTGTCTTTATCCTGTTTTCTGACTGCTCCAGTGCCTGCTATCCTGTTTTATCACTTTGGCAACAAATGATTGCAGGGTTCACATGCATTGTCTCATTACACACAGCACTCCTGCACCCAGCTAGCATTCACCTGTGCTAGCAAATTGAAAGCCAGTTTAGACACGCCTTTCCCAGCTGTGGTTACATCTTTGTGGGTCTATGAATTATATCAAAATACTTTTAGTTACAAACCCCCGGCACCAGATGTGTGCTACCTTTGTTAGAAATAGGAAAACACATTTGCTTCTCCTTCAGTATGTGGTCCTTCCATTCTCTTAGAAAAATAGGAATAATGTTTTAACAGTACTTTTGTGCTTATTTTCACAATAATGGGCCAAAATATTCACTTGAA
The DNA here is from genome assembly GCF_036417535.1 of Chlamydotis macqueenii. Taxonomy (NCBI): domain Eukaryota; kingdom Metazoa; phylum Chordata; class Aves; order Otidiformes; family Otididae; genus Chlamydotis; species Chlamydotis macqueenii. Next base: position 21,780,216 of record NC_141562.1, read on the forward strand.
TTAGTTTAGTTAAACAGAACACTTCAGCTTCAAATAGTAGTACAGGACAGTATGGAGAGTAAAAATTTATGTCTTTGATGTTGCATTAGCTTTTCGTGGAATAATCTTGGCAGAAGGCTATTTCAATGTTTTTGAAGCTATCAAAAATCAGGCCTTTATAGCTCAATGGAATTGGAAAAAAAAAAAGAATTATAATTTGTTTGTAGACTTGCCTTCCTACATTTCTATTTCCTTTTGCTTCATCTCTCTCTGCAGGCTCAAGGGAGCAGATCCTTCCATGTTTCAAGTTGGCACAGCTCCACAAAACAGCTGTGCCAATTACTTCCAGTTGGGGACTGCCACTGAGTGTATAGCTGCTTGTACTGAAGTTGTTGCAATTACTATCATTATGTTACTTCCTGGCATGGAAAGGAAAAAGATGAGTGAGTGGTTGGGGAGCTTTGTTTAAGTGCAGCAGGCCACTTATTCTCGCAAACCACTGAGAGCAACTGGGAAGTAAGCACAGTGTGAACTTTTCAGAAAACCAGCTCTCGTATTTAACTTCGTAAGGAGACAAAGCGATTTCCTAATGAAACCTAATAAACTCCAGGTCTGCCAGTTCCTTCAAAAAGGGAAAGCATTTTTCAATGTGTTGGATTAACACTGCAGTATGAATTATGCCCTTGCTTTTATGCAGCTTAGAGAGATCTTTGCCACAGCTCCACCCTGCAGGAGCTACTTGTGTAATGCCAGTGCTGAGAAAAACTACCACATGGTTTACCTCCATCTGGAAAACAATTCTGAAGATTTGTTTCAAGTGGTTTGTAACGCTCTTCACACTCCTTTGATCCTGAATCTGTGAGGGGAACTCTTCTCCAGGCAAGAAATTAGAGTATTTCCAAAATAAACTTGTTTCATCTGGCAGCTAATGGTTTGAAGGACTTAAATTTTACTTAGCTTAGCGCATACAAACATGGCACTGCTGACACGTGGAACGACTCCCACAGCTTTGCATGGCAAGCCAAGAGGCAGGTCAGTACCCCCGGACAAGTGCTGTATTACACCTAGGCTGGATGCTGTACTGCAACCAGTTCAACACAGCACATCTTCCACAGATGACTTTTAAAATATATTATTGCAGTAAAGCTTCAGCAAGCTACCGCAGAGAGGCTCTGACAGCGGACATCACCTCAGGCTGCCTGAGACGAGTCCAAAGAAACGTCCAAATCCCCGCCACGGCACAGACCCTGGCATGGCACCGCTGCGGCTGCGCACAGCGCGGGGGAACAGCCCCGACTCCCGTCCGCCCGCCGCCGCCCGCCCGCCCGGCACCGCGGCTTTCCCTGCGCTACGCAGTTTCCGTAGCCGTGTCCTCCGCTGCCCCCGCCCGGCGCCCCCGGTCGCCAAGCGCGTTTCCATGAGCCGCCTATAAACAACATGGCGGCCGCAGCCCCCCTTCCTGCCCGCGGTCTGTAGGTGGCGCGGTGGCTGAGGGGGCGCGACAGCAGCGGGGTCCGGCCGGGTCGCCTGCGCTCCGTTCCGTCCCGCTCTGTACCGCACTCCCCTTCCTCGGCGGGGGCGGCAGGGCCGCGCTCCGCCCCGCCGTGCGGGGGTGTCTGAGCGCCCGGGAGCAGCCCGGCTGCTGCATTGACGCGGCGGCCCCGTGCGGAGCGGCGGCGCTGGGGCTGCCGACAGCGGCTCCTCGGAGGGGCTCGGGTGCGGCGGGAGGGAGGAGAAGAAGGAGAAAAGGGCTCGGGTGCGGCGGGGGCTACCGTCAGAAGAAGGGTGCAGGACGGCCGGCAGCGGGGCCATGTCGCTGCAGAGCTCGCCGGCGGCCACAGCTGCCGCCGACCTCCCCCCCGGCCCCGGCGCGGGGCTCCTGCCGGGCGCGGAGCTGAACCAGGGCAGCGCGGCGCCCCCGTCAGCCGAGGAAGGTGGCGAGGATGAGGAAGAAGAGGAGGAAGAAGGGGAGAAAGAAAAGGAGCGAGAGAAACTGCCGCCCATCCCGTCGGCGTCCAGCGCGGCGGCCGGGGTAGGTCTCCTGCGGGGCCGGGCGACCCGGGAGCGGGGCCGTCTTTGCGGTCCCTGCTGTCGCTTGCGCTGTTTGCCGCGTTATTCATGGTGGGGGGTGAGCGTCGTGCTCGCTTTCTTTCATGTTCCGTTGAGAGGCTTTCATTCAAGTTTCTTAAAAATAACAAGTGCGTCTGTGAGCAGTGACATAATGAAGCTATAAATTCTCCATCTACTTATAGTTCTTTAACATTTTACAACGGTCTGCTCTCTTGGGTTAGTCATGACTGAGGGTTTGCAGCATTGTGAATGTTCCTTAAGGGTTTCAGCTCTTAAGGCACTTAATAGCAAGAGAGCTAGCTGGAAAATACTTTTGCGTTTTTAACCTTTTCTTAAAAGGTCTTTTCCGGTTTTTACATTGTGTTGAAGCAAAGATGTCAAAACATCTCGTTAATTGATGAATGAGTTAACACGGGTAAAAAACTGAGAAGGATATTTGCCAGAATAATTTCATTTCATAAACCTCGTTTGAGATTTTTAATTTTCTGGAGTTATGATTTTCTTTCTGCTAACCATACAATATTGCAAAACATAAAATTTTCCTGGCGTGAGTTGAATATCTTACATAGCTCAACATTAAAGCTTGCTGTAACTGTAACTTGCTGTTTGTTCAGTCTAACAACAGAGCAAAAATTTTACCAATCCTGTAGTAAGTAATACAGTTATGAGATTTTAATTCAACAGTTCTGATAAGTATATGACTTACTAGAAATTATCATTTTGCATAATTTGAGTTTAAAAGGTGGAGCATCTAATGTTTAGGACTGTCGTGAAATGATTGTGATGTTAAATGAAGTAATCGTAGGCAAACTGAAAACTCCTTGGAGCAGTTCTGCCAGTTTTGTGTTTTGCCTACAACGTTCTCATATCCTGAAAGACTTTCAGCTTTGCAAATCTGTGTGAATGTGGAAGAATGTTTTTGTTCTTGTGATTCAAATACAGATATGGTGGGAGAAGTCTGTAATGGACAAGTGCCCTGGAGTTATTTGTACGTCTGAAAATCTCCACTTAAGACTTTGAATGCCGGTCCCTTAGAATAAAGATACAAGTACTGGTTTAAAACGTGTCAGGCTTAGCTCAGCTCATGAAAAAGCATGTGCAACTCGGCAGCCACGTAGAATTCCCACTGCCTTAAAGAATCAGAACTTGCTTGTAGCTGAACATCCTTCATGTACCTCTGAACTGTTGCCCGCAGGCGTAAGTTATCTAAGCCGACCTGCTACAGAGGAGCTCAGATCTGGCTAGGTGTGATTCCTTGTCAAATGCATGTGGGATTTTGGATTTACAGAGCGCTGCACAGGGATTTTAATGGTATGTTACAGAGAGAGTTTTGTGGACAGATGTAATAGATATTTCCATAGCCCTGGATTTTTCTGTAACAGAATGCAGGTTTTGATCCAAATATACCAAATAGGGAATGCAGGTATGCTTCTGGAAGACCTTTATGAATTGCTATAAAGAAGATATTAGACTGTTGCTCTGCTAAGCCCTAGTTGTGACCAATCTACACATCTAATTCCAGGGCTTTGTGAAGTATGTTGTAAGATTCAGCATGCATATAGCATGATTTCAATACAAGTTCTTGTATTGCAAGTTCTGATTGAACATTAAAAAAAAATAGTGTTACTTAATCAAATCCTGTCTAACACTTCTAAAGAGAGAAATATGTTCTCAGCTTCCTCCTCGTTAAACTGGAGAAAAGTTTGTAATATGATGTGGTGACAAAAGGGGGAAATTATTGTCTTTAAAAAAAAAAAAAAACACATCTTTGCTTATTCATGGTTTTTTTCCCATTAAAATTCCCTTCCTTTGAAAATATATGCCTGGTACCAATACAGTGATACTTCAGATGATCTTAATTTTTCGATTCTCTCTGCCTGTTACTTCTAAATGTTTAGCCATGATGTGATGACTATGGTGATATAGATTCTGTGCCTTGTCTCTATATACAGTGAGCCTCACTGCCTTGCCTCAGACCATCCCCCCAGATTTTTTTAATTGACATTTTCTTTGATGCACTAAAGACCCTCAAAGGCAATGTGAAGGTGTGACATGTCCTTTAAACAGTTCCCATTCTCCACAATACCTGTAGAAAAGGTCAGAATTTCAGTAAGTCAGTAGGTAACTGTGGTATTCTTTTTCTCTTAAGAGCATGTGTGTGAAAGATGTCTCACCTGGAGTTTAAGGTGACTGCAAGTTGGAATAAAGGGATTATGTGACTACTGCTATTGTCATTCCTAGGACGGCTTTTCCTAGCCATGGGCCATGTTGGACTTGTGGAAGAATTGTTACATTTTAATTATTTTTTTTTATTTTATTTCTGAGAAAAGTTGTGGAGATTAAATTAGTCCATCAATAAATTAACATGATCCTGCAAGGAGTTGAGGCTTTTCTTATGGGCCAAATGGTGATTAGAAATAATTAATAAGGGGTGATGGTTTGGAGGTCAGTATTCAGATTCTGAAAATAAACTTGTAAGAAGCTAAATAACTTGCCCTCTAGTAAGCAGGAACAAGTAGAGGCTTCTGTAAAGCTAAACCAGTTCTATGTTACACCTTTCAAGATATGAATGGAAGGGGAAAATCCTGTTTCCTGAATAGGCTGTTGCGTTCACAGCTGCCTTTAGGTAATGTGAGTGTCCTCCATGTCTTCTTGCACAGGGAAAAAAACCTTTTACTCCTCACAGGTTTTTGCTTGCCACGTACATATGGGTCTTCAGTGAGTTGTGTTAGGGCTAAAAAGTAGGATTTTCAAGAAACTGTTCTAGATGGTCTTTTACCTCTTCCCAGAAAGCACTCTGTATGTGCTCTTTGCAAACAGTTTGACTTATTTTCACCGTCTAATTTAACTTCAGTAATGAAAAACATAGCTTTATAATGCTAGTACCTCTCCAGTCTTATGGAGGGCTTTGGAAAACATCCACTAAGAAGCCAGCAGAGTTGTGAGTTATTAAAAAAAAACCTCTTAAAAAGAGGATCAGAGATTACTTTGATCCACTTACTCCTTCCAAGCATGCTCATTCTTTATGTGGGGCTTCAGTTTTCTGATGGCAGTATGTGTGTGGAGTCTTAGGCTCTAGAGGCTCACTGACCTCCTACAAAATCTTGTAAGTGTGACATGGTGCTGTACACTTGTCCTAGATTACCTTCAGAGAAGATGTCAGCGATCCTCATTAATGAGCACATGGTTTCCCAAAATTCCTCCAGGGCTTTCCAGTAAAACCTTTGTCTATATCTTTGTTTAATATTGTTGGAACCGCACTTGGAGCGGGATGATGGAATTAAATACCACATGCAATTTTTGTTCTTTCTGATCACTGATGAAGGGAGGTGGCATTAAGAAGAACTGTTCAGCCGTACTATTTCAGCGGTGTGGCTGGGGTAAAACCTAGAAAGCTGAGTCAGTCAAAAAGGCTGTCACAATAGTCTGTTTCATAAAAGCTCCTCTTCTCAATTATCTATGATATCTATTCCCTATTAATCATAAGGTTACATTAGACAGTAGTTTTAATTTAGTTCCTTCACTTATTAATTGGAATTATTTGTATTTGAAGAAGTAATATGGGATCTGCAGGGGGAAATGCTTGGTGTGTATTCCCTGATATTAATAGTTCATTTCCAGGTAATATTGTACATTTGGCCTCATAGTCTGCAGTCCAGACTTAATATTATAATACTGACCAGTTGGAGCAAGTCCAGAGGAGGGCCAGGAAGATGATCAGAGAACTGAAGCACCTCTCCTATGAGGATAGGCTGAGAGAGTTGGGGCTGTTCAGCCTGGAGAAGAGAAGGTTCCTTATAGTGGTCTTCCAGTGCCTAAAGGGGACTTTTAAGAAAGCTGGGGAGAAACTCTTCAGCAGGGCCTGTTGTGATAGGACAAGGGCTAGTGGTTTTAAAATAGAAGGAGGCAGATTCAGACTTGATATAAGGAAAACATTTTTTACTATGAGGGTGGTGGAACAGTGGCCCAGGTTGCCCAGAGAGGAGGTGGATGCCCCATCCCTGGAAACATTCAAGGCCAGGTTGGATGGGGCTCTGAACAACCTGATCTGTTTGGAGATGTCCCTGCTCCTTGCAGGGGGGTTTGACTAGATGACCTTTGAAAGTCCCTTCCAGCCCTAACTATTCTATGGTTCTGTGATTAGACTAGTCCAAACTCCAGAGGTGCTCTACCTAGAGCATACATTTTGTGACACAGTAGAATAACCTCAGATCTGTATTTGTTTAAAAGTCCTTTTTCGTTAATTATCTCTTGCCATGTTTGTTCAGGGTCTTTTTTTTTTTTTTTTTTTTTTTTTTTTCCCCCAATCATGTGCCAGGTGATTTTTAAGAAGCATCTTAATATTTCAAAGGTTATATAATAAAAGTTAATATGAAAATTATAGTGGTAATTACATTTTATTTTTTGATGTTTGTTGCATACAATAAATTTGGAGCTAGAAATTGAAACTTGGTATTTTTAAAGCCAGAAGTCCTGCTGATTGTTCAAATTTATAATTTGCTGAGATATAAGCCATGGAAAAATGACTGTTTGTGCCACAGTTATTTAAAATTCCTGGCAGTGTACCAGCTTGCATACATTGTGGCATGGCAAGTTTATGGGCTGTGTTATTACCCTCCTGGTGGTATTTCAGGATGTTGTGGTGGAAGTGAAGTGCTTTCATCAGAACTTTGACTGCACATCTTAGTCCAAATTTACTACTCTTAAGGGGAAAGGGAAATGTATGGGTTTAAAACATTGATAAGATATTATATAAATTATTCTATAATTTTTATTCTCTTTTGGGGTATTACAGTTTTGATTTGCATGAAAACGTTTTTTTCTCACTGAGAGAACAGATATTAAGCAAATGAATCTTCAGGTTAATGTGAGACTGGAAATCATGATGTGCAGGGAGAGTGTGTACGTTTTTGGGGTTTTTTTTTTAAGTTGATCTACCTTTGCCTTATATCAATTGATGACTTGAAGCTGAGATGGAAATTAAAATCTCCATCATGCAACTTCTGTCATCTTATACAAGCCCCTTAACCCACCCATGCTTTGCAAATTCACCAGAGTGAATAGCTATATCTAACAGCTATTAGATAGATATTAGGGTGTCAGACTGCTTGGCGCAATCCTCCGGAAATTTGTTGTGTGATTTCACTTATGCTGACTGTTAAAACACATTAGCGCTCACCACGTCTTAGCAAAGGCTTGTGTAAACTCCTTGGTGACAGCACATACAGGTACTTAAGCAGGTTTTTTTACATGGTGTTATATGTTTATTGGCTAGCCTTTCTTCACTGGCGGCCGATGCTGTTGATTTTGAATGATTGGTAGCCAGTATTTAAATTTTATTAGTAGGTTAGCTCACATAGAATTTTTGGCTGCACATTTCAAGTCTTGGGAAATTTGTCTAAACTACTTCAGTATATTAGGATTATTTGGAAAAAGGAATATGTGACACTCGGATCTATTTAAACTGAGCTGGTTATAGTGAAGAATATACAAGTAGTTAGACATTAGGATACAGAAAGTTAGAATATTGTTGAACACATTCTAATCATACTGTGTTTTCCTCACAGTAATCCAAGGATATATTCATATCCTGCAAATTAATACTTGAGTTTTTGAATGTAATGGAAAGGAATTTTATGGTATCTCTCCTGATTCAATTTGAAACAAACTTGCAGAATCATTATTTATGTCTTATTTAGGTATTACCAATCTGATTTGAAGACAAAAGTTTAAGTATTCTGTGTAATACCTCACGAGTAAGATTGCTCTTGCAATAGCGTATTAGCCCTTTATAGCATGCTGTCATCTTAATTACAGGAGTTGGAGAGAGGAGCCAAAAATCAGTTTTCCACTTTCAGTAATTTCATCACAACTATCAACCAAAAGAAAGAAGGCATCGGAAACAGAAATTCGCCTACACAACTTGTTATACCCAACATCAAAAATGGTAAGAGAATAAAAGCCCTGTGTTACTTAGTTACCAATTTAAGAAGGTGCTCAGTGTTCTGCCAGTACTTGTATTGTGGTAGTACCAGAAAATCTAGAAATCTCGATTTCATTAAATTGTGCTGTGCTGTACATTGTACAGACAGTGATATATGTCACAGTCCGTCCTCTGTAGAGGTTATGTCATAGAGACAAGTTGGATAAGAAAAACAAATAGACCTGGAGGATGAAATAAACCTCTGAAGTTTTAAAGAAACTTACAAATCGAGTAGTCCATCTGCAGATACTCTTTGTATAACTGCAGTCAGATGGCAGTTTCTCTAGAAACTGTGTCAGAACTTTATGGACAAGATTTTTCTATTGCTATCTGAAGGATGGCAGGGATGAGGCAAGCGTAGGGCTTTTAAGGGCAACAGTTGCTGAGAGTTGCTGTCTTTCAGTGAAGATGAAGGCCAGTGATGACAGAAAATAAAATTCACAGGCAAAGATTGTTAAATTCTGAAGAACTTGAAAAGTGAGAAGGAAGGTTGTTGTAGTATGATGAGGTAATGATATTTGATGAAAAGATAGAAAGTGGAGCTGTATATTCAGTATGGCAGGCTAGAATTGTGAAGCCTGATGAGATGACATTGTGGTTAGACCTTAAATCTTTATTAGATTTTTGGGCTAGGATATGGAATTTCAGCAATTTGAGCTGTACAGACATTTGTCAGATTTGTACTGGTCTTGCCCCTGAGGAGATCCCTCTCAGCCTTATTATTCTGTGGTTCTCTAAGTCTTTCAGTGAATTTGAGGCTGGAAAGGAAGAGACTGCACTAATTAAGAGATCTCAGTAGCACCAGTTTGAAACTAACAATGCCTGTGCGTAGTCTTGTTTCAAAGTTGTGCAGAAAAAGGTGGCTTATACCTTGCAGGATTTGATCCTTACTAAAATAATCTTTGTATCTTTGCTTGCTAAACTGCAAAAGTAAAAGTCAATGCAAGAATTTTTTTTTTTTTTTAAGTAATTTTTGTTACGGAGTAAGGAGGTGTTTTCTACTTTTTTTTTTTTTTTTTTAAAGCGGGTAGGCAATCACTGAAACACAAAAGGCAGTTATGTGTAAATGACAGCTTGAACAGGATTTTGTACTTTGCTGAAGTCACTTTGTACTACACAAAGGAATCCAAGGTGGCTATAGATGGCCAAAGAAGAATTCTCCCACTGCTGCATAACTTACCGGACTTAAAGTAAAAGTGGTGTTCTTGAGGGCAATACTTGTGGTAAAGCAAAAAGAAAATGCTGCAAAGCATCTGTCTTTCGTTATTTAAGCTTTAATTGTTTCCTGTCGAGCTTCTGTCTGAATAGCTGCTTAATGCAATCTTATGATATGAAAGCTTGCTGCTTAATAAAATTTAGGTCAAATTAAATCTTAACTGGGCAAAGCAATGTGAAAAATACAGTATCCTCTTGCAGATTTCATTTCACTAAAGAGAAAAAAGTCTACCCCCCCCCTTTTTTTTTTTTTTTTTCACTTGACAGGAATGATAAACTCTAAACACCTCTCTCTTGAAGTGCACTCAGTTCTTGCTGCACATGGTACTGTCCTGCTTGTAATTACTGCCTTATAAGTACTTAGATATTAATCTTCACCACACTAATGCATGGCAATATTTATTATAGTCAAGGATATAGTCTTGAAATTGAGCTCGATGGGTAAAACTGAGTCGATATCCTGGTAATTTTAGGATCAGGGTAACCTGCCTGTGTAAAAATAGATTATTTTTACTAACAGTTCAAGGTGCACTCAAAATTTTTTGAGGAGATGTGTGTATTCTATGGAAAAAAAAATAATTGAAACAAACTTCTCAATTAAAAATGTTTCTTTCGTTATTCTGGAATTCAAGAATGATGCTTCATTGGTGTTTTTGTTTCAGTTTATCTGTCTCTCTGAATATGTGCATATTCTGGTAATACTTTAGGCTTGAGTTAAAAGAATGTTAATTTTGTTGAAAAACAAAAGTGTGGAAAAGGTAATGCTGGTAAATACAGTGTGACAGCTAGGGTGATGTTTGTTTGTTATATAGCTGCCACAGAGATTGAATTTATATAACAAGCCTTTTAATGAAACAATGATCTTCTACGAAATCTATATAGGAACTAGAGTGTTCCAGTTCTTGTATAATGTTACAAATACAAGTAAGATTTGTTTGCTTTGCCTACTTTGAAAATTTTCATCTGTCAGTAGCTGTGTTGGTCACTATGAAAATAACTGCTGTTCTTAATTCATTCACCCTAAATTTCCTTATAGCAGTCAGTTCTGCTTTGCATCAATGAGATTTTCTTCCTCAAATTTTTGATCATTCCCTAAGCAGTCATGCATTTCTGAATCTTTTTACTTGATGTAACTGGGGAAACAGCCAAAAATGATTGCTTTTTCTTGTCTTGTAATAGCATGTTATTGCTGGTTATCAACTCAATACATAAAGTTTCAAGTTTCTCCTCAATGAAACTCAAGTGACAGATCTTAATTAATATTTTTAATGCCAGATGAGCAAATAAATCTATTTACAAATACACTTGACTTATGGCAAAACATACTGAAGTTAATAGCATTCATTAAACATATTATTAAAACTGAGATTTAGTATATCTAATTTAAGCTGCATATATTTCAAAGAAAATTGCATCACTGACAGGGTGCAAGTTACCAGCCTAGCACCTGCAGCCTCAATTTACTGAAATGAGAAACAGCTTCTGTCAGCAGCTGTCTTTCTGCAGATGCAGAGAGAATATTTTGCTCATTTCGGTGTATTCAGCTGGTTATAATTCAATGTTTAATCCATTTAAAATTGAGAAGACAGAATGAGAGCTAAATTAAAATGACTCATCTTTCTCAGAGTATAAAAATAAGACATAATCTTAGTTTCTTTTAAGTTAGTCCATCCTGCTTTCAGAGGATGATGTGCAATAGCAGAGCACTTGCATGGCAGGGTTGTTTGGCGCCTTAGCTTGAATTAATTTAGTATCTATATGTCCACTTTATCATTTACATTACTACTCTTCTCTTTAAATAGCTTTAAATTCCATCTGTGAAAATGGGCAAGGTTCCATATCTATAATCGATGGGGGGATACTCATACTCTGGATTGAGGGCAGCTCTGATCTATTATCTGATGAATGGTGGCTGAGTTAAGTCACAATGACAGTGTCTCTGTCATTAGCATGAGTGAAAGAATCGGCCTTTGGGTTTTGGGGATTTTGTTAGCAACTGTTTGCCTGCTGTGGTGAATGGAGTAGGCAGCAGAGTAGTGATACTACTTTGATGTTTAGTTAATTTTAAAACATAACAACTCTTGGAATTGTAGTGAAAAGGCTTAGTGGGTTCTTAGACAATTTGTAGAGGATTTTGGTTTAATATGTTTGACTTCAGAGGACACTTATTTTATACAGTGACTTTTATCTCAAACATATGTCGTAATTCATATAAATGCTTTTTAAAACATGCAGTATAAATCAGACTAAAAAAACATTTTAAGGATATTTGAGGAGACACTGTCGGTAAAATGGATGTTTGTGTATACTGCATTGGAATATTTTTTCATGGTTTTGGTGGGCTTACCTTGACTGGCCGCCAGATGCCCACCAAGCTGCTCTATTGCTCTACCTCCTGAACAGGTTATGGGCAGAAAATAAGATGAAGAGATAAAGACAGGGAGCCCACTGTCCAATTACTGTTACAGGCAAAAAAGGCTTGACTTGAGGATGTTGATTTATTGCTAGTTAAACAAAACAAAAGCAAAACTCAAAACACTTTCCCCCTGCCCCACCTTCTTCACAGGCTCAACTTCACTCTTTCATTCCCGACTCTTCTACCTCCTTTCCCCCAAGCAGCACACGGGGTGAGGAATGGGGGTTGCAGTGGGCTCATTAAACTTCATCTCTGCTACTCCTTCCTCTTCACACTGTTCACCTGCTCCATCATTGGGTCTCCCCCATGGGATACAGTCTTTCACAAATTTCTCCAACATGGACCCTTCCTGTGGTTTGCAGTGCTTCAAAAACTCCTCCAATGGGGGTTCTTTCCACAGAGCACAGTCCTTTAGGAGTGAACTGCTTCAGTGTGGGTCCCCTATGAGACACAGTTCCTGCCAGCAGCTTGCTCAAGCATGGACTCTCTGTGGGCTACAGGTGGATCTCTTCCGCTGTGGTCCTCCACGAGCTGCAGAGGGACAGCCTGCTTCTCCTTGGTCTGCACCATAGGCTGTAGGAGAATCCCTGCTCCAGTGCCTGGAGCATGTCCTCCCCAATCTGGTTGTCTGTAAGGCAGTTTCTCTCTTTTCTTTTTAAACTTTCCTTCCTCTCTCAGCTGCTGTGTAGTGTTTTTCTACCCTTTCTTAAATATCTTATCACAGAGGCACTAACGGCATTGTCGATGGGCTCAGCTTTGGCCAGTGGTGGGTCTGTTTTGGAGCTGGCTGTGTCTGATAGAGAGACAGCTCAATCTCTCCTCTCACAGAGGCCACCCTTGCAGCCCCCTTTCCCTTCACTGCTACCAAAACCTTGCCGCATTAACCCTGTACAATGTTCTCAGATCAAATATAAAGTAAGGAGTAGAATAGGAAGACCTTTTTTTAGCACTGCTATTTGTACTTAGAATAGGCCAAATTTATTAAGAAGAAATGTTTAAAGATGCTACCATTGCCACAATAATTATCTACAAGACAGAAAACTGACATTTCCCATTTACTTTATTGGAGACAATCTTTTAGGAAGCTGTAGACAATCCATAGTCAATTCTAGCTAAAATTGTATATTGTAGTGTAGAAAAACTGACTGAAGATTTGTCCTTGTACAGCAGAAAATAGTTCGACTTTGGTGTGGTTGTGCTTCAGATTTTTCTTAGATATAGAGAACACCAGTGTTGCATATTGTAAATATTGTAATATAGAAACTATATTATATATACAATAATGAACAACCTTACTATTTGTGCTTAATAGCTGCCTACCAGTCATGGACTGCTCAGTTTCTTTCAAACAGGGTATCACAGGATCATCTTGGGTAACTCTGTAATTCCATGACATCCTTTGACTTTTTTTTTTTTTTTTTAATGATGGAAGAAGCCTGATTTTATCTTGCTTAGCTTGAGTTCCTCATAGTTCATGTAGGTGTGATGTTCAGAACAGGCATGTTCTTTATGCATCTGACTTCAGAAAGCACATGGCTTAATGTTCAGAAGGTTGAGCATGTACAGGTACAAACAGATTTAATGAAAACTCTGCAGCTCTCATTTCTGAAAATGAAATGGTATACGAACTTGAGGTTTTCTTGTGTGATGTGAATGCTGCTGTATGTATACTAGTTTGTTATTACTGATGTAATACCAGTGCATCTTACATAAGTACAATATTTTACTATTTTCTCTAACAATGAGTTGGAATACAGATCACCATTGTTTTTTTGTTTTGTTCTGTTGTCAACAATATGCCAACAATTCAGTTGTGAAAATCTGTCTTGATTTTCTTTGTTTTTGTAATAGACAAATAATTTGTTTGCAGCTTTATCCTGCACTTCATTTAGAAAATAGTAGAGACTCCCATCTGTCAGAAAGCCTTAGACAGGAGACAGACTGGCCAACTTTCTCCCTCCATTGGCAGAAGGAAGCACTTTGTTCACAAAGACTTGCTTACGAACTCAAGACACAGTTTTTGTTTATAGAATATTATTTCCCTTCAGTTAGTGGAAGTTTCCATCCTCTCTGGGTTGAGCACGTGGTAAGAAAATTACTTGGATGAGTAGAAGTTTAAAGAAATAGAATTGGATAGTGAGTTTTCTCCCCGCCCCCCCCCCCCCCCGCCCTGTTCCTATATATCTATATTTTACTAGCTAACTGTTTGGAATTTATATGATTGCACTGGATTTATTTGGTTTGTTTGTATTTGTTTTTGTTTTGTTTTTTGGTTTTTTTTTTAATAAGTGAGAGACCTACCACCTATTTGCCTCGATGTACGACAAAAGCAGCGCATCTCTATAGATACACTACCCCAAGAACTGAAAGCGCCAATTCCTCCTGACCCTTCCCTTCCCATCAGAACCAAAACTGTGAAAGATTTTCAGTAAGTTACACTGGTGTTTGTAGAAATGTACTTTGTTCGTTTTGTCCTGATTCATACATTTGATTATGCTGATCTCAAATGAGGGAGCTCTTCAGTACGACTAACCAGTAGTAGTAGTTGTTAGTCTGTCTGGTTGTGATGGTGGGATTGATAATTCAGTTACTGTGAAAATTATCAAAATACTGTCTCTAGCTTGAAGTGTTGATCTGTTCAAGAAAAGGCAAAGCTTTTACTTCAGATATAGAAATTCAGTTCCTAACATTCAGTGGATGTTTAGTTTCAGAAAAAAAAATATGTATGGCTTATGTAGGCTGGAAAATCCCTTTCAGTCTTAGGTATTTTGTTTTTACTGCCAATTTTGGTGTGTCCTGTCCATTGAGGTACTGGACATTTTTGATCATGTGTGAAACACTGCACATCAGACACTTAAATGTATAATGTCATATTTGAGGACCTGGAGTGGTGTTTACATGGACTGCACTATTTCTAATTTTGGACAAAAATACAGATGACACTTCTTCATTTGTTATGAAAAAGGATTAATTTTCAATATTAGTTTTATGGCAAAAACTTATTTTTTTCTTTTTTTTTTGTATACTTCCTGCTTATGTGACCACAATTTTAAGCAGTGTAAGTGTAAGCTATTCTAGGAGTTCTATATGAGAGGCACTATACTTTAAGTTTGTCTAAGTAAAAAGAGTTCTAAGATTAAAGAGTCTGTGCAGACAAGATTTATGCTCCTGTCCCGTAACAGTGATGTAGCTAGGAAGAAAGTGCAATCGATGTGAAATAATGTCTTATGTTCTACTTCTGTTTTTCCGGACCAGTACAAACCCTTAATCAAAACTGTATCTGCCTTAGATTTCTTCCAGCACTGTTATGATACTTGGTACATGATGCTTGATCAGTTAGCTAGGCTAGCAGAAGTCCCCAGGGAAATCATCTGAATTGTTTTTAGCTGTTGTCAGGTCTACACCACAAAGTTTTGCTGGCTTTGCTTGGTTCACTGTGGGCACAAGGCAATAGAGAATGGTCTTTCTCTGCTTAAGATAGCTATGTTCCAAAAAATGTGATGTTGACACTGTCATTTGAGGAAATAACATAACTTGGTTGAAAAAGTAATGGCATAAGGTGTGTCTACACTAGGGGATTCTGCCTGTAATATATGACCATATATTGGCAGAGTGTTTCTTCAGCCTTAGCGCCCACAGAGTAGCATTATGCTGCTGTAATACCCTTGACTGTTTTACAGTAGGATAATCTTGGTCAGGAAATATGGAGAAGTATTCCTAGAAAGAAACCTGATTATTCTATTTTTCAAACAGATGGGGGGAAAAAAAAATCACAGTTGCTCCAAAAGGCATATGAGCATATACTTTTCATTGCTTTTTTCCATGTTTGAAATTTTGTGCATTCAGTGAGGAAGCGGAATGCTTTTTCATTAGTCAGTGTGCGTATTTGGTGGAAAACAAATATAAAAGAATTTGACAAGACGTGATCCTTTGGTATTCAGGTGATCTGAAGAGCTGAAATTTTTTCCATATTCAGATTTTGTATCTATTGACTGCTGCCTAATTATGTAATTACCAATAATTTTATTCTTTCAAGTAAAGTATTAAAAGTCATTAGCACTTTCGGTGTGTCCCACTGATAACTTATTTTAGTATCTAGTACAAAGAAGTTATCTGGGCAGGGAACAAACTGGGATTTGTATTACCAGCATTGTAGATAGAATTTTATTTTAGCTACTTCAAAGATTAGTTGGGGATTTTTTGTTTTGATTTTTTTAAATGTATGATATTATACAAATTTCATATACAGATACTTGCTTTAATGTCCAATACTTAAAAGGATTTTAAGAGTAAATCCATTGATTTTGTTGTCCCCTTAAAGAATGTGTACAGTCACATACAAAAATTAAGTTTCACTTGAAGAGAAATAAAATTTTGTGCAAATGATAATGAATTTGACTAGTTTAGGAGCCTGCATACTTAAGTAAATTAGTCTCAGAAATTTTTTCATGTCAGTGTATCTTCAGTATAATTCTGTTCTGCTATTTATTTGTCTTAACATACTGAACTGTGACAAAATGAATTAAGATTTTGAATAAGAGACATTGCTCAGGTGTATCAAACACAAACTATGCTTTTGTTCTCTTGTAATACCATGATCTTAAAATGAGAAGGGAGATGTTAGAAGGATATTGAGGATACTTGTCTGTGTTCTAAATAAGCTTAGAGTTACAGCGCAGTCTAAAGTCTAACTGGCTGGGAAGACTGCACCCTTATATTATCAATATATTAATATATTCTTTCTAGGGATGACGTGGAAAAGGCTAAGTCATCAGGAGATTGGAAAGCTGTACATGATTTTTATTCTACAACATTTGATTCTTTCCTGGAGATAAATGCTGCATTTAAGGTAGAAAATAATTCATAATACTGTTTAGTACTTGCAGTGCTTTGTATCTTCAAAGTGTTTAGAAAAACATCAGTTAAAGGCTTGCAGATAGTTACTTAAGGCCACTACAATAATTTTGGCACGTTCTCACCTGCCTTTGGTAGACAATCTGTTATTGCATTGATTTATTGATTCCAGTTTAAGCAACTGTATTTCAAGTGTATGTGGAGCTTTAAAATTCCAGTATGTAGTTCATTTTGTGACACTATGACTGTATGGATACTTTCCGCACAAGCTGCAGTTTAAAAACATGCAAGCTAACGCAGCTAATATGGAGGCCCAGGCAAATCTGGAAACAGAAATTCCCTGTCCCTAAAAAAACGTGTGATATGGTCTCAAGTAGTATAGCTGTTCTTGTATTGTGATGGTATACTCAGTTTTCACATACGAATATGATCTTTCCCAAGGAAAACTTTCTGAATTCATGCTAAATTAATATTTCCTGCCTATTACAGAGCAAAATGTGCATATGATATTAAATATGGACAGTAGGGCCTGAACCTAGACAAAATAACCTGTGACTTTTAGTTACTTAACGAATATTGAGCACTTATAACTTTGTTGCTCCTGTCTGATGATGGATCAAGAACAAAGACGAAAGATGGAAATTCAATGTAACTCATGATTTGAAACTCTCTTACATTTTTTAAATAGAATGTTAAGGTAATGGAGTTACATGAATATTGCCATTGTGTAAGACTAACATTGTTTAGCTTCATTTTTCGTATACTATAAAAGCAACTTGGATTCTTA
Organism: Chlamydotis macqueenii; assembly: GCF_036417535.1. Classification (NCBI taxonomy): domain Eukaryota; kingdom Metazoa; phylum Chordata; class Aves; order Otidiformes; family Otididae; genus Chlamydotis; species Chlamydotis macqueenii. Next base: position 21,797,520 of record NC_141562.1, read on the forward strand.
TGTTTTGATAAGGAAAATAAATAGTTACATCTCTGTGTGTTGTTTAAACTTGCTGTTAAACATTTATTTTTGAAGACAGCTAAAATATTCAAAACATTTCAAAACCAAAATGCTTTATGTATTATCTGCCTTACAGAAAGATACCAATTCTCCATTTAGTACCATTGAGGACTCTGGAATTGATGCAAAATTTGTGAATGTTGTCTATGATGCCTTATTAAATACTGTAAGTAGAAAAAAATAATTCATGTTTTAAAACATTGTAACAATTATTTCAGCAAAGAAATACACTAAGAAGCAATTTACACCAAAAGGTTTTCTCAGATAGGCATGATTTCTAAAGAATCTCTCAAAACATACTTAAAATGGTCCCATGAGAATTGTCATAGAATCATGAAAACTGCTGAGTAAAAGAGGAGGAAATTTTTGCTATTAGTAATGCACAGTTTATACTCAAAGACCACTTGCAAGATACGACATGACTGTGATGGGACACTGTGTGGTTGGCAGTAAGGAAAATGTGAGGATGAGTATAGCAAAAAGTAGGTACTGCGCCTAGTAAACAAAGGACAGGAGTAATTTGGAAATTATACTTACAGTTTTTAAAGTTGTTTGAACTGTTGAAAGTCACCATTGGCACAACTCCAGGCTGCAGCTAATAGTCTGTGAGGAAAGATACTTAACATCTCCGTGTCGTAACACAAAGATTTCTTATTGACTTGAATCACAAGTGAAACAAACTTGCTTGTTTGTACACTATCTTGTTAAGAATATGTATAATTACATCAGCTATGATTTTTCTTCTCCTTTTTCCATAGCCTCAAGATGTTCAGAAGTCAGTCCTAAAAGGAATAATTAATGGTCTGCTACAAGAATGGAAAGGGTAATTACAACAAATGTTTGCATTAGTGCCGTGCCAGTACTTACAACTGATAGACTTTTTGTCTTTATTGTTTTAGCCAAAGAACTAAAATATTCTGATACAACTTATTTGACTCATAAGAACTTGTCTCCATTTGGCAGGCAAATCTGCTGAAATACATCTTCAGCTCTGAAAGCTGACATTGAACCGCTGGGAGGCAGACACAGACCCAGCCATACATTCCCTCACAAAATCTCAGCTCCTTGTTGCCAGGGCAATCTTTTGGACATCTGAACTGTGACATGAATTAAAGCATTTTTCTGGAATAAAACATATTCTCCCCACACACTCCACAACAGCAACTAACATGTATTAATCTAGACAATTCCTTGATCCAAAGTTTACTTCACGGTGCTGTTCATGTGTGGCAATGGCATAGCAAAGCAGTGCAGCGTGCACAAAGGGAGAGCCCAAAGGCAGGAGATTTGGAGATGACAACATTTTAGCAAGAAGTAATAGAAGTCAGAATGCATAGTTTGATTTGCAAAAAGATACAGCAAGAGACTTGTGACTCATCTGTGAGCCAGGCCATGACTATTCCTTTTTCCAACTTATACTGCCTTTTCTGTGCTGTTGCTGCATGTTTGTGGTTATCCGCCTTGAAGCAGGTAAATAGCAAAAAGTACAGAGGCTGCAGTGGTAGAAGCATATCTAAGATGGGGCAAATCAATTCTTCTATGGATTCACCTGAAATAGACAGCAGCGTGGACTTCCCTCTTTAGATGACCTCTTGCTCTTAAATTCTGACTTTTCTTTTTTTGCCTTCTCTGTTGCGTTATGCCACAAAAGACAGATGCTAAAATAGCCTACTGCCTATAGAGAGTAGTCAGAATCTAAGTGTCCTTTTCAATTCCTGAGAGCAGTGAAGATCTTTAAATACGGTATTCAACACATATGGGCAAAGTGAAGTTAAATCGTAGAGCGCTTGACTTCATGACTTGAAGTGTGTGTATATGATGTATACAAATGGTTCTGCATATTATTTCGTTCCTTCATAGGCCACGAACAAAAGATGATCTTAGAGCATACTGTATACTTTTACAGGTAAGAAAAAGACAGTATTGTTATTTAAGTATCTGTTTAACTTCTAATCTATAAACCAGTATACTATGCAAACAAGTTACTTTGTATAGCTGAGATACTTCATATTTAATTTCCTGTTATAAGAATGTATTAAAATATGGAAGAAGTGTAGGCTGTGCATGATGGGAATGGGAGTTAATGGAAGATAGTTGACGGGGAAAGGTTGCATAGGTTAAAACTATGAGCTAACACTTAGACATGTAATTGTTTCCTATAATGTGGGTTGAAAGAACAAATGTTTTAGCAGGTTATTTATTCTTATTTCTTCCTTATTCCCAGATTAGCTTTATTGGCATGCTATAACTCTGATCTTTCCAGAAAGTTTCAGTATATGCAGTTTTTGATATTGCTGTAACTTTATCCAGTGTTGCATTTTACCCAGCAGACTCTCTGCAGTCTATCTGACAGGCTACATTGTCTGATTTCTGTCTGTGTTAACCAATTATCTTTGCTAATATAGTTGATTTGCATTTGTAGCAAATTTCCCCTTTAAGTTTTGCCAGTGTAGATAACACCTCTCCACACATGAAGAGGTTTCTGCTGTTATTTGAAAAGATCAGATGGTAATTTAATTTTTTGAGATAATAGTTTTCTTCTCTAGGGCAGTATACTAGCTGGGAATTATAAGGAATATATCCTACTGAAAAGTGGGAATGTGTGAATTCTTACGTAAGAGGGAAAATAAGTTTGGATTGATGTGCGGAAAGACAGGAGCTATGAGAATCCTTATTACTGAGATGGAGAGCACATCACTCAGAGGAGTGTAATTTATGTGCTACACAGTAAATGATAATCCGGAAAAACATATTGAGTACTGCCTTTATTACATGTGGGCTTTCTTTTGAAAGAAAATAATTATACTTTTACAATATATGTTATGTTCTTTTTATTTGACTAGAAGTTGCAAATCTTTCTTTTTTTTTTTTTTTCATAGTTTTACCACTGTCACACCAATTTTGTGAATTCTTTTCCTGCGTAATTATATTGGCAACAACAAATATAAGAAAAAATCCTAATGCCTTTTTTCCCTTTATGCAGTTTATTAATCTAACACATTTTTTTAATCTTTTTCAGAATCCTCAATTTAGTAACACTTCTACTTATGTCATCTATGCTCACTTGCTAAGACAGATAGCAGCCTTAACAGAAGCTGACCATCATTTCCTAGTGCACTGGTCTAAAAAGTAAAAAAAAAAAAAAAAAAAATTAAAAATTAAAAATTCCATTTTTAGGATTACAATTGTTACTGTATTTCCATTGATGTTGACTGTTATATAAATAACATGGAAGTTAATTTAATTGACTAAAGAGAGTGGGTTTTGTTGTTTTCAAAGTACATTTGGACATAGTCCACTAAGTGATACTGATTTATAGATGCAAACTGTATAAAATATATAAAAATGAATATCTTTATGCATAAAAGCCTTACTTATGTAAGTAATTTTTCCGTAACACATGCAAAATAACTTATGTATGTAGATTTTTTAGGTATATGTTTACATGGTATTATTAATAAAAAACATCTTTATGATCTTTGTTTAAATAAAGATTTATCTTGCATAATTTGCAAAATATACTGTAACTTTTACTGTCCTGTATGAAAACTACAAATGAAATAGTCTCTGCTTTGTAGTCTAATAGAAGTGGTGAGAGAGTGTAGTTAGGGCATTAGATTTTTAATTAATTGAAATAACTCTATAAAAGTTATATTAAGGTGAATGCCCAAAGAGCAGCTTTTGAGTTGGTATGCAAGTCATCTTCCTTATAGTGACTGTGCAAAAAGTTCAGTCTAGCGTGAAAAAAAAAAAGTGTGAATGGCCATATTCAGGTTGTACAGGGTTCTGAGCAACCTAATGAGCTGAAAATGTCTCTGCTCCTTGGAGGGGGCTGGACTAGATGGCCTTTAAAGGTCCCTTCCAACCCAAACCATTCTATGGTTCTGTTCACAATTCACTTATCTCCTAGGGAATCTGTTAATGAAGGATTTTCTTCTCTGCAAATATGGAAATTTTATTTCCCTCTCCTCACCCTGTAATATGTCTAGATTTGCTTAAAATTGTGGCAATATATGATTAATTTATTTGAATTGGTGTTTGCAAATAAAGTTTACCCTCTTGGTTAAGGATGCAATAGGCATATTGATGGCTTTATTCTTAAAACATATTAAAAATCTAAAGCATTAAAATAGGAGAGCTGTTATTTAGAAAGGCTGTTTTAATATATCTACTACATATGTGTATTGTTGGGAAATTATGGAAGTGGTACAGCACATAATTTAAAATGTGCACTTGTCACAAGCGTATGAAGTATTTTCCACTCTTTGTTCAATAGGACCAAATATGTCAAAATAAAAAAAAAAATTGAGAATTTCTCAGTATTGAGATTGCGGAGTGAAACAGCTAAGGATTTTGTTTTCTTTACTGAACGTCAAGAACAAGTAATGATTCTATTGCTTTTTTTTTCTTTTTTCTTTTTTAGATTGCAGGCGTTAAAAAGCTTAGTTAGGGGTGCACTGAAGAGCATTGCTATGTGCCAAAGTTTATATTTGGAATTTTGTTTTTATGTATAGGACAAAAGCATGTTTTAAAAAAACAAACAAACATTGAAATCTGATAATATGAACTCTAGTGTGAACAGTAATCACATGAGAGTAACTGCAGCATGTTTGTTTTAGGATTTCACAGAGGAGGTTCAAGCAGCTGGTGGACAGGTTACTGCAATTTATTTCTTTACGCCTGTTTCCTGCAAAACCTGAAGAGTTTCCACCTATGGTGAAATGTACCTGGTGGATTCCATCAGCAACCAAAGTCTTGGCTTTATTTAGTAGGTGTTTTCTTGAACTGTGTATGCATACATATGTTTTTGTGTGTGTGTGTGTGTGTGTATACATATGCACACACATACTGGGATGGGGGATAGTTTTATACCTCTGCTCTTCTGAGGGAGACTGACAATGACGGTGGCACAGTACAAACTACAATAAAGTGCCAAAAAGTAGTAAGCAACAAAAAATATTTTCTATTGGCGGGTCTCACTACTTGCTTTCTAGTAGAGGATAATTGCTATGCATTATTTTCCTATAAGAGCAACTGAAGATCATTCAAACAAAAATCCCACAGAAGTAACAAATGGTTAAGGTTTCTCTTAGATTTATGAAGTGTTTTAAATGTTTAATTGCCAGAACTTCTTCTGTAACTGGCTTACCCTCACAGAAATATTTAGCATCTAAGAGAAGTTAGGTAACGTATATGGCTCTTAAGTCCAAAACTACAGCTTAAAAAAAGTAAATCCCTATCCAATTCAACACAGAATACAGCAAATTTGACCACTGCAAATGCAAACCTTCTCTTCCACTCATCTCCAATAGCTTAGTGATTAGAGCATTTACTATGGAAATGAGAGGCTTAAGGTCAGTCCCCTTTTCTTAAGAGGGAAAACTCCTTTCTCCTTTCTAGGAGAAAATGAAACCACCAAGTGAAAATTAAGATTGGAATGAGAATATTTTCATTTTGCTGTTAAATTAACTTTTACTTAAAAGCATTCTACACAGTCCTGCCTGTCTAGAGTGACAGTTGAGACACATAAGCTCAACTCTATTTAAAACCAAGACGTGTTGTCTAGTCATCTATGAAAGAGTTGCTAATTCCTTAATTCTAGGAAAAGAGATATTTAGTAATTCAAAATACACTTCTGTCTGTCTGATAAAGAATTAAATTATGTTTAAGTGCAAATAGAGAGAACTTTTATTACCTATTTGACATTATACGAATGTTAAGTGATGAGATAGGCAGCTTAAATGTGAATTGTTTTTCTTCATTTGGTCAAGTACTGAATTTTTATACTGATGACCCTAGATGGTATAATAGTTACCTGAGGATACTTTGCATACTGTGTTTTGTGCCCATTCCTTTCCATTGTTTTTGCAAGCCGATATCAAAGTCAAACAGACAATTGTTAACTGGAAAGTATGTAGATGTTATATCCATAGCTATGTTTGAAATTAAATGTAGGTGTTTAAGAAATCCATCTATCAAACTGCTTTTTCAGCACAACATAGCATTCTTCATGCGTGAAACCTTAACTTAGTGTATGTCGTTAAGTGGGCTAGAGCCAAATGGAGGTTCTCTTACCATAAATGGGCTGAACTAGGGATTTGCTATTTTCCACAGCAATTAATATGATGACATGTAGTGATATGTTATAGTTGTAATTCTATAGCTAAGACTGAGACAAAGTTGTTAATAGATGATCTGGCTTAAAGTTTCTGAGGTGACTGGTGGTCAGGATGCCTAGAAAACAGCTGTGCCGAATTCAGGCAGTATTTTTAAAGACTTTTATATTTTCTTTGTAGATGCTGCAAATAGTCTGATCAGTCCTTCTATTATTTCATATACGGATTTCTATAATTCTACGCTTGATCATATTGATCTTATGGAAGAATATCATAGCTGGCAATGTTATGGAAATTCTCACAGGTAAGAGGAATACTGTTTGTTTCTTGTTAAGCAGTATTTCAAAGCACTATATGCTATGTATATCTATCATATATAGTGTATCTATACCGTGTGTATGTGTGGTATACATGCTCTTTATGTGTACGTAGAGCCACATTAAATACTACATTTTATTGGGAAAACAAAGTATGGCCACTACTTGCTATACTTGCTGCTGTATAGATGTGAGATTGACTGTAATAAATCTCATTCTAGCTTTGCAAACTGGAGAAAAAAATATGTAAAATACAGATTTTAATAATGAGTTTATTATTTATTGGTATAGATGTCTAATTGTGTCTTACTACAAACATATTTTAACCTCCAATACATTCATAGAAAGTGATGTGTGCATACTTACTGCTTAGTGATGAAAATGTATCTAATTATCTTTATATATGTGGCTCCAATCATATTTGTTTGTGGAATCAGTTGCACTCTTTCTGTTAGATGAAAATAAACACACAAGTTAAATCTGCACAGACTCAAAGCTTGCAAAGGTATTTCTCTTCTTATGGCAGGCAGCCAGCAGTATGATTTAGAAACTTCTAAGAAACAGACATTTCATCTTTCTGCTGAAGTTTAAAAATCTTACTAAAGTTTTCTTAATTAAAATGTTATTTTGTATAGCTCTATTTTTCAGCATATCAGTATGTATCACTCAGTCTTTATAGCTTGAATCACAAGATCAATTAAAATTTCCCCCTATTTCAAGACTTTTTCAGTAAGCTAATTTAAGACACCAGCCATCCAAGTGTAGCTTTTTGTTTATTGCATGTGTAATTTTTAATGCCTTTAGCAGCAGTTGAGGAAAAGTTGGAGAGCATAATTTGCTCCACCAAAGCAGGTATTTTAGGCTAGGCTTCTGTTTAATACTTGATATTCTGCTTAGAAAGGAAGAAAAGAAAAAAAAAAAAAAGCAGAAACCAAAAAACAACCAGAACCCATGACACATGATAGCAATAAAGGTACAGTAGTCTTTGCCTCAATCAAAGCGTTGTGATCTGAATACTGCTGAGATTAATTTTTTTTTTTTTTTTTTTCCCTCTCCCCCCCACTGGCACCATCTGGCTGTTTTGGGACCCACTTATGAAAGGGCTGTGAGATTTCCACCCGCTCCAGTTCTTTTCAGTTAGCTGGGCCACTGGGAATTCAATATATATCGAACAAAACAAAGTTTACTTGATACATAATTTCTGGAGTAGCTGGAGAATAGCTGTATTATTGTTGTGGTTTAGCCCTAGTCACCAGGCAGTTGCTTGCTCTCCCTCCCCAGTGGGATGGGGAAGAGAATTGGGAAGAAAGGAAAACTCATGGGTTGAGATGAAGACAGTTAACTAGAATAGCAAAGGAAAACTACAATAATAACAAAACACAGGGATACTAAGATATACAAAATGAACAATGTACAGTTTCTCACCACCTGACATCCCAATGACCGAGACCAAGCAGCGATCATTGAAAAAGAAACTGAGCAGCAAGTAAAGGAGCAAGAGAGAGAGATCCCCCTCTCCAGCCAACTCCCATGTATATACCAAGCATGGCATTTATGGCATGGAATACTCTCTTTGGCCAGTTTGGGTCAACTCTTCTGTCTGTATCCCTCCCAGCTTCCTGCACCTGCACATTAGTGAGACCTGGAAAGCTGGACAGGGTCCTTGGTCTCATTAGCAATAACTCATAACATCAGTGTGTTTATTGACATTCTCCACATATCAAATCCCATACTAAATCCAAAACAGGGTGGCAAGTGAGAGGAAAATTAGCTTAATCCCAGCTGAAACCAGTACAGTTATTTTTAAAGTAAATTTAATTATTTTACTTTGTTACAACCACAATTTTTTCCAATTTTACATCTTTTAGCTCTGTGTTGCTCCACTTACAAACAAAAAAAAACCAAAATCAAAACCAAATCAACACAACAATCAAACCAAGACTATATGCTTAGAACTAAGAAGGCTAAGCAGGAGCAAGTCCTGGTTTACCTTCCATATGAAATACTTTGAAATACATAATACTTCCAACTAAGTCAACACTCCTTGGTAAAACATTTTGGATTAGGATTTCCAGGAGACCAAGTGAGAATATTTTTCCTCATTTTCCTTTCTTTCCTAAAGACATTAGAATCCAGAGCTTCTGACAGGCAGGATTCAGGGTGCACATGCAGTCTCGATTGAAGATGCACACATAAAGTCTGAAGCTCAGAGTTCAATATGAACTTCTGCTAGGTGATACATGAGCTAAATTAAAAAAAAAAAAAAAAAAAAAAAAAAAAGAGAGAGAGTAACAAAAAAGTCTTTTACATTGATGATTTCTGAAGTTTTCCGAAACTCTTTGAATTATTTGACTGCAGTGGAATGTGGCTGTGATCTGATATTTTAGAAGGGCTAAACACTTGTAACCTTGGGTTAAGTCTGAAGGACCTATGGAAAATCAGTTCCTTTGAAAATCAATTCTGCAGCAAATAAGCCAAACTAAAAATATTTCTACTGTGTACCTAAGAGTGCTGTACTGAGATATCTTATTAAATACAAGAAGAGCAGCTATTATCATTTTCTTTAATTCAGTGTAGCAATTAAAATTTAGTATTTAAAGCAGAAGATGATTGGTTTTTATTAGGTCTATTGATAATGATAGGCAATTAAAAAGAGCTTTATTGAGGAAAAGTATTATTACTAATTACAATTTCTAGTAGTATTTGCAAATAACAGTTTGTTCTACTGAATTGAGTATCTATGTATGCAACACAAAAACTCAGCAGCTATTTGCAAATTACTGTCAGTGGAGGGAAGGTAGTTACTGAATGATAATGCAAAGATTCAATCTTATATTCTTAAAAAGAAAATAATATGCTAGATGCTAAAAAGGAAATGTTTTCTCTTTTCTCTTGTTTTTAGGTTTTCTTTCTGTCAATACCCATTTATTATTTCTATAGCAGCAAAAAAAGTTATTATTCAAAGGGACTCAGAACAACAGATGATAAGTATTGCACGGGTAAGTCATTTAGTGATAAATGTTTGTCTCGTCTGTTGGTAATTTGTAAGTTTTTGTTAGGTTGATATTACATATAGCCTTTCATCACAACTTCTAGTATTTTGGACTACTCTGAAAAAGAACTTGAGCCATTTTACTATTACTAGTCTAGAAATGTTCATGCTGCATTATCAGTATTTTTAAATGCTTAGTTTCAGGATGCTTATAAGTACCAGTGTTATGGAGAAACAATTTTTTTTTTCTTACTTTTTTGAGAAACCAGCATAATGTGCTAGCATGTTAAATTAATAAAATAATTAAGAAAGAAAAATGACAATTTTGGACTATTTCCTATTTTGTTCTGTGAAGATACGTTGTTGTGTAAGACCAAGATGCAACTGTATGTTCACAAGTCACAGAAGAGGTACTGCAGCCTCTTTTGTTTTTAAAGAGGCATTGTGTGCCTCCTTCAGTGGTAATTTTCTTCAGGTGCTAGGCGATACTGGTTTCCTCTGAGCTCAATATGACATTGCTGTCTTGCTGGATGTGTCTTGTGAATAGCTAAGTAAAGCACAAGCCAGCCTCTGGAATCTTTTGGGTATGTGTTTAACTATCTGGGGAGTTTAAAAGATTGCTGTGCAGTTGCTGCCTTCTTGTTAAACTTTCTGTTGATAAGTTAGTTTGAATATGGTGTAAATGCTATTTGGAGTAGAAAATAAATTGCTCTCCATCTCATCGAAGATATTTAAGCAGCTATCGTATTAGGATAATGTCTTTAATGCAAGATAATGACTTTTTACATTTAACAAGTGTGGCATTTTATCTTTTAAATGAAGATTTTGCACGTATAATGTTTCTTTTTCGTGTAAACAGCAAAGCCTTGTGGATAAAGTCTCTCGCAGACAGAAACCTGACATGAATATGTTGTTCCTAAATGTGAAAGTGAGGAGGACGCACCTTGTTAGTGATTCACTTGATGAGGTAACAAAGATGTAATTAAATGGTGTGTTGCTGCAGAACAGCTATTGCACTTAGATTTCAGTTTAATAAGTCATGTTTAAATCTTTCTGTGCTAAGAGATAGAGAATATAACTGTATAATAAAAGAACTGAATTACGATGTCACAATAGCAATGCTGCAAAATAGATTAGATATTCTGGACTTTATTTTTTGTCCTCATGCTCCTCCATAGCTAAGCCCGTAATGAACATATAAACTTCCATGCCATGCAGTATGTATGTGTTTGCAATTTTTATCTTAAGAAGATAGTGCATAATTATTATGTTATGTAGAACTTGGTTCCACGATAGGAGCATGAATACTAAGTGACTAATCACTAATGAGTTTATTCTGTTCTAATTCTTGGAATGTTTTTATTCTTTTCCTTCACTAACTTCTCTATCTTATAACAATTATTTTAGGCTTTATTTTCTTAACTTCTTATGTTGATTTTAACTGATTCCTCATATTCTTGAATGTAATTTTTCCTTTTTTTAGAAATTAAACTGATGTCTCCATTAAAGTAGACAATTCTTCAGTATCCACTGAACCTTCCTAATTAACATTATTTCATGGAATATGAAAATACTCTTTCTCAACACTAAAAACAGAAGACCAAACAATTTCTGATTGCTCATGTTCAGAAAACATAAGTTTAAACTTTTTTTTCCTAGGTTAGAGCCTGTCTATTTTGACCTTCTCTCCTAAGGTAGAAGAAATACTGCTTTCTCTCAGGCATTGTAGGCACTGAAATAATAGAGAGCAACCTCAAGAGCTCTGATAGCCAAAATAATCTTGTATTTATTTATGATGTTTTCTTCTGCCCATCTCAGGGATGAGTAAGAAGGTATTATATTGTCCATATTCTCAAAAGTGTGGGGAATGGAAGGTGAGAGAAAGATGTCTTATTTGTGTTTCAAATCTAAAAAAAAAAAAACAATTTGCTAAGGAAAATTACTTCAGCTAATAATTTGTGTCATATAATACAAATACCTATAGTTATAAAATTTGTGCAACGGGAATTTACTTGAGCAGCTAGCGACATAGGAATTATTTTAGCACATGCATCTTTCTGACTAGTTTAAACACTTTCTCTGGAGCTGGCCAGAAATTAATGATTTAAAATAAAACTGGATAGGGGCTTAATGTGAAATACCCCTGATAATTGTGAAAGGCTGTAATCTAATTCTTTGCAGATCTTTTGCATTCCTGGATGAAATGCTGTCTCTTATGACAAAGGAATGAAAAAAGCCTCTTACTATTGTCCAAAAAATAGTATTACAAAATAGCTGACAGATTTTACAAAATAGCTGGCAGATACCTGATGCTGAACAGAACGATGTCCAAATGTTGACAATTTTAGTTACCTCCTTATTTCTAAATATCCCCAAAGTATGTCTAATTTAAAAAAAAAAAAATAATCTGTCAGTTCTTGGCAGAATGTCATCTTTGTAGGTAAAAAAATTTTATAGGTCCGAAGTATTACAGATAGACTCAATTCATTGTATCTAGTAGCTTATTAAAAGTCTGTTTGCATACCACCTAACTGCTTTTCAACGCTAGAAAGTGGCACGATGTGCAAGGTAGTTGACAATGTCAAGCAGTATGATCATCTTGCTTCTGCAATTCAATCATTGTTTTAATATAGTTTTGACCTATTAGTGGGAGATTATGCAAATTACTAGTTTAAACAAAGCAAGACCGGTAGAAACAGAGATGTGTTCTCTATGGCTGGAGGTACTGATAATATATTAAATCTCCTTTTTCTTCTTCACTACTTATTTTGCAACAGCTAGCAAGGAAGAGAGCAGATCTGAAAAAGAAGTTGAAAGTCACATTTGTAGGAGAAGCTGGTCTTGATATGGGTGGCCTGACAAAAGAATGGTTTCTTCTTCTAATTCGCCAGATTTTTCATCCAGATTATGGTGAGTCCTCATAAATGCTCTTAAATACAACTTGGAAATGTGTTCATTTTAAATTATCGAAACAGTGATGGATAAGAATTTTCATTAATCCAGTATTAGGCAGACCAGTTACTAACTGATGTAAAAACAAGAGTAGGCAAGTTAGAACTGTATATAGATTAGAAGTTTTGGCATAGAGGAAGGTAGAATAGAGTGGGAAGTACTTTAAGAGCTTTGAAGATCTTGGCTTTTGACAAGGAGGTTCAAGCATTGCTGAAAAACTGAGATTTTGCTTCACTAGTATGGCAAAATTAGTGTGAACAAATCTCTGATCGATTGAAAGGGTGAGAATTAAAATTACGATTCAACTTTTTAAGACTTTAGTCATGCTAAATATTGTTTCAGAAGCTGGAGGCTCAATGTTTATGATTTGTTAGTATCCCTAGGCTACTGAGCGTACTGGATATGAAGCAGGGAGGATTCAAGACTACCAGTGGAATTTTTTTTTTTTTCCTTCCTTCAAGTTCTTCCTCTGATATATCTGTGTTGATAGTGTTTCTATGTCTATCCAGAGACAGGATCTTGATTTACCTCTGGGCAGATGAGAGAAGGCTACCACCTATTTTATGGAGTAGGACAAGAATAATTTAAATCTCTTGCAACTCAAATGGAATGAGGCCTTTGAAAGGGTTTCCATTTATCTTCTGAGTAGAAAACTCTTATGAATTTTCTATGAGTGTTAGTGAATTGATAGACCTACTAACAGACTAAGAAGAATAAGCAAAAGCTATGCAAGCTATTGAAATACTGACACTTGTCTGCCCCTGGAAATTTTCTAGAATTCACACAACTATATCTGTGAATTTGTATATTTGGATTTAAGAATAAGTTTCTTCTGCTTAGCTTGGTTGCAACTGGAATATGATATTCCTGTTCCAAAATAGTAAGAGTCTTAAAGCAGCCTCTGAAGTAGATGGTCTAGCAAATATTCAAGTGTTCATTTTAAGGCCAAATGTATTTTTGTCACCTGCCATCCTTGCCTCTTTCTTCTCATGCTGCATTTCCTATTTTTACATTGCACTGGGCTGTCTTCTTTGCTAGTTTAGGGAGTTTTCCTGGTTTTCATAAGTAGCTACAGTTCAATGCTGTTACTGTGCTCAGTTCTGGCAAGTTGCTGACTCTGGCCTCCTGTGTATCAATTGTTTCCATTTGCACTGATTTTTTTAGTAAACAGGAGATTGGAAGACATGAATGAGAATTTATAATCAAGTAGTTCAATCTACTTGTTTTATATTGCTGTAGATGGATCTGGGTGGGTTTCTTTCCCCACTTTAATATGAGTCAGATTTCCTCAGCTGTGCATGGATAAATTATTGATGTTATAATGGGTTAAAGTGTTCCCAGGCTGGCTCTTAAATTAGAAATAATGATTTCCAGGGACTTAGTGTAACACCTGCTAGTCATTGAATGAATGAATGCAAGAGCTCGTCTATCTTTGCCTGGAAGTGTTCATGTCCCTTAAATGCATGGTCCTCTGCTGTTTATAGGACTTCTTCTAAAGGTCTAGAGTTTTAAGTCAGAAATATGTCCTCAGATCTGACAAGATCATTAGTTGCCTCTAGCCCTTTTTCTACTAAAAAGGGGTCTGTGTGGAGTGATGACATTTGGTGATAACAACCTTAATAGGAAACAATTTATCCTGGAGAAAGTGTTCTGTAAGTTTGACAGTTCTGTTAGTAAAAATGTGTTGTCAGCAGAGCTTGGCAACTGATGAATTTGGAAACATTTGAGAGTAGTTTTTTTTTTTTTCACCAGCTCTGGCAGGATTCCTCTCTTTAAAGTGTAAATTCTTTCATTGATATGACTGTCAGCCAAGTGTGGGAGGAGTTCAGAAATGTTCTCACCTCTTGGAAAGGGTCCGTATACTCTACTGTCTTTAATGTTTAAATGGCAAATAATGAATGTCAGAAGCTTGGAAGGAAAAACATAAGAAAACATCACTGTTGTTGCCCTTTCCGGATTAGCTGATCCTGCACATTTAACCTCTGAAATTAAAGAACTCTGAATTAATTCAGTTGTCTGCCCTTCTATGTGTGTTACAATGCTTTCTTCATCTTGGTGCAGACAATTAATAAATGGGACTTGAGACGTATTTTGTTCCAGCATCACTGCCATCTTTCAATATGTGAACCTTGCTCTGCCTTATATGCAGCTATTCTGTTGCTTCTGGTAAAGGCAGTATGTAAACCTGTTGTGATGAGCACCTTTTTGAGCTAAAGTTCAAAAGATAAAGTTAGATTGTTCAGAACAGTAGGAGGGAAAAATATGAAGGCAGAGTTTTATGTGTAATTTTTCATAAGAACTAGATGTCCCTGAGACACAGATTGGATTTTTATTCTTTTTTTTTTTCATCCAAAGGAGTTTGATTTTTTCATGTAAATCTTATTTTTCCCCAACTTTGTCTTCAAACACAAATGCAGTGAGCTCCTGCATACAAGAGGTCCTTAGAACTCTTCAGCGCTTTGGTTTGTACACCAGCTGTGGAAACAATAATAAGCTGTCAGCTCATTCAATCCCAAGAAATGCCCAAACCAGTCATCATGTTTTATCCAGTTTAATTCTGCATTGCTGAGGTTAATTTCACTGTTAGTGCACACTTAACTAGAGTGTAAGTGTCTTCCTTCTCTGAGCAGTACTTCCTAGGCATCTTAAAGATGTTATGGTTTCTTTACATAGATTTTTACTTCCTATTACTCTTTAAAACAGAGTGATCTGTTCCTGATGCAAATAGCAGTCAAACTAGTCTATAGTCATGATTTCAGTAGGATCTAGCTTGTCATCTAGACCAGTGGGTAGCTCTTTTGGGGTATTTGTGGTTTGATTTATTTTTTAACTTCTCTGAACTAATTTTTTGACAGAAAATATGAAACATACCCCTTTGCTGCTAGTGTGCGTATAAGATAAACCATTTACAGCTTTCTGTTCTAAGAAGGTAAAGCTTATGGTATTTGCATCATGGGACTCATGCAGGCATTTTTAAAGGTTGTCATCTGCTGTTAAGCCGGGAAGGGAGGAAGAAATGGCTTTACGTTGCAGCAAGAAAATTTTTGGTTAGACAGATAACGTTTTTGGCTGTACAGATGATGAATTACAGTGAAGAAACAGATTATGCAGAGACAGTGCAGAATATCTGTAATTAGAGGTACTGAAGAACGCATTGCACCAGCACCCAGCAGGGCTGGTGGGCTTGGGCCTGCTTTGGGCTTGGCACTGCTCTTGGTAGTCCTTGCCCAAGCACCTGCAGGCTCCTACTGTGGCTGGGAAGATGGGGCTGAGAACAAGCATGGAGATAGAGGCCCTCCTAGGAGCACTTTTAAGGGTGCATATGTGACAAAGATGAGGTTTTGTACAACTTTTTATTGACACTCAGGCTTTGTAAAGGCCACCATTCCTGTTTTGCAGGCATGTTTACCTACCACAAGGACTCACACTGCCATTGGTTCAGCAGCTTTAAGTGCGATAACTATTCTGAATTCCGATTGGTTGGAGCTGTATCCTTTTATGTCTGCTAGACGGTGTAATAGAGTATGCTCAGTAAAATTTTATAGTATTTTTTCCAAGTTACTTAAAATATTATTTATAATATGGATGTGTGGGGTTTGCCCTTAACATTTGACATGTGTAGCTTATGGGACTTGCTGTCTATAATAGCATCACCTTGGATATTCGTTTCCCACCTTGCTGTTACAAGAAATTATTGAGTCCTCCCATTGTTCCCTGCGATCATAACACACTTGTAGGCATCTGTGATGTCACATTAGATGACCTGTTTCAGATTATGCCTGTAAGTATTACCTTTTTCAAAGAGGCTAAATTACTGATTTAAAACCTGTTTTATTTCTATTTAGTACTTGAATTATAAACTATTTCAGAATGGCCTTTTTTCAACACAGGCTGATGAAGTCTCCTTTTCTTCTGCTGAAAACAGGAATTGTCCATGTTTTCTAGCACAGCAGAATTTTTGTTGATCTACATGAAGTTAGAATACCAAAATCTGCTATGAGCATTCTAGACACTTCTTCCATAGTAAAAAGAAAAATGTAACAGTTTAAACCGAAATTAAAATAAATATATAAACACACATTAATTAAGAAGTGAGTTATTCTTTGTGTACACATTTTGAATATACAGCTTTTTCCATGACACTTCCTATGTAATGATCCTGTGTAATGAAGTAATGATTCTGGCACATCCTTGCGAAGTACATCACTCAGCTTTGTAAATTTACTAAAGAGTTTTTACTCATATTATAGGAACTGGCTCATGGACTAAGTGAACTTCTATCCTATGAAGGCAACGTCGAAGAGGATTTCTACTCAACCTTTCAGGTCATTAAATGCACAATTATAAGTGATTCTCAAACTCATTTGGTAATTTTGACCAACATTTCTGCAATCAAGTGGCCTACTACTATGTGATTACTGATTGTTTGGAATGTAGCTTCAGGGGCATTAAAGCTTGCTTCAAGAACCAACCTAATGCTGGGGCCTCGGCCCATACAGAGGCTGGCTCTGTTACCAGGCATTAAGCTGTTGTCCTTTGGCAGTGAAGGTGGATCTGAGTACTAACTGTGAGGGTCTTGTGGCCAGCTGCTGGTGCTTTTTGAGCTCTCGGCTTGCTCTGACACCATCACCTTGCAATCAATGGCCTGATTGGTGGAATTCATCTGGCTGCAAAACAATCCTTTTTCTGTCTAACCCAGATGCTTTGACTAGCTTTGGCTCACATCTGGGTTATTTCATATGCTTTGTCAAGGAAAAACTTCACTTGAACAATAGCTTGTTCAAGTTAACAATAGTTTTGTCTGACCTGTATGTCTAATTGCTACTTCAATCAATAAAGTCTTTTTCATTTATTCATTGTTTTAGAACCCATACTAGTTAGTAAAATTTCATTCTGATTTATAGATGTGTATTGGACTAGTACTGACCTTTTTTTCTCATCTTTGAATTACATTATTGTCAGACTATATGAGAATTTTTGTAAAGTGGGTACTCCTGAGCTCTTAGGTAAGCTACAGTGGAACAAATACCTTCTTAATTGTATTTGATGCTCCTAAATTGTTCTTTTCTATGAAAAACTCTATGGCTGTAGAGCCTGCATGTCAGTTTGATATGCCACTGTGTAGCAGGGTCCGTTTTTCTACTTTGAATACCAATTTCTTGAGCAATTTGTTGAAAATTGTAATATTTAACTTTTAAAAATGCCACAACGCTGAGAATTACAGCATGTGCTAAAGAGAGACAGGGGAAATACATGAAATAATAAATAAAAGCTTTGTACTTCGTGAGTGTATGAATGTATTTTCCAGTACTGACCTTGACTCCTATTTTTCTCCAGGTTTTTCAGGAAGAATTTGGTGTTATAAAATCTTATAACTTAAAGCCAAATGGAGATAAAATCCCAGTCACAAATCAGAATAGGAAAGGTACTTCAGTACATATTAACTATACATATTTGGCAGGTTTAAGTTTGTTCTTTTTTTACTTCTTACAAGCCTAGGTTTCTTTAACAAAGTGTGAAAATGAAATTTCATTTCATGTAGTCCGTTCCGGTACGCCTACCAGTTTAATCGTATCTAAAATGAAATGCATTCATTTTTCTTAATTTAGTACAATTTGAGAGAGCACAACAAATGATTGTTTAAAATTATTGTGATGTAACAAAATGTTTTCCTTTTTTAGAATATGTGCAACTCTATGTTGATTTTCTTCTCAACAAGTCAATCTACAAACAATTTGCAGCTTTCTATTACGGATTTCATAGTGTCTGTGCTTCATATGCATTGCTGGTAAGAATAAAATGAAACATAACGTTTCACTTTCAAATATGTGACAGTGACTTATCTAAATTAAACAAATTATGCTGGATGATTTAAGGATTTGTGAAGAATAATGATTAATCAATGTAGTTGATTAATTGAACATAAGCAGAAATGAAGCAGGTAATCAAATGTTCTCTGCAGTGTTCCATTGAAAACAGATAAATAAAACTCCACAACCTAAGTTTATCAGTATGCATTCACAGACACTTCACAGGCTCTCATGTGAATGTTTACAGGGATTCTGTGTATCCTACAGTTATGAGCAGCAGAGCAACTATGTCTGAGTGCTCGAGTGACTCCTCTGAAAATACATATTACTTCTTGCAGGAAGAACGCTCAGTGAGGTTGAGATTAAACATTCTTCCACATTCAGTCCTCTTTGGCTGTTGGAATGCCTTTTGTAATTTACACCATCCCTTGTGCAGTAAGATGAGAAAGAAGAGGCAATTAGAATTTGCATGAGATTTTCTTAATTCCTGTGAAATTAACCAAGTATGACACACTTCCAGCAAAGTGAGATGTGGCTAAATGCAGGGAAGATTCTGGAAGGAGAATGAAAATCCATGGAAATGCCATGACATACTTTAATGCAATTTAATGATGTAGTAAATGAGTAAGTAGGTACTGCAGTTTAAGCTTAGTGGTCATTAAGCTATGATTTATTGTTACATGTATTTGCTTTGCACAGCAGTGTGTACAACAAGAGTCAAATTCTGTCAGCCACTGCTACTCATCAGCCTACATGGGGACTTTTCAGTGTAAATGAAATGGAAATTGTAACCAAAACTGAGATCAAGACACCACACACACCCCTCTCCCCTTCCCTGGAATTCCATATGTACAAACTTAATTTTCTTCCTGACCCATTTGTAATCTAATCAGATGACAAGCAAGTCAGTGTAGTAAAAGTAAGAATGAAAAAGAAGTAAAGAACAAAAGAAATACAGTAAAATATGGTGTTATCCAGTAATTTGTTTTTTACTGTGTACAGCAGTAAGAGATTTTTTTTTAAAGTATTGAGGAATTAATTTTTCTATAAAACAGTATGTATCTATGTTACAGATTTATATTGAATGCAATTCTGATATTTTTTCTATAATGCCAAAAGAAAAATTTAATCTGACTCTAGTAGCAGCATTTCTCACCTTTAAAAAAAAAATATTTTATTCTTAATTTCTGGCAGCTACTTCGTCCAGAAGAGGTTGAAATTCTTGTCTGCGGCAGTCCTGAACTGGATATGTCCGCTTTACAGCGAAGTACCCAATACGAAGGCTACCAAAAAACTGATCTTACTATACGGTAGGCTTAATTTTTTCATGCTGAGTTTAAAAGCATCAGAGAATGGTAGACTGTTGGCAATAATCTCTTCAAGGATAATATGAGAATGATTGAGGTTTTAAAAATTTATTTCCAAATAAGACAAAGACACTATTAAATTGTCCATAAGTAGGAAGAGTTAGATCATTAATGGAATAATGTGTTGCTGAATACCTTTAAAAGATTATGATCAGATTGAAATTGAGATAGTTTTGAAAATGTAATTTAATCTCCTGCATAGTGAAATCCGAGTCTTTATTTTTATTATCCAGTCTTCTAAAAATGCTTTTTCCCTTCAAATTCTATTTGATACTAAGGACATTAATATAAATGAGTAGAAGGCATTTATATTTTTATAGAGAAGTTTGTTTGGGCATCATTTGAGAAGGCATAATTTCAAAATTTGTAAAATATTGTACTTGTCCTTAGAAATTTATCTAACCTTGCATATTACGATACTAGTGATGTCCTATATATTACGCAAATTAAATTTTCAGTAAGTAACATTCATAATGTAGAACTTGCAGTTGTATTATTATCCTCATACTATTTTGTCATGATATTGCATCTTACACAATTTTCTTCTCCCTCTGCCCTGAACACAGATACTTCTGGGATGTAGTACTTGGTTTTTCTCTTGATCTTCAAAAGAAGCTGCTACATTTTGCTACAGGAAGTGACAGAGTACCTGTGGGAGGAATGGCTGATTTGAATTTCAAGATTTCAAAGAGTGAAACATCCACTAATTGGTAAGTAGTTCTCAGGATTTTTAAAAATTTTTGTTAAATTATTTCCTGAGAATCCTTATCATGCTTGAATGTCTTTTTAAAGAAGAGCAAACAATGTATAAGGAAGAAACTGCATGGACTCCTTTAGTTTGTCTGAAAAATGTTGTTATACCCATTTATTGATTGCATAAATTTTGCAGGTGACCATCTGATACAAAATTGATTCTCCAGTCAAAGTTTACATTTAAGACCGGGAATTCTTTCTTTATAGAGATTCCTTACATGTTTTCAATTCAAATAAATTATTTTTTTCAATTGTTCCTAACATGACAGCTGAGCTAATGAAAATATACTGTGAATCACTATGAATTTTTCTCAATTCTTTGAGTCTATTTACCATTATGTATACCAGCCCCTGCAATTGCAGAAAATTCTTGCATTCTTTCTTGATGCTCTAAATAAAAAAATTTAAGATGTATGGCTGGAGGAGGTGTAGCATTCCTTTAGGATATTTGGTGAGTAAGTATATGACTGATACAGAGGTTGCTCAAAAGAAACGGGAACAAAGCAGCCTTGTAATTTCACTGTGACGGTTACATTGTTCATGCCAAGTTCTTATGTTTCTGGTAGTATTTTATTTTGCATTGAATTTACTTGAGACACTCCACGTACTTTCCAGCTAGTATTTTCCTTCTCAAGATTGGAGAAAGTCAGTTTAAATAATTTGGAAAGCTGTATAGAAAAGCTTACTGCTCTGAAGCTCACTGCTAAGCAGCAGTTGCTGCTAAGCAGTAATTACTGGCTTTACCTAGATTTCTCAAACATTTAAGATAATCAAAATACTTAAATGGAACTATATTTTTATAGTCAAAATTTTGTTGGGTTTTCTGTGGAGAGCTGAATTAAATGCATAAACAAAATAATTTTTTTGTTTGATTTGAAGTTGTCTCATTACTGTGGTACTTCTCATGCTTTATTCAATGAAGTAATAACTGGTTCCAGTAACATGTTAAAGGGATGTGAAGATCTGGTAAAAAAAGAAGAAAAATCAGTCAAATCAGTTGAATTTCTAAGTTCATTCTCCTGTAAATTTTTCTTTTTCTTAAAAATGGGCAAATATGTTTTGAAGTAGTGTGCATTTTAAAATTATGTAGGTCCATGTTTTGCAAGGTAATTGTTGCAGTCAGACTGCTTGCGCAGGGATAAACGTGACATGTTGGCATTGCGTTGCTCACACAATAGGATCAAAGAATATAATAGCTATAAGAATTGCCAAATTAATATCCAGTTTCCTAGCTTTCCAAATTCTGAAGCACGTTATTCCAGTCAGATTAACAGATGTTTGCTTGCTTGTTTAAAGGACAGAGAGGGGGAAGTAGCTTTGGTTTCCAGACCTGGGGGGATTCCACCCCTTTTCCAGAACCTTTGCTAATGACCAAAGGCCAAGCTGCTGCCGTTCAAAAGACGAAGGGCTTCAGTGAAAACAGAACTAGAGAGCTTTTGAGTCACATACTAAAATTTAACTTTTAAGGGTCCAAGTTTTAGAAATGTTCTGGTGTGTTGGGTTAATTCCAAATGTCAGGTTGAGCTTCAGCTCATTGTCTTTCTCCCCTCAAGTAATCAGTTGTACAACAAGTCTTATACCCTGAGTGGTATCCTGTGCATCACTTGAGGATCTAAAGGGCAAGAAGATCCCGTAGCTTCTTATTGTCTGTGGCTATGAGGCAGGATGTTAGTGTTATCTCATACTGATAGCAAAACAAATGCTTCTGCTACTGAAGAACAGTTCTCATCAAACTAATCTGTTCCAGTGAGGAGCAGAATTTCTAGGGTTTCAGTCAGACAATCTTAAGAGATATTTGTAATATATATTGAAACTCAGCTCTCAGAAGAAACTTGCAACTGAAAGTGTTGGTATGGCTAAGACCAGACCAAAATTTGTGAACTGTTTTTCCAGGGCTTCAATCAGCTCCTCGGTGCTCTGCACTAAGACATATGTCTGTAAGGATGTATTTTTACCAGGCTAAATTTTGAGTTCTGTATCCTTACAGTTACCTGTGGTTCACCAAGGTGTGTCTATACCTACTCCAGGACCCACCTTCCTTCTTTATGGTGTGGATTCTGATTATACTCAAATTTTGTATTTAGAGAAAAATGGATTTTGAAGTCATGTGCTACCTGGAGTTTGCAAAACCTAGAAGGAGATGTTTCCATGTTAACAAAAAAAAGAAAGGGATGGAGGGAGTTGCAGGCAAACTGTTTCACCTAAGGTGAAATAACAGTGGTGTTATTTGTGTTCAACAGAATTTGATCCAACACCACTAGGATAAATGTTCCTTTTATGGGGTTTCTTAATTAAGTAATGTTTAACTGAAAATGTGTAGGTAGTTGGCAGTGTTTTGCTTCTACTGTATTATTATTAAATATGTTTTGTTGGTGGTTTTTTTTTCAAATTATTTTAGGTTACCTGTGGCCCATACCTGCTTCAACCAGCTTTGTCTCCCTCCTTACAAGAACAAGAAGGAACTGAAGCAAAAGTTGATCATTGGAATTTCAAATGCAGAGGGTTTTGGCCTAGAATAAAATGAAGTACTTCAAGAACAGCATTTTTATGTAGCATTCACTCTCTTCTAATTGTGCCTTTAAGCTTTTGTTGTTATGTCTCTTGATACTGTGCCAGTCTTACCTAACTTAGATTTTTTTTTTTTTTTAATTAAATATTAAGTGTATGTTTTTTCCTGAATGGCAATATATTTACTGCTTGCTTTGTCACAGATGGTAGCTTTCTTCATACAAAAAGCTAGTCTATTTGATAAACAAAACCTGACTAAGACAATTTCTGAGTTATAGTTTGTTTCTGTTTTTTCTTAATAGCACTTTATCATTAATCATAATTCCTTTACATCGCAAGTATCCCACTGGGAGATAATATACCGAATATTTCTTTACTAGCTAATCCCAGTGGTAGAATGTTTTCAATTAACATGAATAATGGAAAAAATATAACATACAGCATGTAGCCATATTTTCACAAAGGCAAGTAGGAATTTTAGTCTTTATAAAAATGTATGCAGTTTTAATATTCTGGTTTTCCTTCTCAATGAAACAGGCTGTCTAAGAAGCATGTAAATAACTGCCTGTGAACAAATAGGGTTTTGATAGTGCCATTTACTGCTAAAAAAAATTATTTTTTATGAATAAGAAGTTTTAGATGTTCTATATTCAGCTTTTACAGATCAACAGGCTTGACTGTACGAGTGTTAAAAGGTACTTTTTTTCAGCTTGAGGGGATTCAAGTTCAAAATACAGGTATGAAGCAACTTGTATGATCATTCTTTGATAGCAAACTTACCAGATCTACTGTAGCATTATAGTAAACAAAACCAGATATTTAAAATAAATTCCACATATTGTGAAGTAGTTCAGGAAAAGCATGAAATCCACAACACATGGAAAACCGATACAGTATACCATGCTATCATTTTTTTCAGCAACTTTGTTGGAAGTCTTAAGTAAGCTGTGACAAAAGTGAATACAATAACATTTCAGTCAAATGTTGAAGCTTTCATTAACTTGAAGGCCAGCATTTAAAGACAATGTTTTGTGGTTTTCACTGCGCAAACTCGATTAAAAAAATTCTTGGTATGCCAGATCTGAGTTAGTGAATTAGGAACTGGGAAGAAAACTGGTTCTAAAATGCAGATGCAATTATAAGTCTGGGGTTAATTCATTAAATTGAAATAATTTATTAGCATGCAGTATGTTATTTTTTTAATATGAATAGCTGCTGTGCGTTCTGTAGATTTTTCTTTCAGCTGAATGAGGCTCAGATCGTTGAAGACACTTTGGCATCTAATTTGTCAGCTTTCCCCATTGACTTCTGCTGGGGCATGGATGCTTAAATATCTTGTAGTGTCTGTACTCAATTACTTATTTGCAATTAGAGTAAAATATTCTATTATTCTTGTTTTCCCTGTCTGTATAACTTACATACAACCAACAGATTTACACATAATGAACAAATTGATCTGCCTAATCTGTAATTTCAAAGCTGTTGTGGATTTTCTTCAATAGCTAAGTGTTGCATTTTATTATGTTTCCTAGAGAAGGTACTGGTGATTTTGTTGTTTTATTAAAGCAGAGATAAATAGTAGGATATTTTAAAATATGTGGCACTGTATTCATTGTGCTCTCCCTGAAACCAGTAATAAAATTTCCATTTACTTCAGCCTGGAACAAAACTAGGTTAGCACAGAGAGTGTTAAAAGCAGCACTTCAAACTTGTATGTTTTACATTGTTTCTCACAAATGAAGATCTTAAAATAAATCTTAATTTACAGGATTTCAGGTGTTAAAAAATAAATAACTTTCAACATTGCACTGAATGAACTAGTTAGCTTCAAGCAATGTTAACTTTCAAACAGCTGAATGTGGATGTAGGTAAGAAATCTGGAAACAAACACTTCCTCCCTTTCCCCTCTCTGAAGAATTGGATTCTTGGACCGTTGACTTATGAACAAATAGCTATACAGTTTATCTGAGAACACAGAAAATTAGCCAAAATATTTTTTTATGGCTTAAGCTCACTTTTAATAACTATTTATCTATTATTGTTAAAAGAAAAGCTTTATCTACTTATTTTCACTGAATTGCACTTTGCCTTGGGTTTAGTTTTATTTATTGAAGCTTTTTTGATTTACTGTGTAATATTACCTCAGAATTCTAAAAAGGCTATTGTATTTGCATCAGTTTTTAAATAAGATTGTTGTTCAATGACATTTTATATATTTCCTGATGTTGATAAATTAAATATTAAGTTTTGTATTTGTTAAATGAAAGCATTGCACTGTATTATATGAAGTAAGCCTCTGATCATTTTAAAACCTTTCCTCAATGATGTTTTGTTGTTCTTTTGTCTTGCCCTGTAATCCAGCAAATCTTTTTTTTATCTCCATCATTGTTTTGTACTGTACAAAAGAAACCTGGTTTGTATAAACCTGTTCATTACTAAGTATCTATTTTTAAGTATTAAAATTGTGCAGTCATTAAATAAAATATTTCCATTTCTGGCCTCACCTGCTTAATTTCAGATTTACAAAATTTCCAAAAACTTATCAGAATGGGTTTAAAAATATGATCAAGATATCTGCTTTTGTCATATTTTTCTTTTGAAAAGTTTTCTTTTGAAAAGTTTTCTTTACAGTAGCAGTTTCGCTAAAACATTGCATGGCTCACTGAAAAGGAAACTGAGTTTCAACTACCAGACATACACCAGAAGTATATTCCATATTTATAGTCAAAATTACAGGTGTCCCAGTGCATACAATAGTGTAACAATGCTGTAAAATAGCATGAATCCTCAACTTAATTTCCCTTTTTTTAAAATTTTTTTATTTTTTTATTATTTCCTCTGTTGCAAGATTACTTTGAGGTACAAGGAAAGACAAAGCCAAGCTGTTGTATGATTTATCTTTTTCCGACTAATTTTAACATTAATATCAGAAGAGGCAGGTGACAAGATCATACTTTCTCATGGATACAGGTCCTGATTACAGGACTAGTATCTGACCAGATTCAGACTTGCTTCTTGTCTCTTCTGTACCACTCAAGTTACCTACAGATGGCAGCAAAGATGAGGATTGAAACCACTTAATTAGATGTCAGACTTTCCTCTAACTAGAGTAGATTTTATATGTACAAATAATGAACTAAAAAGTTCTGTTTTATACATCTATATAACAAATAATTTGTAAAATCTGCAAATAAAATTGGCTTCTAGCAAACAGGTATGGAGGAGGGAGAACCAGTTGCTTCTGCCTAGCATTGGGTTTTGAAACTGTCTTCTGTTTCCATGAAGAGTTCCCTAATATGTACTGGTATCAGTGAGAGACTCTGCCAAAGCCTCAAAGAAAGGAGATTGATGGTTACTGATCTCTGAACAGTCAACAGCCTCAAGACTGACATTTAGAAAGAGGTTAGAAAACCTAGCTTGCCTTGTCCTGTTCCGATGTGGGATCACATGGCTGGTGCTGGGGCTTAAAATCGAAATTTTAAAATATTTCCTTTTGCTTTTTTGACTGAAAGTGGTGAAGTTTCTCTGTAGTTGTAGTTGGTGGTGGTATTTGGTTGACTTGCTCCAAAAGCAAATGTTGTATCTGTTGTTATTTTTCATAGCTGTGGTATTTAATATTCTTTCAGAATTCTTCCCTGAAAAAACTGAAATATCTTAAAGGTCCCTCAAAGCCTCTGTTTTCTTGTCCTGAGTGGCAGACTGTAAAAGCATGTGTCTTTTCTTCTAGAGCACCTAGTTCTTTTCCAAGAAAATGGCTTTTTTTGTTTGTTTGTTTGGGTCAAGTAATTTTCCATTCTGTTTGGATTTTTTTCTTCAGGATCTGTGGAGTTGTATGTGTTATTGAAATTCTTTGCACTGTTGAAGATTCATAGTGTCTAGGAAAATACTAATGGGACAGCTTGGATTGCCACAGCTGTTTCACTTGTGTTAGAAATGTTCTAATTCATAGTCAAGTGGATTTTGTTGTTAAATTAATGAGCAAAAATACATCCCCAGAGATCTATACCTTTAAAATTGTTAATTAAATTCTTATTAAAGTCTTTAAACCCCAATGCCTTTATGTGAAATATAACAATGGAACGGTATGGCAAGGATTATTATAGTTTGATATAGTTAGTTCATTCATAATTGTAGAATGGATATTTGATTCAAAAAATAACTTGTTCTTCAGATTACATTTAGGAAACAACTCGGAGGTCAAGGAAGATGGAAAGATTTTGTTTCTGAGGATCTGGTAGAGTGGTTGCTCATTAAACTCTGGAAGCTTGGGAGAAGTTCATGTAAGTTGGGCAGCACCTATCATAAGTTCAGTTCTGGACTCTTCTGCAGTACTAATGTTAAATAGTTCCTATGTATGTGTAAGCATAGGATATATACATTAATGGTTTTGTTCCATGTTTCAGGAGTTTATGTTCTACCACAGCAAGGCTTCATTTACTATTTTTCTTTTTGGCATTAGTATTTATGATTTGATATTTGTAGTACGTGATGAACAGACTTTTACTTTCTGGTGCAGTATTTTACTCCCATGGGAGCTGTTCTAGATTATGTATATATGTATGAGGGTCAGGTTTAATTTATGGGCTTCTTGTTTGCATGGTGTTTTAACTCTATAGCATACTTTCATATTAACCAGGAGAAGTGCAGCTCTTCTACCTGCTAGCATCTCTGGCTGCTGCCGCACTACAGATAGTAACAGTTCAGCCTCCACTGGTTTCTGTAGGCATTGTCAGAACAGAACTATTTGTAACTGTGGGTGAGTTATTGAAATCATCTTGTCAGTGAGTGAGTTTATTCAATGTACGTTTAATCTCTTTGCTCTAGTGGAGAGCTAGAATATTCTTTTATTTTGCTATTCATTTTGCGTCAGTAGTGATCCTATGAAGGACAGGAACTGTTTTGTCCCCTGAAAAATCAGTTCAGCTGGACGTAAATAGCCAAAGCACAGTTGTTTTGTAGAGTGTGGCTTAAACTCAGACACCTGGGTCTTGGTTTTGGGTGTCTTCTAGTAATTTTATGTAACCTCACACACTTGTTTTCAAGGACTGTGTTGGCAGCATTTATACTGTTTGGGGGTTTTAATAGCTGGCCTTGCTGAGTAGGGCGGATGGGTAGATGGGCCAGTGACATATGCCACAGTGAGCAGAGAAGGCAATTTTGTCATCTCACACATCTACTTTACATAGAGATCTTTTCCCAAGTCTTTCTGGATTCCAAGATGGAGGAGTTTCCTGCTTAGATTTAAAAATTATCTGACACTAGATGACCTTTAAAGGTCCGTTCCAACCCTAACTATTCTGTGATTCCACAATTCTAAGACATATTCTGTGATACTATATGCGTCATATTAATTGTTAAGCATTTCATTTCACTAACAGAAAAATTAATAAATCATAGAAATAAATGTGACCTATGTAAAATACTGATAAGCATAGGAAAAATAAGTGGTTATTAGTGGCAGAGAAAAGCTACTTTCTTATACAGTAGTTCAGTAGAATTGCTTTTTATTTGCAGAAATCTAATTTTATTCCCTTAATTGATGAGGTTTAATTTTTCTAGTGATTAATATCTTAGTTTAAGATCTGAATTTTTTCTTTAATTCAATCAGCATGCTAAATAAAGCTAAAACTGTAATGTTTTCCCATGTGCACCTCTCTATAGTGCTTACTGCATTGTCTAATTGTGCTGAAATCAATAAAATATTCTGCATTACTTTACATTCAGACTTCTAACATTTGTGTCAATTTTTACAGTGAAAGAAAATCTTTCCCAAGCATTGAAAGCACTTGGTATTCATTCAAACTGAAGGTTTTAAAGCAATAACATACATTTGTTCCTGTTGCATATAAACAACTGTTGTGGTTTTGTTTGGTGAGGGGGGGCCTAACAACCTCATTGCATTTTGTTTTGGGTGGTTTTGTTTTAGGAATCAGAATCTATTCAAGATCATATTTCTGCATATTGATTGAAATGCATTAAGCTTTTATCTCAAATGGCATATTCTGGAAGGTAAAAACTCTCTTTCCAGTAGCCTGTGCTTCTGGAGGTTACCGTAGATCTGTGAAAAGAATTCCAAGCTAATAATTTCTTACTTTTCTCTATTAGTTGCCAGATAGAGGCTGAAATCTCCTGGGGTATTACAACCAAGCTCTGTTAGAATTACCTGGGGAGTGTTTGCTTTCATCCTATGGATAATCTTCTAGCCCATACTTGCCTAGTTTCTACTCGTGTTGGGTTTCACTTGCTTACAGATTTTTTAAAATGTATTTCTTACACTGAAATATTCAATACTGATGAATTCTTCCTTTCAAAAAGTGAACTCAGTTTCTTCAATAATGTGTGATGTTGGCCAAGAACCCACAGGTAAAGAACTAAAATCTCAGTGAAATTAATTTAGAAGACCTCTATTTATTTTCCTATACCTGATTTTAAGAGTTAAATCTCATCCTATAATCAAAGCTGATTGGGCAGCATCACCTCAGCTATTCTGTTCCTCATTCCCTGCTTTTTTCTGTAAACTGCTCTTGGCATGTAACCAAAATCTGAGATGCAATAGAAGTGATAGTGGTGGAATTTTTTGAGCTCTTTGCTTGATTTCCCATCCCCATGTCCTAGCTGTAGTTGTGTGTCTTTTTCATTGTAAGTAGTTGCAATGGGTACACTGCAATTGGGAATCTGAAGGTGTGATCGTGTGCATTATTTTTCATATCATCAATTGTTCAAAAGAAAAAAATGAACTTCCTGGTTTTCCTTTTCTTGTCTCTGACGCACCAACTGATGCATCAGGTATTTTATGTTTTATGGTGCAAAGGTATTCTCAGTTTATTTTTTGCCCTTGAATTTCTACTCAATTTATTTGTTGCTGACTTTATTAGGAGAGCTTACTAATTATATATGACATAATCACAGATGCTATGCTTAATCATGCATTCAGTTAGCATTTTCATACTTGTAGCTGTACCACGAAGGAAGAAATTACTACTTCCATGCAGCACAACCAAGCCCTAGCTAATTTTCTCCTGTGTTGTAGTTCAGCCCCAATTGGGACCAGACTATGCAGTCTCTCTCTCACTCCCCCCACCCTCCAGTGGGACAGAAGGGAGAACTGGTAAACAAACAAACAACAAAAAAAAAAACCAGCAGAAACAGGTGGGTTGAGATTGAACAAAAAGTAAATTTAACAGCAATAACAGAAGAAAACAAAACAGCAATGGAATACAAATACAGTATAATGGCTTACAACAAATCTCCACACCCAGTCTCTTCCAAGTAGCAGGAGGCTCCCCTCAGCACCCTCCTCACTTATATACTGAGCATGATGTCAGATGGGATGGAACAGCCCTTTGGCCAATTTGGATAAATTAACCCCAGCTGTTAGCTAATTAGTTAACTATCCCAGCTGGGTGCCCCAGCCATAGGGGCTACCAGCTCCAGTTCTCCACCCAGCTCAGGTGAATATTAACTCTATCCTAGCCAAAACCAGGACATCCTGTCATTACTTAGAGCGACAATCTGCATTACTTGGGTAGTGATGCTGCCTTTCGCTTATATTCAATATCTACTGTCATTCATAATAAAACAGGTAATTGTAGAATGATAAAGAAATGGAAGCTTTCACTTTGAACTTCCTTAGATTAAGAAATAATCCCTTAAGCTATTTGTGACAATTCTTTTTTTCTCCTTGGTTTTTTTTGGTTTTGTTTTTTTATTAGACCTCAAGTTTTATTTTGTGTTTTCTCAAGACACAGGGTAACTTAGGGGAATTTAACAGACATTTTAGAACTGAGTTGTCACTTAAATAGATAAATTATTTGACTAGCTCTCTTGTCAGTCCTTATTCTAGCTACATGCAATGTCAATCCTCTATTTGCAGCACATTTTCATAAATCAAAGTGATTCTAATTATTAATAAAGAACACATAGATAAAGCTGCCACAAAAGGACAATGAGTAGTTGTGTGTCTGGGGTGCAACTTGTAAATGTTCTTCCAAAAAAAAAAAAAAAAAAAAAGCTACATACTGAAAATAACCTCTCTGGGAGACTGGGAGAAAAATCCCTGTGGGATAACACTAAGAGTTTCAGATCAGTCATTGTAATTTGATCTCCTCTTCCTTTTTCTTGCCATTTGCTTATTGTTTGAATTACCTTGGGGATGTTTGCTTTTTTTCCTATTGATCTTGTTATAACCCATGCTTACCTAATTTCTACTGGTGATGGGTTTTACATGCTTTCAGACTGTCAGAATTCAGATTTAAATTGTGCAATCGAGCTCCACTTAGGAGATGAGAAAGAAGCCAACACTTGTCTTGGACCATATCATATCCTGCCCTATTTGACAATATTTAGAAAGCTAAAGAGTTAACAATATGTCTCAAGTCTGTCTAAATGGACCCGTTTTTAACCAAGCCGGACTTCAATGCTGCCGGGAGTTCGGGGTGTTTGCTCAGCCGGTGCCCCAGACCGCTGCTGCCGCAGAGCCATCGCGCAGGCTGCGGGACGGCCTTGGCAGCGGCTGCGTCCAGCAGTGCTGTGCCAGGGGCGTAGCAAGTTGGCCGCCCGCTCGCAGAGGCTGCAGCCCTCTGAGTGCTGCCCAGTTTTTCACTTTGGAGTCGTTACCACTTGTTAATGTCAGCCAGTCAATGAAGGCTTGGTCTCAGCTGAAGTTCTCTGAATATCTTACCTCTGTATTCCGTGGTTGATTTCCCGTCCTTGTTCAAACAAGTTTTGCTAGAAATTGATAAGTGGAGGTGAACAAAGAAATTAGAAATGTAGGTTTGTTACCAAATTGATGGGATTAGTAGGTTAAATGCCAGTAATTTCTTTTGAATAAAATAATTATGGGGGGAAAAAAATCTATCTGCCTTTTTCAGGTTTTGTTTGTTCATGCTTTTTAGTATGTGGATATACAGCTGTCCTGAGAATGTCATAAATGCAAAATCCTGATGCGCTAGATTTCTGCAATGGTACTCTTAGGTGTATGTAGGTATCTCTGTGATGACCTCTCTCAGTTTGCACCCCAGTGTCTTTTCAACTCAGGGGTCAAAGGAGAAAACCATGAAGCAGGAGATTCTTGTGTTTTGGATGGGTAAGCTGTCAGCTACTCCTACCAAGTTGCCAGCCAGGTGCTTGGTGACTCCTTAAGCTTTTTGAATCAAGGAAATTTTGTAAATGTGCAATGTTGATATCTTACTTTCATTTGTCTCAATTATTAGCAGATTAAAAGACAAAACATTTTCAGCAAAACTATCTTAGAGCTTTTCCCATCACTTATCAAACCCAGAAGTAGTGATATAAAAAGAATGTGGAAAAGTACTGCTTGGATCACAGCTTCATCACAATTATTGACTATTACTAGTGCAAAACAGCTAAATAAGGATGTCTCATATTGTCTTATAAGGTACCTGCTGGGCATTATACGTCCATTACATCTTGTAAAACTAACAGCCTTTCCAGCCTCCCTCAACTACTTTTTAGCATAAGCAACTGGTGAAAAATAACCACACAAAAACTAAACCACACATTGGCAACTTGCATATAATGAAAAAAGTTTTATTTATTTTTGTGTATTAAAGGGTGGGAGTTTTTAATTTTTTGTTTGTTTTTTGTTTTGGTGGTTTTATTGGTGGGGTTCCCAGTCTGCCCACAAGCACAACACAGGATGGCTTTGGCTGAAGGGAATTAAAAAACAAGAGGTAACTCCAGGGCAATGTTCTAGTTTGTAACCAGTCCCTAACTTCAGTATTAGATCTAGCCAGGAGTGTAAGTGCTTATTTCACTAATAACTTAGTTTTACAGCAAATGGATCTAATTTTTGCAGCAAGATAACTAAAGTATATCAGAAATTAAATTTGATAAATAGAGCATGCATAAAATACAGCTGCAAGGTTGTGCATACTCAAAGCTATTAAAAATGATAGCAATCCTCCCTTGTGCCTTCAGAACCTAAGGTTTTCTTTGATCCAAAGTTGCTGATAAAATTTAATGAGTAATTTCAGCTCATAAGCTTTAGAGGGAGATATATTTGATTTACAAAGTGAGGGAGGTGTCATGCGTTTCCATCCTTTTCACTCAGCACCCAGGTGGTCAGAGCATTTACCAGAGATGGAGCGAACTGGTATTCCAGTCTCCTGAGGGTGGGATCTGAATCTGTGTTGCCTGTAGCCCTCGAGCTCCTAAATCCATGGTTTGCACCAGGCAGAGGGAGCCTGGTACTCTCACACTTGAGGTGAGCACGCCGAGTTGGTCAGAGCTGTGTTCTCCCACTGTTGTGAACACTGCGTGAGGTCTAGCTTTTAACTTCTGTGTTGCTAAACAGCAGAATAGAAGCTTCATTTCTGATTCAGTGTGAACCAGGGCCTTCTGCTTCCTCACCTCAGAAAAATAAAATAATCCCCACTGCACTCTTATCTTGATTTGATCTTAATCTTTATTTTCTAAAAATGTTTTGGTTTGGTGGCTAAACCAAGATGCTAATCATGCTCAGGAGTCCTGCCTGAAAGCCTCCCCCTGCTCGCCAGGCAGCCGTGACCTAGGAGGAGGACAGAGGGGCTGGGAATGGGAAAGCGTTCTGCAAAATGTGGTAAGTCCAGTAACTAAAGTACCGTCATTCCTCATGTCTCAGCATGAAATTTTTTTGAGCAATGTGCAAAAAATAACAAGTCAGAAAGACCTTGATGGCTGAAAATACAGAGAGTACTGTGAAAGCCATCATAGTAAACTGTTCAGTTATTGCATAGCACTAACTTCTTTTTTATTATCAAACTCAGAAAATGGCATGTTTTATTGTAATGTCAACACTATATTCTTTGGGCTGTGTTTAGCTGTTTACATAACTTCACAAACCTCCGAACAAGCCCTTGCCTGGCCTGTGAACCATTGAGGGGATTATTTTCTCCAGGGAAACTGCCTTCTCTCTGGGAAGGGCTGGTGTAGGGTCAGGCTTGGAGCTGGATAGCCACTACACGGAGCAGGCAGGGAACTTGCAAGGTCCTGGATTCAATTGCCCTTCACATCAGGTTTATTTCCTGGTGCCAGTTTATTTGCAAACATTTTCTTGTGTGAGAGTAAGAGACCTCATCACCAAGTCTTCCTGCTACTTTTCAATATTCCAGTCCATATCCCACACTGTGTATAGTAATTCAGTGTGAACAAGCGCAATTTAAAGCATCCTAAAATTGCCACTTTTATAGCATATGGAGGGATTTGTAAATGTAATTTTTAGTGGATGTTTGCGGAAGCCATAAGAACCAGTGGATGCTTATGAATGCTTTTTGGCCACTTCTTCTGCAAAACTCTGATCTGGATTGCAGATAATTAAAGAAAGAAGTTTAATTGTTCAGTTTGGTGTATGTTTTCTGCAGATTTTGTTAGTAAAAAAACCTTTGCACTTCAGGTGCTGGAGTAGAGTATGCCTGTAGCATTTTGAAATTATTTTCATCAAAGAAGAATAGAGCATTTTGCACAAAATCACATACAAGATTGAACCCAGCTTGGATTTCTTGGCTTCTCATTCTCTGTTCTACTTATTAACTGTTTTTTTTTCATGTAGGTTAATGAAATATAGAGAGTTTTGAAGCATACTGTGTTGAAAAATATGCATTTGGAGTCTCCATGAAACTTTGAGTTTTTAACATGCTTTCTAAGCCGAAAATAATCCATTTTGATCATAAAGCTTCAAGCAGTTTTGCAAAGATGGGTGTTGAGAATGCTGTGCCATTTGTATTATGGAGCATACATATCCTGTTAAAGTTCTTATTCAAGCCTGTGAAAAACTCTCACTGATTTCAGTTGGCTTTGGATTAATCCCATAGATGCCAACTTGTAAAAATGCTGTCAATACGGAACTCAAGTTTTGACTGCAGAAATTTCAGTTTGACAACCTGTTTGGCAAAGACTTTAATACCACTATTTATACACTGACTAGTTTACAAAATATGTTCCCCAAACTTAACAACTTGGTAATTCATTCATTCTTTCCTTATTTGTGAAAATCATAATTTTGTGTATAGAATTGCAGTCTGCACAATTAAAAGGCATTTTTAAGCTTTAATTTCTATTTTTTTCCCCTTTATCAATCTTGGATATTTTGTGAGTGTTTATACCTAAAGCATAGAGCACACTAGAAACACATAAAGCAATTATCCTCTCTCAATATTCCTAAATTGCCTTATTATTAAGTTACTTCTTAGAATACCCTTAAAACACAAATACCCTCAGTTTTAATTGAGGAGGTGTTTGTTTTCGGGTATCAGGAGGTAAACAGTATTGCTGTAGGTTTCCCCCCCTGCCTGAATATTATGCATCCTTTTCAAGTGACCTCTCATTCTTTAATGAACTGATTTTTGTCAAGACAAGTGGCATAGACTGAAATGCTCTCATAACTCTCCAGTCTGAGGGGAGGGATCATAATCAGCTTCAGGAACACTACGGTTCTGAATATACTCAGGAGAAAAACCATCAAAACAGAAAAAAAAAGAAAAACAGCATGAGCAATTGTGCACCCTTTGCCATTGGGTATTTATGCAACATGTATTTAAGCTTTTTTACATACACCCTATTCAGTAAGACTTAATAGTACCATAAATTAGCTGTTCCAGTTCTATGTTTGGGCTCAATTGTGCCTAATCACTTTCTGATATAATTCCCATAGCTCCAGATTAAATTCTCTTTTAGGTGAGTTTGACCATTTCCTAACATGAACCGTGCATCGCTGTCTTCTGCGCGATTACCCTGAGGATGTGGCTGCTGCAGAATGTACAGACCCAGTCACCAGTCTGCAGGCAATAATTTCCATATGAACACTGTCTTCCAAAACTGCTGACTACCTTTGAATGCTTAAAGTTGTGAATGATCAGGCTGAATTAATAAAGTAAATCAAGGTACAGAATGTCTAACCTGTGTAGTTGCTGCAAGTAGATGTTGGTATTGGTACCTCAGCATGGGCTTGTATAACTTATCACCTTTAACATCAAAATCATATTCTGTAAATACTTCTAATACAAAAAAAAAGACATTCTCTAGTATAATTTGGTTTTATTTATTCAGAAATAGGTTTTTTTTTTCCCCCACTAATCACTTAGTCTGATGCTCTTTTTTCTCCCTTTTTTAATAGGAGATTAGGTGTTTGCCAGTTGGCCTCTAAACTTGTTGAAGAACTTTGACTCTGTCTAAGGCAAGAAAAGCTGTTCGTAGGTTGACATGGAGTTCATGGGAGGAGCTTGCTCAGGTCATGTACCATCAGCACCAAAAGCTGTGATTCACAGTGTTAGCAGAAAGACAGGTATTTAAACAAGCAGACCCATCCTCCATCCTAAAGTGTGAGTCCATGCTTGGCAAGAATCTGCCCCAACCTTTGATCTCCACACTAAATCCTCATTCTAATGTGAAGGAGTGTTTGCTCAGAAGAGTTTTGATGGTTGAGATGGGGGCGGGGGGGGAAATAGATCTGTGATTAAAAACTCCTGAACAGATCTACGGAAACATACTCAGTCTTGCATTAGTAAATATTTAAATCACTGTTAATTGTTTTATTTTCCATTATATACAGACTATTTCACCACCTAATTACCTCCCATTTCAAGTATATTTAATGCATTCTTGAAACACAGTAGAGATTCCAATAAGGTTGGGATTTGTGCATTGTGGACATCAGACTGATTATAGTACAGGGTACCCTGGTGTCTCAGGCACCCGCTATATGAAGATGGGGTCGTGGGCTCTGGCTCCGCAGGTCCTGGTCCATCAGCAGGAGCCTTCCCCTGGCAGAGGGCTGTGCCTGCGGTCCCCGTCCCATGGCTTGATCCCTTGGCAGTGCTGCTGCACTCCTCCAAGTCTTCTGACAGCGGTCTGCAGGGGAAGAGGCTGAGGCGACCCACCGTCGCTGCTCCAGGATGGAGCCAAAGCCTGTTCATGAGCTGGATTGGATTTGCAGC
The DNA here is from genome assembly GCF_036417535.1 of Chlamydotis macqueenii. Lineage (NCBI taxonomy): Eukaryota > Metazoa > Chordata > Aves > Otidiformes > Otididae > Chlamydotis > Chlamydotis macqueenii. The sequence goes on from NC_141562.1 coordinate 21,834,326, forward strand.
TGAAGGAACAACTTCCTATCCTACAGCTATTGCCAGCCCTCTGGGTAACAAGGGTCTGTGAGTAGCGTTAGCATGACTGGCAATCACCGGGCATGCTTCAGGCAAACGAAAATGCTGCTTCAGACTTTTCTTGAAGAACCTTTCCCATATTCTCACTGTCATGGCTTATTGCTGACGCTTCTTTTAAAGGCTAGCACAACAGTTTATAAAGAGATGGAGAATTAAGTGAAACAAACCAGATTTTGGGTTCTTTTTACCTAAAATTTCTTACTCTGTGAATTTAGATTCGCATTAGGCCTTGGCTCTAACAGCAACTACTCCTGAGCCTCACATGATCAAAGTGTATTTGGCTGAGCCCTCTTACCAGAGTTCACACGCTTTTTCTTGCAGCGGCAGGGCTTCCTGAGGAAGCACAGATGAACGAGGAGGAAAACAGCAGACAAGGTAAAATAGCTTTTTCTTTGCCTGTGCGTTCCCGAGTCCTGTATTGTTACCAGTTCAGTAAGACCATGAGTGACCAGTGTTCAGCAAATACAAAAGGCATCCATCAGGTGCCAGGAAAAAAAAAAAAAGTGCAACCCACCGAATGGAACTGGCTAATCAGCCACGTCAGCCACAGCACATTATTAGAGCCTTCTCATCCCTCTGTTGCCAATTTACCACTGCAGAGCAAAGCATCAGCATCTTGAGCAGCCTGGGGCAAGAGGCAGCCTTTCATGCAAATCATAGGTCTTGGATGTAGCAATAACTACACAAGGATTTCATTAGCAAGGCTGTCCTGTTTCCCTAAGGCTGGTCATCATAGCAGACTTGCCATTAAATCTGATCTGAAAGCTAGATAACTGATGCTAAATTTTCCTTTCCTAAGCTCTCTTCCAACCTCCACAAACTTTCTGCAAAACCCAGATGAGGATCTAACCTCTGTTCTGCTTTTTCAAGCTTGCCTCAGGATTAGTATTATAAAAATCAAATATGAAGGTAATGAAAATACATCTTCCTGGCAGGGTACATGCCTAGGGGAAACTCAGCTAATGTAGAGATTAAATTCAAAACTGATACATGCACGATAAGTCTGGATAATACAATTTGCAAAACGGTGCTGTACCTTTAGATTCAGGCCCTGATACCTTCGTGTGTCTGTCTTCTCCAGGAGAGGAGTCTCTCGGGGACCACTGCAGCAAATCCTGAGATGCCAAAATTGTCCTTCCCAGTGACCACATGCATGGGAATATAAACCCGAGCTGGTAACGCTTTTATTTATTTAAAGCTTATTAGTTGTTTTTTTTTTAAACCCACCTAGTAGGCTATTAAGTTCACTGATATTTTAGCACTGGAAATTGGTTACTAATGTCTCTCATACTTCCACTACAGCTGGCGTTATATGAATAAAGATACAAATCTAGCTCTGAATGCAACTCATTTCATGCCATGAGCAAAAAATGTGGTTTTGGGAACTTAGTATGACAGTGTGCATTCACATTACATGATATATCAGTTTCACAAGTATCCTGGAAAAAAATGTTTTAAGGTGTGTTTAATGGACAAACAATCTAATAATCTTTGCCATCTTGCAGTACTTCACTGAAGTGCATTTGTAAGGTAGCAAAAGAACAGAATTCTTTCATAGAACTGTTCAATTACAGTGATAATAGTGAACTTTGTTAAAGGTGAGTGTGCTCACATTCAAGTATGAAATTTCTGATTTGCAGAAGGAAATCATTTCCCATGCAAACTTTTATATAAGGTCCAAATGATAATTTAATGTTTTACAACTGGACTTCTTAGGCTTGCTGCAGAACTCTCTAGCAGGAATACAGGTCTGGATGAAAAGAACAAGTAATAATTATTGATAAAATTCTGCAGGACTCTAATTCTATAAAATTCTGTCTCCTTTTTTTGTATTCTGTGAGGTTTTCCATAAAGAATTACAGGTTTTTTGTTTCTTTTGATTTTGTTTTTTTAACCTGTTCTTTTTTTCTGTTCACAGACATACATACCTGGGAGAGTAAGTGCAAGTGATTTGATGGGAAATGAAGGATTTTTATGATGAAGGTACTGGCCTGACACTCCGGAGATCTGGACTCAGCCTCTGGCTCTGAACCAGGGCTGCTGTGTGACCTACAGCAGGCAGCCGCTGGCACCCAGGCACAGCCCAGCAGGGCCTGGGGAGCAGACAAGACATGTTGGACATGAAGCATGGCTCCACACTACCCCTCCCTGCTAGCCAGGAGACGCAGCAGCAGCCCACCCGAGCCCAGGGACACTGGGCTGCACCAGGTGGGACCGCAGCTGATGCTAACCCAGGTTTAGGCAGCCTCAGCAGCATCCCACTGACCTGCCCCAGCTCCTGCTTAACTGGTGAGCAGACCCGCAGCTCCTCACACAGGTGTCAGCCCCAGCACCTGCAGAACCCACAGAGCAGCACCCACCCACCCTCAGTAGAGCATGGCGGCCCCTTTAGCTCTGTCCCTTCCCCAGGGATTCATCCCAACCACCATAATATTCCAGTCACTCTCTCGTAGCCTTCCCAATGCCCCAGCAGCATTCTCATCTCAAAGCCGATCTCACTGCAGCTCCCAGGTAACTCTTCCCGATAGCGCCTGCCTAACTGGAGGCAGCCACAGAGCTCTCTCTAGTAAGCTAACTGTGACCATTTTGCTTTTGGGTTCAGTATGACCAACACATTCCCTGAGCTACATAGTTTGTGTGTGACGTTACTTTTGTAAACATCAGTATGCTTTGTTATCGCTCTGTTTTGAAGGCCAATAGCCTTTACTAGTGAAATATGGTATGTTGTCAATTTTCTCAAATGAGGCTGCAACAAGATTGGAAATTATTTACCCTACAGTAAATCAGACAATAGCTTCAGTTTCCCCATATGAAAAATGGGAGAAATGTGGGCTTTTAGTAAAAGCTCTGGATACTGAAGGACACCAGACCATGGAGAGCTGCAGAAGGTGTCCTGTGGCTGGCAGAGCAGTCAGGTAACCTCACCAGAACCTTCCTCAAAAACATTACATCTGGGTGCAAATTATTTATTTTAAGAATGTATATGTATCTGAAAGTAATGATAATACACTGAGTAGAATGAAGATAATTCTGCAGTTAGAAAAAAGACAGCTGAGCCTTCATCTGGGGCAAGAGTGTCTTGATGCCAAAATAAATACACTCTGGTTTTTCTTTGGCCTTCCTTTGGAAAAAACTAGCTGCACACACATAGCTGCCAACTTCTGTGGGCTGAGTCGACACACTTCTTACAAACACAGATTTAACCAAGCCAGTGAATTACAATAGACTTTCTTTGCCTTTATATGGTTGTTTCATATTTCTCTGCACCTAGCTCAGCCTACTCCCAGTTACGTCTTCATAGATTTAAGAAACAAGCTTTGTGTTTCTGGGCATCCTTTGCAATTTCTTAAATAGTGTGGCACTGACCCTTTTGTGCTTAAGGGGTGTTAAACTCCAAGTCAGTTGTTGAAATCCGACAGCATCAATAAAGAATTATGTCAATAGGTATTAGAGCAGCCGCCCTTTCACCTCGAGAAATGTGTTGTTCTTGATCATTCTCCCTTAAGATTGGTCTATATTCAGCTTTTTAAAAAGTGTTCTTAAATAAACAGCAGACTTTGTTTACACATGGAATAATTCTTTGTCTAAATCTTCACCAGATTTAAGTAGAAGGGTGTTTGTATTCCCCAAAGAAAGAGTTTTCCCTGGGACATGGTCTGTTAGCATTGCATTAGCAGAACAAGTTTGGAAGCTGGAACACACATCTCTGTGCTACTGACTTCTCTCTTTACCCAGGAGGAGTAGATGTGCAAAATGGTACGTGACTATTAAGCCATATGCAATGGCTCCCCATGACCTTTGATTTCCACTTTCTGCAATGACGAGTACCACTAAACATTGCTTTTTTTTTTCCCTCCAGGGATAGGGCTGTCAGAAGGTCAGTGTTTACCCCCACTTTGGCAGATGCAAGAGATGGAAGGGGAGTTACAGTCAAGCAGAAAAGGCAACAAAAACAGGTGAGAAAAAGTATTGTGAAATGTTAGTATAACGTAAGCAGTACTAGTATTTGTCACCAGCATATTCTGCTTGCCATAACAGATTGTTGCTTTTTCCATCCTGATAATATCAGTGTGGTCCTGGCCCAGTGTCCATGAAACGACTCTTAGTAATTTCAGTGCACTTAGAATGAATCCAAACCAGCATCACACAAGGACGACACAGATCATTACATACCATGCGTCTTTGTCTGGCATGTGTTAGATTTTCTTTTTCATAAGTTTTAAAGACTGGAGTGCTTTCAAAAAAATTTTTTTGTGATGTTTGCCTATTTCAGGTATATTTTACAAAATATTACCTAAGCTGAAGTCCACTGAAAACCTGGATGCATTCTTGCAGCTCACAATCACCTTTAAAATTCAAGAAAAATTATTCAGGAAGTAAAAGCAAAATAATATATTGGCCAAAGTAAAGAATTAAAATTATCTGGATTGGAAACACTTCCTTCCATGGCAGCACTACCTTGCCCTCTTTTATTTTAGAGGTCAGTGCGGGAAAGTACATAGTTTACATAGTAAGAAAGCGCAGCCAGTCTCTCTATATTTGATGGTGGTTTTCTGCTATAAGACAGCATTATCTCAGGAGATGGTTTTGTTTCATGGGAAGCTTTGCAGAGGGTAAATAGGATCATGTCCTGAGTCTGCAATAGTCAGCATAATAATACCACAAACTTCCAGCCTGCCTCAACTTTTGTTATTACTGGGTCAAAGGAATGTGCCAGGGTGCCAGAAGTGTTGCGCTCATTCCTTTTTACCAAGTTACCTTTTGTCTACCACTACGTTTTTACCACAGTGGCCCTTATTTCTATTCAAATATAGCTGGTAAGGTGCAATCAAGTGTGTGCTGTCTGGCATCCCCCTTCCTACAGCCCTGGCACTGTTGCTATCATCACTAACACCATCAAAATTCCCTCTTTGTAGTCCCAAAATTCCCTAAAGAGGGTTGAACAGAACCAGAAAACAATGCTGGTGAAGTCAGCAAAGGGCAGGCAGGCTTGGGGACGTCTGGGGAAGAAAATCCTGAAACTGCTTCAACAGGGGAGAGCTGTGGCAAGAGAAAAGTCCAGCGCCTGGGGGCAGCCCCTGCGTAGCACGAGCACGCCTGGGCTTTCTGTATTGGGAGTTTGCACTAGATTTCTATGCTTTCCATACCCTCGGTGACTAGGAGAAAGGAAAGACAGCCACCATGAACCAGAAGTGATATGTGAGCAGGTTGGCTCAGCCCAGAATTGGGCTTATCCACCTGCCGAGAGTGAGGACATTTTGACACTAAAAGTATGGCACAGGTACTCCTAGCTGGCTTTTCTGTGCCTAAAATGGCTGAGTATTTGCCCTAGCTCTAGCTTTTCCTTTCTTTCAGCAACATCCATTTACCTCACATTAAAGTATACAAAATGGCTCGTTTAGATGACACAAGCTTTATCAACGTTATCTTTTCAACATGGTCAATTAATCCCACTCAGAACTACATTAGTCCACTTCTGGAATAAGACATAGTGATTCTAGCCGTACAAATTAAGCAGAATGAGGATTTAGCCTCAAACAAAAACAAAACCACCTCATACAGTTTTCTTATTCCTACCACTTCAGGAAGAATCGGGTAAGGCATTTGCTCTTGGATGGCAAATGTTCTGCCTCAGCTGCCTCTGTTCCCTTAACAGGAGGACTAAAAGCTCTGATCAAACTCAGAGTCAACACAGAGATTCTGAATGGCATCCTTCAAAATTCAGGGGTGCCTTGACGGGTTGCATTTGGAAGAGCCACATCCCTCTTAGCTTATGTCTTTTGTGTTTGCGGTGGCGTGGATCCTCTCTGTGTCTGAGTTTGTATCACAGCTGTGTACCTTCAGAATATAAATATTAATTAGTAAAACATTAATGAAAATTTACTCTGTAGCGTAACTACCTGGGGTTGGCTCCGGTTCCGGTGTTGGCGCATGAGACCTGAGTGGTTGCACCACGTGAATGGGGTTGTACGTAGCACCAGGCAGCCCTGCGGCTGTTTGCAGGGGAGTCCGTGTTTGCTGTACCCAGAATCTGTGTCTATTTGTTCATGTACCCGCTTTTTGGAAACTCTGGCCACCTGACCTCATGGCTCTTAGTGAAATAATTTTAATATATCTGCTGTGAAAATTATATATTTTCCTACATTTGCTATGAATATTTTAAACAACATATACACATTTTTACTAAACAAAATCTGCCTTTATTGTTCTTCGAGATTCGAAAAGCTAAACAGATTCTTGTGGGACTGAAATGACAACAGGACTGCCTGTCAGTTAATGAGTTCCAGGATATTTCCATATTTAATAGCCAGCAGATATGAAGATAGAACGAAAGTCACTTGCCAACTGAAATGCTTGCTTGGAGAGGCAGGAGAGGAAGGGAAGACCTCTAGTTCATGACATTGTTTTAGTTTGTTAAACTGCAGAGTGTTTACATTTTTGTTTGCTAAATGTAGAAACAGCCTGTCTCTTTCAGCGGAGAGTGGCATCTGGGAAAGTGTGTTGAAATAGAAAAGGCACAGAGCAAAGGAACAGCTTACTAAGCTGCTGGAGGGTTGTCCTGTATGTTTCTCGAAGACATTAGCGGGAGAATGTGTTCTAAAACATACTAAGAAAAAGAAGAAATTCACATTTCATAAGCATTTTGTGTTGCTCACATATGGCATGTGATTTTGGCAAGAGTTTTATTTCTCCCATAACCAGAAAAAAAGTGATCTCTGCTTTCTGCTACAGTAACGTTCATGCTGCAGAGGTCACACCAAAGGCTTTATTGCTATTTCCTCGCATACCTGCCCTAGGTGTTGAAGCGCCACATCACAAAATCCCAGTGTACACATGCTACTGAACGGGGCAGATGGAATTTAATCACTGTGTACACACTCGCGCTCTTGGGCAGTGAGGGACCATTTCACTGAAAGCAGAGGTTCTTCAGTCTGCTGGAAGTTTGCTTCATGGCATCTCCAAACATGGAGCAGAGACTGAAACTCACTGCAGGGCTTCAAAGATGCCAGTAACATTTTGGTGATGCCTGAGGGCCCTGTACCTGAGCTAGAGAGGAGCGTTCATCCTTTCAGCCCTGGGAATGAAGTCAGCACTTAATTATCACAAAAAGAAACATAGAATTGAACCTGTGATACTTATAGTCCAGCCTCTAAAAACACAGAAAAGCTGTCTACTGCTGGCTGTCTTTTCAATTAATGATAATTGGATTTAAATGTGGTAAGACTTCACTAATAGGATAGCAGGAGAAATCTGTGTCATACACAAGGTATATAGATGGGGTGAATACCAATATTAACACTGGCAACAATAACCTCTTAAAATATTGGCATTAAAGAGAAACTGTCAGGGATTTCCATTTTTTGAAAGGACAATCTGAGGTGATGGTTTTTAAAAAAGAGCACAAACCAGTGTTGCCATGCCGCGGGGTTGTGCGAGGTGGGCCAGGGATGGGGAGGAAGCATGCGGAGCTTCAGCAGCACGCAGCAAACTGCCAAGTGCCAGGACCTTGCTCCTTTTCCTGAAGCAGGAGAAGTTTAGGAAATCCTGCTACAAATGAAGCGAAATGGCTCTCCTGGGCTTCCAGATGAAACCTTTTCTCAAATCTGTGCACTGGCACAAACTAAACTGAGAAAAATGGCCCGAAAAGATGTACCTAGTGTTTCCCTTCACCCTCCCAGCTGCAAGTAAAGGTAAGTAAAGTGCACAGTCAGGCTCCCATTTGACAAAGTACTATCCAAACCAGACATTTAAAGCTCAATATGGACTAAAATTCTGTATTGTATAGTTGTAGCTGTCTCTATCTGGGCTCTGAGGTACTTTCAGCACAAGCACTGAAAAATGGTACTATTGTATTGTGGAAGGAAGGAGAAAAAGGGGAAATGAGAACGCCAGTGCCTTTATGTTCCAGCTCCAGCCAGCAAATCTAACAATTTTTGCAACAACTTTCATCACTCTAAATTCATCACAAGAGAGCTAAATGCAGACTAAATGAGAAAATATTCTGCTTTTGATTGTTCAGTCTCATCCTGAGGTCTCCAACTTAGCCCATCAGATAGTTATTAATTAACATCATGCTAGAGTAAATATCTTTATTTAGCAGAACATAAAAAAGGGCTTGGGCAATCCCCAGTCCACAGTCTAGACTTATCACTAGGGTAAACTTTTTGCTAAAATCCTGTGGGTTTTTTTTTTTTTTTAACTTGAAAGATGCTCAAAGAGGACAGAAACGTTTAGTGAATCAGATCCAAGAGACGTTTCACCACGCTCAAGGCAGACATTATCAAAAAGGATCATTTGTATTGGCAGTCCTTCAAAGGTTACCCGCTAACCATGCTCAAATCAGGTTAGTCCCATGGAGAACTCCTACTTCATTCTGGGCATGGCTTCAAAGTCTGCAGCCACACGTTAGAAGACAACTGTTAAATTTTAACCAACATTAAAGTTTCTTTCTGATCTGTTAAACTTGGGTAACCTATGATTTGTAAATACATACTTTTAGACATCTGTAAGTTAGTAACACACATGGAAGCTTATCAAGAAAGTTCCACTCCTCTGGGTTTTGAGTACAGCTTTTTTAGTGAAACATTTGAATTGTTTCATATTTAATGGATTGTAAGAATTTTTTTTCTCCATTGCTAGTTAAGCATGATGCTGGTGCACTTTAGAAAACCAGCAAACTTTTTAAGTTAGCCATATTTTTTTTATTTTCTTTTATTCTATTTGCCCATAAATGGGAGGAATGAAAAATGAAGAAAAAAAAAAAAGTTATTTTTCACAATTGTGAACTACTCTAACTCTGTGTTCTGCAGGTGACCCGCCATTCAGCAGCTTGTGAAGCTGGGACAGACCTCTGCCGGTCATCAGACATGGATTTAAAAAAAGAAATGGTGGTGCTTGTTTGCACTTCTTTACAAAATAAACTTTGCAGGGGAATCATGTAAACAAAGCACCAGTCCCAGAAAATAATGTTGGCATTTAATTTACCCTCACTGGGTATTTATAAATTTGCTTATGTGAGAGGATGAGTGAGCTGTACCCTTCCTGTACCTTCACGCCAGGTTTTCTGCAGCCTGCCCCGTTACTTTTGCTTGGGGGCTGGGGAGTCTGGGGTTGGGGGAGAGGGAGTCTGAGACTTTCATTGCAATTGTAACAGTGAGAAATGTTCTTTGTTTGCTTTCTCTTTTTTGGTAGTATTTTTATTTGTTTGGGGTTTTTTTTTTTCTGTTAATTAAGGTTAAGTGAAAGGTGCAGGGGGAGGCTGGTGAGATGCACTGGTCATTTCTGGGCCCTGGTTCTCACAGATTCAAAGGTCTATTCCAGGATGCTCCAAAGCATTGTCAATGCAGAGCTTTGCTCCTGTGGGGAGATGGATCTGCCCTGCAGTCCCATCTGGAGGCAGGTCTCTGGTTGTGTTGATTTAGGGTGGAAAGCTGGAATTGGGTGCATTACAAACATCATCTTCCCCATCCCAAGAAAGGAATAATATATAAGAGGAAACAAGTTCTTTTACATTCTTTTCACGTGAGGGAGACCTCAGCCTCATGTCTAAGATTTTGCTTATAGGGAAAAAAGGTCAAATATACTTGGTAGATTTAGCCAACTTAATTTTACTTCTTTTCTTTTTTGAAAGATTTAGCATGTATTTAACATGGCTCTGTAAAGCTGAGAATCCTCTTTCCCTGATATCTCCAGTCTCCCTTCCTGAGCAGCAATTTTCTGAAAGACATCACTTTGTCTGGCCTGTCACTGATTGAACATTAGTTATTCTAAAAATGTCCTCTTTGTGTCTAAAAGGATTTAGTCTGGCTGCCTGAAAGAAGGCTGCGAAAAAACAGCCCCCAGTGCACTCTCAGTCTGCTGCACGCCAGCATGGAGCCCAGGCGGTCACTACCCAGGTATCCCACAGAAGATGCTGAAAAGCTGCAGCACCTTCACTGCTGAAAATTGCCAGAGTCAAAATGGGAATGGCATTCTGCTTTTTATAGGAGCAGGACATGCAGCAAACTGGGCACTGTAACCTGAATGGTGGCAGCACTCTATAGGTGGACAAAGAGGCCGCATAGACCTTACCAATGTACAATCTACTAAATAAATATTTGAGCAGAAGCAGGCCTCTTAAGGCACTCTTTTCACATGAACACTCTACATACACTGACTGCTGTCCCAGTGACACAGTAAACTAGAAAACGTGCCACTCAGATTCACATGCCCTCATGTTTCAAGCTAGCTTCAAATTCGAAAGATATTTGTAAGCTTCAGTTCTGTGCCCATGGTACCTGATCATCCTCTGTAGATAAAAGGAGGTGGGCACATTGTCCATAAATTTACAGGTATTACTGAAGTTTGGCATCATGGTTAACAATTATATTTTATGTGATTTCTTCATTCATAAAAGCTTTTGAAAACCACAGCCTAAAAAATGCACCAATACTTTTTTCCCCTATGAAGATCAATACTGCAGAGCACCCCAGGGAGAAATATGCGTTGTTCAGGGCTCTCTTGTGCTATATTTTCTTTTTCAAAGGTATTTTTATTTCTTCAAATATACATTTTGGAGTTAAAAAAAATACATCAGCTGGTCTTCTCATTGTAGGTTTTTCCTACATGGTGATAATGCCATGCAAAAAAAAAAATATAATTTTTTTTTTTTTCTATTTTCTGAGAATGTAATGAAAATCATGAGCTAAAATGTGCACTAAGATACGTAAGTTCACTGGAACACAGGCCCCATTCAGCAATGTGCTTTTAATAATATACCTTATTTAGAATAGACCATTAATAAAAAGACCATTATTAAAAAGAATCTAATATAAACACATTACAGTTTAGACCAAAGATTTTACTGAATTAGTTCCTAGTTGAATAAAGTGATGATGTTTAGAATAATATCTAATTTGATTTCAAAAGAAGTATACACCATAGTCCTTAGAAAATTGTTCCAGAAAGTCAGAACTTTACAGTTAGGGTCATAGAACCATTGAATAGTTTGGGCCGGAAGGGACCTTTAAAGGCCATCTAGTCCAACCCCCCTGCAAGAAGCAGGGACATCTTCAACCAGATCAGGTTGCTCAGAGCCCCATCCAACCTGGCCTTGAATGTTTCCTGGGATGGGGCACCCACCACCTCTGTGGGCAACCTGAGGCAAACCTGAGTTTACTTACATCAGTCAGTATCAGCCTGTAGTTCTGGAATCTTATCACATGGGTAAGTTTCTGGTCCTTCTATTCTCATTATTTGTGATCTCCATGTAGGTACTGAAAAGCCACAGTCAACTTCTCACAGAATTACAGAGAGATAGAGGTTGGCAGGGTCCTTTGGATGTCATCTTGTCCAAGCCCTCTGCTTAAAGCAGGGCCACCTAGAGCTGGTTGCCCAGGGCTCTGCCCTGTCAGGCTTTGAATATCTCCAAGGGTAGAGACTGCAAAACCTCTCTGGGCAACCTGTTCCAGCATTCGATTACCTGACAGTGAAAAACGTTTTTTTTCTTATGTTTAAGGGGAATTTCCTGTGTTTCAGATTTTGCCTATTGCGTCTCGTCTCATCACAGTCCTATCACTGCAGAGAAGAGTCTGGCTCGTTCTTGTTTACTGCTCACCGCAACCATCAGGTAATTATAAGCAATGATACAATGTTCAATCAATTACTCCCTATGATCTCAAATTCTTTTTAGAATCCATTTCTTCCCTCTTCACTGACTACTGCCTGGCTTCTTTCATTTTGCACAAATTCATTCCCATATGCAAAAGTGCATTAATCCTTCAGCTTGTCAGCTCATGCAGATTGAATTGCAGCAGTGGGCTGGCCACTTTACAGTTTGCCAGCTCTCAGTATTCATGTTAAATTGTCATAAATGAATTTAAATTTTTTCTGTATCTGAGATTTACTGAAGTGGTTCAAGTGGAGGACCATAGCGAACTTGCTTTTGCTCTTGCTCTGAGGTGCATGTTCCTACACAATGTAACAAGGGCAAAGAGTGGAAAAGAGGCAGAGGAAGAAGGAAAGCTGTTTGGATGACCTAATTTGGTCAGGGATTTGGAAGTTTGTAATAATCTGCAGTTGTTTACTACTCTCATTTGATATTTCTACACTAAGAGTAGATTTTACTTGCAAAATCTGGCAAAGGGATGGTTCTACTTATTAATACAGCTTTGTTATTCAAAAGAGAGATTAAGATAGAAATTAATTGACAGACTACCCACAGCTGCACTTTACAATTCATAATGCAGTGCAAGAACAGGAACAGCCTATTCTATAAACTTGCTCAGGTTCCACAGATCTTTAGATCTTGAATAGACAGGCCAGTGACTCAAGGCAATCCTGCTAAAAGATGCTGTAGTCGTGGCTCACAAAAGCCCACCAAAGTCACGACCAAAAGGAATGAGTCACTTCAGTGTAAGCACTGTGCCCTTCATCCATGCACCGGGCTTTTATCTGACTGCTTTCCTTTCAAAGGGAACTCGAAAAGGCCCTCATCTCCCAGGAAAACTGTGAGCTGCTAACATGCAACCTTAGGTTGTTGAACTCAGCCTGAACCCTATTTATTTTTACTTCTGTGGAGAGGACACAAATTATCCCTCTGACACCAGATCTGAGTAAGTAGATGCACTCCATGTGATCACATTCTTTCTATTGCAGGAGGCAGCAGCAGAGTACAGCGCTTCCTCTCAGTACTCTGTTCCTATATATATTGTTGCGTGGCATGGGTATGCTTACATGGTCAGGTGGGAAAAGGATCGTGTAGCTTGAGAAAAAGTGTATAAGAGGGAATTCTTCCCAAACAGAGAGTCCATAGGACTTCACAGTTGAGCAAAGCTTGCAGGTCTTAGCTGAAAAAAAATGCATGAGTTGCATATGGTCTCTTATGCTAGCTGCAGTAACAACAAAAAGGACATTGGGTTCCAGAAATGCCCAATATTTTTATTTGGATGTAAATGAAAGACAGATTTTACAGACAGGAGTCTCACTCTCACAAATAAATAGTGCACTGATACTGTTTCCAGCCCATCTCCAAGCTTGAGCAAGGCTCTGATCTCAGTTCCCCAAGCACAGGGGCTTCACTCTCCCTGTGTTTCCTTCATGCCAAGGAGGATCCACTGGCAGCTGGGGAGCCTGCTCACTGGAATTTGGGCTAGTGGTGTGTAGCTGGTGCCTTGCTTTTCATTTCACAGAAGAATCTGAAGGGAAGGAAAGGGGCAACTCTCCCCTCCTGACAGCAGCAGCGTGAGACCTTTTTCTGTGGTGGTCACTACATCTTTAGCAAATGAAGGAACTGAAACCTCCTTGGAAGTCATTATAAAGCCTAATAGAAAGTGCTGCAATGCTGCTCATTTAGTCAGCTGTCAGGAAAGCGCTTACTGTCAGATGTGATGTACTTCAATTAGAAACTCAGCTTAGCAAGAAGAGTGCAGAGCGCTCTTTAGACTGCAGGGCTGGTTCCCACAACTTATTAGGGCAGCTCTTGCTGCTAGATTTTACCCAGGCAAGCACGATATAACATAAATTATTGTTTTACATATTAATATTGTAAGAACGGGAACTCAAAGTAAGAAAAGTAGTGTGATAATGGGGAGGGATGTTTCAACTCCTATGGTCCAGGCCTTGAATGCGCCTAGGTGCGCTTAGGAGATGCTCAATAGTCCTCATCTTGCCTGCCCAATTTCTTTCCCCAGGGCTTCCAGAACCACTGATATATAATTTTCCTAGGTAAGTTCTACGATGACATTCAGTAACAAGGATAAAATGAAAGAAGGGCAAAGAGGAAGCACGCAGCATCCAGGATCATTGAATGGTAGAAACTGAACACGACCAGGGGCGAGAGCTGCTTCTAAAAGAGCAAAAGCTGATCTCCAAAAAACAGAAGTGTTTTGTTCTAGCCTGAATGACTTCTATGTCTGTCTTACCACCTCCCTGAGTAGCTGCTAGCTTTTTCTTTCACAGTTTATTTTGTGATGTCCCAGAAGGGAGATTTCAATTCTGCTGTCAGTTCCAGTCATTTCTCGAGATGCTGGGCAACTGTCAATCCTCATCTAGTCTAATCAGTAAAAGCTAATTCTCAACTAGGCTTTCTCTGTACTTGCATAATTCTTTGCTGCTGATCATAAGAGGTTTCCTAATATTTGTCCCATTTTAGGAAAAAAAATCTGAGTCAGTTTATATATACGAACTCCAGAAATCTCCATGTCTTCTGATGGCCTTGAGACTCAATTCCTTTAGTTCTATGGGCTGCAGCAAAATAAATTGTTCTCTGAAAGGAAGGAAAATGGAGCTTTATTTAGTTGGTCAGGGTTCACCCTTGCTCGTAGCACAATGCAGCCCTTCTCTCCAGGGCTGACTAATATCCACATAATAACAAGTAGCCTTTGCAGAGTGAGCTGTGCAGGAGCACACTGGCAGCAGCGAGTCTCACAAGCAAAGCAAGATAAACATTGGAAATGCAGCTCCTGGCAAAAGAAAAGCTGCAAGACATCAGAGGGGAAAAGGGATAAAGATGAGCATAATCAGAAACACTTGAAAGGAGAAAGAGCTTTAAAAAGGAAGGCAAGGAAGGGAAAAGGCAGCATAAAAAAAACCCCAGCAAGTTAGCAAAAGGTGGACTGAATTAGCTGTGTACACACAGTGTCTGCCAGAGGAGGAAAGAAGCAGAATGCAATGTTCTTTCTGGCCAGAGTCAATCCAGCATGGTATTGCACCAGCACACACAGATAAAAAAAATCTGGACTAGACCCAGGAGCTGCAAAGACAATACAAGGTGATGGAAGCAGGAACTCATTTTGTAACCGAGGTTCCATAAGCTCAGCAACTTTCTCCATATGATCTAGTAATTGCTATCTGCAGAAAATGGCCCAAGATAAATCTCAATAACCTGAAGGATAAGCATTTGGCTTTGGGAGAGATGGCCAGTTGCTGAGATCAGACTGGGAAGCCATGAGGTGCTTTATGTATAGTCAAATAATTTGATTTACAATGTTTGAGTTATAATCAAAGATAATTTTTTTCTCATTATTCCAGCAAGGCTCACAAAAAATTTCATAGTCTTTTTGTTACAGAGAATTTGACAAACACTCGTCAGTTTTTTTCAAACATCCTGCAACAAAATTTATTCAGCAGTAATGAGAAAAGTACTAAGAAATAGACTTGTGGAAACCAATTACATGTCACCAGTAAAATTTCAAGCAAAGTTACAATCTATAGCTACTTTTCCATTGCTAATGTGATGAATGTAAGAATGAAAATGCCAACAGTAATTTATTTTTGGGAAAAAAAAAAAATTCACCAGGCTGAAAGACAAGAAAAAAAAAATTGCATGGCTAATTTTAGCAATCCTGCATTACTTTTTAAGAGCCAGGCACTCTGGCCATGGCTGGACGTTAGAGCAGGGTATGTTCTCTATTGCAGCGAGCTGAAACCCTACACCGAACAGTCAATGGTCACAGCTGCTTCTCAGCATATTTGAGATATACCTGTTGACTTTAGCAGTAGAAATTACAATGCTTATGTTACCTGGAAGCATCCTACCCACCACAGCTTGACAGGAGTTATATATACTTTCAAATAATTATAGGGTGCTTTATGAATTTATAGCTAATAGAAAATAAAGAAGGGCCTGTTTTTCAATTAGTGAAACCTATGATCCTGCAAATGGTGTATTTACACATAGGTGACACTATTGAACAGAAGAGACAGGTGACATTTCAACATAATTTTACCACACAAGTGCTGAATTGTACAGTCTGCAAGTGCCATGTGCATATGGCAGCAAATTCAATATTTCTGGGTTTTGATAGATATTTAAGTGCACCTTTAGATGTGTACATAAGGACATATAAGCTATTGCTGTTCCAGTATTTGGAGTGTGCTTTTACCAAGGCATTTAAAAAACAGACTAGAAAGAAAACCAAACTACGGTGCCTTAATTTAAATGGTCTGACCTGAGCAGTTATTAAGGACAGACCATCATATTTCAGAATCCTTCAGGGAAAACCTGTGTCCCTCTTGTCTCTGTTAACATTACATGGTATGAGACAGGCCTGAGAAGCAAAGTATGGTATCTACAGCTGGAAGATAAGAGTCTGTGTCAAGAGGGTATTTGGTGAAGTATATTCTGCAGACATAATACGTGGAAACTTTTTCATTCTGAGGGAAATGGAATATCTGTTTTGTTTTATCTCCATAACGCTGATGCCAGGACCCCGGAGTGCCAGAGCTGAGAACGTCCAGGGGAAATCCCAACAATTGCAACTGCAGAAGCATCAACCCTGCCAGCATTGGTCTTAACATTAAACCCAGTACTAAATGACATTAAGAGGTGTCTCAGGACAGCCCAGTTTTAACTATCACATCACAGAATGATGAATCTCAATTTTTTATTTTTTATTTTTTATTTTTTAAACAGACAGTTATGGAGCTGATCAGTCAGCCTGAAAAGGGTTCCATGCAGAAAAACTGTTTACATGTAAGTGTATTATTGAGTTTACTTATCTGTATTTTCACACATGGTTATGCCACAACAGCCTCTTTTTAACTAGAATATGTCACGTGGAAATTTACTGTTTCTCCAAGCATTCTGGAGCATGTGCCATATCCAAGATCAAGTCTTCCCAGTTATGGCTGAATGCAAATAGCACTCAAGAAGCTGGCTTAGTATTAAAAAGAACAACTCTCTGTTGATTAGCCACCACTGTAGCACTGTGTAAAGTGGGTTTCTATGTTAGTTACCTCTGTTTCTCTCTTAAAAAAAACAAAACTGCATATTTACCATAGAAACTGTCATGAGCCATATTAAACAAAAGCACACTTCAGAAAAATCACCAATTTTAGAATGATCATAAATATTTATACCAGACAGACCATAAACAGCACCTTGGAGACTATGCTGTTTATATAAAACCCTCTTAATTTAGAAAAAAAATTATTTGATAGACTGAGACAGCCATATCCAACAACAATCTATTTGAGAAAACCGCTATACAGTCTCCCGTGACCAAAGTTTCCCCATTTGTACAGCATTCAGCTTTTGTTTCTGATTAAAGGTACTCAGAAGAGTTGCCTGCCATATGTTTTTTACAAATGTCTATTCATCCTGAGTTCTAATGCTGGAAAGTTTGCTCAAGCCCAGACATTATAGCTGGAAGCATACAGACAGGTCCTTTCAGCCCTGCTCTCAACTCATGCAAAAGGTTTCTGCACAAGCGCGAGTGTCCGGCAACAGGCACAGGGCTTCAGGCTGCAAGCTGTAGGCAACAGGGACCACACATGGTCGTGTGGTTAGCACACTGGGCTCCCACCCTCCAGAGCCACTGCTGCAATATAAACCAAATTCTTTACTTGCAACAGTAAAAAAGTATTTGAATTGTACATGGTCTGAAAGAACTTTTGTGACTAAGAGTGTTGGTCTGGGATTATCCCAGCCTGGACTGTTGAAAATTTGACCCAGCAAAGAATGAGTCTGTTTTGCAGCTGGATGGGTGTCCTGCTCTGGTCACCATCTGGTCACACAGGCCCAAGAGAAGGGAGGAAATATATAGGCGAAGCAGGAGGGCAGGGTGAATTTTTTGGTGGCACCTTGAATTTGGATTGACTTAGAGCTGTTGAGAAACCATCATCCTAGAAATGAATTCTCTAAAAGTGTTTTTTAAAACTTCATCTTGGTCTCAGGCCATGTAAGTCTCATTTTCTCCCCAAAACAGATGATTATCTCTGGAAATACGTCTGCCATCCATGGGTTATAATTGCAGTCCGAGGCTATTTTCAGATGTTCTTAACCCCAAAAGATATAATTAAATGTTAGTTCTTTACACAGGCTGTATATGCAAGAAAACCACACTGTTGAAAAGCCTCCTATTTCATTTGCAGAATGCAATGGATTGTGCAGCAGTGCTGTCCACGTAAAATCAGGTTTGATCGCAGAGTGGAGCCTGTGCCTGTCTTTTTCTGATCAAAAGGAGGGGTTACCCGCCGCCCTCATCTGTGAGCAGGTTCAAAGCTGGGGTATGGGAAATAAAGGAGCAGCCGGGTTTCAGAATCTGCACCCAAGTCAGTAGCAGTAATGGCACTGGATTCCCCAGTTATAATGAGGCCACATTCCCCAAAACAAAGTATTATTTATTTAACATTTCCTACACTGCAGCAGAAAAACGGGAACCAAGTTAACCAAAAACCTTGCTAATGAGAAGTTATTTGCCAAGTTGCCATGTCCCATTAAGACAACATAGTATTTTATATACTTGCATTACTGTACTTTTTTCCCATGTTTGAGCCCAGTTTCCTGAAATGAAAGCAATTTCATACAAAATGTGAAGGCATGACGTGAGGAACCGCAGCTGAGGGCTTTGGGTGCACAAATACCATTGCTGCATCTAGTTTTAGCAACACCGATTGTGGGAAAGGCCAGCTCCTCTAGAAGGATTTTTAAGCTTGCATGATGGGGGCAAAGTATAACTGAGCTGCAACAGGATCTGCATTTTCTCTCTGATATTCTGATATCTAGATTATGTTGAACTGTCCTTGGTCATGTTCTGTGCCTTAGTATTATAATAGTTTAACAACATTCTTTGCAAATTTACTTAGTTAAACCAAATAAAGCCAGACTCCCAAGAACATGCTGGGTTTGGTGGTTTGCTGAATCAGTGTTTTTATCTGAATGTTTATTTTGGTGCTTTGCCCATCTGCTAGACCTCTCTTATTACTTCTTAACTTTATTGCTCATTTGCTGCTGCTCTGTGCATAAATCAATGATGGCATCGTATGATTTTGACTGCAACTTTTTCTAAATATATCTGGCTTTTTTTTCTGGTAAAGCCTCATTTAGCAATTCTGAGAGATATTATATTATCACTAGATCCCAGAAGTACCCAGTGTATAAAGGGCAGAATACAAGGCCTCATACCCTT
This sequence comes from Chlamydotis macqueenii, assembly GCF_036417535.1. NCBI lineage: Eukaryota > Metazoa > Chordata > Aves > Otidiformes > Otididae > Chlamydotis > Chlamydotis macqueenii. The sequence goes on from NC_141562.1 coordinate 21,853,285, forward strand.
CATTTTCAAAGATTTAAGGCTAGAAATGCATCTGTCTTCCGAGCCTGCAAGAAGTTAAAATTATGGTTCCGTCTCATGCTCTTCACATCTGTGTTTTTAAACCCACAACCTGACCCCACATATTTTGGAGACTCAGTAGTCTTAGGGCTATAAAGGGGCCTGGCAGAAGAACCACAGTCCCCTTCCCTCCTGTTTGTGAAACCTTGTATAGCCACAGTGCCCAATAGCCTGCCCTTCTGCGTTGCCCCAGTAGTTCCACATGTAAGGTTGTGACTCAGGCCGACCTCAGGAAAGGTCTGGAGGACAAGCTGAATAGTCAGAAATGTGGCCAAAGTGCTCCATGGACCGACTCCCTTTAACTTCAGAGCAGCCCACTCTGCTGCTCAAACCGCCGTTAACAAGAGGAGCTCCTCGCCTCGCTAAGGAGTTCTTACACTGGGGCCAGATCCAGAAGGTGTAAACCTGGCTCAGCGCACTTTTAGCTTGCTTCAGCCTGGGAAAGTCCCTGGGAAGCTACCTGGGGTACAGTCTTTGCCCAAGATATAATTTTGTCTTCATTACCTGATTCTGCTGCACACTCACTGCTCAATTATCCAGCATAAGGATGAGGTGGGATAACCTAGATAAAGCAAAAGATTCATGATACAGAACATATGTAAATGAGGCTATAAAAACATAGTGTGTTCACCTTTGCCATCAGCTCGCTAAAGAGAAGAAAAGCAGCTTTAACTAAAAGTAGGTGAAGCTGTGTCTGAGGTGAGCATAAAACATTTTCTGTTATGAGCTGTACAATAGGAGCATCAGCTGAAGGCAGAGTCTGATTAATCCACAGCTTGGGTAAGTGTATATACCTTTCAGATGATGTCCCATTTTTAAATAAAAAAGAAAACCCTGTGCATTGGAAATGAAGCTGGAACATTGCTCAATATGGAATCTGCTGTGGGATCTCCTTGGAAACATGGTAGTTGTGTCCTTATGGTACTGTCTGGTAAAATGAATTTATGAATATGTATTTTGCTACATCAGCATCACTGAAATAAGAATAACACAGGACTATACTCTTTGTAATATTCTTATTAGGGATATTATTTTGTGGCATCTCGACTATGACTGTAATAAGGTATTTATCAATAGCGTTTCGACAAATGTTTCAGTGCAGACTGCGTTTATAGCCATTGTTAAGTGCTCAGTAAATCTACACATACTTGGAAAAAAAAAAACATAGCTTTTCACACAGAAGAACTGTTTAAGAGATCTGTAAAACTATGTAAAGAAATTAGCTGTATTTTTTTTTTCTGGAAAAGGCAAATACTGTATACATTTCAGAGAGGGATTTTGCCATTTTCTTCATGAAAATCAATCTCCTCTGAGTACATACAAGTTATCCATGAATCTCCTTTATCTCTTTAGCTTCTACTTCAAGTATTATCAGGGGCATATGATAATCTTATTATGCATCCACCTTTCTTTTGAAAGTGAAAGGAGGACAGGACCACAGGTCAAATTATAGACCCCATGTTGAAATCCAGTGGAAGCTCCACCATTCTGGGGTCCAGATCCAGAAAAAAATTCTGGCATCTAAATCCCTCTGCTCCCCTAACTCCATTTAGCTGCTGCTTAAGACCACAGGCAGATGCAGTCTATCTATAGCAGCTCGAAGTTCTGCTGTTCATGTCTCCCAGTTGCCTGGTCATGGCATGGTCATGTGGCCCCAAGGTACCTCAGTTGTGAGAAACCCCAGCAACTGAGCACCTACTTCCAGCTCATTTCTACTGCAGATACATGGAGGAATACATTTTTCCCCTGGACAGCTTCGGGAATTGCTTGTACATTTTATCCAATGGCAATTTTAAAAATATTTAAGTGTTCATAGGGCAAGGCAAGCCAGGTTAATGTTTTAAACAGTAAAGGCTGTTAATATATATCCACTTTTTTATTATATGCAAGGAAGATTTATGTTTATGGTGCACAGTGGAACACCTTCAAATAGATGCATCCAAGTGCTTCCTCTCAGATCCTGAGGGAACATTAGCTCATGGGCAGGACACTCTCCTAGACGACATGATTTTTAATTTTCTCAGATGTAAGAGGGAATCAAATTGGATGTCCCTCATTGGGGTTGAGGTAGCTAGCGACAATCTAGCACAGAAATGAAGGTCTAAGACACCAGTGGCTGCAAGAGCTCCCACAGCCTGTGCTCCACCTGGCAAAATTGTAATCTGAAGTAATCACCATGGTCCCAGGGAAGGGCTAACAACAAACTGGTGATGAGTGCGTTGATTAGGTTCGTGCACCATGGATGCTTCTTTAATTTGTGATGGCTGCAGTTTTGTCTGAGTCTTGGAGGAAGGAAATGTACTGAGCAGAAAACAGTAACTGTGTGCTTGGGGAAGGACACCTTGAAATTTTCACCATTTGTTGTTTAGCTCTTGAGAGGCAAAGTGCGAGAAAATGGTGGGCTTATCACAACCAGGCTACCAAAATCCCATTTCCCTTTAATCTTAGTGTGTCTCTCTGCTGTCTTTATATCCCTCTTTCTGATTCTTTTATTTAGCAGAAATGGGAACCTTGAAAGGAAATAGGTAGGTTGTAACTCAGACTTTTAAGAAAGAAATCAAAAGGGGGAAAAACAAGAGCATAGACGCATTTGGCAGTGCTTAATTAAGTGAAATTTTAAAAATACAATCAAATAAAGTGCAAGACAAGCTTGACACACACTTTCATATTGGTTTGAGTGATTCCTATAACCAAGTAGCTTTACAGAGATATTTTTGAAATGTCTTGTTTCCCCTTAGGAAGAGCAGAAGCAGCATCAGTTCTGAACTCAGAGGGAAAGTTGTTGCATGATCAAGACCCAGTTACAGGCTTCGGAGCCTTCATGTCTGCTCTCGGATGTGACTTCCCCTGCACAGCCACATCACTCTCATTCCAGTAGCATCCTTCCCTGCTTGGCATTCAAATAGTCTCTTCTGCTTACATTAAAAACCCAGTACTTTCATTCTGACATGCCTTCAAAATATTGTCAGTCTTAACGAAAATATTTACAGAATGTAACATCTTTATCCCAAGTAAACAAATAATGAAATGTGATTCTGTAAAATTAGAACATCCATAAAAAATACTGTCTTTATTAGCAGCTGCAAATGCTGGTCAGGGTATTACACAAAACATGTTTAGGAGATAAAGAAAGATTATCCACTTGGCCTTATAAAGCACTGAGAGGACAGCATGTCATTGCTGTAAAATACTTGTTATGCAAAATATGTTAAGCATTGCATTCCTTAAGCCACAAACTAAGAGTTTCTTGGTCTTATGCTAACCCTTTACTGATTGGTCTTGTACAAAATATCACATAATTAGTAGGCTTTGTTTGGAAAGGTAGATCAGAAGGGGAAGATCTTGAGAAACGAGGTCAGTGTGCTGGCAGGGTTGTAGAGGAAGCCTGCAGACTTCCACGTCCTGCAGAAGAGTCTGCTCTGTGTGGCTCAGTCCAGTGATGGTTCACCCTTGGCCTCACGAATACCTACACCCAGCCATACCATTTAAAATAAGAAATAAGAGTTACATTTTGGAATAAATGTCTTTCACTTTAGTTTACATTGCTAATTACTATAATTTCCAACAAACATTAACCAAGCCAATCACACAATTAACTGTTGGTTCCTTTTATGATATTGGTATTCAGTGCTGGTTTGCTCTTGTTTTAATGGATGCTGCAACATGACCCCATGGTGGATTCATTATATAAATCCAATATTTTCTGTTCAGACAGTAGATTTTAACTCTGCAGTTAGACTGACATCAGTATGGCATGTCTCTGTGATACCTGATTAGCCATCTGTCTCCAGCTCCTTCAGAGCAAATAATAAGCCAGAAACACATAAGAACTGGCAGTGATTAAAAAGGCAGAACAACTGGAGAATAAAGTTTAATTGCTAATACCTCACTTGTGCCAGGATAATACTATAAGCACTGACTCATCAGAATAAACTGATTTCTAACTACAGTGCTCTGTTTTTTGAGAACTGAGAGAACATTTGACAGGGTAGACAACTGTGAAATTGCCCATAGCATTTAGGCACCATCCCTGCCCTTCCATAATGCTTTAATTTGCAGTCTGTAAGTAAAACGGGATGGTATGTTTCAGGCTACTGCAGAAAGCCTTTAGGATAACTATCTGTTACATGATCATCTGTGATTGTGAAGCTCTGACCCGATGACTCAGGTGCGATGACTTCCACTGCTAATAAAGTGTGCTGCTGCATCACCTTCAACTCCTTCACCACTGTCTTTCCTAAAGATGAAGTGTAATTACTGCTGACTCACACCAGCACATACAGCCTGTGAATTTGGGGCAGGGCATAAGGTGAGAATAGCTCCAATGCTAGTTTGGGAACTGGGGATGCATGAGAGGAAAAATTGCAGGGAGCTCAAGATGGGAGGCAAGCACGATGGCAGAATTACTGTGTCGCCTGACCACAAAACCGAGGTCTATCCAAGAGAAATCTTAACTATTTGCAGCATGTTCAGTGTAGGGTGGGAAATTCAGCTGGAAATAGAAAATAGCTCCTTCTCCTCCAGAAGCAGTCTTTGCACTAAGAACACATTTGTTAACTGTGTTTGACATGTTCAGCAGGCCTGCAGAAACAGGGAAATGGGGGAAACGGTTTAGATCAGCCACACCTTCACACCTCCATCTTCTACTCCACTCCTTACTAAACAAAACTCAAATTTTATTTGTAGCTCTGGCCTTTGCTGAATAAAAGGAGTAAAAGCCCTGTGAAAATAGTGAGGAATAAAAATACATGTATTTCTCAGTTATGTTTCAAAATGAGTGAAACTAGCTGGAGGCTCTTAGCACTCTTCTCCCCATCACTGGTCCATCTGTCAAATGTAGGAGTAAAATAGAAGTTTAAGAGGAAGCAGATGCTGGCAGTAGGACTATTGCAGTGTCTCCTCAGAGCAGAGGACTATTTCCTTTAGCAGTGCTGAGCTGCAGCCCAGCCCTCACTGACCCTGCTGTTCCCTTAACCCTGTGTCTGGAGCTGGCTGGGCTCTGCTTGGCAGCCAGCATGGGAAGCGAGGAGCTAGCAGCAAGCGTTGAGGACCGGATGGTGGAAAATATCCAGGGACTCCAGTCCATGTTCTGTCCTTTTTCATTTTTGTGCTGCTTGGCAGTTTGAGAGGCAGTCACACGCATCCCAAATTTATTGAAGGATGGAGATACTTAATTTGCACCATTATGTGAAGGGAAATCCACACTGTCCGGGAAACCATGTGTTGAAAAGGAATGCTCTTTGGAGAACAAAAGATGCTTGAGCATAACAGGCCAAAGTCAATCCAGCAGCACTGGCATCAGTTCAAAAGGAATTGCCCTACAGATCCTTCTCCCTCACCAGCAGTGTCAGACCAAGTCTGTTGTGTACTCACAAAACCAGCAAACTCATAGTAACATCAAAGATTAGTTGTGGGAGGCCAGAATTTTAAATCAATTTGAAAAAATACATTATGAACCACTGTGCAGATCTGTCTCTATAAAAGCACACAAATAAACCCTTACATAAAATACTGCAGAGGCTCCCATGCCGTTCTGCAGAAACTTGTGACTCAGAGCAGGAAAGGGAAGAAGTTGCTCTGACAAAAATTGAAACCATGGATGACAAAAAAGCCCACCACAGTCTCAAGATTATTTTAAACCTGTGGCACATGTCCCTGTGGCACCTAAACCACAAGTTATGTGCCTATGAATTACACTGCCGTATTTACTGAAGGAACAGTATAAAAATAAAAGTAAATTATTAGAAATTTATTCTGGTTTCTAGTTTTACCCTGCTGTCTGAGAATACCCTTCAGAAGTGTGATGAGAAACCATTTTTGTAAGTACTGCTTCAATAGCTGTGCCTTGAGGGTTTAAAAAATACTCAGTAAACAAGACAAATTGGAAAACAGGTAGAATGGTGTCTGGAAAATGACCGTAGGCCACTTCAGAGAGCAAATGCTAGAGCTGTGATTGAGAGTGGAGAAAATGCATTTCCCATTATCTGTACTGTTTTTAATAAAAAATTTTTAGTTTTTTACACCAGGACCATCCAGTGAAAACCGGTTTTTTTACTATCTTTTGTCAAACCAGTCCAATTGCTAGCAACTGCAGATATCAATTAAGCTATAACCCAGTCCTCTTCCTGGCCAAAGGGCTGTAGATAAAAATATTCTCCTCTTGTCTCCTGAGATAATGGTTCAACAGGTTTCCATGCCAGATAAGGTACAGCAATGAGCATTTGACAGAGCTTTTATCCACAGCTCCACTCTCCTCCGGTCGCTCCTGTAGCTCCAGAGGGACTTTGGCCTCCCTGTCTCCGGGCCGCCCCACCATGAGCTCTCCTCTCCCTGCTCTGCTCATGCTGCAGCTGCATCCCTTGGGCCCTCCTGGCTCTACCTGCAGGCCAAGGACTATTTTCTCTCTTGCTAATCTAAAAACAGAGGGTGGCAAATATGCTTTACATTTTAATTCTGCACGTCAGCGATGCCAGGCATTAAATCCCAGAGCTGAGAACACTTTGAAAAGGCTCCCAAGAGGGATAAGCAAGTACCAGAGGGGCTAATATAATCTACATGGAAAAGTAGCAGGGGGGGAAGCAGTATTTTGCATTTGGAATCACTCTGCTCAGCTCTTGCTGCCCTAACATGATAATTAACTATAAATATACGTCTCTGCCTAATTATTCATTGTAATGGCATTGCTGCTGTACATTCACCAGTGGCTGAGGAAGGCATTAGTACATGCCTGTGAACCATAGGTCCTGAAGGGCAGAATTTTGCCTTCTCTACGGAGCTGTTAGGGAAGGTGACTGATTACCTAAAATAACTGCACAGACCTCTCTTTCTCCATCATGGCCATGCCAACATAAAGTAATTATTTTCCTGTATTACCACAAGAGACAAGAAAGACTATGCCTGCCAGGGCGAACGGCTTCACAGCCTCCGTGACCCTGAACCCAGCTCAGGTATATGCCCTGGAAATCTCCCGGAGCTGGCAGGAGTAAGACATGAGCTCTAATAATTAGCTAGCAAGATATGATCTCAGAAACAGACTTCATCTCTCTTTTTCCCCTCTCTGAATAACAACTGAAGCTCAAGGAGGAGAAATCCAGCACAACTTCCACCATCAGTTAGCTGGTTGAGGCTATGACAACAACCTTAACCTGCACTTGCCCAGAATGTGCACACTTGTAGCATTTGTATGATATTTCATACTTAAGAAGAAACACATTTTTCACTGGATAGAATAAAATGCAATGTTATTTATATGCCTCACTGATCTTGAGAACAACAGCATAATATTTGACATTTGCAGTTCACTGAAAATATCAAAAGACTATGTTTTTCTAATTATTAGCTAGAACAAATTTGAGAGTCAAAGTCTTTCATTTTCAGCTGCTCATGGATTTTGAAATAGAGGAGCGGAGTTTTCACTCATGCTCATCACAGAGTGTATTGCCCCATCGCTCTCTCTTTCACTTGAGTAGAAACACCTTGTACCCACACTGCCTGTTACTCTAACGATGTCTGCACTGCATTCAGCACAGGCCCAGGTATTTCTTCAGTGGTGCCTTGACGTTATGCTTTCACATGAGCCAATGTATTAAATTGGGAAACTTTACAACTAGGATGCTCAGGTGTATGTCCTAGTGCAAGGTTCTGCACATGGGTCAGGGCAATCCCAAGCACAAATATAGGCTGGGCAAAGAATGGATTTGCAGCAGCCCTGAGGAGAAGGACTTGGAAGTACTGGTGGATGAGAAGCTCAACGTGAGCCGGCAATATGCGCTTGCAGCCCAGAAAGCCAACCATATCCTCAGCTGCATCAGAAGAAGCGTGGCCAGCAGGATGAGGGAGGTGATTCTGCTCCTCTACTCTGCTCTCAGGAGACCCCACCTGGAGTACTGTGTCCAGTTGAGGACCCCCCAACAAAAGGAGGATGTGGACCTGTTGGAGCGAGTCCAGAGGAGGGCCACAAAGATGATCAGAGGGGTGGAGCACCTCTCCTATGAGCTCAGGCTGAGAGAGTTGGGGCTGTTCAGCCTGTAGAAGAGGAGGCTCTGGGAGACCTTACTGCCGCCTTCCGGTACTTAAGGGGGGGCTTATGAGAAAGCTGGGGTATTGACAAGGGCACATAGTGATAGGACAAGGAAGAGGTAATAGCTTTAAACTGGAAGAGTGTAGACTTATGTTAGATATAAGGAAGAAATTCTTTACTGTGAGGGTGGTGGAACACTAGAACAGGTTGCCCAGAGAAGGTGTTCAAGAAAGTGTTCAAGGCCAGGTTGGATGGGGCTTTGAGCGACCTGATCTAGTGGAAGGTGTCCTTGTCCTCGGCAGCGGGGTTGGAACTAGATATCTTTAAAGTCCCTTCCAACTCAATCCATGCTGACACAGGGGCTTGTGAAACACTCCTTTTCTTTTTCTCCAGCATGGTAAAGGTTTGATTTGGAGGGAAATTGATGTCATTCAGTTATTTAGCAAATAAGCACCATGTGTGCCATACAATTAGCATCTGCTGCTCCCATTTTCTCAGCTGCTGCTACTGCAGCACTCAGCACTAACCCACCACTCCCAGGCTGACATCAGGCCTGCAGAAGATTTACTTCAGCAATAACACCTATCCCTAAAGCATCCTTTTTACCTTCTGCTGGTGGGGGTGGTCCTTAGCTCTTGTTTGGAGGACCTGTGAGTGGTCCTAACTCTTCTCATCTCAATTGCTAGCATCTCCTTTCCACCAGAAGACTGTTCTTGTGTCCTGGGATTATATACTGTCCTGGTGTCCTTCCTGAATGAAGATGATGACAGACTTCTGAAAGTGATATTGTCCAGCAATTCAGACACTCACAGTCCTTCAGAAGATTATGCCAGGTAAGAAAAGGATGAGCTTATAGTCTGATAGAAAAAAAAAACAAAGCTCTATGGCTGCAGAGAATGGCTTGAAAGTTAACATTTCCTCACTTCCCAATGCAGAGCAAAGGGTAAATGCTTTTGCAGGTGCAGCTGCTGAGGAGATAGTTACTGACACAGAAACCATGTGCTGGTCCTGACTGTACAGCATTGAGGGCAAAAGGGAGGGTGGGACTCTTCCAAGGGAGCAATAAGGTGGAGCAGAAAATGTTAGGAGCTCTTCCATCGCTCACCTTTGCTAGATAGAGAGTTTGAAGAGTATCAATATTGGACATAGGATTGGCACCTGAACACAAAATCATCTTTAACTATACCCATCCAATTCTGCAGCTCCTGTGTGTTTCTGCCCTGTATCAGTGCATGGCCTGAGCTTTTTACGGGTAGAGGAGGGGAGAACAGTGACAGCTGTGGCTGTACTCCCAGTTTATGGATGGATCTGTTTTCCTTGGGTCAGTGTATTTGCTATGGTGCTCAGAGCCAAGTCAGAGAGGTCATATTCTTGACCTGACCTGATGGACCTGCAGGATGTAACAAGCTTTAAATTGAGGAATAGAACTGGGGTTTTTGCTTGTTTGTTTTGTCTGTTTATTTGGTATGTTGTGGTTTTGTGTTTGAGGGTTTGTTTTTTTTTTTGTAAATCTATATAAGTTCTATTGTAACTGTTGGGTTAAAGCAAGGCAGCTGGATGCTTTCAGAACTTATCTGTCTCCTACTTAGATGCTCAGTTAACTCCAGGCATGGAAAACTGGAGGGAGATTGGGAGTGGGAAGGCAGGAGACAAAAGCAAAGCCTTACAAAGAAAAGCTTTTTTAAAAAATTAAAAAACAAAAACAAAAAAAAAAAACAAAACAAAACAAAACACAAAAGCATACACACACTAAACCACCTCACCCTGAGCTTTCGCTGATTTCAGTTAATGATACTGCTGTGTGAAACTTTTTGTTTAGTTTTACTATTTCTGCAAGAGAGAGGAATTACTCTATTGGTCCCACTGCCACCTAGTCAAGTGTGTAGCAGCAGCCACTTTCACGTTATTCCTAAAGGCAACATGCAAGATGCTGCAAGCCCAAAAGCACATAAAATCCAGTGATGACCTGAGATATGAAAAGGTAGCCGAGGTAATTCCCCAATAACTCCTTTGAAGCAAATAATTTTTATTTTTATTTTATTCTTCCCCATTTATTTCTTTTATGGTATAGTAAACAGTAGACCAATTTCTTCTTTTGTAGACTTCTAATTGCTAGTAGACTATGTTTGCTTGCCTGTTCAATACTTAATTCTTTCCCCTGAATCAGTTCTTGTTGTTAACTTACTGTAACCACAGTCTTACTGACAGGCACTACTGTCAGACAGCCTAGTCTTAGCTGTTGAGCAGCATTATTTTTTCCCTTGTGCTCCAAGGAAGCTGAGGATGTAAAGCATGTAGACGACTGCTGTACTTTCAGTGCACTGCAATGCCTAGAGCATCTTACAAATTATCAGCAACTGAGCAAACCCACAGTGCTGTGTTCATGGTGTACCTTGCCAGAATTAACCCTGGTATTCTGTACCTTACTGTTTGAAAGATCTACTTACTGAGGTCAATACTGGGCCACTGACAGTGAGCACTGCAAAACCAAAAGTCAGTCTGCCTTTTCTGCACAAACTCTATCAAGCTTGCATGAATCTTGTCACTGAAGCAGAAAATACTGTTCTTCACATGGAAGAAATGAAAGGTGACCAACGTAATGATGAGTCCAGCAAGGAGATAAACAAAGGCTGGAGTGTTAGAAGCGGTTTGCAACATAGGAAGGTGAACGGGAAAAAGTCAAATGTTTTTAATTGAGGAAATGCCATCCTTAGAATAAATCATTTGGTGAAGTGCTTCACTGATTTGATCTGCCTGACTGTCACAAGCTTCACAGACAGTCTATCGAGCGCTACAGAAATGATGCACACATTCCTGAGGCCTTACTGTATCAGACAGATGGAGTCAGCTGGCCAAGGAAAGACAGGTACTGAGCTGTCTTATGTTTTCAGTTGTGAAGCTGAGGACCACACCACAAGGCTTTTACCAGAGCTAGCTGACAGTGATATTTCTGCCTTAAGGGAAATCCAAATGTCTAACGGGTTCCTTCCCAAACAAGGATGAAAAGCCAAAATATCTTTTTTTTTTTTTTGTGAAATGACATATTATGTGGCCTAGAGAAGGGATGTGGGGAGAGGAGGAAAAGTTGTTCTTTGCTCTCAAGCACTTTCAGGCTATTGCAAAAAGAAAGCAATAGTTTCCTCTTCTTATCTATGTAGAATAAAAGAAGTAATTAGAAGCTTAATTTTAATTAAGCTAAGACGTCAGGAGCTTGGTAAGAAGAGGTAACAATAAGTGGAAAGCTTGTGGAGCCCCTGTCACTGGAGGGCTACAAGAACAGGTGAAGGAGATGCAAGTCAGGAATGGCCGAAGTCCAGGTGATCCTTGAAATAGGAGGAGATGCCTCTCAAGTGAGGATTTAGCTCAGCCTTAGTTCTGCTTCAGCCTCACTGAAACATTTTGTTCTTGATTACATTTAATTTTAAAGCTCATAAGTGTCTGAGAGGGGTGGGAGTTGTTGCTTTATGTATATGTAAATACCATAATATTTACCACATTACCATTCATTTACTGGATTTACCATATAAATGTTGCTAATTTGTTTAGATATATATAATTAGAGGAAAAGACACTTGCTAATTTCCTGTGAAAACTCTAATTATGGTCTCAGGCAATATTCAGATGCTGATCTTCCAGGGTGACAGACCTTCGTTAATATGAAACACCAGCAAATTTCAATTTAATTTTGCATGGTAATACTAGGCCTAGCCTCACAAAACTGAGTACAGTTAGTAGGAACCCAACTTGAAACACTTCTAGTTTGAAGAATAAACTCTTCAAGTCTTGTGCCACCCTTCGGCTGTAACTGAAAGCCAGACACCCTAGAGCTACAGAGCTATAGGAGCGAATCCAGTCATCCACTCTGTCACTGTGGATGTGACAGAAATACAAATCTGTAGTGCAGCTGGAAAAATTACTTCCTAAGGGAATGAGATGATTCCATAGTTTTGCAAGCTTTGTTTCAAGGATTGTATTGGCTTTATACCTTCACCTTTCAAATGGGATGTATCTGAAAGAGCAGCATCTAAGATGCATGTTTGAATTCCCTGGGCTAAGACAGTTCAATATTTTTTTCTCAGTTTCTGATAAATACATTTGTAAGACTTCTCCCTCCACCCCAGTTAAAATACCTTAGTGTTACTAATACCTTCTTCTAGGAGCCTGTTACCTTTTTGATGGATGTGAGCTTTAGTGTTCAATACAAGCTAATTTAAGAGGAAGAAGTGAAACTGCATTGCTATGGTAGGGAGTGCAGAAAGGAGTCCTTTGCTGTCTTAACTGAGCTGGTTTTGGAGCTGCTGAGCAACACTGCAGCACCGCATTGCCTCTCTGCTGAGCAAAAAAGATCTTGTACGACAACTTTGCAAAGAAGCTGGCTTAAAGTCAATGGAACCTGTCTTCTGGTATTTTTAAGTGATTTGTGTCTCAGTGAAGAGGAGGACAAGTAAGCATTTTCTGTTGTGATGGCTGGTCACAAAACTTGGCTGAAGGACAAGAAATGCTACTTTTCCTCACGGTGGGAGGCTTCTGCTCTACCAAGCAGCCTTGCATCAGTTTTGCTGGAGCAAGCTCCCACATTCAGGAAGAGGAGCCTCCAAGCTACTTCAGTTACAAGTCTCTCCTCAGTTCATTTTCTTTCTAGAGCAGGAGTTGGTGTTGCAGTGTATATCACGGCCTAAGAGCTCCTGCGCAGGAAAACACTGAGTGACCTATTTAAAACCAGTGTTGTACTTACTAGTGTTTTAGATCGGTAGATGGTGCTGGGAAAAGGGGGGGCTTTGTGTCCAGTGCAAGCTTTACAAGTGGAAGTTCTAAATTAATTCCCCAGGTCTGAAACATGCTGCGAGCACCGTATTGTCTTTTGGCTTCTTGTAATTGCTTTCCTAACTAAAACTAGATTTCTTGCTGGGAAGCCTCTGACTTTGTGTGCAACAGATTGAACTAAACTGGATCTTGACACGGAGTTTTCTTACTGTGTTAAGAAATCCTATACAGAGTATCTGGTGTGCGATTGTTGCTGGCTTTCCTCTTCTGTTGCTGTGCTGGTCTAAACTGACACCCAGGAGAAGCAGGGGTGTACCCAACCCCTCTGCCATACTGGGGACGAGAGCCCTTGGGGCCTACCATGCCATTTTCTCCATCCTAAGTAACTGCAAGGGTAGGTCCATGCTGCAGTGTCAAAAGTGAATGGCTGGCTCAAAGACAGACACTATTTTGCAAGGAGTTGTTTGGTACCAGTGGCAGTTCAGCTGGGTTCCTGGCTATAAGAGGAGAAAACCCAAACACCCGTATAGCTGCAGGAGGCAGGATAATGAGAGAAGTACCAGGTGAAAGTGAGCCAGAAGACATTAAGTGCTGCTGTGTAGACACACCCACACAAGCACCACATATGCTACAGTGCGGCAGCTTAAGTCTGGCCATTGGATTAAGACAGACTCCTGCCAGACAGACTCACCCACAGTACAGCAAGATCCCTGGCAGAATCTGTCAAACCAAAATACTCCAGTTAAATTTGCTGAGATACAGAGTTCTTCTTTTTAAGTGACACAGCTCATAAGGCAAATACTTTTGAGGATCTCTCATTTAGTAAAGAGCTTGGGTTTCATCTTCAGGGTAATGCCAGCTGCTGACCTGATATATCACACCATAGCCAGCTTTAGCAACATCCCATGGCACAGAACAAACTGGTTGTACCTTATATCACAACTGAAGTTGTTTAAGAAAGTTAAGAAAATAGAGAGATTAAGCTCACACAGTAAGAACCACCTGTATCAAAATACAATTTATTCTTAAAATGGCTAGTTTACACATAACAACAAGGGTTAGGTAGGGAAAAAGTGCAATTAGTGGAGGAGGCTTATTACACCTTCGTATTTATCATCTCACTGCATTACAAGTAGCTTCAGACTCAGGATATTATAGTTCTTAGCAATGAGCAAAAATGTGATTTATATTTTGACGTTAACAGCATTTCTGCACAGCTAAATGGTGTGCCAGTATTTACACCTGCTGATTATGTACTGGACAATTTCTCACGTAAGTCTTGCATGAAACACAGATCACCTTTACAGTCTGACAGCTCAGAAAACTAAATTACAAGTATACAGATAAAAAAATATACATTAGTTTACTGAAGTTTGAAAAAAAAAATTCTTCAAAAAATGAGGTACAATAAAACAGAGCAGTTTTCTATTTATGTGCAAGCCTATATTCAGTCTAGAAAAAACTAGTAGCAACCCTGCTCTTTTAAAGAAATTAGCTTTCACAAAGTGCAGCTAATTCACTGTCTTCAATATGAAGGACCTTGCCTATGTTACACACTCGTGAAAAGTCATCGCTAACTTTGCAACAGGGAGCAGGATACTTGACCATCAGATGCTTAAGATTAGATCAGGTGATGAGTCAAATAATCTAATACTGCTACAGACTAGGAAGTTTACAAATCACTTGGTCTGTTTTGTCACCTAACCCTTTTTTTGGCGTGTAGGATAGTTTTCCTTTTGTTTTTTAAAAGGCACATTTTTCTTTTAACATTAGAAGGTAACCATCTGCCTGCTCAGTGAGTAGGATGATGAAGTCAATGTTGCAAGACATTTATTACTCACAAAGCCAATAAGGACAGAGACATCTTCCCAAAGCAGCGGTCACTTCTACCACTCACTTTGCATCGTTTTCTGTATTCTCCTTTTTATCCCACAGAACTTTCTCTGGGATTTAGAAGACTAGCTTTGGAAAGAAGAAATGAGAACACTGTATGTCTCCAAGTTATACAGTACTACCTCTTCCCCTTCTCCCACTTTCCCACCATCCTCTCCAAGTTTCTTAACCTGTATGGAGGCCACAAGTCCTAGCTATGCATTCCTACCTGCCTCTGCTACAAGCAAACAGAGGGTCATAGCAAGCCTCCATCCTGACAGCATCACCTCATCTCTACTGGACTCCTAACAGGTGCAAATTGAATTGTGATGTAACGTTCATGTAACGTCCCTGTCCACGCACACATACTCTCACACATGCGGTTACTACAGCTTGCGAAGATACCATTGCCTTCCATGCTCCCTCACAAGAGTCTCTCACCTAGTGACTCAGGAGAGTCTACAGCAGAAAGCAAGCAGCATACACTTAAGATATGGGCATGCTATTTCTATAGTACATGGCATATGCATGGGTTTTTTCTTTCCTTCCAAGGATAATTTTTGACTAAGAACTTCAGTAGCATAATGTGGTTTAACAAGTTTAACAAGTCTCGCAGACTAGTGAATTTGGATTTGTTCAGACAGCTGACAAAACCTTCCAGGCAGTTTCGTCATGTAGTATGTGAACCAGAAAACTAACACTGTTCTGTTGTCAAATGGCAGAATGCTTCCTCACTAGTACTGATCACCAATATGGTGATGAATTTTCTATCTGACCTAAGCTCTGCCACTGGGGAAAGAGACCACTGGACAGTCTTGGACTGCCTAGCTGATCATGTTCTCTCTCTTGTCCTCTCCTTGGAGTCTGAAGATCTACACAGTCTTTCTTGGCAGATGGTATCTGAACACCATCAGGCTTCCACTCTGCGTGGACAATCTTGTAATTCTGACCCTCGTTATTGTCCCAGAAGGTATGTTCTCCACTTTGGTAAGAAATGCAAAACTCTATCTTCTCTTCAGAGGAAATGGCAGGAGGCAAGTCAATGGTAAATGAGAAGGTATCATTTTCAGAATCGCTGTAAACATTGTTCATGTATACACACTCAGCATCCGTGTAGGTCTTCCACGTATCAAAGGTAATTCGAACTTGAACCTTTTTTTCGAAGCTCACATTTTTCACTTTCACAGTGCCTGACAACACCTTCTCTTGCAGGGTGCAGTTCTCCAGGCAGACCAAGTTCTTCTGCAGGCGGTTCCTGAAGTCCAGGTAGTCCGCTGAGGGCCGAGGGAAACCCAGAATCAAGTTTTTCTCCTCATGTAGCTTTAAGCCAGATGTTATATTTTCAAGGCCTAAGAGGTCAAACTGAAGATCCCACCCAGGGTGCTCCTGGAACTCAGAGAAGGTGTGTATGGCCGTCAGGGACAGCCCCTTCGAGTCCGCAAACACAACTCGCTTCTTGGCTCTGGCTGTCGAGTGATTCCAGTCACTCTTCCGAGCCTCAGAGTCACTTTTCACATGAAGACAGGGTCTGAGAGGCTTGAATCTGTTCACAAAGTTGTTTCTTTGACAGCCCTCAAGGGGGCTGAGAAAACTCTTCAGCGGTGGAGAATGGGCTAAGCAAATTGTCATGGCCATGTCCACAGGCATGATGGAGCTTGGCAAGGGTCTCGGGTCCAAGATCTGTATCATTCTGAAAGCAGCAAAAAGACAGGACGTTATTATTCGTTACATCGGGTAAGAAGCTTCTTAAGAATGCATATTTGCTTCATCCACTGTCTTAATTATTCATGACCTCATCTTCGCATGGCTTTAAATAATGCAGCCTACATTAAAATTGACAGTTCAAGCTAAGGAACTAGGGTGAGACTGTTCAGTCATTCCTTGCTATTTCTGAACTCTTTCAATTCAAATGTAGTCTCATTTGCTTTTTCTGAACCTCTGAAAAATATATTTTAGTGACAGCTAATTAAATACATTTCCTTGAAAATACAGAAAAGAACATTCTCGTAACCAGTAAAACAGATCCAGTTACAGTGGAAGTGCTCATCCACTTCAGCCTCCGGTTTAGAGACTCTCAGCCAGATCTTAAAATTCCAGCAGGCTGGATCAGCTGCTTCATCTCTGAGCAGAGATAGTGCTATATTAAGCAAGTCACCCATGCCAACACAGCATCAAGTGGGATGCTCTGTACCTTGATGCAGAACCATCACGCTGTGGCTCTCAACAACCGTAAGTACATTTGTTAGGCACTCTGATTTTGGTTAATTCAGATGAATAAAAATCCTAAAGCACCTTTGGAAATATTTTCTATGAGCTATTAAACCAGATCTAGGTAACAGAGCTCTTTTGCACTGTTAATGTTGACTGCTGAGCGATAGGATGAAAAAAAAAAAAAAAAAGATGGAGGAGGGACACACTTTATTTTTTCACCTTGTGCTTTAAGAACTGGTTTTAAAACATCTTTTCATAATCCCCAAAGTCCATGCCAAAAGCCTACTGCAAATATTCAATACGAATGCTATAGCTTTATAAAGATTTATTCATAATGCTCCTTCTCAGATGATGAAAATTGCAATTAACTATGCAAGAACATGGCCTGTTCAAAGCCAGTGAGCTTGAATATTTGTAAAAGGAGGCTTCGACTGCAGCACATCCCTTCTGAGAAGGATACAGTCCTTGCTGGAAATGCAGATTTTTGTTGAGTCATGGGAAGGCACAGTATTTGCTTTGTCACTTAAATAAATGGTTTTCTCCTTCCCAGGGTTCTCATTGGTATTCCAGAGCCCTGCCAAAAAAAAAAGCAGAATCTCTGCTGGCATCTTAATTCTTCTTCTTGCTTTTTTTATTGTGACAGTATTTGCCATAACAAGTAGGACAAGGAGAGTACCAGCATCAAATCAATCAAGTTTTGCTTTGCTTAAATAGGAAAAGAACTAAGGCTTCAAAAATACTCTCTCTGCAACCTTCGTGACCAGCTCCTGGGGCAACTCCTCCTAAGCTTTGGCAGTATCAAAAAAAAAAAAAAAAAAAAAAAAAAAAGGAGGGGGAAGAAAAGAACCCAAACAACAGAAACCAACGAAGCCCGTCAGCATAACCTGAAAAATAAGAGGCAAAACTGAGGTGCCAGCAGGAGCTGCGGCGGGTGCAGCAGTGTGCACAGGCACTACCCAGGCATAAGCGCGCGTCCGCAGGAGCTGTAACAGCGGAGGAGGGACGGGGAGCAGGGCATGTTTTCAGGCTTTATTCCCCCCAAAGGCTGAAGCCCGGTGGCTGCTGTTTCGGCAGGCGCGGGCAGCGCTTACCTGCTGCAGTGCATGGGCCAGTGCCCGTCGGCTGCGCTCCGCTCCGCGCCTCCCCGTGCGGCCGCCGCCGCCGCCTTTATGGGGCCCTTCCCGCGGCGGGCGGCCAAGGGGCGGCACCGGGCCCGGCCCCGGCCCCGCGGGGGTGCGGCCCGGGGGGGCTGTGCGTGCCGGCGGCGGGGCGGCTGCCGGCGCTTCACGTGTCCCGGCCGTGCGGCGGCTGGCGCGGCTGCGGAGCGCCGAGTGCCACGTGCCGCCCGCCGCGCGGAGACACCCGCCGTTTCCTTTCCCTCCCCCCCCCCCCCCCCCTCCTTCTTTCTCTTTTTCCTTTTTTTTTCCTTCTCTCTTTCCCTTCTCCCTCCTTCTCCGTCCTTTTCTCCACCCCCCACCCACTGCCCTCTTTTTACTCCCTTTTTTCTCCTTTATTTTTCCCCCTCCCTTCTTTTTCCCTCCCCTAAGGCTTACTGCCCTACTGTATTGCCTACTTATGGCCAAGGACATTTGCTCTTGGTATTTTCTGCGTTCTCCTGTCTTCCTGCGAGTGTTTCGAAGGGGTAGCCGAGCAGACCCCTCCCTGGCAGGAATCAGTCTGCCTGACCTGGGCAGGAGAGGAGCAGGGAGCCACAGCACTGCAGGGGCTTGCTCCCAAACTGCGCCCTTCCCTCTTGTTCTCACTCAGAAAGGCGAGAGATGAGGACTTAACAGAGCAGCTGGAAGGCGGGCAGGAGTTTCAAAGCAGGCTTGCTCAAACACCTGCCTTTTCAAGCAACGGGAAAGCAAACAGGGGTTTGCTACATGGGATTTCCATGTGCTGTGGATATTGTTTCACATGTCAAAGTAGGGCCGCTTCGCGTCACTGCTAAAGGATGTTACCTAGTGGAACAAAAGTAATACCCAGTTGAAATTATAGACTGTCAGCTTAATTGAAAAGGAGCTGGAGCCTTACATTGTAACATAATGTTGCCAGGGCCAGAAATCTGTCATCCTGGAATATAACAGTCCTTGTCCTCAGTGAAAAAGTACTTTTGGACATTGAATCTGAATGGTGCTGATGGCTGTTCACCTCCCACACATGGTGATCTGTACACTGTCTGAGGATGTGACAGCCCCTGCTGTAGTTCCCACATTGTATCTATTACCTGCTTCTAGAGCAAAGGGACAAAAAATTGGTAGAATGCGGCCTCCGCAATGTTAGCCATAGCAATGCTGTCTTACTGCTTGTGTCCTGCCTCTCAGAAGGCCCCGCACGCACAATCTGCAAGGCTGACAAGCCCTTGCAGATGCAGAGGGGTGGACAGCCCACCGGTGGCGGTGTGCTGTCTTCTGCAGGCTGCAAGCCACCCATAGAAGGTCTGTCCCCAAGTTACAGCTCTTCAACGACCATGCCCTGGTTGCTAACTGGCTCTGTGGGCCTTCACTGTCACCTTCTTGCTGGCTCATCTGCTCTTTCCCAAGGGCAATAGCTGACTTGCAGTCACCCTATAAGATGTGATACGGAGTCTGTGAATAGTAATTTTCTGAGTTCATAGTTTTTACCAGTAGATGAGACCATATACAAATGAACAGCAGAAAGTCCTGTGCTCCACATGAAGCATGGGGGGCTTGATGAACAGTGATGAACAGATGATAAGTGATTTTTCTGGCTCATGCAAATTATTTTTATGTTCTTAGTTTGTGAGTAAAAAAAAAAAAGAAAAGCTCCACTGTTATGTGTGAGAGTTTATTAGGAGATAATGTGTGAGCATGGCAGGTGGTGACAAGAACACCTCCATTTTGGATTCAAGCTACGTAGAAGCAGAGAGGAAAAAAAACAGTCATAAGAGGGCTGGAGAGGGAAGACTTCTGCTGACTGACACACGGCACACAGATCAGAACACTGTCTCTGTACCTATATTTCAAGGCACAGTAAGAGTTCAGTTTCTTAGCTCGGACCCTTGATGACTGAAGTTCGTGCCTTTCATGCTAGCACGTGACACTAAGTGTCACACAGATGAAGCCTAAAGCACTAACTGGCAATGCAGACAAGGTTTTGGAAAGTACTTCTCTGTTCTCTGGCACCAGTTATTCAGGACAACCTGTCTCGGTCCTCTGCTTCTCCAGTCACGCCCCGCCACTCGCATCCTTTTCCTCTCCTTTTCCCTCTCCATCTTCCTTATCTCTTGGCAACTACCAGCTCCCTCCCAAAGGTAGATGATACCTTCTCATTGATTGCCATGGGAAAGTGCTAGCAAACAGTACCTGTGCTCTGGAAGCCTTGCAAGTTGCAAAGGGTTATTTCTCTTTAGGAAGAGCTACAGATACTACTAGCCCCAGCCGCCTGCCTGGCAGCAGTAAGCAGGGCCCAACATCTCCCATGGGCATGTGGGAGGACTGGGCACATGGCTGGCACTTACTAAATCTCCTCTATTTTGCCATTGCTAAAAAGAGTTCATAACTCTGGAGAAGTTTTATGAGCCTGTGCTACTTGATCTTCTGTCCATGCAGCTTCCCTGGCAGCACCGCTTAGCTGGGCTGCTGCGTTATCAGGGAGCATGTGCAGCAGCTGGGGCTGATATATCGCACTACCTACGTGCCGGGGTTAAATAAGGCCTGGGAGATTATTTTGTTGCATGTTTGAAGCCTGCACGAAAGGAGTCACCTCAAGGCTTTGCTACACATACTTCTGCTACTGTGTAGTAGCTCGTTGCACTGTTTGCCATTATAAAACATTTTGTTCCTGTTGTGTTAAAACATTTGTTTTGCCCAACTTAGAAAACACCATGAGAGATTATTTAAGGTGATATGCTTTGCAAAAAAAAAGTAGTGAGATACAGAGCCTTTCACAGGCAAATCATTGCTCAAGTCAGTAAATATGGACTGGATACAGCAACTTCATGCCTACTTGGTAACCTGGAGCACGTTCACAACCGCGGACTGGTGTCCCAGTTTCCTGCTGCCAATACAAGCAAAGAGTGTTGTGCAGAGCCAGGGTAGCTCTTTCTTCATCTGAGGAGATGTCTCTGCATCGAGGCAAACCGATGGGGTTATCTAAGGTGGCACACCAGTTTGCACTGTCAATGATGGTTCCCTAGCTGCGCTTTTTTTAGAGGAGTCAGGTTTCCAGCTATTTTGGTTCAGCAGTTCTCCTGTCATTGGCAGCTTAAAAATGTAGATCTGTCTTACCTTTCAAATATGGCTGCTAAAATGGGAGCACTAGAGGAAAAAAAATCATTGTCTTCCTGTGCATTTGACAGCACTTTGTGGCATATCAGCTTTCCTACCATTTGTAGGTGCACATAGAAGCAATGGCAGAAATATATATATATATATACAGGAAGAGGCAAGGCTGATTATAAAATCAAGCTGCATCACAGGTGGTTGTACTTCCAACTGCTTCTGTAACAAGTAAACCCAAATTGACCACCTAGACTAGTTTTTCCAAAAGCATTGCACTTTAACTGTAAGAAGATAATTGCAACAAGTTAGCTACAGTAAATATAGTTTTAGTATAGTCACCATAGTTTTGGTAAACTGTAAACGTGTGGTTTCAAAAACAGTTTGCGGCCTAGATGATCTGGAGTCAAGGTAAGGCATGGGCTCACTTTGCAAGGAGCTCACTGAGGTTGCTCTGTGACAAGCAGGCAGTTGGGTTCACACCGTTCTGTTCAAAGACAAATACATCATATTAGCTCCACAATGCATGCTTTTATACACGGACAGCCCTCCAGGTCTTGCTGTTCTTCACCTGTCTGAACTAACCAAGGCTTTTCAATCAGCAGCTCTGAGAGCAGATAATGAGTGTGCCTTTCTGTCAGCTCTCGGGCAGCAACGGGTTGCTTTGTCATTTTTTTGTTGGCTCTGGTCGTTTTATGGCAGGGTAGAATAAAAAAGTTGTGTTTTTTTTTTTCAGTTTGTGTTCTGAAATTGAGTAATTAAACAAGGTTTTTGTAGTTTACTCTGACTTTATTACTTTCAGGTTGCTGTGCTTCTCTGCTGTCCTCCTCCACAGCTCCAGGAGGGAAGAAAGGAGACAAGTTGCAGTTTAGGATATAGAAAGACTTGAACAGCCTTTGGCATTTAATTGAAGCAAAGATAAGTAAGCATTTCCTCAGGGCAAAGTTAAGTCATAATCACATTTATAGGAAACAATGTCCAGAGAGAAAAAAATATAAATCTCCGTTTCACTTGCATAGTCATGCATCCCTTGGAAAATTGTTGCTGTTGGCAGGGTGGGAGAGCAATGCCAGCTCAATGCAATTTAACCAGGAAGGTTTTTCTTTGATTTTGGGCTTCAGACTAAAATCAATGGCTAGGCCAAACGCAAAACACTGGGGTTACCAGAAAACATCCACCTTTGTTTGGCTGGCACATATTTGGTCCTGCAGCATCACTCAAACACCTGGGAATGAAGCAGAGCTTTAATGAAGAGTGTCTGATAGGAGACAGATGTGGCCCATTAGGTCAGGGGATAGTGCTGTCAAACAGCCTTTTCTCTTCTGTTTTTTTTTTTTTTTCTTGAATTGAGCTCTTCTGTTCAATATTCACTCTCTGCTATTAAGACTAATAATTTTAAATGTCTGTTATCTATGAAGTTGGGCAGCAGGTTTCTATGAATGTGACCATGATGCAAATAGTAATTATTCAGGTACATAGCAGGGCTAGTGAAGTACAAACTGAGTTGAGCCTGTGCACTTTTTAAAATTTAAAATCAGTGATTTATCTGATGAAATACAGTGAGCAGAAGTCTTATTTAGTCTTAATAGAAGGTTATTTTCTTTACTTGCTTCTCAGAGCCCTCTGGTGAACTTTGAAAATTCCTAACGGTTTACGAATATATACCAACAAAACTTGTCCTGTGAAACTCCATTGTTGTTTTTGAGATTTCTTCAGCACTGGTGCAGTCTATATGAGGAATAAATAAGTAAGTTTTTGATCTTTTTAGATTTTTTTATTACTCCATTTCTCATGATTCAAAGCGACCTAACATGCTCCAGCCTTTGGTATCCTCTCATTAGTAACTTGTAACCACTTGTTAAGAGATAAATCACAGAAAGTTTGGGGAAAAAAAAAGTATTGCAGTGCCCACAAAACTCCTCACTATCATTATGATACTGCTGTGCTTTAGGAGATTGAGAGCATTTTTTGTTGGTATCATTCAGGATTAAACTACTACTAAACCATGTTTGTTTGGGATATGCTGCTTTTGAAGTAAACTTTTAAGTTGGAATGAAAGAAGGTAAAAAATACAATGAAACATTTCAAAAAGACAAAATGACGTGAAGTTGGAGATGGGAACAGTAGGTTTTCAGAAATGTTGAACTTTTCCAGATATTTCATGATTAGACAATGTTTGAAAACTCAGACTTTGACAGGACAGTAAATCAGTTTCCTACCCAGTTACAGCTTGCTTGCAGAAATCAGGCCTTTTCGCAGATCTGCCCAGCAGAACACACCCATCCCCTGGGAAAAGGGCAAGCAGCATGCAGCCAAACTCACCAAGAAATGATGCAAAGACGGACAGGGTTTATGCTCTCTTACAGCAGCTGTAAGGATAATCAGTCTCACCAGGATACGATGTAGGCAAAACTCTTTAAGCACTGGCAGGGGGTCTAGGTCTGGTTCTTTTTAAATCAATAGCAAAACTCCAGGCCAGTACCGCCTCTCAGAACTTTGTAAGGTTAAATTCAAAGGCATTTAAATTTAAGGCATTTAAATTCCTAGAAACTGAAAGCTTTGGACTGAATTAGAAGGTAGAAATTGATTTAAAATGTCTAATCTTATTAAGACTGATTAATGACAGATTAGTCAATGGTAGATGACTCATCACTTTGGAAATGCATAGTGCAAGAGAAGTGCATTGCTTTCTGAAAAAAAACTGACATAGAAAAAGCAAGAAAATGTATCTCAGACTGCTCAAATGTTTTGTGTAATGTGATTATATTGAAGTCAGCATACTTCAAGTAAGATTCCCTTAAACAGCTTTTATGCAAAACACAGCCTTTAAAAAACAAAAAGTATAATTGCATTAGTTGTATGTAGTAAGCAACAGATGAAATAAAGACAATGTCATGTTATGTATAAATGGCTGCTACTTAGAGTAAAAAGGGAAACAAAAACTGAAAGAAGGAAGAACATTAATGTAACTATTCACTCTTGGAATAATCTGAACTTCCAATAAAGGATTCACGAGTGCAGAAAACAAAACACATACATATATTTTATACATTAGTATAAATCTGGCTTATGAATACAGACTGGTTTTTGAGAATGCAAAGGCCCTCCTAGATGTTTGAAAGAAATGTAGTATTTCACGGGGGGTTTTGAAACTACATTTCTTTTCTCATTTTTTTGTCTTTTTTTTTTTTTTACCACACCCGAGAAGGTTGAACCTTGAGATTCTGTGGCCAAATATTTCACAAATGTGAATCATGTCACTGTGTGTAGATAATCAGTGTTTATTCTCTGTTCTTTCTCCTAGGCCCAGGTGGAGGAATTACCTCTGCTGATCAGTCGACTTTTCCAAAGAAAACAGTAAGTGAAATGCTGCTTTGTGCAATTAGATTTTTGTGTAATTCTGTGTGACCCAGCAAGTGTTGGTTGAGTAGACACTTCTGTCAGTTATTTGGGAAATATTCTCATTCTTTGCAATCTTTTAAGCAAAAAATGTAATTTCTTTACCTATCTGTGAACGATTCCTTCCAGCCTTGCAGAAGCCACATATTTTTTCAATATGATTACCATTCCCATAAGACTTATACTGAATGAAAACCTTCATCCTGAATGAGCATTGCTATATCTGACAGCAGTCCAGCTAATATCCGCAATATGTTCACCCAGAGTGTTCAGAAGCCTTGGAAGGGTTTGAATAATGTTCCTTTTCTTGTTCCGCCATCCAACAGATGTCTATTCCTATATTTTAGGTTCTCTTACGAGGTTCTTTTTGTCTTGTGTATCACAAGGGAAGAACAGGGCTTGGAAATCAGTACAGTGAAATTCTGTGTCAAGTTTTTCTTGGATTTGCTATGTAGGGGGAAAAAAGCTCCCCCATGGCATAGGTCTAAGGGATGAACGAACCTTTTCTCTTTCAGATTTAGTCTTTTTAATCACTTCAGCTGTAAAATTGAAGTTTCCTGGGATCTGAACACATTATCCTTTTTGGATGCACAACATTTTATATATATATATGTACATTTCTTCAGTTTCACAAGGGTCAAATTTAATGCAGAGATTAACTTCATTTTTAGATTTGCTGGAAAGAATGAAGCTTTTAAATCCAAGTGCTGTAACAGTATCAGTCTTGTTTGATTTTGCAGTGGGAGGGGAAGTAGTTAGGGCCTCTGAGTGTAGAAAGATCTGTGGGCTACATAACGTATTTCCAATAAATTTGTTTCCTTGGGCTATTCTTGGATGCTGCTTCCCATAACACAGAGAGTTTACTGTCAAAATGTGCTTGCTCCATATATGCAATAACTCTTACAGTAAGTTTTGCAGTCTTTAAAATGGATTTAATCAGTGAGAAAAATCTTGCATGCTTCTCTGGCGAATCTACAGTCATGGAATAATGGGGGTTGCAAGGGACCTTTTGAAGTCACCTAATCCAGTCTCCTCCTCAAAACAGGACTAGTTCCAAAGTTAGATTTGGCTGCTCAGGTTGCTTGTTCAGCTGAGCTTTTAATACCTCCAAGGACAGAGAATCTACAGCTTCTATAGGCACCCTGTGCAAATGCTTAACCACTCTTGTAATTTTTTCCATTTATCTATCTGTAATTCCTTTGCTGTAACACGTGACCGCTGCCTCTTTTCCCCTTGCTGTACATCTCAGGGGAAAGTCTGGCTCCATCTTCTCTCTACTCCCTCTTTCAGTAACAGGAGGCTGCACTCTGACCCACTGTTACTTAGCCTTTTCTTCTGCAAGCTAAGCAAACTCAGCTCCCTCAACCTCACCTTGTGCAGCACTTTCCAGTCTCCTAGACGTCTTGGTGGCCCTCCACTGCATTCACCCCAGTTAGTTCCATGAGGCTGTCTTATTGAGGGACCCAAAACTGGACACAGTTCTCCAGATGCAACCTCACAAGTGCCCCATGGACAGGAATAATCACTTCCCTTGGCCTTATTTCAGGTTTTTAAACAAAATCCATGTTGTTCTCTCAGAACACAAGCACAACTTCTTTGCTTGCTGTGGCAAAGCATCTGTACAGGTTGGTACGTAGAAATTTGTGCAATTTCTTCAAGGATGTTTGGCTTGTTTAGGAAACAACAGTTATCTGTATTTTGGCATACAATAAGTTACATTTTATTTTTTCATTGAGGGATTCTCTTTTTTAACTCTTTGTTTCCAAATCTGGCAGTTTTGGAAGTAATTTTCTCACTCATATATGATTTCAGTCATCTATGGAAGGGATATTGCACTTCTGTAAACAGGCTATTGCAATCTTTCTCTCAGGCCTTCAGAACTTTTGATTTAACATCTGCCTCCATTTCCAAATGATACCTGTTCACACTTATCTGTAAAACTGAAAAAAAAAAGTTTTCCCCAAAATGCTGATACAGAAACCATTTGTTTTGCTTACTGTCATGGATAGGCCAACTTCCAACCTCTTTGGAGGCTTTTTCTCTGACACTACATCTTAAGATCTTCCACATCTTTATTTCCACACGTGTTGCTGCTTCCATCTTCCCGTCTCTTCTAATTCATTTTGGTTGTGTGACTTCTCATGCTGTCGATTTACGTTTCACCTTCTCATCCCTTCTGGCTCCAAGTCTACTAAACTGTTTCACCACACTTCCATTTTATCTCCCTTAATCTTTTACCCAAGGCTTATTGCCCTATTAGCTTAGCAAACGCCACTAAGATTTTCATTACTACTTTACCTCATCTCACTCAAGCATTTGGGCTGGCAACCTTTCAGTTTTTCTTTCTGAAACCCATTAAAAAGGCATCTAATGCAAAAACTCACAGCTGCTCTTTCACTATGCTATTCCTACACCACACCAATAAAAATTTACTTCAAACCACTGAAGGTTGCTCAAATGCTAATTTAACCCACACACGTTCTTCCTGGCTACTTCTTTTAGCCACTTTGTGTTAACCAGGCAACAGGATGGAATTCATTCATTGAGCAAAACATAGCTCATGCACTAAGTTCATCTAACTTGCACTCTACTGCAAAAGCATAGGTCTCACCTTGGTGACATCGACATACATTTACCAGTCATAATGCATTATTTAAGGGTATAAAGAGTTATTTGAGGACTTTTATCTGAAGGAGAAAGCACTGAGTGTGTTGGAAAGGAAGAGGAATTCTGTTTTCCTTCCCAGACAAGAAAAAGCTTCTCTTAACCAGGGTTAGTTAGAAATTTTTGTTACAAAATAAAAATGTTTAGAGGAATGAGTGTTCATTGGAGTGCTTCTTGGAAATGTAACAGTTTTTAAAAAGAAAAAACCCAACTTTTCCCTTTGCCTCTAGCAAGGAGTTTTACCAGAGACCCTTTCCCAGAGAACAAGATGGGACACAAAAAAAACACATGGCATGGTTGGCATGGCATTCATGTCCTTCTCCTGGGCTAGGGAAAACCCGTCTTAAAGTTGCTGATCCTTTTAAATATGCCTATATATTTTTCTGCAGTATATTTATGTATGCAAAGCTCCGTAGCTCTAACAGGAGAAGCTGAGAGATGGATTCCAGTAAAGGCAGTTCGCAGCCTATTGATAGGGCAGCAGTAGGCTATCTCCTGAGCCAGTGAGTGTCCGGCCATATCAACTGGCTGTTACAGGAGAGGACATCGTGATTCTGTCCTTTGGGAGCAAGGGACGGAATGGAGGGAAGTAAAATATTTACAAGATAAAGCTTAATATCTCTGTTTCCATCCAACCCAGAATGCTAACTTTTTTTAACTCTCCGTCCCCCAAGGGAAAGGAAAGTTGCTTCATTGTAGCTTTTTTTCTCAGGGTAGCCATAAAGACAGTGAGCCTGAGAGAAAATAAATTCTAGCTCTGTATAAAAATGGTAGTATAGAAATGATCTATCCATTTTATTACTGCCATCATGCATTACACATTTGGCTTCTCCAGATAATGGCCATATTCATAATTCATACAGTCTGTATTTGAATATGCCATGAAGAAGGTATTTAAGGAGAAACTTCTCTGCTAGTCATAGCACAGCAATGTTGAAAGCAGGATAGGGTGTTGGTCAATGGAATGTCTCTGTTTTAGAAATGACACCTTTTTATCAGGGCTGCTAACTCCAAAATCAGGTTATGAATGCCCTGCAGGAATAATACCAGAAAATAAAATGGTATACGTGGCACTTTTATGTAACACAACGTAAGTACAGATAGAGGAAGAGAAGTGATGATTCATTATCTGTTCATCCAAAAACCAAGAGTGCTGATTCATACGCTACATCCTAAAGCTTCACAAGTCTAAACGTATTCTTGACTATTGTCAAATCTCTATAAAAAGATGCTGTGCACAGGAGCGTGCCCATAGTTTCTGTCATTGATCTTATTCTAAAGGTCTAGATCAGCCTTAGACTTATGGGTATGTAATGTTTCTTCTAGTATGCCCTACTTCTAGCATCCCTTTTTATTAGCTATACAGGTAAACATAGCATTAGTTTTGTCCTCTGTGTTTTTAAATGGCATGTAAAACCTTAAAAATACATAATTTAGTCCATAGCACACTATAGCTTTTGTAAATTGCATTCCAGGCTCATGCTTGTGCCCTGTTTTTTTATGACAGCCATATACAAAAATGAAGGCAAATCAATCCCTCTTGCAGATAAAGGTCATTCTGTTCAAGGCAGGGAGGTTCCTGGACTCAGACATCTTATTTTTTTCACATCAGTTTATTGAAATTAGCAAAACCTTCTTTCTACCATTTTTATCAAAATAAGGCATTAATCTCTACTTTGTTTAAACTGTATAAACCTATTACAGTTGGATGCAATGTTGATTAAAAACAAGTGTGGCTAATGAAACTACAGATTTTCTGAAAAACATGAGACCTACCCTAGTGTAAGCACATCAAACTGGTGTGAAGTGATGAATAACTTGTTACCATATAAATATAGAAGGTCCCTGCCATGATTCACCAGCTGACATTTCTAATGACAGGTTCTCATCTAAGTCAACAGAGATAATCCTCTTGCTTTCGTGGTTCTTTGGGGTCCTCTGTTCTTAGGATCATTTCTTTCCTTTATCGATATGAATTTGAAAGAGTAATTATACTTCTGAAGATCTTTCCCTGAACAATGTTACCAATGTTACTCAGTGTGTAATCCTTACAATGCAAGTAATAACAAGGGTGGAAACTCCCACTTTAAACTCCTACTACCAGTCTTTCCTTGATGGGGCAAGGAGATGCTTAGGAAGCCATTCAATGGGATGTGCTCCGAGTTTTGAGACAATTCTACTTTCACTGTGCATCATCCCCACGGCCACAATTGTTTGCACAAATTTAACAGAGCACAAGGTTCTTTTGAATAGGTGGGTGTCTGTACTTCAGTGCCAGTATGATTCAATCAGATTGAATGGTGATAACCAACACCAATCTGTTGCAATGCTGAAAAGAAACACCATAAAAAACCTGTAATAGTTTCAATAAGTGTTGCCTAATATTTATTTCATCTGTCTGTACTCTTTATGGAAGAAGAAGTGGTTCAGCAGGCCAGCTGAGCAAATCTGCTACTTTCCCTGCAGATTAATTCTGGTATAAGTTTCACAGCTGAAAGATTATATTCTCATGCCTTATTGAAAGAGTCATATGGTCAAAGATCTGAAACAAGGAACTAGAGCAAGACTTTCTAGCAGGAGGGAAAAGAGACTTTCAGATATATCTGTACTATATACACTCCAACAACCTACAGTCAAACTACTGCAGAGTTCTTTGAGCCACAGTTATGTCATACAATATTTTAACTGTTGAGTCAGCGTACTTTTAGCAGGGTAAGACTACCGGAACATATTATGACTCCAATGCTGATACATAGCATATCTAAAACCAGTTTTCTTCCTTTTTAAGTCTTACGAGTAGATGAGTTCAATTACCTACAGAGACTTCATTCTTGCAGATAATTGACTACTCATCCACCTTAAATTTGTCTTTGGTAGCCTGGTTTGGAAGGCAGGTGATAGGATGGCTGATACAAAAAGTGTATGCATGGATTTAGAATGAGTAAGAGAGACAGAAGCATACAATCCGAGAAAATGCTTGGTTTGCTTTTTCTTTCTAATCTGAAAAATGGGGCACTGATTTCCTGCCAGAAAGCACCATTGAATAGGAATGTCTGGAACTGTCTATTAAATTGAGTCTAACTCAGAAAAGGAAGCAGACAGCTGGAGGAAACGGTGATGGAAAAAATGGATGCCAGTTGAAATAAGTTGAGTTAGAGGCTCTGTATCTTGGAGGCTTTGTTCTGCCTCTGAGCAGTGTCCCAGAATGGGTACTGACGTGGCACTTTGCTATGGTGTCCTATACTTTCCCCAAATGGGAACTGGAAGAGAGCACTGCCAGTTCAAATTGGTTATTTTCTCCCGCCACATATGTCACATATGAAATGTAACCTGTGCTAAGAAAGTACTAGGCAATTTTTATTTATTTAGATACACTGTCTAAATATGAAGGGAAACTTTAAGTCTTCGTAAATTCTGTATTTTCACTGCAGTTAAGTGTATTGTAAGTACATTTGATTTTATCCAAACATCACTACTCTGGCAGAAATTCCCCTTTGGATTTTATTTTAAAAACCCTCTCCGTGTCCTTGAGCAGTGCTAAGCACAAGGGCCCAATTCAGAGGTGATGTTGGCTACTGCCCTTCCTTTGCTCTGTTCCCTTCGCCTTGTGCCCCAAGTGATGCAATACAAATCTTAGGAAAAGGTGAGAGCTAGAACAGTATGTGACATTTTAAGAGGCACATTTTCCT
Organism: Chlamydotis macqueenii; assembly: GCF_036417535.1. Taxonomy (NCBI): domain Eukaryota; kingdom Metazoa; phylum Chordata; class Aves; order Otidiformes; family Otididae; genus Chlamydotis; species Chlamydotis macqueenii. Next base: position 21,884,202 of record NC_141562.1, read on the forward strand.
GCCATCTCATTCCTCCTCCTACTGCTTTTTTTTTCTTTTTTGTCCTTGCAATTAGGGTAGCTGTGCCAGTCATGAGCATGTCTAGCTGCTGTGTGTGCCAGCCTCAGGGCTGGGCTCACACATCCACACAGCACACATTCCACAGTGGAAAACTCATCACTGAATTGAGACAGGGCAGGTTGCTGGAGGGAATATAACAGGGGACTCAACCTGCTGTTCTTGCCCTGAGGATATGAGAGAAAGGGATCAGACCCATCCTTGGCAGCCAAGAATTGATTCAGTCAGTCTTTCAAATTCATTTTGGGTCACGTCAAAGATGTTTGCTGAAGTCACAGTAGGACTTCAGATGAACTTTTTTGTCCTGAAAAATGACTAAGAGCAGTCAGATTCTCAGTTACAGCGAGAGACAGCTTTAAAAGTTAGCAGCCTGTCAGCTCCGCAGTGGTGCCTCACCGTAAGCGTGCTATTAGACTTACCATATGCTAACGTGTCAGATGCAAAAACAAGGTTTGATGTCAGTGAGTCTGCTCTGAACAAGCTCCAATTCAGCAACTCAAATGCACAACCACAACCATGAACATATATTTTAAAAGAAAGGGTTTAGATCAAATTCAGAAGCAATTTAAAAATAGGAAAGTGTTAAGTTTCGTATAGATAAACACGAGAGAGTGATAGAAGGCAGTAAAAGGCACATGGCAAAGGAAAAGAATGTACAACTAAGTCCCTGTAGGTCACCGTGGCCTTAGGTTGAATTCCTTCCGAATTCAGCCTGGAACATCACTGCCCTAAGCTGCAAACATAAAAGCCAGTTCCCCTCTCTCTCTCTCATATTTTTCCTTGTTAATCACTTGAGGATTTAAAGCCTGATAGCTGATGGAAAAATTGCTAGTTGGTGAGCTGTTTACAGATCCCTGGATTGAACGGCAGAATGTGAAATGAACACTAGTCAAGATATCAAGAAATTATGGAAGGTCTTTCTCTTCTCTGTGATCAGTCCCTGGAGGAGGTATTATTGTTTGTCTTTTTACAAACATATTTTTTCCTATAAGAGAAGCAACATATATTTTCCTATCAAGCAGCCACAAAGTGCAGATAATTGTCACGCACTGGTGAAAATATTCCTCCCTTTCTTTGAAATTCCAAGACATTTTTAATATATTCACTGTTTTTTGCTGTTTGTGATTCTTAGTTAATATTTATGCTAATGTTTCCATGCATTAATTTCCAATGCCCCAGTTTTTTTTTTTTTTTGCAAAAGATCAAGGTACAAAGCAGCCTGAATGCAGTATTACAAGGTTATTTCTGAGACATGTTTCTAAGGTAGCTGTTATCAAAATGAAGGCACCATTTTGGCCCGAAAAATCAAGGTCTTTCACTGATATTAAATTTTTTGTTTCAAACTTTTTGACACATAATGCACATCATGTTTGTGTTGGTTTCCCTTCATTCAACTTCTTTCTCCCGAACGGTGGGCAGAAGTCAGGCTTTCCAAATGGCACAGACTGTGTTCCAAGATATATCAGAGTACTTGGCATCAGGAGTTAAAAAAGCAGCAGAATTTGCCAGTACTCACAATAACCACATATCTAGCTGCTTTACACAGCTCCTCCCAATATAGATACAGAGGTGCTATATCAAGCTTTTACACAATGTGAGTTTGGAAGCTCTGTCTGGGGAGCATGGAGTCACCTAAGCCTTCCCATTTGTGCTGGGATCAGTTGGAGCAGAAGCAAGAGTTTAAAAGAGGACACTGGCAGTTTGCCTAACAAAAAATAATTGCTAATAAATCTTGTCTAAAGTACTTGGACAAAGCGTAACTTAGAAATTAAAAAAATCAGTAACCAGGCAATTTCAAAATACAAGCATAGACAATCTTGGATTCCTTCTTTCTTTGTAAAAAAGAAATATGTTTCTGAAGTAGTTCAGTAACTAAAGGTCATATCTGGTTCCTTAGGCTTCTGTTTCCTAAAGGATGAGTTTCAGTGTTGTCCCAAGCTGACTTCTGTCCATACGTACAGATCTCTAGCTTGAGTAACACTATGAGCTTGGACTGTGTGGAAGCATAGCTTGGAGTTCATGCATTTCTGATGCTCAGACCAATAATAATAGCAAGGTTATGACTACTCCGTTCTGCCGATACAACTATTTGGGTGGGTTTAATACCACTTCGCAGCACGCCTGCTTTTACTTAACTCCTCTTTCATTTGTGAGTTAACTCTTTTACTGTATCTACAGAGAACTCTTCTACCATCTCTGCAGGTGAAGTACCTCCATAAAAAAGACAAAACAGCTGTATATGTGCTGCTTTAAAGATTCCACACGGCAGTGCCATACTCCCTGTCCATCTTCTGTCCATCCTGCTGCCTCACAAGTTGTTTGCAGCCTGCAGCCTTGGTGGCCTCAGGTGCTGGACTCTCAGCACTGTTGAGGGACCAGCTCACACCATCTCTTAGCCTGTGCTTCCAAGTTGGCAAATGACTGACAAGACTGTTGCTTTAGAGAGTGGTCTCAGGGCAGCCATTAATGCATAACCAAGGTTTACCCAGTATGGTTTCCCATAGCTTTAGTCAGCAACGTAAGCAGCATGAATACTTATTTAATTTCTTACTATACTGAAGCATGATGTCTTAGATTTCATGTAAGAACTGGCTCTTCTCTTCAGGGGTTTATTAAATATGCCTTTTAAGAATGTTACGAGCTCAGCATCAAAGTACATTATAAATCTGTCTACAGCTAAATAAAACAGCATTGAGGAATGTTAGCTAAGGGAATCTATGGTAAGATTTATTTTTCTATCCCTTCTGCCAGTGCAGAATTTCATGCCTCCTGCAGTAGAACTTCCTGGCCCAGAAGCAAAGCCTTCAGTTCCTTTCCTATCCTAAAGGGACTGTCAGTTGGCTGGATTATTTAGCAAAGCATCTAGCTATGTTTCTGAACTGCGTGTATGTGGGTATCTCTGTGTAAGTCAACATGACTATTCAAAATACCATAATACTTTGCTAGACAGATCTTGGCCATCTGGGAAAAAAACACTGATTCAGCTCTTAGCCAAGGTGGCGTACATCTTCAGGACTCAGAGATCTCTCTACTAAAAGCAAAGCAATTCTCCCCCAGAAGCTGGTGCTGCTGTGCTGTCAGACTCAAGGGACGGTTTCTACTTTCTGCTCTCCAGAAGGTGAATCCACCTTTCCAGAGTTGCCTTCTTTATGTTGCCTGATTAACTGACACATGAGAATAGCTCAGAAAAATTATGATTTTATTTGGTTCCAAATTCATTTTGCTAAAAGCTATTTTGGCTAAATTGGAGGACTCCCAAGGCCTTCTGATGTTTCCTTACTCTCAGCATTCTGTCTCCAATAAAATGCTAGTAGCATGAGGACAGGCATGTATCAGTTGTTGTGATGAGAACGGTCTGCACTTTGGTCACTCAAATCTTTGCTAAAGCAAGCAGACTTCTTTCAGATTATTCAGTCTAGCTGTAAAATGGGAAAATGATATTCCTAATAAAATTGTTAGATACTGTTATAGTCTAAAGTGTCTGAATAGAGAAGGAAGTCCCTGAGCCCTTTGTGTACCCTCCTGCCTCTGCTGTCATAAGCTCTAGAGTGCTTTGCACCGCTTTGAATACATGGCTGATGCTAGGGACTTTGCTGGTTGTGTCAAACTAACTCATATTATAAATTGCCTAGAATTAAAGATCCCTAGTAACTAGCATGCATTCCATATATTTTTTTTCAAGGAATATCATTTATCTTGGAACAAATACAAACAAGGCCAACTTCTGTTCAGTGCTTATCTGTTGCAGAGGATTTTTGTTTACAAAAGCCACAAGAATGGCTGGGTGCTATGTCCTCATCTACACTGCAAGGGCTATTCTGGTCCACACTGAAAAGTTTCCATACATGGACAATATCAAGAAAGACAGCAGCAGCTCTGCTGCATGAGCTGTGCAGAAAACAAAGAAAGGATCATCAGTGAAATTATTTCTGAAGAAAAACAGTTACCAACCTACTGGGAGAAAGCTATTTCACTGCTACCTGCCTATGGGACATTTTTGTGTGCATGTATATTGTGTGCAGTGACGGCATTTCAGATGTCTTTAAGGTTTTAAGATCTTAATCGAGCTCACTACCTCCACACCAATCTAATTTTCTATTTAGCTGTTCTCTTTTCAGTTTTGAAATCATCCAGGTTATGGGGTAGATCTGAAAAGTAAAATAGGCTCCCACTGTGCATGTACTGGTGAAATGAGGTAGGAGACTCCTTCAGCTATGTTCTGTGAGATCCCATCTTGAAGATAAAAGGGCCTGGCCAGATGAGAAAAAGAAGTGAAAAGGAAAGAGAGAAGGACGGCCACTCACTCTCCTGGAGGGACTCCCGAGTGATAGAACCTGACATATATTTAGTTTTAACTCCTAGTAACCTTGCTGTTGAAATGGCATCCTATGTAACTTCATCTTAACAGCAATAGCTAGCATTTATATAACTCTGTAAAGTAAAAAGGGCTTATTTTTTAGTTTTATAGAAAATTATTTGGCCACCTCTAAAATGTAAAAGGATATCTTTTAAATACACTCCCCAGATAGCTAGAAAAACCCGTGACATTAAAGATTATCCCATACACTCAAAAATGTTGTCATCTAAAGAGGAATTTATCAGGTGTTAGGCACTGGCTGTACTGGCCAAGTACACAGCGGGTACATGCTATGCAAAATAATCACAGTCCCAGGTGAAATCCAAGCACTACTAGTTACTATTTTTAGGCACCATGTGATCTTGAGAGTGACCATCAGGCCACATTTCAACAATCTAGGTATGTTCAATCCAAGGAAAAAACAGTAATTTTCTGGAATGAATGGAAAAACTATTTTCCATGGATCAAAAAGGCATAGGACACTGTTATAAGGCTTTCTATAACCTATGCAGAAGAAACACTTCAAGTGCTTATAAAGAATTACAGAAAGAAGTAGATCACAGAAATAATCCTAGAATAAACTGTTTGAATGAAGCACTCAAAATTTTCCCTCTCTTGCTATAAAATACAAAATCCAGAAAAATATTTTCTATGTACTTAAATGAATTGTATGTTGCTATTCATGTACATCACTCAACTCTGATAGAAAGCAACAATACTTAATTTGCTAATATTTTCCCATCCTTTAAATGTATAATATTGGCAATAAACAAAGCCTACCAATTTATTTTTCAATTTAAAATAATATATTTTAAAATTGCCTTACATGTGGGTTTTGTGTGTGTGGCACTGATGCCCAAGACATTTTACTTTTAAAATGTCTTAGTGGCTATTTTTAGTAGGCAGTTGAAAGGGAAGTAATTAAATTGTCTACTTGATAATTCTGTGAGCCTGCATGTAAAAGGTAATCCAAGTGAAAATATAAAATTTACAACAGTTAAATAGTTTGAACTTTAAAATGTATCAGCACTTGTAGCTGCTCAGGTCTCTTCCAACATACCATTAATAATCTGTCAGTGAATGAATGGAAAATAAGAATTATTCTTTTCTTGCAGACTACATAGACGTAATAAAAAAAAAAACCTGCTGTAGATAAGGAGTTAGTTGGCTATTATGCTTCAGTGCACATCCTTGTGCTAAATACTCACTGAATCTTTGTAGTAATATACTCTAGTGTAAAAATCCAACAAACTCTTTGCATAGCATCAGTGAAACTGTTGGAAGATGTTTTTCTTGCACATACTTAGCCAAGTAATACATTAAAAAATAGAGACCTACATGTCAGAGTCCCAAAATAAAGCCAAATTAATAACTTTAAATTCAGTTTTGCAATCTATTTGGCTCTTAAGACAGTTCAAACATAGAAAAAATTTAGAACTTTTTGTCCACCCAGGGTTTTCAAAGTTTTGTTAGGCCCAATTATACATTAAATTTAAGGTATAACCAGCTGTTATGTTACTTTGCTTCAATCTGAGAGATCTGATAAACGGATTCTGTCTTCAATTTACTCATGGAACACATAAATTAAATAGAAGATGTCCCTTAAGTGGGGATTAGTCCCTTAAATGCAGGGTGGCTGCCTACCCTACCTTCAGGTAGGAATGCAAATATGTTTACCTCAAAATGTCTGAGTCTTTTGAGATTTATCTGTTACAGTCAAAAATATCTTTGGATGCAGATTTTAAACTTTGTTTGCATGAACAGAAGAATTGCTTTAATGGATCACAGACTTTTTTTTTTTCCCAAGAATATCCCTGGCTAAATGTACTCTACCCTTCTTGAGACACTATTACTGGTTACAATAAGTTATAAGATGTTGGAAAAATCATCCTAAAGGAGAAGTCTCTAGTTGTCATGTGTTGGTTTTGCTCCAGGATAACTTATGCTTAGCAGGACATATACATAACTGTGTTCATGTTTCATAATCCTTTCTTTAAAAAAAATACTATTTATTTTTATTGGGTTTTACTGACAATTTGTGACCATCAGAGTTTGATTTCAATAATCTTTTGAACCTGTTTCCTATATTCTGTCACTCAGTTAAAAATCTGCATAAATATATTCTTCATTTTAAGTCTTAGGATTTTAATGTTTTCATACCTGATTTTAATACACTGTAATGACATTCCTTCTTTTCATCACAATTCCTCTTCCAAATCACTGCCATGGACTACTTTTCAGTAGGAGCCTTCCATTAGAAGTGTTTAGATTCTTTGGATTTGATCATTATTACTTCATGGTGAAACTATAATTGCTTCTTGGATCAAGTAACCATGTTGCTTAGGCTTAAGTCTAGAACAGCCTCTTCTTTCTTTTTTTCTCCAGAGACTGTGGAAGTAGCTGTTCCAAGAAGTCATCATTCGAATTGTTGAGAAATTGCCTCTCAAAGATTTGTCCTCAAATATCATTTTGCCAATCTATGTGCAAGTAGCTGGAGCAGTACTTTAAAAAAAAAAAAAAAATTACATTTAGTTCCTTCTTCACTTTCCTTCACACTGCATACTCTGTATGGTATTTACATTACATACTATAGGCAACCAATCTAGGTATCCAAATTAAAAGTACAGGCTTCAGTGGTATAGTGCGTCAGAGGGCAATTAAGAGTATATCAGTGAGAAACCTGCCTGCTTTAAGTATGTGGAGGACCAGGACACTTCTGTTAAATGCCCAGGATACATTGTGAAGATGCCTGCACCTCCTCAAAGCCTTTTTTTCTTTTTTTTTTCAATTGGGACAGAAAACTAATATTGAAATCTGTTAAAATAATGTCACTTCAACTGCAATTTAAATGCATGGAGATCCTCTCACTAGTTCTTGCTCCTCTGAAACATGCTCCCTTTAAGATGATTCTTCCAAGAGAATTACTACTTCCCACCTCAGTTGGCTCTAGACAGGTTACAACCTAAGCAGCCCACTTTTTTTTTTTCTTTCAGTCAGCTTCAGAAAAGCTGAATATGACACAGTTGGAGAGACATTCTAGTTTGCCTTTATTTGTTTTTCACTTTTACATATTATTGTACCTATTTGAGATATAAATTAGTCTATTTTGCTAACATCTCTAGTCAATGCTGACCTTTGGCCCTACTACTCCTCTGCTACTAGTGTCTTTCTTCCTAACAACAAATAACAATTTCCCATGTCTCTGCCGGGTTCCCATGCTGGCAGCCCACGTAATTCTGTTTTGCATGTGTGGAGTCTATGCTTTTAAAAAAGCTCTCTGTCCGCCCAGACGTGTTCCAGGCACTAGAGAAAAACAAACAGAAGCTCCCTTCAAGCCCTCTAGACATGTGTCTGTCTAGTCATCTTTGACAGCAAAACTGGAATAATTCTAAAGAAATCACAAGGGTCCTGAACTAAAGGCTTTTTTTTTCTGTTGTAATCTAGTTTCCAGGAACTCTCGTACACTTATCTGTGCTTCTGGTGTCAGGATCACAGGCTTCCCTCTACCACTAAAAGGAATCTTCTCTAAAGGTATGATGTGAACTGCCGTCTCCACAGCTGGTCACCAAGCCGCTAAACAGTTCTCTTGGTTGTTGCATACGTGGATACAGCACTTCGATAACTGAATTGCTTATCATTACAGCTTGTCCACATGTCACAATGTATCTCCATCTCCTGGAGGGACCACTTGGCTCTGTGTTTGCTTCTCTCTGCAATGCTCAGTCTCTCCGTGTTTCATTATCTCCAAGGCGCCTTTTATTTTTTTACCACTTCATTATTCCAGAACATTTTACATTTATTCCACTCTACCCCCATCTGCTGGTAAAATAAAGCTGGCACATATAAAATGCCACTAACTACAGATGGGTGACTGGCACAGAAAAGGAACTAGCTCCTGCTTAAAATGAGTAGCCAAAGTACTTGTTAGATGGGATGAGAAGGGCAAGGGAGAAAGTAAGCTCCTTTAAAGATCTGGTTGTACAAACATTCACTGTTTTACAGCCTGTACTGCTTTGATTTTGCAGTGAGCTCTTATTCCTTAAATTGATCAGCCTCTCTTTTCATTTAGGAAAAAAAAGTAGCTTACACTGAGAAAGTTTTATTTATAGTTTCAAAAGTTTAGTAACTAAACAATAGGCCACTTCTGTTTCAAATGGAATAAATTTTCAATCATTCTTCTTTTGGAATAAGATAAATTTCAGAACACTTGAAATATCCTATTAATTCTAGCATTTTACTTTGCTTCCAAGAGCAAGGCAAACCACTGCAGGGACCAGTTAGACAGAGCTGAGAAATCCTCACAAAAAGAAGGGCTGACAACTGAAAATCCTAAATCTGATGGACTGCCTTGCAGATTGGCGTGGACGATGTCTCTGCCCATAAGCAAACTTTAATCTCCTAAGCAGAAGGGAAAGGGATTATTTTTAAGGCTGCCTTAGTCTGACATACCCAACAGTCCCTCTTTTTCTTTTTCTTCTTTTTCTTTTTATTCTTTTTCCTTTTTCTGTTAGTTTTTCTTTTCTTTCTTTTTTTTTTCTTTTCTGCCCTCTAGCGACCAACTAAGCATGTTTCTAAATAAACTAAGCACACTGCAAAAATACTTCCATTTATCTATTATGCCAGGTTGTGCCACTAGCATAAACTTGCTGCAAAGGTAGAGGCTATTGGTATATCGCAAATTACATTTAAAAAAAAAAACAGCAATTGAAGGTTTCTGAGCTGTTAATGGCTGAGCCTCTCAGGCCGTGCTAATAATAGATGCGTTCTAAGTCCTTGCCTCCTCTAGAAAAATCCCTGCCACATCTATTAGGTGGGATTTGGCATATATTTCAGCTATGGTTTTCTAACCATACTATTGTACAGAAGACTGGAGGAAAGCACTGGATTTTACAGATTATTTTCTCATAAAAGAAATAAAGGTATAAATAAAATAAAAAGTAGATTTATTTCACATGATGTGAATCTCAGAAGTCAATGTGAAGGCTATTAATACACCAGTCTTAAAATATGCTGAGAGTCTTCAAGTGACTGAATTCAAGGCTCACTGAATCCTGCTCTTACAGTGTATTTTTCACAATGATTTTCACAGACACTTGCTATAGCTTTACACTCAAGCTATCAGAAAGCCATACTGGAAAAGGAAGTCAGGCTATAGGTAATTTAGAATAATAGTATATTTTTGGTATAATGATGTGGAAAGAATGGGGAGTATGTTTATTTTAGATCATGCTTTTTATAATCCTGCTCTTTTTCTATCTCAGTTATATTTTTTTTCCATTAGCATTCAATAATTGCTTTTGCCAAGGAACAAAACATAGATAGAGTTTAGAGTGAACTAGTGAAAAATTGTTCTAGTTTTAAACGTCTTTAGAAGACCTGGGGAGCAGAATGTGTTTGTATTTACACTTCCACAGACTTTCAGATACACAGTCCCTTCGTCAGCTCTGAAATGGAAGCAGCCAAGTTAATGCATTTGCTACTTCTGCTCTAGGCTTGCAGAAGGGTTTATGAACTCAAAAGCTTGTATATTTTTTCCAGCTATGCCAATGGGGCTAATAAAAGATACAAATGGTAGCACCGCAGATCCTGTTTTCAGTCTGTGGAGCCTGCACGTAGAAAGGGCAGTTTTCATCATGCATGCTTTGGAGATGTTGGAAAGGTCTGAGGTGGCTGCAGGCCTATGAGCCACATTTGATGACAGTTTACACCAAAACATGCAAAGCAGGGATGAATGATGTATGCGTGTCAAAGCTGACAGAGGGACTCAGGTCATAGCCTGGCTTTTCCTGGCCTGCTGAGCACAGGTTGTAATTTAAGTGGTGATGGGAAGAGAAGTCTGTGGGACGACAGAAAATACACATGACCAAGGCATCACATGTTTGTCAAAGCACATGGTTTCTGTCCCTGTGCTGGCTGCATTCTTCTGTCCTGCTGCTACTGTGGCTATGTGTAAATTAGTGAAAATAAACAGTGCCAGGGCATAGACACAGGCATTGGACCTTGACCTCGTACTGTGGCATGGTTTTGGCCTGGGACACCAGGTAATTCCCCCAAAAAAAATTCCTGGGCATAGTTTAGGCACTAGCATGGACCAGGGACAGGCAACATGGATGTAACCACCTTGTTCCAGAGACAAGGATGTTTAACAGAATGGAAGTGACTAGAGTGTGGAAATTACCAGCTGCATCTCTTTCCTGGTTCTTAGGCCATTTAATTTACTAGTATAACAATAGTCTGCAACTGCAATTGAGTTTGGAGGCACGTCTCTTTCCAGCCTTTGGAACAGGAAGCTACTGACTCTACCCAACTACCTTTTCCAACGTGTTTTATTATGGCATGAGTGGAAAAATACATTTCAAAATAACAACATGAATCCTGTAGTTAGTCCCATCTGCGCTCAAGCTTCCCTATCAGGCTTGCTAGGCTTCTAAGAGGGAAAGAGATGTCCTATGTTCTCTTCCAAAACTCTGAATTTGCAAAGTCAACAAACAGCATTTTCTAATGTCTGCTTTCCAAGGTTAAGAAATAAAACTATGTAATTTATATTGTATAATTTGCATTTCATAGTATTATGCACTTCATTTTGAGCAAGGTATTTTGCTATGTAAATAACTATGTAAGGATTTTGATTACGTCGTGGAGTTACTAGCACCAAAATGCCATCTTACACATTTTACAGGAAAATAAAAAAAAAAAAATCCCTCAATAGTTGTCACTTCCTAATCTACATTTAATGACTGCAAGCAGCAAAGGAACAGTTCTCTTCTTCTGGGATGAACTGCTAGCTCTGTATTGGAATTTTTGTGCTACAAATCGTCCCTTTAAAAAGGAGGGGACAGCAGGTTAAAGACAGGCTATGTCAGTGGTATCTTTTAGCTTGTTTTCTCCTGAACCTTGAAAAAAGTTTACAGAAAACTGTTTCGCATTAAGAGGAATCTCCAGTTTCAGATCGTTCCCGCAGCAGTACGGTCGTCCCGGCGGCGAGGAGAGACAGCCCTTCGGGACAGGAGTTTCGTGAAGTGGAAACGGCCGGCAGCCCAGCAGCCCCCTCGGTTCAAGCCCACCTCCCGCAGCCCGTCCCCGCCTCCAGGCCCCAGCGATCAGCGCCCGCCCCGGCAGCGTCCGTCAGAGCGCAGTGGAACCAGGGTCCGCCGAGGTGCGGGCCCAGCAGTGCCCTGCGACCCGCGGCCCCCTCAGCCCCCGGGCCACGCCTGGAGCCGGCGGCAGAGCCCCCCCAGCCCAGGCCGCGCCACGCACCGCCACACGCGACACCACCCAATGGCCCCCGAGGCAGCGGCCCCCCGCCCCCCTGCGCATGCTCGCTGCCACCTCCCACGCGTGCGCGCTTCGCGGGTGCCTAGCCTGCCGCGCCTGCGCAGCGAGGTGGCGGTGCTGCTGCTGCTGTAGCTGCTGCGGCCGCTCCGCCCGGATCTTTCCGCCGCCACGGGCCCGGCGCCCCGCCCAGCGCGGCGTCTGTTGAGGGCGACCGCCGCCGTGCAGGGCCGCCGCCTGAGAGCAGGGCGGCGGGGGCTGCTCGGCCGCCTCCGGCGGGCCCGGCATGGCCGGGCGGCGGTGCGCGGGCGGCGCGGCCGCCTTGGCTGAGGCGCCGGGCTGCGGCGCGGCGGCGGAGCCGGCCCGGGAGCTCTTCGAGGCCTGCAGGAACGGAGACGTGGAGCGGGTCAAGCGGCTGGTGCGGCCCGAGAACGTGAACAGCCGGGACACGGCGGGCAGGAAGTCCAGCCCGCTGCACTTCGCCGCAGGTACCGGCCTGGAGCCGCTGTTACCGGCTCTGTGGGGAAGGGGGAGCCCGGGGGGCAGCCCCGCTGGGCGCCGGGCCCGCTCCCGGGCCGCGCACCTCCGCCCGCCTCTCGGCGCGGGGCCTGGGCAGGGCCGGGCCTGGCCGAGCCGCGGGGGAGCGCTCGGTGCGCTGGTTCCCCGCAGGGCCCGCCGCGGCGGGGAGGCCTGAGCGCAGCGGGGTTCGGAGTGAGCATCCGGAGCCCGTCCCGCGGCTGTGGCCGTCTCTGATGGCTTCTGAGGATTACAGGTGGCGTCTTGTTTCTTTCCTTTTTTTAAAAAAAAAAAGAAAGAAAAACAAACCTCAACTGACGTTAAGGACATCCGGACTAAGGTTTAGACTGTTCATGTTGTAGCATGTGAGCTCAGACAGGTGACACATGTCCTAGGTACTGTTTCCATTGATTTCAGCGGGCCTGCTCATTTTTAGAATTTCAGCCGTTAAGGGTGTCTGTCAGATAACACAGTTTCTAAGATTTTTGCATTCTTATCTTTGGCAAATAGACTTTGCTAATTCAAAACTTAAATATGTAAACAACTGACATCAGAACAACTGCTTTCATTGGCAGTGGGCCAGAAGATTGTATCCCACCTTTTCAGATAAAGACTTGATTGTGACTGTTGTTTTCATGTTGTTTGTCTTGATTTTGTTACAGTTTTAGATGTAGGACCCCAAGTTTGGCAGGCTGCAGAAGACAGCAGCTTCTTTTCAGCTAAACAATATGGATAGTAATAAAGATGTTTGTTTTTGCACGGAATTGTTTTGGAAGAGGTTTCTGCTTAGGTTGTCCTTTTCTCGCATTCAGTAGACTTAACAGGTCTAAGTTCTTGAAAGCCTCTTCAGGACAGCTGCATTTCACAGCTTTAAGAAACGTGATCAACGAGAGAGCCCAGAAGACAACTGAAAATATCCTAGCAGAGGAAAACAGTTTTGCAACTGTCTTTTTATATGCAGTAGCCCTGCCTGTTTGCTAATAAACTCTGAACTTCTAAACAAATGATTACGTTTTACAGCATGTTGGAGAAGTGAGGGACTTTCTGGTTTTTGGTTTTGTTTTTGTTTTTTTTTTTTTTTTAAGGAGTTCCTCGTGCAATATATACTGGTCTGGTTTATCTCTGGACAGGAGTGATCTGTCTTGACTTTAAAAACAGAACTCCTAATCTATAGAAAGCTTTTTCTTTAAAAATTGCATAGCAGTAAGTTCATGTAATTGTTAGACTTCTAATGTTAAACAGATTGGTGTGTAAAGGGGAGAGGCCGTTGCCATGCTTACTTTAGACTCGATACAGAGACATTAATTGCTCCTCTCACAAGACAGCAGGCAATGCTGAAAGTTTCTGGTTAACATGTGACATAAAATACTTGAGTAGTTTCTTGATTTAACACTCTGACGCTGCTTCAGGTAGAACTCTGCTGTTGTCAGCCTCCCTGCAATAGACTCGATGTGAAAAATGGACATAAGTAACTCCTGGATTTAAGGGTTACTGGTTTTGTTTTGGTTTGCTTTTTCTCTGTTATTCATGGTTAGAGTAATACTAGCTTCTTTTGTCTTCTGGCTCTAAAGGAATTACATCCCAGGAAGTAAAAGCAAAAAAGTCTGTTGTATTCTTGCTTTGTGTAGCCTAGGTGGCTAGATGTTCATAGAAAATACATTACAAAACTTCTCTGACTAGTTTCATTCAATTTCTGTGGCTGTCCAGATAAATTAGTTTTGCATGGACTGTCTGATCCAGTTCTCAAGTGTGCTGAGCTCCTGTTGTCTGTTAGAACAGAACAGAAAAGAGTCATTGCAGTTGGAAAAGACCTCTAAGATCAAGTCCAACTGTCAGCCCAAAGGTTGGCAAGGTGCCTTCTGTTGTAAGATGGATAACTGTAATGTTGAGACTCAAAAGTTAGTTGTTTGTACAGTAAGTATGTGGCTCTATCAAAGTCAAGGTGCTAGTAGGCTAAGATTGGTATTATTAATAACATCTTTTGAAAAATTGAAGCATATCACTAGTATAGTCTTGTGACTGTTACTTGAAAATACCTTGGAGTTCATTCTGGGATTAAAAAGTTTCACATAAAATTATTTTTATAATAATCAGACATCTGTGGGGAATGTGGTTCCTTACCAAACTTTTCAGGAAGAGGAGGAAAGATAGAATTTAACAAAGGCTTTTCTCAATACCTTTCCTGGCCTCTTTATCTTTGGCATATACAGCTTGTATATGAGATCTCCTCTCAGCAAGTAGGTCTGGAAATTGCTTAATAATGGCAATGTTTTTTGAGCTCTGAATAGTGAAGGTGAAAGTGCTTCTTGCTTCAGGATTTCAGTTGCTGTCAGTGTGGGAGAAGGATTTACTGAATTGTCAGGTTTAGTGAAGAACATGCTATGAAAAAGTTGAGTTGCAGCTAAACTAGAACTAAAAAGTTCAGTGGTAACGAAGATGTTGACACTTCTCATGCATCTGTGGGTTTGTCCCTGAAATGCTGTGTAGTTATCAGAAAGAAACATTATTTCTAGGTTATTGTTGCAGGGACTTCTACAAACCTACTGACATTCCATGGATGATTTGTAACAAAGTTTAAATTTGCTGCAATCCGAGTATCACTGATGTTGGCAACTGTGTAATGATTCAGTCTGAGGGAAAAAGCTCAAGACTTCATCCCTACCCAGTTCTTCAGGAAAAGGGTTTGCAACTCGGGTATTCAAAGCAAGGAAAGCTAAATCCTGCACACACAGGTTGTTTCCCAGAAGGTACTTGGCACAAATCTGATACATACCAAAATATGGCTCTTACCTGCCCTAATAATCCCTGAGACTGAGAGAGACCTTCATGAAACCTTTGAGGGATTTCTGTAGGCAGTGGCCTTTGGAAGGTAACCAGATGGGCATAATGGCTACAGGCAGAAGTCCTAAGTCATTCAGGCCTCTCCTGAAGATTTTGGAGAAAACATAGATACAGTTGATACGTCTAATGTCCTGGTTTATTTACTGTTATATAAATGTGCAAGATACAGCTGAAATCAAATAATAGTAGCTATAGAATTGGCTTATAGGAGCAATTACCTTATTTATTATGTGTTTCTAGCCCCAAATGTGCAAGTGGGAATTTTTTTTTGCTGTCTACTAACTGAATGACAGGATTGTGAAGAAGTGCCTCAGAATGTGTAAGAGCATTTTTGTGCTTCAGTCATGATCAAGTATTTATAATCACTTTAGGCATCACTGAAAATAGACATTATTAGTATCTTTAAGTTATGATTGTGCATACTCTTGTAATAAATCTCTTAAATAGAGAATGGTTTCAGATAAACTGCTTATGTCCCTAAGCATTTTCTTAAGTGATCATGTCAAAGATGGAAACTGTGTGCATATTATGTTAATTATTCCTTAGAAAGCAAGTAGCCATGCATCTAGTTTTACACTGAGAGTAGTGCTGCTTATTTGCTCTTTTCAAAAAAGAAGCAAAGTGTTTCTGGAAAATACTTTTCCTAGTAAAATGCTTTTCCTATTATATTAAGCTTTTTTTAAAAAAAGCTTAGGATATGAATTGTATGTGCATTGGCTTGTACAATTGCTCCTTACTGCTCCCAGGGCTCGTCTATTGGTCCATCTACAAACTGGCTGTGGGTTGGCAGAATATCGTTCAAAATACTGTTCAGTTCAATAGCCGTATAAAATTACTAAAAAAGAGGTTTTGTTGTCAGTGTTTTGCTCTTCTTTTTGTCTTTTCAAGAAGCTGTTGACTCAAGGAGCCCTATCAATATATTAATTGTTCCAGTAATCTTGAATGTTATTTTTCTACTGATTATAATCTAATTTTTAGGGCTTTCAAAAATAGCCTTAGTGTGTAAGCACTCCTTTAGTAAAGAATGCTAGTTGTAATTGTTATTTAGAGTGTTTACTGTTATTTAAGTTGGTTGGTTTAAGCTGTATATGTGGGACAGAGAATTGTCTTGCCCGACTTTGACACCTTTCCTCCCGTTATCTCTTCCAGGTTTTGGTCGGAAGGACGTAGTTGAGTATTTACTTCAAAGCGGTGCCAATGTCCACGCGCGAGATGATGGAGGCCTTATTCCTCTGCACAACGCTTGCTCCTTTGGTCATGCCGAAGTTGTTAATCTTCTCTTGAGGCATGGTGCAGATCCTAATGCTCGGGATAATTGGAATTACACTCCACTTCATGAAGCTGCTATTAAGGGAAAGACAGATGTCTGCATTGGTAATTTTCTCCCACTCTTCCTGCAACTGACTCATTTCTTTTCACTGTGAAAAATCAAGAACCTTTTAAAGGCCATTTTTACTCTGTGAATCTATGGCTAGTGTAAAGATTGAAACTAAAAATCTTTAATAAACTTAAATTCATATGCCAGTTTTATAAGAAACAAGTTTTTAGATCTGTTTTTGGTAATTGCTTAAGTATAAAGGTTCACATTGACACCATGGGGAAAGAGATTTAGAGTGGCATGATGTAGCTAGATACGCTTCTGCTTCAGCGTAGACTCTTAGACTGCCTTCTGCTGCTACTCACAGTGCAGTGGAAAGAACAAAAATGGGTTTAGTAGTGGATTCATTTTCTCTCTATGTTTAGCAGATGTGTTAAATTAGGTAAGGATAGGAGCCAGACTTCAATTATATTGACCACTTGTTTTGCCCACATAGTTCTTAAGTTAGAAGGAGGTAGAAAGTTAGCTATGTGGTCAAGAAACAAACTTTTTGATTGTGTGATTTGCTCCCGTTTACTTTACTAAGGAGCACATCTGGAGAGTTGTATATATAACATTGCCTGTTTGGCCCCAATGTCAGCACAAGATGCATGGCCTACTGCTGCTGTGTCCAGTTTAAGGCATAGTCACCTGTAGGTTTGAGACAGCATGCTCTGGAGTTGATGGGAAGTAGCTGCTGGTTTTTTGTGATGTGTCAGTCATAGTCTTTCAACTGAGATTGCCTCTGCCAGTCTGTGATTGTTCCATTTCTGTTCTGCTTTTTTCCCTCATAAAATATGTCCAGGTGTGTTTCAGTAGTTAAACCGTTCACAGCTGACATTAAGGAATTCTGACATTAAAAATTTGAGAGGGGAAGTTAGGATAAGTAACTGGCTGTTTCTTTTGTTGCTTGTGGCTTATAGTAATGATGCGTCTTATAAGCCTTGTCTTGCACAGCTGTTTTCTCATGGAAAACTTTGACATTTTGTAGTACTGCTGCAGCATGGTGCTGAACCAACCATCCGGAACACAGATGGAAGAACAGCTTTGGATTTAGCAGACCCGTCTGCAAAAGCAGTGCTAACTGGTAAGTGGTAATCTTTAGATTGCATTGTGACTAATAATAGTAGAATTAATGTAATGCATTATTTTTTGTTTGTTTTTTTCTAATACTACTTTAACTTCTCTCCATTTTATAATTCTAAATAGAAATTCCCATATGGCCTTCATCTCAGTCATGAGATGTGTTCTGGAGAAGTAGTTCATTGTGCTAGTTCAGCAATGGACTGTCAAATTTTTAGCACCTACATTCTCTAAAATTTTGGAAGAGGAGGATAAGTAGTGAACTTTACATGTGTAAATATTTAATTAACAACTGAAGAAACTCCTTTTTGTCTTCCAGGTGAATACAAGAAAGATGAACTCTTAGAAAGCGCCAGGTATGCATGTTTGGAAGATATCTGGAATTTAATTACATTTTCAGAATTGCCTGGGGGTTTGTATGTAATGAATATATTTGTAGACTTTTGAGATGGCATTCCATCTAGGTGTTAAGCTTTGACTGTTTTCTGCAAATAAAGCTACAAAAATAATTAGCTAAATCTATTTTTGCTTTCCTTTTAATGCTGACAATACAGAAGTGAATGTATTACTTCAGAACAGATCTGCTGAACATGATGGCAAGGAGAAATATAAAAACATAATAAGCTACTAAAAACTGGAATAAAAAGAATTCTACCCATTTCATATCTTGTTTTTTAGGAGTGGAAATGAAGAAAAGATGATGTCTCTTCTTACACCATTAAATGTTAACTGTCATGCAAGTGATGGCAGAAAGGTATTTTTGTTTTAGACCTGATTTTAAATTAGTTCACACTCTTGTATGTTTCACAGTTATTGTTTGATCAGCTTTTAAAAATGTTAAACATGGGATCTATCTATTTTCTTTCATTTATGTGGGGAAATAAGATTGTACCGCTCTAGCAGCTAGCTGGGGTTTTTTGTTTGCTTTTTAACCTTAGAAGGACAATGTAGGTATTTCCATCTAGGAGCAATGAACACCTTTTCAGTTTGAACTTCTATTTGACCTTCGTATCTGCAGTGATAAAGAAGGGAGGCCTTTTCATAGATTCTTGTCGCTGTCATGAAGAGACACGCCCAGGCCCCTTATTTGCCATATACCCTAGGCAAGTTATTGCTGCTGTTTCTGGAACAAGCTGTTCGTCTCTACAAGTATTGGTAAAGAACTATGTGAAAAAATGTTCAAAATCTCCATTCTAAAAGTCCTGATAGCCTCCTGGATTCAGCCCCTAGCCTACCGAAGCTTCAGATTACTGAGTATCAAATTTTAGTATCCTTATTTTTCTCATTAAGTGTGTGTACTCATTCACTTAAGTTTTGTTTGAATGAGTTTCCCTGTTTAAGGCTTTCTGGTAAGATATTGGGATCTCCATAATATCTATGCATCTCTGTTTTCTCACCTTCTAGTTATGAGACTCATCCTCCAGGAACTGTACAAACCTAGTTTAGTGGATGGTTTGTAAATGGAGAGGATAAGATTTCTCTTCACTAATCTGTAGCCTGCCCCTGGTGCTGCTGATGGGTGTGCTTGACTCTGCTGGAAAAGATCATTCAGCAGTTATCTGACTGCCCTATGGAGGGTGAGGATTTAGAAGAGAAGATTAAGTTTCCCCTACACGGCACTAACTTACTGCACTCACAGATGTGGATGACAATCTCTGTTGATGATTTCTAAACTTAAACTATTGCATAGTAGGGAGACCTCTCTATAATTTAGCAGTCATTGTTTCTAATGGCCATCTTATTTCCCCTTTCACAAGGGACATCATTTGTCCCTGCAAAGTGTTTATAGCTATCGTAGGCTAAAAGACAAAAATGGACTGCAGGGCTCAAAAATCCATTAAGAGGGCTTTTGTTGTCAGAATGTGTTGATGATGGAGTAAATTCAGGATTTGTGTTTATGACAACTGCAAGAGTAGTCAGTAAACAGTGGGTATACTTATCAAATGTCTGATTCAAGCACTCTGTTTTTTTCAATGTTACAAGTATTTTACTATTACTTCAGTAATTAGTACTGTTAACAAGTTTTGAAAAAAAAGCAATATTAAATCAGTCCTTGATTTTGTGTAACTGATCACTTCTACACTCTGTCGTTTCAGTCTACTCCTTTACATTTAGCAGCTGGGTATAACCGTGTAAAAATAGTACAGCTCTTATTGCAACATGGGGCTGATGTACATGCTAAGGATAAAGGGTAGGTTCATTTTTCCTTTGTTCAGACTAAACAGGATTTGTTAAAAATGTAGATTAAGTAAAGAATAGTAATATTATTTTAACCATTAAGAAGTTCTAACGTGAGACTGTTATACTGTGTTTAACCTTTCTGTTATGGCAGAAATGCAAAGTGTACAGGCTTAAGACTTGTGAATCAGTAGAATACAAATGGAGCTGGCCATAGAACATGCTGCCTTTCAGGTGTCACTACTATCTCCTGTTTAATAAAATATGTTCATACACCACTGTGAAGTCAGTATATATTTCGGTGATTGAATCAATCTTAATTTTCTTTCTACTTTTAAGTTTCTATGCTTCTTCAGTTTTTGTCACATTCTTTGCAAAAAGATCTGTTTTGCAGAGATTTTATTTGGACTGCATTTTCAAGCATTTGGTTGTTATGTCAGTGGTGTAGTGAAATATAGACATGCTAAGTTTATTTAATTACATAAAATATAATGGAAAAACTTATTTTTTGAAATGTGTATTTATGTATATTAAAAATTCTGGAAAGGAAACTCTTTTTTCCTCCTTTTTCCTAGGATTACTTCACAGCTACATAAATAGCTATCTGATCAGGCAGCTTTAATTGTCTCCTTGGGGTTGGAATTCACTTTTGTCATTTCTCCCTTACCAGCCCACAGTGGAATAATTTGGACAATTTCTCACTTGCTCCTAAGGCCACTGGATTTGAGAGAGTATGAAGTTGACTTTAAAACATCTGTAGCTCTGCTGTTACTGTAGAATATTGTACAGATACTTAAACATTAGCTAGTAAGACTACTTTAGTTTCCAAGGGAGAAGATAGTCTTACAGTGATGTTCTTGTGAAAAATGAAATAATAACTGTCACTCCTGAAAATCCCCTGCACATAGTTCTTCCTGCTTAGAGTTCTGAGTCTGAGCAGAACCATTTCATTTGCAGTAAGACAGTGCAATTAATTTCTTATCTTCTGATTATTTTAAATGTTTATTGTCCTGAAAAATACTGATGGGATTTTCTGGTTCTTCTCCAGCTTCTTATTTTCCCTCAACTTCATTTGAACATCTCTGATATTATTTTTGTAAAATGTCCAAGGTGCAACGTAGCACAGTTTGTAAGGTGGTAGATGCATTTGGAATTGAAATATGTGTACCAAGATAATCATCCTCTCCCTTTCTCTCCCATATAGAGATTTGGTGCCACTTCACAATGCCTGTTCCTATGGTCATTATGAAGTAACAGAGCTTCTAGTAAAGGTTAGTGTTTGAAGAGATTAAATTGCATAATATTAAATAAGAAAAATTTGTAATAGACTAATGCAAGTTGCGTGTTTTATTTTGTACTTAGATTTACAAAACTTAAAGAATGATAGATTGCTTTTGCTCTACATGTTAGCGATTTATCTGGAGCTACAGAATCTTCTGCTTGCAAGGAGGCCTTTCCTTTAAATGTGCTTTCTGTTTTTAACTCTCTGCTCTAAATTTGAATGTTTTTGTACCACCCAGTAAGTACTTCTTATCTCAACCTTTCCACCAAAACTAAGCAATATTGAGAGTCTGACAATAGAAGAATATTTCAGAAGACAGAGTATTAAGAGGTTTTTGAAAAAAAATACTGGTAAAGGTCATAAATGTTTTAACATTAGAGTAACCAGTATCTTCATAGTATCACAGAATAGTTAGGGTTGGAAGGGACCTTTAAAGGCCATCTAGTCCAACCCCCCTGCAAGGAGCAGGGACATCAACTAGATCAGATTGCTCAGAGCCCTGTCCAACCTGGCCTTTAGAACGTCAGTTCTGGCCCTGAGTTGTAGCCTTCACCCCAAAGAAAGAAAAATGTGTTAATTTTCCTAACATAAGTTAGAATTGAAGTGGCTTGTCTGGATTATGTTAATCTTGAAGATAAAGTCTGATGTGCATTAAAGTAGTGGCTTGAAGATGTGGCCTGCAAAAATATGAGTGTTGTGCACCATGGGACTTCTGAACTGTGTCCATTCTCAGTTGCTACAGCAAACCATGATCATTATAACAGCTGGGAGTATTCTGTTAGATAACTCTGGGTGTTTGAATGCTCAGGGAATAGCTGTTGTTGTTCTATCCTGTATGTCTCAGTTCTCACTAGTTCCATGTGTCTTTCTACTTGTTTAGCAAAAAATTAAGTAAAAAATTATTGAAATAAGCATATATTTTAGTAAGTATAAACAGTCAAATTTTAGGTAGGGATTTTTTTTGTTTGTTTGTTTTGTGGGGTTTTTTGGAGGTTGGTTGTTTTGTTTTGTTTTGTTTTACTTCAGATGCCAATTGTAAACTGAATGTTTACAGTTGTGGTACTAGGCAAAAAACCCCCCTCTCACCTAGACACTAATGCTTGTCGTTAACTGTTAAGCTAGAGTTGTGTTCCCTGTTGTATTTCTGCTCCAGTGAATCTTGAATTATTTTTTGCAAAGCACTACAGCTTTGACAGGAGCAATGGGAAACAGCATGTTGTATCAGACTTACTTACAGAGAGAACACAAGGTGCATACAGAATGTTACTGGAGAAGAAATACACAGATATTAAACATCCAAGAGTATCACTTGCAGAATCTTGTACTTAAATGTTTTGAATTGAAGTCAACTTTGAGTGCCTATCTCCTTCTAGATGTCTTGGCATTCATACCTTGGGGGATATTCACAGAACATGTATTTATCTTAGCGCAACTGTTCACTCTAGACTTTTTTCTAGAGCTACAAGAAACAGCAGCTTGTTCAAAGGTGATTTGGAGTATATGAATTAGGCTTTTTCTTCGATTTGACCTGTGGCAGAGCCACTCTCCTTTTAGAGATGCTGGAGAAAGCCTGAAGAGACTCACCAGCCTTCAGTTTCTTTGAATGTACGTGTGAAATACTAGAGGATTAAAAACTCTAATGTGCTGAAATGTTGTGTTATACTGAAAATTAATGTCTGGAGAGTGTCTTGGATACAGTTTGTATACAAGCATTGATTTTTTTTTTTTTTTTTAACAGTCTGCTGCATTGAAACTAATGACAGAAGTCTTTTTCTAATGATCTGGTTTTGATATTGCATCTCTTTTACTCCTTTCCCTTTCAAGCATGGAGCATGTGTGAATGCAATGGATCTGTGGCAATTCACTCCTCTGCATGAAGCAGCTTCTAAGAACAGGGTGGAAGTATGTTCTCTCTTGTTAAGTTATGGTGCTGATCCAACACTGTTGAACTGTCACAACAAAAGCACCATTGATTTGGCTCCAACACCCCAATTAAAAGAACGATTAGCATGTGAGTATAAAGTGAGGTCAGTTCTACAGTTATAGATTGTAATGTGTACTTAGGTTCCCTAGACAGTGACCTGCCAGAAGTCAGATTTGGAAAAATGCTTACACTTTCCAAGCAATTGTGCAATGTTGGACAGTACATTTCACTACTTATAATTTGACATGGCTAGATTTTTTTAATGTGGGCATTTAAAATAATTTTACTGTCAGTTTTACAGTCATATGGTTGTGATGGGTCTTGTAGCTTTTCTTCCCTGAGTACACACTTTCCCTCACAACCTTGCTGGTACACTTCCTTTTCCATACTTGCTTCTGTGATTGCATCAAGACTGTTGAAATCCTAATTTTTATTCCACTGTGTTTTGTTTGAAGAAAAGAAAAAACGTAACTGTTTGAAATACTGGATATGTTTGAGTATGCCACAATTGCTGAAAAATCAAAGAAATTGATGAAAGGCATTGATTTTTGTCCAACAAACTTAAGGAGTTGGAAAGAATGCCCTCAGATTCTGTCCTTGACTGGTCAAACAATAACTTTCTGAGATATGTATGAAAATTACCAGTATATACTGCATTATACTTCATGTTAGCATCTAGAAGTGGTTTTGCAAAGAGAGGTCAGAAGCAGAGATTATATGTGCTTGAATTGGTACATATGCGAAGAGTGGAACCTAGAACAGTGGTGAGTGAAACAGATCTTGTTCAGCCAGTTTGGGTGTCTCTGGCTTTCATTTAGAAACAAAGCGCATTCCTGTAGTGTTTTGACTTAGAATCATAGAATGGTTAGGGTTGGAAAGGACCTTTAAAGGCCATCTTAGTCGAAACCCCCTGCAAGAAGCAGGGACATCTTCAACCAGATCAGGTTGCTCAGAACAGGCCCTACTGAAGAGTTTTTCCCCCATCTTTCCTGAAGGGCCCCTTTAGGTACTGTAAGGCTGCTATAAGGTCTCCTCGGAGCCTTCTCTTCTCCAGGCTGAAGAGCCCCAACTGTCTCAGTCTGTCCTCATAGGAGAGGTGCTCCAGCCCTCTGATCATCATTTAGCTGACAAGTTCTGTCAGGTGACATAAAAGCTTAAGTGTGAGTTGGAAATGTCTACACCACGGTCTGCTGAATAAAATTAATATTTTTCTCTAACTGAGAGAAACGATCCTCTTGATCCTTCTTGAGTTAAGGAGTGTAATCATTTGATATGTATTTACTTCTTTTTAAAGATGAATTCAAAGGTCACTCACTGCTACAGGCTGCAAGAGAATCAGATGTAGCTCGTATAAAGAAACATCTTTCTTTGGAGACAGTGAACTTCAAGCATCCTCAGACACATGAGACAGCATTGGTAATATCTCAGGATTTATTAATTGTTTTGCATATATTGTGGCTGACCTAAATATAATAGGTAATAGTTTAGAATTAAAAATTTCAGTGTCAAACAGCATAATTCTGACCAATCTGGAGTATCCAGTGTCTAGTTAAACAAATAACATGGATTAATGTTTTGTTCTTAAGGTTAATGCTAAGATTAATCTAAATTGCCTGTTTAATTTAGGTTGTCTAAATTTCTGGTTTTCTTTAGAATAGTGTAGTTTTAAGCAACAGCAAACTACATGTGTTATCTTTGTTTGTAAAGCTTGAAGGTTTCCAGCAATTATTGGAGAGGGACCTCTGGAAAATACCGGAGTAAATTGAAAAGCCCATGTGGAATCTCCTGAATTAATAAGCTTCTACATATTTGTTGGGTTGGGTTTTTTTTCTGTTGACTTTGCACATAACCAGCTTTTAACTGCCAGCTGATCAGCAAACAATAAAACCTGTATATTGCTAGGTAGTTGTTAATGCTACATTTTTTAATGTTCTCAGCACTGTGCTGCTGCATCTCCCTACCCGAAAAGAAAACAAGTGTGTGAATTGCTGCTGAGGAAAGGAGCCAACATCAATGAAAAAACAAAAGAGTGAGTGGTTACAAATGATTACTTCTAAGTGTTTGTTTAGAAGTTTTTGCAAAATAAATTTTGAATTATTCTTTTTTTTTTTTTTAAAGCTTCTTGACTCCTCTGCATGTGGCATCAGAAAAGGCTCATAACGATGTTGTTGAAGTAGTTGTGAAACATGAAGCCAAGGTATAAGTTATTATTCATACTTTTTTTTTTTTTGTTGACGTTTGCCTACTATATAGGTTTTTAGACTATGAGAGTAGACAGCTGAGTAATCAGACTTTTCTAAAATAATTCATTTTGGAAGGTTGTAGATTTGTATACTTAAGATATAGGCCATCAATCCACCTGTACAGCCCTATATGTTGAAGCATCATCATTGTTTTGGTCCTATTTTATAAGTGTGGATGTAGTTCTTCTCACTGTTAACTGTGTCTTATTTCTTCGTTGTCCAGCAGTAGTTATGAAATGTTTAAGGGAAAAAAAAAAAAGGTGAGAGATGTATACAAACAACAAGAACCTAGACTGAACTGTAAAACAGGTAGACTTTACATGATGTTGTGTGCAGTAAGAATTACAGTGAAGGTAAAATGTTAAATCATAACACAGTGTTTAGTTCAAATTTCCACAAAAAGAAAAAGTGGAAAGGAGATACTCTCTGTAATGCCTGAATCCTCCAAAACTAAGAGTTGAATCCCTCTCTCATGGAAATTTGCTTACAGCCTGACTGCTGTGAAGTTTGCAAAGCAATTATCAAAACCAGAGGAACAGTAGGGAATACAAATAACATTTGGGTGCAGAGTTTTAAATTGTTAAATACACCTTGACTGAAAGACATAGAAAGTCCTCAATCTGAGAGACCGCCAACGCAGGTAAAAGTTGTTTTGTGTGTTGGCATTGAGGATTTGTACTGCCATGAGCAAAATAATGGCCTACTTCTGTATGTGGTAAAATTGCTGTAACTGACTGTTTGCACTGGAGTATTCACATGCCTCTAAAAGGAGGCTATTCTTCCTTAGTAAATGTAGTTGCAACTTTAAGACCTGCTTTTGTTTGAATTTTTATCTTTTGAAATGTCATGACCTTTGGAAATATGCTGAATATGTTCTTTAATTAAAGTAAGAATAATACTTGTGAAACTCTCCCAATCAGCAGTGAAAACAGCTTTAATATTAAGTTTTCATGGTGATATTTCTTGTCTGTGTTTATTTTTAGGTTAATGCATTAGATAATCTTGGCCAGACCTCTCTTCATAGAGCAGCACATTGTGGTCATCTTCAGACATGCAGGTTGCTGTTGAGTTCTGGATGTGATCCTTCCATTGTGTCTCTGCAGGGCTTTACAGCCTTACAAATGGGGACTGAAAGTGTGCAACAGCTACTACAAGGTACAACTGATTTAGGCAAGATCCAGTTCTGAAGTAATATGGTGCTTCATTTTGCTTGCCATTTCAAGTACTGTCAAGAAATAATAGTGAACACAAGCACAAAAAAGAAAGTACCTTCTACAAAAGATTGTACTGGGTTGTGTAGTTCTTATTCTATAACCACGTGAACAAGGAGAGTGCCTGCTCTGGCTGTAGTTAATGGCGTCATTTACTCTCTAGTATTCAGCTACACAGGTTGTCAGAGATGCTCAGAATGTTCCATCATATGGCCAGCTGGAGTAATTTTTTAAAAATCCTGACACAGGGAGGGTGGAATGTTGTAATTGGAAAATGAGTTTCAAAAGCAAAAAATTGCTGCTTTGCATTTGTGAGCAGAAACAGACAGGGTACATGAATTTTTCGCGAGTAAGGTTTGGACATTATACACATAGGTAAGCTTTTTGATATAGTCTGTTTCTGAAACTGAAGGGAGAATGTTTGGTTCCACAGTACTACAAAATGGGTAGGAAGCATGTTGGTAAAGCCACCATCGCAAATACTGTTAAGAGTTAATAGCTACAGTTGTAGATAGTAAGAAAAGGCAAAACTTGTCTATAGTTGATTACCTTTTTTAAGGGAAATCCTTGAAATACTCAAATGATTTCCTGCCTTAACAAATTCCTTTACATACCCTTACCTGTCATGCAACTTCATTTATTTTGCAGAAGGTATCCCATTAGGTAATTCTGATGCGGATCGACAGTTGCTGGAGGCTGCAAAAGCTGGAGATGTGGATACTGTAAAAGTAAGCTTAAACTTGTCCTAAAAATAAGAGGGAATTATATCCCAAACTATAATTTCTCAAAACTAGCAATTGAACAACGCTTCACTGACTACTTTAGAGTTGTGATCCATGTCCTGAAACCTTTGTATTGCACAAATATTACAGATGACAAAATTTAATGCTCACTATCTCCAGAAGTTTGTCTTACATAAAAGGCTTAAATAGAGTCACAGGTGTGTATTTGGGAGGGGGGAATATTTAATTGTTTTTTTTTTCCTTGGGACAGAACCTGTGAAAATAAAAGGTTTTATGTAAAAATAAATGAAGAAATAAACTTTCCTTTTAATGAAAACAATTTTTCAAAATTATGTATGCGTAACAACATTTCATGACTAAATTAAAAATGTGCGAATAGTATATATAGTGATATATGTTTTGTTTTGGGATTTTTCCAGAAACTGTGTACAGTGCAAAGTGTAAACTGCAGAGATATTGAAGGACGTCAGTCTACACCACTTCATTTTGCAGCTGGATATAATAGGGTATCTGTTGTCGAATATCTTCTTCAGCATGGAGCTGATGTACATGCAAAAGATAAGGGGTAAATACTCAAATGTGTATTTTCTTGGCGATTGTAGTTGCTAATATCTGTCAACTTTTCAATATTGATAGCTGATAAGCATCCCATCTTTCTTCAGACATTGAGTTTTTTTAATTTTCATGGCAAGTTATGTCAGAATTAAGCTGCTCAGAATCTCCACAGAAGTATTTTGCGGTACTAGAAATTAGAGCGTCAAGAATTTCTCTGGCTCTGTGTTTTTACTTCTCTTCAGTGACACTGCTGATTGCATTTTTACCACTTCGACAGTACATATTATATTAGACTATTGTGGCAGTTTTATTTTTTTAAAGTTTTTTATTATGGATTGATTGTTGAAGGTGCACTGTCTTTTAAGCTTATATCACTTTGTGAAAAAAGACCAAATTTTTGAAGTTTATTTTTATCTTTTTTTAAAATTGTTTTCAGGGGACTCGTCCCTTTACATAATGCTTGCTCATATGGTCACTATGAAGTTGCAGAACTGCTGGTTAAACATGGTGCAGTTGTCAATGTAGCTGACTTGTGGAAATTCACTCCCTTGCATGAAGCTGCAGCAAAAGGAAAATACGAGATTTGCAAACTCCTGTTACAGGTATTACACATGCTGGAGAGAGGTTACTTTCTTTTCTTTCTTGTTCAGTCTGAAATGTGATTGGACTTCTTTGACAAATTGATTTGTGGTTTGTGGTTTGGACTGTGTGTTTTCAGTAACAGAGATACTATTAGCAACTATGTTGTCCTTTCTCACACGGTAGATGGAAGGCTCTCTGAAGGATTTAAATGCATGTCAGAGTATTTGTTCAATAAGGCATCAGATGCCTAAGATGCAACATGTTTATTCTACTTACCACCTGTTTTTGATGTGCACAGCATGGAGCTGACCCTACAAAGAAAAACAGAGATGGAAATACTCCTCTAGACCTCGTTAAAGATGGTGATACTGATATTCAGGACCTGCTTAGAGGAGATGCAGCTCTACTGGATGCTGCAAAGAAAGGTTGTTTGGCCCGAGTAAAAAAGCTGTGTTCACCTGACAATGTCAATTGTCGGGACACACAAGGACGGCATTCAACACCACTACATTTAGCAGGTCAGTGTTTTAATTAACTGGTTTGATCAGAGTTATTAGTTACTGTGGCAAACTTTCTATGTTAAGCAAGTTTAAAGGGTAGCCTCAAGCTAGAGGATTCCATATTTTCTCTTTAAAAAAAAAAATTGGGATTTTATACATATTAATCTTATGTTCCTCTTCTAAGCTCTTTAATGACTTTAATTTCCTACTCTCTCTAGCCGAAGAGGATCTTTTGTTTATTGACAGAGATTTTAAAACCAAATACTCTTAAACAGGGTGAAGCTGTCTTCACTGATAGATAACACTGTCTTCACTGGAATTGACATCTGAACTTTCAAGTAATTTAAGTGAATTACTACTTCTCTACAGCACGTTGAGGATGTTTTTTAATACGTTCTATTTATTCTGTCTTTTTGCAACCTGCCAGCTGGTTATAACAACTTGGAGGTTGCAGAGTACCTGTTACAGCACGGAGCAGATGTGAATGCACAGGATAAAGGAGGTTTGATTCCTCTGCATAATGCGGCATCATATGGGGTAAATATTTCACATTTTCTGAAGCTTTATTTCTTTTAAAAATAAACAAATAAAAGTGATAACATGTCATTGACAACATTGTGAGCCAATACTCTCTAGAAAGCTTTTGCTATTGAGTTGTAATGTGATTTTATTTGTAAAATGAAAAAAAAAATCATTTTATCATAGTCAGCTCATTGTAGAGGTGAAGACCCTTTTGAATTTTTAAAATCATGGTTGAAGTTTACAGAATTGAGTTTTCTAAACATGAATGCTGAGAAATCCAGCAGCTTGAAAGGTATTCCATAATGCATTTCCTTACCTGTGCCAGTCAAATTTTATTATCAATATCTCATTTTCACTTATTTGTCTGACATCGTGACACTGATTTTCTTTGTGGACTTCCTGGATCTTTGTACTTGGATCAAGTCTTTAATCAAAACAGTTGGAGTACGTTCCAAACTGGAAGTTCAAATCCAGAGTTTTTTTCCTTCAATTCCTCTGGATTTGGGATTCTGTTGTATTCTGTCCTTTTTTCACAAGAGAAAAAAATCTTAACTTTTTACTGATAATTTATAGATGAGGAAGAAAACACCTTATTTTAATACTTTTAAAAATCATAATTAAAAAGTAAATGTATTCTACGAAAATTCAGAATGATGATTACAGAGAGGTGTCAGTAATAGTTCTGAGGTAGTTTAATATACTGTGGTACCTTGGAATTTAACAGATTTTTTTTTTTTAATTTTCCAGCATGTTGATGTAGCAGCTTTACTTATAAAGTATAACGCATGTGTGAATGCTACAGACAAATGGGCTTTCACACCTCTGCATGAAGCAGCACAGAAAGGAAGGACACAGCTTTGTGCCTTGTTACTGGCACATGGGGCTGATCCTACTCTGAAAAACCAGGAAGGACAAACACCATTGGACCTGGTCACTGTAAGTGGTGGGGTTCTTCTTGGGAAATCTGTACTTACCTGGCATTTGTGGCAGCTCTTTTAAAAAAAAAAAAAAAAAAAAAAAAGTAATACAGCAACTTCTGCAAAATTTAAAATACTCTAGTTTCTCTGGTGTTTATACATGCCTGGTAAGGAAAGTCAGTAGAGCCTTTATAAACCTTCTTGAGATATTTTCTTGCCTAAGACTACTTGTTTCAAGATGGAGTGGGGAAAAAAAAACATGCCAACAAAAGTCATTCATGCCTATAATTTGATGCTTTTAATTCAGTACTTATATTTTGACCAATACAAAAATTGTGGCAATAAAATGTAAGCAAACATTGTAGCAATATAAATTTAGGAAACTATCTTGTTAAGTTTTTGGGTGGTTTTTTTCGAGTATTATAGTATAATTTCAGGCTACACTCAGAGTAACTGTTTTGTTTTATGAATTCTGGCTGCCAGTAGAGGCTTTTGTTCATTTTTCCTGGAAGATTAATTCTGTTTAACTGTCCCTAAAGTTTTTTTTGAAATATTGAAGTCTTTACTTTTTATCTTATTACAGTTTTTATCTACAAACATTTCACAGTTTCATGTGGAATGTTCCTATTGGCACAAAGGGCCATTTGTAAACTGCATTGTAAAATACATATTTTTCCAATATGCATTTATTTATTTTGCAGTATACTGAAGAAGTCTAGAATACTGATAATGCATTCCAGGAAAAAAAAAACATTGTGTAAAAGTGTTCCTCCATTTTAATAATTTGTTTTCTACTATTTAGGCAGATGATGTCAGCGCATTATTGACAGCGGCAATGCCTCCTTCCGCCTTACCAACTTGCTACAAACCTCAGGTTATAAGTGTGTCTCAGACTACAGGTTCTGCGGCCGATTCCCTGTCTTCTGTTCCATCCAGTCCATCCAGCTTGTCTGCTGCAAGTAGTCTTGACAACTTGTCTGGTAGTTTTTCTGAACTTCCTTCTGTTGTTGGTACAAACAGTGCAGAGGGAGCTACTGTCCTGGAGAAGAAAGAAGGTGAGAATTTTCTCAGTTAGGAATGAATAACATTTTCTACTGTATGGTAAAAAGTACAACTAAGTGTTAAGTTTCCCAGATGTGCACACAGTTACTGTGACATATGCAGTATCCCTGTTCCTTATGATGTTATTAACAAGGAACAGAAGTCTGAAAGTATTGTAGTATAAGATTTTAGTACTTTCCCCTTACAGAATCTTTAAAATGTTCCCTTTTTTTCGCAGTACAGAAGCAAAGTAGTGAATTGTATTTTGAAAGAGAAGTCAAATAAAATTTTACTCCATACCAAGCAGTATTTTACTACAAATTTTATCTGGTTATGAGAGATCTTATATCAGCTATTTTGAAAAGGTTAATTCTATAATGTTTTAGTCCTCAAAATATTTTCTGTTTGAGCATGCGTTTCTGGTAGCTAGTTAGTTGCTTATTTCGTGGAAGCACGAAGACTGCTCTTGAGGGGGCTAGAAATCTTGGAGTACTAGGGTAGATTAAGTAGTTGTTGCCACTGGTTAGTGATACAGATGTTTATTCCCCATCTTCAGAAGACCAAGAATTTCTTTCTCTTGTTATTGCCACAGACAGTGTGAGATGTGTATACTTTATTTTACTATACATGTATGAATGTTCATTGTGAGTTTTTCTTCTTACTCAGTTTCAGGTGTAGATTTTAGCATAAATCAGTTTGTGCGAAACCTTGGCCTTGAACATCTAATTGACATATTTGAGAGAGAACAGGTAAGGAGCTATATTTATTTCCAGATACTCACCTGGAAAGCCACAGAATAAATACTGTTTGTTTAGAGTAACGTAAGGAGACAGATTTAAAATGAGTGAATGTTAAAATGAGAGGAACGAAGGAAAGGAGTGTAACTGTGGATTTTTTTTAAACTGATATATAGTATAAATATATATATTTATATATTAGAAAACTGGGAACAATAATGTTTGTGTCAGTTTGAGAGTGTAAGCATGTTTCCTTTAAGTAGTGTAAATGGGGGAGTAAATAAGTAGTCAGTGTTGATTAGTAGTTTCTGGTTTTGTTTCTGTTGGCTTGAATACATATAGAAAATTGTATTTCTCAATTGGAAACAAGATCCTTGCAAGCAATGCAAGTTACACAATTGCAGTTTATATCATATTTATTTAAAGACAAAAGTTTGGAAAAAACCATTGAGTAAAAGTAAAGTA
Organism: Chlamydotis macqueenii; assembly: GCF_036417535.1. NCBI lineage: Eukaryota > Metazoa > Chordata > Aves > Otidiformes > Otididae > Chlamydotis > Chlamydotis macqueenii. Next base: position 21,916,585 of record NC_141562.1, read on the forward strand.
CATTAATAATATACCAAAGTCTCCAATGTTCGTATTCTTTTCACGTTACTTTTTATATCAGCTATTGTGAGGTGTATTTTCATTGTCATTGGCAGCTGTTCTAGTCTGCTTACGCTATTATACAAACAAATGGTGTTGCTTTCATTATAGATAACACTGGATGTATTGGTTGAAATGGGACACAAAGAATTGAAGGAAATTGGAATTAATGCTTATGGCCATAGGCATAAAATCATTAAGGGAGTTGAAAGACTCATTTCTGGACAGCAAGGTATAAACTTGTTTCAAATTATTATGTAACACTGCCTTTATAGAATCCATTTTTATGAGTGCTTTAGATTATTCCAAATTTTATCTCATTAAAAGAACTGATAATAAAACTTGTCCTAGAAAATGACACTTCAAATAAGAATGTCTTCTGACTTGAATCATGAGTGCTTTTATTTGTGCTGTGAATTTCTATGAATCTTGCCTTTTAGTTCTCTTATTTTTTTTTTCTTCATGATCACTGTTTTGTGTTTGTTTAGGTATAGTGTAGATCTAGTGCAAAATGATTGTAAGCTTTCTGAGGTAAGGAGTATTTGTTTTCATCAGAGCACTCTGGAAAGCAGAGCACGTTCTCTGTTGAGGGGTTAGGACCTGTTATGTACTGTTCCGTTGGGTTATGCGAAAGAATACTGTGTTTGCTATCTCAAAAAGCCAGCTGAAATTCTTTATATATACTTTCTTCAAAAAACCAGTTTTGTTTCCAGTGAACCAAAATTAATATCATTGCTTTGTTTCACAGCTTCAGCTTGTCTTGAAGTTTATGCTAAAGCCTCTTTATTTGTGCAGCACTGTTAATAGCACAATCTTGGAATAGTACGCATCATTTAACTATGACTGCCTAAAAGACAAAAAAACAACAAACTTTTTTTTCTCCTTGTCTCACTGAAACATCACTTACTATTGTTTTGCCATGTTTCATAGAAATGGAATAAATTAATTACCATTAGTAGGATTTTTTTTCCCTCTTGAGACACCATCTGTGAATTCTCAGTCTAGGATCTGCACTCCGTAGTAATCAGTCACTATGCTAAGCTTTAAATTATTTTTTTGCTCCTTAAAACAGTATTAACCAACCCTTAAGGTAATTCTTTTCCCAGTAATGAAGTATTTAAGCAAATCTTCATCATTTTCTTGTAATTGTCAGATAGTTTTTGACAGATTCATGGAGTATTTTGGATAGAAGTTACTTTTAAGGTGTCATTTCAGCATCATGTCCTGTTTGAGTTTTAAGTTTACACAACCAGTAATCATATACTGGTTTTGCCTTCCAAGTAGATCTGATGTATTTTTGAACATATGTATATTTGTACATATTTTAATATGTCTGTATGCAGACAGAATGTCAAATGTCTAAATCCTTCACCATTCCCACCCTACTCTTGCTGTCTTGCCATAAAAGGCCTGACATTTTCATTTGTAACATTAACCGTAGGCATAAGTACTTAAACTGAATCTTTCAACAGCTCTTAATTTTTTTCCAGGATGTATTTTTGGGACAAGGAGGATTGTTGTTATCTAGCTGTTTTGTCAATTTTCTGTATCTTACTGTTATGCTCTTGCACGCAAGTATGTTTGCATTGGTATTCTGGCATCTCTTCCTAAACACAGTATAGCCATTGTTTCGAGGTTAGTAGGGCACCAATTTTCTTTTGGTGCTTTCTTGCCAGAGTTTCTTGCTCCTGAATGCTCTATTCCAGTTGCACACCGCTACATGTGGCTGAACCTGTAATTTCCCTTTTCCCCACATCATTCCTTTCTAGAGAGATTATGACAGACCCAGCATCTAACTCTGGTCACCTGTTAGTTGATGGGCAAAAAGACACCTGATACACATTGCCTTTGTATTCTTATGGCCAGTAATTTCATTCCCATTACTTGCCAGTTGTGACTGAAGTCTGTATGTAAATTGACAATAGATTTTGCATAAAATTCCAATTTAATTTTTTACGTACTTTGAATGATAGAGAAGTTTCCTTTAAGCATTCACTATGCTTTAAGCATTCAATATAAGGCTCCTGCCTTTTACGTTCACAAACTATCTTAGTTCTTTTGTCAGCTCATTCTGCATGATCCGTGGGAAAAATATTCCTACTGAATTAGCACTTCAAGTCACTTCTCTCTTTCATTATGCCATTGCTATCAGTAGTCGTGGATTCTGTACACAGACAGGTTGTTCACTGTTTCACTGTCTAGAGTTGAAATGAACCCTGAAGTAAGCAACTGTTTACATATATTTTCCATCATATATGTTAACATACTGAGCTAAGCACTGAAAAATGGGTTAGTGTGTCTGAAATGTTTGTTCTTGTGAGAGAATGATTGATCAGTATCCACAGATCAATGAAAATTATTGCTGTTGAGCTGCATCCAGACCCAGGTGCTGTGCTTCTCATGGCATTTATTGTGTATGCATGGTAACGTATGGGTAGAGGTTATAAACAGAGATGCTGAAAAAGATTGTTTAACACTAATGAAATTATTTGAGAGATCACACTTTGATATCTGTAAAAATGTGTGTGGCTGATGGAAGGCAATTAAAGTAATTGATAATCTCTGCCCTCTGAGGAGCTAACCTCCTTCATCTTGTAACTGAGTTTTGAGAAAATGATCACTTTAAAAAGAAAAATCTCTTCATGTTTATCATTCCAAATTAGCAGTTTTAAAGCAGTTTCTGAAACTTGTGTTGTGTTTTTTTATATTCACAGGACTTAACCCATACCTTACTCTCAATACTTCTGGTAGTGGAACTATTCTCATAGATCTTTCCACTGAAGATAAGGAATTTCAGTCAGTAGAAGAGGAGGTATGCCTTTCTTTGTATTCTCTCAGTATTTTTGTTATTTTTAATAAAGTAATAGATAAAGAAGTATTGCTAGAGAATTTAACAGTGCAATAAATATCTCTAAGCTGAAGAAAAACTTGCATAAGGATACTTAAAATTTCCAACTTTAACTGCACCATTTATAATCTGTGCTTGTGACATACTTTTTTTTTTTTTTTTACTTATGTTATAACATAACTGCTGTAGTATTTTTAAAACCTCTACTATATAGAAGAGCTCTTTGATATAATGTATAAATTCTATGCCACCAGTTGCCTGTCTGTTACACACGGTTTTAAGTCACTTCCTTCAAAAGTGTCATAATCACACAGGACAAAATTCTGAAGAAACAATATTCTAAATAAATTGTTGACAGTCTTTTTCCATTATAAAACTCAACCATGGACTACTCAAGATACGTTTTTTTTAAAAAATCATTAAAGCTGTTCATATACATCCACAAAATCTGGCATTACTTAACGTACAGTCATTCCCGAAAAATCTCTTGTGAAATTTTTTTAAAACAGAATTAGTTCCTTTGATTATTTTACTGTGTGAAGCTTATGTGTTTTGAATGTGTTCTGAAACAGTGATCTTGCTTAAAATTCTCAATCTTCAGATGCAGAGTACTGTCCGAGAGCATAGAGATGGAGGACATGCTGGAGGAGTCTTCAATAGATACAACATCTTAAAGGTAGATGTTGTATTTTTAGGGTCAATGGTTATGCCATTAGAGTTTTGGCTGAAAATAAAATGTCCATAAAAATGTTCTACGCTTGTTTGTTGGGTTCCATTATCTCATTAGATAAGAACTATTTCTTAACAGATGTTTAAAATTGATTGATTATTAATTAAGCATATAATTATGATTTGCTTAAGTTATGCTACAGCAATCAACTTCTGCAGGATAAGTAGCGAATTTGTGTTTCATTGAGTTCTAAGGAAAGTATTCTTGTGAAGTGGCAGTGTAAGTATACTGTAGTATAGCTGTTACAGGTTAAATATCTGTCAAGTAAAGCAAACAGAAGTTTTCCATTTCAGAGTGGAACTTAACGTTTTGACTGTTTCAGATTCAGAAAGTGTGCAACAAAAAACTATGGGAAAGATATACTCACAGGAGGAAAGAGGTCTCTGAAGAGAATCATAACCATGCTAATGAAAGGATGCTGTTCCATGGTGAGATATTGAAATGCACCTTATGAATTCGTTTCACCATCAACACTCTGTTGAAGGGCTTCTACTGGCTCAAACAAAGTACACTTTTGCAATGGAAATAAGTTCTAGGTTTTCTATGAGTTCTATATGAACAAGTGTTTGTATATGTCACAATAGTGACATACGACGCACTGCTTCTTTCTTCTGAAATTTGCATCTCCTTGTCTCTCCCTAAAAGAGACTTCAAAGTTCTAAGTGAAAACATGTTAGCAATTATGAATGGAGATTAAGGGGTCTGCCTCCTCCTTGGTTAAGTTACTAATTCTGTTTTGTCAGCTGTATGACCAAAATTTTTAAGGATCGAACTTTATTCTGCTACGGGTTGTTTTGGAGTGGGATATTTTTGTGTTCTTGTTTTTATAATTTGGTAAGTTAGTTCTTGTTCATCATTCCAGAAAAGATAGCTTGTAATTAGCAAATTCAAGCCAATTGAAAGCTCTCCTGTGCACAAATACACAGTTTGTCCTGACAAGCAAATTAAGCAAGTACACTGTATGTCCTGCAGTGAAGGCTACATAGTTCCTAACATGATACATTATTGTTGAAAGCAGCAATAACACAACAACTAACTGCTTGCACAGACTTGTAGATATCTAAATTCTGTCTTTTGACTGTGGTCTGTACCCCTGTAAGAGGAAATGGCATCTTAATGCATGCCATTTACAGGAAAAAGATTTAAAGGAAAAGTCTTTTAAATTAGTTACATAATAACAAAATTATCCCTGGAACAAAACAAGCAATGCTTTATGACTGTTCTTTTTTTTTATAAGTCTTTTTATAGGTTTTTTTTTTTTTAAGCATTAAAGTATGTGTTTAACCACATATGTCACTTGCAGAAGATGCCGAGCAATTATTATAAGTTTTTCGTATTTTCATCTGGAATGTTCTTCTGCTTCATATACGGTTTTATTATCTTTAGGCTGAAGGATAAGGCTTTGTATTATTTGCACTGTAATTCCCAATGTAACTCTGAAATGCCATGTTCTCTTAGAACAGCTTTTCTCTGAAGGTACTTTCATATTTGTGTATACTTTTATAAAATCTTTACCAAAATACCTGCACTTTTTTTTGTGAAAATTAATGGGTATCAGGTGTCTTGAGATGCAGAATCCAGCCATTTTGAACAGATTAATTTTTAAGGCTAAATTTTATGACCACTGCATGTAAATAAATATTGGTTTATGTGTATTGCTTTTTAAATGCAATCTGCTTAGTATTAGGACGGGATTTGTGTAGCAATGCATTCAATGAATTTTGGTTAGAATGGAGCTCTGCCAAAGGGAATGCAGATTCATAGAGCCTTGTCTTGCAGCAAGAGTTGTCTCAGATATTATTCTTTGTAAATCTTTGTTAAAAATGTACACTTATTGGCTACTGTCATTTGTATAATACCTCTAGCAAATTGTAAATCTGAGGTCAGAATTTCTGGAGATTGATCTCCTTGTATGTGTAGAAAACTGAACAAAAAAAAAAAGCTGGGAGTGGAGGATGAAATTGTGACACACAAAAAAATCTGTATACTGTATTTTAAACATTTTACTTCCTTTCTCTTAGGCTCCCCATTTGTGAATGCAATCATTCACAAAGGCTTTGATGAGAGACATGCCTATATAGGTGGCATGTTTGGAGCTGGTATTTATTTTGCTGAAAATTCTTCCAAAAGCAATCAATACGTGTATGGAATTGGAGGTGGCACTGGATGTCCAGTTCACAAAGACAGATCCTGTTATGTTTGCCACAGGTAAATCATTCAAAAGAATCTGGTTTTGCCTTTGTATATTGTGTTACAGACCATCAAGACAGCAGAGTCTCTCTCCATGGAAAGATTCGCCTGGTAACCAAACCTTCTCAGCACTCTCTATATGCTGGGCCTAATAGAGAGTTTCAGAAAACTTTGATGTTTAAGTCTTAAAGAACCTTTAACCATTTAGCCAAACCTTTGCTCTTAATTTATTGTATAAATCAGACTTGGGTAGCCAGAGAGTGAAGAGGATCTGCCAGACGCTTGTGAGAGATGTAGCAATATGAGGGTTTAGTCTGTTGCCTGTTACAGAGAAAGGAGAAATTCAGTGACATTCAGATGTTGTGTTTCTTTGAGGAGGATGTACTTTGTAGCAGTCAGCCCCCACGTCACTGCTGCTTCACACACACTAAAATATGGATGTGGATTTGTGGACTCTCTACCACTAATTGAGTTCTTAAATCCATTTTTCTGCAGAACACGTCTTATTGACACCATCAGTTCAGAATAAAGTTATTTTATGGAGTTAATTGTAGTGGCTGTCATTTCAACTAGGAGAATATTTTGTGTGTTTGTGTGCATACTGTTTCACAGGGATAAGGTCATTCTTCCAGTTTCCTTCTTGGAGTCTCTGCCCCTTTTCGTATTGCTTGCTCTTTTCTAACACTCTCAAATAACAAGAATAATCTTGTAGAGTTATATAGGATGACAGAACCTTTTCATGCTTTCTAAAGTTTTGAGTAACAATGGTATTTTTCATTCGTCTTGTGTGAACAGTTAGAAAAGCAAAAGTTTTGGCTGAGCAAAATGTCATATAATATTGGTCTACAAAAATGCTGAGATTCCTTTGCAGTAGTACATGTGTAAAGGAAATAAGTGCCCTTGCGCAGTCTTTTTGTAATGAAAACAGTATGAGCTATTTCGTGTTGACCTAGAAAAAACAAACATGAAAAGGTAGTGACAGTCTTTGAGTACATTGCTAAGCAATGCTGTTTCCAGTAACTAAGGTAATCTTTTTTTTCGATGTTATTACCAACCCTTTCCTCAGGCTAAACAGCTTTTCCAGAGGGAGTGTAGCTGTTGTCCTTCAAAACAGAACTTCAGAATTTTGTGAACTATAAAGAGTGACTAAAGTGGCTTTGAAGTTCCACTGTTCTCCTCAAGCGAAAGTTTCAAATCATGAAGGCAGTCTTCCTGGAGCTCCACAAGCATTTTGTACTCATGGTCTTTTTTCCCTTTTAACGCAGGCAATTACTGTTCTGTCGTGTAACGCTGGGCAAGTCTTTCCTGCAGTTCAGTGCTATGAAAATGGCTCATTCTCCCCCAGGACATCACTCAGTTACTGGGCGACCCAGTGTAAATGGATTGGCATTGGCAGAATATGTCATTTACAGAGGGGAGCAGGTAAATAGCTTTTTCATTTCTCTTTTCAGACTTTTTTTTGAAAGGCATGTAATGTGTTGGGGAAGCTTTTTTTACTTCCAAGCTTCTAGGACTTGCTTTTGTCTTAAAACAAACTCCAGCTGTGGTTGCAGGTGAAAGGATCTGTGTTTCTTTGAATGCTCCAGGCATTTTACCTTTGACATTCTGCCTTTTTTTCTTTGGCATAAATACTTTTTTTTCCCTTCTCTAGCAAACATTCTGAATTTGAAATGAAAAATGAAATCATAATAAAGAATGTATGTGTCACTCTTTCAGGCTTATCCAGAATACTTGATTACTTATCAGATCATGAAACCTGAAGTCACTGCTGAAGCTTAAGACAAATTACTTGTGGGAAACCATCAGACTTTGGATGCGAAGATACCAATGGCTGCCATCCTCTTAATTACGACGAGTTGTTGAAAAACTTTCATCCACAGGTGGTGTGGTAGCAAATGTGAACAAAATACACCATTTTTGACTTGATAAAGCTTTAATAATGTACAGTATGTTTTTCTAAAATTTCAGAAACGTCCTCTTTTTCAGCACTTTAACAGATACCTTTCCAGGCATAAACTGGGGTTTGGCTGTACTAAATTATAAACAAAAAATAACTTGAAACAATGGTTTTATACAATACTGGATTGAAATATATCAGAAATCATAATGCTCTATATGGGAACTCATTTTACTAATATTGTGTTCTTTAAAACACTGCATTTACACTGAAAATGTTTTCATTTGTAAAACTGTAAATAAGAGCTTTTGTACTAGCCTGGTATTTATTTACATTGCTTTGTAATATAAGTGTTTTAGAACTGCGACCTTGTACAAAATGTTTTTTCCAGATGTTGGTTTGTTCATCTGTGTTCTCTCACGCACGATAGATTTGAAAAGCCAATTTTTTCAGGGTTTATCATTTATTTGTGAGGGAGAAAGCAAATTTTATCTGAAGAAGTTTAGAAATATCCAACTTTAGATTGAATATGCAAGTTTTTGTTCTGTATTTTTATTTATGAAATATACATTCCTGAGAATGATGGGCTATGAAACAGAATGTTCCAGCTGAATACTGAAGTGTTTTTCCACCTACTTCCTCGAGTTGCATATTTTATTTCTGTAAAATATCTTCTGAAGTTTTTTTATTTAACTATAGGTATAGTTAACCTGTATCCTCACTTCAAGGCTAGTAGACCTTGCAAGTTACAGTTTTAGTAAATTATTTTCTCTGAATGTAGTTGGGAAATTAACCTCAAGGAGGTCTTTCTTGAGTTCTTCTTGCTTACATTTAAGCCAGGAAGTTAAATAGTTTATTCCTAATACAAGGGCAAGCAACTTGGTCTTTTTTGTATGCTTATTTTGGTAAATTAATCTACCTTTTGGTGCCCTCAGGATATGAGTATTGCGAGGTGGAAATGTTAAAAACCATCCTGTCATCTCCTGTGTTTCTTCTGTGTTAACATTCAAGCTATAGTTGAAGCAGGTGTGTAGAAGTGTGTTTATCTGCAGTGCTTTTGGCTGAGTGGAACTGGTCAGGGTGCAAGGTTCTGCTCCCTGTGCTTAGGCGACTGCGTGAGGAGTGTGTCAGCGGGACGAGCAGCTCTTTCATGGCAGCAGCTGCCTTCAGTAGCCCTGGTAAGACCGTTTGGGTGGAGGAAGAGTACAAAAGGTACAACCCCCTGTTCAAGTCTCATTCGGGGTTACTGAATGCACTGATCAGTTCAGTCAGCCTTATCATAGCTCTCCTGTGTATTCTGCTTCTCTTCCATCTGCAGTTTTTACCTACATATTTCAAAAATATGTAAATACAAATTATAGTTCATTTGGGGTTAAGGTGATTAGGAGTATATTTTAGTTGTTTTATATTTCTACATACAGAACACTGTCCCAGAAGACAATTTGTTTGCAGGGCATGTTGTCATACCATGGTTTTAAATGTAGTAACTGGTCAAGATAATGAAATCGTCTTGCTGATGTAGTGGTTATGTGATTATGCTCTATGTAAAAATGTATTGAACCTTACCCAGTTATGTGGGCAATCTGAATAATAAGATTGAGTAACTATTGCAGAAAGTAATATTGGCTATGAATGAAAACGGCTTGGATTTTTAGGTACTTTTTCCCAGCATGTTGCCTGTTCCTTAAGTATAGTAATGCTGGAATTGGTGTTCATGCAAAATCTGTTAAGTATGTTTAAAACTTTTTTGTTATTGCTAAAATGCTTCATTCTCTATGAATGATCACTTAATGTCTTGTAAAATACTGTGGTATGATAGCATTTTAAGTGGTACCACGATGTTGGTTTTATCTGTTTGGGGATTTTTTTGAGCTGTTTTTTTGCATGACATACCTTGCACTCTGGAGATGGAAGCTGTAATGATTTGATAATACTGACTATTGAGTGAACCTTTAATCTCTTGTGCAATTAGTTCTGCTTTACTCATCTTGAAGTGTCTATACATGTACTGTATAACATTCCATATCCATTTAACACTAAATAAATTTAATTCACTGGTTTTCTGGTAGTATGGGAGTAATTACAGATGTAGTATGTCAGCCCATTCTTTTAAATCTAAGCATGCACAATACTATAACAAACTACATCATTAGAGGGGAAATTAATTGCATTAAGTAGAAAAGCTTGTAATGTGGATGAAAACTTGTAAATACTGTGGAAAATTGTAGTTTGGTATATAGCTGACAGCTTTAGCTATCAGTGAAAATGTTTTAATAATAAATCTAGAAGTAAGCTTCAATTTGTACATTTAAAACTCCATGATATGGTCCAAAACTGAAAAAGAAAATTGCCTTACATTGGCTTTGTAAAATGAAAAGTAACCTGGAAAGTCGTATCTTTCAGGAACTGCATAGGTAGCAGTATGATCCAAACATGAGCAACAACAAAAGTACTGCTTGGATCACTTGTAGTATTGCAGTAAATAAATAATTTTATTTCAATAGGACCACTCGTATGGTAGGAGGTTTCCAAAACCAGACTTGTATAGAAGATTTAAATAGATATGAGCACTAGAGGGCAGGAAAGCAAATGTTTAGCAAGATTGAAGCCGCTGAAAATCTTTAAAGTTATCTTGGGAGTACAACTTCTGATAAAATTGCTTCTGAAAATTCCACCTATCTAGGTTGTAAAAAAAACTAAAATTAACTTTCCATTCTGCTTTTTTTTTTTTAAATAAGTAATTAGTATAAAACCAACTGCCACTAAGCAACTTGAACATGTTAGGATTTTTTCTTAAAAACTTTATTCATAACTTAGATCTTAGATCTTAGAAATTAAAAAATAATTTAGCTAGACTCTTCTGTCATATATAACTGAAAAACTTGAGATTTTTCCATACAGTGCATGTTCAAGAGGTGTGCTGGCACTAATTCTGAATGGAAATAACTGTGTATAAAAGGAGTTGCCACTGCCTTTTCTACCCTGAACTTGCTCATGAAACACCATGCTCTGTGTGTGTACATATGTGTATATATGAGTTCACACACCCTCACTCACTCTCACTTCATTCACCAAGAATCTGAGAAAAAGTGAAAAAAGTGACTTCTCCAGCAGACTGCCATTGTTAGTGAGAGTGCTGCAGCCTGGGAGCCATTTCCCCTTCTTCTGCCCATCTCCTGAACTTAATGTAATAAAATAGTTTTTCTCTTTTGCTGGAAACAATTCCATGGGTGGCTTGTGCTCTGCCTTCCAGTAAAAAAAGTATAAAGGCTTGATTTCTATGCATCTAATGCAATAATACAGCAAAGACTGATTTTTTTTTTTTTTTTCTTTTTCTTCTCCTTCAGTGAAGTAGAAAATCAGACTGCCTGAGGTCTGCCCCTCTGTGGTTCTTGGAGTTGTGCTTTTCCTGCACCCGCTGAAGTAGGTGGAGATAGTGTCAGCAAGGGAAGTGCTACAGTTGAGGGTGTGGAGGGAGGTGTGTGCCTCTCTTTGCCCCTCTCCAGCAAGATAAGCAATGGTACTTCTGGGAGTATCAAGGGGTTTCTTCCCTCTGCCTGTGGCTCACTGGATCAGAAGAAGCTGCAGGCAGCCAGAACAGAACGCAAGATAACAAGAAAAAGCATGTAGATGACTGGCTTGAAGTTAACATGTTCTGCCCTAAAAATGGGCAAGGTTGGTAACAGAGAGAAGACAGACTGGAGGGGAGCGATAAAGAGAACTAATAACAACCTATAAAGAAAGAAGGGCAAGTTCTACAAGCACTGAAAAATTATGGTAGGAATAACTAATTTAATTATTAGGAATGGCCAAGATAATTGTCGTACATCAACTTCCCAACCTATGTCAGGAATAATTTCTGCCCATTTTGAGTTAAAACGGCAAACAAGCATTGACGTGTAGACATTACAGGGATTTCAGAATAGCTTCTCTTGAGGAGCACATACATGTTTAGAAGGGGAAAGTTGCAATCAGTTCTAAACATTAACATTAGACCTGGGAAATATCCAACTATGTCACATTAAATTATCTACCTGGATCCTGTCTGGTGGTAGGATGCATATGGGGAGGTGGGGGTGGGGATTTTAAGGTAGACAGAAAATTCAAAGAAGGAAGTGGAGGTTGGATCCATCTCTCCATCTGTACTTTTGATAAAACTGCTAAATTTATTCAGCCATAACTCTAGTATTAGTTTCAGCTGGGGTCTTAATGAGTGGCAGAAGGGGTTTGGGGTGGTTTCTTACATGGTACAATTATGGTGCATGCAATGCCATTGCACAAGGCACGTGCAGTGACGCAGCTACGGGAACAGTTACTTGCAATGTTTTTAAGGATGGACCAGGACAATTAAGAGTTTTCAAAAGATCATAGTAGTAGTATTTGCAAACCTCAATATTTAAAATAGATGTAAATTGTTTAAGGAGCAAAAGAGAATTGTACTAGTGCCTAAGAATGTATGATTGAGACTTTTTATAGTTGGGAAAGTAGCTTCACATCAGCTGATAATACTGTTTACAGGTCTAGGTTGGTACATTTGAGAAAGGATTAATATTGAATGAAGCTAATGGAAATAGCCTGAGAAATGGAATTGAAAGTAGTCACTTATTTCTGGGCTAGTGGTGTATAGTTTTCTGTTGTCTAGCTGCTCTTCAAAAAGGTAAACGTTTTCCAGCATTATATTTGGAAGCTTATTTCACAAAAATAAATTTATTCAGTTTTGTGAGACAGTGGGCATCATGGATCCAATAGACAGGTACAGAAGTATAACTTCTTTGTAGCCTATCTTTATTATTAGCCAGTAAATAAATTAAGCAGGTAAATAGGATTGACCTGTAAGTAAAAGTGAAATTACATGAACAAAGGAAAAAATTGATTTTGTAGCAAAAATGACTGTCAGTAAATCAATTGGTGTTTAATACTTATGACCCAACTGAGGAGGATATTGTATCTAGTAGTTTTTAGTTATTGAAGTATTCAAAGTGGAAGCTGACAGCAGTTGTATTAAGTATTGTTTTAATTAATGATAGAATTAACTACTAAGCAGTCCAAAAGTGTCATCCTTAAATAAATAATCTGTATATGATGACTAATGCCTGATAGATAGTGGTTCCCTATTTGGAAGTATTCTACTGAAGCATTGCAAACATGCAACTGAATAAATGAGATTTGGGTTGTTATTAAAAGGCTTCATTTTGAATAATTAATATTTGTTAGGACACCTGATTTCATAAAACAAAGTCTAAATTGGGATTTAGAGAAAGAACTAGGAGAACTTAGCAGTAGGTTACTAAAACCCAAAGATGTATAAATAATTTAAAAAAAACTATATAAATAACGGCAGTTTTACAGATAGCATAGTCCTAGGAATAACATGAGGCTCCTGAAGCATGTGGTGTAGGTGGTGGTGTTTAATGCAAAATTTCTAAAACCAGTGATCAGACAAAGAAATAAATCTGACTTCAAAACAAAATGATTAATGGTAAAGCTTCTTTCAAAATATTAGGAATGTGATAATGCACTAGACGCTGCAAAAACATAGGTTTTAAGAGACAAAAAAAGTTCTATTTGGATTAGAGCTCTGTGAATGGAGAACAGGTTAGTGCATTACTAGTAAGATGGATTTCTAAAGGTGCAGAACAAACAGACCTTGAGGAAAAAAATAGGGTTAAAAAGGGGGTGGGGTGGAGGGGAAATTGAGCATCTCTGAGCGTGGTGGCAGATACCTTAACAGAGGTATACCAGATACCTTAACAGAGAAAATCTGGTCAGTAGTATACCAGAAGATCTGAAATAGCCTACACAAAATTAGAATGAAAGCCACTAAGTGTCTTGATAAGGAGACAAAAATAGAGAGAAGTGCTGCTATTATCCAACATCCTATTCATATATGCCACATAAGCATTTTAAATACCTTTAAAAGCCTCTGAGCCTTTGTGTAATCAGACTCAAAATGAGACGGAGTGGCAGAATGATGAGCTGGTGCTAGCACATTTCAAGCTATCCTCAATAGTGGCACAGAGCAGACTGGTCCCATGGGGGAATCCTAATGGGAATAACCCATTATGGATAGGATTGGACAAAAAAATACGGAAACCTGCTCTTTTTGTGTATTAGACCATATTCTAAGGCACTTCTGAAATATCACCTGCTATTAAAAGCGCACTTAATCAATTGTAATTTTGGAAACACCTATGAAAAAAATAGATGTTTGTGAAATTCAGTAAACAAATAGTAGTAATTTTAGACCTGGAACAAATAAAAGCAATATTTCACACTTACTGTAAATTGAAAGACTTATTCAGGGACGTGCTTTAAAACCAGTTTTGAATTGTTTTATATATACAAGTATATATACAAAGTGATCCATAAACAAATAGTTATGGATTTCGGTGTGCCTCCTTTCTGTCTTCTGAGACTCCTCCCATTCCCAGAAAATGCCAGCTTTTCAGTAAAGGAGTTCAACAAAATGTATGAGTTAAATATTTCAAGTTTTGGTTGTGTTTATTTTTTTGAAAAGAAGAAAGAGTAATGACGCAATGTTGTACAATTAATAGCTTAAATATTATTAATTGTGTAATAGGGTGCATTGTTATGTATTACAGATGTTTTATTATAATATCAATAAATAACATATTTTCCTTATAGAAAAAAAGGGAAAAAAAAAACCTAAAAAATAATGCTTATATGTTTCCTTGACTGGACTGATTTTACAATACAGATTTTGGGGAATTTGTGGTTCAGCATCTTTAACCTACTTGAAATTCTGTAAAAATGGTGGGTTTGGACTCGCTGACCTACTAGTTTTAGCATAATTAATTTTCTCATATCTGTAAACACAATGAAATTGCATGTACTTGCCTCAGAATTCTGCTATTGTCAGAAAAATTAATCAGAACTCTTACATACCCTAATTTAGCAATACGGGTACTTTAAGGTTATTACCTGGAACAGTTGGCGTCTCAAACTCTGACACAAGTCATTCTCCCCTGTTGTATCTAATTCTGGAGGCAAAACATACCCAGGATTTCCCAAGCAAATTCATAAGTATGTCCTTTAGTTTTAAAGCTTACTTTATTCTGATTTCTTCTTTTTCATAGCATGTTGTCTCATTTGACCCCATGGAATTACTTTATTTATTTAACTGTGGCTACCTAAAAAAAGCCACACTTCATTTTTGCTAGTTCTCCCTTCTACTGAGATCAGAATGGGGTTTGGTGTGTAATAATATAGGGAAAAGGCTGTACGCACATTTTGTCTCTAAAATGTACTTTCTGATCTAAGATTTGGCTTATTCACACCAGGAGGGGCTTGTGGGTAGTTCAGGTAGGTTCAAGCAGCCAGGTGATCTGCCTGAGCGATACTGCAGGGTCCCTGTTGCGTTCTCCATCATCACTGATACAGGTGGCTCCAGAGACCCCTGCTGTCAGAGATGTCACTGAACAAATAGTGTTGCAGCCTGCGTTCACATGAAAGACTTGCACTGTCGTCGGTGGAACTTTTGCACCTTCTCCCTTGTTTCAGACCCCGGGGACTTGCTGGTGTTAGGGACCTCAGGTTCTTGGTTCAGAGCCTGCCTTGCTGTAGACTCTACCTGATCTGAAGGAGCACGAGCAGCCTGTTCTGTGTGCCCGGAACTCCATGATCTAAAATGTGAGTGATGTTTTGGATGGCACATGTCAGGAATGTACATGTCCTAAATAAACAGCCATTTCCATCAGGGTCTCTGTGCCTACAGATAGCAGACAGCCCAGTATCATTTTTATTGCTAGAAATTCCTGTTTCTCTGCAGATATTTCTCTACAGCATTCTCTTTAATTTTGCCTGGTTTCTTTTTTCAGCCCAACTCTGTAATAAGGTGATTCGACCTGGAGTTCTGTCATAGCCACAATATCCACTGAGAAGCTGAAAGATGCTTCAGTTTAGATAAAAATGAGGTTTGTCCACCTTGCTCCCAGGTAACTTCACACAAAAATATCTGCTGTGGTGCTTTAATGTACACCCTGTGAAAGCAGATTTGATTAATCCTGGTTGATACTAAAGAACCTAAATTGCAACTGGTCATTTTAAACCTTGTATTTGAGAAGGATAAAGTGAGTTATATTTGTAGGGGTCTTGGATTTAGAATGTTTCTGTTCTCAATGCTAAATTGTGAGAGTAACATCACATCATAATAAAAGCTGTTTGCCATTTTTAGTAGTTTCAAGTAAATAAGGAGTATCTGCCTGAGAGAAAAGGAACTATGTCCAGCCTGTATTTACAGTTTAGGATTCAAGAAATTAAGCTGAGGAGCCTGTACTGCTAATTGTTAAGAACAAGATAGATTAATCTGCATACTAACAACATAAAATGCATGTGAAATCTCTGCCTCTGTCTGTGGAAAGCAGCACGAGCGAGACCACCAGTTCTGCCGATCCGTCATTCACATTTCCCACTGTTATCCTCTATTGTACCAAAATGTGAGAAGCTGCTCTCAGGCCACACAAACAATGCTCTTCATTGGTCTTTACTGAGGCATGATCGGGTGTCTGTGCTGAGACTGCCAGCCTCAAAGAAGTGCTGCTGGCTGACATCTGGCAGCCTGGCTTTGCTACCGATAGATTTATGAGCTGTGAAAGATGGTCAAATTAACGTCTTCTGCATTCTTGATAGGATTAGAGTTTCTGGGACACGCAGCCATTTGCATACTGCCCTGACTTACCACATCAGTATTGTGTTCGTGGCTCAGTTTAATAGATTTGGGGGCGGGGGGGCTTTCTCCCTTTACATCCTACTGGTTCTCTGTCGCTATGCTATTGGCAGTGGCACAGCTGTGTTGGTTTAACAAACCTAGCAAAAATCATACTTCTTGCTCTGAGTTCTTCAAGTTACAGTCTTGATGCAAAGCAAGAGCAGCAGCAGCTGTAATGAGCTCTTTCGCTCAGGGCAGGATGCTCTTCACTGGGGATGAGCACACACACACGAAGTTGAATGACAAACGCACTTTTCTGTAGGAGTCCACAAAAGTTGTCCCTAGGAGTTAAAGAGAGATCTGACCCAACCTGCCTTTCTATAGCCTCAAGCCATTATTGAAGTTCTTGGAAAGCTTAATTTCATCAATAAAAACTTAACTTAAAACCCTGCTAGCATTAAATCCCTGTTTCTTTCCCTTTAACCCCCCTCCCAAATACACACAAGACTCAGATCACCTTTTTTTTTTTTTCCCCTCAATGCTGGGCATCCACCATTGCTAAAATATAGCCCATGCTTGTCACTAGACTGGAGATGGCTTCAGATTGCTGAGAGACGATGGCCACACACCCCTCAGCAGCTCCTCAGTGGGCTAATGCCTGCCTGGGTGGTGGCACAAGACAAAGCCCCTATTCCTGGGGGACAGGGAAGGGTCTGGGCTGGAGACTGAGCCCTGAGCGTCAGTGAGGCCGTGATTTTTGTCATCACAGAAAAAAATATCCCATTCTCCTCAACACTCTAACTGGTTGAACTTCTCTGAGTGATCAACCCCACAGCTATTTTTTCCTGCCCTCCAGCTTTGTTTTGCAGGTAGAAGTAAGCGAGGCGTGCTGTGGCAGGGTGCTGGGAGGGTGGTTTCTGCTGCACAGGCAGCTCACTGCCTGTGGGGCTTGGAAACAACAGCAAGCAGCTGGCCCAACCCCAGAAAATACAACTCGGAGCATTTACAGGTAAAAGGCAAACAGAACTG
Organism: Chlamydotis macqueenii; assembly: GCF_036417535.1. Taxonomy (NCBI): domain Eukaryota; kingdom Metazoa; phylum Chordata; class Aves; order Otidiformes; family Otididae; genus Chlamydotis; species Chlamydotis macqueenii. The sequence goes on from NC_141562.1 coordinate 21,933,986, forward strand.
CAGTTAATTCTGTGTAACTGCATAGATTTCAAGTTTTTTGCGATCTTTGGAGCCAGAGATCCATGGCCTTTCTGTGCTGCTGCTGGGACAGCCTGGCCCCCTCAAGATGCTCCGGCAAGTGTGCTTGGGGAGCTCGGTAGTTACACTGGGTCATCTTAACTCTGCTGTGTAATTCACTGTACATGACACTAAGTGAAACATTGCTGTTAGCTGGTTTGAAATCACCCTTTCTTCAGACCAGAAATAGGGAAACATACATAAATGGATCTTTGTGGACCTTTAATTGCATTCAGTTGCAAGAAACAAACAGCTTATGTGGCAGACTTACAGCCATTTCAAACAAGATTTCGCCAGTCCCATCACTGAAAGAGCCAGGCTCGCCTGCCCTTGGGCACTCATTTCAGGTCCTGTGCCGCCCCTTCCCTGATGGAGATATAACCATCTGGGGGAACTGACCCAGCTGAAACCTCTCCCGCCCCAGAATGCTTCAACCCAGACTGGTTCCCTGATCTCGTTTGCAATGTGGCTGCATAAAGACTTGCACTGGTGTAAAAACATGAGCTGTAGCAAAAAAGGAGAAGGACAAGGCTGCCTCTTCCAGCTCCAAGGCCAGCTTCTGTCGACTACAGTTGATGGCGTAAGCAACGTTCCCCAGCCTTGGCATGCTGGTGTGAGATAACCGGGTTAACTGCACGAGCACGCAGTGAATGGGATTTCCAAGGTGCATAGGAAAGGGAGGGTATCCAACAAATCACCATTTCAAATTTACAAAGAGTACTTACATGTACTTAGTCCTTACCTAGACTATGTCATAATAATGAAAAAAAGAAGAGCTATTCTTCTTTGGGAAATGTTGATTTTTCCAGCCTTATCCTTGGAATTTTTCACACTCCCTTCCACTCTGATTTAGTGTTAGGTGGTGCCAATTACTTTTGCTGCAAGTGATGTGTGATGGAAATATTTTCATTAGCCTCATTCAGGACTTAGCTCTGAATTTCCAACAAGAAGTCTACTCTGCCCCAAAATCTTAGTTAAATAACTTGAAAGGATTTAGCATCTCTGAGAGTCCCACCACACTGTGAAGTTGTGGGTGTAGAGGAACTTCAGAGGCACAAACATACACCATCATCAGAGTCTAATTTCTCTGGGCAGCGAAGAGCATGAAGGAGGCAATGAAACATCTTCATGACCATGGCAGGTGAGGACCCACACAAAAGGCAGAGCAAGCTGTGGCAGATTATATTCTGGTAGCATTGGCTGTGTACTCCGAATTTTTTTATATTATTTTGTTCTTAAGCCACATTTGCCACGTGGGCACATTAAAAGGAAGAAGGCAGCCAGTGCAAGGCGGTTTGGGGTCTCCCCACCATCCTGGTGCTGGCAGAGAGGCTCAGACGGAGCCTCTTGGTGGCCCAGCGACATGTTGTCCCCACAGCTGCCCCCTGCACACGGCTGGCCCTGGCCCCAGGGCTGCTTTGTCTCCCAGAAATGAAAACCGGAGCCTTTATCTCCCTTAGATCTATAATAACTTATTTTACCAAACTATTTTTTTGTTTCCTGGTGCTATTTTCCTACATGACTATGGCACCGTAAATTTCCTGGCTCAGAGACGTCCATTGAAAGCAACTGTCACGTTACTGCTCCTATTTACAGTGGACTAATAAAGCTTTAAAAAGCCCCCAGAGGCTATTAGGATGCTGTTGATGTGTACGTGTGTGGCGGAGCCAGGCACCAGAGGACATTCATTGGCCCCACGCTGGGTGGGATGACATCAGGCCCCACTTTCCATAGGGCCTCCAGCGTGCCCCAACGTCTGCTGAGGGCTGCCAGAGAATAGAGCTGAGGGGAGAAAACCCTCATTACACCCTCTCGGCTCCAATGAGAACGCAGGCAGCCTCAGCTGGGCATAAAAGACCGTAAAACAAAACAAAACAAAACAAAACAAAACAAAAATGAAAGAAAGAGTCTGTAGTCTTGGAGCTGCTATTAAGAGGAGATGAATCGCAAGAGACCGTTTCATGGCGAGGGACATGGAGAGGGACTTTTAAAGAGCAGCATCCCCACGAGCTGTTAGCTCTCAGTGAAAGCTGTGCCACAGCCCTTTGCTGTCAGGACAGAAGCATGCATATAAATTTTATACCATTTGTCTTTGAGGAGAGACAAAAGATCAATTCTAAATCCTCAACATCTCGTCTGCTGCTTTTCACTAAACTGCCTCTGAGGATGATGCATGTCACAAATTTTCTAGTTACAAGTGCTGTCTGAAAAAAAAAATACTGTAGGATTTTTTTTTCTCTTTTTCAACTGAAAATTCAAACCCTACAGACATTCAGGACCTAAGACCTTCACTTATCCATGCACAAAAATCTGCTGAATCCAGTAATGAGACTAAGTAGGGGCTCTGAATACAATTTGCAGAATAAAATGCTGTAAGATATTTTTATTAAATTAACAATGTGTGCTGCAAATAGATATTACATACAATTTTACATTTTAGGATTTAGATCTCTTTTATTGGACTAGATTTTGTTCTATGTATTTCCTTTGTTAAACAGATTTTTTAAGTTCAGTACTTTATGAACATGTAATGAAAAATTATTTAATCCTATGTTCAACATGACCCTCTCATCAAACTCCTTCTCATGTTATGATAGTTTAAATAGAAAATAATGTCATATTAGAGCCTGAAATTAATTACAACTTAATCCTAAGAAGCCTTACTTTACAAGGAGCAATTATTCCTAGATTTCCTCTGAGAGGTGAATGTACCACTTCTCCAGCTGATTCAACAGCTGTACAGTGGGCGTACAATGGGTTTCCCTAGGGCAAATTGCAGGACGCAGGTGCCAGCGTGGTGACGGTGCTGTGCATCTCGGGCACTACCCAAGCAGGCAGCAGAGTCCTCTGCTCTGAAAAATATATAAAATATAGATTTTGTATCTAAATATCTATAACTTATATATAAAAGTACATACTTTTTTTTTTCCCTGTCAGTGGAACATCCGTGTATTTCCCTGGTGTGCTGAGACCCCACGGGCCGACCCTCAGTGTTCGTCCCTGCCAACTGGGACTGCGTGGGACCCTGGGGGGTGGTGCAGGGAGGGGTCTCTCCCATGGGAAGGCTGGAGGAGATGCAGTCCTGCAGTCGGGCCATGGCTGCTATTCAGGCAGTGGGACGTGGGCTGAGCCCAGGCTGCGCCTTGCAGCCCTTCTCACGCGCTCTCCCCTCGCAGAAACATGCATCATTAACCTTGAAATCAACTGGGCACAGTATTTGCTTTCCGAGAGGCCAGCGCAGACTGTACACACTTCACAAAGCACAGCACATACTGAACAAGGTTAAGCCCTAAAACACTGAATTATTTCTAAAGCTGTAGATATTTCACACGTGCTCGCACTGAACAGATCCCTTCCATGTAGGGAAGGAGTGCGAGGGCTGGGAGAATTAACCTAAACTCTGTAGTACTGGACGGTTAAAAGCCTCTTTCATGTAACTGCATTTATGAACTAAGCTTGGAATTCTTAAAAATCCAAATTATTAGAAGGGAAGGGGGTTGGTGTTTGGCAAAATGACAAAGCCTGCCATTCACTCGCCTCTTGTGTTGCTTGGCCATACAGCACATCTCAGCCAGGGCTCGCGGCACAAGGGAGATCCTAGAATATGTCAGAGGCATTTAAACAGAAATTCCCAACGATTTCAGGTTCCATTATCCTACTAGCTCCCACTTAAATGGTTGTTTTGGGTTTTTTTTTTTTTTTTGTGCCTCTGCCTTATTTTTATTTATTAATAGCCCAATAGCTCTTTAAATTGCACCACAAATCTCCAAAAACACAGCATTCCTTTGTAGGCCCCCCCAGAACAGGTTGGTCTTCAACTCGGGTAGAAAACATTAATGTCAAATGATCAGGTGTGGCAATACTAAATATGCAAACACAGGCATGTAGAGGCAGTAGAGCTGATAGTTGAACTGAGATTATCTGACCAGATTTCACGTCTAGAAGCTGTGAAGTGTTCAGAGGAATTGCAAAGGCATAAATGAGGTGGAAATTTAGCTTTCCTCTTCCTACGGTGATGGAGGAAAGCAAGTTAAATCTCAGTTTGTGTAAAACATCTGACAATTAAGCTCAGTTTGTGACAGATTATCTTTAGCTCTTGTTATCTCATAAGAAATTGATTACACACGTGTCCTCCCTACTTGTACAGGACCTCGAGCACTGGTGCTTGGAGGCAATGCTAAGGGTTCCCACAGAGAGATGGGGGGACGTGAGGGTGCCAAAGCCTGGACCTGGGCAGTCACCAGCACCCACCCCTCGGCCAGGGCACTGGGATACTGGGGGCAGTCTGCGGGCCGGCTGGGACCAAATATGCTGCATTTTAGCACCCCTGCACGTGTAAATAATGGCGTCTTGCTCAGGTAACTCTCTCTGCATTCCATCCTCCTCTTTTTGCCTAGTATCAGGCATTTTCCACGTGGAAGTGCCTAGGCAGAAACTGGGTAAGAGTGATTCCTGTTGCACACTGGGACAAAGGACTGAACTGCTCAAAATCTGGGGTCTGCATCCCCAGACCCCTCCCGTAAGCAGCCACCTCGGGGCTGGCAGCTGTGCCAGGGATGTGTGTGCTGCCGGTCCCCTTGCCATGTCTCCTGGCAACCTCCTCCAACAGTCCCCCACTTGTTTCTGGGTGAAACTCTCTGAGCCTTAGCTGTGTCAAGGATTTTTTTCAAAACTGACCTCCATAGACTGCTTCCCACAGTACTGTGCTGCTTGTGCTGGCAGCGACCCAGTGCCACTTATGGGAGCATTGTCGGTTAGCTGACTGCACTGAGACAGCACAACCTGCTGCCTTCGGTACTGGGCGGCCCAAAATGGGTTGGGAAGAGGGGAGCCGGGGCAAAGCTGGGCGCTGTTCCTGCAGATCTTGAGGATATGACAAATGAAAAAAGGACAGCGAAAGTAATTTGCAGAGTCAGCATTAGTAATGTAGGTGTGTGCGAGGGTACTCGTGTGCTCTGCTGCAGTAAATGGTCCACTGAGGACGTACAGCAGCCGGTGCCCTCTAAGCCAGAACTATAAGCATTTAACTATAGTTATGACAACTCAGTAACACTGTGGCATCTTCAATTGCAGTAGGTATACTATATGCGGCAGTATATTGGCATGCGTTGGCTTATTTAATTTCAGTTTGCCTTTACCAACCAAGAATAAACGGATGGCTGGCCCTTAAGACCAAGAGCCAGTCTCACCAGCACTGGGCACAGAAGCCTTTTGTGGATACTGGACTTTTCTCCCACCTCGGTCCAGCGTAACTCACAGGTGGGATAATGTTGCAAACAGCAAGACAGCTTACTGTCTGCTTTAACCTCACAAATTAGAGCAACATCTTGCAACTGTCCCCTCAAAATCAGAAAGCAGTGAAAGAGAGATTATTAGTTTGCTATTTATTAAGGTCAAGGGTTTTCTATGTGTAAAAGGAGTAATTAAAGCCAACTGCACTAAAAACATACCTAGATTCAGCATTACTGATTTTTCTCCAAAGGAAAATGAAGAAATGTTATTGCCAGATCTTGAGATTCTGTTGGAATCTCCAGACACTGAGATATCTGTTTGTATGGTCTCATGAATATATGACGAACTGTGAATTCAAACTGGCTGCCATCTCTACTGAGCAGCCAAAGGAAAGAAAACAATGCTGACTATGTGCAACACGGCATAAAGCTGATTTTTTTTTTTACCCCTGAAAACTTCCAAAGAGTTAGAGCTCCCAGAATTCAAAGTCTAGGAGCAAAAAAAAGTAAATTGATTTTTTTTTTTTTTTAAGGTAACCTTTCCTTGAAAGACAGAGCTAGTATCCTGATACACTGAGCTGGCAGCACCCTTGTGATGACAACCCAGCCTCCAGCTGCAGGTGGGGAAGGTGCCCTCTTGTTAATTATGCCCAGAACCACCTGCCCCTGGCATGGGAGAGCATATCAGGCCTGGGGGCATGCACTAGGGCTGGCTCCTGGCAGGTTGGCTATGCTGGCTCTTTGTGGTGAGGATGTTGGGTGGCCAGCAAGGAAGGATGAGGTGACAGGAGGCAGAGAAGTGGTGAAGAACCACCACAGCTGCAGTGGGAGAGCAGAGGTAAGGCTGGCTGCAGAGTGGGTGTGTGGGCAGATTTGGGTGGCTGAACTAAATCGAGGGTGGGGTGACCAGCATGTGTTGTGGTGAAGCTGTCATAGGGCTGAGAAGGAACAGATTCTGCTGGAGGTGAAGATTGTGGCTACAAAGCCTCCCTGTGTTTGGTTGGCTTAGCTGACAGTGTCAGCTGTTCCCTAATGATGGGAGAGGGTGAAAATGTCAAGTTAAGAGGCAAAAGGATGTGGTCTTGCCCCTTAAAAACAAATCTGAGGATCTGATTGTGGTTTTCCAGCCTTTGGCATCTGCAATACCCAACATGCAAAAACTGAATATTTGCTTCCATTCAGTTCTAGGCATTGGGGTTATTAACTACAGTAGGTGGAATGAATACAGTCTGTTGGGTTGCTGTGTTTCATTACTCGGTGGTGCTACAGGAAAGGCTCTGAGCTCTTTTGGAGAGTCAGGGGAGTAATGTGGTGAAACACGGAGCAAGGGACACTCTTCTCCCTCTTGGGTAAAACAATGAATTTGTTCAGAGTTCCTAGTTGGGTTTTTAAACCCAGGGTGATGTGGATGATCAAGTCAGTTGCCATGGCGTTCCTCCTTTGCATGTGATGGTGTGAAATGCAAGCTCTAACGGCACTGCACAAAGCTGCTGTGCGAGTGCCATGGAGGTAAAATGAAGCTGTGTGTTATTGCAAGATACCGTGCGATGCTCTGGCCAGCAGCCTGCTGTATGCCTGTTTGTGTGACACGTACATGAAGGAAAAGGGAGCTGTCATTAAAAAAAAAAAAAAAAAAAAATTGTGTAAGTCACATACATTGGATCAAGCTTTTGCACAGTGCTGCTGAGGATTATCCAAACTACTCACTGTGAAGGAAAATGCCTTGGCACTAACAGCTGTATGCAACAGTCCAGGTCTTCTGGACAGACAGGTCCTTATTGCCTCTTAGTGGCCACCTTACAGCCATCCATACACAAAGAGTCTGCAAGTGCATGCAGTCATGGGCAGGCATCTGGGCCTATGTAGGACCACAGGCACCTAAACGTGCCAGGAGGGCTGGTTTGCAGAGTGGGGCATGCTTGTGTCTTCCCTTCTGCCACCCCTCACCTGCACAGTGACCGTACTCAGGCAAATCAGTGGCACTTGACATATAAACCAGGTCCAGGGACTGCAAGCAAAGTATTCAACTCAAATATTCCTTCTTTATTAAACGTGGTGATTAATGGTGCAAAAGAAGGGCTAGAGGACAGATTGCAAAGGTACATGTGCATTTACAGAGCTGGGCAAGCAATGGTTCCATTTTGGTGCTCTTGTGGCTTTTCCCCTTTGCATATCAATTTCTTCAGGCACACTGAGTTGTAGGCTAGGTGCATTTAGAGATTGTCTGAAGGGGCCTCAGGATTTTATAATTTAAGATGAGCAATAAGCAGCTCACATTGCATAACCTTTCTGAACACCCTGTAGTTCAGCTTAAAAAAAAAAAATAATAACTTCAAAACGAATGCTGAATTTGTCCCTGGGAAGTATTTAATCATTCTCAAACAACTCTAATCAAACAATTACCAACTCTAATAAAACAATTACATTACGAACTTGCTTAGGGAAAGTGAACACTACTTGTTATCTTGCCAGATTTTGAGCATCCAAATTGCAAGGACTGTAAGTCAGAAACTTTCTCTCTTGTCTGGATTAAGTTCAATTTGAAATAGTTAAAATTCTGGTTTAGCTTAGTCACATCATGTCTGTAGGCTGCTGTGCTTACCTGTGAGGCTGCGTAACACTTTTTTCTAATAAGCTTGCGGACGGCTTAGCTGTGAAATTCAAGCTTTTGCAACATGTTGTTGAAAAGATTAAGTTCTGTAATCCAACAAGGTAAATAATGCTGCCCTGAGCATATATATTACATGGCTAATCACTCGTCCATCTGCAATGCTAGAGCTTTGTCAGAGGTGTATTTAGAGAGCTGGTTAGGCATGACCGCTAGCCTTATAAAACCAGTGCTGGCTTTCTCTTCTAACCCCGCTGCTTCCCCAAGTGAATCTTCAGGTTAAAAAGAAAATATATCTGGTGCTTGCAGAAGTGACTGCTCCTTTGAACACTCTTATTTGAGGGGGAATGGGTTTTATTTTTGACACTGCTCTGTCTACTTAATCCCTGGCTTATGTGGTTGTTTTACTGCACCTGTCAGGGATTTGATGTTTAATGACTGGTCCTGTCTCATCTGAAGGGCCCACGATGGGTGCTCTGCTGCTGGGACACCGGTGCTTTGTGCGTGGACTGCTGACGCACCAAAGTGTTCTGGTTGAGGAATAATGTACAAGAACCTGGCCCCTGAGTGACTGCAGGGGTCACCTTGACATATCTCTGTGGAACAATCAAATTAATGCAAACTTTAATCAAACACCTCTCTGCAGATGGGTATCGTTCCAGTTTCTGCACAAGTGACTCCCCAGGAGCTGCTTTTTCTTTTTTTTTTTTTTTTCTTTTTTTTCTGATGAATTAAGGTGCTAGGTCCTTTCCACATTTCCCTGAAGTGCAGCCCTGCTTTCTGCACAGCTGCACTGGGCAGTGGGGCAGGGAAGCTGTTAGTGCACAGTCAGGTTTGTGCTGTAGAAGCCACCATCACTTCTTTTAAAATGAGTGGGATGTGTTTGTATGAAAGAAATCAGGACTGAGGAAAATTTACCAAAATGCACCTCAGAACTCTGCTTCGGTAAGCAGATAAAGTGTTCAATATCTCAAACCCCTCTTCCTCCTCTGTGAAACAACTTGCCTACTTCAACAGCGGCTAGCTGCTGCTGAGTTCCTCAGTCTTCCCACAGCTGATTTCTCACCCCGTTCTGCTCACATTGATGTCTGAAGTCAGTCAGTGATCATCTGCTCTGCCGAAACAGAGCTGGACTGGCTTGTTTAGCTGTGACATCTTTGAGAGTAAAAGTGTGTTGGGTTTTTGTTTTGTGGGGGGTTTTTTTGTTTGTTTGTTTTTTATGTTAGGACTTGCTGTTTAATGAAGTCTTAGTTGTTCCTTGTTTTGATATAAACGTCTGTTTTTGTAGTCGGAAGATTTCAGTGTAACTTTAACCTGTAGGTGTTACAGAAATTTATTTTGGGGGAATGGAATAGCTGTCCCTTGGGGTTTATGCCCCTTGAAAAACTTTCATGTACTCGGACACAAGAACTGCCCCTAGATGCCCTCATCCGTCAGCTGCCAGGTGCCACACAGGCTGCTCAGCAGTGCGACAGTGCTGCGGGTGTCACGGGCCTCTGGCGAGAAAAGAGTTACGTGAGCTTCTTGTTATAAAACAGACACCACTTTATTGGAGAGGAAAGGAGGAAAGCCGTCGGGGTCGAGGGACGCCGCTGGCGGGCGGAGGAGGGCAGGCGGTGCCGGGCCAGCCGCTGGCGGGGCGGGGGCGGCTCAGCCCTCCCAGAAGCCGACGAAGAAGGAGCAGAACGAGTGCCAGCGCTCGGCGCAGTACCTCTCCGCCGACTCGGCGGGTGCGGGCTCCGCGGAGGTGCCGGGCCCGGGACTGGGGCTGGGCCCGGGGGCGGGCAGCAGGCGGAGCTGCGCCTCGGGCGGCGCTCGGCCCGGGCCGCAGAGGCGGGTGCTGAGCGGGCCGCCCTGGGCGCAGGGGTGCGGGCGGCGCCGCCGCAGCCTACCCAGCACCTGCCGCCAGTACTGGCGGCTGTGAGCGCCGTAGGCCGGGCAGCGCCGCGGCTCCCCGCGGTAGGCGCAGCTCCGCGCCGCCCTGCCGCCCGCCGGCGGCCGGCAGCTCAGCCGTAGTTCGCTGGCCCCCGCCGCCGCCGAGCGCAGCTCCCAGCTGCAGCGGTGCCGATCCGGGGTGGAGAACCGTCCAGCCTGGGCCGCCGCCGCCTCCCGGCCCGCCCCGCCGGTGGCGGGGACCCCTAGGACGGCTAGGGCCAGCAGGGCCAGGGGCAGCCTCAGCCTCATCTCCTCGGCGCCGCCGGAGCGTCCTCCGGTGCCTCAGCGACGGAGCGTCCCCCCGCCGGCCCGCCGCATCCTCCGCGCCCTGTGGAGACACCGACACTGACGGGCGGGCGCCCCCGCTGCTCCCGCCCGCTGCCCACCCCGGCAGGAGCGCAGCCCCCGCGGTCGGGCCAGGCTGAGCCGGGAGCGGTTTGTCGCAACCCTCGGAGCTTTTCGCCTGCTTCCCCCCCGCCTCAGCTCCGCTGACGGACCGCCGAGGGCAGCGGGGCCCCGGGACCACCGCAGCCGTGAGCCCAGGGCTCGCACCCGCCGGCTGCAGCAGCAACGCAGCGAGCGGCCGCTGCCCGGCAGCCAGACCCGCACCAGGCGAACCGCTCCCCTAAAGCCACCTCGTTTTCCTCCCGAACCCCGTTCCCCCCCCCTCCCCCCCGCAACGCACCCCGCACTCTCCGCTCCGTCTCGAGGGCGCTCAAGGTGCTGTGGGATGGGTGCCCGTGCCCGGGGACTGTGCTGCGCGGCGCTCTGCGCGCTGCCGGGGCCGGGGGTTATGAACGGCCGGGGACTGCCCCTGCCGACGCCCCTCCCCGGCCCCCCACCCGCCGGGGGGACAGCGCGGGGACACGCGGGGAGCTCTGCGCCCCGGTGGCACCGACTGGTGGGGAAGTCCCCGAACCGCGTGGGAAGTTCCCTAACCCCGCCCCCCCCCCCCCCCCCGTTTTTGTTCGAGGAGACCGCACGCCGGTAACCCCAACCACCGCGGGGTCCGGGTGCCGAGTCGGGCAGCAGCGGCTGTGAGGAGAGCCGCCCGTCGGGGGGATGCTGGTGGATGAGAATCGATTTGCTCATTTGTTTTCCTTTGAAATTAGTGGAGTTGGATCACAAAAAGGGATTCTCATTTCGGAAGTCAAATATTGGTGTGGGTTGTTCTGGGATGGTTATTTTGTTTTAATGTGGAGACAGGCTTTTATAGAGGCAGGATGCGTTTGAAAAAATGCCAGAAGTTTCAAGAGAACATAGACGTGTTCTTTATGTTAGTGCAACTTCAGGAATCTCAGGCCCAAATTAGACTCCAAATCCAAATGTGCTTCAGTTTCATGAGTGCTGATGTACTTTGCACATCTGTTCCAAACTGCTCAGCACTCTGACCCTCTTAAAAAGACCGAAGGCAGCAAGCCCTCCAGCTCCCCACAGCTCCCCGCAGTAGCGGATCAGCAGAAGAGCGCTGTCTCTGTTCTTGCAGGGGAGGTCCAGGCTGTCCCCTGAGCTGTCGCAGGCTTTTGGAAAGATACTGAGCTCTCTCTATGGATACACTCACATCCCCCATGTATATTCATGCCCTATATTTACATTGATGTGGAGATATTATCCGGAGCTTTGCACTGTTGGTGTAACGCCGTAGTAGAACTGCAGCTATCCCACAGCCGGCAGGGCTGTGGGTGAGACAGCCCCAGCTCTCACCCCTTGGCAGCTCGTGGGGCAGTGACCTCCCTGATTCGTGGGGGACATTTAGTGTCAGCCACAATGTAGCTGCCTTTGTGCAATGAGATAAATGTTGCTGTAATGAAGACTGACTGGGACAGGGACATCTGCTCTAGGCTTCTTGTGTCATCCCTCCTTTACAGCAACTCCTATGAAGATGCCCCGTGCTTATAGAAGGGTGTCCATACAAGAGGTGTTTGCAGCTATGGCCACAGAGGAGGAAGCATGGCTCAGTGCCTTTGGAGTCATCTGCACCCAGATGTTTTGACATTGGCGTTCACATGCGTTTCTGTTCTAAAGCCTCATGTGGGTGAGGATGTGGTTTGATCAACATCTTGGGCTGGTCTAAGTGGGGCTCCCTCTCTGTGTTCCCCAGGCCACCCATTGCTGCCCATGTCTTTGTGAGGCACTGGCTCTTGACTAGTTGCAGCATGAGCTGGATCCAAGAATATTTTAATTTGCCTCCAAGGCTGGTTCACTGGGCAGCTGCCCTGATGGGTCAGAGCAAGGACAAAAGTTGGAGCAGTGGCTCTGGCAGAGCATCTCAAAAAAGTGCCTTGGTTGCTCCTGGGTATTTGGGGGTACTAGTACCCCTCTAGTCTTTCCTCATGGAGCTATTCTGTTTTGGGCAAATAATATTCAGTGGATCTCAATGAAAGAGAGAGGCTGATATTGACTCATTTATCTTTCTGTGCAGTAAGTCCCAAAAAGGAATGACTTCTACAGAGACTGAGAGAATGACTGCTGGAGAAGAGGTGGGATGCAGAGTCCTTTCTCCAGCTTGAGGAGGGAGGGAAGATTTTCAGACAAATCTCCCATTTCCCTGCTGCATATAATACTTAGAGCATGAGGACTTTACTCTCCCTAGTTAGTTGTTTGGGGTGGAGGGGAAACAGCAGGGAGAGGGTCATGAGAAAGAAATAAGATAGCTTAGGCAAAAAAAAAAAAAAACATAGGAGAAGGTTTACAACCAGGAATCTCAAGTGGGAGCTGTCTCCCTCTGTCCTGGCATTACATCCCTAACCACCTCTGAAGGACAAGGCTGAGCTGACCATTAGCTGTGCATGGCTCCTTGCTCAGCACGCTGGATTGTGTAAATAGCTTTCATGGGTGCTGAGGACTTCCCATGGGCTGTAGGAGGAATCTTGGCATCTAACTTAGGTCTGTGGGTACCGTGAGGCATCATAAAGGACTGCATTGTGACTTTTAAGACCCTCTGTGGCTCCAGTGAGCATAAGGCACATCATGTGCCTTAGCTTATTAGTCCACCAAACCTTGGAGTTGCTTTCAGATTAAGTTCTGACCACCTGTAATTACTATATATTATTACACCGAGATCCTTTTCTATTTTCCACATTCTTGCTATCATTTACACAATGTGAAATTGAGTTCTCTAATATGTTTGAGATTGCTTTTATAGCAGGCTATCTCAAGTGTATCAGGTTTAGTAGGAAATATTACTGTGTGTTTTAATAAACATTTTGTTGATATACTTTTTGGAGAGTTTACTTTAAATGTCATACAAGTTACTACCGTTCAGGAATTAAGGAAAGAAAATGAAACAGAATGAAAACTTGTCCAGCCTCCCCACACAGGAATTTTATCCTACTTGATCTTCTTTGCCATGTTCTCCTGGTACCTGTATTTACACAGGTAAATGTGTTCCTCCATGATTGTAACTCATCTTTTCCAGTAAAGCAGATGTTAGTCTTTTGGTACTCATTACTTCTATATTAATTTTCCCGCACATGCTACATTTTTTCTCTTGCATTTGATGGGGATATGTCGTGGGGAGAGGGGGAGGGAAAGATCATTCTTACATTACTAAAATCTCTGTACCCTTTTGTTCTGTGTTTGCAGTTAAAATAATCTAGTTAGTCTGTGTTGCTGCTGTAGCTGGGTTTTGACTTCTTTCCCCACTGTCCTCCTTGCCTTTGAATAGAAGCTTCACAGTTCTAGAAGTCAGCTGGTGATGGAGTTATCTTTGAAAACATGATCAAAGTGGGCACTGTGGCAGAGATTCTTGCCTTCTCTCTGCAGAGAGCCTGAATCAAATCTCTAAGGAGCTAAGGGGCCTGTCCGTGTAAGTAAATGAATAGTCTGCTTACTGTATGTGACTCCTGCAAGGAGATTAAACTGGAAAGAATTACAGATGTGCCAGGCTAGACTGCAGTTTGACTGGGTCATTGTATTCAGTTTTAAGCATTGCTCTTCAAGAAAGATCAAGATTGACTGGATTGAGTCTGGAGAAGAGCAGTGAGAGAATATCACAGACCTAGAGAAATTGATTTATAATGAACCACTTCAATGGGCTTGTTAACCTAAAGAAGAAAGGAACTAAGAGCAAATATGGCAATAGTAAAAATTCAATTACTGCTTAAATGTGTCTCCTTCTTTTGCATCTTTCCATTTCAGAAGTTCAGACCATAGCTTTAATTGCCCTTTTCACTGGCCAATGAATAAATTATCCTGTTAAATTTTAACTCTGAACTGAAAAAAAAAAAAAAAAAATCTATATTCTATTTATAGGCCACTTTGAAGATGCTGTACAAGGAACTGAGGCTTTGGCTTCAAGGTTTTGAGCTTTGAAAATTCATTTGTTAACCATTTGTTTTTTATGAAGGCTCCAGTCACTACGAAGAATCAAACTTGTTCCTCCTATTTTAGCCCCTAAGCTAATTGCAACAACAAGAATACTTTTGCTTTACAAATGGAAAGCAGCCACAATATTCAGTCCTGTCATTACAAGTTCCTCTTCAGAGAAGTGGGTAGTGTAAAGAACATTGATGATTCATAAGGCCTAATTGTTCTAAATACACAATATGAGCATAGCTGTGTTTTACCTACTTGTTTGAGCTAGTGATTTTCTGATTTCTTTTTACTGGCTCAAAATAATAAAATCATATTTAATGTAGTAATAAGCATCGTCTACAGGGAGACTGACTGACCTTCTTAATTATCTGGTTTTGTTCAGGGCACACCAAGCTCTACATGGTGTACGAGACAAAACCTGGTGACTGACGAGCCTTGCAGAGACAGATTTCTCAATTTGGCCATGAAGCAGAGTAAAATACTGCCTTACAGTAGGAAGGTGCCCAGCAGTCCTATTTGTCTCTGCTGGGCACCTCAGCAGTTCAGTCTCTCAAGGGTATCAAGTATTTACTGGCTTTACTGGTGGAGGTGTCCAATGCTTCATGTCCGGTTATGCCAGAGGATCTTCCGAGTGCAGACCATTACATGGCCCCTCACTCTGAGCGAGAGCACTGCAAGGTGAAGTTGTGAAGCATTTTTCATCATCTTTCCACCTTCCATCATAAGTTGGCAAGTAAGAGTAACAACTGAGAAGAGTTTTGCAAGATTATTTACTGGTTAACATATTATTAGCACCCTTAACCTGCAGATAGCTGAAATACTGGGGTTTGTGTCCTGTTTATGAGAGCATAGAAGGAACAAAGTGAAACAAGAATTTCCTTGCTCACATTTTCCTTTTAAGTCTTTTCTAGATCCTATTTAAGCACTTCTCCAGGGTCACACAATGCCTTTGTCAGGGTTGTTGGTGTGTTTGTGTGCTGGTTCTTTCCTTGCCTGCCAACAAAGTTCCAATGAAGTTCAACTCAGCCTTTTGTTCAAAAGACTGCTTTTCGCAAGACGATAAAAATGTGTAGTATTGACCAGAGATTAGAAGATTTGCAAGTCAATTTCTTCTGTTGCAGGATCTGTTTAAAATCATCCATCTGCCCATCTTTCAGATAACAGATCATGCTGCTGCTGAATGCTCTGTTGGAAGCCAGGCCATTGCAGGGCACTTCAGAATCATCCCAGAATATGGTTTCACCTCAATTCATTTGTTTTAACGAAAAATGTTCCACATATGTTTCCACAATCTTTTTCGTCTCGCATTCCCTGCAGGTTTCTTCACAAGCTGGTCTGAGTCATTCGCCTTGTGTTCTCCAACACTGTTTTTCACACTGTAGTTCAGGAAATCTTAGTGATTTGAGGTTTTGGTAGTGGTTCCATTGCTCCACAGGAATGGCTTTGTTCCTCGCACCGTGTGTATATTCCTTTCTTGCTTTGGCTTGTATAGTCTGAGCTCAGATTGTTGTGTTTCTGATTAGAGATACATAACTACATGCTGTGTTTTTTTAAACATGTAATTTTTCTTATTTAAAATGCCACCTATTAAAGGTTTTCTTCTATAATCTGCCTTCCACTGTGAGGATGCTTCTCTTTTAGTCATGTAAAGGTTACTGTGCTTATTCTTTACCTTTATAAGCAAACTCATAAAGTTTTTCAACTTCTGTTTCTCAGATGTTTGTCAAAGAGTCATTGTTGTCTCCTTTCACAAAGAACCCACATGACCACTATTTCCTACCTTCATTCTTCACTGTATAATTAGTGGACTGACCTCAGCATTGACAATGCCCCTTGTTGAGCTTGGTATGGGAGCTGCTAAAACACCCCTACCACTCCAGGCTTTTCTATCAGCTGATCAAAACTTTAAGTCTTGTGAAAGGCTGAACTTCAGCTTTGCCTTTCCCATTTTTTAAGCTAGTTCAAAATAAATCAGCCTCTGCCCTCTAATAGTGAAGAAAATCACAGAAAGAATTGGTTTCAAGTGCTACTAAACAGAGGACTTACTTAGAACACCAAAAAAAAAAAAGACCGTTTCCTTTCATAGAACTTACAGCTGGTCATCCTACTGTTGATTTACAGAAACAGAAAATAGATTCCTCTTTGTCGCAACATGCGTACAGACCTACACTATATAATTCAAAACCCATGCAAGTGCTGTGGAACGAAAATGAAAGTCTCATTTCATCATTTAAGTGAGAAGAGTAGCTAAAGAGTAGAAAGGGAGGAGAAAGCTGAAATTATGCAGGAGATCAGTTATTAAAATGTTACCAGAGAATGCTTGTGTCAGATGGTGTGAGAGGGCATTTTTATTCAAGAAGCAGCAGGCATAGCGTGAGGATAGCAGACGGCTGGTAATGTAAAACCTGGTACTGCAGCATGAACTCCATTTGCCACGTGTGGGAGGAAACGTGTGGTACAGATCACCGAGAAAACTCAGAGGGCTGGGATTGCTGCTTGTTTTTCTTCTTTTTGTGAAATGCAAGGAAATTTGACATTCTGAAATGTAAGTCGTGAAGGTCTCATTAACAAAATGTAGGTGCAGAGCTCTTCCAAAAGGAAACAAATTAAAATTATTTGACGACCAAGTTGTAACCAGGAGATAGCATTCCTTAAAATAGATCAAATGTCTTGTAGTTTGAGCAGAAAATTTCAAACCTGTGTATTACAATACAAGTTTTTTAAAAAATAGTAATTTTTATAACAAAAGGTCTGATCTACCATGTTCCAGTTAAAATTCCAGAAAACCTAATGGCAAATGTATTAAACATACAACAAACTGATAAAAGCAGCTGAGCAGCTTGTTCCGGATGGTCTTCATTTGACTAGACACTACATAGGCCACCAAGTTTCCAGAAGGGCATTTTCTGGTTTGATGCAAATGTGCATCCTGTTACCAAGCCTTTGCTGCAAGCCCAGTTTTTCTAGTAGTTCTTTTAATGGCATTTTATTTTGTGTGTTAGAAAATACACTATTTTATTCTTGTAGTAGAATATATGGAATAATCTACCCATTAAAAACAGGTAATAATAACCAGTGCACTTACACATTTTTACTCTCCTGTTTTCTTATTTTGGTTTGCTATTCCCAGCTCTTTGTCCTGGACCCCTAAAAGCCCAGGTGCTTCTGTGAGTTCTGCTGCCAGTTTCTGTCTGCACTCATAGTCCTAACAAGTCTATGAAAGGCTTCTGGAAAACTTCACGTAGGCAGTATAGAAAGTTTAGAAGTGGTAATAGAATTTATACCCAAAACATAATTTCCCCTTCACATTCCATAGTTGCTGTTCTTCCCAAAGAGCATCATTACTTTCCCTGTTGCCTTGCTACTCTCTATGTACCAAGGGATTAGCAAAGTTGGACAGAATTGGACTACTGATAAACTGAAGTTCCTTCTCTTATTTCTTAAGCATGATAAAAATTGCTCTGAGATTTCCTTTCCCCTCAATTTAGAAAGAAAAATGATTCAAAAAACCTAGAAACCTTTTTTACACCTGTGCTAATGTTTCAGAGTTATGGAGAAATTAGTTAATTCATCCCATTCACTCTGCAAGGAAGGATAAGGGGTATTATTTTTGTGGTACATGCAGCAAAACTGAAATGCAGATTGAATAAGTGTTCTCATCCCTAGATCAGGAATGTCAAATACCCAGCCATCCTGACAGACCCAGCGAAGCCTATCCCACTGGAGATGAGGGCTGGTTGTGGCTGTATTTTGGTGATGTCCACAGGAGGAAAGCCACACCAATTAAGTCCTGCCCTGACGCTCTGTTGCTTTCCCCTCTGCTGTGTGGTGGACTACATCACCAGGGTGACCACCAAGCCTCTGAGGAGGACCTGGGACTTGTTAAGCCTGGAAAGGATCATTCTTTGTGATCTACATTTTAATCTTTCTAAAGACCTGATGTTTCTGCAAGAAGTCTTCCCATTGTGGACTGAGTGCACGTAGAAGAAAGCTGCTTGTTGGAGACAGGACACAAGAGGTGTGCAGAGTGTTAACTCCATTGCTGAACAGAGCACCTCATGCATGTGCTTTGCCCTCTTGTGCAATCTCTCTGCATCCAACATGGTCAGGTTATGTGTCTTTGCTGTTAGCAGCTGCTTTCCCTTTTCTGCATCCTGATCTCTCTGGGCCTAGACGGCTCCATTAGAAATGGAAAATATTTTTTCCACACCCTGGCTTATTAGGCCTTTATAATCACCAGGTTGGGTGGTAACAGAATCGCATCAAATACCGCGGTATCAGGCAGGGAGGGAACTGCTCGTAGTGTATGGAGGATGCATGCGAGCATGGTAACTGGCAATACAGAACAGTGGGATTGCATGCAGACAGACTGAAATTTAGGAAAAATCTATTTTGTGTCTACAAGACTGCATGATATTAGATGTTCACCCTAAAGGCTATCAAAATCATGATGGCTCTTTCTGCTCAGTATATCCCGTTCTTCCAGGTTAACGCCTTGGGAGTGCCAAAATGCTTTGTATATTCCATTGTAACATGTATCAGTAGACTGAAGTTATAGAAGTCTTTGTTTCTGGAGCAATACACCATGAAGAGCTTTTTTCCCTTCTTGCCACACTTGACACCCCTGCCAAGAGTGATGGGTCTCCTGCCTCTAAAATCCTATAGCCTAAATCTGAATATAATGTTGATGAGAAAAATCATCTGTTTCACAAACAAGTCGTAATAGCTGAGCCAAAGACACAGTAATGGACACTGCCTGAATGGAAATGTATGGGTTTTTTTCTACATAATACAGAAATATTCATGTCACTAGTCAGTGGTAATAGACAACATGAACATTTTTCCCCGTACTAATGTTCTGCCTTCAAGGTTATTTTTTATTGTATATAGATTTCCTTCATTGTCTGTCTGGGTTTTTTTTTTTGTCTGTGTTTCCCAGGGCTGACTCTTTTGACTGGACTGCAGGGGAGTAGGCATGTTGTAGCAACACCTAGGGAGAAAAAACAATCTATTTGGAAGCATATGACTTGAGGCATTGTTTGAACTCAGCTTGTGCCACCCCAAAATTACACATTTCAGCTATATAAAGTAAGACATACTCAACAACAACTGAAGCTCAGCAAGACATTTACAATTTAAATTTTTTGCCTGTCCAGCTTGCCTGTCTCTGAAGGTTAAGTTCACAAAGTGGATTATTCAGAAGTGAAATAAAATGTTGTTTCTATAAAAAAAGAAATAAAGGTAATGCATATTCAGATAAGCAGCTATCGTGCATTATCTGGAAGAAAAAGTGATGGTAGTAGTGAACGCACTGACCTGTGCTTCAAACAAAATCAGTTTATTTGTATTGTCAGATATCAGGGCAGCACAAAAGGCATTATGCTTTATCTCTCTCCCCTCGTCCCTGGACTAGCCCCAGATGTGCTAAAATGGTGCCTCTGAGGATCATCATAGCAAGTTTTTACTCCACCTCAAGGACATGGCTTGCACTACAAACATCTTTAAAGCTACTTTACACTTCTTCAGTAGCATAAGTTACCAGCAGTACAGTGAAAATCTAGCCCCTTTTTGAAAGAAGCTTGCAGTAATCTGTTGTGTGCCAAAACCACCCTGTTCCCAGTAATGGTTGCTCTATGTTACACTTTCTTATGCCTTGTATATGCACATTTTATGAAGTCATTTAGGCAGCTATTTTGAGAGCTAGCTACCTTAATACCTGTTAAAATCTGGCCTTAAAAGGTTCTTGAAATGCATCAGTGGTACAGAAGTTTTATTGCAGCTCCATCAATAAAAGTTGCCTTTGTTTTAAAGGAGAGTCTTCCTATGAGGAAAATGCTGTCAGGCTAGGTTTGGCAGTAGTGTGGGTGGCTGGACTGGCCCTGCGGTCAGTGCTAAAGCATTAACACAAAACAGGGACCTAACAATATGCAGCTGGAAATTAAAAGTGGGAAAGGAAGCAACAGCAGAAGTAGTCACTTACCTTTTAAAAACTGTTTGAAAGGAGAACACCACACTGGAGGAACATCTGCATAAATGTATCAGCAAATATGGCTTTTGTTGTTGATGCCACTTATCTAAGAATAACAAATGTGCACCAAGAACATTCGCTGTGATGCTGCCTCTGATGACTACATGACTGATTTAGGCATTCGTAAACATCCTATGGTCTGTGTTATTTTATGTGTTCATTTATTTAAACTACTTTGGAAAATTGATAGTTTTTATCACTTTGGTTTATATCTTTTTATTTCCTAAAATCTAAATGGGATGTTAGACTTTTAAGACTGACTATCAAACAAAAGAGCAAATTCAGCTCTGTGTACATAGCAATGATCGTTACCTCTTGTCAGGATTTTAGTGTGACCTCTAACTGATTCAGCTTTGTTACCAACAATAAAAAAATGCAACTAGTTTGCATGTTTGATCATGTTAGCTCCTGTCTGTTACTGTCCCACATCACTGGTTTTGGCTTGGTTTCCCCCCTCCCCACCGCTGCCGTCAGCCAGTCAGAGTCTAGGGAGTTTTTAATCTCATCCTAAAGTAGGTATCTTCACTTGGTCCAATGAAGCGCTCTAGATACCCTTAGTGTTTGGCCTAGATCTCCATTGACTGCAGCAGAAGCTCAGACAATTTCCTTGCCTGTAGTTAGTTACCTTTCATGCAAAAGTAATCACAGGATCTGAGCCCATGAAACAGTGTCTATAAATTCAACTCAGCCAGTTCACTTAATTTTACTCTTCTCATATTTAAATCTGATGCTCTCACTGAGGGTGGGTGCAAAGCTGAATTAAATTAGTTAAAAATATATTAAAATGCTGAACTGCACAAAACTCTCTGAAAATGGTCGTTAAAGAAAAAGGGGAACCTAGCAACAGCTTTGCAAATTTTACAAATGGAAATGTATTCTCACTACCTAAACTAAAATAAAAAACAGGCTTAAGATGAAATCCTGCTCTCCTGCTCCTTTATTTGATGAAGATAAACCTACATTTCCCCCAGCATCTTCATTCAGTTTATGCTATGCACGTGTAAAGATCCAACATATACACATCCACACTTCATTTACTGCTGTCAGTAGTATCTCTGACAGGCAGTTCTCCTATCATGCAGCTAGTTAACTTCAAAAAACATGAAACACAGGCATAAGCCCTGGATTTTCTAAAATGTCTTAAATGATTAGACACAGCTAGGGATCAGTGAGGGCTAACAAGCCCAGATCATGATTACTGTAAGTTGTTGTGTTTGTTTTCTTTTTAAAAGCCAAATATGCTAGGAAAATTAATTACTCTAACATCTTTGTGCCTTGCTTTGGTGTAAATGCAAATCAGGTCTTAAGAGAACCAGAAATCCGAGGAGCAGCCCATTGTCAGGGCATGCATCCTGCTCCACGTCCCTTTGCAGCAGGAAAGGAGAGAGGATTCAGGAAAGTGAGTTAAATTATAAAAATGAGATAAATAAAGTTAAGAGTTATGTGGTGGGAGTCTGTAACCATGGTGACGAAACCACTTAAGTACATCAGAGTCCAGGGGGACTGGATTGATAATGCATAACATCCAGAAAGCCACTTCAGCCCCCAAGGTGAGGGGAAAAAAAAAAAAACAGTTTATGAAGAACAGAGACTTTTTCATGAAATATTTTTTACAGAGAAACACTCAACTGATTGAAATATACTTAATATGATGTGTGTAGGTGCATCATCTGAAATACATCACAAGAGGCATGATTTTGGCAAAAGCAAAACAACAGATGCTTATGGCAACTGAATTTCATAACAGATTTCTTTTTGCTACCTAGGTCAGCTTTTTCTCACTGAAATTAAAGTTTTACTGAAATGTTAAGGCATCAGCTTAGTATTAGAGGGATAAGAAAAAAATATATACGGTTGAGGTATGAGCTTGGCTTTGATGTCTTACATTGATATTTCCACTGAATTCAGCATTTGTTAAAGTTACACCTAACTATAAACTTGTGGATGAAATTTAATATATATTTAGATGGACTTTCTAATATAATATATATTTTAGATTAACATCTATTTAGATGGTCTTTCTAAGGACAGACAATGTTATTTAGTCTGTATTCAACTCAGCAAAACAAATTACAACAATTTAGCAAGAAAGAAAGGGAGGATGAGGGAAGACTCATTTTTGGAAAAATATCTCCTCTGATGCCTTGGAAATATATTTTACAATATATAAAGGCTAAAATAACTTTCACGGCCTTTTATGAAGTGCTCTGCCTGAAAACATCCACGTGGAGGAATCCAAGAGCTTATATAAATATAAAGCTGAATATCCATATGACTGTACTGGTTTTTGCCCCGAGAAGCAGCCACTTAGACTTTGGACAGTGGAATTATTTGTCGTTTTCATGGTGGTAGTGGTTCCCTTTGAATTCTCTTTTTTTCTTCTTTGCTTATTATTCAAAGATGGAGCAAGAGGTTGTGGAAAGGAGGGGAGGAGTTAGAGCTGGAAGAAGGAAACCCTTTCCCTCTGCAACATTCACACATCTGTGTGTATTTGTGAAGGAGAAAGAAGATGGGGAAGATGGAAGACTTTCCCTGCAGGTTGGATATACAGGTAGACTTCTAATCTGAGGTGGGGAGACTGGGAGGAAATCTAATCTTTTTAGGTTTTGCCGATTAGGATTTTGCTAATGGGGAGTTTCTTTGAGAATATGTCTTCTGTTATTATGGTTTGAATTGTAGAATTATCCCAAGGCTTTGTGTTTTGTCATGCCAAGTGACACGTGCATTTTCAGACCCTTCTCTTTCCTAGAACTGATATGCATAGAGGCAGTGCTGTAGCTGTAACAAGTTTCCGAAAGTCAATGGTATTCTCCTGAAAACCTGTGTGTAATGCACAATAAAGCCCTACATAGATGACAGGCAAATAGATAAGCAATAAAAAACAGAACACAAAAATCTAAGCGTGATTTCAAGGATGCATGTGTCTTGTAGTTAATCTTTTAAAAGTATTGCTTAGGAAAGATTATGAAACTTTGCACCAATGCAGTGTTCAAATACATCTTTGCTGTCCTACTGTTGCCTCCTGCTACAAAGGTGCTGTGTGCAACTGGCGGCACTACATTTGGTCTTAGAACCAACACCCTAATGGCTGGTGACGGAAACGCCACCTGGTATCTCTGCTGGCACCTCTGCCACAGAGACTTGTGGGGATCAGCCTTGGTCTTTCATGAGGAAGGAGTTCTTGTCCTCGCCCTGCTGTATCTCCGGCTCCAGAGAGCTCTTCTTGAACCTTACATTTCTTTTTCTTTGAAGAATGCTGTTCACTTTTTAGCCCAGTTGTCTAAGAAGGCATGCACATGTGCATGCACGTATCTCTCTCTGCTTACCCCCGTGATTAACTTTTAAACCTAATGAAAATCTTTAGAGAAATTGGACGGTAGGGAAAAGCTCTGAGCTGGATAAGTTTCTCTACAGCCACCCAAGGAGGCCACAGAGACGTTATCCCTATTTCTCAGGCGCAATGTAATAGTGAAAAGGGAGCCGTGTTGGCTCAGCTACATAAGGTTTTAATTGACCACCACAAGTTTGTAGTCATTTCAGTTCTGTAATAGAAAGAAATAAGAGCTCTTGGGAGGTGTAGCTGGTTGAGAACTTTGTAGACCAGCAAAAGGAAAGGAAATGGGCGTTATTTGACTGAACAGAGAAGGCATTTGGTACACATTGTAAGGCCCTACTTTACTGAACCGGAACATGTTTTAATTTGAATCTTTAGACATTGGCTAATAAGAGTGTTTAGATAAGGTATCTGTGAGGTGGGACTGTTTTGACACCAAGGCTATTTAAAAACTATTTTTTAGGTCACTGTGACATTAATGGTATTGTAAATGTGGAACTACTAGGCATGGAAGTGAACTGCTTTAAGTCAGTAAATTATTGACACATATTGTGGTGAATACATAAAGTAGTATGTAGATTTGATGATCTGAGTTACAAAAAGTGTGTTTGGGGAATAGCTATAGATCTCCTTAAAATAATACCTTCATCATTTGTGATTCATTTTGTCCTGCCAAGCCAAGGAAGTTGTGACCCAGAAATGGATAACAAAGTATTGCTAAGGTTTTGCTTTGAAAGGTGTTTCTTTTGAGTGGCTGCACTGGTGTAAATAGGAAATAATTTTGTCTTTTAATTTCTGCTGAAGAAAACTTTTGGCTTTTTGTAATAATTTTAATCTATTTCATCAGACTTGAACCTAACAATGCTAATTGAATCTTATGTAATCTAACACAGCAGCTTGCCCTGTCATGAGAAAAATGTCAACTAGAAATCACAGCTAATCACTAGAAAAAATTATTGGGAAAATAAGTCTTGCTCATTTACTAGTCACAGAACTGCATGGTCTGTAGTAAGCCTAACAGTTGGGAGCCCTTCCAGTCTAGGAAAATAAAAATACATACAGTATCAATATTTATGTGTTATTAAATCAGCAACAGCAGATGATGCAGTCTGCAGGGCTATGCGGTGTAGCTTTCGTATTAGTATCTCCAATAATATGCCACTTAAAATGAATATAAACAGTTTATAATACACAATTTCTGAAATTTATTGCAGCCTTGAACATTACACTGCACTTACCACAACAGACCTCACAGCTGTAAACTCTTGTAACATGTACCATCTGCACATCACTAATGACCACTGTCAATTAGGTACCAACAATTATTTCCAGCACCACTTACAAAGAGCAATTTTAAATTGTCCCTTTAAAAGGTTCACTAAAGACTAGGTTTTTTTCTTTGGGTAAATATCCATTTATTTTCAAGCGGAATCTGACCTATTAATGAACCTTATTTAAACTACAGCTGTCAGCAGCACTGATACAAATAGCTTTTTCCATTCTTAACACAAATATAGCTCCATAAATCAAAGCTACCATGCACTTCTGATTATTCTTAAGAGAAAAACATTATTCAAATATATTCATTGCTTAATTTCTGCCACCTACTTTGTCATACACTAAGTTTTCATCACCCTATGTATTAAATTCAGACTACTTCCTAAGCAAGACAGCTCCCACAGATAGGGCAAACCTTGTGAGAAGGTAAACCTTTCCCTTCTGTTAATTAACAGCTTTTATCACTAATAATGAGACTGTACACAAACTAAAAAAGCTCCTGTGCATAATAATTGCACGTGTGGCCTTGACTACCAGAAGGCTGCCTGCCCACGAGAAGGAAGATGTGTGGGCAGGGAGAGTTAACTCTCTGAGGGATGGAGGAGCTCTTGCAGTAGAAACAGAAGTGTAGCAGGCAGAGAGCAAGTCGCACCTCAGCAGTGTCTTAACAGGCGTGTCAGTACGTCCCCAGGATGGGTTTTAGTGTGGAGGGGGTGAGATGAGAAGTCTCTTACAGCTCAAAGGTATAATTTAGGGGGTTTGGAGGAGATAAAAGATACGATACCTGTTTCTGGTTTATGTAACAAGTAAGAAACGTAGCAAGGAAAATAATATCACAAATTGACTGATCCTTTAGCATTAGAATTTATATACAGTTCACGTACGATCACCTAGAAAATAATCAAAGGGAATCAAAACAAAAACCACAGATCTTGTATCTTTGTTAAGGAAATACTAGGTTCATTTCAAGGTTGCACTCCTGATGAGGCACTAGGCATGCTGAATGATAGTTGTTAAATGCTAAGCAAAATGGATAATCACTAAGAAAAGAAGGTAAATGCACCAATGGGGTCTCAAAGTTCTTATCTGTATTCTTTCTTGCCTCCAAGAAAATACCTGAGGATCATTGCATGCAAAAAATAAAGTCAAACATCTTAAACCCAATGCTTAAGTAGTCGTGTTGTCATAGTGAAGCAGGACTAGAAAAGATTTCAAGAGACCATTACGCTATGCCTTTGCCCCCAGACAGGATTAACAATGCCAATGTGATTTCTGACAGATGTTTAGCAATGTCATTTTAAAGAATTTTACTGAGAGAGAAGTCATAACCTCCCCAGGCAATCTACTCCAGTGCTTAATTATCCTTATTCTAAGGAAGTTTTTTTTCAAATTCTTGCCTTGATCTTTCTTACAGTGAAGCCCATTACCTCTTGTCCTGCCAGTCTTGGCCATGAAGAACAGTCACACCCAACTATCCTTCAAGGACACATTCCTGAAAACAACAGAACAGCAAAAGCAATTTTTCTCACAAGAATTAATGTGATGGGAGAAAATGCATACAGGGACTTAAGAACTACCCATGGTTTAAATTCACAGGGAGCTGGAGCAGGAGCACTGGGAGGAGAGTCTGGCTTTTCAGCAGCTGGCTTTTCAGCACGGGTCACTATTCTGAAAGATATCAGCTGTGCCATTTGTAAGTGTGAACGTCCAAGAAAACTCTTGCAGTGTAAGCATTCTTGATGTCTTTCTGGACAGTTGCATCTTCTTCATCTTCCTTAGATGAATCAAGGTCAATCAACTCAATCATAGGCAAAGGACAGAAAAATGGGGTAATGATGGTGGAGAGTGGAACACAGTGTTAGATGGTCAGCAGTGGAACTCCTAAGTGGTGTGGACAGTGAGGTGCTGCTGTGTTCCCTTAATGTCTGCTGAACCCTTTTACACATACAGACATGATCATCAAGTTCCCCCAGCAATTTTTTTCCTGCAAGCCATCCAGCACTCATTTGCTCTGTCTTTTGCTGCTGTTCATGTCTACAAGTACAGAAATGGGTTTAGACAGATGACCTGGTCATTTTTTATTTTGTGGACCAGCTTGCTTTCTGGAAGGACTGGCTGCCTGAGCTAGTAGGAGAAAGGAGGATAGCAGCTGCCTCAGCTAATAGCAGCTTACATCGCACTGGAGTTGCAGTGTTAGTTC
This sequence comes from Chlamydotis macqueenii, assembly GCF_036417535.1. Taxonomy (NCBI): domain Eukaryota; kingdom Metazoa; phylum Chordata; class Aves; order Otidiformes; family Otididae; genus Chlamydotis; species Chlamydotis macqueenii. Next base: position 21,960,974 of record NC_141562.1, read on the forward strand.
TGCTGTACCTTCAGCCTAATACAATACTACGTTTTCTAACATTTGAGGATGAGGAAGATCCTAGCTCAGCATCATTAAGCCTGGATACCAAAATTTGGCACCTGAAACTGTGTTTGAGGTCCTACATATAAACAACTTGATTTTCTAGGGTTTTGAGCAGTCTTTTGACTTAACGTAAGATAGTGATGTTTTAATAAAGCAATTTTTATTTAAGAGCCTAAACACAGATTCAGACAGGTAAATCCAGACAGGTAGCTTTGAAATAAGCACAGAAGTAAAATCAAACAGAAATCTTTAAGACCAGAACTATGCACATGTATTATGTGAAACCATAGTAGGGTTTTAGCAATGAAGCTAAATATAAGATTAACTTATTTATGTAAGGTTATATTATAGTGTCTCAAGCTATGAATTGTTTTTATTTCGATCTAACTATCTCACTATTCTTAATAAATATCACAACTTTGATTGAAGCATTGGGGTGAACAAATGTATGGGAAATCTCTACTAACTGTGAAAGAGAGTAAGGGGTGAAGGTGGCCGTAGAAAGAGGTTAATATGTGGTTGCTATATGCTTTTGAGGTGGACTTCATATGCCCGTCACCCCTCGGGGCTAAGAGTAGCAAGTCCCCATCCCTCTAGGAGTTTTTTTTGCTAGGTGATGGGTGTAGCTTATGTGGAGGCAGAGTGAACTCTCCCCGTGTGATGGCTGTGTGTGTGAGAAATGCACAATCGCTTACCCCTCTGGAACAGGGTGATGGGGTCCCTCACACTAACCAAGCTCTGTACAGGGGGCGATAGTTTCCAGGGATAGCTCTGCCTTGCAATCAAATTGCAAAATGCCTGGTGCCTGATGACTCTTTGGGCTGCTGCCAGGGGCAGCCTGGGTCTGAGAAGTGACAGGCCTCTTGTCCATAGACATCTCTTCACTGCTGTCCTCTCCATGAAGGCTTACAGCATGGGGTACAGGTTGCACCCAGGCAGTGATAGCAGCAGGGGGTACTGATGAGGAGGCAGGTCCTTCCTTCTGGCAGGTGGTGTCATGGTGATAGGAAACCAGCTCATTGCTGAAGTTGACCTTCTCCACAGTGGATCTGGGTGTGCCACAGCAGAAGCACCAGCAGCCCAGCAGGTTGCTGAAAGCCCGCCTGAAGTCTGCGTTGAAAGCATAGATCACTGGATTCACTGAGGAATTGGCCCAGCCAAACCACACAAAGACATTGAAGGTGGTTTGGCCAATGCAGGGTGACTGTCCTTCACTGTCACTCTCCAGCTCAGGCTGGCAGAAAGGCAGCAGACAGTTGAGCAGGAAGAAGGGCAGCCAGCAGCAAACAAAGACTCCCATTATGATGGAGAGGGTCTGCAGCACCTTGGTCTCCTTGCGCAGGGAACTTCGCAAAGAGGAGGTGGTCTCCTTGCCATGAGCTGGCCACTGCCCCCCTGCTCGCTCGAGGGTAGAAATACGGCGGATCTGGGCCTGGGCAATTCGGTAGATCTTGGTATAGGTGATGATCATGATGGCCACAGGGATGTAGAAGCTGATAAGGGAGGAGGTGATGGCATAAGTGCGGTTCAGGCTGACATCACAGTGGGGCGTCCCAGGTAGCCAGGAGCCCGGGTATCTCGTGCCCTTGGCTTTATGCCAGTGTAGCTGCACCGGGACAAAGGAGATGAGTATGGAGAGGACCCAGGCAATGGCTATCATTGTGCAGGCAAGGCGCCGTGTCATCCTGCGCTCATAGCGAAAGGGGCTGGCGATGGCCCAGTACCTGTCCAGGCTGATGATGCAGAGGTGGAGGATGGAGGCGGTGGAACACATGATGTCAAAGGCCACCCAGGTGTCACAAAAGCGGCTGCCAAAGAGCCAGGAGCCACCGGCCACCTCAGTGACCGCCTTCCAGGGCATCACCAGGAGGGCCACGCAGAGGTCCGAGACAGCCAGCGACAGCACGAACCAGTTGGTGACCTTGGTGCGGAGGTGGCGAAAGCGCAGCACGGCCAGGCACACCAGCGCGTTGCCCGCCAGTGTGCTCAGCACCAAGCCGCCCAGCAGGCACCCGGTCAGGGCCCGCAGCGCCCGCGGGCCGCCCCCCGCCGCCACCCCGCTCCCCATGAGGAGCGCTCCCCCGCGGGAAGGGCCGGCCCCGCTCCCCCGGGACGGCAGGCCGCACCCCGAGGGGCCGGCGGGACCCTCGGCAGCCGGCGCGGTGCGGGACAGCCCCCCGGAGCATCTCTGTCTGCCGCCCGCCTCAGTTTCCCTGGGCGTCGGGGCGGGCGGCCGCGGGGCTACTCACCGCGCCGGGCTGGCCGGGACCGCCCGCCCGCCCTCTCGCCGCGGCTCCTCCCGAAGCCGTCGCCGTCCCGCGGCGGCGGAGCTGCGCCGCGCTGGGGGAGAGCGGCGGCTCTCGGCCCCGAGCGCGGGGGTGGGCGAGCGTCGACTTTCAGCGGCCCCCGCGCGCTCCCCGCGAGGTTGGAGGGGTGCAGCAGGGTGAGCCCCCAGCTCGGACGGAGCCGGGGGAACGGCGGGGATCGCCCCCTCCCTACCCACCCCGGGTGGAGCGAGCCTCCTGAGCGCACGGAGGGAGACCCCCCCGCAGCACCGCCCCGGGAAGGAGTCTCTGCAGGCTCCCGTTGGTACTTGCGTGAGTGTCGGGGACGAGACGAGGATCTGGCGCCCTCCAAGTGCCTCCCTCGGGAGGCCGCGACCAAATTTCAGGTTTCTTAAAGAGCAGGATGGCACTCCGCGTCTGTTTACACCGAGGATGCTGTCAAACCTGGGTATTAGAAGCTGTGTTTTCATCAAAACAGTGTTTTGCTGTTTTAAGGTTTTGTTTGTTTGTTTGTTTTCAACGGATAATCCTAGGTAAAGAAACTAAAGGCATAGAAACCTAAACCATCTCTAGTTTGGATTTCCTGCGTTTGGGTTGTTCCTGCGTTCCCTCAGACACAGGCACCCACGACCTGCTCTGTATTTTTCAGCCAAAGGTGTTTCCTGATGTGTTTCAACAGCCTTCCATTTGCTGTTTTAATTATGTATGTGTTGTCATACAAATGTCTTGCATATATTTACAGCCTGCTTTCAATAAAGTACCCTAATGCAAATAGGGTATAATCCTTTATTTTGGCAGAATTTATACAGTAATCCAGTCATGAGAAATAAGAGATTGCAACGTGAATAGAAAACACCAGCTCATGCAATTAATTAACATGGCAAACAGGTATTTATTTTTAGATTAGGTATTTTATATTTTCTTTTTGCCTCCTAATTAAAACTACTTCATCCATTAGTGCCAATACAAATATTGTTCAAGCCAGTACGTATCTGATTTCCATTGCACTGTTATGATAGTCTTGGTAATTAGAACAGAGACTGGAAATTCTTTAAACAAATTTTGAACAGCCAAGCCAGCAGCTTAGCCTGTAAAAATCAGTTTCTTTAAGATAAACTAGCTGAATTGTACTGGTTCATAGCAGGTTGTTAACACGTGGTTGTGTTTTTTAAGATGCTACTTGCTTTGTGCCCTGGAGACACTAATGCAGCTCACTGTGTTATTCCTGCTGTGACACTGAACATTGGAATAAGTTTCTTGTTAACTAACTAACTAACTCATAATTCAAACAATTTATCTAGAATCTTCTCTGATTATATATAAATACTTTGTTAAAATAGCAGTAGCTGTCAAAATAGCACAGGCTGTAAGACAAGAGCCAGCTCCACACCTTGCCTTATTTGGAACCATCTGTAGCTCCGCGTACACGGATTTTGCCAACATCTGCAAACCGCAGTAGGTCTCTGATTTTCATTCCAATATTATGGACTAAATCTTAGTTTGTAAGAATTTTCTACACACTTGCTAATTTGACTCCATACACTTTCTCTTATTTAACAATCAGTAAAAAGACCTTGAAGAACAGAATATATATGTTTGTGAAGAACTGTACATGGGACAGTAGATGGAATTAAGGCAATATAGCACTGAAAAGGAAAGAGTAATACTTTTGCGTATTCAGCAGATAATAGTGCTACAGGGCTCTGCAGCAGAAGGTAGCTAGCATTATCCTTATAAAAACAACTGGTTTCAGTGTCTCTGTGTATCTGCAGTTCCCAGGATCTAATTATGCTCTACAAATACCTCCAGCTCCCTTTTAGCATGCATTAAAAAGGGAGGAGTATGTGATCATGCTGGTTTGTGTGGGTGTGTTTTTATGCAAGTGCCCTATCACAAAATTTCGAGCCTGTTGGCCAAAGTCAAATGTAACTGAGAGGTAGATGTCTCAAAAAATTAATTTCTTACAGTTGTAATTTAAGTAGGCTTCTGAGTTGAAGTTAGAACCCCTACTAATATCCTCACCAATAGGAAGGTTGCAGTGCGCACTCAACCCTTATTAAACATAAGACAATCCACACAGAGGGAGACTTTAAGAATGCTCTTCTAAACAAAACATCAACAGACATATTCATCATCTTAGATACCAGAGGATCCAAGTGCAGGATGCAAATGCTTAAGAAACTATATAGTGAGTCAGTGGCAAAGACAGGAATAGAAACACTGCCCTGCTCTCATTCCTATATTGGGCATGGTGAAGTGTAAGCTTATTGGAGAGGGGGAAAACACAACACCGTGTGAAAATCAGTGTGTGCAGAAAATGCTGTGAATTTTGATTTTAAGACCCGTAGCTATTTCTTGAATTAATCTTACTCGGGATAAAATAGGAAGGGTCTGAAGAAAAATGATATTAAAAAAATACCGATGGACTGGATAACACAGTCTCTTGTGACTCCAGAAAATTTGCAAGCTCATTCCATCTGTGAAAAAATACATGTACCCAGAGAATATATGTAAAACATATTGCAATGTATATAATGTCTCTGTATTGTACTTTTTTTTTTTTTTAACGCAGTCACTGTATTCAATATCTCTCTCCCTCACTGAAAAGAAAGAAGGAAGCCTGGTTAGGCAGACCTATATAAGAAAACAAAATTGGTTTCCTTCTCCCTTCCCTTTTCTTCTCCTTGTCTTACTTCTTTCTTGTAAAACTGTCTCATCCTAGACTCCATGCTCACATAATTATAGCACATATTATGATTAAGAGAATATCTGATTTAGGACTTAAGCCTTTGATGGTTTATTATGGTTGCACTCAGAGCTCGTGCCTCTGTCTAGGTCCCTAATGTGCTCGCAGGCTGGACAACTGAGACAGGTTAAAACTCAGGGCTCACCAGGAGATCATATTCCAGCCCAAGCCTCGAGGTGCCTCCTGGAAAGGTACCACAGCCCTCGTGCCCTGCGCTGTCACACCGTGGTGTGCCAGGCAGAATAAGCCTCCGGCAGGTTACCAACGGGGTCCATCCATACTGTGCTTGCAAGCTGCCCGCAGACAAATGCCAAATCTCACTGAGCTCCACGGTCTCATAAAGACAGCGACTGCAGGTTGCAGCTGTGTTTATCCAGTGCTAATCGTCACTGCTTTCTCAAAAGAATGTAATACCAACAGTTGTTAATTAAATAGTTAATTTAATTTTGAGATCTCATCCAAATGGAGGAGCATTATTAAAACCAACTTCCTGAAGTAGTATTATTTAATGGAACGTGATCACACTGTGTAAAGATGTACTGAGGTACTGGTAAAATGATGCTTTGAATAAGTTGTCTTCCTTGCGGTCTGAAAAACCATTGATAGTGTGAATCAGACTAAACTGGATTTGTGATTACCTTTACAGCTACTTTGGGATTGATTTTAAATGTCTTGAAATAAAATGTCATTGAAGGCAATAACATTACATCTGAAAACAATACAATTATCTGTCTATCCATCTCCGTATAGCTGAAGAATCTTTCCAATTTTGTACATATATATATATATGTGTGTGTATACTTGTCTTGGCTTTATATATTAAATTCATGCTTTCAATGCCATGTGAGTTCTGTGAACTCGATCATATACTGAGACTGCTAATCTATTTGTATAGCGAATCCAGCATTTACTGTTGAAAATAAATAACCTTTTCATTGCAGAGATATGAATTAGCTGTATGATAGAACTGGAAGTCACTGAATAATTCATTGTTTCAGAAACTGTCTAGACAAGTTCAAGAAAGAATAACTAAATCAACAGCTAAGTATCAAAAGCCTGTTCAGTCTGTTCAAGCTTAACAGAAATAATTTCAATGTATGATGTCCAATATACAGTTCACTGTAGCTCTTCACATCATTTGAAGTTGATATGGTTTTTAGAGTGATTTCACTATGAGTTGTTTAGTAAATCAGCTTATGAGTTTAGAATGCCTTTAAAGTTAAGTAAGCAAGAATAAAAGTGATGTAATATCAAACTAAATTACTTTTCTGGGGAAAGTGCCTGGCTTCTCTGCCAGATATAAAGGCCAGAGATGTTAGATCCACTTTTTGGAAAGGCGCTCCAGGCATCACTACATTATAGCTTATGAATACCAGTCTGTGGGGATGCTGCGATGCTTTCAATATGATTCATATCATACTTCATATGATAATTTGGAAGACAGTTCTTATTTGCAATTGGGATTTCCTGTGTCAGGGTGCTAGGAGAACAAAAACTACAGGTAAAAGGCTTTTCCACACACTTGCTGGTACCACAACACAACGGATACTCAGCAGTGAAGATGCTACCTTTTGCGTGTTTTGACCACTAAACAGTTAAACAAATTTCCTTGGGAGATAAAGGGAAGTTTCTTAATTTTTTTTTTAAAGCAATACTTCATGAAGGATAATATTTAAGGAATTTTAAATGTCAAAGGATAATTGCCCTCAATTCTCCCTTGTTACTATTTTGACAAAATCAGGACAGTATTTTATACCAGCTCAGGAAAAGATGATGTCTCTTTGCAGAAACTTTGCTGATCAGATCCTTTCCCACCATAATCAACAAGTGTTTTATTGTAGTGTGGCTGAAAAATTAACTAGATGCAGGATCTCTGCATTAACTGTGTATCTGTTTTATGTAATCTGAACAGAGTGGTTCTATGTTCTTCTAGGGACTGGATCATTCAAACTTTGCCTAAATTGAGCTGTAGCTGTGTACTGCAGCATGCTCCAACATCCTCGTCCAGACCAGGAACTTCGTTAGAGCATGTCCTGGCTCCCTTCCTGCTGTTGTACCGGAGTTTCCCTCCCGTGGACACCAGCGTACCCAGGGAGCAACTGGGTTAGCACACAGCGGAGTCTCTCACTGCGGCTGGGTCAGGACATGTCTAGACAGTATACACAAGAATATCTGGACCTGAAAGTTTGCGTATTTTTGGAGTTTCCTCAGTGTAGAGATAGTGGGTGTTAGTTAGGGGCCTGATACATACCGGCTTCTAGCAGATACCAAGGCATTTGGACGAGACTCTACTGAGCGACCCTTTTCAATCCAACGTCTTGCCCGGAGATGGCACTGTAGAGTTATAATTTAAATACCGGTGCACTATTTTGACCCTTCAGGTCTCACACAAAAGCAGCATATTTTTGCCAAGAGCCTAACCACTTCATCTGTCAGTGCTTTCAGAGTTCTTGGGTGTGCCACCTGGACAGGATGATTCTTATGTTTTTAAAATGATGGGATTGCTTGGATTTATCTTATAGCTACTCTTTCGTGTGAGAGAATGCTTTGTTTTCATTATTAGAAAATATTAGATTAAGGGTAGCTGTCTTCCCATCATGTTCTCCAGTTTAGAACTGAAGTAGAGAAGACAACATTGCTCTTCCTAGTACTGCCTAAATCTTTGATTATTCCCTTTAACCCTCGTGATAAAAGAAATGCACAGATCCATTTAGGGCCTTACCACCCCTTCTAATTCCTTTCTTCTCCTCTGTCTGCTGTAGTTTACTATTCCTGAGGCTGGTTTTAGTAGTTAGTTTTGGAGCTGGACCCCGGAATTCAAAAGGACTGCACTTTGGCTTAGCTATGGCTGGGCATTCATCATTTCACCTCATTGGGGTTTTGCCAAATTGCTTGTCTGGTATTCAGAGGCACACATGTCTTTGACCATCACTGTGGTTTCCTTAAGCAAGAGCTAGCACTAATGTAAAGATTCTGACTCCTTCACTCTTCTCTTATTTGAGCATTTTTATTAGCTTTGTCATTTTATGGAAGTCTACCATTTAAAATATAATTAATATGATTAGCATATGACTACTCTAAATAATAGATACTGTAAATAACAAAAGAGCACAAGGTATATTTAAGTGGTAAACTGTTAGTTTTTTTAAAAATAATAGATCATTTTAAAATTCCTTAAAAAGCTATAAAAATAAATACATGAAGACTGAAGCAGTGTAGGAGGTCCAATCAATTGCCATTTGAATTGCAACTTTAATGTGAACAGCACGAAAGGGAACAACTAATCCAAAAGGTTTTGCTTTGCAAAACAACACTTCATAACTGTGCATTCAGCCTGAGGTATCTTATTTCAAATTTCTATTTAATCTTTTCTGTTAGCGATAAATACACATAAAGACACTTAACATTTCTAGACCTTTTCCTTCAAAAAGACAAATAAAGGAGTTCACTACTGTGCCAGGAAATGAGTGAATTCTTATTACTAAATAGAAAAATCATGCTCGTATTTCACCACAGATAACGCTAAAAGGAACCTTTGTCCTTTATTTCAGTCTGCTGGGTAAGGCTTAGTTTGAAGACTAAATCCATCTTTTGAGCATCCTGCGTTGCATGTTTTCAATAGGTCACTTTCAGTGATGGCATTTTTCTGATCAGCTTCAGTAATTCAGCCTGTTCTCCAGGGAAGTTCTGTGTTGATATCACACTGATAAGCTCATCATATTGTATTCTTTTATCAAGATGTTATTCCTTCCATTATTATTCAAAACTAGCATAAGTGAGTCTCTTGGTTTTTCCCGTCTGGTGTTCTCAGTGGCCCCACTTTTATCAGCTCCCTCTGCTCATCCCTCCCCAGCACAGTTCTAGTGAGCTGCTGCCACCAAAGCAGCTCAGATCAGAGACCAGGGCTGGCAGTTGGCCGGCTGCTGTGGACCTTCCTGGCAGGATGGCAATGACTGAACATTAGTATTTTTCATTCATCACCTTCAAAGGCAAATACCTTTGAGCGGGTACCCTTCCCAACTCAGGCAGAGATGAAATGCCTAGCGTGACATTTATGCACAGTCCAGCATCCAAAAGGTAAAATCACAAGCTTTAACGCGCAGGCAGCCCTGGGACAGTGCTCCTGGCTGCTCGGATCTAGAGCACCATTCACCGGCAGCCTTTATGATCAGGCAAAGCAGCATACAAGGCTGACTGGAGTAATGCTGGGGTTGAGTTGGCTCCTGAAACAGCCCATAATTTAGGAGGCAGAAAGATGGTTTTAATGCACTCTTTGCCCTCTTGCACAAGCTGTATTTTTTGTGTTGCACAGCACAAAAAGAAGCACTTTCTCTATTGAACAAAGCAACGTGTCCAGCTGCTTAGGTATTTCATGGTAGTGGCCGCCTTTTTCCAGAGAGGCAGGGCGAAGAGCTTCTTGATTTTGCTTTTTAAACAGAAATGCAAAACACATTACATTGCTATAGTAATCAGTACCAAGGTTATTTTAACCAGTATTTAATCTAGGTTGAAGCAATCAAAATAACAATAATGTGAAAACTGGTCTATAATAAAGTGTTTACTATTTCAAAATGCTACCTCCATATACTTTAGGATACAAATGCTTCATGGACTGTCATTGCATTTATAAAACAATCTTTAAAATTAAGAAATGCAATCCATCATATGTTTCCAACAGAGGGCACACACAGCACTTTGCAGAATGAAAATTTTTAAAATCCGCTCTTACTAATCAATGTGACAGAACTATTACCAAATCATATTCAGATTCCTATAGAAATTAATAATTTGTGCTCCACTTCTGTCAAAAAGTTACCTGCTAAGTTGGGAATGTATCTCTTTGGTTTGCTTCAGAATATGCAAATTTAAATTATTCAGAAAATCAGGGTAAGTTTTCCTTACTTTTTTGCCCATGTCCCCACAATATGTAAATAGTTTTCTGACAGAAGATGTGTGATATTTTCAAAGGCTAGACTGCAAATGGATTTTCTGTCTGTATGGGCCACTGCTCAGCACTCAGCAGTAAGAAGTGCAATTTAATCTCTGCTCAAAATGATTTGACTTTAATGAATTTCAGATAGCTGTAGCATTGCTTTTTGTTTTCTTTTGTGTTCACTTATTTTAGAGATTTAGTGAAACAGAGCCTGTCAGCAAGCTGGAAAGCTTTCTAGTACCCAGCAGATGTGATACATAATAACCACTGAATTTTAGTGTTTCACAAGGACTATTCAATATCTCCTCTTGTTAACAGACTGCATGCAGCCATTATTAGAACTGATTGGACTATGTGGTTAGACAATACAAAGATGACACACAACGGTTTCTGTCCTGAAGAGATGACCATGCCACTGCCACCAGTAAGGCTTGGTGCTTGGATAACCTGGCTTTGAGGAATAACATCAATGACGTACACAGAATGTAAGCAAGGCAGAAGTGAAGCCAGGAGCCAGACAAAAGCCTTTTGAAGGCTTCACAGCCCTCTCTTCATTCTTCTTTCTTTGAAGATCCCACATCCCTACAATCTATCCAACCTGTATTTTAGAACAGTCTTTGGATTCCTCTCAAACACTCATTTGATAGCACAAACTTCCTGTTATCTAAGCTAGGTTATTAGCCCATACTGACAAGCAATGGCAAGCCTAATTTACTCACTGCAAGCTCATGGCCGGACAGCAGTATTTAAAGTAACTGGGCATTGATGTTCAAGGACACTTACAGATACGTGGGCACAACAGATAAGGTCTTCACAGCCTACACTGGCTACTTTGGAAAATGATTCACATTCAAGTTCTTGTTCTTTATCTTCAAGACTTTCCCAGACTTCATGCTGGTAATGGCCATGTAAAATGTTCACAGTAAAGACTGTGGTTAGAAACTTCTTCGGAACTGTCCCTGGTCAGAAAAAAGTCCATCCTGTAGGAGCCACTTGATTGCAGTCTTTGTCCCAGAAGTTACAGCACCTCACACACCTTGCCATCTAGTGCTTCATGTTTCTTCTCTAGCAAAAGCTGAGCAAATTTGTGTTTGAATACAAAACAAATAAACAAAAGTCCTTGTCTGTAGTACATGCTTCTTTCCCTGTGGTAGAACATGACAACTATCAGTTGCACCGGCTACATCTTGATTGCATGGCAGGTACTTCCCATGCCACTTAGATTGGGGACCAGGTCCCTTTCAGTCTTTCCTTGGCTTTCCGTCTACGGAAACCATTGCTTGGAGAAGTGAAGGCATAATATATGATTAGCTCTTAACATCCAGTCAGGATAAAATGAGTTATACTCCTGGAACTGAGAAATGAGAAGTGTTCCACTGTCCCACAATCCAGACATAGCCATTATCTAATGGCTGTGCTTAGAGCCATTACTTAATGCACTGCTGGGCTGGGACACCACAGTGATGAGCACAGCATAAAAAACTGTGTAGAATAACTCGGCAGCACAAGCTTTCTGTGCTGTCTGGAAAATAGCGCAGGATATGTGTAGGATGCAGCACTGCATAACTAGAAGGTGGTATTTCTGCATAGTAAATATATGCCTCATTTTTTTTTTTTCTCATTTTCCTCATTCCTCATTCCTGTCCATCCATATTGCCAAATGGTACATGTTGTTTTTTATAAATAGACAAGCATTTTATAGTAAATATACCCAACAAATCCCCTTAATAAATAATACACATAAGAAGTTTCTCCCCTTTTGCACTGCTTGTGATTAGCCCCAGTCATACCGGCTGTGCCTGACTGCAGAATTTCCTAAGGGACTGTCTCCCAGTTCAGCAGAGCTTAAACACAGAGAGTAAATTGAACCTTACCCTTTCCAACCACTCCCTGTTATTCTGTTTGCCCAAGATAAGGGAGATGTGTTCTTTTAAGGTTAAGCTCTTGTGTACTACTATTTAGGACCTGGTTCAGCATTCACATACAAGCAGCACTTTGTAAACTGAGGTAGGCAGCTCCTGCTTCCAGCTATTTATTCATGTGTCTGCATCACCCAGCTTCATGTGCTTTGAAACCAACAGAACTGCCGCGGCTGTAAAGTAACATGGCAAAAAAAAAAATAAAATTTTCATCCATATCCCTTTCTCAGTCTGGTACATTGCATTGCCACACAAACAGCTGAGACAGCATAACAGCAAGCAGGATGAGGAAGGTGAACGCATGACCAGGAGCTGGGACAGAGGAAAGTCTGTTCATGCCAACGTTGTCATTGAAAACTTATTCACTCTTTCTACCATTTGCTCTTATACACCCTGTGACAATTTCTTCAACTTTCTATGAAAGGTTTGAAACCTTCTGCGCTGGTCATATCTCAAGAAAATTATTTATAATAAAATCCAATTAAAAGATTTCATCTGCAAACAGTCCTAAGCCCAATTCAGTTCTCACAGAATTCAGGAGAAAAGACTCTTTCAAGTTCCATTGATTTTTCTTAGTGGACTTCTCTTGCCACTAAATTTAGTGGACAGAATTCCAGAGTGCCCAGGACCTGATGCTCCATCTCGGCAACAATTTACAGTCATGCTGTATATATACATAGCACCTGTAGGTTCAGGGCAGCATAAAATCAGGTCAATTAGATTACTCCTAAATATTTATTATTAACTTAGCTTATGAAGCAAAGAGAATGTGTTTGGAGAATGCAAACACAGAGTCCTGTTCTCATAGCCCCCAATGTGCATTGCAACAGTTTAAAAAAAATTAATTTAAGCATACAAATCCAATATGACTTAGCAAAAAATTAAAAAGAAAAATTGCAATAATACTTTTTTTCCCCCTGCTTATATTTTATCAGCCATAGAAGTTGTTTTATTAGTATTACTGGCATAGTGAGCAAACAGAGCACGAGACTGAGACAGGAATTTGTGACAAGGTTGTAATCACCATGGGGAAGGACTAACAAATCTTTATCAACTACATATTAACTTTAGAAAAGTAAACAAATAACTTATAAAACACTCTAATTGCACGTGACAATAAATGTTGGTAGGAAAAGTGCAAAGTAGAGTCTACGCAACTGAATGAGCTCCCACAAAAATATTTACTGCTGTAGGCTAAGGACTGAGCTGATATCCTGCCTGGAAACAGGGAAGGGTTGAGGCTGAATATGAGTAATTCAACATGGATCTAATTAGTAGATGAAATAAGTAAAGGAAGAACTGTTGTTGGTCCTAAAAAAAAATTTCAAGCAAACCCAAAAGGGCTAGGTGGAGAATAATTAGCCCAAATATTCTCAGGGAAGGGAGAAAAGGGCTCAGATCTCTCTGCTTCATTACAGTGACTCCCCTTTCATTTCATCCCAAAAATAGGCTTCCAACAACAACACAGGGTTACTGCCTGAGCGAGTGAGAATCTCAGGCTGCAAAACATGGGATCCTGTGTCGCCTGCTTGCTCTCATCTTTTCCTTTTCTTCCGCTTCATTTGTGTCTGCTCTCTGGCAGCTTGCATCTGCTCCTTCAGTGGATCCCAAAGGGTGGATCTGAACAAAAAAGAAAGAGAAAACTCAGTGTCTGTGAACACAGCCTGGGGTTTCTGGCATCCAGATGGACAGAGCCTGTGGATTAAGTAAGTGTCTAATTGATTAGCTGGAGAGATAAAGGAAAGTAAGAGCCTTTTGGATCACAGCAGAAGCAGATTTTGTTTGTTTCCATTTCTCTCTTCAGTTCTATCAAGAACCAATGTCATTACATTTCTGGTTTGGATGTGGTAATAAATACTGCTGTTTGCTTTTGTCTTAACCTGGTTTCATATAAGGTTGATTTCCAGGTAACTCTCTGTCCCTATGAGTTTAGTGACATTTAAACCAGGAATATTGGGACATGATAGCAGTCATTAGATTTTCAGTATCTTGATGGTGAGATCCAGAGGGTAACAGAAGTCTCTATGTAGGTATGTCATCTACACAGAGCAGTCTGGCGGTGGGCAACATGGAGGTTACATGGAAGGAGAGTCTTGAAGTGACTGTCAATAACCTGGAAAGCCCTCTAGCCCCCAGCAGAGCAATGGCTTGCCTGAGCTTGCCCCACTGCAGCACTCAGGGAGGTTTTGGCACTGTTTGAGCCACAGCAAGCATGAGCCTACATGAGCAAAGCACCACATGCTGAATTATCTTAGTGCAGGTACACAGCATGATTGATCCAAAAGTAGCGTGGGTTAGTTCTAGGACTGCAGCACAACTGGGAGTGTGCCAAGGAAAAGCTTGCAGAGTGCAGGAGTCTGCCAAACATCGTGTCTCTGAACATCTTAATTAATTCTTAGTTGTACTCTGTGATGAGATTAAAAGTGCAAACTGCTATTAGTGGGGTGCAAAGATGTTCTTGCCAAAGCAACATTTCCAAAGAAACCTGTGAGTGAACTGCCAAAGAGCACAACTCTATTGAAAATAGAAGAACATCTGAGGTTTTGGGAGCCCTAGGGTACAGTTCTTCCTATAGATTGATTTGAGGAAGCCATTCCATATTTGAATTACAGAAGTAATGAAACAGCACAGGGAAACCAACAGCTACATATTGATTATGTGTGTTACTATTAAATGTGCATTACAGTTATCAGTATTGGTTGGCACAAGAAGTAAACTAATGTCTGTGGCCTTGCTATCTTGTTCCTTTCAAAAGGAGAACCTAGTCATGGGCATTGACTTACTTTTTGTACAGTTTGTTGTTTTGGTTGGGGTTTGTTTTGTTTGGTTTTTCTTTTTTTTTACAGAGTAGTGTTGTTTCTCAGCACTTGGAAACAAATTATAAATTGACAGTTTCCTCATTCATCATTTCCAGAACTGCAGAAAGCGTCTGATTCATGAGCTGCAGACGGGAATTGGAGATGAGTACAGGAACTTACATAAGAACATAAGAAAAATCATTCCCATCAGACTAAGGGTCTGTTTAGCCCAGTATCCTGTCTCTAAACCAGAGGCTGGGGCTCTCTTACCACTGCTAGGAAAATATTTGAGTCTCCCCGGGAGCCCAAGCAGCTGTAGGAGCTCTGTCTCAGTGGCCTCAGCTTTGAAACGACAGATAAGAGGCCCTGAAACCTCTCTGAGCAGTGGCATGCTCTGACTGACTGTACCTTGCCAGATCTCTCAGCCAAGCACTTGCCCAGTTTCCCCTTGAATGCCTGTAAATGTTTTGCATCCATAGCACCTAGCTCCAAAACTTCCCCTCTTGCTCTTTCCTAGGAGAATGCCCCTTGCTTGTGTGTTCCCTGTCCACTCCCTCTGTAGACAGTGCAGATGGGTTTGTGAGATTGGTTTCAAGCGAGCTAACTTCCCCTTTAGAGAAGTTCTCTCTCCATTGCCTATAGACAGGACCTGTAAAAATCCTTAGAAATAGGAAGGATGAGTCTGGGCCTTGGATTCTCTATCTCTTGGCCCCAGTACTGGTGTTCCCTAAAGTCCCTGTGCAGCAGCCATGAAGAAAAGTAAGTCTATCTATCTCATCACTTTAATGACACAGAAGCAGATCACCTGTCTCCTCAAATCATTTGCTATTATTTTCCTTGAAGAAACATAAATATAGGAGAAGACTGGCTGGAGCTCAGGCTATTATATCCACTGTGGTAGCTGTCCCTGGCCAAAACAGTTGCCATGATTTTGGAGTCAGCAGGAACATTCTCTTTGCTTCTTACCACCAGACCTATTACATAAAGAAAATTATTTTTAACAATTTCAAGCTTAGCACTTCCAGTAGCCATTCTGATGTTAAAATTTACTGGTTTATTATATTTTGTGTGCAGGCATTCAAAATACAACACTGCATCTTTTTCTTGATGGCAAAATGCTAGGGTAAGAAAAGACTTAGCTGTTTACTTTTCTTAGATCAAGTTTCTCAAGTCTCATTCAATATCACAGCAGGCTGGCATTTGCATTGGGATACACTAATGCTAGGGCTAGTCCAAAAAGTCTCAGCTATCTGGCCACGAAGAGGAAAAATGGTTCCTGGTTTAAGGCAAAGGTATGCTCTTGAGGATTCTCTACCAGGATTTGTCGAGCAATCTAGATGAACGTAGAGTGTTATTGCAAACTAAGAATGTTTATGGTAATACTAGTTTGCAGGCTTTGTGATCTAAATTCACTGCGCTAAAATTATGGTCAAGAGAATTGTAGTCACAGCCCTTTTTTGGTTCCGTGGTAGATACCAGTCCTGACAGACCTTTGAACTTAACAACTAGACACTTTTGCTCAAGGTCTTAAACATCTGAGGTTTTTAAAATTTCACACTAGACCTGAGTGCTATGGAGGTGTCAGTTTGGTGAGGAAATCACATCACTACATTCTGCATTTCAGCAACAGCTTCTTGTTCCCGAATGAACAATTTTCCTTACGGTTTTCTCCTTACTGCAAGTAGCGTTGTGTGAGTCTAGTTCCTGCAAGGACCACACACCACAGCATGCAGGGTTCACAACCATGTGTTTTTAGCACTGCTCACAGTATACCTCTTCATAAATGTTTGCAAGATTAGATCCATAGCCTCTTGAAAAAAAAAAAAATTGTCTGGCTTATGTTATTGCAGGATATTCCTTTAAACTTGGGAGGAAAAAAATGGTCTGTATCACTAAAATCTGTAACTGGACAGAGCAACACAGATCAGAATGGAAACTAGAGCTGAAACTAATGACCTAGAATTGTGCTAATGATATGAGAGATGTGTGACATTTCCTAAGGGTTCAGACCTTTGACAGGATGCAGTTACAGAGAGGGCTATTCCTAATGAGGGACAGTATTGAAAGGTCAGCTGTCAAAACCAGTCAAGGATGCAGACAGGTCTGGTTCTCTGTTGTCGGTGTATTTGACAACCAGGAAGGCTGCCTCTCTCAGGCATCAAGTCTGGGTCCCCGCAGCACACTATACATCTCTGGAACAAAGGGCAGGGTTGCAGTTTGTGCAAACGTTATGTAAGGAGTATTGAAAAGCCTGACATTGTTCCTCACACGATATTTTAATTGTAAACTCTTTGGAGCAAAGTCAACATGCATTATTTATTTGTACACTGTCTCAGTGAGCACTTGTTTAGCTGAAAATTGTACGTGCTGCTTGTAACATAAAATAATGAAGCCAGAGAAGATTGCTTCCTTTCTCTTTCAATAACTAACAGAGAGAACAAACTAGCCAGATTCCTCTTGCTTAGCTCCTGTTTCATCTGTATTCTCTTGCTACCACCCCAATACTGGCATAGCACTCAGAGCTGACAGCCTTCTAAGATAGAAAAGATACTGCTGTCTTCTTTCTGTCATCCCAAATGCCTGGAGTATATTCTCCATAGCTCAGATATTTTTATAAACTGAACTTAGAGGCTTTGTTACTGCAGAAAAGTCTTTAGCAAAAGAAAAAGAACTCAGCTTCACGTTTATGTAACGTGACTCACTCTTTCTTCACAGAATCTTATTGAGTGAAGTTGCCTCCTTCGTAAGGGTCACCTTAGAGAGCCAGCAGCACAAAGGACCTTATTACATGCAAATTGCCCTAATCAGTGTGAGGACAACACAAAATCCCTGCCTAATAAATTATTCATAATATTCAACTAAGCAGCTATTTTTTCTTCACTAATAAATTAAGCTATTTCTCATGTGACTATCCCTAAAACATTGGGTACTAAGGGCCTGATTACCAGATCAGAACTAAAGTACAAATAATGTCATTTTTAACAGTACCAGGCAACAGCACAGTTACAGTATGGTGTGGTTAGGGTAGAATCCTGTGTTGTAATTTCTTCAATGCCAAGGTGAAGATAAGAGGTTCCTACTCTAGCCAGTCTTTCTCAACCTCCAGACACAATCTAACTCTTTCACTTGTGATTATTCAATTGTTTGGCCTAAAATGAATCGGCAAAATGATATGAGTCTTCTATTTTCTGAACCAGATGGTTTCACAGATCTTCTGTAGTAATTGTAACATGGGACTGCACTCACAAGGCTCAAAATGTGTTCCATCACTCCTAGTCCTTTCAGCAACCCTGCTCTTAAAATTCCTGGATTTTATAACCACTTATCTGCTGTTTAGTCCCCACTTCTTCCCTGTGGATTGCTGATAACTCTCTACAGACTCCAGATTACCTGCTCATCCTTGCTCATCCAAATGAGAATGACCTTCCAGCATAAAACTAGCTGCCCAGAGGAGCATGCACTTTTCTGCGAACTATTGCCTTGACTTTCAGATACTTGGCTCAAAACTGTTTCATTATCAGTTATGTGCAAACTGTATAATACATATCCCTGCTAATCACATCTTCAATTCTTTAGTTCATTGAGGTATTGCTCAGGATTGAGCATTTCTGGAAATTACAATACAGAGCTTCAAAATCCTCGTTCAGCTCTAAACTCCATCCTACAGGAGTCATTTAAAATCCAAAATACTATTTGGAAATCTGGGTTGTTTTTTTTTTGAAGTGTGTAAGATTAATCTGCCTGTCTAGTAAGTCCTAGAGGTGGAAATCAATGCAAATGCAGTGAAGCAAGTAGTTTCATTTTGTGCAAAACAACCAGTTATCCTTTTGAATCCCTGGAATAATTACCAACTATCCCAGATGCACTGACTGAAATAAGTTCACCATAAACCAGTCTTGTGTTACAGTCTCAGTGCCAGTCTTCATTTTGCTTAGCTTGTTTAGCACCTGGTACTGTTTTGGAGGTTCTGCATTAATTAAATCATAGGAGTCTATTCAAGAGTGACACTGCCATACAGCATCCCAGTTAAACAGTGAACACTTTGTTGAAAATGAGCACAAACACTCTATGGATTTCTGAGTGTCTCCTTAAGCCTCAAATCCTCACTAGTAAAAACAGATATATCTCCCATTTTGTCCTGGTGCAGAACGAGCTGGATTCACACTGCATCCACCCCTTCCTTACTTACATGCCATAGAGCGCCACTGTGTTTCCACAATTCACTTCATACCACATTACCCAGGGTAACAATGACTATGTAGATGTTAAGTGAAATCAGTGTTGATCCCCACTTACAGTGTATGAAGTCACCAATTTAAGATGGGTAGAATAATACCAAGACTCCTTTTTTTTTTAAATTACAGTATCTACCCTCCCTGTGGCCACTGACTACTCAAGTACTCTTTGGGATATTCTGCTCACTGCATCAGTTTAATTAAAACACAACAGAAGTGCAAGGTGGATGGATGAACCACCTGCCCAGATCCATGGTCTGAAAGAGGATCCATGGCATACGCTGCACGTAAGCTGGCCGTCTCCTTGCACGGAGAGCCCCTATAGCACCCAGGATGCACGTTCACTCAGCAGGCCCAGTGATCAGATCCCACATGTTTGAGATGACTCGGATCACAGTGGAGAACAGAAAACCTACCATCTTAGTTACAGTAAAAAGCTTAACTAAAAAGCTTTAGTTAACCAAAAAGCTTAAGTAGTTCATCTTTGCTAAAGGTTTGGTACCAAAGTAGTCTACAAAGTGCTCCCACAAGCTGGCATGCCCAAAGGATAGGTAGTCCTGGCAACCTTTACTGGGCATTTTTGCAAGAAGCTGAGGCCAATGGTCCTTTATTGGGCACACCTGTAGCTAGATGAGGCTGCATGCCTCCTATTGAGATAGACAAAGCACAAAAATGCAAAATCAGATTTGTTTCTTCTCCAGCCTCTGAGATCCCAAGTATTTGCCAGCTACTCAAGTCAAAAGGAGTGAGATCAGACTTGCTTGTTACATGTAAAACACCTAGTGTTGCATGCCTGACCTCAGAGGTATGGTTACAAGATGACAAGAAGGGAAAAAAAACCAAAACAAACCACAACCTTCTTTTTTGTTGTTGTTGTTTATTTCTGTACTAAAGCAAAGCCCAGAAGGCTCTATATTGCAAAGTTGTAACACCATGAAACACATTGATTTTTTATTTGGATGAAGATTCCCCACTTAATCCTTTATTTCTCAAATGCCAGCAATTTTTAAGAAAGAAACATTAAAAGAGGATGGCTGTTCCTTCCCCATTTCCATGTGGTGGGTGAGGCCCCTGTCTCTGGGCATGCCCCACTTGCCTGCCTTTAAAAGCAAGGACCTCCACAATGCTGAAAGACCTTTGAAGGTGGAGTTACCAAATGGAGAACTTCTCTGACCAAGGATTTCCAAGAGAATGGTACTTCCCTTGTTACCAGCTGTGAGTATTTGCTGTAGGAGTGCAACAGTAATCTGTCGGGGTGAGGTGCCACCTTTGATGCTTGCCTGGGATGAGTGGTAGCTTACTAGACCTTGTATGGGGCCCATGTTGTTCCTGCTGCCCTGGTGACTTGAAGCACCTTCACTGTTTCTTTTGCTTGTGTTTTTTGGCCTTGCTTCCACAGGAGGCAGAAGGGGCTGTAATAACTTGTTTTTCCCCTGAGTGGTGTGGTAGGGAACATGGGTGCTGGCACCTGCCTTTCTATGCGTCCTCCATCCACCTCCTCGTTGTTAACCTGAGGAGTTCTGAGATCCCATCACTGCGCTGGAGAGGATTCACCCCACGATTTCAAAGCGCCCATCCTATTTGTTTCCTCCTTCTGTCGTTCCCCCAAAAAGCTCAAGTGTGCCCTATCGCCTCAAAAAAAAAGCCCTGCCGCCCCGTCCCCCGCGGCCACTGGCGCTGTGCCCCGGCCCGAGCGCTGGCACTTCCCTTCTCCCCGGCTCTTCCCTCTCCTCCGCCCGGTCGCTTCTCCCCCTGCTCCCCAGGCCGAGACGCGGCCGCGGGACCGGCTCTCCCCGGCCCTGCCTGCGGCGCCGCGGCCCCTTCCCGCCCCGGGCCCTCTGCGGCTCCGCGCTCGCCTCCGCCCCCCTCCCCTCCTCGGCGACACCTCGGCGCGGCTCTCGGGTGGCGAACGACGCCGAGGCCAATCCCCCGCCCCTGCGGGAAAACCGCTGCCGGCTCTCTGTGGCTCCGCCGAGGCGCGGGATTGCCCTTCCCGGGCTCCCAGGCCGCGCAGCGCCCTGCCTCGCCTCCCGTAAGCACAGCTTAACCTATGGTACGCCCTCGCCGCCGTTAAGCGTCTTTCTAATATTGTTATTCCTTCAAAAAGAAAAAAAGGGGAGGGCAGGGGAAGTCAACAGTTAAACTACTGAACGCCCCGGCGTCCTCTGCCCCGGGGCTGCGGGGTGCGGAGCGGTGCCCCGTGTGCGGCCCGGCCGGATAGGGCGCCGGGGTTACCCGGACCCGGCTACCGACCCTCGGCGCGGGTGGAGACGGCGTGCCCGAAGCCTGCTGAGGCAGCCGGAGGGTCCGGCAGACATGTTTAATCCCGGCGCAGTCGGGGAAAGCGGAGGCCGCCGGGCCGTGCTTCTCCGTGGCGGCGGGGGCGCGGCGCGCCGGCCGAAGGCGTTAGATGCTGCGCCCGGCGAGCCTTTAGCTGGAATACGGTAACGGGGCGGGGGGGGGGGGGAAGCGACCTCCGAGGCACCGCTCTGGCGGGGAAGATCCTGTCTAGGTGGCATCTCTATGGTGCCGGATGTGGTTGCGCCGGGGAGGGCGGGCGCGCTCTTCCTGCCCTGCCTCTCTATGGTGACTTTCCGGGTGGAGGGGCCGCCGCCGGCACCGCGCGCCTGCGTGAGCCGGGCCCGCTGCCCCCGCCCCCGCCGAGGCCGCTGTCCGACGCGGTGAGCGGCGCCGCCGGTGCGGAGGAACGCGCGCGCGCGCCCCGCGCCGCTCCCGCCCCACCCCTCCTCGGCCCCCGCCGCACCGGGGGGGCCGCGCCCCCCCCGCCCCCCGCCCCACTGCGCCGCTGGCATCCCCGGGGCTCCGCGGCGGCAAATGGTGGGGCCGGACGATGCCGGAGCTCCGGGCAGCGCAGCCGTGCTTCCCGCGGGCCGGATGGAGGCGGCGGCGGCGGAGGAGGCGGAGGAGGAGGAGGAGGACGAGGAGCGGGATGGGAGCCGGGGCTTGAGCCGGAGGAGCGGCGGGCCGGGGCCGGGGCAGGAGCGGCTGCTGCAGCGGTACCTGGCGGCGCTCGGCCCCGCCGCGGCGGGTGGGAAGCGCTGCCCGGAGAAGCCCGCCAACGGGGCCGCCTACGCCGTGGGCCCCCGCGGGAGGATGACCAACGGGGACGTCGGCTTCCTGCTGCTACCGCCGCCGGAGGAGCCGCCGCCGTCGCCGCCCCCTCGAGCCGGACGGGATGAGCCGGGGCCGGAGGAAGCGAAACTGCAGAACGGGGGCTTCCTCCCCTGCCCGCCCGGCCCGGGGAGCGGCGGCGGCCCCGCGGGAACCGCTTTGGAGGAGCCGCTGAGGAGCTGCCGGCTGCAGAGCGAGGCGGAGCGGCGCGGAGGGGCGGCGGCGGCCAGCAGCCCCCCGTCACCGCCGCCCGTCGCCCCGGGGGACGGCGCCGGTAGCCGGGCGCAGGCCGCCGCCGGCGTTCGGACCTCCCGGGGCCGGGCGGAGCCCGCTGCCCTGCCCCCGGCGCCCCTCGGCTTCACCGATGTGAACCTGAACTCCCGCAACACCTACGAGGTGAGCCGCCGCCGCAGCGCCCCGGAGCACCTGCCCCACGGAGGGACGGCGGCCCCGGCGCCGCCGCAGGAGCCGGCGGAGAGGGCCCGGCGGGCGGGCATCGCCGGCGCCGGCAGCAGCTTTGCCGAGTTCTTCGCCAGGTAAAGGAGCGGGCGGCGGCGGGGCCGGTATCGGAGCCCCCGACAGCGCCCGGCCTTGAGCCTGGGGCGGGGGGAGCGATACCCCACGGGGAGCGGGCGGGCTGGGGGCCCGGGTTAAGGTCGCCGGGCCCCTTCACGGCGGCTGGTGAAGGACCGCGGCTCGGGTCGGCGCTGTCCTGCTCCTCGTAAGATGATAGCGATTCCAGCTCCGGCGGGATGTTTTGCCACCAGGTAAATGTTGCCTCGGCAGGAAAGAGGCTTTCCGTTGGGCGTGAGGGCAAGATGATAAAGGTACTTCTGCTGCTACAAACTACGTGGATTTCAAACTGGAGTTTGCTTCCTGTGGCAGGGAGTTTTACCATCAGAATGAACACAGTGGTAAACTGCTTAGGGAGCAAGGTGAAAATTGTTGGTATTGGAAGTTACTTTCGGGCAATTCTGAGAATCATTGTGGAAGTTGCAACGGCTCATAAAGCTTTTGCTACTTGTTGACAGTGTAGATACATTTTACCTGTTTATTCCAAAGTGTGGTGCAGCAAGCTTCAAGGACTGGGCTTTGTGCTCAAATTAATTGGACTTCTGTTAAGTTTCTAGCATCAAACCAAAAGCTTTAGACCATCCAGCTTCGTTACCTGGGGACTCTATAGCATCACTCACTCATACTACACAGGAGATGTGTCTTGAGCATAATAGTTTATAGCACGCTTTACTTTTGTTTAAAGAAGGGAGTTTAATTTCCAAATTTAGAACAGTTTTTATTCTCTAAAACCCCAGGGTTATCATTATTGTGTGACTGTTGCTCTGATAGTGCAGAGGGTCTTTAAGCGTTTTGAGAAGAAAGAGTAAGGTTGAATCTATTAACTGAAGAATTGATATGGAAGAGGCAAGGCAAGATCCCAAATTGAGAAATAGGCTCCTTTTGCCAAACCTCAGGAAAGGGAGAGATGGATTCCTGCCTGAGGATAAGGATAGTGGCAGTTGCAGGGTAAGTTTGATGCCTCTGCCAGTAACATGGGTACTTGCTGCTTTTTGCCCCAAAGCGATAGCTTAATGAAATTCTGGAGAATTTTCCTCATGGAAAACACTTGGTGTTGGTGTGCAGCAGAAGTTGTTGTCAATATACACTGGCTTGGGTAATAAATGGAAAAAAATTAATTGCTTCTATCTTGGCAAAAGCTATAGTACTGGCACCTCAGCAAAAAAAAGGATTTGCCAGAGAGCCAACTTAATAGCCCCTGACTGGCCCAGCTGTCTCTGCCTCTTGTGCGTTTGGAGTGGTGAGCAATATTGGCTCCAGAGACTTTACCTTCAGCTCTGTCTGTGTGTTCATAAAAGTGCCTTAGTTACAGCTGGTTTCATCTGAGCAGCCAAAATAAGATCTTCTAATAAGACCCACTTAAACTGTTTTTTAAAAACAACCCCAAACTTCTCTTCCATGGTAGATTTGTCTCTAGATACGGTAATACTGGAGTTTGTAGTCTCCATTGCTTAGAAAAGTGGTAATAAAACTTTCATCTTTTTTTTTTTTTAAGTAGCTCTTATCTTCTGAACTATTTCTGATACTTTAAGAGCTTAGTCTTTTTTAAACTACTCAGATTAACTCAAAATTGACAGTTGCCACTGTAAGTCGATTTTTCTTTTAGTTCTTAGAAGGAGAAATACCTTGGCTCTCAGTATAAAATTGTATAAAAATTGTCCTGTGATTGAATGTTGGTAGCACCTGTACCTCCTTGTGAAGCTTCTCAGCAGATGGCTGCTTGTATTTTTGAATGAGTGCAGAGCCATATGATGTTGCGTGCCAAAGTTTATGTTGTACTGGGTGGCCATGTTCTATCAAAACTACTTGCTAAGAAAGAGCAACTCATTCATGTTTCATCAGAACGTGTACCTGCTCCCACAGTGTACGAGAAAAGGTACTGGGTGTGCTAAACACAGGTATTTCAGCACTCTGGAGCATCTCAGATAGGATGTTTTGTACTTGTAATGCTCTTTGTCTAGTTTACAAACTGTATAAAATTTAGTAGCTCCCATTGCTTTTTCTAATAGTCATAATTATAGGGAAATTATTTTAAAAGGTGGATGTTTCTTGCTGTTATTTAAAAACAGAGAGAGAGAGAAGGGAAGAGGGAAGTCCCGCTGCCTTCAATGTGGAAGCTTCATTGTTGTAATTGCTCAGTCAGACGAACTGTTCAGTCATGGCAGATCTGAGTTGGTCATGGCAGATCTGGGTTAGGAGGCTGCTGTTTCCAGCTGCTTGTTCCCATCTCTTCAGTTATCAGACTGGCCTGCTTTGCAGTTCTTTGAAATCATCCGCGTTAATTGCCCATCTTCATTTCACTGAACCGGAGGAGAAACTGATGAAGTGAGGTAGGGGAGAAGAGAGCAGCTGCCAACAGCAGCATCTTACCTGAGCTTTGCGACAGGAAAAGCGGCTGTGCCCTCAGGATTGTCAGTAATAATTATTCTAAGATCATGGGAAAGCTTACATCAGTGACTAAAGCTTTTTCTTTTTTCCAGGTAACTGTTTGGCCCTGTGATCTTAAGTTGTATTTGTGACAAGTTATTAAGCCTGTCAAATCAACACTGACAACTTTTAACTGAAAAATAATCACTTTTGCTGTCTTTCTGTTCTACCTCTTTCTCTCAGCATGTGAAGTGGGATCCCTCGAGTAAATCAGGGTATGTGGAGCAGAGTGCCATGGCAAGGAAAATTGCGTGACTATGGTCACTTGTCTCAACTGTGCTACTGTTATGGTCAGAGCATTAAGTGGCTTCTTGGAAGTCACCTGTCACTGCTTTGTACTCCTGTGTATGATTCATAATACAGTCATATATATATATATGTATATAGGCACTGTTCTTGTGGTTTGTCATCTTACATAGCAGCTTACAAATGCAACGCTCTGTTTTGGGTTATTGGATCACTTTTGGGTAGCCCCAGTGGCTTGCTGTTGGTTACAGAATGGTTCAGTGAGCAGGAATGTTGCGTGGACAGTTGAATTAAAGCCGTGATGGTTACCTTGGTTGCAGTATACCTTATCCCCCAAAGCAACGCAGAACAGTAGACCAAAAAGCGCAAGCAGCAGTGAGTATTTCAGGGCTGAGATAAAGCCACAGTGAGTCTGAGCCTCTTTTAAAGATGAACTGTGCTTCATAGTTCTACTTGTATGTACCAGGCATCTTCTCAGCTTGTATAGATATTGTTCCTTTCTAAATTGTATATTTACTAGATAAATTTAGGTGTCTGGTAGTTGGAAAACTTTCTTATTCCTGGATTCAAAGCTTACTGTTAACAACAGCAGTAATACTTACTTTGTTGCAGTAAAGCACCATTTTCCCAAATACTTGTTTTCCAGAATTCGTCTAACAAGGTTTCCTGATGAAATAGCTTAATTCCTAACTGCTGCTTCTCGTAGGTCTTTAGGATGTGCTGTGAGCATCAGATGTAAGAGGTTGTAAGCATGTATGGTAGTTGGCACACACGTGCTTACAGAACCTGTCTTCAGTCTCATCCTTCCTTCCTCACCCAGAACAGTTGTGCTTATTGTCCATAAGTTTTGAAGAATCTTCAGTCATGGAGATGTTGGAAGGTTGAAGGGAGCCAGTATATGTAGGAACAAAGAACTGGGGAATCACTGAAGCTCACGTCTTTTTCTCCCTCTTTGTAAACACAGTTCTGTGATTCAGTAAGTAGGTAGTTGTTCAAAAGCCGCTAATCTTATTGCTCCTACAAATGTCCTTGACAGAGACTGTGAGGGTTGCGAAGAGGTTCACTTCCCTGCATATTCTTACTTGCGTATGTAGCAATGTCTATAGATCTGTAGTTCATATTTCGACTTACTGCTAAGTAGCACTTGCAGCTCTTGGTGCTACATAGGCATATATCTAGTCTACAGTTGCATCTTGTGAATGTTTAATACCAGAATCAGTGTTTCTTTCTGTATGAAAAGCTTTTCTGTTTTATAAATCAGCATGAAGCTTCAGGGGATGTACTGCGCATCTATGGGGAAGAAATCTGTTTTGTGGGGTTTTGGTCAAAAATAAGAGTCAAGTGGAGAATGAGCTGTCCTAGTTGCGACAGATCTTCTAAGCCTCTGTTTGTGTAAAGATCAAAGAACAGATTGATGGGAGCACTTCACAATACTTAATTTATATTCCTGTATTGCCTACGCTTTTATCTTGGTCAGTTCCTGCTGACATCCTGAAAGACTTGTGTTTGTTTTTGATTTTGGAGTTGGTTGTGGGGTTTTTTTGTTTTGTTTTGTTTTTTGTTTTTTTCCCTGTCCAGATTAAAAAAAAAAAGGTACAGACTGCTTCTAACAAGTCAAGGAAATACACTGAAGAATATATTGTTCAGTATAATTGGAGAGAAGAGCTAAGAATACAACAAAGCTTCCCCCCTCCAAAACTGTGAGAGTATCCTTCACCCTTCTGTCTTTGTTGGACCTAGTTGTTTTGTTGGGTTTTTTTTTTCCTTTCTCTGAACAGTCTTGTAACTTAAATGAACAAGTGGATACTTATAATTGATTGGAATTAAAGCTGACTGGAGAATGTAGGCAAGCGCACCTGGACCCAAATCTGTGGCTAACTTCAAACAGTATTCTTTTTCTTGAGTTAGAGACATAATTAACTTGATATAAATAGGAAAAGGCATTCCTATTATCAAAATGAGAAGCTTCTCTGTAGATTATTCATTCACTGTTTGCTAAGAATGATTTCTTTTATGAAGTTGTGTTGACATGTTTGCCAGTTTCTGGCTTTCAGTCATATGAGTAACAAATATATAATGACAAGTAGGGGTAATCTCTAAAGTAAAACAAACTGTAGCAAACTTTGAAGATGAATGCTCAGCATTTTTTTTTTTTTTGCTCCCAACTTTTTAATAACTGTGTACATGGAAAATCTTAGCCAAATTATCTAAACTTTTTATTTATTATTTATAAAAAGGCCACTGAAATACTCTGCACACTTAAGTTTCTCTCACAAGTGCGAATCCCACTGTAGAAAATGAAATCTATATGGCAGCAGGCTTGTTTTTATTAGTGAACCTGTTCCAAGCTGCTCACAAAAATGAGCAAGTCCTCAAGGTCTGTGAGCTGAAAATGCCTGTTTGAGAAAGTTTCACTCCCAGACATCATGATGTGTAGATTTTAATGTTTGTGAAAAACATTAGCAATGGGTGTTTCACCATAGGTATGTAAGATGCTGTGCACACATGTTATTTTGGCTAGGATGTCTGTTGAGTAGCAACCCAAACAAAGTTAACTTTCAGGTGCGCAAGCAAAAGAATCGTATGCTGGTTTAACTCTGGATAGGTATCAGATTGCTATATTGCTCCAACTTCTGTCAGGAGCCTGCCTTCCCCCCTCAAAAAAAGCTGGCTGAATAGATGTCACTTCTAAGACCTTAGAGCCATGTGTGTAATCTTCATCCATTTAAGCTACCCAAAGTATTGTTAGCAATTTCTACACTTGGTAGACGGTGTAATACTCTACATTGGTACAGATAACTGCACTAGGTGTCTTATAGTCCTAGTAGGATTTTTTCCGAAGTAGGTTCCCTTAAACTAATGCTGTGGGGGGTTTTTTTTTTGGTTGGTTGGTTTTTTTTTTGGGGGGGGGGGGGGGGAGGGGGGGGAGGGTCAAGCCAAGCAGCTGGAATTGCTATTTAGTGTGCTGTTGGAGTCCTAGCTTGTTTCGCTAAGGAGTGTTTTGCAGAGGCATTTAAACTTAATCTGAAAGCATCTTCTCCCATCTTCATTTTTCAGAAGGCTTTTTTCATTCCTTGGTCTCTTTTGCTTATTTTGTATCACAGAATTTCTTACAGACTCAATATATTGAGAGTAGTGTGAGAAAGTGTATGGGACCTCTCTTCTGAACAGGCTATGACTAAAAGGAGAATGTTTTACATAGAAAACAACAACCAAAGGAGGTCGCTTTAATCACAGCTGGCCTCTAAGAAAATGATAGTTTTATACTTTTGCTTTTCTGGCTGTTCAATTATTCATTAGGCTATTTTGTCTTGATTATTTAAGAATTAAAAAAAATAAAGGAGTTTAAGGATTTTGGTCACATTTCTTTCACATGGATGCAAAAATTACTTCTCAGTTTCTGGGAACTGCTCAGATATTTATGATATAAAGCGTATCATTTTTTATCCCTTATTGGTCTTTTTTGTTGTCCAGGTGGGAAGGGACCAAGTTTGTTAGACTGGGTGGTAGGCATTGCTTTAAGCTTCTCAAGCTGTGCTGTGTTTCTCAGCCTTTTTATTACTGCTTTCTAAGGAAGTGAAGCTTAGGCAGTTACTGCCCAGTCTCTCTAATATTGCAGCCTGTTAGCCAGGTTCAAACTTCTCTGAGATTGAGAGGACTCAACTGAAAAATCCTACAGGGTTTTGAATGAAGGCTGAGCATGAGGAGAGCCTGCAAAAGAGAGACTCTGCTAATTGGCTCTCTGTTTGCAGAAACCAGTCAGGTGTGCAAACCACCTGCAGAGCATATTGCTTCTGGCCTGGTATTGGGGTAGCAGTGTGAGAGGTGGATGGATGTTGTGTGGATGGACTTATGACTTCAATTAGTAGAAAACTAGTTTTGATGGTCATAGATGAGTTTCTTCTTCCAGAACTTCTGAGAGCCAAACACTCAGACTTGTAAATTTATTTCCTCCCCACTGAAAATAATACATGTAGCCTATGGGAGGAAGCTGTTTGCAGATATTTCTCCATCCTTCTCCAATGTACTCCTTTATTAAGAAGTAATCATGTTCAATTTCCATTGTTATATTTGGAACTTTTATTTAATGTGCTCTCGGGTAAGTGAAAGAGTCTGTCGTGATCAGGTGGTATAATAAAAGATGCTCTCTTGGCTCCCCTTGCCTAGGGCAGTTTGTTGATCTAAACAAACTTCCTGAAGGAAATATAGGAGTAGGCAAACTAAGTGATTGTCAAGAAGTAAAGGAGAAAAGGCATCAGAGATAGAGATCGACAGAACATCTATAGCCCTTCAGCCTCTGCTGGAGCCACAGAAACCCAGGCTGCTGCTGCCTCTGTTGCTGAGGTCTTGTTTGACGTGCTAAGGAAGATGCTATGGGAGAAGGGTGATTGTACTTCACACGTCTTTCTTGTGCTTGAAGAACAGCAAACCGTTGCTGATGCCAGCTCCTCTATTTTCTGTAGCCCAGGAGCTTGTCCCCCTGGTCAAGTCTCAGACCCTGCAAAGCTCAGTCCTATCTGTGTTGCTTCAGTTGCCTAATGCATCCAGTAATGTAGGACCTTGTCTGTCTCGCTGCTGGGCAATAATGAAGCTGTTTGTATGCTGGATGCCAGAAAGCTTTGCAGACCAGAATAACCATGAACTTCCAAAGGTATTCGGGTGGTTGCTACCTGTGAAATGGGAAGCAGTGGAGATTCTGGAGTGCAAAGTATCTCCAGTTTGCATGGCTGAGTGAACTGGGGTTGTTTAGCCTGGAGAAAAGGAAGCTGAGGCCTTATCGCTCTCTACAACTACCTGAAAGGAGGTTGTAGCAAGATGTGTGTTGATCTCCCTTTCCCAGGTAACAAGTGACAGAATGAGAGGAAATGGCCTCAAGTTGCACGAAGGGAGATTTAGACTGGATGTTAGGAAAAATTTCTTCACCGAAAGGATTGTCAAGCACTGGAACAGGCTGCCCAGGGAAGTGGTTGAGTCACCATCCCTGGAGGTATCTAAAAGACTTGTAGGCATGGTGCTTAGGGATATGGTTTAGTGGGACTTGGCGGTGCTAGGTTAACAGTCGGACTTGATGATCTTAAAGATCTTTTCCAACCTAAATGATTCTATGATTCTAGCTTTGTTGTTGTTGTAAACTTCAGGTGTTTAGCAACTTGCTGTTTCTCAAGTTCTGTAGGCAGCTGAGTGGTAGATTGGAGAATTTCTTCCTCACTTTGTAAAACGCAAAGCTGTCAGGCGAAACTGAAAGAATCTGGCTCTTGTGTATTAATATCAACTGTCTAAGATCAAAAAGGGATTCTTGCATTTTGTAGTATTTCTACAATTTATCACTGAAGCAGTGACATAAAATACTTTGTGAATTGCCAACTACAGCAGAAACCTGATACAGTGAGTGGCTACAAAAGTAGTACAGTAGTACTTTGTAGTACTGTTACACAGTTGAGTAGTCAACATACATTCTGTCTGGGAGCAGAAGGGAAAAATATTAAATGAGGTTTAACCAGCCTGGTCAGAGTAGTAAGTGTCACCAGCTCTTGGGACAGTCTTGAAAATGAAACTCTGCCCTGAACTTACAGTTCACAGGCTTGTAGGCTGTGTCAAAGGCTGGAAATCTTACATTTTCAAGACAAAGATGAGAATCTCATATAGGAATATTTGGACTGTAGGTATAGTGACTGCCCTAATAAAGCTGGTGACTTTTGCCTTAGCTGAAAGTGAGTTACTGCTAGAACAGTTTTAGGTAGTTTGCTTCATTAGGTTGTACTTTCCTAAGATTTCTTGGTGAGCTCATTGAAGAACTTGCTATTGTCAGGAAACAAAGGGAATGTCTCTTCCCTGCTTCTGGTATTTATTTGATCCTCTGTGAGCTGCTGTAGCTCATTAAGCTGGGGGGTGAGAAAATGTGGATGGCATTCTGTGGGATTAGTGGGTTGACTTGACTTGCAAGGTATGGAGAGTCTCGGAGTCGATGCTGCAAAAGGGAGCGTAGGACGTGGCTGGTGCAAGGAGGAGAAACGAGCTTCCCCTTAGTGGAGCTGAAACAGCTTGGCCATTATGTCTGTGTGGGAGGAAGGAGTTTTATTCCTCTAGCACTGTTTTGCTTATAGTATGTTGCTAGTTAACGAGCTGTGGCTTTGCTGGAATAAGTATTCCTGGCCATGCAAGAAATAGCAGAACATCAGTAGTCAAATGGTAGAAGTTCTACACTTCTTGCAGCTGTGATCTAGGATTTTGGTTTAGATTTTGTGGACAGGTGACATTTGGTTATTATTACAGAAGATTAACCTTAGTGTTTGGTGTTGAGTCAAAATAGCTGCTGAACTACCTGATCAAATATGAAGGTAATAGACTAGTTTGGCATAGAGCACTATTTTGCTAGTTCACTCTGAAAAGTAAAGGCAAGGCTACACCTTTACTTTATCTTCCCTTACTCTTCTTGTACTTGAGCATTCTGAAACTTAACCAAGTCTGTCACCTTGCGTATGTGTCTGCCTCTGTACTGTATGTTTTGAAATGCTTGAGCCTGTCTGCAGAGCTGAGCTGTGCAACACTTCTTGTTAAAAGTATAATGTAGACTGCTGAAATACTGTTTACCAGTAAGTGTTCTGTACAGAGTATTCTGTGATACTGCTAAATGCTTTCAACTCAAAACTTCCCAGGTGTTCGTGTGCCTGTAGTAAAAGTGTTTTGCCAGCGGGGTTTGTAATGCCGCTTAGGGACTGGTATCAACTAGGAGCTTGAAAAATAGGGTTGATCTAATTTAGTCTCTTCAGTGCAGTTCCATAATAAGTTCTGTTAATCTTTGTGTCCTCTCTAAGAGGGCAGAAACCACCTTCTTCCCTACCCCTCAGTCCTTAGCAGCTACTCCCTGACAGCTCGTTAGATTTCAGGTATACCTAATTGTAGCTGAGGCTTTAGTTGACCAGTAATGCCAATGGAAATGTCTGTTTCTTTTAAAAAAAAAAAAATACTGCAGGCTTGGTCTTACTGAAGGTGCATGCTCTCCTGGTTAGGATTTTTTTTGTTTCCTTATTTTAATTTTTTGGAGGAGGAGGAGGAAACCAAAAACTTGCTTGTATAGCACTTACGACTGAAGTTCTAGAGTATTACAGATGCAAACATTGAAGTTCATTTGGAAAGGGTGGTTTGGGATACCTTTTGAGTTGTGTTGGTGTGGAGAGAAAGAGGAGATCTTTACTGCTAAAAGCTGCTGAAACTAGAAACATCCTGTAATAGATATGTGTTTGAGGGTAACGAAATTTAGAGCAGCTGATGTCTAGCTTCTCCTTGCAGCAAAGTGGTGGAAGATGTGACCGGTAAAATCAGTTGGGTCTCATCTCCCCCAGTATACGGCAGAGCTTGGGAACTTGTGCTCAGAGCAACTGTGTAAGTGTATTGAATCAAAGTGGACTGACATTATTCAAACTAAAAATGTAGAATATGTAATAAATTCTAAATTTATTCATGTTTTGTTCTAAATCTGTGTTAAGAATTTTAAACTAAACCTAAAAGCACTTACATGTTAACTTACAAATTCAAGTTGAAATTTGAGCGTAAAGGATGAGTTGAAAAGTATGTATGTGAAGTAGAGAGTATTTGCTCTTAATATTTTTGTATTGATGTTGCTTTTCCAGCCATAGCTAATAATGTGAGAAAACACTTCTGAGCATGTGAAAGTGAGCAAATAGCTCTTGGATAATGTAATATAATTCAGACCTAAAATAACGGGGACACTCTGTCCATTGGTCTAAGAAATAATTACTATGTGCACTCTGAACATACATTGTAACTTTTGGGACACTTTTTTATTAATTCCTACGAATGGTGTACTGTATATAAACAATTTAGAATGTAGAAATAGAATCCTACTTGTGTTGCTCTGCAAGGTTTGTAAGTGGCTAACCAAAAAGGTTTTGTTTCCTTTTAGTGATTAATTATTTATGCTTAGAGTTGAGTTTGTTTCTCTATGTAAATTATTGAAAAGTATTGGTTAAAGCAGAGGAGCTAATTGTCTATAATCAAGCAATATTTTTCTGCTGTTGCTTCCAAATTGTTGCACATACAGTCTTAACAGAATGGAAAAAACT
This sequence comes from Chlamydotis macqueenii, assembly GCF_036417535.1. Taxonomy (NCBI): domain Eukaryota; kingdom Metazoa; phylum Chordata; class Aves; order Otidiformes; family Otididae; genus Chlamydotis; species Chlamydotis macqueenii. The sequence goes on from NC_141562.1 coordinate 21,994,397, forward strand.
TAAGTGTGAAGAAAACTTCTGTTGTGTTCTTAAGCAGCTTTTATGTTTTACACATTGTAATGTGAATGTAATCATTCTTGTTATGTACTTAGTTATTGTCATGGACGAATACGGAATTGCAAGCTTGCAGAGGTCTTCAGAATTTGTGCAGACTGTCCCAAAAGTATGGTTTTAAGTCAAAATTATTAATTTTAATGCTACACCAGTAAAAATCCATCTATGACAGTTCGTGGGACATACCTCTTCTAGCTCCTCCCTGATACAGCTCTCTGGACAAAGATTATTAGGTACATAAGTAGTTTCCTTATCAAGTTGTCTTTCAGCTAATTCAAATTTCAACCATAGAGCTATTTTGTATATGTCTAGGAAGCTTATTTAAAAATTAGCATAGGGATGGAGCAAGAACAGACTATGTGCACAAGCAGAACTCTAATCCTTCTGAATCAATTTTATTGTAATATACAATTTTACATGAGTCTTGTTACTTCCCATTCCTTTTACAAATTATGATGTTTTATTGGAATCAGTGGATTTCTAGTCTACTTCAATTATTGCAGAGAAATGCAACTTCCAGGGATTTTGACTGCATTGTTGTAATTATATTTAAAACAAGCAAACAGAAAACCTAGACTGTTTTTTGCCCAACTCAGTGCTCATTTGTAGCATTAATTCTATGCCGAATTCTTCCTCTAAGCCTTTGTGATTCTGAGAGGAAGAGTTGCAGGGTAGAGTAAGGATGCTCTTGATGTGATGCTGATTCCTTCCTGTTTGTGTCTTACTTCACTGGATTTAACATGAGAAGGTTGTCTTATGCAGTGTCTAATAACAAGTACTGGATGCTTAATAAAAAGGAAAACATGATCAACCCACACTTCCTTTGTGAGTGCTTGCGGCTTTCAAACCTTGTTTACTCAGTACTTCCCTGTTATCATAGATCTTGAAAGGTGAATGCAATGAGAAGAAATGATTGTTGATTGACAATTACAGTAAACCAGATTGTTGTGTATGTAGAGTAAAAGTCAGAAAAATGTTTTAACAGCAAGGTTTTTTTTTTTTCTAAAGTAATTTTTAGTACTCTAATATAATTTAAGAGGTCACTTGTTGGAGCTATTGTATTTGTGAATTGGTGAATAAACATTTTGAGCAAGGCCAAAGTTACCTGGCAAGGGAGGTAAATTGGAGGATAGTAGTCTAGCTTTCAGTATCAAGATTTAAACACAGTATTCATTTATTTCTAAGATAACCCTGAATTCTGAATATTTATTTGGGAAAAAAGTTTCTTTGGTGCCCTGCTTCAAGGCTTGAAGTTTTGCAAGTATTGCTTTCTAGCGATGCCCATAGTTTTCTGTTGTCTAAAATGGCGCAACATTTTGAATTAGATTTGTGTATTAAAGCGAGCTGTAAGAAAGGCATGCTTGGTTGTTCAGATGATGATCATGTTTTAGTCTCTCTTCTGAGACCGTATCCTTGTCTCAGTATTTGCACTTGATTTTTGCCACTTTTTGTCATGCAGGATTATCAAATTTTAGAAAGATAGGCTCACTTTACTGTGCTTCACACTGATACTCAGATGGCTCAGGTATAAGATCCAACCTTCCTCTGCACTTGGAATTTGTATATAGGTAACTAAAACCAGCAGAACAGGTAAAGCTTGGATCTGAAGGTGGAGTTCTAATGACTTGATTCTCTGACGCCTAATAAGTAGAATGATGCTGCAACCTTTCCGTCGATGTGGAGGAGGCAAATCCCTATTAGGACGCCTGTCTGCTTTGGCTGACTAATTATCTGAGTTTGCTATGCCTTTTAAAAATCTGATTGGAACTGCATTACTAGACTCTCTGGCTAAACAGTTAGGATGGCTTTCTAGGCAATCACCTTCAGAGTACCATAACAATGCAGAGTAAGCTATATGCACCAGGACTGCATTTTAGCTTGCCATCTTGCAACTTAGTTGCATTTCACAGATTTCTAAACTACTATTTTCTTTTTCCTTTGTGGCTCTAGGGCAGTTCATGCTCCTGCTTCTCTAACGGGTTAGAATAGCTGTGCTGCTGAACACTTCCTTTAGTTCTGTAGCATTCCAGGCTGGGACTGGCACTTCACAGGTGATGTTGAACGTATGAGTTTAAAGGTTAGAGGTTACAGTTTTATGGAGAGAGTGGAGAGGTGAGTCAGGATCTATATCTTGTTTTAAAACTAAAGACTAAGGGCAGATAAAAGCTTGTGAATGCTATTTCCAAGTATTGTTGTTAAGAACACTGGACTCAAATGGGAGTTTTAGGGAAAAATGAGATGTAAATAATGTTGATTGCTTCCAACAATGCAGTAGTATATCTCAACAACATCAGGGCTCTGAATCATCAGATATGATTCTTTTGGCAGGTTCCTTTGAGGCTCAAAGTTAAGATTCGAAACCCAAGGATGTGCTTTTGGAGTGGGAAGGAAAGCAACTTCAGCTTTTGTTGGGATGCACCAAGCAGCAAAATACTCATAGCCTGTTACTGACACACAGTGGAGTTGTAGAAAGGGAAGGTCAGTGTGTGTTATCTATGCTAAAAGAACTGTAGCAAAATGACAGCTTGAAACAAAACTTGAGTTTGATGTTTTTTGGTCTGATAAAAGACTATCACAAGACTACTTGGTCCTGTGGAGAACTGAGTCATTTATACCTAGGGGGAGAGTGCTGAAGTTGTACCCAGCCTGGTGCCTTTTCTACCTGCTGATGTTCATGGTTGCCGCTGTTCAAAGCACTTCAGCTTTCTTTGAGTGGCTGTTGTGCAAATAAGTCAGCCCAGTTTCTAGCCTGCTGTTGAATGGAAGATTGAAGTAATTGTCTCTGGTATTTTCCAGTAACTTCCTCTAAAACTTGGAAATCTGTCATCCTCTTGGTCTGGCACATAGCTGGCTCAAAAAGTGGACGAAAGTTTTGTGTTCAGATTTTATGGAGGGGCAGGGGGGAAGCCAAAACCCCAAAGTAAACAAGAAAAAGCCCATTCAAATATCAAGTTCTATGTATCTCCTTCTGAAACTTAATTCTAACTGCACTTAGACTTCACAAATTTATCTTAAACAGCAACAAAAAAGTGATTTGAAAAGCAAAGGCAGAGTGGAAACAAGCAATTACATTACTAGAGCATCGTATTGATACCGCTATGGAAGTGGTTAACATCTTTGAATTACTGAACCATCAGGATGGTAAAACTCTTGCAGAGAGTGCCATGGGCACAGGCAGGAGTAGTTGAAGCAATGTTGTTAAATAATGAAGAAAACTGCCACTTGTAGCTGTTACTACAGCTGCTGTAGTTATGTGATCGTGAGAGCCCATAGATTTTTGTGTAGTGTCATCCAAGCCATGTCAGGAAGGGATGTCTTGGTATATGCCAGCAATGGCTTCTTATTCTGCAGCGCTTCAGTTCCTTTTCAAGCTCTTCTCTGCACCTACTGAAACATTTTTGAGTGACATTTGAGAATGTTAATATGCATTCCAGTGTGGTTATATAAAACTAGCAGGGGAAAAAAAAGCTTGCAGCTTTTCCACTGGGCTTTTGTAAACTAGAGCTTAATTCAACAAACTAATTTAATACTTCTATCCCACAGGTCCTTTCAGGAGAGAGCATTATTCATTCTAAAGCGTAGGCTTCTTTTTAAGGAATTTTGAGGTTTTCAAATGGATTTTGAGATTCTGTACCAAAATGCTATTGACTTTCTAGGCAGTCTCAATGGATGACTTTTCCTGGGATCAGTGAAACTCATGAATATTCTAAGCAGCAACAAATATATCAAACCAGTACACTTCCTGCAGTTCAGTGAATGCAACTTGTAAGCGTTCACAGATGCTGTTCCTTAACAGGGCTTTTGTAAGGCTTTACTGTTGTCAACAGCACATCAGATGTGACGCTGTTAGCTGCTGAAACAATGTATTAAAAGCGTCCTTCCATCTTCAGCAAAGCTTATTTGTAAACCTCCTATTAATTTCTCTTGGATTAGAATTCCTATGTGAGGTTTATTCTGACATGATATAAACTTTGATCAGCTTTCTGCCTTCACAAGAAACAGACTTCAGTAAAAGTAAAATTGTATATTTTCACTTGTGCATTCATAAAAAGCAAAACGAGCCTTCGCTTAATTCAGTACACTAAGAAATATTTTTTAAAAAGCCCTCAAGATTCATTATGGTGGGAACTGTGTTCCTGAAGGTTTGTTTATATGTTGTATTTGTTTAAATTTTTTTTTAAATAAAATCTTGAAAGAGCCATGAGCATGCCTAAATCTTTTGTACAGAAATATTAATTAAAACCTTCTGTGTGTTTACACATTTTTCCTTTTTAAATCTACCAGCTTCCTGGTTAATCATCAAACAGCTTTGATACAGTGACAGATTGCCATCGGTGTTCAAGGCATACATCTTTTCAGCTTCCTCATGCAATGGACCTGAACTGCTAGGTAATCCTGGTGGTATTCCATAGCCTGTGCAGAGACTGGCTGGTTATGGCTATCCATGAAGTCAAGATGCATGAGCTGTTCTTTATTTCAAGACTGGTACTCCAGAATGTATCTTCCTGCATACCTGCTTTTTAAAAAATATTTTTTCCTACTATTAAGTTCAAATACAGCTGCTGCAATAGTTGATGATTTAAGGGCAAGGTTGTAATGTAGCATTTAGTGATGTGTTGTTGGTCTTTAGAATACTTTTTCTTGATGATTCTTTGAAGACTCCTTTTGAAGACAATGGAAAGCACTGTGAAAGGTGTCCTGTACTTGTGAAATGAGTCCTTGTTATTTACATAAGCACACTTTTTTACATCTCTCTTTTTTTTTTTTTTTTTTTTCTTTTCTTTTCTTATGAATGGTCCTGTTCATTTCACTAATGGTATGCAGTCCTGGGACTGACTGAGGACAGTGTCTTTTAAAGATGTTGGTGCCATGCCTTGGCTTTTTCATCAGCCCTTCATTCCAGGTCATGTGTCAGAAACTGCTAGTTTGGTATTCTGGGTGCTTGCTTTGCTTCCACAGGGATGGACTAAGGTATTGCGAGTTTCCCAAATGGAGACAGAGTTGTGGGATGCACAGATCACAACCAACGCTTACTAGAACACCTTCTACTAATTAAGCTATTATTAATAGTAACAGTTTGATTCCCTTAGGGGCAGGTAACTATTCATACAATGCAGGCAATTATTCCCAAACATGCTTACTCAGTTACTGGGTTCGAACAACAACTGGGAGACCTCCGCAGACGTGGCAGGCTGTCCTGATGCACCGAACAGCTTCTATGTGGATGTTTTTTTTAAAAAAAATAATAATAAAGTGCCCTTTCAGAGAATTTTTTTTTTTATTAGATCTGTATGTCATGTCATACTCCCTGCCTTGTAGTAGCGGGTGCTTTCTTGAATGCTCTCTCTTATCTTTTTTTTAGCAACCTGTTGTTGATGGTAGCATGTGCTGGTGGCCTCGAATAGAGTGAGCAGTCTTAGTGTTCCGAGTTTCTTGGTTCTCCTACATTCCACAGGACTACTAGTCTTGAGCTTACCAGTTCTTGGGAGACTTTCACGCTTTATCAGCATCTACTACTTCTTCTTTCTAGCTTGCTGTGTTCTGGTGGCTACATCTTCAACTGCACGCAAGTATCTGTAGAGTCTGTTCACGCAAACTTGCACAGAAGGGATTTTTGTGACAATGTTTGCTTGTTTCCCAAATAACAGAAGACATTCTGGGAACTGAAAAAAACTATTTTTATTTGAAAGCTATACAATGTCTTACAAACACTAACAGTTCCTAATTGTAATACTATGCTGCATGGTCAGAAACCCTGGTAGCACTGGAATTTAGGAGTGATGGTGCACTTTTCAGACAGATTGCGGTTGTTGAAGCACACTACTTCTATCTGGGCAACAGTAAGAGATTGTTTTCTGTGCACAAATGTGAATGCATTCAATTTGAGAAGGAAATGTATTTTAAAACACAGCAAATGCTTTAAATGAAGAATAAATCTGGGGATCTCTTTCCAGAGAAAGAGTGAAAGTGCAAGGTTAGCTAGTTAACACTGCACTAAACCCTCTTCTAATAAAAGTGCTCCATATTCTGTTCACTTAGAGGTCAACTTGCAAGCATCTTGAGAAGTAACCTTACAGACTACTTAACTTTTAATCCTGTGTTATTCATAAGTTTCTGGAAAGTAACTTCTTTCATTTTCAAAGCACTTGTACATAGCATACTCTGTGGGAGCTTGTGATTGGAGTGGAATAGTACAGCTGTGTACCTGGACAAGTGGTTGCTAATATGATCTTGTGGTGGTTGGCTTTCGAAGAAGTAATAGAGCAATGCACTCATCTGCCTGTTTGAGTGTAATTGCTTTAGGCACTGACAAAGGTTGTCTGCTAAACAGAAGCTGGGTGCATGTTCCCTGGTTTTCTAGTCTGTGTTACGAAAGTTGAAGGTACAAAGATTGCAGAAAATGTTAGTAGAAGTAATAATTCACTGTTTCTTTTTTAAATCTATAAGTTACACCATGATTTCCAGCTGTTTTATTTTCAGTCTCCAAATAGCTCTGCAAGATACACTAAAACAAACCCCAAACAGAAGTCTGAGACCTGTTTCATGCTGCTAACTTACATTTAACAAAGTGTCCAGTATTACTAAAAGAGCTCTGATACTGCTCAGAGTAGCTTAGAATTCAGAGGTAAAACTGAGTGTTAAGTACAAATATATTGGTATCAAAGCACCTGTAATGAAAGCTGCTCCACTTCAAGTTAATTATTTTAAAGTATAAGAGGAAGCTAAGGTAGCACCTTATGCATTTTCTGAGCAGTAAATCTCTCTGTTGGTGAACGTGATTTAAAGAAATGTAAGTGGGTATAAATATAATTTATATTTATATACTTATAAACAAAAAGAAAACCCTCCTCTCTTTTCAGAAACTTTTTCACTAAAAGGACAAAGGAACTCAAACCTGCTGTCCAAAGTGCTCCTGGTTGGAAGTTGTTTGGAAAAGTCCCACCCAGGGAAAACCTTCCAAAAGATTCCAAAATTATTCAGCAGGTGAGTAAACGTCACACAACTCTAGGTACAAAACTTGTAAAACTGAATGCATAGATATTGTAGTTCTTGGCTATTATCTCCGCCTTGTTATTCTAGAACCATAGAGTGCTCTGGAAAGACTCTTCTGGGGCTTTATCTAAAGAATAGTAGTTACTGAGAAGGAGTGTGAGTTGTATGATTATCTAGTACCTTCTTCAGTACATTTCAGTACTTATAAAATGCATGTTCCAAAAGCATATAAGCCATTTAGGTCAAAATATCAGAACTTTTATTAATTTCCTGTTACATTTTTGCCTTATTTAACAGGGTATGCTACATTTTTTAGTGGTAAAGTGACTGTGAAATACTCAAGGCTTCCTTTATGAAGTTCAGTTCTGGGTTACTTTTGCCTGTTTTGTGCAATAAAACCATAGTCATATTTGTATATTCAGTTTTTCTTCAAAGTAGATATTAATCTAGTAAAATTTATCCTCTTAAAGCACTCATGGCTATTCTAGTGCTAACAAACTGTTTGTTGCTTTTGGATTTTTTTTTTTGTTGGTTGATTGTTTTTAATCTAACTCATCTTTCCATTGTCCTTCTTGCCTAGAATACTTGCTGTATGGGTAACCTGTGACAAATTGCTTAGAATTCTGAAAGATATAATCTTGTTTCTCTTAGACTTTTAATCTCAGTCAAGGTATTTTTGATTCAAAATAGTACTGTAAGTTGAACTTATTTTGGAGTTACTGGGATACTACAGAAAGGTAATACTGATTTCTGTCCCCCGATACCAAGTTGCATTTCCATATATTTCCATATATTGTTCATGGGAGTCTGTCTTCAATTTGATAAAATAATAATAAAATGGCACAGTCTTTAAAGATGAGCAGTTGGTAATGTATAATTAACTTCATGTTAGCATGCAATCCTGAAGTTGAAAGATCTGTTGACATAAGGAAAGTGAGCGTCCCTTGTGTTGGTGCAAACAGTAACTTGAATCTCTTGAGAGCTGCTTTCTCTTTGTCTCCTTTCTTATATTCCATATAAGTGTTTGGCAGGTGCAAATGGCTGTGAATGGAGCAGTGTTTAGCCACCTTCTAGAAAGAGCTTCGTGGTGAAGAGGGCCTTTTGGGAGCAACTAAAATGAAAAATGAGAGGTTCTTTTGAAGGACTTGTAACAGGACTGGTCACACAATGAAATGTTGTAGGAAAATTAGGAGATTGCAGCAAAGTGCTATTTACTCTGAAGTAAACTGGATTAATTTTTCAACGTTTTCAAATACAATTTTCTGTATTTAAATTGTTTCCCTTTTTGAGTGGGAGAGGACAAGTGTTCTTTCTTAGTTTACTTGCATAAGGCCAACAGCATTAATTTGCTATGAAAATACTGTGGTAAATCCACATGTTTTTCCCATCCTGAGAAATGGAGAATGTGCACAATGCTACCAGTTATGTGCTTCCCATTTTCTAGTAAAAAGATGTTTGTTCTGGGGAGCAAGTCATAATCTGCAGAAATAGTCGTCTTCTCTTATCTTGTTGTCATTCAGTGACTGTTTTTCTTTTTAAACTGTAGTGTTCCCACTTTTTAACTTCTCCAAAGTGGCAGAAAAGCAACTATATTAAAACCATCTATTGTCTTTAAACATGATTGAGTTGGTCCTGGTCACTAGTCATGTGGTTTGTGTTATAATGGTTGCCAGATTAGGGTCACTATTGGATTTATATAATCTTGAGTAAAGTGTCCGTAATAGCTAATATTTTTAGCTTCTAATTTAAATAAAACATGCATGGTGTTTAGATAAAGCATCGTGAACAAAGATATACAGTTATGAAAGGGGGAATGCAGATTGATGGTGTACTCTGCACAGAGAGCTACAATACCTGAGAAAATTTGATTCTTAAATTGAGAGGTGACCCTAATGTCTCCATATTTAACATATGTCAGATGTCTTTAAAATTTACAATCTAGCTTCTTCTGCATATATGTTTGAAGAAAAGAGTGGGGTTTTTTTTTCTCAAAAATGTTCAAATTAGCTAAGCTGGCAATGGGGTAAAATGAATAGAGGCACTTCTGGTTATTGAAGATCCTACATGGAGCATCTCTACAAACTTCCAGATTGACTTTCTAAATTGAAGTCAAGAGATCAAGTGTGATCTGAAATAAAAACCTGCATTTTTTTTCCCAATGTTTTTAGCCATCTGTGATCAGAACAATGGCTACTCACTGTTTATCAGCTTTTATAAAATGAACTTCTAGGTGTGAGACTATGCAGGTAGAATAGGCTTAAGCTGTAGGCAACTTGCCCGTGAAGGAGTTCATGGTAGTTCATTATTTGCAACAAGTCTTCCCATTCCTGAGTGGCTGTGGTGTTCTGCATGGTTGAACACAAAGTTCTATGATTTCACTGATGCCAGTGGCCAGCTTTGGGAGGGTGCAAATAAACCCTTAGTTAAGGAAACTCAGTAATGAGTCAGCATCCTTCAGATGAAAAATGAGATCTTAAGAAGCCCTTTTGCAGGAAAAATTAACTTGCAACAGGAAAAACTTTGTAATTAATAGAAGGAGGAAGTCTTTTAGGTAAGGGTAATGCTTATATCAAAGGCTTATGGCAATATTGTGAAGCTTAAAGGACTTTCCTATTAGTAAAACAAGAAAAAGATTGCATCACTGTAGATTTATAGTCGAAAGGGTGGTAGAGCTCATGCCTTGTTTCCATCCTGGCTGATGGAAGCCTCCTGTGTTATCTTTGTTTTGGTAAGGATGAGGTACTAAATGGATAATTATAATCAAATGAATGCTTGTGGCTCCCAGAGACTGTCTGTCAGCTAGACATTCTATATATGCCTCTGCATGGAGGTCAGGTAGTGATTCTAATATCTTGAATAACTTCCAAGAAAATCTGGAAACTTAATTTGGGATACTGTTTCAGACATTTTTCAGACAGTGATGCTAGCCAGCTCTGCCTTCAGAGATTGATGAATATTACTGTAAATAATTTCTTTGCAAGTTTCTTAGCATATGTAGAAAAAGATAAACATTTTTGTCAAAAAGCAACTGGCAGGGCTTGCCTGGCTGGGGAGATGGCAGAGTCCCCTGCGGCTGTGCTGCCATCAGCATGCTTTGGGCGAGATGCTCTAGCTCAAACTGGGTCAGAGGTTGAAAGTTCTCGGCAGCTGTCTCTCCTCGCTCGCAGCTGCTGGCACGCTCGTCTCTCCTTGGATTTAGAGCTGCCCAAGCAGGATGTGATTGAGGCCAACTCTTTTGCTGGACATCTCCCTCCTCTGGGCTTCCTTCCTTCACTGTTTTTTAAAAAGGGAAAATAGCTAAACTCCTTAGGACTGCAAATGTCAAACGCTTTTGATGGTTTTAGGAAGTGTGCCTTTTTTCATTAACTAACTGCAGCTAATAGAACTGATTATAAGAAGTATGTGGTCATTAATGATCAGTCTGGTAAATTTTTTTGGTCTGTACAGAAATCTGCTTTAAATTAGACTGCTGAAATATTTTAATACAGAAGCATTTAAAGGAGAAATTGACTTGTGGGCTGATGTTTAACATTTTGTGGTGTATTGACTGAAGTCTAAGTTCTCTTTAAAAATGCAAGCTCAATTTCATTTTTTGTGCTTATGGTTAAAGAAAAGAGCTTTTAATCTCCGATCAAAATGATTCTGATTATCAAGTCATTTTGTTTAGTTCTTGTTTTTTATTAAAGCTATCTTGGATACCTTTTATTAATTTGTTTAAAGCATCATGGTGATTTTTTTTTTCATAATATACCTGAATACACTCAAAATATATAACTGCACACTGCAAGATAAAAGTAAAACATAGACAAAATTCACTTTATCAACAGTTTTAACAAAGTACTGTCAGTGGTAGATAGCTTCAAATGAAGGAGGAAAAAGCTTCTTTTCTATTTAAATCTGACACACCGTGAAAAGCTTGGAGTGATTTAGAAATGATTGCTTATTCAGAAGTGAAGCAAAGCCATCTTTTCCAAAAGCTGTTGCCTTGCATACAAAATAGAAGGTATTAATTTTTGACAGACTGTTAAATACTAATGCTGATTTTGATGTCTGGGTCACTGTCCTACAAATAACCTCTGAAAATATTTTTGGGTGGGTCTGAAATAAAAAAAAAAGTGCTTGAGGGCTAAAAAACTCAGTGTCTTCACTTGCATATTTTTCCAATGCTGTTATCTTCAATCTGAAGTCTAACAGAGAAACTGCATTCACTGAATCGGCAGAACTCCCATGGTCTCCCAGGGACAAGAGTTGTCTGAGTTTTTTGTCAGAGGAACAGATGCATTTTTGAATTTGTTTTCATGCAACTGGGGCCTTCTGACTTGCAATATTCTTCCCTCCAGTCTTTATTGTTTTAGTTTAGCAGTGCGTGAAGCTCTTAATGCTTAGAAAGTGTATATGGTATGTTTGTCAACAAATCTAAGGACTGAATATCTGAAAGAAGTAGGTAAATACAGTGCCAGATGCTTTTTCATAGGAGGGGTTCTTAAGCAAATAGTTATCTAGATAGAGGTCATGTTGGCTTGTCTTGCACCACTACTGGAGAGAAGAGAAGAGAAGGGCAAGAGTTCTACCTCTTCAGCAGATATAGGTAGAAATACCTTGGTAACAAAGGACCTTGAAACCAGAACTGACAAGTGAGGATATTGAGTCTTGCAAGGAACATGTAATGCCTGAATATAACAATTTCTCTACTAGCAGCAGTGAGAAGACTGTGATGGTTTTCTTTGTAGACACTGTAGCAGTCAGATTCTCAGGAAACATCTGTTGTCTTTCCAGAGTCACATGTAGCTAGTAAAATGCTGTGCTAGAGGTAAAACAAAGTGTTATGTTGAAGTCTTTTGAAGGCCTTCCCCAGTGTTTTAGACTTTACAGTTATTATCTTGTCAGTAAAACGGTAATGAAACTGGTAGGGCATCAGTGAGACAAATGCCTCCTTTTGTTTGCAAAAAGGACATAAAGTGCGGTCCAGCTCCAGGGCCTACTCAGCTGCTTTGATAAGGAAAACTTGTCAAGGAGCACTTCTCATTATGTCGTTGCTTATGTTGGTGGCACAAATGCATCTTCAGGGGAGTACTCCACAGTGAGCATGGGACTAATGTTTTGAAAATACTGCAGAGGTGTTGGCTTTCCTGATGTCAATTCTTCTGATGGCTATTTAAAAAAAAAAAGTCTCTAAGGTCAACTACAAAGAGTGTTGAAGCAAACTTTCTCTTTCTAGAGCTTGAAAAAAGAATGCATGAGCATTGTGCATATTTTCATTTCTGTCCTTGGACATTGTTGGGTTTTGGGGAAACAATCTAGAAATAATCTTGCGGTAATAAAAATAGTAGAACATCTTTTACTTTGGTGAGACACTAGATTTTTTTTTTTTTTTTTTTGGTCTTCTAGACCCTCTTTTTGATGAGATGCCTTCCCCTCTATTGGGACTTTGAATTTCGTTAGCAAAGAATGACACAGATAAAAGTAATTGGTTTTTCTTGTCTTAAGAAGTGAGCATTTGAAAGTTAAGCAGACCTGTGCTGGTGAGCTTGAGGTGCTGTGATAGCAAAATCATCATCTAGGCAGGCTGTATCAAATTCCAAAAGGACAGGATTTACCAAAAAGATTCAGCTGGTAAAGATGCTGTCTTCCATTGACTTTTTTAAAAGTGTGTTGTGTTCTTTTTTTAACGTAAGCCTTATCCTTCTGAGACTGGCATGGTACTTCAGTACTGAAAAGGAGAAAATAGTATGGCAAGGGAGAAGGAAGCCTTTAAAGTGCTTTTTATTACTCTGGGGTATGCATGGTACAAGAACAATGCAGATATATTCAGGAATAATGTTGAAGGCATGACAAAAAGCTTATTTTCCTTCTTCTAGGTACTGTAATCCAATGCTTAAAAGCAATGGCTCTGGGTTTTTTTTATTTTTCTTTATTTGGTTGGGGTTTTTTTCTTTTCTTTTTCTCTCCCACCCCTTCCCCCTGCCACTGTCTTTAAGCTTGTCTCTTCCGTTAGAAAACAGCTTTAACTTTTTGAATGGAAACTTGCAGAGCTGTGGTTGTAGAGGGTCTCCTGTAGCAAAGCATGTTCTTGCCCGATTGCCTTGCTCCACTGTGATAGGAGGGGTTTGGGATTGCTGCTTACAATCTTACCTTTTATTTAAGTGACTATTTCAAAGCCTTACAAATGTATGTGAGTTCTCATTAGCTCACCAGTGAGGTTGAAGTGTAGTCTACTTTGAGCTTTCAGTTTAGAAATACTAATTATAATATGGGGAAGTGGGGGCCTTAAAAGGCCTGCTCTAAGACACTGTGCTGTTTAATGACATTTTCTACACCCATGTTAAACAGAAAAACTCAAACACTTAATGTGGAAATTCTGTTTGAAAGTTACCATAGTATTTTGTTTCTTGCTGGATAAGCACTCAGCTACCTTTTTTTCCTCTCTCCACAGTGCAAGTACTATTTTTAAGTATTCATTTCAAGCTTTAAAGCTAACTAGCTTATAGGTAAAGATCTAGAGGGGTATGAGATGCAATCTAAGATGAGCTGAATGAAAGCAAGGTCTTCAAGATTCATCTTCAGGGCAAACAGTTTCTGTTTTCTTGTGTCAGCCTATAGACATTGTTCTTTCCTTTTTAATAGTGTATCTTCCAAGGCTAGGGTTTAAATCGGTGTCACTTCCATGGATGATGTTAACTGGGGAGAGATGGTACATCAGGGAAGGCCGTTTGTTGTGCGCTTGAGAAGTGCCTTGGAAGAAGATCTCCCTTCGAGCAAAGATGCTGATTGCAGAAAATAAAAAAACTTCAATTAAAACAGAAAGATAGTGAGACATCTATGCACATCTTGCACAAGTGGGAAGTCTTTGTATGTGTTTTTGTATATTTTTGAGGGCTGGAGGAGAATGATGAACAACCACATCATATTTCTTCAGACACAGAGTATAAATAGTTTACATGTGAATTTAAATTTTGGCTTGCATGTTGCTATATTGTAATGGTCTTTTTCTTCATTTATTCACTAAGGCTTTGCTTCTGTTTTTCTCATTAGGATGACAGTTCTGGCAGTCTTGCGTCAATATCTGCTCTCAGTCTGTTAAACACAGGGGTATGAAATTTAATATATATTTATTCTAGTTGTATTCAATGGCATGCATGGGACTATGTAGCACTCATTAAAATAGAACAAACATCACATTTTCACAGTAGCATGAATATTTTGTGGCACTAACCATCAACTCATTAGATACCATTAGTAAAATAAATAAGCAAATAAACTTCACACATAAGTATCACTAACAACTTAAAGTGATAGAATATTATTGTTACTGTTTATATTGCATGTTCTTAAATAGCAGAAAATAGGTAATGCTAGAGCTTGACAGTAATCTACTTTCTATGTTTGCTGTGCCTCCTTGCTTAATGGTAAAAGTTGTTAAAAGGCTTAATTTGTAATATTTTTGAACACCTTGTATTAGCTTTGAAAATTGATATCCTAGAATCTTTTTTTTTCCCCTGTCACTAGGTCACACAAGCTATTAACTGTGGCATTTCAGAACTCAGATGCTTTTAATCACTATTTCCAATATGAAACTGGAAACTTAGAAGTAGCTGTTGAAACTTTTGTTATATGCTATTAGGACTTCTATTTGCTGTGGCAGGTATCCTTCTGAAATTGGTTTGACGCACGTGCCTGTTACTTTGAAAACTTTTAATGTAATCCCACACCCTATGTTAAACAGGGGTAGTACAAGTTGGCTTTTTTGTTTTGTGAATCTGTTACTCTGGCTTTGTGAAACAGAGCAGTAGTGCAACTGCTAGTTGATATGTGATGCCTCTGGTTCGTGTTACATGGTCCAGCCACTCTCAGCTCTTCTTTATTGGGCCCAAATCCTCTGGCTTCATGCTCTTTTGTAAACAACAAAAGATGAAACTTGATGCAACTTGTTTGTTTGTTTTATTTTTTCCTTAATTGGCTATTTAACAAGTGAAGATGGATGGCATTACTTTGGAAGGTTGACCTAGAAACTCTTTGGTATTTGTTTGGTGTTCTGTCTTACTGTGTGAGGATTAGCACTTTCCCCTCCATCAGTGTAGGTTCTTCTTTCTATATTGCCTGCAAGTTAGGAAAGAATGTACTGTTCCGTCTGTCCTGATAGCATCTGGCGTTAGTTCTGGAAAAATGTCTAGTTTATGACTCGGAATTTTTTGGTGACATCCACTCTTGCTATAAGCACTTCTTTGTTATTAATCACCTTGTAACCAGTAGCTCAGCAATTCTAGCATTTAACCTGGGGAGGGGGACACATGATGATACAGGAAGGAATCCTTATGCATTAGTAGAAATTCTTCTTACACAAATTTTCTATTAGTTTTATTAAGGTGATGTAGGTGGGTACTCTCCTAAGTGATTCCATTAATGCCTTCATTCTTGAATGATCAACTCTGCTTGAAATGAAGGGAAGTAATCTTTTGTCATTGTGTTTCTAGTTAGCTGTACAATATTGTGAAAGTAATCATATAGATGTTTTTAGAGGCTCATCTGCTCCACAGTTGCACATTTTGTGTAGAGGAGGGAGAGGTTTAAAACCACTTGCAGAATATATGGCAAGCCCCATTGTTTCCTCAACAGAAGTCATGATTGACTAAAACCTGTATTGGGCTTAAAATTTTGAGGGAGTAAAGCATGTTAAAAAAACCTGTAATACACAGGGTGAATGCTCTGTTTAGTTGAAGTATTAGTATGCCTTGACATACTAATTTATACTATTGTAAATAGAGGCAATCCTTCAGATACTGAGGGTTAATTCAGTGTTGCCGATCAGGTCACTTTCTCCTCCAGCATACATAAAACATAATTGGATCTGTGGTGCTTAATCTGTATAATTGGTTCTTTCAGAACTGTGAGGACTTTCAAAATCCTTGTAATCCAAGGCTTTTATCACTCATTTCCAGGAGTTCAGCTTTTGTTGTTGGATCCTAGATAGATCAAAACTTATGCCAGCAAGACACATGTTAAATTTAATGGTAAATATTTATTCCTTTAAAGCTTTATAGTTTGGGCACTATAGATGCAAGTTTGTCTTCTCAAATTGAATCATTATGTGCATGCTTAGTTAAATACTTTATCCCCACAAGCATACCCTACTTAGGGTCAACTAATGCTTTTGGAATGCTGCGATGCAGCTGGTTTTCCTTCTGTAAGTTAGTTTGCTTAGATGCTGGAAGAAGCAACTATGGGCAACTATGCATACGTTACACAGTGCAATCCAGTAGTGTTTAGAGATCTCTAAAGTAGCTCTGAATGGTCTAGCTGTCTTATGGTTCTTCTGAGGAAGGATGAAAGAAACTTGAGTTTTTTGTTTTCCATGTAGATATCAAAAAGGTGCAGACAATAAAGACCTGTGCAAGTCTATTATTTTTCTTTTGTTTAAAACACATGGCATTTGGGGGTTTTAGTTTTTGTTTGTTTTTTTAAAGAAGTTAAACTTAGGATATCTTTATCTTCTTAAACACAAAGGCGGTTTATAAGCACAAGACTTTTTTTTTCCCAGCCTAATTTAACTTTTTATCTGTCTGTAGGTTAATAGACTTACCTGTACTACTGTAGGAATAAATACCAGAAATACAAGTTGCTCCACATATCAAAGTGCTCATAAACATATTGTCACAGTGCTTTTCAGGAAAAACATGCTTTTAGCCTCTTAACAGGTTTATTATTGGCAGTAGATGAGAGGATGCAATTGCAGCCTTAGTAAGGAGATAAGTATTCTTACTTTCTATTA
This sequence comes from Chlamydotis macqueenii, assembly GCF_036417535.1. Classification (NCBI taxonomy): domain Eukaryota; kingdom Metazoa; phylum Chordata; class Aves; order Otidiformes; family Otididae; genus Chlamydotis; species Chlamydotis macqueenii. The sequence goes on from NC_141562.1 coordinate 22,011,210, forward strand.
AAGCTGAGATTTGTTTTTCTTTATCTATTTTAGGATTGTGAAATGTTCTCTATATTTTAATAAATAGCAGATAAGCTGCAATAAAGATTTTTTTAAAAAACATTCCCTAAACTATTGAAGCCATACAGTTCCAAATTTTTTTTTTTTCATAAACACATCTTACATAGTCTTGAATCTTAGCTGCCAACTGTTCCATGCTCTGACATATGCCATGTGTGTTAAGCATTTGACATTTAGCTTTAAATTGTATTTTTACCTTGTTATGAAAGAGTATTAGTTCACACCTTTTAAAGTGAAATTCTATGTCAGGTCAAGCTTTTTATCCCATGCCAAGAATTTTAGATTCTGAATCAAATGTGTGGTTAAGACTATTGGATTATTTGCGTCTATTCATACAAAATATTCTAGGAAAAAGAAGGTATTTTAGTTGCAGGAACTGGTGAATTCCATATATGTCTGATGCTTCTGGGGTCTAATCTCCAAATAAATTTCCTAGAGCATAGGCTTCTTGAAGAAGCAGCATCTTTCATTGGGAAGTTCTGATACTTTGGAATATATTGCATCTTGAGGAATGTGCAGCTGTGACAGTTTGAGCTTGGAGTTATTTTGGTCTCTGCTTTGACTCTTTCTAGTAACGCTTACAGTCTTCCTTTTCTGTGCATGTTTTCTTTTCTTGCAAAAACCAACTGTTCATAAAGTGTTTGTAGTTCCAGAAACAGTTGGGTAATGAGTTCTGCCTTTTGAGGAAATTCCTGTTGAAGATTTTTTTTTTTTTTTTTTCCCATCCATTGCTTTGGAAATAGTATATCAGTTCTTAGCACGTACGATAGCCAGAAGCACTAGCACTATTCAGATGTGTTGTTTGTAATAAAAAGGTAAGAGTGGCTCCATTTCTAATGTCCATCTTGCACTGCTTTTTTTTATTTAACTTGCATACAAATTAGGTATGCAGGAATGTTGAAAAGATTGGTACTGTTTGAGCTTCCTCATCTCAGACCACTAAATGAACTTGATTTTGTGACTCTTGTTATGAGGTGCTGAAAAGTGTGAAAGGAAATCAGAACTTTTACCATATGAGAGATGAGGTTGCTACTGTACTGCAGACTGGATGCTGGGTGATACCACAGGGTGCGTTCCTAATTTAAGAATATATTGGGGTATCCCGAGGTATAAAGCATCGTAGGAGTGCCTGTAATGTCTTTATTGTTTTAGGTGTAGTGAAATAATTTGAGGCTTAGGAGTATGTATATTCATGCATACAGTGAATGTTGGGTTTCTGACTTTTCTTGTGCTTGTGTGAATTACAACAGAACTCCAGTGATTCTGTATGTCCAGATGTTCAAGATGCTTGTTGGAATGTGCCAAATTATGTTGGTTGCATATTATTTTCAATCAAAAGTTGTCTTAGGAGCCATCCCTCAGGAGAGGAATATGTTCTAGAAAACTTGTATAGCCATTGTTCTTGGCCAGAGACTTAGAAGTATTTAGAACTAAGTTGTATTTAAGAACGGTTGGCTAGTAGCTTTTAAGTTACTGTCTTTACGAAGAATTAGATTTTTAGTGTGAATATATGTATAAATGATGATAGGAAACAGTTGCTCGCTCTCTTTTTCTTTACAAGGTGCATACCTGGGCTTTTCTTATAGAGAGAAAAGCAACAGAGCTTCTCCTGTCCTTGAAATAGCAGGCTGGTTGCTATAGGTTTGTGCCTGCCTTTCCAGAGCACTAACAAAATGAATTATTTGGTATGCTCCCATGGGGCAGAGTATGATACAGTGGTTAAAGAGTGGATGGCTGGAAGGATAGCTAAAGATCTGGGGGGAAAACCCAAACACTTCAAAAGATGCTGAGAATGTTTGAGAACCATTCTTTGGCTTTTGTTTTGTGGAGGTGGAATCACCTTTTCTCATCAGTTAAACTATTGTTGTTTTGACTCCCACAAACCAGAAAAAGAAAAGGGTAAGAAGTCCAGATAACACCTCAGAATGTGAGAAGTGTAGTGGCATGTAGTGCATGTGGCCTTACCACTGTGAACATACCTGATCTCCTCTGATCTCTGAAGCCAACAGGTTCAGCCTGGTTAGTGCTTGGATGGGAAACCACTTGGGAATACTGAGTGCTGTAGCCTCTGTCTAGCAAGACTGGTGTCTCTGTCCTTGGTGGTATTAAAAATCTGGCTGAACAAGCCCCTGTGCAACCTGCTGTAGTTAAACTTGCTTTGAGCAGGAACACTGGACTAGATGATCTCCAGAGGTCCCTTCCAACCTCAGTGATTCTGTGGAAACTTCATCTTGAGATGAGATTAACATGTCTTCATTGAAGTTATACTTTTTAGATCGTTTAATATATTATGCCCAACATGGAAGAACAGAAAATTTGTTAGAGATTGTTAAAATGGATATGGTAAGGGGGCTGTTGAGCAGCAAGTGTTAATACACCTTAGTGCTGGGCAAACACTTTATATCTTCTCTGGAAATCTGAGGCTACTGTCGTGTTTGTACGAGATCTTTTCCCATTGAACTTTATGGACTTCAACTGTGTACTGAACTTTTAAGCTATACAGTAGCTTTAAATTTGTCAGCTCTGTTTCTATACTGCTGTCAATGAACACTGAATGTGTAAAGCTTCCTGGGAGAACTAATGTGTACAAGAAGCTGTGTATTAGCTGAGAGATTCATTTGGGAGCAGTGTTTACAGCTTGTTATGTTTGATTGGGAAAATACATGACCTAATTAGTAATTGATTTTTTTTTAATTTTTGATGACTTAAGACTTTTTGTTTAATCTGAGACTGAATTTACTTACACAATTACTAAAGCAACAGATGTACAAGAACAAACTGTCTTTAGATAAAAAAAAAGATAGCCTGTACAAGTTAGAGCTCAGTTGGCTGTGCATAAGAATAGAGCTGTGTGATCTGTGAAAACACTTTACTAAAGTGCCTTAAACTTTTTCTCTTAAAAAGATTATTTTTCAACTCTTAGTATTTTATATTTGAATTCCAACATGTGGAAGACTTGTGGAGAAACTAGTATTCAGCCTTCATGCCTAACGAGAGCGTGAACCCACAAGCTAACTTGGTTTGGGAATAAATTTAAAGTCTTCTCACAGATAACCTTTTACGATTTGCTGGATCATAAGAAGGGGTTTCCCAGTAGCTCAGCAGTAATTTCTTATTTACAGAAGCTAAAAAAGAGGGAACAGGAGATTTGAGAGTTTCATCTGGCTCTGTCTAGACTTTTTCCTGAAGACTGTCTCATATTTCTGTTTTGTTGAGTTGTTCTGTGGAAAAAGGAATGGGACACTTTCTTCCTCAGAATCTTCTGTGTATTAAAGACTCTTAATTTTTTTTTTTTATTTCTATGTAGATTGCATGTTTTAACCTCTTAGGAAGAAATTATGTGAAACAGACTTGTAATGATAAATATTGTTATATTGTTACTGAGTATAGTGTAGGTAGTTCTCAACAATGTGGGTTTGATGGTCTTACTAAAGGCTTCAGAAAGGTGAGAGTTACCAGATCTTAAAGGTGGCTAGAATCAAAAGGAATGAAGTGGGAAGACATACATGTTCTTGATTAGTGGTTTTTGCTGTTGTTTGGTTGGTTGGGGTTTTTTTGGTCAACTTCACAGTTTACTTAAATATAGTTGCACAGTTAATTAGTTTGGGAAGATCATGCAGATTTCCTAGCTGTAACTGATTGTTGGGTGCTCAGTAGTAATATTGAACTAGAATAGATTAAGCATTGATACGAGAAACTGCTTTGTCATTCATCTTTACTTAGCAATCCTAGAAAGCTGCACTGTCTTGCTATAAACAATTTCAATTTGTAATGTTAGCTCCTTGCTGTCTTAGTTCAGCCCTGATCGGGACCAGACTACGTGGTCTCTCACTCCCCCCACCTTCCGAGAGAACAGGGAGAGAAAATATAAGGAAAAACGGCTCAAGGTTTGAGATAAGGACAGGGAGAAATCCTTAAAGTTACCGCCACAGGCAAAACAGACTCGACTTGGGGAAAACTATTCTTTATTACTACAAACAGCAGGATAATGAGACAGAGAACAAGATAACCTCCCCCCACCCCTCCCTCTTCCCAAGCTTAACATTATCTCTACTACCTTCCCCTCCCTGAGCGGCACAGGGGGGAAGAGGGAATGGGGGTTGCGGTCAGTTCATCATATGTTGTTTCACGCCGCTGCTTCATGGTCGGGGGAAGAACTCCTCACATTCCTCCCCTGCTCTGTTGTGGGGGTCCCACCCCTACGCCACAGTCCTTCGTGGAACTGCTCCGGCGTGGGTCATCTCTTCCACGGAGTTCAGTCCCTTCAGAACAGCTGTCCCAGCGGGCCCTCCACGGGCCACAGCCGCCTTCAGGCATCCACCTCCCCCGGTACGGGGTCCTTCATGGGCTCCAAGTGGATCTCTGCTCCTCCGTGGACCTCCATGGGCTGCAGGGGGACAACCTGCTCCACCATGGTCGTCACCACAGGCTGCAGGGGAATCTTGGCCAGGAGCCGCATTACTCCTCCCCCTCACTTCTGAACTGACCTTGATGTCTGCAGCCGTTCCTCACAACAGGCTGGTAGATGTCTCTCGGGATCTTTTTTACATCTTATTCACTTCTCATCTCCTCTCCACTTCTTGCAGCTGTGCCGGACTGAGTTGGGCCCAGTCGGCCGCCTGGCGAGAGGCCAGAGGGTGAGGCCTGCAAGGCCCATGAGCCCTGCGCCCTCCCCCTCTGCGCCTCTGCCCCTGCTCAGCTTCTTCACATCTTCTCTCCTCTCTTTTTTTTTTTTTTCCTCCTGTTTTCCCCTTCTTAAATACGTTATCACAGAGGCGTTATCACGGGACGTTCTGCTACCAATCGGCTCGGCTTTGGCCAGCAGCAGGTCCGCCCTAGGCCCGGCCAAGTCCACTGAACAAAGGGGAGCGACTTCTAGCAGTTTCCTACAGAAGCTACCACCTTAGGCCCCCCCTCACTAACAAAACCATGACATACTTTAATATTAAATAATTTAACTTTATTTAGTAAGTGTTAAGTAATATTATGCTTACTAATTAGAAGGGAGGCTGAAAGTTGAAACTTAATTTTTATCAATAATGTTGTTTAGGAATATGAAGCACGGACAGGAAGAATGTATAAACCTCCACCTCCATCAGCAAGACGTAAAAATATTGAATTTGAACCACTTTCAACTACTGCTTTGATCTTGGAGGATCGACCAGCGTAAGTATGATTCTGCTGTGGAACTGATGGTGACTGCATTTTAGATATGCTTCTGATGAGCTAAACTTCACAAGTCTTACACAAAAGTATCATTGGATTATTCCATCCCAGGTAATAGCCTAACAAATACTTCCAGAAGAACCTTTAAGTATATTATAGTCTGTATGAGGAATTCTTTTTCACTGTAATAGGATGACTAGTCTGTTTATCTACTGTATATCACAGCTGCCTGTGACAGTGTTGTGGGCACCCTTAATCAGGAAAATTCCTGAAGACTTTTTGTGGATTTCTTCACTGCCGTTTCAGTGAAGTGAAACTCCTTTCTCCTTCCCCCATTTGGGAAAGTTAATTTCCTGTACCAGTTGGGAAGACTTAGCAGTGGCAGTTGTTACTTCAGCAAACCTGGACTTGGCTTACTGGAAGAGTGTTCTGGTGTTTTTGGGTTTGGTTTTTTTTTGTTGTTGTTGTTTGGTTTTTTTTTTAAAAAAGAAAAAGAGAAAAAGTATTGGGTAACAGTGGGAAGAGTTACCTTTTCAAAGACAAGAAATACCTTCCTCTCATAAATGCTTAATGCTCATTTTGTATCTGGCAACTGCAGTTAAATGCTTTGGTACCAAGGTGAGTGTTCAGTGAAACTGTTCCTTGCCCCTGTTCCAGTTATGTTTTTGTGGTGCCTTAGAACTACAGCTGAAGGCAAGGAAACAGCAGATGAAGATGCAACAAAAACTGCATTAGGTACAAATAAGAACAGTAATGAAAAATGGGTAATAAATTGGTCAGTATTTTTAGTTATACAGTTGTTGTGGTTTAGCCCCAGCTGGCAGTTTAGCACCACGTGGCTGCTTGCTCACCCTTCCCCCTCCCTAGGCGGGCTGGGGAGAGAAAACAAGCAAAAGGCTTGCGGGTCGAGATAAGGACAGGGAGAGGTAATTCAGCAATTACTGTCACGAGTGAAACAGACTCGACTTGGGGAAAATTATTAACAACCAAACTGGAGTAGGGTAATGAGAAACAAAACCAAATCTTAAAAGCACCATCCCCCCCACCCCTCCCTTCTTCCCAGGCTTAACTTTACTCCCAAGTTCTCTACCTCCTCCCTGCCAGTGACACAGAGGGACAGGAAATGGAGGTTGTGGTCAGTTTATCACACATTGTTTCTGCCGCGCCTTCCTCCTCAGGTGAAGGCGCGGCATTCCTCCTCACATTCCTCTCTTGCTCCAATGTGGGGTCCCTGACATGGGAGACAGTCCTCCCTGAAGTTCTCCATCATGAGTCCTTCCCACTGGCTGTGGTGCTTCACAAACTACTCCAGCGTGGGTCCCTTCCATGGAGTGCAGTCCTTCAGGAACAGACTGCTCCAGCATGGGTCCCCCAAGGAGTCACAAGCCCTCCCAGCAAACCTGCTCCAGTGTGGGCTCCTCTCTCCATGGGTCCGCAGCTCCTGCCAGGACCCTGCTCCAGCGTGGGTCCTTCATGGGCTACGCCTCCTTCAGGCATCTGCCTGCCCCTGTGTGGGGTCCTCCCCGGGCTGCAGGTGGATCTCTGCTCCTCTGTGGGCCTCCATGGGCTGCAGGGGGACAACCTGCTCCACCATGGTCGTCACTATGGGCTGCAGGGGAATCTTGGCCAGGAGACGCATTACTCCTCCCCCTCCTTCTCCACTGACCTGGATGCCTGCAGTTTTGTTCCTCTCCCATATTCTCACTCTTCTCTCTCTGCTGTTTTTCCAGTGGTTTTTTCCCCCGTCTTAAATATGTTATCACAGAGGCGCTACCACCGTTACTGATAGGCTCGGCCTTGGCCAGTGGCGGGTCCGTCTGGGAGCTGACCAGCATTGCTTCTGTCAGACACGGGGGAAGCTTCTAGCAGCTTCTCACAGAAGCCACCCTTGTAGCCCCCTCACTACCAAAACCTTGCCACGCAAACCCAGTACAACAGTCTTCAGCAATCTGAAGGAAAGAGGAGGACCTGCTGACTAGGAACACATGCTCTGAGGAGAGCAAAGCTTTCAGATTGCACCTTGAGAAAGCTTGTGATGGCACTGTTAAATGTTTGCTCTAATCGGTTCCAGTTGGGAAAAGGAAAATAGAACATACAGGGTTTTCTTTGATGTTCTCTCTAGTGAGAGCTCATTCAGTGCTAAGACAGAAATGTCGTGAATGGAGGTACGAATTGCTATGTTTGTTTTTTTTGGTAAATGCATTGTTTCTTTTACTTTATGCTGAAGATAAGATATACAGTAACTGATTTGCTCGTGCTTTTCTGTACTTTCAAAATATCACAATTCAAAAACTAACATAAGTATGTTTTTACAAATGACACTTCTGCTTGTTTCAAACTGTTGTGCCATCGCAAGTATGTAATACGTTGCCACAATCTCATCCTTGAAAATATATTCTGCTCTGACTTTCATTGGAAATATTAATAAGTGGTCTTTTCTGCTTGTATAAGAGGAGATAGAAAGCTTTTTTTTTCTGTATTAAGACAAAACTGTCTTCTGTTTATTTTGAACCAAAGTAGACTAGAGATTGGGTAAGAGTCTGAGACTAAACATTTTGTTCTGATTTGTTTTGGAATGAGTCTACTTGGTCAAAAGGAAGTGTGTGTTTGGCAATTAGGGCGTCACTATGCAGCCAATAACCAAACACATTTTAAGCTGGTGAACTTGTAGCACTGCAGCAAGCTTCCTTAGCTTTAGCTCTGCCATAAATGGAGATCCATCCTTCCTTTAGTAAACCTGTCTTCTTTTTTAGGGAGTTTTAAAGGGCTGACTGTAATGAATAAAAAACTTTACCTTTTACTGAAAATACATCATCATAGATTTCATATGAACAAATGGAGTATCAATATGCAGGTATATTTAATGATTAAAATATGCATGTGCAGAAATGCATTGCAATAAGTAACTATATAAAATATTGATGTTTCCCTTTTTTTACTTCATGCAAACTTCATTTGAGCAACATTCCAGATGATCAACAAATCTAATAACCCTGTTTTGGGGGAAGATGTAGTAGAACTAATAAACAGAAGCAGTAAACATCTGGTAGTTCTCTGCTGCTATTACTGAAACACTGGTAGTGTGACAGCCCCAAAGCTCAACTTAGAGAGAAGCCTAGAAATGGTTCCGAAAGTCATTTGTGTGCATTGAATTCAGGATCAACTTGTTTTCAGAAATCTTCCTGCCAAATCAGTGGAGGAGGCTTTACGTCACCGACAAGAATATGATGAGATGGTGGCAGAGGCAAAAAAACGAGGTATGTTAACTGCCAATAATCACTATAAATTTTTAAATGTGCAACAAAAATAAAGTAATTTCTGGCTTGTAGGCTAGCAGGAACAGTAAAGAACAATCTTGTTTAATATCTAGATTTTTCTCTGGTACATATGTGCACGCAGTTAAAAACAACTCAATTATCAAATTGTTTTCTTACTACACTACAGTGAATGTAACTAGGTTCAGAAGTCAGTTTAACCTTTTGATGATTCCTGTGGGCCCCCCCCCCCCCCCCCCCCAAATGACTTGTGTAATGTGATCAGCTAGAAAATTTCTGGATACTCAAACTCATTTTTCAAGCTGTGTTGCTGCAGTTGCCTCTGAGAGCCAAAGTATAATAAAGCTGACTGCTTAAAGATCTGGCTTTTTTTCAGGAATTTGAGATCAATTCCAGTGCGAAGACAGATGGAAACTTTAGGGTTTTTTTCCAACCAGCTGTACCTGTGTGAACCTTCCTACTCCCACTAGATCTGTTTTTTAAATTAATCATATTTGTAGCATCTGGTCCTCTGTCAATCTATGAATAGCTGTTGATAGGACTTTAGTAGTCTTGTGCTTAGTATTGGGGAAATAAGCTATTTTAAGAATCTGTGCTGCATGTTTTACTTGGGCTGTTGTCAGAGATACAGGCTTCTGAACTGATTGAGCCTCTGTGGGTCTGTGGCAGCTCAGTCTGAAAGATGTAATAAGAAATTCAAGTCATGTGACAACTCATTTCACTCCTCTCTTGTGGTGTGCATCTTGTAAGGTGTGATCTGTGGCCGTGTTCTCTAACTGTATCTTTGGAGGGTCAGCCCTGTGTAGTGTTTATAGTATGTATGCCCTAGTATTCATTAAAGTAACTATAGCTACACTCAAAGCTTTAATAAGAACCTAAATAAGCTGGTCAGCCATATCAGTGTACCAGAGATGGCAGATTTACTCTGTCGGTGTGTTTAATGCATGCATAAATAAAAAAATGGCTTGCTGCAATTTTACAGTGGTTCTTAGTGATGTCAAGGTAGCACTGCTCTGTCCTTCTTTTACTCTTTTTTAATAAGAAGGATCTACGAATAATCCTTTTTTAACAGGAGGCAGAATACTTTTCTTGTGTTCAGCATTGTGGCTTTGTCTCAGATCTGTCCTCTTTCCAGAAAAGAAAGCATGTATTCTGTCAAGGTGTAAGAAAGCATGTATTCTGTCAAGGTGTAAGAAAGCATGTATTCTGTCAAGGTGTAAGAAAGCATGTATTCTGTCAAGGTGTAAGAAAGCATGTATTCTGTCAAGGTGTAAGAAAGCATGTATTCTGTCAAGGTGTAAGAAAGCATGTATTCTGTCAAGGTGTAAGAAAGCATGTATTCTGTCAAGGTGTAAGAAAGCATGTATTCTGTCAAGGTGTAAGAAAGCATGTATTCTGTCAAGGTGTAAGAAAGCATGTATTCTGTCAAGGTGTAAGAAAGCATGTATTCTGTCAAGGTGTAAGAAAGCATGTATTCTGTCAAGGTGTAAGAAAGCATGTATTCTGTCAAGGTGTAAGAAAGCATGTATTCTGTCAAGGTGTAAGAAAGCATGTATTCTGTCAAGGTGTAAGAAAGCATGTATTCTGTCAAGGTGTAAGTTTCAGTAAAATTTGAATAATTTAAAAGTGGATGTAGAATTGTACTTTTCAATAATTATCTGTAATTATTGCTGATTAGCCTAAGTAATAAGTAAGGTTTTAGTAGAACGTAATGTGAAATTCATTACAGGAAAAACAGCATTGATGATGTACTTGCTTTTTAGTCATTCTGTGTACTGCAGAAAAGAGTGCTAAGAGTTTTCTAGCCAGATTTTCACTTGTTTAAATCACTGTGTGTTTGAATAACTTAAAGATGGCTTAGATTAAAAAATTTCCAGAGGAATACACTTAAAATCAACAGAAATAGTACCAGCTAGTTCATGTGCAACTGTAATTTACCCTTGATCTCTTTCAGACATCATCTAAATAGATAATTGCTGAATTATATACCTAATAATTTATATAAACTCATACGAAATTATTAACATGTTATGCTTAACAGAAATTAAAGAAGCACATAAAAGGAAAAAAATAATGAGAGAGCGTTTCAAGCAAGAAGAGAATATTGCTAGTGCTATGGTGATTTGGGTCAATGAAATACTACCTAACTGGGAAGGCATGTAAGTAAAACTTTGTTATGTAAATAAGGCAAGGCTGGCTTGTTTCTCCTCTGGAAGCAGAGGAACCACATACTTTATTTTTCTTTTCCTTTCTGTTTTGTCAGGAAGTCAGTTTTGTTGCCATGATATAGTGTGAGGTTATAAAAGAGCAACATGAAATGTTCTTTCGGGAGCCTGATGTTTTGGGGTCTTTTTTTAATGAGGCTTTAGCATAAGCAGAGATCCTTGACTATTTATTTGGGAAATAGTATGTTATCTTGCTTGTAAGTTGTCCAGTGATTTTAGAAAACAAGATGTGCAATATGTGCTGCCTTTTTTCCCCCCTCCCCGCTTCCCTATCTTAGGCGTGCTACCCGAAGAGTTCGAGAGCTGTGGTGGCAGGGATTACCTCCAAGTGTACGTGGGAAGGTTTGGAGTCTAGCTGTGGGAAACGAATTAAATATCACTCCTGGTATGCCTTAACAGATCACATTTTAATGCAAAATTAAGTTGGTTATTTTCAAATAAAAACTTATGCTTTTGTTAAAAAAATATAAATCAGGCTATTGTTTGCTTTTTGAAGAACTGTATTTCACAACCATAGGAACAGGTGGTTTTTGCAATTAAACATCATAGCCTGATAGATTATGGAAACAATGTTCAAAAACCTGCTTACAAAAACATTTTAGTCTTACAAGAGTTAAGGTGGCACTCCTCCCCTAAAAAAAAAAAAAAAGTTTAAAATTGAGAATTTGTAGCTTTGCTCTCTTAAGAGAGTGGAAAGGGGAAGCGCCTTAATAATGAATTATTTTGATTAACTGGAAGTGTTCTAATGCATTCACAAAAATACAAATTTGAATTATTTAAGACCTGATTTCCCTCTTGTAATTTGCATGTTCAGCACAGAATAAAGCATAATACAGTGCACACTATAGAACTGTGTAAAGTGGTACTCCAGTGGTTAGTGGTGACCATGTGATAGATTCTCCTCTTTCCCGTGAGCGGTTAAGAGGAAACCAAACGCCACCACCAAACCCAAGAACACTTAATGTGCTTTTGTTTTGGATGGGTGCTTTTCTTACTTATCCCTTCCTTTTTTGTTGTTGGTTTTGTTTTGTTTGTAGAACTTTATGAAATCTTCTTGTCAAGAGCTAAGGAACGATGGAAAAGCTTCAGTGAGACAAGTTCTGAGAATGATGTAGAAGGTGAGGTCTCCTGAATGCTACACAACCTCCTATTCCCTTTAACAAACCCAGGAAGTCTCACAAGTTCAGCTGCAATTGCAGTAGTAGGAATACTTGTTAAAAGTGCTCTGGGTCATTCCCTACTTAAACATTTGGTTTTTGTAACAAGCCAGTGAGTGAGGAGCTTAACAGTATTTACTGTATCAGTGAAAGATGCATTGAAATACTGCGTGTGCTAGTTCACTTTTAAATGAATGTGTTTCTCTCTGAATTCCTGAAATACCAGGACTAAGCTCTCATGAAAACTTTACATGAAACAGAGAAAGAAGAAACGGAAAACTAAATTATCTGCTGTTGCTTAACTCTGCTTAGATGGTTCTTATATTGGTATCTCTTCCACAATTTGGGGAAAAAAGCTTACTCTCTATTTTTTGATTGTGGAACTGAAAGGTGAAGAATATATAATGCATTACATGTTTTGGATCCCACTTGGGTTTCCTTGGTTGCCTAGATAGCCTTTCCTCCCTAATCCGTTAAATGGGGATGTTAGCACACTTGTCTGTATGATGGAGTTTTATCACTGGGTTATTGCTGTCTCCTGTGGCTATTCTCCCTGTCAAAAATAGCATCAGTGATGTTTTTAATGGTGGATATATCCTTGTTATAAACATTAACTCCTTGTGCTACTAAGAGTTACTTTTTAAAATGCTGTATTATGTGATACTGTCAGTACCAGCTAATATGAAATAATTTTTTTTTTAGTTTGGTGGTTTTTTTTGTTTGTTTGAGGTTTTTTTTTTGTTGTTGTTTTTTTTTTTTAAAGAAAATGACATGGTAGTGCAAGGACATTTTTGTTTGCAGTTGCCATAACCTGTCCTGACAATTTGCAAATTGTTTGAGTCGTCTTTAGGCTACCTCTGTGACTCATCTGAAACTTGTATTAAAAAAATGTGTATATACTTGACTGTAAATGTGTTTACCCTTGGAAAACACATTTGAAATGCCCGTTGGTTTGTGAGGTGGTGGTCTGTTTGTTCTCTTGTTGTGGGAAGGTGACTGACTGTGGGGGAAGGCTTAGGTAATTTGTATATTTTGGAAAGATAGCAGTTCTGGGTGGGAATGAAAGGGGGAAGGTCCAATTTGATTGTGTCAGAAGTTCTGAGAAATGTAGTAATAAGGGAAAACTTAAGAGTAATAGGATTTTCATCTCTAGTTCAAAAGCAAGCCAGCCCACTGTGCTTGTTACTAATCTTTGGTCTGGAAGTTCAATTATTTTAGCCTCATTCAATGTATTTGAGTAGTTCTGAAGTTTTTTCCCATTCTAATATCTTTAACACTTTATTTTGGCAGATAAAGATTAAAGCATGAAAAGTATATTTTTGTGTCTTGAAGATAGTTTTATATGAATCAAAAAAAAAGTGTTTTCTGTCAGATCTGTTCAAAAGACTCCCAGTGACTCCCCTTTTGGAGTTGAACTGAATTTCCTGTATAAATCCAGAGTTTCTTATGCTATGTACTGTAGATTATAATCTTCCTTGGGAATACTCTAAATGGATACTGTCTCAAATGAAATTATCTCAAAATAACTAATAGAATACCTATTCCTTTTGAAAGAAAAAGGAGAGATTAAGCAGCAGTTTTTGAACTTTTTATTTTAGATTGTGTATGTTTTTTCTGTGCAATAATAATTGCTGCCTTTCTCCCAAATTCCCCTAACACAGCCTGCAGCAGTTCCTCTCACTCCTGAATCAACTATCATAGTTTTAGGAGAACTGGAAGAAAATGCTGCTTTCCAGGTCAGCAGGACAGGCTCTTTTTAGCTTATTCAAATCACAAATTCTGCAATCTTCCACTTCCCAGGTGGCTCTTGACTTGTTTAAGCTCTCTGAAAGAGGGGCACTTTTCCCCAAGTGCCACGTGTATTTTTTCTCCTCGCATTCACTAGTATTTGCATCATGTCCCTATGCAGAGGACAGGATAGAGGTGACTCAAGGGCTAGCTGCATTTCTTTTGGAGGTTCTCGAGTGAATGCTGACTTCTTTTCTGCCATTTGAGGAGTGCCACTCCTAAGGATGAAAAAAAAATCTGGATCTAGTAAGAGCTCAGAAGTAGTGTAACTCCTGCAGATTGTATCTGTGTGGTTAGTTCTGGAAACTTCAGTGAAGTTAACTAAAATATACAGAGTAACCTCCAGTAAAAGTGGCACATGAGAAAAGCATGACTTCAAAAGTGGTATGCTTGACATTGCAAGTGAAGTAGTGCTGGCTTCTTGAGATAATGATGTAATTCATCTTTCTTCTTGTATACAGAGTATATTTCAATGCTGCTCGTTGAAATGAGCCACCAATGAGACAATGAGAAATTAAAAATTAGAAAAGTGAGGTCCTACTGGATCATGTTTAGATTGAGAGCAGTCCTCTTGCTCTGTGCTCTTGCATGGACTCAGTAACTGAAGTCGCAGTAGAAGATATGAAAGAAGATGAGGTTTTGAGGACTGGGCTGGGCAAAGTTCAAATTCTAGTGAATGCAGGGCCAGTCTGGGCCCGGATAGAGCGTTACACAGAAGTAAAAGGTAACCTGTTGTTTTTAGTTCAGAATGGTGTAAAAATATATGTCTTGAAAAAGAACGAGTAGACGGGTAGTAATTACTGACTTTTTCTCTCACTTTTTGGAGTTGATGGCATATACCAGGTATCAGTGGACAGTTTTAGCTCTTGAAGTATAGCACTGTAGAAGTGCACTCCAAGAATTAGAACCAGGTAACTTTTTTTCCCTTAGATCCCAAAAGTCTTTATGTGCCTATGGCAGTTTTATTCTGAAGTCTGTAGAATTTATCTGTCAGTTTTAGTAAGTGTTGATTTTGTTTGCAGATGCAGGTGCCTCTGTTGCTGATCGTGAGGCCAGTCTGGAGCTAATTAAGTTGGATATATCACGCACATTTCCATCCCTGTATATTTTCCAGAAGGTGAGATTTCTGTAACTTCAGTTATGACAACTTTAAACTTCTGAAGAGTTAAACAAGAAAGGAAACCTAGCTGGCTAAACATGGAGTAGTTCTTAGAAGTTGTTTGTATGAAACAACAAAAGTAAAATTAGTTGTTTTCTACATACAACAGCAAATAGTCTTTTTTTTTTTTTTTGTGAGAATAAAGTAGGGACACTTAATGATGGGCTATAAGGGTCTTTCTCCTGGAAAAATTGTGTGTAGTTCTTATTAATGTTTATGTGATTACATTCATAAATGAGAATATTCGCACTGCTTCTGCAGAAAACTTGGTGTGTTTTAGTACACATTTTCAGGTTTTATGGTTTTGATATAGGTATAATATATACATACACATGTATATAAAATAGCATGCACAATTGTAACACAGTAACTTGTGTTACTAAGAATTAAAACGTCCACTGTTTCTGAATAGGAAAAACCGACCCTGGATGTGTACTAGATATCTTTATTTTTCCATTATGTACTAATTTCCACTGAATTATTTCATAGGCTTATTGGTCTGTTACTTTTCCTTTAACATCTCAGAAGCATACATGGTAATAATGCTTAGAGTAAAAACTGATCTTATTCTAGATGTGAACAAAGCAGTAATTCATTGGTTCACTTGCATCTTAAAATACTGGCTGGTTACCTTCCCATATTTACAAAGTGATTTTGAAAAAAAACTTCTGTTTTCTTTTCCACCTCCTCCCTCCCCTTGTATTAGGGTGGTCCTTATCATGATCTCCTGCATAGTGTTTTAGGAGCATATACATGTTACAGACCAGATGTGGGATATGTAAGTATTTGCTGTAAAATGTTTATAACATGGCAAATAAGCTTTAAGATGTCATGTATTAGTGTGTATTAAAGAAGTAGGTTATCTATGTCAGTTAGTAATTTTATAGCAGTTACAATGATGGTAATTCTTAGAGATAACTAAATAGTTGAAAATGTTCTGAATGTTGAGGATGAGTATGCTCATCTGGCTTGTATGGAAGATTTTAAATGGATATGTTCACAAGGCATTATAGTTCTGACAGACCCAGAGTATCTACAGAAAAAAAAAAAAACCAACAAAAAAAAAAACCCCAAAACAAAACAACAAAAAAAAACCCAACAAAAAAAAAAAACCCAAAATGCTAGCGGACTTCCAGTGAGCATTTAGCCTGTTCTGTCCTGGTGTTGCTCCCACTGCTGCCATTTCCATAGTGATACTCTGTTTCGCTACCACACATCCTAAAATCCAGACAGTCCTTATTGGTGTCAAAAACTGGTCACTCCATCTGAGTTCAGTGGAGATAAAATTGTTTGCAGCAAACATTACTGTGTTTTTTTTAAAAAAAAAAAAAACCCAAACACATAAACTGCCAAAAAACCTGCAAAGAAACTAACTAAACGTAACATCTCTAAATGGTCTCAGGTTACAGAAGTAGCTAAATAACAAACAGGGGTTTTTTTTCTTTTTCTTTCTTTGTTCCTGGTGGTAGCTAGGAACACCTAATTGCTCCTGGACTAAAAAGAACTTGAGTTTTCAGCCTGATCCATGCAACAAAGCATGCTTAGCACAGGGTATGTTTTCCTCTCTAAATCAGACGAGCTTGGGAATCTGCATCAATATCTAGTTGGTTTTTCATGTTCAAATGTTTTTTATCCCTGAATTCTGTCATCTGTGACCTCATTTTTTGAGACCCTCCCATACTCTTTAAGTGAGATCACAAACTCTGCAAGTTCTAAGACTACTTGTTCCCAGGGTGGAGTTTTAAGAGGCAAATAAGTAATTTTTCATGGATAGATCTTTTTTTCATTAGGAACACAACTAGCCTGGATATTGCTGATCATAGTTGTGGTTTTTTTATTATTTTTTTTAATGTTAATGTGGCAGTAAATTTAATATAATCTTATTTCCACACCTATCTATCCCACAAAAATGGAAAGCAGTGGGACTGGGTTTGATGCATATCAATACTTTTTTCCCTAGTTGGTTAAAATACTGAGTGCATTTTTTTAAATGAGGAGCAGGCAGCATAAATGCCTAGAAATAGCAGCATAAGCATAATTGCAGTTGAAATGGGTAAAATTATTTTTATAATATAATGAGTATTCAGATAATCATTTAACAACTAGAAAAATTATGCTCTTCACTTTTATTGCAGGCTAAAGTGTTTTTAGAGAGTAATCACGAAAAAAATGTAAACTTGCATTGTAGCTAACCACTTAAAAGTAATTTTATGTATGTGAACAAATATTGTTTGCCAAGTGGAAAAATATGTATTGACTGTTCTGAAACACAGTTTTGGCTCAATTCCGGTGTATCTGTTTGGGTCTAAACTGTCCCGTATGTGAGGTTTTTCTCTGTATCTGCTTTTCCCATAGCTTAACAATGAACTTAAGGCCAGATTTTGTTTCTTATGAGCTCTGTGTCCAGTCTGTGTGGTTTAACTTTCTTGCATTCCAAGTCCCAAGGACTTCCCAGAACTTCCATCAAGCACCTAAAACTGGCATTTGAAGAAACACTATGTGTTTTGCTGAAGTCAAATTGACGGCATGCATAAAAATTATTTATCTGTATTGTTTCTTTTCATCTGGAAATGTTATGCAATGGTATTTGATATATTGCAGACTGTAAATACTTGCATTTCCAGAGATGTAAGATGTACTGAACCTACTCACCTGTATTTGCCCAATGCTTTTCCCACTTGAAGGTACAAGGGATGTCCTTCATTGCTGCTGTGCTCATTCTCAATCTGGAAGAGGCAGATGCTTTCATTGCCTTTGCTAACCTTCTAAACAAGCCATGCCAGCTGGCCTTTTTCCGTGTGGATCACAGCATGGTATGCACAGAGTTTTCTGGTTTTGAACCATAACATTATTTTGACTTGAAGCGTAGTTGATTTATTGATTACTTCCTTTTGTCCTATTTAATAATGGTGAACTTTAACCTGTGGTTGCAAAACTGAGAATACCAGATTCTAATCCATGGATCGTACCCTACTGTTTTGATTTTTTTCCTATAGAAACACTTAATTGTTGTACTTATCCTGAGAAGTGACATTGTGCTATGTTGACGTCCTCAATTTTTGGTGTAGTTTGTGTTGTTTTACAACTAAACATTCTTTTGATGATTTCTTATGAGGTGCTTTACTATCTCTACAGATGCTGAAATACTTTGCAACCTTTGAAGTATTCTTTGAAGAAAATCTTCCCAAATTGTTTCTTCATTTCAAATCATACAGTCTTACTCCAGACATATATTTGATAGACTGGTAAGTTCAGGGAACATAGTAAAACTAACCTTAAAGTTGTTGGAACACTTTCCATTTTGCTATAGGTTTTTTCAGCAATAGAAATACAGCATAAAAAAAAAGCATTCAGTAGGTGTTTGTGTACCTCAGCTTCCTAGGTCTTGTGAAATTATGGTGAACTGTTTTGTGCAACCACAGTTCCTCTGGCAGGATTCATATTTTATGAACTAAGATTAGGAGTGACATCTATTCAGATAGAAAAGGAGATAGACAGGACTCTTGTGTGTCTCATTTTCTTGTTGCTGCAGGTAAGAGTAATGTAAGTAGGGGAAAGGAGGCTACTACACCGTAGTTGTTTTATGACTGGATGCAAGTGACTTGATGAAATGAACATAATCAGCTGCTGAAGAAAGCATGAATATAGGAATAGAGACTTCAAAGCAGAAGGAGGATGAAATTTAGGACCTGGTTTGGGAAGGAATAAAATTTGAAATACGGTGAACGTTTTGAAGTAATGAATGTTCTAAAGGAGAGTACCAAACTACATTATGTGCTTGTAATGGAAGGCAGTAACGCAAGCATCCAGTGATGCTACCAAATCCAGAATGTCCATTTGTAAGTGTGTATGTGTGGATGAAGATGTGCTTCATATAGGATTATTATATGGGTTAGAAGTTTCTAACAGAGTAAATTGAATTGGGCAGAAATAAATAGTGTAAAAACGTCATGTCGTCTGAGTACTTGGGAATGAAGAACTTTGGCTGTAAGATGCAGCTTATCAGTAAGCAGTAAGACTCAACAGGAGCAGATTACAGAATAGCAGCGTTGAGTCAGGAGTGTGCTGCAGTCCTGAGAGAAAGATTGAGAGATACATATATTGTGGAAATAGTGCTGCTGTACAAACTACTAGAATATTCTACTTCCAGTTACCTGTGAGAAATGAAGATTTGTTATTCCTGCACATGTTCCAAAGATGGCCTTGAGACAGAGTGAGTTCCCCTTATAAAGGGAGAGCAGAAGAAGTTGTGGTAGTCTGCAGTAAGGAGTGTTCTGAGTTTCCTGAACCACTTCCCAATAGGAATAATGGGGAACCAGAGAACACTGTGCTTTGTAGGAAAGGAACCACTACAAATTTATGGGAGAGGTTCTGGAGTATGGTACGTATAGCAGACTGAGCTCTCTGCCTGGGTATACTGAATGGGTTGTTTTTTCAAAAATAAATGTTGCTGTAAGAAATGCAAGTGCACTCTCCCAAGTAAAAATAGAACAGCAGCTGTCTTCAGATTTTGGCAATTTTTAACATGAATAGAAATTCAAAGTATATCATGGATATGTAGTTATTGAATGGTCATTAGCACATTAGTGGGGTGTAGCCTTCTATTGAGATGATCTGTGGCTTTCGATTTAGTGTAGAAAACAGATGGTGAATGGGCTGGTAACCCATCCCATTCTTTAAGCCATACAGTTTAAGTTCTTATTTGTATATTATACCCTGTTTGAGTGTAAAGATGTTTAACATCTCTAGCCAGAGCTTTCTAAAGAAGGTGACTTTCAAAAGGAGCATGGAAATAGATGGGTTTCAAAGTAGGAGTTCTGACTTTGAAAACTGGAGAAATGTGGATCTTTGAAATGTGGGAAAAATAAGAATATATGAAATAACTTGTCATCTACTCACTCTTAGCTAAGGAGGTTGTGTTTTCCTCTTTCTGAAATAAGTTAGTTATAACAGTGCTTTTTTTTTTTTCTTTTTTTTCCCTTCCTTGTAGGATTTTTACACTCTACAGCAAGTCATTACCACTTGATCTAGCCTGTCGTGTCTGGGACGTTTTCTGTAGAGATGGAGAAGAATTTTTGTTTAGGACGGGGTTAGGAATCCTTCGGTTATATGAAGATATTCTCCTACAGATGGACTTTATTCATATAGCACAGTTTCTAACAAAACTTCCAGAAGACATTACATCAGAAAAGCTTTTTAGTTGTATTGCAGCTATTCAGATGCAGAATAGTAACAAAAAATGGGCACAGGTGAGTTTCTTGGAGATTGTATCTGTGAAAAAAGACATGTCAGCACATGAGTATGTGGGGCATTTCCCTTAATGACTACTTCATGCTGCATGTCTGATTTCTGAGCAATGGGCACTTCCTTTCTAGCATCTCGTTCTAGAAATTAATCTCCGTGCTAATATTGTGGTTAATATTGACCTTTTTTATAAGACAAACTTTTCTGTGTTAATTAAATAATTTACTTTTCCAGGTGTTTGCTTCACTGATGAAGGACAACAAAGAAGGGGACAAGAACCATAGCCCAGCACTGAAAAGCTAGTTCTTGTGAAGTTGAGGTCAACTGAAAATGTGGAAAACCACTTGATGACAAAGGAGTTTTCACATCACTTCTGTGTGGGAAAGCATGATAGAAAATGTGAAAATGAGATGGAAAATGGACACAGCTCTCAGTGGAGTAATGAACGGATGAAATCTTCACCCTCTTGCCAGTATTAGCTTTTGTTGTGGGAAGATTTTTCACACAGAATACTAAAACCGATAAAACTGAGAAGCGGAGGAGTTCATATTTAATACTTTAAAAGAATCAGCTCAATGCAATAAACATTTGTAATAACTTCTGTTGGTACTTAAAAAAAAAAAAAAAAAAGAAAACATTTTGAGGCATAACTTTTTTTACAAATACCACAAAGGCACTTTTTTTCAGGGGATGAGGGAAATGCTAAATCTTAAGGCCCCAAAACTGCTGTCCAAACCAAATGCTTTGGTACAAATATTACCTCCAAAATTAACCATCTGAAAGTATTGAGGACCAAATAAGGTTGTTTGGTATGTTTATCTGCAAGATGGTTAAAATTTGGGAAGGAATATTGTCTTACTCGTTTTAAGTTGCGGCTTCATTCTTCAGTCTGGGCAAATGTAATTAACTCAGGAACTGTGGAAGTATTGTGCTCAAGCCTGTTAGAGCAAAAATCATCTGAATTTTAAATCGTGGTAAGATCAGAGCTGCTATTTTTAGACTGTACAGCTTCTGAAGCGAGTGGTGTTAAGCATTTGTTTTGGTGTATTGGTTGTGCAGCTTACTAAAAATGGAGTGGGTATTCTGTGAAAGGGTTTTGCCACCAGAAGTTTTGTTTTGAGCCATTTCCAGCTAAGTGCTAGTATGTAATGGTGAACACTAGAAACTGGTAAAGCTATCTGCAGACTTTGTGCGGTCAAAGGAGCAGCCACTTTTAACACTTAGGAATAATGCAGACACAGCATCTTTTATTAGTGTGCAATACTGAAATCCAAAAAGCATCTGTTTTAGTGATACTTAATTCTTTAACACCTTGTAACTGAGACGTAAGGTCGTATTGTATGTGTCACGGCAGATATGTGCAAACATTTCCTGTTCTCGAAGATGCTGTACAACAACTTGTGATTGTAGGGGATGGAGGTTTAAAATGGATAGCACTGCAGGTGAGGAACACTTGCACTCGTTTGGTCCATTTTTGCTAATATTTAATGTAAATAAATTCCTTACATGTGGGGTTTTGTAACTGTTCCCTCTGTGGAAATCAAGTCAAAATTACTATTATGTATTTTTAAGTGCAGGAGGCTTCCACTTGTCTGGTGTTTAAAAGCAGAGTCTACATAATTGGGGTAAAGATTTAGTGTGGTGTAACTTACGTTGCTATCTGGTTTAAAAACTACATATATACTACTCATAACATTACAATTTGAAATTCAAATGTCAGATTTTTCTTAACTTATGTATTCACTACTTTAATTGGATCCAATTTATCTTATATTTTTGTGTTATCTTGTACAGTTTTCTTACTTTTCAACTATAAATCTGTATATAACTGTAAATAGAAGGATCGAGCCTTCCTTTAAGACCACTGGTAACAATTCCTGTGTAAATAAAACTTATAGCAGATGTGCGCTGCGGTTCTCTTCGCTTCCTCCCGCGTCGCGTTGAGTTAAGCAGCGGGAGCAGCTCCCCGCCGGGCCCCGCGCCCCTCTCTGCCTCACCAGAGGCTGCCGCCCTCCGCCGCCAGGGGCCGCTGTGGCTGTGGTCGCGCGGGGCGGGGCGGGGGAGGGCTCGGCCCCTCCGCTTCCGCCACCCGCACAGCACGCGCTTGGGGCCGCCGCCATGAAGCCGGTAGGACGGGGCGGTGGGGTGCGGAGCTGGGCGGGAGCGGGGAGCGGGGACTAGGCCTCCCGCTGCCCCGAGTGCTCCCGCGGGGCGTGCCCGGCCGGTGTGGGGGGCGGTCCCCGGGCCTCCGACGCGGGCGCCTCGGGAGGAAGCTGCTTCCCCATGCGGGCTCCGCCTCCCCTTGGGCCGTGCGGGTCTGCCCGGTGCTGCTCCGGCCCTGGGGCTGCAGGAGACCGCAAAACGCCGAGCGTCTTGGGGCGGGTGGTGAAGTGCAGCAGCCCGCCCTTCAGCGGCGGGTCCCTGGCAAAGTACACCTCCGTCCCTCGCCTCCCGAGGCGCCCGGGAGGCGCGGAGAAAGAAATGAAATCAGCGTTGTTCGTTACAGCGGGGAGCGCGGCGTCGGAGCCGTAATGGGGAGCGGGGGGGCCCGCAGCGTGGCCCGCTCACAGCGCTCGGGCTGGGAGGTGGCGTCAGGAGAGGCAAAGCTGGGTCCGAGCCGGCTTCTCGGTGGGGGCCGTGCTGTCTGTGGCTGCTGCAGCTCACCGTGCTGGCTGTGGGCCGCGGCCACCAGCGGCCGTGTCGCCTCTGGCTCTTCAGCACTTTCCCAATAGTCTAAAAAGGGAAAGTCTCAAATCTAAAACGGGAAGATAAAGGTGAACTGGCAAAAATTCCAGATTTGAGGAGCCCAGCACTGGTCCAGCCACTTGTCCCCTTACTAAGGGCGATGCCCCTGCCAGGACTCTACTACAATGGCCCGTTTTGCCTCTGTAGGCCTTGCCTTCCCATGCCCCTCAGTAGGCAAACTGTGCCCCGTCTGTGTCTGTCCCGGACACTCCTGGGAGTGCTTTGCGGATTTGGCACAGGGTGCCTGTATTGATCGTAGAGTCATAGAACAGTTTGGGTTAGAAGGGACCTTTAAAGGTCATCCAGCCAACTCCCCTGCAATGGTCTGTGCCTCTGGGCTTTCCCTGAGCCCTCTTTGTCGTGACCACTGTGGCTCCCTGAGCTTTGGCACCTGTAACATGCACACAGCTTATGGATGGTGCTGTTCTGAGCTGTGCAGTGAGCGGCCTTGTCTCTTCTGTACAGATACCGGTCATGGAGAGTTTGGGGCAGGAGGGAGCCAAAGCTCAGCGTGGGGCAGTGCAGTGCAGGAGGACATTTGCCTCAGGCTGTGGCCTTGTACCAGACCCTCCTAACCTTATGTGTGCTGGGGAAGAACGACATCTTGAAGAGAGGAGACAGAGTGCTTGGGAGCACGCAGGGCGAAGAACTGTGCCCTAACAATCTGTTTACCATACTTTGAGTGTTCATGTGTCTAAAAGTGATGGACATAGAGTTTACTAAAAAAAAAAGCAAAGGATGTTTCTATAAAACATTTTTCACAGGTCTCTCTTCTCAAAAATTTAACACAGTTGAGTAAATGTGGAGCTAACTTACGATAAATTTGGAAGAAACGCGTTCTTCAGCCCTGATAGAAATATCAACTTAATGACATCTGAAACAGTGAAACAGATTTCTCAATGGCTATGAACATGTCAGTTACTTGTAGTTTTCTGTTTGTTTCCTAGAGAAAAAACACAAAACGAGTTCCAAGCTTTCGGAAGTTACTGAGAACTAGTAAAATAAAACTTGACAACAAATTAAAGAATAAACAGTACAAGCAGCAGAGTGCTGCTAAGAAGTATCGAAAAGAACAAAAGAAGCTAAGGGAGGCTGTCAGAGATGCTATCTCTAGAAAACCTTTTCCATTGGAAGAATGCAAGAAAAAACAAGTTGGTAAGTTTGCTCAGAGTTATTTTTGTAAGTGAAAAAGTATGGGGGTTACTAAATATCCTGCTGCTTCATGTTGTGAAATTATGTATCAAGAAAACGTTCATTTTCTGTGTACAAATAATTGCTGTTCTTGTTTAAAGGAAAGAAAGAGTGACTTATGAAGAACATAAAATGTAGCCATTCTGGCAACAAGATCTGACAGTTGCAGATAACAGAAATGTGTTGTCATCATTATTGGATGTCACAATAAAGGGGCAGTTTTCTGGAATAACACAAAACACATGCATGAAGGTTGATGAGTTCAAGGTTGAAGTAAGGTGTAGAATGGTCTCTCAAGTGTAGGCAGGGTTAGGTTTTAAAGTTTGAGTACATGTACAGGATCTTAATTGGTACGCATCGTCTTCTAAAATAGCTGAAAAACGGGAAGAAGAAGAGGAAGAAGATGCTCTTCCACTGGACATGATGGATGAAGATGACTTAAAATTAATGGAGGATTTGGCTCAGAAAGCGTCCTTTTTAACCAGAGATCTTTCTTCTAAGTGAGTGTTATTGTGATGTCTATCTTTCGTACTAATTCAGCTTCGCGTGGTTAATATGTAATGTAATACATATATCAGGAGGTCACTTTCAGTCTAGTGTTTCTTTGCAGTTCCAGTTTAGGGTTTCCTTAGTCTGTCAGTACATTTAGTATTAATGTATTGATGTGTATCAGTACATTCACCTGCTCTGCCTGACCTTCAGGATACTGTTTCTGCACAGTGTTCCTTCCCGTAAGGTCCCTGGCTATGAGATGAGTAGTATTCTTCAAACTGAAAGAAGTGTTTTAATCTGTATACAGTCTTTTTTCCTATATAGGGTATTAGGATGTTCCCTGGACTTTGGGTCACTATACTTTCATATTGCGTTGCAAATTGCTGTTAAAAAAAAAAAAAAGGTTCTAGTAGCCATGTCTGTAAACACATGCAACACCATTCATACAAAAAAAATCACTACCAGTTTTCTGGAGGAAGGTGTTAGGTAGAGTTTGCAATGAAATACATAGAAGGATAGTTGCTCTTTTACTGGTTTTACTGTTAGTAGCATTTAGCTCCTTTCGTAGTGTTCCCTTAAACTGGAGAGTTTGTCTTTTTAATCTGCTTACTCTGATCAACTGTAATCATTCTCAAGAACTTGTCAAAATATTACATCACTTATAAATTACATGTTTATATTAGCACAGACTAAATACTTACATTCTTACACACTTATTTGCAGGTTAGGAACATATCCTGCGAAAGGGTGGTATGTGGTATTTCGCTGAGCCAGTATGGTATCAGTGAAATACCACAGTGGTGCACCACACTGTGTTATATCCGTTATCCTTGGAGAGCAGGGTGTGACACAGGCTTTCCCACTGAGCAGAGCAGAAACATGACAGTAATAGCGGTAAGGGTTAACAGGGAGTAGGGATAAATAAAAAATGTGCATGGACCTGGTGAAGCATTCCTGGGACGTCAAGGCAGGGTAAGGGAGAGCGAGGCTGCAGGACAATTTAAGGAAAACATTGGACTGTTTGTCCAGTGAGAGGGTCCTAGTCCTGCTTGCTTGCTAGTGGAGTCCTTCATGGCAGGACTTCTCAGGGTTAAGTTTTTAGTGAGTCTCAGCTGTGCCAGGGCACCTGGACAGTGAGGGAGCACAGTGGGGAGGGAGGCAGGTAAAACAGCACTCTGGCCTAGGTGGGAGACAGGCTGTGCTGAGATCTTAATAGTTTGTATTTTGCATTCTTAATAGTTTATATTTTGCATTTTTGTATTTTATTTACTCTTTTTCAAAATTTTTAATATTTTGAAGCTGGAATTATGTTTTTGAAGAATGTTTGCCTTTACAAGCTTCATTTGATTTGTTCACTGCTGCCTTATTTTGAAGGGTCCCTCAGTCCCTTAATGCTGCATGACTGGGAGCAATGACATCTCAAAACCCATCAGCTACTGTTAGATTTCCAGATGTCTGGTATGACCCAGAATTTCCCTTGTTTTACAGCAGCTGTGTTTTATTTTCTTTATTTTTCTGCTCAACAGATCAATCACAGATGGGTAGAATTCCTGTGCACATTGAGTAGGGTTTGGGTACACAGGAAAGGTTTGATCTGCCCAGGGGCAGCAAGGCTGAGGCTGATGCACTGTCTTTACAATGCATATGTAGGCCAACTGTGTCGTGTGAGCAGAGAATCTGGGTAGACTCTGGGATAGAAAACTTCTCATACAAGTGATTTTTACTTTCTGAAGCCTAGCAGTCTTTGAGCCCGGAGCTTTCAGAGTCCTTCAGATGTCCTTACATCTGCCCCTTACAAAAACAAAAGCAATGTTCCTGTTCTAAGACAGACCGCATGACTTCAACAACATGATTCTTTATGCCTAGCTTTTAGTTTTTTAATAAGATTAACACATAACGCACTTCATAGTGTGCCTGTACTATAAGCAGTTTGTCGTAGTTCAGCCCCGACAGGGACCAGACTACGCAGTCTCTCTCTCACTCCCCCCACTCTCCGAGAGAATAGGAGGAGATTTGGCAAAAAAAAGAAAACCAGAAGAAAAAAAACCAAACATGTGGGTTGAGATTGGGCAAAAAGTAAATTTAACAGTAATGACAGAAGAAAACAAAACAGTGATGGAACACAAATACAGTACAATAGCTCACAACAGATCTCCACACCCAGTCTCTTCCAAGTAGCAGGGGGCCTCCCTTCAGCACCCTCCTCACTTATATACTGAGCATGATGTCAGATGGGATGGAACAGCCCTTTGGCCAATTTGGATAAATTAACCCTAGCTGTTAGCTAATTAGTTAACTATCCCAGCCATAGGGGCTACCAGCTTCAGTTCTCCACCCAGCTCAGGTAAATATTAACTCTATCCTGGCCAGAACCAGGACACAGTTACACAATTCCAGTACCTCAAGGGGGCCTACAAGAAAGATGGGAAGAGGCTGTTCAGGAGGGCCTGCTGTGACAGAACTAGCGGTAATGGTTTTAAAATAGATGGAGGTAGATTGATATTAGGAAAAGATTTTTTTACACTGAGGGTTTTAGAGCACTGGAACAGGTTGCCCAGAGAGGTGGTGGATGCCCCATCCCTGGAAACATTCAAGGCCAGGTTGGATGAGGCTCTGAGCAACCTGATCTAGTTGGGGATGTCCCTGCTCCTTGCAGGGGGGTTGGACTAGATGACCTTTGAAGGTCCCTTCCAACCCTAACCATTCTATGATTCTATGATTTAAGTTAAGTTTTTTTGTAAGTTCAAAATCAATGCAATGCATGTTGCATGCATGTGTGTGTTTACACTCATATGCCAACATTTCAAAATTTACAAAGTTGTCTGACCTGCCACATTTACTAAATCTCATTTTGTCTTTGCTCATTTCACATTTAGTTTACTATAAAAAGGAGATGGGATATACAGCATTGTCCTGAACTCAAGAGATCCTCTACAGATCCACATTAACATTGTTTGATTGAGTGGTGACTGGTGCTGTCAATGGTGGACACACTCAAACATTGCACTGAATAAGATCAGCCATTATTTATTTTTCCAAGTGCATACACTTAATCCAGCTAGTATGCTCTCATACATGGTCACATCTAATTAGATGGTGAATTAATTTAGTTCGCCTGGTATTTTTCAGTGAACCTGTTCATGTCAAAAAACGAAAACATGAAAGTGTGATTGAAAAATACGAGAAGGTGCCAAGACGTATGCAGACTGAGCCAGAAAAAGAACTCATCCATCTGCTCCCTATCAAAGACAAAGGTGGCATTATTCCCCAAAGTATGGAAAAGCCAGGTAAAACACAGATTCTGGAATCAGTATAGTAGCTAAGATGTATATAATTAATTATTTTAAAATTCCACAGTGTTTATTATATATTTGACACTAGACACTCTTATTTTTGCAGTTCTTAATCTTGCACAGGATGAAGAAGAGGATACAGAAGAAATGGAGGAAGCAGATGGTAATAAAACATCATGTTTGCTTTTTGTTATTTTGTGGGTTGTTTTTTTTTTTTTCAAATCACTGACATATCTGAAGAGTGCTTTGCTGTTCCCTGAGGAAGTTTGTAATTTAGGTGCATTTTGTTTAGAGTGGTTTTGAGTACATTCATTACCATGTTGCCCCCAAAGCATAACAGTGACTCAGGGCTTGCTTTCTTACCTGCTAGGAAGGATCCCAGGACCTGAGGAACAGCTGGCTTCAGAATCTCTTTTTCTTTAAAAGTACTTTGATTTTCAACTGGAACTGATGTTTGCATGAAGTTCCCTCTATCAGTTGTGTCAGCTGTGCTAGTGAGAAGGGACATCTTGGTCTTGGTTAAAGAATATATGCTGTGATTCTAGTTTGATTACTCTCAGATCATTTTGAAATGCAGTTAAGGACACAGACTACTGTAGGCTTTTGAGTGTCTGTCTTTGTCTTTGAAATGTTTTACTTAAAACATCAAAATACCAGGAAATTCAGATTTTGATTTGCAGTTTGCTATCCAGTTAAGAGTCATATTCAGGTCACGGTTGCAGTTGTAACTGTGCCACTTCTGGGTCATTATTTTCTAAATATAAACTGAAGTTGAGGAAGGACATATTTGTAGCAAAATAATACTCAGAAAATGCAAATAAAACAACTGTATTTTTGAAAGAAAAAGTGAATGATCAATCATTTCCTGCAAATTGCAGAGCACTGCAGTTTCTTGGCACAGTTGGGGTCATATATTGAGTTTCTATGTTCCCACTGTACTTAGGGAATACCATTTGCAGATTCATAACGTTTGGTCCATTTCTTTCTGCAAGCATTAAGATTCTGGGGTGGAACAAAAATTCATTTCTGGGTTAATATAAGCTCTTGCAAGGTCATTCTTAAAGCTTCTTTTACTGTGGAACTGCATGTGTTAGTCTTGTGTGGTATTATTGCGGTACCCATCTGAAATGCAGTATCTAGAACTGTTGTTTGCAATATGGTTATTTGTTAAGCAGCTTCCCTGGTGACCCTCCTTTCTGACTCTCACACCTTGTGCTAGACTTTAATGAAGAACCTCTGCCTGTTCTCACTCCTGAGGAAATGGCTGCTCAAAGGAGACAAAAGCTGCAGGAAAGGAAGATGCACATAGCTGCCTTAGCATCTGCCATTCTCTCTGAGCCAGACAACAACGTAGGTAGCATTTACTTAACATGCATGTATGTGTGCGTGTGTTGTGCAGTGAGTCTATAACTAAAGATATGAAGTGCAAAAGCAGAAGGATACATGAGTAGAAGGAAAAAGGTCAGTGTTGTGTCACTTCTTAGGGGGTGGCGAACAGAGGAACTGCTGTCATAAGTTGGTACAAGGGATTTGAATCAGTTGAAGATCCAGGTGACTATGTTTGCTCTGTTCAGTTTTAATTTGTCCCTCTGAATACTTCTGGGTATTTCTGTGGTATTTCCTGTCCAAACTACCTAATTCCTTAAGCATCACCCTTATTTAAGCCCTGATTTCAGGGTTGTATCTGAGTCCTCAGTGTTTCAGGATATGCTAGTAGTTTGCTATAATTCTGTGCAAGTTTGTAATAGCAGAGTAGTTTGCATATTCTCAAGGTAAAAGTTTTGTTGGGATATCTAGCATTTCTTATCTCTTTATGCAGTACTAAGAAGAGTCTGAGTAACTGCTGAGTTAATTTTTTTTCTCTTTCTAGTATTTAAAAATGAGGCATGTTTCTTGTGGCAAACTTTTGCTGAAGTGCATATTGTGCTTGTACATTGATTTGTGGGTGATCTTCAGGTGACTCTGTCTGCCTCTTTTCTTAATCAGATTAAAAAGTTGAAGGAGCTGCGTGCCATGCTGATGGAACAGGATCCTAATGTGGCTGTGATTGTTCGGAAGCTGGTCATGGTTTCTTTGATGGAGATATTCAAAGATATTGCACCTTCTTACAAAATTCGTCCTCTGACTGAAGCAGAAAAGGCTACCAAGGTGAAATACCAAATTTCTTTATAGATTATTGTGAGTAGTTCAGATTTTTCTAAGCTATGCCAAATACTAATACTGATTTCTTTAATATGAATTTATAGTTTTGAGCAAAGGGTGAAGAACACAAAATACTTGTGGAAATTCTGGAACTATGACACTTTCAGGGGCAGAGGTCTTTGTTTTGAACCTATATGTAATGTAATTCCTTCAATAAGTAAATGACATGCTGGTGGTAAAGGAGGGAAAAAATAGTATGTGAAAGTAGCATACCAAACCTGTGTGACTTTCATCGTAAGCCTCGGAATAAGATGATGTTTTGAGTCACACTGAAGGGAATTAGAAAGAAAGCAAATTATGCAACATTGTCACCTCGCTGGCACAGATTTCTGTGTCATGTGTTCAATAATTTGCTGAACAAATGCAGAATTACTCATTTCTGCAGCTTGTTTTTAACCAATTCTTTAGAAAAGTTTCTTGAATATATGTAGAGCAGTTTAGAGTCGTGGCTTTAAAATAACATCTAATTACAAATTTCACTTCAGTACCTATAAATGAAGTCGGCCTTGTTGGAGAAGGCCCTCTGAGCACAAGAACATGCAAAGAAATATGTAGAAATACTTTATTTTTAATACATTTCTAGGAATGCCTGTCTAGAAGAAAACCTACTTGGGTATCTGATAATTTGTTTTAAAACTTCGTGTTTTTTTCACCACTGGCTAATTTCAGGATTCTCCTGGTTCTGGCTAGGATAGAGTTAATATTCACCTGAGCTGGGAGGAGAACCAGAGCTGGTGGCCCCTATGACTGGGGCACCGAGCTGGGATAGGTTACTAATTAGCTAACAGTAAGTTTACCCAAATTAGCCAAAGGGCTGTTCCATCCCATCTGACATCATGCTCACTATGTAAGTGAGGTGAGCCTCCTGCTAGGTGGGAAGGAGCTGGGTGTGGAGATTTGTTGTAAGCCATTGTACTGTATTTGTACTGTACAAATGGATGGAAATGTACTGTACTGTACATTTCCATCATTGTTTTGTTTTCTTCTGTTATTACTCTTAAATTTATTTTTTGTTTCATCTCAACCCAGGTGTTTTTTAGCCTTTTGTTTACCAGTTCTCCCTTCTGTCCCACTGGAGGGTGGGGGCAGTGAGAGAGAGAGAGAGAGAGAGAGAGAGAGAGAGAGAGACTGTGTAGTCTGGTCCCGATCAGGGCTAAACTGCAACAAGGATTTAGCTCTCCAAATAAAATTTCATGTGTATTATGTTTACAGGTTAAAAAAGAAACTCAGAAACTGAGAGAATTTGAAGAAGGCCTTGTGAGCCAGTATAAATTTTACTTGGAAAATCTGGAACAAACAATTAAAGGTACAATCAACACTTCCTGTTTTTTGTAGTAGATGCAAAATTGTTTGCAGCATCACAGTTAACCGCTGAATGCTACCTGCTGTCTTTCATGCAAGTACTGTTTCATATAAGTGTGTAGGAGAATGCCTGCAATAACTAAAAATGTAAATATTTAGAAGCTGCCCTACATACTGAACAGTAATCTATAAAATTATATTTTGTGCAGATTGGAAACAAAGGAAGCTGAAGAAAAGCAATGTCATCTCATTAAAAGCTTATAAAGGTCTAGCAGAGATTGCAGTGAAATGTCTGTGTGAGCTGCTTGTGGCTCTACCTCACTTTAACTTCCACAACAACATTATTGTTCTCATTGTTCCCCTCATGAATGATGCATCAAAAATGGTAAGTGATTTTATGAAAGAGTTCTTGTTTTGCATGAAAAGTAATCTATTTCTGAGCTTTATTCCACAATATTCAGATCTTGTGGCCATATCTTTTCACTGTGTTACAGGCTATGTCCACTTTCTAATCAGTAAATACCATTGATATCATCAGTTAGCTGTTGTCGTAGACTTGGCTTTACAGAAGAATTTGAATTCACTTTTCAGATTTCTGAACTGTGCTTTGAGGCCGTTAAGAAGCTCTTTAAACAAGACAAATTGGGCTATGCTTCGCTTGGTGTCGTTAAGGTCATTTCTGGCCTTGTGAGGGGTAGAAATTACGATGTCAGACCCGAGGTAAGAGTCTTTCTGTTGTACTGCACACTTTTCTTCTGTCAATAGTCTTTAAAAAATCTGAAAGTTAAAGTTAGTGCAGCTTCTGGCTACAGACAAGCAGAATTTCCTCACTCTGTTAGAATACAGGCAGCTTAGGAGTTGTCTGAGCCAGAGGGTTAGAGAGATATGAGGCAGAGGAAGGAGACTGGGAGGAGGTCTTCAGCTCTTGACAGAGACATGGGTTAAATTAGGCAGGGAAACTTGACGTGAGCGAGGCAAATGGAGGAACGGATAGAAATGGACAGTGCTGGGGAAGGAACTGAGAGCAGAGATGAGAGATACAGATATGAAGGAACAGGAGGAAAGCAAACAGAATAACCTTTGACCAGCAAAGTCCAATAGCCTAAATGGAATTTAGGATTTCTTACCCTCTCTGTTCCTCTGCTGTGGATCACCTTTCATTGTATTTATTTTATTTTACAATAGGTGTTAAAAGTATTTCTTCACTTAAGAATTAAGGAAGTAGAATTACAAAAAGATTCTGAAGACATTGCACCAAAGAAAAAGTTCATGACTTACAAAGAGAAAAGAAAAAATCTTTCAAGAATGCAAAGAAAGGTATGACGTGTGCTTTCTCATGCTCTCCTTCAGTGACTTTATGTAGCACTTTGTTCTGGCAATGATTGCACTTCTCCTATTGCCATTGTTAACTCTTAGCATCAGTGATTAGTGTTTGCATTGTACTTGAATATTTATGAGGTTCTACTGGGAATTTAATTATCTTCCTTTTTTTTTTCTTTTCTCTTTCTGGTGTTGATAATGCCTTTGGTTGTTTCTGATAGGAAGGAATGTTTCCAAGTTGGTTACCCTGTAGCATCACAGAGTGACTTAAGCAACTCACGAGGCATAGAGGATTAGTTCTCTGGGTTTCTTTGGAACCTGGATAACCAGGCTGGTTGGAAACATTTAACCTGTTGTCTTAAAATCAACTGTATGTTTTCAGTGGAAGAAAGCAGAAGAGAAACTGGAACGAGAACTCTTGGAAGCAGAAGCATCAGAAAGTAAAGAAAAAAAACTGAAGCTAGTAAGTAATTTAGAGATTATTTTCCCACTTTTGCAAAGTAGCAGCTCCTAACCCTTTTGTAACCAAGTGTCTCCCCTTCATCCCTACCTGTCAGCATTCCACACCCCTAGACAGTGTTGGCAATTACAAACATTTTGCCTTTGACTAGTCTAGGT
Organism: Chlamydotis macqueenii; assembly: GCF_036417535.1. NCBI lineage: Eukaryota > Metazoa > Chordata > Aves > Otidiformes > Otididae > Chlamydotis > Chlamydotis macqueenii. Next base: position 22,044,447 of record NC_141562.1, read on the forward strand.
TACTAGAACCTGGTCTAAGTTCTAGTAAACAAAGCCCTCTCAGTTTACCCAGGAAAGCCAACTTAGCCATTCCTGTTTCCTTCTGTTTTCTGCACAAAAAGGTGTTTGAATCCATTGACATATGTCTCCAGGTGCCCTGTTCCTGTTATTTGTCATGGCCATTACCAGCCTCCTAAGAGTAGCCTTTAGGCAAAGGAGGAGTGTGGCTCGAATGAACTTAGAGGAAGAGAGACTGTTCAGCTAAGAGAGGGTGAGGGAACAGGGTAGTGGGCAGGAGAACAGGACTTGAGCTTTTCAACATAAGAAGAGCAGAAGATGGCAGTGCTGGGGTGGCTTTGGAAGGCCTGAGTGCAGGCTTGGACAGAGAGGAGCATTTTCAATTGAGTTTAAGTGAAGTAGAAATATCTGTTTTCCATGCTTAAGTATTTTATTTTGTTTTCTTTCCTTCAGCACACAGAGACCTTGAACATTGTGTTTGTAACTTACTTTAGAATCTTGAAGAAAGCTCAGAAGTCTCCACTCCTGCCAGCTGTGCTAGAAGGTCTTGCAAAGTAAGAACTGAGTCTGTCATCTTTTATATGTGTTGAAAAGACATAAAGCACTGAAGGGATTTTTTTTTACTTTGAAAGGGATTTATAAGCAGTGAGAAAATACTGTCCCTGACAAATTTGTTGGAATACTTTTATTTCTTTTTCTGAAGTTTTCACCTACTTCTAAAAACATTTCAGTGTGATGTGAAATTTCCCATGATAGAACTGATGTGATGCAAACCCAGCAGGGTGAGATGTGATTCCGTTATTTTGTCTGATTACTTCCTGAACAACATGAGCATGTCTCTAGTGCTAGAGGGAAGCAGTGATTAGCAGCTGGGGGCTGAATCATTCATCTATGTGAAGATAATAGATGTTCAGGATTTGATTTAGTTCTGCTTTTAAGGCGCACATTTTTGCAATTCATAGTACTTCGAACTGAGCTTGCAGATAATGTCTATAGCTTAAAAATAAACATCTCTTTGATTCAAGGTTTGCTCATCTCATAAATGTGGAATTTTTTGATGACCTCTTGATTGTCCTTCATTCTCTTATTGCATCTGGGGTAAGTTGAGCGTACTTTTATTATGGTTTTTCTTAAAATTACGTTCTTTTGGGTTCTGAAGCAGTTTTGTATTCTTAGGGTTTAAGCTATCGTGAGAGTCTTCATTGCATTCTCAGTGCTTTTCATATACTCTCTGGTCAAGGTAAGAGATCTTTAAAAACAAACTTTTTTGGTTAATATTTTCTGATAAATTAATGGAGTAAATGTATTTATTTGGGATTATGTTAATAGGTGATGTTCTTAACATTGATCCGATGAAATTCTACACACATCTTTACAAGACACTGTTCAGCCTACATGCAGGTAACTCCAGATTCTTATTTTCAGTGTTTACCTAGACAGTGTTTTTTCTTGTTTGGTATCATAGCCTTAATATTGTGTTAATAAACTACAGTTGTTTCAAGATATCTGTGTTCTGAAAAGTTAACTGTCCAGTTTAATATACTTTTTTCTCAATTACACATTGCACTACTGCAATACAAATACTAAAGTAGTATTGCAGTACCTGGTAACAGATTCTAATCATGTCATTTCATGAGGGAATGTCAAGTATGTGATCTTAGATAAGTGTTTATCCTCTCCTCAGTTGAAGTTTTTTACTTCCTTATTATCGTTTCTTTCAGTGGCAATTTGAAAATTCTCTATTTTTTTTCCCAATTATTGCTCTAATAGAGAAAAATTTCTAAATTTTCTAATATAATTTTAAAGTAATTTCAATACAAATTCTGTTTTCTAAAATCTTCCAGTTTATATTTGATTTTTATAATTCAGACATTCTAATTTTCTAATCTAGTTTTTCTAATAATTCAGAAAATATGAATAGTTTATGAAAAAAAGTACGTATAAAGTTTGAAATTAACGTCGTTTTAATTAACTTCATAAATTTGTGTCCTCTAAGGAGGAGAGATTGAGAATAAGCATTCTACAATTCTGGATGGGTAAAGGACAAAATCTTTGCACCCTTTAACAATTTATAAAAGATGATCTAATGGATGCACTCAGGGATAAAACACTAACTGCTTCTAATATTTAGACACTTTTGATGGAACAAGTATTTTCTTAAGTAGCACAGAAACAATGATACATTTTTTTTCTGTTCAAAGCTGGACTATTTTTACCAAAAACGGATGGATGTTTATGTCTGTATCGCATTAGTGCTGTGTTTGAACCTCTTAGCTTTCATGCTGTTTCTCAGGTTCCAGTGTACAGTCAATAGCAGAGTATTTAGCTGTATGTTCCTCGAAATGGTTGCTTACTCTTTGTATGAAATTCTGCTTTTGAGGTGGTACCAATGATGATATAGGGATTGTGCTCCAGTGCCTGGATGTCATGTTTGCCAAGCGGAGAAAGCAAGTTTCCCAGCAACGAGCTCTTGCTTTCCTAAAGCGACTTTCTACGCTTGCTCTTCATGTACTTCCAAACTCCAGTGTTGGGATCTTGGCAACAAACAGGATATTAATGCAAGTAAGTTTACTTATTAGAATTTTCAGCTCACTGGTTAAAGCTTATTGATTTTTTTTGAAAAAAAAATGGAATTTTAAAAAATATTCTGAAGCATCTTAAGGAAAAATGCTGAAAACAGAGTATCCTTAAATGCTGCTGAGACTGAATAACACAGAATGAATCCTGAACTTAACTTAACCATGTTGTAATTGGACATGTAACATAAGCAACTCAGGTTTTTTGTTTGTTTGTTTGTTTGTTTTTTGTGTTGTAGACATTCCCAAAGATGGACCTCTTACTAGACAACGAATCTCAAGGGAGTGGAGTTTATCTCCCGGAACTAGATGAACCAGAGCATTGCAATGCTCAGAACACAGCTCTGTGGGAGCTGCATTTACTGCAGGTTAGTGAGTAGCTGAGCGATTTGAGAAGTAAAAGTCAGCAGTAAATAGCTGCTAAATGTTTGTATGTTTTACACAAATAAAGAACAGAAGTCTTTAAGGCTTATCAATCAAATCTGTTCCATGTGAGCTTATTCCGTACAAAGAGGAACAGCAGCACAGTGGTATAGGGAAGGAATGAGCTCAAAAGGGGATGTTACACGTCCTATATGTTAGTACCACACTGGATCTTACTGCAAGTTGCCTAGTAAGACTCCTTTGGAGGCTTTTTCAATCTGTTAAATTCCCTTGCAGTCCAGCCCTTCTCCAGGGAGCAAGTGACACCTTGATCTGTCATTCCTGCCAGAGTTTAGAGTTTGGGGCTTAGGAAGGGCTTCCTCTGCTCTTTCTCCTGCCTTCTGGGAGCAGGAGTTAATTTAACTGTGGAGAGTTATGCTCACAGCATGACATACTAGTGAATAAATGTATGACTGGGTGTTCTCATTCACTTAACCTCATAAACTGACAAATTTTGGGGTGCTGTGTGAGAGATTTCAGTGATGGTCCATGTAGGGCCACTGTGGGAAATTACAAGCTGCACACAGCTGTAAGAACGCAGCCTTGGAGAGGGGAGCCAGGAGGGTTGTTATTGAGCAGGATGTTGCTGCTGTCCGGGAACCGCTGTTAGCCAGCAGGGCACGTACTTGGCAGGCCTTGTTGCATGCGCTGGCCACGCATGCATCAACACCTGGTCAGTACTGTGCCACTGAATCTGCTGAGGGGATAAACAGAGGCGGCTCGGAGTGGAGGAGAGAGAAAGGACCCAGAGCACACTCTATGAACAACAGGGGACGCCCTGAAGGTGCTGCGTCTGCCTCCCTTCTCTGCTCTGACCCTTCTGATCATCATCCTCCTGCTCAGCAGTGTCAGGTTGGTAAGACTTTCATAAAGGGAAAACAACATGCTAGTAGCTGCTTATGCTAGGAACTGTAACTACTTATGCTAGTAACTGCTTATGCAAGGCTATAATAGAGCAATAAATACTGTTGTGCTTTTAAATATCATATGTTGGGTGAACTTTGTGCATAGGAATCCTACAAACCGGTTACAGGTGCTCAGTTTATCTAAACCAAAAGTAGAATCTTCCATCTTATTGAAATGAAAATAAATGCAAGAATGCCTAGATAAATACATTATCCCTTATCCCTCAGTTAACTGCCTTCTTTCTTCCTTCCTTTCAGAGACACTATCATCCAACAGTGCAGAAATTTGCAGCTCACCTTATTGCTGGAGCTCCAACTGAAGGCTCGGGAGCTCTTTCACTTGATTTGAGCCAAAGGTGAGTTACCAAAGAGTTCTGTTTTTACAAAGAGTGCCCTGAAAAGTAGCTGTTGCTCATACTGTATTAAAGGAATCACTAAAAATAAGTATCCATAAAATTAAAAGATTCTTTTCTTCAAACTCACTTTCTTTGTTCTTTTTGCCAGTACAGAATGTTGACTACTGTTTTTTTTTTCTGGTTTGGTTTTTTTTTTTCCCCCCTTTCCCTTTTGAGGCTTGTTGCCAGGTTTTGACAAGGATAAAAATCTCAAAGTCCAGTGTGCTTTCTTCCACAGGAGCAGAATATCTGCATCAGCAGCCCTGATCTGAATATGGATCAGGATCATTGAACCATGACTGTCCAGTGTAAACTGGAAGCCAAGTTGCAGTGTAAGGTCCATAGTATGTTAAAACATAAGAACAGCCATCCTGGTTCAGACTAAAGATCTAGTTCAGCATCCTGTCTTCGGCAGTGGCCGGAAGCAGGTGCCTCAGGAAGAGTAAGAACAGGGTGAACATGTAAGACACACGCTTCGAGCAGTGTCCTAGCCTCCAGCTGGTTTCAGCTTCCTGGATTTCCTGAACCCAGTACCATTCTCTGTTTAGTACCTGTTCATGGAATTATTTTTAAAACTGTTTTGTGTCCCTTGAACCAAAGCACACTTTGCAAATACAGCATTGTTTGCTAAGGGTTCCATGAGTCCACAGCTCATTATGTTTAGACTTGCCTTCTTTTGTTTTGAACCTCATGCCAGTATGCATCATTTAACAGCCCCTGGTTCTTGCCCTGGGAGGTGAAATAAACAGTCTGCTCTAATATGCCCTCTCCGTGCCTCACATGGCTTGTGAGACCTCTGTCTGCCAGACACATCCCTCCATCTACCATCTCTTCTGACTGAAGGGATCTGGCCCAGACAGGAGCTGTTCCATACTTCTGATAATCTTTGTCGCCTGTTCCTGAACTCTTACCAATTCAAGTATTTCAAGATGAGGAAACTGGAGACTCGGATGCAGTATTTGAGCTGTGGGCAATCGGTGGATTTATACACTGATGTAACTGTTTTCTATTTTGTTCTGTTTCTTTCCAACTCCAAGCAGCATTAAGGTCACAATCCCATGCAAGTATCTGTCATAACAACAGTATTTTTTCCTGAAGTGATAGTGGTCAGCTCAGAGCCTATTGGTTTTATGTGATGCTGAGATTGTTTTTCTGTTTTTTCTCCACTAAATTTCATTTACCATTTTTTTACTGACCATACAGTCTGTCCGCAGTTCTTCACAGGCAGCTCATTCTTACTACTGCAGATAACTTTTGTGTTCTCTGGCTCATCCTTGAGTGTGTTGAAAAGCACAGATCCTGGCACAGACCTTGTGGAAATCCATTATTTCTTCCTTTCATTGCAAAAACTGATCATAGACTGATCATAGTCCTCAGTTTCCTGTCTTTTAACCATTTCTTTTCCCATGTGATGGTCTTCCCTGTTCTCCCATGGCTGCTTAGTTTTCATAAAACCCTTTGGTAAGGAACTGTTGGAAATTCAGCCAGATCCATGTCTCTCTTTTTTTTTTTTTTTTTTTACATTTTCAAATATGTACAGAGCAAGCAGTGACTGCTTGGAGAACTGGCAAGCTAATAGTTGTTTTCGTGTCTCACATTTCTTCTTTTGTCCCCAGCTGAATATTTAGACACATTTTTACTTGCTTTGTCCCCCAACTGTTGGCTTCTCCTTTTTTCCAGGTGATGCTCATTACTCTGAGGAGTTCTCCTAAAGCATGATGGAGGGAGTGACTGGCATGTGTGTGGGAGAAGTTGCTCTTGGTTTGGTGATATATTATTTAGAAAGTTATCTAATGCCATTTTTCTTTCTCTGATTTTGCTGTAGGCCTGCTACAGAACTTTTTGAGGCATACAGTATGAGAGGAATGACCTTTAATCCTCCTGTTGCATCAGTAACACCCAGAAGAAAGGTACCATCTCATCTCTCTGTGTCCTTTTTTAACCACGATATACCAATGTAAGCTGTATCTGCTGGCTCACTATGCAGTGCCCAGGCATTAGTGTGCTTAGTTTGGCTTTCTGGTTTCTGTACTTCTCGTGTTAAGTATTTTTTTTTTTAAACTGGTGTAAGATAGCACTGACTGTAAAGACAGAAGAAAAGCTGTATGAATAGTTCCACCTCCTGTAGCATTGGTTAATGTAGCAAGATGAATGTGGTAGCCGTTATTTTACTTATCTTCTGCCCTTTGCAGTGGTTCAGTGCAGATTTCTTGTCCCTTTTCCATAATGATGAACTAACAACTGTTCAAAAAGCAGTAATAAAAAGTCAGCTTGCTTTCCCCAGTGTGGATAGTTGGCAGGACTGCTGCATTTCCAGAGCCTTGGCTTCAGTATGTAGGACAGTCATCCCCATTAGTGTCAGTTTATAGCTTTGAAGTGTCAAATTCAAAGGAACAAAGAGCTTCTATATTAAGAGGAGAAATGGGTGGACACTTTTTAGGTCCTTGGCACTAGATCTGTTCAGGTACCAACCTCCACTAAATGTCCAGTGGGTGGTATGTCTTTTAAAAAGTGATGATGCATTTTCTTTCTAATGCAGACATTATAACCTATTAGCCTTGTTAGTGCCTCCAATTTCTAATTCAGTAATGTCAGTTAAAGCCTTGGAAGCACTTTTTTTTTTTCCATTTTAGAGAAGCAACTTCTGAAAATGTATTTGTACTTACTTATTTTGTCATTTTATAATGACTTATTGACATGTCTGTCCTGCTAGGGTGTTAGCAGCTGTGACAGAACAGGGCTGGGAACAGCAGATAGGAGAGAGATTGTGTAGTGCTTGATTAAGGACGTGCATAAACTCTTTAAGGTAGCGGAAACAAGGGAAGATGAAGGTAACAGAGAGAACAAACTGTCCACAGGTGGTTATAATCAGCATAACTGGGAAAATTATCTTGGGGTCTTGCCTACTCTCTGGCTGTTTGGCTCATTTTAACAAATTTTGGCAGTATCTAAGTTCTACCCTCTGTCCAGCATGTTTTTCTCTGTGTGCCATGCTGTCATTGTCAGCACTTCATCCCTGTTGACAGAAGCTCTGAAGTGGAGTTTTCTTTTCTCTGTGCACCACTAAAGAGACAATCTATCTCATTTGTCCCTGAGTGCACAAAGTACTCGACTTTGTGAGTGTTAAGACTGTAACAGGGAGATACGAATCACGTGCATAACCTTCCTCATCTGCACACTGGGAAAGAGTGGAGGGGCTGCAGTCAGAAGGCATCTCTTGAGGCATTCCTTTCTGACTCAGCCTCGACTGTGAGCGTTACAGCTTTCTCTAGCTTTTTGACCAGAGATGCTTGCGTTATTTTTTAGAAGGTATGTTATGTTGAACAGGCAGCAGTGCGTAAGCTGGAAGCTGTGGCTCTGTGTAGTAGGTACTCTTCTAAAGCCCAGTTTACAACAACAAAAAAAAATCCTCACCAAAACCATGAGCTGATGAAGCACTGCCTGTGTTGTTGCTAGCCAGGCGAAACTCACTGGCAGGCCAGATACACGAGCTGCCAGTTCCATAGGTCTGGTCTGGATGACTGGGGGCATGAGAGAGAAGCAGGACTGCTAAATTAAGCTATGCATGGAAAACACATACTAGCCTTGTTTAGTAATGTATCTAATATTTTTGTCTTTTTTTTTTTTTTTTCCAGGACACATTCTCACAACTGGATTCATTTGTAGATGAAGAGCTAAACAAACAGCTTCAGCAACACATCAGTGAGGCTGTTGTTCACAAACCCTTGGATTTTGCTAAACACGTCAAGGAATCATCCTTGTTGTAAACTTCTCTATCAATCATGTTCAGTTGGCTTCTTATGGAGAAAGAGTGGCTGAAAGAAATTTCCATTCATCATTATAGGAATTTAAGTAGGCTTTTGTTTGAATATAGAAACACCAAAAAAAAAAAACTAACAGCAGTTTTTTACAGTGTTACAAGGCCTCTCTACTTAACCAAGGCTGTGTCCTCAGGACTTGAGGACCACAATGAACAGTCACATCAGTAATTTAAAATTATACAAACCCAGGAAATGTTAAAATTGTTGCAACCATGCATTATAGTTTTTTTGTTTATATATTTTCTTATTTTTATAACAATATAGACTATGTGTTTGAGAAATCGCAGGGTTGTGTTGATACATTAATAAATATTTTGGAAATTTTAACATAATATTGTCTTTGATGTTTAACATACCTAGAGATTTGGAATATGTATTGCATTTTTTTTTTTCTTTTCTTCTAATGTATCTTAACAACTTACCTTGTCTTGAAATGATTTTGCATTTGGGGTTTTTTTTTTCTTTTCCCTTCAATGAATCTTGGTATTGCCAAACTGAGTTACTGAATTCCGGTTCTGAACTATCATTGTGATTGAGTGCTCTACTACAATGTCTTCAATGAACCATCACTGTCAAGAATACTAGGCAAATTCAAGGTAAGAATTTAAATGGGTTTTTGGTTTTTTTTTTTTTTTTCCTCTTCCTTCTTCAAAAACTAGTTATTGCCTGGTTGTTTTAGAATCCATTTTCAGCTGCATGTTGGCTTTGCAAACAGTAAGTAAAATAAGTAACTTACTTACTTAACTTAGTGAATCTTGGCTTTCTGTAAATGCCATTCTACAGGAGAGTGTGGTGGGCTGTCCATGCTGGCAGCTAACACATCTTGTAGTGTTTAGTCTATGATGTGATAATGATAAGTGTTGTGAGTTTTGCAAAGTTTTTGTTCAAGTTGCTTAACCTCCTTAAAATAATCAGAAGTTTTTTTTTCTCTAGGGTATTTTGTCCTTTATTCTGATTTATGGTTCTTAGTCTTCTAAGTAATTTATTTTAATACGTTTTTAGTATTAATTAGACTAGTTCACCAAATTTATAGTTAACCATGAATCGGAAACATTTTTGGAACAGACATCTATTAAAGGATTAGAAAATAGATATTTTACTATGTGGATTACAAAACTGCCTACATAATACTGACAGTAATACATGTTTCTGTCTGTTTAGGTTGCTGCTCCCATAGCTTTTGAGTATGTATTTTTAGTTGTTAAGTAGTTGCAAAGAATGGATTTAAATTCTGAAAAATTCCAAGGGGTTCATATGCCAGTACTCTGTCAGTTCAGGAAGGGAAAAGCAAAGAGTCAACATCTTAAACCACTTATTTATTTATTTATTTTACAACATATACAAATACAAGTTTATTCTTCAAGTCAGCAGAGAGAAAATAGTCCAGGTGGAAAAGTCACTTTAAAAATTGTTCATTTTACATAGTTTCCAAACAATATAAAGACTGGCACATAGTGATGTTGCATTGTCAGAATACTTTGACATGCTTTAAGAGGTGGAGGAAGACAACTGTACAACTAAGTAATTCTGAAATATCCTATACATGTATTGGAGCAAAATCTATTTACTGCTATTTATTTTTGTGTTTAATTGCTAACTCTGCCAAATGTCATCACTATTGAAGTTACAAAATATTTATCACAAACAGGAAAAAAATCCACCACCATTGTTACACTTAGTGGGCTACCCTAAAAGTAAACTGAGTTTTATATAGTGGAATATTAACAGCCAGTGATTAAAAACCAAATGTTAGCTGAAGCATCTGGAGAGCTAAAGCAGAATAAACTGTTCACTTTCAGAAGCTGCAGCCTCAACCTTTCACTGAAATGTAAAGCTACCAGCAAGTTCCTCTTTTTTTCAAAGACGAACTATGAATGTGAGAGAATGTGTTCTTAAAATATTTAGATATTTCCATGCTTAAGTCTTTAATTCTTGAAAGCACGTGATTTCTAGAAGCAGCCGGTGCTCTAAAGATGGCTACTGAGATACCTCATTTAGGTAATATTTGTAGCAATAAAAATAATCTGACTAGATTTTAAAAATTAAAACTGACATAGTATTTTTTTATTCTAACTGTTAAATGGGGGATCAGTAAGCCAGAAACAGGAAACCCTTCAGGAGATACAAAAAGTCCCTCCTGGCGTGTCCCAGTTCCTGCAACGTGAGTAGTATGCACCATGGCCCTACTGCCCAACTTCTGTCACATTACTGCAAGCAGCACATCCTACACAAGACAAATATAAGAAAATGGTAGAAAAGTAACAGTGGTTTTAAAATAGTATAAAATAAAATACTTCTGTATTTTTACCAACAGGCAACAGAACGTGAGATTTCCACCTGTAAAGTGTTCAGTGTGAGGCCTGCTACCACTCAGAGACTGCATGTTTCTGGAAGGTGTTGATTATTTACATTCCTTTCTTTCAAACTGTATCCTGGAAGCAGTTTCCTGTAAATAGTTTGCAGTGTAAAAATGAATCTGTGTTCCTAGCTCATGTCCATGCCCAGCCAAAAGCACAGAAAGGGACAAGGTTATGTTGTCAGTCTTGGCAGAGGAATGTGTGGACAGGTATTCCTGCAGAAATTAAATCTGTGGCAAAGCAGAAAAAAACTTTCCTATTAGAATAACAAACAACTAACTAACTAACTTACTTAGCACATGAAATCCTTTTAACTAACTGGACTTTCACAAAAGTTAACAAAAAGCCCAGATTAATGCTTTAAGTAAGTGGTGTTGTATTGTCATTATTAAGAAAGATACGTGGAGCTAACACAAATGGAAGGATACGTCATCCGAAAACGTGTCACCAACAAGTTTACTGTGGTGTTTACCAATACCTAAATGTGAAATTAAGTGATATATCTACATTTATGAAAATACTGAACCAATAATTAGCTTTACACAGTGCCAAATGTCTCCATGCCTATAAAGTTGGGGGCTACAGGCAGTAATACAGGAGTGCAGAGGCTGAGCTAGGAGTTGTTTGGGATGTTTTTGGTTTGGTTTTGGTTTGTTTGTTTGGGGGGGGGTGTGGTGTGGTGGTGTTATGTTGTTTTTTGTGGGGTTTGTTTTTGTTTTTTTTTTTTTTTAAATTGGATCATGCGCTCTGAATTGCAAAAGGGTGTTTTGCTACATCAACACTGAAGATAAGCAGTGGGAAGTGCATGGTCTCTGGGTGGGTATGCCATGGGGAAATTTGACTCTTGGTGTCTGTGGTTATTTTCCCTCAAAGCTGGAAATGACCTGAAGAGGGCACTTTCTTGCTTTGGTAATGGCTACTTTATAGGAATTTTCTGTAGCGTATAGTGAGAGTCCATAGCTTCTGGTGACAGAATGCAGGTTCTGTCTGCTTGTTTATATGCCAGTTAATGACTTTGCTGTCTTTTATTTCAATTTCTAATTATTGGGAGGGGGTGTTGGTTGTCACAGGACTAGTGCCTGTAGCTTCTTTTCCTTTCATCCTTGCACTATCACAAGTAAACCTCACTTATTACACTGCTCTTTTGTCCTCTGCCTGATTTATCTTCTTTCTTAGGAGCAGCAGCTTTTTGTGCTTGAGTGCTAAAGTTGATGTGGAATAACTGAGTGCATAAATCACTCCCTGTATTAATGGATTTCAGTCACACCAGGTAACTGAAATGGTTTGTTTAGGCATTGCTCTAGGGTGATAAAACCTGTGCAGAGCAACTTATTCACCACAGATACACTTCTTGCAGGAACTCCAATGGATGACTGATTTGTGCCCCATTTGTTTTAACTAACTAAGAACATTAATAACTCCCACTGTGAAAAAAAAAAAAAAAAGAGAGAACCACAACTAAAATATCAACAGATGAATTCAGCAAACATAAACCTTTACAACAGTGTTTCTATGTAAACAAAAATATCAAGAGTGTAGGAGTCCTTCCTCCTCTCTGGGTTTAACAGAGAAGTAAAAAAGACATTTCCTGACAGTATGGAAAAATTGTAATTTGAATTCAAAATTTTGAAATGTTAATTACATTGATTAATGCATTGTTTTGAGTTTGGTCAGTCTGGGGTATTAAATGTCTTGTGCTGAACAACCAGAAGAGTTCAAACATTTTTTTCTGCGTTTTGTAAAAAGTACTGTATGATAAATATATTATACAATGGCATTATTTTGAAACATGATAATAAATATTCTTTCTTTAAACACAAGCTGGAAACTAGAATTGTTAAGAAGAAAATGTTGTTTCTTGTCAAAGTATCACTACCACTTAGGTGTATTTAGCTATTGTACATTATTTATGGTTTATCTACTTCAACGCATTTTGCGTATGGTCACCAAAGTTAAACAGATATGTAAAGGAAGTTATAGTATATTTAAATCTCTTTACAATCATGTAACACAGTGTTTAACAGAAATCTTCACATAAAAGTGCATTATTTCAATATAATACACATAGAAGAACACTCTGGTTCTCTGCCTTCTGTTTTCCTAGAGGCAGCAAGCTAAAATTATCTTTTGTTTAAAAAGTGGAGGGCAACAACACATTTGTTTACAACATACAGTCCAAGAAAACTTCCTCATCCGTCTATCGAGAATCTGCAGATATGAAGATACAGGAAGAAGAGAATCTTCTGATAGCTGACAGACATCTTTCCCATCTATGACATCCCACTTACGATTCCCAGATTCTGGATGTTAATCCAGCAGCACTGCCTGCAGCAGCACAGGGCAAGCAATTGTGGACCAGTTCAGACTGTAGCAGGTTTCTTCAAAGGCACTGCAGAAGGATTCAGTGACATGAATTCCAGTTTTGATAAAGATGAGCAACCAAATGCAGAAGAAGAGGGAATATGACTGGGATCTTCCCATGATTTACCTTGCCTTTCTTCAATTCACACTGTTTTGATGATTTAGGGTTTTTATAGTAGCCTAGAAATAAAGGATCAAATTTGTTCCCTCATATTTGAAATATTTTGCAAATAAAAATATTATTTGAATTCTGTTAATTTAATGATTCAGCAGTAGTATGACAGTGCATGTCAAATAATGCTTTAATAATTAGATGTACGTGAAAAGAAAAAAAATGTAATCTTAAATTGGCCATACGTGAGAAGGGGTTACCAACACTGAAAAATATTTCTTCTTCCTTTACAATGAGCTGTAACTTCTGAGCTGGTATCTCAGTGCTGTAGTAGCACCATGCAAATACCTGGTTACTACCTGTAACCTGACCACCGACATGCACTAGGTTCATACAAACGGGACAGTCTTACGTTGTGTATTTCATTTGATGTTTTAAGTCAAGCAAGATGGAAGAAATTGAAGAGATACAGAAAGGAGAGTAAAAATGTAAGAAACTGACTCTATAAACTTGTTTTAGATAAAAAGGAGATCAACAGTCCTAATTATTTTGTTGTATGCTTTTAATAGAAAATAACAAAAGCTCTGCTAGATACTTTTATTTACTTTGGCCCAGAGCAAAAGCATAACAGGACATCGTTAATTGAGCAGCATTATTCACTTAGAATGCATACTTATAAAACCAACCAGGATGCAACATTTTGGTTTCGTGTTTTAAATGGGCAGAGAAAGTGAGTGAAGCTCCAGCCTTCACACCATTCTGATTCACTGCAGCAAAATGCCATAATAAATAACCAGAGACCTTAGTGATCTTACTGTGTTAGTCCCTTGTACCTCAGTATGGTTTAACCAGCTACAGCTGTTAAAAACCCACTCTGTAAATCATGTATTGAATGATTGCTCAGAGTTAGAATCTCCTACCTGAACAAACTGTGCTGTACGGAGTGGTGGCGATTACTCCATAACGTCACTAAAAGTCAAGCTGCACGCTGACCGCTCATCCTTGCTCTGCGGACTGTCGGGCAGGACCTGCAGAGGTGGTGATATGAATCCCCGATACTGCTTACTTGACTTGGTTAACTTCTTGAGCTCACTGGTAAAGGAAATGCCTTTTTTTTTGTCATCTCGTGCTGCCTGTAAAAAAAAAAAAAAAAAAAAAAAAATTGGATCACAGAAGTGGTTTAACAGGCTGTTTGTTAGCTGTGAAATATGGAACTAACATGAAACCACCTCCCTTTTGAAATTCAGTGTGGCTGTGCTTTCATAGCCAAGCACATTCTTCTGATTGTTCAGGACAAATTAATGGAAAATTATGCATTGTCAAAGGTATGTTTAGCAAATTTGGTATAAACTTGCAAAAAATCTGTGCTTATGATACAGTTACTTTAAAGCAATAACTGCTGTGGATTGGTGGCATCTGGTAGAAAGGAGAGCACAGTGCCTCCTCCGAGCAGGCAAGTACTTCATTCCTGCCATTTCCCAAAGCCTGAGATAAAGCAACAGAAAAACTTTTTCACTGTGCAGGAATAAAGGGGACTTTATTCCAGTAGTTTTTAAGTTCTGCTCGTTTGAATACTATGACAGGGAGCATGGCATGCACAGCCAGAAGATTCTGAAAAGCAGAAAGCTAGCAGCAAAAGATAACGGTTGTCACAGGATTTGCAGGCTGTGAGGGAATCGTGTTGCTGGGTGTAACTGATGCAGTTTTTGCGAAGAAAATAAGGGAGGTACGGAGAAAGAGGAATCGGCTTTTTGCTGTAGCCTCTTCTCCCCACCCAGCCTCACACCAGTCGTGTCTCCCTCCAGTTGAAAGGAGGCTGCCATTAAGCTGATCATACATCTATAAAACCTGCTGCAAACTATTTCATTTTTTACCTGAACCTGTTCTTTGAGTTTAAGGATAAATTTTCCTGCTCCCTTCCACTTGCTTTGGGCCTGAAACACACACTCTTGATCAGAGAGAATCCTCTGAGATGGTTTAGATGCCGAGGACTTTTTGTTTGCTGGCTCTTTTGTCACCTCTTCCAAGAGCACATAATCACTTGGATTTGGGTTGCTCAAAATGCTGTAGGAATATTTGGCTTTGCAAAGAGTCTGTTAAAGAAGACAAAAAAGAAGGCATTCCCTCAGATTCTGGTTACTAACCCGAATGCTTAGCTTGTGCTGAGAATGAACCCCACCTTATCTTGTATGAAACCAACCTCCACCCCGCAATGTTGCAGACCTACGAAATGGAAATGCTGCTTACCTGCTGTATGACATCCTGAGCTGTGCTAAAGCGGGGAGCTTTGATGACAGTGCGTGGTTGCTCAGGGGAGACATCATGTACCTGAACAAAGAAACTGTCATCCTCAGAGCTGATGACTGCATCTTCCTTTGCTTCTTGAAAGAAGTTTCTCTCGTTTAAATTCTATAGGGGAAAAAAGGAAAGCTACATTCATGTACTTCAGAGAGGTAACATAGCTGGTGGTCACAACAGGTTTTTATCACACGAGAATTGGAGACTGTGCTGTTGCCCCAGCTCAATTTCATTAAGTGCAAATCTACTATATAAGAGGTTTGACAAGCCACTATTGCTAATAATAAATAACTGTTTCTAAAATCAGTGTTTGAAATACCTTTCATAGTAGGCAAGGAATGGAGACGTAAGCATGGTACCACATTACGCAAAAATAACCACTTAAAATCTTTTATTTCCTTACGTATGCAACATTATGTTTTGTCACATAAGGGTGGCATTAAGATAAGAGATGGTGGAAAGTGTCCTTTTCTCTCCTTGTCCCTGCACTACAGCCAAAAGAACTGAGAGAGCAAGAAGTCTGAATGAACATTTTCCGGCGGAGCAAGCAGAAGGCTGCTCCTCTGTCCTTTTTCAGGCTCTCTGACTACTGCAGAATTCCTCCCTGCACCACCTCTCGGATAATGCATTTCTTTCCAACCCCTTGTAACACAGTTTGAATTCATAAGCTGTAGCCACGGGCTGTGTATCATGCTCTACAAGTGGACCCACTCCTTGTTTTTCCATGCAAATTTGCAGCTTCATTTCTAGCTCCAAGATCTGAGGCTGCTATCTGCAGAAAGGCTCAAAATTACAGATGAAGCTTTGAGGTACCAGTATCACAGGACAAAACTACAGCATAATTGTCACATAGACTAAGACAGATTTTAACCCATGTTTTCTGAAAGAATAGGGTTTGGAAGTGACGCGGTTGTGGTCGCATACACTTTAGAAGTGTTGCAGTCCACTGAATTAAGTAGGCTACTATTTCCACAAGCAAATTTTTACCTAGTAGTTTTTGCTCCAAATATTAGAAATAAAGAAAAACAAGTAGTGGTTTGTGTAATACAATAGTAATTTGTCAAACTGAAGCTTTACCAAAGGTTGTGACAAAATAATCAGTTAAAAATGTATTTTTTCATTTTAAAGGATCCCAGAGGATCTCTGTCATTTGTGTACGTAAAATCTGTGTACATAAACATACATGTACGTACATGACTATGTTCAAGCTAAGCAAGCATTATTGTATGCTGAATAGACCAAAAGACAGTGCCTGTGAAAATTAGATCATTAAGTGTCTTTCTCCTGCTTTTTTGTTCCTCTCTCACAAACCTGGGCACTAGCCTATTTTCAAGCTGTGGATGTTTTGCTCATAGTTCAAACTGAAAGAATCACTCCATCTTCCTCCTTTAAAGAAATAACCATTATTTTAGTCTTTCATTTGATAATTTAATCATCCTTTGAGGTTTTCATAGTTCTTTAATATTAAAAATGCTGTCTAACTTTTCTGAACAGAGAAGAAGTTGCTGACATCTAAACTGATTGATAATTGTAGTCTGGATTTCTGTTATGTATGATCCTTTGATATCTACTGTTATCCTTCTTTCTATTATTTTCCTATCATGTCAAAATCTAAATTTACATTAAACTAGAACTATCAATCCCAACAGTAAGCTAGAGGCACTGAACTGTTGAGTAAGCGATAATGATGAAACACCACAGCTGATCCTAGAGCTGAGTGAAGTCAAGTTAGTGTTGCACAGGTGCATGAAGTCTAGCTGTGCTCACTCGAGAGTTATGTTTGTTTTTAAATTATGTACACAGCATTGACATTACTCACCAAGTAGTGAAACAAACACTGCACCCTTTTGTTTCCTAACAGCTATTTTTAGCTACATCTGTAAATAACAATTTATCTAAAACAGACTTACTTCCTCTCGGGTTTTAAAGATAATCCTTCCAACATATCCTTCTTCTGGGAACCAACTGTTCAGAAGCTGCACTAGCCCTTCTTCAGGACCGATTACTCTCTGGAATGGTGGTTTTCTGCATTCACTCTTTTCTTTAGATATAAAACTTTTCTCTTCCATCAGAAAATAGTCTGCAGCACATGAGTCGGTGCCTTTTGTGGTAGCCAAGAGCTAAGACAGACCACAATAAACACACAGCAATTAGAATGCTAAATATAAACACTGCATAATTAGTATGAGAATGAATAAAGAAGCTTTAAGAATCAATTACTATCCTGATAGTGCAGGCAAGATTTCTGATGTGCTATTTATTATTCAGATATTTTACTCCAGGGTAATGTACTGTTCTTTCTAGCCTAGCCAAGCAGTCCAACTATTCCAGACAAGGCAGTACTATTTAAACTTATTTCTGTCCTGTTTGGCTGGCCAGACAATTTATTCATAATCCCAGGACAGTACAGTCTTTTCCCACTGCTAGAATAACAATCCCTGTTGAGTAAAATGGTTTTTCTACTCATGAACTTAGCCCTCTAACTTTTACTCTGTATTCCTATGGTGCTCAAGTTCAAAGAATTGTGCAGAAATATTTCCCCTTGTTGTAATGACAGCCCACTGCCTCCGCCGGTCAGAAAGGTTGTTTTTCTCATCTGCGTATGCCCAAATATTAAATGACTAATAGGGAATATCTAACATTATAAATCCATTCTCTGAAGCCAATATTGGGAAAATTTCACTGATGACAGTCTTGTGTTTGCAATGCAATTAATTCCACAGTAATACATTTCTACAGCACCTCCTTGCCGTGATGAATGAACGACAACAACCCTGCATGTGAGAAATGCAGGGAGATAAGTGCCCAGAATGATGTTAGAGTGGATTCTTGCAATTAGAGTCTGCAATTCAGTGGGCAACTTACCTGATGGAGAAGCTGTGCAGCTGTGGTCCCTCCACTTACATTAAAAACAGTGAAAGGCTCCGGGCCTGGAATTCCATGAATTGTCACTTTGTAAGTCACAGCAGCTTTCCTTTCCCCCATGCTAAACAACTGTTCAGACAACATTCAACAGGTTACTGAATGTTTTTACACAGACATGTTATTTTTAAGTTGCTCAAAAGAAACTGTACACACAAGTTGTAAGGACTTTGACAGAGCAAAGCTATCTAGCTATTATGTGTCTCTTACACTACAGATTAAGGCATTAAAAAAACTCCCAACAAACCAACCCCACAAAAGACCACACTCTGCCTCGAAGCTGAAGAAGAAAACCGAAGTTTTCCAGTGAGAGTACATAAACTGCCACTGAGCAAAGGGTAGACCTCCACCACTCACTATCTGCATTCTAGCTGAGCTCACACTATTTGGATTTGGTGTACGAATTACTGGATGAAAACCTACAGCTTCGTTTTACCCTCCAAACCATTTCTGTTCTTCCTTTCTGCCCTAGTATTTCACCAAGATACATGTTTGGCATGTATTCGCAGGAGGATAACATCTGCAACACATCTGCTGCACACACAGTAGCTCAGGAGGTTTTATCTAACACTTTAGAAATCAGCAAAATGATAACATACATGCTTAAAGTTACTAAAACACAAGTAATCAGGTCACCTAACATTAAGGGCTATTTTAAAAAATTACACTACATGCATACATACATATATATATTTATTTATATATAAATGTTATACACACATCTGTATGCATATGTATACATATTTAATACATATAAACATACAGATGTGCACACACACACATATAAATATGTATGTATTTATGGAAATACAGACTCCATCTTTTCCTGTAACAGAACTCAATTTTGCTCTGATTATCCCAAAATTGTTGGTAATATGCATCTTTCTTTTTAAGTCCCAAATGGATTGCTCATGATGCATGCATAAAGGAATACGTGAGGCAGCTTTGAACCTTACTGCTCAACCACACTCCTTCTCCAGCACTGGAGTTCTTGTGCTATACCTAAATGCACCAGAACCAGATTTTGAAAAGATTTACCCTCCCACAGTTTCAGACAGGTGGGATAACCTTACTTCCACCAAAGCCCAAAAGAATTAGGCATCAAGGTACTTCAGAAAAATGTGCAGGTTTAGGGGTAGCCCCTAAACATCTTTCAACAGTCTGGTTCTAGAAGCCTTCAGACCATAGTAGTTATGAAGACAAGAACACATGGCATTCACAAAAAAAAATAATTAAATTACCATAGATGCAGGCAGAGTGTTTCCTGAGGGACTTTCTTCCATTCTCCGACTGTTTATGAACAAACTAGAAATTTCTAATGGTTCATTGTGCAGGTTGTGGAGCTGGACATGTCTATAGCCTAAAGAGAAAAAAATCCTTCAAGTACTTTGTCACATCCTAAGACACAAGTCTCATAACGGAAAACTCAAATTTGCTGTATTTATAGCTACAATTTGCCACACCTATAGGATTTGAAGCACTGTAATAACACTGAATATTCAGTATATTTATACATGAAATAGCTACATATTAGAATATGAATGAAATACAGACAAATTCTCAGTGGGAAAATGCATGTCTATGGCCAGATCTCCTCATATGCTGGGACTGTTGTGTGGCATTATAGCGGCATGAAGCAAACGTGGAAGTATTTTTACTATTCTGCTGAAAAGCAGCTGGCAGTACGGAAACTCCCTCCCCCATGTGTCACAGAATTCATAATGCTTCCTTATCTCTCTCACTGTTTTTCACCCTTCCTTCACCTCTCCTCCAGCCACTGTTGCAAGAAGTGCAATTCCCCCCTGCCCAGCGATCACCAGTTACAGCAGTTTCTTGGGCAAAGGACAAGGCAGGGAGCGAAACCACCCCGTGCTTCCTAAGGGAGCAGCAAGTCTCAAGGTGAACACAACCTCACAGCCACAGCTCAGTTCAGAGCAACTGATGCCCCAGTCTCTGCAACAGCACAGGATTTAACTTTTTACAAGTCACTGGGGCAGCCTCCAGCTCCCAGGAGCCAATTAGATCAGCATCATACTGCCAGGGCAAGGTATGTTGTTTGATATTTGCTCCCCGTCTCCTCTAGAAAAATGCAACCAGCTAATTAAAAATATCCCCCCAGCAGGATTCAGTCCAGTAACCTGCTGGACCACTTTGGCATAGGGTATCACTACAAACTATACTGTACCTCTTCTTAGAGCTTTTAGGGGAATGATTCTCTGCGCTGTTACAGCTGAGCTGTTATTTTCAACAACTGCAAACCGAAGAAAGACCAAGTCTTCGAAGTGAACCCGGAAAAGGAACTGCTCATTCCACATGGGGTTGAGAGTGTTGCGATGAATGGGCTTCGTCCGGAAATGGCAGCTGTCCAGAGGCATCCCCAGCACATCGATTTCAATGCATGGACTGCCTGTGCTATTGCTAGGGCAGACGTTCTGTCCGGACACAATCTGAAGCCAAGGAGTACACAGAGAAATCAATTAGTGGAGTAGTTTGTTTACTGTCATGATTCTGAGCTAAACATTGCTTAGCACACTTCTAAGCCCAGTTTGTTAACATGCTGATTTAATTACAACGCTCCCCTACTTTTGTAATTGCCAGGGCAGTAATTTCAACAGCAGAGCTGTTTCAACTCCCACCATGCTGTTGCTACGGTATCTTTCCTCTGAGAAAAATACACTATACATCATGAGTGTAACCATTCAAGGCATCTGAAAGTTAATCCAGAAAGAATGTACCAGTAATGTAGTCAAAAAGGATCAAATTTTCTTCTCGATTACTGTGGGGTGATGGCACTGACCTCTGGCTTGCTTTGGCATACATAACACAAGAATTAGGTGTGCAATTACCACAGCTGGGAGAATTTTGATCCTTACGAATCTCACTTTTCTGAAACATTTCCTGGAAGGGACTAGCTTCTTAGAATACATTTTTTTTGGCCATAAATCCATGAATTATATATCTTCTTATATAACTTTGAAAAATATTTTTTAAATATTTAGTACAGCTCTTCATAATGGCTTTTTGTGTAGCTTCTCAAGCGCTCACAAACATGTGAAACATCCAGGCACATGTATAATTTTACACAGTTGTGCAGACCCAGGGAAAATGCTTTCAGGACTGGGTTTCAATAAATATTGTGAAGGAAACAGTGAAAGTAACTATGGATACAAACCAGCCGATAAAATAAAATAAAGACAATTATTTGCTCTTTCTCCCTCCAATTTCTGTTAGTTACGCTGACCTTCAGAAGTACAAGCAACAATTGAAGGTTCAATCTTTTCATACAGAAGCACGACTGTAATGTTGGTTAAAGACTGTAGTTAAACATTGTCTACTTCTGTTTGGCTGTAGGAAATTCTGTTTACTGTACTTACTGTTAAAGAATATATAGCTGGCTCTTTATTGTCAAGATCTCTTTCTAAGGGACAAAACTGCTGGTACATTGAACAATTTTTATCCCACAAAACAGGAGGTTTCAAAACATATCCACAGCCGCCATTCGCCTCAAACATTGCTGCATTAAGTTGCAGAGGAAGATCTGTGAAAGTAAGGCAGCCAAAACTGACAAAGAGCAATGGTACAATGCAAAAACTGTAACAGTGAAGACAAAGACATGTTTTAAATATATTTATTTTTTTTAGTTGAGTACTATCAATTAATTCTTGGTTTTCAGACACAGCTGTTATTTATGTATCCACTCTATCCCATACTTAATTATATAAAACTATAAGAACAGTTCATTAATTTTGATCCCTGTCTGTTGTCTTTATCCAACCATAGGGCTTGCCTACACCTATTTGCTGCGAGTTTCTAGGTATTTGCCATGAACTCTAGAATGAAAAAGCATTGACTGTGTAGCTTTGTAGATGACCTAATGGATTCCCCATTGAAAAGGTGAAGGAACACAAGACAGGATAGAAAATGGCCCCAAAATGTTTACATCAACACTAAACCAGCATCCAGAGTGGCACTTCTAAGCAAAAAATAGTTCAGTATCTTTTTATACTTGAAGTTATCAGAAAGGGATAATAGCTACTTGAACTGTGAAAAAAGCCCAACCTTCACCAATAAAATAAAAATGAAAATGGAAGGTGTTGCTATCCAGGCGTGTCTGTGCTATCAGGAGATCTGCTGCTCCTGAACTCTGGGATCACTACTCACAAGGACCAGATTGTCCAGATTGGTATGAACCTGCTTGTGCTGGGATGCACAGAAAGGTACATCCCCTCACGACAGCAGGTAAAAGCAAACGTCAAATACAAATTCACAGTTTAAGGACTTATTTCACATTTAAAATGTATTAAAACGTGTGTTTGTGTGCCCATACCATCTGTTTGGTAGTTAAGAGCCACGAGCTGTACACCATGGAGCCAGAAGATCAGTGGATGGGGATTTGAGGAGTCGATGCGCGTGGCAGCAGGGTAGGTCCTCAGGAGCTGACAGGTGGTGTGCTGGATCAGCTTCTGAGAGTAGCGCCGGCACAGCCGCTTGGCAGCGTTCTCGTTCAGGGAGGAGATATGATAGCATTTGGGTGTCCTTATGATAGCACTGAGGGAAGCTGGAGTGTTGTAAGGGGAGCAAGGATCTTCCCCAGTCGGCCGTACCACATCAAAAGGACCTGAAAGATAAACAGTACCCTCGCGTTACAGTTGCAGGTTCAGAGACTCTAGTTTTCTGGTGAAGTATGTGTGCATACTTTTGTTATGGTAGAATAAGGTTATCCTGGAAAATAACACTACTCAGCGTGTCACATTGCTTCTTGCACAGTAAGAACAATCCATGTTTCAAGTATTTAAATGATACTGTGATTAGAGGTGCTAACAATCATTTTCATAAATAAATACTTAATGGGCATTTGCCTGAAAAAAATTTATACATCTTCTCATTTATACATTTTACATGAGGAAAGGAGGGAAGATTGAAACCCATCTGCTAAGTCTCCAAACAAGCAGTGTACAAAGGCCGTCAGAGTTAAGGACAAAGCCAGCAAAATATTTATATCCTTCAGAATTACACCCCAGATATCTTCATTTTTAGGACACCAGTCTCTAGAAGGGAACCTAACCTGTGTGCTGCAGCCATGCCCTTGAGCTGAAAGAAATGCAATGTTCCTTGAGACAGAAAATGACTACAAGAGAGCATACAACTCTAACTTTCTGTTTACGGCAGGGGATCTGGGTCTCATCCCTGCTCCAGCACCTTTTCCATACTTTCTTTGTATTTCTTTACATCTGTTCATATGCAGAAGTACAATTTCCAAGTTCACAAACTGAATCATTTGCAGACTCTAAATACATCCAAAGTGGAACATGATTTTGCATGATTACATGTTTGGACTTGGCTGAATTTTAGGCAACTAAGTCCTACTTCAGACACTAAAAATCCTTTTCTGGATTCAGCCCAACAGTTCTGCCTTCCATTTGTACTTTGCAACAGTCATTCATACCTTTTTCAAATGCAAACTTGAAGATACATCACTTAAAATGTATGTTACTTTTGAATCGTTTATGAATTCAGGTCTTCATATTCCTGACCAAGTAAACTCTATTTCAACATTCCACACTCAACACTTCACAGTTATAAGAGTGTTACTGTAATAGCTGCTGCACTAATGAAAAACCATTCCAAAGTTCAACATCTTACACATTGTAAAGTATTTGATCTTTAACAACTTGGTCTGGTACATGTGTTGGATTACAGAGTCATTCCACGTGACTGGTGAAAGAAGATGCTAACTTTACCTTTTCCAGATGCTTTGGCAAGAGTAGCTGACTCCCCAGGGCTCAGCCTGCCAGGATTGTTGCCAAAAATGGACTTCCTGCTTTTTCTTTCTTTTCCTCTGCTAGAGCCAGATGGGTTTAGAGTTGACAAGCCTGTTCCCATAAATGTAAAATAAATGAGCCAAAAACCATGATCAAGAGGGCATGACATTTTCCATCATATTTTACATTACTTTTGAAGGCATGAATACTCCTGTTATATAGTACACAGAGCAAGCAGTGTATTTTTCTCCATAATTTAATTTTAACATCTTTACAAACATATATGCCCTTCTGTACATATATATTATGTATGTTTGTGTATATAATGCATATAAAAACTTACATGAAGCAACACAGTATACGGCTATCTCTCTGTGATATAACTTAGCTCCATTTCACTTTTTGGCTTGAGAAAGGTAGTGGCTCTATCTCAAATTACCAAATGGTACTAATTAATCCTATAAAAGTCTGCAGTAACAGTCCCAATTTTTTTTTAAAATCCTTTCTACAGAAGCAATAAATCTGTATAGTAGTGAGTATCATGGAATTCATCTGTGATAAGATACCTACAAAATTAAATAAATATAAGAATACAGAGATAATGTAAAGGAAAAAGCCAAAATGCTGTTTGTTAAACAGTTTAACCTCAAAATGTTATCAGAGTTATCTTCTTATGTTTAGAATTTGTATTTCAATGACAGGAAATATGGTAGGTGTGCAAAATCCATTAAGCATTTAATGGCAAATATGTACCAGAAGTGGAGCTCGAAAGCTCTAGTACAGCTATTATTCAAACACATGCATTCTAGCAAATTAATTATTAAAATCATGACCTAAATTAAAGTACGTCAAAAAACACAATAGTTATTCTGACACCCACAGCACTGAGGTGTGGGATTCTCTCAGAGACCCACGATGTACTTGTGATATAGAATACAACAAAGCAAGTACGCTGTTTTTTGCCTAACTGTGACTCATAAAATGACCCTCAGGAACTCACATCAATTCACACCTGCCTGAAGACAGCTGTGGATTTAATACTAACATTGCAACTACAAATCTAAATCACAAAGAGTATGCATTGGACTCTCTTCTACTGAAGTCTGTCCACAGCTGTAAATTTTCAGCTCTCAATCTTTACAGCACATCTACATGTACTTACTAAAATTAGGCTGACAGTTTCAACGGAACTGCTTGGGTTAGTAAAATTTAGGATACACATAAATGTTTTCAGCGTTGGAGCTGTACTTCTCTTTGGGCCAAAGCATAGACATAAACCACAGAAGATGGCAGAAGCTGAGATTAAGGAACATGAACTGACTAGAAGAATGGGGAGTTATGCACTGTGTGCCTCCAGCACTATTTAATCCCAGTTTTCAATGGATCAAATGGATTTGGCAAGCAAGATCCAGGTTTCGAAGTCCTGTTGTGGAGACAGTCACTGAGGAAACAGAGTAACCTCATAAATCACCAGAGAGTGCAATGCAAAACACCATGGTGAACTGAACCCAGCACGATGGCCACAGGGTAAGCTGCAGCTGGGAGTTCTCTTTCAGCCTTTCCCATGGCCATGCTTTGCATGTGACAGGCCTCCTCCCAGAGGTGAGCTCCATTTTTCACTCCAATTTAAACTTGACTCCATAATGTAGCATTACCTATTCATAGAATCACAAACTCATAAAATAATGGAGGTTGGCAAGGTTCTGGATGTCATCTGGTCCAACTCTCGAGTCACAGCATGACCAGCTTAGATCCCACCACACTGCACATAGATCCTACTGTACTACCACAGTGACAGGGTAAGTGTTTTGTATTTCCCTACAACCTATATTCTATACCCTTTGAGTTACAGAATTTAGTCCCTCTCTCTCCTGTTAGATATAACCATACGGCCTTACTGCTTTTAGATCTTTAGTCCAGAGGATGGCGAACTTCCCTGCCCTCCTTATTCTAACCATGCTAAATCAACAGGCTAAACTGTAATTGTCACCTTCTCACCATGTGTTTCAGACCACCAGCCAGTTAGTCTGTGGGTTTGCAGACCTTGAAAAAGAATTTACAGTACTTTTATATATAGGGTACCCTTTTTAGTTATCACTTTTAATTTCCTGAAAAGTGATACCAGAGGGGCAGATAGTCTGGTACAATGGAGGTGGTGACTGAATTTCATGCTGGTTAGCTCAAGTGACTCCCTGCACTCTGCACTTGATTGTGCAGATCCTGGTTTTATGTAATCAACTTTCTCTACTCATTGTGTAAAGATCCTCAGCATCACAGCAATGGGCCATGTGCCAGTGGATTATAGCATATATCCACTGTGCCAGTGGATATATAGCATTACTGTGCTCAGGTGTGCTTCACTGCCCTCATCTCGGGTGACCCAAAAGAACAGACCTTCACCCTCTTAAATAAGGGCATGATGAGATCCAACAGATCGAAATTGAAGTTAAGCAAGGACTGTAAGGGTCAAAAACCACTGAAACAATAAGAATTGCAGTGGGTTCCTTGTTACCAGAGATTTTATAAACAAGAAATGTTATTTTCTCCACATGATAAATTCTGGTTTGACCAGGAACCACTTAGGGAAGTCTGTGTTACTCAGTAGGCTAGGAAAAGTGAACATAATGGTCCTTGTCCTTTTTCATAGTCACAAATCAGTGATTAACACTCAGGGACATAGGCAACTGTAAACACAGAATAGAAATACAGAACGATAGGAGAAATAAAATATTTACACCATTGATCAGCCACTGACATGAATTCTGACCTCTCTATTTCCAACACTCTTGCATTGTTTTAATTGGTGGGGGAGTCGGTCAACAGAGCTACAGAGCCATGGATCTACCCGCCCTGTTCGCGTTATTAACGGGCAATACCGGGGTACGGCAGTGCTCCACGCCTGCGCCCTCCAGCTGACCAGAGGAATCCAATCAGCGGCACGGTGGCTGGGGAAGTCTACACATCTTGCAGAGACAGCAGTATTTGTCTCAAAGGAGATAAAGTTTGTCAGAAAACTAATTTCTACAGCTTCATGTGTTAATCTGTGAAAGGAACTCATTTTCTTAATTAAGAAATTAATCAATTAATTAATTAATTCATGTCCCCTTTAAAGCAAGAGTAAGAAATCCGATAAGGAAAATGAGTATTTATTTTCTAACTGAAATTACATTAAAAGCCTGAAATATTTTAAAGTTTTCTTAGAACATCAAAACTTCTTTGCGTGTCACAATGCTTGGAACAACTTAATCTATCTCTGTTTAATCTTGAATATTATTCTTTAAAAGAAAATACTTTATTTGAAAGATATCTTATTGCAGATTTCATTAAAGAGTATCAGATTTGAATTTTTAGCAGATATTATTCTTACAAGTGACACCTACAATTCTTAAAAGTGATAGGAGATTATAAAAGAATGTCTCTCAATATTTCAGCATATTTATCTTGCCTATTTGACAATATTTTATGTTTGGTTAGCTTCTCTAATCTGATTATAGTTCTGTTTGCAAAAGATCATGATTTGGCAGAATTGCCCAGTTTTCCACAGAGAACCATTCCATTAAAAACCAGATTTTTCATTCGAAACATCAAACACATAAATAAACAATAAATTCTCAATTTAAAAGAACTTATGTGCACAGTATGAGCCAAAACACTCCCATCCTCGTGTTTCAGTACTGTACAAGTAACTACTGGCAATCTCCTCTTCAGTTACTCCCTCTCCTTTTGCTCTGCAAACGTCATTCTTCCTAGCGTACAAAAGACAACCGTCCTATTTCCTTCAGCCCCTTCCATAAAGTGTGTGTGCAGTCAGTTGTCCTCACTCATGCCATTAAAAGGCTGTTTTATGCCCCTAAATGGGGCCCCCTCCTGTCCACTTAGGAAAGGACAGAGGTGTAGACAAAGGTGAAACACACTAAACTGAGGTCACAAAGAAATGTGACAAGCTCTTCCTGCAAGGCTTTAAGAATAATTTCCTTCCTAATTCAGTAGGTCCTTACATGGAAACGCGGAGCTCTTAAGATAAAGCTTTCTGTTGTGTGTGATTTGGCAATGAAGCAGTTGTCTAAGTTGTGAAGACTGGCAAATTTCACTTCTGTAAACATTTTAATATGACAAACAATATGTCTTCACATAATTCATGAATACTACTTCTCAGCCAGGAGCTATTATTATGTAGACTACCAAATCAAAGAAAAAAGCTTCCTGACTACTTCAATTTGAAAATGCTTGTAATATCTAAATCAAAACATAAACATAACGTCTCCAAGAATTAGAAAGCTTAAAGCAATAAAAAAGGGCAGTGTACTTACCAGGGAACTTTACAGCTTGACAGTAAATGACAAGATCTGATAGTTCTGGAGCTATCTGCCTGCTTTCCTTCTTATTTTGTGGAAGATAGAATTCTTCACCCAGTTCCATGTCATAAACCTAAGTGACATTCCAAGAACATATAATAATAAAGTTATTGAATGTGAAAGTACTCTTGCATATCTTACTTATGTCATTAAAATCGTTTATCTCATTCTTCTTATGTGGTTTGGTGTCTTCACCTAACACAACTCCAAGTGCAGGTTTATGCATCAATACCTGTTACTGATACTGCGGTAGCGTGCAAAGACCTCAGAGTCAGTTCTCCAAACATTTAAGCAAAAAACATCTGTGTTCAGAAGAAACTACAATTTACTAAACAGCAATGCACTGGTTCAGTTTTCAGATGATTTAATAAAAGGTAATGTGGCTATCTGATATCTCAGTGCAGTATTTTAAAGTTATTTAAATACACAAAGATGCTAAAGATTCAGACACAATCTTCAGCTTCATTGATGTTAACGGAAATTAGATATCTAAACAGACTTCTGGCTCAGACTTCAATGAAGTCTTATATTGAGAGCAATGACAATTAAAATTTTCTGCCAAACAACCTGTATATACAATAACCTCTGAAGACTTTTTTTGAACAGTATGTTGAGCATTTTTTTTTGTTTAATCTGTTTTCTCTGGTGTGTTTCCATGCTTTCTACTATTTATCTTCATTAAAGTGCATTTGTCATCCAATGTCTTAGTTATCTAAACTGCTCAAATCCTTTTGAAGCTGTTTATATATAAAGTGTGGCTGAGAAGAAAGGGGGAAAAAGCAGAACTACCTTTCCTTTATTATTGTAAGTAGCACAATCAGCCTTCTTTATTCTTTTGGCAGTCTCTTCATTATATTCAAACTGCAGTTTATCACTTGATAATTTATTCTCAGGTCGGTCTTCAAGAATGTTATCTAAAAATTAATAGTATTTTAATAAACATAGAGCCAAACATTTTCAACTGGAAATTAAATTTGAATTAATAATATTTAGGAACAATGCTGTAAATCTTATCTGAATAACCAGATGCCAAAATAATGCATTTACTGGTCAAAGCATTCTCTTTTAGTAGTAAATTTCTAATTCAAAAATTTAATGCTTGGCTTTGGTTAATATACTGCACTTCTTCTAAAGTCCATCCTTTTGTGCTCAGAAGATGCTTAAAACAAAACCATCTAACGAATTAAGTTTACCATTAGAAAACAACTGATATCGCTGAACAACAAAGAATTGCTCAAGTCCAAACATAACGAACCACATCAAACATGCAGACATCTTTGTACAGTAAGTTTTGATTTTCCTGTCCTTACATTCACCATGAATACATCTATAGAAAAATCTCTTCAAAGCTACATATTTATCAGAGAATAATACACCTACTAATTTGGTCTTTCTGGACCAAAATTTTCTAACTGTCACAAAAGGAATGGTTTTATTTTATTCCTGATATTCCCAATGCTTTGACCATACTCTTTCACACATAACCAGTGTCACACATGCAGCCTTCTAACAGTTCCTGACCTGTTAACAATGCCATATAAAAAAAAATCTGATTGCATTTTTAACCTAAGTAGAAACCATACATTCACACTGTCACATTTAACAGGCTGGAGATGCAGTGCTGATTTCATGCAGTTAAAATGCTCAACCAAACGGCCTTTACCTTCCTGGCTGTTAGGAGCAGGAGAAGCATTAAGGACATCAGCTACAGGGAAATGGAGTCAGAGAGGGAATAAGAGTAAAGGAAATTAAGATTTACAGCCAGAGAAATGAAAATTAAGTGTCAGTTGTAAAACTATTAGCCTTATGCAAACCTGATGTATCAGTAAGGAAAATAAAACTGAAAATCTTCTAGAAAGTTTACAGACCATTATTTAGATTAGTTTTGCCAAAATTTTAACACAATTAAAGACCGCGAAGAATAATCACTGTAATAAAGCAGTAAACCATGCCACAGATTCCTTCATATACTGGAAGAGGTGAATGTTTATTGCTAACTTCAGATTTCTCAAACCTTCTCTTAACTAGAACACCGCTCACACATCACTTACTGCAGTAAGCTCGCAATAGTTTCCTGGCAAAGGTTAACAAAGATCTATGTTTTTCACAGCAATTTACATCTACACCGTTTCCACCCTGTCCCACACAATGAGTATTCTGAAGTAGCCAATTAGGCCAACTTTCTAGCAAAACACACCTGAAAGTGGCACTGGCACCAATCTCAAATTTTCGTATTAGCAAAAATAATACCGCTATCCCACAAGCAGTGTCAGGTCCTGAACTGCATTCATTTTGTGACTATTTTTAAGATCATTAGCACAGAAGCAAATAATGTAAATAAAAGACCAACTGAAAAGAAGTCCCGTGCTGCAGGGGATGCTCGAGCCTTACATCTTCAGTGAACATGGTACCTAGAACTTAAGCAGGTACCCATTAGACTTAAAGAGTCAATGAGTGAAGAACTTTACTGTTTACCTAGGAGAACATGCCCAACTGTGTCAGACCAACGGTCCATCTAGCTCAGCGTTCTCTTTCTGATAGTGGCAATGGGAGATGCTGTTTAAAGAGAGCATACAGCCACCAGTCATGGTCCACTTCCCTTGTACCACCCCAACATCCACAACTGCTGAATATTAGGGATGTTGGACCATACATTTCTACCTATAACATTTGCTTATAAACCTGTCCCTGAATTTGTCCAATCCTTTTTTTCAATCTGCTAATAGCATTTGCCTCTGCAATTTCCTGCGGCAGCAAATTCCAGAAGTTTGCTACCAGCTGTACAAAGAAATATTTTACCTGGCTTAGACTGATCTTCCACTTGCTTTACTGAACACCTCCTAGATCTAATGAGTAACAGTTCTGTACTCTCACCACTTTGTGATTTAGCAAACCTGCTTCAAATTCATCCCTCAGTCCTCTTCTCTACAAGCTGGGGAATTCCAGCCTTTTCAGACTCATGCAAGGCCACCACCACACTTCCCTTTACTTTTTTGGTTGCCCTGCTCTCTTAAGTTCCTTAACTCCACTATATACTTCTCAAGATCTGGAGGGAAGAACTGGTCACAGAACTCAAATTGTGGCACACTAAGATTTTATATAGAAGCAAAAAGATATTTTGAGTACTGTTCCTGGTGATCCCCGTCTTTTGGCTGCCACTGCACACCAAGCTGGGGATTTCAGAGAACTTTCAATAATTCCATGATCTCCCAAATTGCTACTGCTGTTGTTGAGCTCAGAATCACACAAGCAAGATCTAAGTTTTTCTCCCCTAATGCATTACCTTATGTTTATCTACACTGAAGCACATCTGTAATTTTTTGTCCCCTTGGTCAGCTTTGCGATGCATTTATGGAGTTTAACAAGGGTGCAGCATTTAACTGCCCAAAGAGTTTGGTATCACTTTTATCATCATGGCTGTCTCATTGGGTAAATGTGCTGTGATCTACTTTGACATATTCTCTGAAAATTACCAACAAAAAATAACAAGTAACCCATTCAGATGCATCCAGTTTGTTCAATCCATGCATGGAGATTCTGACAAATGTCCTTTGACAAAACTTGAGAGGATTAAATGTTTCTGACTCCAACTGTTTGCTCTGCCAGAATCTACCAGCCCCACAGCAAGAGAAACAAAACAAGATATATGACTTCAGCTCAGTCGCCTCAGTCTGGCACATTCTGTCCTTCAACTGTAGTTAAATCAAACATGTCTGTCTGAATCAGAAAGCTAAGGAAGTAGTGGCAGTTACTAACTGCAGTATTTTTTATCACCTCTGACATGTCAGTCATTATACCCAATCCATAAACTGCCCCTAAAGGTGGATATATGCTAAACTGCCAGCTCCTGAAGGCTAGGGCAGCTGAACCATACACAGTACGTGAACTTACAAGGCAAGCCACTAAGGCACCCCTTGCCGTTTTTTCACTGAGCAGCTAAAGCTTTAAATAAAGCCGTTTTTATTGAACAAGCCAGGGACACAGTGGCTTCTCCACCTTTATGCATGATACGAACAGTTGATGCTGCAAGTGTAACTGAAACAGGTACTTCAGGGGTTGGTGGGATTAGACAGTAACTACGGAGGATTTGGAATAATCAATTTAATGGCAGTCATGCAAATACAAGGGCTAAGCCTGTTGTGAACCTTGAGCTTTCAGGTGTCTGAACTCCTTAGGAAAGACAGTACAGGTGAATGTAGGTAGAGTACACTCTGAACACAATCATTTTTGCATAATATAAACAATACTAAATATAATTTACAAAGACTACAATTTAGCATACACTGCACAGTTAAAACATCTAATGGTTAAAGTCAGGCTCAAGTCCTCTGCACAGTCAAATTATTTTAACAGCATTATGCACTACTGCACCAAAGTGCCACCCAAGACTTTTAGTACATCTTCCTCTCCCAAGGTAAGATCAACTTACCTATGTCATCCCTGAACTAGAATATTTACATGCCATATAGCTACAGTTCTAACAACAGCATTTTAATTAAATAAGTAAGCAAATATTGTTACCATCAGAGAGGGATTCATAGTCATAGTCATATTCATCCTCTTCATCTTCTTCCTCTTCATTGGCAGGTGTGAGGTTACTAGCACCATTGCTAGCCTGTGCTTGCATATGTGCCAGCTGGTGAGCCTACAGCAACAGAACCACTTATTACATTATTGGTAAGTATTTTTAAAAAGCAAAAGAGTTTTCATCACTATTTGTATCTTATTTTATTTACGTGAAAGCAATGAATAGGTATAATGAGAAATAAATAAGATTGTTAAGGTCAAACTAAAATACCATTTTAAGGGTTTGAATACAGAGAAAACTTATATTGTTAGAAAAACACTCAATAAGATATGAAAGCTGATTAATCATGAAAAAATGTCCACTTTGCACATTACTCAAAGGAGGACTGCCTTCTTCCAGCCTGAGGTAGGCTGCTATGGAAACCGTTTAAAACTTTTTTTAAAAGATGGAGAATGTCCATATACTGGTAAGATCAGTGTGATTTACTTACTCTGATACAATAATCCAATTCTAATTAAATTGTGTTTACGCTTTGGGTAAAAGCAATTAGTTTTCAAGAATTCAATCTAATTGCTGACTAAACATAGGCATTGTTAAATTGAGGCTACCAGAGATGCAGCCCTAATTTTTTAGAAACATAAAGAATTCTCATATAGGTATAAGCATTACTTGAATAGCAGAGTCCCCTCAAAAAGGGAGCAAGAAAGACAGCATTTGACTGGCTTGAATATGAAAAAAGAAACAAAGCAGAATTCTACTAAAAATTACCACATACTGTATATATACACACATACTCAATACATACCACTATTTCTCAATAAACACAAATAACAAATGTTATAGCCTCAGAGTGAAACTTCATTTATGTTTAGCACATATGGCATGTGATGCTAATCATAATATTATAAAACTAAAATATACTAAGATTTTATTATGCTGTCTCTATACTTATGTCTTGTCTACTTATTTGAAAGCATTGCAATACACTGTGGGTCTTCCAAGTAGGAAAATGCATTATTCTGCTGTACATATTACAATGGCAAAAAAAAATTCAAACACAAATGAATAATTTTAACAAAAGTATGTCTCACTGCTTGCTTTTAAGGAAGAACTTTACCTTTTGTTTGAGTATATCCACTGGTGTTTGATGGGCTTTGAGCTTCTTGTTTTTAAGTAGTATTTTTCTTTTCAGTTGGCCAGGTGAAGGAAGCATGGGATCATCAGAAAAGTCACTCTCAAATAAAAACTTGGTTACCAGCTTATCTCCAAATACGTTCTGAAATATCAAGAACACGTGATGGGAAATTATGGAAAATCTCAAGGCATGTGCTTAAAATAATTTACCACAATTTATGGCCTACCTTGAAAATTTCAGCCATCTTGCGTTGCTGAGGCAATGAACAGTGGTTTTCTATTGATATGATAACTGGCATGTCAGAGGTGATAAATGCATTGCGACCAATAGCTTCAACTACCTCCTGTGAGAAAGAAAGGTCATTGAAATAACGTGGTTATTTTGCAGCATTCAGTTAACTTATTGTTAGTTAAAAGGGGAGAAAGGCAGGCATCTCTTTTCCCCTCTAAGAAGAAAGAATACACAATTTGCTTTCAAAACAAGCTCCTACAGATCAACCTAGTATCTTGTTACAACAGTAATGGTAACAACTACTTATAGTTACATTGACAATAAAAAGACAGAAAATTACAGTACATATGCTACAAAAAATAATTTGAAAAGTATAATGCTTACAAGTGAAGAGTTCATGTCTGACATAGTACATAGTTCATATTCTATTAGGATTTAAATTATTAGGATTTGTACTAGTAGGCATTTTTTTTTCCTTTATTAGAGGAAAAGTTACTGATTTTCTTCTCATTTTTTGTTTCTATGTGCAATTAACAGCATACCTTAAAAGAGATCTTAGTAGTAAGAGTGTGCCCATGATAAATGATAGGCATCCCATCATCGCCGTCCCAGCAGTCTAATTCTACACTTCTGCAGCCTTGTAAAAGAACCTACAATGCAGTTGAACAGTGTAAGCACGTATGAGCCACAGTCTCATACCATCAAAGCAGAAGACAGTGCAGAGCTAAGTGAAAGCCCAGTGAATTCAGCTTCATGAACAAAGGAAAAATTACTTCTACTCAAAATCTGAATAATTATATTTCAGGCAGTTGTGTCCATAGCTGGCACACCACCACTTCTTCGAGAGCCAGACACACTGAGCCAGAACAAAGTGTCCCTCCTCCTCTGGCGACAACTACTTGAGGGACAGGAAGAAGCTCTTCTGCATCGTGCAAATTTTGGAGACAGCTGAGCTCTGTCTCACTTCCCATGTGTTCCCAATACAATGCTCCCACCACTGTGCAGTGCTACAGGAACCTCCTTTGCAACTGCATTATTCAATGCAATCATGTTATTCAGGCTTTCCTAACACGCCTCACCCCTCTGCCTTATACCTCCAGGGGAAGCAGCACAAGGGATGCCAGATGAGCCCTTCTCAATGGTAAGTCACAGGAAGTTTGATGCTTTTTCTAGCATTTGGTAAATACACAGGCACACAAATATGTATATATACACACAAACAAACGCAGAGCCAAAAGCCCTCGGGAGAAATCGTTCTTTTCCTGTTCATCACCAGTCAGGCATAAAGTCTAAAAAACTGCAGAATATTCCTAGAAGTAATGTTTTTAGAAGCTATAGTTCCATTTGAAATTTGTCTTTGCAGTACAATGTACAGTATTTGAGTAGTGTTTTTGACATCTGAATGAACTAAAATATTAGATCAGTCTTTCCTGTGGGAAAGTCTAATTTTAGTAGGTTGGGTCAGACCGACTGGTGTCTAAATGCTATGAATCTCAAACGAAAACCTTTTTTTTTTTTGCCTTAGAAAAGGCATTTGAGCACAACTGTGCTTACAGGCAGCTTTCCCACACATCATGTTTTCCAACGTTTTGCAGGGCTTTAGGACATTTAGATTTTCAAAGCAAAAAGGTCATGCTTCTGTGACTTGCCAGTTAAACAAACAAGTCCATGCTGAAAATGACACAATGATCCAATCCTGCATACCTGGCTGTAGAGCTCTACTGAGGACTCCCCTTTAAGCTGATGGCCAGTAAGGTAAGTATTGTGTGAAGATTCAATGTAGTAATACGACAGTGGGAAGTGCAAGTCCTCAGCATTCTCTTGTGACTCATCGTTTTTGGAGGCAAAGTTGTCTTTATCCATCAAAAATCTAGATATGAGAAGATGTGAGGAAATGCTATGCTGAGTATTTTGTCACTGTCATGCAAACATCAATACACTGCTGTCATCTTTTTTAATATGTATATAAATACATAATTAATTACCTTGCAAATCCTTCAAAAGACAGCAGCCCCTGCTGGCACATATTCACACTGGGTTCAAATTTCTATAAAGAGGAAGAAGTTTAAGAGACGTATAATAACAATTTTCAGAAATACAGCTTTTTTGTATTTTCATAGTGTAGTTTGCACACTGAACTACCTAAAATCAGTCTTTTGGGTGATAAAGTAGTTAGGTGTCTGCAGTATGCTCATACTTGTCCTATGAATCACTAAATAAGCATATTAACCCCCCATCTAAATCATAGAAACATTTAGGTTGGAGAGGATGTTGGGCGGTCATCTAATCCAACCTCCTGTTCAAAGCAGAGTCAGTATTTAAGCTGAAATTAAAAAGGCTCTATAATCAGGAACCCTTCTCCTGTCTATTGTGCTTAAACACAACACACCATCATCTTGAACTAAAGAGACTTCTGGTATGTTAACTTCATGTTTCTGTAGAATTTCTGCCTTTTAAACCTTGCAATTTTATATTACGTATTGATAGTTGAAATATACAATTTTTAGCCTTTGTTAACTGCTAAGTGGAGGCTTAATTTTGGAGTATATTATGCAAGTTTGGAGGAATTCAACATTTTATACATACTTTCTAACCACTTCAACCACTGTATATAAGGGAACTAGATGTCCACGTTTGCTCTGGAAAATTTTTTATAACAAAATAAAAATATGTGGATATGGTGGGTTTTTAAGTTCCAAATTAGGGTTAAGCTCTATCAAAGGTGGTCACAGACAAAGAGAAAACAACACACTGTTATGAATAGTTTTCCCAGTTGGTCACGTCCCTTTCCAGGTAAAGCACACATAACCAATAAAACTGTTTATTTATATATATTTTTTTTTTTATTTATGGACATCAGCACAATTTTATAGCTCACCATAAAGACAGTATTAAATTTTAAACTCGAGTAAGCTGTAGTGACAACATCAGTGTGAAAGGAGATATCCATACAAATATGCCATTCTGAATACAAGGCAGACAATGCTGGTAAGGAACAGAAGTAACAGGAGTTCAAGTAAAAGGAATTGCAAAATGTTTCTTTTACAGACCTGGATAATACTGAGGATTTCATCATAAGTGCAGTGTTCTCCTTGGCAGTTCACTAGGAAGTCATTTAGCTGCTGGATTCCCACTCCAAATATTCCCAGAGATGTGCTTTCAACTCCAGTACCATTGGTTACGATACTGGCAGCAGCAATAGCATCAGATATTTGCCTCTGGTTATCTGACAGTTGCTGCCTGCTCTTAATGAACAAACCAAGGTCTGAAACATTCCTAGTCAACAAATCTTAAAAGAAAAAAAAAAGAAATATAAATATAAGCTATATAATTATGTGTATTATATATACTGTAAAGAATATAATGTAATATATAATACACATTAATATCTGTGTATTTTAGCACTGACATAGTAGCACTGACTTAGATTATGGTAACTGGGGAATGTAAAGGGAGACAGAGGTTTCCTTCTGCCTTGTCTCACATAAAGTACATCTACTAGGAAACCAGATAGGACAAAACCAACCAAATGAGACACAGAGCACAGTCTCCTCATTTCTCCTCTCTACATTTGCTCAGTGTTTTAGTTCATCCAAAGCTCCTGCAACCAGATACAGATCCCTGTTGTCAGGCCCAGTCACTCAGCAACGAGTTTTATGCCTCCAAGAACTGCCTTGAAGGGTACTAGCGGGTGTTGGTTGATGAGAAGCTTAACATGAGCTGGCAGTGTGCACTTGCAGCCCAGAAAGCCAACTGCATCCCTGGCTGCATCAAAAGAAGCATGGCCAGCAGGTCAAGGGAGGTGATTCTCACCCTCTACTCTGCTCTGGTGAGACTCCACCTGGAGTACTGCCTCCAGCTGAGGAGCCCCCAACATAAGAAGGACATGGACCTGCTGGAGCAAGTCCAGAGGAGGGCCACAAAGAAGATCAGAGGGCTGGAGCACATCTCGTATGAGGACAGGCTGAGAGAGTTGCGCCTGTTCAGCCTGGAGAAGAGAAGGCCTTATAGTGAGACCTTATAGTGGTCTTTCAGTACCTAAAGGGGGCCTACAAGAAAGCTGGAGAGGGACTTTTGACAAGGGCATGTTGTGATAGGACAAGGGGCAATGGCTTTAAATTGGAAGAGGCTAGATTTAAATTAGACATAAGGAAGAAATTCTTCACCATGAGGGTGGTGAGGCACTGGAATAGGATGCCCAGAGGTGTGGATGCCCCATCCCTGGAAGTAATCAGGGTCAGGTTTGACAGGGCAGAGTGACCTGGTGCAGTGGAAAGTGTCCCTGCTTATGGTAGGGGGGGGTTGGAACTAGATGATCTTTAAGGTCTCTTCCAACCCAAACCGTTCTATGATTCTATACTGGTTACAAACATATCTGGCTAAGGTAAAGCGGGAATACTTTTCCACCCCTTCACTTCTGAACAAAGAACCTGTCTTACATCCTGCTAACTAAGTATTAGTGGAGGTACAGTAGCAATCCCCTACTTAAAATTTATAGTTCTTTATGAGACCGAGACACTTTTTCTTAAGGCAAATAACTGAAGCTGTTTAGCAGTCTAACAGCTGTATTTTCCTCTTTAACAAACCTAAATCAGGCTGGAATCCACTGCTATTTTCATCAATCTTCAAATTAGTGTAAAGTGGAGCAGGCTCTAAACCGGATCGATTGCAAGGCACAGCATAGACATCGAAAAGGTCTTTCAGATCCTTGCGGCTACGGACACTGCGAAAAGAGTTGAAAAGTTCAATTTTTGCTCTTTTATAAAATTGGATGAATGAGATCAGTACAAAATAAAAATATACTTTACCTGAAAGATTTGAAGAGCTCTACAAATTCCACAAAAGTCATGTTACTGTCAGACACCATGAAGTTCTGAAACCCCTTCATTCCTCCTTTAACGCGGCCATGCCAGCTACTGCTGCTCCACGTGCTAAATCAGAAAGACACTGCTGTAGGTTGGTTATGTTAAATTTCCAGTTCCTGAAATGCTACACATTACTGCCTTAACACTTTATTTGTGCTCTCTTTAACATATTTGATACCAATATCTGGAAGAAGCAAATAAAGCAGTATCTTTTAAGATGTATAATGACAGTTTGTACCTTCTTGTTTTACAGCAACTATTCTTTTCCCTCAAGACAATTGCAGACTTTGCCAGAATTAATAATGTATATGCATGCTATTTACATTATTAATTTGCACTTCCATGTGCAAAAAGGCCTGATACAAATGGCACAAATGAAAGCATTCTCATTTCCTCTTTAAAGAGAACACCACCAGTATTCTTGTAGCACAGGGTGTTTGTTTATGAGGTATACTGAAGATTTGGTAAGGGAAAAATAAAAGTGATGTAGAATTCCTTAAAGCTCTGCACTGTCAAAATAAAATGGTAATATTCTGACTAGATAGGCAAGAAAAACAGATATTTTCCTTACACACTTGGGGTTTCTTATATCTGGGAGCATTAAAGGTGCAGATTTCAAGGATAACTCTTCCCCTTTCCTGGTGCTCAACCCTCATTGCTTCCCAGTCCATGGGTTTCCCAGATACTTCCCAAGAACAGCTGGGATTAACACCAGATACCTCAAAGACAGGTCAAGCTACAGTCCTCCTCTTCTTTTAGGCTTGGAAAAGTAGCCCCTGGAGGCCATTTCTTTCTAGAAACAAGGTTCTAGTGATTTCCTCCTTTCAGCTTCATGGGCTGAAGGAAGGAAAGCAGACTGGAATTTCTTGAGAGCAAAGGCAGAAAATGATCACAGAAACAACTAGTTGTTTGGTGCTGATTATTTTAGTTGACTTTGTAATATCAAGCCCAGTCAATTTCTTCATAATTGCAATCGTTAACTTAAGTTGTGCAGCTGAGCAAAGTTTTTTGAAGCAGAACCAGTACAATTCCAAAAGCCATATTCCAAAATCTTCAGGTTACTACAGGATTTACACTAGTAAGTGTAGTTAGGCACCAACTTGAACTATTCCTTGAGCAGTATGAACAAATCCTTAGTTAATTTCATGTACAAATTTGCAATGACAACAGCAGAATTAGCTGAGCTCTGGAGCCCCTTCCTGGGCCTAAACACCAATGAACACACTGCAGGAATGGGATCTACCAGCACCAGCATCCTGAAAAGGGAGACATCTAAGCAGCCAGAAAAAATACAAAGAATTGTCTAGTTCAAACCATAACTAATTCTAGAAGTTACAGTATTTGTTTCAAAATACCAGACTAGGTGACCATGTGTCAGACTTTACTGCTCTCTAATGTTCAAATCTACAAATCCATTAATCTACAAATTCTGTCATCAGGTTCAGTACAAATAGTTCCAACAGCTGT
Source organism: Chlamydotis macqueenii (assembly GCF_036417535.1). Taxonomy (NCBI): domain Eukaryota; kingdom Metazoa; phylum Chordata; class Aves; order Otidiformes; family Otididae; genus Chlamydotis; species Chlamydotis macqueenii. The sequence continues at coordinate 22,084,957 of NC_141562.1, forward strand.
GATGGAAAAACAGAACCAGCTTGTTGTTCTGTTCACTTGCTACAAGCAGCAAAGTTTTTGCATAAATATGCTAGATCAGATTCCTCAGTTCACTCCTGGCCTTGGATGGATGCATGCAACTCAAAACAGAATGTGATTTAAAACTATTAAAAAATACCATCTACTTTAGTTGATAATGTTCAATTTGTTTGACATCACTATGGCAAGTACTGACATACTGCATAAAACTTTTTGGCTACAATCATTCCTAAAATTTTTGTCAGACAAGAAAAATAAACCATGACAGGGAAAGTCTCTTGACTCCAGAACACAGACTGGAACTGTAGAGTACCAAAGGGAATGCTCAGCATTTCACCGGATCTGATCCCTAAAGAGTATCTCCCATAATCGTTCCATGGGTAATAAACACAGGTTGTTAAAAAAAAAGGCAAAAACCCCACTATCACCACCAACCAAAACTGTAATTAGTAGCAGTCTGGATTATGCCTGTATACAGCTAATGAGAGAGGCAGTTTACTCTCTCTTTGCAAAAAAGCCCCCAACTCTAATTTTCCACGCCCTGCTATCTGTTTCCCAGTGGCCTTAGCACTCTTTCCCCTGCTTCCTCCACCTTACAGGCAGCATTAGATTTCCAACGAACTTGGGAATTTGCTGGATGCACATCTGCTTTGAAAGAATGACAGAAGACAGCTACAGGCTACCTGTGTTTGGAAATTATCTGGACATCTGGATTGTACAAGGTTTATTCTCAATGTAAATTATTTGTAAGGAGCTCAGGAATATCAAGGTTGTGAGTCATATATGTAAAAACACTGTTTTTCATTCTCTACCTGTAGAAATTACTATTATTTAAAATGTACAATAAAGATAGCCAGGTCCTCATCTTTTTAAATTGCTATCATTATATTTAATTTTTTTTTCACTTTAAGAAATTTTATTTTATTTAGCTCTTCTCATTTGCTGGACACTTTGATCTAATTTACTGGTGAGGTAAAGTTAATGCACATATTATATGGCAAGAGAAAGAGAAAAAGAACTAGAAATCTCTCTTGCTCTCCTCCTCCTAGCTGCTACACTGCAGGTAACAATCACTTGTTAGAAGCTCAGCTTTCTGTGCTGCAAAGGCTTCTGCACAGCCCAGTGGGACCCTGCTCTCCACTCTCCAAAGCTGTGGGTTCTGTGACAGATCATGCCCTCACCTAATGTGCACAACCAGCTCATGTCCAAGACTACCTCCAACTACTAATGTCTGAGTCTAAATCCAGTTGCGAATCCAAATTAATAAACTCTGTTGGCTCTAATCTGTGCAGAGCCATACAAATGCGCAGAAGCACTCCCTCTGGATCCTCTGTTTCCTAGGGTATTTCCTTACCTAGGTCATTCCAACTTCCTGTGACTTTTGAAAATGGATACTTCATTTTATCTTAATTTATGATGCTACTGACAAAACTTGTTGGGTATAACTGAGTATAGAACTTCATTTTTATGAGACTGCAGAATTAACAACAAAAATGCAGTGAAAAGAAACAAAAGATAGGTGACGGTGTTCAGCCTGTACGGGTTTCCAAACTTACTTTGCTTCTTTATCACCCCTGTTTAAGGCAGCAGAAGAATATTGCGCTGCTCGCAGTCTACATACCACAGCTTGTGAACCATGGCCCCAGCCTGCTCCTCCATGCGTTATACCTATATTGCTAAAGTGACACTCCTGTCACTTTTTCTGAGCGGGGCAGAAAGGCTCAAGTTCACATTGCTCTGCACTGCCCAGCAATTGGCTCAGGTCTGGTTTGGTCTCCCATGGTGCTTGCCTGTTTCTAAATACATCATTTTCATTTTTGGTGTGTTCCATCTGAAGCAGCTGAAATAAGTCGTGCTGTATGTTACTGTTTGACAGGCTGCCACTTATCTAATGTAACACAAAGCAATAGGACATGACACAACTATGGGTAGATTTCCTGAAGGTACAATCCTTGCTGGGAGTGTGCCCTACAAGACAGTATATGGTAGATGGTTTGACACTGAGTAATAACTATCTAATTACAGAAGTCTCTGGAGCAAATATTCCCAGAACTGCACCTGAATTCTGGTTTGGAGGCTACTAGTTGGTTTACTCTAAAAAAGATTCTAGGAGTTGTCCTGGTTCTGGCCAGGATAGAGTTAATATTTACCTGAGCTGGGTGGAGAACTGAAGCTGGTAGCCCCTATGGCTGGGATAGTTAACTAATTAGCTAACAGCTGGGGTTAATTTACCCAACTTAGCCAAAGGGCTATTCCATCCCATCTGACATCATGCTCAGTATATAAGTGAGGAGGGTGCTGAAGGGAGGCTCTCCTAGTTGGAAGAGACTGGATGTAGAGATCTGTTGTGAGCTATTATACTGTATTTGTGTTCCATCACTCTATTGTTTTCTTGTCATTACTGTTAAATTTACTTTTTGTTTAATCTCAACCCGCGTGTTTGGTTTTTTTTTGTTTGTCAAATCTCCTCCTATTCTCTCGGAGAGTGGGGGGAGTGAGAGAGAGACTGCGTAGTCTGGTCCCCGTTGGGGCTGAACTACGACAGGAGTGAATTAATACACATACAAGGTGGATGATCACAGGACTTTGCAGCAAAGCAGAGAGTCAACTATTTGACAGCTTAGATTTACTGATGACAGTAGAGTCACTACAGATATTTCTTTCTTTTAGTATATATGAAGTGTCTACACACATGAAAACTGGCAAGCACAATTCAGACCTGTCAAGAGTCTGAAGGGTAAATACCGAGGATAAAACTCTCTCCGGTGCTCCAGGTCTCTTAATGGCTCATCAAAACTGGGTCAAGGTAATGGATAAAACACGTAATTCTGTTCTAAGGAAGATTTCCTCAGGACAGATGAAACAGCCATACAGCTGTACCCTGAGCAAATTCTAGCAAGAAGGGTCGCATCAAGTTGGGGACAGCTCTACCAAGCAATGCTGTGGAGTTTCCAGACAACTTTGCCAGGGAAAGCCTGTCATTACTCGGGGAGGCCCACAGTGCTAAGCTGCACAGGCATCTGTACAGAAACCCAGGACTGAGAGGATTTAAAGGAACATTAGCTGTCCCTCCCCTGGGAATGTGAGTTCTCCATTGAGCCTTTTAATCTCATTTCGAGAACAACAATTATTTTGGCATAAAAGCAAAAAGCAGATTTGCAAAACAGAGAAACACTTTCCAGAAGGAGTAAAGCAGTATTTCTTGAGCTTAATGTAAAAGAAAGTTGTTCCAATCCTTAAAAAAAAAAATAACAGGAATGTCTTACACAGATAGATCTTAGTCTGGCATGTTAATTTCACGGCTGTGAATGACAGTGAAGAACAAAAATTAAAGAACATAGTAAGAGTCTCATTAAGCAGCGCTAAAAGGAGAAGCAGCCAACTACAGATGACCACAGGTGGCTCTATTACTCACACCTACTGCCAAATCTAACTGGTTTATGTGTAAAAAAATTCCTAAGAAATGCACAACATAAAACATTACACAAGACATATCTTTTCAAAAATAACATTCTACCAGCAGCAGTAACCAGTTAACCACTGCTCTTCCAGAAATCCCAAGATTCATACTAATACCTCAGTATTCATTCTGTTAAAAGGCACTGGAAGGTTTCTGTTGAAACTGTCTTCTTCTATTTCATGAACTACCATCCACATTCCTGACGTATTACTGTTGTTATATTATTATTACTACAACTACTACCACCACCACCATTACTATTTATAGAATTAATACAATAGTGCACTATGTCACTGCACAATCACAACATAACCATTTACACTGCTTAAGCAACACAAAAAGGATGAATGTTCAAGGAAGAGAGAGCTGCAAGAGAAAGACTTCAAATCTGTTCCTCCAATTCCCCAAGACAGTACTGCAATCATCACCAGGAACGTCAGCAAAAGTTAGTATTCCCCCAGGTAGAAATTACTTGTGCTGAGAAACCTCAGAACTTCAGTTCACACATCCATAACATTTCTGTTGACTTTCATTATACAGATGACATCTTTCATTATACAGATGACATCTATAACTACGTTTTGGAGAAAATCTGGAAAAAGAGTTAAACTCCATGTTTGTGTAGTTTTGGAACAGCATTCCAATCTGCTTCTGTAACAGACAAACTGAAGCATGCTGCTTTGGGACTTGCTACAAAGCCATCCTCAGATTCATGGTATTTCAGCTTAAATGTCCTATGTTGTTCTACAATGCGTTTCAATGTCTGTCAAAAGGCTAATGACATTTCTGGCATTGTTTTTGTCAGATTTTGTCGGTTTGGTATGAAAACCACATTTGATGATAATTAACAGTAACTTTTTTTTTCTTTTTAAATCAAGACATTGATTTTGTCCTTACCTAGACTGACTCTTGCTTGAAGACATTACAGGAGAGGAGACTGGTCTTACTGGTGAAGATGTTGTACCTCCTAAATTAGGAGATCCAGAAGCTGTCAGAGAATGAGCTCTTCTTGATGGCAGGTTGTTAGATGGAGAAGCATTAATAATAATATTTTGATCTATGAGGAAAACAAGTTTACAGCACAATTACAAACCTGGCCCAATAAAAACGCTTTTGCCCAAGAGATCTATATCATAATTCACTAATGTGTAGTAAGACACTAAAGGGTTTCTAGATTTGGCTCAAGACAGTAAAAAAGATACATTCTGAACAACACTTATGTATTGATTTCATCTGAATGGAAAGGAAGTGCTACCGAAACTAAATGAAAGAACAATCATCAACAACTACAGAATTCATTTAAAAGTTTATAGTATTTGGAGTCTCAACTGCAAAAGTACTTTTATATCATAAATGTATTTTTAACACCATAAAAAAAGTCTGTATAAAAAGACTTAGAGCAAAACCCTAGGGGACTTTTAAGTACTGAAGCGATATATCTACCTGGTTCTTCTTGCTCATCAATATCTTGAGGATCTGAACCACTTCTATTACGATACTCCTTACAGTTTTTTGCCTTCCGAGTTGCCATTTCATCATCAGCGGCCTCTCCGCTTTCACCCTAGAAATAATGAGGACAATAATAAACAACCCGAAAACACTACTGTTCCCATTCTTTATCAATGCAATCTGTAACAAAACCATGAGATAAATTGACTATTCTTTATGAAACAGACTCCTGTAAGGCCAATACCAGTAGAAAAAAGATAGCGTAAATAGGATACCTAGCGAAGTGTGGGACCATTAGGTGCTACCTCAGTTTGACATCACATAGAGGACAACAATGAAGGCGCCTCTCTAAAGTGGTGCAGCTGATTTTGCACTACGCCACTGGTGCACAGAAGCCCTAAAGAGGATTGATCTTGTCATCTAAGGATCTCCCACTAGAACATGTGGACAGTGCAGAGTTGCTAGTCTCTGCATTTTCCTCTCTCCTGGCTATTGTCAAGAGTGGTTGAATCCAGGAAAACAGAGGAAACTGTCAGACAAAGTCCAGCATTCCTGTCAGCCACGTAAGATAAAACTGTGCTAACCTGAGGCAGAGTAACTGTGGTGATGTTTTTGGGAACATGAAAACAAAAAGTAGCAAAGAAACTGACACCAGCCTGCAAACATCACTTCGTCCATTAGTATTTTTACTATGACCAATATTTTATCTTTATACTGAGGCAGCACCTAAAAGTCTCAACAGGATTCTGTCCCCTTCTGCTAGCCCCAGCGCTCATGTGTCGAGGAAGAACACAGGAACTGTAGGAAGGAAACGAACCAGCCAGATAAGCAACAAAATACATTACCCGTATGAGTACTTTCTTCTTTTTCTTAGCTGCACTTATTCCCAGGGTGTTGTTTCTCTGTACACTAGGTTTCTCAGTGGTTTTGGTGAGAGTTCCTGTGCTTGTGTTTCTTGCACTCCACCGTCTGCCTCCGAAGAGTTCAATAGCCTGAGCCAACGTTGGGCCTTCAAACCTTCCATCCTCCTACAAAAATTCTCAGCGTTAACAAAACAAGGAGAATAAGAACAGACACATTTTCTTAAGCAATAACATAGACATATCTAAGGAACCAATGAAAGACAAAACATCAAGAGGAGGCAATTTTTAATTACTGCATGAATACCAAAGGACTATTTTGTTTGCTATTTTGGGGGCTTTTTTGGGCCTAACTCTCATCACTCAGTATTTCAGCACCCTTTTCAAGTAGAGTCATTGTTTTTTCTTTAATAAAATACTTATTCCAAAACTCCAAACATATGAAGAGCTTCATGATAAAAAAAGATTTAACTTCAGTGTACTGAAAACATGCAAGGTTTGACAGAACATTATGTGGAGAATCAGATCTTACTGACTTAAGCCATGTTACATGTTAAGCCGTGTTGGAGATTTGGTGCTCATCTTTAATCTTAGCTTACTTATAATAGAAACTAATTGTATTACATTAAGTTGTTGACATCTTTGAACTTTTTTTAGACAAAATCATAGCATCTTTTACCTGGTAAAGGCTGACATACTGTTTCCGTAGCCACTGTAGTCTTTGATCAGGGAATCTCCTCATTTTTCTTACAGCTTTAGTCAATTCCAGCAATCCATCATACAGCATTCTGGCAGTATATTTTGGAGCAACGAAGTGCAGCAACTTATTATCAGTAGTCTGAAGCCCATAAAGTAGTGTTATACCATTTTCTTCAAGGGACATATTACAAAGCTTATTTTGAACACACACAGTGTGCATATCAATGCCCGAGTGTCCCATATATACAGCCTTGGCTGAAAACAAGTCCAAAAAACCTTCCACGAGTCCAGCATTACCAAGAAACTGGTATTTACCAAGCTCAGCAGCAGTACCCAGCACGTTCAGTTTTGCCTTAGCATTTGCAGGGCAAACCGTGGCAGGTTTTGTCCAAGTCAAAGTACTATTGTCAGGCTGAAGTTGAAGAAAGCAACGTGCTGAGAGATGTGTTTCCTGGTCATAATGAATAACGGTTGCCCCTTGTTGCATGAATTGATGGACATCAGCCCTGATAGATAACACATACCAGGGAATGAGTTCTATCCCATGGCAGAAAGCCTTTTGTTGCTCTTCTGTTGAATTTGTGTCCCACTCCTTCAACTGCTCAAATATATCACTTTCAGAATCTGAAAGATCTCCGATTATAAATCTGTAAGTGAACAAAGACGAGAGACTTACATTTAGTGATACATGTGCTGATTTATGCTTTGGTTAATGAATATTTTTTTCTGCTGTAGTTTAAAAAAAACCAACAAAACTATTATCACTATATAATTTAGACTTACAGGAATATCTGTAGTTTTTTAGCACTACAATTCACGTTATTGCAATTTTGAATTAATAAATGCTGCTATAATTAATTGTAACTCCTGTAGCAATATAATTATATTATCTTAGAACTTTTCAAACATTACATTAACAATAAAAACCATACATTTGATTCCAGTTTCTAAATCCACAACATAAGATTGTTTCAGTTGAAATATCAAGTACCATATGTGGAAACTCTTAGCAGAATGTAGTGGATTGAAGACAGGACTTCTAGCCTCTGTTCCATCACTAATTTAATGTGCAGACTTTTCACATTATATAATTCTCTAACACTTGTAAGATAGTGGTTAAACTACATACCTTCCTCATAAGAATGCAGCAAGAATTTTATCAGATACTTTCCATTAGACAATTTAATTTTACTTAAGCAAAATATTAACAAGAAATTTCTATTCAATAACCAAAATTTTTGAAATATTTTAACATTATTAGAAACAGTAGATACAGAGCAACAACACTGAGTTAATAAATTAGGTAGTTTAAATAAAATTTCTTCCCTGCAGAAGTTTCTAACATGTATAAATGCAAAAATGTTCAGTACTTTGAAACCACTTTAATGAACATTAAAAAAAGCAAACTGTTCTGTGTACAGCAGAACTAATGAAGGACATTTTCCTAAGGATATCCGGCCAATAAAATCCAAACTAGGTTCCTCTGCATATTCTTCAAGCTATATTGTCTTAATACTCTCAGTGCTTCCCCTTCATATTGCCACAGTCCTCAGCTCCTGCCCATGCCATACCAGCTGAGCAAAAGACAACTCCTGTTGTGCCTTGTTCCAAGTCACATCTGCTATCTCCTTAAGCTAAACAGCATGGATAACCATTACCTCTTCCTCAAACTCTTCTCTACCCAGGGCACGACGTAATTTAAATTTTTACCTTTTTCCATACATAAATTCTAATGATTCCTCTATGAATTTATTAATCAGTGAAATCTCTACCTCTCTGCCGAATTCAGCAAAAAGTGGCTAACAGGCTGAGGATTTATTGCTTGTGGTGAAGGGACTGACAAAGGCAGAATAACTGTATCAGCCTTAGCTGTAGCTCTATTTCCTGAAGAAATCTTCTTAAAAATAAAAGTCATGCATTATAACTGAGCTGGTATAAACTATCTTACCAGAGTCTTACTAGATACATGAACATTAAAATATTTAGATAAATTTTATACAAGATTAAGATTTTCAAATTAAGCAAACAACTAATGCAGCTCTTTTTCCCCCAGTCCCTCAAAACAATCAAATAAGGTCTCTGCAAAAATGCTAGAAAATGTATTCTGAGACTAGATGCGCATGGCTGGAGGAGTCTAGTAGAGCAGAGACAGAAATGGCAGAGCTTCATTTATGCCATATTTCGCATTTGATAGCACTGGCATGCTGCAGATTAAAACACAGGAGAAGCAGGTAGGCCAAGCACACACACGTGATCATATACAGAGACACAACCTCTGCCCAAAGCGACACAGCTATCAATTATTGAGAACACACTTACAGAACTCGGTTCGAATCAGAAGCTTTCTTTACATATGCTGCACTGAGATGCAAGGAAATGAAAAGAAAGGATAAAGGAAACATTAAAATAGATTACAGAGAGGAAAATTGCATGAGATACAAAAAGGAAAGACCTTGAGGTTTTCCCTTATTATTTTAAAAAGTATTTTACTGTAATGAGGAAAGATTAAAAGTGAAGATGAGATCAGGCTAAAAAAGCGATGCATCAAAGTTTAGAGTATCTTAATAGGGGGTTTCATTAACAATTCTATAAAAACTGTATTTCAAACTTGAAACTTTTTGTCTTTACCTATTTTTTTTTTATTTGAGAACTGTCAAGACAGAGTTCCAATACAGATTAAAGTTTGATACTTATCTGGCATGTACAGAAATTCAGGGTGATTAGATTGGTCATTGATTACAGAGTGACAGAGTTTACTTACCTACACAACTGGGAAAGTAATCATACCCACTACCCACTGATCTTATTAGATGCCTTTCATTTTCTTCAAATCAAACTAATCTACCAGCTTTGGTGGGTTCACGTTCCACAAAACTAATCCAAATTAGCAAAAGGCAAACTAATAAAAAATCTTCATTGCAATTTTAAAGTAATGACAAACATGTTATATAGTGTATTCTTCTGCCTTCACGACCACAATACTGCAATTATCACGTATTACATAGTTATTATATAATTTGGATTTTGTACTACTGTATGCAAATCTGACTTAGGTCTCACAAGGGAGAGACCTAAGTTTCTTCCTTAGAACTCTTTAGCTGTTCATAGCATCAATAATAAAACAAACACTGCAGCCGCCATCCAAGAGGGACAACAGAAGATGGCCCTTCTGCCTCTGCAGCTGCGTGCTCCTGCGCCTCACCCAGCTCTGAATGCCCAGGAAAGAGGTGGCAGGTGAATAAGGAATTTCCAAAGTCTATGAGGTACTTGAGCTAAGTTAATACTTTCACAAGTATTTCTCTACAAGTCATTATACTGTTAAAAGTAGTACTTACCGCACCAGAAGTACAGAAACTAATAACTGAGTAGTTAGCAGCCTGAATCAGGAAACATAACTTTAATTACCTATTTGCAGTTTTGGTCAGTTGTATTTTAAACTTTCATTTCAGTGTCATATTAGCTCTTTTTTTTTATTTTTTTTTTTTTTTTTTTTTGCATCTAACTCTCCTACTCTAATTAGAGTGGTGGAACTTACCACATTATACTTAAATATAAAGCACAAATAACTAATTTACCAAGAGCTGATTTCTCAAACACATAACAAAGAGAACGTCATTTTCTCCATGCTGTTCTGTTATATTTAAATTCTTATTTATTCATTCCAAGTGAAATGTTAATTCCTCTAGTTTATTCTCCATTTGAAGTGTGAGCTGCAAGCTGATTTTAAAGCATATTAATTAACAAAAAAATATTCCTGGAAGAAACCATTTAAACTGAAGTAAGTCAAGAGACAACATAAACAGACAGAGAACTGGCTCTGTCCTTTTTGGCTTAATCTACTGCTCCACTTTCCAGAAGCAACTAAAGCCAGATGTGAATAATTCTATTAGAAACCATTCTTTCAGGAAATAATGATTATTTATTTGAAATTAAATTTACAATTGCATGTTAATGAAATAAATGCATTTAAAACAGGAAGATGGTAGTTCCTTCTCAGGCAGTCACATATTAGATTTTATGTGTAAGTAGCCAAAATACGTTGGATACTTCTGAACATATGGATATTTCTGATACACCTAAGCATGCTCTCTTATGCAAGCCCTCACATAATTTTACAGCCTTTCACCTCTGTACAGTACAGTTCTGCTATTTAACTTGAAGTTACTCTGAAAGGGTTACTTAGTTTAAAGCTGACGCACCTAGGTCTATATGGGCTGCAACTCAACTGCTGAGCAACATTCTAGAAGATCAAGTGATGTCTTTAACTTTGTATTCACAGTATTTCTTGCTGGTGAACAGTAAAGATTGAACTACGTCTTTGTTGTGGTTTTGTTTAGTGAGGGGGGGCCTAAGGTGGTAGCTTCTGTAGGAAACCGCTAGAAGTCGCTCCCCTTTGTTCAGGGGACTTGGCCAGGCCTAGGGCAGACCTGCTGCTGGCCAAGGCCGAGCCGATTGGTAGCAGAATGTCCCGTGATAACGCCTCTGCGATAACGTATTTAAGAAGGGGAAAACAGAAAAAAAAAAGAGAGAGGAGAGAAGATGTGAAGAAGCTGAGCGGGGGGCAGAGGCGCAGAGGGGGAGGGCGCAGGCCTATGGGCCTTGCAGGCCTCACCCTCTGGCCTCTCGCCAGGCGGCCGACTGGGCCCAACTCAGTCCAGCCCGGCTGCAAGAAGTGGAAAGGAGATGAGAAGTGAATAAGATGTAAAAAAAGATCCTGAGAGACATCTACCAGCCTGTTGTGAGGAACGGCTGCAGATGCCAAGGTCAGTTCAGAAGGAGGGGGAGGAGTAATGCAGCTCCTGGCCAAGATTCCCCTGCAGCCTGTGGTGACGGCCATGGTGGAGCAGGTTGTCCCCCTGCAGCCCATGGAGGTCCACGGAGGAGCAGAGATCCACTTGGAGCCCATGAAGGACCCCGTACCGGGGGAGGTGGATGCCTGAAAGCAGCTGTGGCCCGTGGAGGGCCCGCTGGGACAGCTGTTCTAGAGGGACTGCACCCGTGGGAGAGATGACCCACGCCGGAGCAGTTCCACAAAGGACTGTGGCCCATGGGAGGGACCCCACAACGGAGCAGGGGAGGAATGTGAGGAGTTCTTCCCCCGACCATGAAGCAGCGGCGTGAAACAACGCGTGATGAACTGACCGCAACCCCCATTCCCTCTTCCCCTCTGTGCTGCTCAGGAGGGGAAGGTAGTAGAGATAATGTTAAGCTTGGGAAGAGGGAGGGGTGGATGCAGGTTATCTTGTTCTCTGTCTCATTATCCTGCTGTTTGTGGTAATAAATGAATAGTTTTCCCCAAGTCGAGTCTGTTTTGCCCGTGATGGTAACTTTAAGGACTTTTCCCTGTCCTTATCTCAAACCTTGAGCCGTTTTTCCTTATATTTTCTCTCCCTGTTCTCTCGGAGGGTGGGGGGAGTGAGAGAGAGACTGCGTAGTCTGGTCCTGATCAGGCCTGAACTACGACAGTCTTCCAAGTGAAAATCTGATATTACTGAACACTGGGCTTTTCTACACAAGGCACAATTAAGCAAACTTCTATGCAAAACAGCAAGACCACAGCAACCTGAAAATTCAGAATGTGTACTGACTTTTTAATGTTTTCTGGACATAATTTATAAGCTTCAAACAAACATGTCCTTAAAAGAAGAGGTCTTTTGAAGGATAATAAACAACCTTTATTCTGCCCGAGCACACAGAATATAATGTTCTGAGCTCTGATAACAGATACCTCCTGGTGCTATTCCTGTCACCACAGATCCAAATTGTTATCGTAACTGTGGATTTTTAAAGCTCTATGTGTAAGACGAAAAGGATTTACCCTTATCATGAGAGGAAGTAATTACATCATGAGGGAAAATATAACTATACAGAGAGTTTCCAGAGATTCCAAGCATTTGAGTATTCGATACTTAGCATAACTGCAGGGGAGAAAAGTTCTGAATTGGAAGAGGATAAATGAAAGGGAAGATGTTAAAGTCACCCTTATTTCTAAAAGTGAGCCTTGGTAAAAATAAATTAAAGATTAAAAACGTGAAATATACAGGTGAAAACAGAAAATAAAATGAGACCTACTGGTACCGGTTTTTGTCCTTCAAGGAGTTTTTTCTTGAATCGCTCCCTTCACTAAAATTATCTTCACCCTCTTCAGATTCCAAACTGCGATTGCAGCTCCGAATAGTTTGAAAGATACTGTTTGCTGTTGATTCTTTTTCTGGATTATTTAAACCATCTTGGCCTACTCGTTGCAAGAAATTATCTTGTCCACTGTAATCTGAAACAAACTAGAGATATCCAAAAGATTAGCATAGTAATAAATAGAATATTGTGCCACCTACTTCTCACTTTTTGCAAGATTTAATACTTAGCATGTATTTACTACCTAGTTTCTAATTGAATCCTGTACTTATTTCCAATCGTAAACAGACCAAATCAATGCATAAATCAAGTGACATAAGTTACAGTAACTCCTGCAAACTTTTTTAAAGCCTCAGTGTTAATCTTTTCATGTAACAGGGCCATTTTTCTTTTAAAACCAAAATGACAAAACTCAAAGGAATTGCTTCTTTTCATAGAGGAAAAGCTTGATCCACTGAGCTTCTGAATTCCATTTTTAAGGAACTGAAAACCTTCCAATTCCCAATGAGTTAAGTGGAAAGTCAGAGCATCTAACAGAAAACAGTTAAACCTTCAAGGATTTATATACTTACTTTACCTAAAGGATACATGATCCTTTGATACTAACTTTAATTTCTCAGTACTCTGATACTGAACTAGGTATAAAAAAACTAAATCTAAATCTAACTACAGGAATTAGATTGAGGTCCATGTAACTGAACAGTCTGTTAATAGTTTGGTTCAGAAAACTTTAATTAGATGATGCCTTTGTATAAAATAATAAATAATATAAAATAAAATAATATAAAATAAAGTACTGGACGGCTATGAACATAATCTCTTAGAATATCAATCTCAGTTACCTCTAGTGTTTCATCCTGGGAGTTATATCGTGGACAAAGTCTGATGAGGCTCGATGCTCCATCCAAAATTTCACAAAGCTCTTTTAAAAATACACCACAGAAAGGAACAACTTTACAGCCTGGAATATTGAGTGCCCGGTTGACTACTTTCCTGTATTCAGATGATGACTCATGTTGTGCCATAGCATCTTTCAGACTTCGCATGGTTTCAATATCAGACTGGTCCATAAATTGCCACATTTTTAAAACTTTTCTTGACCTATTGTAAAAAGATATCACAATATATATTAAAAAAATAAAACCAATTACACTCAAGTTCAACACTCGCAGCATATAAGCAATAGAGAAAATTACCATAATTTCTCAGAAATGAATGAATGAAATAAAGGTCATTATTTTTATGAAAATTCTGGTTGGCAGAGCATTTTCCCTGCTTTGAATTATTACGGAACAAAAATAAAAAGGAGAAACAAGCAGTCTGATTACTGAAGTAATATTTTACACTTTAATAAAAGCCCAGCTGCGTAAGACATACAAGCCAGCTTTCTAACATTTTCATTGTGTCATTGCCTTAAATTCATAAGGGCCTGTGAAGAAATAAGACAAGATAAAGGAAATGGCATAAGGATAAACCAGACTGTTTCGTACAATTTCCTTTAGTTGTATTGTGAACAATCTATAAACTTAGCAAAAGTGGGGTTTTTAAATTAAATTTATTTAAAATAATTTATATCATTTTTTTCCCATTTCACTCACAAAATTAATTATTTATATTCATGGAAACAAATAAATCAGGACCATGTTCCAGCTCTCAGACACCAATGCAGTGCTGTAGATGAAGAGAATCTTTGATTTCCAATAGAAATAGCTCCTGATGTTCCCCAGGACTGCCAGTATCACTGGGAGGTTTCTCACCTTCTAGGCTGTATGTCTGTGCAATGGTGTGGCCTTTCTACCCACCCCTGGCCCCAGACATACCAAAGGGTCTGTAGAAATGCTAACAGTAGAATATCCTTAACCCCACTTTCCGTCCCTGTCCCGGAAACACTGCTAATCAGCTCTTGCCTTCCTCTCCTCCTTTCCCTCGTGCTGTGCAGACGCACTGGAGATAAAATTAAGCCCTTAATTTGCTTTGCATTTGCCTCACAACTTAGATGGCTTGGAGACTGTGGATGCACTCTGCTCAAGACACTCCCTGTGTCCATGAGTGTTTCGAATGTGTTTTACGTAGCAAAAATGTAAACAAATAGCTCAATGAGAATCCTTATTAAACCACAAACGGTGACAATGCAAACACTTTAATGCTTTCTTACACCAACACGACATACAAGGAGGGTCAGAGCTAAGAGACGGGAAATCTGGTCTTAACTCTTCCCTGTTCAGCCCAGTCTCCTGCCCCATGAATTGCCCGTGCAAAGGCACCGCTTTCCTGCTCACCCGGCCCTGCACCAACCCCGGGATCCTGTAGAAAAGCAAGCAACCAACTGTCTTTAACCCCAAACTGCTGTTTCTCCTGAAGACGCTGTAGGACCAGCTACATAAGACCATGACAGCACGAGATGTCAACATCAGTCAGTATAAGTAAATTGGAGGGGTTAAAAAAAAAAAAAAAAAAAGAGGTTTAGCTGTTTGTTTGGTTTTATTGGAGTTTTTAGTTGTTTGGGGGTTGGGTTGTTGTTTTTTTTTTTACAGTTTAAGACTCACCCTTTTAGAACATCACCACGATTATGTTTCATTTGTGTTACTGGGAACTCCAACCTCAAGTGACATTAGTTTTAGTTGATTACAGATAATCCACAAGTACTTTCCTATCTTCTTTTCACATTTTAAACATTTCTGGGTTGGCTTTTTTTTTAAAGTATGTTTTCTAATGTAACATATTTAGCATGTACGAGGACACCCGATGGTGTGTCCAGAGCATTTTAAAAAAAAACCCAGCTTTTAGCATGCTTCATTTTTCTCAAATGGATTACAAGAAAGTCACAGGGTGGGATGATGTGATTTAGCCATGGATTTCTGTTTAGTCCATTGTTCTCCAGAGACATCTGCTTAACAGAAGCGCAGTGCAATCTATCACTGAAAAGCCATTTTAAAAAAGAGTTGCCAGTACCTTAGCCCTGCCAGAAATTCCATTACAGCATTGTAGTTGCCCATATTCCAGCAGCATTTTGCCACATGTACTAAATATGAGAAGACTTCTCGTTTCTCCTCCATAGAACCTGCAGTCAGGATCAGCCAGGTAACCCATGAGCTCACCTTGTAAAATAAACCAGATAGCAGAGTCAGGCAAAGCAATGTCACTTAGAGCATTCATGCATACTTGATGGATAATGTGAGGATTTTTAAATTTCCTTCTGTCAGGAGGGTATTAGTCAAAATTCTACTCACACACCCACGGTGAAATCACATATGCATTGCAAACACACCTTACACACAGACATACTCACATTACAACAGTTAAACCATTAACTACTCTAGAATTACTTCTCTTAAACAAAAAAAAAACCCTACTGTATCTTAATATAAGATACTCTGAATACACATTCAGGTCATGGAAGAAAATTAACAGCTTAAACTAGCGCTGATTTCTAAAAGCTGCCAGAGAGATCTGCAGTGTAAATTCTCATTAACATAGCTTACAAATCTCAGCCTCACACTGAATAAAACTCTTGTTCTTACAACATGGATTGTGAAAGTTAATAAATTGGAATTTTAATTTTTGCTTAATTTTACAAAACTGGTAGTTGTATTTAATGTACAAATTTGCTAATTCCTTTACACACTGAACACTTAAAATAATTCACATTATCTATGGCAAGATTGCAAACGAAGGAAAAAAAAAAAACCTCCACCTTCCTAAGTGTGACCATACTAACAATTTCTGTTTGGTGATTAATTAATCTCAGAATCAGAAATTAACTTATTATATGATTCTGTTTGTATTTAAACAAATAAAATTCAAACCTTCATTTTATCAGTGTGCAGATTTTTCTTTCCAGTTTATGTTCCCACAACATCCATAAAAAGTAGCTATATTTCACAAGGAAACCTAATTTAAACCAACTGTTCTTTTTTACAATACGATTCCCTGGGGGCCTCATTTTTGTCATTGTGTAAACACTTAGGAAGCAGTAAACGTGATTTGTTTACTGACACTGAGTTTCATCCTTTGGTCCTGAAGGATTCAAGTGCTTACAGACAAAACCAGTGTGAGGAGAGGCTTATAAAAATAAGAAAATGTTAGTTCACTTCTCAGGGGGCATCGACTTTTATTTAAAAAACCAAGCATGAGAAATAAAATGTAAATGCACTAGTACTAACAGGAAAAAAAAAAAAAACCACTAAAAATATATAAGGCTTCCATTTATGCCAGTCTATACAGACAGTGTTCTGAGTCTCTCACTCCTAAGGCAAATAATATGAAAAATCTACATTACTATTTTATCTTTCTGATGTCCAAATCAATCAAAAACAACAAATGAGAAATGTGCAGATGAGAAGAAAAGATATAGCTGCAATATAAGTAATGCATATATGTGTACAAAAAAAATCACTTTTTTAAGACTGAAGAAATGAGGTTATAAAATCATTTACTCTTTCATATGGTGAACACATACTCAGGAGAGCGTACCATGGGGATAGGGATGCTCTAATGGGATGGAAGGATCAGGGGACAATGGAACCATTAAGAAACAGTGTTCCACCTGCTCTAGCCCTCCGATAGAGTATGGTGGAACATACACAGCTTGGGTATGGAAAGCAAAGAGCTGGAAGAAACCCGCTTCAAATCCATTGATAATTGAAAGAAAACAGGTTAATTACTGTTTCTGTAATTACTGTATGTTTTTATAGCTAACAACATGTAAGAACAGAAAAGACTAAGAACAGGTAACAGGTACAGAGTTTTCAACAACAGTAGAAAGAGCACCAGAGCCCAGCATTGTACATGTAAACACGCTCAAGGAGCTTTCCCAAACACAGCCCTAATGCACTGCCGCTGCAGAGACCACAATACAAAAACAAACAAATAAAAACCATTCACATTGGCTACCCTACACAAGATACAGCTAATCGCTGCACCAGCTCTGATGAGAATTTGAATTAGCTGAAATTTTATTTGAAGTTCTCTTTGAAACAACAGTCTGTGATTCAAGGTTGGCATAGATTTGTTTGTGTATGCTGGAATAAAATTACCTATTGTGTTGGGATATTATCCCCATTTTCCAGAAATGGCTCTGTCAGGGAAAGCAAATGCTAAACATGCAACCTCACAAAAAAAAAAAAAAAAAAAATTCCTTTGGTATGAAATACCAAGTGTGGTAATGACAGTTTGATTAATATGTGTTTAAACACTTTAAAGAATAATATGATTTTAAACAGATCTGTTTTAATGTAAGGTAGTAAAGATGCAATTGTCAGGAGAAAACTATCAAAATCTATAAAAGAACATCTAAAAGGCAAACTCAATTCAGACTCCTCACTAAGAAGGAACCTTGAAACTAGGACAGTCACTTGTTGAAATTTTATTTAACGGAGAGTTTAACACTGCTATAAACAGTTATTATGAGCTCTTACAAACACACCATAAAAGCAAACAAAAAATGATAAAGGTCAGCATGATCAAGCTTTTACAGCCTCAAGATGGCACATGTATACATTAGAGCAAAATAAGGGTACAAAAGGCAGTAGTCTCCCATGAAGTTTATGCTCATTCCTCTTGCAGGACAAGAACAGACGTACAGGAAGAGTAGAAAACATTTTTTAAATCTTTCACTGAACAAGAAAGAAAAATAAATTGTCTGAATCTCTAGATTTTAAAACAGAATGGGCAAAGGCAGATATAATGGATTGGGCAGAATCAGAGGACAGCACCTAAAGATAGAACCCATTCCTGAAAAATAATGAGCATGCCTACTTTAGAAACTTCAGTAGTTTCATATTTCCTGAAGATCAGGAAAAGTGCGAGGAGCTGGTTGCATCTTCAGTAAGATGCAGATAACAGAGAATTTCATTCATATCAGTTTATGTCTGATGAACTTTGGAATGAAACAGAATCGTTCCCCTACATATGCTACAGACTGCTTCGACTTACGGTTCTTTTCTGTCATATCTAGTAGCAGCCAGGAGTGTAAATAGACCTTTCTGGTGGTTCTGAACAGCATCAGGTGTCCATAAAGTTTTTCTACGAATTACTCAAGAGACTGTTGGTTGATTAATCTGAACGCATCATACAGCCCCCAGAAAGGGGGATTATGGGCTTCTCTAGAAGCATAGTAGCCTGGTACCCCAAAACTGATTTCTTGGAAGTTTTCACCAGTCTGAGACTAGAATAGGGATGATTAAAAAGCAGCAGCACAGAAAGGAGGGAGCAGAGGAAAGGAGCTGTGAAAAAGGCTCCTCCTTTCATTCAGTGAGGTTATTGCTAAATGCTGTGCAAAACTTTACTCCTAGCTTTTTTAGTGAAGACAGTTGGAAAGGGAGGAGAATTCAGGCACATAACAGAGCTGAGGAGGCATTTCCTCAAAATTGAATGCAGCCCAGCTAGGAAACAAACACAGAATTAATAAGTGGGACTATCAGTTTTTCACTTAACATGCCATAGAGGATTTTTCTGACAGAAGTTTTGAAGGTGGGAGATCTGGTTGAATCAGTAGACTTCCAAGGAACAGAAAATTGAAGCTGAACTTCTGCTGACTGAAGTCACTTCCCAGTTCTGAACTCCCTGGAGATTTTATTCTGCCCAGGCAGACTGAACGGATGGATCCAATAAATTCATAATGAAGAACAATATTCTAAACAAACACATAATGAAATAGCTTGGGTATGGCATTAATTTGAGATGATTATTCATAATAGCCATAGCTAAAATGAACAACGTACAAACAACACTGAAATGCTGGTAAGCTGAAAGGATTGTGATTTTCAGGAAATACTATGCTTCACAACTTAGAGGAAACTTCAGTTTATTAATTAAAACATACAGTCATTAAACAATACTCAGTAAACATACTAATGAATTTTGTGATTTACTGGTAGGAACGGTCCAGAGTACATCCTCAAAGGAATGCCTCCACAAGAATCACTGATGTTCTCAAATGACAGTATAGCTGCCACTGGATCCCCAAAATACCTGATAATGCATATACCACATTTTTGCTGCCTGGGATGCATAAAGGTTCCTCTGCACAGACGGTGTTCAAGAAATAACAAACTTTTCAAGATCTGAATTTAATGAGAGTTCAGAATTGTGATTCCTCAGATGGTGTCTGTTGACATCCGAGCTAGATGCACCTCACACAACAGCAAAGCAGAGAACAACTCTGTATATGTACATATTTCTCAGTGACTATGGAAATCACCTGGAAGTTGAATTGAAAAAAAACTGGAGTTTGCACTTTGGCAAGCAAGTAGCACAGGCAGTATTCTGGAGCAGCAGTTTCTCTGTCACTAAAACCAGCTGTGATCTGGACCTCCAAAAGGTAGTTTCCAGCAGGGTGAACAAAGCAAAGGGAGGCTCCATCCCGGCCAGAAGCAAGCACTGACTTCTGGACATTTTAGCCAGCTGGATACAGAATGGCACCTCCTCTTCCAGCACTTCGTTCCTGGATGGCTTGTGGAGCTACGTCCCCAGCTGCATCACACCTGAGGAGCACTTAATCCTCAGATGAAGTACTATCAGGTAGTCAGCTGCCTAGTTATCAGGCTGCCACCACAGCAGCGTGAGGGCTTCACAGCTCTGGTGACGCCTGAGCCAGCTAGCTCTGGGACCAGAGACCACACACGCCAGTCAGAAGAGCGTGCAGTAGTAGCCTTGCCAAGAAGATCAAAATACATTGTGAGTATTCATCAGTATGAGCAATAACGCTTTTTGGACCAAGTTTTTTGTGTTAGGTATCACTTAAATGTCAGACCACAATCTACGTATCGATATATTAGTCGTTAATTCCCTAGTTTACTTTTTTACACTCAACTTACATAGCTATCTTTACATAACTCATTTTAAACTCCCTTCAGAACAGAAATCACCCCAGCAAACCTATAATTAGATTTCTGATGCACTGCTGTTGAGTCTGAAAAGTATGAGAAAATGTATCCTGGCGTCATTACTATAATCCACATGACTGCAAGATGTAAGAAAAGTCATAAAGTGAAACACAATCCACTCAAATTGATAACATCATCCATCTTTTCAGTCAGATGGATAAAAATGAGTGTCCTTCAGGATTACTGCATATTAATACTAAGTAGTAAACAAACAAAATAAAACCAAATAGATACTTAGTTAAGATGTAAATATTTTCTGGTGACTTAATAGAGAGAAGCACTTACAACAATGAGCCAAATTAATCTCAGATATATGGTAAGTAGCCTCACTTGGAAATTGCAGAGGTACAGGAGACTCCTCCAAATCTTAGTCTGAACACACAGCATCTGTACCAGCTGTCCAGGCAACGCAGTTTGTAGCTGAGCAATGATCTCAAGCACAGTAGTACATAAAGATCTGGATAGTTTTAGGTTTTTTCACATTATCTTTATATCACCTTTTACTATTTTAACTTCACTAAAACCTATTCTTTTCAATGAAGTTTTTTTTTATGGTTTTTAGGCTAATCTTACTTTGATCAAAGTTTTCAAATAAATTCAAATTAAGTGTTGCTAATGCATCTGGGAAAGGCATATTAAAACTCAGTGTTAATTTTCAAATACACTGTGAATATTTTTAAGTCAGAGACTGAATCTCATTCAATGTTTCAACTTATTTAACTTGGAATTTTGCACAACTGTAGCAATGATAAACCTTTATTTAGGATAGATAAAACTTCCTTTTTCAGGACATCACATCCACAGAAGGCTCCAGAGATTTCTGTTCTCATTTTCAGAATTTCCTTTTCATTTGTATGTTTAAAAAGGCAACTGAATATACAGAAAAGTTCCTATAACTCAGCTGTCAAAATTAATAACAGGAATACATTTTTAAAACTTATAGTATTTTATTAACAGAAAATAAACTCGCCGCAAACTTTTAAATATGGGAAATCTTATATCAATTATTGAAACAATAATATGAGACTATGCTTTTGACTGCCTGATCACTGAACTACCACTGATTCAAAGTCATGTCTATATGCAGGCAAAAATTTATCTATTTGTCAGGGGCAGGAAATAGCTTATTAATGATGCTCAGCAGCTTTCCCTAATATAATATGAAGGACGCAAAAGAGACACCACAATGGAACTTAATCCTCAAGGTATGCTAACATGACCTTAAAGCTCTTACAAGTGTAAACCATAGGACTGTTTACCATTTACTCTACAGGAATCCTGCTCCATGCAGTACACAGCTTGGAATAGTGCTCGGTCATGGATTTACTTTACTCTTTTTTTTTTCTTTTAGTCTTCTAATACTTAAGATTATAATAATTCATACATATATAAAAAACTATTTACTATCCTTTATATAGCTGCTAGAGAATGTATTTTGCAGGTTTTTTAACAGAAATTAATTTATGGATTATCTTTTATCAGAATGTAAATACAGAAGTGGTATGAGGGACGAAATTATTAAGAATCTCCACCTGCGAAGCTCAGCGTTCTGTAATTTGTAATGCTTTACACTTGTTTCTCCAGCTCTTAAGTTTACAAGGTTTTTAGAGCAATTCCCAAGCTACATACTTCAGTGGGTGATGCTACATGGAAGAAATGATGTCTTCTATTTTTATATTACATTTTTTAGGAACTTCATAATACTTCAGAGATGCAGCTTTCAGCAAACCCAGCTGCCTACCTGAAGCTGAACACCATTTCTAGCAAGTAAAATAAAATCTTTTGGCTTGCTATATAGACTACAATACATACCTTCTCTAACATCTAACATAAAAATTAGCCCTGGATATCTTTCTATAATAAACTGTAGCTGATTTAACTACTGCCTACACTGGAGGAAAAAAGCAAGCAATTTTGATACCGATGAAATAAAGTATGTGTATGAGAAGTCTCTGAATACAAACCAAGAAGTTCATTTTTCAGGTATCCAAAGGATAAGTATGACAATCTGTACCCCATCTAACCAAGCCATTCTGGTTTTAATGTTTTTGTTTGTTAAAATAAAGAAATTGAAGTAAAAATCTGAAGAACATGAATAATCCAAGTAAAACAGTAACTCTCATCAGATATCATGTAGTATTTATGGCAAGAGGGAAAAACATACATTATCTTGCTTTAAAGCAAAATTCTTAATATACTCATGTACTCTGATTTCTCCTTCTCAAAAAAAAAAAAAAACCAAAAACCAAAAACAAAAACACACAAAAAAAACCAAACAAAACCCCAGCAGATTCATATTTATGAGGCTTTGTAAAACACTAGCAGCCCGCAGCATTAGCACTAATAGCTGGCTACCATGAGTTCCTCTGCATCGCTAACTGTGCACAAACCCACCAGTGCATACTGATGAATATAAGGATCATAGCAGGTAACACAGAATGGGATTATTCTACAGGAGTTTCACTGAAGTTTCATTATTAACATTTCTGGGCTTTTGGTATAATATGCAACACAATTTTTTAAAGTTGAGTTTTTAAAATTGCATATCTTATGAACAGATGGTTCACTTTACACGCTTGAGTGAAATTATATAACTTTACAAAGAACATTTACCATTTAAAATCTGCTTAAACACTATTCCAAACAAGGACTGGAAATAGTTTGATATTTGTGCAAACATAATCTTTTTTAAAGTATTATGCAAACCTATTTAGGCATTGCAAAAAAATGCTGAACTAAGAGACGGAGTGCAATATTTATTTACATTCCATTATTTCAGTAAAATGATATGTCTCTGTTTTGCTAGTGAGGGTTTAAATTTGTGTTTTGAATGAACAACAAAGAAAACTTACAAATTTAAACCATTAAAAATAAAAGTATCATTATCATTTAGTGTCCTAAATAGTCATATTTTTAATTAACTTTACTGAATGTAAGAATGATTGGTCAGTGCTGAAACCACCCCAGTAGCAGTGCTATACTGGAGCAGTTCAAATATTTTTACCTTCTTAGCTTACTGTATGACAATTCAGTCTTTCCCAAAAAATCACCTTATGTATTGAACTTCTTATTTTTCATTTTCAGTTTCATAATGGGAATATCTTCAAAGAGCTGTCTGAGTTATCTTTCAATCTGGTGCACCTTTCAGTTTAAGACATCACAACTGTTTTGTATGCTTATCTCCGTATGGGAAATTAAATGCCTCATTTTGTTTTAAGTTGGTTTTTTTTTTTGCTTTTCTTTTAGTTGAAGCTGTGGCCAGAAAGATCAAGTTGCAAGAGACTCTTCTCATGTTTATGTAAAGCAATGCTTGAAATTATTTAAAATGTTTACATAAACATAAATGTGTGCAACACGTACATTGAGCTTGTATTTCTGTGGTTGCTTTGCTAGTGAGAGGCAGAAGAGTGCCTGGGAATAAAAAACATAAATATGCAAGAGTCTAGGAGGGTAAAGATCGAGAAAAAGAGACAAGTGCCCGAAAGACTGTGGCATACCATAAAGGACCTCATGGCACTCACGGTAAAGAAGCAGGGGGAACTCATAGGAGCATACAGGAATCAGATAAAATAACTCTGTGAAGAAGAGAATGGCACAGTAGGCAATAAGGAGAGATGAAAAAAAAAGTATGTTGTTACAGTTCTCAGGGTCCTAAAACACACTTAGGTACAATTTTCCTGATCTCCTCCCAGCTACCAGGGCTCTGCTAGCTGCAGAATCTACTTAATAGTTTCCACCCACAGTTTTTATACATCCATGAAAACTAAACTTCTGGTAGTCAGTGCTCTATCAGAGCAGAAAAATATTCTACTACTATGACTACTAGCACTATTATTATTATTATTACGTGCACAGTCTTAGAGAATCCAAAAGCCAACAGTTCTGCAAAGCTAGATGTTACTCTATTTCACTCTCTTCCTCCTACACTAGCGGCTAATTCAGAATCAGCTTTCAATTACATTTAGTAACCGGAAAGAGCATCTGTCTTCAGCTTGATGCACTGCCTTGCTCTGAAAAGACTATATGATCAAATTGATGTTATTAGAAGCAAATGAAATATCAGCTGTGTCTTGCTGATGAGTACATGTTGTGCCCCATTCTCCCCTATTATGTAACTACAGTTTTAATCAAATTTAAATTTATTTATAGTTGGTGATACTGAATGCATGTAGCCCAAGATCTTAATGATGAATAAAAATCGAATAGCAAAATATTTTCTAATTATCTGTGTACATGTGGCACACGCTACAGTACAGCTTTAAATTCTTCTAGCACAGTAAAAAAATAAAAGGTAAAAAGCTAGAAAGCTACACCATTAAAAAATATCTGAAATACCTACAGGTGGATTTGCTTGTTCCACTCCTGTAAATCTGAATTAATTACTGAATCAAAGTTACGTGCTATAAACAGGCACATGCAACAGACCCACAGTATTTTCTCAAATACATCTGGCTTAGCAATATATCTACCCTTATTTATATAGGGATATATATATGTGCTTCCTCAAAACATACAGAAAGATTCTTCTCTACCAGAAAAAGATTTAAAGATATATTAATTCCTATATTGCAACACTTCCATGTTTGGATCTATACACTTTTTTAAAATACAGGAAAAGTCCATCGTTTCAAAGAAGGCTTCCCTTACTCTCTTCTGGTAATAAAACCAAAATTGGAACAAACTTAGAATATTTTACCAAATTTATTTCATATAAATCTGATTTAGTCACCTGCTGTTGAAATTTGGACCAAATGCATTCAGAGTATCTGAAACAAAGTTTTCTTCAAAACATTTACAAAGAAGTACAGAACTGCTGATACTAACAGGTAAGGAAACAAAGAACCCATAGGAACAAGAGGTACAACACAAACAGAATTTCAGGTCCAGCAGGTTAAAGGGACAGAAATGTTATTCGCTTTCTCCGAGACCATTTGAAACCCCAGGCTGTTGCAAGAAGAAACTGAGAGAAAAAAACAACAGGATCCATTTATTCTAGTGTCCTATTTTCCTACAATACATTAAGTAAAAAAAATGAAATTACTTTCCACATTTCCAGTTTCTTCTTTAAGTATCTTCTGAAATATTACAAAGAATTTTTGTTAAGTTTTCTAAACAGAGCAGAGACAAGAGGTCAGAACACAGAAACCTTATGATAGCTGAAATTACAAACTGCCATCCTAGAAAATTAGGATGTCCAGTGGATCAATGGAAGTTTAGGAACATATCTAGGGTCTAAAAGCATAGTAGATATTCAGTTATTAGTCTCCTCAGTTTCTGGGAGTTACCAGAATTTAAACAGTAAATAATACTAGTAAAATTTACCTGAATTTACCTGAATAAGACCCTTTTTTTCCCCTATTTTTCACTTAAATTCAACTTTTTAAAAGATATTTTAATAACTTTAAAATATTTTAATCTTCATTATTTTAATTATTGATTTATTTTATAATATTCCTGCAGCCCTCATTCAATCTTCCATGAAGATGTCGGTATTTTTTCTATTAAATAAAGAAGTTCCTTTATGTATCAACCAGCAATTATGGACTGTCATTTTAAACAAGTGTTATAAACTGTTCCTCATTAATATGTGGTGTCAGAAAAATTACTAAAAAGCATATTGCTTTATGAAAATTCCTCTATATATTACAATTGTTCATTTAACAGAACAATGGCATGAAATATTTTTTTTCCCATTATGTATCAGAAGCCTGTAATCCAAAAAGTCATTCTGGCACCCATATTATAAATACACTTCAGTTTTTCTATAGGCAATGCCAAAAAAAATCAGCAAGTGCTCACTGACTTTTGCCAACAAAAGCATGACTCTTTGCACAAGAATTTTCTTGCCATTTATAAACAAAGACATTCTGGAAGTTGACGCTTTTGATTGGCTATGGCAACCGATATACTCAACCATAAGACACAGCAGATAGCAAAACAGGGATTTATCACAAGCAGTAAATATTGTACAATAACTCCATTTAAACATACAAGAAAAAGTTACTTCAGATTATACTGTAAGTAATCCACTGCACTAAACATTATATAAACTATGCACCAGAGACTCAGGAATTAATTCAAATTACATAAAAAATTACCCCGTAGCCTTACCAAACAATGCTAAACTACAAAAATTGCAAAGTCACAAACCTCTAATAATAATCATGTTGACTATTTTACAAAAAGGCAACTTTAGTGTTAAAATTCTCATTGATGCAGAATAATCTCAGCCATTTCTGACAAAAGGTCTTCATCATCCACTTGCTCTTCAACCCTGTGACTGTTCAGTGTCAGAACACAAGATGGTCAATCTCACTCGCACAGCTAACTGCAATACGTCCTGACAAACTGCTCTGGGATTGTGCCTCACAAGGCCACACCAGAGCTTGACCACTTCACCTTTTCCCCACTGCCCCCACTATGGTGATCGCTGTAAGACAGAAACCACAGGCAGGAGGACCCTTGCCGGGTCAGGAGCTCGATTCCTCTGCAGTTACGCACCAGCCATAGTGTTTTCCTAAATACAGTAACTAGAGCTAATTTAAACCATTTTTAGGCTCTGTCTAAAGACTGATTATTGTAGTTGCAACTTTTATTTCTGTTGCCATAATAAAATCACATGAGAGAAGCCAATATATTCACACTATTTTAGTTCCTAAATCTCAGTAACATGCAAGAAACAGGAACACTTTGAAACATGCTAAATATTCCATCACTGGTTCTTATTTGCCCAGGAAGCAGGAAGTTCACCAAGGTTAACACACATTCTTCTCTATCCACTTAATTTGGTGCTGGTTTTTTTGATATCTGCACAATTTTCATCTCTAATTAAAGCATAAGAATGCAGTGGATAACAAACTAAAAGAGCGTAAGTCCAGAGTATTTTCATTTTATTCCACCCCTATAAATTTCGTTTGTTTTGTTTCGGGTTGGGTTTTTGAGGTAGATTTTTTTTTCTTACAGTTTTCTCAATCCTTGATCAATTTTCTATTAAACTCACTGGAAGATCACTTCACTAAAAACAAAGTAAAATCTTAGTAAAGAACTCGAGTTTTGGCTTTGGAAATGCTTCATGCCAAATGTCATTTATTTGTATAACAACATTCAAGACATACACAGCGATTAAATAAATAAATAAATAGTGCAGATTAGTGTGATTATATTATACAGAAAACAGAAACATCTAGTTTACAGTACTTCAGTGCTGACTCCTAAGACCATGCTTAGTCTACAAAATTCCAAAATAAATAAATAAAACTCCAGCTCCTGAATAAAATAATAAACTGACTGAAAGTATACCTTACACTGTCAGTATAAATACAAAGAAATACAAGTCTGTGCTTTTTTTCTTCCTGTTTACTTTACAACGTACAAGACAAACTTAGGTTGCAGTATTCCAAGCTCACTGAGCAAATCGGTCACATAACTCCTATTAAATTCACTGGAAGTTATTTAGCTAAATCCTCTGGTCATCTTAACTGGTGTTTTAAAAATTTGTGATTACAGCTAAATTCAGCTCTGACAGATAAAGTAAATAACTAACCACAAATCAGGTAATGACTCTTATGAAAACTAATTTAAAAGTTTTGTCTTACCTCATTAAACCTTGTCACAAGATCTTCTACAGCATTATGTTCACCATTGGGGGAAGAAAGAATAGAGGCAGATATGGAAGCTTTAATAGCCGGCAGCTTGCTTTGACATTCAGCATTACCCAGATCCCTGGTTAAAAAGCAGAGGTAGTCAATGGGTAAGACTTTCCGGTAGAGCTCCTGCTCCTGCTCGGTCAGAATGCTGGCAACCTCCTCTGGGAACTGGATGAGGTGCTGCAGTTCGATCAGCTCTTTGCTGATACCAGCCACATTGGAGGGAAGGACGCTAGAGCCAGCCATAGATGTACACGCTTGACGTTCTAAAACAAAACAAATAAAAAAATCTATTAGGTTTCGCCTTTAAATCTTGGACTGGGCTATGCAAAAGGAAGAAAACTTGTTCTTTTTGTTCTGTTAAGCTGCTCACTCATTTATTCAGCAGTATGCTATATCCTAACTATTTATATTCAAACAATCTAATATGCTCTTTTAATTGGGGTCTTTCTTTCTATAAAACTACATGTGGTGGTAGCTAGACAGCTGGTAACTAGGGCTTCTGAGATTGTTAAGCTACCTGACAAAACGTGCTTGCTTCCTGACTTATCCAAATGCCTGCTTTCATCATTTGACATCTTGTCAAAACTTCAAATGAATGGATAATCTGGGTAGGGTGTGGCTCTATTTTGCCTCCATGAGTCTGCAGTACAGAGGGATTGGAGGCCTCGACTAAGGCATCAGGACTCTACTGCCACAAGAAATAATGTATAATGACCATGTAAAACCCATGTGATCAGCATTTTTCTTCATATTCCTCTTGCTATAAGATACAATTTAACTGAGCTCACTGGATAGTGAAATTGAATACCTCAAGTTACAAAACGTTTTTCATTCCTTTGGGAAAATGCATATATTTGGGAGTATACATGTTTCATCCCTTATTACAAAAGATTCATGGTAGTTTTATAATATCCTAGCAGTGATGTCCCTTGAAAAACAAAACTTTTCCTAAGAAGGAAGAAGCCAAGCTTCTTAAGACCGTGTGGGAAGCCTGAAATATCAACACAATGATTCCAAAACGGTGAGTATGAGACTTCCGACTCGATAAGTTTAGAAGGGGTTCTATGAACAATAATTTTTCAAGAATTACTTAAATGTATAAACAGTCATAGTAGTATATTCTGTACTCCTCTTTCTTCCCAGGAAAAAGAGCTTTTTTTTTTTTTTTTTTTTTGCATTGCTTCACAAAATATCTTTATAGAGATTTTTTTTGCACACATAATGGAGGTACACTCCAGGTCTATCTTTAACTTCAATTATTTTTATATCAATAAATTCTCATTTCATACGGGGGCAAATATCCTTTCTGTTGTCTGATAGATTACAATTCATTCTCTCATAATAAACATTAAATATGCTACATGAGGTTTCCCTTGCTACATTAATTTTATGCAAACTCTATTATCAATCAATGGGAAGTTATAAAGGCTGAAAATTGCCTTAATATAATTTTCTTAATATATTCAACTAAAAGTCAAAAGATAAATTATAGCAGCCCTAAATAAAGCCTTTGGGCTAACAGAACCTGTTGAGAAATTTTCAAATATATAAAAGGCTTCTGAAAGAGCCAAAGAGTAATTGTTTCTGTATGTAGACTGGAGAGGATAAAACTAATGGACCTAATTTGCAATAAGCAGTATCCTGGTTACATAGTGGGGAACAGGTACAACTTCAAGGATAGTGAAGCAGTGCTACACAATATCTGCAGATACCAAGAACTCTCTGTTACTGAAACTCCTGCAAGAAAGATCGGGGGAAAAAAATACAGTTAAGAACACCATGTTGCCATGTTGATCCTGTTTTGGGCAGCAGGTGAAGAGCAGTTATCCTCTGGGCTTCCTTTCACTCTTGTTTGCTTTGATTCTACACAAGACTCCAGCTCTATTTTCTACTTCAGTCTGTGCAGAACAATTCTGAATGGTTTCACAAGAAAAAGCTCTTAAAGCTAATTTGCACTGTTCTTGACTTTGCAACAGAACATAAGCTTATGCCAAAATAAAAACAATGCAAAATACAATGTTCATTTTATATTACAGGGATTGAGTCTCAGCACAATGCTTTGCATATACAGACCAAACTGTCATTGTCACAACCAATGTTATCTCAGAAAGAGGATGATATGGAAGGCATCACACAAACATCCCCTACCTCCCGTTTGCTCCCTAGAAGCCACAATGCCTCGCTGATTCCCCATGCACAACAGTTCTTCTTACTCAAACACTTTCCTGGGAAATTTGAGGTGCCCCGCCACCCCGGAGAACACAGGGAAAGGACAGCCTGTACCAGCTTGTCCTGTGCCTCACTGCTGAAATTGAGGGTGTACAATTGTGTCTACGCTGTCAATTTATTTTACATCACAAATAATCTTTTGAAGTCAATCCCCCAAACATCCTCACTTACTATGCTTTTAGTTTACAGTCTTGGAGCACACAAATTGGTCCTTTTCAGATAAAACTGCACCACAAGATGCACTTCCAGAAGGCAACTAACACATCCCAATTGCTAACAAGCCCTATCTGTCAGTGGCATCTGAACTCTGCAGAGGACACCAAGGTCAGGAAAGGACAGTCAGACCAGACAGCTCCGATCACAGCTCAGCTGCAGGTGATCACATAACACAGCAGACAGGACAGCAAGTAGCATGGACAATGCAATGCCACAAAAATATCGGTGCTTTGTTAATTAATCATTGTTTGGTAACTAGTTATAAACACCTTCTATCTATCAATATAGTAAGACAGGAAGGCATAACTCTGTGAGGAGGAGTGCCCAGTCAAACAGTGACTGACGGAAGAGAGATAACACAAGTGAAGATGAGCTGCTCCTCAAGGCACTGCTTGCGAATGAGATTTAGGGGAACATTCTCAAGAATTATTCTCCATTACTATATCAACCACAAAACCCGCCCACCTTCACACTTTCAACAGATGTGCATTCCTCATTGTCTCAGAACTTCAGCTTTGCTCAAAGACCTCAAAAACTGGCAAAGGTTGACACTGAATTTGCAACAGGCTAGGGCACTGCTGATGATCCCATCACCTTTCAGGCTCCACTTACTACAACCTCTCACATCTATGAGCAAGGCTCGACACATTGAAGTGACCTGAGGTAAGAAGGTGGCTCCACAGTGTATCTCTGGACTGCCAGAAACTACTCTAAATACTTCATTTGAATTTTATTTCACTAGACTGCCCATTAATCAAGTCCAGCAGAAAGCTAATGCAGGGATTTTTAAAGCCTTTAATGAAACTACCTGAGAAATAGCATCATCTTCTGTAATGAAGGCTTCACAAGCTAGCTTCATTCTAACAGAAAAATTAAGCTTTCAAAAATAAAATCTTTTTGTGGCAGCTAAGTCAGGATGATTCAAGTCACAGGCTAAACAAGATCAGCCATTGGTATCGCTGGATTTAGAAGATTGAAAATAAATAAAACTCCTCTTTATTAAAAAAACCTGAATTTCAAACTAGCATTTCTCAATTCTCCATTAAACTGGAAGAACTAAACAAGTGCTGCATCTTTAACACAAGAGTCAATGGAACAGGCTGCTGCAGGCAGCGTGCAGCTGACATCCAAGGAGAGGCACACAGGCCAAACAGAACTCTAAAGGCTCACAGCTCATGGATAAACTACGGATATAAATACTGAAGAAGTGGAAATATAACTTATTTCTGTTGACTATTTCTACATCTATAAATATTTCGTTCATCCATAATTCACATCTTTGCAAGTCTTGGTTGTTGACATATTTCACCACTCCAGATTTTGTTTTTTTAATCTTTCCTCATTCCAGTCTCCTGTGTTTTATCACAGAAAATCCAGGACCTTCATTCTCAGCTTCACCACCCTGCATGATTTACACTCTGCACAAAAGTCAACTCCTACTTCTTTCTCTCTTTTTATTTGCCTGTACTAAACTAGCCCTTTTTCTGGACTACTTTTTTATCTCTTGTTTTTTGTCTAAGACTTTTATAATTTTTCACACCTGGAACTGATCTGTACTTCTCTGTTTCTGCTATAAAACTCCCTAACCAGTCTCATCCACAAGTCCTCTAGCTTTATATTGTCAGCTTATGTTCTTCAGGACACAGATTGTATCTTTCTGTGCTTCAAAGACAGAGCAGTCCTTAGATTAACTTACACGATGGAACAGCTTTCAGGCCAAAATCACAGTAGATTTTGTTGTCAGAGTTAAGGCAGGATACGACCCTCACTAAAATTAGCTGCTGCTGCAGTAAATGGTATTATTCTTTGTGCTCTGCCACTTCAAGTTAATGCTAAAACTAGAAGCAAATGAGGACCCTAGGTATTCATTTACAAGTTGTCTAAAGCTGGAATTGATAGCTTTGCTTATCCTTCTGGTTAAGCAGCTGAAGCAGACAATCTTTTAAATAGCAAGCACTGCTTTTATTAATCAAAGTAAGATAACCTCTGCCTAGCTTTAAAAAAAGGATTAATGGGTTGACTTAGTCACTGCTGATATACATGGGAACAAAAAGGTCTCATCTTCTCTAACAAAAGAACAATCTATTTAAGAATGGGAGAAAAATACAGAATGCCTGCTTCAGGATATTACTCAGCCTAGGCTTGTCATAAACTCTAAAAAAGTCTCAAGAACTAGTCATTTTTATTTAAAAAAAAAAAAATTCTACAAGGTTTAGTAAGGAGCTCTTCTATCAACAGATTAACTTCAAATTAACTCAGACTTTATTACTATAAACCTTAGAATTTCCATACATCTCATATGTATAGGCTCTATAAAAGCTATACTGAAAAAATAAATTTCAAGTAAGTATGCAAAAACTATGTGTGCTTTTTTGTGTGTGTATACAAAAAAAAGTTTCAAGACAGTCTTGAAAAAACAGGTTTTTTTCTGGTGTTCTTCCTCTATTGAACTATATTATGTTTGTGTTTGCTAGATTAGCAGGAGGATGAGTCGGTATTTTTTTTTATATGAAAAGCAGGGAGTTCACCTGAAAGAAAAATGCAAATAAATTTTTAAAAATAAAAGCATGAAAAATACTGCTAGAACGCTAGTGTTAAGCACCTATAAGAAGTCACTGTATTTTTCCATATTTGTATGTTCTACTAAACATGGCAGTTGTGTGACATATGATACATCCTAACAATTACCTGTACGTTTACCATATTTTCTGTAAAGCTCTAATTAAAATGTGCTTATTTATTTAATCTTATTTCATCATGCACACAGATGATTTATTAATACACAATATGATATAAACGTTGGGCTGCTGCCATCAGTTTTGTCTAAGGAGAAGTTCAGGATTGGATTTGAGCAAAGTAAGTGGAATTCATACAAAGACAAGAAAAACAAATACAGCTCCAACTGTTATCACAGCAACGTCAAGTGTGCTAATCCTGTGTAAAATTACAGTTGCCAACCATGCAATTTTTACTCTGATAAAATCACATTGCTTTCCATGTGAATTGTGACCAAGTAAGGACAGTGGTACAGAATTACTTTCATCCAAACTCAAACACAGTAACTCCCACATTTGATACCTGTAGGAATGTGCTATGCACATGAGAGGGCACTCATGGAAAAGCCACTGTATTTTTACAAAGAGCACAATCTCAAGAGTAAACCTGCCAAAAAGATGAAAATTGACTTTCAACAAAGTTTGATGAATTAACAAATGAGATCACTGGATTTGTGTCTTAGTTTTATTTCTAGGTTGTTTTTCTTTCTACACTTACTTTTAGAAAAAAAAAAAGTATTCTCTCTATATAGTAAAAAAACAGCCATTTGAAAGCAGTAAAGTGAAAATTGCAACCACTAAAAAGTGTTCACCCTGTAGAAGGCTACTGGGGTAAGATGTGGTGACTATGACAAACTGTTCTAGAGCAGAAACCAGATTTCAATATTTGTAAGAATAAATATTCAACCTATTGTAACATCTTATAACTCAGATGCTTTTTTGATAACAGACTTTGTTTCAATGAAATTATACTACTGTGACTGAAATTACACAAAAATCTTAGGGGATTATTTTTCTCAGTTGGTATTAAAAGGAAATGCAATAAATTGATTACAAAAGAAGCTTTTTTAACCAGCCATGCTACAGATAGTTTCCAAACTGTTCGTATACTTAAAGAAAACATACAGATTATGTTTATAGTGAGAAAATAAAAGCAGACCATGGGAAAAAAAAAATCAAAAAAGAACCACAAGTGAACAACTGTCAATATATATAATATTGAATTGTTCTGTTCAAAAAAGAAGAAAAATACAATTAAAAACTCCCCAAGAAGAAGACACGTATGTAATATATGACAGTTTAATTGAACAGCTGCTGCAGATACAGATCAGCAGAACTGGGATAGCATTGTTTTGCTGTCCCTTGGATGCAACATATCTCAGTACCATAATAACCGAACCAACAAGCTTTTGTTAATTTCCTGTTCCTCTTCTGTATAATTAAAAACATATCTCTGTCTTTTAATGAACATGAATTCACCATTATCAATTTTGACTGCAAACAACTCACTCCACTATCAAAGGGCCTGATATTAAACTCAGTGGGAAGCTTGCCACAGAACTGCATCATGTTCAAGTTTAATTTCACTGTAGAAACCACTGAAATTAATAGATCAAATTTCTTCTTCAAATTTACTTATGAGTCATGTAATCGAAGAATCAGAAGACGTACATGCTCTCTTTTCATATCCCTGTATCTAGCAACATGAGCTACCTCTAAAAAACTGCACAGGGTACTTGCACTCAATAAACTGGAGTTAAGTTTGACCTGAGCATCAATAAGCAGAACATAATACACCGAGCAAAGGAAGATTCCCAGATGATGACTTGAAGAAAGGAAGATAAATTTAGCCAGGGTCTGTATAGAAAATAATCTTTTATTAGGCCAAGTAATACTACAGACACATGCTGGGGCACAAGATCTTTTTCAAGTTTGGAATAGAAACAGCAAACTTCACAGCTAGTTTCAGAATATCTGCTTTGAGTTTAATTTGATCATGGTAATAGCAAGACACTGGAGAAGGTTATCTTCCCTGGTACAGCAGTGGCAAGTCATCACAATGGGCCAGGTGAAAAGAACTAGAGTTTCTACAGTATAAAGGAAAAAAAAAAAAAAAAAGGTAGAAGTTACCTGCAGAACAGAATTTTGCTGGAAATAGATCACTACGAAACTGTAACACACATGTATTTCTATCAAGGCTGATATTTTATTGTAGAATAGAGTTACGAAATCTCTGGAGAGGATTTAAAAAAAAAAGGCAGCAATCATGTTGAAGTATAATGGAATTAAATTACAATTATATGCCATAAAATCCTGACTTATGAACTCATTGGCATAGTGGAATTCAGCAGAAAGATATGGAGCGCTTGTAACACAACCACTTAACTCCTAAAATGTTGTGTTGCTTTAGGAAATGGCAAAGGGTTCAGTTTTGAAAACCAGACTCTGAACTGTGCTCTTTTTTATCATTTGCAGTTACAGCATCAGGCAAATAAATCCCAGAAAACAATGAAAAGTACTGTATTGTTAGAGATACAACCTGCCTATATCACTTCTGACTTGAAACAAATTTAAGTTGACTAATCAAATGACATACTAAACAGGACAGCTGAGAGGTATAGGCGTGAGAAATAATTATTTATTGGGTTTTTGTTACCACAAAAGTTGTGGATAAACACACTCACAGAGTAAAACCTATGCACAGAGAAACATTCATTCAGATTCTACAGTTCAGTTAAAGAAGATCAACATGAAGGATTTATTAATACATTAATTTAAAATTAACAGTTACATAGCAATCCTTACATTTTTCAGAAGTTCCTACCCGTAAGTATGAACTTGAAAACCCACTTAAACTCCATTTACGGTTGGATTCAGAAGATCCTGATTGTAAACTAAATATATGAGCAGTGACATAATATTTGGAAGGAATTTCAAGTATCACCGTGAGTTCACCACACCTGAGACTGCCATGCCTGCCTCCCATCGTCCCCAGGGCACAGCTACACACTGCCCTGTGTAATTACATCCACGCTGCTGCTCAGATTCCTGGCAGTGTATCCCAGGGCTTTTACCACTCCACTGGCCTGAGTCATTCACGGAAATATTTTGCAGTGTACAAAAGAAGAATTTGGCTGCTCGTCTCTGAATTACCAGCTAGTGTCAACACATTAACCAACCATTTCCTGCTCCGTATGCAGTTTGGCTGGTACTGGCTACAGCTGATAGAAACAAATCACTGACCTGTCCATAATAAATGGATCTGTTGGTTTTGCTTCTGACTGTATTCTCATCAGAAAAAAAAATATGCAGATAGTAGCATTCTAACAGTAATTTTGACTCTGCAAAAACTGTAGCAGATCTCAGAACAAAACTTATCCCATTTGATGCTGATTCCCGATTCCTTTCCATTTCAGGGCAACTAGCAAAGAGCTGGGACCACATCCTCATGCAGACACAGGATGACTAGCAATACCTCCAGAATACCTGCATAACAATCAGTGTGATACTGTGAGTTAACCCCAGCCAGCAAACATTTCTTCTGCACCTGAAATAACAGGCTTTGAAGGCAGCGCCCTAACAATGAACCTGAGGCTGCCACGCTAGCAAAGGGATACCTCAGCTACAAAGGGCACCTAGTGATACGCAACGCCTGGCCGAACATAGACATGTTCATAAACATTAAGGAGAGAAGAATCAGCAGCGTGCACTGTCAAAAGTCTGAAAGAGATCCACCATCTACATGTTTAGTCAGAAAGCAACCTTATTGCTTCCAGTCTACATGCTTGGCAGTGGGCCACCCAGGCCCTGCTATTTTAGGGGACCTTCACCTATTGCTATAGTTCATGAAACTATATCCCGATTTCAGAACACCTGCCAGAAGGTTTAATTATAAATGTGGTAGATAGACAGTGAGTCTCTGATCGGCTGGTTGAAAATTACATCTCAAAAGCTGTTTGATACCAACATGCCATCTGTCTTGCTGTGGCATGCTGCAGCCTGCACTGCACAACGGCAGACTCAAGATTTTACTGCTTCAAAGGCAGTAAAACTATCATCATGAAGGCCGGGTGAGGGAATTAAGGGAAATAGGGCTAACCTGTAAATCTACACCTTTACATCACAATGTAACAGGTACGTGGAAAAGCTGTAAAGAGGTTAATATGACACTGCCACCCTTGTTGTTGAATTGTTCTCAGGTTTTTCATTAATTTCCTGCAATGGAATTCCATCTGATGAATCCCCTCCTCTGCCAATCTCCTGAAGATGTTTTCAGAGATACTCCACTTCCACATGCAGTTCACAAATCCTCCTCCTAAAGCTTGTCACAGCAGTAGTCTACCAGAAGCCTGACTTGAGCAACGTACCAGCAGGAGGATCTCTATGCAGCATCTGTATTCAAGACCTTTTAAAATACTAGGTACAAATACAGCACAGCACATGGAATGTTAAGTTCAAATGCTAAATAAATGTATATATAAATTACCAAATAAATTCCAGCACATAAGAAAGAAATGATTTAGGAGTTGACTTTGGAAGAAAAGAGTGTTCTAGAAAAAGAAGTGTACAATTCTCACTGCAAAATGAGTAAGTTATTGCCTGTGCTGAAGTAGAATCCAAGCTTTGACCTCATCCACAAAAATTGATATAAAGCACTTGCAAAATCAAAGGAGTTTCTGTGCACTGACGGAATAAAATGAAATGAAAACACATACAGCTTTTAGTTAACTCTGCAACAGAGAAATATCCAGTAGTTAAACAGAGCAGACAAATCTCAGATCGGCTTCCAATATTTGAGTATTTTGAAGAAGATGGATCAAAATTATTTATTTACACGAAGCGGAAATTAAGCAATTTTTCAGTTTTAAGAATAAAACAACTCTGTTATGAATCAGTGGAGTAGGAGTAAAGTTAAACAAAAATGTAATCTGAGAATATATTACACCTACGGAAAACAAAAATGTTAAAAATAACGTGTATATAAAGTTAGGTACCCAGTAAACAGAGGCTCGTGATCCCAATTTTTTGTATTTTCTTTTCTTGTGCTACGCACTTTTTTACATTTGAAAGATTATATGAACTGTAGTTGCAGTAAAATTTAGCATTCTTAATGTAAATAACGGCAAAACAGACATTTAAAGTATTTCAGAGCCTCAGCCTTGAAGCATTCCTTTCCAGCTCAGGGCACTGGTCTTCCACAGCAGCAATTCCTGCATTTAGTTAATGAACTGCTGCAGTTTCCTCCTCAGCTGCACAACCTTTAACAGTTACCACAAACACAAACCCAAATTGCACTGTTGACTTCAAGATCCTCGGAAATCCCTCTTGTAACAAACATCATCTTCCTTACTTTGGTCTCACCCTGAAGGCCAGATCACTCGAGACAAGACCCTTCAGGGACACGGGGGAAAGGAATGTTCGTTCCTGTCTTGTCCAGCTGCTCAAATGCTGCAGAGATTAGGAATGTCTCAGTTCAAAGAACTATTTCAATGAAAATTGTTTCACTGAGGAAAACCATTATGAAATACAGTCCTTTAAGGCAAAAAATGCTCACTATAGCTTCAGTGTCATACCTAGTGAAGCAAATACTAAAACTGCCATCGATGTTAGCAGTACAATATGAAGTCTGAATGCTAATCCGAGAAATTAATTTTTAGTGTAATTATGTGAAGGAATAATATGAGAATTAAGTAAGATCTGATAAGCGTACAGTCTTTATGATTATTCTTGCCTTTTGAATCTTCATGTAAAAGACAATCCTGTGTATGAAAGATAACCAAAGGAGGCAAATCTGCTGCGTAAGGTATTTTGGTTGTTATTCTTACTGATTTTTGGAACAAAATTAATCCAAGTCACATCCAGTAAAAACAACAACACTTGATTAAATGTTCCCAGTTTAAGCCCTGAAGCTTAGCAGTGAAAGAATTTTAAAGGAACGTAATACACTTGAAAAATGTTTGATCAATTCAGAGGTTTCATCATTCTGGCCTGCTTTCAGTGGTTACCTAAACAGAATCAAATCATAACACTAGGTTGTTTGAGATCTTTCCTTTGCATAATTACTTCACAGAAAAAGGAGGCAGAACAGAACCACTAAGAGCAAATACTATTGATCGTGCACTTGTGTTCAAAGCATCTTTATGTGATTTGCTAAGGAACCTGTTCACTTTTTTTATATTACACTTTAAATAACACACATTCAACTTTTTACCTGCATAACTATAGCAGAAACCCTTCAATCTACACCTTCGCCACTCAGCTTTGGCGAGAGTCCTGTTACTCACTCCATTGCCTGCTCTGAATGTTCCTGATTAGAACATTTTGTGAATGGGAGAGTCTTTCAAAGTGTTGTTATAGAAAGTACCAGAATTTAGAAAGATACTTAACAAAGAGTTAATAAGGATAGTGAATTCTATACTGCTATAAAAATCAGATATTACCCTGCAGTAATTCTACCTCCGAGTTCAAAATTCACTATGCAGAGGAAAATATGAAAAGACTCTCTCATATAAGAATAAATGAATGAACTCAGGACACACATGTTTAAAAAGGATGCCAAAAATGGAGAAGAATGATGAACTGTAAATAAATTGATGGGTTTCACAGCAGTGTGAAGGGCAAAGATAATACTCTTAAACCACAAGCATTTAACACTTGCGCTTCATTATTAAAGAAATGGCATACAAGTATTTTAAAATATACTAAAAGAGTATTCACTGGAACTGGACAAAAAGAGAGGAGGACGTTTAAGATGTGAAAATGTATACATGATTAACTGACAAGAAAAGCCCTGAACATTTCGGTCTCATTGAGCGACCCAATCGGTAACCTGGCTGCAGCCACAATATCCACTGGGAATGCCGTGCAGCAGGTGCACATCTTCTCACACGTCCCACAGTGCGCTGCCATGGTGGTCAGCTAGCTCCACCCCACACATCCAGAGCTGTGCTGCCCCAGGTTTGGTTTCAGCATTCAAACTATCAGTCTGTGTCCTATATAGAGTGCACAGAAACACAGAAGTAACAACAGAGCCCATGCCCTTACTGTAATCCTTATATATATTCCTAGATAAACACAGGTACCATCTTTTAAATTAAGGCCAGCTATTGCAGTTGGGCTGAACTATTCCAACTGAACTATTCTGAACTATACTATATATTATTTACATTTTTTCTCATCATTGGAGTTAAATGTGGACTATCTTCAAAGCTAGAAACAATGCAGTCACATTTACACACTACCATAAAAGCAATGTTGGACTATACAGGCACAGTCTCACCGAGGTAAGCATGTATGTTCTAAAGGACTATACTTGGAGGTAGTATAGAAGGTACTTTGCCTTGGAAGTTATTTTAACTACTGATAAATATCCTCAACGTTTATTGGTTGTGATGAAGAGGCATAATAAAAACAACAACAACAAAAAAAAGGATATAAAGTGAAGACAAAAGGGTTTTTACTCTTTCTCTGAGAAATATACGATGCCACAGGCAAAGCTCTACGAGTGCTCTCAGGTCAGAAAGTTTAACAAATACTTTAAAAGAAAAATTCAGAAGTATCACAGTAATGTACCATGTTTCTTCCACATACATTCTACAACATCAAAGATACAAGCAGATGGAAATGCACACAATCTGAAAGTTGTAGGAACCTTGAAGAGCGTCTGCCAGCCCAGGCAGCCAGAGACACCCAGAGAGTATCTCACGTATGAACTGCAATACACAACATGCAAAGGGATCCGTGCAGGAAAAGCGCAGGCAGCTTTCCCAATATGTGTTTATTGGGTTTTTGGTGGTGGATTAGTGTCTGTTCTTTTTTTCTTCCCCCAGACACAGTCTTTGCTCCAAGCTCACTGGTGAATATGTAGCAACTATCAGAACTAGATTACTGTAAATGTACAAAAAATGTCAAATTAATTTTTTTCATGTAAGGTTAAAACAATAACCCAGGAACCCAGTTGGAAAAAAAAAAAAAAAGCCTGTAACTACAGAGGAATAAAATCTAATTTTTGCCATAGTGCTGTTTCAGAAGTGAAGTAATTCAGCTGTTTTCTTGTGTAGACTACTTCCCCCTCCAACTTGGGAAAAGTAAAACCAATCTCTCTGCCTAGAATGGCAGCAAACCTCTTAGCTACCCCTACTCTCATATTTTTTCCTAAGCTGCAGTCTGAATGCAAGTTTCCAGTGCAGTACAACACCTATTCGGTAAAGACCAATTACCATAGCTAAATTTACTGAGTAAAGAAAAGGATTGCATAGTAAGTTTGCAAAATCAATTGAGATAAGCTATTCCTCATTTTAAAATGCAATTTTAAAATTTTAAAAGGTAATTTAAAAAGGTATCTTTTAATACCAACATCTAATTACACCAATTCACAGAAAAACTTCAAAATAGCCACAGCAGGCATTCTTAACGTGCTCATTTTTTCCATGAGGAGGATGATGAGAAGCTAAAGGAAATTCATATACTATTTTTATAAAGGATTAACATGATTTTACAACTTCCCACCAGAGTAAGTCATGTCTATGATGTTATATAAGTATTATATCATTCCAGTATTTCTTTTAAATATTGCTACTAGCCACCTATTCTTAGCAAAGTTTTTGGAATCACAAAGAATGTGCCAGGAGCCCACTTTAAAGGATGCTGAGAGGCATTTTAATAGGAAAAAGAGAAACAAAATTCAGCAAAACCAAAGTCAATATGATCAAAGTCCTTCCACTGACATACAGAATACAACAAATGCAAGGTCACTTAATTTCAGCGGCTGTATGACCGACTGAAGGACGTAGCCATCTAGGGCTACCTCACCACCAGTGTGAGAGTCACAACTGCGGTGCAGTACAAACACGGCCAGGTGAGCTACCAGGTATCCACAGAATTTACTAAAGGCAACTGAGAATTTAGTGTAAATTGTAAAATTACATATAAGAAGCAGTTTAGCTGGGTTAACATGTAACTCACTGAGCTAGTTACTTGTCAGATCACAGGCCAAATTTGCACACGTTTTAGCAACAGGTTCTCATGTTCAACATGTCCAATTACGACAGAAAGACTATTCATCAAACCAAATACTTTTCTTGACAGTGTAGCCAAGAAGAACCATAGGAAACATTAAGGAAGTGTACTATCCTTTGTGATTATATAACTGCTCAAAAGGATTTCTCTGTTTGTGAAATAATTACCTATATTCTGTATAAAATTAAA
Organism: Chlamydotis macqueenii; assembly: GCF_036417535.1. NCBI lineage: Eukaryota > Metazoa > Chordata > Aves > Otidiformes > Otididae > Chlamydotis > Chlamydotis macqueenii. The sequence continues at coordinate 22,127,320 of NC_141562.1, forward strand.
GCTCTTAGCATATATTTAAAATACTTTTCCAGGAGAAATAATGAGTATTCCAAACAAGTAACTAGAGAAAAAAATGTTTTGCCCAGTAAAAAGTTAGTTTCTATAAAATTCTAATATTTTACTCCACAATATAATTTGGTTTGAACATCCGTGTGTCCTATGTAATGCAATGTCTTACACTCTTTAAATCTTTCCATATATCTTTCTTGATGAGCTAGTAAAACATATCTTTATCTGCTACATTCTCGGAAAAAAAGTCAGGAAACATACTGTTCACGTGCAGGTAAATCTTCATAAAAACATATAAAATTACTACAGTAAAGGGGAAAAATCAGCTGTATATATAAGTCTGCAAATGCTAGAGCATGTTTTAACTTCCATGGAATACAGTGGTATGACCTAAAATTAAGCTTATTAGAAATTATTGAAACTTTTGCTACTCCTATACAAAAAGGTAAACATCACTAAGTGAAAAACACAGTTGTATGAACAAACTAGAATATCTGAAAATGTACCAGAAAGCAAAGAACTTATTGACAGAATAAACATACAGCTGTATATGAATTGATAAAAATTCCATTGAAACAAATCCTCAAATTCATGTACAATATAGCAATCAACAAAATGTGCATAAGATTCTTCAGCTGATCCAAATATACTTAAGTATATACTTCATATAAAGCACTCATAATGGAGAGCAGAACATGAAACACCAATTAACTGTTCTGGATACTGCTCCTCTTATTACTTAGCATTCAGATCCAGTAAATTTAAGTAATTTATTTGGTTAAATTATGTCCAGAGGTATATATCAGTATGCAAAAACTGACCTGCAAATTCGTTAGAAGAATCAGCAAAACCATATTTAAAGCTTATTTACTTGTTAAACAGTAGAATCTTACAGTAAATGGCATGGACCTGGTCTCAGAGAATGTAACAGATTTCATGAAAAACTACAGCAAATGTCTTACTATCATAATGTTATTTCTTTAATTTTAAAATCTTATTTTAAAAATGAACAACTAAATTAAAACTAAACAATTTCTTAATATGATCTAGCAGTTAGACACATCATCTTTTTTTTTTTTACCACTTCTTAATAGCCTATTTGGCTTATGAAATTTTCATTCAGTTTCTACTAGCTCTCTCAATTCAGTTTGTTCTAATAATCACGATTTAACCTGGTCAACAGATACAAAACAAATAAAGTTGCTGAAATTCCCAGATGTCCTCAAAAGCTTTCTAAGTCATGCATCTATCTGAATGGAAATGCTGGAGTGCTTAATAAAACCTAGAAGTCCAAGAAAGAATATATAGTCCCAAGACAGCAAAAATACTACGCTGCTTAATGAAAAGCACTCAGCCCCATAACAAGAACTGCCAAGAAATTAAAGCTGAAAAGATTTTTTTTCCTTTCCTTCTGATGTATTTAAATTTCAGAGTGGAGAAGTCTGTGTGATTGAGCCTTAGAACTGAAAGCCATAGAGGGATTCGTGGAACACAGCAAACTGCAGAGAACAGGGCAGGTATGTGTCTAAAAGCAGAAAGAAGTAAAACAATAGACTCCATAAACTATTAAATTAACTTTAACTTCGTAATAGAGATTTCAACATCTACGACCTGCCTCAATGTCACTTACTTCATCCTAGCTCAAATATAAATGTTTTTGATATTTATTTATCCATGTAAGCATTTTTACAGCCTCACTAGTGAACTGGTATAGTTCTGCTAGATTAAATCCTGCTGCAAGCAATTACTTTTGCTTTTGTTTAGTTCATGTCATTTGGGAATTAGTGTAAGCTAAATTAACAAATATAGTGTTATACAAGATTGTGTTCACACAGAGCATCACTGTATGTATTGCAGTGCTGTAACTAGTTAGCTTGTAAAAATGAAAGTATTTATTCTATTTGATTTTCACAGGATTAATATACTTACTGCATAAAAGCTCTTCTAAACAGTCACAAGACTTTTTAATGAATTGTGTCTTTGTCATTACCTTTAGCAGATTATACTAGAAAAGGTGTTTGCAGTCGTTTCCCAAAATGAAAACTTTAAAAATTAATTATTTTGCTATCCAAAATCAAATTCAAAATTAGTACCTTCTGAGACAACTTCCTCAGATTTTAAGACATTTCCTTTAATCTGAAGACTTCAAATGCAACTAATTCCTTCTCTAGAAGTACATAGTAAAAATTAACAGTTCTCTTTCTTTCCCTTCCTTGTGGTGCCACTGCTACCTGTTTTAAGGTTTAAAACAGAATTAGGGCCAACTTTGTCAACAATATTGTTCACATAGTAAGAAAACAAAACAGCTAAGAAAATAAAACACGTCAGCCGAGTCGGACTAAATAAATGGCACAATCCCTTCCAATCCAAATGATTCCAGGATTGTTATATGGCAGTTCAGCATTTTACCTTACAAACCATTAAGTATCACTTTAGTAGTGAAACAAGAAGCAGCCACATTTTAGATCTACTGGAAATAGGAAGTATTCTGGACACAAGGAATGCAGATCCTGTGTATGGAATGTAGTTCTGCTTTCCCAAAGCAAACGGCTCTGAAAAAATAAGAAGGGACCCTAAAAACAAATGCATTCTGTGAGTCTTTAGAAGTGAGAGGCAGCAAAAAAAGGAGGTGGCAAAAACAGGTCCTCCAGTATAAATTACCGATGACATCAATGATGCAGTATCTCTTCAATGTTTTTAAAGACACAGACAAACCACAGAGCATGCAGAAGAGAGCTATAAAATTATTCCAGCCTTGAACAGTGAGACCTAGAGGGAGAGATTTCGATCAGAAACCCTTAACTTTATTTCAGTAAAGTGAGAATTAAGAGTTGACTTCACTGTAGTACATACGTAAGCATCTCCAACAGGGGAAATATCTCACTTTTAAAATACTTTAATCCAGCACAAAAAAGGCGTAACAAGAACAAACAGTTGGTCCTTGATGACAGACAAACTCAAACTAGAAATAAGGCCCCCCCTTTGTGAGCATCACTGACCCCTGGAAAAAGCTGTGCACAGGGACGATAGTTTTAAGGCATCCTCCAAAGGCTGTACGTTAACACTGTTGCCTTTTAACTACTTACTGAGCTTAAAATAGAGACAATTGGGTTTAAGTAAATGACATCTTAAAAGGATGTCAGACTGCACCTAGAGGTTTCCATTGACATTATGCTTCACAGTTCTATGAGCTGTCTTACTTTCCCAAACAACATGTTTGATACGTCATCCTCCATGCAATCACTGAACTCTTTTTTTTTTTGCCTCAAGCTTTCCTTTTCCTTTAAGATTTTTCTGAAATTAGCCCATCTGTATTCAGTCATATGCATCTATTTTCCCACTGCTTTTGCTGCTTTTGTCCTGCTAGTTATACCAGCCGACAACACCTGTGTCCATTTTCTTCAAGTGACATTTAAAAGAAGTTCTTCAATTTGACTGGACCCCTCCTCTGTCAAATCCCCTTTCTGTCACAATACCTGTGGTGAGGTGTTTGCTATTCACATTCATTTTTTGTCCCACCCCCAGTCCACAAAGGACAACTGCTTACTTTCTCCTTACAGCAATTATTATCTGTCTGAAGGTTATCACGTATCTCCTGAACTCTTCTCTACAGAAAGTGCTCAAAGCTGGACAGTCAGCAATGACAAGACTGAGAGGACTATTGCACAGGTTTTACATACGACTTACTTATTTTTGCCTCCCACAAAACCAGCAAACATTACCACAATATGGCATACTTGACCAGCAGACAGCTTCTGATGCACTGCAACCAACAAATGCTTTTTTGCAGGCTGTTTCTGACCAGTCCTCCCACGCTGACATAATAAGTGGTATTATTTTCTGCCCAGTAGAATCAGAAAACTGTTACTTTCATGACTCCATCGATTTTGTTATTGTTGCTATTACTGAAAAATAAAATATTATAATACTAACCTCAATACACCAACAAACAAGTGGCTGTAACTTCCATTCATTGTAAGAGACAAAAGTAATGGAACAAGAGCAATTTTGTTTTCCATTTTAAAACCGTAGTGAAATTGCAAACTACGTAAATACTGTTTTTTTTTTTATTTGTGACACCAAACATGCTTGCAGTTCTTTCAATCATATGAGCGAGAGATCAAAGATGTAAGAACGCAGGTGAAAATAAAGGTGTCGACAACCAATAAAATCTTTCTATTGGAATGGGATACTCTCTCTTTGAATGGTGAATGTTTGCCATAGCCTTTAGCTAACAGCCAGACTAGGGAAACAGGACAGTTAGCACATAAAAGACATTCTGTTCATAAAGTAAAATATTATGAACATTCATTCAAGGCACACATGCCAGTTTTTTTAAAAAATGTAAATACAGGTGTTTCTTTATGACCAATTAGTACAAAACATTGCTTTTACATGCTGCCATGCACTCATGCCATTCAGAAAGGAAAAAACATCAACTGCCTTAAACATCCACAAAACACAAACTGGTTACAAGTTTTAAACTTGTATATTGAAGGTTCAAGAACAAGAGCTTGCTAAAGAAAAAAGTAGCAGAGGATTTACATTCAAAAATACGTTAGTAACTTGTAACATTTGAGTCATATATAAACTTTAGGGGGGAAAAAAACAATTACTTGGTTCTAGGACTTTTAAAAACTTTTAATATATCTGACATTCATATTTTGTCCAGCATTATTTGTAAGTCACTTACTTGTGTAGAATAAGAAACAAAGGAATGTCCCACAACATAATTTGATATCAAAATAGTTGCAACGTGAACCAAATAAAAGCAAAGTATACCTAAATAACTTACAAATATTTGTATTACATTCCATTTTAAACAAGCTGAAATACAAAAGACACACTTAAGACTGAGAGAGGACTTTAATATTGTTTATATTAAATCCTTGTTTCATTTTCCACCCAGCAACAGTTTTAAATGTCCTTAAAGCACTGTTATTAAATACAGACATTATAGATCCAACATTAGATTAGAAACCCCCCACCCAATCTAATTCTAACTTTGGAAATAAAACTATCACTTCAACTACATACATATAATCAGAAGCCTGTACTATGGGCCACAGAAATGCAAATCCTACCAGAAAATGTGTCTTCCATCGAATCTTAGATTCCTCCTAAAATGCCAGAAGAGCAGGTACTTCCAGTACCACAAAACGTCCGCACGCTGCACTTGTCCAAACTAACAGTCAGGCAACAGCTGCTCAGTTTAAAGCTACAAACTGTGGCAAAATGCATAACTGACATGCCTTGTGTAAGCCATGAAGAAGACGTGCACTTGGCTGGCTCACTGAGAGGTCAGGTTACCCACCTCCCCAAATAAAAGTTGAAACACTGAGTTTTGAATGGAAGGAAGTTTAGAAATTAAGGATGAGCATACATCCTGCTAAAGACTAAAAGTATTTGATTTGACAGCAGAGTTATAAACAAGAGTGACTTAAATTCTGCTGGATTTTTGTCTTTAAATATATTAAGAAATAAGTTCGCCTACACCGAAGCTTTTGTACAAGTTGTATTTATATCAGTGTTGTTTAAACAGGCCAAAAGTAATAAATGGAGTTAGTTTTGTTTTAGGAAACTTCAGCTGAAGCATTACAAAAACCGCAACATGGGTTTCTTTCTTAGCAAATGCCCTACCTTTACAGCTATTAGGCACGCTGCATTAGCGGCTCTAATAAAATGCAATAGCATTAGAATGGGACAAATGGCTACGACCTAGGCAACAATCCAAAAAAGTTTCTTTGAGAGGTGAAGAAGAAGAAAACCTCCCTGAGGCTTCCAGAAGTGTGATTAACCATAAAGAAATTACAAATAGAGGGACTTTAAAAGACAGCATAGCCTTTCAGACTGCATCTATGTTCATAAACGAAGTAGACACCAAAACTCTACCTTGATCCCAGCAGCTCTTAATAAACTGGCTCTGGCAGTTTTATCACTTTTCTTCATTCTGCCCTTAGCTTCATCTACACACAGTTTACATCACTTTTACAAGCAGCAGGACTACATCAGTGGGAAGATAGTTATGAAATTTTCTAGAGCACACAAGACTGAAAAACAATACACTGCCACGAGAAACCTTTCTCCATTTCCCCAGGAAGTCTGAGAGAGCAACTCGTGCAGAACTGGAATGCGAGCAGTACACTCAGAGTCACTTTGTTTACATGGTGAATATACGTCTTGTCTGAAAAACCTCTACTGGAGGAAAAATCATGGAACCCGGCCAACACGGCATTATTTTTTCATTGACAATACCAGCATATTCTTTCTTGATTGGAAGAATGTCAATTTAGTGTTGTTTCCAACTTCCAGTTGAAAACTAGTATGCTTAGATTTCTGAAGAATTCTTGTTAAATATAATAATATAAGGACCTCCATGGTGATACAGTCTAAAATTTTTAAATTATTTATAAATTATTAATGCAATTTCCCTACAAAAATACAAAATAAACCATCAGATTAAACATTTCTCACCATTATTGGGTCAATACTAAAGTATTTTCCACTAATTACATTAGAAAATATCTGGAAATCTAATGAAAAAAATCAGAATGTTCTTGATTCTACAAGGAAAACTGTACAGTACATCACAGAATTTAGAAAAAAAAAAATTGTTTCCTCATATAAATACAACAGTATTATCCTATAAAAGTTGGTTTTTCTTCTAATTTGTTTCCTAGAAACAAAACTTCAAGGGAATCTTTAGAGATGACTCTTGAGTCATCTTGAGGCTTGAGGTCCTTGGGGTTTTTTGCTTATGATTGACATGCTAATATAAACATACCAAAAAAGTTCCATTCTACACTTTAAAAGTTCCCATGGACACTACTTTTACAGGGTCCATTCAAACAAATGTTCAGACCTTTAAGATAATAAACAATAAGAAGCAGTTCAGGGATTAACTATCTGCACTTAGAATCCCATTTCATTTTTTCTGAAGACTGATTACCCTTCATTAAAAAAATATTAAGTTTGATTTTAAAACTAACATCACTTTGCACAAACTTCTGTTCTCTCAGCCTTCATCCAAAGACATTAGTACGTCCTTCATTCCCTTCCTCACAACAAAGCTCTAATAGCACAGTCGGACTCATTCTATGAATTTAGACTATTTTCTACTGGTGGAAACAACAGCTATAGACTGCCAAAAAAAATATTGCTGTAAGCAGAGACTCAGCTACACAAGTTGAAGGATCATCAGTGTAACAAACTTCCATATCATATTGGAACTAAAATCTATACAAACTCATCTGAAACTCAGTTCTGTTTCTTAACTGCTTAGCTCTGTACACTGATGAGAATATCCAGATCCATACAAACATGGACCTTCCATGAGCAGAATACCTGCTCAGTCCAAAGGAGCAATTTTACAGATGAAAATATTTTTCATTTTTTTACTTAGATTACTTACACTGGTTAACTTCCATCTACTGCCTGGATCAACTAAGTATTTTTGCATCTTGCAGTAATACACCTTATTGAACCCAGAGAGAGAACTGTAAGCATGCAGAGCTTAATTCTTTGTGCCTACAATGTTGGATTACAGGAAGTTTTTGTTAAATTAACGTTGACAAGGACAAGTCTTCCTTAAGTCCTTCTCCTACTGCCCTTGCTGTGGCCAACCTGGCTGCAACCAGGCCTGACCGGACAGTGATAGGTCCAAGAGATTGACTGCAGTGATTGTTCCCTTCTGCCAGGTTACAGAGACAATCACTGTAGCCAGCTCCAGACAGTCCCACGTGTCCCTTGGCTACAGCTGTCCTCCCAAATCTTTCTCCTCCTTTCTGCCATAACAGCCTTGATCTGTGCTTCCTGCCATGTCACTCTTAATTCTGCCCCTAAACAGGTGACCTGCACTTGTTCCTGCTCCTCCTGACCTACATCCTGGAGCCAACAGAGCAGCATGAAATCCTTGCTTTCCTGACTCACACCCCTGCCATAGGCCACATTATCTACTTACTATCTGACGTATCTCCTGAATTTTATTTTCTTTCCTACAGTGTGTTGCCTGACTCATCTTCTTACCTTACATTGTCAGCCTGAGACACATTTCATCTTTTCAGGTCTTAATCTCAGCTCACTTGGCTTAATCCTTCACTCTAGATGGTCTTAACCTCTGGGCCCAAACATACAAAGACCAGCTAAATCATGTTGACCTTCCTAAATCTGTGTGTATAAAGCTTGTTATCGCCCATGACTCTGACACATAGCTATCAGGCAACCGCCCCAGCTTCAGGGATCCAGGAATTTCACCAGTATTGTAACAATAAGCTTTGTGCAAAGGGTACAAGAAACAGCAGTGGAAAAAGTCACAGACACTTTGGTCCTGTTTGCTGCCCAATCTTTGCTGATGGCAAAGTCTGATTACAGAAAAAGGGCAATCTTGGAATACTGAGGGAAAAATGAAGTAGGTTTTCTTAAGATCAATACAGTCTGCCTCCATATTCACAACAAATCAGTTTCCTTCTGTTCCTGGTCAAAAATTGCTATTGCCTATTTAACAAGTTCTGAGTGAGCTTTCTCTGGAAGATGAACAACAGTGATCAAGGATGCAGCCTGATTTATATCACTTTAAGAAGTGGTATCAGACTTGAACAGCTTTGAAAAACACTAAAGTGAAAAGAATACCGATAGAAAATTTTTGCTGTCTGCTCCATCCTCAGACACCTCTTTTTACTTCCCTTTTGTTTTTATTAGATTACAAAGCTACAGAAGTTATCCTTGTAAGGGGGAGCGGGTAGGAGGACAGGGAAGGAAGGGTACAAGTTTCTTTCCAACAGTGACTCTGGATACAGTTATCAAATACAAAGTACATTTTCACATACTCTAGTTCCTTCTTTAAAATTGAAAAAGACTGAAAACTTTTTTTCACTTTCTGCATAAAAATGTCAACACCATATGAACTGTGACAATGGCTGAGGCTTCAAATATTATTCCAGTGAAAGTTCTGGCCTGTTCACAACTATGAATAAACTTCTGTAACAATCAATTTGTGAGAAACAGAACAGGCTGAGAAGCAGGATTTCCTTTCTACGGGAAGAAATCTGGTTTCAATCCAAATCCCACTGAAAGGCATTCTCAAAACTTCTTACTAACCAGAAAGTGAGTTACATACAGAGGTGCTAAAACAGTGCAGCTGAAATGTCTTCAGTGTTCATATGTGAAAATTATGTTCTCTGTAGTAACAAAGATGCTGACAAGGATGTGAATGTCACTGGCCAGCTGTGGGAACTCCAAGCATCTGTGGTTCCCGGAGCCCACTCTCAAGACTGTCCCTGCGCTACCAGGACCAGAGTCACAGCTCCTCAGTCGGGAGCCCGACAGCTCTGTGAGCCATCTGAGAGCAGGGCTTGCAGGCTTGCTGCTCCAGACCCAAGAGATGAGTCTCCTGCAGAGCAGGCCCTACACGAGCTTTTAAAGACTCTCAGTCCCAGATCCACGTGACTGGGAATTCTGGCTTCAGAGGTCTGGTATGTTTGGAAGCCTTCTCTGAAACTAACAACACTGGCAGGTGATCAGCCCACAAGACCGTCCTAGCCCTGGGGACTCGGAGCATTTCGGGTCCTTAGCTACTGAACAGAACCTTAGAATAGTATTTCCTGGAGCTGGAATACTTGTGACTGTAAGGTTCATTGCTCAAGTCACTAAATAACTTCTGAAGGACAGAACATGAAGAACTCACAATGTGCTTAGTGCTGGGGAGACAGAAAACCAGGAGGCTATCCCAGCATTAGGGACACTGTTTGCAGGATCCCTATTTCCAGGGCAAGTATTACATAAAATCCCTAACTATGGAACGCATAAAGGTTTTGAGAAGTCTTCCCTTTAAATGATAAAGGACACTCCCCATTAAAGTAAAGGGCTCCTCTTTAAACAGATTGTGCAAGAGTGCTGAACTTTATCTCCAGCAATTGCAAACATCTTGAAAGAAAAGTGTTGTGGTTTTGTTTGGGGGGGGGGGGGGGGGGGGAAGAAGTTATCTGGAGATGAGATGGATGATGTGAAGAGATCCTGAGAGGCGTCTGCCAGCCTGTTGTGAAGAACTTTTCTTGTGAGAGGAACAGCTGCAGACGCCAAGGTCAGTTCAGAAGGAGGGGGAGGAGTAACGCAGCTCCTGGCCAAGATTCCCCTGCAGCCTGTGGTGACGACCGTGGTGGAGCAGGTTGTCCCCCTGCAGCCCATGGACGTCCACGGAGGGGCAGAGATCCACCTGGAGCCCATGAAGGACTCCACACCGGGGGAGGTGGATGCCTGAAGGCGGCTGTGGCCCGTGGAGGGCCTGCTGGGGCAGCCGTTCTGGAGAGACTGCACCCCGTGAACCGTGGAAGAGATGACCCATGCCAGAGCAGTTTCATGAAGGACTGTGGTGTATGGGTGGGACCCCATAAAGGAGCAGGGGAGGAATGTGAAGAGTTCTTCCCCTGACTACGAAGCAGCAGCATAAAACAATGCGTGACGAACTGACTGCAACCCCCATTCTCTCTTCCCCCTGTGCCGCTCGTGGGGGAGAAGGTAGTAGAGACAATGTTAAGCTTCGGAAGAGGGAGAGGTGGAGAGAAGTTATCTTGTTCTCTGTCTCATTCTCCTGCTAATTTTAGTAATAAATGAATAGTTTTCCCCCAAGTCAAGTCTGTTTTGCCCGTAATGGTAACTTTAAGGATTTCTCCCCATCCTTATCTCAAACCTCGAGCTGTTTTTCTTACGTTATCTCACCCTATTCTCTCAGAGCGTGGGGGGAGTGAGAGAGAGACTGCGTAGTCTGGTCCCGATCCGAGCTGAAATACGACAAAAAGTAATGGAATGTTGTCTGGTCCAGAAGAGGTCCTCCAAACATAAATCCAACAGCCCTTGAGATCTTTTCAAGACAGGCTGATACAGACCGGTTTTAATAAACAAATTCACTTCCACTTTTGAGGAATGGTCTTGCAAATCATTCGAAGTGTAGTAATAATTACTCTAGAGTTGACAACCACCTAAATTGTGTCCACAGTTTCATGCCTGTACTTAACTTGAGGAATGGTTTTACCTGGTTGAAGATATACACGTACTTGACATGGACCTTGCTATCATGTTACCTGTCTTTGGCACAAGAGTGGTTATACTGCAACACAATCTGTACATAGGCTCCCCCTTAGAGCAATTCAGAAATCATGAAGTGTGGAATTCAGTAGTCCACTTACTTATGTCCCCTGAGCATCAGCTTTCTACTGCTTTCAGACTGAACTTCAGTTATTGGTCTGAGCTGTAACTTTCTAAATGGCTTGTGGCCTTACCAGAAAAAAAACTTCATTCTCCCTCACATTTGTGTACTAGTTATCAACACAGGTGCACAAAATAGAGGGGAGTTTATTGGTAACAGAAAAGGAAGAGTTTCAAGCACTTTCCCTAAGAGCCTCTCACCTCTGTAAAAAGCATCTGTTCCCAGTCTAAACTGCAAAGGTCCATACATCACGTTCCATGTGCTACTGCGAGGGCTTCAGTGACTAGATGAGAGGGGTAGAAGAACTTTGTGCTCTGCTAGTTGTTTTAACTGTTTTGGATAAGGTTTGGATAAGACAAAAAAATAGGTACACTTTTGTATATTTTCCACAATTTCAGAAAAAAAAAATAAGTAAAAAGCTTGTGTGAGTGAAGCACTTCGGTGCAACTCTGAGTACCACTGAGTTTAAAAAAACCCCAGGCACTAAAAATGCAGCTTCCGCAAAGCTGAAAGGCATGAGGGGGAACCAACCAGGCTCTATACCTGCTGCCCAGCCACGTGCCCTTTAAGTGATATTCTGCAGTTTAAAGTCATACATTTAACAACATGACTACACTGAGCTATAAATGAACTCCATAATAAAACACTAAAGATTAGCTGAGTTGTTTATGATAATTATTTTTACAAGTAGAATAAAAACCTGAGCTTTCAGGTTCAGATGGAAAGTTCAAGAGAGCTATCACCCTCAATGAAAAAATTGTATAAGTGGATTACTCAACTTGTCCTTTCAGTACAGTCACACATGTTAGTTTCTACTTCCTCCAGCATGTCATGTTTCTGTGACAGCACAAGAAAAAGAACATGATCAGTAGACAATATTCCCCAATCCTAAAAAAAAGGTTTGACCAAGCTGTTTCCTAATTTGGACAGAAAGAATTATATTATTTAAAAAAAAAAAAAAAAGTTTTAAAAGCCAATAAACTCAACTATACAATTTTATGTTTACTTGCAAGATAACTAATTTAAACTAAATCTTGTTTCATATACATCATTAAAAGACCTGTTTCTTCAAATCATTTGTCACTGGTAATCTTAGAGTAAGATGCATATACCCTCCTACACCCAAACATTTTAGAAAATAAAACTAGGATCATCCAGGTAATTCATATTTTTTCAGTCAAATAAAAATAGAATCTTCTTGCACTCTAAGAATATATTTGCATACTGCCTGCACAAAGGTAATAAGTTTAAATAAAATATATGACAATGTATACAGGCGTTAAAAACCAAAGTATTAATCACAGCATGTTTTAACCACAATTGTATTTTGCCTATGTTATAGGTAAACATTTGGATGAAATCCTGCTAACTCACTGAACTGTGCATAATACATATACAAATATCTAAGGCAATTTAGAGATCTCTAACACAGGACATGAATTGACAAAATGAGACACTTGGTGGCAATACCAGGCAAAGGCGACTTTGCCCTTTATAGTTCCCCTCTTTCATAGGATTTTTTGAAGAGAAAACAGTTTCTAGGAACAAGAATCGAGGAAAAAGAGAGAGATGATTTAAGTTTATGCTGGCATTGCCACTTACCGTCAGTTCAGGTCTTCAGATGTGTAAACTTTTACTCTAATATGCAAGAGTATTTGTCACTCTCTAACACTGTAAGTAGTAACATGCAATACAGCAAGTCTTCTGCAGCACCTTTATGTAGAACCTCTTTACAAGGTAAGGATCTGTTGAACTGGATCCATCACAAAAATGTTTTACTATAATTACTTCATAATAGTTTACTACTTCTTTCAGCTTTTATGAACAGTGTTTTTAGGTGTTACAACATTTATGACACAAGTGAAGTTTGAGTTCAAATTTCTGAGTGGCAGAACAGTAACTAGATAGTTCAACAATTATCTATGCTTATATAACATTGCAAATCACTTTCGAAAATATTTTAAAATAAATTTATACAATCTTCTGTTTTCATAATGCATGCTAATTCCACCTATGTCAGTGCTACTGGTGTTCACATTTTCATTTGCTAGTGGTTCCTTTTATTTATTTCAAGTAATCAATATAATTGCTGCCATTAGGCATGCCTACCTCTGTATAGTGAAGCATGGTGCAATGACACCCAAATTACCACCATCTCAGCTAGTGCCATCACCAGAAAAGGTTGTGGTTTGAAGGATTATTAACTGAGGCTGCCTATATTGTTTTCAAGCCAACCATTACAGGGAATTTCCCTGTATCATGAGAATATCCCAGTTCGGGCCTGAATGAGTCAGCAACAGGTCAAGTGTCTCTATATTGCACTATCCTGCACAAACCAGACATCTCTAATTTATTTCTTTCTGAAAGAAACAAACATCACGAGTGCTCTCCTGCACTTCCATCAGGACGTTTATGCTTGGAGATCTGATTGTACTATGACATCTTTCTACATTGCAACTCCTTTTTCAAGTACAATTTTAGAGGAAGTACTGCAAGACATGTTCCAATACAAAATTTTTAAAGTAAATAAATTAAATACAAAGATCTGAGAACAAATACTTGCAGATTTTATGGAAGCAAGTCAACACTTGAAAATCTGTCCTACCACAGCTTGTGAAACACAACAAGAAGAAACATTTGGTATTCTTGATCAAAACAGTAAAAACAAAATCAGAGAAGGGGTCTTCCCTCCATTCTTCAACAGGCTGAGCAACGTGAAAAAACTCAACCTAAAAAGATGTAACGCTAACTCCCTGCTGCTGATGCTAATTCAGGGCAGTATATAGCACTGAATTACTACATGGGCATTCAAAACCTCTGACTGTCAAAGCAAGTATTTATTCTCATCTCCCTGGTTTCTCTGCAACATGACACAACTTAGATACACTGTCATCTTGTCTGAGCAAGGTTGGTAGGGCCCTGATGACACACACAACTATTTGAACTGTCTCTGGAGGGCTACAAACGACAAGCTGCAGCACATCTCTGCTTCAACCCAGATCACAACAGTAAATCATACCTAAACCACTAAATCAAATCTCTACTATCTACACAGGCTGTCTGTGGAGCTGCAAATCAAGTTCAAGATCTTGGCCTTTTCTTCAAGGTCTCACATCTTTGGGCTCAGAATACAAACCAGTGCAAAGTGTTCTGGTACCCAGAGCACAGATGTGCAGTCACTAGCTGAGGCTCCATGAAAAGATACAGTCATATTAGCATGTCAGTGAGCCCGAGCTAATTACTGCTGCTACTTCCCGTTTCAGAACACAGCTGGAGCCCTGCAGCTCTACAGTGACAGTTACCAGCTGGACTTTTTGAGCACTCTAGCAACACGCCCCATGGGAAACTGACATTTGTACTCAGGGGACAGAGCATCCTTAGAGTCCTGATCAAGCCTGGGCCATGAAAACCCTGCGCGCTCTTCTCCCACTCTGTACGAAGAGGGTCCACCACACTGCACCACCAAGTGCACAACCCAGCTCCTTTAACTTTGCTTTCCAGAGCTGTCAGAGGAATGTGCATGTTTATTTTTCTGAAGCACTCATCTCCCCAGAACAAATAAAAACCAAACAAAATAAAAAGGAAAACCCCTACCAAAATAGGACACTGTACTGTACATATCTGTTTCTCACACATGATGAGGGTATGGGAATTTTAGTAATGTTGCTCAACATACTACTGAAATTCCCTCAGATGCTGCAGTTTGCCATGTGTACCTGTTGTTCTTACACCATTTTAGTGACTACCTCTGCCATTTGATTCTCCTAAAGAAAGACTAATTAAAACCAAGAAAGGGCCACTCTTTGGGATAAAAATAAGACAACTTAATACGAGCACAAACTATATCATTTGTCTGTAAAAATGAGGTCAGTATCTGCACTAGTTAGGGAACTCTACTGAGAATTCTGTCCTGATTTTGTCATATTCCTATAAAATTTTGAGCAAGCCATAATATGCACATGCTTCAATTCTACAATTGTACAACTGAGATACTACATCAGTAATGAATTGTACATAATTACCACACAGTGCTATGCTGACAGCTACTTGTATAATGACAACAGTAATAACTGAATAGAGCATATACTCCTTACTCCTGAACCAAATCAGTCCAAGAGCAGGAGTGCTTGGTAGATGAGAAATACTACACACAAAGGAACACCCTACCAACAACAGCTTAGGCATTAACTTTGGATACGGATAGGAAACTTTCTAAAAAGAAAAAAATACCTGAAAAGGTATCTGTTTTGTAATAAGAATCTTTGCAGTTTTGCATGCATGTTTACTTTATTAAGCTAACATAACTAGTCATTATGACACATAATGATTGCAAAGGAAAATATTTGAAAACGTTTTTATCTGTTAACTGCATATATGAGTATATAAACTATCCAGAATATTATGCAGTATTATGTATTTTGCAGTACACTCTATATTTAAAGTGGCCAGGTTTTAAAAAATTAAATCTTCATTACCTTTAAGCATTGTTCTTCCAGCTGATCCTCCAAAGATATTTAAAAGACCACTTCTTGCTCCTAATGATGTAGTTGCTTCTAGTAAAGCACCAGTTATATAGTTAGAGAGTGCAGTCCTCTGTAAGGTGGCACGATATTGACAGTAAGCACCTGTTACACATGGTTTTATACAAAAACCATCACCTTTGCATATACAGTCTGAGTCAAATGTTGGGAGCCTTCTCAGAAGAGGAGGAAAATATTCAAAAATATCTTCTGCTCCTTCTTCTTCTGTCACTGTATTGAAGATCTGTGAAGAATGCAAAAGCATGAACTGTTAGCTCATTTGCTTAAGATAATAAACTGAACATCAAAAAAAATGCAAACTAATATGACTTCTTGTAAAGTTCAACAGCCTCTGCAAAAAGGCACTGTGTTAAAACACAGCATTTATGCATTAAACCTGAAGTATCTATTTATTCAAAACTAATTTGTGAAGATTTTGAGTCAGGTTCCCAAAGAGTGTATCTAAATAAGATGGCATTCTGGCTTTCAATCTATGGTAAAAAGCATTCTAATGAAAACCAGTTTTAAGGAACACCATCGGACAAAAAAATGCCACATCAATACATCTGCTCAACATTTAAAATAAAGAACCTACACAAAATTATTTATAAGACTACTGAAAGTACAACACATTTAATAAAATCTTACAGTAGAGTCTCACAGATATCAGTAGCAGAAACACAAATCTATTCAGGGTTGCACTTTTTCTTGCTGAGTGGGGCGGGTTTTTGCAAACAGAAATGGTTTTAATCACTGTGAGCAATTTTTCAGAATGTTCTGGTGTCACGTTCATTGCATTACTTCCAGCCTACGCACAGGTCCTCTATCTAATATTGGTTTACTACTCGTTTTCCAATATTTGTGCTAACACACTAATGAGCTGCAGCCTGTGGCTTAGCAACTAAGTAATGTTTGCTTATTTAAAAGAGTCTAATGATCAAAGCAAGAATCTGGAAGAACTCTTTTCATTTAGTACACAAGGAGAGACTTGATTCTTTGCATTCTTGTATGCTGACTTACTGATTAACATTAATAATTTGTTTCAATGATCTGTGCTTTGTAATTACAAAGTGTAAACTACCGAACGAAATTAACATAGGGCGAGGTCATTGTAACTGCTACCAGGAGAGGTGCTGAGACAATTTTCATGGGGTTGTTCCCCATCAGTCCTTAGATGTGCACAAGAAATAAGCTGATAACTTAATGACTGCTTTTTGTGATTAATGGCTTGTTTCTTGTTGCCGTATTTCCCCACATGTAAGCAAAATATGGCTATCTATCAACATGGCAGAAATCGCATCCAGTCCTACAAGGCAAGCACACGTGCTCAGTGAAATGATCCGAAACTCTTTGCACAGTCTGTGCACGCCACATGTCAGAGGCACCAGCACCTCACCACAGGACACTTACACGCCCAGCCTTGTAACCAAGGAGGGAAGCGGCTCCGGGCCCGTAGATCTGCACACAGGTCCACTTCTGCCCCAAGGTCTGCATTTACCCTGCCACCCAAGGGAGGAGGGTTCAAAGGTATCTGACCCTCTACAAACAGAAGTTGTGAATGATGATGTAATTTTTTCATCCAGGTAAAGAAACTGAGAAGAGCAGCAGCTTTGATTCAGTTACTAATTTCAAAATTTGACAGATTTTTACCTTCTTATTTATTTTTTGCCATAAACCAGAAAAGCAAATACAAAGCAATATTTACTGAAGTACACTATTTCTTATCTTAGCTTTAATTTTTGTATTAACAATTTATTGGGGAAAACAGTAAAATTTTATTCAAAATATAATAATTTATTAACTAGTAACATGATTTGAAAAAGAGCACTGACATTTATTAACATAAAATTAAAAAAAAAAATCATAGTCAACATGTGAAAGATTTATCACTCAATTCCATTAGAAATACGGCTTCTGTGATTCACGTGGTACTTATCTTTTTTTTGCCCCCTCCTTGCAAATTTTCCAAAATTTATTTGATCTGAGATTTCTAGAAATAGAAATTTTTACTTTCCTTTACTTGAGCCTCTCTATCTTCTTTTCCTTGGTATACCAGAGTTTTATGGACTCTTGGACTCTCAGTAAGAACACTGCTCATCTCCACCTTTATTCAGAAGGAAAATGCACTCTTAGAGTGTGCGTTATCTGGATAGGATGTGTGCAGATCTTTCATCCAGGGAGTGTCTGGAAGGAAGAGTGGGATGTGCATATGACACACCTTTCCAGAAGGTGTACTGTATAATAGTGAACCTGTCTTATGCGTGGATTATGAGTGTGCCATATGTAGCAAACATAATTAGTCTTTTTAGCTTGTTTTAAAAAATATTTGGTTAATGAAAATAATTTAACTTCTCAAAACGGCAGTTAACTTCCAAAATATTTTTTAAATTGGGTTCTGCAACTTTTAAAGGCATGTTCTGTTGCATACACAACTAAAACTTCCTTCAGCTGCCAAAGCAAAGAAACCATTTGTTGACAGAAATAGGCGACAGTGTTTTGCTGGTGAGATTATACACAGAATAATAGTGTTAATCTCTTTTGTACAAAGTAGACTTCAGGGCACTAGCTGTCTCCAAAGACCCTGTGCTTCATGTAACATTTTCAAATACTGTTTGCTTTGGTGTGTTAAAGCTCAGAATCTGTTACATCCGGTGCACACAGATGAGGTTATGAAAAAATACAGACTTAAAATGTGTACACTTATCAGCCACTGAACGGAACTGAAACAATCGGAATAGGAACATATCCCTCAGGTAACTGGTAAGGAAAAATCACCATTCAGTGAGATTGCACCAGACAAGTGAGGAAAGTTAATATTGCCTGGGAGACAAAAAAAGTTGACTCCAAGCCAGGGCTTACAGCGCATACCAGCAGACACAGTTATATTGATCTATATCACTACCAAAGAATGATTACTGTAATTAAAAATGAATGTCAACCAAAAAAAAAAGTAAAATGCACCACTAGAGGACAGCTCCCTGTGAAAAAACAATGATTGACGAGGGCGTACAGCTCCTGATTCACCTTTGCCTTCCACACCAAGTCGAAGATCTCAAGGCCACCTGCAGTCTGATGCTCCGGTATCTCAGGTACTACACATCAAGCAGTCATTCACAAGCAACTGAGGACGGTATCGGGATCCAATAGCATTGCAATATGAAAGGTACTTCCAATTTATTTTTAAGTACTGCAAAGTACTGATGTTTACAACTAGTTTATCTTGAACTTTCTTATCTATACCACTGTAATGAGCACCCACGTAAAGGGTAAAATGTACATGCAATTACAGTACCTCAACATGTACTTTAGACAACAAAAGAACACATTTAAAATACTTTTTCTTTTCTCTTATTTTTCCTCATGAGATTTTTAAAATAAGACATGAGCTGAAACTGGCAACTCCATATAATAACACACCGATATTCCAATGAAAGTATACTCTAGCTTTGATAGATTTTAACTTTATTCCATTTTTTAAAGATATTTTAGTAGTAAGTGAGAAGAAAATAAAAATTAGTTGCAACATAAAATTTTCCAGAATACTACAGAAGACAGACATATCCTCCAACTAAAAAATTAAAATTAGCATTAAAATAAAGATTAAATTCAGGCAGAATTCCATCCTCATAGTTTTACAACCAAGGCCATATTTGGAAAATAAATGGAAACAAAATAGATTTTTCAGCTCTTAATGACGTATGCAATAAATCATCAAAACTTTACTTTAAAAAAAACCCTTAGTTTTACTTCTAGTAACTTAAAATGGTATCTGCAAGCTAACTTATTGATAACCTTCGGGCAATAAAACTTTCTTACAGTGACAACAGACATTTTGTTACGATGATCTTTAAAGATAACTATAAGAACAAGTAACCCATGCTGGTCTTAAAACTATGCTGCTTTTTTCTCTTATAATCTTTTTTTTCTGTTTAATCATCATTACAATTGCAAGTTGCATTATGTCCTTTTTTCCACACACATTCTGTAGGTTTACTACGTAGAAGTGGCAAAAACCTAAACACCATAGCCATTCTTAGCCCTGCAGTTTTTGACAGATATTCCCCAAAAATGAAGCTGGAGTTCATGGCTGCTGCTGTACTGGAAATATTGGATACAGCAGTTGATAAAAACAATAATTTTGTATTTTTTCTGCCTCGGGTATTTCGCTTGGAACCTGGGGGCATATTATCATTTTGCCAAATATCTAGCAGCTGCCTGGTGCACATGAAACCCAGAAACTGGAATTCAGAACAGAATAAAGATTCCCATTATTAGGAAGCAGGCTTAATTTCTCAAACTTTATTATAATGATTACAAATATGTGTACCCAAAATTTCACTGAAAAAAAAGCCACAAAAATTAATGCATATTGCTACTATACTATAAAAATAACAGAAAATAGGCCCTAAAGGGGCTTTAATAGTTCACTGCATTGTTTCTGACTTGCATCTGTCCAAACTCTTTCTAAAACCCTCCACCGATACGTCATGAATGATCAAAATGAAACACTAAAACGCAGGAGGTGTATGTGTGTGTGTGCATACACACATACGTGCTCAGTTGGTACTACGCGTTCCAGTGTGATTTCCTGGCTGCTTACCTACAGAGCATTTCTGTCGCGCAGGGCTGCCGACAGCCCGTGTGCAGCATTCCTGCCACACAAAGCCTTCATTGGTTGCATGTTTTCAAAGCAATTTTAAATGCTTGTAAACCAGAATGGTATATTAACAAGCAGTAACTCTCAGGGCAGTATGTCATGAGGATCACTTAAATATCTCCTTTGAAAACACAAAGGTTTTACAGAACATACGAGCCTAAACACAATAACATCACAGGAAATGCTGCTCTCTCCAAACTCAATCTGTTACAAGAAAAAAAATTCATTAAGATGAGTAAATTTTCATTTTGGCATTGCAGATTTTTCAGAAGAAAACCCTCATTATTATTGACCAAATGAAGTTAACAGTGATTTCTTGTAAGTCATGACCAAGCACCGTTCCAATTGCTTTTACATACGTTTATTCCACACCAGTGTAATTCAAATATCTGTAGAATGGAATATGACAATAGTCTGCTATGAAAAAAGCACTTTAGGCAGAAAGAAAGGATTATGTAAAGTGAACTTGGGTGGAGGGGACAGGGGTTGAAGGAGGAAATACACTTAGCAGAATGAGAATTTGCTCAGAACAGTTTCTTCTAAAGATGTTGTGGGGTCAGGTGTTTTTTAAACAAAAATGAAAGAATATTCTCCTATTATCCCTTACTTTTACCACCTTTTGAAAAAACAGTTTTGTTGTTTTGTTTTAGAAGTGGAAGTAAACAAATTTAATAATGAAATTTCTATTAATAAATTACTTTTCCCAACATTCTTATCTGAAAAATTGTTCATCTAATAATTTTTAAAATTTATCTCTTGATCTAGTTGACTCTGAGAGAACCAGTCGCTCGCTCACTCACTCTCCGAAGAATGTAAGTTGCTAAGCACTTGATTTTCCAAGATGTTGAAACAAACAGCTGTCAATTGAGATCTGCAGAAATGCTGCAAATCAGACCAATCTATGAAAAAAGGTCTGCCACTGATCAGGTCATGTGAATTCATATAGCTTTCAAAGCCAATATAGAATAATTACTGACCTTGTTTTTACTCTAGCTTGTATTTTCAAAAATAATTCCTGCTGTGTAAAGATAGAAATGAATCACAGTGCTTTGAACAGTCATTCTCCACTTTTCATTTACATTTATCTACGCTGAGTAAACACTACAGGTACAAAGACACTTGGATAGTGCTCTGAAGGCCAGCTCCGGAAAAGCACTGCAGCTTTCTGACCTAAACGAGCTCCAAACAAATTACCCATTTCTCAGCACTGGGTTTGCCAGAGATTCCATTTCTGAGAAGGCTTACTTGCCTGTGCATGCTTACTGCTTACAGAATCTAGTTACAGTGCTTCCTTCATCAACTTCCTCTCTGTGCTCTCATAAAGCTCAGGCATCTCTGCAGGGAAATTCACTACAAAATTTGGTTAAGATGACAGCAAGAAATCAGATTCTGTACAGATGGATGTTTGCAATGTCAAGGGAAAAAAAAAACTCCTTTAATAAAAGAAAACTTTAAAAGCTACAGCAAAAAAAAAAAAAAAGGTTGTCTCATTTTTCTGCTACTAAAGTCACCAATTAAAATTTTGAAAAATATTTAACTTAAATTGCAAGAAAATGTACATGAAATACATGCCTAGAAGAAAAAATGTTTTATATTGAAAAACAAGTTAACAAACATCTGTATGGAACTTCATTATGACTCAAACTTCCACTGCACAAAGTCAAATCTTGCAAAATTGCAAACACACACACACTTATTTAAAAAACCAAATTGATAAATTTACCATATTGTTTTGACAATTTTACACCATCTGTCTGTTTCAGGACAGAAGCTTCATGTTATTAAGCATCAAATATGGATTCCAAAGGTTACAGCTACAAAATTACACTTAAAAAAAAAAAAAAGAAAATAACAGCAGGAGAGAGTGAAGGTGACCAAGTATTGAGTTCAAATGTGTATCACTGCAAATGTTCTGCACTCAAAAAGAGCAAAGATTGACCATCCCTACACGACTCACAGAAGAAAAAGAATGAGGTACCACAAGTTTAGTACGTATACTTTTCTGACTTTCAGGAAGAAGGAAATCTTCAATTCATGAACTTTCTAAAACATGCATCTGTTGTAACAATTTCTGATTACATAAATTATGAGAACTGAAATACATTAAACAGTGAACTTATTTTCTGTTATGTCTAAAATAGTGTATATACCTGTCTTTCTTTCCCTCTCGTACCTAATGATTCTTAAGAAGACATGCTAGAGCCCCATATTTCAAACAGTTACACAGGTTGTTCAAAGCTAAAGAATGCTACTGTGTTTGACAGAGATGATGCTGTGAACAGCAGAAATGTCTGCTCTGTCAGGATTGCTCCTTAGCTCTGCTCACTGGCATGTCTTGTTCACGTTAGCAATCTAACAGGTGAGGCCTTCAGAAACCCTCTTGAGAAACTGAACTAATTTGAGCTTTTTTGTAAGTATTTTTCAGTGTTTGGAGTACAAAAGCTAGACATTTAGACTGTTAGAACATTATCTTATTGGTGGCACTTGGCAGCCTGTGACCAAATATGCACACAGTAGAACAGCTGATCAAGTTTTTGGCTGTGTCATACTAAGTTCTGGTATTTTACAAGACAAGTAGGACAAGGGATAAAATCTGTGGTCAATTAAATTCCATTCCTAACTTACTATTCAAGATTAAGAGGATGATGACAAATAATCATCCACAAACTTTAGTAAATTGTACTGTCACTCAAAATTTGCATGAGATTCACTACCGATCCCAAGCTTCTCTGAGTTCTTGTTTGTCATGACACCCTTTTGTAGAGTTTCTCCCTAGGTACACTGTGGCAAATACGGAAACAGCTATCTGGAAGCAACTGCAGTTTTCCAAGTTGGAGTCAAACTCAAAGATTCCCATGAACCCTCTGCCAGCATCTCATGATCCATCTTTTCTGGCTAAAAGGCAACATTCTTATGGCATTAACAACCATTCCAGATTAAAAAATAAAATAAAGAGTTACATATCATGACACCCTTCCTCATACTCAACAGTTTTTGGAGATGTATTTGAACATCACCCTTCAGCTGCAAGCCAAAAACTGCCCTGCAAAGCAGAAGTGACAGCAGCTGCAGCAGTGGCACTTGCCATCTAGCCTGCCTGCAGCTTTACCAATGAGAGAAAAAGAACTCATCACCTGAAGGAACTGTCGCTGAAACACAGCCATTTGGTGCAGGTTTCCATTTGTGTTCAAGCAATAGCAGTGACGGACTGTTACGGCACAGTGTGTGACACGGTCACCATCCGCTACAGCATGTCACGATGACAAAGACTAGCCTCAGGAGATCTGTATGCAGGTACTCTCACAGCTGTAGTAGCAATTCAGCAGCAAGAAATTTTGCAGTGAAATGTATGTAATTGTGAAAAGACTGTTCAGAACATCAGGGGTTAACAACATTCTCTACATCTTAATTTGCTCATATCTGGCTCTATGTATTTTCACATGGTGCTTAAACAGAATATCTCGACTGCTGAAATGCTAACTTTTGTAATGGAAAAATTCCTTAAATATCCCTAGACTGCTGAAATGCTGTCTTGTATTTGAAAAAATGCCTAGAAAACAAGAGAATACAGTGCCATGGTACAATCTGAAGCATACCTCATAACATACTAGCAATACTATTGTCTTGGGGCGGGGAGGGCAGCAAGGGCAGGGAGAAAACCTTGCTCAAAATACATACACACAGCAACCAATACCACTACGATTTTATCCAGTCCTTGACAAATGCACGATTTACTATAGGGTGGTTCAGGCATGTTCAGGGTGGTGTGGTTCACAGGTGGTGTTCGTCTTTTGTCTGGGACGCTACAAAGAAGAAAACCAGGAACTACTCTGAGAATGCAAGATATGGAAAGGTTTGTTTACTGCAATGGCAGACTAGCATGGAAGCATCAGGAAAGGCAAAGGGGAAGATTTCTAAGTAGGCAGCTGAGGTAGAAAGAACTTAAGTGTCACCGCATTGAGGATGTTTCAAATGCAGTCAACAGAAGCAGTAAGTAAAAGAGGAAAGAAAGAAAATACAGTAAAGTGAAGTAGGGTGGGGTGGGTTTTTTTGCATTCTGCGCATTTTTTCAATGCACTTAACAAGACTGTGATTTTTTTTTTTTTTAAAGATTTCTGCTTGCATAATTTGCAATTGCAGGCAGTGAGTAAAAGTAAACACTGTATGTTATGCCCTCACTCCCTAGAAACTGGGCAGAGGTGATGATGCCAAGATATAGTCTAGCATATACTATCACTTGCTCCTTACAATAGGAATAAATCTACTGAGTCAGAAGAATCCAGGGCAGGGTGTGTATGAGTGGCAGATGAGGTGCGTGCAGCAGAGTCTGTCCAGTCCCCTTACACATCTGAAGGAAAGAACACATCACGGGAAAGGAATAATGGTCTGCAGGCACTTCATCATCATAAGAGCCAATGCCTGTTTCAGCATACTCACGACAAACTAGTTCTCTCACGGCTTTTCTAATAATGTCCAGTGTTACAGTCACTGTGGGAGGCCCAGATGTTTTCCTTTGCTTTTCCGTAAATGACCTTCAGGTTCTAACAATTTAGATAAAACATTGCCATAACCCATCCCCTTTGCTCACCCTTCCAGCAACTGTGTTGTCAATATCCTTGTTGCAATGCCTGTTCTCAAAGGCTTTTCAAACTTTTGCTCTCTCTTCAATGATTAGAAAGATGTCGATCTTTACAGTGCCAGGACAAAGCACAAGACAGAGCACCATGCTACAGAGCAATAATGCTCACTTATTCAACAGCAATTTTGCTGTGTGTCAGATGTTACACACGAAGTTGTAACTGGGCAACACGGCACACAGCAGCAGAGGACACACAGGAAAACAGATGAGTTCACCCTGGTAACATGGGGAGCGATATCGATGGCAGCTGGGAGGCTGCCAAGAGAGTAAGCAAGCACAGATGTGCCCAAATATTAATATTCATTAAACGATGTTCTGTGAACTTTCTATGGCTTCAATTACAGTTACAGAATGTGCATTACCTCACCAGCCAATATTTCTTATGAATTGCATCCTGTTAAGGATGAGATCATTTCAGGGAGCAGAAACTGAATTTAATGAGGATCAAATCATCTTGCAGAGGCGATCCTTAAATGTAATCCAACATTCTTCAGAAATACTATCAGCCACCTCCATTCAATTCTGGTACATGACCAATGTCTTCAGTAGGGAGATTTTTTCATTTGTGATCATAAAAAAATGATGATACACTGTTAAAAAACCAAATACATTTGAGAGTTGGATTTACTTATGACCAGAAATTGTAACAGTAGGTCCAAACTTCCAACAAGTCATCATTTTCACTTGGTTGCTATTACTTACTAATTTTCCATTTCTGTAAGGTAACAGTACTAATTGTTTTAAAATAAAAGCCATGACCAAAGGAAAGATGGACTTCACAGATTTGGAAGACAGAAAAGCAGTGTGAGATAAATGGGGCACAGATTTACCACACCTAGGAAGTCCTGCTCTTAAAGAATCATCAGTCCAGCGGAGAAGGAACAGTAAAATGGTGGGGTTTACTTCTCATGGCAGGTAATGCACTTCAGATCCAAATAACTACTAAGAAGAAACATCTTAAGACACAAACCAGAGGCTGACAAAAGACATCGCTTAAATGTCATTTGAAAGTACTTTCATAAGTACTTGAAATTTCAGTTTGATTAAGGAGAAAATTAAAGGATGACACCAAACACAACACAGGAGCTCTTCACATCACTTTTCAGCAATGTGAAACAATGCCCTTGCCAGTGAGAGAGACTTCTATAATCTTACCCAGAAAAGGCCAAAACCACCACTTTCTGGTCAGCTGGGTCAGCTATTTTTATTTGTTGACACAGAAGTATACACAAAAAAAATTTTTTCTTAATAGTTATTAATTATTTGATTACTAAGTTCTCTTGCTAACTTCTTCAGTTCAAATCATAGCTGTTGTATTTTTCTAGTACTTCTCAACTTGATATTGAGCTAAATTTCTGTTAACTGTTCTATTCTAGTGAATTCTTCATGCAACCAGTATTCTCTTTATTTTCTAAACGACTGCTTACTTACTCCAAACTTTTATCAACAAATTCACTTACAAACGATATGCTGTCTTAGTAACTAAATAAATTAAATATACACTACTCAAACATCTGTGTTATTTCAACTTTATTCTAAAACCCACTACCTATTTTAAACATAACTACTAAGCTAATGCACACCTTTACTTACTAAGATGACAGTTTTACTAATATGATGTGGGTCACGTCTTTGAACACCTGATCACATGGATTGGCACTTCTTGAGTTATCAGCTTTCAAAATTGTCTAGAAAGTTTCTAACATAAAAGTATACACACCACACATACTTTTGTTCTAAATTCGTATTATTTTTTTAAATATATTTTACTAATGACTTTCAATACCTCTTACTGATGAAAACCAAAGATATTCCATTCACATAAAACTTCTCAGGCGTGCTATAAGAAGTATTTGAAACAAGAAAAAGGCTAGTAAGTTGACTTTTCAATAGAGAATAGAAGCTTTACTGCAGATAAGTACATTATCTAAAATAGACAGCAACTAGGATTAAAACTCAATGTCAGAAAGCAGACTGAAGTAATTCACAGTCAAACTGCTTAGATGTTAGAATATTAAACATGCCATGATTGAATACTTTCAACTCAAGAGAGAGATACACGTTTTCATTGTAAATTCCACCTTTCATTGCACATCTTTGGAATATCAAACTAATGGGATGCTATTATTAAAACGGATCTCTGAGCCTTTCAAATGCAAGTAAGAAATACTAATAAAAGTCACCAAAAACTCTATTTAATACATCCTTTAAGGCTTACTTTCTTCAAATAATTAATAAATTAATTATTTTAATTAGGTCATTAAAGGTTTCAAACAGGGATCACGTTCATCTTTTTAATTTGCAAAACATTGACATCGTGACGGGTGCATTCAAGACAGGGGAATGCTGAGCATTCAATGCAGAGGAACCAAACAGCCCCCTTCCCACATGTCTATTTTTTTTCAACTCTTACTCTGTATGTGGAGGGATAGTGAGTCTAGATTTTCTTTAAGAAACAAACAAACACACACGAAATCCCACGCAGGTCAGATATATGCAGAAATCTGAATAGTTTTTTACCTTACTAATAACTGTAATCTTTCTATTTGAGGAAAGGCTTATACAGAACTCATACTTTTAAAAATAACTGCATCCCCAAACATAAGAACTGATTATGTAAACAAAACTCACTAAACAAAACCACAACATTGAGCTTAGTTGCATATTTCTGAACAACAAACTTAAAGATATCTCCTGTCAACAAGACCATCTTAAAAACAAATAAACAAACAGAAAACCTAAAAATTATGCCTGTTGAAGACCATGTCTCACCAGCCCTTAAATGTTCTATTTGTTGCCCGCTTTCTACAGTCTTACCTATTTGCCAAAGTTAGCTATAACTACTTTAGCAAAACTCCAGCTTTACCTGTTCTTTTCAAGTGTTATTTTAATACATATACTTACAGAACTGATTCAGAAAGCATACAGTCTACTCCATTCCTGTGTCTCTGATATTAAAAGTCAAAAGACAAGAAACAGCAGGGGTTAAAGTTCACGGCCCTGGCTAACTCAGTTTTTACATAGCGCAACGTTACATCCCTGTGACTAAAGAAACTGCTTATAATTTCTTACGAAGGTCTCAAGCTCAGAGTAAATATGTCAAAGCTCAAAGTCACGGTACAGGTAATAAAACTGTCTTTGTGTTTATGCAACCACTATTATTATTTGTGTCAAAGACTCATATTGGGATTTTATTGTATTATACATTCTGGATTTATATTGAAAGGTCAATCTTTCCAAATCTATCAGAAACAGGCTACAGTTTAGACCTACAGTCAGAAACATAAATATTACATAAACGTTAAGTGCAACAGAACCTTGCTGTACCTCTAAATATTTTCATCGATAACCAATTATAATTGTAATTGGTATTGTTTAAAAGATCAGCAGGGATATTACTACAGCTATAAAATTTATGCATCCTACCCATGGCATACGGCTAATCAAAGAGCTACATGGAGCATTTTCCTTAGCACAGGAAATCTAGTTCTCTTTTTCTAATTCTGTAGACACTGAGTCCATGCCTATTTGTTTGCTTGTACTTCAGCTGTTGGGTTCATAGGGTCACATGAATAATTATAAGATTATTTTGGATAGTACTTAGGGGCTAGGAAATTCTCAGAGTTTTCATGACTGAATTGTTTAATAGACTTTTAGGTCAGGATATAGAATATGATTTCATGAAACAAAATAACTTTGTTCTATAAAGAGGCATTTTCCATTTTATGGGTTTTAAAAAATTATTTAGAAATAGAAAAGGCACCATTCTTTGCCCAAAGTAACAACAGAATATTGATACTCTGAACTTAATTTTTAAATTACACATTTAACCTTAATTTACTGATAAAAAATGAGTCTTCATTCAACACTGCTCACAGTGAACCTTTAATAACAATCCTAAAAAAAACCCAGAGGCTAACTTGTAAATTTTTTAGAAGAAAATTTCTGGCTAAAACTAAGCAAAGACAGTAATCCAGCGTGGTACAATGAAGCAATTTTACTGATGTTGGTATCTTGAATCAGTAGCATAGGACTTTCCACACTATTCATCTTCCCTAGTCATTAGATGCTAACAAAGGTTGTGCTGTATCTATAGAAAGTATCTGAAGTTTAGGAAAGTTTAAGATAAGAAGACAGTGTGAAGAGGTAATATACAATGCAGTGTCCTAAAGAAATGTCTCTTCTTGTTTCCAATTGGTGTGTTCAAATGCTGCCTTAAACTAAATAACTGTCCTGCAGAACACAGTACATTCTATTTTCACATCATATTTTTATTTTATTATATAACTTTGATGACAGATACCCAATACACACTAATAGCCATACTTATATTAAGACAATGTATACTAAAATAAAACTGTATTTATAAAACAATTGTTACTGGAAGAGTTTTTGAGTTTCATCCAAATCTGCTAAAAGATGAAATTATGGTAACACTACGATTACGTTAAAATTGATGAGTTTATTTTGCTGTCTCCGAATGGAGTTCTGGAAGCCAATTCCAAGATCTAAACACAGGACAATGATTTATTAATTGTATTTCCAGTTCAGTTGTTCTTGCCTGAAATGCACAAAATAGATAATCTAATGCTCTGCAATTTTCAGAAGTTTTAATTCCTTCATCACAGTTAAAACATGTTTTTCAAAGTAAATATGCTTGTTTTAAGAGAGAGAAAACAGGAGCGAGTGAGAAAAGGAGTGACTGAACAAAGGAGTGGGAATGAGAGAGCATTAGCTCAGTATTTAAACTACACTTTTTAATTGTTAATGAAGTAAATATAATTCTGCAGGACCAGAGTGTACGTTCTCCCTTCTTTTCCCACTGTAGTGGAATGTCACTTGAAGCTTGATTTTCAGAATTTAAGGCATCTGGCCTGAGACCAGAAGACCAAAAATACTTTAAATTAACTTTCCTTATTCTCTGGGGATTGTTACAGACCCAGGGACTACAGTTTAGTCATCCATGAGATTTATTTTGCTTTAGCGTTAGCTTCAACTAAACTTTGTATATACAACAGCTTCCTTACCAAAATTCATAGCCACTCTGCTCAATGCAATCATTTTTATAAATTGCAATTATATTTCACTGAATTACACGCGTGACCTATGTATATGCTTAACCCTCTCAAAATGAAGGATAAAACTTAGATTCCTATTATAAGCTTCTCTTTCATATCGTCACACCAGTTTTGAAAAAACTTTGATTCATGCATCTATAATTACACATGCTCAATGTAAGATTTTTTTAAACTTTTTCAAAAGCTTAATCTTAGCCCTTCAATAGCTTTGGGAAAGCTGAGTACAGATTTGTTTCGAATTATCTGCACCAAGTTTTCACATACACAATAAAGTATACGTGTACTTGAGGGTGGATGCTTCAGTTAAATCCCAAGCTAAAACAGTTGTTTGCTCTCTCGTTTTAAACAATTATCATAGAAGGACAGAAAAAACCTTGAAAGCACTGAGTGTTTCGATGTAACTCTAGAAGTAGCATAACATTTTACTGAAGTGTCAAATACTCTAAACTTGACAAGTACACTGCTAAGATCTTTAGAGAGCATTTTTGTCACAGTAGCATAATTCTGAGAATAAGCAGGAAACGTGTTTTGGTTTTTTTTTCAAATAGTGCTGTGATAAGAACTTAAGGCAGTATCAGGGACAAAAACAACAACAACAAAAAAGTACTTTTTATAAAGGTTATATAGATCTAATGGCCCTTTACTGGTCCATAGAATAAACAAGCAGAGATAATTACCAGACACTTATTTTCACAGTAGCGTATCAAGGACAATCTGTTCCCATGGAAGGTGAAGTTTTCATACACTTTTAATAACAGAGGTCTCAAACTCCAAATCTACCTAAAATATATAAACCTATTATAATACTAGCTTAGAAAAGGGCAATGCTGTGGTGAAAAAAGTAATTTCCATCTGAGACATGCACTTCTAAAATCTATTTTATAATTGAGTCTTTATACTCCAAAAGTTACTCTACGAAGTGTACTAATATATTCTTCTACAATGAAACCTATCTATGAAGATTTACCTATGAAAGACCATATGAAAACAGAAAATGAAGCAGTGATTGAAGTTTAGTTGCTTATCAAAATTTAAGCTGGAAAGTTTGGGCACTAGTTTAGTATTATTAAAATAAGTGATTTTAAAAAATGACACTGAAGAGCCACAGCCTCTCTCAAAATCAATAGAGAAGTAATAAAGTGTAAAGACGGCAACAAATACTATTCCATAAACTAAGTTAAGATGGTTTCCATAACTCTGCACCCTCAATACGTTGACAAACATCTGATTATAATTTAACATTTTAGTCTAGTCACTTTTTTTATCTCCTGACTGACTACCTGTGTATCTACTCACAGGTGTTACTCCTCTGGACTTACTAATACATCAGTGAAAGTCAATATTCACATACATGCTACTTATCAATATGGTCATTTAATAATATATTATATCTGTATATCCCACAGCTCACATTTTTTTATCACTGTGCACACACTTCAAAACAGGGGTTTTATCTTCTTATGCATTTATTCGGCTCCGTGGAAAATAAGTCCCACAACCTAATACTGCCAGACATTGTAAGAGTATAAATTACTTTTAACATTATTCATAATGTATCAACCTTCAGTCACTTTTTGTTTTATCACTTCATAGCAGCACAAAGAAAAAA
This sequence comes from Chlamydotis macqueenii, assembly GCF_036417535.1. NCBI lineage: Eukaryota > Metazoa > Chordata > Aves > Otidiformes > Otididae > Chlamydotis > Chlamydotis macqueenii. The sequence continues at coordinate 22,159,032 of NC_141562.1, forward strand.
AAAGTAGATATTTGGGCCCTTTACTGAAGACCTCAAAGCTTTGTCATAATGTTCCCAGCCTATTTGCTTTTAACATAGTAAAGCCACAACATTGAACTACAAAAGCATCAGAGCTAAAACTCCTCACGCTATGCAAGTGAAAACAAGACAACTGCAAGTTGACAGAGATACAGTTTGTGTTCATTACATATAACCATCACAACTCACTCTTACTAATCACCAGAACTTATATACAAAAAAGAACACGATTAGGTTATTTTTACAAGTAGGTGCTTGGATCCCTCATTAACCAACCTAAACAATAAATTACTTGGGCCAATTCAGAAGCACTGTTCACAGTTTAAATTCCTGAAACACAGTACTTTACTGCAAGACTAGTTCAGTACACTTGAACATTACACAGTTTTCAGGTTTTATCAGCTGTTTACAAGTACAGCATATGTTTGAGAAAAGGAAACAATTACCTCACTATCATCTATAGTGTGTAGTGAGCTGCCTGTAATTTTAGTTTCAGGTGCCTATGATGGGAGAGTAAGACAAAATATTTTTAGTATTTATAAAAACATACATAAAAATCAAATGTCATCCTGATTGTATTTCTACTGAACAGTTTTTTATGGATTACACCGGGTGAAGTGATAGGTACAGAATCTGCTTTCATTTATATTCTTACTGACTACTCAAAAAAACAAATCTTATGTATTGACTTCATGATTTCAATATTTTATTTAAAAATAGCAAGCACTTTCTATAATTCTTTGCTGTACGTGCAATATTTCTTCATCAATTTACAGTAACAGTGAGGTATTCATCAGGGGTTTTAATGCCGACTTCATTAACTGTGTCTAAGTATTTTATCAAAACAACAAAAAAAAGAAAAGCCTGTAATTATATTACTTTATTTATAGAGTTAGAACCCAATACTAAGCAAACAAGTAGGGAGGAGTTCATACAAGTTTTATAACTTTACATAATAAAATTCTTTAAGTGGCTTTACAATTAATTAAACAAAATAAGCACATGCAGTATGCCTAATTTATATAAAAAGGAAACACCACAGACTTTTAGAACTTACTAATTGTTTACATCTGCAAGGTAAGTACCAACTGAAAAAGAAGCACCTTCCAGTAAGAAATATCCTGCTTAATATACTAAGAACATCTTTTTCTGCAGCACTACATTCTTCTTTCTGAAGAAGGAAAGCCTTCCTGCTATTCCTGCAGTAAGAAAAACCTTTTTGTATTTTATATTACAAGAACCATACCTTTTCCCCTTGTGTTTCACCATATCCATATCCATATCATATCAACTGGTAGGAAAAATGACAAAATGGTATAGAAATTGAAACAAGCAGACACAAGCAGAAACTGCACGTTAGCTTTCAGCAATGCAAGATGACAGTCTGTTCCCGTCTACAGAGACTGCCTAAGAGCCTGGAGAGAAAAGAAGTACATTGCCAAATCTTAATCCCGTTGCTGCATTTCACATGGTGCTGCCTCACTTCTGCAGCTCCTACAAGTCTACTTTTCCAACAGTCAGTGGAAATCTGTTCATTGTAAAAACTCCGTAAGCATTTTAGTTTAACCACAGACACACAGATAATAAAATCTGAAATATTTAATATTTAATTTTGCTGACATACTGGAGTTTATGTTTACATTACTGCAAATGAAATGATGCAATGCTAAATTTATCTGAAAGCATTGCCTTAGACTCTTGGTATTATATGAATTTATAGAAAAAATATTTTGCAATGTTAGCAATTAAGTATTTTCTAAAATGTAAATACAGAAAATGTCACTGGCATGATGTATACTCATTGTTAGTAAAAGTAAAATAATTATTCCCACATCAGGTTTCTCATCTCTAAGCTACTAATACAATTATATTATTGCAGAAAATACACAGATTAATAGGAAACAAACTTTGAGCCAAATTATATAAACACAAGAGGATTATTTCTAATTACTGTCCTCTTGAAACAGTTCCCAAGCATACTGCTGAGCGCTGCACACTGCTCTGCTGTAGTGCTGCAATGTCCTTTTCAACTGACCCACCATATTTCTTCACAAGGGGGCACAATTTAGAAAGGCTTGCTTCACAATTTTTGTAAACCTAAAAATTCCAAAGATGACTGTGTGCTACTTTAAGAGGGTCACAGAGGAAGACAAAGTGATGGAAAGACAATTTTTCCTAGTGCAGGAAGTGAAATAGGCAGCCTGACAAATCAATTTTCTTTTAGATTGAAGTATAGACGAAGGAGCCAACATGGAAGTACTACAGCACACTGGGTATTTTGTCGCTTCATGGCCTTACCCTCCTCAGGAAGACTCCTTAGTGGGTAACATTTCAAATGAATAAATCCATATCTGGTAACCTGGGTAACTTTATCTCAGAAGTGAGTCTTGTTACTATTTAGTTTACCCTCAAACACTGCTCTTGAATAACTTCATCTGTGGACAAACACTGATTGAAAAGCAATGACAGATGAGAATAACAAGTCATGGAAATAAAAACAAAAAGTGATAAAGGTAACGATGATAAAGGTAGAAGTAGGAAAGCCACTGAGTAGCAGAAACTGCAGTAAACGTGACAGTTGCATACCTTCTGAAAACATATTTTAAATAACACGACTCACCCTTTAATATCTTTATAATATCTTCCCTTGCAGTTATGGAAAAACTAACACAGAAGAAAAACTACGAAAATATATGTTACAGTTGCATGCTAGAGTGTTGGGTAAGTAAACAACACACCAAACATCCAACTACCAGTCAAACCCAACAGCTTCCTTCAGAGTGCTCATACAATAACTAACAGACAGCAACAAATACAGAAAAAGGGTACATGGCAGAGACCATTGTTTGTAACTCCTATCCACAGAAAACAGATTCAATGATTTCTAAAAAAGACAAAACAAATGTTTTAATGTTATTGTAGCAATAGTACTTATCAGGACTATCATTATTAAATACAACATGTCATCTAGCAAGTAATGTAAAAATAGCAGGAAATAGTTGAGTTCTAGAAAAAAAATTTACAAAAAATCACCACACTTTGTCATTAAATGCCCCAAAGATCAGTATGTTACAGCCATTTTAAGTACTGTAGGCTCTGGCATTATAATACCGTTTTCTCACTGTTCCAAAACCAAAGCAAAGACAAATTCACATGCATGTTTATGCTGAATAAGATCTTCTGGAATACGTTGTATCTATTTTTCTACAGAAACTTTACTTTTACTAAAAATAATTAAATATCATACAAAAATTACCTGTGGAGAATTGTTCTTCACAAGAAAATATTTTGTCTATCTCTTATCACTAATTTTCTGATATTGTCTTGACATTATAACACCTGCTTTGGTACCCAGCGTTCCCTAATACCAATTTGTGGTTTATTTCCTCCAGCGCTGCAAGCTAGAAGAAATTTCTTAACTCTTATTGTCAGCGAAAACGTACTTTTGCTTGACAAGGCATGACTGCAGGATATTCTAGAATCTGACTCTTTTTTTTTCTGTAAGGATTTGTGTCTAGAAGACAACTCCTTTTCATGGTATCCATACTGACAGGAGTCTTTACATGGAATTCTCAAGCAAGGTGAATCCCTCTCCCACATACAACAATTTCATTACATTCTTTGGAAACAGGGATCAATCAATGACAGTCGAGCAAAAGGGCAACAGTAGTAGTATGCTGGAAGGAGAGTCCATGTGGGTAATCAGTGAGAGGGACAGCTTCAGCTTATTCTTTGGTACTTTATGCCTAATAATGAGTGCGTTTCTAGGTACAATGACAATGTAGTAGGTACATACACTCTGCTTTCTGTTCTCTAGCTACCGATTAACTCTGTTGAAGAGCTTCTGCCAAAATCAAGAATATTTCATAGAAACATATCATATAAATATTTAAAGATAACTCTCCCACAGAAAACATGTTGGATACACTTCTAACCATACCGAGGTCTGCGGCACAGCTTAGCTCCTCAAAGATATCTCCTATCATTACACGTCTTGCAACTACAAGTTACAAAACCCAGCTATTCTTCCTTAGCTGGCCTGACAAATGTTTTACTGGAAACAGAGAAAAATGTCTACAGATGTTCTACCTACTAATATTTAGAAAATGGACATCTTACATGACAGATCTCTTCCCTAATTTCACTGAAACCACTTCTTCATAATGGGTAGCCTCACTTTTACGTGGGAGAATATTAATGAAAAGATGCCCATCTTTACTATGATCATTCCCCTCCTACCAGCAACTTCTATTTCCACTGCAAGTAGGGGAACAACAATCACTCTGAATTAAGCAAACTAGGGAATATAATAAAGTTTGAGTAATTGTTTTTCTTAACTACAAGGTAATTTATTCCAAGAAAATTTGAAGTTTGTTGGCAAACATCTATGGCCATTTAGTTCATAATGTATTGACATTTTCAAGTCTATGGACATTTTAAAGTCCACTGTAATGATTTGTAAGCAAAATGGTTCTGAAAAAAGGTAACTGATAAGAAACACTACGAGAATAAAAAATAATAGCTTAAAAATAAGCAATGGATTTAGCTAAGCAGCTCTAGAATCTGTAGCTTTACATTACTGCTGCTAAGGTTCACAATATTTCATAGCTACTACTCTACAATTCGCTGCAAAAGTTTTCTTCGAAAATTTAGAACAAAGCAATTGAACGAAAGATATAATTTGAACTGAAAATTCCTAACTCCTGGAGTCCATAATAAAAACTTCACTCTAAATGCCCATGACCACGTTATTATCCAAATAGTGTGAACCCTGATACCATCTAGCACAGAAACCGCTTTACTCTTTTAAGCTTCTTTAACGTCAGCATTATCCACTATGCAAAGAAATACTTCAAGACAGCCAATCTGTTCTTGGCAGTTCCAATAAAACAAAAATCTAACAGATTTGTTCAAATACTATTTAAGTGCACTTCTGGCAGATAAACAATGAAATTCTCTTTCGTCTTTGAGGAATTAAGTTTTGTGCAGAAGAACAAAACACTATCCAAATTCTATGTATGGTTTGGTAATGCTCTCTATCAGTTGAATTTAAGATCATTATGTCCCCATGATCCTGAACATAGGCTTGTTGAACTAACTAAATTCACAGCACCCTAAAGTGCCTCTCTACACACAAAATGAAAGACTAGGAGAAGGAGGCTGACAAGTACACATTCATTTGAGTTTTCAGGCCTGAGCTGTTTCTAAGACCTCATCAGGACCTCCAAGTATCACATGCAGGACATGAGGTAAGTGTTGACATGCCTAAACCAGTCAGGAGTCAGGCCTCAGTAAGATATCCTTGCTCTCTTTGTCATAGCACAGGGTTAGCAGGAAAATCAAATGCTTTTCCTGTCAAATACACTTTTTGTGTATTTTTCAGCGCCACAACATATGGACCTAATAGCATAAGAAGATTTACAAGAGATTCCACTCATCTGTGGAATCCAACAGATGAACGACGTTGTTCCCTCCAACCCACATCAACAGCTTTTTTGTTATTTGTTGTTCTTCCAGTCCAAGAAGAAAAGCTATGTTTTCTCAATAACATCAAGGAATTTTAGGTAAACAAACCAATGCAAAATGCCTGAGGGATGACAGTTTAGAGTTTATTGTGCCAGGACATGAGGCACAAATGGTGCAACCTGCTCTTAGAAGATGACATTCTCCCCAGCTGCAGGTTTTTCTTGACAAAAAGGTGAAGGTGCACTATTACTCAGCTTTGTTCTCCTTCCAAAGAGAACAAATCATCTCTGCAGAAGATTGCCTAGATGACCTCTTAATTAAGAGGCTGTCAATTTTAAAATAGTTTTAATTTCACAGTGACCTTCTTTGACACTGCGTGGAAGCAAACTCCGTATTTCCTACAAATCGTTAAATACTTATCTCATTAGCTTTCTACTTCTTTGCATGAATAGAACTGGAGAGAGCACGTATTGGTAAGGAATCATATTACAGTATATATAGCCTGAGGGAGCGGGACAGGAAAAAAAAAAAAAATAAAATTAGGACAATATCAAGTGTATGCTCTTTGTTCTGCTTGCCAAGACTATCTCAAAGCAGAAAAACCCCGTTGTAGAACACTGGTGCTACATGTTCTCCCACATACCTTTTGTTAAATTTGTCTGTGTAGGTTTGTCCCAAAGGGCTTGAACTTCTCAGACATTCTGGAACCTGCATCTGTACCAAGACATGCATTTGCAGTATGTTAAGTACTCCAGTCCTTTCATTGAGAAAGTGTGACCTGTGTTTTGAGCTCCAGTAACTTATGGTTTTCATCACAAATATTCTGTATTATTTGATCCAAACTATCCCTGGAAAGCTTCTCCTCGGTGAAAGGAGAAAAACATTTCCATGAAAAATTATTTCCTCCAAGAACATAAATGGGAACTCTCCAGCTCATAAAATTACTGGTAAGAAGGAAGGAAGATAAAAATTCAGGAGACCATTTTAGGGGAATTCAGGAAAATAGACTGAAGCCTAGCTTTCAGTTTTTATACCCGACAAAGACCAACCGGAAAGTCTGTGTTAAAGCCTTGCCAGAAATGTCCATCACTAAAGACCTTAACATTTTCTTTCCTGTACATTTCCTAATGTCTAAAATTTATTGAAAAGTTTTACTAGTACTGGGTAGGTGAATTTTTCTCTTACTTTCCAAAATGCCCAGGAGGAGGGAAAACTATACCCCAAAATCAGTATATAATACTAGTACAGTTTTACAAATGCAGCAGAAGTATGTAAATAACATCTCCAAAATAAGAACTATTCAGAGGAAGAGTCTGAAGGAAAATCTGTAACTTCAAACTCCCTCTTCACTGAACAACTCTCCTTCAACTGCCACAGTTACAAAGCTAGGCAAACCTTTGTCTACTGCCTGACCTTTCCAAGGGATTAAATACTACTTTTGATGAATTGGGTAAAGATAAATCGGTGTATGAATTAGTCACTCTGACACTGAGTTTTGTGCACAAACTCAGATATTTCAAATACAAATACAGCACAAATCTTGTTTTCTTAATAATTATACATAAAATTAACAAAGAATCAACACTACCAAAACTTTATACACCCAATGGAAATGGGAAACCTTCATTCTCTTTTCCTTTCTTTTTCTAAGACATACAGAAAAAAATAATTACAGTACCAACTTTCTTCATAAGACATCTGAAAAGAATTCCAATTCTGAAAAATTAGAAAGGTTATCAGAATGGTTTTCTAAAACAGTGTCTACAAAGCTCACATGTTCATAAGTTTTTGGCACCTTATTTTTTTGCATCATATAGGTATTTGTAGTCTAAGATTTTAATTCTAAATTTCTATTAAAAAAAAAAAAGTTGCCCAGAAGAAACTGCATCCTGCATATTAACAAATAACAGAATTTCCTTTCACCCAGACAATGCAAAAATAGCAGAACATGACTACAAGAAGACATCCAGGAGAAAGTTTTACTCTCTGACAGTGATAAACATCATATAATAATAGGATATTTTTAATTCATCCAGGAGTACGCTGCAAAAGTGTACATAGGGAACCCGTATCAAAGCCATACTATTCTTAAATATAAAAGCTAACTTTATACCAACCTAATTTGGATTCTTCTGAGCTAAATGGTTTTTAGAAAGCTGTTATTATTTGTGAACTTCAAAACTGGAGCTACTCATATGATTTCTTTTGGCCAGATCAGAAAACACAGCTACACACTGTGTTTAAGATTTTCATCTGATTCCACCTACTGGTAGGAAAATTGTTTTCTACAGCCATGACAATGGCACAAACAAGTGAAAAAGGTTTGCCCAAAATCTTACTCAATTAGTAGTAACTAAAATGGACAATCAGTTTTTTCCAACAAGGAATCTGATAGCCAACATTTAACAATCTGCTAGTGAGGATTTTGAGTGCTATTCCAATGTTTTTTGAAATTCACAGGCTGTACTGAGGCTTGACTAACTTTTTATAAATATTTTGACTTTAAAGCCTAAATTTGTTTGAAATGTATAGCATTGAAGATTGAAAAAAAATAATTTCATTTTAAATTTTTCTTTTATACAAGCCATCTCATTTAGTGTTTGCACTGCTCTTTAGACAAAAAAAAAAAAAACACCACCATTTCTCTTCATCATTTTGCCAAGAACAACATTTTCATAAATACAGATTTTTAAATGTTTTTCAAATATATATGTGAACACAGAGGACATTTTAATTAACAAAACAAAGCAAACTGAATAAATCTTTTATATTCAGATAATTTGCTCAGAATAAATCTTCTTTTAGTTTATATTCATATAAATATAACTGTCATGACATAAGACTATCCAAGAGAAAATATCATCTCTGTTCAAGCCATATAAGCACAAAAAGCCAGAGAGGCTGACCCCACAATGGGCAAATTCACCTCAGGGAAAGATTATTTTGTCTGGTTTGTAGAAAAAGAGTCAGCAAAATACCAAACCTCAACTTTAAACCATTTTGTGGGGAATCCCAAGCTGGTAAAGGGGGAAAAAAAATCTTAGAAAAAGTAAGGTTTGGCATACACATCATGGATCTTATTCTTCTAAATAAAAAATAGGATCTAAACTAATTGACCTACGTGATATCATAAAGCCTGTGAAAAGACCTAACTCTTGTGCTTGGTCCCATAGGGTGGAAAAAGACCTGCCTCCCTAACTGTGCTCTTAAGTTGGAAATAAAAACAAGAAAATTTCTGGCTAGCTTTTCAACAGAAGTGGAGAAGGGCTTCACCACAAACTGCCTGAAGGAATCCTTGAATACCTTTTAAATATCATAAAAACACTTCTCTCCAAATATTAGGAAAATATTAGGAAACATTAGGAGATATTAGGAAAACATATCTACGTCCTGTCAACAGCAACATGTGGAAAGTACTTCAAAAATTGATGGGAAAGGATGTTTTAAAGGCAACTTTGACACCAGTGTTTGTTGAACCTTTTGAAGTGCTGTGAGCTTTTTGACAGTAAATAATCATATAAAACATTTTTTTAGACACAGTAAGCAGATAATTAACTCCCAATGTAGCATACATATGTTTCTGAAAGAATACAGGACCATAGAAGAATAAGAAGTATAAACCTGCAGCCATTTTAGCAATGCTGTACTGAACATGTGCTTCCTGACCAGTGAAACAGTTAAAAGGGGGGTGAGTGTGTACATGCTGTTCCTTCATGAAATATTTGACACAGAAAAGCGCCAAAGCAGCTTAGTGCAGAAAGAAGCTCTATTATACTACGGCGCAAAAATATTTCAACTGTAATTTTTGCAAATAACATGAACACTTGTTCTCCTAGATTTTTAAATGTTATTTATATTTGAATGCTGAGAAATACATTAGTTACAAGAAGAATAACAGAGCCATGAAGTTTGGAGTTACATATAGCGAGTCTGTTAAGTCTACTACAAGTAAATTTACTGTCAAGAAGATTTTTTTAAATTCACTATGTTACTTCCAGTAATAAAACAAAAAACCATGGATGTTTCCATGTGCAATTAAATTTCCATCTTGTTTGAGCACCATGACTGAACTAAGAAACCTTCGGAGCTGGGAATATGCTACAGCACAGTGCAGACACCTGAACTAGCTCTGTGAAATCAGGAGCATGTGGAAGCAATAGCATTACCTGTTTTTTTCCATTGTGTTATATTTCAGGTCTCCTTACCGTTCCATTAGCTAATGGAACGATGACATAACATGATTATCACAATTCTATTTCATGCATCATTGATTACAATGTATTTGAATAATTCATTCATTTTCACACAATAAGCACAAAGTTGTTTTTATTTGATCCAATCTGTAGTAAATCATAATATGAAAGACATTATGAAGTACTTATTCAATTCTTTTCATACTAAGTTTAGAAAAAAATAAATGTCATATATTAGGTTTGATTAGTCTAAAGAAAAAATTAGGGAGCTGTAATATCAGTCCTCTAGTAGATAACAAGCTGTTAGATTTCTCCACATCCACTGAAAGAGCAAAGAATAAAAACTGTCCACCAACATAACAGAAATTCTCGATCAGAATCAATATACATTGACTGCTCCATCTGTTATCCCAAGCTATGTCTACTCTGTAAGCCATCCTGAAACATATCTCATTAAGTCATGCACCACTGTGTGAAAAGAAAAATATTTAATATTGGTCACAGTCTTTACTGTATCTGCCTAACCCAGGTTTTTAGATACCCAAGTCACATCCACACTCACACCTACTAGCAGTCTAACATTTTTAAAAGCACGGCTTCTGTACAAAATTGTACTTGATGAAACTGTGCCTCAAATGGCTGGCAAAAAGCAATTCTGACCTGCAGGCAAAGGAACCTGAAAGCTGCTGTACAACATGAGCCTATTTCAGTCTCACCTGCCACGCTGGGGCAGACAGACACAGATGAATATCCAGTATTTCTGAAAAGACTATGTCAAACAGATCATAATTTGCAATAAGACATGGGCTTGAGAAAGGTGTATTAGAGAAGTTATTTGACTAATTGGTACATATTTTTAAACCCTTAGAATTAATATTTGAAATGGGTGAAATTGGTTACTTTTCCATTGAGGTTGGGGATTTTTCTTCCAAGCATTCAGTTCAGTAATCATAGACCGAAGCCAAGTCTACAATTCCATTTTGTTTTTGAAATAACACAGGAATTAAGCTTTCAGGGTTTTTTTCCCTTTACATCTGACTAAAGTAATACCCACCAATGCCAATAAAAAGTGATAATGCAGCATAGAACAGAAATGGATTTAAAATGTTAATAGAAGCTGCTTGTTAAATATATCAACATTACCAATAAAACTGTATGATTCATTCTACCCACCAGGTGGCATATGCCTCACATCTTGCTTCAAATACAGTCATACTTCAGTGACACGGCTGGAGGTCAGACTTCTTGTGTTTATTTTTCTTCTAATGTACACATTTAAATAACAGTTTAGAATTTATAGTTTCAACAAATGAGCAGGGGGGTTGGACTAGATGACCTTTGAAGGTCCCTTCCAACCCTAACCATTCTATGATTCTATGAAAGTACAGAAAAAAAAATGAATGAACTTCCACTTACAATAAAGCATAGTCATCTATGAGCTGTTTTCTCACCTAGCAAGGACATGCTAATACAGTTCTACGAGGAAAGTTGTACCTGTAAAACTATCCTTGCAGAGATTTGGTTCAGGATAAACACAGTTTACCACTATAGTTTGTCCAGAGCCTCTAATGAACTTGTACTGTCAAAGACTGCAGCAAGATAAAGATTTTATCATTATGAGTACCGTATCAGACATTCACAGTTCCTTATGATCTGAATAGACATACGTGTGTATCTGTGCATGGATATATGTATGTGTTCTGGTTTTGTAAGTGGGGGGAGGCCTAAGGTGGTAGCTTCTGTAGGAAACAGAAGTTGCTTCCCTTTGCTCAGTGGACTCAGCTGTGCCTAGGGCGCACTCGCTGCTGTCCAAGGCCAAGCCAATTGGTAGCAGAATGTTCGTGAAAACGCCTCCACGATAACGTATTTAAGAAGGGGAAAACACAAAAAAAAAGTAGAGATGACATGAAGAAGCTGAGCAGGGGCAGAGAGGGGGAGGCAAGAGCCTTGTGGGCCTTGCAGGCCTCACCCTCTGGCCTCCCGCCGGGTGGCTGACTGGGCCCAACTCGGCCCGGCACAGCTGCAAGAAGTAGAGAGGAGATGAGAAGTGAATAAGATGTAAAAAGATCCTGAGAGGCATCTGCCAGCCTGTTGTGAAGAATTTTTATTGTGAGAGGAATGGCTGCAGACACCAAGGTCACTGGAGAAGGAGGGGGAGGAGTAATGTGGCTCCTGGCCAGAATTTCCCTGCAGCCTGTGGTGATGACCATGGTGGAGCAGGTTGTCCCCCTGCAGCCCATGGAGGTCCACAGAGGGGCAGAGATCCACCTGCAGCCCATGAAGGACCCCACACCGGGGCAGGCGGATGCCTGAAGGAGGCTGTGGCCCATGGAGGGCCTGCTGGGGCAGCCGTTCTGTAGGGACAGCACCCTGTGGAAGAGATGACCCATGCCAGAGCAGTTTCACAAAGGACTGTGGCCCGTGGGAGGGACCCCACAACGGAGCAGAGGAGGAATATGAAGAGTTCTTCCCCCGACAACAAAGTAGCAGCGTGAAACAACGTGTGATGAACTGACCGCAACCCCCATTCCCTCTTCCCCCCTGTGCCGCTTGGGGGCAGGCGGGGAGGTAGTAGAGATAATGTTAAGCCCGGAAAGAGGGAGGGGTGGGGAGGAGGTTTATCTTGTTCTCTGTCTCATTCTCCTGCTAGTTTTAGTAATAAATCAATAGTTTTCCCCAAGTCAGTCTGTTTTGCCCATAACGGTGACTTTAAGGATTTCTCCCCATCCTTATCTCAAACCTCGAGCCGTTTTTTCTTATATTATCTCCCCCTATTCTCTTGGAGGGTAGGGGGAGTGAGAGAGAGACTGCATAGTCTGGTCCCAATCAGGGCTGAACTACGACAGTATGCAAACAAGGTCTAAGTGTAAATCAGTGATGACAGTTATGCAGATATTGTAGTTAAACAGAAATAAATCTTGTAAATATTTTCAGAGAGATTCAGTGGAATTTAGGCCCAAATTTTCAAATTGGACTCCTAAAATCAAACCTATAAATCCTTAATATTTCTAAATGTTGCTAGTCTGATTATGAGAAATACAAGGCATTCAGCATCTCTAAAATCATGATAGTTTTATCTAATAGACTAATTGTGAAATGTTGATGTCTAATTTAAATGCCTTTATTTCAAAATGTTGGCTATAACTTTTGAATACAACTAAAGTGTGAATTCCACCTTCAAAAAAGTATAATGAGAATTACTGTATAAACAAAGCTTTCTCACATCGTCTCTTCTCCTGATTTGGGGGATCAGCTCTGATAAAGAGTAGTTCAAACCTCCATGTTTTCTTTGACCGATGTTGGTCAGATCATTTGCATCTGTCCATGGTATTTGGCTAAGACAAAGGCACCATGTTAGACATCATGTCAACCACTAGTTGGCAACTTGCAACAATTAGCAAACAGGCCAGCCTTCACACAAAAGATCTACTAAGTCTCATGGTTCTACAGCCATTTGATCCAAGCAAGTCCTACGATCAAACTTTACTCAGGCAGGAAATAAAAAATGGAATTTCTTTTACGCCCTTCATTCTTACCTGGGTCTTGTGTTAATAAATGCAGAGGATCAACACCTGGACCACGTGTGTTAACAGACATACTAATAAGGAGATCCTCTAACTACAAAAGACCAGATGAAAGAGAAAATCAGATAATGTTCGTCAATAAACAGATGTTTCATGCTACAGAAAAACCGGTACCAGTGACTTGCTTATAGCACTTGCTTGCTTATACAAGTTAAAAATGAGAGAAGTACAAAAATTAGAACTGCAGAATGTTCACTGGCAACAAAACTCTATGGTCCTACAAAAACACTGTGGTTTCAAATTTCCAGTTAATAACCTGTCAGTGCTTAACCTATTTCTAATTTTATGGACCTTTTTTATTGGGGGGAAAAAAAAATCATAATGAGGCAAATATCTAGAAGAAAAAAATAATATGGCTTTCAATGTTACACAATAATCATTAATCTATTCTAGACAAACACACCCCAAACTACTGATTTTCCCACAATGGTAATCTTGACAATTCATTAAGAAGTTTTTTCCCAGTCTTAAGAGGGTCTTGAAGAAATTAACATCTTAGCATTTTGGCCTAACAACACAGCAAGAGTTTTTTCAAAAAGAAATATCTGGAAAACTTGAAGTTGTTTTACTGTCCTGCAGGCACACTGTGCCATCCAGCTCCTACTCTCCCAGCAGCCGCAGCTGCTCCAGATCCCTGGTACAGCAATGGGATTCCCTCCCAAGCAGCTGGAGCTGACACAGGCACAAACAGCACAGACAGAAGCTCTAGGATGTGATTCAACACAAGCCTAAGCAATAAGCAGCTGAGGTACGCTAACAGGAGGAACAGAGTTCCCTTCCCCCTCTTTAAATCTGGAGATAAAACGGTGGATGTGGAGGGTGTGTGAGCCCCTGTAATAACTCTGCCCAGGTCGGCAACGTTTCAGCAAACCATAGTTTTAGTGGGGTGGGACCCTGGGCTTAAATGCCCTCAGGCTACTCACAGTGCTGAAAGAAATCAGCATGCCTGACAAGAGGACCATAGTGAAGAAGGCAGCAGTTTAAAATCTGAAGTTGAAAGTTATCTATGCTGCAGCTTGTAGGGCAGAGGAGAGGGAGGCAATGAAACAGGACAGCATGGACATGGCCGAGCAGAGGCATGAGTTAGACTACAGATGACGTTACTATGCTGATGAGGCTTTTCATTTTAATTCCTTTTTTTTTTTAAATTACATTTAATGTCAACTTTTTCCTCTGATCTCCAAAAAACAAAACCAACTTATGGTCTAGGTTGTCTAGATTTGGGTCAGCATAGTATTTATCAACAGAACATAAAGCAAATAACCTGATCTCAGTCAAAAAAACTACAAAATTTGATCCACCCAAATCATGGACTCAGTCACGGGTTTCCAAGCTGTGATGCACGTATTATTAATGATACACAAATGTCACCTAAGCAACCAAACAACTCTTCTTGCATATGCATGTGCAAGTACTGCTGCTACCATGATAACGGTAATACATGAGCAAGATAAATTTGGGAGCTCTGCCCCTACTCCCTGGGAGAGAGATGGAAGTCTAAGTCTCTGGAAAGCATGGAGAGTCAAGATATCAACAGCAGTGTTGAATTTTCTGATATGCCTCATCTTAGTCTTCTCTTTGTTACTCTAAGCTTTCCAAAATTCTCATTCTATTTCATTATTTAATTTCATTTGTTGCTCAGATAAGAATGTTAAACTGATTTTTATCAAACCTGAGACTCAGTAACTCTTCCTGAACATCTGAATTTTTTAAACCAACAACCATTTTTAAAAAACATGTTATTTTCATCAGATATTTTCCAGAGCAGAAAACAGTCCCAGAAGAAACTCCTATGAAACATCATCTAATTAAAAACCCAAAAAGCTAGCAAAATAGCCCAGCTACTGAGCCTTGCCATGCTTGGCCTTGTCACACCAAGTCTTGCCAGGATGTCTCAGCTCGTAATGGTTTAGAAATCAAATGATGACTAACAATCTCTCTCCAGATTCTTTTAATTTTCTTCATATTTCTACTCGAAAGTGCAACCTTTATACATAACCATCATGATAGTACTAGCACTAGTTTACTAGTTTAGTTCTGGTTAGGTTTGGAAATAAGATTTTGTTGTTTTTTGTTCTTTACATTTCTAGAGTTCCAAAACTCAAAGAACTCTTTGTCAATCTCTTCTATTCTCTTCCCAAGTTTCTCAGAGAACACTGGCTCCTTTTCACTAGTTCTTTCAGTTAACTACCTTTCATATCTCATTAGCAAATTCTGCCCAGTACTGTTGAATCGATTTCCAGTTCTTTTACTCAATGAAAAAGGTTTCTCTCCTTTTTTTGTTCTCTTGGATCCACTGAGTCACAACCATATGGGTATTTCCTGCGAATCTGCTTTCATCTTGGCAGTTGTTTTGTGTTTCTTTGTTGGAGAAAGAGACTGGAGAAATTTCAATTAAGCAATGATCAGAGGAATCTGGTCATTAATGCCAAATATAAATACCAATTAGCAAATACTGCTTTTTTTCCAAATGAGTACAACATGACAAAAGTTACAAATGTACTATTCTCTATGATAGTTTGATGAAATGGACATTTAACTTCAGTCAAAAATACCAGTTCTTTTGGGAAGACAATTTCAGTCTAAAAGTGTAATACTACATACACGCACATGCACGTATCAGTCATCCGATGTGAAGTTTAAATACTGTTTACTAACCTTCACTGGAAAAAAATTTCTCAAAAAGAACATGGAAAGGAGGACCAAAAAGAGTCTAAAACCAAAATATAATAGCTATAAAGGGTACAGATGCTCCATGTAAATTTGTATGAGCTCAGCAGAGCTGGATGTAAGGATTACAGAAGCAGGAGTGCCCATTAAGATCACACAATTGCCTGAAGAAGGAACTTCAGCCTTAACTGTTAGACTTGGCTGAAGAGTAGATTGTGAATACTATCAAAACTACTACCTAGTAGTAGAGAACTAAAGGCAAATATATCGGGAAGTCTTTTCTCTATAGAAGACTGAAGGACAAAGGAGGCTCTATCAGTCTAGGTGATAGTAAGCAAGCTGAAGGTAAGTTCAAGAATGGCACTAGGGAACAAGAACAGACAACTACTGATAGGCCTGAAGTAAAGAGGGCAAAACTAGTTAGGAGGAGTTATAAAAACTGAGTGTTCAAGGCAGGAGGGGAACACTTGCCCCTTCCCCTCACATAATTTCATGAGAAACACCACGAAACACCATGGTTAGGAAGCCTAGAGAGAGAGAGAACATCTTTTGAGCCATCCACAAAAAGGAATTTGGGGAGAAGGAGCCTGGAAGAGCCATGGGGAAACGAAGACTGTGCAAGCTGCAGGGGTGAGCCTTTTCAAACGGCAACAGCTGGACCATACCCTAAGGTAAATGCTGTTAAGGCTGGCATTTGTAAAAGTCCACACTGCCCTAAAAACGGTATGAGATAAGGCCTACAAATGGCTAAAGAAAAAAAATAGTTGAGAGATACATCACCTTGTCCAGGGGAGCAAATGCGTGCTCTAAGGTCCTGGAGCTGGGACCTTCACCCCAGACAAAGCCCAAGCTCTTCCTCTGCTACTTTGTATTAAGAAACTCAGTGACCTAACAGGTAAGGAATATTTAAAGCCCTTAATTCATTGAGTTACGTGTTTTTCTATCATGCCAGAGGGCGCAGACCAAATAAGATCTGACTACTTAGGTCACAGGGAGGACTAAAGCAGAGCAAGGGACCGGTGATGCTGGCTGCCACGGACCAGCCTGCTACACTAGGACAAAAAAAAACCCAAAATGCAACAAGTGATCCTTACACAGTCCCACATAGTGACAAACTCAGTTCTGAAGACAGATGGCAATACTTTCATTACTATCTATGTAAAGACCTTTTGGGTTAGTAACTCATTTAAAGATCCTAAAGATGTCTGACACCAAGACAAAACTCAGCTGCTACATGTGTGGATGTGGAGTAAGCTCACCATGAACAAGAAGAAGCAAAGTGCACCGCACAAGCCAGTCCTAACAGACAGGTAATACACCAACTCTTCCTTGTCTTCCCTGGTAAACCTACCCTGCTTTATTCTGCAAAAATACATATACAAACTCAGTTCTAAAATTCCAGATTAGTTTGTACGATTACAAACATGAACACATCCTCTCTCCAAATCAGTCCAAAAACCTGGGGGTTGAGGGGGGGAGGTTGAACAGGACAATATGATGTAATGGTCAGGTCATTATGTTGATCATAGATCACATAAATCAAAATATTCTCATATGAACACAAAAACTTGGAACTGCTTAAAAAATTCCGTCACACACACCCAAATTCCCCAAACAAAGCTTTGCTCTGGTGTTAATGGATTAATTTTCTCGCATCAAATGAGCTCCCTGTGTAGCAAAAGCTTTGTAATCTATTAAAGATCCAGGTACAGCAAACAATACTTCATCTTCTGAATTCCATCATAATTTTACTTGTAACGGCATCCAAATTATCGTTTTAACCTTCTATCATTTTATAAAGGTAATTTTAATTCTGAAACAAACCATTGATGCATCTATCTCCTCAGCAGCTGAACCACTGGGAGGAAAAACAGGAAACAGCTGGTCAAAGCTAAAGCATGATGAGAAATGTGTTCAAAACTAAAAAAAAAAAAAAAAAAAAACAAAACAAAACACCACACATCCAAAAAAACCCTCAAAACTGATCATCATTTACCAAGGCTGTATTTGCAGTTTCAGTCTGCAAAGTTACTCAAGATAAATTCCTAATTTATAACGGAGAAGACTGATGAAAATTTTCTCTCAGGGGTCTTTTTCTTGATCCAACTCACAATTACATTTAGAACAATTCTCCATGGCTCAGATACATTCTCATGTTTTTGCTGAAAGACAAACTATTTAGAATTATCATTCAGACCTTTATTCAGCCTAGAAGTATTTCAGTGTTGATTGGCTACATACGTTTTTCCAATACTTGTTTTTTTTCTTTGGTCTTATGCATATAACTCTAAAATTACCAAATATTAACAGTCCAAACTGATGGGAAAATGTTTCTCTCTTTTTTCCCCCACTGGAAACTTAGGATGTGTCTCTTCGGCAGACTACAGAGCAGCACACAGCTACTAGTCCTGCTGAGATAAAAGAAAATTTAGCCACAGCATATGGAGAGTGTTTGGGAGAAATTTATCTTCTCCAAAACCTGAGTGAGCTCACTAACTGCCTCTAAGTCTATAGAACAGATGAGATCATCACGTGTTTGTAAAACAGCTAAGACAATAGATTTGAGTCCAGAAGGAGGGCTTCGAAGCAGTGTAGCAACAGGAACAGTAAACAATACCATATGCAACTGGAGAGTACTGAAGGAAGTTTTATATATCAAGTTAACGATCCCACCTGAATTATTTTACAATGCATTATACTTATTTATATAGACAATATTTTTAGTTTAAAACCACAGTTTTAAAACTGCTTAATATAAGTTTGGCATATGTCTGTTACAATGTTTGACATAAAATTCCGGTTCCCATGAAGGCAATAGCTCCATTTTGCACATGCTTCTTTTTCTCCCTCCAAGTAACATTATCCAAACAGGAGATTTTAACTAGATTACAATATGACCAGAATTTCACCCATTCTCTAATACTTGAAGGGAGTTCCTAAACACTTTAAGAACTCAGACTGCTGTAACATAAAACTAGAGCAGCTGATAATACATCCTTTGTTTTGCCCACACTTTACTAGTCAAGGTCTGTATCTGTTGTGATTTCCTGAAAATAATTTTTAAAGTGTCAGGAGAATAAAATAATCATGAAGAGTACATTAGAATCACTTTTAATCATCTTAAAAGAAGCTCACATTATTTTACTGTGGATTCAAAGCCCAAATGGTGGCAATAGTCAACAAGAATTACAGACACTGGGCGGGAAAAAAAAAAAGTCTTCCATTTTCACAAGAGTTAATTAGATTATTCAGAGTCCCGCAACAAGTCTATGTGCCAGTTTCAAGATATAAACAAACTTTTTCATTACTGTTGCACATTTCCATACTATGACAAGCAAACTTATCTGTAGGTACCTATCTTTCTGTATTTGCTATACTAAGGAAACCTTTAAGTTTTTACAATAAGTATTGTAATTCTAGAGACGGAAAAACTCTCCTGAACTTCACATAAATGTGAGGACAAGAATATTACCTGTAAGTAAGAATTATCACAAGTCAATTCAATCTATTTTCCTCTCTCATACTCAGCTAGGGGATTGATGAGTGCATCTCAAAAGTGAGTCTTCAATCTCAGTTCAAAAATTATCATATCTGGTTATAGGTCAAAACATTTTTAAAATGCATACTTTCACACAAGTCGCAGGACAATACGAGCACTGTCTGATACATGTGTTTTGCAGGTAAGGAATAGTTTCTAACTATAAAATTTTCTAGGAAATTATTAGCAGAATTAAAAAAAAAGAAGTAGTTACAAATGCCAGGGCTGAACGTTTATGTCTGCAGTGCTGCCCCACTTCTGACACTCCTGATGAAAGCTGTATGCTGTCACACTGCCATGAGTCATGCTGGTTCCAACTGCTGCATTGATGTAATTAGCTTTGGTTGGTGCGGGAGCACCCTCACAGCTCTCCTGTCCCTTGATACTCCAGCTCATATGTACTTGGACAGTACCTAACAGCTGTATTATGTTCAGTTGTTATTCCTTTTTTAAAGCTGTCACCAGTCTTTATTTTCAAGCAGAATTCTTTGTGACCAGAGACTTATAACCATACTATATCAGATCACTTCTCCCAAAGAGAGAAAACAAACAGTCTCGTATCCCATGGAGGATGACTTTGATACTGTGGCAAGTATAATTTTACAGTAGAGATTTTCCCTGTAAGTTCTCAAAATTACCAATTACCGTCAACCCAAGCTTATTCTATTTTAGAAAACTTTCTTTTTAAAAGATCCTGAAAGACTGTAGAAAAGCAAAATAAATTAACATGTATATGAAATCTCATAAATTCAGATTTTAATTATTCACTCACCAGCACAGTGATCTTTATACAGCACAGTTTTTATTCACTAATACCAAAGTAAACAACCCAAACTTTTCAACAGTTCATATAGGTAACGGAGATAACTTAGCTTCAACTGAGAAAGAATTTAGAAGAGTGTCCAACTCTAACACTCTAAAATGAACACTCTTTAATGTGCTGCAGGGAGATTTTCTAAAACAGATCTTCATGCTTCTTTACAGTTAATGAACAGTCACTAGAAGGAAAGTCAGAAAATGTGGAAAAACTGAAGGCATAATATATTGCTCTTGCCAAGACTCCCACACTACTGGCTCTAAATACCTAAGAGTGCTCACAGCTAAAACTTATTGTTCACAGTTTGGCCCAAAACTGTTAAAGCTACAAGGCAACTACAAAATAATACAAAGTATTAAGAGATTTATCTCTAATTCTATCACACATTATGGTAATAAAATTGACTGCTTCCACAGATAGAGGGTAAATTCGCTATTTTTAAAGCTAGCCTTTAAAACTGGAGTAATTCAACCCAAAGCAAATATAAGTATAAAGCAGCATTTAACAAAGTTCAATTTATTTTTACAGCACTTACTGAAGGGAAAAAAAAATTTCATGCCTACTTGGCTTCTACTTTGCTTCCTTGATTTTCTTCCAAATAGTCAATTTTGCTCATGAACCTTTTTCTTCAAACAAAAGACTCTTACACAAAAAAAAAAAAAACCCAAGAAACATAGGGTCCAGGTAGAACAAAAACCAGCTCATCCATACCTACTAACTACTTTAACATATGAATATAAGCCTTTATATCTAAAAATATGGTGACATTAGTAACAGGCAAAATACTCATGCATAGTCAGATTAAAAAAAAAATACTGTTAGACTGGAGGAGAAGCCCAACCACTTGCAGATTATTTGCTTTATGTCATTTTTTCCTGTAAGTTCTTTTCAGCATGTTGGACTAGAAATTTTATCTCAAAGTAGAAAAATGAAAAATCTCAAACCTCAAATCTCTTTGTAATCCACAATATAGAATTACAAACTATCTTTTTTTAAAAAATAAAAGTACAAGTAGAGCACAAACTTTATGATAAAGAGCAGTGTTAAATTTTAGGTATGCATGTAAAATGGGGAGAGAAGAGAGTCAAAGTCCATTTTAAAAATTCCACCTTTTAAAATATGGAGCAAGAAGGAAACATCTGTGGCAAAATCATATAATCCTAACAGAAAGATGATATCACAGCAAATCTAGACCTGAGATTCCTTTAGATACAATTAAAAATAACCAAAAACTGAAAGCCTGTAAGAATATAATTTTTAGCCTACTCTGAGGGTTGTGAATTTCACAGAGTTTGGCACTAATAAGACTTCTATTGCCAGGTGATTTCATGTGGCCACTCCAATAAGTTGTGTCTTTTCTACCAAATTAGATCAGTCAATCTGACTGAAACACAGCACAAGGACTCTTATGCTTATTATTATTATTATAATTAGAATTACAGAATGGTTTGGGTTGGAAGGGACCTTTAAAGGTTATTTAGTCCAAGCCCCCTGCAAGGAGCAGGGGCATCTCCAACCAGATCAGGTTGCTCACAGAGGGTAAGTCAGATGCTTTCAAGTTTTTGTTTCAGTTCTTAAGAATCAACATAGGCCTCTTCATTATATAGATTATGTTTTGAATACACTGGAAAAGTGTATCTTCCAAGATAATACTACATAAAAGAGAGGGTGATCGTATTCATTCTGACAAAATATTGACAATAAAAGGCTACGATTAACCCGACACCTGAGAAAAGCAACAAAAAATGTTCTTCTGAACACAGCACTACTAACCCTTCCTTTGTTCATAAACATACGTTAGCATTTGATGCAAAGTGCTCCTGTGTTTAGCTAGTGCAACTGGTTGTCAAAACAGTCAAAGCTGATGTTATTTCCATGACTGATAGTGAAATACTCTATCTATCTGTATTTTCAGAAATGCCAGAAAAGCATGCAACATAAAAACACATTGACTAGAGCTGCTGATACACCTCAGGGGGGGCGGGGAGGGGTGGAAGGAAATCAAGGTCTTTATAGCTTCAGAATTAAAACTAACATTTATATTCATTACAAAATATTAATTCAGAAATAATAATCAATTCTAAATAAAAAGAAAGATTCAGATAAATACTATGTATTAAACAGAAAATACTTATGCCTGGCTCTGTTTCTTTAAAAATACCATCCAAGATGACTATTTTAGATACTGCATCAATAAAATAGGACAATAAAAATTCCTTACCTCCAAATCTTTTCTCTCCTTAACTCTTTGTTAACAGATGTCACCAACGGACTATAACTCAACTTTATGGACATAAAGAAATCTTAATACAAGACTCCTTACATTAGCCATGCATAATAAAAACTCCTTGCATTACGGTGATTTTATACATGAATCATAAAAACGCTATGGACACAACATGGAAAAAATACCTGATGCTAACAGATGCTTAACTACTATACCAAAATATTACATTAACTATGAAACACTCCTACACGATATATCTGTAGTAAAATCATTACTCTATCTGGAAACAGATGTGGGGGCAATCAAGTTTTTTTTTTTAATTGTTGCTTTACTAGTTTACAATTTAATAGTTGCTTTATTACATGTCAGTAGCACCTTAGCAGCTACGAAGAGCAGAGGATAGATTAGTGTGCTAACTTCTATCTGAGCAGATTTAAGCAAGCCAGCAGAATTCTTGTTTCTTAAAGCTCAAACTACTGGCATCAGGAACGCAATGACACAACAATGATGCTACTGACGCCGAAAAAAATAAGCTTAATTAAAGAATTCAGCTATTAGGCATTGCAACTATGTTGTTGCAGCTGGCATCTGGAAGTCACATACCGAGTTTGAGAG
This sequence comes from Chlamydotis macqueenii, assembly GCF_036417535.1. Lineage (NCBI taxonomy): Eukaryota > Metazoa > Chordata > Aves > Otidiformes > Otididae > Chlamydotis > Chlamydotis macqueenii. Next base: position 22,182,160 of record NC_141562.1, read on the forward strand.
AATCACTATGCAATAGTCTAGAGAGCTGCTCAAATTTAATATATTAGTCAATGGTGGACCTGGCTACTTTTGTCGTATTACATTACCACTACTGCAGAAATACCAAGAAATATCAGAAATATCGGGGGGGGGTGGGGGGGTGGGGGGAAGGCACACTTCAGCACTATGAACCTAACATCTCACAGACACAGATAGTTCCATGATTCCAGAAAATCTGACGTTTGTAATTAGTCAGATTGCTAAGATGATGCAGCTGAGCTGAACCCAAGTAGCAGACACACTGTGCCAGGCCAAGCAAAGCCAACACCAAAGCTTGCAGTCTCATTATTTGTTTCTGTAGCAAAATCTCCGCATTTGCAACATTTTTAATACGTGCCACTGTGAGGGACTTGCATTGTTCCAACATGGACAAGCAAGCTTCTCACAAACAGATACTACAGCCATGTTACACACATCCATCTGGTAAAGGTAAGTACTGCACTGTACACAGCTGCAAAAACTACATGCAAAATTAGAAAAAAATATTCAACATAAAAATCTTCTCTTTTCATAGAATGCATACATTAAATACAGAGCACAGCAGTCTAAATCTGCATATAAAAATATCTATAAACAACAGTCATATGCTATGTTTAAAAAAAATACAATTTCATGTATTTTCTATATAATCCAAATCCTCAGTCCCACCTTCCTATGTAGGGAAAGAAAAAAAGAAGAAAAAAATATTCAGTAAGACAACAGTTCAGTGCCTTTCCTTCACTAGCACTAGAATTTTTATGTGAGGGATATGCACAAATGAGACCCACATTTTCCTACTTACAACATAAAGGTCTCTATTGTTCCATGTTACACCAGTACTGCTATGAAAACTTAATTTCTCCAACTTTTTTTCCCCTTGAAGAACAGAACTACTGTTCACTTAGCTGTTCCAAACAGAACGCATGCTCTAAGGGTGAGATAAGGGGGAAAAAAAGAACAAATTACCACATTCATTTACTACTTTCGCCTTCCTTTGATTATTAGCATGAAAGCTTCCTACAAATGCTCGTAATTCATTAAATTATTTTAACCCAGTGCATATATTCAACAGGTCCATATATTTGACATATCCACTTAGTTCATTTCTATGTTTGTGTAAAAACCATCTATAATGCTAATAATATTAGCCATAAACAGACAGATATTATTGCAGAAATAATATTTGACATTAAAATAACAGATAAATAATGCTAAGAATAAGTGATGCATATTATAGATAAAGATATTAAATAGAGAGGTTGATAAGAAAAATAGTTGTAGTCACCATTTGGAAGAAGAAAGACTTATAAACATGTGGTTTTAAGCTTTTTCAGACAATGAGAAAAGATTCTGTGCATTGTAATTAGAGTGCTTTACACTGCCTGTTAATATTTTGTTCGTTTGTAGACAGAATTTTTCCTATTTAAATAATTACTCAGTATTTATTAAATTTCTTTGAGTTTCTACATGTTCTACAAAAAAACCTTCAAATTAAAGCCCCCACATCCCAAAATGCTATACATTCAGTATTATGCAGCAGCGGTGGTAAACGGTGAAGCAGGCATGCATGTTAAGAGCTAAGGAACTCAAGTCAAATTGGAAATGCCTGATGAAGAGACCTAAACGTATCCTTCCCTTTTCATACCTGTATAAACAAAAATTATGCTAGATCTCAGCTACAAAGCCTTTTCCCTTTTCTCCCCTAAAAAAGCTTCTAATGATAATACAAACTTATTGAGTAGACATCACGTTAGGAAAATACACAGCTCATATACATCCCTTCATCAGAGCGTGACCATTCACCACGCAAGGCGTGTGCTGCACCAGCAAGCTGGTAGTTCCACTGACGAGGATAGTGAATATCACAATAACAAACAGCACCACAAATGGAAAAAAATACTAGTTTCTAGAAGGATATGAAGATATTACTGAAGGGCACAACTGTCATGGAGCTCCTGAGTTACCAAGTCCACTCTTCTGTTATCAGTGACAAAATTTCATATAATCCATTTCATCAATTTTATGGTCGGACTCAAGGATCTTAAAGGTCGTTTCCAACCTAAAGGATTCTACGCATGTAAGCAAGTTTTCCTCCATTTCAGTCCTACTGCAAGCTGCTGCAGAGTCTGAGCACTGACGGCTAGAAATTTCTTCCAGTTTTCAACCTACATTTATTCAGGACCAGCTTATGAGCATAACTTATCTGACCACAATCTCCTTTACCTTGGTTATTTTCCCCTCCCTAGAGCTTATTCACACATTTTAACAGAAAAAAAAAAAAATCACACCTCCTATTTTTGCCAAGCTCAGTAAACCTCTTTTCTCTTACTCTTCTTGAAGAAGTTTCTCTTGCTGCGATTATCTTGCTGGCCTTTCTTTCTCAGTAGTCACATTTCAGATGAATCCTTGAGAATCAGTGGTCAAAATATCTTTTTTCAATTCCAAAGACAACTATTGAATTTCTGCCATCACAGAAAATCTTTCACTACTTAAAACAATTCATTAAGGATGTGCTACGTCATTTCTACAATAACAATTTATGCATTCATGATTTCACTGTAAACTTAGAATTGTTTGTATTATCTAATTAAAGAGAACACAAATCAGAGCAATATCAGCATTTTAATATACATTATTCAACTATTACATTTTTAAAGTTATTTTTTGCAAGTGTAAAGCATCATAAATATCAGTAACTTGGGGAAAATACTATGCTTTCTTTTTTAGAGCAACAACAATTTTCACTGTGATCTACTACTGCTACTTATCATTTTATACAATTTATTCCATTGAATTATTATATCATTAATATATCCATCAAATGTTTATATACACATATATGCCATATATATAGAACTATGTTTATCTAGAATATCGATTAATACATCTATTTTTACATATATTTATATAAATATAAATGTGTATTATATACATTTTCTATTTAAAATATAAATATCTATTAAATGTGTATGTATTTTTCTATCTGTATATAGGTATATTACATTCATATATATAATATATATCAGGATATAAATTTATACATACATCTATGTATAGATATGCAGTCATACATTTTATATAGATATATTTATATACATACATATGTATGTATAAATTTTATACAAATATAAAATTACACATTTTACCTCATGCCTATTTTAAACCAAAATGAGTTTTAAAGGATGAGAATACATTCTTCTGAAAACCAGTGTTCAGCATGGTTAAATGAAATATCCTATTCAGTGGTCCTAAGTGTTTACTAGTCGAAGGCACTTTTTTTTTTTTTTTTTATGGTATCAAAACTTTTACAGGGCCGGAGAGGGGGGAAACAAACACTAAGAAAAGCTTACCTCATACCATGAAGACTTCTCAAGAAAGGATTTAAATTCCCATTTTATTAAGGACTGAATTATAGTTAGTTGTTCTGTTGTAATCCTAGAAAGCTTCAAGCCACTGTTGTTTCTCCTTTGCTCAACATAATTCCAAGCAATGTTCCCTATGTGCCCTGAAGGTAAAGTCCTAACAATTGCTCTCGTTCCAGTATAAACTGATTTTTTAACCTCTTTATCATTTTTACAGAAACGTCTTATTAATAAAGTAGAACGCTCCTTTTTGTTTCTAAAAAAATCCTCTTCCATCTCTTCTTCACAGTTATCATTACAGTCCTCAAAATGGCTCAGAAAAGGTTTTGAGGGCATTCTTCCAGTAAAGTTATTTCCACAGAAGTTGTGACCTGAGCACGCCACTTTACTCTTTTGTGGTGCTCGTTCCAGACATAAATACTTATCCCTTAAAGCATCTTCATACAACTGCTGCCCATTTTCATTCTCACAATTATTTGTCAACTCCATTAATCTGCAAGTGCAAGCTGGGGAACCAGTGGTGTTACCATTGCCAACGCTCACTGGCTGTAGGCTGTCATCCAAAATGAAGCTCTTGTGTAAACTGCACAAAGACTTTGATATATTCCTTTCACTAGCACAATGAAAGTGAAAAAAGGCCACTTTATCAGTATCATTGGTGTCATTCTTATTTACTGCTGCCTGGCTTCTTAATGAAGGTCCATTCATTTTCAACTGAATTTCAGCAAGCATGGCTCTTTCCAGTGAAACAGGAATTCCAGTTTCCAGGCATGCCTCTCTCCCTGCTAAAGGATCACAAGATTTATACAACTGGCTGCACGGGATATTGCTCTTGTAGTTTTTCTGTACCATGTTACAGTTAATGTTAAGAAATTCCACTGAATCAGGGATGGAGCTCTCCCAGAGGTTTTCATTACTATTGTTATTAGTCAGTTGTTCTTTCGCCAGTGAGAATATTTTGGGCACTGAGCCCTGAAGGCTTTCTTCTTCAAGTCTGTGTAAGTATGAGAGCGCGTGTGTTGTTTGCCTTCCCGGACTGGCAGTATGTCTTTTTATAACACTGGTGTCCAAAGCATTTTCAGTATTTTCATCTCCAGCTGACTGAGCAGGTATCACTTTACCCTGTACCACAGAGACGAGAACAGACGCTGTCACTTCCTCAGAGGTCATCTTGACACAGTCTTTAGTTGCTGGATGTGTGCTGGGGATGGGGGGGCACGTTGTCTATCAATCCTCACATTATTATTTCAGTGTAATAAGAAACTCAGTGCTAAATAATCAGGGAACATATGGTAAAATACACATTGACGATTTGTTCTTTTTGAACTGGGTTTTTAAAAAAAAGTAATATTTTGGTCTGTTGGGCTATGAGGCCTTCCCAGCCTTGGATTACTGGAGTGAAACATAAACATTTTGAAACCAGCTTCTTATCGCGGTGTAGCCATTCTGCTTGTCTCTTCGCACAATTAATTCTTCTATCATGTGTAGCGCACGCACTGCTGCCTCCAGTTGTAGAAGATGGCCAAACACATAATCCATGTCAAAGGTTGTTTTTCTGTAAAGAAAAGAATATATATATTGAACAGAATCCATGGTATAAAATTCACTGTCACAACTACAACAGAAAGATTTTTTTTTTTTTTTTTTTTTTTACATAAAGAGAAGGAACACAAAACAACAGAAGTTAATGATACTGAGAGAATTCCATAATACACATTTAAACCTGTCTTAAAGTCTCACTTTACAATTTGGGGAAATCACAGTCATGTTTTGCATATTTAAACAGCTGTCTTCACTTCACTATGAAAAGCTACATGGCTGCAGAAAACAAATTTTACTGAAGCTGCAACACTGAAATTGAACATAGATGATATATACAAAGAGAAAAAAGGAAATGCTTTTTCTGTATTTTTTCTGACTTGTAGCCAGAATAACTTACAACATTTTGAAGAACAAAATCATTTTTAAATCTACACTGTATTTTAACACCAGTTATTTTCCTGTTCAGAATTGAACTCTATCACAACTACAATGGTTTTGATATTACGTGGTTTTTGGGTTTCGTTAAACTTTATGTTGTTAGCACACAAGCATGAAGAAAACAGTAATTTTGCCAGAAGTTTATGACTGAAAAAGCATGAAGGCAGAGTAGGGTAAAAGACAGAAATATTATCAACAATCTTTTTGATCCCTTTACTCACATGCCTTAAGCTAAGAAGTTAACCTGCCCTTCAACTTTCCCATTAATTCTCAGCTTCTTTCCTGCAATTAGCATGGTAGAAGTAAATCTTGGAATCAGAAAACAAAAGGTTACAGATAGTTCAACAAAGGGAACAGAAGAATAAAAGAGACAGACCCAGATAAACCATGGTGAATTAAAATTAATGTATTTCTATTTATCATATTTAATGTTTATTTTAAAATATTGTGTATTATGAAAAATGCTGAAAATGCAGAAAGTTATAATAAGGCCTAAGTTTACTAAAACAGTCTAAATTCAAAACAAACAAGCAAAAAATATGACTTTGAAACTTCAGTAGCAAAACATATCACAAAATTGAGGCAAATCATTGGCTAGGTACAACAACTAGAGATTACAGAACTTATCAATAAAATGCTGACCTAGGCACTATCTACACAAGCAGAAGGAACGACCTTCAGTTCAGTTCACGCAGTTTAGCTAAGCATAACAGCGAAACCGTCTGTAGCTGATAAAACAACTAGGAATGATGAGGGGGATACAATCAGGAAAGTTTAATAGTCAAAGTAATTTGAAATGTAAAATCTATTTTGATACTCAAGTAACTATGACTAACGATTTTATTTCAAAAACTTTTAGAGTGTCAGCTTTCATTTTTATTGATTACTAATCTTCATCCAAAAGCACTTTGGCACAAATCAAAAGGGTTAGTTAATAGGATATTTGATATACTGTTTTCTGACACAATGAAATGCAAAAGTGTAACCAAATGTATCACTTTTCTTGCAGGCTTCTCAAAAAGGAAAAACAAATTTTAGAAAAGTTACATTTCACTCCAAATACACAGCTTAAAAGTTTGCTAGCCAGTAAACAGCATACTTTCTTCAGGAACAAGACTTAAACTGGGGTCACATTTCCAACACAGTTCACACTGCGCCCCATAAAACACTGCGACAGCACAACTGTAGAGGACATACAATGAGAAACCAACACCCAAGTAATTCTTAAGTCTGTATTCCCTGATAGTCCCTATTTCATTAAATTGTACCCTAAAATTAATTTTAGTTCAATTTCTTCAATCTTAACTATTTCCCTTTAAAAGACAAAACAAAACAACACCCTTAAGCACACACACACCCCAACGAGGAGAGTACCTCAGCAATTATCTTATTCTGCCATTTCCTATCCCTCTTCCTTGTCCTCCTTCCTCTTCCAGTTCCCAGATAACAACTTACGTAACTTTTTGCCACTACACACTTGAAGAAAACTGCAAGCAATCCATCTAGAAATGTTCCCATCATATTTCTTCTGTCAACCATCCTGTGCTTTCAAGTCCAAATCTACATACGATGATGCTGATCAAAAAAAAAAGAAAGATCTAGGAAATGCCAGAAGGAGAAGCAGCTGGTTTTTTTTTTCTTGCTCTCTTACTCGTAAGTGTCTTTGTTGCTACATCAATCTTGTAAAAGGCATAAAACGTGTACGTGTATTAGTAATAGCCTTCAGTACTGATTTTTGAAGAATTTCTCTCATCTATCAAAACATCTCAGTCTACTGATTCATCTTTCCTGTCTGCATCAGAAAAATTCCAGGTAATCCAATGAAAATACAAGCCACCAAAATATATTCATAAATGTGCTCTCTGTAACATTACTAAGCCAGTAATAAAAATTAATGGAATAGGTTGTCACTGCAAAGAATATACTGCTTATTATACTGGCCATCAAATTAAATTCTTACAAAACAACATCACTCCACAAGGCAAAAAAGACAACATCATCATGCAACTTTAACATCACAAAAATGACCATGCATGTCAACTTGAATTTTTTTACATCATTCTTTATAGAGAAACATAAAAAAAAAAATCATAGCACTGATTTGCTTCTAAATAATAAAACCAGAGGTCCATTTATATCTGAGCCTCCATCCACAAAGCTTATTCTGAGGCCAGGACTGCCCTTTCACAGTCCTCTTTCCTTCAACATCATTCCCTCACCTCTCTCTTATGCCAGTGTCCCCACACTTGTCTTCCCCAAATTGCTGCTCTCAGATCTTTTTCTTTCTCTAGAAATTTTATCTCAAATCTTCCCCATGAGTGGTTTTGTTGGTCACCTCTCTCCTGAACTCCAGAAGCTACATGCCTGCCCATTTCTCTATACCAGCATCAATCTTCTCTCTACCCATGCCAATGTCTAAAATTCATCTCATGGAGAATAATGTCCGCTTAAGAAGCTCCCTGTCTATGTCCAGCTGTTCTCATCCCCTCATGACCATTGCAACGTGATAGGGAACTGATCTATCTCAGGAATTTTTTGCTCAAGTTATTTGACAGCTAGATCATTTTCCCAATCCAGTTCATATATTGTACTAACATGTGTGCTACAGCAGCACCAGGGAGAAAATGAGCAGCATGGGGAAGGGAGGAAAATGCTGCTTAAGTTAGTTTACACATTTCTGCAAACGTAATTTGATGTTTCAACTATGTCAATCTTGCAGGTAACTGCCACCAAAGCTGGCAGACTTGCTCTTCCCCTCACTCTTTACCTTTGGACCTCGTTTCCCCCATTTCATGCATCTAGAGATCATGAGTCCACAAAGTTAAGCTGATTCAGCTGGCTGATTTGTCAGGAAACTATTCTTTTCATCCAAATGAACTGACTCACCTTGTGGCCGCATGATCACTATATTCCATGAAAGGGAAACATTAGGAACGCCTGCTAGGGACCACACATCTCAGTAGTAGCTTCAGTTTAGATCATGTTTGCTATCATGCCAAAATGCATCCTGAACATAACAGACTAAGAGAAAAGTTATCTAGTGTACACATATGCTAAAATCTCACAAAATAACAAGTGAAAACCATAATGGTAGAGCCTCTCTGGTCTACAGACAACTGCAAAAATATCTGAAACTGCGGCTCTGCTGAACAGATGAAAAGGGTTTCATGTGTCCCCCATCACACTCTTCTCTGTCTCTGCTTTCCACTGTAATCAACAGATTTCAATTCACTGTGCCCAGCAAATTCCTTAAGCTGCTGGAATTCATTAAGCATGTTATGAAGTGCGTTAACAGAGTGATAATATGCTATCAAGTGTAAAACTCACAAGCTCAACCAATAAAACAGTATTTTCTAACTTTCTGTAAAATAGCAGAATTATCACTCCCTGAGGCTTCCCTGACTTGCCTATCTGCATCTGCGTGGCCAAAGCCTAGATTCTCATATAAACATACACATGCATTTGAATATTAAAACAATGCTCAAATTATTCAAAATCACATTCTTCCTGTTGCACATTCAACACAAAACACACTGATTCACAGTTAAATATGAAAGCACTTGAAATAGACAGCTAAGCCTGCAAGTGTATTCAACACATGCTGACATTTTCCAAAGCCACTAGATTAGCTGATGAAATCCATTAATAACTACACTGGTTCATTTTACAAGGCTTAAGTTATGTCAGAAATGTAACGTGCTCCTTCTATCAGTAAAGGAAAGTAAAAATATAAGAAACTAGATCCAACGTTAGTGAATCATCCTGGATGCAGAGGTCAGCCAACAGAGACAAATGAATAATGAAAATAAACAATCTGGCAACCTTTCAGCACATGCATTCACAAAATGTATTAAGTCTGAAAACATGTGACAAAACTAATTTGTCTACTTATTTATTTTTTTTACACTGCTACAGACACTTTAAGACTTAAAGTCCAAGCTGGCTCTAGTTAGTAATAATAATAATTAATAATAATATTGAATAATTGTTTATTCCCCAGCCATCTGCAACAGTCTAGGTAAAATATTCAACATAATCAAAGACTATAAAAGTATTAATTTACTATCAGTTTAATCTATAATTCATTACTCAAGCTAATTTCCTGTTGAAGTCAGCAGGAAAATTGCTTCAGAGAAAAAAAAAAAAAAAACCAACAGATCATCTTAAGCCTTCCACTATTATTTAGTCTAAAGAAAGGGATATGAAGGATCAGAACCATCGCATGATGTGGTAAGTTAGAAAGCCTTTCAACTCTAGACTGTCAAGGGAAAGACATTTAGATAAATATTTGAGGATGCTGATTGGACTGTGCAAAGAAGCAGCAACTGTACGAGGGGCATGGAGGGGATGGGTCTCGTGGTAAAGACAGGGGTTGATTAGAGAAGTTGCATGCTGCCAGAGATGCTAAATGCAATTCGGTACGTAGGATGCTGTGGGAGCTTCACAGGGAACTTGATGAATGTCCAGTAGGGGCCACGATTACGAGTGCAGAGACTGAGGGGGTTGACAAACAGGTATTACAAAACACACACTATTGGTTTCCATGGGCAAACTGCTATTGGACTGGGACAGAAGGTAATTCAAGACAGCTACAGGGCAAACGGAGGTGGCCTGACAATCCTCCCTTCTTCCCTCGCTATGCTGGGACATCCATAACTACCCCAACTTTCATCCTACATGTTACATGCACATGGTGACTATCTATCCTAAACAAGAGACGTTTCAGCATACAGAAAAAAACACAACCACCAAATAATTATATTAATTAATTCAAATTAATAAATATTTACACAGCATCTAAAACACAAGCAATCAATGAGTAAGAGATTCTTGGGAAACAGTAAACTACCAAAATAATTTGGCACAGTAAGTGGATACAAAACGATTCATCATTTCACTCACGTCACCCCAACAACTTTGTTTAAACAATATAATCCCAGTTCAAGCTCTTAAGGAAACAACTGATTCATGAGGAAAGTTTTTGTATACTACAAATATCCATATTAAAAAAAAAAAATTTTTTTTTTTAGTAAATAAGCTACGGTTTGTTCCAGACCAATTCCTTGAAAAGAATAAGAAAACCACATTTATTAACTCCTCTTTAATTTATCCTGTATCAGGCACACTATTGGTTTTTCACTACACTGCCTTATTTCAGAAAAAAAAGCAGAATATACCAGTACAAGAACAGGGTACCAATGTGTCAATACCAGTTTTCTAAACCTTTCTTCTGCCCAGGGAACCACAGGCAAACAGTAAGGAGGAAACAGCCAGACTCTTAAGAATAACTCAAGATGTGCACAAACCCTATTTGAACAGTTGGAAGCAAGTTATAACAACATTTTATTTGGCACAAGAGCATCGTGCAGAACCTCAGATTTACCACCAGTGTCTGTGTTTCAACAACAAAAAAAAAATCTTGAAGAACTACAGTATTTATATATCCTGTCAATTTGGAGTCTTTTTTCTAATTTCTAGAATACTACTCTAAACATGATTAAGTATTAGATGTCTTGAACTACGCAAATGTCTACCAGATGGTGAATCCTCTCAATTGCCTCATCACTCATCACTGCACCAGGCAGAATCTGAAGCTACTGCCGAATACCAGTTCCACTCTTCATTTCTTTACAGAAATTCCTTTTCTGTAGGAGGAGAGGCAGTGAGAGAACCCAAGACTGAATTTATCTTACTGTCAGGGTCAGTTCTTTCTTTCTTTCTAGACCTGATCTGCAATAAGCTGTTTAAATTAAATTTTCTGTTCAGTGGTTACTTGAATTTCATGCTAACTGACCTTATCTGAAAGCTGTAATCTCATTACCGGCACACAGATGAACGAGTCCTTCTACCCAAGATGCATGACAACTCTATCAATGGCTGGATTATCGTTCTCCACCTTTGAACAAGTACTTCCGGAATAATTTCCTTAAATTTTTTAAGAACTCTGAAAAGAGGCTCAAATGGGTGAAAAAGATTTCGGAGTACTGAGTCTCCCACTCATAGGGAAAGGGAGTGCAGCAGAATTTAAAATAAAAATCTTCAAAGTGCAAAATTCAACAAACTTGACACTGGTAAGTAGACTCGTTTGGAAAGATCAGAAAAACTGGAAAGGAATACAAAGTAATTGACAATTAATAAAAGATATTAGATAAAAGACAAGGACAAACAATGTTTATGCAGAAGAAAAATAGGAAATACAGTAAGAAGTAAAATAAATATTGGGGGGTGGGGAGGGGAGCAGGTAAAAGACAAATGACCAGAGCACCACGATTTATTTTAAGATCTGAGAATTTGTAAAGGAATGATACAAACCATGCAAAAAAGGACAGGACTAAAAATGAGGTTTGAGGTTTAAGCCAACTTACTGGCAGGCTCTGGCCAAAGTAGCTGATCGCTCATTCCCTGTCACAGCCAGTGACGTATTTTCACTGTCTCCTGAACATCAGCTCCTGCAGGACAGGAATCAACTGATCCAGAGGAAAACTAACCCAGGAAAAAAGAAAGACTAGTCTTCAGGCAGGATTATCGGATGCTGCTCACAAACTATCATACAAGTTGACAGAGACAGCGCAAGCACAAAGCAGGGCAGAGATCAGAGGGCAAATCCAAGACCAAAGCGGAAATGTATCTGCAGCATCTCACATCGAGACAGCTTTGATAAGTCACCAAACTACACCCTAAAAATTAATCTATAGGAACATAGACATGTAAGTATAAAACATTGGAGAGATTAAGGCAACACAAGTTACAACTAACAAACAAGATAAAACACAACAGAGTAAAGACCATAAGGAAAGTTCCATTACTTAAATGTAACAAGAAACAGTAAGATTGGTGCTAGCTGAAATGTTCAACCATTTTTTCAGAATTCAGATGTTATCCTCTGCTCCACTGGAATTACTCACCAAATTTATTATTTATAGATTCAACACAGCTAGAAAATCGAATTGCTCTGAAGGAGATTTGAAAACTCCATTACCAAAACCAAATATGTACCACTGATCTTGAAAATCAGGGGCATCAACTCTATTCTCCAAATTTATATTCTTCAGAGTTAATAACTATAGTCACAAAATGAATCAATTCCCTGTCTCTTATCAGATCATCACTGAATTACAGCTAAATCTGTTTAAAGCTAATACAATAAATTACACATATTAACCACGCTGTCTCTATTTTTAATCACCAAAATTTCTCTAGTGCAAATGATTCATAGATTTTGGAGTACCTGAATATCTAAACCAAAAGAATATATCCTCAAGAGGAAGGGTGTAATTCTAACTTTCTTACAAGGTTGCCTTTTCACTGCAGGAAATAGCGGTGAAGACACATAGCAGAGAAAAAACATAGCAGAGAAGACACATCATAAACCAGGCAAAATTTTAAAAATTAAAATGTAAGGAATTCCTGTTAGAAGAAATGAATCAAAGACTGTAAACATCTCCAACAAACAAATAATAACAGGAAATGCCATTCAGTAAAGCAAAATGAACAAAGTAACCTCCTTAATCAATAGTGAGAAAGATTATGATAAAATTAAAGTGTCTTGTAAAAAAAAAACAAGGATAAAAAAGCATAAAGAAATCCTAGGTGAGAGAGTTGACTATTTTAACAGCTTAAGCAGTATCAGCTGAGCAGGACCACTTTCCTACAGTTTCACAAACACATTTTCATTTAGTCAACTTGCAAGACTTGTTCAAAAAAGCATTGATCAACCCCCTTACTCCATCCTCAATATCTTAGGTTCACTATATCCACCAGGAATAAAGATCACTGTATTAAAAACATATTTTTTTTCCCATCCATATAGTCTACTGAACATTTTTCACCTTGAAGTCAAATGTGAGATCAAGCAACTGAACAGCAGCTGAAACCCGTCTCAGACATGCAGAAATATGGACATGGTTTAATTGGGCAGCAAGTTTACGAACCTTTTCACCTGGCAACAACTGGTAGTAACTCACATTACACAGATGGTGATTCATCCTTCACCAGTTACACATTGTGGAGGTCTGCCATCAGTTCTCCACAGTTGACCCCTACATTGACTGGAGGGTCCTCATTGCCTTCCTTCTTTGCATGATTACCAGCCTAAGGATGAGGGGGTGTCTTTTTCAATGTGAAAACACCAGAAACATCAATACTCCTTTCCACCTTCTGTACAATAGTTTGTACTTTTTCTAATTTCATTCTAACTTAAATTTGGCCCTGAACCAAATTGCTATGAAGGGACATATGCACGGGACACAATATTGAAAAGATAAGGGCAACTGACAGGTTTGTCTCTTTCAACCTTGAGCAAGTGTCCAGCTAGTTAGCTCAGTATTTAATACGGGGATTAACTGACCCTAGTGCTCATCACTCGTGCCACAAGGTCAGAACTGTCTCACTCAGAACTGGCCCACCAAGGGTCTTGTACAGATCTGCAGTGAACAGCAAACAGCATATTCACAGCACTGCCCACATGTTCTGTGGGTATTTGAGTACCAACAGTCAATAATTCAGATCCTTTGAAACACCTACAGCTTCAAACTAGGAAATAATTTAGCTATGATCCCATTTCAAGGCTTTGTCCACGTTTGACGGTTTTGTTGTTTCCCTGGACTCAATGCCATCATTCATATCTTTGTTCTATCCTTTAACAAGTTCCAAGTTCTACACACATACATCTTCATTCATGTGGTTTCTCCTTAGTCAATTTACACCATCCCTCCTCAGTCAATAAAGCACAGTAAGTTCCTTCACTAAGGCCACCCAGTGTTAAATATGATGGAAAATAACAGGAGGATCTTCTAATAATCAGGACTTTAAGTAAAGTCCTGCAAACAGAAGCAAAGAAGCAGAAATGGAGGGAGTTTGTGCACAACAAATCTGAATTACAAATTGTTTCTAAAATATTGCAAATACTGTTTCCATTAAAATACGAATGAAAATTATTGTTGTCATCAAAATACAAATAATAAATATGGGAAAAATGATTTTATGTATTTTCTGTCATTTGCCTATCACTTCTGTGGCCTTAAAATTGTAATACAAAATGGAATGCTTACATACAAACATTACTATTCTGAGAAATTGGTTATCACATTCAAAATTTGCCACTTTGAAACATGAACTGTTTACGATTCTAAAAAGTCAGCAGTAATCTGGGACTACATACTGATGTCACTTGTAAATGTGGTATACTCCCTCCATTCCAGTTTCTATCAAACTCTCTTCAAAGAATCATTACCACATATAAACTCAGTGTGTAAGCAGGACAAAATACATTATTTAAAAGCCAGATGAGTTCCTGAATGTAAAGTGAAAGTAAGTAGGAAATTTATTGCAGGCCTTCAGTTGCCAAAAAAAAAAAAAAAAAAAAAAAAAAAAAAAAAAAGAGGTCAACCACAGATTCACAATGGCACATCAGAGACAGACAGAACTGGGTGTCTCATGAGCTGATCCCATTCTTTCCCTACCACACCTGTGAAAGATGCTTTCAGACATGCCACCTTGACCAAAAATACTGTTTGTCTAAGTCAACTGCTTTAAGCCTTTAGAAGTTAATGCTTTGGTCAGCCAGCCACCAGCCCAGCCCTACAGCAGGTTGACTCTTTGGGACTAGTGGACAGTGTTCAGACATCACAGCATGCCAACCACACTCCATACCCTGCCTGGAGCAACATCTATGCCTCCCAGCAAGGTTTCTCTCCCTGGACCAGGATCCAAGCTTCAGCAGTGATAGAAACCAGCACATCAGTTTCTACAGAAATCGGTTTATTTACCTGGACACTGCAATAAGTACTAACTCGGATGATCTACAAGTCTTAGCTCAGCGGCTTGTAACGGAGTGACAGTTCAGCCTCAAGGTAACAAATTGCTTTCCAAATATCCTAACACCATTATCTCTCATCCTCTCTTTTCCTAAAGTAATACCAGAGACGTTAGCATCACAAGGCAGAAATCCCTGCCCCTCCAGCAGGAATCTCCAGCCCTGGCAACCCCCTCTCCTACCTAGTTCCAGTTAACAATAAGGCACCACTGGTAGGGAGCCTTCCCACGTGAGCTCATCCAGCATTAGCTCCCAATGTGAAACCACGCATTCAAGGCACTGAAAGCAGCCGACATATATTTCAATAAACTGCAGCTGCACCTTGCAATAAAAAACTGTCACCTTGCCAAACTTTTAAAATTACTCCAGACCAGGTCACGCAATGAGCAACAAAAACACCTCACACAGCATTTTTCTTCTGTGAGCACAAGTCTTCTCTCATTTTCCTCTCTCTCATTGCCCTGCATTAGCTGTAATTCTAGCCACAATGGTGAGAAAAGAACAAAAGTCTGCAATAAAAATATTTCTGACTACTAAAATGTCTGATGGTATGTTAGAGGCACATACATCACTACAGTTTATCTTCCGTAAACCCAATCTAGCACTTTTATTCACGTTACACTAAGCCACAGTAGTCCTATTAAAAACATTACTTGAGTAACAACATATATTATTGCTCAGCTGTCATAACTGCAACAAGAGTAAGTCTGGAACTCCAGTATATGTTTCAAATAAAAATGAAAAGCTAATTTGTATGTGAACAAGAGTTCAGTCACTTGTCAATTTATGCATTTACACTTTAGTTCTAGAAAAGCAAAGAAAAATATTTCAAAAGCTGAAGACTAACATTATTAAATTACTGCGCCACTCTTGCACTTTCTCAAAATACATTTTATTTGTATACGATTTCTGATCTATTCATACCATTCATTCAGGAATCATAATATTTAGTCTCTCATTATTTTTACTTTGTCTTTTGAACATTGCTACTTCATCTGCATATTTACCTGGACAATAACAAGTACTAATTCAGAAGATGTACAAGCCGCATCGTTCTCTGGCAGACATCTGACTCATTCCAGCCATGAAGTACTCTCTGCTATGGTGGCTCTTGCCAGAATTAAATCTACAAGCAGCAAGTCACTACACAATTGCAAATTATTTTTTCACAATGTTACAATATATTTAGTATGTTAATGTAAAAGGTCATTACCAACATAATAAATTTTAAATGATCATTTCAAATTATGTTTTAGTATTTTAAAACTCTTGTAGGCTCATTGTAATTCACACTATAAATACTAGTAATTCGATCTTATACAATAAATAAATAGGACAGATATACATCCAGGGTCACAATTAGGAGCTTTCTTTTATAATATACTGTCATGTCTTCCAAGATACATGGAACCAGACACAGAGAAAACTGTATGATCACAGCAACCTGCATGCTCCTTAAGCTCCACTTGCATTTCTTCAACAACTTAACCTATCTGAAGGAGAAACATGCTTGAAGATCAACATAGCATATCTCCATATACGATTACGACATACTTTGCCAATCCTTTATTTGAGCACCTTTAAAATCCTTGCTGAGCAAAGTTGCAATGTTATCTGGTTATCTTTCAGAGCCTCTATGCAAGTAGCCCATTAAATTTTTCTGACTGCATCTGAGATTCCTGTTTAGAACCCGTGGCTTGTAATTGTGCATTTGGATAAAAGATAACCTTCAGCAAGTGTTCAACTTGAGTGCAGTCATCATAAAACAACTCACCCTTGGGTATTATGGTTGAGCTTATTGCTTCATAGTAAGAATTTGGAATTCTAAACATGAAAATCTGCTCCCTTGATAAGATGGGACTTTAGCCTAGATTTTCAGTCTACTTCAGTCTTCATAATACAGTTAACTGGGATAAGAATGTGTGGCAAAAGCTAATTCTATACTCATCTAATGCAAACCATCACTTGCTCAAAGTTCATTACATTTCTTAAAAGTTCTTGTACTTTCAGCTGAATAGATGGAATGCAATTCTAACACAGTGAGGTCGTTGGTTAAATTAATGGACAGATATTTCAGAGGATATTTAATGTCCATGCAGAGTATTTAGTAGCTAAAGGTACACTGAAACACAACAGAACATATGATAACCAAGCACTACATACCTCAGTCGCTTCTAGAAGTAATGAATCCTGGATAATTGTGATGTCTAAGGAAATGCCAGTTCCAACTGAAGCTTTTCTTACAGTTGGACTACAGTTACTAAAGACTTCCTTCTATATGGGCCCTCTGCTAATGTGTGAACTCTCAGAGCAACTTCTTCACAGCCAGAATGATCTACAGAACTTCTCTTCTGGACCTGAGTAACATTTGCATGAGATTTGTTGACTCTTTAGCATCTTTGAGATCAGCACTTTTGTAATAAACCTGATTGCTACAGGCCAAGTTAAAAGTTGTAAGAACAGATGTACAAACACACAGTTTGACTTTGCAAAGTTGTTTCCATAAGAAATCAGGCTAAAAAATGCAGTCATAATCTGGAAAAGGCCACTTCCTTCTCCAGAACACCCTTTTTTATTTTGACATAAGGGACAACACGTGCCAGAGACTCTGCTAGTATCCAGACAACACTGCTTCATTAAAATCTGAAAATGCTACTAGGGAATCCTGTTGGGATTTTTACCCTAAACTAGATACGCGTATGATCCAATATTCATATGCCTCAGTGATAACACATTATGTGAAAAATGAGTGTTACATATACAGGGTACACTTTCTCAGTCAAGCAGAAAGATTAGTTTGCATCCATTTGATTGTGCATCCCTCCCACTAACACATTACTTAACATCCTTACATTTAGCTCAAAAAGGTGCTAGAAGGGAGGCGGCATATACATATGCCTGATGTATACAAAAGGGAAGGGAAAGCACCAGAGAGGAAATAGTCAGTGCCACAGTTTAACAAGCCAAAGATCTCAACCAGTCCAAAAGGACTGTAAAAGATAACGAACCAGTGAACGTAAGCTGAAATGCTCAAGGTTATTTCTGCTGTAACAGTTAAAGAAGAAACTACACCATTTTCTGTAACGTACTTGAGTATGATAACAACAAATCAATGCTGCAATTAGCATAATGATATGTGATCTTAACCCAGGACGGGAACATCGCGGATGTCTGTGAGAGGGACTGTCAGGGCCCTAACTACTTAAACGCTACAAGTGGCCCCACGTGCGACCCTGACCAATGGGTCCAGGAGCTGTTTTAGCTCAGGACTGTGCCCCTACTCGTGGGCTGAGCTATGTGGCTGGCAGCTCTGGGCTCAGGCCCTCTCCTCCACTGCTCCTGACCTTTGACCAGACTCATCAGATGGACATGGGATCCAACTCATCCACCGGTGCTGATTCAGAATCAGCTGGCTATGGCAGAGCCTCAGTCCCCAGCTCGTCCTCTCGCTGCCCCCTCCTGTGGCTCCCTGACGGGGGAGGTCATTGGCCTCACCGTCAGCCATGGTCGCATTCTCACCACAAGTGATAAAAAGAAGTTAGAAATTTAATGATCAAGTAACACCTGAATAGCACAATTAATATAGACATTTGCATGTCACCCGCAAGGCTAAGAGCAGGGACAAGGAGATTACTCTGAAATGCTGAATCAAACACTATCACGCCAGTACCGAGGCAGCAAACTGAAACGTAAGGAGCAGACCAAGGCCTTGCAATTAGGCTTCTCTTGGGTAAGATGACAACACTGACTTCATCCCACTGAGGAGATAAACCTGTAGACTAGACGCAGAAGGCTCACCTGCAGGACTGATCATTCAACGATTACTTTAGGAGGCAGCTGAGCACGTCATGTAGCAATAACTGGCATGAGAAAAGGTACCTGAGGGGAGGCAAAGCTGCAATGAAAATTAATGGTCCGCGCAATCTATAGAGTTTTGAACAAAACAATGGCTGATGCTAGCAACAGTGCTCTGCGTACAACTAAAATCTACGTAATGTTTTAAAAAAGCGTTAAAACAAAAAACTGTTTCAAGATAGGTTATAAGGCAATGCGTACCAGTGGATTGCCACAACTGGTCAAGTTCACCGATGATACCATCTAAAACCACTTTTTTTACGTAACTCAGTGAGGGTACTATCACCTATACCAGTACATGCAATGTGCAACAAGCAGTATGAAGCTCTCCATTCTCCCAACTACTATCTTGCCTACTATATGGTTGTTAGGAAGCCAACAAGGAAGAAATTGGTCATGAGTGAGAATTGTGATAAGGAGAAAAAACAACAGTACCTATACATCTAGAATAAAGTTCATAGATAACAGTAGATGACCTATGAAGAAATAACATATAAAATCAGCATATGTAAATGAAAGCAGACTAACCTGTTCTTTCAGATTTCAAATTAAATATTGTTCATCTGTCTTCTTAGGCATGCTACTGCCACACCTCAAAACAGTTATCTCCTGCTCCTGCAGATCTTTTTCATTTCTGTCTTTCCTAATCAACTGGCATCCCTTAAGTTCTAGGCCCTTTTTTATGGAGAAGGGAGAAGGGAGAAAAAAGAAAGAAAAAAAAAAAAGAAGGAAAAAAAGAAAAAAAAAAAGAAGGAAAAAAAGAAAAAAAAAAAGAAGGAAAAAAAGAAAAAAAAAAAGAAGGAAAAAAAGAAAAAAAAAAAGAAGGAAAAAAAGAAAAAAAAAAGAAGGAAAAAAAGAAAAAAAAAGAAGGAAAAAAAGAAAAAAAAAGAAGGAAAAAAGAAAAAAAGAAGGAAAAAAGAAAAAAAAGAAGGAAAAAAGAAAAAAGAAGGAAAAAAAAGAAAAAAAAGAAGGAAAAAAGAAAAAAAAAGAAGGGAAAAAGAAAAAAAAAAAAGAAAAAAAGATCAGCAGTTCTCTTATTTTATTATGAACTTATCTTGCAAACTGTTAAGTGTCTCCTTAGACCTATTCCTGTTAATGTAGCACGGACTATGACACTCTCAGACCCCCTATGCATTCAAGACATCTTTTTACTGACTTCCTAAGCTATCAAAAAATATTTGTTGACTACTGCTTTCCCTTTTTACCTACCTTTAAGAAAAATAAAATCAGTAGAATTAAAGTCAGTTTAGGAAATGCAAGCTCTACCTTCAAAACCAAAATCTACTGTAGACCTCTAAAAGTATTTGACAAGCATAGAACAGTTCCAGAGAGTAATCTGAGAACAGGTTAAACCAGAACTAGACAGTTCACCTCTCTCACTAAGGTCTTCATGGAGTCTGCATAGTTTTCTGGCCTTATTAACTGTTCATTAATGCTGGCTGGTTTTGTTTGAGCATTCTAATGCTGCTATAAAAGCAGAAACAGCTACGGAAGTAATAATGCTAATGGTACTACAATGTTTCAACTTATTTTTGAAAATATAATGTATGTATTTCATTACTTCTTATTTTACATGTAAGATCTCCGAAAAATAGACCACACCCACTGCAGAAAATATGCCATAGCAATAGAGGAAAAGCCAAGTCAGGTGTACATTATTTATATAACTGTATAATGGTTGTACACAACTCAGGTGTGCACAATTATTGCCTGTAATAACCATAAAAACCAAACACTTGCTTGGTTTTCATGATTCACTCACCAGAAAAAATTACACAACAACCTCTATATAGTCTTAAGTACGGTTACGGTAAGAAGAATATGCGAGACTTATTATTACTGCACTACTTTTAAACTCAAGATTCTGATTTTTAATGCTTTAAATGCAAATATTAGACTATAATGAATTAAATATTTTTAAATTTAAATATTTAAAAGTACTTACTAAAAATAAGCCAAAATTTTATGGATAACATCCTTTGTAACTTAGTGTTCCTACTTTATTCACTCAATGGACTGTCAGATTATCTGAATACTGAAAGTTTTTAAGCCCTGTATGGGAGAGGACCAGGTACTAGAAATGCCTACACACAAACAAGTAAATAATATGACGCTAGTTGACCACATCTATGCTCTTTTAATTATACACTCATAGGTACATCAAATTTTTTTTTTTAATGAAGCAAGCAGGTCTTTAGATTTAGTAGAAAGAATAACAGAGATAAGCCACATGGATAAAAAACGTATTACTGTTGAGATGGGATTTTTTTTTTTTTGATATTTAAGACCGCAACTAGAGGAAAAAAAGTACAGTCAAACTGACAATCAGAGGAAAAAGCCCAGGTTGTTGTATACAAGTTCACTGTAGATCAGAGGTCTTTCCCTGGGGTCTTTGGGCCACATCTAGAAAGCAAGAGACAGACAAGTGCTACCAAGAATAAGTCAGGGACTCAAGACTTGTAAAAATATGTCTGCAGAAAGATCAGAGCTTCCCTTTTTCTTTGACAGAGAAAAGGCCCCAGCTTTCATGCTTTTCTGGCAAGTAGAGGGAACATAGCCAACTTTCTTTGCATTTACTGGCCAAGAGCTAAGACAGTCTCTGTCTCAATTCAAACTTTAAAATCTTTGTTGTGATGCACATGGTCGCTAAGAGAACAGAGCTTTACTGTAAGCAAGATGGACAAGGTGGGGAAGCCAGGAAACAGAGGCTATCAGGGTTTTTTTAACTATCCACTGATTTCATCGAGTCAAATGCACCTGAAATGTTTGAGAGAGTTTTGGTAAGTGTAAATTCAAGCAAGAACAGCAAGTGAAGTGGTTTGGAGTTGTTTTTTTTTTTTGTTTGGGGCTTTCTGCTCTTGTCAACAGTGTCCTCAGAGCTAAAGGGAACAAAGAAAAGGTGATAAAAGACTGCAAAGGGCATTATAAAGCAAAAGAAAAATAATCAGAGCACCATGTCAAGTCAGAGGAAGGCACATGAGTTTAGAGAAGACTAACTCATGTACAGGTAAGATACTTTATTGGCCATCAAAGCTCCAATACTGTTATACCAAACCATTTTCCCTTGCTTTAAATCTGTGCACACACCTTCCTCAAATATTTTTACAGCTCTCCCACTAACTTGTAAGTCAATTCCATGCAGCTTTCAATAAAGCACATGGTTGAGATGAAGTTCAGGGGTGTGCAGAATCTGTTACACAGGATATTACTGTGTTGTACCATTATAACTGTGGTACATTATCTTTGGTCCTCAGAAATTTTAGCCTCAATCACAATTTTTATGTACCTAGCCAACAGGACAACTGACTGTTAAGGATGAACGTTTACACTATCAACATGCATAATATAATAAAGAGTATACGGAACTAAATGAGGGGATGACACAAACCTGGAGGTAAGCTTTTTGCCAAGTAGAATGACATTTGCAAATTTTAAGAGAACACGCAAACTTGCCTCTTCTGGAAGGGTGGACATGATGGTGACCTGAAAACCTTTTACTTTTTACCCATCTCTACCACTCCTTTGTCTAGCAAAACTTGAACATGATCTGAATCTTGAAAGATAATTCACCCAGGTACAGTAAGTCTAATACTATATAGCCATTTGAAAGATGTTCATGCATATTTTAACGCTGACCTCTTTTATAGCCTGCTGTCTAGGGAACAGTTTATTTCTACAAACCACTACTGAACCTAGCCTGCAAATCCAGAATCACAGTTGAAATAGTATGGAGAAATAATTTCTAAACAGACTTCACAGTATGGCTAATTCTTACAGCCATGTACTCTGAAAAGGCCCTGTTTTTCTAGAAGCCCCTAGTTGTACCATTATATAATTACTCATAATCTCAGCTTTAAAAACAGACCATTTAGTTATAAAAACAAGAGGAAAATGGGAACAATAAAGGCTTAAAAATTTTAAGACAAAAAGGAAGGTTTCACATTTATTACTTTTAAGCCAAACTAATCACAGAAGTGGAAGGATAATGAGGATTTGAAACTTGATGCACTGAACTGTCAGTGCTGACAACACAGTTCTCATAATACAATCAGTTTGCTGGCATGCCCCCAGAATGGATTTGATTGGAGTGACCAGCAAAACCTATGAAAATACATTTCAATTGTAGATATTATCCATTTATTAATATTACAAATTACCCATTCTTCTTCTGGTTCTACCAAAGAAATCTAAAAATGCCAGTACTTCCTTATCTTGAAAAAGTAGGAAGGACCATTTACATCCCAAATTGTTGTTGATTTCCAATAAACTCCTATTCCTTTACACAAACGAATCTACGAAGATTTAATGAAGACTTCCTATTTTCCCTGATCTCCTCAAGTCATTATCTCGCCTATTACACAGAAATAAGAAGTTTCAATAGAGTTCCAGAATTTGTTGCACAAACATAATCACAAGCAAAACATTCTTCAAAAAAATGTTCCTAGTTGAATGACACAGAAATTCAGTTAAAAATAAAACATTCGCCATAGCTCAGAATCTGTTGGAAGAAGAAAAATTTCAGCTGACCACTAAAAAAAAAAGCCAGCATTTAAGCGACTCATAAACCCTTCTTACTCACAGCCCTAAACTAATGTTTTAAAAGAATATTCTTTCTTTACAGCAAATCCAAAGTGTTTCCATATACAAACAAATGTAATCTGTGCAACTGGATTGGTAGTTGACAATATCTGCTTAATACAAACAAGAACAGTAGGAACATTATAATCTTTCTCTGTAGCAAAACTGGCCACTAAAGCTAGATTTTCAATCACCACAACATTCTCATACCAGAGTGCTATGTATATACTTAACTTTCATTTTATTTCAGGAAAGCCAGATGAGAATGCAAACTGAATAGTACATTTTAGGATTCATCTGTATTCCCAAACAAGTTTAAACTCTAGATCTTCATATACAAATGTTTTCTGGTTAAGTACCGAGAAAGCTAGCTTGACTTAGGTGTTTAAAAAAAAAAAAAAAAAAAAACAAAAACCCCAAGACCCAACCACTTTCTCCTTCAACTTCACACATCTGAGGGATGGGGCAGGGCGGGGGGGGAGGAATCAATAAACATTCCTGTTTCATACTTCAAGTTAGTTCAACCATGTAGCAGAATCTTGTAATACAGTCTCTGAAATCTGTTTTAATAGGGAACCAAAAGGCAACTGGATAGCAAAACCTGTATTTTTACAGGCATCATATTTCTGCCAACATGGAATAAGTAATGCAGTAAAAACAGCAGCATCCAATGTTACATGGATTTGGGCTAAGCTAACGTAATTTTCAACAGAGGCAAGAAGAATCTATCCAGAAATACCCTGACAGATATACTACAGATCCAAGGTTTACTGTTCCTTAAACGCGAAGAATTATATGAAGTCAACATCAGGACTTTTCCAAAGTTAGGAAACTTCTCAACCTTTCAAATACGAGCTAACACTACACATGCAGCTGGTATTTTTAAATCTCTGCTTAATTAGTTGCATGGTAACATCTTTATGTCAACTATTCCATAATTTTATCTGTAACAGAGGTATATTACAGAAAATACATACCCAAAATGTAGGAAATGTATATAGGTTTCTACGACGTGGTAAACTCAGAAGAGCTTGTATTTTCAAAGATACAGAAGGCAAAGAACTGCTTTTAGATATGAGTCAGGAGTACAGTCAGAGTAGTTTTAAGGCTTAGGAAACAAAAAAAACCTACACTTTTCTCTCTTCAGCAAATTACAATAATTGTCCTTTTTCAGAAATACTGCAGACTTCGTATAATGCTGGGGGGAAGGCATGACTGAGCTGTTCTGCTAGATACTGCCTCATCGAGAGGTCTCGTGGCGAGAAAAGAACAGTGTTGTTAAGTGATAAGCTTGTTGGATGAGTAGACTCCAATGTGTGTAAACACATAGTCAATCTTTTATTTTATTTGACCCTTTCAGCTGATATGTAGCTTCTGCAGGTTTCCAGTCCGCAGGAATACAAGGGTATTCTCACTGAGACAAGCATCCCTGATAGGAACACACCCTGAAAACAGATACATTCCTTGCTTCCATGCACATAAACTCACACTGCATGGAACTAAAAGCATGCAACCACTGAATCTTCTCTTGTGGAAAGCAATCTGTAACTCCACATACTCCAGTACCAGGTAACAACTGGCAACATGCTAATATGATACCACGGTTATGTCAAACGGAAAGTACCAAAGACACAGGAGAATGAAATGGTATCACCCTCCCCAAGCATCAACCACTCCCTCTTACAACCTAACTCTGGGTAACAGGACACAAGATTCGACCCTATGGAGAAGCAGGGGAAACTGGAAAACATCCAGAGCAAGAGCAAAATTCCAAACTGGATTAATTACTGGTGGGCAGGGAGCACTGAGCAGCAATTACTGCCCTCCAACAGCCATACCTTACAAGAAGAAAAGATCATTCTGAAAATAAACAAGACAAAAATCAAACACACAGAACAGAACCATTAAGTGTACCTACTACATATCGACAGACATACCAAGACTATTCAAAAGAACAGTATACTTGAGTGGTATAACTTGTTGGAATTGTTATACAGTGACAGATTATGAAACAGTGATAGCTACCTTCTAAATTTGTCTGATAAAAATAAAATAAAGAAAAATTCCCTATAATTGGACTTAAGTATTTAAATTAGCCAGGCTAATGATATTGGAAATGCCTCTAAATGGGACTACAATGGAGGTTTTAGTTAATGACATATACGAAACTATCCATTTTTGTAACAAGTTTTTCCATATTTCATTTCTATGTCTACTGAGTGAACATCACCACTGAAGCGCAACTTCTTGTTTATACTTTGCTGAAGTAAAGCACAGAATAAGAGCAGATGTATATTCAAATAAATAACAACAGCAACATTCTGAGTGGTCATTAAGGTCAAAATATTTACAACATAAGCAGCTGTCCAACTGCTTGGTTTTATTGTTTCAATTTTTGTTGTCTCTTCCATAAATTCACTATTAAGAAAAGCAAAAACTAAACAAAAAAAAAAGTGTAATCACAACAAAGCCAAGGTAATTATGCAATATTCTCCCAGTTTTGTGTGTCCACTTTGTCCTCTGGGGCAAAAAAGCAAACAACGGACTAGTCACAAAAGTAACAGCTACACTGAAGATTTTCAAGAGCTCTAAATCAGCCGCATTAAGAAATATTTTTCACCTAAATGCAGAAGTACCACAATACAAAACACTTCAAGAAGCATTATCTACCTAGTACCCTTTGACACCTTTGCCACTCACAATGGTGAATGTGAATTACAGAATCAAACAGGGAGGCAGATTGGTCAGCCTCTCCGGCCATCAGAAATCCAGCGGGTTGCAGCTTTGGATAGATATTCCTCTCCTTTTACTGCTTTCCGTAAGCCTATTGAACTAAAACACGTGCACACAGAGCGAGCAGAAACTTGAAACTTTCACAAGAAATACCTGCATATAGGTTACTTTTCCAGAGCTTTTAGTAGAAAAAATATATACGCTCACAGACCACCTGATGTATTTGAAAGTTACCAAAAGTGTGACTTTTTTTCCCTAGTAATCAGTTCTTAGAAATTTCTGCCCAAATGAAACAATCTGATTATAAATGCACTGTAACATACCTGTCCAAACTGAGTAATAACTAACCGGTTGAAAATAGAACTTTGAAAAATGTCAAGAGTATGAAAATAATCTAAAATAAGAACGGAAGCAGAATACTGTCATCACAAGGCAATTCAGCCTACACTGGGTTTTCTTTTTCCCTTGCAATTTGGTATACAGCTTTAATGCAAAACAACTGTAGCAACCCTAAAAGAACTAAAGGGGAGGCATTCGCGTCAAGAAAGTTCTTCAAGAGGAAATCTACAGGTCGCTCTTTAACGTGAACTGTTGGTAGTGCACAAAGCAGTAGCTACTCTGCTACATGACCCCCTTTTATCTTGCTAAATTCCAAAGGGAACCCAAGATTCCCCAATTACTGCAGAAAGATATTTGCACTACTACAGAACGAAATTAACCTATTACAAGCAACAGAGCTTCGTACTTGGAGTAAAGGAATGCATTATGAAAACGTTAGAAAGAAGATGCAGTGTAACAAAAACCTCAAATACCAGAGATCACTGCAGCGGCATTCTTGCTGTATGCTGTAGCACAGACAGAGACAAATACTGTGGGAGGAGAAGTCTCACATCAGAGCATTGTCTGAAACAGCAGACAGCAAGGTCCTACTACACCAGGCAAGGTCAATGCAACTGGAGAGTCATCTGTTTAAGAAAACACACTATTATTAGATACAAGTTATGCAGCACTTGTGCATACTAATAGAATAAAACCATTACCCCAAAAATAAATGTTTTCAAATCGTAGCTTCAACTTTGCACTCAATGTTTCCACTTTTTGTGTATCATTTAAACACTTAAATGAGTAACAAAGAATACTGAAGATACCTATTTCATTTTTAATTACTATGAAATGTTACAACAATTTCAAAATATAATATATATATTTTTTTTTTTAATTAGTGGCTTCACTGGAAACACTGTCACAAATTATTAAACATTATTTACTGATAGGAATGTAGAATAAAAAGTATCCCTGAACAGACAGTCTATTTAAACTATTATAATATGTCTCAGACTACTGCACATAGACTATTACGGTAAATACACTGTCTACCAAATACACTTCCTTGCACAAGAGTCAAGCCTGCCCCGCCATACTCGAAAGTTATGCTGGAGTACGTAAGAGTTTCGGATGTGAAGAACGCAGAAAGCAGTTCCCTGGGGCACGTCTCATATTCCACACAGCGTGTGTCCCTGCTACTTTAAATCATTCCCTGAAAGAGCTGATATTACCTGCAGCACTGTCATTGACACTTGCTAAAACAGAAAAATACTGCGGGCTCTGGAAGAAGGATAATTCTGGTGGAAAGTTGAGCTCATTTCTTCTAGCTCTTGTAGTTTACCAGTTTTCGGTAACTGATGGCACTTCTAGCTTTTGTTTGAACATGTTAGATTATTTCTGAATGACTGGGCAGTTAAGAAGAGAGTGTTGTGGATGGCCTTAATTAATGTCACCGATTTTAAACAAGTCTTCCACAGAGATGTCAGCATGACAGAGTATATGAAACCATGGAGGACCAGCCTTTGATCTCACAGTGACATATTTACAAATTAACTCCATTGTATCAAGTAAGATCAAAATTCTGTGCCTCAAAAACAGAATTAAAATATTAGAGAGCTCCCAATATAGGAAATGCAAAGAAAAACTGTCACCACTTTATCCTTAGCTCTTAAACATGTGCCTCATTTCAGCAGATGGACATTTTGCTCAAAAAAAAAAAAAAAAAATCAAAGAGTGAAATATGACCAATATCTGGCAGAAACATGACTATGGAAACCCCACCCACAAGCAGATACACTTATAGGTTTGCCAAGAAAAATAAAGCAGTATGCAGAGTTAGCTGGACTGCTCTCATGTAATATGTACTCAGTCATGTAGGCCCTCAAGTACGCGTGCAACAACTCTCCTCTAAATCAGATTAAGGCTCAAGAAGGGACAGAATTAACCTAAGCAAAACCACAGATATAGGTTAGCGTGCCTATAGCTTTCTAAAACAGAGCTATAATGAAAAGTATTCTTTAAAAATTAATCAGACCACATACTAAAGGTACAGACAGTTAACCTGCTGTCTACATAATCAAATGATAGCCATTACTCAAATGAAACCATCAATGGCTGTATTGTGAAGG
Organism: Chlamydotis macqueenii; assembly: GCF_036417535.1. NCBI lineage: Eukaryota > Metazoa > Chordata > Aves > Otidiformes > Otididae > Chlamydotis > Chlamydotis macqueenii. Next base: position 22,210,953 of record NC_141562.1, read on the forward strand.
AGCGTGAGACTAAGTCTGTCCATGCTAGAGCTGCGTGATTCATTCCAAAGTTTCAGTTACTGGTATTTTTTTGAAAATTAGACTTAAAAAAAAAGAAGTTAATCATTGCTAATAATACCATCATTGTCATTTACAAAATTTAGGGTTCACAGTCATGAGCCAATATCCGTTTTGTGGTAGGTGCTGTAAAAACAGAAAACAAAACAAAACAACCCTTGTGGCCTTCAGTGTTCTAAAAGAAGAAAATCTGAAAGACATACTTTTGTAAATATGCAGGTAAATTACAATGATTGCAAAAAAAAAAAAAAAAAAAACTTAGTTGTAATGTTCAATGAAAAATCCCCATGCAAATCATGGACTTCTAATGAAGAAACAGATGAATTGCTTTTTGCCTCCTTTTTAAGTCTTCCTTTGACTAATTCTTGTTTCAAATCCAAGAACTATTGCTAAATTACAGCTGCTCTTCTCCAAAAAAGAAGAGCTGCTAACTTGAGCTAAATGTTTCCAGCCATTATAAATCTACCACGATCCTTCACGAACAGTTACAGCTGTCACTTTTCAATATGTGCCTTGCTTCTATTCAGGATTTCAGTGCAGGTTCTACTCACTGGATCTTAAATATTCCTATTTGTTTTAAATAAAACAGCCCTTTGATACAATAAATACTCTTCTTCTATGAGTACTTACAAACAGTGCTCAAATTGTTTCACAACATTCTTTTGGATAACCTAAATATAGAGAATTTCTTTTTCTCATTTTACAAATCTCCCAAACCTCAAATCATCTTAGAATCTCTTTCATTAACTTGTTCTATGATTTCCAATAAATACGGTTTCCAGATTTTTTTTTTTTTACTTGGCAGTAGGGTTTCCATGTTTCTTGAACTTAAAAGTTTTACTTCCTTTTTTTTTTTTTCCTTATTAAATTGTTGAAACTCTGGCTTTAACATCACACTTTCACTGGTTAAGATGCATCACATTAAGTTAATGTGAACTGAGAGGACAGAAACTGCACCGTCTGGTCTGTAGTCACAGAGTTTTAATAACAAACTTCTTATCATGTGTGAAAACAGGAATTAATTCATTACAGTACACTAGATTAATACTTCAATATGGCACAACGTGAATAAATCCTATTTAGACGACTAAGAAAGATTTTTGTAACCCTTTGCGAATTTATGCACAGACTGGACACACTCTTTTAGGAGTCGGGCATTTCTCTCTGAAGCACTTCCTAACACGAAACCCTGCGTCTGTTTCTAGTTTCACCTCGTTTGTTTCACTGCTCCCAGATATGTTTTGGTGTTTTTCATTTTGTTTTTGTAACAATCACAAACATCAGTTGTTTGCCATTGACTTTTCACTTTCATGGACCAAAGATACTATCTGCAGTTGGAGACTCACGACTTCTTAAACTACATAATGGTCACTGCTTTGCAATAATTGCTACAGGGCTGTTTCGTAACTGGCAGGTTCTCTGATCCCCTTTCAAATATACACATATATAAAACACACAGGATTGAAATATTTAGCAAACTTTTGTCATATAAATACACCAGCAAGCCCAATTCTGCTCCTCACACAAGGCCTTACTATGAAACATGAAACGTTTGACTGCTCCCTCGGAGTACAGCTGATCCTTTCTACATTTCTCTGCCTCTCCACCCAGCTCTCACATTTCCTTTATCAGAAGCCTAGCTCACAGCCACCTGCACAGGCTCTTCTCCGTCTCACCTGCGCTGGTGGCATCCCAAGAGCGCGCAGCAGAACGGATAAGCATCGCACCCAGGCACTTTGGTCCTGATCCTACAAACACTTCGGTGAAGCCGCTTCTCTAAGTGTTTGCAGACTGAAGAGTCTTTGTAACCCAACTACACTTCACCGAGCAGGCCAAAGAGAAGTCTGGAGCTGGAAGGAATGCGTTCGCCCTCCGTGCCTGGGCGCCAGGGCCCGCAGCACCCGTGAAGAGCACGGAGGGCCTGCAAGAGGGGCTCGCCGAGACCCACTGAGTGTGGGGAGAGAAACAACATCACCCCTGCCACCAACAACCAGAGGCTCCGTCCATCACCAGATCTCCCGCGAGCTACACCGCTCTTGTCTGATCACAGTTACCCAGGCTTTAATGTAAAAACCCCAACTCTTTGTACAATCACAGCGGGTAAAATAAGAGAACAGGGAAAGTGAGGGATGAATTAATAACAATTTATAGCCTGTGGGAAAGGGCAACCCACCCCAATTTGCTTTTGCATTTGGGATTTTCTTGAACCCTCTTGGAGGGGGGGGAGCCCCGAGGCCGAAGGTCAGGTGGGGAGGGCGCGGGCAGCGGGGGCCGCCGCGTTTTCCCGCCGGAGGCCCGGGGCTGCGGAACATGGCCGAAAGCGGAGCCCCCGCCCGCACCCGGGCACGGCCGCAGCCGGCAGCCCCCCGCCTCCGCCGGGGCCAGGGGGGCCGGAGCCCTGCCCCAGGGAGCGCCTGGGGGAAGCGGCTGCCTCGCTCGGGAGCCGGGAAAGGAGCCCGTGAAAGCGGGCGGGGGCGAGCGGTGGACGCACCTTTCAGCGTCCCCCTGGCATCTTCCTCCTCCTCGGGCCGGCCGGTGATTCCAGCGGCAGCGAGGCCTCGGCGGCGGAGCGGTCTGCGGGACGGGGCCGCCCCCGCCTCGCCAGCGCTCCACGGCCGCCGCTGCCCCGGGCGCCGGAGCAAGCCAGGCGCCTACCCCGGCGGGCCGGGGGCGGGGGCTGCGGGCGCGCACCGCCCCGCCGGGCCGAGGGAGGGAGGGAGGCGCCGCGGGGCAGCGCCGCCGGCTGACTCAGCCCGGAGCGAGGGCGCGGGGCCGCAGGGGGGGCTTCCCCCGGGACCGCCCCTCCTCGACGAGGGTGGGGGGCAGGAGGAATTCTCCCGCCGGGCGGCTGCCACCGCGCCGGGTGGCTCGACACATCGTCCGCGCAGGAGACGGGTGGAACGCGGGCTCCTCCTCGTTCTGTCCCGCGCTCGCACGGGCACCGCGGCGCGGTGGGCGCGGGTGGCTTTGCAGGTCCCGCGGGCTCTGCAGCCCCTCCGCTGGGGGTGCGCACCCCAAAGGGGCACCGGGGGGTGCGCGGTCCGCTCCCTGCGGGCGGTGTCTGAACTACTCCGCGTCCTGCAAGATTGAGGGGTAACGCTGCCGGCCGCGGTGCCCCTGAACTACCAGTTCAGCTGCTCTCCCCCCTCTCCGTGTGTGTGTAACCGCTCAGACAGGACCGGACGGTGCTCGCAGAGGGGGATCCCCGAAACCGGCGAGGGCACCGCGGGCCCTGTCCCGCCGCAGTTACCCGCGGAAACTCTGCCTCCTACCTCCCGCCAGCGCCCCGTGCCTCCGCACCGCTGAGTAACGGCGCCGTCCCCCCGCGGCGGGAGCCGGTCCAGCGCTATCGCCGTGCGCGCTCTCCGGGCGGGGGCGGGGGCCGGGGCGGGGGCGGGCCGGGCCGCGGCTGCCTCACCGCATCGGAATGTCGGCGCGCGCCCCGCGCCCCCCGGCAGCGGCGCACAAGGTGCGTTACACCCCCAACGCCCCGCAGCAGCGGAAAGAACGCCTGGGCGCGGGAGCGGGTGGGGAAGCGCAGCGCTGTGCTCGGCTGTGCATCTTTCCCTGCAGATCTTTTCCGCGCAGGGTACAGCACGAAGAAAAAGAGTCTCGTAAAGTTTCACGTTAAAGGAAGCGCTCTCATTTGTTAAACATGCGAAAGCTGGCCATAGATAACACGCCCTTATTTTGGACGTTTTTATGTGAAGGGCACCGATTCTCATTACTCAGGTATGCAGAGATTGTGTCCCGGTACAGGGTTGTAAAACTTAGAGTTAATTTACTCCATTCCCTTCCAGTGTGAGGAACTTGTCGTACTGTCTTCTGAGGGAGAACAAATCCAAGCGCTTGAAGGTCAGATTTATGACTACATATTCTACTCTGTTACCTCCGCAAACACTCCGCACCCCATTGCACCAATTGTCTTGTGAGGATAACACAAGTGCACCGGGATCGATGCCCTGTAGGTAGTAATCACAGCGGCGAAAGTCTGTTAGCAGTTCAACAAATACACAGAAAGGTCAATGAAGTTACGCACTGAAAGGCTACAGAAGTTACGTATTTTCAAAAAGGTTCTATTTGGGGAGGGGTAACGAGTTAGGTCAGATATAGCGTTATTGTATTTGTGCACTTACTGCCTCCTGACTTCACATTTATTACCTACTCTCTTTCAGTCACAGGTTCTGATTATTAGAATAGCATGAGAAAATACATCCAGTATAGCAAACACCTTGATCTTTTTAGCAGTGTAATGTGAAGATCATTTATTGCTTAGGAGATGTGAGACATGGCCAGTCTGAACTAATTCAGTTAATTAACTCATAATATTGATCATTCTGTACTGAAACACTGCACATACTGGATAAAAGCCAGGTCCTACAGAAAACCTAATATTCCTTTGCCTCCAATGTGGCCCGGATTTTATTCACTGCATATATTACCCCCAAAAATGCCATAATACAATATTTTGCAAAAAGTAAAATTTGAGTGCTAAATCTTTTCCAATTCATTTTCTGCCTGATCTGTATCTTTTTCTGTACTTTGTATTTTATACTCCCACATATTCATATACTGAGTACTGACCCCAAACACATTCAGTTAATAATGCTTTAGCGTACTCTAGATTTTGTTAGCTTCAGAGGCATAGTAACTACTTCATAACAAATCACACATAATGTTTTCAGCACTACAATAGTGACAATGAATTATCCTCTAAACATACAGGCAACAGGAACCATTCCATGGAAGCTTTTTCCAATTTCTCTCTGCTTTTCCAGGTGTTTTAAAGAGTGCAGGGAAGTTATTATCACATGATTCCAGTGGAAAATATATATAAATTTTCCTTCACAGTATGTTTGCACTTTTTTTTTTCAGCTTGCAAAACTCCCAACAATAAAAAGTATCCCATACTGAAAAGAAAGTGATACATTTTCCAAAATGGAAAATTTGGAGAAATCACCATATCCTTGACTCGACAAAAGACTAAGGCACACATCAATGGGCCAGCTTAGCATAGCAGGGATCTATAACATGCTCAAGTAATTTGTTGCATTAAGGGTCCCTTCCCGAGATCCAGATCCTCCCCTGTAAATTGAAGATTTCCATGTTTCACCAGGACACTGGAAGATTATTTAATAACGGTAAGATTTTCAAACACTACAGCAATGGAAGATATAAAAAAACTTACAACAATGTGAAAGTTGTAAGTCGGGTACAATGGTGGCAGGTGCTTTCTCCATTTCAACAGAAGTAAATGATCCTCTGAGGTGCTGCAGGCAGATTTACTTGGGAAGAACCTAATTTCCTTGGTGACACCTTGGAAAGCTGCCTGGTAGAACAGCTACCCGGGTGATCTGTTTGCCTCCGTTGCTGTGAGATTCATCAGGTCTGGACCCCTCTTCCTGGATCTACACACTGCAGAAGTAACTCCCCTCAACAAAAGTCACTGACCTTCTTCAAAAACTAATTTATTCTTGAGATGGGAAAAGTCTGCAGGTGCTTTTTAGCATCCAGGACTCCATTTTCCCTGCGGGGGACTCCCATGCCCAAGTTTTGCAGAAGGGAATTTTGACCTCAATGCTATACAGATGAACAAACTACTTTTTGCTGCACTTGACTTGACTCATAGTCAGTGCTTTGAGAATGCTTCAGTTTTGTTTTCTCTCTCATTCTACATCAGTGTCCACCATGTTTTCACAAGAACTAACTGTTACTCATCACATCTGCCCTGATTCTGGCTAGAATAGAGTTCATTTTCACCTGAGCTGGGAGAGGAACTGCAGCTGGTGGCACCTGTGGCTGGGGGACACAGCTGGGATAGGTTACTAATTGGCCAACAGCTGGAACAGTTTACCCAAATTGGCCAAAGGGCTGGTCCATCCCATGTGATATCATGCTCAGTGTGTAAGTGAGGAGGTTGCTGAGGGGAGCCTCCTCACTACTACTTGGGAGGAAGCTGGGCATCAGGATCTGCTGTGAGCTATTGTACTGTCAATTACATGCTTCAGTATTTTCTGTTATTGGGTGGTGGGTTTTTTTGTTTTGTTTTGTTTTCCATCTCTGTATTCTTTTCTTCTGTTGTTCTCTTAAACTTTTCTTTAATCTCAACCCATGAGTTTTGCCTTCTTTTCTTTACCAATTCTTCTCCCCATCCCACTGGAGTGAGAGACTGTAGCTTGGTCCAAAGCAAGGCTGAACTACAACACTGTACTCTACCCCATCAGGCTTGATGACACAGAAAGAGCAAATTTACCAGCTCAGATTTACCGTATTGCTAGATGCACTAGCAATGCAAAGTGAACATACGAGCTCCAAGTGGAGACTCAGGTACAAAGTTTCACTAATCTAGGATTCTACATATGGTATTTACAGGCAGAGAAAAACAGGACTTTCAGAAAATGTTGATGTGTCTTTTGGCTCTTACCAGCTAACAGTCTTCTACTGACCATGTATTTCAGAGTTTGGGTTACAAAATTGATTTGGAGATGAACTTCAAAGTGATGTATGAATATTAAATTCCATGCATTCCTGCAAGATGGTAAGTATTAGCCACATTACACAGACGGGAAAATTAAAGCAATGTGTTTACTTGGGCGATTTTCCCAATGTCAGGAAGAAAACGTCATAGGATCAATACTCAAGAATACCTGGCTTTTTTTTTTTCTGCACTCAGGCTGAACTACACATCACTTGCCTGAACCCTGCGATATAATGCATAAAGGAACATTTTGTCTTTAATTGTGGTATTCTATAGCAATATTTTCAAACAATTTATTTAACAAATTACATAAAAGACTTAATATATGTTTTTAATTTTTAAAAAATAGCCAAAGGGTTTTTCCTTGGGCTTTGCTCCAAAATTTACCCTTCAGCTAGGACTAAAGAAAAGCACAAGAAAAGCACGCATGCTTGTGTACATGCAAACAGAAACTCTAAAAGAAAATTAAAAGCACATGAAAATAAGGACTGAGAGTGTTTTCTTAACTGCAGTCTCATTTCAGTACAGCAAAAATTTCATTGATTTACTAATGCATAGCAATTTTTCTTGTGAAGGAACACAGAGGCCTTATCTGCAATTAATTCCTCCCTTCCATTAGACCAGTTATCATTCTAAACAAGTACAGCCCGTGCACGCAGGGTAGCGACTGCTCTGTCAGGGCAGCTCAGCTCTCTCTGTAAAGCACAATTCGATTTCAATCAGAAAGTGATTCTGCACTATAAGAAAAGTTTTTATGGAAAGACGGTTTCAGTTAAGACAACAATTATTTTAGTAAAAGCCCGATTTTGAGACTGTTTCATTGTGATTGCTAGATGAATAATCAAAACCGGTACAATTTCTGTACTGATTCAAAATAATAAACATATGGAAGACAACTTACTTGAATTTCAGGAATTGTTTTTAAATTATTAAGTCTGGACTGAAGGTTTCTTATCAAGCGTGCTATTCTATGAATAGCAGGGGCTTTGTAACTATACTGGAAATTTAATGTCTCTTTACACGATGTGAAGTCTGTTTGCCCATCTGTACACTGTAAACGCCAGCAGTCACGGAGGCAATTCTGAAAGCCTGAAGAACACGCTCAAAAACTTTCTGACATTTCCATTAGGAATAAAAAAAATAAACTAGAGAAAATAAATAACTGTCTAAAAAGACTAATAACCTGAAACACTTCATTTGGAGTAAAATGTTTTGGAGTAAATTTTTTAAAACCCCATACATTACTTTCAAATATATCTAAGATAGAACATTTCTGATAAGGATAATTAATTATAACTTCTTTGGCTATACAAGTTTTAGTCTGACAAATTTCATATTTCAGTGAGGTAACTCCTGATATAGGTACAATTAAAGGAATTGTATGCCTCAACTGTATTCTCATTGTGTGACATAGATACATTTTTAGTATTGATTTTTGCTACACCATTATTTCATGACAGTTTTTTAAAAGTCAGAGACTATATTAGAATACAGGTCTTCAAAACACTGGAGGAATAACTCTTGTTTACTTCATATTACAGCTTAGGCACAGTGGAAGTAAAAAAAAGTATTAATACTAGTAATTGAATAAAGTTAATAAATTGAATACTACACTGTAATTTTCTGTTAATTCTCCCTAAAAAAACCAGAAGATAGAAAGTCTATATCTATTAATGGATTAATCTATGAAAATCTGAGGGTCAAGAATAGTACATAAATACTAGTGATACTAAAGTGGTCAGTAATAAACATTGACATTCCAAATCAAATTACACGGCCATAATGACAATGTATTGAGAAGCCTGCTTTATTACTTTCCTCATATAATCTCAGATTTAAAGTTCCTAAAATGCACAGTAAAGTCTTTAACACATTTATAATGATAAAATGTGGTGTTTCTTGAATGAAATTACATGGTCCAACCAGGATGGAATATTGTCCTGAGCATCTAAACAATAAAGGCTGATTTATCTGAGCTCATTAGATAAATCTATCTTTATATAATCACATTAACTGTTCAGCTTCACCTGAGGAATCCTGTTGAACTGTATTTATTTCTAGGCTTGTTTCTGCTGATCGACATTTTCAAGGAAGCTTTACCGAAAGGCAGCTCTTCTATCGCCTCATAATTGTGCCTTTAGTTTGAATACCAAATTATTATTGTACTCAGGGATTCACTTCCTCCGCAAACGAACAAATGAGCTGATGTACCTGTGCTCTGTCATCACTTTAAACAAGCAGCCAGGACAATGTATTACTCATGTAAATAAATTATAAAACCTGTATTGCCCTTAGTGCCTATGTCTAAACAACAACCAGTTTACAGGGTCAATTTAACATTCAGTTCCTTTACTGGCAGCCTGACATAGTATATATTTGACCAAATCCAAGAACCAACACAATAATTTTTTTAGTTAACTGACCAGAACTCTTAGAGGCATAAGATATTTTGAATATTTGTTTATTTTTAATAGCTGAAAAATGTGGGTGCCAACAGAGTTGGCAATATTAAGAAAAAACATGTAGTTGCAAAGTATGTTAGTACTTTTGCTCTTCTAAAGATACTTCATGTTGGATGATTCCAAGTACCCCCTACGTAAAAAGTTTAAAGTTAGCAAAACTGTTCCTTTGCACAGATATATAATACACACACACCCCAGGAGATTTAATTATTAAAATGATGTAGGATATAGGGAGGGAATCACATAAAGTTGCCAAGAATTTTGATGCTTTTTTCCAGTAGGCTACTCTTCTTTTAGGACTTAATTCTGCCATTTGATGTTAGATAATTTGTCTTTTGTGCTGAAGAAACATGTATTCTTACTACAGCCAAATAAGGCCATTATATGTTACCTATTTATTGCACAGACACAAAAAGTTTCATGTCCACAGCCATTTTATTTTCTGATGCTTCTCTAGATACTTAGAGGATATGCCTGAAGGTGAAATATTATCAGCTCAAGACTAAGATTGATCTTTAATTAAAATTCTAATCATGAAATTAGCAAATCCTACTTCCTAATGCTATACAGTCTTAGCATCAAAATATGAGATTTTTACATGTGTATAATACACAGCCTTCTTGAAATTAGTAATATCACAATAAACGTACATTTTGCAGAAACTGACATCTGTTTTGAAGTGCATATTTGGGTATTATCTGATTCTTCCACAACTCCTTGAGAAGAGACATTACATACCTTGTAAAAAACCCCAAGCATATCTAAGTTACTTTTAGTGTTCCAGTAAAAGTTAAGTTGCTGGAATTACTAACATATAAAGGCTGCAGAACAGACCAAAGTTTTGTATAACATTTTCATACACAATTCAACTGAACATTGCCTCATCCTGAAAGCAGACATTTAGGTAGTGTAGCACTGGGACGTTAAATTTTGTGTAATAAACTCTAAACATAAATGAGTTATAAAAGCTTTTATATCATTCTTATGAATTAGGGTAGTGTTTAAATAAAAATAATTGGCAACTTTTGCTGTTCAAGCTAGTAAAAACATATTTCAGAATTCACATACTCTGAAAGTCTTCATCATGTGTTTGTTTCATATTTATTCCATTCTCCTACCCTATGCAAGTACTTGCAAGAAAACATCTTACAAATTTTGAGGAATGACCTTACATGTAACGCACTTTAATCTGCTGCTAATACTGCTAGTTGGCTGAAGGATTCCTAAAAATGCATTTAATTAGGGGAAATAGATGTGTTTGGGAATAAGGGCACTCAAAAATCAGCACACAAAACTTTAACAACTGTTTTTGGGAACTAATATCCTAGAAAAAGAGGTAGTACACAAACAGATAGTTGTATGATTGTTAACAAAATAGTGTTCAGACACGAAAAAGGAAGTACATTGACAAGGCGAGTAGTAGGTGGTTAAATTTAAAGGAGAGTTGAGAGTGCCATTCATAGAACAAGAACAATCTTCAGTCTTTGCTGGGCAAGTTGTGAACTCCTAACAAGGAGTTAACTCAGGCCTCACTCCCATGTCACATAACACAGAGGCAGTATCATCCTTATCACTCTTGCATTGTGAGATCCCTCATTTCTATTGCAGATGGATGGCTTCCAAACAGAAATCATAATTCAGACAGTGTTCAGGAAACCAAGGCGGTTTTGGTTACACAACACAGTGTTTAAAAGAGCCTGGCCTTTTTCAAATTTAGTTCTTCAATTATGTTTTTCTCATTAAAAGCTATTGAACTGAAGTAAATTCCAACATGTATTTAAACTGTCAGTTTATTAAATCTGGCAAAAATAAAACTGAATCTATTTTATAAAGAAAACATATGATTTGCCTATTCAGATATTCCAATATGTAACCAATTACTGGGTTGTTTTTTCGCCAGCTTTGATTAGCATTTGCTAGCACACATGAATTCTGGACATGTAATAAAACATCTCACTTTGCCCACTATTTTGACATTTGGTAATATCACAAAAAAAAAAAAGTGCTCAAGAGTAAGCATCTGACAGTTACTATGTTGAAGGATTCGTCTTTTCTATCAATGATGGAAGACTACATTCTGTAATTTTATATTTAAAAGCAATCTGCTTTTTAGATTAAATTCCTTTGTAATTTAGAATAAATTCCTGTTAATATATTGACTTTTGCTGTCACTGTGCTTGTATACGTGCTTTTTGTCAAAGCAACATATAGTTACACTACCAGCAGCATTTGGTTGATACATAAATTCAAATAATTTCTTTGATACTTAGGGACATAAAAGATGCATGTGGTTTTGCCACATCATCTTTCTTTTTAGAAGTGATAACAATAGAATGAAAAATAATGAGCATATGGCTCTAAATAGTAGGTTTAATGAAAAGGAAAGAAGTCCATTATCTGCCCAAATTATTCTGAAAGGTCATGAATAGTATTTTGCACTGAATAGTAATGCACTGCAATTCTAATGTAGCATTACACTAATAAATTAATTGAAAAGTAAAATAATGTGAGCAAAATATTTTAGCACTGTAATAGCACCCATGTTTTAGCCTGGTAGGCACTTCAACGCTTTAATGAAATATATAAAAGGTAAGTAAGTAATAATCTACTGTTTTCTGCAAAGTCAGGCTGGTGATTAGGTGTTGAAAATGTGATAGTATGGGAATACTTGTCGATAATCTTAACAGTTATTCAGAAATGAGTATATATGACCAGGACTTTCCATGAAAGAAGCCAGACAGACTGCAAAAAGGGTAATCACTATTTTGCTCTTTGCTCATGAAATTAAAAAAAAAAAGGACGTTTTTTGTCCTTTGACATTTTGCAACATCTATTATAGCCTTCTCCCCCAAAAGGGAACATTATTAAATTTACTGTAAATTCTAAAAATAAATTTTTTACAATTAACATGTAAAGTTCTGGTACTAAATATTTAAAGCAAAAAAAAAAAATTCCCTTGTTCCATTAGGTGCCACATCAGTGCACAGTTGCACAGCTTGTCCTGAACAACGCAATTTTGTGTAACCTTAAATACAGCAGAACCCTAGTAAAATGTTGTTTCTTTTATAATAAAAACAAAATAAACTTCAGCTTCTGTTTTATATGCCAGTTGAGATTCTTTGCTGTAATTCCTTCCACATCTGCTCTGCAGCTTTCAGGTTTATAAAAGCAATATCTCCCAATTTCCTTTAATCAACATATCCATATGCTGTGTTTTATAGACATGTTGGTACACTTTAACACTGAGGCACTAATTACAACTTGGAATCATATGCTAAGTCTAAGAAAATAAATACATGTGGTTATGAGGCATCTAATACTGAAAATCCCGAAGAATCTAGCCAGAAATTCCTCAAGTGTGATAACATACTAATAGAAGTACACCTGAAATTATCACAAGGTTGTAAAAATAAGAGAGGTGAAGAAAAAAAAAAAAACAAACAAAAACCTAAACACAGGCACCACCAGATTCTAAACTACAGACCTAAAATCACATGCAGGAAAGTTGCCATCCAGATCACGACAGTAAAACTGTTGCTAAAGAACCAAATTGTTTGGGAAAGGGGCTGGTATGGGAAGAGCCTGACAAACCATTTGTCCAAACCATACATTTCTAGGATTTCTGAAGGTAGTACAGTGTTGGTATCTCCTCCTGGCTTCAAGTCCGTAAGTTGCTAGTGTGTTGTAAACGTCATTGGCTTATCAGTTAACGGTCCATTGCTGGGAGCATTTGAGGGGACAGAGAACAGAAAATACATGATCTCCAAATCACTTTAATCTTCACTATATGCAGAATTAAGAGAATTTTGTGTTGTCCTGACCAATCTGTAGTGCTGTTTTCCCTGTTTTGTGTGCTGTCACCACACATCCCATACTCCTATCCCCTGCAGAGTACAAACACAGTAGCCACCCTCACGCTTCTGTATCTGACAGGTGACAGCCTAAGCACCACTGAGAAACTGAAGGCAGCTGCTGTTCTTTACAGCAAATTGTAAGCAAGGTATGAGCTATATAAAAATTAGGGGGCCCCAAAATACCCATTAACCTAGACAAGAAAACTAGGCTGTAATTTTTAAAAGTGCAGTGTAATCCTTCCTGCTTCTGTTTAGAAGTTCCTAATGCTCTCAGAACATTTCAACAGAAGAAATGAAATGTGAATAACACTTTTTCATCAGTTACCTACCTGGAACATATCTGTAAGTGTGCATATGAAAGAGGAAATCTGTCTTCTCGCAAAAACTGATCAGTAAAGACTGCAAATAAATATTTTCAATCCTGAAATGAAGCTCTAAATATCCAATAAAAGGAGACAAAAGGCAAATTAGAAAAACATGCTATAAAATATCTGTGGACATCACAAAACTTGGAAAGATCAAAGAGTCCTCTAGAAAATTTAAAAGAGCTGAATCAAATTGGCAAGTATATTCCTCTCAAGGAAAATAGCATATAAGTTTGTTGATCCAAATTCTGACATCTAGAGAGCTACAGGCTAACATAAAGTAGCATCCATTACCTCAAACCCAAAGTCTCTAGGTTTCAACAAAGGCATACTAAAGAAACAAAATTGTGGGTTTAACACTATTTTTCCTATTTTCTTCTATGCTAACCCTGGGATATGAGTTGTAATCTCAAGCAAGCAACACGCTGTCAAGGGTATTGTTATATAATCAGCAGAGAACAAACTGTTCCTTCTTTTCCTTAAATCTGTGCCCAATCACACAGGGTTCATCAGGACACTTTTGCTACAGAGCACATGTCAGTGAGAGAACAGAGATTTTCCCCCACACTTTTCCTTTCCCTTTTCTTCTGTTCCTCCCCCTTCCAAGTGAACATGAGATACAGGAGGCTGTTCTCTAAAGTTGGGTCAAGATGATTTATGATAGACATTTACATTAAAATGTACAAGTTCTGCTGATGCAGGAAATACGGTTAATCTGCAAATTTTACGGTTTGCATAGCTTAAAAAAAAATTAACACTTTCCTTCCTTCCCTGAAAATACAACATAGCCTGACTGTGCTGATAACATCATCAATTGAAATTAGCCACCTTTATTACAGATTAAGAATGAACAAATTGCAAGGGAAATACAGCTATGTGGTTCCAGCAAGTAAAGCACAATAGTGAGATCAGTAACACAAACCAACCAGGCCCTTGGGGTAGAAAAGGCTGCCTTACTTTGTAGTCCTCCCATAGGAAATTTCAGATTGTAGTATTTCTTTATCACTCTCCATTTTTAACAATGAAGAAAATGTTTTGCCATATGGCATGAGTAAAGAACGTCAGCTAAGTGTTTTCATATGGACTTCCTACATATGTTACTGCAAATAGTAGAACATAGGGCCTTACTCATATTATATAAAGATGACATTGAATGAAGGAATTGAGCATACATCTATTAGGAGGCATTGGTTGGCATGAAACATTTCACAATCAGGATTACTTTTTAAAAGCATAGAGCTCTTTCCTTCGCTTCCTGATCAAAACTCAGTAGTGACTGAACAGTTTTTATGGTAATATAAAGGAATATTTGTTTTAAGAAATAAACTACAAATGGGAAAGTAGAAAGTAAGTATTAATATCTGACTCACCGTGCACTTTATATGAAATAAAATGGATTTGCCACATAGCCTTTCCAAGTAATATTAAAAAGGTTTTTCTCTCCTTTAGTGATGCTTAGCTTCCCAAAAAACTGTCCAGAACTTCCCATTAAAAAGAACACCACCTACCAGTGCCAGCTAACACTAGCAAAAAATCCTCCAGCCAAACTTCCAATGGAAAGCAACTTCACAAGTATTATTTTCTAGCTCACTGTAGTAGTCAAATGTATTACCTCCTTCCTTTCTAATATTTCCTTCCCTTAAGCTGAAGGTGGAACATCCATTCCCAACTCTACCAGGCCTCACACATGGTGTGCCTATGCTCAAAAGCTTGGAAATTACTTCCCCATTTAATTGGCTGGTCTGACTTAAGAGGCTTTTCCTGGTCCTATCCACACCCCTATGGTGTGGTGACCAGAGCAACACTGTTCCTGGGAAACCCTGGCATTGGAAGTATTTGGCAGTAGGGCCCTGGAGATAATGTGCTAGAAGATGTACAGAGCCTCCCTGCCTCAGCACCTGCACCAAGAATCTGATCAAGAACTATGTTGGGGTCTCAACCCAGCACCAAAATGAAAATCAGAGTGGAACAGAAAACATTTTGTAAATCTCACAGTCAAACAGGAGAGCAACATGGGGCAATAGTTACAACCTGCTGATCAGCATGTGCATTTTATTTCTGGGCCAAATTAGTAGTAGTAGGCTAAATTAATCCTGACTCATCAGAAATTACCCCATAGAATTTAATAGCAGGAATGTACTTGTCATGCCTCCCCATCTTTTTTTTTTTTTTAAAAAAAAAAAAAAAAAAAAGAATGCTTAGGACATATGCTAGATTTACAGACTATACCACATCCAGCAACATCATCACTGATGAGATGTCTAATTTCATTATAACATCCCCTCCCAGTTCACTGGTGTTCACATGAGGGTGGCAGGTCCACTTTCCCCTTGCTCCCAGAATTAGAGAGAGCGTTGCCAAAGTTCTCCTGTACCCTCCAGAATGTTTTGCTCTGGGTGGAGGGAGGATGCAGTATATAAAACATCAGAGAACAGAGTTTAAGATATTATTTCAGGGTCTGCTGAGCTGTATAGTCATTTAAGTGTTTCAATAGCATTTGGACTCCTATTTAAATTCAGATATTTACATTGTGTACATCCCACTGAATTGAAACTTTTATTGTCTAAAACTGAATTTTTAACAGGGTTTAGTTTACTCTTATGCAGTAAGGAATACATTAAGAAAGATAGCCCCACCTACTGACAGAACAGTCACAATACTGAGTGAAAATCAAATATACCTGCTGATCAGAAAATACGAGTTTTCTTTCCATCTTTTTCACCCGGACTCCAGAATCACTTTGTATCAGCAGGGCACGAACTCAAGTCTCTCATTTTCTCTTTGCTCAGTACGTAAGCTCAGATGACAAAATAGTTTCTCATTGTCATTTCCAGAATTTACTGCTTCTTGGCAGGGTAACATGGGAACTTCATTCAGTAGTGTCAGAAAATAAAGTTCAATACGAAGCTAACTGATTAATCAAAAGCATCAGCTGAAACCTATTTGAATAGTTCACCTGCATATCGTATCTCACATACTGCTTCCCATGCTCGTGACTGTGAGAATGCTTTATCAAGTCCATAATGAGCAGCGCAAGTTATCCCCTATTTTGTAACTTTAGTGAAGTTCTTTTTGCAAGTAATAATGGGAAACTTTTTTTTCCTTTGAAATCCTTTATTTTTTTTTTTTTTGGTTGAGTCAGTAGACCTAATTCTAGAGTTTTGTTTCAAGAGTCTCAGTATTTAGTAATAGCCCTCATCCTTTTGTGTGCTGACACTATCCATTTGTAAACAAGTAAGATTTTAATGCTGCCTTTCCAAAAAGCTCTTTTCCCCCTTCCCCTAAATTTCTATATATATATTATATATATTTCTATAAATATATATATATTATATATTTATAGTTGTTCCAAAGAAACTCAGAACTGCCAAGAGAAAGTTGCAGTTTCTCCACAAAATTCTTTCACAATTAGTCTTCTCCTGCCTATGCCTGGCACAGTAAGCTCTCTTAAAGTACTTCACTTTTCCTTTACTTCAGAGCCTGAGAAACAAATGGTGTCAAGTCATCCTACAGTGAGTCAATTTGTGAGCATGTAAAGTTAAGAAGAGGGTGCTGGATAGACAGGCTAACACTGCTAGCAATTCCCCACTACGTAACTCATCTTCCCTCATCTATTTTTCCCCTCTATAACGCTAAGTCAAGTCACACCAAGAAATAAAGATGTATTACATGCACAAAGCTCTGAAGTAGGCTAATGCCCTTGGTCCAGTTCTGTTATCTTCTGCTCTTACAAAATCAACAGCACTGCAAGAGGAAGCGTTGTTATAATAAAAAAGTTACTACAATCTTTTTGTGATATTTAGCAATGGTGATATTTTTTTGCAAATGAGAAGGTTTTTTTCTGCTTTTTCCTCTTTGGTGAAAAGTTAATATAATTATTGAAACATTAGATAATGGGAAGCACTGATAATGGGAAGCACTGAGATGAAGTATCACTTTGTGACAGAAGGGACAAGACTTGCATTCAAACCATGATGTATAGAAACAAAACAAAACAAAAAAAAAACCCCAACCAAACAAAAACCCACAAAAACAAATTGTGACTTTAACACTGCGAAATTTAACTTTACTGACCTGTCAACGTCAGTGTTTCCAGTTAAGAAATTGCTGTATGGAAGCTGATAGAGCTTCTTTTCATCTCTAGCTTGTTGTAAGGCATAAAAAGTGACGCAGCAGGATAATAGTAGCAGAATTTGAGGCATATGTTCATGTTTAACAGGGACGACTAACAAGTTATTTCATAAAGCTTTTACAATTATTACATTCAAGTATGTTCTACTAATCAGAGCAAAACCAGAGATTAATTCTTCAGGTTCATTTTATTAGCAATGATGAATATAAATCTCTTATGAAAATATTCTTAACATTTCAATATATAAGAATTGTCTATAAAAATATACTACTACATAACAAAGCCAGTAACTTCTACAAAACATATCATTCAACATATATTTAACAATATATAGGACACAGTAAAAATCTTTTAATTAATGCTAAGGGTATTTTTACCCCTTTTTTGTCAAACAATAACTCACATAGGAAATTACTCATTCTGATAGACAGAGGTTTTATCACCATAGAAGTCTATGTATGTTCTACTGTGAAGGTACCTGCATCTGCAAGAATATAAAGTCACAACTTCTCTTTGGATGGACAGGCAGTTATGACCTCAAAAAACATTCTGTTGATAACCGCAATGTCTTGCAGAAGTCAGTGTTGCACATCTGCTGTCTGTATTGCCAACCCTGAACCCATGCAGGGAGAGATTACGCTTCTACCACTCTTGTGGGACTGATGCCACAGATGAGCCTACCATGGTTACAGAATTGGAAAGCAGACTCTTCCTAGTTAACTACTTCTAGCTAGCAAGGAAATAACTTTTTAAGAGGCTATGTTTCTAGAAATAAACTTAACTCCAGCTCTTGAACAACAGCTCACGGAAGAGGAAATACTGCGGAGGCAGGTGAGTGTTTATACTAAACAATGATCAAGGGTAATACTATCCATCTTGTCGTGATCAGTAACGGGAAAAGCCATCTTAGAACAGTTTTTGGAACTGGGAAGAGCCTAGTTGCAGATTTCAGAAGAAAAATGACACATTGAACTAGTTATTTCACCAATGCTGTTATGCTGAAGTTACTTCTCGCCTAGTGTTAGACAAATGCAGGAAATCCATTTTAATTACGTAGACTGCCCTTGTCTACACAGTGAGCTTGTCAAATTCTTAGTGTAGATGTATTTAGAGAGCTTTTACAGCATACTTTGACAACCAACTTAATCTGAAGGAAATTGGCTGCTGCACAGCGACAGTACATAGCTTTTTCAGCCATCAGTTTTATATAGAAGAGTTGGGTACATAAGGCTTTAAGGCTATAAAGTCCCACTGAAAACAATGGATGACTACAGAGTTTTGCATAGTAAAGAACATAACATGCTTGTGACCAATAATTAATTATTACTCTTTCTATTCAGGATCCACTGAAATCAGTACATTGAATTAATACATTGAAAAAACTTTATGGCATAGCAATGGCAATGCAACAACATTCC
The DNA here is from genome assembly GCF_036417535.1 of Chlamydotis macqueenii. NCBI lineage: Eukaryota > Metazoa > Chordata > Aves > Otidiformes > Otididae > Chlamydotis > Chlamydotis macqueenii. The sequence goes on from NC_141562.1 coordinate 22,229,719, forward strand.
ATCATCATACTACAAAGGAAGGACTTTCTGTTAGAAAAGTACATTTATTCGACTTAAAGTACTATAAAGATCACAAGAGGACACTATAGGCAATGAACATTAATAATATATTTGTGACTCAAAGCTTAGAAAAATAACATTTGACCCTGAGAAACCTGCTTTATTGAAACTTAAAAAACAAAAACAAAAAAAAAAATCTTTCAGAAGTAAGAACTTATCCAAGGTAAGAAAACAAAACAACAAAAAAAAAAAGACAAAGAAAAAAAGGAAGAATTAGCATCTGAAAGAATCAAGGCTCAGCCAGTTTAATTTCAGATTCTCAAACTGTTAAGCTCTGGAAGAAAAAAAAAAAGTTTGACCACCTTAACAGGAATTGTAAGGAATATTTTCAATTAAAAAAAATAAATGTTATGATATCCATACTTCTGTATGGAAAATTTCATTTTCTTCAAGGCTTCCAACTAAAATTTAGTGTTCCAAGATACATTTGAAAGGAAGAACAATTTTTAAATTGAAGTGGCTTAATAAACTTAAAGCTTAAGTGTCTTCCATTCCCAAAATCATCTGGAAATGTCAGTTATAGAAGCTAGCTTGTTACGCTTTATGACTAGAGAGGCCCTAATCAAGTCCTTCATTCTCACATCAGTTAAACAATTCTCTGAAAGATGGATCAAAATAGTGTTCAAAAAAGGGACAATATTATTCAACATAGGATCTGGTTTAGATTATTATTTTAACAACTTAAATATTTAGGAAGGTTTAAGAACAGCAAAAGAAAATAAGTAGATGGAGCCATAAAGAAACCTTATAGGTTTGGGCAGAATAAACCAAACCATCTGGGTTTTCTGGCACTACAGGTATGGAAATACATTGAAAGAGTTTCTGCAAGAACTTGAGAGAAAAATTACCAATCACTATATCAGGTTGTTGATTTCAGGTCAGCTTATCTTCTGCGCTTACTTACGTGTTAAGGGCAAGAAAACAGTCCTTTCTTCAGTAGTCTGTTCTTCTCTACTAAGTGTAAACAATATTTTCCCTAAACCTAAAGATCTTCCCATATAAGCTTCCACATTATTTTTACTCCGTACTGACAAGGCAGTATTCATACACTGTAATTTAAACTGTTATCTAATTCCTCTTCCTTCTGTTTTCACACTGTCATCAAGTTCAGGCTACTCTGTTTTTGCCCTCTCCAACAACCTTACAAAAAAGTTACATAGCTTGATCAGCTCCCAGGGCCAGCTCACCACATAACCATGAGCATTGAGCCAACGGGAAGGACCAGGACTAGCTGACAACCCAAGTTTACATCAATCTGAACTGCTTTGGAACCACACCTTGCTAAGTGTCAATTTAAACTCATGCATGCCCCATCCCTGGAAATGTTCAAACCTGGCTCCGAGCCACCTGATCTGCTTGGAGATGTCCCTGCTCCTTGCAGAGGGGCTGGACTAGATGACCTTTAAAGGTCCCTTCCAACCCACACTATTCTGTGATGCTATGATTCTAAATATGAAGTGAAGCATTAAAAAGTGCAGTCTATTTTCCTTTCCTCCCCTGAAAGCTGCTGCTCAATGTCAGTGAAGGCTGAGCAGCAGCAGAAACAATTCCCATTTACAATTTCAAGTATTAAGTGAAATGGGTGCCAAACTAGAGTTTTATTACTATATCAGGCTTTAAAGAGATGTGAATCAGTTTCATACTATTCCTGACCTTGTCAGCAGTAGCTGAACCTTCAGGAGAAGCAGCAAGTGGGCAGCTACAAGCAAGGACTGATTATCACTCAAGTGGAATCTGCTCACATCCATAAACAGATATGGATTCAGGGTGCTGGTTTACATACAGAATCTTGCACATAGATGGCTCCTAACATCCAGAAGCATCCCAAAGTACAATATACATTCCAGTCCTTCGGGGCTCAAGTCCCCTAGATCTGCCCTGCCAAGGTGCAATGCTTACTGGGAAAAGAAGAGATGTGACTAGACATCTGTAAATCAAAATAATAGAATATCTGCCACCTTCAGTGATTTTGAAAGAAAAACTATCAAGTCTACAGAACACAGCATTCTTCTTTACAAAAACACTGGAGTGAGCAAATAACTGAAAATCACCTTATGATATAAAGGACCAAATAAAGATCCAAGTTAAAATTTTCTTTAAGCACTATTCAGACAAGACCCAAAAGTACATAAAACTCCATTTGCAGAAGTCCCCCTACCTGATACTAAACATATTCCTCCGCAAACATGACAGATTCCAAGGTCAATAACACAAGCCTTTTTCCTTAGTATTTGTTGCTATCAAGATAAAGTCGATAAAAGTGAGAAGGCGTGTAAGAGAAGTGACTAAGCGCAGATTTAAGAGGGCCAGCTGGAGAAATGGGGCTGAAGCTGCCTGCTAGCACCGCCCCATGTAGTGTGGGTGCCTTCCTCTCATGAGATGCATATGCACAGCTCCACCCTTTCACCAAGCTCTCCTCAAGTCTGTTCTGTAGAATCCCTGCTATAACCTTGGCCAACTCATATTTTCTGTGAAACTGCCATTACTCTGCACTCTTGTAAATTCCTAGAAAAATGGAGGATTTACAATAAAACATTAGCCTAACTTTATGAAGGCCAAGACAATTTAAACTGGGTCTCAAAAAAAACTTTTGTACAAAATAATTTAAATGAAAGGGTCATAAGCAGCATTTAAAATAACCTATATTAAATACCTAAAAAAATATAATTATTTGCATAGAATAAAGAAAAGTGCAGCTACAGCGTAACATCCCATACCACAAGGAATGGCTAATTTACAAGTGGTATACAATTAACTGTTGTCTCTCATCACTGAGACTGCAGCAACTAAAGACATCTTTACCGGGAAAAATCACATTAAAACAAAGGGATTAGGTTGTTTCATTATGTCTGCAAATGAAGTGCAAAAATTTAATTTTTTTTTTTAAAGGAAAGTGAAGCTGATGGATAATTTTCACAAGTTAATTTCCCCTTGATATTACTTGGAAAAATTAAGTGTCCTTTGTTCTTTTAGAATTCCAATTAAAAATAAATCCCCATTTGGCATCTCTTTTGTGTTTAAAAAAAAAAATTAGCTTGTAAATGTTCAAGCTTTATCTGTTCTATAAAATCCTGTTTATAGGATTATAACTCTTCGTTCCCTTCTAACTTTTTTGTACTGCAATCCTTCTGGTAATCAAGCCCAGAACAGTATTAAATAAGCCTAGGAGACTGATTTCCACTGCTGAGAAGAATAGAGAAAGTGTCTAAGAAGTGGAGAATCAGGAATCTTAGACACATAAAAGCCCCAAAACTATTGTCCACTTTTGATAAGAAGCAAGCAAATTTGAAATATCTTACTACTTCTCATATTTGCATGCCTAAATATGAGAAAGAAAAGAAAAGCATGTACCTCATCAGTTGTTAAAACATCTTCAATTTTGGTTTTGTTTTTAAAAAAATCAACTTTTTTTTTTTTATATAACTTGGTACTACAATTTGGTAAATTGGATATTTAAAATAAATAAAAATAAATATTGTATATATATGTCAAGATTGCTTGTTTCTCTAATTAATTAGTGTCTGTATTGTTAGATTTCATTTTGTTTAGCTTTTTTCAAGCTTTGTCGCCACTTACGAATGGCAGTTCCAGAACTACTAGCTACTACGCAAAGAGCACCACCCACAGTCCACCAAGTTGGTAGATGATTGAGAAAAAGAATTTGTAAAATAAAAGCAAACACCACATCCATTGTTTTCATTATGGCTACAGGTCCAGCTTTCTCTATCTGTAATGCTTTTGTGAGAAATATCTGACCCCCTAACCCCAACAAGCCTATTAATATTAGAAAAACCCTATCTTTACCACAGTATGGTAAACGCCATTCATTCATAACAAACAAAGCTACAACACATCCAATTAAACCAATGACTGCATAATACCAAATTGACAAAAAATAGTGCACAGATTTTCCCACCTTCCTCAGTATAACAAAAGTCGAAGCTGCAGATACTGTGCTTGTAACTGCTGCGATAGTTCCTTTGAGGTGATCTGTGTAACTTCCTTCAATCCCTGTAACGTTTGACCCAAACAGAAATGGTGGTCTGGCAATAAGAACCACTCCAGTGATTGCGAAGAGGGTAAACAGAAAATCCCAAACACTATATTTCTCTTTGAGAAAGATCCATGCCAGCAACGATGTAAAAACAGGACTGCTAAAAGTTATAACAGTGGCATCAGCTAGTGGCATGACTTGGAAAGCGTAGTAGAGAAGAATCATTGCGCTAGAACCAAGGAATCCTCGGAAGAAAAGAAAAATTCTTTTACCTTTTGGTCCCAAAAACCCTGTTCTGAAAAACAGAAATATCACATTAATGTCACTGGCTTGCTTATTTCATAAACAACAAACAATCACAGTTAAGCGTACACACCCTTCTAGATTGCGCACACCTTTCTAGATGAGGGACTTATCTCAAATGTAAAAATATTTTTAACAGTCTGATCACAGATGAATTTATTCCCATCACCACTCCCAATCACATTCAGAGTTTGGAACCTGTTCTTCTAGCTATTAATTTTTTGCTTGCAAAATAACTCTAGAGTATCTGTAAATTACCTTATATTTTTCAAGAACACCACTTCATGGAAGATTAATATATTTAATATAGTCCCTGTAGAAAGCTCTGCAACTCAAGGAGTGAAAAATTTTCAGTTTTTGGAATTGTATTAAGAAACCATCAACTAATTCAAAACAATGCAGTTATGCAATTGAAGATTGAATTAAAATAATATTGCAATTTGATTTGTGAGTGATAACTCTAGATCTATTTTTAAGAAATAACTTTGAATTTAAACATTTGCTACACTTACTTGTAGTATATTAAACCAGGAAGAACAAACGCCATTTGGAAAACACATCGAAATGCGCTCACTTCCACTGAATGTACATCTTCTATTTTTTTAAGAAATAAAGAGGCCACTGAGAAAAGGAAGGCAGACAGTACGGTATAAAACAGACCAAGTCCTGGACAGGCAGCTTTCTTCTTTGTTCCTGCAACAGATAAACTCCAGTTAATAATGATCCATTAGAAGTTTTCTCAGGTCAGGCAGCTCTACATGCTGCAGCGCTCCATACATTTGCAGCCACTCAGGTGGTAGAGGACAGGGAAAGCAAAAGAAACAAACGCAAATACTACATGTGTGTACCACACCTACCTCGAAAGCATGTTTCACTGACCACCTCTGCTCTCCATTTTTTCTTAAACAGGAGATAAGAGATGAACTCCAACACTTTCGATACAAAGCTTCTCACAGTTCTACATGACTCAGCAGGCTTTACTTCCTGGAGGCATCAGACTAGTTTGCGTGATTCACCACAGGACTAGTTGCATGATTCTGACCACCGCTCACGGACCAATAAATACTGCAAAATGGTTTGTGGTCAGATTCTGAAACACTGAGACTTACTACCTGGGAATCATCAGACTGAGTAAGTCAATTAAGGCTCCTAAGCAACAACTTAATTTCCTTTCTTACAAACACACACACATTCAAATCGTGTACAGTACCTGACTTTTATTATACCTCATGTTTATTTTGCAGCTAAATCACCCTAAATTTTACCGAGACCTAAAGAAGTTTTACGTAACATTTTATTCTTGTTGTAAGAATCCAAGTATTTTCTTCAAATAAACAACATCAAATATACATTTTTAAGCAGAAGAAATGTAAGTGACTAATTATAAAACATGGTAGGCCTGCTTAAATTACTGATAACTATCACATAACTTTCACCTTAATTTATGCCTACTTATCAGACTTTCTCTTCCTGAAGTAGTTTCCCAAGCCTAATGGTTTCTATTCAAGCTTCCCCATCGCCTCAGGCCCTCTTCACGGACATACTCGTCCTCGTTCCACTCACCTTCTCCACCCTCAACTATAAAAAAGCAAACAGCAAGGAGGGTGATCTGTTGCTGACCTCAACATCGTCTCCAAAGAAAGCAGCCTTTTTTGTTACTGCTTTGCTGTGTAAGAGGAACAGTCTCCCACTGAACCTAAAGGTGAACACCATGGAAAAGAGAACTCATAAAAGAGAACTCATAAAAAGAGAGTTGGATGTTACCTATCTCTTTTATTTCTGTCTGCGTAAAACATTGGGCGTTACCCTGTCTTCTGCAACACCCTCTAAAGATAAAAGTGAGAACCCCATGTCCCTCAGGCAGTGTTTTGATAAAAGGGTGCCTCGTCTCACATTAGTGTCAGAGCCTGTGAGCCTTATGCAGCCTCTAAAACATAATCAGCAGGGCACTTCTGCGAGTTGCTTAGCAACTAAGTATGGTTTTGAAGGTTGGGTGGTTTTGGGTTTTTTTTGCTTTGTTTTGGGTATGTATTTAAAACAAAACAAAAAAAATGAACAAAACTTGTCACAAACCACTTTGATCCTCCCTGAGAACAGCACTCAAGGCTGAGAAACTGCTTACTCCCCAAGAGCTGAGACTGTGGGCTGACACACTGTGTAGAGCATCGGTTCTGGCTTTAACAGCTTTAGAGACCCAGGCCTTACAGCTGCAACCAGAATTTAAAGGCCTGCTTTTCAAGGAATCCAGCCACTCCACAGTTCAAAATGACAGTTTCTACTAGAAATATTTCTATTTAGCAACAGCCACTTACATAAAAGTGACTATAAAAACTACCACCAACCAACACTGGACCAGGACATCTACCAACTATGAAACAGAGTGGATTTGAAAAAGTGTTCATGAACTATGTGATGTCCTAATCCACATAGTCATGCAACAAAACTACAAAATCAACATTTCTAATATTAAAGCAAGAGGAGTCACTGGCCTATAACTGGAATGGGAAATCCAAACCCAGGCTGGCTTATGGATGAACACTGCACAAACAGAACTATTAACTCCCATTTCAGGCATGATAGCTTCTCTGATTACTACAGAACAAAGCCAATCTAAATAATGGAAGTGTTGAAATGGAAAATCAATCAAATTAAAACAAAGTAAGTTGAAAGGATCTTCTACCCAGAACTAATCTTTGGATTTGAAGGAACTCATTTTTGTAAGCTACCCAAGATACCAAGCCTATCAGAAACAGTGTCTTGTAATACTAGAATTTAAACCATCAACATCTCATATTGCCAAAGCATGTACTCAGTGCAATGAGAAAGTGTTTTATTTCCTTTTAAAAATAAAATGGTACAAGTTCTTCCACCAAAAACAAGAATTGCCATTCTGAAGAGTGCTTCTTTCAAAATACTTTCTAAGGAGAAGTTAGGTTAAGATAACATTTCCACCCCACAAAATATTGAGCCTCCAAACACTATCCCAATGCCATGAAAATACTCAAGTACTCATGCTTTTTTAGAAAAGTGTAGCAATCTGAAAATTAAAAAAAAAAGTTTCAAATAGTACCCAAGTCTCGTTTTCTGAGTAGCTACAGATTTGAGATTTGGTTTTCCAGTTTTATTCCCTGGCCATCTCCCCAAGCAAGGCTTTCAAACAATCTTCCATTCCTGTTTTAAGTCCTAGTCATATGCTTCCCACTGCACACAATTTTCTGTGTACATTCTTTTTGTTTGCATTTTAATGCCGCGCTTTCTTGCACACAGGTTTTATACTCACAAAATGCATACAGTGAAGAAAATGACACTTCTCACATAACACGCATCTTGAAAACAGTAGCAGAGGCAGAAAAGTACTGGCTACAGGGAAGGTGATCAGTGAGAAGACGATTCTCCACACCTTCAGGAAAGCCAGACAAGGGTGATCCGTTCTTCACACCATAGGAAGCAGAAGAACAGCAGCTCTCTCTCACAGACTTCACAAAAACGCCAGGAGCACAACAGCCCATGTATGAACTAACCATGGTCATGCAGACAAGATCTAGGCATGATTCATAAAGTTCTGCCATTGAACTAACATTTTGCTAGATACACTACCAAAATAAAAGTCTTTTTTTTTTTTTTGTGAGTAAGAACAAGTTTCTTAGGATTTCAAATACTAGGTTTCTTCCCCAAACTCTGCCTCAGAAGTAATACTAATGTGAATTTCACTGGTTAAGAACACTATCTCTCTTGGCCTCTCCACAACTCACTAGCTAACAAAGATTGCCATTTTATCCATTTTCTGCTGAAAAGTCAATTATAGTCCTTATTTAATCAGAAACACATTTTCAGTGAAGTTGTTTAAAAAAATACACATGCTAAAGTACTTCAGATAACAACTTCAAAAACTATTTTAAGATGGGATTTATGTTTTAAAAGGAAGCCACATCAAACTTACAAACACATGTTGCATATTTTGCAGTACGTTTGTGGCTTTAAAAATTCAAAATGACGAAAATGCGATGCACGGATTAAAACAGAATAAAGAGTAGAGCCACGCTAAAGCAAGGGAAGAACTACCGAGGAAGTCATAGCTGCAAGGACATGGACTTGCTGAACAGCACTCGTGCCCCTCCTGAACGTATTTACAGTGCCAGGGGTTCACACTGCCGGAAGGCACCGCCACTCACCCAAACCGTCAGGTCTGTCTTTGACACGCTGAGAGCAGGCAGTGCTGTTTTCCCGAGGGGATCCCCACCGAAGCTCTCACAGGTCTACCCGCAGAAGAGGCCGAGCCCCCGGGGATGGCAGTGAGCGGCCCCCAGCGCCCGGGGGAGCACCGGGGGCCCGGCCCGAGCCCGGGGCACCAGCACGAGGAGGGGGAGATCGTGCCTGCCGCCTCACTTGCCTTCCCCATCGCCAGGGACCGGTCAAACCGAGGGGGATGAACGGGGCGAGGCCCAACACGCCCGCAGGGAACCCAGGTGTGAGCCCAGGGGCACGGCTCGGCGGCGCCGAGGCTGCAGCCCCGTCGGCCGCGGGCAGCGGGCGCCGGGCGCTCCCTGCGGTCGCTCACTCCGCGCCCCGCTGCCGCCTGTGGCGAGCCCCGGTACCCTCGGGACCGCTTCCTCTTCCTCCGTCCCGCCGGCAATGTCACCCCGAGGGCGGGCAGCCCAGCCAGGAGAGCGCTGCGTCCCCCCACCCCCTCCCTTTGCCAGGCTCCCTCTCCTCACCGGGTGCCCTGCAGCAGCGCGGCCAGCACGCGCCCGAGCAGCAGCCACACACCCGGCGCTCTTCGGAGCCCGCAGCCTCCGCGCCGGGCGCTGGGCACAGGCAAGGCTGCCCCGTCCCCGCTCCGTCCTCCTGGCTCAAAGGTGCCTCTGGCTCCTTCCCGCCTGCCGCCGGAAGAGCAGCGGCCTCGCCGCCCTGACACAGCACCATGAGGACGCCGGTGTGCCCGCGATGCTACCGGCTCTTCAGAAGCCGGCAGGCACCTGGCCTCCTGCGCATGCGGTGCCACCGCCCAACGCCGCCCGGCTCCCGCCCCCGCCCCCGCTCCCTCCTTGCCCCCGCCCCGCAGCGCCTCGCACCCGCAGCGGGGGGAAGTTGTACCCGGTCGCGGCTTACACCCCCCCGAGTCAGAGCCCCGGCCGGAAACAGCCGGGTGGGTACTCCCGCTCCCGCGGCGGGTACCTGCCTGAAAGCCCGGAGGGAGCCAAATGCCCCTCCCGGGGCAGGCGGCAGCGCCTGGCCGGTTCGTCCCCGGAGTCCCCTCAGCCCGCGGTGGCCCCCTGAGAGGGAGAGGGGGCGGGCGGCAGACAGCTCTGCCCAGGCGAGGGGCCTGGGCCCGGCGGGGAGGAGCGAGGCGGCGGTGCCTCGGGAGGGGGAGCTCGCATCGCGCCGGAGAGACGAGCGGGGCTGGGGGCGCCGGGTGACCGGTAGGCGCGGCCGGTGCCGGCGGGGCGGGGCGGCAGAGTCGCTGGGCGGCTGCGTGAGGCGGTGCGCTTGCGGGGAAATAAAATAAAACTCGGGAGAACGATGAGACAAAGTTATTTTAGGGGCACTGTTGCGTCATCTGAGCGCCTGAAATAAAAAAGTATCTAACTGTTAACTCTGCATGGGACTGATGCTTCATGGTGTCGGCTCCTCAGCCTGCTCACAGGCAGGTTCTGCACCGCGATAACGGAGCTTTTATTACAGCTTCTCCGTGTCTGTGTGTCACAGTTTGGAGTCCTCCCGGTCCAGTCTCCGCACCGGTTTGAACAGCTCGGCGTCCCCTCAGCGGGCCCGTTACCAGCTAATCACCATGGCAGCCGCCTGCACCAGCCGCATCCACAGAGGTCAAAACGGGAACCTGGTGGGCTATTTAGTCCTTCTGCGTGCCTATGAAAAGCCTTGCAAGGATTGTTAGTGGGGCACAAAAATCGTTTAACCACCCTCTCGTGGTATGTCTGCCTTAAAAAGCCAATGCTGCTGTTGTCTTTGGGCAGGGGAATTGGAAAGGGGAGCTGGTGCAAAGAAATACAGAGCGGCCCCTTCTCCTTACCCATCGACGTGTGCAGAGAAAAAGCATCAGAATAAATGTCAAATGCTAACATTCTTCCCTCTTGAGCAAGTTGAGCTGATATCAAGAATTAAAATAGGAATTTCTGTTCAAAGAAGAGATTTGTGCTCACACTAATCTTTTAGCTGCAGAAATTAATCAGTGTTTATTCTTAACAAGGGGAAATGTAATCTATAACGTTAGCAAAATGAGTACTAAATGGTAAATACAAGCTATTTCACAGGAACTATTTCAAGCTTTCCCTCAAGCTACCTCATAAAAGCTATTTTAAGCTTTCCTTGTCTCTGATTTAGCACATTTTATAGTCCATGATAACCCACCAGAGGCCATCAGTATTTCATTATCTGGGAGCTAGCATTTGATTAATAGGACCAGAATTATTTCACAAATTATTCTTAACTAAAAATTAGAAGTGTTATATCAATTGCTAAAAAAGAGGGAAAATAAATTTAAAAGTTTGTGTTGAGATCAGGATTAATTATTTATAAAGATTTACATTGTCTGAACTCCTCTTGCTGTAAACTAAGAAAAGAAGTGCTTGCTGCACTAGATAGTAACTACTTTTATTAAAGCCCCTATCAGCATAGTCCTCTACAAAGTCTATATTGAAAGCTTTACTAAATCTTTCCTCTGTGGAGATGCAATGGCAGCTGCATGTCCCACAAAGGGGAGAGTCAGGCCAGCAAAATTTCCCAAATTTCCCAAACAGACACCCTTAACTCAGAAGTTATTTTGCCTGATGCACTTCCCTATCCCTAAGAGTTTGGTTTAATTTAGAGAGGGAGGTGCAAGTAAACCTGGCAGCTGCCACTTTCCCAATAAACTTACACTCCTCTGTACTCCAAGGCAGCTTTTACAGGGCACTGTTCCATGAATCACCAAGTTAGAGCCGTCCTTCCCCAGAGACGTTTTCGTGAACGACAGCACTGGAGGTTCTGCCTCTCACCAGCATCCCGGGATGGCAGTCTCGCAGGTCTCTAGGAGGAAGACCCGGCACGTCCCCTGGCCAGCGAGCATGAGGCAGGCTTGCAGAGCACACGCACCCACAAAAAGGCCTAACTTGGCAGTTGCTAGTTACCTCGTGGCTACCGAGTTACCGCTAGTTACAGAGGTGAGTTACTGCTGCAGTCAGCGACGGCAGAGGCAGCTGGCTAACTTGAGTCTTCAGTGAAGAAAACCAGAGCCAAAACATTAAATCCATAGTACAAACGCAGAACAAAATGTAGTGAGTTCTTATGATTTCTGGCTATTTGTTTATATACTTTGTTAAAATATGCAGAGTATGTGTTTATTTTATAATACTGCCACTATGAAACTCAAAGCAAAAATTTTAAGTGCCATAATGCCAAATACTGCGCAGTAGAGAGTTTCAAAGTGACTCTGCAACAACTCCCTCTGCGCCTCCCCATGTCTGGCTTTGGAAAGGAACATCCAAGGGCAGTGTTTGTTTATACCAAGGTACAGAAAGTGTTCTGTTTGCTCCCGGTTGAACTGCCAGGCTTGTCTCAGCTTGAGAGCTTCCAAGTTCTTCTTGTAAAATACAACTCTCTTCTCTGGGTAAGGAGAGCAATTCCAAAATCTCAGAGCAGTTGCAGCTGCCCAGACTAACCAGTAGGCAAATGCAATTTGCAGTCACGCTGCCCTAGATTGGAAAATTAAGTAGCTGCATAAATGTGACAGGTCAATGTTTTATGCAGCCCTTTCAAGTACAGATGAAGCCTGGCCTGTGCACTACTGTGCTCAGAACCAGCTGTTCTTTCTCCAGCACATTGCCAGCTTGCAACCAACAGTAGAGCAGTAAGGACCTCTTCTAGTATCTTCCCTGACTGTAAAGTCTGTAAGAAAAAACTTTAGTGAACTTGGGCAGTTAGACCATTGCAAATTAAACTGCAGCACCAGCTAGAATGGCATTTATCTGGTTTCTGTAATCCCATAAGCATGGAGAGGGAGCCACCTTCTCCTGCATAGTCACCACTCTCCACAGAGAGTTTTCCTGGATTACTCTTTTCAAAGGAGGAATATTCTCATCCTCATCCAGAATGTAGGCAGACAGTTTTTGTCATTATAAATGCCAGGAACAAGCCAGTGCTTCATCGCAGCCCGAGATACAAACCTGATGGGTACTTAGTAAAGTACTGCGATGAGCCACTGGTCTGGGTCTGTGTGCCCAGTGAGGGATAGTTCGGTGTTCAGTTCCCATCTCCCTGCCTGCAAGTGCTGTCTCCGACTCCTCAGGGCAGCTTTTCAGAAACTCTAACAGGCATAAATGACAAAGCAATTATGTGAGTTTTGTGGAGAACCGTGGGAGTTTTCTATGAGATTATAAGAACTTTATCCACTATCACATCATTTCTTTTATCTGCTGCTGAGATATCCTAATAAGCTTTTTGAAACACGGCTGCCTTTTGGAGGTTTAGTGAGAACTAAATAACACAAACCCACGGAGCCCTGGAACTGACCTAGCCCTTCCTCGCCTCACCTAAGGGCTCTGCCCAGCACTAGCAGAAAAGACGTCAAGCAGGATTCCTGGGTACTGCACGTGGAACACCCTGGTGACATCTGCCCCAGTTGGATCTTAACTAAGCTGTGCCAGCACAGTTATGGACTGCTTAAGCTATAAAAGTAGCAGAAGAATGAAATCAAAACAGCAATCCCTACTGATGCTTTTATTCTGTAAAAATGCTAATTCTGTAAAACCACGTTTAAGATCTTAATTTGGGATTTAAGTGGTCTAGCAATAAATTCATTAAAACTAATACAGGCTAGTGCAAAGGAAGTAACGCAATAAATAATAAACTTGCATTTGTTGCTTCTGAAAAGGTTTAACAAAAAAAAATAGATAAAAATTACTTTATCAGCTTCTGAAATGGATCCAACTCTTAAGTGCATTGTAATTGCCATTTACCTCTGCACCTGAATGCCATAAAACGGATCATTATTGCAGCACCAAGGAGTTTCATTGTCCCGGTCATTCATTCAAACTTCTGGTTGACCTGGAGTTGCTTGGGAATCATCGAATAGCTGAGGCTGATGGGCCGATCTGGGGCCTTGAAAGGTTGTCTAGTCCAAATTCCGCTGCTCAAAGCGGGGTCAGCTAGAGTTCAGGACTGTGTCCCTTGCTGTTTTGAATATCTCCAAGGCTGGAGACTGCACCACCTCCCTGGGCAACATGCCCCAGTGTTCAATCACCCTCACAGTAAAAAAAAAAAGAAAAGAAAAAAAAAGAAAAAAAAGAAAAAGTTTAAAATAAATGAGCCCTTGTAGTCTTGCAGCCCAGTGAAGATGTGGTCCATATGAGCTGCTGCTGCTCCATCAAAATTGCAGTGCATGTCATAGTGGGTTTTATGTCCACCTTAAGTGCTAGAAGACATCCATATTTAAGGTGGAGGGTGAATGATACTCAGTTTGGCCATCACCACAAATTGCTTCCACGTGTATTTAAACAACTGTTGTACAAGCATTTAATCTTGTGTCAAAGAGCGTGTTCAGAGTATCAGGAGTTTGCGTCCTCCTGAGCTGGTGGTTGTGCTGAACCGTACTGTAATAACAGGAGATAGGCCGGAACAGCATCACGACAGGGAATCCTGCAATTACAGTGAATATAAGGAGAGATCCTGAGGCTCTTTGTAACTGTGTTTTTCCAGTTGCACTATTAGCAGTTGCTGTTCAGGACACTGAAAGTACTGAAACAAGTACATTCAGGTAAAAGTAAGAAGTATATGTACCAAAAAACTTCTGTGGTCTTCAGAACAAAAGATCGTTTTTTTACTTCTGAACAATTGAAAAATAATGGATCAGCAGGACAGTATTTAAATACTGCCTTCATACTTGTTGGTGTGTTTTCCACCCAGTATTAAGGGTGTGCTGCTTAGCTGGTTTTGGTCACGTAAAGGTCATGCAGCATTGCTTCTATCCTCAGATGGCTTAACTACCCTGCTTGCTAAGCAATCAAATCTCTATAGCTAGTATTCATGGGAGGATAAATTAAAAATAATTTTCCATGTACACTGAACACTGTAAGCTCAGTATTTTCTTTCTCGTATTTCACATAAACTTCTGCAGAATTTATGCAAATCTAGACAGTGATCCCCAAGTTTAAAATATTATGTCATTTTTTTTTCTATTTTTAACCACATGGAAAAAGCTGTTATTCCAATACATCTTGGACCAAAAAAATAGTTTACTTTCATCTCTTAATTAAAAAGCTATCTGATTCTTTCTCTTTCTTTCTCTATCGTGCCCCTGGAGAACACAAACATCTGAGCAAACTAGCAGAGTCAGCTTCAGTGGCTCACTGGTAGACAAGAAAATGAAGGGTAGTACTGGTTTTGTTGATCAGAAAAGTATTTGCCACAGGCCAAACCACTGTAGGTTTTGTAAAGCACAGTGGCATTCGGGTATTTTCCCTGGTACTCGGAGGAAACAGTGGCACTTGCTGTCTTACTGTAGTGAAGTTTTACAGATTGTTGGTATCATGTAACAAGTATGCCATGCTAAACAGGCAAAACTTACTAAGTTAATCTCAGTGAACAGAGTTTTTAACAGTAAATGTATATTTACACACTCCATGTGCCTCTATCTCAGCTGTATCTTAGGTGTATACGTGTGCATGTGTATGTACTTAGTTTACACTGTGACACAGTGAAGGTAATGAGCAGAATTCCTACATGTTTCAGACTCACAGTGCCTGATAAACCTTACATTGTCAAGGCTGTTACTTCTGCTTCTTTAGGAGAATCTGTATTTTTAATACAAACTTGGCAAAGCAACCAATGTGAAACCCTGAATTTGGAAGAATCTCCTTTCTGGCAAAATAAGTGTGGGTGGTGTTTTAGTCAAGCATATTGTTTCATTTTGTTGCTTGAGGGTATCTGAGTCCTCATGATATGTAAAAATTTTCCAGGAAAGGACAGATAATTTTTTTTTTTTAATACACTAGAGAAACATGGATTCGCTGTAACACAGTAACTTTCATAATTCCTTTTTCAGTTGTTTATTTGGGCCATTTCAGCAGTGAAGAGCTTGCAGCCTTGGCATGTTCCCTCACTGTACTTTCTGATCGGATGTGTCAGTATTACTGCTGGGAATGCAGAACATTATGAGATTAGCTATAAAACTAACTAAAATTCTGTTCCCTTTGAATAACTCTTTACTCATAAAGAGTAAGAACATCTAGTGCATACAGAAATGCACAGTGAAAAAAAAAAAAGTAAGACAAAATGAACAAGGAATCCATGAAAAAAAAATCAACCAAACACTCCAAACATTGATGGCATTTGATGTATAGAAGAGAAGAAATGAGCATGCTAGCATTTATGTGTACATTGCCCTGGGTAGGTACTTCTCTTGGTAAGCATCTCCTCCTAGTAATCACTTGAATTCGAATATTTCCAAAATAAAATGCTTTCTTTTGCAAATATCTGAATGTAATATTTCAACGTTCTCAGTCCCCAAAATCTTTTTCATTTAAAATTATTTCCCCAATCCATCCCAATTTCTGGATCTTTTGAAAAATCATGTTTGGCAATTTTCATAACTTTACTTGTATTTTTCCACCTCTTTCTTAGAGGAGTTCTTGGAAATCACCTAGGAACTTGTCTTGTTATTTACTGCAAATTGCTACTTACCTATTGCAGAGATTACTACATAAGCTTCTTCAACACAGCTACTGAAGCCAAAGGTCTTGGCAGAGGGAAGGGCAGATATTCTTTGAGCTATAGAAAGAGAAAACAGGAGTAGGCAGCAGGTATCAGTTACCATTCTGCAGCATGCTTTAATAGAAATAATGTAATCATGGAATACGTGCTCTTTCTGATTTACTCAGACATTTCTTCCTTCTTCATAGCAGTCGGAACTGTGGAAAGAAGAGAAGGAGAAATAAAAAATTATACAACTTTAAAGTTTGTGGTGATTTTCCAGAGATTTCTTCTCTGACAGGCAGTACCGTGCAAAAATCAGATAGTAGAAGCATGGCTTGAGTGCCACGGAGTGTTAGAGCTCCCGAGGAGGAGTTGGAGAAAGTGGAAATTGCTCACAGTTGCCACTGATCATTTTTGCTTCTTTTGTTTTGTTCTGTCCTCTAATGGTATTTGTGGCTGTTAAAATAAGATAATTTGTCTGTATATTTTTTCACTGACATCTTAACTGATTTTTTACAGCGATAGGAGTAACTGAATGTATAGTTTGTCTTCATGGAAGGGGAGGGAACTATTTCAATCAGCTGCATTTCTTGGCACTTACACAGTAGTTTCCTGTTCTGTAAGCTGTCTGCCTGGGGCTGCTCTGCAGGGCAGGAAGGGGGAAACTACCTTACTTGCAACTCCTATGAATTATTAAGCTTTCGTTTACATGCCTTGCTTGAAGGAGATTATTCTTCCTTGGCTTCTGCTTTTCCCCAGAACAAAAATTACATACAATGTACATAACCTTGTCACAGGTGATGGATCAGTATTAGTGTATTGGGACTCTATCATACATATATATGTATTTATATACGAATGATACATTATTTATATAAAACATATTTATGTTCTGTATTTATATAAACACATGATATATATATAAAACACTAATGTGATTCGGCCTGTGCACCTCTCACCTTGTTCTGACAGGCTAGTGCAATGTCTGCTCCTCTCAATTAGCTTCTACTGCTATGTTCAAAGGTGAATGATCTGAAATGCAACCCTAACTGTTGTTGTTATGGGAGGAAAACCTTCCAACACAGGTTTTAAAACCCTTTCCGCTTGTCAGAGTCACAGATATAGGTGAAGTCTTTCTTGTTTTCATTATTTTTTAAGTGAAGTCAGTGCTCCTTCGTTACCTGCAGGAGCTGCAATGCAGAACAGCATTCCTAATTATAGAAAAAAACCCTGCTGCTGCCATGCATGCAGAATGCACCGATTCCAGGCATTTTGCTCTCCCAAAGAACACTTCCTTAAGGCAGCAAGCATGTTTTCTTTCCCTTCCTTGCTGGAGGCTGAGAGGGTATCCTGGGAAATCATCGTGCTGTATTTCCCATACTCTCTATAAGCATCGCTTCTGGCCAAGTCGGCAGGACATTGCAGCACGTGAACCCCGGTCTAACTCTGAAGGGTTATTTTTGTGTCCCTGTAAGCTCAGCTAGCTCAGATCCTGCGAATGGTGCCAGTGTGGCAGCCCCTCAGGAATGGGCTGAGCAAGCTTTTGCAGAGTGTGCTGATCTCTGCAATCTGTTCCCGGCTCCCCAGCAAGTGGACTCTAAGTGAGCTGGGGTTGGATGACACAGGCAAGCTGTACTCCCTCCGAAATACCAGCAAAACGGAGAATGTTCCGAAATGCAGGAGCTGGCGTCCTCAGGATCCTGCTGAGTTGTCCTTGGCCCTGGGAGGAGTGCCTCCGGTCTGTGGCTGTACTTCAAGGAAATTGTCACTGTTGAGGCACACATGGAGCTTGTTCCCTTCTTCCCAGGGCAGCTCTGGGCTTCCTGCTCCTTGTGCAGGCATGAGGAGGGCTACAAGGTGCCCACAGCCAGGGAAACACAACTTTGCCATTTACTGGCTTAAGAGAGAGCTGCTTGTATACCATGGTATCACTGTAGCATAGTTTATTTGTAATAGTCTTGCCAGGTACACTTTACAGTTCATGCCATTGAATTAACTGATTATTTTGCAATTTTACCTAGTTACATTTATGCATACTTTTAGACAACAGTCACAACCACCCCAGTAGTAGGATTTTTTGAGAAGCAGTTGAAATTTGCTTCCTCTTGTCTTATTCTTAGGTCCATTGATAGTGTCACTGCTCGCAAAAAAAAACTTTACAGAAATTCTGAAATGAGTTGTAATTCTAGAGCAAACTTTCATTTCTTCTTTGGCTCAAGATGATACAAGGTGATTACCATACTGCTGCTGCAGTTTGATGCACTCCAGAACCCTGTCTGGAAAGGCAGAGCTTTCCTGGTGGCTGCTGCACCGGGTATTTTATCTTGGTCTCAGCCTTGAAGTAAGTTTAGTTTGGAGGAGTTATTGTTGTGTTAAATAACGCTAAGGAAAAGCTAGAGATAGGGTTTAAGACTGGACTAATGCCAGCACATATGGATTATTTTAAAGCAGTGGATTCTTATTGGTGTTTGCAGTTTATAATCCAGGTAGCTAATGCCTTCAAATGTAAACATTAAAAGGATATTCTCTTTTCAGTAATGTTCTATATATCTCAAAATTTAGACATTCACAGGTGCAATTAAACTTTCCAAAACCAAACAGATTTCCTGACCACAAACTATTGTTTCTGTTCCAGCTTTGTCCTTTTTTATTCTACCTTAATGTACTTTGCAACTAATATTTCTACAGCTCTAATATTCAACTATGAATAATAAGTTTATTAAAAGACTGAGTTCTGTTCATCCCAAGGGAGTCTATGTCAGGACTCACACAGCTGAAGCCAGCCAAAGTTGTGCAGTTACATTTTCAAGTGCTCGCAAATAGTTTGCCAAAATTTTCTAATTGTTGACATCCTTGAAATATATGTTGCCAGTATCTTCCAGATTTTTTTCAGTGTACATGTTCTCAGTATTGTAAATGCTTCTGAACCACTAATTCATACGTACATCTAATATATTTAATTTTGTGAATCTCAGCAACCCAGCTGAGCTAATTTCTAAGCAATGTGTCTCAAGGACTGAAAATAGGAAATGCCACACTGGAGCACAGTCTTAATCCAGCTGCTTGGCTGTCCTCGTGTCCAAAATGGCTACAGATAGATGCTTCTGACAGAGGTGCAAAGAACCTCCTCTGCCCTAACAAGTAGGAATTATTTAAAGTACTAAAAAAAAAGAGAGAAATACAACTTTTACGTAATTTGTCCACGTTTGACTATTTTCTGAATGCCGTGTTCTTGTTCTCAACAACTACCTATTGCAATGAATGCCACAGTTTAATTTGGAGCGGAAAGTATTTTGGTTTATGGCTTGGTGTAATTTTGTTCCACACCTTCAATGAGGTTTTCCACATTTCTCTGAGACCTTAATCATTCTGCAGTGTATTGAGATGGCAGCATTAGCACTGTATGCAGTATCTCAGACAAGGCAACAGCATCACGTGAGTGTTGTAGTCTCCCTACTATCCTGCACATATTGTGACAATATTTGCTTTTTCCTGTAGCTGTATATTGAGATCAGTCTCTTGCTGAGTTGTTCACAACAATGTCAAGTTGCCTTTCTGCACTGCTGATTTTAAACCTCGGGAGCATTTCTTTCCTATGTATGATATTTTGCATTTCTGGACCCTGAACTTCACTAGTCAGCCTGTCCTAATTGTTTAGTTACCTACTTTCTCCTGAAATTTTACACTTCAGTTTTCAATTACCATTTCAGATATCCAACCAGATAAAAATGTGAATCTTACTCGTCTGAAACTCTGCTGATTATCCCATGAACTTTTTATAAAAATAGACACAATATTTGTTACTTCCAGTTCTTTTGCACATAAATAGTTTTTAAGGAAGGACTGTGTATTCTTAGCAATGAAGCTTGTTTATTCTGAAGCTCTTTCAGCATTCTTGGATATCCACCATCTGGGCAGGTTGACAACTTGCTAACAGACTGCTGTCGCTATCCAGGCCTTCGAACAGGAAGTGAGAATGGGTCAGAAAGTCCTTTTTCAATTGAAATGATTCAGTAGGATGCATAAGTAAGGCTAAATTGAAAACAACTTTTGAGAATTCAAAAATTGATTCGATGAATGGGCAATTTGGAACAGTAACATAATTATTGCCATTATCCACTTCAGTTTATTTGGAGAATAAATAAACAATTATATGAATATAAATATGCATATTTGGGGGAAAATTGCCTTCCACTGTAACAAATTTGAAGACAGAATTATTACACTAGCATAACTAATTGGAGAAATTCAAAGTCTCAAAGCACAAATACAACACTACTTCTGTATAGGACACTGGAGGTCTTTGTAGCTATGGTTCATTTCAGGAAAATTCCTGAATAGGACTAGGGTTAGGTTGGCCTCTGAGCACTTGAAGTGAACTATAAACAGAGACATGCCTGTAACACCAGCCATTAGAATTCAGAGTCATCAGTAATGAATAAAAGTTGCCATTAGCAGTAAGTCAGGCAGTGTACCACAGCTCGGTCTTGAGGAACTGAACTCCCCAAGACCTCAACATTTATTGGTTAGTTCCTGACCACAAAAACATGTTTAGCCATTCTAATCAATAGGCGACTACGTCACAGCTTTACTGCCACGTTCAGGCCTCCAGATCAGCAAGTATGAGAGGAGAGAAAACCTGCTAGGCAGTGGGGGAGGCATTTCAGCTGAGTGAATTGAGCGTTTGGGTTTGCATTTCCCATCTGCTGACCTGGCTTAACTTCTGTCCTGCCCAGGCAGGGCCCTGGCCCGCTCAGTAGCCAGCAGCCTGGTTACCACTCCATATGTGACACCACTGTTGAGACTGATGTACAGAGAGGTGTCAAAAGGAAAAACTGCCACAAGTTGAGATCATGGATGTAGTGCATTAATTTTCTCTTGGTGCTATTATCAGTAGTGCTCATCAACAGTCTGAGGACTGTTTGTTACCTCTATAGTTTAAATATTCTTTATTTTCCATTGAATACTAACAGAATATATTGTAATGCTCATATACATAAATACAGCTGTTAGACATTTAGCTTCCTACTAGAACATATCAAAGCACATCACACATATTATTAACTATGCTAATAACTGTTTCCCATCCTCAAGGGTATTTTGAGTGGCTGTTATCACCCCTTCAAATAAAGTTAAAAAAAAATAAGATAATTAAGAGAAGTTATAATTAAAATGCAACTCCAAACCAATAATACAACTTGTTCCTATTTCTGCTTGTTTTGTTACCTTACAAAATGAGATTTTCTCTTACCGAATTTTCTTCTTGGTAGGAAGAGTGCATTTTGGAATATTTTTTCAATGGAAAATAAGTAGAAACAAGAAACCTGCAAGTCCTAGACATTACAAGAGATAAAGAAAAAAAAGCTACACATGGTGTAATATCAGGTATTCTAAATGTATTCTATATATCCCTTCCAGATTAAAGAAGTATATATTCTTTTACGTTTGTGCTCTATTAAAAATATAATGAAGTAGTTGTAGGAATACAATACAATTCCATTAATAGTTTTTTTTTCTGTCTTAGACGTTAACGTGACTAAGCAGCATCCAGGATCAGCAGTATCCATTAACAACCTTCAATACTGTCTTCTGTGATACTTTTAGTACTTTACATACTCTGTCAGTCATAAACAAAACAATTAGGGAGTTTAGAAAATCCATTACAACCACAGAAGACAACCAGTCAGCCACAAGTAACAGAGACTTTGCTGAAATAAATTGATTTTTTTTTAAAAAGAGGTTCTATTTTAGTTTTTTCCTGGGACTTCCACTGATACGAGAAGGAATACTGAGCAGAGAACTAGGATGGAGTATGGCCTTATGCTCAGAGTAGCTGTTAAAATGGCCAGGAAGAAACAGCATGGGGAGCCACCTAATGAACCTTTATGCTCTTTTACGTTTAGGATTATGAGTTCTGTTCTAAAAATACACCAGTTCCTTATGTGGTACAATGAAATGCTCTACTTGCACAATAAGAAACTGTCTGTAGTTCCTGTGAATCTCACTGGACATAAATTGACTAGAGAAAGGGATTTTTAAAAGAGAACAGATTTAAATTCGGCATTTTATAGTGATTTGCTGACCATCCAAAAATGACACAGGCATGAAGAACTTCCCAAATCATTAGTGCCCGAGAACAGGTGAAATTTCCTGAAGGAACAACGAGGCTAGTAACACAGTTGTGTACTTCAGCAGATTAACCCAGCAGATTAATCCCTTTCCACCCTCCACTGTACCTTGGCTAGTTTTACAGGTATTGTGAATGTAAAATTCTAGTGACTCACACACTTGCAGGCTTTTAAATTCTTCCTATAAACCCAGGAGTAACATGTGAATTCCCATTAGTCTGTCATATTATTTCAAAAGAGGTTAACTCAGGAAAACAATCATAGCGCTACTATAGCATAGAGCATGTAGCTGGCTGGCTCTGAAATATAATTCAATGAAACATAACCTTCTCCAGGCACAATTGTGAGGCAATATATTGGGGTATAGTGTTTGTACGTAAATGCTGGTCACAGATTAGGAAGGTTATCCAACTCCATTTAAACTCAGCCAGATGTCCATAATATGTCCATAATGAGAAGGATACACAGCCATTATCTACATAATTTGATAGAGAGTGCACATAGGGAAGTATAATGGGAGAAATCAGATCAAAATCAGTGCACATAATTCAATAGGACCTTAAGTAAAAGACCAAAACAAAAGACAAGATGAAGTAGAAAACACTTCATGATTTGCTGGTAGATTGGAGATTGGCTCATGACTTTCATTTAATTCCTTTGCCATGCAAGGTGGTTTGAAGAAAAGATGGACAAACTGAGCTGGCAATCATGCTCATACAAAAGCTAAAAATTTATAAAGGAAAGTAGTCAAGCAAGTAACGATTTATCAAGATGATTTTTGGAAATGTATTTAGTAATAAAAAATTTGGATATTTCAGCTGTGAAAAACAGTTTAAAATCTTTCTAGTCACACTGTAAATACTTATGGAATAGGTAATTATTAAGCCAAATACTGACTAGAGCATAGGCGGATATGGATAAAAAGACATCTAAAATTATTGGTGTTGTTCACAAGGGATTTTTTTTTCAAATAATATTTAATATAAAAAACCTCTATTCTTTATTAGAGAAGCATACTGGTTAGGATTGGCTTCTTATAATACACATTATACACTTTTTTCTTAATGATTATTTTTGTTCTGCAGGTGCTCTCAGCAGCACCGTAATGCTCTGCTATTCTGCGGGTCTCTGTGGGTACAGGGAGCAGCCAGCTTGCAGAATCAGCTTGTGTGAGTAGCTGACATACATAGTATGGTAAGTCTTATTTGCTAGTCAACATCAGTGAATGTTAGAAATGTGTATAAACATACACAGTATTCATGTGTGTATTGTAAAGATGGGACTGGAGCACAAGGCTTGATAACTTCAAGTGAATTGCAAAGGTGTTTAAAATCAACTTGAGCTCTCTTCCTGAGCCGCACCAGGGAATTATCTTCAGCAGTAGTATAGGTTTCTCACAAGGGATGCGCTAGATGTATGTAAACAAAGGACTATTTTAACTTTGAGTTTTGTAATAGATTTTCATGCCAAATTCAGACTTGGCATGATTTAACAGATACAGGTAGCTTTCCTGGAATTGCATATGCTACACCAACTGAATTTGTTGTGCAAAAACATCTGTTACTAAACTTCATTGCAGGATAGTGGAAAAAAAACACTTCACATTCATCGACTCATAGAATAGTTAGGGTTGGAAGGGACCTTTAAAGGTCCCCCAGCCCCCCAACATTCACTAGCTTTGTTAGAATAATGGATGAATTCATTGAAGATTAAATAATTGCAATCACAGTGGAAAGACTGGTCATGGACACATAGAATTCATGCAAGTGATTTGTGACAGTTCAGATATAGAAATGATGCTGGCTGAAAAATAAGCTGTGCTTCTAGCTTTCAGCACCGTAACAGCCCCAGTGTCATATTAGAAATTTGTTTTGTGCTGCTTCAGCATGAGGTGGAGACAGACAGACCTTTACATTGTCTTTTATTCTGTTGATTTCTTTGTAAATTTTTAGAAAATCAGGTACTTCTAGACATACACAGTACAAAGCCCCATCCTACAATTGGATCTATATAATTGAATGCTGAGTCCTGTTTAAATTGGCAAAGCTTCACATAAATGCAAGGATATGTCCAGGTGATAATTTATAGGATTGGGGTTCAATGCTGTATTTTTATCAAGAACTCCTTGTTATATGTAAAATCAACCTGATCTTCGATATTGTGCATCGACCATGCAGTACAACACTGCATGGGGCAGTATGCCTTACTGGGTTTACTTTATATGTGTATAATATACATAATATACACATAAATAAAAAGTGTCACCTGCAAATAATATTTGGAATGTGAAAGACACAAAATGTAAACATTTTATTTGGCAGTTGTTTCAAACAGGTGAATAAATAAATGGAAAAGTACATCTTAATATTCTTTATAGCAACAGATGCAGTTGCACATGTATTTACATATCGTGGATGCAAAGAACAGTTAATTTAATTTCTTTTTGTTAAAAAATGCAACTTCCAACATCACTAGACTTGACAATTAAAGATGAAAATACTAGTAATACTTTGTTCTAGCAATCTCAACTTTTAAAGGCATTCATTTGGAAGTAAGATAAGAGAGTCATCATGCATTTAGTTCATTTTGTCCACATATGGTAGAAAGTCTGATGTAATCTCAGAATTATGAGTGTCATGCGCTTAAGTCAACTATGACATGTTTGTAAATCAATGTAGTTCCCTTAAAACTTGAAGCAAAGAGAAAATCTCGTTTATCGATGGAGACATGTATGAAAGATCTTGGTGCCTGTACGTTTAATTCTTGAAACTTCACAAATTTTGCCTTTTCAGCATCCCAATAATAGACTTGAGTGAAAGAATAATCACTTCCAAGAATGGCATATTGATAATTACTTATCTGAAGCGGCTGGAATACCATTGACCCTCGGGATGGCATCCTTTGTAAATCCAGAAACGCTGAACCACCCCATTTCATTACTTTAGAGTCCCCAATAAATCTTGTTAAGCAAATGTATACATCCTCTTTCACTTTGAAATGTTTCACTGCATATGCATCTTCCATATCTTGGATATCAAAACGCTTAACAAATTCATTTGTTCCTTTGTTCCATTGATATATTACAGGTCTTTGGGAACTACTTGACAGAATTAAATGTGGTTTGCCGGATATTTCAAGATACTCGACATCGGTATCTCTGTACCAGGCGTGCAGAGACTGATGGGAATAAAATCCATTCCCATTCCATTTGTAAACCGTGGTGAAACCAGCTTTTGAACTGTCTGCAACAACAAAATACCAGTCTTCAGCAATCCTGAAAGTTTCAATGTCATTGGGTTTTCGGATTTTAAGGATCTCAATATCTTGAATTTTTATAAACTTATTAGCAAAAATATCTCTTTTATATATGTGGGAGCCTCCAAACAGCTGCGCGACAATGACATACAGCTGACTCTCAATAACTATAGGCTTACACACAACAGTTGAAGTACCTATAAAAACAAAAGTAAAAGACAGGGTTAGCACCACTTTTTGGATCAGCTGTTGTAATGTTATTTGTCGAGCAATGTTCATACCTGTAATGTTGTCATAATTCCTGAACATCACTTCTACATGGTCCCATTCAAGAAAGATGCATTTTCCAGTAAAAGGCTGAGCAATAACCACATGTTCATCATTCATGTATGAGAAAGTATCTACTGACAGAGATTGGTATGGCAGGGACTGATAAACTTCAAATTCTGTAAAAGTGCACACAACATATGATAATTACAGAGGTACTTTCCATACGGTACTGAAAAAAATATGCTTAACAGATACCAATTAATTACAAATTACAATATTTCATCACTAGTCCAATTTTCCTGTTGATAAAAGAGCACTGCAACTTGTTTTTCAATCTTTCTCAATTTAAAGAGGTGCTGTTTTATGTCCCAGTTCTCCAAACAAATCCTTATATAGCATATTAAAGTCTTAGTAGAAGCTGCAACGTAAGACCCCACTCCCAAGTGATTCACATGTCAGACTTACACCTAGACAGAATTCATAGTGATTTTAGCAAAGTTCCATCCAGTATGCAGACTTCCTGCAAAAATTGACCCTAGAATGAAAAAAATACATAGCTTTGACAGGAAAATAACAAGATTAAATAATCTGAAGCACATTACCTGTAATAATGCAATCAAATTCTTTCGGAGAGAGGCTATTGATTTTGCGCTTCTTATATTCTGGTGGGCTTTCACAGTAAATGTCTTCAACTGTTGCATTGGTGCTGCCCAGCCATTCCACTAACCACTTCAGTTTGCAGTCACAATTAAATGCATTGCCTCTAAGATCTCTACAACAAATAAATCATGCATTGAAAATAAGGAGTCAGCTGATATATTCCTCCTTGCAGGACAACAACAAACATTTTGTTAAATATGTGCCCTCTTGCTTATTCTCAATTGATGCCTTCCTGGCTTAATTTGTCCTGACCCACAGTTAAATGTATATACAACAACACGCACAGATTTAATTCTATTAAGGAAATAAAGGAGAACTTAACTTGATAATTAGTAGGAAATTTTTGTTGATTTCCCCAAGTTTACAGATACACAAAAGCCTACCAAACTGTTTGCCTCATATTTTGGAAGGTTGTTCCTTTCGGATTAGCCTTTCTCCGTAAAAGCATTCTGGATAACAGAACTGGAATTAATGTAACCTTACGGTCAACCAGTCAGTATTTGCTCTCTCCTTTAGCTGTATTCATTTAGGGCTTTAGGAGACACAAGCAAAGGAGTTCTGTTCAAGTCTTTCACAGCTGTCTTCGGTCAGATTTCAGATCATATGTACAAGAATGGGCAAGTGCCAGGACCAGACTGTGTAACCACCTGGCCATGATCAGTCATGCCAAGTAATCCTATCAGATACACTGGCCACCTCCACAACTTATGGCTGCAGCTCTACACTAGGAATTTAGCCTACCTTGATAATATGGGGAGCAGGGAAAGAATGTTCCATGCTCATTATGCCAAATCAGGTGAACCAGAATTTGATGTGTTGTAAACAGGACATGTTTTAGTGAAGCAACTATAGGATTTATCTGTTTATCTATATTTTGTATTTTTACTGGTATTTAAGTTACATATTTAAACAAGTTCATGTTTTGGTTTGGTTGCAATTAGATTTAGTATAAGATATGGTGCTTACTAACACATGCTTTTGTGATAAAAGATAGCCTTCTCATAAATTATTTGCACATAGAAATGTTACTCCATTAAATATCTTCCACCCTCCCCTCATGCCATGCTCTCTCATGCATCCCTAAGGATACTTCCTCCTTACTCACTAAGTCTTAATGAACATGCAGCTCTCTTACATAACTACTAACAATGTTACTTATCTTCATAACTGGAGGAATATTCAAAACTAAAGCAAATTATCAACAACAGTAGACAAAACCCAAGCCTACTCATATTGGGTAGTCTCTACCCAGTAATAAGATTCTATTACTGGCTATTGGTTTGAATCGTTACTCAGAACATCCTCCAAAATAATATCTTTATATTTTTAGTATAAGTAATAGATTAATTAATCGCTTTCTTACACATTTGTTAAAGAATCCAAGCCTTTGAATATGTCTTTTGGAAGCGATTGGAGATTATTATTTGCGAGGCTCCTGTAAAAGAAGACACTTCAGTATCAGTGCTAGTTCATGGAATTACACATTTTTGCAATCTGTAATACTGTGTGAGGTTTGTTTCTTAAGGTAAAGAACCCTGGTAATCTCCAGCACTTAGTTCTAAAAGATGGCTTTTCAGAATAACTTATTTACTTCATGACTTCTTCTTCCACTAAAATGCCATGCCTCCTTCTGCTTTCTGACTCTTCGGCAGCCTTACAGCATTTACAGTACTTCACTTAGTAGGGTAAAAAGTGCAGTCACCTCTGGTGTTTTGCCAACACCATTATTTTAAAACAATTAGTCATGATTGCATCTACTGATGTTTTCCTTATGACATACCAATACATGGTGTTCATATTACTGCAATTTTCCCGCTTTCTTGTATCTCTTCTGAAAGGAAAATCTTAATACTAGGTTTTGTTCCATTTGACTTAGGCTTAGCTCATAGTTTTTGGAAATATACAATAATAGACAAGAAACTGCTGATCAGTATGAATTTCTTTCCTGGAATATGTGTGTGTGTGAGTATGTGCGTATGAGATAAGCAAAAAACTGCCATTAATTCCCAATTTTTAGTGTTGGGAAAACTCATTTAATTCAGTGAGTATTCTAGGTAGTAAAATGATGAGGAAATGTGAGCAGCCTTTGAACAAGCAATATATTACACTTCAGTCAGACATGTCTGTCCGAGTCCACCAAAGGTCTGGGTTCTCTGAGATGTCACTGAGGGCATGACAGAAAAAGAATACTGTTGTAGGGTACAGCTTACCACTCTTTTGATTAACCAAATTATTTATCACTTATGAGAAGAAATGAATATGGAAATAAATCATTCTAGTTTAAGATCCCAGTTAGAATCTGTAGCTAGTAAGACTTAGACTCTCTTCTGGTCTTGCTTGTAAACATAAAAATTATTTATTAACTACAATTTCTCTAGCCAAGCAAAGCCACTTAGGCATATACATAAATTCAAGAATAGACCCAGATGTACTAGGTCTGCTGCCTCATTTAAAATAAGTGTTTGCCTTATCAGGGATAGTAAATACGGGATCATGCCATTAGTCCATTCTGACTTCACCACTTTCAAAGTCCATCTGATTGTAACACTGTTTGGTGTATGTATCATGTGCTTCACTTATGCTTAATTTTACACTCAACAGCAATTCTTTAAAAGTCAAGTAACTCATATGAAGAAAGCTAAGTAGACTTGCAAGCTGAGGCAGGTTTAATGCCCTATATATTCTTTATATATTATTATATAGCAAACTGAAAGGGATGGTGTACTTAGAAGTAGCAGTGGTTCACTATTGCCATAGGAATATGACTTAAAGAGAAATTTACACAAGGTTTGCGCATTTGGTGATTTTTTGATTAAAATTATGTATTTTATATTCCACTGTTAAAAAGAATACTCATGTATTAGAAACTGGCTTGCCTAGATGGTGCTGTACGTGGTATTTGGTTTATAATAAGAGAGTAAAGGTTGAATCAAACATGCAGTTAAGCTTACGGTCACAATTCTGAAAGAAATGTAATCAAAATTATATATTGTGCATAGCAATTATTTTCAAATCCTAACTGTAAGATTTTGACATTAAATTAGTAAATTAGTAAAAATAAATTTTTCTGTTCTTAAATCTATTCTGAGTAGAAAATAAATAGTGTTGCATAACAATAAATACTAGATGGCTCTGTTTTACAATAAGGACACGCTATAATTACCAAAGTTAACTGCATTGTAAAAATACAAATGTTTGGATAGCTTACTGCATTGCAAAATTTATGTTGTGAAAAGGAAGTGAACAGAATAAATAGAACAAAGTTCATCTTCTCCTCTAACTTCATGGAACTCATTTGTGTGCTACTGTGTTACTATGATTATTTTTAATATATTTTATGTACACAAGTACTCTCCTGTTTCTTAAATGAGAAATGCCTCAGGGTGCCAAATGATTATTCTTAACATGTATGTACAATTTCCCCTAAAGGGTGGGGTGTGGTGCTGCAAGTAGATTAAACTAGTCACATTCTGTGGTTAATGGACCTGCCTTTGCAGTTATTTTCTGCAAATTTCTCATTGTCTTCATGAATAGTGCTCCATGTGCAATAACAGCATGATGTACAAATCCATGTCCCAAAAATGTGCATGCAACCACATGCAAACCACAGTGGCTCTTCAAATGTGGTTCTATCTTTTGCATATGCTTTCTCTTACGAAACTGCTGAAGCATCCCCAGAAACTAACATAACAGGCAAGTCAAGATGTTACTCTTGGACTGTATGCTCTCTGGAGAAGAAACTGTGCCTTTCTCTATGTTAGAAAAGTAATTTGCTCACTGGCAGCAACAGCTACTAAATAAGTAAATGAATATGATAAATAATGTACTGGACCCATTTGTGAATATAAAGCTATTCATGTGCATAAATATTTTGAAGATAGTTAGCAGCCTTATCCAATTATCTGCCTTTTTAAACAATACTATAATTATGCCTGTACCTCTAATATGGATTTTTATGGGATGTGCACAGCCTGTTTATATACCTTTTTCCCTCTTCTCTCTCTTTCTTCTTCCTCAGACCTAGACCCATTCTTTAAGTAACTTTATATACACGAGTAGTCACAGTAGGCTTGGCTTCAGCCAGCTGTGAGTTTTGTCTGTTCTGAACAAAAAGGGAGAAGTGTTTTATGGTACATTTACTATGTGGTGAAGGATGTGGGGAATTGCAATTCAACTATTACATTTATGCATTAACTATTTAAAATGGAACCTTTTATTTCTCTCCTGTGTCAAAATATATGAAAGAAAAAGTTAAATGACCCTGTTTCAAAACCCTCTTGGAGGTTATTATGTTAAGGCCAAAAGGTCAGAATCCACCCCCCTGGCTATGACACACACCCCAAGATACATGCTTCAGAATGCAAATGCTCAGAGCTGGGTATAAACCCATGTTACGCCCACCCCAGATGTTTTAGCCTCCTTCTCTTACAGTATTTTTGTATTTTTAATGTTTTCTTACAGTACATACTGTATTTTCAATAAATTAATCTCTTGCTAAAATAAAACTGTTGCTAAAAGATAAACTTGATGTAACATAAGAGACAAAACCCTGTCTAAAAACTGTCTTGCTTGCTCAGAGCACGAGGATGCTACTCTTGTGTTTGCAATGAAATGTTACAGGTATTTGTTGCCAGTGTGCATTTCACCTGCTGAGCACAGAGTGAGAAATGCCTGCACTGGTGTGAACATGGGAAGTGTTGCTCCTAGCAGCCACATTAGCATCCAGAGTGCTTTTGACTGATTTGCCCTCTCGGCTAACGCAGCGAGGGGGCTGCAGCATGTCAGAGGGCAAGGGTCTGGCTGTGTTTCCAGGATAGCTGAAGGGCTGAGCAGCAACATGAGGAATGTTAAGCAGACCCTGGTGTCAGTGCGTGACAGATCCTGACTGTGGGATGCCCTGGCTTGCGTGTAGGAGAGGACAGGGTGCAATGCAGGGCTTCAAAGCTGATCCTGTTGAAGCCTAAAGGCTGATATGCCCAACAGTTAAGTGGAAGTGGATTGGTAATTCACAGTAAGTAACGTCTTGTTGCAACTCTTCTATTTAAAATTGTTCAGGCTGGGAATTTTTAAATTTGATTTGATCAGATTCTGCTGGGTACAGATACTGGCTGAAGTGGACATGGGTACAGACAGTGATGGCTGGTCCCAGGAATGGCTGTAATATTCTCCTGGATCCACACCAGACTGGGGCACCTGGGAAGAAGCGTGTGTCCACTCCTCACCCTCTCACCACCATGACACCTTGGTGCTGACCACAGCTCCCACCTTCCTCCTCTCCAAGTCCCAAACTGGGACTCACCTTGTCAGAGCCAAGCTTCCTGACCCATCCTGCTTTCTCCCTGCTCCTACATGCTCAGCTGGAAATCCCCAGTGCTCTGAGCAGAGAAAGCTGGGGAGCTACTGTCAAACGTACCTCTTGGAAGCTGTTTGGGTCTTGTCCTTCTACACATACCACAGTTTGTAAGTCTTTGGTGGAAACACAAAGATTAACATTCTAATTAAATTACTATTAAAATTCCTTAAACAAATGAGAAGAGCTATATATCAAAATGTGAAATTAAACAACACGGTGATTCAGTTACTATATTAAAGATACCTAGCAATATATTAAACCACATTACTTACAGGTGAATTAAAGATTTCAGTCCTCTGAAAGTATTTCTTGAAATTGACTTAATGCTGTTGTTCTCTATGAACCTGTAACGGGTCGTAAAGTCATTCTGGTCAAAGCAATGCTTGGAACTTGGAAGCCCACCCACTCTATTCAATAATGCCAGGAAATAGACTTTTCTCCACTCACAAATATTCTAGATGAGGAAGGCCCATGAAAGCATCATCACTAATAACATCAAAAGTGTTGGATGTAAACAACCTGTGAAAAGAGATGCAAAACAAAAGACCATTAGGTTATTAGCATCTTTAGAAAATCATTCAGCAAGCCACGGCAGGCCAAATTTCCACTGCCTGGTTTCATAGCTTTAGCTGTGCAGGCACTACAGGATCATAAGGCTGATATATTGCACCATAGTCTGGTGCAAAGGGAAGGACCCAACAACTCCTTGCTTTGCATAATTGGGCCATCTGATAAAATTCCATTGACTTCTGTGGGATGTAAGTGTTGGTTTATCATGCAAGTAAAACAATGGGATTGTACAAGCGCCACTGGAGACATACTTGGACGACAATGAAATGTTCAAGAACTATAGAGGTCTAAATTGTCTTGAAGAACACTTACTTTTGATGACAACATAGGGGAAGCATCCAGCTGGTCAGCCAGACATTAGGTTGAATTTGCACCCCTGACAGGCAGGAAAATCCCTGAACTTACAAGTTAAACTTGTGAGCGTATTTGACCTGAGGGTACTGAGAAGTTACTGAGAAAAAAATGGAAAAATCTCTTAATTTAGTCAGTGTTCAAATCAGAACTATTTTTAAGACCACATTATACCTGCTGGAGATAGCTCTTAGGGTGTGCCTGTATTTTTCATCTATCTAGCAGTAAAAATGTGAGAAACACATTTAATTTTATGTAATTTGTAAACCTTAAAAGTGGACTAGCATTGATTTTCCCAGCTTTATTTATGCTTATCAGCCAGGTTTGCATTTGTCCATTTCAGTCAGCTCTGGACTGCCACACCCTTAATATGGGGAGGTATTATCAAGTACAATGAACTTTACCTCAGTGGAATACTAGATGCACACCTATATTTTCTTCACTTGGACCTGATGGATAAATAGATTTACATTATGACATCCTTAGGCATTCAGGAATTAAAGATTTCCAAGTATGAATTAATACACTGTTATTCTGATGAGTTAGTATCTTATTTTGAAGTTTGCGTTAAAAATAAATTGCAGTTGATTTACTTTCCCACTTGGTTACTGCAGACTGTGCTTCTTCCACATATATGTAATATGTTCCTATATATGTATGAAAAATATAAGCAGGACATTATTCCTTTTTGTTAGAGACAAAGAATACTTCTCTTTCTCAGGGGAAATAACTATTTTTGTAAAACCTCTGAAGCAGAAGATCAATTTGGTAAATCTGCTGCCTGCAACTAATTCTACTTTTCTGATGTGATTTCACTGCATAATTTTTCCTTTTCTACAGTCTACTTTCCTTATAATTTAAAGAACAGGGTGATATCTCTTTAAAGAGCTATTTTAGAGCTCACTAGGCTTTTAGCATGGGTCTTGCACGTGGTGAGCTCATTTGCCTCCCATCTCATACCGCCTCCCAATGGCTGTTATCATACATATTTGATGCACAAAGTGCATCAAATTTTCTCCCACTCTCTGACCTCAAACACCAGATTTGCTTGATCTGTGACCCACCAGTTAGGTATTTCTGGGGACTGAGGCTGCAAATACTGCATTGTGGCTAGGGAGCCTAGCAGGACCTGTACGCTGCTAGCAGGTACAGATCCTGGTGCCATTACTACCTCCCTTCTTTCTATCAGCTTTCATGTCACCGTTTTATAAGGGCACCCTCAGCACACAGCTGATACACAAAGTTACGAGTACTGGAGATGAGAGCAGAAGATTTTTTCAATATTTAGGGAACACTCCTGCTGGCACTTCACCATAGATGTGTAGGTCTTTTGTATTTTTGTTGTCACATGAAGAGCACAGAGCATACCATCCATACTATTCAAGAAGAAAAGCTCTCCTGGCCTGAGATTTAGGAGTAGTGTTTAGCACAATGAGACCATGACTTTTCCAGAGACCATTGCCGCTACTAGAGTGAAAATAGTAGCAAGTAATAATAGTGGCAGATATATTCCACTCTTAGAAATGTGTGACTGGCATACTGGAGATAGCAAGTTACATTTGGACTCTAAAAATGTAATGCTGGAGACTATTATGTAAAAATATGTATAAGCTGCTAAATCTTGCTATTGACTAAATTAAACCCACCAATATAGCTATAATCATGCAAAGCTAAAACTTACTTTGATTTTTAATTCACCTGAGTTTTCCATATACTTTTTTTCCCTTGCTATCTTCAGCCAAAGGTGGAAAATTTTCTTTCCCACTTACAATCTGGAGTACTGGCCCCGCAGATACAATTCTGCTCCTATGGTCTGTGGTTAAGGAGTCATTTGCCTTAGATCAGCAGCCTGACTTTCCAAAGATGGCAAGCAGCTCAGTTACCATGTTAGAAATATATCTGGAAAACTGTTCAGCAGTATTTTTAGAAATGCTACGTAGCAGAAGTAAGTAATCTGTGGATTGTTTGCACCATTTTAACAGATTTCTCATTGAACCCCATAATGGAACAAAACCTGCTTTTCTGGGGTCGGAGCTTTTGTTGCAGCATTGATTAGCAGCAGCTTAGAATAAGCGCTTCAGTGAAGCATACAGATCATGCAAATTATTACCATTACTAAAACGCCGAAAACCATTGCCAATGACATACACCCCACTGTGCCAGGCACTGTAATAACTCAAAATAAAAAGACTGTGTCTCCACCCTACCCAATTCTGCCTCCCCTGGCAGTGAGATCGCTAAGTGTAGGTGGCACATCGTAGCCAAGAGAGATGATGTCCTACTCACTCTCTTCACATACAAGCTCCACCAATGCTGCTATTTCTTTTTTTTTTTTTTCCTTTGAAAGGCCCATTGCAAGAATTATGTGAAATGTGTCCCTTTTGTGATCTGGGACCACCTGGGAAAAGCTTTTGCCAGAATAAAGCACCATGGAAAAGCATTTAGGTTTCCATAGTAACTGCATTTACCTATTTACCCTGTATCCAAAATTGTACAGTACGTCTGCACCTCCTTATCAGCTCCACTTGAGGTAGCAGAGTACAGCTAGGGTCAGGGCTTCAGCTATCAGTGCACCAGCAATTTAATCTAACAGCCATAGGGCTCAAATACATCAACATTACACCTCTGACCAGATCTAGGGTCCACGGGAAGTCAGTCTGGGACATATGTCTGATTTTGATTTGGATCACATCGGGGAGTCTGTCTTGCTGGATTTCTGAGACAAATCTGTGCGTGTGTCAGGCTGGCAGCACATCCACTATAAACAGTTCAGGTTACACCCCCTCTACCTCCGTATAGCTCGCAATTATATAATCATATGCCCACATTTCTAGGAAAGCCTGTGAGCCTATAAAAATCCTATAAAGAAATGCATCTAATATTTAATCATCCTAAAATACTCTCTTTCTGCATATACCTCATTGCAGTATTTGATTTTTAAATAACTACTTAAATTTTTTCAACTGGAAGTAAACCTTCATTACTTTTTTTGTTTTTTTTTTTCAAAGAACATGAAATAACAAATAGGGTCAAAACCAGGCACCATGAAGGCAAAACTCCCACTGAAGTGACTAAACTTCCACAGAAGTCAATGGCAATTTTACATGGAAAGGGACTTCAGGACCTGTCCCACTGCAATAAAGGGCTTGATCTGAGGGGTTCTGAGCTCGCAGTTGATGGGAGTTGCAAATAGGCAGCTTTATATTGGGATCAGGCCCCAGGACTGCAGAAAAGAAACAAGAATAGTTGTTGGAATGCTCAAATTCCTACTGTAATGTTAATTATAGTATAATAAAGAGAGCATACGTTCTGTCACCAAAAGCTTCAGCGTGTAATCATTCAAAGTAGCACTGACAACAGATAGCTTTGCAAAATACTAAGTAGATACACTTTCAAAAAAATTAAACATGCACTATCTTTCAAATTCCTAAAAAGTCTTGTATTTTGTCATGTAATGAATCTTCTCCTGCTGTTTCTTATAAAATTAGTACTGACACCCTTTCTATAATATTTATGGATACATATACATTTCATAACAAAAATTATATCATAGAAATATTTCTCACAGAAGCTGCAGAGATGGTGTGAGCAAAAAACTCCCTTCTGGGATTTTAGTAAAAGCAGATCTCACAAAGGATCTGGAAAGAAGAAAAAAACAACCTTATATTAATGTAGTCTCATATATCCGTGGTTATAATACTCATCTGGTCATCACAGAGAAATTTATTAATATAAGTAAAAAAAAAAAGAAAAAAAACAAAAAAATGAATGTTTCAGGTTTCATGTAGTATAGAAGAAGGTATAAAATGGGATGTGTGCACAAACACAGACAGACAAACAGATGAAAGAGATGTAAAAATCAAGATTCAAGAATGCAGCACAATTTTAACACATTAGCTGATGATTCTGAATGCTGGAGGTACTCCCTGCAGCAAGCATCCTTCCGTATGCACTGAAAACACCACACATCCTAGTTCATTTTAAATCATAAATTAAATAACCAAATGCTTACAGCCCTTACAGTGAGATAACATCAGGCGGAACGCTGCGAGGAATAGATCTGGCATTTTCACATAAAGCATTATCTTTGGTACAAGTACACCAGGCAGGACATTTTGGCTTCACTGGTTTCTTCCCTTCAGTCAGCAAAAGCACAGATAAAAGGCATAAGAAATAAGCAATTCTTCTAAAGGGTCTGCTGGCATTTCCCATTCTTTTGATCCGCTCTCGTTCCAGCCAGTTGAAAG
This sequence comes from Chlamydotis macqueenii, assembly GCF_036417535.1. Taxonomy (NCBI): domain Eukaryota; kingdom Metazoa; phylum Chordata; class Aves; order Otidiformes; family Otididae; genus Chlamydotis; species Chlamydotis macqueenii. Next base: position 22,266,595 of record NC_141562.1, read on the forward strand.
AATATCCCAAAACATGAACAGGGGTTCTTTATTCAGCCATTGGATGTCTTTCTATAAGTCCAGGTCAATATTTGTCTCTGCTTTCCCAACCCTTTTCTTTCTCTTTCACTCTGTTTTTGTAGACAGAAACCTGCAGCTGATCTGTATGTTTCCACTCACTCAGGCAACGTACTGCTCAGAGAAGAGACCTGCGAGGTGCTGTAAGATGGGGAAAATCCAACCGGCTGAAGGGAAAAAAAAAAAAAAAAAGAAGAAGAAAAAAAAAAAAAAAAGACTTGCATCACCACAAAAACACTGAGCACAACACAGCATTAGATTGCAAAGTGATGTAACTGAGAAATACACTGCTTTCTGTTTTCACAGGGAGGCCCTTTCCCTGTTACCAAAAATAGTACAGCATTATGTTTTGCTGGTGGGTGGGTGAGTGGGTGTGGGGTGGAGTGTATGTGTGTGGGGGAGAAATCAGTCATCTCTTACTGGATCCCTACAACCTCGTGAACCTTTGAGAATTATGCTTCACATACTGCAAGCGGCAGAACTAACGGCAGTATCCACAGGAAAATGAAATCGAGTGAAACCATCAAAAGCATTGCTGCAAAAGCTGTTAGATTAATTTTTATCCTTAGCTCTTATTGCACATATTTGTACCACTGAAAAACAAGCTGCCACACATGGAAAATATTACAATGTATGAAAGAATGCCTACAACTGTCATTCCTAAACAAAATATTTTCTCATGCAAAATTAAATTTACCCCAACTGCTTTTTTTTTTTTTTTTTTTTAGAAAAAGAACTATTCTTATTTGTTACATGTTTTCTGAGCTGGTTAAATAAAGTGCATCCAGCACCATTCAAAATGGACAACATTAATGAAAAGTTCAAGTTAAAAAAATTATTTGCTTGGAGACTGGTTTGATCATTTTAGATGGAAAAAAAGAAAATTATTTAAACACCAGCTATGTTAAACCTGTAGTTAAGAACAGACCTTCTCTGAAAAGTGACAGGGTAGGGACAGATCTTGATGGTAATAATGAATCTTTACAATACTGCCTGGAGGCTGCAATTTAAATTAGTGCTAGGTGCAGTATGAATACTCTGTAAGAAACAGTTCTCAGTCTGAAGACTTTACAGTAAACCACATTAAATATTTTATAGGGAACTTAAGCAGCACCTAAGTGTTATTATATAAAGAATGGTAAGACAAAACTAATGAATGCCAAATAGCTGGAAAGCCATATGGCATGATTTTTTTTTCTTCTGATACAGGATTGCTATTAGAAGAGTTTTGCAAACTTTAATAGGTCTTGACACTTCCCCGTTAGACTGGCAGCACTGTTTGAATTACACAGATCACAAAGTCGACAAGGGTTGACCCAATGGTACAGAAGTTAAAAGACAGTCATGCTCACTATTGGCTCCTTCATGTAGGTGCTGTCTCCTCACCAGGAGACACCTGTAAGCCAGAAGATCTCGCTTCACCGCTGGTTACTCCTCCTTTGATTCCACATGGCCACCTGGCTCTGGCCCATTGCTCCTGCTCTGCAGGCCATGAAATCTCAAGACCAACACCGGGCCACATCGGTCCTCCTCAGGAACGATACCAGGAAGGCCCAGCACATACCCAGATATGGGTGTTCAGCAGGAATTTAAGATGCTACGCGTGGAAGATGGCAACGGGGAACAACAGCCTGCAAAACTGCAAGAAACTCAGCATAGGGACACTAGGCCAGACTCCAGCATTGCTGAGTCCTTGCCTGGGCAGTGGCTGAGGTCTGTCTCCCTAGGTTGAGAGGAGACCGACTCACAGAGCTCACAGCTGGTGGTGGGACTGCATCCTCTGAGCAACTGGGGATGGCCAGAAACGTCCAGAAAGCTTTCAGAGGCAGAGGGCTGCCACTGAGGGCCCTGCTGGAAGAAGACTCAGGTGTTGGTGCATCAGCACGCTCCCCGCCTGGCATCTGTGCCTGCAGAAAAGGGCAGCTCGTGCTTTCTCAGCTCCCTCGCTCTCTGCGGTGTGTTTTTTTTAAAGCTCTTTATTAATTTAAGTGCGGGCCCATGTTTTTGCTCATAAGGAAATCTTCCCTGTCAGCAGTCTCTCCTGAAGCAGGATTGACTTCAACTAGGAGTGACACAGAGCTGTGTTATTTCTGAGCCCTTCCAACTTCTCTAAGAAAATGGTACAGAATTACAGTAACCAAAGCACTGAAATCTTTATAAAGCAAATGTCTATGCCTTCCCCTGGGTATAAAGGTTACTTCTTGCTCTGGAAATGATCTAATTGTACAACTGAGAAGGGAGCTGCATCTGTGGGACTCGTGTAAGTAGGGTACACTATCTTCCCCCCTCCACGACGTCCAAAAGCACAGACTTTGGTGAGGTGAGAACAGAAAATTCTCTAACTTTTTTTTTCTGAAAGAGAAGAGGTCTGTTGTTGTTTGTTTGTTTACTCCTGGCAAAGCTACCCATTGCCATGGCAATATTTTGCCATTGATGGTGTAACCCCGTGTTTCATTTCCTTCAGCTCATTCACCGAAATCCGCCATCAATTACTTGGGCATTTCTTTTTAGTTAATACTCCAGCCACACTGTGAGCATCCTGAAAACTTTGCAGCGTAGCGGTTTTTCAGTAACAAAAGCACGTTCTGCAGCAGGGCAGTAACCTGACTCCACTTTTGTCCGTGCAGAGAACCGCCTGGAAGTTAGTTTTCTGTTCCAAAGTACATGCCAAAGCAACTGCTTTTTCCAAAATTGCAAATATTATGAATATTTATAAAACCTCTGTCAAGAGAGAAGCATAAATCACATTTTCTGGGGTCCTTTTGTGCCAAACTCAGTATCTCATTTCTTGCCATGTAGTAGTTTAAAAACAAATTGGTTCATGGATTTTCAGTGGCATAGCTGCTCTCCAGCCATTGCAACACTTGGCTCACCCTTTACCTCTGCCATCACTGTTTGTTTTCTGGCTAACAGAGCAGGCAGGGGCCTGCTGTGCCCACATCCGAGGGCCTGCCTCTCTGTCCTTGCTAGCCTGTTTTCGCTGGTGTTTCAGGTACTGATTAGGCACAATGGGATTCTAAATTCATTTATTTTTCTTTCAACAAGGTTTCAGCAGGGGGGATGAGGGAGTTGTGGCTCACGTTACTCAGTCTGCTTCCCGTCATTTGACAACATTTTAGCTGGAAATTCTTCACCGTGCTGGGCAACGGAGGGGTTCGCCGGCAGACATGTTCCAGGATGGGCAGGGATAGATGCTTCTGTGCCGAGCAGGTCATGACATGGCCCTAGGCGGGACCACCCGTGCAGCTGCCCTGCCGGCTGGGCCCTGCCCTCGGCCGCCCTGGGTATCTGGTTTCCCCGGAGAGCCACAGGCCCGCACTGGCTGTCCCGCCGTGCCGCCTCCTGCGGGCCCAAGGAGGCCTGAGGACAAGAAGGGGCGGCGGAAGGCCGGTGTGCGCCCTTCCGCCATCCCCACCGATGATTTCTGCCCTCCTGTAGCAACAGGGAGTCGTCCATGGCTGCCCTGAGCAGAGCAGATTTTCATATTTCCTGCACTTCATTAATAGACTGTGATAGCTCACCCCTTTAATTTTGACCAGAGCTAAGTAAGCCTTAGCAAGTGATTATTTCCCACATATTCACTCTATATGAAAGAATCAAGCAGCTTATTTCTGACAATGTATCTGAATTGTTTGGTGACAACAATTTTTTATAATAATCAATCATCTAATAACAAGCTTGGTGCAGGTATATGGCGGTCAAAATTAAAGATGCTTTTGCAAGTTGCCGCTGGAGGTATTCACCACCCAGTGTTACTCGGGTTCTTTGCACAACTTCTGTGGCTTGGTTTCTAAAGCAAACATATGCATTTATTATTATTAACACTTACTAAAAATATATTTTTAGCAAGTATTTTCAAATATCTAGTTAAAATGTGAATACTTCTATGAATAAACCTGTTTGCTAAAATATCTGAGGAAAGCAAACAAACGGTCAGAACACAGCCAAAAAAACATTTTTAAAAATATTTAACACTTTTTTGAGGGACTAACTCTGCTCTATTGACTATATTTGCATATTTGCATTAGCCCAATATGTTTTCATTACCAACATATGACAAAATTTTAATAAGCTTCCTGTGGTTTCATGCTGACTACACTTCCCTTTGCAGATGCATATACTGTTAGAGTTACCCTTTATTTCATCCTGCTTTTACAAAATTGTGTTGCCTTTTCTATGCTCAGCATGAGCTGCCTGCACATATGTTGCCTAATCCAAAATCCACTGATGGTGATGGCGAGACTTTAGTGAACTTCACTGTGCTCAGTGTTAAGCCCATAATATTTCACCACACAGATGCGCGATAGTCCGAATCACACCCCGGTATCTGTGAGTCTCTGTGAACAAAACATTGTCACTGCTATGTTACCACTGTGTTTGGAGCAGAAGGATTTTGAGATCAAAGACTCCTACAAACACCTCATGAGTCTGAGTTTTTACTCTCCCAATGCCACCCTTTTAACAAATTCTGCAGCAAATGGCAAATTTAAAGCAGCTGAGACTGAGACTGTGCTTTCAATAAACAAAACTAAGTCTTGTGAATTCTAAACAGTTCTGAAAAGACTATGCTTCCTGATGGATCTGGCACCAAGAGCCATTGCCAGGAAGAGGCCTTCTGCAGGTTAGGCATAATAAAACTCGAGATGGCTTTACAACAGCTCATAGCACAGACTAGCTTGGGAATGGTCAGAGGGCTGCCCAGAACGTTTTATTTGGAAACTTCTTCTGACTTTGCCCTGTCTTGTCTATACAGGTCCGTATTACGGATATCCTTCTTTATTACACCACAAGAGTTTCATTAAAAGTGGAACAACCAGGCCAGTCCCTGTGTCAAAAATTGCTGCCAACTTTAGAGGAAAGAAAAACTCAGAGGGTGGTCTCCTTTCCCTTGCATAAAGTAGCCAGTTCACAGTTCATGGTGGAGTTAGAAGGGATCACCTCTGAAGAGAGTCAGGTGAGCTGGCTCTCATGGCCAAAAATTGCATGGTGATGAATAACACCTACTCCACGGAGCATACCCTAGTGACTGTGCAGGTGGCTCTAGGACTGCTCACTGGCTTAAGTACACCAGAATTTGACCAATGACAAAAAGTATGTCAGGAGAGATGTACTGTTACCTGAACTGTCATTTTTTTTTACGAAAAATATCCAAAGAGAAGCTAGACAAAATTAGTCTATGTATAGGTTTTATTTTGTTACAATGAAGGACTTCTGACATCTTTATGATCCTGGATGCTTTCTTGTCAATTGTAGGTTTTTAAATAGTGGAGAATATTAGAAACTACCTCAGAAAACACTTTAGAGCTATAGGATTTCTACCCCTTGGGATTTTTTAAAGGCTATCTCAGGCTGGGAGGGGCCTAGGAAGGCCACCTCATCCAGCCTCCTGGGTAACCAAGAGGGAGGAAGGCTCAGAAGCAAGATATGAAGTATTCAAAATGTACTATGTTTTGATATCACATGACTTTTAAAACAGTATCACAAAATTTTGAGGACCTAATCCATCATCTTTGAACAGCTGATATTGACAATACTGCTAATGTTAAGTATGTTCTGTGGGATGCCCATTCATGCTGGTCTGACTGACTTCCAAGGCAGGCAGATAAGTGCCACAGCTTGGTAAGTTTACCATACGTAAGTAAAGAAAAAGAATGGAACAAACTATCAAACAGAAAAACCCATTAACTGTCCTTCAGGTCAGACACGGACATAACCTCAGCTACTGGATTGGCCCTTCATTATGAACAAGACCCCACGAATCCTACTGATCTTGTCATGTATTGATCCCTAGTGTCCTTTGGGGTTGTGTATTCCTGCTCCTCTGAATGGGATTGGATGCCTCTATAAATCCCAGAGCTGGGATTCCTCAGCTCTTCCCTAGCTCTTGCCTTCTATTTTCCAGCAGAGTGGGACCAGTTGCTTTCTCAGCTTTTTAGAAGGCTCATAACCTCTGTTACAAAGCAGTATGCTTTGCAGCACACAGTCTAGTAGCATGAAGTTAACCGCTCTCCTGAATACTAGACGCTTTTCTCCAGCTCTAAACAAATAATTACTGTTTCGTTTCTATTGTCTGTGTTTTGCCTTGAAAATGCTGACAATGGAGATTTAGAGATGGGGAGGGGGGAAAGAAAACAGCAAAAATACAAGCTTAAGAGCAAAAGAAAGCCCAATGCAAAGATGTGGGAAGCTGTGCTACTTCATGGTTCACAGCAGGAACTGAAACCACACCTAATATAGAGGGAAGTATTAAGAGAAGAAACAATAAGGAAGAACACCAGGTTTTCATTTGCTGCAGAAATCTACACTTTATCAATCTTTCAAGAAAAAATTCAGGAAAATTTGCCAGCAGTTAATTTACACTCTGGGAAGATCAGCACCTCACATGTGCAAGGTTGGAAATGGGGACGCTTTTCCGCCAGACAAGATGCCCATCCACTTCAATGGAACTAACAGTGGACTCATCACCTAGCGTGTATCCTAGCATAAGATTAAAGTGCCCTCTATAGGAACCTCTCAAAAAGCAAAAGCGTGTTCAAACATGCAAGCTACTTTTTTGCCTTTCTGCCCCCTACATGGCCTGATCAGACATTAAAAGCATGATACAACTGAGAAAATCTATGGTTATTTTATAATTGGAAATGGTCTCATGACTTCTGAAGAAAATTAAGTGGTGATATTGAGAACATAGTTCTGTCCAACACTTTCCCTAGTGGGATGCTTTCTCTCTCCCCTACTTTTCCACAGGCTCTTTCTTCTGCCCCTTCTACAGCTCGCTACTGGTGTTTCTGTCTCTAATGCTATTCTCTAAACTGGATCAAATAAATTATCTGTTGAAACAAAGAAAACCAAATAAAACCCTAAACAAGCCCAAATCTTTCCAAAACAAAACAAGAATTGATAGAGCCGAACAAGCAGCTGAGGACAGGAGCGAGCAGGGAGCATTGGTCTTGCTGTTAGAGAAGACGTATAGCGAGCCACACGTGTGAGGGGCAGTTCTATATTACAAATGCTACAAACATTTAAATGAACCATGGGATAGAACTGGTGACAATCTACCTCAGTCTGGACCAAACAGGACAAAATATAAATCTCATAAAATGCCCTAGTATTTAGCTAGCATCGTTTAGAAGTTACCATCTAACTGGAAGACAGACCCTCAAGAGGTGTATACAAACTGACTCTTGATAATTACAGTCTCCACCCTGCCAGCCCCTTGGACTATTTATTAATTCAGTAGTTGTTCATAGGAGGTATTCTTCACGCCTGCACAAAAAAACACAGAGCGATAGAAAATCCAGTCCAGTAAGAACCCTGTATCTGAAACAAAATGTCCCAGATACTCTAGCATGAGCAAGTGCTTTCTACAGACCCAAAACAACATACCACTGTCACTGTAGCTAAATGCCATTTAATTGGCAGCTAGAAAAGTCTGTAATACATGGAAAAAATGCTTGAGCTCTTCCAGTTTGCCAAGATGCTAATTAAAAGCAGACAGAATGTTATAAAATCCTTTCCTTGACCTGTGCTATCTTACATTGCCCTTCTGTACTTTTTTCACGGCATTGGCTCACTGCAGAATTATTCTAATCTTTATAAACTTGTATTTATTTTTTCTTGTCATTTTGCAGACAGAAAAAAAATGTAACTAAATGTTATTTATTTAAATGTACATAGGAAAATTATTTGTTACATGGCAGAGATAACAGGCTTTTGAGGAGAGAATCTTTACTCGTTAAAAACAGAAGGTTTCTACGCCCTGAATAATTCACAATGAAAGAAATCTTAGCGCCACTGAAGTCACTGAAATAGTTCCAGTAAAAGCCTCACCGGAGTGCCACTGACATAATGAATTGCACAATGAGAAGGATGTGCCTCATCAAACACGTATTATTGTTTCATCATTGCTAATCAAAATGCTTTACAAAGCTGGAATTTGGATCAGTGCTGAAACATTTTAAGGGGTCTTTGGTGATAGCTTCACAAGTGTATTTTACTGATGTTTTTCCTGTTCTTAACAATTCAAGAAATTTGGGAAAATACCTTATTTCTCTAAGAGCTAATTGCTTTTCCCTCAGGCAAATACTGGATCTGCCTGACACCCCACTCCACCTTATGCTGGACACACTGCCACTGCACAAGCCCAGCACAGATTCTCCATCAAATAAGATACCATACCAAGCTGAACTCCCCCGTCCCTTTTTGTTACAAACCACAAGTTCCTGCAGAGGAGACTTTGGAGGGCTGAAGTCCATCGCATCTGTGTGCTCATATGCCAACGTGCTATTTACTCAGTACAGCTTTAAGAAAGGATTTGCTCTTTTGGCTGCTGGCTCTCTCCCTCTGCAATGGGAGAGCAAAACCAACACAATATTGTTATCTAAGAACTGGCTGCAGTTTTACATGTAATTTTCACAGCAACAGAGAGATACATATTTTAGTTAAGACTTCTCAGAAGCTAAAGGATTTTCCCTACCTTGAGTATGGTAACATTCCCATTTTGAGCCTACAATGCTTCCTATGTATCGCTTTTCTGAGACAACACCACAAATTCCATACAGCTGACTTTCTTTCAGACACCAATCACTTTTAGGCATCTGCAAGTTTCCACTGTTGCTGCCCTTGTGATTTAGGCAGAGAGTCATTAAAACTGGAGCGCCTAATTCCCAGCCTTGATATAATACATCAGTAAGAAGTAATAAGCTCCTTCATGAAGCAATATAGCTCCCCAGCCAAATAAATGGCACACACTACTGATTAAAGAAAGGCACATGTGGCTTATTTTCTTAAGCATTTTTTGAAGCAAATGGATGAATATATAAGAGAAAAAGAGAAGGACAAGAAACCAGGAGTGGGAACTCAGAGAGCAGCAGAAACATCAGAGAAACCAAGATCTTGAACCCCAGGCATTGCAAAGAGGGTCATGAGAAACGTCCCTAGAGAACTTCTTGGAGCAAGTACTGGCTGAAAAGAGCTTGAAGATGCAAGCAGTCTCCTGCTGTTCAGTTTGCTCTTCACTCAGGGAAATGAATGCTATATGTTCTTTGCAAATAAAGACTGAGTCAAAGATACCTGATTCCATTAACAATTTATTTTCCTAAACAGAACGATCTGAAATAATGACTTTTTAGATAACTGCTCAGGTCAGAAGTAGTAGTAATGCTCTATGTTTCTGACACCTCCCCTCCCTGAGAGGAGGCAGATCTCCCCTCATATACACATTACATGTATTAAGAGCTCTCTCTCTCTCTCTCTCTCAAGAGCTATATATAGCTTCTATTCACAGGCAAGCACCACAGCCACTTATTCATTCTTTTCATGCTTTACCTGCTGTTTTCAAGGCTGCCCTGATGCTAAAAATAGCTTCGTGTATTAAAGGAGGGTTGCTATAGATTCAGAATGGGTGATGTTAGGAAGACAGCTAAATCCCTCTTTGCCGAGGACATGGAGGATCCGCGTGGACGTGGCTGACGGGCAGCTGTGCTATTATCTGTGACCTGGGATTTCATAAAGGCTCTCAGGCTCAAAGGTCAGGGCATTTGTGGTGTTCTAAGACTGTACTGAACTGCAAACCAACACAAATAATGGATGTCACCATAAGTTTAAGGCTTTGCTTTTCATACTGTAGTGTTAGATCACAGCACAACAGTACCTTAATATATTAATAGCACATTAGACTCTTTTTAACTGGAAAAATAATTTAATATTCTGTTGTATGGGCATATTTTTCTGCAGGTATTGATGTCTCCAAGTAAGAAAATATCAAAATGCTTTGCTAGTTGTTCTTACTACAGAGCTGAAAGGATGACAAATCATCATCTATTTGATTACTTTCAAGATAGTGATGAAACCACATTTAAAAATTGTACTACACACCGTTGTTTTGAACTTCTGGCAGTGCATCCTCTGTCAATGCTGACAAAGCTAATGTTAATTTTGGAAGTTACCTCTCTGTCTACAATTTAATGGATTGTGCAAGTGAAAAACTGCTTGTACATAACTTTGCAACTCATATACTGCCTAAAACAGTGAAGCGTGCTATAGATAAGTGTAATTTGATTGTTAAGGTTATGAAACCTACATTTTCAAAATCTGTCTGACAAGAAATTTGGAATAATACAAAAGACTTTATTTTGTCAAGCTTGAACATGTGGAAGTTTTGAGGACTGTCTCTAGAACATAGCTATCTCTCTACTCTGCAATTAAAAGCATCTTAAAATATTTTGCAGCTTTCAGAAATCCCTTTTCTACATTAGAAGAATATCACCGGTTGCATCCATTCAAGATGATGAAGATCAGACTAATGGAGATAAGCAAGAGTCTGAATAAGACTTACTTTTCTTTCATGATGCAGTAGAATCCTTCCAAGTGGTAACAATCTGATCTTGAATTTGAAGGCAAGATACATGAGTTAATGGATAAGTTGCAAGAAAGAATGGATGGCAAAATACCGGTCATTAAAGTAACTCCTACCTAGAAACATGAGAGTTTTATTCCACAGTATACATTAGCTTCTAAACACATAATAAAACAAGTTCATTTCTGTATACAGAATGCCTTAAACTTACTCAGCTACATTAACTTTCTAAAAACTTAGGTGATTTAGAAAATTACAGTGAAAACTTGAAGCTCAACAGAAAATTGCATGAGAAAGATGATGCTTCAGGAGTCCCATATTAGGAACTGAATTTAATATTTTACCTCCAAATATCAATTTTCCTAGTTCTTAAAACTTGTGGATGGAGTATGACCATATCTAAGATAAATGAGGTAGTCAGAAGCATATTTTCCTTTTGTTAACAGACTCAGGTTATAGAAACCTGCCAAATACTGATCCTGTTAAGGCTGAGGTTCAAATAGAAGTTCATTGTACAGGGAAAGAGTGGCATGGATTGACTAAACCAAGATTATTAAAATACACTAAAACAGATCCTAGTATAACTTTAAATAATAAACTCCATCTTTTAAGAACTGTGTATTGAAGATAGTGTAATGCAAACTTAGAGAAAATTCCATTACTCGCTGAAGAAAATGTTTTTTCACTCAAATCTCACTTCATGTCCTAACCCTTATCCTTCATATGGTTAGGTTTTATTTCCATTCAAGAAAGGCACTCATCTAGATACATAACTGTTAACATTTTAATGTATCACTTGCAAATGGAATGTGGTTTCAGCAAGTTGCAGGCTCTTCCCCAAGGTACAAGCTGGAATATTTCTTTTTACTCACTGTAGATACTTTCCTCAGCAGCTTTTTGACTCTGCCACTTTTACTTCTGAAATGGTGGATATTGCACAGCTCAGTGTTGCTGGCTATAAGTAACATAACTTGATATTTGAAACTAAGTTAGACTAATTGTTCCCATTTAGGATAGCTGTCCTTCCCGTTCCACTTAGGTGCCATGGAATGAATAGTATCCTGGCAATACTTTCAATAGAAAGGTAGATAGTATTTCAGTTATTTATGTCTGAGATATATTGGTGATTAAATAACACAAAATTGTATGTAATTTGAAATATAACCCCTATTATTTCCAAAATCTGGCAATCAGTGGTATACTTTTACTAACAAAAGATCAATTCTAGCAGAATGGCTAATGGTATTAATTAAATGAGGTCTCACAGTAGTACTCTATAGGGATGTTCATTTAAAAAAAGTGAAATAGGAATTTTTACTTCACTGCTCAGAGCAGCCTCTTTATATCCCTGCATTCTTCAGTTCCCACTGAATGATCAGCTGTTGATCACCTCAGCTGTGGATAAGCCAGATACTATCAGCCTCTACGTGCAGTTACTGTACTAGTTTACTACCTAAGTAATCCCACTGAAATTATAAGGTAGAATGAGGGTTGATTCTGTCATCATTATGCCCTATTATGCTTTTATACGTTATTTTTAAAAATCTATCTGTGTGATCCCAAACACTTGACTATACCACTGTATATAGCAAATAATCTCTGCTATGAAATATTTTCTTAGCTTTAGGACAACCAGTGGCAAACACTGTGATGAGCACACCTGACCAACCGCATAGTACAGTTCGCAGACTGACCTTCTTGATTCTTGGATTACGATCTCAAGTTTTGGTTAAGCAATGCATCTCTAAAAGCACAGGTGTTTTCTGGAACGTACATGCAGGAATAAGACCTTATTTTTCTATTACATTAAATCTTAGATGCAGAGCCTGAGGCACCTTCCTTTTAAAGGTTTTCTATGCCAGGTACATGAGCAGTGCTTAAATGCTTCTGTGACTCAAGATAGTGATTTGTCACTCACCTTTTTATATAGAAGACTTTAGATTCCGTACATTCAACTGTAAATGATTTGTACCTTGCCTCAATTCTCATCATAAGTGAATTATTATGAACATATATATACATGGTAGATACTATACACAAAAATGTGCATTAGGAAACAAGGGAATACCTATCTTTTCCACTATGGTTTAAAAGTGCAACAGACTGTAACTTTGCTCACGTATTTTTTTATTTTCACAAAACAAATGCAGTGGGAAACTGTATAATTAAAAAAAAAATGCAAGTAAATTGCTTCTTTGTTGGTTGGGTTTTTTATTTCCACTTTACTATATTTTCCTTGTCTCTTGCTTATTATTTTCTCTTATTTCCCCCTCATATAAGAAAAAACTGGGAAAAGCACATTTCCCTTTTTCTTGGATTTACGTGTTTGAATGCTATCAGTCGCTTTTCACCATAACAGATCAAGACATAAAAGTAGGATTAAGCATTCTTTGCTGTCTTAGGAAAATATTCATACTTGAGGGAATTTAAGCATAATGCACTTCTAAAATCTCCTCAAATGAGAACTGGAACACATTGGAGGAGTTAGTTTCTGAATTCCATTTATTTCAATGCAGGTTGATAAAACAAAGAAGTAGTATTTTGTGCATATTGATAATTACTTTTTAATTAAATTCTCGATAGGCTGAAGTCACTAAACTTGTTTATGCATGCCTACATGTATGTGTAATCTTTTAGTAAGCTTTGTTCTCAGCCAAGCTGCCAGACTGTAAGCTCTGGAGACCAAAATTACCTGCCACACAACTGTGCCAGTAGCAGTGACAACTGCAGGACAATAGACAGGAGTCTACATAATACATGTCTAGGGGATTTATTAGGCAAAATTCTTGACTTCAAAAAAACAAAAAACAAACACCCAACTGTAGAGATAATACAGGAGGTTGCTTTCATGAATTATTTTTTGATGCAACTCTGCTTTATTATTTCCATAGCTGAAACAGTTAGTCTTTATAGAGTCATACTGGCTTTATTCACGTTACACATACTAACACATAAGGGCTTGCAGGAATTTTAGAATCAAGGTTGTTCCTCTGAGTGCAACAGAATAAATGACTGAAACAATCTGGTTTTCAAGATATTATTATAAGATCCTTACATAACTCTGTATTCATAGTCAAGAAACTAAAATAGATGTTAGAAATTAAAACAGTTATAAGTCTTCATTTTCTGTGATTCATTAGCATGTTAAGAGTGTAAGTGATGTTACCATCAAACAAAGTGTTGAGCATGATGATGAAACAATTTCCTCATATTTTTCTTCTTGGAGATTTTCACATCAGCTGAAAGCTTCAACTCAATTTTTAATAGAAGTCTCTGATTTTTTTTTTTCTCTTATCAGCAGAACAAGCTTAACCTGGAATTTGAGATGTGTACTGTCTTTTTCTTGAGTTTTGGATTAGTGTTTTTAAAACTAATTCCCAAACTTTGGTCTCAAAGTGCTCTGAAGACAGCCAACAGAACCACTGCCTTCAGATAAAAGTCTGATACTGCCTTAGACAGTAAGTAGCTGTGGAGGTTGAGAGTGATGTATTCGCCCTAGAAGTACAGCAGCCTGGAGTAAGAAAGGTCCATGGGTCAAATTGTACTTCATGTAGCCTTCTAAAATTCCATCATCTGTCACCTCTGCATTTAGTCATTTTCAAAAGAAACAAGTTTTCCAAATTGTTTATCATATTGGAGGCCTAAGTGTTCCCGAAATTCTGTCTCTACTTGGTGTATTTGATATTGATGTCCAATGGTGTTAAACAGAAATAACTAAGAAGAAAATTTCCACTGATACTTGGAATTTAGTAAGTTCTATACTCTTAAAATAGGATTAGCTATCATAATATTATCTCTATTTTATCTTATTAAGAAATACAAGCTGTGCAATGGTTGTTTACTTATACAAAGATCTAGGATTTTGGAACAAGGGAGGAAACCAATGAACAATCAGATGCTATTTTTTTCAAAGGCACTTTTCTAACAATGATTACACACTAAAATGTTAATTGCAACTCCAAAATAGCATAAAACAGCACAGCTGCTCTCGAAATACTGGACATAGCACAGGCTTGTCTATGATTATTTTTTGTAAATGACTCTATACTGGAAAAAAATTTAAAATCAGAAGTGCTTTTACTTAATAAATTATCAGCCAAACAAATAAAACTGCATTTACCTTTTTGCACAACAACATTGACACCTAGTGGCTAGTTAAACTTCATATTTGATATCCTCTCTGTGACAAAAAAATGTGGAACACACCATTTACTGAATTTGACAAAATAAACATGCATTTCAGCAACCTGCTCTCTTTACATAATCTCTAGATGACTTCAGAATGACGGCAGTCATTAATGACCAGTCTGGAGTGACCAGTCCCAGTGACGGGAACAGGTGAATATGAGCCATTGCCCCTCAGCACAGCCCCACTGGTTTTCCCTGACTGTCAGGAAGGCTCAGGCTTGGGAGTCAGCTGCCTAACCAAAATATTGCTTGGGGCCTGTGGGGAGGCATAGTTCATCCCTGAAGTTGTACACAGGTACATCTAAAAGAAGAACTACACTTACTGAGTGTAACGTTACTGGCATATGTGAATGTCCATTTTTAGTTCTACTTGCTTTTCTACAAATTACTAGGGGAGTTCAGAGAGAAGGAGATGAAAATCAGGAACACAACATATGCCATGAGACTGTTCGTACTATGAAGACATGAAAATAAATGATTTGGCAACTTACTTCATAGACATGTAGAAGATAAGAAGGTGCCAATATAAAATAATGTTGGAAAGTCTAATTTCCTCACTGTTCAACAAAACAACTGACTTAATGGAGAACAAGGAAAGATTAGACATGACAAACCTCAATCTTACTAGCATTCTGGATGTTTCCACATCACTTTCTCATAATCAAACTCAAACATAGTCAGACACACCCTCTGCGAACAGCTCTTATAATGGATATGGTTGTCAGTGACCACCTGGCCCTCGCTCTCCATACCGGTGGTAACTGCTTTTTTCTGGCCTGCTGGCACAGCTGCCTGATTTGCTTCATTAAAAATTAGACCAATTTTTTAATCAACTAACCAAACTAATTTTGACCAAAGAATTCAGAAGCTGTTGAGTTTAAGCAGCCTTACCAGAAGAAGATCTTAGGAGGCAAAGATCTCCTGCAGGAAGGCTGAGGTATTTCTTCCTAGATGAATACTGATGAGGACTAAATAGATGTGCTTAGTGTTTCTTGAAAATAGAGAGAGAAATCTGAGTCTGAAGAAGAGCAACGAAACATATAAGAGCTCTCAAAAATGTAATCTATATGGAAAGGATGAAACATTTTTATTGACTTAGCATCAAAAAGGGAAGAATGTGAGTATATATTTCTTCCAGTATTTAAAGTTTTGTTATTAAAATGATGATCAATTCTTGCCTTCTGTTTCAACTAGTGTAGGGCATTAAGAAATGATCTCAGGTAGCAACAAAGGAGATTTATCTTAGATATTAGGGAAAAAAAAAACCCTATATGCCTAAGAGGCTAATAGATGAAGCTATTTATGCTGTGAAATCTCCTATACTGTAAGCTTTTAGGAACAGCCCCATCCCTGGAAACATTCAAGGCCAGGTTGGATGGGGGTCTGACCAACCTGATCTAGCTGAAGATGTCCCTGCTTCTTGCAGGGGGGTTGGACTAGATGACTTTTAAAGGTCCCTTCCAACCCAAACCATTTTATGATTCTAAGTATGCCAGGTATGGTCCTTTGAATTCTGCATCTCCAGGATTTAATAACTTCTTTTGGTACATACACATTGATAAAAGTACCCTCTCTAAAAATATGGGACAATTAAGTAAACATAATGCTACCCTCAAATGATAAGAAAGAAAGTCAGAGGTCTGTCCTGAACACGCATCCCAGATGATAAAATGCACATTTCCCTCTCCAGTACAGATGCCATGAGTCAATATGTATTCATAATGATGTCAACAACAGTTTTACCACCCATTTAATTAATCTGAATGGCTGAGAAGTGGCAAATTCAAGCAAATAAAACTAGCCCTTTTTGTCTAGTTTTTGCATACTGAGGCTATCTCCATGGTCTGTGCATAATATGATCTGTGATTACATAGGTGACTGGAATAAGATAGTATCAATGTAAATACAGAGAAGCTGATTAACTCTTGGGAGTATTTCAGAATCATGAACATTGTATTATTAAGAATATGCCTGGGAAGAAATTTCAATTTCTTCTTCCCAAAACTTCCTATGGAACTGTTACACTGAGTCATCAGAAAAACAGAGTGATTAAAGTTAAGAACATGTTGACAATTTGAAAACTTTGGAGATATACATTTACTTCTTGAAGGTTTTAAAATCATGCCTGACCTAGGCTTTCTGGATACACTAGGTCTCATATTTAGCCCATTTCTACATTTAGGACATGAGTAAAATACAAACTACGGTGATGTTCTCTCCTTTGTGGGCCATGAAGTTCAGGGCTACTGCAATTCAAGAGTATAGTTTCATGTGACTGCTACTGCTAGGCTGATCTAATAGAGAGCTGCCGATGAAAGAGCCACCTTTGTTTCTCATCTCCCCCTTCCCTCCTGTCCCATCCCTCCATCCTTAACCTTTTTTCGCACCAGCGCTGTTACTCATCAGACTCCACAGGAGGACAGTCAGAGGAGCTAGACTGGCAGAAAATTAAACGCTGCAGTTCAGCAGAAGTTGTCAGACAAGCATTATTGCCAGCTCAAGAAGAGGAATGCTCTCTTCAGCAGCCGCTAACCCATAGACTGATTTATAGAAAACTATGCTCCTAAAGTTTGGGTTACAACTGTCAAAATTCAGCTTAAAAGTGTAGTGCCTCCCACCCTGCAAAGAGTTATGCCCATCTCTTCTTTTTCCCTTATCTTTCAGTCCTGTGGAACTTGGATGAGAGAAGTGTCCTTTTCGGTGTCAAAGTATACTGATGCTAGATTTAAACTACTGAGATACTGCCACAGGATCAAGCTATCATCCATATACCAAGGGCTAAGGACAGGTCCAGTTTCAACTTCCAATTTATTTAGGATGCCATTTCTGATCTGCTTCCCCAGCTATAGCTTACTGTAGCCCACATATAAAAAACAGTCAGGTGATGTCTGAAAGCAACACAGTCAGATATCAGAAAAGCATAACACAGTAAGATGAAATTATCTAGCTTACCGAGCTGTTATTCTCAGAGAAGCCATTTATAAAATAACTTCAGCACCTACTACAGTTGCTATAGTTGGACTCACTGCAGAATTTTCCTCTGTCCCAGAAATTTTATTTTTTGTATATGCAGGCTTTTGTGGCCAAAGAATAATGCCAAGAGATTCAAGAACTGTAAATCTTCCCTCTACCTTTCCCACTTTTCTTCAAAGTGCATAATCAATGATATGTTGGCCCAGTTTCCAGAATCATGTCAGGATTCATTCACAGTAAAGCAGTCTGCCATTTCCATAAGAGAGGAACAACAAAAAGATGCCTGCTATTACAGCTTTGTGGGTATACATTATTTATTTTGAGATATTTAAATTATTAATTAGGACAATACCATTTTTGCAGGAGTCTCTGCCCTTTAGAGGAAACAGGCCACATTCAGTAGGACTTCAGCAGAATACTGCATGCATTCAAATAAGCAGATTGCTGCTCAGTTCCTTTCCTCAGGACAGTTTGGCATCACCTTCACATCCTTTCAGAGTGATAATAACATAACAAGTGATACAAATACTAGGTCAGGAGAAAAAATACTTTTGCTTTTAAAACTCAGATTCCGTATCCCAGGCAAGGAGGTACACTGCCAACTTACTGCATAATACACTGCCTTACTGCATAATAGCAGCTAGCCACAACTTACATTTTACAACTTGTATATTACAATGACAGCAGTAGTATTTCAATTTTGAAAATTTGCCTGTATTAAGTGTATCTGTGGTTTAAGACTCCAGGAATCAATAACATAGCTGGAAACTCTGATACAGCCCAGAATAAAATATCTGTAATGGATTAAAGCATTCAGACCTCAGCAGTCAAAATGCTGGTTCAGATATCGTGCGCCCTAATGTTTGATCGGAAACAATATCAGCTCCTTGACAGCTACTTGCTGTATCTGATGACTTAATGCTGAAGACTGGCACTTCCCAGCTAGCTTATGAGAAAACAGTTTTAGTTTACAAAGCTCCTTTCTCTGATGCAACCCACAGGCTCCCAAACTCTATCACCCCGTTGCCGTTGGTCCTCACAGAGAAACTGGGTCACACATTTGCCTTCCCTTCTTCTAACTGCGAGATGCGATTGAAAAGAAGAGAAACCGCTACGACATGTGGAAACCAACGTTACAGGTTACCTTGCCGAGGCTGCCAGGGCATTAGCACGGCTGGGAAGGAGGGCTGTGCCGCGGCCAGGGCAGCGCCCACACCTACCGCAGGAAGCCCGGCCCCGGGGCCGCCTGGCAGCTCCTGCCCGCCGAGGAGCAGGCGCCCGCGGCTCTTCCTCCCCGATGGGCCTCCTCCGGAGCCACCCGCACCTCCTCGAGCCCTCCCCGGGGGACCCTTCCAACGGAGACTCCAAAGCCCCAAAGCGCCCGGGAATGGAGGGGAGAGGGGCTCGCTAAGGCCTCCCTGGGAGCCACTACGGCCAAGTCCTACCTTCCCAGAGGCGGAGACCGCCGCAGCCGGGGCCGCGCACCGGGTTGCCGGGCAGGGAGACTCCCCTCGCCCCTAAACATGATGAGCGGCTTTCCCCTCCCCTCCCCTGCCGGCGCGGCTCGCCCTCGCCCTCTCCCGCCCCCGCCCGCCCGCCGGCACCCCTCCGCGCTCCGCCAGCTCCCCGCGCCCCGCTGCCTTGCGCCGCCCGCCCGCCAGCGGCGGAGGGAGGCAGCCCTCGCCGCGGCCCTGCTCCGCCTCTGCCCCTGGTTTCCGGGAGGGGCAGCGCCGCGGCCGGCGATCAGGGCCGGGCGGCAGAGGCGGCCCTCGGTCGCGTCTCCAGCCGGCTGCACCCGCCGGGCGGGCGGGCTGCGCCGCCGCCATGGAGCCCACCCAGCTGCGCCTTTCCGCGACCGTAAGTGGGGCGCGGGAGGGACGGAGGGAGGGGGCCTGGCAGGCGCGGCTGGCAGCGGCGGCGCGGCGGCCAGGCCAGGCCTCGGCGGGGGTGGGGCTGGCGGAGGGGCCCGGCCGTGCCTGTGCGGAGAAAGGGCCGAGCCGCGCCGACCTCCCCGTGCGGCGGGTGGGCAGCCGGGGGGCCGCGGCCTGTGCCCCGCGGCCGCCCCAGGGCCGCTCCGGTGGCGGCGGGCTGGGTCTGGCCTGGCGGGCCGCGGAGCAGGCCGGGGCAGGGCTGGGCGGCTTTCGGGGCATGAGAACGGCTTCGGAAGTCGTGTCGAAGGCACACTGGCCGGCTTTCAGGGTGATTTTTCTCCGTGGAGCCCCACAAAGCTCTAATCCTCGCTGTCGTGGTCAGCTGTTCCCTACCTTTTGCTCCTGCTTCTCTTGTCATAGTTGTAGAGCGTTAATAAAGGGACAGTATGTTGTCTTTTCTCTTTGCTAGGGTTGTTCACTCTACCGCATGTGTAAATACACCTCATAACTGGTTTTACAGGGAAGAGTAGGTTTGAAGTGAGTTGTACTTACCCTAAGGTTTCTTCACCCAAGTGGGGTTTCAAAGCTTCAAAGACAACATCAAGGTGGGAAGAGCGATTTCCAGTGAAGCATGCTGACCTCCACATGGCACCCTTTATCCAGCCAGGACGGCTCCTCAAGCCCCGTTTTAGATCCTGTGCTCCCTTTGGACCCTCCCAGAGGAGTTTGTACCAAAATGAGCACTCAGATCTGTTTTGGGCCACATGTGGGCTGTGAGCAGATGTGAGCACAGACCTGTGTGCTGGGCGGATAAAAGAAAGGATGAGAGTGATGCTTGTGAGCAGACTAGCAAGATCAGGGCTGAGTTCAGGAACCATGAGTTGGATTTTGTGTATAGGATTGTTTTGCTTTTTTTAAAAAAAAAAACAACCCTGTCTTTTTCTGTTCAGCTGCATGTTGTGATCAGGAGTCAACATGAACTATGATGTATCCGTTTCACTGGTGTCCATTTACCTCAGTGGAGAGGGCTGAAGGAGGTGCCTTTTCTGGATGCAAATACCTTCCAGTGCTGGGGAGCCCACAGTGTCCTGTATTGATATCAACAGTTGACATCTGCTCTATCTACCATCAGTTGTGTACAGTGTTCATACATTTACTGTGTTTAAGTTGCCTCTAAGTTAGTGGGCTTGGTTCTGTCTCCAGTTGCTTCACTGTTAATTAATCCAAGATGTTGGAATTACTTAAATGTCAGTGATTTAAATGTATCCCAAAGCATATTGGTACTTGATTTAGTTTTGTGGTTTCAGTTTGCTTTGTTGTTTGGGAAAAAAAAGTTCAAAGTTGATGCAACAGACAAAACGCACTGTACAGTTTACATTATGTAGCTTTCAGGTTCATGTTTTATTGTTTGATATTTACCTTACTAATTTACTAAAAGCATTCAGAGATTCTGACAAGTTCAATCAAATTAAGGTTTATCAAATAATGAAAGTAGTTATTTTTAATTTTCTTGAAAATTTTGCGTATGTCTACATAGGCCTCTCTCAAAATCTACTAGCTTGGGCATAAAGCTTTTGTATCTACTCCTCTTTTGCTACAGTTAAATATTAAATGTTTTCTCTATCAGGGACTGTTTGGCTTCTTTTGTGGAGAAGGGGAGAAATCAGTCTTGAAATTTAACAACATTAGACAGGTGTCTGTTTACACTGTCCTTCCAAAATGAAAAAACCCATTTATGGTTGAGATTCTTTGATGGAGTTCATTTTTATGTTTTACCTAAAAGTCAGGTCATCTTGGTATCATCTTGAGGCATCAGGTCAGTAATTGTTCAGTCCTGGTCTCCCAAGAGTGAGTACAGACCCAGCTTCAGTACAGTACCTGCCCGTCCTGCTGTTGCCTTCGAAGGAGTGACCTAGAGTGTCAGGACATCAGTCGTAGGTTGTACTCTTTTTCACTCTGAATTTGAGTGATTGCAGTGATTCAGAGGAATGGCTGAAGCTGTGAAGAGTTTTCCTGTCTAAGAGCAGCCTCTCAGGACCTAGTCCTTAGCCATGCCTGCCCTTGTATTCACAGTTACAGCTTTCCAAAAGGCAGCCGTCAACTTCTGAGAGCCCTACAGTATGACTCCGTTGGAGCAGCTTTTCTTGCATCTTTTTTTTTTAAATTTTGAGTCATTTCTGGAATCAATTGGGAGCTGATTACTAAGTATGTCTACTTCTTTCCTGAGGCACATCATCCAAGGGCAATCACTTTGGGAAAATCTCCTTTTCTTCAAGCTTTTGCCGTCTTGCTTGTTTTTATACTTTGTCTGTCTCATGTTGACTTTCATGCACATTGTGTTGGCTTGAACTCTCAAGTGTGAAGGAAGCTCTCGGTGTTCGTCTGGGAAGCATTACTTTTGGCGTTTAAATCACTCCTGGATTATCATGATATTTTTAGAGTTTAGAGGCCAAGTATAAATATATTTGCTGCATACTCATGATCTATTCAGCCTTTTTTAAAGACCACATAAGCTTCATTAATAAAAGTAGTGACAGGCTTGCTATTAGAACCACCTCAGCTAGGAGACCTGCATCTGAACTGTGGATTATCACGAGACTGTGGTGGGAGGACTTTGCACCATTGCTGCTCTTTTACTGGTGCATGAGGCCCACTTACACCAGACACTGCAGGCATCTGCTGCACTTTTTTTATTTTTGCAACTGATAATTTTTGTGTCTCCTGGGAAATAGAAAACGTAAAGGCAAATCAGAAAGTTCTGATTTGCTTTTGTTTAAATATATACATATATGAGAGCTATATCTTCTTCAGAAGAGTTAAAGAGTGGAAGGAACATTACAGTAATAAAGCAAGGAAAAAGGTACAGTTTATTATTATTAATAAAAATATTTTTAAAAAAATCTTAAAATTCTATCTTTCATCATCAGTGTGAGAACCTGGTGTTTTATGTACTCTGCACGATACGGACCAGCTGTTGATGTCAATAGAGGATACAGTTGACTCTGCAGCATAGCATTTTTGGGAGGCATTTGCATCCAGAGAAGGCACCTCATCAAAATCGTCCTGAAGAGATGTGTCTTTTTTCAGATTTTTATCTGAGGAGGAATATGATTTTACATAATGAAGGAAGCAGCAATGCTGAATCAAATACACTGTTTCTAACCCAGTTTCTTTTCTTGTCGCCAGTCTGAATTACCAAGATACTTAGGAAGTATGTGTCAAACCTTTCCCCATGCAGGTGTGTAATAACCATCCCTCTTGTTCTTAGCTCAGTTGTGTCAGTGTTCCAGTTGTGGAAATGCTTTTTCGGTATCAGTATGAGTTTATGCGGTTCCCAGCTCTGCCTGTCCTCTTCCTGTGCTACCTCTCCAGCTGGCTGGTGTAGCTGGTTGGAGGCTCTGGATGAACTGAGAGGAAACTTACCTGGGTTAAAGTAATCTTTTTTTGGATAGGATCCTTTGTAACTTGGGTGAGTTGTTTGATCTGGTTCATGTGTGGTTTCACAACTGTAACTGGACAGCTACAAGGAAGGTACTAGAGTAGGAGTGAGGGAGAGGAGATGAGATCTACTTAAGCTGTTACTTCTACTGAAAGAATTGGACATGTAAGTATACCTTAAAAATTGGAGGTGATAGATCTGGGCATCAATCAGTGCTTGATCATTTGATGGGATTAAGATATGGGCTATCTTGGTTTTCTTATATGTAATAGTTTGACATTGTAGTCCCAAAGTGTGTGGAAAAGAAGATTTCGTTTCATGGTAGGAATGTTGTGCTGATTAGGCAGTACATTTTTGCAGGCATATTGTTATTTTTTATTTTAGTTGTAATTTCAGTCAGCTTTCTGGCTACCAGTGCAAGATCTAACAATCTAAAATGCTGTACTGCAGCCCAAGAAACTTCTGTTCTCATCTTTGTTTATAATGTGAGCACATCAGTTGCTGTCCTCTGGCCCTCTGAAAGAGTAGCTCTTGGGGAAAATACTCACCTTTTTCTTATGTAAGGGAGTGTTCTGGTTTTGTTAGTGAGGGGGGGCCTAAGATGATACCAAGATTGTTTGAAAGTAAAGACCAAATATGTTTGTCACACTTTTGGTTATCTGCATCAATGTGAAGATTAAATATGGGAACATCTGCATATAAATTATTTATAAAGTGATATTTTGACAGACTGACAATGTCTGTCTTTGCTCTGTGTTATTTGGAATATATTCTGATGGTCTGTTGAATTTGGTTTGTTTTAGATGTATGTGAGAATTTGCGCTTGCTCTCTGTCTTTCTCTGTTTTATTTATGTATGAAGGGCAGTACTGATTTCTAGTTATCGCATGTCCATATTACATTAGCAGATATGTTGACTGTGTTGTCTATTATTTTCAGGCACGTGGCCATGGAGGCTATGATTCTGATTTTAGTGATGAGGAGAATGGAGAGAAGTCTGTGCAAAAGACTAAAAGGTAATGTACAGAATTAACACTTTCTATTATCTGTTTTGTGCAAATGGGCTATTACTGTGTGTAGAAGATTATGCTGTGGTATGTAAAGTCTGGTGTTGAAATGGTTTTTGAAAAATCAATCTCTTTGATTTCTGCATCTCCTCATTTCAAGCTTGCCAAAGCATGTCATGTCTCAGGGGCAGCTGGTTAAGATCCGTTCTGCCGTGTCCATCTGGTCTCTATTTGCCCTTCAATTCTTGGAGCAGAGTGTTTCATTTTTCTGAGCTTTAGTATCAACTGCTGGGATTTGTCTGCACTGTTCACTTCACTGTGGTCTGTCAGGACACATGGAACTGCTAAGACAGCAAGGCAAAAAACCTAAGTGGCAGCAGGCTTTGTAGATATAAAACACTTGCTTGGAGGAAGTGAAGAACTGATGCTTCTTGTTTTCTTACTTAATTTGTGAAGAGACCTGGGAATTGGTGAATTATGTTGTACTCAATCCTTGAAACATAGCCACGCATCTCTTATTTGAGATCACCTTTGCCAGTTCTTTCAGTGGTTCGCACAATTAGTGACCTTGAATTTTGTAGCCTGATCTCATTATATTATTAAGATTTTTTTATTATTTCTTTATTTATTTTGCTTTGCCACCGCAGTCCTTTTACACTTTCTGCAACATACTGAACATTTTCCCTACATTATTCATATATTTTTCTTACTTTTTCATCCTGGTTTTGACTGGGATAAAGCTAATTTTCTTCCCAGTAGCTGCTGTAGTTTGGATTTAGTATGAGATCTGGTATGTGAAGAATGTTCATAATACACTGATGTTTTTAATTGCTACTATGAGATCAAGAACTTTTTCAACTTCCCAGGTTTTGCTAATGTGTGAGTGCAAGAGGCTGGGCGGGTTATAGCCAGTACAGTTGACCCAAACTGGCCAAAGGAAGTATTCCATACCATAGACATCATGCTCAGTATATAAGTGGGGGTTGGCCAGTGGACAACTCCCTCTTTTACTCTCTCTCGGGATTGTTCCGAGATCGCGCTCAGTTCCGTTTTATGATTGCTGTTTGGGACAGGCTGTATCAGTCATTGGGTCTTCAGACAGTGAGAAATTGTGCATAATTAGTTTTGTATATTTTATTATTCCTGTATTTTTTATCGTCATCATCTCTTCCTTTGCTGTCCTAGTAAACTGTCTTTATCTCAACCCACAAGTTTTTTCTTTCTGATTCTCTCCCCCATTCCCCCTGGGGAGGAGGAGCAGGTGGCAGCATGGTATTTAGTTTCTGCCTGGTGTTAAACCATGACACTTCTCTTGTCTCTCTCTTGCTCTATTGTTGGGCTTTATTTAAGAAGGCTTTCTGGAAACTTTCCTAGGACTCTTGCATATTTTCGTTTGTAGTAAAAGTGAAAGAATGGGTTTTGTAGTCTCTGTCTGCATTCTGGTAAAAAATGTTGTGTTTTAATCATCAGAATAGCAGGCATTGTGCTGTTCCATTTATTTTATAAATATAGCTATTCTCCATTAAAACAGTGACTGATTTTGTTCAGTTTTCATTTTCTTTAAAAGGCCGTTACACGTTATACCATTCCACTTTCTAGGTGGAACTATTGGGAGCCTTTCAAAAAGGTGGTTGTTCTGGCACACTACTGCTGATTCTCAGTAGGGCTCTTATGTGGGTTCATTGTGTATATATATATATCCTTTTCTTGCTCTATGATGATATTTATTTTCACTTTAAGAGAAATAGTAGTCTTACATTTTTTCTGTATTGCTGTTCTATGGAGTCTCCTTATGGGAATTTTGTGCCTACAGATCCTTTTGAGCAAATGATACCCTTCCTTTCTAGAGTCCTGTATTCCATAGCTTGAAATATAAATTCCCTGGCTTGCATTCGACAGGTTTCTAACTTCCATTCTTTCTGACATCTGGTAATTATGGAAAAATCTTTTCTTCACCTCTATTGAGGAATGAACCTAACTAAATACACCTTTTACTTGCTGAAGTGCTTCACTTTCCGTTTAACTTTTCAATACTTTGATGAATTCTGATAGTTGCCCACTGGCGACTATGGTTCACAACACAGTACTTAAGTTTTAAATGAGCGATTCTTGTGATGACACTAAGAGAGGCAGAGCTGTTTAATGAGGTGTTCAGACATTAGCATGAAAGGATGGGATAGGGTTACTAGCAGCCACTCTTATTCAGTGAACTTACTGTCCTTCCTGTTCCTACTTGGCTGTGTAGCTGAGATTTATAGGGGGCTTTAAATGTAGAGTGAAACTGAGGAATCTTTGGGAGTTTTTCATTGTGTTTCTACAGTGATAACATTGATAAAAATAAATACTGTGACTTGCTGTTTTAAGCAATTTTCTTTAATGCTAACTGTAAGCAAATGCCTTTCCAATTTTCTTTTGCAAATGAAGTAAAGTCTAAGCTGATGTCGGTTCTGAAGTTTGATTTTATTTGTATAGAAACTAGCAATATAACAGTATTTATTACTCAAATTAGTGCAAAGTTTGACATACAGAAATTTTATTGATTATAAAAAGTTACTGACTAACCTTTCTTCTTTTTTCTCCCCTACCTTTAGTATAAAGGAAGATGGCCTTCTGATAAAGCCATTCCAAAAAGCAAAACAAGGCAGTGTGGTTCACAGACAATTCGCAGCTTCAGAATGGGATAGGTATCTTTTATCTATTGCTTTTGTGAGACATTTTTTCTTTAATGTAAAATTAGCTTTCACTTAAATGTATTTCTTATTGACAGGGAAGAAGCAAGAAAAAGAAGATTTCATTTGATAGCAATGGATGCCGTATCCTTCTATGTTATTTTTCTTCAAGTTTGAAGATGGGGCACAGGTTATCTATTATGGTGAAATACTGGGATTTCTTAGTTACCACAGTAATTGACAGTGTAGCACCAGATACTAAGTCATTCTTCAAATTAGCTTCTTTTTGTTGCCAAGATGTCTCTGAGACATTTCCAGACTCTTCCTATAAGCTTATTTGTCTTGTTTGGGACAGAATTACTATACAGTGAATTTTATTTAGACTGGCACCAAGACACTTTGCTCTTTTAGTTGGGAACATAATTCTGTGTAAGGCTACTATTATCTGTGAACAAACACATTTTCACTGGAAATTCAAGAATGCATTAGTTAATTCAGAAGTCTATTCAAAACAACGTTATCTCCAGTAATATCTTCTACAGGTGCCCTAATGTAAGTCTGTTTAATATCATGTGCCGTTTTTTTTTTTTTTTTAATTTCTTGATCATTTTTCAGGCATAATTTGTACCTATTTTTATAAATACTACCTTATTTAGATTACAACTTTTCCCCTTGTATTTAGTTTTCACCTGGGGCAGTCCTTACATGTTTCAACTGAGTGTATCTGAAATACCATCAGTTCCTTGTTTGTTTAAATAGCTGTTCTTCAACAGTAACAGTTAATAAATAGGAAAGTAAAGGCTAATTAAATATGGAGACTTACTTGAATCTGGAAACTCCAGTAAACAGAAAGTAACTTCTCCTGACCTGCTTAGAATTTGGCCAGGCACTACATAAACCATTGCATGCCTGTAAAGGGGACATATCTTAATCAGTCCCACTGACATTGTAGACTGTCATTAGCCACAGAAAAGCCCATATATTCTGGAATGACTACAAAACTTAATGTGTAGGGACTTTTATTAGTTTCTAGTAATGTTTTTGAGTGATTCCTATTTAAAACTTTTACTGTTATGCAATTTTAAGTAACTTTTATGAGAGGTTATTAAGTAAAATAACCTTTCTTTCTGGAAATTACTGGACTGTTTTTGAGAAAAAAAAAACTTATTTCAATTAAGTATATTAAAAGGTTTTATTATTTTTTTTTTAGTTTTGAACTGTGGCAAAATCAAAGAAGATAAGTTCTGAAACAATCCTTAATTGCTTTATTCAGTATGAAAGACATAAAAAGTTTGTGCATGACTACATTTTATACTATGGTGGCAAAATAGAGGACTTCCGACGTTCTGGGTAAGAACCGTTAGCAATCTTTCCCTTCATGCCCCCAAAGCTCCCCTCTTATGTAAAGCTGTTAAATATATATTCTAGCTTTGAGGGGGTAGGAGGATGTGGCTATGTATCAAATGACTAATTCTTTTGGTCACAAATGGTAACTACAGTCATGGTAAGTATCCAAACCACATAATTGCTGTATTTCATTTTGTACAGTTGTTTTTATATAAGAACTTACCATGAGCTGAATTATTCTTGTTTTGTTATATAAAAGAAAAGATGACAGGTGAGCATTAATTGACAGTACACTGAGAAATGTCTGGCAGAAATACTTTCAAAATAACAATCTGAAATACTTCTGAAATGTGCAGAATTGCTATCCATTGTCCAGAATAATGATAACCTTCTTTAGAGCTATCTAAAACTGCCTTCTAAATTACTGTCTTCAATAGAAAGCATAAAAAGTATTTTTGGGCAGGATCAAGTCATCCGCAGTCTCAGTGGCTGTTTTCCACTGTGAATTTTTCATCTGGGAAAAAGTATGTCAGAGAATACATTTTTTGGTAGTTTTATTCCATAGCAATATATTCCTTTATAGGGTGAGGTGGAGATCACAACTGGGAAATACTGATGTATGCTACATCATTATTTGACTGACTTTTCATTTTAATGTTACATTGTACTAAAAAAGATGTGTCCTTTTACAGAGCAAATGACAAGACAGATCTTGATGTTATTAGAGAAAACCATAGGTTCCTGTGGAATGAAGATGATGAAGCAGACATGAATTGGTACCTGGATCTATTATAGAACATGTTATTTTTAGATCACTTGTACTAAATTTGTGGCATCCCCTACTAAGTAAGAATTACTGTGCGTACTTAGTGATCATTCTTTGATCTTTAATGCATTTAGAAATGAAAGACCTTTAGGAGGTCTTTTGTATTGTAATATTGCTCAGTGGCAAAATGAATTGATGACAGAGAGAACTTAGAAGTATTTGTGTGTTCTCTGAGATCCAAATGGCTATTCTGAAAACTCTGAAGGAAGCCTAGTTTGAAAAAATATAGTTTAATTTGTGCTGTAAATATTTTTTAGATTTATTTTTACAGTTTTAGGGAAATTACCCCTTAAGCTCAATGAGTGTATTTCTGTTGCATTTCTAGCTCTGTAACTTGTGTTCTTTGTATGAAGCAACATGTCTTTGTCTTGCTAATGTCATTACAATGTAAAATGAATTGTATTGTATTCTATATTTAATAAAAATAATACTTTGTTACAGGGAGAAGAGGCTTGCAAAGAAGTATTATGATAAATTGTTCAAGGAATACTGTATAGCAGATCT
The DNA here is from genome assembly GCF_036417535.1 of Chlamydotis macqueenii. NCBI lineage: Eukaryota > Metazoa > Chordata > Aves > Otidiformes > Otididae > Chlamydotis > Chlamydotis macqueenii. The sequence goes on from NC_141562.1 coordinate 22,295,829, forward strand.
CAGTAGATACAAAGAGAATAAGGTACGTTTCATTATTATAAATCATCTTGGTTTTAAAGTATGTCCTTTTAAAAAAATTGCCTTGTGATTACGGATATGTTATGAAACCAGAATGTTAGTACCCCTTCCCTAGAAAGATCGTTGTGAGAAATTGTCAAGTTATTTAATAAGCAGCAGCAGTTTGAATCCAAGCATTGTCACTGCCCAAAAAATGTGCTTCTGTGGGAATAGGAGCATTTCTGTCAGATGGTGTTTTATGAAGAGGTACATTGTGTGTAAGAAAGGCAGAAAATGCAGAGAGGTTAAGGAGAGACGGCTAGAGAGGTTTGTCTGGAGAGAAGCACTAGATGAAGCCTATAAAAGCCCTGGGAATGTTACTGTTAAAAAAAAAATAATCTTAAAAGAGTTTTTTACTTGAATGCTGGCAGAAACAATTTTGTAAATGTCTGTTCTAAAGCAGCATCTTTTGCTGGTTGTTCTTTTCTGTTTATGGAAACAAGATTTTTATGTTCCTTGTAAATAAATAGAATTTCTTAAGAGAAAAAGCTCAATCAATTCCAGCACCAGTTTTTCTTCATAACTGAAACAATCTTTGTCGTTTCCAAGTTTTTACCTGACTAACCTCTTGCTCAAAAAGAATTAGTGAATTTTCTATTGTCATTTTGCAAAGAGCGTTGCTGAACTCAGATGTGTTTTAGTGTTGTTAGCACATAGTAACAACCCAGACCTGCAAACGGTGTCTATGTAAAGTTCTTTGAGACTATTTATAGTATTGACAATTACATTCTCTGGTAAATATTTACAAGGACCGGGCTTAAGCTCTGATATTAGGCAGAAAAAATGACAGCCTCCTGAAGAAACTGGAAAACAAAAATGCAAAAATTAAATGAAAATTAACAAAAAGTGAAATGCTGAAGATGTTTTCCCTCCTTTTTTCTAAGTAAATTAGATTTTATTTTCTTACAATTGTTTCATATCCCTTAGTCTCCGCCCCACCCTCCAACTGATTTTCTCTTGAGCATGCTTACAGATTTTGTTTCTTTCACTGCTGTGCCAAGTTTCCATATGTTTGCTGTCTTTTGTGGGAAACTGTTCTGCCCTAGTTTCCTTTTTTTGTGTGTGTGTTGCGTGAACAGTGTTTCCCTGTCAGACTTCAAATGTGGCTGTCCTAACTTTGAGGTCACTCTGAATTCCTGTTCATGCTCATAAGTCAGTACCTGTATTTTTGGAATTGCCACGTCAGCAAAACTTTGCTGTATCATGTAATTTATTCTCTTATATTAGGTTATGCTTTCCATTCTCAAATACGTTCTGACCATGTGAGAGTGTTTTCTTAGAAATCCTTAGAAAAATAGAAAAAAAAAAAGAGTTTTTTCTCAGTTATTGATTTATCCATGCCAATATTTGGTACAGAAGGATGTCAAAGCAGATTTTTTTCTTGGAAGTCAGAAATAGGCAGTTGATCCCATTCACACTAATGGAATGCAGTCTGCATCTTTCCTGCCTTGATTCTTTTTCCGCATTTCCAGAAACTGGAAGTTGGTTACCTTTAGCCCCTCATGCCTTATGTTTTGCAGTGCTGGTGCTATGAGAAGTGCAGAGTGGGTAACAAGCTCCTCAGCTGGCCAACCTTTCATGTTATAGTTGTTGATGCTTTATATGATGATACTTCATCTTAATATAAGAAAGAAATTTTTTACAGTGAGAACATTAATTCACTGGATGTCACAGTGACGTGGTTGAGTGACATGTCACAGTGACGTGGTTGAGTCCCGATCATTGGAGGGTTTCAAGATGCAATTGCACAGGGTGCTAGATAATCTCATCTAGGCTCCCTTTCCCATGAAAGGTTGGACCAGATGATCTTTGGAGGTCCTTTCCAACCTGAGCTGTTCTGTGACTCTATATCCTGCTAGGTGGTGTCAAAGTAAAGTTGGATATCAGTTTTTTGTGATGTTTTTAATATATATTTACATTGCATAGATTGAGACTTGCACATACATACTCCTCTGTCTTTTCACAACTATAGTTGTTCTGCTGCTAGCCAAAATCTTCTAGCCAGCTAATTCTTCTAAAGACCTCCACATAGAGATTGTAGCTCAGATCTCATTTAGAACTTTTCTTCTGAGGAAAGACACCGTTTTCCTAAGTACTGGAATCATAAGGACCAGTTTCCTGGTAGGGGCTCCTTTGAGGTCTGAAAAATAAGCAGAGCACCTTGTCAAAGACCAAAGCTCAGAAGAAAACAGTAAGAAACCCCAAGACATATGAACCCCTGAGGCCACAGCCGCACTGTAGTTGCTGGTTCAGACTGTTTTGCTCACATCCGCACATGCATATACACGTATACACACACACAGGTGGCTGGGACTCCTCTGGACCCATAGCAGACCCCACCCTGTGCTCTCATCCTTAGAGATACACAGGTGCTCTCAGACCCAGAGCTGGCTGGTGGAGACCCACTCACCCTCCTTGCTCCCAGGCCACTTCACCTAGCTGATGGCTGGTCTGGCTTGGTCATCACTGGTGCTTACACACTCAGTTGCACACCTGCACTCATCTCAATTGCAAGGACCGCAGGCAAATGGGATGCTATGACCCACACTCATAGAATTGTTAGGGTTGGAACCTTCAAAGGTCATCTAGTCCAACCCTCCTGCAAGGAGAAGGGACATCTTTGACTAGATCAGGTTGCTCAGAGCCTCATCCATCTGTCCTTGAATGTTTCCAGGGATGGGGCGTCAATCACCTCTCTGGGCAACCTGTTCCAGTGTTCTACAACCCTCACTGTAAAAAACTTTTTCCTAGTATCTAATCTGAATCGACCTCCCTCTATTTTGAAACCATTACCCCTCGTGCTATCACAACAGACCCTACTGAACAGTCTCTCCCCGTCTTTCCTGTAGACCCCCTTGAGGTACTGGAAGGCTGCTATAAGGTCTCCCCAGACCCTTCTTTTCTCCAGGCTGAACAGCCCCAGCTCTCTCAACCTTTCCTCATAGGAGAGGTGCTCCAGCCCTCTGATCATCTTCGTGGCCCTCCTCTGGACACTCTCCAACTGATCCATGTCCTTGTGTTGCGGGCTCCAGAACTGGACACAGTACTCCAGATGAAGTCTCACGAGAAATCACCTCCTTTGACCTGCTGGCCATGCTCCTCTTGATGCAGCCCAGGATGCGGTTGGCCTTCTGGGCTGCAAGGGCGCATTGCTGGCTCATATTGAGATTCTCGTCCACAATCCCACTTTTTGTTTAGTTAGGACATAGAATCTTTTCCTTCTCTTTTAATGAGAAATGCCAAAGTGTGAGGCTACTTAGAGACACTGGAAGAGTGTGCTCTTGACAGCTTTTGCTTGTGATGGTTCTGTCACTCCTTACATTTTCCCTAGATCAGAATTTTTTAGGTCAAGGTTGTCTTTGAACCTGCAGTATATCTTGTCTGCAAGCTTTGAGGCTGATAAATGACCGTCTGTATTGTCAAGATAGTTTAATTCTATTGTCAGTTCTGCAATGCAGTAAGGGAGAGTGCTCTGCATGTAAGTTTTACTTTGATACGCATTGGACTAGAAATGTTCTCTTCTCTTTGTTGTCTTATTTTCCTAGAAAGATTCTTATTTGCTGTCACTATGCTGTGTTTTGTAGCTTAACAGATTGGAAATGTCTCCTATTTGCTAAAAAATGAAATCTGTCTGACACCTGCTCATTAAACAGAATACATTTTATTCTTTCGTTTTTATTTTCAGATAATTTTCAGGTTTCTAGGCCAGCTTACACTTGGTGATGTTAATATGTTCACTTTTGTCATTGTTTTCCAGCATGGAGACTTTCCTCTGAAAAAAAAAAAATATTTAAGATATCTATAGTATTCTTCCACAGTGTTGTCTAAATTCATACATCTATTTTTTTTCTGAAAGAGATGACTATGGACATGTTGTTGCTGCAGCCAATGCATATTACACAAGCAGTCCATATTTAATTTAGGAATTTCATTGTTTGTGGATATTAAATGATCTTTCACACTTTTAAAACTACCATTTCTTATTAAGTTAGCCATTTGATACTCTTGTAAAGCATCTACTTTGGAGTTGTTCTGCTTGGTCTTGGTCTACCTTGTAGAAAGAGCTCATTTAGGATCTTGTTGAACTCATTAAACAAAGAGAAGATGAGGCAGAATAAATACTGTCTACTGATGATGCTTTTGCATTCCTTAATATTGCAGGATATTCAAGAACCTTCTCTAATTTTTAATTTTCCTATATAGTTTAATCTGTTCCTGATATTTTAGTTTAGTTAGAGAAATTAAATTGTATTAACTTCTAACTTTATTGTTTCTTCTTGGCCGTGGTCACTTTCTGTCATTTTCCACTATTTGGTGGAGGAATGATTGGCAAAAATGAAAGCAGATGAGACCAAATTTTGTCCTGGATGTACTACAGATAGTTCTGGCTCCCTCCTTCCTTTTATTTTGCTTATTTTTCTTGATATTGTTACGGAAATACTCTGTAAGGATATAATCTGATTTATATCTTAATGAGTGAAGTTCAAATTGTGAGGGAAAATTTGTATAAAACCTTCTTCGGTAGCAAAAGTGAGCATGGATAACTTGGTGACTGGTGAACTAGCAGATGGACTATGAAAAAGCAAACATGCAGATAAGGTCAAATTGTTTTTTACTCTTTGTTGCCAGCAGCACACTCATGAAATATTGGTGCCAAAATAATGTTGATGTTTAATCGTAAACTTGCAGTATTTTTCGATTGCATCACAAGCTTTTCAGAATTAGAATAGTCTGTAAAACAGCAAGTGTCATTTAAAAGAGCAAAACCATTTGCCGTCACTCTTTGAATCAACTGGTTTTGATCATGAATTGTACATTTACAGATACATTATGCATTCTATTTCCACTGAACTGTTCAGCTCAGTTCTTGGTTTTTACAATCGATTAGTTTTTGTTTGAAGCGTGAGTGGTATTATGGTAACTTCAGACCACACTGCAGATTGTAGAGTAGGCCTAGCACAGCCTGATCCAGCCTTAGCAAACTGTCGTCATACACAGTATGACAGCAGAACCTGACCTTCTCCTGTGATTTTTTTTACCAGTGAAATCAACAGGGCTGAAAATATTGTTTATGTTATAATACCAATTTGAAAATTAGTGGACAGATTTAGAGAGGCAAATATTTTGTTGGTGTACAAATTTCTAGTTTTCTTAGACATCTTCTGTGTAGTATATTGACTTGGGGAAAATGAGTGGTAACTAAACATTTGGCTACTGATGTCTTTCTGCTCATATTTTTCAGCTTTATTATTAAGGTACAAAGCATTTATATGAGACTATGAAACATTCTTAAAAGCCAAAACTTTTGTTCCCCTGTTTTTTCTGATGTTTTTTGAACCACATACTGCTTCATGCATGAGAACACCATGCTGTTACCCTTCAGATAAAGAATTATTATGGTTTATTTAACTGCACACAGCAATAGATACATGTACTTCTGTACAGTGTTTAAAATTAGATTAAAACCAATGAAAATTGATCCAGTATATTACAGAATTTATGCCATTGCATCTACAAAATGCACATTTGTGTGGATTCCATCTATGATTGCACCAAGAGAAGGTTCGTATTACGAAGGACGCTTTGGAACTCAGGTGCCGAAGATGGACTTTGCAACCATTTTTGTACCTCTTTGATTTTTTAACCCTTCTTCTCCTCTCCCCTCCCCATCTTTTAACATGAAGTTCAGTAATCTGTGCTTTGCTTACAGAGCAGCAATTTTCTCTTATTGTCAGCCTATGTTCATGAATTTTACATGAAAATACAAGATAACCCTTTTTGGAGAAGTTGTGTGCCTCTGAATTTTATCCCCTCTTTCTACTTGTTAGTGAAAATATTTTTTTTTTCCTCAGGCTGTCATCACTCCCTTCCATCTTCAGTCTTTTCACTAGACTACTTGCAATTTTGAGAGGATGAAGCAGATTCTACTGGAAAACAAAAATACTGAATGGGTTATCTACATGTGAAGTTTCTAGGCAATTTAAAGAGTTATATAACATAGTTGTTGTTGTGGGGTTTTTTTTGTCTTAGTCTTTAGAGTGTAAGAGATGATCCATTGATATGTGCTAATATGACGTTTCGGTATTGCAGTGGTCTTCTCAGTTTTTAGTGTGGACAAGATTGCAATGAAGTATGTAGTAAAGTCAGTCTATCCTAATTTCCTATTTGTTCTTCTGCCTGCTATGAAGCCTTTTAGAAAGTTGCTGTTCAGTACTGAGCAGCATCTACTGGAATTTAAATTGCATGTGCAAATTGGAATCCTTCTGGCAAGCAGAGGCAGAGAGATATTTTTAATTAAGAAAAGAGAAAGAGATTAAAATTTACTAACCAGAACTGAATGGATGAACCACATGCAGGACATCAATCAACCAAAATTAGTCTTTACATTACTGAATATGTTGACTATTCATAATTTAATTTTGGTTCTTGTCTTAACAGTTTGGATTTAGATGGCGACATGAGAAAGAAGTAATTTCAGGAAAAGGTAATGCTGTCTTTTCATTTTATATTATGTTTCTCCTTGATGCTTTTCTTGCTGCTTTTTGGCATAATTTTGTTACACAGTTTTTGACAGTACTGCTAAGTTTATTAGATAATAATGGACAAAAAAAAATTACCTAGCTTCTAACTTTGCTGTTTTATGCCACATAGCTCTAGAGTGCACACTGATCTGCGTATATTAAACTTAAGAGAACATGTGGTTTATTTTCACAAGGTCAGATTTGTAATGAACATCAACATAATGCATTTGATAATGTAGAATTGAATGGATATGGTTTTCAGCTGCTTTTCTCCAGTAGTTCTATGTTACGTCATTAGTCTTTGATACCTTTAATTGAAGTCTCTCAATACTTTTCCTCAGGAAATAATTTTCTTAACAGTTTCTCCAACGCTGTTTTGCAAAATGTTAGCTTTTAAATTAAAGTTTCATGTGTGATGTCTGTTCTAGGCTAAATAGGTTTTGAAAGCTTCACAGGGAACCAGTGGGAATGTCTCCCAGTCCTGTTTCTAAATCAGTAGCTTATTCTGTCTGCTTCCGTGTGTGAGTTATTACCTATGTGTTACTGGGACTTTGCACAGTGGTCCCCATTCCATGGCTAGGCACATGGACTTTTTTAAATAGCTGAACTAGCAAGAATATGATGTGTATGTATTGCTCTTCCTGTGGGTGGATCTTTATACGCATACATGGTTTTCCGAAGTCATGCATGCACACACAAGGCAACTGCAGGGAGTGATACTGTTGATCAGAACAGTTCTGTAAATAGTTCAGTTTATGGTACTATATTACAAGAAGTTAGAAATACATTTTAAAAAAAAGAAGTGTATCATATTTCAAAGGAGGAAGTGTGAACATTAATGGAGATTTTTTTAAACTATAAAGATTAAAGCTCCTAAAGGTACTTGTAGTCATATGTTGCATTCAGAACTACAGATTACATTAACAGGTAGTTACATTTGATATTTTTATACGCTTTATCAAATGCTTCAAAAAGATAATTAAAATTAAATTATAAATTAGCAATTTATGAACAATTATGTCTTCATGAGGAAAAATACTGCATTGTACTTTTAATATGTGGTACTCCATATTTTAAAATGTGGAAGAAAGTGCAGAATTACACATTTTATGCTTTTTAATGAAGTCTTAATGGAAAACGTACAATTGGAACATAAGAATTCGGAAATCGTATATTTCACCAATATAGGTGAAGGGGGCGCAAGAATTCAACCTTACCTCGTGTATTAAACACTCTTTTCAAGTGTCATTTCAAATGATCATTTTTAAAAAGGTGTGAATCTTTAATGCCTTTTCTTCCTATTTTTAATTATAAATCAGTAATGTAAATTGCTTTAATTACATGTAATAAAGCATTGATACCTACCTGTCTAATAATTCACATTAAAAAGGGGAAAGCATGTGCTTATTTTAGCTGTGACAATAATAGTGGTGATGAAAACTGCTTGGACTGTACTACGGTTTTGGAGTATGTTAAGAAGGGAACATAGGAATGGGTTACTCACATTTGATTCCTTTGTTTTCAATGTCTGTCTTTGTAAAGTCATGGAGAGTAATGGTTAGGATGAGTGAAACGAGAGGTATGCTCGTATTACTAATTGTAAATGCCGGATTATTTATTTTGCTTCTTTTCTTTCCCACTCCAGTTTTTTTTTGCCATAGGTGTTTTGAAAGGAGGTCATACTGGAGATTGCTGTTGTATCTCCTTAAATTTAAAATGTAACCTTAATCACAGTTAATGGTGTAATATGTTGCCAGTGTCAATAAATGGTTCCACAAAATGGGCATTTTCTTAATTAAAATCTGAAGTTAAGGTAGAAACGCTGCTTTACATTTTATAAATCTGTGAATAGTAGGCACATGAGTTAGTTGGCCTGAAGATAAATCCTTAAAATGAAAAGCTTTAAAGCTATTAAAAAAATATATTTGACATGCCTTCCCAAGTACTTTTTTCTCTACTTTCAGAGCATGAATATTAAGGTGTGGTGTAAAATTTTAAAATAAAAGATATTTAAGGCAAAGGGTGATAGTGGTAAAACTTTTCTGTAGGAAAACAGATAACAAGTTCATTTGGTAGAGGTGAAATAGGACTTTCAGCAATATGCAGAAAGAGCAAAGCTGAACATGTGGGTATATTTGCTATTTTCTGCTTATTTGTAGATTAAGTAGTAAAATATTCAAACCAGAGATATAATTTGGCAAAATAGGGTTTAATACCTGCAAATTGACCTACTCTCTGTTTTTTCACTATTTCATTGAACCAATGTTTCACTTTTAGCATAGTAGTGTCTTTCTTAGCCTATTTTATATATCTATAAATACACATATAATGTGCTTTACCTTATTTAAAAAAAATGTTCTTCCAAACCTGTTTCCATTTATTTTTGCTCTGTATTTTCCTCCATGGAAAATAGGCAGAGTATCAGTACCTGGATAATGCACCATGTATCCATGTACCAATCTGGTACATCTGAGTTCTGATCAAAATGCATTAAAATCAGTCTTTTGGCTCTCTACATTTCCTTAGTATATTTAATTTTCAGTACTTTGTTTAGCTTGTAGTACTTGTATTTTTCCACCTGTTCTGCTCTTCTGCAAGAAACAGAAGGTGCTAATAGTTTTTGAAAGCATACATGTAACAGCCAGATTGTAAGAGTTATAATTCTGAACATGAAGGCAGCAACTTCCCTCTAGCTCATAGCAAGGTGAGATAACTTCAGATGGAAATGGAATTTTGGACATACATTTTTCTTGCTGATTAAATTAGATAACTGTCTTCTCGGCACGCTAGTTTCTCTGTCAACCTTTCTTGGACATCTGACTGTGGGAAAAGTCATATTTCAAGTAAATAATCTGGTCTGTAGTTCTCTTTGATTTGAGTTCTCCATAGACACAATGGGGATTATAATAATCTCTTACTTTGTGAAAATACGTTTTTTAATGCTTTTATGACATTCACATATACTAGAGAGATAAATGCTACTGAAAAAGCCTTCAGAAATAGTGGAATTCTGTATTCAAGTCAAGGTTTGAATATGCATTGTAGGGACTGTAATGTGAAAGGAGGGGAAGAGAAGCCTGGCTGTTTATACATGTGTATGGTATGGAGCAGGGTTCTACTAAAAAAAAAAAAAAAAAAAAACACCACGATTTCAAATATTTAGACAGTCATAAATGCAAATAAATGTGTAAGGGCACAGAATTATGGTGGTTTACACAGTCAAGTTCTGGTTTGCGTAAGAATTCATAGAATCATAGAATCACATGGTTGGATGGGACCTATAAGATCATCTAGTCCAACCGTCTTCCCACTACCATTGCTGCCACAGCTACTAAACCATATCCTGTAGCTTCTCATCAAGCCGCCTCTTGAACACTGCCAGGGACGGAGACTCCACCACCTCCCTGGGCAGGCCGTTCCAGTGCCTTACCACTCTTTGAGAGAAAAAGTTTTTCCTCAAGTCCAATCTAAACCTCCTCTGGTACAACTTGTGGCCATTTCCTCGGGTCCTGCTTGTTGCCTGGAAGAAGAGGCCAAACCCCTGTTCATCACAACCTGCCTTCAGGAAGCTATAGAGTGCAATGAGGTCTGCCCTGAGCCTCCTCTTCTTCAGACTAAACAATCCCAACTCTCTCAGCCGCTCCTCATAAGACTTGTGCTCCAGACCCCTCACCAGCTTTGTTGCCCTTCTCTGGACACGTTCCAGGGCTTCAATGTCTTTCTTGTAGTGAGGGGCCCAAAACTGAACACAATACTCAAGGTGCGGCCTCACCAGCGCCGAATACAGGGGGATGATTACCTCCCTGCTCCTGCTGGCCACACTATTTCTAATGCAGGCCAGGATGCCGTTGGCCCTCTTGGCCACCTGGGCACACTGTCGGCTCATGTTCAGCTGAGCATCAACCAACACCCCCAGGTCACTTTCCTCTTCACAGTCCTCCAGCCACTCAGCTCTGAGCCTATAGCGCTGCATGGGGTTATTGTGGCCAAAGTGCAGGACCCGACACTTGGCCTTGTTGAACCTCATGCCATTCAGCTCAGCCCAGCGATCCAGCCTATCCAGATCCCTCTGAAGGGCCTCCCTACCCTCAGGCAGATCAACACCGCCACCCAACTTGGTGTCATCTGCAAACTTACTGAGGGTACACTCAATCCCCTCGTCTAGGTCATCAATAAAGATATTGAACAAGATGGGCCCAAGTACCGACCCCTGGGGGACACCACTTGTAACAGGCTGCCAGCTGGACTTGACTCCATTAACCACCACCCGCTGGGCACGGCCCCCTAGCCAATTCTTTATCCAAAGAAGGGTATACCTACCCAGTCCACAGGCAGCCAGTTTCCCTAGGAGAATACTGTGAGAGACCGTGTCAAAGGCCTTGCTGAAGTCCAGGTAGACCACATCAACAGCCTTTCCTTCATCCACCAGTCTGGTCACCCAGTCGTAAAAGGAAATGAGGTTGGTCAAGCACGACCTGCCTTTCGTGAACCCGTGCTGGCTGGGCCTGATCCCCTGGATGCCACTCATATGCCGAGTGATCTCACCCAAGATGATTTGCTCCATAACTTTCCCAGGTACTGAGGTCAGGCTGACAGGCCTGTAGTTCCCCGGATCCTCCTTACGGCCCTTCTTGTAGATGGGAGTCACATCGGCAAGCCTCCAGTCCTCCGGGACCTCCCCAGATAACCAGGACCGCTGGTAGATGGCCGAGAGCGGCTCGGCAATCACCCCCACCAACTCCCTTAGCACCCTAGGATGGAGCCCGTCCAGTCCCATGGACTTGTGGCAGTCCAGATGGAGAAGGAGCTCTCTGACTGTCTCCACCTGTACCACAGGGGGTGTATTCGGCCTGGCATCCCAGACTTCCAGATTAGGGCATAAAGTGCCCTGAGGATAACTGATCTGCCTATTAAAGGCAGAAGTAAAGAAGGCGTTGAGGACCTCAGCCTTCTCCTTATCCTCAGTGATCACATTCCCCGCTGCATCAAGTAAAGGGTGTAAATGCTCCTTATTTCTTCTCTTACCACTGATATATTTGTAAAAGGATTTCTTGTTCTCTTTTACTGCAGTGGCCAATCTGAGTTCATGCTGAGCTTTTGCCTTCCTAACTTCCTCCCTGCATACCTTAGAAACTTCTTTGTAATCTCCCCAAGTAGCCTGTCCCTTCTTCCAGAGGACATAGACTCTCTTTTTCTTCCGGAGCCTCAACAATAGTTCCCGGTTCATCCACACCGGTCTTCTTCCCCTACGGCTCGCCTTACAGCATTCAGGAACAGCCTGTTCTTGTGCCTTTAAGATCTCCATCTTGAGGAGCGTCCAGGCTTCCTGGACCCCTTTACCCTTAAGGAGCGACTCCCAAGGGACCCTTGCAACAAGCGTCCTGAACAAGTCAAAGTCCGCCCTCTTGAAGTTCAGGATAGCCGTTCTGCTAGTGATCCTTCTGACATCTCCAAGAATAGAGAATTCTACAATTTCATGGTCGCTCTGCCCAAGACAGTGCCCAACTTTCACGTCTCCCACCAGACCTTCTCTGTTAGTAAAGAGTAGGTCAATCAGGGCACCACCCCTGGTAGGCTCTCGTACCAGCTGCATAAGGAAACTTGCTTGCCTTAGCAATATGAAGATACTGTTCCAACTATATTCTTGTGAACATATCCAGTTTCACATCCAAAATGTAGAATATCCAAAATTGATTTTACATACTGTAAAAAATAGCTAATAATAAATAAATAAAAAAGACATATCTCTCTTTTCTCTCTACCTGCTTTTCTGGGTTTGTTCTGGGATTTTTTTCAGAAGATGGGAAGTAAGCAGAGTCTAGTTAAGCTCCAAAAAGTTTTATATAGTATAAATTTTTCCTTGTGGATTTTTACTTCTTTGCAACGGATATAGATTGTTCCTGATGACACAGTGTACTGATAGCCATACCTTACATAGAGTTAAACAAATATAGCGTATATTAATTTGAAACTTTTTTAAAACTGGGAATCCTGGGGTTTTTTTGTTTTGTTCAAGTGTTAGCATTGCAAATGGTTTTACATTGCAGAACTGAAGTGTCTGAGAACACTGCCAATCCATTAGTTAGCAGCTTAAGCAGAATGTTCTGAGGTTAGTTGTTCACCAACAGTCCTGCCTGTGAGCCTATTAATAGGCATCCTTACCACCGCGTCCTTACCGCCAGCTCTGCATACAAGTCAGTCTTCTGCAGAGGGAATAGATGTATCTTTATTACTGCAATACTGGGAACCCTGTGGTGTAAACAACATTGATTGTATGTGAATTATTTTAAAATTAGCATTGTATTTAACATAATAAACTGAGGGAAGCTTTTAAAGCTGCCATACAGTTTCACATAGATTTGGATTTCCTTTTCTTGAAAGAAAAGTAAAGTGTTTATGGAAAGTCATTAGAATACAAATTTTCTGTCCAGTATGTCAGATGTACTAGTAAGGTAGTGAGAACATGAACATCTTAGTTTTTTACACATATGATACTTTGAGTAATTAAAGATGAATGTCTGAATCACACCTCCTGACCCATCGTCCTCTACTAAGTAATCATTTAAGATATGGAATATATGCTAGTGATATTCATTTCTTCAGAGTTCAATATTAGGCTTATTATTTCATAACATATGCCTTCATCTATGCATTGTGAAACACAGTTGAAGTTATGTTCTTTCTTTGCAAATGTGCAATATTAGATGAGTATGAGTGATTGCTTTGTCATTATCTGTTATTGTTTCCTTAATCTAGATAATACTTCCAGATTTGGGGCTTTTTATTTGAAAGAAGTGGAAAACAAAAATCAAAAACTGAGCAAAACTGTACATAACAATCCCAAACCTATGCTTGTTAATCATTGAGTCATGGTTTGCTGTTTTTGACCTCTTTAAAGGTCAGTTTTCCTGTGGAAATAAGCACTGTGATGAGGAAGAAGGCCTGAAAAGCTGGGAGGTGAATTTTGGTTACGTTGAACATGGTGAAAAGAGGAATGCACTTGTGAAATTGAGTAAGTCAGCCCTTCAAGGATATGTACACTTAAAAGAAGACAAATATCTTGTGCTTTAAAAGCTATCGAGTGAGACCCAATGATAATATTAGTTTGTACCAAATGGAAAATCCTGGATAGAAGATAATTAAATTAATTACAGGTGGTATGATGGTCTTGATTTAGAGAGGACAGCTATTATTAGGTATCACAAAGTTGCTACATGTTGAGCACTTCATGCTGTATAATTGGTGGTGTCATAAAATTAGAATAACTGATTATAAACTGTTTTGTATACAAGCATGTCTGATTTCAACAGACAATACAGCATTGCAAGGAGAGTTTTATAATTGTCATTTCTTAATCAATTACGTCACCTGGGAGTCCTTAGGGCTTTGGACTGGACAACTTCTTAGACACCTTCAGCTCTGCTGATTTTATTTTCAATACTTATGTTTCTTCCAAAAATTCCAGCTTTAATTAAATTACTTCCTTTCCCAGTCTTGCCTCTTGAGTGGGATTTTCTAATTCAATGTGGTGTACATTCTGATATGTTCATCAGATAATTAAACTTACCACAGTTACACAGGTATTTTGTTAAAACAAGCTAATAATGTTTTTTCTCTTTGGTGCACAAGACACTCCTGTGGCAGCACTTGGCCTCTGGCAAAGTGCTAAGGGACTTATGGGTTTTCAGTATAATTGTAGAACAATTTAATCTGTTCGCAAAGATCCATAAGATCGAATATCTGTACGTGATAAGCACTGATACTTTTTAATGAAGTGTTGCCAGAGCTGAACCTGTGACCTTTCTCCAGGTTTGTACTAAAGACTTTTATCATGGTATTTTTCTCAGCCCTGGCTGCAGTTACACCGTACCTTTTGTTTTGAAGGAAAAGCTACTGAAGTCGGAAGACAGTGTTCTAACTTGTTTAATATATGTATTAATAAGTTTTGTTAATTATGCTTATCAAATAGATGGATGCAATGTTCTCGTTCTCTCTTTTTCAGGACTGTGTCCAGAATGTTCCTGCAAATTAAACTTTCATCACCGGTAATGAAATATTTTGAAACTGTAGGGGCTGAATTATTGATAGATTACAGTTATGATGAACAACAAATAGGGGAAAAACTTCAGCTAGATGGTTAGAAACTTCATTTATGCTGAAATAGGTTCTGTTCTGGAGTTGTTATAAAGTCAATGGCTTGACGCTGTTGAGGGTTGGATATTGTGCTAATGAAAGTACAAAACCCCTAAAAATAGAAGAATCTCATCCCCACCCCCATGAAAGTTTCCTTTGCTTAATTTCAGCCCAGTGATTATTTTTCTTTTCTGAAAGTTTATGCAAAACACTGTCTTTTTTTGTTTTCTCTCCTACTGTGTTGAAGACCTGGAATGCTTCTCCTTTTCTTAAAAGTAGTGGGTTTATGTGTGATTCAAGTGACTGTGCTTTGAAATTTTGAATTTGAGCATTTGTTCTTCTTTGAGAATCAATTATTAATAGTAGAGAAAATTAGTTAATTTTGACCCATAAAATGTGTGCATTAAGATTTGATTTGTTTTTCATTATTATCTATAATCTTGATGAATTCTGCAACTATTGATATTCAGTTTTTATGGTTTTCTGAATCTCGATGTGACATTAATTTAGTTGCATGGCTCAGTAATTAAGCTGTGCAATTATCTGAAAAGCATATGAAAGGGAAATCTTTGACTAGGAAATTATTATTTCTTTTTTAAAGTAACACAAATCAAAGGTGCTTCTAGATGGATATATCCAAGATAGTTAATTAATCCATTTAAAAAGTTAATTCATATTCAATTTAATTAAAGCATCGTGTAGGCACATACTGAGAAGGAGAATTAACTAACTGAGATTAGTTTGATTTGTCTTCCTTCTTTTTGGAACTAAAATTGTAAAACCTCTTGAATTCAGAATGAGTACAGTCAAACATTTTCTCTTTGTCAACTGTAGAGCAGTACTTAGAAACAATTTTAGTGACTTCTTTGTGCAAAGAAGCAGGAAAAAGTTAGCCTATGTTCATACAATAAGCCTATATAAGTAATGCTGAAAATAAAATACATTGTTGGTCTGCAGCAGGTTCTTAGGCTTGAGATTCTTATACCTCAGGTTTTGTCACTATCAAATGTGAAAATATATTTGAAAACCTATATTAATTGTGTTTTTCTCATTACATGTATGCAAAATTGTTTGCTAATAGGAAAAAAAAAGATTTCAATATAAATAAGAATTTGTCACATTATGACATTATTTTCTGTATTTAGTCATTGATTGCCAATTCACTGGTTTTGTTACCTGCATCTTTGTCATTTTAGCGGCTTTAGTATGTTCGGTCCTTTGTCTTTAGCTATAGAGCTCTATTGTTTCTATAGCGCTTCCTGTTTTAACTCTTTTTTTTTTTTTTTCAATTTGACTAGTGTTATGTTTCAGAAAAAATGACAACTGTTTGACTGAATTAGACACTTAAGATTTACTGTTACTTGAGGAGTAGATGTGATAGAGAAGGTATACGTTCTTTTTTTTTTAAAGGAGGAAAGAAGTCAAAGCACGCAAGAAAAGAGGCACAGCTGTACCAAACTCTAAAGAACCAAAAATTAAGAAGACAAAATTATCTTCTTCAGCAAAAAAGAAGTCCAAAAAAAAGACTAATGAAGGTAAATTTAAATTTTAGACCTTCAATTTTTAATATATTCAGATGTGTTAGTTGAATCCTAGTTTTGCTATAGCTACATACACATAGATATAAATATGTAATTATGTATTAGTATTGGTGTGTAACTTTCTTGACTGTGTAGCACAGGTAGTAAAAAAGATAAATTTCTTAGGTAAAATTTCCTAGGTGCACAGGGAAAAAAAAAAGACAAATTTCTTATTTTACAGGGAGGGAGAGCCTTTTGAAAAATATACATTGCAAGGAAAATTTACCCAAGAATTGGACATTGCATCCCAGAAAGAGTTGTGAAGTATTATTTCCTTGAGACTTTGGGATTGAAAGCCTTCTGGAAATACTAGATAACTTTTTTACACCACAGATCTCAGGATAATGTATTTGAGCTGAAACTGATGAACTTTGGCCTCATGCAAAAAAAAAAATCACTTCAGGGTTTGTTTTCTTTGAATGTATGGTGTGTCTGTGCATGTGCACATATTTAGGTGTAATATATTGTGATAGAAATATCTTTGTAAACAGTTTAAGGTAATGTGTAAAACCAAGATAAACTCATTATTTTTAAAATTATGTTTCTTTCCAGATCAGATTTCTTCAGAAGATTCAGATAATTCTGATAAAGGTAAAGTATTTGAATATCTTCTGCATTTTATGTTTTTGTAATAAGTTGTATTATTTCATGGTCATTTGTTGTTGGTCTTAATTTTATTTGCTGGCAATTTTAATATTTTATAAGATGATAAGAATGCTGTGTGAAAACAAGCAGACATATGAAGGGTCAAAATAATTACTTTAAAATTTCTGGAGAAAAACTGTAAGGAATTTTAAGAAGGAAATCTTTTAAGTTTTAGTTAAGGAGTAAAAATGTGGCCAGATAACAAAATGGAAATAATCAGAAAAATGAGACATCACGTTGCTCCAGAATAGAGAGTGCAAAAATAGGTACATTGTTAATAGTTGCATGCATGCAGGTGTGCAAATAATGTGCTGTGTAAAGAAAGTACTTTTCCTGTATAATAACTACTACGTTTCCTTTTGGTGAATAACACCAATATGCACTGTACTCAAAAAAATTAATAGATTTTAAATAAATCCTAAGCTTTAACTAAAGTCTTTTCCAGCTGCCACCTGTAGTAGCTCAGAGACCTACTTGTTCTGAGTGGATGCACGCAGAGTCTCAGTGACTCCTTAGGCACTGGTTGTCTCTCTATCTCAGTAATTCCAGTCCTGTTTCTTTTCTGATGAAACAAGCCCCATCTCCTGGTCATACCAATTGTAGCAGGTGTTGAGTGTCTACTGATTGCTCATCTGTGCTATATGTTTTTTGGGAATGTTCTCAGCACCTATGTTTTCCCAGATAGATACAGGAAGACCTGAAGTGGGTTACTATGGCTCGGATCATGCCCTAAGTCTCTGTTTTGTCAGGAAAGCTGTACTGAAAGACTGGGTTTTTTAGGTCAAGGCATATTTCTGATAACAAGAGGGTTTTTGTTTTCACTCCTTCTGTATGTATACACAAAACAGTTATGCAGCAATCCATGTTTTCTGACAAGCTGGTAAGTTAGAACTGAAAAAAAAGTTGTAATTCAAGTAGAAGTAAAGTAATTAATTGATTAATTTAATATCATTAGTTGAAATTGTATTGTAATTCTGGGTTTGTGATTATAAACTCTTAATTTCAGGAACAAAGTGCTATGCTGCTGTTGTGTCAAGATCAGAGTTTTGACATGATTGTTGTTATATTTGGCCAAAATATTAGTTCATGATATCTAAGAGTCTTTTTGATGGTATTTTGAGTAATATTGGGAAATGTTTTCATTTTTACTTTATGCAAAGTGAGGTGTTCTTTTTATTCTCAGGGTTACAATTAAACGTTGTTCCTAGCATTATGCCATCTAAATTAAAAAAAAAAAAAAGATAAATTATTTTAAAATTTATTTCATAAGCACTTTCAATTTTTTAACAGATTCAGATAGCAGCGATGCACAAGATGGTCCTTCAGATGCTGATTTTTGGAAAGGTCCTCTACAAGAAGCAGATGAAAAATCACGGTTAGTTTGATCTAAGTGAACTTGTAGCTAGTAAAACATACTGTGTCTATTCAAAACTGAAAAGGCAGAGATTTTTTCCTGAGTGTTTTAATTAATATTCTGACATGTAAAATTATGTCAGATCTCCTTCCATTCAGAGAACCTAAGTATGTTTTTTTTAAAGAGGAGAAATACACAACACTGGAGGAGAAACCTTTGTTACGCCTCTACCATGCCACTGCTCTTACCCCCTAATCAGAAGTCTGCTGAATCCTTTTCATACAAAGACTATCTCCTAAGTACCGATCCAAAGCAGAACTTCCTTTGACTTTTTTTTTTTTTTTTTTTTTTTCCCCCAGGGAGGAGGAGTTCGATGAGTATTTTCAAGACTTGTTTCTCTGAAACTTGAAATTGATGTAGGCTGATTTTCTTCATGAATTGTCAAGATGAAAGTCTGGAAATCCAGTCACAATTATGGACCAGAGACCTCTTTTTACCAGTGTACCTTTTCTACAGTCACTCAGATGGACCATCTCAGTAGATTATCTTTGTAGAAGGCTTCAGGTCTAAAAACTTTCTTTTTCTTATGGTAAGCTGCATACTTGTGAAATAAAATAATTTTTTTTTTCAGTTCAGTGCAAAAGATATATGGCACCTAAGCGTAAAAGTAGGAAGGATGTAAACAAACAAGAGTATTGTTTGTTGACATTACATTAAGGAAGTTGACTGCTTTCTATTTTATCCCAAACTTCAGTTACTGTCAGATTTTTGTAAAGGGGCTTTTTGGAAGATTCTGTTATTAGTTTAAAGCCACACACTTTAATATATTCATATTTCTAATTTATTGAACAAGAGTTAATAGCCTTAAATTTATTGGTCATGTAGACTTTAATATTCAGATATTAGTCTCTCTAAGTATTTTCAAATGCTACTGGAGAAGTTTTTATCAAATATGTATTTTACTTGAATTAAGTAAAGCATATCTGAAACGTTTCCCTCATTCCTTAGAAAAGTTTAGTTCATTGTGACTTTGTTTTAAATTTTAGTTATAATATGATGTGACTGATAATTCCACTTATAAAAATCTAGTTGATAGGTGACATTTTTAATATAAAAAAAAAAAGTGTTTGGCTTTCTACTGGAGAGGTACATGTGACTTGTATGTTATCATTGGTTTCTGATCTCCTTAACAGTGATTGAATGTTAATCTTTCTTTAAAGTGTAATCCTAAATATACAAGTAAAGAATGCATATGGCTTGAGAAACTTACTGGATTCATCTTCCTCTTCAAATTGCAACACAACTTTAAACATTCTTTATTTTATGTTTTCAAAGAAACAATCTGCACATGAATAGTTACAGTGGCTCTTTTCTTTGTTGGATAAAAATATAAAGGACAAACTTTTTAAAAATTAAATGTTCGTGTTAATCTGAGGAAAGTTAATGTTGTATAAAATGTATTTTTTGTAAGAACTTCCCATTGTAGATATATTTATAGAAAGTATTTATAAGTATTTGATATGGGAAATGTAACAGCAGAGATGGTTGCAGTGTATTTATGAACATTTTACATCCACTGATATGAATAAGTTGAAAACTGTATTTACAAGTGTTTCTTAACATAATTACATTTTAAACAGTTTGTACTTACATAATAGATGATGGTACAAGGATATATTTAGGGTGTCCTTGAGTAAGAAATAAATGTAGCCTTGCGTGAATGCTTCTTTAGGTAAGAAGGTGGATTTAAAGGTTAATTCTCTGTCATCTTGCAAGCTTGGTTGAGAGTCAAATCCAATCTGCAGCAATCTGCTTACTTGTATGCAACTTGCCCAAAGGGGCTTTTGTCGAATGTGTTGCTATATTTGTTGCTTCAAGTGTTGTATATTACGTGTTCTGGATAACTAACTCCTCTTTGACTCTTGAAATGCAGTTATGAAATGGTACAGTATACATATTAAATACATCATTTAATACAGTTTGAATAAAATTACATGATTAAACAGCCTTGAAATAGCTTTCTTTAGACTTGCATTTATTATAGAAAATAATGCATGGTTCCCTGTTTTATATCATAACTAAGTTTCTGTAAAGTATTTGGCCCATTTATAAATAAGGATGTAATAAGTGGGATTTTTTTTTGTGGATTCTTTTAATTTGGGGTGATAGTATCTGTGTTCATAGAGCATTGTTAGCAAGGAATATAATGTGGCAAATCATTCAGTTGTTCTCGCTTCTTTGTGCATGCTGAGGGCCCTTCAGAGAAAAAAAAATATGGATCTGCTTCCTTTAAAGAGGGAAGAAGAGTGGCAGGGTTGACTCTACATGTCAAACTTGTTTGTTGCAGGAATTGCATTTGACATCCATCTCCTTTTAGATTTGGAACTGGTTCCAGTGAATACTCAGATCCGTGCATAATATAGTAGCCATTTTCTTTCCTTTATCTGCAGGAGGAGCTGGCTTTGTGATACCTGAGTAGGAGGTATGGAGTAGACTCTGTCATTCTTCAAGAGCAGAAGGTTTTGGTAGGGAGATCGTTGTTTATTAAGAGCTAATTTGCGTGCAGTCTGTTGTCTTGTAGAAAGGGAGGGAATATGAATTCTAATGTGCTCTGCTTCTGCTGTCCTCTCCGTTCCAAGATTAAATTGGTGCCAGTTCATTGGTTTTCAGATACTTTCATTTACTGCATTTTTTAAAAGATGCATTGGGAGTACATGAGCCTTTTAAAATGCCTTTCAATGTAGAGCTTGCTGTAGATATACTGATACAGGTATCTTAGTAAAGTCTTACTTGTGTGCAAAGCATGATATTTACGGTCTGCCTTTTTAGATTTTTACAATAAAAGGTGGTCAGTTTAGGAAGTGCGGGCAGAGCCATTTGTACATGGGCGAAAGAGTGATTTCTCTGAGCTATGGCTACAATTTACAAAATTATCCTTGGTAGTTTTTAAAAAATACTGTGTACCATGGACCTGCTTTTAATAGATATGAGCCAGGGATGTGTTGAGCATTCCTAAAGTCAAGGAGATGTTTACTCTTTATATAGAACGTTATATAGTATTGAGAATGAAGGAAAAGGACAATTCCAGCTTAAGGAAATAAACTTAATATAAAAATCTAAAAATACAAGTTAAGAAAATCACATTTTTTTGTTTGAATTGTACATGTTAGATTTCATTCAGTAATTTCATAGAACATCTGTCAAAATGAAGTATATTTTTTCTGGGCAGTATGCAGAAGTTACGTATTTCAATATATTTTTATTGAATATATTGAATATATATGTATATAAATTGTGTGACATGAAAAAATATCTAGAACGCACAGTTAACTCATTTTGAACCATTATTTTTTTTCTTTTAATTTTCCAGTTTTTTATTGTAACTGTTTACTCCATTAAAAATAATTTCCAACAAATGGCAGGTGTTTAAGAGGATTGTTAAGAGATCAATCTATACTATTCTATGCGAAGCAGGTATCCACTGGGGCTCATGGAAGTTCTTTCTAGCTGTCTTTTCTGTAGCAGAAACAGTGGCTGAGACAAAGAATTACAAAATTATACATGTTTTGGATTTTCCATCCTCTCCGCTTCCGCCACCACCTTCAGCTGCCTTTTGAGCTGGAAAACAGAGAGGAAAGTAAAGTAAGTATTTTCTGTTAATTTTAGCGGCTCTAATTTCCTGTTGAAAAGGTATTGCCTTTGTGATATGCATATTATGTGTGTTTGACCTTCTGAAGACTGAACTTGCTTTCAGTACTTGTCTGGGAAAATGGCATAAGAAACAGTAACACATGCTATATATACATATGTGTATATAGTGTAGCAGTTGATACCAACATTTCTCAAAGGACCAAACACACACTGAACCACTCTTACTGGAAAGTTTCAGTAGTTAAATGTATATAATTCTGTCCCACACATACAAAACTGAGGTATGCAAGCCATGCAAAAGAAATAAACTCTTGGATCAATATAATCTGTGAATCTATTTTTGAAGCAGATGATACAAAACCTTTAATTTGACCTAATTATATACACCTTTATCCAACCCTGCATGAAACCCTTTGTAATTACCAATTAAGAGAGACATTTTTCGTTTGTTATCTATAGGTACTGATTCTGTTACTGTCTCTCTCAAATGATTCCACAGATGTTCTTTGGTCATAGTAAAGATTCTTTCATTGTAATAAATTGCGTTTCCGGGTTCATTTAAGGTAAGATACCAATATTAGAATTAAAACTTACATTTGAAAGCTGTGGATCACCATGTTACTAGGTCATTTTCGACCCTTTCCACCTGCATTGAAACATGTCACATAATCAGTGTCCTACCCTCTATAATTTGTGGAAATAATCAACACTATGTTACTAACGATGTATTTTATTTTCTCAGTTTAATACTGTATTCTGATTTAGTTTCTGTTCTGAACTTTCCACTGTAGTGGTTCAGCAAATATGTTTATTTTGTTTACTGTCTACTGAATAGCTAAGAATAGCCAGGTCAGTGTGATCTAGAAAAGCCACCGTGGTTCAGCATGTATCAAATTATTGTTTGTATGAACTGATTTAACAAACCCAGATATTTACATGGCCTTGATTTGACAGTGTCAGATATGTTATTCACAAATGTGCATGGCTTCATTCCAGTGCACATTTCAAAAGAAGCAAAATAATTCACTTACAGTTTGTGATACCAATTGTGATATGCAAAGGTCAGATCCTTAGCTTCTGCAAAGCAGTCAGTCCATGCTTGCCTGTGTAAGGTTCCTTGTGGGAAAATACTTGTTTCCTTACATCAGTGATTAAGTGATTCCAAAACACCAATGATGTAAGATGGTCCTAACTTAAGTTGGAGTAGAAATACCTGAGTCTTCCTAAATGTATAATTTAATTTTTATTTAAGAACCTTATGCGTAAGGGCATAGGATCAGACTTCAGTAACTATACTCTTTGTCAAGAAAGCAAAAGTATAGGTTTGTGTATAGGTCCCAGGTTGTTTTGTTTTGTTTTGTTTTGCTGGTATTTCTGTAAAGTTTAGATACTTACATTCCAGTGTAAGGAAAGAGTACTTTGTTCATACTTACAACCACTAATCTTAAATAAGATGATATGGTTAATGGGAAAAAGAGTCTTTAAAAATTTGGGAGACAATAAGGTGGGCATAATTTCTGTGAAAGTTTGTGTAAGTGGTATGACTGTGTCAACAGGCTAAAGTATTTATTGCAATTTTATTACAATAATAATATTTGACTCATTTTATTAAACTTCTTTTTCAAAAATCTGCTTTGATTAAATCATGTAACTTGCAGTACTTTTTAAACCACTTTGCAACAACATTTTTAAAAAATTTTAGCCCAGTGTCACTTATTTTAGGAGCCATTAACTCTCTAGTTCCACTTCACACTATGATAATAACTTGATCATTGCCTTGAGTAGCCTCTCTTTTATGTGAAACGTGAAGAATACTCACCTATTTCCCACAGACACTGATTAACAAATAAATTATTCAGTACTGTTTTATGTTTTAAAGATGTGAAACACACACCTTAACTAAATTTTCTTCTTTGAACTAGCTGACAATAAATCATTCTGTAGTAATCACATGTGTTTTTGTTTTAATCTCTGAACTCTTTCAGTCATCTCAGCTGACTGGCAGAGCTGTTGACCTGCTGTTCCACATGCAATACAGAATAAAAATAACTGACTCATTTCACTCTTACACTTGAGTGATAGGGTGATAGGTTTTCAGGTTCTGTAAAATCAGATTCTCTACTGGGTTATCATATGCAGAACCATACTTTCAATTTTAGGACTTGGGCTGTCTTAGGAAGATTAGTGTTAAATTTGTAGTATGAGAGAGTGTACTTCAGCCATGAAACTGATGGTAGGGAACTACAGCCAAAAGCTTTATCTTAAACTTGGAAGAGAAGTGGGGATTTGCACTGCTTTTTTGTGTTCCAAATGCACACTATCCCTTCCCATCTCTTTTCCTTGTGCTCTTCATTTTCAGCTTAAAGCACCTGAATACATTTTGGGCTGATGCCATACAGAATTTTGATACATCTCCAGTATTTCAGGTGATTGCAGCATTCACAGATATCTAAGTATTTAATTATATGAAGTTTTAAGTCTTAAGACAGAATAAATTTTACATTCCCTTCACTTTTGTGATGGTCATATTTTCTATAATTTTGCGTTTTAGAAAATGAGGTCAGTGTACTGGATTTGTGCAGTCTTTAAAGGTTACTCCTCTTCCAAGAGAAAGCCAATTTGGCTAATTCAGAACTCGTATACCAGTAGTATAAAGTTTAATAGACTATTGCACAAGTGTGTGCAATTGCACTACTTGTGTGAATTTGAGAGAGAGAATATGCTGACTGCCTTACAAATACATATAAATGAAAACCTTAAAAGTTACTTAACCTTTTTTGGCAGCTGCTTCTTCTTCCTTTTTCTTTTGCTCCTCAATAACTTTCATTTTCTCTTCATATTCATCAGCTCGTGTTTTCCATTCAACCCTGTTGTTTTGAAGACCATCAAACATAGGTGTAATTTCCTTGTGAAACCTTGAGAATTCCTACACAAACAATTTAAATTAGCAAATTAAAAATTTGCAAATGATGATTTGTAAAGTCTGAATTTATGGAAATGCTGCTGCTTTGCAGAGAAAACATTCACTTTCATTTTTCTATTAATCTAATTCAGTATGTATGCTAGATTAATTAATTTTACTTGATTTCACATTTTTTTTCAAGCACTTGTTACCTCTCTGGTAGTGGATTTTCTGTAGAACAAGAAATAGTGTGAGTCCCTGCTAGTGCACATTTGAAAGCATATTCTTGGTCATGCAGTGGTGGCATGTTATTGGAAATACTGTGTTGGGATAATAATGCCCTATTGTGGACATAGTTAGTTAGATTTGAATTATATACTGCACATTTTAGTATCTTCCCTAATCTCACATTTGATAATCTGATTCATATAATACAATTATTACTATGATATATTATATTTTATCATGTGATTATCAGTATCAAGATATAATAAAAAAGTCTAGTATTTATATCGTATAGTGTATTCCAAGCAGATGAGGATATATCTGAAGATCTTAAAATGTTACTGTCAATTTTCTGGATGACATTTTGGGGTAATATGAAAAGCTAGACAGGGATTAATAATGTTGGCATTTCCATGCCTTAGAGAAGATACAGAATATTATTTCCAGAATATTACAAGTTTCCTATTCCCTTTGCTCTGCCATTAACTGCTTTCTGTAACCATCCACATGTTGCATACTTGTATTAAAAGGAAGAATCAGACTGTGCTGTCTAACTCAGTCTTTCGAGATACTAACAAAACCTCAGCGCCCTCAATTTTCACTGAGATCTTAACTTTTTATTAATTTGCTTCACATCTCTTGAATTTGCTTTGTGGAAACAGTTCTTCTATATAACAAAAGATTGAAAAATTGTGATAGTTGGGATAGTTGTTTACCCTGTGACCAAGAGTCCTGCTGCTGTCTAGAATTTTTTAACTGCAAAAGTTTGTCACTAATCGTGCCATCAGAACTGCTGCAGTGGGAAAACAAAAACAATTATTCTTACCTTGTACACAAATGTACACACAAAATCTATGAAACCAACTTGGAGCTTGGGTAGTTCATCCCCTTTGTTTCTGTCCATCATAGGCTAGAACAGAATAGCAGTAATTTAGATTATGTAGATATCATGCTTTTTGGTATAATGATCTAGTAAGCAGCATTGACCATTATCTATTCAATGTTTTAATAATAGTTAATATTGCTTAACACGGTTAAATTGTTTAGTACTTACAATTGGTTGTTGCTGTAGCACAGTTCGTTCCAAGTCACCTTGCTCCCAGAATTCATTTGCAACCATGAGGGCAACCTGAATAATCACAATTCAGTGGAAGTGTCAGCAGAAAGCAGTAAATTTAAATAAATGAAAAAAAGAACAAGGCTTTCCAGAAAATGTGAAAATGTTGATTAACTAAGAACTGGCACATTACTGTTTACTACTTAACTATTATTATTAACTTCCCTTCCACAAAGAGAGGAGTATTTTCTTGCTACTGGATGATCTCTGAATAGTTTAAAAAGTTCTGCAGAAATAAGGAGTTTTGATCAAACATAATAGAATTCCACTCTTCAATCCCTGTGGAGATAGTCAAGCACTTCTTTCAAAAATTACAGACACTCTGGTGTACTTAAGGCTTTTTCCAGCAAATTATCTCTACCAATATTCTAGTGCATGCTGAGTAAATGGTAGGTTATTGTCAACAGGAACAAGACAATATTAGCAGCATAACAGAATCTTCCAGTACCTGTAATGTGTATTACTTAGAAGGCCCCACAAACATCTGTATTTTGATTATGGATTGTTAAAACGTATTCTTGTAAGCCTAAGTGATGAGCTTCAGCGTGATGGTCGATAAGTACTGAAGTACTTGAAGTACTTAGGTACAAAGCAGTGTGACACCATATTACAGAATTTATTTTTAGCATGTTTAAGCTACTTCGAAGTAGCACCAATATTTACAGAGTAGACACAATTAATTCAAATCATACTGTTGTTAAATCTGTACCTTAAAAATACTTGAAAAATAGCTAAAGTTGGATAGCACAGAAATAAGAGGGTGATATTTAAGGGTAGCTAGCACAGCTGACAGAACCAGGGATGCCAGTTTTAGCTGAAGGACAAGTAGAGAAAGGTGGAACTGTAGAGTGGCTGGGGAGAGGCATCATGGAATGCTTACACTCACAGTGACAGAAAAATAGAGGTTATTTTCTGGAAACGCGGTTGGGTGCAGATACTTAGATATCTATTAAATGATAATAAGTATTTTTAAAAAAAATGATTGTGCACCAAATAGGCAGTAAAACTGATAGCAAATGCAGTATTGTCTGTTTGAAAAGTACCTACCTTACTTTGCACTTCCCAGGGCTTTGTTATAGCAGACAGGTCACATCCAGTCATCATCATAGCCCTTTGAAAACACAAAACAAAACAGGAGTATAGTTAGGATGATGACAGAAAATAAAAGGTCTGGATTTTTAAAAGGAATTTAGATATGTAAGATGCAGATGGATGCACATTTTGAGAAGACTGTAGACATCTGTTTCTAATTTAAAATTGGTTATGCTAATCATCAGACAATAACACCAAGTCTTAATTTACAAGTTTAGGTGCCCAAATTCTTTTAAAATCTGGTCCTAGACAACTGATTGAATAAAGAGTAAAATATTAATGACTTACATGATGACTTCTTTTTTGGTTGGGTCAATAGATATATATTTAATTGCCTCCTCTTCTGTTTCCATTTTTTCAATTGCATCCACAATCTTTTGAAACATAGTTCTTTTCCTGTTAAAACATACCAATAAACCATATATAGCACCTGCATTAAAATGAAATAGAAAACTATATTTCTCATATTTATGCTTTTCCAAAGTAGTATCTTAGTCATAGTAGTATCAAAGTAATACCTTCTTCCTGTTGAACTCAATCTTTTCAACCTAGCACATTTAGATTTTGCTATATACCACTGACATGTAAAGTATTGTGAGAATTCCTGATAAAGAAACAAATAACTCATTTCCTAACTCTTCATATTAAGCTGTTTGGGGTGACATTATTATTTCTTTAGTGTTACTTTTTTATTACTTTCTGTAATGTAATGAATTGGGGAAAGTGAAGCAAATACTAATAAATGTTCTTCCATTCCCTCCCCTCAAAAATCAAAAGAAACACTAAGACCTGACTGAGAACTTTGAAAACATATGTGTCTTGCTATTGCTTAATAAATCTTTTAGTTTGCTTTTAGAATGAATGAAATAATGGAATTACTGTTCACTAAATTTAATAACTGCTGTTGAACAACTTACTGAATTGTTTCCTGTCTCCTGACTTTAAATTGTTCCAGTCATAAGACATCTGGACCAAAACAAAAGGCTTCATATATCTTTAAGGAAAATACCCATTACAAAAGTACATTAAGTCAGTAACTTTGGAACAGCATGGATTACTTGATATTTGGAGTCTTTGGCATATTTAGCACTAGGATCAGTTGATGTCTGCAGTTTCGTTTTTAAACCAGCATCTTAATTTCCATGTCATAAGCATACTCTTTTTTAGTATGAGTAATTGTAGTACGGTACGCTGAATATCACACATGCACACAACCTTAAGATTAGGCTACAGAATCCACACTTCTGAAATACAGTGTTTGCTGTAACTAAAAGCATATTTGAATGACCTACTAAATGTATACTAAAAGTATTATATATGTTTATGTGCTCTCTAATTTGAAAGCTTATACTGAATCTAAGGCTATCTCTTTTTTTTTTTTACAAGGATTAGACTTACTAAGAATTTTAAATATAGCTCTGTACTCTGCATATAAACATTTCTACTCTGCATATAAACAACTAAAAATTACAGTTGTAAATTGTATGGGATTGACATTTTTTTCAGTAGGAAGTTATACAGAATTTAGTACTTACTTGAAATACAAAGCCAAGTCAGTTGCTATTATTGCAACTTCAAATAAGTGTAGAACAGTTTCAAACTGGCGCTTATTTAGGTTCTGGAAGATGTTTAAACTCTGCAAGATGGAAAGTTTACGAATTCAATTCCTTTTATAACACTGTCTTTGGTTTGTACTATACAGGTTTTCTCAGAATAGTATAACAAAATGGGCGAACTACAGTCCCTACATTAAAATAATGCTACAAATGAAAAATTAAAGATGGTCCTTATTCATGGCTAATAAATAGCTAAATAACTACGTGAACAGAAGGTGGATCTAAGGTGCTGCCCTCAGAGGGTGGACAAATAACTACTCAGTTGACTCAGTTGCAAGTCCTGCTATAGCCATATGTAAACTAAAACCAAAGAAACCCACCTGTATTCCACATAATTAGTAAATAAATGGCAGTTTTCCATAATTTCTTTACAGTTCACATTCCATACACCTAATTTTCCTAGACTTTTTAAAGCTTCACAGTAGACGCCCTTTTCTCCTATTAACCTGGATTGGCAAAATTGCCTGCTGTGCTGTTAGGGACCTACTATAGGAAGTGCAATGGCCTTTTCCTCAGGCAAAGGGGATGAGAGCATCACACTCAGCATTTTTCCAAGTGTCCTGGTTTTCCTTCCTTCTTCAACTGAGTGGACTATGTCTGTGAGAGCACGGGGCGCAGCGATGCCGCTGTTGAGATCCTGACAACTGCTCCAGCAAAGAGCAGGGGTTAGTCCTTGGCATCTCATATTTGAAAAAGTATGTCGCCATCAATAAAGGTAAAGGTAGTTTCTGGTTTTTGGTTTTTTTTTTTTACATCATAAATCTTCTGCATTTTTTATTATCATTGTGCTACTGGTTAGTGTAAGGATTTATTCTCACGAGGTCAGGAAATAGCACCACCACAGGGATTAGAAAACGAAAAATGAGGGTGGAAGTGGGTGCCTGTCACACTGCTGCGAACAAGTGAGATGGCACGTGTTCAAGCCTTGCCTGTTAAATCTCTTATTTCCCTGCAAAATATGTATTAAAGAGTTGTAAATAGTCTCTTCCCTTGTAGCTAGGACAGAGCAAGGCACTGCTAAGGGAAGGACAGCTGATCCCTGCTCGGGAAGAGAGCTTCACAGGGCAGAGCGCCCTGGAAGGCTGCACTGCCGCCATTTTGTTTAGCCTGAGGAGACTGTGAGGAGGAGCCTCACCTCCCTGGGTGCTGGGGAAGGGCAGCTGAGGGCGTCTGCCTAATTCAGGGAAGATCAGTAATGGGGGCTGTATCAGAGCCTCATGATACCGCCTTCTCTGTTTTAGCAAGGTAAGGGGTGTGTGAGGTCTGGCCTGGGGGTAAGAGGGCCCTCCATAAACAGCTCCATCCCTTTGTTTCTCAGCTGCCAGAGCCAGCAGCTGAACTCAGATCTCCTGAACCAGGGGCAGCAATTTAATTACAACATTTTGTATGTCTGTATTGTATATTTTCCGCTTTTATTTCAACATCAGCTGTTTTGTGAAAGTAGAAAAACCTGAGGAGTGTCAGTGAGGCCCAGAGGAAAAGCTTTTCTATCTTGAGTGAGTATTTCTGGCAGTATTACTCATATTTCTCTAAAAGTGGGCCATGCATAAGAATTTGGCTTAAACTTCTGAATTTTAGCATAATTTCTTAATCTGGACCTAGAGGAATAAATGAGACATGGTGAAATTTGGAACATCGTAACTTAATTGGATCTTTTGTATTAATCAATGTGAGCAGAAGGTTCATGCAGACATACCTCATCCTGCAGTAGGGTTTTACTGTACTCAAGGTGATGTCTTTCTAAAATGGAAGATCCATGAAGTTTTGCCAGCGGAGCAGCTGACCTGTTAAAAAAGAACCAATTGTTTATAGTGTTTTGGAGGCAGTATTTTTGATTGAGGATTCAGATTTTAGGACTAAAATGCTTCTGATCTGCATGTTCAGTAGTTTAATCTATGTATCTTAACCATTGGTATGATGCAGAGCAAAAGAAAATACTTGCTTGCCGTCACTCTTGTGACTGAGTAATGATGGAAATTGGAGAGCACTGGGTGTTCAGTGCCCATTAAAGTCAAAGGCATGGTTATATGCCTCAAAACTCAAAACCTGTGGTTTTTAAAATATACCTGTATTTTGTCTTACACATTTAGTTTTGCTGTTTGTTTAGTCCACCCACATTCTGTGTACGTTTAAAATTGCCTTTATGCATCTTTTAGTATTTGTTGTGAGGCACGACTTTTGAACTCTTGTCTGTCTGTAATGACTGTGGGCCATGTCCCCTGTGATTCTAACTTGCTGTAATCTAAAGTAACAGTATAAGGGAGTTTAATTCCTCTAATGCCCTTGGGCCCCTCCCCTCCCCCAAAATCACAGTTTTATGGACTGCGCAAGTCCTGACAGCTCAGGTGTGTTCAGTCTTATCACAGAGCTCAAAGCCTTCCTCTGATGTTGGGCTAATCTTCAAGCAGAGGAAATTCTGCATCAGACTATGGTACTGGGAGGAAGGGAGAAGTGTCCTATCTACGTAGGCTGCACGTGGTTCCGCATGTTTTCCGCCTTTCTTCCCTTGGCTAATAACTCGATTCCTCAGATAACCCAAGGCAGATTGCTACATGCTAGCTGTATTTTCTGACTTGCGATTAGGACTGTTGTGGTAAAGCCTGATAACTTTTATAAATAGCTTTACTGTGTTTGACCTTACGTAGAGGGCTTTCAGCTAGGGAAGACCACAGTAGGAAGATTTAAAACCTGCCTTAAACTTATTTGTATGAGAAGCAGTCCACTGAATAAGAATCAGTGTCTATCATTCTCTGTATCCTATGTCATCTGGAGAATCCCTGAGAATAATCAGAAAATCCCCTTGCGTCACTGCTCCAGCATGCAGGCTGAAACGTCTCTCCTGGGAGGAGTGTATCCAGGGTGAGAGGAGGAGGGTGAATCAGTCTGGACATGCAGTTTGTGGGAAATTGTACTCAGAAAATTATGGTTACAATCTTCTGGTACATGTGACATTCTGAGAAACGTGTGTTCTCTAGCTAGCACATAGAAACAAGCCGTAACAGATCACACAAAAGACTAAATGGTAGATTGTTCACTCTTCAGGAGAAGAGTGGGTCTCACCGTGATATGTAATGTTGTAATAAAAAGGTAAGTTTAATATAAATTGAATTAACATTGTTTTATAACAATCATGTAGTAATTAATATTGTTTCATAACAAACAACAGAAAAATCACAAATCCTTTAGAATATTTTCTCAGAACAAAAACGACCATTAATTGCAAAGCTTAACCTCATGATGTGTAACGTACTGGCATGTGGACCCAGTGGCAGCACACAAGCTCTTTAGCTCAGAATCCTGTATAACATGAGGAGATGATTACACCTCAGGAAAGGACCTACATCAATCAGTAAACGGAGTGGGAGGTGAACAACTGAGCTAGTCAAATTGGGCAGTAGAAAACAGAGAAAAAGAATGCATCTTAAATCTTATTTCCCTCTAAACTGACCCTTGTCTATGCCGCATCCTGAATCCCTCTCCAGAAAAGTGCTTATGCCCTGCCTTGAAAAAATTAGTCTAGTTAGGGATTTTAATTTACTTTTCTCAGTTCTTTGTGGCCTCATGTGCAGGAGGCTTTGCTACAATCCAAGCATTGCAAGAGCTTAGTCTGTCTTAGAAATGAATTGCAGCTCCAGGAGATCCTTTTAAGATCCTGCTTTTGCATTTTATCTTTGTGTTTCAGCTGTCGTGACAAATGTTCTGAGGCAGATATCTTCTGTAGGATTATTGTTCATTCATGTCAGATAAATATACCTTATATTTTTGCAAGTTTTTACATGTTTTATTTCATATGCCACTAAAAATACTACGTATCCATCTATTTGAGGATTTATACTTACTTCATCTGATACAAGTTATTGGTCCCTCTGTGATCAATGTCATGGCAGAAAGCAGCAGCAACCATGGCAAAGGCTTCTAGATCAGTATAGTATTTCTTTATTTTACCTGTCTGTAAAAGGAAACGGACAATTCTGAGTGTGTACCTTCCGGAATTTTCCAGTTGGAATTTAAAGGAATACTAAATAATGAATATAAGGTTAATATTAGCAACATTACCATCAGCAGAGTAAACATTGTTTGTCCCACATTGAATCCATGTCGCCAGTTATGGTAAGTGATATCTCGATAACCCTTCCTGACTGTGTACATCCATCTTGTAAGGACCTGTTAGGAACAAAAGTATTTAAGACTGTGATTGTGCTGTTAATTGAAACAAAATGATGGGATTCCTATAAAATTACTGGAATATACTATGAAATTACTGTAATAATGTGCAAATTTTATGAAAATAATTGCTTTTAATTGAATTAAACATGGAAATAGCAAACTGTTCTTATGTAAATGCATATTGACTTAATTTCTTCCATAGCTCACACAATTTCACAATCAATTTTAAGTCTTTATGACAAATATGCAAATATTTAATTAACAATGGAAGATTGTTATCCATATAACTAATATTTTAGTATTGCCTACTTCTATATTAAAGTACCTACAGTCAACTATTTTTCTTCTATCTTAAAATAAATATAAGCAAAATAAATTAGACCTCAGCTGGGACTTTGAACTTTTCAACAACATTTATCTCAAAGAACAATCGTATTCCACAAGTTATCAGGCCATGCTCTGTAACAGGAAAGTCACTGAAGCGGAATTCATACAGTTCTAAATCTTTTGGATCAGGTAATTCTTCTTTCTGTTAGGAAAAGTCAAAAACACAAGGTTTTTTTCTGGCAAGAACAAAACTGTGAAAACATTTTTATTTTCTTTTCTGACTTCAGTAGAAACATTGCCTAAGGACAGTATGCTTACTGTATCTTCAAAGGCCTCAAATTTCAGTACAAACTAATGTGTATTAAGTCATGAAACACAATCATGATACTGTTGGCTTTCTTCTCAGAGAGGATAGGTAAAAGTCTTGGCCAGATGGTCTTTCTTCCTACTCTGAATTCCAAGAACTCTGTATATCCCAAAGCCTAGGGAGAGTGATATTATATTTTAAAGGATGCAGCACCAATCCAAACAAGAATTAATTCAGGAAAGTCTGATGCAACACAAAAAAAAATAGATTATATGACCACAAATACTCCCTTCCTCCATAGCAGTCTACAAATTATCTCCATTTTATGGATAAAAAAAAAAGATGACTGAATGTATGCATATATTTCAGCAAATAGGCTGAACATCCATGCAAAGGTATTTCCTTCTCCCTGGGATTTTCCTTTGTATCTACTCTGATCTGAGGTCAAGGACAAGGAAATCTGGAGCACTGGTGTTTTAAGACCCATTACTTTGTGAATCATCAGATCTAGAAACACCTGCCTTATCCCATTAGCTATCTGGGATTCCAGGTCTTATAACAGGATAAAGCATTTGCATGTAGCCTTGGAAGTGCACAAGATATTAGGTCTTTGAATTTGTGACTTCACAATGTTGAGATAACTCATTTTAATTGCTTTTTGGAGATTTAAAAATTCATACCAGTATTATGTTTTTACATTTGGAACCTATACCAGAATAATAAGTTGTTACTCTACCAGTAGAAAGATTTAATAATGTTTATCTGTTAATTTTTGCAATTCTTCATGCAGCTAAATTAAATTTACTTTAAAAGGTATTTGAAGCTACACACAGTCTGATGAGGTTTTTTAGTTTCACCACTTGTAGGCTACGTGAGCATCTGTTTCGTGAGAGCCGGTAAAACCTTAACACCATTGCATTCTGGCATGCACACGTGCTTAACTAAAAATAGTTTAATGAGATTTTTTTCCCTACAGCTATGTCTACATTAGCAAATGTGGTGTAATAGGAGGACATATGTGGAGTGGTTGGTACTGGAAGTCAAGATATTTATGTGTATTTGACCTTTTTTCTTCAGCCTAGCTCAGTTTTAATCCATTAACCGTGGGCATTCATTCAGTGTTTTCCTGGAGCGCATATGAGTTTTGTTTCAGATAAAGTAAGCCAGTGTGTATGCTCCTGGACTGCTACACAAGAAAAAACAAAGTTCACCTAGTGAGTACAAACAGGGGTTTTTCCTCCAAAAGCCACTCCCTTTCTAGACTGAAATACTAAGGCAGTCAGAGGACTGCACAGTCTAGAAAAGAAAGTGACTCGTTTTTATTTTAGTAGTAGTAGAGTTTTAACTGATTAGGTCAAATCTGTTTCATCTCTGTGAAGTCACTGATCACTGTCTTTGGGCTTCTTTGCCTACGGAAATGAAGGAAAATTAATCTAAAAGTAGGTTAGTGCCACTGAACACTCCTACATGTGCTGTCTTACTCAGAATGGAAATGACCATATATCAATGTCCCTTCTTTTATTTTCAAAATTAAATAAATTCAATTATAGGTATAGCAATGTCCACATGGATATTTTTAAAGTTAAACACTTTAAATGTTAATTCATATAAATGTTTCTATATAACTCTGACTGTCCAAGTCTGTTGACACACATTTGGGACAGAATGTTTCCCTGAGGTAACAGAGAACTCTGCATGTAGAAGAACCGAAGAGGTTGAAGATGTATTATTAAATCAGCTCCACCTAGCTTGTGGAACTGATGGCTAAAATCAATTGTATTAACCAGGATTTGGCTATACACAACTTTTTCTATAATGAGGACACATTACTATCTGATATAGATACGCTACCGGTATTTTCAATTAAATGACTTACCAAAATCCTGATAAGATCCTTTTGATCACATTCTTCTATACTATTTACATTTAATTTCTCCTTGTATTTCTAAAAATGAAAATGAGTAAGAAATTCAGTTTTTGTGTAGTAAACTTCCTACTTTAACTTTGTGACTGTGGATAGAAACTTACCAGTATGGATTCAACTTCAGAAGGGGTGGCCTTTGTCTGGTACATAAGCATTTCCTGAGCAATATCTTTCCTGTTTTCAAGCTTGTTCATTTTGTCATATGTGTCAGTATTTAAAACAGACCACCCCAGGAACTGTGTGAGAGTCTGGAACAAAGCCAAGCAAAATGGCGATGACACCATGACAATAACATTAAACTGACAATTTGAACTTCCTTCTCTTAAACTCTATTTTCTGGTAGTGCACTTTGAAAAGCAATGTGTAACTCTACTTGTTAGAGGCCTTTACCTTCCATCAACAGGTTCTGTTATCACCTCACAGCTTTTAATTATGTTGTTTGTCTCAATCTAGTAATTAAGGGCGTATATTCCCATTTTGTATACAGGACTTTGAAGCTTATGAAGCCAAAGTGAGCTGAGTATACTTGGATATACTGTGTAGCATCTTATCTTGCCCAAATGCATGGGATCATGAATGCTCTGGGAACTCTTATGATCTCAGGCACGATATCCATTTGCAAGCAGCATGCCATAAATGCTTATCCACTGCTAATTAGGAGATTCTGACCATCACTAAAAAGTCAAATTGCTAAAAATAAAATTGTGTCTGATTGTTGTTCCTTATTGGAATGTAAATAATCTTGTTTATAAAGGGAAATAAAATTTCTGATTCTTAAGAAACTCTATAGTGAAGAAGATAGACATTTAGTTAGATGTTAATATAGCCTATTTTAAAATTTTCAGACATTTTAAAATTACTTTTTACAATAATATTTTGATTAACTTCGTATGGCTTCCTAAAGTCTCTAATCCTATTGTGCTTACTTCAATGATCTGTTCATCGTACTCATCAAAAGGTTTTCCATCTTTCCTATTGTAAAATGTTGCAACTCCCACAATTTCTTCTTTTTTGTTAACAATAGGCAATGACAGGACATTTTTGATAACCCATCCAGTCTCATCCACCGGTCCTTTCTGTAGGAAAGCCAAAGAACAGTGTATACAGATAAATGTATATTTGTCTGAAAGTAGTAATACATCTATTGATATAGGCAATGTAACGCTAAGACCTGTGCATCACAAACAAAGGAGAAATTATTTATGTAATCGACTGTATAACTAATTGGTGGAAAGTATTAGCATATTTTTCTACAATATCTATAATTATTAACATTACTAGAATTACCTGAAAAGTGAAGTATTCATCTGCTGGTGCATTCATCATGTTACAAATCTGCAGCATAAAGAAAACAAGACATTGTTAAAATGGAATATAATGTGCACCAAGACTTGGCCTGATAATTTTAAAAGGCACATTTATTTTCTAGGCTAACAGTGAGCACCATAGCTAGCTACAAAAATTAGAACTGTTCCTATTAAATTAGATGAGGTTATTCTAACAGATGTCATTCTGGAGTGCTTGTAGCAAAGGCCCCCATGTGTGATGTCTCGCAGTGCATAAGCATAATGGTTAAGAAAATAACTTCCGGTTGAAAATGGCATGGGGGTTTATAGAAAGAAATAACTGAGTACTAAGGGCTCTGTCCATACTGCTATTAAATATGTCATAGGATTACTAATAATTGTCATACATGACAACTTTGAATTACATATATTATCTACACAAGAAGAAAAAAGAAAAAAAGAAAATTTTAAAACTGTGTATATGATGATTTTCTTACTTTGACATTTTGTTGTGAGACTTAGCACACCTGGAAAGTGACATTAGATGCACATGTTATTCCTCCAATGTTACTGCCATCAGAGGGAAACTTTCCTGATCTTTTGGCCATTCATGCTCAGGGGTTGTCTCCATCCAGACTACTGATTCACATAATTTCACTGGGAACCAATGACACTGGAAGCAGCACAGTATTTTTGTAGAGATTTTTGGTCATGGGGAGGTTTGGGTGCTTTTTTTTTTGTTCAATTAGAAGAACTGCATGAACTAAAACTTCTAGTTTTTACTTTTGCTATGAACTTACAAATCCATTTTCAGCAACATATGTTGGCAATCCACTGACAAGACACCAGTGATCTGCTGGAGGTGACCTTTAGAGAGAGAATTAAATTAAATTATTCCTGCAATCTGGACACTATTATTCTGTCCCAGTAATATATCCAGTTACTACATATTCGCTAACTGCCAATGAATACTCACGGAATGACTCTGATTTCTTCTTTTCCATGTAAAATGTAGTCAATAATCTTATAAAAGTTGACTTCCTAGATAAAAAGAGAAAAACAGGCAGGTTACCTGTACAACCTCAATGTCAACATTAAGATTCATAAGAAGAAAAATTAATCCTCACTCGTCCATCAGGTGTCTTGGGGCCTTTGTACGGCTCTGCCTCCCCCAGCCGGATTGGCCACTCATCATAGAACTCCTGAGAAAACGATACATACAGTTTAGCAAAAGGAAAAAAAAAAAAAAATTCAGTCTGTGTTCATAGGTAACGCAACATCTGTGGATAGCAATTTTATTTTTCCTTCTCCATAGCTATACTGTGGCCACTTTTCAGACAATGTTGAGAAAACATTGTTAAACATATTCCAGGCAAGAAATGTTTGCCAGTAGATTGCAGGCTAATCTGAAGCTTCTCTCTGGACAGCTGTACAGCTTACTTGTTGTTTTAGACGGCAGGTATTTATAAAGCAATAATCAACCTGCACTTCTCTCTTCTACCCTTCCTCATATGGAATTATTAATATTAAATAAAACGTTACTTCAGAATTAGCCTTTATGTTTATTGTGTTTGTATCCTTTGCCACGCTTATATTTTGCATCTATTTTTTATAACATGGGTAGATTTTATATAAATTATCCCAAAGGGTTAGAAAGTATGGTAACTTTGTGTCCTTGAGAGACATGCACTAGAAACAGGCTGAAAAAATTAAATAGAAGGATGGATTTTATATCTTAAAGTTAGGAGTAGTATATTTCTAGCAAGTAGACAAAACGATTGTTACCTTCTCTTTAGTCATGTCCAGCAGACCAACAGAGTATCTTTCACAATTCAAATACATTCGAATAGTATATAGTGCTTTGTGAAACTGCCGTTCTATGTCTGTTAGCTCTTCAAATACTTTGTTGGCAGACCACAAAAGCATCTATTTGCAACAAAAGAGAAAGAGAGTAAATGTTCACAACAGGAAGAAAACATAAACATGTGCATCCTAGGCATTCCAGAGTAAAATTATATGGTGTGTTACTATTATGAAGTTTAAAAAATGAAATAGTTGCTGTCTTTATTTCAAAAAACTTGCCAGAATATAAAATAGTGGGAATAATAGAGGTTTCATACAAAAATTAAGAATTAACAAATTGTTCTATACCTGACTTCTTCGGGATTCAATATTGTACAGATATGTAGTGTGATGACTCTTTAGGACCACAGATATAAAATTGAGGTATTTTTTAAAGACCTAAAAATGACAAAGAGCAAAAATAAGGCAAAAGTATCAAATCAAGAGGTAGATTAACTCAAACTACTTGTTGAACTAACAACTGTACTGTTGTGTGACATTTGAAGTTATTACCTCTTCATCCTCTTTTGAGAATTCAGTGGCATTTAATTTGTTGAGTGCCATCACAACAGCAAGCACGTCTTTACCCTGCATAACTGGGATTGCCAACATATTGATTGTTGTATAACCAGTTTGTTTGTCCAGAAAGTCAGAAAAATGGTTGTTCTGAAAAAAGGAAAAAAACACCCACAATTGAAATGCATAACAATTAGTTACCACTCCAAGATCAAATGATGATTTAATTTGATAATTTATGTTTGCAATGCTACGAGCACCGTTTCACAGTGCAGTAGGTTCATACTTGCAGAAAAACATTATCATTATTTAAGCCAATCTTGCAGTGTTATATGTACAAGCTTAACTTGGGCATTGGTTATGAATATAGCTTCTGAAGCCAAGTTTTGTGCAGGTTTTTATTAGAATTATGAGGAATTTGAGGAATTAAAAATATGGGAAAATCCTGAATAAAGAGAGAGTAATATGACACTGTGGCTACCTAACAGTCTAAAACATGGCTTGCATGTAAGAGAATTACTTCATAGCTATGTTAATATTTATTATTATGTAATTATTTCTGTAGATAAAATTCATTATACTGCCCCAATACACAATGTTTAACATCTGTCCTGAATGTATATGGCTAAAAATGCTTCTGACAGAGAGGCATCCCTAGCAGGTATGCATCTGGCTGAGCCGTTTCTTACTCCTTTCTAACAGGCTCCCATTCCTGGTGCTCCCAGACCAGCGTGCTCTTCTGGTGAATGGGAGCATCTAGGACCCAGGGGGATCAGGACACAGAGCTGCTTTTGTTGGATGTGTGATCCTGTGGGAATGAGACCAAGTAACTAACGAATGAGCCACAACTAACCACCCCACCAATTTCATCCTTGAAACAGAGTGCTGAGGAAGGTTTAGTAAAAGCTATTCTTTTATTTCTTTTAGGTAAAAAATACTGGGAAGCTAGTTCATGTTTCATGGAAAACTGTTTCTTTTCCTCGTATCAAAGAAATTCTTGGTGTTTTCTTTGAAATGCTTTAGTGTTCTTTTTAATTTTAAAAAGGGATTTGAAATTTGTCAGGGAAATCTGTCTGTCAAAGGCTGTTGTGTTTTCTGGTGTTCCTACGATAATACATCTAAATGAGCTGAGTTACGAGTTGGGGAATTGAAATCTGTCAGTATGTACATACTGAGAAGTGACATGGTTCTATGAAGCAGCTGAAATAGCCAGACTCTGTCTTCACTGAGCCTTT
This sequence comes from Chlamydotis macqueenii, assembly GCF_036417535.1. Taxonomy (NCBI): domain Eukaryota; kingdom Metazoa; phylum Chordata; class Aves; order Otidiformes; family Otididae; genus Chlamydotis; species Chlamydotis macqueenii. Next base: position 22,336,326 of record NC_141562.1, read on the forward strand.
TCCATCCCCTCACATCTGCCACTTCTAACAAGTCAGTGTTCAAACAGCTTCTTCAGAGAGATGAGCATGCAAGTCCTGGTCCACACTCGATGGCAGATTCTCCCTGAATTTCAGATCTGCTTCTGATTTCTCAAGGTGATGAGCAGTTGGTGCTAAATGAGAATGTCAAGACTTGGTGAGCGGCTTGGTTATCAGGGAAGGTCAGAATACATTGTAACACTGTGGATAGGAATGGCAGCTGGCCAGAGGGTGGCCAAAGGAGTACTATTCTGACTTCTACCCAGAACCAAGGTTCCCAAACCTTACCAATGCCCTGCTGTTAGCAATACTTGTGAACCCAGTTATAAAGTGACTGACTTGTTAGTGCATGTCTACCCACAGAACAGACACATATTACTGCTATCAATTACTGCATTAGCTTAGGCAGCTAAGATCTGCATGGTGGATCTCAAGGTCTCTTCCTTACTGATGGGCTGGAGAATCGAATTTCCACTTTCATAAATTATACACAAAGCTATTTAAACAAACAAACAAACAAACAAACATTTTCTAGGTTGTAAAATCAAGGATGAAAAGGTTAGGAAATGCCAGAACTAAAATTGTTTGTCTACTATTTGGATCTTTCCTTTTAATTTCTTTTTTTCCCCTCTTCCCTCTTTAGTAATTTTTTCTGGTGTATGTTGAATTTAGAGCATATACGACCCTGAGAAGGTGGACTGAATTTTATTATGTGTTCAAAATTTTACGTGTTGGTTTTTTTTTCCTTCAGTTCTTCATAGTCTTTAGAAAATCCATCTTTTACATCTGCATTAGGGATCACAGATAAGTGCAAATAAACCTAAACTGCGGTGCAATAGCACCCCTGTAGCTCCAGCCAGCAAGTCGGTTTTGTCGGGGGCCCAGCTGAAGTGTCTCTATACCAATGCACGCAGCATGGGGAATAAACAGGAAGAGCTGGAGATGCTTGCACACGAGCAGGGCTATGACCTCATTGACATCATGGAGACGTGGTGGGATGACACATACGACTGGAGCGTCAACATGGAGGGGTATAGGCTTTTTAGAAAAGACAGGAAGGGGAGACGAGGAGGGGGGTGTCGCTCTCTACGTCAGCAACCAGCTGGAGTGTGTGGAGCTCCGCCTGGGGATGGAGGAGGAGCTGACAGAGAGCTTATGGGTCAAGATTAGAGGATGGGGACGGACAGGGGACGTTACGGTAGGGGTCTGTTACAGGCCGTCTGGCCAGGAGGACAGAGCAGATGAAGTGCTCTATAGGCAGATAGGAGCAGCCTCACGGTCACAGGCCCTGGTCCTCATGGGGGACTTCAACCACCCTGACATCTGTTGGAGAGAGAACACGGCAGGGCACAGGCAGTCCAGGAGGTTCCTGGAATGCGTGGATGACAACTTCCTCCTGCAGGCGATAGAGGAGCCGACAAGGAGGGGGTGCCATGCTCGACCTTGTGCTCACCAACAGGGAGGGACTGGTCGGGGATGTGAAACTAAAGGACAGCCTTGGCTGCAGCAACCATGACATGGTGGAGTTCAAGATCCACGGGGCAGCAAGGAAAATACACGGCAAGCTCTCTGCCCTAGACTTCAGGAAGGTGGACTTCAGCCTCTTCAGGGACCTGATGGGCCAAGTGCCATGGGAGGCGGCCCTGGAGGGAAGAGGGGCCCAGGAAAGTTGGTCCATATTCAAGGAGCACCTCCTCCAAGCTCAGCAGAGGTGCATCCCGATGAAAAACAAGTCGGGCAAAAAGGCCAGGAGGCCGGCATGGATGAGCAAGGAGCTCCTGGACCAACTGAAAGTAAAAAAGGAAGCCTATAGAGGGTGGAAGTGGGGACAGGTAGCCTGGGAGGACTACAAAGAGGCTGCGCGAGTGGCCAGGGATAAGGTAAGGAAGGCCAAAGCCCTGGCAGAACTGAATCTGGCCAGGGATATAAAATGTAACAGGAAGAGCTTTTATAGGTACATAGGGGACAAAAGAAAGTCCAGGGTAAATGTAGGCCCCCTCCAGAAGGGAACTGGTGTCCTGGTTACCCAGGACATGGAGAAGGCTGAGGTTCTCAATGACTTTTTTGCCTCAGTCTTCACCGACAAGAGTTCCTGTCCCACCGCCCAAGCTGTAGAAGGTGCAAGCAGGGACTGCGAGAATGAAGAACTGCCCATTGTACTCGAAGAGCAGGTTCGGGATCATCTGAGGAACCTGAAGGTGCACAAGTCCATGGGTCCTGATGAGATCCATCCTCGGGTCCTGAGGGAACTGGCGGATGAAGTTGCCAAGCCACTGGCCATCATATTTGAGAAGTCGTGGCGGTCTGGTGAGGTCCCCGATGACTGGAAGAGGGGGAACATAACCCCAATTTTTAAAAAGGGGAATAAGGAAGACCCAGGTAACTACAGGCCGGTCAGCCTCACCTCTGTGCCTGGCAAGGTCATGGAGCAGATTCTCCTGGAAACCATGCTAAGGCACATGGAGAGCAAGGAGGTGGTTGGTGACAGCCAACATGGCTTCACCAAGGGCAGATCGTGCCTGACCAATTTGGTGGCCTTCTATGACGGGGTGACGGCATCAGTGGACAAGGGACGAGCAACTGACATCATCTACCTGGACTTGTGCAAAGCTTTTGACACTGTCCCGCACGACATCCTTCTCTCTAAACTAGAGAGACATGAGTTTGATGGACGGACCACTCAGTGGATAAGGAGTTGGCTGGATGGCTGCACTCAGAGAGTGGTGGTCAACGGCTCAATGTCCATGTGAAGACCGGTCATGAGTGGCGTCCCTCAGGGGTCCGTGCTGGGCCCAGCCCTGTTCAACATCTTTGTCGGTGACATGGACAGTGGGATACAGTGCACCCTCAGCAAGTTCGCCGACGACACCAAGTTGTGTGGTGCCGTCGACACGCTGGAAGGGAGGGATGCCATCCAGAGGGACCTTGACAGGCTGGAGAGGTGGGCCCGTGCCAACCTCATGAAGTTCAACCAGGCCAAGTGCAAGGTCCTGCACCTGGGTCATGGCAATCCCAGGCACAAATACAGGCTGGGCGGAGAATGGATTGAGAGCAGCCCTGAGGAGAAGGACTTGGGAGTGCTGGTGGATGAGAAGCTTAACATGAGCAGGCAATGCGCCCTTGCGGCCCAGAAGGCCAACCGCATCTTGGGCTGCATCAAGAGAAGCGTGGCCAGCAGGTCGAGGGAGGTGATTCTCCCCCTCTACTCTGCCCTGGTGAGACCCCACCTGGAGTACTGTGTCCAGTTCTGGAACCCCCAGCACAAGAAGGACATGGACCAGTTGGAGAAGGTCCAGAGGAGGGCCACGAAGATGATAAAAGGGCTGGAGCACCTCTCTTATGAGGACAGGCTGAGAGAGTTGGGGCTGTTCAGCCTGCAGAAGAGGAGGCTCCAGGGAGACCTGATAGCGGTCTTCCAGTACCTCAAGGGGGCCTACAAGAAAGATGGGGAAAAGCTGTTTAGTAGGGCCTGTTGCGATAGGACGAGAGGTAATGGTTTTAAAATAGAGGGGGGTAGATTTAGATTAGAAATTAGGAAAAAATTTTTTACGATGTGAGTTATAGAACACTGTCCCAGGTTGCCCAGAAAGGTGGTGGAGGCCCCATCTCTGGAAACGTTCAAGGCCAGGCTGGATGAGGCTCTGAGCAACCTGACCTAGTCAGGGATGTCCCTGCTCCTTGCAGGGGGGTTGGACTAGATGACCTTTGAAGGTCCCTTCCAACCCTAACCATTCTATGATTCTATGATTTTAGATTTTCTTCTAGGACTGCATTTCCATCAAAGGAATTAAATGTTTGGAAGTAACTCTGAAATGTCTTTTCTATATTTACTGACTGGGCTCTCTTAAAGAAAATTGATTCTCTTAAGGACAGCCTGTGCCATCTCCATAAATCCCATTGAGAAGAATAAAAGTAATCAATATGTTTTCTCTGTAATTCAATCTATCAAGCTGTATTTGGGTCCCTGGAAAGTGTAGCCAGTTCCAAATACATCATCCAGGGTAAGAGGGGATGTTTTCTGTTTTTCTCAGAGAAAGGTATAGGGGTATCTCACTTAACTGACATCCAGGGAAAATGCCAGTTAATCTGTCTATTCTGTGTAAGAATCAAATACTGTCCTGCAGTGTGCTGAACAAGTATGTTATTACATGGAAATATTTTATTTTCTCTGAGATGTATTACCTACTGACACAACAATTCTGGTTTTGGGTGTGTTTTTGGACTTCAGTAAAAATTTCTGCATCTCTGCCTGTTTTAGCCATTCAAAATAAAGTAAATCACGTAGACAGTTTAACCCTCTTTTGTAGTCCCTCCATCTCACCAAGAGCACCTAGAATAATGGTGAGGCCCAAGTTCCTGGTTTTAGAGTGCTGTATGCTGCTGTGAGGGAATAAATAACAATTTCAGACACTCCTGGATTTCTCATTACTTAAAAGGGATCTGTATACACCAAGTGAGCTGAATCAGCAGGACACAGCTGCTAAGTCTTAATTTGTTTAATAACTCCAGACTGAAGGTACAAGCAGTGGTGTTCAGAAGTGTTCAGAAGAAGCACCTTGGCCACACTATTTTTATAGAGGATAGGAAAACTTTGAAGAATGCAAGCCTGTGTTAATAAACAAAAAGTTCAGTGACCACAAGCCATCCTGAGTTGTGCCTAGATACTGCAATGTAGAAAGATATAAATACCTTGTAACACATTGTCAGCATTCCCACAGCATATACGAAGACTCCTATTGTACATGACTTGCATATACAAGCGAAAATTTGTGCTTAGATTTAGATTTTTCATTACTGAATATTTTGCACATAATTGCTAGGAGTCTTGAAGCCTTTATTCCCAATCAAAGGTTTAAAATATTTTCTCTTGAGAGCATAATTTCCTTTTGTTTTCAAGGAAAATAACTTTTCATAATATCTGGAAAATCATGTTTGTAGACAAATAAGCCAGAAATATGCTCTGCAGTACCAGAGCCAGAAGAGCATCTTGGTGGTCCCGTGAATATATGAATGTGGACACTTAGCCTATTTGAGCATGATCTTTTGAATCCAACCATCTTTCAGAAGAAGGTTTGAACTTTCAGCTCTCAGTTAAATAATAAAATAGACTTTTAAAAAGAAAGAGGGAAAGGCAATCTGTTGATAACTGTACATCTGCAAGCATTTCTACTAGCTCCATTCAAAGCTAAGATACCTAGCCATTTACTGTACAATGATCAGATAGATTCTGTGAGGTATATCTGATTAGATATATTCTAAGATGTGCAACATGCATTAAGCTAGCACCAGCTTACGGGAGTGGAATATCAGGGCGCCTCTTTGTGTTCATCTTTCTGTTGTAGGTAATAGAAGGTAACTGGATAGGGGTTTGGCAGGCTACTATGGATCTAGCCTATACACTTGAAATTACTATCTAATTCATGTTTCTTGATTCTCTAAACCATGACACCAGTTTTATCTGACTGTAATTTACCAACACTACTACATATTATTATTATAAACCTCTTACCAATGAAATGTCAATATAATGCTCTATGTTTAGATCATTTGGCCTCAGCATTTCAATTCCTTTAAGTTTTATAGGCCTAATTTACAAAATCAGAAGTCACTGTTGTGAAAACAGTGTGAGTACATCTCTGTGAAAGGGAAAAATAAGTCCATTCTTTCTAAAAATAATTTTTCTTTTCCTCATATGGCAGTTACAAATGAACTTGCTTACTGAGACTCTGCCATATCTGAATCTGAATTGTGGCTACACAACTGTAAGTTCATGTCTGTAATAAGGTAAAATAAATATAAATAAAATAAACTCAATCCCATGGGATCCACAGGCATTTCAAGAAGAAACTTAATTTTAAAAGACCTCATAAGCGGATAATATTTTATGATTCTGTAGTTTGTTTTATTAAAAAAAAAAATCAGTATTACTTTATTGTTTCTGAAAGGCTCGTATTGATGGACTGCCCAGAAGAAGGAACCGTCTTGTGTCTCTTATTTCATGGCTCTCCCTGCAGATTTCAGTTCCTTTCTTGGGAGTGATATGTTCTTGTATGTTTCCTTTTACCAGTTTTTAAACACCTTATTTCTTTCAAGATTAATTCTCCTTCATTGGCTAGTTTTAGATATCCCACAATTCTTTAAGCAAACTATGAAAAGAGCTCTGCAAAAATTTCTAACCTTTCACAGGCTTTATTCTATGCCAAGCTTAAAAAATTATGAAGACCATAATTCTAATTTAATAAAGGTATTTAATAAAAGAAGTACATCTTCCAGTTCATAATGTTATCTTACAATTTGCTACACTGTGCTCCAGAACACAAAGCTAAGCCTTGAGCATTTCTGATTGGATTAACAACAGAATGAAGCCTGAGGCAAGTGAGTTTGACACTACTGGAAACTCCAGGTCAAAGTCTGCAGTGTAAATTGCATTTTCTGATCAAATTTACACTCAACAAATAATTTACATTTTGAGTTGCATGTGCAATGGAAATCAAATTAACTATTTAAGTAAGGAGATAGCATAACCCTTGTTAATTTGATTTCCATTGCACATGCAAAAGTATGTAATTATACAAATCCAGGAAAGACAGAGAAATGGAGAAGTGTGAAAAGCAACTCAAAATGAAAGGGTAAAGGAACAAGGATCTCTCTTCCCTGTTTGGCTAGTCAGAGTAAAGATTCACTGCTCATTTGAGGTAATAAAAACAGCAGCTCAAAGTTGTTAGCACCAAGGCTTCTCACATCTCCTGTATACTTGGTTATTCTCAAATGCTTTTAATTTGGCACCCCATCAGCATCTTCATTACACATGTGATTTTAAATGTTAGGAAATGAGACTTTCCCATAGACCTTTACTTCCTTGACTGGGGGTCTTACTAGGAAGCAGCATGATGTCATTTTGTTCGTGTCCCACAGATGACATTTACACCTCGGTTTTCATATCACCATCATGATTACTCCCATTCAAAAAACTGTTACTGTTGCTTCCTTCTTGTGTCAACTCTGAGTGACATGTCAGTATCTGCTGTGCAGCCTACTTCTCCATTTTGAATTTGGCGAAGTGCATCAGATATCACAGTTAAGGAGAAGTGGTAAGACTTAATCCTGCAGCTGAGGTGGTAGTGCCAAGAGAGCAGATGCCTGTTTTCCTCCACCTCTATTCTCTTACAAAGCACAAAGGAAGACTGACTTTCTGGGACCCCTTGCCGTTATGACTACTTTGCTCATGTTGGGCTCGAGGTTCTGGGTTGAATAGGTGAGCTCAAACTGGCCAAGATACATCATCCTTTGGATGCATGATGACCAGGAGCGGGTCTGGAGCACTACTGGAACCACAGGAACCTCTGACATCAGGAGCCAGTGTCACACATTTCTTTGCAGTGGTAGCCTTGCAGTATTTTCTCCTATTCCAGATGTTTTGTTCTCCCACTGATTGTCTTGCATTGGCGCAGATTTCTCAAACAAATTTTTTACAACTGAGTAGGTGGCATTGGTGTGCTATATTGCCTCATCTCTTATTTCTACTTATCCTAATTCCAACTCACAAATGTTTTTGTTTCATAATGATATAATTGAGTATGAATGGAAAACAAAAAGCACCTGCCATCAGCTACAAAAATGTCATGAGTCTCATTCAAAACCAAAACCAATCAGCTAAATGACTTGGCCATTCATTAGGCCACACTCAAAAAGTCGTGTATTGTCAGGGATGTAAGTTACATTTTGACATGTAACTTATTAGCATTGTAGAACAAATTGACTTTGGTACCTTCAAGATCACTAGAGTTTTGAAACTGAATCAGGTAGAAACTAATACATATTTAACAGCATTTGAGACTTGGACTTTTCAGTCATGTCACTGAAATGTCTGCTTGTTATCTGCCATATGTAGTGGCTATTTTGCAAGTTTTTGAAATTGAATCTGTATTATATTGCTTTAAGTATTTTTTTCACATAAAACAAGAAAATTAGGCTAAAAAGAGAGCTTTTAATTTTAATTTCTTATGTTCATTTTTTTTCCTTCAGTTTTGGAAACTTTCCTCTTTTAACACAAGTTAATTCAAGGAAAGAATTAAAGGTTTGGGTTTTTCTTCTGGAAGACACAATTAATAGAAATTTGTTCCTGTGTTGAAATATTTTCTTGTAAGTTGACTGAGTCTTGGTCTTTATAACATACTGGAACACATTTCCATTTTTCCAGCTTATATTTACTATATTGAGTGTGAGTTTATGACAATCTGGCTTTTATTATCAAGATTATAAGATAAAATGGAGGAGCAGACCTTAACATTTACAATGCAAGTTCTTCCCAGGTAAAAGGCTACTTCTCCATTTTTCCCTACTTTTAGTTTACGTTAGGATTGTTTCTTTTGATTCTCATTACTTTCCAAACATTCAGTGTTGTGTATCTTTGCTCTCATTTCTTCTCATCTTAACAACTCTGAGTTTGTTTCTCAAGAACTTCCCTCTAAAATTAGTTTAACAATCTTCCTCTGGCTTTTAAAGCATTTTTAACATACACTGCCTTGTCAATATGTTGGATATTTGTGTTTCTTCTCCAAGATCACATTGTTAGAGGACTAGCAGAACATGAGTTAAGAACTGAGACATCTTATTAGCAAGTGACTACCCTGCTATCAGCTCCACCACAAAGTGACTCCATTCTTTCCATTTGCAGGGCAACTAGTTGTGTTATTGACCATCTTACTCTCTCCTGTGCTTTCCCATTGCTTCATATTTTTGACATAGATGTGCCTGATTCCAGGAATGTCTTCTTGCCCTAGGAGGGAGTCTAAGACTACTGCCTGGTCCCAGGGCAACTACTGTGTGTTACCAGAGCAACTGTTTACACATAGCAGCTGGACACCCAGTCGGTGTCCAGGTCTCCTCACTGCCACATGGGAGTCTGAACCACAGAGCTGCTTCCCTTTGCACTTTTCTCTCCCCTCTTAAAATAATCTTTACTTTATTTTACACTTTAGTGTAGACTCAAGAAAAAGGATGGAGTGTCTCTTCTTCCTCATTCCAGGCTCAGACAGCCTAGAATGGGAACCGGCACATTCCCAGCTATCTGAAACTCCTGTCACTTCAGACAGACCTGGAATTAAAGTCTCTCTCACCCTTGCATTAAAGAGAAGCAGAGCTCCCCCTCAGAAAAAAACTTATGCAAACTGCAGCTGGATCAGTTTGCAAAGGGATGATACAAGTGCTTGCAACTCGAAGACATATTTCAGTTGTTTTGTATCATAGGATTCCAGTGGTTTAAATTAGGTGGCACAATGATCACTGCTCCTGCTGCTTAATCCGAGTTGGAAGCACCAGAATCTCTCCACACTCTGTTGTTTCTTCTCCTCACTGAGGTTGTGGATTCCAGGGCAGGATAAAATGAGAGCTTGTTATTTCAGCATCAGAATATTTGAGTCCCTTTATGGATCCAATTGAAAAGCCTTCACTTCTTTTGAGGCATTTTTTTCACCATTTATATGATTTTATACTCTACTATAGCCAGGAATACTGTTTCTGGAGTTTCCAATCCTCAGTTAAATTTTTGTCTTCAAGTATCTTTGAATTAAAAGAAATAATGCAATCATTTAAATACATGATGGATTAAAATAAAATATATATAATCTTTATTATTCGTTCTTACAGGCTGAGAATGTGAGACTTTGATTCCTCAGAAGACATACTCCTTGTTTAAATATTTCTTAGTTCTTAGTTTTATTTTGAAATAATGCCTTAGCAAAAGAGGTAGGGTAATTGTACTCTTCTTTATAATGTCGTCCATGTTGTCAGCTAATATTTAAAGAATATTTATGCAGTCTATATTTCACTTTGGAATATTTGAGTCACATTCTCTGCCAGACCCTGGGAATGATGTGAGGCAAATTATTAGGGTAGTGGTCCTGCCTGGCCTCCTATTTCTCACTACTATTAAATCCTGGATTAAACACTATTAGCTCTCACAGTCAACAGGTCCATAACCTTGTGAGGGCAGACTGTTCTGGCTACTAAGTTAATTACAGAAAGTCTGTATCTTTTCCTCTGCTTTTCTTTTCTGAAGCATTAGTCAGGATGAGGAGCTTCCTCGCGTTTATTGGTACCTTTCCAGGTTGAGGGAGATAATGCCTAACAAACTGCCTACCAGACACTAAAAGTGGAGTCTTATGGTTTTTTTTCAATGATTTATTGCTGTTGTGATCTTTCATTACATTCAGTCTTGTTATAAAGGGGTAGTGATTGAAGCATGAAAATGTCTCACTGTGCGTTTGTCAATATTGTCATGTACTTAAGATTTAAAAAACACTATGCTGTTTGGATACAGCTTATGTCAACAACAGAAAGTGGTTAACATGGCATCTTTAAAGTACTGTAGCCATCTAGAATAATTCATTGCACATTTTGTATTCCGACAAGGCAGTAGGGGCAAAATTCCTCTAGCTTAACTCTGCTTGTCATTTTTTTGCTCAGAATTTGGGTAGCAGACAATCTACTTTGACTGAAGAGCATACAAAGTTGTCTGAAAAATAATAATCCTTTCAAAAATGGGATAAAGGCTTCAGTGTCTGCCTATTTCTGCTGCCATGGATTAATTCTATTCCTTAAATGTTACTGACAAAAGCTACCATTCTGGGTTGCTTATGTAGATAGAGATTCTGGTGGCATTAGTGGGAGCTTTGCCTGTGTGAGGAGTGTGGATTTGGACATCTGGCTTTTTTTTTTACAAATAGAATGGAAATGATGACAATTTTGAGACCTTCAGGGCTGTTTTTAAATGATAAATCTTGATTCCAGAGAAGTCTGTGGGAGTTTTGCAATTAACTTACAAAATGTCGATGTTTTGATGACATTTAGTTACCAAATGTGGATTAATGGCACCATGGTTTAACTGCATTTTTAAGTGTGGGCCTAATGGCATAGACCTCAGTAACCCTGAGAGAGTAAATGGATACCTAAGTAAAGATTACCTTAGAATGGTTGAATAATAGCTGGACAGATATTCAGCTGACATGAATTAATTTATGAGTGCAAAATGTATACCTAGCAGGATTAGATTGTCAGAAAGGGTCTTTCATTTAAGCATATTCAAATTACAATTGTCACAAAATTCTGAAAAAATCCTATTGCAAATGCAGAAACATTTGGGCAGCCCTGCTCTGGGCACCTCTCACATAATGATATTAAGGAGCAGTGCAGTCTTTGATAGAAGACACATCATTCTTATCCTCCTGATCCTTTCTCATGTAATCAGCCTTATGCATTTAGAAGGATTATCCTCCAATCTCCCCATGTGGCGGTAAGAGGCAGTAAGTCAGGTGCCTCTTGTCAGAACAACAGCCATTGAAGAAAGCATCTTAGTGGTCAGTTAAAAATCAGCTGATCTGTTTTCTCAAATCAGTCATTCTTCTGTTTGCTCCCATGATTCCTACTTACATCTGAGGTATTTTACTATATATTGGAATGCTCTTTTCGCACATATATATACATTTTCACTTGTTTCTGAGCTTTAAAAATAGTCCTTTATTTCTTTGTGCCTGCCAACTTTTAACATGATAAAATACATTACTTTTTATTTACTTCCTGGAAAACATGGATAATTACATTGTATAAAAATTTTTATTATTTATATTGAGCTTAGGACACTGCAATGGTTTCCATCTCTAAAATGTACCAGAATTTTAAATTGACTGTAAAGGAAAATAGTGAGAAGCCAGATTGTCATCTTGTTTCTTAGCACCATTTGATTATGTTGAGCTTTTCCACATAAGACTAAAAAGAGATGAAGATGTCACCATTTGATAATATCAGGTTAGCTATTTTTTCTACAACAATTAAAGCACATTTATGTTTCCTCATGTATTTCAGAGCAGTTTCTAAAGCAGTTCTTATTCATGCATGTGTCATTTCTGTTAGGTTACTCATCATCTTAATTAACATTTGTAATAACTCTTATCACTACCATAATTAAAGAAGGTGATTCTGTGCAAATTCAATAGAAACTCTGAAAGTGTCAGAGCAGCTCTTTCTCTTTCATCTTCTTCTATAGATGGTTCTGATCAAAAGCCCTCAAAATTTGGAGCCATTTTAAATCAAAGACAGACTTGAAACTGAACATATATGTTGACATAATCTCACCTGGCTTCATTCACCTACTTATAAGGAAGCATCCTCATTACAAAAGCTGCAAATTAATTACATTCAGAGGTGCATGTATGGCAGCACAGAATGATAAGGGAGAACGCTTGCAAGCCCATACTGGAAAACAGAATAGGAGCCTGCCTTGTTCAATAGAAACACAACTACTTATTGGTCTCTATTAATCTAATATTCTCCTCCCTTATTATAGTAAATTACATTACAACTATTGTGCAAGGATACTGGAAATACCTCACTAGGCCACATGATGTGGTTCTATGAGATTTTAAGAAAAGTCTGCTACTGCTTTTCTCATGCTTTTGGTCTGGATTTTTGTCTCTGGGACATTTTTGAAGAATGATTCTGTACCACAAGCTCTGTGCAGGAAGCTGAGTAAATAAATGCACAGAAATCCATTACCCAAGAGAAGTCACTTACCTTTTTCACATCAGGTATATTAAAAAACTTTTTGGTATGAGCAACCCATCCTGCTATCCCGATGTCCAGAGGAAAAACAGTCTCATTGTCTGGATTCACCAAATTCTCCTCAAAGCTGGAAGTTGGAGTGACATTGAGAAGCCTGGTGGCTACCTCTGGAGTACCATTTCGGGAACGATAAACAAACATACTACACCGATCAGCTGCCAGCAGCTGTGCCAGCCTCTGCAGGGCCTTGTGAACTATCTTTTCCATAGTGCCTTCTTCATCCTGGATTTCTGTTAGCAGCTCAAAAAGTATGTTACACTCCTCCAGACGGGACATGTCTTTGAAGCTGACTCCTTCCTTCACATCTCCAGGGCTCACATTAAAGATACTTCCCAGCACTTCTGCTCTCATTTTTCGGTCGAAATAATCCTTGGCAAACTGGGGGTTGTTCTCCAAGTATTTTTCAACAGCATCTTTATTTACCTCGCCCATTTTTGCTGGATTGTTCTTAGGATTTCTTTTAGAACGGCATCACCAGCAAAGCAGGAGTGGTAGCAAGAAGTCCTGACTTGCTAATAGTAAGAAAACAGTACTTTGTACATATTGTATAGCTTACAGGCATAGTACATTCACCTTCTTCTGTGGCTTCCAAGCCTTCTGAAACTCTTGAGATATGACAGAAGGCACTGGCTTAGCATCTTCTTAGTGTGAGATCTTGGAGACTGCTAATTAAAGAGATGTCAGGACACTAAACCCCTGAGCATTCTTAGCTCATAAATCCTAAGGGAATAATTTTAGTGTTTTAAGCTAATCAATTAATTCTTAGACCTTATAAAATTGTCTGATGTGTAGATATGTATACCTGTGTGTTATCTGCTTCATTCACAGTATATGTATTGTACTATACACACAAAAGTTCCCATTAAAACTTAATGTGAGGAATTCCACTTAGATACTTAGCCCACGTTATACACGTACACAGATGTACACACGTGTATTTGTGAGAGGTACTTAAGGGGAGGAAAACAGAATGTTACAGAGAAAATTTTTAAATTGCAAAATTTAGTTTTCCTTGAAATAGTCAGGAGATGATGGAAATTGAATTACTAAAAGTAAATAAATATACATGCATAAAATGAGTGAAATCCTAAAGACCTTACAAAAGTCTGAGCTTGCTCAAGTGATTTACCGAGGTGAAGACAGAGTAAAATAACTAGAATTTGACTCAGTACAGCCACATACGATTTTTTTTTTCAAAAATACATAGCCTAAAAGAAAGAGTGAAATCTGAAAATGGATTGAATTCAAACTAAGTTCAGGACACAGTAAAATTTTTATTCTGTAAGCATAAATAACTGGACAGGGTCCTGCAATTCATGTAGTTTCTTCTGTCTTGTTCAGAAAAAGTGGGAGATCTCTGCTTTCTTAAAAGGCAGAAGAAAGGTAATAACTGCCAGATGGTGGGCAAAGAGGGAATCCTGAGTCTGGCTGTAGCTTTATAACATGTTTGAAGTTTCCTACCATTGAAAGTTCAGCATTACTCACATGAATGGAATTACTCACATGTGTTGAATTTTAGGAGCAAACACCCCAGGGCTACGTGAGTGAGAAGGCGGAGTTTAAGTTGAGTACTAACTATGACAGCAAATTATCTATGTTAATTGAAACAGATCTGAATTTCAACACAGTAGAAGGGCTGCAATACAATTAATCTTATTTCTATTTGTGGCATTCACATTTATCAGAGAGCAGAAAGAGATTCTTGATATAACGAAAACAGACCATATACCCTTTGGAAATTCTTAATTTGAAAAGAGAAAGAGTAATTGTCAAAGTACAACTTCATCTGTCTGCTAGAGGCCACAGTGTGTCAACATCCATTTTTATCAACAGATCTAAAAGAATCAACATGCGCAACTGACACTGATCCTCTCATGCATAAAGAACAGGTCAGTGATTGGTCTGTAATGGCAGCTAATTCAATACCTTAGTTTTCCCTCTGACTGTGATATGAGATGCTGTGTAAGACACTAATTTTTGCCAGACTGCAGTTGCCATGAAGATTTAAAAATGTGTATGAAAATCAGCAAGGTATGGGCATATTCTGGCCTGGTTTCTTTTCTCTGTCTGGGCTACTCACCCCTAGCAGACTGAGGGCCAGCAGAGGACCCTCTCTGGTGGATGTATGAGGTTGCAGGATCTTCTTTACAGGTGTGAAGTGCTGATACTAACTTTGTGGCAGGAATGTACAACTGCAGCACAGCAAGTTGTTCTCACCGCTGTACGCGTGTATGGTTCACAGGAAAGCAGCAGAAGAAATGCACATATGTCTTAGTCTTTGAATAGTTTTTTTCATAATTTGATCAATACATATAAAAACAATAGACTTGAAAATATTTTCATATTTTTTTACACATAGAGTTAAATTATTTCTCTTAATGTGTCATGTTCCTAATTTGTAGCTTAGTACTTTTCATGCTGCTCTTTAAAAAAGAGGATGTGAAATTGTGCGATGGAATAGTAATATTTTTTTGCATTACTTGTTTGGTCATATATTCTTACTGACTTTGGAACGTTCTACATAGTAGTTTCTTTGAAGTTGTCATAGTTTAGCCCCACTCATGATCAGACTACGCAGTCTCTCACTTACTCCCATCACCCTCCGAGAGAATAGGGAGAGATAATATAACAAAAAGGCTCAAGGTTTGAGATAAGGACAGGGAGAGATCATTAAAGTCACTGTTACAGGCAAAACAGACTCGACTTAGGGAAAACTATTTATTTATTATTATTAATAAAACCAAAGCAGGATAATGAGAAAGAGAACACACCAACTTCCCCCCACCCCTCTCTCTTCCTAGACTTAACTTTATACTCAATTATCTCTACCTCCTTCCCCGCCTCAAGTGGCACAGGAGGGAATAGGGGATGGGGGCTGCAGTCAGTTCATCACTTGTTGCTTTCCACCGCTCCTTCCTCCTCGAGTGAAGAACTCCTCACATTGCTCCTGTGCTCCAGCGTGGGGTCCCTCCTACAGTCCTTCACAAACTGGGTCATTTTTCCACAGAGTGCAGTCCCTCAAGAACCAGCTGCCCCAGTGTGGACCCTCCACTGGCCGCAGCCTCCTTTGGGCATCCACCTGCTCCAGTGGATCTCTGCTGGCCTCCGTGGGCTGCAGGGGGGACAGCCTGCTTCACCATGGTCATCACCACAGGCTGCAGGGGAATCTCTGCCAGGAGCAGCATTATAGAATCATAGAATCATAGAATGGTTAGGGTTGGAAGGGACCTTCAAAGGTCATCTAGTCCAACCCCCCTGCAAGGAGCAGGGACATCCCTGACTAGGTCAGGTTGCTCAGAGCCTCATCCAGCCTGGCCTTGAACGCTTCCAGAGATGGGGCCTCCACCACCTTTCTGGGCAACCTGTTCCAGTGTTCTATAACCCGCATCGTAAAAAATTTTTTCCTAATTTCTAATCTAAATCTACCCCCCTCTATTTTAAAACCATTACCTCTCGTCCTATCGCAACAGGCCCTACTAAACGGCCTATCCCCATCTTTCTTGTAGGCCCCCTTGAGGTACTGGAAGACCGCTATTACTCCTCCCCCTCCTTGGCATCTGCAGCCATTCCTCTTCTCACAAGAAATTCTTCACAACCAGCAGGCAGACGCCTCTCAGGTTCTCTCCACAACTCCTCTCTTCATTTCTTGCTGCTGGGACGGGCCGAGTCGAGCCCAGATGGCCGCCCATCTCGTGCCTCCTCCTCTCTGCCCCTGCTTCTGCTTCTTCTCTTTTTCTTCTCATGCCCAACTGTTCTTACAAATGATAAATTACACTACTTGTATTTTGAGATAACAAATAAAGATAATATTTTAATTAGGCAGTACTGTGAGGTGATAAGTCTTTCTTCGTAACAAAATATTTCAGATATAGCTGGGTTGTCCTATAATAATTCTTAAATAATCAAACCAATTTTTAAATTTTTCTTTATTTAGATTCACTCTTACAATTGCACTCTTGCTCTGTGAAGTGTTTGTGAAATGACATGCAAAGAGGTATCAGAAACTAATTGAAGTTATTTATGAAGTTTTTGTTTGGAAGACAGATAAGTTGGCTTTTTTTCAATAATTGCTCTATTAGTCATGTTATGTTTCATCATGAACTTTATGCACATATTGATTAATCATGAATAATTAAGGCAAACAAAGTTGAATTTATTTGATAGAAATTAAAATGTAGTTTGGTACATAAATGTGCCTTACATTTATGGAAGTCCTCATTTTAGATTTAACAAAATACAGTGTATTTGTATTGATGCCTTTTGTTTTTCTCATTATAATATTTTAATGAATTTTCTAAATTAGACAATTTGAACATTTCAGAGCACTAGTGTTGTAACAAATTTTAAATTTTCTGTGCTGGAATAAGACATTTATTTTCTGTTCTATCTCCTTTACTCTCATTTTCCAAACCACCACACTACAGAACATTTTATCTTTAGTAATGCTAATTCCATTTGTATTTAGATTTATTATAAGAAACGATAACAAAAAATAATTTCACATTTCTGGCACTCTCAAACATGATTTTGCTATAATCTTTCATAGCAATTTTTTAATAAGATCACCTGTTAAGAAAATATATTTTAACATATATATCCATGGAGGTTTAACACTGGAGACTAATCTTGCACAGTCATTTTTACTGCCCTTTTAAGGGCAAAAATAATATGCATTTGGCTTTGATTCTTTTCCATGTTGACCTGATTTGATTTAAAAACATGATGAGCTGGGTGCTGTATTTTTCAAATTGTTTTAATTTCAGAGAATATCAGAAATACCTGTGCTTTGTGATTTTAATACATATGATGCCATTTGCCTTTGATGTTCATAGAACTACTCCAAACTATTTATGGAGTAGTTCTTAGTAGCAGACCATTCCTGAGCCCCTGTGATACATGGAAGCTCCTAAGAAGGATAACTGACAGACGTGGTCATTTAAATAGATTCAAGCAGCATGTAAATGTCAAAGGTATTTCTAAGGTTTCCCAGTTCAGCTCAGTGCTTGTATCTGAGCATCTCTCTCAGTCTTGATAGCAGTTGATGTGGTTCATTCAGTAAAGATTTTCTGAAGAAACACAGATCAAATGTGTTTAATTCAATTACATGGCTTTTGATGTGGATAATTTTCTGCTGACTGTATGGACATTGGATATTCATATGTATAATCCAATAAATTAATATTCTGTAATACTACTGATTTTTTCTAAATTATTAGGTTGTGAGAATGGATTCTGTACGTATTTACAACAGGTACTGTGTGCCCCTAACACAGACAGTTTTTGGCACTGAGATGTTTTGGTGTCACTGATCTGGTATGCTTTGGGGACCTTCATAAACAACCTGAACTTTCATGTTTCTTTTAAAGTAATTATCTGTCCCTTTTCTTACAAATGTAATCTTAAAAATGCAAGCACTGAAGATAGTAAGTTAGCTGCTTTTTCCATAGGGCTGCTAGTTTTCATGATCACTTAAAACTACCAATGATTAGCTCTAGGGGTTCGTGAAATAAGTAATCAATAGAGATTTTAGCTTCTCGGGGAGAGTTCCTGAAGTAAATTGCCAGTCTAACATGAAGGGATTAACCTGGGTTGCCAGATGCACTATAGCTTTGACCATGAGTGTGTGTTTCTTGGCAGCTTGGTGTGAATTTTAGTATAAAAACTGAGCAACGGACAGCAGCCTTTTAATCTCATCCACTCTCACATTTACTCCTCAGTGATGTTAGCTTACCTGACTATTTTTTATTACTGAGAATATTACGAAGCACCATGGAGAAGGGTCCGATTCTGTCTTCTTCGTACCCTCCTGCCAGATATTTATACACTTTATAAGATCCCCCCAAGCCCTCTGCAGGCTGAACAGTCCCAGGTCTCTCATCCTCTCCTTTTTTTTTTTGTCAGATTCTCTTATTGCCCAGTGATCTTCATGGCTCTTTGCTGGACTTCCCATGTCTTTCATCATTCATAATTTAAAGCTCTCCTCACCAGGCTGGCCAGCCTGTTGGCGAACTTTAGGTCTTTGCTTTGAGTTGTTTCCATTTCAGTAATACATCTAGAAAAACATTTCAATTTAGAATCACTATCCTCACAAAGGTTTGCTAAAGAGAATAAGGGTACCATTTTAAACTAGGTTTGTTTAAATACTGTTTATAAAGAGTACAATGTAAGTTTACTCCTTAAGCAGAATGTCACATCATTAAATTACAAAAACAGGTAGCACACAGGCAGGCATGGTGCAAGGGCCAAGCTTTTCAATTTAATTCTGTCCTTGACCTCTATACTCAAGAGTGCCACCACGGGGAACAGTTGTGATGGTGACAGTGTACACAGTTGTCCCTTACAAACAATACAGAGCTCCTTGGCTCAGCTCATGCCATTTGTTGTCACTTGTAATATGAGGCTGGTTCCATACATAGGGCAGTGGCTACGCTAGGATCCCCTGCTCTGTGCATGCAGCAGTCATTCATTCCCCTGCAAAATCTGCCTCTGAGAGTTTAATGGATACCCACCTTTGTGAATGGCACTCTATAAATAAATAACCATAAGAAGACAGCAAAAAGTCTTTCAATCTGTATGCAGCCTGGCTGGAAATGGATGCTCCATTTCCTATTACCAGTTCTTTGAGCCAGCTTTCTCCTAAGAGCTAGACTTATTATTTTGACCACAAATAAAATTCTAGTTCTTTTAATACTTAAAGCTTCACTGTTGCGGTGTTAAAAATATTTTAAATAGTAATTTGACTCTCACTTCTTCCTTTTTATTATAAAGTCATAAATGAAACTAAAATTACTCCGACAAAGTTTTTTTCTGTCACTTCCTTTGAAAATCTGACCTTTTCTATGTATTTTTTGCTGCTATTCCTCATGGAAAATATTGCAGAATTTTACAGGCAATTAATGTAAAAAATATTTCAATCACAGAATCACTGCCTGAAGCTAGCCACTTTTCTAGCCTCAAAATTCAAAGGTAGAAGACTTTTTCCCCATTCAATTAAATAAGGTTCCAAGAAATACAAACTGACTTAAAAGAAACTTTCTATAATATTCAAAATATTATAGCTGCCAGCTTCAAACATTGGAATGGGAAGTCATATATGAAATTTATCAAGCTTGGAGTTGAACTTAGCACAAGTTTTGTAAATGTATGCTTTACATTAGAATTTATTTGCATGTTTATGTGTTATCAATATTCTAAATTTAATTGTCTGAGCTTTCCCAGAGACCAGCAATCATTTGATGCCATTGACTTAATCTATGTACATTGCTCTCAGAATCAATTTACATTCTGGCCCAAATTCTATTTTTTTCTGTTTGCCTGAGAAGAACAAATCTGCGAGGGGTGTATTCAGGTTCCAAAGATCTGGATGAGGATCACTTGCTGGCATAATTTCTCAATCAAACCCATAGCCTAAATCAATCCAAATGATGATTAACTGAGGCAAAGTTTACACTGTTTATGAGTTTGCATAGTTGTGCTGGCATAGCTACATCTGTTAGGACTGAGAAAAAAATCACCCTTGAATTGCCATAACAATGCAAGTCTGCCAGCAACCTTCCATAGATGTAACTGACAACAGAGGAGCCTTTTTGCCTAAAAAGCTTATCTCATTGAACCAAAGAAGTGCTTTAGCTGTATTTGTGAAAGGACTTCATTAATGTAAACTATGTCTCAGGAGGCAGACTTGGAAGTACAGCTACACCAGATGAGGCATAGAGCCAAATTTTTACTCTTTAACCTTCAAATTTTACTGACTTGCCCAGGTCCTCTTCTGCAATTGTTGAAATCTAACTGGGAAATACTGATGTGACTTCACTGTAGTTGCACTCCCACAAATCCACAATGATAACAGTTCAAAAGAAGAGTTTTCTCAAGCGCTGCCTAGAGATTGTAGAGATCTCAGACTTGAGGAGCTGAATGAATTAAAAGTTATAATTACTAAGTCTCTGCCAGGCATCTCCACCAGATACGAGTTGCCAAACATTGCAGAGATCAGTGGGGACACACAATTAAAGAAATGCTGTGTCATAGCTAGTACAAAATGACATGTTTCTGGTTTATTTCTGTTGATGACCTCAGATTAATTTAAGAGACTGTAATGACTCTTTCACATATTTAGAACTGATCTTATTAAAAATTATTAACAGAAGTAAATTTTTGTTTCAGTGAAACCTGCATTGGTCTCCTGTCTATAAAACTGCTGAGGACAACACGCAGTAAGTATTATGGGACTACTGACCTAGATTTTCAGAGATTATCAAATCTCATCATGTTTTGATTTTTTTGGATGACAGACAGTAGACACCTTTGAAAACCTCTGCCATAGAATTTTCATGGGTAATTATGTTATTGACAACATTTTATAGGAATAGATTTGATCCTGAAAGAATCTTTATGGGAACATAAAGCAGTATGAGATTTTTGAGGAGGACAAACTGAGGAGAAATAGTATAATAATTGTTTTATTTGGTATTAAAGGAAGTAAAAGATTTAAAGGTAATAAATTAAGCTATAATCTCTCTTCTTGCTATCAGTCATGTGAGATACTGAACAAAAAATTCCATGTTGATTTTAACCTTGTAAGTATGATGAATTAATATATTAAGACTAGTGAGTGTTTTGTAAAAGTTTTATAAAAATGCATATATATAACTGGCATCACCATTGCCAGGGGCTGCAGCAAGGTTCTAAAAGCACCAGAGGGATATAGATTGCTGTTTCTTTTTAGTCTCTGTAGGAATTAGCAAACTTGAAAATCTTAATTTAAAAATTGAGATGTTGACTTATTGAAAAACTACTGTTGAAAGTTTCAGAACAATTAATATGCATCAACCTTTCCAGTTACTTGTGTTAAATATGTTCTTTACTCCAAATAAAAGCTTAATATTAAACATAATGGAATTTTTAGTGTCTGATGTCATCCAGGGAATCAAAAGCAGATTTGGAACAGCCCTGCACATGTGATGTTTGAGAAAGTGAATAAAAACATACCATCTATGCAAAAAGGCTCCAATACAAAGTAGAAAAGAAAGAATGACAGATAAATCAAACAGACTGTGCCACTGTTTGCATTACATATGAAAAAGACTGTAAAGGGCATCAACAGTAAAAAGTTTAGTATTTTTGTGAATATATGAAAAGAATAGAAGGCTGAAGTAAATTTCTGGGAAAGGCCACGCTGAATAAATTGGTTTAATTCTGTACATCAGCCACTATTGAGGTATTTTTTATATACTACATCTGTATCTCCATATTTAAATTATATTTTTGCTTGATTCTTAAAGTAATTAACACAGACCTTTCAACGAACAGGCTTCTGCCTTTATTCTTTCAAAACTGGGAGGTGAAAAAAAATAGGTGAATTAGTTCTCTTGGTAACAATCATTCCTATCCTGCTCTGGTTACATGTCTAGAAAATAATTAACAGGTTTTCTCTAAAGCTTCCTAAAGATGTTGAAACTATAGAACAAATATTGACTGACAGGCAGCAAAACTTGCCTGGACAGGTAAAAACAATAATGGTTTATATAACTGAAAATAGTTTGCCAAAAACAGAAGAGAAATTCTGGAAGCTCTGATTTAAAATTCGTGTCAAAAGGGCCAGTTGTAGTGCATACGTGCACTCAGGTATTTCCAGGCCACACATATGTCCTGCCACCTTTGCAGTTACACACAAAAGTGCTCTTTTGCCTTCCTGGAGATTTGCAGGGCCCCAGTTCCTGTCCCTAGGAGCTGATCATGAGATGGTTTAGCAGCAGAGGCAGCCTTTGGCAAGCAAGAGGGAACGAGTCATGAGGACCTGAAGAGGTTCTGACATGACCAGGCTTTCAGAAACATTAGCAGAAATGTGCAAGTATGATGTTTGCCACTGTTTATCAGGGGAAGAGAGGAAAGGAATTTGGGGAGGAGGTGGTGGAAACAAGTCTGCACCTTGTAACTGGGTTGAGCACATTGGGTAAGAAGGACTTTTGACTACAGTGTGTAAAATCAGAGAAGAGTTGGAGGCAGCTTACTCTCCCTTGTGCAAAGATGGAATGCCTCTCTTTTCCTTTGTTCTCCCCACACATGTGTACACCTCTTCCCCAGATGTGAGCTCTGCCATTGGGTTAGGAAAATCAAAGAGAGGCATTCGCTCCTAGCGCCCGCTTGGCTACAGGTCAGGGTCAAAGACCACCTGAGCCCATGGGTGTTACACAAGAGGCTGTTGTGAAGGGGCCCCAGCCTGCAGCATGCATCCACCCGCCTCCCTACTCCCCCTCCAATGCTTGCTTTGTACCTCAGGGGGTTGCGAAAGCCTCAGGACTACATAAAGCATTCCCTGTCTGGGTGCCCCGCCACCACCATCAACTCGTGGGCTCTTAAGAGGCTACAGGGACTGGCACTGTCTGTAAGGGACCCTGCTGTGGTGGGCTGGGGACAACTAGGCACCTGGCATTAGTGAAAGCTGCATGATGGCCTGGGGACCTGTCAGGGCAGCCTTCTTCCCCTCTCTTCTTGTGTGACAGAGCCTGTTTCTGATGCTATTCTCCGTTTGCTGTTGCTGCAGGGACGGGATGGCCCACATGGAGAGATCTCTGGCTTGGCTGTTGCTGCTGGCACTGGCCTTGCTGGGCAGCAGCACAGCGGAGCGGGACTGCCGAGTAAGCAACTTTAAAGTCAAGGAGAACTTCGACAAGACCAGGGTAAATTTTCTTTCTCTCCTGGATCTGTGATGTCTTGCCTAACTCCCTTTCCTAGGCTACAAAATCTGGCATTCAGTAGCACCAGAGTGTTACATTTTCACTCAGAGTCACTGCAATACTGAGAAACAGCAGAAGTGTGTGATGTTGCCCACACCTCCATAGATGCTGGATCCTGATGCATCTGATAAAGGAATATTGCAGAAACTGAGGTTTAGCAGACTGGTCTCAAACTGTATGATCTAAACAGAAAAGGAGTGTAGTGACTTGGCTGTTTCTATAAAAAAAAAATTAACACTGGTGTTTTCAGGCACCATTGCAAGGAAAAAAACTTTTATACATAGATCTCTTATCCTCTTCCCACCAAATTTTGTATTCTAAATACTGGAGAACTGCAGATACAAATAAGACACCAAAAAATGTCAGTTATTTCACAAACCTTGGCTGCACTAGGACATACTGGTGAGTTCGTGCTGTTTGCTGTTGGAACAGCTAGATTTGTTTCTTAGGAACAACTTTGAGGCATAGTGTCAAAGATCTGTATGTCCTCCCCTCTGTGACCTCCCCTAGTTTGTAATGTCTGTTTGTAATGTTTTCCATACTTCCAGGTCTAACTGCAGCCTTTCTTATTTCCTTGTAGTACAGTGGCACCTGGTATGCCATGGCAAAAAAAGATCCTGAGGGGCTGTTTCTGCAGGACAATGTGGTAGCCCAGTTCACTGTAGATGAGAATGGACAAATGAGCGCCACTGCAAAGGGCAGAGTCAGGCTCTTCAAGTAAGTTGCTTGCAATCTTTTTCTTGTTCTGTTTCCCTAAGTTTCTCCTTTGCTTACTGGTGCTCTAATCCTACCTGCTGTCCCTGTGCTAGTCATACAGCCACACTGAATTGGTGCTGTTAGGTTTGAATGTGATATTTTCTTCCTCTCTGGCTACAGTAACTGGGATGTTTGTGCTGACATGATTGGCTCTTTCACTGACACAGAGGATCCTGCCAAGTTCAAGATGAAGTACTGGGGTGTTGCCTCTTTTCTGCAGAAAGGAAGTGAGTACTTAGCTATACAAGATGCAGTACTACTTGGGAGCCTAGTTATGTCATCCCCCCTGCCCCTTGCTGGGGAAGGAAAAAGTTGGATTTTTTAAAAGACACTTTAAACACATAATAATTATCATACAGGAAAGCCTTAATGTGAACAAGGTAATCACTATATTTTTTTAATGGAACAGCTGGTTGGCTTTCTTTAAACAAGTCAAGACTAGGCCTTTGTATGTTATTGTATTTCTTCTGTTTGTTACCCAACAATATAATCAAGTGTCACTGTTAGGAAAGAAATGAAAAGCAGATGAAGTATTTTAAGTCTTGTTTTAGTTCAGAACTCAGATACCAGATGCTTCTGTTCTCTCTGAAAAGCCTAACATCAGACTTGATCAAGCAGGGAAGAGGACTTTGCAATTGTTATTTTGCTTGGTCTTGTGTCTGCAAATGTACAGTTTTATCTGTTTTAAGAAACAAATATGATCTGGTGTGTGTGTATATATATATTCATATTTTCCTGTCATCTGTCACAACCTATGCAAAATTTGTTGATTGAGCCAAGTAGAGATTCAGACACTTGTAGCTCAGGACATTTCATGGATTGTTTCCAAGAGAAGCAGGTAGAGTTTGGCAGTGATTGGAGCTCCATTCCTTCCAAAACCACAGTTACAAAGAATGCTTTGGATGTCAATTGCTCTTGAATTGTTGCTGAATCTCCTCACAGCATGCTGCTGAATCTTGTTTGCATGGGTACTTCAGATTGCTCGCTGACCGCAGATTCTACCTTTCTAACAACTGCGGTCTGCACCCACAGAAGAGATGAGGAGGAGAACATTCAGCGTCACCTTCACCAGCGCAGACATAGTGCAAGGGAGTATCTTTTGGTCCAGGAGAGGAAGGTGCAGGGATTACACTTATTACTGCAAACTCCTAGGTTTGCTTCTGTTAGCACAGGGTGTTTGTGTGACCAGGTGTTTATCAGATTACCTAGCTAAATAGTAAAGAATTCTCTGAAGTTGTAACTGTGTTTTGAAAAGAGAGTTTGTGTTAGAGCTTGCAGCAAATACACTTTTAGCACACTTGGAGACTGCATGAAAACCTTTTTTCTTAAACAAACAGTTTAAGTAATAACCCTAGTAGGAAAATAGTTATGGTTTTTAGTAATCCGGAGCATGACTATCATGACCAAGAGCACATTTAACTTCTCTATTTGTTTTTTTTAACTATTTCCTGTCTGACTGTTCCCTTTTTTGGTTAAAACTTTCTTTATACTTCATGGTAGCTACTGTAATACACAGTCCTTTTTTGTGTTTGTTGTTACATTATATAATGATGTTCAGACATGGATTTACAAGGTATTTATTAGCATTTCTTCATGCTGCTTTTTTTCTGTGCCCACGTTAGAGGAGAAGCTAGTAGTGCCAACCATTTCCTCTTCATTCCATCTCTGTCCCTGATAAATATGCTTATTTTATTAAAAAAAAAAATCCCTCAAAACATGGAATTAAATACTGAACACAGGAATAAACAAAGAGTTAATCTGTTATAATTTATACCAGTCTTCATGATATTGTTTTCTTTACAGAGTTATGGCAGCAATCTCTTTAGATTTACTAGATTTTACTTGTGTTTCTAATACCTTTGCTTCTTTGCTATGGTTTCTTCCAGATGATGATCACTGGGTAGTGGACACAGATTATGACACGTATGCTCTTCATTACTCCTGTCGCCAACTAAATGAAGATGGCACTTGTGCTGATAGCTATTCCTTTGTGTTCTCACGAGACCCCAAGGGATTGCCTCCAGAGGCACAGAAAATTGTCCGACAAAGGCAGATAGACCTCTGCTTGGACAGAAAATACAGAGTTATCATTCATAATGGTAAGAACATTTTTTTCTGAATATTATTTCAGAGTTTAATGACTAAAGCACTGGGAATCTCTTGCTCAGTGAACAGCAAACACGTGAAGTCTTTTACATAGTGGCTGTAATATTGTCTTTCAAAAAATGGGGCTTGTAGTAAGTTATTTCCGACTTTTATTTCCCTTCTCTGAAGGAGAGCTAAGGTGTATAGCTTTTTATGCGGCATATCACATCAGCTGAAACAATAATTAGAGGAAGTTGTAAAACAATTAAATAAATGTAGTATGAGTAAACATAGTAAGGATAAACTTCATAGTTGCTGTAAAAATAAATTTTGTCTCTTTAATCAGAACTCTTTGCCTTTCTCAATAAAATAGTTGTTGGAGAGAATAGAATGTATTTTCCAAAACTTATTTGAAAAATTCTTCTTAAAAGCCTTTCAAGGAAAATTAGAAGTCTTTGAAAGGATACCTTATAGCAGACCCTATCTCACAGGTCCCCATGCCAACCGTTTCACAAAGGATTGTGAAAGAGGGACATATCCCTCATACTGAAAGTATAACCCTATGTTGAGTCATATATTTAGGCTGAGCTTGCAACATAGGGAAGGATACAGATTAGCTCACTTGTGCTCAAGTACATTAGAAAAGGCCAAACGATAATTTATGCTACTTTAATCAATTATGTAGAAGAAAACGTAAAATACTTACTGATAAAGATTACATCCAGAATGGGCAATAGTAAAGAATGAAGAAGAGAGATCAGAATATTTAGGACAAATGAAACAGTAGTGTATTGTCCCTACCACCCGCCCCCACCCTCGCATTCTGGAAGACGTGATATCTACAGAAGACTTGACTGAATGTGAATCAGCTGAATGTAAACTCCTAATGTCATGCTGTGACCAAAAGAGTTAATGTGATTCTTGGATGCATAAACCAATGATGCAAAAGATGAATTCAGAGACTCATATGAGACTATTGTGCTTAGCATAGGTCTGCTTGCTACGTCACATTTCATGGTAATCATAACTGGAAAGGGTACCGAGGCTGAATTAGAAGTTTCAAAGAAGAGCAGAGAAAATGACTGAAAGTTTGTGAAATGTGTCCTCTAGTGAGTGCTTCAAAGACCTTGATCTTTTCTCATTAGAAAGAGGTTAAAGGCTGTCCTGAGCAAAGTCTGTGCTTGCCCACACAAGCAATGGGAATTGGATAATAAAGCACTTGCAAACATAGGAATAATAAATTAAAATGGATGGAACTTTAAACTGGACACTTTCAGAGCAGAAATAAATAGCCATTTGTTTAACTCCAAAGGTCATTAACCTTTGGAACAGTTTACCAAGAGCTGCTGTATGTTCCTCATCACTGAAATCTGTAAATCAAGATTAAAGGCTTTTCAAGAATAAACTGAGATTGACTGAAGGAACTTTTGTGTATTATAAAGAAAGTCAGAACAGATGAGCACAGTCAGCTCTTGTGGCTCTATTACCTGTTCATCTGATCTATAAACAAAGAGTAATATATTGCCACGTTGTAAAGTAGGGATGCTGATAACAGATTGCCTGAAAGATCTGCTAAGGTGGGTGGTGTTCAGAATACTGATTAGTGACCTGGGAAAAGTGCCTGACAACAATGAAAATAAAAATTTTGTCTTGAATGAGGATTTGGAGACAACATGAAAGACATGAGATTTAAGGCAGTCAAGACTAAGAGACATCATAAATGCAAATGAAATTGGCTTTTGTGCATGATGTGTATGATTGCATAAAGGGTAGGATAGAAAAGAAACTGTCATTATATAAATTGATGATATTTTCTTGTTTTGGATGCTGCACTACTTGCTCTTCAGATGAAGTACAGCAAGAATAAAACTTTCTGAGGATGAGAAAACAAAATAATGAAATTATTAGGGATGTTTTTGTTTATATCTTAGATAAAGTGTAGATATACAGCTGTTGTGCTGTGGCTTTAAGAGGTGTGTGTTGTGGTGGTTCCTTGCATTTCTGTCAAACTCAGAGAAGTACTATGCCACTACAAAATCAGGATATTGGGCTAGTCCCAGTACTGGTCTGATTCAGCATGGTGGAATCTGTGTTTCTATTATTTCTACACTATATGAGACTTGCAAGGCAATAAATGTATTGTCAATCTTTGCAAGGAAGTGTAAACCAAAAAGAAAAATCTAATATATTAATTTATTCATAATTTGTGATATAACTTTTTCAAATATCTCAGAACTTCTATATAATAGCATGCTTGTGGTTTTCCACAGAATATAGAACCAATAGTGTAATTTAAAAATAATATTTGTTTTTTGAAAGTTCAGCCTTCTTTGACTTCCTAAACTTAGTTTAAAAGTTGATCATTTTGCCTCTAGCTTATTACAGAAATACCAAATCTACCAAGTTGCACCAAGTGCTGTATTCTTTGTCTGCCATCCTAATTTATATTCAGATGTCAGGTGTTGAGTGCAGTGTCTGATAAGACTGTATGAATACTGTTTGTAAATGAAAAATAGTAGCCTGGGTCCTTAATGCTGTCTGCTTTTTACTGAGGATTATGCCAGAATTGATGAGCCCAGCACCAAAGTATAAATGAAACTTAGAGCCAGCAATTTGCATTTTTCCCTTAGTGTGATCAGGACCTGTAATTACCATAGTGTTAGTTGATTCTGAATTCTCCAGTATCATTAAGCCAAAGTTCCTGCAAAGCAAGTACATTTGGGAATGTGAGAAGGATTGTAAGCTAAACTGAAAAGAAACATTTATTGAAAGCTTTATATGAGAAACTCTTACAAAATTCATTTAATTCCATATGTGTGGATTGGAAGCCTTGCTACTTTAGTTTTAATTCTGCTACTTAGAACTACAGAATTAGTAGCAAAAAAAGCCAACTTCAATTGTCTGTACTGACCTGCATTCCATTGTTACTGTGATAAAATTCTGACTGACATTAATAGATGCTGCAAGAATAGGTGTGTATCTGTTTCTAATTGTGCATACTCTGCCTATGTCTTGAGACAGGACATTACTTTTAAATTAATACTTTTAAAATTAATACTGTACTGAAATTAAGTTCCCCAAAAAACCTAATAGATACACAAAACTTACCTTGATGGAAAAAAAAAATCTAAAATATCTGTTGTTTGTATATTGGCTCTTTAAGGCAAAAGAGCAGCCTAGGAAATTACGAGGGTTTTG
This sequence comes from Chlamydotis macqueenii, assembly GCF_036417535.1. Classification (NCBI taxonomy): domain Eukaryota; kingdom Metazoa; phylum Chordata; class Aves; order Otidiformes; family Otididae; genus Chlamydotis; species Chlamydotis macqueenii. Next base: position 22,365,737 of record NC_141562.1, read on the forward strand.
GTTGTAGCTTACATTGCATTTCTGACAGTAGCTCCTTTCCAAATATGGATCAGGCTATGATACACTTAATCTCTCAGAGTAATAGCTCAGGTTGCTTTAAGTTATGCAAAGTGAGTGTGGATATCACAGTGAGACTACTTGTAAATACAAGATGATGTCATGTTAGTAGAGTTAAAAGCTGAATCTGCTGCTAGCATTTGCTAGAAGCAAAAATTGTGAATCAGAGAGTGGTATATTCCTTCAGCTAATTTTAATTTTTATTAGAAGTTTTGGAGGTCAGGAGATTCTTATTTTGTTGAAAGACAAATTAATGATTTTTAAAAGGTAAATAATTTGAAGCTTGTTAAAGTAAATAAATAACTCTTTTATCACTGAACTATCCAGTACCTTGTTTGCCAAAGTATTAAAATGCTTAGGACAGATGTAACAGACTGGATGAACTCGGGTTGTGTTTGAGTTGAAAATTCTTTGGAATTATAAACTGCAGAGCAAGGCACTGGCATTATCGTTACAAGTAACAGACTGCTGGACTCAAGAGCATTTTAAAGACATTAGATATATATGCATTTTAAATTTGCTGAAAGTTTGTATATTTTAATTTTGTCTAGTGTGGTTTAAAAATGAAATTTTGGTTTTTGTGTGTTTCAGGATTTTGCTCTTAAGAAGATCCAAAACTATGGAAAGAAACCATATAACAGCACCATGGATGTAAATTTAACACATTGATCGAGTGTTGTCTTGAAAACCTTTTAAATAGCTTCATTTAGATTTTGAGTATATTTATCTGAGCTATGTAGCTCACCTTGTTAAGACACCAATGAAACATTTTAATAAACTTGGATTACAGGGGATGCAAATTGTTTGTATGCATGTCTGTACATAAGTAGACATCGGTTTTCTTAGTAAACCATTATCTTAATGCACTATTTTGAATTGGTGACAGATTATTATAATTAAGAATTTAATCTTTCTTTTTTAGTGGTTTCAGTTTCTGACTAAAAGAGTTTTAATTAAAAAAACCAAAATATATATATTTGCTTTCTAAAACTTTTAATTTATTCTCAAATACAATGTCATCTTTTTTTTCTAGGAAATACTGGAAACTGTTCCAAATAGCATTTTAGAAAGGAGGAAGGAATTTCAGTGACCCTATATATCACTGATTAACTTTATTATATGACTACTGAAGACATTAAAAATATGCATCTTTTTTAGAGAACTCTTTTACACACAACAAGTAAACATTTCTTTATTTATAAATTAACAGGCATTATGTCCATATTTTTAATTTGAGATGGAATAAAATTCACTTGGTGACTGAACCAATTCACTTGGTGATAATACATCTTGTTTCCTACACACACTTGGTTAGTCTGCTCAAACCTATGTTCAGGCAGTCAGTTATCTAAGTGTATAACTAAATGCCTTTTTAAAATGAGATTTAAAAAAAAAGAGCAGATACTTTCTGAGAATATACATTTTCACTAGAAAGTTAGTCTCTCTTACTCAGTAGAAAATAGACTAAAAATTAATCAGGTGCCCTTTTGATATAGATTCACTATAAATTCATTGAAGTGAATTATATTTATGCCAACTGAAAATGTACCCTCACAGAAATTAATTTTTCTGGTAAGTACTTATTTCAGCTATTTTATATTCACCAAGTTCACTGCTATATTCTATTTATTACAGTGTAATTGGAGAATTCAATCCATTGGATGCAATTATCCAAATCTTACAGAGGCAAAGCAGTGAGGTCAAAAGAATTTTACCTGCAGGAATTAAAAATACAGATTTAGCTTTTTATTCCTTCTCCAGCATATAATACTGTAACATAGTGACCTATTCAACCTGGGATAGCATAGACGTTAACATCTAAAGATGGCACTTTAAATAATTATCTGGTAATGAAAGACAAATTTGGTTGTTCACGGTTACTTCTTCTTGCAGTGGTTTCTGTACCACCCCTATGCCTTACAGGGTTCCCTGTACAACAGAGAAGAATTTTGTGACATTTACGTCTGAAATGGGCAACATTATACAAAACTGGATTGACAGCAGAGTTGGCAAAAGTGAATAACATTATCCAGAAGAAAGATGATGGCAAAATATTGAAATTTTGTTTGTTGTTCTGGACTAAAATTAAAAGAATAATTATGATAATTGGGCTCCACATGATGAAGAAAGAGATCATCAACAGAAAGAGGGCTCGGAATAGTTTGTAGTCTTGCTGGGAAACACGAATCTGATGATTTTCTGAGTAGGCTAAGCTAGCATTTAAACTCCTTCTTGATGCTTTTGTAATCTGCAGTAAAAGAGAAGAAACATAGAAGAATTATTAACACATTTTTACAAATGCAAAAATAAATTTTGCACATGATGTTTCTATTTTGAAAAGTGACTACAAAAAAGGCATTGCAGAATTTCATTTTTACTTTTTGTCAATGGTTCAATTTCAAACATTCTCACTTTACTAGCTTTTTTTCTCCCTTTCAGCTGTGAACTCACCTCGATATTAGTCAAGCTAGTTATTCTCCTCATGGCTCTCTTCCAGCCATAAATACTTTTTAGCATAAAACAGGGCCTTAATTACTTGTGAAATCCCATTAAATTCAAATTATGGCCTCATTTGTTATATCTAAATAATTGATTTTTTTTTTCACAAATGCAATCCTAATCATTCTATGATTCTATGATTCTATAGTTAACAATCTTGTTGATGTGCCAGAAGGAATGCTTTAGAAGCAGCATTAATTTATTACAGTAACTACATTGTGATATGTTTTAAATTTGAATGGGATTTTATGTTAAGTTTTGTAAACTTTCAGTTTTTCAGTTAGTAATCAGAATTACTTTCTACAAGCTAACCTGAAATCTTATGGATCCTTTTGTCACTATGAAAATCTGTGTCTTGTAAAAGTACTGTCTGATGTAATAAAATCAAATTCCCAAACTAGATTCCAGTTTGGGAATCTAGTATTCATGGGTGTGAATCATCTGTCATTAGGTAGAATATTGAATCCCAATGGCTTACAGAAAACTCTAAATCTCATGCTCTATTTCCCTGTCTCCACTGAAGTTGGCATAGCACAGTAAGTCTATTACATTCAGATATCTGATGCAAATAAAATGAAATTTAAATATTTAGCAAAAAAACATTTAGGCTAAATAATTGAGATGCTATTTTACCCCCTGTGTGGGTAAATAAGAGGTATTTTCAAAAGCCTGGATCAATTTAGTGTCTAAGTAGGAAAGTCAAAAGGTGTAAGACTCTTCCTGCTACTTCTATGAGTGACATTTCATAGAATCATAGAATTACAGAATAGTTTGTGTTGGAATCCTTTAGCAGTAACTAAAGGAAGGATAACACTAATACTAGTAATAACAGCTTCTTGGTTCAGGTAAGGATGAAAATGGTTATACATGTATTGAGTAATTTGTCATTCTTTCTGCAGTTTTCTGAATTTGTCACAGAGATAGGTGGCCTAGAATACATACTCATTAAAAACCTAGACATCTACCAAAGATTTCAACAGAATGTAAGTGTATAAATCAAAACCTATGATCCAAAAACGGGCTTCTTGGCAGCTGCTGAGCCTGAGAAGGGGAGAGTCTCACTAGCAGCTTCCCCGATTTAAAAGGGGCAGAGAATTCTGATGTTTTGAACATGTAAAATTATTCCAGCCTGACGATCTTCTGCTGTATCCATTTTGAATCCAGAAACTAGGCTAACTCCTCCAAAAAAAAAAATCCAAGAGTTGTTCTCAGAGACTATCTAACCTGCCTTTGTAAGAATGAAGGTTTCATGAAATGCAAAGGACTAATATCCACTTCTAATGTAAAAGCAGGAAAAAGCAGAAAGTTCTGTACCCTCTTCAGCCTCCACTCTTCTAAACAGCTACAGAATGCCCTCATCAGATACCTTTGTATCTGTCCCATGTAAGTACCTTCCATCTTTCCTGCGGGAGCTGCACGGCCTAGAACTAAGAATGCAAGGTTTGCCAGGACTGCAGTAAATAAGACACAACGGCATCTTAAGGAAGTGCTCAACTGAACTGGGGTGGCAGTTATATGTTTTGGATCCCTTTTTGGTCTGTCTAGTACAAGGAATCTCGATACCTACAGTGGACATCTGGACCGCACTCTGAGAACCAGGAAGTTAGAAGTCAACTCCATACAAGTATGTAACTTCCAGAACATAAACATCTTTACTAGTTATAGCCTCTTATCTATGTCTTGCTTGAGAGAGGGAACAGTGCTAAAACAAATAACATATTATTATGTTATCAATAAATATAAATATTATTTATTATAAAATAAATTGCAAATCATGGCTTCTAATATGTCATGTTTGCCAGGGTTCTGGGAAGTATTACATAAAAATAATACTCAGTTTCAGATTAAACTGTGAAGTATACATTTGTAGACTATATTTGTTAACAAATGTGAGGTCTTGTATCTGTAGTGAATCATCGCGATAGATGCTGTGTTATTTGAAAACATGAATGTTTTTTAACTGCTTCCAGTAACACTGAACATTGTAGTCTGTGTGCACTGGCATCATGGAGCACTCTCACAAAGTGAGAGTGAACCTGTTCTTGGGAATGACTCAGGGATTAGGACATTCTCCAGCAGACTTCTGGTTGTTTCCTGGAGAGCTGTGTGAGATAGAAGCTCAATTATAACAGACAGGATCCTGCTATGGGCCTTGTTCCTTTTTCCCTTCAGGAAAAATGGTAATGCATCTTGGCATCAGTGTTACCAAGCTGGAAAAGAAACATGAGCATGGCAGCATGGGGCTATCTTGAAATCCAGTATTCCAAACACTTTTTGGGCTTTTAGCTCCCTATGTGCCATTGTGTTTTCTAAATTTACCTGCTGTATTCTGGATTTTGCGAGGACAAGAGGAACACCATTCCTGACCTGGTCTCTGACCAAGGAGTGTGGCATTCGTTGGCCTGCATGTTTTTGCAGTTCTTTCAAAGGGCTCAGACTCCCCACTGAGTTACTGGATGTTCTTTGCCCACAGCAAATATAAGGTTGCAAAAAGCAAGTGCTCTTCACTAGAAGAGGTTTATCTAATGCATTTACCTCAAGGTCATAATAAGCTTATAGAGTGTACAGAAACTAAGAGCTGATGATTTATTTTGACTATGAGTTTAAGCCTGATCAACAGGCAAGTACACGTAGAGCCCAGATTCTAGGTCCCAGGTTCACGGAAACATCTACGTGCAGCTCTGGTGCATGTACCCACAGCCCCTTGCTGCTCAGCACTTCATCAGTTGATTCCCTGCTCAATAATCTGTGTATTTTGAGGTTCCTTTCCAAAACCTGTAATTTTCCTTCTACCTAGTATGAGAAGTTGAATTACCTAATAAAGGAATCAAGAATCTTTTGGGGGTAGTTTCTAAAAATAAGCATTGCAGCACCTGGTTTGAAGATTTCTTGCTCTTTCTCACTCTATTTTTGGAAAAGGAAGGAGTATGAAATCAGATGTTTTCAAAGGAATTTAGGTAACTAATATCATACTTGCTAGAATATAGATTAAAACTGTGGTGCCTGGTGTCTTGGTCTACATTTCAGCAGTTAAAGAACATCCACTCAGAAAGAAAGTGGAAGCAGAGTGTTTAATTTACAGTTTTTGTTTGCAAAGTTTTAAATTGCGGGGGAATAAGTGTATTCTAACGAGATCTATGTACTGAAAACACATGTGGAAAATCAGTAGATCTAAAAGGGGATGGATTTTCTATAGTCTTGCCTCTCTTTGCTTCCTTACGAATCCCCTGTGACTCTGGAGGTTAGGCTCAAGGAAGGCAAAATCTAGTTTTTAGTTATTTCAAATGCTTGACTCTTTTAGCATTTAGGAGATTTACAGTCTTTAAATATGAACAGCACATAAATGGAGAAGTGTATTAAATACTGCATATAAATGAAGACAAACTTTGTATTGGGTTCTGGTAATGTGCTGTTCAAGCATGTTCTTAGTTGAAACATACAGGCTGCTACATACAGGCTGAAGCACCTCATTTTATATCACATACTTACCCCTTACTGAGCAAACGATGTCTATTCCCTTTAGATATATTTATATTCAGTGACAACATGTTGATGCCTAGGGAGTTACTGTTTACTTCCCTTTGTTGTATAACAAAATTTAAAGGAGAAACATACCTGTAAGATTTTGGAATAACTGATGACAATGACTAATCCTGGTATTAGAAAGAAAACAATGGCAAAGGTCACATCCCAAACTATTTCTCCCGCAAGGCTGGGCCAAACCAAGGTGCAAATCTGAATCTCCTGTTTACAAAGAATAAAGAAGAAAATTAACATTGTACAGTTATTTTTACTACATAATTGTCCTTATCTCCCTCTACGCCTATGAAGAAAATGGCTGCAGACTAAACCGAGTTTGTGAAAACTTTCTCCTCAAACAGAGCAGTCAAATAACGCATCACTTCATGGTTTTAGAAGCCCATACAATTACAAACGGATGTGTTGTCCACAATCTAAGTATTGCCATAAATTTCATATCAAATGCTAACAGCAACTTTCAAATTGACACTTACAGACCTGAGACTTAATCCTGTATCTGAGTGTCACCTTGTAGTTGTGTAGACATTTCAAAACAGTGAGCAGAAAAATCTGTGCATGGCCATTTCGCACAGAGGCTGCTGCATGCTCTGGGCAGCTGCTCAGCTCTCCCAGGTAACGGGGACCCGTGCTGAAAAGGGGATTTCCCACCTGCACCGAGGAATGCAAAACCAAATCCCAGCCGATCTAACGAGAGGGTCCGCCGGGGAAGCGGGCCGGGCCAGGTGCGGGTCTGCCGGGCCGCCCTGCGCTGCCCGCTCCCCAGGAGCGGCCTGCCCTCGGTGACAGAACCGGGCGAGCCTCCCTCGCCGCCCGGCGCCGCGCCCGCCTCCCGGCCCCCGCTCTCCCCCGCCGCCCCAGCCCGGCCCGGCCCGGCCCCGGCCACCCGGCGGGCCCTCACCTGGCCGGCGGCGGCGGTGGGCAGCCGCACCACGGTGAAGAAGCAGCAGAGCGGGAGGGTGGCGAGGGCGGCGAAGCCCCAGATGAGGAGGAGGGCGGCGGCCAGCGCCTTGCGGCGGCGGAAGGCGGCGTGGCGCAGCCGGGCGATGCTGACGACGCGCTCCAGGCTGACGGCCGAGAGGGAGAGGATGACGACGGTGCCGCTGAGGCTCACCACGTAGAAGAGCATATGGCAGACGGCGTCGCCCAGCACCCAGGACTCGGTCCAGCGCACTACGGCGATGAAGGGGATGGCGGTGATGAAGAGCAGGTCGGCGCAGAAGAGGTTGAGGACGAGGCAGTTGGCGGCCCACAGCCGGTGTTGCCGCCGCACCAGCAGGCTGATGCCCCAGACGTTTCCCACCAAGGCCAGCAGGAAGATGGAGGCCAGGGCGGACGACTCACCGACACGCAGGGCTGTCACGTTGCGACCCCTGAAGTCCGAGAAAAAGTGGAAGTAGGTCCTGTTCCCCCCTGGCACGCCTCTGGACCCCAGCATCAGGCTGGCCAGTGGGCATGAGAGACCCACCGTGGGCCGCGGCGCCAGCCCTAGGGGAAGGGCAGCTCTCCCAACCACCACGGCAGCACCCAGGCTGCCCTCCTGACACGGAGCGGGGGGCTGACCGCCATCCCACTCCCTCCTCTTCCTCCTGCCCGTGCTGCCAAGGGTTCAGCCGTGCCAGCCGGGTGGCAGCCGGTTTATGGCCCTCGTGCTGGAGTGGAACAAGGAAGTGGCAGGGTAAACATAGCACGGCTCACACAAAGGCGAGGCCACTGTTCATGGAGAGGCAGCGAGGGGGCTTGCCTGACATCTCCCCAGGAGAGCGTGGGTCAGAATGGTGGCACCTCCATGCTGAGGGTCTCAGGACTGGCCACCTCCTCCAGAGCTGGCCCTGGTCTGCTCCACTCTACAGGCAGAACCCCAGGGCACTGGTGACCATGGGAGGCAGCCCAGGCTGCTTCCCTTGGCTGGGTATGTGTGTGGCCTAAAACAGAGGGACAGCTGTCAGACCACTCAGAGAGCTCTTCTCGGGAGCTTGGGATAACCAGCGCTGCTCCAAGGTAAAAAAAGACGAGTTTGCCCATTGCCTTGTGTCTTGACAGTGGTGTTTCAAAATAGCAGTTCTGTGCATTGCTTGTGCTAACTGTGGTCCAGTGTGGAGGGGAAGTGTCGCTGTCTTCATTTTTGGGATCCGTTTACTAAGTTGATCCAGAGTCTTACCCACCTGTGTTATGAGTTCTTGCTAAAGAAACCTGGTAAATTAAGACATACCTAGAAAATACCATATTTTCTCTGGACTTCAGTTCCTGAAACCAGTTACTCAAATTGTAGAGGATGTAGTCCTTTCCACTTACACTCTTGATTCTAGATGATTTGGAAATGGACTGGGAGTGAAGTGCATAAATCATCACAGACGAGCAGATAATGTCTCATAAAAGAAGATAAAATGTTTTTATAAAGTATGTAAACAGTTGTATAACGTTCGACAGCTCTGGATTAATTCGTTTGACTTGGTGCCAGTGTAGGTCCTTAAGGGTGTAGTTACAGGCTTGGCTGTGTGGACCTACACCTTTTGATTAGGTGAGAGTTATTCCAAACCTGTGTGCCAGTGGGACCAGATGACTGGGCGGTGCTTCCGTGGTACCCTGGGTGTGACCCTGCCATCAACTGCTTACACAATGGCATTAGTGGGCATCCCAGATTAGTGGGGATTCCAGAAACTTGGTCCTTCTAAGGGACGATCTCCTAATGAGAAATGACAAGAGTGAGATCTCTCCTGGACCACTTCCCATGTCTTTGCCAGTGCAGAATTTACGTTGATTTTAATTAGCATGTTTTCTCTTGAGCTATAAATGGTTCTGACTGTCTATGCTGTCTCATCAAACAGGGGATTTGCAGGGCAGCTTAAACAGATGGATGATTTCTTTGGCTGTATGAAATGTGGACAGATTTGCTGCTATGAACTATGAACTCATATGAAGACAATAAGAAAACTTGCAAAGCTGATTTTTTTTTTTTACAGCCAGCAACACAAATGACTGGCAAGTGTCTCAAAACATATATTTTATTCTGCATCATTTTCTGGGAGAAAAAACTCTGCACCCATATTGCAGAAGTTTCAGCAAATTTGATAGAACTGCTGAGGGTGATTATTCATATTTATGATCAAAGCTTGACATATCTAGCCACAATTTTTATTGGCTTTGCTGTGGACTGATTCTGTAAAACGCTTCGTGAAACTTAAAGTGTAGCAGATATCTTCCAGTTGCCACGGCCTCAGAGATCTGGGGCTTTATACAAGCTGACAAACTAGCCCCAGAGGTCTGGGCAGCTGGCAGTAGTGGTGATGTGGTCTGCTCTGAATAGAGCCTGGGATCTGGGAAAGAGCCATCCTTAGAAGTCTGGTTTGTACCTGAGTGAAAACTTGGAAGGCACTAACAGGACAGGTAGGGAGCCGCTCGAAATGGTAGCACAGATAAATGCAAACTGTGTTATGAATGAAATCTTTAGTGGAAAATGAAATCAGAAACTGATCCTGTTAATTCAGGGTAAATATGTTTGAAACAGAATGAGGAAAGGAAAATAGGGAGAGAAACATCCAAAGCAGCATTATTGAAGAAATGAAGGTATTTTCAGCCAGGAAGGAAAGGAATGTCACAGAAGGGCAGAAGGTTTGAAAATGTGATGATGAGTGGAAGTGTCTGAGTAGACCCTTGATATTCTTTAGAAAGGATCACCTTTAGCTTTGGTCCTTAGGCGTGAATGAGAACCTTCCTTACTTGGCTTAAGCCTGTTGTTTGCTCAGGAGAACCAAAGCAAAATGCTGCTTTTAATATGCTGTTAGTGAGTGAGCTTCACACTGGCCTGTGTACAAAGTCCTGTGCCTGGGGACCCCAGAGGTGTGAAGAGACATACGCATTTCCATGGAGCTTAATCAAATGAATGGTAGCTCCTTGTAGGAACAAAACCAGTCTGATTACTCATGGGTCTAATGGATCCATTATCTGAAAAAATAGTTTTCTTTTCCCTCCCATAAAGTACAAAAGCTAAATTTGCTGTTGGGTAGCTACCATCATAGCAACCAGCACAAGGTGAAATCTGAGGAAGGGAGGAATCATGACCTCTGTAGAGCTACACTGGCATTGTTGTAATAGGTGGATGCTATGTGCAGTGTATGCTTCACGTGTGCTTGTGACAAGGAAGTGATTAACAGAATGCTTGGAAACCTGTTACGATTGCTTAACCTCTATCCGTTCTTCAACCTATGTGCTCTTTTATGCTCAGAAGTGGTGAAACGTGGAGTCAACTCAGATTTCATTGTTCTAGGTTAAATGAAAGTTGTAGGGACCTCTGTGGAGCTGGTTAGCTAGCCTAGTGGGGAAAAAAAATCTTGCTTTTTTTTTTGTGGGTTTTTTTTCATCCTGAATGAAAGACTGACTTTTTGCCTTCTCTGTGGCAGATAAGGGCTATATTACCTGATACCATAAGTCAAGCTCTGTTTTTCACATTGTTCCCCTGACAGCTGTGAGCTGTCATGACAGATGGGGATAGTTCAGCTTAGTTATTTACTGGGCAGAAAAAATATTCCTGGAGAGAGTGACTCCTTGGGCTAGGTGATTCTGGCTGATGGGGATTCTTGTTCCATTTGGACATGACCTAGTAAAGGTTTTTGCCTTATGCATCCTTCCTATTGCATGTAGACTGATGTTTAAGTCTTTGGGTCTACTTTCATGCACCTGTATCACAATGAGTAAATAGTACTGACTTTTGTAACAGCTGTATTGCATACTTAGTGTTTGCTAAGTGATTTAAGTTCATTGCATTAGAAGTGTTGACTCTTTATCTTCGCAAAAGAGGTTCTAAGTTTGTAGGTGACTCAAGCTGTGCCTATATGATAACAGTTTTAGAGTAAGTTGCAACCAAGTTTAGCTTTCTATTTTCATTTTTGCTTTTGCATACCATACTGCAGCTGTTCTGCTTCTAGACACTATTAATTCTATGCTTAGAAGAAGTTATGCCATTATAAGGTTTGTTTCAAATATAAGACTGTTTTGATTGATTTTGCTTTTTAGGAAGTTTCCCAACTGCTCACCCATTGTATACTTTCATATCAGTGAGCTGAAGCATTTGCACCAATGTTCAAAGGACAATTTAAACTTGTAGAGCAAATACAAATGCATCTGTTTGTCTTCATGTAGTAGCAAGCTCACCTGCTCCCGTGTCCACTGAAAATACCAGATGCCTCTATGGCATCTGTGTGATTATGTCAAGAACTAGCCCCTGTTTCTTCTGGGGAGTGAGCAAGTCACCGTTTCTTCTGGGGAGTCTCATTTTCCCGTGGTCAGTATCCATCAGAAGCCAGTGTGCTTCCTGGGATATGTGCCAGTGTTGCCGTAGTTTCAAGCTGTAGCAGCAGCAGCATTACTGACCAATGCCTCAGTCAGAAGCTGCTATCAGAGCTGCTGATAGTACTCTCAGTAGATGTGCTTTGTAGTAAGAGCTGTATCAGATTTTTGTCATCAAGACTACTAGAAGTTTTACCAACAGCCACACTGAACAGTTTCCTAATAACCTGCAGTAAGAGAGGGATTTATCTCCAAACCAGGTGCGAAAGTAAGTACCTCATCGATGTAACAGAGAATTCCTCTGGAAGGTCATGATCTCTGTTATGCTGCACTCTAACCAGGGTTCACTAGGGTGACTCAGCTCCAGCTAGACTGTTCTAGCTAAATGAGGTTGTTTCTTAACAGTTTTAGATACTGTATTACACTTACACATTTAGCACATGGATTTAGGGAGTTTATCAGTGAATACAGGGTGTCAGAATGGTTCATTTGGACATTGCAGGATTTGGTAGAACACTCACCAAGGAACTGAGACCCTGAGTGAGGTTTATATGGAGAATTGTAGTCTGATATTTAAGTGCCACTGGACCTTTGCTAACTTTCAGGTGTGCATAAAGTTATTTACATTCCTGCTGATGAACATTCCTACTGATGGCAGAGCCATCACAGCAAATACTATGGTGTGCCTCTGAAGGATTTACAAACAAAACTTGTCACCAATCTCTCTTGCTTATAAGACATTCTTAGACATACCCTGAATACATTGGTCCGTGGGGTTGCACATAGTGCAGAGATCACAGACATCATCGTTTTCCCTTATATTCAAGAACCCAATGATGAGAGAATGCTCTTGTTTGTAAGGTTTAAGAAGAATCGGCTCACTTTCTTTCCCTTTTGTCTCATCTTAGAAGAGTAACTTGTTGGGAGCAACAGGGGTTCTTCAGGTCAGAACTGGGATAAAAGCTTTACTTTTTAAAGTCACATATTTCTGAAGTTAGGTTTACAGAGGGCCTGTCTGCTGCAAAGAAAATCTGTCTGTATTGGAAGGCAAGGCTTGTGCTTAAACTAGGGCTAGAGAAACAGAAAAATCATTCTTGCAACCCCAATGGGAGAAAGTACGGATAATCCTTCAAATTCTGCTGTAAACCCTTCTGACTTCCCGAGTGTAATGCTAAATCATGTTATTTCCCACACTGTTCATGTTTTTCATTATCAGTGGGTTCTGGTTGCACTATAATTTAATATCAGATGATTAAAGAGATGTGACTTAGATCTTCTCATAAACCATGTCCAGAAAGCAAGGATGCCTAAATTAGACTGTGTAGTTTTCTGTCTAGTTGAATGAGATAATACTGACCAGATCACACTTGTTACATTGATAAAACTTGCGCTTTTGCTGACGCAGCGTGCTCATTCACGAGTTTTGAGTTGATCAGGGAAGTTAAAACTGGTTGCACTTCTGTCAACAAGCCAGCTGGATATCACTATGCTAAGGTCTCAGGCTTGTTTCTTACTGGATATTCTGAGGCACCTTATCTTGCTCGCTCTTTTTGAAACTACTCATTCAATATGAAATACTTCAACTTTTAGTTGGTCAGAGAGACAGCAAAAGGAGTGTATGTCCCTGACTGCTGGTGGGAGCTCTGTTCCAGGTCTGAAGGGGGACTGAGTGTAAGGGGAGGTCTCACTTCATGCGTATATGGCCTGTTTGAAGTCAGGTTTGGTTTTTTTTTTGTAAGAGACTCATTTGTGATAGGCAGCCAGTGCTGGAAGATAATTTATATCTGTGAATCCTCAACAGCACCTCCTTTATGTGCCCCTGACCTTTCTTGAGGAGTTATGTTTCTCACTGACTGGCTTGGATAGCTCCCACCCAATACGCTGGCTTCCTGAATCCTGTTCCTGGGCACGCTGTGCAGGGGAGCCCAAACTTCCCCACTGGACACCGTGGCATTGGTCATTAAAACAATGTGGGAACGAGGCACTTCCCAACACTAAGGAATTCAGTGACATCAAGTTGCATTTGTGTTGCTTATCTTGTTCTGCAGCAGGATTGAGATGCGTTAGTGCAAATATTGATTCTAAATGTCTTTGCCTGCTCAGACTAGAAGTTTATACAGACATAGCAATGCCAATAATTTCCCAGTTGAGAATCAAGGTGAAGTTAAATTGTTATATTGGCTTCTGGTGCGATAGCTACTAATTTTGCATGGAGTGAGTCAGCACAGAACAACCATTCTGCTTTTTTTAAATTTAAGTCTTATGGTGTGTTGTTTGCAGGTCTATACATGTCATTAAAAATAGAGCTTCAGGGGACTGTGAGAAATCACCTGGCTCATGTCCCTGACACAAGGCAGGCTCGCCTGTCAGGAATGGTTTAGATGGTTACATAAACGTCCCTGTAAATATCCAGTGGTGGAGATTTTGCAGCGTCTGTAAGCGATATGTTTCACTGCTCATCTGTTCCAACCATCAGAAAGATTTTCTTTATATCAGATTTTTTTCCTGCTGCAATTTTGAGTTTGTTACTCTTTTCATTGAGCATAGGAAGACTATTTCTTTCCTCTGTATGAAATCTTGTCATTTTTTTCATGTTCTTTTCTAGATTACAAAACTGATTCTTTCATGAATTTGATCAGAAATCTGTAAGACTTCTACTACATTCACATTAGTCTAAATTGTTCTTGAAGTACAATAGTCAAAGTATTCCAGCTAAAAGTCTTATCTGTATTGACTAGAAATGAAAGCGTATGTGTAAAACATGGAAGAGTCTGTTTACTCATCATGTTGTAAAACTGTTGCAAAATCATGCAGGTGGGATATTGAGTCATGTTCAAGTTTCTGTTTACTGTAATCCCAAGAAACTTCCTGAAGGAGCTGTCATCACTGTCATACTTTGGGTTTTGGTAGTTGATTATTCCTACATGTAATACTTCATCCTATTTATTTCACATAATTTGTATTGATAAATTGAAAATTCCTGCTATCCTCTAAAGAGCTCTCAGTTCCTACCTTGGAGGGTCACAGATTTTATGTGTACTCTAGTAGCATCTGCATCACCTATCAAAATATAAATAGTTTTGGAATCAGACAGACTATAATGGAATTGTCTAATACATTATTCTTAGTTAATCATTCCATATTTTCAAATGGGCTTAAGGGAAGACTAGAAGAGAAATCCATTGAGAGGTACTAACACATGGGAACCACATCTGGTTCTTAAAGCATGAGATTTTTAGAAGGTACCCCGTATGCATCCCCTGTCCTTAGGCTATACCGCAGGCATCCACTTCAGGCTGCTCGTCAGAGACACTATATGTTCTGGCCATGTGGGTCAGAACAGAGATCTGTTTTTCACTGTACTTGTGTTCTTAGGGCTATAAATTATTGATACTTAATTATGTAATGCAGCTTTTTGGCTAGTTGTGCCACACATTGTATAGACTAGAGGAAATAATTATATTTCCCTACATTGTTATGAAACTGGCATTTGAAACAAAAGGTCCACATTAGCACATCTTTTACTTTTTCCCTATCCACAGCACTTGCTCAGTTAAGAAAACTGGGGACACGGGACACGATTCCCGCTGCTGGTTCCATGCCAGTAGGTTTTTTCCAGGAATTGACGTTAGGTTGATTTGATCTAAAATTATTTGGCTTCTCTTCTTCCTTGTTATACATTACACTTTTATTTCCTTCTCCACCTTTTAAAATCCCACCTACATTGCAGAACTCTCCAACACAATCGCTCGCTGTGCAGGTGACTTCAGAGAGGTCCTGCACTGCCCTTCCCTGGGAGATTGGCAACTGCCTCATTACGGATGGCTGTCTTGAAAATAACCCAAGTAGACCGCCATACTGACAATATGGCTGTATCTTTAACACTCAGAGACTGTCAGCAAGACCATCTCTTACTGCAGGGAGTACAACTTGACCACTTGGCTACCCAATTCTGTCACATTTTCCAAATTAGAGAAAGGAAAATATTTAGAAATTCTGCAAGTAGTATTCTGAGTTGCGTAGTCCCACTGTATGTAATGTAGCTTATGCTACGATAGATACTGTATCTTTCTTGTATGCTAGAGATAATTGCTTATCATTTTACAGTAAAACCATAGCCACAGCTGTTACTGTAATCTTAACAGTTCAATCAGATTGCAAGATATGGAAACTAATAGGTTGACTGCCAGATTAAAATGGAAATGCCTAGTAGAGCTCCTCTACTGCTACATTTTCATCGCTTGTAAACTCCCACGTGTCTCTGCTTTCTTATGGAGATGTCACAAGAGCAATATTCCCCCTAGTTTTCTTGAAGACAGTGCACCATGTACGTTAGTGTTCTTTGCCAGGTGAACAGTGACGTCCTATTGTCTCTAAATATTTGTGCTGTTCAGAGTGATTGTTTTGCAGCATAACCAGCACGATGCCTCCCTGCCACTTTTTATCTGCATAGGTAAACATAAGTGGTTTATTGTATAGTTTGCTCAAACATCTGTAGTACAGTTATTGGCACATGGCAAATAACTGCATGAAAGATGGTTATCAAAACCAAGAGAGAAGGCTGTACAAGCAAGTAAATAATTAGAAGTTGATCTATTCAATATAAGAAAAATAACAGAGTCATCTTTCACTTCTTATTATTTCACAAGAAGGTCTCCTTGTGTAAAGAGGAGTCACTGTTATGCAGTTTAGCTGTTTTTCCAACCACACCACATTGCATCAAAACCACTTAATTCACTTGCTGTTTACAAAGAATACTGTATGTGAAAGCCAGGATTTATAAATATGCTAGTGTTGGTGACCACTTGTATTAATCCAGAAGCTTCCCTAGACCAACATCCTCAAATGATGCAGACTTCACAGAATTTCTGCTAGGTTGAAATTAAGTTGCTTGAAACGGACTTAACTCAGAAAAAGACTACTGAAATTGTAAATACAAAGTGCTTGAAATAACAGCTTTTTAAAATTATTATTACTTCCCACCTTACAAAGAACTAAATTTACAGCTAAGTCTTAGCATTAAGACGAGCCCATTAGGCACAGAACTCTCTTATCTACATATAACTAGAGAGAGAAGCTGCAGGCCTTTTTCTTGCTTATTTGCTTTTAGGATTAAAAAAATATATTTTTCAGTCTTAGATTCCTTCTTAGCTTCTGGGTAGTAAAAAAAAACAGTGATATGATCTGTATGCTTTATGGAGTAAGAGTTTTATAGTTGGTTTTAGTCACATGTAAGTGATGACAATAGTGTTTGTGGTCCTGCCTTCAAAATAGGTCTTTTGATGCACAAGAGTGTTATTCTGGTATTCTTCAACATATACCACACTGATGTTGTCTATAAATTCTATCAGTAAGGGTTTTTTTATGCTTAGGTCTAGTATTTAGCAAGCATAAGTGCATTGTTAAAGTTCATAAGAAGTGCTGGAATTAAAAACTTTTTAAAGGTTATTACATTATCAACTTTGAGTCTCCCTCCACAATACCAGCTTCTAATGAGAAGGAATTTAATGCTAATTTAAGAAAGCCTCAGAACCACTGAAGAGAATACTGCTGACCTGTAGCAGGCAAACTTACTTCATCCATAATACATAAAAGATCAGAATTTCCTTTTGCAGAAACTATGCCAAGTAGGCAACTGGGAACAGAATACTAGCTGTTTAATGTGTTGTTAAGAGACAAGTAACTTAAACTTCCAAAAGTAGTTTAATTAGAGATTAAAATTATTAGGCAGCAATGAAAAGCATAGTTATTACCCTGAATTTAAAATATGTTTAGAAAGAAAGATATGAAATTAAGACCATTTCCCTCATAGCAAGATCTTGAGATTCTGAAGCATAATTTGTTTTACTTGTCAGTTCATTATCTCTTTGGTCAGAAAATCTGTTGCTACAATTGAACAAATTGCCAAACACAAAGATTAGCCTGAGACATGACCAGTGAATTTGAAAAGTGGATAGATAGTGGCTAATACAAGAAATTTGGCAAAGAGATTTCAGATACAGAGATAATAGCTTTTAACATTTTCTTTCTCTCTCACAAACACAAGACTTAAATTGATAAGAACATAACTTGATATTGTAATAGTTTTTGAAAAGAACTTTGAGAGCGCCTTAATGTTTAAGAATTAGGGTGAACATTGTGGGGTAAATGCATGCAATTGCAGCAAAGCGTGATGGAAAAAGCTGATACTCGCTAGCAATCAGATTCAGTATACCAGAGAAAGATAGGCCTTGGGCATTTCACTGTCCTCAGCAAACCATAAACTTGTTAAAGAAGCAAATGTATCTTAACTAGTGTATCCTTGTAAAATTTCCCCACTTAAATGATTTTTGTGGAAGGAACTGCTTGTTGGATTTAACTACAGGTGCAAGGAGCAAAATGCTAGCAACAGATCCAGGTTTATAGTAGGTGCTAGAGGAAGATAATGCTGTGATTGCAAATCCATAAATGATTTTTTTTTCCAGTTTCTTATTTGTTGCAAGAATTTATTGCTAACTTGTTTTCTGTGTTAATACCAAAATACAGTGACACTTCAAATCCATTAGAGCAATTTATTAAAAAAGCACTTTTACACTGAGACATTTGTCAAATGTAACAGATTGAATAACTGACATTTCCCAACTTTAACTTCTAAAAATACAGAAATGCAAACAAGTTTACTTCAGGATAATTCTATATTCAAACTTCAAAAATGGTCTCTGACATTGTCTGAAATGTAAACTTTTTTTCAGTGCCAAGGAAGTTTTATTTGCTAGGAAGTTTGTTTTCCCAATGACATTTTTTTTCACAAGATATTAAACCTTTGCCAGCATTTTTATATGAGCTCTAAGTCACCCCTGACTGTGGTTCAGGAAAACAAGCTACTTATGATTGATGTTTTAAACATTAATCTTAAGCAGCAAAGGCCTCTTAACATAACACTCCTGAGTTTTAATGTATCAAGATGGTGATACATTACACATTTATGTGATACATATATATATATAATACATGTATATATACACTATACATACATACACATACCATGTATATATATAAATATATATATATAGTGCACCTACTAGGGCCAAAAATCTTTTGCACTATTACTGTCAGTTAAGGTACAAGCATAATGATCTGGATTCACTAACCAAGAACTCGATACGCCAAACATTAAAATAAAGTCTGACACAATAGGTGTGCTTTTACTGTTCTGATTTTTAATAGTGCAAAAAAATAAGTCAGTAGTTTACTATTTTAAGATATTCCTAATTCTAAAAATACTTCCATTTGCAACCAAAAATACAGTAGTTGGTTTTTGCTAAAACGTCAGGTAAAAACATTTGAGGCTAAATAAATTACTATGTTTTTGTGGAACTGAATTATAAAACTAGTCATCCTTTATACAACCTTAAGAAAAAAATAAGCTTTTAAAAGATCTTTTGCCATTGTAGAAGAGCATATTGGCAGTGTGTATAAAGCAAATATAGTAAGTCCATTTGGAGCTCAAGCTGTACAAAAGTCAATATGTGCTAGTAATTCTCTATGCTGGCTTGTTGGATACTGCACTTTACATCTGGGACACTCGAGAAAACTTTCATCAAGAAGGCCTGAATGTTTCAGGGAAGGACTTCTGTCATACACGGTCAGCTTCTCTTCAAATGCAGCTTGCAAATCTTCTTGTAGCGCCATATGTCCAGATTCACGGAGTTTCTGGAAAAGGAGAAGCTTTAGTGTAAGACTGGGGCATGCATGCACTAACCAAATACTGTAAGGAAAAATACTAAGGTTTGATGGCACACAACTCTTCTGTGTGTTATAGCACTAAGGGCAGAATTTTAAAAGTGGCTAAATGCAGTTATGTTACTCATGTTAATAACAGAGGGCCTGTTGTACAATTCTAACACCATGTTTAAATGAGACTGCAGGTAGCTTTTCTGCAGACTATTTAAGACAGATTTCCCACAATGCCTGACTGGGAATCCTTCCCCAACCATCTCCCTAACCACTCACACACTATCTTTCCTTAATAAAATGATGCCTCAGACCCCTCTACATAAGGATGCTGCCTACTTACCTTCTCAAGAACTCTGACATAATTTTCTCTCCTCCTCCTGATCCCGTGCCTGAAGTTTCTCTGTGTGAAGGCTGTCCCTAGCTGTAAAAGCCACCTAGTTATCTATTTGACAGCTACTCCTCCAGCTTAACACAGAGAAACTCAAAGCTTTAATCCTTCCCTACGAATTTCTCCATTAACTCTAGGGCTCAAATCTGGATGGCTTTCTTTGAACTTACATAATAAGCAGCAAACAGACCATGGCCTTCACAATACAACAAATGTCGGTTTTCATTGTAGAAGGGAGCTGTCTTTTTGGAAATGAAAAACTCAGCTTTTAGTGACCCACCGATTCTGTATCAGATGGAGGTGGGGGAAGGAATTCAATCTCTATATTTAAGATTCTGTCCTGTTCACTAGCAGCAAGTCTGAGGAGAAGCATACTGCAGCTTTGTCATTGTGCAACAGAAAACTAGATACACATGCTGATACAAAATGCAGTTACGTTCCCTGCTCAGGAACCTGAATGTTCTGGATCTCCTTCTGCAGTACTGGTTCTCCATACCCTAGCTAGTCGACATACGCTTCTGCACCTTCGGCCCACATACCTGAAGGATGCAAGGGCCTACAGTGAATCTCTCATGACATTAACAAAAGACTTGCTACACTTGAAATAAGATCCCAAAATGAAGAGATGTACATTTATGCAAAATCCCCTGACTGAATTCACCTACAAGTTATTCAGTACATACCAGAGGTTCCAGACGGGTTATTTGTTCCCTGGCCTTGCGCAGTTCCTTAAGGACTTTGTTTAACTGATGCTGCAAGTTCTGACGATCAAGCTTTTCATTCTCAAAGTCTGTGGTGCATATCTGGATCTGGCAACCCCCGAAGTGAAAATTAAAGAATTAAAGTCAGAATTACTAAGAATTGAGGGTGCTGGGGAAGGGGGGGGAGAGAGAGAGAGAGAGAGAGGGAAAAAAAATGTTTCCCCTTTATATATTTAAAGTAACTTTTACTCTGCTATCATGTCTTAAAATGGGATTTAAAAAAAAAAAAAAAAAAATCACAAAACCAAAACCAATCAATCAGTTGTTGCTTTCATTACAGCAAAATTCATATATGCCCGGTTATGAAAATTTTCTCCCTTAGTAGAGGTGGAGTTTGAAGCTATTTTCATCTGAGGGTGTTTCAAGCTGTCTTTCAATCTTAAAATGAATGTTATATAGAAAAACATAGTGCAAGTTCTCATTAAAAATGCCAGTTTCTACTCCAGGATCTTATAACAAGACAATTTGGACAGAAACTATGGGTAACACTGTTCACCCAAGCTCAGCAAATATAACTTTTTTTTTGCAATAACATCAATTAGATCTGTAAGAATGTACTTGGAAAAAATAAAGAAGATGGAAAAGATGGCAATACAATTATTTGTGTAACTTTATCAAGAGGATGTTACAAAACTTCACTGAGTTGATTGATTTTAGGATGTTTCCCATACCTAATCTGAACTTGTACAGTTGAACAGTTGATTGTGGAGAAAATAGCATCAGGTTTGATCACACCCTCTTATATGTAAAAGGTTACAGATTTCCCTCAACAGGCACATCAGAAATTTTAGAAGCATCAAGAGATTATTCATAGTTGAATATTCATGTCTAATGTTCCACTTCATTTAATATACCACCCATTCTTAAATTTGAAAACTTAGTCTAGAAAGCCTTTATGCATAATACAGATTAAGTATCAGCATCTTAGCCTATAATTCAGTACCTGTTGTTCCAACAAAGCTATCCTAGTGCGTTCCTCCTGCTGTTTTAGCAGTGATTTACGCAGAAGTTGCACCTACAAGACAGAAAAACATCTGTAATAAGTACTTCCATAGACAACAGTTAATAAGCTTAACAAATAATGAATCTAAAAAGGGATGGAAGTAAACTGTTATATTCCAACACCAACAGAAAAATGTATGCCTGTTATGCAACAGCCAAACCCAATTCAACTGTCTCTACTTCTCTGGGGAAAACCCCAGGGAAACATTATCATTGCACTGAGCAGAGGGAATTCAGGATGATGTTATAGTTAAAAAAACCAACCAACCAAACAAACAAAGAAATCAAACCGAACTTTCCTAGGTGATTGCTAGGTCTCTTGATTGTTTACTAATGATCTTAAACCTCCAGGTGCACCCAATTACCTGACATAAAAGATCTTCAGACTTTTTCTTTTCTTCTCTCAGCTGTCCTTTAATAGTTTCATTTTCTTGTTTTAGTCTCTGCACTTTCTCTTCTTTCATTTTATTTTCGTTCTCTAGACTCTTAATTTCAGCAACCTGTTGCGACTGCAATAAGGTATTCAAATTCGTTATTTCTCGTTGTGTTTCTTCATACTTCTTTTTGAATTCGTTAAGTTCAGATCTCAGCTGGATTATAGTGCGTCTTTCAGTCTCAAGATCACTCTTAGCAGTTAGTAACAGCTGGTCATAATATTTTTGCTTTTCCTCTTGTAGATGACCTTAAAGAGTCAGGAAATAATTGAGATAGTAATGTGGAAGTGGGAAAAAAAACAACCACCCAAAATCACTTAAAAATGAGAACACCAAATCCTTGGCGGCATTTTAAGGCATATTGATAGAAATTTACATTCTAGACTATTACACAGTTCAGATTGGCACCAAACTTCAGTTAAAGCAGCTTTCAATACTTCTAATGCAGTAAATATAGTTACTTCCCAGTATTACTGGAAGACTGCAACTTGTTTTGTGTATGGTATTCTGTGCTACAGCCACTTCCTTCACTAACCTTTATAGATATTACATCCTTTGCCCTGACTACACAAGCTCCATGACCCACGCATAGTCCTTATGGTGGCCTCGTGCACTATGCTGACACATGGGAATCAAGGCCTGAAGACACTAGATTCTCACTTCCAGATTTAGGCTCCTTAGCCAAGGTTCTGGCATTACTGATCTGGGGATCTGATGGGCTCTACTTTGCCATGGTTGACTGAAGCCAGACTTTTTTTTTTTTTTCTTTTTTCTTTTTGACTGTCTTCTTCAAATTGTATGCCATCATTTGCTTCCAAATTGCAAGTAAAAGGGACTAGGATTATTATTATTTTTTTAATTTAAAAAATTCTTGCCTCTTAGCTAGTGACTGTTAACTTAAACCACAGTTTGAAAAATCTCTGCTTGTCTACTCAAGACAAGTTTACTAAGTAGAAAAAAAAAAAAAAAAATGGAGGCAGCCTGTAGAAATTCAGTGGTAATACAAAACATACCTAAAAGCAGAACATGGAATGCAGAATTTCACAGGCTTTGCTGATTTTTGGCACTGAAAATTTATTGATTTTAATACTTTTCTTATTGAAGGCTTCCCCTCATTCTTCAAAGTGTAATTTACTAGGGAAAGTTTCTTGCTTGACTTTTCTCCCTTAACTATGAGCTAAGCCTTACCTTCTCATTAGCAATACTCCTTTATAGGGTGGCGAGATCTTCAGAGAGATACCAAGTTTTTCCTTGGAAAAAGTTGTCATACCTACTTTCAACTTGTGTAGCTAGGTTCATAGAAACTTGGACCTCTGCTACTGTCTAGCTGCTTGAAAAGGAGAACTTTCTTATACCCTTACTCCTAGTCTCTTGGTTGCTCCAAAAACTGCTTTGACTGCAGTAACTCTGAGTTACATTTCCTGGTGAGCTACTTCAGTCTGCCTCCCTCCAAATTACTGTTGATAGACTTCTAAACAGCACCAAAATAAGATTATTATATTTTACTGTTTTCCATAAAGATTCAAGCAGTAATGCAGAAACCAAGCCCCTCTACATGAATTACTAAGTGGTAAATATCTGTGGGCATACTTTTACTCCAGATGATGCTGATTTTATTTAGTGAATTTACCTTTTATCTTGCAGGTCAGTTGCAGCATATATGAAAATAATAATTTGATAATAAGAAAAGCAAGCCAACTCCTGGTTTTATTCCACGTGCTGGTCAGGCACAACTCCAGTCAATCTGAGTGCATGGTACTGAGAAGGTGCTCATTATTGAGGAACTACATAGCACGGAAGTGGGCTAGAACGATGGACGGATCCATATTGCGAAACACTGTTTTGAATAGGTGCCAAAACCTACCATGGGTTTTCATGCCGTGTAAGAACTGTTCAGGTGAGTAAAGAACGTGGCAGTCTTGAGTCATTTTTATAATATTTATTTTGAAAAAGATAAATTAAAAAACCTGATCCACACCTAGCTAATAAATCCTTAATGCTTCCATTATGTAGGTTGAAAGTGTACTTTGAAGGATGGGAGACATACATATATTTACCTCAACACTTTCCACAAACAGAGGTTGCTAATAGGGTGTCAAGGCTGTTAAAAACTATCTTTGAAGCAGATAAGAACATGAAATACTGTCGATCGAATAATGTGGCTAGATAACAGGAAGCAAAGAAATTTTACGTAACTAACTTTTACCATTAAGAAACCAAAATGTTGAGAAGAAAATCTTGATTTTCTTTAATTGTGCTCTAATTTGTTTTCAGAAAACTTAAGCTGTAGATAATTATGGTTTGGGTCACTTGTGGGGAAAAAAAATAAAGTTGATACCTTCCGAACTGAATTCTTTAGATTCTTGTTGGGTAATTATTTCTGACTTCTGTTCAAGTTCAAAGATCCTTCCAAGCAGTCCCCTGACATATGCTTCACGTTGCTGGTCATACAGTAGCCACTGTTGGTTTTTCTCAAGAGCCTTCATGAAAAGGAACAGAAGAACAACACAAAAAAAAACAGCCTCTGGTAATTTATCAGATTTTAAAAGTATTAGTTGTCTTTAAAGTGTTAGAAGTTATATACTATACAGTTTAAAGATAAGCTAGTTAATTCTGCTGAAAATTACAGCAATCTCTGTACAGTAAATAAAACCCATCTTCATTTGGAAAGCGAAACTAAGTTGTTGAGCATGGGTTAAAATTGCAGCAGTATTAAACGCTGATTGGCTTATTTCTTGGAATGGGAAAATGACTGGAAAACAAAGGCTTTCATGAGACACGAAAGTCTTCAATTATGAGGAAGTAACCTTTCAATCTTAAATATAAAATAAAATATAAAATAACAGATCTTGAAAATGTTATAAAACAAAGCTGTATCATTGCAACTTAAAAGTTTGTAAGAAATAGGACATGGATTTTTGTATCTGATTGGATCATATACTTATTCAGGTTGGAAGGGACCTCAGGAGGTTTCCAAACCAACCTCATGCTATCCCAGGCAATGTCACCTCTGAGGTCAGACCAGCCTACCTGGGGCTCCTGTTTTGTCAGCAACCATTTTCTTCTGAGGTTACAAACAAAAGTTTTTCAAAGATGATGGAAATCTTTTTTGCAAGTGTTTTTTTTAATTTAAATTATTGTCTTGTCACAAAATCATTTTAGATATTATATTTTAGAGGGACATACATGCTCTGAGGTCCCATACTACCCAAAAACGTACACAGTGATAATTTATGTTCTTATGCACCTTGATACAAATGATATATACTTGCAATGTTGTACGTGAAACGTACATCTTTCAGTTGTTTTTCGACTTCATAAAGATTAGTTGGTGATCCAGCGCTGTTTGTTACAGCTTCCTGCAGACAAAGAACAACCTGTTAGTGTTCTTTAAAACAGATGGCTGAAACAGTAAAGCTAGTCCTATATAACTATTAATCTCACACAAATGCATAAGAACATTTTACAAATGGAAAATGGGTAAATACATGGTTTGAAGATCTGCATAGGCTGCTTTTTTTTTTTTTTTTAAAAGGGGGGGGAGGATCTAAGTTATGTAGAAAACCGTTTCATAGATTTACAATAAAATCTCCTGAAAGATAGAGGACAATTTAATTTATTCCATAACTCTGCAACTTATAGTTACATTAAAAATTTTCCTAAGAAGAAGATCATGTGTCTTCTGCTGAACTGCTATCTTGGAAGACCTGAAGGGCGCAGGAGAGCTTCTGAAGAATTAAAATATTTAGGGTATTATTTAAACATACAAAAAAGGTGCTAGTTTTATGTTTGTATCCTCATATGTTTGACAATAAGCTAAACCTACAGGAGTT
Source organism: Chlamydotis macqueenii (assembly GCF_036417535.1). Classification (NCBI taxonomy): domain Eukaryota; kingdom Metazoa; phylum Chordata; class Aves; order Otidiformes; family Otididae; genus Chlamydotis; species Chlamydotis macqueenii. The sequence continues at coordinate 22,391,250 of NC_141562.1, forward strand.
GTTGGGGAAAGGCAGAGACTTTGATAACTTCATTGGGATAACAGGATGATTCTAAGCATCTGGGAAAGTGTGCAAGCCTGTCTGGAACCACAAGGACATACTGACTGGTTTTCTGAGACAAGCACAGGAGTGCTTAAAGTGTGAGTCGGAGAGTTCTTTAGACCCATCTAAAACTAAACAGCAGTTAAACAGTATTTAATAATCTGACATGTTTATTCACTGCATGATAGAAGGCTTTTTGAAATTGTGTAGAGGTAAGTCAGAGGGAACTGTAAGGAAATAAAAACGTGGATTACTACTGAAATCCAAGCTACATTTTTCCAAATTTTTACAGTGGTTTTTTTGAACATGATTTAGAAAAAACTTTATGGCTGAAAAAATACAGGAGATCTTTGAATACAATTATTTAACTTTAGCACTTCCTAATAAAAATAGGGTTTAGAGACACTACAGTTGCTGAAATTCCTACTTCTATAAACATTAGGACTCTTTCTTAGTGAAAGCTTTCTCAAAATTGTGTCATACAACTGTTGTTTCCATTTCAGAGTATACTTGTGGCTCATATGCCACCTAGCAGTTTCAAGCAGCATTGCTAGCTTTGTTTGCAAGTTTTTGAAGACATCCAATCAAAACATCAGTCAATTTTTTTTTGTCGTCTGTTGATAAAGCAGTAAAGAATTTAAAATAAAACTCTGATTTGAAACTAAAAGATATTTTTATAGTTCATTGACAAAAATATCATGGAAATTTGTTGAACTAACATACATTTTAAAATCTCCAAAGTTCAAAGTCTCTTGAAATTGAAAATAAACACATTGCATTTAAAGTGGTATTTCCCAAGATACTGCATTATTAGGAGTGATATATACATGTATTACCATTGAAAATTAGTAGATTAAGATATTTTGCTATGTATTTGGCTAAAGCTGGATTTCTAGAAGTTACTTGGCTTCCCTGTAGAGCATAAGGAACCAGCACCATCTGCAGGTGGTAAAGCTGGAAAAGACTTAAAGGTATCTCTTCTAGGCACCGACTTCGCTGTGCCTCTTATTGAGATAGATACTACTGCATTTTCCATGAAACATTAGCACATGCAGGATGGAGAAACAACTGTAAAAAACTTTTTTACACTAGTGAAAACTGCCAAGTACCTGGCAGCATACCTATTAACCATTTTAAATGAGAAGCAACGCATTATTCCTCTCCTATCATCTGTCACAAAGTTTTTACCATGTGCAATGCCATGCAAAGTACAGGCAACTATTTTTAATAACTGAGGAGCAAATGAGGATTCCTAAGAGGAGGGATGAGAAAGATTCTCATAGAATCATAAAATAGTTTGGGTTGGAAGGGACCCTTAGAGATCATCTAGTGCAACCTCCCCCGCAAGCAGCGGGGACATCTCCAACCAGATCAGGTTGCTCAGAGCCCCATCCAGCCTGGCCTTGAACATTTCCAGGGATGGGGGATCTACCACCTCTCTGGGCAACCTGTTCCAGTGTTTGACCATCCTCATTGTAAAAAGTTTCTTTCTTATATCTAGTCTAATTCTACTCTCTTAGTTTAAAACCATTACCCCTAGCACCACATGCACTGCTAAAAAGTTTGTCCCTGTCTTTCTTATTGTGCTTCCCCCTTTGGGAGGCGGCACGCAATAAGGTCTCTCAGGAGCCTCTTTTTCTCCAGGCTGAACAACTCCAACTCTCCCAGCCTTTCTTCGTAGGAAAGGTGCTCCAGCTCTCTGATAGTTTTTGTGGCCCTCCTCCAACACGTGTATGTCTTTCGTGTGCGGTGGACTCCAGAGCTGGATGGAGGTGGGGGTCTCACCAGCGAGGAGTAGAGGGGCAGAATCACCTCCCTCAACCTGCTGGTCACTCTTCTTTTGATGCGGCCCAGGATACGGTTGGCTTTCTGGGCTCTGAGCGCACATTGATGGCTCACATCCAATTTCTTATCCACCAGTACCCTCACGTCCTTCTCAGTACGGCTGCTCCTTGCCTGTTCTCCATTTAGCATTCAATCCGGATATTATCTCTCTTCATACAAGAATATTTCAGCATGCAATGCAAGTTGTAAGACGACTAAAAATCCATCCTATTTTATAACAGATATTGGTGCTTAGTGGGTGCACATTCCAAGTCCAATCTGTAAACAGGCTAGACTCGAAATTTGCAATTACAGTGTTTTTTCAGTGCTTACCTGGGATGCCTCAGAAGTACTGGCTCTGTTTTCAAGCTCAGAACATTTTGCAGTAACAGTGGCTAAATGACATTTTAATTGGTTCATTTCTTCTGACAGAGAAGAAAGTAACTGTTCTCTTCTTTCTGCTTCCTTTGTTTTTTCCTCTAGTTGACTTTGTAATGAGAAGACTTCACTATTCTGCTTTTTGGATCTGAGCTTGTCTTTCAGGTTTTGGATTTCTTTGTCTTTCTCTCCAAGAAGACGGTTGTGTTTTTCTTTTTCTTTTTCAAGGGAAAGTATTTTCTAAATGAAACAGAATAAAAAAGCAACACAAATGAATAAGTGCCAGTCTATGCAACAAATGCATTAGCGAGTTTACAACAGTCTGAGCAGATACTCACTTTGAAAGGTTCTCTCTTAGCTTTTACTTAGCTGAGAATATTACTTTTTACTCAAAACAGACAATACTACAGTGATCATCACAATAGTACGCTGATCATCTGAAATAGTTTGAGAGATAGTAAAAAGAGATGAAACAAGGAAACAAGGAAACAATGCAAAGAACCAAATTTCAGACTTGGTAGGTACTCAGTTTTCTATAGGAATACAGATCACTACAACAGATGAACCTTAAAAAACAAGCAGCACAAGAACTCGAACATTTCCAGTGAAGAGGTTGGTGATACATTTCTTAGTGCTGGTTAGCATATGTAGTAGCTTTTGAGAAGCAGCAGAGCCTTCTTGCACACTAAATGACAGTAAGTTTGCTATAATTAAACATTCAGGAGAAGGATCTTATTTTCAAAATTATCTGGCCTTTTAGTTTCAAAACGTGGTTTCGTAGATATTTTCAACAGGCACTCTTTTCAGTAGGCCTCCAGCATAGGTAATTATTACATAGCATTAGTACTGCATTTGAGATACCTTGGGGCTCTGCAAAAACTTCTGTTATGATAGCTTTTCATTTTCTGTGAGAAAGATTGATGTTGAAATCCTGCACATTGTTATCAAGTCATTAGAAGATGAAAGGGAAACTGAAAGAAATTGAATTTTAGAGAGCCTCATTCAGGGAGTGGTTGAAGACCACGCAGGGCTCACTAGAATTAAAATACTGACATCAAACAGCAGTTAGCATATCTAAACATGCCTATGATTTTCCACCTGTAAACTAGGAACCCAGTATTAATTAATGAACACTGAGCAAGCAGCAAACTCCACCAGACACAGCAAATACACTAAGGAATTTAGCCACAACAGTACCTGAGCTGAGTAGCCATAGCTGGTACTTGGGTTAGCACTTCTCAAGTGACATTGTAACACAGACACAGCCTTATTGGCAAAAGAAGTAGCCCAGTCTCCATTAGTTGCATCCTTTGAAAGAGTCCATTTAAAGATTCCCAGTCTTTCTGGGAAGCCTAATAATATGTTACTTGGTCACATATTGCGTCTTGAACTTCTTTCTCTGCAGCCACAGGTTTACCTTGGATGGACTACAAGGCACGGAAGTTGCCAAGTCTTAGTTTCTGCACTTTGGTTGTAATGGAAGAATAATGTGGTGAACTGATCACAGTTTTATTTACCTAGAGCTGAGGGGGAGCTGGAGAATATACTTCAAGGAAATGCTCAGCACTTTTTGGCATGTTCTTAGACAACTGTTTGCAAACACAACATTCTCCGCAGGAAATGCTCAGGATAATTCCCTGGGACCAACTGTTCCAAACAGCTGGACATGCAAGGACAGGTCTTAATGGACTAATTGGAACCTCTGGCCTCAAGTTTTTGTATTTAACAGCCTTGTAACATGATTGTGGTTTGATTAGTTCAGTCATCGTTGAAAAATACTTGAGAACAAAAACGTCAAACTAAAACAGCAGTGACATCAAAGTAAACCAAGTTTTAAGAGGAAAGATTGGCATCTTGCTTACAAATTCGGACATAATCAGACTCACGTTAACCACGCACAATTAGCACATCACAGACGTTAGCTGGAGCACAGACATCCGCCTCACCTCTAGCAGCCCGTTCCTGTCCGGATCGGTTATTTTGCTTTTTTCTTTCACGACTCCCTCCATTGGTTTTCTCAGGGCCGCGTTCTCCTGCTCACACTGCTCGAGATTGCTCTCAGGCCTAGAGCTACCCGCCTTTAAGCCCCACTTGCCAATAATTATATTTTTGGCCGTCTTGGAATTCATCTTTAAGCACCTATTAAAAAAAAAAAAAAAAAAAGCGCAGCGTTACGGAACGGCAATCCCTTGCACCAGGCAGGGCAGGACTTCCGAAGCACGGGCAGCGCAGGGCTTCCCGGCTCCTGGGGAGCAAACCGGCCCGTGCGCACCCTGGGTTACGGCGGGGGAAGGGGGTCCGGGGGTCCCCCCCGGGGGTCCCCTCGCCGGCGGCAGCTGCTCCGGCCGGCCCCAGCCCAGCCCCGCTTCCGGGAATTTGAATCTCGCGGCTCCGACATCGTCACTTCCGCCCGGGCCGTCGCACAGGCGAAGCGAGAGCTACGGCGCCGCTGATGGGCCAAAAAAGATAAGGCGAGGCTTTGAAGAACGCTTCCGCGAAGATGCTGGCTAAAGGAGGCTGGGCCAGCCGGCGTGGGCGGAGCTGGAGGGGCACGAGCTGCCCGGCGCTTGGCGGCTGTTAGTGACCGGCGGGGCGCTGCCGAGTTCTCCCGGGAATGCCTGAGAGGAGGCTCCCCATTGGCTGGTGAGGGTGGCCGCGTGACCTGCCTGGCCAATGCCATGGGGCCTTTCTTCTCCGCAGGCACGTGCTCGCGACCGGCTGCTGTGAGGCGAGGGTTCCTTCATCCCGGCTCGGGGCGGCCGGGCCCTTCGGATCCAGCTGGGGCCCTCTTTGTTTCCCCGTTGCCAGGCAATAATTCATTTTCCCTTTGAGGGGGTTTCCATTTTGTTATTAATGGGTGGTTGTGGGCAGGGTGGTGGCAGGTAGGCACCCGGTTTTGTTGTTTCCCCTGCCCTGCACGAGGCGTTAGTTTGCTCGCTCTTCAGGCAGAAGGGGCAGCGGCTACCGGGTGCCTAGGGCGGCAAGCCTGGCCTGTGGCTCTGGCCCTGCACCAGCCGGGGACTTGTCCAGGACTGGGATGGACGAAGGGAGAACAACCTGCCGTGACCCTTCAGCTGAGTCTTCTGATTCCTGCCAGCGCTGTGACTTACGTGTCTTTGCCCACATTCCTTCCTGTATGTTTAGATTACCTTTTTCTTCATGCAAAATCCTCTTCCTCAGTTACCCAAAAGCTAATAATTTCAAAATGGAAGAAAGGTCCATCTTGGCTTCAGAAGTAATAAGCTGGGATAGTTCTCCTGTGATCATAGGAAAACTAGGCTGAGCTTTGTCCACATATGACTCATTTTGTTCCATCTTGCTGCCTTCCCCTCTCCTCTCTACTTAAAAACATATTTTGCAGCAGTACTGTGCACCACGTGGGTTTTTTTACATCTGGTCCACAGCTGAGAAAAACTGCTGTAAAGCTGAACACAGGGTAGCTTAGGGCAAAGAGTTCTTTTTCCTTACGTAAGTTTTACCTTGTTTTGTTTTAGTGGAGTCTACTGCATGTATTTATGTTATGATAAAATATTTCTAGGCCTCTAAACAATACAGAGGACCTTCTCACATTTTTTGCACATATTTCCTTACTTCTTCTTTGTTTTTACTTATCCATATATATTTTAATAACTTCTCAAGAGATCTACTTAAATTCAGTGTATTAAATGCGGAACCAGTATTTATTCTGTCAAACCTAGTTGATCCGAAGCACAACTGAAGAGGGAGCACTTGAACTATTTTTAAACATGGTAGGTATTTTGTGATTATGCCCTGCACGGAGGCAAGCTAAAATCTAGAAGTTAAGGGGAAAAGAATATAAGCTATCGTTAAATGTAAAACCTTAGTATACCAAGAGGCAGATGGGATGTATCTTGAGTACAGGAGTTGTGCTTAATGTTCATGTTGCTTATGTTTATTCTTGCCTTGGTGACTTACAAGAGACTTCTCACACAGTTTAAGAATAAAAGCAACAACAACAAAAAAGCACTCATTTTTACACTGTGCCTTTTCTGTTACTGGATTTCACTAGCGAGAGCTCTTTTTGTGCAGCAACACGGAACTTGGTGTCAATGGTGTCAATTTACAGGTACTTTTTTTTTTTTCATAGCCTTCAGTAGCTAGTCCGTCATAGATCCACCCATAGACCTTTACTGTAAACCAACTATTCCCTGCCTCCTCTTCCTGCTAGCATTTTAGTCTAGAAGTTAAGGAGTTGGAAACATAAGACTTCCTTGAATTTCTTTTGCAACAATCAACATTTAGTCAAGACTGGAAACAATGCTTCGGGTGATTGTGGAATCTGCTGCCAATATCCCTAAAACCAAGTTTGGGAAACCAGATCCTATTGTTTCTGTTATTTTTAAAGGTAAGGTAAGCTGTCATAAATGTACTCAGGGAGAAGGTTTTCTGAAGTATAGTGCCCTATGCAAGTATTTGAAAATCTGTGAAAACATGTTTTCCTGAAGTTACATCTGATGTAACTTTAGGGAAGACTTTTTAATTAGAGAAACAGGAGTTACCTGGATATAGTTTGAACTGGGTGGAGTGCATTGGTCTTTTCTGGCCAGCACTGCTTCTGTTTCAGGACCCATGTATTACAAGTTTTTGCAAAGACTTAGCCCTTTGCTTTAAAAAAACAAATCTAACTGCATAGATAAATCCACTTTTAATTTTGATATTGAAGATTACCTTGGTTTCTATGTGAAAAAAAAATCATTCCTTTGTCTTGATTACTTTGCACAGCTGCTGCTCACTGTTACACCATTTTTTAATTGTGCCTGTTTTACTGCTGTTGTTGCCAGCATGTTGAAAAACAGTAGTACCCTTACTGAAGCTGTTTTGGTTTGCTTGTTTGTTTGTTTTACAAACTGAATTGTACTTCAAATTTTTGCCTGTTGAGATTATTTAATTTAAAATAAAGATTTAGGAAGGAAACCACATTTTACACTTTCATTGCTTGTCAGATACATATGGGAGAAGGAGAAAACAGCGTGATAAAATTAGCATTTACATGTAAAGCTAATTCTGTTTTACAGTATATTTTACCTGTTCCCGTAATTTCCTCACTTGGCTAAAGGAACTTGATTTCAAGTACTGGTTTATCTTTAAGGTGCAGAAACCTCCAAGCAATTTTGGATCATGTAATACTGAATTGTGGCAAACGGTCATCTTAATTCCTGGTGACCTGATTTCCTAACTGTGCTCTGAAATGTAAATGGTATTTCCTGAAGTATGAAAAGTCATTGCAGAGGTTTGTCATCTTTAGAAACCAAATCTGAAATAATGACATTTTGCTGGAGGCTAGAAAAGGACAAGGCAGTGCACGTCCACTGTCCTAGCTTCCAAAATAAGAGATTTTCAGATACTTTAGTTCAGCATCAGAAAGAGGTGGTATCATTCAATTTCCTTCCTTTTCCTCATCTTTTTCAAGTTTGTTTTTTTTTACCCTGCTGTGTTTTAGGGCAAGTGGCTGAGCCTGTCTCAGTAGCTTTTGGAACTTTCTGATTCTTAAAATATTATTTTATTTGCCCTGCAAAAAGTGCTGATACTGATGTACTGTAATTTGTCTGGTTTGTTCCATTTATTTCTGCTGCTTCTTAAGCATTCATATTATCTTTTCAGTTCCTTGTCTCTTTGCTTTCCTGTCACAGTTTTGCCTTTCTGTGTTACCTCTATTCTTGCAGTTTCGTATTCCAGAGTTGGTTTATGTGTTCACTTTTTTATGCCTAAGTTTATGCCTTAAGTTTAATTCCTCCTTGTAATCTTTTGTTCCTACTGTGTGCTCTAATGCAATTCAGTTTTACCTAGTAAATGTAAATTACAGATTTTTTTTTTTTTTTCCTTCTGCATTGCTGGATTTGTTTCCCAGTCCTTCAGTTAACCAAAACCAGGAACCGGGCGACAGACATTAAAAGATTGAGTTTATGTGTATCCATTATGTATATCTGCTATAGCTAGGATTTTTAATGTTCACAAACATGCTTAACCATTGTCTTAAATACAACTTCATAATTGTTACAGGTTTTTTCAATAGGATATTTAACTTCTCCTGCCACTTCTTTTTATGTGGTTTTACTGCGTACCAACAGTCTGATTTTTTTCTTTCTGTTCAGAGTGATTCAAGGGGGGCAGACTATTGAGCACCTCTGATCTAATTTGTAAGTGGAGTACCTGGTTGCAAGGTGCAAGGACATAGGGATCATATCTGAAATATGTTGAACTTCTGGCTGTTTATGTTTATAGATGTTTCTATACACAGCCTGTTCCCCCTCACCCTGTTAGTGTGCAGAGATGGGAAACCAGTCTTATTTTTGGGAAAGTGTATGTCAAAGGCCAGCAGTCTTTAACAGGAGTCCATGCCCACTGTAGCTTCTGGGGACATAAAAAATACAATTGGCAGTTTATTTTGCAGACTGGGAAAAACTCAGGCATTTGCAGGACTTTGGCCACAGCCCTGCAGTACACTTTCGTGTTCTTGTTTGACTTCGGACTCTGATTCTTGGAGAAGTCTTAGAGAACAGCACTCAGCTGACAGAAAATTGCTGTGGAAGTTGACATTTCATTAAACTGTGTTGTGTTTGGTAGGTTTTTCAAACTTTAGCTTACATAGCATTTGCTGATGTCAGGTTCAGTAATTTTAAGACTTCAATGGAAACACACACAGTATCTCTCGGGATTAGACCTTTACGGCTATGCTATGAAAAAAAAAGGCCATGATCCTGCAACTATTAGTATGTAAGTGACTCTGAAAACACTGTAGACGTTAACACACATATGTTAGTCTAGTTTCATCTATGTGTAGAATAGAATTCATCAAATTTGTATAACTAAGCCAGTTATAGACTATACAGTCAGTACAATTAATACAGTGACATAAATTAGGGACATATCAGGAGAAAATAGGCAGCTATTTCTGTTCTGATATCTTATGTACAATAGAGGGGTTTTGTGCAAGCGTTTGACTTTTTTTTTGCACATTTATGTTCAGTCAGTGGTTTGGAACTCTTCTTTTATTTACTTTAAGAACAACTCACTATTCAAAGAGAACTACACCCTGAGAGTAAACGAGTATTGCTGTCTGGAACTGGGTGCTGTTGCTGCAGAATTGAGAGTTCGTTGTGACTCTACGTGGGACAAATTATCAGTCAAATTAATATGAAAAACTGTTGCTTTTTGCTGAAGTGGCACGAAATGGTAATGATTAAGCCAGTACAATTCTTTTGGTTTGTCAGATATACCAAACTGGAGAAAAATGTGTCAGATTCTTGTCTTTAGGAGTAAAAATTGATGCAATTGCTTATATGTGCAGTTAATACTAGGACATTTAATGCTTTGATAATTCCTTTTGACTGCTTCATTCAGCTTTACGCATTAAAAACTGATGCGAAATAGCAACTTGAATAAAATTTCTTTTTCCATTTGTGCTTAATATAAGAGTTTTCCAGCAGGCCTGCAGTAGTTCATAGCTATGTTAGTTTACATTTCAGTGTGTGAAATAAAAGAGTATTTGAGTGTAATTATTCACTAAATTTATATTTTCTGTTTTGGAAAGAATTAAATTACCCTAACTTTAATTTCCTGGGTTTTGGAGGTCTGCCCATTTGATCCTGCCGTTGCTGCCACCATGCAATTTTAATTCTTAATTCACAGAAGTTTTATGGAAAACTTACTGAACTGAAATGTAGTTCTCTCTTGAATCTTTGACTTAAGAGTGTTCTAAAAGATAATCTTTGCTTCTGCTTTTCCCCACCCGCTGAAATTGATAAAAATGCTAATTATAATAAAAGAAAAAAAATAAGATGTAAGCATTGGTTATTTTGCAGTACTGTAATTACCTTTCTAATGATGGAACAGTTCTTATTTAAACAGCAGCTCATCTTGAATTAATTCTTTTGAGCAATGTTATCTCATTGACTATCACTGTGTCCTTATTACATTCATTTCCAATTTAGAATATTAAACAACATGTGGTAGTATAATGGCTCTATCAAGATAAAGCAAATAATTATTTCTTCTACAGTACCAAGGTTATTGTAGTTTTTAAAGAAACAAGTATATAGACTGTCCTACCTGTATCCATTGTCATTTCTTACTTTTATTTCTTGGTAGGGCCAAACTAAAAATTATGACTTGCCCTATCTTACAGTTTATCCTGATGTGGTTTACAGTCTTGGCTACTGTAGCTGGATTCATTACCAGGAGAGCAAGGCAGCCTGAGAACCTGAAAATTACATGAGCTTCTGGAATAACTGAGCAGTCCATCTCACCCTGCTTGGCAAAGAATTTTTGGTGGGAAGAAGAAAGCTCTTTGCCAACAGTTTAAAAAACAAACAAGAAACCCTAGTGCATTTTAAGAATTATAAAAATTGTAATAAAAAGAAAGTCAGTAAAGTGAAGAAAATATTGCAAAATACATGCTCGAGAAATGTGAATGTTACACTCTGACTGACTAGATTTACAAGCTAAACCCCAGTGTAAGCTGTGTTTCCCAGTGTTTTTCATCCAGCTTTCATACAAATGCATAACACAAGAAGTTTTTGTCTTAGTATAAACTAGAATATGCATATTATTAGTGGAATCATAAATCTTACTCTTCTTTTTATGAAAATGGATAGTCCAGAGTGGAAAACGTTACTTCTTGTCAACAATTGTCTTGACTGTTGTTCAAGCCAGGGTTTTCCTTACCTCACAGAGTTACATTTGAGCTTAGGCAGGGATCATAGGACTTTCATTCACTAGTTCCATCAGGATCACATCTGTGATTCACTATCTCCTTAACAAACAGCTGCAACTGTTCCTTTTTTCACCAGCACTGAGAACATCTTTTCCCTGACTCCAAGCTCCTATTTGTAGGGAGACTTGGAGTACCACTGTCAAACCCCAGATATTCTGGGATATTCAGTTTTGAAAATGCTTCATCTCCTATTAGATAAAACGAAGTTGAATTTCTCATACTAACATGTTAATTAATTCTTTGTTCCGCAAAACGCGAGTCCACAGCATGGTATGTTATGAATGCTCTTTCCTTTGTGGTATGATGTGAGTCAATATCCTGTATAAATTGTAGACAATTCCTGTTACATAAATGTGAGTCAGTTCTCGCAATTTGCAGTATGGGCTGACTTTTTTTTCTTTCAGTACATCCCTCTCTCATCCAATAAAAGAGCCACTACAGCTTGAAGTGGGTATATGAACTGGCCTGTTTGGCATATCTTTACTCCTGCTTCCCAGGCCTTTGCAATGTTTTCTTGGCAAAGTGTAGCCGTAACTTGCGAATAATAAAAATGCTATTACCTTTACTGTAGTCCTTAAATACAAGGAATGTATCTGAAACTTCTTGTGGTGGCTGAGCATTTTATAGATCACCAGTTAGTTTACTGACTGTACTTAAATATACTCATTTGTTATCACTAATATATGCAATTTCTATTTAGAGGGCTGTGTGTGTTTGCCCATGTTCTTTAGTGCTTCTGAGTGTCTTGTCAAGACTTGTTCTCCATTGGAGCCGAATATGTATAGTGCAGCTAAAAAGTAAAAATAAAGCCGTGGCACATTACTCACTTTGAACCTGTTGTAAGAACAGAATTTTGTTTCCCTTTTTAATAGGTTGGGGGGGCCTGCAAAGGGTCTCTGCAACACCTGAGTTGCATTATTCCTCTCAGGAGAAGGAATTTGAATTGAAATGCCACATTATATACAATTTATGCAACACCTCACACTCCCATGATTTGTAGGTTGACCAAAAGCAAATTTTACCATGAAGTATGGAAAATTTGTAATTTTTAGGCTTCAGTAAAAGTCAATTAAATGATCTGCATAACCTCTGGAAACTATTTTTTCAGCAGGGACTGCATTTCCTCTTATATGAATTTCTGCTAACATTTGCTCATTAAAAGCAGCAAGTGCTGACACTGTAAGCATATCTTCTTAAGATCTTTTTTTCCAAGTGATTTTATTTCAGAGCTAAACACTTGTAAGTATTTTGTAACTCAGATATGTGTAACACATTTTCTTTACTACTGAAGTTCATCACTTTGAGGTTACTGTTTGGTTTGATGTCTCCAAGTCTTTTAGTCTGTCTTCTTTCGTCATTAGTGAAGTTGCAGTCAAGGGTCATAAAAGGTTGAGAAACCTAAACATTAATTTTGCTTTTTGGGAATACATCTAGCTATGCTTAAACAAAACAGAATAAAAAACCTCAACTACTAAAATTGCCCAGGGGACTCTTTGATTGTGAAATGTGCAGCTACTGGAAGAGGCAAAAATAATTGGAACATTTGGTTTAAAGCTCAAACTTTCTTTTGAAAAGTGAAAGGAAAAATTGTGATATTTGTGTAATGCTTTAGCAAAAACGGATCATCACACTGTGTTTGTATTTGCAGATGAAAAAAAGAAAACAAAGAAAATTGACAGTGAACTGAATCCTGTTTGGAATGAGGTAATATTTTTTAATAAATTCTTTTTTTTTAAGACAAGACACTGGTAAAGTTGCTACATCAATTTCTACAGTTGTGAATATCAGTTAGAAATAGGAACTAGTAATATGGATTCTTTCAAATGCAAGTGAATGGATTCACCTTGCCCCATGTAATACAGTTAATTAATGTTTTTATGTAAAAATAGATGGATATCTGGTGAGTTTGTGGCCTGGTTTTGTTCCCTCTTACTTTGGACCAAATTATATTCAGCCATTGCTTAGCCACATGTATGGGAACATAACTGCATCTTTTATTCTATACTAGGAAAAAACCATACAGAATCAGAATGAACCGTGTACTGAAGCTCCTCATGGTTTATTTGTAGGACTGGTCCTGTTTTTCATCTTCAGTAATGTTTTCCTGGGGGAAAATGTTATTTTAGTAGTGTTTTTTCACAAACAGAAATTAAAGTTAAAGATTATTCTTACATTTTGTAGATAGGAATACAAAGAAAGGGAACCTACAAATATTTGTCTAAATTCAACAGAACTGACTTCAACCAGTATTGCAGGGGAATAGTGTCAGATCGTATGAATGGTAAGAAAATACTTGTGTCAGTGTGAGGAAATGGAACTACAAAAGAGTATTAAACAATTTAGGTCTTTTTCTGTTACTAGTAACGTGCTATGAGCATGTTCTCAGAGTTTTAACTTTGCTTTTGCGAATGTAAGCTGGTCTAGTCTGTCTCTCACTAAATGCAAAATTTACTTCTGAATACTTTTGTTGTATATGCTACTCTGCTGTTAATTAATTGACATATAAAATATAATTATAATTTAGGTTTGCTCCATTTTTTTTTTTCAGATTCTTGAATTTGACTTGAAAGGAATTGCTCTGGATAATTCATCTTCCCTGACAATTATTGTGAAGGATTTCGAAACAATTGGACAAAACAAGTATGTTCTTTTTTCCCCCAGTATTAAGCACAATTTTCAATACAGAAGTCCAGAGATAAAATGGAACTGATAGTTGCTGGAGAGAAATGATGGATGCAGTTGGATAGTTCATGATGTAATACCTTCTTGAAGCTTATAAGCCAGTGGTCTTTCATCCCTCACTGATTGGATTGTTACTCTGAAGCAAAGTGTCGACTTTCTTTTTATACTTAATTTTAGACATGCTAAGCAAAATTCAAGAAATATTTATAGGCATTTAAGGCTGAATTGGGGTAAAACTTAGATCCCTTCACCTAATGCTGTCATTTGAAAACCACAGCTGCCAAAATTCAGTTGGTGCTTACTTGTAATAAAGGTCCTTGTGTAAATAGATCTATGCCACTACAGATACCTGGTGCAGTTTGTCATCTTGCAGAGTGGTGCAGGGCAGTCCTCAAGACTACTATACATAATAAATGTCCAGAAAGTAGTTCTGAGGAGCTCTTAGTTAGCATTCTCTGAGCAGAGCTAACCCAAACCAGCAAAAATTACAAAATGCAGTTAAGGCTCTTAGCCATCTTTAAAAATCTCCCCAACAGATTTTGTCTTTTATGTCTTTTTATGTCACTTATTTAAGTCTTGCCTAGGAATAGGGGAAGCCTAAGTTCAATTTCCTATCTTGTCTGGAGGGACTGAAGTCCTAGACTCATCTCCTGGGAGACTCACTTAGTCATCAGGGAAGTTGGATAAAATACAAAAATCTGGGAATCTGGGTTTCTGGGCTTTTGAGTGTGCTAGTTAGTGGGGTCTGTGAAATGTCATGTTCCTAGCGTGCTATTCGTGGCCCAATGAATCATGAGTTCTCTGCACGGTCATTAAAAAGCTTGAACTTGAAAAAAAAACTTACTTCCCCAAGATCAGCCTGCAGAACTCTTTTTTCAGTGTCAGATGTGTGAGTAAATTCTCTCACATGGAGTAGAGAAATTAATCTGTCTCCAGTTGCTTGTTGAGCATTATAAGCCTCAGGCTCATTGCATATATGGAAGACTGGCAATGCTGTTGCTAGTCCTCTTCTGGTTATATTGTTTAAAAATGGATTGATGATTTTTTCTCTGGTTGCTGGTTTGGTTTGATTTGTTTTGTTTTGTTGTAGTTTGATATTAAGACAGTCTTCTGTGAAAAATAAATTGAATAACCTTAGCAGAGGAAGAAAATGGCGATCCAGCTTCCCATTCCTTAGAGGAGAACTCTAGACTGTTACATGGTGGGAGGCCACTGAGAATTGCCTTTTCTGACATTCATTTATTGTAAAGGAAAGACAGAGACTCCTGCTATCAGTAAAGGATTTAGAATTTAGGTCTTCAGCAGATAGGGGCATTATGAAAATGGGTTTTCTAACATACAGAAATTTAAGGCGCTCTCCCTCCTGCACCATTTCTGTTTTGGTTAGCGCTGTTAGTGCATGTCAGTAGGCTTGAATCCTACTCTAAAAGTCTAAACTCTACCAGTGCAGTATGTACAGCACCTCTATACCTAAAATTGAGTTCTGAAATTTTTGGATATCTAAAAGTCGAGTGTCATGGGATCTAAGGCTGCAGATCTTTTTGTGTATAGTCCTTTTTTTCATTTTTGAGAGGCTAAAGGAAAGCTTCATTCATGCAGTTTTTTGTTAAGTCTTCAGTGTTCTGACAAAAACTTCGTCATGTAGTAAGATGCTAAGTTTTAGTTTTGAGAAAATCAGGGTTTTTTAGAGGACTGAAAATAAACAAACAGTGAGTATATCTATGTGTACCTGGAAGGATATCACACAAAAAAGAGACATATTTCTTTCAACTAAAAAATGAAAAATATATCTAGTTTTTCTACACATTACGTAATTACAGCAGAAAAGATGCACAGAAAGTATAATTTTCTGGAAATTTTTTTTTTTTTTTAGTTTAATCTTGCTGTTGAAGACACTGATAAAGGAGCCACCTTGAATAGAGGTTTCTATCTTTATATGAAAGGAGACAACATTATAAAAAGTTTTGGAGTACTGAAATGCTGTCAGGTATCCACGTTGGTATTTAAACATTTTTTGTAGGTTTATACTCTTCCAGGATAGGAACGTGTAATAAGTAAACATATAAGTAATTAAAGTGTCTTGTTCAACTAACTTTTAAGAGTAATCTTTGTATTTTTCAAACTTAAAAAAAAATAATAATAGATTCGTTCCTGTGAATTGAGTTGATAGGACCTCTTGACTGTGGCCATTGAAAAAAATTGTTGCTGTGAAAAATTAAAATGGTATATATGGGAACACTAGAATTCAATTAATTCACATTCTATTAAAAAGCTGGGGGTAGATTTAGATTGGAAATTAGGAAAAAATTTTTTACAACGCGAGTTATAGAACACTGGAACAGGTTGCCCAGAAAGGTGGTGGAAGCCTCATCCCTGGAAACGTTCAAGGCCTCCAGTAAAGCTTTTTGTCTTTTTGACTGGACTCTGAGGTTCCTGCTGTATTTATGATGAAACAAATAAATAGCACAGACTCTAACAAGTTTTATGTGCTTCTGAACATAAGATGATAGAGATTTTTTAAAAAATTCCATATCTGGAGTTTTGTAGGATTTAAGCTTTAATTTAATATCAGACTTGGAGGTGTACAGCATACCTTAAAGCAATGCATGCAGATAATTTCAATGAAGACATAAATTATCAGTTGAAATTGTTAGCCACCTCTTGTGTTCTGCATGCCATTTGTTTTATAACTTGTCACACACAAATAAACCCGGTCTCTAAAATCAATTGCAGGAAAAGGGTAAGGTCTTGGGTGGCGGCAAGCTAATCAGAAAGCTTTTCTTTTAGATAATCTACAGCAGGGATAGAGTGTATTACTTTGTGTTGAAACATGCTTGTACTAAAAGCTCTGTCAAAGCGTAGGTGTTCTTTCTTAACAAGATAAAGCTTCTTCAATGTGTTCAATCTTCAGGTATCCGATAGTGGTTAAGATCTTCTGCCTATCTCTGCTTAAATCATAGGGTTTTGTCCAAGAAGGTAAATATATACATTTGGACAAGCACCACTCGTAGAGATTTTTTTTAAATCTCTGCAGAAAAAAAGAACACCTTACTGAAAATGAGATGCCAGTTCCCTACTTCTTTACATAAAGTCCTAGATTTTAAACAAGGATCTCTGTTTGCTGCGCTCTCATGCTCTCTCTTTTCTGTCAATGCCAAGTAGTGTTGGCTGTTGCTATTTTGAAAGGGAGTATGATACCACGTCATTCTTTCGTTTGTTTAGGGGTTTTCTTTTGTGGCAAATTTGGATATTTTATGATTCTGAGCTAGGCATACATTCATATTTATTTATAGTACTCCACTTACATTGTTAGCTTTTCTTTACTACTTTCAGCCTCCTCCCAATTGGTAAAAACTAATTCAGGTTTTTACAATCCTCCAACAGCTCTGTTGTAAAATCATTGTGAGTCAAGCTGATGCCCTCAGATCTCTCATTCTTGAGATTCCTGTAGGTCAGTAAAGCATGAATACATTGCATGCCTCTGACTTCAGGGAAATCCCAGAAATTGCAGAACCCGATATAGGAAAGCTTGCCAGTAATCAGAATTTTGTAATGGATTTTGTAACGTATTGAAAAATAAAGGAAGGTGCTTATCTGAAGCCCCTAAAATGTTTCACTCTGTACATGGGTTCAAAGTTAAGCAGGCATGTGGGGTGTTTTTTTTTTTCCAAACTACATTTGTAAATACCATCTGGACTCCTATTTGTAGCACTTAACTCCCAGCTTGTGCAAATGCCTGTTTGTTTTGCTTGGGTTTATGCACTGGAAGTTGTCCACTACTTACTTATTCTGTGTACAATTTAAAAAGTAAACCAGTAAAATTCTTCAGGAAAGTGATTTCCATGTATGGAGGTGTGCAAGAATATATATAGGCCATACCGAAGACAAAACAACACCTTCAAAGTAATGTTCTTTGAAAAGAAATCCTCAATAACCACCACATTTGCAGTGTGTGATGTTTTTGGAAGTGCTATTGGCAGGGAAACAGGATAAGGGGGTAAGAAGTGGGAAACACATGAGTAGGCTTCCTGACTGTAACAAGATAATAGGAAATGTCATCTTTAATTTCTTTTAAAGACACAAAGCACTGTAACAGCAGAAGAGATTTAGTGTTAATGAAGTTTCACGTTTAGACAAAGGAGCATATGAAAGAGGGAATGTGGAATAAGTTTCCCACATATTACTTGCATGTATGCATGACCTGTATTTCTGTAGAGTTACTGGTTGTATTTACCAGTACGGAGTTTGAGAGAGATTTAGGACTGCCGTGTCATAGCTCTGCCGTTCTTTCACAGTATCCTCTTTAATACTTCAGAAAAAGTCTATAGGTAGATACATGCCTGCAGTGCTGCAGCATTCCAAAAAGGTGCTCGGTGGAACAGTGTGCAAATGACACTCTCTTGCTTTGTCTGCATACTAGTTCAGATTTGGAAAGATGCACTACGATGCCTAACTAAGGTCCTTACTACTGAGAGCTATTATAATGACAGTTTAAAAAAAAAAGGAGGGTGGGGGAGTGAGAGCTGGACAGTATTGTATTAATTTTTACATGTAAATTTGATGTGGTTAACTGAACTGAAGTCTTTCAGAGGTAAATGCCCATTATTTCAGAAACCCAGTGTTTGCCGTGTGCTTTGGACATTACTCATGAGTTGTCCTGGTTCTGGCCAGGATAGAGTTAATATTTACCTGAGCTGGGTGGAGAACTGAAGCTGGTAGCCCCTATGGCTGGGATAGTTAACTAATTAGCTAACAGCTGGGGTTAATTTACCCAAATTAGCCAAAGGGCTATTCCATCCCATCTGACATCATGCTCAGTATATAAGTGAGGAGGGTGCTGAAGGGAGGTCCTCCTAGTTGGAAGAGACTGGATGTAGAGATCTGTTGTGAGCTATTATACTGTATTTGTGTTCCATCACTCTATTGTTTTCTTCTGTCATTACTGTTAAATTTACTTTTTGTTCAATCTCAACCCGCGTGTTTGGTTTTTTTTTTTTCCTGGTTTTCTTTTGTTTGTCAAATCTCCTCCTATTCTCTCGGAGAGTCGGGGGAGTGAGAGAGAGACTGCGTAGTCTGGTCCCCGTTGGGGCTGAACTACGACATGAGTAGACCCATTAACTTGGGAGATGTATCTCGTGTTTAAGCTAAGTGGGACCTGAGTCTAAATCAGTAATCTTTCCTTTAGAGGTTCATGTTTTTATATATTTTCACTTTAAAGTCTACATTGAATTGGGTTTTATTTTTTTGAGTGTGAAGTGTACATCTAGGGGACTGTGTTGCCCGAGAAAAGAACACTGAGAAGAAACTACACCATGTCTTTGGCTTTATTTTCTCTCTTCTGGAGAAAAATAAGCAGCGGAGATTGCTATTGTTATTTTCAAGGATGAGACAACTTTTGCTGAAATGTTCTGCCACCATTCTTTGCTGCAGCGTGGGCTAGAAGCAGAACAATGTGTTTCTCAACCCAGCTCCCTCTCTGGCTGCTCACTCACAAAGCTCCTGGCCAGTGCACACTGCTATTCCATGCAGTGTTACTCCTGCCTAGTTCTGGACAGCTCGTGCGTTGCTGTGCCTAAGAGGTGTCTACAGAAGCCACACTCCCCTCTAGAACCACACAGCAGAGGCTAGCAGTATAACCCAGGATTTGTTACAGCTCCTAGAAATTTATATAGCTGTTCATCCAGCCCATTCTTATACTGACACAAGAGGAGGAGCACAGTGAATGTTATTCTGTTTTTACACTGTGCCAAAACACTTGACTCATTGCTTTGGCATGTTTCTGTAAATCAAGCCTGAAATAACATTTCAATATTTTTCCATTTCTTTTTTTCCTGGAGATAGAATTTACTGCTTCGTTTACAGGGTCACTAAACTTTTGCAGATAGATTAAAAGAGTACTCCTCATGTAAAAAGACACAGTCATTGGAAAAGATAAATAAAGCAAACCACACTGATATGTATGCAAAAAGACCAGCATAGGAATAAACTAGAGAGGACTCATATGATCCATGCTTAGTTAGATTTTCCAGCATAAAGATGTTTGAAAAGAGAACACATCTGTTTTCTATTATGTCTGATACTGTTAGTGGAAAGATTTCAAACTCTCAGAACACAAATCTTTGTGCAGCTAAAAAACAAACAAAAAAACCCCACAGTAACTTCAGTTGTCCCTGTGAAGTTAAGGGAAAGAAAATGTTAACAGGAAGTTACAGACATGTCTGAATGTAGTGATTTAAATTCTATTTGAAAGAGAGTTGGTATTATGTATTTCCCTGTGTTCTTTGCGTAGTTAGTAACCTAGCGACACAGAGGAAAAACGGATTGGGCACACCCTTTTCTCAAGCAGAAAAACGCAGTGAACAGTGCAGCAAATTATTTAACCATGTTTAAGTATTTTCCATAGTTAAATAACTTCTTGATTGTTTGAATCCTCCTACAGCTGTACCCTTTTGTGTGGATTCATTTCCATGTCAGTGTGGCTGTGCATAGTTGCAGGATTTGCTTGCATACGTTGTAAGCAAGATCCAACCTGATTAAGATTCAGTTTTGGGATTTTCTGCCTTGTACAACATAGTATCCATGTTTTGTTTCTTTTTTAAAGTTTGTTCTTGCAAAGAGTATTATCAGATAACTAAAGAAGATAAAAATAGTTGGTCTGCTGTTAATAAAAAATTTAAAACACAGCATGAATAACAGATGGTGGGTGTTGGGTCTTATAGCATAGAATCTATCATGGAACATATACACTAAGAAAGAGACGTTGAGTGTAGCAATTATAACTGCAGTGTGGAATCAAGTTTGGTGATGAGAATAATCTGTATAAACCTCTGCCAAAATAAGCTCTTAAAAATAAGTCAAAAGAATGTAAATGCTTGACTCTCAGGGGATTAAAATCACTGGGTTTCCAGTAGAAGTAGCATATAAGCAGCTGGAGGACATGACATGCTGCAGAATTTAGTATAAATTGCTGCCTTCAAACAGAGGAGTAATAAAATGATTGGCACTGTGGATTAGCATTTCCTGATCCAGGCATGGGTGTGAAGTTTCACTTCTCTTGGTTATTTGGGCAGCTAACAGGAAGTGCTAACCACAGCACTAACGGATTAATTAGCTTTGGCACAAATGCAATGCTGTGTCTAATAGTTGGCCATCAGTAGTTCATTGATTTCATGCTGTTAAACTAAGTATTTCCCTTTGATTACTTTGGGGAAAGTATCATAGGCCTAGTACAGATAAGGTATATTTGAAGTGGTTTAAAATCTGCTTCTAAATGTAGACTTTGTATTTATCTTTGGTGTCTTATTCAGTGGTAGACCACAATGTTTAAACTGCTTGTGGCAGGACAAGTTTTCTGCTTTACTTCTGCAAAGCTGGAGAAGTGCCTGGCTGACTGGGCACTATACATGTAAAAGTTTTAGGGATGGCCAAACAGGTACTTAAGCAGAGTTAGGAAGCCATACTCACTTGCTGTCTACAGCCAAAAAAGCTGATGAACAAAAGGCCAGTGGATGTACTGAGGTATTCCAAAAGCAGAAACTATCCCACTTGATGATGTCAAGAGACCAGTGTGATCTGAAATTAAATGGACAAATGTCGTCAGCCTGGGCATGAGGAAGAAAGCTGAAATAGCTCCAGCAAAGAGCAACATCCTTTCAGGATGAATAGGTGACAGAAAGTCTTCACTGGTGTGCTGGAAGGACAGGAGTCCTTGTCACCTTTAAAGTCATGACTACAGAGGGAGATTGCATGCAATCCTGCCTGAAGGTAAAAAGTCTTGAGAGTTCAGTGGAACACAGCAACAGTTGTGCAGAGGACTGGGGATCTAGTTACATATCAGAAGTGAGTACAGCAGCAGACCTTGCAGCAAAGCATTAAACAGCAATGAACTGTTAATGGACATGGTGTCACAACAACAGCTGCTGCTATCTGACTTAGCTGACTTGGTCTTACCTGATTTAGCCCGAGGAGATGTGAGATAAGTATCTCAGGCAAAAGGCTTTCTCCAAGACCTGTGCAAGTGACAAAGATGAGACTTAGCGATGACCCTGAGGCATTACTTGCTACTTTTAAAAATATTGCTTTGGCTGTTGAGTAGCTGCATCATCAAAACCAGACTGGACGTGGTCCTGGGCAACCTGTTCTAGCTGACTCTGTTTGAGCAGAGGGGTTGGACTAGATGATCTTGAGAGGTCCCTTCCAACCCCATCAGTTCTGTGGTTCTGCTGAGAGAGGGGTGAAACATCCAAAATCCAGTGAACAGGACCACTTCAGGGAAGGCAAAAGACTAACTGCCTAAAGCTTAATTTGTCTGAAGTTTAGAAGTAGGCTAACATAGTGTATAGACTGAATATTAGATTTCTCACTCTTGCTAGAGTGGAAAAAGCCTGGAGACTATTGCTTCCCAACCTGTTAAAGGAGGGGCAAACAAAGGACTTTAGGGGCAAATAGTAGCAAGCAAGTAGTCTATGTAACTGACTTCAGTCTTTTGAAGGTGATCAGAATTTTAAAAACCATTACTATGTATTCAAATGTCTGCACAGTTATAATTTGCACAGAACAGATGAGGATGTAGAAATGGAAATGTACTCTGGAAAATTTCAAAAGCACTAATGTTGAAAGCTGTTCTTGAGTTAATGTCACCAGATAGGAGGGTGTGGTTGCTGAAAGAGTCATCCAGATGATTTGAGACTGGGTGACTTCTGAACTGAAGTTCTTTTTGGAGTTAATGTAAGTCATTCCAGCTCATATCAAATGACAATAACATAAAATTTTTTCTACAAATGTACATAGGAAAATATTTTCTTTGGCTTTCTCCAGAATCAGATTTGGCCTAGCTCATTTTAGGTTGTCTTGGGGTTTTCCCTTTTATGATACTTCAAACTATGCATGTTTCTTTCTGTTATTCTCAAATGGGGAGGCATAGTCACTGTTGAAGGATTTGGGGAAAATAACAGTATTTAGAATTGAAAGTTTTTATTGATTAATTTTGCATTGAAGGAAAAAAAAGTAAAGAGAAGTTGGTTTCTTTTAGTATCCAGCTGTGTAAATGAAAGTCAAGCATTTGTTCCTTCCAACTGTAGGAATAGTTTCCCATTTGCTTACACTATACTTGCTTTCAAAGCTATTAACATGTTAGAAAGCTATGTAATAAAGACAAAAATACATTAAGCTACCCAGTATTTTTCTTTTTTAACTGCTTTGGGATTTGCAGTCATTATGGAATGAACTTTTTCTACTTTTCTTTGACTGTTGATAGTGTTAGTGTTTGTCTGCATGACACTTGCATTTTACATAGAAAAGTTTGGTCAAATGCAGGGGGAGATGTTTTCTTCCGTGTGTAGTGTCGGACTTACTTGACTTCTTGTCAAGGTATGTATAACACCAATTTTTGGAATGTTGAAGCCATAGGGGAAAAAGTAAAGCCTCTTTCTATTTGTGAGAGACCGTCTACTGTTGTTTCCTGAGCTAGGTAGACGTTACTGTTTAGTGTCCAGATGTGCTATTTCACATCATAAGCAATGCCAAATAATACTACAGTTGGATGCATAAAGAAGACCACTGCCTGTATATCTGATGTTCCAAATCTAGGTTTGTCGTGTGCGTTGAATGCAATTTTGATTGCATAACAGGAGAAATTGCTTCTTAAGCTCCCTAAAGTTGAGAAATACATGGAGTTAGTTTTTCAGCTAACGTCCAGCTCCGTGCAACAATTTGTAAAAAGTGAAAATGTACCTAGGGTTAATCTAATGCTCACTGAAATAACTAGGTGTATTTCCATAGTTTTTTAAAGGACACTAGAACACGACTACAATACTCCGTCCAGGTGTCTGTTTAGTAAAGACAGGAGAGGCAGATATTAGAAATGGCATCAGAATTTCAGTTATGGTCATCTTAAAGGTCAGAAGAGCTTCATGCATTTCCTCTGCAGCATGGCCTGTTTCACATCTAGCCTATCCCCTACGTGTGACCAATATGTGGGACATAGCTGGAATATTACTGTGCTCTGGCAATTTGGGGGACAGAATTGAAAGGTTTCAGTAATGAGTCAAAATTATCAAAAAGACAACTGGGATTGGAGAAGTGAGATGAACTGGGAAAGCAGAATTGACTGAGGATGTGACAGCACCAAAGTAATTCTAACAGGTCATTCAAACAGAAAGTGTCGTTATTTTTTGTGTACAGACAAACCAAAGTTGTAATGTGGAAGACCTGGAAAGTATAATTGCAGGAAATCAATGCTTTATACTTATCTATCCTAATGTACCCTGCAAAAAGTAAATTATGTTCTCATGACATAGCACCTGCGAGTAGCAATAATAATAATAATAATAATAATAATAATGACAACAATAGTAATAATAATAATAATAATAATAGCTCTTGCTCTGTGTCAAAAATGCCCTTGCATCCTTAGCTTGCCCATTAAAAAAGCACTGTAATCAATTCAAAGGGGCTTCAGTTAAGTTCTCCGGGTGTAGAGCTTTCTTTCCACTTTGGCAGCAAATCTGGTATTTTGTTTGTAAAACATGTTCTGTGTGACATTTACAGGGTGAGATTATCTTGGGGCTTTTTTCACTGGCAAAAATCTCAGTTATGCTAATAATCCACTTCAGTATAGGAGTGAACTGTTTTTACATGCAATGGAAATGAAATACAGTGCCAGATGTCATGAGACCAATGCCACACAGTTAGAAACTCTGCCTAAAAGAAGTTTCTCAGGTTTAAAGTGCATGCAGTTTTCACTTTTTTGAAGAGGACAGGGGTGACAGATGCAGTCCCAAATAGGCAGAAGTACCTCAGGAGAGTCTACCACATAACGTCAGATCTCCTGGGCAGCTTCCTTTGGTAGATCTCTCTAGAGCCATATCGAAACATTCACAGAATTTAGAGGCAAGGAGGTGAACCTATTTCAAAATGCAGAGTGTGGTCAAGAAGATTAATTTTGTGAAGCCTCTAGTAAGCACATTGATTGCATTTGTTCTGTTTCGTTGTTTTGATTACAGAGATGTGTGTATGTCTTTTTGTGTCTCTTTCTATAGTACAACTGCTGTCATATCTAGCTTTTATACATTACTTCTCATCCGAGAGTTTGCAAAGCTATATAGGGAAATAAAGTATTACATCCTTTAGTTTACCAGTGAGAATTCAGTGGCTGAAACAAGTGACATGGCTCTTGAAAGTTATACAGAAGATTATTTTCAAAAATACAAATAAAATTTATTTACATTTATGTTTTTAATCTCTTTTAAGTTAAAGCTGTGTCTTCCATAAAGAACACCAGCACATTTAAGTGCAGTGAAACAGAAAATACAAATTAGCAGTACACAATCATTAGATAACATTTGCAATGATCTTTTGTTGTGTCTTGGATTTTCAAATAATGGCTGGAGTTACTTCGTCAACCAACAGGCACTAGCAAAAGACAAAAGGGAAATTCTGTTTGATGTATACTTGCATTCTAATAATGATTTTTACTTTATTTCAGATTGATTGGCAGTGCATCCGTAGCACTTAAGGATCTTGTAGGTAACCAAAGCAGATCTTTTCCCTTCAAACTCATACCTCTGCTAAATGAAAGGGGACAAGAAACTGGAGTGAGTGGCTTACATTTCCTTATCTTATTGTATTCTTGATCAAAATGCTCCAGCAACAAAAATGTTTTCGAGCTATTTTTACTTTATAAATTAAAAGCTTGGAATTTTGTAGCAAAAGCTGCAGACAGAGGAAGTTTATAACAAGATATGATTATGTCTATACCATCTAAGTTTGTTTAATATCCTTTAAGTTACATAAATTGTTTCCTGTTTATGTATTATATATTTGTATATATGTTGTAAATATTATGGGCCACACATTAGGCATGGAAATCAGCCTGATGTTGAAGAGGAGCATTTTCCTAAGTATCAGATGGAGTTCCCATATGCTCCTTTTTGCTATGTTCTTTCTAATATCTACCTGTGTCATAGCACTGATTCTAGAAAGCACATAATCATGTACATGGTCACTGCCAACTTAGTTCAGAAAGTTACACAAGTACTTGCTTAACTTGGTTTACCATTATTGTTTAAATTTGACAGTTATTAACTTAGTTATTAATTAAGTAGTTTCTAGAACTGGGACCTTACTGGTTTTGTGTGGTCTAGCTGTTAAGGCACTTCATATTGCATTTCTAGTACACTTCATAGTGAGAGGCTTTAAGGGTATTTTCAGTATCTCATTATCATGGTTAGTTGGTCACACGGCTGGGCTTTTTTGCTGACTCATCATGTTGCTGTGGCAACTAGTAATAATAATGGTTTGTTCAATAATCCAAAACCGCAGTCAAGTACAAAAAAAGACAATTCTGTAATTAGAATGGAAAATGACATAGTTTTTTTTCTTCCAGGATGGAGGTAGGAACAAGCAATTAGAAGAGCTAGATAGGAAGTTTTACATATGGATCAAACTTGTTGTGTTGTTGATCAGATAGTGTTGTTTCTCACTGCTTTTGTTTTTCCATCTGCAAATTTAGAAAGTCACCCAGTCTGCCATGAATATTCTGGAAATAAATAAGAATAAATAAATAAATAAACAAACATTTGTAGAGCATCTTATATACTTGTATTGTTGCAGATTTTTCTAAATATAAACACGGTGATTCCATTTGTTAGATATTGTTTTAGAGCCTATTCCATTAGCTGCAAATTGTGTATTCTTTATTGTTTGTATGTATATATAGCTTAATAACAGTTTATTAATTTACTAATAGCTGAGATTTTATTGTAAACTGTGCTGTGACTATGAATATTTAATTGTTCATATACAGTGTTAGAACAAGTTAGTGCTTTAAATAAATTTTTGTCAATTCTGTGTGCTATATAAAAAAAAAAAAACTTGTATTTCTCTATAGGCAACAATTGATTTGGTAGTAGGGTATGAGCCACCAGGTGGACCTGCAAATCCAAATGATCCAGGAGGGACCAATACACAAGAAGGTATTTCAGTCTTTTCTCAGAACGTTATTGTTTAAAGGTCGTGGAGATATTTAAGATAAGGCAAGAAAGTGATTCAACAGCATTGTTCGTCAGAAAAAAAAAAATGTAACCACAAGCAAGCATGTCAACACTGCCAGATAGTGATTTTAAAGAAATTAAGGATGACTCAGAACTACAGCTAGGAAGAAAATTGGCATTTCCTGGCCTAAATGGGATTTTAGCATCATTTTCTCCAGTGGAATCAGGTTACAAAAAATGATGTTGCTTAAAAGCTTTTCAAAATGGCTTTTGTCTAGGAAAGAAAGGTTTTTGAATGCTCAAAGAAACAGCAGTTATCTGCTGTAATGCCGAGGCTAACCAAAAAAGCAAGGAAGTCACAGTTCTGGAAAAATATATTCTATTACTTTCAATGTCAAGGGGCTTTCTGAAAGATTTTCTTAAATCATTAAACTTTTTTCTTTCCCTGGAGAATAAGTAAGTTTTGAAAGACACTATTGTATGTTATATTAGGCTTGATATTTGACTATCCTGTGATCAGTAGGGAATATTCTTTGGTGTCTATATATCATATTAACCAAGCTTTGCTGAGAGTGTTTTTGAGAGATCCTCTGGTTTTCCAGACTCTTAAAAGAACTGTGAAATAACAGGTTTTTGCAGTTGGCAGGCAAATAATTGCCCTAATATTCACGCTGTGTTTGTGCAGAAAGAAGTAAATGTAATGAATGTTACATGTTTGAGGAAACATAAATCAGTTTGACCATTATCTGCTGATATGTAATAACATATGAAGGAAAAAATTGAAATGAGGACTCTTGTAGGGGGAAATTTTGAATCCACTGACTTCACTGAGAGGTGTTCTTGGGGAGTGGAAGGATAGGTAATGCAAGCACAAAAGCTGTGTGTTAAATTACTACACTTAGATGTAGTGGACTTGAAGGCTAAAAATGCAAATTTACTTATATGAGATTAATTTGATATTATTTTTAAAATGAACTATAAGGTAATACAGGTAAAATAAGACATGGTAGGTTTTTAGCTAGTATCCAGCAACTGCATGAAAATTATTTCAGTGCAAATTATCAAACACACCTTAGTTAATTATTGTAAATACCTATTTCCCATGACGTGAAATCACCTACCCAGCTGAGATTGCCTCAGCTCAGTTTCAGAAATTAAAAATTGAGTGCTAAGTCAGGGTGTGTAATCAGTCTGTTGCATGGATCCATCCAGGCAGATGGATTTTGAGAGATGTTAGGGAGGTGTGGTCTTCAGGTTATAAAATACATGGTATGTCAGTCTCTGTGCCTTTACACAACTCTTACCAGGATCACTGAGGACTTCATTATGCGAAGTGATGGTCACTCTCTGTTGGCAAACTAATTCATAAAGTTGCCAAACATTCCGTTAATGCTAACCATCAGAGACACAGCTTGTTCTTCCTTTACATTTTACCATAGTCACTGTCCTTCACTTAAGAAAAGAAGCCGGAAACACAACGGAGTGACACACTTATGTGGTCTAGATATTTACGGATCCTGTTTTGCAATACTGGAATCTCATTGTATGATCCGTTATTGTAGTGTCATGTCGTTGTAGAACAGTCTTCCACAGAGGTGGTGTGATTTCAGAACTATCAAAGAGGCTTACTGAGAAATTTTAACTTATTCTACAGTTAAATGCTGTGGAGGAGGATTCAGAGTTTATTTTGGATGGAAGACCCTAAATGTCTTAATGTTTTCAAGATTCGAAAGTAAAAACCAAGGCTATGCTATAGCCTAGTCTTGCTGCTGAGAAACAGCTTCAACTGGAATAAAAGTAATCACTTCTGGTGTATTGTGAACCAGTCTGGTAACAATTAGAGTTAAACTGTACTTTGCTAAAAGTTCAATTGGTTGGTTCAGAAAAGTGTATGGGAATTTTATTAGATACATCCTGAAGAGGCACAGATCTACAGTTAGTTTGGTTAAGATATAAATTTGTTCCTAAGCAGGCTAAAATGACTGGATTTCAAAAGGAGTTGGAAGCATGTGGTTAGCAAAAAAAAATTGTTGAAATGAGATAATAATACCATTTTAGTGGAACTCTTGGATATCAGACTATTACTCCTGTACCTTTAACATCAAACTGTACTATTTATTTATTAATAATTGCACTGGGGGTTTTTTACCATATGAGATGGAGAAGATGATGGAGGTTATGAGGATGTCTTGGATGGTCCAGTTGGTGGTATCACACCAACAGTTTCAAGTGGCACAAAGGAAGCCCAGCTAGCTAAACGCATCACCAAAGGAAAGAAAACACGAAGAATCCTTTCCAACAAACCACAAGATTTCCAGGTAATAGATTTATTCAGTATAGCATGTTCCCTTTTTCTGCCTGGAATGAAATTGCTCCTTTCACATAGCTTGAGCATAATTTAATGTCAGATTGTGCAAATCTAATGCACTGCAGAGACAATTAGCCTTGTTTTTTGAAAGTCTGTATTTCAAAAGTATTCTTCAAATTTGCCTGTTACAGAGATGTCCAATTTTGTACAGTTCTGACTGAAATCTCGATGAACCATATTTGTTGTATAGTTGTATGGATTTCAAACTACAATACCAGTTTTAAAAATAAGTGGTAAAAGCAAGTAAAAAAAAAAAATTTACTGAAATAATTATCCCCAACTTCTCTTGTAAAATTCAAGTAATTCTGACAGCTACTTCAGATGTTCGCCAGCTTTTGGTGGTATAGTAAGAAAAGAAACTGTTGTCATCAGGATGATTGATAATATACGGAAATATATTAGTATAAATATTTGATTTCTTTTTTTTCAGATTCGTGTTAGAGTCATTGAAGGTCGTCAGCTGCCTGGAAATAACATAAAACCAGTAGTCAAAGTTCATGTTTGTGGTCAGACACACCGAACAAGAATCAAAAGAGGAAGCAACCCATATTTTGATGAAGTGAGTGGTATAAGAACACTGTAGCTAAAATGCTGATGCTATCAAGTGTAAAAAAGTAGTTATTACAGCTTTCGTTACGATCAATGAATAAGAATTTTCTAATATTTAAGGATAATTATGGCTAATATGCATTTTGCAGTTCCCAGTCCCTTTCTTTATGTATTCACATCACTAAACATATCTATTGCTGGCAACCTTAGCAGAAAAAGCTATCTAGAAGGAAGTAAAACTTCACCTGAGACATATGGAACATGTTCTTTCATACGGTTGGCCATGTGACATAATAATGACTTTGCATGGTTGTGTGCAGTTTATAAAATCACAGAAAAAATAATTAGGAATCATTGTAGACATGCGTGGTGTATGCAGACAAGCTTTCTGTACAATGCTTTGGGTCAGTAAGACTGCCACGCAGAATCTGGAAACATCATTACCTTGCTACCCATGATTTGTAAAAGCACAACTAGATGTCTTTGCCCAGACAGGGATCTGTACATCAAACACACTGAAATGCAGGAGAGAATTCAAAGCCATATAAGGGACACAAAAATGATCCCATGTCTGGAAGACTAATGTTGCAAAGCTCAAGCTTAATAGAGAGAACGCTGAGGGATAGCTCTCATTATCTATACATGTGCAGAAAATTTAGACAATTTTGGAACTGGGTGGCAAGCATGTTTAACACATGCAGGCAAAACCAAGGAAGTTATAAAACTCTGAGACTTGAATTAAGCTGTGGGTAGCAGTCAAGATTTATGAAGCAGTGGTAAAAAACCAGGGAAGGGAGAAAGCCAGTTGCACCTTGTCTTGAATCGATTTCTAGGCATTCTCAGTATCCAGACTAGGCTAAAAATGCAATAGGAGGGACCATGTTTATGTACCCTTCCCTTTTGCTGGATGAAGTACTGACTGGAGTATAGCTGGGGTCAAAGACCAAACTTAGCGAGGCATATACTATTAATAAATTGTAGCCCTAAACAAGATGTTTTTGACAGCTACAACAGAGATGGCTAGACTAGGATTGAATGTTCTGGAAAATGAACAACCTTTATAATTCCCAAAGTTGTTCTTCTGATGAAAGTGTGAAGTGCAGAGTGAGGAGCAAGGGCAGTGCAGAAAGTTTGCAATACAGCTATGCCTACTGCATTCATTCAAATGGAAGTTGTGACTTTCTTTTTTCTATTTTGTGCTAAGTTTATTTACTAAATTTAGTTTTTTATTGTTTGCTAAATTATCGTATAATGTGTCCAGCAAGGAGGCAGGGTAAAAGCATTGTAGCAGGCATACTTCATAAGCCTCTTAAAATAATGTTTTTGCATTTTCTTTTCAGACAATTATGTGTTGGTCATTTTGAGACAGGTTTTTTATTTGTTTTTACCTTAACAGATATTTTTCTACAATGTCCACATGACTCCATTAGAGTTGCTTGATGAAACAGTTAGCATTCGGGTAAGAGAAAATGCTGAATGTCCAAAAGGCTGCTGGATGCATGTGTCATTGTCTGGCCATTTCACTATGATGATTAGAAACATTCCTGTTTCATGCTTGTCTGTCTTTTTAGGTGTATGATTCTTATTCTCTACGAGCAGACTGTCTAATGGGAGAATTTAAGGTGGGTATGAAACAAGTTACATGACTAAATTAAATAAAATTTTAAGTACTTGGTGTATATGTTTAAATTTATACTACTTCAGCATGGGACCAAAGCATTACCTGATGGTGTCTTGCTTCTCATGCTAGAGACCATTTGCTCAAAGCACTAGTAAACAGCTTTCTTATTTGAGTAGATTATTATTAAAGAAAATTGTATGTTTTATATACCAAGTTCTCTAACTTGCATCCAACAGAAAAATATATTTACCAAAAGGTAATTTTTTTCCTCAAAAGGTATCAGGGTGATTATTTGGTATGAGGTAGGGTTTGAAGAGATAATTTTTTTAGGTAGCTAATAGACAGAATAGTGATATGTATGGCAGCATGAAGATAACATTCATAAGTGATACAGAATGCTGTTCCTTTAGTCAGAAGTTTAATTAGAAGAGATGGTAGAAAAGTCCCTTAGTTAAAGTAATTTCTGTAATTCTGATTATATTAGTGAGATTGTCTTTATTTGTATTTGTTATGGTCAATACTGGGAGGTAGACATCTGCTTGTTGAAGGTATACCTAAAGCAACGCAGACAAAGAATTCACATAACAATTGTAGTGACTACTGGGATCCCCTATTATAACATTTCCAATATCAGGGTTGGCTGTATTTTCTGTTTGCTTATTTTGTACTGCATAAATTCAGTAGGTCTCTAGACCAGCTTGTCACAAAAATGTGCAAATGTGGAAGAGTGATCTTTTCTAAATGAAACAATTTTTGCCACAAAGCTGGTTGCTTTTGCTTCTCACTGCTCATCATCTATGTAATTTCTGGTGATTAACAGTGGTATATTGCTCTGTGGAGGACTGATCGTTCACTAAGCAGCATGTCGTTCAGATGCTTTCAGTTCCTGCAGGCACTGATTCCAGGAGAAAACCCCAAGTGTACTTCTCTCTAGAAAATCAGCCTTTCAGACTTTACCTGCAAGGAATACTAGCCTCAGTTGCCATGAGCAAATATACTTACATTCCCAAACATGTTTGAAATCTGACACAATGAATACAGTTGTGGTATATGTGCAGTCTTGTCCAGAATTGACACGGTGGGAGGAAAAATTGCCCATCATCTTCATAAAAGAAAAAATAAATTATTTGTTAAAAAAACAAGCTTCATTTCTGGAACTGAAGGATGAGATGTTAATCAGGAAATAGAACCAAAAGAGTTCTGAAAAGCCTGTCTGAACATAAAAAAGTGGGGGCACATAGGGAATGTTCCCTATGAAGCAGTAAGCTAGCCCCATCTTCTGTCTCTGATAAATAAAAAAGCCGGGAATCTGAGGAAAGAAGAAAGTATAGTTCAAATACATCTTTTCTTGCATTTTCTTATTGGCTGCTGTATCCATTCAAAATCCCTCTTTTTTCAATGTAAGGCATTTTCTCTTTCTTCTCCCAAGAATGTGCTGAGTAAGCTTTCTTTTGTTTGTGACAAGAGAACAATGTAGTAGTACTCATGAAAAACTTGAGGGGAAGTGTCCTAGCATTTTTCTGTTTTAATATTTCTTCAGAGTAAAGCCTTTGATCTTTATTTCAGATTGACATTGGCTATGTTTATGACGAGCCTGGTAAGTAACAGTTACTTCAGAGCTTCTTTCCTAGCTTGAAACTTCAAACATTTCATTAAATTTCTAAAGTAAAAGAAGAAAGTTAACGGAAAGTGATTTGAGATTGCTGCTTCAAGTATTAACTTTTAAAAATCCAACAATATAGAACTCCTTTCAGTGATTTCATGATGAAGTACAAGCACCTAAAATTTGGATATTAGTTTTGGCATCAAAGACATAAAACATGAAAAATAATGCAAAATTATTTTATAATTATGTCCCTGAATTAGTATGCCACAACATTTTAACAACACTAGATTTCTTGTTTTTGAATGACACTACTGAGACCTGTCTAGGACAGAATAATTTTTTCAAATAATTAGTTTTAGGATAAGACATGCTTTTGGAACAATTTACTTTGATTTTATGATTTCTGCCATTTTGTAATGGATATTACTGGGGGTGATGGTGATGTTTGTTTTATTTTAGGCCATGCTGTCATGAGAAAATGGCTTTTGCTGAATGATCCTGAAGATACAAATTCGGGAGCTAAAGGCTATATGAAAGTCAGCATGTTTGTCCTGGGAACTGGAGATGAGCCACCAGTAAGTTTCATTTAAATGTTTTTCTTCCCCTCCCCATCCCACAGATATTTATCTGTAGTAGAGATGTGTTAGCCTCATGTTTTATGCAAGCAAATACATAATTCTGCTTAGCATAGCTTATCAGGCTGAGCAACATATCGATACCAGTTCCAGGACTTAGTCAGGAACGTTTCCACTACTATATAATGTAGACAAGCCCATAGAGAAACCCCGGTACCAGAAAGCTCCAAATATTTGCCAGGTGAAAATCAGACACATCAATAATTACAAGTTAGGCACAAGTAATTTGATGTATATGAAAGCAATAGGTAGTTTTAATAATCCAGTCCTTACCTGTCAAGGTAAAAACAGGCCCTCTTTTCTGTGTGATGTTTTTCTCACTTGACCATTGTCTG
This sequence comes from Chlamydotis macqueenii, assembly GCF_036417535.1. Classification (NCBI taxonomy): domain Eukaryota; kingdom Metazoa; phylum Chordata; class Aves; order Otidiformes; family Otididae; genus Chlamydotis; species Chlamydotis macqueenii. Next base: position 22,425,016 of record NC_141562.1, read on the forward strand.
TAGTTAAGGTGCTGCTATTCTTGCTACCTGAGATTTTTGCGTACTACTATTCCTCCTTAGTTAAATATAATATGTTCCCCAGAACCATGGAAGATCTTCTTGTTCCATATTAACTCTTCCTTTCTGCTGTCCTCATGATTCTTGAAGTCACAAGGATATGTCTAGTTATCTGTGGTGAAATTTTTTATTTCCTATTTATTTTTAAAGGATGAAGAAGTTAAGTTCTGGTAAATTATATCAGAGTTGTATGCATTTTCTAATTGCAGTAAGATGCCTTACCACAATACTAATCTTGAGATGAATATGAAAATTGCATGAAGTTGGCATTGTATGAGAGCCAAAATCATTATCATCTGATTATGATGATTTTGAAAGTATGATGATAATAAGCTCCTGCAATTGAGTACTTTAAAGATAAAAATGAAGGTAAATTAGTTTACATAGAATTGATTTTTATGGCTTGATAATTAGATAAAATCTTATTCTTTGTAATGAAACTGAGAGCAGTCTTCTATCTGAAAAGTATTGTGGGCACCAGTTTAACTGATCACCTTAGAATCATAGATTCTCATTCTTATGAGATGTTATCTCATTCACCTTCTTACATACCAGGTATTATGTACCACTGTATCTCCCAACAGGTTGAAAAAAGGGAAAGAGATAATGAAAGTGATGATGTGGAGAGCAATCTGTTATTACCTGCTGGAATTGCGCTTCGATGGGTCACTTTCGTTCTCAAAATCTACAGAGCTGAGGACATTCCGCAAAGTATGTAGCTTCTTACTACTAGTCCATTGGAGTATTTGATTACCATTAGAAATATTTGTTAGCTGTTTAGAAACATTCCTTGAACATAAAAGATTGTAAGCGTTTTACATTGTTACTTGAGCCAGTAATTCTGTGATGGCTAAAGTAGCCCATTTCCAGTCCTTTCATAATGCTCAGTAAATCTACCTAATTCTTGTAATGGATTATTTAATGCGTTACCCATTAGATTAGTAATGTTCTTCTGTTGCTGAGTGGGCCACACAGCTTCTGGTAGTGGAAAAGGGTCATCTTCATTAGCCCTTCTCCAATCACCCAAGTTACATGTGAGTAACTAACATTCAGGTACAGTTGATCTGCAGATAAGCTGGATGTCCTGTGCATGTCTAGCTCAACTATCCAGTGCATGTGTCAACTCGCTGTTGTATCCCCATCGCTGCCCACTTGCAAGAGGTTATCAGACAGCTGGTTTCTTGCAGCCCTCTTTTCCAAGACCATTTAGATCCTAGTAGATAAGTAGTACTGCTGATGGCCCCCGGCATCTTCCTCTTTCCAGCAATCCATTAATTCTTATTCATAGATGCTCATAGCTGCAGCTATTTTGCAATGAGGGAAAGGCCACAGGACTGCTGAAATCAGTCAGCTGCTGCTGCGGTGGCCAAGGCAGTCTGTATCACCAGCAGACTGCTCCTGAGTAGCCCCAGGGAAGAAGTAACTAGGAACTGGCTGTATCCCAGAAAGCTGCATGCAGTTTGTGGGCTGTAAGTTCAGAACCATAAACTTAAATAAACAGCCTTGGAGGGCAGGGGAGCTTGTAAGCAGTTTGAATTTAATTTGTTTAGTGAGATTTTACTTGCGTCAACCCTATATTGCTGAGACAAGGCTATTTCTCTCATTATATGCTACATGTGTTTTCTGATAGAATATAGGTGGCATTTTATCCCTTCTTAGCATATTTCTCACCTATATCTGTGACAACAAATGACAATGTCTACAGGTACACGCACAATGTTTTTCAAATATAACTGTGCCTCTAAATTCAGAAGTACATGAGCACTCCGTATGAGGTTTCAAAAATTTATATTCTTGAAATTGCTCCTAAGTGTAAATTCTCCATTTTTACCAGGTTAGACTTTACCCTACTTAGGTCTGTAAGCTGGTTGATTTCAGTGGGATTGCTATGCACAATTTATTATTTAGGCTGAATAAATAAATAAAATAAATTCATAATTAAAAAGCATAAACCTTAATTTCTTCTTTGATGCCTCTCCAGTGGATGATGCTTTTGCACAGACTGTCAAGGAAATATTTGGAGGAGAAGCAGACAAGAAAAACCTGGTAGATCCATTTGTAGAAGTTTCTTTTGCTGGCAAAAAGGTAATTTAGTAAATATCTGAGTCTTTCCATTATAATCATAGTCCTGTGAACAGATTTCATATGCCAATATAAATTTTTAAATTTACTGAAATTATGGAAATAAAAAAGCATTAGCTCTAAAGTTCACTTCATAAAATAAGGACAAACTACAAGGTACAGTAGAATGGGTGTAAAGCTGATGACTAATAAAAGGAATGTGTGACTAAATGCTAGGAACTGATGCATGCCAGATTGCTTGCCTACCTATTGTTCCTGACTGCTTTTTGTAACAGATGGTATAGATCTTTCTGGACAGGTTAACAGCATTTGTACATTTTATTACTAATGCATTCTGTAGAATACCAAATTTGAGCTGAATCACAATTGAATAATATATGTTTATCACGAGCCCATCTTTTTTTTTTCCTAAGAAAAATGTCAGTCCTTTATTATGATGTATAGTCAGGTTGCCACGCCCAGTCAACGTAAAGAATCTTCAATAGACATGACTAGCAAATAAAATAGGCTTTCCCATAGAGTATATTCTTCATCTACTCTAAAATCTGCATAAAGCAAGCTGGAATCAAGTAATTCCTTTGTCTTGTTTCTGTGCTGTGATAAGAGATCAGTACCAGTGTGAAAGCACATTAAATTGTAGCTAGTGGAAATAACAAGCTTTTTTCCTGTAAGGTAACTCCAGTCTTGGGTTTAAACGGTGTTTCAAAATTTTCTTTTCCCTCCAATAGTCATTAATGTTGCATATGCATATTGATTTAGCAGTATTTACCAATTGAAAACTAATGCCTCATTGCAGAATAAACCACTCAGGATTTACCATTAATGACTATCCCGCATCTTACCAAACAGAATATGATTTGTCCTAGATCATAGCTAGTATATGGTTTTTCTTCTGTTTTATCTTTGATGTGCTGTATAGCTGATTTCATGTTTTTTGCAGGTTTGCACAAATATAATTGAGAAAAATGCTAATCCAGAGTGGAATCAAATTATTTATCTTCAAATCAAGGTCAGATTTTTTTTTTCTTGTTTCTGTAGAAAACTACCATCCTTTTGGAACTCAGAGCATTAACATTAGAGAGGTGAAATAAGTAATGGATTATTTTCTTTTAACAACTTTTTTTCAGTTTCCCTCGATGTGTGAGAAAATAAAACTCGCAGTTGTTGACTGGTGAGTTACAACTTTTAATCAAAGTACTAGACAAGGTAAATTATATTAAGTGAAGAAAAGTCTGTTTCTATAGATGTTAGGTGTTTTTACAGTCTATGAGACTATTTAAACAAGTGTTTAAATACCTTCCTTTATAGTTTATTTACAAGACTCGATTAGTGTAACATTAGGAGTATTGTGCAGTGAGCACTCAGAACTATCACTGTCAGGTGACTTCTTCATGATACAGCCCACTTTTCTATCTAGCCATTACTATCTGTGTTAGTAATACTAAAATATTCCAGGTGATAGAAAATGTGTAGGCACCATCTTGGAGTGCACTTAGTCACTGGTAGCTAGCTTCTGTGTAGAATGACCAGCATTATATTTAAATAAAATCTTTCTTTTTTCTTTTTATAGGGATCGTCTTACAAAAAACGATGTAGTAGGAACAACATATTTAAGTCTCTCAAAAATTGCTTCTTCTGGAGGAGAAGTTGAAGGTAATAGATTGAGCAGTATGTAACTTACTGTCTTCTCTTGTGTTATGAGGAATAGCAATCAGTGTTCTAAGAAAGTATATTTTCCTATAGTTTCTCAATTCTGTGGCAACAAGGTTATCTGTTTCTGGAGTTTTCAAAGCAATGCTCCTAGAAAACATACTGTAGGACTTCTCAAATTAAAGTATTAAAATCTTAATGTTTAAACCACATCGTCCTGGAAACAGCAGTAATTAATTCAAAATTCAGTGATCTGTTATATATATATATAAAGTTAATATTAGAAAAAAGTTATATATGAATATATATATTTATAAAGTTATATATAAAGATAATTTTGTGAGTACTTTCCCAAATTCAGAAAACTATGTGATATCACAATCTATCATGAGTAAGATATGCAAATTTACTAAGATACTTAATAAGACATTTCACTTAGAAACAATCTGAAGTCACTGTTTCAGAATCACCACTTCACAGGGCACTAGTAGACGAGACTTCTTTAGCCACCTTATAAGCACGTCTGTTCTTTCTCTGGGGAGAGAACCTAAAAGCTGGGGAATGTTCCTGAGTAAACTTCCTTAGCAGTTAGCCTACAGGAATTATCTAGAACGACCTGCTCATTTCCTACATACTACCAGACTGCTTTCAGATGCTGAGGGAACTTGGATCAGCCTCTGTTCTGATCAGTAGCTTTCTGGAAATGGGCACTGCATCTCATTGCACGAGTGCTCCACATTACTGCTTAGTAACCCTTATTTTAGTAGCTTCAATGAATGAATATTTTAATTGCAGTGCTATAATTGCAGACAATTAACTTATGTGATTCAATCAGTATAGGTGACTGGATTATGTCATTTTATGTAATTTCATAAAATCTAAAAAAAACCACGCTAATTAACTGCAAGAAAACAACTTTAGTATAGGCAGGATATGAAGTTCATAACATGTTGTCCCCATTGGACAATACCTTTGTAGTAACACATTTCTTTACAAGATTATAAGAAACATTTTTTGTACCAAGATTTTGGGAAATATTACAAAGAAATCCTGCTACGTTTATATTCTAATATAATATTGTGATTATTGATTATTTCTTTTTGATCTATATCTGTAATCTCTTCTTTTTATAGCAAGATCTTTCATACAATTGAGCCAGCTCCATGACAAGTATTCTTTGTTAATTTGCCACAAAAAATGTTTTATCTTTTTAAAGAACATAGTATCTCATATTAGTTGTCCATACAGAATTGTAAAGTTCATGGCTAAACAGGCTTAACATTTATCTGACTGTACGCTAGGTTGAAGGACCTTGGTTAAAAAGCATTTCCACCATTGCTACAATAAGAATCTACATTACTATTTTTTCTGTTGTGTTTAAGAAATCTATATATGTACTTGTTGTCTGAGACAGACCTATTTGTCTTTTTGTCCTTAAGTTGGTAGCTATGTCAGGAGTTTAAAAACAAAGTTAGTGGCTCCAATCCTGTAGTGACTTGAGCAAGTATTTATCTTACTGGATGGAACTGTGTTTTCAGTCACATAACTTCAAGCTTATAACTCAGTCCTCTTCGAAGTACTGCTGTTGAAGTAAGATTTTTTGCAAACATTCTTTTCATATATCCTACACACAACTAGGGGGGAAAGAAAAGGGTTACAGAAAAAGGCAATGGGAAATCAAAGACAGAAGGGCTGGGCTGTTGGGGAAAATTCAGCTCTGGTGAGGTCACTTGTACTACCCACCTAAGTGTGTAACTTGAACTGCTGCTGAGTCACAGCTCGTTTATACTTCAAACGCTGTCACCTAGTAACTGAGAAAATCTTATTTAGAATCTCTCTCTACTGAGGCACTGACATTGGAATAGCCATTTCCATGTAAAATCACAAATTATCTTACCTTGAGGTCAATGCCATGCCTGAAACCTGCTCAGGCTTCTAACGGATTGAGAAACTGAACTAGTCTATAGTCTTCAGTAAATGAAGATATCTTGATGGGCCCTGAAATGTTGTGGTTTTCTTAAATGTTCTTAAGATTTTAAAATAAAATTTTATTTTGTGGGGAGGAGGACTCTACAAAGCTGAAACAGAAGCATCAAAACAATATACTTTGACAGGTACATGCTTTTTTTTTTTTTTTTTTCCCTCCATTGGAATTTGTACAGGAAGAGTAATACCTTAATATTTTTATCAGGAAGTAAAATTCTAGCCCACATGAACTTTATTTTTTTCTCAGGACTTCAACTTTATTTTAAAAGCAGATTGCTTTGTGACGTATTTGTTTTTAAAATACTATTGTCATTTGTCATGTAACTTCTTCTCTTTTCATAATATAGACTTTTCATCTTCGGGAACAGGGGCTTCATCATATGAAGGTTTATATCTTCATCTGTTACTGATTTTGCTTTCCATTGCCCAAACTGAGAAGTATTGCCTAAGAAAACCCATCATCTTAAAAAATATTTTTAATAATTACTTGTCTAAAAGACTTCATAATTATGTTTAAAGAGTATCAAACATAACTAACTGTATAAAACAGTTTTGGCACTGGAACTGGTTTGAAAATATTTCTGTTTGGCTGGTGCTTCAAGCTGTGTTTTAGAGTTGAGCATGCAGTTGCTTCAGTTATAAAGTGCTCTAACAATGGCTTGCGATTTTAAACTTAACTATGAGATTGCAACTATATTTGCGGCTGCAGAGCCCTGCAGAAGTAAATAACTGGCTAAAATAATTAGTGGCTGTTTTGCTTATGCTTAGCTAGCTATATAAAGAAAGTCTGAAAAATGAAATCTGATTCTGTTAAAGCCTGGAGAGATGGCTTTTTACATAACTGTCTAGGTTAACATCCAGTTTTGAAAGATTTTGTGGTAAATATTTATATAGTGAGAAATAAATACAATTGGAGTGCAGTTGAAAGGTAACAAACATTCACACAAATACTTCATTTACTATCTTTTTTTCTTAATAAAGTAATATTAAGTTAAAGGCTGAAATAATTTTTCAGAATTGCTTTCTGTAATATGTTATCATCAGCCTTCTAAATGGAAATAATTGAATTATAAATATAAACAAGTACAAAAAAAATATACTTTTTATTCCATATCTGGGAGGGGTTTTTTATTTGGTTGGGTTTTTTTGTTTGTTTTTAAATCTATATTCTGTTTAATTTATTACCATCAGTAAGTAGTGAATGTATTAGTTCAGCACAGATCTGTACCTTAAGGCTAGTCGTACTGAGATCTGATGGGAGCAGTGTTTGAATTTTTTGAAAACTGGACAGTATTCCAACAAGAGTCTGAATTCTTTTTAATTCAAGTTGTGATCTGTTTCTGATTCAGATGTAAGGATGTGAAAGTATCCAAATGCAAAATAGAGCACTGCAAATCTTTTATTTTATATTTTGCAGATTTTATGTGACTTTCTGTTGACAGGAAATTATATCAAGACATCACATTCATTTTTATTATCCATTTGTGTCACTCAGTAGTCACAATGGGAAAGTCATACAAGGTGTAAACTTTTATTTTCACGTTCTTATTTCAGCCATTATTTCCTGTGATAAATGCCCCCTTCTGTGTGCTGCAGATCACTCTAAGTGATATCTTCTGTGAGGATTAGAACCTGATTCTCATCTTTTTTATACCACAATCATTTGTTCAGACAAAAGCTAGCATACAAGAAGGAAAATAATATAGAATCTTTCCTGTTCGCTCAAAACTATGCAGTATTTTTCTGCATGTGTTGCTTACTTTGTTCCAGTTCTCCTTGCACTACTTATCAAATGCATCAATCAATAGCCTTGGCATGTGTTTGATTGTTGCTGAAAGAACAATTAACTCCCTTAAGTATGGATTTTAATTTGCTCTAAAAAGAGCTTTTTCAAACCTCATTCATCTAATAAATTTGCAAGGCATGAATGCAAACCCAAAAGATAACGGTAGTAGTACAACTAAGGCTTCCCTATATATATTTTTCTGCTAAAAATCAGAACACTGTTCAAAAATAGAAATTTATAACAGTAAGCATTAGCAATGGAAATACTTTTTCAAATTCTTAGATGTTTTAAATATCTGAAAATAAATAATAGCTTTGGTGTGCAGTATCCTAGCTGAGCTATTAAAACTGAAAAAAATATTTAAATCCTTATTAATTTTTTTAAACTAGATTAAGACATTAGAAAATTTTCATTAGTCATGGAATAAGAATAGCATACAAATTATTGTCATCTGAATCAACTGAGAATTAACTGAGTTTGCAGACTTCGTCTTGTATGAATTTTAGCTTACTGCAAAGGGATTTTGTGAGAAACAAGGTACTGTAGCTGTTACGATTAGACTTTGCAGTAGTCCTGTTATACCCTGAAGTATAATCACAGAAAAATTATATTAAAATTCAGAACAATAGGATTAAATATGGTAAACAGTAGGGTTTTCTTCCGCTATGGTGTGTATCGTTTTTTGTAGTTGTTTAGCTAGAACAATGGCCTGTGCATTTAAATGAATGCAAATATTGTTTTACTCGGTTTCATTTATTTCTAGAAAATATGTTTTCTGTTAACATAAGCGTTTATTACTCTTTCACATAAATGAAAACCCTGATACTTGGAGTGGGGTAGAAGTTCTGTTTATTATGTGGGGTTTTTACTGCATGCAGTAGTATCTAGTAAGTACTATACCATGAAAGAGAGGGTTAGGAACAAGTACAGTCACTGGTGCAATTACTGTAAATTCCAGAGAATGAAGTGTTCTTACTTTACTAATAACTAATACCTGACTAATATCTAACATTTGTTCTACTGGTTTTGATAGTAATGTTAATTGTTTTTCTGGCTCTAAATGATAATTAACAATGATATAATGGTAATGTTTTCTGTTAGTAAACACTGGAGAAACTGAAGTTGGCTTTTTACCAACATTTGGGCCTTGTTACCTAAACTTCTATGGAAGTCCAAGAGAATACACTGGATTCCCAGACCCATATGATGAATTAAACTTCGGAAAGGTCAGTTTGGAATAAAAGAAATAACCCCAATGGATTTTAATCAATGAATGAATTCATTTTATAGGGTTTCTGTTTCACATTACACTCCCTTTGGTGTTTCTTTTTCAAGAATATTTTGTATTTATGATTAATAAGGAAATATTTTCCATTCTTATCTGTTTTCATTTTAAAGGTGGTTTTGAAGAAGCGGCAGTGTTTTTGATCATTTTCATGTTCTGTATCTCTGCATGCATTTGTATTTCTTATTTCCTTGTTTTCATAAATATATGTATTTTCAGTTCTAGTTTTAATGAAAGCCAACTGCTTTATTTCATTTGATCAGATATGTAAATCCATGCCTCTGCAGAAGTTTTGAGGATGCTTCAGTGAAGCCAGAATCATGTACACCTAAAGAAAGAGTGTGCTACTTTATGAGAAATATATAAAATTGGATTCAATGTGTGATTATGTTACAGGGAGAAGGAGTTGCTTATAGAGGGAGAATTCTGGTTGAACTATCTACAATACTTGAAAGCAAACCTGTTAATAAAAAGTTAGAGATGATTCCTAATGATGACGTACTGGTGGTTGAGGTAAATCCATGTTTTATTGTCAGTGTTGATAATGGAGATGTGCCTTGGCTGCTTATTTCTGGAGAATGATATAACTTACTAAAATGGAAACAATTGAGTTAAATCTCAGAATTAAGAGAGGTTGTTATTGATGGTGTGGCTACAAAAATGTCATACCCTGATAGCATGAAATGTTAATTTGAAACATTTTAGTAATCTCAAATATAGTAATCTATTATACACACATTACATCTTTTTGATTGCTTCTCAGAAACTAGTAAAAATGTTTAAGTTATTATTTCCATTAAGAAATTGCTATTGTTTTCTATAATTGTGGATCCTCTTTTACAAATATTGAAATACGACTAAAAAGATTCTTCTTGTAGAAATACCAGCGCAGACGGAAGTTTTGCTTGGCTGCTGTGTTTCATTCTGCTACCATGCTGCAAGACACTGGTGAGCCTATCCAGTTTGAAGTTAGCATAGGTAACTATGGCAACAAGTTTGATACCACCTGTAAACCTTTGGCATCAACAACTCAGTACAGTCGTGCTGTTTTTGATGGTAAGGATGGTGCTGGTATGGGGATAAAATAATGTAAAATTCTCTTTTCAAGGTGCTATTTTATAGCTTTTGAATGACAGCCCTCACTGCACTAAAAACTTATTGAAAACGTGACAGAAAAGAACACGTGGCTCTTCACAGCTTTCAAGATGAAGTTACATTTATGGAATACATGCTACAAAGCCTACTGAGGTTATTAAAGAAATTTTCACAGAATTCAGTGAAATCTTTTGACCATGTACTACTATATGTGCACAGGAAAATTGGAAAGAAAAAAAAATAATATACAAGTGTCTAAAACTAGGAATTAAATAGGGAAAATACCTTTTGCACATTCTGATTAAGAATAAAACAAAAACTTGTTTTTAAATCAGGTATCTAGCAGCCTAGGAGAAAACAACCTAGCTAGATCACAGGAAAATATATTTTGACCTTATCTTTTATTTTAATAACTGCAAACAGTAGGAGTTCTTTTTTTCTATGTAATCAGAAGTAATGAAGAAATCAAGTTTACTTTGGAAAATAATTATTTTAATATTTTATTTCAGAGATACACTTATATTAATGTGCTATCTACATTGGTAAGTTATGGGAAAGAATAATGAGGATGTTAACAGATAATTTATTGAAAAAAATCCATTGAATTTTGAAACAATTTGAAGTAAAAGTTTACCATCCAACAGATGCTACAGTGACTGAAAAATACAAATGCTTTGATAAGTTTGGTCTAGCTTGTATGTTCTTAAATGTAGTACATAAGTGAAATAAATATAGCAACTTGTGCAGTGTACAGTATGTATTCCTGCCATGAATTCTAACTCTAACGTACAAATGTTTCATACCAGGTAATTATTATTACTACTTGCCATGGGCAAACACAAAGCCAGTTGTAACGCTGACTTCCTTTTGGGAGGACATAAGTCATAGATTAGACCCTGTGAATGTAATCCTAAACATGGCTGAAAGACTGGTAAGACACTTAAGATCTTTCTTTTGCTGATACACTTCTCATTTTTACTTTTTTTTTCATTTAGAGGTGTAATAAAAAAGTGAGATTTTGAGCAAATTACGGAACAGTTTGCTGACACTTTTCTTTCCTTTTTTCCTATTCAAAATTAAACATGGCTCAGAGTAACAAATGGTACTGCTAATCATACATCTGTATTCTGGCAACGTTCAAGATATTCTTGCTTGAATATGCAGGGAATTCCAAGAAGGAAGAATCCTTGCTGTTGATTAGGGGCATGTTAAGTCTATAGAACTGTTATTTGCTTTGGAAGTTAGGTCCAATATCATATATTCTTAAGCACAGTGAGAAAGAACATAGGAATAGTCCTGTTAAATATGAATCAAGTTTCAACATCTGAGTCTTTTTTGATATGGTCTGTATAGATAGAAATAAATAAGATTAAAGTCTTGAAACATATATTGACCATAAACTACAGTGGAAGTTTCTAAGTGCAAATGCTTTTCTTTTAAATTCCTCAGCAATCCAACTTAGCCACCTTAAAATCAGGAATGCAGGCTAAAATTTCTGAAAACCAATTAGCTGAGATGTGGTTGAAGCTGATTGATGAACTTACAGAAGACATGAGGTAAAAGTACCTTTTTTATCTCTTACGTTATCATTCTAGGTCTGCTCAGAATCTTTGCTATTGACTTTACTAAGTCAGAAAATAAATTCTAAGGACTATAAAACTGATTACCCCTATGAATTGACCTGCAAACTGGAATTCCAAAAGTCTTTGAAAGTAGTAAAACCGCATGGACATTTCCAATGAAGTAATCCATCTAGTTTCGTAATTCTCCTTTACCTTAGTCACTGATGGTAGTAAAACAGTATCTCTTGAAAAAATCTAAGGCAGGACTGTTGTGAAAATATGAAATTGGGGATCTCTGCTGCTTTTCTACCATATTGTCTTGTTTAGAATTCCTCATGTACGTTTGCTTAGCCATGTTTCAATGTTGTTTCTGAAACTGAAGAGGGGAGAAATTCTGTGATTTACTGGTAAGCCCAGAATAAAAAATTTAAAGGCTATTTAGAGCTTAGGATCATAAAGATGGTATTTTTGAATAAGCCTTTAGTCAACATGTCTGTTGACAGAGAAGGCAATAGGAGTCAGCACTTAAGGTTTTGAGGGAGAATAAATTCTAAATAGAGAGGAATGAATTATATGAGAAAGAGACATTAACAAGAGCATTGAGGTGCGGAGAGACACTTGAAAAACATTAAACAAGTGGGTGATGAAACAGTACAGGAAAAGGAAAGGGAAAATGAGAGAACAGTTATTATCCGTTAAAGGAAATAACAGAGAACATGAAATGAGAGAAAAAAATCATCAAGCTCTAGAGCCAATATAAAAGTGAACAGAGGAAAAAGCAAACAGTGGAGACCAGTATATACTAGCAAAGAATTATATGATAGAAAGCTTAAGTCAAAGTATAAATGAGTAACTTTGTAGAATACCTGCTGTGATCTGGAAGAAAGCAGAGAGAACTGACATACTTCAGGAAAGCAAAATGTGAAGGGCAAGCCATCTGCCATTTAGCCATCTAGTGAGTGTAGGAACTTCAAGTTTTCTATCAGATATGTTAGCCCATCCTCCTAACACACATCTGCACTGTTATTAATTCAGTCCATTATTTTATAAAATACCTCATGACTCAGAAATTATGGAGCAATAGCACCTAGATATATCAACCAAATGAGCTTTCTGTTGTTCTAGGATATAATGCACTTTCAGGGTTTTTTTCAGCAAACTCATGGAAGCTGTGTCAAAGACATAATCCCCCTGTGCTGAATTCACAGAACAATTTTCCTTGCCATGCTAAAGTTTAAATGAGTTAGGAGTTTGAGAGAGTCTTCAGTGCACAATTAAAACTAAAATGAGGTGAATTTCTGGAAGTTCTATTCTGGTACATTTCATTCACGTGTAAGTACTTGCACCCAGGGCAGGCAGCACTTGCATTCAGAGTAGTAGAACAAACTATGGTGGAAGGCACAATAGTCAGTATAAAGGTTTTGCAGAATCAAAGCCCTTAAAAGTACATGGTTTGTCATTAAAAATAGGTCAGAGAAGAGTCAGTCTTTTCAAACTTGGCAGTGTCTTTGGAAATTTTTTTTTCTTGAAGTATCATATTAAGGAGCTCTTAATGAACTCTGTTAAAGGGATATAGTCTTTGGTCTTTGAAAAGCTGCCTTTTCCTCAAACCTCCACCAGCTCAAAAAAGCTAATTTCTACTGGGCTCTACAGCGATGCTATAGGATTTCTTGGTTCCACTGAATAGTTACTCTGCCCTCTGGTGACTCCGAAGTTCTGTGTCATGGATTTGTTTTAGAGTTCTTTGATGTTTTCATGCCAGAGGGTTAGATTATTTATAAGCACAAGCCATATTTGTATATTGAGTTGATGAGAATTTACAGTTTCCAGTGAAGGAAAGGAACTTAATCTTGGTCTGAAGGCAGTGATTTCATCTTTGAGATGTACCTTCTGAGACAATAATTTTCTAATTTGAATATATAGGGAAATTAATTTTTCTTGGTTTAGTTAACAGCAATTACATTACAGCATACACCTCGAGCTATTGTACGTGGGTGCTTGTTAAGTAAGCACAGCATTTCTCTTGCTTACTGTAAACACTGTGGAAATCTCTGCAGAAATAGATGCTATAGCACTGTTCTGGTGGTTTTCAATCACAGAAAATAATAGCACTCTATCTGTTGCCACTATATGCATTTAGTATGTGGCTAAATAAAATCCACTTAGCTTATTAACAATAATAAATATTCTCTTTTCAGTAAACCATTTCCCCTCATAGAAGGCAAATCTAATATTACAGTCCTTGACACTCAGATAGAAAAACTGCGCCTCAAGTCTCTCAAACAGATTGGAGAAGCAGCAGCAAGGATGAGAAATGAAGCTACTGATGTGAAAGCCACTCTGACAGAAATTGAGGATTGGTTGGATAAATTACTGCAACTGAGTGAAGAGGTTAGTACTACACAATACCAGTGATTCAGTTAGTTTAGAAATAACAGTCTAACACAAACTGGTGTAATGTTCATTGCTGATCAAGCAGTATCCACTCTCCTTAGAATAATAATTTTAGATGCTGTGAAAGTAAACAGGTTCCCCTCCGTAATCAAGATTAATTTAAATATAATGTTCTAGTGTGTTAGCCCTCTTCACTGAGAACATGTGTTGGGAAATAACCACTCTGTGGTTTGTAAATAGACTCTATTCTGTTTAAAGTGACAGATTTTGACCTTTCCTTTCTTCCAGAATTGCAAGTCACACTGCTGGTTCAGGGACTACAGAATATATGTTGGACCTCCACAGCTTGTTAGCCATAGTAATCAACTTCTAACAGAGTTAGATCTGTTTGTTTCTGTGATTTTTAAATTTTCAGCAACATCTTAACTTCTCATCTTTGTTATCTCATAGCTGGTTTTTACAACATTGTAGAAATTTTTTTTTTCACTTCTGCTTTGAAAAGTTACGGATTTAAAAAAAAAAAAGAAGTTTGGCAGATTTGCAGCTAGCATGCAAAGGTGTGTGCAAAGCTGCAAAAAGTTAGTAGGTTGTTTTTGTCTTCTGCTAAAAGTCTTATGGTGATCTACCCTTAAAGTGGAAGCATTGCAAGCACTTAAATAAGTGGCAGGTCAATCCAAAGCATTAGAATATGGGATCAGTCACTATAGTCACCGTAAAGATACAAAACGTCTCTAGAAAAATTTGCAAAATATACAGGAACTGGTTTTTTTTAAAATAAAACTTATTTGCTTTCCGCCAATCTCAATGGTATTTTTAATGATCATTTCAGAATGATATATTGCGTTACTTGCAAAGTAAAACAATTTCCTCTATTTATCCTAAATTCATGTTAATTATAGATTCTAAGGGGTAAATCCTTTGACATAAATCCCAATTGATGCTTCTGTTGTTTAAGCATTAAATGAATTTAATATTCTATTAATTACCATTCTTAACAACTTCTTCCCACAAACAATCCACAGCCACAAAACAGTATGCCTGATGTAATCATATGGATGATTCGAGGGGAGAAAAGACTGGCTTATGCTCGTGTTCCTGCACACCAAGTGCTGTATTCCACAACGAGCCCCGAATCATCTGGTAAATACTGTGGAAAGACCCAAACAATCTTCTTAAAGGTACTTTTTTTTTTGCTTTCCCCTTAAAAAGTAATTAACTCCCTAAACTACGATGCCTTCTGACATGAGCATGAAACATGCAAACAAGCTACGAGCGGAGGACTCAGGATAGATGAAAAACCAACTGCATATAGCTTCTTCAAAATATCGCAGAAATTGTAATGTAAAGTTCATCATAAGCCAATTAGAACCACACCAGCCCCTAACTCTGAGGCTTTTCTGAAAGATTTCAGAATTGTGATAGGACTTTTAAAGTGTTACTAGGGTTGGTGTTTTGGGGTTTGACATAAATGGAGACTTTCAAAGGGAATATTTAGTATAAGTCAGAGAAGTTCCAAAAACCTATTCAAAGTTTTGGATTATTTTCTGCATGTAATATAGAGCATGTCTACACCCAGAAGTTCCCTAATATGTCTCTCTGCATTGGGTCTTACTCTTGAATGGGAATGCCTTTCTCCATTTAAGTTTATGTTGTCTTTAATTGGAATAAACTTAACCAGAAAAAGGGCAATCTGACTGTAGAACAGTAGCAGTTACAGAGTTTGTCAGTGTACTAGTAGTTATATTGATTAATGCTTCAATGCAGACAAGCCTTATCTTCACAGTTTTATGCAAGCCCCCTTTACTGTGCATGTTGTGATGCACTGCTTCTACGTTTAGTGAGCCATTCTGACTAACCTCTGCATTTCCAGAGTCTCCTGACAAGAAACGCTAACATCAACACTGAAGTTTTAAGTTATTGTCACAATTAAAAACTCATTGCTGAGGAAAACTCGGGAGAGAATATACAGGAACGGGGATGATATTAGTGGTGTTGTGTTTAGTTTTTATGTGCCCTAGGCAGGTAGAATGTTTCCCTCCTGAACTATTTATCACTGGCTTTTGATGAAATGCAGTACAGGAAGAGAGAAATAAATCATGTATTATTACTCATATCTCTATATGAGATATGTGTATGTTTTACTGAAAGCTACAATACTTGCATAATATAACAAAGAATAACTTTTTTTGTTCATGTGCCAGTACCCACAAGACAAGACGAAAGATGTCAAAATGCCCGTGGAGTTGCGAATTAATATTTGGCTTGGGCTCAGTGCAGTTGAAAAGAAGTTTAACAACTTTGCAGAGGGAACGTTCAGTGTTTTTGCAGAAATGGTATGTCCATCATTGCTTTCTTACTTTAAACTTGGATGTGAGTGTTAGGAATTCAATGAAATTGGAGCTCTTTTGAATTTTTTTTTTTTTGTATGCTGGGCAGAAAGGGAGAGTAGTATTTATTATACTGAGACAAGTAGACCCCATTCAAGGCAATTAATGATCAAGTCCATTGTGCCTACCAGATGAACTTCGGCAGACCAGATTCTGAACTGGTTAATCGGGTAAAAATCTGGCTAACTCCAGTGATTTCAAAGACACTTATTTTAGATTTTTATCTGTGTAATTAAGATTGGGATCTAGACCATTATGTTTTGGCATGTGAATAACTCTTTTATTTTAATTACTTCTTCACTTTTACAAATGATACTTGAATACAAGTGGTTTTGCTTAATAATGGTTCTTTTGTAGCAGTAGCAAATTTACTCTTACAGGAAAAACTGGTCAAAACCAGTAGATTTTGCTGACAAAAGGCTATAATACGGTAACATTTCAATGGTGAGAATTAAAGCATTTAGAATGAAAATGCCTGAAATAGTCCCACAGCATATAATAGAGATTTTGAATTTTAATGGTAAGTGGCAGGTGTCTTTTTATATGCCACATCACCTAATGGTGCATATAATCTAATATCAGTATAATAGCCAATGGAACAGAGGCTTGTGTCACCATTGCACCTATGCTTAAATACTTAGTAGTGCTGTAGTAAGTTACTTAAAATAGTCAATGGATGTTCAAAGCCATTATTTAAGTATAGAGTTTAGTATGCTATTGAATATCTCTTTTTATTTGCTCTTCATACAACAATCGAATAATTTTACAGGAATAAGAGCAGAAAATTCCAGACCATCATAACTTACAAATAGTGCATCATGTGTTTAGGGAACAGAAGAAACTTGTTTGAATAATGTAATGGCATTTTATTTAACAGTGTTTTAATTTGGAGGAAGTTTGACTGTAGTTGTAGAGAGGCATTAAATTATGAAGATAGTTTAGTTTAGCAGTGGAATATTGTTTACCAGGCAGCATAGAAGAAAATGAAAGAAAGAAATTAATGATGCCACTGCAGAGTAATGTGGGAAGGGAGTACATAATTTCAGAGAAAGGAAACGTATCGTAGAACTGTAGCAGTTAGATAAGTATGTTCTTTTTTTTCCACTCTTAAAAGCTTTTTATTATTTCTAAATTACTGATTTTTTTTTTCTTTCTTCTCAAATAGTATGAAAATCAGGCTCTTCTTTTTGGAAAGTGGGGTACCTCAGGACTTGTTGGTCGCCACAAGTTTTCCGATGTCACAGGAAAAATCAAACTGAAAAGAGAATATTTTCTACCCCCAAAGGGATGGGAATGGGAAGGAGAATGGATGGTTGATCCTGAAAGAAGGTCAGATTTTTTTAATTTTATGCAGGCAGAATAAAGCAGTTTAATCTCAGAGTGCAGAGCAAAACCTCCTCTCTGTGTTCTTGGCTGAGAAAGAGATTTTAAGCTGAACTTTCTAGGACGGCAAAAGCCAGCCAGTAGTCAAAGCTAGTGACTAACATTAAAATAAACATTACTTTTTTTAAAAAAGTAAAACATAAAACTGAAAGATTGCATCCATTTTCTAGGAACTAGCTTACGCTTTAGAAGGCCCCATGTGATGATGGGCGGGTGTATTGCTTATATTGTCTATCTCAATGCCTAACCTTTCAAAAAGGGATAATAATAGTTTTCCTTTCCTAGAAAGCTACTGTGAGGATCACTTGTTTCTATGTGAGGTTCTCAGAACCTGCTGTGATGGTTTCAGACAAGACCATTAGATAGGTAGATCTTCCATAGATAGAAACTTAACTCTGACACTCAGTATAAATCTGCATTTCATGTTGTATCAACACCCTTACAGTATTTGCATACAGTGGATTTTTTGGTGTGTTTATTTCACTAAATATTGAGAGGTTCCATTGCCCTCGTTAAACAACTGTCACGGGTTATTTCTCAAACTGACTCGAGGCAGGGATTGTTTTCAGAGCCCAAGGTTGTGGTGCCATATGACAATTCTTCCCCTGGTGGACCTCATTGATGAGGTGTCAATCCTCCCCCAGCTCTAGCAGGTTCATTCTTGCTCTGTCAGAGGTTTTCAACTCCTGAGTTGTGCCAGTTCAGCTATTTGTGGCGCCACACTTTAAACCAGACTGGGTAAATTATTTCTTTCATAAACAAAAGCCAGCATGAGAAAGAGGTTATTTTCCTTTTTCTTAAAAGAAAAGGTTCAGCACATTTAAAATTCTTATGTTCTGATAGTAAAAAAATACAGGACTGTTGCTATAGAAAAACTATGCAGGAAAAATATGTGCTATTATTTGATCCTTTTAAAAATAGTATCAGTTTATGGGTATGGATTTATTTTCCTATTGAATTAATAATGTTATTTCAATGAATAATCTGACCTGAAAAAAATGAATAACAGACACGGAGATATTCTCTCAGATAATGGAAAAAAACCCTACTGTTAAAATGCATAAACATATTTATGTTTTGCATCTGCTTTTATTGGAAGATGATCTGCATGGCTTTATTTGACCAGTAGATGGCATTTTAGAACCTACTTTAGTGCTTTCTGAATCACAGTTAATCACAAGTGGAAATCAAGGCTATTTTGTCTGATTTAATGTTCTCTCATTTCTTTTACTTCAAGTTAGAAAAATACCAGCCAACTGATTACTTGACTTGTCAACAACATAAAGGGGAACAAAATTAAGCATATTGTCAAATTTTAGTGCATAGCTAGATACATAAAAATTAAAGGTGCATATAACTGTCATACGCAGTCTGGGTTTTTCTACACTTAAATATATAATTATTTTTTTTTTCCAAGAGGAAGTGCTGAAAGCATATATTGAATAACACAGCAGTTAAAACACTCCTGCTAGTCATTCATTCTTATAAGTAATTTTCCTCCTATTGCTTACTAGTAGGAAGACATGCTAAGGAAACATGTAGCCTTTATATAGATAAGGGCTATGCTGTACTTTATTAATAAATAGAACTTCACAAAGATGGACAATCCAGAATTCCAGCACATGTGCACATTCTGTACATTGTTTCTATGTATTCTCTGTAGCTAACTGAAATACATTTGGTTTAGTATTGTATTTGCTTTGGACTTGCAGTTTGCTGACTGAAGCAGATGCCGGTCATACTGAGTTTACTGATGAAGTATATGAAAATGAGAGTCGCTATCCTGGAGGGGAATGGAAAGCAGCTGAAGAGAGTTACACAGATGTGGTGAGACTTATGTCTTTCACTGGATAAGTAAAGGTTTAAGAGGAGTTCTAGGATCTGCTGCGCAGAGTATTTCATCTATTAATGGATACAACTCTTATGTTTTCCCTACATAAAAGAATGGAGAAAAAGCTCCACCACCACGTGAGTTCACATGTCCTTTTGGATGGATGTGGGAAGATGATGCTTGGAAATCCGATTTAAATCGAGCAGTGGATGAGCACGGTAAGATTTACTGTTTATCTGCTGATTCCTAGGACAATCTGTCATAGTCTATACTGAAGGAGGACACATGTCAAGCCTGCAGCAATGTTCTGAGCATGGTAGTGATTGCCCTATGGAAAAATGTTAAGGAAGTATTTGGATAACAGTTGTTTAAGGAATTGGATAAACAGAAAGTTCACTGTCTGCATCTGTTTCTATTTTGATTTTAATCACCGTTCCATCAAACTCACTGTTCTCATTGAGCCTTTCTTGGATCAAAAGGGACCAGTATTTTGAACAGTATATGTAATAAACGCATTTATAAGTGCCTACTAGAGAGAGAATCACATAATCTAAGAAACTGTATATTGGTTTTAACTGCAGCAGCAGGTGACAATTTTGAACCAAAAGCTTTGGCAAATTAAAAAAAAAAAGTGAAAGCTAATGTAAACAACAATCTACTAACATGAGAGGTTCCAGTTGGGAAAACCATATGTATAAACAGTGTGCATGGAAACAGAACCCATCTTTGTTTGAAATAAGTTTCCAAAACATTTTTCCCAAGTCCAGTGTTAATGCAGTCCAGTGGTTAGGATCAGGCCTGTAAGATGTGGATTAGTAGCAGTAATTGGGGTTTTTTTTTGGAGAAGTCAGAAGCTTGAAGTCAGACATGAAGCCTCTGTAATTGCACCAAGAATACGTGTCAAAGCCAGATTTGGATCTATCTGGTGATTCTACTGGGAGCCTTTAGCCAGGGGATGAGTCACCAAGAAATGTTAAGAGGTGAATTAGGAGGTCTGGGGACCAAGGGAAGTCAGGACCCTGTTTGCGTTGGTCACACACCACACAAGTGTGTGAAGGATTCCTATACTGTTGAGAGCAGAATAACTGCACTGAACTTGTGTGTGACGGGAGCCATGCAAGACTGATCAGGATGAAATCTTAACAGTATGCAACTGATTATTTAGCAATTCTGAAACAAAAATGACTTCAAAGTCTTTCTGTGAGAAATCTGATGCTGCTAGACAGAGTTCTTCAAATTAGATGTACTACTAAACTGATCAGGTTAGAAAATCCTAAGTGCATAGAGCCACCCTTTTTCGTGGAGTTGCTTGGACTTTTATATACTTGTTACTTACACTGTATTAAAACTGACAGCAGTTTAGAAAGTTGTGATATAAACAACCTCATAAGACCATAATTTGGATTCTACAGCAATAGGAAAAAACAGTCAATCTCTCATAGGAAAGTATTTACAGGACATTGATTTGATTACAAAATTAATAATAAAAGCAAAAGGGAAGGTTGTAGAAGATTCTGGGAAGCCCAGAATTTTGCAAAACTGTAATGAATTTTAATTTGTTAAACTCTCAAATAGTAATTGCTTTTAATTATAGGTGAAATAAATAGCTATTTGAGTAGGAAAAAAAAAATATTTCATTTATCTTAAAGAGTACTGATATCTATCTTAACTGGAACCTCTGGTAGCAGTTTGCAGTAACTTTTTAATAAGAGATGAGTCTAAATAAAAGTCTGAGTCCTAAATACCTGACAACTTAATTATAATATGTAGAGCCAAAATACAGTAACAAGCTTACCAGTTCTTGAAGTTTTATAATCAGAGTTCAAATAGTTGATGTTCCTTTAAAAGCCAAGCTACTGGAGTTGCAAGAGTACACAGGACATTCCACTCTTATTTAAAATTAGGCATGAGTTTTCCCTGTGATGAAGTATGGAAATGTGATATCAATACACTTAATATTTGGGAAAAAAAAAAGGATGCAAAGAAAAGAACTTAAGATGTATTATATATGTTTTAATGTTGAGATTTTTATTGTCATATTATTATAGCATCATCATAAAATGTCATCAGTTGCCCCCTTGCTATTGGCCATTTAGGGTTTGCAATATCAAATAGTCTTGTGTGAGTAGAGCTTCATCCTCTGTAGGTACAATCTCTCTTATTTCCCATACTTTTCTTCTTTGTTTCTTGCTTCTGTTTCTGGAAATATACCAACTAATCAATTCTGCTTTAGGATGGGAATATGGAATTACTATTCCTCCGGACAATAAACCAAAGTCATGGGTTGCTGCAGAGAAAATGTACCATACACATCGACGACGAAGACTGGTGCGGAAACGTAAGAGGGATCCAGCTCAAGCAGTAGCAGCAGGAAGGGTAAGCGGAAGAGAGATGCAGAGACTTACACATTGTAACATTTTGAGTTTCCTTTTTAAAAAAAAAATCTTCATGAGATTACTCATTTCCTGAATAAAGAAAAAATTTAATATGAAACAAAAAAATCTCGAACAACCTTGTATGTTTTCATTCTATTACTCTTTGTCTTTTTGTAAATTGATGGTTCCAGCTTGGGTTTATGAGGGGATTATTATGCCTGCCAGAGCAAGTGCCAATTTTTTTTCATTACATTTACACAAGACTGTGGATAACAAGGATTTATGTCTTCCAGGGAATGTCATCATATGAAGATCAAGAAGGATGGGAATACGCTTCCTTGATTGGCTGGAAATTTCACTGGAAACAACGTAGTTCTGATACTTTCCGTCGACGACGATGGAGACGAAAAATGGCTCCCTCAGAGACACATGGTGCAGCAGCTATCTTTAAACTTGAAGGTGCTTTGGTAAGGGACAGAGTATCAAACAAGTCCTTAAAAGTTCAATCTGTTAATTTACAGTAAATAAACAATTAAGTATATCTGCTATATATAACTGAGGAACTCAAACAGTTTATATTCTTTAAATTGTTTAAAGTCCGAAAGGGAGCATTAAAGTTGTAGTAGAGACTCTTGCATAACATGCTTATTTTATTTTTCAAATTATTTTTATTATTACGTGAGATTTAAAGCAAAAGGCCAAATTACTAGATGAGCCTTCTGTAAGTAAAGTGAAAAGATAGCTCAAACCTTTCATGCACGTAATTTAGACGTATTAATATCAGCACAAGAAACAACAGGCACTGAAATAGGGGACCTTGACTAATATTTGCGTGTATAAACAACTGAGCACAAGAAAGGATAGCAAAGTGTTGGAGAAGCCAGAATGTCATATGTCACAATTAGATAATCAGAATGTATTTATTCCTCAAGTTTTCAGGATAACACAGTTTCATAGATAAGCTCTGTACACCGAAACACAAATTGGAGCAAATAATGTGAGAAGGCTGCTTTGTTTTTCTAAAATAATGATTCTAAGTCTAATTGTGTAGCATTAACAAAAGTTTGCACTTTTTTCTTTGTTTGTTTCTCTTCTTTGCACCAAACATCAGCCCATGATTCGTTGATAGCATTTTCTTTCTCCACTTAAGTTGGTTCCACAGAGTTTAAAAATTCCTGTTTCACTTTCCCTTCTTACTGTACTTCCTGGGCTATTGCTAGGATAAAGCCTTAGAGCAGCTTTTTCTGCAGCAGCGCAGTGCAGACTTGCAGCCTCTCTGCTGACAGGCAGCTAGTGTATCTCCAGAAATAAGACATTCTGGAAAGCAAGATGAAATGACTGGATCTGATTTCTGCACATCTTCAGCGGCAACAAGAAATGAGCTTTGGACACGAGTAAACATCTTTTAAAGTACTTCTACTTGTGAAAGTAAATTTCTCCTTGTCTTGGAGGAGAGACTGAAGCCCATATATTACCACACACAGTCCACTTTTATCAAGTTCCTTCTACATTTGTAAATACACAGTAACTTCTTTTTCTATCTATAACTTCAGGGAGCAGACACTAGTGTTGATGACGGAGAAGGGAAGAGTTCAGACAAAACCAAGGAGTCAGCTACAAAGGTGTTTGGTGCCAATACACCACTTGTTTCCTGTTACTTTGACAGTAGGTTCTTTAACAATTCCTTTCTTAGAAATTGTGTGTTTCTACCTGATCTCAAACAGAATTGTAATTCTTTGTGGTTTACATCTAGGTTTATATACCTTCTGTTATAATGACTATCTGATCCTTGACTGGCCCTATTTAGGCTACTAAAAGAAAAATTACTGTTAGTCATTTCAATATTTCAGTTCACTGCTACACAGACATTTTTAAAAACCTGTACCAGACAGGAATGCTAAAGCTAACTATTGCAGCACCTGAATTTTAGGTTGTCTTAAATGATGCATTTTTAGCATTAGGGTCCCTCCATAACAAGGCTGGGAGCTAAGCCAGCACAGAAGTTGTTCTGTACAGTTAATTTTTTGATGTGGTAGCTCTCTCAATGCAGCTCAATGCAGACTCAGGCAAATGCCTGACCCAGAGGAACCAGTAAGACCATGCAGCTGAGTTGGCAAAGTGAACAAAACTGTAACTCTGCCAACCTGGATTGGCTTTAAGTGCCTTGGAATCACTGTAATGGGATTCACAAAATCAAGGACCCTGAGATGGGAGCCACCAGTGTTAGTTAATAGCAACAGAGGCCAATCCCATCTACTCCTAAGACTCAAAATCCTTTTTGAGGAGCTCTGACTGGAACACTTGTCTTTATTTGGACTCCACAGAACTCAATCTTCCTGCTGGGAATGAGTGCCTAAATCTTAAATCTTGTCTTTCAGAAGCTGAGGAAGATTATTGGAGTTTCTTTTAAATAATGACCACAATAGGAGGAAAATGGCACCTTTTTCTGCCAGAGTTCAGAGGTTTCAGCTCTTTGAGGCTATGAGTAGCTCAGATTTTTCCGAGGGCTGAAAGGATTACAGCTGACATCTTTTAAAGAAAAGCTGTAGTAACTTAGCCTCATGCTGCCCTAAGTTTGACTTGTTCTCACATCTTCCTTTTAAGCTATTCCATCTTGCCTGAAGTTATTTTTTTAATCTTTTAGCCAAAGAGACAGAGTTGCAAATAGAAAAATTTTCTAGAGCTAATAGCTAAAAATATGAAACTCCAAGGTCCGTGCAAGTGCTGTAGTGAATACTTAAATTAAGCACAGGAATGGCAGATTCTTGATTCTCTGCAGAGGAGCTAGATTATCACACTGTTTTAAACAGGAAATTTTTAATAGAATGATTTTTAAATGATCATATGGTGAAAAACACCCAAATAGCATTAGTGGGTTTTCTTAAATGTCTGCCTTAAGTTGTGTTTGAACAAATGTCCTCAGGTGGTAGCTCATTGGTATAGTACACTTGTAGTTAGAAAAGAAAAGCAGAAATGTTACTACAGTGCTTGTGCTTGAGTTAAAATGTGTAAGGCATTTTTATAAACTCAAAATGTATCTTCATTACAGAAAAGAAGCATGTATAATGGAGTTGAACTCTTTTTATTTGTTTGATGCAGGAGTATATACTTACCATCTTCGCTGTTATGTCTACCAGGCAAGAAATCTCATGGCTTTAGACAAAGACAGTTTTTCAGGTATGGAAAAGTCCTGCTGATGGTGCAGAAAACCCACTTCTGCAATGAACTGGTAACCTGATTTAGCTATAGAGTTTCTTAAATCCTTAAAGTCTGTGCGTAGATCCCAGCTACTGAAACTACGCCATAAAGGAAGTCTCAGCTTCATTACATATGATCCAAATTTGGTTAGTACTGCCCCAGAAGCTGCCAAAACAGAAGTGCTCTGAATGTGCAGCACCTGCTACTGCCAACGAATTCTCAGTGAGGGAATGAGAATTCAAATAAGGTCTGAATTTCCCATGAACAATCCCTTCCCTATGCCTTAGCTTCTCCTTCTAACCACAGCCTACATACAGTGCCTAAGCTGTCCTGCAGGAAGCTTGCACAAAAGCAAGGATGAAGAAAGCTGCATGACTGTTACATCAGCAGCTGCCTCCCAGTGTTCAGTATTTTATATTAATTCATTACTGAGATGAACTTGTAGAAAACTACACTGTACCTTACTAATAAGCATGGTTTTTGTTTGTTTCTACAAGTGTACCTCTTGCCCTTTTATTTCCAGCTCTTAGGTATTCCAACAGTGTTCTATCTATTTGGCATCTTTGTAGTCAGGCTAATTCAATACTCAGGTTATCAAGTATTTAATTTCTGCTACTTGGAATTAGATTTCCAGTTGGAAGTCAGAGAGCAAATTGAAATCAGATTCTATAAGAATATGACTTAACATTTCCTTTAAATAAGTTCAGCCAAAGATAAAGACGAAATGGGCAGCTTAAAATTTTCTTTCCTGTCCTGGTTTCAGCAAGGATGGAGTTAATTTTCCTTTCAGTAGCCAATGTGTTTTGGATTTTGTTTGTGAAGAATTTGATAAACACACTGATGATATGAGTTGTTGCTAAAGAGACCAAGGACACTGTCCAGCTTTCCAGGTCTCGCTAATGTGCAGATGCAGGAAGCTGGGAGGGATACAGACAGAATAATTGACCCAAACTGGCCAAAGAGAGTATTTGGCATAATGTCATAATGTCATAAATGTCATGCTTGGTATATAAGTGGGGGTTGGTCGGGGCGGGGGAATCGCTGGCATTGCTCTCGATCCCTTGCGCTCTCCCTCTCGCTGCTTTGCTTGCTGCTTGGTTTTGTTTCCATAATCACTGCTCCGAATGGGCTGTATTGGTCATTGGGACATTGGGTGGTGAGAAATCATGTATTGTTCATTTTGTATATTTCAGTATCCTTATATTCTGTTATTATTGTAGTTTTCCTTTGCTATTCTAGTAAACTGTCTTCATCTCAATTCACCAGTTTTCCTTTCTTCCCAATTCTCTCCCCCATCCCGCTGGGGAGAGAGAGGGTGAGCGAGAAACTGTGTGGTGACTAGAGCTAAACCACATTTCCCCGTCAACCTCCATTTGTATCGTTCTTTTTCTCCCTGTTTTAATTAATAATTGAGTAAGTGTATGCATTTGTTAATTTGTTACAAAAGATATAGAGCTGTAGATATTTTAGTGCTGTTTTCTGAAATGAGAGGTTTTGCATACAGTTGCCTATGTGGATTCGGTCCTACTTCAATATGCAGCACTTAATACAAAGAAACAATAATAAATGCCTCTAATTTGCATACACAGAATTCAAGATAGATACCTCAGATGCAGTCACACATCAGCTAGAACATCTAAATTTTATTTTCCTCTAAAACTACTTTGAAGAGTTAGCCAAATTTTGAAAAACTCTGATCAGGTACCTAGCCAGAAGGTGTTGAAACTGACCTAAAGATAACCTTTAAAATAGCCTCTAGTCCTTCGTAATTGCAATTTGTAGAGGAAATGTTAATGACCATCATCAGATACGTTCTACAGAGCTCTTGATGATTTAAAGACCTGCCAAACTCTAGGCCTAGATCACTTTAATCATCCAGCTGTTTCACAAGAAGAGGTTGCTATAAATAAGCATGTTTGAAACCAAAGCTTGATCTGAGCAATAGAGCCTGGGAGAATTTGTTGTTTGGCAACTAGTCAGAGCTAGAATCATTTTTTTGTATTATTTATGAGGCTGTACAGTTGTATATCAATGGACACAACAACAACAAAAAAGCTTCTATGGACAATATTTAAAAGCAGATTAGTATAGCCAGGTTTTCATTTTAGTTTTCAGGTTCTCTTTCTGATTTGCAAGATGGTTTATCCTTTTCATTTATTATGCTGTTAATCAAGACTTGTATAAAGGAAGCTATTTAGTAATCAAATTTAATTTGCTCTACTAAATGGAAATTATGTGTATGTGTGGACTTTTGTTTTATATAGAATGGCTTATAGAACTGGTAATTACAGAAGAAAAATAACAGACTATATTTGATAAAAAGTGAGCTTGTGTGCCTTATGGCTTGGGGTTTTGTTTGTCTGTAACTCTGTGCTTTTAATCTTTGTATGGTATTTCAGATCCGTATGCTCATGTTTGTTTCCTCCATCAAAGCAAAACAACTGAGATCATTCATTCAACTCTAAATCCTACATGGGACCAAACTCTTATATTTAATGAAATTGAGATCTATGGGGACCCACAGACAGTAGCCCAAAACCCACCTAATGTTGTTATTGAACTTTTTGACAGTGACCAAGTGGTAGGTGAATGCTTTTTACCTGGATTGCTTTTTTATTTATTTATATTAATCGAGAATAACATTAAAGGGTATGATTGCTATTTTTGATTTCAGGGTAAAGATGAATTCCTTGGAAGAAGTGTTTGTTCCCCCATGGTCAAGTTAATCCCAGAAGAGGACATCACACCAAAACTGCTCTGGTATCCTGTAACAAATAATGGCAAAGCTAGTGGAGACATTCTTTTTGCTGCAGAACTTATTTTGAGGGACAAGGTATATATTTCTTATATATTTTTCTCTGTGTGTGTATATAATATAATATGATATATATCCTTTCACAGTGAGTCATAATGTGAACAATTCTCTTTCTTAATACTTGAAAGGTATTTCATTTAAGGAAGATCAGAGAAACTAACACTCATGTTTGTGTCTTTACAGAGTGGAGCCAACCTTCCAATTCTTCCATCGCAAAGAGCACCAAAGCTTTACATGGTACCTCAAGGAATCAGACCAGTAGTTCAACTCACTGCTATTGAGGTATGGTTTATTCTTAAACTAACTGAATATACTACAGTCATCTGATCCTCTAGATAGTAAGTTTGTGTATTTTTGGTCTAAAGAAAAAAAAATCATAGTGAAAAATACAAGGGATTTTTTCTTTAAGTGTTTTTGAGTTTCATTTTTTCCATTAACATTCCTAGAACAACAACCTTGAAATATTTTGCCAGTCACATTTTAATATTCAAAAGGCTTCATTTATTCTTTCCTACTTTTTCAGTATCATATTAAGCATATTTATATCCCTCTCATTTTTGCTTCTATTGGATTTTACTTTACAGATTCTGGCTTGGGGGTTGCGAAACATGAAAAACTACCAACTGGCACCTGTTATGTCTCCGAGTCTCATTGTGGAGTGTGGGGGTGAAATGGTGGAATCTGTGGTGATAAAAAACCTCAAAAAGACACCGAATTTTCCATCTTCTGTTCTCTTCATGAAAGTTGTATGTTGCAAAAACTATATACCAGCTATCTATAGCAAAATCAGTTATCCCATACTTGTAAAGGTCAAGGATTTGTTATGTAAGAATGAACAGAACTTGCACATCCTTTTTTGAGTTAACATAAGCAACTTACTGAGCCTGAAAATTCTAATACAGCTCATGTAAACATGTCTGTACAGTCATTGGTAAATTATACAAGTTTATATGCACAATCCAGTGCAGTATCTATATATTTATTTTAAAAGGCATCAATTTTCCCATAGATGTGTGGCTGCTTTCCTATTGCTAGGATGTGCTAGCTGTGCAGGATTCAAGAAAACTGAAGATTTTGAGGCAATTGAAATTATTATTACTTTTACTGAATCATAATATAAGGTTAGAAATTTTCATTCACCATACAGCCATAGAACATAGTAGTTCAATATTAAATTAATGAAGTAACAGCTCTAATTTAGGGGGGAAGTCTTTATTCTTCATTTTCCTTCTGCTTGCATTATAAACAAACTCTAACTTTTCATTTTTAGCTTTTGCCAAAGGAGGAGTTATACAGTCCATCTCTTGTTATTAAAGTAATAGACCACAGACCATTTGGACGGAAGCCCATCGTGGGACAGTGTACGATTGATTTACTGGAAAGCTTTCGCTGTGACCCCTACACTAGTAAAGAAGACATTGCACCACAACTGAAAGGTAGGAAGTTGGAAAATGAAAAGTTCTACTTTCGTATGAGATGCTAGAATAACCTATCTTCAGTGTTTACTCTGCATACTATACTGATGAATACTTATTTGAAGATAATGTGATCTGAAAGAAAAATAAATCTGAGAGTATTAATTAATGCAATATACTGTGGAGCATAAGAGGACAGAGCGCAAAGGCAAGTCCACTCTCAGACTTAGTGTACTGATTCCCTGAAGTTCCTCTTTAGTATCAACTTGGAATTTAAGTATCTGCAGATTATCCTTACACTAAGTACCAAAGTAATGATGCAGTATTCCAGCAAGAATGCTTGTAGTAC
The DNA here is from genome assembly GCF_036417535.1 of Chlamydotis macqueenii. Lineage (NCBI taxonomy): Eukaryota > Metazoa > Chordata > Aves > Otidiformes > Otididae > Chlamydotis > Chlamydotis macqueenii. Next base: position 22,454,666 of record NC_141562.1, read on the forward strand.
AGTGCTGACATTTTCCTCTATATTTTTTCCAAGTTTTACTCTTTTTAAAATTCTATATATTTGATAAATGTTTACATATCCTGCACAAAAATATATTGTGTGTTTTTAGCAAAAAATGGCAAATAATTACTTTCTTTACAGGATCAAACATACAGCCAGTGTATTATTTTATATCTTCTGTAACCGTTTGGATTTCAAATCTGATGAAAATATTTAGTAAGATATTTTTCCAGCACCATATTGCCTTAATAAAATCTTTGGCTTACAGTTAGTCTACTCTCTGCTGCACCTCGCCAGGACACGGTAATTGAAATGGAAGACACACAGCCATTGCTAGCCGCTCAGGTAACCTTTGGAATTTGATGCTTGACTTTCTTCGTCAGATCTGTGATTTCTGAGAGACTATCTAGACAGCAAAATTGTCAGAAACATATGCAACCTTCTGGAAAGCCAGATGGAACAAAGTTACTTTGTGACAGGAAAGCAAAGGAAATATGTTAATAATTTCAACCTCTGTTTTCATATAGTAAACATCAAACTAAAGCTTTTTGTGCATGGTAAAGTTCACTCAGTGGCTTAAGAATGAATTTACTTGTTCACTAGCTACTGAAAGCATATGATAGAACATGACCCAGTTGTCCACTGGTGATGGTTAGAGCAGCCTGACATTGCACAGACTGAGTGGTTCTAAATAAAGGAGCTAGAGATAGGTATATGCTTTGGTAGGAACAGAATCAAAGCCATGATAACAAAGACCTTCTGCCATTAATTTTGTCACTGTCATGGCTTTGCCTCTCTTACCATGAAGTCATCCAAAACTGATGCCACTGAAACAATTTTTTCTGCACTAACACTTCTTTTCTTTCCTTTTCTGTTGTGCCTTGTGAATCTCTCTACTGCTCTGATTCTTTCAGGACCACCACAATACAATTTTACTTTCCAGGTAAAAAAATAATTCAGCTTGCAGAATTTTACTCTTGAGTTGAAACTTGAGTGAAGACAAATTCTAGACAGTACCTTTTCAGGGAAAAAAAAAATAAATTATTTTAGGACTGTAAAATGTTCCCCTTACCTAGAAGATGTTTTCTTAAATTTCTGATGGTGTGTTACTTTAAAGGAAACACAAAAGTTATGCCCTTCAGTACAGTCATTTTGCAGGCTCTTAATCAACAATTTCAAAAATACAGAATTTTTAATTTTGTTACAGAGGTCCCAACATAAAAACTACTGAATTTAAACTTTGGAACTGTCACTTCTATTTGAGTATGTTACTAATTGCATTATTCTTCCTTCATTTCTTCTTCTGTATCTTAATGTCGTAATATTCAGACTCTAGTTCAAGTATCTCATAGACCATGTTCTTACATTTACTTTCATCATACATGTAAATTATACTTAATATTTAATTTAGAACAGACTCTAACTTTTATCTGAATTAAAACTTCTGTTCTAATATAAATGCTTTATAGCTGGTACAGAGAATTTTTATTTCCTTTACAAATTCCAAGGAAAGAGATTTAAAAAATGAAGAAAACTTAGCACTTTGTAGTCATTGGCAAAGGTGATTGAATTTGTGTACTTGATTTCAACTATAAGAGGGAAAATTTTAAATGCTACATAAGGTGAAACACTATTTCTTTTAGAGTTTGACAACAGCCGAATCAAATATATTGTAACACTAGATACAATGATAGCGTCCATATGGGAGGAAAGAATATACAAAACAATTCAAATGGAAATAAGTAGAACTGTGAAAAGTGTGAGTGATATGCAGACAACACACTGAGGACACAAAATGCCAAAGTTTCATCAATTACATTCCAATTTCCAGTGTTTAAGCAGTATGTCAACAGCACTCCGCAAAATGGCTTCTCCAACAACAGTGCATGTATGTATGTACCGAACTAATGCATGGAGATGACCAGAACGGGGTTGGATCGGGGAAGAATGTTAATGTGATGTGGTCATGAGGCTGTACTTCTCTTGGCAGTTATTCCATAGAGAGATTTTGGAGGAGATTATGCTCATAAGTCTAGTATGATGAGTTACAAATGTTAAAGTATCGTTCTGAGTGTCTTACTATGTGTGTACGATATGTCTGAACTATTAAAAACTTTTTTTGTGTGTCAGCTTATTTGGAATCTATCTATTAAAAGCACCAAAATCAACAGGAATTATTTAACCACACTATTAATATTTAAACTTTGTTTAAAATTCTACTTTCTGGAGAATAAAATAAATTTACAATAAGTAAAATTCTAACTCTAACTTTTCTAGAGATCCACTGTATCTCTTTTTTTTTTTTTTTTTTCCCCAATAATTTCAAGATGTTCAAAAAGCTAATAGTTCAGTGTTAGTGTCTTGAAAACTTCATGTATAACAATCCACAGTAAAGTCACTGGGTACATTAAAAAGAGGAGAGTAGCTGTTACATGATCTTTACCATGTGAATATTTCACTCCAAAATCTCAAATTTATCATATGGCATTTTATTCTGTGTTTTGGCATTCTGTGCACAGATCCGGCTTACCAGGTTTAGTAATAATAATAATATCCAAATATTGAAGACTCATTATTTGCTTTGGGAATTTTTAAAGGTCTTACGGTTTCAATTTTTTTTTTCTTAACCTCTTCACAAAGCTACCAAGTGCATTATTTGAAAAGACATTTGAAGGTATATCAAGGGGGAAAAAATAAAAAACAAGCCCACAAACCCTAATTTAAACTCTTCCAATATTATGCTTTGATGAAAGATTCAGAGTTCTACACAATATATTTTGTGAAAAGGCTTTAAATTGGGAGTTTATTTATTGCATAATTATACAAGCTACTCTTCATGTTGTCAACATTACAAACCAGTGTTTAAACAAAGTGAAATTTAAATATGGCAAAGTATCCAAAACTATCTCATGAATTCTGCAAGTTTTGCAAATCACTAATGATATGGTTTCTGAAAATCTGACAGTCCTATGCAAATTTGAAAAAATTATGCTGTATTTCTGATTTGACATTAGACAAGACTACTAAAATGCAGTAGACATAAACATCCCAGCAAGATAATTACTTACAGAAGATAAATGGGAGTAAATGAGTATGATATACCAAAGTGATGTCCTGACCTATTGATGCATTTGGCTTGTTTTCAGAAAATGTTTTGCATATTTCTTCCGCTTTGCACAAAAATTTATGGATCATGCCTTTAAATTAAAACTCAATGTCTGATATATAAACACTAGTACAAATCACACTTGCTAATCATGGCTTCCAAATGGGATGCATGATGCTTGCTCTTAATGGACTACTGGGTCATAATTAACAGTGTTGTGATTTAATAGGTGAAGCATTTTGGATTGTGCAGATTGTTATTACACTTACACGGATACATCCATAGACACATGTACTCGTTACTGTACTTTATAATTCTTCACCTTTTTTTTTCAGACTCCTGAAAATCCACAGCCTGTAAACAATTGAAAAAAAGATAGTAAAAGGAAAAGGGAAAAGGCTGCTGAGCATTAGCAAACTGTTTTATAAAGAAGTAAATATTCAAAAAGGGCAAAAAAAACACTTGAATTTTATGTATGCAAAATTGGCTTGGAAAAGAATCTCTGAAATAGATTCAGTTTTGTAAATGCTCTTAAAAACATTTTTCATCTGAAATGAATCAGATCCAATGCACTCTGCAACCAGAGATGAAAGCAGGGACTTATGCTACTGTGGAAATCAATAAATAGAATCCAGAGTGTAACACTGCAATGATACAATAAGAAAACAAAGTTTCTCGCAGTTTTGCTTTGCTATGTGAAGATGTCTTACAGTCCTGAAAACTTGCTTTTAAAAATGTTTTTATATATGCTCCAGTTCAACATCTAGGACATACTGACAGCAGCAAAAACAAGTTAAACACATGGTGTCTGAATATTCTTCAAAACTATTTATAAATTATTGATGTTAGTAACTTACTTTACACACATCCTATATATAGCACCTAAACTTTTAAACCCTATTTAACTGTATAAAATTGTACAAATCATATCCTTACCATTGTTTTTATTTTACTCTTTTTTATGAATTGATCCTCATGAGCAGCTTACAGAAAAGGTAATGTATACTAATTTTTAAAATCTACATATTGCTTTCTTGTAAATGAGAGCTCTGATTGAAAATTAGTATATCAATACTGCTTCCTAAATTAGCATTTTAAGCATGCAGATCAGAACAGTAACCTCTGCAAATGTTTGACATAAAACCTACAATTAACTTGTAAAATGGTAAATAGGGAAAATATGCAAGACTGAAATAATAACCCCTAGACATTAAAAAAGCAACCTCACATTTAATGATCTGTATAGTACTTTAAGACTCATGAAATCCAAGCAATCTTGAAGATTTTTTTTCAAATTGACACTGTTCATTAACAGTGACTGAATACTATTCATTACCAACTGAAGTATGTTTTCAGGGGCAAATAATTATATTATGCAGTCCCCATGGATAAATAAAAAAAAAATAGCACTCTGTTGAACAAAGTGATTATCTGACTTAAATAAATAAAAATATTTAAAACTCCACAGAAATACTGTCTTAGTGGAATGATATAGATTGCTAGCATCTAGGGCTTCATGAAGCTCATTGAAATATTATTTTTAAGAGGGCAAGACTCACTGCTTATTCTTTTCAGCTGCATTTGGTAAACATTAAAGTAGATCTCCAACTAAGATTCTGTCACAATACAATCTCCGCTGGTTTTAATGGAAAGATGTATGGTTACAGGTCTATCCCAGTGTTACTGTATGGCAACAGTTTTGAAATAAATGGGAATGCTGAAAGCAAACTAGGAGATTTATCCCTCGGGAAAAAGTTTTCAACATGTTCCCTGTAGTTTTTACAGCTGAAACAATGACTGCACTGGCTAAGTGTACATTCACTTCCTCTGACTGAAGTAATCTAGCACTTAGGTGGCTCGGCTGTGATGCACTGCCAGAAGATGGAGGAGAGCAATATATACACCTCCAGAAATGAGTCTTTTGAGATAGGTATCTAGGTACCAGTAATTAATTGCTTGTTTGAAGATGGCTGGCTGTTGACTATCACTGCAGCTGGATTATAGACTAGATAGCTGGGAAAGAGAAATTCATCTTTTTAGCCTTAATATTGGCATTCTAATTCTCTTTCAGATAAACCTTTAATATTACTTAACTGATAAGTTTTAGAGTATATTATCTTGTAGTATGGTTAATTGTTCATTGTTTCTGCTGTACAGCATGATATAAAAGAGGCTTTATCTCCCACTTTTTTATTTGCTTTTCTTTAAGGAGGAAGAAATTGTCGATTGGTGGAGCAAATTTTATGCTTCAATAGGAGAACATGAAAAATGTGGACAGTATATTAAAAAAGGATATGACACTTTAAAGGTACTGGTCAGGATTAAAATAAATGAACATATCTCCATGTTTATAGACCCAAAACCTGGTCAGAGCTGTGACCTTTGTTTTTTTAAAATACTCTTCAAAATTTAACTGTACGTGATTTCCAGTAAATGTCTATTACTAATTCATGTGGTGAAATGAAAGTTTTAAGAAGATTCTGTGCTGCTTTTCTACTTAACTCCACTTATTAAGAGATGTATTAAGAGTTTAATCTAACCTTCAGTCACATGGAATTTTACTCTTGATTTCTTTGTGTGCAAGCCAGATCTTAAATAAACCTACACACTGAGAAAGTATGAACACACAGGATCAGTACTTCTGCTGTCTGTTGGTTAGAAGTTGAAGCGAGACCACTTTGATTTCTCATCTAATAACACCTAACGAAGAAAGTAAAGATATGTTTGTGAAATGCTATTTACTCTGTTTTTAACAAGGCCTAATTGAAGCTTGATAGCATGTTCTTCAAACATTGCATTTGCTTCCACTGTGATATAAAAATAGTTCCAAACGCTTTGGTTCCTTAAGGTATTCCATCAAACATTTGATACACGTTGCAATGCCACAATGGTGGAGCTGATACGTATGATAATTTCTAAACTGCGTTTTTGTTTTCCTTTTGTTTTCTTTAGGTGTATGACACTGAATTGGAAAAAGTGCCTGAATTTAATAGCTTAACAGACTTCTGTGATACATTTAAACTATACAGAGGCAAATCTGAGGACAGTGATGATCCGTCAGTGGTTGGGGAGTTCAAGGTAAATTTCAAATACTGGGCAGCAACCAAATGCTAGATGCAGTCCTTTGGCTGTAAGTGGTTATCCTTTACGTCTACGTGTGAGCATTTGAGCTTAATATGGACGCATACATTAATAGGGGCAACAGATACTTATAACTACTTACGTACACACCCTTCTTTTTCAAGGAAGGCACAGCTACGCATTGCTCACACTAAGTGTGCTACATGTTAATTTAAAAGAAATATCATTCCTGCTAATGCCATCTTCCCTGATACCTGTGGAACAGAACCTTCCCTGATAACCTCTTCAACAGGGCTAAACTGTCACCTGCAAATGTTCTCAGTGAAGTACATTTTTAGAATTTATTAGGAAAAGGTATTTTGTACTATTTCTGTGACTCTGTCTATGACTTTTCAAGGTTAAAATAACATTAACATTGTATGTTAAAAACAAAACAAAACACAAACAAACCACCCAACCACAAAAAAAAATCAAACACTAAATGATGCTTTGGAGAGGGAAACAAGTATGAACTATATGTTACATATTTCTAACTGGAGCAAACCGAGTAATTGTGTTGAAATCAGACAAGCAGTATTGATTTAAATTGGCTAAGGATATAACCTTGCCTTTGTAGTAAGTTGTATCAAAAGCCCCCTAAAGTCAAACCAAAGACTTCTAAGTGACTGTGTATCAGGCTGTAATTTTGCTATTTCTGTATAAAACAGCGTGTGTATGTGTAGGGTAAATAAGAAAAAACAAACCTAGCAGATTAACTTTTCTACACTTAACTTGACGGAGTCTTTATATTCTTTTTTAGGGATCCTTTAAAATCTATGCATTACCTGACGATCCCACTATTCCAGCTCCTCCTCGCCAGTTCCGTGAGCTACCAGACAGTGGCCCTCAGGAGTGTATTGTGCGAATTTATATTGTTCGAGCTTTGCAGCTTCAACCTCAGGACAATAATGGGCTGGTGAGACTTTTTGCTTTTCGAATGTCTGTGAGCTAACTCTGCTGTAGTATATTTTAAATAAAGTTAGACTTGATAACTACTTCTTAACAATTTTTTTTTTCTTATTTTAAATAGTGTGATCCTTATATAAAAATATCCCTAGGTAAAAAAGTAATTGAAGACAGAGATAATTATGTGCCTAATACTCTCAACCCAATTTTTGGCAGGTAATAAAATTTTTTGTATTTTCTATTTATTGTATTTTAGAATGTTTTCCAATTTTTTAAGATAAACCATTATTTGAAATATTCATTGCTCTATTCATAGTTATATACTGACAGGTAATTGTGAGTAAAGTTGCATAAAGTATTTCCCTTTGAAATCACTGGACAACACAGGTGTTTGAAAAGTCTATAGATTTTCTGTATCACACGGGTAAATTGCACAAAGTCAAACAATATATATATCTTAAAACTGCCCTGTGTTATGCATAAAGAATAAAAAAAGTATATGCTTATAGAATATGGAGAAACTTTTTATTCTGAAAACTACTTGGGTGTCACAATGAATAATCAGTTTAACATGTATGGCCAGTACACTGTTTTTTCCTTCAAAGGCTAATGGTATCTTTGAAATACATGGATAGAAAAGTAGTAATTAGGAATGGAAAGGTTACATTATTTTTATAATTGCTAATGAAATTCTGGGTCTGGTTTGGTGTCCAGAATTAGAGAAGGATTTTGATAAATTACAAAGTTAGTAGAGGAGGACTAGAAGGATTATGAAGAGTGTGGAAAGCATACTTTGCAATGACGTGCTACAGGATTTAAATTGTTCAGATTATGCAAAGAAATGCCCAGCAAAGAGACTTGATTATGAGTACAAAGTACCTTCCAAATTCAAATTTTTTTCCAGAATTATTCTGGAAGTCAAAGCTAAAAAGTTAGACTAGAAATAAAACCAACAAAAAAAAAAAAAGATGCAGAGAATAATTAACCATGGAATATGTTACCTCAAGGGTAATGGATTCAGCAGCAGTAGAAACTATGAGGCTGCAGATCTTGAAAGTAGATTCAGAGAATTAATTTGAGAAAAGTGTACAGTCTGTTGTCTGTAGGACAGCTAGATGCATTGGAAGCATCCCTTTGATACCTTATAAAGGCTATTGCTCAAAAATAAACTAAAAACAGTGGTGTTTTATAAGGGGTTTTTTTTAAGTTTAAAAATAAAAAGTATTGCTCGAAAGAGCAATAGCATTAACTGGACATTTTTATGTTTAGAATGTATGAACTCAACTGCTTCTTGCCTCAAGAAAAGGATCTGAAAATTTCAATCTATGACTACGACACATTGACTCGTGATGAAAAAGTGGGTGAAACCATAATTGATCTTGAGAACAGATTCCTTTCTCGTTATGGAGCTCACTGTGGCATCCCACAGCAGTATTGCATGTAAGTAATTTTGTCTATTGAAAATTTTTATCTGTAAGATCTAGTGTGCAGTCTCTGTAAAACATCTGGGCTTCCTTCATCATAAGTATATGGTTAAAAAACAGTGCTATGGCTTCTCGTGGGTGTTTGTGATGCTCACTCATCATCTCACATCATCTGCATTCCAAGCTAAGCTGCAAAGTCTTCAGAAGAGCCCTGACTGAAAACCATTATGTCAGACATTTTAATATTCTCTTTATATGGTAATGTGTGTTATTTCTGCATAGAGAACACACACTTAACAGAATTTTCTGACCTACTAATGGAAATAAATAAGAAAGCATCTGTTAGCATAATTTATTTTGATATGTAAAGAAAAAAAAGCACTCTCTCTTGGAAGGTAATTAAGCTATACAAAATTATGTCACTGTATCAAACTCAAGTGGCCTCAATCTAGGCAGTTACAGTGCTGCCCTTCCTGAATTAGTTTAATAAATACATTTTACATGACATATAAATGCCCTGAATGGTGAATAATTTTAGGATGTATTTCTGTTGCTTTCCTAAAAGTTCAGGTGTGAATACTTGGCGTGATCAACTAAAACCAACCCAGTTATTGCAAAACGTAGCCAGGTTTAAAGGCTATACTCCTCCTATCCTCTCTGAGAATGGCAGAAAGATTAACTACGGGGGACGAGACTATACTTTGGAGGAAGCTGGTGAGCTTGTTGCCTTATTTCATACTTCTGTCTTAAATTCATATTGATACAAATATAAAACTTTTCAGTTATTTATGGAAAATTAGAAAAAAAATCTTTCTTTGATTTTTTTAATGCTGAGCATAGTTTTCTGCTCAATTTTAAATATCTGTTTGTTGGTTTTTTTTAAAGTTCAGATGCAAATTCTGGTTCATGAGCCCCTGTTCTTTTTCAATTTTTTATTTCAGAGGCTAACAAAATTTTGCATCAGCATCTTGGTCCAGGTGAAGAGCGGCTAGCCCTTCATATCCTCAGAACTCAGGGTTTGGTACCTGAACATGTGGAGACAAGGACCTTATATAGCACCTTCCAGCCCAACATCTCCCAGGTACTATGAACCAGTTTACTTCTGGTTTCTCGAATGCAGAAATGGAGTGCTCCTGCGTTTATATCATGTTGTCAAAAGAGTGGTATCACTCAGGGGGAAGAGGGCTAAAATTAATATTACTTGGCTGAGAAACTACAGCAGGTTTGTCTAGAAACATAACAAAATGCAGTTATGTTTTGCTATTAAGACACCTGAATGACACCTTAAATACTAACAGTGGAAATTGGGAAAGATTGATTTATTTATTCTTTTGTTACTAAAATAAACTGGAATACTTCATCAACAATAAAAGAGACAGCCTGGCTCCAGAGCTTCCTAACTACATTCAACAAATGAGACCAAACTTGGCATTTCTCTACAAGAAAGGCTAGAAGTGCTAGTTTAAGTGTGAAGTCTTCTACTGGACCTCTCTGTTAGAGAAGAGCAAAGCCCAACATTTGTTTTCTAGCATTTACTAACTCATCAGTGGTTGTTTTTTTGAGTTTCTACAGCAACCAGAAGAGTAATCTGCAGAAATAAAGGAGCTTGCATTTGAAATAGAGTATAAAACCTGCAGTGGGTGCTTTGCTTCAGAGTCTAGTTAAGGAGACTGATCATTTACACTGGGTAGGCCACCAGCTGCAAAATATCAGCCACATGTATGACGCTGTACTTAATACCACCTCTGAGAGAACAGAAACTTGGACCTACAGAATGAGAACTATTTAGGCACCGAACTTGCACTGAATTCACTAGGAATTAACATCCCTACATCTTCTGAATTCTTGGCATTGTTCATTTGAAGAAGTTTATGAGGGATTGGGCTTGCTTCTATGTGAAGTCTGTAGAAGTTCTGACATTGGTAACATGAGTGAGCTCTGCTCTGTGGCTGAAATTAGTATTAAGCATGTCAGTAGGCAGGTCTATGGAATTATTGTGTCAAACGTAGATACAACAAACAATCACAGACTCATAGAATAGTTTGGGTTGGAAGGGATCTGTAAAAGCCATCTAGTCCAACCTCCTCTGCAATGAGCAGGGACACCTTCCACCAGATCAGGTTGCTCAGAGCCCCGTCCAACCTGACCTTGAATGCTTCCAGGGATGGGGGCACCTACCACCTCTCTGGGCAACCTGTTCCAGCATTTTAGCACCCTCATTGTAAACAATTTTTTCCAATCCCTGATCCATCTTCTCCACTGCTACAGGGAAAGATCCAGATGTGGGTTGATGTTTTCCCCAAAAGCTTAGGACCTCCTGGCCCTCCCTTCAACATCACTCCCCGAAAAGCCAAGAAGTAAGTATCCGTATATACTGTACACCATCTAGCAGCCCTGACAAAGGCAATTCAATTTTCTTTCCCCAAACATCTTTTCTTTTAGGTATATCTTGCGGGTGATTGTCTGGAACACCAAAGATGTCCTTCTGGATGAAAAGAGCATCACAGGGGAAGAAATGAGTGACATTTACGTGAAAGGGTAGGAGCACTCTCATGTAACACTTATAAATGAAAGACATTCAGAATGTCCTGGGAATGCCTAGACCATGGGTTCCAAAGATTATTTGTTTCAGCCAAGTCAGTGCACACTACAGCCTCTGAAATAGTGCTAACCTCAGAGAAGTATTATGAGATAAAGCACAACCAGTTACTATGCAGTGAAAAATTCCAGAAGTTCATCTCTTGAAATGGGAAGCAACTGAAAAGATAATGAGTTAGCTTTGGTGCTGTGTAACCTGGATTCTTACTTTTAACATTTCCTAGTCTTAATGTAAATAACTCAATAGAAAACAGAGAAACACACTACTAGACTAGTGATCTAATTTCTCCTAAAAAAAAAAAAGAAATTTAAAAACCCGGCCAACAACCCACCACTGGTACAGTACTGGTCTTAGCAGATCAGAAATTCAGTTCAGGTCTTCCTATTTACAGTGCCAAATTGGAACCAAACTGAGCAAGGGTGTGAAGACTGTCCAGCCCTCTGTGAGGAACTCTTACAGCTTGTTTGCAACCACTTAATGACATGGTTACAGTACAAACAAGCACCAATGTAGGCCCACTGCACACACCAGACACATCTTACTGTATTTTCAGATGGATGCCTGGTAATGAAGAAAATAAGCAGAAAACTGATGTTCACTACCGATCATTGGATGGTGAAGGGAACTTTAACTGGAGATTTGTCTTCCCTTTTGACTATCTCCCAGCAGAGCAACTCTGTATAGTTTCCAAAAAGGTAAGTATTTCTAAAAATTTCAGTACTTCTTACAACACAGATTGTAATTAGTTTGTAATTTAGTACCTACATATTGAGACAGTTTGGCTGGGTTCTGCATACTTTTATCGAACTGCTATCTCAGAAACAGATTCAATTTTGCCTCGGAGCCAGGAACAACACAATGGAAACAACAGCAGTCTCCTCTTAGCAACGGCAAGCTTAGATCCTTAATATTTCCAGCAACCCCAGAATTCACAAGTATTAACAGACCACAACTTTGAATTTTCATGAGTAATTTTTAAAAGCTTTTGTTTTTTTAAAATTTTAGGAACATTTTTGGAGTCTTGACAAGACAGAATTCAGAATCCCACCTAAACTGATCATTCAAATATGGGATAATGATAAGTTCTCCTTGGATGACTATCTGGGTAAGACTTCTAAGAAACTAATTATTGTTGTTTCAAAGTAAGAGATAAAAATGAACAATTTTATAATTACTGCATAAGGATTGTGTTTACAACGTGAGACACTGAGCATGCAAATACACTCCTGCTTTCCCACACGGTAGAGTTACTTGCGATCATGAATGAATGAGTGAATATTCACTCAGTAAAGGCCTACTTGCAGGTAAACCAAGCTTCTTTTCATTCAGGTAAGGCCTATCACAAAGTGCATTAAATGATAATGTGCATGAAAACTTAACTTTGCTTTTTTCTTTAAGTAAAGTTTCTTAACACAAGAATATTTCAATTCTAAATAAGAGTATTGACATAAGGCTGTAATTTAGGCTAAGCAATCTTCTTCGCACCACTATTAATCCCTACTTTTTGTAGAGATACTGCTCTGCAGAAGATTCTCTCCCCATATTAAAACAGCTCCAAAGTCTTTAGCTTACATGCAAACTATATAGGCCTCAAAATCTCAAAACAAATCATTGATTCATAACCATCATTAAAATTAGCTAAATCATGCATTTAACTATCAGAATTACATTAGTATTACATTGCTGTATTTGGTTATCTTCTGTTAGGTGTATGGGGAAAAAAAAAAACCCTCTATTAAGAATCAAGTGATCTTGCATTAAAAAAGGGGGAGGAGAGCTTGCTAAGTCCAACTTATCAACAGCAGCGCTTTCAACACAAGCAAGATGGGCTTGAACACAGCCTGATGTGTCCCACTCCCCTGCATCTCAACATCCTTAGACCAACAAGAATGTAATGTGTCTGTTCACTGTTTTTTCTGTGAATATGTTTAGAGATAGGAAAGATTGATGTTGAACTGCTATCCTGTATGGTTGGTTGTATTATGCACTGTTTATTTTTTTTTAATCCATCTCCTAGGCTGTGTAGAACTTGATTTACATAAAACAATCATGCCAGCAAAAGTTCCAGAGAAGTGCAATATAGACATGCTTCCAGAATACAAGGCAGACAGTTCTCAGAAGGCTCCCAGAATTGCCTCTCTCTTTGAACAGAAATCCATGAAAGGATGGTGGCCATGTTATGTTGAAAAGGATGGCTCCCGTATTTTAGCGGTATGATTATCACTTCTTTAAAAAGTACTTAAAACGTCCTCATCTTGCTTTTCAAATTATAAAGAAAGACTGTAAAGAGTCCCTTCCTCAGCTGTTAGCTTTCAGTGGATAGGCAGAGGAGGAGTAAATAGAACATTCCATGCACAAGTTCAGGACTTTTGCTCCATCAACAATTTTTTGGTTTAAAGTATGAGTTTAATACTTAAATTTATTTATTTTGTTTTTAACTCTGTTTAACTTGAAGGACTCTGGCAATCTTCCAACTCAAACTATTCAACTATTCTGCGATCCGATTCTATGATTCTATGGTATCTCGCCAAAGCAGCCAACAGAGTTTTGTGTGCATGAATTGATCACGTTTGTTATTGCTTGGCAGAAACGCCAGACACCCTAAATGCACTGAAGTCTAAAGAAAAAAAAAGTTTAAATACAAAGCATTTTTGTATACAGCAAATATAATTTATACACTGAGAACCCAGACTACTTGTGTGATTATGAGGGCAATCGGAAGACCTAAAGCATTTTAACCTGTTCTATGATGAATATAAATGCATATTTATCACTTACTAGAATATTAAGCCTTTCGAGTGTGTCTGCTTCCTCTAATGTTTTCGCCTTTAAACTTTACTACTGGAATTTAATAAATGAGGAAAAATATTCAGAAATATCTATCAGCCATAGCAATATAAAAAAATGAGATGCCTAGTCATTTGGAAAAGACGCAGTCCTCGGGTTCTTCTTGAAATAAGAGAAGAATTGCTTTTAGTTTGCTCTTGAAAGAAGAGAAGAACTGTTTTTGTTTTGCTAAATTGGAGAAAAAAAATGTTTTTTAAGCTTAAAAGAGAACTACAAATGAATTAGTAGAACCATTTTATGTACTGCGATTTTTTTTTATATTTGTCATTCTCTGATACTGTGTTGTGACAGCGTCATAGTGCAGAAATAAGTACATTTTGAGAAGGAAAAGGAAAACACACAGACGCACACAATGAACTGATCCCAGACTCTGCTGTATAAGTACCAAACAAGTACTGTTGGTGCTGTTTCACTAAGATGCTTGTCCCATGCCATATTTTCTGAAGGGTAAAGTGGAAATGACATTGGAAGTTGTCAATGAAAAAGAAGCTGAGGAAAGGCCAGCTGGTAAAGGGAGAGATGAACCCAACATGAACCCCAAGCTAGATCTACCAAAGTAAGATATTTTTCTCTCACTAGCTTGAGAAATATATAGTACCTAGCTATTGTGATGTTCTTGACAAAATCTGTATGCAGTAAAGGATCTATTAGACATCAATTATCCTTTGCAAAACTTTATTTATAAAAGCCAGTCTTGTTTACTTCCACAAGCCTTAGGATAAAATGCAAGGTGGTTTCAGGTTTTCAGCACACGTTTACCGAAACTGCTATCTTACTTTACAAAACTACCTGTGTTTTCTTCAGCCTCCAGACCAGAGTGTTTTAATGTGTTGTACTCTCACGCTTAAGTATTCCCTTTCTTTATAGTATGAGTAATACTTTTTTCTTTCAAAATGCAGCCGACCAGATACTTCCTTCCTTTGGTTTACAAATCCCTGCAAGACACTGAAATTCATTGTGTGGCGCAGGTTTAAATGGCTCTTTATAGGCCTTATCATCTTGCTGATTTTACTCTTGTTTGCAGCAGTGCTCCTCTACTCATTGCCGGTAAGAATTTTTAGTGTTACTGTTCAGCTGTGGTATGAAGCTAGCTTATGCATGAGTCCTCAGCAGGATACACTCCTTCCTCAGACGAGATTCTATCAGCTCAGTTTTAGCAAGGAGACAGGGATTATATCCTTATAGCTAGAAAAAATTTCAACTGATTTTTATTGAGAAACAATTAAAATTTATGTTAAAACTAATCTATTAACTGAAGATGGAGCAAATGACTGCTTTAGAAGTGTTAATAACCTGCACAATTAAAAATAGTTAATAGATGGTCTAGTCTGTATTTCAGTGTCCTTTAATCAAAATCTTACTCATTTTTACTGTGTTTTAACTGAAATTACCATACCTTGAATACATTCTGATCCATTTTAATATCTTAAATGTCTTTTACACAACTACGCTGAAGTATTTCATAACGTCTCTTTACCTCTTTTTGTTTCTTCTCTCCTCCCCCAACAGAACTATCTGTCAATGAAGATTGTGAAACCAATTTAAAGAAGAATTTTTTTGCCTCATTGTTTTAAACAGTAATAGGGTTTCGCCTCAGGCTGTGGACCAAATTCAGCAATGCTCTCCGATCTTTTTATCTGCTAGTATTCGGAACTGTAAAATAGATAAGTAAGAATTTAGCCAAGGTTAGCCAAGGTTCAAAGGGGCATGACAGGTGTTTTGAAAAAATAAAGGATAAGCCTTTCATGTACATTTTTTTTACTTCAGTAGCATCTACACACAATAAAGTTCTGACTTTCTTGCTTTTAAACTAGATTTTTCATTAAAAATCATTCAGGAGGCTGCCTGCTATTGCTATCTCTTTCTTTCAATGGATACTTCCTTTTGAGAATTCCTTTCTATGGAGCACACTTTGAAATTTGCATTTTAACTTAATGAAAAGCTGGCACTACTTATAATTATGTATACCAAAGAAACCTCACAGTGCAATCAAAGAAGGGTCAGACATTGTTTCTAGACGTTTTCAGCATCATACTGCCTAAAATTCTTAGTTACTACGCTGTAGGCTTGACAATGCTATCTGCATATCTTGACAACAACTGCATGCACATAGAAATAAATAATATACTGACTTAGTATCATTTACAAATGTTTAAATAAACTTATCCACAAGTAAAATGCAAGTTTCCAGTTTTCTTTATCTATTGCAAAACTGCAATGCATTAGGTATTGTATAGCGTCTATCAGAGGATATGCCACAGATCTGGAGTTTAAGGTATTTTAGTGTTATCTTTTCAGTGAAGAATAAGGAAATACTTCCGCATGAAGTTCTACTGAATTTCTTCACTAATTAGGAAATTAATAAATGCAATTTGTTGAATAGTTTCACTATAGTCCTTATACTTAAGAGATTATCTTGAATCAAAACATAATGGGATGCACAAACTAGATTCAACCCTTGTTTGAAATCTTATCTGCACATGGGAAGTATTTCATTTAGCCTCAGTTCTCCTCTCCCCAGACACAGTAAAATATAATCTACCCTAAACTTCAGCTGTCTTTAAAAATATGACAAATATAACTGCAAGAATGAATTAGTCTTGAAAAATCTCTGTCACTGTATTTAATAACATGCTTAATGCTTTCTTATAACACAGCACTGTAAAATAAGCATGCACTTCTCAGGCAAAATAAGTAAATTATACTGACTTAATTCTGTTGAACAAGCTAGAGTACAGGTATTACATGCAATAACTACCAGAACATGAAGTCCCATTGGCTAGAGTGGAGCAAGCACCAATCATCTTGTCAAAAAAGAAAACAACACCCTTATTTTTTTTTGTTATTAGGAAACTTTTAAGCATCTTGACCTATTAACGAGAGCTCAGAGCTGGAACTAATCACCAGCCAGATGGATTGTCCCTTCACTAATGACGAAACAGCAGAAATAACTGGCAATTTGCATGAGCTAATGTTTGATCATCCACTATTAAAATCTGGCTCAATCAATGCTATAAATCTGACAAACTGTAAAAAAAAAAAAATCACAGCAGCCTTATTTTCATTGTAAGACAAGAAAGTGTGTTACTTGTAAGGGCTGTAATTAGAAAGCATTTAACTTGAAAGAACATTCCCCAATAAACAATTATGAAATGGAGTAGAGATGTGAACGAGCCTGTTCACCTAGCGTTTGAAGAGTGGCAGGTACTGCCCTTCTGAGTTGAGTTCACCCTATTCCAGATGCCTTTTTGTCCAAGCATGCATAGGCTTGATAGTTTCATTACAATTAGACACTGCTATTAGAAACATAACTGAAAAGTCTGAGAAGCCATTCTGTCTCCCAGGCTGCTCCAGTAACAAACAAAAGAAAATACATGTTCACAAGAAAGAAAATCTGATCATCAATATTTACATACAATACTAGTTCCATCTGTAATCCCTGGTGTAGCTGCTGTGCATGACTCCAACATACAATCAGTTTTTGCCTAGTGCAACCAGTGTGTGTGTGTATGAAAAAAAGTTGATGCTGCTCTTGTTCTGCAGTGACTACTGGGATGTTCACTTCAGCCAGGACAGCTCTGTATTGCTGCAGTTGCTAGCAGATACAAACATCCTTTGAGGCCACAGGAAAAAGGGCTGAATGTAGATGTGCCTGATGATATCACTCTTCCTTGTAACAGGAAATTACTTAACCCCAGGAATTTCTCCTTCTACGAGTTTGCTTTGCCTAAACTGATAATCTGACAACTATTTTGGCCTGTGAGCATATGGGGCCAGTTCAGCTGCATGTCTGTCACTACATCCCCAGTACACAGACTCTGTGCTTCACAGACAGGATTATCTAGGTCTAAAATTACTTCTCTGTTCTGGGAAAAGAAAATGTTTGATGAGGCTACCTTCTCTGCACCTCTCTGTCATTCAAACACGAGATGCTAGCTGGCTGAAACAGCCAAGGAAAAGTTAAAGCTAAACAGAAAGTGCTTTTAACAAAAAAAAAAAAACAAAAAAAAAAAAAATGGCCAAATAAGAGCAGTATGTCACTTGCCAGCAGTACGTCAGTCTTCTGTCTCTGACATCATGTAGGTTCAAACAGCAGCTGCACTCTTTGCTAGACATGGGTATCCAAGCAGCATGTGACCTTCTATCCGTTGCTTGCTGTAGTCACACCAAACCCTGACTGCTGGAACGGGCTGTAGGGAGGTTAACAGCTGCTGTCACGTACTTTACAACTTGACAGATTGCACAGGAAAGAATCATCATGCAGCTCAAGAAGAAAAATTTGCACCTAAAACCACCTCAGTATCAAATAAAGAGGCAGTAAGCTCATGAACATTTACAAGCTGCTCTTGCATTACTTTTAACCACCACAAGATGACATCCCACGTCTCGTGTTCACAAAGTCCTTCCGGTACTTGGGTTTTATTCCTATTCTAAATACATCTCACATATGGAAATGAACAAGATATATTTAATGGTTAAGGGGAAACACAGTCTCATCAAAGCTCATCTTCTAAGTGTATCTGGAAAGCACACCTGCAAGTGCCTTTGGGACCTGCCTATGATATACAAACAGAAAGTGACTCCAAGTTTGGTCCCCACTGACTTTAATGCTGTTGTGTAAGTAGGATTTCCACTCCACGCCACTAGTTGCCTAAGTATCACTTAGCAACTTGGAAGCAGTAGCAAAGAGTCAGCTGGCAACATTCAGTGCTGCATCTTGTGTCAATGCTAGCTCAGCTAGTAAATAGCACTCAGCTTTTTACACAGCACTTCCCATTGCTCAGAGTTGTGTCAGGTATACAGATAGGGACCTGAATTAGAAAGACAATTCTCCCAAGAAGGAAAACTAGAAAGTTCTTTAAAAATTCATATGCAGAAAATAAATGAGAATGCACATTATATCCGTCGAGTCTGACCACAAAGCTACCCTTCGAAAAAGTTTATCATCTCCTTTGTAACCTTTGCTGTGGCTGGAGATGAAATCCATTGACAAGTGCAAGATGAGGAACACAGCAGGGAAAAAGTATGCTTCCCTGAGCAGGTAGGATAAAGCCTCCTGTACAAGAAAAGCCTAAGAGGTCAGCACTAGCCTGGAAAGTGACAGAATAACAAGAAAATAACAGGTATCTAAAGTAAGCTACAGAGAGGTAGAGAACATATAAATTGGATCACTTTCTTCAAGAACTCTATTAAAACGATGCATGTGCACACATGAGGACTCCTTCTCCTCAAAACCTTCAAACTAAAAGGCAAAAAAATTACAAAAGGTTAAAGGAGACATTTTAGTGCAGAATTTAGATAACTGTTGGAACACACTGTCTGAGCATATTATTATGTTTAATAAGAACAAAGAAAACCTGTAGTACATCCCTGCATTTTCATTTTAGGATGACATTACAAAATACAGTAGCTCTTAAACTTCACTGCATCCCATGCTCACTGGCAGGAATCCCCAGAACAGTATTCCACTCACATACAGCACTGTGCAACTGGGAGCAGGATAGTACACTCACAGCTGTGAGAGATGCCCTTCCTTGCAGAATTCCCAAGTTTTCTCGCCTTCAGTATGTACTACTTACTCAGGTTATCAGATAAAATAGCACAAAGAAGCGATCTCTAAAGACCATGGACCAGCTTCAGAGTCACCATTCCAATGGGGCCATGGCTTCACAATGTATTGATGGCATTACTAACTTTAGATATTTTTCCTATTCACTACCATGCCCTTGACAAACAAAAATCAGACTTAGATTGAAAGGAAACACCACCAACCTCTTCCTATACCCTTTCCGATTTTTTTTTTAGTATGAGACTATTCTCTTATTTGCTTCAAGCCATAGTACTATGATGTGTTGAAAGAAATCATGAGTTACAGCCTTGAGAAGAATATCTTAAGCTGATGTAGTCATCAAACACAGTATTTTCAGACTGGGTCATCGGCAAGTTCTTTTGCCCCAAGACTCTGTTTCAGGACTGCAGGCAGACTCGGGGAGACAAGAACACATCAACTGCACAGGAGTGACCTTCAGTAGAATTTATTTGCTCATTGGAGGACAATTATAACAGGGAAAATAAAAACAAATAAAACAAACAAAAAAAAATTAAGTAGGAAAAAGTACTTAGCCACCAGTCCACATATGTACCAAAAATGCGGGAGGACATTGCAAACATGATAGCTTATCAGTCAAGATAAGGAATCCTTTAAGAAGCCCAACACTTACTCTAAATGCAAAAGACAGTTCTTAGCACCTGCTAAAACAACGAAAGCTCCAGTTAGTAGCAAAACAGTTTGACATCGTTATCTTGGAGAAAAGCATCAGGCTTCTGCAGCAAAATTCCAGATGCTGTAACGCTCCTTTTCCTGATTTCAAGGGGAGAAACTTTACATTAATCTGCTCTGCTTTTACTCCCGGATACATGAAGCTTCTGTGTAAATTAACAGAGTTAACAAATGTTTTGCTCAGCTAGCCCTCTGCCCAAGAACGGAGAGCACAGTTCATCAGCCATCACGTCGGCCTTACGCCCTTCCTTCATGGGAACAAGGAACACTTGCCGGCCTCCCAGGCTTCTGCGGCCTCCACACCTCCAGGCCTTGCTGGCAGCCTCCGACACTCCCCGGCCCGGCCGAGGAGAGGGAGGTCAGCCGGCTTGTTTCAGAGCTGAAGAGTTAATTAAACCTCTAAAACTAATCCTGCCCATATCAGATCAGTCTAGCCCAAAACATATCCGTTCTACTGCCTAATCCATCTGCCCGCATGCAAAAGCCTGCACTGTGTATGTATATACATATATATACACACACACATACATATGTATAACTGCATATATACGTTATATATGTGTAACTGCTACTGCTAGAATACTAAGAAAAAAAGACTGAGACAAGTATTTATGCAAGAAGGAAACAAACTGGAACACCTAGCGAGACTGTCAGCTGGTGTTGCCATACAGGGGCTCTGTTATTGGGGACCTACAGTTTTTGGTTCTGTTTTCTGCCTTAAAAAAAATCCTGAAACAAAATGAGGTGGTCTTACTGTGCTACGAGTTTAAACACAAAAAAGTAGACAGGTAGAAGCAATCAGCTGTGATTGCACAAGTACATGTGCGTATGTTTTTAATTAGAAATGTCTCCTCCACGTATCTTGCTCTGATCCATGCTGTGCCAACTTAAACCCTGCCAGTGACTCTGAATAGTCAAACAAACCTCTGTCCCTCCCCAGACATCTACCATTCACATTAAATAAAACACATAACAATGGAAGGAAAATAGACCTGAAAAGAGCTTATTTCCAAATGTAAAGGTCTAACCTGAGGATAGCTATTTTCATGCAAATCTGAATTCTTCTTGCCCATATACATAGACCGAGAATTATCTGTTCACTTAACACTCTAAGCTTCTCTTATGCGATTAACAGGGAGGAGCAAATTAAAGGAAAATGTAATGGAAATCACCCAAAGCAATGAAAGAGAGCCGTACCTCCCCTGCTGCCAAACTAGCAAAAGACCCTGAAAACAAACTTGAGCACTCAGAGCAATAAGGACGGAAGAAAGTGGGTTGGAACCCCAAATCCATCTTGCACAGTGAAAGTCGGGCCAGCCTGCCAAATTATGGGAGAGTTCTGTTTCTAATAACCGATCTGCTCTTTGTCCCTTTTGGGGCACATGGGAAAACATCTTCAGTTCAGCCAGCCTCCAAATCAGCCTTACCTTGGCAAAGCTCGCACAGTACAGATGCTGACGCACCTCTGGAACACCTTCCCACAACTGTCCAGGGTGTGGCCACCTGCTCCGTAAAACTTCAACTACGTTATACATATCCACTGCTGCATGTCACTACTGGTTCAAAAGCTCAGTTTCCAGTCTGGAAACTGGAAATACCAAATGTTCACCCCCCCCTTTTTTTTTTTTTAATATGAGTTCAATGAAAAAAAAAAATTGTGAACATTTGAAATGAAAGAAATTTAAAAGGGGGGAAAAAAATCCATTGCCTGTGTGTGAAAATAGCATGCTTGTTGGTTTTACCGTGAGTAGCAGTTTCAATGAAAAGCTGCAGAAAGCTACCAGAATGGCCTGTGGTAGCAGTAGCTACATCACCTACAAGCTCCATGCAGTGCTGGAGCTGTTAGAAGCTCTCAGGAATACAGAATAGACTCTCATTCCTCTTATCTGCAAAAGATGAACAAACTCACACTGCCTCAGCCAAAATGTCAAGCTCAATGAGCTTATGTTTTCTTTACATGCATAACAAAGTAATTACATTCTACTCTGCTTATCTGAATTGGAAATAGTCTCTGTACTAGTGGCTTCAACCAAACAATCTACTCCAAGCCTTGCACAAGGTAGCAACTGTTTCTATTGATTCATAGAGGCAACACCAGGTGAATTAGCTACTAATTTAAGTCCTAGTCCTTTTGAAAAATGATTACTAATTTTTTTCATTGTTCATGAGTATGTCCAGGATTAAGGCAGGACTACACATTTTCAATAGGAGGTATATAAAAGAGCTAACACACACTAACACTCACAAGGATTTTAAAAGTTACTGTAATTTTAACCAGAAAATCACCTAGATCTTACGAGAATGAAATGAAAGACTAGTCAGAGTATCATGAACTGGTCTACTCTAATACATCCTGTACTACTCCAGTCACAAGACAATAGTGAAAAACCATATGGAAATAGCTAGCAGACGCAACACCATAGAATGAACTCTGATGTGAAAGCCAAGTGCTAATATGAAGACACCAGCTCCAGAGACCTCGGTGAACTCTAATCTTAGCAGGTTGGCATTGTTCATAAGAGCTATTGGTTAATGTCTTTCGTCTTTGTCTGTATTAAATAAGCAAGAGAATGAGTAACAGGGAAGGAATCAAAAGAAGAGGAGACACAAATTAGCAATGTATTGAATTATGCTATATGAGCCGCTGCCTTGTAATAATGTGGCTTTACAGAATTTTCATGCTTTGTGATGCTGGTAAGAAGATATATTAGGAAAAACACCAAGGATTTATGTTCCTAGAGGAACAAAAAACACTGCAAAGCAGTGATCTCGTGAGAATAACATTATTCAGTGAACATGACTGTTTCTGTGGATTGCTGTCCCAGAACTATAGAATAGTTAGGGTTAGAAGGGACCCTTAAAGGTCATCTATTCCAACCCCCCTGCAAGGACCAGGGACATCTCCAACCAAATCAGGTTGCTCAGAGCCTCATCCAACCTGGCCTTGAATGTTTCCAGAGATGGGGCATCTACCACCTCTCTGGGCAACCTGTTCCAGTGTTCCGCCATCTTCATTGTCAAAAAATTCTTCCTTATATCTAGTCTGAATCTACCTTTTAATTTAAATCCATTACACCTTGTCCTATCACAACAGGCCCTGCTAAAAAGTTTGTCCCCATCTTTTTAAGTACTGAAAGGTCACAATAAGGTCTCCCCAGAGCCTTCTCTTCTCCAGGCTGAACAGCCCCAACTCTCTGTCTTTCTTCATAGGAGAGGTGCTCCAGCCCTCCGCTCATTTTTGTGGCCCTCCTCTGGATCCGCTCCAACAGGTCCATCAAAGGACTCATTCTCAAAAATCTCTTTTTCAAAAATCTACATTACTCATTCATGACTTTTAAACAAGAAAGATCACAGCACACCAAGTTTCTCACACTGCTTTGACAGAGTTACAAGAAGGACTCTAGCTCTTCTTTGCATATAATGTATTTCTCATTGCAAAGCAGATCTGCTTGCACAGATATCAGTGTATTTTCTTAGCTACCACTTTTATTGTGGTATTGGATAATCTGCTATTAATAACACGCAACAGTAAAAAATAAAACCTCCAAACCTAAAATTTTGCTTATGTTCCTTAGTTCCTTCAGGTAAGTATCTCTCTCTGGAAGATTTATGTCTGACAAAGAGGAATATTTTTAACCAACTTCAGAACAAAATGGTATGTCTCAAAGGAAACTAAATTCTAAACTAATTTGTCTTAACGTGTAACTCAGAATTACCTAATTAAAATCAATTATTTTGCATAGGACATAGAATCATTAAGTAGCTCAAGGAAGGATGTAGGGTTTGGGGAGGATTTGAGGGAGAGGGAGAGTTTATTTAACAAGCATCAGCCTGTGATATTACAGAACATTTATAAACAATGGTGCCCTTATGAGACCTGAGAAAATAAAGTGAAGTTAGAATTTGTAAAAGGTACTTTTTTCCTATTTATTTCACAGAATAGAATCTCTTACAATACATAAAACCAGGGCAAAAAAAGGTCTAAGGAGGACATCATTATCCCTAAGGATGTTAAGAGAGTGCACAGTCAGGGTTAGGAGAATACAAGATCCCATATCCCAGTGTTAAAAAAGGAGAGGGGAAGAATGGCTCCTGACCAGGTTCCCTCATGGCCGTGCTTGACTCAGCAGCCTCAGCTCCCATGCAGCTCCTCAGCCACACGTTACTCTGACAATATGCAGAGCCTCCACTTCTCACCACAGTCTTTGA
Source organism: Chlamydotis macqueenii (assembly GCF_036417535.1). Taxonomy (NCBI): domain Eukaryota; kingdom Metazoa; phylum Chordata; class Aves; order Otidiformes; family Otididae; genus Chlamydotis; species Chlamydotis macqueenii. The sequence goes on from NC_141562.1 coordinate 22,479,157, forward strand.
ACAATTCTGGTGCGTAAGATGCAAAGAATAACGGTGATAACATAATACATACCTGCTGAGTACAAAGAGCTGCATGGCTAAACTTAATCAGCATTTCCTCCAAACGTGTCAAACAATCCTATACTTTAATTGTGTAAATCATATACAGAAAGAAGTGCCACAGCAGGTAAGGAATTTCTTAAATACATTTCAAAGTTATTAGTAGATACTACCTTTACTACACTACTCCCCTTTTCCCACATTATAATAAGCAAGATTACTTCAAAGTGCTGCTGGTTTAGTTCACTCACGTGCAGAAATTCTTCCTTCACTTCTGGAAGGGTCCCTTCATAATAGACAGCATATGATAAGTCAACATTCTTGTGTAATACTCCTCAAAAGTTATAAACACCTGAACAGTGAACTTACATCAAATTATTCAGAAAACAATTTGCTCTAGAACAAGCCAGTGAAATTTTAGGAGACCTAAAAATTATCTTACCTATTGAAAAAAGTTTGCAACAAAAGAACTAGAAGAGTTAAACTTGTTCTCCTCGGTGGACATTTGTTGAGTTTTGAAAAGGACTTTTTATCAATTCAGAATTCTGCCTGTGAAAAGGCCAGAAAGGACTCTTGGGATCCTTTGGGTTTTGTCCTGCACTCAAACCCACAGAGAGACTGTCCCAATACCAAACCGATATTCAAACATTTCAGCTTTTTGTCCCAGTGCTCCACCTAGAAGCACAGTTCCTTTGGTCTGGAAGACTGGACCACTGGACTCATGGTCCAGCAACCTCAAGATAAAAGCCTTGCTGTATAAAATCTAATCAGCATCCAGTTTGCCTTATGTACAGTAAATCTCCACTGAGCTCAGCCTGCACGCAGTAAAGAGGACCTGAACTCTTGAAAGCAGCTTGATACTTACTAGTACTTATGATGGCATGTAAGCAAGTACCCACCTCGGAGGACAGATCATTCAGACTGTAGATTCATCAGCTCCCTCCCCTCAGCAAAACTTGGCTGCAGCCTCACACTTGAGCGTGTCACACAGAGCCTGTGATGCTTCACTGAGCCTGGAACATCCTGGGAAATCCTATGGTGAGCAAAGGCTCATTTGCTGATTTTCTTCTTTCAACACAAATGTTATCTATGATTTCTGTTACACACACAGTATCCTCTGTGCACTCTCTGGATTTTAGAAAGCTAACAGTAATTCCATTTTGTCATGAGGGGAAGGAAAGTATCATTATTAGACTGTCTAAGTGCTCTGCTAACAGGTAACTGCAGGCTTGATCTAGCTGTCAGTGGAAATGGGTAAAACCCTCCTACACAGCATTGATAAATGCTTTGATATGTGTATTTTAAAACAGTACCTCCAGACTATAAAAGTACTCTTTATCAAATGAAATATATTATGCTTAAAAATTCCATTATATGCATTTCAAGGGAAAGAAATTTCACTGCAGCAAATACACTACTAAAATGTTTCTGAGGTACAAGTATCTCATCCCCAGTTCTTTCAGAAACTGCAAACAAATAATTAGAATTAGCCCTTCTGAACTCCAGAGTCTGCAGCCTGTAGTTAATGTGATGTTACTAATGCACTTATAAACACCAGGCTCCAAAGCCAACACTGAGCTATTCCATCATAATTTAGATCTCTCATTAACTTCACCACCCTGACCAACATGCTGTCACTGGCAGAGTGTTTGACAGTTTACATTACCTGCAGACATGAGTTCGTGCCAATTCAATTAAGAAAGATTAATTCCAGAACTGACAATGCCTAAATATTTTTAAATTACACCTGGCCTTGTTGGCAGTGCTTACTCCAAGACTGACTTTAGAAGAGAGAACACGTCTTTAGCCTCCTGGGCAGAAAGGGAAACTAGAAGGAAGGTGAAAGAAAGAATTTGTTATGAATTCAATATTCCATCATACTGTCTGAGTCTATCTTTTTTAATCCCTCCCCGCCCTCCCCTCCCAATAATTAAACAAGCTTATCTCTCACTGTCTGTTACAGAATGAAAGGAAACAGGAAATATTCGATCCAAACAGCCACTGCCAGAAAATTGTCAGCGACATCTTTGTGATGATCATTTGCTGACTGGTTTAGGTCTAATTTGTGTACATTTTTGCGTTGGAAGGCATTCAGATACCATGGTGATAGACACCATTTGAGAATGTAGATAGATAACATTTGACATTTATCTTCATGAACAAAGATCTGGGTAACTCCCCACTGATTGCACTTCTGATGAGTGAAGATAAATGTCACATCAGACTAAGCCATCTCATATTCTAGTGAAACACTCTTACTCTTGGCTCTGGTGTGTAAAAATATCTAGCTTCAGTGCATATGAACAGGCTTAGCTAGGTAAGCATCAAGCACAGGGTGATAAAATGGTTTGCTCACTGTCATCAAATAGGTCAGGAGCCAGATTTATTAAATTCTGGTCCAAGGTTTAATCTACTAGAAAAAACTTTCTCTGAGATTTCAGTGTAACAATTGCACAGCCATTGCCCGAAAACAGCATTTTAAAAAGCAAAAACTCTCTACCACTATAGCCGTATCAGTGCCACACCCAAATAAATAAACTCTATTGAGAAAGAGTGCAGTCCCACACGAGTATCACTACTATCCTGCTTTTGGGACCAGAGTCTAATCTTTGTGCTAAATTACGCTGAACCATGCAGATGCACCAACTTCAGGGCTACTAATATCGGCTGATGCTAAACAAGGCAGATGTCCTTAGTGCAACAGGAGTGGGAATCTCAACTAAAACATAAACTGGGAGTACAAGAGGGAGCATTCAGACATTTTTAAGCTGATGGCTCGTCCCACGGACTGTTTCCTCTGTCCTATTGAGTGAGCTTGGTATTAGAGTTAAGTGGGACAAAAGAAGTCACAGAATCCACAGCCACCTGACATTCGAGATTCTGAGGCTTAGACATTACTTTTCTAATTTTTCTGCACCCACCAGTTGAAAAGATGGATTGAGAGATTGCAAGGTACTTTAAACTCATCAAATTTGAGTACTTCTGTACTAGCCAATGAGGCAGCATAAAAAACAAATACAGCAAGAAAAAACAAACCTATAAAGTAATAATGTTTTCAAATCCCTTCTAAGGTACAGGTTTCAGCAGATAATAAAACACTGGCCCAATTCAGAGTTTTAGCTTTGTTTCCTAAGAAACAAAGGTTTATACTACTGTATTGTTTGTCCATCCCTCTCTCATCAGCCCTTTCCTAGTAAGGCTTGAAGCTGCTGGCTAGGCTCCATCTCTCACACACAAGACTTCCAGATGACCAGCAGCATGTAAGAAAATTCAGGATGGATCCAATAAAAGGTGTGAGGGCTTCCATGTTGGAGAGCGGGCAGATCTTATTATTAGGTGCCTCCATTCCCTATGAAGTGCATAGAGGGAAGCAGATGACACAAAACAAAGCCACAGTCATCAGCACGTGGAGCAGCTTACAGCTGGCCAGGAGAGAAGAACTCGGGGCAGGTGTATCTGAAATTCACCCTCTGGAGGGCTTCAATTTCTTCAGAGACCTGAAGCCTCCCCTCTGGGTAGAGAATGACATCAAGGCTGATGCTTAGCCCACTTAACATGGAATTTTAGCCTTCAAGGACTGTTCTCCATTTTATCCAATTATTATCTTGTGTGAAGGTGGTACTCTCCTTGGGTTTTCTTATAAATTTTTAAATCCTGGCTTCTATTTGCAAGAGTATTAATTGTTTGCCATTACTGTTATTATAAGGTGTGCAAAAACACATTTCTGGATTCTGTCATCAGCTTATGGGGGAACTTTCAGTTCTGGTTGGAATTTTTTTTTCTTTTTTTCAAAGGCTGATGATTTTTAGGATGTGCCAGGAGAAACAAAGTGTTTCAGAGGCTACACTTTTTTCAAGTCACTTCCAGATTAAAAGTCCAAAGAGAAATGTCAAAAACAAACAAATAAAAAAACCCAAAGAAAATAAAGAAATTGATGTCTGGAAAATAAACTACATACACACACATTACAGCTCTCACTTATCCAATCAAGCTTTACTATCACATACTACATCTGACCTGGTCACCACACATACCAAAGCTATTTTCACCAGACTCTGTCATCCTGTCTGACAGAGGCACCCACCTGTGGGTTTCCTGCTTGTCGTGAACACAGACTTGGCTTTTTGAGCACTGAAATTCACTCATCTTACCAAACTGGAGAGAACTACAGCTGAATACAATTTCTTCAGAGGTCCTTCATTAGAGTAAGACTTAATGCATTTGTATTCTTAATTCCAGAGGTATGCTAAAGAAATCTGGACTTACTGAAATTTTATGAAAATAAATTTGAAAACAAGAGCACCTACACCAATAGATACTTGACAAGTCATTAGCAACATGTAGCTACATTGGGGAAGAAAAACAGAATTTAAAACATCAATGCCTACTATTATTCCATGAAAATGATGTTTCTGTGTGCAATGGGACAGTCACAAACCACAATGAAGTCACACAGGACAATGCTTCAGCTGCATGGAAATTATTAGCCCAGGGAGGCACACTACAGGAAAACAGGTGACATGACCTGTGAGATTTCTTTAGTTCAGCCACCTATTACATAATTTCATAGTCTGTCACCAAACCTCCTGGTTTAACAGAACAATTACTTCACAATTGGCACTAAACGATGTTCAATTTCAAATGTCTTTAAATAACTAATTTGTAAACTAACTGTTGCTATTTTCTCCCATCTCAGCTTTGGAGGAAATCAGTGTTTCTGATTGAATAAAATTTTGATTATACTCACTGATTAAATCTTTTGTCTTAATTTTTAGTGTGGGTGGTTCTGGTTTGGATTTTTTGGTCCTTTTTTTTTTTTAACTAGAGGACTTTATTTTTAATTTTTTTAAAAAGCCAGGTTTTCTTCAACCCACCTCCTCCAGTAGAGGGACAATAAGCTTGGGATCCAATGGAAAAACTGCTGAGGCAATTTTTAAGGGGATGTCAGAATAAATCTATTTAAAAATCTGTATTAAAATAACAAATTTTATTTTTATGTGAGAAGACATTCTTTCTTCTCACTCTTTCTTCTTCTCTAACACAGCCATTTTTAGACAGCTGATTGGCTTAGCTATGCTATCCTTCCCTGGAATATTGCCCTAGCTGGAGGAGAGCCAGCATCATCACTTGATGTCTCAGGAAAGTGAAGGGGGCTTACACTATGATTTCTGTCAAGGATCAACAACAAGGCAAAACTTGCATTCTTTAGGTAGTTGAAAATCTGCTGTTCTGAGCTTTGGGCCAGAAGTCTTGACTCATACCATATTTGTCCTACTGCTGGTAAAGTAGAAAAGCTGATAAATCGCTTATTTGATTTAAATTCTCTCTTTTTTTTTTTTTAAGGACCTCTGAGTTCCAAACCCTTTTGCATGTAATTTCCACTCACACTAGTCCCTCCACTGCATGCTGTTTTTTCACACAGAAAATAAAAATTAAAAACAACACCACCAAACCAAATAAAAACAAAAGGCAGCATGACTGCAGTAGCAGAAAATTATGTCAAAGCCTTTGGATTTAAGCCAGTTCACAGATGCTGAACTTAGAGCTGAAATATGACTTTCCCAGCCCAGCTCTTTGGTTCATTTAGTAATTGTTCTGAAAGTATTAGCGTTCACTTCATTAACAGTTTGGTAATTTTCAGAATAGTTTGATTTTTATGAAGTGGGGACAATTAAAAAAAAAATTATTTTTTTGAGAGTCCATTCAGTGAGATTATGAAATAAACCATGAGTAGCAACTGAAGAACGCTGCAGTGGCTGTTAGCTTTGGGTCCAGCTATCGGTATTTCTTTATGGAAAATTAGGTTAGCTATAGAGACAAATAGCAGCTAAAATAACAAGAACAGAATGACTTCTCTTATGCTTTCCTCCTCTGCAAATAATCTGCTCCCTGAAGACGTCTGAATTGCAAAAACTATTGTCTGCATTCTTCTTCAGCTTCTCTGTAACTGCGGAGTAGATAGAAGTCCACTGCACTTTCCTTCTTAGGGACAACAGCATCCTGAATAACTGGCTGTGTTTGTGTTTGGGGATATATATGCGCAGGTCACACTGCTGCTGTTCTTGCAACCAAGTGAAAGATGCTCCAGGCTGCATTATCTTGGGGCTAGCAAGCAGAGTAGACCAGTAGGAGTAAGGACAGTGTGGTTTTCATCCTTGCTTTAGGCATAGATTCATGACCACAAACGAGATACTCAGTGGCCCTGGGATAGGCAGATCACTAGCAGACTAATCAGCATTTTTAACAGGAGCCTAAGTGCTAGAGAGAGATTCCCCCAAATGTCTGGGACAACCAAACAGTTTGAAGCAGGACGAAAACTAATTATGCTTTACAGCTGAAAGACATGTTTGTACAAAAGTGTGAAAACAGAAAAAAAAAAAAAAAAAAGGAAATTGAAAAACTCATAAAAGTTGCACGATAAATTACGAAAGGGTTACACAAGAGACAACAAGGCATGTGTGTGCAATTAATATACCCAGTAGCTACAGAAAGCTGCTAGAAAATAGAGTAGCTAAATAAAGCAGCAGAATGGGCAAAACAAAATAATAAAAAAGGGCAAGCAGAAATAAATAAAAATGTCCTTCCTCCCTTTGTATCCCATTTGTTTAACTTGTAAGATCTTTAGGCACAGTGCTACCTTCTTATGTGTTTCTAACATCTAGAGCACAAACTTTCAGCCACTACAGAAATAAATAAATACTTCAAGAGAATCATAGTGTAGCATGTGGCAGATGGTACAGGATCAGAACAAAGAAGGCACTGAAAGGCGAATACATTTAAGGTATCTTGTATTTTGGGTTTGGTCATGGAGGGGTGGTTTTGTTCTGACTCTCTTTGAAATATTATATAATCTACATACCTGAGCAGCCTCTGCATTGGGCAACAGAACACCTCCCTCTGAGATGTTTAGAGCCGTCTGTGTTTTCCTGAGTCAATCCAATATGACCACAGGGAAATCGAAGTTCCCTAAAAGAGAGGCCATGAATGACTTCAAACAACATACTTCACTGCTAGCTTTGAAAGCAGTTGTTTAAATTCTGTATGGGCTTTATCCTAAAATTAGGTTTTGGTACAGATTTCTTTTTTTTTTCTTTTTTACTATTAACAAATGGCTGTGGATAACTTCTCAAATTTACTAGTTTTTAAAGTTTCAAAATATTAAGAAGTCCCTCAAATTAATACCGTCCCTCACATGTTAAGCCACTTTCTTGTCTGCATAAGCGATATCTAAATAGCATTTTCCAAACACATATGATCTTTGTCATTTTTTTAAAAGTCCATTCTAGGCTACGTTAATATAACCAGTTTTCGTTATTTTTTAAGAATACAGAGAAAAATAAGTCTACTTTGTTCCCTGTACTTTTCAGTTTTGCATAATTTGCTTTTAAACTGCAGACATTTTGTGTGTTTCTAAAACATGCCAGAGCAAGAGTCACACGTCAATAGCTGCATTAAAATATCACACTGATTAAATAACGCCAAAAGACCTGGCCTAAAATTAAATAGGCAGGAAATTAAAAGTTACATCTGACACTTCATCTTTAACACCAAGCACTGTAAAAAGGTTAAAGTGACAAAGATTCTTTTGTCTATGAAACTTATCTGAGAGGCTGAAGAGTGAGACAGAAGGTGGCAGACTGTCTGCAAGGTGTGCCATCACACAGTCACCTAAATAGTTCACCGTCAGCCTGGACAGGCACAAGAACACACAGGGCAATCCAGGATGCTGTAAGCAATGGAAATGGGTCCAGCAGCTGGCACTGCTCCCACCAGGCCTCCCTTCGGCTTTGGAGCATTCTGAACCCTGCACTCAGCTACCACAGGCACAACGATATTCCTAATCACTTAGATCATTAAATGTTTTGGGGCATTTATAGGGATAAATATACTGATTGATTCCACTGCACAGTTCTATTCTGCTCTCCTCACAGCTTCACAGAGTGCACATCCTTCATTCCCTTTCTTGGAAATGGCATGGCTCCATTTTAGGAGCAGATGAAGTGATTTCAAATGAATTTCTAAATCTCTTCCAAATGAAAAACATTTTCCTAAGCCATCTCTTCAGTAATTTCTCGGTCTGATGTATTTCAATGTTGTTGAAAGGTACCTCCAAAAACTGCTAAGTTTCAGCCTTTCTTAGAGAAGCAAAAATAATAAATAGAAACTACAAGAAGACTGGCAGACCTAAGACCTGCTCTGTTTAGAACAGCCCAAGAGAGATTCTGAAATTAGCTGGAGCTCTCTGAAACACCACCAAGTCATCCCTGGATTCAGTGAGCTAGAGATTTTGAAAGCTGTGATGACTGATGAGCTTGTGCTCAGTGAATATCAAAAAGGCCTGGAAATTACCTGATCACACCAGTACCAAGACAGACACTTGCTTATCAAAAGTATCTAAGCAATTTGGGTCCCTGTCTTAACAGTAAGATTGCTTAGACGCTTCTAGCTGAGCAGATACCCAAAAAAGAAACCAGTCTCCCCAGTGGAAAGTAGATACACTTTACTGACTCATTTCATAGTCAGGTGACAAGAGGATGTAATAAACCACAAGATATTGCCTTGAACCGTAAAAGCTTCATTAAGTGGAAATGCTGCCCTAACAGTTAATGGACCATGAAGAAATATCCAAAAGGTTATGGGTAAGCTCAGCTTTCTCCTTAAGTGGAAGACAGGGATCACTAGCTCTTCATCTGCCTTTACTCTTTTTCTTCTGTAGGAGTTCCTCACCCAGAAACTGAGAAGATTACAGACACATGAATGACATTAAGCAGCTGCAGTGGATCCAATGCAGTGGATCCGATGGACATGTTGCTGTGGGGGTGAACAGGGAGGCATAGCTCTTTTTACACTGGTGGCCAGAGGAGCTTGATCATTGCTGGATATGGTCAGTGTTGAACAGTGTCCCCTCTAGCAGAGCCAAGAATCATGATGTGATACTGCTGAGACCCACAGAACTCAGCATTATCCGAGAAGCAGATAGTGCCATTACGGGCCAGAAATGCATCTACCCTGAAAGCGGAGCATTTGGACTTACTTTCACCGAAAATTAACGAAAATGACTTGAACAGATTACTGATGCAAGAGAAGATTGACAACCAAAGATCTTAACAGAAATTGCCTCAGGTTCTGTGGAGTTTTCTTCCCACCAGGCACTTACATGGGCTGAAGACTGATGATAAAACAGCAGCAAACATTAGTGGGATCAAAATCTTCATTATCTCTCTATATGAGAGAGAGTTCTTCAGCAGAATGTTTTATCCCTCAGGCAGCTGAGAGGATGTGAAATTGTGCTAGACATACCCCACCGGCACTGAACATGAGGGACAGCAGAGCATGAACACACACCTTCCATTGTGAAGGCAAAACATTGATCAGTTTCAGGAGTGACAGCACTACACACTTGCAGTGTAAATGTACTTGCAGGACTATAACTTCAAGAAGAACACAGTTGGGTCCAAATATCGGACATGATATATAGCATTTTGTATTACAATCAAGGTAGACACACTTAGTTAACGACCATAATAACACTTACTAATAATTAAAAAGATTAAATCTAAAATATTATCACTCACACAGAAAATAGGCAATCGATAATCGGCAGCACTGTGACCAGACAGGAAACAAAACCAGGAAGTCTGTCTTGAAAGCAGAGAAGTAAGAAGCTCAAAAGCAGAGAAGACGAAAGGCCTATAAGCATAAAGACCTATAGCACAAGAAAGGAGAGAGAGCACAACTATAAGGAGTGAAAGTCCAGCAGGCCTAAATGAAAACAGGCCAAGTAAAGATCAACTGAAAACAAGATACATGCAACATGTGAAAGAGATTTGTCCCAAAGAGTGCAGACAGAGAGAACAGCAGTCGTATTTTGCAACGGACAGCTACAGTCTGTGTTAAGCATCACTCCATGTCATACAGTATAGCCACCTCTCAAAATCTGTGAGTAAAGAAAATCAACAATTTCAATGCAGATTAATAGTGAGAGTTAAACACCAAAAGTGCTTTAATGGGTGAATAAGGCATAAGGAAAACTATCTATAAATGGAAGACAGTATCAGCTTATCTTGAAACAATATTAGACATCTCCAGTCAGCAGATTTCTAAACACAGAACAGCTTATATCCCCCCCCCACCCCCGCAATGTCTTAAGATACTTCCATAACACATTTTTAAAGCCCAGAGATACATTCCCATTACCAAGTTTTTAACATCCCTATAAGAAAGTCAGGTCAGAATGCAAAACAAAATTTGTCTGAGCACAGTTATAATATGAGGAAGAATTCCAGTTTACTGAACAAGTATCATTAATATTGCTACTACTTGATGCATATCGTGTTTCACTCTGACTCAAAGTTTTTTTCCCCAAATGTGTGTAATTACATGTATAATGGTAAACACACACACATTCATAAAGAATCTCCTATTTTTACTTGATGATGAAATCTTAGGGACTCTGTATAGCACTCCAGTAAAGAGTAAAAGGTCTTATCTCTAAGTCTCGTTATATGGGTCATGAATAATATTAGAAAGGACTGCTGTGTCTCAAAATTGAACAACAACAAACAAGGGAGCTACAGAAGAGCGATAACAAACACAATGGACCAAAAGAGAGAAACATACATCCAAGGCACTATGTCACTGCCCTACTTCATTTATAAAAGAGTTGGCTAGTAATGAGCATGAATTCAGTTTATGTTTTTTAAATGCTATGACATTATTCTACACATACATCTTCAGTCAAAACAGAGTAGTGGCACACTAGCTTACTTCTGTTAGTTTTACATCCAATATAATTCCAAGATTAGCTAAAAAGCAAAACCATTTAGAAAAGATAAGAAACTCAAATAGGATACACATAAAGAAAATGTGGTTTAATCACATGATTTACCCAAAAAGAAGTGTAAAATCAACATAAACAGGTCCGTTTTAATTTTGACTCTCTGTAAATGTTTAATGTGAAAAAATGTGATAATTAACATTGCTATACTCTTATGCTTAAGGAGTCATTACAATCAGCCTTTGTTTGCTACAGAGTTGGCAGCACAGACCTGCTGCATTTGAGAAGGGAATGTTTGAGGGTCATTTAACATTATATCACTCCTGGTGATCCAAGAGCTGCTATAATTCTGCCAAACTGTATAGAGGGTTTCCCAGTCAAGTTTCATCCTGATTTTGATTATTGTTTATCTCTACTCCATGTCTGAATAGTTGTAGTAAAATAGAGGAAGTTTTACTCCTGCATTTGAGGTCAGCTTGTAATGAACCATGGTTTCAATCGCATGAACAGCTGGTTCTTTTATAAGCAAAAAGGGTTCACTTACAGTTCAGGGTAACACAGTAATAATTTAAGGAACAAGGAAGCTTCTATTCATTTCTTTATTTTTTATATGTTTTTGAAACATTTTGACATCTGAGTGCCTATAGTGGACCTGTCTGAATAGAACGTAATATTGACAGTATTCTGCTTTACAAAAAAAATGAACAAAGTGAATTTTAAAACCAGAAACACAGTAGACCTATCAATCATCATATAAAAGCCTTTTGCATTGAGAAGTTAACTTTTCATAGTAAGAAAAACTATTATTGAACTCTAAAACTTTGTAAGTCAAGTTAAAAGGGACATAGTAAATCAGGTATGCTCTCTGAAAACAGGACCAAAAATATCTGGAAACTACAACCAACCAAAAGGGGAAAACATCCAAAAACCCAAGGCATTATTAAAGTCAGTGGGACATTAAGTGTCTTACAATTAACCAAGGCTTCAACAGAAATACAAGTTTGTTTGTTTTCCCATTTAATTTGCAAATGTTCTTCTGGATGAGTAGGAATAATTTATATGAATTACAGAACTAACTAAATAAAAGAAGATTAATGAGGAATTTTACATTTGTTCTCTTTTCCCCACTTGTCCAACTAAGATTTGTTAAAGTATTTGTAAGGTGAATGGTTGTAAGAGGTGAATGTAACAGCCTTTTGGCATTTGTCATCTCAAACGTATTATGGCTTCCTATTTTTGCCAAAATCCACGTTGATGCTTTTTCGTTAATCACCCTGTTAGCTTTTGGCAGCACGTAAGTCACTGGACTGGAAGCCAAGAAACCTAGGCTGTATTCCTGGCACAGCCATGAACTTGTCATATGATCCTAGGTAAATCTTTGTGTGCCAGATTTACTCATAGTGATTCTTAATCACCCAAGTAATCCCCATGGCAGCTCACTGAAGCTCATTCTCAAATAATTTCACATTTTAGCATTGACTGTCTTGTGCTGAGGGCTCTGCAGTCAGTCCCCGAACTTCTGTGAGCTCAGTTTCACTATCTGTACATGCAGAGGATGTCCATCTCAGAAAGTCCTTTAAGATAAGACTGCCATCTTTTCACTTTATTTATGTTCCAATAAAAGTCTTATGCACTTTGGTGGATGTATTAAGGTTTTTCCCTAGAGCAGGAGACAAACTGATTTGTTGCTCATGATCATGGGCTAAGCATGAAGCTTGAGGTTTTCACTTTTCTTCCCCAGGAATAAATTAATATCCCTGTTTCCCACTGCACATCCTACCTTGAAGGCAGCAAGATGGTATTGCAGATACTCAGTAACTGGAATACAGTAGTAACTCAAATTTTAAGCCTAAAATTTAGACAAATTTCTGAACTCTTCCTTTATCTGGTTTTTTCCTTCTTTGATACTTTCAAATACCCAGCTGTTTCCAATAAAGGAAAAAAAAAATTAAGGAAAAAAAGAGTACCTTTGATCATGAGCATAATGCTATTCAGGAATAAACATGGATCCAGAAGTATCACAAAAGCAAAGAATTTTGTAATGAGATCCCCCATAAGCTTACAGAGATCTCACCTCAAATCAGTGCCACCCACCAGACCAAAGCAACCTGAGCTGTGCGGAAACTGCTGCAGGGTCAGCACAGACTGCGCATGGAAGCACATCCACTGTCATTGCTGTGAAACTCTCAAGACCTGCCCGTTTTCTTTCTTAACTAGTCCTTTTAAACAAGATTTTACTTGCCAGTACCAGCATACCCACTCACACCAGGCTCTCCTACTTACAGACATTCATTTAAGTGTATTCCATTGTTTTGCAATGCACTTTAATTTCTGTTTATTTCTCTTCTTTCTTTAGCAAGTAGCCAGCCTCAAGTACAAACGTAGCTAGCAGTGATTTCACAGGTTACTAAAGATTCACTAAAATTTAGTGGTGTTTGGGTTGGTTTCTTTGTAATGTATTTTAGCATGGTGACAGCAAGGTGAATCCAAATCCCAGTGTCTGAGCATTTTTTTTACCTAGGAGACAAAGCTATGACAACTTCCAGTTCACCTGAAGGAAGACTGCCCAAGGAATTCCAAAATCTAAACCCAATTCTAAATGGGCCAACATTAATTAAATGGCTTCTTTACCTCTTGGGAAATACTTAGCTGTTCACAGGAGAACTAGCTGATGGAGAGAGAATCCCAGGAAGAAAGGAGCAAGAACAATAAACATATAAAAGGGTACATGACTGTCAGACTGCACCTTTAGTCCTCCCCCATGGTTGAGCTGTTTCTTGTCTGATAACTCAAACAGGCTCTTGGCTCCTTTCTGAAGTGGCTGAGGTAGGGATGAGCTAATTCAGCATTTTATGTGACCTAATTCAGAAAACACGCAGCTATTCCGCTACAGCATACACTGTTCTGCAAAGTTATTTTATTAATGTCTATGTATCTCTAAGGCTTTGGAACGTTTGGAAACTTACATTTCTGAAACCTGCTGCTTTCCACGTGTCCTCCTGCCTCTCTAACGCTTGCTGTAATTCACCTCTACCAGATGAAAAAGTAACTGCTTGGTCAGGGTATACCAACCTCAGATTCCTTGTTGGATTGGCTGTTTTTTAGATGTCGCAGAGGAATGGCAAGACACACTTCCTACCATACACTAAATGGCACAACACACTACAAAGAATAAATAGCATGACGAAAGCAATTTCTCCAGGTCTCCTACCTTAGCAACAATTCTTGCCAATTCTTGGAGCACATGCTTGTGGCCACTGGAATAATGCAAGCTCCTACTTGAAACCTTTTTTATTCCTTCATTTTCTATGGAGAAAAAGCGTTATAGAATCTTGATGTTTCTAATTCACACTATTGCTTCTTTTCATGCCCAGTTCATTTTCTCTCTGTTGTTGTTCTTCCTAGTCTCTCATTTTTCTCTTTTTGATGCTTCCTAAAGTAAGGATGACTTCCTGAAGCAGAAGCATGATCAGCAAAGCAATGCTGCTCATAATGCGCCTTCATGTTTGTACTATGCATTATAAATTTTCTTTCTTTTCTTGCTATACCAAACTAAGATATCTTGGTAAAGCAGACACTCCACCCTACAGGTCTGTATGTGTTCTTTCATGCAAAATTTAGCTTTGAGATTCTTGTTTTGAACTTAAGCAATATTTGCTTGCTTACATTTGCCCTGCTCAAACTACAAGGCATACAAAAAATCTTTAAGTGCAAATAATGATTTTTGCAACATAAATTTTTAACCTATTACTTTACCTACCAAAAGAGATTCAGAATTAAGAGATACTTTACTTTGTCAGCCTTGAACACACAAAAGTATTTAGTATTGTCTCAATAAGGTACAAATACTTTTTCTGAAGCTGAAAGTTTCTCAAAATGCTTTCTAGTTATTTGAAGTTACTAATTGTTTCAAAAAAAGGAATGATCTGGCAAAAACAAACAAAAAAGCCCACACCTTTAAGAGCAAATTCTCTCCTTTTGTTAAAGCCTGTGGAATATATAATTCCCATTCCCACCTCAGCAATGAAGAGACTATTTATATAAAAATAGAATCTTATGAATTACAGAAATGTATTAAATACTAATTTTATAATTAAATAATCTTATTTGTACAGAGAGATCTCCCAATGTCTATTAATATATTAAAACTGATTATATAATTTGAAACAAAACTTTAAAATTGTATAAGAATTGTGTATACTTGAGATCAGTATATAGGCTATGCTACAGGTGATGCTGCTTTCCTGAAATATCCCCCATAAAATTTTGTCCCACACTATGCAGAGCTCCCCAGACTTGATTAAAAAGCTCCTGAAATTTTCTCCTAGAAGATCTCTGTCTGCCTTCTCTAGTAGTACAACATGGATAAAAACCACAAATGCCAGATTATAGGTAAGCATATACATGAAATGAGTCCATTTTTTCCATGAAGAAAGACTGATATATAAAGTGGCCTACAATTCCAGACTAGAACCTTGTGAGAGACAGAGAAGGAGAAGGTGGAAGAGAGGAAGGCTGCTCTGAGTCTGCTGGTCCTTTCTGATTCTGGCCAAGTAGAGTTTCTTGAGTGCAACTCTGGTTTCGCACTGTTTTTGTTGGTTTTTTTTTTTCTGTCTCAAAGGCAAACAGATAGGAGAAAAGACAAAATCAACAGTAATAAATTAACAGGGAATTACCAAGCTCAGAAACGTTTTTCTGATTTAAGTTTGGGAGCCTCTCTAAGTGCATTCATCTACTCCAAGCTTCACATTAATTCCTGGGTTCTGATGAAAAGAGCCATTATTTTGAATGAAGCATTTAAAAGTTTGCAGCCTACACAGAAGAAGGTTTCTTTGATTATACAGCAAACTGTATACAAACATGTACGCTATGTTTTTCAGCTTCTATAAGCTGAAGACCATTACAGACAAACTATCAGATCCGCAGAACTACAACAATCATCCCTGGTTAAATATCTCTTTAGGAAGCTAGACTTATAATTAACAAGCAGTAACAGAACATGAATTAATTTTAAAATGTGAAGGAAAAAAATATGGTAGCGCTAATGAAGCACATAGTATCAGCCAAGGTTTGGAACAAAAAGCTTACAGACAAAAAAAAAAAAGGCAGCAGATAAGAAACAGAGACCTAACAAGGAGGTAAGCTGCTGACTGCCAACAAACACATATTTATTTAATGGATGTTATTAACCAGTCTACATCAGCAAGCTCTACAAAGCTGACCAACCCCTAAAGAAGTAATTTATAAACAATTACAAACCAAACAAGAAGGAAGCAAGCACTAAAGTTATTATTGGAACAGGCCTGCTTTGTAGTGTGAAACAGAGTAGCCTCCATTTTCAAGGCTTCTAAATGAAGTAAGAGAAAATTGCACCTCTGGCAAAGGCACGCTAGGTGCCAGACTCCTTGGGAGACTTGGTAAGATTTGGGCATATATATTTCTTAAGTCTTTAAAAGCCTCCCTCACAATTTGGTTGACAAACCACTCTGTCACATCTCCAGTGGAAGTATAAAGCTTTCTCCCACTGTGTTCCCATCAAAAAATAAACCAGGATAAAAGGTGGATTTAGTGGGTGTCACAGGCCCCAACCCTCTAAGAATTCTGAAAATAAATTAATCACATTTTATGTTTTGCCGCTTCCTTATAAGCATGCAACCTGTACGTCAGGAGATCATTGCTTTTAGGGAGCAAAACCATGCCTTCCAAGATGTTCGGTTTACATACAGAAGTCAACTTCTAATAATATTCTGAAAAGGAGAAATACAGAAAACACATCTTAGATGAGATCTACCTATTAAGTGCATGTAACATTTTAATCAATAAAAGGACTGTTTATTTCTCAAAGTCAATTATAAATAGCATACTACAAGCAGGCAGAAAAATCTCCCTGTGATCCAAAGCACCGAGTAGCGCCTTGTTTTTATTTCTACCTTGAATCAGTCTGCATTTTTGAGATAGGTTAAATCTTAATGTGCTTGTAACGATTCCTGCTAACACAGAAAAAGCACCTCTGCAATGAGTTACTCATCACAGTTCACTACTTAATAGAACTAATTTTAGAGTGATAAAAAACAGTGAATCTACCACTTTACCAGGTGGCATCACTTTGTTTCACTGAGATGTTTGTAATAGCAAGTCATTAGCTAAAACCATATCCATCACATTAACCCAAAACAGTATTAGGACTCATCACTCCTCCTTTTCTCTTTTAGCTACTAAGGTGACTACTGTCTTTAGTTCTTCTACTTTCATTACCATTTGCTTTTCATATTAATAGTACTTTGGTTTAGCATTCCTCTGAAGGTCTGTTTTTGCTGAGATAATGCTGAGGTAGATATCTGTTATTTTGAGGATGCAATTTACAATCAGCTACAAGGAATCATGCAAGGGGACAAAGCAAGTAAGCCTGAAGAAAACAGAATGAAAGGTGACTAAAAAAGGGGAATAATGTTGGTGGGTTAGTAATACAAAGTGACAGAAGGCTGTTACATGTAGCTAGAATAAAACAGAGAAGATAAATTTCAGATTTGAAAATGGTGCAAAGGGACACTTATACTGTGAACTCCGATGCTGGAATTCAGACAGTGTCACTATATTCTGCTCTCAAAGCACAAACCATGCCATAAGGAATCAAGCAGGAGATGCACCTGTCTGACAGAGCAGGGATAGTTTTTTTAAACTAACCATAGCATGGCAAACAATATATAGACACCAAATACAACCATGAAGGAAAAACAGCAATGCTAAAATGTAAGGGTGAAAAGGAAACTTTAATAATGTTCTATGTTCATAAGAAAGAGTCTCAGGCATGGCACTTCCATATCATGCCAAATACATATTCCTCGGTATTTTTAAGAAATGCACAGCAAACATAACCCACATACAAACATGAGAATGTGTTAATCACTTACAAAGGTGGAGACTTAAGGAATGGGTGCTAAAGTCTCAAACTTAATGCAGTGAGTGAAAAAAAAAAAAACCAACAAACACACTATTGTGCACAGAGATTGCTTTTTTTGCTTTGTAACATCAGATGTTTCCATCTTGGTTGCAACAAGCAAATCCAACTACGATTTGTGTTAAACCAAGGAAACAGAAGCTCACTGAATTTCCAAGTTGAAATCCACAGGAGAGTTAACATGAGTTACAGCAGCCTAGATTCTGGTACCTTCCGTCACACTGATTAATACTACTAAAAACCAATTTAAAAACAAGCAAAGAAACAACAAACAAGACATAGGCAACAAAACTTCCAAGTATTACAGAGGTTAGCTTTCTTACTGGACCAATGTGAACATGCAGCCCACTCCTGGCCCACTGTAAACATTTTTCAGTCAGATGATGTTTCACTTATATGCCTCCACTAAAGAGGAGTTTCCTTTACACAGATAAGACTGCAGCATGCACACGTATGTATGTGTGCATATGCACAATGGAATGTGTCTTGACCATGGAAATCACAACAGACTGTAAAGGCTTATGAATGAAATCCAGAGGCCCCACAGAATGCCATCAATGATGAGCCATTTTATAGACTGGGGAAATAACAACAAGACTTTAAAAAAAGCTGGAATCTGCAGCCAGAGACACAGTAATGTAAAACAGACTGCTTCTTGAATTGCATGCTTGATAGAACCACTCTGAAACATTCTCTTGATAGAACCATTCTCCACAAACTATACTCAAGGATCTGCACTGCTGTTTAGAAAATCAAATCAGCTCTAGATAGAGAAGCAACTGTCAGTACGCCATTATGCAGCTATTACAGTTTAAAAAACAAACAAACAAACAAACAAACAAACAAACAAACAAAAACCACCAGAAAAAGTATACCCGAAGTACTAGTATTGCCAAACTTTGTCCTCCCAACCTGCTTGATCTCATAAAACCATAAACTATGAGCAAAAGATGACAGTTTTACTTCTGTGGATACACTCAGGTTATCCAGATCCAGCTTTCTGCCAACATATTCCAATAACTATTGTGTAAATTCAATTATTGTCTCGTCACTCTGATCTGTTTTAGAAATACAAAATTACTAAACCAGGACTCAGCTACAACTTTCTTTAGGGTTGTCAAGTTACATAAGGAGGAACAGAGATACTTGATGTAACTAAACACTAGCTGAAATAAATGGCAAGCTTCTTTGTTTAAACAGGTCAAATCCTGTGGTCAGCATTCAGAAAAATTCAGAGTGAAGTTAATTGGATTCCTCCCTAGCAAATTTGGCCCTGTGATAATGAAAATAAATTAATTCTGTAATTTCAAATATTTGAAGCAGATTAGAACAACCAGAATATGTTTTTATATTTCCATCTTAATATAGGGCCGATTGCTTTATATTTAGAGAATGACTGTTTCTTCAAGGCACTTTCTCAAAGTTACAGCAAAACATGACAACATTCACCCGTTCCAGTCACTAGTCACACTACTTTATTCTACATTATTTACTGGATCACAATGATCATATCCTTCTTTTGACCCCAAACCTTGAAAAATACCACAGACTGTTAAAATACTTACAGTAAAAGCATCCATCTAATCTTTCTACTCGAGCAAAACAGTATGCTCTATCAGGAATGAAAAACTGATTTCACTGAGGCTCACTTGACATAGGAATGAACCCACTGAGTATGGAAGGTAAAGACAAAGGGTGTTAAAATAGGAGTGAAATGTTGCAAGGAGCGTTTCCCCTTAATGAATTACTGGGAGATTTGTAGCAGGCCAGCCAGGGTAAGTCTTTCAGCATGTGTATCCAGAAGTGTCATGGACTTGCTGCACTATATCGTTGCTGCCCTTTCCATGAACTGGGCAGTTTCCTTTCACCAGTTTATTTTCACTTCTATTCTGGCAGCTGTCTACAGCAGTAGGCATTTATCTTAAATAATTTGCTACTTGTTGAAGAATTCATTGGGGGGGAGTGGGAAGAGGGAAATAGCCATTCTTGGTGCACCATGTCATAACTGATTAAAAATAAAGTTCAATAAAGATAAAACAGATTTCCCACAGATTCTTTCCCTACTTCAGAGGAGACCTGACACATGTAGGTACCTTGCCCCTCCCCCAAGCATAACCACCCGAACTTGCTGAATTTAACTTTCCAATTATTATAAGTGGCAAGATTTGTGGAAGCTGTTTGCTTTTACTTAAATCCTCCAAAGGATTATCCTTACAGAAAAAAAAAAAAAAAAAGCTCAGTGACGACTGCAGTAAAAAATAAACCTACTAATAAAAAAAGAGAAGGTTAGGGTTTTTCCTTTCTTTTTCACACTACTAACCTCTTGCAATAATGAGGCAGAGCCTCGGATGCTAACTACCTGTTCCTATGTTCAGCAGCTAACCTCAAGAGCAGAGTTTCTGGAACAAGAAGATAGACAGTGGAAATTCAAAAGGTAAGAGCAGTATTTGACGGGGATTTTTGCTGAAATGTACTTTACGTTATTTTAATTTCTGTGTCATGAGCAAAATGATCCTTTGTAAAATACTGTGGAAGAAAGAAAAAATGTCAATGTCAAGTGCTATTGGCAATATAAAGGATTGTTCCAAGCAGGGAAAAAAAATGAAAAGAAAGAAAAAAGTAAATATTTCCATTCTCCTTACTGGCTACTGTTATGGCAGGCTGGCAAAGCACATTGCAAAGTAGACTTTACAAAAAGTTCGGTAATTTTTATTAAATAGGAGCGAAAGCAAAATGGGAAAGAGTGAAAGTAAAATTACTTTCTGGTGTTGCACATACGAAATCCAAGGGAGCAACGGGTATTCCAAGCACTGGTTGTTACAAATGATTTGATGAAAGACTGGTAGCTGTTAAACTTTAATGCTTTTCTAGGCTTTATACAAATTCTATGAAGTCAGAAGTTCACTGCAGCAGGTGAAAAACCAGGCAAGCCTCCCTAGCCCTCATTTTCTCTTATTTGAATGCAACAGTTTACACTGCAAGTTTGCACACTGTAGCCCCACAATAAAGTAAGCAGAACTGTAATTTGCTATTTAGAGTAGCTCATCTTTCCAGACTGAGCTAGCACTAAAACAAACCATTTCACAGTTGCAGAGCTAAAAAAAAAAAAAAAAAAAAAAAAAATCAATTGCTTACATAACACATTCATTATATTTACAAAATGCACACCATTCCTGTTCCACTATTTCAAAAGCAGAAAAACAACAGACAATGTTGGAAAACAAAATATTTTCTTTTCACCATAAAGTCTGAGTAATAACTAACTGGCATTCTCCAAATGGAGATTAAAAATGTTGGAACCAGATGTTATCCATTTCACAAGTGTCTGTCTCAAAAATACCCAAGACAAGATATCCTTTGGAAAATTCTACCTCCAGAGCTCAAATTCAAGCTCAAACAAAACAAAACCAAACTGAACCAACACCCTCTCCTCCCTGCCGCAACCTCCATGGCATGCAACACTTCCTCACTCTGTGTATATCAGTATAAACTAATAAACAAAATGAGCTTTAGAAGTTATGTTTGCACATGATTATGTGAAGTCTGTTAGAAAGAAGTTATAATCAGAACCTCAACTATAATTCCCTGATTCACCTGACATTTCTGCAAAAATTAACTTCAGCCATGCAAGCCAGTCTCCTTGAAGTTGTCCAATACTGAACCAAGAGCTTTGACTCCAGTTAAAATCAAAACCAGACAGACTTGCTCCAGTTCTAGTCTGTTAGGAGCTGGTTGAAATTTTCACGAGAATATGAATTTCCATGAGGACTGAATTTCAAAGAGCAGACTTCTTATAAGAATTTCTAACCTTAAATATTTTCCTTGGAATCTTATGGCATGTGGATGTCATTTCATAGATGCCCATTTTTTCAATGCAACCTTCAAGTACACTGGACCTAAACCTCTTTACTCAATATTTTTAGGGAAACACCAGTGAGAGTGCCATTTGTATTTCACCATGTAGAGAGGCTTACAAAACTATTCAAATTTTAAATTCAAATTGAAATTGAAACCTAGCAAGCTGGTTAATTTGCACATGGAGTAGAAGGGTCTCAGATCTGCTACAGACAGGAGAGAGAATCTAAAGGGAAATTAGCATCAGTACTGTGTTATAAATTCTGAAGATCATTAAAAACATCATAGGAACCAGTCATTTCTGGTAATCCGCTTAGCTGACCAAAAGAAGTGTGAAATCATCACACTTAGGTACTTCCAAAATTAGATGAGCTTCTGTATTTTAAATATCCAGCAAAGAACTACATAATGTATCATCAGGAATGCTGTTATCATTGGTTTATAATAATAAAGATAGGCAAGTCAAAGCGCTGATGAGAGATTTATCAGTATTCTAGGATTAAAAGTGAAATTAGCCCTAATCACATATGAGATGCCAAAGAAGGAGGTGTCAGCCAGGGGCCTGTATGTTAATCAAAAGAAAACAGGAAATACAAAATTGGAGCACAGGTACCTAGCAAAATTAGTACAGTCCATGAGTCAAGTTTTGTCTTCTTCAGAACTCAGCCTGATGGCCATCGTGATAATATAACAGTGGCTCTTGCAATACCAACATGCCATTGTCAACTTCATTGTATTCACAGCTGATTCAGCAAAAGCTAGGTTATCTAATATTTTGCATTACAGAAGTCTCTTTTCAACTGCCTATAATTTTGTGATTCTCCAACCAAATAATCTGAACATTCCTGTTTCTCTTACATGCCCTGGAACAGTCTTCTGGAGAGCTTCAGTGCAACTGTACTACTGCTGCCTGAAATGAGAATAAGAATAACTTTGCCTCATCAATACATTCAGACTATAATGCCTAGCACTGTAATGCTTAATAACAAGGACTTAAGACTTAACTGGGCAGACCATTATTTCCCACTTGTACAAGATCAGCTTGGAGACCAGGATGAGGAGCCAGTGGATGGGGAAAGAAGACAGAAAAAGGTTTGATCAGACCTCAGCAAAAGAGTTCATGTCTGCAGACTAATAACTACTTCACTCAGCAGACAACAAGCTACTGGTGCTTTTAGTCCAAAACCTGTGACAGAAGTCTCTGTGGGATCAACTCTATGAAACTGCATCTTTTGGAAATACATTGATGTTGTGCCCAAACAAGCAATTTTTTTATTTAGTTTTCTTTAAAAAACAACCAGCCAATAATAGCCAAAATCCCTCAAAGCATAAGCAACATAATTTCTTTTCCCTGATAAATCAGGTCTAAACACTTCAGACTGGAGTCCCAACCTTAGCAGAAACTCTTGCACCAACTTCCCTGCACTTTTATCATACTTTATGAAATAAGGGAGTGCCCTCATCACCCTGTGGAGCTGCTCTCAAAACAAAATATCTTAACTAAGATCTCTGAAGCCTAGGCATTCCAGAAGGCACCCTTGAAAAAACTCAGTATATATCACAGATAAAGAGGAGGGTTTGACTCTCAAATTCTAAACAGCAGTATGCTCAAATTAAACGGAAGAGGCACACAACTACAATTGCATGCAGCTACAAAAGGAGCTAGTCTGTCCCAAATATGTGTTAAGTCACGCCCACAGTTAGGCCAAACATTTCTAGATTTCTTCCCCTTTGTGTTTTGCTTCCTGTATTAGTTGCTGATAAAAAACATTTTGCCACAACTTAGCTGGGCAGAGAAAGAGACAAAAGCCAGAACCCAAAAAGCTGTTACATGGTTTATTTACTTAAAAAAACATGTTTTCATTGTAATCTGAACAAGGCTCAATAACTACATTCTGGGAATTAAAGATTTAAACTCAGTGTTCTTAATTTCTATTTTTCCATAAAGCCAAGCCTTTCAGAGATGCTGCATGGTCTAGTGGTGGTCAGAGCAGAAGACTGAGAGCCTTTAGGATACTGGGTCCTAGTCCAAATTCACAGCATTGACTCATAGTCTGGGACAAGTCACTTGACCTCCTATGCCTCAAACAGTCCAGCTGGAAAATACAGAAAGAAAAGCAGCAACCCTGAATGAGAAACAGTTATTATGACTAAGATCAGCTCCTGGATAAATCACACATCAAATAAAATGTGTTTTCCATATGGAAGCTGCTTTCCTAAAGTGGAATAAATGTAAATGCCTGTCAATTATAATGATCTGAGAGGCAAGTGGTGAGAAAAGCAGCTCTGTGACAGACTAACAGGAAAGACTCAGCTAGGAATGAAGGACAGTTTTTGAGGTACAGAGAAATGGGAGATAGAAGGCAGTCAGGCATCTGGCAGCAACAAAGGTGAAACCATGATTTGAGGAGGTCAGAGACAACAATGTGTCTGAGTCAGAAAAGGTCACTTATTCAATATTCCAGCTGTAACATAAAAGAATGCAAGTTGAGATTTTTCAGAGCAGAGATCACAGATGCAAGAACATCTAAAAGGTGGACTGTTATTTCAAAGTTCTACTGACAGATATGATGAATCCGTCCTCTCAGGCCAAACAATTTCTCATCAACTCTTGATTTTACCTTTTCCTTCTCCTCTCTTGCACTTCTCTTAGCAGTCATCCCTGTTTCCCTGAGTTTCCATCCTGCCCAGGAACCCAGTTCTTTTCACTAAATTTCAATAGGCCAATCCTAACTTTAATAATACTGCACTGCTCTAAATATTGGACCATCTGAAGAATCGTGATCTTCTACAATTCTGCTAAAACGCTCACATCACAGAAGTACCTGTACAAGTTGATGAGAGACTCCCTAGGAAACTGCTGCCAGGTCTTAGACTTGCATGTTGCCAGCAGATCCAAATGCTGTTCATCCAAAAAAGATCATGGATCTTTTTCTGCTACTGTGCTGCTATAAAGACATTGTTATGGAAGCCCAAGATAGAAAGCTCTATGCTTTTCCTATAGAAAGACAATGAGTCTTGAGCCCAGGTACTTCACCTACCCTGAACCACACAGTAGCCCACGAGCATTCAAGCAAGATTGCTCCAAGTACATCTGTGTGAGAAGCTAATCAGCTCCCAACTTAAAGGTGGAATAAAGATGACATTTCCTCTTTTCTGCCTCTCCTGAGCTGTGCTTTCTGCATGTTTTTGTGACAGAAAGCCACTCCATTAAAATGCAGTAGTTCTGCAAAAAGCATATTTCCTATACTAACAGAACAGCTGAAGTAGCAGTGTCATTCCATATTGGTATTTACATGAGGCTTATATGAAGGTGAATAGATGAAACTTCTAGTAAAATAGAACAGTTTTAGAGAATTAATACCTTCTAGAAGCACACAGAATCCAAACTACAAAATAAACAAGTACAATAGCATTTGAACTTGGAATAGATACTGATCTCCAGTATGCCTGTAAGCTTTTGGATTCACCAGCGGATTCACCTCATTATTTTAGAGAAAACAAAAACTGCAAAAAGGTCAGATGTCCTTGAAGTAACACCTAGGCTGAACAGTCAGTCAGTGACAGTACAGAACTGTGAACCAAGTGAAAGAGCCAGAGAGGTAGCCATTTACAGATTGCACAGTGAAGTGTTTAAAGAAATAAATTTATTTCCTTGGACTGACTTTACAGAGCCAAAACAAATTATGAAAGTGTTGTACGAACAGCACTACTCAGTTCAAGCTGGAAACATGCAATCAGGAAGTCCACTAATAAAAATGACCAAATCAGCAGCTCCTGTGGAGATTGGTAAAGCTTGTTCAAAACATTAAAAAGCAAACACAGGCAGAACTTGAGATTGAAGAACTGGCCATATCAGAAGCCTGCAGCAGTGGATGCCCTGACAACGCACCAGCATTGTCGTTACAGTGAATTAGTTAATCCTCTGGAGTTTTTGCTGGGGTGGGACCAGCCAGCAGCAGTTATGGCATACCAAGGTGGAGACATACACACCAGCAAGGAGTGCCACTTACTTTACTGTGTGGCCTGGGGCAGGTCCACAGGGTACAGATATGCACCCTGGCAGCTTCCTACAATAGTACAATTTCCAAAATACTGTGGTGAAAACTATCAATAGCACAGAGTCTTTTATGGGCTGTGAAGCTGGTACTGACAGTTCCTCACTTTCATCCAGCCAGGAGAAAACTGAAGTTAAAAAAACTTTTAACAGTTATAGTAAAAGCAATTTAAAGAATAGGGAAAGAGAGGGCAGCAGCTAAACAATTGGCTCAAGGCTACAGGAGGCAGCGCTGAAGGCCTCAGTGATCTATAGTCTTGCAGTCAGCAAACAATACAAAGAATTAGACCTGATAACCACAACTTGGCCAGGTACATGATCTGATGAGGAGATGAAAAGGAATTACATTAATTTATGGTTAGCAGGCTGTCAGTTTCCTCTGACAGGAAAATGGGAATTGTTCTGTAAGCTCAAAGCAAAGCTCTGTCTTCACAGTATCCTTAGCAGAATGTCAAAGAATCCCAATGCAGATAAAAACCAAGACAAACTTCTTTTTGGACTTATTACAACTGCACATTCTCATTTATTCTCTTCCTATTGTTTTCATCATCTGTTTCTTTGCCATTCAGAGTAAGCTGCTATGTATTTAAACACTTCTGTTAAGGCAGTTAGAGACACAAACACTTAGGTGAGTCACTAGAAGATACTTCTGACTGCTCCTGTGGACCAATGGCAAAACTGAAACTATTGCAGCTACCGTCTCTTTGCCTGAACTAGTGCAAGGCTTGACCACATTGACTTTAAGATTTGGGACTGCAATTTACCATTTCCCTGTTCCCCCCTGGGAACACACCATCACTACTAAATTATTTTCAGACTTCTGAGCAGTTAGAGGATCAGGGTCTTACACGTTTTGGTGTGCTTTCAGCTAACAGAGTAAACAAGTGCACTACTGCACAAGCCCCTTCTCTGTGATCTCAGTGCCAGTCTCAGCTTTTCTGTTGTTTAGACCTTATTTTAAGTGACTTCAGTTTAAAATCCATGTCAGCCCCCAGAAGACTGGTGAATCTAGTAATTAACCAAAGTAATGACACATGTATGAAGTAAAAATATAACACTGTAATATTTACTCTTGAAGGATATTATTTGAAAAAGAAGTTCAAAGCCTCTACTGCATTGTATGGATAAGATCAGGAAACACTGAATTAGTAACAGCTCAATTACTTCGGAAAAAATGTACAAATTTTCCACCATTGTAATCCAAAAATATTTAAAATGTTTTTATGTCAAGTCTAACCAGAATGTTTCTGAAATCACCTTAATGATTTTTCAATCTTACTTACCTTGCAAGCAGAGCCAAAAGGCCAAAATACCACTGAAAATTCTCTTCCCCAGATATGTGCAAATCGACCAATAAAAGGTTAATACCACAAATCAAGTTTTTGTTTCAGGTTTTCCAGTCAGCATTTAAAGTCTCAAGAAGCTTGGGAAAAACTGATACCATTTTAGGTACTTAAATCAACAAAAATCAGAACTTCAGCATTCTTGAAGCAGGCAATACGCTTGTTTTATATGCTGACACATTATCAGTACATCAACATAAGTAATATTTTAAAAATTCTTTATACAATTATAATACACAACAAATATAGCAGATTTTTTGTATTTGTTAAATAATTTGTTATAACAAACAACAAATTATAATAAATAATTAGAAAAGCCTAGTAATTCAAGCTCTCACAAGCAAGACAATACCTATGCCTGTCGTTCTCCCATCCTAGAGTTATTTCCATTCTCTAAATAATCTGATCACTCCAATTAACAGCAGCCTTAATGGAAAAATTGATTGTATTTATCACTAATATTATTCTATTCAGTCAAAACAATATGAGATATGAATACAGTCTAATTTATGAATTGGTACTAGATGAATTTGACCTTTTTTACATAGCTTCAGCAATGAATCTCAGTGCCTATCATTTTCTGCTATTTGTACCTACACAGAAATGAAGTGACCTATAGAAAGAAACATCTAACAAAAAAGTGAGTCGCATTTGTTTTTTTATTAATATTTCAATTTTCTCACTATAACTCTGAAATACATTAAAACCACTGTATAGGAATTACTATATGTCTAGGAAAAGTGATGATAAAAACAGGAGATCTATTTAGAAGTTTCCACCTGTTAGGACCTGCCACAATTAATTAGACCCTGAACATCTATCTATGCAGGAGATGTCTATAAGAAGAGAAATACTATTCTTCTATTGTCTCACCAAAGTTGATTAAACCAGATAATAAAATGAAAAGTACTGTATTGCATGAACATTATTATCAGTGCTGCAGCCTGATATAATCTTCAGTAAAACTCACATTCCCAAATAGAAGAAGATTATGTTTAAAACCACTGGCCATACTCACAATAGGAGGAAAATAACCTATCCTTCCTAGCTTTTCATCTGCTATACCAGCCTCAACAAATTAGGCAATTAAGTATTATAAGTAAAATTCCCCACACCAAAATCAAAATAATATCCTCACAACACCAACAGTGGGTAGACAATTAACTCAGCATTACTTAACTCTGTCTTCAGTTAGAAGTTTACACTGGACTCTGGTCTAAACTGTACCTTGCAAAAACAAACCAACCAACCAAACAATATCCACCTGAAATTCTCCCTCACAGGTTACACAGCCCTTTAGGAAGACTCTCCACATGTTGCACCTCTACACAGATTCACACAGAGCTCTCAGAGAAGGGAGAGAATGCTCAATTGGCTTAAAGCCATCTCTTTGCCTTCTCTGATGCTAGGCTGCATCACAGTGTCTAAGTTCACTTGCTGATGTTACAGAAGAGTGCCCAGAGTCTAAGTGATAATGCAGCCTATGGCTTTCATCTCCACTGACTCTCCTATCACCAACCCATCTCCAGAAGCGCTGGAAGAGAGGGCAGGACAGGTCTCAGAAGACAGCCTTCCTCACCTAGACCTATAATTCTGAAAGCTTGTTGTACTGCTTTGGTATTTTTACCCAACATAAAGGGACTAAGGAAAGACTTACATGCATATGTATAAATTAGGTTATAACCAAACCTTCAGAGAAGATCTGTAGCTCATGCTGCAGATCCCTGATGTGGCATATAATGCCTCCTACCAGCACCAGTACAAAGCTATTTCCACTGAAACACACTTCTTGTATTCTGGAAATTCTACTTTTGCTCCCCGGCTTCTTCACACAACAGCCTGAAAGCAGGAAGAAAGCTCACGCTTGCTGCAACAGAGCTAGGCCCCAAGAGTTAAGTATCACCAACTCCTGGAATAGGTGCACTTGGTTAAGATACTGCAGCAGAACTGCCCAAGATAATAAACATTTGCAACTATGACACAAGACATGCAATGCACCCTTTCTCACAATGTGTATCTTTTCCATTTCGCACACGCAAGCCTTCAGAAAGAGGCAGGAGATACAGCAGTGATCCTAGTAACAATCACGACTCACAACACAAGCTCAATCACAATCCCAACTACTACTATGGGTTTGGCAGCACACTTTTGAACTGCTGCAGATGTTCACCAAATTTGATGTTTCCTCATTCTCCTCTTTTTGTTGTTCACAAAAAACACCATTGCTAATTTCTTCCCTATGTTTATATCTGTTCCTTGAGTAATGCAAGAAAACAAATTATTTCAAACAATTAAATTACTCCTTCTGCAAAGAGCATATGCCTCAAACAGAGACCCAATATAGCAATTTAAAAAAAAAAAAATATTGTTTTAGCTTTTCCTTAAATGAGACATTCCAAGAGTGTTGTAATTATATAAGCCCTCAAAACAAAGTCCCAGTTCTTAGAGAGCATTAAAAAAAGTTCAAAAATTCAAACTTTTTCTAATGTAAAAATCAGAAAACTAAAAAAAAATACATTTCAGATAATGTCATGTTTGATTTTTTTTTTTTTTTAACAGATATAGCAATTCTGGGAAGCCTTGAATTACAGCTTATGAACAGTCAGGGACAATAGCCTTAAATCAGTTGTTGTTTCTGATTCCAAATTTAAGTCCAAAAAAGAAATGCTGCTGCTTCCTGACAGATTGAGTCTCCAGACCTACTAGGAGGAAGAAGAGAGCAGGCACAAGGAATTCGTTTTCATGGAAAAGAAGCTGAATTTATTACAGGCTCTGCAGTTTCTAGTAAGTTTCCACATTTAAAAAATAGTTTTGCACAAACCATTTTCTCCCACACATTTTTATTATCTAAAAAGTAGGTGAAAATTGCATTGACTGATTTTTCATTCCTAACAGTCTTCTACTTCACATGCCCTTGTAAAACCTTCTCAAGACTATATCATGAGATGAGATAGTTTCAAACTTTAAACAAATACATAAAGCCATGACCCGTTTGTTTTGATATGCTGCAATGTTCCAGACAGGGAGAAAAGCCATCACTGAAACCATGAGACACAGAAGACTTCACAATTTATTAAGAAGATTAGCTGGGTTTAGTTTGTGCAGTAATGATTAGTCACTGAATATGTGTTGGTTTGAAAGCCTAAAAGGTCAGGGATCAAGGAATCATTTGGCTTAATTGTGTGTAGTTTTTTTCCTGTCTTTTAAATAGTTAAAAGTTTCCTTAAGTCAAGCAGAATTTTGCAAATGCGGAACTCCAAGTATATTCCACACAGGACAACAAATGCACCTTAAATATCACACGTTTTTTCACTTGCGGATTATATTTGTAGAACTGCCTGCTGTGAAATGACAAAGTTCATGGTTCATCTGAACTTTTGAACTCAAGTGAGTATTTGACACAGCAAAACAATCTAAATGAACCTAACACAAAGTTTTCATAGTTTAAACCTAGCTTTCAGGCCTTTGTCTGGGGCAATTGGGTAGGAAAGTTCTTTATTGATGTTGTAAAAACTACCAGTTTAATAACAGGCAGAGAGAGTGGAGAGATCAGTGGAAAGAGCACCTTAGCATTTCTGAAATAGTGCTGGTTTGGTAGTTCATTGAACTTTACCTGACCCCATTGCGAAGGCTTCCCCAGGACAAGTTGTAGCTGCATTTGTGACAAGACTGAAGCTTCCTATCTTATTTCAAATAGGCTCCAGGGCTGGGAGTTCACAGATAAAGTTAGTTAAAAAAAAAAAAATACTCTGCACACATGAATTCACTTGGCTCCCTGCACTGCTATTTCATTTGGATATTCAGGCTGGGTTCTCTTTATTATGGAGAAGTTTAAATATTTTTTTCCAAAAGGAAAAGGATTGTCACCTGCATTCCTGATACATACCAGCTAGAGTCCTTAAAATCAAAAAACACAGTGCACTATAATTTCCTATGCTGATGCTCCTCACAGACCCTAAATCTCAGCCTGCTTGCACATGACTGCTATGGTCCCTTCTTAACATTTCCAAAAATTCCATAGCAGTCTCAATTCATGCTTTATCAATTTTAGACTTATCAACCAACAAAACTGGTAAAATATTTTGAGACTTTTAAAATTACTTTTAAGACCCTGCAAGAAGTCTTGTACTTCAAGTTCACAATCAGTTTCATAACTCACTACTGCGTATGAATGACAAAGATTTCTGACCACATCAGAAGTGTCGACTGCATAGTATGTAGGGTTCAAATGAGCCGTACAGTATCAACAGATGAGTGACAAAGCCCTACAACTGTTCAGTCCGTTGTAAATTCCCTGTGAAAATAATCATACCGCACAAGAACCTGTATTTCACCAGCCTGTAAGACTGGACTGGAGTCACTCACTACTTCCACCCAAAAGAGTGAAAAAAAGCAACCCAGAGAGCAGTTGTAATAATTACTAACAGTATTACAATTAATGTCATCTTTCTGATGTAGCTTACTACTAAAGTTATATATGTTTTTATTCAGCTGAGCTATGAAAGGAAGACAGATTTAAGAATGAGAAAATTCCTACAGCAATTTAAGGGCATTTGGTATTACTAACTTCCAACTATATCTTCCAAATTCACCGTTTAGCACCAAAGCCTACTTATATAGCTGTTTCTAACCCTTCCACTTCGTTTGCTGGTTAAGTTTTACTTCCAAGATATCTGCTCTTTTCTTCTGTTCGCCCAAGGTGACAGCATTTCGCAACAAGGAGAAAAGGAAACACCCACCTTGCTGCATTAAAATAAATAAATAAATGGAATTAAAATGAAGGCGCCCGAAGCGCCAGTGGCCCCGGGTGGGCTCCGCCGGGAGCGGCCCTCCACTGCAGGCTGCCAGGGCGGCGGGGCCGGCGCTCGTGCAGCGGGAGGCGGTTGAGCCGCTGGGCCCGCCGCCGGTCGCGGCTGCGGTTTGAGGCCGTGCCCGCCGCTGAGGTGTGCGCAAAGCGGGCATCAGCCTGGGCGACCCGCCAGAGGCCTCTTCACAGCAAATCAGGCAAACTTTACCGTCTGGGGCCGCTCCTCCGGACCCTCGCTCCGCTCCTGATCACGCAATTAACCGGTCATACAGATGCAAATCACGAGAAGGAAGAACTTTAGCTGGCCCCCAAAGCCAACTGCAGACCCGCTTAATTTCAAACAGCTAGACAAAAGGATGCCTTGTACCGGCAGTTAACAGTCCCGGCATCTCCTTATATCACTTGCAAAACGCACTAAACCCGTGGGGCTTTGGCAAGGGAGGGGCAGCCACCTCAGGCCCGTCGCGGAGGCGGGCACCGGCTGCGCCTGGAGCCGAGGCCGCCGGCCCCCAGCAGGGAGAAGCCGCCGCGCTCAGGGCAAGGCAGCGCAGAAACAAGCCCGCCGGCGAGGAGGGGGAGAGGGGAGAAGGCTGCCCCCGTGCCGCCCGGGGCCCGGGACCCGCCGAGGAAGCCTCCCAGGGGCGGCACAGCTACCACGTGAGGCTTGCGGGCCCGCCACGCGCCTCGCAGCCCAACGGTCGTCCCGCGGCGCGGAGGG
Organism: Chlamydotis macqueenii; assembly: GCF_036417535.1. Lineage (NCBI taxonomy): Eukaryota > Metazoa > Chordata > Aves > Otidiformes > Otididae > Chlamydotis > Chlamydotis macqueenii. The sequence goes on from NC_141562.1 coordinate 22,511,711, forward strand.
ACTGCTGGGACGCGGCCTGCTGTGGGGCAGAGAGGCGGCTCCCGCGGGAGGCGTCAGCAGCGTTGCGGCAGCCGGAGCATGGTTCCAGCCGTCCCTTTTAACCTGAGCGTGCTGTCAGTGATGGCTGAGGATTAAAAAAAAAAAAAAAAAATTACTTTCAGTCGCAGGACTGTGCTCTACAGTGTCCTAAAATACGTGAAGTAGCTGACAGTGGGTCCCTGGCTCACCGTCTGACGGGCAGCACACTATGCAATTCCACATAGGGACCTGATCTAAAGCAGTAACATTTTGTGCACTCCCATACTTGTATTGTTATGGGAGATCTGAAAAATAACCACTTGAATCATTGCTTGATTAGTTCTTTAGATTCTCTGTAAAGTACCTAAAAATCACACCCTAGATGCTCTACGAATGAACCTTCCAAACTTTTCAAGGGATAAAGTTGCATTTCTCCGCCTCCCCCCACGAGTGTAGAACACTGCCCTAACATGGCTGGGAGAGATCCCTGCCGAGGACCACAAACCCGACCAAGCCTGGAACCACGGTGCAGTACGCACCCTGCAACTCCACCATCACAAATTCACCCTGCGGTTTCGAAGCAGCCACCAGCTGCCGTGCTGGGTAAGCCTTGCTGGGCGTTGCTTTCCAGTCAAGGTCTGCAACACAGTAGAAGGAGAATTTGTTTCCCCGTCAATATGTGCAAGTGATTTTGCTGCTTCCTGCTCCTCTGTGGGCTGGGATTCATCTAAACTGAACGTGAAGAAGGAGTGGCAGTTGGCACCCATTTGGTGATCCAGGGTGAAGTTTACCTCTGGTATCTGGAATGATAATGGGTTGGAAAGATTTTGTTGCCAGCCTCTCTGAGGCTGCTGTTACCTTCACAATGACAAGTGTGGATGACCAATATGTGTTTAATCCTTCAGATCCCCTTGTCTTTCTTCTGGGACGTTCAGAACAGTATATCAAACCCATTCCCCAACTGAAACACTGAATCCTCTGTTGACCCTTGCTCTGTAGACCTTGTGTGCCCCTGCTCTCCCATTTATTTCTAATTTGCTGTAGGACTTGTACTGGCAACCTATTACAGAAGCATCAATCAAACCAGCTCCTAAAATGGCTTGTTAGTCTGCTGTGTTGATACATGCATTTTTAACAGATTGGAGGGAGCAAGTTTAGAAGCAAGCAGTGCCACTGAAACTGGCTGGGGCCAGTTTTATTCATTCTGGAGTAAGCAGAAGCCAAGAAGCAAATACACATGGATGTGCAGAGTACTGTGTTTGGAACTATGCAGCAAATGTCCCATATCTAAACTCTGTGTTTAGATATGGGAGACTCCATGTGATTAAAGGCGCCTTTAATCACATGGAGTCTCCCTGCTTCGTGTTGAAGGAAGATCGGGTCTAGAAGACAATTCAACATAGCCAGTAGTTCAAGCAAAAGTTAAGTCTTCCATTTATGGGCTGTTGCGTGTAGCTATTTCATGAGCTATAGGGTAGCAGCAAATAGCTCTGGCCTCTGGGAGACATAATTTTGTACACATTTTATTAATTGTTCTCTTGGCAGCACTGCAGGTCCTAGCAATGTTGCACAAACACAAAGCAGAAAAAGTCCCTAAGTCCCTGCCCCAAAGAGCTCTACTATTAAATAACATATAACAAATTATAACAGAGCTTTACAACAGAACACCAGAACAATGCCCGTCAGCTTGAGGAGCAGCCGTCTCAGGATCCCAGCAGTCTGTTGTTGGCAAATTTTTTGTAGGCATGGTATCTAAGGGCAATGAAGATAAATAGGTTGCACTTCTTTAGAAGTTCTTAATGGAGTTTCTGCCAAATATATGGATGAAAGCACTCTGGTGCTCTTTTGAAAAGGTAACAAGTGGAAAATAGACACTGTCATCATTAACAGATTAAAAATAGGAGTCAACCTTTAGATGCTGAATGAGAAGCTCATATAAGCTATGAAACTCCTTAAAAGACAAATTACTAACACTGACTTAGGCTATGGAGAGAATGATTGTGAGACAGAGGTGAGTGAAATAAGAGTCTAGGAAAATAATTTTTAGCCATTATTCTGAACAGAAATGAATGGAGAAAAACTGAATTTGTGAAAACCAGGCAAAAAGATGTATTAGAAACTGAGATATGAGTGGGTGAGAGTTTTATAAAAAGGTTTGAGCTATGTAGGTATCTGGAGGTCATGGATCAGGAAAAATCTCTAAGATACATATAGCGCCATCGTCAACACTGATACCAACAACTGAAGTATGTGATGTCACGCAGACAAATGGATGAGGGTTTATTATGTAGGACTCCACTGGTGCACATGGTCTGTGGACCAGTTCCTTGAACCAGACTCCAGCTGTGATCATCTGCTCTTTGGCAGCTGATTGAAATGATTTGTTCTTCAGATTGGATGTTGTCCTGGGCATTTGGTTTTTCTCTACCAGTTTTGAACCATTTCGGGCAATATTAGAGGTTAAAGCGTTAACACAGGTAGAAAAATAGACGTGGCATTCAAGTAGTTCTAGGCTATAAACTCCAGGGCAAAGACTATTATGTTTCATAACCATAACAATGCTTTTTATGGCTAGGATTTGAAAGAATGTATGTTAGTTCTGTACTCAGATTTGTCTGAAAAATAAAACTGAAAAACATCATATGGAAGCTAATTATTTGGTTCCTCCCATTGGTCTCATTGCATTTCTCTAATCACCAATTGCACCTTTTATTTAGTTAGAGTCAATGTAACTGAATCACGCTCTAAGCCCACTATCCAAAGGCAGAAGATCAATACATTAAGAGAGATGTTAAGAAATGCACTAAGACCTTCCACAGTTATCACTATAACTACAAAGATGTATTTTTCATACATTTTAACCAAAGGACTTTTTTTTTATCTTCTGCTTCTGGTATTTCCTGTACTGCCTTTATGTAATCAGTACCAGCTGTATTGTTAATACAGCTCCCAGCAATGTAGATTTCCAGCTCAAATAATTGACAGCTTTCTCCACTGACCTCATCCTCTACTGAGGCATCATCTCCAAAACACTTTCCACAGACACAGTCTTACTGTTTGCCTACTCTTAACTCCTGCCTCTGGTTACCGTACTGTCAGATTACATTTGGGTCTCTGTCCATCTATTGCTCTGAAGTTTCTGGAAATGAATCTGGTGATGATGCTAAAGTATTATGAAATGTACACACCTTGCTCATTCTGTCATCTATTGTAAGATTGTGATTCCTGCAGAGCGTCCTTTTTATTAAATGTTCATGCTTGTTTTGTCACCAACTATCCTTCCTCTGTCAGTACCTCATACTGCCTTGTATTACAACCTTAATAAAAACTCAGGGAATCTATACAGGCCCCTAAGTTTTTGGTGAGATGCCCAGTCTCCTCTATTGATTTTGTTCTGTTCACTGCTCTCTTAATTCTCTTAGGAGTACAGTTACTCACTTAAGGACATACTCTGCTGACCAAGGTCTGTCCTCCAAATGAGTTTTTCAGTGGGAAAGGTAACATTGCAGTCCCTTGAAACCCTCTGTGGGTGGTGTCAACACTGCCCTTGCTGTGACCATACTGCCCTGACATGCTCTCAGATAAAGCTCTTAAGAACAGATGAGGTAGCCCCAATAGTTCCTCTGCCTGATCATTAAGCAAAGATTTCCCACAAGATGATCTTACATCTTTTCTCTGTAGTAGCGCAACTGCCTCCTCTAACTTGTTTGTGGCAGTACTTTTTCCTTTAAGGCCTTTGGCTTGTACATTTTATCTGTTTCACATCTCTCCATCTGATCATGTTTGTTTTCAAATCTGTGTGCAGTCTTTAGAAGTACTATGTCATTAAAACCAGCTAGTACCAATCACTGTTAACTGCTGCCTCCTTTTGCAATGAGGCATGCTGTGCTGCCTCTGGATCTATTGCCCCAATAAACATCACATCTGTGACCTCAGATCATTCTCTTCTATGGACCTCTGTGTTTCTCTCTGGGGAAGCACACTTCTTTTGCAGAGGGTTTTTTTTTCCCTTTTGAACACAGTTTACCATAGTTTACCATGTGCTGGCAGTTTTGCTTTTAATGGGATGATTGGTGCTCCATTACTTGCACTCTTTCCCAGTTCTCTTCTCTCTCAACTCAATGTGCAGTTTGTAATCTACCAAACCTTGCACTGCCTTCCCTCTTCTAAAGCAACATCTCTTCCCATCAAATTAATTTAGGGGCTACTGTTTAGCATAATCATCCACCTGGCATTTCTGTCAGGTATCATCCCAACCGCACTTCAATTAATTAAAAGACCCTTTCTGATGTAAGAGAACTCTGGATTGGACATTTCAGTATTTAACCTGATCAAGTTAGATTATACCTTGCAGAGTAGTTAATGACGTAGAGTTTTCAGAGTTTTTCCTATATAGAGGAAAAATAAGTTCTGTTTCAAAAGAAGTCTATTTGAAAAGACCTCTGTTGATCTTACAGTCACAAAGCCGAACTTTATCCTACATCTCACAAAAAGGCGAAACAAAACAGACAAGACTCCAAATCCTTCTGTGAACTGACCTATGAAAGCCATAGTATGCATGCATATCATTACTTTTTATGCAACAGAACGCACTTTGATCCATGGGCTCCAGGCTGTCTTGGCACAACTGAAGCAGGAGTGTGTTGTGAAATTTGTGCCTGTGTTACAGATACTTTACCCAGTAGGATTAAAATGTTGCTTACAACCTATACAGTGTTGCTTAAAGATATCAGGAGTGCATTATGGCATTATGTAGGGACTACTACTTTCACTCTTATGAACTTCCAGTGAAGTAAGTGGGATTACTCACTTGATCAACATAAGCAGAATTCATTCTCAAATGAATGTTTTCAATAGGTCTTCACAAAAGACTGACTATTGTAACATTTTTTCAATAAATGTCCATAACTGACTTTACATATCTTGCTGCTGGATTTTCTGCTTAATTTTAAAATTTTCTGGTTAGTATTTTAACATTTTTAGTCTACCCAAAAAGTAAACAAAGGGAGAGGTGAAGGTGTTTCACAGACACAATTGCTTCAGGCAACTGTCAAATGTAAAATTCAGTGGAAAGCTTCAGCATGTCTCTAGTTTAACTCAGTTGAGGAATGCTGCAAAAACAGGTGTTGTCTGACACAAGCAATAATTATCTTTCACCTTGATGGATGTTAGTTTAATCTGTTTTTTACATGGTAGCTAGGTCTCAGCTGGGTTAATGCCAGAAAGCAGATGAGATGTTTTGCCTACTTGATAATATCCCACACAGTTTTTACTCTCTCTTTTTTTTTTTTTTGTTGTTAATTATATGGAACAATTTTAATAGTCTCAGTGGTTTATCCATTAAATTTTAACCAGATTCATTTTACATTACACTATCAATGTATTTTAAATGAGCTCACAATTAAACTGTTGGCTGTTGAGTATTTTACTGGAAGAAAAGAGACTAATGAACAGAATATGCTTCTAAAATATGGATGGTTACCTATGCAATATTCACAAAGCAAGATGGCTTAAAGTACAAGGTTAGAGGAACAAACAACTTGTAATTCCTTTGCATATATTTAAAAAAAACCCAACTTGTAATTCCTTTGCATATATTTAAACTACATGGGGAAAAAAACCCTGTAACTTCTATATTTAATCTAAAATGCTTTATTACGTTCTAGTATCCAGTGATTACACTACATCCTTCATCATATTAAGTCATTCCAAACTAGACTACACCCTTCCTATGCCCTTGGGTAGACTTTCTAGCCCTGTGGGCATAGGAATAGTCTATAAACCATACTAACGCTGAACTTGGCATAGTTTCAGGGATTCTCTTTGCTTAAAGATAAACAGTGTTTTAACAGTTTCTTCAAGGTGTTAGGCAATAAATACAGCAAGTTAAACAAAAGGCATGCAGGGCCTCCTGGTTTGTCAATGTTTTCTACGGAGCTTAAATTAATATATTTGTGGTACCACCTCTGATGTAAGATTCTTGGTGGTATTTCTTGCTTGCACACACGCATGATGTTATGTGTTGGAATGATTTTATACTAGCACTCATCCTAGTCACAGCTGGCTGGTGACTGATACAAAAATGTATACAAGTACATGCTAATTTCCACCAGATTATGTTGTCCAATCAAGTGTCCTCTGTTTCTCAGAGCTCCTGATGGATAAGTTTTCCGAACACCTTTGAGAATCAGCTACCTTCAAGGAACAAGAAGAGGTCAACATTCGGTGGGGCTGCACTGCTTCTCTAATTTACATTCCACCTCTTAATAGCTCTCACATGACACAGAATTTCAGTGTGACAGTAGCCTTATGCACTGAAAATGGTAGGTTAATATTAGCAGCATTGGTTTCCTCTGAACATGCGCCCTACTTCTCCCACTGAACAGAACAGCCAATGGTTTAAGTAAGCTCCTTGTAATACAGACTGGTTTTCTTGCATGTGAAGGCTATGAAGCTTGTTTAGCTGGCATTAAAAATTTACTTCTATCTTTCAGCTTTCTAATTCTTTCTCTTAAGAAGACTTGATTTGAAAGTTTTAAAAGCTTTGGCATACATATGCTTCTCTCCATAATCTGCATGCCCTAAGATTCGCACTCATTTCACCTTCGTGAGACAACTACCATTACTCTGGTGTTATGGTGTGAGGCTAAAACAATATGAAAGCACTGTTCCAAAGGACAGCACATTAGCAGGAGCAGAAGACATGACTACATGAAAACCTGTGTTGAAAGCAGACTGTGGTCTGCAGGGCTTAAAGATACACAGGGAAAAATTGTCCCAAAGTCGTATTTCTGAAAGAGAGTACTAAAAAGGATTTTGTAGCCCCCATGAAAGCAAAGTACTGAAGGAACATGGAGAACTCTCTATAAAGAGTTATCAGTAAATTTGAATGCTCTGGGCCGGTGGTAAATTTTGTAAGTCTGCAGTTTGCCTCAGAGAAAACAAAAATCAGGTAATACAGATGAAAAGATCACAAAGTGCAAAAAACATTACAAGAAAATACCGAAAATACCTGCGTAGTAAGGCAGAAGCCTATCCATTCATTATAGAACAGGAAGCCAGAAAAATAACAGGGCAACCTTCAAAGCTGAGGAATTTTATTTCAGTTTGGTACTTTATGCAAAAAATATGGAAGTATCATTGAGTTATTTTAAAATCCTATTGCATGTATGTTTTAATTCCTTACTATTAAAACTACTTTAATATACTCATGCTTCTCCAGCAGGAAATGATGTGAGGATTATGTTTTCATTTCTAAAGGACAGCTCAAAACAAAATAAAAGTGCTTACATTTGAGGGCATCATTTTATGTATTGGATATATATAGTTTCAGAGTTGTACATCCATTTTTTTCATCTTTCAAGATCCCCATTTGAACATGACCCTCAAACCACAAACCTTGCACAGAGCACAATGCTTGGCAGACGATTTTACACTCTACGGAAAAGAAACAAAAGATAAAAAGAGATGACCACGTGTGCTTAGGTATTGAATAAAAATACTTACGGATATCTTTTAATTAAAAGTGAAGAGTAAGTCTTATAACAGGTGCCCAGGAATTTCTGTGAAAGACATTCATATGAAAGATTGGCTGGCTTTCAGTATGGAATCTGGTTCTATTTTGTCAATGTTTTTAAGATGGCATTGTGATTTATTTAGCAGCAGCTGGAGATATCATTACTAACATGTGTGCCCCTCCCAGAATAAGTGTCGGAAACACTCAGCAGGCACCTCAGATACAATATTAATGTTTCTGGATGTTGCTACAATAGACAGAGAAAGTCCATACGTGTAAAGCAAGAGAAGAAAAAACCCCTGCACCTGTATAGACAGAAAATACAACAAAGCAGAAGGACTCAAATTTGTACAACAATTTGTAAGCATTTTTCATCCAAAACCTCAGGAATTTCAGACTATGTCTTTAAAGGGTTTTTCTTTAAAAGGTTGAGAGATAAACCATACATAAAGCACAGTAATCATACTAAAACTCCAGTAGTTAGGACGAGTTGAAGAGTTTGTGTTGAAATATGTCATTCACCAGAAGACTGAAGCATGCTGAACCATATGTGAAATGGGAATAAAAACCACTTACTTTCCTCATTAAGAGAAACGCAAAGAAAATGCATTGGGAGCACAGTACTCAGGTATTGCATTCATAGTGACCACCCACAGCACAGACCAGTTTTAAAATACATTTCAGATGGTGCTGTTCAGGAAGCTTCTTAGTAGTTTGGGAGTGAAAACTGCAAAAGAATGATTGAGCTCTGTAAAGTAATGGCACAGAAGCACAGCCATACTCACTCCCATACCTCTCCTCCAGGTACAGATAGCAAACATGGAGGAGCTGCAAACCTCCCAAGAGCCTATGAAAATATTTAACTTTAGACAGTTACAAAAAAAAATTATTCAAACTCTGGAAAAACGCCATCCTTTGTGCCAGAATGACACGAATAAAAGAGTTAACAGAACGAGTGAACTCTCCATAAAATCTTTTAAAGAATACAGAATAACTCAAGAGGACAAATACAATAAAGTGTGGCACCTTTTCTTAAAAGTTTTTAAATAAAAGTTAAAGACCCAAGGAAGAAGGAAAACCAAATCCCACTCAGAGATTTACTTGAGGGAGCTCATAGAATATATGGTAGAAATATGGAGTCGTTAAAGTTAATTAAGAGTAGACGGAAAGACCAATATAAGACAGTGTCATGGTTTAATCCCAGCTGGCAACTAAGCACCATCCAGCTGCTCACTCACTCTCACCACCCCCACCCCTCCGCCTTAGCAACAACTCAAACATCAGCGTGTTATCAACATTATTCTCATACTAAATCTAAAACACAGCACTATACCCACTACTAGGAAGAAAATTAACTCCATCCCAGCTGAAATCAGGATAGACAAATAATATTTCATATATACAGAACCACAAAGAACTAGAACATATTGTCAAACTGATGCTACTCTGCACACTGTTTAAAGGAAAACTCAAGAAATCTTTCATTCAAAATCAGCAAAATTAGAACCAGGGGGAAAAAAAAGAGAGAGAGAAAACATTATTTCTAACATTATTCTAAACAACACAAGGACTATCAAAAATAAACAATAACTAACATTTGTGACAAAAGGCAAAAGTTGAATTGCAAAAAGAAATTATTTCTTTCCCTCTGCCACTTCCTCAATAAGGCCAAAAGAAATTGGAGACTTGGAGATTTCTGTAAGGGAACAGGGATAAGAAACACCTTCCCTGTGCAGAAGCAATACCAGGAGAAGCAATGTAGCCAATTGTGGTTGCTACTGCATGTTTGGATGCACGTGCCTTGGGGAAAGTATGACTGATCCCTGGTCGTATCCTAACACAACTTGGCTGTTGAATAGCACCTGCTGAGTGAGTAGACTCAAAACTTCAGAGGCAAAAACCATTAAACTTTGAGAAATTCCAGATAAAGAGTAGGTTTTCTCCTCTAGCACACCTAGACTGACGTGAATGTACTGTTAAGAATATTTTAGGCCTATATGCAATAATGAAACTCTTAAAGAAATTATGTGAGACTGACCAGTTCAAACTTTTTTGAGGGCTAAGATGACCATGAGTTATTTTCTTCTCTTTCTCTTGGGCTTAATGATTAGCAGCAATCTTTGTACTTTTCATTTGTAACTGAACCATTCATTGTTGGAAATGGTTGAAAAACAGATTTTTCTGCTATGCTGCTCAGAAGATCACATTCAACATATCACTGCCTTTCTGTAGTCTTTAATAAGCATCATGTCACTAACATGGCTAAAATGAAGAGAGTATAGAACAATTAAAGCTGGACCTTGATCTGCTTCAAAGTATGTAACATACCTTTTTTATTTTTTTTTCCCTATTCTACCCTCCCAAAGTCATGTACTAGAATATGTAAAAAAATTAATTGGAAGAAATTTTGACAGCAGGCAGTTGTTATCTTAAGTTTTGTGAAGCAATTGGATCTATGACCTTGGAATGGTATCTACATTTTAGGAAGACAGTCTCTCCCATCCTGTGTAGTCAGCCTACAATTCACATTTGAATTAGATTTTTGATGTGATATAGCTAATGAGGGCTACAATCTTCTTTTGTTTCCCAACATGTAAAGAGATGTATGGTAGTGAAGAAAACACTTAACTACATAACTCTGTCTTATAATCATTTCAAAACAGCAGTCTTTAAAATACAGTGGGAATTTAATTATTACTAGCATTTGTTCCTTATTACAGATCTCATTATAGATTACAGATCACTGTAAACTGAAGACTATTTCATGTAGGCATGAAATATACCAATAACTTCTTATTTTTAATAAATATATTTTAATAGTTCAGATTTCTTCTCCCGAAAGATCAGATTTTTACCAGAAACAAATACTTTGCTCATATAACAATATTTGTCTATCTAGTTAATATCACTGGCATTTTATTACTGAACAAAGCATAAAATATAAAAGGTGAAAGATTTTTTCACTTAAATGCAAAACCCACAATGCAAACATGCTTTCTGTCATTTTAAAGAAGGAGCTGCAGCATTACAAAAGGAACACAAATGTGCGAACTTACTTCATCCCTTGTCTTGCAGCTGATCTACTTAGATGGGTCATTTTGACATCCCTATGAAAGGTATGAAACTCTTGCATCAAGGAAATTGCCTATGATTAAGGGATAATGTGAGAGGATGTATAATCTTTTTTTTCTAGCCCACCTAACACATGTTAATGATCAAGAGTTTTTCCCCTTTCTTGCTAAATCAAAGACAAGACTTTCTATTGTCTTCTAAAAAAATGACCTTACCTATTGCTCCTTATGCATTTGACTTGAAACACAAATGCACATACAACCACTAGAATAAAATATGTAGTCTATCTGTTCATGTTATATGAATTTACGAATTAGTCAGAAATTATTTAGCTGGCAGTTATTTGTATCTTATTGAAAGAACAATATATGTGCAATATCAAATTACATACCTGCTGAACATATGAAATATGTACACAGTAGAGACAGAAACTATGTTACAGCTGTATATCTGTTGTAAGAAGTAAGTTGGCATTTAATTATTTTTAATTTTTTTATTTTGACTACAAAATATAAATACCAAATTAATGGAAACTGCTAGTTTACTAAGGGGTCTACAAAACAAGGTATACTTAATTTCATGTTTTGTACATAACCTCATTGTTGCTGACAGCTCCCCTAATTTTGAATTTGCTCTATTGAACTAACTCCATTATGGAGCAAGTTTATATAGGTTAATTTATTGCTTGATTACTGAACATGGTGTATATATACATAAGAGTTTAAATTATCCAAAGTTTATGCCTGGGATTTAATTTTGTGTACCTATCACAGATCCAATTGCTTTAAATTTTTAAATTACTTGTAAGATCTGAAGAGATGACATAAGAGGACAGGAGCTCAGACTGAATTTCTAGGAATCACTGTAAAACTATTTCCCTAAAAAATTCTGATTTTAAATGCTTGCATTCTAAAATGTGGTAATGACTGCCTTTGGATGATGACTTACGAGGCACGTTCAGCAACTTGTAACAGGAAAAGATCAATTTTCCTTTATCAAATGCCAAAGAAGAAAGCTGAGGCTTTAGTCACTCTGGAAATGGATTATGTAGTTAATCCATTAAAGGTTTACGGAAAAGGAGAACTACCGTTGCACCACAGGAATACAGATATTAAAAATTAGCAGTAAACAATGTGCTGTTATACAAATACTTATTTTCACAAGTGAGATGTTTAGCAGTGCTATTACAACATTGGCATACTTCGTTATTTCCTCTCCCTTCTTTTTAGAGAGAACATTCAGATTAAACAACGTCCTCAAAAGCCCTCAGTTGCATTTTTTAAATTATTTACATTCAGATTGTTTATATTATTAATTGTACTGCCTTCTGGAGTAAGAGAAGCTGGGTAAGGCAGGTATAAAACCTGACTGCTGTTTCATACGCTTGGTTTCAAATGTCTCTGAGTTTTAGAAGTAGGACATTTTAAAGAGAACCACTCATTCAACTCCATACTGAAGGTGTAAGACTAATATTTTGAAAACCTCTAATTCAAAGACCTGTTATCTTTGCTTGACCTTATTTCCTGTCATTGACAAGAAGTGAGTTGCTTCTATTCACTCTAATAGCCATATAGTATAACCCTTGCTGTGAACAACTGCTATTTATGCATCCCTTTGTAGAATGCTCCAATCTTGGGAAGTCATATGTCTGCCTCAGAAGGGTCATTTACAAACAGCCTCTTGTTTGACCTAAGGGATACATCACATTGCCTCGCCCTGTACTTTCTACCTTGTATACTGTACTTCCTTCCTCTCATGTTTAACACGGCACAGGTGGTTCTGCGGTTCAAAACCAGATGTCTAAATCTGAAGTCATCTGCATAAAGTGTTTACCTTCTTCTAATTTTTAGCTGAATTTCTGAAGTTTTAGAAATGTCGGGGGTTTTTTTTGAGAAGGAAAAAACTTTTATTTATTGCTTCTTTCCATTTTGTAAAGAAAAGATTTTGGTGTCTTAGCAGACATATTTGTCATCTGACCAAATGTGAGTCTAAATCACATAATTACTTCATTTTCCAGAACGTTGTTAATAATAAGTCATTAATTAAAAATATATAGGAACAAACAAGTACTAGGAGTCTATATCTGAAGAACCATAAACCTTTTCCACTATTAAAAGAATGACTGATATACAAATTACAGCAGATATTTTATAAGAGAGTTCAAGCATGAAAGCTTTTTGAAGCCTTTCTACTTTTTGATTCAGTTTTTTTAACAGTATACAGATAGCTTTGTATATCAGTAATTATATCTGCTTGAGGTTGTCCATAGCAGAAAAAGAGAAAGTTATTTTCCTTTCTCAATTCCATTGTGCTTCACAAAGATCTAGATCTCAAAACAACATAAAATCATTAAATGATACAGAAATTAAGGCATTCGTGTATACGTGAAGGCATCAGTATGTACTTCATCTCTATGTAACTAGGAGAATATTAATATTTCTTGAAGAATGTTTTTCTTTTAGGACAGATCAACTATACCAGGTTCGTATTACAAAGATTTAATCAGTCAATCGATAAAGATGATATTTTGCACAATTGTAGTCATGTAGTCATAATTTGAAAGAATTTCATCATTTTGATTCTTAGTGGAGAAACCAACAGACAAAAAAAGCAAGTCAGACAAGCATTTAAAAAAAAACCTGCTACTGCATTCTATCATCTCCTCTGTTATGGGAGGAACTAGCTATTGAATATTGCACTGATGTACCACAAAGCTGCATCTGTTAACAATACCATCATCCATATTAGAAATGCATGCATTTTGAATTTTTCTTGACAAGTTAAAGATTGTTTTGTACGAAATTGTACAGAACTAACATAACTCAGCTCTACCAGTGAGAATTGAAAGTAAGTATTATCAGAGTGGGTGAGATTTTATGATGGGCACAGAAAATGCAGAGCACTTGATGCTATGCTTCATAAGTGGTTGTTAGATAATGTAGAGGAAGTAGGAGTTGAGAGAATTGTGAGGTGGATGAGAATTTTGCTAGGGGGGAGGCGTTGAGAAGAGGACTATTTAGTTAGAGGAGAAATTACTACTGTAATTTCTCAATTGATCAGTTTTGTGACCATCTCATTTCATAAGACAACAAAAAGCCAGAGCGTGGTGATGTCCAAAAGAGAATGATCAGAACAACACAGAGAAAAAGATGCTCTTGAAGAGCAAAAGTGGGATGAAAAGTATTATATAAAGTATATATTTAGCAACTAATAACAAGAATTTAAATTAGACTATGGGGCTCATCAGCTGGAAACAAAAGAAGGAAACAAGAAGATCAGGAGGTATTATCTGATCACGGAAAGACTGAGTCACCAACATTATATGGCTGTGATAAACCAAAAATGATCCTGCAATATACGAGGCAAGGCATTTCCAGTGGAAATAGTCAGATGTTCATAACACTGGAGAAGGTGTTGTTTAAGCCTCATCTGGAATACCATTCACATTAGCTGACATTTTAAATTAATCTTTGTTCAGAATTGAAAGAACAAAGAGAAGACTTGCTGCACTGACAGGATCCTGAAGAAGAGAATGAAAAGGATCATGTGGTGCAATAGAGTGAAGTCTGCTAGGATGTCTCTCTATAAATAAAAGAAAAAACAAATACTCAAAATGGAAAAAATATTGTTTAATTTTAAAACAAAATTAGTGCAAGAATAAACAGATATAATCTAGCTCTGAGCAACTTCTTTTTTCTGTATTTCGAATAAGGTTTTAACTATTAGAAAAGTGACATTCCATTAAGAACAGTGGAAGCAAAAAAACATACCTAGTTTTAGGACCAAGTTTGATACATTTTTAGAATGGGTTTTGTGACTGAATAGCTGTTACCTGCAACAGTGGTGTCAAAGAAAGTATTTTCTAGTCCAGCACTATGACAACACATATTGCTTATGATAAAAAATACTGGCTCTGATATAAAAATTACCACATTGTTGCCAAAATAAGGTATCTGTAAAATAACATCTGCAAGGTATTGACATGTTAATATAGTTTCTCTCAAAATTAAAATCTAGAAACAACAGTTCTTTCTCTCCCCACTTCCTCCCACCACTTGCATCTGCAGATACTAAACTTGGCAAGAACCGTTTCACCAAGCAATAGTCATGGTAGGAATATATTATACAAAATGTTGATCTGGTTATGTTGGAAGTTCAGTATATCGTTACTTCCAAAAGAAAACATGCCTTAGGATGTGGTGAAGTGTAGAAAGATCTTTTTACAGTCAGCGTGAATATTTTAGTTTCTAGTCTTTGTGGCACATGATGATATTATGCTAAGGAGTTATTGGTCTGTAGTGTATGACTTACTGCCCAGTCCTGCTGTTTTAACTCAGACCTATCACAACTCCTTTTCAGACAAGGCGATTCTTTTACATTAATTGTGCATTTGAGTAAGGAATGCAAAATTGGATCCCCATTTACTACACTGAAATAACATGAACAAACCAAATAGGGTATGAGAGAACAAGGAATTTATATTTTGCATTGATTCAGTCCATAACACAGCTGTTTTCCAGATTTAACCCTCATATTCCGAATTCTCCTACTACTTGATAAATCACTCAAAGGTTCAGGTCTATGAATAACTTTTACTCTGTTCCTCTTTCCAGGTAGAGATAATAAAGTGGACAATGTTCACATTCATGTACAGAAATATTGATAGGCCGTTAGGAAATCTAAGCATTTCTGCAGTAAGCCAGTGTTGCTGCTTCTTGCCTCACTCTTTCTTGTCAGTTTTAACTACTGTGAGCCTTTGGAATTAGGGTCCCTAGGAGCTTAGCTTTCATGCTTTGAAATATTCTCCTCTCAAAAATTAAACTCACTCATCATTAAAAGGTTGGGTGTTTGTTATCCAGTGCTAAGGTCATAGATGACAGTGTAAAAAGTGGATAGGGGCGTACACATCAACTCCACGCTCATCTAGCCATCTCACCACCACAGTAGCCAAAATTACAACATCAGACTCATCCTCAGCCTAATCAAGCATTCTTCAAAAGACATACAAGATTACAAACGGTGTAGCCAAGCCCCTCACTTTCAGATGAGCATCCCAGATCCCGTGTTAGAATCGTGCTCCCTGGCCAGACCAGTGAGTACTTATAATCTTGCTCTGGTACAATTGTGCCAGGCAAAGTCAAGTTTCTCCCCCAGAGCTGAGGACTCCACCATGCTGCTGGAGGATTTGTCGTTAGGAATGCTTTCCCAGAAAGAGGGAGAAAAATGTCACCTAGCCAAGGTATGACTTACATCTCCTAAGTCTTGGATAACAACTTTCATTAGTAGGCAACTACATTAAAAGGAGACACCATTGCTATTTTCCCTCTTTCGGGTGACATCCTGAGCAAATCTCGTAGAAAAATGCATCTAGGGCCCTCAAGATCTGTAGACTTCTGAGCACAAAAAAAGGGCAGAAAATACCCTTTTAGACTCCTAGTCCATACTTCAGATTCCTGGATGCTGTGACAAAATTTTAAATAGTAATAAAATAAACAAAGATACGATCTTTTATAGGACTCCTGCGTAAAGGCTGGGTTCTAGAGAAGTTCTGCGAGAAATTTTGGCTAGATGCAGCCTGGCTTTTCAAATACAAGTGGAGTTTTGCTATCAACACAAATGAGATTCTCTCCTGTATTATACCTAACATCGCATGGTCCCTGTGTTACACAATGCCATCTTGACATCATATCATTGTCAATTATCAATTAACTTGATTTGAGTATTTTAGCAATTTCTAATCATATCATTGATTTAGAATAAAATATGTAACAGGGATTCTTTGTTTTTATTGTTTTGAAAGAGTTGGGTGTAATTCAGCAAAAAGGTAAAAATGATGCAGCAGACTACAAATACTGACAAGAGCAGAGAGTTAGGATTCACTTCTGAATGTCCACCTAAAACTGCAACCCATCAGAAATTAGATTTTTCTTCCCTAGTCTTCTATATACCAACATACATCTTTTATCTTTTTGGTAATTCAGCCAGTACCTGAATATACCAGAACCTGGAGTTCTTCACATGTCTGTTTTTCCTACTTTTTTTCATATAGGCAGTTGGGTAGGGTACCATGACTTTCAGTTGTAGAGCGTTAGATGGTGTGAACACAGTAGCTGTTGCTGCCTGAACTTAAATGTTACGTATTCCTGAAGGATTCAGAAATTAAACAACTGGGTGCCAGTTTTTCCTCAGTGGAACTAGGCAAGCTTTTGATCTCCAGAAGCTGCTCCTAAAAGTACACTGAATGTGAAAGCCCTCCAGAAATTAATTTCCCTGCTTTTGAATTGACATAGTTACCTCCTGAGTTTTAACTTGTTCTGCAAAGGCCTTCTGCATGATGGAAGCACAGGGCAGGAACAGGTTAATGTGCAGAACCTGGTCAGGAGAAAGGTGCAACACTATCTGTGTTCTTCAGCCTGCAATTCTCACACAGTCCATGCATTTAGATGAGTGACCTTGGCTTCTTGTAGAAGCTGTCAGCCTGGGAAACAGAAGCCATACACTTACCAATAACTTACAAAATAACCACATTTTCTGTGGGACAGGATTAGTGGGAAAGGGTCTGATGACCAAAAATGCTCCGTATGAATTTAGCACTGTTACGTTATCAGGATGCTGAGCACATACCATAATGACATAAAACTAGAGAGAATGTTTTGTACCTATGTCCTAGTTTGGGCTGGGATAGAGTTAATTTTCTTCCTATTAGCTTGTATAGTGTTGTGTTTCAGATTTAGTATGAGAATAAAGTTGATAACACACTGATGTTTCAGTTGTTGCTAAGTAGTGCTTACATTAAGTCAAAGAGTTTTTCAGCTTCTTATGCCCTGAGAACGAGAAGGCTAGAAGTGCACAAGAAGGTGGGAGGGGGCACAACCAGAACAGCTGAACCAAACTGGTCAAAAGGATATTCCATACCATATCACATCATGCCCAGCATGTAAACTTGGGGAAGTTGGCTGGGAGGGGTGGAGATCACTGCTTGAGCTCGGGGCTGGGCATCGGTCAGCAGGTGGTGAGCAATTGCACTGTGCATCACTCATTTATAATATTCTTTTATTATAATTATTGTGTTATCTTTTTTTTTGCTATCCTATTAAACTGTCTTTATCTCAATCCACAAATTTTACTTTTTTTTCCCCAATTCTCCTCCCTGTCCCACAGCGGGGGAGGAGAGGAGTGCATAAGCAGCTGCATGGTGCTTAAGTGCTGACTTGGGTTAAATCACAACAACCTAATATTGCCCAAAGGAAAAAAAAAACAACCTATTTTAAATGAAAAGTAATCCTTAACCAACCTCTTACATATCTGCAGGTGCAGGTAGAACACACCATTTATTTAATATCGACATTAAATTCTTCTATTGAGTGCTCAGTCACACATAATCCTGAACATATCACTTCATGTTGTAATTGGCATATACCCACGAGAATGTTCATCTTGACAAAAATACATGCCACAAGTTACCATGATATGCTGATATCTTTCCTTAGCTCATTTGCACTTTCAATTTAAAACAATTAGCCAGCTAAACTATTATTAATTATGTTGCTCAAATACTGTGTATACTAGTGGTTGCAGAGAAGCTATGAGAAAACATTCAGACTTTTGTCTGAAAAACTTGAGCCACTGATCACTTTCTGCTACCATAAAATGCTTCCATTCTGGAATTAACTAGCCAAAGTCAAATCCTGTGCCTCCACACTTAGCAGGCAGAGCAAAGCCTCCCTCCATGGGGTGGAAAGAAGGAAGAAGACACAGCTCCTCTTACAACAAGCTGATAGTTTGTGCGAGCCTAGGCACCTTCCTTTAGACTAATTCCATCTATTACTCTTCTCACAATTTAAAGGACAGCTGATACTGCTACCATAATTTTACATTCAAATTAAAATAAAATTTGTAAACAAAGTTCTGTTTTGTTCTTTCTTTAATTTTTTTTTTTTTTTGTGAAGTAAGACATGTAAAAGACTAACAGAAACGAAAGTTTCACCTTCCCCTGAACAAGTCAATGACTGCATTTCTGTACCTGATAAGATCAAAAAAATACGCAAATCCAAGACAGGTGCTAGTGTCATTGTTCAGTGGTCTTCTGGGAGATACTCAACGGGATGAGCACAGCAAGAGAACCTACATAGAACATAATAGATGACAATCTGGCACAGAAGATGCAGAGCTCTGAACTTAAGCAGCTGACATGAAAGAGCTGTTGGTACAGGTTTGCCTACAACAGCATTCTGGGCATCGGCTTGGCGTGCATGCACCAGCACAACAGGCAACCTCTTCTTCCTAGTGCCAGGACATTCTGCCAACAACTTTGAACAGAGAAGGGTTAATGGTTAGGGAGGGACATCTGAACAATGTTTAAGACATCGCTTTTGTCACATTGTACACCAGTGATAATAATGCCCACCATCCAGTTACATGTTTCCATAGCTCTTATGCTTTCAAAGGAGAAAAACACTTTCCACAGGGGCAGAGAGAGATGAAGAGACATACTGAAAGTGCCAAGTAAGGAATCAGCAATCCCAGGAAGGGAACTCAAGCCCCAGCTGAGCAGTCTGGGACCTACTCAGAATATGCGGAAACCTCTTTTCTCTGCGGCAAAGGATGATGAAAAGGGCGCACGCATTTGTCAATAGATAGTGCTGCACTCCATGTCAAAGTGGTGCTACAATTGGCATCCAGCAGCCTCTGCATAAGGCCACATGGTTAGAAGAAATTGCTAAATTATTTGACTTGTAAACCCAGTTTGAAATGCTAACTGCGGAGTATTTGTCTGAGTGATAAACTCTTTAAGGAGAAACCTTTGATCTCCGGTCAAGTAAAGACCCTTAAAAGTCCTGAAGTCTGGGGCAGCCAGCCCTAAAGACCTTTGTTTGCAGCCATCACTGGAAGAGGGGGAGGGAAAAAGCATTTTGCACAGTGATTGCCCAGAAGTTTGGCTTTGCTTGTAAAGCTGGAAGGTGAAAGGCCATGCAGCTCCCTTCCCCCCCACCCAACAAAAAAGGTTATCCAGCTTTACGGTGTAAGGCAGTCCTTAACTTTAAACTAAGGACTGGGCTTAGCAAAGAAGACTCTAATCTGTAAAAAAGGTTTGTCGATGGTGAATATTCTTGTTCATTAAAAAACATTTTTAAGACCAAATTAGAAGTGGCCCACTGTGTTTCTTAAGCGCAGCATGTTGCAATACATTTTTGGTTTCTAGCACTGAAATGCGAAAGAGTTCAATCTGTGTGCTAGTCCTGGTAGAAACACTTACTCACTCTATCACTGAGTTCAGATCAACAGGGCCAAAGCTTGCACGTCTGCTAGCCGTCATTCTTCAGCATCACTCAAACTAAAAGCAGTGGAGTGTTGCGCTGCCACTGCAGCCCTCTCAGCAGAGTAAGAGGGCAGCTGAACCATATGCAAACTCTCTCCTGCCACCACACAGGCAACCTCTAGGGCAGCCAGGCAGGGTTACTAACCTTTGCTGCCTCCTGGGTTTATTCACGGATAATATTTTTTATTTCCAGAATTCCTTGTGACAGAAGAAACTACAGTTTTAAAGAAATGTACCAGAAATCAGTAAGGCCCGAGTGTCACTCCTCCTTCTTCCTCCTGTGTCCTTTCACCACCACCACTCCCTGGACAAAAGTTCATAGCTGACTAGCAATGTCTGTGAATGGTAGATCTTTTACTGCTAGTTTTGGCCTCTACCAAGCTCCCAAATGGGATGGTGTTGCTTGATGGGGTCATCTGTTTACTTAAAACAGGACTGGGATCAAAAGTTCATTTTCATAGACCATTAAAGGACAATGATATATTAACATCTTCAGCCACTGCTGAGTTGAGCTGGATGTGACTCGTAGGTGAATGACACCATATGCCAGCCACCCTGTTTCTTACAAGATTTATTTCAAGTACCTTCCCTACACCTCTCAGGGAGTATGGAAACAGCCATCTTCCATACTGATCTAGAAGGTGTACCTGTAGGCAATCTCTGACACATTATCTTCCCCTTGGAGGTCACTAGTGATTCATTACAGCATATTTACAAGACATCCCACCAGCCACTTGGATTTGTTTCAATTAATCAGTAACATTCAATTTCTGACTGGCAAAATCTTACTCGTCTTCCACTTTTTTGGTCACAAGGAAAACTGTGAGAGACTTACTACTTGTGGAGCATTAAAGTTAGCATTTGTGATCCAGACAGAGGGCAAGAGAAAGAAAGAGGAAAAAAAAAATAATAAGAAAGGGTGAAAATTTAAGTCGTTTCCAAATCTTCAGATAGCAGGACTGAAAAAGTGAGCAACAATTCACATTGTTCCCAACAGGCAGCCCCTTGAAAAGTGGAAGAAATATGACAGTGAGGGATCTTTGGTGTAAAAGCCTAAGTTATTATTCTGGCTTTTTAATTATTTGACAGTGGTTTTACCAATTAGCCATAGAAGCTCCAGTCCAATCCAGAGTTAAAGCAAATTTCTACAGAAACAGAAAGGAAGGCTTTCTTAATCAAATAAGGACACTCGGAGCTTGCAGCTGACAGACATGCTGAAGCATGCTGAAGGTCCAGCATCTGTCTGTAAAAAATAAATTTTCTCCTGGAAAAAGTGTGGGGTTTTTTTTTTTTTCCCCCCTCATAGCATGTTTAAGCACTCAAGAGAAAGTAAGGGCCCAGCTCACAAAATCCCACCCTCCTCCACGCAGGCACCCAGTGCACAGCGAACTCCAAGAAGACAGCCCTGTCTGCAGCTACAGCTGTCAGTCCTTCCCACACAGGACAGGTCCTGCCCTACTCTCCAAACCCCTCTCCAAAGCCAAATTCTCAGGTTTTTGATGACATATTGTAAGGCCTTTTCTCAACTCAAGGATCTTTCTCCGTGTATAGTACAGTGTGTTTTGACTATCCCATCCAATCTATTAGAAAATGCCAAGGGATGGTGTAGATCAGTACCAGACTCTTCCTCAACTGGAGGAAAATCAGAAAACTGGGAAGGGAGAAGTGGGAAAGCCTTGTGCCCTGGGCAGCACCAGCACAGCTTAAGGGACTTCTGCTACGGTCTGTAGATGACACAAGTGTCTGGTGGCACCCATTTACTGCTTTCAGCATAACAATGGCTCTTTCTCATCTCTGCCCACCCTCCCTGTCCCAGTAAATGAGCTATTTCCCAGACAAATAAAGACGGGAGAGGCTGCCTTCACTAGGAGTAGGTGACTGGGGAAGGGAGGGGAGGGGAAAGGGAAAGCCTGCCAGTCGGAAGAGCCAGATACAGGAAGCATGAGAGGACATGAAACCACATTTACCCTCCGTCCAGGGATCTGCAGGAGGAGAGGGGAACCACAGTGCAGGGGCTGATATCAGGGATCAGGGACACGCAGGAGGTCAAAGGAGGATGGGAAAGGAGGAGACGGACAGGGAGATGGCCCCTGTGTCAGTGCCCACCTGGCCTACAGGAGCTGCAAAGTGTGTGAGCGTTCAGCAATACCAGTGGGCAAAGGGCTGGGTTTCTGCGCTCCCCAGTTACTGTTTTCTTAGCGTACCTGTGTCCTCTCAGCCCGAAGAAGTTGAGCAGGCAGGAGGGCAGCCACACTGACCTTGTCCCAGGCTGGTGACCTGACCCCACTCCTTCCCCTTCTCTGCTTTGGCTCCAAGGTCAGTGCATTTGATCCAGAAGCTTCTTCCAAAATCCTTGTGGTTCCTCCAGGCTTTGGGAAAAACAAGTCAACAAGCAGCACCTGGGTGGTACAAACACACTGTGCTTTAAAGGTGACAGGTCAAACTTCAATTACACAGTGTAACTGTGTTTCTCTGCCCACTGTAGGTAATGTGAAGATAAATAACATTTTACGTATTTCTACTTGACATTATATAGCTAGATGTATGACTATATACATTTGTATAGCATGTGTAAATACTCCTGTGTCTAACCTGATTGTAGACTTCATGCTGTTAGTGTTAATTATAAGAAAGCAATTATCAAAATAATTCAAATAATTTGAGTCTGCATCACTGTAAGTCAGCTGAAGTGTGATAGCTGGAAAGTAAAAAGCTTTGGGATCATAATCACTGGCATATCTAAGAGCTGTAATTCAAAGGTGACCTGCTAAGCATCTTTGCCAAGGCAGCCACCCTGGGGATCGGGCCTACCATTTTCTCCTGTAAGAGTTTTGTTTATAGCTCTGCTTTCCTCCTCCGTAAAGTGTGAAGCTGTACCTTTCCTGAAAGGGAAACACTGGACTGCTGCTGGCCCTGTGAAACTCTGTGTGGCCAGGCAGGAGGAGAGGAACCCCTCCAGTACTGCACAGCTGCTTGCTCAGCTGGCTGAGCTGGGTTAGGGGCAAGTCCAGCAAAGGAGATTCAGCTTGGGCTCCCTTTTAACAGATAGGGCTCGCTGGGAAGCAGCTGTTGGTGAGACCGCTATAGCAACAGCACCTCTTTTACCACCCAGAGTGTAGGGCTTGGACACAGTGGCAGCCTGGCATGTTCAGAGGTCTCTGGTTTAGTGAGGCCAACTGTGAGGTCTGCCCTGTTTTGTGGAAGAGAAAGTGTAATGTTGCATCCTGCCCAGATCTTAGACACCAATCCTTTCCCTCCTTGTGCCTTTCCTGAGGTGAGCCTAAGCTCACCACTGTCCCACATTCAGAGTCAAAGTACAGAGTAGGATCTTTTGGCATGAAAGATAGCCTTACACTAAACCTGTGGCCTCACAGGCCGCTGCAATTAAAATTCTGTTTTAACAGAAGTTGTTAATTGCTATCAGTATACAGGAACTAGAAGATTAATGCAGTAGTCTGTTGTCACAATACAGAGAGGGCAGAGCACCTTGGGGAGGACAGTGAAAGCATATTTGGAAACATTTTGATCGTAGACATCCTCAAACATGATTCTCTACTGAAAGGATGAATACGATCAGCGCTGCAATCAGAACATTACTGGCAGGCACCGACTCAGCCTTTCCCTGCTATCTCCTTCCCAATCCAGCTGCTCCTTAACTCCATGTTACACACATACTGATGCTTCTGTACGCAGGACAAACTTGCATGTCCATGCACCTCTGCTCACCCTTTCTGCAGTAGCAAGCAAGTTAGCTCAGGGCGTACTCAGAGGAAGAACCTTTGCAGGAGAGAGTTTGCGGCGCAGTTTCTTCCTTTTCTCTTCCAAGTGCACTCTCTTCAATACACCCCTCCTTAACATTGTTGTGACTTTGTTTTCCCCTTCATGCTGTAATACTGATGCTGAATTTTGATGAGAGAAAAACAGGTGCAGCCCATGGCTTTTATTTATTTAGAAGCAAATGCAACATTTTGATAAGTATTTTGGAGTTATGGAGAAGAACACTAGGTTAGCTGCTTCTCTCATAATGAGTTCTTGTATTTTTATGTGGCCAATTAACAGAAATACTTGCCTTGAATCCACAACTGTATTTTTTCCTCTAGGTATTACAGACACTTTTAGTGTTATGTTAATGTTAGTTCTTTATATAAATTCATATAGTAGCCACAGGCACCAAAACGAAGTTAATTTCTTAACTGTAGCTTTCCTCTTTTTATATTTGCAATTTCAATTAACTGTTCTAAATAACTGACAACATGGAATATAAAACATTCCTGCAACAATGTAGGTCTAACAGCAATTACATTGATTTACTCTGGACCATGTTAAGTTCAGGGAGTAGGATAAAGAGACAAGAGTTTAAAACTTCTTTCACACTGATGTAATAAATTCAGTACATTGCTTTAAAGTTAGGGCAAAATAGCTGGTAACTGAAAGTCAGAAAAACCCTTGTTTTGTTTTCCACTGTGATAGAAAACAATAGATTATGGGAAAGTTCTTCAGAAGGTGATCAGAGGAAAAGTTCACCAGCATCTATCATGGACTGTGTCTCTGTGGCCTGCTGGGATAGGAGGGAGGGACATAAAGGTGTCAGCAGTTGAACTGATACGGTAAATCACAGTAGGGCTAGTAAAGCGCAATGGCAGCCTAGTGTAAATGCCTTCAGACTTCTATTTCTTCTCCGAGGTTGTACTCGGGACACGTCCCCTCTTTGTGACCTTATCTCTGGGGCAGTGGGTTGTGCACTGGTCTCTCTTCTTTAGTTTACAAGGACTAATCCATTTGCAGGTTAATAAAAGGTGAAAAGAACAATCACCAAGGAGCCACCAAAATAAACAAGTAGTACCTAGCCTAAGGATTCTCGCTTTTCCTCATCAGCATGCTCAGCCTGTCTCATCTCTCTCCTTCTAAGTACTTTGATAATAAGTACATCTGTAAACTCTTGATTAAAAGAAAAAAAAAAAAAAAAGGACTAACAGTATGCAAAACAGGAGAGCAATAAGGCAATTCCACAAAAAGCGGATGCTTCCACTTTGCAGGCATGTAACTTGTTTCTGTAAAATGTGCTTTTCTCTGTATGTCCCTGCAGTTCGAATTTGTAATATTTTCTAGAAATACCAACTGACAATCAGTACATTTAAGCGACCAGCACTCTTTCAGTCCCAGTTAGAGGAAATGTTCACTCAGAAATATCACAAATCTGAGACATTTCATTTCATACAATGAGCAAAAAGGTCATGACATGCCATTACTTCAAGCAATCTGTTGATAAGATTAATGAACTTTTCTCTTTAACCGCTAGATTTATAATGCACGTGCTAGTGTGCTGCAGTGCTGTAGGCAGCATAATTAACATCAATAATGTATATTTAATATAACTACACCAGAGCGAGAGAAGTGGGACAAGAAGGGTGATACCAGGGTGAAAATCACCTGTGTGTTATGCAGCCAGGGCTGCAGTGCAGTGCTGGAGCGGTGGGGCTATTTGCCTCACTAGAGAGTTCCCCTTTGTTCCCACCCTATCTCCTTCCATTCTTGTCAAAGTTAAGGATAATTCACAAAAGTGGAGGCTACTGCCAGGTCAGAGAGCGGTTTCCGATTACTCTGTGGTCCCTAGGCATCCAGGGAAAATTTTGGAGAGAAGCAGGGTGTTTTACAGATAGGTACATGATGTGGACTTGTAAGAGTAAAAAGACCCAACCGTATTCACACATTACTATAGCTGGCAGGGCACTATCCAGTCCCCTCTTTCCTTGCTCATAGGATACAGACACGTTGTTAATTCAGAGGTGCCTAGATATAAAATAAAGGCTGTTGGGCAAAGCGTACCAAGCCTCTTGTTTCTTTCAGTCAGTTAGTCAGCAAGCCAAGAAAAACAAGACCTCCCATCATTCCACTGCAAATTCAGATCTAATCCTGAAAAGATGTTTGTCCTGCTGACATTTTACACAGAAAACCAGTGTACTTCTGAGATACAGACATCTGAGATATAGATATATTAATTTAATGTTGACTCTATACACCTAAAGCAGAAAAAAATCCAACCAACCAACCAAAGTTGGTGGTCTTCCCTCAAAATAGTGATTCCTGGAGGAAGTTATTTCATTTAAAGCAGCATTAACAAAGATGACAACACAATCTTGGTAGATGCATGCCTGTGCACTTCTTCTTAAACTGTCTCAGCTGTACCTAGACCAATGCTCAGGACCTAGACCTCGGTGTTGACACTGATCTTTTCAGCTTCCAACCACCTCAGAAAGTTACTGACCTGCCTCCTGCCCAAAAGAGTGCAAATGGAACTGCCTTTTCGTTACTTTTATCTCTGGAGAGATCCTGCAAGGGGCCCTCAGCTCTGGAATTTATTCCCCTCTTTGCTCAAAAACAGCCTCCAACAATCTTTGACCTTCTGGGTAAGCTGTGAGGCCCAAATCCAAAGATTTGTGTTGGTAGAGGCATAAGAAAGGTTGGCATTTGTGGGTGTGGTAGGAAAGCATGTTGTCAATAGTTGATTTAATCCTTGATTTATCATTTTCTTGTGTTGTGGCAGTTATCCTGTACGGCAGTGTAAATTTAACCCATGGAGACTTAGGCTTTCCTAAATAGTCATAAACTGGGGGGGAAAAAAAAAAAAAGAAAGAAAATTTGCATTGAAATCCACCAGTGTTTGAATGATTGTGTGTTTGTGAACAAAATGACCTGGCAAACAAGTACATCATAAGTCACTTTTGCTAAAACAATCCTTCTAGCTTTGCAAATCACCCAAGTTTTGCATGTGTCTCTGGGGCACCAAGAGCATACACAAGTGAAACGTTGGGATTGCTGATAAGGGAACAAGTAACACTGTAATTATCTGAGAATACTTAATATGTTGCCCTACCTATGTTGTGACTGAAAGGTAAGCTGTAAACACCTATTAAAACAGCACTATTATGTCCTACTATCCAATTTATCTTGTTTGTCACCTTTTAAATATTTTAATCTGAGAATTTTAAAAAACTGTCTCTGCTACTCTTACTCTTTGGCTGTAAACAGATTTGTTAAATATTTTATTTCTAACCCACCCATGAAGTTACATTCATTTACATAACTTAATGAAGGCTGCATTATTCATTGAACTTCTCATATAACATTTTTCATAAGACATTATTAAACAAGTGAAGTGAGCCAGTCTAGTAATGAGCCTTCTCTAAACTTGCTGCCAGTTATGTTTCCTTTCTCCTAATCTATCACTCTAATGGTTGCAACTAATAAACTTTTAGAATCTTTGCTGCTAATCTGTATATGTTTTGCATTGCGTGCTGGATGTATAACTTGACAGAGAATTTACAATACAAACCACCTGGCAAACAAAACTATCTGGATTAACAAATGCTATCCAAACCTCTCCACTCTTTTTTGTTAAAATATAGAAGACAACTACGTGTAACATAGTACCTTTAAGCTATAAATAACTAACTAATTTGGGGCTGGTACATACCCTGTTGAGCAGTATGTCCCAAACACAAGATTTGCGATTGCCTTTTATAATTTGAAAAACATTGCCAGTAGATTGAAGTTTGATTTACATGAATGTTCAGCAGAGACACAGCTTTGTATAGATCCTGTTAGACTGTTCTAGTAAAGGTGGTATGTAAAGATTTTAAGGTAAAGAAATCCTGCAGTGGGTTGCTTGCACTTGGGCTACTTAATCTGTATTTGGGATTAAGTCAAAATTAGTTGGATTTTCAGGGAGCCTAAGCAATGCAGCTCCCCTTGAGACAGATAACAAATTTTGAGAATTGATACCTCATAAAAATAAATTATAATTCTTAAAAAAAAAATATATATATGGATCTAGGGGTCTAATTTTATGCACATTATTTTTAAACAACTAGGGCGTGTTCTTTTATCAGCATCCACCCTGAACACCTCTGCCAATGTGTAGAATTTACAAAGCACAGCAATGTTCTGTTCTCAAAGATGACAAGATGCAGATTTGCAAAAACAGTTTTAAAAGCTTCCTATAGCACTTAGGAAAGTACCTCTTGAAAGTCAAGGATGAAATATTTTACGTATTATTAAGTATTTTTATTGGTACCTCTCCAAAAGTTATTCTAAATTGCTGACCAGAATAAAATAAGAAAACATACGATAGATTGAAATGGAGTAGAAAGAAGGACAACCTTTTTGTCAGCCTCTCATCTTGTAAGGGCCAGGAAAAAACTCCTGTAGCAAAGGCACAAAATAAAATAAAATGTCAGAAAAGTAAGTGGAAAACATTAAGTACACAAGGCTTCAAATGACACTGTTCCTTTAATGGGTACTTTCATTAACCAACAGAAAAAAATCCTTTCCCAGATCAACTGCTGAAAGTAACATGTCCTAGTTTCACTAGGACAAAATAAATACATGTGATCAAGTTATTTTTAATCAAGCAATATTTTATTTACCTCGAGTCTTCAGCATTCATTTGCACATTTTTTTTCTTACACATATAACCATTTTCAAGAGTCACTATTACCTCTTCTGACCTTACCTGGAAATACTATTGCCTTTCAATCAGGAATTGACTTATCAGGTAGCATTCCTCAATGTCAATTTACACCAACGTCATTTTTATTCAAGAATGCATATGACCGCAAGTTGTTAAGAACCACACATCTAGCATCACATAGACACTTCAGAAATTCTAAGCATGGGATATGCTGCTGGCTGGCAGGAGCTATTATTCATGTAGGTTTAGGAGAAGCATGGGTTCCAGTTACCCACCTTACCCTCACAGAAGAGCCAGCTTCCTATGTGTAAGTCAAGACTTTTTACTCTAGGACCAAAACATAGCATCTACTGAATCATATGCATTTTTTTTTGAGAGAGACATAGTCAGGTTAAGTAAAAGCAGGAATATGAAACACCTCAAAAAGGCCCAATTACAAGAAGGGAGTGAGTGCTCCCCACCAAATCTGGCTGGCACCAGTCACTTACAGTAGCACATGGTAAGACTCACAAAGCCGAAGTGAGAGCCTGGCTCTAGGAACTACCTGTCAGCAGCCATGCAGGTCCAAGCGGCAGCTTCCTCTTCATGCCTCCTCCATCTCCGCTGCAGCACCCCAGCACAAAATACTGCTAATGCCGTGAGCTGGGACAAGGACCCAGTCTGGCAGAAAAACAATGAGGGTTTGGTAGATAATTTTACAGTAAGTATAGTCCCTGGATCCAGCATAGTAAGAGGAGTAGGGGCTTAGGGGTGCGGGAGCTGGTCAACCCCTAAGCAGCAGCCACAGTCTCAGGGTATACCCATGCCAGCCACTGCTGAGCTGGCAAAGCTGCATAATCATACC
This sequence comes from Chlamydotis macqueenii, assembly GCF_036417535.1. Taxonomy (NCBI): domain Eukaryota; kingdom Metazoa; phylum Chordata; class Aves; order Otidiformes; family Otididae; genus Chlamydotis; species Chlamydotis macqueenii. Next base: position 22,540,950 of record NC_141562.1, read on the forward strand.
AGAGCTCACCTGAAACTGGTCTGCAGCCAGCATCTAAGCTGTCAAGATACAGCTGCGTAGAGGAGATTAGCAGGGGTTGTAAAACCTGCTCAAGAAGTTAGGCAAATATTTTAGCAATTAACCCACACTGAGCTCCGTATTACTGCAGCTACACTGCTACCATTTCTTGTTAAAGCTAACTCCAAGATGCCTAAATTACACAGCAGTGACAGACCATTTAACTACAGAGATAAATTATACAGGGGCAGTGCCTAACATAGGTTATGCTGTCATGATTTACAACAGCTGAGGATGTGCCCCCAGATGTCCAGACAAAATCAAATTAAGTACATGAATTTCTTTTCTCCAAACATAAAAGCCTTGCAAACCTGACTCAAAAATAAAAAAGGAAACAGAGAAACAGAGACCTTAGACTTAAGCTGTGAGTGTTCATATTCTCCAGGCACCACTTAGATTCCCATTCCTTATAAAAACAAAATATAAACTAAAATGATATGAAGATCATGCAAAAAGTTCCCACATAGAAAATATTTCAATTAAAAATACATAAAACATGTAACGAATGTCAACATCTATTTGGATTTCTATAATGTTTTCATGTTAAGGAGGAAAATGTTAATAAGGAATACACAACAAGAGCCTTGCCGCTCTCTAGACTTCAGGATCACCTCCAAATTGGAATCAGGGTTTGCAATATTCCACTACTATATTGATAATAAAGGGGTCTTAGACTGAGATTATTTATCAAATCCCTGAAAAGCATAATAGTACAGGAGGTTTGCATGGTAAAAATTATTTAAGATTTTAAACATTGCCAAGAAGAGTCGGGCACAATCTAAAAAGACTGTATTTTGGATTTTAAGACTATAAAAAACTAATATTAAAAAGTCTTGATAAGTACACTCATTTTTATATGTAGGTTGTGTCTGAGGTCTTACATTATGTATTTAAAATGCTAGCTGGAAACACATCAAATATATTACAGAAATACTCCTTTTTAAAAAATCCAAAACCTTATAGATGCTATTAAACACCCGCAGCAATTTTGAGCAACGTAACTCCATCCTTTATTTTTACCTTGAGAGAACATAGTGAAAAAGTGACTGTTTTCCAGAAGCAAACAAAAAATTCAATTAGTCTATATGGTTCTGTAAGTGTTCACGACACTGAATTACATTGGTTTACTTTGTAGATGTTTATAGAAACAGCCTATGTTGTTTGACTTTTGAGGGAAGACTAATAGGTGTAGTAATGGGGAGAGCACAAAAAACCTTATGGTTAAGCCAAAACAGGGGTCATGCCTAGGGCATTTTATCTGTCCTGCTTACACACCCCCAGGGCATTGCATCTCAACAGTTGATTCCTTGTTAATCAATTCACGTTAGTGCCTGCCTTTTAGTTTTCACTTTGCTGAATTCCAGGAAAGAAGTTCTTAAACCAAATGCATGCTCTATCTCTGACCTAGGCAGAGCTGTCACACTGCAAGAAGAAATTGCAGCAGATTTTATTTGCTCTACCAGCTGATAAGAGACATCTTCATAAGTAAAGATTCATAGTCAGCAGACTCAACACAGCAAGATCCAGTGGTCTGTTTACACAGGTCAGCACTAATATGGCAGGAGAGGACCTTGATGGAATTTTTCTTTCTCTACCTATTTTCTCTAGCTACAGAGAAAGACTAATGCTACACATTATTCTTCTGCTTCCCTTTACTTTCCAGTTTACTATGTCTCAAGATTGTACGCTTGATAAAGAGACCTGTAGCACTTGCTGTAACTCCATACCGTTCTCAGTGAGTGTGTATATTTTTGCACTCTTCTTGCCACTTACAGGCTAAAACTTACAACAATTTGCTATTCACAAGTGAGAACCACATTGGGGGTGGGAGGCAGGGGAGTTATGAGCATAGAAATAGCAAATAGCTCATTCACAAAAGCAGATCTGACTTCACATCCAAACCCTTTAGACCTGCAGGTTAAGCTACTCTCTAGCATACACACAGCTCTTCATACAGAGGATCATAAAAAATAAACTTTATTATCAAACTTAAAATTCACACATTAAACAAAATCTAGACACAAATAATACTGAAAACATTCTCAACCAACCATTTTAGGTAATTTGGATGAGTCGCTAGTTACCATTGTTTCAAATGCCTTTAAGAATATTTAATACACACACCATCGTGAAATGTCTTCAAATGCTTAGCTGGCCAGCTTTCAGTAAGATTTTTAAATAGGGGAAAACTTATTTCTATAGAAATAACATTATCTAATTATGAATCAGAGACCCATAATCGTAGTGCTTGGGGGAAAAAAATATCATGGCTTTTTGAAATATTTAGAAGACATAAATAACTATTGTACATTTACAAGTTTAAATATTTAAAGGCCTTTGTTACTATAAAAAGTTACTATGTACATAATTAGATGCTATATAGAAATCCCGCTGGAGGCAAATGTTGAGCTCAGATTTGGCCGCTGAAACCTATGAATTTGGTAGGCAGATTGTCCACAGGGTACACTATGGGGCCCGTTTTCATTGTAGGAGGTCCATTCAGCAGCTGCCAGTCACAGCTCCGAGCCAACTCCACTGTAAATATTTTTAGAAGGACTTTTGCAAACTCTTTGCCCACACAGCTCCTCAAGCCCCCACCGAAAGGAATGAAACTGAACCTAGAGGAATCCTCTGGAGATGGAGACATGAAGCGATCCGGGTTAAATTCATCCTTGTTGGTAAAGAGATCTGCCACATCGTGGGTATCACAGATACTGTAAATAACATTCCAGCCTTTAGGGATCTGGTAACCCTATCAAAAGAAGAGAAAGGAGACATGAAGCACCTTGCTGTGTTAAATAAGACGAAGTGTCAGCGCGGGACACATCATCGGTGCACCCCAGTTCCCCTCCTGGCTTCGGGCAGCTCACTCTAAGGCAGACAGGCTATGTGAATGCACTGGCACTTTGCAGCTCTGCTGAGGAGTGGAGCCCAAGCCCCGCTTACATTTAGCTCAAGAGTCTTGAGTGCAATTCGAAATCCTCCAGGAACAGGAGGGCTCAGCCTGAGGGTCTCTTTGATGACACAGCCCGTGTACTTCAGCTGCTCCAAGACCTCCATGTCCAGCTGCTTCTCTTGGTTGGGACTGCACAGTAACCCCTAGAAAGCAAGATGCTACCATGGCTTTTATGAAGCAGGTGGCCAGGGCTCCCAGCACTGCAAAGCAGCTAACCCTCAGTGAGTGATGTTTCCCTGCCACCCCCTAAAAGTAGGGGACCACCTCGGTCGAGGAGAGCCCTGTCTGGGACATCTCTCCTTTCCCGTGCCCAATCCTGTGAAATAGCTCCGGGGAAGACACACACCTTCAGCTGCAGCTCTTTCCTCACTTTCTGCAGGACATCATGGTGCAGCCCTAGGAAGGCTATCAATGATGTGGCAGCGCTAGCAGTGGTTTCATGGCCTCCAAACAGCAACTCTGTGGCAGACTCCTTCAGCTCCTTACACAAAAGGCAGAGGAGGGATAAAACAGGTCTTGAGCATAGTATCTCCACCAGGCCCCCTCCACCTCCACAACGCTGCACATCGCTCCCAGGCTGTGGAGCAGATACCCGCAGGCCAGGATGGGGGGGGGCGGGGAGGGGTGCTCAGGCTCCCTGGGGACATGGCCCTGGTCCTGTGCTCCCCATCCAACAGCCTGGTTGCAGCCTCTGCACCGCAGTGCACTACACAAGCTGATTTGTGGCATGGGGAGAGGGGACTGTGCCTCCTGCTCTCTCCTTTTGGTCCCAAAAGATAAGTGTGCTGCTGACAGAGGGGCTGAGGGAAAGGCATGAATCTGGCGCTGGAAGCCTCACCTGCATGTTGAGCTGCTCCCCGTTGCTCTGTGTGTGCTCCATCAGCAGCTGCAGCACATCCTTGTAGCCGCCCTCAGGCTCCTTGCGGGCCATCTTGGCGCGGATGTTCTCCTCGATCTTGGCGTGGATGATGTTGCGTGCCCGCAAGCCCTGACCGAGCAGCAGGGAGAGAAGCATGGGGGCTCGGGCCATACCGACATCCCGCCCCTCCGCTGCCCTGGAGGCAGGGGCACCCCCACCGGCGTGCCGAGAGCCTTACCCGGTAGAGCCCGCTGAAGGGCACATCGATGGGGAGGGAGAAGAGATTGCGGATCATCTCCTCGAAGGCCTCCACCAGCTGCTGCTCGCCGTCGGGGCTGGCCTGGCGGGGCTGGAAGCCCAGCAGGATCCTCATGGCGATGCGAAACATGAGGCGCTTCACCTCGGGGTACACCAGCAGGCAGGGCCCGGCGGAGCCCAGCCACCGCGCCAGGCAGGCGCTCACCTCCTCCTGGATGACGGGCACGTAGTGCTGCAGGGCGTCCCGGGAGAAGGCCCGCATGATCACCTGCCCGGGGGTACGAGGAGGAGGAGGGAGGAGGAAGGGGGGGACACAGGCTCAGCGGCCGCGCCCGGGGCGGCCGCACCCGCTCCCCACCCGCCATCGGGGCCGTACCTTTTTGCGGTGCTTGTGCTGCCCGTTGTGGAGGTTGGAGAGGCAGCCCGAGCCCAGGATGGTGCGCACCGAGGCCGGCCACTGCACGGAGACGAGCCGGTGCTCGCCCAGCAGGATGTGCCGCACGTTCTCGGCGCCCATCACCCGCACCGTGGGCCGCCCGAAGAGGTGAGTCTTATAGATGAAGCCGTATTTCCTGCGCTTCATCTGCAGGAATTTCCGTCTCTGGACAGGGGACGGAATAATAAAATCAATTTAAAAAAAAAAAGAAGCAGGGAGAGCAGCTCTTTCCCACCTGGGCACGGGAGCCCGGCGAAGCCGCCACTCGCCCCCCGCCCCCGCAGCCAGAGGAGGAGCCGAGCTGCTTCCCGCAGCACTGCCCGGCCTTACCTGCAGCACCATCTGCAGCGTCTCCCCGAAGAAGGGGAGCCCCATGGTGCCCGGGGGCAGCGGGAGCGGGCAGCTGGGGTCGCGGCTGCTCACGCAGTACAGGTCCCAGAGCTTGACGGCGGCCAGGAAGAGCAGCAGGGGCAGCAGGAAGGTGCACAGGGCGCTGGCGACCAGGGCGGAGAAGCCCATGGCGGGGGATGGTGTCCAGCCCGACCCCCCCGGGAGCTCCGAGTGCGCGGGCCGCGCTCGCCGCCCGCCGCCTTTTATACCCTTCCCAGGTTGCTGCCCACTTTACCTCCGATAAATTAGTTCACCCAAAGTTCATCTTTAATTGCGGCTTGCAGCCTGGCTCCTCCCCCCGAAATCTTTAACTATTTGTTTGGCGCGGCGCATCCTGCCCTCGCAGACCGCCGCCGGCCAAGGAAAGGTGCTGCCGGCGCGGTGCGGAGCGAGCCCCGGGCTGCCGCCGTCGGCAGCTGACAGCCGGGGGCCGGTCGCCTCCTCGGATTTATCGTCCGTGCTCGTGAGAGACCAGCTGGTTCCGCCGAGGCAGAGAAATGCCCCGCTCCAGCACCCGGAGACACCGACCCCCGGGGCAGCTCCCCGGACAGTGCCAGTGCGCTCCGCGGAGCCCCTTCGCCCCCCCCGCCGCTGTCGCCGGGCTGAACGGCGAGCGAGCGGAGCCGGGAGAAGCTGTGCCGGGGGCCGGACGGGGCGGGCGCTCTCCCCGTGCTGGGGGAGCCCGGTGCCCCACCGAGCATAGCCGCAACCGTGCCGCCGCATCAGCGGAGGAGCCTCGCTGTCCGCCGCTTCACCCCGAAAGGTCCGGGTTGTATTTCTGCCCGGCCGCGGAGGAAGGAGCCGCGGGCAGCGGAGTCCGTCTCAGCCTCCCGATGCAGGTTCAAGCGCGGGTCACCGAGGGAAAGGGAGGTGAGCGCGGAAAGGAAACACCCAACCCGCCGGGGCCAGCTCCTCTCCCCGGCATCCGCTGCCCGCCCTTGCCCCGGGGGCTCGCCGGCATCCCGGGGCCGTCGGGGCTGCCGCGGCCGGGAAGAGGCGCTCGGCACCGGCCGGGCACCCCCCGGGAGGCGGCGGGCAGGCATCGGGAGCTGCTCTCTGGGAAGGAGAGACCAGGCGGACTCCGGCCAGGCGGGGCTGTGGGGAGGGGGCTGCGGGGAGGCTGCGCCCGCTGGGTCCCGGTGCAGGAGGCGCCGTCGGGGGGACGCGGCCGCTGGGGAAGGGGCGGCCGGCGCGGCGCGGAGCCGCGGAGGGAGGGATGGGGCGGTGGAGCGCTCCACTGGGCAGGGCTGCTACCCGTAAACTGTCGTGCTCGCTTTCTCAAATTTTTCTTTCCATTTTTTTTTTTTTTTTACTCTTCCATCCCTGTTACTTTTGCTTTCTTGCTCCCAGACAAGCTCAATAAACGCTGGAAGTTGTGTGTGTGCTTGTGTGGGAGGGGGGGAGACGTCACTGTTAATTATTATTTTTCTGACAATCAGCGCATCACGCGGAACCCTCCCTCCTCTTACGATGCCTTGCGGGAACCGGGCTCCCGCCTCCGCCGCCCCTTGTCCAGGAGGGACCCCCCCGCCCTCCCGGGAGTGCCCCCTCGGGCGCGAAGCCCCCCGGGCACGGCGCGGCCCGGCCGGCGGTGGCGGGGAGCGGCGGCCGCGCCCTGACCCGCTGCTCTCCCCTCGCTGACCTGCTTGTGACCTACAACACGGACCGTGACATCTGCGTGAACCCGGCCGGCAACCGCGCCAAGTTCACTGTCTATCAAAATAACGAGATACGGTGGCCTGAGCACCGATAATTGCCACAGGAAGGCTTTATTATCTCCCCAGCTGTGTATTCTGCAGCCACCGGCTCGAAAAGAATCAAATGGTAAAGAGTGAAAGGGATAATTAAAAACATCTTGGAAGGAGGTCAAGAAATTAACAGCCTAATATGAACAAACTTTGATTACAAGTAACAATTATTACACTTCATTTGGAAATGCTCGTGTTTATCTGCAAACGAAATCAGTTTCAAGTCTTTTTTTTCTCTTTATTTTTAAACTAGATTCATGTTACATTTTTCAGCCGTTGCCTATAGGGCTTGTTAGTGCTCGGGGTAATTTTGAAGTGTGCTGCTGGAGCAGCCCTGGCCCTCCCGCACCCGGTGCTGGGCGCTGCAGGCCCAGCCCTGCCCGCAGCCGAGCCCGCGTCGCCTGCGGGTCACAGCCACGCCAGCAGCTCCTGCTAATGACAGTTAGTCATCGCCACTCGCAGCCACCACCTACTGATTTCGCCTCTGATAGCCAGAGAGATTCACCTTTCAGGACAAGGTCGCGAGGGGCAGAGGCTCTGGTTCACTCCAGGGTCGACCTGCCAACAGCACTTAACTCAGCCCTGCACTTCGACCTCTTCCAGATTTGACCTGTCACATTTGGGAGCCACATTTCTGCCTCAGGTAGTGTTGTGCTCGCTGCGCAGCCCTCTGACAGCTGATGGCAGCGCGTGCCCCGCTGCAGTGCCCCAGCACGGATGCACAAGAGGGACCAGCCAGGGTGAGGCTGCTTTTAGCCTGGCACTGAAGCAGGACAAGAACTGAGATTCAGGGGGCAGGGGAGATCTCCAGAGCGTTTCCAAAGGGACTTTATCCTCATGTCACACTTCTGCCCTCGCAGGTCAAGCTGCTGCTGGTTTTTCACCCAGAGCACACCAGGCCCAGGATGCACTGGAGGGACAAGGCGATGGTTTCCCCAGTGCTTCCACACAGGACGCGTGACAGTGGGGAGCAGAGGTGAAGCTGAAAGCAGCTTATAAACATGTTGCAGTGGGGCAAGGACCTGGGTCCAGCTCTACTCTCAGTGCAGAAGCAACAAGACTCACTTCATTTCACATGGGAGGGAAATACCCTGTGTCTCGGTGAGGCAGGTGGTACTGAAAAGCCACCTAAAAAGGTCCCTCAGCACCCAAGCACCACCTCCTGTCCCGGCACTTTCCCTGGCAGAACCGGGCTGCAGGAGGTGACATGGTCACTCTGCCCAGCCAGCCACTGTGGGGCCTGGATCACCTTCCAAATGCCCCCTCTGTGATGTGAACAAGCATCATCAGGAACAGGAGACTTTCTACCACAAATCAGACATACTCACAAATGTCAATTTTTTAAATGGTTATTCCTCAAAGCCCCCTCCCCTGCTTCAGTCTGCTCCTGTGGTGAGGCTGCGGCTGGGGGGATCCCAGAGAAGAGCTTCACAGCAGACCCTGAGCAGCAGCACCGTGCTCAGGGACAACACACACAGCTACTACTACTGGGTGAATGAGACACGTCCTCTTTGTGCCGGCTGTAATGGGAAGTGCAGGAATGAGATTAAATACTTACACTAAAAACCACTTTACACCCTATTGTTCTAGCTAAAGCTGATGCTGTGGATTGGGCTGCCCCATCTTCTCTCTTTTTACATCTAAAAAGCTATGATATGCCCCATGTTCATTCTGCCTCTCCTATAACACACCCACAGGAGAAAACCTTGGGACAGAAAAGCTCTGGGAGGCTTAGCTGTGGGCCTGGGCACTTTGTTCCACATCCCTGGTGGCTGGGGACCTGCATGGGGCAGGGGCTGGCTGAGCCCCCGTGGGAGGGGGGGCTGAGGCTCTCCTCGCTGCTCAGGGGCAGGACTCTGCAGGACCCTCCCTACTGGCTTGCATACCAGGAGAGGAAGGGGGGAAAAAAAACCAACAAAAAAAAAACCTTTAGGGTTTTGCTCTGCAGTGACCCAGTGCCATACGGAGCCTGGGGCAGCAGAGATGTGCCCCCGGAGCAGGGAGGGGCATCGAGGCTGGGGCTGAGGGGGGCAACACACCTCTGGCTCAGGCCTCCCTGCCGTGGCTGGGCTGCAAGGGGTGGAAGTAGAGCTGCAGCCCATCATCAATGGGGTGCACGATGGGCACGGTCTGCATGGCAGGGTAGCCAGGGGTAGCCAGCTCCCAGCGGGCTGTGCTGACCAGCTCGATGGCCAGCAGCTTGAGGATGGCCTGTGCCAGCTCCTTGCCGATGCAGCTCCGCACGCCGCCGCCAAAGGGGATGTAGTGGAAGCGTCCTGTGGTCTCTGTCTGGGTGGCACCAAAGCGGTCGGGGTCGAAGCTGGCAGGGGGACTCTGGTAGACAGCAGCTGTCTCATGCGTGTCACGGATGCTGTACATGACGCTCCAGCCCTTGGGGATCTGGTAGCCCTGTGGGAAGGAAGAGGAGAGGAGGGGAGCGTTAAGTACCTGTGCAGCTGGCTGTGCTAGCGGAGGGTGAGCAGAGGGTGCTGGGGACAGCCCCACCATTTTGCTCATCTTCTCCACAGCTCCTCTCCCCGGCCCAGCTGGGACCCACGGAGGTTGCTGCGTGCCACCTTCCCCTGAGCTGGACACGGGGTGATGGGAGGTAGTGGCAGGCAGCAGCTCCCTAGCAGCCCACCAGTGTGTGAGGCACTTACATCCAGCTCAAAAGTCTGCAGCGCCGTCCTGTAGCCTCCAGAGACAGGGGGCAGCACCCGCAGCACCTCCTTAATCACACAGTCCAGGTAGCGCAGGCGGCTCAGCTTCTCCAGGCTGATGTCTGAAGGGCAGCGACAGCTCTGCCCCGGCGGTGCCTGGAGCTGGGAGCCAGCATAGGGACTGCTCTGGGTGAGAGTGGACTCTGGTGGGGCAGGGGACTGGGGGGAACCTTCCTCTGCTGGGCCTGGGGGCTGGCAGGCATCTTCGGCCATGGGGAGGAGAAATGGCTTCTCGCTGTCCCTGCTGTGGGTGGTCAGGGTGTCCAGGCAGGGTCCCGGAGGGCAGCGCTCGCACTGCTGGTACAGCTCATGGTCCATCAGCTCCTGCCTTATTTTTTCAATCACTGCGGGGTGCTTCAGTAGCAGGAGGATCAGAGAGGTGCTGGCACTAGCCGTGGTGAAAAAAGCTGCAAATATGAGCTCAATCGCTGACTCCTGGGAGAGGAAGGAAGGTGATAAGTTTGAATGCCATTTTAAACTGGTCGTGATTGAATTTTCAGATTGTTCCCATCTTTTGCAGGTTCTGTCCCTGTGCAGAGGGCCCTGCCCCCTCTGCTCTCCACAAACCTGCACCCACCCTTGGGCTGGCAGGGACCTAAACAAGACCCCCTTGTTCTGCCATTTCTGTACGAACTGGACATCCACTTGCCAAGTGACTGATGCAGAAACACAATTGACACAAATATACATCACCTCCAATCCAGCTCCTCTGAGCTTTTCTCCCAAGATGTACAATTTTTAACAAGCACTTTAACATGAGTTTTAGCATACTAGGTGAAGTTCACTTCAAGCGTTATGTTTTTTACCTTCATCTACCAGTTTGCCCTTGCACCCAGCTTTTACCTTTCTGCTCAGCCAGGTTCATAAAGGTTGCATGTTTATGCATAAATCCTAGATGCCCTGGCAGCTGAAATGGGTTGCATTTAATCTATTTCCAGTTGTAACTGACCATTTGTTTGTCTAGGAGGGGACTCAAACCAATGGAGTTGAAAGCAGAAAGACCCCCTCGCTGTAGCAGGTCAGCCTGGGAGATGCTGTAGCTGTCAGGGAGCTCTCCTGCAGGGATGCACATGCCAGGCAAAGGGCTTGCCTGCTTTTCAAGCTTTATGGACTGAAGCACAGCAGTGTTCCTCCAAGTTAGGAGGTTAACCAGCTCAGACGGATCACAGCACAGTCAAATCCATAATCCCTGCCTTGTCCTGGCTCACTGATCCCCACGCAGCCTCCCAGTCTTTCCAGGACTGTCCGCAGAGTCTGTACGGCATGGTGCATGCCAAGTTGCTACTGGCTATTTGCAGTGCCTGTCATAAACTTTTGGAAAAAACTTTCCAAAAGTTAAGGGTTGCCCGGAGCTGAGTCACAGCTTGTCACATCTCTGACAGCAAACGTAATGCTCAGACTCACAGCAAAAAACTTACTTACTCTGAAAGTGCCAGTGGCTCTGCAGCACCGGGCTGGGAGCGCTGCGGCCCGAGGCCAGACCCAAAAGCCAGGGGGGAAGCCCGAGGGAAGAGCACAGGACCTGCCACCCTGGGAGGGGCTGGGACCCAGCCGGTGAGCCCTACAGAGCACTGACGGCTCCAGCCCAGGGGCAAAGGCCCCAGGGAAAGAGAGCAGTTTCCTTTCACACAGCCATCTGCCTGGATTTTAAATTGTTCTGACACAACCAGTTTCTGGTGAGGTGGAGCCAAAAACCCAGGGAGGGACACCTGAAGCCTGAAGGTACCTGGAGCCCAATCCGGTAAGGTCAAAGGTAATGTAACAAGGATTACTCTTTGCTGCTGTCCCCAGCGCCATATATTGGCTGGACTGGAGGCTTCTGCCAAAGTGCAGCTCTCAAGGGCATCTTTCAGCTGAAACAAAACCTCTGAAATAACAGATCCCTGTCGACCCCTATCACACCTCCTGCAGGCGTTAGCAGGAATTTTTACATTCACAAGGTAGCAGATCCAGATGAAAAGAAACCTCTCAGTTCCACCACTTGCAATTAAAACCCAAGACATTTCAACGCAATGCGAGGCATTTAGGGCAGGCTTTGCGATTTGGAACACCAGCCCTTACGGTTCCCTGCATCAGCCTCTGGCAGTGCTGCTGTGTAAGTTGTGGCACCGGTTCTGACTTTCCCTCCTTGCTTTTACAAGGTGAACATAACCGGTGACTGGGAGAGAGCATCTTCCCACAGCTTCACCAGGATCATCCCTGTGCTACAGCCCGACTCCCCATCCTGGGAGGCAGGACCAGCAGCGTAATGGTTCCACCCAGCCAGTAACAGCTATGTTACATAAGATTTTTTTTTTTTTAATCCTTCCAAGATTTTAAATGTTTTAAAACAGTACTTTTGGCAAAGTGATATCTTTTTAATGACCTCACATTTCAAGGGTCCTGCTGAGTTCATGCCAGCAGTGGAAAGCACGGTGTATTTAGAAAAGTTTCTGGGAAAATGGTCCTTCAAAATCATTTGAACAAAAAGCACATTATTAACTAGTGTGTGCCAGTGTCTGGAGTGTCTCTCAAAGTCAGATATATCCCTGAGACAGCTTTGGAGTTTTTACCCCATTACACCGTTTCACTGGATGAGTGCTCTGCTACTGTTTTATTAGAGTGGAGAATATTGCCACACTTGCAAGCATAGGCGGTTTGGTTTGCAAGTCATTTTGTTAAAAACAGGTAAGGTAGATATTTTCTAACTGTAAAGATACAGGCCAGCATATGATATACTATCATTTGAGTCAGCTGGCCCAAGGTGACTGCCAGGTCACTGCGCGTTATGTTTAATATCCTGTCATTGCTACTGTTAGCGTCCATTTGTGGTCAGAACAAGGGACACTATGAGAGACCATCTAATTGTTTGTGTGTAATATCCATGTGAATACTAACAGGGATTAATCAATCTTAATCAACCACATTTTTAATTTGGCAATTAAAAAAATAATTATAATAAACCCCATTCTATTAGAATAATAGAATAAAGAATTGTAATAAAATTACTTTAAGAATGTGTGCTAATTCTGACCTGTAAAGTCTTTCAAATATTTTCAATTTAGAGATTCCACTTTTACAAAATATTTACAAACCATTTGTCTTTAGATAGTAAAACTATGTATGTTCATTACTTTTAAACTATAGTCAGCTGCTGTAGCCATGCAAAACTGCTTCAAAACTTGTTATATAAATGCAGCATCATCTGTCATTCACTGACACCAAGTGACCCAGAGCTATGAATGATGCAGTACTAATGACTTTTTTTTTCCCAAGATCTTTGGGAAAATACTCTTCACATTCAGTTGGCAGTTTTGGCTCACTAAGGACTACTGGGTTCATCCCTAAGTCACAGTCATGCATCATGTTGCATCATAGCAATCCACAAACTAGATGATCTAATTAATGACGAGGTGACAGAGAATGATCTGGAATCCATCATTCCATCCCTGGACCCATTTTGATGTATTGTCTCAGGGACTTCTGGGCTCGCAGCCCCAAGGACATGATCTACACGCTGCACTATGCTAGATGCTGGGGGAGGTCTGAGGAGCACACGATCGCTCCAAATATTTCCAAGATAGTATCGATCTTGGAGGTTACCGAGTGCGCGCAGACATACAGAGCCTTAGCACAGCCACGTAACCTTAACAGCACCCTCCGTCAGGCGGAAGCCCGGCAGCCATCAAGAGGAAAGGTGGAAGAGGCATTTGTTCCCATTTTAAATACCAGCTCTCTTCTAATAAAAAGAGACACAGTCCTACCAGAGCATATAAAGCATGGCGAGTCCAGGCTCTCTCACTTGCGCTGGAGACGGTGTCCTCAGAGTTGGTAAGAGGAGGGCAGGGGCCAGTGGCTGGTGGTGGGTCCCTGCACAGCGTTCCTCCTGCCCCTCAGCCCAAGTCCCTCAAACAGCCACCAAGTCAGAAGGGACACTGCAAGGGAGGGGTCTCCTTACCTTTAGCTCCTGCATGGTGAATTCTTTGCCATGCTCCTTGGCACTGTTTATTATGAAATCCAGAGCATCGCTGTGATCTTCTGGGTTGCTTCTCTGCAGTTTTTCCTGTATAGCCTTCTCCATGAACTCATGTAGCATGTCCCGTGCTTTGATTCCCTGCGGGAGGCAGACACAGTTCAGGGGAGTCTTAGGAACTGCCCCCCTCTCCAGAGAGACCGGGGGACCCCAAGTGTGGCAATCCTTAATCCCACGATCTGTAACAGCAAGAACTGCTTAATCTGTTGCCCAGCCCCAGAGCCTTGCAAGAGGCAGCAGTTTGGGGAAATTTTGTGGCCTTGTTGTTGTGAATCAGATACGACAAGTCCTAAGAAACACTCTGAGAGGAAAAGACAGCAGTAAACCCATGGTCCCGAGTCCAGAGGCGTCTGCACAAAACAAACCCATGGTCGTGTCAGGTCCAAAAGAAACTTGTCCAGGGGGACAAGAAGAGGTAACTCAATAAAACTGAGTCGAAACGCCAAGACACATCTGACATAGGAACAAATGAGTGGCTTTAGCAGGGTATAGTAGATAAAGATGCATTAATCACATCCAGCTCATCTCCAGTTGCGTTGCACTCCTGTGCAGCAGAACACTTGGGTAAAATCTTAGCAAATCAAGTGAGAAGCAATCTCTTTGCAAAGTGAGATGGAGTGTGTGGCTCTGTATCAAGATGCCTCCTGCGAAAGCCAAAAGGACCATTTGGAAAATGGCCATGACCATATGTTGGGAAGAAGAATCAAAGGCTGAGAACTGAGGTGGGAAGGACCGGACAAAGGAAACAGGACAGCGAGCCAAGGGGAAGACAAGGGGACCTAAATACAAGTTGAAGATGCTGGTCTGGGGCCAGACAGGCTGTGGCTGACCTGAGAGAAGGCAGAGGTGGGAGGTGAAAGCTCACAATGGTGACAACTTGCAAAGGGAAACCAGACAGGAAAAACAAGAGCTTTGAACTGATGGAGAAGAGCAGCAGGGAGGCTGGAGGAGAACTGGGACTGGCTGGGTGAGGTGAACTGGTGGGGCAGAGCTCACAGTGGAAACAAGAGATTGGGCAAGACCTGGCTAAAAGGGGCAGGAGACTGAGCTGTGGCAAGGGTGGAGAACCCAAAGCCAGAGGAGGGACCGCACACTGAAATGGGACAGGAGAGGTGGGACATGGGACTGGTACCTAGAGCTGAAGTGCAGGGAGGCAGTCAAAGAAGGGCAGGACAGCAGGGAAGAAACTGCTGGTTGAAAGAGGCAGAGCAGACTGTGCCTCTGCTGTGTTCCCCTCCAGGTCCCCTCGTTGTCTCTCTGCTGCTGGGAGACAAGTGACCAAGGACCGTAAGAGGGCCTGAAGTCCTCAGCTTGCCTGAGTTGTGCAGGGAGCACCCTGCTGTGCCCACCTGCCTTTGTGCACGTGTCCACAAACCCCTCTGCCGTGGGCTGACGTGGGTCCAGGCGGGATGAGATGGGACAGGACCAGACATGACAGACTAACCAGAGCCAACACAGGCAACACATGGGCTGAGGGAGGAGAGGAGCCCTGCACTGCACAATGAACTGGAGCCAGCACCAGGAGGTGCTGGAAGCCAACCAGGAGCAGGTGAGAAGTGCAGAGAGAAGGGGAGATGGCTGGGGTGGGCAAGACACCAGGCTCCCAGACCTGGCATGGGATGCTGCAGATGTTCTGGCCCACTGGAAGTGCCCCTTGGCGGGCCTGGGGAGAAGGGGGTCTGTGCCGCCAGGGCCTGGGCCCCTGCCTCCAGGCAGAGGGAGTGGGGCAGGCGGGAGTACCTTGCGCAGCCCGCTGAAGGGTATGTTGAGGGGCAGAGAGAAGAGGTTCTCCACCAACTGTTCAAAAGTTTTGGCCAGGTCCTTGAACTGCTTTTCCTCCAGGCGGAGTCCCAGCAGAATCTGAGCTGCAATGCGGAAAGTTAAGGTTTTAGCGGAGGAATAAACTGCGATGGAGCCTGGCTCCATGCACCAGCCCCGCAGCTCCCAGCTCACGACCTTCTGGATCCGCGGCAGGTAGCTCTCCAGGGCGGCGCGGCTGAACACTCTGGCCAGGATCTAGGAGGAGAAGGGGGGAACAGAGGCAGGTGGTTAAAGTGGGGTGCCTCACGTGCCACCGAGACCTAGGCCTGGGCTGCGTGCCCTGTCAGGACGGTGGCTCGGCTCACCTTGCGGCGCTGGCGGTGCACGTCGCCGATGGAGCCAAGCAGGGTGTGGGAGCCCAGGATGATTTGGGTGCTCTGGGGCCACTGCGTGCTGACCAGCGTGTGCTCGCCCAGCAGGATCTTGCGGATGTTCTCAGCGCCCGTCACCCGCACCACCGGCCGGCCCAGCAGGTGAGTCTTGAACACGTTGCCGTACCTCTCCCGCCGAGAGCTGTGGAAGCGGGAGCCCTGGGGACGAGCTGTGGATCAGCCGAGGGCTCCCGTCAGCCCCTTCCCACCCCGTCCCCGTCCCCCTGCCCCTTACCTGGAGCAGCCAGTGCAGGGTCTCCCCAAAGAAAGGCCAGCCCATGGAGCCCCGGGGCAGCGGCAGGGCGCTGGTGCGGTCCCGGCTGAGGCTCCAGCGCAGCGCCCACAGGTGCCTGCCTAGGGCGAGCAGCAGCGCCAGGGCCAGCAGCGCCAGCACCGCCGCTTCGGGCCCGGAGAGCCCGGCCGGCATCCTCCCGCCCCAGGAGGGGGGCTCGGGGGGCGGCCCCGGCGGCTGTCAAACGCGGGGGCCGGGCGCCCCGCGACTGCGCTGCGGGCGGCAGGCGCTCCTCGGCTGGCCCTGCCGGCTGCTGCCCGCTCGCCTGCTGCTGCCGGTTCGCCCCTCGGCCACATTTATATAGATATTGGCTACTTACGCCCGATCCACCTTCGGAGATGACGTCTCCGCTGCATATTTAAGCAGCGCGGCCAAGTGCGGTGATTGGAGCGGGAGAAGCGGGGAGAGCGACGGAGGGGCGCGGGGAGGGCGGCCAGGGCAGCCCCCCCTCCTCCTCGGGGCTGGGGGCCCAGTGTCCCCCTCCAGCTCCCCCGACGGCGCCCCCCCTCCTCCTCGGACCACCCCCCCTCCCGCCGTCGGGGGAAGACAGCGAGGCCCGGCCCGCGCTCCTCCGGCCCGGGGACCGCCCCAGCCCCGCTCCGCGGGCGCAGCCTTGCCCGGTCGCCCCCGCCGCCCCACAGCACGGCAGGGATCCCGCAGCCCCCTGTCCCGCACCCCGCCGCCGGGGCCACCCGGACCCCCGCCCGCCTGCCCCGGGCGCAAATACCAAAGGGCGTACAGGTCTCAACAAAACCCGGTCTCAGGGGCGCTCAGTGTTTGAAATTAAACAGGAATACGGGTGAGGTTTATATTACTGTATTTAGGCCGTCAATAACTTAAAAATACAGCGAAAAAATGTACATCATTTTTACACGTTCCATTTGGTTTGTATTTGTTAGACATTCTCTTTGTGTCCAAAAGAGCCAGGAGGGGACAGTGCAAAGAGCCCGGCCCTGCAATGAGATGCTGAGGGCCGGGCCGGGTCTGGCTGCAGAAAACCCATACTGACAAACAGATGCGGCACGAAACCAGCAGTGGCAAATCTACTCCTTACTGCAACCTGGGGAAGGGAACCCGGGACCTTACAAAAGTACACAGTTAGAAATAGTAACCCTGAGGAACAAAACCAAACCAGAACAAAATGTCACATTATAAAGAACTCAAATGGTTATTTACATTCACAACCTCAAGATTAAACCCTTTTGGAGAACAAAGCCTATAAGCCCTAACGCTAAATAAATATCAAGTCTAGTTCTCAGGTAGTTTTCAAAGGTACTGAAAATCAGAAGATTTTTTCATACCTTCAGACTACAAAATCTGGTATACAAAATTATGTCCAATCACTTTAAGGCTAATATACATTTAACGCAGGAAAACGATAGGCAGCATCTGAAACGCAAGTATTTCAATGCTTAAAAACCATTAAATTAGGATTCATCCAGAAAACAGCAACTAAGGGATTGTTTCTCAAATAATTCCTACCCGGAGCAAAATTTGGGACACCATGTCTACAGATATTTAAATAACGTATTTACAGTTTGGCTGTTCCATGTACAATACAGCTGAGCTGGTTTTTATTGTACAGTCTCAGTTTTCACCATTTGTTTACAATATACAAAATAGTATTCGATCCATTAAAAATACGTACAAATAATTGTTTGCTGAAGACTCCGTGTACAAGCCATCTACTGCATTTTTCCTTTACTTGGTCAAACGAGTGTCCTAACCGACAGCACTGTTTATTTAGTAGAAATAGCGCCTAAGAAATACCTCTTGGCATAATGAGATACCGTCGATTGAACAGGCCTATGTATGCTGGGACATGCCATTCACTAAACTCCTAAGTTGCTTTACTACAGTCTCTATTAGCTTCTGCTTGTCACGATCGTTCTTCCTAAACTGAGCAAAAATGTTGTTCTTTTTGCTAGCGTCTTTCATTCTGGAGAAATAAAAAAAGAAATGACACAGATGTTAGAAACATAATTTGAAAAGAAAACATCCGACTACTTAAATGGGTTTACTTTTGTTCCTCTTTTGATCTTTCTGCTAATAAGAACAGGAAGATTACAAAACCTGTTATCTATGTGTTCTTAAATTAAACTTCTGCAATGTGGAACTCGTTTTAACAAATATTACTGCACAAATCGCCCACAAGTATTAAGCGAAATATCGCTTTGCCAGGAAATTGGTCCCTACCAGTTGCGGGGGAGAGAAGCAAACCAGAAAGCCCGTC
Organism: Chlamydotis macqueenii; assembly: GCF_036417535.1. Classification (NCBI taxonomy): domain Eukaryota; kingdom Metazoa; phylum Chordata; class Aves; order Otidiformes; family Otididae; genus Chlamydotis; species Chlamydotis macqueenii. The sequence goes on from NC_141562.1 coordinate 22,559,103, forward strand.
AGCATCCTCTGCTTCCACCGTAAGCTCAGACGCAGCGGACGGGTGTGTTTTGTTCACCGTCAGTTACTCGATACTGTTATTGCTGATCTCCCATATCAATGGGTTTAAAAACGAAATTTGGGAAATGAAATAAATTGAAGCAACAATATTTTGTAACAATATAGGAGATACGTACCCTCTGTGAACTCTGCAAAGTACGTATTCACCGCAGGCAGGAGAGGAAAGAAAACACCGTTAGAAGACGCCTTTCAACCACAGAACATTTCGACGCGGTTTTTAAAAGCAGGCTGATGCCGGTGCGGCGGCAACGCGCCCGCCCCAACCCCGGCGCCGGGGCAGCAGAAACGCTCGCACCGGCCTGACTGCGGCGAGGCCCCGCGCCTCTCCCCGCCCCGGCGCGGCCGCTCGGGCAGCCGCCAGCTGCTCCCGGGCCGCGGCTCTGCGCGGCCCGCGGCCCCCGGCCCCGGACAGCCGGGCGCTGCCGCCGGCCTCTCCCCCGTCCCGGCCCCGGCCCCGGCCCCCCCCCCCGCACTTACTTCTCCAGGAGCGTGAGGGCCGTGCTCGGACTGACCCGCAGGTATTTGGAGGTGGCCTGCCCGTAGTCAGCCAGGTAGGTGGACCAGTCCCACACCATGAAGAGGTCCAGGAGCTGCGGAGGGAGAGGCGGGTGAGGAGAGCGGAGCCCGGCCCGGGCCCGGCCGCAGCCCCATCGCCTGCCCGTTGCCTCCCTCCGTGCGCCGGCCGTGCGGGCTGGGCCCGGGGAGGGGGTGTGAAGGGCTGCACGCTTTGCCGTTTCGGGAACGGGCTTCACCGTGGGGAGGGAGAACGGGATACTCTGTCTGTTGCTGCTCGCCGTAATTTACACCAGAGGTTCAGGTAGTCTCAATTAAGTGAATCAAACAACCCCCGCTGCACCCTCCGTGGCGACTGATGCCTGCGCCTCACCCTCAAGCCCTGGGCACGCTTCTGGCCCAAACAAACCCCAAACACTTAAACGGGGGAACAAAAACCCTCCAAGCGCAGCCCTGCGTCTGGACACGGTTTGGAATCTGGCCTTTCACTCACCATCTTGGGGCTGCTGCTCAGCAAACAGCCTGCATTTACAATCAGATGCAGTTCCTAACCTCCAGCAGCCAGCATCCTCACAGCCCTCAAAACCTAATTCCCCCTCCGCCATTATAGGTGCCAAGGCAGAGGTGGCCCCACTCCCTGGAGCCTTTCCGAAGGCTACCTGTGGGCCAGCGGGCCCCGCTCCTGCTGACGTCAATGGCCAGCACCCCCAGATTTCCCCCAAGTCTGATGCCTGGCCTTGTCCTGCTGCTGAGGGCTAATGCCACTTGTTCTGAGGCTGCCCTGTGTTAGCCAAACCTGCTATTAAAATAACGGGGAACCGTTAGCAACACTTTGCCCCAGCTCACAGTGCCCATGGCTGCTCCTCCTCAGCATAACCTAGAGCCCCCGCTTGCCTGGAGGCCTTGCTACATCGGTAATGCTGGAAAGGTGAGGTGGAACAAGATTTTCTGTAATGAAACCACTTTAAGAAACATAACAGACTACTGCAAGTCATACCATTTTGCTGTTTAAATTAAGAACTCTGTTCACTTTAAACGTTTGTTTCTGCTAAGCCAGACCAGAGCTGTTACAGCCGGGGCACAACAGCACCAGCCCCTGCTCCCGCAGGCAGAGCCGCAGCAGGCGCCTGCTCCTCTTATGGTAAGAGCAGGACTGCACCTCCGAGAGGCCTGCCTTACTCAAACTTCTCAGTCTGATAAAACGTCACAGGTCTCCAGTAATGCTCATCCCCAAAATTTTAACACCAACTTAATTACAAAATAAAAACATACACTCAGTCTTCACAGCTTCAAATTTATGTTTTCTTTTCTCCAAATGTTTCCACTTCTTAAACCCTTTCTTATGTTATTTGCAAATAAAGTAAAGTAATTTTTTTTCTAATTAATTACTCCTTCCATAGTTGTGGTATAGTCTTTTATGAACAGATAGTAACATCCCCTGGCTTTATAACGGACTTCTGACACAGTTACTGCTCTGTCGGTCCAAGTCCTCCAGGGACCATTACAAACCTCAGTGACATCTAGATTTTACATTTAACTATCTCGTATGGGTGAGCTGTGTATGAAAAGCAAGGAGGCTATTTCATTCTCTGATTACATATCCATGATAGCTGTCAAGGTCAAATGCAAATGGTTCTTTCTCACAAAGCAGTCTCTCAAGATAAGCACCACCAATTCTCCTACCCAGCTGAAGAGAATATGCCTTTACTCACTGAGCAAACACTCAGGAAAGCTCTGGTAACTCAGGAATTAGTGGCATTTGTGAAACCCACAGCCTCAGTTGCTGCTGCGTGTTACTGATCACTTCTTATTACCTGTGCTACAACAGTGGTAGTGCCCAGACCTCACAGAGGCTGTATGATATATTCAAAAGTGTGATCAAAAGAGTAGAAAGACAGGACAGGCACATGCAGAGCACAAGCCAGGAGGATAAAGCTGACAACCACAGGAACCCAAACTATATAATCTGGAGACTTCATCTTCCCTCGCCCTTACAGAGAAGCAAACAGAATGTATTAATAAAAAGCAAACAGAATGTATTAATAAATTACTACTAATTACAACACCACTTGTCCACATGGGAGATGGTCCTTATGAGTGGACCGTGCCAGCTCCTGCAGCAGTTGTGTTCAGTTAAATCAAAGGTGAAAGATTTCATTTCTTATCCCTATTGTAACCCAAAAATTGAGGATTCTGGGTAAATGCTAAACAACCCTGAAGCTCTGTATCCTGTTAGCAATGTGCGACCCAAAGCCATCGACGGCTGATACAATTACAGTGCTGAAAAGTTCAAAGAAACTTTCCTGCCAATATCACATGAGTGATTTTCATACCATACTTCCAGTACCTGAATCAACTGTCAGATTGTGTCGTGGCTCTGGGACATCTCAATGATAGTGACAGCTGGAGTGGAAGATTACACTTATTTGTCACCTGACCAAACACAGGTAGGCACGTAGGGCTCTAAACAGGCCATAGAGTCTGTTGCCATTCCACACATGAGGTAAAAACAATGTCCTAAAAGAACATGAAGCATATTCTGTGCACTCCAAGACAGTCCTGGCGCTGAAGAGTGAACACCTTGAGAAACACTATCAGCAAGGGGGATGTACCCAGAGCCACTTCCCTGCTCCACACTTGCTCAAAGAGCTGCACACAACCAGCCTTATGCTAATAAATCTCCTAAGTTAAAACATCTGTCACGACATGTGGCAGGTAAAACAAAGGACCAGGGACATGCAAGCAAATGATACATGCCACTCAATCAGCTTCCTTCCCTGCTTCTGTGCACGTGTTCGGGACCTGCAGTGTGACAAATGTGTCCTGCTGCTGGAGTAAAGGCAACAGGGAGCTGCAGACACTGCTGGAGACCAAACTGCTGCTGTGCACAATTACACATTGTGCATTTTGTCCCCCGCACAGCTGCAGTTCTGTGCCGTGGCATATTGCTGTATGTAATGGGCTTTGACAGCACGTACTGTACGCTGTGGGTGGGCAAGAGCTGCCTGGTGTGCAGCTCTTCGGATCGGTGTCCTGGCCATTCATATCACCTGCATCTGACTTGGCACTTGGCGGATGTACAGCCAGTGCAGGCACTTTGCGAGGGGAGCAGGCTGGCGACCAGCCAACGGCAGCAAGGACAGTCTAGCAGGAATGAGCTGCTCGTCCCAGGACCATCACACATGTACGGGAAATAACTTCAATCCACCCATACAAGGCTTCCCTCGAGTACAACACCAAATTCACCTTCACTCCTGCAGCCATGCCGCAGAGTTATCGACTGTACTGTCTGCTTCAACTTCTGCTACTCTGTTCCTTTTGGATTTGCACTACCTTTTCCTACAAAAATGTGTGCCTTATTTAAATGAAGCACTTCAATTCCTCTTCCTCATACAGAAAGACCTCTATTAAAGTGGGACTGTCTTGGGCATAGCCCATCCGTTCAAAGATGCGCAAGAATAGTTGGGCGACTTCATGTGATTTGAATATACTCTTGGAAAGACAAAGCTGCTAATGAAGCCCTGGCCAACCTAATCCTTTGGTAGCTGATTTTTATTTTAGTAAAGGATAGAGTTATCTTGAAATTTATACATAAAGATTATTGAAAATAAGAGAAGAACATGAAGATGCAAAGTCTGTTTTTTAATTAATGCAAACAGATAGCTACATGAAATTCATCATGAAAACTTGGCCAACTCTTCAATAGAGGAGAGAAAAAACCCCTAACTTTTTCCATATATTTTTGCCGTATTTTCATTCACAATAGATGCATATTAAAATTATTTTGTAATGTGACAAGGACTAGGTGTGTACAAAACCACAAGGAGAGGGAGCAGCCTTTGGTAATGTTACACAATGCTCAAGGTGAAGATACAATGGAAATAATTTGCAGATTTGGCCTGACATGCTGATATGACTCATACTACAGATATGTAATATGTGGGATACGTTAAGTTCCACTGAAATAAAAGAAGGTTGTAAATCTGCAGTTTTAAATACTGTGATTACTACTATATGTGGAAAAAGAAAATTGTATCAAGGGCAAGTCTAATCATAAAAGCGTTAGTTTTGCCAAAAAGAGTATCAACTACAATTAAGAAAAAAAAAAAAAACACACAAAAAACATTTAGGGGATTTATGTTAAGGTGAGCTTACCCCACAGCTTCACAGTTTTGAAACATGAAGTACAAGAGAATTTGCTGGTTCTCTGACAGTAGTTCTTATTGTGGCAACTAGAATCAACCTGTTAAAGGCCACATTAAGCAACATTTCCCTACTACTATTTTATCCACTAAAACTGTCACTATTACTGAGACAATAACTGAAAATGAGATGTATTGTCTAGCCAGGAATGGTCCACACTGACACGCACTGTAGTAAGAGAAATACATGCACAGAGTAGGTCCTGGCAAGTAAATATTTTCCTTCCTCAAAAATCAATCAAAATCCACACCATGTAGCACATCACACTGGCGCCGCTGGCTGTGACTTCTTCAAGGTTAGCATGTGCATTGCTTGCCTTGAAATCACAATAGGAAAAATGTTTATTTTGCACATGTATCTTTCCAAAGTCAACGTGTGCAGGAAATACCTTCAAACCGGAGCGAAAGGCAATCTCTCCCACTGCTCTCAGTCTGGAGGCAGTGTAGACCACGAGCTGTTAGTCACCCACTAAGCCCCAGCTAAGGAGCCACCCAAGGGTGCTCTATCAGAACCAGCTTATCAAGCAGCTGAAAGACTGCGAAGCACTTAATAAACTAGATGTAGGTACTGTACTACGCAAGAACAATGGTACTGTTGTACTCTCTTTATCCATAACAACTATGAAAAATAAGAGTAAGCTAAGACAGGCAATGCTATACCTGAGAATTTTAAAGTGAAGCAGAATATGCTTGCCTAGGAGCAAGGGAAGCCCTTCTGACTAGGAATAATTTGCAAAGAAGTGTGTATATCTGTGGGTGTGTCTGAGTAATTACTAAAACAAACAAACAAACAAAAACCAAACCCAAACCCAAGCTTTATCCTTTCTAGTATACCAGGCAGACTGTAAAATAGACTGTCCATTTACATACATTTACAAGATAGATAGGGTATACACTTCTGATTTAAAAGATTTGCCTCTTCCAAAGGTGTGATAGAAGGGGAACCTTTATCCAACATCTTGGAACCATCAGGGCCTATGATCAGAGAGCAGCAGGTTCCTTTTACTGAATACGAAACAGTGTTGCCTTCTCAAACCATCACATTATTAGTGACATGTATACTATTAACATTATAGATAACCTAAGTCTCTGGCTGCTGTTCTGCACTTGCATTTTGAATGATGCCCTACAATACTTTGATTTTCTAACTTTTTATTAATGTCTATGCATCTTCTAAACACCTTTTATGTCTAACATTAGGTCTTCTTCCAACACCACTTGGAAAAAAAAGGTGTTTATATATACTTATATAAAGGGCTATAGTCATCTCTTACATTATACAGATAGCACTGCTTTTTAAAATTAGAATAGTTTTATTTTAAACACAACAATTTTATTGTAAAAGATACTAAACTTTTTTTTTGTTTTGTTTAAAGAGGTGCTGCTTTAAGACCTTGATAGCTAATGGGTTTGGTTAACACAAAACATCACAATACTGATGCTACGGGGGGGGGGGCGGGAAGTTCTTAAGACTTTAGGATAGAAATTACCGGTAAACATTGCTCAGTAAAACTTTGGTTTATATTACCCAAAGTCCTGAGCAGCTCAGCCATAGTCCTGTATTCAGGCCATCTCGTAATTATGTGAGAATTCTGTGCACTGGGAACTGCTGGAATAGACCATCCGGCCCTTTCAATGCTGTTTGAGCCTCTTGTCACATCCTCAAATATCATACAGATGCCCTTTCCTTTTTACTTTTGGGCAACTGTCAGGAATAATCTTGGAAGAGAATGCAACTTTGGGAACTAGCTACGCACAGAATCAACACAGCAACAGAGACAGAAGGAGGAGATGAAGGCTTTGCAGAAGGAAATGGGGGCAGTGTCCATTAGACAACACAAATTGTGTTGGTTATACTACAAAAACCCTAATTGTAAACTACCAAGGTAGCTTAGTACAAGTTGGAATGGTGCCGCTGTCTCTTCTGAAGTAGCAAGAGTATCAGCAAACAGCTTTAGTTGTACAACAGGCACCAGTGATTCAGGAGCTGGAGATAAAAATGAGGAGTTGTACACTTCATATCCTGCTTACCTTTCTGTAAAGTCAAATATCCCATCGAAAGAAAAGCAATCCTTTTAACGTATCACTGTCAGTTATATCCTCCTGGCCCACTCTCCTTGCTCACAAGCCGAATATTTCTAATGCGAAAGAGTTTATTAACCCCTAATCACCCAGTTACTTCTGCACTTGATTGCATGTGTAATTACCTTTTGTCAGGTACAATTTGCCTGATAAACATGTCAGAACACTTGCTGCTTAGTCTGTTGAAACAGATAAATGCTGTCTTTCCACAGCCCTGGGGCATAATTAACAGGGGAAAAAAAAAGGCAGTTATAAAAACACACAGAAGCTGATTCAGTGAGGCAGGAGTTCACAGCGTGCAGCCCGCCAAGGCCCATTGCCGGGCCCGCTACGCTTGCCTGAGCGCTTATTGAGTTCCAGCCTGCTGTGACAGGGCACCAGGGGCAGCCCTCAAAAACGGAGATTTAAAGTAGGTTTCCACGTGAACTTCAAAAAAGAGTGGGATGATGCTTGTTTTGGGAAAAAAAAAATACAACCAAGTGAAGCAGCAGATAATGATACTGGGAGTCCCCGTCACCGTTATGTGCTCCAGTTGACTCTGCGATGGGACCAGGAAGCAAAAAATTAAAAGCAGGTAGAGAAAAAAAGCAAAAAAGGGCAAGATAAAAAAAAAAACCAAAAACCAGCAGCTTTGTGGCATTCTTGGGCTCATTGCTTCTGATTTCTGCTCTGTAGTGTTTGCAGGTTATGTACCCACGCACTACGGGGAGTGCAAAAAAAGAAATCCTCACCTGACCTCTGGATAACCCAAACAGGAGATTAGCCCATTTCCAAGCAAAGCAGGTTGTCACACTGTTAGGCCAATTGCTTCTATTGACACTTTGCATAAACATCTTACACAGGGTGATCAGAAAGGACTCTTATGCCATTAACGCTCTTTTTATTTTTTTATACCTAAGCCTTACAGAATAAAGGTCTTTCTGAGTAAGGGATAACAAAAGGGTCAAAAGGTCACAAACATTCTTTTAAGTAGGTAAAAATCGGGGAAGTTTAGATTCATTGAAAAGTGCAAATTGGAACTTTTTTTTTCATCTTGTGACATTCCAGCACGCAGCTTTTTCCGATTTTCCAGTTTTACTTTTAGCAAATTCGTTAATCTAGTTCATTTCTACTTTTACTTTTAAGCAAGAAAATGCTACAATCTTCATTTTAGGAAACAGCAAGCTGTCTAATCTTCTCAGCTAATCAGTAATCTAAACAGATTTAGACATTACCATTAAAATCCTCACGGGGAACAGTGTGAAAATATATAGAATTTTTTCTTGAAGTGGTACGACTGAACAGTCTGTCACATACAGTTTTCACCTATAATTTACACAGCGTGTGGTTTGCACTGTGTATGGCAAAATATTCTATATTTTCCTTTGTTTTGTTTTTGCTTTGATCAGAGATGGAAACAATCTCTCTTTAATAGTATAAAAGCCACCTGCTGGGCATCGCAGACTACAGCTAATTGGTAAATTCTTTGAAATTTAGATATAATGGATTTTGACCTCTTTAATTAAAAAAATCCCAAAGCCTAGAACACTGGTGAACTCTTCTCAGAAATGAATGGTGCCAAGCATATACAACTGCCAGCTATACCAAATCTTTTCTTAGGAGAGAATACAGAAACAACATTGCAAATTTTTCCTTTAGGATGAGAGGCTTTTGACCTAGAAAAAAAGCCCCGTGACTGTTGTCAGCTATGTATCATTTAAGTCATTAAGATAAAGGAATATAAAGTATATTAATATTTCGATTACTAATATTTGTATTGGGGTTTGGAGCTAAAAAGTTCCAAAGATGAAGACAACTTAAATTTTTAACGCAGTAAACTCACAAAAGCCACTCACAAATGTCCCACCCCAAGGAGCTCACACTGCACCTATATAGACCTTCTGTTCAGCAGAACAAACGGGTTTGATGACCGAAGAGGATGCCTGTCAACCAGAATCATTGTTTCATAAATTCTGACATAATGTTAACCTTTCAGCGGAGCTATAATCTCATCGGTTTGTGAACGCTGAGGCAGCGCCGTCTTCCTTTTGTTAAAACACTTAGTTATACTCTGCCCAGCATAACGGGGGCATGGTCCGTGACTGGGACTCATACGCGCTGCAGTAACACAGCTACACAACAACACTTTCTTTTTAGTCTTTGCTTATGTTTTATGCACAAGTAGACATGAATATATGTTACACAGGTGTAACACTTATTTCCAACAAATTAACAAAAAACCCCTGCATGAACATGAAGATAACACGCCCATTAGGTCACCAAATGTTATCTCCCTGTTTATTAAAGCATGCACACCATGAAAGCACTTACTAGATTGGAACTAAAATGCGAAGGACCAGAATCAGAACTGGACAAAGACAAGTCTTGTTCACTCTAAACATTTCCTGGTCACAAAGGAACGACAGATGGATTTAAAATATAGATATCTAAGTCCAGCTTACAAAGAAAAGAGCCAGAGTTTGCTAACTGTAGAATAACACCACATTAACCAAATGCAATTATCACTTAATCAGTTGGTGTTCGTTACTGCTGACAAATATCTTGTTACCCTGTTAGCAAGTCTGCCTGCCACTTGCCAAAATATTTTGTTTTGTTTACTCCTGGTGACTTATTTTGTGAATGTGGTGAATTTTAAAATCCCCCCCTACTGATCACATAACTGGAACTGGTCTTGTATTTCAAAGTGTAAATTGATCTCTTGATCTGTGAATGTCTCCCTATAGTTTATCCTATCCTTTTTCTGGATTGGTACAACAAATGCATTTTCAAAGTGATGTTATGGGGACTTAGCTATGCAATTCCCATTAGTGTCAATGGGGGTCGCAGGCTAAATTCCTAGGCAATGCTTTGAAAACTGAGCCCAGGATTTTCAAAGGAAGGATAGTTTGTGTTAGAAAGGCAGTGTCTTTCAGTTTTTAAGACACTGCATTAAAATGTGCCTCGTGTCTCCTTTTTTTTTTTTTTAAAGCACCATGCATTTAGAAATTGTGCCTAAATTGGGGACATTTAAATGTTCACAAGAATGAAACAGTTTTATATTTAAATGCCTTCATCTGTTTCAAATTTATAAGTGAAAATCATATCTGTTACAACAATGAATGCTGGGATGCAGTCTTTAACACATTTGTAAGTGTATAATGTATAAACTCAGAGGTTATGACAGCTGAACCACTGGGAATTGTTGTTATGCTAAGAAAAAAACAGACGTTACTTGTGTTCAATTAAGTCCTTTATGACCTAAATTCTCTGAAAGGGCAGACTTCTTTCCTACAATCTGAACCTTGAGGTACACTCTGAGAGATGCCTGGTCTTGTTATATTCATGAGCAAGCCCAAATACATTTTCTTATTCTTTGGCACTTCATATGAACTCAAGCCTGCCTACAAAATAAAACGCTTGCTGTTGAAGTAATGTGAACAAGCTTGTTGCTGTTATCATAACCAGAAAAACACTCGCAACTTATAATTTTTACAAATCCTATTAAAACTTCAAGCAGCCCAAGACATAATATCTGAATAAAGTAACTGGAAAATAGTAACTGTGGTAAATATCAGTAGCCAGGCCCTATGCAATACACAATATAGCAACAAGCAATACCTCTTCAAAGAAGATTTATTAAATTGCAGTGCAAATGTTTATTATGAACTGTGTTGTTCTTTATCATTAAAAAATATCCTGGATTAGTAGCAAAAGAACTATCTTTCGAGTCCAGAAACAGGGAAGAATTTGAAAAGCAGGAGCCTGGCAGGCAGTCAGGCTCCAGAAGGCACAGGCTTGCGCCAAATTGCTCCTGTCAAGCCCGTTAGCCCGTACACGAAGTCCCTTTAGACAAAGCGTAAAACTATGTCAATGATAAAATTTGTGTGGATTAAAAATTGTGTATTATGCAATGGGCAGGTCATTCACCTTTTTGTTGTTGTTGTTTTTGAGCTTCTGATGCAGAGGCAGACATGCTCAAATAGCATGCAGGGGTGACAAGTGCAGCCCCCCCAAAACAGGACGTCTGCCTCTGACTTGGACGAGACTTTGAAAATACAATTTCAGCTGTTAAAATGATGAAGCACTTAATATAGCACAGCTAAATTCGACTTCTGTTTGAGTTGCTTTTTTTTTAAACACAGGTTTGCCAATTGTACTTAAACATTGAGATGTACCAAAACCATTACTGACCGAAGAGGCAATTTTTATAGTTTAGTTTATTTAAACTTACATTTTCTACCAGCAGTTTTTTCAACTGCATGAGACTTCCAACAGGCTATCTAGGAAACAATGCCGTAATTAGCACATGATGTGGCACAGTACCTTAAAATAAGTTTCTTGGGGATTAAAACTGTATTGTCTCAATTCTTCCTGTGAAAATCCATTTGAGATGTTTCACTAAAAAGATGTATTAAAAATTTCAAAATCTGACATTAAAATTAGATTTTAACCACCTTCTCTGGCTTAGAGAAGGTGAGACTACAGATCACATAACTTGGTGTAACTAGAATAAAATTTAAACACAAACCATGTTCACTTCAATTTCCATACTGTGTTTTGGAATTGAACACTCTTGTTCCATCTGTCATATTTAGTATTTAACAGTATCCATGGGAGTAACTCTAGATGCTTGCTGTCTCAACAGAGGTCAGTATATATACTGTACCACAAAAAGTCATCATCTGACAAATGCTGTTTTGAACTATATAATCCAAACTGTTGTTGTATATGCGCACATCTAATCTATGAAGTCAAAGTGCTGTACCCTAGAACTAAACATCTGTAGTGGTCTGCCAAAGTATAACAACTCCAAGTTTAAATTTCAGTTTGATTATTTCTAGGATTGAAGGAAGGAGTTTTAGATACATGGCCTGGGCTTGTCAATGTAAACTGCTGCCTATGGGAAGAGAAGTAAGCATGGCACAGCTCCGTGGCATCGGCCTTATGCTCACGGAGGAGGCAGAGACTTCAACTCCTTGTGTGAAGCTGCAGCTCACAGAATCGACTGAGGAAGCTGCCAACCTGGTCACTGGGAATGAGCGATTCAGTGGTACAACGGGCTACGTCATCCTCCTAGCTTTCTAGTTACTTTTATCATATTCTGACTTGGACCAAAACACCAGAGGAAATTACATTTAAGAAAAACACTGAAATTACATTTAAGAAAAACATTGAAATTACATTGTTACAGAGGTTGAGGCTTCCAACCTAACAGGAGAATATACACCAGGTCTGTAAGGTTTATGAGCATGTCTTGAATCTGCAGCATTTGGTCTCCACAGAGGTCCATAGTCCCTAGAGTGCACTATGAAACACGTTATCTCTACTGCAGTAAGCTGGGGTTCTACAGCAGGTAGGGGAAACAGTTTGTTTCAACACAACAGTAAAATTTTTCAATCCATAACTGTTTAGTTTATTTTTAAGATTTGTGCGGTTCTTGAAAAGCTGCAGACCTAAAATATAAAAGTCACAGCCTCAGATTCTTCTCTTAGGTGGTCACCAAAGCCCTCAGCATTTTACATAAAAGGTGTCTCTCTGAAAAGTGTCAGCAGGAAGCAGATAAAAATATAGCAGCTCTTCAGTACAGTATGTCAGCTAATCTTGGGTGCCAAGTTAGAATACATCGAAAGCCACGGAAATCTAAGACATAGTAGGCCAGAAGCCAGCATCATTTTGCTTGCATTCAGAAATGAAAAAAAAAAACCCAGAAATCCAATGCAATCCATAAGGCACAGACACAGATGTGCTCATCATGAGTTTACTGTAAACAGACAGTTTTTTCTTCCGAAGTAGTGCATTCAGGGTATAGCTGCATAACCACCCTTCATAGCAGATGAAGTTACATCCCTTAGGGAAAGCTATACTAGACCTGGGAACCACTGGACAAGGAATTCCACAAACAGTAGCTCAGGAATGTAAATACAGACAAGTTAAAAGCAAAGCCAAAATCTCTAGATAAAAGTTTCATATTCTTTGCCGGACAACCTTCACTTTCTTCTACAGCTACTACAAGATGCCCACTGCCACATTTATATCTATGACATTGCTCTAAAAACATTTTAGCAAATACTACAGCCTGTATAAAAACCTGGTACTTACTTCTGTTTTCCTTGTCTAGATAGCCTGGTTTACTAAAGGCTTCTGAACTCAGTAAGTTGCAATAACAAGAAACACAGATAACTTATAATTTGTTTTTTGTTGGCTTTTTGTGAAAGATCTTTCTTCTGCTGCTGCTATGTTTGCAAACATATTAGGAAAAACCCTTTCTGCTTAATCTCAATTGTCCAATATTACCTCTTTTCTAAGAAACATATCTTTAATAAATTATTCTCCTTAGAAATTGATCTTTTTCCTTTAGAATATGTCTTTTCTCCTCACTGCTCAGGTGGCAATATTTTCTTAAAACATTTGTTCTGAAAAATTATTTGTTACAATTGCTCTGGAAGACGGAATAATTCCAAACTACGTAATATATGTCATTTGTAATAACTACTCTTCAGATTTTAGCTCAAACAGGTCCCAATATACATGGAACTTTTGCTGAGTAACCATGGCACAATTTGGCCTCTAATGCCTCCTGCAATTTGAAAACCTCTTCTCCTGATTTTACTTGTCACTTTGAAATGTTATCCCTTTCCAGCGAGTAATCCTGTGCCAGATTCTTTTGCTTCTTAAACGAACATTATTCTCACCCTTTATTGACTGACCACATCTATTATCACATGTAAGCAGTGTTAATCCTCTAGTAATTAACACCCTTATGAAAGTAATTTTAACTCAAAGAAGTTTAAATCGCATTATTGGTTTTATTTAATTAAGCTATGGGGACTGTTTTACATTGTCATTTGAGTTACCAGCTTGTGCCTTTCCAATCTACCAGTTACGTAGGTTCCACTCCCCACAGTTACTTGTGTATTTCTGTCTAGGAATTGTTCAATATATCTCTGTTTTACTGTGAACTTTTTAAACCATCCTCTATGTCACTGGATGCAAAACTCAGACACTATACTGAACATACTACCATTCCCAAAACTATAATTTGGATGTGCATTTCAATGATATTATCAAATCTGTCCTTCCACAGGGCTCAGTATCTTGTTAGTGCTTAAAATCAAAGAACCACTTTTAATGTCCTTCTTATAGCTCATAAGCAAGAGCAAAGACTTGTATTGAAACTTTAGACTGGCAAAAAGAAAGGAGAATCTGAATACACTGGGTTGTGCCACTTACAAAGGCTATCTCAGCACTTTTTCTGTTACTTTGAAAATAAGTCAGGTTTAAACATTTGATTTTTTTTGTGTGTGTGTGTCTATTGCATGATCCTTTCTATGGGAAAACATCTGATGGCTTATGTTCTCTTACAGATCTCAGGTAAGCTACTCAACTGACATGTTTGACACAGGGTCAAAAGATGAGAACGGTCTTCTGGTTTAACTGCATCATGTTACACTGTGCACTCTCGAAGAGTGTGGGCTAATTGTGTGTCCTCCTCGAACGATTTCCTGGAGGCACGCCACTGAAACCAGGAAAGCTTGCGTTCTCCTGGGAATAACGCAGCCTGATGGTTTCATGGACTTTATACACCATTAACTGTGTACTGGAAGTCCTTTATTTCCTTTGGGTAAAAACACCTCTTCAAATCTCTAGTGTTTAAAAAAGAAATGTTCTTAATGGGTCTCAGCATAAACCATGGAAAATGATAAACATAGAAAGAAAAGGATAAGAACAACAAAGTGCATTTATAGTCAGGAATTGACTTTTTCTTTTTTTTTTTTTTTTATCCCACATCTTTAAGTTCTTCTTTTTCTCCTCATTATCTGCTGCTTATATCTACTCATCTTTTGACCACCCCCAATTTCTTTGCGTTTATGTTCTTATTCAGTCTTTTCTTCTCCCACCACCACTCTTTCCGTGAGTGCGGGGTCTTCTAAGTTGCACTGCTCATTTGCTATTAATGGTCTCGGAAAAGTCCTCTCCAAGAGTTTTTATTTAGGTTCTAAAACATAACCTATATGTGAATCTCCTATGTAAATTTTATTTGTTATTTCAATATTCTTTTAAAAGCGCAACTTGTATGATGACAAATTGCTCCAAACCTGACACACCCATACATGGTATAAGCCAGTATGCTATAAAACTGTGCCTTAGAACAGGCTGGTTCAGTCATATTGCTTAGAGTACAGTTAGTTCACTTCATTCAGAAACCAGTTATTTATGTAAGAGTACGAAATTCAATAATTTCTTTTGCCACCTATTAGTATCTTTGTACTAACAGACAGAAAATACAAGGGTTTAATCTCCCAGATTTGACTGACTGACTGGAAGCAGTCAGTTAGTCAGTATTTTTTTAATTTGTATTTCTGCAGTGCTAAAACACCCAACTGAATATCAGTGTCACGTTATGGTACATATCGTACACACACATTTGAAGATACAATCTTTTTTTCCTAAGACACTGTGATCCAAATGAATAAACATCCATTCAGTACATTTCACTTACTCAAGTCCTCCCCATACTACATCTATGCAATTCCTTCCTTTTGTCGTTATTGTTCTGAAGCAGAGAACAATTATTGTTTTCTTGTTGTAAAAGATTCCTTTGATTTTACTGGATTTTACATTTGCCCTACAGTGACTTCCAAAGAGGAGATGTACTTTCTCTTTCACAGAAGAAATTAGCAAAAGGAAAAGAACAGGATTTTCTGCCTACTCCCTGTGATTAACAGATAATTTAGAGAAGGAATGGAACCTAAATATTCTGATTGATGCAACTGAAAAAATACTAAAGCAAATCTGTAGGGTTAAGGGGCTAGTAGAGTTGCCCAATACATACTGCATACCAGAGATTCTACCAGCTTAGCTAAGGCTGGAGGATGTAAACAACTCTGCTGCAGAAATTCTTGAATACACTAACGCAGCCACCATTCCCACAGTTCCCTGATGGGAGACCAGGACCCAGAGATGTTAAGAGAATATAAATAACAAGTAACTTGAAGGAAAACAATAATTTTATTCACTTGTGTTGTTCAATTAACAATGCTCATTCATTACTCATACGAACCACACTCACAGGATTCAGAGGAAGTTCTGTGGAGCTGGGGGCACCAAAACTGAACTCCATCCATCAGCTCAGGGCTACAGAAGGGCCCAGACACAATGGTACAGATCCAGCAGCAACTGGCTGTCAGCAGGAAGACAACAGCTTGGTATAGCGTATTCACAAACTTCAGAAAAGTCATGCACTCAAATCTTCCTTCCTTGCATTTACATAATTTCTTACATGATAAGGATGAAGGTGAGGATCAGATGCGGAAGAAAACTACTACACAAGAGAACTAGAGAGAAACTTACTTCCACTGAATAACTTCCACTGAATGGGATGTGTATCAGTGACTCAGAGAAAGGGTTAAGTAGGAGTTTATAAATATAATAGGCACATAGATCAATTTCTTCTAATTCAAGCAAGAGATTCGTTAATTCAGAAATTACCTGGAAGTGAACCTTCTGAAACTTTTCTACCAGCAGATCCTTCTGCAAAAGAATAAAACCTTCTCCAGATAAAGCTTATTTAGTACTTTTTCTCATAATGTCATTGCAAATGACTGCTTCGCAAATAGTCTCCCAGACATATTCCAGTTATGGAAGAAATTTAGCATCTCGCCAAGAAAACTAAGGCCTTTGAGTTCTGGCATCATGGACAGAGTATAATCAGGATATGTACTTCAACTACCAAGGATACAATTTTAGTGACATTTAGCTCATGATCTTACAGGAATTTCCTCTGTAACTATGGGATGAGCTTTCTTGAACAGGTTTTTTTGAGATACGAAGTTTTCATCATGACAGCAGCTCTGTAGGTTTTAAATGAATTGATCAACTATTTCTAAACCTTGTCTCTTGAAAGTACTGATGACTAAGAAGAGGACCTGAAAGCGATTAAATGTGACAGTTGGTAGTATTCAGCTAGGGACTCAGATATGTCCATCTAAATAGTCTTGACAGCAGGATTTGCCTATTTTTTTTTTTAATATCTGCTTTGATCAACCTCTCCAGTGAAACTTTGACAGTAGTACTTTAGAAGCTGTAATTCTCCTGCACTGCTCTAAGAAGTCAAGTGTTTCACCTGCACATGACAAATGAGATCAATGAATACCACTTCCTGTCTCAGTTCCAAAAATTATAAATTCACCTAACAACAACCACCCCCTTCCCGCTCTTATTCAACTAAGGTTTATGTTTTTATGCAAAGGCTGTTATCTGCAGGTCTCTAAGTCAACCTGAGCCAGTGCTTCATGAGTTCTGTCATTTTGTAAATACAAAGTACAGATTTCTCGTCAGCTCATCCAATTCTTGTGTGTATCTGGTTCAGGAAGTAGAGAACTAAGAGAATTGTATCCCTTAAATGAACTAGCTTCAAGACACAACAAGAAAATTATTTTCTTATTTTTTATAACTTCCATGGTTTAGGTACCTACAGCATTCTTTACTGTCAATTAGGAGATGACATTCAGTTTAAGCATTATATCTTTCACCACATCGTCTTTTGTGCACAATCTACTATACTTTTGTCTGGAGAAACTGATACTGTTTTTGCCATAGATGGAGTAGTGTATCTTGTAGTTAAAGGGACCTATGTGTTTTGGGTTTGTTAAAAAACGTATTGATAGGGCTACTGAAGTAACAGCATTTGTACATGGAGTTTTTAAAACCTGTTTTCAGATATGCCCTCTCATTGTCAGTTAGCCAGGATCTAGAGCGAAAACTTGGTAAGCTATCAGCATGTTATTTGCACTTCTCTGCTGAAAAAGGGCCATTCAGATGTTGAACTGGATACAATGTTTTGAACTGAATTTGATAAATGATTTAATGTCCTAAAGAACACACATACACCTAATACCTGGCACGTGTGCTCATAGTTCTTGGCAGTAGGGTAGGAATACCTACTGCCAGGAAATGACTGACTTGCCATCCTGCTTTGATTCTGCAAATTCTTATCAAGATAGTGTATCCAAAGCCATGCTTGGTTTTGAACCCCCCCCTGCTATTTTCTGTGCATTTGTTTCCAAAGCTTCCTAATTCTTAGCAGCTGGCAGGTATAAATCCCATCCTACTAATGAGCTGGTTTGTTTCTGTGTACAGAGCACTGATTGAGATCTTCCTCACAAATAGCTATACACACAACTTGTGATCTGAGCCTACTGCGATTATTACGTACAGGCTTCACAGAATCTAGTTGAAAGGAGAATTCAAAAGTAAGAGATTCCTTTGGGGAATGTGCATCCTTACAAACAAATGGTCATGTTTGTGTGAAGAATTCCCATTTACCTGTAAGAATATAGTACTCCAAAAAGAGATTGTGCATCCACTGCAAGCTGGATAACATACATTCAGCATGCAGTCATACCCAAATAACTGTGTCATTTTGAACGCAGGTATGCATATGCATGCTACTCCGTATGATGCAAATACATGAGATATCGAGCCCTGAAGTGTCCTTGTTTTCTCACAACGTGCCTCAAGCCCTCCTTCTGCTTTAGTGCAGAGTCCATTTACAGAGAAGGGAAAGGCCAGCAAGAGCATTGCCTTCCTCCCCCAGCAAAGTGAGGATCTATGATCTGAAATTCAGAGAGGTGCGACTCCTGTTTTGTTGCTGTCTGAAATCTGAGCTCCTTTCTTTAGCTGAATAAGCTGCATTGCACTGAAAACTAGAGAAGCACAAATCCCCTTTACATAGCACCCTGAGGCTGGGCTTCATATTACAGATGTAACATCCTCCTCTGCTTGTTCAGAGAACCTGAGGAGTGCATATGGGGGAAGAGGGATCAGTAAGCATTGTGAAAGAACCTCTGTGAAGATTAAAGTCTCAACAACCATTTTCCTCAGGAAGTGAAAGATGAAATATTCTATACTACTTGCTAATTAAAAATTCAAACTGCTGCCTTATAAAAGAGAGGCTTCCTTTTATCTTTAAACTCTGAAGTTTTAAAGACTTACTCCTAAACATACTGTTAGGGATTTCTCAGTCTTGGAAAATCCTGATGTTTTTTCAGTTCAAGACTCTCCTCTGGAATAGAGGCCAGGGTGGGTGTACTCTGCTAATTTCAAAGCCTAGGCACTGTGTGCACTGGCAGCCTGTGAAGGAAGCCAGAGCAGACCTTTAGAGCCCTTGACCTCCAAGAGTAATGGTGGATAGGTTTGGCAACAGGCTCAACTTATTCTCTGAGGTCTACTGAAGGGCTCAAGAGCTTTCTCCACAGGGAACACAGATGGTGAGAGCTTCGGCTTGCTGCACTTTCGGGGAATCAGAGACAAGCCAGAGCTGAAATGCTAAAGTTACTACCACAGGAAATGAATTTAAATTAAACAGTGCAAACAAAACAGTGGGGAAGACTGAGCTGTCAGCCTGCCTTTAGTGGCAGACAATCCTGTGGCTGGGACTGAAGCCCAGTGATCTGTTATGCAATTCCTACCTACAATGAGTTACTTCTCAGTTTATCAGAAGGACAGTATCATCTCTCAGTGATGAATGAGAAGCAAAGAAGAAAGAGGAGGACTATATTAAGTACTAGTAAGAATTTTCTCATTCAAATAAACTTAACATCTGTTGCATGCAACACTACAGTTCAGAAGGTTAGCAGTATTTCTCACCAACAATACGCCAGAAAATGCATTACAAGGTAAATGGACAAGCAACCCAAGAAATCATGAATGTAATTTCCATTATGCTTTGGAATCAGAAGAAAATGTATTATACTTTTAAATATCAGGTATACATTTTTAGAAGGAATACACATAATGTATTACCAATAACTTAAGCTCATAGAAGTGCTTCTCCACATGTTTATTTACATACATCATAAACAAAAGTCTGACAAAAATGTATCTTCTAATGTTTCCATGGTACAATATTCTGTATATTAATTCTATGACTTTACATCTAATTTATGTCTAATGTTAGCAAAATGTTAACAGAAATTGCTGAAAATCTTCAAGAATTTTCTCCCATACGTATGCAGGATTTCTGGTCCCTGTCACTCACAGCTCTTGGTCTCCCAGACTGGGGAGCACCACTGCCAGACTGTAAATTCTATGTTACCATGTGGGTAGAGACACTGCTACCGTGGCTGATTAACTCTGGGACTACCAACAGCACATGATTATGTTCACTTGAGATGGTTGCCTCTGTTGCATGACCAGCACTGACAGTAACTGGAAGATATTAACAACATGCACTTAAATGCCAGAAGAACACAGATGAGAAACAGTTCTCAATCTTGGCAAAATAAGGGAATTTCACAATCATCAAGCTAGCTGAGTACTTGTCAGAGATCAGACAGTAGAGAAAGAAGGCCTGTTTGAAACTGAAGTAGTGCTTGTGATGGAGAGAAACAATAGAAACAACTTGTAAAGCCAAAAGTGAAAAAAAAGAAGTCAAGTTACATTTGCACCTTAGGTTGTAACTCTGCAGGCAATGATTTGATTTGAAGAACAGGCACTTGTTACCAGCCAGTTGGTTAAGAATCAGGAACTTTGCCCTAGGACTGCAACTGTTGACCTCTCAGGCTACCATGAGGTTATCGTTCCTGTCCACTACACACTACACTGTCTCCCCAAAGAGTAACACACACATTGTAAGATTCAAGCCTTTTCCTCACAGTATTTAAATGTTCAGGACATCCAAGAAATTGCCTCACATTCCAGAACTGTAACCCTAGTGTTTAGGCACTAAAGTACAGATCATAACCAGGACAAAACTAATGCATGTCAGAGGCTGAGCTTCCTCAGAGACTAGGAAGGACAAACTAAGACCTGTTTACTTTTGAAGGTTAATTCTAATTGACCTAGGATCTGAATTGGTAGCAAAATCCCCACAGTTCACCTCACTTTGGACCACTGCACTATCTACCCAGGCTCCCTATATAGACAGTAGCAAGAGATTATCTTCAGAGATCAATGCAGGCTGCAGGAGAGCCTGCAGAGTCATCTTCACAAGATGCCAGAGACCAGTCTCTTTAAAGCAGCACATGCCACTTTGATAATCACCTTGCTGAGCTGGCCTGTCTCTCAGTGGCTTTAAGTAAGTGGGGTGAAAGGGTGCACGTAGGTATGACCTCAGGGCATATACTAAGGCAAGTGGCATGAGGCATGACACAATTACTGCAGCTGTGCAGAACCATCAATCTATCCCAATTTTCTCAGCAGCTGCTTGCTGCTTTAGGAGCTGCTAAACTAGCTGGAGCTGCAAATTTCTATATGATCATGGCCATGTGACTCTCTGTTAGTATGCGCTATGTGTGACTAGCCAACCACACCAAGTCATCTCTAAGATGCTGAGGTACTATGGTTATGGGAGTAGCACAAAAATCTTTATTGACTAGGGTTTCTACAGATTATGAAGATCTTTAAGGGGCATGTTGAGAATGACAAGAGCATAAGAGGCGATAGTACAAGGAGAGAGAGCTGGCTCATCAAAAGGGGACATTGGTAAGTGCCTGCCTCTTCATAATTCCTGGCCTCTTAGAGCTTCTTGCTAGTAACTACTGTTCTCTTCTTAGAAGCAACTCTTTCTCATGCCAGCTGTTTATTTTTCTATTTGCTCATTTGAGTCTGTGGAAGGATGAAGGAAAGAAGTGGGCTTGCTGGGGACAACATGTCCATACATTGTCTTCAGGGAAAGACGGAGAATTTGGAACTGTTAGGACAAAAATAGCTGTGGCAATTCTCTTCAAAACTGCTCCTCCCCATGTGGTAATTATCCAGCTGTAGCTCTTCCCTCTCTGTCTTCCAAGCTGGCTCCTTGTAACTTACTTTACTTATTTAGTAAAATGTGCTACAATATTCTACTGCCCAATCCTCATTAATCTTATACATTGTCCTAGTACAACAGAGAGAAAGCAAGCTGTTGTTGAGATAACTGGCTTCCATTAGCAACCATGTGATTGGCAGGACGATAAAGTCTTTTCCCTTGCAGGTCAGCTGCTTTTTAAGAAGAGGGCAATCCTGCTGATCCATCTTTTAGCTACAGTCTCTCACTGAGTCCCAAATCTCCTGCCTTTTAGCTTTGATACGGTTCAAGCTTTCCTCCCTGTATCAGCCCCTACCTGTCATCAGCTCCTCTGTACCCAACAGCCAATATCAGGAGTTTGACCTCAGGGCACAGTCCGGGTGGGCAGGTAAAACCCAACCACTGGACCTACTTCCTTATCTTTCATATCCTGCAATTCATGAAGAAGTATCAAATTCAAACTAAAAAACAGAAGCATGACCTTTCATAAGAACTTTCTGAAAAAGGCTCTGTTGCCTTTCTAAGTATTCTTGAAAAGAACTGTCATCCACCCTATTAAGATAGAAATGGATCACAAATAAGGAAGAGACGGGAAAGCACTGCAAATCGTTACTAAATGGTAAATGTTTCTAATGTGTGCTTGCAATACCTTTTGGTGAGGCACACAAAAATATAGTAAAAACCAAATCAAATATACTAGAACTATTCTACATCTACAAGCTCCCATTGTAACCCAATAAAGAGAGTTGCCCAGACATTTGCTGTTTGTAAGGTATCTGAAATTGAGTAGATTCCCATAGCATACAGAGCTATAAAGCGTTACTTGCATCAAGAGAATTCTAAATATAAGTTGCTAATATAAACTGAGAGCTATCATAAGCAACCATAATCCCTGTTTATGTGACATGCTGGACAGTTGGTGCTTAAAATACACAACAATATTATTTATTTCCTGTAGCAAGTATGTACACACCCTGCCCTCCAGCATAGCTGGAAATCACATTTTCCCTTGAAACAAACACAGGCTCTGCACGGATTTATACCACTTAGGTGAATGACAGAAATGATGCCAAAATCTCTCAACATCCTTTTCCTTCAACTGAACTCACTTAGTACAAATTGGAAGATGTTTAGTCACTTCTAGCATTGATAATAAAAGGAGAATAACAAATAATCCAAAAGAGGAAGGCTGCTAGTCCAGGCAATACTCATGGTATTTGAAGTCTCGCAGAGTATGTCTTCACATATTGAATTCTGGAACTCCTAATGTACAAACATCACATGAGCAAATCTTCTGGCCACGATCCTATATCCTCCTCATGTAGTCCATGCTTATCCCGTGGTAAATATTGTTCATTGTTATATTATTGTGAGAATTATTACTGTGAGAATTATATTACTGTGAGAATGTAACAGACAACTCTACCTTTTAACTTTTTGATTTAAAAAGATATTTTAACAAGAACAAGGTCCTTTCTGACTATTAGGAGAAACTGGAATACTTCTGTCACAGGAACTTTCCCTTCTGAAATGCCTTTTCATTATCTTGCTGCAAAAAACCTACTAAACTATTAAAAGCAAAAATAGTCCTACTATATAGATAATTTGGTATGAAATTCTTTCTACATTTCTCTTATTTTCTGATGACTTTGACAGGCTCATAAAGGTGCTGAAAAATATCACCAGCATCTGCAGAAAGCAGACCTTACCCTCTATGTAGAGTTAATGATTCATTTCACTATTTAAATGACAGTAATACTCATATGAAATAATAAATCCTTTCTAAAAGCTTACTTCAAGTATGACATTTTTTTTAAAATTAATTGCTATGGGTGGGTATAGTGTCAGAATTTACAGAGAGCAGGGAATAGAAATAACTACGTGAAGTTAAGATAAGTAGATTTTACTCTGGAAAAACCTTGCTTTTGCAAGAACTGTGGAAATGTGTTTCCAATACTAAGGCACTTAAAATTAAATTTTATATAGAATAAAGATCAGCCAGTTGCAATAAAGCAGTTTTCTAACAGTTTAGAATAATTCTATGTAACAAATTAAGGAAAGGAGATGCTAAATAATACTATGCCAAATTCTGCTCTCCAGGGAGTAGTTTTGTAGACAGGAGCAATTGCTCGGAACGGAATTAGGCCAGCACACATCAGGGCAACATGTACACTCTTGTAAAAAGGCATCACAGGATCTTTACAAAATTGTCAGGACCAAAATTCAACCTTATATCTTGTAACAGCAGCACAGTGCCCCCTAACAACACACTGGAGAAACAGTTTTATGCTAAATTACAGGGAATAGTGCCACTAATAACACTTCAAATAACCGCTTTTCAAAACTAATTACACGGGAATGCGAAAACATGAAAGGTTCTTGAATTTAATAACTTCAGCATTGGTCAAAAGGGGAAATTAGTAGGATAAAAAACAACAACGAGTGTCTTACTTGTCTGAGGTCGATGAAAGCTAACTGCAGGGTGTCTCCCTGGAATCCTGGCACAGGCTCAGAACTAGCAAACACTGTAAAGAAAGGTTAAAAATATTACGGATGTAGATTTTTTTTTTTTAAATCTAACAGAAAATCAAGCTCTATGCAATATAAATGCTAGATAGCATTACAATGAAGCTACTTTAATAGATTCAATTCACTCACAGTGATTAAAACCAGCCAATCAAACAAAAAACTTTCCCATAATTTTTCCAATAATGCCAAATAATAATACCTTTAGGAATATTATCAGGAATTTTGCTTAAAATTCTAACTCAGTAGTAATCCTACAACCACAGAAGCCAACATCTTTTTTTGGCCTGAGGTGAATGATTACTGAAGAATTTTGAAATAATACCAATTCCATGGCTGTCAAAATATTTTCAAACATCTGCTTTTGTTACAGCATCTGTGCTATAAAAACCACACCTCTAGCCAAACAGCAATAAAAGACAAACACTAAGGTGGGAGTTAGTTTAATGTGTAGACAACAGGTGGAAAGCTCTACATGCCAGTCTGAGCAGAGCTGAAATGCCTGTTCATGCCTTTTAGCCAGCTTATCAACAATGAACTTCTGCTCTTTTTGAAGCCAAAAATAGGCTGTCAAAGTTGGAATGAAAAAATATATTCAAAATACAAAAATAGTAACGCTTATGGTAATGAAAAAAAGTCAGCTATTTGTTTAAATTAGGAAATGGTCAATAATCGCCAAACTTAAAAATATAGTTTTTGCTGTTCTTATCCCAGTCACATGTAAATAACAAAGACACTTGCAGAAACACCCACTGCCTCACATCCCCACTCAGGTTAGACATCTTTCTTCAAAAAAGCCTAAGAGAATTTTTCTTATGGTCTTTAGTTAGAGCTCTTAACAAAATAGATATTACTGTAACAGTTTTCCAGAGGGACCATCTGAGGCAGTGAAATGTAAGATTTTTCACCAAGTTTGAGACATAGGCAAATCAATGGTAGAGGAAACAGAACATATGTATCCAAAAAAATTCCAGATTGAGTGCTCAACTCTAGTGTGCTACATGGACTCCTCCCAACATTTAAAAGTAACACAAAATCCTTAATAGATTTTTTTCTAAAAGGCTAGGTAGAAAATTTGGATCATCAAGTGAAAGTAACATCCAGAAAGACATTGATGTCCCAGCTAACATGATGGTAAAATAATGGACTCAATAATTTACTTCTGAATGTATGGTTTCAACTTAAAGCAGACTAATGAATTCACATAGACTGTTCAGAAATCTAAAAATGATTATATGGAATGCAATTGTAAATAAAAACAATAAAGATCCTTACTTAAGTGGTACAAGAAGCTACTAAGGCCATCTCAGAATATCTAAGAATAGCTTAGTAATAGATGAATACAGTATCAGAGTAGCAGTTTTACCAGAAGAAGCAGAATTTATTACTTGTATTACAGCAGTGCAAAAATGTTTAGGGACTGTCATGTAATAGAAGAATGAATTAAACTGCAATTTTATATTAACTACAATTTTATATTATGAATGCATTTACAACACTAGGGATACTTATTATAGCACAAGCATTTATTCTCACATTTGGGTCATTTTTGACAGGTGACTACAACAGAATTTGTTTCATTATTACAATTTCATGAGTTCAAAGGGCAAAAAGATAATCTACTTATGGTCATGGTCAGACAGTTCCCCAACTGCCCTCAGCTCAGGGCTTTTAAGTTTTGCTAACAACTTTACAAAGCTAATTAAATATTTTCTACTGCACAGCATTTTAGGAAGATATTATATGAACAGGATTAACATTCTTAATATCTTTGTCCTAAGGGTCCTTTTCCAGATAGTAATGAAACATTATCATACACACATCTTCCAAAATATTCACCCCCTACATTCATTCTAGGTTTAAAGAGGATTTGGAGGGGTAGGGGGCTGGTTTGTTGGTTGTTTTAGTGAGCATAAGAGCATTCAGGGATTTTATAATATGTGAGAATGAAATGCAAAGATCACCACTAAACTGTCACGTATAGGGCAAACAACTGGCTGCTTGGCAATTTGAATCAGAAACTTCAATGTTTTCGGGAAAATAAGCTGAAAATATGCGTTACAGGAATCCGGTATTCCAAAGGTTTTTGTTAACATGCACTTTGCTGATACTGTGTAGACCTTTTCTGTGTATATAGAACAGGATCTTTGGCATAATGTGTGTCTACAATATACACAATCTCAATGTACCTCCTACAGTCTGGGAGTTTACTGGAGGTAGGATCTAATGAAAAAAAGTATGTAATAATACAAAAACAGGCTGGGAGGTAACAGAAGAATGGTAAATTTAAATATTGTAAAGATTACTTCAGTCAATTTTCTTTTGAATACTTTGCTTTGATTTTTTCGTTACATTTTGTATACAGGATATATGTGAACTGATGTATATATATGCTAATGGATATCTTAAGAGAAAGGCTGAGTCTGCTAAAATGGAAGTTTAGACATCTTTAACTGTAAATTTTACTGAATTTGTACACACTTCTTGATTTATTAACAGATCTCTTCATTTTATTCTCTTAAAATCCCACCTTTTAGTCATCATCTGTTTGTGGCTCTCTGTTGGTCTGGGAATATAGTACCTAATTCCTGACAAATAGTCTTGATGCTCAATGTCAGAAATTAAAAATCAGAGTCCAGACTTTGGATTAAAAGCTAAATTAGGACAGTTTTACTCCAGCCTCATAGCATCGGTTCACAGGCAGGACACCAAAGCTCTAAATGTATTTTTAAAGGAAGAGCGGAGAATCAGGTGACTATCTCTGCAGCCCTCAGCCACTTTGCAGCCCTGTTGGATGCTCCAGCTGTTCAAACATGCCTGGAGGGAGCCTCACTGAGGGAGCTGCCAGCTGGCCGGGCAGCAGCCCCCAGCCCTGCCCCCAGCACCAGCGAGATCTCGCTGCTTCCTCTCACGCCCGTGCTGCCATATGTGACCGGCAGATGAAGGATGGTCTCAAGTGAGTTAAGTTAACCTGCCTTCCCAGATGGGACAGAAGGCAGGTAAAGTGAGGGACCTCCAGAGGAGAATACAGTGCATTTTCAAGGAAAAAAAGGATTTAGGTTCCTCAGTTTCAGGCATGCCCACCTGGAGATTACCATCCCATATGCTCAACAGAGAGCACCTGGGTCAAGATCTCTCTTGCTCTTGGATACTGCAGCTTTCACATAGTGGGTGAAAAAGGAGGGACTGGCAAGAAGCCTTGCATAGGGCTGGTTAGGAAGGTATATTGCATCCTGCTTTGCCCTAATTCTTGGCTAACCCATGCCCATTTATAGGCAGGACCCAAAACCTTTTCATCCTTGCACAGATTCATGTCTGGGTAAAGAAAGATGCCCACTCAGTCATACCCTCTTCTGCCAATTAATCCTGTCTCAATTCAGCTATGTTGAAACACATAAATTACAAAAAATTACATTTAACTCTTTCAGCAATTAGAATTTCTGACAAGTTCTAATTCCTTAATAAAAAGCTGATGTAAAATATCCAGATCTGGATGGTGCCTTTGAAAAGCTAATTTTCTATTATGTACACTGTGCTTCTCATAAAGTAAGATATAGCAACCCACATTTTATTTTCATCTTCAAGAAATAGCAAATGCCTCTCTTCCCCAAGCCATTTCCCTCCTCAGGGCACTGTTCTTTGGGTTTTATTCAATGGGACCTAGTACGTTCCGTTTTTCTGAATACTGTTGTAAGAATCCCAGTCACCCGAGTGGAAGACGACCACTGAGAAAGAATGGTGTAATATAAAGAGGCAAAACACTGCTCTGAGTTATAAAATACGTAATATTTTTTTAACAGAGAGTGGAGAAATACTTCAGTTAGAATAGGCAGGACAAACTGAAAGCTTTTGGAATGTTTGGAAGGAAAATAAAAAAAAATAGAAGCAGAGCAAGAAGATCATAACTTTTTTTTTTTAAATAAATCATCAGAGAAGACCATCTGATACTACTTCTATTCTTGAGCAAAAGCATTAGATACTTTCAGATTTTCTGCTTTTTAAAGTTACGTACTTTGCATGGAAATACAGTGCAGGACAATGCAATCCCAGAGTCCACCATAAGATCACCTCCTTCCCTTCCACCTTCCTTTCTCGGAAGTCCACTTATCATTCCACCTATTTATTGTGACTTAGAACTTTAGCACTTACTGACTTTAACAGATTTCTGCTCATTAACAGATTGTTGGGTTGTTAGTTAGACTGTTTATTACTTTTTAATAGAAAAGAAAACAATCTGAAAGTAATTGCATTTTCCTGCTTTTCTTTAGATTCCTCCAGTTCCTATTAGAAAGAACAAAAATGCAATGTTAAAGAATAACTATCTATAATATTGCCAAGAATTTTTTAAAATGTATCTTCATAACTTTCTACATCTCACATGACTTCTTAGTTCAAAATGCATCTGAGTAAACTCCACTGTGTCTATAAGCAAAATGTCAAATCCATGTGTACAATACCGCAGGAAACTATCCAACAGTTGTGAATTACCCTAAGCACACTCTAAGCACTAATTGAAAAGTCACTGTTGTATCCATTAATCCCAAAGTGTCAAAGAATAAAGCTGGGGGAGGGTGATGAGCAAGAACATAAATCACAGGCATCACAGTGAGGCCTGGTATGTGTCTGTGATGGACCTTATGAATGAAACCACAACAGCAAAGCAGTCTGAGCAAAATCTTGTGGCGATCCCTTATTCTAGATTGTAAGATGTCATTTGTTGCAACATACTATTCTGACAAGCTTCCACAACTACATTTAAACTACTCAAAGGGTTTCTGTGCAAACCCAAATATTTTCTAACATGCTTTAAAAGCTTTGCAGAGAGAAGGAATTAAAGTTTATTCTATTTGCATCTGTACAGCCCACACTAGAAGTTATACAACAGTGGAAAGAATGCATTTTTCAGTCTATAAGTTACTAGTTTTCTGAAACTTTCTAATTTTGGCCCAAGGTTTCTCATGTCCTGTCCATGCTATATGCTCAGTATAACAGCTACATATAACAAAATGTGTTGTCTTAATGTTATATTTTAATCTTTAAAAAATGGAAAGTTATCACGTTAAATTAAATAGAAGTCTACCAATATCTCATCACTGACTGAAGTTTCCATTGTGCAGCAATCAAAGATGGTAGAAGGCGTGGTAATAGAAATTAGGATGGTATATAAAAGGGCAAAGGCTAAGAAGAAAAAGATCTGAAAACAACCTAGAGACCAGATGACAGCCAGACTCGCTGGAACTTCTTATTACTTTGCTCTGAACATACTGTTCATACTGTGAAAGTCACCTGCAAGACATGCATTTTATCCCCTGCACTGCTAGAAATCCCCAAGTGAAACAGTGAATTGGTTAATCTATACAGAGTAGTGAAGCCCTGTGTTGTTCACAGATGATATTTTAAATATTAGAAACAGAATAATATGGCAGCGGTCAAGCTTTCTTTGCGGTTACACTGCTTGTTCAGAAGGCAGATGACTGTGTAGTGGGTGCACCAATTCAGTTTGTCTAGATGAATGATTATAGTGTGAGTATTACGAAAACCATGGAATTTCTGTTTTTACAACTGAGATCTTTTTTACATCTAGGAAACTACACAAATGCACATACACATACCCGTACCCATCTACATGAAAAGAACACTATCAAGTTTGCAATATTAAGTGTACTAAAAGTAAAAAAAAAAGTCAAACATCAAGTGTTTGGCCCACTTGTGCAATCACGAGACAAACTTTAATGTCACAATCACAAATCTTTTTTCAGTTGGATCCTGATAATCCCATCGGTACATTCCATGCACTTAAAGGCCTTAAGGCTGTATAATGAAGCACTGCCAGAAAGATGCCTGCAATACCTGTTATAGAGCTTAGCTAGAATATAACAAACACGGCCAAGAAGGAAAGACAAGCATATGGTTAAAATGTCAAAAATGCCCTGTAACTCTCCTCCTGGAGTCCCACAAGAATCCTTTGTGATGCTAATGAAACTGCTTGAAATCAAATTTCCAGTTTCCCATAGGTGGCTCCTAATTGAGTAGTCATCAATTTTTTCATGTGTTCAACCTAAAAACCTTAGGATATAACTTGCAGAACTGCCCCATTTTACAGCTGTCACCAAAATCATTGAGATCCATGCTTCAAACACATAAGAGGCAAGGTACTTTGAAAAAACAGAGCATAAGAATCTAAAAATATGAATTAAAAAAAAAATTAGTGAGCCTTTTCACTGTATCTCAGTCATTGACTATAAAACCAGACCTAAAACCTATTCATAACACATAATGTTATGGAAGTAACTTCCTTCATACAGATTAACACCTCACCCTCAGCAGTGAACTCCATGCAAAATATGAGGAAATTAATCCTGCCTTTAGTGCTGGATTGAGCCAGTTTTTATAAAATAATTCTGATGCCATATTTTGAACAGTGAGACTAAAACAACATCTGATGTTTACTAAATTAGTACTATTATTCTGCACAGTGAGTAAGGCAGTAGTCGTTCTAGGAGAGAAGAAACCCTATGTAACAGCACGTTTAAAATATAAATTTATATAAAACTCAAGAGGGAAAATTAAAATTTCACAGGCATTTGACCTTTTTTCCTCAACTACAAAAGCATAATATTTATGTTGTGGTTTTGGGCAATTTTGTACTAGACTATAGGGTTTTTTTATTGAATATAACAGTTATGATCCTATTAGAAGTAATATGTTTCAGACACTTGAGTTAAAAAAAAAGTTTCATAAAATATTTCCCAGAAATGTTAACATACTTACTCATAAATACTTTTACAAGAAGCTATACTGTAACATTTTTTTTTTTTTAAAAGACAAAGTTCTAGTAGATTATGGGAAAAGATCACTATATGGATTACATTAATGAATTCTGCAGTGTTAAGACAGATATAAATAGAATTCCGGAACATCTACTTACATTCACACTGTATCACATCTAAATTGAACTGCTGAATTGCTCCCATGCTTATTTGTTTTAATTCATTGTCCAGTAGCATCTGCATTAGGGATGTTGAAAGATGCTGGCAGGCTGACATGCAAGCTGTCTGGGCCACTTTCCCCTAGTAGGAAGAGCAACAGGTCTTAAGACAGAAACAAATGATACGTCACTACAGAACTGCTTATCCGATTTGATTTTAATATACACTCAAAGTTCTAATGATGCAGGACTTAGATCACACTTACTGTTATTTCTTTGACCTGTTAGCTTTGTTTCTATTAAATCAATCAGGGAACTAAATTAAATATATGTTAAAGCAATTATTGATATTTCTTCCAGAAATCCAGCAATCTTCACAAATACAAGGACATTTCCAAAATAAAAACCATGTAAGTTGCTGAAGCCTATGAACAGCTTTGTGGATTTATTTTTTTTTTTTTTTTTTTACCCAAACAGAATAAAAGCAACAATGTAATGAAAATCAACATGCTGCATATTTTTAACAATAGCCAGTAAAAAAACCCCCAAACTTTACGTAAGCCAAAACCATTGCTTTCAGTTGGGACATTTCTCATAGCAGCTCATGCTAATTATTGGCACTTCAATTGCTTTAATTCCATCTCAAAGCTTGTTGCTAAATTATTTAAAATATTCACGCTTATCCAAAACTTTTCAGGTGACCAATGTTGTCAGTAATCATCTACTTACAAAATGAAATGTAGCCCTCTGCTGTACAAAATAGAAATAATTTCCAATCACAGTCTAGTTAGTAACATTTCTCTTTATGATGTATATGTAATTGAGACAAATAATCTTCCAAACATGCGACCAATAACAAAGCACAAAATCAGACATTAATTTGATAAATTATTTAAAATTTAGTAAGAGAAAAATTGAAAGACGTGGAAATTCTACCTTAGAATTAAGAAAATCAATTAGGACCAGATACCTGATCAGATGGCACCATTCTATTTATAGCACTGCAATCTGTTAGAGCAGAGCGATCTTGTCTTTCAAATGCAACTATATGCATCTCTGTAGTTTAATGTACTTATTAAACCATGCTTTTCAACTGATGTTTATGTTATAATACGTATTGAAACACAGATAACTATTAACATGCTTACATGAAAGAAATCATAACTACGTAACATCCCTGTTGGAGCACACACCGCTATCATTTCACTTATATCCATCAGTACGATGATGACAACTGCCCTCTAAAACAATGGTTGCCCAGCTGTTTTCTGCAAAATCAGGTTGCTCAATTCACTGTTGACTCACAGAAACACATTTAAGCAATGAAAATTATAAGGACAGAAAGCAGTTCACTGTCCCCAAAAGTCTGGAAAGTTCTGCTCCAACATCTGAAGAGCCACATCTTGTCCTTAATAAAACAACTTGCTCATACAATTGAATTTTCGTGTATAAATGAAGCAAATTTGTCCCCAAATATTTTGTACTTTAAAAATCCATTCTTTGTTAAAACATAATTAAAATGTTCACTCTCCTCACATGTCACACTGAAATATTAAATGGCTTTTGCTAATACCACTTTAGCATTAGGATACCTTGAACCGTTAGGAGCTTAATATCTAAAATGAGATGTCAGTTTCTTAATTGAAAATCTCAGAAAAGCAAACAACATTTTTGACCAAAATAGATGAACTGACAACGAGGAATGTAAGAAACAATGCAAGAACAGCATGCTTAAAAGTCTCCCAAGCGCAATGGTAATTACACTGGGAGACATGCAGCTCTATTCCCCAAGCAGAATAATATCAACATGAAAGGAAAAAAAAGAAAAGAGGGGAAAAAAAAAAAGGTGGGGGCGGGGGGGGGGGGGAGAGAAGGAAAAAAGGAGGTGAGAAGGGGAATCAATGGGCCACAGTTCATTTAATTATAGTGTAGTAGATTTGAAATACTTAATGGAAATGCCATTTTGATTTAATGGAACAACTAGTGCATCTCTGTTTAATGTGCTGCTCCATCAAATCAGCTCCATGTCCTATTTATGCTGCCACTATAATGTAATAAAAGTTCAACAAGATTAATAGGTTGTCAAGAAAAATTTTAACATTCAGTTTATTTTATATGCACACAATGTGTACTCTATTCTTTTAAATAAAAGACAGAATTTTATATTTCTAACAAGCATCTGTAGTTAATTGTTACATTCTGGCAAATATCAATAGTACTGGAGCAGAAGATAATGGTTACAATAAGAAATGACATGGTAAAAGTCACTTGGACTTTAAATAAGTATCAATACATTCACGTCTAATGTTTATTTTACAATTTCATAAAATGGAAACATCCTAACATTTAAACTATTTCCAACTATGTAACTTGAACTACAGGCTTATTGTTCACACAACGTAACAACAAATTATAGAAGTTTACTATACACAGTACTTACTCAATACAATTACTCAATTTTCTTAAATCTAGAGAAAAAATGAAGCTATGTATGTTGTCAAAAATGCTGAATTTTAACTGAGAGCAATGTGAACTTTACTGTTATCCTCTTCAAAATTCAATGCTTCCCAGTTCAGATTACATTGGGTGTACAATATTCAGAAAAGAATGAAATTCAAATTTGTGTTTGACAAGTGAGATCTAGTTAAAAATCTCTCTCCAAATTTCCACCATCCACCAATTAATAAATTCCTTGCCATTTTTTCATAATGCATTTTGAAGAGGAAATTTAAGTATTCGTGAACATAACAGTAACGTTTCTTTTCCAGAATTAAACAAATCTCAGGTTAGTTTTAAAACATTCTTGACATTCATTATTTGTTTATTTTTTTAAGGGGGGTGGCTGTGGTTACTGTATCTAGTAATTAAATACGTCTATTCAATAGCATGCAGAGATTCAGCAGGCTTCTCACATTTGCTCCAGTTGCCTCCCACTTGGAGACACCACTATTCTCTCTGCTGTGCCTAGGCTAATTGTTGCTATCTACAAAATCTATTCTTCCACTGAACCAATGTAAAGTTTAAGAAACAAGGACCCTATTCTATAAGCAAAACCACCTGCTAACAGTGTTAAAGGCAACTGTTTTTCACCCAGCCTTCACATTTTGCTGAAATACAAGTTTGTAAAAAGAGAAAACCCTTAGACAAACTTCTTATATTTCAAAGGAGCTTGTAAAGAGAATCTGCTGACATATTAAATCCTTTTTATACGACCCAAAATCTTTTCTCCTAAGAACAATTGCAGTAGAGAGACATTTGGCTCCTCGGAAATTCCCAAAGGGTCAGCCACATGCATCCTTCCATGTACCTTCCCAGTACTGCTAAGGCCCACGCAAGCCGTCTCAAAAGCAGCTTTCATCATTTACTATGGTGTCAGTCAATATGATTTATGGACTGAATTCAACAAAGTCAAAGCATATAGAATGAGAAATATGACTACAATCTGCTAATTTGTTTTGTATTGAGCCACTTAGGAGTCAAAGACCTGATGTCAGGCTGAGACCAGCGACACAATTAACGGGCCAGTGACAGATTCATCCATCCTCCCTGCAAGGCTGTGCCAATCAAAGACAGCATGAAGCGGCATTTGGAGATATCTGTAAGAAAATCCATTCTCTAAGTAGCCTGCGGAGGCTGCTGATTGACAGTTTTTGAAAATAGTTGCAGAAAATCACCACCCTTTTACCATCACTGCAAGCTGTGAAATCAGGCTTTTGCTGCCAATCACAGAAACAATAAGATAACACAAACTGCTATCCTCAGTATAAAAGGAAATAACAAAAAACTTATCCGTTAAATCTAAGAAGTTAAGCTGAAGAATTGATGTAACAATATGAAATTACATAATGAAAAATTTTCTGAAAATGCAAAGGAATTAAACACACAGATTTTATCAATCATAACAACTAAAGCATGGTATTACTTAACATTAGGACAAAAATCCAACTTCTCAACTACTGACAAAAACCAAATATGTTAAAAAACACTATTAGAATTTCAGACTCACTTCTACTTCCAATCTCTGCCCCAAATCTACTGAAAATATTCCAAAACATCTACTTGAAAGTAATGTGTAACTGTTACTTTTCAATAATCATTCTTTTCCAAAGAGATGTCCAATATTAACTTTGCACAGATAAAACACATATCTAGAATAAAACTTCCGCTAATTCTAAACTTAGATTAAAAACACTTATATACACCCTCTACAATTTCAAGTTAACTGGTCTGAAAATAAAGGGTATGATTTTTCTTTAACTGCCCCCCCCCCCAAATGCAGGTCTTTAATAACACATTTGATAATCCAATTATTTCATGAGATCAATGGCTATAAAACAAAATTTTAATTTACTTTTTCATTCAAAGTATCTAGTGGCTATAAACTTCACTATGAACTTAAATGGGATGTAAAAGAACCTGAAAACAGCAACAATCTCAAAAGACTAAATTATTGTGAATTTAGGAAAAAGAATCATTAAAAGCTGCATGACTTACAAATTATAACCTTCCAAAAGCAATGCAGCCTCTGTGCCCTGCATCTCTGAAATTCTGCTACTGCTCGGTCGTGACATAAGCAGCATGTTGACACCTATTCAACA
Source organism: Chlamydotis macqueenii (assembly GCF_036417535.1). Taxonomy (NCBI): domain Eukaryota; kingdom Metazoa; phylum Chordata; class Aves; order Otidiformes; family Otididae; genus Chlamydotis; species Chlamydotis macqueenii. Next base: position 22,594,775 of record NC_141562.1, read on the forward strand.
TTAACAGGAAATATTTCTATACAAAATACTCAATATTCCTTGTGCTCATGACACTTATTAGCTTGACAGTTCAAAATGAGGCTTAGTATTCAAATCATAAAACATCCGTTGGAACGAACTACCAGTGTTATCTAGTCCGGCCTCCTATTTGGAGTAGGACTATTGCCAACAGTAGTTCAGATCTTTGTCCTTCTTTCTGGCTGAGCCTTCAAAACAACTGAGGATGGGAAATCCACAGCCTCTCTGGGCAACCCCCTCCGCCATTGCACTACTCTCTTCATGCATTTTTTTTTCTCCATAATGTCAAAGCTTCATCTCCCAAGCTTCTACCTGTGACCACAGCCACACGTAAATTTCTCAGTCCTACGAAGAAGAGTTTGGCTCCATCACCCTTGTATCTGTCCTTTAAGAGGTTGTAGGCTGCCACTAGGTCTCTCCCCAGCCTTCTCTTTAACAGACTAAATGATCCACCTCCCTAAACCTCCATTTGAAACTCATGTTCTCTAGGCTTCTAACAACTTGGAAGCCCACTGCTAGATCCTGTCTCCAGATCCAAGAGCTACTACTCAGCCAATTGCTTTCCAGACTGTAGCAATGAACAGGCCTATTCCCACACTGTGTACTCCAAGTGCCTTATACATTTGTTCACTTAAATAGTGAACAGCACAGTGTACATTTGTTCACTTAAGCAGTGTACAGCAACAAGATTCAAACACATTAGAGTTATTAGAGAAAAATCAGTAGAAGTTCAGAAATTCAGTATTTAGAAGCCGCTTTTAACAGAATGATATTAATTGCAACACTTTCATTATCATGGAAGTGCTCAGACCAAGTCAAAATAAACTTCTTATACAAAAATTGATGACCTGAAAATAATCAGGGCCTGTAAGAATTCTTAAATGCACTCCATCACCATCTTAAAAAAAAAAAAAAGTGAGCACACAGATTCCCTTGACCCCAGGCAGATGCAGCAGAGAAACTATGGAACTTTCACCGGTTCTTATTCTGTTATGTCATTGTACCCTTATTCTGTATGCATGTCTCATAGCTGCATTTTGATACCCGACCTCTCTTCCAAATGGTGTCTTCGTCTCCTCTAAATTATCTCATTTGGGATGCCAGGCACACCCCACCAATATTCTGCAAGTTTTTTAGGGCTCCTGTTGTCCCAGTGTATGAAAGCCCAATGTTAGTCATTAACCTGATCCCTGCATGCAACTACAGAAGGAACGCAGCAAGTCATCAGTGAAACAGAAGGGTCTTTTTATCAAACGATTAAAAATTGAAGCAATAAGCCTGCAGGCAGTTCATAGTCTTTCAGTTCACATGCTTTTTCTTCATCTTGCATCTACTTACCGACATAGCCGCATGGTCATTGTTGTTATTCTGAGAAGGAAACCAGTAAGGCAATCAAAACAAAAAAATTAAGATGTACTGTCAACATCAAAAAAAAAAAAAAGAATAAAAAATTGGTAGCAATAAAAGTAAAAGCTTCCAAAAAGAACAATTACAGCTACATAATTCCTTAACTTTTTTTTTTTAAATCTATGAACTTATAGAGTATTTTGTTGAGGCATAACAAAGAGATTATAATTTAAATAATACTAATTTGGTAATAAAATGTTTTTCTGTGATAAGGAACTGTATGCCAAAATATCAAAATAGCAAATTTCCAATGAAGAAGCATTTGTGTATCAACAGCCTTTCCAGAAAGTTTTTATTATAACAAATCATATATTCCAAAATACTTAGGTTAAAAAAATAAATGCTGTATTTACTGACTTGGCTTACAGAAGCTATCTGTACATTTTAACATACTTCATTCAAGTAAGACTTAGAATGGCTTAGGACAGCAAGAACTTAAATGTAACATGACTCATTAATAATTTTTAACATAAATCTGATGGTAATATAATTGGAGGGTGAAATAAAGCTATTTTATTTTCCAAAACTACTTCTTAAGTACAGTTCACAAACACAGAGGAGAAAACTAAGAAGTAAAATTTTGCAGGAAGAAAAAAAGCCTCAGAGACACAAGACATTTCCAGTGATTCAACGGAGATATCAGACCCCAAATAATTTGTGCCATGAAGTGTGCACATTCAGTAAAATTGAGGTAATGGTCTACCTGATTTAGATCTCTAATGTTCCAATAAAAATAATACAAATTGCATAAAACAGATATGTAACATAAGATGTATTTTTTTAAAGTTCTGTCTGCATTGGTACAGAAACACTTCAGTATAGCCCCACACGGAAGCACAAAAGGAGACACATCTCTGCATTTCCACAGCTTACACACACAGCTAAAATAAAACAAGACTCTTAACGACAGGAACTCAATGACTGCAACAAAGAATTGTTAAAGAACATACGATAGCACTTCTACAGAAACACTAGAGTTTGAAACAATATCAAAGAGAAAGTCAGTGACCCTTGAACGAGACTACAGACAACTGGTGTGGCCAACTAGTGCCCTCTAACATGATCAGATACGCTAAGAGAAGAGATTCCTCTACTTGGCCCGCTCTTTTCCTTACAAAAATTATGTCCACTGGCAAGGACTTTTGTTCTTTGATTTCTAATTACAGAAAAGGTTCTGAGAAACTATTTTGAGCAGTGGAATGTTTCTTCCAACCACACAGAAATTATGATGGAAATGACACTGTGACATTAATGGAATAATCCATTAATGAAAATTAATACTAAAATTATTCCAAACCATAACTATGGCACATGAGAATCCAGCTTAGTTTAGCACTCCGAAGTACTATTTTAATGAGCTATGGAACCTAGTTCTGGGCTTATCTTTGAAAATGCTTTTACTGTAATTTTTTTTTCTTAATGAAAATAACTTACTGTTACAAATGTAACCAGAATCAGCATAATGAAACTGTACAGACATTTTGGTATAACCTCCGCAGCTGATGCACAACACTGATACGACTGTATGTTTCTACAATTGGCCAAGCCAGAATAGGAAGTGATACACAAGGTAAGCAAAAAATTACAAGAGCCCTCTTGCCAGACCAGATTAGTCATCCACATAGTTCTACATCTTGCCTGTCACCTGACCAGAGTTTGAAATTACAGAATAACCTCTTCATAGGAATTAGCTTTCTCCAAAGGCTGATTTGTGCCCCCAGGCACGTATTTCTATTTCTTTCACACTTTTCAAGTCCTAATGCCACAGCTGCATCTTTCCATCCGTCTTAACACATTACTTTGTTCTGTCCGCGGCTCATTTACGAACAACTATATCACGACATATGTTCATGACAGACTTCTGTACATCCTTTTCTAGAAGTTGCACACCTCTTAACTGCTATTTGCATACAGCTATTGAGGAGCAGTGTCATTTGTTCACACTGCTTTGTATGTTAAGTTACAATTAATTTAACTATCTAACAAACTTGCTATCCTTATCAAAAATCGCTAAACTGATTTGGCACAGAAGCACATGCCTCAAACACCACATTCACATCGGTATTATGTGATACATTTTGAGTGTCTTATGCCTTTGAGTCAGTAAAAAAACAGGAGACTGAAGAATCACAGCTGCTTCACACGTGATTTGGAAGACCAGACAAGCCTACTACGCCAACAACTTCAACACCGTGCTGTACATGTAGAGAAATTATCTTTTACTTCCAGTTTGGAGCCTCAAAACATTCTGTACATTGAGAACTTATTCTTTACAGGCATTGTATGTGGGTGAAACACTCAGATATCAGTGTGACAGTAGCAACCAAGGCGAAGCTGATGAAAAGCAGATGTAGCTTGAAAGACTTACTGAAGTTACTCCAGACCTATAAAGCTATGAACTATTATGATGATGAATCAAACTATAAATAGTCTTTTTTTTGTCTTAAAGCAAGGGGAAATCAGACAACAGAACATAACAATTAGTACATAAAACAGGTTAACAGTACCCTTTTGCCTGGGACAAAATAATACAGCATATATTTAAACAAGGATTCTTTCCAGTGAGGCTCAGTTAACTAGCATAAAATTATTTGTTATGATCAAAACTATTTAGCTACAAACAACCTTAGAGAATCCAAGACCTCCATAATCTCATGCACAAAGGCAGGATTTGCACTGATTCTGCATTGCCTGAATCAATGCATGTGTACACAGAACCAATACGGCTAATTAAAAAGGCCATCTGATGCTCTAGAAAACTGCATGAGTTCTTACACTATCTGTAAATTAGCCATTGTTAACAACATTACTAAAGTATTTGAAAGTATTTTCTAAGTAGTATCATGGGTAAGCATTATCAACATACTGAAACACATATCAAAGTACATCTGTATTGAAAAAAATTTAAAAAAACCCACATCTGCCAGCATGCACACAATTCAAAAATAACATATATCTTCAAAATATTAGTATTTTAAAATAAAATAATGCTCTAAGAGTTTGGAATTAAACTTAATTTTGAACACTTACAGGTAAATGAGTAAAAACTTGAAATGTGCTTCTTAAAAAGTTAATAAGGTCCATTAAGTATCCACTGGCTCTTCCATCTGATTCAGACATTGTCCAATCATAGTCAGCAATCTGAATAAATTCATCTATTTTTTGGTTAAGTTTTGTGTATATTTCTCCTTCTGCAGCATGCCTTGCATCCTGAAAAAAAATCCAACATATGCACTTGTCAGAACTCTAAAATATTATTAGAATGCAGATAAAATTATATTCATCAATGAAACTGAAGTCTTGTGCTTTTCTTAGATTCAAAAATATTTTAACTTCTGTCTTAAAATAAATCTGAGGTTGTGAGTTTTTAAATACTCCCACAATGTATACTATAAGTGTGTCTATAACAGAATATGCCTACAGAATAATCTAAGTTCTCAGAGACAAATGAAAGTTATTTGAATATGGAAACAAAGCAATTGCTTTACTCTCTTCACAACAATCACCTCTAATTCAGCCTTACAAATTTATCAACCCTGACACAAAGTTTATTTGGTCTCTTTCACAAAGAAAACAACAAAAAAAACCCTAATTATTTTATCTATTATGACTGAAGGTCCAGCAATCGTGGTTCTTATGTAATTAATGTCTTAAAGCTGCACATCTAAAGAATAGTCATAATTTCTCACCCTCCTTTAAATATCCTAATCACGACACACTGTGATTCAGAGCACTCCTCTACTTCCTCCTATCCCTACTTTTTGTTCCCACCACCCAGATTCTACTTTTAGGAACAGTAAAGAGGTAAAGTCTAGCATTTACCATGAAAGGAACTGACCATGGTATCTAACTGCCTTATTTGTTTAGGAGACATCCTCAAAGCTGCAATTGGATCCATGTACAGATGCTTGGTAAGGTGTACCTTGCTGGAAAGGCATGCTTTTGCAGGCCTGGAGTTTAAAGATACTTGATAAATTCTATGTTCTAATTGGGGCTCAACATGAAACTTTCTTCACTAACCTTCAGAAATAATTCAAGACATACATTTAAATTAAAGTGAAGCTCTGAAGGTTTTTAGAGAGTCAAAATAGGCTGGATATACTCAAATAACACAAAAGCAGATTAAATTTCCATCGCTAGTTTCCTCTGGCAGCAAGCAGTCCAAACCCAGGACATTTCATGAAAGATGTAAATAGAAAAGGCAAAAAGAAAAAAGAAAAAAAAAAATCAAAGTGATCTGAGCTTAAAGGTGGCATCACATTCCACATTGTGGAATTCACTCTTCCACAAGGCCTCAGGCCATGAGGCACTTCAGGACGAAGTGAGCAAGCATGTGGCCCTGCCATGTCGAGATATTAAAGTATAATTCCCTAAAAATAGCACTTTTACTTCCAAACCAACTTGTGAAAAACCTCCACTGAACAACTCTTCCAATCCAACACATAAGAATCTAGCAACCTCTTTACAGTCAAATAAAGGAAGATGCTTTCATCCGCAGTTTTGCAGATGGCTATGGCTATGAAAACGTCAATTAAGGTCAAGTTTATATCTAAAGTTTCTAATTAACAATGAGACCTCAGTTTCAAAAATCTATAATGACAGGACTTGCAAATATATCTGCTTCGGTTTAGTGCAATTCCTTGGGGTTTTTTGTTTGTTTGGGGGTTCTTGTATCATCTTTACCAGTTAAGATGATTTATCGGCAGTGGCAAGACCAGTCCTTCAGTTTTTGTTCCTGGAAGACAGTTTTTTGCTATCTTTTATTTTGCTTTGGTTACTGGGTTACAACTGTAGCAGCATGCCATCAGTAATTTAAGCAAGGAGTGTTGCTCTGTTCCCCAAGATAACTGTGAACAGCCAACCAATGGGATTTCAAACACAGAAGTTCCTTCTGAGAAGCAGCATTATGAATCCCATTCACAAGTCAAGAAAAAATGAGTTAGCAGTATTCAGATTCAGGATGACTCCTACAGACAGGTGAATTAATTCCATCTCTTCTTTTAATGTGATGACAGAATTGCATCAAAACCTTTTTGAAAGCTCACCAGATTTTCTCCCATTATAGAAGTGAAAAGGGCAAATGATGTGGTTTTGTTAAATGTTTTTTCTCTCAGACGATGTCCTGAAGCCCTGTGCTGTATTTGATGCTGTGTATCTGCTCCTCCGATAGCCATTATGCAGTTAATGCTGAGACCCTGGGTTCAAAACCTTCTATCAACTAGATCTGCAAAGACACCTATTTAGGTTTAGAGTAACTGCTGATTTAAACAAAAGGAAAACAATAGCCATCCAAAGCTGGAAAATATGGCTATAAATATTTAAAGCAACAGAAGTTTTTACTATGGTAAAATGAAATAAGTTTTGGTTCATTGGTTTTTTGTTTGTTTGTTTGTTTTAATTTCCACCCATGTGAAACAATGCTTGGAGAGTTTGAAGGATATCTTAAAATCAGATCTTATATACAAAAATAAAAATAGAAAAACAGCCCTCTAAAACAGTAGCCATGAAATAGGTCTGAAGGCTTCTATTAAAAAAAATACAGTGTAGACGTACCTATAGGATCATCTCATAGAATGTAAATGTGATCAATGCTGCTAATAAAATGAGCTTTCTGACCACTAAGAAAGAATGAAGGTGACATGATTTGCCACCAGGAGATAAATTTAATAACAGTAGAACATACCAAACTCTGTGAAGGCCCAGTTGGGGAACTGCAAGCAGTTTTTCATTAAAATAGAGAGGGGAAAAAAAAGAGGGATTAAGAAGAAAAGAATTTTATACTATAAGTGGAGAACATTGTGCTAACAAGTTCTCTAGGGAAAGAGACAGGAGAGAAATCATTTTAAAAGATATGTGTTTGTCAGCATTCATTCTGTATTTTTCCAAAGTGCATAGACACTAAACTCAGTAAACACAGATATAATATTCTGTGATTCCCTTCAATAGCACTTAGATAGTTTATATGATAGTTAAACATAACTTACACTATAAGGAATCAACACAAAATATAATGCAAACTTTAAACTGCATTTACAAAATCAGATTCAAGGATAAAGAACATCTTACCTCTTAATGAGATCAAAGACTATGGCTGCATTAAGTGTTTTGTTTGAATGTTAAAATTATTATAGATTGAACTTACATCAGAATGTCCATAGATAAGCAAATTCAAAGGCACACATGCACTATCAGTACACAACAAGCAAACTATGCAGCCTGACAGGGACAGGGCAAAATTAGTAAAGCTATGGGTAGGGCAATGGTAACCTAACTACAGTTGCTAGGCCAGAACCTTTCTGTCTTGCCTTACTCATTAAATCTCTAGCAAAAGGAATGGAGAACAAGTCTTATGAGGAGTGGCTGAGGGAACTGGGATTAGTTAGTCTGGAGAAGAGGAGGCTGAGGGGAGACTTCATTGCTCTCTACAACTGCCTGAAAGGAGGCTGTAGTGAGGTGGGTGTTGGTCTCTTCTCCCAAGTAACTAGCGATAGGATGAGAGGAAATGGCCTCAAGTTGCATCAGAGGAGGTTTAGATTGGTTGTCAGGAAAAATTTATTTACTGAAAGAGTGGTGAAGCATTGGAAAAGGCTGCCCAGGGAAGTGGTGGAGTCACTCTGCCTGGACATGGCACTTTGCAACATGGTTTAGTAGACATGGTGGCACTGGGCTGATGGTTAGACTTGATGATCTTAAGGGTTTTTTCCAGCCTTAATGATTCTATTCTATTCTAAAACTAATGACAGTTAATGGGAAAATTGTTAGTAATCAACTGGAAATAAAAAAATGTCTTCCAATGATGATGTCTCATTCCACCTCACCCATCTATTAACTTCTATGCCAGAGGGGATATTATAATAGGATAGAGTACATACGGCATCATGAGAAAAAACGATGTACAGAAAACAGAACTATTCTCAATAGGATTAGTCCTCTTTATCCCATAAACATAAGAAATCACTCTCCTTTGTTTCAGTGTACACTGAAAATCCCTCAAATATCTAAAGCTCAAGTTGCAGCTGCTTTGTAATCCCTCATGACTTTTTGTTTGGTTTTGTTTCACTTTCAAAAAATTCTGTATAGAAGCCCCAAGTGACTAAGAAGGCAATGCACTGGCTGAATTAATGGCAAGGTAAACTATGCAAGATTACTCTTCTGTGATAATGTTTTCTTCAGAAAGAAAATTCCAAACCACCCCGCAAGCACATACATGTTTCTATTTTAAACCAAAAAAGCTACTTGGCTAGACTCAGTCAATTAAATAATTTCTACCATATTTTATGTATATGAATATCACAACTTCATTCTTCGATGTACACAACTATCCGGTTCTTGAAAGAAGTACCTGGTGCTTAATCACCATCAGAGCACCTTCAGGTCTCTAACATCTCTACACCTATCCTCAGTGCCACTGCACACGAGGGTTTCTTGTGTAGGGCCATTCAGTGGCCCGAGACCAAACTGTCTTTGCACTCAGCATAGCTAGTCCAGCTGCTGAGATCTCGGTGTAGAACTTACTAGTGTCATTATGACATAAACCAGCCTAAGTAAGGATCAGAATTTTGACTAATTTATCTTAGGGATAAACCTCAGTCACCTTGAGTTACCTGACATTATGTGTATGAGTTGTCTTCAGCAATTTTATTTTTACATGCAGGTTTCTCATTAACAACATATGTGTCTGCCTTACAGCTGAAAAAGGCCTAAGGCTTTTTGAGCAATATTGTGGAGAGGGACTTCACAGATGAGGGTATTGTTTTTGGTCTGCCAAGGACATCAGATCTACACAAGTCACTTGGTATTTTTGCTTTAGTTTCCTCTTTTGAAAATCCTTCAGAATTTTTGTATAGACAAATGCAAGAACAACTAGGATAACTTAACCTACTAATGAGATAACAAGCCATATATAGAAAGAAAACGACAACATTTTTTATTTTAGGATTATTTTATACTCGGCTTACAAAAGTTGACATGCTAACTATTGAAATTACAATTGTCTATGCTGAGTATGCATCACCACTGATTTACTTTAGTTCTTTGAGATATAAACTCACATACTTCTGCCATTTCTGGAAAATGCCAGCGAAAATACAGTTTGTGCACGTAAGCAGTTGCCATACATTAGAAACAGTTAAGTTCCCAGTGATCATTTTAATAAGTATTATTCTGTATATAAATTTAAAGGACATGTAAATAAAATATGAATTTTAAAATTATAAATGAATAATTTATGCTTTGTAGCACATTCTTAATTTTGCTTTTTTATTAGTAAGTTAGACAATTTGAAAATATACCACAAAATATTTCTATTGTTGAATAAAACCAAATAAATAATACAAACATTTTAGATTAAACTAGCTGTTTTGCTTGATTCCATTCAGAAAGGGAAGATGTTACACAAAGCTTGATCTATTGAAAGCTTCTGGTGCACTCAAGCTCAGCTTATTTTGTAACTTAACAAAAGGTGCATCTGAAAGAGATGCATCTGAAAGAAAATATTGATGCTTCTCAAGTACTGACATATTTCAGATCACATCAATAACAAAAGACAGCGTTTATTTCCTCAGCGCTACAATTGAATTCTTATAGTTCAGAATTGTTTTAGAGTCAAAAATGAGAAAGCATACAGCTTTGCCCTCATATTTTTTTTTGTTTTAAAATGCTTCATTTATAGTGATTTTAATGTAACTTTTCAGACACAGTCATATAATGGATGACATATACCATACCTTAAATGTAGAAAGTCCATAAAGTCTTGCAGTGTGAACAGTTACTTGTGAAATATTTGTAATGTTAGATATAAAATCCTCCAGGTATTTACAAGCTTGTTCCAGGTGTGTTGTGTTTATGATTATTTGAACAAGCTACAAGAAACAAAAAATTCTTGTAAAAATCCTTTTTGTATCACCCATTGTAATTTGATTTTGTAAACAGTTACTTCATTCAGCAACAATGCTACTAGAAATTAATCACAGTATTTCAGGTTACCACTTATTCTCTGTTAGTTTTCAAGTTTACTTTCAAATACTACTAAGGAATAATACTACGCTTTACATAAAATGATGCCATTTTAAAAATTAAGACTGCAGACAGCTACTCAGTGAAATAAATCCAATTAGTATTTTAGAATTTAAAAAGGGAAAGTAAATGAAAATATACTGCCAAAAGGAAATAACTTATTTGTACCATTAAAATAATTTTTTAAAAATTACTGCTATTAAAAAAATATTTCACAAAATTGTCTGCAAAATGATGCATTCTAAAGTCAGGAAATTTCAAAAACAAGGTTGTAAACTCCTTCCTCCCTCCAACAATGGTAACAATCTGCTTGTACATGATATAGATGCTTTTATATGCAGGGCCTGCATTTGCGTTCAGTTCACAAGTTAGGCAATGTAAATAATGCACACTAACTGAAATACCAGTGTATTATATCTTCATTCTCACTGTATACTGTTTTAGTGTACAGTAATGGAATGCTTGATAAAATAAGTTCTCTCTTTTTAACATTTTTCTCATAAAATATATTGATTTTACAACAAAACACCTCAAAAATACTAGGGAATTAATTTAATATCCTCAAAAATATTCCTGTACCAATTTCAAAAACAGAAAACTACATCCCACAAAAATCTTATGGCTTGTTTTACTAATATGGTAATAGATGTTTATAGAACTTTTTCCTCAAAATCATCTTCTTGATTTCATCTATACAAGAGGTTCTTGCAGTTTAAAAAAAAACACTTAATATGACAAAACACTGCTCTACCCACAACAGTCTAAGTCCTTCTCAGCATGTTTCAATAGGTACCTGCTGCTCCTGACACTGCATGTACATGCAGTGAATGTTCGGACTGATTCACTGTCTCACCCTGTCTTAATCAGGCCAATAAACAAACTAAACCAAGAACCTCAATGAAGACACAACATGCACAAACCTACTAAATATTTTAATTGCAAATACTACAGAAAAAGTTTCATGTGTTAGAGTGAACTTCAGATTTTAGATCTTTTATTTTTATAGGATGAAGAAGAAACTCAACAATGTGCTACTAATTGCTAGAGAGGAGCAGAACACGTGAACCATGCTCTGTACGCAACCAAAGAATTAAGAGCCTTTGGCTTATTTCTTGCAAATCTCTGTTAATCATACAGGAGAGAGAACTCTTTCATTGTCTTCTCTCTCTCAAAAGGCATCTCTGTGTAAATATACTCCAAACTAGACCCAACACTGTATTGTCTTATTTATGTGACAGATATTGATGCTTTTTTATACTTAATCTTTCACCTCTTTACATTTTATATTTTAAAGTAAATGCTACTTTTCTTATACAAGTCTTAATACCATAGTATATCTACATTTACAAGAATAATTTCAGCACTAATTGTCTTAAAAAACACAGTTCTGAGTATGTTTTTTATCACTTACCTCAGTTAAACCTATATGAGGTTTTTTAATTAGGTTCTGTAAACAACTGCTTAGAGTTCTTGTAAGCAGCAAATTTGTAGATTTTCTGAGCATATCATCTATTTCTGTTGAGCTGAAAAAAAAATGTTTATTTTTATAACTATTCTGTACATGATAATACTTTGAGAGTAATACTTAATATTTTTTTTTCCCTGCAAAGGGAACTTTTCATGTTAAGAATTCCCTATGTGCATTTAATTTCTGATTGCTCCAAGTCCTCAGTGATCTAACACACAGAACACCTCTTTCAATTACCAAATTATCCATTAACTGAATTTCAACACTGAAGCAAAACCTGTTATTTTTAGATTTTGGACATGTTTATTGACACAGCAGTTCGGAAAGAGTAATTTGTGGGTTTTAATGAGTTACTGAGGAGGTCAACATGCACTCATTAGTATGTGTAAATTATAAACAGTATCAATTAAGAATGTGTGAAAGCGAGTAATTTACATCTTTAACAGTGGAGAAGTGGGTGACCAGCCAGGAATACCTTCCAGATTTCAGATCTATGAATGTTATTTTATGTAATTAAAAGTAAGCTTTTGAAGGCCACAAGAGGAAAGGGAATGGAAGAACTGTGATGTATTCCATCAGAAAAAGGTGGAATGGACGAGGAAATGAGCATGCAGACAGCATGTTTTGTTGCAGGGTAAATTCTTGCCAAGGAAACTCAAAGCACTGAGAAGGGAAATATCATTTGAAGTAACCAGAAACACTACACAATTATTTCTGAAATGGTCAGTATCAAAGTATATTTTTTAAATCTTACATGCTTTGTTAAATAAATAAAATCTCTAGAGTATTAAAGCCAGTCAATATTTTCTATAAACCCTAGCAATGTTTTAGACAGCTTACCATGCCAAAATACCTTAACCCATACAGACATACACATAATGTATACTGTATATACACACATATGAAATATATGCTACAGCACTGGGAATAATAGATCAAACATAAAGAATTATATATGTAAATTACGAAACAAGCAAGTTAGCAAGTACATAAGAAAATATATTTTAAATGTAATGTATATTTTTAGATCATCTAGAAGTTACAGGTTACTTTATAGTGACATTGCTGATACTTTAAGCTTACCTGCGGTGAAGTGACTCTGAAAACTTAAGGCTTGCATAAATAAATTCCTTAACTTGGATATAAATCTGAGGCACTGACTGAGACATTGGAAGTTTCTTTGGAAAGGATTGCTGTGAAAATAAAAGATAATACTATGTTACACTTGACACTGATTCCAAGGAGAGCTTGGTATTAACTGCAACAAATAGAAAGCCACTTAATGCTATCAATACTTTAATCTATCTTAAGATTTTCTGGTTTTCATTGAATACAAGCTGTAGTATGTGTTGGGCTGACTTCTGCATCGGTTTAAGTAGCTTATAAGCAAAAGAGAACTTTATCACTTATTTAAATTACAATAAAGTTTGGAAACTTCAATGTAATCTAAGATCCCTCTGTAGAAAGCAATTTACAAACTCACCATTTTTTATCTGAATGAATAAGATAGACGTAAGTGCGATGAGAGGTTCAAAAATGCAAACTTTGTAAAAAAAAAGTAGTGCAAAAAAATAAAAAGGTTTCAGAAGTTCAATATGTCTGGGAAACATCTTGAGAATGTTTAGGCATGTATATTTACTATCATATATTTACTTTCTCTCAATGGTTCACAAAACCAAAGCAGTTTGAATTCTTTTCAAAAATGTGGATTAACATGTGGGGAAATACCAGTAGTCTATAATACTAAAATCATACTTCTTACTTCAATTTTAAAGCTCATGTTGTATTTGGCAGGACAAAAAGAAATAAATTCAATTACATCTACACATACCAACTAGGTATTTCTGCACTGAACACAAAACTTTTGAAATCTGCAAAACAATCAATTTTCTGTTTCCTCTAGGACTAGTGAATGAGAAATATAATTAACAATTGGTATCATTCCTGGAGAATTCAATTTCTCAAAAAAAAAAACCCCCAACCATTAATCAACAGCAGCTCAACATTTGTGTATTAAAAAACCAAAATAAAAAAAAACAAACAACCTCACATTGGCTTATTTCTAATATTTCTAACCATGTCCTTCTGCTTTACATACAGGTTTCAAAACTCTTTTCAGAGATATGTAGAAAATGTTATCCCTGCTTTACAGATGAATTAACAAGGACAGAGAGATGTGAAATGACTTACCAGTACCACACAGCTGGTCAGTGATAGAGTTGGGAACAGAATCCAACCCAATTTCCCAGCTTTACTCTCAAGCTCACCAGCCCAAAAACTAAGCAATAAGAAGATTCTGCTCATAAAATAACTACAAAAAGTGCTAGTCACTTTGAAACAGAAATCCCTCTCTGTGTCATAAACCAAAATGAAAACTGTTGGGTACAGAGAATACATTTCCCTTCTGGTGAAAGAAGAGACAAAGCTTTGTATTATATCATACATATATGTAACTACACAAGTAACATCCACACGTGCACGTTGATACATCAGACAGAGTGAGAGATGCTAGCAGACAAAATTATTTAGTGCAAGTTAAAAATCTCTGCAATTTATTAGCAAAATATGTCATGCTAAATTGTATCTGGGGTGTGGTATACTTCCAACATCGTAAGGGATTTCCATTCTGTTTATCTTATTTTAGTATTATAATTGCTAAGTACATGAATTTGATGGAGGAAAGCATCCAGCAAGCACTCTGGTGTCTTAGTCAAAAATCAGCATAAAACCCACCTTTAGTTTTTCATCTTCACTGTAATACTGTATTAATGACATGCAGCTCTTACATTTGCCTGGTAAACCTCTGCTGAATCACAGAACTGGAGTATCTTTTTACGTTTGCAGATATATGTAGTGATGGATCGTGTATAAACTAGCTTCCCTCTACAACAGTTACTCCTACCGTCATGTGGTTCTTAGATTTAGTTCCCCTCTGTAGACTCCGTAACGGGCCTGTTATTTCTTCATCAGTATTACCAAAACCACATTTGATTAGCAGAGCATATTAATCACATTTCTGTGAAAGGAGTTTGCAGTGAAAGAATGGCTGAGACTATAAATGATTATCCTGTTGGAATGCTAATATGGTAGAATTATTTACAGTCCCTTCATGTTTATTTTGCTGCACATGCTCAAACACAAATAATTAATTCTAAAAGTCAAATAAAGTTAAAAACACAGTTAAAAGTTGCTGTCTGTAACAGATCTGTTTTACACTTATTTTTACAATTCTACGGCATATAATACACTGTGAGTTACTAAAACCAATGAGTTGCAACAAAATTTAAGTTAACTAATTAGACTGTATTATAATTACATAAAGATTGTATCAATTAAAGTGTATTATTAATTTGTTTACAAAACAATGGGTTTCATTATTCACTCAAACATCAGAGCAAATGACTAAAGCTTGAATTTTCTTTTTTTTTAATTACTGGATAATTACACACAAAGAAGGTGATTTAGCCTCTTAACCTACCTAGCTTTCCAAATTTTAATTACTTTTTAATTATAAAAATCATTATTGTCCCAAGTGTCCTTAATTGGATTTTGGCAAACTTCAACAACACTAAACTTTTCCTTACCTTATCAAGTTCTGGATCTTGAAATGGAAATTTGCTTATAACTATCTTGTATTCCTCCTCATTTGCTACAGGAATAGGGCTGTAGTTGTCCACTTCAAAAATATCCCTGGTGAATTAGTTCATAAAGTGAAAAAAAAATTAGGACATGTAATTTATAGACAGTATTTTCCAGTAAAAATATGTAAATTAATATAAATTTTACTACCACACTTCGGTGTGGGGCTTCAAAAAGTTACGAGCTGTAATCATTATAATTTCAGACATCCAAACTATTTTTAGCTGAATTTGAAAGCACCTTGTATATGCTAACTCTTTATACAGTGCCTAATCACAGAGAAAAAAACAGTTGAAAGCATTTTAATATGTATGACTCAAAGCATAATACAGTAAAGGAACTTCAGAGCAATTACTCCAGGGTAAATCATAATGCGATTCTTGTTAATTATGGTAGCCTACACTTTGCCTACACTAAAGCAGATATTCAGAGTGTCTCACTTAGGTACTATAGCTACGTATATTCAATGGAGATGATTCAGAGAACTTCAACTAGGCATGTGGCTACAGCTTTATTGAAGTATCCTCTGGACTCCTCTACTAGTCCATTGACTATACCAGGAGTCTAGAGAGCATGAGAACCTTAGATACCAGACTTAACTGATCAATTTAATTTTAAGGTTTTCTGTAATATAATGTAACTTTTTAATGGTAAACAATATCTGCACATTTAGGTATCACATTCTTCTCTGCAAACAGGCTTTGGAGTACAGTCCCAAGTTGCCCTGTTCCCAGGTTTACATTTCACTCAATCAAATGATTCCAAGGAATAGGTGGAAAGCAACCTGCACTAAAAAAAAAAAAAACCATGAAGAGGTACCGGGAATGTCAGTAGTTTGTCAGGGAGATACACATAACACCTAACTGTAAACATTAAGACAACCTAAATTAGGAACCTGATGCTCTATTGCAACAGCCTACAATGATGAGGTTCCTAATAAAGAAAAATCTTTCCTTCTCTCCATTAACTACAGAACCAGTTCTCAATGGCTCCTCTTCTTGAAAATTAGTTACATGTGATGAATGCCTTAGTCCTACCTAATCTAAAATTCATATACAATACTGAGTTAATAAATTCCTCCAGAATTACAACCCTATTGAAAAAAAAAAAAAAAAAACAACAAGATTTAAGTTAAAAAACCAACCGAATAGATACAATACAAATACAATTATTTTGAAACACTAACCTGAACAATCCAGACCACTTTTTAAGAAGTGTTTCATTGTACTGGTCTCTAATCTCAAATAAAAGATCAAATAGTCGATTTACAGGAAAACCATAACCCTAAGGTATAAAAACAAATAAATGGGTAATTTCAGAACACACTCAATTCCTATGACAACACTTCAGGACTCTGAGAGTACACTTACTAGTCAATCTTGTCACTTCTATAGAACAAATTATAGTACATTAAAGACACTACTACAATTAGAAGATTAGATATCAAAGTCTTACCAAATAATTAATGCTATGCTTTCAGTTTTCAAGCAGAAATCTGTCTTATTTCTCTATAACATCTTAACTCGCTATTTATGCATACAACTAATCTTTTTTTATCAGTCTGTTACATGTTGTAAGAATACTTGTCAATGATGTTTATTTGGTCTTCCAGCTAGAGAGCTAATGATAACTGGAATGCTATTCTTACTTAAGATCAGAAGTAAAGTATTTACAAAAGACAAATTACAAAGCTAACATTAATTTTGCATAGATATGCGTAACCAGATTCTAGCTGGATAGCCCAGAATACGTACATTAAGTTGATAATACTGAAGAAGAGGAACCAAGGCGAGAAATACATATATTTTTAAAATATTATTGCGTATTTTGGTTCTTGAATTGTATATATGACATCAGCGAAATCCAAGCATTGCCCTTGCTCATTTAAAGGAAAAAATTTCCTCTTTGAATTTCAATTAAATTACTAATATAATACATACCTGCAAAGTATCAGCAAATACTACAATGAGATTCTTCAGTTCCAGAACAAGGTCAGGATCACTGCAATATGACTGAAAGCAAGAAAGTCTGGTTTTGTTAAAAGGATTTAAAATATGGGACATATGTTTTCAAAGAATATTAGCATAGAAGGTTAAACTCTCCAGCCTTATCCCTTTACCTGACTGACTGCCTTAGTAAAAAAACAACTTAGACTCAGTTGTCTTCACTTAGTCCAGCTACATAAAAGTATTTGTTGAATTTTTATACAACTATAAGTAGCATAAAAGCTCAGAAAAAGCAAACTAAAATATGAGATTCAGTAAATATCAGTATCTTGTACTGAGACTCAAAATCAGCAAATTACATTTATTTCAGTGGAACATAAGCACACATCAAAATGCTTTGCCACATCAACATCAAAGAGGTTTCCACACTAAGCCTAGGTCTAACTAGTGCTAACTGTGCCACCTCGGACAGTTTCCCAACTGTATGGGGAAAACACTATAAAATACTTTCTAAACAAGTCCACATTACAAATTTGATGGTAAAAAGTCAAGACATTAAATTATTTACTCTACTAAATTACTGCAATGTGATTTTCAGATGTGGAGTCGTACAACAAAGGCTTTCACCTCAGCTTCATTATTTGAAATACTTGATAAGGTAAAAAAAAATTATAATGAAATAATTTTAAGCAATGTGAGAATATAGTATGTAGTATTGGTTAGAAGACTATATATGCCTGTTTCATCTTTCTTTAATATTTGCTCTTAGCATACTTTAATAGCGTTTGGTTTACAATACCTCATAAGACAACATACACTTATCTAAACATTAGTCTGCACTAGGATGATGTTAGAAAGAGATTGTGATACATCTGGTTTTGATTGGAGTTATGCATTTTGAGAAGAAATAGTCATCCATGACATTACAAGATATCGAACAGTTCTTTAGAGACTACATTACTTTTACTTTACTTTTAAATTACCATATTCTTACATGGGTGTATAAATCCATACACAGCCAGTTAACTTGCAAAGTATTTAGCTTTTAAAAATGCTGAATATATTTCAATTTATCCCAGTCCTCTAAAATGAATTTTAAAAATACGAGAACATCTCATGTACCACTGATTAGTTAAGGTCCTATGTTAAAACTATAGTTGCAATCTAACTTTTTCCTCATTTTTCCTCAGTATGTATGAAATGTAAAATACTCCTCCAATTAAAGACCAATTGTAATAAAAATACAAATAATATTGCATAGAGGAACTGCTTCTAGCAAACATGAAAAAAAAGAAAGATAAAACTCTTCTATTTTTTCTGATAGTAAAACTTATACCAATAGTAAACTCTGAAGTAATCTACTATCAGTCAGTCTGAGTGAACAAGGGTATTCCATTGGTTTTCACAGAGGAATAAGAAATAGCATGCAGCTATTCAGCATTATTGTAAATAAGGCAAAAATGTCACTTTAGGAAAACACACTTTGAATGTACTGAAATACTCAGCTGATACAGAATCACAATCTAACATCTGTGAAAATTTTTCTAATACCTTTACTTCAACATAAACATATTACCACTGAACAGACAGCTCCAAGGGTTTTGTGGTAGAGTTTATTTTGGAAACACAGCATTTGGAATGATAATTAGGAACTATTTCCTGGTGGTGCTTTCAGTGCTGAACTATTCAATCTGATCTAATGAAGAGGTCAGTTGAGACTAATGAGGAAGGATTGCAATAATAACAGCAGATTAACTCTGCATATTCTAAACTGCTGTACTAAGAGAAGGTTTGGAAGACCCAGTGAGTTGTAAATCAGTGGAGGATTATGCAAACAGCCCATGGCTGCGGATCACAGCCTGATACTGTTGGGAAAAACAAAAGCTTGGCAGGCTCCCTCCCAAATCTAAGCAATTTTTAATCACAACGAAAAGAAAACATGAGAGAGGTGTAATTTTAAACTTTGTTACTATCCTAGCTTTAAGTATACAGAGCTCTGAAGTAACAGGATTTAAACTGCAATACTGGTAAGACTTCTCACTTACCGAATGTGTTCTAAGAACAGCAATGATCTTGGAAAGGGCCATGTTCCAGAGTTCATCAGTGTATGTTCTAGTTACCAATCCTTGGGTTACATGTAAAATGTGGTCTTCTACTACAAAGAAACTAAAACAAAATAATACTTAAATTATTAAGTTATTTTCTAATATTAGAGCAAATTCTACTATTTCACACAAAAGCTTAGTCAAACCCTTCCCCACTCAATCAGTGACACTTTGGCAGATTTGGTGTTCTGCTTTGCCCAGCATGAAGTCAAAAAGTGAAAAGTGTTTCACGCCAGCTGGAGCCCAGGCTGCTGGAGGTCCTTGTGGGGCACCGTATGGGTAGGATCTGGATGCTCTTCCCTGCTCAGATCCAGCAACCACCACTCGCATGTTTTGTGCAGAAACTGAATCTTACAGAAGAAAGTTTTTGGACAAGGAGAGAACAGAGAGTGAATTAAGAATCAATATAGTAAAATTGAAATAAATCTCCTTTTAGAAAACTTACCCTACAATTTGACTGAAGTATCTTCTATAGCCTTCTACTGTTTCATGCTTTCAGTGAAAAAGAAAACAAGTTTATAAATAAAAATACCACTAAGTATTAGGTACAACCCAAGTCAATGGAAAAACAAAAGCACTGGTTACCATGCTTGACTGCGGCTGCAGAACTAATCTTGCTTGTTTCCTTCTTTGTTTTCTGTAGTAATTTTCAAATATTTCTCCATCACCCTAAAACAAGATAAAAATAGTAAAAACAAGAACATTGTCTCAATATGAAAAATATACTTCTTAAAGTAAGGGTAAAATTCTCATAAACTAAGCCACATATTTTGCATTTGTTCCACGTGTAAATATCCAGCTGGCACTAGCAAAATTTTGTATGCATGAAATATGCAGAAATAATCTTATTTTTTTTAAAGTAGCTACAGAATGTACTGTAAATAAAAATTTTGCTCACGTGCCTACATTTTGTCAAACAATATGCATTTTAAGCAATATTTGGTTTTAAACTGCAGTTTTCAGAGTATCTTAGTATTTATAGACAAGGCGTATTATTACCTATTACTCTATAACTAAAATTCATTGTTTCCTAAAACATTTCTCTAGGTTATTCATGAAACTAAATGCATTGTAAAGTTAAGTTACAGAAATGTTTCAGTCAATATATGATACATCTGAACACTGCCTGCATCAGCTTTGCTTGAGAAAAAAAAACCCACAAGATTTATTTAATATTTACTTAGTCTTTTTGGAATTGGTAAGTATAATTACTGTGGATTTGGATTTTTCTCCTATCACGGTCCTCAAAAGTACAATGACCCCTGTGCCTAATGATTATATTGTGAGGAATTCAAGTGACATCCTACCCATCTCATTAAGATGACCATTCAGTAGAAACCATCTGTCCATTTGAAATCAGTGCTACATTGACTCATCTACCTACTGAACACAATGTAATTTGTATGCAAGCAGAATAAAGCAGCTTAGCATTTTTAAGATTTATTTTTACTCCATGAGCCTATTATTAGCCAATGCTATTTAGAATTCCATTACTTGGGCTTCCAAGAATCTTCAAATCAAACTATTACAGAGATTGTATAATACTAAGCCAGGGTTACTTCATAAGATATAATAAAGTTTAAATTTAGTATTTTAAGTTCATAATGAATATTTCATCCTATTTAGAAATACTGCCAACCTAAAAAAATCTAAAAATAAGAAAAGAGACGTGGCTTAAAACCAAAAAAAACCCCACTTGAAATGCACATTTACTAGAACACTTTCTGTTGCAGCAGAACTTTACACAGCGTGCTCTAATTCACACTACCACGTACTGATCAAACATACTAACCATTCACCTCCTGCCCAAATACTCAATGCAGTTTTCAGATGCACAAAGCCATTATTGAATTCTGCTTCCAATGACAAATCTCTACTTAGTCCTCACACAAGTGAAAGAGTAGCTGCTCTTCTCAAATCCACAGCAAAAATGGAGATGTAAAATATCTCATGATTATTTATAGAGCTTGCTGTCCTATGCAATCAAGATCAGCAATTCAGGCATATCAACTTTTTTAAACAGGTGTTCTAAAACTATCAGCAGAATACAGCAACAACTCTGATGATCTGCTCACTGAATAAACAAAGTAAAGGTAAGATAAAGTATACTGAAGCAATGCATTTGCTTCGCCCAGCTTCCAGAAATTTGTGAGTTTAAATCAACAGAAATAATAAATTAGTTCATATTGGGTTATAAATTCTAGGAATATTGCTCATATATCAAGTGTCATTTCACATCATAGTTACATTTATTTTATACTGCTAAGTATTTTTTAGTTAAAAGGTACATGCCAAAAGGATAAAGGGTGTTTTCATCAGAATTTAAATATACAGCATCTCACATACTAGATGGGCTAAAAAAAAGGTCTTTATATATATATTGCCCAGAAGTTTCTAGTCTAACAAAAGACTACTAGTTAATAAATACAGTCTATGTTTGGTATTTATGAATCTAGCGATCACAGCTACGTAGTATTCTGAGGTATATAAAATCATGCTTTCTTCTTCAATATGAAGAAACAGAGTAGAAAACTTCTGTCCTGTGTAAAAATATAATATTTTCTACAACTTTGTAGCAGAGAGTGAATTCACCAAGAAGGTGACATTTGCTGTGAGATAAGTCCTTGATATAGAAATGTAATGAATAGCCATCTGGTATCAACTCCCCCCATTGTTGTCATAATGAAATTCTCTAAACTCCAAAAGAGATGGTTTACAACAGAAGGTAAACAAGAAGGATTCCAAGAAGTGGTTGCACAACTCTTCATAATGCTACTATGGCTTATTAATTGGATGAAGTTGGCAGGAGAGATAGAAGCCCTGTTCTGAAGACATCAACAACTCTTTTTTTGATATCAGAGAGCACTCCAAGTTATTTTCTGTCTCCAGTAATTTTGGAAGCCGGCAAACTTTCTGTGCAAACCCAAAGAGCACATCCTTGGATCAAGGATCCAACATCATGATCCCTGTCAAAGTGAGCAACATAATCACATATCACTTTTAAATGCCATCTATCAATTTTACTTCCTTTATTACACTGGAGGAAGAATAAGCAGATGTTGTCAACTGCTGTATTTAACTTTACACATTCTTTTTTATATGTTATTTCATACTTATTTCCTCTGTAAAAAGAAACTATCCACTCTTTTTTTTAATAGTTCTGGCAGCAAACATTTGTGGACAGCGAACACTTGGAGGAACTGCAAAAGTGCTGATACCACTATTGAGGCAAACATGCATATTTTACATATATTCTTAAGAAGACTGATGTACTTATAGAATCATAGAATCATAGAATGTTTAGAGTTGGAAGGGACCTTCAAAGGTCATCTAGTCCAACCCCCCTGCAAGGAGCAGGGACATCCCCAACTAGATCAGGTTGCTCAGAGCCTCATCCAGCCTGGCCTTGAACGTTTCCAGGGATGGGGCTTCCACCACCTCTCTGGGCAACCTGTTCCAGTGTTCTACAACCCTCATTGTAAAAATTTTTTTCCTAATATCCAATCTAAATCTACCCCCCTCTATTTTAAAACCATTACCCCTTGTCCTATCGCAACAGGCCCTACTAAACAGCCTCTCCCCATCTTTCTTGTAGGCCCCCTTGAGGAACTGGAAGACCGCTATAAGGTCACCCCAGAGCCTCCTCTTCTCCAGGCTGAACAGCCCCAGCTCTCTCAGCCTGTCCTCATAAGAGAGGTGCTCCAGCCCTCTGATCATCTTTGTGGCCCTCCTCTGGACCTTCTCCAACTGGTCCATGTCCTTCTTATGTTGGGGGCTCCAGAACTGGACACAGTACTCCAGGTGATACTTAATGTCTTGATGTGTGCCATTTATTATGTATATAAAATAAAACACGCAGTTGTGCCCTGAGTATTTATACTCTACCCATCTCAGCTGGTTCATCCAGAACTACTACTACTAGAAGCACTATGCTTGCTTGGGAACTATTAGAGTACAAAAAACAGGAAAATGAACATTCAACTTCAAAAAGTAAAGTATTTTTTTGAAGTCACCTTAATACATACCAAAACTGAGTAGATGTGCAAACATCTATAGACTGGAGAAAAATCTACAAGATCTTGAGCAGTTAAAACCTGAAGAAAGAAAGGAAAAATTAAAGTATATCATCTGCAAAATGTGATACATAATCAACAGAACTTGTCCACTTAATAAATACTTCATAAGACATCTTACGGGAAGAATTATCCCTTCCTTTTAAATTCTGGTTTAGTACCCTTAATTTGATAACTGCTCAACTTTATTTCTTAAAAAATTTGAGATTTAGGGGAGAATTAGTAGTCTGACATTAATAGACTGATGAATCTAAAGTTCAGACGAATATGGAAATACACTGGGGTTGAATATAAAAGCATGACCAAATTGGGAGCAGCAAAAGCCTACTCTGTCAACAGGTTTTATGGCTACTGAAACTACTGTTTTCATAGAAAGTGGTAGAAGGAGTTTGCTTTAATGACTTGAAAAGTAACTGCATTAGCCCTTTTGCCAGTAATTTCAGGACCCAAAAAACGGATGAGCTCTACTACAAAAGAGTAAATTAATTGCTTGACTCCCCTGCCTTTGTATCACAGTACCAGATTTCATTTGTGTTATGAGACCAGACTCTTTTTCACTGTGTTTTCAGAGCACTAGATTTAAAGGTCTAAATACTCGCTGTTTTATTCAGTTTATGGATACGGAATATTTGGTAGCTGAAAGAGTTCTAGCACAAGCTGAAATCCTCAACACACAAATGCTGGCTTTAGCAACAGCAGAATATTCCAGTAGGCTACGTATCACTTGTAGTGGGCAGATACTGTATAATACGCAAATTGCAACTGAATTGCAGAATAATTACAAGTTCTACCCAATTGAACTTGTCCAAACATAATGCTAAAGCTAGCATTAATGTAACTAATATTTTGGCACTATTTTTTTTTGCCCTAAAACGATGATCTGGACTTGTGTCCCTTTAAGGTGTTTTCTAGTCCTTTCTATCCTTGACCATCTATAGACTGCGTACTGCAAGTTGTGTTCAATAAACCGACAAAATTAACTTCAAATAAGACATACTGATTTAGTATAAAATTACCTCTTCTTCATGTTCATCATCATCTTCAAACGTTCGCTTCAACGTAATTTCATTCTTGGATTCCAAAATTCTGCTTCTACCAAAATGCATATTCCGACCATAGTGTACATTATTCTGTTTCTGGAGAGTTGTACTAAAGGTTTTCTGCTGTTGTGCCTGTTTTAAGAGTAGTACCAATAAGGAAGGATGTAATGCAAATTTCATCACTGGTGAGTATATGCTATGACATAAAAACCAGGTGGTGCTACCAAATACACACCAGTATAACTGCAAGATGTATCCTCAGCCTATACCAATGGTTTTGTCCTTAATCAGTTTGGGATGATAAATTAGTTCAATGGGTAACTTCTGCATAATTTTTCCCTAATCTCCAGAATGCAATTTTAAAGGTAGACGAAGTCATCTGTAATTTTCCTGATCATAAATTACAAACAGAGGATCAATATTTAAATGAAGTACAGTTAGCACAGAGTTTCCAGCTATTTGTTTACAGCTTCATTGAAGCCTTAGTGAGCAGTCAAGCTGCAGAAGCCAAATGCACTATATTGTCCTTACTATTGAAAGACATGCAACAAGGTAGCACAGTGTAATCTCACAATTAAGTTTCATTTATAATAATCAATGCTGCATTTTACAAGAACCTTAGATGACAAAATGGCAACCCAACCTGAACTCTGCCCAACAAAAAGTCAAATGAAAACTTTACTTGCTCCCCAAATAAATTTTAAAAGCATTAACTGCTTTAAAGCTTGCCCCGCACCAGTGCTTTGAAGTGGCAGATTATTTTGTGATGGAACTGGCAAGGGCTCCAGCTGTCCCAGTCTCATCCTGGTTCTCACCTCATTCCTCTGTCCTCTCTGGAGAGTAATATGCCAATACCATGCCCTGTGTTAGTCGTACTTCAGAAGAACTAGGCAGTTATCTCAACATTTCTTTTGGTCTTACTCATCCTTGCCGGCTGGCCAGATGGGCTGCTCTTTGGTTTGGTATAGTAGCTGCTGAGTTACAGACTGTCTAGGAGTTGACTACTCAAAGTATTTCACATTTTTTTTGCAACCTGAGATATACAGCATTTCTCCTTCCTTTCCCAGGGAGGAAACTACTTCTTGTCTAGGACACAGGTACAAATTTGGAAGGAAAACTGATGCTACTGAGGTGTTTTGCTGCTGCTTCCTGTGTTAGCCAGGGACTACTAGAATTGACAACTTCGCATCCAGCAAAAAAACCCTACCCATTGTGTTAGCAAGCATTTCACAGCTCTTCATCTTTACTTAAAGATCTATGTGATGACTATAATCCTTAAACAAATTTTTTGGCTAATCTGAGTCTGATAACAGGATTGAAGTCACCCTGTTAGATTGGCATACCTGTTTCATGGCAGTTTCCCCAATTCTGTCAGAATGCTTTCGAATACTCTCTAAGAAATCCTTGAGATCTGACATGGATATTTCTTTTATTTCTTCACGCAGTTTTGGAAGATTTTCAATCATTATCTGGCAAAAACGGTATTGGCTAACTCTAGGAAGATACAGGTTTTCTAGCTGTTCCATTGTTTTTAAAGCAGAATAATATCTACAAAGAGAGTAAAATCAAATTATGCAGCTTCTTACCAAATGTTAATAAAATATCTTGTTTACCAAATACAGGATATCAATATCATACATGCAATCAATACATAGCTAATGAAATTACTCTGTTCTTAGAAAAATTAAGAAACAAAAGGTCATCCATATAACACTTCAGTTTGGGAAAAAAAAAAAAACAAAAACAACAGTGAACTGTTGACTCAGTCAAGTAAAAATTTTAAGTAGGTTCCTACGGTATCAGCTTTTCTGACAAATAGTTTCCTAACACCACATGGAACATCTTGCAGAATGGAGGCACCAAAGTCACAGCAATTAACTTCCCTTCTAGATGGAATTTATTAGGGTTTTTTACAAATTCTTTTCCCTGAAACACAAATTGCCAATCACCCAGCACTGCAGCATATACATCAAAAAATGAAAAAAATTTTGGAAAAGTGTGCCTGTATGCACCTACCTTTGTTAGGTATATGTGAATATATACACCACACCCGCCCCCCTTTTCCACCATCCTTAGCTGGAAAAACCACGTATACACTTATCTCAAGCAATATTTTTTCTAGCAGTATATCATATTTCGCTGTAAACTACAAATCTATTTACTGTTCTGACTAAATACAATATATCCCACCAAGAAAATGACTACTTTGAACACGCATTAATGTCAGAGAGTTTTAAAAAAAAGTAAACAAAGACCATAATTTTTGCTATTCTTCCACGTTCTGTTAGCCTACAGACTACTTGTAGCAGAAATATGAAAGATATGGCCTGAGAGGAGGAAAAAATGAAAGACCAAGAAATACTTCCTCTCACATCCACACACTATGCAGATTTTGTACAATACATTTGTAACTATGTTGTGAAGTTTTACATAAGGGATAACGAGTTTAAAGAAACACACAAGTTAAAACTAAGCATAAAAAAATTTAAAGTTATTTAACTATAAAATAAGTAAAACCAGAAAGACTCAAACAATTTTGACAACAGAAAGCTACCAAACACTGAGACACCAATTCTATCCATTACTATTGTTATTTACTTGTCTTCACTCTCAGACAATCCCACAGATTACAGGGGTTGGGGGCCCAAGACTTACTTGCTGAAACTATCTATCAGCTTCAGGCCTGTAGCATATAAATAAAATTTTGATGCTTTCAGTTGATTTAGGGAAACATTTAAATAAGTAAATTTTAATAGGGGGAAATTAGTTTTCCATGCTTCCTCTTATAATCAGTAGAGAAATGAACATCACAAAGAGGTGATTCAGAGCTGAGTTAGTCTTCTATGCTGTTCCTGAAGCCAACACTCTTCTCTGTTTAATTTTCAAATGTCACACAGGCTTCTAAGGCAGAACACTTGTGAAAATTTTTACTTTATTGAAAAGATGAAGCAAAATAGAAGTGGGACAATTCTGAGATCGACAGCTGAACTAAGAAGGCAATAAACAGAAACATCACAAATCTGTTATTTCAACAACATTTTAAAGAGAGATACAGGAAACAGGTTAAACATGAATGGGACAGCAATTATTTGGAGATGCGACAATAATTTTCCTTTACACCGTATTCTTATCAGCCATTCAGCCTAGGAGACTTTTGGGAAAATGCACTTAGTTTTGACTATTATAACAGAATAAGGCGAATCAACGCCTTCTAGCTTGGTTAAACATGAATGGGAGAAGTAGAAAAACTGAGATCAGGCTGAGTTAACTTGCTGCTAGTTCCAACCCTTTCTTCCCACAAGTACAGAGTAATATCCTTAGCCTATTTTTAGCTTTTCATATTATAAGCTTAGTTCTTCCTTCTTCCTGAAAGTCCTACACAATCAGTATTGGAAAATTCTCAAATCATTTTGAAAGGGAAAAGCTGAATACAAGCAAAGTCCCTTCAAATGTTCAAGAAAACCTGGAAAAGTGTCCTTTCCAGTTCTTTTGCTTCTGGATATTACTTTGCAGATATAGTGAGTAAACACTTTCAAACTGGAACACAATTCAAGCTGCTGGCTCCCCTTCTGTAGATAAGCAGTAATAAATTATTTATACTGCAGTTATAACTTCTTGTTCCTTTCTGAAATAAACACACTGTTCTGAATTTTCCCAGTCAAGACATTTCTAAGCTAGTAGTTCAGCATAGCTGGAGGATGAAAAAAAACTCTTTTATTCCAGAACACAACCACTTTCAGGAGACCGCAAATAAAGAGGTTTCAAGTGTAAATTAGGAGCTTTTGTTTATTATATACTTGGTTTATATAAAATATACATAAGGCAATGGGAATGTTGCAGATAAGAAGGGGTCTGGGGGTTTTATGTGTGTGGGTTTTGTTTTTTTTTTTTTAAATAGTAAATGACCAAGAGTGCCACATGGTGAGACTTCTGGGGAATAAAACCATAATAGCATCAAAATAGTATAAAAGGTTTTTATTTAAATTATATGGATCAGCTTATCAGAACACTGTTAGTTCATCTGGAAGGTTTTTGACTGCTGTCTCTAAGATGAGAATTAACATAATCCATTTTAAATCCATTCTACAGTCCCTTACTAATTACATATATAGGGACCTCAGGACCTTGCACTTTTAACATCTGTTCTGATAAAGCACTGAAGTCTTATTAATTTGAAGGTCATCTGTAGGTCAGCACTTAAACTAAAAAGTTTTGCATATAATTTTATGGAATGATTTATTTGTATATTTTGCTTTAAAAACACTCCATAGATTTAACTCAACGCTGAAGATTTTGACAACATTATTAGTTCCTACTATATATTACCAATCATATAAGGTAAAGATTGCCCATTTGACTATAAATGAGTTAAAGAAGTATCTTCAATTTTTTTTTATAAATAAATATAGTAGTCCTCTGTTTATTCTTCTGAGCTAATCTTGCAATAATATGTTCCCCGACGCAAAATTCATAATGTAAGCTTTGAAATTGAAGAAGTTTGAAACACCAATAGAGATCATATGACAAGACTGTCCAGAAGTGATCCATCTTGTCATCAGAACCAGAAAACTATAAGACGGATTTTACTAACATCTCCAAACAAAAAAAAAAAAATAAAATTGAAACTTCTAAAACCAGCAAGAAGAAGGACTGGGGCGGGAGGGAACCAACGCAAAAAAATCCCAATTGAAACCCTGTGTGAAAAAAACCAAACAAACAAAAATAATCTGTGGAATACTTTTCCATTTGTAATGATGTGATAGATTTCTTTAAAAACAGAAATCATCAAACAAAGTGAGTTCTGAGAATGGTGAGAAAGAAATCAGCTGACAGTTCACTATCAAATATGTATTTTGAAGGGGTTTTTTTGCCAGACTCATGATACCTTTGGGAAGTATTGATTTGCAGTTGGTAAAATCCAGTGCTTCATTTTGACATGGTTTCAAAACAAGGCAGAAAACCAAAACCAAATCACCATATTGGTCTTATCTATTCTGATATCTTTCCATATAGACGCGGGTAGCACTAAATTATTACGTTTTCCCATTTGCACCCTTTATGCCTTCAGGTTTATTTGAATGCTTGGAAGGTTTAGGCAGAGCAAGGCTGCATGACTGTTTCAGTGAGACTTAGTAACCTAAATAACTAATCAACTCTGTCTTTCCCACAGTTCAGAAGAAAGCTTATAGTAAGGTCAGAAAACAAATGCAAGTCTTTCAGGGCAAACAGCTCACTCTGAAAGACCATGCTCTTTCCTTAGTCCTCCTCACAGTAGATTCGAGAAGATTCAGCAACAACCCTAGCAGATTGATTTATTTCTTTTCATTGTATGGAGAGTTTGGGATTTTTTTTTTTTTAATCCTTATTGTGGAAGAAGACTTGCAAAAACACTAGTTCTAACAATTCCCAATTAGACGACAATCTCTTGAAGCAGCTGGGAACTTTCTCCAGAGACACATATGAAGATCCAAACACACAAGCCATGATAATAGAGTTGTATAAAATGTGTGATGATCTTAACTCTGACATAAAATTAGAGATCTAGGTAGTTCAGTCTAAATGCATAGCCCCCACTAGATGTTCTGGAGAGCAGCTGAGAAACCACACTTCTCCCATTTGCTTCCTCAGCTAAGACTTCAAACCTTCCGTAACTCTTTCTAGCCAACTGTGTCTGTTTAGAGCAGATTCTGCAGTTACTTCCTCTCACAACTATAGTTCTTGTCAACTTGTGTTATGCATGGCTCAGGAGACAGATAAATAGGATACAGAGCCTTTCACCTCTAGGTCATCAGTTCAAATGTAGCCCATATTCGTAGGAACCAAAAGTTGCTATCAATAGATGGCTTCTTGGACTCCTCAGTAAACCTCCATTCCATCCGCATAAACCAGTGTGTATTCCAGACACAAAATCCTGAACTATCTTAAAAGGCATCTGCTATGGAGAAAAGGAAATGGAATCCCAATCTTTATCGTAAAATAACTATCTCCCAAAATATAGGATATCCACATTTTCTTCTTCCATTCCTTCAAACATCAGGAATGCTAGCTTTATTCATAGTGCAAGACTGTAAGACAATGGAATACTGAAAATATACTCTAAAAGGCCGCAAACAGAGAAAAAAGAAAGCTTTGCTGCATTAACAAATCTCAGTGAAGGTTTATGAGAAAAAAAAAAATTATCTTTGCCTAAAATAAACATTCCTCGTTGTTTTGTTAAGACAGGGAATATGAACGCTCCTCTCCTCTCTCTGACTCTTCCAGGAAAGCTTCACAGCCAAACTTAGGAAGGTCAGTTTTGAAATTCCTTGTACCTGCGCACATCAGCTACCAGGTCTTTGCACTGATGTCCTTGCTATTGCTCAATCACTTAGCAATAAAGACCAGGATACACTCTTTGGATTCGTTGCCTGCAAAATCACAGGGAAATTACCATTTGAATTAACTGCAAGTTCCACAGGACAGCCACCTCTAGGCTGTATTACAGGGAACTGTAAGTCACAGGCAAAGTAGTAACTGTAGCATAGCTAATGGAAGAGACATCTGAGCTGGAGCAGCCTGCAGCAGAGTCTAAACCTTCTGCACTCCATGTGATTTCAAGGTACGGTACATCAAAGCTATGGCATCTCCCCTCTCCCTTAGATCTTTTTATGGTATGACAATGACACGTCCAAACCCCTCAATTCAGTGCATCATCCTTTGACTTTTAAGACTTCCTGTCTAGCAACTTCCACAGGAAAATTACCAGGTCTGAATCTCCCAAATAACAGAAATTTAGGTTTATATTTAATGAGTACTGATGATTTCTCAGAAAGCACATCAACCATCAGTGGACTGTATAAAACTAGTAGCAAACATGGAGTCAAAATGCTAAAAACCAACTGCAATTTAATCTCACTTAGCTGATCTCTCCCTGATGACATGAGGAACTATAACTTCCCTTGCAGCTCTAAAACTGGGATGCTGCTTGTCTTGCCTGACAGAGCAATGGCAGAATGCAGGCCTTGATCCCAGTGTTTCCATATTTTCAACACACTAAACACAGCACACGCTACAGAGCACCTTGCAGAAGGAAGCAGTGTAATTCAGACAGCACACTCTGCAGTTTGTTCTCTGACCAGAGTAGCAAGGGCACTGGACTGTTTATATCATTCTGCTGAGCTGCTCCAAGAGCACTGCAACTATGCAATGCCAGCCACTCTAAGCAGATGTCAAACTAGTGCTCCATTCAGAGGAAACAGTGCACAACAGTCAAGTTAATAAGATGTACCAGACTGGTTCACATCTAGTAAGTTTTGACCATAAGAGACAGCATAGTCCCATCGCTGCAAGGTTCTTAAAGCTCTTATATTTCTGCAGAAGACCTCCCAGACAGCATGTGTGCACACGTATCATGTAGCACATATGCCACTGTCGAAGACACATCAGATTTGCTACAATGCTGATGGATCTGATGTGTACAGTAGATCTGATGTATTTTGGACATGTCTGGACATAGGCTTTTGAGCTGATTTATCCATACACAGCGGCCACTGCTGAAGGTTTCTAGATGTTCAGCGGTATAGCAAGAGGTGTTGGCTATCCAGACAGTTGAAAAGTAAATCTAGGTTACACAGTAGCCCTGTAGACACCTGTCTATGCATAACTAGTTGCAAATGGAAACAGCGAGGTCCAGACAGATTTGTTTAGCAGGAGCTCACCGCAGTGGTGCCAGGTGCACAAAGAGGCAATGACCATGATCATTAATCCAGCAAGGGATAACAGAGCAATCAGTGTGACTGAGACTGTATAAAAAGAAGGCAAGTATGAAGGTGGCAATGATGCTGCAGAAATCAGGAAGAAGAAAACAGCAGGAGTGGTATTCCTGGGGTGAGTGTGCCCGATATGCAAGTCAGCAGCAGCAGCCCCAGTACGATAGGATGCCAGCCACGGAGAGAGAACTGGGGATGCTGAGGTTACAGCAGCAGTGAGTGGCTGTCTGAGAAAATGGGAAGTGAAGACATAACAGGGGAAGGAGCAACTGGTCACGTACCAGTTAGAAACCATTATTTTAGTTTGTTTTTTTTATTTTTTAAACAAGTCAATTTGTCACAAAGGGGAAAAAAAAAACCACCACAACATATTTTCTGCACTTCATTCTCATAGTTCCATGCACGCAAAAGACTAGCACAGAGATACTAGATAGGTCTGAAGAAAGATGCAAGGAGAGAAATGTCCTTTTTTCTTGGATTGTGAATTTGATTTAAATACATTATTATAGATTAATCAGGTATTAATGTACTCTGCAAAGATCTTTACTCCCTAAGGATCTTATTATTCTTGCTTCTTAAACTGTTTTAAGTATTAAAAAATTAATTCTACTTTATGTTTTACAATTTCACTGCATGTCATGCTTATTTAAGTAAACATTATTTTTCACGACAATCACGAAGTGCCTAGAAGTTTTTATATTTAACACAACATTTGTTCACTTGCAGTACCATTCTTGAAACAGACAAGGTACTATTGAAAGAAGACTATAAGTAACAAACTACAAGACTTAGAATATTTATTTGTCTACATTAGTGTTTGCTATTGTATCACTTTATCTACAAAAGTTGTATTTTACTCATAGAAATAAGCTCCCTTACCTTTTTACATTCATCTGTTCTTTTAGTTTGCTGTACATTTCCAGCACTGCATAAAAACAAGAAGATTAACCCATGGATCTTATTGTGGCTTTAGCTAATAGAAGAGGAACATATATACTGTAAAGGACAAAATAAATCATAGAGAAAGATATGCTAAATTTACCTTATTGAATTCCTACAGTAACATAAATGTGATAAAACTATTAAAAAAAATAAGAATGCAGCTAAGAAAAAAAGAACTGAACTCTTAACAGCTTTTTAAGGAAAAAGAAATAAGATTAAACAAAATAGTAGACACTATATATATATATCAAGCATATTCATTCACTTACTACATAACTTTATCTCCTTTACCAGTCTATGACCTATCTCCATTAAATGGCAACAGTACCACCTACTGTACTCAAAACAAGTCAACAACAAAACTTCACAGAGAAAAATTCTCAAATCTGTTTCACACCACTATCACGAACAGGATAAAATCCTTAGAGCTGTGTGCAATCCTACAATTTTACGTTTCTGAAACATCACTTAAAGTCCTCAGGTTTTATTTAAAAAAAAAAAAAACAAAACCAAACAAACAAAAAAACCACCCTGTAACGACAGACCTAAAAGTACAAAGTTGAAATAGAATCATTAGTACTTTCCATAGAATTCAAACACTAAAAAACCACCCTCTTAAGCAACAAATTCCTTGTTTATCATATTAAAAATATGACTTCATTTAAACCTACATGCAGCTACATTGTTTGTATCACTTACATCTGTCTCACTGTCTTCTCACAAAGTGGCATAATTGCTCTATGTCAAATATTGTAAAAGACATGGAATCTACATGTGGATATCTTTTTAAAACTGATTAATTCTTTTGTTAAATTGGACGTTACAGGACCACAACTTAAAAAATAAAATTATTTTGCATTTTGCCTATTACGACTTACTTTATTTAGTTTGCCATTATATTTAGCTATAGGTCACTCACCTGGAAGACACAGTTGTAGTTTTTCCACAACTGTTGTAATATTCCGCTGCTGAACTCTACATCGGATGATTTCTTCTGTCTGGGCTATCACCTTAGAGATTAAAAAAAAAAAAAATAAAAAAAAAAAAATCACAAATTATGCAAATACACTTAATTTGCAACAAATATTCATAATGCCCATATAGGAAGTACCATTTTCTCACCTCTTTCCCAGCATCCTGAAGCCTTCGGTTGGTATCAGTAACTTGGACCTTAAAAATAATTTCACCTTTGTTAGACAAATATGCATATATTGCCCTGATGTGACTGCTCACCCTTGTAATCAGATCATGCTTCATGAGAAACTTAGAACAAAGAAATGCAAATTCAAATTAACTCTACAGCTTGAACTTGAACTTTTGATCGCAAAGGGCTTTTGTTAACTTCAATTACTTATGACAGTTCTTTCTAACAGATTCTGTGGCAAACTTCTCAAATTTACTTGGG
The DNA here is from genome assembly GCF_036417535.1 of Chlamydotis macqueenii. Lineage (NCBI taxonomy): Eukaryota > Metazoa > Chordata > Aves > Otidiformes > Otididae > Chlamydotis > Chlamydotis macqueenii. The sequence goes on from NC_141562.1 coordinate 22,629,581, forward strand.
ATTTTTGAACTTTCCTTGTTTCTGTAGGTCTGTCAAACAATTCAAATCATTGACCCAATTGACCACTGGTCCCTTTTTGATAACCTCAATGAGCTCTATGGGCCATTCATTGTCTGTAAGAAATGGTGATTGCATTTTATGGTAATTAAACATTCATACTTTGCTGAATGCAAACACTGGGTGGTTGATTAACATCAAACGTGGAAATCTCCAAACCACAGCAACATTTTAATGCTGCAGGTGCAGGCAAAGCTCAACCTCAGATTTTCCCACATAGTAAGTGACTCATTAGGTCATCATTATAAGGAAGCACATTCTAGTTTATTAAAAATCTCATTAATTTCTGAACAAAGATGCTCAATGACCTCATTGACGCTGTATTTGGTCTCTTGTTATCTGAATATCCTTTATATAATGCTCTTCTAATCATAACCTCTGATGAACTATGCTCATTCTGTCTGGTGTGCATATTTTGCTCTCAAAAGTGTAAAGAGAGCTAAAAGGGACGGATCTCATAATTCACTATTCTGCACTTTGATTTGGAAGTAAATCTTAGTTCTCATTTCTAATGAAAACTACTAACTTCACCTACTCTCCTACTCTATAAAGTGTAAAGAAAAATATTTTTCATGCATAATTGCAGTATTTTTATTTTGCTAGTGTAGATTTTAATTTTTTCTAAGGTCTGACATATAAAAATGCATGATTAGAAACAGAAAAAAGACCTATGTAAGACATATTGGTTTTACCATTTGCTGTTCTTTACCTTCTGACAAAGCCTTTAAAAAGGACAAAATAATTTTGGTAACATTTTCTGAAAAAAATACATTAAAAAATCAGAATTAGACTTAATAAAGTATTCAGGTTTGTAAATTTATATCACTGAATCAGGCAACACAGCTCTAATTACAAATCCCAAATAATCCAATGATTTTTTTTTAAATCATTGTAAATGTCAGAGTGCATGTGATAATCACTAAATTCTTATTCTTCAGTAAAAGAGTCAAGTTTCTTTCAAATTCAAAGACAATGATATACGAAACTCTGAAAAACTAGTTCCTTACCTTTAATTTTTCTGCATCAGCCCTAACTTTAAGAAGTTCTGTAATAGCATCCACAAAGCCCTGATGGTGAAAATTGCACATCTTTTCTATCTCCCTGTCATGGTTACGTATGCAGGCATCTAGCTTTTCCATAAACCTCTGATGTGCATTTGGTTGGTCATCATATACAGACCTGTTAAATACAAATAAGAAAATCAAAGTTTACTTTTTCACCCAGCTAAAAATAGTATGCAAGGATCTTTATTGATATTTCCGTCTTAAAAAGAAAATAAAAGCATGCAAGCTTGATGTTACGGTGGTATCATTCGTGATCCACTCCACCATAACCAGCATTAAAAGAAAGAGATGGTGCAAATCTGAGAATTGAACCCAGCCCTTATGGCATTAATCCAGGTGCTTAACCAGTTACATCATGGTTGACCTGAGTCTCACTGGTCTGTTATTTATGCCCTAATGCTCAAATATGGGTACAAAAGAATCAGCTTCTCCAACCACCTCAAATAGCATGGATCGTTTTTCCACCAAATTCCACTCTTTACCAAATATAAAGAAGTGCAAACATACAAGTTTGCTTTTCTGCTATTCCTAACATCAAAGTTATCCAACTAAATCAGCGTTGGACACTTCCAGCTGGAATGGCCGGAGCACTGTGCGGCAACAGCCAGACCTCTGGCGGAAGGCAATCCCCAGTGCTCCCTCCCTCCTCCTGCCCGCGCTCAACATCTCCCAAAGCAAAACCATGACATGCACATGCCTAAGACAGCTACCTCAATAGGATCTAACTTTCAGGAACAGCTAAAATCAGGTCTTCTGGTTTATTTTACTAATTGTTTGAATAGTACACTTACAAACCTCAAGTAGGAAACATAACTCCTGGAAAAATGACCAGCGTAGCTTGTTGAGCTGTGTCAGAAATACAAAGCTGTGTGGAAAAATGTTCAAGCATGAGAGTGAACAAAGGAGCTGGGGCAATTTAAAGCTTTAGACTTTAGCAGAAGAAGCAAGAAAAGAGGTATTACAAAGAACTGTACTGGAAAACAAAGGTATGACATTTCCCAAGAACGGTAAGGCAACGGCAGTTTCAAAATTTCGTTAACTTGATATAGCAAGAACAGCAAAGACAGGCAATTTTTGAAGCAGCTTTTCAGATAGAATGAGAATGGCAACCCAAGGATGATCTAGTCATACATATATAAATACGTTTGTAAACTACAAGCATTCAGAAAAATCAGGAGATCAAAAATCTTTAAATTGCTTTTTTTAGCCTCTAATTTCCTCTCATAATTACAATGTTTTATCCAGAAATCCATAAGGAGGAGCTGTTTAAAAAAAAAAAAATAAAAATTTAAAAATATTAAGATGAGGAGAAAAAAAAAAAAAGGCTGATGTTCTAATGGTTTCAACATTGCTTGTAAAAGTACAGTCTTAAGTTCAAGACCCAGGTAACAACCAGTCAAAGTCTCTAAAACTCTTGAGTAGAGAGAAAGTACTTCCCTACTGGTCTTCTCAGAGAAGTATGACTTCCCATATTCTTCAAGATCCTCTTTTGTAACCAGACAGCTGGGCTCTGCCAAGATCTGAGGTCATCATCACCCGTTCAACAAACCTATAGCTAAGAGTCTCACAAGAATTTGACCTTTCAAGGAAGAAAAGAGTATAGAAGACATTGAAAAGACTCTTGTAACCAGATTCTTCATCCTTTTTGAGTTCCTTTTGACCTTGGACAATATAATCAGAGAAGCAACTGAAGTTAGAGAAATGAGAAAAGTAATAAGCTGCCCTACGTGTCGCAGGAGGAAAGCAAACTTCTGATAGCTTGCTTGCCATAGATATTTTCTCAGGGAAAAATCTGTTCAATAAAACATTCCTAGAATAACCCCTTTTGCTTACAATTGATAGGAAAGTAAGGCTATGGTACTGAAAGGTAAGCTCTTTCCCCGAAAGCGCACCAGGGGAAAATCCAAGGCTGTTGACCCATGAAGTGGTTCCCAAAGGGAAAAATAGCCCTTACCCTTTCCACTACCGCAGTTTGAAATGACAGCTGGAAGGAGCAAACGTGCAACAGTCAGCCTCTCTTCCTGAGGTTCCCATCAGACTGTCTGAAACGGATCCCTCAAAGCTGCCCAGGATGACTGAGGTTTAAAGGGCTGTGGTGGAAGATCATGAGTGACCCACACCTGCCAGTGGGAAACACCTGCACCCACAGCCTGGCGCTGGCTGGAGAGAAAAGCAACTACCTGGCCTGGGAAAACAGAAAGGTGCAAGACACACAGTCAGCATTAAGGGAGCTCTCATTAGGCAACCTAATGTTCTGCATCTAAAGACATGGAGGGAAGCATGTAGATGCATGTAGTTGCATATCACTGTTACCTGTAAAGAAATGGGGAAGGAATGAGAAAAAGCCTCAACAACTGATGATGTCATGCTCCAAAGACACAGTATGAGCTGGTTACATGAGTGCTGCTCTGTCTCTGTAAGAGAAGGGTTGGCACTTTTGGAACTTACAGGGTGGACAAAGGGACATCCACTTGTCTCCAGAGTACCATTCCTTAAGAAGAAATAAAAAATTAGGAGGACCAGAGGCATCAGATGGTGTCTTAGCAGATATCAGGCATGCATGAGCTTCCCCTGAATGGGCTGGATCTATACTGCACTGGATGCTAAAGCAAAAACCAGCAAAATGTTCCATTTATTACTACTTCCTTGAGCCTTTAATTTAAGAGTAGAAAGAGTCTCCAATTTTACTTCTCCTTCCAGTGTTCTCAAAGGGAAGTGAGAAAGGAGTATCATTATCACCAAGACAGGAGACTTCCGTTTATCACTGTGTACTCGTAACTGTAAGTTGTGTAACATAACCGTAAGTGAAAACAGTAGTAAAACACAGTAGACCAAATACACCAAAAATGAGAACAAGACTATAAAAAGATGGTGTGAGAAGAACTCCACACTTTAGTTTGTATCACCAAACTTTGTTTCACTGTCTTTTTGGACTTCGTTATTGCCTGACGATTTTGGGGTATACAGTAGCTACAGCTCAGCATGGCTGTCTTGTTACCTTTTTATTGATTTCAGATCTGCCAACACTAGCAGACATGCCATTAAAATACTGAAAGAGGAAAATAATTTGCAATCAGATTTCTCTTTAAAATGTTATCAAACAATTCCAGACAACATAGCCAGAAATTCTGGAAGCACAAATGATGTAGCACAGGCAATACAAGCACTCACTGTCATAAAAATCAGTATTCATTACTTTTTCTCAGTACTAAAGCTACTTATAATTCAGTTTAACGATGACAAATAACATATTGATTTCTAATTCTCAGGGTTATTATCACAATATTTAATTCAAAAATATTCAAGGAATAAATGTTTAAAACTGAGGAGGAAAAAATCAATACCGTGTACATCTCAACACACTATCTTAACCACAAAATTAGCCTGCCTTATTAAAATAAGAGTTACTATTTTATGTTCTACATTACACTGTTTTCTGTAGGGATACTAATGAAATTATTATCTGTGATCTAAAATAGTATTTTGACAGAGCTCCTTAAGATTCACTAGCGGTATAAATGCCACATTACGCATCCATTACATGTGTAGACAGCTCCATCTTGTGGGAACAATAACAGATCAACCCTCTTCAGCACACTAGTGAAAAAACTCCTAGGACAGAACTGCTTACCTTTACAGAAATAAATCATCACAGTATTTAAAAGAAATTCACGCTTTGTATCACAACTCTAATCTAAGCATGACATAAGAAGAGAAATTAAACAAGTTTACTAACTTTCTTAAGACACTATTCTTGGGACACTACACACATGCTGTTTCAGAGGCTTCAGAAGGAAGTCTGACCTAAAGCACCGTTTTCTTCTCAAAACTGCAAACACAATCGAGGCGATGCACACCTGATTTACCCATTGTGGAACGTCACACATAGTACAACATGATTTATTTCTGATACTGAAGCTTATTTTCCATACATACATTTCAAAAATTACCCACATGTATCTAAATAAAGTAATTGCTATCTTTGAACAATTATCTGAAGGTGTACATTTCAACAGATTATGGCAATGGCAAGCAATCCTGATAGCAACTCTGTACTTTTCAGAGTTAAACTATCAGGCAGACAAATAACTATATTGCAGGATCTTGGATAGAGACATGGAATCCTGAAATTACAAGACAAAATTAGCAGAATTTACAACACACACACACACACAGTTCTGCTGGGAAGAGAACGAGGAAGCGGCAATCCTTCAAGAGACATTTCTTCAGGAGACGACTACCGCATGCAACTACATCTACCCTAAAAATCTCTTACTTTATGTTGCTTCACATATGTCAGTGGGAAGTGTCATAAAAAGAGGCAAACATACCTAGGCTATCAAGGGAAATTTTACATGTGTAATATATAGTTCTTTCAATTTTTGTTTACATTTATACACTTCTGAATCAAGAACTCCAACGATCCTCTTCAGCCTTATGGGCCCCTGAAGTGGATGCTGGTGGTCTGAAATACCCCACAAATATGAACTGATCAAAACTGAAAGACATGATCAGTTTGTATTACAATTGCTTTCAATCTATGATCTATACAGCTACAGGAACCTATAGACTACTAGTGGTTGATTCACACCACGAAACTCTGAAGAGTAAGCTTTTTTCCAGTATGAGTCTTCAAACCAGAAAAAAAACATTAAAAATAATAATAATAATAATAAAGATAAAATCACTGATGTCGGAGACAGAAGTTTGTATCTGATTTTGGCACTAAAAAAAAAAAAACAAACCAAAACACAACATACCATCTTAATTTTCAATCTGGAATGAGAGAACATTAACTTGAGCGACTAGTTAGACATCAGTACTGCGAATCAGTGACAGGGCAGGTACTATTTTCATTCCTAACTGATGCGGCAAGCAGGGCATCCACGAAGAGCAGAAGCAGAGCTGAAGGATTTTTCTGGTAATGGGTAGCAAGTTATTTGTTTGTATTTCCCACAACTCTGAATATGGAGAGAGACTTCTTTTTCTGGCTCATCTCAACAACTGGACAATATGAGTCATATTAATGCCAGTCTAGGTAAATACAAGATAGTGCAGAAAGTACTCAAAAGAGGAAAAAAAAAAAAATTAAGAAGAAATAGTCAAAGATAGCTTAACCTAAAGGAGAAAGATGCCTCAGTCACTGGCTCAATTTTATTGCAATAGAGGTATTTTTATCATGATCTTTTCTTAGCAACTGGGCTGAAGGAAGAAACACAAGCATAAACAGATTTGAATACAGGTCTCAACAAAAAAATGAAGGAGGACTTTCAGATATGTAACCATTTTCCAATTGAAGAAAATACAACAAGGTTACTTCATACCATAAAAAAAAACTCTCTAAAATTTTTATTTTCAAAACTGAAACACAATATGAAAAATATGTAATAAGTCTTCCAGCATTTTTTTTGTGTTTACATGCAAAAAATCTATTGAAGCACCAGAGGGCACCATTCTACACACAAAAATACCAGCTGTTGAGCAAGCAAAAACGCTAAGCGCAAGAGAGCTAAAATTCAATCAAGAATCATAAAACCTAACCTGCCATGAATTCCACCTGACCCTTCACAAAACAATAATAATAATTAAAAAAAAATTATCCTCAAATAATCTGATCCATTCTATAACGACAACTCCATACATTACCCTTATCAATTCCATGCATTATCGCTCTAAGGCACTATCATAGGTCTCTTCACAAATGGCTACAGCACAGCTTCAAAAATACATTTCTGCTATAATTTAATATAAATATTTTCTGTGCATGCAATGAGGATATGTGTCATTAAATGCCTGAATGCAAATGAGATTAAAAGAGGATCAGCATTTCACTAAGGAAGAAGGAAATAAAAAGCTACAGGCTAAAAAAAATAATAAACCCAGAAATTAATTTAATACATTGACTGGACTACTGGAAAGGTAGGCAAAGGAAGGTACATAGACTAGTAAATATAAAATGTGAATAGCCTAAAAATATTTTTGAGAGTTCAACAAACACCCAAAATTTCCTTTTTCCCTCCTCATCCCAGTCTTCACATCTATGTAATCTCCACAATAGAAAATGAGAATAATGAGAAACCCAAACACAAACTCCCACCAAGTAGATTACAATGGAAGTTAGCATGGAAAAGTGAATTGCAAGAGTACTCAGAATGACAACCACAGTAATTCTGTCCCTTGTATCTGTGGCAATAGCTGTGACTTTTCAATCCTAAGCAGAACTGCTCAGGTACTCAGCTTTCAGGCAAAAATGAACTTAAGAGTTTATTTTACTAAAAACAAAATCTCCATACTTTCACAAGAAAATAGTAATTCAGAAGATAATATGAATTCTTAGTTGCTGACAAATAATTCTGTCAATTAAAAATAATTACTAGAACTGTCTATTAGACAAAGAAAAATATTTAACAAATCCCTTTTGGGTTAAAAAAAAAACCCTACTATTTCTTGAAGGTCTGGGGGTTCAGTTTTTTGTGTGTGATTTTGGTTTTTTAAATAGGCAATTATTTAATTTTTAATTGCAACCCATATTCAGGAGAAACATCTCCATGCTTATGGAGCATTACTGTAAATTTTCAGAGTGAACAACTACCTTCCTAGTAATTATTTATAATAATAGGTTCTAACAGCAGCAAAGACTCTTAAAACAGAAAATCTATTTTAAAAATAGCAAAAAAAAAAACCCATGACAGAAAACAGAGGAAAAAAATACCAATCTTTCTACAGGACAAAGGCAAATTGCAGGTTTCCCATTCCTGCATAAGTTGCCACAAAGTCTTTCATTTCCTGATTACACAAGACATATGAAGCAATTAAAAACTGCATACACACATTCCTTTCAGGGTACTGATAACCACTTAGTAAGTGCCAATCAGTTACATCTCCATGAATGCTGTGATGATTATGGGAATTACACATATCTGCACAACAGTTGTACAAGTTTGACATGGAACATAAGCCTGACCATGCAACTTCCGAACTGCAAGGGATACAAGAGGAAAGTTTAATTTTTAGAACTTCAGATTTAGCACTGCGGGGGGGTGGGAATTAACTGATCACTTCGATCAGTTCAACCAAGTCACATACACACACAAAAAAAACCAAACCAAAAAACCTCACATACAATTTTTATTCAAATTTTCAAAGTAATACTTAAAACAATACACAACACACACACACTAATAAGCCAACTCACAAATGAAGAAACTGTGCTTGTGGAAAATCATGTTTTTAGAATTCATACCTTGCTACCAAAGCCAATTTTGTCCTAAGGCTAGAGAGGCTCTCAACTAGCTCCCATACACACATTGCAAGAAGTGTCCCAGTAGATGTTTGTCCTCTCCCTCCATTTCTCATTTTATTAAAAAAAAACCAAAGAGATATTAAATAAAGTTACAAATAAAATAATATTTACCATTCAAATTTGTGTGGCTCAATGTAAGCACAAAACGCTGACCATCCAAATTAAGATTCTGCCTTTAAAATAGTGACTATAGCCGTGGCATCCCTAACCACGATACTGTGTCACGCACTCCATTTAAGCTGCAATTTCACAGGAAACACTGCAGAAACGTCCTTTGTCCTACAATATACAAAGATATTTTCTGTTTACACAAACTGCAAACTTTGTAGGGATTTTTCCATGGAGTGATTTCATATAGATTGCTGCATACACCCTAAAAAGCTTTATAAAATAATGTCCAGGTGTTTCCTGTAATTCAACTGGAATTATGGTAATAAGCACATTTCTTAAAACCCAAGCAGCCTTTCTATGCCAGGTGCTACCCAGGGTCCAGTTCCGCCATCCTTATTCATAATTAATTACACTTCACTGCTCTATTTAAAAAATTGCAATTACATGCCAGAACAACGTAGAACTCAAGCTATGGCCTAATCAGAGTAAAGATTTTATTAATCTTAGTTTAGCTGTTATGCTTTACTTGCCTGGTTTTCCTGGATCTGCAATTTCTGTGAATTGTTCTCACTAATAGTATCCTGTTTCTATGAGCAGGAAAGGGCTGAGTACAGTTTGTTAGTTAACATTACTTCCTATAAGCAAGGTCCATATTCTGTAGTAGCAGCACTACAGCAGTCATTGTTCATGCTGGATAAGCAATGGATCACGCTAATGGCTGCTAATGGACATCCTCTGCAGCGAAACATGAACTGATAATCAGTAAACCCAGATTTGCAATAGACTTCCTCCTTCCTGTTTTTACACTGCTGACCAAGGAGATGCCTCTTCCTGCTAAGCCTTTGTGCGACTTACTGATGTATGAAGCAAGAAACTGAAAAACAAGTGCTGCACTACTATTTTTTTTTCTAATTTTCTCTTGTAAAACTAGATAAAAAAGAGAGCAAAGAAAACTCCGGCTTTGCTCCCTTTGGTACTAGCTATCGCCATGCAACAAAATGCCAAGTTTAGCCATCTCTTTCATTTACCTAAAGGGATACTGTGGACATAGTTGGAACCTATGTCATTTCATAGAAAATAAAATAAGAAATTGAAGTCCATATAGCAATATTCTGAGCTTCCTTTAATATTTCCACAGACTGTAACATAAACTGTTCCATGTTAAGAGCAATGGATTAATCTATAAATTAAATTGCGAGCTTCCAAGTTCTTTTAAAAGATTTGATCAGATTTCTATGAGGCATGTCCTAGAAATAATTAGCCATCTATTACAATCTACAGCTAACCTGCCTTCTTTATCTGGGGCACTTTAGACATAATCTGCAAGATAAACATGTACCAATCACTTCAGCAGAGTCTTCACGAGACATATGAAATAAAGCAGAGCATTTAATGTCACAAAAATCTAAGTTACTTATTGCCATAGGCTGTGAATAAAATACCAACACTATACAGATGTAAATACATTACTTTAGAAATCAAGACATTCCAGAGTAAATAAAATACAAAATAGTTTAAAAGTTTCAAAATTAATTGCTCAAGAATGTATTCTATTCTATACTGATCAAACCAGATATTTTTTTGATATTTCACATTCCTCTGCAAACATATAACCAAAGCATACATTTTCCAGTGATTTTATATTATTAATTTTTGTTAATTCGGCAAGCTCACATAGCCTACACATAGAAAATCATTGTGTATTTCTCTCATGCAAATCAACAGCCTGTACTATACATCCTTTGCACATGCACATCTTCCAGGATCACTGAAGAAAATGAAAGATTACTTTTTAAAAAGTCTGGTTTTAATTCAAAAACCCAACTAAAACTAACCCACGGTGTTTCTCTCCATTGGGAAGAAACTAACAGTGTTGAAGCAACTGACTTCTACTACTTTTTGTTACATTACTCGAGTCCTCCACCTGCTCAATCAACAGAATAAGCATCAGAAAATCTGTTCATGCCTTAGGGAAAGGTGACACTCCAATATGCCACAGCAACTCCACATTTCAAGAGGAGGTAGCATGCATCCGCTACCTGATTACAATTTCCTAAGTTTATGAAACAAAACAGAACAAACATACAGTGTAAAACAGTATCAACTATGTTACTTTTATGTTGAAATTAACTAAAAACAAAACTCGGAAGAAAACGTTGCCTCCCTGAAATCAATGGGGTAGAGATCCTTCAAAGTCACTCTACGCATAAGGAAGTGTGCAAGCTGTGAAAGTCCCAGTGAGAACCAACAGAAACATCTAAATGCCTGTAACAGAAAAGAGAGTGTAAAAATTGAAGTATATGATACTTGAAAGTTTAAACACTTATTTTTGAAGTTGAAATGTCTCAAAAGTATCCCCCTCTACAGTATACACGTTATAAATTTTGTATTACCCTGATTCATGGGTTGATTGCAAGTTACACTCACTGCAGTTTTGCAAGCAGATTACTTTCTCTGAGACATAGTGAAAATTCCACTCATAGTGTTAGAGCTGAACACCTTTCTCACGCTATATATATATTTTAAATTAAAAATTAAAAAAAAAAAAGTCCCAGTCCTCTCTGCAGGTCCCTAGTGCAAAAATGTTCAAACACATATTTTAGGTCCTCTCTGTCAAATCTCAAGGTTTCCCATCAAGACTGCTGCACTCTAAAACCTGCTTCTTTCCTTCTTAATACCTCCATCAGTGATTAAGTTCCCTGCTGGTTTGGTATTACCGGCAAAGGGTGAGGGTACAGGAAAGGCTTCAGCCAGGCTCCAAGAGAGATTGTTAACTCCTTCCTGCATAAGACAGTTTGTCAGGCATACAAATAATTCCTTAGTAGAAATGGACAACATGAGGAAGAGAGGCATTGTTGAGTATATTTTAAGCTGAACACCAAATTAAACATGATGTCATTGTTACATTGAGGTCTGTGGTGACAGGGATTAAGGTTTGGGCATTTCAGCCATCACCAGATAATAGCCAGAAAGACTGGCAACAGCTAGATTTTATAACTAGCCATAGCAAGCCCTTCACTAAGATAAAATCTAATGTGATTGCTTGCTGATGCAAAGCTAGGTTGATGTTTTTGAATGAGTTAGTACTTAATAGTTTACTACAACTCATGGAAATTGTTTCCTATTTGTGAACACATTCCTGGCATTATCTTAGAAGTATTATTTAAGAAATATCAATCCTCATGGATTTTTATGAGCTCATTTCAGTAGCACAATCTATAAAATGCAACATGATAAAACTTGCTTAACTGCAGTTGCTGTAATTTCAGCCTTGTATGTGCAAACCCTCTAGCACTTACAGGTCAAACCAAGGCTTATATTTAACTGAATTAAGCTAAGGCTACTCAGGTAGACATCTCTACTGAGGAAACTGCAAAGTCTCAGAGTAATGGCTCAGCAACGCACACAGAAAGCTAGAGTACAGTGTATGCTGTTGGCTCCCCCAAAAAATCTGCAAGAAAGTAAGCACCCATGTCACTGGCATTTGTAAGGATGTAAAATTATGCATTTCCCACGCATATGGCAGGTTCAAAATCTGGGTCAACAAACATTAAATAAAATCAGCTTGAGGAATAAGTCGATGAAGAAGTGACATGAATAACAATTAGCTTTCCTGAATTTAACTGATGTAATAGTGAATAAGCCACTCATATGATGAGAATGCTAAATTTAGATGAGACACAATAATACAAACTGCATGAACCAACTATCTACACTATTCTGGATCTCTCGGCAGACGATCCCTCTATTTTAAAAGCTTTAATGTATTTTGAAACATGTTTCCTAAACACGGGAACAATTTCAAGCTCTTTGGCAATGCTTGTGAAATTGGAGAGAGCTATTTCAGAAGTATTATTCTCATAGGTTACTAGTTAGGTTAAAGCTTCGCTTGGCAGCTGCCCAGTTGAAAAACACTGCAAGAACTGAGTCAGAAGCTGATGCATGAACACTTTAAAAGATCAAGATAACCTGATTTGCAGACACGTATTTCATGACAAACTTCATCAGCATTGAACCTAAAGATTTTTTTTTGCACAACAGAAAAATGCAGTGCAGATATGATTACACACAAACAGTTTCAGGCTTTATAAAAAGTAGAGAAGTGCTATGTTGAAACTTGCAGCAATGGAACTGAATCCTCACCTTCTTCTGAAATATTTTTTGCTACCAATGGCAAATCTGCCTGAAATATCAGGCTAGCCTACAGGAAAATCGGAACTGCAGTTCTGCTGCTGAATATACAAATGCCAGACTAATCAGTCTGCAGTACACACTCTCCTTATGCTGTTTTGACTCTGTGTAATGGACTAGCAATAAAAAAATATTGCTCCTTCATAGCAATATACATGGTGACAGACCTGCTCACATAGACAGTTGCTTTATTTGACTGTCACCTTTCAACTTAAACACTTAGAATATCATCAAATCCCGCACCAAGTATCAAAATCGGCAACCGAAACTACAAGGCGGCCACTGTTTTTTCAGAAAATACTGTTCTCAGCAAGCAGGCCATTCTCCTTACTCTATAGCAAGCCAGCTGCTAAACAGGAGTTAGCTATGATAATGAAGATAAATTGATATGTAAATATACATGAAAGTACACCCTGTGACTAGATCCAAAAAATACCACAGCTAATACACAAGGAATTTCTAGTTCCTTTGGGCTACTTTGTAACTTTAGTTTGAAAGGGAATCTGAAATGAAATATATTAACTTGAAAACTGAATAGGGCTTGAAGACAGACCATTGATGAAGATACAGACTACTGATTTTCAAACCATCAAAATAGCTTACAATATTGTAAAACATTACCATGCTATTTGAAATTGAAATACACAAACAAACCATTTCAATTCCGATTCAAAGCACTGGCTGATGATCTCAGAGTCCTTTTACATTTGCTCTATATTTAAAACACGACTAACCTACAGACAAAAATGCGAATTGTTGGCTCATAATCCAAAACCAAAATAATGAAAACACATAAAAAATGCCTTTAGACAATCATACCTGACAAGTAAGACCACAGGGCAAAAATGAGGACAACCACATTTTGTCATTGGATAACCACATCACAAATCCCAACAGCCCATAGGTAAGTGCTCAGAAAAAAATATTTCCCAGCCTGCAACTACGTTCATGCTGTACTATCTTCCTACATCTAGAGAAGTCATTCATACTGCATATGTTACTGCTTACTAACTACTCCGCTAAAGATACAGAATCATATAATAAATCATGCCTGCTAGTAGCAATAGTGTATACTTTCGGTAAAACAAGTTACACTGAGGCTTCAGAGCACCTTGTCACACTCCAAAGGGTATTTTAGGTGCTTCATTCACTTGGCTTTGGACAGGCCCCCTCAATGGATTGTATCTCCGAAACACAAATTACTGCACTGGCAGTTGCAAAGCGTAGCAAAACTCAGTAAAAGCAGCAGAATTAGGCTCTCACTCCATATTTCTGCCTCTGAATTTTCTTAGAAACCTTGATCAAGAATGGACAAAACAGTCTGGCTTGGACCACTATTGCTACCTTTGCTTCCTCAATTTATTCCTCTAACGATGCCTTACTGAAGTGTGCCTTTTACTTTCAGCTTTTCTGCAACACAAGGACATAAGTTCAGTATGAACAGTTACCAGTCGCTTCTAACACTTCGCCCATACTCATTTATAAGGCTCACAACAAATCTACATCCTACCTCCAAACTCTGTTCAACCTAAAAGAGAAAAAAGCAGCACCATGCAGAAGTCATTTTGCTTTGCAGCCGGGTGGCTCAGTGCCGCCTTTACTAGTGCAATGCAGTCCTAGGTCAGTAGAAGGTCACCCCAGCATACTGCAGCATCAGATAGAAACACATCAACCTAATGGCTCTCGTCGGTGGGATTCCCGTAGCCAGAGACATCACGTCAATGAAATGTCTCCATAGGAGACCCTCTAATAACTCTGCACAGAAGCTTCACGGCCAGCACAACTTACAGCAACCTAGAAGGTGTTCTAACATCTACCAGGCAACAGCTTGGTGATGACAGATTTCAGGAGCAGAGGAACAGGGAAGTTGCTTAAAAGCATTTTCACACTGACTTTTGAGGAGCACACTTTATGAGCTGCAATTTTGGGCCAAAGCCACAGAGTACAATCCCACTTACAGACACATCAATAGACACAGCACCTCCTTATCAACTTCATCTTAGCTACAAAATTGCCATCATTGATTTCCCCCATAATTGTTAAATTTTAGTTTAGTTTTGTATTAGTTTAGTCAACTGATTGTGGGCATGGAGGTACTCCTCTAACAGGCTGTGCATGGGATCACAGAACACTGCAGACTCAGTGATATGAAGCTCATGAGATGAAGTGTTCAGATTAAGTCTACCACATGCTTACACAACACACTGTCAAGCTAGAGTTTAAAAGTTAATTCATTTATTTTTCAAAAAGAACTTTGAAATATTACACATTACTACAAGCTCAAAGAGACTCCTAAGTATAGCATATGAAGACACTGGCAGAACAACATCTTCTATTCTGTTGAGCTCCACTTTGATCTACTTCAACCAACATAAAACTAACTAACCATCAGATAAGGTCAATTATTTTCTTTGTTATTAACTTTTTAATATGTCCATCTTTTTTTTTTTTTTGAGAGGGACAGGGGAATTGCTTGCCTGCCTTTCTGCCTTTTTTCTTTTCCTTTATAAAGATTAGAAACGCGCTGACAGCTCTCCCTGGTTTCGCAAAGCCCAACAGTATGTGTATGACATGAATTATAAGATATTAACAAGTTATATAAAAAGGTGAGAATGACGAGCCTTTAACAGCTGTTGTCATTAATCTCATTTAGTTAGCCATTAAAGCTAGAAAGATGTTGATAAAGGTTTCACAGTCTGCTGAAAAAAAAAATTAATCCTGGCCTGCTACATACACTGTCTGTTTAATGAAAAGCATGTTATACAGTAGATTTAAGTCTCATTTACAATGATTCAGACTGTGTCACTAAATTCGGAGATGTAAGTTAAATACCAGCAATTTAAAATCAATAAATTAATCCAGTTAAAATTTAAAAAGAAAATTAATTTAATCAAATACAATACAAAATAATTTAATCAAATACACTCTCTTTATTTTATATTTCTTGAGACACGGAGTAATCTTTAGGAACTAACTTACTCTCCTAAATAGTAACTAATTAAAATTAATTTAATCAAATACAATATCTTCATTTTCTATTTCTTGAGATGTAGAGCAATCTTTACAAGCTAACTTACTCTCCTAAACAGTAAAGAATCCCAATTGTCCTAGCTGTACCTTGAGTTCTCCTATAAAGGACCTGCATTTCACATTCCTACACCTGGCTGGATCTCAGCACTAGAAAATGACCCGCAGGATCACTCTGTATGTTGCTCCTTATCTGTAAATTACACATAAAAACATCATATATCAATATATTTCTTATATCATAAGCACAAGTGCTGCCACTCTTCTAGCAGGTTAGGAAACAGCACCCCGGCAGAGACAGCTATACTAAGCTAGCAAACAAAACACTGAAGAAAAACGAGCAGAAATGTGTTTCCATGGAATCTACATATGGCCCACAAAAAAAATTACAGTTGCTTTGTGAAGCATGGATGCATTAGGAAGATACTAAGATTTTGATATGAACAATTAAGGATAAGTCAGATCTTGCATATCCTACAATCTTTGGCATCTGGTATTACCTCATGCAACTTATCTGAACTGCTCACCTCAAGCCCCTTCTTTGTTCTGCGATACAAGTAGGTATGTTGGTACTTTATTTCATGTCACGATTCTATAAGTATTCTCCCAGCACTACAGATCATAGATCGATGGATCACTTTATGTTGCATCCTTACACAACTACACACAGAATTACTCATTTCTTTGATTTATATTGTTTATCAAGCAGAACTCAGATCTTGTGCAGAAAATAATGCTCCATTTTAGGTTCACGCTTTTGTTCATTGAAATAGATCCTGAAATTAGATATGGGATTTCAGACTTTGCAGTTTCACACAGCAATTCACAAATTCTAAAAGGCATAGCTGAACAGATAGCTACAGTTTTGATTTTAAACACTGTTGTTCTCATAAAGTAGCAGCATATTTCTGTGATATTGACTGGAATTCTTTCAAAACACTCAGCCAGGTGTATGCATTCTTCAGTCTCATTTTTTTAACTTGTAAATGAACACTAGAGGTCAAATCTGGTGCACTTCTTTTCTAAAAATTCTGAAAGTCAACAATGCAAAACTCCCCTTCTGAAAAGTCAGTAAGATAACAAGATAGGTAAAATAGATGAGATAAAAATAGAAAAAGAAAGGACAGGAACATGCAAAGACATTAAGAAACTAAATGTTCATATTGGTAACAACTTTGACACATTTTAAATGTTTACTATTAATAAGAGATTTATATTGTTCCTTCCCCCTTTTACATCCCTCCCCCATCCACACTTCTGGTTCCCAAACATGCCTTCTTCCACTGTGCCTGATTCTCTGTATGTCCTTTACATAGGCTCCTCTGATGTAAGCTCTATACTGAAGATGGCAGCGAAACTGCAATTATATTTAAGATTTTGTTGCTAAGTTTTTTGGTTTGGTGTGTTTTTCGCAGACATCAGCTCCAACCTGCCTGGGCTTGTTAGCTGAAACATGGCTAAACCGCCTCCAGGGACAACTCAAGTCTGAAAGCATCTCAGCTACTTTATCTCAACCTGAGCTCACAAACTCTCACAGGTGAAGCTTCTTGTGATGCTCAGCTCCAACACCTCCACACTGTATTCCCAATACTGGCCATGTTTAAGGAACAGTAAGGGGAGATCAGAGTACAGTTTGCTGCAAGAACAGGTTGACCCCACAAGTAGCCCCTGGGTGATGTCTGGGCCACCCTACCACACTCCCCGTCGGGGGTCTTTGAGGACTGATTAACTCCAGCCTCACACAAATGCCCAAACTGCCACCGCCCACACAGTCTTCAGCACTGGACAACCCACTGCAAACATACGCAGCCAACTGCAACACCACCTACAGTGAAATGCAAAATTACCTATTTCACATGCAACATAGGATCCTCTTCCATCAGTTCTCAGCACTGGCTTCCCCATCCACGTACCCCACGTTTGCCCTTCTTCCTAGGCTTTCCAGCAGACACCATCCCCTCTCCAGGGAAAGCCAGCAGCACCCTGTTCACCACCCTGCGGCATGCTGCCACACAAACCACCTTTTCCAGTTCCCTGCACACAGGCTCTCCGTATCTTCCCAAGGAGATAATGTGCAAATTCAGTTGTCTCTCCCCAGTATGGCTAGTGTTTGTGCTTTTCCTCCTCCTTCAGATATCTCTAATCAGGGAAGCACCAACACAGCTTCAGGATGAAGATCCCCTTGCCCTCTCTGCTTTCTCCGTTCTCCCCAGCTCGAACGGAGGGGCACTGACTCGTTCCTCTCTAACTGAAAGATTAAGCAAAACCTTTTCTTCAAGATACAGGCTACGCCATTTGACAGGCCGCTGAACTGGAGGGAAATGAGGAAAAAAAAAAAAAAGGCTATTGAAGCCATGGCATTTCAGAAATGCTCTGAACGCTGTCACATTTACAGAAGGAACCTGACCGGGGCGGGAGATTTCAGACTGCATCAGGAAAGGCTGTGTCCTGAGGAGCCCTGCAGTCACTGATGCTAACACCCACCACAACACGGTTTCGGTCCCGTTCTCAGCACAGACCCCGGGGTACCAGCGCACCCCAGGGAGATGCCTGATGTCCAAGCGCGGGAGAGGAGCCCTCCCTGCCCGGGGGACGGAGAGGCCGGCAGTGGGTCACGGTGGGCGCCCCCAGCCCCAGTCGCCCCGTTCTGAGGCCCCGCTCCGGCCCGGCCGCGCCCACCCCCGCCGGAAGCCGGGCAGCACCCTGCTTCCCCAGCGGGCAACGACAGAGGGAGACCAGCCGGGGGGCGGGGGCACGGCCGCAGGCTCCGCCGGGCCGGGGGTGACAGCCACCCCTGGCCGCGCCGTCCCCGCTCCCCCGCCCTCACCGCGGCGGCCCCTTCTCCCTTCGCGGCCGGGGCGCGGCGCCCCCGCAGGGCTCGGGGCGGGAGGCGGCGGTCGAGCCTCCGCGAGGCGCCCCCAGGGGCTGCGCGTCCCCCCCAGGCCCGGAGTGGCCGGCCCCACCGCGTCTCTGGGGAGGAGCTGTCAGCGCGGCCGAGCCGGGCCGCGCCAGGCCGCGGCTCCTCAGGCGGGCGGGTAGGCGGGCGGAGCGGGGGACCCTCGCCCGCTGTCGGCGCCGCGGCCCCCGTCGCCTCTCACCTCAGGGTGGGTCCCACGCAGGCCGTGTCCGTGCTCTCGATCTCCTGCAGGATCCGATCATGTTCGGGGAGACTCTCCGCCATCTTGGATGGGAGGGACCCGCCGCCCGCGCCGCTGCGGGAAGCGCCTGGGAGGGACCGAGGGCGGAGGCGGCCGCGGAGCCGGGCGCTGGGCAGCGGGGGACGCCGGGGAGGGCTTCCCGGCGTGGAGGGGGGCCGGCGGCCCGGGCGGGGGCGAGGAGGAGCAGGGTGCACCGAGCCGCGCCCGCCCCGTTCGTCCCCGCTTACAAGTGCCCGGCAGCCCTTGTCCGGGGAAGGGCTCCGCCGGAGCCGCCCCGGGAGTCCAGCAGAGCCTCTCCGATCTCTGGGTGCTTTTGTCCAGTGGAGACTACAGGAAGCTGCCCCTGCCTGGCGCCACTCGCTCTGCCCCCTCAGCGCCCGTGACAGAAGAGGGACACCCAAAATCCGACCCGTCTCCCGGCTGCGCTTTCTCTCCCGCGGCCCCCTGCACCGCGCTGCACAGGCGCCTCAGAGGGGTATCCGGTCAAGAACGGCCTTTTTCGCTGGGCTACTTCTGGTTTGTTTCTTGGAGTGCTATTTTTTGTTGTTGTTTTTTTTTTTTTTGCTTTTAACTGCTCCCGCTCGTGTAAACTCGGGCCGTGCTGGTCCCAACAGGGAGGCGGCACCGACCCCTATGGCGGGAGCTCTGCAGGGGATTCTGCATCCAAGTTAGGTCACCGACTTGTTTCCTTCCTTCAGGAGATACAAATTTGGGTCGAGGTAAAAATAGAACACCCCAAAAAATGCACCTTTTTGTGCATTGGCTTGGTGTGTTTCAGTAGAAACTGGCATATTGTTTCCTAGCGTACAGCAAAGCTTCATTTTCAATGAGGAGGAATAACCCATTTTCTGTTTAAATTATACGCTTTGTGGTTTGTGGCCAAAGATGAGTTGGTCCTTGGGTTTTGCATGCTCAGGAGACAGGATACACCTCTTTTCTGGACAAAGATATCTGCACACAAGTGGGAAGCCAACGTAAAGAAATAGACCTGAAGTGGAAGACTTCAGGGTGATAGGTGGCTACTTTTCCAGTGAGGAACTGACAGCAGTTCACAACTGTGAATGCATCACAGTCTAAACACTGGCCCGTTACAATTGTGTTTGGCACCTTTCCAGTCACTGTAATCAAACTCATCGTCTCCCCTGCATCAGCTGCATCTGGACACTAGTTAATGGATGGCACCCAGGAGTGCGCACATCTTGTCTATGCTTGTGGTTTTATCATATTCAGTGTTGATGCAGATGAGTTTATTGATGACACCTAATAAATCAACAAGGACTATTCCAAATGTAGACAAGTGCCAACAAAATGCATGCTGCAGAAAGAAAAGAGGAAAAATCCTACAGGCTACCACTGCAGTAGTATTTCCTTCAAATCACCCAAATGCAGTAATAATCTTCCCATGTTCCTTTTTTTCATCGCTAAATTGCTGAAGTAATAGATTGACACATGCATTTTTCAGGGTATATTAAATTTTCTTTCTTTAGCCTGATAGTCACTGCAACCTGATGCCTACAGTGCCAGGCAGGCTATTTTTAAAACTCCTCTACAGATACTGACAGTATACTTAGACACAAAACATCATAATATGTTATGTATTACTTTTTTGTAAGGATGAATATGCAGAGGAAATTTTTTTCAGTTGTACTTTTACCATTAAACAGTTTCCATAAACTGCAAATAAAAAAAAATACTAAAATCTTCAGATATTCAGGAATATCAACAGTAAAACCTTAAATAGTTGTGGTTTTAGTGATTAAAAAAAATGGTTGCATTTATTAAAAATCTAAGACGCAATTAATTCTTTAAAAATGTAGCTGTTAACATCAAATTAAAAACACTGCTACACAAAAAAAAAAGCAATTTTCCCCCTTTTTTTTTATGTCTAAGAGTAATTTCATTCTTCACAAAGAATCTGCAGCCAGCCTTCAGTAACAGATAGCTTTGTCCTGGTGAAAAGAAAGACCTGAGCAGATGACCTTGGTTTGTATTTTTTCATTTAGGGCCAATCACATTGAAATGGAATTCAACTTTCCTGTAGGGAAAGCAAAGTTTCTAATATATTGCACTGACTGAAAAAGCAGCTATAGAATGGAACAAGTCCATCATGAGGAATATAATATTATCTAAACTATGCATACCTTAAGGTGGTTCCAAGAGGCAGCTCAAAGGACTGGATCTCAGCAAGCGCATTTTCATATATCTGATCTTTGTTTTCTTCTAGATACAGTTCTGACATATTTGACTTGCTTTTCCTTGCCATAGATCAGCATTAAACTAGTCTAACTTTAGGAGAGGACTTTTATTCTGATTATTATCATTGACTAAGTGACTCTGTAGTCAGCAAAACCAGGCATGAAAAAACAGATCCTGCGCTAACCGCGTGACTCCTGAGGACTTTGTGTCCAAGAATGGTGCACAGCTGCTGTTTTCCTGTCTCTGCTGGTAACGTTTGCCTCGTATGCAGTACCCAGGCCTGCATGGTCTTTTTTGTGTGTGTCCCCAATTTATTTATCTTAACAGGAAATTTACTGGCAAAAATAATATTTCTACAGCCTTGTAATAGTTCACTAGTAATAAATATTAAACCTGATATTTAGTCAGTTTGAAAACACAATTTTAAAGTCATTCCAGACACTAGTCATCAATGCTCAATTTCTTTCTTAAGTTTTATGAGATTAAAAGTAATTTTTTTTAAATACTGTATTTTTCCTTTTACTATATAAAAAGTCCACACACACAATAAATTAGCTGGATTTATGAAGCAGGTTTATGGACCTTGCAAAGACTGAAAAAGCAGAGAAACTTCTATGTTGTCCTCTTTTTCCTTTTCAGCATTGGCGGATGCTGTTTATAATAACAGAGTCCAAAAAATGTTCTAGGATACCTGTGATTTTTATGAGTGCGCAATAAACAAAAATGTTACTAATTCATTACCTGCGTGGAAGGAAAAGAACATGGATAAGCTGTAAAGGTTGAGAGTAGTGCTGATGTCAAGTCATTGGCATTATGATGATGGCAAAGAAAATACTTTGCACAACTGCCACCACTTGCTTTAATTTCAGACAGTTATTTCAAACATGAGACTGGAGTTCTAGATCTTTCAATTTAAACAACTTTTTAGAAGCCTAATTCACTGTTATGTGACATAGTCTTACTATATTTGGTTATTTTTGTTATTTCAACAGTTTTAATCAAAATTTGGCTCTTATCTCAGTACTGCTCCTGACAAAATTGATTACAGTCTTGACACACACGGTGCAGTCAGCAGCTAAATGCAGGAAAACAGAAATTACTCATTTCTGACCAGGGAAATGTGCTGCTTATTCACTTTTGTATGCCCAGCAGGAGCACTGAGGGGACGAGTTTATGTCAGTGGCAGCAGGAAAGAGCTTTAAAGGCTACAATGAGTTACGCACACGTTATCTATAACAGGTTCCCTGGAACAAGCTGCTTTAATCACCTGTTTATTTTTAAACCAAAATTAAGCTATTGCTCTGTTAGCATTAATATCCAATACATTTCCTGCTTTCGTGTTCTAAGCAGAGTTGTGAGCCATTTTTACACCTTTCACAAGAAATGGGAGCTTGTGATGGACCCATCCAGCCACTGGATGTCACACAAATGCAGATGAAAGGATATTGTACCTGCTCGTTCTGATCTTAACAGACACCAGATTCTGCATTAATTTAAAAATTATGAGGTGACACCATGAAAGTAAACTGCAAAAATGATTACACTGAATAAGCTGAAGCTTAAGCTTACGCATGTGATAGAAGAAAGTACATCTGCTGCCGCTGTGGCAGAGCACAGGCAAGCCAGGTAAATCAGAGATGCCTTAGACATCTACATCCAGCCATCGCACACCATGGCTTGCAAGAAAAATAGGATGCAATTATGGGAGCGTGACACTTTATACAGAGTGCTTTTGTGAATGTTTTAATGTGATTTTTAAGTGAGTTTGATACTTACAGAGGCTTTGGGTACAATTTCTTCTTCCTTTTCCCCAAAAACTCACGCGGAAGCTTGCTTTAGGAATAAACCAACTGAAATAAACAGTACTCTAAATCTGTTGTGCAGATGTTGTCATAGGTATCACAGCTGCCTGGAAATAAATAAGTTCAATAGCAAAGCAAAACCATGTGAAAAGAAGCAAACAAATACAAAGGAGAATGACCAAGAAATAGGCAGGTGTTCTGTCTGTTTGGTTGTGGAAGTGGGTGCTGAGGTACCTTGGTTTTCGGTGCCTTCGTGCATACAGGGTTAGACCAGACCACACCGGGCCCAGTGGCTTGGCTCTCCGGAGTGGTTTGCACCCACACCAAACCTGCGTATGACCATGACGTGCAGAGAAGAATCTATCGTGTAGTGGTGGATATGTGGGCAGGAGTCTGTTAATACCTGCTAAAGCCCTTTCTGCTGCAGGCAATCCTGCTTCTTCCCCATGCTGTCTGTCCAGCCTGTACCCCTCCGTGTCCATTTCTGTCTTCTGCTCCTCTTCACCTCTTCCATAATCCCAGTGCTGATTAGACATGCCCAAAGTCTACGTCTTTTAGTCATACATAGCTTTTCCTTTTTTCCAGCTGAGTTCAGGGCCACTCTCAAAAGGCTTTAGGGAACTGCCTTGTCCAAGGAAATAATGTTTTTTTTTTTCAAGAGAAAAGGACAAATTCAGTACTGTGACATGACACAAGCTGATACATTCATCAACTTCTGGCAGAAGAGCGTGTCTTTACTTCACAACTATACATAAAAAACTCAGAGGCTGCAGCTAAATAAACTATCAGCAAAGACAATACTAAGCATTTAATTTTGGTTTTGTTTTTGTTTTTTTAATTTAAGGTACTTAATTTTTAAGAAAACTCAGGGCTTGTGAGCTGTAAAGACAACTGCTGGCATCTCTCCAATCATCCTGTCATTTTGAAGAAAAACCACCAAAGTGCCTATTTCTTGCTAAAGGTGAAAAAATGGTTCATAACTCTGTATAGCATATGAGGAGAAACTGAGGCAAGTATCAACAAGATTGTGAAGCAGGATGCAGAGGCTTATCTAGAGCAAAACCATTTTTTTCCATGTTCTTTCTCCCTTTCCTCCCCTAATTCATACTCTTCCCCAACCCTCATAGGATACCAGAGCGCCAAAAACTGCTGGTTTAAATCTAGCCCGTCTGTGTTAATGCTTTAAAAATATGTTTTACCCACATGATAATTACAAAAAGAGTAGCACTTTCTGTGGTATAGAGTCATCTGTACTGGGTATGTAATTCCAGTGTAGATTACTTTTTATTTTAAATTACCAATGCAAGATTAGCAGCATCAAGTCATCAGATGTTTGTTTAATTTTCTTTCCCAGTTGGACTGGAATCCATTTTGAATGATTCATGGAAAAGAGGAAAGGGGGAAAATGTCCACCCTCAAATAGAATTACTATAGATAATTTTCACATGCAATGCCATCCATAACAAATGACTTAATTGGTCACTGCCCAGATATCTCCTCTTTATATCCCTCCACAAAGACAACAATGCCATTAGTCATTTCTCTGGCATCTCCTGCTCTGGTGCTGCCTTCTTTCCTGGGCTCATCCACAAACTGGATCCTTGCAAATCAACTCATTCTCCCTAGAACCTGCATCAGTGGTTCCTGTTCCCCTTGTGCCTGCTTCGTTTCTGCTGGCCAGACCCATTTCTGCCTGCTTCTCGGATGAAGCATGGTGGCAACAACCCTGTCAAATGGTTCTTGGGAGGGACAGGCAGATAAGGAGCTGCTGGAATTACCGCTGCCATCTTTTGCCTTGGTACAGATGTGCTTTAAGAAATTTTATTTAATCTGTAACTTGAACAGCCACCTGAGCTTCTTGATGAATATTGCCATCAGAAGATTTACCAGCAGGAAGAAGGGAACTTTAACTTGTTTCTTGCTCCTTTCTCTACCCCTGCAAATACCTCTAATCACCAACATGCACTTACCCATACCTCTCCATCAATAGTACAGCTCAACCTGTACTAGGGACTAGCATGTCCCTAGCTCAACCTGGCCCATCTGATCGGGGCAAAATGACTTTTTGCAAATAGACCATGGAAAGTTTGGAATGAGCAGCTCAGACTAATACAGTGGTCAAGGCTATGCCACCAGGAATCGGGCAGCTTTGCCCAAGCAGATACAGCAAGAGTAGCTACACAGGAACAGGTAATTCAGTGTAGCCTACGCAGTAATAACCGATGTACAACATGGCCTGGGCTGAACGCAGTACTTGGAGATTATTAGCTTGAGTTGGCAGCAACACATTGAAGACAGCGATCTTTTGTCTATAAAAACAGACTTCTAGTACCTTTCTAAGCCTCTTAATTCATTCTACATTTTAAAAAAATATTCTTGGAATATTTCATTTTTTTAGATAAAACCATGAAAATGTATTTGAAATAAGAGTTTAAAAGTAGTTTTAATAAAAGGTATAGTGGTTGCCTACTTCTTATGCTTTGATCTTTACTGCTTTTTCAAATTAAATACATCTTGGTCACATTAATAAATTTGATATTAACCTTTAGAAACTATAAGATAACCTTTCCCAGATTAGGTAGAAGGCCTCTGTGGACGATTCACAAATTTGCTGCAAATTAATGTTTTTTAATTGTCCCAAATGCACTTCATTATGATAAGGGTTTGCAAGACAAACTGTGTATTCTACAATGCATTACTACTGCATTTGATAAAATGTATTCTTTTAAGGGTGCTGACTTTCCTGATCACTCCATACTGCCAGGATATTACATACCAGCAGGGAAATGTCTCTTTTTTTCAGAGCATTTAGGTGAATTATGCTTCTTGAATTGTAGTCAAAACCTGTAAACACATTGCTTTTTGTTTTACTTACACTGGATTTAAGAATTGGACAATGTGTATAACAATTTTCAGCAAAAGATTGAGGAAATAACATTCTATTACACATGTACACCTGTTATTTTTATAGTAAATGGCTCAAAACAACACACGTCTCCCATTAGGAGGGCAGCGCATCACTAACTACTTTTGACATTTCATTGACATCTTACAAGTGCCTAAAAATATCAGGAGAGATCCTGGGCTGGTGCTGATGTTATCTTTGTAAAAGTCAATAAAGCCATCGAGACTGCTGGCTGAACAAAGGCACTTCTGTCTGACCGCAGCGGGAACAAGAGGAGAATCACTCAGCTCATTCATGTTGACATGAAGTTCGGTGCCATTGAGAAACAAGTACTATTTCATTTTCATTGCAACATACAGACTATGAAATACTGCTCAGCTCCGGCTCTGAGCACATGCAAAAAGTAATTACCAGTTCAGACTAAATAAATACCTCTACTATATTTTAACACAGCATTTGAATTTCAGATTTGAGGGAGACACTGCTTAATAACGCTGGATAATGCCTTGCAAAGTAGCTTGTTTATCGTTCTCCAGAAGAAAATGCTGTTGCGTAATAGAATTTTTCTCTCTGCTTACCAGTGCTTTTAAGGAACAAGCCTCGATTAAAACGCTGAGTCAAGGACACGCTCCAGGAGGGAGCTTTGTCTAGAGGGCTTTGCTTCCTTGCAGGCAGTGGCAGGCTGTATTACAGACACTGCCCTGGAGGACATTGCTTTTCTGGAACAGGAGGGCTTTCTTGCCTCTCACCATAAGAACATCTAGCCTTAGATAGCCACAGCTTTATAGTCTTTGTGTAACCCAGGAGAACTTTCCTGAGAAAACCAGCCCAGGTTCTAGTAGTATGAGTATGAGCAAGTCAGAAAGCAAAATTACTTTTGAGGTTAGGATGAGTGTATGATGGACATCTGACTGGCAACGGCCAAGTGACCCCAGCTTGGCGAGTTGCTCGGTCAGCTGAACCGCAGTGACTGATAGACACCCTGTCTGCTCTGAGCATATCCTCACCGCAAACTAAAACACTTGAATTGAAACCACTGTGAACAACCCACTCAGAAATTTAATCATTTTTGTCATGGCCTATATTTTTAAAATGCTTTTGGGAAAAAAAAAAAATCCTTTGTCTGAATATAAGCTTGGATCATTTTAGCTAAGAATTAATTAAACTAAATGTCTCCATAGACATTTTCAGTCTCTCAGGTTCTTATTTAATTTTAGTTAGAACTCCACCTAACTGACTTAAGTGCAATAACTGTGCCTTAAAAAAAACAAAAAGGGAATATTATCAGACAGCTGTTTGTACCAGTTCTCTGCAGGTCAGGCTTCTGCTGCTCACTCGTGCTTCACTGAATTTTACAAGAGAAGATTATTAACATTAGCTTACCACTGTGTGATGGTTGGTATTTTAATTATCCTACTAGTCAGACCTGGCCAGAGGAAATCTTCAGAATTAATTTTGCTGAAGAGCTCATGCCTAACTACTTAGTAGTGTTAAAAGCAATAAGAAAATTTAGAGGAAGTATCTTGACAGTATCTCCTGCTTAGATAACCTGGGTCTTATAACTGTGAAGACAAAAAAAATAAAAGCCAAATAGTACTATACTTCAAGAGAATCTTTTTTTTTTTTCCGGTAAATGAATGCAGGAATAATTAATTACAGTATCACACCATACTAGTTTTTTTGGTAATATTTCCTAGCTATATTCAATTAACATAGCAGGTTAGACCTTGTAAATCAACACTAATAGCTCTGAAAGGAACCACTTGTTTTTCTGAGAACGTTTCAGTCCACAAACACTTTTTCCAGTGAAAACTGAACAGTTACAATAAGACTCTGTTTTGGTAAGAAAATAGGAAATGATGCTGAACAAAGGGGAATGTTTATTTAGAAATTCCAAGGCCATTAATTTATATTAAGAAACTGTTTGTACTCAAAGACTATAATCAAAAGGTGATGTGAATCATTGATCACAAAAGAACTTTATAGATAAGGAACAAGTGCGGTGCTGGGTGGCTGTATTATATATTAACAACTTTCACGAGCAGCTTTTGCTGATTCATTTGGCAGGAAGTGAGCTGCCAAGAGAGATTTCTAGGGGAGGAACAATCAACAATATTTTCATATAAAATAACCTCCAGTTACTGTATTGTTCTCACAACATTTGATAATGAATGTTTTCCTGTTTAAGAAAAAAAAAAACCATAAATCAGAAAAACAAAGGAAAATCTGGTTTAGTGTTACACGGCTATAAATACATACGCAGTCTGGCAAAGTAAGGCAAGGATCTGATCAATTAAAAAATTGGAAAGCTGGTAAGTGCTTCTTGTGAAACTGCGGCACAGCTGGGAAATAAAGATACTGTACCTGCTATTCTTTTCAAAGGGAAAAAAAAGTCTGTACCTTTATCTACCTTCTTGGTTGGAAGCTCGCTGGCTGTGCCACAGCTGGGATTTACTCCAGAAATGAGTACTCTGTTTCCATTCAGGAGACCAGGACGCCCATGACACCAAAGCTAAGCCACACAGGGGGCTTGCACCGTGCTGGGAGGCTGTCACCAACGGTAGGGGAGCCACTGAATTGGAACCAAATCACCACAGACAGACCCAACACAGCGGGACAGATCCAGCACCCCAGGACACGGATGTCACAAAGTCAGCCCCGGGCCTGCCAGGACACTCCCAGGGCACGCACCACGGCACGGTGGCAGCTTGGCCCTGCGAGTGAGACGGCTACAACAGCAGCACAGTGAGCCAAGGCAGCGGGTCCCTGCTGCTCTGCCAGGGTGAGAAGAGGTTGGGGGGGAGGGGGAGGTCGCACTGTAGGTGTTGCGTTGTAGCTAGTCCACAGCGAGTGAGCATGGTGAGCTCACGCGTCCTGTGCCATCTGCCCCATGCCGAGGATCCTTTGCCCATGATGCAGCAGGGATCATTCTGCTTTCTTAAACTGTTTCATTGCTATCACTGGTAGAAATAGACAAAAAAAAATACAAATGCCTATAACTAATCTCAGTGAAGACTCGATCTGTGATGGGACTGCCCAAACACATCACATTTGGGAGCACGTGGTGGAGAAAAGGGGACAGGAGAGAGAGCACATACTGAGAAGCCCAGGAGAGAAAAAGACACTGCAAGCATGTGTAGGTTCTGCTTTAACTGGACACCAGTTAGATGTTATTTACAACCCGTTACATAGCTCTTTAACACAAGAGTTCCCTGTTATAACATTTTCTACAGTACTTCTACAATACTTGTCCTTAAGTGTGTAGTAACTAAATAGGGGCAGATTTAGGAAGCAATCTATTAGAATGACTAATAAAGGTTTTAAAGAAATTAAGAAGGAAGAAAATAGAATCCAAATAAGTTAATAGTTGCACATTTTAATTCAGCATGGCACCTGGCAGAGTTCTGGTTCAGCATCTTTTTTTTTTCCTTTATAAAATATATAGCTCTTTTCTGACTCAGAAAATACTAATTACGCAACTATAGAAATATACTATTGCAAAGGAAAAGTGCCATCAAATAAAGTGCCATGAAATTCCACTAGTTTTACCACAAATGACCACGAGAGAAATTACTGATTATAAAATCCCATCAAACTTACTACAAAAAAATATTCTAAAGAAGCACTTTGAGATTTTTTTATTATTATTAGAACAACTTGAAGTGTTGTGGTAGGTTAGCAAAATTAGTTAGCATAGCTGGAGCCTGAAATCAAGTTACAGCTTACAGGTTACTGTAAATGCATCCTTCAGAAAATAGTTAAAATATTAGACATTGATGCCAAATAAATACTCACTCTTTCACCTCTGCTGGTTGATCTCATCCTGAGAACACGGCATCACATCTCTCAATAACAATCCATTATGAGGTTTAGTCTGTCCTGATAATGTCGCTCATCTGAATGACAGCTCAACCAACATGTAACTATAGTTTGCCCAACCAGCGCTGCAGGAAAGACAAGCTTAAATAATTAATCATGGCAAAACACAGATAGTGGGAACCTCAGAAATTCCTGACTTGAGAATCAGTTGTTAATAACCTAAAATATTTGTAAACCATTCACACGCAAATATTGTAACTTACCAAGATAGTGAGGATACCTTAAGCAAGTAAAATCTACAAAATTGAAAAATGACAAATTGCATTCAACAATGTAATCAAATTTTGTTAACTAAAAATAAGTCCAAATGATGATTTAAATTGTATTTTCCCCTTGTCATACAGGAATCTACCTGAGATATAGAGAGACATCAAAAAGATCTCAAGAAATATTATCTATTCAGTGGAATTAATAACAAATACAGAAATTTAACACAACTTATCTCCAATTAACCAGGAGAGAAAAAAAATTATCTGGGTATTGTTTAGAATAAAACCAAAGCATTTTTCATGTCAGGCTTTACAATAGGCAGCAAGAGGGAATCATTGAAAAGGTTACAATTGATTCATTCCTCCATCTATTACCCAGAGAGGTACATTTGTAAGACAAACCAATAAAAGAGACATGCAAGATGCAATCCATGGAAAACAGGGTAATACTGAACCTTCACCAGTACTGGAAGGATTCAGATTTGCACTACGCATTGAGATTCCAAAGAAGTTAGAAAGCAAAGACTGATCACACTCAGAAGAATTGATAACAATAAATTAAATATATTTTTATTCTCTCTCCTCCTTACTTGATTACTAGTGGAAGATACACTCCTGCAGTCAGAATGTCCTATTATTTGTGTAAAAACTGTTAAAGTTAAATACAAAGTGATTTTATATATTTTATATGCTCATATATCTTTTTATATTTCTATTTTAGATCATTATCAAAACAAATATATGTGTATATATATATTTTCTCTCTATTAACAGGCATTAGAGAAATGTTTACCTGTCTTGGGTGTCACTTTCTAAAACAAGCCTTGGCTTGCTTCATAGCTTTCAAGTAAAGGAGAAATGTGCCTTCCATAATTAATCACCTTAATGACTAATTACAGCTGGAGATGCTGTCCCATAAGAGACTTATGTTAGCCGTTGCCTGCCACCCTTCTCCCCCAGCTCTCAGTCTAACGTAAACTTTACATTTACAGTTCCCTTTTCCTCTTAAGGGCCACATGTCATTTTCAGAGGTTGCAAGCCCAGCAGTATAAATTCTGTCACCTGAAATGCAGCGTATTACATTGTCCCCCATCTCTTCTTCCAAACCTTAGAGGAAAATTTGCTTAACAGAGACATAAAATAATTAATAAAATAATTAAGGCTTCAGCCTTTTTTTTTTTTTTTTTTTTTTTTAATGCTTTGACTCCACACTTGCTTTCAAAAAGCACACAGGTGTTTTTCGTGCCCAAGACAAGCTACCAGCAAATTTGGAGCCTACTACAGACCACTTTCCAGGCACAATGGGACGGAAAACCAGCCTTAGCTCTAAATTTCCTTCTGTGTTTAAATTAGATACTTAATGATTTTTTTTTTTAATGTAGGGTTTGAGTTTGAATAGTACTTTAAGCACTAAACTGTCTCCTTAATGTTTGGAGGGGATTAAGTTCAGAGTTCATTGTGTTGTCTGTCATTTTAAAAAGATTAGATAGTTTAGTTCGGCTCCTACTGGCAATGTAAAAGTCTCTGTATTTATTGACTGTCTGGAGTCATTATCAAAGCCTTGAAAACCAATCGACACCTTGTAAACAAAAGTCCCATTATTTTCATGATCCTGATAAGACTTACATGGTATACACATTTTTGTTGTAATTGATTGAACTGTTTGAGATGTTCATATTGTAAGGAGTTATGTGATAAATTATTACAAATTCCATTAGCAAATTGAGCTCTACATTGGTTTGGAAAGCGTAAATGAATGTAACCCATCCTGGTCTTTGTCAGTTTTGGTTTTGGATCAGGATAGTTCTGAGAAAGTTTTCAAATATTCTTCCAGGAAAAAAAAGGTCCTTTCAAAGGGAGGAAATGATATTTTAAACTTGGGAATTTTTCTAGTGACTATTAGTAAATAGAGAAATAATATCATGTGGAGGAGTTTGACGTACTGTAATAGTAGATTATGGTCATGTAGTAGGAAAGCTGTACTCCACTAGAATACTACTATGTAATTGTTCATTTATATGAACTATTTATTTTTCAAATAACCATACAAAAAACCAAGTTGAATTAGAGGGCCAGACCTCAAAGAGTCATTCTCAAGAAATGACTGAGGGGTTTTAGTTGGTTGTAAAAAGTGACAAAGCTGAATGACAGGACTGTCAACTTAACAATCGCATTGTAAATACTACCAGTGTAAGCAGGTACAGGGGACCGCATTTGTAAGTCAGATACTATAAATACAGGAACTCATTGCAGTGTACTTGTGAAATAGAAAATGCTGACAGATTAAGCAAGTTCATTTTAATTTGAGAATTTGGGCATAAGTTTTATAACTGTACTGTGACGGCAATGGTCTTTTCCCCATGATCATGAAAGAAGGTAAATAAGTAAAGGCACTCCAAGAGATGCAAGAGCTTTTCTTAGACCTGATGATATAGTTGGGTAAAAAAAAAAAGTTTCTGAATACACAACTTATGCTGAGCACATAATGTAGGGCTCTGACAAACTAGTTTTAAGGAAAGCCAGTTTCTTTTGAACTTCAGCTCATATTGTGCAACAAGTCATTTTTTGTGGTGATCCTTCTGCTGAACTTTTGTTTGCTGACACTTGATAAATACTTGCTACTGCAGATGTTAATCAATTGGTGTTAATAAATCAAATCAGTTTGTCAAAACCTTGTATGTTGACAGTGCCAAGGTATCCTGTAATCTATGACAAAAGAATCAATAGAAGCACATGAAAACATTACCACTGTGGGACAATATTGATTTTTGTCTTAGAAATACTTACTTCGCTCCTGAACCAAATCATTAAAATCAATTTAAAGTCTCCCATTTACTTCACTGGGTTTTGGGTCAGGTTTTTAGACTGACAATTCTGGATTCAGGTACTGGTTTTTAAATTTGCAGGTGTAGAGCAGAACAGGGTCCTGATCCTTAATGATAAGTTCCAGGCATGCCTGTGATGCAAATAACAAGAAGTACCTCTGGGGATGGTTCCATTGCGTGGTTTCTTAGGAAATACAAATTTAGAAGGTCTGCATGACAGGCAAAAAAATTAATTTCCCTCCATTATGACTTCTTCAGTTTGTGTGACTTGGTTTTTCAAACTTAAATCATTTCTTTTTCTGTCATATTTAAACACAATGCTTTAAGTAATGCCCTTTCCCATCAGAATAATTTCTCAAAGAATTTATAGCCTTCAAGGTAAAGGTCTGTGTAATGGGATTATAACCATAACAACTACACAATAGCATCATTAAGGGTACTTCAGTTGCATTTACTTTCCCAGTGCTTGAATTTATTGCTACACTGTAAAGTCTCTATTCAGAAAAAAAAATACATTTAGCTCAATTTATAGAGCTGACTTTGCCTGAGAGAGATTAGAACTAAAATGATTTGAGATAGAATCAAAGAATTCCATCTTTTTAATTACTTTGTTAAAGGCAGGAGCACCTAATACAAATATTTAACTCTGTTGTTGAACACTGCTGCCGAAGTCATGAAGAGGAAATTTATAGGGAGCTCTAAAGTCACTTGACAATTATTTTCTTGGCTTATGACTTCTCAAATTGCTGTTTATTGCCAATAGCACTACATTTCAACATAAATAGGATTTATGGGATTAGTGCACTGTCCTGGTAAAGATGTTTAATCTTCACTTTAAATGAGATATAGTATTTCAACTCCTTTCTTTTTGTGTAAGAAGTGCCTTTAAACAAGGTTAGCTATTTTTATACACACTAATGAATCACCAGCTAAAAAACCTTTTTGGTCAGATGCCAGGCTTGCCTTGTTACCTGCTGTTCTGAGTAAATATAAAGCATGAGGTAAAGAGGAGGAAGAGGAAGGGAACTTACCACTTAATGTTCTAATAAGAAAGACTACATTAACCAATACTGCTTAAAATGCTTTAGCATCAATGAGATTAAAAATGAGAGAAAAAAAAAATCCCTTGGCCACTAAGTAGCTAGTTCAAGTCCAGCCAGTTTAGTGCTTTAAAAAGTTATTTGAACATTTTGTGGGGTTTTTTAATGAGTTCGACAAACTTTTTTTTTTTTTTTGAGTGGACTGAAGCACAGCAAACTTCAACAGAGAGCTAGACACAGGATTACCTCTCAGTTTTAGGATAAGCCCTTTCAAGCAGAGTTAAAGAATGCTCATGATTCACAATGGGATTTGCTTTGTTAGAGCCCAACAATTCCAAAACTTCCAGAAAAATAAGAGACCCAGGTTCTCTGCCTGTTACTTCATCATTCCTACTGGTTGCAAGATAGCAAGCATTTTAAGATCACTTTGAATAGCTGAGTACAACACAGAGCTGCTTATTGTTGGAGTATTTTAAAGTCCCATGCCATAGGCAGCTAACATGCTTGAGATAGTCTCAGGACAGGCTTTTAATGAGCCTTCCAATTCTCCTTCCTTAGCTACAGGGGTCATTGCAGCACCATTTGCAGGACGAACGTACTGTACCTGGGCATTCCCAGCACAAACTTTCCATTTAGATAGTTACACATTTGAAAGGGAGACACACATGGTGCTGCTTTAACATTTGCTGGTTTCAACTAGTGAATTACAGAACCCTGGTTTTGCATCTTTGCCTTCCCTCACTGTGAGGGTACAGGTGACTTATTTCTGTAAGGCATCAGAGGCTGCACTTACAGTAGGAAACGACTCGGGGTTGGGACCTTTTCTGTGGCCCTGTGGGAAAATGGCACAGCACAGCACCCATCCACACATCCAGACAATCTCCTGTGGTGTAACAGTATGGCCTCATTCTTTCTGACAACTTGGAACCAAGTGGTGGTTTCTGCTGTGCCCTGAGACATGCCCAGGCATTGCAATGAGGAAAGGTGGTTGTTACAGGTCACAACTGCCAATAAAACAGACATTACAGGCCTGTGCCCTGTCCCTGCATTCCCTCATAGAGATGAAGCCAGACAGATGACCATGGGCTCTGTGATCCACCCCGAGGCCCAACCACACCCAGCATAGTGGTGTGATCACCATCCCCTACAAGTAGAAATTTTCAAAGGGTCAGAAAGTCAGAAATCCACCAATGGGCACAGTTTCCCAAAAGGTGAAGCAGAAAGGATTCGCTGAGGATGCTCTCTGACAACTTCTGGCCCTAAATATCCCACTGGGTCAAGAACTTTCCTAGGGTCCCAGCACAGAGGAACAGGGCTTTCCTCCTTCAAAAACATTGCAGAGTCCAGCCATGCAAAAAATGAAAATATTTTCTAAAAAATATTTTAAATCCCCCCACTCAACAGTGGGAGACACCTGTGAGGCGGGGGAGGAAAGGGAAGTGGCAGTGGAAGCGCAGGCCCCTCCTCACTTGGTGGGGAAGCCAAATCTCCAAGGTGGCCACCGACAACACATTGGTGTGGCCTGGGCAGGGGGTGCCTCAGGGCTGGCTTTGGGAATTGTATGGTTTTCCCAGGTTGAAGGATTCAGCAATAGAGAAAGCACTCTCCCTGCTGGGTCTCCTCCTAGAAGTTCTCATTTTGTACATTAGGACAAGTTATTGTTTTTAATACTAAAAATAATAATAATAATTTTTGGTCACTTCTGATTTCTGTCATCAGGAACAATGATGTGATGCCTTCTGATTTTGTGACAGCAAGGAAACTGCTAAGTGACTTCTCAGTGCCATAGAAGTATGCCTTCTCACATCTGATGCTCGCAAAAGTTAACATGCAAATTCAGCAATGTTATTAGGGCACCAAATGCAAAGAAACATATTAATCATCTGTCTCTTATTTCAGAAAGTGATGTCATCTGCTTCTCCTTTATTTTAACTTACAGATTTTGAGACTGTGGCATTCATATTTGTAGGCCACTGGTCTGTTCTGGTTAATGTTAATTCTTAAGTTTCTTAGGAAGGCAACATAGAAGCACTTTGTCAAATTCAGAAAAGCCAAAGGAAGTAGAAATGTCATATTTCTTGTCTCCACTCCCTGTATGCTCTTTTGTGGGAACCCCAACTATATTAGACTATAGCTGTGATCTCTGCTAAAACAATGTAGTGACATTTCTGAGAACTGGTGAATCATTGTTAAAATTCATCCAAGACATTTTGCAAATACAGAAATAATTTCAAGATAAAACATTCAGATTGCATTAGTAATATAGCTGTTATCAAATACCGTTCTTCACTTACTCAACTGCCTTTTTTGTACAGCAGTTCCTAAAAAAAAAAAAAAAAAAGAAATAAATTTCTAAGTTGTTCTACCTAGTTTTATGATGCCTGCATCAGTGATGTCCTAGCAACAATGAAGTCACGCCAACAGACCCCATCTTTTTCAGGATTCAACAAATCATTCTTTCTGCACATGGAGTTTTCAAAATTCTTCCTCCTCCATATACCACAGTGTATGAAATCACAAATCACAAACTTAAAAAATGTAAGTTTATACATGTTTTCAAATGTATTAAAGCACCTATCATTGACAATTAAGACGTTCAGCTCTACAGGTGAGAGGGCAGTGGAGTTTAACAAACAGGCTAGGGCATATACATAGAGCTGACATCT
Source organism: Chlamydotis macqueenii (assembly GCF_036417535.1). Taxonomy (NCBI): domain Eukaryota; kingdom Metazoa; phylum Chordata; class Aves; order Otidiformes; family Otididae; genus Chlamydotis; species Chlamydotis macqueenii. The sequence continues at coordinate 22,666,014 of NC_141562.1, forward strand.
TTTAGACAGGACCAGAACTATTCCACTCTGCTAAAGTCCCTTACAAGTAATCCAGAAGCATATTTTATTTAGATTATTTTGATGCCATACTTGAGCATAGTTGTGCAAGAGGACACAGCTGGTATCTTATAGCTGAAAGGAAAAAAGAAAGTCCTACACTGAAGGACTAATGAAGCAGAGTAAAAGACGATTACGTCATTCTGGTTGGTGCACTTGTGTTTACCGTCTGCTAATGGCATGGTACAGCAGACCTGGTGAAATATTCCCCATTGCACTTGCTGGTTAATTTAAGATTCAATCACTCAACGATTAGTGCCAAGAATTCAGAGTTGAGGATCGTGAGTTGTCTCTCTCTATGGCATTTATGTGGTTAACCAAGGCCTATACCCATATGCTCAGCCACCAGTTGTTAAAGTGCTAAGACACTAGACACTCCCAATTTCTAGAGGTCTAGACAGGCTGTAAAGAAGGGAGTGATTAGCAGAGACCTGGCTTTTATAGACTTAGAAGCTCCCACTCACAAGCTGAAAGTAGAGAGATCTACTCCAACATGAGAAGAACCCTCAAAAATCAAACCAACTTCCCATCTGAATCACTCAAAACAGCTTTACAAGAAGATTTTGAAACAATGTGAAGAATGTGTGAAGAACATTTGTATGTTACCTGCAGAAACTCTTGTTTAGCATAAAAACCTGCATTTTCATAAATCAGATTCTACACAACCACACAGACATACATCTCCTCCTTTCTATCAGTCCTTTAAAACAGAACTAGTCTATCTAAATCAAATACACAGTTCACCAGGCAAGGACTTAAAGACATTAACTTACTCAGATAAGGACTACCATCAAGCTCTTTAAAACTGTGCAACTAACTTTTAACTCCTTAAAGCTGGTTTATATTAAATATTGAATCCAATATTAGAACCTCATCGACTCCTTTGTTAACCCAATGCAACTGTTCAGCAAACTGTACCTACATAACATATCCAGTCATACCCCAAACCAGCTTGCATATGTTTCCGAAAGTCTTGTGTCAATTATATACAAAGTTGTAACACTGGAGTAACCAATAACCATACCTGCCTTTGGCAGACATTCATCTAAGAACAATAAATGTGCCAAGCACTGAACGCTACATCTTCTTACTCCAACTTACTCAGCTTCTGGATTTCTTAGTACTTCTGAAGCAGGTAGCAACAATTTGTTTTCAGTTTTTGCATCTGTAACAACAAAAAAAAAAAAACTTAATTTTGGATGTCCAATTAGTGTCAAGATCAAAGTAATCTTTCATTCATCCTCAGATCATACTGCAATGAAAATATCATTGAGTTCAACTCCAGTCTTTCTAAATTCACATGTGCATACAGATTTTTTTTTTCTGATTGTAGATAGTCTTTTTATAGATCCCTTAATGTAAAAGCAGAAAACACTACAAAAATTAAAAATAGAATACCATAGTATCTGTATCACGGTAATATATTTACATAAGTATATAGCTATGATTCAAAAGACAGCTTACTCATTGTATAATGGCAAAGACAAATGACTGTCTGTCAGTAAGTATAGCAGCTACTTAATACAGAGCTTAGTTATTTGCTTGAGAATAATTTTAAAAGTCTGGGTTCCAGTTAAGCACAATGGAGAAGCCAATATGTAAACCATTACTTAGTAATGGTTTAATAAACTTAAATACTTGTATTTTTTTAACTGGCATCTTTTTTTTTCCTGGGAATCTAATTAGTAAGGCTTTCTTTTGCAATGTATTTTGCCGAGTAGTTTGCTGCAAATAATTTTGTTTGTATGGTTTGCATTTCTAACTAATGGCACATTCAGGATTAAATATTTTAATTTTTTTACTTATTTATCCCCTTTAAAAATTTGACTCATTAAATCTTGCAACATATTCAAAGTACTAAGTCATGAAAAGGGGTAATGTGTTAATAATCTGTTATTCATACCTACTATCTATAATGATATGACAAGCTACATCATTGCCTCCTAATCTCTTTTGACTGAAGGAGGACCATGGGACTTGATGTGGTCTTAAAGTAACAGCTGAGGATTCTTGTAGCATTGAAGAATCTTTGTGCTACACTTACTCTATTATGTTTGTAAATAAAATATCTAGAGAGCAAAAATCCTTCATTAAAACTGACAAGTGAATTGATTTATCATTCCCCAGCCTAACAAGCATAGTCTTCAGATCATTAACTGGAGCCAAGGTTGATTAGACCTGTGGCTACCTTTCAGATAAAGTCATTTATGTCCAACCTTTCAAATGCAAATCCTCTTGTGTGTCTGGAAATACAGTTCTGCATGTGCAGAAGAGTCAGAGCGGGTCATCAGAAACTGAGTATGTGAGATGCTAAGTTGATCTACAGAGCCAGTATCTCAAAGCTTAGGGTCAAATCCTTCCTTCCCTGCTTAAATACAGAGCCAGACGTATAGTATGTACCTGCACTGCCCAGTAAGTCACACTGCTAGATAAAAGCATGACTATGCTTACTGCTCAAGATTTGCTAACCCTTAGGTCTTAAAAGAAAAAGCTGTCTAGCACATCCCATTCCAGGTTAGCTGGCCAGGAGTGACACTGCCACAGCAGATACACACAGAGCTGCTTAGGACTGGGATAATATATATCTCCAGAAACAAACAAAACAGCTTGTTCTCCAGCAGGTTAAAACAAGATAAAATGATGTGGGAAACAAAAAAAAATTCCTATGTTTATTTAAATGCAACAGAATTTGGTTGTTGTTCTAAAAGAGCCTCTCTGTGCTTGTAGATGGCTCCGATCACCACAGCATCCAAGCATCGCAGAACCACAAATGAACTGACTGTGCTCCTTTGAGGTAAGGAGATGTCAGCTGCTTTACAGTTCATAGTTGTCAAACTGCAAATGAGTGGCAAAGCAGAAAATTGAACCCAGATTTCCCAAATACCAGTCCAGAATCTTCACAAGACCACTTATGCTTTGCAAGAAATGGGTGCCTCTAGTTTATTTCTAGCACTTCCAGGTTCTGATGGGGCTGAAAGTATTCCAGCAAAAGGAGGAAGTAGAGAAGAGTGTGAAAAAATGAAACAAATATAAGCATAACCAAACTTTTTTTTTTTTGTAACCTCAAACTTGGTTTCAGTTGAGGACAAATCTTAGTAATTTTTTTTCAAAGCAAATCAATCTCTAAATAAGTCTATGACTTGTGATTTCCTTTTTAAAGCAGGTTAATAACTGTACCAAAAAATATGGAAGAGACTAAATAATTTAGAAAGTCAGATATTTGAGGTTCAATCTTATCTTGTTGTTGAGCATAGTCTTATGGAGAATTGTTGCCCAAAAGGTTGGATCTGCTGCCTAGAATACAAGTTTCCCAACCTCTCCCCAAACTGGATCAAGGAATGAGAACGACAGAAAATAAACTAGTTTTCTTAATAGAATTTGTTTTATTCTGTTTTGGCTCGCTCTTAACTGGCTGACTGCCAGGTCACACCACCACTGCTCCTGATACAAGAAAAGGGGCAGGAAATTATAGCACAGAGAGAGAAGTAGGACCACGCTTTTCAGCGCTAACCTAACACCAAACCACATTAAACGAGGAAAATTTGGTCACAGATTAAGGTAGTAATTTATTTTGGACTGAGAGAAAGATGGGCCTCTCTCCTTTGCTCTTACTTGCCTGGGGTATATTTCCAGACTGGTGCTACCATGCTTGTACAAAGGTTGTGGTCTTCTGAGCAGCTAAAGCTTCACAAGATAGAGAAACCCTTCTCTGACAGAGTCATTGGTGCTAAACAGAAACAAACTGAGGTTGTGGATCCACTGTTAGAACTATCTTGTAGGATAACTTCAGACCTGATCAGGTGTGAAAGCCATGATCACATGCATCTTAGTTAATCAGCTATGTTCAAGCTTTAAAAAAAAAAAAAAAGGTCTTTTTTTTTAATTCTAGAAAGACTGTGTGCTGTGCTTTATGTCATAAAGCCCTACATTTCTAATCAGGTACACAGTTTCCTAAAACCACCTATTGGAACCACAGCCAAAAAATTTACACACATTGTGTAGAAGCTCATCTGCATACTACAGTGCAATTGCTTCAGCTTCCAGAAGGCAACAAATTGCTAAAATAGGTGTTGTTTTTCAGTTTAGCATCGGGCTTCCAACAAGATGAAAACAGCTTGTGGTAAATGTAATAGCTAGCAGCTTGAACAATAGCAATTAGGACAACAGCCTAAATCCTGTGGTGTCTCTGGAAAACGTGTGAACGGTCTTGCTAGTGTGGTGATAAGAAGTTTAAATTAACATGTATTAGCATCCCTTGGAGCCCTACAGCAGCCCCAAGCCAAGAAGTCATCAAGCTGGTGCTTCTTCATCCTGGTTGACCTTGGTTGGATTTAAGCAGAACTTTAAAGTTGACACCATCTTGCATGCTTTTCTGAGCAGGGACAGCTGGGCCTGAATTAGGACCAAAGAAGAAGAGGAAAACAAAACAAAACAAGAAAACAACACTCAACACCCAACAACTCACAAAATCTCCCCAAAAAACCAAAATGGAAGTTCTATTTAAAAGCATCACCTTAACTAGAAAAGTGAATCTAGTAATTCAGTTGATTAGACCTTCCATGCCCACTAGAATCCACAAGCTGCAGACTGTCATCAGAGATGGACCCTTAGCCATCCTCTGTGACACATAGGGTACCATTACCTACTTGAACATTTACGACTTTATAAATACCAAAAAGAAAAAAAAAGTATTATATTAATCAGTGTAGACCACAGCAACATCTATAATTACAGACACCAAGAAGAGATCAACATTATCAAGACAGTTACTGCCAACATCTCATTGTCAACCCCGCCACGCCCCTAGAAAAAGGGGCAGATGAGCTGTAGAGTGCAGTTTTAGGGTGGTGTGAGGTTCCCCAATGCAGAACTACACAAAATTTCCAGTTTTAAATGTGCAAACGCGTGCGTGCAAAAAGCTATATGGCTGATTAGTACCTGCAAACTTGATTCACAGCACTGATTATCCACATTGACTAACAAAAGGAGGGGGTTTTCCCTACCACAATGAAAACAGAAGTATGGCAACAGTATGCATTTGCTTCCTGCAAAGTATTGTTATTTTCAAAGTAAAACTATTTTGGAGCAGCAGGACAGTTTTTGAGATGGGATCCTGACTTTCACTTTTGCTATATAATCAAACTGAAAGAGAAGGGGAGGAAAGTTCAACTTCTTAAAAAAAAAAAATTCTTGGTTTTAAGCGCTTTCCTGTTTTCCGGCCAGCAGCGAGAGTTTGTTCCCCACAAAGGACTGACAATGCTCAAAATTACAGCACCATAGAACGTCCTACACCTTTCAAAATTTTCCTTAGTGCCACTGTGTGATTGCTAGGCCCCCCACCACCCCTCCTGTGGAAAAAGTGGTGGGAGGCAGCAATTGAAGGCAGGAATAGACAATGAAGTGGCTCTCAGGGTTTCCTTGGCATAGCAAGGCAGAGTGGAAAACACTGGAATTAGAAAACTGGATTATTTCCCAGCTCACTCTCAAGGATTGACAGGAAAGGGTCTGCCAGAAGCTCCAGCCATCACTACAGGTTTGGGCTCTGGGGCCCCTTCCTTCAGGCAGGATGGCTCTGCTCCGATCACACCACTGACTGGCTCAGCAGTTGCCTGATGGGATTTGGAGTAATCTCATAATCATGTTCATCAACCCATACAGCAGTTAAAATAGCGAGAAAAAGGAGAAAAAACACAACCTCAACCAGTTTCTGTCCATGTTCTATTAATAACTTCTTTTCACAAGTGAAAAAGACATCAAGAGATATTAGACTCTTACTTTGTCTTTCACCGCTGAGTAATTTAAATCTTTTTTTTTTCTTTTTGATAGTACTAACAGATTTCAGTAAACAGAGAGCATGTTACATCATGGATCTGAGGGTAGATACTTAACATCATATTCTCAGTTTTGCATCTATCACATGGTTAACACACACATCAGAAGCACGAGGGAGGGAACAGAAAGGGACCCAAATCTGCAGCTTCCCGGCCTGGCAAGCGGGTATCAGGCTCTGCAACGGCCAGGCGCTTATCAGGCAACACGAAACCAACTGGTGTTGAGTAAAAGGGCCAATACAGTTAAGTAAGATACAGCAAGGGGCGTGGGAGAGGGTGGTATTAAAAACCAGAGTCAGCGTAGAGGAGCTGTTGCTTAGAGCAGAAGTATTGCTACAGAGTTTGAATAGGCTTCCTGTGGCGGCCCAGAAAGACTAACATCTGGCAATGCAATCTGCTGTACTGAAGAGGGAACTCCTGTATCAAGGGTGCAGAAAATAGAAACATAACGAGAAAGGTGGGAGAACAGGTTCATACGCTGTAGCCAGCCTCCTACATAACTGTTATTCTTAGTCATTATAGTCTCACTAAGTGTATTTGACACACAGTTGTCTAGATAACCATCTACCATTTCAGATTTGCTAGAACAATAGCCAGCCAAGAACACATGGATTCAAAATTTGAGAGTGTTTTTGTAATGTAAGCAGGCACCGCAGCAGTGTACACCAAGTGAATCCCAGATGGTTGTTGTTTTTTTTTTTATTGTACAAGTAATATTTTGGGTTTTGTTGTAGTTTACATAGTAAAACCAGGCAAACCATGTCACTTTTTTTTTCAAGTGACAAATTTAAAAACAAGAAGTGAAACAGTGCAGATACCTGAAACTACAGCAATTCTGCTAGCTTTGCTGCACTACCAACAGAAATAGTTCTGTCCTGTTTAGATAGACTTTGTTTTGCTACATGACTGCATATGCAGTGAAGTGATATCAAGTCCTGAGGGTCCACTCCTTTGATGAGTTAAGCACACAAAGGCCCACATTTTGATGCAATCTGATATCATATATTTAAGTCCTAGACAAACTGCAACTGTGAGGAAGTGATAAACAGAACTTCCTGCACAAAGCTGCCTGAGATAACACTTTCCATGGACTGGAAAAAAAGAGACACGATTGCTACAGAACTAAAAGGGAACTGTTCTGTTCTTAATAAATAACCCTTTCTTTTTCACGTGGCTATTGCAAAAGCTGAAGCACAAGTGACTAAGATTCAGTATGCTGCACAGCGGTTCTACTCGTACAACTCTGAAGTTATTCTTTGAGGAACTACACTTAATTCTTAGCTCTCCAGATCTGTGTTCTCCTGAAGGTTCTTGTGCAGCAGCTGGAGCTTTTAAACTCAGAAACCTCCCAGCTAGTATTTTTACTTCAATTTTAAAGAAAATTCAAGAAAGCTAAACTAAAAATTTTAATCAAATGGAGGAATAAGGAGTGGTTGTTTAAAGAATAAGGCTAGATTGTCTCCAACAAGGGAAAACTCCTACAGAAAACATGATTAATTCCTTCTCCTGGAATTTCCTCTCAATTTTACATCAATGTCACTTCAAGCTCCAAGAAACTGAATGTATTTATAATTATTTTGAATTCACTTTGTGAATGTTTAAGCAGCCAAGTTTACCTCACACCATGGAGGAAATGAGCTTCAAATATGAGTACTTAACTTGCACCAAAAGGGGTTTTTTTTTTAATCAGAATTTAGAAAATATTTGAAATACGGAGTTTTTCTTCATACGCAAACTGATTAGGATACACAAAAAAAAAAAAATCATGTAAGTTAAAGGTAAAAAGTACATGCTATTTCTGATGTAAAATATCAAGAATTCACTACTTGTTAAGAAGGGAGGCTGGGAAAATAACACTTGCAAAATAGACTTACTCATTGTCAAAAGCACAGGCAAGTCACTGAAGCCTGGAAGAGATTCCACAGGTACTTCTACCACAGCTCACCTGCTATGCAGACATCTACTCTAATCTCGCACAGTGATGTCCTAGAACCAGCCCTGACATCAAGTTTTCTTTCTGGGACACCAGAAGGACTCCAAACTCAGGCATTACAACCTGTTCTGATATAAATAAAGGGGTTTTGTTAATTTTTGCCTGTTCTGTGCATTTCTGTTTATATTCTTTTTCTGAGAAGCTCAGACTGTGTAACAAGTCAGGAGAGAAGCAACTCCAGCGTATTAAAAAGCAATAAAGTGCTACCCATCATTGAAGAATTTTAAAACTTCTGCTCCTGTGGCAAGTTTGTGAAGCAACAGTGGAAGCACAACAATTGATTAAATTAATGTGACGGCTCCATGGTGATAGTCCCAGACATTTGCCCTGTACAGGGTTTCTTGACACATAAAGAGCTGTAATATCAGTGTTTCTTCTGGTCCCTTTTGGACCCCATACATTGCTGGTCAGACCTAAACCTTACCACGAGCCACGCAGTGAGCTACAATCAGAGCAGTGTTGAAGATGCTGTTAGCACAACTGTGCTGAGCCCAGGCAAATCAGGTCAGAGCTAAACAGCACTCTCAGCCTGTGAAATACCAATTTTTTAAACAAACAAACAAAAAACCAACAAACCCCAAACCCAAGAGCCAAAACCCTTTTCAGTGGTCTTTTTAATTGGATCGTTTCAGAAGGCTGGGTTAGAGCACAGCCACACCAACAGGAGAGCAGCCACAGAAGTAATCTGTGTGTCAGGCAGGAAGGAGGAGAATCAGATTTTACTCTGAAGAAATTATAAATGGAAACACAGCCCAGTGATTGCTGACAACCATGCAGAGTAACAGGCTCCACAAAATACCAGGCCTAAAACTGTGCTCTTTCACACATGCAATAGATTCACCAGAGCAGGAGCCAACAATTATTATTTTTCCAACAGCCTCTTAGCCATACACTTGGGCAAGGAACCAAATGCTATGGATGGCTATAGGCTTTTTATGATTTAAGAGACACTAACTGCCATGGTGGCAGCAACAGGTAAAATGTTTTTAAACAAATTATAAAATACACAAACTCTTGGAAATTTTGGCCTATTTCTATAGTTTCTACAATATATTGCAAATAGAGAAATTCACTTATTTGTAATCTCATTCAAAATTGATTGCTTTCTCTTTAGTCTTTTATACATTTGCTAATTTTATTCTGAGCTCTTGTACATTCCCTCCTCTAGAGGGATTCCTCATGCAGATAAATTAATGTAATCAGTTAGATAGCAATTTGTATTTTTCAGGTGTGAGATGTTATCGAATAACAATTACTGAAATTACTTTTCTTCATGAATGCAAGGGCTGCTTGTTCACTTGGGAATTATGGTAGAAATTATTGAACAAACATTTTTATCATCATCAAAACAAGTTTCGTTTTCATTATACTAAGTTATCTTGAAAGCAATATTTAGTATAACACTTGAGTGACCAGTTTATTGTTACTTAGATAGCCCAGTGATAGGCACCTTAGAAAAAAATGAAAATAGGTAGTAGACCAGACTATAAGTAGCAAACACTCTCAGTCTCCTCCTATTTTAGTATTAATACAATTGAAAGTCTTCACAGTGCTGGTAATCTCCTAATGGGCTTGAGCTCTTTATCTTGGCTATTAATGAATTATTGATTTTTCAATTGCAAAAACAAGTCTGCTGAGCAGACACTTGTGACTACAGAAAGAGTCCTCATCTGATGCGCATAGGTGGACAGGGAAGTCTTGTGCGTCAGCAGCTGATTCTTAAAACAAATAAAATGTCACTTAAATATTGTAAAAACAACAAAAAAACCCACATTTGATTTTTTAGTGTTGCAAATGAGACACTGTGCCAACTTTACTCTGCATAACAAGTCTCAAGAAGCTCTCCTGGGAATGTTTGTATTGTGTTTCTATCCAGGCCTCATATTTGCTTTGAATTGTGACAACAGTTTGACCGTTTTCATGTTAAAAGCTTCCTGCCTTTGTCATGAAAGAAGCTTTTCATCAATATCTACAGACAACAGTCAAAACAGGAATTCAGGAATATTACTGTAAACTTTATGAGCACCCACCTGGTAGTGCTTGTGTTCCGGTACCACCCCTACGTCCCCCCTCAGACCATGTCTTCAGTAAATGTCAGTACCCTAAACCTTACCAAGAACAAAGCAGAGGGCTGTTGGGCCCAAATCCTGCTACTGATAGCTATGCTATGGGTTACAACAGATATTTATGCATTTAAAAATTTTTTGAACACTCTTATTCATTTTCTGTTCCAGTACAATAGAATAAGAACTTTAACAAGCATGCTCAGGTCCTACTAGAGTCTGAAAAGTAACCAGTACAAAACATTTTAAAGAGGTTTTTATGTACATAAATACACATACATGTTTATGTGTGTGTGTATATACGGCAAAATCTCATACATGAGTATGTATGTGAGTGTTTCATATTCAAGATTTGTCATTTTGGGTTTTAATTTTTTTTTATACTTAACACTGCAGAGCAGCTTAATATTTTCACCACTCCCAAGTCAAATAAACTATTCACATTCCAGTATCTTGGAATATATTAACTTCCACTTATGGGAAATTCTACTTGAAAGATAAAGCTATGCACAAGACTGATCAGGCAGAAGTCACAGTGTCTTTCCCTGGAAGAAAGAGTTACCTCAAAACTTCCACACAATGTAGAGAAATCGGAAAGTATGATTGGCCTCTTAGATTGTTTTAGTTGAGTAACGAATAGACTGAACTTCCTTTTTTCAGTTTAGTCAAATAGTGATTATGCAAAGTGCACAATTCTAAACAGCTAATTAAACAGCAACCCCAAATCTTTACAGCTGAATAAGCTACTTTAAAAAAAAAAAAAAGCCAGAAAACCTGTGCCTTGTGTACAAGTTTTTAAAAAAAAAAAACAAAAAAAAACAAAAAAAAAATCATCAGCTACTCTAGTGGTTCATCTCTCCACACATTTTCTTTCACCTGTGCAAAACCCAACCATCTACAGGATTCAGTGTGTTTTTCTATCAGAGCACTTTCTGTCTGAAGCTCCCAGGGGACACACTCTATTTCCTAATCAAGAAAGTAAACCATGAAGAAAGTAAAAGATAATGCAAACAACTGTGATACAACCTGGCTCTCCAGTACTTTAGTTCAGGACTAAAACCTAACCTAATTACATCATACCAAAGAAACAAGAGCATCTTACACATTTCCAAAGGTCAATTTAAGATGACCTTTGAGTTGGGTGTACTTTCTTCCCATCAGATAAGTTCAGAAAAGGGAACAAAATATTATAAAAATAAGTCTGAGTAAGATTCACATACTTTGGGAGATATGACAGGATCTCCTGAAAACTATGAAGTACATGATGATTTTTGAACTTTTTCCTTGAAGGTTCCTATGAAGTACATTCTTGAAGTACACATCTGGGACTGTGTAATTCCAGTGGTTTTAGAGAACTACTCAGCACAGTGGAAAAGCATATTCCAAAACTGATGTATTTGTTTACACTTCCTAAGCAGTGACTTTGATAATGTTGCTACAAACTTACTCTGGTAAAGCCAAAATAGTGGCAGACTTTGTTTTTAATGCCTACTTGAAAACTTCTGGGATTCTCCGAACATTGATCAGTTGAGCGTAATTTCTTTAAGCTTCAGTGAAAAGCTACCAACTGTTGCTATAAGAGTAATCTTCTAGTACTTTTTACTTCTTTTTTTGAAACGTTAAGTAAATCAGTTCTTGGTCAAGCATAACATTAGTCCCATCACAGAAGGTTAGCCCCTCAACAATGTAATTTAATGCCTTTAGCTGTTCCTTATGTACACTAATGGATACACTTAACTATGAAGAAACAGCCATCACTACCCAGGAACTGTTTTAGCAGGAATAGCATGTGCAGTAGTTTTTTTAATCAGGCATGGAACTGCTTCTTTCCAGCTCCCATTACTGTAGGTAGTTATATTCAGAGCTGTATGCTGAACAAAAGCTAGCGAGCATCACACAAACAGGCACCTAAAGGATACATTATTAATTAAAAACAAACAAACAAAACAAAAAAAAAAACCAAAAAAAAAACCAAACCACCAAACTCTTAGCACTCGCTCATATTTTACTCAGAAATGTCTATTAATGTCTTATTTGGATTAGGACACTTACTATTAAGCCCATCGTACCAATGTCATTTTCAGAAGTCTCTTAGCATTTGTTTAAATTTTTTCTCCACATTTACATACGTTTAATGGTGCATCCCTTTATGACACAGATTGCCTGTTGCTGTTGGGATATATATTTTCAAACAAACACACAAGAAATCTGAAAGCATAAAATACTTCAGTAATAAAAAAGAGGATTTAATGTTTTCCCCCTCTTTCATAACAGAAACACCATTTTGTGTAATGGCCACTACTACTAGATTTTTCCTTTAGCAGTCAGGAAGGCTAACACAAGTACCTAGCTTATATTACCCTGTTATCTGGGAGCAGGGTCCTCAGCAGTAGAGAAAATTATGTGAGACATTTTTGATACTCTGTTTAACTTACTTTACTATATCTCCGAGGTGTTAAGTGAAGTCTGTCACTACCCCAGAAAAGTTCCTTAATTCCATGGCTTTCACAAACTTATATATCCCATTTATCTTCCAGTACACCTGGGGATTACAGAAGACCTCAGCCAAGTTGTAGCTTTTAATGAGCTTACGCAGAGCACGGGGCTGAGATACCAAGCCTGCTCCTTCCCTGGAAGGCCATGGCTCAGGTGGGGATATAAGGACGACTGTGTCCGAGCATAAGCTAGACATGCTTTCTTTCTGCTACTGCTGGCCAGATAGCCAGGAAAAGGCTGACTACAATTTCTGTAAATCATTGTTTCCCAGACATGGTGCGTCACTGAATTTCAGCTAACCCATAACATCAAATTTTTATCTGTGCTACAGGTTAAGATGCACGGCTAACAGAAAAACTGTGAGGTTATGTGCCTCCAAGGGCTCGCTGAGGTTACCTACTATTACCTGGAAAAGCTTTTCTGAAACTTGGGTTTCCCAATAAATTTGAGCTAATCTAAAGGCACATGGCAACTGAAAGAGGCAGCCCTGCCGCTGCTCGGATGTGTTCTTACTGTATCTCTTCTCTGAGCATGAGCAGCCATGAAACCATGCAGCCAGTTAGCTCAGGGAACTTTTGCTGAAAATTAACCTGAAAAAAATACAAATAAAGTGGTCAGTTTTCACTAGCATGAGTTTCCACAAAGTGTATGTGAACAAAAGACCAGGGAGAGAAGGACCAGAAAACCTCTTTTGGCTGCAACTTCTTAAAGCAAAGGTGGAACCATCAGGAGGGGACTGCAAGCTACCACAGGACTAGCAGGAGGTTTGTGCAACAATTTAAAACTGGGTTCTTTTGAAATAGTATGTTGGCCATATGCTTCTATGCTGCCTCCTGCTGAGGATGCTAAAGAGCTCAGCAAAGCTCACAAACAGCTCCTTGGTAGGTATTATCACTCCTGTTTTACAGGAATGAGGATGTGGACAGAGCTTGGATTGTTTACCTGATGCGAAAAGCAAGTTAGTGGAAGACAGAGGGAAAAACAAAAGCACTGATCCTTGATTCTCACCACCAAGTTAATTAATAAATCAATTGTGACCAACATGCAGAACATTAAGAAGTGCCCTCTGAGCATTTGCTAGCAAGTTAGGCAAATGAGCAGCTGCATAGCCACACCAGTGCTTGCTCGGCTGCACAGGCAGAGAACAGCAGCACGCGCAGGACCAGCACCCGTGGGGCTGTGCACGCTGACGGAGGAGATGTCTCATCAGCCTGGTGAGATCAAACAAGGGCAGGCAGCTCAGGGAAGATGCAAGATAGGAATTAGACATGGATACACAACCAGCAGATTTTAACAGCAGGTTCTTGGCTGGTCATGACCTTGCCCTGTCTGTGGTGGTGCCCCACACAGGATCTTGCCAGTCATGAGATACAGGAGGGAGCCATTGTTTTGTCATCCCTAGCAAGTAAAGAGGAGTGCTTATAGCCCCACATGCCCAGTGTTAAGTTAGACCACTCCCAGTTGGGAGAAAACCCAACTATAATGCTGCTGAAGGAGGAAACTTTATTTTATTCCATTTTAAAAACACACATAAGGGTAGGAAAATCTTTGTAATTGCTTCAGAGCCTGTATGAAGCCATGCAACAATACATATTGCAGCCGTCCTTTGAGCTTTATGGAGGAAGCAATGCTTTACTTCACTATGTACAGTAGTAAAAAGTCAGATTAACACCCAATTTAGCATAGTTTCTGACTCTGCACTTCTGACTTTCTTTGTCACCACTTTGTATTGACAGGAATGATGGAACACGCTGTGGGATGATGGATATTCAGATCTCACCTGTTCACAAGGCAGTTGCTAGTTGGCTGTTAAGTATTTGGATCTTGTGGTTTTATAGCCTCCACTACAACAAGTGAACAAGATGTCTCTGCCCTTGAAACCATGAAGATTGCAGTTAATGTGGGCCTTTGAGGGGGCATTAGGGAGGTAGCGAGAGCTGATGAGCACAAAGCACTTGGGTCCACCAAGTGAGATTTAGTGTGTACAGACTCCTTTTCATCTGTCTTAAGTATTAATAATGGTGCTTATAAGTGTTCTTTTCTTTTTGGAGAAATCGTCTTAACCTCAAGTATACTAAATTTTGTTTTCACCTCTCCAAAGTTTCCAGCTGACAATCCAGCTATTTATAACATGTTTAATTTTAGAAAAGGTCCAAACTCTTCCTTCAGCAAGCTCCAAATAAGCCACGTTTCATTCCTCCAGACTTTGGGCAATGCCTACTGTTCATTTTTTAAAAAAAGATCATGTACAAGAAAGACTTGGGCAGAACTGAGGCAGCTAAAAAAATGTGTAATCCAGCTCCCTTCCATAGCACTGGGGGCAGATTTAATTTCCCTGGCATTTACCCTTTGCTGCGTATGAGCAGGCAGGCCTTTCCCAACACGAACACTATTGCCTGCCTCAACATCTGGTCTTGCTAATTGTCTAGCTGATCTATGCAAAGACTTGCTTTCTTTCTTGTTTTTTTTCCTCTCTAGAAGCATTTATAACCACTAATACAGGAGCTGTTTTATTGAGCCAGGAATTAGAAAGACTCACCAGAATCAGGTATTTTGGCTGCCAGGATGACCAGCAGAAGAACAGCTATGGCAGCCATGGAGGACAGGGATGCTGATGCCTGACAGACCCATGGGCTCCAGTGAAGCATTGCTGGAGGGTCTCTGTGTTCAGCTCATTTGGAGGGGCTCATGGTGGACACACATCTCTGTGGCTGTTCTTGTTCTGCCTCAGCAGAAGCCCTGGGGTGGGAGCAGCAACAAGGGTGGGAACAGAAGTCTTTTGGAGGAGACAGGTAACCTGTGGCCTGGGCAGACAGTTCAGTTCTTCACCGTTTCCCAGACTCCAGGGGAATATCAGTCTAGAGATCCTAATCAAGGAAGCATCTGGATGTCCAATTTTAATGCTAGACAGCCTTTCCCAACCAGCTGCCATGCCAAGTGCTTCCTCTCTTTTCCTGTACCAGGACGTGCATGAAACTGACCCATGACATTTAAACAAAATAAGGCCATAAAATGGAGCTGAGTGATGTTAAAACCATTCGCTGGGCATGGATTTCCAGTGGAAGTGACACATGTTAGAAGGGCTTTTCCCAGACAGGAACAGGAGCTGGAAATGTAGGCTCCAACATCTCATCAGTGCCACAGGGTTTATCAGCAGCTTGCTTTCTTTAAGCTTCCCACTGCACATATCCCAGGCACTAGCAAGTATCATGACAGAAGTCTCAATAATTAAAAAAAAATAAATCTGTATTAATCATGAACCCTTATAAAATAAAATACAAAATAAAGACTGTAAGAGTAATGATTTCCTATGTGATTTTCTCCTCTGAACTTTCCCAAGTTGGTCAAACTGGAATTTTTACAAGTATCTGCTACAGTGTAATTTCAACTGCATTAGGACAAACTCAGAATAAACATCCTAGAAACAATGGAGGAGTTTCATGCTTCCACTAACACGACCAAGAGCACAACATAACCCCCTGAAGAACATCCTGAGGCCAGACTTTAGGAATGCTTAGAAGATCCAACACAACCAAACTCTTTCAGGCATGCCTCTTCCATACCATAAACAATATATTAAAGGCAACTTCCTTAAATCTCTTCTGGAAAGTGATTTATGTCATAGTTACAGGCATTTCCCCCAACATTTTCATCATCTTTGTTGTTTCAATCTTTGATAGTGCGGGAAGGAAATCAGACAACTTGTGGATATTGCTGCTACCCTTCAATTCTACTGATAATAGTTGTGGAAACATACATAGAAGAATAACTTCCTGAATGAAACAATATTTAGCGCATATGGAAGCTTTTGTTCTTGTCGCCTAGAGGATATATAGTTTTACACAATTATAGTTACTTTTAAAGGACCATAAAGAATATCACTAGGATGTGTAAATGCTCTCTTTGAAAAAAGAAAAGCAGCCAAATTAAGTAAGGTTGGGTTTTTTTAGGTTTGTTTTTTTTTTTTCCCCCAGACAGAAAGGACAAACACATACACGTTAGCTCCACTTTCCTTAAGCCAGTTGTATCATAACAGGAAGTGTTACTCATTCTAAATTTGATGTTGAATTATTTTACAAAAAAAATATTATGAGCAATGGACAGAACTTTCCCCTTTTTATTTCATAACCTTGAACAGATTTTTCAAGATAAGAAGTCAATGTGTCATCAGCTGAAACACATTCAGTCACAGGACTGAAGACACACGGCTTTGATTTTCCTGCCCCTAAAATTATAGAGAATCTACACGATTTTTTTTTTTTGACTTAAGCATAAAAAGAAGAGAAACTCCTGAGAAATATATCTGTCATAGCAAGATGATAAAACATACAAAACAGCTAAGTTTCCCCAAGTGATTAGACTTTATACTCTTGTAAGACACCAATAACTTGGCAACGTAAAAACAGCCATATTGGGCCAGACCAAAAGCCCACATAAGTGAGTATCCTCCAGCAGTTACCTACTGTGCTGGATAATTATGGAAAGGAGCAAGAACAAAACAATGAATACAAACCAGAGCAAATTGAAAAAGCCCCTTACAACTTTATACACTTACCTATTTCATCAGAAATACTAAAGGACAAGAAAAACCTAACTACTGCTCCTCCCAGGTCTCCAGAAGGAAAGCAAGGAAGCAAACTGGGCCAGAGGAAGTAAATTAAATAAGACCAAAAACACAACAGGTGTTTCTTATTTTCCTTCATGGTAGGTGAGTAGTAGGCTTGTCATTTCCTGAGGCAGAATTCAGACCATGGTTTCTAAGAAATCATGGGGTTTGTAACTTTATTAAGCTTAGCTTATCTTTTCTCTATGCTGGAACATGAAAAAGATTATTAGATGCTCATGCTTCACCTGCACTGAATATTTAGCAATTTTATTTTCTAGGGTACATGGTTGTGACCTTGCACGTGTTATTGCAAAGTGCTATCATTAAGCCTCTCTAATGTTAAATCAGTACAAAATTGGCAGTTCTGATGTTACATAATGGGTTAAAAATCACAGCATTTTTCCCTTCCAAGACAGTGTTTAACATAGTTATCCAACGCATCTGAACAGGATTAACTGAGTCTTACATTGAATGGAAACAAAACATGCCAATTGCTTTCCCAGCACTTTGATATATATATGTTGTATTTAAAATTCAGCTTAGTTTATTGCCTTTAATAGAACAGTTATTTCTGCTCTGGCTGGGAAGGTTAAGGGAAGCTTTGGCATCTTATACCATACATGACAACTTTCAAGTAGCATCTGAGATTTAAAAAAAAAAAAAAAATACAGCAGAAATGATACCTGCAGATTTCAATCTGAAGTGTTCTGAGGTACCTTATGCCACATCAGAGGACCATACTAGATCTCACCATGTAACAAAATCAATGTGTGTGTTTTATTTCGCTTATCAGCCTAAGATGAGAAGGACAATCATATCTGTTTCTCAGTCCTTCCAGCTGTCTGGATAAACAGTAAGCATTTACAAGACTGAGGCACGTGGGAACAATTTATCTTGGTGTTTAATTAGAAAAGCAGAGTAAAAATAACTTTTCTGCTTTAAACAGATTGGCTTTAAAATTTGAACAAATCTGAGTGTTTTTTAAATTTAAATTGGTAAAACAGCCTGATGGCTGCTGCTTTACTCTTTCTGAGTATGCCTGAGATTATAACATTAATCTAAGTTTATTAACTTAATCTAAGTCTTAATCTAAGAACGTCCCTTCCTTTGATTTTCTGTCTGGAAGACTGAGCTATGTTATAACAGGGATGAGGCATCGCTGACAGTCACATCTCCAGGAGCAGGCCACGATGGCTTTGTCCACCACTGAGGTAGAAAAGGATTTTATTCTGAAATTCAGTGGATGCAGTTAGGTCAACGCCAAATACTTCTGAAGATCTCATCCTAGCCAGGATATTTTAACTTTTGTTTTGCTCTATTAGGTGAGTACGTAGAGGTTTGGTTTTTGGTACTGCACGTGCCCCATCTCAATGGCAGTTACATAAATAATACACTAGCCAACCAACTTGCTGGCCCATCAGCTAATAAGTATGCCACCAGCAGAAGGGGTTGTGTGGGAAATGAAAGGGAACAAGGAGTGGAAAAAAGAAGTTATGTGACTTTAGTGCAGTACCTTTTACCTCCTCCAATGATCTATGTAAGAAGATCGTGATGCCTGTGAGAACAGAAGACTAAATTTGATGAGTTATGAGAGTTCTTCCAGCCCTTGTTTTATGGGTTTTTTGGGTGCCTCCACCCACACCATCATCCCATTAACACTGTGGCCAGGGCAACCCTGAGAACCGAGCATGTGAACAGCAGCATCTTCAGCAAGTTAGAGGACTTCAAAGCACAACCTTCATCTCTGTTAACAATGTTAAAACTATGAGTTCCCCTGCTTCAGAAAAGTCAGAAAATTGAGAAAAGCCATTTGTTCTACACATGACATAGGTTCTTGTTTACAGTATGATTCTTTTAGTCCTTTAGCTGCACATTTTCAAATTTTTCTTTGACAATGTCAAGTTACAGGGTCTTTGGAGCTTTTTTTTTTTTTTTTTTTAAGTGAAAGCTCAGATTATCTCACCACAGCAAGAACTGAAGCTGAAAATGGACTTTTAAAACCTGGTGCAATGAACAGTGCGCTATGAAGAGTTGGCAACACCTGTGTTGTGCGACCCTGTGCAAGTTTGTGCCTCTTTGCTCCCTTTCCACTGAGTAAATAGGTGCCAGAGAGGTGACCTTCTGTGTACCAACCTCACAAGTGAAAGCTGCTGAGACAGTGAGATCACAGAGACCTTTGCTTTACTATCATCATCCTGGAAAGACAGAAGCACTGAATCAAAGGTGTCAGGTCTTTCATGTGAATAAAGTGCTGATCCCACAAGCTGGGAGGCCTCTGCTGACTGGCACTGCTGAGCGCAGAAGCGCTGCCTTCGTGCCAGATCAGCAAACAAAAAAGTGCTGTTCCTGTGGTCCCAGAGGCTGATGCCACCTCTGCAGGTTTCCCTGAGAATGTTAATTTCTACACTAGCGCAAGTGCTAACCTCAACCCACCTCATAGGCAACTTTGCC
Source organism: Chlamydotis macqueenii (assembly GCF_036417535.1). Classification (NCBI taxonomy): domain Eukaryota; kingdom Metazoa; phylum Chordata; class Aves; order Otidiformes; family Otididae; genus Chlamydotis; species Chlamydotis macqueenii. Next base: position 22,685,511 of record NC_141562.1, read on the forward strand.
TTGACAACAACCCAGCAACATGAGTTGTAGTAGAGAATTGGTAGCTCCAACTGGTAGAGCTGGGGCACAGGCACAAGGCGGCTACCTAGACTTGTCAAACACACACCGCACAAGTTGGCGTAGGTAGGAGGGAAGCTCTTTTTATCTCTTTTAGATGCACAGATGACTCCTTTTCCCAGCTGGAGGAGCACTGCAGGACTGCTCCCCAGCCCGAGCATCTTTTCCCCTCCTCCCAGACCCTGCAGGGATGAAGGGCTCTCTGCCACCCCCCCACTGCAGCCACAGCATCCAGCTGGGGCAGAGCCTCTGCGCCCCTGGGGACAGCGCAGAGGGCGGAAGGGTGGGCCCAGGGAAGGAAGGAGTGGGTGGACTGCAAGTAGGCACAAATACTTATGACTCTCCTCCCACCTTCTAGTGGGTCTGACTGGGGAAATTGTTTTATTTTTCCATTTTCTGCTCTCCCCATGCAGAGGGAGAAATTAAAGCCCTGTAACTGAAATTGCTACTGCTCCCAACAAAGGATTGTCCTACCCTCCGGCTGGTGATCGCTGAACACTGTCAGCAAAGGCAGGACTGGCCAGGCACAGAGATAAGTGGCAACTGAAGTTCTTAAAACAGATTGTGTCCTCAGGTTTTGGGTACCTCAGTAGAATATAAGCTGTTCCAGTGCTGGAACTATTTTTCCTTCTCTTTTGGGTGGGGGTATAAATAATTTATTCTTGTAAAATAAAAAGTGTTGTTTTCAATCTCCTGAGCAGCTGATTTTCCACATACTTTCCCTACCAAAAGCCAGTCACCAAAGGTAAAGGCTCATTCTACTCATGCAGATGCTGATATTGGCTTCAATGGGATCAAGCAAACAAAAAGAAAAGACAATGGGCAGGATGAGTTGTATTCTTTTCAAGACAATGGTTTGATGGTCCTTGCACTTCTGGACATGTGGCAAAGTTCAGTTGACTTGAAATTCTGCAATTCATTTCATTGAAATAGTTGTAAAAATGTACCAGACTTCCTAAATAGACACATATTTCACTTTTCTAATGGAGTTACTACACTGAATGCAGAGTCTGTTGTTCAGTTCACTCACTGATTGTCCAACAGAGCTTTAGCCGGTCCTGCGGGAAGCCATTCACCGGCCAGCGCAGGTTAGGGACCAAGCATGGGATGTCAGAGCAGCCCTTCTTGCTGGTATTGCATTTGTCTTTTCATTACTATTTTACCGATTTTGATAAAACTAGTAAAGCTCTCATCCTGTCAGCTGAGCTTGACAAAGTGAAAGGTATCACAGGAGAAACAGAAATCCCCAGCCATTTTTTTACCTCCTGGGGCTGTCCCAGCTATCCCATCGGTGCTGCATCCCCGTCAGTGGGTCAGTGATAGAGTATCCACTTGTAAAACTAAGAAGAAAAAAGGACATGAATTAAAAATTAATGGTAAACAGTTTAGCTGCATTTATAACAAGATTTGATGTAATTTGGACTTTACAAGAGGCGTGTAGCTCAGCATTTGTAAAACTTGAGAATCTGCCCTGTTCCAGAGGAATGGTTGGAGCCATTTCGTACTTGGGCTTCCTTCATCTCAGATGTGGCTTTCATCGTCTCAACTTCATTATGAGTGAGTTCTAATAACTGTGAGTATATCAGCTGTTCCCAGTAGAAATGGCAAGCAATACAATAGAAGTCAGTAGGACTGATGACATTCCCAATGCAGATCTTGTGACCAGGGTACTTGGCACTAGTGTATCCATGTTGTCTGTAAGAATTGGGGTGCAGGGTAATATGTTGCCCATTCCCACAACTCCACATTCCTGGAGAGACTTTTAGAGCTAGAGGATCCTCTGGAACCATCTTATCTGGTCAGCAGAGGTGATATAATTTGGTCCATTTCAGCTTTGCCATTTTCTGTGAAAAACCTTTTTTCTTGCTACTTGTTCACAAAAAAAAAAAAAAAAAAAGCGCCAAAGTGAAGAAAAAAAATCCCTACAGAGAAGACACTGAAAATAAGAGAAGAAATGGAAGTCCAGTGGTAGTTTTAACTTAAGTTTCAGCTACCTTGACAGCAAGAGTGCAGTATTTAGATAACTTTTGGCCACTCAGTCAATTTAAGCTATTTTTGTACCATCAAAACCTGATTTATAGTCTGGAACTTATCTACTGTAATACAGCCAAATGAACTTTAAAGATCAACCTGTTATAAAATGACCAAAACCGTAGGTTTTAAGGAAATGACAACTGACCCCTCTCCATAGCAGCACAGTGCTACAAGAGGCAGCTGTAATGGTACAAATGGACGGTTTATCAGCTTTCTGACAAAATCATGTCAAATGAGGCATTAAAGCCCTAGTTTTGAAAACTGTGATAAATACCAGCTAATCTACTGACATAATATATTGTGAGTCAAATATTTAGTTTTGCATTAAATCTAAATCGAACATTAGAGCATTTCCTCTTGATTAAAAAGGATAAAATGTAGATGTTATTTTATGCTCCAGTTCCCACATCTAATTAATGCTCAACATTCGGAGCCGTTTCGGACATTACAAATGTATTAGCAAACATGCCACGGAAAGGGGGAAGGCACAAGGGAAATAAGTGCAAAATCTATATGCTTAATTCATATTCCTCCATTTGCAGTGGCTAATATGTTATTGCACAGACTATTTGCAGACACTTGCCCAGCCAGTGAACAGCTAACTTCCCTGATTGCTTGGATAAACAGACTTCTAGATCTGGAGACAGACGTTGTAAGAGAGCACATAGCTAATTTAATTTTAGTATCGTTAGGAATTAAAAGTAGAACATTAATATATTCACAGTAAATGCTGGCTAGGCAATACAGACATTGAATAATATGACTATTAAAAGCCTTAATATTTGTGAGTGACCATATTAAAAGGTTTGTCAGAAAGTTTATTGTCTTTGAAATAAGATGTACCTAATTAGATAAAAGATTACTGCTGAGATAAAATAAAACACTTCGGTGCTTTTGTATCATATATTACTGATCTTAATTGGCATGAGGAAATTCTGCTTTTAATTGTATATATATTTATAGGCTAGTTAGTTACCTCCTCATACCTAGAAATAGAATGAGACAAATCCTCATGAATCACTGAAATATCTTCATTCATTATGCATTATATTCCCAGCGTTATGCTTTAGCTGATTCTTGGAAGGCCTAAGTTTGAGAAATGTGTTTCATTGTCAAATACTATGACTTCAGACTGTTGTAGTTTCAAAATACGCTGTACTGTAATTGTTGCTTTTCTAGAGAACATCTTTAAGAAGGCTTAAATGCAATCTAGTGTCATGCAAGACAGCATGAGCTCAACTCAAATGAAAAAGGAAGGAAAGTCACAAAGTAAGTAATCACTTCCCACCCTCATTTTGGGAAATCTGTTGATGTATTGATTAGGAAAAAGGTCTCTCTAGGATGACACTCCTAGCTAAGTCTGCCACATAAATCAGCATTAGGTGCCACCTGCGGGATTTGGTATAGCTCATGCTATCAGAGAAATAGTTCTTCATACTCTGAAAATAAAGTGAAAAATCACTGAAAATAAACAAACAAACAAACAAAAAATCCCAAACCAAACCAAACTACAAAAAATACCAACAACCCAGAAAACTAAGGAGAGCTTTAAAAGATGTGCTGCAGAATTAAATACCTATTATGTTCCAGAAAACTACACCCTGATTCTTCTCCACCATTCTATTCTGCAGAGGATTCTTGTTAATGTATAGCCACGTATCAGTGAGTGTCCTTCAGGGTGCAGGTCAGGAGATACTTGTCACTTCAGCAGCTGTATGAACTTTAATGCCAGTCAAACACCTCAAAAGTTGTTTACCAACAGCAGTGAGGCAGCCTCCTCCAGCGCCCAGGTCTGTAAGGGGAGGAGATTGCACGCAGAAGTGATATTCTTATACAACTCACTCTTATGGTCGGTAGTTGCTTTTATTCAGTTTCCTCAGTTTCTTATCTCAAAACCACAAAGACCTTAAGCAGAACGATAGTTCAGAACAGTTCTGCAAATACTTGGCCCTGTGCACTTCCCTGAGCTGGCTATTCCCAGGGCTCCTCTCTGCAGGACTTCCTTTCGGACCAGGCTCTGCTCAGAGCAGAGCTCCCAGGCTCTCATTTCCACCGGGATGGCTCTCCTGGCCCGCTTACCAAGTAGGAAGTCAACCCACTATTGATAGCAGCTATCACCCAGAAATGCCTTTGAATCAGTGTTTTAAATGGTTTAATTGTTCCTGTAAACAAATCACAGCCGAATTTGCTGTCATTCCAGAAACTGTGATGGTAAACCAAGTTATACTGGCTCTACTCCTTCTGAAAATGGGTTTGTGCTGTTTAAACCTAAGAAATGTTTCAGCACCATTTTGGACAGACAGGTTGATCAGAATAATGCTGGCATGTCAGATTTGTCTGCCTTGACAGTATGAGTGAGTCACGGAGTAGCTCTACACAGTTCCTACTCTTTCTGACCAATTCCACAGTCAATACTGATCGGTGCAAGACCGAGACATCCCCTTCCCCAAATCCTAAAAAAGCGACAGCCAGTATAAAAGAAAAAAAAAAAAAACAAAAACCAAAAAAAACCACAACAAAAACAGAAAAAAACTCACCAATAGACCCTGTGTAGTTTTGCATTCTGAAAGACCTAAATCGATGTTGTCTTATTGAAAAGTGGGTTTTGTCTTTTTCATGACACTGTTTATATCACAACATAAAATACCTTCTGGCACCTTCTATAACATTAAGGAAGACTCCCTGTGAATGCCTTAGAATTTAGGGTTGGTCTCACAATTTATGTTAAAGCCTTGTGCAGAATCTGGTTGCCAGTTTACCTAACCTCAAAATGCAACACTAGTGGTTTCATTTGCCTTGCACTTTGCACTTCAATTCAGGTACCTAAAAACCTAAGTAACAGGCATACAGCTAATTTGGGAGCTACTGATGTATGGGAACTTAAAGTTATATTAGCTAACTATGGGGAGATAATAATTATATTTTCTGAGAAGTTTGGAGGCATGTGCTCCAAAGCTGGGGAACTGGCACCTTTCTTCATCAGTGCTCTGTGCTTTTGTTCCTTCTTCATATTTTGACAGTCATGTTTGACTCCAAAGAGACTGTAAATGGTGTATGAACTTAGGACACAGAACCAGAAACAGCCATCAGTGGGAATAACCCCAAAAACGGGGAAACCCTGGTCTTACTGAATTTATTTTAAATTATTTTTCAACTTCTAATTCATCCCAGTAGCCCTTTGTGAAGAAAAGGAATAAAAAAAAAACCCCAACCAGCAATTCTTCTTTTATCTCTCATTCTGGAACTTGATTCATAACCTCGTTACATCTTTGCACTGAGAGGAAAACATGTCTAGCTCCTACTGAGAGTTCATCAGGTTCTTGTGATTGAAGTCACATTGCTTGCAGGAATGAAGAAATTCATCCCAGACTCCTTGTTCTGCAAGGAAACCAGCTATCTTCCTATGAAGTGGTTTAAAAACAAAACAAACAAACAAAAGTACGCAAGGAAGCAGAAGAACTCTTACCACGTGGGTTTTGGAAAGAGCTTCTCACATTACTGTACAACCGTTGACTGATCACCTACTTTTTCTGGGACAGTCATCCTGCAAAATGAAAATGTGTGTCGTAGTTCAGCCCCAATCAGGACCAGACTAGGCAGTCTCTCTCTCACTCCCCCCACCCTCCAAGAGAATAGGGGGAGATGATATAAGGAAAAAAAAAAAAAACAGCTTGAGGTTTGAGATGAGGATGGGGAGGAATCCTTAAAGTTACCATTACAGGCAAAACAGACTTGACTTGGGGGAAAATACTCATTTATTTCTAAAACTAGCAGGGGAATGAGACAGGGAACAAGATAACCTCCCCCCATCCCTCCCTCTTCCCAGGCTTAACATTATCTCTACTACGTTCCCCCCCAAGCAGCACAGGGGGGAAGAGGGAATGGGGGTCATGGTCAATTCATCACGCATTGTTTTACGCCGCTGTGTCATCGTTGGGGGAAGAACTCCTCACATTCCTCCCCTGCTCCATCTTGGGGTCCCTCCCACAGGCCACAGTCCTTTGTGGAACTGTTCCGGCGTGGGTCACCTCTTCCACGGGGTGCAGTCACTCCAGAACAGCTGTCCCAGCAGGCCCTCCACGGGCCACAGCCTCCTTCAGGCCTCCACCTACCCTGGCATGTAGTCCTCCACGGGCTGCAGGTGGACCTCTGCCCCTCCGTGGACCTCCATGGGCTGCAGGGGGACAACCTGCTCCACCATGGTCGTCACCATGGGCTGCAGGGGAATCTTGGCCAGGAGCCGCATTACTCCTCCCCCTCCTTCTTCACTGACCTTGGCATCTGCAGCCATTCCTCACAACAGGCTGGCAGATGTCTCTCAGGATCCTTTTTACATCTTATTCACTTCTCATCTCCTCTCCACTTCTTGCAGCTGGGCTGGGCTGAGTTGGGCCCAGTTGGCTGCCTGGTGAGAGGCCAGAGGGTGAGGCCTGCAAGGCCCACAAGGCTCACACCTCCCCATCTCTGCCCCGACTCAGCTGCTTCACATCTTCTCTTCTCTTTTTTTTTTTCTTTTTTTTTCTGTTTTCCCCTTCTTAAATACGTTATCGCAGAGGCATTATCATGGGACATTCTGCTACCAATTGGCTCAGCCTTGGTCCACCCTGGGCCCAGCCAAGTCCACTGAACAAAGGGGAGCAACTTCTAGCAGTTTCCTACAGAAGCTACCACCTTAGCGCCCCCCCGCCAGCTTAACAAAACCAGAACAATGTATTAAGCTAGAAGAATGTATCCGTGTGATGTTTGGCAATACATAAAATCCCACATATTACCAGCAGTGCTTATGTCAGTACGGTGCGCACTGCTGCATATAGAACCTGGGAGATGCTATGCAAAACTGGCAACTTCCAAACTAACAAGGCCAGGCACAGGACGAGTCGTCCTTACTGCTCAGGAGTCTCCAGATCACCACTACCTTGTGCTGCCATGTTGGTGTCTGTAACATCTTCACACACAGGGCTTCTTCCCTCTACAGGGATGCCAAATGCTGCCTTAGTTTACATTTATCCTTATAATAACCTCTGTTTTGTGCCAGGCACTGAGCAACTTCGTACATTTATATTTGAAACAGTTTTAATGTCAAGAAATCATGATTTTTTTCTTCCATCTTCCACACTGTTGATAAGGTTTGAATATTTAGTCAAAGCCTTACATTATTTAGAAGTTTACAGTTCATTTAGGCAAACATAAAGATATATTTCATATCCTTATTTTTCTTTACATACCTGGTAGATGGTAGCCATTCAAGAGCTCTCATATGGGGAAAGCTTATTCAGATACTAAAAATATCACATGTTTACACTTGTAAATCACCATTAGCAAATGATTTTCCTAATGCTTTAGACAATACAGTAGCAAAGTGCAGCTGCTTCAGCCAGAATGGTATTTTAGTGACTTTTAAGAACTTAATGAGATCAGGTAATTGACTAGTGAAGCTAAAAATTTTACCTTCAATTAAACAATCAACAGCTCCGTACATCAACATAATCATCTTCGCCCCTCCACCTCTCTGTTATCAAATCAATATGTGGGTAGCAGTTGTCTAAGAAACCACTTCCTCTGTGCTTCTAAACCAGTGTTCAGGACCCATTTTAAAGCGTTTATTCAATCAGTCTGGTGTAATTTGCAAATAATGGAAAGTATGTAGTAATGCAGGCTCTGTAAGCAACTAAGGAAAAATAAGGCCTTAATTCATTTGATATTAATGGCATTATTTATCCTACATTTGTTCTGGTGCAACCAACAAATAACTTAATACTCTACATTTTAAAATATCATCATCTGTGCTTCAGTTGACAGAGCTAGATGTATTGATTATATATATATATACAGGAAATAAGATTTTACAGGTTGTGTTAATGAATCATGCAACAGAAAGTTTAGGAGACAGTCATGAGGTGAAAGTATCATCTTGGGGAAAAAAAAAAAGCACAGTAACATAAAATAATTTTGTGAGGAAACCCCTTCAAGGGCTATATTGCAACACAGCAATCCTGGTTTTGAGTGGTTGATAATGAATCCATATAAACTGCCCTCCCCAACCACAACCATGAGTGTAAGATTTTCATTTCTTGAAGCATAGAGAACTTCTGCTGTCTTGCAAAAGGTTCTGAAATCAAGCAGTCATATCGCACTACACGTTACATTCAGAGGTGTTCTGGTGTCATGTCACCCACAGGCAATTGTAGAATAATTCTCCTCTCTAGCAAAAACGTTTGTTTCCATCTGCAGGTAGCATATGGTTTGTTACAGCAAAAATATCAGGCAATGGTTTAAAAGGGAGAAAAACTGCGATGTGGAGATGTTAACAGGTAAGCTAGTGACTTTCCGATATAAGTTTTTTTTTTAATTAAGGCATAAATATATTCTAATATATGCTGATATTCACCACCTGTACTTCCTGTGAGTACGTCCTCAGCAGCGGACACTCCCAAAGGTTTGCAGGGGGGAGGTAGCTGGTGGCGCAAACCAGTGCTGAGCATGAACAATATTCATTACGAGAGTAGCACTGGCAGAAAATGGGTGTCTTGTATGCAGCTATTGCAGCATCAGCATTGTCTTCTCATACCACATATGGGAAACCGTGAACAACATGAAGACTACCTGCAGTGGTTCTGACTGAGATTTTCAAAAGTGATTAGTGATCTGATCCTCAGCTTCCCAAAAAGAGTTACCGTAAAGGACTGTGATTTGGGGGAAGTGCTGTACGTCTCCTGCCTGCTCACAGAGGCGAGGTCCAGCTAGCGGAGCCTCCGAGAGCTGTCTCTGCTGCTGCCACTGTCGCTATCGCTCCACCGAATGAAATTAGACTGTGTCACTCGGGGTAAGATGCTTGGGGCCAGGGCTGTTACTGCACTAAGGAGACAATATTGTACGAGGCATGGTATCGGTGACTGACTCAACACTGCCTGTGTCAGCCTCCAGGGCCAAAGCCAGCGAAATGAGCTTTGCTTGGTGGGGCAGACCCCATCCAACTCCTGTTAGGGTGTGCTGACCGCGAGGTTATCCCAAAATCTTACCTGGGTGGAAAGCTACAGTCTGGTCCCTGCTGCCAGGGCAGTCTCTGCACTTCACCCAAAACAATCATTTGGCAAATTTCTCTTTGTCACCTGACAAACTTCAGAAGAAATTCCTGGTTTCCTCTACTGCCTGCACCAGGACGCTGCAGGGGCTGCAGAGCCACCGCCCCATCCTATCCCATCCCACTCCCTTTGCTTCTGAGCCCCTGAAGCCTTTTCTACTCACAGCGCAGCACCTCCTCAGTGGCTCCCACTCTGAATTACACAGCTCTGTGTTTGTTTTCAGCCAACAGAACAACTTAATCACAGCTCCTGCCCACATCTAACTGGTGCTGACATGCTCAGAGCGAAATTTATTCTGGTGTTTTACTAGCTAAGGAGCCCAGAACCAACCAACTAAACTCCCTCAATTAGCAAAACTTTCTCCGATTTGCCAGCAGAGCTCTAACACCCATCAGCCAAAATGAACCAAGTTAGTGCAGATCTTCTCTTTAAAGGGTCACCATCCTTTAACCTACTTATGCTAACTTGGGCTATTTTCATTCAAGTTAGGTTTGGAAAAGGCTCCCTTTGGTTCTGCCAGGGATGACTGGGAGGTCAAGTCCCTGGAGAGCAACCTCCTTTTGCAGAACTCGGTCTTTCTATGCCTTAGATCTACAGCAGGTCTGAGCTGCTCTCTGATGGACTACGTGTGCTAGATTAGGAGGTTTTTGGCTGGGTTCCTCGTTATACAGAGAAGGAAGTGGAAGAACTGATGTGTATGAAGCAAAGTTACTTCTTCCCCTTTTAACCTGTGATCTTTATCCCGATAGCTGCAGTAAGTCATTGAGATACAATTGCATGGTGGTGGACAGGCCTGACTCATTTTAAAATGGCTGTACCCCCATGTGGGTGTGTACCAGGACAAGTCCTCTCTTTCAGTACGTCTAGACTAGGATAAAAGTTGTGTTTTTAAAGATATTAGCTGATGCAGCTTGACTAACACGTTTTGAAACCTTGCATAGATAGGACAAATCAAATGCTAAAAGGTGTTAAAATGTGTTTGCTAAGTCATTCTAAAAATACAGCTTTGATACCTGTCTAGACAATGACAGAATACTTTTTAAAATGACAGGCCGTACTCATGGGAAGTCCCACTGTAGCAGCCGAGGAGAATTATAGCATAGGAAACAATCAATAAGAAGTTTCTCCACAAAGGTCTTCAAAGCAATGGTACAGATTGACGTGCGGGGAAACCCTGAACACCTTATCTAGACAACAACTTTTTTCAGTAGGTTTTGTTCAGTCAGGCCCTCTTTTTTTTTCAAAAGCAAAACCTACTAAAAGTCTACCAAGATCATCTGCTCCATTTTAGCAGGTCATAGTCTGGGCTCCTGGCTGACTGAAACCCAGCCTGCTAAAATCATGTCAAAGGTATTGAGGTCTATGTGTTCGTCAGATGAGATTTTTAGTCCTTAATTAAACCTGATTGAATTAGGCCTCCTGGAAATGGCCCTTTCCCTAAGGCTGATGACATGGTAGATCTTTTTTCCATGCCCATTCAATCTTTTAACCAAATTCATTTGCCTAAATGTACCAACAAACACAATGTTCAATGTGTCTGTAGCATTAGTATTTCTAGTTGAATGTGAGCACAACTCATTTCCTACAAGCTACCAGACAGCAATTGGTTTTGACTTTGACTTCATTTTACCAAAATGTACTCAGACAAAACCCTGGATCTCATCTACTCTTTTAAACAGCTACTTGAAAATGCCTAGCCCTGTGGGTGCACACATACCCATTGTAATAATTGTCTTCTACAAAGTCAGCAGATAAATTCTTACTCATTAGTATATTTCCTTATGCTGTTTTGCTTCTACCAAACTGACTGGAGAGTGAACAAGTTAGAGTAACTGTTTCCCAGAATTGTACTAGCATCTTTGGCATCTTAAACAATACTTTCAGGAAAGCAAAAAAAAAAAAAAAAAAAAAAGGGAAAAGTCACTACCACAACTGAAGAACAAGTATGAGCCCAGCCTCTCCGACTATTTAATGTGAGGCCCTTTTTTATATGGGGGTGGGACTATTAATTCTATTTATTAGTGAGGCTTAATGACATGGGTGGGTATCAGTCTGGTAGGAAAAAAAATCCACATCTCAATTAGTCCCATTAGAGATTATGTCTTTATGACATGGGTGGGTATCTGACATTCAGAGGAAAATTCACAAGTCACCAACTCAATTGAAAGAGTCCACAAATTAATAACTTGCTGGTATTGCTCCAGGTGACCAAAATAACACAATCCAGACTTGCTTGAGATTCCCTGGTCTTAGTAGTCGTTTGTCAACAGCTCTCAAACAATGGAGCTGTGAAATGGAGCCAGTTAAGTTATCATGATGAGGCTTTTTCACGATTGTGTCAAGTTGTTTTGGTCTTGGCGTGCACCACCTGAAATATTTTAGAAATACACATTGATTTCCTGATTTGAATAAATAGGAAGCAAACAAATCTCTTACGCTCATGAGGCCTGCAGCCAACAAAGTCCGTGATTCAGAATAAGACAGTGACTCCACAGTTGGCAAGGGCTCTTTGGGAAGCAGTTGTCACCTACAGACCTGGACAAAATCTTTCTGTCCTTGCTAAGCCCAAACCACCATTAAAGATGAGTGGGAAGTTGACCTGAGTCTGATCAGCGAGCTCTGACCTGCTGTGGATGCTTACTTCAGGTTTTCAGCACTGTCTACCTTGAAACTTTCTCATGTGCTAAAATAATGTCTTTAAAATCTAACTGGTTTTAATATATATATAGCTGAAAGACAGTACAGCTCATGTACAGATTTTTTTTGCCTGATTTTTTGTCCTCTGAGAAGACATCTAATAGCAGATTTATTCGAGGCCTGATATTATTTATTGTTGTCCGCGAAACTGAGTGGCAAACCCTCTGTTCAGCCGGAGGAAAGCCCTTTTCAGTGAAAGCGGACAATTAGGAGCCCTAAGTTATTATTTCCTATTATTGTGCAATAAAAGAGGCTCTGGCCATTGCAGTGCGAAGGATTAAAGTGTTCAGGATTGCAAACATCGCGCAGGCACTTTCCTCCTCCCTCTGCTACCGCACACCGCGGAAGCGCTCGAGACTCCCTCGGGCAGCGCGAACAAGCTGACCCACGCGTGTTCTGGCCGCGGACGCAAGGGAAGGGAAAGGGGAGGGGGCGCTCCCACGGGTGACCCTGGCCGCTGCTGCCTTTGGGACGGGGCCCCACCCGCGGCTCCCCCCCACCCCGGCCCGGGCATCCCGGGGGGCTGGCGGGCGGGCCCCACGGGCTGGCGAGCCGCGCCGTGTGGGGAGTCAAAGTACACGGGCGGCCGGGTCGATATCCTATGAGGCTAGAAACAGTTCTGCATATCAAAGGCCGACGAACCTAATGGCTAAAAATATAAGTACCTGACCCAGAGGATTAATCACACACTGTCAAGCTGAAATTGGTGCAATTCTTCCAATCATTAACGTTTTGCTTACAAAAATGTGCTTTTCTGTTTGTTTTTCTGCTAAATGATAACCATTTTCAAGTTGAATCGGCTGATAAAAAAGTCGAAAACAAGACGGGAGTTGTGCTGGAGAGGTCATACGTGCTACTTCGGCATGAAGTAGCCAACAGGCAAACAAATCTGCAAAAGCAGGGCGGCACGGAGGGGGCTCGCAGGCTGCACCGAACCGTGCCAAGCGCTTTGGCTGGTTTTCTCCCGCCGAGGAGAAGAGACCGCCCGGGCAGAGCCGCTCGCCCGCCCCGCCGTGGGCATCCCCACGCGAGTCTCCCGCGCTGTGGAAAGGGGCTTCGGGCGTTAGGAGTGGGAGGTGTGGGGGGGTATTTCTCCGACTGCAGCCGGCAGCTCGGTTCCCGGCTGGCCGCCCACGCCGGGGTGTTTCACCCAGCCGCCGCCAGCCCCCCTCCGCGGGTGGGTGAGCAAGGGGCATTTCCACAACCGAGCCTGGGCGACAGCGCTGTTGTCGTGTGTCCCGACACCCTGGAAATACACATCCCCGGCCCGGCGGGGATGCAGGGAGCCGCCGAACCCCCCTTCCCCCCCGGTCCCCGCTGGGAATGCAGCGGGGCTTCCCGAGCCCGGCTTCCCGGGGGAGCGATCCACCGGCTGGGATACGCCCCCCGCTGACCCGCTGCTGCCCCTCCCCCCCCCCCCTTCCGGCACATGCCCCGGCCCTCGAGGCCTGGAAGCGTTCTCCCCGTCGGCGGAGCCGCGCTGCGGGCCGCCTGCTCCCCACGGCGATGTCCTGGCCGTGCGCGCCGCTGCCCCGGGGCTCGATCCCGGCGCAAGGGCGGAGAAATGCCGCGGGGCTTCCTTTGTCACGGGTGGCCTTAAACTCGGGGCTGGTGTTCAGCTACCCGGGGCTGCCCACGGGAGCGGGGGGGGGGGCGCAGGACGCCTGGCCCTGCGTGTCCCCAGCCGGAGCAGCTGCCGGGGTCGAGGGGCCGGCCGGAGCCTTCGCCCTTTTTTTCAGCCTGCACGAGCAGGTGGCAACGGAACCTCCCGGCTCACTTCGTGTTTTCGGGCCCCGTTCACCAACGCAGTTTTGAAATAATGACTCGAGGCTCAATTACTCCGAAAACTCCGCTATTTCTCGAGACGTTAACCCTCCCGGGCGCCGCGCCCCGGCTGCCTTAAGGGCCATCCCCCTTGGCTAGCCAAAACTTGCTGTCCGTAAAATCCTTTCCTGGACCTAAAAGCCTCCGTGGCACCCGGCGAGGGGCAGGTCCCTGTCCCCTGCGTGCTCGCTGCAGCCCCCGGGGCGGGGGACACACACACATTGAAGTCGCCGGGCTCACCCACGCGGGTACCCACTCCCGGGATGCCCGATCCCAGGGTCATTTCCCCGTACCCCGGGGTTCCGTGCTTCTTCCCCACTGCCCCGGGGCCGGCATAATTTCGGAGAAAGGCCGATGAATAACCACTGTTGACTCAGGCGGGTCAGCGCCTGTCCGCGCTGGGGTCGATGCCCGGCCCCGAGCAGGCACCGCCGGCCCCGCTCCTCCTCCATCCCGCGGCCCCTCGGCCCCTCCAGGGTCGGGGCGATTTAGGGGAAAACACTCACGCTCCCAGGCGGAGCTGGCAGACCGGGCTTCCCTCCTCCAGCCCCAGAGCCCTTTCCCGACGGGCAGGAGGCGTGGAGGCGCGGGTCCAGGCAACACCCAAACGCGGGGGCGGCAGGCTGAAAAATGGCAAAAATACATGCGATGAGCCCAGGCGTGATGCTCGCAACGCGAGGGCGCCCAGGGGGCTGCAGGGTGGCCAGTGACTTGCACGGTACCGGAGGGAAAAGCCCGATTACAACACGCCTGGGGCACTGCTGGCAGCAGGTGGGAGGTTTGGGATTTCTCCTGCCAGTAAAGGGGCGGCCAGCGTGGTGCAGAGTGTAGTTTTATTTCACAGACAAGTCCATCCCAAATTAAATACCAAGTTTTGCCTTTTTTTTTTTTAACATCGAACAAATATGTACAAAATATGAACATGAGGTATAAAACCGCAAGGCTTTTAAAGAAAACCAGTATGTACAGAAGCAGATATGTATACAATAGGCATTATCTTCCCATGGCTGTGTGCCTCGCTTATCCCCCCCAGCTGATGCCAGTTTCTCTCCTGCAGCGAGGCCCTATCACTCCCCGCATTTTCTTCTCAAATACGAAATCTGTAAAAAACAGCGCTAGAGATTTTCAAGGATAAAAATATGGGTTTTTTTTTCCCCCTGCAAACGGAACCATCCAGATTGCAAGGCAACGTCCTCAAAAATCTGAGAAGGCACATTTCATCTCACACAAGAACAAAATTGAATCTATCCAAAGACTCTACCTGATGAACAGAGGGATGTCTCGGTGGGGAGCACCATGGCAGGTAAAAGGGTGCGAGCATAAGGCACTTGTCGGGACGGTCAAATCCCTCCCTATTTCACAGAACATGCTTCTCTGCTTGCAAAGGGCGTTTAAATTAATCTATTTAAACTACATTTGTTTACACACACAAAGGGCTTAGTCCTGCAGTCTGTACTCACTTCCACACTAGCTAGAGAGGAGTTTTGCCTGATCACCAACAGCAGCTGATTCAGACCCCCTGTGAGTGAGGACAGGGTGTAGTATTGGGTTCCAGTTAGAGCATTGATTATTGTACAAATATATTTTACAAATAATTAAATACAAACCATGTTCCTTTAACCAAATTAGAGATCTGGACTGTTTGTGGAAAATATATCTTTCTTTCTCTGCTTATTATAAAACGAGTCTATTTGGCATTGTTTTTTCTCTTTCAGTGGAACGGTGAAAGTTTTCTCCTGTAGCATAATACTCTTCCAAACCAGCCCCTAGTAAAGTGCAAGCCGAGTTAGGGTCCACTCTCCGCACGGGGCCATTAGTGGGCAGGATTGTAATAGCCTTTATCGCCTTCAATGTCCACTTCTTGATCGGAGTCCTCGGAGATGTCTGACTCCAAGTCTTCCTGTGAGGCCGGCGAGGGGGTGTACTGCGAGCTGTCCAGGGACACCTCCTTAGCCTTCTGCTCCGGGGTTGGGCAGCTCTCCGGCCTTTGGTCACTATGACTGTCAGCACCTTCTACTTCTTCTTTTTTGGTGGCCTGGGGGTTCTCCTGCAACAAAAGAAGCCTGCTTTATACAGAAATATGGGCCACAGAGCCAGGAGGCCTGGGAATTCCAGCTGTGCTGGTTGGGAAAACCACCTTAGGCTTCTTTCAGGAAAAGGCAGGTGTCCCGCTACCTCCCAGGCCTCCTGCCTCTATAAAGCTGCCTGACTGGGACAGGGCTGGGCAAGGGCTCAGCCCCACGCAGGGGCTGGGCTCTGATCCCGCTCCCTGGTAGCCACAGGGGCTGCTGCCGCGAATAAGACTCCTTGGTGATGGTTATCACAGCCACTTCAAAAGAGTCAGGAGCTGCCCGAGCCCAGGAACCTCTGAACTTTTGTCTTTAGCAAAGCAAATGTTTATTATGAGTCTACAAACACCGACACACAGCTTCCTCCTGCCCTGATCTTTCTTTAATTACACCCAACAGCAAAAGGAGGGAGGCTGAATCCATCAGTGGCCCGAAAGCAAATGGGAAAAAAAATCACTGATTAAGCTAAAACTCAGTATTAAAACACTCCCCATTAAAAACAAACCAAATCAAAACAAAGCCCGGTTTCTGAAGGCAGGAGTAGCCCTGTGTCGGCAGCCGTCTGGGGAGCCCAGTCCCCTAAGGGGGCATGAAATGATACTCTTAAGAGAAAGCAGGCAGAGACATGTACCCATGATATAACCGTGTGGGCTCGGAGAAATGGATGTGACTGTATGAAAAGGAGGAAATGACTTAAAATGGCCGAGATCCCAAGCGAGCTCTCCGGACACTGCGGTGCGGGACCCAGCCCGCCTTTCACTGGAGTGAAGGGGTTTTATTAAAGAATCAATTGAAGTACAAGTTAAACCCGGGGGAAGATCACAGGACAAATACATCTAGAGTGTGGCACTGTGATTAGTTTTCTTTTCTTATTATTTTTACCCGTAAAACTCAGCTGTCCCTGTCACATTTACTGAAGCTGGACTCAGGCCACAACGTGAGGACTTTTCACAAATCTTTGAGCCTCAGCTTTCATCTGACCGAGACAGCCAGCTAGGATCGGGCCCTCTGGGCCATGGAAAAAAAAAAAAAAAGAAAAAAAAAATCTGCTTGAGCACAGTTTCTAAGGGAAGGGAAACTGCTTCGACCTCTCAGCCTCATACGCTGCAACTATCCGTAAACGAAAAGTAAAAGTTACTTCATTTTTCACGCGACTCCTCAAAACTAACACGGCGCTGGCACCTGCCTCTCCCCACCATTGCAGAATACATCGACTCGCGGTTATTAAGAGGGGGTGATTTAAAAGACCAGTAAATATTATTCTCCAAAACAACGGCCTAAGTAATTTACTGACAATTACTTATCTTCTCCACGTTAATTGGCTAAACAACATATGGGTTTACAAAACAATCAGCGTGGGGTTTTAATAGGCAGTGTGTGAACGCCGAGCATAATTGATAGAGGAGCTGCATTAGGAGCTTTTAGCGTTAGTGCTGCCTGAACGAGCCCTCGCGAATTCAGGCATGACTATTTGTCTTTTTAATCAAGGTGAAGAGGTTAAACAGCCTTTCAGATCACTTCTGCATACAAGCCGGAATAGGTGAGCAGGGCCTAAGATAAGACAATTAAAATACTGATTTCTATAGAAACGGAAACATCCCCATACCTGCTTTAGACGCCTCCATTTGGCTCTGCGATTCTGAAACCACGTTTTGACCTGAGCAACGACAACGAGAGAAGGCGCGGGGTAGCCTCGGGGCCGGTGAGGGGCAGGAGTCAGCCCCCCGGGCCGGCCAGATCCCCGGCAGCCCCGCACCCCGGGGGCTGCCCGAGGCTGAGATGCGGTTCCCCGGGGGGGCGGGCACGGCCTCACCTGCCTCTCGCTGAGCTGCAGCATCTTGGCCAGGCGCTTCCTCTCCGGCGGGGAGAGGTATTTCTGCGTCTCGAACTTCTTCTCCAGCTCGATGGTCTGGTCGTTGGAGAAGCGGACCTGCCCCCCTTTCCTCTTGTGCAGCGGCCGCTGGATGAAGGGGCTCCATAGAAGCGGCTTCCCTTCAAGGAGAGGCAGAGCGCGGAGGGTCACCGGCTGCCCGCGGACACGCGTGTCCCGCCCGGGCCCGGAGGCGCGCCGGCTCCAGGCCCCGCGAATTCCCCTCGCCTGATTTTATTCCCCCCAGCTCCTAGGTTGATCTTTTGCCTCCTCTGATTTTTCACCTCCGCCGAAGAGAGAGACCAGTTAAAAGCCACTCTACGGGCTTTGGCAACATTTCCGTCAATGTGTTTCCTGTTGGTCTATCTCGCGAAGAAAAGAGAAAAGAAAAAAAAAGAGAGAGACAGAAAAAAAAACCACCTTTGCTTCCTTCTGCTCTTTCACTGCGATGCCCCAGAGAAACCGGCTCCCTTTCTTTACACCACTGCCCGGGTCCCCGCGGGGACACTGCGGGGCTGGGCGGGGGGGGCAAGAAGCGCCCCGAGCCCCCACTCCCGGCGCGGGGCTTGGGTGCCCGGCTCAGCCGCGGGCCGGGGGCTGCGGTGCGGGGCGGTGCGGGCAGTGACAGGCCGGGGAGCCCGCGCCACGGCCGAGCGGCAGCCGCCTCCCGGGGCCGGAGGCTCCGGCCAGTGCCACTGAGTCACCGTGTTTGTCTTTCTGTCTTGCTGCCTGCACCCTTTGAAATTTGCTGCATTGTTTTTCAAGATTTTGCTTGCGTCAGGCTTTAGTAATTCTGGTGCAAAACAGACTCAAAAAAAATAGGAAGCAACTGGTTATTTTAGCTGTCATAAAGTCACATCCCACACAGAGGAAATGAACAATATCAGAAAAACGGATCCTGGCTATCAGAAGTCGAGTGTTTCCTGAATTTGTCTGTATTGAGGATGTCGATAAAGTAATCAGCAATGTGCACGACTCCCGGGGAAGAGCCAGCTTCAGGCGGCCAGGAAAACACTTAACAGCTTCTGAAACCAGATTTACTCCTATCGAGAGCTCAAGGTTTCCTGTATGAACGGAAAGGGTCAGCCTCTTTCACTGCACAAACGCGGTGAGTCAGGTCCAGTTTTGCAATCACTACAGAACAAGTGCTGCAGCCCGGGTGCGGGGCTCAGCCCCCGCAGCGGGGACGCTTCCCCCGGCCGCGGGACAGAGGGGGCCGCCGGGGACCCCGGCCCGGCCCGCCGGGGAGCCGCGGGGGCCCCGGCGAGCGGAGCCGGCCTCCCGACTGTTTTTCAAGTCATCCGCAGGAAAAGGCTGAGATCTGCCAGGCGATCTCCCAGCACAATTAAAACTCCCCACCAAAACCGCACGCGACATTACTAAGGACACTCTCAGAGTCACTTGGTTGAAGGAAAACAAATCTGAGTCACCGCGGCCGCTCACTGTGGTCTCGCTGCCAGCGCCGGAGCGCGGCGCGTCTTTAATTTACTGTAAATCAGACGGGGGGCGTGGGGGAGCGCGGAAAGGCGGCGGGGCAGATTCCAGCTCGTTCCCCTTCCCCGACGGTGGGATGGGACGTAGAGGGGATGGGAGCGGCGCGTGCGGAGTCGGGGTGAGGGAGGTGATGGCTTACCCAGGGGGTCCTGCCGGATCAGGGCGTGCGCGTAGTCGCCGACGGCGCGCGGGAAGGAGTAGAGGGGCCCGGCGTAGGCGCCGGTGCCGTAGGTGGCGGCGAGGTGGTGGGAGAAGGCCGGGTGGATGGGGGTCGGCTCGTAGACCGGGGTCCGGTACGGGGACACCAGGCTGGTGAAGGAGGAGTTGGGCGACGGCAGCGTCGGCGGCGGCGGGGCAGGCAGGGAGTGGGGGGCTGGGGCGGCGGCGGGGCCGCGGCCCAGGATGTCCTCGATGTAGAAGGGCGTGGGGTGCGCGGGCTGGAGCAGCGGCGTGGGCGCGTACAGCGGGACGCCGACGCCCAGGGCCGCCGCCGCCGGCGCCGCGCCCGACGGCTGGTACTGCATGGCCCGGCCGCCGCCCGCGCACCCCCCGCGCCCCCGGCCGCCCCTGCGGAACGCCGGCCCCGACCGCGGCGGCTGGGTGCTGGCACCGCCGCCGCGGGTTTCTCTGGGCTCGGGTTACCCTTCGATAGGTTTCTATTGGCGCGGGGCGGAGCCCGCGTGGTCCCTGTCCCCTTCCTGCCACGGCTCCGTCTAGCCAATGAGCCCGGCCAGGGATGGGGGAAACCACCCCCCGCCGGCACACGCTCCCCCCGCCTCCCCGAGCAAACTCCCCGCGGCGCCGATGAACTCCCGCTGCAGCCCGGAGGAGCGCGGGCAGCGGGGTGCGATCCGCGGTTCGCCCGGGCCCCGACGGCACCGCGCGGAGGGGGAGAGGCGGGGGAGGGGAGTGAGGGTGCGGAGCGGGGTGCCGGCGGCACCGGGCGGGGGGCCTGGTGCTGCCCCCACAGGCCTCCGCTCCTCTTACGCACGGCACAGGGCCCCCACGGGGGAGAGTGCTGACCCCCGCCTTTGTGTTCTGGCCCTGCAGTAAGGGAGGAGGCAGAGAAGGGGCTGCGCGCCCCCCACCCAACCCCCCGAGAGCTCGCTGTGCTCCACGGGCCTTAGGAAAAGCCCCCGCGGGCGCTCCGCCTGGCTGCGCGGACCAGGAAGGAGGCGGAGGAGCGCGGCTGCGGGGTCCGCGCGTGGGTAGAAGGCAGCGGGGCCACGAAGGTTCCTGCCCCGTTCCCCGGGACAAGGCCGAGAGCTGGACGGCGCGCGGAGCAGCGCGGACTGATTTCCTTCTCTGCGCCTTGCCGCGCACCGACGGCCGGCACCGGCCGGTTAAGGGGGTAGGCCAGCCGCAGACGGGACGTGCGGGGCGCTGGGGACCCGCTCCCCTACAGCACCGCGCGGGAGGGCAGCCCAGCCGCCCGACCAGCGCCACCTGGGCACCATCGATTTAATTTTTAAAAACCCGCCGGCTGTTTCGTCCAACCCCGCCGCTCCGGGGAGAGACGTGCGCCCCGTCCAGGCTCCCGCTCCCAGCCCCGCGGCGAGGCTGCCCCTCGCCGAGCCCCGCTCCCTGCCGGACCGGGGGCTGGGCGGCGACCCCTGCTCTGCCCGAGCCCCGCCACCCACCCGGGGAGTTGCCCCGACGGCGGGGTGGGGAGGCGGCAGGTGTCCCCCGCGTGTCCGCGGGCCCTGCCGGGTCCCCCATCTCTCTCACACGGCCCCGAGCTGAGAGCGAGCACGGGAAGCTGTTAAGGAGTAGCAGGTGCTGGCGTAACTTTCTTTCTTTTTTTTTTTTTTTAAAAAAAAAAGGTCTGCAGTTCAAACCCACGAAGATCTTAATAACTAAGAGGCTCAGAGCAAGACGAAAGGGTGTTGGTGAAATGGAAATGTATATATTTTTAATAATATAGGGAGGTTTGCTTTTTTTTTTTTCCTTTACATTGTTAACAAATGCCAAAACTCACCTTTAAAGCGTGGTCTTGTGTCTTGTAAATACCAGGTATACGTAAAGCGAGCTGACAGTTTTGATTATTTTTTCTCTCTGTGCTCAGTCTCCCAGGTATTGCTCTTTCCAAGGGGTTTAGCTAATGTTTTCATCTGGAAGTGTTGGATTTGCAGCTTGATTTACTTAATAAATGTACAGTAAACCGATGACCCGTTGCCCTCTGGAATAACGACGTGCATGATACGAGGCAGCAGTATGGAGGGCCCCCACAATATTTTACAAGCTGTTGATTCAAAATCCTGAGAACAAGTTTAACCGAAAAGAAAAAAAAAAAACATGTTTTGCTGTATTATTGGAAAACAAATAAATAGAGGAAGAGATTATTCTTTTCTGACTTTTATACAAGCAATAGGCCTTGTTAAAAGGAAGTTTTAATGGCACAGTTATTACATTCCACTACCACTGCATAATCCCTAACAAGAAAAACGAAGCACTTAATTTTGCAGTTCTACAGCACCGCCCCTTTCAAATTCAATTGTTAGACCTTAGCCTTCCTCCTTCCTCGGGTTGGAGACTATTAAATCCGCATTCATGAAATGTCACATTTATTGAACTACATAATTTTTTAATATCACTAGTGCAGGTTTTATAGTAGATTTTATTGTTTTTATGGCCATTCGGGGCTCTAAAACCCGGATTTTTTCAATGTTGTCCTTATAATTTTTTTCACACAGTCAGAACTAATAAAATAGAACAGTTGTGACTTTTTAATGCAAGGGGTCTCGGAGTTTCAATATTTTCACTCTGCTGGATACTAAAACCAATAAAAATACATGAGATTTTAATTATTTTCTGGATTAAATAAAACCTTTTCCCTTTCTTTTGGAACATACATTTTGTTTGTAATTTCTGTTGTGAGGGAGATAATGCAGCTTCAGATAAAATACGTTATTACCAATATTGCTGCGATGAATACAGTTTTGACTGGATTTTACAGTCTAACGGGCATTTCAAGTAAGGTGCAGTAGACACTCCAAGATCAGTGCAGCAAAGACAGTGCTTAAATGTTTTTATTATTTCTTCTCCTGATTCCCTCTGGAAAGCACTTTAATCTATCTGAAAGAAAAAAAAAAAAAAACAACCTCGGGAGAGAGAGAGAAAACCAAATACACTTCTTTCCAATAAAAAAAAAATTCACAAAACTTTCACATTAATTTTCTTGGAATGTACTTGAAACACCCCCAACTTTTCTAGCTAATCTGGGGATTTCTGGAGGGCGGCGGGGCGGGATGTGTGCATCCCCGCACCGGCACGAGCTCAGCCCGAAAGGATCGGCTGGAGAACTCATTATTTTGTGTAATAACTTCGGGGCCCTGTCCTTCCCTTCACTTTCTGTGAAATCCCCCGCCGTCGAGGAGTCCTGACCGAAAGGGAAAAATAGCAATAATGGAAATCAGGGACCTCCCTTTGCTGCAGGCGGCCCCGCTGCCAGCCCCGACGGCGGTGCTGGGGGGGACACCCGCCTCCCCCGCCGCCGTCCGGAGACAGCGGCTCAGGCCGGTGCAAACGCGCTGCTTCTTGCATCCCCCAAAGCGGG
The DNA here is from genome assembly GCF_036417535.1 of Chlamydotis macqueenii. Lineage (NCBI taxonomy): Eukaryota > Metazoa > Chordata > Aves > Otidiformes > Otididae > Chlamydotis > Chlamydotis macqueenii. The sequence goes on from NC_141562.1 coordinate 22,708,194, forward strand.
GAGCTGGCGGGGACGGGGTGGGACAGGCTCCCCGGAGGGAGCACCGGCCACTCCCTAAATGCCCCCCGCGTGATGCTGCCACAGCGGCCTCGCAGGACGCTGCCCCCGGTCCGCGCTAAGCCCGGCCCAGCCGCGCTGATCCGCTGTTCTGAGCCTATTTCTCTCCCCTCCCAGCCCCCGTCCTGCGTGGGGCCCGGAGCAGCTTTCCCCCAGGACGGAGCCCCACGGGTGCCTCGGCGGGTGAGAGGGGAAGCCCTTACCGGAGGGAGCGTGCAGCCCACGCCTCGAGTGGGGCTCGAGGGCCTCGCGCCGGCCGCCGCTGCCTCCCTCCCGCGGTGCTGCGGGGGCCGGCATCAGCCCCGCGGGGGCGGTGTCGGGGCCCCGCGGCGGGGCCCCGGCTGCGGGTGGCCGGCTCTCCTTCCCTCGCCCCCCAGCCCCGGCGCGGGGGAGCAGCTTTAATTTAGCGTTTATGTGTCACCGTGTCCGTGAGCGGGTTTTACAGGGCGCCGGTAACGTCAAACACCTGGACGGCGGCACCGCGGGGTGAGGTGGGGGGGGGGGGGGGGGGGGGGGCGCTGGGCTGCGCCGGTCTGTCGTCAGGCAAATGCGTCAAAATAAATAAAATAAATAAAACAACAACAACAACAAACCCTCAAACGTCGGAAAATCAGGAAATGAATGCTTCAAAGCCAGCGACAAATGCCAGACGGTGTCAGCACCGCACTCCCCATGACATGCGACAAACGCCCCACAGAAGATTTCTGGCTGCCGCGGTGCGGGGCTGGTTACTCCGGGCACTGCGTGAGCTACGCCGCGGTTTGCAAGTGAAATGAGCCTCGAAGCACAGAACTCTCTCCTTTCCTCGCAGGTTCTGTTACCACTAACACGTACTTTTTTGGCATGGTACCTGCCCGGTTTCTGCTCTCAGAACTGGGAGTTTCGCCCAAAATAGCACGCTCTGTGACATTGCAGACTTCAGGAGAGTTACACCAGAGATGAATCATTCCAAACTGAAGTAACTGTGTTTGGCTGTACAGAATTAGTGAGCAATCCAGCAAAGTCCATCTTTTAACAGCCCGAGCGGGCAACCAGCAGCGTCATCCCCTAATGCTACAGGGCGCTTTCCAAGAGGATCCAGCCCGCAGCCATTCCACTCCTTCCCATTACTGAAAATATTTCAAGACTCTTCCAAGAGAGGTGAGGCCACAGCCTTGAACACCTTCCAAGGAGGAAATAGGAGGGAGTTCACCTCTCTGATTTTCCTAGTGCCGTGGAAGCCAGATTGCTCCAGACAGAGGCACCGTGTGTTGCGGGGTGATGTCAGTCACTGCTACCGTCCTTCAGATAGCTCATCTGTTAGATATTTGCTTCTCACATCTTCCTCCTCCTCACCGTTGTGATTTGATTTACTAAATGAGTTACAACCCTAATAAACATGAAGGCAGGTCAGTCTTAAAGACATTCATTAGGTGTAGCAGAACAAGACAAATCTTGGTCTAAAAATGAGTGAACAACATATGAACTATTATTGCAGACAGAACTGGCAGGAGCTTATCATTTTCCATCCTACATCCCTATATTCATCTGACTATGATTTTGCCAAATTTAAATCATCCAGGTGGAAAAAATTATGTTCTGGGGCAATCTGCCCCATGCTGAGTATGTTTAAGGTTTCAGGAAAACTGGTTCAGCTGTTTCTGAGCACTGGGTTAGAGGAAAGTAGACTTTTTTGCTGGCATTTAGACATCCTTGTCTTGTAGTGAAACCTGCAGCACCCCACCACTAGAGAAACCTCAGGAGACAAAAGCATCCAGCAAAAAGTCAGCCAGAGGTTGCCTCTTTGGTTCTTCCTTTGCTCTTCAACCTGGGGCTATGGTTCACAGTTGGGCAAAATAAAGATCCCAAACCTCCACAGAGTGACACAAACACCCCGGGAATATTTAGGCCACCCATGGACTTGACTTGGCTCTCCAGTAATTTGAAGAGCACTTCTCTCTTGGCACTGCATATTTGTGGGTAAGAGACACGTGCTGCCACCAGCAAGTGCTCTTTTCCTATGTGCTGTCACCAGCCCTGAGAGGAAAAAAAAAAAAAAAAAAGCCACAGAAAGGCTTTAATGCCGCTTTTGAGTCTTGTCAAGTATTTCCAAGCCAACATGTGGCAGACCCTCAGGGGAGCACACTGGGAAGGTGCCTCCATTTCCTCTAGCCCCCAATATTGTTAATACCTCTTCTGGGACATCTTGACTTGCAAACTGGGATATGCAACATTTATGGCTCTGCGGTAAAAGGAAGGAACACATGGCCCCATGTTATAAACACCGCTTCATACCACTTGTTTTCTGAACTGGGCTGTCCTAGCGATTACCGTGATACTAGCTTCTCTAAACCAGAGTTTAAATCTAATTCAGCTGAAGTGTGACATAATTCACAAGAGTTTTCTTCTGAATTCAAAAAGGCATCCTATGAAACCATATAGGCTGTAATGTTTTTCGGAATGCACTTTCCTAACCCTTCCTTGGCCCAAAGAGTTTCTTATCTGACCGTTATGAGAATGTGGTGAACAACGCTATGAAAAACAAAGCAATATATTGTTCCTTACAGGCTTATATTTCCTATATATCTGCCACCACAAACCATGAGCTGTTTTGGATCCCGCCTGTAAGTGCAACTGAAAGCTGCTTGGTTAATTATATTTATTTGGGGTGATGGTAGCTGTAACATGTTAAAACTTCTCCATATTCTTATGTGTTGGCTACATGCATAAAGATTACACCCAAAAATACATATAATTCCCAGGGGCTAGATTGTCTCTCACCTCTTGCACAATCATTTACGTAAGTGCAAGCTGAATATAAAACGCTGCTAACACAGACTGCTGGCTACTGTACACCCACTCTGTGTTGATATAAATGACTATAACAAGATACCAGACAATGGAGAATCTGCCTAAACTACAGTGATGACAAAACATTTTTTTTTTAACAGAGTAATCAGAATACAAAATATCATACCTTTCAAAGAGGACTTGTGCAGCAAGATTTTTCACTGTAACAGTTCCAGTGGGTCCAAAGTACACACAGCTAAATTTGATGTCAGTAGGAATTAGGTATGAATAGGGAGTGTTACTTAGTTATTTTTGTTAATGTTTTCCAGAGCTTACACATTCACTCTACATTTTTTAGCAAACTTTATCATTTTGGCATCATAAAATCAATCCCTAGGTAGGTTTGTTTTATCTGGAGCTGATACGCACATGCAGTTGCTGTTAATAGTCAAATATAGAAGCTTACAACAGCAATTGCGCTAACTATTAATGACTGTTTAACAGTGGAGTTAGAAGGATGGATCTAAAATCTGTCCTCATCTGAAAAATAGACTGCTAGATTCTCAGGTGCAGAAACTCTTCAAAGGCTTCATTTCCATGGGCAGGAGCCAAAATACTTGGGTAGAATTGGCACTAAAAGGCTAGAGGGGGAATTGCCTTAGAGACAAATTCAGAACTTGTGTAATGGGTTTGGAGTCCATTGAAGCTGGTGATTTTCATAGGCAAATCATGCATTTTTTCAGAACAGAATGATAGAATACGCCTTCACAATTGCACATGGAAATATCTCATAAAGTGCAATATTAAATGGCAGAAATGAAAGGAAGAATCATTTTTCCCTACGGCAGATATCTCCCCCTCTCGCCCCTGCTCCTGAACTGAGGTTTCCCTGTAACGGAAACTGCGTAGCGCAGAATCGACCAATGAAACACGGCAGCATCAGTCACAGACGGTACCCAGCCTTGAGTGAGTCCAGAGCAGCTCATTGTGCCAGTTGTGTACCCTCATAGTTCACACCAGAGGTGGCAGGAGAGTTACCACAAGCTCTGGTGACACCATGGAGGTTCCTGATAGTGGCAAAATCTCAGTGTCCCAGAGTACTAGCAGCATTTTCAGCTGCACAGAGAATACTTGCACCCGCCGCTGAGGACTTTGGCTTTGTGATGGGGACTCAGGAGGATGCCACATCTGGAAGTGCAGCTAGCCTGGCCTTTGCACAGTTTGCCCCACTACATGTGCAGAATCGCAAAGGACTGACTTCTGTCAAGCTGGCTCAGAGGAAGGTGTAGGTGAGCATCCTGAGTGAGTCTTTGCCGTGTCTGGTTTCGTTCACCCTCTCCAGCAATAATCACCTGTCAGGCAAGTCACTGTTCAAGTCCCTTCAGAGTCTGGGAGGCTTTTGCAGAGCTGCAGGCTTTCCTATGCTCTGTGAGTTTATTTCATAGCCTTTTTAAAAAATTATTTTAATTTTTCTTCCCTGGAGTCTGGTTGGGAAATTTGTTTTCATTGAGCTATTGTGTTTCTACACTTCGCTTCCCTGTGTCAGCAGTGCTGGTCATGTTGAAATGCTTGTGCAGCTGAGAGTACAGCTCTCCTGGTAGGCATGAAGTCAGGCTGATAGCAAGCTTTATACCAAATAAATAATTTTCCTGAATGGAAACTGGGACACCAGCGTATGCTGGGATAGCAATATCCACACTACAACTGGTACTCACTATAACACTTTTGGTCAAAGCAAAACAAAAAAGAAATCCTGCTTGACGTGAAAATAAATATGGTGATATAAAATCGGTGTCTATCTGTGAAATCTGTATTCAAAACATTATGATTCTTTCCTAATACTTTAAGGATTGGGTTTGACTAACTTTTCAGAACAGCTGCTCTTTCTCAATCCTTCCTTAGTTTGACCATCTCATAATCTTACCTCATCCCAGTACTGGGACCTGAAATTGTAGGTGCAGACACAGGAGTTTTAGTGTTGCAGAGTCTAAACCATACCCCAGATGTTTCCCTGAAGTCAAACCATGACATCAGAGTCAAACCCGATGCAGACGCTAATCCAAATCTTGATCTCTAACCATACTTTTTTTTTAATTTTAAAATGCTTCTTTTAAAACATTATGGCAAAATTACTACAAAAAGATGCAAATAGGTGTCTGGATAATATCCTCGGCAGCCAGGCAGGTGATACACGGCTGCTGAGAAGAGGCAGTGGGACTTCAACCCAGAGCTTAGTGCTGCATCCTCGTAGATGCTTGTACACCATTCAGCTCAGCTGCTGAACTAGCAAAGTAATTCAGAGGCAGATCTACAGTCTATGCTTCTGCACATACATCTGCTGGAGCATGCATGTGCAGGAGACGTCTGGAGAAGGAGCACCGCATCGGGGCCCCACATGCTGCTCCCCTTCCCCAGCACAGGCACTGATCCTGCAGATCAGCAGCATGGCTGCTGCCAGGGACTCCATGCAGCGTCAGGCAGTGCAGTTTGTGGGCATCATTCATACGATGAGCAACGAGAAACCTTACACGTATGGGTCACATGCCAATCCACACAGTTCTTCACATGTCAAAGTACAGCCAAAGATGCAATTGGCATGTGGACAAACATTGGATTTTTAAAATACATAGAATATCTGGAGAGGAGATGCAGAAAGATGTAGATTGTGAGAGAGGCTAACTAATTACAGATTCGTAACAGATCAAAACGGTTCTTTGTATAATATTACCAACATGTACTAGAAACTAACTGGAGAAAATATATCTCCCTTCCACAAGAACAGTTTCTACACTGCCCTCTGTACAGTTGTGTATTTTCAATTTGTGTAATCTGATTTTAGGCAATATATACAATTTCAGTAATTTTCTTTAAAAGATAATGCAAATTAAAGTTTCAAGATTAGTTAACATTATCTAACCAATTAATGAATACGATCTATCTAACTAATTTAAACTGAAGGTAGAGGTAGCTCACATTTATTCTTTGAGGAACATCTGACAGCCTGGGAGGAACTGGGTGAACCCAGCCTGACATTTGCCATTACATCACCTTCTAGGAGATTTGTTCTTGAAGAAAGGGACGTCTTTTTCCACTGTCCCAGATGCACTGCTAATCTGACTGTAAGTAAAGGCAGTTTTACTTGGACCATGATTACAGAATCAAGTCAGAATGGTCTAACTCTAAAGATAATTAAGCAATTTAATTTTAGGATGTGCCTAAACCACGCCCTCGTTGCACGACTTCATTTCTATAGCTTCCCAAGCTGCTTTTCTATTGGCTTTGTCTCTTTCAAATTACATTACATTTCACACCAGGACTGAATCTGCTGGGAGACATGACCTTGCTCTCCATGTAGCCTTCATAGCACCCATCTGACACCTGTAAAATATTAAACTGTAAGAATGTATGTTAAAGGCAGTTAACCAGGATAAGTGCGTTCTACAGATAAATTAGTTTGTTTGGGAGAGAGCACCACAGCCTGTCAAAGCTTCTGTCTGTATCACTGAAGAGTAAATTCCTAAAGAGTCAGGATGCTCCAGATGATAACCATAAAATCACAGAAACGAGCAGAAGGAAGTCACGTTGGCAAGATCTGCCACACAGCGCGCACTACTCAAAACCTTGCTGCAGTTCCATCTGCTGCAACCCGATGCTCTTTCGTTTTCTGTCTGTTGCATTTTCACTCCATATTGCAGTTGCGTTTTCTACAGTTTCATTCATACTTAGCTCATGTATGGGCTTTGGACACACTCACCCTTTCTATGAGTTTCAGGACATGAATAGCATCTTAGGAGTACGCAGAGATCTATGGATAAGGCCCAAACAGGATTAGTCTTTCCGTATCTGCCTACACTCTAACTTAGACCCAGGGATGTGCTTTCTCCAGAGAACATCTGAACTGAGGTCAAGGTCCTGCCTGCATTGCCACAGACAGGAGCGTGAACGGGGGACACACAGCACTTCTGTCTGCTTTTGGGGCATGCAGAGCAACAACTTCAATGGCACCAGCTGGGCCTTTCTGCTGGGCCACAAGTAGGTGGCTCCAGCCCCTCGTCAGTGCAGGCAATGGCATTGATGATGTTGTGCCCACACTTCTCTCCGCTGGGTGAGAGCATCGTAACCTGTGCTCCTGGCAAACATTACGCGCTGAGACCTGGAATGCCCGGGTCAAACCCAGACATTGGGCAGGGCCAGAGATGATGAAGTATTGTTATTACGTTTTCTTTCTGCTGAGCTCATAATTACTTATCCTACTCTCTTGTCCCACACTAACCTAGTTCCTCTCATTCCTGCAAGTTTACACTTAAAATATTAGTTAACAGTTATTATGTCATCTTACTCCCTAAGTGCTGGTTAGCAAACTCTATGCTGTCAGCTCTTTGTACTTTTTCTCATCAGCCAGTTCTTTCAAGCGTATAGCTACAGTTGGCTCTTCTTCTCTGAACTTCCTCCAGCTTGTCTTCCTGGTAACGAGGTGCAGAGAATTGCGCTCACCTTTTCCAGATGCTATCATGAGTCAGTTCCAAGAAGAGAGGCTCACTCGCTCTTTCCCTCTGGTGTATCTCCACAAGAGCCCCAAATTATATTGACATTTTTAACCGCCACATCACCTAGCAAATTCAAATGCAAATTCAGAGGCCCTCCTTGTCCCGCGCAGCAGTCAGCACATCTTTTTCACCCTAAGAGAAAAGGAAGATGGTGGACCTCACCTTTCTGACAAACATTGCCATTTTTGTAGGGAGCTTGGATTGTTTTCTAACTCTTCACACTAATCAAGTAAATTGGCTTATTTATGACAGGGAGAGGAACGATAGGAAGTACTAACTAACCTCGTACCAGTGGTTGGAGTAAAGCAAAAACAAAGCTGGTTTCCAGTTTTCTATGCTGAGACTGATTTTCCATTGTCGTTCCACATTATCTTCCCATTTAAGTCTGCCCATGCAATTCTGTTGTGCATCCTGTAATTCTGTTTTAGCAGGCTTAAAACAAACAAAAGGAAGTACTTTTTCACACAGTGCATAATTAAATTGTTGGACTTGTTGCCATGGGAAGTGCTGGATGCCAAAAGTACAAATGGGTTCAGAAAAGGAGAAGACAAATTAATGGAGGATAGGTACATTGATGAGCATTAAACATCGTAGCTTGCTTACAGCGTTTGGCTCAGGAAGCCCTTACACTGCTGTTTGGTGAAGGCAGGAAAGGGTTTCTCTCTCTGTGCCTGTTTCTCACACAGTTCCTCTCGGTAGCCTCTTCTGGTCACTAGCAGGAAGAAGACATTGGAGTTAACGGTCTGTCTTAGTACAGCAGCTCTAATGTTCCTTTCTTAATGAGAGACACAGATGTCAATAGATGGCTGTAAGTTTAAAGAATTAATCTTTAAGCTGAACATTGACTCTGGCACTTCTGAACTCCTTTCTGGACACTTTCATTAGATCTGATCCAGCTGATGTTAATACATGAAGTTTACAGCAAGGTGTACAATTGAAATGGGATATTTTAAGGCTTCAGGACAGTTAGGTTTGTTGGCCCAGCCAACAGTTTGGTTTTGCAGATATAACAGTTTGGACCAACTTCATTGGGGACTGATGTCAAGAGGAAACCTGTTATCTGTGCTGTGAAAGTTGTATCTGCTGCTGGAGCTCTCTCCCCTCCCTGAACAAACGCTCCCATCGGCCAACGTGGTGCCATCTCTTCTTGTTGACTTTGCTCCGTAATTGCTGGTTTATCAGTCTCTCCTCAGACTTCTCAATTTGTCTTGAGTGATGAGCAAAGCGAGCAGAGTCGTACATGCACACACAGAGTCAGGAAACAGAGGACGGCAGGCTGACGAGGTGGGGAGCAGGCCCCGGCCCCGTGCCCGCCGCTCTCGCCTGGTCAGGGAGCCTCACCCCACAGGCTGTGCCAGTCGCTCCAGTCTGGGAGGGAGGGAAAACTGGCCCGTAATTCTGATAGCATCACAAGTTGCTTTTGTTTCCTGCTCTGTGTGTTTGGCTGCAAAACACGTAGTCTGATTTCATCTGTATTGCTTTGTCATTGAGGTTTCTTTCTGCATCATTCAGAGTGACAGAATCTCATTTTGGTCACAGCTCTGTTTCCCCACTTCTGCATTAGCTCAGACGTGTGCTAACTGCCTTCATTACTGCAGTCAAATTCTCTCAGGCAAGGTAATGAATAGAATCCACTGATTTATTTCTATTGTGGAGAAAGCTGCATATGTTTACCTACACTATGTTGTTAAAATGCATGTGGTTAAAAGCCAGAAAACAGTCTGTCTGTTGGCTAAAGGCCTGCCTCACCTGGAAGGTAATGGCAACGCAAGAGGATCAAATTCAGAGGCTTCATTTTCTCTTTGTCACCAGAAGCCCCCAAGTACTGGACATTTCCTTGGATTTTGAAGAATTTTTCAGATGCTTTGGTTGCAGGAGGAAGAAGGTCAGACTGCACAATCTGACCGAATTAGCCATCTGCTACTCTAGCTCCATCTTCACATAGTACTTTAACTTTAGCATCTCAATGTTATAATTTCCTAAATGTTGCTATAGTTCCTTGTCTTATATGATGGTAGACTCTACGGAAGGAAAGCTTACATTCAAGTCAAGCTTTAGGAGCAGCACTAGTTCCCTTTTTTTTGTCTAAGTGCTACTGGCATGGAGAACATGAGCTCCCAGCGAGCGATGAAGCAGTGACTACAGTAGCACTGTGCTGACAGACAAGGGGAGTGAGAAGACTGTGGTTCAATAACTCCGGACTGGAAACTAGGGACCTGGACACCTAGCTTTGCCATGGCATACTGCTTCTGGAGCTCAGGTCACTGCATCCATGCCTGTCTCTGCCTGTTCACCTGCTCTCTGACTGGTCCTTCAGACTAAATTCTTCTACAGGTATGATCTGCACAGTGCCCTGTTCAGTGTATATTGGCAGGGAGCTCGTGGAATGTCCATAATTTAAATATTAATTATGACACAAAAGCAGTGATCCAAATGTTCAAGCCATAGTCTTGAAAGGAGCTATCAAAGGCTGCTTTATTAGTCCTGTTTCACTAATAAGTAAAGATGTCACCATGAAAAACTATAATCAAGCTTTTTTCTGTCAATCAGTTATTATCATACCAGTTCTCAGTTTTTCCGGTGCCAATTATTCTTGTCTTTACAGACTGGGGTCCACTACTCATGATGCAGAATATTCCCTGGAAATAATAGGTTAAAACAAACAGCCAACCCAAGCCCAAAGGCAAAGAGCTAGTCCTGGACACCAGGCAAGATAATCAGGGAATAACTAACACAGATAATCAGCAAATCATTTAAATGAATTGATTTGGCTCTGGCTGGCGTCCTCGTTTCTGCCTGAAAGCTTCAGTGAAATCCAAATAAGTGGCAGTTATCTTACTGTCTCTTCCTGTTATCTGACTGTAATGACAGCAGGGGAGAGAGGGGGAAATCATGTCTTTGAACAGGATCACGGCCTTTCATTTAAAGTAAATACTACATCAAAATGGAAACTGCCTGAAGAATGAGTCTGCCTTGGCTTAGTCCTGAGCAGATTAAGTAATGTATTAAACCCAGACAATATCAGATTCCTGCAATGGCTTCAGCACCTTCACTACAATTACACACACAGAGAATCACAAAGTGCTATTTATAATGACCTGAAGGTGCCTAACAGCACAGCGTGAGGTAGCTGTGAAGAGTCGAAATTCAGCCAAGGCATCTGTATTTTATGTTTCAATAAATGTCTTTAACATTAAAAAAAAACACAATAGGAAAATTCAAAGTGAGTGATGCTTATCCCAGATTCACTTGTAACATCCAAGTTAAAATCATTACCTCCTTAGGTTCCCATGTAGTCGATGGAGAGAAACAAGCAGGCACCTAGCAATGGATCACCCTCTGAGGTTCCCATCTTTCTTCCCTGACTTTGGAGAGAGCAGGGCATGACATGCACTTATGTACCTCCATTTAGGTGGCTAAAAAACCATGGGTAGCGTGAATCCAGGCCATGCTTTGCTTTGGGAGGAGACCTGGGGCCAAGAGGTGGCTTAAGCGCAGGATGAAAGTCTCCACCTAAGCTTCACCTGGACCTCTGAGCTCCATCAAAATCAACCACAGCTGCTGAAGAGGTGGTGAAGGCTGAAACTCCATCTTCTGCCACACTGAGCTCCAGCTAGGCTTTAGATCAGGCCCCTCAGCACACAAGACACAAGTGGAAATAATTGTAGCTCCATGAATACAAGAAGATTCAAACCGTGGTGGCATAGGAAAAGATACACAGGCTGTGCTTTGACAGCAGCTTTTGCTGGCAGGGCAAGTAGGCAGCAGTGGTAGTCAGCCCTCAAAGCACGGCAGCATGAATTGATAGCACCAATGTGTTAGCACCCTTCTTGCTTTCACTCAGAGCGGGTACTCATTTCTGACCGGATTTCTGTGGCTGTTCACACAGCAGCAATGCCACAGAGATGAGGAATTTCTCTGTAACACTTGGATCCTGGCAGCGTCAGATCTGTACTTACCCTCAGAGCAAGCAGCACAGAGCTCTGGGACCAGATCATCAGGAGTGTCCGCACAAGAACAACAAAGGATCAAAAATACAGCAGGCACAAAGTGGTGAATAGCTCTTCTGGTAGAGAAAGCTGCACCAGTAACAATGCCATTGGGAAACTGGCCATCGATTTAAGTACAAAGAATTTCCGTGCTTTTTGCTCTGGGCACCAAGCTGATTTGCTGTGTTACAAACTGAGCATAACAGACACACTGGGTTGGCATCTATATTGTAGCCCAGCAACCTGTAGCCTGACATCTCTGGTAAACTGTACTTCTTGCAATGTGCTGCTCACGTCCTCTGTACTCTGCCATCTAGCTAACCCTTCTCTCCATAAGCTGCAAAACCCTGAAAGAACTCATCACAATTAGCTCTAATAATACAAAGATCCTGCAGCCAAGTGTATTTCATTAAAAAAACCCAACTTATCAAATACGCAGCCTTACACCACAGTTTAAAACAGCCTTCCTAAACTACTCCCTCTTTCCTTTCATTATTGGTCCAAAACACCAAAGCAGCAATGACAAGTTACAAGCCTGTAATGTTGTGGCAAATTAGAACTGGGAACCAAAGATTAATATGACAGTAAAAGTATACTGTGAGCATTCTGATAGAATTACTTTTACACTAGGGAGTTCCCACGTTGTCAAAGCTCAGGAATGTACTGTCCCTGGGTTTGAAGATATTACTTTAGGTGTTTTTCCAAGGTTTCTAACATTTGCTGTATTCATCCATATTTTCAAAAGATCTTACCCAGACAGATAGATGATATTAAGGGATGGAGAGATACATCATAAAAACAATACAATTAAAAAAGATTAAATAAGTTCCAAGTACTCTCATTTTTGCAAGGTCCAAATTAACTTCCTTAATAATTACTCTTTTTAATACTTAAAGACCTCTAAAAGTCAGATTTTATTGTAGATTCAACACATTTTTCAACTTCTGAATAATTTAATGACAAATCTGAGAAATGGCAGGACAAAACTCCATTGCATAATACATTGTACTTAGTGCTTTTTTTTTTTTTTTTTTTTTTACTTCTACAACTTTAAAAATGTTTTGATTCTGTTTTATCGGAAAGAAGATAAACTGAAAGTGAGGCTTCAACCTAAACAGTTTTTCACATCAGTCGGTATAAACTCTGAAAAATAAAATGCAGGCTAAAAATGTTCAGGGACTATTAAATGTAATGGAAAGAAAGCACCTATCACTTAAGTGAATTTTCGCTGCTAAAGCAGTTTAATGTTTGCTATTCACAGGTACTAACATTTATGATAGTAACCTTTATAAAGTCAATTTAATTATCTTTATCTTATTACAAATAATAAATTTAGTTGTCCTACAATGAAAATCAATTGTCAACATAAGCTATGCTTAACATCTAATAAAACAGCCCTCTGTAAATCCATGATTAATAAGATTGGCTTCTGTATTAACTAACAGACATCATAAAATTTCCTTCCTTGCATTAATGTGTATATTCAAGGTTCATCCTGCTGGACTGAGTTTCCTAAAATAAACTGTTAGAGTGAATGAGCAAAATTTTGGTGCCTATCATTATGCTGTTATAACCATTTGAATATATATCTATAGCTGAATGGTTTTGAAATTAATGTCATATTTTAATTAAGTCATAGAAGATGGTGGGTAACAAATGATAAGTGATTCACTTCTTTGTTTCCTTTAGCTCCTGAACATAATGATAATGTGGCTTATGTTTTGGTTTGAGCATTAGGGGAAGCTAATTGAAACGCGAAAAACCAATTTCCCCAAACAGTCTTTACATATGACAGGGGTTACTTAAGCTCTTCAATTAAAAAAAAAAAAAAAAAAAAAAAAAAAGGGGGAATTTACTCCCTCAGAAACACATTTACAAGTTCCTACTTCCAAAGAAGGAGTAGTGGTGCTCAAATTTAGCATGAAGTTATATCTCAGGAGACAGGGGATATCTGTGCCGTTCTTTGGAGATTTAAAAGGTTTCTCTTCCTGTGATCTGAACTATGCCTAAGGACACTGGCACGATACAGTGGCCACTACAGTCAGTGCCAGCTTCATCTAACACTGGGTCTAGTCTTCTAAACAGCAGAACAGTAACATCATACCTATCCTGAAAGATTCCAAAGTCATTTTACAAAGCAGAGGAAGTAGGTATGCTTGAAGTACCTGTGAAAGAACATACAGAATTAGCGATGAAAACAACTTCCAGGCTTGCCTAGACAAACCCTTCTAAATGCCATGAAATCTTTTGGCCATAGAGACCAAACAGGGCCTTAGACTGGTTTTTTTGGGTTGTTTTTTTTTTTTTTAAGCATCACTATAAGCTCAGTATGTACTTTGAAAAACAGATAATCTGATCCTTCACCTTATTACTTTAGTACAAATCAAGTGACTGTAGCAGAATTAGCCCCATGTAAGACTGGACTGCCCTTTGGGGGGAAATCGGTCCTCTGAGAAATGGCATTTATTATTGTACTCAAATGGCTGAGGAGGAGGAGAAGATAAGTATCTTACCATGTATTTTATCTGTTTTGTTTAGTATTTGTCAAAAATGCTAGAAGATCATATTTTCTTTCCTGCTAATTGTTATTTTCACTTCCCAAAATTTCTGTGTTAACTAGGAAAAAAAAAAGACATCTTTTAAAATAACTTTTGCTAATGAAAATACAATTCCTTATCACATGAAAAAACAAATCTTCACATAGTAGCTTTAGTGCTTTGGACATTGTCAGAATAAAATTATAGTCAAAACTATATATATGTTATCAATAACTGTAGATGATTACATCTGTAAAGATCTGAAAAAACCTAATGTACTTTATGTCATATTTCTGTTTATTTCATTCTTACAGTTTGACAATTTTTAATAAAGAAAACGCACTAGTCAAATTCAAAGTTTTAGTCATTGTGCCTCATTCTTTGAATGATCATGTTTAGGTTATGAACAGACCAAGAGTCACAAAAACATTTCAAGTATAACGAAGGAAGTCAAAGAAACATTTATATAGTTTTTATATTTTGGGGAAAAAGGAAACAATGTAATTAATCTCCGTTATTTTACAAAATCTAACTTTGTACCACCTGAAAACTGACAGTCTTATAAAGTCTTAGAAATCTAGAAATACGGAACAACTTTCAGACCTCATATAAATGGCTGCTTGTTTCTAACTTCTTCCCTGGCAAGAAACTGTTAGACCAAGCATTTGCTCCTTTTTATCTGTCTGAAAAGCACTTGTGTGGCTATTACGTGCCCTCCTTTTGGCAACTAGACTCTTTATTAGGGAACCAAAGATGATTTAAAAAGTATTTTGAAGATAGGGATTCAAACACGCACTTCGCTGCACTTTGTTCGTACATTTAATATTTTCAAGATTGAGCACAATAATGCTGCTGTGGATTGAGTTTGTGTAGCCTACTTTGCTAGGTGGTCTACATCTCACCTACAATACTATGTCACATAAAGCCTACTAATGCAAAGCCTAGCTTGATTTATTGTTATTTAACTTTACAAAGTAACTACGTGGGTGGGCGTACGGTTTATAGAGCAATACCTTCTACCATAAAAAGCAGTTTCTAACCAGGAAAGAAAAAAAAATAGTAGTCAAATGGTTGTAAACACTTATTTTAAAAGTATATATTTACCAACTGTATATCTTAAAGTTTATTTCTTTTTTCCTGTTTTTAATGCTCTGGAGCATTAGAACTCTTTCTTTTTTTCCTTCAATCTCTTTTTGATGGAGAAGAAACATTAAACTTTATTTTTCCAGTTCCTTCTAGCTTTATTTTTTCTTTTATCACCCAAAAAGTGACAGGCTTCCTCTTGTTTCCTCTACCCATTTAACAGATGATTGCGATGGTGACTGACACCTAACAAAAAAAAAAAAAAAAAAAAGAAAGACAGAATCTAGCAACTGTGCACCTTCTCCTCACTCCTCTTTAGCCTCACACAATTGCTTCTGATACCCAAAATAAAACCAGCCATCAATAGCAGCCAGTCAGCCTAGTCGTCTTTCCTGTCTTCCCCCAGCATCTTTGATGCAGCAAGTGCTGCAGCTCCCTGATTTCCAGGAGTGGAAGTTTCCTTTCCTCCATTTCCTCCTAATTGCTCATTTTTTTTCACTTGAAAAGCAAGCTGGTGCCTCTGATTATCTGTGCTGCCCATAGCCCTCTTATCACTCTCCTTTCCCTCTTTATGTGCATTTAAACCCGTAATTTTTCCTCATTGCATTTCCTCACATCACATTCATCCTACCTGGGGTTTTTGCTAAATCAAGAGCTGCCCATTTGGCCACTAATCCAGGATCCAAAAAAACCTCACCAGGCTAATTAGAACACAGCCGTATACTATAGCCCAGTCACCACAACTCTCCCTCATGCTCAGTTGGGCTAATTCAGTCAGGGTATCGACCTTGCTATTTATTCTGTGGAAATGGCTTCCTACTCTTCTTATAAAGGCTGCCTTGTAAGAAGACAAATTCAAACCATCATGTAAGCTAGCCTGGACCATGCTATTTCTTCCCTCTGGGTTAGACCTGCAAATCCAGTGACTACGTACAAGAAACAACTCTTGCCTTATTTTTATTACCCACCTTTTCTCATTCTATCGTATATTGTACACTATACCAAAACAAATGGACATTGCTTTCTACTTTGGGCAATGCCCATGTGGTGAGGAACCCAGAGAGCAGGTCAGGACAAGAATTTAGTTACCGAGTCTATCAGCCCTGCAGCAAAGCTGAAGACATAGGTTGGATCATCTTTTTCTCAAATGCAACTCTTCATAAAACAATCCCTCATCCAAGCTTGACTATAGAATTATCCTTGTGGAAGCGTAAATTCCATATTAGTTTTTGAAACCTGTTCCTTTAGCAGATGCTTGACAAAAAGCTTGGCAAAATGCTTATTTCTAAGTCCTGGTTAGTGGCCAATACTTGAGCTTTGGACTAACGCTTTAGTGTTAGAGCCATCTAGTGGGAGAAGAGACACTGACAGAGAAGCCAACACAAGTTCTGCATCCAAATTTTTCATCCTATTCAGCTTTTAAGTGTGTGACCTTTAGACACCAGGGCCAATGAAACAATGATCTGCCATGCCAGTATTGCAAACAAAAGAAAACATGACTCTAAGGGGTACTTTAGAAAAAGAGAAAGCATGCAAGCAGTCCATGAAATGAGTCTCAGTTATCAGGAAAGCAGCCTGTGCCTGTACCAGGGGAAACCAAAAAGCTAAGGTAGAAGAGCCAGTTTCAAAGAGGATGAAGTCAGGAAGCAGAGATTCTGGCATGATTTTATGGATGCAAGCCTCCTTAGGTACTGACTGTTCCAGTTTGTTTGTTCATGCTGATCCCAGGAACTTCATAGAGAAAATGAAGTAGTAGGATGAAAGGTTTGCACAAGCCTGTCTCAGTGGCCTTAGGCCATTCTAATACAGCTGGAGGATCAACTCTTCTGGTTGAATTTTAGCTAGTAAATGATTTCTTGAACAGTCTTGGAAGATAATGTTAATATCTAGCAATGCTAACAGACATGTGGTACAAGAAAATGGATCCTAGGCCCTGGAGAGTTCTTAAGTCCATTAAGTTTCTGGTGCCAAAATTTGACAATATACCTAACACTCTCTGAAGGAGACAGGCTTCCAGTGGTTCAAGTCCTTTACAACAACAGAAAGATCTGGTATGTCAGCTAGGTACTAAGATATCATAACACTCCCATAAAAAAAAACAAAAAAAACCAAAATAACAAAAAAAAACCTAAACCCAAAACAACAACGAAAACAACACAACTCCATATTTGCGTCTCTTATTCTTTTGAAAGGGAATTAATACTTTCCTTCCTCCTATCAGGCTGTTAAGAAAAAGCAATTAGCTTTGCCCACAGATGCAAAAGAGAGAAGATAAATATGAGGCAAGACAGGTGTTTCAGACAAGCACAACTGATTAATGGTCTATCTCATGCTAGAGTTCAGAGAATCAGTGCAAAGGCATACTTCAAAATGTGCCTTTCTGTCTATGAGGAGTGCAGCGTGCTGTTTGAATGGTGTCCAAAGTATATCTAGTTGGCATACGTGCTGAAAGACAAATAGATACATGGACTACCCCTTTGAAGAAAGATCAACATAAACCTGCAAGCAAGATATAGAAAAAGGAACAATTAGCTAAGAATAGTGCTTTAAAGTAAATTAAGGCTGCCTTCCAATGTCTCTCCTCACTCCCTTCATAATCCTATTCAGCAAATTCTCAGGTAAGCAGCACGAAGAAAACAGCTGGTCAAATGCTACTGTCAATGATTGGAAATTCACTGTTACTGGGAGTTGCATTTGCAACCAAATTTGTATGTTTTATTGTTAAATATCTACATCTTAAAATAAATGGTGCCAGTTTACAATAAGCTGTGGTCGACAACATCCTATCCAAGCCAACACATCACAGCTGTAGGTTAAGAGGAAGATAAGAACAGTGGGGGTCAAAGCAAACAAAAACAAACAAACAAAAAACCCCAAACAAAACTCAGCAGTGAGACTAGCTTTCATATACCAGAGGCAGTGGAATAAAGCTACTGTCTATTATGAAACAATGGAAGGAACCATCCTTTTCTGACAGCACAAGACTTATGACATAACTGCTCATGTTTTAGCTAAATTAATTCTGGTAATAGAAGATGAAAGTCATGTAAGCTTGTTTTACTCTGAGGGAGGTGCTTATATATTTCTTTTCCGGGTATCCGTGATTTATTTGAAGTATCCCAGTCAAAAGACAGCTATCCACTTCATAGAAACAGGAATC
This sequence comes from Chlamydotis macqueenii, assembly GCF_036417535.1. Lineage (NCBI taxonomy): Eukaryota > Metazoa > Chordata > Aves > Otidiformes > Otididae > Chlamydotis > Chlamydotis macqueenii. The sequence goes on from NC_141562.1 coordinate 22,726,336, forward strand.
AGACTAAAAAGCAGGTACAAAACCAGAACACTTATTTACAGTCAATGAAAAAATAAAATAGTAGCTGGTAATGTTGACAAAGCATTTTTCTGCATTCCTTTCTGCTGTTTTAAATCTACTGAGAAACAGAAAAGGATCTCTTAACGTTACAAGATAAAAGTCTATTTAACATACAGCACCATAATCTGCAGGTTTGGTGTTTTTTTTTGTTTTTTTTTTTTTTTTTTTTTTTTAAAAAAAAAGTCTGTTACTACATTGCTAGCTACAGCATATAAAAATGAGATAAAGGCAGGACATCTGGCAGGTCAATCTTTTGATTTGATTCAACCTTGCATCAATGTATCACTATATACAGAGATTGAGAATAACCAAAGAAAGTTATGGCTCAGTAGACAATTAGACAGAAGTATTTCAGAACAAAGATCTGCAGTGGATCTCTCTAGTGGATCTCTCTTAGTTCAGTGATCTTAAAGGAGGTTTAGATTTGGGAAGAATCTGTTCCGTCATATCCTCTATTTTGTTCTTCTCCACTGTAGCTGCAGATCTGTTCTCTTTATCCTTTTTGTGACTTCTTTTGTGCTGGGATTTAAAGAAAATGCCCAATGTTAAGAGAATACAAAGAAATTAAAGACTACTTGCTCATGTACAATGCAGTATATAGTGTTTTGAGAAAAAAATAGAACTCCTGAAAGAGGTTCCTAATATTTCATTTGCTAAAGAAGTTTATTTTAGACATCTGGAAGTTCAGCAGCTACTTTTAAGGGACCCATAACAAGTAAATACACCATGGTCCACAAGCCAAACCCAAGCGTAATATACCAGAGGTTTACATTGATGCATTGATAGAGCATGAGGGTCAAAAGGAAGAAAGTTAAAAAAAAACAAAACAAAAAAAGAATAATCAGTGAAGAATCAAGAATGCTAATATTTGTCTGGCCTCTAGGAAAACACTCCACATCTAATTTCAGCTTTTCAATTAATTTCAAATTTTCAATTAAAACACACATGTTTATATCTAGTAAATTGTGACTTTTCATGCAGGATTATTTGCTGAGGATTTTTCTGCCGTCTGTCCAGCTTGTCAGAAAATTGCATTGTTTAATTTACCGTTAACCATTATCAGAATCTGCTGCTATTTTAGCTCAAGTTTAACAAAGCATATGCTACAGGATTTAAAGAAGTTGTGAGTCTACACTAAATTATAGTAGGTGACTTTAGACCACAGCACTATTATGGAACAATAAGTTTTCCTTCACTCTTAAATACGCATCTGTTTGGAATATCTATGGAATTTACCTGGAAAAAGGGAATGCCACCATTTGCATGGCAGCATATATTTGTATCCACTAACGATATGTCACTAGCGAGGGTTTCACTGGATTCTTGCAACCCTTCCTCTTCTTCCAACAGGTCCTAAAACACAAGTTTTCAGAAAAGTGTACTTAATGTCTGAATTTACTAGGTGAACATACTAAGCGTGATCAGACCTATAAATAACACGGTACCTCCGTTCTTTAAGAACAAAAATGAAAGTCTCTAAGTTATTAATGTCTTCTCTTATTTTTTCGAAGATATTTTGTCAAAAGCTCAGCACACATGACTCCAAGTACCTTGTAAAACACAAAGGCTGCAACAGCTCTGTGATTCTAGTCATCTCTCTACAATGGCATGAAAAAACTCCTAGAGATGCAAAATCTTCATTGAAGAGTCTCATTTGGTATTCATACACATACCTGATCTGCATTATCCTCCACCTCCTTTGTCACACTGTTCAGCATAGCATCAAGAAGCTTTGGTTGCTTTTGCCTTAATTGTTCCAGTAGAAGTTCCCGAGGCTCTGTTCTTACAAGTGTGACTGGATAGAAGTAGTCTCTTCTCTGTGGAGTTGTCCCTTTAATGAAGATTGTACACTAATGAAAGGCACTATTAAACACTTTCAGCGTTTGCTTTAATCCTCAATTTTCCATTAAGTCAATATAGAAATCACGCTTTGTTCAGTCATCATTCTCTGCATGTATCTTAAAAAAAAAAGGTGTTAAGGCTGCTAGTTATATTATGTCCTCATTCACCTTCACTTACAAATTTTGCAACTCAAATTGCTTTAAGACCATTCTGTTCCAGAACTACTTTAAATACCTGTTGGAATATCCACTTTAAGATCCTCTTGCAGGAAACCATCAACCTGAGTCAGTCCATGCTGTGCTTCCTCATTAAGTGCCAGCTTCTGCTCCAGAAGTATCTTTTGATCAACCTTTATCTGATCAAGAAGGCCATTTAGTATCTTCTCCTCAGCAGCCTTTTGTCTACCAATATGGTCAGCAATTTCAGCTACCGCTTTATCACAGTTTTCTTCATTTTTCTGAAAACAAAACAAAAGAAACCTCAACTAAAAAACACTGTAGTTAACAGGAAAGGTAAGGTTAAGGCCTCTTTTCTAAGATGTGGTGCATGATTAGTGACATGACCTGAAACGAAACAACTGAGAGACCTCAAATTGAGAAGTTTCAGTGCCAGTTTTACACTCTCATTTCAAGAACTATCTTCAGAAGAGAGTCAGTTTCTTAGAAAGTATGACCATTTTAGAAAGCTACTCATAAGAATAAAAGATGATGCCATCTGGTTCACATCAGACTCCTCATGCTTCTATGTACAAGCCGGCACAGAATTAGGGACCCAACTGAAAGTGAAAATCCTACAAGCACTAGAAGTTTTATGCATTTGCAGGGGAAAAAAAAAAAAAAAGGAAACCATGTATTTTTAGCAATTCCCATTGGAATGAAACTCCTGAAGCGTTCAGTAGGCATAACAGATACAGGTATCCTGAGACTGCAAATGCTTTTAACAGTTAAGTTTTTCTTTCTGAAAGCTAGAAAAATGTTGGATTTGCCTATTTCATTATCTGTTAGAACAATAAACCAAGGATGGGAAGTGAAATTTCCAATGTAAATTAAAAAAAATTAGAGAAAGAAATTGTCGGATAAGAGGCCAGAACTAGATTCCTAGAAGGAATGCTTTCTCCCATAATGTTAATCCATCATGCCAATAAAGCCATTTGCATCCTCCAGAATATAGTCTGTATTTTATCATTGTGCGAATCTCCCAGGGACATTACCGGTAGATAAAGCTTTAGAATTAGAGATATACACTACCAAAAAGAAGTAACAAGCCCAAATTACGAATGGAAGTTAGCCACATGGAATTAATCAAGACACTATTTTGTACCTTAAGGTCAAAGTCTTCCTCTTAAATTAAGCTTTTGATTTCATATAATTGCATCGATTTAAGCTGAGTAACATGAGTCTGCTGTGATAAAAAAGCCACAATTTTGTTCTGGATATAAGTGAGAACTTGTTTCCCCTACAAATTCTACTGTAAACATTTGACTAAGAATGTTGTATTAGACTATGAATTACTATAGGTACCTTTTGTAAACACTGAAGTTGCTGTTTCTCATCACTGAAGGACAGTAGCTGCTGATTGGTAACATCAACTATCTGAGCAGCTGCAAATTGACGCCATTTATCAGTATCCTGAGACACATTTTTAAGATCACCAAGAAACTGTTGGCAGTGGTCAGTGGATTTGTCCAGCATAGTCTTGTTTTCAGCATTTATGATCCTGAGTTCTTGAGAGAAATTATCCAGAGTTGCAGTAAACTTACTGTGATTGGAAGTTGTACTGCTAACTAGGTCTGTAGTTGTCCTGCAACAACATATTCATAACAGTTCAGAGATTTTTGAAAGGTGGATTTTAACACATTCTACATTTAGAAATACTTCAGGTGAGAACCAGTGAAGTAGTGCAGGTCTATGAAACCAATTACAACATTGTTGCTCTATTTAGAAAATGTACAAATTGCAGCACTCAGAGCAGTAGGTTTGTTAACTCCCCTCCCCCCCCCAAAAAAAAACAAAACTCCAACCCACAAACTAAAAAGCCAACAACTTTAGCAAGACCTTAGTTATTTGGTCTGCAACTGAATGAAGCATGCTGCAATAGATACACTATTATACACCAAGCTAAGCCTTCATGGTATGAAGAGTTCTGAAGTCCAGCCATACTGAGGGCTGTTCATCAGCAAATTGCTCCCAAAAACCATGGTCTCTTATCTGCGATACGCTCAAGAGACAAGCTTGAGGAAAAACCTTGTAGAACTACCTTTGACTCTGGAGAAAGGTGAACTATGAAATACATTCTGTGGCAGAACTCAGTTCTAACATACAGGTCTTGTCCAGAACACTTTAATAGGAATATAAATATGAAGAGCATCTAATTTTGCAGTCCTCTTCATACATATAATTTTATCTTGCATCAGTATACATCAAAAGTAATCTGATCCTTACAGCTGAACATTTTCTTGCACAGCAGTGATAGCGGTCTTCAAGCTTCCATTTTTTGCAAGTACATTAGTTAAATTCTTCTGAGTCTCCTGAGCAAATAGGTCAAGTTGATTTTGCAGTGAGGACATCAGTTCAGCTGCACTCTGTTAAGAAAAATGCCATTCATTTAACTGTTATTCTGCACTTTTTAATATTCTTAAAGGGTACTTGAATGACTTTATTAAAGAGGCAGCAAATAAAAGAGCTTTGTCATTGTAAAGCTGAAGGCACAATTTTTGTCTAGAGAAGATACATACACTTTGCTTTTGGAAATATATACTGGATGTGCTCAGAGCATGGGGAATTTTTTTAGTTATCTTCCTACAAAAGCTTCTTAAAGCAGCCCAACAGAGACAGAAAATAATTGGGATCATTAAGTTACTGTTTAAATCGAAGCAAGCAATCACACTTGGTGTTAGGATTTCTTCTTACTCTAAGGATACCTTTGTATGTGCCAACCTCGTCATTTCCACTTCTTCTTTTAAATTCTCACAGTCATTCCGAAGCTGAGCAAAAACATTATCTGTTTCTTCCCGTAATCTTTTCAGAGTGAGAGAAAGATCTCCAAAGAAGGTATCAATTTCCTTTTTATGATCCTCCATCTTTGAAAAAAGTTTTACTTTAAGTTAGATATTTGTCTTTAGGTAAGAACTAGATACTTTTCCTTAGCATAATTTATAAAGAAACAAAACTCAACCCCGAGGAAAATGTTAAAGGCACTAATGAAGTACTGTGTATAAAAGGTGGAAAATAACACTTAGAGCAATCTGAAGTTTGGTGTGGGCTTTTCCAAACACAACATTTAGCATGTGAGGTAGACAAAATAGGAAGACATAGATAAGGTACTTGAACTAAAAATTGAAGCAAAGGATTTTTTTTTTTTTTTTTTTTTATACAAGTGCAGTGTTGTCTGCACTTATGATTATTGTTAACAAGATACAGCATCACAGTCCCCAGGAATAAAAGTGATTTCAGAAAAAGTTTGTTATGATAGCAGGAGAAATTGGGAGTGATAAGCTTGCCTAAGTTGGTTACTTCAGATTTCTTAAATACAGGAGAGACTATATTAAGGATATTATCAAATATTTGCTACATATAGCTTTAAGCACTCCCATTTTACCATTCTTCCATGTCATTTAGGTGAGCAGTTGTGCCAATATAGGTAACAAGCAAATACACCACACTCAAAAGTGGAAAAGAAGTCAAAGAAAGAGCTGAAAGGTAGAATTCATGAGACAGAACAAAGGAGAAAGTGCCAGATCAGAAATGGAAACACACTGACACACCGCAGAAAAACCACCCAAGGGTTATCTGTAAATTAAATAAAACAGAAGAGCACAAGGTAAGAGACAAGTTATGTGCATTACCTTGTCAGCCACAGCAGAGTATTTCTTCATGTTACTCTGAAACTGACAGTTTAGCCCCAAGACAAATTCTACCATTGGTGTCAAGCTATTTAATGCTCTTCCTAATCCAGATGTATGTTCCTCCTAGGAACAGTGGTTAAAAAAAAAAAAAAAAAAAGTAGTAGTAAAACATGATATGGCTGTTCCTTCATCTGCATTTGTAAGAAGCTATCCACTATACATATTCATGTACTCTGCTATTATAGTATTTGCTATACAGTACATTATAACTTATGGTGGTGTCATGGGAAGGGAAGCAGGGAGGGACATAATCACTGCCAAATGCTGAAGCGGAGACAGGTAGAAAGCATCGGAAAAAAACCTATACAATATTTCATAGAATTACAGGTTAGTTTGGGTTGGAAGGGACCTTAAAGAACTCTGTTTAATGGAGAACAGTTTCATATATTTGAGTATGTAAATTTACTAACAATTAATCTCAGCAGCTCAGTTTTACATTCAAGTGACAGATTCTCATGTTGTGTTATTTTTTCAGACACGTGAGAGACTTCAGTAGACACCAATTCTTTAACCAAGGCAAAAGACGCTGATACAACTGATGCAAGAATATTAGCTGCTGAAGAACTGGTAGACAGAAGGTCACCTACGAAAGAAATCAAGAAGAGTTGAGTTAGTTTTTTTAGATGTTCCACTGTAAGGTAGGAACTCTTTGTTGCTCATCACCTTATTGTCTCTTACAGCACAGGAAGGCTGTCGATCACCCAGATACATTATTACAAATGCAAGAAAGCCTCTTTCACTTACTAAAACAGATCCATTTTAGGAAACAATCTTTAATCCTACTGTTGCAAAAATTCAGGATGACATATTGATAAAGGTATTACACTTACCTACAAAATTTGTGTAAGATGTCAAAATCTGTTGCTGCTTCAAACTGTTTTCACTAACTGAATCTTGTATTTTGTTGAATAAAACATTCATTTGTCCTGCAAATTTATTTTGGACGATAGCATTGTGTTGATCAACAGCCTTCTTGCGGTCCAGTTTTGCATGGAGACCAGATACATCTTTTGTGGTTTCTTCAACTGTACTAAGTAACTACAATTTTTTTAAAGTTATTTTAGTCAATCTTTAAACAAGAAATCAAGCATATATTATAAGGAAAAGCAACTGTAGTTCTGAGTTAAAGGAGAAGTTACCTCCCTATAAAAACAGGTATTTCCCTTTACATCACCAAATTACAACTGTTCTTAATCCTGGTGTTACATAATTTATAAAGTCTTAGAACACAGGAAAAACTTACCTACTAGAGACCATTTGTTCTGACTTTGAAATTAAAGCATTAAGAAAGGATGTCCTCAGTATTTAAGGAATTAAGGTATAATTTATCACAGAACACTAACTGAAAAAAAAATTCCTGACCACTTTTCAACTTTTTCCTGAAAGATCTGACAGTAAATACATTCTTTAATAGTACTCAAGCAAGAGGTTTCCAGTACTAGTTCTGTGATAAATAATTTAGAATTCAAATGTATAGTGGATTCTTGATTTTGTAGTTAGCGCAAATAATTTCCGTACGCATTTCTCTGACAGAAACACTCCACAACCCACATGCAAAAAAAATATGCATTCCCTCCCAATCTTACAGGAATCTGAGTAGAAAGAAATGTTCACGTTGACTAAAGATACAAGTCTCATAACTTTGCAGTTTAAGTAGCAGGAGACTCTCTCCCCCACATCAAGTCTGTTTCGATAATTATGTTGAATCTACAAACATACCAAAGCCATACTGTAAAACATAAACATGGCAAGGCCACAGTTTCCATTATTCACTTAGTGAGTGTAAATTACTGTATGCACCCCTGTAGAGCTTTTTGCTATTTCGCTACCCCAGTTATATATATACCTTCGGTCTTTTGTGGGGCCAGCCATATGCTTCTAGTACAGAAAACTGCTTATTCTGCAAGCCACTGCATGAGAATAGATACTGCAAAGCACTGAACTCTCTGGCCTGAAGGAAAAGTAGGTCCAGATCAACCAGCATGTTTAGCAGTCAACTGTCAATATTACCACAGAGAAAATCCTGCAGTCTAAAGTAGTTTTTCATCATAATATAGTTTATACAGAGTGCTAATCTTACTTTTCTATCTTAAATTCAGGTTTTGTCAAACTCACATAACGCTTTAGCAATAACCTCCTTGAACAGCCCCCGAAACTCCTAAACATGGGAAGCTACTGTTACAATTAGGCACAAGAACTGCAACAACCTTGCTAGCAGCACCATGAAGTTTTTGTTCAGTGTTTTCCAAAACTGAAACCACATATTCTTCTTCAGCCAGATGAACCTTGGTTTCTTGCAGATCTTTTTGTGTTTCTTCCAGTTCTTTCTCCTTGATTTGCAGATCTGTTTTACACTGTTCAAGCTCATTTTTACTAACCGTGAATAGTTCAGTGATCTAAAGTGGAAGACAAATATCAATAGCACAACACTGCTTTTTATAAGTTCAACAGTCCTGCTTCACATGTCTCAAATTATGCCATAATACCAGAAGGCAAGTTGTCATCTACCAGTATAGTTCCAGCTGTAAGGCTCACAGGTCAAACAGACTATAGAAACTTAGACTGTAGATTTGTATAGTCTCTGTATTCACTGAAAATATCACAAGCCACCACCATTTGCACTGTAACAATTCCTTGCTTCCTCAAACCACAAGACCAAACAATTGTTACAGCACAAAAAAAAAAAAATCCCACTAAATAAACCTAAGCAGATAAGAATTGAGTCAGTAAAGCTGATTACAGAGTAGTTACATATTCCAGCAAATTACTATCTGCATTTCTTTAAAAGAGGAAGATCCCATTTCTGTGCAACTTGTTTATGGGAGCTCATCACATTCTCCTCATTCTTTGCTCCTAAGCAGATACCTGTCAACTGAGATGATACCATTTTACAAGCATATTTTTGCTGAAGACTCAGCAAAGCAAATTTAAGGTAAAGTGGTAGAAATTAAAACAGCTTTAAAAAGTAAATATTACATTTAACTTCATAGACAACATTTCAGCTTCCTAACTTCAAGGATTAGAAAGCTTCCACTCTTGTCTAATTAGGGAGCTTTAAGAACAAAAACTTCTCAGATTGTTCTTTGCTCAAACTTTTTCCTCCTTCCCCAAAGATTTCTTTTGGTTTTGGCAGATTTAAGCCACAGTTGAGAAACATAACTTACTCTTTTCGCTTCTTCCTCCATGATGCTGATTTTGTCAATATACTCTGCAATTTGTTCTTCCTGAACTGTCAGTTTTCCATTAAGGGCTCTCAAGCACAGATTAAATCAAAGAAATAAATTAGTCATGTAAGAGCTGATTTCAAGATTATCTACTGGTTTTTATACTACATAAACAGCAATTAAAAAATAAGTATTGATAACTTCTGTATGAAAAGCAGGTAATTTTAACTTAATGCAGAAGATATTTAAGACAATTGTCCATTGTAAACTTTCTGTGTAAACTAGTCCTCTTACAAAGTGAAGTAAACTATATCAAGTTTGCTCTCTTATATGAGCTTCCACTGAAAGAAATGCTGCATGATGCAAATCTGCATCCCTGCTATGCTTATGGTAAGTTCCACTATTAAATAAAATCCTCAGTGCAAACCTACTCTTTAAGCTTCTATCTGTGTAATAGTTGATTTCTAAAGAACAAGTTGACTACTCATTTAAATTCTCTTGACTATCTTCAATTTTCTGCTGTGAAAATAGATCCGAAAGCATTTCTGTGTAAGAATAGGTACCAGTATCTGAGATCTGTTAGTCATTTTATAGAAGTTTTGAAGACATACTCATAATTTTCAAGGGAAATATAGACTCCATTTTTTTCTCGTGCAGCAGCAAGATCTCGCTTCAGACGCTCAATCTCTTCAGTATATTCCTGCATAAAGAAACAATCACACGTAAATATAAAAATTTCTACTTTGCTTTCAAGATTTAGCTTAACCCATACTTCACAAAGATAGTGCTCTATTGAAGTTTTGCATAAGCACAGGAGCAAAGTGCTTAACTTCTGTTTCAAATAAGGTCACTATAGCACCATTTAAATTCATACTATTGGATATGTGTAAAGCATTGAAAACTCCCATTTGAATCATACTTGGTTGCATATAACAGCTTACAATGGGAATCGCAGCTTCTTTAGCAGCAGCCAGCTACTTTATACTGGCTCTTCATTCACACTCACTGACAAGTTCACTTTAATTCAGGGACTGTCTAGGCAATGAAGCTGCTAATACAGCAAGACCAGAAAAAATATCCAGTGTCATTCAGTGGCTCTCCACTAACTCGTAAACAGGTAATCCATACACAGAGCCATAGCTACTAGCAATAGCCCTCTCTACCCAGCTTTAGTCTTAGCAACAGTTTCAGTATCTGCAAAGTGACTAATGCTGGTCAAGTAGAGCAGCTTAGTTTGAAAGCATCAGTGCAGTGATTAAAATCACCTCAGAATTTACACTTACATCTTCTCCACAACTTCCTAATTCCTGCACAGCAAAACTTGTGTTAACAGAATGAAATCTAACCCGTAACTTAATTTGTGAAGACACATGTCTAGATTACCTTGATAAGAGCTTTTTTTGTTAGCTTCTGATTAACTTCAGGTTTGTTCATTATGTTCTTTGCTCTATGGGCATATTCCAGTGTACTCAATGTTTCCTGTGATAGACAGATGTAACACTAGGTCAAGCTGAGGAGTTAACTCTTATTTTTGAATCATTAGCAAAATATGTCTATTTTAGGAATAGATTTTTCAGACTTAAATTTACCTCGAGATTTATAGATGCAGGGGAAACTGTAGCAATTATTGATGTTTTTGTTCGTCCTCCAAGAGAGTCTTGAAGGATTCTTGTGAGTTTAGATTCCCTGTATGGAATATGTGGGGCTCTTTCTACCAGAGCAGTAATAACTCTTCCTAGCGTCAGTAGAGACTGGTTGATATTTCCAGCTTCACGGGCTCTTTTGTCAACTGCCCCAGATCGACCAATGTTTTCACTTCCTGCAAGATCAACCTGAAAGACAAGAGGAAGGATATGCTTGTCTCAAACCACCCTGAAGAATGCTTGCCCCGTAGTATTGCAGAGCACACACACATGGATTAGCTTATGAGTTGTTCAGGAGACACTGGGGTGACAAACGGGACTGACGTTTCGCAGAACGACAAATACAGTTCATATCCCTTTATGAAAAACAATGCTTTTTCCCCTTATTGGAAAAAATCCACCTTAGATTCACAAGAGAACGAGGTCAGATTATTCTAGCTCATTACTTTATGAATATAGTCAATTACATTTAGTTCAAATACTTACCAAGTTTAGCTTCCCAATTTTAACAAGTTCTTCTCCATCTACTGTAGTTTCCTTCATATGGATGGTAATTGAAAACACAGAGTGGGAGCGGCTATAAAAGAATTGTTTCAGACAGACATTTCATTAAAGCCAAATGATGTCCTTGCTACAGGACACTGCTGCAAGTTAGGTATCTGTACTCTTTTTAGGGAATACATTTGGCCCAATAATTGGGACTTGCATATTTTCAATACACAAAGTTATTCTACTAAGTATATTTTAGTGCGTATACATATGAATATGGCACTTAAAACCAGTGATGAAGCAACTGTATGATGTTTGCCTCATTCAATCCTGGTGAATTTATCTTATTTTAAGCAAAACCAAGAAAAACACTTCAGTTTTGTTTACATTTGGGTATTCTCAACTCACAGGTATGTCAAGAAAACTGGCTTGTAGATTTTTTTTTTAGTCAGTATACCAAGAACAGTTTTACAGAATGTGAGATTAAAAAATTTAGTTTTCTTTATTCAGGCTAAGAAAAAAAATCAGCAAATAGGTGAATCCAATATTAAAGATTTAGAAGTTCAATTCAGTTTTCATTCCAAATAATAGTACAGTTTAAGATTATTTTAGTTTGAGCTTATGCCTTTAGTAAGTTTTTACAATAGGAAGCTGACATATATAGAAAACCATAGATGTCAAATTACACCATGCATAAAACAACAGTTCAGGCAGAATGAATTCTCTAAATTCTCTGTGATTTCAGATTAAATTATTTCTGTGTTCTAATTTACAGTAGCCAAATGCCCATTCCCTTGCACCAGTAGACAGATATACTTAGTACATCTTTAATTTAAAATATGACATGGGCAGGGTATACCATGCTTATTGCAACACAAGATCACTACTTGTTCACAGTGACATAGATGTCACATCTGCAGTTCAAGAATGAGGAATCAGTAATAAACAATTATATTTCTTTAAAGGTTTGTTTACTAAATTCTGACTATATGCTGCAATCATATGAAGTAGCCTGCATTGCCATACAAAAAACCCCCTCAATCTTATCCCAAACTTCCACAATCCAGTTTGCAAGTTTTCAGAAGCAGGGGTTTGAAAGGAGGGTCTTGTGTTGACGTGTAAAAACCAGATCTTAGCAGTATTTTGAAATTCCAACTTCAGTAACAAATCCTAATATACCATCTTCTACTGCTGGTGAGGAAAGGAAAGGATACCTGAGGCTCTTACACTAAGTTTTTATTCAGTAAACAGGATTGCAAAAAACCCAAACAGCTGGAACAAAGACAACCCACCTCTGTAACAGATATATCAGCTAAACATCTTCCAAACTTGAAAAAACTGCAGCCTTGTTTTTGAAGATGTACAATATCTACTACAGAGAATATTTATCTAATCTAGCATATACAATGTATTTCAGTTACACATCTGTCAGACTTCTGTCTTCCATAGGCACAGAAAACTTTGAAAAAGTTAAGAAGTTAACTTTGAGTTATAATTAAATTTAAATATTCTAGATGCCAGATTAAAAATATTCTGCTACTTTTATCTCAGCTAGAGTTAGGTGGAATGCCAGGGCTACTGTTGCAACTAAACACTGTGTATTAATGAGGGATATATTCATAACAAAGCATGCAAACTCTAAACAAGAAGGGAAGCTTATGTAAAAAAAAAAGTCACACAGAGAGAAACAGCTTGTCCATTTCTAAGATGAGAAGCATTCAGATTTTATAATGCCCCTTCATATACCTATTAGAATCACCCCTAGAATGTGATAAGAAAGAAGCTCTAACTATGGTTTTCTTAGCCACATTCAACAATCTGAACTGTGATAAACAATCCCAAGATAATGCCAAGTTTGTACTGGCTTCAACATCTTTTACATCTTCTGTAAGATCTTGCTTAATAAAACAAGAACAAAACAAAGTTTCTGAAATTGGGAAGATTTGTACCTGGAATATGCATTCATGTAAGTAGCTGCAGTCGTTCTTTTTGCTGCACCCCTTTCCAGGATCTGGTAGACTTCATTTTTGTTGTGTACAGTTATTTCTTCCAAGCCTTTAATAATTACACCCCTCTGTGAGAAAATAATGTATGCTTGTTATACATCTCACAACAATCCTGAAACCCTTAAGATAATAAATGTTGGAAGACAGTATTAACCTTGTTTCGAGGGTCATCAAACATCTGCAGTCTTTCTCCAACATCAGGAGTAGGATTCAGAAGATCAAAAAGCTCCTCATTATAGATTTCCAGAAGAGAGACTTTCACTGAAAATTCGGTACCATTCTCTGTGAGTTTTTCAAATATTTGATGCAATGTACGAGGTATTATACCTGCTAGTGGATCCTACAAATTAAAGTGAAGTATTTAATGCATAAGTGTACTGAAAGAGATTTGGGGGTGGAATTTCAGCTAGTCTGATTTTATATAAGCAAGAATACTTTGGACAAATATAATCTTCCGTATACAGATTGCTAGGACTTGTATGCATGCATTAAAGACGTAAAGTTTCGATTTTCATAGAAATGAATGAGACCATTTGTTAATTTACAAACACTTAAGGAAAGTCAGCTTCAGGATTTGAAAGACATCACCTTCAAGTTTTCTTTAGCCTTCTGCAATTTATAACTTTGAACTATAATACAGACAAGAAAAATCGCAGGAGTGAAAATATACCTCTTCCCAAGTATATTCGTCATTGGGCGACCGCTCCCCTTCCATTGTGAAGGTCTTACCAGTACCAGTTTGGCCATAACTATTAGAATAAAAAAATTAAAATGTAAACAAGAAGCTAAAATTAAAATAAAATTTCATAATAATAAATATTGGTTTACTTACGCAAACACTGTACAGTTGTAGCCCATAATAACTTCATCCAAAATGGGACACACAACACTCCGGTATACATCAATCTGCTTTGCTTGAGCTCCAAAAACCTATTGAGGCAAAGACAATGCATCCTGTTTATCCACACAGTAATGTATAGCACCACACAGTACAGTAATCAGACCATATTACAGAAGTGTGCTAGCTTGTTTCTAGAAGTCCCCAACTTGACAAGCAGTTACCATATCAAATGTGTAAGTCTTCCTTGATGTCTTATCTGTCACTCCTCCAGTGCGGACACTAACTTCCTTTCTTGCTTGATCACAGTCTACAACAGCATAGGAGCTTGCTTTGCGTTCTGAGGCATTAAAAGGCCTAAAAAGACAGGAGTTAAGAATATTGGATCAATACCGTTGCTAACAAGAACATACACTGACAAAGCAGTAATATCACTCAGTTTAAGGATCCAGAATAGTATAATTGGGTAAAAGAAACAAAGCTTTTAAACTTAATTTGTTTAATAGCTATTTAAGGACAAATTGCTGCAATCTTGCAGTTTCCAGACCTTCCTTCTCCTTCCATCCTTTGTGGGACAATTCAAGTATCTATAGCTTTTAGTTTGTTCATGTATGTATTTTTCAACAATTCCACAAACACTTTTAAGATCATTTAGATGCATGCACAGCTAACTTGCATTAGAAAAGGTTGTTCAGTCGCAGGGGATGGAAGATTAAACATATCAAATGGTTGTATAAATAAGAGCCTTCAAAAAAGGAAAAACTTGTACATGAAAGTTAAGGCAATTGTGAATCAAACTAATTAACTTTTAAAATTTCCTTTTTTATTTTTCATTTACACAAGCAATGAAGCCTACGTCTCACACTGATGACACAACACTCTAAAGCACCAGAAATATTAATAGACCCTACTAACAGCAGATCAGTAGAGAGTAATATCAGAACCTTTAGAATGCTGATGCATTTGAACAGTTTGTCAATTGTGACTAGAATTTAATAAGACAGACAAAACATCAGATTTTTGGGGAAAACAGTCCACACACTTGGTGCACACAATTTTCCTTGAAGTCGCATTTGCAACTATTTATCTCAAAAAGCACGGAAATGACCATGGGCTGAAACCTAAAAGCATGAAATGCTATTTAATTACTCATTTTGTACTGCTACTGCAGTGAATGTCTATGCTACCTGCATAGTTGACCTGAATTGTGAACTTAAAAATAGGACCTCTATAACCTTAGTAATCTTTTAAAATATTTTGACAGTAGAGGCACTTCAGATGCTGTATCTTTAAATTATAATTTAAAAAAACCCAAACAAACACAAGAAAAAAACCGCAAGTGCATAGCATCTCAAGTTTCCCAACACTCGCGGCTAACATTTCTTCCTCAACGTAGCACTGAGGCTGAAGTGTTAGATTCTAAATAGACCACTAGACAATTTGGTGCAAGGCTGACTGATGACAGCAGATGATCACTAAAATCTTTTTCACAGGAGCAAGTTACAACTTCGGTTTTGTGACTTTTATAATAGTAAGAGGCTAAACAATGAATATATTCTACTCTCTAATGATGTAACAGTGAACAAGTCAAATGCAGGAGCCTTATGGTAGGACAGCCCACAACTGTGACATTAGAGGAACAATTCTGCTAGGCTGGAGCATACATGCAGATCATCACCATGTGCCAACTAGACAAGCAGCAGCCTGGTATGAGATGGTGACATCTGATCACAGGTTCATTCCCTCAGGTATGAAGCACATTAACAATATTAACGCATGCATTTTGAGTTTCCAAATTCACGCTTTACCAAAGCACAGTGAATGTGTTGTGTTAAAAGGTTTTTCACAAGCTCAGACATATCAGGTTTTAGAAGCCAAATTAAGACAATTGCATCTACCTATCTGAAAAATAAGTAGAACTTGACTGGTGTAGAAGAAAAAAGGAAAGGTGGAAGGAACATTTACCAGCTCAAACACACTGAAGCTCTACTAAAAGAGGAAAAGCTGTACAAGAGGCAAGAAGAGTAGGGGCAAGCTACAAAGTCTTTCAGAGTTAGAGACTAAATCTCGATACAGAACTTAGTCTATAAGTCGCAACAAAAGTGAAACACTACATCATGGACCATCCTGATGCTACTGTCATATTAAGTATTACATTTAATTGAAATTTACACTTGGCAAGGCTATTCAAGAACAATTGAGACTAATCATATTAAAAAGAAAATTATTGCTCTTGACAGTGTTTCAAACTCAATTGTTTCAAAAAGGTCATTCTATTGCAATAGCCTTGATTTACATTAGCACTTTCATCAATCCCCTAACGTTTGTTTGAGCAGCTTTTTAAGCGTGTTGCAAAAATAAGAGAAAAATCGCTTTTAATTTTTATTTTCATTGTGCATCTGTAAAAGCAGAAGTTCCAAACATGAAAATGTAATGATTGCATAAGACATTAACACCACCACTACGTAAGCTAACATTTGCAGTTCTGAATTAAAAAAAAAGCCTTTCAAAGGCATTTTGAACACTATTCTTAATCCATTGGCAGTATTACAGTTTTAACAGGGAACACTTTAAGAACAGTCAAGATCCAGTATCAGTGAGCAGTCTTTAAAGTCACCTCAAAATTAGAAAGGGAATCTAATTTTATGGTACATGAAATTTCTCATATCATACAAAAAACCTAAATTCATCTCATCAACCAAGGTAGTTGGTCATTATTAGTTAATAATGTGACCCTCATAGCTTTTTGTCTGAATTCAGAGAGTCTGCATCACCGAAGTTATACAAAAGATTGACAAGTGGGTGTAGCAAAGATTTAGCTGCTAAATCGTAGTGGCTTCCCACAGAAGTTCATAGAAGATAGAAATTCAGTTTTGGGTTGTTTTTTTTTTTTTGTCTTCAGTATCAGTCATGCTAACTCTTATCCAGCTCTTCTTAACCTTCCTACATAGTTTCACACTGGGCGTGCACTGAAGCGCAAGTCAGGAAATTGCAGCTTCTGCCTTGTTAAGCTGTAGCAGGTTACTCGTGGCAGCGTTAATCTTGCGGCGGTGCCGATCCTCGCTGCCGGCTACACGGGCCACGCACACAGTCCGTGCCTCGGGCAGGCGCTTTAAAGCGCAGTAACCAGCGCCGTTCGGCCGTAACGGCGGGCTCCTTAACACCGATCTACGGGCAGAGCCATCACGCAGCCCCCCCTCCCCGGCGCAGCAGCTCGGGAGAGCCGCGGGCACAGCGCCCCGTCGGCCCCCATCACACGGCGGCGGCCCGGGCCCGCCGGGCTCCCCGAGGGACGGCGCAGCAAACGTTTCAGACCCAAGTCCCAGAGGGACCTAGGAGGAGAGCCCTCACCGGGCTCCCGCGGGCCGGAGGCGGCGGAGGCAGGGGGAAGGCCGCCGCGCCCACCTACCTGCACCGCACCACCACCTGGATGTTCTTGCCCTTCTCCTCCTTCTTAGTGCCACTGCCGCCCTGGAAGCTGAGGGAAGCCATGGCGGGCCTCGGCGTGAAATCTGCCGCGGCAGGGGGAAAGGCGAAGAGCTGACCGCGTCGCTCCGGAGCGCCTGGGGCTCGGGCCAACCGCTCGCCTCAGCCGCTGCCACCGCGCTCCGGCCGGGGACGCGCGCTACTCTGCCGCCGACTTTAAACCACGCACCGCTCCCCCGCTCAGCCAATCAGCGGCAGCCCGCGGGGCACCATGGGACTGATTTTCAAATTCTGGTGGTGACGCGACGGCAGGGCGGAAGCGGCGGCGCCCCGCCCCACGCGCACTGCATGCTGGGGGCTGTAGTGCCCGGCCGCTGGCTACCACGTGACCGTCGCAGCGGAGCAGGCAGCACGAAGAGGCGAATGAGACCAGAGGGGTTGCGCGGGAGGGCGGATCCCGTGGTCGGGCGTATTTGCGTGACGTCGTCTGACCTGGTCCCCTGTACCGCTGTGACGTTTCACCTGACGTCAAACTCGAACCTGCCGTGCAGCTATTTTTGGCCATCACTACCGTGCTTGCTGACGAGGGGGCGGCGGGGAAAGCTCGGGCCTCCTTTGCCGCTGCCGCTGAACATTCAGTGTTTGAGAGCAGCCACATTTCTCACCTCGGCTTTCTTCAAGATTCACGTCATCCTTGTACTCCTTCATCACAGGCCAAGGCCTCTGGCCGTTCCTCTATCCCCACTGGCTCGCCAGTTTTCTTTAAACATAATGTTTAAAATTAGAAAATATGGCCAATGCCAGGTGGGCTGGAAGTATTACTTTGCCTGTTTTTTAAAAAAAATAATATCACATTTCTTTCTACAGGGCGGGGCACCCCGCTGTCCCCTCGGGTGGTGGTGCCCTGCTGCCGCTTGCCAGGCGCTCGCAGCAGGACTGCCAGGCCAGACGGTTTTTGTCCCCCAGCCGTGCGCTCCACGGGCCCTGCCTGCGGAGCTCTGCTCTCGCCGCTCTGTGCGGTGCGCGTGCCTCAACTCGGGCTGGCCTCCAGCGCCGTTCATCACCACCACTCTGAATTCTACACCTAACTTTCAATGTGTTTACAGGCCTGCTCAATTAGTGGGAAAATCACGTCAGAATGAAAATAGTTAAAGAATCAGGTCAAAGCACTGCGGGTGCACCACATCCACCCTTTTATTTTGAAACTAGATCACGTGAACCACTCACCAAATACCAATTTGCAGTTTTGTTTATGTCACCCCGGCTTCCCTGTGAGAGCCTCCTTTGAGAGGGCATTAAAAGCTTTGCTAGGTGGAGATCTGTGACAGGGTAACAGGTCTTGCGGGCTGAGGGGAAGAAGCAGATGGCAGAGGAGTTTTAAGTGGCCTGACATGCTTTGTTCTCAACAAATCCACACCGGCTCCTACAAACTGTCATACCGTCATCTGCCTGTTACGGGCTATAGAGTTTTGCTGCTGTTGTTCTAAGGCCATCCTAGTTGTTGAAATCTGGATTACCCATCTATAATTTTGTAGGTTCCTCTCCCTTTTTTTTTCTTTTTTAAGTTGGCTGCTTTGAAACTTACACTTCCCCCATGTTAGTTAAATAAAAGTTAGTATAAAGTTAATAACAAATTAATCCTAATTTGTAGGGCTTGCAGTAATTTTTCTGACAGTGACATGAAGCAGTATCACATTATGCTCCTTTACCATTTATCTCTAAAGTTAAAACAATGTCAGAGCAAATCAATCTTATACAAGGCATTAAGAACAGGATCTGAGAAATACACACATTATTTTTATAGAAAAGGACACGAGTTGCTGGATTCCTAGTCTGCTGTGAGCAGAAATTGATTCAGAAAACATTAACATTCAACAAGCGTTGGCCATTCGAAATAGAGACTGATGATGAGACAGGACGAGCTATGAAATCTTTACAGTGATTAACAACAATTTTCAGTTCCAGCCTTTCTGAGCAACTATTTTCTGTTGGCTTCATGTAAGACTTTACTGCTTGCACGCCACTGAAAACAATACAATCTTAAAGTATATATAGCATACAAATATATCACATGAAAACTACTTTGCAAGGACAGACATTTGAAAATTAGTAACTACCAGATGAATTACTGCCCTTCAACATCAATTTTTAACCTTTTGGCCTCAAACCTAGAAATAAGGCAACAATTCTGCAGAAAAAGCTTGTAACAAGACACTTACAATTTATATGCATAGACAACTCAGGAATCTGTATTTTCTATGAGTCTTAGAGCTTAGCTTTCCCACCAAAATGAGTTTGGTGGGTTGGTATTACTAAGACATGCTATTTTTTTTCCTCTAATGAAACACTGAAAATCACAGTAATACATTTCGTATCAGTTAAGCGAAGATTTAACCAAGTGGAAAAATTAATGTAAGACAAAAGCTACATCCACTGCAAACATATCGAGACCATCCTTATTCTTACTTGCTTTTTGTATTCCATATATGCTAAGAGCAAAAATAATTTGTACAGACGATTGTGTAGGAGCTGCTGCTATACTCAAAAGTCAAATGCAGATACGCGAACATACTGAATCTTTACCTTTTGCTCTGTACTCCTTCATACAGATCACATAAAAGAAGGCAGCACTGGAACACAAGGAGTCTTTTCTTCCCATGTCTGCCTGTTTGTTCTTCTCTAGTATGAAAGCGTAACTTGCATTAGTCAGAATTTTGCTCAAGATATAAATATGTCTCCCACAAACACAGAAGAAAATAAGCGATCATTCAAACTTGCATTTAAACAAGAGGAATCCAGTTAATTATTGGGAGTTCAATCTGGCTGATAGCTATCTTTGCCGTAGCTGTGGCAAGTGGAAAACATGTATTTCTGGCAATCAAGTTAGCTTAAAAAATACATACAGTTTAATATAGCTGCAGCTCTGTTTTACAAAGTCAATTTATAGCATAGGTTGTACTTTTTCTTAGACTGGGTAGAACCTAAGGATACTAATACACCGTAAACACAAACTGAGTAAGAGGGAGCTAGCATTCCACATGCAATAAAAATAAATACAAGGAAAAAAGCAACAAGAACACTTAGGATACTCTTAGCAGCGGTTGGGAGAATGACCTTTAAGAAGGCACGTACATCACCTGTGACAAATAACTTTTATTTTTTTTTGGAGAGACAAATAACATTACAGAAAATTAAATTATATTATAATACACACAACTACTGATGTAACAACTTCAGCAGAGATTACTAATCCTCACTTATTGATCAAAAAGGACAATTTTTCACTAAAGCTTGCCATCAAGAAATCATCGTACTATAGTGATATTCACAGACAATGCATGTCTCAGAAAAACCCCACAGTGTTTTCCTAGGATTTGTATCAGATGACCTGGGTAATTATAGGTATGGAGGCTTGACAAATAGTAAAACTGTTGACATGAAACATGATTAGCTAAGAATCAAGAAAGGTTATAATAATGGAGAGATATAATTAATACAGATTATAAGTTTGAGTGAGACTTCTTAAAGGCTTAGTAACACCTGTTTTGATTACCAACAGGCTACACAGTGTATGAGCTGTATTGAACACGTGGAGAGTTTAATATTGTTTAATAATATCAGGGACATAGGAAAAATTTACTGATTAATTGCATATTCACGTTAAAGGGGAGATGACCTGCACCTCAGATAAACATAAAGCCATTTCTAGCCTTTGAACAGCCTGTTCAGTTGGGCAGTAATAGTCTAAACCCTGTGTTGTGCACATACAGAAAGTTAAACAATAAGGACGTGCACATGCACTGTACTGGTATATTCTCAGCTGAGGACAGGGTTCTCCTTCAGTCAAAGTAGCAGAATAATTATTTCACTCTTAAAAATGAAAGATATGATGCAATAAAATAACTACTTTATTGTTAAAAATTAAGGAGTCAATGTATACATAACATGATTAAAAACAAAATTGGTTTCAACTAACCAGGGAAAATACACAGAATATAGGATCTCTTTTTTCTGCATGTGTGCCAGACCACTGTCCAATACAGACACAGATGGTAGCACTTTTACATATTTTTATAGTTAAGTCACCATAATAAAAAAACTACCACCACATGTAGGCGGGTGTATGCATTTGTGTAATCAGCTCAGAGTAAAGCTAATAATTTTCCATACACTTACCTATTTTCAGTAAAGGCATGCAGCTGGATTACATCATTGACATAAAAAGAAAAGGAACAATGAACGGGAAAACTGGAAACATCTAGACCTGACAGGACCCACT
Organism: Chlamydotis macqueenii; assembly: GCF_036417535.1. Lineage (NCBI taxonomy): Eukaryota > Metazoa > Chordata > Aves > Otidiformes > Otididae > Chlamydotis > Chlamydotis macqueenii. Next base: position 22,747,987 of record NC_141562.1, read on the forward strand.
GAAATCAACAGGAAACGTCTCCTTGGTTTCTCATTATCTTTTGACTTGAATATTTTAAAATTTAATTCAGTCAGTATTTTTATACTGAGAGCAGTCAACAGAGAATCTTTTTTCATATATGCCTTGTTATGAAATTGCCACTATTTATTTTGGAGTGGAAATAACAATCATAAGCTATGTATTTTTCAGCCTGAGGCCAGTTTGCTACAAAGCCCTTTTATATACAATTACAATTTGAATTTAACCCAGAATTTTAACTAGGTAGAAAAATATGCTTCCATTAGAAGCATATCAAGATCATGCTTAGAGTTTTACACTTGCTGCCTCTTAGCTTTCAAGAATATAAAATAGGTTTTATTCTAAATTATTTGCAACCTGCCTACTTTGAGGACCACTTTCCCTGCACTGTAAAGTTATGTCACATGTCCTGAAGAGAGATCTCCACACCTGCTACTCTGTAAGGCTTCTTCATGGGAATTTTTCAGTAATTTCCACACTTACTCTAAATAATATTTAAGTTCATTTGATCTTTTGGACAACACCCATTTTTCCAGTAGGGCAGATGAAGAAGGCAGGACTGTAAGCACCAGTTGACCACGACCAATTAAAGTTTCATGGGGAAGAAATCTTAGTTGCTGGACTACACTGAGAAAGGAACTTCCCTGGAAGTCCTCTTTACTTTAGCTGATGGTGTCATATTAAAAATATCTTTAAAACATGGAAAAGATATCCAAAATAGTGGATGGGTATAATTTTGGCTAGGATAATCTGAAACAGAAAGAGGTTAGATTGTAAGAGCACAATCTGCTCACAATAAACGTCAGTGCCATTGAATAGCCACTGAATAAGCTTACAGTGGATAAAATAGGTGTAAAGTACAGTAGGTGTGTGCTCTATTGCACACCTCTGCTGCAATAGTTACGTTAGATGCACGAGGAAGTGTGATCTTTCACCACCACAGCTACAGAAGCAGAAGCACTTGCTCTAGATGCAGCTATTAGCAGACCACGACAGTTTTGGTGGTGCAGTTTATTTTGCTTTCCCAGGATTGTCTCCTTGTATATCCTAGGCAAGATCTATAGGGAAAGGCACGATTTATCAGAGCAGCTAAACACATCAGGCCAGCATTAGCTAAACATAGACATTCGTCAACATTAGGCTAGCAAACTCTCTGTCAGGACCTGAAAAAAAAGAACAAACTGCCTGAAACTCTGTATACTTCTGTAGCTTTCACCCTTACATGGTAACTCATACTGTTATACGACATAAAATGATCAAGCAATATAATTTTAGAACAATATGATTTTTGAAAATGGCAGAAATATTAGGCAGTTTTTGCTATCTGTGTAGCTGCAGTCACATAGGCTAGACTGCATATGTAATCTATTAATCCTTAGAGAGAACTGGTAGTTTTAGGATTGTCAGGAAAATTTATTATTCTGTTTGTTAACGTTAGCCTAGCATATCTGTGGTAATTAAGAGGGATGGTAGAACAAAGACAGGTCTTGAGGATGGAGTGTAAAACAGGTCCTGAGTCAATAATTTGGAAATAAAGATGATCAAGGAACACCGTGACCTGTTCTCAGGACAACAGATAGAGATTTTTAAGGAAAGCTCAACGAGTGGATTTGAGGAGGAGGTGCTCTTGATGACCCCTGCAACCACCAGATGACCCTCGACTCAAAAAACTGAGCATGTGCAAGCGGGTGGGGAATATGATAATAATTTCTAGGAAAACTAATGACTATGTATCAATATTCTGGGAATTGTTGATAATTATGTATGAAATTACTGAATATATACTGTCTGGATTTTTAGACCAGCATGCATGCTAGGTGGAAGAATCCTCCGTGCATCCGGTGCCACAATAAAGAATGCCTGCTTCTTAATGCTACATTGATATTAAAAGAGTTTGATTCCCAATTTTGTTAACAATAAAACATGCCTACAACTTGTGTTAACAATAAAGGCAGAAGCATTTCTACTATACATACAATTTAAGAGACTGACTCCAATTTACAGCCTCTAAATCCCCCAGTTACTTTAGAGAGGGAGGAGATAGATCATCAAGAGGCATTCATCTGGCAGTGCGCTTTCTGCCAGCCACAACGGTATTACTCTCTCTGTTGCACTGTCAACAGCAACACGGCGGAAGTTAAGATTTAAGATTTCATCATTTATTCTGTCCTTTTTCTTTTCGGCCTGGTCCTGACTTTTACATACACTAGGAAATGGAAAAAAACAGACTGTCTCAAACTAGAATCCCATGAGGACAAAGATATTCTTCATTTTCACAGGAGTTAACATACTGTGTTAAAATTAGGCTCCCACACAGTTCTAAATCCAACCAGTTAATTTAGATGAAAACTTCCAACTGCCTTGCTCCAACCAGGATTAGTTAACTTGAGAGACAGTTCTGTGTCTAAACTGAGGCCAGAAGTGTGGGTGTACTGGAAGCAGACACGAATGTTTTAAACTGGGTATCTCAGGTACTGGTAGCGTCTCTATAGCAGCACAGACCTCAGTGGAAACCAGCAGCTGCATGTCTCCCCAAATTCCCTAATAGATTTTGTTGACCATATGGAGTAGCGCACTGCTAACAGCTAATTTGACCAAAGCTGACGAGTTTAAAGTTACTTCTGATACATCTCCAGTCCCATCTTTGGGTGCTGAAATAACCTTAGCTAACTTGTCAGGTCACATCTTTCTAGCTTTTTAGGACAGAAAGAGGGTGTGAACTTCCAGCTGTGAGATACTACCTGTAATAAAAGGCAAGCAGTGGGGAAGTGTGAGATGGTATCTGCCTGGGCTAAAATTAGGCACTAAATGTAGCATTTTTCTTTCTTTCTTTTTTTTTTTTTTTAAAGTTTTGGGAAATAAGACATAGGAAACTAGATACATCTGAAGAAAGCACATTACTAGAACTGCAAACAGTGGGTTTTTTTCGGGTGGGTTTTTTTGGCCTAGGAAGGAATTAAAGCAGCGAGCCACAACCGCGACTTCACCACAGGGAAATCTAGGAAAAGAAAAAAAAAAATCCTTAGAAAACCAAATACATGGAGCTATAACAGAAGTTCAGCTCTATGCAGCATTTACACCTCGTAAACCCATCCTGCAAGGAGAGTCCTGCCCCCGAGGCCGCAGACCTCTCGTGGCAGGCGAGTGGCGGCGGGCAGCCCCCCGAGGGGGAGCTCCGCAGGGTGAATTCTCTCCCCAGGGGAAGATTTTGACACCCGCTGCACCGGGAGCTCTGCAATCTCTGCCACTCAGAACGGCACCGCACCCACTGTACTCAAATTACGAGGCGCCTAATTACCTTTTGTCTTGGCTCTCGCCGGCAGGGACGCGGAGCCCGGCCACCAGGAAGCGGGCGGGCCGCTCCCTCCGCGCCGGGCCGCAAGACGGTCCCTTCGCGGGCGCAACCCAGCCCAGCAGCGGCGGGGCCGCCCCGGTGCCCTTCCCGCCGCAGCCCCGTCCGCCTCCGCCGGGCGCGGCTCCCCGGCCCCCCCGCCGCGACAAGTGTCGCCCCGGCTCCCCGCCCAGCCACCCACCCCCTCCGCCGCCTCCGCCTCCTCCCAGAGGCCCCCTGCCCCCTCCCCAGCCGCAGCCCCCGCCCTCCCGGCAGCAGAGGCAGCCTCCCGCACCCGCAGGTACCGGCCTCGCTAGGCCCGGCGCGGTGGCCGCGGCCCCGCCGGGCGAGGAGGGCGGACGGAACCCCGAGGGCGCCGGGGAGGGATTGGCCAGGCGGCAAGGGGAGGCGGGCGGAGAAGATGGCGCCGAGGAGCGGCGCGTGTTGAGGCGAGCGGAGCCGGGCCGGGGAGGGCGGCAGCGGCGGGGAGAGGCCGGGCGCTGGCAGTGGGGCCGGGATATGCGGCAGTGGCTTCTTCCTGTGCTGAGGCGGGCTCTGCTGGGCTTAGCGCGCCCCTGGGCCGCCCCGGCCTCCCGGTTTTTCCCTCAGTGCCGGCGGCACAGCTTTCTCGGGTAAGGGTGCGTGTGCGGCGGGAGCCGGGACAGGCCCCTGGGTCCCGGCACTGTGTGATGGGGCCGTGAGGTCGGAGATCCGCTCCTGTCCCCCGCTGTGTTGTGTAAGAGGCGGCGGCGCGGCCGGGGCGGGGGCACCTTGTACGGCCAGGGGAGCGCCCGCCCTGCCCCGAGTGCAGCTTCACCCCCGCGTCCGTGGGGAGCCCGGGGCAGCTCGGGCAGCGGCCGCGGAAACAGGGGGCTGGCGGCGAGGACCTCTCGGGGAAGAGGTGGGGGAGCTGGAGGTGGCGGACCCGTGTGTGCCGGGGAGGCCTCCGCAGTGCCGTGTCCTGCCCGGGAGAGCCCGGTGCGCCGCGGGGTGCCGCGCTCGTGTGTCTCCAGCTGCAGCTCCGTTGAGAAGGCAGGCTTGGTCGTCAGCCGTACGGCTATGGCGCGGCTTTAGTTGCCCAGTGGGATTGCTTTGTTGGGTGTTTTTCCCCCTCCCCTCAAGAAAAACCCCGAAATTTTCATGTTGCTAACTTGCCGTGTCTTCCCAAGCCATAAACATTTTAAAAAGTTTAGATTCTTTTAAAAAAGAAACTGCTGTCAGAGTTATCCAGAGTTGATGGGAGCGGCTTCTTCAGTTTGTGGTGAGCTGTCTAGTACGGGCGTTGTGTGGGTCTTGTTTTCGTGTGTGTGTGTTACCGGTTCCAGTGGAGACAGTAAGTAACTCCGGTCGAGGGAGGAGCGGGCGGGAGGCTTGGCACGGCTCGCTTCAGGGGCAAATCAAACTGCGTAACAGCTCGGCAAAGTTTTTCCAGAAAGGGAGCTGGGTAAGGAGAAGAGACTAAGTTGTTTTCTTTCTTTCTTTGACACTGTATCTGTTATCTTAACAGCAAAACCTGTATTTAACACTGCGAACGTAAGAGACGTCAAAAGTAGCATCTTTCAGGGGGGGAAAAGTGAGTTGTGATGACTCATGCTGTCAACGCTCATGTGTCAAAATTCAGATGCGCTGTTATTATTTATAATTGCTATGTATGCTTCAGTATTGCAAAGGTAATCCACAGTGTGTATTTGGAGCCAGTGCTTTTCTCAGCACTGTCGTTTCTCCTGCTAGATTACTGCTCTTTAAGCATGTGCATATATGCACTGTTTGGGCTTAACTTTATATATGTGAGTAGGCCTGTTGTGTTTTCATACTGCCTACAACCATGATTTAATCATCTGTGAATTAGGATTTACATAAATAATAATGAAATGAAGGCAGGCGTAGTGCTTTCACATGTTTTTTTAAGATGGCAAACATGTAAAAATTACAAATTCAATTACATGTTCCTTGTTTCCATTTCTGAATTTTGTTCATACTTTTTTCAGCTTTAACTTTTTCTTTTCATATAATTTTTAACCTTCATCTGCAGATCAAGTGGCAAGATCATTTCTCAGTTAGAACTTCTTACCTCTTCCTTTTCAACTTCATGTACAGCATTGAAATTGTCTATTTTACTTGGGAAGTCCCTATAAGGGTTCATATTTGCATGTTTGCAAGCTTTTTTGCTCCCTTTCTCCTTTCTGTCTTCAGCTGCTTGTCAGGCTATGGCTTAGTCCCTTAGATGAAGTGGTACCTTTGGGAATTTGATCGAAGTGTCAAGGATATAACTTATTTTGCACATGAATACAAAAGTAGTTCCCTACCCTGTTAGGTCCAGAAGAAGAAAGAGGGAAAGGACAAAAAGTTCATTACTTCCAGTGTTTCACTGAACTGGAAGGTGTTAGGCTCCTAGCTAGGGGTCGTTGCGGGTTATGTTAGATGTAATTTACTAAAAATACTGTCAGACCATTTGAGAGATCACATGTTGGGTTGATATGTTTGATATATTAATTCTGTTGTATTAGATGCTTTCATAATGATTTCGATATATCGATCTTTTCACAAGATAGGAGTCAAAAAGTGTGTAATAAAAAAATGTCTGTAGAAGAATTGATTTAATTGGTTTTGTGTCTAGTGAAGTATTTCGATATGCATGGTCTGCCAGTGAGCATCCTTATGTTCTCAGCTTTTATGGTGTCTGTAAGTTGATAAAATATGCTTGCGAGATAGGACTGTCTGTATATGCGTAATAAGGTGGTTTTCGGTGGAGCTTGTTTGCAAGTTGGTTCGCTATAGCTTTCTGTTTAGATCTGACCTGCAACTTGTTTTTGGGAGGTGTCAGAACTATAGCTTACCTGAAAAATTGAAATGGGAGAAAATGCTCTAGAGTTGAGAACTTACTTAGAACATTAATTGTAGAACTAAATTGAATTGTCGAGAATCATAGAAACTGAAACACAAAATAGGTGAACAGCTAGGACTTCCTTTGTTGAAACACACCGCTGACTCTTGTGAACTGCTCTTTGTTACAGGTCTGTTGGTTATGTCAAAGCTCTGGTGTTAGGTAAGCAATTGCTTTTAATGTGAGATTACAGTACTTTTCATGATTCAGAATCCTAAAGTTCTTTCTGTTTTTGTTGCTGGATCAGATTTTCTTGACAGTTCTCTCATCTTTCTGTGTCTTTCTTGTTGTTATGCAGTATAATTAAAGTTTTAGTCTCATCTTGTTTTTTTAATTCAGACCTCACAAGTTTTTCTTTTTGAGGGTATGAGACAGATGGTAGCATAAAGTGTTAAGTGAGTTGGCTTTACAAAGAGTCTTGGGCAATCTGATGTGCTACTTGCAGTTAAAATGTATGAAATACACATCAAAATACAGAATAAAGCACAGAGGTCTCTCCTGTAGCATCGAGTTTTATGTTTCCTAACGTATGCAGGCCCGTGCACTAGACAGCACTGCTGCACTGTGGTGGTGGACCAAGCCCTGCAGCAGTAGGGTGGTGGAAAAATGTCAAGGAGGGAGGAAGAGAGGGTGAGAACTTCTGGCTTGCAGCTATTTGATGCATAAAGCAATTAATTGAATTTATGAGTACATTTCTGAAGAAAATGAGTAAAATACACTTTCAAGCAGCTGGTCGCATAACACAGAAACTAGACGTATCAGTCTTGTTCTTAGCAGGCAGTTTGAGACTGATAAAAATAACAATGCAAGCTGAAATACCGTGCCAGGTTTGTGAAATAATTCTGAAGATCGTATGTCATAATATAATCTAAAGATTAAAACCAGAGAATTTTACTTAAATCTTTAAAAGAACCAATCTTTCAGATAATGAATAGCTTCAAAACCCTTTTGGAATTTGCTTAATTTTCAGCAATCTTATAAAAAATTGAAGCAAAGAGATGCTGAGGAAAGATTAATTTCAATTGTTTTCTGTTTCTGGTGAACCTGGATAAAACTTATTTATCCTGGTGTGTGTGTTTTGATTAACTGGTTGGGAAAATTTTTGAAGAGATAGGAAAAGTAAGCTGATGTGATTTAGGAATCTTTAAAAACTTGTTACTGTTTTTTTTTTTTCTATGTCTGTAATCAGATTGTATAAAGTTCTGCCTTTTTGTTTGACTTTTTTATCCAGTGCTTTGGAAAATGTGGAATGGTAAGTTAAGGAATGTGGTTTTAGGGCAGTAAATTAGCTTTATGGTGTCTTGATTGTATATCCTATCCTGTTTGACCAACACAAGACTGTTGAAAACACACATAATTTTGCTGCTCAGGCCAGTTACTCAGCTGGGGCTTGATCTTACATGTGAAGCTACCAGGGCCCTTGTTTTTGCCAAGTTTGTGTGTGGTATTGTCTCGTTAATGTTACTGGTAATTCTTGTACACTGGTGTGTAACACCAGTTTCTGCTCTCACATTGGCAGTGAAACCTGTTGCAGACCAGGTTTTACTGCTGTGATCTAGAAGCTGTAGAAGATGGACCCTTCTGGGAATGAGAGCATGGCAGGCATCTGCCCTGGCCACCGTCCCCATTCCCCACCGGGGAGTTTTCCGAGTCAGTTACAGACTTGGCAGAAAGCTACAGACCGAGGTTGTGAAAATGCTTTAATTGTAGTGAGACTTCAGAATTTCTTCAAAATGAACTACATAACAAAACCTTATAAATATTCATAATCTTCAGAAATGCCCGATTTGGCATGATTAGTTGTTCTTAATAACTTGGTAGCACTGATTAAATCATTGTAGGTCTTTGTAGTTGGAGCTTTTGTGTATGAAGTAATATGCTGAATTCCTGATGAGTTTAAAAGTGATATAACATTAACATTTTGAACAGTTTATCTACTTATGCAGTCTGTCTGCCTGTATATGCAATCAGATTTATTTAGATCAGCATCAGGAATGTGTTGGGATCTTATACATTCTCTAGCTTTGTGACAAGTAAATTCACAGAAGATTGATGCTTTATAGATGTTGAATAATGTGAACTGTTTTAATCTCTAAATATGTAAAGGAAGGATTGCTAAGTTTGTCTTTTGGTGAACCTGTAACGTGAAAGAGTTATAGATAGTCTCCTGAAGTATCCTTTTTGGTAATGGTCACCTAAGTTGATTTAATTTGTTGCATGGGTTTGGTTTTGTTGGTTTTGGTTGTTTTTTTTTTTTTTTTTTTTTGAGATTGCTCTTTCTCTGCTCCATTGTTTTTATTACGTTCTTGGTAACAACTCAGTAAAAACATTTGTCTGATTTTGGGAAAAAACCTGTACTGCCTACAGTTTAGTCTAAAAAATAATTTTTAAATATAGCATACAAGTGAATCGATAAGTTGAGAGGAGGTAGTTTGTTGGTTGACTTACTGATAGTGTCACTGTTACACATGCAAGGATGTCATAATGCCATGACATTCTACTGCTGTTGTGAGGAGAGGTGAGTGCAAGAGACGAAGAGGAGGGGTGAAGGCCTGTGGAAGAATGGAGGTTTATTTTATTGTTGCAAAGCCATGAGCTTCCAACTGAAGAAGTTCCTGGGCTCCTCCAGAGTGCTCAGTTTAGTGTTATCGTAAGAGAAGTGAGGAAACTCTGTCTGGTAGCTCTGCAGCACTGGGCCTCCTGCCGAAGCACACAGCACTTCTTTCACTCCAGGTGTTGGCAGCTGAAGGAATCTTCATGTAAGTAACTAAGAAGTGTAAACCAGAATGGGTTAGTAAATAATACAGAGAACACATTATCAGTGGTAGCTCCTTGCAGGACAGAGCAGAGAGAGGTTTTGGCTCAACAAAGGTTTTACTTTACTCTGGTAAATGGTAGGCAATTAAGTTTGTAATTAAAAAAGAAAAAAAACACAGAAAAGAAATGGATATAAATAAAATACGGAGCTTGGAACAGGTGCAAAAGATGAGAATGAACATTACTGTGGTTTTTGTATCGTTTCAAAGACACAGAACTTGAATAACAATCGTATTGCAGTCAGCGCAATGTATCAAGTGTATCAAAAAGACAGATGAAACATGAGTTGAAAATGAGAAACAATTCGCATCCTAGTATATACAAGTGTAAACTTAAAGTGAGTATGTTGCAGTATCCACAGATGTGTCCATACAAGTAAATTGGATTCAGTTGCATAGAAGCTGCAAGGAAACCCCAAATTTTAAGGCAACTGGCATAAACTGAAAGGAGGCATCAAAATCTGCTGAGTTGATAACTGTTTGTTGCCATTCTTCTGGTTACTTCAAGCTGATTAGTATTTATAGCTGTTCATCTGGCTCAGACCTATGTACCAGCATTTGACTTAAATATGTGCAGCCTGTCAGGGCAAAAAATTGTTGAAAAGCACTTTGGATTTTGTGCTTTGGGGGTCACATTTTTATTAGCTAGTTACATTCTTGCGTTGAAGTAACCCTCAGGAGCTTCTGTTAATTGGTTTTCAAATATGGTCCTTTAATTGTTCAAACATTGAACTTAGATTTGACTACACTGGCTAATGTTTAATTAAAGTGAGTTTACTAAAATAACTTTGAAATATTAAAATAGTTAGGCAGAATCATATATCACTTAATCGCATTCTGTAACACTCTGCTTGCAGGTGGATCCTGGCATCCCCAGAGAGCCTCACTGGTTCTGAGGGACTGCCTGCCTGGAAATGATTACAAAATGAGGCCTTGAAGAATAGAATATTATTTTACTTTTAAGTTCTATAGTTTAAAATTCAGCACTTGTTTTAACTGGTGCTTTTCTTGCACAAGTGAAGTAATTTTGTTGAGGAGGAAGAATGTTTAATATTTCCTAGTCGTTGAATAGGAACACTGCTCTCAGTTCAAACATGCCTGTTCTTTTCTCTTTTTCTTTCTAGCACTGTCACCTTGCCACCTGTAATTTTTGACCCAGTGAAAGAATTCCGAGTGCCACAGTAATACTTTCTATTTGTTCCTGCTATCTTTGCTTTATTGGGTCTTTCCCTGTTGCTTCTGTTTTGTGAAAGTAGTGTGAGAATATTTCTTTTAATGACATTTTTGTTAGGATATTAGCTCTGCAATAAATACAGTACCTAGTTTTTACATTAATTTCTTTGCTACTGACCATGAGCATTTGTTGCTTACTGTAATGATGGCATGGCAAGTAGATACAGCACATGTACTGCAGGACAGCATCTGAGCATGACTTCAGGAATTAAGCTACTTCTCAAAAAACTACAAGAAATATAGAATTATTTCTGTTTTCATTACTTTTTTTTTTCCTATGGTCAAAAGCAGTTCTATTGTCAAAAAGTGATTTGTCGTGTTCCAGGGTTCTTGTGTGAAAGAATGGAACATGATATTGTTATAAAGGAGTTGCACTTAGAGGACTTAAAAGTTGCACAGAAAAGCAGTCATGAGGGACTGTTTAATTTTATGTCTTTCAGTTTACTCCTTAAGAAAAAGTAATTTTATAAATACTCTATCTTAAGTGAAATTTTCTTTTCTAGCTAATGTATCATAGTAACATAGCAGCAGGAGGAATGGTACTTAAGCAGGTCTTGTCCTTTTGATGCACTGCCTTCCAGGATTATTGTGTAGTTGATCTACTCTTGATTTGATATGAATTTTGTAGTACTACAGCTTAGTTTGCAGGGAAATAATTGTGGGCTGATCACGCGAACCCATTTGAAGTTGAGGAGAACGTTGCATTCACAGTGCCCATTGAAATAACAATGAAGACGGAGGTACAAGTTTAAGTCCTTGGTTTGAAGGCTTAATTACTGATTTTGACCTTTTGAGAATTATAGGTTTTTCCTGTACTAAAATCCAACTACCAAACTGGAGGCAGCCTATGAAGGAAGCAGAAGTAGAGAATGATAATAAGACACAAGATATCAGTTGAAATCTCTTAAGATTTCACAGAAGCTGCGTAATTTGATGAATCACATTGGAAAGATGAGTCATCTGAACAAACAGTAAAGTTCTGTGACTTAATGACGTGGTGTAGAAATAACAAGGAGATATCAGATGACAAGGAAATTATATAACATTAAAAAAAAAAACTTGAGAAGTTTATAGTGCATCTTATGATAAGTAACTAGTATCTGAATGCAATGGAATATTTCAGCTGAAAATAAAGTGATAGGTGTTCCTTAGCAGAGGTGAAATCGAAAGATTCAGAGACCTCCTTGCTGTCCTACATACTTACGTTTGTCAATCCAATAGAATTGTGTGCAAGTGAAATACAATTAAGAACAGTTTAGTTACTGATTTTAATCTATGAAAAATACTATTTTACACAGTATCTTAAGTTTAGTAGAGTATTTCTACTTAGGACTCTGAACAAGGAAGCATTTTTAAATCGTAAGCATGGGTTATATCTGCTGCTGATGTAGAGAAACATAGATGTTGCAGTATTAGGAGTATCTTTTGGTTTTGAATGGTATCTGCATTTTTTCAGAGGAAGGAAGCCTGTAGATATGCCAAGCAGGATTAGCCTGAATACAAGGTTAAACTAGGGGATAAATGACAGGTTTAAATGAGAATGTAGAAATTTAAATTTGAATTCAGCATTTGATTTACTGTTTAGTGATTACATTTGACTGCACTTTTGCACTTTAAAAAAAAATAATTCATAGTGTGAGAACCATCTTTTACTAGTGGAAGTGTTTCCTTCTAAAATGCGTTGAGTGGCACATTTGTATTGTTTATGGCTTTTGTTTAGAGACATTGAGATTCTGATTATTCATTGATGTTTTCTGTACTTGGTGCTTCTATTTTTTATTTGAATTATAATTTCTGTTTGTAATTTTGCTTTCTTTCATATAAGGACGTGTTATATCCAAAATAACCTTTTTAATTCTTTCAAAAGTATTCAAAGATCTGATGTTTACTTCACTTTTTTTTTTTTAATAATAATATCTTCTCCAGTTTACCTATCTCCTTCCTCAAGCATAAATCCAGTCTTATACAAACTTTCACTCTGTCACAGGTAAAAATCTTAATTTTCTGTTTGTGAAACACTGTTTTTCACTGATTCTGCTGTAGACATTATGTTCATAAACTTTCTATTCTTAATACGCTGTTAATAATGAGCTCTTTGTCAGCCTCATTATAATCTGATGACTGTGCATCTGCTGGCTTCAAGTTGGCTGTCGTTTTTATACCATAGAATCACATGAATAAATGGGAAGGAGATAATCCAGAGGGTCAGTAGCTTGCAGAACAGCTTCCCATTTTGGGAATGATACAGTATTTTAGGAAGGAGATTTTATTAGCTGACTCCCTTTTTAATTTGTCATTTTAAGCTGTAAATAAAATATATAATTAGTTTTTATTTTCAGGATTTTTTTTGTTGTGTGTCTGGTAACATTTGAGTATGCAGTTCATTTGCTAGCTAGAGTGTTAGAACTGTACAGTCTTTCATGTTCCACATCATAGATGGTCTTAAAGCTGTTATGTAGTCTTAAAACTTGGATGAAGTTCCTTGAACTATGCAACCTGAAAATGGAGAAGTAAATACTGTGAAACTCCTTGGTACCTATGTGATACCAATAGGACCATACAAAATGTCTCATGCCTCTGTGTATGTGTTGTGGTGGGGAGTTAGACTCACGTCTGTTTTTTTTTGTAAGTGAAATTAGTTCAGCACCGACTAATGAAGCTTATTTAGTAAGTTACTTGGCAATACGGCAAGCAACACTTCACCACAGGAAAATGTTGAGTTTGGTTGGTATTGTATATTTATAACAGGCTCCGTTTTGAAACCCTTCCTGTAAAACAGAGTTAGAATTCAGTGGCTGTTACGTACAGGAACACACCGCATGATTGGCTCAGAGCATAGCGCTCTGATTTCCGGTTTCTGAGGTTTGCTTATTTGTGTGTGTGTGTGTAGTTTGTTGGAGGGGTGGGGAGTGGTGGTGCTTTTTTTGCACCACCCCCCCTTTTCTTTTTTTTTTTTTTTTTTTTTTTTTTTTTAACGTGCAGCCACGGTGTTCCACTCTACCTCCCCAAATAACCAAGTCTCAATGTCTCACCTTTTCACTTGGCATTTGATAAAACTATAGAATTGAATAACCAAAGTTTATAATTTCAGAATCACTTAGTTTCTTAGCATTTCAAAATTGTGCCGTTAAAGAAGCGTATTGCGTAGTATGTCTGTTAAACTAATAGCAGAAGTTTAAACGCGTGAGACAGTCTATTCCTGTTTATCCCAGCAATTCTGCAGTGTGTTTGTATTTTTATGGCAATATTGTAAATGATGTCACCCTTTCTTGCTTGAGTGTACAAACCTAGCGGTTTATTAGTAAAATTTTGTTTATTTGACAATCACAACGTCACAACATTCATAATATAACCCCCAATTCAGAGACATGAAATATTTTCCTGAAGCTTGAAAGTATACTTTAGATAGTGATGTATGCTTCAATTCATTTCATTTTCATTGTAATTGAATAAGGGGATATTTGTTCACTAAGTGTTTTTTAATTACCCTTAATATGAAACTTGAAACATTCAATTATGTGATCTGTAGTTTTATCATGTTGCTTGGTCTTCGGGGTTTTTTTTTTGTTTGTTTTAACAGCAGTATCTCTGCTGTCAGTATTTTCCAATAGTCTCTAACATAATATTAAAATATTAGCAGAGCTGAAGTAAAAATAGTAAGAGAAATTTAATCTGTTTTCTTTAAGGTTTCACAAAGAGACAGACAACAAAATGAACAACCCAGCTATTAAGAGAATAACAAATGAAATTATCAAATCACCTGAAGATAAACGAGAATATCGTGGACTCGAACTGGCAAATGGCATTAAAGCTCTTCTCATTAGTGACCCCACCACAGATAAGTCTTCAGCAGCACTTGATGTGCACATAGGTATTTAATGCATGTTGCGTTCATTATGTCATTAATAAAGTGCTTTAAGTTTTGGTATCTTAATTGCAAATAAACTGACAGGAGCGATATCTGGTTGGCAGCCTAGCCTTTTATTGTAATTTAGAATTTAATTCTTTAACACATCAAGTTGAAAATTATTAGCGCTAATTAAGTTTTCTTATTGTACTCTATGTTTACTCAAGTGTAGCTCAGTCAGTAGAAAGACCTCTTCTAACCATTAAGTTTCATGTTATGAAAGATCTTCTGTAAGCAGAAAAGGGGCGGGTGTGAGTGCAATTATCTCAGAGAGCTCCATCTGTCATGTCAGACTTTTTTTTTTTTTTCCTGTCTCTTTTTTTTTTTTTTCTTTTCCCTCCATGGTAAGTTGTTGATGTGTAGAGGTGAGAAAATATTGTAGTGCTGGAGGAGTTGGAGAGGCACTCCCTAACTCCAATGATACTTAAGTGTACAAGCAGAAATACTGGAAATAGAAAGGGAAGGCAGTTACTTTGGCTCTTTGGAATAATTGAAGCCTTTTCTTATGTCTGAGGTACTTCTCAAGCTTGTGTAGTTTCTGGGTTGCTTGGGAAGTGTAATGCACACACACATAAGCTAAGCATACTCTTGCTGTGTTTGTAGTTGGGAGTTCTTGCTGCTATTGGTGTTAGGACAGAAGTAGTAGAGTAATTCTGAAAACTTCTGCCCTTTTTTATTATGGAGATAGCTGTCACAAATCATGATCTGGTTCAGAGGATCCCTGAAGTGTGGTTTTGTTAGGTACTATGACAGTAATAGCCAACTGCAGCATCCAGTTCCTGCACATGTGCTGGAGGAGATGTCTGTTGCCTTCATCTCTACTCTCCCATTGCACATTGTTGCACACTCCAAAGCAGGACTGCCAAACTCAAACTCCCACGTTTCTGGCATCCATTCCTGCACATCATTGTTGTCTTAATTTATCTGCCTTCATACCTACTAGCTGATCATCAATAGCTGCTTGTGTTCAGGCAATTACAGGCTATCACTCGTCCTATAAACCACAGGATAAATACCTCCTTAGTTGTGGTTGGCAACTGCTGCCTTTTAACACAGTGTGGTTACTAAAGTCAAGGTATAGAAATCAGAACATTGTGATCTGCCGTGTCTTTACAGATTGAGTCATGGACTTCAATTGAAAAATTGTCTCTATAAGGCAATGCAGGCTGATCTGGAGAGGCAGTTTGAGACACTAATTGGTTCGATTACTCATTCTAATTTTTTAAAATTTTTTTTAAGATTGTGTGTAGTTCATTATAGCTGCACAAGCATCTGCTTACGTCTACAGAGTTGATACAATTGCCTGTAATTGTATATATAAAAATATGTATATAATACTGTAATATAAGGGCAAGAAGGAACTACACCGGTGGTGGAAGCAGGGACAGGTATCTTGGGAAGAGTGTAGGGATGCTTCCTGGTTGTGTAGGAATAGGGTCAGGAAGGCCAAGGCACGACTGGGGCTGAGCTGGACAAGGGACGCAAGGAATAATAAGAAGGGCTTCTACAAGTATGTCAGCCAGAAGACATCAAAGAAAGTATACGTCCCTCAGTGAGCAAGAAGGTGAACTACTAACAGTTGATCAGGAGAAGGCTGAGGTACTGAACAACTTTTTTGCCTCAATCTGCACGGATAACCCCTCTTCCCACACCTCTTGAGTGGATGGACTGCAGGACAGGGAATGGGGGAGCAAAGTCCCTCCCACTGTAAGAGAAGATCAGGTTCATGGCCACCTGAGGAACCTGAATATACATAAGTCCATGGGACCTGATGAAATGCATCCCAGAGTCCTGAGGGAACTGGCTGATGTAGTTGCCAAGCCACTCTTTGTGATTCTTGAAAAGTCATGCCAGGTGAAGTCCCTGCTGACTGGAAGAAGGGAAACGTTGCACCCATTTTTAAAAAGGATAAAAAGGAGGATCCTGGGAACTACTGACCTGTCAGTCTCACCTCTGTGCCTGGGAAGATCGTGGAATAGATCCTCCTAGAAGCTATGCTGAGGCACATAGTGGACAAGGAGGTAATTTGAGACAGCCAGCATGGCTTCACCAAGAGCAAGTCCTGCCTGACCAACCTAGTGGCCTTCTATGATGGAGAGACTACATCAGTGGACAAGGGAAGAGCTATCTGGACTTCTGTAAGGCCACTGACACAGTACCCCACAACATCCTTCTCTCTGAATTGGAGAGATACAGATTCGATGGATGGACTCTTTGGTGGATGAGGAATTGGTGGGATAGTCACATCCAGAGGGTAGTGGTCAACAGCTCAATGTCCAGATGGAGGTTGGTGACAAGCGGTGTCCCTCAGGGGTCCATACTGGGTCCAGTACTGTTTAATGGTGCACCCTCAGCAAGTTTGCAGACTACACCAAGCTCAGTGGTGCAGTCGACACGCCTGAGGGACGGGATGCCATCTTGAGGGACCTGGACAAACTCAGAAGTGGGCCCGTGTGAACCTCATGAGGTTTAACAAGGCCAAGTGCGAGGTCCTGCAGCTGGGTTGGGGAAACCCCCGGTATCAGTACAGGCTAGAGGATTAAGAGATTGAGTGCAGCCCTACCGAGAAAGACTTTGGAGTACTGGTGGATGAAAAGTTGGACATGAGCTATCAATGTGCGCTTGCAGCCCAGAAGGCAAACTGCATCCTGGGCTGCATCAAAAGAAGTGTGGCCAGCAGGTTGAGGGAGGTGATTCTGCCCCTCTACTCCACTCTTGTGAGACCCCACCTGGAGTACTGCATCCAGCTCTGAAGCCTTCAGCACAGGAAAGACATGGACCTCTTGGAGGGGGGGTCTAGAGGAGGGCCACAAAAATTATCAGAGAGCTGGAGCACCTCTTCTGTGAAGAAAGGCTGAGAGAGTTGGGGTTTTTCAGCCTGGAGAAGAGAAGGCTCTGGGAAGACCTTATAGTGGTCTTTCGGTACTTAAAGGGAGCTTATGAGAAAAATGGGGAGAAACTTTTTAGCAGTGCCTGTAGCAATAGGAAAAGGGGTAATGATTTTAAACTAAAAGAGGGTAGATTTAGACTAGTCATAAGGAAGAAGTTGTTTATGATGAGGCTGGTGAAGCACTGGAAGAGGTTGCCCAGACAGGTGGTAGATGCAGCATCACTGGAGATGTTCAAGACCAGATTGGACGGGGCTCTGAGCAACCTGATCTAGTGGAAGGTGTCCCTACTCCTTGTGGGGGGGTTGGACTAGGTGAACTCTAAGGGTCTCTTCCAACCTAAACCATTCTGTGATTCTGTGGTAAAGCATTTTAAAAGACAGTGTTTTAGTATTACTTTTTGTGAATGGTTACGTGAAATTTTTCCTCCTGCAGGATCCTTGTCTGATCCCCCCAACATTGCTGGGCTTAGTCATTTTTGTGAGCACATGCTGTTCCTGGGAACCAAGAAATATCCAAAAGAGAATGAGTATAGCCAATTTCTTAGTGAGCATGCTGGGAGCTCAAATGCTTTCACGAGTGGAGAACATACCAACTATTACTTCGATGTGTCACATGAACATCTAGAAGGTGCACTAGACAGGTAAACGCTTGTTCTTGTTGTTATATAGATCCTATTTGACATTGCGTATAAGTTTTTTTTGGTAGTTTTGCCATTATGATATTAAAGAGTTGAGAGCACTGTCTTCTGTTAATGATACCAGATATTTTTCAGTTCAAAAATTTTGCTCAGATTTTTTCAACTAGCAGAATTCTTTACTGAAGGAGAATTTGTGAAGTTTAAAGGTGGTGTTTACACTGAATATTTTTGGAAATATGGGGCACAGAATATGATCATGAACTTAGGTGTTGTGCAGATACTCTGACTGTATAATCAAATACTATGCTTCCCATAGGATCCTTATTTCATTGATAGCAAAAGAAGGGAGAAATATAGAAATACATTAGGATGCCTTTTACTAAACGGAACTCACTGAAATCTCTGCCTTTTGTGGGAGGGGACGGAAATTGAAAGGTGTGTAGTCAGTGAGGTGAAGAGTGGATTTTCCCTGTATGTAACAAGACTGATTTGATTTGTGAGATTAAGAGCCTCTTGCAGCTAAACTTTAGAAATTTTCAGTGTATGAATCATGATGCAAAGTCCTTGATCCTTGTAGTACCTCATGTGATGAATATGTTGTGGTCTACATTTATGGGTAAAGAAATTGAGAAATAGTGAATCAGTGTCAAAACAGTTACAGAATTTGTAAGTTTGCATTTAAAAAAGAACCTATTAAGCTATTTTCAGGAGGTACCAAGCTTCATACTTTTCTGTTACCATTTAAGTGCAGTGATCTTGACCTGAATTAAAATTTTTCTGTTTAGATTTGCCCAGTTTTTCCTGTGCCCTTTGTTTGATGAAAGCTGCAAAGACAGGGAAGTGAATGCTGTTGATTCTGAGCATGAAAAGAATCTGATGAATGATGCCTGGAGGTTGTTTCAGTTGGAGAAGGCTACTGGAAACCCCAATCATCCCTTCAGTAAATTTGGAACAGGTTTGTCAGAATATAATTACCCATCCATTGGAGTCCTGTGTAACATACATAGTATTATTGTTTATTTTAAATTGTTAAAGACAGACTGAAACAATTATCTTTTTTTCTTCTCCATACATGTTTATTATGGTGCTTTATCACATTTTCCACATCATAGACCAAACAGAGCTAGACAAAAACATAGGAAACAGAGTGATCCAGGGATTCCAGTATGGTGATGAAGTATCCTTTATGATTCTGATAATTACTGCAGTGAATGCTGTTTTCCAATTACTGGATTTGTCGTAATTTGGTACTGTTTAGTCTTTGTACGTAACAAAGTGAATGAACTGTGTTTAAATTGTTGTTAGCCACATGCTCTTTTTGCTAACTAGCATTGCATTAGGGCTACATGAGAGTGACTAGGTCAAATCAGAAAGCTCAGCAAAGAACCATAAAAATTACTGAGTAAGAATATGAAAACAAAACCTTAAGCATAAAACACAACAGTAGTAAATGATTAAATGAAACAGTCTTGGATAAATCCCAGTCTTATGGCTCTAGGGTTTTTTTCCGGGCTTTATTATTCACAGAATGCTTAGTAATAATTTAAAACGCCTAAAACCTCAATTTAAAAACCAATAAAGTAAGATACCATAGTTTTGGTCAAACCCTCAAATGTCTGATGCTTTGGCAGAAGTTTGAATGATTTTTTTTTTTTTTTTTCATAGAAATTATTTTCTACATGAATTTATTTCTGAAACTGTCAAAGTAACAGCTATTAATTAATCCATTGCACTGTTTAATCCTTGCACATGAATATGTTTTGTGGCTGGGTCAGTGTGCTGGATGAATACTTGATGCAAATATTGGGTAGGATGATGGGAGGGCAGATAAAGGGCTTTAAGGACCTGTTTCTTCCTCTGTCTCAAGAAAGAGAAGAATATTTTTGCACCTATTGATAGAGGGCATAGTTGAGGGGCTGGTAGCCAGCCTTTCTTGCCTTATTCTTTCTCCTCATCCCTTGCTCTCTTCTGTACCTGGTCTGGTTGTGACTTAAGGGATTTACTGATGTCAAAGTTAACAGAATATTTGTTTGTGATTCTGGTCTGTAGATTCTATTGACCGTTTTCTGTGTCCATGTACTAATGGGAAGCAGAGTTGATGAAAATCAAGTGTGCTCTTCGTAGACTCTGATTTTTCTATTGTTTCAAGTTCTTACCTTTACTAAACATGAGTTTGCTTTGACTATCAATGTGGCGTATGTCCTTAAAGTAAATTATTGAAAGCTTGATGTTGTTGTAAAGATTGCACTGATTAACAGGAGGATAAAATTAATGGACAAAGTTTGGTATCTTCTGCTTATGGGCTTATTCAGGGAGAGTTGTAGTTCCCTTCCTCTCTAGTCCTATTCCTCTACTGCAGCAACAGCTCAGTTATTTGTGAAGCAGAAGGTGAACAGTCACAATTTACAAATCATGTTTGTAAACTGGTAATTATTTATTTCATTTAATGTACTAGGCTATAATTTGTGGCAGACAATGCCACAAATAATTTCACACAGTGATTCCTATGACAGGAATGTGTATATGGGAGTAAAACCTACTCCAAATGTGCCAAAGAAAAACCTTTTTTTTTAAATTCTGAATTAGAGCCTGGGCTTACTTGATTTGCTTTGAAGTAACCCATTCAAATGAAAAAGATGAATTTGTAAGATTAAAACATCCTCCTTTAGGAATGTACAGATTGAGAGTTGAAGTATTTATTGTCTCCGATAAGATGAGACAGTATTGATCCAGTTTACTTATGCATAGTAATAATTTTTAAAATTACCATCTGTCTCAAGGAAAGCAGATATAGTAATTTGTATTTTTCTTTTTGATTTGTAAATTCATAAAGATGAAATGTTGTTAACTTTTTTCTTATGTTACAGGGAACAAATTCACTCTGGAAACTAGACCAACCAAAGAAGGAATAGATGTAAGACAAGAGCTATTGAAGTTCCATTCTACTTATTATTCATCAAATTTAATGGCTATTTGTGTCTTAGGAAGAGGTGAGTTGTCTTCTGTTGATTAAGACTTCACATGTATTTATGTTTGAAGAAAATTAAGTGTATGCAAGTGTCTGAAAATCTACAGGAGGGAAAGAAGTGAAACTTGTACATACGGATCAAACATAATTCTGTGTTTAGTCAAGTCTCCAAAGCAACTTGCAATGTATAAATTTGTGTGTTTAGAAGCTTACAATAGAAAAAATAACTTGATAACAGATTTAAAATTTTCAGGTTATGAGTCATTGTCATTATATGTTTGTCTTCTGAAGACTGACACCTGTCTGATTTCACATGTCGGGAGGGCTTTTGATACTGTTCATATTTTAGACTTCCACTACAAAAAATTCTGTATTCTCAAAGGATAAACCTAACCTGACATTTAGACTAAAAAGACTTTACCTCGGGTTACTTCTGAAATAACTTAATAGAGATTCCAACTGCTCAAAATCTTCCATAGTCGAGATGATATTTTACGTATATTTGCCAAAAGCTTAATAACAATGTGTTGAAAACTGTTTGCTTTTTGAAAATAGGCTGGCAGACTGGTATTTGCATTGGTGTTTTACAATAATGCTCGGATGGCGAGTATGAATGGAATAAAATTCATTAGCAAAGTGAAGACTTTCTTTACAACTGTCTGTTTACATGATGATGCTGAGTGTGAAGCTGATTAACAAAATGTAGTCATTTAATTTCAATCATAGCATCTACATGAATCATTTTTTCTTGTAGATTTTTAAGGTAGGCAAGCACAATGAGGATTATACTTCTTAACTGGATCAATACCAAATCAGTTCCAGGCTCCCTAATTCCTTTCAATTCAATTTATTATTGTATCTGTCTCACCTGCTGTAACATCCCATATTGCTTAGAATATCGTGAAAGACAGCTTGTTGTTGTTGTTGTTGTTTTTTTTCTCACTGTTGCAAGCTGAACAGTAAAATGTATTAGATTTATTTATTTTTTTTTTTTTTCTTAACAAAGGTGGGATATCAGACATGTTACTAGTAGGTATGCAGTAATTTGGCTTAATGTATGTCATGTGTGAAAATGCTTTGCTTATTCTCCCGGTAGCAGTGGAAACTTTCTGCAAGTAAACACTGTAATATTGATGAAGATAGCTTGTGACTATTTTTCAGTATCATAAATTTCTTTTAATTGCTATTTGAAACAGGTGCTTCCCCCTTTTCAGATTTTTTTTCTTCTGCTTATTTTAGCTGAGTAAAATTAAAAAAAAAAAATTTCTTTACAAATATGTATTTCTTAGTTGAAGGTCAATAGATATCAATGAGAGTTAAAAACAATTGAATTAAAATTCTCTTCCTCATGTAACGGTTCTGTTTTCAAGGTTTACAAGCATCTTTTTTTCTTCTAGTTCTTTACTAGACAGTCAGGGCAGACTAGATCTATGTTTCTAATATGAATAAAATGATAAAATGTAGAAAATAGTCTTAAAATATGTTAACTTGCAGACACTTCTGCGATTTGCAGTTACGTATTCTTTTACTACAAAATACAAAGATTGTTCTTAAAATCCTGTATTTTCGTGGTTTTACTAGTCATTTTCCACAGTCGCATTCTTTTGGTTTGAGTTGCCCTTGTAAATAGTTCAATATTCAGAAAAATTAGGAGCCTTTGAAAGATTGATCTTTGGCATTTTTGCTTTCAATCTTATAAAATAAATAATTACATTTTTGAAAGGTAACTCTCAGGCTTTGTGTTAGTCTGCGTGTATACAAAATGCCGTACAACTACTCTTATTTGTCATGTTTACTGAAGTTGTTGTCACTGTAATAGCGAGGTGCTGGTTGGATGAAAGTTACATCTTCTTTTCCCTGAGAAGACACATACCTTTTCTCACTCTTTCTCACTTATTTGTTCAATCAGGAGAGTTACACAATTGCTTTCCAGAAGACTTTATATTAGTGACTCATTTGGTTATTTTAGAATTTGAAAATATACAAGTTCTATGTTCTTCCTGGTTGGTTTGGTTTTCTTGTTTACTATTTTCAAGGCATTCCATCCATGAAAAGGAAACTGCCAAAAAGAAACCTTGTTAGCATTATTCCATAAGTTCTTTTCTGAAATACCTTGCTAACAATATAGCAGTACTGCTAATTAATACATAAATGAATAGTTTAAAATTCTATAACATAAAAATATGTTGAGTTGCACACTGCAAGTCCACTGTGATCTCTCTACTCTTGTGCATTCTGAAATAAATGCATGTCTAAGCTGTGTGCAGCCTAGTAATTCTCTCTTTTCCCCACCACTTTCTGTATGTAACGTAAAACAAATAAAGATATGTCAGTAAAAAGTGGTGGGGGAATCAGAATATAATTTCTCTAGTAGACAGTAATAAATGTTCAAAAGATTAGTAAAATTAAATTATGAAATTAAATTAATTTTTTAAACTAATAAAAAGTAACATTTACTGAGTAATCATAGAACAACTTAAGTACTGCAGTTCACATATAGACTTTTAAATGGAAACTTTTTCAGTAAGGCTCACCCTAGCAACTGGAAATCTGTCCTAAAGAAGACCCTTACTGTAGTTGTAAAACATAAATGAATGTATATTTTGCTGATGTGGATAAAAAACAGTGGTCTTTAATAGAATTACATGCAGTTCACAAAATTTTATTATACGGTTAACCATCTTGGTTTGCATTGTTTTTTGTTGTTTGTTTTTTTTTTTTCACCCTGCATGGTTGTCTCAGTGTAGTGTTAGGAGCACGCATATGTTGAGCAGGAAAGATTCTACTTTCTAAATCTAACTGGGATTATTTTGACTAACAAGGTGACCGCTTTTTGAAATCTTTCGAGGATTAAGGTTGTTCTTTGAGACATCCAAGAAATGCCCAGTTTTTTCTTCAACACCCACCTTTGAAAGGCATGTGCTAGCAAACTTGACAGATGAGCCTGTCTTCTCTTATTCTTACTTTGAGAAGTGCTCCAAAATGTGTTTCTTTAAGCAGATAGCTATTTTGAAGGCCATATTTAAACAGAAGTGGTATAGGCCAATTTAGCTGAATTCACGCACAACGTCAAATGCTTTCTGCAAATGGAATTCCTCTCATTTTTGGAGAATACTTGAGTCATGAACTTGAAACTATAATGAATGTAAAAGTAGAAGTGCTTAAACAGGTCACATGTGTGTGAACTTTTGAGGCACTGAGTACAGATGACCCTTGCTCACAGTGTACATGAAGTGCTGGATGTGAGCTGAGGCTGAAAAAAAAAAAAAAATCCAAGTTTTGGCGAAGATACTTCCACTCTGGAAAATTTGCAGCTGGAATTCCATGTCCTTAAAGCTTTTTGTAGAATGTTTATTTTTGTAAATGTTCAATATCTGATGTGTCTTTTCTTCAGTTCCAGCTTAGATTCATCAGTAAAATTTAAAGTTTTGGTTTTTTTTTTTTTCCCTGGATTTATTTTAATCATGGTTGAAACCTTTTTTTAATAAGCATGGTGTTTATTAAACATTATAGTTCAAAACTTAAGTATTAATACAAATTTCCTTTCTGAAATTAATGATTAAGATACCAGTAAAACTACTTTTCTGTATAATTAATGTCTCCCCTAAAGAATATACAAAATCCAAATTTACCAGAATCTTCACATAATGATTATGCTTTTTCTAATGTTTCTTTTTTTTCTAGAATCCTTGGATGAGCTGACTTGCTTAGTGGTAAAGTTATTTTCAGAAGTAGAGAATAAAAATGTCCCTATACCAGAGTTTCCTGAACATCCTTTCCAAGAAGAACATCTCCGGGTATGTATAGAGACACCTCTTCCATCAGCAGCGTGTACTTTAAATGATATTTCTTAATGTTTCAGTAATAAATTGTGCACTTTGCTACTTTTGTTTCAGAGTCCCTGTTAAGTTCCGTATTTCTTTCTTAATTTTCCACCCACCTTTCCATGCTGAGAATTGTATAGTTTTGTGTAGTTGATAGTAAAGGTTGCACATTTCATTGCAGCTGTAAGCAACTGAGACATAAAGTACCTTTTGTTTGTATCACAAATGGCTAAATGGTTGCCCTAAGTTTTACACACCTTGACTTTTAAGGTTTTGTTGATACGTTTGTAATAAAAATGTATCTGTGTGAAGAGAACATGATATGTGCTTCTGAGATTAATAAAATAATGAGAGTTTCCTTTTGTTTATGGATCTCCTTGTTTATTTTCCCCCTCAGCAACTTTACAAAGTGGTACCTATTAAGGACATTAGAAATCTTTATGTCACATTTCCAATACCAGACCTTCAGAAGTACTATAAATCAAACCCTGGCCATTACCTTGGTCATCTGATTGGGCACGAAGGCCCGGGGAGTCTTTTATCAGAGCTTAAAGCCAAAGGTAAGTCCTTTGAGGGTAAAGAATTCAAAAGTAATTGATTACACAATTTTTTAAAGCTTAGCTACATTTCACTTAAAATTGACCTCTGTATGTTAAATTTAAAGCCTCCAGCTGTTTGAGTAATTTGAGTTGTAAGTAGTTTTGTGCTTTCTTTTTGTTTCTGTGGTGGGTAAAAATAGATAAATAACAGTCACACTGACTACTGAAGCTATTATTTCTTGCACTCCTCCTTATCTACCCCTGCTTAGAGAGTCACACAAACTTTGACATAATGATCTTGTGTCTATTCTGTCACTGACTTAGAGACTACTATCAGGTCCCTTAGTGTCTGGAGACTACAAGAGTGTATCTTTTGCTATTTTCCTTTATATTACTGTGCTCCAAACAGAAATAAATTACCCAGTAATCAAATGGTCTTGAGTTTGTCGTATCACTCTGTGCAAAAAATCAGATAGGTCTGACTTGTGTTATGTTCATCTTGCACTGTTGCTGTGGATGTTAAGGAAGAAAAGAAGAACATGTATTGAAAATGTTTTTAAAATAAAAGACAAAAAAGAAAAAAAGTAATTTAATGTTGATGAAGCATACAAAAAGTAGCATAAATTGTTACAGATGTGTTTATGTAATATATTTTCTTTTTTATTTCATAGGATGGGTAAATACTCTTGTTGGAGGACAGAAGGAAGGTGCTAGAGGTTTCATGTTTTTCATCATTAATGTGGACTTGACCGAGGAAGGACTTTGTAAGTGAAGCACTATGTCTGCATTCCGTGTTATTCCTGATCTGATGGGATTGTGTTTGTATTGAAAGCGACTAGTTGTGTTTGTAACTTGAAAGCCAACTTATTTTAATTAACTGGTTATTATTCTGTGTTTGGATTGTTTCAGTATGCTAACATACTTCATCTAACATAAGAAACCATCTTATTTTAAGTTTATTAAATATTTAAAAGTCAATTTCTTTAAAAGAATGGCTGTTAATACCTTTCTATGGTACTTATTCATACTATTTAGACCTGAGTTAAATTATATTGTAAATTAGTATCTTAATGCAGGACATGATCAATGCAGTTCTCAGGATTAGCTGGGGACCTAAACATTTACCTTAAATGCGTATTTTGAGGAAAAAACTTTGCCTGTAGGATTGCATTTGTGCTTAAATATCTTGATGTATCAGGGTTTTAAAACCAAAACCTCACATATTTGTGTTAATCAGAATTTTTTTCTTTGTGCAGAACTGAGTGAATTACTAAGCATTTTTTCTTTGCAGTGCATGTTGAAGATATTATTTTGCACATGTTTCAGTATATTCAAAAACTACGTACAGAAGGACCTCAAGAATGGGTTTTTCAAGAGTGCAAGGTACTGTGATTGGTACTTGAAATATGCAGTGGTTGTATTTTCACAAATTTTTGGATTGTAAGTAGAAATAGATTCCTTGGCTGTGGAAATAGCCTTTAGTAATCACATGGTAATTAAGTTATTAATTTTAAAGGTGCAACATGACATAAATGCCAAGTACATTCAGAATATATTGTCTCCATGTAGATGTGAAATGCTCTTGTAGAGCTGTGAGTTGACATTTTATGATAGCATAATGGAGGTGGAGAAAGAAGTATCTTTGTCTGCAAGGGGTTTGCATGACCTTCCTTTGCCTTCACTGGAGGACAGGGGGAAGCATTTGCTGTTAGGAGTAACATTGAACTGGAAATTGAAATGGCTGTTGTTCTACCCCTTCTTTCCTCTTCTGTCAAATTGTGTAGTTGAGATTGTAAAGGCAGTAGGACGTGTAATCTGCAGTTTGTTCTCTCACTTTTTTGAGAGGTGAACTAAAACCAGTCTTTGGTGAACTGTTCATGCTTCTTATAAGTTTGTATGGTTCTGTGTGCACAGAGCAAAAATGTAAAATGTTCTGTTAGAATTTAGTAGTACTGCACTTCTCAGTAACAGTGTGAAATAAAAGGAGTTTTATTTACATATATAGTCTCATTGGTACACTACAAATACTTGGGTGAAGTGTTCCATCTTTGCTTTATTTGGTGGAAACTATTGAGTGTCTTCTGTCTAAGAGTAGAAATTCTGCAGGCGCATTAACTTTGTTTCTTGCGTTTTAACACTGTATATCTGTAGAAGAACCCTCTTTACCCTCTGCTAAAAGTCCCAATGGAATTGTTTCACTGTCATTGTAAGTAAATATGATATATGAAAGAGGTGGTTCTATCCTCCCATCTCATCCCTGTGTCCTTCCCTTGCTCCTCTTGTATCAGCCTGTAAGATGAGTCAGAAGAGCTGGCAAACTAGTCTGAAAATAATCTTCTTTTGAATTTATTTTCAGCTGTATTGTGGAATTAATCAGACCCTCCACGTGGTTTCACAGAAGCATGGATTGTCCTTTATAGTCTTAGATCTCTTCGATTCACCCTTACCACTGTATCTGAAGAATTATGTGTTCTATTTCTGTATCTAAGACAGCATTAAGAGACATCCTTTTTCTGTCTGTAAACTTACCTTTTGGCTGGCTGAACAAAAGGAACAAAAAAGGAAGAGGGGAAGGCTTCAGTTCATTAACATACAAGAAACATTGCACTGAAGCACTATGCATTGCTTGTGTCAAATTTGGTGTGTTTTCAAATTATCAGGAAATTTAAATATATTAGGTATGGGACAGGTCTCTTACTATGAACAGGACTCAAAAACACTTGTATAACACTTCACAGTGTGAGACTATCTGAAATTGCTTGTTGAGTTTTGTGCAATTTGAATATTACTGAAAACTTCTGTGTTAGGTGCCTAACTACTACAAAATAGGTAAAACTCCTTATTTTGCTTATGTTGTAAAAAGGAATTAAGTAGCCAATAATTATACTTAAAATATTGTTTAATACATGTTTTTCAACCCTTCCTACATTGTTTCCTAGGATCTAAATGCTGTGGCATTCAGATTTAAAGATAAAGAACGACCACGAGGTTATACATCAAAGCTTGGAGGAATGTTGCATGTAAGTGGAGGGGGAGTTGTTTGTTTGGTTTTTGTTTGTGTGTTGGTTTTTAATAATATACAAATCATTTATCAGTATGTGTGATTATACTCTTAATAAATACCAGTGTTTGCAAAGGTCCTTTGCATTTCCTGAGCTTAGGAAGCTAATATCATGCTGCATAGATCTTAGTTTTGGCAGTCAATAAGTCACATTTCCTTCACCCTCTACGGTTTTATACTTCTATATTGGGTAGAACTGATTTCAGAGTAAATGGAGTTGCTATTGATATGTTTCAGTGTTTTTTTCAGCCATACATACATTGTCATTCTGTATCTACCTGATAGCTAAATGTTCTCTAGGGAAATAATAGAGAAATGACATTTTATCATAAACACAAGCACTGTGTTTCCAAATGCTTCCATAGTTAACAGTGTGGAAATACTGCAGTAAGCAGAAATATTGTATTAAAGTAGCAGATTAGAAATGTTTCTTTCTACTAATGTGATTATTGGTACTGAAAGAATCATGTAGCTTATACTTAGTCTTTATACTACTTGCAAAATTCAGTTCCTTCATTTTGCACTAAAGGAAGATTTAGGTGGGGGTTTCTTGTCTAGTGACATTCATGTAACTTTTATACACTGCAGCCACTCTCCGTTGCATAGCTAAAGTCTACATCTACTCAGAGGCATTTTTTGTTTCTTTGCATGAATTCCTGTTAATGCTCCTACACTTTTAATTTGTAAAGTCTAAAATAATGATCTTTAATTTTAGAGTTGTCTTTCTGTTTACTAAAAAGCATTAGACTTAAATGAAAATATTTAAATGGATGTTTAAAGGAGCTCTGATTTGAGAGCTGTTTCTTGCTTTTGTTCTGTCAAGTGCATAAAATCTCCTTAACAAATGGGCTTCTGACTTCTGAAACAGTCTTTCAGTGGTCTGTATTTGTTGGATCATTCTCGCTTACGATTGCTCTCTCCAAAAATCAGGCCAGGAAGTTGCTAGCAGTGTTCCGAAGAGCAGGGTATTGATTCAGGACTTTTTTTTTCACCGCTTTTCTTTTGATGTGCTTTGCAATATGAATGGTAATTCTGATTCTGCTGTTAGTTGCCTAAACACTAATAGAAAAATAACTTTTCTAGTTCTCTTTCTTACCTCTGAGTCATACTAAGTTTATACTTTGAATTAACCAAGCTGGAACTGTTTTTTGGTGATTTCATGCACTTCAAAATACTAGCTGTTTATCATAACTTGGAGAAGAACCTGTGTATACGTTAGCTTGAGTAAATCTAATGTCATAAGTTGTTACATGTTTGCCAAAAGGATTTTAAAAGCCTTTTTGTTTAGCAAAACAGAAGTTTATCCTTAAAGCACATTTGTGCTGGTCTAAGGCGTCACACCTAAGGTCTTGCTATCAAATTATATCAATTATATTTGTCACTTATAGGCTTGATGTTTTCCAGGTAGTTGTTCCCTGGTTTGCAGTGCCCATTTTGTTTTGTGTCCTTAATTGTAAAATTAAAAAAAAATAATTTTAATCTGATCATCATATGTTGATTGTTTTAGTCTGTTTTATTACATTATGATCTGACATTACTGAAAGGTAATCACAGAATCATGATATGATTGATGTTGGACTGGACATCTGGAGGTAATTTTGTCCAACCCTCCTGCTAAAGCAATACAAAAATATCAAAGTAACCAAATAAATTTTATCCTCAGTTCCAATTGGTGGGCAGACTGTGGCCTGTGTTTGTAAAGGAAAGCAAGTATAGACTTTTGGTCACTAAATCTGTATTCCCTTGGTAATTTCATGTTAGAAGTGCATAGATTACTTAAAATCTCCCCTTGAAATTGCTTAGTCTGCTTAGCTGTTTATGGAGAATGTAGTTAAATGAGCATTCTTTTGATGTACAGTGAATATTTGGACAAGACATTTAAAATTTTGGATCTTTAGCATTCACATTTGAACTTTTTGTAACACAGATTTGGTTCATTGTCTTTGATCTCCACCCCCTCATCCCCCTCTCTTTTCTAAAAGCTTTTGTGTGAGTTACTCTGTGTTCTGGAAGGAATTTTACTGTAGCTTTTTGTATAATGTGTGTAATTCAGAAAGCCATTTTATAATAATTCTGGTCAAAAAATTATACCTGTATGGAAAATGGAAAGTACTCGGTGCTTAGGTCACCTGGTATTTTTCCCTATGTAGTTTTCCTGTCAACCACGCTGATAACTTTCAGAGGAATTTTAACTGATTTTTCTTCTTAATTGCAATGTACCTTAAGACATTTTCAGTTTGATCCTAAATAAAAACGTTAGAATTAAAATTGTGTAAATTTGTATTATGCTTTTAGATAATTGAAATATACTTTCCTTTAAATTACTGTGAATAAAAATAGAATTCTTAGAGAAGGCTAAAAAACCTAGGGGGTTTATTTCGTTTGGTTTATTTTTTATTTTCTTTGTTATGTTTTGTTTTTCCGATATGCACTGTAGTGAGTACTTGGTGTTCTTTTGCCTTTAAAAATATCCTCCAGGGGTCAGCATTTACCATGTTATTTTTACTTTAGTTACTTCAAAACAGTATTTAGAAATGAGTGACTTTTTATATTGAGACATAAAATGTTTCAAGAGAAAAGGATGGTAAGATGCAGTATATAAAAGTACCTAATATAGGAGAAATATGATTGCATAATTAGAGTACTACTCCATCTTCTTTAGTTTTAAGACTAAGATTTTAAGATATCTATACACTTGTAATTTAAAATTACTAAAGTAATACAGATTTAGTGACCAGAAGTATACACTTTTATTTCCTTTACAGAACAGTAATTTTTTTCATGCTTAGCTTTTGATTAATTCATCTACATGTTTCTGGGCTTTGTTTTTTAGTATTATCCTATAGAAGAAGTATTGGCTGCTGAATATTTGCTTGAAGAATTCAGGCCTGATTTAATAGAGATGGTACTGGATAAATTGAGACCAGAAAACGTTCGGTAAGTTAAACTGCAATAACTTTTATTTTAACCAAAGCATTATAAGAAAGCAGATGAACTAATGGAAACACAAATTCTTAGGTGTGTTTTACAGCTCCAAAGTAAATGTAACTGAAAAAGAGCTAGTTGTTCTGTGTGTTAATGTCTATGCTCCCCATTGAAAATAAGCACTCTTAAGTGCATGCGACTCTTCCTGTTCAGACAGAAAGGTCCCTTGAGTCCTTTCTATACAGGATGCCTTCCTCAAACTGAAATTGTTTTTGGGAAGATACTTGCTCGAAATAGCTCAACTGTTACTAAGAAAAAGCCTGGTAAAATTATCCTGCCTCACTTAATTCTTGGGACATTTTATATGGAGTGCTCTAATATTCATAATTTGGAGCTAAGTTTGGGAATCTGTTAAGAGGATGGCTTTTATCTGATGTATATATTTTACTTTCCCTGTGGAGAGCTACAGAACTTCATGTATATTAGCAGACCCTCTCAAAAATACTGATTGATGTGGGTAGAAATAGCTGTGTCTTTTAGCTTTTAAAATCTCTCAGACTTTCAGAGCATCTCTTTGTTGTGTGACCATACCGCATGGGTGCTTTTTTGCAGAGTGAATGTGTTGTAGTACAAATTTCAGGGCTCATAATTGGTCAGAGTAGATGTTGAAAGGAAAACGGGAAGCCTCTCTCTCTCCTGTGCTTTTGAGGACCTTGAGTTGTCACCCAAGTAAGGTAGAAAAGGGAGACTGAAAGAACAAATGTACCCAATGTCTATTCAAATATCTAAAGAACAATAGTGTCACCAGGATGAGGGAAATAATGCTGTGCTGATATGATGACTTACAAGTGAAAGAATCTGGAAGTTGTAGAGAAGAAAATGAGGGCTGGTGGAAAAAAAAAGAGACTCTTAACTGAGAAGAAGGAAGGGCTGGGCAAATGATTAACAAAGGGAGGAAGAGCCTGGGACAAGAACACAGGCAAAGGACATCATGGGGATAATTTAAGGGGGGATATTGGTAGCTGTGAGGAGCTGGTATCTCAGTCAAGGATGGAGAGAGAGGCTGGCTACTAGAACTGTTGGGGGTGGTGAATGCAGATTGGACAAAAAAAATGAGAGGTGGGATAGGAATTGAGACTAGTAGGCAGAGTGGAGGTGTTTAGAGAGCAAGTCTAGAAGAAAAGATGATGTCAGGCTTGGCAAGGATATTCAACTGAGAGTTCTGAATCATGGAACCAGGGCAAGCAGAAGAGGCAAAGAGAAGAGGTCTGAGACAAGGAGTCTGAGGTAGGACGGGAGCAGTACTGATGGGACCAAGCCAGGAGGAACTGAGCAGAAAAGCCTGTGCAGACTTAAGTGCAGTATAATCTACAAAGGGCAAAGAAACTAAAGTTTACCAAGTCTTGCTGTTTTTTTTTTTCTCCTCTCTGTAGATCTAGCTTTTTTCCTGTTCTTCCCCATACAACTTCTGTTTCAGTTCTTACAAAATAGAAATGTTCTGGAATTACATGATAAGATGCCAGTACCATGTATTGTGTTGCCCGACCTACCAATGTAGTTGGAAGGTGTGTAATGAAAGTAACAGGAACCTGCAGAAAGAGAAGAGCGGAGATTCAAGGTTAAGACTGTTTAATGCTGCTCAGGAGAACTGAACTCCTTCTTTATTTGTCACAAGCTTCCTAAATAGGATGAGGCAAGCTACTAAAACACACTTTTCACAGCAAGCCAGTAATTAATCATTCCTTTTTATTTTCTTAACTATGCCTAAAATCTTAAGGCCTGACTAGAGGGATTGCTGAGCACCTGAATCCACAAACAACTCAACAGAAGCTTTGCTTTTAATCTATGAGGTGTCATACAATACAAATAATATTTTCAAAAGTGTTAAAATGAATAGAGACTGTATAACATTGTGGATTTCTGTATGCCTCGGCTTCCTATCTATGAAAATAATGTCTCTTGGGATATTTTAAAATATGAAATCAATTCCTGTAACACTGGGGTACATTTTAGTAATTCTATTTATTTAGAGAAAGAGGTGAATATTCGAAAGAGAAGAAGTCAGGTCATACATCAAGCAAAAAATATAAATTATTGAATAACTGTTTCTTAACTGGTCTATGCACTGAATAGGACAGAGGTTCAGTAGGACACTGTACATATATTTATATGTATGTATAACATTGTACAGTCTAATTATGGGAAGGTTGCATGGGCAACAGTTATACTAGCACTTTGAAGCCTAATTTTCTTTTTTTTTTTTTGGCTATTTAATTCTTTTATTAAATCTTTTGTGTATATTGTAATAAATTGTAATATTAAATTAGTTGTGTAGAGATACTATTAAAATGTATTAAAACATAGAAACAAGCTCTTGCTTGTGATTCTGTGTATCAGTGTTTGAACACTTGTTTATCCGTGTTTTGGAAGCCAGATAGATGATACAAAAATTATTTTTGAGGGTCTGTTTCTGAAGATGTTCCACACTGAAATTTTCAGACAGTGTTGGATATTGAAGGGCAGCGAGGCATGCATTCATATATTTCTAGAGTTTTTATCTTTTAGCTTTCTGAAATTACTGTGAATCACTTAAAAGTTTGGGCACAAATCTTCACTATATTTGTTTGTATGACAAAAATCTGTATTTTACATTCATTTAGTTTAAGATGCATGTTACTTTATTTTCAAAGGATGGTATATTTCAAGTAATGATTGGATAAAATAGGATAAAATTGGATTATGATCTGTATTTGCAAATGTCATGGGGTTCTGGTGTTTCTAGGGGTATACAAGTAATGAAAAAATAAATGGAACTGCCTCTGTCACTGACAGTAGTTGCCATAGTAATTAATGCCCTTTGAAGAAGGGCCTATATCTTTGTGTGTGGGTGTGCATCTATGTGTAATGTGTGTGGGATACTGCAACTGAAGCTTGACTATTTCAAGAGATCATATTTTGAACAAACAATACTTAGAAGAAAATTTCCAGGTTCTCTTTCCTGTTGTCTTAAATACTTCTATGTTGAATGTATTTTCATGTTGCTTTAACACCCAACTTCTTGGGAATTTGATACAAGTGCTTACCTTTAGCATAAACACTGTTTTTAGTAATTAAAATATATATAATTCTTCTCTGAAGAAAGCTTGACCAAATTCCACATGAATTTCAACTTTTAACTGATTTTAAAATTGCTTACAAGCAATATGTAAACCATTTTAAAAATACTGAGTTAGTAAACAAGCTACAGGTACTAAATCAGAGCTTATGTTTATTACACCTTCACATAGCTTTAAAATGTGGCTCTTAACATTACAAGAAAACAGTCAATGTTATCTTAGGAAAGGATACCTTTAGTGATGTAAATTGGGTCTTTGGTATTAGCCAGAGAACTTCCAAAGCATCTGCTTGCTTAAATTTTCAAAAATTGCTAGAGGAAATAACTATATGTAAATACATTCATAGACTCTTTAAGCTTATCAGATGCTGCTGGGTACCACAGACCACTCACCAGTTTTCTTTGTTACTCCTATTTCGGACTCCTATTACGGGCTATGCCGGCCTTTTGACACTTCCAGTTGACACCACTTCAGCATAAAATAGCCGTAATTACTTTGTTCAGAAGTTATTAGTGTGAGAAAGGGAAGTGTCAAGAGGTAGACGATGGCATGGAGACTGAAGCAAGAAAGCTTGTGATCAGCGGATGGTATCGTAATTTAGCCCCACGCAGGACCATGCTACGCAGTCTCTCACTCACTCCCCCCACCCTCCAGTGGGACAGGGAGGAGAATTGGTAAGAAAAGAAGGTAAAACTCGTGGGTTGAGATTAAAAAAAGTTTTAAGAGAATAACAGAAGAAAAGAAAAGAGGGATGGAAAACAAACAAAACCCAATAACAGAACATACTGAAGCACATAATTTATATATTCTTTTTGTTACAGAGATTTTAGTAGAGCTTAAAAATACTAAATGCAAGTAGGTTAGTTCTCTGAAACTTAAATACCAACAGCTGTTCTGTTAAGGCTTAAATATACATACGTTCAAACTAGAGAGTGACCAGAGAGTGATTAACTGCAGTGCTAATAGCAGAATTCAGCAAAGCACTGATATTCTAACATGGCTCTAATGAGGTCTGCAGAACACTTACAATGATGTAGCAGCAGGCATACTTTGAATTTGAATGGTGATGGTACAGAGTACTGATAAATGTATTGCTTATTATGTGTAGACTAAAACCATGCTAGTGTTTTCTACTGCCATAACTATACATTCACATCTTAGTTCTGTGTTCAGACTACTTGTCTTCTCTAAAACTGTAACCTATAAAAAGAAATCCAAAACGTCAAACCACATCTGAGATTCTTGAGTGTCGTGTTGCATGTCTATATGACACGATTTTTCAGTATAGATGCAAAAGATATAGTCATGCTTCTATATAGCTTGGTTATGATAATACTGCAAGCTGATTTTTCTCAGATGTTAAAATGTAAGTCCTTTCAATTTTACTGGGAAGTAAATGTTTTTATTCAGGGTGTCAGATGTTTAAAAATCTGAGCTAATTAGACTTTCCGATTTTCACATGATTGAAACAAAATATTAACTTGTATATAGCATGATATTCCTATTTTAAGCATTTATCTTTTGAACTTAAAAGTTCTTTTACATAAATAAGTTAC
Organism: Chlamydotis macqueenii; assembly: GCF_036417535.1. Lineage (NCBI taxonomy): Eukaryota > Metazoa > Chordata > Aves > Otidiformes > Otididae > Chlamydotis > Chlamydotis macqueenii. Next base: position 22,783,693 of record NC_141562.1, read on the forward strand.
TTAAAAGTATAGTAAAATATAACAAGGAATATAATTTTGTAATATTTTTTAATTTCAAATTGTTGGCAAGATAAAATACCTTGGGGGAAAAAAAGAAACCTTAGTTAAATATTACTACTTTTTTTTTTTTTTTTAAATATTACTAAAACCTTTTTACAATGAGGGTGGTGGAACACTGGAACAGGTTGCCCAGAGAGGTGTTTGATGCCCCGTCCCTGGAAACGTTCAAGGGCAGGTTGGATGAGGCTCTGAGCAACCTGATCTAGTGGAAGATGTCCCTGCTCCTTGCAGGGGGGTTGGACTAAATGACCTTTAAAGGTCCTTTCCAACCCTAACCATTCTATGATTCTAAAAATGATTTCATGGTATATTACAAAGGTTCAAGAAAGCCACTGTGGATTTGCATTTTTAGTGGGCTCTCTCGAAAGCGTGAGTTGAGATTATAGATAAAGGGTCCCCTTGTGTTCTTTTTTTTTTTTTTTTTTTTTTTTTTTTTATTACATCTGTATCTGTGTGCATGTAGTAAACTTTCAGTCCAGTAGCTTGTTTCCTCCTTTTGTCTTTGCTTGAGCTGTATGGCAATAAAAAACTGTGGACATGTGAATTTTAATATCTATATGTGTTCTGGTTATCTGCTATTCACTGATATTTATGCTTATGTTTACCTTTCTATTCTCCCTTTCTGTGAGAGAATTCGTATGTGTCACATCATCCTAACATTGCCTGGGGTGGTTTTTTTCCTGTTTTGTTCTTTTCTTTTTATACCTTGCATAGATTGTGTCTTGCAATGGATTTATTTTCCATTGATTTGAATTTTATCTTCGTATTGTGGTTTTATTTATAATTTCATTTTCATAACTCTGTTGTTATTCACCTACACTAAGGTCTTTTCTTGGCATATCTATATTGAGGTAGCTGCATTTACAGTTAGAGACTACTCTTCGATGACTTTTTAAAAAGTTTAGTTTTTCAACTGTTATTTTCTTAACAAACTGTGTTTTTAAAAAGTATGGAAAAATATCCATACTCACAGATGGTAACAAGCATCCATATGTGCTTCTATTTGACTGAACCATAACAGGAAGTTTTCATATTCTCCTCCCACTTCCCACCCCCACACACTACTTGTTGCATTTAGTGGTTTAATTTCCCTAAGAGAGAAACCTTTTTAAGATGTAAGTATCATTTTTACTTCTTCAAACTGCATTGGGTTTTGCCAGCCATCTGTGAAGATAAGGGAATAGACTTGGCGTGTGTTGCAATCTTAGCTGAAAAATGTAATTTTCCCATAATTTCAATACAATTTTTTTTCCCCTCAGCATCTGCAGAATAAGTGCTCTTATTAAAATTTGGGAAGCTGGTGACTCATCAGATTAAGCAACAACGGACATTTTCTCCTGCATAGTAAATGGACTTTTTTCCTCTCTTGATATCTGAAGTGTAGCACTAGTACTATCCTGGAGGGGAAAAAAAATAAAATTAATGCCAAAAATGTTGATATAGAAATTTCTAAGGGCTAGAACTTCACAGATACTAAGCAAACAGTTATTTCAATGCAGTCAGTGATCCTCATCCCTGATGATAAATATGTTACAAATAGGGAGTATACGTGTTTATGTTTTAATTGCATTATATCACAGTTTGTTCACTTCTGTTCACTTCCCTCCACAAACCATTCTGTTTGTGGAGTTAGTTTTATTGAGCCCTAACAAATAACTCATGCTTCTGCAGAATGATTAGAATGCTGCACCCCAGCACCATCTCTCTGTGTGTAGTTTCCCCTCGTACTCTGTTTTCTTATAAGATTTGTGTCGAAGTGGCCTCACATCAGTTTCCCTGATGGTTTTGGGGGAAGTTACAAACAAATGTAGGCTTTTGCTGTTTTTTTTCTCAGTCATGTTATTTTATGCATTTGAATAAGATATGTGTAACTTTTCTGTTGTTTGACAATATCATAATTTGGAAGACAAAGTTTAAATTAATTCCTAAAAAAAGCAATTGTATATTTTTTTTCAACAAATCTTCTTTGACATATCTATTACTAATATCACAAATACTGTGGTCTCAAAGTCTATTACTTTTTCACCCTTAGAAGTTTAAGTTTTGTTATGTCCAGAACATAATAGTTTTTAATGTTTTGTGGAAGTCTATTCATTTTAAAGCACACATTTTCTTCTTAAGTAACACTATTCTGTGGATCTGTTACTTGTACCTTCATTTTAGGATTCAGGAGAGTGAAAAACAAGATAGTATCTAGTAAATATGTATCACATTATAGAAATTGTGCTTGTTGTTGAAAATTGACCATAACTGAGGACTACAACAGTTTGCATGTACAAGAACGTACACATAGAAGTAAATTGCATTTATAGCTTCAGCTATGTTCCATGTTCATGAATGGCTCGGAAGCCTAATTGCCCTGGTTGAGTTTAAGTATGTTACAAGCAAGTCCTATTAAAGATTGCCTGATTGTCCATCTTGCTTATCCAGTGCATTTCAACGTTGTCTTAAACCATGTGTGTGGATGTTCATTGTGCTAAGCAGCACAACACAGAAATGAAAAGCAAAAGTAACATTACATAACGGGTAACTTTAAAGGTGCATCATTATACTTTTAGATAACTGCATAGCACTGTACTTCTACCTGTGGTGCTGCTTTTCCCCCCTTCTTTTCCTGTCCTGGTGTTCATTGCGGTTGGTGCTTTTATCTTGATTTAGGTTGTAAGTCTCAGGCAGATGAAATGCCTTTTGGTTTGTTTTGTTGGTTGTGGGCATGTTTCTGATAGCTCAAAATGTAACTAACCATTCCAGTAGTGATTTAGGGCATAGGGAGGGATCCCTTGAAGCAGAACTGCTTGAAGAATTGCAATGCCAATTTCCACAGTTTCATTTTCTATAAGTTGAGCAGAAAGAATTATTTTTAGCTCTTTATTTTTAGTATGTCCCTACAGCAAATGTTTAAATGCCTGGATTGTCACTACTGCTTGAGCATTGGTACGTTGGAGAAGGGTGGAAGGAGTGAGTGTCGAATAACAGACATCTGTGTGTTAAAGCGTAAAACACCTTTGTCTTGCTGCTCAGGCCACATGATTACTGGAATTTTACCAGCATAATCTTTTAGCTTAAGACTCTTCTTTTTTTTTTCTTTATTTATTTTTTTAATCGGCAGAAAGGCCTGGTAGGTTGCTCTAAAATTCTAATAGACTTTGATTCTCCCCCTCTAGTCTGCCCTGGTGAGACCCCACCTAGAGTACTGTGTCCAGTTCTGGAGCCCCCAACACAAGAAGGACATGGACCAGTTGGAGAAGGTCCAGAGGAGGGCCATGAAGATGATAAAAGGGCTGGAGCACCTCTCCTATGAGGACAGGCTGAGAGAGTTGGGGCTGTTCAGCCTGCAGAAGAGGAGGCTCCAGGGAGACCTGATAGCGGTCTTCCAGTACCTCAAGGGGGCCTACAGGAAAGATGGGGAAAGACTGTTTAGTAGGGCCTGTTGCAATAGGACAAGGGGTAATGGTTTTAAGATAGAGGGAGGTAGATTTAGATTGGAAATTAGGAAAAAATTTTTTACGATGCGAGTTATAGAACATTGGAACAGGTTGCCCAGAGGGGTGGTGGATGCCCCGTCCCTGGAAACGTTCAAGGCCAGGCTGGATGAGGCTCTGAGCAACCTGACCTAGTCAGGGATGTCCCTGTTCCTTGCAGGGGGGTTGGACTAGATGACCTTTGAAGGTCCCTTCCAACTCTAACTATTCTATGATTCTATGATTCTATGATTTTTGTAGTCTCTTAGCAACTTCATCCGTACATGGTAGAGCTTTTGCTCACCAGCTGTCCCAGTTAAAATGCAAAACAGTAATAGATTATTTCTATGGCTGATTTTAATGTAAACAACAATCTCTCTAATAGATTTCACTTTGTTGACTGAGCTAGTGCCTGCTGTGTACAAGAACAAATATTCTCTAGGATTAAAGTGCTTAATTCTTTACTGAGTATTTACTTAGTATTGTTCCTTTTGTATAAAAAAAGAAATAGATGTAACATGCAAACAGATATGAAACCATTTTATATGAAGTCACAAGAAAAATGTTAACCCTTTCTGTTGCCGTTTGCAATGTGAGATGAAATATGTATCCCTTAAAGATGAATATTCTCATTCTGGTTTGGATATTACATAACTTTTGCAGAGGAGCTGTGGCTGGTATGTGTATGTGTGTGAGTGTTCATGCTAATCATGTGGTTCTTTCCAAGGTAGAGAGTAAAAATTTCTCCCTTCCTTAACCCAGAGGAAATCTTCATCCCTGAAACATGAGACTTGATTGCCCCTTTTTAGTGTGTATGATTTAAAATACTGTCTCAAAAATTAAGACAGTCTGTGGTGCAAGTTCTACTTCAATTTTTTAGTCTATTTCTAAAGAATGTGTCTTTACAATCCCATATGACTCTGAGATTTACTTCTCATTTATTTAAATGCATCTAATGCTGGCTATTTACCCCACTGTTCTCCTGCTACTCAAACTGCAAAGCACAGGTTAAATTATTAATAATTTGAAAACCTTCATAATAGGGGCATCTAGAACTAAATAAAGCAGAATCCTGTTTTCTTCAAGCTTCTTGAATCATTTAGTCATTTATATGTAAAAATTAGATTAAAAAGGAGGGATGAGAACATAGACATTTACAATATTAATAGTCAACATATTTAAACTTTTCAATGTATTGAAAATTCATCCCAATTATATTCTCTAGTAACATCTTTGTAAAGTAAAATGCTGTAGTTTGAGGCACATCCGCATGCCTATTCTGATTTATGCCCCACTTCACTGTTCACACTGGAAATACACAATAGAATGTTCCTGGCCTGAAGATACTGTGATTAAAAAAAGAACACTTAACATTGCATATATTGTGGTGTTTCAATGTACCTTTTAGCCATCTGCACAAGATTTGACAAAGCTTGCTACTGTGCTATTCAGCATCTAGGGATTGTTTAATACATGTAGGAAGTAGTTGTGCTACCTTTTGTGGCCATTTCAGAATTCTTATGAACATCTATTTACTTTTAAAGCTAGCTACTTGTTTCCATTGAATACTCTTTTGTGTTGTAGGTTGTTAAAAATAATAAAGGAGTTTTCTTGATAACTGTTATGAAGAGTACTGAAAAAATACTGATAAGTTTGTAATTTTGTTTAATCTGGATTTCCTCTTATTTAGGTATATTCTTTAGTTCAAGGAGCATCTGGATGATGCTCTTAGTCATATTGTTTAGTTTTAGGTAGTCCTGCGAGAAGCAGGGAGTTGGACTTGGTGATCCTTTTGAGTCCCTTCCAAGTTGATGTATTCTATGATTCAGGTTTCTAACGGAGTATAATTCTGTTGTATTGACTGTAAAGTACATTAATCTTCCTCCTTTTCTTCACTTGTGTTAAAAAAAAAAAAAAAAACAAACCCAAAAAAGGAGGGTGAGAAACAGATATTGATCTGAAATGAGAGTGTGAGAACAATACAAAATGAATAAACTCTTACTATTAGATAATGAATGAGAGATGAAACTGCAATAATGTAATCTCAAATGCTAGGTCTGGTATAAAATTTCTACAGTCAGTATTTTCAATTATCTGAGTTTTGATATAGGTGATATGAAATAATGTTATAGTTACATCATTGATTTTGTAGATCTCAAGGACTACTTTCTGTGTTTTCTGGAACAAGGACAAAGTCAGAAAAATAGAAATTGCCTGCAACAATAATTATGTGTAACTCAAAGTTGTAACACTTTAGAAAAATGGTAAAATTAAATTATGCTGATAACCTGATTTCATGGTTAACCGTAGTGTGTAGTTAATATGTATACTATTGCTATCTAAAAGTACTCTGTAATTGTCCAGGGACTACTTCCAGAAATAAATGCATTCTGGTGATGGAACAGAAATAGTGCTTTGAATGATTTCATAGTCTTTTCTCAGACACATTCATGCCAAGGTGTTTTATCTCTTTGTTTACAGAGTTGCAATAGTTTCCAAGTCTTTTGAAGGAAAAACTGATCAGACAGAAGACTGGTATGGAACACAGTACAAGCAAGAAGCAATTTCTGATGAAGTTATTAAGGTATGTTAAAGATTTTAATATATTCTAATTTTTGCCAGTGAAAGACAGTGGTAAATTCTTTGTCTAGCTTTCCTTTTAGTTGAAGGGAGAACTTAAAATCTACTGCTCTACATAGCATGAAAATTATACAATGAGTCTGTTTAATATTATGAGAAGTAAGGATCTTAAGTTGGTCTTTAGATTTCAAATATTTGTTACATAGGACAGATAACATGGTTTAAAGCCATTAAAATGTAACTACAGGGAATGTTATACCATCTTTGCTATGAAAGATCCATAACATGCAGTGGCTACTTAAAAATGTAAACATCAACTTTTTAAAACTTAGAAGTCTCTATTAAATGTTAAGAAACTAATCTGTTCTTCAGAAAGGAATCTTTTTACAACTGCTATGTGTAACTTTCTGAAATTGATTTTTGCAACTTAGAAAATAAGTCTATTTTACCAATTAAGTTAGCTTCTGAAAACCAAAACAACAAAGGAAGTGGGCAAATTCTTACTGAAACTTGTTATTGATCTATTATTTTCAGAACAGATGGCTGTAAAATCCATCCTAGAGCTGTATTGGACCTGCCAAGCATGCTTTGAATAGACATTGCATAGGAACACTTCACTTCCTTTAGCTTGTCCGTGCCTGTGTATAATTCTTAGTTATGTATTTAGTTTAATACCTTCATTTAGAGTTCCCAGTAGCAGAAAAGATGAGGCACAGAACCACTTTGCAGTCTACTGTAAACTTTTCAAAATTATTTTTTATCTTTTGTCTTCTTTCTTGGAGTAATTAATCCTGCTGATAGCCTACTCCAATTTGGTTTCCCAGATATGTCTCTCTTTTCCTGTTATTATAATGGTATTTACACATAAGTGAGTGGAACACATTTTAAAATCTTTTGTTACAGCATAAAATAGATAAGTATATATCCATCAATTAAGCAGAAATTCTACTTAGCTTCATTGTTTCGCCTGTTTACCTAGAAATGGCAAAATGCTGATCTGAATGGGAAATTCAAGCTTCCAATGAAAAATGAATTCATTCCTACTAACTTTGAGATTTTGCCATTGGAAAAAGATGCAACACAGTACCCTGCCCTTGTCAAGGTAAGCTATCTGTATTTGTTCTGTTTGTTAGCTAACATTCTGGGAAGCTAGCAGTTAATTCCTGTATATTTTTAAAATACAGATCGTGTCATATTCTAAAGTATAATAAGCAAAAAAATTTATAAAACTTTGATATTGCTAGAAAGACAGTAGCAAGTTCATTCTTGCCAAACTTTGGATTATGATTATTTGGGTTCCTACAAAAATGAATCTCAGAACTGCTTGGACTCTTTTTACCCTTTTAAAAGTGTTAACATTTGCTAGAAATAGTATTAAAGCTGTTTATTCAGCAGAAAGGTGACTGCCCTCTTGTATTTTTTGAGCAGTGTTCAGTAAGTCAAGGGTGTAGACAAGACTATTCATTTGTAACTCTGTATGGAAAAAGCTTGTGATTTTATGGAAAAAGAGAGATGCAAACAAAAAAATAAGCATCACTCTCCAGTCTCCTAGAAGCATCACTTAATGATCTCAATATGTTTAGCAAATCTCGTTTTTTTTACTAAAACTTTATTCTCACTACTAAGGCGTAGTTGTCTTTGCTAATGCCCGTCTCTGTGCTAGGCGTAGTTGGAGGATAAGTAGGAAAAGTCTTCTGCAATTACATATTGTGCTTCAGCTTGAATACTCAATTCAGGAATACCTTTTTTCACACTAGATTTGCGTAAGTCTACTTTAGTGCAAAGACATCCTTCAGGATAACATACTTGTTCTGCACAGGGCATTTTAGGTACATACTTGAAGCAGTATTATTAACAGAGGAGTTCTTGGATTGTATGTCTGTGTTCATCCTGAACTGAAATCCTAAACCTCACCAGGGACAAATACTACAGCTCTATTAAGTAACACTAATTAGTTTGCTACAGAAACTTGATGGTCCTTCAGTGTCTCTGTGGCAACAGGGCAACTGATCCATGCAAAAGCTTTGCTTTAAGACATCATTGCTTTAGAAATGTATTTGCTTTTCATTTTTCCTTTCCATTTAAAATATGTTTTCTGAGGAAAAATGTTTTTAATCTTCTGTACTTGATGAAATCAACATTATCTATTCTGCCTGCATCTCTATTTTCTCCCCAGCTTTATGTGCCATTTTCCTTTTCTTGGCCCTGGCATTTGTCTGACCCCACAGTGAAACATTGCAAGAACTAAATCAGCAGACATTAGCTGTACAAAGCAAGCAATTTTTCTGCTCTTATATATGCCTAAGTATGCTTACTATGGACTGGACAAGTGTTGTGGGGAAAAGGAGGGACAAGAATGTAAATGCAGGAACAGGATGGCCATTTTCACTGGCAGCATGTCACTAGGTCACCTCTGTTGTAATGTAGTCTCCAGTACTACAGACAGGCTATACTGTTTATCGTTCTGTCCCTGATGATGTGATGATATAGGATGTATTCTAAACTGTGTAGTAGCATTTTAACATAATAAAAACTTTGTGGTCTCAGAGAGAAGCTGTAATTTGGCTTTTTAATATGAGTAGAATATTGTGTAGAGGAAGGTGTGCTCTAAGAGACGAGACTTAGTGGTTTTTTTGTGTAAAAAGGAGGAAAATACCATGCCAAATCTCTAAGAATCAAAGAACAACTGCTCAAAAATATGAGAAAAAAAAAATTTTACATGTAAAAGTTCTCTCCTATTACATATAGCAATTTAAAGAAAAGATGTTGAAGGCATAAAGTTAACAGGAGTTGGAACAGAGAAAAAGTATCTATTTCACAGCTTTTGTGGGAGAAAAAAAAACAATAGAGGAGAAGGTTTAAATTATTTCCTGTCCTGGAAGGTTATTCTAAAAAATTTAGATGACAGATCTTTTAACTAGTTTTACTACTTTTTCTAAATGTATATGTGGGGTTTTTTTGTCACCAGTGTTGCTTTAAAACAACATACAATGCATTAATGTTTTTTACTAAAAGCATTAAATACACAGTTATATTCTTAGTCTAAAACATGTAACTATATGCTGCTGTAGTGCTGTCCCCATAATGGCACATCTTTTAATGCCAGCATTAGCAGGGAATTATGTGAAGCTAACTTTGTATTTGTCTTTGACCACTCCTGCTCTAGAAAAGTCATTCCCATTTTGATCATAAGCTCATTCACAATGCTGCAGCCATTTAACTGCTTGTTAAGGTGAAATATGGTAAGAAGAGAATTTCCATAAGGACAGGTGGATGTATACACAGATGTATATAGCAAAAATATTTAAGGGGACCACACTAAATTGTGATTTGAAGTGATGAAGAGACATTTTTTTAAAAAATAGTGTGAAATATTACAGTTAAAAGGTAGGTGATGTAACAAAACCTCTTTTATTGACACAGGACACTGCTATGAGCAAACTGTGGTTCAAGCAAGATGACAAGTTTTTTTTGCCAAAAGCTTGTCTCAACTTCGAGTTTTTCAGGTATGCAATGTTAAGTATATCACAGAAATTGCTCTCCAAAAGTTTCTTGTTTGTTGGGCATCTGCGTTTCTGTGGCAAAAACTTTCTTACATGTATTGAGGCTTTAAAATGTTTGTTCTTATTTGGGAATATGCAGTAAGATACAAATAGCAAGAAGGTTCATGTAAGTTACGCAGTAGTTAAGTAACAAGCAATTTGAGGTGCTTTGTCTATATTAACAGGAAAAGTTTATCTAAAAATACTTTTAAAACAAATTTTCTTCTATGCTTATTTGCTGTACCTGAAATATGCCTACCAATAGCACCCATTACATATTGCAATATATTCCTTTAAAAATGTGTGTGTATTATTTTTATTAAATTACTAAATCACAACTATTTTAAGAGTGTTTTCTTTATAAAATGTTATTCTCATAATGGTTTTATGTTCAAATTCTGTTTTAATTTGCATAATGGAAGCCAGTATAAAATTCTAAGTGCTTAGAATTGTGGGATTTTATTTAACTGACACCAACAACTGATTTTATTTTTTTTTTTTTAGAAGAACACAGTCTGTGTTACCAATGAACGTGTGATTCTTAGCTCAAGATGCATGATAAAGTGCTGTATTGTTAATTCTGGTCTTGCATTATTTTGATCACAAGAAAATTATCTTTTTTTTTTTAAAGTGAAATGATTGAAATTATGTACATTCTAAGTGTTCCTTTCAAGTAATATTTCTAAGAATTGAATTTTTAAAAAATACTGCTATCTTTAGAGTGCAGCTATTTCTGGGCTGGACTTCTGTAAGTGAAAATAATTTCAGGAACTCTCCTTTGGCCTAATTAAATTATTCAGTGATAGTGCTGGAAATGCTATTCTATGGGCTCTGACAGATGCTCACAGATGCAGTGTTGAGTCTTTGTTTTGAGTGACTACTTGAAATTTTTCTTGGCAGAATTTTAGATTGATAAGTCTTTTCAGATCTTGTGTTAGTACTAATTGGGGAAAATAGGTTGCCTGGGCGTGTTCTCTTTCTTTTTGCTTTTTGAAACCACAGGGTAAACGTTACAACTGTTTCAACTTCGATGTGTTGGGAAATGGAAGATCAAAATGGTAACTGCCTGTCTCTTACTCAGAGATCAACAATTGCAATGCATCGCCTTCTTTGTTCATACCTGGTGGCTTTCCATTGTACTATGTTTGGCCAAAGTCCAAAATAGGATTTTATTGATGGAGACTGAGTTTATGTTATACAATTGTGGGTTTTTTAAAAAATCAATTCCAAATGAACTATGCCAGTTTGTGAATGATTAAAAGATAATAATTAATTTTGTGTAGAGCATACAAAGGTGTAAGTATATGCACGTATGCGCAATATCGTGGAATCAGAGAATGGCTTTGGTTGGAAGGGACCTTTAAAGATCATCTAGTCCAACCCCCCTGCATTGAGCAGGAACATCTTCAACCAGATACATGGTGATAATCTTTCCCAGTGAGATTTGTACTTTCATCTCGGTGAGCCCTTTTGAAAAGCTAGGAGTACTTGAGCTTTGCTGACTAATGTAATGGAATGATTGCCTCTTTCTTCCCAGGGATGGTTACAGGTGGAAGGCTGGCTTTGTTCTCGGTATTGGGGTCAAGGGTTCTTTCCTTTTATTTAAAAATAAGTTGGTAATTGTATATGAGTAAATGTGACAGGGTTTTGACAATATTGAGTACATCATCTCCAAAAGAAGTTGTAAGCAGGTGTCGTAGTTCAGCCCCGATCGGGACCAGACTACGCAGTCTCTCTCTCTCACTCCCCCCACCCTCCAGTGGGACAGAAGGGAGAAACTCTATCCTAGCCGGAACCAAGACAGCAGGTTTGCCTGGTTTTGATACTTAAGGATTCTTAACGAATCTCCTTCTTGAGCCTGGTTGATGGTCATTGGAGGAAATGATGAAATGTACAGTATTTATTAATGAGACATGATGATCTTGTGGCCAAGTTGGTGAATAAAGCCATCTTAATAACATGTGTTTTTGTAAAAAGTTTTGCCCTCAATTCTAGATCAGAATATGATGGCTATGCTGCCTAGTAGCAGATTACAAGAATTTGTTCATATTACAGACTGCTTCAGTAAGACAGAAAAAACTAGGAGGATTTCTTCTGCTTGCAGCCCTGATCATCATGACCATTGGAAGATTTCCTGACTCAGGTGTTGTAGGAGCAACCACTGCATATATGAATTAAGAGGAAGTTATGAGGGTAGTTTCTCCCTCAAACATACAAATTCAGTAGGAATAATCTAAGTATATGAACCTCTTGAAGTCACCTTGTTCCTTACATGATGCAAGACTTGCATTAAAGAAACACCACAGTAAAAACCTCTGACACAGGATTTATCATCCAGCCTAAAGGATGATGATAAGCTTTTGCTTTTGTATGAATTGCGACTTACGAACTCAACAAGTATCCTTGTTTAAAAGGAAGCAAAAATGACAATGTAATGTGCTATTGTTTTGAAAACTTTCTAAAGGTAGTTGTAAACTCTGCGCTTCAAGTTTGCTGAAGTTTAGAGAGATGGATGTTAGAAATACAATGCTAATAATTTTTAACTGGATACTTGCTACCTTCCAGTTTAAGAAATATTTCAAGCAACTCGAGTTGGTCATAAAGTAACCCAGTATCAAAATTTCAGTGTTGGTTAACAGCTATGTCACTTACAGCTCTGTTTGAAAGGGGAAAAGACTATTTTCAAATATACTATCAGTGACTGAGTTGTTCTGCTTCCTCAAACGTCGTCCAAAAATGCTAAACTAGAAATAAGCATTTATTTACAAACTTGTCAGTAATAGAAGGCAACTCCCAGAACAATGTTGTTAGAATTGTTTTCTGTTGTTTTTCACTTGAGGATTAATGATTTAGTAGTCTTCATTATTTTCAAAACTCCCTATTGGCCTTTGCCAGCTAAATGAGTATACAGAAGTTAGAACTGATACAGGCATAGTAATCACTCAAACTGATTAATTTTCTATTCTAGTATCAAATAGAAAACAATATAATGAGTTGGAGGAAGATTTGGGATTGACCTACATCTTGTTTTGAATTCAGTCTTAATTAAAAATTCAATATTAATTGAATTTGCATCATTGGGCATCTTGAAATTGCTCAGTTTTGGGAAATACTCATTGCAGGGAGAAATGCAAATAGCAGAGTCCTGGTTTTTGGTTTGGGGTTTTTTTGTGTGTGTTGTTTGTGGTTTGTTTTTTTTTTTTTTTTTTTTTTACTGATCTGTTTTCTTACGTTATACAAGCCTAGAATTAACATTAACCCAGTGGTAGTAAAAAAGCTCATCCTAGGCCAAGATTTCAGACTATAGCAGGCTCTGCTTTTCCAATAGATTTTTAAAATAATAATAATCTCTTCCCATGCTTCCTTTCCTTAATCTAAAAAGAAGGATAAGTCAAGGCCTTACTGAAAGCTACTAGCAACCTTCTTAAAAATACCTTTGCAATGTATTTTAAAGTTATCAGTGTGTGTGTTGTGGCGATGTGATCTTTGTTTTAGTATTGGTATACACTAGGAAATACTTACGCCTTTACAGCATGGTGTATATAATAGCTTGCCTCTGAGTATGACCATTAGTGTCTGCGTAGGGAAAACAAATGCAAATGACATGGTTTTGAACTGTAAGCCATATCCTGACAGCAAATTGTTTTAGATACTGCTGATTATTTCTGTGCAATAGATAATGTATTTACATGCAACTTCAGAAGCTTTAGAAAGAAATAATCAATTATAATACAAATAACTTTTAATGACTTTGCAAATCTTTAAAACACAGATATTTAACAAAGCACAGTTGAAACACGGCTTGAGCCTTTGAGTTGCATTTCTCTTCTGGAGAAATTTGCAACACTATTGTATATGATCAGATGCTTCTAATACAAAAGTAGAGCTTGTATAGTTGTTGCCATTAAAAAGATGAGACAAAAAATTATGGTGGTATGAAAATGTATATGCCAGACTTCTTTCCTGAGCTGAACTCAGCATGTACTGCCTGTTTTTCATACCACAAATTGCTAATATCTTATTTTTTTTCTAATAGAAACTACTTTTGTTTTCTGATAGTGTAGAAATATTAAATTAATGGTAAGTACATGGGTTTTCCTTTCAGTCTATTAAATTACATTGTTTAAAATTCAGGGTGTATTCAGTTTATTTTACTCCTGGAGAATTCTGACTGTGCAGCAAAGTAAATATAACAGGTGTTGATTTATGAGCACAAGTAAGAGAATATCTCTGGAATCTTCAATATATGTAGGCATTGCTCAAACCACAAGCAAGCTAAAGAATTATTTTCAAGTATGTTCATATTCGGCTTCGAAAGGGATCCATCAGCATACTCGCAGTAAATATTGTTTCCTTCAGATCAAACTTAAAAGGCCAGAAGAAACTGAGAAATAATTTTAAACTGCGTATTTTACTTTCAACATTTTCTTCCAGCCCATTTGCTTACGTGGATCCCTTGCATTGTAACATGGCCTATTTGTACCTTGAACTACTCAAAGACTCCCTCAACGAGTATGCATATGCAGCAGAACTAGCTGGCTTGAACTATGATCTCCAAAATACCATCTATGGGATGTATGTAAGTACCCAAAGCAAGGAAGAGCTTAGAGCCTTAAAACTACTTCCACTCATCAACATCTTTATATTGATTTGATGGAAGGACTTTTATTTAAAAAATGAGTCTAAGGCTGTTACTCCTTTTGATCCTGGTTATTAACCATCCTTTCTTTAATTTGAATTTTAAGTTCAATTCTGTTCAAAGTCTTCAACAATCTTTCCATTCATATTAAGTAAATTTTCTTCTTTATTTTTATATCATTCATGAACTTAATTAGATGTAAGATTTGTTCCTCCATTTAAAAAAAGAAAAAACAACCCTAATCCAAGCTTACATATTTATTTCAGTTTGTCAGATATCTACCAAAAAGTTTCTGACTGATGGGGTAGAAGACCCCCCTTTTTCATGCTATAAATAAATGGTACACTTCAGCTTTCCTGTTCAAAAACTACTGATCATGAGGCTGCATATACATACTCTTCAGTCATGTTTCTTCATCCATTACTTTGTCACTGCTTGAGGTATCAAAGCATTTCTTTTGTTTTTCTTTTTGTTAGTCGCTACATTTATGCTGATCCTCTCCATTGCAACATGACATACCTGTTTATCAGGTTATTGAAGGATGATTTAAAAGAGTATACATATGCAGCACGCCTCTCAGGTTTGATCTATGGCATTGCATCAGGAATGAATGCAATACTTGTAAGTAAGAAAAAAACGCAGGAGGAAACGAAACAGCTTGGGAGTTGTTGAGCTTGGAGAAAACATTTGACTTCTGCATTTCTAAATGAGATGGTTAATGTTTTTTTCCTTGCATATATCTCATGAATTAAAGGCAAAGCAAAACAGTGTATTTTAATCAGTACTGAGTGACCTGTTTAAGACTGCAGTGTCTTGTGAACATGTGTGCAGTGCAAGTGTTGCATTCTAGTTCACATTTTTACTTGCTTGCATGGTAATCTTGAAAGTACTATTGCTAGTTTCTGTAAAAAAGATTAACTCCTCTGTTGAATGAATCTGAGCTTTACAGATTTTGTTATAATTCTCGAATTCTGCTGTTGTGAGCTGTGGAAATGGATTGTGCATGTGTTCCATTAGAATGCAATGCTGAATATTTTTGGCTTTTCCTTAGTGCTTGTTTTTATTATGTCCTTTATAATCTGTTTTAAAGTTCTGAAAATACTTACTTGATAAATACTTATATTATGACAAATGGTTATTTCTTACTTAGATTCTCCTATGAGGTTTTTAATAGGAGATTTCAATAGTCTCCTTGGAGTTCTGTTAAAAGCTTCTGTTACCCATCATTTTCTACCAAAATGTGTGCTGAAATTTCCTGTAGAGGTATTATTTTTCCAAAGCATTTTAGTAAGAGAATATACTGTATATTGTCTTTAAATTTTTTACATAGAAGAGACTACTGCAATTTTTTTTTTTTTTTTTTTTATCCAACACATACTGAATTTCCTGGTAGCTTTCACTTAACTTACTGTAAATATGGTTATCTATTCTCAGTTTCAAAGCCTGCTGATGTTTCCACGGTCAGAGTTATTCCTTTTTAGGAAAAAAAAATGGGATGGGGAGAGTGGGGGTGTAATTTTCTTAATTTTTAGTCATGGTTTTAGAAGTTTAGAGTTATTTTAAATGGTAGCTGTATTTTGTAGGGTCTTTATATTCTTTTACTGTAAAGATTCTGTTTTCACATATTAAAATCAGTTTACACCATTTTGATATCTGGGAACTTCTAATATTCTTTTTTATATTGTGACAAGTTTTATAGTCAGTAGGTGTAACTGTACAATGTTGATACTTTGAGCAGGGACAGATGCTACACTGAAAACAATGACTTATCATGATTGTTGAACAGTTTGGGTTCTTAAGCTAATTTAGGATATTGGCCTTTGTCATTAATCTATTTATGATAGCTTTTTCTCCAAATTCACAGTTCAGGTATATTTCAGCAACTATAGAAAAAAAATCTTCCTACTGGAAAGCAGGAGTTCACCTGTATGTTGGTTTGTGTCCTAAAATTTAGTTTTACCCTTTAATTGGATTTGTGCAGTTTAATAATAAGTTCCTGTTTCCAGATACCAAATTTTGAAGGTGTTTTTCCCCCAAAAGGCCTTCTGAAGCCTTTTTTCACTAGACAAACTTTCTGTAGCTTGATGCAATTATATAGTCATTTTTAAGTTTCCGTATTGTTTTTTTTGAATGACTAAGTTTATTTCATGTATGCTTTCAAAAAAATGTTTATGATCGGATCAATATCTCATGACGATTGTAGACCAGCTACCTTGGTGTTTCAGCCCAGCACCATCCTGGTTATAAATTGTGTTGCTATTGACGCTACCCCGTTTTTTGTAGTACTGCTTACTTCCATTTACGTAAAAAGTTTTTTTGAGCAACAAGATAAACATGAAAAAAGGTTAAGAGTAACTTGGAGATAATATTTAAGAAGGCTGTGAATGAATCTAAATGAATCTAAATTTCATTACTAAAATGAGAAACCTAGAATCAAACCATTTCAGTACTGCAAATGTACAGTTTACTGACTGGACTCAATACTTATAATCATTAAAAATCTACATTCTGAGTACAGTTTGCTTAGATTAACATTAAATTTCATTAATTCTCTGCATTCATAACTCCTGGGCAAATATGTAGTATTACATTCCTCATTTAGTTAGCTTTTGATGGGTAAAGGGATTTTATTTCGGGATGAGTTAATGTTAAGTAATGTTGAATTTAGAGTAAGTGTTGAAAAGTATGTTGTTCATTGACTTATACAAGACTTGGTAATTGTTTTATTCTTTTATCTTCTACATTTAAAGCAAATCATGCGCTTTTTCCATAGCTTTCTGTAAAAGGCTATAATGACAAGCAGCATATCTTGCTCAAGAAGATAATTGAGAAAATGGCTACTTTTGAGATTGATGAAAAACGATTTGAAATTATCAAGGAAGCGGTAAGCTACATGAGAAATTTACATTTTTGACTAATTTAAAATTGAATGCCTTGACTTGAAATGAAATCTGAGAGCTGATTATACATGGAAATACAGAGTGAAATTCTGCCTCATTTGGACTGCAGAAGTTTTTTTTTTCCTTTTTTTTTGTGGCCATGAGTTCCTTGGGAGTGTTTATATTACATTCTCTCTTTAAAAGTAACTGTCCCTGGAATTTTCTTTCCGTCAGTGTTTCCTGTGATTGATCAAGGGATTGCTTTGATAGGAGTAGACATCTAAGAAGGGGGAAGGGAGCAGAAATCTTAACTTTATATACGGTTTTAAAATTTGGAAAGGCCTCAGTGGGATCTAGCCATAAAAGAAGGGGGAAGTGGATGAAGTGGGAAAGGAAGTGTTGAAAAGATTTGCAGCATCTCTTTTCCCCTGATGTGAAGAGGAAATCTGCTTCTGCAAAGCAAGAAGTTTTGCTTGGCACAGGAGCTTTTTACTTTTTGGTGCAAAAGTAACTGACTAGTTAAGTATGTGCTGACTTGTGCAAGTCTTGTTTGCTAAATTTAATGACTGATCTATATATGTGGAATGTTAGTTAGATTATTTTTTTTTTAGCTCCTGCAGTAAATTTGTGAATGCTAATTACATTTGTGAAGCCAAACAAGATACGTAATTGTTCTTCTGGTGCTTTCTTTAGAGCAAGACAGAGGTAAAGTAAAGGAAATGAACAAATTAGATATTGGCACTCATAGCAATGAGTTGTTGTGGAGGTATAAATGAGTGCACAAGGAACAGGCTGACTTCTGGCCCAGAAAGCTTGCAAATAGCCTGCAGCAGCTGAGAGCGCTACAGCTGCAAGGAAGATCACTCCTTGCTTGCTATAGTCTTACTTTAGTCCTCTGCTGCTGGTGATTTTTGAACAGGTGACTGGCCTAGAAAGACACCAGGGCCATCTTTAGTTCATTACTATTTAGCAGGAAATTCTAAGCAGGTGGACATTAAATGAGGTAGAGTTATTATAGCAGCGCTTTGTTTAGGCCTTTGAGTATGTAAGATACATTAATTGTCTGGAAAGTTTTAAGTGGATGTGACAAATGTCAAGGTGAAAAAACTCAGCCCGCGGGTCTGTGAATGATCTGTTTTGGATGATTTTATTCTAGTTTAAGAGGTTTCCCCGATTGTCTTTACAGTTCGCTTGAACTTTGTATGATGCATGTTTTGTTATTTTACAAACTTTTGTTACATAGGCCTTTTGTGTATGTAAAATAGGGACAAAATACAAAAAAGTCAAATCAGATGGGGAGATTGCAGTTTTTTCCCCCTAATGTCTGCACCTAACAGATAAGGAAGTTACTGGCTTCTGTGTTGAACAGATAAAGATGCTTTCTCAGCTAGTTCATGCTTACTGTTTCTCTCAATTTCTCTGAAATGAGTTACTTTTTCTCCAGTACTGGAAATTATCCCAGCTTGCTAAAACTATTAGTTTGCACTTTCGGTTCCTCTGGTAGAGGAAAAACGTGTGGAGAGAGTCCAGAGGAGGGCTATGAAGATGGTCAGAGGGCTGGAGCACCTCTCCTATGAGGACAGGCTGAGAGAGTTGGGGCTGTTCAGCCTGGAGAAGAGAAGGCTCCGGCGAGAGCTTATAGCGGTCTTTCAGTACTTCAAGGGGGCCTACAGAAAAGATGGGGAGAGACTCTCTATCAGGGCCTGTTGCGATATGATGAGGGGTAATGGGTTTAAAATAGAAGGAGGTAGATTCAGATCGGACATTAGGAAAAAATTTTTTACAATGAGGGTTGTAGAGCACTGGAACAGGTTGCCCAGAGAGGGTGGGAGATGCCCCATCCCTGGAAACATTCAAGGCCAGGCTGGATGAGGCTCTGAGCAATCTGATCTAATTGGAGATGTCCCTACTCCTTGCATGGGGGTTGGACTAAATGACATTTAAAGGTCCCTTCCAACCCTAATGATTCTATGACAAAAACGTTTTACTTATTTTGTAAAGGTGCAGCTGGACTAGAAAGGAGTTCTTTGGAGAAGCTCACTGATTCTTCTCTCATACCTCCTTTATCTAGGCAAAGAATTTCCCAGATGCACCTGTATTTTCCTACCCAAGTCAGGCCAGGGAAGCAACTGGGAGAAAATTACATTTTCTATTAGCAATATTCCCCCACCCCACTCCCAGACAGTCATCGTATAATGGGTAGAGCAACTTGATCAAGATTCTTATTTGGATCTAATTGCAATAATTTAATTTCCATTCATTAATTTTAAGAAGCTTGATTTCAGGTTTATTTCAACTATCTTAATGGTTACTGCTTAATCCATTGGCTCTGAAGCCCACATTATTACTAAGGTAATTTAACACCTTTTTTTTTTTTTTTTTTTTTTTTTAACAAGTTTAACAAGCAAGAGAATGTTCTTGACATTTGAAATGTATCTTTCAGATGGCACACAAAGTTGAGAGTACAAGGTTAATATTTTATGTTTAGAAATAGAGTTCTATAACTTGAACTTAATTGTTTTGTTTTAGTACATGAGATCACTTAACAACTTCAGGGCTGAACAACCTCACCAGCATGCAATGTATTATCTCCGACTCCTGATGACTGAAGTTGCTTGGACCAAAGATGAATTAAAAGAAGCTCTAGATGGTAATGTTTTGCTAGTTTAAAACTTTTTTTTTTTTCCCTTATGGAAAATGTCCATTTATACTTCCCAATACTTCTGTGAAATACACAAGTATTGCTAGTTTTTATTTTAGTTGAGAAAATGACAAAATGAGAAATTAATAGATTTAGTGATGTAGGATGGGTATTCTTGTAGTGTCAGGGGATTAAGAATGCAGGTGTTGACTTTGGGATGAACACCCCATCCATTCAACCATCCTTCCTCTCTTGTTCCATTGATTCTGTTATGTTAAACTCTACTTTGCATTATGGATGAAAAACTGCTTTGCAAAGACAGGCTAGCATAGAATGTGTATGTGTACTCTGGGATATATTGCAAAACTATTTTTCTTGTGTATTGTTTGTTGCAAAAATACTATCAAAACACCATATTTGAGTTGAGCTTCTTTTTTTTAGTCTGGATGGTAAATGCACAGCGTGTTTCTCAAGCATTATAAACTACATGCTGCTTGTTTAGTTAATAACTACGGCTTTATCTTGGAACACCACCTGAATGATTGCAACTGTTTTCTCTAGAGAGTGAATGTTTGTTCAGCATGATTGGAAAGAAGGCTTTTTTTGTTTCTTTTCTTTTTGGAATCTGGGTCAGACAGTACGTGAATTCTAAGCAAACTATATGATGAGTGCTGCTATTTAGACCTTGAAACTTTCCAATATTGCTTTTTTAAGGAGAGATTCACTTTTTCATGATCATGAGTTTCTCCTGCTCTAAGAAATGCACCATATCTAATGATGACTTGGGTACTTAACATAAAAATGCATGTAATTGATTTAACTCTCTAAATATCTGTTTTAGATGTCACTCTTCCCCGCCTCAAGGCCTTTATAGCTCAACTGTTGTCACGGTTACACATTGAAGCTCTTCTCCATGGCAATATAACAAAACAGGTTGGTGTGTTACTTTGTTTAATAAACCAAATTTTATTTAAAAGCACTATAAAAAATGGAAGAATAGTTTAATATTCTCAGATCTTAAAGCAATTTTGCCAAATGTGATTTCATAATTTGCCTTCATACGTTTTATCTTTATGGGAGTATCATAGTGTAATTTTTTCCACTTTAGATTTGCTAGGCTAAGTGTTGCCCTTGTATTTCTTTTGGAAATTTAATAAAAAACAACTTATGATTTAAATATTTTAAAGTCTGAGTTGCAAGTCATTACTATGATGTGATCAAGCTGTATAATGAACGATGTGCTGCAGATCCTGCTATTCCATTTAAAAGTTTCAGACTAGCTAGCAAAGATTTAAGAATCCAAGATCCTTCCAAATGAAGTACTTTGCACAAAGCTAAACAGGAATGGTGGGCCATAAAAAAATAAGTATCAGCTCTCAGTTGTGTTTTTTTGGGAGTAAAAATCAGAAAACATTTGTTCTGTCTTCCATTAAAATAGTAACAGTTTGTATTTGCCTAGGAAATCTAACCAAGTATTTGAATATGTGTACCAATACAAAATGTAGTACCTTTCTTGTACACTTTTGCATTCTTTTTTTGTAGGGCTGGTACAGCAGTATTTCTGTGTTATACTAGCTCTGTGATACTTTACTAGCAGGAGAGCTTACAAACACTGCTAATGACTGCTGAATGTATAGAGAAGTAAGTTACTAGTAAGGAGGAGAAAAATAAAAAGATGAAGGAGCCAATAGCACTGGATGCACAAAGTTTTCTTTTTCAAGGATGTCTCCAGAATATTTTTTTTTAATTTTATGGTGTATTTTTCATGTGGAGAAATGTAAAAACAGCCTTTTTTCCTTCCTTTATTTCTTACAAATTTGTACATGAAAGTCAACTCCTTCTGAAATAAAACTGAATGACAAGATTTTTCAGATTACCATGATGATGCAATCATAGCAAAGAAATGCATTCTTTAGTTGGCATAATGGGTGGCTGTTGAAGAGTCCTACAGCTGGAGAACTGGGAAGGATGTACTGTTAGGCTCATAGCTGTGTAATATTTAGAAATGATCTGCAAACCTCCCTGCATTTGTGCTGGTAGGAAAACTTCTCTGTCCTTCAGTGCCCTTGATGTGAGCATGACTGACAAAGCTCAGAAATTTTAACCTGGATTTAAGAATTTTTTCCAACTAAAATTAAATCAAAATCTACATACTTTTTGTAATGGCTTTCAATACTGAAATTTTTTTTTTAGTGAATCTGTACTTTCTGAAAAATTAGACCTATATAGCTGCCTAAAATTCCCATTTCTTCTTGAATTAATTTCATTCTGGTATTTGTTTTTTGACTGTTTCTTTTATTTATTTGCTGCAAGTGGATGAATAGTAAAGTAATACTACCAGCATGTCAATGGAATCCATGTTTGAACTTAATCATTAATGTGTTTTGTTAAAATTCCATCTGCTGAGATGTCATTTGCTTTGCAAACATACATTGTAAGGATCTCGTTTTCAAACTCTGAAGGATGAATACATCAAAGTGGTGAAGGCAAAGGAAAAAGAAGCCCATTGAACTTCAGTTTCAGAAGCACTGGGAAGGAGTAGAAACAGTTAAACATGTAGACAAGATAAATGGTAAAAAAAAACCAAACAAAAACAAACAAACAATAAAAACAAAACAAAAGCCCCAAAACCACAAACCCCTTGCCCCTCAAGCCCCCACTCCCTCTCACCTACTTAACTTCTACTGTATTTTTATTGAATTACAGTATCTACTTTCTATTCCTGATTTTTTTTTTTTTTCTTTTCTCTCATACCACCATCAACAATTGGAAAGTCTTAATCCTGCTGTTAGGTACAGAATAACTAATGATTGTTAAAAATCCTCTTATGTCTTCTCTTCCAGGCTGCATTAGGAATTATGCAGATGGTTGAGGACACTCTAATTGAGCACGCTCATACAAAGCCGCTCCTTCCCAGTCAGCTAGTGAGATACAGAGAAGTGCAACTTCCTGACAGTAAGTTAAATTATTTATTTTCAGTTAATGCACATTAAATTGAGATTATCTGTTTGCTAATGGCATTTTAGAATGAATGTTACTCTATTGCTAGGAGTTTTTTTTTAAATCAAACTTATGTCAAATTGTTTTAAATTTTAAATTTTAAAATATAATTTGGGTGTGGTTTTGTTAATAAAATTATACACTAATATATCATCTTTCTTGTATACTTGAAAATTAATTTGATTTCATTTTTGATCTGTGTATGTAAATTGGACTTCTTGGAGGTTGGAACTAGATGATCTTTAACGTCTCTTCCACCCCAAACCATTCCATGATTTTGTGATTCAGTCCTAATTCACTTGATATGCTTTATGGAAGTAAGAGCCTTATCCCACTCTCTACTACACATAGTATACACATTTGAATAAGCACCATTCTTTGAGCACTTCTGAGTATTAACTGACCATTCAATGAAGGATTGTCCTAAATGACTCTTTGAGAAAGCTAAAAGCTCTTATACAAGTAACTTTTTTTTTTCTAATACAAATTCTTTTGGTCTCATACTGTTTGTATATTATTTTACTTCTGTTGTGAAAAAAAAATCTTATATATAAGAAAGGTGGTTCAAAGAATTTCTGGGAGTTATACAGGAATGATGCCATATGTAGCTATACATCCAAAGCTAATTACCTGTAGCTGATCATCAGCCTGTGGAAACTACCACATACCAAAGAAGCTATTGGTATTAAATGCTGAATTATTTTTAATGTTCATAAATGTTACTGAAAATTTGTCTTTAGAAACTATTTGCATAGTAGAGGCAATGCAGAATTCCACTCCAGTTCCTAAAATACTTGCTTCAGGAGAAGCAGCCAGTTTCAATTTACTTGCTGATATGCTCAAGCTATGATGTTTTGATGTCTTAAAATAATCTTTTCTTCTTTCATGAAAAGTTAAAAGAAATTCTGCTTTAATAGTCCTAAACTATTTATTATAATTCTATTCCACAAGTGACAGACCAGTATCCTTTTAATTGTGGACAACAAGAATGTACGTTTTTATGAACAGTAATCTTTTAACTTTGTATTTTAGGAGGTTGGTTTGTATATCAACAGAGAAATGAAGTTCATAACAATTGTGGCATTGAGATATATTATCAGACAGACATGCAGAGCACTTCTGAGAATATGTTTTTGGAGCTCTTCTGTCAAATTATCTCAGAACCATGCTTCAATACTCTGCGCACCAAGGAACAGTTAGGTAAGTTTTCCCATAGCTCTCCTCAGAGCTGCTCACAATCCATTCTCCACTATATCAGGCAAGATTAGACTGAGCAACTAGCAGAATTAGCTATACCATATTAATCATATAGATTTTTACTATCTAGCTATCTGCTGAAAATAGGGCAAGACACAGGTCATTTAGCAGATTTTTGAAATTTGGTGGTGGCAGGTTTTGTACAGGAGTTGGATGTAACAGCTAAAGAGGAGAGGGGGAAGCAGTGAGGTAGAACTATGTGTGTCCAGCACTGTGTAACTGCCAAATGACTGAGTTCATAAGACTTAGGAGGGAAGACAGTAGAAATACAGCAAAATTCAATAAACTTCACGGAATTGTTAATAAGATCTCTGAGAACGCTAAGGGAAAAAGAAGTTCAGGAGTTAGCAGTTTGCTAAACAACAGAAGCAGTAACAAGAACTCATTCAATAAATGCTTTAGCGGTATGAGAAAGGGGAAAAATTGTCAATGGTGGGGGAAAAGTCAAAATGTTTTAGAATAGCTTTGTTAGTTTTCACTTAAAATGTCAAATGTGATCAGATGATTTCCAAAATAAATACTGATGATCAAAGTCCAAAGGTTATTCAGGTAAATTAGAAGCTTTTAATTATATTGCATTAAAAAAAAAACCACCACAAAATTATGGAATCTTGGAATTATAAGTCTTATAACTGAGAATTTGTGGATAATAGATGAGGTCCTGGAAAAATAAGCATGGGTAAATGCTGTATGTTTCCTTAAAAAAGGAAAGAGAAGAGCAGGGAAATTACAGATTAGTCAGTTTAATTCTAATTCCTGGAAAATACAGAGTAAGTTATCAAACCGATTCTAAATTCACAGAAGGTAACAGAGACTATTACTGTACAAACTCAGGTCAAACTAACCTAACTTTTCTTTTTTTATACAAACAGTTGTATGGATTGAAGTGTCTTATGTCATGTCTTATGTCTCTTCTTGATAGTATGAAAGGTGTCTAAAAGTCCCCAAAAAAGCTAAAGAGAACACCTAGGTGGAAGTGCTACGCATTTGGATGCAAGACTGCTTTGAAAGTCACGACTGGATAGATAAGAGTAGTCCATTTAAAAAATGGTGTTCTACAGAGCTCTATTGTGATCCAGTGTTGTTTAGTATTTTCATAAAAACTCTGGATGATAGAAGAGTGAATATACTTACTAAATCTTCAGATAATACTAAGCTGGGAGAGGCTGCAAGTGTGTGGGAAGACAGAATTCAAAATTAGTTTGACATTTTGGAAACATAACTTCAGTGAAGATAAGATGCAATTTGGTAGGAACGATTTGGCAGGAATAATCAATGGCACAGACACAAGCTGGGAAGCAGCTGGCTAGGTAGCAGTTATGTAGATAACAATCTACAGGTTACAGCGGATCAGAAGTAGAACACAAATCAGCAGTGTCCTACTGCTGTCTAAAAACGCTGGGATATATACATGGGAGCTTCCAAGATGCACACACAATAACACTCCTATATTTTTCAGGTAAGGACTTGGAAATACTGTATCCAGTTTTGACATGAGCATCAAAGAACGATTAGAGAGCTATAAAACAACATTCAAAAGACTGAAATATGACAGATTTGTTATTGAAAGAGGGGAAGAAGACTGAAGAAAGGCTTAGTTGTTCAGATAAGCAAAAGCTGCAACAAAAAGGAAGGGAATATTATTTTCTTTGTATCTAATTGATAAGATGAGAAATAGTGGTTTTACATTGCAGCAAAGAGAATTCAGATTAGATGTTTTGAAAAAAAAAAAAAAAATAATGTTGAGTCTAATGAAGTACTAGAATACAGCTTAACTTCTGGTTCCCTAATCCTGATAACAGAATTCCTTTTGTTCTAGCTTGGTCTGCCTCATCTCCTCCTCGCCCTCCCCTGAACTGATATTTATCTCAGTGAAATAAAGATGTTTTTAAAAAAATACAGTGAAAACCTGCATTACTTCCCTTTATAATACAGAATTAAACTTAGCATAAAATTGCATTCCTGTCAAAAATACCATGTTTAGCAAACTTTAATTCTGGAACAAGGGATTTATTTTAATTTGTGACTATTCCTGTTTTGCCAAGGTTACATTGTGTTCAGTGGTCCACGTCGGGCAAATGGCATACAAGGACTGCGATTTATTATCCAATCTGAAAAGCCACCACACTATTTAGAAAGCAGGGTTGAAGCATTCTTAAAAACTATGGAGAAATGCATAGAAGATATGACAGAAGAGGCCTTCCAAAAACACATCCAAGCTTTAGCAATTCGTCGTCTAGACAAACCAAAGAAGCTGTCTGCAGAATGTGCTAAATACTGGGGAGAAATCATTTCCCAGCAGTATAACTTTGACAGAGGTAAGACAAATTATCATTCCTCTAAAACTGAATGCTGTAGTTTGGCTACACTTGTGACTGTCGAGTGCCATATTCATTTGGGAACAACTTAAACTTTTACATAGCCTGTGCATAATACACTGTTTGTGATTTGTGTCCTGTAAAGTTGTATTTCTTCCTCCTGTCCTGAGGAAGTACCTCATTTGCAGAGCCTGTGCCCTCACTGCTGTGGGAGCTGTTAGTCATAGAGAATAAACACGTTCCCTGATGTTCACCTGATGGGGGTTGGCGAATGCTTCATTGACCTTCCATTCTTTCCCTTAAGGCTCAGTGAGGCATAGGGTAGGTCAAGGATTGGAAGTTATTTGAATGCAGATGTTGATGTCACATAAGCTCAGATTTCTTTCTGTGATGCTCAGACGTCTGTATTACATACGTGCCTAATGCTTGACTGAGATGCTTTCAAATATACTTTGACGTTCCCAACAGTGCATGCATTCATATGAACCCTGTTCCTCTTCCCATTGCGCAGTTCTGAGGGAGTGATGGCAAAGGCAGCAGCAGGTATCTTAACAAACATGTGACCTATGGAGTAGGCTTGAAGAAATTTTTTTGTTTGTTTTTCATCCATGATACTTTGAAGATTATAAGCTTGTAGAAGACCAATTGAGATCCAACTTCAAGTGTTATGACTGAAAATGGACTGATAGTTATTTACATTGTGATCCTACATAGTAGTTAAGTTGCATTTTTCTCTTTTTCAGCATTGTTTGAAGATTTTTAATCCAAAAATGCTGAGGTATATTAGTAATACAGTTTCTAACATTAAAAAAAAAAAACAGTTTTAGGTACAGATCAGCTTTTCCTCACATTTTCATGTGTTGACTGTTAGTCACAGCTATAATTTTCAGTCTTCCATGCATAAAATGCTTCCTACAGAAAACTCATTCTGTATCCTGTGACTTCTCTTGTGCTTTACATGTACAATATTGGCCTTCCACAATAGCAAATCAGTCTTTTTGATGGACAATGACCAACTGAACTGTTTTAATAATGAAGAATTTGGAATTGTCATCTAGCTTGGTCTCAAGAGAATGAGAGCTACTGACAGGGTTTCATGCCTGAGTATAAGGAGTGGTGTGGAAATCTATCCCCTTAAGTACTTTTTTTTGTTCTGATGAAATAGTTTAATTTTTCTCTGCCTTAAGTGTTTCTGCTTTTACCACACTTGGATCTGTATTATCTCTCTGGAATTTCTTACTGCTAGCTGCAGTCATAATTTTCATATCTAAATCCCACTCAACTTATTATTTCCCTTGACTTTTATATCTTTAATTCCCCTCTACCCACTAGTAATTTGATTTCATTAATGATTCTAATATGACTAGAATTGTCAAAATCAGAAATTCATGTTCTAGCCCTAAGAAGTGAAAGGTTTTTTCTTCAGGTTTTTACATTTTTATTATTACTCGTTTTACTGCCTTACTTAGTTTAAAAATTTCCACCCAAATGTAATTTCATTTTCCAAACTGTGTTTTGTTGATTTTTTTTTTTTTAATGTCTTCCATGTAGAACTTCATCTCAATTACTTAAAGCCTGCATCAGACTTGTTAACTGCATATTTGTTCTCTTGCACACATTTCTTTCTTGATCTTCCTGCTTAACCCTAAGAAAAGCAAGCATGCCTACAACAAAAAACATTCCTGCTTATGCAGCAATGATATTATATGGTTAGTTTATTACAATTTAACTTCTACGAAGCGATATATAGCTACTGAGACACATTGTCCCCAGAGTATCTTAAAGATGACTATTCCTTAACAGGTATGATGTAGGCACCGTTCCTTACATTTATTTAAAAGTACATCCTGTCAAAGTACATCCTACCATCCTGTTTCCTAACTGTGGATAAAAGCCATCTATAATCAGTCTGCATTAGAAACGTGTAACATTGATTTGAAGATAATATACAGAAGTAGGCATATCTTTTTTTAGCTACTGAATAACATCAGTGCAATCAGTATTCTTCAAACAGGCATTTTTAGTAAGTCCAAATGGACTTACTGAAGTGTAATTTTCTGCCAAGCTTCCAATGACACTTCTAGTGATGCAAGTATTAGCTTGAAAGTTAACAATGAAAAGCATATCATTTGCAGTCAATTACAGCATCCGAATATGAAAGAAATATACTTTGAATAAGTAGTGTGCTAATAACAAGCTATGATTTGCAGACTTGTTCTAATTTTTACTATTGTTGTGCAGATAACATTGAAGTGGCTTATTTAAAGACCTTGACCAAGGATGATATTATACAGTTCTACAAGGTAAGTTAGTCATGTAGTTTAAATGTTGCTTGGAAAGAGATACAGATGTAACTGGATGTAGTGGGAACTATGAAAGCATATACTTATGCCTGTTTTAGCTAGATTATATGATTGATGCAGATACTTTAATAATAATTTTGTTTCCTGAATCTTAGTTTAATGGCAACTAGCATACTGTAAAAATTGTGGAGAAGGATTGGGTTGTGGTGGTGGGTTTGTTTTTTTTTGTTTTGGTTTGGTTTGGTTTTGTTTTTTACCAGCTCTTACTATTCTCTTATTTATCCTTTATGAATAAAAAATGTGCTGCTCTATGACCAAGCTTGGCCAAAATTGCTAATTTTTTTTTTCCCTTCAAGTGGTAAATGATTCAGCTTATTTTGTGTGCGTGAATTGTGAATGAAACGGATATTTTTAAAGCTTTGTTCACTGTAAATCAACACCTTTTTTTTTTTTTCTTCTTCTTCCTCTCATAGTTAGGCAGAACAAAGGAACAGCATAATGATGCAATAATTGTACATTGCAACTCAACATGAAGTTGCTGGATAGATACCTAATTTACACAACTGAAATGCTAGGGGAGGTCTCCCCCCAAAAATTAAATTTGGAATTTGGTCTCATTCCTTCTGTCTTGTAACAAATTTCATAGGCAATGGTAATTCACTATATTGCAAAGTGTACATATTGTTTTATTACTTACGGAGCAGCTAATAAGCTCAGGGAACACTTTGAAAAATAATGCAGAAGTATGTCTTTGGAACTTACTATTGGATAGAAAAATTTCTGCCCATGAAGCAGCATGGGTATGTGTGTATCTATGTGCTCTTTTATTCTCTCTTAGGGGGAGCTGATGTCTTTCAAAATGGTTTCTCTTTTGTGCTCTGTCTTATCCTTTTCACTATCTAAGGTCATTTTTACATTACCATCTATTTTTATGAGATTTAGTCTTAATGCTTAAAACTGGTTATTATTTACATGGCACAGTGAACATTAACATCTTTGTTTTGGTTTGGTTTTTAATAGCATGATAGTATGGGTGAAGATATGCAGCAAATACAAACTTAGTAAATGAAATTTCAGTAGCTGTTGTTTAATAAATGATAACTTGAACAAGTATCCACGTTCTGGTTTTGTAGGAATCTGTACTATTTTGCTTACACTGATGCTCAGTACATGATTATCCAGTATTCCACGGCAGAAATAACTGTCTAAATTGGTGAGCTAGTCCAGCTGAGTTTAATAACTGTGTTCAGGGTGATGTGCTTCCAGCAGGCTGCTAGGGATTGACAGTTCTGCAGAGATTTTAGGTTGCATTTCTGATACTGTGATAGTTAATGACTGAATTCCTATTACTTCCAATTTCTCTGAGTCCCAAACAGTTCTTAACTTGATTCTAAAACAGTTTAAAGTACAATATGGGTGATGTTTAATAATATTTGAAGGGACATCCCAAAATTCATCCCTCATTTTAAAGCTTAAATTAAAATGTAAGTACTCTCATTCTTTTTTTTACTGCTTTATAAATATGTCTGAGTGATACTTCCCCGACTTGATGTTTTTTGATGTAGGTGCTGTTGGCAATAGATGCTCCCAGAAGACACAAGGTATCAGTACACGTCCTTGCAAGGGAAATGGATTCCTGTAAGTACTGTGCTGAATATAGTATTTAATCAATTCCTGTTAAAGCAAGTCATAGTTAGACACTCATGTTATATGATACAAATGCACTATCAGAAAAACTCAGTTCTGGAGATTATATACTTTTCAGAGGAAAAAGTATTTCTTTTTATAGGTTTTTCTTCATGTAGGTGCTTCAGATTTTCTGACTGATGTTTGTGACTAAGTTCTTCAGCCATTCTAAGTATATTGATATTAAAAAAATAGATCTTAAAATAGCACTTCTTTTTTTATTCAATAGGATAGTTTAAAACAAACATAAAACTCTACAGGGAAAAACGAAGTTAGGATTTGCAGTTACCAATACAATGTGGGTTGTTGTTTTTTTTTTTTTCCCCTTGATAAGCAATGAATGTCCACAATTTTGTTCAGGCACTCTCAAATGAAAACAAACAAACAAACAAACAAAAACCAACCCTCTGGGAATGTCAAACATTATATTTAAACCTGAGAAAGTCAAAGTTTGTTTAGGTTTTATTTTCAAATAATCTAGATCAGCTGTGCATTGTAAACTGTGTTGTTCCACTTTAAAATTCAACAAGGAAAAGCTTAAAAGCATTTCTGGTTAATATAAATAAACTGAGAGGAAAAACTTCTACGTTGTTTTGTGTGTATTTTTCATCAGTTTATACTGGACTTAAATTCCAACATGTAACTGGTTGCAAAATCAAGAATATAAAAGACTTGTCTGTAGAACAGAAAGAAGTAGATAGCTGTTCCTTCCAGTCTCACAATTATTGATTTTTATGGTACCATGGAAATTGTAGGTCTGCAACTAAGTAAGGAAGATTTCCTTCGAAGCATCTTTCCAATTTTCATGAATAATCACTGCTAAATAGAAATAGCTCTAATACTTGTCCTATCTAGAGAAGACTTTTTAAAGTGTAGTAACTACATTGCCAGAATGGTTTATTATTTGCTGGGAATGATACCTTCCCAAGACAAGGGCGAGCATGCGAGAAAACCTAACAAGTGGTTACTCTTACAGAGATGACAGCAAAATATTCTCTCTACATACTCCCCAGTCCTAAACCATTTAATCTGGCATGTGACCTCTCTCCTGCCATGAAGGAGAAATTGTGACTTTAATGCATTACCCATGGGTCCAAATGAGCATTCTTCCAAGTGCAGGTGCACTCTAGAGATTAACACAAAGGAGGAAGGCTAAAAAGTTTCCCGCAGAAAACCCATCCTCCTGGAGGCAGACACACCGTTTCCTCCAAGAGTGGAAAAGAATTGAAAGGTCTGGGATTTTAGGAGCGGAAAGCACTTTAACTCCCAGGGTGAAGGTTAAGGTTGAAACTTGAGTGTGGAGGTAGAAGGGGAGGTTTAAGGAATTTAAGACTAGAAGTTCTTACGGACAAGTGGATTGGATGCAGGAAGAAGTTTTGGGAGGCTGTAGTAGGGCATGCTTAGGGGGACAGACAGGGAAGACTTGGGGTAGCTATCAAGAATTTTGGTACACAAACTAAGCCCTACGCCTCCATAGGCACGTCCTTACTAAAAGGCATGCTGCTGTAGCATTGCTCTTGTTGCATATACCGCTGGCATTTACTACTTTTCTCATAATTTGTACTGAAAAACAGTTTAAAGTCTTCATTGATCAGCAGATTAGCAATTTTTATTTTTACAGTCTCTTTTATACGTAAGTAAAATGAATAAAAGCCACTGCCTCAGCACATGTTCTCAAGTCAAATCATGAATTAAGCTGTTTGTATTTCTGAAGACAGCCATGGAGTATAAAAGCAAAATATTCAGAAAATCTTTTTTTAGAGATAGTTTAGAATTAATAACCTGTGCTTTATATAGATACCTGTCTTGCAAGAGAAAACAGTTTATTATGTAAAAGGTACTGATTAAATTATGGTACTGAATTAATTTTTGGTGATGTTAAATAGGCCCGGTTGTTGGAGAATTTCCATGCCAAAATGATGTGAACCTGGCACCAGCACCACCACTACCACAGGTAAAAAGAAACAATACACAAAAAATCCCAGGCTGTATTCTTAATGTGGAAGTTTAATATAATTAAATATAAGTTTACAGGGAGAAACAAACTTCTTGAAATTCATGCTCTTGTGAGGCTGAAGTTTCAGTTCTTTTCTATATGCACTGTCATCCTCAATAACAACAGGGATTTTTCCTGATTTTTTTTTTAACAGTCTGTCCTGTTACCTTTGTTCCTTTTGTTCCACTGAAATGAAAGCTAATAGTAGTAGTAAACTCCACTGAGTGTCTGCACTATGGAGTAAATACAGATTATCATCATATACAACCAGTACTTTCAGACAATAATATGTACCAAGTGTCAAAGAAACATGCATATGCATCAACAAATTTATCACCTTTGTTTAAAAATAAACAAAACAAAACAAACTAACCCCAAACCACCAACAACAAAACCAACTATCTGGTCATTATCTTAAAGCTTAAAATATTAATGCACATTCCTGTCAATGTGTAACCTGTGGAAGAAGTAATTTGATAAATACTCATACAAGAATTGCAGATTTCACTGTGTGGTTAGCTATGATAGTGCTGGGCCCTTCCTGGACCGTAAATGAATCTTCTTGAAGAAGGATGGTAATGTTTGTCCCAATAGATAATTAACTTTTTTCAATGCAGTAGTAGATCTGTGTTCTTACTCAGGCCTTATAGGTGGAATAATCACCATAGGTGGAAATTTCTGTATGAATTATATGTTGGATATATTAGACATTATGACTGAAATATTAAAAAGTTACTTGTTACTGCAACTAAAAATAGTAGCTCATTGAATTGCTATTGTTTTTATGATCTTACCTCTGACACTCAAAGGATAGGTGGGATTTCTGAAGTAGAATTTGTAAGTGAAAAGACAAGCTCTGCATTTACTAAAGTTCCTGCCATTATTAGTAATGCATTTATGGCATTAGAGCTATTGTTTTAAATTATCTAAGGTAAACATGAAAACATTTATTTCATAAGAGATAATACTATATTTTGGGAGACCCTGTAATAATGAAGAGTGAATCACTAATATTGTAGAAGAGAGCAAGAAAGATGTATTTATATGTAGATGTAGCAAAAGTTAAAATGAAAAGCAAGGAATTTCTCACTTTTCTGATTAAAGATACTGAGCAGACTTTTTATTGCGTACACTTCTTTGCAGCCAAGTGTGATTGAAAATATGACAGAATTCAAGCGCAGTCTGCCACTCTTTCCACTGGTGAAACCACATATCAATTTCATGGCTGCAAAACTGTGAAGAGCCCCACTGGATGAAGAAATGCAAATGATGAGTGCTGACATGGTTTCAGGGGACTTCATGATGAACAAAATTATTAAAGATCATTAGGGTAAATGGTTCTGTCCATTATGAAAGTCCTGAATTCCTTCGTGGTTCATTTGACATTAGCTGTGTGTTAGGGATAGAGAGTATATAAAAATCAGTTGTGGTCATGTGTCATTTATATTACAGACAACCTGTTGAAAACCAAAATCAACTGAAACAATAATAATAAAAAACTTGTAGATGCAGTATATTTTTTAAATAGTATATCCCTTCAAATTTTTACTTTGATAAAATAACCCTCTGAGAAAACAAAATTGCTTGAAGTATCCTTCCTACTCCTGAAAAACACCATTTAGTATCCCAATAATGATCTTATTGGGGGCTGGAGGGGATAAGAAAAGTAGGTCCTTTTTGGGATGGGGTCAACAATTTTTCTTAAAAATAGCAACTTTCACATTTTTTTGAGGTGGCATGTTGAATGATACTTTTTTAATTGATCCTTAATGCAACCAACATATTTTCTATTTAAGTTTTATGAAGACCAGTGGGGGGGGGGATAAAAAAAAAAAGGAAATTTGCAACACAGTAGTCTAAGTGAGAGAATTGTCTTAATGAGAATAACTGAAGATACGGGCATGATTTTAATCTTTCTATACAAATTTGGGGACATTTTATATTAAAACTTGTAAAATGCTGGAAACACTTCAATATTACCTCTTTTTTTTTTTTATTATTATCAAAAGTGTTGTCCCAGTCTCTTGATACAGTCAACATCCTGTTCAGTTTTTCAATGTTATTGTGAATTGTTTCCATTTGGTATACAAAATAGTTTATTCGGTGTCATTTTTTGTTTTCAGTTATGCATCTACTGATGGAGAACTTGATCTATTTTGCCTCACTTGTTACGTTAGGTCTCAATCCAGCAAAGTACTTATTAGTGCAAATAACTTTAAGCACGTTAGTTCTTGACTCAAGAACAGGTGAATGTCAAATGTGGGCCCTGTAATGAATCAGATATGTCGCTGTTCTGATCTGTGTGGGTCCTTCTTGTCCTTCAGGAAGGCATTTGGGACAGTGCAGTACTGGGTTAGCCGTACTGCTGTAGTACAGGGTGTGGTTCAGGTTACATCACAAAATGTTTGTTCCTACTTCTTCTAAGAAGGCTGCGCAAAACCCAGAAGGATTAAGAATTACTTTGAAATACTATATGTATTCAATAATTTAATAAAATGATAAAACAATATATGGGGTCTAATCTTCACCAAGTTAATTGAATTCTGCAGAGTGGTCTTGTGCTTGAGACAGCCAACAAATAGAAAAAAAGTAAGAGAGCGTCTTGCTAAGTTCTCCTAGCTGGTTACTGCATAAAATTGATTGTAATTATTCAGACAGCATAGAGAATGCAAAGCACTGAAGATACAAAATCTGTCCATCCAGGGCTGTTACTGAGAGTTTGCTTCTTATTAAGAGAAACTGAAACTAGGGCCCAAATGTGACACAAGTGTTGTCATACGTGAGAATCCTGCTGTATTCGATAGGGCTGTTGTTGTCATTGAATCAATGTTCTTTCTTACACTGGCTCTGAAGCCAAATTAACAGGGTAAGGGCCTTAAATGGTTTTCATCCGAGAGTCTCTTCTAATACAATAAATACAGTGTATTTAAAAGTTGTTTTAAAGGTTAACCGTACATGTTTCAACATCTTTTTAATAAGTGTGATAGTTTGTGATGTAACCTGTTGCCAAGGAAGGCCACTAGCTTATTTTGTAGCCTGAGGAGAAAAAAAAACAAATATAGTATAAGCAAAAACAATAAAGATGTCCGTTCACCACGTTTTTCATGGATCTTTCACATAAAATGGGATTTTTACCCTCTTGCATTTCACTTCTGTTTATAGTTTTCCTTTAGTAAAAGTGTTTGTATTATATATAGGAAAAGTTTTGACGACATATAAAAATATATATTTTGGGATTTAGTATTTAAACATACCACTCTTGCGGTGAAGAAAATGAAATGGCTTCTATTGTGTGTAAAAATAAATAGATACATATTCATGGAAGTACTATCAACTCTAATTTTAACAAACTATATAAAAAAATTGGAATAGCAGTGTATTTAACATAAGCTCATAAATCATGTTTTCCAGAGGAAAAAATATAAAATTTCTAAGTTCTGTGACTGGATGTGCAAAACCATGTAGTTTTCCAGCAACTCTTAGTTGCTTTTAAGTGTTCTCCAGCATTTTACAGTTTCTGAGTTTGATATAGCAGTAAATTTTTATAAACTCAGGCATACTAATGGGTTCATTTTAATGGATCCAAAGCTGCAGTGTCTACAAGCAATAAAAAACTACCTAGAATACACTGTAATTCAATTTTAGTGCTTGATAATTAGTTTATGTAAGAAAACCATAAATTATTATTACATAACTGTAATTTTTGCAAGTGCTATTTTAAGCAGTTGATGTGGAATTGGGTGCATGTGACACAGCCAGTATGACAGAGTGCTAGAGTTATTCTGTTTACAATAAACAAGCTGAATTTAACGTTTGGAGTTCTTAATTTGTTTCATTTTAACTTTTTGCATACTGGTAATGTTACATCTATCAGTCTATGCATGTTTTTTACTATATGTTAATTGTGATTTTCTGCTATCCAGTTGCTTGGACTAGTTAGGCTGAGTAGCGTTGCTGGAGAAATGCTCCCAGTCACTTTTAGGGTAGTTTCAGAGGACCTCCCCATGTGGTATTAAGTAGAGTCACCTCTGTTGCTCTCTGAGTGTATGAAAACAATATAAAAGTAGACATACTTGCAGAAGACAGAATTTTAATTATCAAATCTGAAATTGTAAATTCAGAGCATCACTGCAGCTAGACTGAATCATGCCTAGTGCAGATTTACAGTGTTGCTTTTGAGAAATTACTTTCCCTGGTTATTTTACTTATTTATGCACACCAAAAAATTAGATTTCAAAAGGTTAGGAGTAAGTGTGATTGTTAGTAAATTGTGTCAGTTCTGAATTCTGTCAGCATAAAGATACAAGTCAGCAGGCACTTCTGCTGTCCTAATGGGCCTGCTTGAAGTAGTATCTGACAGGAACTTTAAAAGGACAGGTTTTGTCCTTTGCAATGGGAAGAGTGGTTGGTACTCTCAGCAGAGACATAAAAGGCCTAGAATCCACCTGGAAAATTATTTGTCCCCAACATCAGGGCTCTCTTTCTCCACTCCCAATCGTTAGAGATTGCTGTAAATCTTGACTCCTTGGCGTTACAGTCTTATGCAAAAAAATCAAGCATAAGCAAACTTACTTTGACTATTACTGTTAGCCATGAAAAAAAAAATGTTTGAGCTTTTTCAGAATACTATTTAAGCACTTGGACCTGAACAGCCCTTACTGATAATGTGTTCCACATCACAGTGTGTGGAGAAAGCATTACACACCTTTTAAACTTCATTTATTATTTTCTAGCTATTTTTTAAACATAAAATCAGCAGAATTTTAATCTACCTTCTCTCTACCATTTAACTGACTTGTATGCTTTTGCTATAGGTCTGCTGTAAAATGAAACATTTTTATCTTCTACACCTTTCTTCTTATGTTTTTTTCCATATCTTTTTCAATATCTGACCATTGAACTGATATGATCATCTACAGTGACACCTGGGTCCTTCCCTTGAGCCAATACCTAATTTAACATTCAAATCCAACTCTGAAATACTTTATTTTCAAGTCAATTTTTAATATTGTTGCTGGATGCTGCACAATACAAGGCACTTCTGTGCTGTTTTAAAGTCAGAAGAGATCAGAAACTCAGGTACCTTTCATGTAATATCAAAAGAAGGCTGCTCTATGTAGATTATCCTGAAACACTTTTATTTGAAACATTTCAGAGTCTATTTACCATTCACAGAACATACTCATAAGTTACAGTGTGTGCTGCTGATGGAATGTAACACTAACAGTATGTGAAATCTGAATTGCAATTCAAAGGAAAAAAACTAATGCCAAAGGCCCAGCAGAATGAAAAATGTCGTAATTAAATCAACTTATTTGAATTCAAGCATCTAAACAATTTAAGACTGAAAATATTTATGGCTTCTTACATTAATATTTCTAAGCCACCCCAAGGCTGTTAACTGAAAGTGCAGCATGCAAGGATGTACACACCACACTGCTGAGCAT
Source organism: Chlamydotis macqueenii (assembly GCF_036417535.1). Classification (NCBI taxonomy): domain Eukaryota; kingdom Metazoa; phylum Chordata; class Aves; order Otidiformes; family Otididae; genus Chlamydotis; species Chlamydotis macqueenii. The sequence goes on from NC_141562.1 coordinate 22,821,502, forward strand.
TTGCTGCTGTTAACTTTTAGGACTCCCTCTTTAGTGATATACCACAAAATTGTGAATTAAATTTATTGAGTGTTTGTGCAATGGATGAGGGAAGATACAAATGGACTTCAGGTTACTGTTGCAGGGACCGAGGAAGTGACTAGGCTTAGCCAGTGGGAAACTCCAGTGAGCGGCATCCAAGTTTAAATCGTGCATCTTTCTGAGGCTTCACCACCACCTTACTGTGTGTTAGACTGCTTCCTTCTGCTTCAGATTTCCATTACAGCTTTTCATTGCCTGCTTGGTTTCCCTTTCAAGAAGGGGAGCAAGAAATCGTGGTACTTTTCTAGTGACTGACAAAGACATGTAAACTTTTCACTGGAGCAGCAGCTGGAACTCAGGACCTGCTTCCAGCCCTCCCCTACACCCACACCCAGAGCTGGGTGTCCCATGGTACGTGTGGGCTCACACATCTACATGTTCTGGTGGTGAATGCTCACTCTACAAAATTAGAACAGGTTCAACAGAAGGGAACGAGGAGGTTCCCAACCTACATTACTAACCTCCTTGGAAGTGGGAAAAATAGGCTAAAGAAAATTCTAACAGAAGGTGGAAACGAGGTTCATTTTTTGATAACTTGCACTAACCACTGAATTGTGCCATAGAACAGGCTTTTTCTATGAAGTCTGTTGTACAGGATGAACTCCTGTGACAAGAGAGACAGAAGAACACCTGCTTGTCAGTTCCAGGGAGATGCAGGAGATCAGTAGCAATGCATTTTACATGGTTACAGCTGAGTCATGTCAGAGCATGTGCAAAACAGTATTGTGTGATATCAAATGTAGAAAATGGAGGTGTGTACAAATGTTAGTGAAAGCTGAGACTGGACTTTGAATATCTAAATTTTGGATGTGATGCCTTTTAGTGGACAGGAATCTTAAAAATTTGCTGTATAGCTATTAAAGTGGTGCTCTTGATAAGGCAATGTTGGAACTGGTTTAAAACACCAGAAACGTGTAAATGTTTCACAGCAGTACTGCTCAAAATACTTTGCTTGGTATTTTTTAAACTTTCAAACTTGCTTTGGAATGAATTAAGTTTAGCAGGACAGGTTTCAACCCAAATAATTATTTGCACATGTCTGCAAAAGCCAGGGAAGGTCACAACAGATTAGGGCCCATCAGTCCTCTGGAGGCAGTAAGCTGCAAACAGTTCAACATTTCCCCACTTCATCTTTTGTCATTACAATAACTTTTAGCCTGCTAAGACTAGTGTGTTCCAAGCCTTCTGCAGTACTGGGCGGGGAGGCAGGGGGGCGGGGGGAATTGTTTCTTATGACCACTTACTGCAAGTGAAGTTCTCCATTTCGACCGTGAGATACCCGTATCATTCACTAGCACATATGTGTTAAGGGTGAAGCTTCAGGAATCTGAAAGAAATCTATGCAGATAATTCACCCATTCACAGATTTGATTAATACTGATTTCCATATAAAATTGTAGGAAGACAAAGTAATTGTGACAGTTCTGCGGCTTTAAGTGTATTTTAGGCACACAGGAATCTGTATGTATAACTGGATCTGGCATCTCCACAAGCTGATTGTTTAGTTCTGATACTCTGCGTCATCTTCAAAGGCAGAGATGTCCACTGTTCATCTCGCGTTGCATCACAGCTGTCTGACCAAGGTGAGATGACCAGAGAACTCTCATTGTCCCATCAGCCAGAAGCATCATCAGTGTCCCTTTAGCACTGGCACGCACCGGGTGTGGGCTACATGCGTGTTCTAGGATATTTTTGCTCTGATTAGAACTTATCTTCTAATCATGGCAAGCTTTATCCATAAAATGATACAAAGATGGCATCTACAGTATGTCTAAGCCTGGAGAGCCATACTGGACTGCTGCTGAAGCTCAGCAAAGTGGGACATGCAAGCAAGTAGAACTGCTTCAGAAATAATTTGAAAACAGGTGCTACTCAACCGCAGCAGGAGACTGATCTGCTGTTGTATGCACAATATGATTTTATTGCTGTGAATAATCTAATAAAAATGTACCTTATGCAGCCTTTTCCTGGAAGTAGGTATATTTAAGAGTGGGATATCTTGTAGGCTTTATGTAACTTGAAGAATGCATATAAAAGGATGCTTGTAGTTTGAATTTTTAACTTGAATTTAAATGTCAGTAATCATTAGTTTAAAGATGTTATGAATGTGAAAATACAAAAGATTGTATTAAACTCAGTGTATACAAAATGTAAGAGTGAGCTGGCGTGCTTGCCCACACTGTCAGCCACTTAATAAAGATAATGTTGAAATGGAAGATAATGCATATAAGTGGAAAGCAACTAGTTGCATGCCATTTTGCACTTCTTGTCTGATAATCATGTCTATCTATCCTTTCATTGTGTATAAATTATAAATTTCTGTGAAAAGAGATCATGTGTTATGTCTGTGAACTACTAATGCACAGCTGTGGCACTGTGTAGCTGCTGGTACATACTAAGCTTTTTAAATGTTGAATTGGGTAATTAAGAGTGAATACAAGACCTTATTTTCAGGACAGCTTGCAGTGTCTTAACAGCCTAAGTTTTTTTGAGCTTTGAAAGCAGCAGAACAAAAGGTAGCAAAATCTCTCATTGATTTTATTAACTCTATATTCTCTAGTAAACAGACAAAAAAAAGGGCAGTTGAGATAATTTGGAGATTAATAACTAAATACTTAAGCTGGCCTGAGAACTGGAGTAAATGTGTTGCCCTGTAGTATGCTGATAGCCCTAGATTATAAAACATGTATATCTTCCAATGGTTTTGGCATAAATTCTGACTAGTCATTTAAAATAAATAATGTTGTAATAGCTTAATTAGTCATGGAAGTCTTGTAACATTGATTTTTTTTTTTGTTCTTTAATTTGAGATCCAAATTTAGAGTCTCAGCCTTGTACAGAAAGAACATTAAACAGAGTCCTATAGTTTTGTATCTTCTTGGACTGAGCTTCAGTTTAGTGATGGTGTTAGAGATGTGACGGAGATCTCTGACAAAGATGCCAGGGAAGCTGCCTTGCTATTCCCAGAAATCACCATACACCATGCAAGCAAAAAGATAACTTAAACTCCAAGATAATATATACCTGAATTTGTAAAGTATGCATTTGCAATGTAATTCATCTATCACTTGTTCTCATGCTGAAGTAAATAATACACTTTCCCAAGCTGTGTGGAAAGATTTAAAATATCTGGTTGTTCAGCAGCTCAGGAAGAGGTAATTGTTCAGAAAATGAACTGCAACACAAAATCAAAACCCAGTGTAGATTTATGTGGGTGATTAAAGACGACTGTAAGGGCTAGCACAATCAGTAAGCTTAAACTGTTTTACTTATTCTGTTGGTAATTTCTGGTTCATTGAAAATGCTGAGGTGCCCTTATACATGATAACCAGAAATGTTCCGGCAACAACGTGCATAGTCCTGCTAGACTCCTACTGCAGGAGACTGCACAATTTGGAGAGCTGTAATGTGAATGGATGGTACTACCATCCACAGACCAACAGCAGCTCTTTGATATGAAAAGCTGAATTTGTAATGTCTCTTCCTGGTTCTCAAAGTATGAATGGCTAAAGGTACCTCCTGGTTCTGGCTAGAATAGAGTTCATTTTCACCTGAGCTGGGAAAGGAACTGGAGCTGGTGGCACCTGTGGCTGGGGGACACAGCTGGGATAGGTTACTAATTGGCCAACAGCTGGGACAGTTTACCCAAATTGGCCAAAGGGCTGTTCCATCCCATGTGACATCACGCTTAGTGTGGAAGTGAGGAGGGTGTTGAGGGGAGTCTCCTGCTGCCTGGGAGGAAGCCAGGCATCAGGATCTGCTGTGAGCTATTGTACTGTCAATTACATGCTTCAGTATTTTCTCTTTCTTCTCATTTGTTTGTCTGTTTTCCATCTGTTGTTTTCTTCTGTTATTCTCTTAAAACTTTTTTTTTTCCCCTCAACCTATCAATTTTGCCTTCTTTTCTTTACCAATTCTCCTCCCTGTCCTGCTGGAGAGTTGGGGCGAGCGAGTGAGAGACTGTGTAGCTTGGTCCTGAGTGGGGCTCAACTATGACAAGGTATCAGGAGAAGAGAGCGATCCTGTCTTCATTGCCCTTGCAATCTTGGATGCCTTGGGTAGACAGTAAAGTTCTGGTCTTTGATAGAGCAGCAGCTATATCAAATTAATCATCGAATGGTTTGGGTAGGAAGGAACCTTAAAGATCATCTCATTCCAACCCCCCTGCTCTGGGCAGGGATGCCTTCACTAGGCTAGGTCACTCAAAGCCCCATCCAGCCTGGCCTTGAACGCTTCTGGGGATGCGGCATCTACAACTTCTATACTCAAGAGGTCTTTCCTTTGGTTCAATTTAATATTAAAGGAAGTTTTAATTATATCTCCTCTTTTGCAGTATTTATAGTGCACTAATTAGTACTATTTGCAACCAGTTACCTGTGTCTCCAGGTAACAGCTATGCACATGTATTTGAAATTACCTGTGACATCTAGTCCCTCATATTTGGCACGAACAACACAACAGAACTGGTTGTTTCAGTTACGGTGATGCAAGAGAGTGAAAGACCTTAAATTCTGGGTTTGGTGGGGTTTTTTTTCGTCCCTTGCTGAATCTTTAGAGCTGGCACTTACCAAAATATTTTTTTGACCTGGAAAGTCAAGTAGAAGTCACTTAATTGACCATAAATGTTGAACTCTTTAGTGTCATTGTTACAGTGATAAATTTAAAAGTAACATCATATACTTAATTTGCAGAGGGAACGTTCAGGTTCTTGATGCAGTCATGCACGTTCAGTAAATACTTCCTACTTTTTGACCAGGCTGGGGTAAGGGAAGACCAGGAAAGGAAGAATTTATTTAAAAAAAAAAAAAGTGTCAGTTTTTGGTTTTTGTTTTTTAGGTTTTCTTATCTGTTTCAAAATTTAAAGAACATTTGGTATGCAAGAGAAGTCAAATGTCATAGCTTAATTTGTAGAAAGTGTCAAGTTTTTAAAACAGGTATAGTTAATTTTTTTCATGTAAAATTTAATTTTCATTGCTTGGAAAATAGCATACATTTCAGACTAAAAATGTCAGCTTAAATGATTCACCATGAAACAAGAAGCTTTTGTGGTATCTTTCCTTCACACTGTAATTAAAATTCTTCTTGGTGCTATACGATACAACATTTACTCCCTATAACAATGTGAAGAGCCGTGTGTCTCATCTTTGTGCATGAAAATTATTTTCTTCGTTCTGCTGAGGAAAATTGTTTGTACTATGCTACAGATAAAAACATAAAGAGACTTTTAAATGCTTATTCGGAGAAAATAAATCACTTTTAAATGGCTAAAATTGTCCAGATGTGTATTTTATAAGGAGCAAGGCCTCGTGAAATCTTTATCTCCTCCAGTTTCGCCTCTTGTTACGTACCCTGTCCTGCCTGCCGAGGGCTTTCCAAGCCGGCCGTCGGCCGCGGGGCTGCCTCTTCTCCTCCGCCATTTGCCGACCCCTCACCCGGAGGGGGCGCGGCCGGACGGTGCGCGGCCGCGGGGAGGTGCCGCCGAGCTGCGGGGCCGTCAGGCGGTGAGAGAGACCTGGCCTGTGCCGGGGTGTGGGCGGGCGCCGGGCTGGCTTGGGGGTGAAGAAAGGCCTCGGTTCGGTGATAGAGAATGGCGGGGCGGTGGTAATGTGTCCGGCTGGCCGGGGTGGGGAGCCGCCGCCTGCCCCGCTGCCGCGTGAGGTGGAGATAGGCGGGGCAAGATGGCGGCCGACGGCTCGTGGCTACAGGCGGACAGCTGGGCAGCCGGGGCTCCGCAGGCTGCGTTTTACCTCACAGCCGACTTTTTTTTTTATTTTTTTATTTTCTTTTTAAATGAGGGGGAATGTGGGGTGGGGTGCCCATGAATTAAGAGGGAGTTAATTTGCAGCAGCGTCGAGCACAGCAAGTGGAGCTGTGGCTTTGTCGTGCATTCAGTGTGACACTGGCCCAGTGCCCGTTATTCCGAGGAAAAATACATATACCAGGGCATCAGGCGTCAGATTACCTACATTCCTCGGCACTACAGGCCACCGGTGCTGCTCGCTCCCCATACAGCCCAGGGGAAGGTTTTACTTGTGGAGTGCTTGGCCCTGTAGCAACAGGCACCACAGGGAAACTAAGGAAAATAGCAGCAATTTTGCCTTCGAAGCAAGTTTTAAAGAGTGGCATGCAGGGGGCTGGGTAAAGACAGAATGGTCACATCGCAGACAGATCCTTTCACAAAAGAGGGCAGAAATAAGGTTGCGTAGGCCACCGTGGTTCTGATATTTCCTTGCATTTGGCATCATGAGGGGACTTGGCAGTAAAGTGCTGGTGCCGCAGACCTGGGGCTGTAATTGCCAAGTGTTCAAACAAAAGAAAAGGGAAACTGGAAGGTGAGGGGAGCAGCTTTCATTATGTGTAACCTTAGAGACACGGACACGTGTTATCAAGAGCCACAGGATCTGTCACGTGCTGGATGTGCCAGCGGTGAGGACGTGTGTGTCTGTGCGATAAGCCCCAATCACTGGCATTTCCAGGAGCTCCAGAGCAGCAGAGGAGTTGAAGCACACACTCTGCTCCAGCCTCTGATTGTGACAGACCTCTGTGTCTTCTCCCTAACCATTCCCTCCTTCCCCTGTCTTTGGATCCACATCCTTCTCCCCTGGAGGTCTCAGTCCTCATCTCCTCCCCCATCTGTCACTTGCCTCCTTCATCCAGTCTGTGATCCACTGCCCCTCACACCCTGAGCTGTTCTGCAGCTCCCAGCCTGTCACAGATCAGTGTCCACAATCTCATACGCATTTTTCTCAATGACTGTTCAGTCTCCAGCCTTGTTGTCCTTCATTCACTACAGCTGCTGCTGAATCCACATTTTATCTTTTGCTTTTGAGTAGAATAGGCTAAGCAGGGAAGTCACTGAGAGCTCTGGAGGACAGAGTTTCTGCTTTCAGGTCCAGCTATACAGCACTGCAGGTAGCAGTAAGGTGCTAAGGCCCGTTTATGCTCTTAACATCATGCCCTTCTTACACACACAAAAAAAAACCCTTGGGAAATTCCAGTTCACTTTCATCACATCATAACTGAGCTGCTTCAACCTTCAAATTTTCAAGGTGTTTGGGAAGATTGTTCATACAAGTCACAAAAGCCACCACCTCAACCACTAATCTGAAGTCCTCCCGACCACCTAACTTTCAATTCCCTGCTTCAAACTTTGAAACTGTCAGAGACCTGCTACAATTTCTCATTAAGTGACCAAGAGTATTGCAGAAGAAATCTTCCGTAGTTACTCATTGCAGGCCACATAGCATGGTGTTTAAAGTTTGACAAGTAACAATTGGAAACACGATCTTTCTTATTAAAGGAAATACCAGGCGACCTGGTGGCACTAACAGCCTTCTGTGTCAGGTGGGAGTGGAGAAGGAGAAAACATTTCCTTGCAGAGTTCTGTAAATTAACGCTGACATATCCTGGAACAGAAAGGATCCTGTACATTAGCCTTCCAAAAGTTTGTACTAATAGTCTCCTCTTGTCTCTAGACTTCCTAGGCTGGAGGAACTCTGTGTATGCATAGGTTTGTGCAGGCTTATGAGTGCTGGGAAAAGAAGAGCAATATGAATTTTCATTACAGAGCAAAAGAAAAGTAACTGCTTTGGTAGCAGTGGGTAACTCATTAACTGTATACTTTGCAGAGTAAATGAAGAACAGAATTACCAGCAATACAGAAATTGTCTGTCCCTTTCTCTGTTCCTTGCCTTGCAGCAGGAGCTTCCTTTTCCCCAGTCAGGCTTACTGCTGGGTGAGTATCCCTGGGCTGCACCTGGCTGTGGTGGCACACTAATACATCTGCTTGAAAGAGATGCCTGGTTTGCACATGGAAAGGATAAACTGCTTATCGTGTTTTCTGTAATTCTGTCACAGAGAGCAAAAGCTCATCTGACTGGTTTAACTTAAGGGTAAATACAAGGCAATGCGGTTGAGGGAGAGAGAGAGAAAATGGAGAAGGGACTCTGAATCAGCTGATTTGTATTTAAAGGCTTTATTCTATTTGCTCTCTTGTTCTAAAAATATTTTTTTCTGGTTTGGAGAAATACAATATAAATGATACCCTGACAAGAAGTGCATGAAATCTGACAGATGAATAAATTGTGCTCTCCAGAGCTGTAAGCTTGAAAAGAACATTGCAGAGATAATGCATGTTCTTGGCTTGAGAGAAGTCCTGTCCATTAGAAATAACACCCCTCTGAAGATTGATCCGAACTGTTGAGCTTTCAGTTGAATAATTGCTCTGTGAGATTTGAAATATTTTTAATTATTTAACTTCCCATTCACCAAAGTTGAGTAACATTGCAGTTGGTGATTTAAAATGTTGTTGAATTAATCACGACATTTTGTTAAATTCCCTTTTGTCTTTCCTCTGTCAGTTTATTTCAAAGACCTCAGCTAATGCAGAAAGCGTATCACCCCAATACAGAGGAGAGATGAGTCAGAGATTTGTCAGCTTGAATGGCCTTAGAGCTGGTTATGCCTGCTAACCACCGTGATGCAAGTCTGAAGTGATGTTACTTGCATATTAAAAAGCAAGACTGAGAAAGCTAAAGCTTCCTTGCTAAGCTCTGTTCTTCTGACCCTCTCTGCTATAGCCTTTCATGGAGAACAAGTCAGATTCGCATACACAGAACTGTAATAAATTATCTAAATCTAGCAGCAAGGGAAAAGGTGAATTCATGTGGGCAAATAGGGGTGAGATTTAGGAGATGACTGCATCGTTCTCATGGCTGTTTTGAAAGAAGCAGGTGTGTATCTCCATCCTCCTTCACAGCCACCCATCTCATGCTGTTGGGCCACTGTCAGGAGTTGGGAGTGGGGAACTGAAACAACTCCTGCCAGGAAGGACCACACAAGCCATTACACTGCCTCGGTTAATCCATGCCCTTGGCCTAAACAGACTTACAAGAAGTCTAATCTGATGTTGCACACAGTCTTAAAATAATAGATTAATCTGTTGTTCCAGCATCTATCTTCATTCACTGGCAAATTCAGACTTGTTATTCTAAGGTCTCCATCAATTTTAATAATAGCAGTTACTTCAGTAAGACCAATATATGACTAACAGTGTTAGCTGTTATATATATACCCCACGTGTAACTTAGAAATACGTGAATGAAATCTGCACACAAACAGCTGCTTTTGAAGCTGGACTACAAGGCTGCCCGACACGCACATGCTCCAAGCAGAATGGGTGCTGCCACCCCTATACCTTCCAGCACGACCCACCACGTGAGCTCAAGCACCGTATTTTTGGTGAAAGCTGGTTCAAAGATTTATGCCTTAGACCACAGGCAGTGTAAATGCCCATGATTTGCCCCATCTCCAAACTGCAAACCAAACATTCTACCATTATTAAAGAAGAAAGGCCTGCAGCCATGACTTAGAGAATTTATGATGGGAAAGGAAAATACACTCTTGCTGATGATAGGTGTGTCAAAGCCTTTTAGGATGCAGCATGTTGGTTTGTAACATTTCAAATTTCAGCTGAAGACACCTTTTTCCCCTTGTCTGTATTGGATAGCTTATTTTTGTGTCATCCCCCCAATTTTATTTTTCTTTGGCATAATTCCTAGCAAGCTATTTATGGGAGCAGAATAACTGTCAGCTTAGAGAAGAGACACAGTTCCTCCTGCATACAGTGCAGGTCAGAAGGCTGTTAGAAGGTTCCTCTCCCACAATGGATAGCAGTATACCTGTACATGAAAGGAGAAAAGATTTCTTACTTCAGTTTCTTGCCATCCCCTGTTCTTGTAATTAATAATCTAAGTTAAATTTCAGGATTCTGTATTATCTTTCTGGTTTAGGTATGCATGTTGTACACAAACATCATCAACACACTAAGCATGCTCTTTTTCACTTGGACTTCCTATGCCTAATATTATAGTTGATTACTATTTTTAGATTATGAGAGTTATTGCTGTCATATAAATCCCCCTGAGACACTGTTTTTCATTTAAAAGGGCAAGTGCATTTGTTTTGTTACTGCATTCTTGTCTGCACTTTACTGCACTGGAGCAAAATTTATTTCAGACAAATGGTTCTTGCATATTTTTATATATTCTTTTATAGGCTGTTCATTAACTCGAAACATCTTTTGATGAGACAGCAAATCAACAAGCTAAACAGTAATTATCTCCCACAAGTCACCTACCCTTGATAGAAGAAGGCATATTTACAATTTGATAAAACAGAATTCAGGTTTTATGGGGTACAATCCGAAGATAAGCTGTTATCTAGACAGGACTTCAAAAGCATGATACAAAAGTTTTAAACAAAAAGAAAAGTGAATTTATATTTTGGGCTTAGAAAAAAAAGATGAAGGCTGGAACTGAGAACAATTACAAACATCTACTGAAAAAAAAAGAGTGCATGCTCATCACCTTGATGCTTGCAGGCAGATTTAAAAAAATCTAAGTTTAACAGCAGGTGCCCACATGAGGGAAAAAAGCAATCTTCCCCTAGGATTCAGTCCTCACACTAACCACCACCTGCTGTTTTCTGAGAGGAGTTATCCCTGGAACACTGCATTTGCATTGTGTCTGCTAACGTCAAGGCTTAGCACAGGACAAAAACATCCTGAATTTAGCAGAAGTACCAATTCAGCTAAGTACAGGCTCAGCTGTTGCTAAATTGGCAATTATAACTAGATAGTCTCTGCTCCCCCGCCATCATCATTGTCGCACTGGAAGTTTTGTCTCAGTTCAGCGAGTATTCTATTTTGTAAGCTCTCATTTGTCTTCTGTTTGACAGCTTACAGTGATTTTGTTTAGCTGTACTGATGAACTGCTGTCAATGGAAAAAGCTCCAACCACCAGAGGCATAGGAGAAGGATTAGCCAAAATCTACAATTCCTACACAGTTGGAAAATGGGGAGATTAACTATAAAAAGACTGAACCAGAATATGAGATCAGATCATCTCGAATACTGCATGTGTTCAGGATTGCAAATCCATATCCAACTATCTTTATCTCTGACCTTTAAAAGTAACTTTTCAGCACAACTGCAACTACTAGCAGGAGCAACAGAAGCAGGAAAAATAAAACAAAGTGCTGGCAAGTCCTAGCATTTTACCTGCGAAGGGCCTGGATCTGCTTTCAGATAATGCAGAATTTTAGAATTCCAGCATCTGCTCTAAGCTTACACTGCAACTACAGCTGAGATAAGGAGGGATGGTCTTGTCCTAGACATGATATGAAATCGGTGTCTCTTTTCTGCCAAGCAGTTGATATGGTTCCAGAATCCTGCCACAAGGCTCTCATTTCTATCTTTTATTATTTTGCAGAGTCTGAGGCTAACCTGGCCTCTGTAAAGTTGTCTGTCTGCACTTTGGTGTCAGAGCCTTATAATGCACCACTATAGATAGAGGATTTTAAAATAAAAGTATTGTAGCTGCCAGGGAAAAAAAAAAAAAAAGAGTGCATGAAGCTTGTTCAATAGAGCAGATTAGTCTCAAACCCATCCTTACCAGAAGCAAGTAACAGCTAACTCAGCTACCCGCAGTTAGGCTATGCTTTCACCGTCCACTCATGGCAGAGGGCACCCTGTGCCCTTCATGTCTTTGACTCATCCGTGTTTCCTGTGTCGTAGGAGAACTGGACTTGGCTTCCCTCCCAGAGGAAGAGAGACGCACTACTCTGCCAGCCTGGCTCCAGTACAATGTAATTACTTTCAGGTCAGCCCAAAGCTCTGTAGTTGCCCAGTGCCCCATGAACAGACCCCTGGTGCAAGTATGCAATAAGCTGGCACTGTCTCAGGTCTCCAGGTCCCTTTTTTGTATGTATCATTAAATAAAGGTGAGGGAAAGAGGGTCTCAGCCCAGCTCTGAGCTTTTGCCTAGCAGTCTTTACACGTATCCTGCTGCTTGAGTGGGGAGCAGGTTACCCTTGCTGCTTGGATGAGTTGTTAGCAGCAAGTGCTAGGCCCCAGGATCGAGGCATCTGCTGTGGACTGAAGGTGTTTCCTGCACAGGCAACAGCCTGAAGGCCAGAGCATCAGGGTTTCACCCAAAAGAATCCCACTAGCATTCAGCAATCATGTGGAGAGTAGAAATGGGCAAGGAGCAGTACAATTTTAAATATCAGGTGGCAATGGCTCATTCTGTCACAAAGTTGCTCTATGTGCATCTGCTTATCCAGCAAAGACCATACCTGAGCTGCGTAACTGCACCTTAAACTAGATGAAATTTCATCTGCAAGAACATCCAGTTGTGACAAATTTGCCAAATATGCTCAAGAAACCCCATTCCTCCATTAGGATTGAGAGTTTATGTTGTCAAGTGGTTGCTTTGTTTCTAAAGATGGAAAAGGGAATGTTTGTAGGACTTCTAGGACTGAAAAATCAGATTGTGCAGATAAGTGATCCTGCAGTCATAGCCTATAGCATCCCTCACACTGCAATCACTAGCTGATTTTGCTTCATCAAGTGGTTCTTCACATCCTTTAGCTTTTCAGCATGCACTGCTGTCCCCAACCAGGTGAGACCCCTGCACAAGATGAAGAAAAGTGTTTGAAGGGCAGATGGCCAATACAGTAGACTCCCACTCTGGTATCTCACTTTTGTTTTGGTATCAGTATTGAGCAAAAAGGCAGAATTTTTTGTGTGGGTATGTGCATTGGGGGGGGGGGGGGGGGGGTAGTATAAACTGATTAGATGTTTCCTTTTTTAATGCTAGTATGTTTTAAAAGAAAAAATGAACTACATGCATTGCTCAAGACATAGCACCATGTTCACCTGTTAATAGAATTTAGACTTCATTGTACACTCTTTCCGTCCTTCTGCTTCCTTACCTATTGGACAGGGAATATTGTTACTGTATTTTGATGGTGATACTGTTCAGTTCCTGTGTGAGTCAATTAGTAAAGAGACTCGACTTTCAAAAAAGGCTTGCTGCAGAAAAACGATATTTTGAGGCCATCTAATTACATCTCAAAAATGCAATAATAAGGAAAGAATCTGCTTTGGGAATACAGGAAATGTTAGGATGCAAAAATACACCACTCGCTTTTGGAGTCTGCTTACCATGTGCCATATAATTGTAGTGCATATTTGATTTATCCTAATTACATTTCAGTCTATTTATTTGCGTTCTGACTGGAGCAGAACTGCCGCATACTGAATTCAGCTTGCTTACGCCTTTTGCGCTTTTCCTGCGGTGGACAATATCACAAGCCTTGTTCTTTTAAAAACAGAATAGAACTAAAAAAAACCTAAAACCCACCACCCAAGTTGCACATTATGGCTGATGTAGAAAGACTGAGTTTCTCTTGGTCATGCTCATATGCAGGCAAATGTGTTTTAACATTGCCTGAGTGGCTGCCATTCCTAAGAACATATTTTAGATGCAAGAAAAGCATTACATGGCTTCCCAGGTGACGATTATGCAGCTGCCAAAAGGGATGAACTCAAGTCTTATGCACTGCTTTTTAAAACACTTAGTTAATTTGCTCCTGAGGAATATCCAGATGCAATGAATTACCCCGTAATGAGGCTCCTAACAGGCTTTTGGAGGTGTCCAGCTTATTAATACAGAATGATTTGTTTTGACCTTCTTTAAACTCTTCATAGGTGGATGCCATAAATGATTGTATTCCTCATGATGAGACACTGTGGGAGGTTTATGAGTTTTAATTAATGTAGTAACAAGGACAAATAGGATAATGTTGAAGACGCGTTCTGCTCGTCAACTTCAGGTTTGCGAACAGTTACTTATATAACAACATCTGAATGCCAGCTACAATAAAGAAGGACTTTGGCCACCATTTTGACAGTAAGAAGCTGGTAAGGTTAGTTAATACATGCCTCTCACACAGTTTTGGGAGGTGTCTACAGTATTGTTTCCCATTCTAACAACCTCCTATAGTTACACTATCTGCAATTGCAGTTTCCACACACAGTTTTTCCCCTGTCTTGGTACTTAGTTAGAAAGACAGAGGCACAGAGACCTCAGTGCTACAAGCCACACGGTATTGACCTTTGCAGAGGATGTACTCAAGATTCATGCTTGGTCAAGAAAGGCCCCATGATGCTCAGATTTCTGAGGATACAAGATGATCCCTGCATCTGGGACAATTTCTATGGTGTGTTGCTGGAATAGTATCTAAGATGTCTCCACAGATGCCACCAGTAAAGCTGGTTTATGTTTTTCTTGGTTCTAATCTATAGATTAGGACAAAATATTTTTGTGGGCTGCTAATGACTCTACTCTTAAGTGTTATATAAAGGGATTCCAGCACATAGGGTATGTGATTTAGCTCAGCAAGAACTGAAATGCTTTGAGCAGGAGTTGCCGAGAGGAATGTTATAGACTTACTGTGATCATGTCTCTCCAGTTTAGGGACAAGGATGTCATGTGGGACAGTGTCAAATGCTTTGCACAAGTTCAGGTAGATGACATGAGTTGGTCATCCCTTGTCCACCAATGCTGTAACTCCATCACAGAAGGCCACCAAATTGGTCAGACACAATTTGCCATAGTGAGGCTGTGTTGGCTGTCACCAATCACCTCCTTATTTTCAATGTGCGTTAGCATGGTTTCTAGGAGGATCTGCTGTATGATCTTGCCAGGCACAGATATGAGACTGACTGGCCTGTAGTGCCCTGGGTCTTCCTTGTTTCCCTTTTAAAAATGGAGGTTATATTTTCCCTTTTCCAGTCATCAGGAACCTCACCAGTCTGCCATGACTTCTCAAATGTGATGGACAGCAGCTTGGCAACTTCATCTGCCAGTTCCCTCAGGACCTGCAGATGCATCTCAGGTCCCATGGATTTGTGTGCCTTCAGGTTCCTGCTCTTCTCCTACAGTGGGCAGTTCTTCTTTCTCCCAATCCCTGCTTTTGCCTTCTGCAACTTGGGTGATATGGCTAGAGCCCTTGCTCTATGCCCCTCACATATTCTATCTTCTGTGCCTGAGAAGCATCTGGAAAATTGGTAAGGGGAGGCTCTTCCAGAGGTTGTGAGTAGGGGTATTAGCTTCTCTGTAATGATTCATGACAGAAAATTGGCAACTACTCATAACACAGTCCTTAGACATACAGTAAATACTCAGATCAGTGTGCTCCTTATCAGCTCCCATTAGCTGCAGCTAAGTGTCACTGAGTTGTAGTAAGAGTGGAGGAGCAATTGAAGACACATCAAGCTGTGCATGCTCCATCACAGAGTGGTCTGAAGGTAGAAGCAAGTAGAGGGGTTTTTTTTGGTTTGTTTTTTAAATAAGCCTAGTACTTCCTATGGAGGCCCACTGCTTAGGCAATTGCATTTCCATGGCTTAGTCATCCAGCATTAAATGAGGTGCCTGAAAGATATGTTTTGACAGGTGCTGCTGAGCTGTTTAGTTGAGGCAATTTCAAATCATGTCTGCTATTTGCTTTTAGTGGTTCTGGAATGGAATTTTTGTTCTGAACTACTTAGTACAGTACAACCAGAAAAAAACTGCTTTCTGCTCACAATAGTCAGAGGTGCAAAAGCAATTAAATGTCCATAGCATGTGAATAACTAACTGGCAAGAACAGACAAAGATGCCACAGATCTTCAAATCGTCTTGCAGCATGGGGGCCATGATAAAATGGAGATAGTTCATCCCTGTTCACAGAACAGAATTTTTCTTCACTTGCAGTAACATTCTCTTTGCGCATATGCCTTGTGACTGTTGCCTTTCTGGAAAGTGAGCTGTATTACTCAAGCTCTTGTATAAGGCCTTAAAGTGAAATCATAAAGCTTACCCTGGCAATCTATAAATTAGTAAAGTAGAAATAATTTGAATGGTTGAAATGCTGGGCAAACTTTGGCACAAATGCTTTAGTTTTACAGGTCATTCCAATAGAGCAGACTGCTAAAAAGCAATGACGAAAGTAGTCTTGGCCTCAGTGCCTACAAGAATGTAACCAACTCGTTAAGGAACACTGGCTTCTGATTTCCCCAAATGATTCTATAATTTATTGAAACTGATTTAAGTGAGAATCTTTCCCCAAATCACAAGTGTGAGACACCAGTGGGAAAAGATGTGCCTTTTCAGTCAACAGGGTTGAAATACAGGAGTTCAGGTACTGAGAGGCTGTGAGGATAAGGAGGATGGTGCACTGCCAGATTCAGTGGTGATTCCGAGTACATGAGAAGAGTACTTATTTACCTTATTAAGTTAAATATCAAAGAGTATGTGTAGTTTCTTAAAGCATTTGAAGTTTCCCGCCCCAGAAAACCCCAGTAGAAGCAATAAGAATAAATTGTCAGTAAGTCGTGGTAAATGAAGAGTCAAAGGTCTCAGTTTAATTCCATTTTAATCACCCTTCAAAACCAGAACTTATTCTCAGACTGCACAAGAACTAATGAATATTCAACTACTTTTTGGGTTTGGATAGCAGGTTCTGTTTCACACTACAAAGAAGAGAGTAGTGACTGCACGGGTGCAGAAGAAAGGGCCTGTTAGTTGGAGGACAACTGCTAAGATGGTTTTCAGAATTTCCTAGCTTTTACCTATAATCTTATCTCATGCCTTCATCTATCAAAGGATGCTTTTACCTCAGCATGCTTTAAAAAAATCAGCCAACAAAAAACCCATGAAAGACGAAACAAAGCCAACAACCAAAACACATATCAACACAAGTTTCAGCAGCAGTTCCCTACTAGAAAAGAATTCCAAAGCCACACTTGTTAGTGAAACTGGCATTTGTACTTTAAAATGTGAAGCAGGAATTGTTAGCACAGCATTTCTTATAATAACAGATAACATGACTGTACTCAGTGATGCATTAAACAAATTTAATCTTGGTTCTCCTAAAAAGAAAACCTGAACAGAAAGTGGCATGGATGTAGAACATTGAATATAGGGTTCCAAAATCAAGATTACTGGTACAACAGTAAATGGATCCGTGACCTATGTAGTTCTACTTCTCTTAGTTCTCTCCATCAGAAAAACCACTATGCAAACAAAGAAACATACCTGTCTATGGTTAAAAACTTTTCTGAAAATCAGCTAGTAAAAAGCTACTCCAAACAACCCTCAAACACCTACTCCATAAACTTCTCCAAGTTCTACAGTATGCATTTAAAAAAGGGGAATCCTCACAGCTGCCATGATAAACATTATGCAGCTGAAATTCTAGTAAAAATAGTGTCCTCAATTAAAATAGATAATTCTGACTGAAGTCACAGTACCTAAGCATATCTCTTCTTATGCACAGAGAACTACTCTAAATGCTGAAGAGGCCTTAAATAGCTACATAGTTGGATCCTTCTCTGATAACCAAGAGCAACAGCTAACCTGTGAGAAACAACTCCAGATGAGGAGGGAATTAATATACTTCAAACCAGGCAACTCATGCAAATTGTTACAAAGAAAAGCTTTTTAAGGGGAAAGAGGATAAAGGAAAGAACAATCATGCAAACAAACAAAAAAAAAAAAATAGTGAAAAGTGTAGTAGGGCTCCATCTAAATCTAAGAGTCTAAGACAGGATGGGAGAGAGGGGGGGAGAAGCATCTCCTGTGTATCTACATGATCATGGCTCAGATAATTTGTGCCTTTATGTTGATGTAAGGAAGGCTAAGAGAAACCAAGTTACAGATAAGTACACTGAGAAATGCTAGATAACATTTCCATATCCTTGTTCTGAAAGTAATTAGACATAAATTACTCATAAGTGAAAGAAATACTTCCTACAGACAGTATTATCTTTCTCCATGAAGAGGGATCAGTGTATTTCCCCCCAAAATGCTGCACATCAGTCAAGCAAGAGATATGCAGTAACTCCCAACCCCAGGTCTGTATTACCAGAAGTCATTCAAGTTGCAACAATTCTTTGGCTTTAAATGTTTGAGAACTGCATTCCCCTACATAATTAATTTATCACTAGAGAGGGAAAAAAAAAAAAAAAGAAAACAGAAACGTAAATGTAACCTTAAAGTCTTATAGTAATTCTTCCTTCATCCCCAAGATACTTCTTTAGGCTATCAACTTAAAATTGATTATACAAATCCTTAGATATGCATTAAAAGAAAACACATTTTTCATTCTGAAGTTTTGCTACAGGCTTTTGTTGAACTGACAAAATACACTAGGGAGTGTAAAAATATTTATTTAACCTAATTCAACATAAGTCTAATTTGCAATACTTAAAAACAAGATTTACAGAGTCATGACCTTCTGCCACTTAGGTGAAATCACTTTATAATTCATACAGTATTTTTATAATTGTATTTTTACAATGGTTTTAACTTCCAGAGGAGACAATGAGCTTTCCCATGGAACAAGTTTCAAACTCACTAACTTGCATCGTTCAATTCTTCATGAGACTTTAAAAAACAGTAATAAATTGGTTGTAAATATATACAGTGAAGACCACTGAAAAGCTGTTTTCTCTAAATTAGGAATTCTGTAAGAAATAATCTTGAAACAATAGAATACCTATCTTACAGGAAGCAGCAACTTTCAGAGGTTGCTACTCTATTCAGTTTTTATATAAAAGTGAGCCCACTACGACAAATATAATCAGCAGACTTACAAGTTTATAGTAATTCTTCAAGTTACAGTAAGAATCTCAAAAGTATTTGATAATTGATTGAACACATAATTTTCAATACCTGTATAGTTTTTGAATACTAGTTGGCCATTATATACACTTTTGTACAGTTCTAAAATATTACATCTCAGTAATTAAGATAAACATACTATAGAAAAGGTACCATATTTTGAATTTCTCTAACATACATTATTGCGGTCAAATATGAAGTCTGTTCTGCATTTACTTCATTTCTGGTGAAAAGAAATATTTACTTATGAATTACTTCCACTAAAAGTTTTTGTTTTTTTTTTTTTTAAAACCTTTCTCCATGCATTTGATTTATTAATATGAACAAGGAAAAGAAAAACAACTTTGTTAAAAACAAATAAATTGCTATTAAGAAAAAACTTCAAGTACTAAATCTAGGTTAGGTCTGGTATGGATATTAAATGGCCATATTATGTTTGTCAAAATTTAACTTCACAAAAGAGTTTATTTCTACTGAAATGAAGTTTATAAATATATCAACTGAAGTGCTAATGTCTCCCTCAGCTGGCTATTTTGAACATATTGCAACAGTAAAGCTTACTGTATAAATAAACTTAGTTTATTACACATTTAAGATTTATCCTTTAGTCCTTTACAGAATGGAGTCACATTGTCTTAAAGAGTGTCTAGCCTGCTGGTATGTACCATGCTCAGATGAGGTACCCAAAGTGTAGTGTTGCCCCACCTCAGCCAATCCTTCCACTAGAGCTGGTACAGGCAGAACAGAGACCAGTTCTGGTACAGAGCTGAGTTACACACCTATGTCTGGAAGGTTAGAAGGATGCCCTAATCTGTCAGTTTAAATGTAGCTTTAGTGTTCAATGTTTTTTCCTCACACTTCTGCTCTTGTACTTTTATGGGTATTTACACAGTCAAAAGGAACATGAAAACTAAACAAGTGCTCTAATACTTAACTACAAAATAAGCAACTGAAATTTACTTCCCCTTATTTAATTATTTTACCGTGGAGGAAAAAAAGTGCTATCCAGCACCAGTTATGAAACAGTAGAGCAGCCTTGAGAAAGTAACACTAGGCACTGCAGAAGATACAACAGGACAGTAAAAATTATCAGTAATAAAATAGTCACCTGGAAGCCGTGCTGATTTCAACACCTAGTACTTAGGTAGCTAAAGCTGTCACACAAGTCCTGTAGGGAGTGATCTATCTTCTGCATTCTCTGGTCAGTCATTTGGGTATTTTACACTCCTTGTTTGATACCAGTGAAAACTAAGGAAATCTTTATTCACTGATGTCCCACAATTACTTCTCCTTCGTAATGACTCACATTTCGTTTTTAAAAAAAATTCCCTTCATTGTGTGAAATGCTGAACTGGAGGATAACGTGGGTATGAAAACACCTATAGAAAAGGCATTTGAATATAGCCTACATTAACTACACAATTTAAAATGTTCTTGTTCTGTAGTTGATGCTTTTTTTTTTTTCCTTTCAGCATATTGGCTCAAAGAAAATAATTCAGAAGCCTGTTGCCCAACAGAAATACCCAAAAAATAATGAAAGCCAAGTCACATTCTTAGGTTCAGTGGTTGCTGAAAGGATTTACCCTGCCACAAAACAGTGCTTTATTATATTTAACAAAAAAAAAAAAAAAAAAAAGAGCAGCAGCTTATCACAATTCTCCACTACTGTGCAATAATGATGGAACCAATACAACATGGAAACCTGTTAGGTGAGACTGTACGACATCTGGAGGTCACAGCCTTATGCTCCTTCTTGCTCAGGATAATTTAAAATTTTGCGGTGAGCTTGGCGCAAATATTGCTGCTGTTTGAAGTAAACCTTAAAAGCTCCTTTTATAGCAACAAAAGCAATTCCACCCTGAAATAAAAAGATATTTTGAAAACCTGCACAGTTCAGTGTCATATCATTGCAAATGTTATTTTAAAAATTCCTGGTCAAAGAAGATTTGTTTTTCAATCATATAGCATTTTCTTTTAAGTTTAGCTAACTGGGACAATTCCAAATGTGTATCTCAAAGTTTTCTATCATAATGCACTATTAAAGCGGTTGATGTTACTTAAAGGGATTACATAGTGGATCTATGAAACTTTCTGAAAGCTTCTATTTGCCTGGAAGTCTGACAAATATTCTAAAAAAATCAAAATAGATCCTATTTAAAGAACAAAATAAAATGCAGATATGTATCTGCTTTCCTCCCTTCTCTGAATATATACTATACATGGCACAAAGAATAATACTAATTACCATTCTGTAATCAGACTGTGAAAAAGGCCACTTGCCAAAAGCAAGTGTGGAGTAAAAGAAAATCTGGTTTTTTTTCTAAAACAAACTTTTTTTTTTTCCCAGAAAGTTTTACAATATGTTTATCTCAAGTCTTCAAAATAAGAAGAGACACTAAGAAGCCTTCAGTCAGCATGAACAGTTGTAATATCACTGTGTCTTCCATACAAAAGAGAGAGGTGCATAAACATGCTGGAATTTAAAATGGGCTGAAGTGACAGTCAGATGACCAGGGATACCAGCCTACCAAAAACTCAGTGTGCTTCCCCTTGAAAGGCTGCAAGCCAGGAAGGTTATTCACAAAGGAAGATATTGTCTCCTATCTTTGTCCTCCCCCCTCCATTCAACCTCTATGGAGAGTTTATTTTTCTCTCCTGATTAAAATAAGTAACAAAGGGATTCTCTCAAATTATTACTAAACAGGAGCTAATATGAAAAGGTTGATAATATAAACCTCAGTCTTCCCTTGCAGGATTGTTCTTAGAAGATGCTGGTTCATCATCTTCATTATCACCCTTAATTACTGCTAAGGTCTGCCTAGTACCAGATACAAGTTTCAGCCTTGTCTTGAACTGAGATTAGTTTCAGGCATAAGGACAAAGTCTGTCACAGGCGTGATGCTTGTCCACTGCCAAGAGAGGCAACCTTGAAAAAAAACCACAAACCACCACTCTTCCCTTAATCAAATATCACTTAAGTTCTAGATCAATTTCCGTTCCTTTTTACTTTTTCTCCCTCCCCCTAAAACACAACACTTCATATTCCCATATTATAACTGTTTATAAAACAAACAATACCAAATCTTACCAAGATTGTCCTTTGTAAATTTGAGTTAACACTGCTGAACATCAGCTTGCCAACTATGGTGGCAATAGTAGGGAAAACGAGAGCTCCACACAGAATGCGTGTAGCAGAGACATGATCTGCCAAAGGGTTGGCCTCTGCTGGAATACGAGGAACAGGACATCCAATGCCTAAAGGGATGAGAGTGAGGGAAGAAAAGGTTACATGGCCACTACCTCAAACAGAACATAGAAAGTACATCAGTGCCCACCCCCCACTCCATTCCAAATCTATAGCCCAATTACTTTTCGGGAACTATCCCTCTTCTCAGTGAACATTCTGTTTCCATTAAATGACTGTATTCATTTTTACTTTCAAATAAGACCCATGATTTTTAGTAGCTTGTTTTGTTCTTACGGCCTTAACTGAAACCATGCTTCTTCCTGCTCCTCTTACCCCACCTTTCTCACTAGGTACTAAACAAACACAATCTATACAGACTGAACATAAAATAGAAGGAAAGTGTTAATCACCTTTACTTAAGAATGGCGAAAACTACTTGCCTAGGAGATGAGGGTAAAGGCACAAATTCAAGCTTGATATTTCCTTTTAAATTTAATCACATTACCTGGAAATATGCTGTTCAAAATTTGTAGCTTATTAGAGTATTTGCGCCACAGTCTGAGCACATAATCCTCCCAACGAATCATCTTGCCCAGTATTAGCATGACTGGGATAGTGGGAAGTCCAATCAAAAGAAATAAAGGATCAGCTCTCTCCATGACGTCAAGACCTTCTTTGTGACCCACAACCTGGTAAATATGTATATAGTTGACAAACATAACAAAGGCCACAACTGAAGAACAAAGAACGTAACTTTTTAAAAGTCTAGTTTGTTTGGGGCTGCCCACACATTTTAAGTTAAAGAAAAAACGAATACCGTTTTACCTAATGTACTCAATTTTCCCTTTGCATCCTTGGTTGCTTACTAAGTGTAATGCACGCGATCTACCAGCCCTAGTTTGCAAGACATTAATCTTGCAGGGAACTGTAACACAATTCCTTACCATCTCAAGAAAAGTTTCTTGTGCTTCTGTGTAAGTAAAACCCTAAACACCTGAAATAAAATAGCATGCTTTCCAAAAAGCACAGAGGAAACTACAATTTTAGAATTATTAATTCTATACTCAGAAATTGCTAGATAATACTCTTCAAATGGTAAATTCATAGCAATTAGCTCAGAATGTTTTAATTAAAAATTTCTGTTATTTAGGAATACCTTGTGCAACAGAGATCACAGTATTAAAAAGTATTGCTTCTCTAGACAATGCAGGGAGAGGAACATTATTTTCAACTGTAGTAGGAATAGCAGCATAACTTCACTTGTACCTTATTTTTAACATATTGCTACAATTTTAAAGGACAGTCATTACTGATTTGTCTAAACCTTTCTACTGGCACATAAAAAATAATAAGACTTTGCAGTTCATAAAATGTATATATTAAAACTCTGAACAGAACAATGCCTTATGTTTTCCTTAAAAGTATGTATTTTTTATTTTAAGTAAGTAACTCCAATAGGGCTGAGGACAAAAACGTAACTGAAGTGGTAGATCACCTCTAGAGTTGTCTCAATTTAAGAATTACTAAATGCTAACAAAATCCTTTAAAGTGCTTCTAGAAAGAATGGACTCTTTCATTACTTTTTCCATAAAAATCTAGGGAGACTAGAAACACTAAAATAATTATTATAATGTTTGTCAGGCACTAGATTTCCTGATGTTTTTCATTGACTTCTTGTTTTCCGCACAAATGCAAAAAGCTATCGTCTTCACTTGCACAAAATTTAGAATTAGGTAGTAAGAACATGCAACAAAATAAAAACCAACCAAACAAAAAAAAAACCCCAAAACCAAACCAACACAACAATAACCAGTACTTCTGGAAAAGGAAGGACACGGGGAAGAAGCTAGGGTAACATACCACAGTACCTTCAAACTGTACTTTTAGCCTTGCTTTGGAAACAATTCCATTTTATTCTTCTAGAACAGAAAGTTAACTATAGAAGAGTTAACAGCCTCTAAAAATAGGCATAACCAATACTGTTGCCACCAAACGATTATTCCTGAAAAAAAAATTCAGCAGTTGTCTTTCAGTTTCTTCACTATCTTCCACCCAAATTTTCTCCTTATAGCCCTTGTCCATCAAAAAAAAGGCCTCACTATCTTCTCTTCTGCTTTAGATTTATCTCTGTTTTCAGTAACCCCATATGATTTGTTACTGACTTAGTTACCACTGGCATCACAATGTCAATTCTATGTTTAATTTTCTCCATCTGAAGCTTAACCTTTAAAAAGAGCTTTTGTGCTTTTTCTCTAGCCCTTCAACTGAAGAAAAGGAGTCTGAAATACTTCAGGAAAGCAGTTGTACTAAACTTAGCATATCTAGGGTGGCAAAATGGATGGAACAGTTTCCTTCCACTCTCAATTTAATATCCTCCACTATAAGCAAAAATAAATTATTATCTTACCCAGCGTGCCATCCATTAAGAAAATACGTAATTCTTCATACCTGGGATTTGAGCAGCTGTCTGAACTAGTATTTAGGCAGATACTAATTTCAAAAGCAAAACAACTACAGAAAGGAGCATTTATCTTTCCATTTGGTTATGTAGTTCTAGAGAAGCTAAAAAGGTCATATAAGTTCCTAAAGAAAAGGGCTCAGTGAGCAAGGAGATAAAGACTGGTACATTTCACAAAGTCTACTTGTAGCATTACAGATGGTTGCAGTGTTCCTGTAAGGGCCACAGGAAGAACAAAATCTCAGATGAAGAAATTCCTAAGTGTACCATTCTGGAATACAGAGACCTCCTCTGGAATGGAGGAGGTACTGAAAGTTATTATACATCACTCATGCAGCCACGTGACCCTGGCCACACTGGTACCATGGAGACTGCATCAGCTCATTTGGGCTCCACTTTCAGTGGTTGTCATACATTTCTGCTATGATATCACGTAAAAAACAGAATCAAAACAGCACACATCTTGAAATTGACTTGTAGAACTGTAGGGGAGTACCACACAATTCAGGAAAACATAGTGCCATATGACTTGCATGGATAAGGACTAGGTTGTATACTTAAGATTAGAACTGTGTAGAGGAATACTTAGCATACAGATTTGTTAATTCTATCTACCACTGAATTAGCATAAAAATACTTTTATGCTTTCAGGCAAAACACAGGTTATGGGCTTGATATAGGAATCAACAACTGAAATGGTAACAAAGGTCCTTCTAGTTGTACAGTCTATGAAAATTCTTGTCTTGTAGTTGAACTAGGACAGCTGTGAACAAGTCTTTTCCGTAGTTCATAGTTTGCCACCTGTCAACATTACTTTTATATTTAAACAGCAAGTTCACAAGAACAGAAGTTCGAAAAATAACAGGTTTTTTTCCTTTCAACTAACCATATATTCTGAAGTAATTAAAAGAACATACTATTAATTTGTAGTGTTTTGCATTTGTTGTTTATGAATGAATTGCACCATGCAGAGCATGCATTCTCCTTTATACAATAAAAAAGCAAGTAGGACTGAAAAATTCACCATGTCTCAACCCTTTGAATATTACCAGCAAAATTTTTCTACAGGTAAAAAGAGATGAGTCTCATGTCTTTTCTGAAGAATCAGACTACCCATTATTAGTAGTTAGGTGGTAATGGCACCTTTTCTGTAAGAACAGAAGTTCTGGGTTCACCAGCCTGCCACACAAAGGGCAGCCAGCTGCAGTAGTAGTGAATTTTGTTAGCTGCAGACTGAACCACGTTTGAAGAGGCATGCTTGGCTTTATACAGTATGATCAGTTAAAAGTGAAAAGCTTTCTATCTGCCCATCTTGAATTCCCTTGTTAACTATGCTGAAAGTGCCGAAAGCAGCGAAAGCATGTCTTAATTGTCTTTTTCTTCAGAAGACTTTCTTTCAAAGCTCGCAAAGAAGAGGGAATACATGTGTACCTGCATCACCGTCACAGCTCCGTATGTAACAGCCGTCCAGTATATAGAGCCCACCATTATTCCAGCTGCAGCAAATGGACATGCCTTTGAGATCAGTCGATCTGCAAGATCCAAAACGTAAACAACTGGACCTATGATAAAGGAAAAGTAAGGTTTCAAGATATATATACATATATATATAAAAGCATACTGAAGAAAGCTCTCAGCATCTCTCACTGATAAAGAATGAACTTGGCAAAATGCAAGTCTGACATCCCACACATGCTGTTTAAATCAGAACACATAATTAAAAGCTACTAAGCTAAACTTGTAACTTATTTCTACCTTCCATTTCATTCACTGCAACATCTTTCCAAGCGATTAATATAATGGTTAGAGCACTGACTAATTTACCCACTAAAGCTGACAAAGTTCCTTTGTCTGTGTTGAATCAGAATTGTTCTGTTATAGAAACCATTTTAGTTTTAGTGGCTTTTTTATTTGTTAGATATTTTAGTTTTCAAAAGGATGAAATACTGATTAGTTACCATGTACTTCTTGTGCTTATCCTTGACAGTTTCATGTGAGAATTCTGCCACTAAACTATCCTGCTCTAAAGTAAAAAGTAGCATAGTCAATATGAAAGATTCCTTCCACTGGAAGAGGCTGCATTTAATATTTTTAGAGGACCACCTCTCAAATGCTGGAGGAAAAAGGCCTCCTATTCAGGTTATTTAGTGCCTTTGACAACATTACATGAATAGAGTTTCCTTGTTCTGTCTATGGACATCTGAACTTTCCAGACTTACAAAGAGCAAGACATTACCCTGACCAACTTTGGTGAGGTAAACAAGGGCATGCTTGCATCTTTGAGAGACTGCAATGGCACCAGCAAAGCAAAAGCCAGATGTTGAAGTCTGAAATGTATGTATGGAAGTGAAAAAGGTCATCACCATGATCAGATTCCACATTACTTTTGTATTTGTCAATACAAAGAGAAATGGGATAGTTCACAGCACCTTGGAAAAAAAGGACTGAGAATGCATAGGCAAATAAGCATACAGAAAAGTAGAAAGTAAAGAAAGGTAAAGGGGGGGTGGCACACACAGAGGGGAGTGTAGGGAAGGAGCGATCTCTTGAGCAATGGAGTTAAGTGACTTACTGAAGTCCTGATACAGTAGATGTACAAGACTTCTGCTAGATGAACTGCCATGCTAGTTAGCATGCTCTGTTTTGTACACCAATCTGGAGTTGTATGCCATTTTCCTCCTGATCTCAAATTAATTGAACTGTTCTGACTTTGCACCTGAACTGACTTTGCACATTAGGTGCCAAGAATTTTTTTTCCTTTTTTACCTTTCTAGAGGTAAAGGTATTTGGCGTTCTCCAAATATACAAAAATCACTTTGCAGTTCAGTTCTTAGTTTGAGTATTTCTAGTGCATAATAATTTTATATTCTTAGGTTGTGTTAGGGAGTGCCCTTTCACATAAGTTCGTTTTTAGAAAAAAAGTTTCTAGTAGTACATTAGAGAAGTCTCAATGTAATTAAGTTTCTGAACTATGCTACTTCAGGGAAACTTTAGTTGTTCTTTCCTGCTCTTGAATGGTATGACTAGCAATGTCTTCAAAAGATACCTGCTGCAGCAGAGACATGGCTACTGGCAAGACTGCTTGAAAACATCTTACTGTCCTAGCTCTGCCTGGTGTAACCTTGACTGACTTAAAATTGAGTTGTGATACAACAGTTTTTGGTTTCTAGAAAGAGCTACAAAAGGGCAAGACTGTCTCTCTTGTTTAAGGCACTTCAAGCTCGTGATTGATATTTGATGGACCCAAATTCATTTCCCAGCTGTACTACAGAAGTCTTATGTACTCTGACACAAGTCTAAATTTTTATGCCTTTCTCATCTTTAAAAACAGAAAAAGATGGTACTGTGAAGGAAAATACATCAGAAGACTCTCACATGCGTTCTTTATGATGGAGATTAAGATTCCTCTCTATCTTATTCTTATAGCAAAGTTGAATTGTGGTTGATACATGAATAACTTGGTAGTAAGTTTCATACTGGTTTATGTTTTCTTCAGTATCAACAATACACTAGTCCATATTTTATTTCCCATTACTCAGTGTTCTGTCATGGAAATAAATGTTATCACCCATATAAAATTCCCTTCACACTTTAATTTTGTCAGCCATTATACTAACAGAAAAGAATTCCCAAAGAACTGATAGTGCAATTTATTTTCAGCTATTTCATTACAGAAATAAGATACTGTAAAAAAAATCTACAGTCACACTCTCTGTCAGCATTTCTTTAACAAGGAGTTTTACTTTTAAACAAAATTTAAGCTTCTATGGCAAGATTTCATTTTCCTGCCCTACTTAATATACGTCATAGTACATGAGGGCAAATGAGAGGTGGAGTAACAGCAGCCTCTGCTTATTTAAATACATGCAACTTATTGTGCAGTGTCCTACTTGGCTACTCAAGTAAGTAGACTCCGGAATATCATCTCCATCGTCTTTCTTTCATCTTGGCAAACAAAGTTAGAGCAGTGCCCAGCAACAGATATTCTGCCTCTTGAATATAGGGCAATATTGACTCAGGAATACCTCCGAAAGTAAAAATATGTTTTTCATAACATGCAACAGTTTGCTCAGTAAGGTTCTCTGAATTTCCTTTGATAAGTTTGTCTGCAAGCTGCGGCAAAAAGAAGGGGTGTGTTTATGTGGTAATATGTGGCAATTGCTGAAAGAAGTCACACTCTGCTCAACAAGAACAAAAGAGTCACATTAACCATGAATTAATTATAGGTCAATCACTTATAAGACTTATCAATATACCTAAGTGGAACATATCCAACATTTTCAGAAGGTATTTAACTAAGCCACCAAAAGGGACGTGAGCATCACAAAGTTATTTATTTCTGTCTGGAAAAGGGAATAGACATGTTTTCAATAAAATTGATGCTCTGAGCACAAAAAAAGGAAAAAACCCACAGGAACAATATAAAGAAACAAATCGTTACATTATGTTTAAATTTTAAGTGATACATATCTTACCTAGCTTTGGAAATACTATTAAATATTCTGCATTGCACTGAGGACAAGCAACTCTAGCAGTACTGTTTCCTCTTTGCTTTTCATCCACCCAGCGCTGTAGACAAGTCTGATGAACCCATTTCGTAGAGCCCCTGCACCTGCAGGGTCTCACCCACTCTGCTGTCCGATCATCCTCATCAGTAGCAAAACAAACCCAGCAGCTTCTGTAATTACAGGAAGGAAAAAAGAAGATATTTTTTGCTACTTCTACGTGCTTAAAATAAACCTTCACATGTGAAAGCATGTAGTTTTAGAAAATGTGCAATTAGAGGAGATGATGCTTTTGCCTCCATTCTTAATCACCAAAAATGTAAGTATTTTGTACCACAGTCTTGTTCTGGTATTAACATAATATTACAGATAGATAAACAACTGCTTTTAATACATTCAGAATTACTAATTTAACTTTTAGATAATTTATGAATTTAAAAGCATTGACACTGTAGTTCCACCACTGAATAATTCAACATATGAAAAATCATAGAATCATAGAATGGCTCGGGTTGGACGGGACCTTCAAAGGTCATCTAGTCCAATCCCCCTGCAAGCAGCAGGGACAAATCCATGTATTTTAAAATGTATTATCATCTCCTCCTACAGCAGACATTTTGGTAAGTTTTTAAAATTAAGAAGACACGATCAATACAGTATGCTGTTACTTGGGAAACTAACTCCAATCCACTTAAATGACAGAACAACACAAATTATACAATGTATCACAAAACAAACTAAATAATTCTAATCAATTCATTCCCTCTCCAATGAAAATCGAGTATTTCCTTTTAAAGGTCACTATTTCCTCCCTAGCATGTCACTCTGACAGGTTGGGGGTTTTATTTTTACCTCCACTATGAGGGAAAAAAAGGAAGAAAATCTACAACGGAAACTTGAATTTTGTCAGGCTCAAACTTGAAGTAATGAAAAATACTGCTGTCTAACAGTTTCCTTTTAAGACCTCACTATTTTGGATAGTATTCTATTTGTAAACTGAAAAAGTTTATCTATAGAACAACCACCATGTATTGTTTATAGCAATACCTGTGCCTGTAAAAAAATCTGAAATAGATTATTTTAAAGCAATGAGTCTTTTTCTGATTTATAATGGTGGAAGTATACTGAAATTAAGTTCTGAGTGTGTAAGAGCAGAACATAGCCTGCAGCAACTTATTACTGGCATAACTGTGAAAGGGAGCACAATTTGAGATGCAGATTCTAGGGAAGACTGCAAGAACAGCAATTTAATATTGAACAATAGGTAAAACAAACATAATAGTAATGTCCACATGTCCACTTGTAAGTACAGAACATATTACAGTAGGTACAGATGTAAGTTATCAACATTAGTGCTCAAACTAGAACTGCGTCAGTTTGCATTCAAGAAGACTGCTGAGCTGGCAGACTTACAACTTGAATCAGAACTGCAATTTCTTCCATTCATCTTAATGTGAAGGTAAAAGCAAAGTCTGAGTCCTTCCCCACAACATCTGTCTAAGTCAGAATCAGGATGTTACACACTCCTGTCATACCACCCCTCTTTTCACCTTCATGCTCTTGATATGCACCTATAACAGTCCTAAATGAAAGGACACATTAACCTTCCTAAGCAGGAGGAAAGTCAGCCAAGCCACAAGTTAGTAAGAATCTAGATGAAAATACTGAAACCACAACAAAGATTTGGAAGTATTACAAAGCATGGCAGACATTCTGATTCATTGCATTTGCTATCATAGAGTTCTTAAGGAACAGAAGTTTTTGCAGTGTTTATTATTTTTCTATTTACACCAAAAAACCCCGAATTTATTGTAAGAACAAACAATACAATACAGCATTACTAATAATTGTTCCTCTTTGACTTTTTTTTTCTGCATTAGAGGTAAATGTTCACTGTTTCCTTCCACATCCCATTTAGGTCTACAAGTACTCTAAATTTGTAACTTACATTTTTCTTTTTAACCAAAGGCTTCATAATAGAGCTAATTAGGTCTGTAGGTGCCAGTAAGGTCAGATGCCAGCACACCACAGAAGTCTAAAGTTTATTCAAATAATGACAGATTTAAGCATGAACATAATCTTGCTACACTGCAATTTTAACTCCTAAATTTGTCCATTAATAAATTAAATTCCATTCACGTTTTCTGTTAAGGTTAATATGTCAAGAAAAATATTCATCTTTGCTTTAATTGCTTCATCCAATTTCTTGCCAGGCAATCATATCATCATATCTGAAAACCTGGAAGACCCATAAAAAGGATAACAAAATCCTTTACAGACTTAAACCTTTAGCAAGTCATGAATAATGAACAGTAGATTCCTTGTATTCTGTCATCAGCTTCATCTCTTTCCATTGACAGCAGCTGTAGCAGAAAGGGCTAAATAAAACCATTTCAAAACAAGTATCTTGGCTCTTGCCAGATTTTCCATTTTCTTGTACTGAATAAAATATGACCTCGATTCTTACCACTGAATCAGGTTGCTACTCAGATAACCTGAAATAGAAAAGGCTGACAACATGGAACAAAGCATTGTTTCTGACAGAAACTCAAGCCTTTTTCCTTGATGACTTTCTACAAAGCCAAATCAATAACACTAATGTATTTTTGCACACTTCTTTGGCTTAAAAAAAAAATCAAAACAAAACATACACAAAAAAAAAAACCCCCAGTATCATTATTTCAGCTTTGAGTATAGGGTTACAAATGCCTTTTAGATTCAGCTCCCTAGCATCTAAAGCTCTCTGGTCTCAAAAATTCTATTCTGACTCTGAGAATAACTAATTTATTGCATCTAGGTTTTTTCTCTACTGAAGACAAACTCTTTTCAGGATGTTGCTTATGTTACAAGCAAAGCAAATAGACAAAGTTGTATTAAAGCCTAGAGATCCTACACTCCAAATGTTATATGACTGATCTAGAAAGCCTTAGAACAGGTTTCTCCAAACCAGGAGTTTCTAATCAGTAAGGAAGCCACCACTCTCTCCTGTACCTGGCTGGAGTTACAGCTCCAACATACCAGTAAGATCCTCCAGCAGCAGACATACCTACAGGCAGACTCCTTTCCTTTTCACTGAGTTACACTTCTAAAGCTTACTTTTTTTCCCAAGTTAAACTTAGACAGGAGAGAGGACAGGATCTAATACATGTTATTTAAATCAAATCTGCCTCTGCCTGTGGGAGCTGAATTCACCATGATACAGCTTTGTTTTCAAGCAGGCATGACTGTGTAAGCAATACAAAAAAAGTAATTTAAAAGCAGTATGTTAATTTTATACACACTAGCACAAGGTTTGCAGAAATCTTTAATGCCCCATAAGCCTGGCAGATATCTTTGTGTCCACAACACTTAATGGAAGGTGACTTGTGAGACTAGGACAACACAGCTGCTTTATAGGCTGGCTTCAAATATTCAGTAAAGCAAGGGAGAATGCAGAATGTCTTGAAATTTGCTCCCCACTGTTTAGTGGCACACACATATGAATGGGCAAGCAAAATCAGAAAACTGAGAAAAGAAATTCTTGCAAGACTTTTAGCAGACATAACCCTTACCATGGGAAATGCAAATTTGAACATGCATGAGATGCTCTAGAGCCATGAGCTAAAATTTTTCCTCTCATGACAGATCCTTCATAAACTGTAAGAAATTTAAGAAAACTTCTCTGCATTTCTCCCACATCATAGCGCATACCACTTTCCCTTAAAGCAGCAGGAATTTGCTGATATCTTGCTATCAGAGTAAAGCATCCTTGTTCTGCTAAGCAGTAAGTCACTGAGTAGCTTATTGCAATTGAATTTCACATCCAACAAGAAAAAAAGTGAAAAGGCTGAATCATAATCAATAGTAATGATAGCACAGAGAGGCAAAGCAGTGAGGGGTGAAAACATATCTTGGAAGAAATGACTGAACACTCCAATAACTGGCCATAAAAAGGCACTGTTCCAAAGGATGACCCACAAATCTGCTGCTTGGAAGAGACTTTTTCATGAGCTTCTATAACAAATTTTTATGCATAGCCTATACTGACAGATAAAATATCTTTGATGAAGAATAGTGATAAGCTTCCGCTAAACATGCCAGCTACACTATAAGTACTATAAGATCATGTTTGAGTGGGAAGAGTAGGATGTCGGAAAAATAAAGGGAGTTACCCAGCAGCATACAACATACGGAGCCTCTTTGGAGCTGTCTAGAATTTTAGTACGGGAACACATCAAACTGTTCTCTCAAAAAGCAAGAGAAAATTAATTGCAAATGCTACTGCTGAACATCTTATTTTTCTGAGTTTGAAGGAAATCAGCAGGAATAAGATTCTTGCGCTAGAAGGCCACTACCTGGTTACAACAGAACGCAAGCCTAGCCTACGTATCCCCAATAAAGGCTACAAAGAGGTGAATACCACTTAACCCAAGAAATGCTAGCTTATGTCATGTTCCACACAGCAGATTAAGTGCTGGAAGAGATGAACTCAGCTGCAAAGCCTAAAGCATCATGAAGACTTCAACAGCAGAATGCATACTGACCTATCTGCCACAATGGTGGAAGTTGGTCAGCAGAGGAAGACTGCAATAGGATTATAGACAGAGCCCATTCTTTCCTCAGTATTTTCCTAGCCATCACACATAGCTGAAAATACTTTTATCTTCAATCCAAGCTCTGTCTATCAAACTTAAAAAAAAAAATCCTTACACTATCCTAATGGGGGAAAAAAAAAAAACCAAATACACACAGAGTGAGGAACAGAGACACCAGTAGGAAAATAGTGGTCTTAGATGTTCCACCGTGACTTCTGCAGATTCTTTTTAAGGCAGCATGGCATAGCAGCCATATGCCAGCTTGGATCTTTCAACTAGAACACATGCTGTCACCTCAAAACAAAGTCTAAAATCTTGAAAGCAAGTTCCTGAAAGTCATCTGACCTAATACCCAGTTCTGTTCTGCCTATTCATCAAGAACAGGGTGTAATGCTGTGTAAAGGAGAAGCTGATGAGTATCTAGAAACAATAGTAACTTGCCTTTACTACAGAAGTAGTGCTTTCATTGAAAACAGCAGGGAAAGGTTAAATAGAGAATATCAAGCTAATGTTGGTGTGAACATATGGCCACACAAGTGGTACCCATATATAGGTTCTGACTTCCTCTAATCACAGAATAGCATTGTTTAAACTAGATTTTTTTAAAGCTTTTAATAAAAGCCAATGGATAACTAAAAGCCAATAAGTAAACACATAAAAACAAGACATAGATAATTAACTAGAAAGTGTACCACAAAGATCTAGTGATTACCAGAAGTTCAACTTAAACTTAATTTATATATTCTCATTTATAGCTCCAATTAAGGAGAAATATTTTGCACTTGAGTTAAGCACACTATATAAAGGCAGAGATATGAGTAAAGGACAGTTCACAGAATCCTGCTTGCAACTTTCTAGCTTGTGGATAAAATTAAACCTTTGACTGCCAGCCACCACGTATTGTGCTTGAACCATGCCTTACAAGGATTTTATGGCCTTTGCTACTACCCAACTTAGCTAAATCTCTGGGGCTTTCTTATTCTATCTCATTAGGTTTTAGTCTCTCATTTGACAAAGACCATTTAGACTATCAGTAAAAAAACCTACCTTTCATTCTGGACAAATTAAACCTTTGCAACTAGTTATTCAGGCATATCCCTTTTGCAAAGACTTCAAAACTCAGTTCTCTTAAAGGCTTAACATTACCATTACCAAATTTCATAAGGCACCAAGGCTCAGTGCCCTTGCTGCAAGCCTCTAAATATCCAAAGAATTTTGCTGTTAGAAACATTTGTTTTATTTCTTAAGGGAGGGAAAACAGGGCCCTCCTAAAAACATGCAAAGGACAGATCAGGTAGAACTCATACAATACTGCTCATACAATAAGCACCTTATTAATAAAACTTCACATATTTTTTAATTAAACTGTTATTATTATATATTAGCAGCTTGCCATACAACTCCAACAATTTAAGCTACTGCGTGCCTGCTAGGGTGCAGGAACACTGCTTCTTACTCTCATAGTTAGGAAGAAAAATAAAAGTGACTAAAACCAAGTGGAAAAAATCCCAAAACCAAAGCAAAGAACCCCATACACACACACAAAACAATTTACTTCCAAAACTGAAATATACCTTGAACAACATGATTTGAAAAGAAAAGCTGAACATGTAGTCAAGTATAAACATACATAGCAAATGCTGAAGAATACCAATAGCATTAAGTTACTGCCATAAACATTTCATTTTTTTTTAATAATGCAGATAGCATACTATATAGGGAAAACATTTTCTTAAGCATTGTTTGACAAAGCTGTCAATAATCACAAACATAGAAAGTAAGAGGGATATGAAGCAACTAGCAAATTATGGTTCAGAGGCTAAAGTTATTTCCTTCAATGTACCTTTAAACATCTTAAATCATGTATTAATTGCCTGTAATATTCACAAAATTGTACAGCAGTATGTCTGAAAGCTCCACCTGATGAGGAAAATGAAACCCAGAAGAAATTCCTTTAAGTCTTAGCTTCTCTCAATGTCTAATTGCAAAGTAGCATAATGTCAAGGTATAACTGAAGCAGTAAGAGGCTCCATCAGCTAGAATTCACATACCAATATTCACCCTGGCTGAAGAAAGAAAAGCTGCTAGCATGTTCAAGATACTGTGAAAACTCTAGATGGCAAGAAGAGCACATACAGCCTTCCCTAACAGACAACATGACCTACTAGGAAGGTAGCACACTCAATTACTGACAAGCTGAACTATCTGATTCATGTACAAATAAGATTTAGAGCAGGATGGATTATTATTTGAAGCTAGAAAAAAAATTGTCAAAATTCTAGCAACACTGCCAGATTTAGCAAAGGAAGACAGCTTCAGACGTCAAAGTAGTTTTAAAAGTCATTCTTGCTGTAATTCATCTGCAATCTACTGTATTAAACTCTTACAGCAGTCCTCGCTCCCTAGGGATGTGACACATTTCACCATGTGCTAAACTTTGGGTTTTGACTGTTTCCTTGGTTTCCAATACATCAGATTTATTTGCCAGACAATAAAAGTAAAACAAGCAAGTAACTATATATCTAAATTCAATCATTTGAGCTTCTGGAAAAAAGTATCTTCAGCTCTACCCTTGATAACAGTCATTGGGACCTCAATTCTACTGCTTCTGAGAAGAAAAAAGAGCACTTGCATCATTAGTTTCAATAGCTCAGTCAGTACCCTTTATAGTGAGGCAGTGACACTTAAAACAATGCTTACAAAATGTTGGTGAAAAAACCTAAGTATTTGAACAGTGCATAGAAAATGACTTACTTGGATCTCCAACTTATTAATGCTAAATGACCACAGTTGAATAAAGGATATGGGAAGATTTGTGTGAAAAATAGCAATGTGGGCAGCAGAAAATTGATGTGAAGCTCTAGATCAGAGGAGGTTGTTTCTTAGTATAAAGAGACTCAGAGTATGCTGTGATGCTCTGAGATACTGCTATAACTTAATTGCATATACAAAAAGACGCCCCAGTCAATGTTCCCAGAAAACAACTTCCTAACATTACTGAAGAATTTAAAAATTGAGCATTGAGGCTAATCTTGACATCAAAACAATACTGCTTACAGCGTACTGCTTGCTTGAAAACACTGCCTATGGACCAAGGATAGCAATCACTTCACAACTACTTTGTCAGGATTCTGTAATTAGTGTGACATTTGATAAGCAATAATTATATCCATTTTTTTCCTCTGTTAGTCAAGATGTAAGTTAAGCAAGTGTTTGGTCAACTCAAAGGAATTAAACCTTTATTCCTTCAAGTTCTGAGACAAGGGATAAGAAGCATTAGTCCTTCATATCTCCTGGAGGATTTACTTTTCCATAACAGAAGGTTAACGTTTACATATCAGCTGCCTTAATCAAGCACTACCCATATCTGTGTTTTCAAAGATTGGTATAAAGATGTTTTTAACCTGCTGTTTTAAACTGCAATGTTAAATACAATTTCCAGTCTCAAAAAGCAGATAAAAATACGTTGTTTCTATTCAACTGGGGGAAAGGGGAAGAGAGTTGCGTCAGAAGAATACCAATACTGGTATTTGTGGTACATGTACAGAGTAGATGACAGATGTTACAAATATCAGGAGTGCCATACATACAGAATAGACCAACTTTGACACGTCCAAAACAGGAACTGTCTTGACATTAAACTGTTGCTGTGACGAGCAAAAGATAAAAGACAAGAAACACAAAAGCTACCTTCCATTCACAGCATTATGTGAGCTCAATTTCTGGCAGCAATTTTGTAGTATCATATGGGTAATGTAAAAATACAAATTCATCTTTAGGCACAGTACCTTTAGTTACAAAAGTAAACACATTAGCATAGACTTCATCTGTTAGAAACCAAACTTATGGATACTCACTTTACATTCCATTCTTAGGCAAGGAAATTGTGAAATAAGAGTTCGGGTTTTGTCCGTGTGTCTACAGAGTTTCACAATTGGTTAAATTGACCATACAGGGTAAGCATTTTTTCTGTTATGTTCTTCCAAATAAAAGAGAAGAAAATAGGAAGTGTAGTCCTAAAGCTGCAAAAACTGTAAGGGAGACTCCAAAGCAGGCAAATTGCTTTGAACTAAAGAGTTTATACAACAGACACTATTATTCAAGTTATTCTTAAGTTTATAACTTGTATTTTTATTAGAGAATTTAGAGAGTAAGAGTAAATCGAGACTAAGAGTAAATCGAGACGGTCTACTGAAGTTAGTCATCTTATATCCTATATAAATAATAAATAATAAAACCTGAACAATTTGAGACCTAAAAATTACAAAAAAAAAAGTTTCAAATGCCAAGAAGGTATAGTCTTGGGACATTAATACCTTAAGAACAACAAAAACAGTCACTCAAATGTGGCAGACATTGAAAATTTGGAAATGTCTTTAAATAAATGTGAAAAAAAACCTCCAAGGTGTCTGATCATAACATTAAGGCACTCTCCTCGGCACTCTGTAGAATTGACTGCATGACTCACCAGTAGAACAGTCACAAGCACTCAGCACATGGCCTTCTGTAATTATATCCTTTACAGAAGGCTAACTTATGTTGGCGCATTTTAGTCCAATATAAAATACCCACTTCTAAACAAAATTATTCAGATCTCAAGATGAGGCATTTGTAACAGGAGAAACATAAATGAGGAGATCAGAAAGCTATGTAAAGACGA
Source organism: Chlamydotis macqueenii (assembly GCF_036417535.1). Lineage (NCBI taxonomy): Eukaryota > Metazoa > Chordata > Aves > Otidiformes > Otididae > Chlamydotis > Chlamydotis macqueenii. The sequence goes on from NC_141562.1 coordinate 22,859,476, forward strand.
CGAGTCTTTAAAATAGAGAGTTTAATCTGTGAAAGACTGTGAATAAATAACTACTATGTTAAAACAGCTTTTAAAAATAAATAATTCACTGAATGTCAGCCCCTATTGTCCATAATAACTCTATTATTCACTCACTGCCTTCACACTGTGTTAACACTTTAATGTGTACACCTTGAAGCAGAGATGCATGGCCAAAGGGAGAAACCGGCACAGATATAATGAACAAGAACACTAAATAGTTCATAATGTTCATCAACAACCACCTAAAAGCCTAGAAATGTCAACTACGCTTATCCAAAAAGCTTATTTCCTGTGAGAGTTGTCTCCAAACATAAACATAGAATCATAGAATGGTTAGGGTTGGAAGGGACCTTCAAAGGTCATCTAATCCAACCCCCCTGCAAGGAGCAGGGACACCCCCAACTAGATCAGGTTGCTCATAGCCTCATCTAGCCTCGCCTTGACCATTTCCAGGGATGGGGCATCTACAACCTCTCTGGGCAACCTGTTCCAGTGTTCTACAACTCGCATTGTAAAAAATTTTTTCCTAATATCCAATCTAAATCTACCTCCCTCTATCTTAAAACCATTACCCCTCGTCCTATCACAACAGGGCCTACTGAACAGCCTCTCCCCATCTTTCTTGTAGGCCCCCTTGAGGTACTGGAAGACCGCTATCAGGTCACCCTGGAGCCTCCTCTTCTCTAGGCTGAACAGCCCCAACTCTTTCAGTCTTTCTTCATAGGAAAGGTGCTCCAGCCCTCTGATCATCTTTGTGGCCCTCCTCTGGACCCTCTCCAACTGGTCCATGTCCTTCTTATGTTGGGGGCTCCAGAACTGGACACAGTACTCCAGGTGGGGTCTCACCAGGGCAGAGTAGAGGGGGAGAATCACCTCCCTGTTGTGGTTTTGTTAGTGAGGGGGGGCCTAAGGTGGTAGCTTCTGTAGGAAACTGCTAGAAGTCGCTCCCCTTTGTTCAGTGGACTCGGCCAGGCCTAGGGCGGACCTGCTGCTGGCCAAGGCCGAGCCGATTGGTAGCAGAATGTCCCGTGATAACGCCTCTGCGATAACGTATTTAAGAAGGGGAAAAACAGAAAAAAAGAGAGGAGAGAAGATGTGAAGAAGCTGAGCAGGGGCAGAGGCGCAGAGGAGGAGGTGCAGGCCTCACAGGTCTTGCAGGCCTCACCCTCTGGCCTCTCACCAGGCAGCCAACTGGGCCCGACTTGGTCCAGCCCGGCTGCAAGAAGCGGAAAGGAGATGAGAAGTGAATAAGATGAAAAAAGATCCTGAGAGACATCTACCAGCCTGTTGTGAGGAATGGCTGCAGACGCAAAGGTCAGTTCAGAAGGAGGGGGAGGAGTAATGCGGCTCCTGGCCAAGATTCCCCTGCAGCCTGTGGTGACGGCCATGGTGGAGCAGGTTGTCCACCTGCAGCCCATGGAGGTCCACGGAGGAGCAGAGATCCACTTGGAGCCCGTGAAGGACCCCGTACCGGGGGAGGTGGATGCCTGAAAGCAGCTGTGGCCCGTGGAGGGCCCGCTGGGACAGCTGTTCTAGAGGGACTGCACCCGTGGAAGAGATGACCCACGCCGGAGCAGTTCCACAAAGGACTGTGGCCCGTGGGAGGGAGCCCACGATGGAGCAGGGGAGGAATGTGAGGAGTTCTTCCCCCAACCATGAAGCAGCGGCATAAAACAACGTGTGATGAACTGACCGTGACCCCCATTCCCTCTTCCCCCCTGTGCCGCTCAGGAGGGGAAAGTGGTAGAGATAATGTTAAGCTTGGGAAGAGGGAGGGGTGGATGGAGGTTATCTTGTTCTCTGTCTCATTATCCTGCTATTTGTAGTAATAAATGAATAGTTTTCCCCAAGTCAGTCTGTTTTGCCCGTGACGGTAACTTTAAGGATTTCTCCCTGTCCTTATCTCAAACCTCGAGCCGTTTTTCCTTATATTTGCTCTCCCTGTTCTCTCGGAAGGTGGGGGGAGTGAGAGAGAGACTGCGTAGTCTGGTCCTGATCAGGGCTGAACTATGACACTCCCTCGACCTGCTGGCCACGCTTCTCTTGATGCAGCCCAGGATGCGGTTGGCCTTGTGGGCTGCAAGTGTGCATTGCCAGCTCATGTTGAGCTTCTCATCCACCATCGCTCCCAAGTCCTTCTCTTCAGGGCTGCTCTCGATCCATTCTCCGCCCAGCCTGTATTTGTGCCTGGGATTGCCCCAACCCATGTGCAGGACCTTGCACTTGGCCTGGTTGAACTTCATGAGGTTGGCACGGGCCCACCTCTCCAGCCTGTCAAGGTCCCTCTGGATGGCATCCCTCCCTTCCAGCGTGTCGACGGCACCACACAACTTGGTGTCGTCGGCGAACTTGCTGAGGGTGCACTCTATCCCACTGTCCATGTCGCTGACTGAGATGTTGAACAGGGCCGGGCCCAACACGGACCCCTGAGGGGCACCACTCGTGACCGGTCTTCACATGGACATTGAGCCGCTGACCACCACTATGAGTGCGGCCATCCAGCCAACTCCTTATCCACCGAGTGGTCCCTCCATCAAACCCATGCCTCTCTAGTTTAGAGAGAAGGATGTCGGGAAGGACAGTGTCAAAAGCCTTGCACAAACATATACCAAGATTACATGGTTGGCCCTTAAATCAATTAGTATTTACTTATTACAAGGAAACTTAAATAGCAGGCCAGCTTAATTTTCATTTTTATCTTAATCAGTTAAGATAATTTTTAAATTATAAACAAATGAACAGCTAGTCCCAGATTCAATATAACTTCAGTACAAACTTTTATTTTTAAACGAGCATTTAAAAATGGATATTTTGATTGGAATTTTTCTTATCTTGTATTAGTGTTAGGTAGGAGGTGTATAATCCTTCCGCCAGAATCATTTTCACAAAAATCCTGAGCCTAAGCACTTTCAGGTATGGTAGAAAGCTATCAACTAAAAGCACCCATATTAGCATTAAAACAGGAGAGCAGAAAAGGAAGAAACCAGATTCAAGTCCAACTAGACAAGAAGTCATCTGAACTTCTAGGTACATATTTCAGAGCAAAAGCTAAAAAAGGCTAAGGGCAGATTTGCCAGAAGGTATTTGTGGACTGTACCTCTCATATTGACACCTCCAGCACAGTAAGCTCATGTCATGCAGTGTAAATTGATCCCTAGTACTGTCTTGTCTCCCTCTTTAAATGGGCGTTGCACCTAGACCTGGTATCATAGAATTATTTGAGCTGGGAGGGACCACAGGAGGTCTGTAGTCAGACCTTCTACCCAAGGCAGAAGCAACTCTGATTTCTGACCAGATTGTCAGAGCTTTCTCCAGCTGGGTCTTGAAAAGCCCCATGAACAGAGATCCACAGCTGCCCTGGGCAACCTGTTCCAAAGCTCAACTGCACTGCTCCCCACTCCACATGCTGCAACCTTCTCTGTTCAAATTTACAGTAACTGTTTCTCATCAGCAGGAACCTCCAAGAAGAGCCAGACTGTTTTCTCAAGAACCTCCTTGGCAGGTATTGGAAGGTTATCACATCTCTCAAAGCCATCTCTTCTTCAGGCTAAGCAGGCCCAGTTCCTTCTAGCTTCTTCTAGTAAGTTATGTGCTCCAGCCCCTTGACCGTCTTGTGTCACCTTAGTAACAGTTTCATTTAGAAACATTAACCAGAAGCAGTTTGCTTAAAAGAACTTAACCACTTCAGACTGGGTCTTTTCATTCTTCTGCACTGAAGATTGATTTGCTAGTGCTAGTAAAAAATGAGCAAGTCACATACTCTTTTGATAAAGACAAGCGTTACATCCTATAACAAGCTAGTACCAAACTGATTCTGTTGCTCAGAGAAGGAAAATAAGACGCATCAAAAAGATCTTATCACTTTCACACAAGGAACTTCCCACCCGCTCTCCAGTACAGTAAGACCACAAGCAGGTTAAGATGTCAGAAGCACCAAGCCAACAAGTCCTAAACAGCTAGCCTATTCACTACCACTTTAAATATTACTTAAAAAGATGTTCCAAAATTAATACCTGAATGTTTAAATTAATCTTTCTCTGTAAATTATTATTCATATTAAGACATTTATTCAACACATTTGCATTAATTGTCAAAAGTTTTAACTTCAGCAAGCACTGTAAAACATCATGCCAGGGAAACAATCACAGTTAAGCACTATTATAGAGGTTTGAGCATTTTTTATGTGGAAGATATCAATAAACAGGTTTTTGTATAGCTTTTCAGATGAAGCAGATACAACATATAAAATATTATTTGAATGCCGTGATAATATATGGCTTATTGAGATTTTTGTACCAAAAACGAGAAATAGTCTCTCAGAAGTTTCCCCATACTTAAATAGGAGGAGTAATTACCTTCTGTCTGCCGGTTGAAGCTAACAGTTAAGCAGCAATTAAAATACCTATGTTTGTTCCTAGGCATATCAAAGCAGGCATCAAAGATGGATATACAATGCACGTAAGATGATAGTCAAAGGTTAACATAGTTTATAAATAACATGCTAACACTTTTATACTGTAGGTGGGCAAAAAGCATTCTACAGGTCTGCAGTTAAGTTTTCACTCATCATCTTTACTGATAAGACATAGGAAGAACTCAGTCTATGCAGAAACTTTGGCATAAATAGAACTGGAATAGCAAGAGATGTACCTGTGATGAAGCAAAAATGAAGAAGTCAAACCATTAGAAAGTTTTTAAATTAATGTTTCAAACTTTCATTCTTCAAATCCACTCTAAGATACACATAATTTTGCTTTTTTTCCTGTATCAACATCAGCTTCCAATCAGTTGGGGTAAAGATAGGGAAGAACACCTTGTTTCCTTCCTGGTAGGAGATTAACCCAGCACAGCCCGTTCTTTGTTCTTATACTCTCTTCTTTCTAAGCATGCATAACCTACTCTAGAGGAACAACAAAAAGCCAGGTACTTCAAGTTGCTGATAGGCTTCAACGAGAAGCCAGGGAAAGCCCTCTTAAAAAAAAAAAAATTAGTTTAACAGTGTTGTGCAGAAAGAAAACAATTCCTTCAGGTAGGGCAATGAAGAGAGGTGTGCTTAATCAGTGCAAGTAGAACAAACAGACTGAATAACTGCAGAGACAGTAAATAGTTGGTGAAAAGTAAAAATACTACATAAAACCTGTGAAGTGTTTTATCTTGTTTATTACTCTGCATATCTTATCCAGTTAACTCCACTCCTACAAAGACTTACTCATGTCAGCTTTAGTCAGTGAGATTATTCACAGTGCACAACATCCAGCACAAGTTTAAGGAGTTCAGAATAAAGGTCTTAAATCAAGACCTGTGTGGTTACTAAAGTATCAACAGTTAATTGCCCAAATAAACCTGAATCAGTGCCTGCGCTTCCAAAGAGGGAAGGAAAAGATTTACACCAACACAAACAACACCGCACATGCTAACTGGAATGAAAGGGAGCAACTGAAAATGCAACAAAACCATTGCATTTTTTTTCTTTAATTAAATAAAATTATCATGGAGTCAGATGACCATTCAGAAAACTGAAATACAAAACCCATTAATTTGCTATTTCGCAACTTTTGAACCTCAACCGCTAGCATTTTTCTGACAAATCAGTGCTCTCTGGCAAAGAGAAAATTTAGTTCCAACAGAATTCCTCTCTTGATAGCATAAGTAATTTCTTAAGCCAACTACAATTCTGCATTTTATCTTTTAATTGCTTTTAAAGCCTACCTGCAGTTTCAACTCTATTGTCTCCTTTAAATAAGGAATGGCAAAAGCAGAGGACAAAACTGTCGTATGCTGTTGTTCTAGTTTTTATCAAGGAGGGCTGTATATCAACCACAGTTGAACTAACCACTATCCATTCAGAAAATAAAAAGCATGACAATTCAAACATTAAATCATGCTAAAGTTACCACTGTACTGCTTCTTCAGCATGTACCTGCACAAGCCTTAAAGAGATTATCACATTTTGACAAACATCTCTGAATACTGAATAAAAAGAAGGCAAAAGTGACCCATGTTCCGGCCAGCTGGCAAATATATGAGAAGGAGGGAGTAAGAGTTGTCTTTAATTTAGAAAGTATAAGGAGTACCACAAATCACTACCCACAGAACATGCTTTAAAAAAAACCCATACAAAACAAAACCCCAGCATTCCTAACTCTTGGTATAACCAATTGCAAGAACAATCCATGCATAATCCGACTGAAGTCAGGAGAATAAAGCTTAAAAATTAGTACATTTTAGTATTACAGCTCACGTTAAATTAGATAGGGGCAATGACTGGTAGAAAAAAAGCTAGCGTGTCGCTAAGCATTTGTTTTTTGTTTTTTTTTAAACAGCAGATTGACCAGATTATCTTCACAAACAAATAAATTAGAGACTGATGATACATTTATCATCACAGTAACAATATTTTTTACTCAAATATTTACATTATCTAGGATTTCTATCAACATGGGCTTGCCACTGACTTCATTATGGCAAGCGCATGTTTAATAACTATTTTACAAATCTTGTCACTTCAGAAAGCAATTGCTCAACCAACACAGTAAAAAGACTGCATAGTAAGATAAATAGTTATTAGTTTTGTTTTCTTATATGTATTCTAAGAGCAACTCTGGCAAGACTGCAAGAGTTCTGTAAGAAGGCCAAGTAGTACAGGATCACAGGCAACTGATGTCCTGGCAATAATATGCAGGCTATTACAGAAAGCTATAAAATAGCCACCTGACAAGATGTAGCTATAGACATAACTTAAACCCACACATTATTTCTGCTTAAAAACATAACTATAGGAGAGAAAGTCAAATCGCATTTGACAAGCAAATGGCATAGGAAAAATACTAAGTATTTAAAGGATTAAGTTTTTAATCAAATAGAGCACCAAAATCTGCCAGAAAGTTCAACATATCATCTTCAAAGTTACTCAGAAGAATGAACATGTTTGAAAAATGCCTTAAGAAGCCAAAATGCCTGTTATGACAGGTGCTGCACAGGGCAGCTATAAGAAACAATCAGAAGTGCTCACTTGGAAGAACTGTTGTCAAACAGTGCTGAGAGACAGAAAATTTGTAATGCCAAATTGAATAGGAAACATGAAAAACGTCCATAAAAGACTCAAGGATTCTCATGCATTTTCAGAATTATATCTGAAAACACAAGGAGGGCTGACTCAGTTCATGATCTTGGCATACTATGTACAAGAATTTCACTGTAAAGGTTCAACATTGTAATACCATTCAGAATATAATATTTCTAGGTATTTCCTTAAAAAATGCTTTTACATTAAAAAAATATGTATAGCATATCAAATGGCCTCTGCCTCTTAAAATTTGACAAATGCATTAGAATTTACTTTCAAGTAAAGTTGGCCCTGTGCACTCAGAGTAATAGCTATAATTCCTAAGGCATTTTCATGTAATCTGGCAATTTTATTTAAATAAATAATGAGAAATGTTCTTACATTGATTAACAGCATATAAAAAACGACTGCCACATCATTTCAATTTTTGAATGGAACTGTAATTTATGCATTACAACAACATGAATAAAAGGATTAAAAATAATAAAGCCTCACAGTTTAGACAAACCACTAACTACTGCCTTCAAGTGCACACATCTGGCCAGGAAGATGGTCCTTTACTATAGACTGCAAAGAATTCTGCATGCCAAAAAGTACGACATTTTAAGACCATTACCTAGGTCTGTTATTTAAACATGAGCTAGAAGAAAAAAAAACTACAAGAGGGATAGACATTCCAGTTTTGAGGCCAGAAAGAATTGTGATAATCATCTGGACTAGTTTCCTAAATGCTGCAGACAAGAGAACTCCAGAACGTAGCATCACTTCATGGTTACGTGTACTTCTCATGCTTCTTGTATTTATGCTGTAGCAATTCCCTCAGGCAAGTATAAAATCCTTAACTAAAAGTTTCAAGTGTCTAATGCCTTACTTCTTAATGACTATTTTATCCTCTTTGTTAGAAATGTGTGGTTTGCTTCCAGACTGCAGGGAAAATAAAGGAGGATAAAGCATAAAATACATAAAAACCAGATGAATCCCAGGCAACAATGCTGAGATGCTAATGAGACACTCCTTCCACTGGAAAAATCCAAATTGCTTTACTCAGGAGGGGGGAAGCCCTGGAAGAAGTTATAGAGATGTACAGTCTAAGAGTCAAGAAAAGCCACCAACCGTTCTCTCTCACAAATACATAATTAAAGAACTTGCTATACGAGCTCTGACCCTTGTATACAAAGCAGCGCATACATTCAGATCTGCAGCAACACCTTACTACTGATACAACAGTACACCACTGCTCCGTGTGACCACCTAGTTAAGGGAAACAAAAATGTCAATGGAAAGAAAAGAAAATCCTATTTTTTCCCCTCCTAATGACTTAAGTATCCACAATCAAATTAAAGTCATATTCACTGAAAAGCTATTTTCTGCATCATTAACTAAGAGATCCGAATTGATTTAAAAGTATGTGCTTATTATTAAGTTATAATCCATTAAGTTACACTTAAGCTTTTGCATACACTTTTTCCTCTTACCCAGGAAAAGAACTGTTTGTCATTAGCAATAAAGATAACAGGATAGTAAAGGCATTTCAACCCCTCAGAATGTCTACAGATGATTAATCCACAAGTTACATCTCCTCATGTGAAATATTGAAGGTTTATCTCAATCATTGCTACATACAACATGAAAACAGTTGTATGTCCTTCAGAAATATGAGATGAATGAAAATTGGTTTCTTCCAGTGTAACCCTACTCCATAAACCCAATATGTAACCAAAAAAGTTGTTAATGTTGATTGCATTTTGAGGTCTTGGTTACTCCAAAAATCCTTCTATTGGTATTTTACTACACTCTGAATTAAATTCAAATCCTAAATTCTTGGCTCCTTCTCACCACTCCTCACACTACTGTTTCTGAAGTTTCCTATACTAAGCCAAATAAATTATTATATGAAAGCCACAGTCTCTCTTCATATCTCCTTTTATGCTACCTAGGTAATAAAAACACAGATTACAAACACCGCCATTTCCTGAAAGGGTGATCTAGGACTTCACAGTATGATGTAACAGCCATAGGCAGTAGGGAATCCACTCAGAATATCATGGTTTCCTAGAACTCGAAAATATATTATGAAACATGTATTATTGAACTACAAACTTCAGGATGAAGATGAGACTTTTTTAGTTTAAGAGGAGTTGATTCTGCAACACTCTTCCTGATCTTTTCCCTTCCCCCTCACCCTCTTCCTGCACAGCAGTTCTATCATCCTCCTTCCAATTCTTTTTGTCTTCTTTAACTCTTCCCTTCTATTTCCCACATTCACAGGAACCATATCAAACTGAATACTCTCCTGATAACATTCCTAAAATTCTACCTCCTTCCTGTTGCTTCTTGGAAACGCACTTATAGTTCCTTGATAGGCATTGTTCTAAATTACAACCTAAATCATCTCATTGTCATCTCTCACTTCTTAAGTTTTTCTAAAACATCATCCTTCTACATCAAACAAACTTCTCATCCTCACCTTCCAGGCTGCACAAGTTCTGCCCCTGCCTCACATAGTTTGTATCTCCACCACTTGCCTGATGACAGCCTGTATTTTGCTAAATCCTCTTTCCTTAGAGGAGACCTAGAAAGGAGAAAAACACCAGGGCTTTTTTTTTTTGCTTCCTCATTATGAAAATGTGACAGTTTCACCAATAGAAGTCTGATTCCTGTTGGGTCCCCACCTTTTGAAATACCAGGCTATCACAACTCCTGCAATAAAAGGCTATCAATTTGGTTTTGTTTATAGAGGCAGGTCTTAATGGCTTCCTGGATGACTCAAAATTATGCATAGGGAATTCCAAGCCCTCTGTAGAAGTCTACATATTCAAATAAGGCCATAAAGAGAAAAGTAGTGTAATAAAATAATTTAACAGTTAGTAAGTGTCTTTTTTTTCCCTTACACTTAAGTCAAACTAGTTTTTTGGTTGTATTTTTTAGCAGCACTCCAAAAAGCAACTGTTGGCTTTCTTCAAAGATCATAAAACCAGAAACAAACCACACCAGGCCGGTTAAGCTTACTCGTCCTTTGGTGCTTTATTTTAGGTGCATGTCAATACTTTCCGCAGCTACACGGTCTCCTAGACCCAGAGAAACCGGACAGCCTCCTGCAGACTTTCACCACTCTCCCAGAATCTGGGTCAGGCCCGGACACACCTCCTCCCGCCCAAACGCTGCCAGTGTGACCCTTCCACACCCCACACCACGCCGCAGATACCACGCTGCTGCCCGCGCTACCTTGCGCTGATTTACGACAGAGCTTGTGCGACCTGCCCGGACCACCAAAGTTTGCAAAAGCCAAAAAGTGAAACTGGGCCCAACGCATCCCCCACCCCGCGGGAGCCCCGCGCCGGAGCGGCCCACAGCAACTCCTCCTGCTGCCCGAAATACGCCACCGGCAGCGCGGACACGCTGCTACCGCCGCGGGCAGCCCGGGAGACGCGGGGGACTCACACGCCCACCTCGAGGGTTCCCTCCCGCGGTGCCCCAGCGCCGGACCCCGCCCGTACCTGTCCATGGTCTGCGGCAGGGCCAAGCCCGTCTGCTCGGACATGGCTCCCGGCAGGAGGAGCGGGCCTAGCCGAGGGCCCAGGGCCTGACAAAGGCGGCCCCAGCGCCGACGAGGCCGCGCGTCACGCGTGTGGCGGCAGGGGAAGGGAAGCGGCAGAAAAGGCTGCAAAAACCGCCCTCCCGCGAGGCAGCCGGGGCGGCCCCTTCTTCAACAGGCGGGGACGGAGCGGAGGGCCGGTCGCTGAGGCGGGACAGAGCCGCACGCAGAAACTGCGCGGTCCGGGCCGCCGCGCTGCTACAGTGAGTAGCACCGCCGGCGACGACGCCTCTGTGAGGTCAGCACCGAGCGCAGCCGCGATGCCCGCCACCACCTCCCCCTCGCCCCATTGCGCCTGCGCCAGGGAACGGGCGGTGGCTCCGCGGCACGCTGGGAAGCGTAGTCCTGCCGCCGCCGGGAGTTTAAAGGGCTGGCGGGGCACACCCCTCTCCCCGCCGTCGTCGCCTAGTCGCTGCCCGGCACCGCGCGCGGGGCAGGTAGGGGAACGCGGTGGTGTCGAGGGGAAAGTCAGCACCGCAACCGGCCCAGCCCCGCGCCCTCTGTGGTGGCTGCCCCCTCGCCGTCCCCAACTGCCCTTCCACTGAGGGCCTGAAGGGGTGCGGGAGTGGGAAGGGGGCTCGTGCCACCGCCCTCCTCGCGCAGCGACCGTTGCCCTCCGCGGCGGGTGAGGGGAGCGGCGCAGCCCCACTCCCACCGCCGGCCGTCCCTCCTCACGGGCAGAGGGAGACGGCGGTCGGCCTCCCCCTCGGGGAAAGAGCACCTCCGCCATTCCCTCGCCTGCGCAACAGGTGCAGGCGGCCCCCGCCCCCTGCTCGGCCGGCCGGCTTCCCCGGGACCCGCCCCTGGGGCGGAGAGGCCCGAGGGAAGAGGGAATCGTGCCAGGTGCCTGCCCCGGCTAGGCTGTCGAGGAGGGCGGTGGAAAGGAAATTAATCCGGTTCTGTGGGCTTGTCGGCAATGACAAGGACAAGCACCCGGCGCCCTTGTAAGTGGCCCTTCGTGCTCGGTGGAGGCCTGCGCTAGCTGTGCGCAAGTGGGGTGAGGCGTGGGACGTCTGGTAGTAATGACAGCACTCTCATTTCATTTGTAGGTGTGCTTCCTAATGTGAAAAAATTCTTCTGAAGTGCTTTTAAAATTTGTTATATGTTCTGAAGTCAATACAGAGCATTACAGTCTGTGAAACTGGAAACTTAGAAGCTGAAAAGCCTTATAGAACAAAAAGGTGTATAGCACCTGGAGATAAGTTGCCCTCCCATTTATCTCCACCATGGGTGTGTGTTTTCCACTCTTACTTCTCAGTCCAAGTGTTTGTGTATTTGCATGACATAAAAGTTCTACACGATGTCATGTTCACTAAGCAAAAGGCAAGATCCTACAGAGGCAGTTGTGACATTCCAAATTCTTGGGAAGGCTAGTTAGTAAAGATCAACTTTGAGTTTTCCTTTTCAGGTTATATATAAATATATGTATGTATATTTTTAATAACTAGCTCTTGTAATGAGTTTTGTTACATGTAACTAGTCCCTGATACCTTATGTAAATTACAACTTTGTTATACTGCAGTTGCTGTACAAGGTGGTAATTTACAGGGCCAACCGCACAGCTTATACAGCTGCATCAATCTACATCTTTTCTTGGTTGAGACAAGTAGCATTTGCATGTTGGATATATATGACTGTAGAGATCAGGTGGAATAGGAAGGAGACCTTAGTGAATATACTGGATTCTTTGAGTCTGCTGCCTTAGCTAGGGAAAAACAATCTGCTTTGTAGAGTCCTTGTTGAGAGAAAAGTGTTGTAAAAATGTGTGTAAAATATCCAAACTTGGACTTGTAAGCTGTATTATATGTATGGAGCAGGGAGAGTGTTGTTTATTTTCTAATTGCTACAAATATTGTAAATGGGAATGCTAAAGTAGTTACAATGATGGAAGTGTTCTTTACAGGAAGTCTGTATAGAAGCCAGTGGAAGAAGGCATCATGCTGACATCCTGTTTCAGAAAATTTATTTTGTACTTATTCTTGGGACAGTAAAATTTGGTTTTGCTTCCACGGCTGAGAAATCTTGCATATACAGTGACCTGAATAAACCATATGGGCATGACTTTCTGAAAGGTAGCCTAATAGACACTGTCCCAATTACAGCTGTTCATGAAATGTAAGAGCAATATTACATATCAGAGTTTCTGGTTCCTAATCTTCGTAATAAACGCGTTGTCTGTTGGTGAGAGCACTGATCAGCTAGACTAGCCAGATGCTTAGGGGTTTATATATTTATTCTCAAACATTACAAATGGATATAGGGAAGCTGGTTTTATTCCTAGAATTATGTGATTTGTGCAACTTCTGTATTTTTGGAGTGGGAAGGATATGGTAGTTGCCTGCCATTTAGGATAAAGCTATGACATCATGATGAGTAATAATGGTTGTGAACAATACTTACCTGAAGAAATGTAAACAGAACCCAGGATCACTTGGCTACCATTTGAGGCTGAAGAACAGAGTATGGCAAAGGTGGCTGCTTTGCTCTACCACTGGCAGAGGGAGGGATGACAAGACTGGATGAAACCTGAGTGAACACTTAGTGGGTCTGGACATTTTTTCCTTTTTTTTTTTTCCCAAACATGAAATTTTAAAACATAATAAGATACATAAAAACATGATAGGACAAGGGGTATTGCTTTTAAACTAAAAGAGGGTAGATTTAGGTTGGACTTAAGGCAGAAATTTTTTCCAGTGAAGCACTGGAACAGGTTGCCCAGAGAGGTGGTGGATGCCCCATCCCTGGAAACATTCAAGGCCAGGTTGGACGGGGCTCTGAGCAACCTGATCTGGTTGGAGATGTCCCTGCTTCTTGCACGGGGGTTGGACTGGATGATCTTTAAAGGTCCTTTCCAACCCAAACTATCCTATGATTCTATAATGGCAGACCTCTTAACATCCCATAAATAACTAAAAGATTATGAAATTTAAAAACAGATTTGTGCTCTTATTGTTCAGGAGTTTGTTGGACAGTTTGGGGTACGTGTTCTACAGTTGTCTGCTCCTCTCAGAAACAAAGTGCGATCCTAATATATATATATATATAAAACCAACTGTTTATAAACTTGAGAACAAAAGTCCTCATTCTCTGGCAGAGCAAGAGTTGTCATCCTCATATCTTTCCCTTAACAAGACTGGATATGCAGCTGCTCTATTCAAATAATTGCTTTATTTTCCCCAACAATCTTCTCCAATTCACTTTCTCTCATCCCCTTTTTCTCTTAAATTTCTTTCCTATTTTTATTCTTTATGCTTCCTTCTTTGCATTGGCAATTTCCACTGTATCTCTCAGGTTGCTTCTTGCAATTTTTTCATTTTTTAAACTTTTGCTTCCCATATAATCCCTTAATAGATGCTTGTGTGTTTCTTCCTTCTGTTTCCCTGATGTTCATTGCACTGCCTCCCTCTGTCCTCTCTTACCTTCACCTGGTTGTAGCTGTATTTGAGCCCAGAGAAAACTCTCCTGGGAACAGACTCCCTTTCGCCAGTGCAAAGTGAGGGAAAATGATTGCTACTAATTGGCATTTGACTGAGTTTAGCCTCACTGATGCTAACTGGAGATGGCAGCCATTTTGAGTTAAATAAAACTGCACATTTGAAGGCAACCTAGTGAATATCACCAAAACCAATATAAACTAGTTAGGGCTTAAAATTGAGCTCTAATTTGACTCTCAAATTTATGTCAAAAGATCAACTTTTAAAATACTAAATTGTTTGATATGAAATTGATACAGATTTAAGCTTAATAAAGAGTTAACAAGCAATTACTGTAGGAATAATGTGGAGGTATATTAAATATTTATCTGACCATTTCAGCAAGGCCTGAAAAAGAGGCCAAATAATGAAGGAGCGGTACCTTAATACAGTTCTTTTGATCTGACAACATTAAGACTGTTGGAATTATTCATTGTTTTAAACAAAGCTAAGTAACCTGGCAATATTAAAGTATTCTGTTTTGGCAAAACAGCATTTTAACTGCTATGATAGTAATACGTAAAATTAAATTACAAGATCGGTTAGGCATTTTTTATCTACTTGATTCCATCTTCAAAAAGACAAGGAGCCTTCAATTAAGCTAAAATGAAACAAATCTAAACTGAGAAAAATGTTTCTACAATAAAACTCATTTTTTCAGTAACATAATACTTCATTTTAACCTTCAAGCTAGTTGGAATATTCACTTTCTGGCAAAAAAAACCTAGCATGGTTTCTTAGTTATAGTAGGATTAAATTGCTTCATAATGAATTTCATAAAATAAAAATACACTCAATACAATGTTAATTGAATTAGCTAGGCTTATTCGGGCCTTTCTTACATTTGTTTATTTGGAACTTGTCCAGGTCAAGTAATTCAGATACCAGATTGAATTAAGCTGTCGTGTTCTGATACAGCTGTTGTTATTATCTTTTAACTTCCAGTTATGAAAGAGTTGGCTGGTAGAAACAAAAAAAAAATGTTTTTCTTCTAGTGGCTAGTTGCTCAGAAACTGTCTTTATGTCCTGATTTTGTTTGGTTCTGGAGTGCTTCTCCATTTGTGAATATCATAATGAGCACTCTCCTTATCTTAACAATTGATCTACAAAGTGAAGCTGTCTCCTGGGAAGAACTGACAGCAAGGGTGTGGTCCTTTCCACATGAATCCTCAAACCATCTGAAAAGCAATAACCCAGAAGTAAACAGGGACATAAAGGAGGGGTATAGAACGCCTAGAGCCAGCCCTGTGCTAGCTGGGATATTTCAACAAATGAGGTATTTTCAACTGCTGTAAGAAAGCAGTTTTCCTGCCCTTAATGATTCAGAGTAGCACAAACAGGTTAGAGCAAGTGTTGAGAAACTCTTAATTACAGCATTGATTTAAGGCAGGCAGACCATATAGTCCAACATAAACAGATTGTAGAAAGCAGAAACGTAAGTGTTTTAACAACCCATTTTCAACTGCCCTAATTTACTTCTCAGCTTTAGTCATCTCTTTCATCCATAAAGCTATGCATATTTAATCCCTTGAAAAATCAGCCTGCAATTTTATTAAACACTGATATTTTCACACTTCTGATTTCAAGTATGTAGTCTCCATTCAGGCATTAGTATTTGTATCGTGAATAACTACCCAGAAAAAATATCCAGAATAATTCATGAACCAGTACAAGACAGAATACAAGTGCTGGTAAATGAAATTCTGAAAATTTTACCCAACCTATATTAACCATCAAAATGTTAATATCTTATGAGAGGAACTCCTGTCAGGCTGTGTATTGATGTGGAAGTTTGAGATATGTTGATAGTGGTAGTTGAAATTTAGAACCAAAATGTACAAGATAGATGGAATGTTATATAGTAAAATTTGCACCTTTTTTTTCTGTGTAGCTAACTTTTTTTTGGGGGTTTGTTTTTTTTTGTGTGTGGAATTTTCAGTGTAGTAATGAAAAAGTGGTAACTTGGAAGCTATTCAAATAGTAAAACGTTTTACCTAAGTGCCGATTTTGGTTTGTTTTAAATTTTCGTACTTTTCAGAATGTTTTTAGAAATTAATATTAAACAATTACCTGTCATGATCTTTCTTCAACTAAGCATCAACATACAATCTCTTTAGTAATAGCTGTATATTTTACAGCTGGTATGAACTTATAATTAATATCTTATAATAGAAGTTTGGAGTTTGGAAGGAAGTTTGGAAATACTAGAACTATTTCTTTGTCTAACAATTGTTCTGAATGGGTAGCTATTTGATCTGGGCTTATAAATCAATCTGTTAAAAGCTCTTGTTTAATTGCTCACTTTCAGCTCAATCTGACAGGTATTTATTTTCTCAGAGCTGGTGATTCAGATTGCAGCAATTTTCCCTGGAAAGAGGGAGTGTGCACTTCCCCCACCCCCCCCCCCCCCAGCCCTTTTCCTTTCAGGATAGGCAGCAGTGAAATGCCATCTATAGATAAGACTTCAAACCCCATGATTCCTTGGGAGAGCATGCGCTGAAAGCTTCCAGTTGTCAAAGTGCTCTTGCCAGAGTGGTCGACTATTTGTCATATTCCAAACCTGAAAGAAGGAAATAAAATACTGTCATTTTGTTGATCTTTAAATACAGAAAATCCAAAGGTAACTGTTCCTTAAAAATTTCTGTGTTAACTGCCTGGGTTACTGCATGCAAACAGAGCTGGTATTGCTACGGGGATATAGATTTCCTGTACTGGATTGCAAATTTGTACTAATACTTACACCAGCAAATAATCAGGAGGTACTGCATATTAGTCCAACATTAGACATTGGCTGGCCTGTTTTTCAGAGTAATTTATTATCCAGTGTTTTTCCATTCAGACTGGCTTCATTCATTAAAGGTAGGTCTTGACCTTGACAAGAGGCTTGAATTGTGCAGTGATTTTTACCTTTAAGAGCAATATGAAAATGAATGTGGATTATAGTCCTTAGGATAAAGTTAAAAAACAACTAGTGAAGTCAGGGTACATATTTGAAGCAACTGCTGTGCTAGCCACTATAGATAACCTGGTGACTAACTGATATAAATATACTTTATTGACAACAGAATTTTAACATTTCAGTTGCTATGTTTTTCTCACAAATATATTTTTATATTGGTAGCACAGAACCAGGTGAGGGGTACATATAATCTTTTTTTCTCTCTTATGTAGAATCATCAGTAATTTTATGCAGCCTTAGAAGCAGTAGTGATTTTGATAGAAATTAAGCTAATGGAAAGCTACACAGTGCTTGGTATATTATGGCTTACTGCAGTATTGCTTTAAACTGCCTCGCAAGGTTTTCTGCACCCCCAGCAGCAGAGCTGCCTGTTACAGATGCAGTAGTTTACTCCATTCTGCTTAGGAACTTGCCTTAATGTTTTCTTTCTGCTCATGAACCCTTGCTGTTCAGTTTACATATTGAACAGGTAAATAAGAGGGAGCATGAGCAGTAATTAATTGATAGCAGAAATCTGTCCTAACATTCATTATAACTAAAAAGTGTGTGTATGGCTCAGAAGAGATTTAAAAGAAAGAAACAAAAAGTGTTAAAGATACACATGAACCATCTGAAAACTGTTGATGTCAGAAAGGAGAGGGTCATCGACTTCACTCTTTGCTACCTTTCTTAAACAGTTATTTGACTTTACTTTATTATATTAAAACAACAATCCTAAAAAAAATGCAGTATTAGGAATGTACACGTCGTATGATTAACTCAATAGAAATGCACTTAGGTATTCAGCAATCTTTGACGTAGTTCCTCAATTTAAGTATATTATTTTGGCTCATTTAAAATACTTTTGAGATTTATAGTGATCTCTTCAATTGATTAAAATTCTGTAAAATGTGGAGGTTCCTGTTCTAGTTTCATACAATTGCTGTTCATTGATGTCTGTATGTGCATTAGTGCTATTGTGTTTCAAAATAATAATCAAATTATATGATCTGTCCAATTTCATATGAAGGACTTTTGCTAGCAAATATGACTCCACTAGTCTACATACATTTACATTTTAAAGTTTAAACGTATGTATTGATTTAGCAAATAGTTTGCATCACTAATCTTTGTCTTCTGCATATACAGATGGCTTTTAAAATGTGGCATGTCTATATTTTAAATATTTTTATTTGCCCTATTTTTATTTTTAATTGTGAAAGCATCATGGTCTAATAATACCTCCCAGATCTGCTCATTTTGACCTTATATTTTTCCAATGAACAAAATACCGATGATTTCATATATATAGAAATATAGCAACTAGAAATACCTGTAAGCAAAGAACTGCTTTGATGTACAATAGCATTTTACACGGAAAGATCCTAAGGTCAGCGAAGGCAAATCTAACAGCGATCGGTGGCTTTGTACATGAGGTGTCTCCACCCCCGCGTCCAACACCCCCCCCCTCCCCCCGATCAGTGCCATCGCTTCTCCTGCCCTAAGCAAGCAGCGAGCTGTGCGGCAAAAAAAAAAAAAAAGGCCATAAAACGATTGTGCAGCTAAGAACCGCTTCTCTATCAGTGCGAGGTTTCGTGTGTGCTTTCTCTCCGATAAATTTAAATAATGGAAAGCTTGTTTGTTAATTAAGGAAAATCGGTACCCGGCTCCTTTAAAGGTCCCCTAATAGAAAAGGGGTGGAGAACAGTGAAGACTGGTGTCTTTTTAACCTTGCTGAAGGACGCAGCAGTATTTATTGACGTATGCAAATAACCAGGGGGAGGAGGTGGAGGAGGAGGAGGGTGCTTGGAAAAACAGGAACCAGAATCAGTTTCTCATTGCAGGGTGAGAGCTCTGAGTTCCGGTGTAAGAGAAAAGAGACGTGGCGAAATTGCTGTATATCTCTGCCCTATAAGCACATCTCTCATTTAGGCTGAAGGGAAACAAGGCATCAAAAAGGGTGAAGCATCTTAAAAAAAATATTTTAAAGGCAATCCAGCACGATCAAAGGTTACATATTCCTAAATGGGGGAGGGGGAAGATTACGGGTTTGCCTTGCAACTTGCTGTAGCATAGCACTAGCAGTAGAACGAGATTTTTGGCCGGCAAATGATTAAAACAGCCTGGTTTGTGGTATGAATGACAATGTTAATAATCTGTCTTTGTGGTTTTTTCCCCTACTGTTTCAGCTGCGCAAACCATGCAGGATGATTTACTGATGGACAAAAGCAAAGCCCAGCCCCAGCAGCAGCGGCAGCAGCAGCAGCAAGATCCAAACTCAGCAGAAGCCCCCTCTACACCCATCTCGTCGGAGACACCCAAGCCAGAAGACAACAATTCAGTGACTAGTATCGGCACATCGGCTCCTTCCCAAAATAGCAAGGAGAAGATGCAGATGGAGTCTCCCATTTTGCCTGGCTTGAGCTTTCACCAGCCTCAACAAGAACCTACAGCCGGCACCTCCTTGTCTCCCTCCTTCGGCAGCACCTGGTCTACAGGGACCACAAATACGGTGGATGATAGCTTTTTCCAAGGGATTACTCCAGTCAATGGGACAATGCTTTTCCAGAATTTTCCCCACCATGTCAACCCTGTATTCGGTGGCACTTTCTCGCCTCAAATTGGCCTAGCTCAGACTCAACACCACCAACATCAGCAGCAGCAGCAGCAAGCTCAGCAGCAGCAGCAGCAGCGGAGGTCACCTGTAAGCCCTAATCAGGCACCTTTTGCCCAGAGAAATGCTGCTTACAGCCATCAGCCCATCATGACCAGCAAACCGTCTTCCTCCTCTGCCTCCTCTTCTTCTTCCTCCAGCTGGAATAACCATCAAAACACAGCTTGGAGTACACCTTCCAACCCTTGGGGTGGGCTGCAGGCTGGTAGGGACCCTCGAAGGGCAGTTGGAGTGGGGGTCAGTGTGGGAGTGGGGGTTGGCGTACCCTCCCCCCTCAATCCCATTTCACCCCTTAAAAAACCGTTCTCCAGCAATGTCATTGCCCCTCCGAAGTTCCCACGGGCTGCACCCTTAACCCCCAAATCCTGGATGGAAGACAACGCGTTCAGGACGGACAATGGCAACAATCTGTTGCCTTTTCAGGTAAATGACTACATGCACCTTCTACATGGTGACAGCTGTCACAAAGTTGTATTTTTTGCAGGGGTGTTTCATGTTACTGTTCTATCTGAGAGGCATCTCCATAACTCATATTGGCATCGAATAGTTACCTTATATGAAAGAAATGGGGTTGATCCTAGGGAGTGCATACAGAAAGATGCAAAATTCTGGCTTTCTGGCTTAAGTTTTATAGTCTTATTTTTCTGATAACTTATTCTTAAATGTGCGGTCCTTTCCACAGGGTTTTTTTTTTTTTTTCTTTTTTTTGAGGGTTTTTTTTTTTTGGCATCTGAAAGGTAGTAGCCTTCCTTCATGAAAAACAGGTTTGGCAGACTACATTCTGTTGGTGCTGCGTGTGTGATTTTTTTTTTTTTTTTTTTTTTTTCATATTCTCCCATATGTGAGACACAGGAGATGTTAAAATTGCTGGCTTCAGTTTTCTAACTGTTGTGTTAATTTTAACCAAAGATGCTTCTCAACCTGAAATCCAGTTCATGATTTTATCACCATTGAAATAACTAATTGTCCTTATTTTGTGGTGGGATTTAATGGGGAGTGTTTGTGTGAGGTATATGAAAAGCTGTATATGTCTGATATGTACACCCTGCTGTTATATTCACAGTGGACGTTTTGAATACATCTAGAAGCAGCGTGGGTGTGTATGGAAAGAGTGGCGTATCTGTCCTTTCCAGTAAGGAAATGCCTAATACAATTGATGTGATTTAGAAATGGCAGGGAGGTATTGTATAAAATAAACCATTTTATGCTGTTCAAAATATTTGCAGAGAAAAGAGACAATAGGACACGACCTTCAGAGCCATATTGCAATGGAGTCTATTTACTAGCTACATAGCTCTGAAATATTTAAAGCTGCAGTGCCCTTCGCTTTTTTTTTTCCTATGACGACAAAGCAGATCAATTGCAGCTGAAACTGGGCCACATAGAAGATTTGCAATTTTAATGCAAAATGAAACCTGTCATGGTGTGAAATCCATTTTAAGTTGAAAAAAAAAAAAGAGAGCATGCACTTGTGGTTATTTCTATACAAGGTGAAGTGAATCTCAAATTTCTTCTAGGTTAGCTTTTTAGTCTCAGACAAATAAAAATTGTCCATTTTGAAATATAGTGAAATCATTCATATACACTTTCTCCTTAGGTAATTGCTTTCTCAACAAAGTATGAACTCTCAAACATTTTTAACTTATCTGTATGGTAAGAATAGCATAGCAATAGATTGACATTTAGTATTAGAAACAAAGTAAAAAAAAAAAAGGGGGAGGGGAACAAACACTTCCCTCGCCCCCCATTACTTTAAGAGATTGTTGAAGTAAAATATATGCATTCCTGTGCACTTTCCAGTCCCATTCAAAGAGGGCACCTTATAGTCAGCCCTGAAATTTCATTTTGCTGCTTCATTCTGTTTAAAGGGAGAGTTGCTAATTTTTTATTGGCTGCCCTAAATAAAGGCGGAGTGGCTTCTGGTGGACTGCTGGTCGATGTCTCTGTAGCACTGAAGTCTAGATAAAGATTGTACTTTAGACACAATATGCGTAGAAAAAATACTATGTTGCAGAGAGCACAGCCACACAAAAGCTAAGGAATATAACTCCCAGTCTTTTTTTAGGAGTGGGAAATGTGTTTCAGCTTACAGTTATTATTTTATTTAAATTATCTACATGTAAGACATTACAAATTCGGGTAAATTTGAATTAGTATGGAAATTTCTCTCTGTGAGAGAAATCTTTATTGAATGCACAACTTTATTATTGTGACTGTAAATTGTCACAAATTAAACTCGTAGGTATTTAGTAATCACTAGGGAAAAAAAGTAGATAAATGTTTTTAAATAAAAGTTCCTTTGATTTTAAAATCAAGGTTTTGAAAAGCTGAGGTATTAGCCAGTTTGTAAATCTGGAAACTTGTTTTCTTCTCTGTGAATTTAACCTGGTATTTTCCTCTTCAACTGAAAGCAAATACTTAGACTACTCTCAGCACTACTTGGAATAACAGTCTGATTTCAGAGACTCAGAAAACTTGTAATTTTTCTCTTGTCAGACTCTTTTTAATAAAAGCTGCTGAATTTTGCATACAAGATTGTAATCTGGGTTAATGTTGATTGCTCCTATACCTAACAAATTGCCAAAGAAGTCTTGAAACCATACTATTAATAGGAGGCAACTGTTTAGTTACATTGATAAAAATGGAATTCAAATTCATATGAGAGTTTAATATTTGCTGCCTGGGTTCTGTTGCTTTCTTTTTCTTCTTCCCCCTGCCCTCCACTCCCCCCAGAAATTGGGCAATATGTTGACACAGTAAATTCTGCTTGTCAGCACTATCAGGTAATGCTGGCAGCTTTATCCATATACATCTGCCACCCTTCGTAACAGCATTTTTGATCTGCTTCAGAAATACCTTTTGGTAAATTTGCTAGCTACACATTAATGCACATTAGGAAGTTCTTTATGCTCACCTGTTCTTTTCTCTATGGTGAGATTGTAAGACTTTTTAAAATTTGCGGTTTATATTTAATTAATTCCTTAATAAGATTTGAAGCTCAAGATATTCTAAGTAAAAAGAAAAATATTAATGTGTTCAGTGGTTAAATTAACGTGAATAATACCTATTTTTTAATTCAGGTCTTTGCAGTGATCAAAAATTTTAAGCAGAATATTTCTCTAATCAAGGTTTGTGTTCTGATTCTGTAATACTTGAAGACAGCTGATACTCAGCTAATGGTATATCTAGTTAAAAAAAAATGAATTTTAAAATCTTTTTCTTAAGAACATGCATATAAAGCAAAATGCTAGACATCTTCATCCCCGAATTTGAGTAATACACTAGTGCACCTTGTATGTCATAAGCAATTGGCGTCTGTCCCTAGGAGCTGTGCTGCAGAACATATCAGAACATTTAAAATGTCAATTGGTGGGAATTCTGTTGGCGTCTGCCTTGTGATTGGTGTTGAAAGCCAACTAAAAATGCTTTGGAAGAGACTGTTTTCATATACTTACTGAGGAAAATTGATTGCACCGTATAAAAGAAGTTTGAAGATACAAATATGATAGTTGAAAGGGAAAGGAAAAGAAGCCATTGGTCTGGAATGAAATGCAATGTAGGAAATAAGAGTTGGAGATAAGATGACAGGAATACATGTGGAACAAGGCCAGATATTAAACACAGAAATGTGGCCTGTTTGTTCTTCTGAATATTCTTCAGTTTCTGAGTGGTTCAGGCGAAGGTCCTCTGTTGTGATTGTCATGTGACGAGCAGTAGTGTTGTGCCATTATGTGAGGTGACCCTCATTTCTGGCGTTTGAGGATGACATTAACTGATTGTCCCTAGGGCCTGGGCAAGTGTTCAGTTCCTTTTAACAGCAGAATGGTGGGGCTTGAAGAGAGCTATTGTCATGTCGTGCTTTGGAGCTGCTCCCAGAATTCTCTTTTCCTTCACTTCTCTCAGGTAAATAGTGTATTTCTTTTGGCTTTTGGCCATATGAAGATATTGGGACACAGCTTGTGGGGTTAGGAGGATTGGTAGTGCTTGAAACAGACCCTTGGGAGTACAGATAAGAAATTCTCTTTACAGTAGAGAAGATAGAGAAGGAATTAAATTTTTGGAGACCAGTATGCTAATTAAGGAAGTCTACCCTGTGAATGTTTAATAACAACAATACTATAACAATTTCCCAGAAATTGTTCAAGTTTTGCTGCTTTCTGAGTAGTGTTCTTTAGAAACAATAAAAAATGCACCATTGCAACTTTTACCTTTAAAAAATGCGTAGTAACTTGCTGCTGTGAAGACTCTGGCATATGTCAAGTCATTCTTGGCAGCTTTACTGATAAATGCTTCTCTAGCAGAAATAAATAAGGTGGTATTTATTGTGGATAAAGATAGTTTTAACATGCTGTCTTTTGCAGGGAGGCTGAGAAAGGTTTGTTTTGGTGGTTTGTTTTTTTTTTTTTTCCTCACTGATTTCAATAGGAATTAGTCTGAACTTATAAAACTTTAAGCTAAATTTAGAAATTATATACAACTTCAATATTTCATACTTAAAATGCAAATCCAAACATGCAGCAATGTTGTGTAAAAATATAAATTTATATGCATAAATATATGTTTGTATGAATATATATTTATACATTTAGATGTAGATATGCTAATTAGTAATATATTAGCAGGCACAAGTACTTTGTAATGTACTAAACACACTGTAGTTGTTTGAGTGAAATGAAGGACAAGGGAACAGGCACTGCATAATGTTTATAATTCCAGCATGGCTTTTGGTTGATGATTAATAGAGAGCTCCTTAAGGAGCTGCTTTTGTTAAACATTTGAAGTTCTTCAGGCCTGTGATACTAGCCCATACTTAGCTTTCTCCATGCCTATAAAGATTGATACTCAAAATAAATCATGTGCATACACACTCATTGATATAAACATACATGCATATGCAGTAAACTAATGCAGAGTAGTTTTTGTCTTCAAGTCCTAGGGGAAAGAATATTAAATACATTTGACTTACATAATGTTTGTGGTAATCTGTTCACAGGCAATGAATTGACTCTAGCTTATTTGTCATAGTTCTGTTTCTTAACACTACAGTAAGCTGAAATGTGTATTAGGATATCTCATATATATATATACACATATGTGTGTGTATATTAAAAATGATGACTGAATTAAAATGACTTCAAGTATTGGAACATTCATGAGTAACAAATACAGTTTTATATTTATAAGTAAAGGAGTTTTACTGTCTAATACACTGTGGTGTTTGTTATTTTAAAGTCTTTGTTTAAATCTACCTTTTTTTTTTTTTTTTTTTTTCCCTCCCGACCAGAAATAGTTGTATGCAATAAGTCTATTTGAGGATTAGTTTTTAAAACACTACCTTTCTTTATTCTAAGTTTGTCATTCTGGGCTCTGGCTTCTTAACAGTTTAGTAGGTAACCATACTTAGTGGTTTTACTGGTATCTTGAAAACTATTTCTTAACATGTAGGAAAAAGAAACAGGTAGGAAAAAGAAAAATGTCTAATGTTAATTTTTCTCACATGATGACATACAAGTACGGCAGCCTGCAACTTTATAAAAGGGGAAAAAAAAGGAAAAAGAGAAGGACCTAGTTGTTCTGGAACTAACAGTCCACTTTTCTCTCTTTGTTACTTCTTCTTCCCCCCCCCCCCCCCCCTCCTTTCTTACATGCTTCTCTTGTTACTATTAACTAGCACAATAAGTAGCTTGATTCTGAATATTAAAATGTGAGAATGCATGTCATGGTATCTCAGTGGTCTTCCAGTGTAACAGACACAAACAATACATGACATTCTGGCCTTAGTAGTTGTGAAGTATTTTCCTTTTTTTTTTTTTTTTAGGTTTTAAATTTGATTGCATTCTAAATGTCTGTGTTTTCAAATTTAATTAAAATACAGTAACAGTACAGAAGAAAAAGCACATCATATTTAAAGTATGATGATTTGAGGACTAATTACTTATTGATTGTTGTCTTGATTTTAAGTAACCAACTGAATCATAGATAAGCCCTCAATGTTAGTGAAGGTGCAGCAAAGGTGTGAATTCAGTGTGCAGTTGATATTCTGAACAACTCCATATATAGGCAGGACTTCCTTAAAAACTTTAAAGGTATTAATATAGAACAATGAAACAATAATTTTGGCATAAACATTTGATAAAGGAATTATCTGACTTTCCTTTGGGAAGTAGAGTAGAAGAGAAGGTGAAGGGCATGGCGGTTTATTTTGCTGTTTTCTTTTCTTTCTTGGATCATCCCTAGTTTCCTAGTTTCTTTTTTTTTTTTTTTTTTTTTTTTTTGCCTAGAGGCTGCTTTTGTGAATTGAATGTAAGAGGAAGAGAGACCTCAAAAAGTAATGTTTTCTTGTTCCAGGTGATTTTCAAGAAGAAAGCATGACTTTGCTGAGTGGATGATGGGATGATGAACATTTCCATTTCTTAGCAGTTGTTAAAATAGCTCCCCTTTCATTAAGGTCACAGATGAGTGATTCCTGACTAAAGCATACCGAAGAAAAGTTAAACGATAGCACTGATTAGTTCAAAGTTATACAGTGATCTTAAACTGTATACATCTGAATTTTGCTCAGACTGGGCAGACTACTGTGCTTTCAAAAACTTTTAAATTACACTGAAGAGAAAAATATTATACCAAAACTGTCCAGCGATGACCTTTGAGAGAGGCTCTAAAGCTCTCTGGCCTTTATTTGGTTTTCCTACTGAACACTTGAGATAGTGTTACAAGTTTGAAAATACTGTTCATAAATAAAAGATGTTTGTCTTAGAAATTTAATCAAAACATTATTCCAAATTGTGGCATAAACTCCCACAGGAAATAAAGGCCTTTACAAACTTCACTGGTTTTCCAAGTGAAAACCAGCATGTTTTGATTTTGCTTTTGCTGTTGTGATTTTGCTTTTGCTTTTATCATAGTAACATGTAATATGTTATTTAAGGAAAAGGATCTGTTCAGTACTTTTAGCATAATGGCAGTTAGCAGTTTTTAGATAGAAAAAGTATATCTTCTCTTTCTTTTCCCTCTTCCCCTTGCTCTGTCTTCTCAGCTCCCAGAAATCAATATTGAAAGTTTTTCATGTGTAATTGTTGGTTGCAATTAGCTGCTGAAAATGGAGCACCATATTCTTTAGGCATGAAAAAGGATTGTTTACTTATATTCCATGTCTTCAGAAAAATAATGTTTTTTATTGTCAGAAGATATCAAAAGCTAGGTAAAGAGATTCTGTATGATCATTACATCTATAATCTATATCTGTGTATGTATAAGCAGTTCACTTTCTCCAGAGAACAATTGTAATTCATTTTCAGTAACACTTACTTTAGAACTACGTTGACAAAGTAGGCTTTGCTGTTATTGAGATAATTTGCCTCTTTTTATACTTAAGCTAAACCTATTTTTTCAGCAACTATGCAAGTTGAAATATAATAGTTTTCCACTCTCATTGTGGATGTCAGACCAATGTTCAGACTTCTCAATTTTTAGGCTATTGTGACATTTTATACATTCTGTAACTAAATTTAGGGTACCATTCCGATGTTTTGTTTCATTATTTCGTGTTTATTTAAGTTTTCCCTGTTTTATTTAGTAGAAATTTACGGGAAGTGCAAAAGCATTGCTTTTAAGCAATTATTAGAATATTGTACATACTGATACGTATGTATAAGACACATAAGCAGGTGTCTCAAAGTAGTTAGATGAATGTTCTACTTCTATATAGAACTAGTTCTTCATTTGTATAATCTTTTTATTATTACTTGTACATTTTAGAATTTTTAAAATGCAAGTTGCAAAGTGCCACAGAAACTTTGCTTTTGTATCGTCAAACTTGGTCAACATTTTCATTTTCATAAGCTTCAATTATATGATTCTGTCTTTTCCTGTACGTTCCCAGTACTCATTGTTTAATGTGACTTTGTCTCTTTATTGCATGCTTTTCAAACTCATCCCAGAGATAAAATTGTCAATCTTTCTAAGATTTATCGAAGAGAAGCACTGTGCTGATCAGGACAGACATTGATTTGCTTTGTCACAACTGTGTGAGGACTAGGAGTGGTGTGATCTCCATTCTGCGGATGTGAATAAGAGGCACAGGGTTTGGGGAAATAATTTTTTTCTCAAGACTCAGTCTGAGAAGAAGAAAAAGTTTTGTTTTGCTTTTTTGTTCTGAACTGTTTAGCATGTATATATCTTTGAAAACAGAACATCCTTTGACCGTCTCTAAGTTTGCTGCTTTTGTGAATCTCAAATTAGGCAACAAAAAAAGTGAAAAAAAACCAAATTGTCCCTTGTGAAAAGTTTTAGTTTAAGTTATGTGGTAATTACTCAGGAATTAAGAACTTTTCATCAGGGAAGAGAAAAGAAGCAAAATCCTTAGTTTCCTTAACTATGAGATTCACTTTTCTCTTCAACTGTTTGTGTCATTCTCCGTGCATCTTCCAAATTCTGTAAGAAACAATGTAGAAACCTCTGAATCATTCAAAAATGTCACTGATGGACACTGGATGAGATAGGGCTTTTGTCAGAAAAATGGTTTTGAAACTTAGACAGCTATAGTTTTATTCATGCAAAATGGTAAATTTAAATTGCAGAGGCAGTCTTACGCCTGTATTTCCTAACTTGTGTGTATATGTGTGTATGGCTTGCAAATTTTTTAACAATTGCAGGTTTCTTTTGCATTTCCTAGAGCTTAAGCAAAACTTCCAATTCTGTTACGTGTTAGCATGATGACCTTCACGTGATTCATCAGCCAAGTTGGAGTCTTTTGATCAACTCTACAGATTGTTCTTGGTTTAACAAAGTTAGTGAAAATAGTGTGTACAGAGCACGTACTATCAGTGGGTTTCAGTTTTGGGTGAAGCATGATTTTGTGGGCATGGCCCCTTTTTTGTTTCATCCAGCCTTGAACTGTTAACTCCACTCCGTTCAAACTTCCCTTGTACTTCTTTCTGTTCCTGCTTTTTTTATCTTCTTTTTTACTGAGGCTTTTCATTTGAGTTGGACTTCCCTATTCCACTTACTGTGTCAAAGCTTCAAGTTAGAGGGGAAGGCCTGATAAACCTCTGTAGTCATAAGCTGAATGATGTTAATTTACTCTATGGGAATTACTCCTGTGCAAACTTAATAGCATGAGGGGTTTTAAGTAGGCTTAAATAAGTTCAGGGACAATGGAGTTTTCCGAAATACTAGCTAGAAGTTCTAAATTTTAGAAATGTAAACATTTTAACCAAGTGATAATGTAGTCTGAACATGCTGAACTGATTTTCTTTCCCCATCACCACACCCAGCTTCCAGAATGCATGACTCGGGATGGATTTTTGCACAGATTGACAGAAAAACACTTCTGACATAAAATGAGAAAAGCATTATGGCTTTAACATGGACATTTTTTATATATACAGTTTTCTTCTATGTCATAATTGTAAGTGGATATTCCAGTGAAATTCATTTTTCCTACATGGAACAATTATTGTGAAGTGCTCATCTTAAAAAGTTTCACCCTAAAAGTTATTTTTGGCAACACTGGAAGCAACTTAAAGCTGACCTTCTAATGAGAAATGTCAGGCAACTTTAGAAAGTGATGCTGTCTGTAATGAATTATGTTTCTGAATGAATCTCTTCTATATAGAAGAATGGCTCTTCTAATCACCTGTGCTTTCTTAGTTTTCTTCTCAGAGTAGTAAAGGCTTTTTTTTTTTTTTTTTTTTTTTTTTTTTTTTTTTTTTGCAAGTAAGACTTATTTTCTGAAGGAAGCCTTTGGAATTATGGCTTCTTATGAAAGTTGCTAAAAATAAAACATAACAAACATTTTATTGTAAAACACTTGAATGGTAAAATATTCTTTTGGATTAAATGAAAATTTGTAATTCCTCTTTGGAAGTTGCTGCTTCATTCTGCTTGAAGCAACAGAAATGTTTTAGGCTCTTACTGGTGTTGCTTGTTAGTTATCAGCAAGGGGAAAAAAACCAAAAGGCGTTGCCATATGGTCTTGAATGATTATGTAATTCCTACCTGATAAGAATTAAAAAGGCCAACCCAGTGGTTTTGACTTGATTTTGAAGGATAAAGTTTAAATAGACACTATACCATCAGTACTACTACATTATCCCTACTGTCTAGTTTATTCACAGTGTGTGTGGATAAACTAAATTTAGGAACAGGAACTGGAACCACCAAACTAATTATATTTTTCTTCAGGTTTTGTTATTTTTCAATTTAGCTATTTTTGCAGTTATTTCTGTAATTTTCAAAGTTTTTAGTGGTGATGCTTAGTCTTTTGTATGGTCATAATGAAAAAAACCACAATTCTTATGTATTTATTTGTATGTTCTAAATTGTCACTACAATGGGGTGTGTGTGTTGAAGTGTGAATTGCTGGGTTTTCACTTTTTATAAAGTATTTCTTAACATCCTAAAAGGTCTTCTGGATGTTTCTTCAATGCTTATCTCTTCCACTAACCTCAGATTTCTTCTGCCTCTGTCCTTATTAAAAAACCAAATAAATAAAAAATTAAAACCAAGTTGACAGGTTTTTTTTTTTTTTTTGTTTCCAGATTTTACTTTGCTGGTAAAAATCAGTAATCATAATGATTTACTAAAACTTTAATTTTTTATTAATTATAGTTACATGTCATATGAACATAATGAACAATTCTTACTCTGAAAGCATGTAGACTGTTAAACAAAAAAGGCATAGAATGAGTGAAGCATTTTGGAGATTGTGCCAAGTATAATTGGACCATCATCTCAGCTCAGCTGTGCTGAGTGTTATCCTTTATATATATATATATATATACACATATTTTTTTTTTTTTTACTTTCACCTGGGATGATGTTCTTTTATGGAACTATAGATATATTTTTTTAATACCGTATTTGTACAATTGCTTTTTCTAATGATATTTAAAATAGGGTTTTTTAAAAATCTTTGTTTAGTTTGGCTTACAAAGTTACCCTATTAAATCAAAATATCTAAGAATGATGTATTGCAAGATGCTCTATTAAATGTTGGATCATCTCAGTTTTTC
The DNA here is from genome assembly GCF_036417535.1 of Chlamydotis macqueenii. Classification (NCBI taxonomy): domain Eukaryota; kingdom Metazoa; phylum Chordata; class Aves; order Otidiformes; family Otididae; genus Chlamydotis; species Chlamydotis macqueenii. Next base: position 22,890,258 of record NC_141562.1, read on the forward strand.
AAGCCTGCATTCCACTGACATGACCATGATCATCCAGTCATTCTTTTTCTCTTTTTTTCATTTTGCTCTAACTTTCAAATTTTTCTATTTCTGTTAACCTAAAAAAAGATGGGGGAAAAAATCTTTCCAAACCATCCAATTAAGTATTAAAAAGGCAGTGTTAAGTTGAAAAAAATTGACTGGAAAATTTAACTCTTATTTATAGGGGTTATGCTTATAGGTCAAGTAATGCATTTTCCTCATGTTCAGCAATATATCTTAAAAATCTCATATGCAGGTATGACAAGCTCTTCTAGCATTGCTCTGAGAAATTCTTGTTTGTATATTACTGGTAGTGCATTGATTGAGGTCCAAGAGAGCTTGCTTAGTTTATCAGGCAGACACCTAGAATGTGAAAGACAGAAATCTAAACTTCTTTGCAAAATTTGTCATGTGTTCAACAGTCGGAAATAAGGTAGAGAATTAGCAGCATGCGATAGACAGTCATGAAATATTATATGACCTTACAGCAATCCACAGATCACACTTCAGAAACCTTAAATCTAGTACCTTAAACTTCTGTGTTTCCTGTGGCTTCACAAGGAATTGTACTGCTCAGAGCTTTTTTAGGTAGATCCTTAAATGCAGCATTTTACTTTGTGAAGGAGATTTGTTAAAAGCATTAAAGTCTTAACATGTAGGTAGCTAGTGTTACTACCATTTACATGACCTTTACAGTAACTGTACATTTGTAAAGGGTTATTAAATGATTAATGTATTAACTGATTGTTAGGGTCCAGCACATTAACAGATGGCTTGTAACCAAATCTAGTACCATCTATTGATGTGCTTAGTAACCATTAAAATGTATAAACAAGTCTGTCAAGTGTTTATAGCATACTTTGTGCTTTTGAAGTTTTCTTTAAATTACTTATAAAGATACCTTCTAGTTTTAAGTTATGATTACCATAACAGTTTGACCTAATATTTCATCTTGTTAAATAATTATCTTTATTAATTTATTCTTTCTAGGATCATATTGTTTCTTCCTATGTCATTAAAAAAAAAAATGAAAGCAGTGAAACTTCTCACAGTTACAGAAAGGGCTTTTCTTAAAACTCAGAAAGCCCTAAGTAGCAGCCAGCTGTGCAGGAGGAAGACTAAGGCAGAACAAGAAGATGGAGGAAACAAAAGCCAGGGATAAGAAAAAATAGAATTTTTATAATACAAAATGAAAGTTAAGTGGTATTTTCATATATGATAATCCAAGATGATGATATACCTGTTCACTTTCTGTGGATGAGAATTTCTGCAAATAAAATCTTGCAAACTTTAGGCTGGGTTCAACATTTCAGCTCGGTGGCTCCTGCTACTTTTGGCTGCTAATAAATGAAGCTGTACCTGAGTAATAAAATAAACCATAAATGTTACAGATTTTACAAGTAATTTTTTTGATGCAGGCTTCTGCAGACAGTCTTGCCTCCCTTGTCTAAACAGGAACACACTCTTCTCACAAAGTAGACATAGCAGATTACTTCTATAACCATTTTTTATTGTTAGGCGAGGGAGAAGTAACTGACAATGTGGGCACCATTTCAAACTACTTGAAAATGGATTGTAGTAGACTTTACAGTTTGTTTGGAAGGCTTCACTTTCTAGAGAAACTGGAAAGTTTTCTTGCTATTTTGCTTGCATAGAAGCCTTGTTTGAATATAAACTTGAACTGGTCCATGCTTCAAAATATAGCTCAGTCTTTGGCTCTGTTGGATGTGTAGAGGAAGGGGAATAATTTAAAAGAACAAATACAATGAAAATAGCTTTTTTATTAATACAGTTGTGGATAGATCCAAAAGGCAACCTTACTGGAAGTATCATTTTTCATAAAGCCTGCAATTTTGCTTACCTTTTCCCAGTTAACTTTTATACTTGTGGTTTATAATTGTCCAGTAATTAACTAATGAACTCTTGTCTGTCTTCTTTTTGTGTCCTTTTTTCCAGTTGATGAGGTCCCAGTTTATAGTGAGTCCTTGAGGTCATGACCTTGTAGTTAGTGCTATTAAATATCATCCTGCTTTGCTGCAGTTCTTCAAATTAATTCAGTGCTTTCTGTATGATAAGCTGATCTCCTCTGTATTGATGATATCTTGTAAACATTATTAGTGTGTTCCTACTTTAATAATCAACATTATTGATAAAATTGGTGTTAAGATTTGCCTTTAGGAAACTTCATTAGTAAATTTTCTTTAGCATATTTCTGTATTTAGCACTATCACTTCTTTCCATTTTGTCATTTTCTTTCTTACCTCGGTTGCACCAATTACCATTTTTTCCCATTTATGTAGTTACTTTGCTTGTAGCACCATATGAAGTGCTTTATTGAAGTGCTTGTTAAATCAGCCGTATTATATTATTTCAGGAACCAAAAATCATACTTTCCAGGGTACTGCATCATTAACATATGAAGCTACATTATCTCTACTTGTTATTTCTTAGAGACAACATCCTTGAATTTCAGTCATAAAAACTAGAAACAGTATTTGTCATCTGTAGTTTCATATCCTGCTTCAGTTATTGCAGTTCTTTCATTTTTATTTTGCTGGTCAGATATAGGCAGTATGGACGTTCTTACTTGGACTAGCTTTAGTCCTTCCGCTAACTGTGTTTTACCAACTCTGGCTCCTTTTGATGACAGTGTTCACATGCACCTGATGTCTATTATTGAGCTGGATAGAAGATATTGCTATGTCTCTAACTGTTTATCTGTCTTTACTGTTTACCCTTGTTTACCTGATTTTCACTTCTGTATGTGAAGACCTATTATGGAGGCTACGTTATTTTCTCCTGACTTCTGATATGTTTTTATTTAATTTTTTAATCACTATTGCTAGACTTTTTCCTAGTCATTTGTTGTCCAAGGTATTCACACTGAACTGGTTGCAGATTCCCTAAATATACTTAAGTGGCTGAACATCCTGGTTCTTTCATTATAGCAACATTTCTTAAAGTGCCTGTCAATCTTTATTACCTTGTATAAAAAAGGAAAATTATGTTGCAAATCTGCTAAGCTCTTATCTCAAGACATTTTTCCTATCTGGAGCAATCTTTACTAAATTTGCTCCGTGCTAAATCAGTTTAGCTCTTATAATGTAAGAGGAATGTGTTTTTCTTGCTCCTATGAGTATCCTTTCCAATTTCTGTGAGAAGTTAACATAAAGATGATTTCCTTTTGGTTAATTGCCTGTTTACACATGTAGTTGTGTATCTTGTACTTGATTTCTGAATTATTTCAATTCATTAAATCCAAATATGAAGCAGTAATTTGAATGCATAACCCCTAACTGACAATACACAAATGCTTATGTCCCCTTCTCTTCTAAGAGGAAGAAATATCTATTCTAGTTATTTTTCAGAGTTTTAACGTAAGTATTCAGGCACCTTGTACATGAGACAGTTGTTCTTTTCCTCATATCCTGCATGACTTTAAGCCTCTTAGGTAATAAAAGATGCAGGTACGTGTAGTGTGATTCAGTTATTTTAATATATTCATTATATGAAATAATATATTTAATATATTAATTTTTAATTTGTTATTAAATGGAATTTTTTTCATACATGATATGTACATACATACATTCAGTACTTGCAACCAGAAAAAATATTTCATTGTTTACAAAATTTTATTTGAAATGGAATTGCTTGCATATAATTGTTTTGAAGAGTTGGTTCTTATTAAAACATAATTTTGGACTGGGATTTTTTTTTCCTCCTCTCCTGCCCTTGTTTTCTCTAAGTGGAGCTTCATGCTATGAGTGGTCTTTGGATTGCTACTCTCTGCTGTTTCCCACTGGCTCAGTCACATATATGCAGCCTTCAGTTACTTTGAAGCTGGTCAAATAGTTAATAGCAAATATTCTTAAATTAAGATTTCTAACATAATGACACTTTAGGAGTAGGATTGCCTCATATCCCAGTGGCTACGCAGGAGACGCTCAACTCATGTTTAGAAGTAGGTGCACAGCTTGAGAGAGCCTGTAGTCCTTTTTCCCTTATGAGAAGGTGGCTGTGACAACTTGGCATTCTATAATAGATTATGTCCTTGATAAAGTCCCAGGATGGAGAACATTGACTGCCTAACTCTTCTCAGTCCACATTAGGAAGAAGTAGCAGAGTGTACCTCTTTAAAAAGCAGGTTTTAAATTCTTGTGCTACAATTTGTCATGCATATTAGTCATACTGTAATAATATAATGTTAGGACTTGGACAACTTGCACAAGCGATTTTAGTAATTAAAGGTATATGGCAGCTAGTAGGTTAAACATTTTCTTTAATTCTGCTGGATGCAAAGTGACATTACGCTGAAAAGGTCACCTCCTTGTCTTCTCTGGGAGCTGTTTTTAACTGAGAGTCTTCATGGCCTGGTTTAGGCCTGTGGGTAAATATTGGTAAATGACCCCACTTCTCCCCCGCCCTTACTGAACCACTGTTCCCACTATACTTAACATTTTCTTTGTTTCCTTTTAGAAGTAAAGAGCTATATTGGCATTGAAATGGCAAAATTACTGTCCTCTCTAAAGGTAGTTCTCCAAACCAGTAGGTGAAGATTGTCCTGTATGAACAGATGAAATGTCTTACCCCTTTTTTGTCTGGAGTTCTGGCATCTACAAGTTTTTTGCTCAGGAGGCATTATTTCCTGAACACAGCAGAAATGGAACAGGAGCTTGACTTAAAATATGTCAGTTGGATACTATTTTAGTCACATTGTTCTTAAAAGCACAATGAGTTTGAGTGAGAGACGGTATTTTGTTTCTCGTAAGACTTAAACATTTCAGTGATGCTTTTTTTTTTTTTTTTTGAACCTTACCAGTATATCCTGTGTCACTTATAATCAGTAACCGTACACAAAACCAAACCACTGTTCCTGTTTCAGAGAAATCCTTGAGATTCCTTTACTGTGGTGGCCATAGTAAATGAAGCAACTACTGGGCAGTAGTGTTCAGACATCTGTTTGACAGTTATTGCTTGTATTCTTTTCTGTCTCCCATTTTGTCTCATTCTCGTATAATATCATAAGACAGACTGCTCCTACTGTAAGTCTTTCGGAGACAACAGCTTCCTTATACAATACATCTCTACTGTCTTTTCCATTATGTGGTCCAGACTGTCAAGCATGATCATTCAGATCCTTTCATGCTGTAGCATCCCTTCTCTTTGCAGTCTTTGCATCTTCGTAGTACTTTCATCTTGTGATTTGAGGTTTGCACTTAACTTGTGCTGATTTAGCTGCCATGGTCAGCTTTAGTTCAATGCAAGTTTTTCCTTACTATGGGACACAGGCATCATTCTACTGAATGACTGGTAGAAGCCCAAATGTAACTTATCAGTGTTGAACTCTTGCACAGCAGAGCAATGAACCAGTTAAATTATGTCATTTTAATAGCTGTAGGGTATAATGAATGGCCTTGTAAATTCTACTGCTGACTTTTTTTTTTTTTTCCCCCCCACGTGCTTGTTTTTGTGAATTGATGATCGTCTTCAGTGTAACTACTTTAATCCTATATTTTACAAGTGTTAGAACCATTTGTTACTGGAATCAGTAACTATAATAGAAAGTGGATACGTCAGCTTTTTGAGATGCATTCAGCAGCAGGACTGATGAGCAGATTTTTATCTAAAGCATCACGTTGAACCTAATATGACTAAACATAAATCCTGTCAGTGAGTGCTCAGTCAGTTGTAATGTCTGCACATCATTCCCTATAGTAGTGAAATGGGTGGAAGAATAATAGCTGTTCCGTAGATTCTTTTGGTTTTTTAGTTGTTGAGGGGTTTTTGTTTCTTTAGATTTTTTAAACACATTGTCTAATTGTTTTGATGGCAAAAGGAAGATATTTGAAATACTATGTGTATTGTATTTCTGTTTGCTGGTAATAAATACTGTTTCTTATTGGAGCATTAGGTCAGGTGATTTAAGTATTTGACTAGGTGCTTTTACTGTCTTTGAATCTGAGGTTGAGAAATAGCGCTAGTGATCACGTAAGTAGCACACTTGGCATATTATAAAAGTCTGCATTAGAAGAATAGCTAAGGGTGCTTCAAAGAAAACAATAAGTAAGCTATTGCTCTGATGAAAGAAATAAACAATATAATATAGAAACAGATATAGATATATAGTTTGTATCCAGTAGGGCCATATTGTGGTTTGTTCTCTGCATTTCCAAAACATGAATTGCCTAAACCAGGGAAACAGTTCATGTGTTCCTCTTAGTCTGCCCTGTAGCTACCACCTCTGTTTAGGAAAAGGCAGTTTGCAAGCAAATATTGAATTATATGAAATATAATATTGAATATTGAAATATTGAATATTCCCTGCAGTTCACAAGCAAATATTGAATATTCAGTTCCTTATCAGCATATTCTATTTAAGTGATTATGATGCTAAGTCTTACGGCTATAAAGCCTAAACATTTTTATATATATTTTGAGCATGTATTAGGTTTCTACAAAGAGGAATCCCATCTTAACTGCGAAGTAAAATGACATTTAAACTGAATAATGTAATTTATATCAGTTCTTGTAATTCTATAATACCTGTTTTATCTCTTCCTATTTCTGTACTTTTTAGTTCATTTGGAAATAAAAATTGCAAACATTTCATGGAAAGAGTTTCGTTTTCTTGTAACATTTTAGAACTTAGAATTTATAAGGGAGTAAGGTTTGAATACAACCTTTACCCGTCTTTGTGGAAAAATTGCTTGAGTTGGTCAAGTTTTCAAGGCTTTTGGATTCAATCTAAGTTCTTGTGTGTTAGCCTTAAAAGTTTATGTAATGCAGACAAGATGATTAAATATTGTTAACTAGAGTTCTGAAATGTAATTTTTCAAATTATATGGAAGTATTTCCATAATCTAAATACAATTAGGTATTGGTTTATATTTGTGTTAATCTTCCTTATTTTTCTTATAAGCTTTTTGAACAAACTTAAAAATTTCACCTTTTGCCCAGTGAACTTCTGAACACCTATGAAAGTAAAATGTGCTACAGCTGGTAGTGAGAAAAGACAAAAGTATGAAAAGTCAATGTGTTTCTTCTGTGCGCATTCCAAGAGCAATAACAACATTCCACTTTTTGTTCCAGTGAAGGAACATAATAAATCTGGCTTACTTTAATGCTATCCAAAATTAACTGGAAACATAAAAAAAGAAAGTGGAATTAAAATAAAATTCCATTAAGACTTAGTAGCTCTGCTGTAATGTCCTTTATCATGCGCATAGACATATTTACCCTAATTTTACCTCCTACCTACATTGTATGCCTTCTTATTTGTTTTGGTTTGTTTTTTTTTTTTTTTTAAATCCAATATAAGGAAAAAATTACTGAAATTTCTGGTTATTCTAGTTCTGCATGCATCTGTGTTGTCAGTCATGTTGTTATTGGCAGCATTCCAGCACCAAGCTGCGAAGGAAGTAATAACTGCTATTTACAGTTTTTTGATTCTTTTGCAAAGTGATCATTTTACTTTACCATGTGACCATATTCCTCAGATTTCCTATCTTTTGAAATATATATATATATATATATATATTTTTAACTTTTCTGAGAACGTGAGTGGAATTGCATCACAGCTGAAGCTGCTAGGAGCTAAAGCCTAGAGCTTGCTGTGTGTGATCATTGATGTGTACCATCATGTCAGATTGAGCATTTTCCAAGCCAAACTTCTGCAATACTTTTTTTTGCAGTTGCTGTTCTTGCTGCTTTGGATTGGGATAATGGAGCGAGACAATCTTGTTTTCCTTGTGTTCTCAGTAATAACCCCTGCTGCAGGTGCTAGAACAGAGTGAGCGAGCCCAGTTTAAAACAGTACTGGCATTTTATCCTGTGTTTGTTCAAAGCTGTGCTTCCATTGACTTCAGCTGTAGTTGGCAATGCTTAGCCAACTAGATAAATCTAGCCAAATCTAGGCTTATGTCAGGCACAGAAGAATGAAACACAGCAGTGACCACAGTGAAGAATTTTGCATTGATAGAAAAGTTGTTTAAGCCATAAGGATTCTAGCTGCTCCCTGGGATTTCATCTCTTCTTTCTGATCAAAATACTATGTGTAATGTCCCAGAATCTAGTAAGTAAAAAATGCTGAGACTTCTGTGAGCCTAACGAGTTCTGGTATTCTCCTGGAAACGGTTAATAGTTCAGTGAGTGGAGGCCATCTTATTGCTTGGCAGAGTTGGGCTGCGTTGTGCTACGTACTGGTGCAGGAAGCTTGAAAATCTAGGGCAGCGTGAGTATGTAAAACACTGAAATAAATTACTGAAACTAAGATATTGTTCAGAATATAGGAGGCTTGGAAGCTTAATAGGAAGTCAGTTAGCAGATGGACTGGAATACATAGACACAGGGAAATGTATCTTTGGAAGGGTCTAGGTACCTGAGGCTTTGCTGCTTGTATAATAAAAAGTAGGCAGATCTGGTGTATCTCTCAGCTCAATGTGTATTTTATTCTACAGATGCCGGTGACCCCGCCAAAAAAGATTCAACACATGCATAAATACATGGTTAAGGATTTTGAGTATGGACAATAGCTTGGGCAATGTGTTAGTAGATTACTGTTGTGCCTTCTCAGGGTAAAACTTTTCACTTTGTGACTGTAGTTTAATCAATTAATGGTCAAGTGTGTCCGCTGCCATAATCTTCTGCAGAGACAGAAGAAAAAGATACAGCTTCAGTTTCTGGAGCAAGGTGCGTGTTCTCCATGTCTCTGCAATGGGATATGTTGGTCACTTCCTTTTTTAGTTCATTAGTTCCAATTACTTTGGGCTACCCCTTCAAGGTGGAAGAGGTAGTGAGGAAACCAGGCTATATTAAGGTCCACTTAACACCTTATGGCCCCAGCTATGTATCTGGTCTTGGCTTTGTTGTCCATAATGTAGTCATATATTCTTTTCTCATTCTTTACCTTTCCCTCTAACCAGTAAAGATACGGTTTGTGTATCTATTGGGAGGGAACTGAAGTAGTGCTAGGTAGGCCTTGCCCTTACATGCCCATGCTCTATTCTGAAGGGGGCAGGACAAAGCACACCACATTAGAGTATGAAAATCAGAACATCTTCTTTTGATTTCAGGTCATACACATACATGTCAATTGCATACTTCAGGTACTGCTAAGTAATCTCTGTTTCATAATTATGATAACCCTTAAGTTTAAGAATGTCTTTTCTCCTCCTGGAATTTGTTGAGGCAGTGATTACACCTCAGCCATCTCCTGGAATAAGCAGCACAGGCATCTGTCCTAGAGAGAAACAGACCTCTTCAAAGCACTGTTTTGATTAATTCCTGGAGCTGGTTCATTATGTGGATTGGATGGAGCCTGGAGACCTCTGAAAAACTATTAGGGTTGTGTCATTAAAGACTAGCGTAATACGTATACACAATATGTAAAATACAGGTGAGAATTACTGTATTCTATAATTTTATTTTAGTGTGTCAACTCTGCAGTTATTTTTTGGCAAAGTTACTGTTTGTTTTTTAAAATTAAATGACAGATTATAGATACTGGTTTTTTTTGTGACATTTTTAATCAACCTTGCAAGTAAGATATTTAAAGGCAGAAAGTTGAGACCCGGCTTCAACTGGAGGTCCATTTCACTTTGTGATCCTTTAAAAATGTATATGAATGTAGGTGTCCTGTATACGCATTTGTAATTTTTCATTATGCTTACCCATATACACTTTGAGAAAGCCAATGCCACGGATGAACCTAGAGATAACAGCCAAGGGCTGGAATTTAAAGTTCTGGGACCCATATCTTCTCTTCAAGTTGTTATTACTAAGCTGGTTTTTGTTCTTTCAAGACTAGAGTATTTTAAGATCTGAAATATGCTGCCACATACACTAGCAACTAACAAGGAAGGAGCTACTGTCTGTACACAGCAAAAGTACAATCCAACATGGACAGGCTGGACTTAATCCTTTGCTAACTTAATGATTGCTGTGTAGCCAAAGTGGCAGTACCTTGTAGCTGGAGAATTCATTTTTATCCATAACGTAGTTTATCTAAGTAGGTCTTAGGATCTCTGTCTTCTCTAGAAGACCCCAGCAGATTTTCCAGACTTGATGGATATTCAAACTGCTTTTCCAAGTTTTTTATTCTGTTTTATCGTTCTGTAGTTTATATTTGGATTTCCATTCATGATCTTAGTCCTGGAATTTCCTTGCAAAGTTCTCATGTGCTGCTGAGGACTCATTAATTGTTTCTGTTGTTGGGATTGTTTGGCCTGTGGAAACAATGCAAAAGGTAAATCTAGGAGATGGAACAGTATCAGTTCACAAAACCAGGAGAACCTGTTCATGTTGAGAAATAAGGAAACATCATCCTCTGTGTGTGTATGCAGAAGCATCAGCTTCTTGGAAGAAATTGCTGAATTTAGGAAACAATGTTCAAATCTGCTGAGTACAAATAAGTTACTACTGAAATGAAAGCTACTAAGCAACCCTTTTACTTAGGAAGCTAGAATGTTAGCCCTGACCTGTTTGTTTTATCACCCATACTACAAAATCTGTAATCAGCATGCATTATACTTATGCACATGCCACAAAATACACGTAAATATCTGTTCTGTCTTAATTTCCTTTACTTGATTTAGCTTGCTCAGGTACTGTAGTGGGAGATGTTATAATTGCCTAGGTAAAGGGTTTTGATTAAATTGATCTTCATGTGTCCAGTGCAGGTCTAATTCCATCTTGAAAATATATTGCAGGTTTGTATGCCCCTTAAAAGGTTAGAAAAATCCTGTGTTCTAGCAAACTTGCCCTGTATAGCCTTGCCTTCAATGCTAAAATTTTTTTTTTCTCCCTTTTTTTCACGTGTCTGTATGACCAGCTCCTTGGGAAGTGTTAGAACAAAGTAGGACTTTCCAGGGATTTGCTGCTATAGTAGCATACTTAAAATATAACATACATATGTTAATAAAGGACAAATCAATTAAGTTTGTAGGCTCTGTCCTCTTCTGAACTCACTCCTTTTGGCCTCTAAGACTTTAATCTCAGGAATGTTTAAAGCTGGAATAAACTATCATTGTGGCAAAAGCAGCAGTCCTGCCCTTTTGCTCTCCTGCCAGTGTTGTTTTGCCAGCTCAGCTCTACTGCAGCTGTATACTAAACCAGATCAGGGACTGAGCTGACTGAAAAATACCTCCACACCCCTATTTAGGTGGGGAAGCTGTATGTTTACTTTCATGTTTTCCCTTCAAAAAGATGCCATAGTTCAGTACTGTAACACTTGACCTCCTTAGGTACTCATAGTACAGGTATTTAAAAGACATTTCAAAGAAACAAATAGAAAAAGATTACTAAAATTGTTGCTTTGAGGGAATAATATAGATCTTATTTAATCTAGTTGCTAATATATCAGAAGAATGGATTTTTTTTTTTTACATCCTAGTTAAACTTTTTCTTTCCAATCTAGCCTTGTATTTCTTTTAAGAAACTCTTCTTTCCTACTACATATTACCAAGCAGTGGGTTGTTTAAGCCAAAGTAAAGGTTTCTGTTACCTAAGGATTTTGGTTTTTGGTTTGGTGTATTTTTTTTTCATTGAGTTGTCCCCCCCACCCCTCCTAAGATACCTTTTAGATATCCTCGGCCTAAATTTTATTTTATATTCCATATGTATTGATCCACTTGGATAGGTGGCAAGTACTCTTCTAAATACAATATAGAAATGTTGGCATTCTAAGTAGCTGTAGAATACATAAAAATTGTCAACAATGAAAACTGAAAATCAGTGAGCTCATTAGAACTTTAGTGCGTAGTATAGCTTCTAACAGAAATCAAGTATTATTCTTTGCACATCATGTTTGCCAAAATATGTTCAATAGATTAAATAAATGTGTGAAGAAAATAATGCTAGTCCACTTACAGAAAATATAAAATTAGCATATTGGAGAAGGGAAGTTGGATCTTCAGTTTAGAGTAGGCAGACGGTGGGAACATGATATTTTTTGGCAGTAGGAAGATCTGTATTTCAGAGCTTTCTGTAACAGTAAACTTTTGATAACATGTATCTATTTAAATTCCAGAACAGAAATATTAAAAGAAAGCTTAATTTTACCTGTGAACTCATTCTTTCCCTTAGTTTTATTTAAAGACAACCTAAGAAAGTTAGAGTTCAAGATAAATGATACTTAAGACAAAATTTGTGCTATGTTTTCTATGTAGCAGCTGTACTGCTGCTTCTTGTCTAAGGATTTTAATTTTATTATTTCAAGCAAGAAGATTATCTTGTAGTAACTAGCACGTAGAAAACATTGTTCCGGGAATTTTGGGGACATATTACGATGAAGGTTTCAGTTTACACAGCAGAATGTTATACCACTATTTATTAATTGTAGCATAATACGGTGTACAAGGAAAAACTTTTAGGTACTTGTGCTTTACTTTTTTTTATGGTAGTGATGAGAATGAGAAAATCAATGTTTTTTTAGAAACTGTCTGACTACAACAAGGAGACTGTTCTGTTTTGCTGTCCCATTGTGTACAGTACTCTAGATACATGGGCATGAGTAGATTGTTCCCTCCATAAGACTGTTCCTGTACTTTGAAACTGGTTATTTTAACAGGCCTGATAAAGGTTGCTTGTGTTGTTTTTTAATTATTATTTTTCTTTTTCCCTTTTAGTTACTTATAAAATAGAAGCTGTACTGCAGCAAATGAAAAATGAGATATTCAAACAATACAAACCAAGCCTTGTCAGGTTTTTGAGTGCCCTAATCTGGAAGTGTTGCATATCTTATGTTGCTTTTTTTTTTTTTGTCTTGCATCTAGTGTACTTTCCTTAAGCCTGTGAGATTCCTGTTAGACGTTTGAAGAATTACTTGGTACTTTTTGGAACAAATGTGCCTGCTGGCGTCTTGAGCATTGCTTGCTGCTGCTCTGATGTTAAGGCAGCACTGTGACAAAATGCAGATGATAAATCTGTAAAACAAAAATCTGTGAACTCTGAGCCAATTTCACTTCTCCACTGTAAACAGTAATATTGCTTTATTTCTAGGTTTTTATTTAAATGATAATGTTTAAATTAAGTATTGTTTGTATGTATATTTTTAGAAGTGTTAAAAAGCCTCTCTGCATAACTGTACTGGTGAAAGCAGCAGTTGCAAAATGAAGGGTATCATTTTAACAACTATGGACTTGTATTTATCAATTTGTTTTGTAATATAAAAAGTTCTGTCAAGAGGAAATGTAGAATTGGATGCTGAAGTTTTATAAAATAAGAAATGAGCCTGTGTTAGAAAATGATTTTTTTCTATAACAGTCTTTCTTTCCTTTTTTTTTCTTTTTTGTTTTCTTTCTTTTTTGTTTTTTGTTTTTTTTTGTTTTTTTTTGTTTTTTTTTTTTCCCTTCTAGGACCGGAATAGGCCCTATGACACTTTTAACTTGCACTCTTTGGAAAATTCCTTAATGGATATGATAAGGACTGATCATGAGCCTCTGAAAGGTAAACACTACCCTCCCAGTGGCCCACCAATGAGTTTCGCTGATATAATGTGGAGGAATCATTTTACAGGTTAGGAATATTCATATGTCCATGCTTGCTTGGTGTTTAAACAAAAATCAGCTTTTCAGTATTGCTATAAAGTTTTTGCTAATGAATGAGTTGTCAGTAAAGTAAAACTGATTTCCCTTCGTAAGATAATAATCTCTACTGTAGGAAGATAAGTGAAATGTGTATACATTTATTCTAAGTGCACAATCATAATACTATCTAACTGGCATTTCTGGAACTTGGATTTGTGTATCAGCAAATTGCACAGTTGGATTTCCTGCTACAGTCACTCAGTTCAAAAAATATGTAGTGCAACTGAAGTCCAATTGCTATGTTCAACACCTTATTCAAAGCTGATACTATTATTTTTGCATCATCAGCTAGTATACAGGGCTCTAAAACAACCACTATATCAAGCTTACTCACTACAGTTGTTTCAGATTTCTTTAAAAAAAAAAAAAAAAAAAAGAAGTATCTTAATTTGGATTCCAAATTGTTAAGGGGAGCCAAAAGCTATTAGATGTTGTTAAGTGTTGGGAAGGTTTTGATTTGATGCTACTAAACTGGGTTTGTTCTACCAGTTGTAGCATTGGTGATTAAACCATTTCTAATACTTAGCTGATACTGAATAGTGAAAAGTTATGGCAACATTTCAATGAGTAAATATTCCTGATTGACCTGCACATTTCTGTATTAATCTTTCATTGGTTAAGTTTAAAAATAGGTACACATTCTTGTTCACATGCATTCTTGCTGACTTTGAAGACTGGAGATAATAGTAAGCCGTATACAAAGGAAGTATTGAGTTAGAAATAATTCCCAGACTCCCAGTCAGGACACTGGAACTGATAGGGAAGAAATTTAATTGCGTATGGCACTTTCCATGGTAATGCGTACTTTGCTGATGTCACGATTGCCTCATTTGCTCCCCTCCCAATTTATATGTTACATGTGGAAAAATATTTTTTTTTCTTGGTCTAAGGTATTGTGCCTTTTTCACCATCTTTCTGGATACAGAGGTTTTTTTACAACCATTCCAAACTGTGTTCTGTATTCTTAGCTCTTTTAAGCTGTGCTTTCTGCTGTTATCTTGAAATTTGCTGTGCTGTAGCCTTCATGTGTCTTTAAGCATTTTTCAGCTGTCTAAAATGGCAAGAACTGCTGTCTCATGTCTGTTCTGATCATAGTCCTCCAAAATAAGGAGGACTTAACTTGAAACTTAGAAAAAACAAGCTCAACAAAATGGAAATTTCTTCTGGATACACATTTCATATGACTGATATTAAGAAAAAAAGTATCCAGATTGCTAGTAAGTAAATGTAAGTATTTAGTGTATCTTATTAAGTGTATTATAATCTAGCTAAAACTTCATGTTCTTTAGGTCAGTATTTATCTAAATATACAAATTAAGACATTTTCTTATTAACCTGAGCATGGAAAAAATGAGAAAGATTGGATTAGAAATGGTATTTCTCTAGAAAAAGACTAACATCGTATAAGTGTAATTTTGCTTATACTTTCATTATTGTCCCTTTATAACCATTTTAAAATGTTATTTTCATCAGAATATTAGCACATAAAAGAATAATGGGTACAAAACTTTAATTCTTATGTGTTGGGATATTCTATCAAAAATAGTTTCAACTACTCAGCTGAGCTAGTCTATGTAAGTGGTAAATGTTGCAAGTAGCACACCCCACAGCTGCACTTGACTGTCATAATGTTCTTTAATGTTGGTGTTTCGCATGAGGTAGAAATGAAATTATTGGTTTCATTAAGCATCTTTATGCTTTTCAAGAAAATATCCTTTCCAAAACAAACTTAATATTATAATCTCTACTAGGTTATCAATTTATATAGCAGACTGACTAGTTTAAATGGACATTTGAAAGCAGTAGGAACTGTTTCTTTCTACTCAAATTGTAAAACCAAAGAGTTGGGTATTAATTGTAAAGTTTGAATTAATCTTTTCCATTCACCAGTGGGACTGTTAGCTTTACCTTTTCTCCAACAAACATTTCTCTCACTTTCTGGGTGTACTCTTTCTATCTCCTTTTCTCACTCAGTGCTGCTCACTTGTTTTGCCCATCCTGCCTCATTATTTAGCTTTTCTTGAGCTTCCGGTCCAGTAATTGTTGTTTTTCTTTGTCTCTGCCTAGCTGTTTGGTTTTTTTCCCCCCATAGATATATTTAATTCCCTGTCTTGTTTTGTTTTCCTCCTCCCTCTAACTACAAGGCTTACTTTGCTAACCTGAAGCCTTGGCTTGACCTAGCATGCACTTTCCTCTACTCCTGTTTTCACACTACGCAGCATGACTGGCAATATTCATAGGAGTGGCTGTTTCAGGACATGTTCATTCTCCCTTTCAAGAAGCGTTGTCTTCCTCTGTGTTAAACAGATCTATGTTACTATTTTGGTGGAATCATTTTCATAAAAATCTAACTATTTTTCTGCAAACATTTATCCATTCATTGAATCACTTTCCTATTGTATTTTCGTTGTTGCCTTTTCTGTGAAAATTGGTCTTGACTCTTCCCCTCCAACTTTTTACTTTTCCTCTACCAAAGATGCCAAAGATTTTCAACTGCTGTCCTTCTCTGCACCTTCCTCAGATTTTGATTAATCTTGTCTTCTAAACTCACTTGCTTTTGGCTTATTTATCACATTCTCCTCTGGCTCTCTCCCTTAAAAAAGCAGGACATTTTAGTCTGTAATCACCTTTAGAAAGTGATTGACTCTGCTTGCTTTTGCTTGTTTCTTCAGTCATTGTAACATTTTAATTTGTTTTCATCTTGAAGCTTTTTGAATATACTGGTTATGTACTTCAGCTTGATTTTTCAGTTCCTCGTAGACATTCCTGTGTGAATGCCTCTTGTGCAAAATTTCAACTTCACTTTCTGGAATCTTATTAACTTAACCAAATCTCAGAGCTGCTTACTCTTTATTTTACCTCCTCTGTCTTTTGTAGTAGACTGAGTGTCTACTACTATTTAAATCTTCCCTTCCTCTGGCATTTGTTATTGTTCTCTCTTAGGTTTTGTGCAGCTTTTTCTTGTGTAGATAGAAAGTAAAACAAGCACAAAAATCATGGTTTAAAAAAAAAACAGACAGAGAAAAATAATGAGATGGCTTTCAAATGACTTTTTAAATTGTTCACCTTTTGGTAAATGAGCCTTGTTTTCTCAAACAATTTTTGCTAACAGCGCTTGCATGTCAGTTGGCCTTATATTTACTATCCAAATTTTTAATCAGAAGAGGTGAAAAGCCCCTAATTTTGAAAACACAGAATGATTTAATTTTAGAAAAGATATGTGTCTTGGAGTCTCCAGTGCATGTTACAAAGCCAGTTGCAGCTATTTTAGGATCATTTTAACCTGCTGCTGGCAACGAAGTCTTTAGTAAATGTGTATTTTTAGAAGTACTGTCTGTATATCTGTTCATCAGTAAAATATTGCAGGTAGTTTATCTGAAGTTTGAAACTTTGGTTGGAGAATAGGCTCTCTTGGCATATCTGCCCCCTCACGTCCCAGCAGATACTTGAAACAAAAAATAATTTTAGTGGATATAGAACAAGAGCTCTAGATTAGAATGTAGATGGGAGGGTTAACTGTAAAAGATTCTGATGTGAAGACCAAATTGAAATGGTTCTGGGATATTTTCTTCTCATTTTAGTATGCAAGTTCCTCATGTTCTGCATTGTTCATTGGCAGTGGGGTAGAAGCTAGGGGGTGAGAAAGGAAGAGTCCATCTTCTTGTTTGTAGTAGTTAAAGCTTCATTCCTTCTCTGAATCTGAGGGATGATCAGACTTTGTCCTGCAGGCCATGAAAATTGAGTTTATTTCAAGCTCACCAAAGCAGGTCACTTTTTTTTAAAGAATTATCAGCCTGGCCTTGAGAGAGCATGTGATTAAGTGACTTTTTTTGGGAGAGTGTTGATTTCAAGTGTTGAAAAAGAGAAAGGCTGAAGGATTGTTACTGCAGCAGAAACTAACTGATTCTCAGTCTTGCAATATTGAATTACTTATATTGAGCGAGTGCTAACTCAGTCTGATTGGCAGGCTAGCTTGGTGCTCTCCAGCTAGGAGAGCTAGGGTCACTTAGTTCTTTTTGGGTGTTTCTTGCTGTAAGAGAGATTTGATACCTAGCTCTGAGGTTTCTGGACTTAGATAAATTACCAGCTTATCCATCTATGTTGCATTTTATCTTGAGCCTAGTCTTGGGAGAAGGTTTTCAGTGTCAGATCTTATTCTGTTTATATCTAAAACTGATTTCTTTTTCTCAACTTTTCTTGCCATATAGGGGTACCCTGCTGTAGGTTCCTGTCATTCTATGCTTGTAGACTGGAAACTGTGTAACTTCACAAATTGTTTGCCATTTTCATGCTTTGAGACTTAAGAATGTAAACTCATTAAAAAGGAAGTCTCGTTTTCCTTTCTCCCAAGGCAGTTAGGCAGACTTCCTTACTTGCTTTCTCTGCCATCAAGACCAGCTTAAACTTTTTTATTCTCTATCAGTCAATACTTATAAATCCTTTTCTCCTTTCAAAAAGGAGGAAAAAAGTCCAGTAAAGGAATTGCTAAGCTGCTTCTAGTTAAAGGCAAATTACTGGTATCTTGTTGTTCCCAATGTCAGTCATAACCAGGCCTATATGACCGAAGTCTGCAATATTTTCTAAGATATTTTTCTGGAATGGTCTTATTTATTTTTTTGGTTGCAAATATAATATGTTATATGCTACAAAAACATAGGAGAGAGTTTTGCTTTAATGAGGACAGGACGTATTTGCAGGATTTTATAACCTGTTGGTATTTACATACTGCTTCTACCTAATGCTTTAGGGCAAAACTGGACTGTCAGAATAGCTATAGGTAGATGTTACTCATTACTGACTAAAACATTTCTTTCCTACATCAAAATGTCCCCTGTGTATGGTGTAACATGTCACTGTTGCAATATGTTTATCCATGTCAAACTATTGCATTACAACACAAACAGAGGCATTCTGATCTATAAAAATATTTTGATCACAAGTAACTAGCAGCTGCCTTTGTTCTATTTTTAAATAATTAAATATTTCAACTGTGTTAGATCATATGCTACGCACATGTGCTGCTGACGGGTCATGAAATTGAATCAAAATATAAAATGGAGGAGAGAAATCATATCCCTTCAAAATATTTATTTTAAATTTACTGTTGCAGTAGATAACTGTAATATTGAGGATTATTCTAAATCAGAATGGAAACAAACTTTATAATGTGCAAATCCCTGACTAACAAAAATTCTGAGGTTTTTATAAAGGATCAGTATGACACATCCTCAAGTACGAGTATTTGGAGACAATACATGTACAAGGAGAATTTCAAGGCTTTATTAAAACTAATTCTAATGGACATCATACTGTAGAAGGATACATAAAATATGTGCTGATTGTATTATAATATTTCAGTAGAATGTATCATGCTCCCTGACTATCTTAACATTTGTTTTTCTGAGATTGTTTGAGACTTTGAATACAAATGTACAGGAGTTCAGAGGTAGAAAAAGCATCTGTGGGGGAAACTTTTTATCTTGATTTTCAATTCTTAATATGAATGATACCCATGTATTTCCATGACAGAAAGCTGAAGTTACTGAGATACTACTTTTTAACTCTTGCAAAGACTGTATCAGATCATATGAAAACTAAGTAAAATTTAAGATTCCCTGTTTACATTTCATTTAACTATGTTGTTTATGAGGTTTGACAGCAATGTTTGAAGATTATGTGCAACTTAGACAATATTCTAATACATATAGAATGGACCTTTACTTTTCCATCTTGATCTACAGTTAACTTCAATGTATGCCACCAGATTTTGTTCAGCTCTAATTGGTCATAAGCTTTTTGTAAGCAAAGCAGTGAGTTTCCCATGTGACCTGAGAAAAGTGAAGGTGAATGGATCGTATTTGTGTTTGCAGTCAGCAGCTGAACACAAAGGTCATGCAAATAGAACAAATGTTGTCATCTTAGTCCTAGAAATGGTGCCACCCAGTTAGAGCTTTTTGCAACACTTTTATTAGGGGGAAAAAAAAAAGTGCACTGTAACAGTGTTTCTCAAAATCTCGGTGTTCATTGGACATCTTTCTGATAATGCACATGACAGAGTGAGCAGACAGATGTGTTTGCACATCTATATATGTGTAAAATTAGACCACTGAAGCTAATCCTTTAAATGGAGACATACTTGTTTCCTTTCCATTTTAAACTCTGCTTATTTAAGAAAATCCTCTTTAATATTTTTTTCAGTGCATAATACGACCATTAAATGGTTCATATTTCCTGAATTAAAATAAGTGCTTTCTTCCATGATACTGTAGTATGGTCATACTTCCAGACTTGCTGCTGGTGTTCAGCATGTTCTTACCTTTAACCTGCTGAATCTGTTTTGCGAAGGATTGGTGGGGTTTTTTGTTTGCTTTGTCTAGTTTAAGGAGTGATGATACAGATAGCAATTTTTTCCTTCCATTTATTTCCATTTTTTCCTTATACTATTGAAGTCTGGCCTCACAGAGCCCTAAAGCTCATTTTCTTTTTTAATTCTTCACTTCTCTACTGTTTTGAGGGTTATGTATATTTTAGCATAGATTGCTAATGGAAAAGTCTGCTTTCATATTGGTTTATTTTATTCCCTGCAAACTCCCCAATTAGAGTATCAATATTGCTCTTCTAAGTACAGTTCTAAAACTACATATAGAGTGGGTATATGTGTACATATACTTGTCTACCCCTTACAAGTAAATGAAATATCTTTTAATGTTCATCAGGTCTTGCTTTTAAAGTACTAATATTTTGAAAATAAAACTGTTTTCAAGCTAAAAATGTTTTCACTACTTAAACATATGCAAGACCTTTATGTTTTACTGAAGCAGTGTAATTTACTCATGAAGAGTGCATTTTGTTGTAATGTATATGCTATTATAT
This sequence comes from Chlamydotis macqueenii, assembly GCF_036417535.1. Taxonomy (NCBI): domain Eukaryota; kingdom Metazoa; phylum Chordata; class Aves; order Otidiformes; family Otididae; genus Chlamydotis; species Chlamydotis macqueenii. The sequence goes on from NC_141562.1 coordinate 22,910,738, forward strand.
TTTATAGGTTGCTTTCTGTACTGATGGCATATGATAGGAAGTGATAGGAAGTGATAGGAAGAAGTTAGTATCAGCAAGCTTTGTTACTGACATTCATAGCTGATAATTCTGCACTTCTGTTCACATTGCCACAATATGTATTTGCACAGTAAAAATATATACGTGTAAACACAGTAATAGTTCTTCATATTTCCCTTCTGGCAAACAATAGTATTTAGTTCTGCTGAGTATGTTAATGTGTAAAAGATATGTAGGTCCTAAGTAGTTGGATTATTATGGGTGTGAACAAGTGGCAGATAGACAAAAGGAGGCAGGGGAAGGGGAAAGAAAAAAAGGAAAAAAAAAAACCAGCAACAGATTTCTTTAGGGAGTTACTTTTTATTTTCATAATTCTTTACACAGACCCTTGCTTACACAATTCTTGCTTTTGAAATTGTTTTGGGTATGTATACTGAATTAGCCTAACATTAGTTTCAAGTGTCTGTATTTTTGATTGAAGAGGCCAGAGAATAGTCTGAGGTCTAATCAGGTAAAAATGATAAAAATTCTTGTGTATATACACACACATGCTTCATGCTTTTTGGCCATTTGTGAATCATAGAGCAAAGACTCATGGTTGAGCTGGGGTATGGGGATGTGTGGGGAGTGTTAGGTTGTGCTGTAAACTGGACCCCCTGAGCGCATATGAGTGAAAATAATCTTTTCAGATGTTTGAGGGAATACTCATCTTGCTTTAATTTTTGCACTTTTCTTTGTTTAAACTTTGCTTTACCCCACTTGCTACCTGTCCATCCAAATAACTCTTGCTGTTTTGTAATGCTTTTTGTTGGCACCAAGTTTGAAATCATATGATAGAAGAGAAAAGAATGATAAAGGAGGTATTATTACTAAGGAAGTATAGTAGACCTAGTTGCCAGTTGCCAGTTTTATATGACCTTGCCACTGGAGTCTGTAGTCATAACTTGTAATTGATATCAACAGTGATTTTAAGAACTGTTTGAGAAGAAGTTCTCATTCCAAGTAAGTTCAGGATAGGTGAAAAGCAGGCCAGCTTTGATATTTTCTAGCAGATCTTATTTTCTAGCAGATCTTATGCCACATTGCTGAATTGGTGTAAGTGGTTGATCTCAGTCAAAGCTGTGAGGTATAACAGTGCAAATTTTACTCAGCATATAACCAATGAACATTGTTTCTTGGAACGTTGATTGTAACATAAAAATTAGGAGAATAGGTACCTGTAATCTTAAAAATTCTTCACTAAGTAAGTGTTAATATCCAGGAGCTGACCAGGGTTTCAGAAGTTCAAAAAACCAAAAAGCACTTAGGAAGGGAAAATTAATTAAAAGAGAAAATTCGGAAATCTCTTAAAACAAAACCAGTAGTTATAGATCTGGAACTGATTAATCACTGGTGTTTGTTTCAGACATGGGAAAATAATGGTAATATCAGTACATATACACAAAGATGAAATCAAAGATCAGTTTTACACTTAGTTGTAAACAGATGGTGCTCATAAACTTTGTGTATCTGTTAAAAAAGTGCATTTTAAAGTTGACATTAAGGGGACCACTATAGGTGAGCCTGGCACTAGACACTGTCAAAAAAGTGCAACTGTGCCTGATATCCAGGTTTGTTATTTCTGGATCAACATTCTTTTTCAAAATTATTCATGTAACTTGAAATTATCTAGACAATTAAAAAAAACCCTCAGATTATCTATTTGTGAAAGATTTCTGAAAGATTTAACTTGAAATTATCTAGACAATTAAAAAAACCCAGATTATCTATTTGTGAAAGATTTTAATGAAGAGATTCGTGTGTGGGAAGTGTATACTTCCTTAAGTTATTGGAAAGATTGCAGAATTGTTTCAAAATCTCTTTCTACAAAGAATGAGCTGAAGTTAAATTCCATTTAACATCATCTTATTTCCAATATAATACAGAAGAGACGATGCACATACTTCAGATGTGCTCGAAGAAGGAATCGAGCTCTCTGCCATGATAAGCATGATATTGGACATGCAGCAGAGCCCTTAGTAGTCCAGCCAGAGGAGTCTCTCCAAATGCTGTTAGGAGAGAGAATTTAAGGACTTTAAAAACATAAAATATGCAAAAGAAAAGCCTGGGCTATACAAGAATCATTAAACTCTTGTTTATAGTCTGAAATGTTTAAAGAGCAAGAAGTATACAACTGGATTAATTTTTCTTTAAATGAGGAATTGAGAAGACTTCTGTAAAAGAGTAATTATTGTTGCAGAATAACTGCAGTAATATAAGTATGTGTTCTAAAAGTACATAATTGAAAATATACTCAGTAGATAGTTACGAAACCGAGACAGGCAAACTGAAAATGGCAGATGTACACTGAATACTGGGGATTTTGTTACTGGAAGGGTTCCTATTTATTACTTCAGTGAACTGCTAGAGTCCATAACTTCTGTGCTCTAACTTCTCTGAATTTCTGCTTATTGTCCTTATGATTCTTGAAAAGTAGGAATTTGATCTAGAGATTTCATTTTAGAACTACAGTTAGAAATGTGTGCTTATACAGACTTCGTAAAGGTCCAGGTAGTATACATATGCTTTTCTTAAAATTGTTTTCCAATAGTAATTTCTATGTTTAACCCAAATATGTTCTTGAAAGTACATATTCTTAATTATATTTCACAGTTTTACTTTGCACCATTAAATGAATAAATTTATAACTTTTTGTTCTCTCTTCTTGTTCCCCAGATAATTATGCAATTTTGTAATCTGCATATGGTCTCTTTTTTCAGTTGAGTAATTTGCTTCAAACAGCATGATATTCCAATGTTGTAGCTAATATGAAAGGCTATATAAGTATTGGTCACTGTCTTATCATTGGTGCATTACCAGTCTGTTTTGAATGCTTTTAATAAAAGTGTTTTTGAAAGTATTCCATTAATTTGTTTCTATAGAATTGTACTGATGCACAGAATTATCCCACACTGTTGCTTAGCTCAGTGTGATAACATGCCCTTCTGCTTGTGCTGCTCTGTATTTTCTGCTCCTCTTAAAAGATAGCTGACAAGAACTGTTTAAAAATAGCAGGCCAAGGGCAGGTGACAAAATGTCATGCAAGCAGCACCTGGTCCAGTGACAGCTTGGAGGGAGGAAAAAAACAAACCCAGATGTCACAGATATGATTCTATTTCTGAAACTGGTCAAACAGCAGAATTTCAGCTTCAGCAAAGGAAAAGAGAAGGGCCCATCCAAGCATTATGCATTCAAATTTTACTCTAGTTCTTTCATAGCATTTCCTTTTTTTTCTATTACAAATATTGGTTTACAAGTATAAATTATTTTATACACCTTTTCTCTTTACCTTCATGCTCATTAATACGCTGTTAAGGAAAAGGGAGTGAATGTCCATCTGGCAAGATTTCTGAAATATTTCAGCACAAGCTTATGCTAACTGAAATAATAGCTTTAATGTTTCGGCAGTGTCACATTATACATATAGGAGAATTAAGTCTGTAATTAAGAAATCTGAAGTAGTTAATGAAGATCTCTTTAAGAAGCTTTGCTCCAGAAGTTGGAAAGTAAAAGTGAAAATTTTAGTTACCTTCCTTCTGCCCCCACTTTTTTCTGGAGGTGCTCTTTGCTTAATAGTATTGTGGGGGACACTTTTTCTAAAAGAATGAGAAAACTACGTGAAGAAAATATATTTGCTTTTCTTAAACTGCTTGTGACTTAATTTTGGAAGTGTACTGAAACTTCATGTTGCATCTGTTCGGACACAATATTAATTACAGAACAATATTCTCTGTGACTAAATAGAAGGCTTTAACTTATTGATAGGAGAAGATTGGCTTTAGTTCTGCTTTGTCAAAGCTTATTTGTTATAACTTGGTTTTGCAGAAGTGTGGAAGAGAATTTACACTACAGGAACTTAATAGTTATATTGGTTCTTCAGTATAGTGAGTGAGTCTTGAGTGCCAATGTAGTGAAGAAATGTAAACTGCCTGCTTCTTTAGCTCCCAAACTTAACAACAAATCTAGAGGTTTGGAGAGCATATGAAATGGATTACAACACTTGTAAGTAACTTAAGTTACTTACATTACTTAATTGAAATAAATGTTTGTGTCTATAATGACCTTTTTGTATCTTTTTCCAAACAAGGACTAATATTAATTACAGTTTTCAAATTGTTTTGGGGGGTTTCATTAAAAATGCCCTGTTACAAAGTTTCTTCAGGGTAAGTTTTTAATACTCAGTTACGTAGTATCTAAACGAAAACTAACCTGAAGAGTAGTAGATTTGTCTCATTTCTTACTTTGATGGTAAAACTAGATTTCATGAACTGCATCTCCTTTGAAAGAAAGTAACGAAGTATGTGAATTTGTTCCCACTTCCAATTCCTGAAATCAGCAGAGATCATCTTAAGCCAACTTTCCAATTGTTAAATCTCACCTGAGAGACTTGTTACTATTTTGCATCTCTCTAGCTTCCTGGAAACTGGCACCAGCAGAGTTCATTTGAATTTCACGGTGAACCTTCTGTATATGATGATCCCATATTATGGGTCAAGAATAAATATTTTTCAAAGTACATGTGAATATACTCCATGAGAACAATGCTCCCTCCAACCCAATATCTTATCTCAAATAGTAAGTGATAGCAGATTCTTAGAGAAGAGTACAAAAAGAGGGTAAGCATTCTGTCTCCGGTGCTCTGGTAACTCAGGAGCTTCTGTTGCCACACATAGTGTGGAAAATAGTGATTTATTTTTTCCAATTAAGTGTAGTTTTTGTAATTCCAGACTCATTATTTGAAGCCTACTATAAATGGCATAACAGCAGCAAGGTTGAACTCTGAGGCCTTATTTTGAAAGGGTAAACATAATAATTTCCTGGTACAAAGCAAAGGGATGTATTAAAAATAGTTATTTAATTGTTTGCTTTGTGATTTTTCTCAGTATTGTAAGTACATAACACTAAATGTACTCTGGTATTAAATATCTTAAATGTGTATTCTTGGGAAGTTCTCTTCAGTAAATGGAAGTTTTGGCTACCTGGACTCTTCATCCCCTTTATCAATTTTTCATATTAATAAATTTAATTCAGTTTTGAGATAAAAATATTAAAAATAACTTTTATTTGCATTGCAGGGCGTATGGGAATAAACTTCCATCATCCAGGAACAGACAATATTATGGCTCTTAATAGTAAGTAATTGATAGCTAATGACTAATATTGTCATGTTTAATATTTTTTCTTACATTTATTGTGTATGTAGCCATACAGTCAGACATACATATGTGTAGTAATATTTGCATAGAAGTTTATGTGCACTATCTTAAAAATATTTTAATAAATCAATTATCTCTGATTTTATTTGTAGAACTGGTGATTCTTTATATTAGTTTTGTAGTAGCTTTGTGTTCCACTGGAAGCTTCATAATGCCTGCCATAGATAACATTGTAAAGCAATCTCTGCTGTTCGCTCTTTTGTGGGTGTTTACGCATGTTAAATCTGTAACTTTGATTTCTGATATCTCTCCAGATGTATTTCTTCTTGTTGAGATGAATTGTTACAAGTTTTACATACAATTACATTGGCTGATGGAGTTTACTTTGTTGGTTTCCCTAAAACATTGTGTAGACAGGACTGGAGAGAATGTTTAGACATTTAAATGATGAGGAAGAAGTGTGAGGCTGAACTTCACTGAAAGATTATTGCTTTTCTTTGTGCTGGAAAATAAATTTTAAAAATCCAGTTAGTAACACATACCTGCAAAAAAACCTGCCAAAATGGATCTGGAAGGTCTAGAGGCAGCCTCATATCATGTAATGGGGGAGTGTGGGGTGTTAGACACCACCAGCATAATGTAGAACTGAACTATGCAAATCAAAGCATAGTTTTTGTCCATCTAATCATAAGAAATGCTGACTATTTTGAAATGTCCATTTTTGGTTACCATGTTGTATTAGAAGTATTAGAATTAATCCACTAACTTCTCTAAATTTTTTTTGCCTTTGCACTGTCTATATAAGTTTTATACTCTGTATAAATGAAAATGGCAAGTTTTTAGAGTCCTAAAATTAGATTGTTTTTTGTATAGCACCAAACAGAATTTAAAAATAATAAATGTGAAGAACTGAAAATTCGTAATAAGCAAGACGCAAGGGTTTTAACATTTGGCTTTAAATGACAGCTTTTGGAACCTGTAAGACTTTGCTTCTGCTCTTTCTTATTTTTACACCGTTAATGATGAGGTGATATTTTGCAGAGTTTTTGTTGTCGTAGTTAGCATATATGCCCCATTTTCTTATGGACACATGAAATTATGGGAATCAAGTAATTAACTGGGAGAAATGCTCCATTTAATTACAGACTTTATTAAAAGGGGAAGCTGCTCATGTGGGTGTGTGTAAATCATTTCTATACAGTACAGTTTGTTGCTGTTTGACATGAATTCTGATCTCAGAATGTATTTGTTCTAACATGGGCATTTCAGTAAGGTGACTGCAATAGTAATATAACTGTGAAGATAGGAGATTATGATTGAATTTGGAGTTATTTATTAAAATACAGAATATATAGCAGTATTTCTTATGAAGTCTTACAGAAATTTTTTGAAAGACAGGAATGAAAAAATTATATTAAAAGTTATATAATATACTGTACTATATCCAATCAGGGTTGTTTCATTTTGGAACAACTCACCTTTATCCTAAATGGATGAATATATTCTATAGTGATTTCTGTCATTGCTAGATTAACTTGGAAAAAAAATTGCCTTTTTAATGGAAAGAATATTTAAGAAAATATTTTTTTCTGTCTAATTCCTTTGAAGTTTTTGCAGCAGCTATATTATCTAATTGCTTATAAAAATATGGCTAAAAGATTAGTACTGCTAACTGAAGGACTTCCACAAAATATATTTGTGCATTTCCAATACTGAAAATATTATGGATTTATTGAAATATTAACTCTTTACAGACTTACATAAACCTGGAATCATAAATACACAATTTAAGCAAAATACTAGTGATTGTTCTTTTGAATGAAATTCAGTGCAAATCAAAAGTCTGGATAGGTTCCCATATATTTTCCCTGTCCTGCATGTCTTCTCCTTCCCATTCTTCACTAGGCCACACTGTTTTTGGCCATTACTGAGAGCGCAGAAGCTAGAATTATTGTAATGGGAACCTGTTGGTTTTTGCTCTTAAGTCTTTGAAGAGTTGAGAATAAAAGCAAGTATTCAAGTACATAAGCTTAAGTCTGTGATTTAAATCCTCTTTTGTATGCAGCTAAAACTGAGAAATTTAGAACTGTGTAATTCCCATTACCTTTGCCAGGGGAAATATACTAAGGAAAGTTAATCCAAGAAGAAATATTATTTCCTGTGCTGGATTGGTTGTGGTTTGTGTTTGAAAAAAAAAAAAATCGGTAAAATAAAATAAAAATTCCCCAAAGAGATTTCATTTAATTCCAGTAACTTTTGGAACAATCTGGAGAACTTATATTACTTCTTTAAGTCATGCTACTTGTAATATCTATATATAATTTCAGTGAAACCAAACACCGTCTGCTGAATCTGCAAATCCAACCTGTTTCTATTTATAGTTCTTGCTACATAAGCATTTTTCCTCTTTTCCTGTGAAGACACAGTACTAATCTTTAACATTTATTACTCAGAGCTCAATTTCTGACTAACAGTGTACACAATATTTGAAGCTGGAAGACAACATAGGCTCATGCCAACAGCAGTGCAAAACTTTCATGTTGTAGGGAGAGGGGAAGTTTTCTGAGGAGCATTTGTTTCTTTAGCTCCTTCTCTTGCTTTATGGCAACACTTTCAACTGTGCTTCAACTGGTATTCTTATTTATTGCTTACAGCCTACTGAAACTATGGATTTTCCTGACGGACTGTCTTGAGTTACTGTCTGTCAATGTTGAAGCTGGATTGTTTGGTTTGAGGGAAGATGTTACTTCCTTAGTTGGCAGGGCTTAGTGTAGAGCATACTACCACCACATTGTTCATCATTGTGCAAAGCTGTAAATCATCATCATCTCAAAGCAATGAGTTCTGAAATAGTAAAATTAGTGAGATAGAACAGATTACTTTTAAATGCATAATTATTTTGACCCTCTTCTTGTTGTTAACGGCATTATGCTTGTGTACATACACAAGCTGTTGTACATGTGTATAACCATGTTTATATTGTAGAAGCCCTCGAAGTTCTCTATCAGAATTAGGCTTCTATTGAGGAGTGCAGTGTTCAAATATTCAGAGACATCTGAGCATAATCTTAAAGAGCGTTTTTAAAAAAGCAAGATGCAAATATTTAGATTTGAAATGTTGTACAAATGGGGGAAAAATATAGCTTTTGTCTATACTACCTCTAGTTGAAATGTCTGTAATTGAAGTAGTGTTTTTAATCAAGTAGTGACATTTGTCTGTTAACTTTTTACTAATGTCTTTCACACTGAGCTAAACAGTAGAACAGTTTTTATAAACTTTCATCTACAGCACCTTATTAAATAGAATTGATACTGTAATTTCTAGGGGAAATGTGGCATAAATTGAATTATTGATCTTATTTATGTAAATTCATATATGAACTTAAAGAGAAGCCATCTATTGATGATACTTTTTGTAGATATTTGCAATACTAATTAAGTTATGTTTACGATACTAAGCAAAACCTGAAAATAAATTAATTTGCTTTACCAAAAATTAACTCAAAGATGTCCTCCATCCCCTTCTCTTGCTAGTATTTGCTCCCATTTGCAGTCATACACTCCGGCAGCAGTTGCTTGTGTTTGGGGGACAATGGACGCTCTCTTGAGTTAATATGTGCTCCTTTTTAATTAACTATATAAATAGGACTAAATGATGGACATGAATACACAGTCACCTATGTGCTAGGTAGTGAGCTATCTTTAGTGCTTCTTGTGAACTCCAGAAAGCCAACAACAAACTTCAGTGGGAGAGAAGTATAGCGGGTGAAAAAGGGAGATGAGGAATAAACGAGGGTGTTTGATCTTTCTAAGGAAGCACTGATCTCTTTTTCTGGGATCCCAAACAAACTTCTGTAAAATGAGTTTAGACTAAAGGTAGTTAAACCAACAAATGAGAAAACACCCTTTGTGAAATGCTGGATTTTTTTATTTTTATTTTTTCTCCTAAAGCTCCTCTGTACAGTGACTTTGCACTGCTGTTGGGCTTCAAATGTTCCATCTGCTTCCAATGTTCATTCTTGTCTCATATGAAAATGTGTCATCTGTGATGTCTGGTACTGTTTGCTCTCCATCTGACTATCTTTTCTTCTTTTCATTAGTGTCATTTAGTTCTGTTTGTTCTGAATAAAATAATTTGAAAAATACATTAAGGCAAGGGTTTGGGGCACCTTTTTAGATGTTTGTGTAGAGATTTTATTTTTGTTTTACTAATACAGAGAATAATTATACGGGGAAGTCATCATGCTATGACAGAAAGTGTAATGGCAGCAAAACAATTTAATTTTTTATTTTCATGCTTCTGTTGGTTTTGAAATTGCCTTATCTTGTTAATAGCTGTTGTACTTGGCTCTTCCTATATTCTGATATATTGTTTTCAAGCACATACACTGTATAGATATAACCAAGTTGTTGAAATAACATTTTATATTTAAATCTTTTGCCAATGCTATTGATACACCTTGAAATTAACCACTCGGAATAGAAAGTTTATTGAATTCTTTTTGTCTTGCAAAATCTTGGATTGGCAGTTTAATAGCTATTGAAAGCTTGGGTTTTGTAGTGATAATATTCTGGGAAAGTGCATGGCTACATTTTGAGGCATCAATCTCTTCTAATAGTTTGGTACCTGCATGCAGGAATTTGCTGAGCTCTTTAGCCCAATTATCAAGTTGGGTTACTAGTGTATTACTAGCTAATTAACATGTAAGGAAAGCTATAAAGGAATGAAAGATACTGAGACAGCTAATATGGTTTGCAAAATTAGACCTGCTTTAATTGTGCAGAGATCAGAGTTTATTTAACTGAACGCAAAAAATGAATGATGTAAAGTGTGACATAGGAAAGGCAGCAGGGTTCGTAAGAGTCCCAGAGTGTGTGAGCTGTTACTTTATACATAACCTTGTTAAGTTTTTCAGAAGTAGCTGTACAAACAGTTAATATTGATGCTGCCTTGGGGGCTGTCAGGTGTGCTAGTTGATACCTCGAAGCCCCTTCTATATCTGTTTAATTTAAAATTAAAAAAAAAAAAAAAAAGAGGGAGGGGGAAGGCAGGGGACCAATAAAACATGCTTTTTCTTCTTCCTTCCCCTCAATTTTTTTTTTTGTATTAGCATCTGCACTTTCTGAGATCTGATTTGGCTGTTACTGAAGGCAGTATCACTGACTGCTAGTCTTTTTCTAGTAGTGGAACATCTCTTACATTTTCTTCCTTTTAATCCAACGTTGTAGCTCTTCACTACCTTACTGTTTGGGGTTTTTTTCCCCAGTGCGTTTCCTGCCTCATAAGCTCACAGATGTGCTTTTCTTTCATCTGTATGATTGTCTCTATTGTGGGTGAGTGCCATCTGTTTCTGCAGAATTTTAAGAACAAGATTTGCCAGGCTATTCCACAGGCATTACATATGATGCTAGAAGAGGTGAGACTGCAGTCCAGAATTAGGTTTGGTAGATTGGAGGCAGTATGAAGGAAGTTCCTATCAGCCTGGCTGTTAGAAATGTGACTTTATCATTAATCTATTTTTAAAACTATAACAAAGAAATTAAAATAGGTAAGCCTTCCCTCCTGTACAGATGCTTGGTGCTCAATATGCCTAATGAAAAAAGACCTAGGCTGTTCAAACAATAGTTTTGAGTATCAAATGTAGTTCATGTGTTTGAGGTCCAATGTGTGGGCCTTAACTGCATACAGCTTGCATGTAGATCGTATTTTTCCGATGATGGGATTCAATTGTGTATGTATGTCATCATACATTATCAGGGAGGTTATTGTGATGCTTGATTGCTGGCATTGGATAAAAGCGAACCAGAAGGGACTGTTGAGGTCAGTATCACCAAATTATTGCAGTGCCCATCTGCATGTCCAGCCATCTATCAGTGGAAATTGAGAACCATCTTTTGAACCACTCTTACATGAGCAATAGTTCATCCCAATCTCAAATCCCAAATTATTTGGACTGTATGTTTTCTTTCAAAGACCTCTTTAAAAAGACTGGAGGATAGAAGTCTTGTTCTTTGTGAACAGCTTTTCTCGCTGTAGAAAAAGATGAAGAACGAGCATTATTTTCTTAAACAAGCTGTTCTGTTGGATTGCTCATCATGAAAAATAACCCCTCAAATCTCAAATGCTGAAACATGCTGAACTTAAAATAATTGCAAATGCTAGCTCTGACAAAGTGGGGTGAGTGTTCTGCAAATAACAGATTAATATATAGAAAACTTTCTTTGGAAGCAAGTAGATTTCTGTGCACATAAAGCTCAGTACAAACATACTGTGGCAAGGAACCCAAAAGTTAGAGTGAACCAAGTTTAATTCTTTATTCTCCCAAACGTAATTCTTATTTTTCCCAATACTTTTATGCACATGACTTATTCAGTTTTATCATGTCATGTTAATTTATCAGCTTGCTTCTTGTCTAGATAAAAATCCAGAAATTATTACTCAAGAAATAGTACTTTCTATGCAGTAAATTTATGCTCGTTCAAGCACTGGTCTCATGTTTGTATGCAAACTGTTCTTATCAACGCTGACTCTTATTTTAGATAGTAAAAATATTGACTTTATGCTAAATTTATGGGCATATAATTTTTTATGTTGATTGCTATGAATTGAGTTACTCAAAGTGCTTCTGCTTCAGCTGCTACCTTTCATATACCTCCAACTGTATGAAAATCCACTTTTTAAATAAAATGTTCTTTACCTAGCTCTTATTCAGTGATTTTTTTAATTTTTTTTTTCCCCCTCCACATTTTGACAGTTTTAGATAAGCTTTACCATTCAGACAGAGTAGCATGGAGTAACAGAGTGATCAAAGAAAACTTTGGATTTGTCTTGCTGGAATACAACTGTAATTTTTCTGCATGGGTAATTTGAGACAGGTTGGGGAATGATAGATACTTTTAAAATAGTAAATATAAAAATAAACTTTATTTATGTACGTTATAGCAAATGAATTGACTGAAATTAACAAAGTTAAGAATGTTTCCCAAAGAAACTTTGAATATGTGGCCCAAAGTTTAAAAGAAATGTAGTACTTTACAAAGATACAATATTCATATGTCTCATCTCAGAATTTATTATGACCCAAAGGAAATCTTCAAATCAATTGATAGAAATTCTCACTATATTGCATGATCTTCTTACATCTGCGTTTCTTGTTATATCCACACAAATACTAGACCTCAGTCTATGTATTCTAATAACATAGAAGTAGAGTTTGTAGATTAGTCTGTTCACTTACTTTTTGTTACTTTAGCAAACGAGTTCTTCCTTGAGTTCAAGGTGTGTGCTACACAGATATTATTATAGCAAAGATACATTGCATAACTATACTTGATTCTATCATCTTCTGTCAGTTCATTAATTCATTTTCACTGGCATTGTGATTCACTTGTAAACTTCCAGATCTCTAAGAGCTTCAGAGACCCACTATTTGAATGAAAAAGCTTGACATATTTTCCTTTCTCATCTTAGAAAATTATTGGACAACGCATACTGTCCTAAAGCAAGTATTGCTATGAACTGCTGACTGCTTCAAGATTACAAATGAGTTTTCCAAGTTAAAAATAAGATTCTGGTACCCGATAAAAATCAAGGAGGTTCCTAGTTTTGTCAAATAAACTTTCCCTTAGCCTTTCTAGCTCCAAAATTTCAAATTTAGAAATGTTGACTTTTTTTTTTCATAGTGGTATTTTCAGTAAATTTAAGAAGTGTCTTTAAGATTTCTTGAAATGTGTGTCTTTTGATATTGTGGACACATTATTGCATGAACAAGATAAGTACCAACAGTGAAGAGAGAATGATTTTTAAAATCTCAAAGTAATTTCTATTTAAGTCTTCCGTGAAACGTGATAATATAAATAAATGGTGTCCCTTATTTCTGTTTTTGAAATTACCTGATCAGATTCAATTTTAGCTCTGATACGGAAATAGTATAGGTGTAGTTCTTCTGAGTTACTTTTTTATAGATTCACAAATTTATTATTTCCTTGAAATGCTAACTATTTGATCCGTGTACAATGTGCAGATCCAATCCCATATTATAATACAGCAATGGAAAAAAAAAATAGAAAAGAAGTCTCACCAAGATCAGATGTCAGTAATTTGTAAGTTACTGTCTTATTTGATATATGAGATCTCATGGTTTAGACTTTTTTTTGTTCATCTAAAATAACGAAAAATTTTTAAGGAGTGTGCCTAACCAGTACAGATTATTTTAATGGCCCAACATAATTTTAACAACATTATAGTAAATGTGTTTTCCGTTTCTTAATTTTACAGAGTTTTTTCAGTAAGAAGCATCATGCAGTCTTCAGACTCTAACACAAATTAATCCTGTCCATACCTCTGCTGAAATCTGTGAAAAGGATCTTTCACAGCTTGCCAGTTTTATGTTGTTGTTAGAATCTGATTTAAAAGACAAGTCAACAAATTAATTTGGCAATATTATCTCCTATATAAACATACTGGAAGTACATCAGCTTGTCTATAGACTTAAGCTGTCAGATTTTTAATAAGGTTTGGTGCATTTGAAAAGATTCTTCAGAAATTTCAATCTTACAAGTTATTAATTAAGCCGCAATGAAGCTGCTGAAAGCTTTTGATCTGGTTGATGTAGGTGAACAATACGCAAGTTTCTATGCGGAACATCTTGATGGTAGTGAGAGTAACATGTTGAATAAATATAAGCATGTGATTGATTGGCTTCATAAAAAAATATGTTTTAAGAAGGTGATTGTGTTTGTCGAGCTTGTTAATTGTTCTGCTTTGGCCCTTGTGTACCTAGCTGTCTTCCTAGGGGAACTTTTCCCCATGGTTTCTGATCCCTAAAAATTGAACCTTTAACTAGAGATTAGTTGTCCTGGTGAAACCAGGACAGACAAATTGTTAAGAAAAGGACTTTAAGCAGATACTAGAAGTAGACCTCCTAACGTGCTTCATCCAATGACTATGTCTACTAAGGTAATAGGAGAGTAACGTGTCACTGATAGCGACCAGTCTAGCACACTCTTTCTGGTGTTACTATTGAAAACTGAATACTTGTCTGGATGGTTCATTGGTGTCACCCAGCAGGGCATTGCATATGAGCTCTTGTAGGTATTCTAGCTGAGCTATATGGTTTATGTCCATGTTATAACATACACTAAGTTTATGAGACTATGTTTCAGTCAAAGTCCTCTCTTTTCTGTAGGGTGTCACTTGGCTTCATCTGTTTCAAATAAATTGCAGAACACCTGCCTTACTAATAATAATTCTCAGAAATCATTTATGCAATTCTGGTATTTATTTACATGGTTTGCTTTTATCACACAAATTACACAATATCCCTTTTGTGTTGGAACCTTCCAACACAAACAAGGGGGCAAACCCAAACTTATTCCCAGCCTAAGTAGTGAGCTGAAAAATGAAGTTGGTTTACTTGTTGATATATGATAAGCAATGTTCTGTTGCTTGATTGTGTTCTTAGTTTTCAGGATGTGTGTTAACTGAGCAAGAGTAACTTTAAACAGCAGAGGAACTTCCCTCGTCCACGTAACTTTTCTTCTCTTGCCAATATTGTCACACTGTGGATGTTCTGGTCCTCTGCCTTTCTACGACCATAGGCAAGGGTTGTTAAGTCACTCCTTCCTTCTGAATCCTTGAGGGCTATCTTGGGTGCATGTGTGCTTCTGTGTGTCATGCAGCTATGCTCGTCTCATAAACCACATATCTCAAAAGAGTTTTGTGGCTCTTCATAAAATTTTGCAAGTGCTTTCTCATGCCACTAGTAGACCCCTTCTCTTTGAATGACAGATAGATGTTTGCAAAATGCAAGCCTTTAAAGTCCTTTTTAATCAGTTTCATATACCTTTCCTTGAGATGCAGTTAAAATTTGAACATTTCACTTGAGTGTGTTTTGATTTATTGCAAAAATGGGTAATCTTAGCTGCAGATTTTTGAGAATTCCAATAGCATTAGCACTAAATGTACCTAATTGCTTTGCAAGATTTGGAGCCTGGCAAGTTTGTTTTGCTTGTTTGTTAAAAGCTTAGAGTTCTCTTCAATATACTGTTTCATATTTGTAAGAATACACTCAGCTTCTGGGAAGGTTATCAGGAGGTAAAAAAAGAGTGTATTGTTCCTTTGTGTTTGAGTACATGCAATTTGGGACAGAGTGGTTACGTAACTTTGTACCTGTCAGAGTTAAAGTTGTAAGGGGATAGAGAAACACTAACAGTGGTGATTGTTCTGGGCATTGCACAACTGATCAGTGCCTGCTTGCAACAATTTCACATTTTACATGGTCATCACTTCTTAAAGCAGCTATGTTTTCATGATTACTGTAATGCTCTGTGAGGTACCTAAGAAAGAATCACTTTTGTGTTGAATTTTGAAACCTTTCAGGAGATTTGTTTTCTGTGCAAAATAATGTTCATATTTGGGACCAAAACCAGTATATGGGAGTGAAAAGTCCTTTGGTGGTGGTAGGGACAATTTTAGGAGCTCCAAGTTTCTTTGTCTTCTGTTGGAATTGCCCAAGAGAGAAAGTAACTTCAGATATCTAACACTGGTAACTTCATTGTTTGTAATAATGCAGTAGTTTTCTTATGGGGTCCCAAATGTATTCATTCAAGGATAATTTCTAAATTGCTTATTTTCTGAAATATTTACTCAAACTGGAGGTGTTATGAAATTTATTGATAAACCTTCCATTTAATCTGTGGTGCTCTGAACTTTGATTTATTAACAAGATGGGTATTTTTTATTAACTTGTCTCAAATTACACGTTCTTATTTTGCATCCTGTGTAAACAACGTAACAACATGTGTCTTGACATTCTTAAGTAGCTGTGCAGAATAACTGTCAGCTTGTTGGAAAAAGTAACATTGTAATGTAAACACTGGATAAAATTGACTTAATTTTCAAATTTTGTGCGTGTGTATAAAATATGTTCAGCAATGGAGAAAGGTCACTTCTTTGCATGTTTAAATGTCATGCAATATTTTTAAATCAGCAAAAGCTGACTAGGCTGATTCCTGCTCAGAGTGTATTGTGCTATTTTCCCCTGAGACAATTGTAAATATACCTTCAGTAATTTTTTAATGACATAAATATTATGTATATGAGTGCATATATAAGACAAAAGTAATATTATGCAGTGCAGTATAACGTAGAAATGTTATAATAAATGAATGACAATAGGTTATTCTAAAATTTACAGAAGCCTATAGTAGACTTCTGCCATCATGTACCGTTATCTTGTTCAGAGCCTAAATGATTACATTAAGCATATGAAGCTTTCTTAAAAAAACCCACAAAAGTCTTTTTCCTCTCATATTAAATTAATGCTTCTTTATTTAATTTTTAGATTGGTAGCATTCTGTGTGTGAAACCTCTTCCAAATAAATTCCTCTCAAAACAGGTTGATAGCTGTACCTTGATACATGCATATTTTTTGGTGTATGGGCATTCAGCAAGACGAAGGACTTGCTACATGAGGTCTGACAATAATTCTTTGCCACCATAACAAGTAATGAAATACAGCTTTAGCAGTAACTAGAAAGGAGGATGATTAATTTTATTCTCGCTCCAAAGCCAACTCTAGTATTAATTCTCCTGATTGCTTGTGGTGCAAGGAGCTGAGTCTGTTTCAGGGCTTACTGACTGCGTCGCTGTGGCTGAATAGTTGTTCACACAAACAGCTTCTACTGTCTTATGTCAAACATAAATTTTGAAGCAGTTCATCATAGTCCTTGAAAATTTTTAATACTCCTAGTGAAGCACTCATGTAATTGCTCTTCTGTGGCCTCATTGATGGTGGGGGAAAAAAAACATAGGTGTCTGTGACCATGTTTCTTCAGGGCTTGGGTAGAAGAGAGGTTACTAGTGCCCCTGGGTACCCCTCTGGGTAGCCCCTGGGGCCACTCGGAGGTGACAGCCAGGGGACCAGTCAGCAGATCAGTAGTACTCAACTAGTCAGAACTGATCTGTCGTGTAATTGCTGGCCAAAGAAAAGTAGGTAGGGAAAGCTGAGGGGTACGGTGGGACACCTCAGGATGTGCATTTGAAGATGGAAACATAAAAATTAGAAGAATGGAAGGTTTTATGGTAGAGGACACTTGGGATATAGAAGGAGGGAGTGGGAACTAGATGAAGTGGGCTAAGGGAGAGTGTGGAGAGAGGTAAAGGAATCCCACCTAAAACCTGGGCATGTAAGGCAAGACTGGAAGGCATTGTTTTAGGTTTGGAAATTAGATAGGATTGGGAAGGAGGAGGAATACAAATAGATTTGATCTCGGAACACCACAGACATCTATTGTGACAGATTGAAGTCCCTGTGTAGAAGACACTGTTTTCCAGATTGTTTTCTGGTATTCTAAAATTTCAGATTAAAAAATGCTGCTTTTGGCGTTTCCCATTAGACCACGAAATATGCTTCTGCACTTGTGCAACATTGTGGATTTTGCCAATGATGCATGTCTCACTGAAATGCTGTATTAATTCCAGTAGTTATAAAGACATTTTGTCAATCTGTTTTTATTCATCTGAACATACTGGCTACTGAGTTAATATTGTTCTGGTAGGATTTTAGTATTTATAGATGGCTAATTATTTAAATTGAAACATAATCAGAAAATATGTTCTCCACAACTAATTAATAAAATGAAAAATGAATTCTTTTAATTAGGATTACTGTTGATGATGTTTATTGCCTCTTAAAACCATAATCCTAAATTATTATTTTATAGTACTGTAAGTATGCCTGATTTTTTTTTTTTTTTAATACCTTTGCTATGTAGAAAAATTGCACAGCAGGTATGTTCCTTCCCCACCCCCCCTCAGGCTGTGTCATCTTCAAACTTTTTCTCTTGTCTTGGATTGTTTGAATTTCATCTTGCACTTTTTGAATGTCTTTTCCTTCTTAATGGTGGGAGGGGAAAAAGAGAAGAGATAGAAGCTACCTTTTCTTTGCTTTTGGAGATAAATCTAATGACAGCTGTACCGACAATTTTCTTCTGTGTTTACATGCAGCCAGGAGCTATGGGCGGAGAAGAGGTAAAAGTATTTACTAAATGTTTTGTTTGCTGAATAGTGGGAGAAATAAATATTTAGTTCTCTTATGATAAGATTATGTTACCAATCTTAACATTATTTGGTTGATCAATTGCTTCGTATAAATCAATCTCATATTCTTTATTTGCAAAACATCTCCCTTTAATAGCAGCTGAAAGCAATTATGATCTTGGGCTGATAACTTCAAGTGTGTTGCTATTAATAGTGAACTGGAGGATGACTGAATGTAAAGACTCTTTCATAACATATATTTTTGACTTTAAATGCACAGTGTTTAAAAAAAAAAAAAGATGGTTTTCACGTTTCTTTTTTTTTTCTGGCAGAACTGCAATGTTTAACTACTGCATTGCACATTTCAAAAATACTTTTTTCTTAGATGAAACACCTTTCATTGAATATTACACTTGAGGATTACATTTGATTGCCCTAGGTAGAATATTGTGAATACCAATACTAATAACTGTCCTCAACAGTGAACACTGAGAATAAGAATAAAAAAAGATACAATATTTGAGCACATTTTAACTTTATTTCATCATAGGCAACCCTTAAAAAATAAAAGCAGACTGTAAGCATTTTACTAACGTATAGTGCTGCATATAAATTTATTCTGAGGGATTAATGAACATGGACAATAGCAAGCTTGCCGACTATCAAGAAAACTAGTAACATACCTTAAGTTTTATGTACTGTGCTGTAGTTTACACAGACAGTTTTTTATTGAGAAAATAACAGTAAAGATTGCAGCTTTTAACAATTAGAGTTGGGCAATGCCATCTGCTTGGGGTACTTTGGCATTAAACTTGATTTTATCTTCTTTTTCATGTATGTTCTGTGACAGTTTTGCATGTGACACCGCTTCCTTTTCAAAATGTAAAATTTGAATCATGTTTGTGAAGAAGCTTGGAGATAAACCTAGCCATACAAACAAGCTGATAGCGTATAAGTAACTTGTAGTTTACGCACATGTACGGATTGAGGTAGTAGGCTGTACAAACACAGTTTATAATATAGAATTTGAGCTGATTTTGTTCAAAGCCAACTGGTTTTAGTGTTTGTTTGATAGCTAAAACAAAAATGAAATATAAGTTTTCCCCACAAACTTACCATCCTATTTTTCCCCACTTCCAGAGAACAGACTGTTTTTAATGAGTCTTGAAAGCACTTTTTCAGTGCTCTCATGGTACTGAAACAAATTTGAAAGTATGCGGAGTATATAATATTGTATACTCTCTGTGCATGTTAACACTGTTTAATTTCATTTTAAGATTGTGGCAAGTGTTTCCAGGTTGGTAAATGGCACCAAAGTAGGGAAGGAAGTGGGAATCAGTTGGACACTATTAACTTCGTGCAACTCCTATTTACTTGTGGAAGTGAAATACAGTAATGTGGCAGTAATTGTGATGCATACAGTGTAGGCTGTTTTATACAAATTGTAGTGATGACAAAACAGGGCAAACAACTTCTGATTGTGCTGGACTTTCAGAATTTTTACTCTACCAAAAAAAAGCGTGTTTCACTCTGTAATAGTTGTTTCCTACGTGAAATTCAGACTTTTCTATAATAACAAGTAGATTTCTCTGTGTGTGTGTGTGTCTTGTCATTAATGTTAGGGATTTTGTGACTTGCCTTATTCATACAATAGTAAAATTTGTGATATTCATGCTTTTTCATTACCTTGAATTTCATAATGTTGCTTTGAGCTTTTTTTAACGTTAAGAAACATGAAAACCTGCAGCGGTCTGTTAAAAAATGTGTTGTTTATCAAATGTGCTCATATATCCCTCTCTATTATTGTTTTTACCATTTGCATTGTGGTAATATGCAGAGTATCCAGAGGCGAATCTGTGCAGGGAACCATTTAATATTTATTATATGTGGATATTTTAATTAGTGTTTGATTCTGTCACTGTGACTAAGCATCTTCAGCGAGAAGAGGTTCTGTCAGAAATTTCTTAGAGCTTGCCATAATCTATCAGTTCTCTACCTGATCCTCTGTTTTCTTTCAGTAGAGAGGCGAGCATTTCTTTGTAGGTACTGTGCTTAGAGCTGTTGAGTCATGTTCTTTTAGGTACCTTGTTTTTAACTTTTACAAACAGTTTTTCAGGTACAGATGTAAGCACAGCTATGGGATATCAGCCCAAAATCTATTCTGCTACACTGACAGCTCAGAGATGCCAGGGAGGGGCACAGGAGCATAAGATTAGGATATTTAGTGATGCTTTCCCAAAATACTGTCCCAGAGATTTGCCTCTGGGGGTTTCTTGAGGTGATGTCTCAATATTTATTGCTTCAGAATAGTTTTTTCTCCTGTTCTTGCTCATTCTCTTTTCTGAACCTACATAAACTTTTCAGCACCTTAAAAAGCCTGTGTTAAGGGGTTCCACAGTTTGACTTGCTTTCAGTCTTGCCATGTACTGATTGTGTTCAGTGCACTTTAGTTTCCCCTTACAGGAAGAGACAGTGAACAGTCATTCCCTATTCCCTTCTGTGTATGCTTTCCATTATTTTAAATATATTTAAATATTTAACTCTATACTTAACTATATTGTTTTAGATAATCTTTTGCATTTATTTAAGATGAGTACAATGCTTGCAGATTGTCAAGCATCTGGCATAAGAAGTGATATCTTGCTTTTTAAGCTGCTGAGCATTTTTATTATTTCCTTCAGAACTCAGCATTTATTCAGCCTCCTCTGTAGACCTGCATTTAGTTGAACAACTTGTTCTAGTATCTATTAATTTGATATGTCAACTTCCACTAATGGCTCATCTTTGTTTTTTTACAAGAAGGTAGGTTGCAGGGATGGGAATTAAAAGATTAATTAGCTTCTTAGTAATGTCAATGTCTTAAGGATTATTTTTTTTAATTTTCTGCTTTTTAATGAGATTTCTGATTTTATATTTTTACATAATTTTAACCTTCCTGATTATTCTCCCATGCATGTATTCTCTTCTATGCTGAAACCTGTATATTTATATATGTGCCTGACCTCTTTGTCCATTAAGGAATACTCATCAATAGACTTTTCTGTTTTATGCGTTCAACTCACAATTTCTGACAACCCATGATACTAAACTTTGAAGAGTGGCATCTCTAAATCGTTCCCTGACTGTGGCATTTACCCTGTTTTTTTTATGTTGGTGCTTAAAAGTACAGTAGTATTTTTGCTTCAGTGGATTTTTGCATCTGTGATCTCTGTCAATGTTGTGCATTCAATATATTCTTTCTAATAAAGACTTTTCTAGTCCCTGGTGTTCATAATAAAAATCAGGCCAGTGTTCTGTGTCAGTCAGAACATCTTTTCTGGTTTTTGTTTGTTAGCTTGTTTTCCATATATAGGACTGCTGCTTCTTTTTGTAATCTGTCCATTACTACTGGAGATTCCATTATTGATATTTTCAGTGTACACATTTTTCTGTCTAGTGTCCCTCTGCATGTCTTGATTTTCTCCTTGCCCCTGTCTGTACTTCCTGTACTTCCCTGTGCTGTTTAATACCAGTATGGTATTAATTCTTGCTTAGGTCTTGCTGGAAGTCAGTTTCATGTAATTCATTACCTTTGAATTGAATTATGTGCCCTGCTATTTATATTTGTAATTAACTCCTCTAAAACTGTTTGTATCAATTAATTATAATTCCATTCCTGGGAACAACCCTCCATGATATGAGGGGACAATTAGCTTTTTCAGAGTTGAGATGGGGTTCACTTTTATACACCTCTCTGCATTGCAGGATTTTTCAACTCAGGTATAAAGAATTAATAAATTCTAAAGCTGCTATGTTCTACAGTGCTGCTTACATACAGACTTTGAATATTTTTTCACTTTATCTTTTGGGTTAATAAAACTGTTCTTAAGATAATATATGTATACTTTGGTAGTAATAGCAACAAGTTAACTGCATCAGATGATCACAAATAAATTCTTTACTTTTAACAAACTGAGTACCAGCCATTTATGTTGCTTTTTGCTAATTTCTTACTCAAAGGGTGCATTAACACTGAGTAGAAACTTGACAGGCTGTCCTAGCTAACAACTTTTTTCTTCAAGTGCAAGTTTTTTGTGGGCTGGTTTTTTTTTTGTTTGGTTTGTTGGGTTTTTTTTTTTGTTTGTTTTTTTTCTTTTTTGTTAGCAAAGCTTCTTGCTTCACCTACATGTTTAATATTCACAATACAAAGCTTTTGTATGTTTATGTTGCTATTTGCCCCCCTGCTCAGACTGGGCCTCCGTTCACTGGAGGAGGAAATGATGCAGCCCTTGTGGCTAGGACCCTGTAAAGCACTCTTTCAGAGACTGTCCTGCTCTGCAGTGCAGTGGCTTGAGGGATCTGCTCTTTGAGATCATTCCTTCAAGATCTGTTATGGAAGATTTAAATCTCTACCAATCAGTTTGAAATATAAATCTTAAAGATTCTTTCTATAGCTATGACACACAATTTCATCAGATAACTTGTTGGTTTTCATTGCTAGCCATTTGCAAGGGTTTGTTTTAAAGCTAAATTAGGTTTAGTGCCCTGTACGGATAATACAGTCTTGGAAAAATAGAAGCAATACTAATGAACATCATTTAGATAACTGGGCCCTTTAATACAAATTCTGTTAAAGCAAATCCGTAAGAGTAAAATAGAATGTTTTTTACTGAAATATTTAATTCTTGAGGAAATAGCGTTAACTATAGATACTACAAAATCTGTTACAGGTCGGTCTTCGCTCTTTCCTTTTGAAGATGGCTTCCTAGACGACAGTCACGGTGATCAGTCTTTATCGTCGGGTCTCAGCTCTCCAACACGCTGTCAGAATGGTGAAAGAGTGGAACGCTATTCTAGAAAGGTGTTTGTTGGAGGTCTTCCTCCTGACATTGATGAAGGTACTGTGAATAAATTATATTGGTGAGATGTGGGAATTGGCTTTCATATAATTACTTTTAAAAGGTCAGATTTTCGTAAAAACAAATGTCTTTTCCCAGATGTCACTTGAAGTGCTTGTGGCATTACTTCAAACAAACACACACCACCACCCCCTACAACACCTGAGAATTTACTTGAGATTATTTTGTACCGTAGATCAGAAGAGATAGAGACAGAAGTGCCTGTATAGCAGGTCTTCTGATCTAAAGCAGCACATGTTCCTACGTGTGTAAAGTGGGAAAGCTGAAAAAGGGAACTTATTGTGTACTGTCACTCCTCCATAGTCTTTCCCTGTTCTTTTTGAAAGATGTTGACTTTAAGGACTTTGTTAATATAGTCCTTACCAAAATAAATCAGGCTTTAATTAATCAGCTCTTGTATCCAGCATATATGCAGTGTTCAGTTGATAAATGTAGGGCAATTAATGTGGTTACAAAATAATAACCAGCTTAGTAGGGATGGTCAAGTTTTTCTCAATCAGTATCTGCTCTGCTTATGTGTGCCCCCACACACCCTGACTCCCAAAACAAAATTGTGATAGTTTTTGATGTATTTTTCATATTCTATCTGGAATCCACCACTATCTAGCTTTAATTGGCATACACAGGGAATCTGAGGTTGCGTTATAATGAAAAGAGAGGGATCTCTGAATCTGATCTACTATATTGAAGCCTAAACCATGCACAATTTTAATAAAGAAATAGTATGAGTTGCCAATCTGTGGTTTACAAACAGCTCAAATGCAGTGTCCATGGCACATCATGAGTTGTAGGACTGTTGATACAGGGACTGCTGGGTAATCGGAATCCCCAGCTGTAAGAAGAAGCAGGCCAGCAGGTACGACTGATGTGAACATTGCTGGGTCACTCAATCAAAATATATGCCCGGCCTATCCTGTGAGAAAGTAACACGGCCACTTGGGAGCTGTTACCCTCTTCCATGAGAGATCTGCTCCAGTAACACCTTTTTCCTTCAGCTCCCAAGTTATGCAATATGTGTTTTGTGGCTGTAGTCAGATGAAAAATCTGATGTGTAGCTCATGGAGTCACATAAACTCGACACATCTCAAACAGCAATTAAAAAATCTGAAACCCACTGCTTTTGTCTTCAAACTTTTCTCCTGATGGATTGTTGCTCTGATCTATCTAGCATCACGAGACACAATTTTAAACTAATTATTTCTTTAAAGTACATAAACAAATGCATTGAGAAAAAGAATCTTAAAAAATAACTTAAAATACTTTCTTCTGAAGCATTTGCATGTAAAACAAAATTGTCCTATAGGATAGTTTGAGATGTGTGTTCCACAGTGTTTCTAAATTGATGCTTAAAAAGCAAAGAGAAAACTTGGTAATTCAAGACAGATTTCCAGACAGGACTGAGGAAGGTGAAATCCCCACAGTTGCATGACCTGTTTCAGCCTGCTTTCTAGGGCATGCTATAAGGAGTGGCCACGCTGACATGTACCTCCTCTGTCAGTCCCATGTGGCTACATCTGACCCTTCTTTGTGGTTATAATTAGAAAGAGACTGCAGCTGAAGCATATTTACTTCTGATAGATCATGTTTACATGTAATCCTGCTGCAATCTTGCATTAGTGGAATGTAAAATTACTTTTTTAAGCAGCCGTGTACAGCATAGAGGTGAAAGAATATTTAGATATCCTCTATGTACATTATTGCAGTTTTCACTTTTCTTAATAGGTGTAGAAAATAGACTGGTTTGGTTTTTTTTTTTTTTAAATAAGAATTTTGAGTTGGCCACTGTCAGTCTTCAGATTCTCTCTAAGGTGCCTCATTTGTTTTTGTAGATGAGATCACTGCCAGCTTTCGTAGGTTTGGACCTCTTGTGGTGGACT
This sequence comes from Chlamydotis macqueenii, assembly GCF_036417535.1. Classification (NCBI taxonomy): domain Eukaryota; kingdom Metazoa; phylum Chordata; class Aves; order Otidiformes; family Otididae; genus Chlamydotis; species Chlamydotis macqueenii. The sequence continues at coordinate 22,935,767 of NC_141562.1, forward strand.
GGCCTCACAAAGCTGAAAGCAAGTCGTATTTTCCACCTAAAGGTAATTAATTTAAAATACATTTATGGAGGCTGTTCTGGTAAAAGGAAACTACATCTGCAATGTGGCAATCCATTACAAAGAAAAGACTTGACTCTTTATGACAGATTTTTTCGCTTGCAACACACATTTTCAGCAGTCATCATGATGGAAAAAACACAATTCAGTGTCTGAAATGTGTGTGTACTTCTTCAGCAAGCCTGAAGTCCTTGAATCATCTCTTACTTTATACTAGGCTTACTTTAGAAGGCAAGTTGCAGAAATTTCCTAGTGCTGATTCTGTTGTAGTTTGCTTATTGTATAAGCTGTAAAAATAATAGCTGGAAGTCACTGGTGCATTGGGTACACAGTATTTTGTAGAGAAGCATGAGCCTGCTTTGTATGTGTTCTGACCCAAGAAACTCTGATCCTGCTCAGAACCACAAGGTCTGCATCAGGTCTCACTGGGTGCTGAACCACAGCAATGAGCTCTGCTGAAAGAGGGCAGGCTGGCATCACCGTGGTCACAGAGTCTCTAGGTTGGAGCTGATCAGGATGGTTTAGAGTGCATGCAGGTGGGGCACTTTCACATCTGTCAGCAAAACACTATGCAGACCTGTTTTGGTTGAGAAAGAACAGTCTATAGGAAACCTGTTGGGAGAGTTATTTGGCTAGGTCAAATTGCTCTTGCTGTATCCTAGTTCCTTCTTTGATTTTGTATTATACTATGTACATTCTATCCTCAGTCGTGTGTGCGTCTTGCATAAGGTTTTGGACTTCATTCATGATCTGAAACACTAGCATGAAGTTATACACAGTATTTCTGATCCATATGTTAAGATTTTCTGTTCTCACTGACCCTGAAAGCTCTTAATTGCTCATTAAGGCCACCGATTATTTTGGCAGAACAATGGGCTGTTCAGTCAGTGAACTAGCTAATCCTAGAATATTTTGATAAATGTTTTTTGACTGTAAAAACCACACAAATAAAAGCCATCTTAATTTATCTGGAAGCTTAAGTGCTGGAGGTGTGAACTCTGTGACAAATGCTCGCCCTGTAAATAGTATTTGGGGCACTTAAAAACAGAACAAAAATCCATACATGCTCCCTCTTTCCTGTTCCATTCTCACAACTCAGCCTTGCTGTCAGTAGTTATTATGCAACATCTGTTCTTGAATTAAAAAACAAAACAAACAAAAAAGAAGCAGAATCAGCAACAGAAGACCACAAAACTCAAAAAAGCCCCCATATATTCTTAGGGATAGTTGGTAAAATATATGATTTTTCCTTTATTTTATTTTTAAAAGTCTTTAGGATCCTTCTGGCTAATTGAATTCTGATCGTACTTTCAGTTACAAGTTTTTTAAAAAACTGTAGTAAAATTAGTAAAATGAACTACTTCTTGTCCCTAATACTTCTTAGTACTCTTCTTTTTTTTTTTTCTTTTTTTTTCTTTTTTTTTTTTGTTCTTATTAATTCAATAAGTAATTATTCATGGTAGATCAACATAGGACTTCCAATTATGATTTTGTTCTGCATCTGACAGTGGACTAGTTATGCCTAGTTATAACTTGTAAAAATGTTTTTGAGTAAGGTCTATTTTAGCAGAAGACAAGGGAATGCAGCTTCACTTCTATTTTTGTCGTGATTCTAATATAGGAAACAGCTTTCAAAGCTCCTGCCAGTTGCCCTGAATGTCTGTCTGAAAGTGCTAAACAACAGTCAATCCCAACTGTTCCAGATTTATTTATAACTGACTTCTTAGTTATCAGTCAAGGCTGCAGCATCATACATCCTGCATTCCTGTCTTTGAGATTCACTTACAGTCATGTTAAGCTTGGTAGGTCAAATGTACTTGATTTACTGTGATTCCATATAGGCAGCATCTGCATAGGAGACAGAAGGTTGTTACCAGGAGTCAAAGGGTAAAGTTTGAATGTGTATTATAATTTTTTTCACAGCTTTTGGGTCTGTTTTATACTTACAAAGAGTATGTCTTTTCCAAAGTTAGTATGGAATCATTGACGGAAGTACCACAATAAAATGTCTCCACTGCTGTTTTTCATTAGAAGTTCCTTAGGAACTAAAATTAAGGTTGCTTTTCTTTCTTTTTTACTTTTTCATTTTAAGTTGTTTTGATGCATTATCAGGCATTTCTTTAAAAAATACAGTGAAATTAAAAGACATATTTGAAATTATGCTTGGTGTAATATTTAGTGACATGACTTATTCAGCTGTCAAATATTCATTCAAATGTTTTCTCCCTCCCTTTTTCTAGATATCTTCTCTTCCATGTTGCATTGCTAGTCTGTAAATTCTCTGACATTTTGAATATTATTCCTTCAAATGGAAAATATGTCCAAAAGAAAAAAGACAAATTGAATTATAGAGGAGAGAATGAGTGGGTTTTTGTGTGCTAGCAATCTCAAAGGAGAACAAGAAAAAACGATTGTTGGAATGCAGTGAGAATGATGTGGAGGCTAATCTTTGTTCACACATCAATAAAGCCTGATCTCCAAGGCTTCTCCCACCTACTTGAATGTGCCCCACTGGCAGTAAAATTGAACCCTGCTCTTTCTGAAAATATGTCATCACCTCCAGACAGACTTGAGTGTCCTTTTGATGAATAGCCTTTTTCATTACTCCTCTGTGTCTGTAGGGTCAGACCAGTGGGCAGTGTCTGGACTTACAACAAAGTTCAGTGTTTCTTTGCTTATTTGCTTTGATAAGCATTTAGTTAGAGGTTTGGAGCAGACATCATCAGGAGCTGGTGCCGTGGGTCAGCATAGTCAGCTAAATTTTACACTGGAGCCATTTTACATCATGATACTCTGTTTTCATAGTTACATCCAGGTGATGACCCCTCACAGTCCTGAGTGTATGAATACAGACTTCCATTATCTACTTCTTGGTATAATTTATTGAATTTGTTGGTGCAATATATGAATTCCTTATAGCTGCACTATATTAGGAGCACTGTTGATACTCTTAGGGCTAGGAACAAAAGACTGCAGGAACTATTAGCCATGGCTGATCTGGTCAAGCATGAAATCTGAAAGATTAAAATAAAATATTGCCTACGGTCTAGTGACCTCCCCCACCACTGCCACCCCCCTGAGGGCTTTATCTGGTTAGTTTTGTGAGCAAGCCAGGCCGTATATGTGTAGTCAGTTCTAGCAAGCCTTATTAGTTAATTTATTAGTTGGCATGGTTGACCAGCTTAGGTGCAGTGGCATGTAAGCTGTTTTCAGGACTAGCTGGAGTCCAGAAACATTCCTGCAGCATTCAGCCTGAAGAAAGAAGATTTTCCTGGATTTGGCATTCAGAGCAGGATGGTGTCACCGCAAGTCCACTTATGCACATGACCTCAAATTTAGTGCTGGACCTGATGGACATAAACGGTAGTGTGAAATATGCTGAACAGCAACCTCCAGTATGGTGAATTACACAAGGATTATTTCAGCACGGTGCCAACACTATGATTTTGAACCTTGGGGGATCGCAGATTCATGTGGATGTGTCTACACTATATTTATCTCTATATTATCCAGGTTTTCCTTTTTTCCTGGATCTTCTAGGTTTTTGTTACCCTTACTGACATCACAGAATACACTGTGAGCACGTGTTTGGGAAAGCGATCTGGCTTGCTCAATGGTTGAGTTTTGGTTATTATAATAACAAAACCAAAATAATCTGATGGATCAAAGAGCCCTTACATGATGCATTGGTTGCCAGTGAGTTCAATATTTAGGTTGCTAAGAGAAGAGGGACTGGTGGCACCCAGCTGTTTTGTCACAGAAAGTGTGTATTATGCAAGAGAAGCTGGTAACAGCTGACAATGTGTGTAAGAGATTCCTATTTCTAGTTGTGAGCCTTTGTATTATTGCCTTAACATTTCTTTTTGTCTCTCCTATGCATTGTAAAGCTTAGCACCATGTTTTTATGTTGGTGTCATCCATTGAGGTGATTTTAGCGCTTTGCTTCTGAATAAGGCCTGTTCATTCCCATTGCCTGAAACATCTTTGGATTGCTTCCTCTGGCATCTGTTTGGATATGTTAATAATGGAACTGGCAAAATTATAAATGCCATGTGTTGGTCTTGGGTAAGCAGATGCCCATTTCGTAATGTGTTTACTTGGCGTTCACCACAGAGTTTGGGGAATTAAATGTGGTTTGTGGCTAAGTATTTTTGAGTACCTATGAGATGTTAAAATGAAATATGTACTAAAGAACATTATCAAATGTAGTCATACATTACCATGACACAGTCTATTTCTCTCTGTTAAAATTCAAATAATTCATATTTTATTGAAATAGAAGTTGAAGAGTTTTTTACTTATCTGCTGGTCTGCTGAGTTAAGCAATGCTTATGCTAACTACAGTCCTTCTTTCTTCCTTTTCTTATTAAACAGATGGTGCCAACTGTTTCAAACACATTTTTTAGTTGTTTTTTTTTTTTAACAGATTGCTAGCTTTGAAACAACTTTTCAAAAAATCTTTACTGATTTTTCTTTGTGATAACTGATTTTTCTAGCAATCACTAAAAACTGCACAACATACTTTAAAATTACAAAAATTATGAAGAATGCTTCCTCTGTTCCCTTCCATTTAGGTGGACAGATGTTTGGATAAAGATGAGATTTAGAGTGAGAAAATGAAGCATGGCAGAGCTTGGAGATAGGATGGGTTTGGAATGGGAAGAATGCTTTGGCTTTACTGTTGATTTAGATGTGTGATGCAGCAGTCTGATCCTCTTGTGTTTTCCCTGTTCTTCAGTTAGTTATTCTATTATTTCATAAAAATAAGCACACTTGTCCCTACTGTTCCACACGGGACACTAAGAGTGAACAAGAGCTCATGAAGAAGATGGTGTATGCAAGGTCGCAAAAGTGATTATGAAGAGATTCTCATGCTTTAATTTAAAACAACTTCTAGGACAGGCTGTATGAGCCTTCCTGATGATCTCTAAGGTAATGTTAGATAGGGACACTGTTGTTGGCAGTCTTCTGACTGACCTTGATTTCATGGATGAGGACCTTTCACATGGTTAATTCCATTGCCACTGCAGTGGCAATGGTAGCTTCTGCCAGAGGAGCAAGAATGAATGGTTGCAAGGAGAAGGTATGGAGTCATAGTTCCAATTTCATCAGCCTTATTCACAAGAAGGTATCTGGTTTGTCTGAATATGGCAATCTGTTGTACTGAAACTAATTGCTTTGGCTTAAATGATCTAATACCATACCACCAAAGTCCAGTATATAATATCTAGCCAACTTTTGTATTTTAAAAACTGAAGCCAGAGATCCTATTTGCTAGAATGGAAACTGGTGTTCCTTATCTAGAAATACATTGTATGGCAAATAGCGATGCAAGAGCTTTTTTTAAACTTTGTTTATGTATGTTCCAACACACGTGCACAGTATCAGTTTTTTACCCATTGACATCTGAGGCCATCTATATAATTTGTAGTCCCTGTGTCTTCCCACAGCAGGGCAGCATAATCCCAAATCAATGCAATTCACAAAATGTGTGGTAGCAAAATGCAGTACATACAGTGCTGCACTTCTGTAGCTGTGTAACTTAAGGTTGGTTTTGTATAGAATTTTCTTTTAGGTTTTTGATGACTTTTGTTTAAGCCTCCCTGTGCTAAGCTCTGCACACTATTTTCTGTCTTGTCCTAAATGTTTGAGGATTTTTGGTGGTGTACTGATAAAGATGACTTAAAAATGTTTGTCTTTGAGACTGCTGTGCCAGATATCAAAGAGCAGTCAAGGAGCTTGCTTTATAGGACAATCTCTGGCCTAAAACTATGCCATTTGCAATTTCTTTTTCTAGGGGTAAACAAGAATCTGACGAGGCAAAATATAAAAATATTTTTGAGCAGTCAAGCCTAGGCAGAACAAATCTGATTCTGAAGTAGCTTTGCAGGATTATTCTCTCACAGCTTTCATGTTGCTTTCAACAAATGCTATTTTCTTTCAGAATTGCTAGGTTGCAAGATAATTTTTTAAACTCTAAAGAAGCCACAATTTTTTAGCAAATACTTGTTGACCGTTCTTCAGTCAGCAGCTTCTGATGCCTATGGAGTGACAAGGTCTCTTCAGGAGGGGCTCAGTATCCATAGTCTCCACAGGGTTTGGTAGTAAAGGTGTTTCTGTCAGTCTTACCTAGTTGCTTTGACTACAGTAACCAAGTAAGTAAATAAAGGCTATTTATTATGAGAAGAATATAATAATTGTAGCCAAAACTCTTAATATAGTTTAGATTATTACTGAAAACCTGATTTTGAGAGCCAGTGCACGTTTAGAAAGGATGGATGGTGTAGAATTCAAGAATGAAAACTGAGGTTCTGGATTCTAGTACAAAGTCATAAAGCAGAGTAAATCCAACCCCAGCAGCTTCTGTCTTCCTCATTAGTGTAAACCAAACGATCTTTTGAGAGAAAAATCTTATTTTTCAAAAACCAATGTTTCCCTTTCAGTCTGCTTCCCTCTCTTCTTTATTTGCCTTCCACAGTGTCAGAAAGCTTTTTCCAATGAATACATGACAAATTTGATGTAATGCCCACAATTACTGGATTTGCCCCTTTTCAGAACTGTTTTTTAGATGGAGGGGCGGAGTTGGGAGGGGCAGATGTTGGTCTGCAATTACTGATAGTGGTTCTCAATTATTATTCTCAACTATTATTCTGTAAGAATTGACCTTGCAACACCACATGCTTGATAACGCTCTGTAAAGCATTATCCTAAGTGGAGTAGTCTCTTGTGAGATTTTGTGTAATGGGACCAAATAAAATTATTTTCTGCCTGTAACACAAAAGGAAGGCTGTTGTGCAAATTTAGATCTCTGTCCTATCAAGAACTCTATCTCTCACTTATTTTTGGGGGCTTTTTGTCATGTTCTCAATAAATTGTGGTTGACTTTTAGTCTACAGGACCTTTGTCTGTGTAGACCCTTTTTTTTTTTTTTTTTTTTTTTTTTTTCTTTTCCTCCTTCCTCCAAAGAGTTCAGTGTTCTTAAGATATCTCTGATAGGCTCAAGTACATCCTCAGCAGATTCTTGGCAGTGAACAGTGTCCTGGCATTTCTGGTAGTTCTTTTGTTCAGATAAATAATGTTTTTTAGGATCAACAGCCAAATCACATTGGAAAATATGATGTATGTGTACAACAGACAAATAAAAGACTAACTTTAATGGTTTTTTAAGAAATAACATGGATTTGGGGATAATATGTCATACGGGAAATAAATTCAGTAGCTTTCTATCACACAGGGCTGTGATAATCCTAGAGTACCTTTTCCAGTGCATGTTGCTAATGTGATAAATTTTACTGTCTGACTTGTTATCCACATGAAAATGAAGATTTTACTATTTGGTATCTGAAGATTAATCCAACTCTACAGTTTCTTGTGGCTGCACTTCTAATTTGCTAGAGAAACAACTTGTTTCCTCATTAACGTGCTAGTGCCCAAAGTTTCCAGAAAAAAACAACTGTAAAGACAATCCTGAGTGATGTTTTCAATTTCAGCCTGGATGTGCATCTGTCAACCAGCCTCTTTCATATCCAAATCTATTGGAAAGTGTTTTATAAAATCAGGGGGTTGACGACAATTAACCATGTAATTTCATTTTACAGCATTAGTAAAAAATTACTAGAAGAATCTTGTAGTTGTAACTGTTCAGAAGTTTTTCATAGAGAAGTCAATATGGAAGGTTGTTTTGCTATATTCAAAACTGCCTGACATTCTAAGCTTCCTCTGTTGGACTATGACCTTTTGGGAAGAAGACGGCATGTCTCATAACTCAGTCAGCAGTCTTATGGCCAGTCAAAAGGCCTTGAATTTCCCACAGAAAAAATTCAGGTTTCTAAAAGACCTGATTGATTTGTTGGTAGCAATTAAAGGAGATGTACTTTGGAAGCCCATATCATGGTCTGCAGTCTGTGTATCACTTTTCTATTAAATTGTATCTAATGCTCCTCAGTTTTGCTTTGACTGATGGGCTAGGTAATATGTTACACAAGAAGAGATACTTAGGCCACCTCCATGGTTTCCAGCAAAGCCTGTTTTGAAGTTCACGTGCATCGCATCTGCACCTACTGATAGGTTTTTTTAATAAGCTTCCTGAATATCTGCATTTTTCAGGAGTGTGTCTTGGGTATTCAGTATTCTGTAGTAAGTAACTCACACCAACTTACACGCCAATTGAATATTTTTAATTTATTGGGCAATTAATTTTTAAAAAGCTAGACTTGGTTGTGATCAGAGGTTTTAAATCTTAATGTTCTTAAAGATGATCTCAAAGATAAAGGAGGAGCCATATGAATTTATCTTGTAATAATCAAAGATGAATCTTACAAATCATCAGCTGTCCAATTCAGGGACAGGGTTAAGTTCAAAATTTGAACTGTTTTAGCTCTTACATTGGGAGATGCAGATGATATTTTAAAGAAAGCTTTGTATTTAGTGAAACAGAAGCACATAAAGATTGATGACTGACTTAATGACATTTTCTAAATAAGGGCACTGGTAGGGGGTGCATCTCTTTTTTTGGATGATAAATAAATGTATTAGACTGTGATATGTGGTATACTAAGTGAGTGTATTTGTATATTATCCTGCTTATATCAAACTGAATTACCGAGCAGCTTACACATGGCCTACTCAGGAGGTAAAAATATGGTCCAGCATAGATTCCCAGAGGATTTGTAGCTACTCTGAAATGTTTATATAGGGAAGAAAATATTATATTTAGCTAAAATGAAGTATATTAAATAATTCTATGTAGCTACTGTTGATATTGAAATTTTCCACAGGATAATGGCTAAAGCACTCCTAAGGAGACTGAAAAAAATGTTCCTTCTTCACTACTGTCACTTCATAGTACACGTAAGAAAGAAAATGCTTATAATTCTGATTTGAATGGCTGTCAGTTCACAATATCTAGCTAAATTTTCTTTCAAAGTCAGCTAATGACTAAGACGCCAAAAAAACGTTTAAGATAGCAAAAACAGTGAAAGTGTTACCTGGAATTTGAACGTGTCTAAGTACAGAAAAGGTTTTCCATCCCTTGTCTATAGGAAGTAACCAGACCGCTTTTGTCAAATGGAAGCAGTTAAAGGTTTGTCTCATTCTCATTAACCACTTCTGAAGCCAAGTAGATTTTACTCCCCCTTTGAAATTCTACTGTCATTAAATGTTGTATTTTCTTTTGTTGTGTAAATGGAAATATATTAATTGATCTGTAAGTATTATAGGCTGCAGGATAAAAGCAGTCCTTTGAACAGTGATGCTGAGGACTTGATAATCTTTTCTGTTCTGTTAATAGCTTGTGCTATGTCTTGTTTTGCTAATAATTTATGTAACACTAAATTCTTCTTTCAAATCATTGAAATAAGTTCAAGGGGATGATCAGGGGTGGTGGTGAAGAGAGAGATTCTGTACCAGTACTGCAGTGTATTCACTGTTTCTGAGGGTCATCTGAAAAATAAGATGCTCCCTACTCCCACCCCCTGATCAGTTGTAATAATTTCATGCATTACAAGCTCATGCTCTCTTTATAAGTTCCAATAGGCATTATATTTAAAATATTCCATTTTCTGTTCCTAGAATCACTGCAGTGATGCACACAATTGTACCTTTAACATAATATAAAATCAGTGCAATATCATCTGAATATATACATTAGCAATTTATCAGAGGTAAAAACCCAAATTATACTTATGTTCTCTCAAATCAGAGGTTAGGACTGGCAATGGGAATTCATCAGGTGTTGGAATGAACGATGCTGTGGATGCCTCTGCACAAAGTTGTATGTATGCACCTCTCCAATTTCAAAAGCTAGGAGCAGCTGAGAACTGGTGTCTCTCAGATGTCTCAGTGCTGTGTTTGGCAGTTTTTATCTACTTTATACCATGCAAGTTCTACTTAGTTTTGGGACCTACGATGTATGTGACTACTGATTAGCAGTGGAGGCTGCAGTTTTCATTCAATAAAGTTAAAAATATAATGTTTTAGATTATTTGATAAGTCAAATATATATTTTTTTAAATGTACTACTCTGATCTCCCAGGAAAATGCATAGTCTCACTAACCAGAAAGAACTTTTTTTTTTTTTTTTTTTGAGTGACAGAAATTTGTTCTGTAACTGTGAGTAATCAAGTTTTGGAAAAACCTTCTGTTATTAAAGAAGGTTTTTCAAGCTACATCATATCTATATAGTCAACAAAGACAGGAAACTAGAGCAACTAGAACCTGAAAACAATCCATATGTGAGTGAACATTCAAACCAGTTATTAACTAGCAACCCAGCACAGCAGCAATTGACAAATTGACTACTTAATTAAAAGAAGAAAAGTCAAAACCTAGTACTGAAGCTCTGCGTTCTGTTTTAAGAAATGTCTTACAACTTCAGTTCCTCTCTAGGCACAGTTCGCTCACTGTGAAGTGCAGATTATTTGTCTGCTCACAGGAGAGTTAGAATCATAGAAAATCAGGAAATATGTTGCTGGCTTGGTCTATGTAAATTACACTGGGTAATCTTCTCTTTTTGATGTTCTTTACTTTGAATGAAGTCCCAAGTGTTTTGTGTATCACAGCTCTAGTAAATGCTGTTTCCTTTCTTCTTTAAAAATAAATCTTCGGAAAAACATATAATTTAAAATGAAATATACTGTAAACCCTAACATCAAATTTTATTAATTAAAAATAACTTACTTCAGCTAAAAATTAGCCTAGAGTTTTGGACCTTTACTTTCTTCCCATGAAAATCTTTGTGTTGAATTTATTCTACCTCATGCTGACACTATGCATGAAATAGAAGCTGAAATCAAGCAGACAATTTGTATTTATAGAGAGTGGAATTGGAAATTGCTTTATTTGCAAAGAAGAGTAACACGTTTTGTTCCTAACCTCAAAGATGATCTCTTTTCAGACAGCTGTTCAGAGTAAAACCAGCAGTAGCAGACCTGACCCCCTCCAGATGACGACAATGAGCTGCTCTGCTCAGAGCAGTCACCATTTCATATTGCCCTTAAAAAACAAAATTGGAAAATTAAGTTCTGAATTTAGTTGCTCTTTTGATATTTATTAGTGTAATGCATGTTTTTTTTAATGCAGCTGACCCAGTAAACTTCAAAAAGATAGCTCTTGCCTCATCATAAATTTAGTCTTTGTCAGATATTAATTCATGTGACTACTCTTAGAACTACAATAAGCCAAACTGTATATTATAGCCTTTCTTTTATGTTTTGATGCCCTTAAATTCTGATTTATATCTGCTCTAGATCGTGTTGCAGTCTGAGGTTTTAAAATGGCTGTGACCTTTGAAAGAGGAGACAACCCAATAAATTTGCTGTTGCAATCTTTTACACTAGTGTACAAGTAAAATGCCAGATAAAAAGAGAGGCTTTAGTACACTTGTAGAATATTCTTTTAGTTTAAAAAAAAAAAAAGACAAGACATTTCAATGTTTTATTTTTCAGTACAGGTGGGTAGGAGTATTTTCACTACAGGACAAACTGAGATGGTATATGTATACTGTTAGGGTTTTTTTTTTTCCCCCATAAGCAGTGGAAGTCTTGAAGTAGTTAGTGATGACTAGCAAATTTCTTCTGCTTCTTGACACGTTTTGGAATTGAAGGACTTTATAAATCTTTAGCTGTATATATGGACTACAGCACTATCGAAATGTTGTCCTTTCTATTCAGCACTGAAGTGCAGAGGAAACACTGGGGCACCTCCCCATGTCCCAAAAATAATTTATGTCCTCATGGAGCAAGCAGACATTCTGTGAGGGGGCTGGGTTTTTTTTCCATTTAAATTGAAGATGTGAGGGAAAACTGTCCATAATATTTATGACAGCATAGGATATTTCTAATTTCTCTGTTACTTGTGTTATGGTAAGATCATTAGTAGTAAGAGTTAAATGTTGGTTTCCATTCTTTTGGTAATCTCAGTGATAAGGACTATTTAATGGTAAAATTGGAATTATGAAAATGTGCAATTTATTTTACAGAAACTACTGATACAGAACCTCAGTTTTCATTCAATTCTTCCGTATGATCTGTTTGTTTGCTGACTTTTCTTTATGTATCCTGTCTTCCATTTAACTATGTACTCTTCATTTAATCGCTATTTAGATTCAGGATCCAATTATTTTTCAATGCAGCTGAGGATCTGGAGTACATACCTTTAATTAAAATCAGAGAAAACCTACCCCAAAACCTGTCTTTAATGTGGCATATGGAGAACTTCTTACATACCAGACTACTCAGTCTAGTACTCATGAAAAACACATAAAAATGAATAGGAGTCTCACTGAAGATGCTAAAGTATTCACATTTCTTATACACCTTTTGCTTTTTAGAGAAAGGAATCAGCTGACAGGGTCATACACTGCCATTTAAAATTAGACTGACTAAAAGAAGTTCATCTTTGCAGCCCTGACTAATACATAATTTCACTCTTCTGCACTAGCTAAGTGAGATTACAGCCCTTTCTATTTTGAGGTTTCTTAAGTATTTAAAGCCTTTGATGTTTTTCTAAATCCAGTCATGTCACTGCAGTGCTTAAAAGAAAGTCTCAATTTTTTTTTAACACCTTGGGTTTTTATTTGTCAAAAATTAGTTTCAGTTTTAATAGCTGTTTCGTCTTTGGATTGAGAAATGTGTTTTATTCATGTTCAAAGCATCTTCTAATGAGATTAGTAAGAGTGACTTTGAGCAATGACCCTTTGTTATCACATTAACTGATTTAGAAATTTGGTTCACACTGTTTCTAAATGTTCCTTTGCAGTGGGCTTTTAAGACAAATTTATTTTTAAAAGTTCTAGTAAATACAACTGTAATTCAATTCAAAACTATTTTTTAAAATCCAGAAAAAAATAAAAGAAGTGCTGTTTATATTTAATGAAAAAAAGTCTATTTAAATCTACTTTTTTGAAGTAGCCATGTTACCATCTAAAAATAAACGCAAAGACATGAGACTAGAACATTAATTTTCTTTGCCAGTTTAACTCCATTTTATTTTTATCATAATAACATGAGGTAGATATATATATAAAAATAATTTTATAAGATATCTTAGGCGGATGGTAGATTTTATTGTAATCTTGGAGCCTATAAAAACATCAGAAAAGACACGATCTAAACTTTAAAAAGACAGAATGAAAGAAAATGTGCTTCAAAGGTAGTTAAACTTTTTTCAAGTGTAAATAGTCCTTCCGTTTTGCATATGAAATGAACTACCCAATGTAACTACCCAAAGACTGTTCTGACTTGCTATGCAGTATGTAAAGAGAAGGTCTTTCTCTTCATTGTCTTTGTTCTGCCACCCAACATCAGTGTTCTAAAACTGAAAACACATGATCCTTAGAATATGATTTCTGTATCCGATTTTGCAAGTGGGCTGGATTTTGGGAATTAAGGATTTGAGGTCAATTACATAGGGAATCAACAGATGATATGCAGACCTCTGACATGGATATTAAAGTACTCTTTGGCCTTCTCTTTGACCTCATATTTAATTCTTCATTACAGTTTTCTTCTTTATTTGAAAAGTAGCCCTAAGAGCCACAAATAGGTTATTCTTTCCCTATTCATCATATAACATTTGAATGCCAAAATGCTGGCTTTGTACCAGAAGATGCAGCTTACGGTTGATGTGTTTGGACAGCAATTTATATATTGATGTTCTCAAATGCAAGAACTTAAAGAACTTATTTATTACTTTTAGTATTCACAAGTTGAGTACAAAATAGTAAAATTCAGTTAATATAAAAAGATGGAACTAATTCATGATTAACTGGAATTTCTAAGAAAAACTTCTGATTGAATTCAGTCCACTCTGGACTTCATTAAGTGAGACATCTGCGCAGCTACTCCATTAGCACCGTTCTGAAATATTCCTGTATCACTAAGTAACTAGAGACTGTTCAGACAACCTTAGCACTCGTAACATTAATAATTAATCACTTAAACTGAAAGAAGTGTAAAAATTCTAGTATACCAAACTTCCTTCCTACCTTCTCCCATGGGTTACAAAACACAGTGAATGATTACATTTTACTCCACCAGTCTTTGTCCCTACTGTTGAAGTTGTGCAAGGAAGGTGTTACCAGGTTTAGAAGAATAAAAGGAAGCTCTCTTTTTTTCTTTTTATTTTTTTAAAAACATATTTTATTCATGGATGGTCTGAAATGCAGTCAGTCTTCTAGTGAGCCATTAAAGGCATGAAGTTGGTTCATCTTTAACTCTGAGAAATATTTTGGTCTAGACAAGAAGATAGTCTTCTCTGATAAACTCTACTAGCTATTGCTTGTTAAGTTGAATGTTCTCAGCAAGGCCCATAAGTTTATTTTCTCCCTTGCCTGATAGACTTAATACACATTCTGCCCTAATAAAGGTTCATGAATAGTTCTTTTTAATTGCATTGAGGATGGGCAGAACACATGCATGATGCACTTCTAGGTAAAATGCCAATATGACATCATGTAATGTGTACCAATATGTCAGTTTTTAACAGAAAAGTATGAAAAGATTCTGCAATTTTAAGAAAGGCAGAATAAGCACCTTAATAAGCTTTCCATCTAGCATGTTGTTTTGAAGAGATCACTGAAGCCTTATTACAAAATGTGCTTCAGTAACACAGGAAGGTTCCCATCATTAGAGGAGGTATGCCTATGTTGATATTAATTGAAACAGAATTTTTTCCAGACTGTCTAGGCTGGCAAAAATGCATTTTCCAGACTATAGCTACATTATATGGTAGTTCCAAGTGTATCTTGGATTTCAAGTGACAACCTTGTTTCAAGCTTGTGGGACACAGCATATATGCCAGATTTTCCAGTTTGTTCTCAGCAAGCTTAAGTGAAATTAGACCAACTGGACTAAATTATCCTTTCATATGGAAATTGTCACGGTTTAGATGTCAGAATGGGACATGTACAAAGGGGCTTAGTTCTTGTACTGCTTTCCATAAAATAATGAATCCTTGAGCTCAAGGTTGAGGAAGCTCCTAGGCTGTGCTTCAGAATCTAGGGAAATTAATCTTCTCCTCATCTTCCCTCTGCTATATCCCTTTAAAAGCTGTAGTGACTTTTCTTGTTGTTGCCTTTTTCCAGTGAATTGCCAAGTGCAATGATTATTGTCAGCACTACAGTGATGTGTTGTACCAATAGCTGAGAAGGAGCTGGATTGTTTCTGCTCTGCCAAGAAGCCATATATCTGTGTATATAGAATATTAAGCTGCTGTCAGATACTTTGCTGTTTTCTGGGGCTTCAAATATCTCACCTGTTTTACTTTGTGGAATCTGAATCAGGAGCAGTCCCTTGAGCCCTCAAACTTTAGAATGTCTGGTTAGGTAAGATAGGATCACTGCTGAAGTTTGTCTGCAACACGCCACCACAGCATGCTTCCAAGATTCTGCTGTAGAGGATTAAAATTTTGAAATTGATCAAATCTCTTACTTCTTGGAAAAAAAACATGTGCTTTAAGTCATATGATACCCGTGATGCACAGAGAGGAGAATATGCTGAAGCACATGATCCTGAGGAATTTGAAGCAACTTTCATCATCTGCTAAATAATTCACGTTATTTGTATTAATACATTTTTTTTGTTTTGGAAACTGATCATCTCATTAATTCTACCTCACCTACTGTCTTTAAACATCAATTAAGTTTCTTTTAAACCTAGAGGCCCCTATAACTAACTGAGCATTCTGAATGTTAGAAATCAACTGGCCGCGCAGTAAAGCTTTTTGGGGATTAGGCTCATCTCTCATTGTGTGTAGTAGGAATAGGAATAGAAATATAGAATAGAAAAGGATATAATGCCTAAAGTAGACATTTTTGAGAATCTTTCAGGAAGGAATACTTCTAAAGTTTTCTAAAGTTAGAGTCATACTTAGCATTTAAACACAGCTGACAAAATTAATTACTGTTAATTTACAGATTGGCATGCTGGTTTTTCTTTAAATTATGGCTGAAGTTATTAAAAATGGTGGTTTGTACTGATGCAAAACAGTTATTTTGTTATTAAATTGCATCTAGTGCGAGATAATTCTTTATGCGAGATCAATTTTGGCATGCGTATTTTCCAGTTTCATTTCTTATACTGGAATCTGAGTTCAGAGTGCATCTCCTGCTATGGAGTTCTAATCAAATGTAGTGCATCCATGGAAGCACATACTTGCTTGTATGAACAGGCAAATGCAGCTCTAAACAGTGGTACTGTGAGCAAGAGTCTTCAGTAATAGCAATACCTAGCACTTCCCACTGTTCATGGGAAGGGGCTGCAGCCTGCTGAATTTAATGTTTTTGCATTCCTATGCACTTCCAGAAAATGAGTAAAAATACCTTTAACTTTGGCAGGTACCTTTCTTGTCCCTATCAGCTTCTACATGATCCTCATATTGTCTGAACTTCTGTTATTTACTTATTTTTCACTTCAGTGTAATAATTGTTAATCTTTAGTATCAAAAGTCCTTGAGTAATTGGAATAGATGTGCAATCACCAGGTTTTGAAGTAATGCTGGACATCATGTCATTCTAGTCCAGCCTGCTTTTTTTTCTAGATTCACAGAAGACTGCTGCTGTAAACTGCTTACTTGTCTTTCTTCAGAGGGCCCACGGAGACTCCGCAGCAGGCAGGAGAATGTGTTACAGGCACAGAGGTCTAGAGAAATTAGGAGGTGTTAATTTACTAAACTTCATGGCAGGTGCTAGCCCCAGATTAGAAAACTGTATTCTTACTAACTTGGATTGCCCTTTTAATCTAGGAGCCACAGAAAATAACCAAAGAGATACTTGGTAAATTTTAAGTGGTTTGGGAAATTATGATCATACTGTTTACTGTACCCCCAAATGGCTGTTAACTCCATCTACCACAGATGTAGTAACCTCTTACTGTGACCCAGAAAAACCTGAAAAAGTGTCACAGAAGAAAGATGCATCCCAAGCTGTTGCCCAGATTTTTGCTAAGTAATTAAGCCACAAAAAAAAAAATTCCCAATTTTCATTTTGACTTTATGCTAAAGAAATTCCCAATATTTTGCTGGTTTAAGATTATAAAAGTCTGAAATAAACAAAATTCTATTTTTTTTTAGAGTTCAAATTTTATGGTCTGGTGAGAAGATAAAGCCTAAATGTTTAAATCTATTTAAATATATTGTAAACCATTCTTTTAAAGTATGCATAAATGTACATGTATTCTTTTCCAAGTATCTAGTTTTCTGACTGGGGCATTTTTTAAGGCTGAAAAAAACTGCTAAAGATACTTTAATTTTCAGAAAGTTTTTGCTCTGATTATTGAATATAATCAAAAGGGACAGTATGGAGTGAAGAAGAGATAAGAAGTGCATGGAAAACAAGTGGATGGAAAATACAGTGAAGCTAAAAGTGATAGTGACTGCAAGCTAATTATTTTCATACTCAGCTACTGTAGTTAGTTTTGTAGAATCTCAAGCTCAAATGTTGAAGTGTATTTATATCTTTAGGGGCTTGTTTTAAGATAATTACATCTGCTAGACAGGAAACTGATGTTTTTACTCAAGAAGTATTTAACTTTTTGTTGGTACTGGTATCTTTATTCCAACTCTAGGTATTTGAGTTCCTTGCTTGCTATTTTGCTTTCTTGGTCTTTCTAGATATGTTCTGGGCTATAATTATGTTGTTAACGCAAACTTTTTTTCACCTCTGAAAACAAACCACTGCATAGAATTTAATATTCTTTGAGAAGTCACACAGAACTAGACATAGTAAGGTAAGAGGTAATCTGGTAGATAACTCTACAGAGGAAAACACTTTTTTGGTGTCTATCTTAATTTTTTTTGTAAATCAGAGTTGTGTAGTATTTATCTAAAAAGGATATGGCAAATAGCATTTACTCAATACTCAGTGCAAAATTAGGGTAAGTCACTACTACATTAATAGCAAATAGATTGTGTAAAGGTATATCAAAGGTTGTCATAATTTAAACATGGTGTATCATCATGTAAGCGCTTAGTTTGTGTCAAGAGTCTTAGGCAGAGGAAGTCCCTGCTTAAACTCCAGCTGCCTCTAATTGCTGCAGATTTTCTGAAAAGAGGTAGCCTGTAAGACATGTAAGTGCCAAATTATAGAGGTTAAAACCAATATGTTCACATTCAGTGAGAAAACGGAGTTGTACTGATTATGGAGCAAAAGAGCAATGCATGCCCAATAGAAAGTCCTCTTAACCAGGCAGCTGTATTCAAGTCTAGCAGCCAGTCTTTGCATGGCTTTGCTTAGTGTAGAATGGCCTGTATTAGTTTCACTTCTGAGGCAGCAAAAGCATGGACTGCTTGGGTCAAATCTTCATTCAAATTTAACAACATTAAGGAAAACTGAAGAAAGCTTTCTTGCCAGCTGCATTCAGCACTGAATGCCACACACACTTAGTTTTACTGGCTAATTTAAAATCCCACAATTCTGAATCTCTTGGAGCAATTTTTATTGTACTTTCTTCTTTCTTTCTTTGGAACTGCTTTATTTAAATATAAATAACAGCAGCAAGTCTTTGACTCGTAATAAAACAAAACAAATGCCCTTATTTTTTGCTCATACTTAGTATTTTTAGGTGAGCATTTTTTTCATAGTTAAGTATGTGAGCATAGAAGTCTATTTATCTCTTTATCTGTCCACTTTTTTTACCCTTTCTTCTGATATTTATCTATTGTATATAGTATCCAGAAACTTGGCGCCTCTATTCTAAGGTGATCGTCACTGATACCAGCTGATACCACTGATAAATAGCTCAGATACAGTTGTTGGATAATAAGAACCCCTTTTTCACCAGCCTACATTCTCACTGCTCAACATCATTAAATAATCAAATAAATATACTAATATGCAGCAAACACTTGTGTCCATTCTGAAATCAATACTGTATGAGGATATGATCTATTAGGTGAAATTCATTTATGAAAACAAACTAACTGCCTTAACAGTTATTTGTAATTTGTATATCTCACTTCTTGGGTTTGTTTCCTTTATTTAAAAAAAAATACTTTCTAAATTAATCTGTTCTTTTTCTTTCTTGTGCCTTTTTCCTTTCCAAGGTTATGCTTTTCTGCTGTTCCAGGAAGAAAGCTCGGTACAAGCTCTGATAGATGCCTGTCTGGAAGAAGATGGGAAACTTTACCTGTGTGTGTCAAGTCCCACAATCAAGGATAAACCAGTAAGTGGCTTAGGCCATGACACCTATGCTGCTTGCTAACCCATTTGCTGTTACTCTTTTCAGTTGATAAATAAATAAAGAAATACTTACAATTAATTGACTTGTCCATTTCCTGTTGCTGTCCATGTTGTTACATTGAATTGTCTTTCTGTATCAGCGTAACATGGTTTTAACACTTGCTTCTTTCTGATAAATGCCATGTTCAATTAACTTTTATACTTGGTACTTCTGGTATATCACAGGAGTTATGCATCCTTTTACAATGGTAGCTGTAAAACAATTGGATTATAATTTTCCCCTCTATATTATTTGAAAGAAAACAAAGCCTTATGCAATAAAATTAAGAAACTTAACCCTCCTCCCCCGCCACTCTCCCCCCCCCCCCCCCCCCCCCCCCCCCCCCCCAATTAAAATCCAGATAGCTTCAAATATCCCCTGTACTTCATTAGGTTTCTTAATTGTGTTGTTTGGTTGGTTGGTTTTTTTCCTGCATGAAATAGCTAATCAATTTATAATTTAGGTCTCATTTACCTTATATAAACTGCAGGGTTAAAACAGGTAATGCAGCCAGCTATAGCAGAATAGAAGACATATGGTAACCTGTTTCTAATGTTCACATCTCTAACATTCTTTAATGTTAGTCTCTTTTGTGGCTATGAATACATACAGATTAGATAAAAACTACAGATAAATATGATCAGATAAAAAATGTGCTGCCTTTGAAAAACACTACTTGCTAAAAGCTTGCACAGATAAATGAACAACCCAATATTACAGCACGGTGAATGTGCTTACATGATTTCTAGGATCAATAAGTGGATGGATGAACAGCTTTATCTAAATAACTTCTGAGCAGTTTTTCTTCCTATGTAATCTAAAGATTTCTTATCAACCGTGTTGCTTGCTGCTTAACAGAAGTGAGCATTCACATGTTATAAAAACTCCTTTTGTATCCAAGGACAGAAATTAATTTTATCTCCGCTCATATCAGTGCTTTAAATTGTGTGGATCACTTTATGTGATTTCAGGAAAGCCAGAAGCCCAACTGCAACTGTAATTGCACATACATGGTAAAATGTTCTGAAAGTGTTTTCACAGATTTCATATAATGGCAATTAGGGGCAGGGAATTAATGAGGTAAGAGTTTGCCGTGATGAAATTTAACTCAAGCCTGGCCTCTAGAGGTGATAAATTAATGTCCACCTTCTTTCTAACAGATAAGCTACATTCTTAAATTGTTTTGGTACTTCTACCACAGATTTACTGCTTTTGCTAACTTAAAATTATATTTTTAATTATAGAAAGATTTGGCAGTTGTTTCTTTATTTTAACTGAGTTGTCGAGTTCATCTACTAAAACCAATCCTTAATGCAGGTGCAAATTCGACCTTGGAATCTAAGTGACAGTGACTTCGTGATGGATGGGTCTCAGCCATTGGATCCAAGAAAAACTATCTTTGTTGGAGGAGTTCCACGGCCCCTCCGAGCTGGTGAGTAGAAGGAAAATGTAGGGCATGTAGTAGGGAGCTCCAGATTAAGCAGAAAAGAAGAGAAACGATATACAGTATATGTAAAAGAAATACAGCAGAAAATATAGCCTGTCTTTTCCAAAGATCATAGCTCACTTTCAAATTCCGTGAGTGTCTTCCTGAAGTCTACAAAAATACAAATTGTGAACATTTTTTATCTTGTAAAGAGGTTACTAATTAGTATTTTTCACTGAAATGGTTTTCCTCGAGTTTGCATTATATCCTAGAACTTCGCTGATTTTTCATAATGTATACCATCCTAATCCTAACCCTAACTTGCTGAGTGCAGGCAAGTTCCCCTTGCCTTTGACTAGAAGACAAACTTCTCCCAGCCCCGTTCCAAACCAATTCCAATTGCAGCTCTTTCCCTTTTTCTCAACCCTAACTCTAATTTACCCATGGAGCTATAGACAAGGCCTCTCAGCTGTTGTCCAAAAGAAAGATTTCTCCCAGCACAGGTCTCTTGGTGGCCTCTGTGCTGAAGACCACTTCCAGGCCCACTCCTAATGTAGCTCTTTTTCTCAGTCTTTTTTTCTTCACCCTTAACTTTTTCTTCGCTTTTATTTGCAGAGCCTTAGACAAGACTCCTTATAGCCTGTGGCCAGAGGAAAGATTTAGCCCAGCCCAGATCTCCTGGCAGCCCCCACTTTGTTTTGAACGTCTCTTTTCAGCACTGCTCCCAACTGTAGCTCAACACTCTCATCCTAACCCTTATATTTTTGGTGAGCCAATATCAAGGTCACAAAGCCATTAGCAAGCTGAAACGTTTCTCCTAGCTAGGTCTTTTGGCAGCCCTCACTTCCATTCAGTAGTTCCTCTCCATCCTCATTTCAAGTCAGCTGCATGGTTTTTCTTTTTCATCCTCTCAACTCTAATATTTATTATCCAGGGCTGTGGTAGACAAGGCCCCTCAGTCATTCTCTAGAAGAAAGACTTGCGGATCCGGTTTCCTGACAGCCCTCACTTCCCTTTGGCAGCCACTTTCCAGCCCACTAGAACTGCAGCTCCTTGCTTTCTCTTTCTTCTCATCCTAATTCTTTTGGGAAGCTGAACACAAAGTCCCCCAGCCATTGCTGACAGTAAGATTTCTCTCAGCTGAGGTTTCACTTTCCTCACCATCTTAAAATAAGGGATAATTGTAAGACAGTAATTATGTAAATAGTAACAATTAAACATTACCTTATTTCTCATTACAGCCTTTAGAAAACTGTATGTTATTTGGCCTGTCATAGATTACATTTGAAATGCATTACATTTGAAAACTGATGCCTTTGAGTAGTTAACTTCTCCAAAGCAGACAAATAGTTTCCAGTTTTTCTTGTTTACAACTGTAGAGATCTGATACAGAAGTTTTTCCTAAGATGTCTGAACACTGCATGGTTTCCTTGCCTTGGAATCCTATATATTCTTTGTCTATTGGCAAGAGTAACTTTCTGGAACTACTATTGTAAATGTTTTTAAGCGTTCCTGCGGCTTATTTCATATTGTTACGTTCTGAGATCATTATCCAAATGGTGATTCCAAATCACTAGAAAGCAGAAGAATCTTACTAGTCACTACAATATGCTGGTAATTTTCCCTTACTGTTTGGAGCAAGACCTGGTTTGGTAGAGTGAGTCAAACATTGTGCTTGCTTCCTTTAATGTATAGATTTATACACATTTATACAAACACACATACATACTTAATTTAAAAATTGTCTCTATTCTATATATAATTAACTAGTGAGAATTTGTGGGAACTACAAGGATTTAAATATTTAGTATATCTTTTTCATTTCATCTTGGATAGCTAAATTTTAACTTGCTACTGAAAGTGTTTTCACACATTAGCATAAAAAAAAAATATGGCTGACTTGGCAGAGCCTGCACAGGGCCCAGTGTCTTGCTTTGTGAAGATCTGTCCTTCATCCCTCTAATTTGTTTGTCTATCTGCTTTTACAGAGAACATGGCTTGGTGACCATACATCTTTGCACAGCTTACATGCCTCTTCTCCACTTCCTTCAGCCGCTTTTCCACTTCCTTCAGTTCTTTCCCTTAACTTTCCTCCTGTATGTTTCCTTAGCCACGCACTCAACCTGTCTTATTTTATGAATGCTACTTATAACTTCTTTAGAGTTATTCTTAGTTTGAGAAGAAGCAATAAACCACTTTAAAAGATCCACAATCAAATTAATGTTGTACAAAAATACTAAGTTAAACTGCACCTAAAACGTAGGCTTGCTTTAAGTGTAATAACTTCTGATGTTTCACATAATTTTGTTTCAAATGTAAAACAACTCCTTAATGCTTTTCAACCTTAGTAATTAGGGTAAAATACCAGATTCTAAATATAAGAATATCTCGTAAGTGATCTTATATAAAAAAATAGCATTAACAGACCTGGCTGAAGCTGGGGGAGATCCTGAATACCTAAATACCAGATTTAATTTACAGTATGATAAATTCTAAAACAGTTGACCTGATACCTACTTTAACAATGTAACTGTATTTTTTTTACACCTCAGTCACACCAAGTTTCTTTGTACAGATTCTAGTTTTTACCTTTATATTTTACTATAATTCAGGTAGGTTTGATTCAATCTTTTAAAACCAACATTTGGGTTTGCTGTTTTAGACTTTGGAAGACAAGTACGCTAGGGCAAATAGCACTTTTTTAATGCAACAAATCAAACACAACACTTTTAAATGTTAAATCTATAATATTTAACAATTGACTTCTTGCAGTTGAATTGGCAATGATTATGGACCGTTTATATGGAGGTGTCTGCTATGCTGGCATTGATACAGACCCAGAGTTGAAGTATCCAAAAGGTGCTGGCAGAGTGGCTTTCTCCAATCAGCAGAGCTATATTGCTGCTATCAGTGCTCGCTTTGTCCAGCTCCAACATAATGACATTGATAAACGGGTAAGTAAAATAGCACGGAACAGAATGGTTGTTACTCACAAAACTGTACAGAAATGAAAAACATCCTTATATTAATATTGTGTTGGAGAACACTGTAACCACTGTTCTTCAGATTATATTTGTTAATTATTTAAAAGCTTATTTAAGCAGCTAAAGCAGAGTGGAAAACAAAACCTTAAACATCTTAAATAACTGTTTAACACTAAAACTAGAAAACAGATAGTTGTAAGCTCATTTGTTCTTGGTTTTGTTTTGAATTCTGAAGGTCAAACACTAGAATTTCCCAACTTCTTTCTCCTCCTTTAGATACATGCTTATTATGCATCAACAGCTTTTCATTAGTGGCTACATATATAGCTTCTGGCATTTCTGCTATTATTAGGTCAGCAAGTTATAAGTCCTCAAACTATTTTTCTATGGTGCTGGTATACCTTATGATTTTAACTAAGACAAGGCTGTTCCTAAATAAGTCTTGTCCATTGAATTCTGAAAAATTTTACACAGAGTCAAAGATGATTACTTTTGAAGTCTTAATCACAGTGTTGAACTCTTTGGGATTTATATATCAGCCTTATTTTAAAACTTTGGGTTTTTTCTAAACTTTAGGATAGAGCCACAAACGATGTTAGCTGGTAGCTTTTTCCATCAATCACTATTTTTCCCAGTTGGATGACTGATAATTTAAGTTTACTTAATTTTCTTTTATCTGATTTAAAAATAAGTTTATCTGTGAGTTGGAAGACTTATGAAGTTTCTTAAGCAATCCTTAAATATTAGTTTTTAAATCTAATAGATTGAAATCCCTGAATTGTACAGCACACATTCTTTAAAATATTTCACTAGTAACCAAAAAAAAAGAAAAGGAGTGAAACAGATAATCTATTTCAGACCTTTACAATTCAAGCTTTGGAAATGTGAGTAGGTGGGGACCTAGAGATGTGCTGGACATTGGACCTGTTGTCTTCCAATTTTATTTGAGACAGTGTTGTTTTATTTTACATGATGCTTCTAATTTTAGTGGTAGGGCATCTGATAAGCAAAATGGCAGTTATTTGGGCTTGTTCCAGGCAATACTAGTAGTACACTCTAATTACAAAAAAAAAAAAAAATTAGCAGTTCTAGCTGTTCCATAGGAAAGAAATATAATTCTCTATATAAGCTTTAATTCAAATCAGTAACATTTGTTGAAATGTGATCAGGATGAGCTGAAGTAAAATTCAGCAGAAAGCTTTTTTTTGTGCAATATGTTTCTTGTTTTTCAACTTAATATCTCATTTTGTATTTCTTTAATACTGTATGTATTTAAGCATAGTTACTGGAGTCAAGTTTTGCTTGCAATATACAAATTTTGCCTGACTAGCACTCGTGCAGTTACAGCAAAATTACTTACAATAAAAGTATGTATATTTCAGTTTTTTCTATCTCTTTTAATGTAGCTGACTGTACTTAAACCACTTTAAAATAGCATCATAGAGCCATAAGATCTGCACATGCATAAACTAATGACTTCCCCGGAATGAATAAACACTCAATTTAAACATGTAGGCTTGATTCTTAGGAGCACACAGAGAAGGCGAGAACTCTCATGTCGGCTTCTGTGATAGTAGTATTGCAAGTGCCTAGTCATGCATCAAAATACTGCTGTGTTTGGCACAAGTGCTTTAAAAACAAAAAGAATTCCAGTCCTAAGATGTTTACAACTGAGTGTAAGACAAAAGTCAGCAGCTCTCCAGCCTATTTGTAATTGATGGCAAGGCCATAGTTGGAACAACTATGAAATCTTACTACATTTCTAGAGCTAAAAATCTTTAGATAGTGATTTTTTGCCAGCATAAAGCAGAGTATTCAATACAAATTAACTTAATCTTGATTATTCATCTGTTAGTCTGGTCCTGCATTTTGCAGTTCACAAAAAAAACCAAAGAAAGAAACAAAAGAGAAAACATCTCTGGAAAAAAAACTCTGAAACTCACCAGACCTCTGAAGTTTAGAAATAGAAGTTTATTCTTAATAATTTTTCTTCCTAAATGCTGCTTTGTCACGCCCTACCCCTATAGCAATTATATTCACATTCCTGGAGGTTTCTTAGACAGCAGCAAAATCCTTGGAGATGCTGTTTTTACTATATTTCCATCTTAGTATTTTCACATATCATGTTGAACAGTTACTAAAGCACACTCTTCTTCCTCGAGATTTTCTGACAAGTAAAGTGGTTCGTATGAAAATTTAACTACCAACCTCTTTGAGTTAATCCAGCATCAGTTGAAAACCTTCAGTAGAGTAAAAAGAATTAAAATACTGTTCCTTCTGTTCATATTTAGCAAAACTATGTAATCTTCTTACAGTTATTTCTCTCTTCCCTGGTTCAGGTGGAAGTGAAGCCATATGTGCTGGATGATCAGATGTGTGATGAATGCCAGGGCACTCGCTGTGGTGGAAAATTTGCTCCATTCTTTTGTGCCAATGTTACCTGTTTGCAGTATTACTGTGAATACTGCTGGGCAAGCATACACTCTCGTGCTGGGCGAGAGTTCCACAAACCACTGGTAAAGGAGGGAGGTGACCGGCCCCGCCACGTCCCGTTCCGCTGGAGCTGAACCCCAGGCCTCACCCAGCAACAAGTACTGGAGTAAATAAAATCGAGTGAAAAGAGAGTGCTGCCTCAGGGCTTAGTGTTCTGGAAATCTGTGCATTCGTCCTCGACTTTAATGAAGATATGGGTCTTTTTATTACTATTATTATTATTTACAGTCACATTACTGAACTCAGTGTCCAGTATAATACAAACCGGCAGAGTGTAACTGTACTGATTTTGCACTTTGATTCACACAAACATCTGCTTGGTACCTTAATTTCCTACACAAGACTTGTCACTAGTGACATTATGTAGACTGCCATTCTCATCAGCCTTCACTAGGCTGATGTGTATGTGATGAAGATTTTTTTTATTATAATTATTTTTATTTTTAAACTGGAGCATGCACTTATTTTCAGAAATTTAGACTTGCCCCTAGCAGATGACTTACCAAAGGTAATATTCACAAGTAGGTGGCAGATGTAGCAAAAACTTAAACAGATATTCAGCAATCGTTAGTTTGGGTCATTTAGAGTAGTAGTAACCCTTAAAAAAAATAAGCCTTTAGTTGCTCTCCATTTTGACTTGTAAGGATGATACCTCATAAGCTGGATCAGACTTTTTTTCCTTTTGTTTTGCTGAGGGTTTATTTTTGTTTGTTTTGTTTTGTTTGTTTGGGTTTTTTTGTTAGGTCTTTTAGTGTTATGTAAATGTATGCTGCAATAGCTTTTGCTGCTATTAAAATGGTATTACTAATACCATAATACTCTATTCAGGCTAGGGTATCAATTAAAAAATGAATATGTGATTAAAATAGTGATGGCTGCTGAAAGGAGATCAGTATAGCATACAAAAAAGCTTCCAAGGAAGGTCAATATTTTTTGACTGCATGTTTACTTAATCAGGTTGCTGCATGCAATAAATTTTATATATGTCTAATATAAAACCTGCCCACAATGCACAAATTATGAATCTACGTAGGCTACAAAATACTCAGTAACAAAAAAAAATTGATTACTGACTGGAGGAAGGCATGCCTCAGTAAATGTAATGCTTCTGAAATTAGGATCAGCCCATTACAGAATGACCTATATTACAACAAATATAAAAACTAGCTGTAGGATGTTCTTAAAACAAATTTGTGGATGGTAGATGAAGTACTTTGCGGTGCTCTGTTATATATCGTGCAATTTATTTTATATAGTAAAGTGATTATGTCTAGTACTGTGATCAAACTTAACTGTTAAAGCCTCTGTATCCAACATTAACACATTTTTAACAGTTCATAACAGGTACATAAACAGAAATGAGCTCTTAGTTACAATCTCTCTCCTAATGCTTGCATCATTTACGTAGCTGCAGACCTTGTCCAAAAAACCAAAGAGCTCATGCTAGCGTACATACACTACCGATTAGATAGTCTGTCAAACTAATAAACTAGGCACATTTAAGAAAGTTAGGAAAAAAGCGGTGCTAAAGAAATGTCTGCATATGTAAGTAACATGAGATGTCTGCTCTGTGGATGTGGCGTTATCTCTCTAATCCCTGGATGTATCCTGTGAAGCTTGAATACAATTAAGACCTGCTAACACAGTGGACATTTTTTTAGCATGAACTATGGGGCTGCAGATAGCATATAAATATAAACACACTTGGTATACTAATGATTGTGAGAATGTGTACACTATTTTTTTTTCTTTTTCCTCCTTTGTTTTTGCAGTTCTGGGGACAATCTGACTGGATATGACACCGCATAGTAGATTTAAATGTTCTGGGTTTTGTTTGTTGTGATGTCCTTGCTTGTGTCTAATTTAGTAAGTTGTTTTTCCCAATGTTTAGTTGCAAGTATTGGCTTTGAAAGGACTTTTTTCTGTTTTTGGAAAAAAAAAAAAAAAGAAAAAATAGTTTTTTACTGGTTTAAAATGCTTATTATAATTATCCCTTTTGAAGTTACTTCTGGGCATTTTTGTGATATTGCTTTTCCCAGCCCAGGTGTCTTTTCTGTTGTTTTGGTTTTTTTTTTTTTTCATCTGTACAAGACATTTTGTTATGCACTACTTTTTGTATCTAGACCGTTTTCAACAGTCGGCTGATGATTTTTTTTAAAGAAAAAGGCATGCTTTCTGACTGACATGATCTTTTGCAATACCTCAATTTTGAAATATAGGAAAGAAAATGATATTTTCTAAGTAAGTTTATTCAGAAAAATATATATTAATTTAATTCTGCAAGAAAAATGATTTAACAGATGGGTAACTTTATTTTTTTCATGCTTATTTGAGTTTTTTTGAAAATGAAGAAGTTAGAGCTTTATAACTGTAATATTAAAGATCATAGCTAACCTACAGAAATCTACCTAATTATGTGAAAGAAGTAAACCTTTTTGAAGAAATACCCCTCTTTCATGTAGAAAAAAATACCCCCAGAGAGAGAGAGAGAGAGAGAAGCCAGAAAATGCACAATATAGCATAATGTTGGATTAAATCTAAAACAAAATCAGCATAAAGAACAGGTGTAAACAAAACTCCATTTGGTGCTGAAAGTTGTGAACAGAAGGTGAAAAAATATTTTCCCTTAATTTGTATATTTATAATCAAGTGTGATTATGCACGACTGACCAGAATTGTGAGAGTTCTTCTGTTTGTATTTTTTTAAAGAAAACTTTTTTTAGTTTATTAAATTATGACATGCTCCCTTTTGTTTTGTAAATGAATGTGCCCCTGAGTTGTTAATATGTTATATTAAAAGAGGGTCCTTCAAAAAAAGTTATTTTTTAAAATACAGAGTTCTGAACTGCAACTTGACTAAGAAGCCCCTGGGTACAACAGGTCCTATTGTGGCCTTTTCTGATGTGAGACTTGAACTAGTCGATTTTTTTGAAGGCTAACCTAACCTCGACTATTTGTTGTTATGTGCAATACTGTTTGTACTGTTTGTATAAAAAAAAAGAAAAATGAAAAGAAAAAAGGCATAAATCTTTATTGCAGATTTATTTTCATTGCAGACTTTAGACATTGTGATTCACTAAAATCATTTTTCTACTGTCAAATATGTACCTTTTCTTCATGCTGGTATTTTTTCAATAGTAATGTAGCCTTTGTACTGAGACAAATTTTCATTGTTATTTTTAGAAAGATTTTTTGCTAAGAAAAAAATTAAACATATTTACATATTTTTCATTTTTATTTCATATTTTCTTTAAGGAGTGCTTTCTCAACCATTAATATAGTTGTTTCTGGGAGAGACTTTCATATCTGGTCAATGTCATTAATATTATTTTGTATTTTTACTTGGAATAAATTAATTTTATGATGCTAATTCTTTAAAAGTTTATTTTTTTCATTTTCAGTTATTTTTGAAGCTAAAAATCTTTGTAATATTGTTACTAAAGTGTCTAGTTTTTTGAAATGCAAAGCTTTATGTATTAACTTGCTGATGTGGTTTACAATAGTGTGGCAATGATGAAAATGGTTGGTTATGTAAAGTGATTGGAAAACTGTAACAAAGAATTGGGCAATAAAATGACAGAATGAAGCAGAAAAAATGTGATATTTTGAAAAGCCTTTTCCTTTATCAAAATGATTTAGGGAGATAATAGGGATGTCACAGTACCAGTTCGCTGTCTAGATTTATACACCACCAGTGTTGATGAAATACTATTGCCGTTACAAGGAACTAAATCTAGTGAAACAATGGGTTTTTGACCCTGCCCATTCAGCATAATGCTCCATTATTTTTCTCGTCATTAATTCAATAAACTCTCTTTTCAATAGTTTTAGATTTAACCTCCTAAAGTATATATTCTTCATTGTATTTTGCCACAGTGTTATTTAATTAAACTGACCCTTTCCTGCACAACTTCCTTCCTGCATACGTTTACCAGTGGCAGCATGGAGCAGACTGTAGATACCCACATCATTTTTCAATGGAGTTACCACATAGTGCTGGTAGCTGCCTAGTTAATGCAACATAATGTATGTCCATTTCCTGGTAGCAATGCAGTAACCCATATTGCCACCATGTCTGAACATCTGTTCAGCTTCTTTGTCTTTCTGCGTTCTTCTCTGCCTCTCTTGGGTCTTTGTCCTTTTTTTCTTTGGTATTGACAATATGAAGTGCCAGTATCAAAACACCTTTCACTTCGCCGCCATTTACATCACCTTTGTTTCCCTATGCAGCCAGAAGAAACCCCTTCCTGAAGCCAGTAACTCTGTTCTGGCACCTAAAACAATCCAGACTAAAACTGGTGTTGCGTAAACAGGGCATACAATGACTTTCTCTAGACAAACCAATTACTTCAACAAGTTATTGATGACCTTTTAGACTAACTTATGCTAGAGTGTTAGAGTGGCTCATCCGTAACTTGAGGAAAGAAATGTGTCCAGAGTTGGTCTATTGTGTATCCTCTGTGTGTTCAGTTCTGTAAGTAATGTATAGACTAGATCAAATAGTGAAGTAAAATTTAGACTCAAATTAGGTACTACTGGTTGGAATGTACGCAAATTGCAAACAAAGGAGATTAAGGAATGAAGAGGGAATAAAAAAAAATTCCTGCTAAGTGGTACAAAGTTTATGCTTATACTTCTGCCTACATGCTTGTATTTTATAGCCTGCTAGCAAGGCATGGGCTAAAACAAATTGTATTGCAAATATGCAGTTAGCAAATAACTTTGCTGATTTCACTATCTGTTAGAGTAGTAAAAAAAAAGAAAAAAAAAGGCAAAAAAAAAAAAAGGCGCTTAACTGGGAAAAGCTCCCATGTTAATATTTCAGTATTGTGACATCTCTACTTGCAAGGTATGAGTGAAAGATTAGTCACAGATTTGTAGAAATGTCTCTTTTGTTTAATCTGGCTTGTATGTAGTTGCTTTTATGCTAGTTTGTATGATGTCAGCTAAACCCTTTTTCTTTTCCTTCCTTCCTTTTTTTTTTAAACCAGATGAACTTCTTAATCTCTGCTGCTATAGTGTTCTATCATACCACAGAGTATTTTATATTCGTTAGTAACTACTCTATACCCCAAATGGGTAGCTGGTCAGAAATCATATTGGTCACATAATTCTGACATACTCAAATTTACATGAGAAAAAGTTTAGCAGTAAGTAGACAACCAGGGTGCTAATAAGAGATAATTTTGGCTCTTTTTTTTTTTTTCCCCCCCCTGGATGTAATTCTGTTGGGGTATAAAGTATTAGATATTTGTAATTTTACTGTCAAAATAATGGACATAACTTTTAGAGCATTCACAGCTAAGATCTCTGTACTTGTTTTTCAACTAATTTTAAATGTACTGTATCTTTTATTACATGTTCTCTTAGATTGTTTTTGCTAGTAATTCTAACAAAGCTTCTTCCTTTTTGGCTTGGACTAATGCTTGTATGGAACTGCAGTACTGTGACTAAACATGGAGCTCAATGCTGCTATTGCTTACAACTGCTTAAACTTTGTAGTTTGGACTTTATTTTTTTCTGTAATAACTTATTAAATATAGTTGTATGAAGTACTGATATTTGTCATCCTTTGCACATGCTAAGGAACTCCTGGGATATGCATTATGGGAATGTAAACTAGCTACAAAAACCCCAAATCTTGTATTGGAAAACTGTATGCTAGATAAGGTTAAAGAAATACACACCTTACATGCACACAAACTAGCTTTTCTAGTTATTTTGTAATGCAAGTATATGGTCCACTTATTTTCTCTCTAAATTGGAAAAGTCACCCTTGATAAGGCATTTATTATGCTAAGCCAAAAGTAAATACAAAAATAGATACTAGGGAAATATTTCTAAGAATGTCGTTTTCCCCACCAAATGCAGTATCAGGTGCCTTGAAAAAAGGAACTGTTGAATTACTCTCTCTGAATTTAACAAAAATTGCTGGCTAAATTATATTGCACTTTTTAATTAGCAATTTAACAATGGCTGCAGGCTAGAAATTAGACTGATCAGTTAAAAAAGAAAAAAGCACTACAACGTTAGTTTCTCTAACGTTTTCTATTTTAAGAATAGGAGACAATTAAAGCTCAGCAATATAGCTGTTTGGAACTCTACAGAATACTTCCTTGAAAAAATGTCAGTTCTGCAAGTGAAAACCACAAGAATAGTGCATATTCTGTGTCACTACTTTCTTTCAGTCTCCACATAAATGCAGCTCAAGAACCCTGCTGGAACCATTAGCACTAGAAATTACAGGCTGACTTCAGTGTATGTGTTCTACTTAAACAGGAACTGCCTACGATTACACTAGAAATTTAATGCCCTTTGGAAGCTATATGAAAAGCTGATGAAGTTATGTGTGCCAACTAACTATTGCACATGCTGCTTTAGTGTGCAGAGCCTTGTGGATTGTGTTATGGCATTTTATCCTATTACCATGTGCAATGGCTCATACACATGAAAGAAGAAAGCCTGGATGCCAGAAAACAAACAGAATGCTCAGGCATGGACTTGTTTTCAAAGTGGTAGTGAATAACTGTAACTCTCAGGAGAACGGTCTATTGACTGTTGTTCTTCCAGGAGAAGTGTTTTTACAAGACAGTGGTCTGTATAAGAATTCTACCAGTAAATAAATGTATAAGAACTTGTAGGCTTCTAGTTACTTCAGAGTTAAATTTGAGAAGAGAATTCTTCTTATAAACATCTTGCAATTAATGAGTGTTAAACTGCTTATTTGAGCCTCTCTCTGTACAATGAGTCCATCTGGACACAATCAGTCTGGGTTTAACACCATCCTCTGTTACAGAGGACAATTGTGGGAGGAAGCACAGCCTCTCTGGAACTGCTAATCCCCAATCCTTCCACTACTACATTACTGATAAGCCATGCCACTTGTAAGGTACTGATCCTAACAATTTTCCTTCTCCAGCTGATTGCAGCATTTAACTCAGCCACTGCTTGCATTAGAAAAAAGGTTTCACTAATTTAATTTAAACCAATGCACTTAAGTAAGTACAAAAGGTTGCATGGCCTCTTTTGCTTCTGGTTTGTATGTGTTATTTTTGCTAGGCTTAAACTGAACTAAAATAGCTACCTATGAGGCTATTGAAGCTTGTGTATTAAACCTATTCAGGCACGCTTCTAAGCTAAACATTTTTGTACTCAAGGCACCGAAGCAACATGTCACCCCTCACACAGACCTGCAGAAAAGCCAAAGCTTAGCTCTTAACAGCCATAATCTGCTTTCCTCGTGTTTAGCAAAAGCTAAACAGCATGAGCACAGAGGGAGAATTGCTGCTGTCTTCTCTCCTAGGGATCAACCAGAGAATGAGTTTTAAATCAAGCAACGTATTTAACCTGTTTTCATAAAAATATTAGTAGCTTCTTGCAAAACCCTTATACCACACAGTTCTATTATGACCACAGGACAAAGCTGCAAATACCAGATGCACACACAAACTACACCTCATCAAATTAATACTCTCACTTTCTCCCCAGTGACAAGCATGGTTTTGCAAAGTTTATCTTGGGATGACAAACTGTACCTAAAGCAATTGTAGAAGGAAACGATAGGAGTCCAGAAATCTCTCCCTTTTCCTGTTTTGGAAGGAGAAATAAAATACCAGCAAGTATAAAGTCATACAGCAGGCCCTTGGTAATAGTTAGGTCGGCACTCATGCTGCCTCACTCATAGTGCTACCACACCGCTTTCCAGGGTGGCCATGCCAGCCATTACTCGACTAGCAGGGTAGGCACTTGGGGCTAAATCAGTAAAACCAGGTACCCATTTGCTACTTTTAGGTGCCTGAGTGACATTTATTTGCTACCAGCTTCCTAAAATGCCCCTTAAGCTGCTGCCTAGCATTACTTGCACTTGTGTTTTTTTTCTGAACAGGAATATGTTAAACTGCTTGTGTCTTAATACTCCTGAATTGTTCAGTAACCCAAGATCTACTTACTTAGATTCTCAAGGTATTTACCTGTATTTTTTTTTTTAATCTGCAGGCCTAAACACAGAAAGCACTTGCAAATTATCAGATCAAGTTTCACATGAAGCAGAACAGAGGCGTGTTTCTCCCTCTCTGTCCAATAGCCTGAGTGGTTAAAACACTTGGGCATTTTTTCTTGGTTTTGTTTTTTTTTTTTTCCCAAAAAATTTCCTGCACTATGAAGCAAGGAGTAAACCTTTTCTGCTCATGGTTGTAGCAACTCCTCTAACTATTTTGGTCTCCATCAAGTGAAGAAAAATATTCTCTGGAACAGCATAAGCATTACCACTAAGGCAAATGAAAAAATAATCAAAATGGTTGTTCATAAAATTACATGTAACAAGATAGTGCCCACTGATACACCTTCTTGACTTCCTTTGCCAGCTTCAACATGTACTACAGACCCATTGAAATAAAAGTTCGAAAGAGAGATAGAGCTGATACAACTCATACAGAAAATAATTCTGCAAAATACTGACAAAAATCATGGCAAAGATACAACTCATGATCTCATCTCGTCCTTCCTCCAAGATCTTTGCTTTTCAAAGCTACAAAAAAGGCCTCTGCTCTCATTGACAAACTACACAGCATGGTCTGAGCCAAATAAAACATGACATTCTAAGAGATGGGCAAAATCTTGTTCATAATGTAACTAATCCCTCCAACTGTGCCTTGTGCATATTGTTGCGGAGCCCACATCACAGAATCACAGCATACACATGTGCCAGGAATGTCCTGCTATGCATTCTACCTCTACTTTTCTTATTCTGACTAGACTTGCATGCTATCATTTGGGCTTTCCTCCCATTTCATAAATTGTCCGTTTCTGAATGGATGAAAAGCAATGGTAACATTTCTTTGCAACATTTCCACAAGGTTTAACCTGTCATGGAGCTCTGAGTAATACTGGAATAAGCTGATGTTGCACAATGGGAGGATTCCACCTAAAGCAATCATTTGTAAAGGGAAAAATTCAGAGTAGTTGTAAGTTACTCTAGAAGGCAACTAAATTCTCACTTAAAAAAATAGTGCTAACACGACGTATTTTCTAGGTTGTGGGTGGTTGTTGTTTTCTTCTTCCCTGATCACTACCTGTTGTATAATTTATCACAGCTCAGAACTGGACAGTTTTACTCCTGAACATGTACATTTGCATCCCTTTAGCTACTGCTTGCAATGACAAAAGGAAAATATCAACTGTCAATTAACATACACAAAAGCATTTCCCCCCTCACCTTAAGAACTTGCTACATATGTTACAAAATGTAAATACCTTCAGCCTATGCACCCAACATGTTACCTCTAATAAGCTCCTTACATACTGAACACATTAATGTGCAATCACATGCTAATCAAAATGATATGCAGTATCAAAGGCCAAAATAATGCATAAAGGATGAGGGATAGACTATTGTTCCCACTAATTTGAAGACAGAATTCTGTCTTACAGACCTTAGTGGGATACCACTTCACCAGAAAACGATTCAACTTTCACCCAGTTCCCATGAGCTCCAGCTTTAGACAAAACATAATGTTACTCTGGTTACTTTCTTATGTTACAGTCTATCTAAACATATTCTAGCTTCATTGCTTTCTACCCACAGATGAATGTACTTAATGGAACCTAGAGACCTGCAAGTGCCCACTAGCAAAGGTGAGGTGAGGAGGAATGGGAAAAAAGATTAAGTAGTCCATTTTAATTAATGTTTTATCTAGAAAAAATTCAGTCACTCTGGCAGAAATAAGTAGAGGTATTTGATATACTTTATAACATAAACTCAGATATAGGGCAGAAATCAGAACCAAGGGCTCCTCCCTCCCAAGTGGGTGTCCAAGCCTTTCAATTAGTAAGTCATTCTTTTGCTCTCACCCTCTTAGCCCAGAGAGCCTTGATTTGTTTTATATAAAGTGGAACATTGGAAAGTAAAAGCTTTCCTCCAGCTTCAGGCAGCATAATGCAAGCTAACTCTATTGTCATGAGCATGAAACAGTCTGTGTGATAATCCACCCTGATAAGCAACTAAATCAGCCAATGCTCAAGCACCTTGGGTATCTCTACACCACATTTACTGTACACGTGCCTAACTCAAGGACATGGATTATGCTCCGGCCACCACAAACTGAACAATTAAGACACAGCGATGCTCAAATTCACACCACCTACATAACTCTAAGGATTTGGCTTTGTGACCTTGACCCTTTTTTCCTCTTCTCGGTTGAGATTTTTTTATCAGCTGAAATGTTTACAGTAGGTTCTTATGTTGTTCTGCTCAAAGATGCTAAATACTGATGCTTGACTACAGCAAAAATAATATACTCCAACAAGTACTGAAAAAAAGACCTGCCACACAGGGGAAAATGACAGTAAAGCTTCAAAATGCTGAAGAACCTGCATCCTGTGAGGTAAAATATGAAGCAAGTGATAATGCAAACCACAAACACAAAACCCTACAGAGGACAAAAAAAAGCAAATGCAGAGCTAGAATGTTCTAGCACTTTTCTCTCAAGAGAGTTTAGAGGCAGAGAATTATCATCACTTTACGACCATGTAATGAAAGCACTACCCCCACAGCACATAGGATATAAACATAACAAACTGTTAACAGTCTCTCCCTCTGACTAAAACAAAGTAAAAGTCCACAGTTGTGATTCTGGGACACATTTTCCCAATGATCAGCCAGCAATTTGGTAATGTTTTGTTCTAGAAAAATCCCTAAGGTACCAGGAAATTTCAGTGCTAAAATTCCTTCAGTAATACCACTTCAGTCACTGCCCTGAAAAAAAAGTTTCATACAGACTATATAGCCAGAAGGACACCCCCCCCCCCCAAAAAAAAAAAAACCAACAACTTAGTCATGTGGAGATATGACTTACTGAGTCTGCAAATCTTTACACCGTTACATAACTCAGTAACTCTTGTTTCTAACTCACTGCTGTCTGATGGCTGTTGATAGCTAAGCCTCAGTGAAGCTAGTTGCTGTATGAGACAAAGGACAACAAATGCTAAGATATGTGCAATCCTCTCCACTTGTCAGACTATTCACACAGAACAAACACTAAAAAACACCAAACTTAAATTCAGAACCTTCCTGTGAATCTGGGCTCCATGAGTATAGAGTAAGTGTACAAAGTAAGAGGAAAAGCAGCACAGTGGGAGGGAGTCTCTCCTGCAGTTTAGCTTTTTGTTAACACTATGTGAGACAAAAAAATGACTGTTCACAGAAACCATAGTTCAGTAGGCCTTTGACAGAGCAACTGTAGCCCTGAACTGAAGATGCCTGACAATGCTCTAAAGCAGGACAACAATTTCTGTTTGGAAAAGGATTTTAAGGAACACCATTTCTGTCTTGTTCTTGATTTCTTGTTTCTGAATGACAAATGAGGCCAGATGGGTGACAATAGCCTTTCTGCTGAGGAGTGACACCAGAAATAAGACACCACTACATGAGATTCTCCTTTTGCTCTTTTAAATACTATTCAAACTCATGTCCTCCTAACCTAATTTGAGTAGAATTTAGAACTATCTTTACAGCAGCTTTTCCACCCTGGAAACTGCCTTCACTTGCAGAAGTGATGTCCTCTTGTAATTAAGCTGTATATTATAAGCTGCAGCATTGCCTCTGAGCAAAAGTTTGGGCTAAGCCTGCCTACTTTTGATCTCAATTTCCTAATTTTTATGGATCAATCTCTTCACTTGTGTTTCTGTCAAGTGTGAAGAATTCATAGGGATTGGTTGTGTCAGTTCTTTTTACAAGGGAATTAAGCTACATTCAAAATGCTGCAGGAGCTAATGCAGA
This sequence comes from Chlamydotis macqueenii, assembly GCF_036417535.1. Taxonomy (NCBI): domain Eukaryota; kingdom Metazoa; phylum Chordata; class Aves; order Otidiformes; family Otididae; genus Chlamydotis; species Chlamydotis macqueenii. Next base: position 22,973,717 of record NC_141562.1, read on the forward strand.
GTCAGCAAGCGGCAGTGCCTTTCTATCAGAGACTCCTCTTAAATCATGCTCTGAAGGAGGGATGTAACAGAAATAGCATTAGCCAGAAGTGAACACTTCCTATCAAATACTCAAACTGAATCTTTGCCCAGTTCCTGAGCCAATTCCAAATACACTGTCAGATTAGAAATTTGGGGCAGGGGGGAGGTTGTCCTTTGTTTTGTGGTCCTTGCAGAAACAGGGCTGTGAGAATGACCCGTTGGCCCCAGGAAAGGGATTCACTCTTCTGTAGAGTCCCTCAGCTGCAATATGCAAGTTCTGAAAACTTTGCCCTCTCAGCTTCCTAAAACTCAGGCTGAACAGCTGAGCCAGGGCCCATGTGACTGTAAGTCTGCCCAGCTTCTGCTAAAATGAGTTCTCCCTGGCTATCTCCAGCACACATACTGTTCCCACAGACTGAGCCTATCATCACCAGCTGTACCACCTGCTTGGACTCCTGGGGCCCTTCTACAACTCCTATTACCAAGCCACTTACTTGTTATAGACTCACTCTGGCAGTGGGACAAGGCAATCAGTGAAGCTGTTACTTCTCTCTGCATCTGAAGAACATGATATTCCTTCTGAGACATCAGAAGGTGACTGATAATCACCTCTCTGTCAGTTCCACCTCTCCCAGCCATGCTCTAGACCCTTACACACACCTCTCCTCTGATCATCCTCACTCTTAAGTATGAACAGAAGCCTTACTGCAGAACTGCATAGCTGAGGAAAAGAGAGAGTAATGATCAGGTTGTGCTGTCTGATGCAACCCACAGAGCTACATGCTCCCATTTCTTCTATAGAATCCATGAAAACCTGTCATAAACTGCATCCCACTTCTTGCTGCTTTGCTTGGTGATATTTGGGCTGCACCTGGGAACAGCTGTGGATTTTCTGATGGAGAAGACCTAGCTACAGCTGACAGAACTCCCTACCTACTTGTGGCTTTTCCCACTGCCTGTAGGAAGAGCTGAAGATGTGAAAGTCAGCTAGGATGCAGTGGGCAGGGTGGTGCCCAAGGCTACAAGGTGCTCATCTAGCCAGACCACCTCTAATGGGAAGCTGCCTTCTGTAGTTACAGACAACTGAAAGGCCCAGGCAGTACTGCAGGAGCTTTGGAGCTGCCCGTACCGATCAATCAACGACCCTTGTAATTCCATGTCCCATCTCAGAGAGTTGCCAGTCTCAAATGCTTAAGCAGGAGGCAAAAGACATCTTATTTTGGCAACTGTGGAACAACTTGCCACATAGGAGAATGATGCTCGAATACATCAGAAGTTCCAGGAGATGAGAAAGGGTTTGATGTGTGTGCACAGCAGTGGCCTGTATGGTTCGTGGTCTGAAAAACCTAGCACTGAATAAAATTCTTGTAAAAAACGGCTTGTGTCCCAAAACGTCAATGGTATAGGCAATACCAGTTTTAAAAACAGAAAAGAGTTAAATATATATTTTATGAAACAGCAAGTAAGTTTATCTGATACACTTAGCTGATAAACAGCAAAAGTGCAGCCTCATAGGAAAAGCAAGTCTATTGTTGCTTTTGCCATTCTAACCTATGCCAGGCGGGACAGTCTGCTCTTCAAGGGAAGGGTGTAGTTAAAAGGGAAGGGAAAGGCCTACACTGTAAGGCAGAACTCTGTCCCTATTACAGGTTGATTCTTCCACAGACAGGGTCAAAAAGGCAGATGGCCTGGAGACATTTCCTAGTACAACTGAGTACAAAAAAAAAGATCCAACATATCACTGCGCAGAGGAAAGGAGAAACTCCTTCGTTCATCTAGGTTAGGGTGCAGTAAAGGGAAGGATCCATTAAAAAAAAAAATCAGGACAAGGAATAGGACCATATATTTAAATACATTTCCCTTACCTACAAATGCCCCAAATAGTCCTTCCTCTCCCCGAAGAGTTAAGCCACTATATCTTCTCCTTTACAGCCCTGAACAAAAATATATTTACCTCATGTATAGCATAGAGCTGATGTAGCTGAATGCTTTAGTTCAACTAGTTCAAAGGCACTTACACATTTCTTTCTCAATCCTGGTGCAAAGGCAATTCCATTTCTAACATGTCTCTTGGTTCTTATTCTGTACTGCCCTATTTAGGCTCTGTGAACTCCTGAACTTTGTGAACTAAGCACACAACTTTATAAAAGCTTGTTTAAATTTTTTTTGCCAATTAGCTGGGTTGCACTCTCATGCAACCTAGCTAATGAATACCAGCTTTAGCAATACATATTGCTTAGCCTCTCAAAGTTAACCACAGGGTGTTTATTCCCATCATATTATCTGTCCAATGCATAAATGATAGATCCTCACAGGATGGTAGCTAAAGCAGATCGGCTGCCTGTGCTGACAGAGCAAAGCAGGCTATCACTTTTCTACCCCAAGAGAGTAAAGCAGAAATGCTGCTAAATTTGGAGGAAGACTCCTGGGAGTCAAGATTTGAACAGCCATAGGAGCCAGAAATTCCCCAGTCAATAATGCACTTAAACACAAGCCTGATTGACTGGAATTACTTATATGCTTAAAATTACATACACACTGAAGTAATTGCCAAATTCGGGCCAATGGCTATATTGCACGTATCTGACATGCTAAGCCAAAATACTTCCTACCCCAGTACATATCAACGTTTCTGCTGCTGAACCTGCGCAAAGACCTGTGCCGTTAATATGTAACTGAAGTCCTTGACTGAAAGGCTATGAAGGATCTCATGCTAAGCATTAAACTAGATATTTGTCAACCTGGACATAGATCATACAGGTGTGTTTGCAGCACATCAAAGCCATATGTAATCTGTAAAAAAAAAAAAGGAGCTGGCCAGCAATCCTCTTCAGACTTTCTGGATAGCTGTGTCCATGCTTTCAAAACATACTCTGATGACATCCAGGACAAGCAGATTCCAAATCTAACTCCTGAATGAGAACATGAACCTCAGACTGAAGGGAATTACTCTGGTTTGTTCTCTGTTGAGCCTTTCATCTGCATTTGCTCCTGGCTGATGTAGTGACATCTCATCAAAATGGTTTCCAAGAAGATTGTATGCATCATGTAAGAGTGCCTGTCACATAATTCAGGGCTGAGCAACTGAGCAACACGGCACAGGGAATTAGCCCTTCATTTCTATTTGTGGCCCTTAGAATAGAGAGTTGTTAATTCAGCAGTTCATTTCAGAGAAAAATCTAGTATCTTCCTCTTTACAAATCAGGTGGGTAGGTGAAAATTCAGGGTTGGCAGATCAAGCAGGCAGACTGCAGGCAGAGAGACTGCACGTAGTGTCAGGATGTTCTCTGGCATGATCCTATTTATGAACAACGAACATGAATTCCTCCTTCTGTCAGCAGAGGAGAACTAAATGAAACACAGAGACAGTGTCTGAGGTCACAGCTGCAAATGCCTTTGAAGGTGAAATTGTTGGTGTGGAAAATTTGCCTTAATCATATTTCACTGTAGGATCTAACTGAAAAAATAGAAAAGGATGTAATTAAAAATTAAAGTTCAAAACTGTTCTTGAAAACTCCTACTCAGCTGCTGTATAACCTTGAAGCTGTCAGAACTCTCTGGCTGACTAAAGTTGCCTAAAGCAGCCTCTGCACAGATCCAGAACTGCCCGTCCTCAGAAAGCAGAGTAGATCAGTACATAGCACCTGCATGAACAGTGCCAAAATCTAAAGAGCAAGTGCTCTTGTAGCTCTCCATTGTGCTTTCATTTCATACCACCAAGCCAGAACCTGCACCTTCCACCTTTTCTCACAGTTCATCAGAAGAGTTTCAGTTATATTGACATGTTTATAAAGAAATACAAATAAAATTAGATGACTGTAAGGACACACAGGTGTGAATTCCAAGTGACATTCCCACATGCCAAGAAGGGCAAGATCTCAGATGCGCTGCTGTCCACACCCCTTCCTGTTAGCTAGGTCTAGTGAAGTCGAATTGCTAAATATGAAAGCATTTAACTGCCCTTGACACTGTGCAGGTTCAGGATTCTCCAACTATTTAACACATATCTAACAGCCTATACAGATGCACCTAACTTACTGGATTTATGAGATATTACCTCAATCTATATACACTGTAGGCAAGTGAACAATGAGCCTGCCTTGAGGATTGGGAGCTCTAATGATCTGGTACTATTTATCAAATAATTTCAATTACTAAGAATGCATGTTAGTGAACTAGAAGGTGAATTAGAACAGTCCACCATGATGATACCAACAGACTATCTAAACCTGGGCCACTCCCACGGTAGAAATATTTTCTCTGTTTATAGAGGACATTTTGTTCAGACACAAATCTTCTGAGTGAAAACACAAAAGCTCCTTGTATACCAGAAGTAGGGTGAAGCAAACTGTATATACTCCACTTGTACTTAATATGCTCTTTTATGATTATATCAGTCACTCTGTTAATTAAAATAATTTTAGTGGGACTTTTTTAACTTTTAAAACAAACAAATTAAGAGCCAGAGTAATTTAAGAGTAACTATCTTTGCAGGTGGTCCTCATCACAGCCTGGCACCAAACCAGTGAGAAGGAATTTCTGACTGCATTTATTTTCCATACCTGTGAGATAAGTGCTGACTTACATCAGTGCATGTTCACTTGCTGTGTCTTCTGCTGCTGATCATGGTGAAGAGATTTCCACTCCCTCAATACTTAACCCTCTGTCTCTGCCAGAGTTCTACACATCTTAGCTCTTCATCTAATTACTACAGAATGCAGTCTGACCCTATAAAAAAGTCTAGTTTTTTTTTTTTTTTTAATATTAAGAACGATCAATTGACAGCACTGAGATGTCAGGAACTTCTGGAGAGAAAAAGGTTATAAAATGTAGCCAGACCAGGCATCTCTTAAACAACTCAATTTGCTTCTCTCACTGTGCCCTGAGACCAACTACAACAGCCTTTTTCTGGCAGGGTTTGTACATTGCTTTGCTCTTTATGCTGCCTGGGACTCTCAGGTGCTATTGCGACAATAAAAAACAAAATAAAGGAAGGAATGGAAGATTTATATCATTCTTCAAAGTAAAGCCTATTTTTATTTGTTTGTTTGTTTTACAGCCTAAATATTACTACATTGTCAAGCTCCTCTCCCTCACGGCACTTGATGGTTAGATTTTATAAGTAATCATGAGCATCTGCTTAGGGCAGGGAGTTCTTTAACTTTTACTAAACCTCTCCTGGGCTTTGGGTGCTATTGAAGCATGCAGGTATCAATAAAGGTAATCTGATTTTCAGCCAAATGCAATCTAACCACTCCTCATCCACCTCCTTCAGAAACTACCACAACTGTGCAAGTATTTTGAACATTTATAATGTTTGCAAAAATTCCTAGTCTCCTCCCTTCCAGGACAATATTAATCAGCAGATAGGGAAGAGCAGTAAAAATTCCTCCTTCTCTAAAGGCCTCAAAGTAGAGCAGAGTTTTGTTGGGCCTGGCATTACATAAAGTAGAAAGACAGATTCTGTCCTGAAGTGCTTTCAGTCTAAGCGGGTAAAACAAACACCACATAAAAGGAACAGAAAGACTGAAAATCAGTGACTTGTCTGAGATCATACAACAAGTCAGGAATGCACTGGTCTCACTTTAATAATCAATAAACTCAGCCCTTTTTAAAAAAACTAATCAGTGTGATGATCTGTTTCTGTCTCTGTCTCCACTGTAGAAAACATTTATTGGTGCTTATTAATTTTGACACTTGACAACTCCAAGGACTTAAGAAGCTTTAACTGCTGGTTCTTTCCCATGTTTAAAGAACCAAGGTTAAAAGTCTCATCTCTGTTTGGAGGGGCTGGGTTGGGTAGAGGAGTTATGCTTGTTTCACATTTAACAGGCTCCCTATCCCCCACACTAGATTTTATTACGTTAATGCTTCAAAGACATGGCTATGATGTCCAATAAAGACTACGGCAGCATTCAAACAAGGTTAGAACAATGCTCAGAAGAGCACAATACAAGAGGCTTCTTCTCAGAAACATCCCATTACATACACAGTCATTTTCAACTGAGACTGAATTAGTCAAAACCTATTCAATGTACTTATGCTAATACTACAAATCCCTTTGCACTGCAAATCAGATTGGCAGAAGCAGCAAGAAAAGGCTTGCTTAGACATTAGGAACAATTCACGCATCCAAGCTCACAACAGTTATGACTCAATCTGGCTTGATTTCTGGTAGGCAGATTAAAATGCATTGTTTGTATCAAATAAAGCATGAATAATAGTATCGCCTTTGTCTGCCCCTTGCACTGCACTTCTGATAGAGCAGTAGGAGACAATCCTCCCTACTGGTGGGAGGACTCACAAAGAGACTTTACCTTCAGCTTCCTGCTCAGAAGAGACTTTATGGTTGGGCAAGGCTGGGTTTGGCGATGCAGAAGACTGCTGAAGTAGCTCTCAGATTTTCTTTATCTTGACAAGTCCTAGGTGAGGTCACTGCTGGATTGTTCCTATTCTTCAAGTTGCTCTGATCCAACCACTCTATATGAGAAATTATAACAAAGCATTCTTATTAGCGCATTTGATGAATTACAATCTAAAGGATGCAACTCTGACCCTTGCATTAACTTTTGTGTTTTTCTTTATTCTTAGAAGAAGAGCTAACAAGGCTGATTTCCTCACTGCGGGCCAAACGGCTGCAAGAGTGCGTTATCATTTCTTTGGCCCACTGGGCAGGATGCTGTCATCTTTTTGAAACAACAGATATATTTTTAATTTACACTGAAAAGAAGCTTAATAGAAATTCAAGTGATGTAATTAGGGGGAAACAAATTCCCTTCTGTTTGTTTTGTTTCTGTATCCACTAGACAGTAAAGGGAAAATTTTTGAAGTAACTCTAAGTACCAGGACTTTTTTTGCACGTTAGCCAAAGGAAGTTTTGCTTAACGTGCATAAACGGAACTGTCTGTGATGCAGACACAACTATAGTCTATAGCACATAAAATGACAGACTGTAGAGAGCAGCCTGATATCCTCATACACGCACTGTCACACTCTCTGCTCCTTATGATACTTCAATTTGTGTTTTGCATAGTTTCAGAGCAGAAAGCAGTCCCACAGAGATCCACTCATAGCCTAGTGGGTTGCATGTCTTTCTTTATGCTAAACAGAAGGACCAGCACTGCCATTTCCCCCTAGCTAACTGAACGGTTGCTGTATTCATCGTTTTAGAGACCTGCTTTTCCCAGGCCTTGGATCACTCTGCCCTCCATTCCCCCTCCATACAGGAAGCTGATAATTGTACTATCTATCACCACATAAAACCTCCTCCTGGGACATAAAGACTTAGACTTCCTAGCTTCCAAAGTTTTATTTTAACTGGGTACACCTACTTAATTTATTTCCCTGCTTATGTTTCAGAAACTCAGGTGGCAAGAACACATCATTTAGGCAATGCAGAATGTCTCCAGCAGTAATGCAGCACAAATAGACTACTTTGGAAAACATAATTACTGGGTTGGAGGTTTCAATACATCTCTGAAAACATATTCGCTTATAATTTGAGTCCTGACTATGCTACACCTACTAACACATAGAAAGAGGCACTGATGTGGAACTGCACTTTAGTCTCACTATGATTAACACCTGCCACAGGAGATGTAAATTCCCTAGCAGCTGTGAGCTAGCATTACAGCAGAGTTCAGGTTTTCTGTGGTTTTGGGTTTTCTTTTGTTCTATTGATGAGGAAAAACAAAAAAACATAGGAGACATTGGAGGCAACATTTTTTTCTATTCTTGCTATTTCTCAAACACAAGAGATTTTTTTTTTTCTTTCAGAATTTGCTTTTGAAATTTTAAATGCTAATGGGCAAATTTGTTGGAACAATTTTTGAAGCAACCTCCCTTCCTGTACTTTATGTGCTCAATCAAATTTATACTACCTTAACTACAAACTCTACACCCTGCATCACAAGGTACTTCCTAAAATATAATTCACAGTTTGTGAAACATTTGTTGTAGGCCTGCAGAGAACTGGCTGATTACATGATCCTAACACCTTTTTGCAACTCAGCAACTAACCTGGAGAAATATATGAAAATACCCTCTTTCTTAATATCATGTTTCCAAGCAGGCAATAGCAATTCTACAATAATTTTTATCAGTCATCCATGGGAAGCGATGAGGTAGGACTCAGTATTGCCAACTCCCAAATATTTAGGGGAATGTCTCTTGCTCCCCCCCCACCAGAGTAAAGCTCTCTGCTAAAATCGACAAGTTTACACAATACCCTTGAATTTCCAGCTATAATTCTAGTCCTCATATGGCTAGTTTGGAAACATGATGCCTAACAAACATCTTTGTTGTTTTATGAATTGCTTTAGTTTAAAGCTAATGTCTAATTCTGGTGGAGGTATGGGGTGGGGCATGTAGAAATAGCAAAACTTTGTGTCCATGCTGTTAAAAACCTTACATCCATGCGACAGAACATTATTCTAGTGGATGTCTTAAAGTATTGAGTTGTTCTAGTAATAGACAGATCTTGATGCTTTTCAACTGCGTTAAATTTCTTTAAGTGCTGATATACAAAAAGTATGGCATATAAAGTAAGTATGCATCTGAAATATTTCAGTACACGAGAGATCTACTTCTGTTTTTGTGTCCTTGGCTTCAAATACTCCTAATTAGCAGCTGTCTCCAAACTTTTAATGAATCTGTAACATCATTTAGTTCTGAAGCCACACACTGTTCAGATTGCCTTTCCTATTTTAATACAGGTTAAATTGGGGTTTAACTTTTACTCATCTCCCAAGTTTCTCAGCTGTGAATAAATAAGCTCAGTGATTTGTCTGGTATTTGTTACCCATGCCATGCTGCTAAATTGCTACTACCTGTCCTAACAAGCTCTCTGGGCCAGCTGACAACTGTCTAAAAACAAAATGAAAGGGTAAACAGCAACAAACTCTCCTAAGCTTAATTGGGTGGTGTGAAAAACAGGTTACTTCATCAGCCTTTGTAATTTTCACAGATTAATTAAAGGATAATGTTTGCTGCACGGGAGTTTGTGAGGCAATAAATAGCTTTTGTGGCTGATTAAATGCCAAAGCAAAGCTGATAAAGGCATCTAATAATTGCAAAAGCCATGTAGTGCCTTGAATACATCTCTACCACGGATGTAAGTCTTACTATGTGACAGATCAGCAGCAGATTAACAAAACAGGGAGGAAGTCTCCTTGCCTCTAGAGACCTTGAACAGATAAATAGACAAATTCATAAGGGATGCAACTGAGCCCCAAATCCAGGTTGATCCTCACTTGTCAGGAAACAAGACAAAATGCAGATGAAGACGGTGATTTTGCTGCTTTATAAATACTTCAACAGAACACAAGCCTCCTCCTTGGGCCAAGCACCATCGTTTGACCTGCAGGGCTGCAAAAACCCTAAAAAAACCCCACCAGAATGACCAGTACTCCTTCGGCAGCCGAGTAGCACTGCTGCCACCGGGGAAGAGGACTGCAGCCCAACTCGCCTGGCCTTTGGTGCTGAGGGGGGGTATTTTTTGGGGCTACCCACCGGCGCACCCGGGGCTGGGATGCAATGGCGTGGGGTGGGGGAAAAGGGCCTCCAGGCCGGCCCGCACCGACCGTTGGTCCCTCAGAGGGAGGCGGGGTGCGGAGCCGTCCCGTCCCGCCCCGCCGCTGTCCCTAACGCACCGTACGTTGCCTCACCTGCGCAGGCAGCCGGGCCGGCGCGCGCCCGTCGCCTTCTGGAAGGATCGACGGGGGGGGGGGGGCGGGGCGGGGCGGGGCGGGCTCCGCGTGCTGCCCAATGGAAACCAACGGCCACCAACGGCCGCGCTCGCGCGGGGGCCGCCGCTCCTCCCTGTGAGCCCTGAGGAGGAGAGAGAGAGAGAGACAGGTGCACTCGTAATTTAGGGGCCTTTTCTATTATTATTACTATTATTACTATTGCATTTTGAGTGTGAGGGATGGTGAAGGTATGAAGGCCTCCCTGGCTGTGGCATCCTCGTGGCCAGTATTGGGCTGTGGAGTCCACATGTGAGGGTTGTATTTTCTCTAGGTTTCTGTGCAGATGTAAGAAGCTGCAGGGCCTTTCCAGCCACCTGCTGCTTAAGTTTATTTTGGCTGGCTGTTTTGTTTTCCTGGCTGGTGGTGGTACACTAGGCTTCTGTACTTGAAGCTACTTTTCCTGCTCAAGTGGGAAGCGGATGAAGCGGCACATGAGGCTCCCACAGGTAAGGAATTAAAATGCCTTCCACAGCAGTGCTGTGGTGGCTTTGGTGCCTCCACATCTCTGTTGGAGGCAAAAATACTGTACAGTGGGAACTTGGAGAAATAAACCAAACTGAGCCAGGAAAAACAGGCTGATTGCATCTCATGTCCCTTCTTCCTCCTTCTTCACTTTTCCTGACCCTATACAAGCCCATGTAAACCGTCGTAGTATTTTTTTTCACTCTTCTTGCTTTGTTTGTTGCCTTGCTCTTCGGCTGATAAATAATAGGCACAGCCAAAGAATGATGTAATTTGTAACTGCAAGAACACACAGTTCTGCATGTTACAAACAATAATTAACTACCACTGACTGTGCCAGCCATGAGAAGCCTGAAATGCTGATCACATCTTGCAGATCTTACCAGGGCAGCAAAGAAAGCAGAAATATCAACTTTGAATTGTGCCACGTTGTCCTTTCCAGCTTGCAAATGAACTAATAATTTAAGTGATACGATGCCTAAGAGGGTGAGCATTAAATTAATCATACACAAAGACAAATACTGGTGGGCTGGCATTGACTGTTGGTTTGGTTAGTGTGCATGATGCTTCTCTCTGCAGTCTCTTGAAATACCTTCTCCTGAATATGAGTATGGCCAGTATTTTGACTTTATGCACAGATATGAACTTTGCCTACGTTTTTATAGGTATACAAAGCTTCCAAATGAACAGGAAACAACACCTCAGTGCCTTTAGGTTGGTTGACAAGATTGTTGAGTTTTGTGAGTGATGATACTCGTAAGACAGAGGCCTCAAGGGTGATCAGTTGCAAGTGTCTCAGAAGTGTTTCAAATTTGGACTGAGTGGAGATGTGGGCAGTGTAGAGAAATAGATGAAAATACAGTGCAGCTTTTTCCTAAAGCTACACTTGTTTTGGTAGCACAGAATCAAAAGTCAATTTTGCTCCTAAGTGAAGTAGCCCTTATTCAGAAGAGAGGCAGGAATAAGAGTGCATTGCTTTCTGGGAGTTGATGTCTTTAATGTCTTCCTTGTCCAGCTACAGCAGAGATCATACACAATTCAACTCACTTTCTTCATGCTCTGTTTACTAACTTGCAAAAGCAATTAGATTTTAACATCTGCATTAGTTTTTTCCCTTGGCTTATCATTACGGCTTTCTTCTACTTGAAGTGTATTTCTAGGATGCTAGGCTGTGATTGATAATTAAGTTGCCGTAAGTGCAGCATGAGTCATGCGAATCAGGGTTAGAATATGTAAACGTGTTATGTGAAGAGAACAGTATTTATGCAAAGAGAAATAACACAGAAACAGTAGCAAAAAGCATACCACAGCTAACCACTCAATTCACTTCCTGTCAGTATACTGATAAGTATTCCTGTTTTCTCGATGGAGTATCTAAGCAGCCAGCCTGCATAAACTATGAAATGTAATTACTCTGACATATGGGAAATCTCTGGCAGGCACAGACTTGGCATGGACAGCGCAGCATCACCCTGCAAAGGCCTCTGGAACCGGAGTGTCTGGGAGACATGGCCAGCATGTTCCGATAGCTCAGCTATTTCTGAGCCTCTGACGGAACTGCAGGTTAGTTCAATTTGCCGCGTTCCTGGAACAGCCCTTTGGCAGGACACAGCGTATTTCTCTTCCTTTCTTCTCATTTTTGCACTTTACCCCTCCCTTATTTTCCTGCAGTTTTTGTGCCTGAGTCTGAGTTTATGGGTTTGAAGTTGCTGCTCTCTGGATCAACTTCCTTCCCCCATCTAAAAAAGGAAATTGAGCAGTAAATGTTTTCCTTTAGTATGTGGAATTTTCCTCTTACAACTTAGCAAATCCTGGTCTGAATTTTACTTTAAAAGAAAATATTGTACTGCAGGTCATCATCTGTAAGAGTGTTTGTTTGTTGATTACTTGCTAAATTAAAGACAGATACCCAAGACTGAGTTAGCTATCTACATGACGTAGAGCTAAGAAAATAGCACAGGTTTTGGGCATGTGGGTTTTTTAAGGTTTGGGGGTGGGAAAGGGAAAATAACACCAGATAACACTAGGGAAATCAAACATAGATTTAGGAACTTTGTTAGGTTAAGTACTTTATTTCTTCAGCTATTCCTTTCTTCCATTTAAAGTATTCAAGACTTGGCATAGTTTAGCATTAGAGTTTGTATAGTCTTTCACATATTTATATTTTAAAATGGATTTAAGTGGCAACATTTTAGTCAATATAAATTCAGTGTAGGCCCTCTGTGTAAGCAGCAGAACTACTAATTTTTTCATAGAATCTCAGATTGTTCCATCTGCACAGAAACCTTGGATTCTGAAAACGAGCCTGTCATCCCATTCAGCTATATGTTCCTCGTTTATTTTAATGAGAGGTCAGTGGTGCACCAGTCTTAAGAATTATAGTAGTGTGTGAGGAATGACATGTTCAAAGTGATGATGGTTGAGGGTGGCACTTCATTCAACTGGCATGGCAATTTTAGCACTCAGGCAGCTGACTGGAATGGGCTCCAGTTGGTAAGAGAAAAATCTATCAGAATCAATAGAAATTACAGTCCTTCCCATATTGCAGCTTAAATATTTGTCTGAAAGCTCCAATAGTAGTATTTGAACTTTTTTGATAGTTGTCTTACTTTTTCTTGGAAGTGAGTATAATTTTCAAACCTGAACTTAATGGCTGTTATACTTTTGGTTAATGAGGATATGAACATAATTCCTGACTTTATGAAGGACTGAGCAAGTGTGATGATGGTGGGTATTACATGGGCATAGTGAAAGCACCCTACCCTTATCTGTGGTATTATGACATCTGTGCCTGGAAAGCTCTAGGTAAAAGTTGAACTTAAGGTGGCGCTCTTGTGCAATTAGCTTATGACAACGTGCAGTCCCTCCTTAATCTTGTTTGTTTACTAAGATCAATATTTTGTTTTCTTATTTTGCAAAGTATAATCATAAACCTTTATCACACCTTTTACTGCTCAGAATTCAAACCTACCTCTGAAGATTACTTTTTCTCCCCCCTACTGACTGCTTCTGGTACTAATCATTATAGTATCTGGGTTATCTCACTGTCTCAGTTTTATAAATCCTTTGGAGGTGATATTTCTCCTTAAGCCTTGGCCCTCCTCTGTAAAGTAGTAAAAAGACAAATCTGTTAAACTTGGGTTCCTGACATAAGGTACCAGAGGCCTATTTTTATACTGACTGGTCTGAGAATTAACAAATCATTGTTTCAAGAGTTCAGCTTAAGTGATGGGCCTCCTGGTCTTAACTTCTTCCAACCAGTTGAACAGAGACCTTAATTTTACTGCAATTGCATTTCATGAGATGTACTACACTTTCTTGAAAACTCATTTAAATAAAAAAGTACTCAATTTATTTAAAATAGCTCTACTGATAGGTGAAGCAGATCTTTAAGCATTTGAAATTCTGATGTTCACACATGCTAGCTTGTGCAAATGCAATGCTGGCTGGGTACAACTTAAATGGAGACATAAACTTGCAAGTTTGGATCCCTGTCTCTAAAAGAAGTTCATAAAAATGGCTTAACCTTAGCAAAGGACAACCATTAAGATTTACTCTGTTGTCTTACATATCTATTGCAGTTTAGCATTAAAAAAACAAGATCCCAATGGGCCTAGTACACATACTGGGAAAGACAAAAATCAACCTTCTGAGTCAATGAAAGAGTTGCATTTTTCAATAGAAATAAAAGTGAACTATGAGATGTCTTAGGTTGCCCAATCTAGCCCTTGTCAATACAGGCTTGTTCTCTAGCTTTTGTTCTTGGTCATGGTTTTTTTTTTAATTAAAAAAAAAAAATTACAAGGAACACTTTCTCTTTTTCCTGAAAAGAAGTTCCAGAGCATGGTATATCTCAGCAGGAAGAGCATTTTCTCGTCAGTCAACAAGTCTTTTTAGAATGGGCTACATATCTTAGACCATGTAACTTCATTTTTCTTTTTGAGGTTGTTTGTCTTGGTAATCTTTGTTCAGCTTCACCCATATTTAACTCTTCCTAGTATTTCTGTAGGAAGTAAATTTGTTTTTAAACCCTTTGTTGTGCATTCATTGTGGAGGCAATACAAATAAAAATATGAAGACATGCCATTTTAAGGTCCCAGTAGTATGCCTTACAAATAAATGCTCAGTTGTGTGTAATAAAAAAAAAAACAACAAACCCTCCAAAAAATACCAACAAGAGAGTTCTTTGCAGTAAATGCTGAAAGGATGTGCATTTGCGGAATTCATTGTACATCATCAGGTGCAAGTTTTCAGTATAAAACTTAGTTTATAGAAACATTTGCACTGCAGAAGCACTTTTTTCTCACTCTGAAAAAGGGTAAGTACAATTCATAATTCCGTCTTCGCACAGTTATAAACATCCAAACTTGAACAACTTATTATAGCATTTAAGCAATATTAAAATGCTGAATACAGTGCTGAAACATTTTGCTTTCCTAAGCTATTCCTAACATCTTGATTGCTTTAGGCACATATGCAGTTGTTAATCCTAAGGCAGTAGGAGGGTAACCAACCTCTTACTAACTGCTAAATTTTGGACAATAAAGAAAAGGGAGAGTGCTACAGAAATGGAGATCCTTTCTTACTTCAAGAGGCTAGTGAAGGAAGGCCTTAAAAAAAAAAAAAAAAAACCCCACAAAACTAGTTGAACATAGTATATTTAGCTGCTGATTAAGAAAAGAAGATACAGAGGAGTTTAGCACAGACCTTCTACTTTCTATGTTAAATGAAAGGTACCTTACTGTAAGAAATAGAAGAAAATTAAGTTTTTGTTGTTGTTTATTGCATAAGGCTTATGAGTGGAGAGGATTGAAAGCCAGCTTTGAATCTGTGGATTGCCATTTTGTTTTCTGAGATGTGCTCACTTTTTCAGTACCTTCCCTCCCCCAGTGCCACCAGCATGCCGGCAGAATGCTCTGCTTGTGCATGCACACAGCAGAAGAAAGAAATGTTGTCAGCCCCTTGGGTCACACCCAAAATCACTGTGAAGTTAGAGCTCTTATCCTGCTGCTGTATGGCCTGCACTGGAGCATTTCCCAGGAGTGGAGTGGCATCCCCGTAGTGGAAAGGATAGTTCTGTCAGTCTCATGCAAATAGAGACTTCTGTTATTGGGGAGAATCCTCCATTTCAACTAGGGTTTGATGCTGGTTTTGGCTGCCAGAGTAGCAACTACAGCTTGATTCCTGAACAGCCTTAAAAATAAACAGGGTCACTGAACAGGTACCTCCAAACCTGCTGTAGAGGAGAATACTGAAGATCTAGTGAAGCAACTAGAAAGTAAGGAATCAACTAACAGTTTCTGACACAAATTCAAAGGTCATGTCTTTAAATGGGACACTGAAAGAATTCAGATGAACCATCTCTATAAGAATGCTTATACTCAGAGAGCTGTCCTTGAAGTAACTCACTTAAATGTGATTTTAAAGGTGAATTTATTTTTACTATAAAGCATCTTCCTGCTTGGTTTGGATTAAGAAAAAAATGCTGCTTCCAAGCTTTTTATTACGAAGCAATTTATCACCAGCCACTACTCAGTTATTGCTGTGGTCCTTGAAAGATTTAAAGCTTGCCCTATGCCAAAGCTCTATTTAACACTGCATGCTTAGTTATATTTAACACTACATTATTTGCTATTCGTAAGCAAGTTAATAAAATCTTATATATGTGAATATGTTTTAATCTTGGAAGTTTTCCACAATTCCTAACATGGCTTAAGTTTCCCTACTTCTACTTGAATTAAGACTTAATTAGAAGGATGTACTCATGGCCTTTACAACCTGTAGAACCATGGACAGTAGTAAAGATAGGGATACCACTAATGGCAAGTGTAAAATGATTAGATTTAAAGACAAATGCTTAAGGTAAAACGCAAGCTTTCTACAGACAATGGGCATCTAGTTCAAAGGACTAAAGCAAAACACTGAACTTTAACTAATTTGAGTTAAACTAAATAATGAGTATGCATACCTTGGATCTTCAGTGTTAATTTTGATTTCAGCAAGCTGCAAAAAAACCTCCCAAAACATGAGGCAGCAGGATTAAAAACAAAACCAAACCAAACCCAAACCTGCAATAATAGTCACAACTACATTTGCAGAAAGCAAGCTGCTTCCTGCTGAAGTGGATTCCAAAGATGACATGCATGGAGAAAGGCAGACTTGTCAGACTGAATTCTTAGTTTAGAGTATAGTAGATTTTTCAGAAGGCATGCTTATGCAGGCTTGGTGCATGTTTGCAGAAGAGAGTTTTCCATTTAGTTTCAAGTAGAATTTCAAGACATTTTGAAGTTCAGTTGAAAAGCATCATTATGTATACAGTTTTTTCAAAACAGTTCTTCCAGCCCAGAATGTTGTCACCAGTAAGAGGTACTTAGTTTTCACAAATTAGCAAGCTTTCAATCTGGCACTACATGATTAATTTTGAGGTCTAGCTTTGGTAGCTATTGGTGGTGGTCTGATGCCATTAAATAATGGAGATAGACTAGTAATTTGGTGCAAATTACACACTGTGCATCAAGCCTTGGGCATGCATGGTTCTACTCACTGGTCATGCTTTTTGGAGCCTGCAGTGACTGAACTTGCAGTCAATTCAAGGTTTAGGCTATGTCTTTATTAGCAAGTAATGCACTGCCATAAGGGCAGAGCTGTAAAGCAAAATGTTGGGAACCTGCCTGGCATCCATGCACCATCTTTGATGTTTTTATTTCAGCCTAGTTCTGGTCTGGGCCAGCTGAATACCCATTAAACAGGCTGAGGGCAGTTAGAGGCATTCCAAGAGTGTTGTTCTTGCTTGAGTTTTGCTGTAAGTGAATCCAGTTTGTACACTGAGCAAAAGGCTCTGCTAGCTTGGAAACCATAGAAAAGCTCTTGGTTAAATAAAAATGTTTTTTATGTACTTGGTGTGGTGTCCCTGCTGGTTTCCATTTTGAAAGTGTTAATTTATAAAACCCTTAAGATCTGTCAGTACATATAACAATCTTGAAATAATTATTCTGGGTTCTGCTCCCCTCCATCTTCCAAGTGCCAGAGTCTTTGATGTCATATCCAAGAGAGCCATCACTAAGGAGTATTATGCTTGCATAGCAACCTCAACGTGATACAGAACTGTTTTAGAGCAGTCCTTTGCTGTGTATTTCTTTTCCAACAGAGACCAGTTTTCTACCACTGCAACAAATAACACTCTTGAAGAAAGACACATGCAGTGCTTTATGACTACATAAGAGGTTTCTTTATTCAAATATCTTGCTATTTCTGGGCACTATCACCAGATTACTGTACCAAGTTACCTTAAAGTACCCAGTATTCAAGCATCATAATTTCTACAAACAGAACACCAACCCCTATCTTGTCTCTCTCCTCACTTGGATTATCAGTTGAAAACAAAACAGAAATAGTGTATGTATGAAGGTAGAAATGAACTAATATAATACTAGTAATCCAGTTGTAATTTCCAAAAGCATTAGTTTTTTTTTACCTAGTCAGCTACAGTGAGTCTTTTCTCTACAGAAAGAAATCTAAACGTAGACATACACAACATACAAGTTATATATTCCCAGTTTTGTTTATTTTCATGGAATGCTAATTTAGTTACAATATGGCAGTTCATAACTACTGAAATGTGACATTAATTGATCTCCAATGCTGCAGAACAGTCTTGATTTATATTGTTTTAAAACAATCTTATTTTACATAGTTGAGGTCTCTGGTGGTTTTTTAGCTCTGATGCTTAAGCACACAGCAAGCTACAAACCTTAGGTTTTATATTTATACATATATTCTATGTATTCAGACAACTGCTGTAAGTTATCTATAATTTAATATTTATAAAAAAGTGCATATAGAGGTACATATGCACACCTAGAAACACGCTTTTACTACTGCCTCCCTTTTATAAAAAGCTGCATAACATACAGCCATATTAATCTCACTCACCGCTATTAAATTCCTTTACTATCTTTGTTACACAATTTCAACTATTCAATTCCCTCAAACTGAATGTAGGTATTTCTATGTATATTTTCTCCTAAAGAAAAAAGTCCTCTCTATTCCTTTAAGAAGCTTTAAATCATGCATCAGTTTAGTAAACAGTCACTTTAGCATGGATTTTAGAATCCTAGACAGTGTAAAATCTACTTCTGGAAAATGTCTGTCTGTCTATTTAATTTATTTTTAGTTACAAAAAAATATATAGGATTGAAACATACCGAATACATGCATCTCTCAAAGTGGCTATATTCTAGCCTTACAGATAAATTAAAAAAGTACACCCCTGCTAATAGGATGCAAACATGGCCTCAAATAGGCCATTACCTGTATTTAATATAGCTCATTACATTAAAAAGTTCAAGTCAGCTGTTCTCTCAAGATGGTGTCAAAAAACTGAAGAGCGTAATATATTTATACTCAATATACAAAGGTGGGTGCACATACCTAGTGCCATTCAATTATTCAATACTTTCAAGGCTTCTAGGCTTTGTCTTTGCTGATACAAGTCCTGAAATGATCTGAATGAAGTTTAAGTTGAAAATTGTTTTTTAATACACCATAAAAAGCAAGTTGTGTTTAAAAAAAAGGTACACTGAACAATCTGAAGTACTCACTGAAACAACTGTACAAAACTATTATAGATACAGAAAGAAATAATGGTGGACTTAACTTCAAACAGAAGTAACACTTGTTAACGTATGTAAAAACTTGCTTTGTTTTATTCTTCTACCAAGTAAGAATCTGCAGCCGTTCAGAACAAGTAAAATTCAAACCACCTCACAATGTTTACATTTAAAGTTTTTATACAGTGCAAACGTTTAAGACAGAATAACTCCCCAGTGAAACAGATGACACTACTCAGTGCCAGTCTTTTGAAGATTCTTCTTTCAACAAGTCTATTTACACATTAAGCTAAAGGTTCACTATATATGCTTTGAAGTTTGCTGAATATCAGCAGAGAAATACGTGAACTAGCAGCAGTTGTATTACAAATGTGATGGTTACTTTAATGAATGCATAAAGTTTTCAAGACTGTATTCAGTGTCATACTGTTCTTGATCCCATAGTTCTCCAAGGTTTTCGAGTACTGATTTTATTGATGCTTTCCCAGAAGAGGTAGAGGTATCTGCTTTTTCAGTTTTTCCATCCTTCACAAAAAAACAACCAAAGAACAAACACCACAATTAATATACAGGATAATGTTTTCAGGAATATACTAAATTCTTTGAGTCTTGATGATTCTTTTGGGGAAATATCTCTTCCTGCTGTTTTTCAGAGAGCTGTCTACTATTCATCATTTCAGCTTCAAGCATTTGTCTAAGTTTAACATTTCAAAGCAAAGCTTTTCCCTAAGCTTACTCTATTTTTGGTGGGTATTTGTAAAAATGATTCTTTACCTTGTCAAGAGTGAATAGATCAAGAAGCTGTTCTGTTCCCATGCTCTGTAGGCTTGTGTTTTCTTGGCTGATCACTGTATTTGCAATATTCATTTTGAACTTTTGAAGACCCATGATCTTTTCCTCCAGAGTTCCCCTGGTTATCAGGCGATAAACATTAACAACACGTTTCTGAAAGGGGAAAAAAAAAAAAAGCACACTTAGCTAAAAAAGATCATCTTAGCTATTCAAGGAAACATAGTCTTTTAGTATTCATAATGGACAGTCTGGAAGCAGTTTGCCTTGGAGTTACCCTTTAGTAATTGTGCTCAGTAACATGATGTTAGATGAAAAGAATGAGACTATGCCAGCATGTAGCAGAGACACCTGCAATTGCATCTGTACTCAGAAGTTAAGAGTTACTGCTTTTTACAGCAGTAGAGGGAGGCTAACAGCAGTCACTCTTTCCCTGTCCAGGTATCAGAGGATGACAACTCTGTTGGGCTTCTCTTCAGTTCTTTGTGTCAGCTGCATCTCTTACTCCAGTGAAGGGTGATTCTACCCAGCCTCTCCTCAAGCAGCTCAGGAAGTACAGAAGAGAAGGCATACCAAGTTGGGGATAAGAAAGTACACACTTCAACATCTGGCATATTTGCAAGAAAGCAGCATGAATGAAAGCTTGGTGGAAATCCCCAGACATCACTTTCATTAGATGCTACAACCTTATCCAAGTTCAAAGAAACAGGAGATCAGCAAAGGAAAAATCTTACGGGAAATTAAGAGTTTTTCACCTGCCCAATGCGATGTGCTCGATCCATGGCTTGCAGGTCTCTCATTGGGTTCCAGTCATGTTCCACAAATACTACTGTATCAGCCCCTGTTAAGTTAAGTCCTAATCCACCAACATGGGTGGTGAGCAAAAGAACATCTATAGATGGGTCATTATTAAACCTGCATACAAAAAGAGTTGATGAATTTATGAACCTTAACTGCTTTGAGGCAAACAAAAGAACAATCTTGTACCATATAAATAATATAGTTCATTACAGTCGGCCTCATATTGGTTATGAAGGGATATGCTTACCGTGAAACAATGGAATGCCTCTGACCAGCAGGTATGCTGCCATCTAGTCGTAAGTAAGTAACTGATGGTAACTGAGGTCTGAGAAGGTCATGCTCTACTATATCCAGCATGCTTTTAAGTTGACAGAAGATAAGTACTCTGTGCTGGGCCACAACAGCTTCTGTACCGCTTTCTGAAGATCCACCGTTCCCCAAACCACAGTCTAGCAGCAGCTTAAAGTAAAAGAGCATTAAAGAGTATCATCAAAATGCCATAGATCTCATGTAAATACTGACATTGATGGACTATCAAAAGTATAAATAAGAAACAATAAACTACAGAAGGAAGTCTGTAAATGACAGTCATTTAAATGACATAATGCAAGTTTGGCTTCATTATCAAACTATAAAAAAATTTAAGAGACAGAATAGTAGTTTTCTTCATTTTGTTTTACTTACAACAGAATGTAATTATGTAATGCAATCTAACTTTATCAAGCTATTACTCTCCTGTATAATAAGTAGAAGAAAACTTTCTGTAAAAAGAGGGACAGGAGTAAGAAAGAATAAAATTAAGGTTTGGACAAGGCAGCAAAAATTACATAAACACCATCACCTTGAAGCAAGCTTGTGCTTCCCCTTCCCCCTTGAATTAACAGGGAAGATAGGGCATATGCCTAAAAACCCGTTTCATTTGCTACTTACCTAGTGTTTTAAGATCAGGTTTCATATTGATGAAGTCTTAAACAAAACCTTTTAAACTAACAACAGTAGAGACGTTTAAGAAATTGAAGGCATAACGTGCAATCTACTTACTTGTTTTAAAGCAGACAGCTTAGGTGCATGTTGGATATCTCGAAGGGATGAATTTTGAGCTGCAAGTTGCTCTGTAATTCTTTTGTATTCTGGATGTTGGGTTGTTAACACCAATGCTGGATGGTTGCAAAGCTTCCGTAAGTATTGCAGTGCCTTTAAGTATTTAGGAAATGAAGTTCAAAGAAAGGGTTTGCAACGATATAGTTACAGAAAAAGGATGAACAAAATTGATTATAAGTATGGGGGCCACTCAGTCACATTCCACAATTTTAATTAAAATACATCCTAAAGTTCAAGTTGCACATTTGTATTAATAAAACCTGTATTTCAAACTGTATCCAGTAACTGTCAGGAGGATAATGATCTTGGTTTGTGTTGCAGGAGCAGTGCAAAGACTACTGTTTCCTATACCTGCGTGTGAGTGTGTGATATAGTAGGTGGGTTGGGGAGCTGTGCAGAGCCTTTGAGAGTTATTGTTTCCAAGTAGCCAAGACTTAATCTGCGATTCTGTAAGGCCATAAATTCAGATCTAACCTTGAGGAAAATTTTTTGTTCATATTTTAGAATCTTGATTTTGTAGTGTAACAACTGATGAGATTAAAATTAGTTCCCTCTTGTTTTGAGGTTTTGCACTTTTGGTAATCGGGTTTTAATTGAGAGTAGTATCCAAGATCCACAAAACAGCTGAACAGAATGCTTATTATTATCTATTTTAATGTGTTCTGTTGAGCAGAACACATTAAAAAAAAGACAGTTTTATTATATGACTTAAGACACAAAAAACCCAACAGTTTAAGCATAATAGCTATACATCAACATTCCAGGCAATCTGATCCAAAATCTAAATATTTTACTTAAACATTTGTGGCCATATGATGTAAGTTAACTATTTTGATTTTCATTTTTTATTAAACCCAGAAATAGTTACCAGAAATAAGCGAACTAGGTAGTAAAAATTACTAAATAAATCTGTACCTGAAATACATGACCTGTAGCTTTAAGCTTTGGTTTTTCAGTTTCTTCATTCAGTGAAATTGAAGAGACTGTTTCATCAATATCACATTTGGCACGAGACTTGGCAAAATCTTCATAAAGCTGAACCTGTAGATCAGGCCACAGACAAGAGAATAAATATGTTTTCCCCGACAGAAGTAAGACAGAGTAATTTTTAGAATTTAGTTCTGAGTTAAAGTTCTGAATTATCATAAATCAAGAAAGCTATTTTATATATACCACAACTATTTTATATATACCACAAGATCAACATTAATAATGGAATCTCTTGCAATTTATTATCTTTCAGCATGGAAAGTATTCTTTACAAAAATCTACAGAAGCCTAGATGTTGTTCTGCTAGAACGATTCCAGAAATTAAGCTAAATACTCTATTGCAACTGGACTGAAATTAGTTTTTAAACATGTACTAGAAAAAATTTTTGGTGCTGTGCTCTCAGAAAAATATCAAAGGTGACATCAGATCAACCCGGGAATACAGAAGTGGTTCCTTTGTGGTCTTAACTGTGCTGAAAAATCTAGGCTTCCAGCTACTTTTTAAGCATACCTGTAGAGGACTGAGAATACAGTAATAATCTTGAATAATTTTGGGTGGAAGATCTTGCAGTACATCCTCTTTCATTCTCCTTAGCAGGAATGGCAGAACTTGGCGGTGCAGCGCTTCCATTGCAAGAACCCCTAGTGAAGGCAATTGAAGCAGTATTGTAAGAAGAAAAAAAAAATTTCAAACCATTCAGTGCCTCCCCTCTCCCCAGTCTCATTTAAAGGAAGAAAACAAGAAAACCAAGATTTAGCATTTCATCCTTACCAGCCTCTTGTTCTCGACTGGAGCTTCGGGCATCTCTACTTGCCAGTATTGGTTTGCCATAGCGAGCTGCAAATTGGCGTTCAGTACCCAAAAATCCTGGCATTAGGAAGTCAAACAACGACCACAACTCTAAGACATTGTTCTGAACATAAAAAGAAACATTTGTTATTTTCAAAAGTAATGAATTGTTATAAGTTATCAGAAGCATTTCCATCCATATTTAACACTGCCTATAAAACAGTACAAACTTAACAGTTCAACATACTTTTGAGCTCCTGGAACTTGGTGGCTCTTTCATCAACCTGTGTGTTACAGGAAGACCTGTACATACACTTTAACATATAAATGGACTTTCAACTGTGTCAGATGTCTTAAGCCACACCGAGTTATTCTGGACAACAAAACCCAGGAGACACCAGCAGTCTTAGTCCTGGATGAGACAGATACTCCACAGCCAAGTCATTAGGACAAAGCCCAAAATCTGGAGTTCTCAGATTAGTTTCTTGCTAATTTCACTGGAGGCATAAGGAAACGCTCTCTCCCCTTCCCTGCCTGCTATTTAAGAAGAAATGGGAGAGAAAGTCTCATTACCAACTTTTGAGACTCATTAGTGCCGTGGATCCTGCACCCATTCCCCTATACGTGGGTATACTGAAAGGAAAAAAAATGTAATTTCAAGCATTTAGCAATGAAAGGCTTTTTTTACAGTGTTACTTTGAAGAAGACAACTGTGATACGAAGCACAATAAAATGGACTGCAAAATACATCTCTTTTGCTTATTTTCTACTACTCACCAAACTCCTTAGGAAAAAAGAAAAGCAGTTTACCTGAATTGGTGTCCCAGAAAGAATTATCCTGTAATTGGCAGTCAACTGTTTTACTGCTTTTGACAGCTTTGTTTTTCCATTTTTTATTACATGGCCTTCATCAAGAATACAGTAGTTAAACTTAATATTTCTAGAAAAAAAAAAGAAAAGAGTTAAGTAGCATTTAAAATTCTAAGCTACTAAAAACCTTAGAAAACGAAACAATTCTTACCTGAAGAAATCAATGTCATTTCTCACAACATCATACGAAGCTACTATGAGATTGTGCCTTTTCACCTGGTGTTGTAATCTTAAGAAAAAAAAAAAAGAGGAGATCATAACTAAAGTGTTCCTTACATATGTTATTATTTCAGCCTTTAAAGGTACTATCACAAGTTTTACCATGCCCACAAACTATGCTTCAGTAGTAGTAGTAAAGTGAATTGCAAAATTCTGTGTGTGAAATTTTACTCAACCCAAGTCATAAATGCAAAATACATTACCTTGCTCTCTCAGTAGGAGGTCCTGTATAATGCAAAGGATTGAGATATTCTTTTGAACAGAATTTGCCCACTTCATCCACCCAGTGTCCTGTGAGTGTAGGAGGGCACACCACCAAGGAGGGTAGAGGAACACTGTCCACCAGTTTTGTTCTTGCATATTCCTGAGCCCTTCAAGAATATCAAAACAAGTCTGAAAAAATTGTTTTTCACATAATAGTTGACGTTGGAGAGCAACCTACAGTTAGTTGCCTAGGACTATGTCCAGAATCATAACCTATCCTTGAAGTCTTTAAGATAGAGTGTTATTTGTTTAAGCTTACCTGAGGCAATGATCACCTGCAAGAATGCAAATGGATTGTAAAGTCTTTCCTAAGCCCATGTCATCACAAAGAATTCCATGAAGTTTGTATTTATTAAGAAATGCCAGCCAGTTCACTCCATCCTGAAATCAGAAAATAAAAAGAGGGCCTCAGAAGTAAAAACTGGCTTTTGGAAGCTTTTTTTAAGGTTCAGTTCAAACATCTGTATGTTCTGTCATCCATCACTGCCAAACTATAAGCTTGTTTTCCACCATAAATGCATCTGCTACAGCTCATTCACTCAAAGCAGAGGGGAATAAAAGGATAAAATAAGCGGCCAAACAGTACAATGAGGCCTGGCTTTGCAGTGGTGAGCTGCCACAGTCAGCCTAGGCAAGACACAGCCCATCGGCCATTCCCTGAAAAAAACCAACAGAATCCAGAGAGGGGAAAAAAGAATTTCATTAAAGGAAAACCAGTGTAAATGGCATGCATTACTTAATTTGTTCTTCCTTACCCAAGACTCCAAGATACACATTGCACAGCTAAAAACAAACCAAAAAACCCCCAAAACCCAACACTTGAACAACTCCTACCCTTCCATAAAATTGTATCAGACTGGAACTTACTGCTCTTTTAAAATAAAAGTATAAGCTGTTACCTGCTGGTATTTTCTGAGCTCTGCTTTGATTGGTACTGGAATTTTATAGTTTTCCAGTTTCTTTCCATCCAGTAATTGTTCCAGAAAGTGACGTTCTTTAGCTTTCATTCGGATTAATTCTTCAGACATGTTTGGTGGATCTGGTATACCAGCCTAGGATAATATTTTTGAAGCGGTAATATAAGCGGTGCTTAATTCTCACATAGACAGTAAGAAATAAAACCTCATACTAGCTTAGATGTTTTAAACAAACAGATAGCAAAGATCTGCAATTTTCTCAATTGTATAAATCCAAACTCAGAGCTATACTGGTTCAATTCCTTGAAGATCAACTCAGAGTTGTAGAGTGTAAAAGACAAATTCTGCCTCAAAGGAGACACCGAAAAGCTTGATACAATCACACAGAAGACCGGAAATCCTGGTCATGCTTGTAAGATCTTATGAAGACTGAACTATTCTACCTCTACTCAGAGTTTATCTAGCTGGTAAAGAATCCTTTGAAACCCATTTCCCCTTCGCCACAATCTACCAAAGTTAGATGTATTTTTCTCCTATAGACATCAGTAAAATTAAATCTGAATTGATACTGAAATCCATAAGTTGAATTCAAGCAGTTGGAAACTACTGTGAAAAAGAAAAACCTAAAGCCCTCCAGGTTTGTAGTAGCAGACCTTGGTTTCCTAGGTATTTCCCATACCAGGCCAGAAGCCAAAAGCTGTATCTGGGGACCCAAATACACTCAGACATTCTTACTTGCTAATAATATACAGTAGCAGAAGAGGCACTGATACTTTCCATCATTGCATGTCATCCCAGTTTTCTGGGCCACCTCCACCTTTAGTTAGCTTTACTTCAAACCCAAGTTACTAATCACTTAGGGACAGCTGACGGTTGAGAAGAAAAAACACTGCATGTATTCCATAGCATTGTATTTAGATGCATATGAAGGGCACAGGTGTGAATGGCACAGCAGCATGCCAGAAATTCATTTCTACTTTGATCAGTTTCAACTTTTTCAACATTTCAGTGTAAGCACAGAGAAATGAAGTGCTGCATTTAAGGCAGATTGCTAGTTATCAGATTATAAGGTTCTAACGATAAATTAGAAGTTGAGATAATAAAAGATATTAAACTTTTTTTTTTTCATTAGAAACCCGCAAATGAATTCTGAACTGTGTTCTATTACCATCTGGTGGTGAAAATAAGTTACTTAGAAGCCTTGTAGTGCTTGAAGTGCAATATTAGAAAGAGTCTTGAAGTATGCAAGTTGTAGGAGGAGTGAAAAACTGAAGCAAATCTGTACTGATTAAACACTACTGGATCATAATGTAATATTTTGCCCAAAGCTGTAAGGTGGAGCTTTTTGATTTTAAAAGCTAGGAATAAGCAACTGTACTTATCTCCACACTATTTCTTACTGCTATTTTTCCTTTTAACATCAGTATTGCTTGTTTAATGCATTTCTCTACCACATATACAACACCACATATATGTGAGGAGAGCACATACGTAACCACCCTAGACTTTTGATTCCCAACTAGTAAAAGCAGCATTACGTACAAAATTAATTAATATACACTTTAACTTCATGCATGCAGTTGTTCTTCAACTTCGTTTGAACACAGTTTCTTCAACAGAAGTTTTGCTTTAACATTAATTTAGAAAACTACTAACAGAGGGTCCAATATTACTCATTTTACATTACAAAGGACACATCTTCAGTTATCTGTTATGGACTCAACATCTATAAAACCAGTTACTTACTCAGCACTTAATAAGCCAGCCTTGACTTTGTGGTTGGTGGAAGAGTGGATACAGAAGTTCACATACCCAGTATACTTACAACTTGAGCTTACCTCAAGAGGCATCAGTCTAATTAATGTTGCAAAGCACTGAGTAGCCATAAAACGTACACTGTCTGTCTGATCACTCATTCTACCCAGAACTGGAACCACCAGAAGAACAATGTATGGAATAATACCAACATCTAGCTGCTCCATTACACCTGGATCAGTTATTAAGGAAATAGTTTTTACCAGTTCAGGATTGTCTGACATCGAGATACACCTAGCAGATTTCACACTCAATAGGTAAAAGTCATTAATACATTACATTCAGATGAACAAGATTTCTACTAACAAAGCAACAGGGGGCAAGGGGAGGGAAGTCTGTTAGCCCACTGAATTAGCTCCACCAGAACTTCACTTGATAGATAAAATAACAGCAATGGAAATGAAAGTTTCTTCTATTTCTTGTCTACAGGAGGAAAATAGTTTAACATTTTATTTTATTCCTCCCCCTTTTTTTTTTTCAGGCAACAGTGGTTTTTTCCCCCCAAATTACGCAACTGCAAAGAGGTTTCTGCATTTCTGAATACTCAAGTAAGGATACATGCAAGTGCTTCAATTGCACCTTCTTGTTTGGTGTTGTCATCTATTGCTCCCAACCATGGTAGAACTTTCTCTAGAAAGATATTCATTGTTTCTATGGTAGCTATCTTGCTCATAACACCAACACAACGAGCAGCCATGTGTCTCACTGCAGTGCTGGGATGTTGAAGGCACATATAAAGATGAGGCAAATGCTGTATTAACTGAATAGAAGGTGAGGAAAAATAAGGTTAATATGAATTATAAACAAATTACTGAATTATTTTGAAGTAAACAGTCTTTTAAAGGTACAGTTGCCTCCCAAATAATGCTTGAAATTACTTTTTAATAAGATCTAATTGTTTAGAACCAAAAAATTGTTTCAGAAGAAAAAGTCAAACTTTGAACAAGTATTACTCCCCAATACAGTTAAAATTTAGAGAGTAACAAAATGGCTACAGTTTTAGTCAAAATGCAAATCAAAGAAGCCCTTGATAATTAAGGAAGTGTTTCACATTGGAAGAATACAGTACTAAGTAGTTAGAACTTTTTATTTAAAAAATTAATTATTGCTTAAATACAGATACATAGATTAAATAAATTCCTTCCAATTAGCAAATTTGTCCTAGACTTATTGTGTTTATGTTTAGAAAGACAAATTATCCATGTTGGGAGTCTTATTACCTGTGTGACAAGAAAGACACTCAGAAGGAAATTCACATCTACCCAAGGGGGTACCTGTGTACATACATTACTTTTTTTCAGTCCGCACAAATACGTTTTTGTGTCAGATATCTTAAATGGATGGTCAGATTTTTCCTACTGTGGAAGTTCCTAAGTATTAGCTTTGATAAACCAATTCCACCCTCTTTGATCTTCTGTGAGGTTTGGTTTTTTTTAAAAAAACCTGTATACAGTATTAGGACCCTAAAAACCAATGTACACATTAAGTAAACTCCATATATGTAAAATACATATATAAAAAAATCCTTCCGTGTCATATGCTAAATTAACTCATAATCACTTCAGTATATTATTAAAATAGATAAGAAACAATTCCATATGTTCCATATAAATTTCTCCATCTGCTCAGAATTCTACAGCCATTCCTTATGCTCATCCTTTCCAGACAGAGTTCTGGCCTACTTATTCCTTGCATGGGAGCCTTTTTGTATATTTTTATCATCCTGTTGCCCTTCTCTATGCCTCTTCCCGTGCTACTATATTTATTCTGAAATATAATACTGCAGACAGGCTAGCACTAAAAATCGTATTCAGATGCAGGCATAATGGTGACTTTTTTCTTAACTTTCTGTTGTATTTTTAAGCAGTATTTTACATTCAGTTGATACTTTCAGAGAACTATCCTAACTCCAGGATCTCTCTCCTGAGTAGAAATAGTCAGTTCAGAGCCTGCTACTGTATGTAAGATGTTAAGTCTTTTACACTGAGTGGTGGGTAAAAAGAAATAATTTAAAAAATTAATCAAATCCAGTCTACTTGGAGGTAACAAGTTTCCCATAATTTTTGCATTCCCTGCACAGGGAGACAGACTGTTCTCCACATTTAGGAAATCTGTAATTAGAATAAAGCAGAGGTGAGATGCTGCTTTTAATGTTAACACAATAGCATAAATATTATCATAACTAAAGCTTTGGACACAATCTTATTTTGATATCTCATCCAGAAAAGGGTGGGCCAAGTCTAAATTGTAGGTAGGTGTTTGCTTTTGTGGTTTATTCTACAACCTGCATAAACAAATACAAGTTTAACATCCTATAGGACATGGAAAAAATAGCTTAGAAGTGTGTCCTGGTTCCAGAAGTGTGTTCTGGAACTGGAGCCGTTGGTCCCTCTGACTGGGAGAAACAGCTGGGATAGGTTACTAATTAGCCAACAGCTGGGACAGTTTACCCAAACTGGCCAAAGGGCTGGTCCATCCCATGTGACATTGTGCAAGTGAGGAGGGTGCTGAAGGGAGCCTCCTGCTACTTGGGAGGAAGCTGGGCATCAGGATTTGCTGTGAGCAATTGTACTATATTTGTCTTCCATCTCTGTTTTGTTTTCTTTTGTTATTTCTCTTAATTTTTTTTTTTTTTTTTTTCATCTCAACCCACGAGTTTCACTGCCTTTTCTTTACCAATTCTCCTCCCTGTCCCACTGGAGAGTGGGAGGAGTAAGTGAGACTGCATAGCTTGGTCCTGAGCAGGGCTAAAATACGACAAAGTGTAACAGCTTAACTGCTGAAGACAGAAGGCTGTGTCTTCAGTTTACCAAGACTAGAATACAGGACTTGGAGAAGAGGCAGGCTACCAAGTACAATAAAAACACCATTTGAGCAAAATTAGAAAAACATCTCAAAGGAAGCCTTACAAAACACAGATTTAAAACAGTGGCTATGAACAGACTTAATTGCTTCACACAAAAGCTGCTTTGGAATATGATTACCAGAGGATGTAGCTGAGTATCCATTGAAGCTGCTGTTGTTTCAAAAACCTGTAAAGAATTTACTAGCTCTTGGGCAGGAGCATCTCCTTTTTCCAGTAAGGACTTTCGGTCTGTTAAAAACAGAAAGGGTGTTCAGTTTTAGACTGACATACTGCACCCAGCCTACCAACCCCCCCAGCTTAAATCAGAAGTGTAATTACCAAAATTATTTAGGTGAATGTTGTTCCTTAATGAACCAACCATAGCATCCCAGAGATGTGGCAATCCCGTTGCCATTTCAGCACCAAAATGTTTAGCTATAGTAGATAAGGCAAATTCAGCTCCTCTTCTCTGTACAACATAAGGCTTCTGAGCCTAGAATTAAACAATTTAACAAAGGAGTGAGAACAGACACATTTACGAATTAACAATTATTTTCAAGGAGGCTCCCATTGTTATATAGGCATTCAATTCTGATTGTGTTTATAGCTACTTACAATGCATTTGCTGGTTGTTTTTTTTTTTTAAATACAAGTAAAAAAAGAAAATATTTTAATTTAAATCCTATAAATCTGAAGATACAAATACAACAGTAACAAAAAAATCAGCATATCAAATGTGGAAGTCACATGTGTATCCTAAAGCCAGTCATATTTCAAATACTGTTTTTAATGCTTCAGAGCTTCTACTGTGTATCAAGATGACTGACGTTAACATGTGTAACAGGACACAAACACAGCACAGTTTGTTGAAATCTATTTGCATGGATGTATACTGAGATATTAATATACTGTACTAAATGTAAAATATTTCAAGAGTATTAATTTTCTTAATGACACACTGAAGATTCAAAACATCATCATCAACTAACTAAGGCTGCTTGCAGCACAAAATTTTACATCAAACTCAGTTTTCTCATGAAAAGATCCTGGACATCCCTATTATAATGCTATCAACTCTAGTGAATTCACAGTAATGGAAGGGAGGGGTGGATGTGCAAGTTGCACGTGCAAGTTTTTGAAATTTACCTCATCAAGTTCTGTAGGAATGGTTCCGCTACTGCCAGTGGGGAGATCTGCAACTGGGGCTTTTGGAGCTTTTGGAGTAGGACCTCGCCGACTTGTGATGGCAAAAGCAGCTTTCTGATGTCTGTACAGTGTAATTATTCCCCTGTGCTTAGTAACTGTATGATGCATCCCATCTTTATCAGAGTTGGGCCCTACATGACAAGAGAGAATAGCTGACAACAATTTAAGCTGTGATTTAAAATGTAGGTGAAAGTGATAGCTAACCTACAAGTCATCTGCAGATCTCAACATCCTTTAAAAAAAAAAAATTGTCATCATCCTCAAGGATGGAAAAATTTAAGTACAAAGTAGAGTTACTCTGTTAAAGAGCACATTTGTACAAACTTGGCAAGAAAATCTAAATATGCAAACAGCCACAAGTTCTTATTCAGCACAAAATACAGGTAACAAAATTTTAGTCAAATATAAAAAATTGGCACAAGTTTGTTGTTTTTGTGTTTTTTTTTTAAATATAAAAACCACAATACGTTCTAAAGTTTAAACAAACTTATTTTCTGTTTCCTTTACAAACAGTTCAAGACTTACTATCATGATACAACAGCAGATGTATCATCAGTATCTTTGGATTTGTTGATGTTTCTATTTATGCTAACCAGCTTAATTTTCAGTCAGATATGCATATTATTCTACTCTGAGAAGAAGGACACATTCATTAAGAAAAACTGAAACGTATAATGGTCAAACTTTAAAGCAGGTTAGAATCTTTAAGAGTACGGAGGTCTTAATTTGTGTTGTTCATACAATCCATAACATCGTATGCAAGGGAGTGTCATTTAAAGAAAATCCACGATCACTGCGTGCACAGGATCATTTGTTTATTTTGAACACTGTCCTCATCTTTTGTTATCTTGCTATTAGCTTATGGAACATAACACAAGTCAGACTCTTTTCTAACACGCTACTCTAATTTCCATACTGATTCAACTTCAATGAAAAGCTTCGTAACACATGTAATGGAAAGGTGGTCATAAGTGGATAATAACTGAACAACAATAAATAACTGAAAATTGGAACAAAGGTCTTTTATATATAAAGTTTCTGAAAACCAGATACATCATTAGTTGCACACAGTGTGTAGTTTAAGATATCTAAATGAAATAATTTACTAATAAATGAAGACTTAGTTGCTGGCATTCTAAAAACACTGAAAACAAGACTTACTTAAATGCTCATTTTAACAGTTCAGAGATAAGCAGATATATTTTAAGAATCCTGTCAGTCTTAGATACCATACCTTTTGAGTTTTCATGGCTACTCTGAGGCTGCGCAGGACATGCCGCTAGTGGGGTCAGATGTGGATCCACACATAGAGAGTTGCAGAGATTTTTTATAATCTTTGAGTTGGGACAAGGAGATCTTGTTGTACACTGCTGAAGTAACTTTGCTATACATGAAGCCACATAGTTTTGGACAAGTGTATTCTCCTCTTTTTTGATAGCTTCCATTAAGGGTTTTATAACAGGATTTAGTTTTTCTGGAAGTTGCTGCAAGTTCACAACTGCACATGCAGTAAATGTGTGGACTCGCAGATGCAACACTTGCCATTCTTGATTTGTTTCTGTAACAGTCATTTGGACTTGTTGTCGTTTACTGTCCAACTGTTGTAGAATTTTAGGATTCAAAGTAAAAGATGATGTCACTTCATTGAAAACAGAAGTAACCTAATAAAAAGGAAGAAAGAGTTACAAATCTGTTTCATTTACTGTAAAACGGGATATCCTCTGAAAACTGTGCTTTTCATGGCAGAACACGAGTCGCTTCACCAGGTATTACCATCTCTGTTTTTCCAGCAAAGAGTAGGAAATGCTCCAAAATGCAGTTTCTGGAATGTTGAAGGGGAAATGTTGAATGCTCAAGGGGAAAAAGTCAGGAATATTATGAACATTTCAAGTCTAGATTCCCAAAACTAAGAGGAGTTTACATCCTTCTCCAACTTTAGGTTGTCCTATATCCGCCAGATATATACAGACATTCTAGCAATATGTAAGCACATGACACATAAGCAAAAGAAAACATGCTATGAATACGAGAGGTCAGAAAGGATGTGCAAGGTCCTGTTCATGAAAAAGCTGTTTCTAAGCTGATTTTATTTTGAGAAAGGAAAAAGTCAGCACAACACGGCAGTTGCAGGACTTGCCATATCACAGTCACAATTGGCTGATTACTGTTGCTTAAATCTTTCACAGGAAAAAGATTAAAAGCAATGTGGAGTGATTATTCTACTGATAGGACAGTTAGGCTCCTAAGTACAGGAAAGATGACAGCTGTTGAGAGGGTTAGTCTGAGGAGGTTTTTTTTTTTTTTGTTGGCTTTTGCTTTTTACTTTTAAATGTTCAGGTCAAGTCTTTCAACTATCAGACTTGTACTACTTCATTCTGTAGATACCTGAAGTTCTACTCCACATAACCTTGATGACTGGAATGACCGAACGATGCAAAAAAATATGAATAGCAAAGAGGAGCGCAGGGCTTTTACACCTAATGCATGAAGACCCATACTACAATGCAGTGTAGGTTTGGTGTCTGTACTTCAAGAAAACTTGAAGAGTTTAAAAGGGTGCGGAAGACAGACAGAGGAAATAGCAAATAGTTATGGAATGAGTCTTCTAATCCACAATGGATATCTTTTGAAAAAGACATGCATTGGTCAAGCAGCTCTATTACTAGACTCAAGAGTAAACAGTTGAGGTATATGAAAACTCCTGTATTTCACAGAGTATAAGCTCACATGATTCTGCCTGGCTTTACCTTGGGAATTTATTCGGTTTAGATGATAGTCAGAATCAGATTGGCTGCCAAAATTCCCTCAGCCCATATACACAATTATCTATCACTTTAAAGATACACTGAGATTTCCAAGTTAAGCTACTGCATATAACTATGTAATACTACCACCTGAGAATTTCAAGATCCATCATGCTACAGTCACAATGGCCGTAATTGTGCAAACTTAAACCTTCTCTTACTCTTATTCTTACCCTTATCCTCAGCATCCCAGTTGCATATACAAACACATCCAGAATCCTCTCTTGCTCCAAGCTGCACCACATCCATCAGCATCCTCCCAAATCTACATACTCCTCCCACCAGAGTCCCCTTTTATTTTGCAGGCTCTCAAATGCACAAGTTCTTCCTTTACATCCTACCTCATCTGTCCATAATAATTTTCCTCTCTGCTTAAGAAGCCAGTTTGGGGTTGGAGGAAAAAAATCTTTTCATTTATTGCCCCAACATTATCAGCTCTATTTTTACTTACAGAGCTTTTCATGTCAAGAGTTACCTTTTATTACCACATCTAACACTGATAATTTTCAGATTAAAAAAAGATAAAGCAATTGAACAGTTAGGAAAAAAAACCACTTTAAAAACACATGCTTGGGAGGTGGGGGAGGAAGTTCTAGAATTTACAGTTTATTTACTACTCTTTTGACTGTGGTTTTGAAGGAGTTCCAGCCTGCTTTGTTTTCTTCTGTGTATATTTCAATAGTGAATCTACACCTGGAATCAGAACACTGCTTTTTTTTTTCTCCTGTTAAGTATCTGCCTTGCATTCTACTCCATTTTTGTCATAGTTTGTAAACACTGCTGGGGAAGTGCTAAGTATTACTACATATCTCATGTCAAAGGATGTATACAGTCACCACATTATTTCTCAAAGTTACTGTCTGTGTAAGAATTATGCTGAAAATGTATTTCAAGACAAAAAAAGATGTGTAGGGCAGACGTGCCTCTACTTACCAGCTCATTAGCTTGATCTATTGTAAATACACTGCAGTTTACTCTGTTTCCAATGTCAACGTGTGCATCAGCTAACAATGATATGAGTTGCTTACATTCATTCTGCATTCGTGTAAAAGGAACAGCAATTTCATGATAATAGAGGTGTTCAGAAAGGACCCCAAGTAAACGAGGCTGCACACAAATGGCCACAGTTCTACACTCCTATAACAGGAAAAGACATAATTTGTATTTCTGAGTAATCACAGTTTCTTTTGTTCAGTTCTAGGCACCAAACAGGGCAATCTAGCTACAAAAATCCAGTTTACAGAGGAAGGATTAATTGTAACTCTGAATATTGAAGATTATGAACAAAACCTTCAGTCTGCCACTAGAAGAGAAATGATAGTGAATATAGGGAAGACAAGCACATTAAAAGGAAGCACTGATCTCAGATAGCATGCATCTTGAGAACAGACTTAATTGTAAAAGAAATGTAAACATATTTACTGATTCTTAGTTCTGACAGGCTTTTAGCTACTGAGTAACATGTTCCTCCATTGTCTAAAAATCAAGATTTTAGTATTTAGATGTATAAACATGATTTTAGCTTATTAACTGAAATTCTATTTCAAGCTAAGTAGCAAACAAGCTGTGGATTAATATAGTAAGTAAAATTTATTTTTGCTGCAGAAACATCCTACCTTTTGCAAGGCTGCCCACTCACAGATTACTAATGCAACACTAATCCTCTGCAAGGCAGATTTAGAATTCAAGTGGAAGAGTAGTAGCTGAGCTAGTGATTCAGCTGGCTTTATTTCTTGAGTAACAGTATTTACACCTGGGTCACAAATGCAGCAACAAAGTGCTCCCAGCAACCTAACGAAAGGAGAAAGAACAGTCACTTCACTGTTACAATTACTCTGCAATTAATGATTCAAAATGAAGATGCCAAAAAAGTCTATATTACTGATTTTTGCAAAAACACTATATAATGAAAAAGATAAATTGCTTTTAAATATTTTTTTTCAGATTTCCAGTAAACTGACTTTGCTGCCATCATCCGAGCTCGCATGACAACATAATCTCTGGTTGCTGGATCTTCTGCAATGCTGTCTGCCCCAGCAATATATTCCTGAATCACTTCCTTATTCTGGGTTTGACCTTGACGCAGTTTAGCACCTGCCTTTTCCTACGGAATAAAGTTGGGAAAGGTTGAAAGTAAATGTGTTTGTGACAGGAAAGATTATTTCATATTCATAACATTTCCAATAACCATCATATTCTGCAAATGTTGGACTAAGCCAGAACATTTCTTGAATAACAGGCTTCCTAAAGTAGGTAATTATTGTAAATCACCTCTTCACTAATAGTATTCTATAGTCCTATTAAATGTAGGATATGGTTCCTTCACTATAATTTTAAGACTTATACTCAATAGATAGCTAATAAATTGAGTCCACACAGAAGAAAAAGAAACCTCTTTCAACATGTTTTCAGAAATAACATAATGCTTTTAGACTTAACTCAGTCCTGCAAACAGATGGTTTTGGAACCATGACAGTTACGGAATCATGTAAAGAAAGACTTATTTATAAAGTATCCACAGGGAGCATGCTACATGACAGAACCTTGAATTCTCATAAATAACCTGACAACAACTATTTTGTTCTACAGACTTGAGGTCTGTAAGACAGGTGACACTTGAAGTTGTAGAGGTTACATTTAGAGTTGTAGAAAGGCATCACCACTCCTCTCTAACCCCTTTAGAACGTGTCTTTATATACAGCTAAGCAATTTCCTACTTTCCCCAGAACAGTTAGTGAGGTCACATTTCACTTACTTTTGATCTGGTTTTTACTTCTAGCAACATGTTTAAATCAATGGGCAAATGAGATGGCTGCATCATTAAGCAGAGCCAGGCTCCCATCCATGGACAAGCAGCTGCAACTACATACTGTACAGATGCCTTGTTTAGCAGCTCCAGCCATACCTTGGGAAAGAACCATAGTGGAAATCATGACAAATTTGTATGCTGTCTACATAGGATCATAAACATGCTGATAAATTGTAGGTACCATCCTATTCTCCTTCACTTTATAGTAAAAGCATCAAACAGGCTAACTACAAAATAATTAACAGGAACTCACTATTCTTTTTCTGCACATAAGTGCAGAGGATATGAAAGAGCAGGATACACAAACACTATATACTTGGGTCATAAGTTATGCAAATACCTTGTGAATAAGATCCAGAATTTCTTGGTTACTTTCTAAGATACAAAATTGAAATATGTGCCTCAACATGTCCTGCAAAATTGGAGTCAGCCACGTTGAAGAGCTCTGAAACAAGGATATCATATGATCAAGCAGATTCCAACATGTATCATAGTAAGACACTAATAACTAATTCTTACCTGGTCTTGGGTAGACAGCAGTGTGAATAATGTTTCCAGTGCTGCTTTTCGCACAGAAGATATAGTATGATGCAAGAATGGCCATACACGTGGGACCAAAACTGTGAGTGACTGCTGAATACTAGTACATGAAGGGGAGATGTAGAGGCAGTGACAGGGGCAGGAAAGAAAGAAGGGGGAAAAACAAACAAACACACACAGAGCTAAGTCAATTTTGTTTATCCTTAGTTATAAAGTTTTATCCAAAATAAACCTTTTTTTAAAAAGAGTATTATTGCATACGCTTGGTGATTTTAAGTGAAGGATCAAGTTACTACAGCTTAAACATTTAAAATAGTTTGTGTCATTATGTTTTTTTTAGGAAAATACTGGGTTTTTTTCTTACTAGTGTAAAGAATGTCTAGTAACTTTGTTGCCTTTTACTAATGTAATGAAAAATAGCAGCACTGTCCTAAATTTCACTTTAAAAGAAAATCAAGAGTAGAAATAAAATACTGACTTAAATCAAGCATCTCTTTGGCACATGATTTGAAAGCAACTTTGATTATTCCAATTTGAAAACAACTATACAGTCAAACCTGCAATACTGAAGCAATACAATTAAAAAGTTACCTGCATTTGCGAACCTGAGGGTAAGTCAGAAGGGAAGAAAGAAGGATCATGATACTGTTTGTGGAAGCTGTCAAGTCATCCAATTCCAGAAGTGCATCCCACAAGGTATTAAGAATAAAAGGCACCTACACCAATAAGCAGAAGACATTAACCGTTAAAAAAAAAAAAAAAAATCCAGTACTTGGATTTTCTCCATGTGTTATTTTCTTCACTCAGACCAAAAGCGAGCTTCTCAATCAGAATTGATCAAAAACAATTCAGTCACCTTCTGAGACTGAAGCTGGACCAGGCTTTCCACTACTGGTACTAAAGATGCTGCAGCAACAGCTCGGACATCATCATCCAGATCTTGGAGACCTTCAACTATTGCAGGCAACACTTTAGGCAATAAAGTGTTGATCATGTCCTGCCAAAAAGATCAAAAGTATTTTTAAACTTAAAAAGCATATAATGTCCCAAACAACTAAGATGTACTCTGAGTGTGTGAATAAACCTGTTTGTTTTATAGAACAGAAGCTACAGGTGCAAGACTATAATCTAAATACTCTAAGTTACCATTCATGAAGTGAAACCCAGGTTATAAATTTGAATGAACTGTAGCTCAGCTCAGTTTTGGTGTAAACAAAACTCAGTGTTTGCAAAATAATACCTTGAATAGACTAAACCTCTTGTAGCACTCAGCTCTGTTAACCTCACACGTGAAAGTATCAAAACTAGGCAAGCATAGCCCCTATTGATAACGTTTTCTGCAAGCAACCTACCAAGTTACAACAGTACAACTTTGCTGTATACTTGCAGATTTCTGCAGCCTGGATATAAAAATGCAGTCACACATCTTAGAACCCACATGAGGCTGCAGTGCAAGCAAGCTTCCTTTTATCACGCCTATACTGTTCAGCCACATTCTCAACTGTGAGCAGAGCTTTTTGTTCCAAAGCTCTCTGCAATTTGTCATGACTGTTATTACCTGACGTACTGCCAAAGCATACTTTATTCCTAGGAGACCACCATGTCTCACTTCCCACTGTTCCTGTGTAAGCAGCTTCAGGAGAACATCCACAGTTTTATGAACTCCAGTCTCATTCATATGTTTCAATACTACTCCCAAAGTTTGAGCACAAGTCTCACGTACTGGTGCTACCACCTAGGATAAAGGAAATGAGAAAACAGATATTTCTGTATTAAATTTGATGTAGAAACCAATGAGTCAGATGACCAAAACTGCTATACAAACAACATGAAATTTATCTATTAGCTACTTTGTAATAAGCATCTGTGAGCAGTTACAACAGGCACATGGAGTAGCACTGTACAAAGCACAGCTGATTTGCTGCAATATCATCTCCTGCAGAAGCCTGCTTAACTACCTGTTCAGAGACAACTTACTTCATCTGAAACAAAGTCTCCAAATCTGTCTAATGCAAACACACAAAGGAGTCTAATAACCAAGTCTTCTAGCCACTCCTGATGCTGCTGAATCATCTGTAGAAACAGAAACATTGAACACCATGACAATTTATTCATAAAGGATTTCTGATATGCTTGCTTTAGCTAAAATTTATGTAAACGGTATTACAATATACGTTTAAATTGACTGAATATAGTGATTTTACACAGTCAAGGCAAAACAGTCAGCACTAATTCAGCTCACTTGGCTTATTAAAAACATTGTGGGTTTTTTGGTTTTTTTTTTTGTTTGTTTGTTTTTTTTTTTTTAAGAACATATAGTACCTTAATAACAAAGTACTAACTTTTTGAAGTTAGATGGATAATTTTATCCCTACACAGCACACAAAAGTAAGGTCATTCTGGTAATCCATACTGACTAATGTTAACACATCCTAGGCAAAGTAATTAATGTGTTTGAAGAATATTTAAAAATAAACATAACCTATGAAGCAGTACTTCACTGTGGGAGACCCACTGAAAAGAACTCACTCTTCAGCCATGCGTCCTCCAGATTTAACACAGCAACTTAGACCAAGCTTGTCCTAAAGTTCTTGTCTCTGTAGAGACCCAATAGCTTGCTAACTCTGAATCTCAGAGCAGAAGCCCCATACAAGCCACTGCTCAGGCATCATCATTCTCATCTCCACTTCCCTTGAAAACTATCATTTTAATGACCAAAGCTTTCATCATATTATGGATGTCATATCCCCATACATGTCAAAGAATTACAGCCTGCATATAGCATACATGGCAGCCTTTAAAACTAGCCTGGAGTACACACGCTCTTTCCATAAATAGTTAAGAAATTGTTTAAAATATCTTATAATTGCAGCATGTGTTATTATTATCCTGCAATCTCCATGGAAAAAATACTACTCCATATGGAAGCAAGGAAACATAGCAGCTTTTGCTTGCTCTATATGCAACGTATGCAGAAGTAGCGCAGTTTACACTTGATTAATGTATATCTCATTCTTCAGCACTCTCTAAACCACAAGCTCTCCCAACTGCTTTTACAGCAGGGAAGTCAGTATGAATCTGGATGAGATCCACTGTGAGTTAACAAGTTATTACCGTCAGGGTATTTTTAAAAAAGCATTTTCATTTTAAATAAAGACAATTGAGCTACTTTTTCTTATAATAACAAAGTAAGCAAATTAAATAGAATAGAATCTCCTTACTACTTAAGGGAACAGAATTAGATGGTCTGAGACACTTGACTAGAATTACATCATCAACTTGCCAATTCTGTTTCAATGCACCCTTACCATGACCTGAAAATAATGTTTTCTAGTATGGAAGCTACTGTTTAATAACTTTACACACAGTCTACATATTAATAGCTGCTTATACAGCAGTATTGGTTTTTTGCACATGCCTTTAAAAAAGAATATAAACATTTTGTCAGTACATGCAGTGATTTCATCCAGATTATTCTGAGCAGACAAATCTCATGGTTTATATTCCCCCAGATCACCCACCTCCTGCAAAGCTTAAACGAAGTTTAGGAAACAGACTTCTTAAAATAATTAATGTGTTAAATCTACATGACTGGAAACTTACCTCTTCTAAAGAGCTATCTCCCATTTTACCACCACTTTTACCATGAGCTTTAAGTATCTCTCTCAGTCCAGTACCTGCACCATGTCGAACCTAAAAAAGTGAAATAAAAAGCCATTTTAGGAACAGAAGATAAAAACCACACTGGATAATTGTAATAATACTACTTTATTCTTAAGAGAGACGTTTCAAGCGCTGCAGAGTTTGTGGTACTTAGACTTGTGGGAAAGTACAGTATTTTGTTAGACCAAATCATATACTTACAGTTTGTCCAAAAACAACCTGTTTTTTTCCCCTAAGTATTTGCCATTTGCAATCCAGAATTGCTTCTATTTTCTAACACAGAAAATACTGTTACATTTGCAGTAATGTAGCCCAAGACAGTTTTCATTTAGTTTTACCTCTATATAAGACGCTAGTTTTCAGAGAAAGAGCAACTAGAAGATATTACCAGTTATAGTAAGTTTATAAGCTAAAGCAATATCCTTATATTTCTTAAACACTTTATCTTTATATTACATATTATATTTAAATTTCTCTATTACTTTTTACAGTTCTTAAACTGAGTTTGGATCCCTAATGAATATTTTGGGGCCTACAAAATAAATTTCTGAGAATTACTATACTGCATAGCTTACAAACCTGCCTTGCTTAGCTAAATACTTGAAGGAAAAAAAAAAGTGAACCAGTGACACAGGAAAACAAATGATAGCCACTTGTATGTTCCCATGAAATAAGAACAGTTGAACACATTCGGAAGAGTTCTGGAAATGAAAGATGACCAGTAGAAAGATGTGCTACAGACACACCAATTTCTGGTATTTTTGAAACTTAACTGGACTCATAATTGGCTAATCAAGAAAAGTCCACTCAGTAGATATACAGAAAGCTGCAAAAGCAAAGGTTTTAACTGGGTTTTCATTGAGAGGCCTTTGCATAGATTCAAGCAGAACTTACTCTTTTTTTTTAACGGGCACTTGAAATACACGCTTGTTGCTAGCAGAAAATTATTCTATTCCATTTCATTACAGTAACAGTGAGAACTGAGTAATTGGTAGATCCTCCTAGAATATCTTAGATGAAATGCAGGCACACACATATGTACAGTTCAATGGCTACTGGTAAAAGCTATAAGCAAGCCAATAAAAAAATAGCTAGAGAGGCTAGTCTTAAAATCCTAATTGTTCATAATGCACTAATGATTTGTTTGCTTGGTCCAAGACTGCTTATGAGCTAGTTTTTACAAGCTAAAAGAGGAAGACTTTGCTAGTTAACTTCTCAGCTTTGCAAACACAAAACATCAGCAAGACAGACAAATGGAGAAAGGAAATGCCAGTAGTAGGATTCATCTTGCCTGACTTCAGCTGCCTATAAGCTAGGGCAAGCAGTCTGAACTAGTCATTCAGGCTGCCTGTAGACATCACAAGAAAATACCACAGGGCCATTTTATAAACATGTATTTTGAGGTAGTTCAAACCTGTTTCTCATCCAGATCATACCGTAATAATGGTTCTGTATTGATCTACTTCTGTAATTGAGTGTGCCCTACATCACATGTACTAAGAAAGCTATGCGAATGTCTGCATTCCAGAAGACAAGTCGACTTTGGCTTCAACTGCAAAAGGCCTGCTTTCAAATAAGGTGAGGCTTATTACCTCAGATGCAGTAACACGTCACACGAATATAATTATCCTTTTTCTGGGCTCAAAATAATTGTGCTGACTGCCTATGACCTATCTCTGTGTTTCCACGTTTGAGGCAGAGTCAACTTGCTATCACTGAAATTGTGCTACAGATATACTTAAGGATCCTACAGTTGGTGTTAAGATTCAAAAAGATCAACTTTTTTATTAAAAAAATTGAAGAAGTAAGTTGACAACAATTATTTCCATATTCTGCTCAAGAAAGAGAGAACATTGTCAGCTGCTTCAGGTTTTTGCTTGGAACTGACAACAAAGTTTGTGGAAAACAGTATAAGGACGGAATAAAAAGGTGAGCAGAACAGGTTTTGAATCTTGAAAATAAGTTGTCTAAGCAATCAAATATATAGGTTTTGCAGCAGGTATCTACTAGAATTTGAAAAAAGTTAAAAGTTCCTTTTTATAAATGAAGAGAACAACTAATGATTTGTAGCCTACCTCTTGTTACTAAAGGATTGGTTTATCCTCTGCTTTTCTTCTACCTTAGCATTAGATAAATATGCCACCGCGAGCAAGACGCACACAATATTCCTCAAACTCTTGATGAATCCAAGACTGTTTTAATTGTTTAATCCTTTTGACTATAGATTCATGTGCTTTTATTTTGCTTGAATTTCAATACTTCCAAAATTCTCACTTAAAATCACTGCTTTCGATACCTTTCCCGCTTTTCACTTGAGTATGTATTACACATCTGTTTTCATTTCCTCTTTAAGTGAGTCTTAAAACACACTTAAGTTCTCTAAAAGCACAGTTGTCTTGGTTATGTAACTTGTATTTATGATTGATGTAATTTTTGATATCTAACAAAATGCTCTTAAAGTCCTACATATACCATTTTTGTGCTTCTGTTCAAGTCGTCTTTTTTTTAAATCTATAGTTACACCTTACATACTGCATGTATGTCTTACCTCCCAAGAAGGGTTAAAGAGATCATTGCACACCTCTTCACAAAAGCTTTCCAGAGGCCATTCATTTGCCTAAATTTATAAAAAAAAATTAAGTACAAGATTAAAAGAGAAAGGGATCAGGCAAACACATATTATATTGTACACCACTTAGATACATTGACCCAATTTGATTATGTAGGGTAATGTCAAACTGAGGCTTGTTGTTGTGGTTTGACATTACACTACATAATCAAATTGGGTCAATTGATCCACTAATAAACATCACGCTTTTCAAAACACATTCTGCATTGTTGATAACCAAAAGCACATATACTATCCCAAAACTTTCTACAAGGAAATTGATATGGCTGTGGAAAGGAAATTATGACACTAACATTAGTAAGTTCATACCATCACAAACACAAAGCATTTGAAAGGTTAGTAACCAGCAGCTATTCAGCCTTTAGTTATCATTAATCTCTCAAATTCATTTTCCAGTCATCATTTTGCAAGTAAGAACTTCATTACTAAGCTATGTTTGGAAAAATCATATCTTTGTTGAATAGAGTCTAATCAAGATAAACTATCTTCAAATAAACTTTATGTACCATTTGTATTTT
The DNA here is from genome assembly GCF_036417535.1 of Chlamydotis macqueenii. NCBI lineage: Eukaryota > Metazoa > Chordata > Aves > Otidiformes > Otididae > Chlamydotis > Chlamydotis macqueenii. The sequence goes on from NC_141562.1 coordinate 23,018,124, forward strand.
GGTATCACATTTCTTACTATTTTTCAGTTTTTCAATCTATTGAAACAAATGCAAGTTTTTCTAAGACTAAGGTAATTGTTTAAATCTTCAACTACTAAAGATAGAGCTTAATTCTAAATTAAGCCTAATTAAAGTAAGGCGAAGATTAAGTAAAGTGTACGTGAACATTTAGATCAAATTATTTATGGCTCAGTGTAATCCTATCATCTAAGCATTCAGCACAGTTTTACAATTTAAATACCCAGGTCTGACACCTGTAATTCACCTACTCTGGTTCATCTGGGTCACAAACTACTACCATGGATTAAATGTGTTTTCTTCCTCAATGCTATACACAGTTTGAAGCCCATTTGCTTCATGACATATAAAAGAAAAGTAAGCTGGTAATGGCATTCTTTACTCAATTTCCCTTAATGCTAAAATGACTACAGAATTTGGGAGCATAAAGGATTTTTGTTTTACATCACACTGCTAAAAAAACTGAATGATCATTCCTGCTAACAGCAGAACAATACATCATACCTCTTCTGGAGCATTTTCTACCACTGTTTTTGAGTCTGCGGCAGGCTGGTTGACAACAACATTTGTAACTTTTCTTCTCTTTTCTTCTGGTTCCCCATCAGTGCTATCATTGCTGAGAAGGAACAAGTATAAAGTATGCTTTAGGGCAAGTATTGTATCTGAGACTTCAACTGTAAAGTGTGGCAAGAATACAAAATGAAGTCGTTTAACATGTGAAATATGCAAAATAGGTATGTTTACATGTAAAATTTCAGTTATGAGACAGCAGAATGCTGTCGCAAATTAGCAATCCTCAGCCTTTTCCAAGAAATACAGAAATTCTTAAGTAAAAATCAAGGAAATAATTTTGTTTACTGCTTGTTACAAACACAGCAGGTGCAATAACATGTCACTGTAAATTACCGTGAGGAACACTGCATACATCAGAAAGTTCTATCTTAAATGTTTAGTTATTGTTTATCTTCTTAAATCCTGCATTTTCATGCACTATTCTCAAGCCACACTTAATAACATGGGCAAACCACAAATTTTAACTGTAGCATCCCATCACTTCAAGATCCCTCTGAAGCTAGGTCCTTATCAAAGCTCTACTGGAAATAAGTATGTCAGGCAAGTGTTTTACCATCAGTACAACTGGCATGTAAAAGACTAAGATGCAGAAACTGTAGGAAGTTTTTCAACTGATAAATCAAATCATAATCCCAGCTTAACTGAAATGAAAGCAAACTATTATACCTCTTCTCATTAGCTTCCACTGCATCTCTGGATCTTTGCTTTGCAAATAGCTTAGCCATTCTTTTGGCTTTATTCTTTTGTCTACTGCTCATACCAGCTCGAAATTCTGAGTCAATTAACTCAGCAGCCTGAAGAGTCTGAAAAAGAAGTCATTCATTGTCAATTCTTCTTACAATGGAGGTCCTGAAAAATCCTCAAACACACACTGCTCTCAGCTTCCCCAACCCTCCATTATTTCAAATTCAGAGCAGCGGTTTGACATCAAATAACACTAACATGCAACTATGGGGTGTAAGAATTCAGGAAGTCAAAGCATACCATATTAGATGCAGATCACCATACTTAAAAGATAAAGATTATAACCACAGGAGCAAAAGTTTGGCAGACTTGGTAGTGTTAGGTTTACAGCTGGACTTGATCTTAAAAGTCTTTTCCAACCTAAATGATTCCATGAAATAAAGCAAACCCACTGTATTATTCCTTGCAGTTAAACAGCCCAAGGTTTTACCTACAGGTTGTTTGTTTACTAGTGAAACTGAAGAAGGTGAATAGTCCAGATCTTCATCATTGAACAGATCTTCAGTATTCATCCCAATTGCAGCACCCATATCTAAGCCAAGTTTCTTTTGTAACAGCTTCCTCTGTCGTGCTATCCTCTCTTTAGGATCAACTTCACCTTAAAAGAAGTTTTTAGAAAAAGAGATGTGTCAGATTCCAACCAGACATATTATTGAAGATTTGTTTAAAGAAATAACTTTAGAAAGCCAAAAGTTACAGAATCAAATTGTACTTGGCTAATACAGGAAAAAAAAAAAAGGCAGAAAATAACTCCCATTAAGTTAATGAAATTACACTTGGTGTACAGAAGTAAGAAAACCCCAAGTTTTCCCCAAATTTTTAGGAAATTTCACTTTCAAGCGAGTGAATCAACACACTAAAAAAAAAAATCCAGCAACTGACTCAAGAACTAGCGCTTTTTAATTGAACACATGCATCCTCGTGGGACCTATTGACTTTGGTAGTCTGGATTTTTTGGTTGTTTGGGGTTTTTTTTGTTTTGTTTTGTTTGTTTTGTTTTTTTAAGGTTTCTTTTCCTCCTAAACTACTTCTCCTGGGAAACACAGATCTAAGAAATGACAACCACCAATAAAACCCCTCAAATGATATTCAGTCCAGTATCCTGTATTAAGCTAGGTTGAATCTGAACCTGTTTTCTTCAGAAATGTTCTTCCTTGTAAAATGCACAAGACAAGTGTCTTCCTTCTGCCCAAACTAACTGCTGATGGTAATGTAGACTGAAGCATAAGCATGATTTTCCTAGTGTGCTGGAGTCTGTTAACAATCTCATCCTCAAGCTTTGCATGTCAAGCAAGGCTCATTTAGGCAGTTAATAGAAGCTACCTCAAGAACGTTGTGAAGCTTCAACACTTTAATTACTGAACAGCTAGACTTTGGGAGCACCCACGTTTACATAAAAAATAGAAGATTTTTAGTGCCAGATTAGAATAAATCCTCCAAGTAAATAAAAACTTGTAGCTTGCAGGGCTGTCAGACTTCACTCTCTTTTTACATGTGCAGTATGGAAATAGGTCAGGAAATTGGGGTTGTTTTTAGCAAATATCTAGACATAAACTTGCAAGTAGGTGACCAACACTGGCAGAATTTTGCGGTACAAACCAGGTTAAGTAGTAATTAGTAGTTAACTAAATCTATACTTAGCCTTTTCTTTTTTTAAACTGCATTTAACTGGCAAGTAGAGAAATACAAACAACTTCTATTCTCTAGAAAATATTCTTCATTTCACAAATTCATCTTAGGAAAAAGTGTCAAAGACGGCTAATTCCACAGATTATTTAACTTGTATTCATGTTGGCTACTTACTGGAAAAGGAAAGCTGCTACCAAATGCAGAAGAGAGAGCAGCCTTTAGACATTCTCCCATCAGTTTAAAAAAAAAACCCAAACAACCAAAAACCCAAACAACCAACAACTAAAGCTATTTTTAGTTTCATTTTCTTTTTTTTTTTGTATTATATTTTTTACTTACTTTCAATTATAAAATTATTTATTTGCAATCGTGTGACACTAGGATTAATGTCAGACTTCAATGAACTAAAGTGTCCTATTCAATCTATTTGATTTCTGAACAGGCAGGGTTTCATTAGAAGAAATGAAACTTGTACAACATTTTATTAATCTAGCATAAAAGATGGCAAGCCATAAAACAGCAGCAAGGCTTAACAGACAGAATACTGCATAAGTGTTAGGAACCATGGGTTCTGTTCCTTGCTGAGCTAGTGATCTTCTGTGTACACCGCACAGAACACAACACATGCAGGGAACAAGTGAATCAGGGCTATGCAGTCAGAGTAGAGTCTTCTTATCTATAGCATCAATTCATTTGGTGCAGAAACTGGAAGATAGACTGGAATTAGAGCAGAAAAGTATAGTAATAGTAAAAAAAGATTAAAATAATCCAATGCCATTACACTGATATAAACCAACTCCTTCAGTTAAAAAGTTGCAGGAAGATTATCAGACAAGTCACTTGAAACAGAAGACATCACAGAGGCACTGCTATTTAACCTTCAACTCTGACAGTTTTATCACAGTATTTTTCATGTGATCTTTCTATATTTGAAATCTTCAAGCTTTTAAATAAGCCACATCCTACTACTATATTTGGGAACACTGTTTCAATGAAGAAAAAGTGGCAATAGCTCTTACACTTCTTAAAAAAAAAGTCTACAGAATTTCTACAGAAGCCTTTAATATGTCTTCTGCTCCCTCTTTCAGGTTTCCCCTTTCCTCTTCCCCCGTACACATACTAATTCTGATAAGAAAAACAAACAAACAATACACAGCCCTTGAAAAACCCCAATAATTTAACTTAAAGGTAATACAAACCAGTTATGTCGGGGAATATTTTCCTCTGTTATTTCCTAGCATTCTGAGAAACCATGGATGACTAGACTTATAATACCCTACAACAAACTTTTAAAATAATTAAGTTTTCTTGTCTGTAAGTAAAACAAAGATATACCTGATTTATCATCTTGGACTTCAAATTCCGCACCAGCAGATCCAAGAAGAGATGCACCATGTTTTAACAAGCGACATATATCAAATCTGTCAAAACGCAACCGATCTGTTGAAGGTGCATCTTCCATAGGACTTTCTGAGCCTGGTTCTAGATAGGATATTAAAAATAATATTAAGGACAATGTGATGAATTTTTTCTTCTGGTAGAAGATTAAGCAAGAGGAAGAAATAATTTCTCTCCTCCAAAGGAACTGCCAGACATGCAGTATTTTGATTCACAAAGTATAAAGGCTCCATTCCACAAAGACAGACTGAAAAAGCTCACTTAACACACTTAATTGAGTAGAAAAAAAAAATTTAATGTTTCTCTCTTGATAAATTTAGCTTTTTAAAATCTTGGACACTGACATACCACTAGGTCTTCTCTGTACACATATGGACAACTTGCAGTTTGAACTGCATCTGGCTCACAAATAGTTCAAGCAAGTATAATGCCAACACTGCACCGTATCACCAGCAGCCAAGCATCCCTGGTACGGAAGCTGGAGAGTGGCCTAACAGGTATGTGAGAAAGTCAGCTACCAAAGGCTGCTGAAGGCTAGTTATCAGCTCTTCTGAAATCCAGTTGCAGGTACAGTGCAGTTCAACACTGATACAGAAGAGATTTGTCCTCACACGGTGTATCAGCTCCTGATCATGAATTCACTTCCAAAGTATTCCCTCTCCTCAATACTCAAAGATTAGTGTGTTTTGTGTCTCCTAGTCATGTGCAGCTCAGTATCCAAAAAGATTGTCCATTCCTACACAGTCCAGCATGCTCAAATCCTGGATTACAGCCAACAGTATAAATACAACTTTTGACTACAAAGAAATACAGCGTTTGGTTTGCTGTGTTTCATCCCACACTGACACTTATTTATGAAAGCTTGTTCATTTACAGTAGAATGAGTCTAAGTGCACACACAACACTGTACAAAATAAACATCAACTACGTTTCTTGAGACCTGAAGAAAAAGTTAACATTTCATTATATGTATACAAAAGAAGTTATTTACAGCAAGCCTAAGAACCTAAATGCAATCAGACCACTGTAAAGCGTGTATTTAACTACTACATCAAACAATTTAAATGAAATAAAAGAAACTATGTCTGCATAGCCAGTTCATTCTGTTAAATGGTACCTTTTTCTCAAAACACACGCAATTACTTTTTCAATTTCCTATCTGATAGGTAGGTATGCAAGAACTGCACAATGCATGTAACCCATCATTCAAAACAGCTGCTGTACTCTAAAATTGACAGGTTGCCCAACTGCCATGTACAAAAGGAGTGCTGCAAGTAATTCCTGGAACTAGACTGGTGAAATTAACTTCTACCACTGGTAAGATATGAAACTATAAATAAAGTTATTAAGTATATGGATAAACACAATTTATTGGAAAAGAGTCAGAATAGCTCCTGAAAAAAACCCCTCTCATTAACCTCATTATCAATGTCTTTGAAGAACTTCAACAAGTGAATAGAGGGGATCCAGTGGACACAATATATTCAAAAGCTTTTGGCAAAGTTTCATATAAAAAATTGAAGAAACTGAGTTACCACAGAATTGAGGAAAACATCCTTTTACAGACTGGAAGTTTATTAAAAACAGATAAAAGTTAGCTTTGGAGTCCTTCTGGGATCAGAGTTGCAACCGATTCTACCTCTTTTTAGCAATGGGAAGGAGATTTCACTACACACTTTTCTCCAAGCATGTAGATGACACTAAGGTCTTTTGGGTAACTAAAAGTCTCAGTGGCATTAACAAATCCAAGAAGGACTCTTGGAACAGAGTAATGGGCAAAGAGACAGATAATGTGCAAAATGAATAACCTACACAACATTCAGAATTCAGAACTGGCAGTTAACATTCAATAAAGATCTTGGAGGCACTTCTGACAGTTTTCTATATTCATCAGCTTATTGGGCAGCGATAGTCAAAACAGTCAGCTAAGTATTGGCCATCATCAGGAAGGACACTGAAAACATGACGAAGTGCATAATTTTGCCACTACATGTAAATATCAGTATTCTAGAGATGCAGGTACACTGTGTGCACTTCTATGCATCTCAAGGAAGACACAAGTAAGAAAAAGCACAGAGAAGGATGAAGTTATCTAAAAGGCTGTCTTGTCAGGAAAGACTGTAAAGACTGCAACTCTTCAATCCAGAGAGAAGAAAGTTGCTGGAGGACAATATGATGGTTTAGAAAAATCAAAAAGGCAGTGGGTAAGGCAAATGCAGAACTTGCTTGTCAAATTCTATAGCAACAGAAGGCACTGAATAAAACAAATACGAAATCACCTCAAAATAGATATGAGTTTTGTTGTTGTTTTGTGGGGGTTTTTTTAAACAGTTAGTGAATTTCTGGAGCCTGTGCCACATAAGGTTGTAAACACAGACAGTGCCAACGGGTTTAAACATAATCACTGACAATAGGTCCATTAAGTTGACAATAAAAGCAACTCTGACATCCCTAACATGACAGTTTCAGATACAACATGAGCACAAACAGAATAGACTTCAGCAAGCTGCCATTTCACCTCCCTCAGAAAGGTGCTTTGAGCAAGGGAACAGAGACAAAAAAAGAGTCCACAAAACATCAATGACAAAGTTGATTGCTTAAAACTTTTGCGATTTTACTAGTTATTTTTACTTTTATTTATAAAACTAAAGCTTTATGAGGGTACAGAGCATAAGCACAGGAATGTCAGAAGAAACAAAGGTCAGGCACGTTGTTGTAATTGAATATGAACATCTAAAGCCAAAGAGGTTTACTACAGCACACACATACAAAAAAGCCTATGCTCATAAAAAACCAGAATGACACAGTTGCCTTGAAAAGTCTCTTATCACAGACACTTTGCATCAGATAAATGAATTATGTAGAATTCATTGTTTAAGAAGCACCTTGTTTTGATCTTGGAGTTGGATTCCACTCAGGTACATTTTTCACTATTGCTTCAACAGCCTGGCCAGCTGCAATACGGGTATCCCAATTCGTACTTCTTAAATACACTAACACCTTTAAGGAGAGATTAATAAATTAATAAGTATTTGCTTAATATGTACTTTCAGAAAATCCACCAGCTGTTATGCTCTATTAAAACACACTTACTTTTAATGCTATAGATTAAGACATCATTCAAAACAACAAAAACAAAGGACAAGAAAATAAACCAAAGAAATGTGAGCTCATTGCTGAGCAGAACTTTTGCTACAGCCAGACATTAAGAATTTATAAGACCTATTTAGTCCCATCAGTCAAACTCAATCTTGATCTCTTCCAGGTACTGAACAAGGCTTGAAACTTTTAGGTTTTTTTGTTTTCTATAAGGAAGCATTCAAAAGAGATTAATAGACCTTAAAACTTTGAAATCATTTAACCCAAGAAGAGGGACAACATGGGTCACCTGAACCAACATATGCTCTTCTAAACTAATTTACCACTATGTCTCAAATCTGGAAAAGCTATTTCTTTCTCTGAAAGTAGTTTGACATTCATGATTCCTTGGCCACTCTGTTGACACCATCAATTGTGGTGAAGGCACCTGTTCAATAAGAGCAGAACTGAAATCACTCAGCCATCTCCAGCTGTCAGATACAGACTATTTTTGGTCTTTTTACCAGACTTGGCCAGATTGAAGTCTCAAACTAATGGAAATCTCTTTCCATTCTCCAGCCCTTTTAAAGACATACAGCCTCTTATATTTTTAATGCTGTATCACACCAATAACAACCTTTAAAGGCAAGAGCAGAAATTTTTATAAGGCAGTAGAGCTTCTCTTTATAGAAGCAGATCTGAACTTACAGCAAACATCGAATATCAATACTGAATGTAAAGTGAAACCTGACTTAAGTAACCTTTTCAGAGCATGACAAAACAGCAGGTTTAACAGAAGTAGTTTCCTCATTTTCTTCAGTCTCCTATTTTCTGAGAATATAAGACTACTATGATTTTTCTTCTTCCCACAGAACCCACACCCTTTTAAACTAGTTTTATTCTCACCATTAAAGTACTGAAAGCAAGCTAAAAAAAAAAAAAACAAACGTTGCTTACTTTAGATAAGAGATTATTCAGTTCATGAGGATGCAGTTTCACTACTTCCCCAAGTTGCTGTGCAGCTGCTTTTCTTGTTACTGGTGTTGTACCGGTGTCCAGTAAAATAAAGAGACGATCGAGCCTAAATATGATTAACGAAAACCGAAAATGTTATGCTATTCATAGTTCAGCTGCCCATTCCTATTAATATTCCTCCACATTTTTCAGTTTATCTAATGCAAACAGAATAATGTTTGCCTGAAGGCTGCCAGTTGACAGGGTGACAAGTGTACTTTTCTCCTAATAGTAAGCACAGTTGTTCTAAAAGCAGATTTAATTTGCTAAGCAAAAAAATGACAGAGAAACAGTTACAAATATTAGTTTAAAACTACAGTTACAGGAAAAAAAATTGTTTCCTTCTCTGTTCTGTGATAGAGCATTTTCAACTTTGAAAAAAAAAATACTGTTAAGTTATAAATGATCTTATCAAATTCCGTCTGATAGAGAAAGCAAAAGGCTCAACTGCTCATATTATGCATCATCATTTCTTTTGAAGATATAGCCTGTGATCTATAACATCAAACTCTGCTTTTCCAGGATACCACAGACTTCTACTTTTCACATACCTTCCCGCTAACTACATGGAATATATAAGACCAAATCTGTTGTTGTATTTACAGCTCTGAAATAACATACCTCCGCCCTTCCCATGAAATAAAAGAATTTAACCAGCAGATCTGTTTTCACAGTAACTCTGTATTTAGTGAAAGAGACTCCAATCATCTATTTTCAGAATAGCTAGCTTATTTCTTGTTTAGAGTTATGAATTAGAAAGTCATCATACGAAAAACCACCACATAGATAATCATATCAATGATGGAAGCAACAAACGTTCATTACTCCCTCCACTGTAAGTGGAACAGTTAAAACTCTCTTTACAGGGTACCTAGTTTATTTATTAGTTATTGGGCACTATAAGGTTATTACCAAGTGAGTCTACAATCTGTCCACGTAGTGCAATCAGAATTGTCCCATCTAGTGTTAATCAAAAATACTCCTCCAAATATTGCAACAATATAAAGCTCATATTTACACAGCATAGAAGTTCACTTAGATCTGCCTAACGACTTAAGGATACAGCTACCCTGAACAACTCCCCTTCCTCACAAACACAGACCATAGGTCCGAGCAAAAACTGAAATGTAATTAGTAGCAACAGATTAGTAGGCAAAATATTTGTACTTTTTTTTTCCTCTAAAGTTGCCTTTAACATTAGTTACAATAATTTACTAAAACAAAGTCGGCAATGCGCCCTTGCGGCCCAGAAGGCCAACCGCATCCTGGGCTGCATCAAGAGAAGCGTGGCCAGCAGGTTGAGGGAGGTGATTTTCCCCCTCTACTCTGCCCTGGTGAGACCCCACCTGGAGTACTGTGTCCAGTTCTGGAGCCCCCAACATAAGAAGGACATGGACCAGCTGGAGAAGGTCCAGAGGAGGGCCACAAAGATGATCAGAGGGCTGGAGCACCTTTTCTATGAGGACAGGCTGAGAGAGTTGGGGCTGTTCAGCCTAGAGAAGAGGAGGGTCCAGGGAGACCTGATAGCGGTCTTCCAGTACCTCAAGGGGCCTACAACAAAGATGGGGAGAGGCTGTTCAGTAGGCCCTGTTGTGATAGGACGAGGGGTAATGGTTTTAAGATAGAGGGAGGTAGATTTAGATTGGATATTAGGAAAAAATTTTTTATAATGCGAGTTGTAGAACACTGGAACAGGTTGCCCAGAGAGGTGGTGGATGCCCCATCCCTGGAAACGTTCAAGGCCAGGCTGGATGAGGCTCTGAGCAACGTGATCTAGTTGGGGATGTCCCTGCTCCTTGCAGGGGGGTTGGACTAGACAACCTTTGAAGGTCCCTTCCAACTCTAACCATTCTATGATTCTAAAAAAATCCCTCTTTCCAACATCACTGGATTTTGTATTCTCTCTGACATGCTTAAACCGCATTTACTCCTGAGAATATCTTACAGTGTGTTACAATGCATTAGACATAGTAGTGCTACACAGTCAAGGCAGTAATATCACAGAAATAACAGTTCCAAAACCCAAATGCTGTAACAACTGGAGATACCAAAATAAATATCCATTAAATAAAAAAAAAAAAATCCACACCAAACTAGCGAAGTATTTCAAATCATTCTAGTATTTTAGACACACTTCTGATACTTGCCAGCTTTGAAATATTTCTCTTCCTACTACTAAAATAGGTGAGTCTGTTTCAATTTCTGCTGATAAAACTGGAGTTGCAGCTGGTGTGATCTACTAGTTAGTAAATTGTTTTAAAGTTACATAAAAATGAAAATGTAAACTAAACATACCTAAACTAGCAGTTTTGCATGACTGGACTGTCAGGGGGGAAAGTAAAAGCTCTATAGACCCAACTCTTCTGTATCACTGATAGTGACTAGTCAGGAGGAACATACCAGATACTTAAGTTATCTACCAGTGTTTTTTTCCTTAGTATATTTGACAGCAATAACCCAACCTGATTTGCAGCACTCAGTATTATTCAGTACAAAACACAGCTTGCAGAAGAACCACAGCTTGCTCTAACTTGTTTGTTCTCTTGTTCTTAAACTCACCCTTTTCAGTCTTCATCTCTCTGTGAAACTTCAGTGTCCCATACTCAAGAAGTTTGCTATTTAGCACCACCCATTCCTTTAACTATCAAAGTATCTTTTTTTTTTTTTCCATCTCCAGAGTCAAGCAGGACGTGCAACTCAGACCACTTCCTCAACTAGAACTCTTCATGTGTCAAAACAGGAGGAAACCACTATGACGGCCTACCCTCAAAAAACCTCAAGTTTTAATTCCAATCTTAGTTACAACACTAGATATTCACTCCTAAACCCCACAACTTTTTGAAGCTGTATTACCTACAAAATAGTTGGTTGGTTTTTTTTAACCTGTAGTGTGTTTGTAGCTTGTGATTTTAAATTGTAATATGTTTCACTTACACAAAAACGCAAAATAAAACAACAACAACAAAAAAAATCTATTATCTCACATCACCATAAGAAGGTTTCAGCATTGAACCACAGTAAAATAAGTGGAAACACAATTAGCAAATACAGATAGCTAACAGTAGACAAACTGTACTCCTAGTCATGCTAATAATTCTTCCTTTCCCTCCCTCAGACTTCCCTGATGTACAATTCCCAAATAGTTAACACTTTAGAGGTACCAAGATTCTTAAATTACATTCTGGTGTTGCTGCAGCAAAGTATGGCAGAGCCTGAATTCTACTGCTCTAGTTGGAAGGGTAGCACTGAGAAAGCTGCCACTGATCAGCAGCACTAGTTTTTTTAAAGTAAAGTTTTCCTTTCTATTTTTTTTTAAGTGAAAAAATACTAAAAATTATAAAGAAATTAATTTTTAGAACCTGCAGTTGGAAAGACATTTCCCAAGTTCTGTTAAGGTTTTTATTCTCAGAATGAACTAGAAGTCTCTAAACTAGTTCTTAAAGCCAACGAAAACTAGCAGAGCTTTCTAATGGCGTGTGGTTCTGCCCCTCATGCTAGAAATTGCTGCAAGCAGAGCAGTGCATAGCTCACATCATTCACAAATGTAACACAGAAGTCTGAATCAGTGTGGTAGAGTGAAATACTCCACAAAGCAGATGAAATTTTTAATTATTTTATGAAAGAGTTCAACAGAGGCTGTCAGAAAGTTGCTCTAAGAACATGGAAGAGAAGCAAACAAGAGAAATACAAGGAATACTTACATGAAGAAAAACAAAAATCAAAAAGAAAACCAAAGAGACTTATGGATTGTTATGAAAAGTCTAAATACCAATGAATGCTAAAAATTAAATATATCCCTAAAATAAGTTCTCCTGCATGTTAACTGCTGTAATCAGAGCTTAACAATATGAAGTCCTTCACTTTTAACTCATAAGTAATGGTTTAGATAATACTTCTGACTGTCACCTTCCAATCCTGAGTCAACTACATCTCATCGACAGGACAGCAACCATACACCACCTCTATGTGAACTCATGCTACATGAGCTCATTACAAAGCAAGAACTTGTTCAAAGAGACAGATACCTTTTTTTCTCTCACTTGAGAAGTTTGAGACTTTCTAATCACTGCTGAAGTGTATCAGAACATGGATCAGCAATTCAAAGTGCTTATGAACAGCATTACATTCAAATTAAGTATATTCTTCTAAGAAATATCACGAGCTTTTACACTGACATAGAGCTCACTAGAACTGTTTCTTCGCTATTAGGGTGGTGAGGGACTGGAACAGGTTTCCCAGAGAAGTTGCGGATGTCCCATCCCTGGAAATGTTCAAGGCCACATTGGATGAGGTTTTGAGTGACCTGGTCTAGTGGAAGGTGGCCCTGCCCATGGCAGGGGGGTTGGAACTACATGGTCTTTAAGGTCCCTGCCAACTCAAACCATTCTAAGATTCTATGAAAAACAAATTCAGGTGCTTAAAAACAGGCACCTAGTAGCATCTGAAACACTTCAGAATGAGTCAAGCACATGGGGTCAGCACACATGACAAGATGCAGGAGATCCCTGTCAATCTGAAGCGGCAAGAACACGTCATACCATCTAAACTGGCACCAGATACCTAGATTAGGCAAGTGAATCCTCCCCCAAATAAATATTCCAAGTCATCAAACCCATAGCATTTCATTAAAGCACGCTAGTTTTGAAAAGACTAAAGTCTGAACTCTTACAGTCATAATAGAACCACCTGAGAGATACTCAATGATAATCAGTAGGTCTGTGATCAGGATACCAACTGGAAGAGCTATCCCAAACTGGACTAGACTCTTCCATCACTAGACTACTACCACTCAAACAATTTTATCTAACACTTGTAAAAAAATTAAATTATTACAGAAAGACTGCTGGCAAGAAGAATTCTAACAGCAAACAATTTAATTTGCATTGCTATTCATCAGAATAGCAAGGCTGGCTGTGATAAGGGGGAAGACTCTCTCTAACCAACATTGCTATGCAGAATCATTAGGCATACAGGCTTAGTTCAGTTAACTAAAGGGGGCTTTGCAAATAAAAGTACACAGAAACTATTATTGACTCCTAGACACTAAATATAACAAGCCTTTTGCTTTTCCAGTGCATTGTCGCAAAACTACAAATAAAAAAAAAATTGCGACCAACAAACATGAGAGCAAGTACTTCCAGAAGAGCCATCACAACTCATTTAGTGATACTCTCCAGGTAGTAAGGTGACTCCATATTCTAATCACTGCTTTTCAATCAGTTTCTCATATTCAGCATGAAACTAAGACATGACTGTACCCAGGCACAGCAGACAAATGTTGCAACAAATAACCTGTTCAGTTCTTCACACTGATCTTCAGTTCTCTGCTGCATAAAAGCATGGCTCCTAACAGAGGGCTGATCTCCACTTGAAGTGACACATCATAATATTTAAAGTGAACCTTACGGCACTCCTGTGGAACCTGGACAATGTTGATCTGAAAGCCCTTCATCGATAAGGACATTAGAAAGCTAGTAGCAGGATAGTTAATGACCAGGTCAAAATAGAGAGGTTATCAACAGTACCTCCAAAATATTTCCAAAAGACGACATATGCAGCTGAATTGTGTAAGGATCCTGATCATCCCAGTGTAAGTATTCTGACTGGACTGAGTCTCCACAGGACTTCCAATGAGGAAATTTGGGATACAGGGAATGGCTTAGTGAAAATGCCAGTTCTAGTTGCTGGAGTAGGTTAGAATTCTCAGCAGAGTGCAATCCTGAGTTTCAACTTTCATTTCAGTCTGTTATGTGTCTGAAAAGTTTTACAGCTCTCTCTCATCTGGCCAGTACTGCACGTTACTTCCGCTTTCCCCCTCCCCATGACTGTGTGGGCACTTCCCCCCAAAAACAGCAAGAGCTAAGGCAGTCCACTGTTCTGGTCGTTGAGTTAATCTATGTTGAAGACATAAAAGTTACACTCTTCCCCCCTGCTCCCTTTTGAGTCAGAACTCCTGTAGTCACATTGGTTGGAGCATCCACCTGTTCTGATGGTACAAGCATATGCCTTTAAGTAGTAGTGAAAAAATACTTCTTGTTCAGTTTAACTCTTGCTTTTCATGCAAGAGCAGCCACGAAGTAACAGCTTCCAAACAAGCTAGAAGCTGAATTCTTTCTTTATAAAGTATGTGATAACCCCAAAAGAACATTTCTAAGAGATGCAAAGGGCCCATAAAAAATTTTAAATAATTTTAATATCATGTAAGAACTTCAACCTCCCAATGATGCAGTATTAAACTTGAAATGTTACATAAGTAATGATGCCAGCCAGTGCAGTCATTTGTTCTTGGGAAGTCACAGCCCTACACGTCAAAAGCCAAGAGCAACACACAAAGCCCACTTATTTTCCAGGAGCTTTACTATCATAGCCTTCTGACATTATTTATTTTCAAACAAAAACTAGGTTCCTAATCTACATATTATCAGTTATACACAAATCCAAGCAAATTAAAACAATGAAAACTCTAGGAACTAGTATTGAATTTACATGAACCAAATCAAGAATGGCTTGCAGCAGCAGCAAGTTGTTATGCTCTCCACACTTACTTAAGGAAGTGTCTTGAAATTACCTCTGAAGAGGTTATCTTTAAGAAGGTATTTCAGGGTAAACTTAAAGATATACTTATTAAAATCAAATTGTTTGTCCTTAATGTACCTTACCAGCTTCACGCATTTAATCATATTTTAAAAGCATATTTGTTGTTGTTTGTACTATGATGGCTCTCAAAAACACAAGAAAGCCATCCATGAACAGCCTTGGTGTTAGAATAATGATACATGAAGTGCCTTTGCATACACTAAAGAAACTGGAAAAAAGTTTTATCAGCTATTGAAAGGTACTATTGACACTTTATTATCTACTGAAACTCAATCATCCTGAATAATCTATGAGCATTGTAATTTTCCATAAATAGGGAGTATTACTTTTTAATCTAAAGTATCTTAAAAGATCACAGTGCATTTATTGACTAGGAACATACACTTTGTAGGAATGAAGCTGAAACAAAACTCTCCACTTCCTTTTTTCCTTCTCAGTTCCACTATCAAGGATTATTTTTATTTTTTTATTAGCTATGCAAACGTTGTACTACTTCATACACACTTTCAAGATCAGAGTCAGAAGATAAAGCCTACCAAATTAGCTTCACATTCACAGAAAGAACATCGACCTTCCCACCCACCTACACATACTTCTGGAGGATGGTTGGCGTTCATTAGCTAGTCTTTTCTGCATAAAACTACCAAAGAGATGAGCATTTACGAAGCAACTATTCTGCAACATTTTTTGGTATGAGGCGTCTACTGTTGTGCTTTTAAGTCTACGTTCTAGTCTATCATCACAGAAGTGTTCTACAGGCCTTCAGTCCGTGTAAGAGCAGAATCTGTTAAAATAAGCATGTATACATACAATGCAGAATGAAATATCATAATATCTTTTGTTAGTAGTTTACAAATAATTATTTTTAAGGTGACTTTATTAATCACAAAGCTGCTACAAATTCTCAACCTAATTTTGAGATACTTCAAAACATTCCCTATATTTGTTTAGATCTCCCTGAACAGACTAGGGTTTTGAGAAAGGTTTTCAAGTCGCCAAACACCAGAAACTCATCTTTACTAGGAAAACAATAATTTGATAATTTACTGTTTTGAGAATACAAAAACACCCCTCCTACACTTCCAAAAATAGGGTTTTTTTCAAAAAATGGTTCCAAAACAGAACTAACCCTAATGAAGGTTTTTGTTAATATCAATGCTTGGCATGCACTCAAAGACTATGCTCCTTGGAGAAACACTAATTTGAATCATTTTGTCCCTCACTCTCCACACTTGTTTAGTGAGAATCATTCAACAATGAAGTATTATGTTGGTCCTTCAAAAATATAAAATGTAACTGTAACTACCTAGAGGAAAAGTGCAGATCTCTACAATTAAATGGAGCTGGCACAGAAGCTGGAACAGCCACACCCTCTACAGAAACATAGTTATGTGGTATATAAGTGTACAAAACTATTATTTGTATTATCTGAAAGAAAAGGACCTTAGAAATTCAATGTTCTGAAGTAAAAGGTGAAGACAAGATTTCTTTTATTTACAAAAGCAACACTGACTTTATATTGTTAATATTCCTGTGGTCCAGCAGCTGAAATGTTCATTTGTCAAGAGCTGCTGTGTAACTTCAAAAGGAACATGAACAGGTTTTGCTGTATCCATTAAAAAAAAAAAAACCAAACATGGGCAAGGTCAAATTTACACAGTATCACTTCTAACAATTATAAAAACATTGGAGTTCTCCAGGAATATGTTACAGCATTCCAAAATGCACTATTCTTTTACACAATTTACATGTGGAATTGAAACAACTCTGTACCAACTCAACAAGTATTACAGCACCTTTATTAAAGATCTATGCTTTACAGTCAACTCGTGTAACATTTTCATCTTAAAAGTGTAGTCTGAAGCAATGTAGTATGTGACATTATTAATACACCAACTTTTTAGAGCTCCACAATGAAGCTTAAGAATGAACCTTATTCAAAACAGATTTTTTCCCTTGTCAGTTACCAGACCAAACACATGTTAACTAAATCTTTGCACAGAGAACTACTGCTTTCCTCTAAAGCCATGTAGTTTCACAGAAATACAGAAACATTGGTAACTGAACGTGAAACCAGTCTTTACAGCAGACACAACCTCAGCATACAGCTGAAAAGCTGTATCTTGATATTCCAGTTAGTCCCCATATCACATGTACCTTTGCACAGTTATTTGAGCAGACTTCTCCAGACCTAATGCAATTAGAATAGTACTCTATTTTACATGATGGCTTACAGTAGGATTTTAATGTACATAGTAGTCTTGTTACAGCAGTCCTTACTATTTCCAGATTTTTATGGATAGCTTCCGAAAAACAAAAAATCGTAATATATAACAAGTTGATAAAAAATAAGAGTAGAATAAGACAAAGGGATACTTTCTTGAAACTACAAAGCTCAAACTAAAACACCTGCTACTAGAAGCCAAAAAGGTGTATTGCTACTATCATTCTGATTAATACTGGATTTCCATTATAAACATGCACAGCTTTACTTTGCTATAGACAATTGTAACCTTATTCACATACAACTTCAGAAACATAATTTACTTTTGTTAGAGCACTTTAGAGGTGCAGAGATACTACCAACATGTGATTTGAGGCTAATCTATCATAAGGTTAATTTGGATTTATGGTTTCCTTTCAACTACCGTGTTAGGAAGCTCAACACACCTATTTCACATCAAAAAGATGACAGGAATTTGTGCTCAGCATTTTTTATAAAATAGCTCTATTAAGACATACCTCTATATCTGTGAATACTTTAAATGCTGGCACACCCCAGCGCACATGTGTGTAAGCAGATACTACTCAACATCTTGAGGCAGAGCCAGAACACACTAATCACTTTTCTCCATGAAAGCCTGTTTTATTTCTGTTACTTTACAACTAATGGCTCTGAAAGGCAAAATGGTTTCTTGCCACTTTTTGAGACTCGATATCATTATCCCCTGTTCCCTAGCAGTTTAACCCAATGAAGGACCGGCCAACAAAACGAAGGCGTCGAATTCAGGAGGAAGACCGAGACGGCCCAGGCAGAGCCCCTGCGGCCTGAGGCAGGGAGGGGGCTTCCCTGCACGCCAAGCACGGCAGTTACCCCAGGCCAGGAAGCAAATCCAGGCGCCAGAGCACGCAGCCACCACTTAAAACCCACCGAGGTGGCCTGTACCGAAAAGGAGCGTGGAAGCCCCAGGGAGGCCTCTGCAGGCTCCCGAGGCGAGCGGGAGTGGAAACCGGGCACCCCTCTTCACCCCCGCACCCCGCAAAGGCAGGCCACATGGAGGGCCCGAGGCTCCGGGCCGCCGGTGCTGGCCCTCTTTCCCCCACCCTTCCCGGCTTTCACCGACCTGGAGACGGCCATAGCCGCCCGGAGCTGGGCCTCGCTGGAGGCGAGCGGCGGGACAGCAGGCGGGGGGGGGAGGGGGGCGACGCCGTTCTCCTAGGGCGGAGGGCGCAGGGCCTAGCTCGGGCCTCTCGGGCGCCGCACCCGGCCTCGGCCCCGCCGGTGATCCGCGAGGAGCGGCTGAGCACAGCTAAGGTCGGCAACGGTCAGAGCCTCGCTCCCCCTGCGGGGGCAGCAGCGGCACGGGCGGGGGCGATGCACAATCCTCGGAGCGCGAGTTAAAGCTTCTATTCCCCCATCGCCGGGGCGAAGCCCAATGCCTGGTTTTATACGAGCAGCCATCTTGTATTTATTCCCTTCCTCCATGATAGCCGCTTCCTGATTGGCAAGAGCGCCTGGCCGCAGCCAATGGAGAGAGGGCTTCTAAGAGCAAGGAGGGCGGGCACACGCAGCGCCCGGACTGAGCAGGACGGGCCATGGAGCTTGTCGAGCCGGCTGGGAGGGCGCCGGCCTCCGGCGGGGCGTACCATCGGCACGCGGTAGAGGGGGAGGCTCAAGGGAGAGCGCCCCAGTCCCTTACTCTAAGGGGAGAAGAGAGGCACCAGAACTCCAAGTACACCCGTTTTCTTGCAGGCTACCGAGCAGTGGCGCTTAACTCCCGCCAGCATGGCGGGAGAGGGCGGCTGGGAACTCGGCGAGCTCACGCCGCCCTCCCCACTCGCAGAGGTGCGCTGCCCCTCGGCTTACGCCCGGTGCTGCTGCGAGGCCGCTGGGCCGGCGGAGACTACGGCTCCCGGCGTGCAGCGTGCTCAACGCCGCGCCCCCTGCGCGGGGACGCAGCCCCAGCGCGTCCGGGGGCCGGGCCTGGCCGAACGGGCGGCCGCGCTCGTCAGCTGTATCTGCCGCCCCGCAGGGAGATGGGCAGGCGGGGTGGCCTCACTGGGGTTCTCCTCGGTTACTCGCAAGGGTTCATTAACTGACACCAGCGTCGCCAGGCAGCAAGGGGACATCTGGGCCGCTCCCCGCGGCGCGGTGGCTCCGCAACCGGCCGCGTTTCCTTCCGCTTCCTGCCGTCTCGGCTGGGCTCGGGGCGGCCTGTGAAACAGAACGGGACTTAAAAGATCGCTGGAATTCCACCCGGTGGTCTCCCCTGCCAGGCGTGTGGCCTGGCAGCCGGCCGCAGCTCCCCGTAACTCCTGGGAAAGAGAACCGAGCTGTCCGAGTACGTGCTACCGGCTGCGGTCAGACCCAGAGAAACACAAATTAACAAATCAGCCTTCGACTGATCATTTAAATTACTGATCCCAGACAGGGATGTAAATTTAGCAGACATACGTAACCTTTCACGTGATGAGTTGAAAACACAATCAGAGACTTTTATTTCCTGTAAGTGATGCATAAACTTGCATAAATGCATTGATTTGCATAATAATATATGATAAAGTTTTCCTCCAAGGCCCATTGTGGTGCGTATTTCATACCAAACCTTTCTGTAGGGATTTCTGCTCGCCCCCAGCCTTTCTACTGGATGATTTGCCTTTCTCTGTAGTAGTTAACTCTTCGTGTATGGGTTCTCTCATTCATTCCCCACTAATGCGTGCATATTCCAGACACGCTAATGCCGTCTGCGTGTTCACTGTCCTTTTTACGGTTCTGTAAACAAGGCACTGGTACATAATACCTCAACCTAGTCTTATCCACGTGGGTCTAGCTTACACTTGAGTCCTCTAGAAAGATTTGCCCCAGGTGCCTCTTTCCTGCCTGTCCCCTCTCCTATCCTTTGGTGGGAGCTCTGTGGTGACGAGGAGCTGGCGTTAAAGCAGCAATCAAACACCAGCAATGAGTCAGCCCAAGGCCTTTGCATCACAGAATGTGGCCAGAGCAAACCACAGACTTCATTTTTGATGGTAGAGATGGTTTTTGTCACAGTGCTACACTCAATGGCCCAGATAATGCCTTTTCTCTTCCCTATCATGGCTCTGATGTAGAAAACTACCTTTAGATAACTCAGTATGCCTCCTGTAGAAGAATACACAAAAAATACAGTGGATTTTGTTGGAGGGCAAGAGCCTCTTACTGAAGAAATCCAAAACTATGCACACTTTCCTTTCTGCCATCATATGCCATAATGTGTCTGCCTGTGTCCCTGACCCATGATCCGAGGCACATGTCTGCTCCTGTCCCATGTAGGTACATGTTTTCACATGATGAGCTGCCTGCTACTAAGCCATGTGATTGGTGAGGAATGGCATGGAGTTGGGGTAGGAAGCAGCAAGGAGCAGGCTGAGGGTGGATATATTTTTCTTGCATGTTAGATGCTGTTGACAGGGATGTACAGCAAACATCTCTGATAACATTTCCATGTTTGTTTGGCCAGGAATCAGCAGCCATCCTGTGCTGCTGTGAGCGTTACTGAAATGACCCGCCGGTGCTATTTCTAATTCTAATACTCTATTTCCTCAAAAACATTTTCTGCATTGTTTTAGTATCAGTCAAGGGAGAGTGCCCATCAAACATGCAGTAAAATTTGTTTTTAACAGCTCCATAGGGTTTATCCTACCTGATAAAAATAAGCACAGGGAAAATATTGGTGGTGGGTCTTATGCACTGAGTACTTGCTGAAATGATGGTAAACTGCAGTCCAGGCAAAACAATCTGCAAAAGATAGAAAGAATGATCCATTATTTACCTAATAGCAGGCATTCTGGACTGAAATACAATTAATTCAAGTTTTACACCATATATTTTTGTATTTTGATATGATGTTTATGTAAAGCATGTTACTTAACTGTTCACCTGTATCTTCTGCTCAATCCTTTTCCTACACCCTATGAAAACCAATTCTTCTTTATCTATGCCTTTGTTCATCTGCTCCATAAGCCATACCAATCCTTTTTGCATGTTTTCTTTTGACCTATTTTTCAAGGAGTAGCCATACATTTTCTCCTGTTTCTTTTCACATATGTTAAAAGAATCCCTCCTGCAAATCTGCTGTGTGACAGTATACTCTCTCAAACCTGTTCCTAAATTAGATAAAAGTCAATAATTTCCAGGCAGTTGGTATATTATGATCATTACTTCCTGCACTGATCTCGATTATTTTTATTTTTCCTCCTCCTGCCAACTGTGTCCACCTGTGAACTCTTACTGCTTAGTCTGCAGATTCAGAGCAACTGCAGCTTTCTTATTTGCTGTGTATGCCTACAGAGCCTAGGGCAAAAATGGTGCAGTCTCCAAGTGCTACAGCTGTGCAAACAGTTGATGACAGAGCCAGTTTTCCTGGTGGGATCCCTCCTGATGAGACCTGACATTCCATAATCTGCTACATGTTCTAGTCTTCTGGTTTTATTTTTCTGGTTAGTTTTTCGTGTCCTGAAGGTTTGTAGATTTGTATTGCTTAGCATCACACCACCTTCTCTGTAACTGTAGGTATAACATTTGATACCTCCTAGTCTGGTAAAAAAAAAAGATTATTTTCATAATAGTTTGCATGTATTTTAGTGGCCATCTTATTTGGTTTTAAATTCCCTTGGAAATCTTGTCTGAAGAGAAGCTAGTCTCAGAAGCTTGTTCCTGCTTAGCAGTTTGTACTTTCCACACTATTTTATAACAGATGAAGATTTAAATAACTGATATTCTTTGGACATACTTTACATATAAAAACTGGTTTTGTCTAGCTGTTATCCATGCTCCTGATTTAAATAAATATTTTATAGTTTGGGTAGTTTATTGTTCCTGTGGCATGTTTGTTAGGAAATGGTATAATCTATCAATTTCATATATAGTTGTTCTTTTTTCCAAAATAACTTCTATGTTTACATTTAAATCCTCTCTCTTTTTACTTCTCTCCGCAGGGTGTTATTAGTAACTACACCACTTTCTATGTCAAGAAAGTGATGAAAGTACATGTGCATTAACTAAATCTAGTTTATGAACTCTGAAGTATAAGGAGGTTAACAATAGTAACTCATATGGATAATTGCATCTTTATACCTGATCTCTCACTGACATGTAAGAGAGCAGAGATCTCAATGTATATACAGGAATTTATATATATTTGTTTATAATGCACATATGCATTCATTTATACGTAGATATACATACATATATAAAAATGAATATCCAGAAAGAAGATTGAAGGGGAGAAAAGCTCTTCTCAAGTATCTAAGTGTTTGTTTGTTTTTTTTTTTATATAAGGTAACAGGCAAAAATGAGCCACAGCTAGAGACAAAAAGAAATGGAAATAGTGAGGTCAAACTCTTCCTATAAATCTGCAAGTTTTTCTACATAGGCCTGTGGAAAAATGGAACATGAAAATAACATGAGAAATAAGTAGAGACCTTTTATCAAGTTCTTCTATTATTGAAGCTTGTGTGGCTGTAAGTTTTTTTTCTTTATTTAATTTCAGTAGTCAGATTGTTCTTTTTTTTCACGAGCTAAGGCAGAGGGATATTAGCCTGTGCAGTGGGGGAAAAAAAAAAAAAGTGCATATAATTCCAGTGTGCACAAACTGAATACAAAGAGCATAAATAGAAAAGCACCTCTGTCATCAGGGACGTAAGGATTCAGAAACACACTATAATGCTGAATAAACAGGGCCAGAGGTTTCACATCTAGTCCAGCTCTTTCCAAAAGCTATTGCTTTTCAAAGATAGAAAAGAAGGCTAATCTGTGGCCATCAGCACAAGTTCTGCTATAGTTAATGAGTTTAAATTAGATTGAAAAACAAGTCGGGTGAACATATCCTTTGCTCTCTCTCTATTTTATTATAACTAGTATATTAAATAATAGAAAACAATTAATGTTTTTCTTTTAATTTGTGAACACTGTTTCTCAGAATATATGAGGCCTATTAAAGATTTCTGGTGTGTTACTTGTGAAAATCAGAATTTACCACTCACCATATACCAGAATTGCCGTTAAATACCTCCAACATGATGTAGATAGTAGTGGTCCCATTTTTCATTTGCGGTGTGCAGACAAGGATGAATCAGCTGTAGGATTCACTTTGCAATGCCAGTTTATACTTTCTTTCTTCTATTTACTATGTGCATCCCTGAACATCTGATTACACCCCAAAGATGGACTGAGATGTGATTAAGAGATATCAACAATATCTTCTACTCTTATCTTCTCCTTAAAGGGTTAATTTTGCTGTATAGACTTCTGTTTGGTAGTGTAACTTGCAAAGCAAAAACTTTTATCTGATAATGTTCAAAGAGGTCTTTTGAAGAACTGCATGAGGATCATCCTCCTCTGTGTCAACTTTTAAGTTTGTCTGTCTTGAGGGCTCTTTCATCTTCCTTTGGGGAACATTCAGTCCTGAACAATCCTCATAAAGGAAGAAAATGCCTCCTGCTTTCAGTATGACTGGTTGACTTGCTTGTTGTACTTCTTAAAGAGGCAGTTACCTCAGATTTGTTTGTTACACTTTAACAAATTTGTAATTGTAAGTTTTGTGTGATGGGTACAGTAATAGCAACATTATAGTGTGTTTTGATACTGCCCTGAAAGTGTGCAATAAGATAGGTATTTGTAAAAGACAAATTGGATTTGATTCTCAGATTCCTCAAATGATGGGATTCCTGATATCCAGTAAAAACCTACCTTGTTTTCAATGTGTAAAACAGATTTGTGGAGTCATTTCCTACTTGATTTAAATTCTCATTGGATTTTGGAGGGAATATCTTCAGGATATTATACTACACATAGACTAGATTTAAAGCTTAAAGGGAAGCTTTAATTAGTTTTAAGCTCCCACATGACTTTATTGGAGGATTAGAGGTCTGAGTGCTCCTGTATTTTTTTGATAACTTATTTACATCAGCACGGTGCTCACACAGAGCCACAGGCACAGCTTAGAAGGCCCAGATAAGAAGTTGCCAGGAACTCCTCTTCGAGCATGTGCCCTATTTTTATACCCAGTAATCTTTCACCAGCTTTTTACTCATATATCTCTTGCACATTTCTTCTCTCAAACTGATAACTCTCTCCCTCTGACATTTTCATTTTCCCTCCTCTCTTAATTTTTCTCTTTTCAATTTTTTTTTTTCCTCCTGTCCTTCATCCCCCACCCCCCTGTTGTCTTTTCACCTCAGGAGAAAGGCGAGCCAGGTTGCTTCTTCACCTTGTTTCTTTTAGTAATCTCTTTTGCGTGGTCCACTGACAACTGGAGCAAGTAAGAGCCAGCCTGGAAAGGAAGGAAACACTAGTGGTTGATAATGGCATGGAAACTATTGCTTTTTGTTTGGACACACATTTTCAATAAACTGCTGTTCACAGCAGCTAGGGATTCATATCCCCTTGCTGAACCCCAGACAGGGAATAAATTCCTTCTTTCCCCAGCACTGAGCAGATTCTAAACCACAAATGATATTTGGGTCTCTGCATTTCTGGATGCCTCATGAGACATCTTAAGAAGGAACTGATCTTCAGAAGCTAAGTGCTCAGGTCATTTAACCACTGGTCCTGGCACTCTGGTTGTAGCAGTGCACCCCAAATTTGAATGGTAACACATCACTGATCATTTTTGCACATGAAAAAGAAAAGAAAGCCTGCAGCTTGCTAGCAGTTACTTTACATGCAAATAAACAGGAAAGGATCCTAATTGTACTTGGGGCTCCTTGGAGGTCATTTACCTTCTGCCCCAGCTGAGAGAAAAAGTCACATGCAAACCTTTCTAGCCCTTTTGTAGATAACTGTTTATTCTTCACACACAAAAATAAGTTAGCTGTATATGTAACGCAGGTTTCTACTATGAAGTTAGTTGTATCCTTGTGTTCTAGTTTTCTGCTGGAGCTGACCTCTTTTTCCCAAGCCCTTCTTGGGAGTCAGCCTTCTACACAGAGCTTACCTGAACTTTCTCCCAGCACTTCCCAGGAACCACTTGAACATTTCCTAATGCAGTATGATCATACCTCAGGGCAAGCTGGCCCCATGGCTTCACCACTGGATAAAAATCAGGCCTCCAACTAAATGATGACTTCAGGACAGAAGTTCTTTCTCACAGAAAGTTGTCTTCTGTAAGTTCAGAGTTCTATAGTTATATATATTAACATTCTTAAACTCCTTCAAATAATTTTGTGCTACCTGTGGGTTTTCTGTATCCTTGTGTTTTTCTTCAAGATTTCACACTCAGGGCAGTGGGAAAGCAACACTGTCCATCCAAGTCCTGCTTTTCATTGTTCTGTGGTAGAAAAGCAGCTATTTCTAGGTTTGCTGAGAACAGACACAGAAGAGGCCAGCAAGATTTTATGACATTTTTGTAGAACTGTGAAATAAATAAGAGAAAAATATTGGGGTTTTTTGTGTGTGTGTCATTTTTTTTTAAGTGCCACTGTAATACAATATTTGCTTAAAAACAAGAAGCATTTTATTTCATTTAGTTTCATTCTCCACCATGTGGATCAATTAGTAATTGAATACTACAGATGCAAATATGCAGTGATGACTCAGCTGTGGAATTTGAGATAAATGTCAGTAACAGTTCATAATGTATTATGTGCGCTTAGCTCTGCCTAATTCCATTAGGAACAATAGGGCAGAAAGCCTTATCCTAAATCCTAAAAAATACCCCCAAAAAACCAAAACCAAACCCAACTTTGGCTATTTTCATACAGTCATCTCAAAGCCATTTATGGAAACATCGTGTCTATTAATTTTGCTCAAAAAGAGGAATCCAACATAGTTACAAAAGTGACATTTATTTTGTCAGATAACAGGAATTACACCATCTTACTGTTTGTATCTAAACCCTCAAAGGGTCCTACATGAACTGACCAAGGACTGGTAACAGCTAGTGCTGATCCTATATCTCCTTATTGCACATTTCTCTTTGCACTGAGCTTTCCAGCACACCAGCTTTTCAGCTATCCCAGGGTTAGCTATCCATCATCTCCAGTCTGAAGAAACAAAGGATTGACTGTAGGATCACTTCAATCCTAAAAAGCATAATCCGAACCCAAATCCAAAAATAAGAAGAGCACATGTTTGCTCTTTATTCACTCTATGAATATTGCACATATAGTATTAAAAAACAAACAAACAAACACATGCTTGTAATACCAGCCCCTAACTCTTAGCTCCCTGCTGGAGAATACCAGGATGGGGTTTTTGTTGTTTTTTAAAGAATCTAGCAATATAGTAGCCCACATAGCAGATCTTCCTCGCCTCCAAACAATGAAGCCTAGATAAAGATTCTCAGCTTACTCCTCATTTAAAACCAACCAAATAAAACCCAAGAAAGTGCAAGAACAAATGCCTTTTCTAAACATTTAGTGCTCAGTTACACAACCAGTTTATATAGAGAGAGCTTCATTCTTGAGACCACATGAATGAGGCTCACAATCAGAGATTTAATGGGAAATAAATTGACTAGCTACTTGGTAGGATGAACAAAGCCAATGTTGTTCTACCAGTTGCAAAGGCAATGAAGTATTTGCAGTTTGAATTTATATCCACAGAATCCTTTGATTTTGGGGACTTTTTGCATGTGTTACAAAACAACAGGAGTTGCCAGAAGTTCCACACTTTTCAAATCTAGTCCTTATTTAGTAGCCATAGAACCATGAATTCAGAAATCTGTGTTTTATGCTGCTAGTTAAAAGGCAAAAAAGCTCTGTGTGTTCTTGCTATGAACACTTTTTAATTTTTTTTTCAGTTTTCTAGTATATACCTACACCCTCTTGCTTCGTGCTTTACAGTTATGCTGCTTCTGAGGCAGTTTCTTAACTTCATGACTTAAGTATGTAGCACTAATTTTTTGTTTTAATATCATGGTCTAGCTTTATCCTTATTCACTGTGATGTCTTTAAAATATTAATTTATTAAAAGGTAATAATGAAATTATAATGAGAAATGTTTTGGTTTTTTTTAAATTTACCAGTAATACTGTTTTTCATCCTATGAACTAAGATTTCTATATCCACAGTAGGAGCTGTTGGTGCTACTGTGCAGCTGTGGGCATGAATTTGGTTACTGTTTGTTGCACTACGTTCCTGAGACCCACTGAAGTGGCAGTTCAGTGGAGACTGTTCAATACATGATTCTTAAAAGTAACTTACCTGAATAAGTTATTCTTCTATTCTGATTACCTTACTCTGCTGTGCTGCCAAGAGAAACAAGTAAAAAGTAGAACTAGAGAGTTATGACTAAAGAACAAGGAGGTCTAAGTATATAGGCAATGATGTTCTTCACCAATTGAGACAGGTAAGCTGACAATATGTGAGCTACCTCATTTGGATGTGGTGCTGAGAAAATTGTGAAATTTACCTGCACTGGACTATTCTGAAACATATATAAACTATGGGATCAGGGAAAAAAAAGTACAATCAGAATGGGATATTCAGGTTACTGAAAAGCAAGTTTGACATTTAGAATATTCAAACTCAATTTGCTTCTGTGTTCTTAGCAATCTGGGAAAAATTCTGCTATGAAAAAGGAGTGCAACTAGGTCAGTTCAGTTGATGGTACAGAAAATCTGGAATTAAACTGCCATACCGCAGAGATTGTTAGCAATAATTCAAACTGCTATTTTCAAATTAAAGGATGAAGTGGACATAACTTTGCTTCATTAATTTCATAGTATTTTTCTATAATCTCAATGCTAGTTTACCTGATAGTGCAGTATTTTATTATGACTTTTGCATCCGGAAATTACATAGATTTTAAAGAAATGTAAAACAAAAAAAAGACGCCACTACAATCACTCAGAAAGTTGTTTTAAGGTACACGGCTCCAATTTCACTAAAAGTAAGGACTACCTTAATTCCATGTGTACTGAGACCTTGTCTCCAACTACACAACAAATACACCTTAATAAATTTAAAGAACCAAACATCAGTAGAAGCTAATCTTACAATACAGACCAGTTCTCTACTACTGAAATTTGCATTTTCCTAATCTGTTAAAAAAAAAAAAAATTGGTCCACATACAAAGTAAAATGGATAAAAGTAGGTCTAAGCCGAGCAAACGTTGTCTTTTTTATTCAGTTCCAGTTATAGCGGTCTCTTGGAGGTAAATCATAATGTGTTCTCTCTTCCTCTTCAGGTACATAATCTAATGGCAGACCATAATTGTAATCCACTGTTACAACGGGTAATCTTTTGCTTTGTTCCATCTCTCTGGTAGTTTCACCTTGAAAAGGTTTTCTTTCATAGTCTATTGACCTATCTTCTTGGTGTACAGATGAAGATGGATGCATGGTTCGTGAAGAATATGGTGCAAATCTGTTTTTTCCTCTATTAAATTCATCCGAGGGATGCATTCTCCTATTATCTTCAGGACAATTTGGTCGATTACTGCAAGAAGAACAAATATGAACAGTGACATCATTAGAAATAAAACAGTTGGTTTATTATTTGTGGCCACCATTAGAAATTAAACTTGTGTGACCTTGAAAGAACAATTCAGACCCTCATTCTTGTTTTTACTGCGTAAAATGAAAATCCTCTCTACTCGATGTTGCAAACTTGTTTATAATAATTTTTCAATTCTAGTGATTAAAA
This sequence comes from Chlamydotis macqueenii, assembly GCF_036417535.1. NCBI lineage: Eukaryota > Metazoa > Chordata > Aves > Otidiformes > Otididae > Chlamydotis > Chlamydotis macqueenii. The sequence goes on from NC_141562.1 coordinate 23,047,021, forward strand.
TTACAGCTCTTCACAGTAAGTCATTCTACTAGAAGATGTTTTGTTTTAAGTGCTGTTTCTAATTAAAATTCCCGTTTTACTGAGGGTTTCTTTACCTGGGGGCCATTTCTGCTCCTAAGCCCATGTTTTCATTTTTGTGAATAATACGTGATAGTAGCTTTCTAGCACATAGTCTCAACAGGCAATAATATACTTTGGATTTATATCTCCACATATTTTAATTATTAATTCTTCTGCAATAGAAGAATCTCTCTCATACAAAATACATATGGAGGGATCTAAAAATGCATATACATATACTTTTTATTTTGGATTCTCTTTACTCTCAAGTACCTTACTTACTTTGTATAATAAGTAGCATATAAAGCCAAATGAGAATCATCTTTTTAATTTTAAAATCTTCTCCCTCACTGGACCATAGATTAATTTAGACTGGAAAGGATCTCTACAAGTACCTAGGATCACCTGCTCAAAGTAGGTCTAATTAGATGAGTTTGTGCAGGGGCCATGTCCAGCTGAGTTCTGAGTATCTCAAAGGATGAGGATTTCACAGCTGCTCTGACCAACCCTCACAGTAAAACTCATTAGCTTGTTATAGACAGCAGTTAAGAGTTAAATATAGCATCTGTATTTTGCTTTTTTGCTTACTGACAATAGCTTTTCATGTTTTGTAGTACATGAGCTTAAACTGTGCTCGACATGTCAATTACATACGTCAGGGATTCTCAAACCATTTCACAATCACACTCAAACTCAATATAGATGGACCACAAATTGGTCACATTATTTACTAAGTGTTCAGATTCAATGGTTTAAACTGCATTTAAAACAAAACTACTAACATCCATTTTTACACTATGCAGTTCAGTTCTACTTTTTAGCTGGGGAAACTCAGGGAGTATCAGTATAAAGGTAAGTCAGAAAACAACATATGAAATCTGATATTTACCTATAACTTCTGTTAAAGTCATCTTTATCAGACCCATAATCTCTGTGAAGTGAAGGAGATGAAGAGAAATGAGGTTCTGGTACATTTTCATGGGAAGAAAAAGATTGACTTCTGCAAATAACCAAAAGAATCGCATGTTAAGAAGAGTACAAATAATTGTAAGCTTTTGAAAAATATGCATTTATCAAATAAGATAAAAATCTTTTAACTTTTAATTAAAATTTTAATAAAAACTGTCTTAGTTGTATTTATTTGACACCTCAAATCGGTATGCTTTGTTGTAATGGTATAATATCCTGTTTCAGCTGTACAGTGGAAAAGATTAAATTGAACTTTACTACCCCAACAAATATCTAAAATATGTTTTGAAGTATTAAAAATATCTTGTAATATTATTAGTAAACCTATTGGATTCTGACATAAGTGGTAGATGTATTTGGGAGAATATGATGCACGTTCAGAAGCAAAGCGACTTCTAACAAATTATTCACTCATTAAATAAACAAATGCAAATCAAACAGTAATGCTACAAGGAAGTTTATCTCTGTTTGGCTGAGGGCATAAATAAAATTTCATATCCTCTTCTGTCTTGAGGATTGCTTTTTAAATACAAGTTTCTATATGAAACAAAGTAAGACAAAGAGTTTTGTTTCAAGCTGACTCTAAAAAGGTAAAGGAAATATATAAGCTTTAATTTAAAGAAGCACAACCTTCTAATTTAGGAAACATTGGCTTTCAAAGCTGCAGCACTCCTGTCTACTTCAAACACTTTCATAAGAGTTAATCAATTGATCATTTATATGTGATTTTAAAAGTATGACTGATTTCAAATTAATTTATTTTAAAAATTAATTCCGGTCTTACAGGTCAAGGATGCTTTACCTGTCTGAACACCATTCATGCGACAAGTCATCGTGACCTGGATGATCATGAAAAGGTCTTGGTCTTTGTCCGTGCCCTTTATTAACATAATCAAAATCTTTTAACTGAGTCTGTTCCTGTAAGTCATCATAAGGCTGATGGTCATGAAAAGGTCTGCGCCTTTGTCCAGGACCTTTATTATCATAATCTTTTAGCTGCACCTCTGTTTGTAAGTCATTGTGAGGCTGGTGATCATTGAAAGGTCTCAACCTCTGCCCATGACCCCTCTTAACAAATTCCAAATCTCCCGACTGCATCTGTGGCTGTAAGTCATCATGTGACTGATAGTCATGGAAAGATCTCAGTCTTTGGCCAGGACCTTTGTCGACACAATCTAACTCTTTCAGCTGCATCTGAGTCTGAAATTCATCACAAGATTGGTGGTCATGGAATGGTCTTCGTCTCTGTCCACGGCCTCTGCTACCAAAATCAAAATCCTTTGACTGCCTGTCTTGCTGCAAATCATTGCGAGATGGATGGTCAGGAAAATATCTTTGCCTTTGTCCATGGCCTCTGTTAAATTTAAGGTCCCTCGATTGTGTCTCTGCCTGTAAATCATCATGAAACTGGTGTCCATGAAAAGGTCTCAAGCTTTGTTCAGGTCCCTTGTTACTGAAGTCTAGGTCCTTCAGCTGCATGTCTTCTTGATAATCATCATAAAACTGGTGATCAGGAAAGGGTCTTCGCCTCTGTCCTGGTCCTCTATTGTAGTCCCAATTTCTCATCTGCATTGGTGCTCTCAAATCATCCTGAGTCTGATGGTCATGAAATGGTCTTCGTTTTTGTCCAGGTGCTTTATTAATGAAATCAAAACCTCTCAACTGTATCTGTCCTTGCAAATCATTGTGAGAATGGTCATCATAAATTCTTAATCTTTTCCCAGACCTGTAAAGAAGTTTTTGTCTTAAACAGAACATCATACTTATAAGTGCTACAAGTCATTAATAAAACCAAGTTTTTTTAACTAAGAATTTATATGAAAGACATTGCAAGTAAAATATATAGGTATCAAAGCTACTAAGAATCCAAACTGTAAGAAAGATTATAAAACTTTGTGTCATAATAGAAGCTGTGACAAACATTCAATTGTAATTCTGTAGCACTTGTTAAACAGACAAACCCAGTGAATCCAAATTAATTAAAACTAATTGCAGATTACTGTAGAATAAAAAAGGACAAAGTAAAACTCTATTTTTTCCAAGTGAACTAATTACTTACAAACTTCTAATAGCACATATTCCCTTTCCCTTATCTTTTCACTGTTTCATCAAATTCTGTAAATATATTTTGCATGAGTAGGTTATATTAATAAAATATCTTTTAAATTAGAGTATCTATCCTATTTCCAATAAGAAACAATTATCTTTCCCACTGTGTGGTTTTTTTTGGCTTTGAAATCCATTTTTCAGCCTATTACCCCTGAAAATCTTCATTTGGGAACCGCTCTACAGGTCCTTCCATTGCATGTGGTGGAGGAATAATATCTTCATCTGAATCCCATACATCCATTCCAAGGTTACTAAGAATAAAAACATCTCACATAAGCTTCTTTTTTTAAAACATACTATTGAGAGAGAAAAACACCCCACATAAAATTCTTCAATTCAGAATCACAAAAATTTTTGTATGTTAAGTTAAATTTACGGACATTTGTAACTTAGCAAATTTTAATCCTGTAAATTTAGTTGGGGAAGGGTTGCAGAGAAAGCAAAGAGAATACCTAAACTTCAAAAGCTTGGAACAACATCCTAAAGGATGTGAGACAAGCACCATACCTATTAAAAAATCTGACACAAGACTAACTTAATCATGCACACACTATAAAACAATGATAGCAGCAAAACAAATGGCATTCAAGTAAACTAAAAAGATGCAAATCAGTCAGGTATTATTTTAAAATCCATTTACTGCTACAAGGTATCATTGACACAAATAACTTAGGAAGATGTAAAGGTTAGCTATTCTTGGGTGATTATGAGAAGCATAAAATTCTTACTCACCAGGGGTACAACTCCTATAAACAGAGTTCAGAACAATCTTCCACTTTGGGTAGTTTTTCCCATATTTTTTTTTATTCCTAAAACTGTTGTATTTTTTTTTCTTTCTTTCTTTTTTTTTAATATCTAGTTCTACCATTCCAACAACAGCAGCCAGATCATAGAGTTTATAAAGCAATCTTTGAAGTGGCTCCTTTCAGCTTATAATGAGAGAATACAGACCTACTACACTTGTCACAGTATGATAAAACCACAACAGTGTTCAATAGAAGTTGTCAGATTAAAAAAATCTTTTGAATCGCATAAATTCAAAAGATGAACAAAGGAAGTACACTGCACTTCATCTTATTCATATCAGAAGTCTTACAATATATGTGTAGTTGCATATTAAAGGTTTAAGAAGGGGTTAATTTTGGCTTATGACTGAAGCAAACATTTCAAAATACTAGTCGACCTATAGGAAAGTCTTAACCATACAACTAAAAGCTGTTGTTTACCTTCTCATTGGTTGTGTTCTGAGATCTGTGAGATACACAAGACCATCCATGCGATGACCTCTAGCATCACCAAAAGCTAAAGAAAAAAAAGATACAAGTCTAATGCAATGTGCTTAAGCAGGGCCACAAAAATGTGAAAGGTAATTTTCTGTTCACCGTCAGATGCTGAATTTGAAACAATTCTAACTTGATATTAAAGACTTCAGCAAGCTGGCATCATTGTAGCATTTTAAACTTTTTTTTTAGAACAACTGAAACTAGTAGTGGTAGCAACATAGGACTGAAAACTCTTATAAGCAACAGGAAAAAAAAAGATTTTAAGCAGCTGAAACATACTCCTACTATGCTGTCAATTTGCTAATGCTCAAGCCTTGCCTGGAATAGAATCAACAGAGAAAATCTTCTGTGGAAGCCAGCATATGAAATAACTCTGAGGATACTAAAATATAACTGTGAATATAGTTGTGAATACAATTGTAGTAATTGTGAATTACAACCTGACATGTGCCTTAGTTCAAACTGTATAAATACCTTGGATTGCTGTCTCTGGATCCCAGCCTTCAACATCTATAAGGTATCTGAAGAAAAATACAACTAGATTATTGTCCCAAAGTGATTACAAATTAATACAAGGACATTATCTTTTGTGAACAATGATTTGTTTTTATACAACACTTACCTACATATAAGGTAGCCAGTTCTATTGATTCCATTCGTACAGTGAACGCCAATGAGCTTCTCTATCAAAAAGGAAAACACAGTCTTTAAAAGTTCAGAAATTACTAAAAAAAAAACAGTGCAAGACAAAAAAAAAATCTGTACTTTTCTAGCAAAGTAATGATAAGTAATGCTTGCCATTTATAAAATTATACTGTCATGCCTGTAAAAGAACAGACACATCCAGACTTTGCCCTCTTCATGCTGGATCTCTAGCAGCTCACTACTGGATCTCTAGTTAGCTCACTACTTCCAAACCTGTGAAGAATGAGACTAACTCTGCAGAATGTAGGAAAAAAGAGGAGCGATGACAGGTAAAGTGGCCTCAGCCACAACTGTAGTAACAGGAGAAAAAGAATAAAATATAGTTTTGAAAGCAAACCTAAACAAGCAAATGTAAAATTGAGGAACTTAACTCACAGATTCTTGTAAAACTCACAAAAAGGAGAAAATACACATAATGCTCCTAGTGTCTAGGAGTATAAAATATACTACTAGAATAATTAATTTAACTGGACTAAAAATTTGGACCATTACTGGGATGAACCACAGAGAAGAGGAATTTAGGTTCATGTATGGATAAAAGCAGCACTTTAATGGGAACCAGTAATCTCTAAAGAAATCTGGTATTTTTTTGGAAAGGTTATACTAAGCAGCTAAAGGCTGAAAAGCAGAATAACTTACTATTATTAGAGTGTTTCAAATGAAGTATTTCCAACAGAAATAGGGAAACACTAATATGGTCATGCAAAGCACTGATAAAACCTTGTCCAGGCTATCCCATACAATTCTAGTTACCCACATTTCATGAAAAAAAACAATCAAATTGAAATATGTATTGAAAGGGCTACTATGATGGTCACAAAAAAGTTTGAGAAGGGATCTAGGAAGCTTGTCTTATTTAGTCTGTAAAACCAAATCTGACATACTGAATATAACAACAGAGATGGAGAACAACAATACTTAAGGCATAAGAATAAATGTATATAAACTGATTCATTTTAGAAGAAAAACTGTAATCATCAGAAGAACGAAGTTGTGGCAAAGATGAAGTACTGACAGATGGTCTTTGAAAGGGGACTTTGACAAATATTTGAATGAGATAGAATGTAACTGCTTGCCACAGAACAAGACAGTCACATTGCCATATAAGTTTATTATAAGTTGGTGTCCTAACAATTCAGACACTTATAAAACCCAGCTTCTCAAAAATTATTTGTAAGAATAATCCTGAGAAACATTAGAGGTCATCTGAAATAGAGGGGCAAGTTACAACGACTAAGTTAATATAAAAATGAAAGTTCTCCTAACTCCCAAGTTACGTAAATCCTGCCAAAATGGTCTTACTAGCTGGAACTGCAGGTCTTCATGCAGTTACAAATTAAGAATTGATTCTCTCAATTCTGATAATCAGAAATAATTAGATTCAAATACAGACTATTCTTTGTCACATGAAAAATCACTAGGTCAAAACTAGAAGAAAACTAATAATTTCCAAGTAATTCCCCTAAGTCAAAAAAAGAGCAAAGCAACAACTTACACATTAACTTTCTGAGCAAGGACACAGGCTTCTTATACTTTTCAATTTTCCCAGCACGTCTAATTCAGGCTCTCATACCTGAGATTCAGGTCAGAGTTTTTACAAATCCGAATTGACCATACACAGCAAAATCACAGTTATGCTCTGCAGCAAAAACTGTATGCACTTGGGCAGTTAATATCCCTACTTTGTCACAGAAAATGTCAAAGTAACCACAGCAAATAGTATGAAAAAGTCTGAAAGAATGGTCCTCCAATATTGGATACAGAAACAGTTAAAATCTGCCTACAATGAATCACTAGCAAAAAAATTGAGAAGGTAAAAGCTGAAAACAGGCTGAGGCAAAATACATGCAAATTTATTTCTGCAAAAAGCACCTTATACAGTCTCAGCAAGAACTGTACTATTGCATAAACACCAAAGCAGCAGCAGATCCACACTGTGGAAACACTGATACTGTGTCTGTAATATAATTTTTAAGAATTGCTCTGATATGAGGGCAATAATAGACTCATAAATTAAAAAAGTGCTATGTCAGACTAAACAGACTTAAGCTGCTCACCCGTATCAGTGCCTAGTGCCATCAGAGAAGCCTTGTGCTAAACAGAACATCCAAAAAGGGTTAGCAGCTACACTAAGCTGACGGTAGACAACTGGAGTCAGACAGATGAAAATCTTGTTGCAGTTGATTTGACACATAATGCAAATGTAAGTATAATACTATTAGGAAGGGTATTTAAGTTACCAGTAATTTTTGCAAAACATGTTTTAAATGCTAAAAAGACTACCTATATCTTATTATGATATTAAAGTGGAAAGTGCTATGGAAAGTCTGAGATCCTTGGTGTTTTAAATATCTATTGAAATTAATAAATGATACAGTTATCACTGAAATAAAATTTTTGGTCTTTTACATCATAAGATACTGATACTTACCATTTCCTGCATTTTCCCATAGGAATTTTCTGACCCATTTTTTGAACTGTAGGATAGTAGCATTATCGGGGACTTCAAGTCCAACAGTGTAAAGTTTCTTATACTGCACACTTTTAGGTAAATCCTAGCAACAAGAAGAGGAAAAAAAAAAAAAAAGGTAAAAATTATTGAAGTCTTGCATCAATGGAAAACCTTAAGCAGCATCTAACATAATGCCAATGCAAAACAGTATTTCAAATCCCGAGTAGAAATGGAAAACATGACATAATTCTCGAGACACACTCTCAGAAACTACCATTTACATTTCCACTTTAAAGACGTGATCTCAAATAAAGAACAGTTCCTACAGAAGACTTATTTATCTCTGCTAATAAGGCTGCACATTAACTAAAGAGAGCAGATTGTTGTAATGCTGTTCTAACTCATTTTACAAATACTAGCAATATTTGTCCCTCCCACCCACAATCATATATATACTCAGATATTCACCTCTTTAATGCTTACAGCCCATGTACATTCAAAGATTAACAATCAGTTATACCACTGTTACTTATTCTCCTTTTCAATAGGAGGCTGATTAATCACAATTGTTAGGACCATACTGGTAGAAAATTTGAAATTAACAAAGCAGTTTAAAAACGTACACTTTCTTAGTGGATTCCACTGAAGATCAGTAAAAGAAAGACCCTAGGAACAAACAAGAACGTCTTCAGGGCACAGACTGTAAGTTTTCTGCACCTTTTCTGTGGTGCCTGGCACTGAAGTCTTTATCCATTACTCTGAGTTACCGTAACACAAATAAGCCACAAATGCAACTAGATGGGAGAAGCAGCTATTTCCTTTGTGATAAAGCATTTAGTTTTTATTGGAGACACAAAGTAAGTCTAGAGGGCTCACCTGTTTATTCCAATTTAAGGTAAGCACGTGTAAATACTTTAAAACAAAGGCTCTAGTAACTATTTTATTTTATTATTATGCTTCTGTTACCTTAACTTCATAGTATCGTGTGGTATATGTTAAATCAATAATTAATCCAAGCTCCACATTTAGGGCTTTCATTGCAGCAATTAAGTCTTTTGGTGTAAATTTCTGGGTTGGGGTAAGCCTCTGGTTAATTGCCTACAATGAAAATGGAAAAGAAAGATTTTCTTTTTAAGGTCTAATAACAAGACATTTATAATATTCCGTTATTTTAATTAGGACTAGGAAACATCAGTATTCAAAAGGGATGTTTATAGTATCACAACCATATCCATGTATTATACAGATAAAAAATGAAAAGGATCAAATAAAAAAAGTGAGAATTTTTCTTATATTCCTATTCAGATGAACATGCAAGAAAATGTGTGAGAATTTTCACTTGTACAATGATAATAAACATTATTAAAATAAACCCTAATTTGATAGACACAAAATCCTGCAAAATGCAGCATGGATATACTGATTTTTAAGTAACTAAACATCAGCAAAAAGCAAAACACCACAATCCCCTTTCCCCCAAACATACTTTATCCCACACAATAACAAAAGATTAACACTGTATTTCACATAAAACATTAGAAACTGTGATACAAGAGTTCATTTCTTCTAAAAGTTTTAACTTTCTCCCAACAAATGTTGTGCAGACATTTTTATCCCTGCTTCATCTCTTGTCAGAGTGTACTTGTATGTCATTTAGCACTGGGAAATATTAAATAAGACTAAAATATGGTGACTAAGAAAGCTGCAGGTAGGTGGGTAATGAATAATTAATTTCATTTGACAGAAACAGCGGGAAAAATGTTTACTCACCCTATTGTAGCTGCATTTTTTGAAATGTATTCTTCACTCTAGGTATGAAAATGCCTCATATAAGCGAGACTGGATTTTCTCTGAATAGTGCGCTTGTCCATTGTGACAGCCTTTTGACACAGGCTCAGCCACAACCAATAAAGACAGTGGCCAAAGATGCAGCAGCCTCAACCACCTCTCAGTTCCTTTGTCAACAAGAAATTCAAGCAGACTGGACTCAGAACTAATGGAAAGGAAGGCAGCCGCAGACCACATACCTCTTAGAACCACAGATGGTATAGGGTAACTAACCGTTCCTTCTTTTGACTGTATGGATTATAATCTAAGATGCTAGCAAGTACTTGAGTCTGGAAACAGAGACAGGAAACCAAATTAAAGAATAAACACCAGGACAGTCCTGTCAAGGCTTGTAAGTGATTAGGAAGCTTGAGCTAAAAAGAGTAGGACAGAAGGCATACAGAAGTATTCAGTCCTATGTATTTCAGGCACTGCTGAAAAAACTGGAGGTTGTTGAGGTTCAAACAAAATGAACACAAGTCAGTTATCTCACCCTTATTCAACTGTGATTTTTTTTGTAAAATCTGAAACAGAACTTACTAACTTTAAGGTGACAAGGGTGAACCTGCAAAAGGTCTATCATAAAACGTTACAGAATTTTTTCTTCTACTATGTGAAGTCACACAAACTGAGGTGTAATACAATTTACAAAAATAAGTTCTCTCCAAACTTAGTGCTTGAGTAAACAGTTAAATGTGTTATGAAAGACTATGTTTTGAAAGACTATTTAGAATTTTCTGAAAAACTCCTGCTGAGTATTCAGTAGTTTAGGTGTTTAATTGGACTTTGAGAATGTGAGAAATCTGTATCAATTCTAAAATCCTTCTAAGGATGCTGGGAAAAGAACTTGCCCAGTCCTTACTATACCAGAGTCTTACTGTTAGCATTACATTGATGATTTGAAAAGAAGGACAGAAAATTCTTCCCAGTAAGCTCATGATCTTAAAGCCTTTACTACCAGCACATCTTTTGCTAAAACAACAACTTTCAAGTCTTGAAATACTGAAAATATGCTTTTTCCCTTTGGGTGAAATCAACAATCTGACCTCCACCATATTGGCAAAGACATCACAGTTTAGCCAGTTTTGCATTTTACGTGTATTCTGCCACAGACTCCATGAACTTGAAGCACACAGTCTCTGGCAGACTTGTCATTTCTCTACCTTACATTGTTGAGACCGAACAAACTGAAGGACAGAAATGTTACAGATTTTGATTTCTTGGGTACCAGACTTTATATCTGTCCTAGTTCAAAGACAGCTTCACGGAACAGGGATTTATGTCCCAGTGAGATCAGTAGGACTGGAAATGAGCAACTCACTGAAGTAGAGTGCGTACTTGTGATACACTGCTCTAAACGTTCTCTGCGAAACTCTGCACTTTCTATGATCTCTGGTGGAGCTGCTTCCAGACTATTACAGGAGCTGCAGGGAAAGAGTAAAGTTCGCAATGAAGTATCTTCCTCTGAAATCTGGAGTGACAGGGACAGGGAACTGGAAATACACGCACACTGAACAAATCCTGCCTATAATAATGCATCTATGCAAAAAAAAAAAAAAAAAAAAAAAAGTGCTGGAATTACAGGAGCTGAAGATGCAAAAAATCCTCTCTCAAATACTCCAATAGCAAAGAAGCTAATTATAAATCTACTGAATTTTATATTTACTGCTAGATCTGTCCACTGGCAGTCATTGGTAGAAAGATACATGGCTACTGTACTATCCATTAGTACCACGGAGAACATGACCAATGTCAAATATGAGATGCATGGTGTCAAAGGAACTAAACCATCATACCAGTGCTGTAAAAGCAGCTGCAGGAAGCAAACTCTGCAAGCATTCCACTTCAGTCATTGCTGATAAAAGTGAACTGAATAGTGACTGAAAATGTAACGGGCACTAATATACACGAAGAACTGATTTTTTTTTTGTATATGAATATTGGAGTGCAATCTATAGACAACAGCTTAGACAAAATATTTACTCTTGACTGCTAAGGTTATGTCTAGCCACTGAACTTTAAAAGAGCTCAAACTTTTATTTCCTGTGTATCATAGAATCATAGAATGGTTAGACTTGAAAGGGACCTCCAAAGGTCATCTAGTCCAACCCCCCTGCAAGGAGCAGGGACATCTCCAACCAAATCAGGTTGCTCAGAGCCTCATCCAGCCTGGCCTTGAACGTTTCCAGGGAGGGAGCATCTACCACCTCTCTGGGCAACCTGTTCCAGTGTTCTACAACTCACATTGTAAAAATTTTTTTCCTAATATCCAATCCCCTCGTCCTATCACAACAGGGCCTACTGAACAGCCTCTCCCCATCTTTCCGGTAGGCCCCCTTGAGGTACTGGAAGACCGCTATCAGGTCTCCCCAGAGCCTCCTCTTCTCCAGGGTAAACAGCCCCAACTCTCTCAGCCTGTCCTCATAGGAAAGGTGCTCCAGCCCTCTGATCATCTTTGTGGCCCTCCTCTGGACCTTCTCCAACTGGTCCTTCTTATGTTGGAGGCTCCAGAACTGGACACAGTACTCCAGGTGGGGTCTCACCAGGGCAGAGTAGAGGGGGAGAATCACCTCCCTCAACCTGCTGGCCACACTCCTCTTGATGCAGCCCAGGATGCGGTTGGCCTTCTGGGCCAACCTGAAGCAAGGACTTGTAAGAGTTAATTTATACAGTACTTGTGTTAATTTACACAGAAGGGCAAATTTGCCCTATTTGCCCCAATTTGCGCAAATTTGCCCTATGTTTCAATCCACCAAAGAACTGAAGAGTCTAAAAAAGATAGCCTCTACATCTTGTATTGTCACAAAGAATTAAAAGATCTGACTCAATATGTTTAATAATAAAGATGGCATGTTAGTAAGAGTCTAAAGGAAGTAGTAACACATTAATAAAAGAAATCTACGAAGACTTCTTTTTAAGATATACTGCATTACTCAAGATCACTGGAGCTTTTTGCTTATGAGATTCGTAATTTGAATCTATAATTTTAAAAGTACTGCAGTGACTGGTATCCTTTAATGAGTGCTTGATTTCCATAAAATTATACTTTGGCTTACATTGCCTAGATTGTTATTCATAGCATAACCCCTTCCATATGGTTTTCTTACAACAGTCATAAAAATATATTAAATAAGATAATTAATTTAGACCACTTAGTAGTGGTCAAATTAATTGTGCTCATTCATTACAGACTTCATTATTTTAAAAAGATAAATAAAAAGAGTAACACCAAATAAAATTTTTAAAAAGAAAGAGAAAAAATACAGAATATTATGCAAAAAAAAGCCACTAGTATATGACTGGAAGGGTGAAATCTGAATATATTATTTTTTCATAAAACTTTCCTGAAGTTTGCATGAGTATTCATGCTACTCTTCATTACTTTTGCATTGTATCTAATAGAGCAAATCTGTAGTTACTTTTTATACATACCCCTTTTAAAGGTACTTTGAATGCAATAAATCGAGTTCCCGGTATAGGCTGTCCAACTGGTGTCAAACTCCGCCATCTGTAATTAAACAAATATTTATTTTAAAATATTTTCAAATTACCTGCTTCAACAGAAGACACCTGCACTTCATGTAAAACTTAAAAAAGGTAGTTCCTCTTAGGATTAAAACTTTGCTAAAACAAAGCACATAAAAATTATGGTCTTTTAAAATGGTAAGAGTTATTTCAAACTATGTGAAGTATCTTACAAATATCAGGCAAATCTGGTGCCATATTTCACATAGTTTGAATATACAGGTATTTCAAACTTCTCCAAGCAGGGAGATATGATTGTTCTCTCTTTTCCTATGATGGGCCATGCAGCTACTAGCTTATTATATTAAGATTTAGATTTCCAAACAGCAGGATTCAATGGTTCCTAAAATTCCTTGACCACATAAGCAAGCAATCGTAACTGATGTGCACAAGTTTGAAAAAATGACTAATTAAATCCTGATATGTAAGTAAAATATTTTTAAAAATACATCTTCCACTAGTAACCTGCCTGTTTCACTAAGAAACTAAGATATTTTTAGAATAACTACAAAAAATTGTTATTATATATTTGAATAAAATTAACAAATTAGCGTTATTTTGAGATAAAAGAAACAAAGTTGCTTAAAAGATGCTGGAAGAATATCAACAGAATATTACTACAGCACTGATCAGGGCAGAATCTCATTTAGCACACTACACAGCTTAAAGACAGACATTTTTATTGTTTGCAAATCTAAAGTCAGGAGCCATAATAAAATGAATCTTTATTCTCCACAGAGCACTACCACAAAAATACTTCTTAGAGATAATGTGCATGACTGCTCTTATCACACAGCAGAATTTTGTCCCCAGATCTGCAATTATTCCAAGAACTGGTTTCAAGCTATCTTCAGTACATTTGAGAACAGTCTTTTTCCTTTCTCCTTCTTCAATTTCCAAAAGAGATTCCTCCCCTCAAAACGGTAGGACAGCATTTACAAACAAGTAGCACCAATATAAAGCAAAGCAGATGGGTAAGGTTCAACAGGTAAATAAGTATTCTTACATTAGAGTTGGTGGAAATTTTTCAACTTGGCTGAATCAAACACCTTTAAAAAGCTGTCATATGCTCGCATCAGGCATTTAATTGACAATAAAATGCAAACTTTACTTTTATTAAAAATACAAAGCTTCTATATTTTGCAAATGTATTTACTTTGTAATATGCTGCTTTTTCAAAGGAACACTTCTATGTCTTCTCCTCATTTGAGGAGAAATTATCTCTATGACCTCAGAATATGTAGCTGGATGACTTAAAATCTACATTGCATTTTGTATTTTCAGCTTGTACCTCAAATATTAAAATACAAGACATTTTCATAAGATTCTTTAACAATGGTGCCCATTCAGTTTCAATTTTCTGAATTAATGTTTAAATTAATCTGTCCCTTTCAAGGGAGAATCTAACAGCTTCTAGATTCCTTTTTGATTTCCATAAAACCACATCATTTATGAAAGAAACTGAATACTCTGTTTTAAAATATTCTAACCACTGAGTATTTTGCTTTATTCACAATTCCCATATAGGACCATAACAAAATCTAGGTGTTCGCTGGCAAAACTCTTAAAGAAATATCCATAATTATGCTTGTCATAATATAGAAATAATATTACCATTCATAAATGCTTGGAAGTAACACAGGAAACACTTATAGCATGGTGACTGGAAGTATAATTGATACTAACAAATCATGTAACAATCTACTACAGCCATGTCTTTAGCACTAGTTTATCTTTTTAGTCTTCCTCATGAGCTAAAGAACAGACTGAGGCTCACAATGTAGACATATAGATGCTTAGTTTAATGGATTACAAATGAAATAACAAAAGAGTAATAATAATTCATCATTAGGAAGGCTGTTGCAAACAGCTGTCACACGGAAGACATACAAGGTGAGAAGGTGTAAGGGAAAGCTACAGATTGAATCACTGAGAGGTGTTTGCAGTAGTATCTTTTACTAAATTCTAAATTATTGTATGAACTGTGTACCTCATAATCGCAACAAGGGAACAAAAACAGTCTCCTACTTCATATATTCCCTTAGCTTAGGGTAGTTGCATACAGGGGAAAAAAGAGCACATTCTCAGTCACCATAGTTTGAAAAGCATTGCTCAAAAATTTACATATAATATATTATAGAAGAAAAGTGTTCTAACTTGAGAGGTCTCCCAAGTGAATTTTCAAGCTTGTAAACTTTGTGGAGTTTGATAGTTTTACACTAGTTGTAAAATAATTAAAAAAAAAATTATCTATCTCTGAGAATATGTTCCATTTATCCTAGTTTAAGATAGATAAATTGTATATGAATCAAGTAAGATCATAAACAGTGTAAATGGACTGAAAGTATTACCAGAGCTAACAAAAACCACAACATGATGAAATATCTTTGTTGCAAAAAGTGCTCAGTTAAAAAAAAAGAAACAAATTCTACAGAAAAACTGTGAAATCTGCCCTGTGCATAGTTTATCTTATTCACTCCATCTTAGAAAGGTACTAAATGCTGTGAACTGCATTTAGATGTATATTTAATCTGAACTACTGTTAAAACTAATGACAAAGTCAGGTTTAATACCAGCTCCTGCGTAATGCTAATTTTAATAACTCTGGAAATTACATGTCTTTCTTTAAAACAAGGAAATACTCTTCCTGCTTTTGCTCTTAAACTTCCAAACAGAATTAGAAATGGGCTGTACCTAATGATTGAAAAACTAGTGCAGCAAATGCTGTCATAGAAATAAACCAAACAAGAATACAGTATTTTTTCTTCAGCCTAGTTCAATTACTCTTTAGTGTACCAATAACATATCCGAAAGGCTTTACCAAAGTAGGATTTAACCTGATAGCCAGCCATATTCACATATATCTGTTTAGAAACATTCTGAAGGAAGGCAGAAGTAAAAAAAGGCCAACCACAAAAGACCAATTACCTTATGTAGTAAGACAATTAAAAAGAGGCCATAAATTAGAAGTTATCTTTTTTAACCTGCTTTCTCTTGGAAAACTGAGTGGAAATCTACCATGATTATCATAAATATTAGCAATTATGAGCCAAGAACAAATTATTTTAAAAAGGCTTAAAAATCTTATTTTCTTTAATCAGCAACGTAACAAAGACTTTGTAAAAATTCTGAACTTTCTTTTTGGATTAATGTATTGACAGAACAATGCACCAGGATTACACAGTTTGTTGTCAGACCTTAATAAACTTGGGTTTTTATTCTCCTGGTTTTAAAGCTGTTTAAATCCTCCCAGAAAAAAAAAAAATCTGCAAAATCAGCAAGAAACTTAAAAGCTGCTGACAACTCTATGGTAGAAAGTGAGCAGAAGCCACTCTTCATTCAAAAACATAAAGGGTATGCGTTCCATGTTATCTTTAAAATTATATTTAAAAAGGAAATTTCAGCATACTGCTGCAGGACTAAAAATTATCTCAAATTAAAACCAGCAGATTGAAATTAAGTACTTAAAAGAGAATAGCACTTAAATTAAAAGTGACATATTGCACACACAATACATTTTCAATTACAGCTTTATTTTTCTAAGTTTTCAAACAGGTAAACAGTCCATGGACTACATGCAGATCAAAACCTGAAAGTCAACAAAACATATAAATTAATGAATTATTTAACTACTTAGCTTTTGCAGTGCCCATTTCCCTATCACGTTTTGGCTTCATCACTCCCCAACTACCATCAATTATCTTAAAACACAGGCAGAATTTTGCTTGCTGTTCTTAACAAAAGAATAACTTTTTGGTTAAGAATAAGTGTTAAAATCAAACTAAAAAATTGTTCTCCTTTGCCTCTGAAATTTCTGTGATGCTTGAATGGCTTCCAGTTAAACAAAAAAAAATACAATTATTATTGATACTACAGACTCCAGTCAGCTAATCTGTTAGAGGTTTTTAAGTCTAGTTTACATGAAAATATATTACTCTGTTTATACATTTTAATTTAAATGAAAAGCAAACGTGGTTTATTGCCTTTTTCTTTAATCTAAAAATTTCAGATGTATTCAGTAAAATAACAGAAAAGAAACTAGCTTCACACATCCTAGTAAAAGTTTACAAGATATGTGATCTAGATTAACCCAAGAATCTAGCAGCGATATGCTTTCTAACAGCAGCAACCAGTGAAATGGCCTCTGTTTGAGGACAAAACAAAAAAACCAACAGCAACAAACTTAGAAAAACACTTAAAAACCAATCAGCTCCAAGACCAATCAACTGAGGATCATCAACAGCGCCTGCACAGCAGACTCCAGCTTCAAGTGGGATAACAGAAATCACTACAGAAATGCCAATGATGAAGACAAGCTTATAATAAATCTGAGTAAGGCAATTCTGAAGGTATTCATCCTGAAGCCTCTTTAGTTAAGCTCAAAGGTATGTTGAATACCAAGATAACAATGCAAGCAAAGAACATTGTAATAGGTGTATTTTGCATAAATCTTGCTATTAAAAACAAAAAAAAAATGTGATAGCAAAGATGTTTATGTAAGTTTTTAAGCATACAAAACTACATACCAGTGAACCGCAAAGCACAGCACAGATTCTAAATATCAGTAATATCTGTAATTATTCAACACAATTTTGAAATCTAGTTAAGAAAACTTTATTCATTTGATATGAGCATAATTTGTGGTTTTTAAAAGTAAATCTTATTGTGAATCAATTCTAAAACTTAGAAAATTATACTGGTAATCATAGCTACTATATCCCCTTAACAGATAAAGTAAAATATGACAAAACTATGTGTTCCATACCTGGCTCTACTAAAAGTTTTAACTTAAGCAGATAAAATATGCAGCTGTATGTAATTCATACTGAATCATTTCTGTGATTTTTAAAAAATAAAAATATATGTTTCATATAAAGATATTAGGTACATTTTAATGGCAAACTACACAAGAAAGCTACCAACTAATTCATAGGTAGAATGTGATGGAAACACTGAATTGGAAATAATTTGAAAGTTTCATGTCTTTAGTTTGTCAGATCTCAGTGACAGAGCTATAGAAAAATACAGAGCACAGCAAACTGTCAACAGATACCTTACAAGTTCTTTGTGGCAAAACAGTTAGAACTCATTGGTGATGCCTAAGCCCACTTTAGATCACCTATGAAACTGATGTTTACATTAGCATATGCTAAAAAATCCAGAAAATATTTTAAAAATCTCTATACCCCAATACCTCTACAGAGCAATTACAGTATTTTTGACAGGAAAAAACCTTAAGTATAAAAGGAAGTAAACTCTCTTCTCTTACATTTCCATGTGTAACATTCAGTTCAGCAATAATGTGTTCCAGTATTCCAGAGTAACACAAACTAGTACTGAACTCAAGGCATCAATTCACAATTATTTTCATCTAATAGTTAAAAATCAGTGTTTGTAAAACAGCGTAAATAAGTATACATTACTCGAAAGCTACGGTGAGTGGAGAAGGAAGTTCAGAGAGCAGTATCTGAAGCTACGCTTAACAATTCAAGGGTTTCTACAATTCTGGAGCCCTTTATAAACATCTACGATTACAAAGCAGTTCCAAGTTTAGAATTTGTCTGGGAAATTGAATTCCAAAACACTCAAAAAGGATAATTATTGTAACTGTAGAAATACTCAAGTCTGAAATACTGTCAGCTATAGCAAGATGCACAAACGTATAAATCTGTAAAAACGTTACAGTATTTTATGACTTTGTTATGCTACTTGAACTCCTTCTACTAGCTGGCTCTCCACTAAAATATTACAGTATACAACAACCGGAAACTGCAGTGCAAGGGGTCACTCCAATTGCTCTCTTATACTGACGTCTCACTGTGTTACAAAATTACTGCTCCAGCGCTACTTTCTAGGATTGAAACTGCAATGGACACTATACATCTTAGCTCTGCTCCAAGACATTACTGGGAAAAGGGAGAAATGCTTTTTGCTATGAAGGAATACAGGAAGTCTTACTTCCAGTCCACCTCCTCCTCTCACTGCTCAGAGCAAAGACTGTGCAAATAGCATCAGATCAAACATTCAGAGCTAGGGCTGAGTGACATGGACGCAAGAGCGAGAGTGGGCCAAGAACAAGGTACAAGACCAGCAGTGCAGATCCAGTGGCCACACTCGTGATTAATACCACTTTAATATTACTTTAGGTGCTGAGTATGCACAAAGTGCTGATAACCAGCAAAGCTGTGCAGTGCTATAGCACAACTCTTACCTAAAGGCAACTTTAATTATACTGCAGGCATAGAATTGTCAAAGGTGATAGTAATTAGCTGACGAGTTAAAAAAAGTTCATCATTTCTTGTTTAGTTGCACTATTCCTAACTACTTATAACTTAACTGAAACCTCAAGTTTATTGTACTGCTTTAATTAGCATAATGGAATTTGGATTAAAACTGTTAAGAACTGTAAAAGAATTGAGGCAGTAACAGAAAGACAATCTTAAAAGATGTCAGGATGTAGTGTGACTTTTTTGTTTATCTACTACAGTGTTTCTCTTGTAATATCATTAAAACCAAAAAAGTTACTGTTAGATGTATTGCTATTACAATACTGTGATATGATTGAGGTTGTACTTCCATAGCACGCTACCGTCTGGACTGGTCCTTATGCTACAGTGTACCACAATCTCACTTCTGCAACAACTATTTCTGGGGCCAGTAAACTGCACGTGCAGGACACCCTAGACTAAAATTAGATTTTCTTAAGTAATCTTCCAGGGTTCACTGCTTTTTTTTTTTTTTTTTTTTTCCCCCCTGGTGTACTAAGCTCACAGTGAAGAATTACAATGTGCTGGGCTAGCACAAGGATGACATCAATATATTCATGCATGAGATTGGGAGACTGACAATTCCTTTAACTCCTTTACTGCCAAAACCCCAATACTGTGAATATCTAGGCTGATTTGTTAACAGTATCAAAAAGTAAGTATCTGGAGAGGTTGAAAGCACTTCATTATCATGAGCTTTGTCAGATGGTAACAGTAACTTTATAAAAAATTACCCCACAGTAGACATTTCTCTTATTGAAAGATATGCAGGTATTCGTTTCCAGTAATAGAAGGCAAAAGTACAGTCCACTACTTATTCCATACTTAAGAAATGCATGCAGCCTGAAAGCTGCTCCAGTTCAAATGCAAGAGGGAAAAAGCTGGAAGAAATGAGCACCTGATTCTCAAAAGTTTTAGTAATAATTTCCCGGTATGGAGAAAGACGGAGGACAGCTATTGTTTTAGCCTTTCTGGATTACTGCTTGCAAACCTAACCCACTTTTGCTCAATTTTGTTCAACTTTTAACTGAAATTTCATAGAAGCTTTCAGAGAAAGACATACTTAAATAACTTTTCTTAAATTTTATTCTAATTCCTGAGTTTGTCAGCTATAAAAAAAAAAATACTTCAAAGTTTCCTGAAGTTATTCTAAAAATTCAATTTATATTTTCTTTCTCTTTATTGCTTTTAGGCCAAAATATTTTGCAGAAAATTGGGCTTTTTGTATTTTATTGCTCCTCCTAAGAATTTTCTTAATAAACTTACTTAACACTTCCCCTGAAACTAGGATTATGTCAACCGTTCCTCAAATAATGTATAAAGTGCAAGTTATTTTCCCATTACAGTGTGCCTATGTATCTCAGCACACCCTCCTATCCAATAAGTTTGTACTGATGTCAGCATGGGCTAAACTTTTCAACTTGGAGTTCCTCCTTTTCTTTCTCAGTAGAGCTGGAGAATAGAATTATATCTGTTCTAAATTAGATCATTCTGTGGTCTCCATATGGACTCCCAATCAAGTCATAAGAAAGCCTATATAGTGCATTTGGGGTTTTTTTATGATTATTTTTGCTGATAAAACATTTTTGTTGTCCTGTTGTTAAAAAAAAAAACAAACACAAAAACACAGGATGTTTCTGGACCTGCAGCCATGAAAATACTCCTTGATCACATGCATGCAACCATGTGCTCCCATCTTATCAGCTCTTCCCCCACTTCCGGTAGCAAACATCTGAGTAGTCAGAAGAATGGACTACTCTCCAATTTCCCCCAGGAAGTATACACCTGGGGGGTAAGAAGGTTACGAAGAAAGGACTGTGTTTGGCTGATGAAGTGTTCACAGACATGTTGGAGCATCATACTCACCTGGGGGATGAATGGCTGGGTTGTCCCTGTCTTGGAGAAGATACCTACCTTACCTGGCTGTAGGTGGTGAAGATGCTTGTGGCAAGAAAGCGCCTGGGGCAGTCAGCGCCCCTTCTCTGTGGGCAGGACTGTGCCCGCTCCTGCCTCTTGCTTAGTGTTGGGGATACTTACCCATCAGGGATAGTATTCTTCTTTACCATGCTGAAAGCGGGAGCAGGCAGAGCAGGAGACAGCGGTGAAAGTGGGCACTGCAGCAAAGGAGAGAGAACCGCGCAGTTAACACGGTGCTAATCTCTTTCTCCATCAGTGGGCCTTTTCACGGGGCTGACTCTCAAGTAAAATAAACCAAGCAGTCAGCTGGGGCTTGAAGCCATCCTGAACAAGTCCTGCAGCTTGCAAGCTAGCCTATTTCTCCACTGCTACAGTATGACAAGAGGGAAAGACAACTCACCTCTCCTCTCCAGAAGACCCAAAAAAAGAAAGAGAGGAGAGGCAGCAGGTTTCTTTCTAACTCTAGCAGCAGCAGTGCAGGGATGAAGATCTTCCTGGCAGTGCCTTCTGTCCCTCTCCTGTGGCTCGGAGCAGTCTGTTCTGCCCTTGTGCTCCCACAGCTAGAACTCTTGTCTCAACGAGAAGAAACTCCAGGCAGCTGCAAGAGGCGAGGCCAGCACCTCAGCAAGAGAAGGACCATCACCTGCCCCACTCTAACCTAGACGGGTCCGATCCCGCTAGACCCTGGGCACCGTCAGCGCCCGCCGATCTCAGTGGGACCAGGGCCGGGAGAAGGGCGAGGGGAGGACCCCCGCTCCGGGGAGGGCCCATGTCCGCCGCGCCGGAGAAAGCGTTTGAGGCTGGCGTGAGGCTCCCTCCTCACAGCCGCATGTCCCCGGGCAGGGCCGGCTCGGGCCGCTCTCTCAGCGGGAGGCGGCTGAGGTCGGGGGAGGAAAAAAAAAACAAAAAGAGAGCGGGACGGGGAGAGGGGTGGTCGCGGCCCGACTGCGGGGGGGCGGGCTGTCGGAGAGGGGGTGGGCTGCAGCAGGAGTCGGTAACAGGGAGAGGCCCGGGCGCCAGCGAGGCGGGGCAGGGAGGACCGGGGCTGCGGGCGGCCCGTACCCTGACAGGATTTCCCTTGCAGAGGAAGGTTGCTGCGAGACAGAACGTTCCCGAAAACCTCTCGACTGCGCCTGCGCGGCAGCCTGCCAGCTTGCTGGGAGGGGGGTATTGCGCCTGCTCCTCCGGAGCTGGGCCGGGGAGGGCCGAGAGCGCGTGCGCGGCGGCTGCCTGCCGGTGAACGGCGGAGCCGCTGCTGAGCGGGCAATGAGCTGCCGGCCAATAGGATGCGGGGGTGGGATGTGCCGCTGCGCGTGCGCGGCAAGCCCATGGGTGAAGGGGCAAGCCTCGGAGCGCATGCGTGCCCAGTGCGGCGCGGGGAGGCCTTGGTGCGCATGCGCAGCGGCGAGTGGCGCGAAGTGCTTTGGGGAGCAGCTCGGGGCGGGAGGTGAATCGGCGTTTTCGGTGGAGGGGAGTCAGGGGTGTGGCTGCTGGGGCCGTCCGGCTCTATTTGGGCTCTGTGCTGGAGGGGTGGCTGTGAAGAGACGGGTGTGTTTTTTTTTTTCTCGGTGAGAGGTTTTGTGTCAGGTGCAGGCCTGGAGCTGGGCGGCCCGGTCGAGCCGTTGCTCCGTTGCTCAGCGGAGTTGTGGAGGCTTGAAGGAGCCCGTGAGGGGTCGGGAAGGATGTGTTTGCCTCGTCTTACACCGAAAGATGTGCTGCATCCCAGTCCGTGCCTTTCCTCTCGGAAGAGATGCCAGCTTCTGCGCTCGGGGCCAGTTTCGACTCTTTCTCGCTGTGTTTTCTTCGCTTTTTTTGACTTGGTCTGTCTGCAGATTGCTGTACTGTGCCCTGCCTACTGCCTCTGGCTTGCAGCAGTATCCTGGTTACGTCCTGCTGTTCAGAAGGCGGCTAGATAAGAGGACATGCCCTCCTCTTTTTAGAATGGAAAGCAGGTGGGGAGTAAAGGAGAGGTAACCGGTGAGCCTGTGCTGGATCACTTATTTTAATGTGCTATCTGTAGTATTAGGTTTAACTTCCACTTTCAGACTGGTCTTTAAGTCGTTTCTGAAACTCCTTCAAGTGTTTTGTCATTTAAAAATGTTAAGTACTTAGTGTATTAATGTACAAATGCTGTGAAATGGTAACACCGTTCTTGCACTTCTCATTCACATCTTTATATGAGACAGAAGTTGCCAGTGTTAAATTTCAGAGTATAAGTTCTTTACCATATCATTTTTAAGCTTGCTTATTAATCACAGAGCTGCAAGTTAGTTTGAAGTTATTGTGTTGGTATTAGAGAAACAGAACAACTTTATTTCTGTTTGTCAAGACAGAAGACTCTAACATTTCTAAGATGAGAGTATTACAGATTTTTAGCAGTTGTGTATTTTTTTTTTTTTAAGTTCATATACTGGAGAAAAATAAGCAACCATAGCTCAGTGGATATACAGTAGTGTTATTTTTTTTCTTTCACTTCTTTATTGCACACTTTAAAGCAGTGTTTATGTAGCTTTTTGTTTGCTGAATTGAATGTACTCTGAAGCAGTGCTCCTTTTTCTAGTATACGTGTTAAAAATTTATTTTTTGATGCAGACACTTCAGACAAATGGATCTTGATCAGAACTATTTCATCTGATGACTTTTCATTTTGTTTAAGGGAAATTATTTTAAAAATGCCAGATTTCATATTTTTGTTTACACTACTGTAAAGTAAGAACTAGAAAAATACAGAGCAAATGTGTGAGTTCCGTAAGTGTTCTATTTTGCAAGAAATTTTCACTTTTGCCTTTTTTCCCCATCCATGTGAGAGATGCTTCATGACTGATTTCACTAAATCAGTGGAATGAGAGCAGAAGGTCTCTAGCTAATGCTTTAGAGCTGAGTGTTCGGGTTAGAAGGAAGGTAGTAATCTTTTTGATACACATAAGAATAGAAATAGCTTGATGTTCTTTAAAACAAAAAGCCCCAGCCTTGCCCAAAACTCAATTTGAAGCTGAGAGACTGTGACATAGTTCCATATAAAAAGTCTAGTCTTAGCTAAATCCATTTGATGTGTGCAGGAAAAGATGTTTTTCAGTACCTGATTGTGCCTTCAACTATTCATAGAGTATGTTCTCTGTGAGAGCATTCGTGTTCAGTCTGAACAAGCTTGTGCAGTTTTCTGAGAAAATGAGGACAGCTATTCTGTGGTATTTAACCACTTGGCTTTCTGCACTATTGTTTTATTATATTGTAGCAGGGTTCATAAGCACCCTGAAGCATTCAGTATAGAGTGGAGTGGGCCATAGGGTGCCTTCTCCGCTTTTAGAGAAAAGCGTGATGTAGGAAAATTGATTGAACTGCTTTTATGAAGATGTTTGTGCGGTAACTGTACTGCAAAAAAAAAAAAAGTGTGCTGAAGAGGTTATTAAAGTTGTATCTGCTGAGAGGAAAACAGCATTTTAAAAAAGATACAATGCCAAGTTAATTAGAAAATTAGTTGGATAGTTCTTGGGTTCTGTAAGGCATTTGTTTCTTAGAGATAATTATGATGATTTGCGAGCTTGCTGCAACAGCATTGTGGAAAAGTTTATTGTTGTGAAATGTAATCAATAGGAGTAAAAGAGGTTTTCTTAATAAGTTTTTTTGTTTCTGTTTTTTAATGTAAAGCTTATTTTACAGTCTGAGAACAGTAAAATGCTGATCATGTCTCGGATTTTCTTCAGGTTTGTGAGTGAGTGTTCTGAAAGCTACTCATTTTAGCCATCAAGTATAACATAGCCATTGAAGTTTCATGCAAGTATTTTCAAGAGTTTGTGCAAGGATAGTGCTGTCCTGTCACTTTCCTTTCCAGAAACGGACAAAAGAAATTCCTGTGTCTTGAAGAATTAAAAACATAAAACTCGTAGTCCTAACACATCTGAGAGAAAGCCAAAGACCACAGCGTAGCTCACAACTGTTTAGAAGAGTCTTGTGGAATCATAAGGTGCTCTTGTTGAGAGGGCCATAAATTCCTGAAATTCTGATAGCACTTCATCTTTGAAGAATAGTTGAATTTGACTTTCTTACACTTAAGTATAAACTGTTCCTCCTGAAACCTAATACTTTAATGATAACTTGTGTTAGTTGTTTAGTGTCCTCTTTTTTTTTTGCTAGAAAACATATGCTTGTAAGTAAGGTCCTTCTAAGCAGTGTGTGACTTAGTGAATACAATCACTTTGTTGTCTAATAAATTACAAAGCCAACATCAGAGGAAAAAGTTTTAGAACCTGTAGCAAGATTTAAGTAAAATGATCTTCATAGCCCTAGAGTAAGGAGGCAGATATTTTGGTCTGGTATGCAATTTTTAACAAAGAAAATGCCAGTTTTCTGGTTCCTGTCTCTGAGTATTTTGTGTATATTTCCAGGGGTTGCTACATCAAGTTAGAGTACAGCAGGCAAAGAGGTAATTAGCAGTCATTCAGCCAGATAGTGCAAACAAGGAAAAGGCAAGATAGTAATTGGAACTCCTCAGCTCCACAGTTGAAATAGGATATCAAGGCACTGATTGATTTCAGGGGCTTCTGAGCTGTGACTTTGTGCATTATAGCAGTTTATTATCAACTTTATTGTAGATTTCTGCTAGTGATGTGTATTCAATAAACAGTAAGCTTATAATCCATCTCTACCACACTTTTTAATTAGACAGAAAGAATCTTGGACAAAAAACCCAGAGTTAATAAAAAGGTGCTTTGTTAATGTTACCTTTTATATAGTATAACCGAATGTCACTGTACTGAAAGGCAAAAATACTTCATGATTATCGTTTCTCAGGTAATTAAGATGCTGTGATTCCTGTGTGTAGTTTTGGAATGCCTTATAATGTGGCAGTATGAATGACAGTAGTTACATAAATAGTACAAATACCCAGTGGTGCTCTTCTCTAGTAGTTATGCAGCTTTAACACATCTAGAGAAAAAAAAAAAATTGTTCTAGTAGTGGTCTTATAATGTAAAATTGGTGTTAAGTCTGATTTCTAAAACAATTACTAGTATTGCTATTTTCTCATCAAATTGTAGTTATTAGTGAAACTATCTTCTAAGGAACTGAAGTTCTAAAAATTGTATTTTGTAAGAAAATACTTTTGGACCCTTTGAAAATAACTTTTTCTTCAAAGTGAAGGTCATTGGATTCTTGTTTTAAACAAACTTTGTTTAATTGTTAATACTAATTTTTCTATTTCTTTTGTATTTGAGTCATTTGGATTATAGTAATATATATTTTTTTATTTGCAAATTTGTAAAATGGCATTGTTTTAGACAACAGCAATAATATTTTTAGACAAACTTTGAGTGGCTTTGATTACTGTCTGACCCTGGAGAAATGATTGCTAAATTCTGTTGTGTTGAGTTATTTTTAGGTTTGTTTCATAGATGCCTGCAGTGAGGAGGGAGGAAAGCATGTTGTTATTTTTCAGTATGAGTCCCTTTATATCTCAGGTTGCTCAATTGAATTGATTTACATCTATATTAAAAGTTATAATACAAGCAAGCATTCTGCTCTATTTGCATCTCTGGAGATGGAGAATCCACTTCCTCCTCTTAGTTTATACCCGTATTTAATCATTAACATATTTTACTTGTAGTTTGTATTTAGTTTCTTGGCCTTATTTCTCTTTGTTTACAAGAGCAGCCATTGTGGACATGGTAAGTTCTTTCAGGGTGCTTAAGATTAAATATGATTTGAATACAATGTAATCTATGACAGTTCTCAAATCCCTCTATGAGAAACTTTTCCAGCCTTGTAATACTTATTTTGCAGCTTTTTACTGTATTGTTTATTTTTTTCCTCTGTCATGTTTTAAAATATGAACCCTTAAATTGTGTTAGTGTTGGCTAGGTCAGTACTGTAGAGATGTGCAGTTCATCTGTACTCTTACATTGTTACTGTTTCTACAACCAAAGATTATACCTGCTCTTTCTGATTCACATTTACATGGAATCAAATCTGCAGTTTGATTTTTATTTTCTTAAACTTCTAGTTAATTTTGTACAGTGACTGCTTTTTCAGGATACCTTTTGTAGGTGTGATATACGTTGCTTGCATAGTGTAGCTTTGTTATTAAAAAGTATCCTGTATGAGTGCACATGGCTTGAAAAATATGCATTGTTTTAGTTCTGTCGGAATTTACCATTCTTTCATCAGTTCTGTTCTGTCACTTGCACAATTTTCTTTCAGATTTTATATTTTCTTTATCTGATTGCAAAAAAAATAAAAGGTCGTGCTCTGTGCAGGTCACCTTTTCGTCTGTAGGTCACAAGAGACTCTCTAGGTTCAAGTCAAGTTCTCATTATCACTCAGCTCTATTTAGACGCAGTTTTCTGGTAGTAGCACTAAATGTACTTTAAAATTATGGTGCATTCCCAAAGCTTGTGCTTTTCTTCTCTGTCACTTGAGTGCAGTGTCAGTCTATTTAATCCATGCTGCTATCGTATCTATCTCCTTCACAGCTAGAGGTAATGCCAAATTATTTTCTAACTAGATGTTTCAAAATAGACTGTCTCCTTGGTCAAGGATGTGCGAGTAATGCAGATTTAAAAAACAGCTAATTATCTTCCTTGCTTAAGCCAATTTACTTTTTGTTTTTAGTGTCCTTGAAATTTCCTTGGGTGGTGCTGTTCGGTTTGCTTAATTATTCCCATGTACTCCCACCCACTACTCTGAGTTGTCATCAGTGGATGACAGCCAGAATGGTTTGCAGTACTAGAAGCATGTTCTGAAAATTTAAACCATGATTTACAGTGAAACAGCTGTTGTGATGTTGGTCCTCATAATTTGTTTATTAATATGTTTTGACATCTACTTAATACTGTGTCATTTAACATGGATCATGGAGCATGTACATTAAACATTTTAAGAAAATATTTTGAGTTTGTGCTTGTTTGCTGTGTTGTATATTATTTCCTCAAAAGACTTTATTCACTCTTGTCCTTGAGTAACTGCTTTCATACAGCAGTTTTGAGATGCTTCATTTATGAAACTTAAAAATATGCTTTCTGCATACTGTTTCTGATGCATTTCATATTGGATTATTCCTCTTAGCTTTCCATACAAACTGACAATTCATACCTGTTCATTTTTACATATTTCTTTTAGTATACCTTCACTTTTTTTTTGTCTCCTATATAGTTACTAAACATCAGATGGATACTTATGTTTTTAATTAACTCATTCTTTGAAGTTGTGGGGTCTCTATTCTTTTTAATTAAAGAAGAGTCTTTGGGATGTAAATACAAATTGAAAAGTAAGAAATACAAAATTCTGTTAATAGCAGTGCTGGTATAAATCTGTAATAGCTCTTGTTTTGTTTTTGAATGTAAATAGTGTGGATTTGCATCAGTGTAGCTGATGAGACGCTTTTGAAAAGGGAAAACTTGAATCCAGTGATTTGGCTTGGATTTTTTTCGAAGAAGTATTTTCACATTTTTGAGGGATGCTTGTACGCAGTTTGATTATATTGTTAGATTGAAGGAAGATTAAGTACTCACAGCTGAGGCTTGCTGTAAACCAAATATCTTGAAAAGGTAACTCTGACATTCAGAAAAAAATTAAACTAGCTCTCTGAATAATAGCTATGTTTTCTTTAATGAACCTAATATTGCTGATTAATGGTAAATACTGGTTTGAATGTGATAGGTTCTTTACAGCATTTAACTGGTTATTAATATATCTTTCTGTATGGTGAACCAAGAAGCTTTCACTTTAGTTTGAGGGGTTTTTTTTTTTGATACTATAATAGTAAATCAGAAACAATGCAGATTAAAAAAAAATCATTATTTTAATTTTCATTGTATAAAGTGGCACTTCGGGACATGGTTTAGTAAGTATGGTGGTGTTGGGTTGACAGTTGGATTTGGTGATCCTAGAGGTCTTTTCCAACTCCAGTGATTTCATGTTTCTATGAAAGTGCTAGTCTCAGTTCGGAAACACCCTACCCCACCCAGCCACGCGCCCCGTTCACGTTCTTCTCTGAAACACCCATTTGAGCTGTAACCACCAGAGGGAGCAAATGGCATCGTCGGGGCTCTTCAGTGAAAAAGTCTTCAGTTATTAAGAACCGTAGGCTAGGAACTAGCCCATGACCAATTCACACTCCTGGTTTTTGCATCAGAAAAGAATCCATCTGGAAATTAACAATAAATGTTAAATCTCAAATATCAGAACTATTGGACAACTTAGTTTATTAATATTTATATTTACTAATAAAAATGTGACAGCAGTTAGTCAAACAATTAACATGTAGGGGAAAAAATTATACAGGATTTAGATTTTATTTTAAACTTTGAAAGCTTTTCCTGATTTGTTTTTCATAGTTTACTGAAGACATTGAGTATGTTAGTAGATGACAAGTAGAAAAACCTGTAAATCAGAGCCTACAGGAAGGTAGCACGATAAAAATACTTATTTACATATTTCCTCCTATTGTGCAGCAAAACTTAACCAGTCAGCTAGAAGTCTATTAATTTTATTTTTACATGCGTACATTGAATAGTCCCATTGAACCCAGTGGCAATTCCCATGGTTTACGGTAGAGGTTTCTGAATTTAATTTCCTCATATTCACTCATGAGCAGTAGTACTAGCCCCAGATGGTATATGAGGCCTTATCACTGAGGTTGGATGCCCCCAAACGTCTGTAAATACTTTTACCGCCTTAAATGAGAAACCCACGCTGCTGTCTTTCCCATCCCCATCACCTCAGTCTCAACTTTGCACCTACCGGAAAAGTGTCAGTGCAGTGGCTGGAAAATAGAGGGTGGACACAAGGTCTGTTACTGTGTACAGAAGAAGCTGCCATGAAGCATAATGAACATGATGCTCTTAGTCACATGATTTAGTTTTAGGTAGTCCTGTGAGGAGCAGGTCCTTGATGGTCCTTATGGGTCCTCTTTAATTTGAGAAATTCTATGATTCTTTAACAGGTTTGAAGATGTGGGGTGTTCTGCTTCTTTAGTCTTGTTTCACTATGAAATTATTTGAAAAGTATCTCAATATCTGTGGTTGTTCAACACTAGCTTGTATAAAAAGTATTTAAATCTTGTCAAACTTGAATTTCAAAAGTATGTTGGATATAAGATGTATGTTGGCCTTGCTAGTTAACAGGCAATGTTTGTTAGACACTTGAAAGTTGTTGTGATTTTATAATTCAAATTTTAATTTGAATTATTGAATTATTTGAATTCAATATTGAATTATTTGAAATAATTATTTGAATTATTATTTGAAGTTCACACTGTAGAATCTAAACTAGAGAGATGTTTCAGTGATATCAATCCTGCTTTCTTTTAAGTGAATAGTTATTTCAGATGCATTAAAATCATATGTTAGTTGAGCAACTTTAAATAGTGTCTCCTTGTTTAGTTAGGGAACTAGCAGATTATAATAGAAGACACCTTTTTGGCTAGTGCTTGAAACCAACTGATCACCCCAGCAGTTGTCTATTTCCCTCCCAGATGGAGTACTTTGTAAGTAGCAGTAGTACAATAACAAGGAATAATTGCTATCATGTTGGACAGGGTGGTTTTTAAGTTACTGAACAGAGGAGGACTCCTTGTTTTGTAAAGGAATGTTTAAATAGTTCAAATTCTTAAGTCAAAACTTCTCTGAAGTAATTTTTTTAACACTTTCTGATGTTGCGTTGAATTTTGTGTGAATGTGGTGAGGAGGAGTCACTCCGTCCCTTTTCTTATAGTTATTTGTCAGACAAGGTCTGCCAAACTGAAGTCTCAGCAGAAGGAATAGAGAACATCTTCCACTGCACTGAGTTCCATGTTGTCATAGTTAGACTTCTGTAATTTGGCAGTTTAAAACTGATAAAGATGCGTTTATGCTACTATCTAGCCCCTACTGTGACTGCATTTAAACAGACTGTTATATAGATTTGTAAAAAAAAAAAAAATCTGGCAGATGTGCTCTATTGTCTTACAGCTGTCTTAAATGAAAGTAATTTTTCAAAGTGCATGGTCTAATAAAACCTGATTCAATGTATACTAAACCTTAAAAAAAAAAAAAGTTTAAACTGCAGTTAAAAAAAAAGTTAGGCTTTAGCTGGGTTGTGTAATGTACTTTTAGTTTGGGTTCTGTAGAATCTCCATGTCAGTTACTTCATGGGATTTTTATTCCAGATTAAAACACCAAGTGCTACAAAAAATAGGAGGAAAACTTGGAAAGAAACACAGTAAGCAAAAAAACTTCTGGATGACTACAAATGACAAATAAGATAGTATAACTTTGAAAATAATCAAACTTACCATATCTAGAATATTTATAGAGAGGGAAAGGAACAGTGAGAGCTTCTACAGTCGTCTGACCGTCTTGCTTGGATGTTGTACCTCATAGTGTAATGGATTATGTGTTTTAATTTATTGCTTGATGCTCATAGTTTGCTCAGTAGGAAGCTGGAGAAAATCTTCATCTACCCCTCAAAAAGTAATTTCTTAACTCCTCAAATGGTACAATTCAGGCATACAGTTATACTGATAATCATGTGAGTTTGTGGAGAAGTATTCAAGCATGGAAGCAATCTTTTTCAAGTATGTGTCTCAGAAATATACACTCAGTAAAGCACAAATCTTCTATGAAATGCAAATTCATCATACACTATACATTTATTGAAACAATTATTTGCATAAGCATTTGTAGATGCCTATGACTGAGATCAGAAACAATGCAAATGGACTTCTGTGAAGTGCTGTCACTTGTTCAAGTATTTGTTGTTTCAGATGCATGTGTTTATATTACTTTAAGTACAGATGTATCACTTCTAGTAAAAGTTGATGTGTGTATTGACTAGACAAGTTTCTTTTCTTTGGAACTTTTTCCCCTCAGATAAATTGGAAACAGAAAAGGCAGGAAGCTGGGGTCCCATCATTGCTGTTACAGCTGGAGAGTGTGAGCTAGAGCATATTGCAGTGACTGGTGATAAGCTGAATAAAAACATGAAACAAAGTTTGTTTACAGTCCTAAACTATGCAGAGTGGTAAAAGAAAAAAAAACAAAACCAAAAAACAACAGAACCGCCACAAATGTGAAGATTGCAGAAGACTTGTGTGACTAAGCAGGAAAGTGGCAGATGGCATAGAGGAAACAGTAATTCCAGTTCCTTGTGCATAGTGATAGCTTATGACCTAGTAGAAGTTTCTCAAGTTTTGAAACTTCAGTTACATTAGATGTAACCACAGCAGGTCAGTGTTCAGTGGTGGTCAGAAAAGAAAGGAGTGCTATGAAGTACTAGGAAGGGAATAGGGAATAGAAGAGGATATTGTTATGCCACTTAATAAATCTAGACTGCCACACTTTTTTGAATAGTATTGCAGTTCTGCCCCCATCTCAAAGATGGTAAACTTTCTTCAAAAAATGAAAGAGAAGGATGGTGAGATGAATTTGAAGGTATGCACTTACGTAAGGAATTACAGTTGAATGTAGCAGTATATGGTAACCTGGAAAGGAGATGGCTTAGAAAGGGAAAGAACTATGATTATGTCTATAAAATGGTTACTTGAATGCAGATGATTAACAGTGCACAACTGTTCCCTTTCTCTTTGAACAGGTTAGACAGGCATTGTCAGATGAACAATTTTATGGAAATTTTTTTTTTCCTCTTCTATCAACAAATTTTGACTTAGTTGCACCTTTCTTTCTAGATGAAAAAGAGAAACTGTGCCCTTTGGTGTCAGGCAAACTCATGCATGCTTTATCACAGGGAGCTGATGAAGGAAGTGCTTTTCCGTAGCACCTGTTTCTCAGCTGATAAATTCTGCTTGATGCAGGTGGTAATGAATAATATATTTTTAAGGTTTATCAGGATTCTCATCTGTTAGAATTTCATGTTCAGAACTGTGGGAAATGTTTGTATGATGGCATAGGTTTCTTGGTGCTTCCTAGTTAAATATTATCAAAGTGAAGCTCTGGGGAAAAACTTTAAAGTGTAGTTGAAAACTAACATTTTGATTAGATACTGCATCTAGCATACTGATTTTTGTAGACTGGAAGATTTCTCACACATTCTTTATGGATGGGACTGTATATCCCATGAAACATTGTGAGCCCTCACACACTGAGCTGCCACAATTTATCAAGAGAAATGAAGTTCTGAGACAGAGAGTCAGCAGAGGCAATGGCACTCACTGAAGAAGTATGAACATTATTCTATTTAAATGTTTCTGGTTTTGGAAAAAATCTGACTTCTCTAAAGTGTTCAACTTTTCAGCTACAATTATTTCCCAATTATTTTGGCTACAAATTTCCCAAGAAACCTGATATTCTGTTGAAATTCTGGATTTACTTTCTTCAACAAGCCAACTGATACAAACTTCTATCTTTTCCTTCATTAAAAAGTGTTACAGCTCCTCTTTTAATTAGTAATTTTAAGAATTGTATATCAGGATGGAATATCTATCACACTCCTAGAAGAGTTGTCCTAATAATTAGTTATTTGCAATATTTTATTTCTGCCATGTGCATCCAGTTTAAATCAATCAAGATTTAACTTCCTGAAATTGTTTTGGTTTTTTTTTTGATATGCCTATATCTGCTAGTTTATAACTCCATACTAGATATGTTCTTGTTGTGCAGACACTGATCGGCTGGTTTTTTTGGTAATAAATATTTTTATAGCACTCTGTCTTTATGCCAAGATTAGCAATGAAATTCTTGTTTCTTAAACTCTTTCATGCAGAGGATGGGTGAATTCTGGGATTTATTAGCTTTTGAGGTCCATTTTAATGGAGATCTTCCGTAGTTTCCTGCCAGAGTTTGTTCTCCTTTATTGTTGCCCTTAGAGCCAGAAAAAAAATCGTGCGGATTCCTAAGTCATACTTGGTGAACTTAAATGGAAATAAAGTCTGTGATAACTGACACAAGTATTGATAATAAGATATTAACAGCTGACATATATTGATAGTATGAGATATCTTCTATCTCAATTCTTAAACCCTTCGTAGCATCGTGACCTTTTGAAAAAAAATAATTTCCTGAGTAACTACTTCCAGCTATTATCATTATAGGCATTGTAAAATTATTTTAGACCTTTCTTGTAAGCGTATGTACCCAACGTATGTGCTGCGCTATCAGTGACAGCTGTGCACAGGGCTATTCATTATATGCTTACTTGAAGAGCTGTAGATTTAAAAAATTCTAGTAGTTTCAAATAAATGTATAACTGCATGTGCAGATGCCAGAAGAAGCAGGTGACTTGCATACCCATTTACTTAATATCTTATGAGTAAATACCAGGTAAAAGAGGAAGCTGAAAGGTATCAGTAGGTGGCAGAAAACCACTAGTACCGTAATGAGGAAAAGTGTTGCTTTACCTGTCTAACCAGAACCTGACATCGCTGCCTTTATATAATATTTTAAAGTTTTCATTTTCCTTCTCTTCTTTGAGCTCTACACCCCTTGTAGGCTTCTGTCCTTACATTTTCTGTCTTGACAACAACTTTTTCCTGTATTGCCATATTACTGTTCTCCCCTTAGTTCAAATTCTGCCATTGGGGGAACTTTTCAGATGTTCTCAGATGCTTTGATGCAAAATAGACAGCTTCTCTTTCTGTGATGCTCAGGGAAGATTGAGGGCTGATGAAATGAGAAAACATTCATAACACTGAGAACTCTTCATCTGATACAGGACTTCCTCTAGGATACTGCAACTATAATTTGGAATAGTTATTTTGATGTTCTTTGGTCTTTTTTTTTTCTTGCTAGAGGTAAATTTTTTTTTGTATCAGTTTGAAAATGTGAACTCTGAGCTTAGGACTTTTGAGTCTTTGATCTGCACAGCAGTGCTTATTAGTTCAAAGTGCAATGCTATATAAAAATGATGTATCTGACTTCCCTGGGCTTTGGAAATTATTTAATTGCATCAACACGATGCTGCATCTTGAGCTAAGAAAACTGGCTAGATCCAAGCTAGCATATGAGGAACCAGTTCTGGCATCTAAACGTGCAGCACTGTTAGTTGTTACTTGTTCAATCTGCCAACACATACTTTTAGCTTTGTGTTCACAATTATATCATCTTTGCATTTTAATAGGATGTGTCATAAGTGTTGCAATGGCCCCTCGTGAGAAAGAACTGGTTTGGATCAGTTACAATTCTGTTCTCAGCTCCCCTGGAACAATTGGAAGTAATACAAAATCAAATATAAAATATTCCTGTGGTACTCACAAAACTCTGTAGGAGGTTTGGTTGTTATAAAAGCAAGGTGATAAGGTTTTTAAATTTTCAGTGATGATATTCTACAGTGTCCAGTAGTACATATTATAATAACAACTGCAGTGGGTGTTATTGTTTGTGAGTACTCTTTGTGTGTCTTAGAGCTGATGTGAAGACAGCCCATCGCTTTGCTACCATGATTCCAAAACAGCCTTTTCCCAAAACTTTTTAAGGATGCACTGCTTTTGTCCAATTTGTGACTACAATGAAAGGTTGGGGTATGTTTCCTTCGTGATGAGGAGAGCATGAAGGCGTGAAGGAGCAACTGAAATGAAATTTGTCTGAGCAATGCAAAGAGTTCAGGGAAGAATAGAAGGTTCTGTCACAATATTTAGATTATTCTATTCACGCTGCAGACTCTGGATTCAGCCATAGCTGATGCCTGTCATGAGAAAACACACAGTAGGAAGTTTGGGAGAAAAGAGTGAATTAAGGAGTATTTAGAATATAGCTGTATTAGCAATATATTTGCAATAAAAGGAATGTGTAAAATAGCTAATTTAAAATTTTATTTAAATTACCTTTGTCAACTTGAATAGGATCATAGAAAGTCAACTGCAGAATACTGGAGGTCTTAACATCAGAGAATAGATTCAAAATTTATTTATGTTGGAAAAAGACCCTTGAGATCATGGAGTCCAGCCGTAAACCTAACCCTGCCAAGTCAATTGAATTTTTTAAGTTCCTTAGCTTTTAATGTTTAAGTGCATCATTCCAACATTTCTCTTCCACTTCTCTGAGACTAGAAGACTAGCAAAAGATTGTTTCCCAAGAGAATTTGTCACAGGATGTGTCCTCCTGGGAGAAATCCACTATTGTTCTTCTTTTCAAGTGTTGCTGTTCTTTTTCAGAACTTAGTGAGTAGAATGCTTTGAGGAAGATTTAAACAATTATTATTTCTTTTTATTTCATATGATATAATTTGAATCAAATGGATTTAATACCTTAAATACCATCTCTTCTACTGTATTAAAGTGACTTTATGTAATACAGACCTGTGAGAAAAAATTGTAGTGCATTTCATGTGAATATACCACAAGTTTTACTTGGATACAGCTTGAATAAGACATTTATTTCCTACACAAGTGTTTGATGGACAAAATTTTAAAGATAATACAATTTTTAACCATCATTGCAACAATCAAACCTCAACTATCATCCACTGAAAATAGTTCAAAATAATTTAAATTGAGTATCAGTTTAGTAGGTATGTTTATTCATTAAGAATTGCAAAATAGGATGGATTAATGCTTTGGAGCACACAATATTATTTACCTACATGATTTTCCTCTGTAGTCAGGCTTTGAAGTTACAAATTAAGGTAATTTTTATGTTGTAGTTTATAGGACACTAAAAAGAAACAGTTCTTCAAAGAGCATGTATTTTTAAAAGAAATGTAAAGCACAATTTCCAAACAGAAGAAATAATAACTTGTGGTTTTAACAATGAAAGAAGAAGAGTTTTAGTAATTAACTGTATTAAAGGTGCTGAATCTGCCACCTGAGCTATTGGATGTTTATCCTAACTTAAGTAAGTATGAGTTTGGGTCTTTTTGCATCCAGTAAAAATCCCAGAACTTGTGAAATCAGTCTTTGACTCACAATTTAACACTGTAATTGATAACTTGCTGGTGGTGGCTATGAAAGCTAATCCAGTAGAGTGTAAGTTTTATCATAATTCATACAGATGGTTTTTAAATAATACAGATTGTGGTTCATTCTCTGCTATTTATTACGTGCGTACTGTATTTATATATATATTAACTTTTGTAGTTCCTTTTTTCTTGACTTCTATCTTTAATACCTGATGAGTCAAACACACTGGATAAAAATTATGTTGATATTTAGAGGACATCACAAGTAAAAATTGCATAATAAATAATAAATGTAAATGAGGTGGGAGATTACTGTTTTAAGTTTATTTAAATTCTTGCAGAGTAATTATTTGCTTTACAGAGCTGAAAAAAGTTTAATGCTAGCTAAATACAGACTATATGATTTGCTATGATAGTCAAACCTGTGTGTATGGAAATAACCATATAATAATACAGTTCCAGGAGAGTTTTCAAGCTGAACTATGCAGACTCTGGCAACTCTTTCCTCAAAGAGCTCTAGAGGAAGTGGGGGGCAGAGGAAGAAAAGGATTATCTTAAAAACATAGTTTTTTTTTTTTTTCTTATCTATGAGAAAAACAGTATTACGGAGAGGGGACAGAATTTCTTCTAGACTTTATTCCTTATAATTTTGCATATACTATTGCAATCCGTTTGGCTGTGGGTGATAAGAACAACATGCAATACTATTGTATAAATATTTTCTGTATTTTGGGGAAAAAGGCCTGTTTGTTCTTGAGAATGTCTGTTTTAGAAGCAAGTCTTGAAAAATGTGCAAACGTTTATTGAATTACTTCTGTGCCTAAGAAAAGCATACAGCATATGAAGTACTTAGCAGAATCAAATATACATCTGTTACTTTTCAATAAATTTTTGTGATATAACAGCTTTACTGTATCAAGTCTAGGAAAGTCCTCTACTTTCTTCATTTAGTTGTATCTGCTAAATGGAAAGTGCAAGAAATCCTGCCATAGACACTTACTGACTAATTTGCATTA
The DNA here is from genome assembly GCF_036417535.1 of Chlamydotis macqueenii. Taxonomy (NCBI): domain Eukaryota; kingdom Metazoa; phylum Chordata; class Aves; order Otidiformes; family Otididae; genus Chlamydotis; species Chlamydotis macqueenii. The sequence goes on from NC_141562.1 coordinate 23,084,972, forward strand.
AGAGATATTTTTTGCTTACCTCCATTAGTGTTTGGCTTAAACCCTGAATGATTTCATTAGGTACGTGAATGCTTAATCTCTTGAAAATCCTGCTAAGCTCTTGCCCTTATTGAAAGCTGTGCTAATTTGTTCTAGTTAATTTTGTATTTAAATACATTGCCTTTCAGTTCCACTGAATGTTCCTTGTTTTTCTTTTTTTAAATAATGGAGAGATGAGTAAGAACACCAATTTTACCCTGTCTGTCCTATTATTTTGCACCCCTCTGCTGTTTACTCTTACTAGATTCTTCTTTAAGCAATACAATTTTTTTTTCAGTTTGGCGGTGCAGTCACTGTAATTATATGTGAGGGAAAATTAAATACTTATGGAAGTTGATGCCTTTAATCCTGTTTTTTTTCAACATACACTAGTATTTGAGACAGCTGTAATTTGTGCTATAATTATTCTTTTGACATATGAAAGACTTTGATCTATTCAGAGTGGTCCTGCACCTTTTAAAAAGGAAAAAGAACAATTTGTAAGAGGTTGTAGAAGAAAGTGTTGCTTTAAATTTATGTTTTATAGTCGTACTGCAAGTATGTAAGAGAGCTAAATAGTGTTCTTGTTTTCTTTTCTACTGGAAGTGTACATCACTGCTGATACCTATTTTATGTTGATATAGGGGAAAAATGTCATTTGTACTTACTCTGGAAAAATTATTTTGGAATATCTTAATGGGGCTGTATTGCAAGGGGATATGTTACAAGCAGTTCAATCCATTTTTATCCCCTCCAGTATGCTGCCTGCTTCATCACAAGGGAGAATGTAAGAATGTGGAGTTAAATCAGCAGGGAGATAGAAAGGTTTCCTGTTAAATATAAACCATGTACGTACTCACATAAGTATAAACAGGGAATGGCTTATGGGAAGAAACAAAATAGGCAGCATTCTCAAAGAGAAAGCGGTGATGGAAGCGCTTCCAAGCTACTTTTGTGTTCTCACAACCTAGTTGATGGAGGAAGTAGAAAATCTCTCAATGTATCTTAGCCTTTGTGGTCGCTCCTAGATGTAATGCTGCATGCTTTACCAACTAGTTCTAAGTCTTAGGAGACTTGACAAGAAATTCTCAAAACAGACTTAAAACCATCTCTGTGCTAAGGGAGGATGCCTTTAGAGCACCTAATGTGAGCCCAGGTATAGAAGCCTGATAGGGGCTTTTCTGCTAGTAGACAACATGTTTCCCAGCAGGATCTTATCCTGTTTTCACATCTGTCATTCAACAGTCATTTTGATGCATGGCTACACACCCACTCCTTCATCTGTGAATGAAGATAGTCTTCTTGGTATTTATAATCCCTGCCAGAAGGGTATGGAATATCCAAGTCCTCAGAGATAGTGCTCGTTCATTGTGGCACAAAGATAAGATACAAGCACTGAGATACGCTGTAAGGTCTGATGCATAGAACCGCTCTCCAAAATAGAGGAACTTTCCCTGGAAACTCGGTCTCCGTGGCATTTCTGAAGAATTTCTCCATCTTTGGAGATCTGCAGCAATGCCACCTGGAGTGCCATCTACCCTCCTGCAAGATCTACACATCTAAACATACTGCAACACTTAGCAAAACGTTACTGTTGCCAGTGTTTTAAAAACAAACAAAACAACTAGAAAACTCTTCTCTAAGTAACATAGTTGATAGGTAGTTGGAATGCATACAGTTGACCTCTGCAGAAAAGGGTAAAGCAGAACACCATTTGGCAAAATCTTTCACAACGTTATGCTGACAACAGACAGGTCCACAATCTACCCTTCTGCTGTGGAGTCCCATTAATAAATCTGTAGGTCAAAGTGAAAGGAGAGTAAGTAAGTCTTAAAAGTATCCAGTCAGATGGGCTCGAATATTGGAACATCTGAAGTGTAACTGTGCCAATGTGTCAGATACACATACAGAAATGTTCAGTTACTCCTATTGAATTGTCTGTTTGAATTTTCTGAAAATTTCTAGGTAATGCTTTACATATCTTTCCTTGTTTTCTTAAATATGATAAAGATACCTAGATACCTTACGATGCATAGAAAAAAGTGTTTAAGGAGAAAATAATTATTGACAAGTAAGAGCTTGGTTACCAGATGAACTGATGGAGTCCATAAAAGGTAATTGTAAAATGCTTCATCTAAACTACAAGCATTGCACATATAGTAGAGCATCTCTTATATATTAAAAGATTTTAACTAGAAAGCTATTATTGATAAAAAGATGTAGATTTTTTTTTTAAATAATCCTTCCAAGTTGCAGTTACAGCTGGGTTTTTGTTGTTGGTTTTTTTTTTTTCCCCATTTATCAGATACCATATCCAGATGCCATACATGCATTTGCAGTTAGTAATTGAAGCTGTGCATCAGGCTGGCACTCATTTTTCAGAAATTCCCATCAAAGAATTTTCTTGACATGTGTTATCATCCATATCCAAATAATATTTTGTTTCTGTGGGTCTACTTAGTTTCTCTGATCAATCATGAGTAAGTATCCTTTAGTTAAATTATAATGTTTAAAACCAAAGTTGCTGTTGCTTACCTCTCATGGAATAAGGTAACAGACTAGAGTATTTCTGTGGGAAGGGACCTATAATAATCATCTAGATAAGGAATGAAGATTAAGAAATGAAGCTTTTTGGTTGCAAAATGTAGCAAGACCATAACGCATCTTTTCAGTGCCACAAGAAATAAGCCACCGTGTTATGTTATAGGAAGATTCTAACTATGTTATCTGTGGAATAAGCTATAGATTGGCATGCTAAATTGGCTGTAAATCACCTTGTAATTAATGACTGCTTAGCATGAAAAAATTCCTGCAGAATATATAGCCTTAGATTGGTCTTTTAAATGATTAATGGAATATGGAAATTGCATACTTTCTTCTAAGAGAGTTTTAATGAGTTGTTCTATCAAAGTGTTCTTTTATCTTGCTGTTTTAGGAGAGTAAATTCAAACTTTTGAAGAAAAGCAAGTAATATTTAGAAATAGTTTTAGAATGCATATACCAGCTAACAGGTGTGATAACAATTTAACTGACTTGCACTTGTGAATATGAACACTATATACTGATTGTCAAGTTTGCTGTTTTAATATTTGTAAATCTTCCTTAAGTCTTCCTTCTTTTGGTAGTGTTGGCAGCAGAAGCCCACTTCCTTGGCTGCACTGAGAACTTTTAAAACCTGGAGCTACTCTCTATATAGTTACTCTTTAAGTATTCAGTTATAAGTTGGGTGGGGTTTTGGGGTTTGTTTTTGGTTTTTTTTTAATGTTTAGTAGCAAATGCTTTCTTTTGTCAGAATGCATGTCTTCTTTATTGAAGTTACAGAAATTTATTATGTAACATTTAATTACAGGGAAGGAGCAAAATGTGTAATGTAGACTTCACAAATATATAGGCTTGTGCTGTAACTTCTAAAATATTATTGTAATGAGGACTAAACCAAAAGTGTCTTTTTGTTATTGCTGCTTTACTTGGTGTTTTAAAAAACTGCTGTCCCCAGCCTTGTAATAAAATAAGATTAACTGGGCACTTGGGTTCAGTCACATAAGGCCTTACCTATTAAAGAAATTTTTGTTCATATGAACATTCAGAATGTAGAGCTAATAAATTATTAAAAGAGGATGCCACATTACTTCTTGGTGTATATATTCTTAACAGTAGTATTACAGTTGCAAAAAATATTTATTTCTGGTGATGTGCCAGTCACTAAAACTTTACATTTCATCTTTTTAAGTTAAATTTGCAATGCTGTGAATATAAATATCCTCATATTTAATGTAGATAATGAACCTGGCTCGTGTGAAGCAGAGAGAAAGCTTTTCTTGTTATATACAAACAACTGAAAAAGCCTCAGAGTTACAATTTAAAATCTCAGGTTGAAGCTGCTACTGAAATATTGAAGTGAAAAGTAGCTGGAAGTCCTCCTAGTTGTTAGAGACTCGTAAAGGTCATGGGTAGTTCCTATTTTGAAATTACAGTTAAAAATATAAAAATTTGAGATTTCAAGGAGACAGTCTAGACAGACTTGACTTCTGCTGCCCTAAGGGTGAGGACAAAACTTTTTAGATCAAAGTATCCATCTAATATGCATGCCACCACCATACCGGAGCATTGCCCTTGTTCCTTGGTGGGACAGACTACAGCTTGCTCTTCTTCTCTCTCTCTCTAGGTTATTTAGAAGGGTTTTCACAGTCAAAGTTTATTCCTAAACGGATGGGTGCAAGCTAACAGAGACCTCACAATTTCATTTTCTAACATTAGAAGAATTGAAGTCTATGCAATTCACCTAATTTTTTGAGTGCTAGCTGTAATCACATAGCCTTGTTATAAGTCTGAAATGTGCACATTATTAGGAAGAACTAGACTTTATTTTAGTAAGGAGCAATAATCAGAAATTCTAAGCATCCGAAAATACTTCTGCTAGGATCCATCACATGATTTTATGCTGCCTTTGGCATGACTGAGCCTTCACAGCTATTGTAAGTAACTTGCTTGTAGCTCTTGACAAAAGGTTATTTCCCCCATCTTCTCCTAAATGATTACTAGATTGCTAGTAATAACTAGATGATTGCTAATCATTCCTAGATGATTACTAGTAGCATTTAGCTTTTTTTTTAATAAAATGAATTCACTCTTTAACTACTACACTTTTGTTTTTGATTTCTTTAGCGCACAGCCGTAACAGACACATTGTTGAAGTGTACAATGTTTAGCATATGCTGTGGGTGCAATCAGTTTTAAAGCCCCTTCCTGCATGACTTCCTTCCTGTTTTTTTTTTTTCTTTATTGTAAAGTCAGAGTGTTCTGAACCTTATTCTAGTGTCACAGAAAGGGTGGAGAGAAAGAAGAAAGTCGTTACATCTTCAGCCCATACACAGGGACGATGAGACAGATTAGAGACAGTTTACATATTTTTTAAAAACCACACACACAAAAGCATAATACACACTGGAGCTTTCTTACTCAAAACTAGTTTTATTTTTAAAAATAAGTTGAATGCATAGCACTCACAAAGATTCCATTGTTTTGGACATTTTGCATTTAGGAGCACCATTCTTATTTATGCCATAAAAAACCCCACATTTTGGTTCCAATAGTAAGAACAGTATATTTTCAATGTACACTGGTAAAGCCCTTTTAAATAATATATTGAAACTGTTCAGTGTACATTTTCTCTGTAGTCATGTAGCTGTAGTGTCAGAAAAAACTCAGTCTAAGTAATAAATAAAAAACAAACGGCATGTAGTGGATCTTCTTACAGTTGACCTAATGTCTTAAAATAGTCAAATAAAAAATACCCTATTAAATGTAAATTTGCAGTATTAACTAATTGAATAAGCCCCCCACCCATTATATTTCCAGTGTTAAGTATTAGTTAAATTTTTATATATCAAATGCCTATGGGATAAATTTACTAATACCCCCAAAAAGAAGAGCCTATACTGCTGTGCCACAAATGAAGATGACAAGTTAGCCCATTTAAAGATTTTACAGGAAAAAATTGCTACAGGCATCTGCTGTTATTTCAAGTCATGGTCTATTACAAGACTGTACATTCATAGTATCAGAGGTAGTTAGAGCACTGAGGACTTGGATATAGGACTGCAACAAAATGAAACCAGCAGAATGAAGTCCATTTCCCTCTTAAATGGGTAACAACACTGAATAAAAAGCATGGCATCTTATGAGGTGGAAAGTCTCTACTTAACACTACTCTCAGACATGCGGAAATATTAAGAGATGAAGAGAGGTGAAAAAAAAACACAACAAAACCCAGACCAACTTGCACTTTGAAATAGGCATAGTGTGGTCAATTTTTAAAGTTTATTTCCTAGCACAAAGCAGAGGGTCATCTCTTTCTTTCACCCTCCTATCTCTCTTGACTTGCACATATATGCTACAAAAGCCTACAACAGAAATTGGGATTAATGCAAAAAAAAACAAAAAAACAAAAAAAAAAAAAAAACAAAAAACCAGGATTTCTTCTCCTCAACAATAAATAGGGTTTTGTAGCATGTTACCATTCAGCTCCAGGAAAAATGAACACAACTGTCCTCCCTCCATTCTGAATGTTTTGGTGAGGCCCCCTCTCCTGTGATAAAGCCTTCATCTTAATATTCATAACGTATCTTAATTGTCTCTACTTTCAAAACAGTCTCTAAGATTCACAATACTTCAGTGTCATTAGATGGTACACAATTTTAAGTGCTGGCACTAAGACAGGGGAGACGAAGGTGGTAAAAGAACAAATAAACCAAAAAAGCCTTAATCCCACATACTGTAAAGACAGCTTAAAGTAGTAAGAATCCTGTCATCCATACCTCTTCCTCCCGTATTCTACCATAGGAGAAAGTAAGATATCTTACTGTATTTAAAAAAAAAAAAAAAAATCCTCCATTAATATCTCTACCACCATTTTCATGTGACGCTTTCTACCCTCAGACTATCCACTCCACAGGAGATAGTGTAATTCCATAAAGTTATGTAATTAGCACCTTAATTGTGATAAAGCAGTTCACTCTGCAATATATTTTGATCCACCCGTTTAGAAGAGTAAATCTCTGCATTTTTCTTCTTGAACTCCCAAATATTAGAAGAAAAAGTTGCCCCACTATTACCTGAGAATTTCCCTCCACTCTAAGCCTGACAGAACTGAATTTCTAGAAGCATTTAACTGTACTTTTTTTTTGTACGAGTGATACTGTCAGTACAATTGGAGGATGCCTTCTGTTGGTTAATAATACAGGTGCGTTTGTGTGTGTGTACACAGAGGAATCAGCCACAGTAGTAGTTCTGGTACAGTACAAATTCAGCTGAAACTTTCTCTTGTTTTTCAATTACTCAATACTGCACTGCTGGGCAGTAGTTCACATCTACGTTCTGTGAACACCAACGTATCCCCCTTTGGTACTCTGCGTATAGATGCCCTGAAGAAAAGCCACTTCACTTGCTATAGTCTCTTCCCTCTCTACCTTCCTCCCTCAAGTTATACCCAATTAAGTGTACAAACCAGCAGCACAGAGTAATGAATAGAAAAATTCCCTGAGTTAGTATGAAAGAGTTACTTTAAACATAGAAAGGATAGGGAGGAGAAAAGAAACAAAAACATGGTGTCTATCCTGTGAGGTACAAAACTTAAAAACTAGCCAAAATACCGGTTAATCAAATGCCTTGGTCTAAAGCAAATATCCAACACAAGTGCTGAAAAAGGGGCAAGAGTATGGAGTCAGACAGATGAGATTTGTTTCTTCCTGTGGTCCCCATGTATCTGGAGAAGTCTGGCATTCAATGGATTCTTAAGTTTCAGTAAATTAAAAGTAAGTGTTAATACTGTAATGGTGGCATTACATATATGTCTTCAAAAATAATACTGCTTATCTCCTTCATTAAAAGGTAAGTCTGTAGTTAGTCCACAGCTATTTTTCTTTTGACTAGCATTTCAAAGATGTGCATTAAAAGCACAGAGTATTCTGAGTGCCAGAGTAAGAACTTACTACTCCCAGGTATACACACTCTTTTTAGAGGTTGTTTTCTGGGTGCTTATTTTTTGCAGTGTGTATTTGAGCTACGGTACTGCTTGCCAATCCAGTTGCTTTTTTTCTGGAAAGATACTTTTTAAATTCCATTTGTTGCCCTCAAATGTATTTGAGGTTTAACAAAACAAACCAACCAACCAAACAAAAAAACCTCCAAAACAATTCCCCTCAACACAACTTCCCACCCCAAACAAACAACCACAAAACCATTTTGTACTTATCACCTCTCAAAGCAGGGAGTAACACAGGAATACCGTCCATTCACTTGATAATTCCGGTTGTAGGAGACACTTATACATGGCTTCACTTCTAGTGGAACAGCTAGTGACATCGCAGCACCAGTCTGTACGTGGCCTCGAGCCTGAGCACTCGACTGTAAGGCAGCAGGGCAAGTCTGAAGTGGGTAAGATGCTGTATGATTAGATGATAGTATCTGTTGACAGTTTTGCTGCTGTGATGTCTGATGGTGATACTGTAAGGAAGACTGATGGGCTTGGAGATACTGTGGTACGTGCTGTTGAGCACTGGCCTGCTGGGCAGTTGAAGCTGGGGTCTGAAATACAGTGTGTTGGGCAGACTGAGCATGCTGTCCTTTTTGCTTGTTTGCTTCCTTCACATCATTATCATGCGCACTAAAACAAATTGAGAAGACAGAACAGATGAAAAATAGATACTAAAATAATTTAAACTCTTTTGGGTTAACTTTTAAGAGCACTCTAACAAATGGTGCGGTTATCTGAAAGCTTCCAAAGCTTTTAAAAAAAGACAGAGAAATTGTTTTAGCCTACTCTTTAAAATCATCCGAGGTTTAAAAATTTGTTTCTTTATTATACAGTTTCTTTTTAACATTTCACTCCATTTCCTATCAAAACAAAATGCAGATAAAAGCCAAGTACAATACAAATAATACAGCAGTATCTAAAATTACCAGTGCAATAAGGTCTGCTAGTGTACTGTAATAAAGTGACAGATTACCAGAACCTGAAATTAAAGCTTAATTGCTACTTCTACCCCATTTAAACTGGGTATTAGAGTATAGGGTTTTTAAAGGCATGATATCAGAGCATTTTTAAAGATCTACATTACAGTACTTAAAGATCATATGTACATTTACATTGGATCCTGCTTTGGGGAGTGGAAATGCATGGGTTTTTTTCTTCCTCTCACTTTTTTCTTTGCCTACCCAGTACTTAAGTTAGACAGTTTAGCTCACCTGCATTTCCATTGATTTACACCTGTCTCAAACGTATTTAGACATACCTTTTCTCTTATACTGAGGTTAAGCGGGTGCCACTTCAGTCAGGCCTAAAATCATCTAAGTTTTTGGTACTGCCTATACAGGGCAGATCTCTTGAAGACAGTTAGGGTTCAACCTCTCACCAGTTTTTCCTAGGAGATCGCTAACTTTTTATGGTGTGCTGCAAAGATGACTGAAAGGCTTCACCCCTCCTTCGCCCAAGTGTTACACAGCAATACTGAAAACACTTCTGCAACAGCACTTGCATGCTTTAGGTACTATCCCTTTCATTACACATATCAGTGAAGCCAAAAGAGGCCATCAGGGGTGATAATGTGACTCTTATAATGAACATGTGGTTCTTCCAGATACAGCTGTTCCTGTGCTTCCCTGAAGCACAACTGTATTTCCATCTGGGCAGGACCAAACTCCTATAGGAGGAAAGCAGTTATAGTGGGCATAGGTTTTGATCTTAAGGTTTAGAATAAAAGAACTGATTGTGTAACATCTCCTCCCAGTAAGGTTCAGTTGGCATTTGTTGGCATTTTTATCTCATGTTAGCTGTATCTCTCCACTATAGCGCAAAAATGGATACAACCTCCTGGTCATTTCCTCCAACCAAACAGTCTGCATATTTGATCACTCAAACAGTCTGCATATTCGATTCCCTTGAACTTCAAGGCACAGAGTCTTCACAATAAGTAGGAGCTCCTATGCCTTCGGCACTCTTCACTATCTCTTTTTCCTCTCTGAGCAAACTACAGGGATTGGGAACAAGCTCTTTAACAGATTCTCAAAGCATGCCAAAAGATGTTCAGTGGAAATGCAAGGCTGAGGATTGTTTGTTGAAAGAACAGGAAAGAGGTTAGATCTGATAAGGTTTTATTTTTTGGAAAGAACAAAACAGTTACTACTTGACAATATTACCTAAGTATTTTTAGAAAATAAAAATTTAAATGAAGAAATAAATTTATTTTCAGTGCTAACACCAATTAAGCATACCAACAGATGTGGAAATGGGCTTTAAAAAAGCTGCTGTTGTTAACTTACATTAACAGTCGCTCAATACATGGCACTAGGAAATCCCAGGAGTATGCAGTAAGATGATGCAGTCGGGTAGGCCATGTTGGTGAGAGACGCAAGATAATCCTTGAAGAAGCTACACATGCAGTAGCAACTAAAGAAGGGGCATAATTTAAAAATGCATGATCTAGAAAGAAGGAATAAGAAAAAGATTCATTTAAGTGGGACATTGTCTGTCAGGACAACAAAGGAGTGATTACCTGAAATATGTAACTCACCTTGCAATGATACTTCCAGAAAGTAATCAGCGTATTTTGCCATATATAACTTGGTCTTCTCTAAGCAAACCATTGGCCAGCCATCATGAAGATCAGTCTCATGAACAGCAATAGAAAGATAATAGTCGATGAAGTGAGCAGCAGTTGGGAGGCACAAATTCCACTGAAATGTTTCTAGCAACAACAACTCCATGTGAAGCAAATTCTGTTTTGTTAGTACCAAATTCATGTTAGTCATACAACCCAAGCTGTTCAACTGTTCAAGTTTGGGAACACTGTCTTCCTTTTCTTCAAATTTACCTTCAGGTGAACAGAAAGAGAAGGGGAAAAAAAAGTTTCAGCACAAGTGAACTATAAACCAGATTGTATCTAATGTCTGCATTGGTCATATTTCAATTCTACTATGTCAAACAAACTCGAGACTTTCCTACAGATGCAAAGCTTAAATGGAAGACGTCACCAGAGACAAAAAGGGATATGTACTATAAAGGGCTACATTTCAGCAGATAATGTCAAACACCGTGTAGGATATTGTGCAGTGCCACGTTTCCTGTTGGTTTTCCCACCACGGCACAGAGAAGCTGGTTGTCAAGAGCAGAAGTAAGCTCTATTAGGATATGACTGGCACTGCACATGCAAGTTTTTGTCACCAAATTATTTTATGTGTCCCTATCATCAATGTAATACCACTGTGATGTGAGTTGGCATACATAACACCACAGCATTTGGCTTTTATCACTCTCCCACCGCCCACTCACACCCTTTTTGTTTCCAAAACTCTAATTAGAGTAGCTAGACCTTTAGCCAATGCGGCTGCTTTTAATGCCTGTTATAGTAGGTACGATTTTAGATGTGATAGCTGATAAGCTGCTCCAGCATTTCAAACAAGTGGATCTCAGCAATGTGCATCTGAAAACCCACACGGCCATATATATGGTTTCAACTTTAACACTGCTAGTAGTTTCAGCTTTCCTTGGACTTAACTTGTCAGGCTTGTACATTTTTAGCCTGAAGCAAAACTGTATATGTAGAAAACCCATTAATAAGTGAAACAAGTGTCACATTTCCATACAGTTTTCCATATGGTTGTGCTATTTCAATTTCATTGCAAATTCTTTCCATCTTACATTCTCTATTCAGTACTACATGATATCTTGTAAATGCACATTTTTAGAGAGTTTTGCAGGACTGAACATACTGGTTGTTTGCTTTTTTTCAACTGTGGAAGTACTTATACAGGACTTAATCCAACACCAGTGCCAGTCTGTTAGTTTTTGTTTCCCACACTCAAGTAATTACAGAAATAAAAGCTTCAGGAGTCACATAATAATTTCTCTTATTACTTGTATAACCTTATCAGATGTATCACAGTGTGATTTGTCCAACTTATTGCATCGCTGATTAAACTGTTTAAGCCACACAGGGCAAAAGTTTAAAATAGCATTCTGGTTTGCGCTTTCTGTACCAATTCATACACTGCTTCTCAGAAGAGCGAGTACTCCAGGCTTTCAGAACTCTACTTACAGCTTGTTATGAAAGATGGCAGGGGTGATTTAAAAAAAAAAAAAAAAAAAAGAAAAGAAAAAAAAAAGAAAAAATCTTCAGAATATTAATTTCATTTGAAAATCTGGCATTAGTTCAAAGCCAATCCATTTTCCTAAATGGATTACACTGGCTTCTGAGGCAAGGTTTTCATACTCAGCACCTCATCCTTTGCCAAGAAAAGACTGCTAGCTAGCAGCATCCAGTCAAAGTTTACCCCCAGAAAAATCTGAAATCACCCTTTCCACATGTAACTGTTCTGCTGAATAGCTGTATCAGTGGAGACTGGGGATGCAATGAAAGTATACCAAAAATAGCCAACACCTCAGCGCTCTGGTTTTCTACCAAAGAGGGCCTAGAGCTACAATGCAATATAACTTATTTGAGAAAATGAAAATAGATTCAGAAAAACAGATCAGCAGAAACTGAACCAACAGTTAGTTCTGCTGCCAGACCCATTTCTCTGAATCTACTAGTTTAAGAACAAGTGCCAGCAGGTCTCCCAGCAAACTACAACCATATTTCTTTGGAGACATCTAAAAGCAGTCCACAAATGTTGAAAGATGGGTACACACCACAAGAACCTAGCAGAGGTCAATATAAGCAGCACTGTTCATAGTGTTTGTAATTAATTCTGGCTTCACAATACTGTCTATTCATCACAGTATTTAATCAGTATTACATTTTGTACATGACAATACAGGATGTATGTTAGCCTTAGCTTGCTTGAAGAACATTGCAATGTATGAAATCTGAAGTATTCCAGAACCACACAGTACCATTAGTAGGGTGCTGTACAGTCTACATATGATTTATTTAATTTCTTCCTGTATCACAGGTATGCAAATTTCTCATTTCCAGCACTGGATCTACCTATTTTGAGATGTCTTCAGGAAGATAGTCTCTATTCCTACAATACAGCTCTGAAAGTTCACCTTAGAACAATTTGTTTACAAGCAAAAACACTGGTTTTTAATCACAGTTTGTTTTTTCTCCTTCTCTTTTTTTATCAGGTGCCAACAGAAGTCAAAAAAACAGTGTAAAGAAAGGCTCTACGAGTTGGTCCAAACTGATACACACTAATCTGCTTGTCTTTTATAACCACATTGTTTCCCCTATCTGCTGTATCCCATCAAGACACGCCTTATATTTGGCAGTAGAACCTATATTGCTCTAGTTAAAGTTTGATGCCACATACTTACTTGCTAAAAGTAAACAGGAAAGAGCAACCACATGCAGCTGCTGTATAGATATGTCATAACGATCCATAAAGAGGTCCAACAGATACACAGCTAGATGTCGTGCAGCAGGACAGAGTCTGAACCGATTGCTCACAATGGCAATCAGATCTGCAAAGTATCTTCTCAGATGTAACTGGGGAGATTGGCCTTTGTAGGAGGGTAGCTTCAGCTCCTAGATGGACAGCAGCATGTAATTTTATTAAAACCATCATTTAGTTTGAACTGGTATCAGATTAATATAACTGATATTCTCAAATTTATCATGGAATTTTCAAAGTATTTCTCCCCTCTTCCTTCTGTTCCCATCATTTCAGCATTCCTTCTCATACCTCCCAGCACGGAAACAGCATAGGTACACGAGTACTCCTCAGCTGCTTCAATGCAAAGTCCAGCAGTTTAACTAAACCCCCTCCTGCTACAGCTCAATCTGAGCAATCAGATTTTGTGTTTGCATGTTCCAATGGTCCCAGTTCTCCTGTAGGTGCCTCCAGGAGAAGGGCATTAACAGCTAGCTGAAGGTAGAAACGTTAGGAAGAGGAAAGGGGTGTGCATGTGTCAGTTTGTTGCATGCATATGTTTAAACCCTGACTTAATCTGATCTGATTGATGTTGCACTGACACCGTGCTCTCAGGCATTTACTTAAGCGTACACAAACGTCACGTGGTCTCAGATGTGCAGGGGGACCCCACAAAACAAAAGCCCTACCAACACCACAGATGAGAAAAATCTGTGTGGCATGTTCTATTTTGAATACAAAATTTGGACTGGCAGAAAGAGCGTTCCCCAGGCTCCTGCCTAGTAGCTAGTATCTCCTCTTGTATACAGCAGAACTGCAGTGCTGTCTTCTGTTATCATTAATACATTTATGAGGTAGATTGTGCAGCCCAGATTAAGTAGGATTTTGAGCACAACTAAATTTCCAGTGGGACAGTCTGATGACATTAAGTGGGAATGGAGTCGCTCAAAACTGTCAAAGTTTTTAGGTCAATTCAAAGTTCTGAAACATGCTATTGAAATGGAAAAAAAAAAAAAAAATCCAAACAAACCAACCAAACCCCCACTCATACCTACTAAGCTTTAAAATTTGCCTGTCATAACACTAACTTAGTTTTAGTAATGATAACTTTGTTAGCAAGTAAGTCATCCTCTCCTTCTCGTGTTCCCCCTCCACCCCTGCGAACTTGCTTTAGCAGTCACACCTTCAAGAAAGATAATCCACTCATCAAGTACTATCAGGCAGCAAAAGCACATTTTAATAGGTTCAGTCACTGTATTTCAGTCACTGATTTTCAGCTTTGGGCACAAGATGTGCTTTATTATGAAAGCAGCCCCAAAGAGCAACTTTGAGTCAGTCGAAGCAACTTCAAAGCAGTATTGCCTAAACCCTCTGCTGTTCTTACTGCACCTAGTGTTTGGTTGGTTGTTTTTGTTTGGTTTTTTTGTTTGTTTGTTTGTTACAGTAGCATCACAATGCTTTCTGCAGAGTTTAAACTTAGACCCACTTACACATCCAAACAGAAGAACCAAGCGCACCGTGACCCCTTTGCCTTTTTAAAGTGCAGAGAGAGAACAGCCTGGTCAGTCAGATAAACTGTCAAGACCGAGGACAAACCGCCTGAGCATTAACTGAGGGGGAGACACCGTGCCTTAGCAAGGTTTCGAAGATCAAACTCCACCAAAAGCCGGGCGGGCCGAACCCGCCGAGCGGCGGCTGCCTCACACGCCCCTTCCACCCTCCGCCGGGCCGGCTCCGATTGTTAGAGCCCTCACAAAGGCGCCGGGGCCGCCAGCGCTCCGCTTCCCCCCGCCCCTGGCGCAGGGCCGCCAGCGCCCGCCGCCCCCCGGGGCTCCCCGCCGCCCCCCGCAGTCCAGCGGCCGCCGGGTGGGGGTACCTTGTAGCGAAGGGCTTGATGGATGTCGGCAGCCAGCTGTCCTGTCCACCACTGCGCCTCCAGCTCCATCGGCGGGGCGGCGCGGCGCGGCACCGGGGCCTGGGCAGAGGGGAGGAAGCGGCGCTCGCTGAGGGCGGGCGGGGCGGGACGAGACGGGACAGGACGGGCAGCGCCACCCTCGCCCCTTCCTCGCTCGCCCCCGGTTAAACGCGATCAGCTGCCGCCCGCGCCGCGGGGCCCCCCTGGCCCCCCGGCCCAGCTGGCCGCCATGCCGGGCACAAGTGAGGCTCGTTAACCGCCCCCTCCCGCCGCGGGGCACGGCCGGACGAGGGGTGCGCGGAGAAGCCGGCGGCCGCGCCCCCGGGGGAGGGTGATCGCGCCCCGACAAAGGCCAGCGGCGCTTCCCCTCGCCGAAGCCGCCACTCACCCTACGCAGCGGCGCGGCTAGCGGCGGCCGCAGCGGGGCCTGGCCCGGGGCACCTGAGCGCGGCGTCCCGAGGGCTCCCCCGCCATCACGCGGCGCCGCCCGCCTCGCCCATTGTTAAAGGGCCGAACGGGCCGGCGTGTGTACAAAGCCAGGCAGCGCCCGCACGCGGCCAGCCGGCCGCCAATCGCCTGCTGCCTTACAGCACGGCCCGCCCGCCAGGCACCAATCGAGGCGCGGCGCTCATGGGGCACGCCGAGCCCCGCGCTCCGCAGCCACGCGCGGGAAGGGTTTGGGCCCCCGGAGCTGCCGTAGCCGCCCCGATAAAGGCCCGGGGAGGGGAGGGGGCGGTCTCGGTCCGAGTTGCCGCTGGCAGGGGCTCTGCGCACCCGGAGAGAGCTCAGGGCCTTGGCCGCGCCCTTTCGCAGGGACCCGGGGGCGGTGTAACCCTTACGGGGGGGTTGCAGGGCCTTTGGGCCTTCCCGCCGGGTGCCTCGGAAGAGCCGAGTTAGCGGGGCTCTCCCCCACCGGAGCATGGCGGTGCTCAGTCCCCTGATAGCACTTTTTCACTTTCTTTTTTTGTCTTTTCCCCTGGCTGTCTTCCTTTTTGATTCAGCTGTGAGGTTTTTAATACGTGGAGCGGTCGTGTCAGGAGCTGAATCTCATTTAGCTCTCTTACGCTTTGGACGCATTTTCCCCTTAGCGGTAAAGGACGTGCCTCTTGGGCTGCAAAAGCTGTGACGCTCGTGTATTAGATCTGTTTTGTGGGTGGGTTGTTGTTGTTCAGTGTTAAATTCCAGGGAGAAGATTTGTAGTCACTTGCATCCTTCTTTTAACTTGGCTGTGCTGTTCACCTGAGTGAAGGGGCCTCTGCAGCCTGGCAGGTGATTAGTCCAAGGAGCTCCCACTTGTGCTTCCCGTTTAGCAGCAGGGGCTGTGCACCTGTTTTGCATTCAGAAAGCCTTTTTCTAGCTGCTTTCCACTTGTTCGTAACTCCCTGCTATAGAGATCTTACAAAATAATACCTGGTGCTTTATAGTGGTTTACATCTTTGAATTCCTCATTTCCCAAACAGCCACCTAATGAGAATGTAAAACCCAGTACAACAAGCAATGCAAGGTGATGGAGAAGAAATGCTTTGAATGCATTTTAAGTTGAGGGAGTATCTTTAATTTTTAATTTCTACCCATGCTCAGGCTTTTTTTTTTTATTTTTAGATTAAGAAAATGGAAACCAACTTTTTGACATAACCAGTTTAATTACTTTGTGACCAGGACTGTAAAAGCCTGTTCCTTTAAATATGCATGCCGAAATTTAATGGGTACTCCTATGAACTGCAGTGGTCTGTTTCATTTCAGGAGTTATGCTCGTAGGTGGAAGCCCTTGTTTATGAGGACACATTTCTTGGGCAGTTGCCATTTATAACAGATTTTGTTATATAATGCTTCATAATTTTCTGAAGAAAAAAAAGCAGAAAAATGTTAGTAATTTTTGTGCAGGAATATGTAATTGAGAAAATACTTCAACTAGATTAGCTATCTGAGATCTATGGACTATTGACAAAGCAATATTTTGATTTTCTGTTGGCTCTTTGTCTTATTTCTATATATTGTTTTATAGGCAACTGCATGCTCAAGCTAATTTTGATATTTGCAGATATACTGTTTTAAAAGTATTTATTCTCAAAGAAATTTTGTATTTCAAGGGCAAGATAAAACTCAAAAGTAGATTCCTAATTAATACATTGTCATTCACAACACCTTTATGGCCTTCAAAAATGTGTTGCCTGCTTGAAGAGTAGAAAGCTAATAAACACTAGCATGCTAAAAACCTGTTACAGTGGGCCCAAACAGGGCAGTGATGTTTTGACTCTTACATATTGGGAGAATTTACTATTAGCCCTACTGTCTCCCCCTAGAACTTCTTACCTAGCATGTGGATTCGTCTGTTGCTGAGCTGTTAAGTGGGAGGGAAAAAAAGGGTAAATACTTGCTGGCTTATTCTCAGATGCATTTATCTGACTTTGATATAAAACATTATCCTAATAAAGCTATGTACTCTGAAAACTATTTTATTTATATATAATAATCAGAAAAAAACCAAACAATTACTCTGTAGTTACTTGCCAGATGACAAAGATGTCTGAGCTGTGCAACTGCCTATTTCAGATCTTTGTAGTGCTTCAATGTTGCCTTTTTCCAAGTTGCTACACACCCATTTCAACCTATTTTGAGTTGTTGATGTTGTGAACAGTTACATGTGTGTCTGCTTTTCATGCATTCAAAAGATAGGTTTGGAAAGAGCCTTATCATCCTGCTCAAGGCCAGGATTGCTACTGGCCTATGTTTTTTCTGATCGTAGAGACATCCAGAAAAATCATCCTATTGAAAAAGCCAAAGCACTTCTGTACAGCCACATTGTTATCTACAGGAAGCATGTATCTCTGTTTGCGCCTTAACCCCTACTGGAAGAATTGACAGTCTTGGAGCCTCCAAACTGAGGCTGAGTGATTTCAGAGTCCAGAGCCTGCAAGATCAGAGTTTAGGGGGTTAAATGGGAATGGGAGCAGTGCAACTGTAATGAGGATAGGTTAATGCAGCTTCTTTGCATTTCTTATAATCAATCCTAAAATTAATAACCAGTGGTATTTTTTTAACCGGTGCAGATTTTATCTACTTTTGGTGGTCAAGGCTGTGTACAGTGCTCTAAGTATTCCCACCTTAGTCCCCTGTGCATAAGTCAGGACAGAATCAAAACAAACTCAGTCAGTCCTTAGAATAAACAGAGGATATTAAAGATTACTTTCAGTGGAAGTAGTTAGGTTTTCATTAGCAAGAAACTGCAAGTGTGAAGTTTTCCACTGATGTGTGGTATATGGAACCTGAGAGAATAGAAAACAGAACTGTATGTTATGAAACCATTTTGAAATGGGTATCCTCTGTCTGTGAATGGCCGTGAATCACCTGAGCAAATCCATGTGTCTCAAGGGGGAGATGAGATTGGCTGAGAGGGCTGCTGTCTGTGCTTTGAAAAGGTGCCAGATAGCAAGAAGCACTGTTATTCTTGGAATTACCCAAGAAAAATTATGACCCTGAACTATGTCCAAAACAGCCTAGAAGGTAACCTGTGAAATCTGGACTAAAATGCTTGTAACATTTTTGTGGAATCTTCTAAAGAGGATGCCACTGAAGTCTTACAATTTATGGACCTGTGACTCACAGGTTATAGTCCTAACACAATTTCAGACGTGGTGGGTGAGCTGACTTCTCTTTGTAGTTACTGGAAGGTTAGATCTGTATCTCAGGAGCTGATGCATGTATTTATGTGTTTAAGCTGCTTTTTCTTCCCCTGATTTTTGGAGGTGGTTCTTGGCCTGTGAAAAAAAGAAATGTGGCTTTTAAAATACAAATGAAGAACTTGCAGGTAATTGCCAAGTATAGTAAATACTCTGATCTTGAGAACCACCATATCTCTACATTATAAACCTTTTCTTCCTCCTATACCATTTCTGGTATATTGTTTTAGTGTTAATGGTACATTGACCACAGAGTACAACAGTTCCTGAAGACTGACACGGTGTTTTACTTCTGTGCCTACTGTCGTAAGATACATCTTTGAAGTCTGGATTTCTCTTGCCTGTCAGATTTAGATGAATCAGTCACTTCAGCTACATAAGCAGAGTCCAGGATAGAAACTGAGTTCTGGGGTGACATAGCACTGAAAGAAATATTTAAATAACGACTCAATCACTACATCAATTGTTTTGTTTATTGGTTCTTGCTTTTGTTTTGATGCTCCTTGGTCGTTCTCATCTGAATAAAGAGATGGTAGATCCGTAAAAGGCATTTTTGAAGGGCTGCATTTTTGGAGTTTAATGTAAGAGAATCTCAGTTTTGTATAATGGAACATTATTAAAAAAAAAATTCAAACTTAGTTTCTGTGTTTCTTAGGGCTGAGAAATTTAGCTTTGCTTTTGTTACTCTACTTGTTGATCTTACTTTTAAACAAAAGCTGCATCTGATGACATTCATAGCAGTAATATTTCAAGGGCATTTAATTAAAGGGAATGAATCACTCTAAAGGCAGGACTGTAACTGCTCACAGAGCAGCATGGTGGTAGATGAAATGTGGCATGTGGGTAAAGAGTCGTAACACTGCAGAAGCATTAGTGAGTGTGGTCTCCTACTGAAAGTACTCTGGGTTGTATTTGAAAATGCATGTCTTGAATGTTAAACGTACTCTCTGGGTAAGATTTTCAAAGTTTTCTGGGGAGCTGGATTCTCAGAATAGCTACTAAAATGTGACTATTCAATTTGAACTTAGCTGGTAAATACCCTTTGGAACTGTTGACTTTAGTTGTTAATATGGCCATTAAGAGAGAAAGCATCTGAGAATGGTCTGGCCTGAATAATACATGCTTTTCACAAAGCATTTTAATAAACAATTTGGCTTTAAATGTGTTCACATCCTCTGGGAAGCTATTATAAAAATGTGTGCCTGGGAATGTTTTATTTGGCATTAGGGTAAATGTATTATATTTTTGATAATGTGTTGGATGAAGGAAATGTTCATATAAGTGGAAGAGTGTTGGTGGATATAATTTGTACTGAGGAGTTCTTTAAGTCACACTTTCCATTTAGGAAATAACTTTGTCAGTAACTAAAAAGACTGGAGGAATTTTGCATCTAAACCATATGTACTTCCTGCTTGGAAGGCTTCAGTTCATTTGACTGGAATTTAGGAAAGGTTACTTGTTGAGCAGTTAGCTCAGGGATGGAGGGGTAGAGCAGTTAGTGATATGTTGTTGTTTTTCCCGTCAAACATGTTTGGATTTTAGTTATATGCACAGAATTTAAATGGGGCAAAGTGGACTGTTCCTATTCATTTCAAACTGAATGTCCAACAAAGTTGGGTTTTTTTTGTGTATATATTTAATATCCAGGGCTGCCAAATTAGGAGCCAGCCCAGGCAGAGTACTACAAAGTTCATGCTTTTGTCTGCTAGTGGTTGCCATGGAGGAGACCTGAATGCAGGTGTGGGCTCACATTCACAGAGGGACTTGAAGTACTTGACTAGTAAGTTTTCAGCTCTGTAGACAAACACAAGTGGAAAACGTCACACTTCCAGTTTCTTGCTAATGAAAACTCAACTGCTACTACTGAAAGTAACTATTGATACTCTCTGTTCAGAGGACTCACTGAGCTTGTTTCAAGCCTCCTCATTTACATGCACAGTGGTAAGGCAGGGATGTGTAGAACACTGTATTTCCTTTTAGGTAAGGGAAGGCTGCTATTAGGTCCTTCTGGAGCTGTCTCTTCTTTGGGCTGAGCAAGCCCAGATCACTTGGCCTCTCTTCAAAGGGCTAGTGCTCCAGTCCCTAACTATTTTGGTGGCCATCTGATGAATTTGCTCCAGTTAGTCAATGTCTTTGTTGTACTGCGGGAAGGAGGAGGTCCCAAAGCTGGATGCAGTATTCTAGATGTGGTCCAATGAGTGCTAAGTAGAGGTAGTAATAACTTATTTTGATTCTTTTGCTATGGTCCTGTTAACGCAGGCCAGATGCTGTTAGCCTTCTTCAGTGCCAGGGCATATTGTTGGCTTATGATCACCTTGCTACTGTAGGAGTCTTCAGCTTCCTCGTAGTGGTAGCTAGTCTATGTGGCACTCTCTTCCAGGATATTTGCCAGGGTCACAGCACGGTATACTTTGTGTCCATGAGGCAAAAAACTCCCCCAAAATGAAGAATGATAAATTTCCGCAGACTTAGGGCTGGAGTAAATCCTGCCATATCCCAGAGGGTTTATGTGTGTTTCAAATACTGTCTTCCTTGATCTGTTATTTAGAAATGCTGGACCTTATTCGGTTGTATTGGTAGTGATGAGCTTGTGGTTTGCAGTTGCAGGATGTTGGAATAGTGTATCCTAATCTGATTGTAGATCACAATGAGATCTGGGATCTGGTTCTGCCACGGTGTCTGATGGATATGGCGAATTCTGTATCTGATAGTCAGAGCCCAGGGGCTCCTAATGCAATCTTTATGTCTCAGTATGCTGGAAGAATTTGGGATTTTTATATGTCTGGGACACATTTTACTGCCAGGCACATGGTCATGTGTTGAAGGAGCTGATTAACTATATCATAGCTGGTTAGTGTGTGGACGCACCTTTCTTACGTTTTATGGACAGACAGACCTTCACTTCTGCTTCCTAGTGTCGTCTTACGCTATTCAGCACATAATTACCTAGTCACAACACATGTAGTTGAGACATGTTTTAATACAGGAGTCAGTACTCTTTATTTTCACTCATTGTATTGTGACTCATTAGTTACACCCACTGCATTATTAAAAATGCAGAAACATACCTCCATTTGGATATCATTAAAAGCACAGTGATGAGTGATTTAAAAGAATGTGTTAAATGAACAATCAGGTTGAAAGGAAATCTGGGTGGAAGGGTAAAATGCACCCAAAGTGTTTGGTTTCACAGCTCATTGCCAGTGGTACTCCCATCTGAAACCGTGACCCCTATTTTGTATTAGAGTCTCTCTTTGGGACTGTTTGATGAATAGCTATGCAAACTTGTATAAAAGCTGTGCCAGGAACAGGTACTTAACACCTCGTGGGAGGAAGGGTTCAGTAGTAAGGTTTTTTGTTTGAAATAATCAGCACTGACTGTTTCTTTAATAATAAGGAAAGAGACAGTATTAAGACAGGTTCTGCTCTAGGAAGAAAAAGGCAATCTCCACCACCACCACTGTGTAAGAGAGGAGAGGAACTGGTGAGACATTGCTCATTCTGCACCTTAACCAACCTCAGACTTGGAGGAAAAGCACTGTCACGAGTTGAGTGTGTATCTGAGAGCAGGCTCTATTTAGTTGCTTTGCACATTGCATTGCTGTGATCAGGTGCACAGTTTCTAATTAAGTCTTATGTTTGGTTTTCTGTCCCATTGGGGATTACCTTGAGGACAATGTGTAAGAACCATCTCTTTTGTGCTGTTGACAAAATGGCGTCACATTTGCTTAGCATTTTGAGTGAGAAACACTGCATATGAAAAAATGTTATAAATCTCAGTCTGAAATTAGAAATATCAATATCGTAAATGAACAGTATCTATGAAACACTTATACATTACCATATTTTAAATTTGTACAAGATTCTTTTTGGCAAGAAAACAAAGTAACACTTCATGTTTCTCCTCTCACTAATGGCCTCAGTCTTAAGAAATGCCAGCTTGTGTTTTCTCTTTAAGTTGTGGTCCAACAATTTCAAAACAGATGGCAAAAGTCAGTCTTTGTGTTTGAGTCATTGCTTCGCTTAGTATGTGACTCTGATGAGAGTAGGTATTGCTTGTAAGAAATAATTTGATTGATAATGCTCGGTGTTTGTTTTGGTGGAAGTTTGTTACATTTCATAATTTATTCTTTGCTTGAAAATGCTTGTAGAATTCTTTTAAGTTTACCATCTGCAGTTTGCAATTTACTGTGTTACTTAGCTATAAATCCAAGTGGTATTATTTTTGGTTCCTGATTGTTTTTTTTTTTGTAAATAACCACCAGAATTGAATTGAACTAAGTTCTCATCCTCTTTTAAAAAAGTTCTATGAACATAAATAGTCCCATTTAAAGCTATCCTGTTGCATGCATCATTACGCTTAAGACTGGCTTTTTGTGAGTCTATGTAGTGCTGCAGTGGAGCAAGAGCTCCGGACTGCAGCAGGTGAAGGGAAATGCATCTCGGTAATGTTGGGGTGAATATGTGGCTGCAGGTGATTGATCAGGGAGGGGGGCATATGGTGGGATGGAGAAGAGCCAAAGCAGGTGATTAAGAGGAGTCACTATGAACTGACAGGTCCTCAGAGACTGATGTTCAGAGCAGTGCTCAAACACTGATATGCTTGGTTGGGGCCGCCAAGGAAAAGCTGGCTTTTCAAACGACATCAGATAGTCACTGCTAGATTAACATGTATGTTAGATCACAGGGGCTAAATATGGAAAAAAGCATGTCAGATTAGACTGACTTTTTCCAATGGTTAGGTTTTACTGCCTGACCAAGTTTATTAATTTCAGATAAGTATTTCCATGGTAATGATCTAGAAGTGAAAGGAAACACCCCTCCTCATTTTACATAGATTTAAATTATTAATTTTGTTATGAAAAGCAGAGGTATAATGCTGCAGACACGGAGCCACTGATGCAGGAACCAATTTGGCTTGTGGTTTAATTAAATGTTAAGTTCAACTTTGGGACTCCTACAAGTGGTTTAAAAATGTGTTGCTGCATGACCTAAAGCTTTGATCAGTCATAAAGTTGCTCTGATAGTTCAGCTTTGTTTAAAACATTTAACTGGGTTATGCTTCTGCTGGTTAGATCAACAATTGTCTGTTAGTGCTCCAGTTACTTTATATACAAACAGGAATCAACTGTCCTCTGACAGCCAACATAAAGCTCATATAAAATTATAAAGCCAGTGTAAGCTCTGTAGTTTATACTTTTACTGTTTTAATCACAGCAAAATGTGATCTGTATAGATCCTGATATAGATAAAATTTCTACTGCTGGTTGATCCAACAGCACATAGATCCGGTATTAGTGCCCATGGAAGCCTGGTCTTACCTATGGATAAGAACATTTGCATCCTCTGTTTCAGAGTTCACTTTATTGTTCTGTGAAGAAGTTAACTGTGGCCCAAATAACTGAGTGACAGTCATGCCATGCAATCACTGGGTGCAAATAATCTTGCAAATCAACTCATCTAAATGCTTCCATTGAAATGAGTAACATGAGGTGAGGTGGCAGGCTTTGTCTTAAAGACTACATAAGATGGAGCAACTATTAATGTAGTTACTGGAAACAAAAAGACAATGAAGGCTTTGATTTTTTACCATCAATGGAAGAGACTGAAAGCTAAAATTATTTTTAAAAGATAGCATGACATCCTTCTTGTTCAACTTTGTGGAACTGTAATACAGATTGACTGAATTTAGAGAAAAAACACAGGAGAAGTAATAAAAGAATCTACTGGTTTTGCTTCTGAGTTCAGATTAGGTCATACTGAATATTATTTCATGGCCTTTCTCTAGTGGTTTGTGAGTACTTGCCAAAGCCAAAATATAAGTTTTTGACTGATTAATGGTCTGCAGTTAGATGAGGGCAAGCGGTGAAATATTCTGAGGTTGCAGAACACCAAGTGAATTGGCAGAGCTCTCCAACACAGCTACAACATCCTCCTCATGACAGGAGAAATATTATTTCACTATCCCCATGCCCTTTGACTGGGATTTTGTGTTTCCCATGAGGCTTCTTCAGTCATGACGTAAAATTTACTAATAGCAATGTGCATTTCACTACATAAGACATACTTAGGCAGAGAAAATGAGGGAGGATGCCAGCAACATATGATCAGGGAAATCTCCATGGATCTGTAATACCCCGTTGATCATGGACGTAGGGAAAGTCATGTGCAGTGCATGCATCTGTTTTCAGCTATTTTCAAATTTGTATTATTTGCAACATAAATCTATATAAATGTATCAAGATTAATTTTATAGTGTCATGGAATCATCACTGTTTTATTTAACTGTATTATGAGGAGCAGCTAAATGAGCTGAGCAGTATTGGAGAAGAACACAGCATTTGTCCTGCCTTCCTGTTTTTTTGCTTCTTCCTGAAACAGAGCAATAAATGGCATAATTCCAACGAGGATTTTCTCGTAGCTAGTAGTTAAGTACCTAAACTACTTAGTTAAGTAAGAGCCTGACATGGAGAGAAAATGTGAGTTTGGAAAATGCAATGTAACGTGGGTTACTTTTCACGTAATTTAGAAAGAGTTCTCAGGAGTAAGGTTCCAGGGTAATTACTCATGTCTGTCAGGGGCCCGCCCTGGAAGCATTGCCTAACTTTGACCCGCTTCCAACCGGCTGGGAAACAGCTAGGCTGCTCAGTGAAATTAATAAAACATTCAAATCTGTATTAGCATAATTTAAACATGTCATAAGCATATAATCACTGAAGTTTAATTGAGGGCTCCCAATAATCCAGGATTTTAAATCTGATGCTAGTTACTGCAACAGCTCAGTTCTGTTCCTACTGAAGTCAATTGGAATTTTGATACTGAGAAATCATTGTTCTTAAGTTGTCAAAATCGGTACAGTCTTTGCTGAATAATGTATTACTTTCAGTGCCACATGCACCAGAAATAGTTCTGGTACCATTTCTGTTCCCAGCTGCAGGAATAGCCATAATCTGAGTGAGTAGCTCTGTATCTCGCAGAATGTATTTACCTGGGATATTAATTATATAATTGAGGAAAATAAATTCCTTCAGAAGCAGAAGACGGAATGGTTCTGTATACATGCTATTTTGAGGGCCTAGAGACTATATTAATTGCCTGAACACCCCCTGAGCCTGCCCCACCAGATGCAGGAACAGCAGCTCTCTTGGGAAGCCCAAAGGATGCTGCTTGCCTCAGTGTGGCTTATGGCTTAGTATGGCTTTAGTGCCTCTTACATTCCCAGTATGTTCCCAACCACTCTCACACAAACTGTCTGCAGGCTGTTTGCAATAGGAAGCAAATGGATTTAGGAAAACGTCATGTCATGCTCCTGGCTACTTTGAGGACCCATATTTAGGAAGAGCATAGATATGGCATGCTGTGAGAACTGTTGTGACTTCTACTTGTGAAACCCTGGCTGAGAATAATGGAGGCACTGGGCTGAAATGTGCTGAACTTGCCATGGCCCTTTTCCTGATAAATAAAATTTTTCTGTTTATAGAGCTGTCAAATCTTGTACTGCCACTTGCCTCCTAAGTCTCCAATAGTATCTAGGGATGTTGCTCTTTCAACAGTAGTCACAGAACATCCTGGTTTAAACAGAAGAAAGAAACAATTTAATTAAAAAAAAACCAACAAAACCCAAGTCCTCTTCCTACCTCTCTTCATCCTTTGCTACAGACTTATTCCTACTAACAGAACCTTTCCAGATGTATATCTAGAATTATACTCCATCTCAAAGTGTAGCCACGTTCACATATTTTAAAATAAGGCATTAAATACTGTTAGCAATAATATATGGGTAAATGAATATGTGCTTGTAATAGTTTCAAATAAATGAAGATGTTACATTCAGTCTTAGGGTAATTTTGTAATGACAACAAGGAGAGAGCAGCAAAAGCAGGCATGTTTTACTTCACAGCAACTTGATGTTGACTGCCATATGCCCACAAATTGAAGACAACATTTTTTGATACTTCTTAGGGATTTAAGTTCCAAAGGTCAGCTTGGAGTTGTGGAATAGAAGTTATGACAGATACCAGATCATTTGCAATAACAATCTCTGCAGGCTCTCGATAGTACATTGTGATTTGAAACTGCCTGGCCCAGTGTAAAAGAAAAGCCAGGTACCTCCTATGCGCTGCGGACAAAAACATAATGGGGCAGTTGCTGTGAAGGAAGCCTGTCAGGGTGGCTTGTGTGCAAAGTATTTTGAAGTGTACCTCATTTGAACAGGGTTACAATATCCACAGTGCTATTCTGAAAGAAATGCAAGTGATTAAATATTCCCAAATTGAAAGAAATTTCAATGCTGAGAATCCATGGGAGTGCCTTAGATTCAGGATCATCTTCATATATGAGTAAGTTGGTAGATTCTTGAATCTCGTGTAATTCTAGCTACAGAACCTTGCTGACATCCGTGGACATCTTGAGTGTGCCATTGTGATTTGTCACTTCAGCTAAAGGGTGCTGGAGAATTTTCTATCTTTTATGAATTTATCTAGTAGATGCATTAGCCATATGTAATCTTGATACTCCTTCGCCTATGTTGAAGTTCTATTCTGTGTGTTATCTTTTAATCCATGGAAGCCAGGAATACTTTATTGAAGACACCTTTTATAATTTTGGACTCTTGTTTGTTTGGGATTCTTCAAAGCAAATTCAAGGCAGGCAAGAATATACAGTCATTGATATTATTCTAATATCAAATACTAGCCAGAATACCCAGAGCAGTTTTCATCTCCAGTCATTTTAAAGACATCCTTTTTCCTTATTGACAAATTATCATCTTCAATTCCTAGAGAAATTAAATGAAGGCAGAAAGTTGAGGCAGCTGCCTGAGACCAGGGAGAACTGGCACCATAATCAGTGTTAGCACTTAGAAATGTCAATTGTTGTTTTCTTTTTCTTTTTCTTTTTTTTTTTTTTAAATGAGGTGTGACTCAGACCCACTAAATTAAAAATTGCTGACTCTTGGTCTCAATGGTTTGGCCTCTCCCCAAATAATTGAATGGGCTGGATGAGGATCACTGAATCATGTCTAGTCTGGCAGGAACGACTGTAAGAACTGCCAGCGTGGAAGTGGAGAGGTTATGGAATGCTCTAGAGACTAACATCTCGGTCACATTAAAGCTTTTAATGGTCGTTGGTCAGGGAGATGCCTTTGGAGTTGAGTGAGCCCTTGTCAGACCTGAGGCCATGGGGCTGCCACTGAAAATTCGTATCTGCACTCCAGGCAAGGTGAGGGAGCCAGCATACTAAACCAGGGAGAGCTGGCAGGCTAGATAAAGAGGCACTTTTTTTGGACACTTAAGCTATGTGCACAAAGACTTGATTTTCCTAGCTAATGAATCATGTCTTGACTTGAGAAGGCTGGTACTGCTGTAAACCTCTGTTGGCTCCAGAACACTTATCCTGGAAAGTCTCACATGATGCCCAGATTAACTAGGATCTAGTGAACGGCTGTGGTGAGAAACTAGTGCTGATACCAGTGACTCAGGTTTGGAGTGATGCAGCCTGTGACTAAGTAGTTGCACTCCCAGATAGACTCCCAGAACCTTGGGAATCACAGTGCGAAGCACTGCTCTCAGGCTTGCGTCAGACCTGGCTTCCAGGTTTGTATGTGTACATCTTTTTCTGTACTCTTCACCAAAGATCCAGCTTGGTTCTCCTGAAATACAATGGCAAAATCCTACGCAACTCCCCTGGGTGCCCTACTGGTTTGAACTGCACAGTTCAACTCGTAACAGTAAGTGACAAGCTGGTGGCTTAGAGCTCCATTGACTGTGCGCATCTGCAGGGCAGAAGGCATACGTATTTGTATGTGTATGAAATTGGGTGTGCATACTGTGAAATGCTGCCAATGGGCAGCAGAGCAATAGGACAAAGAGCTTTTGTTGCTGTCTCTGCTCTTGAGGATCTTGTGATCAATATGTAACCACCATGAGAAAGAAGCAGAAGATCCAATGCTACTAAAATATATATATAATATATATTTCATTAGTAACAGAGCTGGATATCTTTCCTGAGTGTAATTAAACTTAAGTTGGAATATATATAATAATTCAATAAACATTGATAATGTCAATTTTTGTTTATTCAGGTAACAATACTTATTTAAGTGTTTTTAGTTTTCTTTTTAGCACTTGAAAATGAAGAACACATGAATGCTAGAGGAGAAAGGGATGAATGTATAGAAAAAGAAACCTGACAAGTATAAGCATTTGTACTTAGCATGTAGAGAAGTCTTCAGCCTCGGGGTTTAAGGAGCTGGAAAGAAGGCAGAGCTGAGTGCAGCGCCAGAGCCCGTGCTCTGCTGGCGGGTGTGTTAATGGGTACAGCTCGAGGGCTGCTACAGCCCGGGAGTTTGTAGCGGGTGAATCTCAGCCTGAGACCTGCTTGCATGCGTGCCAGCGTCTCGGAGCTGGCACTGCTATCCTAGTCTGTCAGCTCGTGGAGATATCTAGGAATGGATTTGGAAACAGCACTACTTTTTTTACCTCTAGAGGGACCACCAGGATCAGAGATGAAGCCTGCTCAGCACACTCCTTTCTCTCCCTTACCTACTCTGCCCGAAGACAGCGCTCTGGGCTTCACCAGATAAATAACACCGGAAGAGTGAAAGGAGAGGAACCGTGGGAAGCAACATTTTGACAGGAATCACATCGTCAGTGTGCTGCCTGCGAGCGCTGGGCTGCGTTCAGGGTGGTGAGAAATCCCTCCCCACACTGCTCGGATGTCTCCTGCACCGTCTCCTGCACCATCTCCTCTTCTTCTTCCTCCCTCACAGAGGATGGTGTAGGTAGAGGACTGTGCTCATGCGTTAGGGTTATTACTCTCTATTATTTTTTAGTTGTGGTTCAAACCATTTTGAACCACTGTCCCTCTCCAGTCTGACCTCTTCTACTACAGTCAGGGCGGAACGAGCCCTCAGAAAATTGTGGCTTACGTGGTGTCTGGACATCCCCGTATCATTTTGGTCTCTGTGTCACTGCATTAAGAGGTTGTGCTATGAAATTTCTGCTATGACCAGTTAGGGTGGAAAAGAAAAGTTTTCACTAAAAATGAGAAATCATTCATTGACTTCCTGTTCAGCATAAATCAAGGTGAACATGGTCTCCTTCTTTATGCATCTCCAAACCAGTCTGAACTTGCTCTTCAGCATGACTACCCTCTTTCAAGCAAAATTCTAGATAGTTTCCTCCTACTTGCTGCCAAATGTGTCTCCATGATCTCTCTGATTTATTTACTTTTGATAACTACTTACAGTGAAATGCTTTGACTACATTTTCAGCTTTTTGATCTTAAGCCTCCATAAATGGGAGGGGGCAAAGCTTTAGTTATCCAAATACAGATATATAGAAAACATACATATGAAAACACTGTGTAGCCAGTTAAAATACTAAGTTGAGTGAAATCTGTGATAAGCAGAGTCTGTCCTTTTCAGCTTGGAGCTCCAGCTCATGGTTGCACACAATGCACATTTTTCTTAATTATGTTGCTGTGTCCTGACTGTTGGCATAGCTGTGTTCTACCTAAGATGACTAACAACCTAAGTTGTAGTTACTGATATCTGGAAAGTTGAAACTTTTGTTTTCATATGGAAAGCCTTGACTAGGTATCTTTCTTTAAGTTTACAGTGAAGTATGTATCTGTGAGCCCTCATGATAGTCTGTTGATGGTAGCCTCTCTGCAGCAGACTGGAAAAGAGTGAGGAACACCCTGGAAAAAAATGGAAGAAAACTTTTACAGTTCTACACCAGCTCTCAGGGACAAACTCTTGAAAGAACTGAAGAAGAATGGCCTTGATAGTAAGGTGTTAGACTGGTAAGTTGATGATTTGAATTTGTGTGTTAGTTTTGCAAGGTATCACTTGTGTGACCATGGGCAGGTCATTTAACCTGCTTGAGGCTCCATTTACCATCACTACAGTGAAAATAATAATACTTATTTTCTGCTGTCTACTTAGGCAGGCTTTCAGAGTAATGATTGTCTGATGCTTTGTAGGGCTCTGAGCACCACTAAACCTTAAGCTGGTGTAACACTGTGGGGCATTGCTGCGCTCACTGGTCAGCCCTGATCTGCTTTATGTGCTTCTGCTATGCCTCTGGAGGAGAATGGAAAGACAGGAGGGAAGGTGACTTTCTGGCATGTTTTTAGTCTCATCTCCCCTCACTGGATGTCTAAGTTTGTGGAGCAACAGCCTAGTGTAACAAGCAAGCAGCTCCCTGCAGGGGACTGAATACTGCTTGGTGGCTGCAAAATCAGAAACAAACCAACTGGAAAACATGCCGGACCCATATTAAGTTCAGGAGATTTCCCAGCTGTAGATTTTTTTTTTGTGTGTGTAAGAAACAAGACCAACAGGTGCTCCAGCATCCGTGGGACTTGATAGTGAAGTTCATGTGCTTTCACCAGCTTGGCTCACATCCCTGCGAAAACCCTTTCTTGAGGGTCTTAGAGGAATGGGCTGTGTCTCCCCAGGGCTTGATCGGACACGTCTCAGCTGTTCTCTGGTGGAAAGCGGCAAAGAGGGAGAGAGGAGATAATTACATGAAGTAAGGGGAAGACTGTGGTTGCAGGAGAGAGTTGGCATCACCACTGGTTTGCCCACTTTGAGATTTCTATTTGAGCAATAAACTGAACCCTGAAAGAGGGAACTGAATCCAGATTGGCCTCAGTGCCAGTCCTTTTTGAGCAGAGAACCAGGCAAGCACTTTACAGGTTCTGAAGATCTTCTTTTCAGAGTGCTAACAGCAGTTATTCTGTGTTCAGGAAAACTAGACTAATAGTTCATTCCTTTCTTCTTCAATCACCTCGTTTAACAGCCATTTTGTTTTTCTATGGGTCTTAGATCTCAACAAGCAGTTTTGTCTCCTTTGCTCCTTCTGCTTGTTGGAGCTCTTTTTGCAGTGGCTACCATGATCATAAAACACCTGCTTTTCTTCAAGGTAGAAACTGGAGACCAAAAATCCTGCTCAATGATTATTTGGTGATGATGGGAGGATTTCACGCAATCCTCTGAGAGCAGGCGGCTGTAATCTGCAAACAACATCACACCAGGACTTAAAATATTGCACTTAGATCTCCATGTGTTTATCATAATTCACTGCAAGATTTAGAATGTTTAACTTAAATAAAGACACAGGGAGAACTGAAGAAATCAGTCTGTTTTAGAACTATAGAACAGTAGCTGTCTTGCAACAATAAGCCAGTTTCAGTCCATAGGGATTATTTAGCACAATTTCCTGTGCGTTCAGTGAAGAGGAAGAAAAACGCTATGATGCCCAAGGCAAATGTAGTAGTAGATTATTGAAGAGCAGTAGAGGCTTTTTTTTTCCGACAGTGAATTCAGATTATAGGTTGAAATACAAAGACTGGGAAGGCAAGTACAAAGCTTCCTTGCACTTCAGAAAATCTTGGTATTGAAGCACACTGAAAGCTCCATGTGTAGCCTATTTCATAGGGTGCTCATTTTTATTGCTTTTCACAAAAGGATATTAATGTTTCTGTAGTTATTTTATTCCAATGACTGGCTTTCATCTCCTTCAGTACTGGCTGCTTTCAGTTTATAGTTTCAATGCACGGTATGCTTCATCGCAAAACATTTTCTTTAAGTGTTATGGTCTCTGTTCATCTGCAAATCCAAGCCCTATAAGCAGCAATGAATTGGTCTGCTGACAGTTAATCTTTAGTATCTCTACTGAATCTGAATCTACCCAGGGTAAAAACTTGTTTGTCCCCTACCAGTTTGGAGAGAACTTCCTCTCTCCTGCTCCCACCTTGGCTCACTCAGACCGACAGGTGCCTTTAAAAAGGATGTGGGGAACAGTACTCTCTTCTGGCAACATGTTTTGCAGCACAAACAAAGAACAGGAGGTTTAACAAAATAATCTTTTCTATTCCATCTCTCTCCAAAATGGTTCATTTGGACTGTATTAAATTGCCTGAAATAGTCTGGCAAGGTCACTTAAAGAAAAAGAACTGCACTTAAAGAAATGAGCTCTGGTGTCATGGCACAGGTTCTGCTCTTGACCCTCTGGGTATCTGTGCATTACACATGGGGCAGAGAAATGCTGAACCTGTGCTGTTTTCTGGTTGGTATAGCTGCCTATCCAGTTGGTGGGGGACGGCTAGCAAGTTTCAAGCTGGCCAAACCTTTTTTTTTTTTTTACTTTCCTTTTTTTTTTTTTTTTATGGAAATTCTTCCACATAACTTAGTTTGATTACTGGCCACCCTGCTGATCTGCCTTGCTGTTTCCAACAGTGAGTGATGCAACACAGCTTTTCTGTGTGGCTGGGTCGTTGCAGTTGCTTTCTGGCAAGTAATGCCATCATGGAATGAGATTTATTTTCCAGGAAACCTTTGAAATAGGAATACCTCCTTCTATGAGATATTCCACTCTCACTTTAATTTCTTCAGATCATAATACCCAAGGGACTTATATTTGCAAGCATCTATAGTCTTCCCCCTGCTAATTTATAAGAACTCAACGTTTTCTTTCTTGAAAACTTCCTCATCTTTTCCCCACACTACCTTTTCATGTTCCTACAGCTCGCTTATAGTCAGGGTATTGCAGGTTGTCACTTTTAAGAGAAGATAGTGGTGATGAAGATTGTTGCCTTTTTTTGGTGCCATCCTGTTCTTGCATCCTGTAGATACAGAGTAACCGAACAGCAGGAAGCAGTTTCATGGCAACCATGCTCTTTTTTCTCTCTCTTTTTTGAAGATTATGCAAAAAGAAAGTAGCAGAAAAATTAGAGACAGCCCTGTGTAATGGCTTTGCTATTCTCTTGGAATCCTCCTTGGGTATTTCTCCTGTTTCTATCCTGCTATATAAACTAGTGTTTCACCTCTCCCAGCTGTATCAGATACTTGGGAAACCCCACAGACAGCATTACTGTCCATTTTTCCTGTGACCTCTTCTGGGGCCAGTGGTTTTCCATTGTTTCAACTATTTTTAAACACAGGGACATTACACTCGTTTAGCTGAGAGCAATGTGGGTATCACAACCAGCAGCTTCAGAAAGATGTTGAGACTCCATTGTTGGCAACATATCAAAACAGAATGGGTTTTAGGGATGCCAAAATAACCTGTTCTGTGGCCCAACAGGGTTGAAGTCCTCATTATCACGCACTGAATTTGTTACCTGCATTGTTGAACAGGCAACTCATGAAGCTTTTACTTGTGTGAGTTAGCTTTTACACTTTTGGAAGCTTCTGCAGAAGGCACTTTCTTGCAGTGTAAAATTTCACTCCACTTAAAAAATTTAGATTCTGGACAGGTTCACAAGTCACTTCTCTATTTTATTATTTATTGTTTGTTACAGATAGGTGCCATGGGAATGTACGAGTCACAGAGAAGGATGCTATTATGCTGGGTACTGTATAGAAAGAGGCTGAGAGGAGGGTTTGAAGAGTTATAGCACATTTAATTTTCCATTTGTCATTGATTTAAACTATAGTTACAAAATGGCTTAAATCTGTGTAAGCCAACTTTTCAAGGGAAAGGAAAAGGAACTCTGCAACCTAAAGTTTGCCCTTTCTGTTATACGAAGTCAATGAAGTCAATGCAAATATATTTTCCATAGAGGAAGCTACGTTTACTTGATGTTTCCTGCTGACTCTGTTTTCACATTGTTCCTAGTGCTCCGTGCTTGTTTTCCATCTGCTGCCTGCAGGCTCCTCACTTTACTTAGGTTCCTGGGTCAGCCTTTTTTTTTTTTTTTTTTTCCTTCTCTTTTCTTTTTTTCCTCAATTTTTTAAACAATTACACTGAAAGCAGTGGTCAAAACTTGAAAGTGAAATCATGTATTGGGGGTTAAAAATGGAAGAAGTGAGCTATAGTCTGGCTGAGAAACTCCAGAGGCCGAAGTGTCTGGACAACAAAGTAACTAGGATAAGGAGAGAATGTTAGTTGCAATTAAAAAGTCTGGGTTTGAGGTTTAAGGGCAGATTTAATATCAGGGGACAATATCCAGTTTCCATAATAAGTCCTAAAGGCAGCTGGGAACACCTCTGAGGAGTAACATGTGTGTCCCTTTTCCCCAATTATATCAGAGTAAGTAGGGGCTAGGTGGGAATGACACCAAGCTGATATGTTAGCTTTGACCTTTTCAAGAGTTACACTGCTGACTTTACAAAGTCAGTTTTCTTGTTCTTTTGTGAAACATATCATGGCTCCTGTGAAAACAGACGAGAATTTTTACCATTTAAAAGCTGCTAGGTGGTATTTCCAGTGCTGGAGATAGAGAGTAGAAGAAACATGTCTGGAAACATGGGTCTGGGGATTATGGAGTCATAATCTGAGTATCCTGTTGTCTTCCTCCTTTCTCATACTTTGTATGCCTCACCACTGCCCCCTGCTATCACCCATCAACTATCACTCTCCATTTCTCCTACGATTTTTTAATTTATTCAGTAATTAACTTTCTACAAGTACTTTTTTTTCCCCTCAGTGTCCCTTATATACTGGTGGAGCATCTAACAACTCCTTGAAATTCCCACATTGCCTTTCAAACAATGGCTCTGTACTATCTCCAGTCAACAGAGCCAAGCGACCAACTTGTTATGATTTCAGCTTACTCCCCTTAACTCTTTCACTCTTCCACTCTTACATTGTGCTTCCACATCCACTATTTTTCCCTGTTACATTTTGTCACTGACTTAGGCTAAGTGTTCAGGGACAGGGACGAGCTTTTTGTGAGGTCCACAGGGGCTTATAGAAATGCTTATTGATTCAGTACTGCAATAAAGATATCAAGCATTAAATGATAAGAATGGTTGTAATCGTAAGAATGGAAAAGTACAGAACCGGAGAGGATCCTGCAAAACAAGCAAAAAACCCACGGAAACTCCAGAAGCAGAATAAACAAAAAAAAGGACACTGACATGAAGAAAAAAATCCAAGAGAAAAATGTAAACAGGAACAAATGAGAACTAACAAAATAAGAAGGTAGAGAAATTTTGCATAAAAAGATATGAGAGAAGGAGAAAGAGCAAGAGAAATGTCCAAAGATGGAAATTACAACAAAAAATAAAGAGTTCTGGCACTCCTTATTCAGACAAAATTTTCTACCTTTCCTGTGAAAGGTTAGGAACTGGCTTTGAACTCTTCATACAGACAAAATTAATGAACTTCAACTGAGGAAGGTAAATGCATGCCACAAACACTTAATTTTGGAGGAACTTTTAGCATTTTTATTATGAAAAAAATCTATTTTTTTCTAAGTATATATTTGCACATTTAGCATATTACTTAAAAATGTATTTGAGGCTGCAAAGCCTCAAAAGTTTGTTGGTGATACTGAATAAAAATTAATTCATAAAGACGAGGTCCTTTTGCAGAGTTGTAGGAAGATATCATGCTATTATCAGGTGATTAAATTGTCAATGAAGTTCATGTAGATAGGGGTAAAGGTAATGCCCATGGCAAAAAACAATCTCCGCTTAAATACATAGTGGTGGATACTGAACTAGCTGGTACTGTTCAGAAACTTTAACAGAGAAGCCCATAAAAATGTAAACAAAATGGTGAGTAGCCACTAAAAAAGACAGAATTTAAAGAATTATCGGCAAAATACTAAAGAAGAAAATGAGATAACATAGTTTTGCTAGTAGAAGTTCTTGGTGTGCCCGTGTCTTGAATACGGGAAGCAGTTCAGTTCTCCCCTCTCAAAGAAGAGCAGAAAGCTGTGATAAGGATGGGAGAATATACGGGATGGTTTGAATATGAAGAACAATGAAATAGACAATGATTTTTCTGCATAGAGAAAAGGTGAAGAATATCAGAATAACATGAGTGCCACAGGGGAAGAACAGAGAATGGATCGAGAGCAGCCCTGAGGAGAAAGACTTGGGAGTGCTGGTGGATGAGAAGCTCAACATGAGCCAGCAATGTGCTCTTGTGGCCCAGAAGGCCAACCGCATCCTGGGCTGCATCAAGAGGAGTGTGGCCAGCCGGTCAAGGGAGGTGATTCTCCCCCTCTACTCTGCCCTGGTGAGACCCCACCTGGAGTACTGTGTCCAGTTCTGCAGCCCCCACCATAAGGACATGGACCAGTTGGAGAAGGTCCAGAGGAGGGCCACGAAGATGATCAGAGGGCTGGAGAACCTCTCCTATGAGGACAGGCTGAGAGAGTTGGGGCTGTTCAGCCTGCAGAAGAGGAGGCTTTGGGGAGACCTGATAGCAGTCTTCCAGTACCTCAAGGGGGCCTACAAGAAAGATGGGGAGAGGCTGTTCAGTAAGACCTGTTGTGATAGGACAAGGGGTAATGGTTTTAAAATAGAGGGAGGTAGATTTAGATTGGATATTAGGAAAAAATTTTTTACAATGCGAGTTGTAGAGCACTGGAACAGGTTGTCCAGAGAGGTGGTGGAAGCCCCATCCCTGGAAATGTTCAAGGCCAGGCTGGATGAGGCTCTGAGCAACCTGATCTAGATGACCTTTGAAGGTCCCTTCCAACTCTAACCATTCTATGATAAAAATGATTGCTCACTGTGTCCTCTCATCCAACAGCTAGGTGACATCAAATAAAACTAAAAATAAAACTTCCTCATATTCAAAACTAGCACATTCAAAACAGACAAAAAGAGTAACTTTTTCCGTAACACACAGGCTGGGAAACATGACACTATGTTAGATGTGAAGAATGATACAGTTACAAACAGCAATTGGAGAAATTAATTGAATAAAAGAGTTGTTAAGAGTTGTAACATGTGTCACCATTAGCTAGTGGTAAGCTACAAATTCTTAGATGTTGGGATTTTTTGTGAAGGACCTTGCTCTGATCTGTGTTCCTCTCTGCAAATTTACTTGACCAGTGTTGGTGATATTGGGTTGGGTGGTCCTTTAATCTGACTCATTCTTTCTGTTTTTATATTCTCACATTTTCAGCACATTACACTTTATGACACAACCTTTACTTTTTTATATCATCTCTGTCAAGGGTGTGCAGGCAGACAGACAGAGGTTTACACTAAGTGCTTGGGTGCATTGGGAAGGTAAAGAGCATCAACTGGAAAAACAACCCGATGAGTGTGTAACCCGGAGAGTTGTTACAAGATTTGATGGTCAATATACACCTGCCTGTGGAAACAGGTGATGGAGAGGGACCAGATCTGGTGTTGCCAGCCAGTGAGAGAAGTAGTGTATTCCACCTCACTGCAAATGTCACTATACCTCGTGGTGAGGGAGATGTGGCATGTGCCGCCGAAGCCACCTCGTTACTGCTGCAGACCAGCTCATTTTTTGCCGGCAGCGTTGCCTCTCAAGGGTCACAGTGATGCTGGGAACAGTGGCCTTCAGGCTGGAGTTACCCTCACTCCTCACCTGTAGCATGGGCTGATAGTGTGGAAACTGCTGCCATTGCAGATGGGGAAAGGGGAAGAAAGTAGTGGGCCAACCCAAGGCTAAACTAGCAATACAGTAACTGGAGGAACTACCAGACAAAAGATGTGAACGGGGAGTGTGGGGAACTCCCCTCCAATACCCATTTCCAAAGACAGTGGCAGGGATGGGCTGGCTGAGGCCGCAATTCTCAAGTACAGATACAAAGTCAGCAAAATGGAGGCCACTGGGAAAAGAGTAAAACACAGTGGGTTCCTTATTTAGGGTGGTGGTGGGGAAGGAATATAAAATAAAGCAGACAGGGCTGTTGCGGGGTCCCTGTTGAGCAGCCTTGTGCCTGATCAATGCAGCCTAGAGCAGGGCAGACCACACATCCCCAAAAGCCTTGCTTTTTTCCTGCAGGATTCCTTCCTCGCTTAATGCACAGGAAGAACAGTATTTACTCACTGAATAGCTATTCATTATGTTGTTTCTTTCTCATTGTTCTGCATGAAGCTTGTATCTATACCTTGTTCACTGCAGTCTAGTTAGGCCCCTTTTGAAAAGACAAGTATGAATTTTCTCATGGGTGTGTATGACAAGGATATCTGACTTAATTAATACTTGTCTTCACAAAGTCTCCTTGAGGCAAGTGCTGTCTTCTCCTTACAGAAATGGATTTAGGGTACGAGGAGAATAAAATTGTAATTAGCGTTGGGTGCTCAGTTTAAGAAAACTGGAAGGTAAATCTTCAGAGAATTCATCATGATGCTTCACTATGCATATTGATAGTCTTTCGCACTGGTGTGGGTAGCAGATCCAACTGCTGTGTAACTCTGCACGTTGGGACCATAAGTAGCTTTTGTCCAGAGAAAGAGGCACTGAAATTCTGAACAGATGTAAAATGGTGTTTCAGTGGCCTGGTCAGCATACCAGGGGCCTAGAAAAGACGGGGACAGGACTATATTTTCCAGCATACCATGCAGCTGTATTAATTGTGCAAAGCTGTTCTTACTATTGCCGTAATCCCCTGTCCTGCCCATTTCATGTTTACTGGCTCTCAGACAGGTTGTCCTTCACTACACAGCCCAATTCAAATCCATAGTGAGTTGTTCTCTGAAACTGGAGCAAGGGCTGCATCACTGGGCACATGCACAGAGAAGCTAAACGAAAGGTTTCAGAGGCAACGTTAGTTCCGTTATTCTTTTCAGTTTTTGACTTAGCAACTCTTTTAAAAATATAATTTCCTAGTTTTATTAAAAACTCCCCAGATGAGCGACTCTATCAGACAGCAACGTATTGACTCACTCATGTCATCAGCCTGTAGTTTCAGTCTCATGCGCAAACTCTTCCCTGTGTCTCAGACTTTCCCCTCTCCTTGTTTCCTCAGTTTGTTCACAATATCCATTCCAGTTGTCTCTCCACCCTCAGGTTCTTGTCAGTAAGTTTTTCCTCTCTTTCCCATATCCCTCAACTTTGATTTCTTGTCTCAGTATCTTTGCCTCAGTAATTTCTCTAGCCACAATGCCCCGTCACACAAACTATCTCTTCTGTTCATGGCTTGTGGTTCCCATCATGCATATTTCTCAACAATTCCCAATCCTAGTTTGTCTCTGCCGCCAGTAGCTCCTAACAAAATCTCCTTGCCAAGCCTGTCCCTCCTCTTCTTTTGCATCTTTCTTGCCACACCCTTTGTCCCGAACTTGCTTCTTCCTTGATACCTACTTCTCCAAAGCATTTATAGAATCTTTATTTTCCATTCAACCTTCATTTTACCAAAGTTAAACAAGATGTTCACCAATAAATACTAGTATCTGTGTAAGAGGGAAAGGTTATAATTCATCATGAGTAAAATCAGACTAGGAACTAGAAGGCGGCTTCTGGCTATCCATAGAGTGAAACAGCTTTTCAGAGAGAAGTGAAAAGAGGTATCCGTGACTGCTGTAAACTCTAACTGTATGGAAGTTTTATCATGCTCAAGAATAACAGTATCTTTGGAGTTGTAGCTGCTAATCTCTAACAAATTCCTGCTGAGCATATGTAAAAATAGATACTGCATAAGCTTATGAATTGTTCATCTTTAGGGGACTATTGATCAGGAAGGCAATAGGAGTATCCTTGATACAAAACCCATGTCTCTGACAAATTTGAAGTTGCTGCTTCAAACCAGCTAAGGAGGAGGTATCTCTGTCAAAAAAAAAAGCCAATATATATATTTTTCATGCAAGGAAAATAATATTCTTTTTTTTTTTCTTCTTAGCTTTGTTCAGGCTCGAAGAGTCACATAATTGGTGAGGATGGAAGTGATCCCTGGAGATCATCTACTCCAACCTTCTTGTTTTGTTGAACTTCATGAGATTCCCATCTGCCCATTTCTCCAGCCTGTTGAGGTCTCTCTGAATGGCAGCGCAACCAACTGGTGTATCAACCACTCCTCCCAATTTGTATGGCTTGCAAACTTGCTGAGGGTGCCCTATCATCCAAGTCTTTAATGCAGAGGTTAAACAGTACTGGATCTTGTATTGACCCCTGGGGTCTAGCACTAGTAACTGGACTTCACACCACTCATTGCAAGCCTCTGCACCTCTGAACAGTTCAGTTTTTAATCCACCTCATTGTTCACTTATGTACGCCACACTTCAGTTTGTCTATGAGGATGTAATGGGAGACAGTGTTGAAAGACTTTACTAAAGTAAAGAAAAACAACATCCACATCATCATAGAAGGCCATCGGGTTGTTCAGACATGATTTACAGTGACTACTCTCAATCACTCTCTTGCCCATCATATGTTTTGAATGTTTTTTCAGGATTATTTGCTCCACTACCTTCTCAGGAACTGAGGTGCTGACTGGCCTGCAGTTCCACAGATTCTCCTTCTTGCCTTTCTTGAATATGAGTGACAGGAAACCCCCAGTTCCCGTGACTTTTCAAAGATTATTGAAAGTAGCCTCATAATGACTTTGGCCAGCTCTCTTAGTGTTCATAGGGTGCATCCCATCAGGTCCCATGGATTGTATGTCCAGTTTGTTTAAATGTTCCTTAACCTGATTCTCATTTCTGACTGAATTTTTGCAAGACATTCAGCCAAAGACTGAAGCCTTCACATCAAACATAGTTTGTCAAATTGCAACCAACTGAAATCTGGTGCCTTGCTTGGAAGATGGCTTGGAACAGGTGATGCTATCAGTATGTGATGTGTGTGTGTGTATGTGCATTACAGTGTTCTTAACCTATTAAAGATGGTATTCAGCCCGTGTACCTTTAGCTATCTAATGGTTAAATATGTAATTAAGAAAAAGTTGTTAACATTCCCTCTATAGATAATGGAGAAACATAGGCATCTCCAGTTGACTCATTCCACTTATTTTGGATTAATTCTACCCTTGGTTCCTAGGGAATGACAATTTAGTATCTTTTAATTCTCTAAATCATATACCATGACTTTAAGGTATGACTCAATTCAACCCATTAAACTTCAAGCACAAAATACTCTTTGGTTTTAATGAGAAGAAGATCAGAATACATATGTAATTTTTCTAGCTGTATTGTCAAAGGCTAAAATTCTTTCTTGCTTTGATCAGGGACATGGATTAGGAACAAGGCACAAGTTCTTTCTGAGAGTTTCTCAAATGCCAGTACATTTCCCATCTACGGAGATGTGATGCTGGTGGCAAACCTAGAGATGATGTGTGCTTTCCTGCAGAGCTGATCCTTGCAAAATTTGCCAGCAGACTCAATTAACCTGAGTAGTCCTGGCATAGAGCAAAAATTGATAAGGCATGAGCTGTACCAACTCCAAAAAAACCTATCACCTGGATGTGATTTCTTCCCTGCTTTTCCTTTGCTAGTGCAGTATTTTCAGCTGTATTGTGTCTACAGCATATTTAGACAATCCACATGTTGGCCAACTGTCCAACTGACCATCATACTGGGAGGTCTTATATGGTCCTACATGATCCTTTACAGAGAGGACTTAAAATAAGTTATATAGGTGTAGCTTTTCGTTTAGCAGACAAATAAGCACTACCAACAAGACTGCACTCAAGGGCATGTGAATGTGTCTCCATGGCTCCACTGGAAAATAAATTGGTTGTAAAATAATAGAACAATAAATAATGGATGGAGAACTTTGCAGCAAATTAGCAGTTATCTGTCAAAACTCCCTACTTTCCCTCCCCGAGAAGCCTACATGGGGAATGGATTGTCACACAGAGGAGATTAAAAGAAATTTTTGTATGAAAGATACTGCATGTTTATTTTGGAAAGTATAGCTCCACACGCTAGTGAATAAATAAACATATTGACTGAGCATCACAATAGAAGCAAAACAGTGGATATTTTCCTTAAGCCTGTACATCACAGCTTCTTCGCAATTTGATAATTTTGAACTAGTGTGTTAAGTTACTATACTGTGCTATATTAGCGACCATTCGACTTACTTATTGAGGACTATTTTCTCTTGTGGGAAATATGGAATATTTCGTACGGTAATAAGGTGCTGTTTTATTATCTGTGTTTTCAAATTACTTCCATGGTGATGTTTTAAGTATTTAATGTTCTTTTAATGATACCTGCATGAAACCACATCTGAACTATATATAACGTCAGTTGTATGTGAGCATGTATTTCTTCTCACTGCTTTCCCTTTGGTGAACCATGAGGTCTAAGGATTGTAAGGGTTTGTAGCATTTTATTGCCAAAATGACTAAAGGCTGAGCCTTTCTTCCCTGGGCCGTGTGTTCTTGTTTTTCTTTCTTTCTTTTTCTTTTTGGAGAAATAATACAATAAATATTGACAGAAGAAAATTTAGACCCAGTTTGGGAAAATCACCTAGTTGCATGAAAGGAATTTGGGATACACTTGACATGAAGAATTTTTTGATGATATAAAGTTACTGGCATACAATCATTGACAGGTGTGTTTGGGGTGAATATGGCCAGAACTTAGGGAGTACCAACTCTTGGGCTTGCCTTTTCCAGTTGCATAGAACTGATCCCATATTAAAGCACTTCAGCTAGCTCATAATGGACACAACTAAGAGTCTGGCCCTATAAATCTAATCTTTCTAATCAGATAATCTGATAAATGTCCTTGCTGGAAGTGCAGGAGAATGCTGTGTAGAAGGGAACAGCTGGAATCCTTTTTAAGTCTAATTGCCTCATGTGCGCCATTA
Source organism: Chlamydotis macqueenii (assembly GCF_036417535.1). NCBI lineage: Eukaryota > Metazoa > Chordata > Aves > Otidiformes > Otididae > Chlamydotis > Chlamydotis macqueenii. Next base: position 23,127,937 of record NC_141562.1, read on the forward strand.
TTTTCATCTATGATAGAGCCAACAGTTGGACAGGGTGTGTAGTACCTCGGCCACCTTTTAACATCAGTTTAGCCCTATCAGGAAAGGGAAGGTGGGCTGTTAATCCTTGACTGTTTTTATGTGCATAGCACCCCACAATCATAATGCAAGCCTGCTCACCATTATTCTAACATTGCTAATTGGGAGGAGTTCAGCAGACGTGTCTGGTATTCTCTGAGGTCCAGCTGGTATCCAATTTCTAGCAGATCTTGCTGAGAAACATGAAGGTCAAGTAACTTCCCCAAGGTTACACCGTAAGTGGCTCAGCTGGGATTAGGACCCAGATTGTCCTTGCTCCTAATCTTTTGCCTTATTAATGACTGTAGTCTCTTTCTACAAATACCTAACAAGTTCATATTTGCAGATTTACAAACACAATGTTATGGGCAAACTCACTTAATTTGGGGGAATAGATTACATGAGAAGGCAGATAATGAAATTACATTAGCAAAGCTAACTCATAACTGAAATGGAAAATAATTAAGGCTCAATTTTGCTTATGGGAGATATCATTTTAATGGCAATGTTGTACTTCTGCTCTTAATCTCTTATTTCTCAACACTGTGCATATCTGGCCACTCTCCCTTATCAACTGTCAATACATATGCTATCAAGGAGCATGATATTTCCTGAACTTTTTGGAGTATTCATTTACCTTTATTATAACTCAAAGAAACTGGCTGACTAGCAAAGCAGAAACAGTAACAAAGTGGCTGGGACACGGTTTATTTGTCCTTTTATAAAACTCTGTAATGAAAATACCACAGTATTTAGCATTATAATGTTTTTATAATGTAGTTGTTTTACTCACTTCTTGTGTGGGATGGGGTACTCCATCTTTAAGAGGAAAACCAGCAACAGAGTTTTTAGTTAGGATGAGGAAACCCCCTGATTTTCCATATCTCTGACTAAAACTATGGTCAGTATTATACAGCACGAAAGAGTTTATAGTGCCAGCTGGTTTTAATTAAAGGCTTAGTTTCTCCAACACAAAGACACTTCATTACAAACCAACAAATACGTTCACACCAACAGTCTGCTCTGTTTCTGTAAACAGGAATGGGTACAATGCGCATGTCTGGAGAACTGCTTGGAAACCCTCATGGGGCACAGAACTAAAATAATAGCTAACACATCTCACATGGATTAAGGAGCTAGAAAAACAAAAATGTCTTTATTTAGCCTGTTGTTAAACTACGTCAACGTAGTGTAATGAACTCCTGCCATTAGGCGGTGAAATCCAAAGCCACGGGGCACAATTAAAAGGCAACCTGGCACCTGCTGTCTCCAATACACCTTTTGAATACCTAGAAAGAGACTATGAGTCTTATCAAGGGACTGAAGATGGTATATGAAGGGTTTTCCATTGTAGGTTCCTACTTCAAATTCAGCCCAGTACTATATGGCCTGGAACCCTATATAAAGGGAGTCTGATCTCTGTCTCTGCTTTTCAAAAGCGACCCCTTGATATTAATAATCTCAGCAAAAGTGCCAGAGATGAATGAATATGGAAGTGGCACTCATTTGCAGTGTGATTACAGATGATTACCTGCAATGACATAGTTGTAGGGCTGCAGAGAGAAGCTGCCATTGTGCTGCTGCCTTTGCCAGACCTGAAGTGCAGTAGAGGATCCGCTAACTACATTCAAAATGCAAGCTGACACAAAATTTAAGAATTGTTGACTATATTAAACCAAAAGATTATTAGATTTTAGTCTAAGAATAATGCTTTAAAAACCATTTGAAACCTAAAAGGGAGCCAATGAAACCAATTAAAACCAGATAAAACTGGACAGGAGAGACTTCGTCAATGTCTACCTTGATACCACGATGAGATACTGGATCAGGTGGAGACTTTTTCAGAGCAATTTCTAGACAACCCAGCTAAAATTCAGCATGTGGTGATTTAACAAATGCACAAAAAAAGTACAAAGGTATCTGAGTAAAAGAAAATAACTTAGTCAGACTCTACTTTCCCATTAGATTGAAGGTTGGTAGGGTTTTCGTTAGGAGAGGTTTATCAGCAGTGACTGGAATAGAAGTTACCCTTGTTCATGCAGCAGAGAAGAAAACAGTCAGGTCCAATTCTGCACAGAGATATTTCCACAATTGCCACAGAATTCAATAGGAGGCAACCGCTCATATCTGCATGTTGTTTACTTCTCCTGTTAGATTTTGGTTTGAAGTGTATGTAGGTATCGAACGTTAAAATGCAGGAAGTCACATTGATATTCATGAGAAAAACATGTTGTATTAGAAATGTCAGAAAGTTCTTGAAAAAGAAAGTCTTAATAAATAAAAATAAACTTTAAAATAAAAAAAATTAAATAAAGAAATAATTTCTTAATAAATATCAAAGAAGGCACAAAGCTGTTGGTGTGTAGAGTAAGACAAAGAAAGCTAAAATATATTATATTAATATTATTATTTATATTAATGTAATATATTTAAGCTAATATAAGTATGGACATGTGAGCCTAGGTGGTAAAAACTCATGGGAGGGCTCTACTGACTGATACTCATAACTATTAGAAATGCAAAAATGGATAGAAGTTATGGTGTTATAGAATATATAATACCATGTCTTATGTTAAACAACTTGGTGATTTTAAATATTACCGTTTGTGTATCTGTACCTTCCAAAAGGGAAATTAGCACCCGCCTTGCTAATGAAAACAAGACTAGTACTCAGGATGTATTTTGTAATGTTGCATTAGAAAGACAGTATGTGCAACGGTATGTGGTTTCTAGTTTGTTTGCCACCAAGAGGAAAATCTTCCTCATTTTGAGAAAGGCCTGAGGATTGTCTTGTTTTCTCAGCATCTCTGTGCATTAATAGATTACTGCAATTTGCTTTGATTCAAACTTTTCTGGGTTTGACAGTCCCTCTTGTCTCATCTGGGCAATTGTGTTGCAGCTCACTGCTCACATGTTGTTTCACTAACAGTAAAAAGGGTGTTTGGGTCCTTCATTAGTTCCTGCTGATGAGGAAGATGCTCCTGTCACCCAACATATCCTGCTAGCTTAGCTGTCACTGAAAGCTGCAATGTCAAGATGTTTCCCACAGTCAGTTCAGGAATCTCTTTCTTAGTCATTTGGCCATAACTAGTTTTCCAAAGGGTAATGGCCTCACCTCCGTGACAGCTGATTAGTGTAACCCATCTCAATGTACAGGAGATGGGACAGGATTATCTGGGTGGCTTAATGCCTTTTAGTTGTAATTATTCTCTAGATTCTTGCTCTTGAGTGTTGGTTTCTGTCTAAAATTCTGATCCAATTTTCTACTTTCTAGGTCTTGTCCTAGTTCCTCTTCCTACTGAATGCGAGTTCGTAATCCTGCCCTTTATGCTTTCAGCCTTCATTCCTAGCTCTTGCCTCTCTTTTCCAGCTCACGTTTCTGCTTTAAGTTAGCTTGCCTGACCTTGTTTTGGCTATGACTGCTCCTGATGCTGAAGCCACTTGCATACATTGAGACTAAAATTACAATCAGCCAAATCTGATCTTCACTTAACCATGCAAACTTTAGTTTTCAAGAGACTAAAGCATACTCCAATGACAGTGGCTTTTGTCTAATCAAGAAACAGATATGTAGAAATCCTAGTTCTGGTACCAAGGCAATCTACTCATGAAGGTGAATCTTGTCTTTGAGCAGAATATTACTAATTGAGTTACATGTGGCAGAGCCATAAATACAGTGATATTACTTCTAAAAAATTTTGTTTACACATTTCTAAGAATGCCTCTTCCATCTGCTGTCTGGCAACAATTGCAAATGATAATAATAAAAAAGTTTCTTACTCATTTCACGTAATGGGAAGGCAGAGAGATGCTTTCTCCACAAGTTTCCAAAGAAGACTCAGTAACTTCCTAAGAAATGTTTCTTCACTCATACTACAGAGTCTTTGTATGCAAATGATCAGAAATTGTACCGGAAAAAGCTATGCTGGGAATAAGGGTATGCACCATATCCTGTTATAACGGGGCCTCTTAACTGGATGTGTCCATCTGTTGGCTATATTAAAATAATTAACAGAGGGAACTGATGTACAGAGTCCATTTAGCAGAGCATCATCTGGCCAAAAACAGTTTCCAACATAGCTGTAGAAGAGAAGGGCAAATGTGCACAGCAATCTGAGGCTTAGGGTCATCTTGATTCAGACTTTGTACCTTTCATTTTAATTTGCTGTTTTTTCTTCTGTGAATTTGTCTTGCAGCTTTTCAAATTCACATAAATTCTTGGTATCTTTCACTTCTGAGAGTATGTCACCTGATTTAACCCCTAATTGCACATAGCACCCCATTTATTTGTTTTGAATTGGCATCTTGAGAACTTAATTTTATGCCTTCTAATTCCTTTAATATACAAAATGGTGAGCCGTCATCCCTTGCTCACCTCTTTCATATAACTTCTATTGTATTGGCTCTTAAGCTATCCATTCTCATGGCTGAAAAGACTGAGTTTCTTCATTCTTTTACTAAAGCGATTCCATGCATTTGAGTTCCTTCCTTCTTTGTAACCCTCCTAGTTTTGTGATAGCCAGACTGAGAACAGGAAGCCAGAATTGCATACAGTGTGGAAGATACGTCTGTAGGAAGGATTTATGTAGCGGTACCATGATGTTTCCTGTTTTGTTATTTACTGCTTTTCTACTGGTTCTTAACATTGTATTTGCTTTTACCGTTATTACTGAGCATACAGACACCGTTTTCATATCAATGTCTACCACATCTCAAATATACTTTTTCTGGGTGGTACTAGCCACTTTGAGGCCCATCATTTTCTATATAAAATTACTATTGCTTTTACTGATGTTGTACTGAATTTCATCTTCTAGTTTATTGCACAGTTCTTCAGCACCATGAACACTGTCTACAGCTCTTAGCAGAAAATTTAAAAACTTATTGTCATCATTAAACTTTGGCATGGTGCTATTAATCATTCTGCCCCATGAATATAGTAAGCAGTGCAGGCCTTAACAGAATTTTCTGTGGGATTTTCTAGTAACTTCCAAGAAAAGAAACTTTACGAAATACTATACAATAAAACCATATATTCATATATTCTATGCTTTTTCAAGAGGTTCTATCACTTCGCTCTGTATAGACATAAACTTCATAAATCCTGTAAAAAAATGGGATCCCATATGCCATCTTCTTTTGGCACCACATCAGGTGTAACTTTAAGAGAAGTTACACCTCAGACATAATTGTGTAGCCATTTCATTCTCTATTCCACTAGAACTCCTGGCTCTAGTCTCACTGACTTTGCTATCATTCTTTTTGCTGTACTATAGCCTTTTCTACTGACACTTTGAGACAATTTAAGACAATCTTTCACACATATTCCCTAAAGAAGAGTTCTAATGCCGAAACCGCCATAAGTCTGTTCTTACAGATGCAAAGAATTAATTTTAGTTTTCTCCTGTGGTTTGATTTTCTGGGTGCTCATTTTATACCTTGCTAATCCACTGGCTGTACAGATTTTCCAGAAGAGTTCCTGTTTCTGATATTTTTCTTATGATGTGGGCTAAATAATTTCTTATTTATAGCAGATAAGATTCTGAATCACCTTATGGCTTTTAGTAACAGCAAGTAAAACTTAGTCTCATGTAATTTTTCTATTTCAGCATTTAATATATTTATTAAATGTATACTTTATAAAATGTAATTAATTGGTATTTCTTTCCTGGCTTGTCTGTAGAGAGATTATAAACCATATTCTTATGTACTGCTTGGCAGCTACAGCTACTACTTAGTATCGCCAGAACAGCTCAAATGATTATCTGTTTTTCCAGAAGATGGTAATTTCTGAATATGTTCAGGAAAAGTATATAAAAAAAAGTCTGTCTTCATCATACAACTAGGTAGCAGAGGCTGGAAATTCATGAAGGAAGGAACCAGGGACTACACATACTTAGATGAAGGAAAACTTATGTTTAGGAACTGATAGACCTTATGTAGCCTTGGTAGGCAAACTGCCTAGGAGCACAGTCTCTGAACTAAAAGCAAAAAAATAATTGAGATGCCTCTGCTATTTCTTTTAAGAATATCTGGTTCATAGGAGTTAGAAAACATCTGTTGTGACACCAACAAAAAGCCTGAGTCAAGTAATCTCACTGCTAGATGGTTGTTTCAAATTCTTGTAATGACCTGTAAACAGACAGTGTAATCTTAGATAAACAATGGAGGGTATAAATGGAGGGTTCAAAGAAAATACATCTATTATATTCTGTTCCATACCAGTTTACTCATTAAAGGTGCTAACTTGACCTCCTATATTATTCTTTTTTACCGATGTATTCTTACATAAAAGCTTTTTGATGGGGCCTTTTGAGTTAATTCTTCAAATCTATTATTTCCATACTATCTGCTTCCAAAAAGCTCCAAACTGTGCTTGTCACTAAAATAAATAATACATTGGCTAGACAGAGGTAATTTCTTTCGCAAAGTATAGTGTACTTGAAACAATGCTTATATGAATGGGCTGCTTCATGACTGTAAGAGAAGTTCTGTATTTTTTCTCTGAGATAAAACATCAGTACACTGTGAAAATAAGAAAATTGCCTTTTTTTTTTTTTTAATGAGAAACCATTTCCTGATACACTACCTTATTGCGTTTGATGATCAAATATTTTGCAATGTATGGTTGCCTATACGTCACGGTCAGTGAGGTAAAGTAAACACCTTAATTTTGACTCTGTATTTTTTAATGGTAAATAGCCTGGTTTTGTTTCATTGGTTAAAACAGTAGGAAAGCATAATGGTAAGGCCTCCTTTTCACAACATCTTATCTTATAAACATAGCAGTATTAATGTCAGCACCTAATGGTATCATTACTAGTATCAGAACACCACTGAATTCTCATGGCTTTACCTACACATCTACAATAATATTGCAACAGTGAAAGAAGTCAATAATTTAGCTTTCTTTGTGGATTTCACAGTGCAAATCAGTCTTGGAGATATCTAAATCATAATTGTTAAAACTGCGAGAGTAAAAGTTCAAACGAAAACAACTACAATATTGCTAACATCTGCAGAAAGAAAAACTAATTTAAATTCATGTTAGATTGAACAAAAGATGTGAGAGAACCAAGACAAAAAGATGTCATAGATCAAAAAACTTATTTGAGATTTGGCTATTTTTCCTACACATACCAACAAATGTGAAGAACTCACAAATGTGAAAATCTAACTATAATAATGTTTTCATTTTTAGCCAGGTATTTCTACTTTGTAATTTAAATATGGAACACACTAGCAGTAACACTTCATTATTGTTTCTAACTCAGAAAGAAGCTCTTTCACATCTGTGACTGAATTCAGTGATTTCAGGCAAATGCATGAGCAACTTCACATTAAAAAGAAGCGGTTTTCTTTAACAAATAAAGAGTTCCCCAGCTTCATTTGGTCATGTGTACTTGGTATTTGCCTTAGCACAGACTTTTGAAAATTGAATTATATATTTTTTTTTCCAGAGTACTTCTGAAGAAATCCATAAGTCAGTCCCAATTATTTGGTGTGGATTCATTTCTGATATAAGTAATTTCTGACAGTCCAGCAGATGATGCAATAAATTGATCCAATCTACCCCACTATCGATAAATATGATGGATATCTAAATAAAACCAGGGATGCAGTACTCCTGTTGTTTGTGAAGAAAGCATTGAGCTTTCAATTTTAAAACATCACATGTACAGAACTAATAGCAACAATAATAAAAATTGCATTATGAAGGCTGCCTATTTGCACTTAATTGCCCTACCAATTTCTAACAGACCGATGCTAATGACATATGTAATGGGAAGTCCTGTCATTGTTTGCTATTTCAGATGCACAGAATAATATGATGTAATGCACACTGAGGGAGTACAAATACCTTTAAAGCTTTCAAAGTACTATACAGCTTACATACATTTCTGGAGACAATAGCCAGCTCTCAGGAAAAAAAAATGACTGCAGATGTCAGAGCAATTTTTTTTTGAGTGAAAAGTAAAAACTGATATGGCATATTTCATGTTTCACAGAACACAGACTATCTTGTGATTGAACACCTTTTTCACAGGCTCTCATATAGTAAAGTGAACCAAATTAAATTTATCTTCTGAAAAAGAAGGAAAGACTAGAGTATTATGTGGACTCAGTCCTTGATTTTTTTAAAAATTAGGGAATTTAGTGGTGATGAGCACATATTGTGCCTATTCAGATGCTTCATGTGTGATCTCTGTCTTCAGGATAAAGAACACAAATATATTCTATTGATCCTTGAAATGGAACAGTGTATGATGCCACTTTAAAGAAATCATATTCTAAGAATAACATAAAAGTACTTAAAAATATCTAAGTTTGCATTCATGCGCTCCATCACAATTCATGCCAGATGCCACGTCAGGTTCAACTGCCAGCATGAGGATACTCAGAAAATACGTGTGCTCTCCAGTTCTGTGCACTCGCTTCTGAACCATTTGAGAAGACTTTGGTCTTACCTGGATTTCCTTGATGGCTTTTGGTTTAGTTTCTACTCTGAGCGTGGTAGGATGGCAGTTGTTGCATTCATTGGTCCTCTCTTCAGTGGTGAACGTGTGGGTTCACAAAGATCTTTGAGGCAGCCTCTCATATCACTTTATAAGGCGTTCCTAGCAGTCCTGCAAAATGGGAAGGTTGTAGACTATTACTTAGAAATTTTGGGGAGTGTTTTTGCGGATGCTGACCCTCATGACTAAACAGCTCTTTCATGAATTTTGGGAGAAGCTACTATATCATGTCAATGTTTTTCGTGAGTTTGACCATTGTTGATTTTAACAGGATTGCCACCTTTCTTTTTTTTTTCCATATATTCTTATACAAATCTTAATCCCAATACAAATTCATTGTTAGAATCATGTGTTTTGATGTAATCTTTTTGGATTCCTTCTGTGCCATAAAGAATCTCAATATATATGATAAATTAGACGTTAGCTTTTCTTCTGTCTTTCTCTTGCTGTGGTTATCTCACTGATATCTCACTGATTTTTTTTTTTTTCTCTCTTGTGCTTGACATCCATATGTGTCTAAATTTGAATTACGGAGTAATAAATGCAGATAAAATACTTGTTTCTACCTTTATATGTGAATTTGCTGGGATGAATAGTTGACAATATGATATAGATTTTAATTTCAGATTAGAAATACTAACATTCTAACACAAATTTGATACTGTACCTACTTGTTAGACTGATGATTTTAATGGATAATTTTTTCCATTATCTTTCCTGACCTTAGGACTGCAGCTGTTTCTCTTTTTTTTTTTATTCAGTTGTAATTAGTTTTCAGATCCTCCAAAACATGACCACTACGTAGGTACAATGTCCACTTCTGACCCTTTAGAAAAATGTAATGAATTAGAGGCCAGAACAAGAATTTGAAGATCTGCATGCAGAACAGTATATTTCTCTGCTTGCTTTTGGCACAGATTGTTTCATTTGTGTGTAGTAGATCCATCAGTGTTATAATTCTATTCCTGAAGATATTATTTTGGGCCAAAAAACCCACTCCAAACTGGCTTATATTAATTTTCTTTTACAGTCCAGGACACAAGGGGAATAAGTTATGTCAGTCTGAATCAGGAATTTAAAATATGTTCCTGTTGAATGGATTACATGCACATACACACTCAAACACAGCAACATTCCTCCTTGTTCTTGTTGTCCCTTAATCCGGGCATAGGTTTGCGGCCCGTGCGCTGGACCCAATCAGCTCAGAGAATCAAGATCCCCCTTCTAACCTTTAATGCAGTTCTGCACAGAAAGGGCGCTAGGCGATAATGTGCAAATCTAGCACACCTCTTTGGAGAGTTCATAGGCTTTTTATACAGGTTATGACAAAGGACAGGTTGCACAAGATTTACGCATTGATCAGCTTTTAGCGACATAACTGGTGCACTTCTGCACAGGTTCTGATTATTGATTAGTTTGTTATGTAAAGGGGGTTGGACATTAACATGTAGAGTCTTCCTCCCTGGGGTGTGGTTTTTGTCATGCTAATTACTTTCAGTGACTTGTCTTTGCTGCTTTCAGCTCATTCCATACCCTGTATCACCCATCTCCCTTGTCAGGATGTAACTCATCTTGCTTTTATTCCTCACTCTGAGGAATGCGTTCTCAAATTTAATCATGAATAAAGAGTGTATTTTTTAAACTTTGTTGCAACTGGTAAGATGTGACAAGGTTTCTGGAGAAAAATTTAGCTGAATTGCTGAGTCAAATTGCTCATGTGTTTGTTTAAGCTTTTTCCTTTGGGAACCTAAAACTTTTTCATCTTTGCTTTTGATTTTTGAATGCTATTTCTTAAGTGGAGAGAGGCTTTCCTTTTCGATGACCTCTTCATTCAGTTTATCTTTACAGTATTTCTGACATAGATGTTTGCCCTTTTTGGCCATGATATATCTGAATTCCCTACTTCACATGTCCCCTCGTACTCTTTGGTGATCTTCCACATGCATTAAAACTTAGCACAAATGTAAAGAGCACACTACTGCTAACAAACATACTTTATCCCTCTTCTAAGCAGCAATGATATTTTGTCTCTAACAAGGCAAACAATTAATTTGTAGTGATTTTTAGTTTTTTGTGTTATTTTGAGCATATGACAACGTACCAACTCATCTAATCCACGTATAATGTTCTGAATGCTTTCTTTCGTGCCATCTTCTATGGATACTCCCTATATATTTGTATCTACACAGCCCAGCATACCCTTGTCTAGGTTGGACCACAAACAGCCTAGGCAAGACCTTTCTTTCTGGGTGTTTTAAGATGGGGCATCAGCTCTCCCTGCCCAGTGCCATTAATGGCCATGGGACCGCACACACCCTTGGGCGGAGGGAAACACAAAACCACTGACAGGTAACCATGGGCCGTGCGGCCAGGTTGTACCTATGACCGTGCCATGCGGCCAAGGCCCATCGGGGCCGCACGGCAGGGCAGCCCGGCGGTAGGCCTCCGGCCGGCGCCATGCCGCAGCGGCCCCGGAGAAGGGGTGCGTGAGGCCTCGGCTCTCCCGCCGGGCGGCCCGGCATTGTGCCTCCGTCCAGCCCCCGCGGCCACATCGAAGGAGGACAGGGCGGAAGAACGCAACGGGGGCTGCCGGCGCCGCCGCCTCGCCCACAGCGGGGGCCGTCCCCACGGGTTGCCGCCCGTCCCACCGGGGGGGCGGTGGCACCACACCCCTCCCCCCACCCCTGGCACTCCCCCGCCCTGGGCCTCGTCGGCCGCCGTCCGTCTTCCCAGGTGAACGCGTATCCCTCCGCCGCGGCCGCCCCCACCGCTGGGCTCGGAGCCCTACAATCCCCGGATGCAAATTGTTATGGCCGCCAACAGCGACTGGCTGGGCTATGGAGAGAGGCGAGGTAACTCCGCGAGGGGCGCAGGGCGGGAAAGGGGGAGGGTCCCCGCGCTCTGCGGGAGAGGGTGGCCTGGTGCGGGCCGCGGCGGCGAGGAGCGAGCAAGAGGTGCGAGCCGCGGCGGAGCAGGAAGCCGCCCCGTGCTAGGGCTGAGCCGTCAAATAGTCCCGCGCCCCCCGCCACCTCCGGCTGCGGGAAGTTTGCGGGGCGGCCGGGGCTGGCGGCGGGGCAGCTGGGGACCGCAGGCAGCGCCCGGCCGCAACTGGGAGGAAGCGCGAATGCCTCATGGCTGGCGTCGGGCTCCCCTGTGGGGCCGTATCCTTCCGCCGGGCTGCGCGGAGCCGGGCGAGGCGTCGCGGGCAGCGCGGCGCCCCCCGGGGCCGTGTGGGCGCCTGGCGGCGGGCGGCCCGGCGGGGCGGGGGCAGCGCTGCTCGTCTGTGCCGCACGAGGAGCCGAGTGGCTTTCAGGGAGGAGCTGGGGAGGAGAGACGTCCCTAGTCGCCCCCCCCCAATTTCGGGGAGCGTCCGGTGCTGCCGCCGCGGTCGGGTGGAGCCCGCGGCGCGGCCCTGAGGCGGTGGCAGCCCCGCGGCCCCCGCCTCCCCCCAGGGCCGGCGTCACCGGCCGCTTCGTGTTTGGTCCCCGCTCTTCCCTGTCTCCTCGTCCCGGGGTCGGAGGCACAGCCCGCGCCCTGGCCCTGCTCCTCGGCGAGCCCTGGCAGCACCCTGTGGGACCGCCGCTCGTCAACGGCGAGGCGGGAGCCCCAAGCAGGGAGGCGGGGAGCGACCCCCGACGACGCAAGGGCGGGCTGGGAAGGGGAGCGCTTGCAGGTACGCTGGCAGTGGCCGTGTGTCGCCGGAGCTTTCAGCTGCTGCTTTCGTAAGTGGCAAATTTTCCGTGTGGCATGAGTGTCTGTGTTTGTTAGCTTTGAAAGTGATGTGGTAATTTATTTTTATTTCATTTTTACAAAAGCAGCGTTTTGCTGTGTCAGATAGATTGTATCTGACCACTAGAAGCTCTAGCTCTATGGGTTCCTGAAGATCTAGTTTTGTCAGTTCCTACATGCGTCCAGATCTTTGTAGAGATGAAGGCACTACTCTAAATTTGCAGACACGTGTAGGATGGGACCAAGCCTGGAACATATTTTAGCATAGTATTTTTTTAGTAAGATTTAAATAAGTGTATACTGTTTTTACAGAAATATTGAAAATACCACCTGCCTGGAAATGTATTTTGAATTTGTTGGTTTTGTTCTAAATGGAAAAACTGTAAAAGGTAGCAAACTTGGAAGTGTTTTACTCACTCATTTCTCACTAGATTAAAGTATTTAGCTAAAACTTTTTTTCTCTGTGTGTACTTTTTAAAAAATAAGATACTGACATATTGGAGCATTTTGGGGGAAGAAAATAGAGGCTTAGAGCCTCAGGTGGTTACTTATGCTTGTGCTTAGTGGTTTGGGGTTTTTTTTTTTTTTTTTTTTCCATGAGAGTGAACTGTGGCACATGCTAATGTATTTACAGGATTTGTATTAACGATATCTATTTTATAATCTACTTGTTTCAAATATTGTGAATTCCACCTCCCTTCCAGGTTTTTGCAAAAGTTCGTAGAAAATTATGATTAGATCTTTGCTATAGAATTTATTACAATTTTTACTTAAGCAAAGATAAGTGTCTTTTGAGTTCAAGTTAAAATTTGATGGACTGAGGTACCAGTTACTTCTTTCTGTCTTGTTTTTAAGTTATTGTATGTTTATGCTTACCAGTTATGAATGGCTGAGATGTAGTGACAAAGCTAAGGTTAAAATAGGGGTTGTTAGGAGGAGTTTGCTAGTGATTTTTAATCCCACTTCTTCCTTTAGAATTTGTGTTTTATTTGATGGTGTTCTCTGGGAGAGAACATAGTATGTATTTACAGTTTTCTGTCTTCAATGTATTAAAAATACACATAATGTAAAATTGTGAAGAATTTGTGCTTTTCAGCTTATTCTTTCAGTTATGCTTTTACTTACACCTTTTAAAATACCTTTCCTTTTGTTTCCAGACCTTTTTTCAGTATTCCTCCTGAATGTGGCCTTTTCTGAGTCTTACATATTTACCTCTTCTGTTTGTGTGGAAAAATGTTAAAAAGGCTGTTGAAGAATTGAAGTCAAGTCTTTTCCTACCGTGTAAGTCTGACTTCTTCTTTGGTAATGTACACTTAAAGATCCCTGGGATTGATTGATTGATTTATTTTTTTTTTTTTACTAGTTGGTTGTTTCTAGTAAATGTTTTTATTTGTCATGCTGCAGGTGCTTGTTGATAGTTGCATGCTACCCAATAATAACAAAGTTAACTAATTAACCACACTAATTATAATTTATAAGAGATCTCAAATGAGCTTTGAATATACCCAACTGGGACTCTTTGCCAAACATAAATGTTTTATCCAGTTAGTGAAATGTTGCTCAACTGAGGACCACACTGGCCCCATATTAAAAGCCTGAGGCGTGTTCTCTGCAGCATACTTTATCCACTTCTGATTTTTACAATGTAAATTGCACACACATTTCAGGTTTCAGTATTTGACTGTATAACGTTTTAATCTGAATGACAGGCAGCTACCATCAGGATGATGTATTGCATCATACAACGTGTAATCTTTGTATGTTGCGTCTGTGTATTAAAAAAGTTCTTCAGGCAAACAAGTCCAAGTCACTTTTAGTTACTTATTCATTATGTGGGAGTTCAGCTTGCTCCTGTTCAAATAAGGGGTTTACCATTGATGAGAGAAAGCATTATACTTTCTGGTACTCTTTTGGTGAAAATGGAGTGTAATGTAGATGAGTTGTTCTATTTTGAAGGCTCAAAGTAGAATAATATCTCATGTATTAATCTACTGTGTGGAAGGTGGGAAATGTATCAACTGAGTAAAAAAAAAAAAAAAGTCATATACCTAAAGTGCTTTAGTTTAGAAAAGACTCCCAAGGAGGGAGTATGTGTGTATGTGGTTTGTGTATTTCTTGTGGTTTTTTTTTTTTTTTTGTTTTGGATGTGGTTGAAATCTTGCAGGTCTCATAGCTGAAGAACATAGTTAATTGTATTTATGTGATATTGGAGTCTATATAAAATGTCAAAGTCTACTGTGCTTGTTATTTTCAAGAATTGTGCATAAATGCTAATATTCCAAAGGAATGCAGTAAAGCATATGCTTAAAAACATTGCTTTTCTTACTATGTTCTACATGAACATGGCCTTGAAAAGTTTTTAGTCTTCATTTTATTTGTCAGGTATTTACATGTCTAGAGCTAGATACTTTCCTCTCACAGGACTATGGGAAAATATTTGGAAGACCTTAGTGGTGATGCTTATTATGGCCTGGAGCTCTAGAAGCAGCTCTTGCACTTAATCACAATGAGGGAGAGGATATGATCATTCTTTTCAGTTTGAATGTGAATAAATAGGATGATCTAATGAGTTCCAAGTCTGTGTTGCTTCAGGGTGTGCAGGATAATAGTGGAGAGAGAGAGCTGCTGATCAGATTTCAGCTAACACTTTACTGACTTGCTAGTAAAGAAGAAAGTGATGCTGTGACTTTTACTGTGGAAAAAGATTTTAGTTAAAAGAGTTATATACTTCTGAAGAAACAGTTATTCTTCCTTTTCAGTTTCACTTTTCAAAATCCAAATTATTTTCACTACTATTCCACTTCTGCTGATTTTATGTTGACATGTGGGAGTGCTGTTCGAGCATAGACTCAAGCTGCTCTAAATTGTCAGTGGAGCCTGTTATGGAAACACTGGCATTAAGTCTGTAGCGAGACAGTGATGCTGACCATACCTACTTGAGCCTCTTAATCCATAGAGGAGTACTGTTGTCAGTCATGCACTTGTTCTAAAAAGATTAACCTACACCCAGGAACATATGGTGAGAAAACAGTTAACTTTTATCTGTTGGCTACTTCAGACTTGTGTGATACTAAAGGTAGGTAAGTGAATAATTAATTGTAGATGAGTGTGGTGGGATTTTTTGGTGTTGGTAATGTCTCTATTAATGAATTATATCTTATGCCAGTTTTTGAATTTTTTTTTAAGAAAAATTTATTTTAAAGCACAATAGTTGGCTACTAATAGAGTAGCAGACTTGAGTAATATCAACTCCTGCTGAATTTGACTTGTTTTTAGTACTTCAGCTAGGTTCAGTTGGTGATCCATGTAACAGAGGAGGTACTGTGTTTATATTTGCTTGAAATCCTCACTAATAAATGCTAGCTTCATTTTTCAAAAGCAGCTCATTGGATTTCTCATGGTTGCAGGCTGTCCTAGTGGGAGAAACCCAAAATTTGATGGCATGGAATTTCAGTATTTTCATCTGTCAGTAGGTGGTGGTCTTTAAAGCTTATTTTTCAAGATTCGTGTATAGTTTGGGGGGGGGGGGGGGGGGGAACCCCAAACAACAAAACAACAAACACCCCCCCCCCAACAAACACAAACAAACAGAAGGTTATAGTGTGATGTCTCATATTTTTTGCCACATCCTTTTTTGTCTTAAATACTATTGTAAAAATCAACAACTTCCAAGATTGGCATGTATTTAGTAATGAACTGTAATGAGTGTTCTAATTGCATTAGTTTAAAAAGTAATATTTGCCTCTTTTTTTTTTTTTTCTTTTTTTTCTCCCTTAATTTCAGGAGAATAAAATGGGGAAGTTCTAGAACCTTGAGAATAACTCAGCACAGTAGTCTTGTTTGCTGAAGGAACCAAGACCGATCTCAAGAATTCACTTAAAGTAAAGGAAAACCTAAAATCATGCCATCTGAAAAGGAACAGTTTGTTTGTGATAAAAAGAAAATTAATTTGTTAAAACACAATGCTGCGAACAATTTTTCTACAGATACTACTTTGGAAAAAGCACTGGTGAATGATCCTTTAAGTATGATGTCTCAGCCAGCAATTTTGGATGTCAGTCTCTCTTACGGACTAAAAAACGTGAAAATTGATTTACCCAAGGTGAACATTCCCAATGAAGTATTAATGAAACATGAAGTTGATAGATTTAGAAAACTCTTTCAGTGTAAACAGCAAACGGCAAGGAAGTCCTTAAATCTAGAGAAAATAAACGGAAGCAATCCCAGCTTTTCAGAGGGAAGCCACTTGCAAAATAAACCAGAAGTGCAATTTGAAGAAGGATTGAAAACTACAGCAAAGATACTGAATTTCAGTTGTACAAAGTGCAAGGATAACATTAGATACAGCCCAAATGATCTACAGAAACATTTTCAGCTGTTACACTACGGTGAGTTGCCTTTGTATCCTTGTGAGATGTGTAACTTCTCAGCTAATGACTTTCAGTCATTTAAACAGCATAGACGCACCCATCGTAGCACTTTAGTAAAATGTGAGCTCTGTAACGATGAGCATATGTACACTTTGTTGGATTTGACAAAACACTTCACATCAAAGCATTGTGTAAATGGTCACTTTCAGTGTGAAAAATGTGAGTTTTCTACCCAGGATGTGGGCACATTTGTTCAGCACATTCACAGACATAATGAGATACCATATAAATGTGGAAAATGCCATCACGTAAGCTTTACAAAAGAGGAGTTCCAGCAACATCATCTTGTTCATACCAGTATGTTTCCTTTTTGTTGTCAGTATTGCAGTTACAGCACACCACGGAAAGATTATCTTTTAAAACACATCATAGCCTTACATAGAGACCACTTATATGCAAAAGAAAAACTGGAAAAGGATAAATGTGAAAAAAGAATAGTGAAGACTCCAGCAGGACTGAAGCTTGTGTTAAGAAGGTATAAAATGGGAGCATCAAAAAAAGCACTCTGGAGACGGAAAAAAATAAGCAGTGTAAGTGACAAAACTGGAGAAAAAAATGCACAAGTGCTAAGAAGTGTGAATAAAATTCAACCAAAATCTGTGGAGCTGAACAAGTGTATGAGAGATGTGGAAGCACATGAAGAAAAAGATCAAATTATATATACAGAAAAGCATAATTTCACGAGTGGAGTGCTCTCTGCTACTACTGCACAATACAATAAAGCAGATGATGGAACAAGTTATGGTCTGGGATTATTGAAAAATGCTGTTCATGGGCCAACAGTATTGATGGTCAAAAACAATAAAATATCTGTTCCAGCAAATTACAGTGCTAAATTTATGGGATTTAAAATGGTAGATGGAAAACAACATATTGTTATAAAATTATTACCTACAAGTAAGCAAAACTTATATTTGTTGGGTCCAAAAGCTGATCCTGTTAAAGATGGCTCTACAGCTCCTTTGCTACAGACTGCTGATCCCTGTGGCTTGTCTTCAGGTGCTATATCACATGTAACTGATCAGTCAACTTTAAGGAACAATTCTGTTCACTTACTAACCTCCCCTCCATTTTCTTGTTCTCCTCATTTAGGAAAAACAAAGGTGGAAAAACAAAGTAACTCCTTATTGTATGGTAGGAGTGTTTCTCAAACTGTAGCACCTTCTAATGTAGCTGTAGGAAAAAGTTTGAATTATTTCCCAATGAAGCTGGGCTCTACTGTACCTCCAAGTGATGAGGTGACAAAAGTTGGAACTCGGAGTAATATCTCGTGGGGAAGCTACAGTCCTCCAGGTCATCCTCAGGTATTACCACCTACTATTACAAATACGCTTCACTATGACCCTATGAGAATGCCCTTCTTTCCTGAACTGAAAATACAAAATGGTGGCCTGAATAATAGCAATGGAACAAATAATCTCTATTATTCAACTTCAGTGGATTCTTCTAATGAGGGGTTGCTGTCTTTTCACAACTATTCCAAAATGGACACTTCGGATAATCCATGTAGCATTTGGATGTCAACAGATGACAGATATAAAGAATTTATATCTAGCAAAACAGTTCATATTCAAAATGGTAGGAGAAGTGAATCTGCGTCTTCGTATTCAGAGTCAATGAAAGGCTTAAAACCAGAGAAAGTTGTATCAGCCCAATCAAATACTAATAAAACTTACGGACACACAAACACTAAGAATAACTCTGTGTCTTCTAAAAGCCAGTCTAAATATGTTGTCGACAGCAAGTGTTTTATGGAGGACCAGCAGAATGGCCAGCAGTACTTGGATGCTAACATACATCAGGGGTTTCAGAATGTAGCTGAGAAATTCCAAGAAGATGCCTCTGATTGTGTTAACTCGGTCTTAATGCCTAAAATCACATCTGTTTTCTCATTGCAGAGTGAACAGGCAGCTAATTATTTATCGCCTGAAATAAACCAGTTACTGCAAGATGTGTTAAAAGTGAAAACAACTACTCAGCAAGAATCCCACAGCAAGTCAAATAACTGCGTAAAACTTCATTCTGACAAGCTGCTTTCTAGTCATGAGACAGGGAATAAAGCCTTTACGCATTTAAAAAGCTCGGCAACTGTGTGTGGTTTTCAGAGACCTTCTAACGTAGGCTTTAATTTATGTAAGAGAGAGTTGAACACAAGGTGTAGCACAAATGAAGGTACACATTGTGTGAGAGAGAGACAGACATCCAGAACATCATTTGATTCACAGGGAATGGATCAATTATCCAGAACTCCAGGTGCCGGTACATTGCTAAGAACTCACAGAGATGCAGTCATAACACAGCAGTTAGTAAAAGATAAAATAATGTCTACAACCCAGAATCCTAGTAGCTTTTCGCCAGTTCTTCAGGAACAGAAGAAAACCCTTTTAGTTCAGTCCCCTCCGTCAGGATTTTTTGTTCCTTTGCACCTTGCTAACCAGCCTGGACTGCAGGTGGTTTCAGGAAAATCCCTTCCGTCAACCAGTTTGTCAGATGGACATGTGACTAAAGGTGTACCTGCATCCTTTGTTTTAAATAAAGGACCTGGAATGATTTTGACTTTTAGTGGGGCAATTGGAACAGTAGCAAATATTCCTAGTGATGGTTCTCAGGTTTTAGGGAGAGTTGCATCCAGAGAATATGGTAAAATAACGATACCAGCTTCAAAAGTGGAGGGGAAAAATGACAGTTTCAGAAGTGTAAGAAGTTCCTGTCATAGAAGAGCATGTAGTGCAACAAATGACTCATTAAATAGCATGCCATTCAAAGGACCTCTAGTAATCGCAAACTCATCGGAGTCATCCGTGAAAGGAATTTCGTCTGTGAAGGTGTTATCAGAGCATCAAGATGCTGTCTTTGGTTCCTTGGAGTCAGTAAACCAACAGGAAATTAAACAGAAACAACATGTTTATGCACTTTTGCCTGATGGACAGCAGGCAGTTTTTCTGAAATGTATGACACCAAACAAGCCTGTAGTTCATAAACATAGTGTTTTTCAGGATAATGCTAATTATCAAAATTGTCAGCCAAAGAAAACTGGAGCCATGGAACAAAAGCTTTTGCTGAAAATTAAGACTTCTGCTTCAGATACGCTGGCTGATACCACTCAGTCAGTAAGCAACTCAGTGCCCTCACTACGCTTGGATAACTTGCAGTCCCTTACTCCTGCACTAGCATGGAAACAAGCTAATCTTACTTCTAATGATGCCTTAATCTTACCAGGTAGGTTAATGCCAGCAAATGCCTCTTTGGCAAGCTCTAATCCAGCATGTTGTGTTCCTCCTGTAGAACCTGTTTGTTCTACTAAGTCTGCAGGGACACAGTTGCAAAAAGGTTCTACTGCGAGTAGGCAAGTAATAACTGCTAACAACAGGAATAACTTTGGTAGTCAGAAGTCCACATGGAGCGCTCGAAACAGAACCGCAAAAGTAAAATCTCGTTTAAAACGAACTGAGTCTAAGAGTTCAGAAACTGTGAGTGTGCAAAGAAACAAGAATTTCAAACGGAAAAGTAAGGATAATTGCCCAGAACCTCCAAGAAAAAAAGTCATGTTGCACAGAAAGTGTAAAGAAAAGAATCAAGCTGAAGTTGTTAGTGAATCAGGGGGCCCTTACAAACTGAGGGCATCAAAGGAAACTGTGAGGACTTTGAAATTACTTCCTTTTAATTCTAAACAGCTTGTAAAATGCCCTCGGAGAAATCAACCAGTTGTTGTGCTTAACCATCCCGATGCAGATGTTCCAGAAGTTGTAAATGTAATGAAAACCATTGCTAAATTTAAGGGACATGTTCTTAAGGTTTCATTGTCAAAAAGAACTATTGAAGCGCTTCTGCAGCCAGCCTTCCGCAATCCTTTGGATGTAACTACTGATGGTCTTTCTCAAAAGAGGCACAGGACAATAAAACCTATTAGCCCCGTAAAAGAAAGATTTGTCTTAAAATTGACACTGAAAAAGACTAGCAAAAACAATTATCAGATTGTGAAAACTACCTCTGATAATACCTTGAAAGCTAGGTTTAGCTGCTGGTTTTGCGGTAGAATATTTGACAATCAGGATAATTGGGTAGGGCATGGACAGAGGCACCTGATGGAGGCTACTCGAGATTGGAATTCATTAATGTAATGGTGACCAGTGAGAAAAATAAAACAAATATCATACATCACAGTTTTTTAAAGAAAGAATAAATTAGGATACACAAGTAATTTTGTTTTGCATTTCAGTATTGTAACTGAAGTTTAAAAATTATGCAAAGTGTGCTTGTATTGTAAAAGGAAGAGCAGATTCTCTGTTGCCATTAAGCTTTGAGACAAATCAAGGAGCTTTGTGGTTTAGATAACTTGTAACTAACTGCAAATACAATTCCATAAAAATATATATTATTTTTTGTTACTACTATCATGTCCTATATTTTTATTCTATAGAATGAGTCTTCAGGGCTTTTGTTCTGTACATATTTTTTAAAAAAACCTAAACATGTAAATATTTTTATACTTTTCAGTTATTTGGTATAATTCTTGCACAGAAATTGCCCTCTTCCCCTATTTTTCAGTTCTGTGCATGCACTACTAAAACCAATTTTTAAAATTTTTTCAGCTACACACAGCTGTTATCCTGGGATTTTTGTTACTTTCACTTGTTAGCTCTTGATTTTGTTTTTCAGGGATTAAACACTATTGTTAGCAAGTGCCTAAAAGATGTGAAGCAGTTTACATTATGTCAACTGTGTAACCATAGGTCCGTATAGGGCCATTTCCCCAGTAGTTTCATTTAAACAAAGCCATATGTGAATGCTTTAAGCTATATTGCTATGCACATGACACTTGTACTTTTTCTGTGCAGTTTGTCTACTTTCTTAGTGAAGTATTTTTCATATAAATTAATAAAATATGTTACAATTGTGTTAATACAGTGAGCCTGAGAATGGAATCAGTTGAAAATATACAGTATATATATTCATAATGTATATGATGTTTAAGAATGGTGAGCATTCCTAATCTGTATTGACTCTGTCACTATTAAATTTGCTATAACTTGTGTTTACAGAATATGACTGTGGGCATTTATAGAAAATATTTCTATTTGGTTTTATACTATAGAATCATAGAATTATAGAATGGTTAGGGTTGGAAGGGACCTTCAAAGGCCATCTAGTCCAACCCCCCTGCAAGGAGCAGGGACATCTTCAACCAGATCAGGTTGCTCAGAGCCTCATCCAACCTGGCCTTGAACGTTTCCAGGGACGGGGCATCCACCACCTCTCTGGGCAATCTGTTCCAGTGTTCTACCACTCACATTGTAAAAAATTACTTCCTAATATAAAATGTCTGCCACAAACCCTATAGGAAGGCCAGGATATGGTGAAGTGCAAAGCACCATTTCAGGCCTGTTAACTACATTATAGTTTTATTCCAGGTGGATATAATTTATCCTCATAATGACTAAATAGTATTTTCTACTATTGATTATTCAGATAAACTGCCTTTTAGGGTACCAGCAGTTTAGCAAACCAAGGCTTGAGTTATTCCTCCTTTGTTTTACTGGCCAGTAGGGTAATATTCCTAGGAGCCTGCTTGCTTCCTACTTACAGTTCAGGGATAATGATGACGGGAGAATGTGCTTCACATTTCTTCATGTTTATGTGAGGGTATGTAAACAAAACACCTTATCTTATCTATAGTGACTGAGAGTATACAAATGAAGGTCCTTATTATCCACAGTAATTATTATGTTTAGAGGCTTTATCTTCCAGATTCTTTATGAACCCGGAGGCTAAACTCAGTCTTCAGTGGGCATGCCATTACCATAGGGTATCTTTTGCTGAAGTACTGTAAGATTTCATCTTAGGTGTGTAAGTCAGCTTCCCAAAGTATTGATGAAGAAAACTGTCAAAATTGAATACTGGACTTGGAGAGGACTGGGGCACTTAAATCTCTGAGATTTTAGATAGATTGTATGCAAGCCCAGGGGTAGTTCTCTGACTGTTTCCATAAGGTAAAAGTGAAAATTTACTTCCTACCAATAAAACAGTTGGAAGTCTTTAATGGATATCACAAGGATGTCAGCAGTAACAGAATTTGACTTATATTTTAGAAAGTGTTATAATGAAAATTATTTAAAAAAAATTATCTCGGTAGCTAGATGCATTTTTCTTTCTTGATGTGCCTGTTGGCAGGAGGATGCACACTAGCCTTGTAGGTGGTTAATTTATATATGGGAGTCAACCGAAGTTCCTGAGACAGTCAAGGCAGCATAGTTTGAGTGAATTAATATACAGTTGGTGTATGTTCTGTATCAAAATCGGATCACTTTGTGCTGCACAATGGGCTTGGACACTGACATTAATTCGGCTAGGAAATCTGAAGAATACTAGGGTAGTGGTGAGAAAGTGTGTTGGAAAGAAACAGCATTAGGAAAGGAAAAAAAATGTGTTAGGCTTTTTGGACTGGAAGGATCTGTTGGCTGGCTCAGCTTCCTTTCCTACAAACCCTGAAATTGAACCCCTGAATTCTAGGCATTGCCATTGTATTTTTGACAGAAATATCTGTGAAATTTGTTGCTAAAACCTACTCAGTGCAGCTTCACCAAGGATGACCGATTTCTGTGAACAGTTACTTAGCACTGAGGTGGAAGTTCTGTTGTAGAGTTGGGAGGGTTTCTCTATATTCAGGAATCATGAGAGTAACAACTGTCATTGGAATTTTATTTCCCTACAGCTTGTGCTCCTATGAATTGGGTAATCTTAAATAATACTGTGAAAAAGAACATTGTAAAGATAGAAAATGTTGAAATGTTGCTTTATACAATCTTAATTCATTGTCATTTGTCGCTTTATCCATGGACATCCATCTCATTCAGTGCAGAGAATTGTTGCTCCCTCTTGAGCAGCGATGTAATATTTTGTTTCCCCACCCTTAATTATGTCCTTGTATTATTTAGCACACGTTGCTCAAGTTCTGAATATCTAATTCTTTTTTTTTTACAAGCCTTTCCATAATGCTTTGTTTGAGGTTTTAAGAGTTTGACACTTCTGCAGAGCAGATTTCAAAGAATCTTGAGTGAGACTTCAGTGAAGTTAAGATCACAATTAATGATCATCAGGAGAAAGTTTGGCTTAAGCAATCTGACCAGCGTTGAAGTGGGTGGTACAGTAGAAGGTGCAGGGACAATATACAGTTCTTCAATGAAATGTTCAACTGCTTTAAAAATATGAGGCTACCTTTTTACTGGCTGACTACTGCAATGTTGGTTTGTGCATTTCTCAGCATTTTCAGTAAATGGGAAAGGTATCTTAGAAATATCCTGCAAACCACAGTCTTTCATTACACAGATATGATTTATCCCTGACCTATTGTGTGAACCAAGTGAAATATATAAATCCATGTGGAAAAATAGTCAATGAATGATCATATATGTAATGCTTGTATTGTAATGTTTGTATCTGGTGTGACAAATTAAGGTTGCACAGGCCAGTTTCTAACTTGATTTGAAAAGTGTTTTGATTTTGCATGCTTGACCTTGCAACCATAACATTTTAAGATAGCTTGTAAGATCGCACATATAGCAAGATAAGAAAAACACTGTAACTTTGTTACAGTGTTTTGGGACATACAGAAATAGGTGCAAGTGCAGGGTCAACAAGTGTTTGTACAATATTTGTGTGTTTGTGTAAAGTGGTCTTAAAGAGGCCTAAAATCTTGCCCATTGTATATTATTTGCAAGATGTGTATTCGTCAGAAGTGATGGTTTCTCTTCCTCAGCAATTCCAATGTTTTAACAAAAAACTTGTGTTGAATATTTGTTCCAGGGCTGTTGTCACGTGGGATGTGTTTTTTTTTTTTACAACACTTCCTAAGAATTTCTGCCTGCTGCTGGTGGTTTAGATTGAAGGAGGAATGTAGTTTTGTAACTTGCATGTCTGAACACTTGAATTTTTGAGAATGCAAGTTCTTCTTTCATGGAACAACATTGTGAGGAATGAGGTGCAGTACTCATTGTACTCTCCTGTCTGTATCAGGTCGGCAGACAATGCTTCTGCTCCTTTGTACACTAGTAAATATACTTTGCTCTGGTTTCTCAGACAAAAAAATATATTTTAAAGCCAATTTTGTTAGTTCTAGTTTTAGGTCTTCCTTTAGTTTTGTTTTTCCTAGCTATTCAGTTAATAACAATTATATGGAAGATAAATTAGCTAACAATATCAAACAAACATGGAGGGAGAGGTGTGTTGCTATTTCTGTCAGAGATCAGACTTGACATACCTACTACCTGGTGGAAACACCTGACAGTATGAACTAGCGGCAGCTGCCAGCACTGCAACAGTTGTAAGATAAAGTTTCAGGATATAAAATAAAGTTGCAAGGATATAAAATAAATTAACACTCAGAACTGAGCATGCTTTGTTCACATTCTGATGCTA
Source organism: Chlamydotis macqueenii (assembly GCF_036417535.1). Classification (NCBI taxonomy): domain Eukaryota; kingdom Metazoa; phylum Chordata; class Aves; order Otidiformes; family Otididae; genus Chlamydotis; species Chlamydotis macqueenii. The sequence goes on from NC_141562.1 coordinate 23,153,084, forward strand.
TTAATTCAGCAGCCAATACAGAATCTTGGAAATGGTAACTTGGTGCAGTCCTATACCTGAAACTTTCTCTTCTCCAGCTAAAATTGTGTTTCAAACTATGTCTACACCACAGTCTGCCCAAGCTATAAAAGATCCAGCTTGGGTATGGAAAGCAGGGTAACTAACCTGCCCCAGCCCTGGAGCCTTATTCTGTTCCTAGAATGTTCTCATCTCAGGGTGAATAGATTATTTTGTGGAAAGTAGTGGTTTCTGTCAAGATAGCCCTGTAGTGATGTAGAACACGGCTAAAAAGAAAAGGAGGGTTTCGGCATGAAACTAGTTCATTGTTTATCTAGAGCATATTTGTTATTTGGAGATCAGCCACAAAGTTCCATGTAGTGCTGAGCACGTAAGAGCTGAGGGGCAGGAGCAGCAGTGCTTTGAGTATGGAAAGGGCTCACTATTGCTAATTACCTTAAAAAACCTGATACTTAATCTCTCATATGGAAGCCTATAGCTACACTTGAGTTTTACTTTTTCATGCCTTTTTCTTCCTCAGTTCTAGAATGATGGCGATACTACATATTTAACTCAGAAAGCAGTGTTTGAAGAACCTAGACACTTTTGTGAGGAGCAACATATAAAGTTTAGCAAGAAACAGACAGTTTTGTTAAGAAAAAAAGTTTAAATACTTTGCAGTACATGAGTGAATAAGGCAAGGACTCTATATGAACACAAAGCTACCTATTGAATGGCTGCTTTTTCATGGAGTATTTTCCATTTTAAGTATTGCTTGAAATAGTAACCTTCTAAAGTGATGTTTATAATATCAGTATGCATATAGGAGTGAATTCAGCTTGCAGAGGCTAATAACTTCTGTTAATTTTGAGGTTTTGACTTGGCAATCTTAACGTTCTAAACGTTACAGTAGTACTAAGTGTAGTATTAGTAGAATACTAATGAATACCAACTGAACAATATGCTAAACAGCATTTATGTAGTACTGTGAACAACAGTCTGTCATAGGCAGGCTTGTGTAAAGTCTGTGTACATTGTTTCTTACTTGCCAGTGTCTTGTTTGCTTCTCATCTGTGGTAAGTATTATCTGTGTTGTAAAGGGAAGAAGCTGAGACACAGCAAGGTAGGTAGCTATGTACCAAACATTTTAGTCATATTACTAAGCAGTTCTTTCTATAAGATGGGTGCATTACTTACTTGTAGAAGTAATTGATCAAAACCACAAGGAAGGAGTTGCAGAATATAACTAACACCTTGCAGATAATCCTAGAGAACAGGATTTGTGCCTGATTTGGAACAAAAATAATAACAGATGTGTATACAGTTTTGGAAAATACCTTTAAGATGGATGAGTTTTCAGGTCCAGTGAAATCAAATACCTATGCAACTAATTAACAACTGTTCCTAGAAGTTTTTCATTGGTGCAATTTATATGCTCATCAATTCCATTGTCACCACTTCAACTTTTGTGGTAGTTTGTTTGCAATAATACAGTAAGTAAACCACTGTGATAGAACAGGCTTGAAAAAAGAAAGGGTTGTGTGTTTGTGTGAACAGTAATTCTGCAAGAACTGAGTGTGTAGTTGGTTTAGCAATGAAGTAATGTGCTTGAGTCACCAACAGCAGGCAATTTGAAGACAAAAGATTTGAGAGGCATTAAGCTAAATATATATACTAAAGCTGTAAAAAGTTGTAGCCTTCATAACAACAGAACTTATGAAGGAACACATACAAATATATACATTAGAACATCAACAATCGTGAATTGATGCTTTCTTGCTGGAAGGATGCCAAGAAATGCGATCCAGCAATGCCTTCATACAGTATTGACTTCACAATATCTTTAATTTTATTTGCACATTTGAAAATACAAAAAATATTAATGAAACAGAGTAAAGCTGAGGAAAAGGACAACACATGTCCATTAATCTAAAACATTCAGACAGGTTTATTGCTACTAATCATGTGAAGTACAGTCCTTCTGTTTTCAGCTTGTACACAGCGGTACATTAGGTCGAGTTGCTTTAACTTCTGGGACATGCACTTCACAAAGAAATTGCTGAGTGCAGTGATCAGTGGTAAACATAACAAATGGAAAGAGTGGATCACTGGGTATTCTCAGTTTTAACGTTAAAATGTCCTACAGGAAATCTGTCTTTAAATAGCAGTTAAAGGACCAGGCTGTGGTATGCAGTTGATCTTCACGTGACTTTGAGTACTTGTGTTGTCACAGATGGAAATCACAGACGGAAATCACAGATGAGAGTATATCTGCTTTGGCTTCTTGTGTTAAATATGAGTTCTTTTCTGATAAAAGTGACATGGGGTTGAACTTTATGAGCTGCATTTCTTACTACTCAGTAGGTGCTCTTAAAAGAGTATTTTCCATAATTTTGGATTTTCCTCTTTTAATACCTGGTCCACATGTTCTGGGATGTTGAATAATTTAAAAAGTCTTCACTTTAGTAGTTTGGTTTAATTAAGAAACTCTTACAATGTGTTTCAGTTTTGTTGAGTCTTTTGTGTTGTTTTGGCTGTCAATTAGAACCAGGGATGTGCGCTGATGATTCTCTACTATTTCAGCAACGCTGTCAAAGCGCTGGATAGAGAAAACAAAAATTAATTAGTACTGGGTTCCTTTAATGCTCTAATGTTGACAGTAATAACAGCATCATTTTTTTCTCTTTGCTTCTCCCATCATTGAAGAGAGTGGAGCTACTACTGTTACCAAGTGAGATGCTCTGCCTTTTAGTAAGCAGTGATCCTGCTCTTAGTCCTGATTTTAATCACGAACAGATTCAATTTGGACAATGGAAAGTACTATGGCCACTAGCTGTCTCATCTCATGCTCCTTTCCATGTGTGATTGCTGCCTGCATAAACTGAACCACAGAAGTTGTTACATGGCATATTAAACTGACACCGTGTTCAGTTTACCTTAATATATACCAGACTGCAGACTGTGGCAGCTTGGAAGCTGCTTCATTTGTGGTTCAGCCACCTCAGAGGGAAAGCGATCTTCAGAAGTAACATGGTACAGACAGCCATCAAGGAGAACTGTTCTAGTTATGCAATTTTTATGTTTGTCACTGTAAATTAATATCCAGAATCTGCTAGGTCTATTGCTTTTCCTTTTGGTTATTGGCCAAATACAGATTTGGAACTACCTCTCTCTTTTCCTTGTGAGGTCACTTCTGACCCTTTGTTGAAGGCCAGATATGCTCCAGGCTATTATTTATTCTGTAACCTCAAAATTCTTGCCTGGGAGGCAGATAATTAGGCTAAGGCAAGCGTATCCCTGAAAAGCCTACTCTGCAGTGATAGCAAACAGTTGTTATCAGTACTTGGGTTCCAAGTTTCTGTTTTGCTGTCAGAGTAATTATCTATGTTGTATAATAGCCAATTGGTCACTCTCATTTTTGCCAGAAGGTTTTCCTTTTTTTTTTTTTTTTTGTTGTTGGTTTTTTTTGAGCATGGCTGTTCTTTATGATTTTCCAAGAAACTTAACGAGAGTCTTAGGTAGAAGGTGAACAGAAGACTGTAAACAACTGGAGAATTTATCTAGAAGCTGCAGCTCTGATCCTGATAACTTTTGAAAGCAGTTATATGAGTATGTTTTAAACTGTATCTATGGTTTTAATTACTCAACAGTATGCAAGAGCTGGTGTTACATTGGTTTCTCTAACTTGATAGATCATTCATTATACAGGGTACACTTTTATCTTGATACAGAAAGAATAACTGGTCATAGTGCAATATATCTTAATCCTTGCTTATTACAGGTATATAACTGAAAACTGTTAGGAAAAAACCTCCCACACAATCTCACCTCTTCACCACTTTTTTCTCTGCCCAGTGCATATTGTCGTGTTGATTCAATAAATCGTATAGGAATGTTGTACACTCTTCTGTTGTAAAACACAACCAGTGTGTATGGTTGCCGTGAATCCTGTCCAGAACTCTTTCTTACTAGAAAAGATCCATCCTAAACAGAGAAAAGTAGTAAGTGTATTCAGCTTATTTTTTCCAACAACTTAGTTTGTATTTAGCTTAATATGTTCATCTATATTAGCATTAAACCCTTTTCTCCCTTTAGAAAAACTGTACAGCAGGAGATGAGAAGTAGCATGCATTCCTGCTGTCTTACAGTAGCTTACAAAGGTGTCATTTAAGAGTCACCTTTACTGCTGCCTGTTCTCTCTCAATCAGCAAAAACAAAGAAGGAAAGAAGAAACACACAGTGGCAGCGGTCTGTTGGGGTCCACAGATTATTAGTAAATGAAGTTACTATCAGTGGCAGTAGGTAGGCGAGAAAGCAGTGAGAGGTGAAGATACTGTTTCTCCAGAGCTGTAAAAAGCACTCTGATAAAGATGAGCACCTACAGCTACCGATACTGTAGCCCAGTGCTCGCTAGCTAGCAGCGGCCTATGCTGGTGATAACCCCAATGCTCTGCTCCTTTATCGAGCTTTGTGGAGTTGGGCAAGACTGGAAATGCACCTGACGCTGAGAATGCAACTCTACACGTTACTGTTCCTTTCTGTTGAAACTAGCTTTTGTACACAGAATAGTTGAGAGAACTCAAATTCTCCAAATATCTAAATGCATAGTGTTGCTATTTCAAATTGCATAGCAGCATCAGCCTTTCCCAATAGTAGCTGTTTTTACGTGTGCCATTGGACAGTGTGGAGGTTGTTTAAAAGTCACGGGGCTTTGCCCTCCATTTTCACGGATGCACATGGGCTATAAAATCTTCCTCAGCTCTAGTCCATAATAGCTTTCTCTGCAGTGCATCAGTCAGTTACACTAATGCAATTTTGTCTTGAGATGGAAAGTATAGTTAAATAGTTCCACCACAATAATTTCATGTCTGACAGTATTTGCATGGCACAGTATTCTGACCTGTTCAGAATACAACCAATGTTCTTAGAATATTTCTGGTTATCTTTTGATTTTTTTTTTTATTTGACATTTTTTCATAAAATAGACATTCTTTAAAAGCGACCTACCTTGCTTGATCGGTACAATGCATCTTCTGCCGTTTTCCTATCACAGGTAGCAGCATACCATGCTTTACTATGAACACCAGCATCCTAAAAAGAGAGAAACAGTGTTTCACTTGTAAAATAATAATTATAATAATAAAGAATATGGCCTGTAGGGGAGTTACTACTAAATGACAGGTGTGAAGAACTCAAATGCAGAACACTTCAGAAAACAGAATTTAAGAAATTCTTTGTCAGGAGCTCACCATTTTTGTTGGATAGAGGACAAAGAAAAACTAGTGCGTCAAAACAGTGGTAACTGATGGGTGACAGAAGGCTGATATATAACAGAAGAGAAAGATACCCTGAGGAAAGTAGTCAGGTTCAACTGGAGGATAGTTTGGTATTTTTAAAGCAGGAAGCTATTATAGTAAAATTTAAAAGAGGGTATCTAGGAAGTGTTGAGGAATAAATTGACCATTAACAATTTAAATGCTGCTCAGCTGTGGCCTAGCCAATGAAATGTCCAGATTTGGTAGGCATCCAAGCTTTGGGAATGAAGTTTCCCATACACTTAGTGCTATTTGTAAACATGATCACGATTGCCTCTATCTGGATAGCATAGAGGTTGGGTAAGTGTATCTTTTGCTCTTTTTGTTGTTATTAAATAAGGACAAATGGATGGAGTCCTACAAAACAGAGGAATAATTAAGGTCTTTACTAATACAGCAGTTCAGTTCCCAGTGCTTTCACCTGAGACATGACATATGGATTCAGTTGCGGTTCTCTGTTGGATTGAGTCCAACATTTAGAATAGTGCTCTTATCTGAAAGGCATAAAACCACGTTTACTGTGGAGAAGGATTACATCTGTGACAGAATACAAGAGTGGCTTCCATTTTATTACATATCTCTTGGGTGCCTCATTTCTGTATTTTACCGCCTGTGAAGACCTCACCCAGATTATCCTTCTCTCTGTTCTGTTAAATGCTTGGCAGTGTTTTGTACAGTAAATTAACTTAACCTCTTCTTCCAGGGGAAAACATGGGACAAAGGACTTCATGGATGGGGGCCACAGGTGCAGACCTGAATATACAAGGTAGAAAGATTGGCACCCTAAAGATAGGTGGATTATGTTTTGGAAGATAGAAGCTCTCATAGCAACAGAAGTGCAAAGATAAAAGGACGGGAGGAGGTGATGGTAGTTGGGAGTGAGTGGTATGAGATTATAATTGGAATAAGAGAAGCGGTGTGGTAGAAAACTGGATAGTAAGATGATGCAGGATTGAGTGTAAATTTGGGAACAGGAGTGGGGTTTAGAGGAAATGTAATGTATAGGAGATTTTAGAAAAGTATGAAAAGAAATTATGCTCAAGGGAAGGACAGGATGGGGGATCAGAAGCAACATGAGACCTATGCAATTATTAGACTTAAAAAGCTAGAAGATTTAACTAGGGAAGCTATAAAACCAGGAATCATTAAAAGTGAGCTCTTCCTGAGGAGGCTGATGCAAAAGCTAACTCAAGTGAGTGAAGAGGCTATGGAAATAGTGCTGAGAGTATTTCCTAATGAATACTTCTGGGTATTAAGCTTCCTGTTCATTTGAACAGTTTTGCTCCAACTTTAAAGAAAAAGGTTAATGATAAAATTCATTTTCACACAAGCTTTGTCACCTTGGTACAAAACAGATTTAAGATTAAGTTGTACATTATGGCTGAGCTGGTTTAGCTGGCTCATTGCTGCCAAAAAGGGAATGTCTTGGCTTTTCCCTTGTGCTCATTTTGTTGCTCATCTGATCCCACAGTAAGATAATTCACTTTGGTAACCTCATAGAAAAAAACCAAACAACCTTTTCTGTTTTGTCATGATGTTTTATATTTTACTACCAGGTTGGTTTTCTGTCAGTTTAATGAGTTGGCTCAGCCCACTGCAGGGTCAGAGGAACACCAGAGAAGACTGTGTCTGGGAAGTGAGTTGACAGTGAGGAGAGAGCAGAGGTTTCATTTTGGGGGCATTGCACTAAATTCTCAGATTGGCTCAAACCATAACATATAAATAACTCCAAAATTCTTCCATGTATTTCTCTAGTCACACTATTCATTGGAAGAAGATAGGATGAGAGAAATTGCAAGTATGCAAGGTACTTAGAGAATGAGTCTGGTAAACCAAACTTTGTTTAACAGAACAAGGAATCAACTGCCCTCGGACCTTTCTTCTAGCACTATCTGTAGCCTGTAATCTGGAAGCAGAGAGCTGCTGCTCGAGTTTGTATGGGAACCAAACAAATAATGAACCTTATGGGCACGAATCACGTCTGTGAGCACCTGTATTGTACAGGATGCTACAGCAAATGATACCACTGTACATTGGTGGGAAAAAAATCCATTAACTAACAGTAGGTTTTTTTTTTTTTAAAAGAAAACAATAAATGCAAAATGGTTGTTTTATTAAGCTCTGGTTTTGCCTATGGCTATTACATAAAAGCTGCAAATATAATTATTACAAGCTGTTTATTTAGTGTCTGCTGGATTGTTTTATTTGAAAGCAATTTTAATAAAAATATCCAGTATGACATACTGTTAGAATTTTTCCAGAACTTCAAGTCCCTTGTATTCCTCACTGTTACATTATCTTTGTCATGTCAGGCTTTAGAACATTTAATGTTATTGGCTCTGCATAATAGAGCCTTTTTTTTTTTTTTTTGCACTCAACAGAACTATTTTTACCTTGTTTGTGACTACTAGGCTAATAAGAATGGCTTCCTGCATTTTGTAGTCTGCCTTCATCCGAAATGAGAGTAAGGGCAATAGTACTGAAATGAAAATAACTTTGTTTGTTTAGATTATTCAAAGCTTAATGTTGCAAAGAAACACAGGAAAAAAAATTAGTCATAAACCTGACAGCATTAATTGTAGCGAGAAGAGGTCTGTTAAAGGAACATAAAGGAGCAGGTCTTGGGAGAAACTAAAACATGGAGGGGAGGTATCACAGCGTCCTCCGAGAAGGGCAGCAGTGACTTTCTTCTCTGTTCTTAACACTTTTCTGACACCCCAAACTGCAATAAGGCAATGCTCAAAAAGGATTCTACCCTCTGCATCCTGTTGTGTTGGGCCAGTTAGGAGAGCATCCCTGTTTCCTCCTACAAATTTCTGGCACGTCACATCACTGCACGCTAATGCTAATAGCTGCAGATGGCTTCATTGTCTCCGCTTAGTGCGCATTTTTTTTTTTTTTCAGGACACAGTATGTACACCTATAAGTTATTAAACTCTTCATAGCCATCTATATCAAAGGCTAGACACAGATTTCCTTGTTTCAAATGACGTTAAAGTAGTATGAACTGGGGAGTCAGGAAAACCTAAAACTAAGAAGCTTTTTCTGGTTTTGTTTAAAGTGACTGGTAGAATACCAAGGTTTGAGATAACGCTATTTACATATTTTTCTACAGTTCGTTAAAGCTTTCCTATGCTATATGTTCTAAGCATTTTTTTTTTTTATGAAAGCTAACATTCAGATTATTTGTGCTACAGAAAATCTTCACTGCAAAAGGGGACACGGATGCCCTCCACAAAAAGGAGTATGATTTTCATTTAGAAAGGTTGTAGGAGCAGAAATACTACTTTAAAGTAAAGGATAAGAATATTTCCGTAATGTGAATTTAGCTAGTGTTATACCTGGTCTGCAGTACTTGAAATAGATGAAATACTGCTGTGGGAAGTACCCAGAGAACGGTTTGCAGCTTCTGGCACTTCTAGAAAAGAGAAAGAACAATATGTATGAGTTTTTAAAGTATGTTTGTTATACTGTAAGAAATTGATTTGTTACAAGGTCTTTGGAAGTTCTGAAAACATTTGACCTTTGGTATCACTCAGGAAAGCCATCTACTGCAAATGGATGGGCTTTATATAAGTGCTTGGGACATTTGCCTGCTCAAAAGGAGCCTTGCTTATAAAGAGAGAAACAGTTTGGTTAATACCCAGAGCTAGACTTAAAATGCAAGAAACCCTCACCCCCCACCACCGAAGTGAATCAATGTAGCAATAAAGAAAATGCAGGAACACAATGCAAAAAGCACTCAGTCCAGGGTGAGTAGTCATCATATAGGTGAGGGAGTCAGGAAAACATATGCATCTCAGAGAATTTTTCACTAATTTAGTCTAACTAGTTTGTATATGTGTGCAAGAAGTCTAGAAGCAGAACTAGTAGGAAAAATTATGAATCTTAATTATAATTGTAATAACAAAGTATAGTAGAAAATAGCTATTAGGGCTGAAATACAGATGTTGAAGAGTTTAAGAAATTAGAACGGAAATGGTTGAGTATTGTTGCATAGTAATGATATCATAGAAATATGAGAAGTAAGTAGATAATTGTTTTCTGGTAAAACAGAATCTTGGTCAAAGATAGTATAAGTGTCTGCTATAGATACTTGTGATCAAAGTTGGGTACAGATCAATCTCATTAGTCTAGAGAACATGATTGTAGAAAGTTGAGTGTTACTTATATTCTGTTATTATGGGAGGTTTTATTTCCTGTTTGGGTTATTTACTGGGGGGGGGGGGCACTTGTCTACTCCTGGACATGACACTTTACATACTGCTTTATCAAATCTTCACTAATAGAATTCTGCTTCAGATTTTTGTTTCAGAAAGCAGTAAGAATGTTACAGAGGAGGTCATACAGTGAATCAGAATTAAAAAGTTCAGTTGGACTGGAGAACTCAAAGACACCTTTGTGAAGTAGGTTTAGAACTTCTTTTGTAGTAAAGATGCAACTGTCTGGAAGCTGCATTCCAAGTACAGCGGAGACATTTTAAGGAGCAGTTCCAGCTCTCAATGAATGAATAGTCACCTGAAAAATGCTATTCAATATTAAGAATTTTGGTTTTTCTGGCAAATTTTGACCAACCAGCTGCAAAAGCTACAGCTGAAAAGTATGTTGTATGAATAAAATAAGAATTGCCAGAAGACAGGCTGAATTAGACTTTACAAAAATAAATGAAAATAAGTAATAAGATATTCCTTAGCTGTGTAAAAAGGAAAGAGAAATGGGGCTGTCTGCAGTAAGAATTTTAATGATTTTAAAGATAACCTAGGTACTAAACCAATATTACTTCTGGTACAGAAATGGAGGCGAGGGGAAGTGGGGGGCGGGAGGTGGGCAGTGTGGGGAGATGAAAAAGATGTGGACAGGCTGGAGAGGATCCAGAGAAGGGCCACAAAGATGATCAAAGGACTGAGAAGCCTGCCTTATGAGGAGAGGCTGAGAGAACTGAGTTTTTTTTAGCCTCAAGAAAAGGTGGCTTAGGGGAAACCTTATCACTATATTCCAGTATTTAAAGGACGATGGAGACTTTTTTACAAGGAGTCTCATAGAAAAGATGAGAGGTAATAGGTACAAATTACACCTGGGGAGATTTCAATTGAGCACAAGAGGAAATTTTTTCACAATGAGAACAATCAGCCACTGGAACAATCTCCCCAGAGAGGCGGTGGATTCCCCAACATTGGACGCTTTTAAGATTCAGCTGGACAGAGTGCTGGGCCATCTTGCCTAGACCATGCTTTTGCCAAGAAAGGTTGGACCAGATCATCCTTGAAGTCCCTTCCAACCTGGTATTCTATCATTCTATCAATTGAACTGGTGGGCCCAAATGATCTTTATCCCCAAAATTTTAAAAACTGATGCATGAAAATTATAGGGCTGGTAACAGTTACTTTAAATACATTTCAAGTCAGGGTGGTACTGTATGATGAAAGTATACCAAACATAATTGCTATACGTAAAGTGGAAAAAGTGACCTGAGCAACTACAGGCCTTTTTGTCTGACTCCACAGAACACAAGGCCCTACGAGAGAATTCGAAGGAAAGAACATTAAGATTTAGAGGTAGAAGTACAACTAGCAGGAGAAAAATCTGAAATTTACTCAAGTAGATAAAATGTTATAGCTCTGTCATAAAATAACAGTTCTACAAGGAGGAAATATGGTACTGTACTTACTCTGGAGTTCAGTAGAGCATTTGATAATGTGCCATATGGGAAATTATTACTTTTTATGAAGAATATGGAAGTTGACACTAGGCTTCTATGGTGACAAGGAAGAGCTGGCAGGTTATGCTGAAGGGACATGAGTGACTGGGACCAATTGTATCTGTGATTAAGTTGTTATTGGACCTGGCACAGAGTAAGAGTGCATTAAAGATAGTTTACTAATCAGAGCATCATTTAGCACCAGATGGCCTCAAAGAATAGTTACACTTCAGGGATTAGTAAGAATTTATGCTACAAGTTGAAGCACATCAGTTGTGCAACAGGAGCAGACAAACTTGAGGGCATCAGTCCATTGCATGAATAGGAACCATTATTATACTTCCACAACACAGGAAATGTATGTTGCAACATACATCAAGCAACCATTTCCAGGAAACAGAGGGAAGTACTAATAACAGCATATAAGCTGAACCTACAACACATGCAGATTTTTAGGTGCAATTCTCATAATCCATTTACAGAGTGAAAGATATGTTTAGACTGAAGTATGTGCAGAAAAGGGCTTGCAGGAAGGTCAGACAAGTGTCTGATAACAAGAGACTAGAAAAATGTTAGATCTAATTTACACTTCTGTGCAAAGAGAGTTCATATACATATTACCTAATTTGTTTTTAGCTGTGATCTGAAACAAAGTCCCTCTTTGAAAATATTAATTGCAGAAGAGCTTTAGTACTTGCCATTATAAAAATACCTTCTTTTTTTACCCTTGTAGAGAAAGAATAAGTTGCTGGATGCAATAATAATCTGTCGGGCTTCTAGGCAACAGAATCCTGGAACAGCCTAGAAATGTCGTATTTAGGGTTCTTCTATGGCAAGGAAGATTGATGGAGTCTTTACTATTATGTAGACTGACCCAAACTACCTTTGGTAGAAATTTCCAGGCGTCACAAATGGGAATGAAGCACCCAGTTTCCATTGATTTATACAATAACGCTGACTGGTTGAGCTAAGCCCCTGGATACTTGATCTCATCTTCATATGCATTACAGAGACAAATTTTAATTCCAAACTAATGAATACGCATGGCATCTTGAAATAATCTTAATTCAAAGATTAATTTGAAATTACAAGTTAATAACATTTTAATTCAAAATCTGAATTATACTTACTTGGCAGGATTGAGGACTTTTGAAGCAAAGGTCTGAAATAAAGAAAGAGATTACAGAAAGGTCTGAGGAGATCTACCCACTTCTGAAGATATTAAAATTGTGTATTTGGAGCATGCAGTGGTAGAACCTGTTCCATCTCACCCATTTGTCCATTGAGAAATAAGGGCCAGATACAGGTATTTAAAGAATTCATATCCCACTAGTACTGACAATTAGGAATTTAAACATCACCTAATTAGAGGTTATATCCTCTCATGCTTTTTGGTGGTGGTTACAGTATTTGGATGCATTTGCCATGTTTTATTTTTTGCTACTGTGAGGCATCAAGAAACATGACTTTAAAACAGCAACAGAAGGCTACAGAGAAAACAGTGCTCCCCTTTGAACTTCTCACAGCTGTATTCAGGCCACGGAGAAGGTGCACTGAAATATTCAAAAGATGATAAAACGGGATTTTACTTTTGGGTGCTACTTGGAGGAGGTGGAAGTGGAAACTCTTGGCCGGAACCTCGTCGTCGTTCTGCTGCTATAGGTTTTTCTGTAGTTTGGGAAAACAAATTGTAGAGTCAAGATTTCTTCAGAAATATATTGTCCTAGATAAGAGAATCCCCGTAGCTGAAGAAGGGTTTCTTTTATTATTATAACTTTTGGGGTTTTTCGTTACGTGGCAGCTTGCCATCCTGCTGCTTTCTTTATTGCCAAGTGGCATACCACCAAATTTCTAGGCAAATAGCTGCACCGTGAACGCCTGCAGGAGCTCAGCTCCGAGAGGCGAGCTGTGTGATACGAGGGAGGATGCTGGGGCAAGCTGCCTATAAGAGCTCAGCTGGAAGAGGTGCGGCTGGCTGGCTGCATCTTACCCTTGTGTTAGACACCAGCTCCTGCTGAGTTTTTGCCTGGAGGAGCTGCTGCCTTGCACAGAGGCGAGACACATTTTCTGCCTGTGCGAGGAACTGGCTCTTGCCAGGAGTCGCCTCTGTGTGAGGTGCTTCTTACTGAGTTCAGAATGATGCACTCATGCTTCGCCTCCCTTCCCCCTTCTCCTCTTTGAGGACTATATGGCGCATTGCTGGTCCATTATGTTGTATGTTACCCTGCCAGTAACCTCAACAGTTTTACTGTGACTGCTTTTAGAGAACAATGATATTCAGTGCCACTAAGGCTGGTCAGATCCAGTTCAGAACTGCTAAAACCAAAGGCCCCTCAAAAACCTAGAATAAATTGAATGTGGTGTTGTTTGTTTCATGGTTTTAATAAAAAGAAAATTAAGTTCTGATAAATGTCAACTTTTTCACAGTAGTGGAGATAATTTACCTTCATTTAGAGTTAAGGTCTCTCTGGAAGGTAAGCATGGTTTCTGCAACAAAACAGAAGGAAACCAAATATTAAATGGCATGCCACTTGTACAGCAAATGTTTATCTTTTTATGTTTTTTTGTGAACTAGTTTACATTTAGAATTTACAATATCGTGGAGGGATTTGGAGGTAGGGACATGACCATTCTGTGAAGAGCCTCTACTTGTATGTCCTTGAAGCTTGGGTTTTTGCAAAGTGGATTTGGAAAGAATCTCAGTTTGTGTGTATAAATAGATGGACAAATGAGAGATGTGTGCTGCTTTTTCTTAACTCTCATCAGTAAGTTTATGGTGTAACAAATAGTTTGTTCATATCTCAGTTCAAAAAATGAAGAGTCCATCCCAAGTACTTGTGAATCAAAATTTTCTCTTTTTTTTTAATTTTTCATCCTTGTCAAGCTATGTTCACAAATGTCTGAACATGTTTCTTTTTACTGAAAGTTAAACTATCAGTTTAGCTCACAGTAAAACCTTGCTCAACCTTCCAGTTTCAATTTTTTTTTGTTGTTTTGAAACAGTGATAATAAACTGTCAGTCTCAAAACATTTTTCAAATTCAATTCTTTGAAAATTTCAACCAGTTCTCTCACAAGAGGTTTTAGGATATTTTTCTAATGATGAAATATTTACTGGAAAACCTCTGACAAATTCTGGGAAAGTCTCGCATCTTTCTTGAGCTAGCACTCTTACAATAAATCCATGTTTTCCATATGCAGCCCTGTATAAGGGAATACTGAACTATTTCCCATTTATTCCTCATTTTATTCAGTGCTTGCCCTGTGTTTATTTTACATCCTAGAGTACTGAATCCAAACATCCCTTTACTCAAAATATTTTTCTACTTGAGCTTTGTTGCTGCTGCTTAGTTCATGTAACTACACCCAAATATTTCCTTTCTTTATAATTCTTTCCACTATTCTTTTTATGCATTTATGTCGTATCCAAACTCATGCTAAGTTTTACAATACATTAAAAATCACCTGTAAAAGTATTGTTTGATTATGCAATTACAAGTCAACTTACTGGTGAATTTACTGCATTAGAAGTTTTCTTTCTGCAGATTGGAGGAAAAAGGAGAGGGGGGAAAAAGAAAAAAAAAAAAAAAAGAAAAATAGTATGATTACTTAGTAGATACATGACTTCATTTAGCCACTAAGCATCAGGTTCATTGATTCCCAAGATATTTTGGCCAAGATAGTATGCATCTCTACTGGATAGCTGTAGCAGCTGCGAGGGAAAGCATCAGATGTAACATGGGTACTCAGGAAAGGAACTTGAGATATGCAAGGAAGCTACACACTGTCCAGTGCTTAATTAAAAGGATGACTTGGCTGAAGAGTTAAAATGAAAAACACAACTTTCTGCATTTATAGACATGCACATGCTATTGCTGCAGTATGTGACTAAATTAAGCATGCCAGCAGCATCTGCCATCAGTGGCAGGCAGCGAAGTGCAGCGACACTAGCATGCAAGCAGTATTCCTCCAGAAAAAACAGAATAGCTTGCTTTTACCTACTCAGGATATCTTTAACAACTCAAATAAAAATTACTCCTGAATTCTGATTGCCATAAGCAAGGACAGAAATTAGCTCCTAATCTATCTAGTAATTAACCTCATCCCTATCAAAGAAGTAGTTTTATTATTCCTTACTCACAGGCCCCTTGGTAACGGAGACGGAGCTGCTCCAGTAGGAAATCTGGATTCTTGTGTGTTATTGAAGCTATGATCTAGTGATGCAAGTGACATATTTAGTATGCAATATTAACTGTATCTGAACAGAGGGTCTTCCTCACTGCCACTGCAGTGTTAAGATAACAGAAGTAAAAATATCCATTGCTTTAATCTTTGTCTTGACTGTTTTCACTCTGATTATACTAGAAAACAGTTCAGTACCATTTCTTGCTTATTGCTGACCAAGATAAAATTTACACTGATACTCTATTACATGCTATATTAAGGTCACCAGTGACATTGACAACAAATTCCACTCATATTGTCACATTTTCAGTATAGAATACTTACTTTCATCATTACTGTTTGTTTCATGGTCCTGTAATGAAAAAGTGTTAGATTTGATGAGAAGTAATTAAAAAAGGAATTATTAACTGAGAAGTGCATAAACAAACTGGTCATGGTAATCTGTAGTAATATTTAAAGATATATTTGTACAAAATGCATATAATATTGAAGATACTTCTCATTAGCTTTTATTACTGCATTTGAAATATTTCAAACATCAATTTAATTTTGAACATTCTAATACCCTTGGGATTGCTTGTAGTATTGAGAAAATTTGCCCTGAATTTTGCAGCAAGACCTTTTGGTTCATGTTTAATTTCTGAGCTGGAAAGCAGAAATCTTGCAGCAGATTTGAATATATTAAGAACACATTTTCCACTGAACAAAGGACACTGAATGCATTGTCTTTCCCAGCTTCTTTTGGAGATGCTTGCTTTTGGCTCCCACTTCTTGTCTATTAGGAAATCAGACTTCCATATGACAAGTACCTTTCAAAGAGGCACCAATTATTAATTTGTCTGTCTCCACCCACCAGTGGAGTTAAAAGTGAATGACTTTTCATTAGTCTTGCTTACAAATGCATCCATTCTCTGGTTGGAGAGGTGTAATCCATTATCTGACAGTTGAGGGAGTGAGATGTGGAGAAATTTTTCTCCCAGTCAGCCCAGGTCTTTGAGAGGAACAAGGGTTACAGTTCTGTTAACATGATTGGTACTGGTTAGTGTTGAGAATGGTTTGAATGGGAGCAGTTAAGAGATGTTTCAGTTATTGTTTTGTCAGTGTGCATAGTCAGGGATGGAAAGGCACAGCACTGGACAAACATCATGCTCATGGACCACGTTTTACTTTAAAACTGTAAGGGCTGGCCACTTATACAACAAGCAGAGACCCAAAAATTTGTACTACGCTGGATAATTCTTTCATAGGCTGACTCTTGGGCCAAACTGGGTAAGTGCAAGTACCCAGGAGCTGAAGACACTCATTGTACAGATGAATGTTTGTTTGGGAACCCCATCCTTGGTGCTGTAACTAGGCTCAGTGTGTGGCCCAACAAAATGGTAGTCTCTTGATTCTCTGCAAAGTTAGGATGATAGCCATCTTAGATGTAAGCTCTGAGAACTAGAGAGGTTTCAGCTACAACGTGCCACTTGAGTATGTTCTGAAGCAGCAGTATTCCAGTTAGTGCTGATCAGAGTGGAATTTCTATCCAACATTCTCCGCTCAGAAGGATTTTTTTTTTTTTTTTCAAATCTTAAATTGGTAAGAAAAGCTGAGAAATCAAACCATTTCATAAAAGAGAAATCCTGGACTTGGCACCACTAAGGAATTGATCAGCATCTTACAGGATACAGATCTAAATTGGAAGGCGGCTGTGATGGAAGGGAAACTGAAATGCTGGTGCTATTGTATGTAGAGCTGTGCAAAGCCTCCCCAGAGAAATACTTGGTATACCTAGAAATTTAAAGATTGAAAGTAGGACTACAAGATGTTCTTATACCACTTACATTATGTTACCATAGCATTAGATGACTCCAAATTCCTAACTTTAAGTGTCTAATTTCTTTATGTATGGTAGACTGATTATTTTTTAAGGACTATTCAGAATACTGGACTGGGACAGAATTTGATGCACATAGCTTTTGGCACAGAGGCTGGCGCAGTTACTGTCACCCTGTTTCTTGGTAGTTTGCACACTCTTGTGCTTGCACAACTGTTAGTAGAGCTATGGTGCAGAACAATTTATGGAACCAATCTGGTTGAAAAAGAACCTTTTATGCTTTTGCCCATTTGCTGCAGTTAGACAAGTTTCCAAGTAGTTTGCTTCAGAAAACCTTAAACACAGCCTTAGGAACCCAAAGCTTGTAATTACTCCATCACAGACTGCATTTTCTAGTGATACTGGTTACTCAGACTACTCAGTGTGACATTTTAGAAGGATTCCATTTTTAGAAAGTATTAATCATTCACCATCTGAAAGGACTGAGCCTCAAGGAGGGTGCTTCAGATCGGGCAAAATCACCCATTGCTACTGAAAGTAAAGTTCCTGCAGTTCAACTGGTATTTTTTTAGTACAATAAACTATTTTTGTGGACTGAGATATATATTCTTTAAAACATTTGGAGTTTTACTTGGATCAATACAGATGTCCAATGTACCTCTTTTGGACAAAAGATTAATAGCCACAATTACAATATTAGATCAATGTGGCATTCAGCGTTATCTGTTTCAGTTATTTAATCCAGATAGTAAAAAGCATCCATCTATCTCTATGTATGTATATAAAACACAGAACAGCCCAAGTTTAGCACATTCTTTTATAGTGGCACATTAATTACTCACTGCTTTTAGTTGAAGACGATTTCTGGGAAGAGGCAAAATATTTCTGGAAAATACACACAATAAGCTAAGATAAGTAGGATTTAGTTATTTAATTGCTCAGATATGCGTTTCAAGATCTAGAGAAGAGGAGGTCTGCAGTAAATGGATTTAATTGCAGCTATGCACCGCTGCAGAGGTTGTGGTGATGCTATGCCCTTACTGTGGAACTATTCTAGAAGTTCTTCTGTCCTGGACCTCGGGTCCACTGTGACTGTGCAAAGGACCTCACAAAACACTGTAACACACACACACAGACAATATTATGGATGCCACCTGCTCTTCCTGGGGCATATGGCCTATTCTGTGGAGCAACGCCCTAGAGATGAGACAGTGGTTATGAAGCAACTCGTACACTTCTAGGGACACAGGAGTGAAATAGGCTGCATATGCAAGTTTCCTTTGCCTCTTTTCCTCCAGACTTGGAACATAAATCATAGATTTACTGTCTCCAGCTTCTTTACAAGCAATCCTGTACCCCACCCCCTGCAAAAATATCTCATTTGCAAGGGTGGAGAGATGGGTAGCAGGACTTTTAAACCAGCTTGCAGAGATGTTTTACCCCTGCACTGGGTCCCTAAAGGGATATTCAAGAAAATAGTACCCATTTGGCAAACTGGCTTGAATACAGAAGTTCACATGGAAATGAGAACTTTCATTCTTAACTGGTCCCCACATCCCTAGCTATTTGTGTGTCTTGACAATTGTTTATTGTCTCAAGGCTACACAATAGAAAGGGAAAATTTTGTCTCTGCTAATATTCCCTATTGATATAAGCTGCTGTTGACTTACCTGGAAGTATCTGGCTTAGGTGACTCTCTGATTACGTTGTGCATGTGGGAGTGCTCCATATTCTGAGCAGGCATAGACGGCAGTGGCTTAGTGAACCTTGTAATAAAATATTAATTAAGAAAGAAAAATAGTATTTAACAACAGTGAATACAAAGGCAAACTCTCTTTCTCCTCCCCTAGCCCCTCAAAATTCTAAAAAGTAACCTTATGAGGTATTTCTTTTTAATATGTGTTATGTTTGGGTTATTGAAATTAACATAGAGATGGATTACAATCTTTGTGTAGATAATCTAAAGAGAGAAAATTACTATATGTATATCTTCTAGAGAGAATTATCAAACATATAGTATCTAGATGAGAAAATTTATTTCCTGACAAGCTTTAAATAATACACAAACATTCATAGCAATGGCTTACCTGGTTACTGGTGGTGGTGATGGTTTTTCCTGTAAGAGAAAATGCACGTAATTGGTCAATTTTTGATTTCATAAAATACATTCATATGATCCTGTTTATGTTATCACAGCAATATCTTATTTTTGCTCTGTAGTATAGATTTCTAGTAGAACTCTGCCTCGTAATCTGCAGTAGGATGGGAGAGGTAAGAAGTCACTACTAGTAAATCTGTGAAGCCCTGAGCACACTGCTTAGGCTGTATGTCACGTCAGTACCAGCAAGTGGGAAGAAAATTACTGTGTCAGAACTGTCATTGCTCCTTTGCTGCAGTTCTGCTTCTGGAAAGCATTTCCTTAGGTTGCCGTGTCCCAGACTGGATCACTATCATACAGTACTGGGAAACTTCAGTCCCTTCCCATTTACTCTGTCCTGCAGACCTTTTAAATTGGTTTGCCAACTTTTCTATGATGGAAGTGTCAGAAAGTTTTAAGTGCAGACAGATTTGTTCCCATGATCTTTTTTTACAATCACGTTTGTGCCCTGCCTGAGGGCAATGCCAGTCAAACTACAGAAAGGCCTTACCTCTTCTTCAGGAACTTCATAGACTTCTGTAGGACAGGAAGGAAAAAATGTGTTCTTTGGTTAGCAAAAATGTACTATGTGTTACCAGAAAAATTAATCACAATTTGTATCAATTGTACTTCTGCCTCTGAAAAAATAACTTGGAGAAGTCACCTAGAACTTAATTCTGCCTCCAAAACCCGGCATTGGTACACTCCTGGTCTTCTAGTGGGAACTTCAGGAAAAGTCGCAGGAAATCTGATAAACCGTCATCGTATTAATGAACCTTCCCCAACTCCACAACTTTTTTTTTTTTTTCCCCTCAAAGCAAGATGAATGTTCTTGCTGTAGTAGCCTGGGACAATTTGCAAAAGATGTGTTATCACACTTGTGGTAGCACTTAGCCTTTCCTTGACTCTCAGAGAGGAAGAGATCAGGTGAATCAAAAATACAAGCTGGCTCATTTGCGTGACCAGTGTCCATCCTTGAGCTCTGTCCCACAGGCATATTTTAATTCACAGATACTAAAAGCCAAAACCACCTGCATCCTTATCTATGTCCAGTCTCTTCAATTAAAATTGAATTATATTTCAACCAATTTCCTGTCAGGCTTCACTGCTTTTACTGCGTGGAAAGATGTCTGAGTTCCCAGCAGGGGGAGATGTTTTATTTTTTTTTAGTAATATCTGTCAGGAGCTGGTTGTTGCTTGACACTGATTTACGGAAAGGCTAAGATTGAAAAGGGCATTTAAAAATGTTGGGAAAATAAGTTACAAAATCTTAAGTAATTCAGAAAAATAGCTTTTGTAGATTATGACTTGAAAGCTAAACACATTGCTAATGAATATGCAAAGACTTTTAAAGAACTGTGATCAGGCTGTAAAGGTTACATTCCAAGCAATTAATGACATGATGGGATGCAAAACAACTCTGAGTTAGCACAGCTAAGAAAGATTAAGCAAGTCTACCTGCACTTACAAAAGCAAATATGGTTATTCTTATTTGCTTCTGCTTTTGATTCTTTTTCCAAATAAATTGCTCTTTATAGAACTTAAATGGGAACACTGTTAACACAGGACAGGCAAAACATCAGCCTATGCAGAAATTCTTTAAGGTTGACTCTCAGTGCGGTTTTAAAGTATTGAGTCTTGATTCACATAGTGAAATAGGAATACTAACATACTGAGTCATGTTGTTTTTGCTGTATTGATCCATTTGTGTTCCTCTGCTAGAGTAAAAGACTAAAAAAATTGTTTTGGGGCAAGTGACTTGTTCTAGTTTCATTCATGCTTAAACCAGATTTACTATTCAAGTTAAGCAAAACAACTGCTACAACACAGAAAAGCCTAAAGGGGAACATATTTTCATTTTACTGCAGTATGTAATATTGTTTGTGTTGTGAATACATCAAGCGTAATTTAATATTCCTCAGTCTCAGATTATTTTATTTAAACAGTGATACAAACTCTACATACCTTGCATATTAGAAGTAACAGGCGGCTTTGGAGAAGTAAGAGGGGCTGACTTTGTCGTCTTCATAAATCTGTTCACAGGAGCTAAAACACATTTTATTCATATACGTATATACCTACGCATGTGTGTATACACACATATAGTTATATATATATACACACTTATGTATTAAAAACTAACAATGTAACATTTATACAATAAGAATAAATATTAAGTACGTTCAAGTGATACCTTTTGTGTGACTTTGAACAAATCAACTGAGGCAGAAAGCAGCTCTCCTTTTAAAAGGGAAACATTATTCAGTGTTTATGCCTCACTGAATAGGTTTGATACTGTCAGTATGTCAGAGAGCAGAACTACATACTCTTCTGTTTACTTTTCACCTTTGGACTGTAATAATTTCACTCTCCAGCTAAATATACTTCAAATAGTGCAGTTAAAAAAAAAAAAATGAATCAAAGTCTGTCTGTATTTACTGAAAATCTAAAAAGGCTTGTTCTCCTGAGGCACTTCAGCAGAGAATTTTAATGCTGTGGCTCCCTTGGATGAGGAGGGAGATCACATACCATGAAAAGCTTCCTGATTGCGCAAGGGCTGGATGTTGAAATAGCTAAGTGAGAGAGGCAGGAATTAAATACGGCTTCCAATAAGTTAAGTTAAATTTAATTTTTCTTGGTCTTTTCATGGGCCAAAGGAGCCAACTGCCTTTTTGCAGGCTGCCTTCTCTTTAATAGCTGCACCTCCACTCTTTGAACCCAAGAAACAGACATTAATTTGATCCATTTTTTCCACTGCTGTTCCTAACAAGGCAATAATTATTAGCTTAAATGACAAACTCACATCTTGTAGGTAGTGACATGCTGCTTTCTGTGGGTTCAATATAGTTATCGTCGTCATTGTCCACTGGCACAATGTAATTATCCTATGAGAAATGCAGGACAAAAATCTACCAGTTAAACCTCCATCATAACAACAAACTCTTGGCATTGAAGCCCTGACAGTAG
Source organism: Chlamydotis macqueenii (assembly GCF_036417535.1). Classification (NCBI taxonomy): domain Eukaryota; kingdom Metazoa; phylum Chordata; class Aves; order Otidiformes; family Otididae; genus Chlamydotis; species Chlamydotis macqueenii. The sequence goes on from NC_141562.1 coordinate 23,175,201, forward strand.
CTTATAATAGTTGCTCTTTCACAGTGATTGCTATTTCAGCCATTTATTATCCTATGTGGATGGGATTCTCCAAGACTGAAAACCCTTTACCAAATTATTCCAGTTCTGGACTGGTGGATAAAAGCCCTCCCTTCCCTTTGGTCCTGGTGTAGCCTTTGAGGTTGCTCTCTCCTCACTGCCTGCAGCTTGTTATGGATGAGTAGAAACTATTCTGTGACCTAAAGAGCGGCCTGAAGTAGGCAGATATCTCCTAGAAATCGGCATGGTACTTGCAGGTCACTGCTTGTGATGTACAAAATAATTTGTACCTTAGAGGCTAATAAGGACATCAGGCCATGGCATTGCTGTGTAGCCTATCTTATGATTGGTGCAGTCATTTAGACTGATGATTGGTCATCAGTCATTTAAACTGTCAAAACAACCATATATATAAACATTACCTCATCATCACTACACTCCTTAGGCTTTGGTGGTACTTTTGGTTTTGCAGCAGGAGATGGCAATGGCAGGGACGGCACGGATGGTTTCTTTGGTTTGGACATTGCTGGACTGGGTGTAGTTGGGAGAGGTTTGTGGATGGGAGGAAGCTGCTGGTGACTGGTGCGATTGTCTTAACATGGAAGAAAACAACAATTTTAGTAAAAATTACACATTAGCCTATGGACTGACTTCTACTACCTGTGCAAACAAGTCTTTACTGTGGCTGCAGCTTAGGTCAAAGGGCAGACCTTAGTGTATACTGGCCTGATGTTGAGACTTGTGTGCGAACTGGTCCAATGGTCATCACTCAAGGTAGCAACCTAGTCTTCTCTATCAGGCTGCAGAGGGTGCTTAGACACTGACTGTTGCATAAGCAACTGTTTAACTCCTTGAGGAAAAGGTGGTGGCTGCGTAGTGTAGTCCATTAGTTACTATGCCCTGTGCCAGTATGAACTTTGGTGATGGGAAGTGAGAAAGAACATATCTGACATAGGAGAAAAACAGCTGTTACAAGACAAAGGGTGGGACTGAAACACAAACTATGCCAGGTCCTCTGGGGTGTTATTTTAAAAAATTCCTCCCCTTTTCAAAGAACAAGGAGGTGAAGTGCTAACAAACTTCCATGAGTACATATGTGGCATTTTAGCACTTTCATGATTATTCTACAACCATTAACAGTCTGAAAGCGGGCATCATGCCAATGTTTCTTTTCCCCATGGCCCACATCTTCATCTAACTGAAGCTAACTTTCATTCACTTCAGTGCAGTCTGCGCATGGTTGACAAAAAATCAAAACAGGAAGAAAAAAACCACGTTTATGCTAGAAAAGGCTAGACTGATGTAAATAAAATCTTGATCCTGTCCTGTTTTTCAGGATATTTAATCTTCTCAGTACCAATCTTGAAGGACAATATCAACAGAATATTTGGGCTGCTTTGTCCTCTGTTTTACTGCTTTTGGAATAATGATTTGAGATACAGAAAAGATTAAGGGACCTGTCTAGTCTTATGTGCTTAATCTTCAATACGAATTCTGCATTAAATGCAGATGAATGTGGAGGCAAGTTAGTGACATCCCCCATACCTCTGCTTCAATTTCATAGTTAGTTGATATCTCTCAAAGTCTCTAGGACACATTATGTTGTAATTCTAAACATTGCTAGCAGCAATACTAACCTGTTTCATGCTGTAATAACAAATCATACCCCCCAAAAGCTAAAGACGTGATTGTCAGAATTAAAAGCAAACTCTTCAGGAAAGCACAAGTTAGTCCATTTGAGGCCACTTCTCTTTTGGTACTGATAAATAAGCAATTATCAAGCTGACTTAGCCAGCAAGTCCGTAACTACCTGCATATTCACCCCTAGAAATAGGGAATGCAGAGGGAATCTTCTTTTTCTCCTGCTCACTTGGAGGTGGCTCATAGCTGTCATCAGGATTCTCTTCACTGGGGACCACGTACATCTCAGAGTCAGAGTGGTCATCTGGATTTTCATAATCACTGTCCTAGAAAGACATTTCTCATCTCATAACATACTTATGGCTTCATAGCCGTATATGGCACAAATATCTTTGCAGGAGTACAATTAAGTAAATTAGAATAATGCATCCTTGAAAGGACACGTTACACTCCCTTTTAGCACTCCCTCTATAAAGAAATAGGCACTCCTGCCTCCCCGTCTGCTCCTCCTAGGAACTTACTGCTCCCTGTCTTCTTGCTATATCCAGGGAGTCTTTTCACACTGAGAGTTCATTCTTCAAATTATGGACCAACAGCTTGTTTCCCTTCACAGGACAGTTCCTTCCTAGCTCCCGCTGTGACTCCCGATGTGTCCTGCCACTTCCTCTCAATTTCCTATTAAAAGGGTACTCAGGAGCTGACTCCAGAAGGAAACTAGTCACTTCAGGCTGATGGTTATGCACTACGGCAATTACTTTACACGGCTGATAACTACGTCTTGCTTTATTCTAAAGTTTTCTAAAATCTTATCAGAAATTTTTCATTTTTAGGGAGAAAATGGCTTTCCCCTCCTCACTCCTCCCACTCTCCCTCCCCCAAATACTACTGGTTCCTGAAATTACTATTCAGTTTGAGAAGTCCCTCAAATTGATGCCACGTGCTTACTTATCCAAAAAGCTTAGCATCTATGGCTACCGCTGACAGTGCTTCTGAATGTACTTTAAGTTGAATGTAAAAAAATAGAGGTAGCTGAAAAATCAGTGGCTACTTGTAAATAATGCTGATGTAACAAATAAGATGACATTTTAGTAGCATTAAATTCAACCATAAGTAGATGATTCAAAAATAAACTTGTCTTATTATTGCTTGTGCTGCACTTGTTGCTACAGTAACCTCCTACTACCCCAAAATAAGTACTTACAAAATCATCTGACCATTGTTCCTCTTCATTGTCTGCACGTTCTAAATGAAACATTAGAGTTATTTAAGGAGATGGAATAGTGAACATAAATGTTTATCTTAAATATAGATCAAGAAAAATAAATATCTATCATATTCTGTTAAAAAAGAGTGGTCAAAATTTCCTAAACAGTTCAGAGCAACACATCTGGTTTGGACTGAATAGTAAATTAAAATGCTTGCTTGCTTGTTTTTGATAAATTGTTTCAGAGGTGTTGGAAAAGCATTAGAAAATGGCAAACTGCACATGGTCTGAACAGCACGTATGCACTTTACCCAGAGCGTCCTGCTAATCTAACTTTTAAGTAGGAGTAACAATTTCTACATAACGGATCTATCCCTGACCTGGGGGCCCTGTACTTCCTTGTTTCTCAGTTAAAGCTCCAAGACAGCACGCTAATTACAAGAGCTTACATTAAACATGGAACAATTATCTGATAACTTCTAAACTGTCCTCTTTGCTTCAGTCTTCATATTGCTGTTTCCTTAACAAGGTAACTGTTAACCTGTGAAAACGAGTATGAACTAGTTTGTGGGCAGTGCTGTATAATACCCAAAGATAGTTCTTCCTCTAAGATAATTAATGACATCACTATCGTCACGTTAATAGTATTAAGATTCTGAATCTGTGATGATCCATTTGTTCAATTTTTTTCCCTATTTACTTTCACATCACATTTTCTGGCAGAGAGGACTGGATGCGAATTCTCCTCCATTTTTAGAGCAGCCTACATGCAGAACCCCAGTAAATACTGATTTTGAAAGAGTAGCTACTTGCTACTCGTTCATACTGAGACAGCTTGTCTTGTTTTGCTTTCCTCTCATTTCACAGGTAGGAGCTACCTTCAGAGTTGTTGATAATGGTATATTGTTCTCTCATTAAAAACAAATTAGGAGGAAAAGTATAGCTGAAATACTGTTAGGCATATAGGTATTAAACATACACAGACATGCAGTTTAAATTTACATTAATACAGCCTTACCTGAAGCATAATCCCTTTGTGGTAGACTTGGTGGAGGTTTTTTTTTTAGCCTGTAAACAATAATTATTACATTTATGATCCAATAAGTAACATTCACTAGAAGGGAGCATTAGCCAGACACATAAAGCTGGTAACAAAAAGATACCTGCAGCTGAAGAAATACAGATTACCATCATAGATGCTTAGCAAACAGCTGCAGGAGAATGCTTTGAAAAGTTAGAAACAGATGATAAATTAGAATCTAATCTGAGTTTGTTTTTTTTTTTTTTTTTAACTAAGAACATATTTTCAAAGAACAGCTTCCTTGCCCACTCACCCTCCTCTTCATTTCCGATGCAGACACAGGTAACATAGGGGTCAGAGATAAATGTAAATCTATTAGAAGGTGAAAATCTGTTCAGGCTCACAGAGACTTTACCAGGACTATGGCATAAGAAAGCAGTGCAGCACGCTCCAGTTATATTTTTCTAACTATCATTCTGCATGCCCTTTATTTTCTGATTAATGTTTAAATGTATGCCAGGTTTCTCAGGGCTTCTTTTTTTTTTTGGTAAATACTGTTATAATGATATTTATAATAGCAAATTAATCAAAAGATAATTTGTAGAAATACTGAAAGGATCTTTGTGGCTATACATAGGTATATGTATGTGCATGTATATATATATTTAGCAAACAGGAGTACACACATATATAATGTGTATACATACATATGTGTGTGTACTCCTTTTCATACATATATGTGTGTATATATGTATAATTTGCTACGTGTGTGTATATATATATATACACACACACACAAACATATATGTATAATTTCCTAAATTGCAGCCATTCAGAGAAGACATCGAATTACAGTCAGCTGATATATCTGTTATTTCATTGCCCTGTAAAAAAAGAGAATTGGGGTTTAAAGTCAAAACTAATGGTGCATGTGTGACATCAGAGGCCAGACTGATGGATCTGAAGACAAAAAAAAAAAAAAAAAAAAAAACCAAAAAACAACCAATAAACACCTTTGCTTTTTGTAGCCATATCAAACAATTTACATTAAAATGACTCTTCAAAGTGACTTTGGAACACTGTCTGACAGCTTCCCTGTAGCACTGATGGGACCTCACCACGGAGCTGAACCTTTGTCCACTGAAGAATGAGTGAAGCCATCAATTCAATCAGGCACTAACAAATTCATTTGCAAAAACGTGCAAATAATTTACAAAAAAAAGTCCACAAAGAACTTCAAATGTTTTCTTGTGATCTCTGAGCAATAGTGATGTATACAAATTTTGCTTTACCACAAGAATTTGACACTCAGTGTTTAAGTCCTGAGCATGCTGCTTAGATGTCCCTGTTCAGATACTAATGTAATTCAGGGTGATGGCACATTGACACAACCACATCAATTTGCACAATTTTCCCCATCTGTTTTGAGAAGTGCTTTGGCTACTTTTGAGTTTAATTCATGGAATTCGGTTGTTCAGATAGCCACCAAAAAAAAAAAAAAAGCACACACATGAATCAACAGTGTAGGCATCGCAAAAGCTCAAAAAAACTCCCCAAACCAAAAATAACCAAACCAAAACCAATCCAGGCACATTATTTTTGAAATATTTACCTGCTTTGTTCATTACTAACAACACTAATGATGGATAGCTGCCTCTGAGTGTTTAACTTCTTGCAGCATAATATAACTTTGTGTACAAACAATAAGTTAAAAAGCATTCTCAACAGCCCTGCTGTTGTCTTCTGTCCAGGTTAGCACAGGCATGTTAGAAAGAAAAACTCAGGGCCACTGCCAGGGCAGATCTCAGGTCTCAGGGAGTGGGGACCAAAATCTATTAATGTACTTCGTAACATGTCTATCGTAAGCTGTTCAGAGATGGTGGAAACTTGGAAAATAGTGGAGCTGAGGCAATAGTAAGAGGCTGTCTGGGCCACAGTGTAAAGCATGTGGCTTAAGACACATTATACATTTCCAAGCTCCTAAGCAGAAGGCTTCAACACTTTGTCCCAGGCCCCGTAAATCCTGGCAGTGGCCCCGACAGAAAATGTAAATATGTTATAACAAAAGCATACAAAGCACAGAACAGAGGTCTGTGTCTAAGCAGCCTATCATGCCATTGTGCAGCTCTGAAATAGCATACCGATCCCAAGTATCTTTCCCAGTTTTGCAAATTAAGGCCACTTGTTCATTTTGGAACCTGAATATCAATAGAAGAAAAGAAAATGTTTCTGTCACAGAGCTGAAACAGTTCACGGCCACATCTATATTTGCTAGAATCTTTTCAAATATATTATTTATTCTAGAATTTAAATCCACTTAAAAAAAATTCTCTCACTGTACTGGTATGGTTTACTGAGTGCCAGAACTGAAATCCAGACTCTTTTGAAGTCAATTGAAGCTTTGCTTTGCAAGAGCCAGAACTTTACCCAATGTGCGGACCACAATGGAAGCTCAAAGACATGACGGCTACGCCAAGGAGTGGTTACCTAGCTATTTCAGATTCTGATGTAATTATCCACATAGATACTTGCAGAGTGACAATTGACTCCGTCCTGTTCCCCTGAAATTAATGAGAAAGGACTGAAAGAATTAAATGCTGTCCAACTGAGCATACATATTTCAGTGGAAGACAGAATGATTTCTTAACGTATCTTTTAACAGAGATATAAAATTATAGCAAATGCAATTTCCAAGTAAAACATTCTAGTGCTACTGCACTCAACTTACAGGTGGTGACGTATCTTTGTGTTAGCTGTGATAGAACACAACTAAGTAGTTCAAGTTTCCATTTACTTCAACAGGACTAGTATTTTTCTAAAATTTAATATGAAATAAATAATTTTCTGGAGATTTTGAAATATCCCTGAGAAATTTCAGTTCTAAAGGACTCAATAAAATCCAAGTACATTTTTGAGAGTATGTTTACAGGTTTTAAAATCAACATAACACATCTTACTATATACATTTGAGCTTCAACAAATAACCAGGCAGCATTTGAGACATTTCACATAACAGGGTCCAGGTGCTGCTCACACACTAATAGAATGGAATGTACAGAAATTCACAGTAACCTTTAGGAGGTTTCATTTCAAAAAAACAATGTATTCTGCTTTCCCCTCTATAGCATGCTGAGGTTGATCCAACGAAGCATTTAGGCACGTGCTTAACTTTTCTCACATAAGCAGTCCTGTAGGAATTGCAAATATTAATCAGATGCTTCAAGTTCATAGCACATTTTTGTGTTTTCCTGCACTAAACGGAGAATTTTAAAATAAACTGCAGCAGATGTCTGGGTTTTCTGCTCTAGTAACACTTGTTTTTAGAAGCTGCACCCAGAAAAGTAACCAAACATATGCAGTAGTAGCCCTTTACGTGTAGCACTTAATTAAGCACTCCTGCAGATGCATTTCCTCACTAGTGCTTCTGCTCACTCTCCCAGCACTTACGATGTGCCTAAGAACTCTGTTTTCAGGAGTCTTTCACTTTTTCTGTTGTTAATTCTGTACAAAGTCAGCTCCCTTCATAGGAACCATTTTAACTTAACGGGTTTTACAAAAATTATATGGACATCTTTACTGAGTTGAATATGTATAGTATGTATCAATCCTAAGTGCACTAGATCATCACACTTGTGATTAAAAGATAAATTAATTGAACTTTTCCAAAAACTTTTTCAGAGTTCTAAACACTTGCAATCCTGCTGACAGAGAAACTTTTCCTGAGCTCTATTCTCATGACCTAGTGGAATAGTTTGTTATAGGTTTGGAAGTATTGTAGAAAAAAATTAATCTGAAACTTTTTTTTTTTAAAGTGTTATTACTACTCTTTTTCTTATTTTCTTTACAATGTGCAGTAGCAGTGAAAAGGCATACAGTTGTGATTTATTAATCTTTAATTTGATGAAATACTGTTATATTAATAAAAATCCTGGCACTCAAAACATTCTATTCAGCCTCCTGTTGAAATTTATGTTTAGGTATTATACTTTCCCCTGTTTTCTCTTTCTAAGTGTAGTACAGCTTGATTTTAGTACTTTTCTATCATTGTTTAGCACATAAAATAGCACTTTTCCCTCTGCCAAGAGTTTTATCATGGATGCCCTTCTAGTTGCAGCTATGCAGGTTGAACAGACTTTTAGTGACACAACTCCATTTTTGTGCCTGAAGTTGCTGTCTAAGTTATAAATGGTATAGAAAAATGGACCAGACAAATCTGAAGTAAAAACTTACCCATCAAAAAGCTGGGTAAAGCAGATGAGATGAAGATGCATTTTCTTTCATTTTTTTCAGGTCACATGGCAAATGCGATTTCAAGCAATGCACATATTTGGATTGTGTGCAGTCTAGACTAATAACTACAAGTACCTGAATTCTGATGGCTTTGCAAACAAAGTTTTGATATTGCCACAAGGTGAGTAACCTGAACTTCTGGTTTTTTATTCAACACTGTAGGTGAGCATGTACCAAAACTTCAGGGTGAAATCCTGACTTTGCTGTTTATGCAGGATGACTTTTAGCATTGACTTCAATAGAGCTAGGATTCCACTGAACAAAGCCTAGATGCTTAAAGCTTACGATTTAGAGATGCGTGCTCTGTCTTTACAGTATATTTCAAGCAGAGGCAGCCATCCTGCAGAGAAAAACCTATGATTTCTCTCTTACTTCTCTGTTCAGTATTACCAAGGATGTGAATACGAAAAAATGCCCCCAGCTCTCATTGTTTATGCAACTTTGGCTATACCTATTGCACCTATCTGCACAGCAGCTGGGACTCCAGTATTGCAAACAGTTTTGCATGTGATTAAGGGCAAGCAGGTGAATGGTAGCTTGCAGCAGGCAACATTTTTACTGTCAGAAAATTTTAAGTCAGGATGGGAAATAAAAACCAGGAACTTTTGAGCAATGAAGAAACAATCTGTAGTTTTCTTTCCTGTTATCACCACTATTCAGAGTGCTTTCTGCAGATCTTTAAGACACACATGGATGGTAGACATACCCCTCCCCTCCTACATACTACAGATGAACTGGATTAGAGAGGAAGACACTTGATGCAAGAACTTATCTTATTTTTCTGCATAATCAAGAGCCAATCCAGATTTTAGAAGTGTCTTAACAAAGACTGGTATAAAGTCAAATGTATTTAATAATTATTTGATAATTCTTTCAATTTCAGTAGCAGAGGCTTACAGTACACGTGTGACAACACTAGTCTTGGGATAAGCAAGTTTGAAGTCTCTAAAATTATTTCTACTTATAATAGATTTAAATTTGAGCCAAAACAATTTCTTTCCAGCATATAGACAAATCCCAAACCTGTGCTACATAAAGCCAATTTTTTATACAAGTTTTCCTGTTTCAGTCATGTTTAAATCCTTGACATTTAATAAAATAATCCTATAACTGAAATGGAGGAAGTGATCAACTAGATAACTGCATTTTTTAGAAAAGGCATCTACTAAAAATAGAGAAGGAGAAAAAAAAAAAAAAAAAGCACCCCCAAAGGGCACATTCAGAGGAATACAGCCAGTTCTAATTCTGCAAAGCTTGGCATCTCTTGTACATATCTTTATCAGTGTTGTCAACTCATGCTTTTATTTTAAGTCTCATTATGTGCTAGGTTCAAGATTTGAGTACTGAAGTCATGTGCAAACGTGAGAATTTTTTTTTCCATTTAAAAAAAAGGTTTCTGATCTTCCTAATTGCAGAAGAGATCAATATGACTCAGAAGAACTGTAGAAGTATCAGAAAGATTATTATATATATTTTTTTTAAACATCTCAGTTTGTGTTCTTATAGCTGGGAGAGGTGAAATGTGAGCTTTGTGCTGCAGTCATACATTAAGATAGTTTTTATGAACCTGCTTTTTTTGTGGATTTTTTTTTTTTTTTTTTAATCTTGAGAGAATCAAAGAATTGCAGCACTACAGCGGCAATCTTCTATCTGACATTTAATGATGGCACCTCTGACCTTCCCAGCTTCAGCTACATTTAGTTATTGTTACTTGTCCCTTATCTGTCCTTTTCCTCTTACTCTCAGGTAAGGACACACAGTCAGAGCAATACTGATTAACAGCAGAATTCATGTTCAGGCAACTATGTGAGACACTTTGTTGTCTCCAATTATAAATTTTAGATGTTTCTGTTGTTTCTGACATCTGCTTTCCTCTCAGAGGCATTTGAACTGGATCCACTGCAACATTATTAATAGTAACTACACTTAAACTACTACTGTGAAATAGGAAGCCATCCTTTATTAAAAAGCAACCAAAAAAACAACCCCAGACAAAACAAATCCCTCTCACACCTCTCCACTGCAAAAACCCACCAAAAGCCTTTACAGCCTAGCAGCTCTTCCCTGTGAGCAGGTCTCAGGTGAAACAGAAGGTTTTTTTTTTTTGCAGACAGATCTCTGAACAGTAGTCTACTTACATACACACTGTATTAAAAACAAAAACATGCTTAGATTAAATTACGGATCCCAGTAGTTGAAAGAGGGTAATTTTAAGGGAAAATTTGCTTTTGTGCTTCTCTAGAAATAACAAGTATATACACTACACGACTGATTTACTGGGAATTGCAGCAGTGCTAGAGTGAAAGAGGACAAGTAAAGGAAAAAAGTGATGGCAAGAATCTGAGATATCAGGTGTTACCATCAGAGCCTGCTCAAGGCTTGTGGACAGAAACACAGCTGTAACAAAGGAGGGCTTGCAACCTAAGGTTAGTCCTCCTGCCTGGGGAACCAGAGAACCATGTGGTCACTGCTGCTCCTACAAGTGTGTCCCCCTCCTCTGCCAGGGACAGCAGCTGCCCCACAAACACCAGCCCCGCCTGGGCTGGCAGCAGGGACAGTAGCCGTAACCAGCCTGGCTTTCCAGAGCTCTTGCATAGCCAAACCAGGCAGAGCCCTGCGGCTCCTCCCATCAGCCTACTGACCACTCATATACACCTAAAATTAGCTCTTGTTAAAACCATTCTTTTTCTTTTCCTTGAACTAAGCCATGATGGTCACTCTTTAAGAAAAATTTTAAACAATATTTATATGCGCCTTTTATGTATGAGAGCTGTATTTCGAGAATTTAAGATGGGTGTCCCGGAAACACTGCAGATACTATGTACTAATTAACTTTTAGAAGTACCTAGTACTTTTGTCATCAGTGACCCATGTAAAGACAGACATCTGAATGAGAAAATCGCATCCAAATGGCAGTTCCACGCAAATGAGCTATTGCATTAAGAAAAAGTGTCCTAAATAGCTAATTAGTTTAAATAGATGTTTGACTGGAAACAGTGAATAGAGGATTCATTTGGCAAGGATGCAGAATTACTGGAATTTCTTTCTGTGTATACATACACATGAATATTTTATGATACTCCTATACACGTGACACCAATATGCATGCTGCTTAGCAGTTCTTACTGGAATAAGGATGTTAGGTAATGCTGCATTTTTGCTGTGTGTTTCGTGAGACTGAAACACAGGAGGACTTAGCATTTTTATAGGAATTCTAACCATGATGTCTGACGAGTTGGTTCAAGGTAGAGCTCAAATTAAAACTTAATTGCAGCAGGTAGCCTAAACAGTGGCCTGAGGAGAAAGGCGCACACCCAGACAACAAACGGTGACTGTTCCCAAAGAATATGTAAGAAAAATGCATTTGACCCAAATGCTGTTTTTCAGAGCTACAAACACAAGCCCCTTTTGAGGCCAGTTCTGCAACTACTTTGTGATACTCTTAATAATGATGACAATTCTGCATGTTGCAGTCTGGACTGAAGCTCTTTACATATGCTGAAGTACATCTCCCTAGAATAACATGGTCCCATCACCAAAGTACTTACTATACACTATGCTAGCAATCTGAACTTTTCCAAATTGATAAAACTAGGATTGGCATTTCAAACTTACTTTTTGAACTTGTTTATTATCCCACTTTCATTTTTCTTGATGTCATGCACCATCTTTTGGAGCTTCCTGTGAGATATTAAACAAAGTCAGCATTAAGATTACTGTGTGGTTGAACATCCATTTATATAAATTAAGAAAAAAAAAAACAGGAAATGCATTTCCAGTAATATTTCAAACATCAAAAATGCTTAATATATGTTCAATAAGTAGTTTAGTTGCTAAATCGTTTGTGTATGACCTTTCCCTCTCTTTTAACAGAGCTCTTTGGCATGACTTGTGTTATCCTTCTCCTTAAAACAATTAAGTGCAGTTTAAACAATCAATTTTAATAGTAAGTGCATCAGGAAAGAACACCACTGCTTAAATTAATAGTTTAGAATATTTCAACGTTAACAGTTCATTCAGAACTGACTTTACAACACTCCAGAGTTATAATGGCAATGCCCTCTGATCTGTGACCTTACATGATTCATTTTATCAGTGGACAGTTTACCTCATTCCCATAGTGTTTGGCAGTTATAATAGGAGGGGGAAAATGATATATTCCTGGGCCTGGACCATCTGAGAAACCATCAGAGTATCTGTGAGTGAGCTGTAAAAAGTTGTGATCTCAGGATTCCAGTTACATGGACTGGTATCTGGAATCACAGATTGTTTTAATTCATCAGCTGCACTGATCTCATTACAACTTTACTTGTAATCAAGGCAATTTAGGTTCTCATTTTAAAAACCACACCACTAAGACCAAGTCAATATCAGCAATACAGATACAACTTTCTGCAAAAGATTGATTTTATCGTTAAACTTGTTGGAAGGCTAGGCATGCTAGAAACTTCTACAGAATACATATATATACGTGTGTGTATATATATATATATATATATTTAGTTTCTTCACACAGTGTATGTTCTTCCTGTTCACCTAAACTAATGTCCTGGTTCTGGCTAGGATAGAGTTAATATTCACCTGAGCTGGGTGGAGAACTGGAGCTGGTGGCCCCTGTGGCTGGGGCACCCAGCTGGGATAATTAACTAACTAGCTAACAGCTGGGGTAAGTTTACCCAAATTGGCCAAAGGGCTGTTCCATCCCATCTGACATCATGCTCAGTATATAAGTGAGGAGGGTGCTGAGGGAAGCCTCCTGCTACTTGGAAGAAACTAGGTGTGGAGATTTGTTGTAATCCATTGTACTGTATTTGTATTCCATCACTGTTTTGTTTTCTTCTGCTATTACTGTTAAATTTATTTTTTGTTCCATTCTCAACCCACGTGTTTTTGCTGGGTTTTTTTTGTTTACCAATTCTCCCTTCTTTCCCACTGGGGTGGGGGGGCAGGGAGAGAGACTGTGTAGTCTGGTCCTGATCGGGGCTGAACTACGACAACTAACTATCTTTTATTAGACCTAAGCTGAAGATTTTATCATAACCAATGAAGGAAAGCAATGATTTTTTTTTTCCCACAGAGGGCTTAAAAAATTTACCTTCCATTCTTCATCATAAGTTGTCTATGTCATTCCACATTTTAGCCTTGCCTACCTCATCTCTGATGCACACTCAGGCTACCAAAAGACTCTTGGAAGCTTTGCTTACAAAGAGAAGTACAAACATTCAAGTATTCTTTCCCTTTTTAAAGCTTTCTTTAAACTTGAAACCTTATTATTCAGAAAGTTAAGTAATGCGTAGAGCTTCACTAAAAAGACACTATCTTCCAGCTTCATAATTAGTAATTACAGCTGTCTCTTAAAAATTAAAGTAACTTTTTAAAAGGAAATTTGAACTAGATGAGAATTAGCTAAAGAAAAATCAGGAAACAATTGCACTAATATTCTGTGATTATTTGTTTACAGTCCGTGGTTCAGGCTGAGCAGACGTGTAGCCACTCAAGGCATCAGGTAGCAGTTACTATTAGGCTGAAAGGGACCTTCATAGAATCACTAAGGTTGGAAAAGACCTCTAAGATCATCAAGTCCAACCATCAACCCAGCACCACCATGCCTACTAAACCTGAAGTGCCATGTCTATACATTTTTTTAACACCTCCAAGGATGGTGACTCCACCACTTCCTTGGGCAGCCTGTTCCAATGCTTGACCACTCTTTCAGTAAAGAAATTTTTCCTAATATCTGATCTAAACCTCCCCTGATGCAACTTGAGGCCATTTCCTCTCATCCTACTGCTAGTTAGTTGGGAGAAGAGACCAACTCCCACCTCACTACAGCCTCCTTTCAGGCAGTTGTAGAGAGCAATGAAGTCTCCCCTCAGCCTTCTCTTCTCCAGACTAACTAATCCAAGTTGCCTCAGCCCCTCCTCATAAGACTTGTTCTCCAGACCCTTCACCAGCTTCCTTGCCCTTCTCCAGACACACTCCAGCAACTCAATGTCCTCCTTGTGCTGAGGGGCCCAAAAACTGAACATAGTATTCAAGGTGCAGCCTCACCAGTGCCAAGTCCAGGGGCACAATCACTTCCCTACTCCTGCTGGGCACGTTGTTCCTGATACAAGCCAGGACGCTGTTGGCCTTCTTGTCCTACCTCTGCTACTGATTTTAGAGCAACTTTAGCAGTTAGTGACAATTAACCCCACTTTATGAGATGTACTTAAAAAAACCAGTTAATTAAGTGAGTACTTCCAAGTTTTTGGAGTCCTGAAATAAATAATAAAGCTTAATCTTAATAATGTTTATTAACAGAAAAAAAAAAATCAGATCCTTTCATTATGCTGGCTGGAATTGAAGGATATTCAACATTTTCAGCAGCCCCGTAATACAACAGCATAGAATATCGTGCTCTGACAGGCTAGGTCACAGGTCTGATACTTAAATTGTATTCCTAGAGCCTAAATCTTTGCCCAATTTTACTTTAAAAACAACCTATTCTTTTTAGGTTCTCAACTCAGGAAAAAAAAAAAAAAAAAGAGAATAACTGACAAATAATTCACAAGCACATCTTTAACTTTTGCTCGAAACTCATATTATTAATTTACAGCAAAATGATATAGTGTTATCTGCTGAAATTAATAAAAAATACTTATAGGTGTAAGAAACAGGTGCACAGCAAAATGTTTCAAGATTTCCTGCACTACATCTATAAGAAGAGCTTGGATTATTATCTAAACTAACCAGATGCATTAAATTTGCAAATCTGGGGTGAAGCTCTCAGAACTGCTTTTCCGTGGGCTTTGGGTTTTCTTTTTTTCTGCTAATAGATTCAGCTTCTGGTTATGCTTGAAATATCACAAATAGCTGTCTTCTGCAGTTTATTGTTTCTTTCTTGTGCCCCAGCTGGCACCTGGCAGTGTCTATAAATGAAAAGTAATGAGGAATGAAAAGAATGAGAGGAGATTTAAATGGTTTAGTTCTAGTTTGGAGAGAATGGTTGTTTGCAAGTGTTTGTGTCCTTTTCAAAAAGGCTTCCCAGCCTTTAATTAGAAATGCATCTAAGCAGCAGTTATTTTTTTTCCCTGTATTTATTGTTTGTTAGAGATAGGACCCAAACAACAACAACAAAAATCTAACAGTAGATTTAGATCTGAGTATTGTTTATTGCTCCTCTCTGACATTAATATATCTTTACAATAGCAAAATTACGCTTTATTTTGAAAAAAGGTGTTCCATTTTTCACTCGACTGATTTTATTTTTGTGTTGTCACTTTGGTTTGTAAAAAAAAAAAAAAAAAACAATCCATACACACAGAAATAAAACCCACCCCAAAATCTGTAACTCCAAGTACCCAGAACAATGTGCTTTTCATTTGCCCATGTTTAGGTGAATTGATTAGACTATCATAGGTGTTCCATGTGGACTGAATAAGGCTATAGTTTAAAAGAGCTTTTTAATACATATTTCAGTTTTTTTGAAAAGATGCATTTAAATGAGAGATAATCACATGTATGCTACTGTTGTGGTCAGTTATTTTTCCCATGCAGATGGACTGAAAACAAAACATTCTTATTTTTGCATAATGAAATTTCCTAAAAATCT
This sequence comes from Chlamydotis macqueenii, assembly GCF_036417535.1. Classification (NCBI taxonomy): domain Eukaryota; kingdom Metazoa; phylum Chordata; class Aves; order Otidiformes; family Otididae; genus Chlamydotis; species Chlamydotis macqueenii. Next base: position 23,190,969 of record NC_141562.1, read on the forward strand.
CTGCCTCTCATTCCTCATTCTTTTTCTGGAGCCACTTCTTTTTCTAATTACAAAATATGATAAATTAGGGAGTATCTAATATGTATGTGTGTGAATTTTTCAATTTTTAAAGTTACACAGCTTTTGTAGAAGTTGCTAGAATACTTAGTTTGCTGCCTCTGGACAAATTAACCTGTATCAAGCCTGTGAGAGTAAGCAGATAACCAGTACACTGTATAGTGGTAAGCGTAGGAAGTCATCAAGCATGGACGATCTCCAGTTCAAGTGGAATCCACTTCCACCCATGAAGTTGAACAACCAGTCTGTCCAGTTAGCTAGAGGCTGAGACTTCCTGAGGTGCCAGCCAATATAACAGGCTGTAACTGACAAGTTTTATGAAGAGCTGTCTGACTTGTGATTTTAGAGAGACAGTAGAAAAGATGAGAGGCAGACAGCAAAGCCAATAGCAAGGGGATTCTCTAAACCTTAGAATCTCAAACACAAGCCTGAAGGCCATTCCAGAACGATGAGAACAGCGAAGCACAGAAGGGCATTTGTAGACTTAACCCTTTGCCTGGATCTGTGTGTCTGACTAGCTCGCAAATACTTTTTGTCTAGCTCTCAAATACCTTTTCTTTACTTAAGATAACAGTCCAAGTAAAAGTTCATTGTGGGAAACACTCATCAGAGCAGCAGCCCTGAGAGTATCTAGGAAATGGAGGCTACCGTGACCCAGTGTAGACAGCCCTTGCTTCAGGTACGTAACTACAACCTTCTTTCTTCACAACGCATTTCACTCAGGACCTCGTTACCAACTAATGTTTATTTTCTAGTTGTTCTCTTGGGATGAACAGATACTAGAAATGTTCAAGGACCTCAATCAGCTAAAACTATACATGAAAATAGTAAGTAATGCTAGTTTTACCTTACATTGCATGTAATAAAAGATTATTAAGATGTCAAACTTAAGAGTTGTTTCTTAACTACAAGTACCAACTCTTCATTCAACTTGGTTGAGAGCTTTTTATGTAAAATCAGGCTTGCAGATAAAGGTGCAGTCTTGTCTCACTGTTAATCTCTGAAAACATTTTTTCAGCAATAAATAGCTATTGTGAGATCCAGTTTAATTGTGACAAGTATAGACTGGATGGGACCCTTTGATCAGGAACTCGCTGCACGCAGAATAGACTTTCAGACTTCTGCAGATGAGAAGTTTGGAAGTCTTGGCTCTAGGTGCTTCTAAAAAGTTTTAGATTTCTTACAAATACATTGGAAGAACAAAAAAAGACTGTTGAATGAATCCTAAAGGAAACACTTTTTTAGCCCTGTGTTGCCTTTTGATATCTTATCAATTTTGACTTCCAGCAATTCAGGATTATCAGATGTACTGACAAAGGGTCACTAGGTGTGATACATATGTTAAGGAAGGTGGAAAGGTTTACCATTGCAAATATAATATACCCTGAAAGAAGGATTTGCTGTGTCACAACATACCTAGCTGTGCTCAAGGACTGGAGGAGCTGCCTTGAGATAAAACAAAATGTAGAAAACCCACCCTCTCTTTGATCCGGTCACAGCTCAGCACATCAGGAATGTATGTCAAGTGAAGGGCGATGGGTGGGCCTGGCCTATGACACATCCTCACTCTCAAGCATGAGCTGGAAGCTTTTGTCTCTTGCACACAAGCTATCCCACAAAAGCTTTCCAAAGTTAAAATAATTTTTAAAAACAGAAAAAATATAAATAACATGAAGAAGAATAAAGTGTAAAAATCTTTCAACTCAGATGTGAGATGAGGTAGAGAGTCCCTAGACTTGAGAAAGAGGAGTCTGTCTTAATTTCAGACAGATCTGTGTAATAAGGAATTCTCCCACCATTTAGACTAATTTTTGAAAAATTGTATTTATCAGTATTATAAATCTGTGCAGACATTTACAAATATATATTATGTATATTATGGCACAGAGCAGCTGGCATGAATGGCTCCTTGGTGGCCGTGGCCTCCCCCTGCTCCTGGGAACAGAGAGGGATCTCCCGGGCGCATGAGCAGCACAGTTCACCTACTTGTGCACAGTGAATCCAGTACTTTTGACCTTCAGCACACAAAGAAGTTGTCAGTATTTTAGCTGTACAGCTGCCTGCATCACGTGGTGAGTGCCAGCCCACAGCAAGTGACACCTCTCTGCTGTAAGAACGTATTGCCTGGTCTCCAGAGTGGGAAGACTGGGCACAGTTGCTTCAGTGCATCTGGCTGTGAGCAGAGATGTGCGCACTTGCAGTTGGGAGCGGTGCCGATAATGTTTGTGGAAACAGGGCTGACTGCAGCGTCAGTAGGGAGTGGTGGCATAACAAAAACCAGTTTTAAGTGAATCACAGGAAGTTTTCTATATTACAAGCATGCTTATTTCTGTTTATCTAGAAGACTAGAATTATACCTCCTTAAATTTCTGGTGCTTACAGGACTGTGTGAATTATCTGTTGTGCTTCTTGAAAAATCCCCATCTGCACTCATGGACCAGTTTCTTTATTTTAAAAAGGGCAGAATTTTGAACAGGATCTATTCAGACAGGTCTGCAAGGGAAGCTTTGTAAGCAAGATTGACACATTCAATATTTAGTGACCTGCATACTCCTCCTCCTAATGTCAGTTAGATCTTGACTAATAAAGCTGAATTTGTCTCAAAACAGTAATAATAATTTTTTAAAATCATCACACTGTAAATCAGTCAGTTTGCACTCCAGTACCAGTTCTTAGACCTTTTTGGTTACATCTGTTTCTCACTTATGGGGCACTCTGTAGTTCTGTGTTCTAGAAAGTCTCGTTTTCTGAGATCATTACTACCTCCATTCACGTAAAGTAAGACGGTAGTTAAGTGCAGACCTCATTTTTGTCTCGAGAAAGGCAGCATAACAGATCATGTGAAAACAAAAAAATAGTTATTTCTTGTTTTTCAGGCAAATACAAATGCTTAGCACTGAAAATCCCAATCCCCCAAAATCCCATCTGCTTCAGGTCCAAAGTTTAACAGAAAAGAACCATAAAAAAGAAAACAGAAAGCGAGTAAGAGTATACTGGAATTTGGAGAATAAAAGCCAGGGTAGAAGATAAAAACAAAAAAAAACTTAAAAAGCAGAAAATTAAAAATTACTACTGCTACCTCTGTTATTTAAAAAAACCCCAAAAAACAAACAAAAAACCCCACCAAAAACTAACACATTAAAACACAAAACTGAAGTAGGAACAGTATGCCCAGCCTTCTCCTTTGCTGCTTCTCACAGTACAATTATTCCACCACCTTCTCCCCAGCTGGTCTTTATTTTGTGTTTCTATTAGCATTTAGTTTTATAAACAGGTGTGCAGGTGACCAAATTAAGAAGGAAAGTTATTGTTTCTGGACAAAGGGGAAGACTTCTGCTAGCTGGAGAGGGAAGTCTGCTCACCTGGAAGGGAATTTGCGAAAGTACCACTTGAGATTTTGAAAAGCCTGAAGCTCTTATCTTGGACAATCTTCTCAAATTAAATTAAAGAACAAGAAAAGTACCAGCTTTCTTACAATAGGCTTCCATTAACACAGTGCTCTTGACACGGTCTTTGTGGAAGAATATAGATCTCGGTGAACTAGGCAAGTGTCCTTGTAAGATGTAATTTGGTATTACTTGCCAGACTTGTGGACCTAAACCAACCCAATTAATTATGCAAAACTCTCCCCACTTCCACCTCCCTTCTAATTGCTCAGTAGAAAGCAAGCGGAAATTCCCAGATATGGAAAGCACCCAGTTCCTCTTGTTAGGCCTCCTTCAGGTGCTTCAGATCTCCACATGCTCACACCCCTGAATCATATGCTACCTGGAACAGCAAGAGTGGAGTTCCCTTGCAAGGAAACACAGGCTGGCATCAGCTGGCTGGGTTGGAGCTGGTGTTTTCAGTGGCTGTTACTTGCATATATTGCATAAAGACATAGATGAATTCTTGAGGTGCAACTAGATAAAGGGCCTCAGTTGCTGCTGGTCTAGGATAAGGGAGTTACTGCCCCTCATCTACTCTGGGGGCTTATCGCAGCCCACCCCTGCAATGCCTTTCATGATGGGAGAGGAGGAAGTTTGGACCTGGAGGTGGTAGGCTGTGACACCAAACCATCAGTTCAAGGCATCAAGCCTTTGATCTTTATCTGTAAAGCTATCTCAAAGCTGTGAAGAAAAGTTGAAAGAGGTTTGCTTATGGGGCAAAGTCAATTACAGACACCTATCTGAGAGGACAAAGGAACAACAAATTGTCTTCTGCCGTTTATGATATGCACAAGAGGAAATGACTATAAATAGTTTAGTGTTGTCAAGAGTGCTAATTTTAAGGTCTGAATAACATCCTATTCTGCTCACTTTTCAATCATCCACTATTTTGTCTAAAGGCAAACCCCATAATTTACAGCAGGTGTGTTTTTACATGGTACATACAAGCACAGAAAGGCTAAATATTGATTTTACTTTTCATCTCCATGTGCCCTCTACATAATCTTCGCAAAGAAGCTATCAATGTCTCTTGTACTAGTAAGTCCTAACATAGATTGAGTAAATGAAAATAGGTAGCATGCAAGGCGTCTTTCATACAAATCAGTCCTAACCTGAAGTTAAATACTATAATTACTTTGAGGTGACTGGGAATTCTGTGCATTGAAAGAACCTATGCAGATTTATCAGTGAGGCTGAAACAACTGAAGTCCTAGGAGTGACACACACCACTTGGTGCAACTGCTTCCTCATTTTAGATCAAGGCTGAGGCTTGTTCTGAGTACGTATGGACCCTATATTAGATTTCACATGTTTAAATTGTACAGTATTTTTTGCAATTACTTTTTTTTTTCCCCTTTATTTAGCAGAGAGGAGTAGCAGACCTGGTTCCTGTTATCTTTCTTTACTGCTTGTGAGTACTTCACAGCTGTTTTTGAACAGGAAGCAGTGGTGGCTAGGCACTTTTTAGTATAGTTTTAAAAATAGGTATTTAATAAAAGCTGAAAGCATTTCAGGTTTGGACACCTCTTCCCTCATATCCAGCTTGCTCTGCCCTTTATCAGAACTGAATAATAGTGATAAGTACTACAGAGAATAATTAGCTATTATGTTATACTAAGTGAATACTGCACATCACTTCTTGACACAAAAAGTTAAAAGATCTCTTCTGTTCTGTAACTGACCTGCTCTGTTCTGAGTCTTTTTGGTTAACTGATCCCTTTTATGCACTAGCTGTCTGAATATGAGCTGATGAATTAAAAATCAAAAAACCTACACAGAAGCTATATTCACAAGGCCTACTCCATTTTTCTGAAAGGTTTGCAAGCAGCAGAAGGAAACTAAATGCATTAGGTTACTCTAAAATACAGTTTCAGTTAAAACTAACTGAACTGTACCTCCCCGAAGGATGAATACCCTACAGCCTGGTAGGTGAAGGAGAGCAAGGACAGAAATTTAAAAGAGTAAAGTGGTTTTTATATTTCACCACAAAGAGGAAGCAAAAAGTCACTGCAGGGAAGTGAACAAAATTCAGGACTTGGTATGGACCCAGAAAATTACCACCTGTCAGTGGCAACATTACTTTTAGTTACAATTCTACAAGCATTTTTTTGAAAGGCGAGATAACATTTCTGTCATTCCTGCAGGCATGTAACTTGAAAGTGAGCTACAGTCACATGAAGGACATGAAAGTGAGTGAAAAAGTAAGAAAACTGCATGAATTGAACACAGAAAGATGAAGGCTGAATTTTGGTTTGGTATTCCAACAAAGTGAGTTATTCTGTTTTTCCGCCTCTTTTACCCATTCAAAAAATTTCAAATCTGCCATTTTAGTTCTGGTCACCTATGGAAGGACATCAAAAAAGTCTGTATCTAACTATGTAATGGGCTTGACCAAGATCTAGCCAGATGTTTAAGCACATGTCTAACTTCAACTATCGTAAAGCTAGGCAAGTACTTCAGTTTTGTGTTAAGTTCTTGCTAATGTGGGCACATAAGTGCTAACACGAGATAAATACATTTCTAATGTAGTGATTTTAATCCAGTAAGTTCATAGATAGTGAAAGGATAAAAAAAAAATTGTGTGCTTTTTCAATGGGCTGGAAAACTTTGTGGGCTTAATAGTTTGAAAGCAAGGTGCTGGGTTCACTAGAGAAAAGTGGTGTTTTCTGAACAGCCTCTTAACTCTTATCCTTAAACCAAAACTGCATTTATATGCATAATGGTCTGCATTTGCTCTACTAAATAGTGCTCTGACAACCAAATAAAAGAGAGCAGAGCTTCTAGATATGGCATTAAACTTTAAACACTCCCATTAGCCTACTCCTAGAGACAAAGTAACCCCAGGTATCTTAATGCTGCCCAGTATTCGCAAGTCACGAAGACTGGTTCCAAGACCGTAGTTTTTATGTATATAGGTTCTAGATACACTAAGTAGATGTAAGAAGTTAAGAGAATTGCTAATTTTAGGATTTTTATAAATTTGCATTGCTTTTTGTAGAGCCAAAATTTGTCTTTAAAAAGTATTGCATTATTGGTTCTGTTCACACTTGCTCAGCATGAATAAGAGTAAACACTCCCGTAACTGGATTTTCAGCACTTTTTTTTTTTTACTGTCCTTTACGGCGCAATACTTCCTTTTCCATTCTCTGACAAGATTTTTTCCCCCTCTCCCAGGCAGTTTCTCTACTGGAATGCCTGAGTTGGAAGGAGATGGGAACTCTCTCTTGTTCCTCTCTAAAGCAAAACTTTTTATTTTTTTACTTTCAAATTTTTTTTTTCTTCTCCATTTAGCAACTTAAGTGTAGCAACTAATTTCCTGTGTGTATTTTTGCTAAAGTCACATAATGCTTATAGGAAAAATTGCAGATGTTGTATTTTATGCCTTTAGCATTAAATTATTATAAAATATTATATTGAATGCCTTTAGCATTAAATTCCCTTTAGATTAAGTTATTTTACCACCTGTTTAGAATCAAAATGATAGGAGTACAGAAAAATGGATACTTTTTGACACATCTGATGAAAATTAACAAACTCTGCTGTACTTGGGCTGAAATTGTTTTTGCTCAAGCTACAGAAGCATTATATCCATTGTAAATATAGGGTGGCACTGGCAGGGATCCAATAGAAGCTACTCATGGATCTGTTTTGTTTATTTTGTACTGAAATCTATCAAATTTTGTTAGAACTTTGGAGAAGTATTGTGGTCCTTAGGGTTATATGGCCGCTTCAATGGAGCACACATGGATTGCCATTGAAAGGGGATACCCTGCTCTTTTCTCTGCCCTCAGTGCTTACCCAGCTATGATGAGTCATGGAACTTCCAGCTGGGAGACTAACTTATCTTTTCTTTTGCCAATTTAGATACCAACAGGATCAGATCCAGCTTTGTCACATGGTCATGGGAACCCTAATGCCAGTGTGAGGGCGGAGACAAGTGGCAGGGCGAGCAGGGACATTGGGAGGGTGGAAGAAAGGAACCTACTGTTTTGGCAGCAGCTCAAACTTATGCTAAATTAAATTGGCCATGTAACTACAGCTTCTGTAGCGGTTATCTGCCTCTGTGCTTCTTGCACAGAGGCCTATAGTGTCAATATTTTAAGACATGAAGGAATCACTAAGCCTTATAGAATAGCCACTTGTATTTACAGGCTACTTCACCCAGTTGCCCTTCCATTAAGCTTGAAAAATACATGCTCCTGTTTTTTGTATTATTGCCTCAGGATGCATTATTTTAATTCTTCCTAAAGTATTTACTGTGTCGTCTATCATTTGTGTTGAGGTCATAAACCTGTAGCATTGCATGTCTGGCTTTGCTTACTTTTGGAAAATGAACTTGTCCAAAATGCATATACTAACAGATTAAGATGTTAACAGAATTTCCAAACCTCTTTTACCCATCAGTCATTTATTATGTCTTTCACAAAACAAACTTATTTATACAGTATGTAAAGTCCTTTCACAGCCTACCAAAAAATCTAAGATGGTTGGTCTACAGCCAAATGAGAAAATACTGTCACTTTCAGCCATTGTTTTCCACCAGTTTTCCAGTTCTCTTCTGTGGTGAGCACACAGAACCAGCGATATTTGCTTTCTAAAAGAAATATTAGCTTATCTATCATATTGTAACATGCTTTAGGGTACTTACACTATAGAAGATGTTATATAAAGCTAGAGTCAGTCCTCTAATGCAGCAATCATTTAAAAAACTACATAAAATGTATAAGAAAAAAATCTAAGTAGTGAGCAGATATGTTCTTTCTTTTCTAATGATCAGTGACTTATAAATCATCTGCACAAGTGAAGATGGCTAAAAATGACTTTTAACTGATTGCTGCAGTCATATGCTTACTTATGAAAGAAGTAGTTTTGTGGCATTTCCATTAAATAGATCAAATAGAATGGGTCACAAATTTCCCTTGTTGCAGTGTGCATATAGCAGTGTGCTACAGTGGAGAAGCACAGTTTAATTCTCAACTGTACAGGCCCAACAAACTAAAAGGAAATACTGAAATTTTTTTAAATGTCCAAAATTTCAATTAACATCACATTCTTAATATTAAGTAAAGTGGTCTCAAAACTTCAAGTTATTTTTTTTTTCAGTTTCTGTTCTGCAGATAATTGAAATCTTTTTTTTTTTCCTTTAGGTTTGGTCACAATGCTGGAATTGCCTGCAGTGTTGAAACTCCGGATTTCACTCATCCTTTAAACAGAAAGCAAACTCAATGGAATTCTTAGGATATTTAAAAATGCTTCAATTATACCTTGTCTGGCTTGTTACAACCTTGAATATTAGTTAGTCAGGATTTTTGATCAGGTTAAATGGTTTTCCAAAACTAAATTCAACAAGCAGAACTAACACTTTATTCCATTGCTCTTGATTAACTCTTTCCACTGTTGACTTACAAGTTTGCTTCCCAAGACTATCAGGCAGCACAGAGAGATAATCAAATAGCAGAGCAGACCAAAGAGGCATTTTCCAATGTGAGAAAGGGAACCAGTAAAAACAATACTTATTTTCAAATAGAGGCACTTATAGCAATTTCTCCCAATGTGGGAACTCTTCCCCGCCCCCCCCCCGGTAATCTAATGTTATTTTCCATGTGCTGACATAAGCCATAACAGTGTGGAGGGCTTGTTTGCAACATTTATTTGGGATATTTGTCTTCCAAAAGAAAAGCATCTATCACATTATAGTGTAGTGTGCAGTATGTAGGTTTTGAATGATCCTGTAAAATAGAACACTGTTTTGTTCTGGGATTAACATATCACTTGATACCTGCAATGCCATATTATGATTTAATATCTAGCACTCTGCAGAGCTGTATTAAAAAAAATGCTGAAAAATGGTTATGCCAAGTCTTCTGAAATTAATTTTCTGGGCCACGGGAAAAAAAAAAGTAATTCATTTGATTGGCTGTTGGTCATTTATTATTTGACTTTAAAACAAACAAACAATTTTTAGATCAAATCTATACTACTTGGTTTTGCTGAATACCTGACAGTCACAGGCCTAAGACAGCGTCATTTGTGATTGCTATAGTTTGCAAATGCTCCTACTGTGGGCAATTATTTTGGCAAAACTACAATGTCACTAGAAGACCTAGTTTTATTTGGAAGACTCTACATATGAGGCAGTGGTGGAATAAGCTATACCAGTGACTGAACAGTTTTGCCAGCATAAGTAGAATAAAACTATATGTACTATATAAGCATAGCTACTCATTGCAGGGAGGGTTGGACTAGATGACTTGTAAAGGATTAAATTTCTAAGTCTGATTGCTATTATTCACCATTAACAGGAATTAGTAGAACTACTGTAATGAAATAGTTTCTCAGAACTAATGTTCAGATATTCCCCATTCATGTTCTCAGAAAGTAAGTATTCCCTTTGATATAACATCCTATACATAGAAGGTATCAATTTACAGTTAAATATCATTTCACTCCCAAGCAAATTCATTTTCTGCTTATACACTTTCAAGAGGAAATGGTACCAGAAAAATCCTCTGGTAAAGACCTAGTAGTTACAGTCAAGCTATCTCAATCAGTAGAAAATTAGTGAAGACCATAAATACCTTCAAATTTCACAGACAACTAAAAGGCATTCAGGCCTTAAGGAAACTCGTCTTGATTTTAACAGAATTAGGACTCATATCTTGTTTACCAAGGGATGTTAAAAGAAAACATTGCGAGTAAATCAACACACTTGTCCAACCCAAGAATAAAAGTCAGTTGTTTTTTTTTCATTTGCATTTCATTTGGGAGTTATGGTTGGAGATAGTGATTTTAAGGGTGTTTGGTTTTTTTTTTGGGGGGTGGGGAGGAAGAACTGCTGCAAATTAATGAAGTAATCTGAAATGACCATGAAACTGTGCTCTTGGAAAAGTCTGTTTGCAATCCGGAAGTTGCTGGCTGTACGACCTTAGGCAAGTGAAAGCACATGGTACATGTCTGGTTGGTGCCATGGTTTCGCCACCCCTGCAGTGGTGATGGTAACGATGCCTTTGAAAAGGACTTTGTGATACACAGCTAAAGGCAGCTATGAGCAGAGGGTCATTATTATGGTTTGTAGCCATAATGAAAAAATGCAGCAAGTCTGAAGAGATGCTATAAAAGAGTCACAGGTAGCAGCTAGAAATTATTTAAGGACCAGAAATCAAAGTCTAAGGAAGTTGAACCAGAAAAAAGGCTGCAGGTTTGGTGCTGTATCTTTTCAGTTGCTGACTTCCTGTTATCTTTGCCACCTACCAGCCCTGACCATCTATTTATGTATACATTTATGTATACATTTGTCTGCAGCATAACTTTTTTTTCTGAAGTCCAGGCTGAACTCAAGGCACACTAGAGTCTGCCATGGTAGCATGGCTATTGCTGATGAATTGACTCCACACTTTAGAAAATCAAAGTACCAAATTGTTTGTATGCATCAAATAATTTTTTCTCATGATAAACAACCAAGCCTTGGAATTAAGTTTTCCTGACTATATGGAAGCAACTAGAACACACAATGTACTCTGAGGGAATACTTGTATAATACTGTGCATACCTTATAAGGAACACTATATAAAAATTGGAATTCCATGAAGTTCCAGCATTCCAACCCAACTGATATTAAAGTTAATTGAGTGACTTAGCTGCAAACAATGTCCATATCACAACATGGTAAAGAGGCACATAAGAACACTTACAGTTCTTATTGTTGCAATAAACAAACAAACGCAGTATGTTAAGAATTCAGATCTGACATAAGTATTGCTAATGCAACAAAAAAGCTAGGTCTGGTAGGCTCAAATGAAGAATGGAGGAGTTTAGCAAAACCACATAATATCTAGTTTTTCAGGTCTACACTTAAAAAAATCAAAAGCTCTACTCTGAGACACTGACTCAACAGCAGTGCTACTTTAATTTTTGCTACTACAAAGCAGAAGTTTTAAGAAAGCTGTCTTTAGAAAGATGTGAACTATAATTACATCAGTTGAAACTACGCTAGGTACAAATATTTCTCGGCATTGCCTCTTGGCATATGGAGGAAGGTAGGTTTTTAATATTATTGTTTAGTTCATGTAACATTCAGTACAAACTCTGAACCATCCATGTGCCTTCCATGCAGACAGGAGGCTGTATTAGGGAGTCAACTGCACTGTCAACAAGTCACGTTGCACAAGGGCATGTTCGGCTGTTTCAAAGAAGAAAGAAAAGGCTGCTGCCACGTTATGGTGATCTCTTCCTACATTTACACATATCTCCTAAATTTATACGATGCATATGTACTCATGGAAAGTTCTACCTTAAGTTTTTAAAATCCTGATACTGTAGTAAGACCATGTAGCCAAATACCCAGGTTTCTGTCCAAGGAGGTATTTCAACACGATCAAATCAAAGCATGCGTGCACTTCCACTGTGTGCAGAGAGAACACTCACATGTTTGAGAAATGAGTGCTTCCATGTTCCTTGTGCTACAAGGGTGAACTGTCCATGAGGAGGAGAGAAAAAGTAGCTTTTAATATTTCAGGATAATACAGGAAAGCAGAGCTAGCTCATCTTCTTTCTTGTTTTACAGCAATACTGAAACTTGAGACAAGATGAAGAGTGTCAGCCAGCGTAAAGATGCAGCAGGGGTGTAATGGCTGCCTGTCTGGTTTAGGGCTTTTGAATCAGTTCACAAATAAGTTGTGGACCATTATAACCCTCACATGTAGACCCCCTCTGTATATTTGAAAGTAATTCTGCTTTAATTGTTTGCAAAGGTGCAGAAGATGTGTTTCACAGCAGAAAGCATGCGTTTTACTTCTTTACGTACCAGTAACCACCTTGATGGCATCAAGCTTTCCATTGTATCACTCAGCTTATTATCCTGAGATAGCTAGTTCAGCCTAACATTGAGGCCTGACACCATTTAGACTATTTAAGGTGATAAATCGCAGACAATGAGGAAATTCACTGTCTTCTTCCCCCTGTCCATTGAGCCTTCCACAGACTTCTTGCCGGGGCTGTAGGATGCAGCCTGCTAGGCTTTTATTATGTGTGCCTGGCTACGGAATATAAAGGTCATTGCAACCCTTCAAGTACACATCTCCCTCATCAATATTTCAATAGTATGGAAGTAGATATCAAGAAATGCCGTTCCATCAAAACTAGCTTTACAAGGGGTAAATATGAAGGCTTCTGTGGAAAGGGAGAGAGACTTGAAAATGGTTTATAAATTAGTATCATGTGCTTAAGTATGAGTTATTTTAGGAAGAATATCTGTATTTCATTCTTATTTTTCAGGGGAAGAAAAAGTTTCTATGGTACTTTAATCTGAAACAGGACTTTTAACTACTCAGAAAAAAAAAAAAAAAGAGTCATGATGAAAGAGCCTTGAGGTGCCAACTCCACCAGCACACCCATTCAGTCACACTAAAAATACTTCAGTAATGGTCAGCTTCTGCTTTTTTCCTCTCAAACCCTGTATTTAACATTGTTCTCCTTCACTCAGGAACATTTCCTGTTTTCCAGTTCCCTCTATTCCATCAGTTCTTTCGAAGATTAGGAAATATTACAGACCTTAACTGCAAAAGCCATCTTCATAGGACGCTCTGATTAAACCATTAAGCAATTCATTCAATTTTGCTAATTGGCATAAGGTTCACACATCTGAGTGAGTCAAAGTCTACTTTCTTACATCTCTGAAAACAGACACCTGAGAAATATTCCTCTTTTCACCGCAGATGAAGCAGACACACGTTTTGCTTTGAATCTGTGTCCGGTTAATCACTCCAGACCTGCATTTACCTTCCGCCCTTCCCTGTCCCGCCCCGGCCACCAGCAATAACTTCGTTTTACTCTGAAATTTCTGTCAACTTCCTTGTGCCCCACAGTCCTCCCCAGCTGCCGGGCGGCAACCGGCTCCTCTTCACCCCCTCCTCGCCCAGGCCCCGCTCCCCACTCGCAGCCCGGACCGAGAGTGGAGCAGACCCTACCTGAGCTTCTCCCCGGCCGGCACGGCCAGCTTGTTCAGCCGGTCCATGCTCCGCGCTGCGCTCGTCCCGACCCGGCACCTGCTGCGCGGCCGCTTCCTCTGGCTGCGCTGGGTCCCTTCGCGGTGCCGTGGGTCGGGGCGCGGCGGAAACTCCTCCGCCAATGAAGCCTCTGCCGAGTTAAACCCCGGCCTCCCTCCGTCCTGCCCGCAGGCGTTAGCAGAGGAGGGACCCGGTGCGCCTGGGCCGGCCCCTCGCCGCCCGCCCCCGCCCCGGCCGGCGGCGCGCACAGGTGGCTGCGGGACCGGGAGCCGAGGTGGAGCCTTTGGAAGTGGAAACGCCAGGCCTCGCTGAGCCGCTCCTCCCTTTAGAGCTTGCGGAGTGCCTTAGGGAAGCACGGGCTTGGCCGTGGAGGAAGGTGAGCCGGCAGGTGGATCCCTGGGTTTGACAGCCGGTTACGCTTCCGTGGGCTGCGGCAGGGCCAGGTAACCCCCGTCCGGCCCCAGGTGACTGCGGGCTGCCGGGACCGATGCAAGCGCTTGGCTCCCTTCTCCCCGCTCCTCCCCACTCCCCAGGGAAGATGTGCCAGTGGGAACTTTACCCTTCTTAGAGGTTCTCCAGGAAAACTAGAGAAAATCATCTTGTTATCTCCAGCCTTTTGATTATAACTGTCGGGGGGGAAACCCCCACACATTTTTTCACCCTATTTCTTAAACTAACACAGGAGCAAACCCTGATCCTTCCACGGGTACAGGGTGAGGCTGTTCCCAGCCAAGATATAGGCAGCTGATCGGTGTTTTATGGCTTTGGTATGTTTGATCCTGGGATTTTTTTGCTTAGTCTTGGGCTCAACCATTTTTTCTTCTTTAAAGATGGACTTTGTAGGCAGCTGGTTGTTTCTGAGGGACAATGTAAGCAGATGCTCGTGTTCAGCCTGTATCCTGAAGTGCTGATTAATTTGAATTCTGCACCTTCAGAGGATGACTCTTGTCGCTCTATTTCTGTATCTCTGGCCTGCCTGCAGCTTAGTTTATAAACTAAGGCTGCTCTAGGCAGGAAGCCTTTTCTTTCTTTTTTTTTTTAAAAATGTATATCTGCATCATGTTAATATGTTTTGATAAGTGCAATATGTTTTGAGGACACTCAAAGTTATTTCTTGAGAAGATTCTCATGCCGCTTAGGCTGGATTTTTACATGCATGTGTCTCCTTCCCAGGTTGTACCAACTATAGGGTTGGTTTTTTTTGTGACAATGTAGTGGCAAAACAGACTTTCCTGGTTAGTACAGATGACTGTGGGGAAACAGCCTGCTGGGAGGTTTGATAACAGTATTGCTCTGATCGTGGCATTGCTGACGTTTTTGGTCTCTGAGCTTTCAGTGTGGAAATCACTGGATGTTTACATAGAGTGTTTCCCTAGGAAGGGCCCATAGTGAACAAAAGTGGCCTTTTTGGGGGTATCTTACAAAGTTTGTGGGCTTTAAGGAATAACGTAATAATGTTGAATGTCGCTTATTCTGGAATTCCATCCTGCATTGTATCTGGTTGTGAATGGAACACCTTTGCAAGTTTACTCCCTGAAAGTTATTTTGAAAATTAAATTAACTTTGAATGAGTTAAAATTAACGCTCTGGCAACATGAAGAAGTGGGTATAAATACATTGCAGTGTCACTTTACTTTTTGCTTGTATAATCCTGCTATATCTAAACATATGTCAGAATGCAGGATTTGCTCAGTAGGATCATGCAGTGATTTCTCTTACACAACTGCCTTTTGCCTGACTGTCACAGAAATCCCAGACCATTTCCCTTTGAGATCTTTGGTGGCAGCCTGTCATTTGCACTGCTGTACTGGGTTCACCTTGTTTCTTCCTGACTCAACAGTTACAGGTTTAGTTTTAATCCTCCACAGGGCCTGGTGTAGAGGGCTTTCACGCCTGTCCTCGCAGCGCTGTCACCTCGCTGCTCCTGGGAAGGGGCCGCAGCTCATGCCTCGTGCTCAGGGCAGTCACCGAGTTCCCTGCGCTCAGGGCTTGGTGACACTGTGGCTCATGCAGGATCTCTCATCCCTGTGATCTGCTGGCCCACATGTTTGTGTTGCTGTGCAGTGAAATGGACTGGGGAAGGAGTCCACTAGAAATGATCTAGCAAAAAGTCACAAAAAAAGGAGATTTTTGACTGCATCGCTTCCTTGATTTCATTTGGTGCACAGACGTTTGTGAGGGTGCAGCACAGGGTGGCAGGAATAGAGTGTGTGACTGCTTAGACTGGTGCTACTGCCAAGAAGTTACTGCTATGAAAGCCTCCCTTGCACAAGACTTGTTTATGAGATTTTGTGGCATCTGCCACAGGGCTTGTCTGCTGCTTGCTTCTTCTGTGCACACGCATGGCCTGATACGCAGCCCTACTTCACTTTTTTTGACTACAAACTGTTTGTAGATATTAAACCCCAAACCTTTTCCTACTACTCCATCAGGGCTTGTTTTTACCTGTCTGGAAAGCAGTACAGGGAAAGGAGGTAAATGCTTGTCCTCACAGCTCTGGCCCTCTGAATGCTTTCACAGGGCATATGCTACTTCCCTTTATATCCACTCCTACCAAGACACATTGGCACTGAGAATTTTTCTCAGGGAGAAAAGACTCCTGGCTTAGAATGAGGTCTAAGATCCCAGAGGTCACTAGTACCAGGGGATGTAGCCTAGGCTGTCTCTCTTTGCTCGTGCAGAACATGGGCAAAGAATAAATTAGTCCCTTCCTCCACCAAAAGCACATACAGGACTCAGTATCCCACAATTATCTTAAACCCAAGGCACCTGAGAGAGTGGCTTCTCCTGGCCACCTTGGAATATGCTGTGCCTGGGAAATGAATGGAAAGTTAAGTGCAGGCAAAGTCCTGAAATTAAGAGGAAGAAGCCACCCTCCCCCACATGTCAAACAAAGCCTTTCTAGTTATAGTGAAATTCCTCCTCTTCCCCATTTTAAATGTGTATGTGGATCAAAACCATCTGGGTCTAAACAGTGTAACCTCACCAGAAAATAGCTACAGCTCACTTAGCTCTTTCTGGTCTGCCTCCAAATCAGCCTATCTGGCCATCTACCCTGGTGTTGAAAAAGCTTGGTTGGGTGCAACAAGATAGGACAACCACTAGAGAAAAACCTTAAATAAAGAACACCCCCAAGCTCTTTCAAACAGCCCCCGGCCTCTTCTTTTTGCCCAGCAGGTGGCTGGAGTCCAAACTTCTGGCCTATATTGGGACTGATCCTCTCTGTGGTCAAGAGGATTTTTGTTTAGTCTGTTCAGATAGGAGCAAACCGCAGTTTGCAGCTGGTGAGGAGGGCCCCGCAGACCTGCACCAGGTGCACCAGGTGAGCGGCAGCAGTTCCTCCATCCCTCTGGCGTTGCTCATCACTCCAAAACAGTGTCTCTAGGGGCCCAGGCTGGAGGAGAAGCCAGGGCCTCACTAGCCCCAACTCCAGGAAACACCCTGCCTTCCTCTTCAGGAGCCCGGGGAGGGCCTGGAGGCAGTGGCAGGTTTGAGCCACACAGCAAACATAATGTCATACTATTTTTGTAGTTGTAACCTCAGCAACTGCCCCTCTTTGACCTAATATGCTCATTTGGGGAATGCCAAAGAGGAACTGGGATTTATTTTACCACATGGGTAGCAGCTTGACCACAGCGATGGCTAACGTGAAACCTTCCTCCCCAGCCACAAGTGCCATTCTTGGCAGAGGTGGATTTGTTTCGAGGGATGCCTGTGCCACCTCCATGCTCCCTGGTACATCTGGGGCCATTTGGGATAGTGTGGGATGCACGGTCACTGGCTGCCAAGTGCTGCTGCCCACTGAGCAGCAGTACCTGGAGCAGCTACACTGCCCAGGTGAGGGACAGGTCCCAGGGATGCAGGGCATAATGGTGTGCTAAGAGAATATATCTTGATTCCTTGGACAAGGCTTTTTGCAGAGGTTTTCCCACAGTACTGGTCTTCTGGAGCATCATCATTCAAGCCCTTTACCTAAATGATATTTTCTTAGATAATGTTTTAAGAACTTGCATTCACATGGACTCTGGCATTTTTGTGATTACATAGATAGCCACTAACTTTATTTTCCTGTATATCGCTACAAAAGATGCAGGATAAATTCCTGGCACCATTACTTGACACAGGTAAAGGAAGATTTGCCAGTAACTTCCCTTGGCAGGATGGTTTACAGAATATGCACACTTTTTTGTTTTTATTTTTGATGCTCAAAATGCTATTGAAATTTTGGAAAATACCTCCTAAATGCTTGGACAGATTTTCTAAATGTCGCTGACTGTTGCAACATAATTTCCTCATCACTACAAGTGTTGTAGCTTAGTCTGGATTTGTCTCTCTGATCCTCTCCCAATGTAACTGTGTAATTCTCCATTTATGCTCATAAATAAAGGATTTAAAAAAAAATTATCTTGTGTCTTCAGAAACTAAAATTATTTTTTACCCCCTCTCCTTTTTTCTGCTCTTTATTTCCCGCCAGCTCATTTCTTGTACGTGCTGCCTCGCTCTGGCAGTGTGTTCTGTTTTCTATTTAAGGGCTATGAGGTCATCTAGGCATGGTCAAAACCAGACTCAGTGGAACAAACTCTGTCCTGAGAGTATTCTACCTTCATTTGGTCAAAATTTGCTGCGAATTGCCAGATATTTCCTGTTTACTCAGGGCTCCATTTTTCTGTACCCTATTGTTAAGATCATTTATGGTTTGACTTTGTTTCTCTGAGTAGATAGAAAACTCCTGTAGCAGAGAAACAAGGGATCAGAAGACTTGTCTGAAGCACTTGAGTTCTTGGTAAGTGTTGTTCCTACGTCAGAACAAGCAACTTCATACAGAGCCAATTGCTGTAGAAAAACCATTAGGTAAAATCCAGCGTCTGACTGCTGTCACTGACGTGACTGATGTTTTTTCTTGGCTGAAGGTTTCTCTCTGATTCCTTTGACTGCTTTTTCTGATTTCCACTGAAATCAATAATCTCTAGTTTAGTACATTCCAGTACGTGGTTTGTATGATGATTTTGGGTTTGTCAGGGATTCCTGCTGAAGCTACCAATATTACTAATATTCATATCACAATTATTATTAAACAAAGTATCAGTTGTACATATCTTCCTTTTAAATTAACAAGCTGTCATACTAGCACCTTTTTATGGAGACCATTCATGTCATCGTCTTAATGTGGATTACAGGTTATGACTACGTTTAGTCTGCTGAACCTAGGGGCCCGTTTGAGTTCCTGATCTGGGTTCGCAGCCGAAGCCATATCCTGAGTGCCTAAGAGTGAGGCTCAGTGGTGCAACAGCGTCTGTCCATAGCTGCCTCTGCACGACAAGAAACCAGGCAGGAGCTGTGGCACACAGGAGAGATAGACAATCAAACTCCAGCAGTGTGAGAAGTCCAAGCCACTGCATAGGTACAGCCTCAGCCCTCTGTTTCCATTTCTGACTTCTAGGATTTCACACAGTTGAAATAAAAAGCAGAGAACTGTAAACTGTATCATGTGGCATAAAAATTTAGCAATGAGAAGATGAATAAAAAGAACTGTAAATAGATTAGTTTAAAACATCAAATTATAGTAAATCTTTTTAATGTTTGTTTTTAATGCTTTGAGGAGACAGTGCTGCCTCAAAGGATCTCAATGAACTATGCATGACTATTTCAAGAGGAAGCTATTTTTTACAGATTACATTAATGCTCATAGATACAGTCTAGTGCCTTCAATGTACATAGAACAGCTGAGAAATCTGATGTGAACTAAGCAATCAGTTTGATAACCATGTTTCAATTTTATTCATAACATGACCATATAAGACTTACTTTTTCTCTCAGTCATGCTAGAAAACCATTTCTTAACCCCTTCTCAATTAGTAAAACTTTGTTTCCAACAGTAATAGAGAAGATCGTGCCAAATTTTTTTCTTAGAAGTACTGAGGAGTAGAGGATGCAACTGGTCTTTATAGGAAAGAAATCTTCAAATGGATTTAATGTCGAACCTATCTTGCCGAGTAGCTCATTTTGAGTCCCCCACTTCTGAGCAACATGGGGAACCACAAGATATTGCACATTTTACTCTTTAAAAGACAGCCTTGAAGCTTTTGCTTGGCTTTTCCTTCAGTAAGTCCTGACAAAAGAGCAGCAATGTAAGCTCTCCTGAGCAATATGTACAATGACTGAAAACTCACTTCAAAATATCTGTCTGATTTTACTGTCTTGAGGTCATAGTATTTCACCTAGCTCAGAGGTACTTCTCCTTGTCTATATCTACATGCTGTCTTAAATCTCTCTCAGACTCTGACAATTGCTTTGAAGAGTATTTACTGATGCGTAAAGGTCTCTATTTAAATTTTGAATCTACTGCTTGAGCTCTGACTTTGTGTTGCTACTGGGATAGCAATAAAGGTGAGAGCTCCAATAAAGGTGAGAGCTCCAACCATGGTAGCAGTATAACGTGAATGTAAATGCAGCCCGGTCAGTAGCAGGAATTTAGCCTGATCAGTAGTGTTCAGATGAAAGTCAGTAAATGATTGCTACAGTTCTGCTTTTCAAGGCTGTGGAAGTTTAGTGAAAATAGCCCAAAGGGATACCACCTACCTCTGAACTGGGAAACAGCTAAATTCATACCAGCTGAGTCTGAACTGGAATCTCTATCCATGTTGCTGGCTTGAATTTTTCCTAAAGGCCTGCTATTTTAAAGTATTTTGTATATATTTAATCTCTTCTGCTTTCAGAATGTCTGTAGGAAGACATGCTAGCAATATGCTGTGGGGTGAAGAGCGAAGGGGAGACGGAGGGTTAGCAGTAGACTGTCACATGCTGCCCAGGAGGGTTTTGTCTCTGATCATATGAGCCTGAATGCAAATTTGTGGGACTTGGTACCAGGCCAAAAGAGCACTCCAGCTCTATTGTTTAAAACGATGCCAATTTAGACATAGTTTTGTTTCCCCTCAATTACTATTTCGGTTGATACACTGCCTACTTAACTTACCGTTCAGTGTCCCGTAGCTGGTACTTGGAAACCATGAGTTTATGGAACATTTCTCATGACATTCTCTGTATTTACTACTTACTAATTGCTATAAACAGGTGAAATACTGCTGCTTCGTGTTTAAAATAGTACCTCTGTTTTTCCCAAGCATTGCTCTCAGACTGTCATTAACTAGTCTACTTGAATGGATTTTTGCCAGTTCCAGGATGCACATAAGCCGTTTTAAACTAGGAACTGCTACTTGTACAGGAAAAGTTACATGTGGGCATTTAGTTGTATCTTAGCAGATGAGAGGAAGATGCTTTTCTGTCCCAAATGTTTTTAAATAATACTAATTTTCAGAAGTTTTATTCTCCTCACTGTCAGTCAGACAGCTCAATGCCACAGTGTTAATTTTGGAAGACTCCTAGCAACTGCCCTAGAAATCTTAAAGCTTTAATCTGTTATCACTTTGGATACTAAATGGCATATTCAAAGTTGTTCATATAGTAACAGTAGTAGAACATGCATTTAAAAATGCAACTCTAAATTTAATTGAATGGGATTTGGGTTTGACTTTAGGCTCACTGGAGGAAACAGGCAGTATGTGTAGGCATGTACTGTGGGGTAGGAAAGATGTTAAACCAGTAGATTAGTAGGATTTTCTCATGAAGGGGCTTCTGAGCAAACTCATTTTAGCACCTGCAGAGAAAATGTGTTTTATTTCTCTGGGGACAAACACACTGTGTAAAAAGCTGCACTTCTGCTTTTCAGTTTTACTGTAACCTGTTCCATATGCACACAGAAACAAAAAATTTGCTCCTTCAGGCAGACTAATTATTTGATGTTAAACTGAAAGTGTTTGAGGTCAGACTGCCATGGAGGCAGTGACCCGTGTTGGAGCCAACCGACAGCTACAGTGACTCTGAAGAACAGTGCTGCTGCTTGGTCTGCCAATCTTATCCCCTTCCAGCAGTCAAGAGTGACTGCAACAGAGGTACTCGTAACTGGCCAGCCGTAGTGTAGCTCTGATCCTGAACCATGGAAGGGAGGCACCTTTTCTCCCGGGCTTGTACAGCCTGCTCTCCTTCTTCCTCACCTCTTGCTGCAACTGGATTAAATCTTGGACAAATTTGCATCTCTGTCCATTCTCCTGTTTGGGGTGTGGATTTACCCTGGAGAGTACCCAAGAAGCCTTAGTGGGAGTGCTTACCAGAGCGGGTTCTTTGGCCCTGGCACTGAGAATGAGACTTGCATGGGGCAGAGGAGGATGGGGGAGGAGAAGCTTTTTGTGTCCTTCCTTTCTGCGTGTGCCTGCTGAGCATCAGGCACAATTCAGACATAGACAGTGAATGGTCTCAGTATGTTTGTGTCCCTGCTGACAAAATCACACAGACAAAAGGTTGCATAAAGTTTTTGAATTTCAAAATGGAAGGAAAATCTTAAAATGAGGTTATTTTTTGTATAGCGCTGATACTATTTTCACATATTACAATGCCTTCAGTACCTGGAAAATGCTGGAAAACCACTTCTTTCCTGCACTGGCCTGTAGCACATACAGCTAAGGAAAGTGGCACAATTTGTTAATCTGCACTGCTTCACTGACCATAATCATTTTTGTCTGAGCATTTTCCTGTTCCTGCTTAGGAACAGGAAAAATACTTTTGTCTATAGTCTTTTCCATTTTCCTGTGTTCTGTCTTCTTAAGACTGCTCTATTCTGTTTCTTGGATAACTGGAATTGCCTAACATTATGTTCTGGGAGTAGAAATGTCACCAAACAGAAAAAGTTCTGAAAGTCCTTCTCATCCAAAAGTACAGTGGATTTGAAATACCGCCTTCCGAAAAAGACAGTGAAGTGATCAATGAGATGGGGGACTTTCTAAAGAAAGAAATTAACATCTTATTAATTTAAAAAGTAGCAAGCTACTATTTGAAAAAATAACATTATAACATTTTATGACCAAAGGTGCTATATGGCTGTGAAATGAGACAGTTTCATGAAATACTTTCTTCTGTGCAAAAAAATTGCTCAGACTTGTAACTAAAGCCATGAAATTCTTCTGTTGTCTAAGACTGCCAATTTTGTGAATTGTTGCAAAGAATATGTTTACATAGTTGGTAGTTTTAGTTGCATTGAGACTACAAAACTGTAGCAGATGAATAGAAGTGCCCCACTATATCAGAGTGGGTTATTATTTTTTTATGTATTCTATTTTGAAGCATTTATTGCTGTAGTACAGCATTTAAAAGAGTGATTTCTTAAGTCTGTGGTCATAAAAGCCTGCATCTTTCTACTCTCAGAGTATATTGGGGGAAAAAAATCCTGCATTTAGTAGCAAACACTGGGTTTCAGAATAACTGTTTCTACTTTTTTTTTGTCATAACTTCAGATTTAAAATATAAAAGGAACTTGGAGAAGTGAAAGAAGAAAGAAAATTTGATAAAAGTCTACATGTAAAGAAATGCATAAATGTAAATTTGAATATTAATTGTATTGCAGTAGCACATAGTAATCTTATTCATAAAGAATTATCACTTTTCATTATATGTTGTTCTAATAGAGAACAAGAAGAAAGTCACTGCATTGAGGAAATTACAATCTAAAATATTTTGGGATTAAATAAAGTTTATGACTGGTCATTTAGAAATAATATATAGAGATGATAGTCTTACAAGATTTTTAATTTCTGGACACTAGTGGATTTTACCCACATCTGCAGCATGGACTTGGGTACTTAAATCTTCTCTGTGTTTTTGAGATCTGCCTGGGGTTACATTATACATTTGAAACTGTCCTGTTTGTTACTGCCACAATAATGTTGGGTCAGGAATGTGTTTATAAACAGACTGATGAGTGAAGATTAGATTGCTATGTACTCTTTGTAATTTGACACTGTTGACAAGGTACATATTATTTGTATAGCTTTTGCTATAAAATGTTCATATTAGTTAGCGAATAGGAAGACAAT
The DNA here is from genome assembly GCF_036417535.1 of Chlamydotis macqueenii. Lineage (NCBI taxonomy): Eukaryota > Metazoa > Chordata > Aves > Otidiformes > Otididae > Chlamydotis > Chlamydotis macqueenii. The sequence continues at coordinate 23,214,381 of NC_141562.1, forward strand.
AGCGATACAATAGTATCTTCCAGGGAGAAATTATTGGTTGTTAAGGTATCTCTTCTTTAAGGGTTGTGATTTCTTTCAAGCTTAAGCTTTCCTCAAGGTTGGTTAACTTTCATAATTCTGTTCACAGAAGAATTTCCCCTTTTATGAAAAAGACTCCTGAAGGTATCATGAGCTTCTAAAGAAATTACAGCTTTCTATTATTATTCTTATTCCTAGTGGAACTGATACCACCAACACGGTCCTGACTCAAAGTTCACAGTGTACATTTATTTGTTTCAGCATGGCCCATTGGGATGTTATACCAGCTCAGTGACATACTGTTCATACGCATGCATACTCAGGCACCCACTCACACCCATTTGCTCATTCTTATTTTCCTTAGGCACCTGATGCAGGCTAATGTCACAAAGGTAATATGAATTAGACCTTTGATCTGACCCATGATTGCTTTACTTTAAGTAAGTCAATACTCAAGAATATTAGAGTAGAGAGAAATGACATAATAAAGGAGCAAAATTTTAAGCTTGGTATAGAATAAGCCTGTCCAGGTATCTGCTGGAGCTATGCCATGGGGCTGTGTTTCAAAATGTTCTTGGTGCATTGGTTGTGAATGGACAACACTTCAAATCTGTACAGAAAGTGGGGTTTTCACAGAAACTATGGACTCTGCAAGGTATATTATAAATTCAGATATATACTGATATGTTGGTTTTGACTTAGGCAGGTTCTGTATCATTTACATCTTTAATCCTGAAGAATTTATTCCCATTATTCACTGTGGCTAACAGAGGTTCTGATACTATATTCACCTTGATGATTGTAGAGAAGTGTTGCTGGAAATACATCATCTGTAAGGGCTCTGGTCTGTGATCTGAAATTAGCTATAGTTGTTATTTTTCAGTGTTTTCCTAGAACCACTTTTTTTTTTTTTTTTTTAAACTAAAAACCAGTAAAGTACCAATGTGATGGAGGTGTATCATACATGTTTAGTACTGCTTTTGCTTAAAAGCTGGAATTGTTGAAATTTTGGTTTTATCTGTAGTTTTCAATAAATCCCTGGAAAGGACTTAGCTAGCAGAAAATACCTGTAAGACTATACATGTGAATCGTACTTCTATTTCTTTAAAAAGACAAAAGAATGACAGGAAATATTTGACTTTGTAATTCTTTTCAGAGTATATTTAAATATATATATTTGTGGGCTATATGTGGACAAAAACCATCTAGTTATGAATAATTTCTTAAACATTATTTGTACCAGTAATCCAAAAGGGATATAGCGGATAGTTCGTGCTGACATTTCAAGCAACACAAACAATCCTTTCATTTCTGTGATCTTGAGCTGTATTATCTATTCATTAAAGTGACAGCATGAATATGCCTTATATTCCCTTGTATTTCTTCAGAATATTTTTGCTTGAAGCCAGAGGAATGAGATAAGGAAGATCTATATACTGATAAAGGTAATTAATTATATCAGCCAGATCAGGGATTCAGAAAAGGATCTGATTACTTTTAAGAAATGAATGATAAGGCAAATTAACTGAAATGGTAGGATATTTTTAGGTTATTGTCTGTATTCTGAGAGCTTTGTAAAATAATAAAAAGCCATGAAACTGGGCAGTGAGGAACTAAATAGGAGAAATGACAGAGCTGTGGTAGCAGGTGTCTGGGGAAACTGAAGTGTCAGAATTGTGAAGAAGAAACTGAGACTTACTGCTCTGTCAAGGATATAATTGGAGAGTACCTAAAATGTGCAATGGCAGTGGGTGAAAGAGAATGGAAAACAGAAGAACTAGTATAAGAACTGTAAAGTATGTAATTTTTTTTTTCTCTCTCCTTTCAGAATTCTTGACTATTAGGAATAGGAGGAGATTGTCAGACTTCGAAAACTCAGGCATGGCTTGTGGAAAAATCAAATAAAATTTGTTTCATTACAATTTTTAACAGCAGTCTCAGCCCAGACCGAGATGGCTTTGGACAGGGAGACTGAACTGCCTCTCCAATCTGGAAAATGTCCTTTCATCCCTCTGTCCTCCAGAAGGCTGATAAAATAACCCGCGAGAGGTGGTCTGAGTAGTCCTAAACTGTAACATGCTGCAGGGAAGCTGCATAAACTGATGTTAGCGTGACAAGAGATTGGCCATAGTCTGGCCTGCAAACCTCTTCACCTCTTCAAGACTTCAGGGCATATGTGAATTTTACTTCTAAGAATTGTAAAGAAACAATGATTATGATTATAAAGTCATGATTATAAAGTCAAAGTGTGTTTACACTGTGTGGCAGAGCATGGTGCCAGAGCTGGTGACAACTGAGCAGTCTCTGGAACAAGATGTAGAGGAACTGCACCTTGAGACAAGGCATTTGAGATCTCGGGCAGCATCCAGTAATGCAGCTTTCCTGCTTCTGGCAGCTGAGTAGCTCCTGTGCTTGGTGCTAGCTCCTCAGTCCCTATGCTGCTCCCACTGCAAGTGTACAGATGCTCTGAAGCACTGAAAGGTAGAGAAATCTAGCATGGAGGTTGCCTGTGAATCTTAATTTCATAAATACGTTCATTATGATACTGTCTGATTTAGGGGGTTACAGATGAGCTATCCAGAGAGGCTCTCTGATGCTCTGAATCATGTGTTGAAGGAGTGCTAATACCATCTGTCGTGCAGATATGCACAGGTACCATCATGCTGGTGTCCACGGTGTTACTAAAGTCATTCTACATTCCTCACATTGGTGTTGCTCTTGGAAAGGATATTTGTGAGGAAGGTGCTAATAAAGAGGTAATTTGCATACTGAATGCAAGTTCTGCATTTGTTTGGGGCAAATCTTTGACATACATGTTTTTGGCAAATTAATTAATTCTATGGGTTGCCACCTGTAGCAGTGCAGGCTGTTGGGTTTCAGGTCTTGAATTCTGTTGCACAAAAGGCTGCTGTGGTATTTCTGTTAACTGCACTTCATCTTTTGCAGGGCCAGCTGTGCTGAACAGCCTCTCCTGAACCTGTTTCAAGTGACTGGTTGCTACAGCACCAACTGTCTGGCTTGCAGATGCAACAGGCCCTCCTGCTGCAGTGCCTTAACTTCTCCTTGCAGCTTATCTTGCAGTTTTCACGGCTTAGTATCTTATCTCAACCATTTACCTGTTCTCTACTAATTTCTGAATACAAGAAAGTCTGAATGAAAGGGTTTAATACTTTCTTTCATTATCTTAGAAATACTGAATAGACCACCTGCCATCACAGCACAAACATAGGAAGTAATAAATGAAGCTCTGCGTGCTTATACAAAAGAAAAAGAGGTTAAGTTTTCACTCGATTTCACAGAGGCTAGTCTAAAGCAAGAAGAATGAAATGCCTGTCTTGCAGAGAGCATAAGTATGTGTTGATAACATGCTGTAAATGAAATATTGTATTTCTTTCAAAAACTGAGAGGACTCCAGTTTGGAGACTTAGAGCAAAATGAGCCAAGACATCTGCTCTGTTTTCTGCCTAGTGTGTACTTGAGCTGGGGCACATGTGGAATTCTGCTAAAATGAGATTATAAATTAACAGTCCTTCACACTTCATTGCTTGAGTGAGCCTGAAGTTATTTTCTTCTGAGTTTTGAGTCCCAGGTGCAGCACTTTCTGATTGCCAAATATGATTTTCTAAAAGGGAAGAAAGACCAATGAATTGAAACTACAACAACCTCTTCTCTGTGGGCTGAGTATGGCCATGTAATAGACAAACAGAAAGCACATGAACTGACAGGGTGGAGGAAGAAGATCCTGTTCAGACATGATGATGATGAACCGGTTTGTGATTTGGGCAACAGCTTCCATTTCTGGTTCTGCTTCTGGTTTATGTACAAACATAAGTGGGTCACTTGGGTCTGTGTCTTAAAAAGGTGACCTCTCACTTGTTTCTTTGATTTTTTTGGTACCCAATTTGAGTTGATTTGCAACTGATATTCTATTGGTATTTAGGCTGGCCTAGAATACTAGCTTGCTTAATGTCCCTAAAAATGAGCTAGCAAAGAGGTAATAAAGAAGTATTTATTTGCATGCTGAATGCAATTTCTGCATTTGTTCGGGGCAAATCTTTGAAATACTCCTACCAACTGGAATGTTTCCAGTATTAAAGAAACACTTCCATAATAATAATACTGTTAACTCCCCCCAAATGGCATTCCATAGATGGTTGAACATGGTAGGGTGCCATGAAAGAAAATTGGCAAGGTTGAATCATTCTAAAATTTTCTAATTTAGAACTTGTCCTGAACAGGCTCCAGAACAGAGAATAATGGAAAATCATGATGCTGAAGAAGAGGAGGAGACTCTGGAGACAGATCTAGGCTTTTACTGATTTATGTATTATCTATACAGACGTAAGCCAGCTAAGACTGCAACCTCTGCACCTCTCTCTGTATTTTCCTAACTGGGATAGGGATAAAAATCTGCCATGCAAGATACTCAGAGAACTTGAAACTGGTTGCCATTGCAGTCATCAAGGGTGTTGGGAAGAAAAATTGGGTCTTCCTCTGACATTTTCATATCCTATCAGTTCTTTCATGACCTCCAGATAATATCAAATGGTATTTCAATTGATTGAGAATGGGATTCTTTTCAGTAAGAAAGGATGGCAAAAAGGACAAAATTATTTTCTTTCATTGGAGTATTCAGATGCAATTTTTATTAAAATGGAAAAAAACCCTCCAGCTCTGACAATATATCTGTAACCCTAAGGCATTCCTCATCATTGCAATAGTGGTAATTCAGTCTAACAGTAGTATGTGCATAAAGAAAGACTTTTGTTGTATGTTCTTTCTACTCAGCCCAGGGGCAGGAATATAGTCCACAGAACCACAAGAATTAAGACATTGCCAAGTTTGTTTCCCCTTTAACCACAGCTGCAATACTCCAGCATGGTAACATTTGAACAGCTGCCATTGCTATTTGAAAAGCAGTAAGGCCCCAGCAAATATATGGATATCAGGACTTGATCAGAAAACACAATCTTGTAGATTTGGTATATTTTTGTATGTTTTCAAGTTTAGAGAGAACTGTATTGCTACTATTTGTGTTATCCTTTCAAAGACTGAATTGCTGTTTTATTTACAGTCTCTTATGACTTCTGATGAATCTTGTATGCAGGTGTCTGTTTTCTCTTTATCAGCTCTGCCAAATGTAGTTTCTCGCTACAGCTTTATTTTTGGTAACAAACACAGGCTTGTAATCATGGTTATTTCCTGTCAAATGTATTTAGCATCTTTATACAACTGCAGTTGATGCAATTGTTCAGTGAGAAAGGCTGCTAAAAGGAGGGGGTTTTTAGACATTGTGTTCACTTGAAATATTCTTAATATAAAAATTTAAGGGATGCTTCAGGACAGGTAAGACTGTTGCCTAAGTTCTGCATCTCTGAGTTTGTCTTAAACATGAACTATAAGCAGCTAGTGGGCTGACAGGTGACAAGTCACTCATGATCTAAAAGCTGTACAGCACAGGACTGAACAGGTGATATACCTTGCTCTTCAGCTGAACACATTGCTGGCTGGAATGGCTTCTATTTTCATCCCACCTAGAACACCATTAATGTAATTCCAGCTTTCATCTCCATGTCCAGCTTAGAAAGAAGGTAGTTGGAAAATGTCTTTTGTGTGGTTGCAGTTGTAGGAGAATGTGAAGTACAGAAATAGCTTCTCCTTTGTACAATTTTCTTTGTACATTATTTTCAAAATAAGACAGTGTATAAAATACAAACTCACTGTTCATCTATGGAAAAGTACCAAATGTTACTGGACTTAAATATTGGACAGTGTATTTTGCCAAGATAGGGTATCACAATTTTTTTGTCAAATCTCAAAAATATGGTAAAGCTTCTTGGAAGATTGGATTGGATTTCCTTTGTACTAAGAAAAATGCCCAGTTATAGATTCACAGGATTGGAAAGTGTCTGTCTGTCTGTGTTTGCCTGACTAGGTACTTCTCTTGATATGAACTGGGGAGCTGAGATGGGGAAGGTGCTGTGATTAACTATGGTCTCATGTTCAAATCCATAAGGTCTATGGTGGTGCCACGAGGCTTTTAAGGCTGTGACTTTTCCGTTCTTTCATTGTTAAGTTTTGGCAAAACACTTAAAAAATTATTTCAGAATACCAGTTTTGCCTGGCTTTGGATTCAAGATAGCATGATGAAGAATGCTATCACAAGAGCAGAAGTGACCTTTATAGAAGAGCAAGAAACACAATATGCTTCTCAGCTGTGAGAGGGTCCTTCTTCCTTCTCAAGTAACTGATATCACTGCAAATGTCTCAGTTGCTCCTGGCAGGATGGAAGAGAAACTGCTGTTGTGCAAGTGTCTGTTGCCCCCTTTCTGCTGCAGGAGTGTAATATTGTCTGCTGCTGTAAAAGGAGGCAAGATGGTATTGCGTTGCTGAGAAAATAGTTCCTAGACCCTCCTGTGAACAGGAAAATATCCAGAATTAATTCTAATCAGCAGGCAATGGTTGACTGTAAATATTTGATGCCTGAGTAGACTTTTGTAATAGCTTTTCTATGATAAAATTGAGTAAGTAATATTTAAAAATCTGATTGAAAGTCAAATTCTGATACTTTTTTTTTTTTCCTTTGGAGTATATATAGCTACCAAGGAAGTGTCCTGTAGTGTTTATGTAATATTAGAGTGGTTATGTCCTGGAAACCTCTTTTGGTCTCTTTTAGGTATCATTTTAGTTTATTCATATTTCACTATATGAAGAGGTATCTTCTGAATTTGCAGCCTTGGCCTTTTCCAGTTTGGGGAGTAAGTGGAGATTTTTAAAGTGCCATTTAAGCTACATCAAAAACTAAGGAAAGCAATGAACTAAATCCACATATTTAGACATAAAGTATTGAACCTGAGTCAGCACTGGTATTTAAAGGATATAGGGTAATTAAAAATCTGTTATGGTATAACCCAAGGAGAGGAGAAAACCTTTCCTGCTTGCTAAGTATTGGGATAGAAGTCATCGACCACCTTTGGTTTTTCAGCTTGGAGCTTTCTCTGGAGTGAAGAAAGTCCAAATGCAGATTGTCACAAGATTTCTGTACTGCTGCATCTTGCTTAAAGAGATGGCAAAAGCTCTTTGTCTTTATTATTTCTTAAGGAAACAGTCTAATTCTCATAGAAATCTCATTGATATTATTAGTATTTTTATTAGGATTTGTCTTTGGTTAGGCAAAGTAATCCACTGAAATAAAAATATAGAAGCAAGAAATAAAAATATTTCAAAATGAAATCCCTCCTTCTCGCAGGGAGGTTGGACTAGATGACCTTTAAAGTTCCCTTCCAACCCTAAGGATTCTGTGATTCTATGAAACTGAAAGTATCGTTGCACACCCTACCTTTATTGACTAAGAATAAATTTAATAATAATGCCTGTGTAATCCACCCCTCCAAAGAGGATTAGAAAATTCCCTACATGTGAAATTTGAATGTCATTGTAGTCTGTTAGAAGCCTACTGATTTATTTCTCGACTTTTAAAAAATTTTATTCTTCATTTTAACTGTTGTCTTAATGTTTATGCCTTCTAGTTTCTTGTCTTTTTGATGAGAAGTAAAAATGTAATGGAAGAAAATGCATTATGTATGCAAGTGTTTGAGACAATGATTCTTGCTAGAAGCATGGCCAATGACTTAAATGATGCACTGAAGCGTCTGACTAAATTGTTGAGAAAAGATGGGTGTAAATCTCTGTCACGAGTACACTAGAATTAATTTTGCCAGCAGAGGCCTCTCTGCCCTTTGAACCATCGTCCTCTTTTGTTGCCCACAAGCCTGGGTTGCCCACAAGCCTGGGTTGGCCCCTGCCAGCACAAAGGTCTGCTGCAGCGATGCCAGTATTGGTCACTGCTTGGCCAGTAATCTTCACAATATTCAGATGTCCTAAATGCATGTCACTCCTGTGGTCCTTTGGCATCACAGCTGGTGAATGGGACCTTGGGAAGCAAGTTACGGCTTTCACCTGCAGTGCAGTTGTGCAGTTTTCCTTACTATTTTAAGTAAAGACATCACAATTCCTGTTACTTTTCCATTATAGCACCCCTGTGAGATAGGGAAATACTATTATTTCCACACTGCAGGTGGGAAAGGAAACAGAGAATGCTAAAATAATTTAGCTGAATTTACTTAGGTAAGGCAAGGTTTCAAATCCACATTTATGAAATCCAAGTTTAGTGATTATTGGTCACCATCACTCCAAAAGATTTTGCTTTATCAACTCTTCTGACCCAGCTACAAAGGGGCTAAGAGGGGATCCAGGCCATTGCACCTGGTGTATGGAGAACTTGTCTATGGATTTAAGTGTTGATAGCTGTGAAAAAGCTGAACAGTGAATTTTCCATATTAGGTTGTTTACCTTCCTTAATGAAGAAATAAAAGAAAAAATGTGAGTGGAGCGGGGTGGGGGGATGAAAAAGGAGTTAACGTGTAATATTTCCAGTTCTTGCCATTTGAATTATGCAAATGCAGACATTTCAAGTGGAACATCTCAGCATTACAAAGGTATTTTCCTGATATGTAATATCTCTTACAATTGAGAATTTATTCATATGTCTCAGGAAAAGACATCTCCTTTGCTTGGTTGGCAAGGATGAAATGTTTCAGTCTGAAGTTATTAAAAATTATGAACAAATGAAAAATAGAAACTAATCTAGAAATCAATCTTAATTACAGAACACTTCCTTGATTTTTTTTTTTCTTCTTCTATATAGGGTTGGAAGGGACCTTCGAAGGTCATCTAGTCCAACCCCCCTGCAAGGAGCAGGGACATCCCCAACTAGATCAGGTTGCTCAGAGCCTCATCCAGCCTGGCCTTGAACGTTTCCAGGGATGGGGCCTCCACCACCTTTCTGGGCAACCTGTTCCAGTGTTCTATAACTCGCATCGTAAAAATTTATTTCCTAATTTCTAATCTAAATCTACCCCCCTCTATTTTAAAACCATTACCTCTCGTCCTATTGCAACAGGCCCTACTAAACAGCCTATCCCCATCTTTCTTGTAGGCCCCCTTGAGGTACTGGAAGACCGCTATCAGGTCTCCCTGGACCCTCCTCTTCTCCAGGCTGAACAGCCCCAACTCTCTCAGCCTGTCCTCATAAGAGAGGTGCTCCAGCCCTTTGATCATCTTCGTGGCCCTCCTCTGGACCTTCTCCAACTGGTCCATGTCCTTCTTGTGTTGGGGGCTCCAGAACTGGACACAGTTTTGGACACAGAACTGGACACAGATTTATGAGTAGCAAATTTTTTCTGCATATGCAATAAATTCCTCATAAAATAAACTAGTACCAATTTTCACAGCAGTGAAAATTAGTAGATGTTTATTTCAAGGAAAGGAGATCAAATCCTCCTCACACCATAATTAAACAAAGCTTATAATTATGCGTTCCTCATCACAACTCACTTATAATCCAGGATCTTCCATAACTGCATGTTGCGATGTACAAAAGGGAAACTCAAGACTTGGTATCTCATACCTGATTTGCAAGTGAAGATTTCTCATTCGCCTAGCAATCTGACACTGCCAGAACAGGCTTCTAAATTAGTGTGAAAGAAAGCACTGATTTTGTGGTGAAAGATTCCAGTCCTGATTTTGGAAAACAATCCCTAATTTGAGAGCAAAATTTATTCTAAGTTTCATTTGGGACAAATTTCTAATTACATTAGCTGTAAAGAAGGCCTTTTAATTTCACAGTCCCTGGGAAGGTGAAACTTGAATAAGCAGAAAGCGTTGTGAAACAACTTCTGCATAAACATCTGATACTATAAGGCTTGGACTATCTACCCAGAGGTGACTGAGCTGTAATTACATTTCTTTCTCAAGATGTGCTTTCAAATTATGGATGTTTATAATTGAGTTATAGCTTATATGCCAGTTTTGCTGAATACAGTTATAAATACCAATCTTATTTGCACTACTTATTAAGATGTTAAGTAGAGAAAGCAACACAGCATGTTTGGAAAGCACTTAAGTTCCAGTATTCTGAAATATCTGTGGTATGAGGTCAATTTGGATACCTGTGCTCTCTTAAAGAGTGCTCCTGAATGTAGTGTGATGTTCTATATAGCGTTCTTCCTGGCATAGATTTTAACACTGAATAAAGGAGCCCATGACTGTAGTCAGTGGGATGTTTGAGACTTCTCCAATAGGAAGTATCTGCAAAGTGCTGTTGTACTGCCATTCTTGAGGGAAAATGTGTTCAGCCTTTTGGGTGATCCCAGGCTTTCAGGGTGAATTTATCAACTGAGTCTGCTGTGTGGCATGAAAAATACAATGGTAAAACTCAAGATTTCAACATATCAGGACTATTGAAAACATATAAACCTGTGACAGCAGTTTGTTGCACAAACCTGGCAGACAGCTCCAGAGAGTGTTTGGATTAGTGCCTCAGTACCCTGCTGTCCTGTGTTTGAAAGCAGCACCTCTCCTCTGTTATTGTTTTAGGAAGTGGGGAAGGAAATATTTTATTATTGCATTTCAGGGATAGGATAGAACACTAGTAGAGATTGCACCTTGGTAATTTCACTACTTTATTCAGTAGGTGCTCAGAAGCAATCAAAGTAGATCTGTGGTTTTAAGTGTTGATGGGAACCAGTTTACATCAGGCTATCATTAGGGTAACATCAAAGCCACTACTAATTGAATTAACAGAATATAATAAGAGACTTCATGGAAAGTGTAGTGCAAAAGAAGTTTATTTCAGAGTATCAAAACAGAATTACTATGAGAATCTCTCCCCAGAGAAAACATTTTGTCTTTTTTCCTCCTGTAATCTTTTCCCCCTTAGAGAACAGGTATACTACTGACTAGAGAGAAAAGAGCCTTTCATTGAGTTACTGGATGTATTTGGTGCAGAAGTCAGGGAAGTATGCCCATGCATGGCTGCAGATTGCTGCTGGTATATTTGTGATAGGATTTCCTAGTAAAATGTAGAATAACTGTGTATTTTAGTTCACAGAGCATTTATAGCTTTCTAGACTAAAAATCTTCCTTACAGAAAAGAAGAACACTAAGTGTTACACTAGTGAGAACTAGAATGTGAAAGGCAAAGAGCTTTTGATAGTGGCATGTCAGGGGACCTAGCTTCTGTATAATGAAGCCCCATCAAGAAACTTTTGTAACAGGCAGAGACCTGAAGCACTGGCCACTACCAGGAGAAACACAGGATTCTTGTCTCACTTTGTCTGGCAATTACTTTTTTTTCTGTTTATCTACCCTTAGAGTTCTTGTCCGTTGGGGATTACTTGCTGTACGAACAGGCTTGAACAGGCTTGTTCATCTGGCTTAAGTGGATCAATGTAGACCTTTTCCAGTTAAAACCTGCAAACCGTTTGAGTGCCAGAAACTCAGGCAATTTTTGCAATGGCATATAGTAAGACGTAAGAGCAATAGGTGTCAGAGTGAAAGTTGGTGCTAGAGACCTGACATGCACACTGTGCCTTTCAGGAGTTTTATTACTTTGGAGTTGATCTACTCTGGTCTTTTGCTTTGTACTTGATAACAGAATTAATAACAAAACACCTTTGTTATTCCAACACAAAATTTGAGAATCCAAAGCTTGAATGCTCACATCAGTAGAAGTCCAACTCTTGGTCTCAGTTCAGTAGATTTCTGTTTGCCCCAATATTGTAGTAGATTCATGTATATCACAGAAACAGAGGTCACACCCTTGGTTAAATTTATATTCTTGCTCTCTACATGTTCTCTCAAAATGATGTCCCGTTAGACTTAATTACTTTGCAAGAAAGTCCTTTGATATTTTCCTTACTCATCTAGTTAATTATTAAAACAAACCCAGAAGAATATTAACTTATGCTCTCATGAAATTCTTATCAATAGGAATAGGATTTTAATGGGTAAAAATGCCTCCAAGTTCCTCCAGTCTTTTACTAATAGAGTGGGATTTGAAAACCAGTTCTGGTTTCCTAAATTGATATATTTTCCTAGCTAGGGAAAAATAAAAATGCTACATGGAATAACAACCACCATTAGGTGAAACAGAGCAACTCACTCCATATTAACCCAAACTCTTATTGGTTTCAACAGCTTACAGCAAAAACTCCTTAATATTATTTCTGTGCAGTAAAATATAATATAATATACTTGAACATATAAAAAATAATATACTTGAACAATAAGGATATCCTTCTAAATTAACTTGATTTGTCACAAATTACACGAAAGTATTTCCTGTTATACCTGTATTTGCTTATTCAGTATTCTATTTAAATTTGAACATAGCACTTTGTTAAAATTGATCCCTAAGCAGCAGATGAACCAATTCTGAAAATTTGGCCTCATACACTATACTAGTAAAGAACTTTTGTACTCTGGAAGAAGTGGAACTTGTACTTTTCCTAATATTAAGATTGTCCCTGTCTGTTCTGAGGAAGGATATCACCTAGCAGCTGGTGCAGAAGATACTTTCTTGTCAGCTCATGTGAACCACAGTTCTTATAAACTTTCCAGGGTCCTAATCCTGAGGAAGTTCCACCCACATCAGTTAATGCCCTTCACATGAGCAGGAGGTTTCAATTCTCATTTTTCCATAATTATTAACAGAGAAACTGTCATACTACAACAGGGTATTAGTCATTCAGTAGGGAAGCAGAAAATAATGAGAAACTTACGGCTGGTGCATTATTTTGAATCTGCTCAGCTCATAATCTGATAGATTCTGAAAAGAGAGAAAACATGTTTTGTATTTTAAATAAAGATCAATTTAATCAAGACTAATCAACTAAGTGAACTAAAGAAAGACCTAAAAAATAGTTTTTAGTTTGGTAGCTACATGGTTGTCTCATCTTGGTTAATGCTTAACTTTTTATTACTGGTCTGTTGTAACATTTCTGAAAACCTGAAAGCCCACGCTACATTGTTAAACTGGAATTTAACCAGGCATGTGGCAGATTAAATTATGCTGGTTAATGAATCATTCAAAAAGTGATAAGCAAGCCATTTTATATGGTCTCTTTCCAGCTCCACCACAGAATTTCTTTACATTTTTTTTTTACTGAAATCAGCAGCTTAGTATAGCAATGACTGAGTGGAAGGTTACTTTAAAAATGGGAGACTATTGGGTCCCATAATCATTTGAAGACTATTAAGTCCCAGTTAGCTCTGTTCTTGGGCTATATTTCTGCATGACTCCTCAACCCATGAAAAACTGGAGATGAAAAAGAAATAGAATTTTTAGTGTGCCACCTTGGCACATACAGTGCCCATTCTAGTGCTGCACAAGCTAATTCACATACTAGAAACATTTTAGCCAAATCATTTCAATAGTTTGTGTAGCACCTTTCACCTCAACGTGCCAAAGGGTCCATGCACTACACTAAAGCTGCAGAAGTACTGCTGATGTTCAAGCTAGTTTGCAGCTTGCAGCCAAATTTCTTAAGTCAGCATTTTAAGATAGCCTAAATTAAACATTTTTTTTTAATCTACAGATTTTCCTTTACTGCAAAATTTCCAGTAAAATCTCTGGATTGTACCCAGATCCAGTATGTGATTGCATAGTTTCAGTCCAGAAACCTGCTAATTGCAAAATGCTCTCTTTCTCAGCATAGATTTCAACAGGGAATATGTCAGGCTGAAAAGATATCTATTTAATAGATGCAATTCTAACCCTTCTTCTATTTTTGTGTCAGGAAGAGGAAACTAATTTGCCTGTTTCCTGAGACTTCCTAGGCACACATATAATGACTGTGAAATCTCCAAAATGGATACTTCAGTGGTACTGAGTTCAGTGTAATGATTTATGTTTGCCCAGCTCTATCTCTTTTTTTTTCTGAGTAATTCCCCACCCATTAGTCCCATTCCAAACTGGTTTGCCTTTTCTCTCACCATCTCATCAACATGATAGATGAGTTTGTATCAGGCATACAAAAGGAGACACTAATAACAAGTGTATGAGACAAGGAGATCAAGTGGAGAACATGTAAGATCTCAGAAAAAAAATGTATTTCCTCAGTCTGTATTTAAATTCAAGTGAATCTCTGCATTTCTTTAAGTTCTTTGATATATTTGTTGTGAAAATATGCCTTTCAGACACTAGAGAACCCCCTACATTTAATACTTAGTGTGTAATTATACTGTAACAAAAAGCAGCTGCCTATCTACATGTAGTGTGTATGGTAATTAGCAGATGATCTAGCAGATCTAGAAATCACCAAATTCCTGAGGAAATTTAAAACTATACCAAGCTGTCTGATTGACATACAGGCCCATCTGGGCTCCTTCAGACTTTGTCAGCTGTAAGGATGACTCACCAAATTGCCTCTGCAGATCAATGACCAGCAATATTAGGGATATTTCCTCCCCTGTTATTGCACTCTCTAAATAAGAGGAGGAAGCAGCTATGTTTTTTGTTGTAAGGATTTGATTCTTGTTTACTCCCTTTTCTTTGCAAAATAGAATATTTGAGCTTTTACTTGTGTGTATTAAGGTCGCTGAGATATAATTGCTTGGTGATTGCAGCCAAGTAGCTTGTGTGATTCTCTCTGCCCTTTCAAGCTGATGTTTGCTGGAATTTGCCGCTTAAGCAGCACCCTGCCATGGGCAGCTCCGTCTGTACATGCAACTGCTGTGTGTATGCTCAGACCAAGAACTTTTTAAACTAGTAATTGTGTTTGGTAGAGGAGGAAGCTATGGATCTAAGCATTTCCTATACTGGAGAATGTTTGATAGAGAGGGTTTCTTAACTTGATTCATTTTTCTCTCTGAGATAGTCTTCAATAAGGGGATTAAGCTATGAGCCTCCCTCAAGTTTGAGGAGATTGACATCTGTGGGTCCAGCTGAAAGCTATCTCTTCTTATTTTGTATGTTTATTTTTTTAAACTTTTTAAAATTTTTTTTTTCAGTAAATTGCACCATTGATTGTAACTAAGAGCTGCTGTTGCATTTTAGCAACAAAATTCTGGTCTTAGGAAAAAGTACAGAAATATCTTGCAAACTCAACATTTTTGAAATTACATGGTAGCTTCTGTAAGAAGATGAGTAATTCTTCCAGGTTTTAATTATCCTTTGCTCCTGTTGTTGCTTATGATACACAATGTTAGTGATTCACATTGGCATGAATGGAATACATTGCAAATGTGTGATAAAGAAGAAGTTAAAGTAGTTTCTTTCCTGGAGGGATCTGGGTTGCCAAATATACAATGAGGAACTAAAGTGACAGATTGGGCTGTTTGGGTTTTTTTGTCTTTACAGTTTCATGTTAGCGTGCAATTTAGAAAGTATATAAAAATTATGTTCTCCTCAAATGCACTATTGATTTTCTCTTTTCTACTGGCTACTTCATTCACCTGGCACCAACTTTCTCAATAGCTTGTTTACTTAGCTCAGTAGTTAAGAGTAACCAAAACTGTTAGCTTGCATATCAAGCCAACCAGCATTGTTCTGCAGATAGCATCATGGAAGGGGAGAAGTGCAGCTGTGGTGCAAATGTTTGAGGTGTGTCTCTCACTCCTTTACTTGCAGACACTTGTCTTGGATCTGAGCCTATCCTGCTGTAGCTGCTTGCCAGCATGGGTGCTAAGAAAGGGGAAGCCTTACATCAAAAGCAAAGAGAAGCTAAATTTCTGTATACAATCTGGAGTTGCAGACTCGTAAGTAGATTTTATGCATTTTTGTCTGGAAAAGTTTAGACTGACTCATGCACGTGGACTGTGCAGTACACACACAGTGAACTGGGATGTCTGAGGTGCTTTGGTTTTGTGCATGAGCCTTGCAAATGGCCAGCATGCGTGCATGTGGCTTGCATGCCTTGGCTGAGTGGGACTTACAGCATTTTACAGACTTAGGGACATGTTGAGGATGATTGGCCGGTGGATAAGGGGTAGTCGCATGTAAATGCGGTCCTGGTTTGAGGAAACAGAGTAAGTGTGGTAGGAAGGTAAAGGAAATGGGGCTCTTACATGGGATAAAACATTGTAACACAGTCTGTAGCATATATGGCACCTTCACCTGCCCCAGGTTTAGCACTTCTCTTAAGAAGGCTTCTAAGTCATAAACATGGCTGTCAGGAGTCATGAGACCAGACATATTTTGGCCTCTGCATTTGCTTTGGAGTTGTTTTTGCCATGCTTTCACAGTTTGTGCTGTGAGATTGTGCTATGGGATATTTTTAATAGAGTTACTGCCTCAAAAACTTTTTCAGATATCTTTGAAGAACGTTGTTGATACAGTAGATTGTATGGTACTGTCTTTTCAACTATGTTTTGAAGTTCATAGAAGCAGATCTCTTTCCCCTTCCTTACTTTTCAGCCTTTTCCTGTAGGCAATTACCTGTATTAGATGGTTATGGCTGCAGGTGCAAATAATACGATGAACAATCCAAGAGAGCCCTGAAGGATCAGTGGGAGTTTGAAAAGGTCAAATTTTAATATGCATGAGGATGAGGGGATTCCTTTGACACTATGATAAACATACTGTGTTGCTGGATAAGCTGTCAATATCCGGGCAGTAAAGCTGCATGTAAGGTGACAGTCGTGTCATTACCTTATAATAATGCTGAGTTACGATCTGTAACATTGCCATTTCTGAGCGTGGACCAGTTTGGAGAGGTTGGCTCTGAAATGACTTTGTTGCTTTTCATGTGTGTGTGTATGTATATATATTTGAATATGATATTGTATAATTAATTTGACTTTCTCCTAATTTTTCTTCAATTTTTTGAGGGGTGAATAAAGACCCAAATTTACTTGATGTAAAGCAATTTCATGTTGTTATGGCAAAGTAAATGCATCATATATTATAGAAACTCTGTATTCAATATGATGAACTTTATGTTAGGACTTGTTTATGTTTATGCCATCTATTTGGTATTGACAAAAAGACCTGCAAGAAGCCAGGATTAGAAGGAATCTACAGCTACCTTTTTAACTTCTGAGAGACAGAAATTTGGAGTGTAAATAAAAATGATCTACACTGAGACAATCAATATGAGTAAAAATCTAAAAAAAAAAAAATAATAATTGTAATAAGCCATGTTAATGATATCCCCTATTAACTGGCCTAGTAGACTATCTGTAATTAGTCAGAGAAGATACGGCATTTCTTAGTAAAAATGTCCTTATGGAATATAAAAATATCTTTATGGAATAATATCTCAGTGCAGGCCTCTAGAAATACAACTTGAGCTATAGATTTTTGCCAGTGATATCTGGTAAAAACTGTCAGAGTGTCTCAGACTGAGTAAATCGTGGCATAAATGCGTGCATAGTGGAAAACTTTTAGAGCTTTTTTTTCTTAGATAAATGAGATCTGTGCTGCACAGTGGGGGGAAAAAGCAGAAGAGAAGGTGGTGGAAACCTTAAAATTAAAGGTCAGTCCAGAAAGAATAGCATAATAAAGAAACATATTTCTACTGTGAATGGAGAATTACTATTTTTAAGGTATTCATCCATTTTTAAAGTGTATAAAACTGACATCTAGTGGTAGCAAGGGCACTTTGTGTGCAAAGTGGCTTTATAGTTAGACCAGTTTGCATAGAAGATTAACAGGTTGTAACTAATTACCTACTAAAATTGCAATTCCCTGTACTTTATCCTAACTCAAATCTGTTTCTTTATGTTACAGACCCTTTGATATTAAATCTTGCTCCTTTTAGTAATATCGCACTTATATAATGCAAGGTGGTGATGTCTGTTCATCTTTATGAATGCACGGACTCCTGCTAGAGAAGTGTCATCCTGATGAACAGTTTCATTAGAGAGGAAAAGGTTGGAAGAGGCATTAGGATTAAAATATTCCCATCCAAAAAGCTGAGGATAAGAGTTAAAGAATTTCAGTAAGATCACTGAGGAAATTGTTCAGCAGCCACCAATTTTAGACCTGTTATGAGTAAACAGGAGAAGTCAGGCTTCAGAGCTGTGAAGCACGTCTCGGAGGTGTTCTATTACTCACAAGAGTGCTTCTCTGGGAGGGGAAGCAGGACTTTACGGCCGAGACTCAGATCTCACATGAATTCAGGCAAGATGTAGAGGCATGTGCTTAAATCATTCTCACTGAAGACAAGAGGATATGCTTGTTTGCTGGGGCCTGTGCTTAAGTGTTTTGTGCAATCATAGTTGATATACCCATTTATCATTCATAATTTTATTTGAATAGCATTTAAAAAATATTTTTCTATTTTCTTCCACATTTTGTCTGGCTTATTCAGATTTTAGTGTCTTTGAAGAAAAAACCCTTGCTAAAACTGTGTAATACCTACCCCAACAAGGCTTTAATTTAGCTTTGCCTCCAGTGCTATTATATACATAATGGATAAATAGCTCTTTTTTTCCTCTTTATTAGTAAATGTATGCAAAAATGAAATATGAATTATTTTACAATTATTTTAAAATACGGCTTAGGGCTGTGATATCTATAGTCAAAGGATGCAATTTAATGAACAGAGAAAAATTTAAAAGTACCATTCAAATTTATCTTAAAGATAATAAACTGAAAGAGATCAGCAACAGAAGGCTGGGTGAAGATAGACAAATCTGAAGGGAGAAGGAAAGGAAATGTGCTTGAGTGAAAGTGTAATTAGAAGTGGGCAAAAAGAAGGGGGAAAAAAAATCATAGCTTATTTTTTCAGGGTTGGCAGTTTGGCAATAATTATCAAACTATATTGGTCAATTTTTGGTTGTGAATGTTTATTTTACAGTCGTTTCAGTTCATAATAACTGTTACAAATATCTCAGAGGTAAAAAGTGCTGGTAGCATAATTCTAGTGAATCATAGCTCCATGCAGTTTCAAGGCTGAGGTGAATCATGCTATGCTGCCTCTATCATTCCATCTCTCTTACTTTCAAAACATGGTGAATCATATTTGTTAAACATGAATCTTGATATTCTGCAATGAAACTAAAGTCACAGTTATAAAAGTGGTACAAGAAACAGCTGTTGTCATTTCAGGTGAGCCTACTGCTTTAACATTAAAGCAGAGATGAGCAGCAATCCTATTCGTTGCAGAGCTGCTCTGTAAGGACAAGATTAGTTGTTAACAGTCATTCCAGCCAGAGCTGGGCAATGCAGTCTTATCTATTCTGAGCTGGTAATCCAGTGCAGGTGCTTAACAGTTCTAATATACTTTTGACCTTTCAGGCCTGAGTGTGGGAGAGGTTGCAATGACGTGAGGACAGCTGCTATATGCAGAGTCACTCTGGCTTTGTCTGTGCTCACTGAGGCCTCTCCTTACTGCTTAGACACTGATACTTTTCCAAAATAGTGAAAGCATAAGGATAAGTCATGCTAGGAGCACCAGCACTGTTGATATACATGATAGCGCTAAGATTTCACAGCAGCTGTCTCTGCATTTGGAATATATAAGACCTCACATATTACAAATGAAGTTGTGTTGATAGCAGTGCTAGTAGCAAGGCAATATATTCAGGAAATGCTTGGTGTAAAAAGGACTGTTGGGGATGGATTTCTTGCTCCACTGTGGATTTATCAGCCATCGGGAAGTGCTGCTGCTATTTTGTCCTCAGGCATGATTTTAGTTCAACAAAACTGCTCACTTAATGTTGTGTTACTAAGAGCTGTGCTCAACACGTTACGGGAGTTTGAGGTCTAGATGTGCTGAGGTCTATCATGCTGGAAGGAACAGTAGAGTATTTCACACTTTTTAGGACAGTCAGGACTACTTCAGCACCATTGATGGAGATCTGTTTGTAGTACTGCTGCTCTAACATTTCATGTGAAAACCAAGGTCTTTTATGAATTATTCTATTAGGTTAATATGCCTTGAACTACTGTATGGTTTTGCCAGAACTCCAGGGCTGAGGAGTCGGTACAGTATACCCTACAGCATTTATTTAACTGTTGAGATGTTAGAAACTTTATTTTTCTTTGAGAGGAAGATATTTTCCTGCAGTAGTAGGTCAGTGAATCACTGTGGTTTACATTATTTTGAAACTGCCTTTTACATTTGTACCTGAAGTGCACACATTTAAGGTTAACCTTTTTTTTTGCTTTGAAACAGCTCCAATGAAAGATTAAACTAGTTGATGCTTTGTTCTCAAATATACTATGAGTGGGTTTGCCTATGATTTATTTATGACCTAGGGTTTCCAGCTCATTCTGTACTCCAGGAGCTGCTTGCTCACACTTGGCTATCCAAGACACTTGAACCTGTTGTATTCGATCTCACACGCTGAATGAATGGTCCCCTCCCTGAAAGCTGGCTGCAGAAATAGCCTTGGTCTAAGATATTTATGTTGATCTACAACATAAATCTGTCTTTTTAGTGCTTGCAATGGGAAAGTTCATGTTATTTTTCCTAGAACATGGGTGTCCGCATTAGTCTTAGGCTGACCTGGTGGAGAGATAAGAGGTTTCCAAGGTTCTTTTGAAAATTATGCTCTGTTCCTCACTGACAGTGTAAGCTCAGTGGGCTGAACTCTATATTTGCATGTCCCTATTGAAAGGGTATTTACTGGAACTCAGAACATAAAACCACTTCCCATATCTTTATAGTAATGCACTGCTGTATACTTAAGCAAATGAAAATTGGTTTTGGTGTTTGAAAAAGGAAGCAAGTCACCACATACAGAAATAACAACTGTGACCACTAGAAATTTAGCCTCAGCAAAAACCAGTAGAGCCTGCTGCTGATGTGAACTGCAAGATTAGGAAGTCTAGTTTGGGTTTAGTGGGTGATGGTTTCTTTCATTTGTTCTTTTCTAAAAGTGAATTCCGAAGAGCCAGCTGACAGTCTTCTAGCAGAAACATTTATTTCTAAAAATGCTTCATCAATTAAAGCGGATTGTTTTGCAGGACTCCTTTCACTTCATCAATGATTAAGAATGTGTAAAAGCTCTGGCAAAGTTGAATCAATTTATTTTGATGTTTTTAATACAAGGTAAAAGGTCCAAATAAGGCATGTCAGTGCTACTGCTTTAGTGCTTCCAAAACATTTTATTTTTACTCTTATGGGAAACTTGCAGCTATTCATTCTGATTCAGAACAAAGGAAAATATTGAAGTGTCAGAAGTTCCATTTTTGGCTACATCTAAGAATTAATGGCCTGCAAAATATTTCTAGTCTGTAGTCAAGATACTAGTGACCCAAGATCTCCAAGAAACAGGACATGCTGCAGAAATGTCCTCAGCATGAGCCTCTGCTGAAAGCAGAACTGGTGCTTTAGGAATTTACCTGTCCCCAGGACTCAGCCCCAGGTGGGGGTATACTAGGCTGTTGATCAGTTTTGGACCTGCTTTAATTGTGACACCTAACAGGATTTACACTGTCAGCTTCTTTTAATAATCTTGCCCTTCAACCAGGCTCAACCATGTCTGGGGCCAGCTGCTGCTTCCAGCTACCTGCATCCACTTCCAATAACTGCATGCTGGTGATTTGAGTCAACTGGTGCTCCTCTGCATCTAGCTTGTTAAAACAACACTGTTGTGAAAAGAAGACTCTCCCTTGGCCATGTGGTTATGTGCAATTTCTTTCTAGTTCATCTTTTCCTGCCTGAACAATCCGGTGTTGCTACCTGGTATATCCTTAAGTGAGCAGGCCTCTCCACCATGGCCTGTATACCAGGCTCTTGCTGAGCACACAGGGGCTCTTCCAGGACCTTCCCTCACTCTGACAGACTCTCTTGCCCCTAGATAACCTAAGTGAGTTTTATTTTAATTACCATATATCCTATTTCTGGGGAGGTGTTTGATAAAACACAGCTAGCATGGAGCCCTTCTGTGCTTGCTCCCTGAGGCCAGCAAGGTGCTACCAGGCAGGGCTGGGGGGAAGCTGTACGAGGCACCTGAATGTCCCACTGCTTTGTGGCTGCCAGAGGGCCAGTCCTGCTCCCTCCCTTCTCCCTTGACTCCTGACTCTGGTGCTTTGCTGACCCTTTTGTGAGTTGAACCAGCTGCAAATCAAGCAAGGGCATTCCCTTGAACCAAGGGAAGCTTCTGGTAGAAGGGGAAAGGAAGAGGAGAAAATATTTGGTGAGGACAGCCACCCCCGTCTCTGGCAGCAGCCTCTTCAGTTATCTGGGTTTGTGTGAAATCTCTCACTGAAGCTGTGTTTTTCACAGCCGCTTTAAACCTCCTGGAGAGGTGTATTCTCTGGGCACTGTGCTTCCTCTACCTCCTCCATGCTGTCACCAGCAGTTGTGCAGTGAGCTGGATTAGGGAAGTGGTCTGGCTGAAAAAACATTTAAAAAAAAAAAGTTTCCTTCTGGATAAAGCCTTTATGGTCAAAGGAGACCCAGTGCTAGCAAAGGTGTGTGTGTGTAAGGGAAACACGTGGCACAGGTGGAAGGGGTGTACCCTTCCAGGTACAAAATTGTCCCTTCAGTTAATCTAATTTGCTTACTGAGGAAATTCAGGGAGGCAAGAGCTAAAATTGTTGTGGTGGTGGCATTTTCAGTATTTGAATATTGACTTAGTAGGAAGAGTACCATCTTGGAATGGTGGCAGAGGCTGTCTTGGTGGAAGATGCTCTCAGCACTGCGTTGAAAAACAAAAGTTTTCTGTATTTTCTGGGTATTAAGAGTTTCCATCCTGCTCTCATGAGGGAGGCTGAAAAGGACAGCAGGAAATGGCACAGCAGGAATCAATTCTCAGGTCACTGGTAGGTGAGACTAGCAAGGACCCTTGTTACCTGGGGAAAGTTAAGTCATAATCCTACTTAAGTGCTGCTATACAGGTCAAATAATTGAATACAGAGGCTCCACAGGCCTCTCAGGAGGAATGGGATCAATCTTGGAGAATCCCAGAAAGTGGGAGACTCTGGGCCTTTAGCTCTCCCTTGCTGGCCAAGGGCCTGGGAACTGTGCAGAAGTGCTCCCTGCTGACACTGCTTGCAAAAACAGCTGCCTTCCGCTTTTCTGCATCTGGACAAAAACAATAATTATAACAAGAAGTGCTGGGAAATAGCTGAGCCTGAAAAGGCTGTACAAGAAGGAGTGTGAGAATCGTCTTGCCTCTCAGAGCAAATACTATGGCAGAAGCAGTCAGCAATCTCAAAATTGCAAGAGCAATCTTAAAGCAAAACCTGTATGTCAGAGTATTCTTGAAAGATTAAGAAAGATCATATGCATAATTGTAAGCAGATGACACTTTATCAAGGGAACTAGTTAATCTTAATGATAAGAATAAATGCCCTTACTGAATGTGAAACCAGATGTGACTTTGCACATGTCTGGGCACATCTCCAAACACTCTGATGGCTGCCTGCCTTCTGTTTGGAAATAAACGACAACCATACCTTGGACATTTACATGGAAGTAACAATATCATATGCCCACCTAGAAATATACTGAGCTACTTAACTTTGAAAGTAGTCAAATGGGATAGATAATAATGGGATAGATTTGCTGTACCTTCTTTGATATTGTTTTATATTTTTGATGTAGTACTCTAGTTCTACTGTTCAGCTTCATTTTCATAATCACAGTGGTTATAGCTATCTGGTATAGATACTCTTTAATTCATGCAGTCATGAAAATGTTGTGTATGTATGTCTAGGAATCTTGAAAATGAGCAGTTGATTTGGTTGAATCATGTTACCTCAGCCACAGTAAGTAACATCGCTAATAGTGGGTAATCACTGAGTTGTGTGTGTGTGTATTTTATCTGCAGAATATTTGTACATAATATAATATATGTGTCTTTTCTACTTCTGTATAGCTTAGTCTTTAGACACAAATTTTTGTTTATTTGGATTTCATGCTGGATGTGAGTACTTATTCAAGGTCCTGGGGCACCCAGTGTGTACCTCAAGCCTGCCCTCTCAGCACTGTGAATCTTCTTCTTTCTCTTTGACGCTTCATGTTAGCCAAAGAAGTCCATATCTACATCTGAAGTTCTCCAAGCTTTTAGGAACTCTTGCTTTTAGTATGTTCTGCACTGATATTATAGCATTACATACTGTTCAGGAATGCAGATGTCTGTCATTTTGCTCTTTCTTGAAGTGATCCCAGTTACTTGTAAACAAGGCAATTAAAAAGCAGGTTATAAAAATGATGGCAAATGTCATAGAAATTACTGTTTCACTATATATAAGCACAAATTAATCTCTTTTAGGAAAACCCCCCTGTTTCTACCAATTTCTTAAAATTTAAATTACAGTAGTTAGCAACTGTGGTTCTTGCAGTGCAAGAAATAGTAGGATATATATTTAAAATGTCTAACAATAAATACATTTGTTTCAAGGTTTACATGTCAATGAACCAACATGTTGTTGATAACCAAGATTAAATGCTTACAAGAATAACTGCTTACAAGAAATCTCAAATTTCCACTGAGATACAGACACTCTTTCCTTTCTTGGCAGTTCATGAAACGTTTGAATTTCATCTGGTACCATCTTACCATTTTGGAGCAGTATATCTTTAAATCTATTAGCAAGCTTGTGCAGAGTTTAGAGTGGGAGTGGAAAGGAAGAGCAGCCTGTTTTCTTTGAGAAAAGTTGAGCTTTGAAAGCTACTGAAAGTTTTGTAATGTTAAAAGACAAACCAGCTGCTGGGCAAAGTGCAAGAGAAGAGGTCAAAACTCTACATGCAAATGTCCTTTCATATCCTAGTAATTTCTGAAGATTCACAGGGCTTTAAAACTAAGCTAATTCCAGGGATACAATACACATATTTGCAACCAGTTCTAATATTAGTCCGTCATGATGGTGGTGTCTGAAAGTCAGTGATATTTATGCTAGCACAAAAGAGACTAATACATTAATTTTAAATTAGTCTCCCAACCCCAGTTGCCTTGTGTGTGGGAGTAGTTTCTTTGTAGGAAAAAGTCACGGCTGGTTGACTTTATCTCCCTTTCTCACACTCCAACCATTGACTAATACTGAAATTTAACTTGCAGTGAATATTTCCATTTTTGCTTACATGCCATTTAAAATGCTTTAATCAAGATTTGAAACCAATTTATAGTGCAAAGTGCCTGTCATGTACTATGGTCTACATGCAGAAGCAAACTAAAATTGAATGAATTTTGAGCACTAATCATTTGCTGGTCTATAAATGATTTGATGGATTTGTGAAAGTCAAGAGGCAATAGTGGACAATGATCATATATTATATAATAGCCATCTGTACGACTGGGCACATACACTTGTAGAACAGGAAAACCACACAAAAAGAGAGAAACACTTTTTGATATGGGTCAATTAATTAAATGTCAAATGTGAACAAATTTTACCTGTATATTAGAAGTTAATCGGCCACTGTGTTAAAAGGTTTGTAATGAGTCCCATATCAATGTGAATCCAGTCCTTTTTTTAAGTGGCCACAGGAAAAATTAAATAACTTTATTGGATACAACCAGTCAATTTTGATTATGTAAGTTTCCTTCATATTTCAATAAATATTGTAAGTACTATTTGTCAGCATGGCCTTCCAAATTCACTCTAGTGACTAAAGCTACTAGCAATGATCATATCTCTTCAATTGTAGGATACAACTACTTGTAGCTATTTCTAGTGCAATTAAAATGTAAAAATGTAAAAAAGCATCTCCTTAATAAATTAAGATGGCCACAGAATTAGTGTTGTGCTAAATCTCTGTTTTATCTTCACTTATTTTTCTCAGAATTGGAGGGGAGGGAAGAACAAGTTTTATACTTCAGACATGCAGACTTAGATAAACAAAATCCATTCAGGAATTTCTCTTTATTAATTAATGAAATAATCCATAATGATGTGCACCTCCTACACATACCTAAACAAAGGTATTGTATTTCTACTCCAGAAAAATAAAATATTAATTTAAAAAAGGTCCATTTTCATTTCCTATGGTACTCGCCAACTCTACTTCTTTTTACATGTGACTGTAATTACCTAGCCATGTAACATACCTGCATAATACAACAAGATGCCATCTGAAGTACTTGAAAGTATTATTTGTTTTTCCTCGTTTTCTTGTACTGCATCATCTGCTGAGTAAAAGACCCTGGCATTTCGCATTCTAAGATGTTTGTAAAATTAATACTGCTTCCCACTGTTATCTTATGTGAGAGTGGATCTATAGCTCATTCAGATGTGTATGTGAGCATGCATGTATTCAGATGATGGATGTTGAGCTAGCTGTTGATCTTCTGACAGATGGCCATGGTTATGTGGAATGTCTGTAGATCTGGGTACCATTTAGCATGACAAATGTGACTTTAGCTGATTAAAATTCATATCCAATATTTCATTAATAAGGGCTACTTCAAACTGAAGCTCAACAAAGGCAAAGTCATATTCAAGAAATTCTTGGTCTTGGAACAGTATTTGATGTTACATTGTGGAAATCGAATTGTGGAAATATGCAAATGTCAGATTATACCCATTTTATCTGTGCTGCTCAAATGGGTATTTCTCCCATTTGGAACCCATGTGGTGCTTTGGGTTATGATGAAAAACACAGGAAAACATTAAAAAAAATCTCCTCTGACCCAGTTATTGAGTTCCTCAGTTTATGTTCCTGAATTGATTCAGGAGCACAGTCACAAAATCTTTAAAGACCCAACAGAAAATGTAGCGCTACACTGTAAAGTTCAGGAATGCTTAATTGGACAGGGAAAAGGAAGAAATGGTAACACCGTGAATAATGCATGGCACAGGTCTAAAAAAGACTGAAAACTTGTTGGTAGAGGACTTTCTGTTGGGGGAGTGTATATGCTATGAACAAGTATAACCCAAGGCTTTTGGGATGATACCCTCATTCTTGCAGATTTTTTTTTTTTCCTATTTTCTCTTTAAAATCCAGTGCTGTGCTTGTACAGATGCATTTCAGATACTCTGTGAACTACCTGAATCGAAAGTGTTCAAGTAAGAGGCTGAGTTTTTGAGGTGGTGGTTTTGTTTTGTTTTGTTTTGTTTTGTTTTGTGTTTTGTTTTGTTCCAGTGAAGAGTCTACTTCACTTGCAGTGTGGTGCAGGGACATGTAGACATTTCTCTGATCTGTTTTGCCCTGCAGTATATAAATCTGATGTACCAATGAAGTGTTGCATTTCTCTCTTCACAGGAAACTAGGTATTCTGGGCAAATGCAAACTTTTTTTGGGGGGTAGTTCTGAGCAAGTAAAATAGGTTGTCAGCTATGCATATGGAATATACATTTGTAGTCTAGTGTCTCTATATTTTTTTTTTGAACAAAAAAAGTTGTACAACCTGTGTAGTTAGTTATTTCTATCTTATAAAATCAAGTTTTTACTGTATTGGAGTCATACCATGACAAATCAACAAAGGGCATTTGTAAGACCCTGGGTATTTTTAATAGTTCGCAATCTTACACTTTTTAAGGATTATATTGCAATGGATACAGACAGTAACACCTTTTAGAAATGTATATTGCATTCAAGTAGCAAGGGGCGAAATAGTTAAACTCTTTAGTCAAAAAGCCCAACCACACAGGAACAGTGGAGGAAAAAAAAAAGTACAGAAACAAAAAGCATTCTACAGCAGGTCTCAAAAACATTAATTAGCAATTTAAAATATCTTTAATGGGATTTTTGTGCCTATTTGTTTACTGATGCAAACTCAAATACTACAGGTAAAATACGTACAGAAAACCAAGCACCCAACAAGTAGAAACTGTGTTTCTGGATTTGATACAGTAATGTGAATTTTGCATAGGTTCTGCCCTTCAGTATTCCAGAGGATTAAAATACATGAAGTGATTGAAATTCTTATTCTTCTAAGCACTGATTTTGTGGAACCTCTGGGAATTCTAATTTCTTTTCAGCACGCCTCTTTGAGTGCGTGTGATGTGGTTTTCCAGCAATGCAACCCAAACTTCAAGCCAGATTCCCTAATGCTAAAGTCTGTGGTTATGCACAGAATTGGCACTGGGAAAACTCACTAATGAAAGATCTCTACAATTTTATTAGTTTTTTTTTTTTTTTTAATGTGGGCAAATTCCATGAGTTTTTAGATATGGAAAGATTTATAAATATTTTAATAGTGTCCTCTGGGCCATTCTAGGAATGGTTGCAAGCTTTCATTGCTCTTAGCAGTATGTTGATAACTGACAGGTTGTGCAAGCCATCTGCTGATCATTTTAAAGTAAAGACAGTATTACACTGAAATTTAGCAGTCACGACATTTGTAGCAATCTGCAGGTTTGCTGTTCCTATTTTGTTTGCTTCCCTCTGCCCCCATCATGCTTATTCAGAGCAGATGTCAGCCTGTAAAAGAAAACAGGATGGCTTCATTTTACTAAGGGAAACTCCCTGACACTTGGTAACTTGGTCTTTATCTGTCTCTGTGTTTCTTGTTTCTCTAAATTTGCATTGCAGACTTCATAGATTTTCATTTTAGCGGTGTTAAGCCTTTTAATACAGCCATAACAGCTCAGTCAGCATTAGCAAAATGTGCTCAGTTTATTGTGGGTGGAAATTAAAGTTGCTTTAATTAATTTATTTTTTAAAAATAATTATTTCTAGCCATCTTTCATTTCTGCAATCAGGACCCCAATTAGTTCTGCTTTGATTCATCAGGAATAGCAGCTCAAAATGTATCTCCTTGGAAATTTATCTCATTTTGGCACTAGCATCACCCACTGGCCCAAGAAGCATGTTAATATTTGGGGCCTTTCCAGGTTCCCTCTATTTGGAATAGAAACTTATGCTAAAGACAGCTATTTTATTTAATGCAATCCTGTGTTTATGTAGAAAATTGATGAAGTCCTCCCTTCCTGAACTCTGAAGAAACAAACACTTGTTAAGGTGTTTCACTTCATACTCTCCATCGCCTGTTCCCAAGGAGCACTTTCTCCCTGCTATATTGCCTGGATCTCACAGGATTTCATAGAGTCATAGAATCATAGAATGGTTAGGGTTGGAAGGGACCTTCAAAGGTCATCTAGTCCAACCCCCCTGCAAGGAGCAGGGACATCCCTGACTAGGTCAGGTTGCTCAGAGCCTCATCCAGCCTGGCCTTGAACGTTTCCAGGGATGGGGCTTCCACCACCTTTCTGGGCAACCTGTTCCCGCATCGTAAAAAATTTTTTCCTAATTTCTAATCTAAATCTACCCCCCTCTATTTTAAAACGATTACCTCTCGTCCTATCGCAACAGGCCCTACTAAACAGCCTATCCCCATCTTTCTTGTAGGCCCCCTTGAGGTACTGGAAGACTGCTATCAGGTCTCCCCGGAGCCTCCTGTTCTGCAGGCTGAACAGCCCCAACTCTCTCAGCCTGTCCTCATAAGAGAGGTGCTCCAGCCCTTTGATCATCTTCGTGGCCCTCCTCTGGACCTTCTCCAACTGGTCCATGTCCTTCTTGTGCTGGGGGCTGCAGAACTGGACACAGTACTCCAGGTGGGGTCTCACCAGGGCAGAGTAGAGGGGGAGAATCACCTCCCTCGACCTGCTGGCCACGCTTCTCTTGATGCAGCCCAGGATGCGGTTGGCCTTCTGGGCCGCAAGGGCGCATTGCCTGCTCATGTTAAGCTTCTCATCCACCAGCACTCCCAAGTCCTTCTCCTAAGGGCTGCTCTCAATCCATTCCCCGCCCAGCCTGTATTTGTGCCTGGGATTGCCATGACCCAGGTGCAGGACCTTGCACTTGGCCTAGTTGAACTTCATGAGGTTGGGACCTCTCCAGCCTGTCAAGGTCCCTCTGGATGGCACCCCTCCCTTCCAGTGTGTCGACGGCACCACACAACTTGGTGTCGTCGGCGAACTTGCTGAGGGTGCACTCTATCCCACTGTCCATGTCGCCGACAAAGATGTTGAACAGGGCCGGGCCCAGCACGGACCCCTGAGGGACGCCACTCGTGACCGGTCTCCACATGGACATTGAGCCGTTGACCACCACTCTCTGAGTGCGGCCATCCAGCCAACTCCTTATCCACTGAGTGGTCCGTCCATCAAACCCATATCTCTCTAGTTTAGAGAGAAGGATGTTGTGCGGGACAGTGTCAAAAGCTTTGCACAAGTCCAGGTAGATGATGTCAGTTGCTCGTCCCTTGTCCACCGATGCTGTCACCCCGTCATAGAAGGCCACCAAATTGGTCAGGCATGATCTGCCCTTGGTGAAGCCATGTTGGCTGTCACCAACCACCTCCTTGCTCTCCATGTGCCTTAGCATGGTTTCCAGGAGAATCTGCTCCATGACCTCAGGCACAGAGGTGAGGCTGACCGGCCTGTAGTTACCTGGGTCTTCCTTATTCCCCTTTTTAAAAATTGGGGTTATGTTCCCCCTCTTCCAGTCATCGGGGACCTCACCAGACCGCCACGACTTCTCAAATATGATGGCCAGTGGCTTGGCAACTTCATCCGCCAGTTCCCTCAGGACCCGCAGATGGATCTCATCAGGACGCATGGACTCGTGCACCTTCAGGTTCCTCAGATGATCCCGAACCTGCTCTTCGAGTACAATGGGCAGTTCTTCATTCTTGCAGTCCCTGCTTGCACCTTCTTTCTTTCATTGTTTTCAGTGGAATTGTATGTATTCACCTTTCCAAACCATAAAAGCCGTAAGAGTTGTCCCTGTTCCTTTACGACATTGATTTTTAACCTTGTACATGCTTTCTCATGAGAGTCAATAATATTCAGCTAGTTTTAGTCTTTGCTGCAGAAAGAAGTATTTTCCCGGAAACCTTCAGAGATATCTTCCAGGCGAAGAGCACCATCGTCCCACAAGACAGTTAATTAGCATGAGTGTATTATCCTTGGGAACTCCTGGTTTAATTATATTGAGAGTGTGTCTACTTTCACTTTATTGTCAACTTCTTTTCATTTTTGTGACAGTAAGGAATGATAGACTTGCGAGTTTAGTCTGGTCAGTGAAGTCATACGTGTCCTCACTGCTGTTCCTCTGTTACATGATTATTAGATTTCCAGTATTTCTTTTTATTCTTAAAAAAAAGGGGAAACTCTATAGCCATTATGAATTTATGTTGTAAGAGTAAATTTTCTTATAAAATAAAATTTCTAAGAATAAAAAAAGAGTCCTGAGAAAGAAATTTGATCCAAAAAAGGACATATGTTCTCACCAGTTAGTTGAGGTCTTTCTTATTCTTCTGTTTAAAAACAAATAAATGTTTTAAAAGCCAAGTGCTCCTGCGAAACTTGGATTCTTGATCTTTATTTTCTTCTGCTCTGCCAGAAGGGTAGACTACTTGTCTTATAAATGTGGCCTTGTCTAAATCTATCTCTGGGAAATTCTCACTGATTGTTCCAGTTTAGTTCTTTGTTAACTAAGACAAGCATGAAGTATAACTTCCTCATATGCTTCTACAAGGCACAGTCGGTTAATGGTTTCCAACTGCGCTCTATCTTGAGTGACATTTGGGTGAACATAGACAAAACTGTCTATAATTGTCTGTTTTGGTAGCTTTGCGTTGCTAGAGCTGCAGCTATCAGTATGTAATGACAAATTTGGTCCACTCTTGTATAGGATTACATATATATAAGTACTTTTAATAAGAAAAGCACGTATTGAGAGAAGAGGAAACCCGCTATCTCCTCTGCTTGACATATTTTGCTGACTTCCTGTAGAACTTGCTCACTGAAACTTCTAATTACTTCATTAAGTAATCTTTATGTAATTTACAATCTGCATTTGTGTACTGATGTAGATGTGGTTTTTGTCTTTTTTGTTTTGATAAGTTCAGTCTTGTAGAGAAGATAAACAATGAAAAAAATGAACTTGGCACTTTAGTATCAGCTTCCCACATTCACTGCCTCTTCAAGCATAAAATAGAGTGGAGAATTAGGGATTTACAGCCCTATACTGGAAACAGCTAATACGAAAACATATGGACTAAATTTTGACGTTTTAGGGATTCTAGAAGATTTCTGGTATGGTGAGTAGCTGGTATTTAACAATGGGGGAGTGATTATAGTTTCTGGCTAGATTTTTAAAAATAACTAATGATTTTAGGCATTAGTGTTGTGAAGTTCCAACTTGCATGCATTGTAAAAGCTCCTGATTCTCAGGAAGGAAGAAGTATAAAAGCACCCAAAATGAAGTTTATTCAAATCTCAAATTGTCTCTAGAGACAATTTCCTAAAATTATCTCAGAGGGGGTGCATTTATATAATCAGGATGTTGGAATAAAGCAGAAACAGAAGGAACTTCAAAATTGGAGAGCCTGTGACTGTCTGGAGTTTTTCTGTTTTTCGGCTCAGGGCTTACAAAGTCAGTGTTGGAAACTATGACACAGTGGCTTAAAAATTTCTGCAACTTCTCACATTCTTTTTCATATTCCTTGAATTTGAGATGTCCACAAAACTTGAAGAATATTTAAAATAACTTTTAAAATTATCAGTAAACTTTAAGAACAAAGAATTCTGCATCAAAGTATATTCCTTTAATCCATATTTAATGTAATTATAAATAATTTGACATTTAGAATTTGATTGGATTGTTGTGTACCAAAGCTTTAAGACTGGAAAGCAGACAAGCACTTCCCATCATTCACAGCTACTGCATAAAACAAACAAAATTATGTTCAAATCATTTCGGGCAGTGGCATTTGGAATATGAATAGAAATGTTTTCTGTCACAGAAAAAATTAACGGGCCACTCGTACAATGAATACTTTTGCACTAGTTCAGGATTACATTGCTAGATCATGGCATTAGATAGTTTTATTAAATTGCTTTTGAGATATTTGAAAGTACTTAGCAGGAAAATAAATCAAAATGATTGGATGCAAATTCAGTTTCTGAGCTAATGTTCATGGGAGTCTGGTGATAATGATGTTCGACTTTGTATCTTAGTCTAATATTTTCTTTTGAGTGTTTTCTTTACTAGTTTTAGTATTTTGTTTTGAAATTAATAAATTGATAGCTAAAATCACTTGTGTTCTTATTTGTCAGATAATGATGTATAACTTCACGGTGTCCTAGATTTCAGAAATTATATCTACATTCAGTAACCTCTCTTCATATTTATCTTTTGTTTTGTTTTTTAAGAATAAGGATAAATATGAAAATCTTGCTTTTACTTTACAGATGCCTTATGCTTTGTTGAAGAGACATGCATATGTAATGCCCTTGTACGTTACTACTTAATCAAAGATGATCAATAAGCCACAGATGCGCTAAGCTGTGAAACATCTCCCTTGTAGCCCTCGTCTCTTTAGGGTGACTCTTCGATTCTAGTTACTTTATATGTTAACAACGTTTACTTCCTTTCTGTGGTATGTTCTTATAACTTTCCTCTTTTTGAAATGACTATAAGTACCTGTGATTCTGCTTTTAGAAACTGTTTCCTATTTGGTTATAAACAGCAAGAAACAGAACCCAAGCCCTCCCTGCTTGATGGCCAATGATGTTCAGAGTGACCTAGGCAGCTGTAGCCAATTGTCCCTTTGCTGGCAGCCCCCCTGCGTTGCTCTGCAAGAACTGCGAAGTGGCAAAGATTGCACTTCTCTGCTTTGTTACATTTTCCGCCCTCCATTTTAATATTTTGCATCCATCTCCCCTGAGGAGAAACTATTTGCAGTTTCCACCTGCTCTGAGAAACTCTTCATTTTAAACAGCTTTATTTTAACAGTGTGTTCAAAGTCCCTAATAAAGCACTTGCTATAGGGATAGGTGCCAAGATAACTTCTCTTTGCACAAAAGAGTTCAAGCTCTTAAGGTGCATGGCTTGGCAGGCTCTTCATCGAGAAAGTGAGCCCAGGGCCTGTACAAATATCTGGAAATTAAAGTGTTTCTGAAAAAATACCTTTCATATCAGAGCCAGTTCAGCTTCCTCTGATGGGGAACCTCTGCAGTTGAACATTCACATAGCAACAGAGGAGCTCTAGGTGTGGTGTCTTCGGTCGTTGTGGTCACTAGAGAAAGGAGATATGATTCCTGTCCTTTCCTGTCTGCTGCTTCTGCATTGCAGAGGTGGGAAGGAGCATCTGAGTGAGACGATAGTTGCTTTTTCTCAGTAGCAGTGCTGACACAAATGGATGTCAAAGTACAGCTCTGGTGAGTTGAACCTGGCAAGCTCTGTCAGTGTTTTGCACTGTCAGAGAGGCATGAATCTCCCACAGGGAGACACAGGTTCCATTCTCTAAATATTACTGAAAAATCCCCAATAGCGTAGTGGTGAAGAAAATGGGTCTGGTTTTCTCTATAAGGCACTCATATTCCAGCCATGTGATTCAAAACACATTTTGAAATAGCAAGAAAGAGGATAAATTCATGTAAGTTGTTGAGAATCAATGTCTGACCATTTTGCTATGTTTAAGATTTCTTTTAGTAAATTGCCATATACAAATCCAGTAAGAAAGTCTACCTTTCTTTCAGTTCTGAAGTTCAAGTCAAGATTCACTGGTTTTTATCTTTTTTGATCTATCATTAGGAATTCAAAACAATTGAAAAAAAAAAATCAAAGGAGCAACCTACTCTTAGAGGGATCTGAAAAGCAGAGTACAGTGTAGAAATTTCAGACTTTAAAAAGGAAGAGAGAATATAATATGCTCTCTGCAAGGCAGCTGTGGCTAAATGCTGATTTGCACATTAGGACTAGATTAGCATCGTTCAGATGCGACCTGCATATTGAATAACTATCATAAGCATAGTACTATTGATAAAAAATGAAACTGCACGGTACACTTCAGATCAAATATACCATCCTTTTGCATTTTTTAGATTCTACAGAAGTGTAAAGGAAGAGCTATTACTTCTATTATTATTTATTTTTTTTTTTATAAAATGCATGTAATTTTGTTTCCTATAAAAGATAAGCTTAATACTCAGTATGTTTATAAAACAGAATATAATATTGCTATAAAAACGATTGGTCTTTTGGCCATTTAAAGACAAGAAATGACCATAAATGTTGATTACTCTATTTCTATTCTGAAACCAGTCAAAATTGATTTAAGGTGGTGTGGCTAACGTATTATGTGGCTACAGTGCCTACGTGACTCGATTTTGAACATTTTAAACTTCAGAAAGGCCTAGAATATTGATTGATCAGTCTAATTTGCTTTCAAATAAAATGCATTTTGCATTTGACATGAAGGATGTGTTGTGCAGGAAGGCCCCGTAAGAAATTTCATTAGTTAAAAGGGGAGCTTTAGGATAATTATTTTCTGCAGCATTTTCCCAACTTTTGACAACATTCTTTCTTTGGAAAAAATTAAAAAGTTGAGCGTCCTAACCGAAACCACACAGGAAACAGAGGCATATCTGGTGTGTTGGTGGTTATATGCTGTGCTAAATGTGCAGCATCCTGGCTGCACACATTGCTTTCCAGGAAATGTACCTTCCAGCAAGGCCCACCAGTGGGCCAGCGCACTGCTTGCCTCAGAGGGGCGTTGTCTCTCTGAATTTTGGCGTATTTCACTAATACAAAAAGCCTGTCTTGCTTATGCTTAAGATGTCAGTGCCATGACAGGGAAAGAGAGGTTTGGAGAAGGCTGGAGGAGATTTATTGTGAGAAAAAGGACAGACCTACATTTAAATACCCATCTAACATCCGGTAGACACACAGAAACGCTGCACATACATCATGAGATCTGCACATGTGCATAGTGTCTCTATACACACATGTACAGTGGTAAACTGGTATTTGCTTTTTAGGAATTTTTAATATGTGAAGGTAAACCCGCCACTCCTGTCTAGTAGATGGCATCAGGCTTGCTCAAGTGTTTTCTGGGTTTTTTTTGAGGTGGTTTTTTTTTTTTTTTTTTTTTTCTTTTTTCTTCACTGCTGTCTAGTGATAGATGGCCAGCTTTTCTCTAGTGACTTTTAGCTCAATGTCTAAAGGTGATATTGAACTTCTGTTAAGGCTTTGCAGAGTGTAGTGAAGTAAATAATATGCCCCTTTTAACTGAATGATAAACTGAGGTGCAAAACCTAAGATTTTTGACAAAGGTAATAAACAGACACAATAAGAGAATCAGGATTTTGGAATTTTTGATTTCCAGACACCTCTACAGAAACCAGTTGGGGAATCATGCTTCAAGTGGTGTAGACAGAAACTCAGATTTTCTGCGTGGAAGTGTGTACCTTAGCCATCTGGTTAATCCCTCATACATTGTTAAATTTGATCTGCTAAGGGTGTGCCTTCTAAATCAGACACCTTGTAACAGAGAAAGAACTTTTCATTCCTGGAATAGCATAGATTTCTTGTGCACCAGGCTAGGAGCTTGGAATAAAAATGTGGGATATTGATTTAATTACTTACAAGTTAATATACATATTAGCTTGTACATATGAGAACAGCCTCTTGTAGTTACTCAAATATTGCTATTAATGATAGCAAAATATAGGTTCTCGAATCATTTTTTTTTTAGTATTGTCATAATTAATTCTGTTTCAAGCATATCTTATTACAGATTTATCATGTTCACAATGCTACTGAACAATTCAATTAATGAACACATGAAAGCTGTAAGACGTTTACTACTGGTGTGCGAGACCTGTATTTTCTCTACAATGCCATAAAAAATGGATGTTGCTTATTGTATCACACACATACTGCCATGTTTTCTGCAATGTAAAATAATCTTTAAAGATCTGCTAAGGAGAATACATAGTTTGGAGAACATACTAGCAAATGCTTTCATTTTTAATCATACTGCTCTTGTATAGCAGACCATCACCAAAGATCATCAATTGTTCCCTTTGCTTTTTTCACTTGTGTTTTGATTAGGTTACCACTAATGTCTGAAAATATTTCTCATATCCTTTCCCACTGCTGCTGCACAGTTTTACAGCAGCAGGCAGAAGAAGCCAATGCATTCACCCTGAGCTTTAACTTCACTCCCTCTCATCTAGCAGCAGAGATTACAGCACCTTTAGTGACTCAATTTGTAATGCATGAATGGGACAGGAATCAGTTTGTATTTGACAACTTTGTTAGCCCTACTATGCTAGCATGAGATGTTAGTAAAACCCAGTTTTAGTCTGTGGCCATGCAGGTTTAAACAAAGTGAACCTGCATGTACCTGAGTAGCTGTGGTCTAATGAATCACTTCGCAGGACTGGAGCCCTTGTTAACATAAACAGCAGATATAACTCCTGATGCATCCAGGAAGCAGTGTTCTTGAGTAATGAAGTGCCAAGCAAACTAATTTCTCTGCAGTTAATAAATATATTATAAAAAATATTTTACCTTTAAAAGAGATCTTAAAGGTCTTTTACTTCAATAGCTACACAAATGGAATTAGTGGTAGAGGAATTGCCCCAGGTCAATGAGTTATCCTATTCCTCTCTTCTAATTAGTTGCAATCAATTAACCACACTCTTATGCAAAAAATTTATATGGAGGTCAACAAAGGAAGTTATCAGATTTTTCTCAGACATTGTTCCTAGTATCTGTAAACTTTTATTGTAATATTAATGTAGAATTCTGTACTAGTAAATGTTCTTAATGATGCAGGTTTTATGAAAAGGCTTCTACATAAACAATGGCTTTAAAAATATGTATTTTCTTAAGAAAACCCCAAACTTCTCTAACTCATATTTCATGAGACATTGTCTGCAACGTTTGTGTACTAATGGCTGATTCTACATATCTGCACTTTCTCTGGAGGGGGAGAAGGGCTGGCTGGGATTTTTGTTGTGCAGCAGGTTTCCTTGAGTCAGTCATGTAAATCAATTCACTAAAATGGGAGATCAGAGCAATTGATGAAGCGTGTATGAAGGAGCACAATGTCTCATTATTTCCTAGCACTCTAAGGAATACAAGCTTTATGCTGAAATATGCTTGGATGATAACTTTTATGACATATTTGCTCACCAAGAAATGAGATCCATTCATGCTCAGTTTTTCAACAACCACAGCAGATTCAGGCATTCCAAACTAAGGTGAGAAAAAATAGAATTATTACAATAGTATGAAACTTAACAATTGTAAGCAAAGTAATTAATACTTCCATGCTCAAATACTTGGGGTTGTGGACGTCTTTATACTATCTGACATGTATTATTAGGAAAAAGAATACCGGACAGAATAACAGTAATGCTTAGAAATAGTGACTACCACGTAAGACACAGTATTATCTCTTTCTTAGGAAGGAAGATTACAGGGGATAAGGGCTGATAAAATTGTGAATGGAGTAGACAAAATGAAATTATGAAGCAGCTGTTATGCATGGAAAGTAGGAAAATTTAGAATTCTTTTATTTAGGAATGTACTACTCTTGTAATGAGTTTAGCTTGTCAGACAAGCAGACAACAAGCAGATGTCTCACTACTGGTGTTTAGTGATGACCACTGAACCTTTTATTTTCTTACAAATGCATTAACTCTGTAACACTGAGGAGAGGGACTAGGCTACATGGCAGATGGGGACCAAGTACATAAACTCTGAATGCAGCATGGAGTATCTCAGTGTTGTGGCAATTATAGCATAGATGCAAGATAATAAGGAAGTACATGCACGTGGCTAACAAGTTTCCATTATTATAATCTTCACAAATTTATTTATGAGGAAAAAAGCAAAATCAATAGGGTTAATTATTTTTTTTTTAGTAGTGAAGTTATTGATTTAATACAAAATGCCTTTCATGAGGCTGGAAACACTTTCCAGAATGGCTAGTTAATAATTCTATACTTATGACACACAAAAGTCTGTTTTGGAAACATCATTAAGTCTGCAAAGTTAAGGAAATGCCAAAATGGCACTGTATGTGTGTACATATGCCTTGTACATATACGTTATGGAACCAACCTCAGTACACCTGGCCTCAGCCACAGCACATAAAATCTGACATGAATTTCCTGAACTGCTGTTCAATGTATTGTGTTCTGGTCAGTGCTCACTGCTTGTCTATCTTGTACATCTGTACTGCACAGTATTCAA
Organism: Chlamydotis macqueenii; assembly: GCF_036417535.1. Taxonomy (NCBI): domain Eukaryota; kingdom Metazoa; phylum Chordata; class Aves; order Otidiformes; family Otididae; genus Chlamydotis; species Chlamydotis macqueenii. Next base: position 23,253,083 of record NC_141562.1, read on the forward strand.
ATCTCCTCTGAACCCAGAATGACTTTTTTTTTTCCTGTTGTTCTGAGCTGTTCTACAGCACACTTTTTATTGTTTAAGTGCTTCAGAAAAATTAATTAACTGCATTTTTCTAAGACCTCCCTGTGAGATGAAAACTCTGTTAGTAAGGGGGAATTGAAGTGCATGGGAAATAAAATTCATACAGTATCCAGTGGTTTTGGATGCCTCACAAGAGCTATTTAGGATCCCTGAAATATACATATATATTTACATATTCAATATTTTGTCATTTTTACCTTCTAAGCAGAGCTACCACCGTGGGTACAACTCTCACCTCTCACCACTTCTCCAAATAAGAGCCTGGAATTTTAGTCAAGCACTCAGGAAATGTTGCGTTTTTTTCTGGGTGACTTGCATGGCTTGAGGGGAAAAATGCTGAGCTGGGGCAGTGACAGAGTCTGATATTTCAAGGCAGAATTGAATTGACATTACATCTTTCAGCACACCCTGGCCTTGCATACCTTACAACTTCCATAACGGCCCAGAGTAGTGCACAAAATATACAGGTTTCTCTGCATTGAAAGAGTCAGGTTTTTTTTTTATGAATGGAAAAGGTAGCATACAAGTAAGCAATTACAGAATACCGTAATGTGTATGGAAAAAGGGGCAAATTCAGGTTATAGAGGTAATCCCACTTCTGGCACTTTTAACCTTGAATGATTGTTTCTGCAACCTTGACAGCATTGTTTTAGGGTTCATTTATGTGTATGCCCAGTCTCTGAGGGGGAAGGGCGGAATCCAGCGCAGCCCCTGGCACGTTGGCTGGCTGTGGGAAGGATGGCAGGACTTGGTGCTCAGGCTTTGGTTCCAGGAGCTGAACAGCTTTGCACATGGCGGCTGCAGGCAAATGGCTGCTACTCCCCAGTGCTACTCTGTGGTATGCAGAGTGGCAAAGCACTTAATGCTGGTTATACTGTAGTAATTAGGTCACTTAGCTTCTTTAATCAGCGATATGAGTGTAAGCATAGGCATTAAAAGCTTTTTATAAAGTTGGAAGACTCTCTTTACAAGTATGAGGCCAGTAGTTGTGCCATGCGTGCTGAAATTTCCCTGGAAGCCTCTGAGTTGTTGAACAATTGTTATTAATTTTCTGTCTCGTACGCTGCTATAGAATTACAGGGTACTTTAAAATCATTGTATCTTCTATTAATTAGTCTAATTTCCTTTAAGCTGAAAGGCTTTGAGCTAATTAATCCTCTGAGTAGCTGGTCACAGTAGTAAGTTTGCAATTTAGCTGATTCATTATAATTATGGTATGAATTAATTCCATTTCTCAATGTAGGGATGATGGTCCACCTGTGATACATCTGCATTGTAAAACTGTGTGTGGTTGTTTGTTTTTTTTTTAATTGTACATGTATGAGCATATGTATTTGTGCACAAGGCAAAATAGAAAAGTAATAAAAAACTGAAGAGTTTAAACTTTGGCCTACTTTCTATGTAGCTACAAATGGAACTCTTGTAGAAACAATTCATAACACTGTATTATTTTCCTTGAAAAAGACTGTATGCTCCTTCAATTGAAAAGGATAGGAAAACTTAATGACAATAAATTCGCAGTGTTGGTGTAAGGCAGGTACTGGAAAAGACTGGTGCTTCTACTGTTAGAAGCAGGATGAACACAAGACAGAAAAATCCTATATATAAAACTATATAGAGACATTTGCATTGAAAGAATCCCAAAGGCATGTAAAATGAAACAATCAAAATGCAGTGAATGGATTTATTGTGTAAGTTAATTACAGACAGAAGTCTAAAAGCTGAGTAATAATATTCAGGAAGTTAAAAAGAAAAATCTGATATCAAAAGATCAAAATATATTGTATATATCTTAGAGGAGATTATTCAAGTAGTGAAAGGATGACTGAAGACAAGCTTGGAATATTTTGTGCAATTCAGGTTGTCTTACATATATGAGAAAGGACATTGTACATTTCCAAATTCTGCAAGCAGCCAAAGGAATGATTAAAAAAAAAAAAAAAAAAAAAAAGCTCAAGTACCTTAAACTTAAACAACATCTAGCAATGACTGAAGGTATATATATGCATTGACAAGAAAAGATGAACAGTAGATTCATATTGACAAGCTGTAAATTTTGAAGCAATATTTAAATATAAAATCTAGACCCTCTTCACTGAAATGGCTATTTCTTCCTAGCAGGAAATTAATTGGGGCATGAAATACCTTTTCTATTATAAGAAAAATCCCTGTGAGCAAATATTTTTATATGATTTGCCACGTAGGAGATCTTTACCTAGCAGCTTCTACCATGAATTAAATTTCTATAAAAAAAAAAAAAAACAGGAAAGCACCAAGAAACTCATGTAATATGAATAAGTTCTTGGAAGTGACAATTTCTAACTAATCTGTTTTCAGTACTTTTGAATATCTGTGCTAGATTTAGGATAAGATACCTGTTTTCAAAGATAAAAATCCAGTAAGAGTTTCTGCTAGCTGAATATAGACTAGACTGAAGAGTTACATATACATTCAGTACCTGTCTTAGGAGATCTGCAACTTGAAAAGCTGTCCAGTTCTCAAATTCCTCTTGAGATGGTAGTTTTGTGGCCATGTTGCTAACCAGTGAGAAAGACTTGATCTGAATGTATAACACTGAACTGTTGCTTCACTGGTTTTTACTGAGCTGCTGTAGAAATCCTAGGAGGAAGTAGTTTTTGCAACATTTTTCCTGTTTGCTCACTTAAAGTGAACGCCTATAAAGGGTGATTTAGGAAGTACCAGTATTCTTCTACAAGTGACTCTTTCCAGTATAAAGAACCTGTAAGCTGGTATATAAAAATATGCAAATATCTGTCATTACTGAAAGCAGTTAAACAAATTCTGCTGAAAATCAGTATATAAAATATTTCTGAGTCGTGAACATCTTAGAAGTTTAAATATGCAAACTGTTTTTCATATCTATTACAAAAACAATTAGTGACAGCTGTCACTTGCCTACCTTGAACTCCTTGATCCAGCTGCTTAAATCTGCCTTTAGATTGCATTTGACTTGCTTGTGGATTTTGACATATTTTCCTGTGGTGTTTAAACAGAAAAAATACAGCTCAGTTGCAGAAATTTTACTTCCATATTGTCACATCATATAATCTCATTCTTTATGTCAAGTTTGGGCATCATAATTTCAGGCTTAAATCACTCAATTACTCTAAGGTGATGTATGATCTAAATTTTGGGGATTTTTTATTTGTTTGTTTTGTTTACCCCCCTCTCCCCATCGTTGTTACTACTGCTAAAGAATAAATTATCAATAAATTCATTCCAGTGCTACATTATATTTTCAAAAGTTAGTGCTAACATAAAATGCTTGTACTGAGCCAGACCATAAGCTCATCCAGCCCAGTATTTTCTTTTCTGACTGTGGTCAGAAGTGAGCTGCCTAGGAAACTGTACAGAAACAGGGCAAGCATGTAAGACTTCCATAGTGTTTCCCTAGTCTCCAACCGTGTTGAACTCGGGAACTTACTGGTCTGAACATGGTTTCTACATATGCTGCGGCTCAATGTCCATGTGGAGACCGGTCACGAGTGGCGTCCCTCAGGGGTCCGTGCTGGGCCCGGCCCTGTTCAACATCTTTGTCGGCGACATGGACAGTGGGATAGAGTGCACCCTAGGCAAGTTCGCCGATGACACCAAGTTGTGTGGTGCCGTCGACACGCTGGAAGGGAGGGATGCCATCCAGAGGGACCTTGACAGGCTGGAGAGGTGGGCCCATGCCAGCCTCATGAAGTTTAACTAGGCCAAGTGCAAGGTCCTGCACCTGGGTCAAGGCAATCCCAGGCACAAATACAGGCTGGGCGGGGAATGGATTGAGAGCAGCCCTGAGGAGAAGGACTTGGGAGTGCTGGTGGATGAGAAGCTTAACATGAGCAGGCAATGCGCCCTTGTGGCCCAGAAGGCCAACCGCATCCTGGGCCGCATCAAGAGAAGCGTGGCCAGCAGGTCGAGGGAGGTGATTCTCCCCCTCTACTCTGCCCTGGTGAGACCCCAACTGGAGTACTGTGTCCAGTTCTGGAGCCCCCAACACAAGAAGGACACGGACCAGTTGGAGAAGGTCCAGAGGAGGGCCATGAAGATGATCAGAGGGCTGGAGCACCTCTCTTATGAGGACAGGCTGAGAGAGTTGGGGCTGTTCAGCCTGGAGAAGAGGAGGGTTCAGGGAGACCTGATAGCGGTCTTCCAGTACCTCAAGGGGGCCTACAAGAAAGATGGGGAAAGGCTGTTTAGTAAGGCCTGTTGCAATAGGACGAGGGGTAGTGGTTTTAAAATAGAGGGGGGTAGATTTAGATTGGATATTAGGAAAAAAATTTTTACGATGCGAGTCATAGAACACTGGAACAGGTTGCCCAGAAAGGTGGTGGAGGCCCCATCCCTGGAAACGTTCAAGGCCAGGCTGGATGAGGCTCTGAGCAACCTGATCTAGTTGGGGATGTCCCTGCTCCTTGCAGGGGGGTTGGACTAGATGACCTTTGAAGGTCCCTTCCAACTCTAACCATTCTATGATTCTATATATAACATATGTTACATCAGTGATTCTCAAATTTGGAGCCATGACCACTTTCCTTGAAGGAGGGAGATGTGCAATGGACTGGGCCAGCACAGCCAGGAATCACTCCTGGGTTGCAGGAGGAGGAAGACAGATGATTTTGTGAAGGCTGGGGCTCAGATGGAGTAGAGAGGGATCAGAGCTGAGGAGGCTCAGGATGGGCACTTCTGCCCCTTCCCACCCCTATCCAGCCATCTCCTCTGAGCTGCATCCCTGCCCCACTCACAGCCCTTCTCTGCCTCATCACCTTTGACACACAACACACTTCCAGTTTGAGAGGAGCAGCGTAAGCAATTCTTAAACTGGAGAAGAGGGTGGATGCATATTCTAAAATGGAGCAACGTGGGAGAGTTTGAGAGCTATTGCTTTGTAGAATGGGAAATTTAATTGCAAAGATGTAGCTGCAGCTGCTGAAACGAACCCAGACTACTTTACTCAGCAGTTCTGAGTCACCACAACAGGAGAAAGATGAAAGCTGCCATAAAAGGCCGGAGACCGAGGAATGTTACATTCTGCTTTCCAATTACTCTTCCTGTTTTATTTCCCAGTGCAAAATGGATTTGAGGCACATTTTAAAGATTAAAATGGATTTCAGCTAAGTTGAAATGCCTCATCTGCTATTCTTCTTCAAATTTTCCTACGTGTATTTTTGCTGTAAGAGTGACTGACAGGTCAGTTGTTGCCAGTGAATACTCTTAACTCTTTACTCTCTTGCGACTTTGCAGAACATTGAATCTGGCAAAACTCAGCTCCTGGAATTTCAGAAATACAGAATTGAGATAGAAGCCTTTGCAACTTAAACTTTACCTCCTCAGAATAATTTTCAAGTGCCTGGCTGTGCACACTATAAGAAAAGTTATGTTGAATTTTATAGAGTTTTGGCTGTGAGTTGTTCTAAGGGCGGCAATATTGCACTGGATGATGAGGGACTGATACTCTCATCCACTGTGTGCAGGACCAGACGAGAGACGTATTCCTTAAGACATTTTGCTTGCTTAGTTTGAGTGCAAGAGTAATTGTGTGGGTAGTAGCATCTTCACATATGATGGAGGTGGGAAGCAGCTGGGTGGGAGATATGTGTGAGTTACAGATTTAATGGTTGCTTAGGGGAAACAACAAAATAACAGATGGCATCAGGTGTGAAATATGAATAAAGTGAAGCACAGCAATGCAGTTATTTCTGCAGTACAGGCTGAGTTTGCTTACACCTACTCAGTAACCAATTATAGTTTAGAACATCTCAAAGGCAGATTAAAAATAGCATTTTAAGGATTTTGCAATTCAGTGCACGCTGCCAGCAGTACCTGCTCCTCTTCTCACCGAGGCCCTGTAGGCCACCAGCATTTTCAGAAATACTGGCGTGCAAAGAGCTGTTCCTTGCTGCCTGCTGCTGTCAGCTGTTGTGTCCCTGCATGTGTGGTAGTCTGCAGTGTGAGCTGAAACTGTGCTCTGCCAGCTTGCCCACCTTGCTGTGCCCAGGCCTCCCTCTTCTCCCACCTGGCTTATCTTATTGCTCCCCCCCAAGAGTAAGTTTTGGTTAATTCTCGTATCATTGCCTGTGTTGACATTGCCTTAATTTTGTATTCTCGGCTCTCAGGAGAGTATTCTCAAGAGGCTGGTGTTTATGCAGTTCATTTCTTTCCACTGAGCGAGACAGACGTCTATTTAGGAAAGTCATGTTCAGTTGTGTTCACAAAGGGGCTGCAGCAGAGGTGGTTAAACCACAGGGACTATAGCTTGCAAGAAATATTTTGCCATTTGTGTTTTAGTCAGATTAAAAATGATAACCTCAACAAATTAAAAAACAGGGACATGGGGAGGCTTGCAGCTTGTCTCTTGATGTTAATATTGATGTTGGCTTGATCAATGCTGTGGTTTTCTTTCCTCAAGTGTGTGCAACAAAAATGGAGAATGTTGTCATGCACTTCCACTTGCTTTCTGCTACCCTCAAGGGGATTATTTCAAGAGTTGTTGTCTAGGAGGACCCAGATTTGGTTACCAATTGTACTTAGTACCCTCATACTCCTAGTTACTCTATGCTGTATATCACTTTTCATGGCAATCCAAGTAAATATGTGTGCTTGAACACGTTGGCTGTGTGGGCTGCAGTGAGAGGATCCTTGAGCAGAATATTGACCCTTCCAGAATCCACCAGATAAAGACAGACCACAGAGGCTCTTTCTTTCCAAATGGCCAGGTGCGTACAAATAACTTTCAAGTAAATTGTAGAGACCTGAATGAGAACCAGCATTAGGCTTGGCCAGGTCATGCTCACTCACTCCTGAATACTTCCCGGAGCTTCTTGATGTGGCGCAGACACTGTCACACTTAAAAATGTATTTGGGTACCTGTGCAGAGTCTAATCTGTTATTTTAAAGTTGTATCTAATTGGAGATGTTAATACTTTTAATCTGTTTTGTTTGCAATTTCACTCTGTAAAAAAAGAGGGAAATCTGATTCTGTATATTAAGAAATTTCGTTTTCCTGGACCCCTTAGCAAAAATGACATCTAGTACTTGAGAGCTACCGTATTTTAGAGGAATCTTAGTTAATGTTTTATACACCAGGTAATTTGACCTCTAACCAGAAAGTAATTCTCATATGTGACCTGTACATAAAGTAGAGTTAACACATCATTACAGTATATCTTTGAATGATTTTTTTTTCCTACAGTCTGGAATGCGTGAACCACACAAGAGGCATGTTTTTACAGGCTACAGCTCCTTGGAGTTCTGTAAAGTAAATTCTCAATTTGTGATTTTATAGAAATTTTTAATAAGCAGTATAGAAACTGATTCCTAGATCATACCACTGACATTTCCTACTAAATACAACTATATATTTTCATGAACGTTAGCATGAAATGTGTTAAATTATTTCAAAACTTTCAAAGTCAATTTCTGCTTTGCAAAAACCCGTAGCAGCTGCATGCAACTTATTTTACTGAATATAACACTGGAGTACTGCTCTCAGGAAAATAGGCTTGAGCAAAATAGCTCAATGAAGTATTACCATGTATAAAATATGAGCCATTGTCACTGATTTTTTTTTTTTTTTTACCCATTTTATACAAAAATAACGGCAGGAACGTGACTTACCGTATACTCATTTTTCTTCTAGGCACACATGTTGGAGTTGATTCCAAATAAGTTAAAGGAGCAGTTTCTCATGTCTGTGCTTCCTCCTTAAACTGTCCCATATGTATTTTGTTGTTGTTAGTGTGATTGACAGGCTTGGCATTCACAGTGGGCGGGAGAAAAAGGAGAAAAACTTTCTTAAAGTAAAAAGCTGGAATTGTGTCGTAGTTTGAATAAGTTCACACAGAGTATCAAAAAATGAAGACTTGCTTACAACTGTCTGTCTAGAAGTTTGATAACATTTTGCTAATTGGTTTTATCTTTTTAAAAATTTATTTAGCAGGAAATAAAAATAACAGAATCAACTGAAATCATAGGGTCTGTGAGGGACCTCGGGAGGTCTAGGCAGGGCTTTAACAGAGAGGCAGGATTGAATACAACTAGAGCAAATTGACTCAGTCTTGGAAATAAGTTTGGTAATTCCTTTTTTTTTAACTGGGAGTTCTTGAAGTAGCATGAGGTTCACCACATCCTTGAGTGGCACAATAGGAGGAAGAACTCTAATAATTCTGTGCTATGCTGTTGGAGGGTGCAAGAGCAAGTGCCCGTTGGTAAGGATACCTGCTAACTAAGCACCAGATGGGCTGAACCTGGACCTCCTCTCTTTCCTGAGGAAGCAAATCCAGTTTCCTTAGCATTTCTTCCTAAGTAATGTTTGACTTGTTCAGTCTCTTTGTTCTCAGCACTTTTCCATTCGGCTCCATCTTAACTGAAAAAAAGAGTGGCCAAACTAGCCCCAGTATGCTATTCTTTATCCTGTGGTAACTTCTTCTGTCTCAGCGATATCCAGATGTGCTTTAGAAGTGGCTATTCAACATCCATGCTGTTAGCGAAATACTGAATACAGATCAGGCCAGAACAAATTCCTATGGAACCCTACTTGAAATACCTACTGAGTTTGAAAGTGATTTGCAGATGTTGTCTCAATGTGAGTCAGATGAGCGCTTACAGTATACAGTACTTTAATTGCATTTCTCTAGTTTGCATGTGATGATTTTTATATGGGACCACATAAAAAGCCTTAATGATAACATGTACTTTGGGCTTCTTTTCTGCTAGGTATCTATCATATCAAGGAAGGAAATGAGACTGATTTGACACAGTTTGCTCCTGACAAGTCAGTTTTTACTGTAGTATTAAAGAAACAGTTTATAAGTATATTGAGGCCCAACATTTACCTTAGTATATTTGTGAGAATTAAAGTTGAGCTGACTGTTCTGCAGTTCCGTCTTCCTTTCTCTCTCATCTTGAAGCATGGATGTTTACCCTTCTTTAGCTACTATCATTTTACTGACCTACATTGTCTGCTGAATTTATAGCACTCAAGATTTCAAGGATAATGCTTTGGCTACTTCTTTTCATAATTCTTATTTAAATTTCTAATCCACTTGAATAAATATCCTGGTTCTGCTGTGGCTGCTATCAAAATTAAGCATCTGGTCACAATCTTTTCTGTGAAGACTAATTAAATACTTCAGTTTTCTCTCATATGTGTTATTTATTCTCTTTTTTCCACTATGGTGTGGGCCTGTAATTCCCTGTTTTTCTCTTACTAATATTTCAGGACCCACAGTGGCTTGAGTGGACTTCGGATGAACCTGTGAGTGAGGGAGGTGTCACAGACTTTTCCAATGGTGCCACACGTAAGTACTAAGGGAAGGAATTTATTATAGAAGTGTTTCAGCAGAAAGCAATTGTGTACTTAAGACCGTCTGGCTTAATTGCGTTCTGGCATGTGCTTTTATCTTTAAATTGCTTTTTTGGTTTTCAGTGTTTGGTTTTTTTTGGAAGTTTTTGTTGGAATTCTAAAAATCGCACAACGAGAAGGTATTCAAAATCACTTATTTTTATACAGCAATGCTGTGTTGCTTAAAACTGACATCTGTTCTTATAATAATAAAACTGTAATGCCAAATTCATAACAACTTTTGTAATGGTGTAATGTATCTCAGGGCTTGATTGTAACTCGGAACATGGCAGACTCAACAAAGTTTTCTTGGTTTTGCAGAAGTGGGGATTAGGAGCTATAACTGGTTTCATACGACAACGTGTACTCCAACAGTGACAACATGTAGGGCATGTTGTTTCAGCTGAATTTAAATTATTACCAAATGGTAGATATTTTTTTTGTTTACTACTTTTGTCACAGAGGCTGGATATGTGGCATAAAAATCATTGTCTTACGGCCAGTTACTATTTCTGTTATCGCTCAGCCTTCTGAAATATTTTTATATGGCTTTTGATTGTTAGATTGATCTTCTCTTTGAATCTAGCAACAGATTCAGCAGGTTTTTTTTACAGACACTTTCCCACATCTAACAGTGTATTAAAAATGTACTTATAGGTATTTTTTTTTGTAACCTGAATTTTGCACCTAGTTTTCGTTATCTTTTCAAAAATTCATGTTTTTAACTAGTACAATAAAATATAACAGTAATAAAAACCCAACCTGCTACAAAAGTGACATTGTTCATTAGAAATTCTCTTTGATTTTTTTGAAGGCTGGAATTGATGCTGTAGTGCTTGGTTGTGATATCCTTCACAAGTACTCAGCATTCTTTGCAGTTTAACTGAGCTACTTTTTGTGTTTTTATTCTTTTGAACACCTTGGTAGAACTTGCTGTCTGTTCCTCTAGATTCATATGCTAGCTTGTATAGTTTGCACTTGAATTTTATATAATTTCTTTATAGAACCTCTCCTTCCTTGAAATTCATCTGTGTTGACTATTCTGAAAAATATAGAAAAATGTATATGAACAGATTTCCTCTGGTAACACTTATATGCATTAAAATGTAGTTAGTAAATTTCAAAACAGAAAAACAATGTTGTTGTAGTGTCTTGCTTTATCATGTCAATAACATTCCTAGACAGCTTAAATTTGAAAAGCTGTGGTTGATGATTATTTTAAATTATTTTATTTATGTTCTTTTGATGGATTTTTAGTATAACAAATTCTTAGTTATACACTATTGATTTATTTTATACTGGTACATTGATACATATAGAAGGTCTTTCACTCTTGGTACGAGGTAAATGGAAAAATGTCAAATTAATACTTCAACTCCCAGTGGGTAGACTAATGCATCATTGCATGGTAGTTTACAGTGGAAGATCTGAACAAAAGTTGACCCTGTAGGTGTTGAAGACTGCCATGAATTTAGTATAAGAACCAGAGTGGTGGGTGTTTTTTTTTTCCTGGTTCTGCTTCCTAGGTCCAGAGTTCTCTGTCATTGCAATGAACTCGACCAACTCCAGCAAACTACAGTTAGAGAAAACTTCAAATGATTTTTCTAAGAAATCTACCTCAGTATGACTTCCAAAAGAGGGCTAAATTTAAATAAAAATATACAAAGATATGCATTTTTTTTGAAGTGTTATGAATACCACTAATTTCTTTGAGGTATAGACACAGAGGTATATCTCCGTTCCCCACTTGCCCCATGCTTCCCCAGTATGCCTTACAGCCCTTGTAACCTTTGGAACAGCTGTTGGTATTTCAGTACATCCAGCTGGCAAGCAGCAGTTATGTTGATTTTCACAGTGAACTGGTATTACTTGAGTTCACTGAATTGATAGTGACTTGAACCAGAAAAAACTAAGTCACCACAGACTTAGGAGTTGCAACTGAAGTATTTGTTGCTAGGATGCAATGTTAATGGGAAAAATAGGTATGTCATGGAAAACAGATGCTTCTGTTTTCTTCCTGCTTAAAATACAGGTTCAGAGAGGAAGGATGGCATTTCTCCCATGCTCTTCCTGAGCTGGGGAACTTAGAGAGAAGCATCAAAACAACAGTGAAGCATTAGTAAAGTGAAGCATTGTTATAGTATCATCAGTATTATAGTAAATACATAGTATATGGTTTCTATATAGTACATATAGAATCATAGAATAGTTTGGGTTGGAAGGGACCTTTAAAGGTCTATGTCCTTCTTATGGTGGGGGCTCCAGAGCTGGACCCGGTACTCCAGGTGGGGTCTCACCAGGGCAGAGTAGAGGGAGAGAATCACCTCCCTCGACCTGCTGGCCACGCTTCTCTTGATGCAGCCCAGGATGCGGTTGGCTTTCTGGGCTGCAAGTGCACATTGCCGGTTCATGTTGAGTTTCTCATCCTTTTCCTTGGGGCTGCTTTCAGTCTGTTCTCCGCCCAGCCTGTATTTGTGCCTGGGATTGCCTTGACCCAGGTGCATGACCTTGCACTTGGCCTTGTTGAACTTACGAGGTTTGCACAGGCCCACCTCTCCAGCCTGTCAAGGTTCCTCTGGATGGCATTCCTTCCCTGCAGCGTGTCAACGGCACCACACAGCTTGGTGTTGTCGCCGAACTTGCTGAGGGTGCATGCTATCCCCCTGTCCATGTTGCTGACAAAGATGTGAAACAGAGCCAGTCCCAATACCAACCCCTGAGGAATGCCACTTGTCACTGGTCTTCACCGGGACATTGAGCCGTTGACCACCACTCTCTGAGTGCGGCCACCCAGCCAGTTTCTTATCGACGGAGTGAACTGTCCATCAAATCCATGTCTCTCCAGTTAGAGATAAGGATGTCATGTGGGACAGTGTCAAATCCTTTGCACAAGTCCAGGTATGTATACAATGCAGTATAGTATATAGCATATGATTATAGCACTGTAGTATAGTATTATGATACAGTTTTTCTGTGCAACTGACATGCAGGTTTCATTCGAAAACATAGAATCATAGAATCATAGAATGGTTAGGGTTGGAAGGGACCTTCAAAGGTCATCTAGTCCAACCCCCCTGCAAGGAGCAGGGACATCCCTGACTAGATCAGGTTGCTCAGAGCCTCATCCAGCCTGGCCTTGAACGTTTCCAGGGATGGGGCCTCCACCACCTTTCTGGGCAACCTGTTCCAGTGTTCTATAACTCGCATCGTAAAAAATTTTTTCCTAATTTCTAATCTAAATCTACCCCCCTCTATTTTAAAACCATTACCTCTCGTCCTATCGCAACAGGCCTTACTAAACAGCCTTTCCCCATCGTATCAGGTGAATTCATAAAGTTCATAGCTTTGGTTCTTCTATTTATTTAGAACAATTGAGATAAAACTGCACAGGGAAAATAACTGGTGGGGGAACAGGACACTACAATATCTAGGACCTTTCTGTAGGACAGCAAAAAGTCTGAGGGAAACTGCGATCAATTGTCGTGTGAAGGAGGGAAGATCTGGGAACAGAATCTGAGATATAGAGTTGTTTAGACAAGTTGTTTATTGCTTATTGTCACAAAGAGAGCACGTGAAGGAAGGAAGGAAGAAAAAAGTAATGGTTTTGGAGAGCACAGAGAGTTTAGGGAAGCATCTTACTCACTTTTGTGGATAAAAGGAATTGAGTGGAGCATATGTGTGTCAGCTGGCCAGCATCCAGATGCTGCTTGGATCAAAAAAATTAGCAGAGCTCCTCCCTACTTCCAGTCAACAGAGCCCTGAAAATGAAGTTGGAAAAATGAACTTCTGAGACTGTTAAATAAGGACGGAAGAAAGGAAGGCATTTGAAAGGGTAAGAGGGGCTCAGAAGATGGATAGAGAAATTGAAGAGATTGACAAAGGGAGGGGATGTAGAAGTGGAAGGGTACAAAAGGTAAAGAAAATGAGAAAGGAGGTGATGAGGAGATGAGCTGTATAAATAGAGAATGTTTCTCAAGGTTTTTTGACTCATAAATAGAGCTTTTACATGTCTTGTGTCCTTAGCCTGCTGACATAGATAAAATTTTACGAGCAGAGTTTATTTGACAGTTAGCAGAGAGAGAGTATGATAAAATCTCAATAACTAAGACCTTAAGAGCTGAGAGATCTATAGGTTTGGGTTTTGGTTTTTTTTTTTTTAATTCTGACTGCAGTATTTGGGGAGATCTCAAAAAGATACCTCAAGATATATTATTTTGATGATAATAAATTTTAAATTAAAGAACTATCAAGACAAAAATGACAAAAAGTGCCTTTTAATTTTTCTCATTTGAGTCACACAACTTAAACTCAATAATTTTGTAATCTTTTACTCTAATTCCTTTTTATTAGCTTGGTTTTCTTTATGATTTAACTAATGGGTATGCGATAATTTCATAATCTTTTATTCTAACTCATTTTTATTTGTTTTTATTTATCATTTAGGTAATTGTAATATCATCAAACCTCTCTCTCAGCATATGTGAAACTAGAGCTAGGTAAAATGATCTTATGATAACAAGAAACGTATGGAAGGAACAAACATTCAGTAACAGATTAATCTCCAGAGAAGCCTTCTATTGCTATGTGCTGAATACAGTCAGAACTCAGTATGGTTCTGTCCATTCTCTTTCCATTTTTCTTGTTGACTGGCTTTTGCTTTTGTCAGCCTTTCTTACCTAGCTTTAGCACCTCCAGTTCGATTGTCATAGAGCTACTCAAGGAAAGCCTTACTGTGAATATTCTCACAAGTATTTTCTGTGCACTGTGCCAAAGCCACCTGTTGCAGTACAAATTGATGACAATACAGACTTGTTTCAATTTATTCTTTTCGCCTCTCTTCCAAAGGCAGAAGACTTGCTAATCACATTAGTTTATTTCCCAGTTTTGCATATTGGAAAAATGCTGAGGCTTCTAAATATAATTAGGTAGAGAGTGAATAATGACGTGGGATGTACCGAAGGGCAGTTCTGTGGTACATGTTGGAATTAGTGGGAAGGAGGGTAGTAACTGACTGCTGCTTGTGTTTGCATGACAAACAGGATTGTTAAAGTATATCTCAAGATTTTTGCTGTTTCTAGGGAATATACTAGGGAATGCTGGGCTAAATATCCATGCATATTGCAACCTAGTGGAGAAAACTGCAGTAATAGCTCCTCTTGTGTGTTGTAAACATTCCTCTGATAAGCTTTTTAAAGGATCTAGATATAAGCTGTTCAGTATGCATCCATCCACTGACAGTATTATAAATATTGTATTTCTGACTTCCACATTTTTCCTCTTGATCTCTGGTTAAATGATATATCTGCCTGTTTGACACTGCTGACGTTCTGTCTGCCTGGTCTAACGCTGTTATACTGTGATTCCTTGTGATCCCATTGTCAGGGGAATAAAATCTCTCAAATGATGAGTGTACTTTGAAGCAACATGGGAAATAAACATGCTGGCTGATCTTCATTTACAACAAGACTTTTTGTTGCAAAATGCCTTCTTCAGTGTCCAGTATATTAGATTTATGTAATGTCAATGTATTTAAGAATGCTGCTGGTTTATCAGACAAGATACTCAGGTGAGTACTGAGTATCTTAATTATTATTGAGATCAGATTTTCTCTTGTTTTTATTTCCCATGCTTATGGCACTGCATCAGTGGGCTTTGCAAGAGAGCCAACTGAACAGTAGTGGAATTTTGCACTCTGGTATAATTTTGTTTTCATATGCTTGTTTTCTGTTTTTGAACACACCTCAAAAGCAACTCAATCTTAGAATTCCATGCCTGTTTTCAAAAGTTGATTGGATATACGATATGAATGAGACCTTGATAATGTTACCTACATTCCTGATAAATTGAAGTCTGACTATTTTGATTCAGGTAATTTATGAAAAGTCAGTGGGAGTTGTTTATGCATAACCTTCATGTCTTCATTCCTTTGTTATTGAAAAGAAATTAAATGAGAACTGAAACATAAAGAAAAAATTGTTGACAATAAATGTCAGGCTGATAAAACCCTCAGCATTGACCTTCAGAACAGTGAGATTTGACTGTGATGTGATTATCCTCTGAGGTCAGAAGTTACAAATCAATTGAAGCAGTGGTGACTTCAGTCCTCTGCAACCTACACAGTCTGCATAACATCCCATGCCTCATTTGCCATGTCTTTTCCACTCTCCAGAGCATGGTCTATTATATCTGTTTGCAATTTTGCTTCTCTCCATTATTAGTGGACTACAGCAGACAATTGAATTCTCTGGCAATTCTCACCTCTTAGTCAGTTGTGCCCTGGTTCATAACCAAAGGACTTGATTTGCTGTATATGTGACTAGCATGCATGAGTGCAAAAACCATGGGGGCATACACCAGCTCTGACATACCTATATCAGCAAAATGGAATGGCCCATAGCTTATAACTGATTACAGATTATTTAATGTCATTGTAAAATAATTGCTCTGAACTGTATTTTATCTTTTGTCTTTGCTGTTTACTTGGGTGGCTGACCTTAGTTTGATTTACAAACACAGAAATGATTTTATCAGTTGTATCAGTTACCAGTCTACCACAGCATGTGCTGGAGGCATTCTGATTCAGTGTTCCCTATCACAGCACTGAGATGGTGCCATCAGCATTGCTTACCCTGCCAGGCCAGCTTTTGGATTTCTACTGACAGTTTGCCAAGCTTTTAGAGTAATGGGGTTTTTTTTTTTGTTGTTTGTTTCTAGTTTTAAAGAAAGCTCAATAACATATAAGGAACAATAACTACCCAGTAGTTTTGAGATTACATCTGGAAAGCCACACAATCACTTACTTCTTAAATAGTTTCTTTCCTTACTGGGATTCTTCCTCACTTTTTTCCAGATAACTTTATCTAGCAAAACTTGATAAATAAATGCAGGCCCAAGCAATGCTTAAATTGAGGTTGTTGCAAGACTTAAGTGCTGAAAACTATTTTGCATAGAGGAGTCAACAGAGGTTCCGCTCTGGATGGACCAGACTCAGGAGGTTCATGATGGTATAAATATTTTTTCATTTTCCTTCTCATTCTCACAATAGATGTGTTGCACTCAGCTCTCTTACTTCTTGCTGCCTCTCTCAGCACACAAAACCCTGTGAGTCAATGCTCTTTGTGGGAACAGAACAGCAGGAGAGTAAGGCCAGAAAGAATGCAGTATTTTTTATGGGAGTTTTCTTAGATTAGTCTCCTTCAGATTTCTTATTTGTATCCCAGGAAACCTGAGAGCACAGATACTTGCTTTTCAAGAGGCTCTCTGAAACAAAAGTAGGCTGAAACACATCACTCCTGCACTCCATCTCTGAGATGGAGAGGAACATCCTAGGAGGCAGGTGGTGGCCAGCTTTGTCTGGCTCTCTGAAAGACTGGCTTCCACCCTGCTACTCATCGACAGCTGGGTGAAAAAAACAAAACAAAACTCTATTTGTTGAAGCAATATATTAGTAAGGATTACCTTTGTGTTTTCCTTTTTTTTTTTTTTTCTGAATTTCTGTCAGTTTGCCCTTAGATTACAGACTGCCTATAGGAATGAGGGGTTGCTCCCCTCTTGAAAGGTTAGAAATGTCTCAACAATAAGGTGATTCTCTTGTGGACAAGCTGCTAAGGAGAGGAGGGGGCGAAAAACTGATTTCTCTGTTCATTCAGCCCATCTGAAAGATTGAGCCTTTGTATTTATGTATTTAGTCCTCTAACACAAACGTTGTTGTCTGTACTGCCTATAACTAGTAAGAAAATACTTCTATAACTAGTTTCTGCTATTAACTCCAGTTTTAGAAACTCATAGAAATATTTCTGTGCAACTGCATATACAATTATAGTGCATCCATGTTACAAAAGTAGGCTCTGTCCAAATACAATCAGTCTCAGAAAGAGCAAATGTAGCATTTCATATAAAATTTCTCAGTAACATTTTATAGTTTTGTATCAGTAGAAGAATTTAGGAGAAAAGTTGACAGGAATAACATGCTCTGCTTCAGAAGGTAGCCACCTTCTTTAAGGCCCAGTTGTAAAATTTTTACCGAATAGAAGAATTTGTTTCATGGGTATGACTTCGGAAATTTGGAAAGCAAAATCAAGTGAGATTCTTGAATGAAGTTGACCCCCTGCTGTTTGATTCTTGTGTGCCCTTTAATGAGCTTGTAGAGAATGGGCCTTTAGATTCTCTGTTAAGCTCCCAGAGGAGATTAAAACAGTTCTGGGAGTGATTTATCAAAAGTTATACGGGAGTGTTAGTATTGAGGCTTAATTTTTGGTGAGGGGATTTTAGTAGGTTTTTGCCTAATTCCCCAGTGGATTGTATCCATTGGGCTGTTCGCACACTTTGAATATTCTAATAAATGTTCTGAATCTTTTTTTTACATTCGCTTTCACAAAATATACTGCAGAAAATTGTTAATCTGATTGTTTTGTTTAGAGATCTAAATTGCAAATCCGTCACAGATAAACCCACTCATTTTTTATAAACTGAGTAAGCAAAGATAAAAGGACTCTCAGAAAGGATGCCTTTTGGCAAACTGTTTTATCAAAATGACCCCAGAACCATTCAGTTAAAGTTCAGTGAGAAGTTGTTGAATCAAATGAAGTGCTGTTTATGTCCAGAGAGAGGGTCTTAATCCTTAATATACTTTGCTTAACATTACAGGATCTTCTGGGAGAAGTTATCGCTTGCCTGCCTTTGAAGTTACCAGCTGAATTCTGAAGAATTTGCAAGAAAGCTGAGCACTTTGCTGGACTGACACAGCACGAAGGTGGTGAAATCACATCCCTGTTAATGAATATTTTTCAGTGCATTTTGAGAAGGTGAGTTGGAGCCAAAAAGAAGTGAAGGGGCTTGATGGTAACTTTGCACTTCACTGTTTGAAAAATGTTTCAGGTAAGGATATCAACATACTTCCCCACCACCCCGAAACCTGAAGAGAACTTAGTAGAACAGGGAATGTACAGTATCACAAACTGCACTGAGGTGTAAGATATTACAATTGGTTATAGCAGGTGAGATACTCTGTTTGTTTTCAGTCAGCACTGGGTGAAGACAGGAACAGCAGAAGACTTCTTAAATGGTTAAAGGCATTTAATGTTGAACACCTTTTAGTCTAGTGCAGCTAATCATATATAATGTCTAACTAGTAAAGTTTTTTTTTGGTAAAAGAACAGTACAGTGAAGCTGCAAATCTATTCTGTATGTTATGAAATTAGCATTTTGAAATGGACTGCTTGATTTGAAGAAAGAGTAGTGAACTCAGAAGTGCAAATTATTCTCATCAATATAGTCTTTCATGCAACAGAGTGAAAGTGGCAGTGGCCTCATATATATGCTGGGCTTTTTTTTCTGCTTCTTTGGGAAAATGTATTGAATACCATTTTAATGATATTTCATTTCACTGTGCTACGTTTGTTTCTTATTGGATTAACAAATGCAATTTCAAATAATTCACTTCAGTAGCAAACCACCCATCAACAATGCATAGAAGTATTTTTAGTCCAGAGTAAATCCCAATAAAAGCAAGATATTAGTCAGCCAACCCTGATTTAATAAATTATTTTTTCTATATATTTGTTCTATTCTGAAATTTAACAGTGGTGATCAAAAACACATTTCAAAGCAAAACAATGGTAATCTACAGTGGCAGACAATCTGCAATTGCAAGTATCTATTAGCACAGATTTATTCAATGAAACATTTTACAAGATGAGTTTCAATCTATAGGCCTAGCTTAACTCTGATGATATATGTACAGTGCATATGTGAGATGCTATCATTTAATCAAGAGAAATACAAAACATTATAATGCCATGTTGTAGCAGACCATAAGGGGGAGTACTTAACAACTACATCGAAGTGTTACAGCTCGGATGTAGAGAGATGGGAAGCAGGAGCTTTAATGCAAGGCAGCTGAACATGGGTAATCTCTTCGACCCTTGCTGACAGTTGATATCAATTTCTTAAAAGAAGACTTCTTCAGTTCTCTAGACTCAAAATAATTAAGTCACTCCATGTATATATAGAATCAAATAGTAAATGCCTTACTGAACCAGAACCATTATAATTAGTTTTCAAAAATGGAGTGGTGCTTTTTGGTCACTTGGAAAGGAGTTTAAAAGTTTCTTCATTTATTTGACTAGATGGTTAATTTTTTAGTTTGAAAACTGGAATAGTTACATATACGAAACTACTGGTTCATTTTCTTTCCCGTGTTAATGCACTAAACATAGGTTCTACCTGTAGTTTTACCATAGAGAGTTGATGCATTTCTCTTATGTTGATGTTGTTTACTAAGAGACCTTTTATTGTTACTATTGTAACTGAGATAGGAATCTAGCCCACAGTATACATTCATGCAGGAGGCATTCGCAGCTGTCATGTAGTTGGCAGCTCATTGGCTTGTTTTGAGATCTGTGGATAAAAAACCAGCGCAGATTAAAGACAAGATATAGGATTCTTTTTTTTTTTTTTTCTTTTCCTAACTGACACTTGGTATCAAGGGGGCTTAACATGATAGTTGACTGCAGGTTTATCCTGGCAAATTCTATGTGGAAGACAGCAGTAGACTAATGCCACACTATTGAAAGAAAATTTTGTACTTTGCCTTTTATTTGGGAATTCTCATGTTCTTCTTATATGCTATTCACACAATTTAAGCAAGCCATAATTACCAAAGTTAGACAGAACTCTTAGTGTTCCCCAATTTGTCAGCAGTTGGAATATAACAAATACAATGTCAGAGCTTTGCTCTTTACAGGTGTGCTATAGCCTCTCTTTGTACTTTCATAAGCAAAATATTGTGGTAACTCTAGAAGATGTTTTCAAAATCTACTCTTTATTGCGACCAGCATATGAAGGGAGAGAAGTATTGAAGTGCTTAGTTTCACCTTCTCATTTGTCTGCCAGAGCTTATATTCCCAATTGTTTTATCACCTTGTAAATAGAAACTATATTATGATATGCCAAAATCTGGCTTTGATACGCTTTCTGGTGAATAGATGTTTGCTGATGATATAATTTCAGGACTTAATGTTTGTTCAATTTGAAATTAGGTCTTAAATGAAGGCTTTATTTGAAGATGATATACAGCTATTGATTGTAAGCCTAATGGATTCTCTCTATGCTTTTGGATTGATTAAACAGTGATTTCTGAGTTAGAGAATTGGGAATAAGTGATATCGAACAGACATTCCATGTACGTTTTCATGCTTCAGTAACTCAAGTTCAAAGAAGTGTGTCAGCAGTATATTGGAAACCATTCCTTAATCTCCATCAAACCAGCTCTGAAAATGACCAAAACTTTGAAAGAAATTTTTTTCTTAACAATGAACCAAAGAAAATTGTTGCATTTTTTTGAAAGGATTACTTTTCTTGCCAGTGACTTTGTGTTTAGGGGAAACAGGGAGTGTGTTCTCAGTCAGGGGCAGTAATTCACACTTCTTTCTCAGGTGAACTACTTGAGTATTTGATGTTCCTTCACTTTTCCACTAAAACCAGTGATCACAAAAATGTGGGAACTTAGCTGAGCTGTTCTTAGCACAGAATTGTCCTTATGTAGGAACATCATCCCTTTGTGTTGAAGTAATTGATCCAAATAATTTACTGAACAATTCTTCCTCCATTTCAATTTACTGTTCAAACATTTGCTGTATAAAATATTGCTAGATATAACACTGGAATCTAGCTTAAAAAAAATAAAAGTCTTTTGCTGGATTTATTTCCATTTTATGGACAGAATGAGTTGGCTTACAAGTTTCAATATATATAAAAAGTATGAGATCAGTTCCAGAAGGATTTACATCAAGAATAAATCCCATAAAGAAAGAAATTACACATATATGAATAGTACCAACATTTCTGTGAAGCACATAAGGGTCATACGAGTACAAGTAATCAGACTGGAATTTAATTAAGTGTAATATCTTAAAAAAGTGTGGAACATGTTCAGCCGTTATGCAAGATATTATAGTGTAATAGTCTTGCTTGGGTAATATAGTGATAAATAGTTGGATAGAAAGCAAATTGTGCTCCAGATTAATGTACCCCTTCAGTCTCTGAATCCTTCAAGAAAAAGTTGCTGTTCTGAATCTTTGGCGATATAGGACTGCTGTCTCCAGTGAAGTAGTACCAACTGAATTATAAATGTTTTCAACTTCAAGCATTTGACCTACCCAATACAGACAAAATGTTTTTAACATTCACAGAAGTGAAATGTGCATACATATGTGCACACACCAGTATGCAGGTGCAAAGCACATTTGTTCTGCACCAGTTGCAGAGTCAAGGGCACTGCTCTTCCCTGGCTCTTACTGAACTTCTGTTTACTTATTTGGGCTTCTGAAAATCTTAAATGAATCCCTTACTGAAACACAGGGGGTTTTTTTTGCCATCTATTTGAGTTATGGTTATACTAGCTGAAGCAGAAATAATCCAGAAGCTGGCCTTAAACCAGGAATGAAAATGAAAACTACTCACTGTAGAAATTGCAGTACTCATCTTAGTCTTCTTTTTCACAAGGTCTTCAAATAGAGATTCATAAATTCGTAGGTATTAAGGTTACAAGTGACTAACAATCATTACAGAGTGTGACCTTTTATGTAACAGAAATGATGATTTATATAAATAAATTCTTGCTTTATGTCCTATGACTGTGATTGAACTAAAGCATATAGTTCATAAAAATATTTAACTTTGATAAAAAGAGTTTGCAGTGTTTGAAAATTTGCCACAATCCAGCTGCACATAAATTGATGAAGGTAAGCCATAGAAACATAGATTGATCACATCTGTGATCTATTACTGGTGAGAGCTTGAATTTATCAAGATAGCCACATACTACACCATATTGGTCTAAATATATCTAAGTCTAAGTATATCCCATTATAGCTAGTCTTGATATGCCGAATATGACTATTACAAATCAAGATCATAGTTAAAGAAATGGTTGTAGATTCTTTAGACAATAGCATATGTTAAACAAACAAACAAAAACACACACGCGCGTGCGCGCACACACACACGCACACAAAACCCAAACAAAAAACCAAACCAAACTACAAGCAGCTCCCATCCCAAACACTGTTCAGTGCTGTTACAGAAATCTAAAACCAGCCAGGGATTCATATTATATTATATACGGATATGTTCTGATTGGTTTCCCAACTTAGCAGTGTTTTTTTTCTGTCTGACTGGTACTTCTGAGGTTCATGTTGCTTACACTCATTTTAGGACTCAGTGTTTACAAAACTTAAATAAACCAAATAAACAATAACGATGACATTAAATAATGTCATCAGCAGAATGAGGTGAAATAAAGTGGTGGGGTTGTGTCCTTATTGGCATTGGATCTAACTAATGTTTCTCCAGCAGTGCGACTGTTCTGCTAAATGCAGCAGTGTTACCTCCATGACATTTAATTACAGCAGGAACTTCTATGTTGACTTAAGTCTTTTAATCACCCTTTGGAGAATAAAGGCATTTCTTTTTGGTGAATTCTAACTACCAGCTTCTGCAGAGCAACCAGTGCTATATTACAGAAAAATCCAGGAAAAAGTTCTGGGAGAGAAAAAAAGCCAGAAATAGATCAAATGCTTTGTTTTAAGATTTGTGATTTTTTACTTCTCATTTAAAAATGATATTTTGAAATAAAAATAACCCAAAATTTAAAAATAAAATAAGTAATTGGGAAAACAAGTATTCTGAAATTGTTTTAGGTTGCCTAGCTTCACATCAAACAAAGCACTTTGTTCAACCTAAATCGAATGTGGATGTTTTTGAGTATGCAAAATGCAAGGAGTTTCGTTTTTGGTTGAACAGATACTTTCAATCATAGAGAAACAGTTTTGTTTCTTTTGTGGAAAGTATCGTACCTTTTCCAATCAAGCAAATATTTATTTCAACAATTATTCAGCAAATTAATTGAAAATATTTTCTTTACCTGCTTGTGTTCCTACACTACGTGTACTTCTCTACATTCAGTATAAAGCACTTGCCAACATGAATGCACAGATTTGCCCAAGAAATATATTTAATTGGGGGCCTAATAAAGTCACTTCACAAGATGAAAAGGAGCAGCATTAGATTAAGTAGAGAAGAGGTGCAAAAGCTGAGCTACGAGTGCAGAGGGAAATTATTGTTTGTATGACCACGAAACCAAGCTGGGTGACAGCTTCTGAGTCAGGTCTGACTCTGTCAGACACTGTTAGCCCAAACACAGCTGTTACCTCCCCACACCTAACACACTTATAAAAACATAAAAGATTCTTTATTTGCATAGGAATTAATTAGCCATAAACCCATTTGGCAATGTGGATAAACGACCCCAGCAATCCTGACCCCTGCTACCCTAATATTGTCTGCATACCTAGAATTGCTAGCCCAGTAATCCTTTTAGACATAGGGCATGGGATCCTATTGAATTAAACTGCAACTCTGCTGAACTCTAAAGATTTAACCTGTCCATTAATATTAAAAAAAAAAAAAGATTCCTTTTACCCAAAATCCAAGCACAGGTTTCAAACCCTTGCTTGCATCAGCACTAAATCAATTTGCTGATTTCTAGAATAAGTCTAAAACACAGGCAACTGATCTCTGTTTTCACAAAACCTAATAATTACTCTAGCCTGATTGTTCATATGGATATATCACATCTCTTCACTTATAGTAAGTGGAGGCTGCTGGCCCAGACTAAATCTAGTCTGGTGGCCCTTTTGATAGTGATATCTAAGTATATGTTATCTGACCTTGGGTCTGGGCCCTAGCCCTTATCCCAAATTTAGGCTATCTTTATCTTAGCTACTCTAAGTGCAAGGTTATTCTTACTGCCCTTATTTGTAGCTATACTGGACATCTGGGTTTAGTGCAAATCACCTTTTAACCTTGAACCTACCTCAACACCTTTCTATTCTCTCTTGTCTTTCAACTATAGCCATAAATTTTGTACAAAACATCATCCTATTCTATTAACATCTGTTAACAGAAGCAGTATCTGTTATCCAAAATGATTTTGCCGCCTAGGCCATGATGTTAGGAGCACTGAATTTGGCCTAACTGCAGTCCTAACCTTACCTTATCAGATGCTGCAGGAGCCATTTCCCTTGATGTCAGGTTGACACTGCTTTGATCATTCCCCTTTATTTAGAGAGAATAAAAGTGGTTCCTCAGTTCAAGGTCTGTGTAATGAAAAGGCTGAGGTTCACGTTTCGGGCACAGAATTATGATAGTGTCTTCAAAGTATTGTAGGGCCAGATACATATATCTAGGGGTCACAAGAGCGCTGCTTAGTAATTTGCAACATAGACTTTCTTAAATGTGTAGGGCTTAAGCTTGCTATATTTGAGTTCTAGGACTGCACTAGAAAACTGTTATGTGTTCTCACAGCTGAAAAAGATTGAGGAGCAGTGATCTAAATGGAAGGTGAATGAGTCTGGAGCTTCTAGTCACTTGCGAAAATAAAAAACCTGAAGAATGCTGGGTGTGCCACTTAAATTTACATATGCGCCTATTTTGAAATGTGAGGAATGGGAAGATTGGAACTAATTCTCAAGTATATTCAGCATTAATTAGTGTGAGAAGTGATATATAACTGTTCAGGTGTATCCAGTTTATTTATAGTATCGAAGCAGTCTTAACAAGGTTGAGTGTTTTTAATGTATCCATTTAGATGGATACCTATAAAATGTGGCTGGCCTAGCAAGGAACATACAGGAAGTTTGTCATGAGTCATTACTGATACAGTCATTGCTGAAAAATAAGCAGCAAAATAATGGTGTTAATTTTAGATTTAGTACGACCTTATTCTTCTCATGTATTAATGATGAACCAAACCAGCAGAGAGCTGGACACTGATATACTGACACTGTCAAAACCCTAGAAACAATATGCAAGAACCTGGCACTTTGAATCTGGAGTTTAACGAGTGACAGATATAATACCAGCTGGATGGACTAAGATGGCTTATCAAGAAAGATAGCAACGGGACAGACCTTCAATCATTGCTATAATGAGAAAATATTCTCAAATTCAACTAGATAAGAAAACCTGAGCAGTCACTGTTTTAATGTATTGCTAAAATTTTCTAGCTTGCTTTGGAGGTGATTGAGGAGGCTGCATAGCCTTTTCTGAAAAGTAAGTTATAAAGCAACTGGCATCATATTAATTAACTGCCTTCTCAGCTGATTATTCTAACCTCAGATTGCGCAGGCTTTGCAAGAGCAAGGTTTTTCAAGTTTTCTGTGCAGTGGTCGACTTCTTTTGGCTCAGATATTTACAGAGAGGTTGAGTTGTAAGTTTTCATGTCAAAATGTACAGTATTGGGTTGTGAATGACAAGGTGGTAACAAATTCTAACTCTGTCTTATATATGTACTACATATTTAGAGTGGTTTAATTTTAGGAGTTTAATGCTCTGTTATTTTCCTAATAATTTTTATTCAATGAATCTGCTAAATTACTGTGCCAAGCAATGTAAAATAGCCTTGAGAACATATTATGAATCCAAACACTGATTGACTGAGTATGACTGAAGAAATACTGTCAGTTACTTTTTCTTTCCCTCTTATTCCTTTAAAACAAACGGTTATCCTCAGTTTCTGGCCCTCACGTTCACCCTTCTACATTGTACTGCCATTTGTTTACACTGGTATTTGTGCTGTAGCCTACTTGTGGGTAGCACAGCTGTGGAGGTAACATGAGGTGAACCTGTGGTGGTTTGTTGTCGAGTGGCAGGGAGTGTGCACCACAACTTCTTATATCGTCACAAAGACTGGTGGGGATTGTGTTTTGTTGTCTGTTGGTTCTGACCAGTGATTAGTGAAGAGAATATGTGTAAATGGTTGCTAAAGTTAGAGTGTTTGCCCCAACAATTACTAGAACTAACCATTAGAATTTTAACTTTAATACTTTGGCATAACAATTTTGTATGGAACTAAGAGATAAGAAATTATGTGTGTATATATAGTGTATATGTATGCATACATAATTTACAATTAAATGCAAATGCTCTATAAATATTTTTTATATCTTTCAACTTTTATTTGACAATGTCTGTCAAAGATTAGCTATTTAGTGTATTTATTAATGGCCTGTATCATATGCCCTTGATATTTTCCTAGATCCTTGCTATTCCTACTTGGAAACCTTTCTCCTGAACAGAACCATCTTCTTCCACTCACTGCAGCAAAGTGAAGAATATTATTTCCTCTAATATTCTCTCCCTCAAATGTGAAAATTTTTATTCCTTCTCAGAAAAGTCCACTTTTACAGTCTGATTTAGGTAGTTCCTTTAACCTCCTTCTATGAGTATTCATCAAAAGATACTTATGTTTGATTTCCTTTCATGATGCTGTGTGCAACCAGAACAGTAAAGGCGGTTGCAAAGTTGGTCTGAACCTTTTTTTCCAGCTGTCTAAGCTGAGCTCTGTCACCCACAGTCATCCTCCCCACCCCTCCTTGAGTTTTCAACAGCTGCGCAATGTGGAGGAAAGGATCAAGAAGACGTTTTAACTCACATAACCTATATAACAGTGAAATAAGTAATCAGGATGGCAGTAAGCCTGCATAAAGGGAAAGGTGTACACTACATATTATTACAGGTGATAGGGATTTTTCTGGATTTACTGTATGAAAATATACATGGATTTTCCTTCTGCAGGTTGTGCAATATGGTGCCTTTTGTACCTTATTAGATGCCTACACAAGATAGTGAACTGACTGACCAAATTTTCTGTAGATAGAAAACCATACTGTTAGGAAATAATAATTTTATCAATGTTCCTGGCATGGTTCAGTGATTATGGCATTTATATACGCAACTTATTATTCTTTAGTCAAATCTGTATATATGGTTTCTCTATCATGTCCCAGTTTGCTTAGGTAAGAAAGACTTTACTTACTCATAATCCAGGAGACATCTTGGATTACTTTCCCATGCATTTAAAAGCATGAATATGTCTTAAATAATGATTTTTCATCTTTGTAGTTCACTACTATTGAAGTATCTTCCTCTACAGGCCTTTTCTTGATACAATTTTGATATCCATTCACTCACAGCTGTCAAAGCTGGAGTCTGTGTATGTTGTTATACCCAAGGCTTCCTCATTCTCTGAAGGCCGTTGTGCCATTGCCATGTGTGTTATGTTGAGATATTCAGGTGTTCCGTGCAATGAGTCTGAACAGCACAGACCAGAGGGTAAGACTGCAAAGACGACAAAG
Source organism: Chlamydotis macqueenii (assembly GCF_036417535.1). NCBI lineage: Eukaryota > Metazoa > Chordata > Aves > Otidiformes > Otididae > Chlamydotis > Chlamydotis macqueenii. The sequence continues at coordinate 23,280,707 of NC_141562.1, forward strand.
CACTGTTTTCCTCAGTGCCTCATCTAAGTAAATCGGTGCCCTCGCCTAACTACTGAAATCTACAGGATTTTATCTAAATTCTCCTACTTGACTCGTTTACTTTGGACAGCAAAAGCTGGTGATAGATTGATATCACTTCCACAGTGCTTGAATCAACCTTGTAGAAGAACAGCCTAGAATAGTTGGAAATGAGCTGGCTGGGCTTTGAAAACACGTGTTTAGTAATAATGTCAAAATAATTATTCTTGACTATATAGTAACTTTGGGATCTACTGGTACCCACTCTCCATAACCATTAGCAGAATCTCAGGATTTAGGCCTTTCTCTCCTCTAACTGGGCCTGGTTTTATGTCTTTGTAATTCCACATATTTCAACACAATTAAACAAAACAGAGGCTAAATTTGTCAGTGTATCATGCTTGTATTCATGCTGGTTTGAGTTCCAGGCATTGTAAGCCTCGTAATGATCTCCCAACAGCAAAAGAAAACTATGGTATTGAATTGTGTTCTTAATAACATCATGAAGTGCAGAGTGACGGAATTAAAATGTCTTTAAATTATGAACAGCATGTATTTTTAGTAAAATTTTGAGTAAGCTATTGTAACAGAACAACATTCACAGAAAGATTTCCCTGCTTTATATCCTTCCTACTGCCATGCTTCGTAATATATGATAATAATTAGTTTAGCATAGAATAGAAACCCAGGAGGATATAGGAAATCTTAGTGGAAGAAAGAAGTTGAAGGTTACTGGCAGAAAGTTCTTCAGTATGGTGTGGTCTTCTGATTTGTCACTTAACTATTTAATTACCAGCTCCAGTTGTAGTTCTGTGATAGTATGTTGTGTCTGACTTCACACAGTAGAAAATTAGCTTTCATTTAATAAAACTGAATCCTCTCTACAGCAGTAAACACAGGAAAGAGGAGTAAAGCTCATAATACAAGTACTTCAATTAGATGGAATTATATTGTCTCTTTGAATAGTATAAAAATGTGATGGAATTTCCTAATAAGCATATGTGCATAATAAAATAACATCATGAAACTTATATCTGTGATTTAGGGATTCAGAAGATGGCTCTGAAAGCTATAATCTCAAAAATATCCAGGGATATTGTGGTTTTCTTATAAAGATTGATCAACATATGTTCTCAGCTAGGTAAGTATGCAGTGCTGCACTGGGACAGGGCTTGCAGAGTATTGACTTAGTAATACTGAATTTTCTGCAAGATGAAATAAGGGAGCAAATTTTGAGATAGCCAGGAAAAGGAATGGCCAGTGGCTTTAATAAGTAAATTTTTATGCAGTTGAAAAAAAATTAGCTTTGATTGTAGTGAAATGTAGAGCCATCAAATTCACACTGCAAAATATAATGTTTAGGTATTTTGTGATACATTAGGCAGCTGACAAATTATAGGTGAAGTCAGTAAGAAATGGAAAGAACACTTTTGCAGAAACTGTGTCAAGAATGGCTTTGAATTAAAAAAATCCCGCTGCATAAAGCAAGCTGTTTCCTGCCATGAGTTAATCACCCAGCTAGGTTACTTCTGCTGTAATTAGTTATGCATTAGTGGAACTCAGAACCTCAATAAATCAAAGAGGTGAGAATTCTGCCCCATTTGACTCTGCTTTCTGGCTTCCTTCAGCTCAGATTTCTAGAATAAAAAAAGGCATCTAATTGATTTTTCTTTCACCTGCAAAATTCACAACACATCACTCAGATGAACATCTGGTTTGTTTTCTCTCTGGAGGTAACTCAAAGATATGTATAATCCTCATCAGCAATTCTTTCAGCCTCTCTTGTTCTGGCTCTGACTTTTTTCTACAGCTTATTTTGTTGGAGTGTGCAGAAAGAGCTCTGTCAGGACTTGCTTTACTGTTAGCCATTACCTGTTGCTTTTGTTCAATAGACAGAAAGCAAGATAAACTTTCTTATCTTGGTGTGATTCGCATAAACTTTTGAGAGGACAAGGGGACATACCATGTAATATTATTCGTAAGTTTTTCTTCCCTCTGCAATGACATTATCTATGGTTCTTACTCTTATTTACTCCTCTCTTTTGTATTACCTGGTCTTATTATCTCCTCAGCTTGATGGTGTGGGAACTGCAAGCCAAAAGAAGCTTTCCTGTTCTACTGAAAATTGAGTGTATAGTTGAAAGCTTTATGTGAAACATGGCAATAGCCTTTTCCCATTTTTCATTATTTTGGCTTAAGTACATCTATCTTTATAAATGCATCATGCTTTACTATCTGTAAGGGTAGAAGGCATAAATCTCACACATACAGCTGTTTGTATCTTCTGTAAAGTAAATGGGTCTAGAACAGCATTTGCAGTGTTACTGCAAGATGCATCAATCCTACTATCTAGTAACTATTGTAACAACTAATTAAAAAAAGATACACGGTCAATTTAGCTGTTGTATTAGCAGTGTCCTAGAGGAGTAGGGGAGGAAATAAGGATTCTTTATGAGATAATGAAGCTGACAGGATAAGAATTTTTGTATAGCAATGTATTCAGTTCTGTTATATTTTTACTTAAGAAGTTTTTGAAATGTCCACAGAAACATTTTGTGGTAATCGCTGAGAGGAAAAATCTTTTCAGCTGCCTAAATATAAACTATACAACACCATTTGTGTAGCTTCTCATCTCTGAAAGGTTGTTTGGTATTTGTTAATTAATGAAAATGTCCTTAATACTGGCAATGAGATGAATGTGAGAGTCTAAATAAGTGTCTCAATATCCAGAGATCTTTACCTGTGTAAACACTGTTTGGAAGAGATGCGTAACTGTCAAAGGACCTGCATGACCATGTATATTGATGGGATTATGCAGATGTGTCTCTGCTTGTTGCTGGGAGGTTCATGAGGCTCTCGTGGGACTACAGTATAAAGAAAACCATTGATGCACCAGCACAAAAAAATCAAAGAGTAGTCCAATAACAATCACAACAAGGAGCAGCCACTATCATTCGCAGAGTAACCAAAGAGAGCAATTGTAAGCCTTGTTACTGAACAGAGAGACTGAAGGAAGGGTGAAAATGATAGTTTCCAGGGAATACAGGCATATTGATGTGGGTAGGAAGAAGCTCCTGCCAGGATTTGTCACCAATTACTTTTCCCCATGCTGTAAGAGGGAACCCTGTTGCTCTGTTTTATTATTCAGCTCTGTGATGCTACTCTTCCCTAGTTTTGTCAGAAAGGGCTTAGGAGAACAAACCCTTTCTCTAATAGCTGTGTATACAATTTGTAAAAGAAGCTGTCAGCTCTTGGTATGATTTCTACATGGGCCGTTTTTGAGAGATGTTGCTAAATACATTCTTCTTATTTGGGTTTTCATCTTCAATTTGGGAAAATAAAAAGATAATAAACAGCTATTCTGACCACATACATCAGAAATATATTGTACATTTGATAAAAGCAACTACAAGATTTTGTGTACTCTCTAAGCCTACTTTATCTTACATGCCAAATACAGCCAAATAAGCACATTGAAAGCACACTATCAGTCCATCAGTTTTTCAAAATTCTTGATCACCTGGGTATTTTTTGGTGTTTGTAATCTTTGATGTGAATAACCAAGCATGTATACTTCAAAGTTGCCCCCTGAAAATGTTCTAGTAGTTCAAAGAATATAAACACCAAAGGGGATGAGGGAGAGTTGATTTTTAACTGTATCCAAACATTCAACATTTCCTTATCTTTAGTAATAGTACGTTTATTCAAAACACTGGAATCAAATGTAACAGCATGTTGTTCTGTTTCTTTGTTTTGTAGGCTAGCCAGATTGGTTTATCATGCTCATTTTGTGTAAGAAATTATATATTAGTATATGGGAAAAAATAGGGATTAAAGAAATAGATTTATGCAATGTATGTTCAAACAAGGTTTCCTGGTACAGGTAGCAATGTCCAGGAATTCCAGATATTGGCCCCTTTTGTCCAATGGAATTCTAAGTTATTGTTACACTTGTTGATTACCTACTAAACAATAATGAAAACTTGTCACATAATATGGAATTAAGGACAGAAACTCGAGGCCTTCATGAGTCTATATAGCTGCCTGGTGACAAGTGAAGCAGAAGACTGAGGTAAAACAAATAAAAATATGAAAATAAAGCCTGTACTTGTTTTTAAGAGGTAAAACTTCACAAAAAAATTCTTAAATATTTTACATTTTTGTATACATACATCCTTCAAATTTGTGCATTGGCTAAGTGTAAATATTACAACTAGAAAAGTTCTATGTAGTAACTTAATTTAGAAATATAATCAGATTCCACAAAATTTTTATTGAAACCAGGAAAACCCCTTGCTGTATTATTTTTAGGCATTGAGAGATAGGTAGGACAGATATCAACAGCAAAGGGAGTGCTTAGCAGCCAAGAAGGCAAAAATTTAAACAAAAGCAGAGTCATAGCGGTATCTGGACAAAACTAAAGAAGGATTTTAAAAGTTCAATGAAATTCTTCATTGGAAAATGCTGAACTACCAGACACTTTAAAATGAAAAAGCTAAGAAAAATTAATCCTTGTGAAACTATACTGCATGAAGTGCTCTTAAGGCTATGTAGAATCAAAAAAAAAGGTATCCAAACAATCACTTCTGTAGGCTTTATTGATGGTGCTTGAGAGATGCTTTCTCTGAAGGTTAGCATACTGCAGCTGTCTATTAAAAGAACCTTTCACCACTATTCACTCTTCACAGGAAAGCTATATAAAATGGGCAAGTAACATTTTTATAAAATATTTACAATGCAGTTCATATGAAAGCAGGGCACTAAAAGACTGACTGACAGTAATCAAGAAGGTGCAGCGAAAGAATGTGCAAATACTGAAATTCAGAAGAGCTGAACTGTGCTTTCCAGAAGTTGTGTGTTCCTGCACTTTTCCTCCTAAGGAAACTCCCTTTGAAGCCAAATTGGAACTCTGGGCTTCAGGCTGAGGTCAGTACTAGAGGCTGCTTGAGGACTGCTTGGGATGCTGTTGTTGGCACAGAACATCACAAGTGATGAAAGATATTTACTTAAATCCCCACCAACATTTGTGTACATCTTGTTCTTAATCTGTGCCTTGGATAAAGCACAAAACTAATCCACAGCAAGAACGTCAGAATGTAGAAATTTGTTCTAGATTTCCCTCCAGGGATGTGAACTATTCTGAACTCCAGGAGACAGTACTGAGATGGAAAAATTTCTGCAAGTTTCCGTGGTTTTAGGCCACTAATCATATGTGGTGGAGAGTAAGGTATTATATGTGGTGTCATGACTTGCATAATGGGATACTTAAAAATAACGGGATAAATAAGAGACGGTTTTTCTCCACTGTGTTTGCTCTCTCCCTAGTGCATATTCTACTTTCTGTGTTACTGTCAAAAATGTAATGTTGTAGGAGAGTAGGTTATTCACTCATCTGGGGTATGGAAATCCTGTTAATTTTAGAAGGTATGTTTGATAAAATTGCCTCATTGGTAAAGACCTTTTCACAGTATTATACTGTGTTTATTAGACAGAGAAAATCTCTTTGCTTTAGGTTCAAAGCCAGAAATTGATTTCTAAAGGAGCTAGGTGCCTAAGTTGCTTAGATGTTTTGAAAATCCCACTAGGCCTCTGTTTGCAGCTTTTTGGCACCTAAATACCCTCAAAAATCTGGCTCAAGAGTTATTACACTGACACAAAGGATTAATAACTTCTGTTTTTCATGCCAGGAGGATTTTACTGGCACTGAGGATCTTGGTGTTACACTGGGGGAAATTATAGTTACATGTTTGAGAGCACTGAATTAATTATAACATAAAATAAGACTTTGTTTAACATATGTAAAGAATCATTTATCAAATACATTATTCCTTACAGGACTTGAGATAAAGTAAAGCATTTTACCAAGCCTAGGAAGGCTGTAAACAGGGAGATGGCCAGTGTTCAATGGTTGATTAGTAGTCTGGAAAACAGACATGGAACAACCAAAACGGATTGCTCAGCCTTAATACCAGACCATCACTATTAATTTGTTTTTTCTTCCTTGCTGCTATTCTTTTGCTTAAGCCTCTTAAAGTCTGCTTGTCCATTTCCCAGTTCCTGTGAAAATAACTCATATAATTTCAAAGTAACCTTGAAATGATTTATTTTGACAATTTTAATGTTATGAATCAGAAAGAGGAATAGATTTTTTAGCTTCTGGGTTATCCTTAGGCAAGGGAAGAAATGAATGGAATCTAGTCTATATACTGAACTATGTATATATATTTTTTTTTCATGGCCTCAGGAAGACCCCAGAGCTGAAAGCCCTATTTTTTTTTTTTTGATGAAAAAATTATATTTTTCCTGTTTTTGATGAAAATTATTTCTTTATCTATGTGATAATACAGTTGAAGTAGCAAGAGCCATAGGGCTGGGAAAATGGCAGTAATAGTTTTATAATTTAATTTTAAACTTATGGCCATAATTGCAGGAAACAGGTTTTGACTTATTTTTCTGTAACTCAGGTTGTATATCCATCTGTGATAAAATGACTGAAAATAAAATCGATAGATCTGACTTAGGTAGGGTTTTTCCACCTTACTTCCTCTCCTGAATATGAGCAATGTGAACTGCAAGATATAACATTTCTGACACATTCTGAAGGACCGCTAAAATCCAAATCTCTGCTACACTAAAAATAAAAATCCAGCTTGACATGGAAACGGGGATATTTGCCACTGAAGTAGATTTGTGCTGAAATAGATGCACATGTTGTAAACCTAGTTGTTTGCACTCACTTTTCTCTGATGGAAATTCAGTGATATCTAACTGGATACAACACAATGTCTGCAATTAATTTCAGCATAGTTCTCTGATGACCAATAACCCATCCTTTAGGAGAGGATGGTACATAGCCTCCATAATATCCTCTGTAGTTGTTTGGAGGTCACTGGGTGCTTAGAAGTAGCACCCTCCTGTACCTGCCACAGGTAGCAGTACATTCCAGGGCAAATAGAATAAAGCAATTCTGGCAACGCACAGGGAAGGTATATTTAAACACATATCTAATGCTTTCCCTTTGTCTTTGATAGCCTTAGTGTCAAAACAGTAAAGGATTTATTTTTTTGTAAATTTAATTTCAAAAGATTTTTTTTTTTGCTTACTCTCTTAAAAAAGCCTGTCCCTTTTAAATCAAATTAATTACACAGAAGTAGCAAGTATACAAGCTATTCTGCGGCATATTTGTATACTGTTATTTAGATCTATTCTAAGACACAGTTCCTAGCTAACAATAGGAAGAATTTTTTATGTTTTATTTTTAAATAAATTGAAAATTAATGTGCCCTGCAGTTTGGAAAAGTGAGATCTGGAAATGATTTGAAAGCAGAAATTGATGGAACAGGACCATTAAAGCAACTGAAGACCTGGTTGATATTTTGAGATCATTTTGCTATGATTAATATTATTTCTGTAAAGTCTTTCTAGGTGATGGCTGTTTTAAGGAATGAGAGCATATTTGCACCTGTCTGGAGTAGTTCTGGGCAAGAAGTCCCAGCTGGTAGAAAGCAAGTGATGTTTCTGCTTGTGTAGCACCTGTTTTTGATTTCAGAGGGGAAACAGAAGAAGATTACTTCAATGGGTGGTGACATTAAATACAGCTGCTGCCTGGCAGAAAGGATGTTATCTTCCTTTTACCCAAGTGAAAACACTTCTACCTTGTATCATGGATGGGATCAGAGCTCCAGTTGTATCCTCCCAGAGGAAGAGACAGAAAGGGATGCATTCCCCAAACCTTTCCTGCAGTTATGAAATAAAGTTCAGTAAGTTTGTCATTTTTATTATGCAGAGGAAGATGGGGATGACCAGAAGGAAGTTTTTGATGGAGCTGGCAAGAAGAAAAGGTTTCAGAGTAGAAAGTGAGCTAAGGTAGGAAAATGTTTATATATGTGGAAATAACATGTAGTAATGCTGCTTGAAGCATTCTAATTTAATAAATGCAGTTATACAAGTGACTATGGTTGAAGCTTTTGCCTATATATTTGGGGGATATACGTTGCTCTTCCTACTCTAAAGTTGCTTCAGGATTTCAGTGGGCATTCCTGAAAGTGTAATTTCTGTTTTCTTCTGGGCAGAGAGCAGGCAGAACACAAACATTAGCAAAATTTCTAATTTTTTATCTCTAAAATCTGTGGTTGTAATTTATCTTAAGTCTGTCAGTTTTAATGTGTCTGTATTTTTCAGTGTGCTGGTTCTCACATAGAAAATAAAAGACATGAGGTGTGAACTTGCAAATGTCTTTCATGGGATTTCTATGCATTTGTATGGTCTCACTGGGATCAATGAATCACATCTTTAGTTGATCTAAATTAGCCATTGTTTATTTCCCCCTTGAACTCAGGTTAAGAGTAATCTAAACTTAATGACCAGTTCGTGAAATTAGAAAAGGTAAATATACAGGAATGGCAAAAGTGATGGGCTGAGGGAGGCATTTCTCTAGAACATCTGCGGTATTCTAATATTTAGTCTTCCTGTGAGTGATACACTGATGTGAGTCTCGAAGTTACTGGCTTGGTACAATCTGGAAGAGCACTGGAGAAAAAACCTAGGAATAAAATATCACAGATGGTGGTGTTTCACAGTAAAAATATACTCCAGCTGCAAATTTGTCTGGTGGTTTTTCAATAAGCCAACAAGTTTTGAAGGAAGCCTTCTTCTAAAGAGTACTTTTCATGAGTGCTACTTATATTAATATGCAGTTTTCCAAAAGCTACATCATTATGTCGGTACTCTGAAAAGCTGGAAGAAAACCAAATATTGATCATTTCTCTGTATCTGTATGCAGATAGTATATAACTGGGTCCTCCGTATAAAAGCTCATTTCCACAGATTTTTCAGTCCTATCAACTTTGAAAGCCTGAGGAAGAAGGGAGGGTGAAATAATTTGTAAAGCAAGATTCAAGCAGATATTGAACAGAAGTAGGTGATTAGCATCTGATACAAAACTAATTGAATTCTCAGGGAAAAAAAAAATAACTAGGCTGTTCTGATTCCTACATGAACAATCCATTGAGGACTGAGTAGAAGCTTTATCTGGGCTGCTTTAACACACAGCTATTTATTGCCAATATTTCAGACTTTCTGTAAGTTGTATACAAGGCAGGTATTATGTTTGATTTCACCTTAACTGCTACTGGATAAAACAGAACTGTTTAACTGCTGATTTTTGTTTCAGAAAATGACAGAGGAAATGCTAAATTTGTTACATTCTGTGCCAATAAAAAAGTACAGCTGTACAGGTAACAGAGGAAACTGGTGCACAGCAGCTAAACTGCTGCTATGAGCACAGTAATGGCAAAGTTCCCAGATCTGTAGCTTGATACAAATACATTACATATGAATATTTTATATAAAGTGAAATAAACCACAGGAAGCAGGAGTTCTATGTCTCTAACTGATTTTTTTTTTTTTTTTTTTACTCAAGTAAAGATGTGACAGTTTAATTAAAATAAAACCTAGCAGGTTTAAATAATAATAAACCCAATATTATTTTATGGAGATTCACCTAACCTAGATTTGTAATCTTTTAGATTAAAATAAATTGGGATTTCTTTTTTTTTTTTTTTGGTGGACTCTGCCCTACAGGTTGCACAATAGGGAGAGAAAATAGTTGTTCTGTACCATGACAGTTTTCATATTTCTGAAGTATAGTACATTCAATATATTTTTTGTAATTCCAAAATATAGTACATTTATTTTGTTGGAGACTTATGTGATAACAGTTTTCTATGCAGTGACTCCAGTATTTGTCATTGCAATTTGGCAATATAATGAAATCTGTGATTTTTTTTTTTTTTATATGAATCAGAGTCATAGGGATAGGCCAAGGAGTTCAGTTTGTCTTCTAGAAAATAGTTTGCTTTGAAAGGTTTTGCAGTCTGCCTTTAAACAGTTAGCACACATCATTTTTCAAGTCCATGCTAACCAGCTATTTCTACCAATGGTACAGTGTCTGCTTGGACAGATTGATTTCTTCAGGTGTTACAGATGGGCTGCAAAGGAATCTGTTAGGTCCATTTGAAATTTACTGTATATGCAGAAGGCTGTCACCAGCGTGGGTTAGCAGGAGGTTACAGAGGCTTGCAAATGGTGGCAGCTGCCATCAGGTCAATTTATGTTCCAATTCTAGGCTTATTTTTATAAAAGTTAAGTCCAATAATGGCACTGTCTGTGTGTGCCTTTCACCCAAGAAGTTTTAGAATCTGTTGATTGGTATCAGTTAATTTTGGCATATATTTCAGAGATACTGAGGTCCTAAAATACGAATGAAGAGTCTCCTCCTTTATCTGTTGTCTTTGTGGGTGACAGCACCCTCCTGGGGCATGTGGAGGAGGAGCACTAGGAGTTACTCAAAATTTCCTACCAATTCAGTAGTTTTCTGAACTTGCTGAGGAACATCAGCAGGCCAGATAGAAATTTTCAGACCTTTTAAGTACATATGATAATTTTTCTTGAAACCTAATTTTGTCCATGTCTGTTATTTTTCTGTGGAAGGTGCAGAGCTGTCTTTTTAATAATGAACCCTCAATGGGATTCTTTTGAATGTTATTCTAGTACATCAACTCAAATTTATTGCAATAACCTTTGTGCTACCGTATTTTTGAGCAATATACATGATAACATATTGAACAGTGACTCGATCTGTAATTTTTATATATGCTAAACTAAGATATCTGTTTTGTAAGAGACTGACCTCTTAGTAGCAAGGAAGCGATCTTTAGATGGAGTGCATCATTCGTAAGATTTAAGTCATGAACATTTGATAATGCCACATGTAAAAAACTTAATGTAAGTACAGAAAAGTTAAGTTTACAAAAAGATATTACTAGCTGTAAAGCTTTGAAGAATTACTATTAACAGACTTCTTAATACTGTAAAGCTTTCATTGATTAGTAGTATTGGGAAGGGGCTATCAGGTATCGTGAAGCAGCCTTTTCATTATGATGCTGCTCATGCAAGCCAAATATTTTCAGGCTTGCAAAATAAAGTGTAATAGGATAGTGTCTTATGGAAGGCAAATGATCCTGAAAGAGAGAAAATGCTGTGCTTACAGGAGCTGTCAGGCTAAAGTATTTACTCAAAGCAGATTCAGTGACTGGAATAGACACATTGTGATAGGAAAACAACTGCTTCCCACATCCTAATGTACAATACGTGCTGCAATTTTCAGGAAGTGCATGGTAAGTAAATATGGAAGTAGCAACTCTGTATTTGTGTACAGTTAAGTTTAGGAAAAAAAGAAATCTTCTTTTTGTGTACTTCTTGACAGTGACTCTGTCACTCATATTGTGGCTGAGAACAACTCTTACTTGGAGGTGCTGGACTGGCTGAGAGGACAGGCTGTGGGCGACAGCTCCAGGTTTGAACTACTGGATATCTCCTGGTTCACAGCCTGCATGGAAGCAGGAAGACCAGTTGCTTCAGAAATTAAGTATCGTCTCATGGTAAGACAGATTCCTCAGTGCAAATACAGTTACATTCAAAATGAATAACTGTGTGAATTTTTTTTTTTTTTTAAACCTAAAACCATATAGAATCATAGAATGGTTAGGGTTGGAAAGAACCTTCAAAGGCCATCTAGTCCAACTCCCCTGCAAGGAGCAGGGACATGCCCAACTAGATCAGGTTGCTCAGAGCCTCATCCAACCTGGCCTTGAACGTTTCCAGGGATGGGGCATCTACCACCTATCTGGGAAACCTGTTCCAGTGTTCAAATATACACTTGGATTGTGATATAATTTTTGAATTTAAAAACTTTTTTCCCTAAAGTTTACATAAGTAATTAACACCGTTTTAGTAGATTAAAAAGACCTTCCATACCTTCTATATCAATATCTGGTAATGCTGAGTTACTATGCTGTCACATGTTACAAACCAATAATATACATCATTCCTGTAAAAAAAGGGTGCTATTAAAGAGGAAATATCCAGCAATGAAGCAGTTGTTCTTGTTGTGGTACTTGTGGTATTTCCACAAATACTTCAACATCGTGGTAAATGCCCCACTGAGAGCAGTAGAATACTTTGCCTCTGCAACACAATATAAAAACATCAAAACTTTTTCTGTTTGGAAGTGATCAGCTAACCACTGGGCCCTGGAAGGACCTATGAAATGAAGACTACTGCAGTTTGTGGACGTGCATTTACAAACTTGGCACCATCAAGTAAAACTGTGCTGAGAAAAAAAGGTTTTATTATCTTGTATTATCTCTCAATGGCAGCCGCAAGTCAGAGGATATTGTGAATGGCAGACTGATAATTTTTTTAGTAGTATTTGACCTTGAAGCAGTGGATGATGATGTGTTTTCCTCTGATCTATATCTGTCAAAATTATCTGCTAATTTCTCAAATTGGAGCGTAATGTGAAACAGTGGTATTGAAAACCGCCAGTACAGATTGCAAATGGTGAGGGGGTGATAGGGATGCCCAGGCATGCTGTGCACAGGGGAACAGCAGCACGTGCCACTGGGCCATGAAATAGACCCTGCGGTGTGGCAGAATGAACCTATTCCCTTATTCTGCACGCGCTCGAGCCTCACGGTGATGGGTTTAATGTGCACTGGTGAAGAAATTAATTCATATGTCAAGGGAATTATAAGTCTGATGTAAAGCTCTCTGAAGTAAAGTGAGGGATTTCTGCTGATTTCCGAGGGCCTGGATTAGACTCTGTGTGAACTGTGACTGCAGTGCAAAATGATAACTGGGAAACCCATCAACACTGGGACCACGGCAGGATCCACAGCATGTGCCTTGCTAGGAGGCAGAGGATGCCTGTTTAACAGGATTTAACAGCACTGTTGCACTGTTTGCTGCTTCTTCATCCTGATATTTAGATTATGAAGGATGATTCATAAATACCACCCTTCCCTAAGAAATACTGTAGCTCCTGATTCATTTTTTTTTCAGTCATCTTTCATTGCCAGAAACTATTTTCCAGGATTTTACATATAAGAATTACTGTTTAATAACACTTTGGGATGGGGGAGTGAATATACCAGATGGAGCTGTCGCTCTCAGACTCGGCATAATTCCATGGCAGAATATGTGTTTATATTTGCAGTCCTTCCAATGAAGTATTTTTGCAGTATATTTATAATATTTTCAGTGAAACTGCTGGAGTGAGAATAGACCAAAGAAATTAATGCAAAACAGGAAAAACCTGAAAACCTTGTAACCACTGCATTACGTAATCTCACAGGCAAACAGGTCATAAAAATATAAATACTGGGAATGCAGAGAAATTCTCTAAACAAGAAATAAATCAAAAATGTGACCAAAATCCTGTGAACTTTGCTGAGAGTTTCACATCAAGATTAAAAGTAAACCAAGTTACCGTTTATGTACATTCTTAATTTCAGCAATGTGTGAAGACCTATAGATTCAAATATCTCAGAAAGTATCTTTTAATAGATTTTTTTTTCTTTTCAAAGCAAGAAATGCCTTTGTCTTTCTCCAAAATGTCTCCAATGATGCTGAAGCTTAGTTTTTTTTTTTCTTTTTTTTTTGTAGTCAATGAGCAGACCACTCAACCAGAGTTGAATTGCCTTAGTTTTCTTTTGTGTATGAAAGTCTTTTTAGAATAGTGCTGGAGCAGAAGCTTCTGAAAAAGGTAGCAGCACTGTCAGGAGATCATTATCATACATTGAGACTGGCTCTGCAAGTAAGAGCTTCTGGTTTTGTTGAAACAAAGATTTCATGCTAAAAATTTTGAGTGTGATAAGCAAGTCAATGAGAGTTGTACCATTAACTTTAAATCTTATAGTTAAAACTAGTCTTAATTATATAGTGACTCTAAAGTAATAAACATTTTGTAAAGCAAACAAGGAAAGAAAAGAAAGGATTCTAGAAGTTCAGCAAAATTTAAAAACAATTTTATTATTGCAGTATCATCGTGATTTTTTTTCTGCCTTGAGAAATGAGGAAGGATTGAAGTAAAGGTTAATTTTCTTTTAGATTACTAAACTGAACTCATACATAATGTAATTTAATTGGAGTTTCACTGAAGACAAATTTGATCCATTATGTCAGTCTTGTAAAATGTGAAATGAAAGTGAATTAACAAACCTTGAACTCAGGCTATATCATGAAGGCTTTGAAGTAAAAGGAATGGATTGTAGTGGGGGAGTGTTTTGGATGAAATCTCATCTACATGTAGGTTAGTGGTTAAATTTCCATTAATACCAATAGCAGTAAGATTTCATCTTCCAGATCTTACAGTAGCCTATTTGAAAGGTTGTTCTTCATTCAGGACATTTGTTTTAATGCACTACTAAAAAGAAATGTCCTCCTTCATGCAAAACAAGGGGAATTAAGTCAGAGATACAGACCATTAGCTAACATATTAATTATAGTTGTCACCAAAGTACATCTTTCTGTGGTTGCAAATGATCCAAGAGATGCTCTGATGTTAGTGATTTATACAACGTAAAAGGTTGGAAGACCAGATCTAAGATGGTCTGAATTATTGATTCATTCAGTAACAGTTGACTTTTATAGTTAATAGCCATGATTTAATTTAATAGACTATGAAAGTGTGGTACCCAAACATCCACTTTAAAGGGAAATCAAAATACTTCTCTGGCAAAGGAATGCCTTTGTCCAGTGACACCTTTCCCACCACAACAGATGGGTATTCTGGATAATAGCAGGACATGGACGTTAATATGTATGCAAGATCATTCCAACATGTTAGAAAGTAATGCTGTTTCCTGGGTAATGCAAAAGAAAGAGACAGAGGGAGAGCTTTCAGAGGGATAAAAATAAAGACTGATAAGTGAGTTGGCAACCTCAGCAGCCTATGGAACTGTGATGTGACTGTGTCTCTTCTGCCTCTTCCTCAGTTAGAACCCAAAAGTTGTTAGTTAGTTATCTTTTTAGAAGGGAAAAGAGATTTATTTCCTTGAACAAAGAATTTCCTTCCATTTTAAGAAAAGGAAGTATCACATATTTTGATCCCTTGCCATATCATGTGACAGCAACTCATATTTAGCATTTTCTGGAGTGTCTCACTCTGTTACCTCGTGAGAGAGAGAGGCTCTAACTAATGGAAGAAATCCTTCATTCTGACAATCAGACTTTCCCAGAAAATAAAATGAAACTTACAAACTGGCTGCCTTCTCTTCATAAAATGCTGGATAGCAGCAGACTTTATTATTTGATCAATGCTGTCTGGACTTTACAAAGCTGCTGGCTGTTGAATAATGTGTCCTGACAGTCTATAGCATCTACACACCATATTCACTGCTGCTCCATTTTCTCTCACTCTTTGTTATTTCCTTATGTCATTATACTTCTTTGTGTATTTAAAAAAAAAAAAAGTTTGACAAAAGGCAAAGTAGTCCCCTTCAAGATTAATTCTGCAAGCCTCTCTGCTGTACAAACTGATGCTAGTAGTACAGGCTGATTTTTCCTGCTTATGCCATGTGGAAAATGTCACTGTGAAGGAGTGGCAGTGACATTCTCAGTTACTGCAGCCTGGATGTGGGGTACAAACTCTGACTAGCTCTAGCAATTAAGTAGCATAACATTTGGATATTTTTCAGAAATTGTCCCTGTGCAGCATACCATAATTTCATTTTAATGTAGTGGAATTTTCTGAAAAAAAAAAAAAAGAAAAAGGAATTGTAACGCTTACATTTTCTCATATCCATAGTTGTTTCTTCCCAGTACTACAAATTATTTTGAAGTAGTATGAGTTTCCAGGATTGCTTGTTCTACACTGTAATTGCGACTGGATGAAGTTTTAGGTTTGTCCCATAATATATACAAATGATTTTATCCCATCTGGTCTTCCCACCAAAAAGTGATATTAATCCTATTCTTGTGTTCTGCCCACGGTAGGAGATAATTTCTGTACATCTCATGCAGGCATTATAATATTCACTAAAAATCAGACTATGGTAATTACTGTTTGCTAGATGCTCAAATATCTTTGCTAAGGCAGGAACAGGATGTTTAAGTGCCAGTCTGTATGTTTAAGAGGGTGATAGAGTTTCTGCGTCAGTTTTGCTCTCACCCACAATGCCAGGTAACACTGCATGTGGAGCTTTTGTTCTTTGCCTGTCTGTGTCCTAATGAAGATAATAGCTTATTACATATTCTCTTCGGCAACGTTCTTTTTGTTCAGTCTTTGCAGCTGGCACTATCATTTCAAGCGATGTGTTAGCTGTAATCAATCATAGTTTATATGATTTTAAATCAATTTTAAAGTATAATTCATGAATGTGTGCAAAAGTGGATAAGTTGTGCTGTTGATCCTGGCTGAAACCCATTTAGGTTATTCCCAAGAATGATCTTACACATAAAATAGCTTCCTTCCTTTCAGCATATACTATGAAAACTGCCATATAATTCACTGCTGCTTCAGCTGTGTGAGCAAATGCCTTTTTTTGTGTGTGCGTGAACACTTATTTAAGTACTCTATCAAATACAAAGGCAATTTAGCATGAAATTTTATGGGGAGGTGGTGTGAAGGCACGTACACATATTTACAGATTTGCCTAGCACAGATGCAAACTTTATGTCTGCTTGTCTTTGGATACAGGGCAGAAAGGGCTCGTTATTCTATTATTGGGGTGAAAATTTCCTCCTGGTATTTTTGTGATTTTTTTGTTGAACCATTTCCCTGTGGCTTTTGGATAGTGCAATGCAATATGTTTTTGACAGATTTGCCAAATGTTTATTTTCAGACAAAATGACAAATATCAAAAAATATACAGAAATGCTGAGAACACTAGATGTTTCCAAAGTATTTCAAATTTAGGTACCTTTAATAAAAACCAAGAAGCGAAAGGACTGGGCACATAAAGCAGCAGAAAAGCTGGTACTAGATTGTCATTTTCCAGTTACTCGCTGGTCAGGACACTTACACGTAGAGGATTCATGCTTAGGAGTCTCTTGCCAATGGGGACGTGACTCTGTATCCAGCCTTTCAGGAGAATTCCCTTCTACTGGGGTGGGTTACCCACAAACTTTTGTTGATCTTGGTCAGTTTTGCATGGAGGAAAATTAGGCAAAAGATGAATGAGTGTGTAGGTAGCCTGGTGCTTGGGAAACTCTAATTTAAGATTTGGCACCTGGCTTCTTTTCCTTGTTTCCGCAAACACATAAAAGGATGTCTCAATTGGATCAGTATATGGAAATGAGAAACCACATCATAAGGTGAACACTGGCTGTTGGATGAATGGATGGAGATTTCTCTTCTGTATCTGTTTGTAAATGTTTCCTTTTGACCTCAAAATAGAACATCTAGCTTAATGAATTAAATCCAAACCAAAAAAGTTTTCTTTCATTTGATCTGGAAAAGAAGGGGAAAAGTTGTTTGTTGTTTTTTGGTTTTTGGTTTTTTTTTGGGGGTTTTTTTTTAAGTCATACGAACATTTTTCTTCCACCACTGAGTTTAGCTGTAGATCAAAAAACTCAATTATTTGAGCATCTCTAATTTTTTTTTTTCCTCCTTAGAGTGATATCCCTGATCTTATTTTGAACCATCTAATGTTTTCTGGGAAAGCTCTCTCTCTGTTCTTTCAAGCTTATCTGCTCTTAAAGCTTTGTAGTTTTTCGATCTTACTGCAATACTAAGAGTAGTAGTAGAGAGACTTGCCATGTAAAGAGACTTTTTTTTTTAAATGGCAGTGTCGTTGAAAACTCCCTGCAAGAAATATCTCCGTAATCAACAGATAAACTGGTATTGTCAGTGCAGCCAGTGTGAGATTAAATGTTTTTCCTAGAAAGATGTTAGGAGCATTATTATACTCTTACCTTCTCTTTAAGGGTACATAATTTGGGCTCATGAAATGGATTTTTAATATATTTTTAGATATTTGACAGGTGTGTCACCAACCCTTCTCCCCGCTTTTTTTTTTTTTCTTGATAGGAACAAGATCAGTCTCCTCCTTTGAATACACCAGAATCAGAAGTGCCATCATTTATAGCAAGCAAAGTATCTCAGTATTCATGTCAAAGGAAGACAACTTTAAATAACTACAACAAGAAGTTCACGGTAATATTTATTCTGCCCATTAAATAAAAACTAGCATAAGTAAAATAATTAATTATAGTACTTGCATCAATATTTTTTATGGCAACCTCAGCAAATTAATGATTTAAACAGGCAACACAATGATAACAATTTTTAAAAGTTATAAATCTGCCATACTTGAATTAAAATTGAGTGCAAGCTTAATTGCATCCTTTAAGTATTGCTGAGAGCTTAACACAGTGGATCTTTAAATACACTAATAGCTTGTAAACACATGAATTTTTAAAACAAATGATAGAATAACATTTTGAAAATGCCTTTTAGCCTTTCATCACAATCTTATTTGAAAAGTTGGAAGTCGTGACAAGCAAAAGTTTGGGTTAGGTCACTTCAAGGTACTTTACAATTGCTCTGCTGCCTTTTCTTTTGCCTAGGTGCTCAGTTCTTCAAAGTGTGGTTATGAGCGTCAGATTTTCACGATTGCTTAGTTATGAAAATAGATTGCATCATCAATATAATTACTTTAACATGATGGAAAAAAAAACCCCTTAAATTGTCTAGTTAAATAGAAATCTTAGAGACTGTCATATATCCTATTTAATGCTCATAACATTACATAGTTCAGTGGGTATGAAGAGCTCAAGTCATCTGGTCTAAATTCCTCTTAAGTTATTGTGCCTAATGGCTCTTCTTGGCTGGCTCTGGATACTTGGTGATGGTTATTCAATAGGAAATATTTGACACAGACTCTAATGTAGTATAGTCTGCATAAATCTGGCATAGTTACATTATACATTTCAACTATAACCTGAAACACCTCCACATCTTCCTAAAGTTTTATTATTTTGTTATTATTTATAATATTTATGCTTTTACTTTGTGTGTGTGCCTATAAATACATAAAAATCTTTTAAGTTCATGTTATTTGTAAGACACATATAAAAAAATAACAACAGATACCAGGAATTTGAGAATAAAAAACATTTACAAGGTAAATACTAAAACCTCTGGGAATTTAGAACTAAAGATAAACTTACGAGCGACTCCAAAATATCTTGATCTGGGAATGTACAGTTAAAAATTAAACAACTTAAATTTTGCCTTGTAGAGTTTCTTTGAAATAATAGTCAATTATGCCAATTATGTAGTAGTGTTTATGGTACTTGAGTGGGTTAAACTGTTTGCTTATTTAAAAAAAAACAAAACAAAACACCCTTTTTGAGCAACCTGATGGGAATTGAGTTTTGATCCTGCTTTGAGCCTGAGGTTGAACTAAAGACCTCCTGAGGTCCCTTCCAACCCCAATGATTCCAACATTCCCAAAATTGCTTCTTTTGAAGTGGCTATCGTGTCCCACTTCCGACTAGAAAAACAAGGCTGTGAATGTTACCGTTTAACCTCTTGAAGCAGTCATTCTTTTTCACTGTTTACAAATATCAAATACACGTTGCTGTAGGGGAAGATGTCAGACAAGTATAGTATGACCCAAAGATTCTGTAAAATATCAGCCTTCTTGGAAAAACAGGAATAAAGAGCCTAAGTGCTGCGCTTCCTGGAAATAGTGGAATATGGGAGACTGGCTTTTTGTTAAATTTTCTGTAGTAGGACATTTTGTCAGTCATTCTGAAGGTAAAAAAATTAAAAGTAATTGTGATGGATAGTGGCAAAGTAAAATAGATACTCCTTGAAGGCACAAAGTTGTTGTTGATATTTAATTATCTTTAATGTCTTGAGCACAAAAAAATCTAGAATAAGGTAGTTCCCTTTTCAATGATAACTTTAAAAATATTTTTATTTTTTGAAACATCTAATATCTTTATTTGTAAGTTTGCACAGTATTTTTCCATTTTCAGAGACTGAGTACCATAACTAGTTAATATATAGTTCATCTTCTACCTGTTGAATTATTGAATTTAGTCCAAGATTCAGTTCAAATGAAAACTAAGATAGCAGCAACACTTTCATTGAGTGGTTTCTGTTATACCTGTGTTTCACAGAGAGGCAGTCCCTAAATTACTTCCAGGTTTATCATTGCAACAGTCTTAATGTCAGAGTATGACTTGTATTTGATAAATGAATTTACCTGAAAGTTTTAGAAGCAGGGCAGTTTGACTGAAGCACTGACTCCCTTCTGCTGTCCTATATATCAAACATTTCTGAGTCTAGGTAGAAGTTAGATTTTGTAGAGACAAAGGTGGCAGTTTTTCATCATAGTTTGAGTGTAACTGTTCTGAGTTTATGCTGTATTTTATTTCTGGAGGTAGTACTGGATGAGTTGATAATGTGTATGAGTCTGTCTAGGATCTGCATCTTGGCAGTTGTGTGTGATGGGGTGACAATGGCTGAATGCCAAGTGCCCACCAAGCCACTCTATCACTGCTCCCCTTAGCAGGACAGCAGGGAGAGAGGAGAAAATAAGATGGGGAAAAAAACGCAAACCTTGTGGGTCAAAATAAAAGCAGTTTAATAAAAGCAAAAGCCATGTGTGAAACCAAAGGATCTTATTATTAACTAGATATTAACTAGATCCCCTCCCAAGGTCCTTGCCCACCCCCAGCCTACTGGTGAGGGGAGAATATTGGAGAGACAGCCTTGATCCTGCGTGAGTACTTCTCAGCAGTAGCCAAAACACTAGTGTGTTATCAACACCTTTCTAGCTACTGGTACAAAGCAAAGCACTATGAGGGCTGCTATGAGGAAAATTAACTCCATCTCAGCCAGACCCAGTACATAATGTAACTTCTTAGGGCTGTTACTTTTTTTCTCACAACCAAAGCTTGCCATGACAGCTGAAGGCTTGGGTGTTTATGGGCTGCAAGAGCTGGCCTGTTGCCTGGAGGCTTGCCAGTTAGTCTGCCTAATGTCACAGGAGCCTGATTTTCAGTTTTGCTGTTGTTTTGTCAGTCTTCTATTAAATCTGTAATTCACGTTCTCAAATAAAAGTGTTCCAACAGATTTTTCAGTGCGAGCACTTAGCAAATGCACTGAAGCATTGGTATAATTCACTTCTGCATGCTGTGGGCAGCCAACCATTAAATGACAGATTTTCCCTGGCTCAATGCCGTATATCCTGAAAATTAGGTCCAAACCATCTTGAATTATGTGTTGATGATAGCATTTTGTTATAACAACTTTATTCTGTGAGAGAGAGTTCCTTTTTCTTACAGACTTTGTTTTCTATGGTTAGCTTGAAAATAATGGTTTTTGATCTTGCCTGTAACAGGAGCACAAAGCTACTACTTGCTTCTCCATTCTCGGATGAACTCATGGATTCTTCCTTTTACTGGACTTTGTCCTATACCCTGTATCAAATTCCTCTTTCAAATGAGTAGTAGTAATGTCTGAGAAAGAGGAGTAGTAGTTACATTTAATGTATTTTAGGCTCTTCAGAAGAGCAGAAAAACAGTCACTAATAGGCAGTGATGTGCATACAACAAGGCTTTGAATGTGCTGATTTCTTGGGAGAGACACATTTTGAGACTTGATTTCTGGAGAAACTTGTAATTAGAGATCAGTTTTAATCTTAAGTCCTGTTCTGTATATATTTTACCATGTGTTAAAACCAAATAGCAGAGGTATTTGATAAGAGCTCATGAGGACAATGTGGTGGTTTAACATACTAGATGCAATTTCTATGTTCAGCTGTCCCATGTTTTCTTTCTGTTGTAACAGCCAGAAAATAACTTCTAGAAAGGTGCACCAAACCAGTTTTATATCATGGAAGAAGCTACAGAAGGGTTGATAGACTGTGCAGACGTGAAGATTTCATGACTATGTTCAGTATAGGGCAAATTCTACTCAAATTATATTTTATGAGCTGTTGAGTAGAAGCAAAGCCTGTTGTGTGAAGAATAGACTAAGTGTTTCAAATTGTGTGCCAAGGAGGAGAGAGTGGCATTGTGTGGCAGTTCATGGAGGGGAAATGCAACTGCTTCAGGCTTGTGGGTCCTCATGCAGTCTTTGGGTCACTGTGCATCACATACTGTGATGGTACATAGGCTGGGAACCACTGCCATGGGCTTTACTGATTTGGATGTTTCAGGAATGTACCTGAACACATAGCCCTGACTCCACAGGTGAACGGTAGCTGTTCAGATGGGTAAAGATGCAAAACATTTCACCAGAGGCTGTACCTTATCATGTTTCCTTTATGTTTGTTCTAAACATTAATGTTATTATGGAATATAATATCACAATATTCTTTTCTGGCTCATTTGTAAATAGCTAGCCATCCTCCCCCTCTCCCACTGAAAATATACACTTGGGGGCTGCACTGTGTTTTCATGTGGTAAAATAAATGGAGTCATTCTGCTGTGCCCGAGAGGGGTTGTTGGATTTGAATATTAATACCAGACTGCAGTAAAATTCAGAAAGACATTCCTCTGTGAGAAAAATACAATTAAATTCTTACAGAAGAAACTAATTAAGTCAGAGGCAAATGGCTCTGTGATTCTGAGGCTTATTGCTAATGCTACTGAATGTTACTCTGTTTTGGCTGTTACTCATGGTAATGAGAATGTGGATGTTTAGCTTGGGAAAGATGCTTTGTTTCTTTTCCACTCTGTTAGAAGAAAAAAAAAAACCCTTTTTAATTTTATCTTCCTTTTTACCTTCAGAAACATGTCTCAATTATGCCAGTGGCTCAAGCTTTTATTATTATTCCATTTTAAAACAGACTTCAGGAGAACATCAGCTTTAATTTTATAATGAACTTGGGAGCTGTATAGGCAGAAATCCACTAACTGAATGCATATGGTCAATAACATGTACTGTCTTACTGATGTGCTTATTTCAGTAAAAATTCTCCAGATAGTACATGAAAATTGCAAATTTTGTAAATGTATGTGAAGTGTATACCTATCCCAAGTGAACTGGTGGTTTGGTTTAAGGAGGAAATACCTGTTATCATTTTTAAGGTAAGTGGCAGGGTGCTCCCTAAAATACAGATAGAATATAAATACACCTGCACCTTTCAGCAACCCAAATTTGTGTGTATACATCAAGTCTATCCTGCTTTATTTGACTGTATTAATGTGTGTAGTATGCATTTAGCATTTTATGTTTCTTATTACACTGTGTATTTTTATCTAGGGCGCTGTTACGTGACTGACACTTAACTGTATTTTTTGTGCTCTGTAGCAAATCTTTTCCTCACAATTGTCTTGAGAGACAAATACGGAAACTTCTCAACAGCACCACTCTTACATTATAAGAAATGAACCTGTTATTACTGGTTAATATGAGGAGCAGCTGGAGCTAACAGATATTTATTTCTAACAACAGTGTGTATACAAGGACCATGAGATCGTGCACATTATCCTATTACTGTTGTTCTCATCCTCTCAGCTTGTATGTTTCTCCAGCTGATGTAAGATGATGTGATACTGGGCAAGTATTGGATTTTTCAGTTCAGATACTAAAAATAAAATTAAAAAATTCAGATTGAACAAAATGGATCATTTTATTTGTTTGGAAATCACTTTAGTCAACACTACACATTGGCTCAAATTGCTTAATTCTTCTTGAAATAGGCACCTGAAAGTATGTATTTTCTTTCTCCATGTAAACAAAAGGTATTCACATGCCCTATGTCTCTTTCCATAGACACATGAAATTAGGATTTACACTGGGGAAAGTGTGCAGAAAATTATTTGAATGGATGGTTCATTCTAAATCTCTTTAAAATCACTTGGGTCGGTTTTGAAGGGACAGCAAACACTGGCAACAGCAATGTGATGAGAACTAGGACCCACCCTTTGCATTTACATTTTATGAAATAAACTTCAAGTAGAAAACAGTGATTAAGAGGAAAAGCAGTTCAACTTGAATTGCTGTTCTGAGTATAATAGTCCCTCAACCAGGTATCATGTTGGATTTTTTTGTTTGTTTCTTTTGTTTAGCACACTTTGCTGTTTAGCTCTTCAGCCGATTAAGTTCACCTGTACAATGGTATGTTACTATTTTTTTTATTTGTGTTGCAGTAGCATTTGCAGGCTTAAGTAAGATAAAGGCCTTTTTTATAAGAGATGCTGTACAAACACATTGTAAAAGACAATTCAAGCCCCAGGGAGTTCTTAGCCCTAATAGACACCAAATGAAAGACAGCAAGGGAAACAATGGCAGGGAGGTCTGGAGCAGCTTTCCAAGGTCACAGAGCAGAGGAGCAGTGGGTTTAGGCATGGGAATAAGACAAGTGTCGTGTCCTTGAAGATGTAATTCTTTCATTCCATCTCCAGATTTTTCCGTAACCAAAGTCTCGCCAACATATATTTCACAATTTCAGACACAGATGGAAAATTTGCAGTAACTGGAGAAATGAAATGTAGCCCAACAATCTTTCATATTTAATTAGAGCAGCCCCTACAGAATAACCCAAAGATTATGAAAATCACACCTGTTGGAAATCTCTAGAAATTTAGTTTTCTGTTAAACTAGTACCTTTTAAACAGGCAATTTGAGTATTGATCTGATTGATAAAAAGATGGCGAGGTGCTTAATATAAGAAATACAAAGGTTTAGAATAAATGAGGGGTCAGTAACATTCCTTTTTATACCACCATAAATAGATTGCAAACTTTTTCTCAGCTAATATAGGAGTTTCATGTGCTTTTCCTCTCTGGAATTTTAATCAGTATGGTCTATAATAATAAATAGACAGTAACTCCACTTGGAGATCAGTTGCTTTTTTTTTTTTTAAGGCAGAAAGATTTTATCAAAAATAGTGTCAAAATCTGTTTGATGTAAAAAGACAGATCTGTAATTAATTGCAGCATTTGCAGGCAATGTTTTGTACAGGGAATAATGAATATTCAATACTATTTAATTGTTTATTTAAAACAGCTTAATGAGCTTTGCAAAGGCAGGAAAACACTGAAAAATGCAAACTAGAATGATAAAAATGCTTTGATTATATTTTTTCATTGACTGTCAACAGCCTTTGAGTGAAATGCTACATGTGATTGCCTTTTTCAATAGCAGTGGTGACACAGCTTTCTGAAAGCTGCCCTCCTGCAAGTAGAAAGGGGCTAATGCCTCTCTAAAACAGCAGTGGTGCTGGTGCATGCAGACAGATTTATCATGATGGCTGATTATTCAGTATAGAACACATCTATTTAAATGTGCATGTGAGAGGCGGCCTGTTGAGAGTGAGAAAAAACATCCCGAGACTTTGAGCTTTCGTAATCAAGGAGATGACTTTGCCAGTCTCTGTCATTACTATGTACTGCTTAGCAGGTACTTATGACAACTGTTTTCTGTCTATGTGTTTCTTTGTAGGTTATTTTAACAAGAAGGCAGCACCAATATGTTTTTGGTTCTCTTCCCCATTAATTCTGCTATTGTTAATCAGAGAAAGAAATTTCTTGCCAAACGCTGCTTTCTGAGTATTCATGTGCACAGATTGTAAAGAAAGCAAAAGAAAACAGAAGTAATAGTATTTTTTTTTGTAAGTAGAAATATAAACCTCACTTAAAGCAAGAAGTGGCATCTTTTATTGTGTGGTAGGAAAGAATATTTGAAGCTGTCAAAGAATAAAAAGAATAAGAACTTGGGAGAACATAAAAAAAAAAACCAAACCAAAAATCCTACAGCAGAGGAAACGTCTGACTCCTATCACCCCACTTGTAAAATACATATTCCCCATTTGCTTTGCAGTACTGTGTATACTGTATTTGTTCTTACATATGCAAACTGGGATGAATCCATGCTGTTTGTGACCTTAAATTGATAGTTTCCTTTTTTTTCTGCTTTTCTTTCTAAATGAAAACTATAAAGTGCACCTGGCTTTAACAAAAAAGTATGTAATTAAATGCAATATAATCTGTCAAGCAAAAAAAAAAAGATCTTAAATGTGTGGGAAAAAAAAAAAAGCAGTTGAATATATCCAACAATTAACCACTACAAGGGTTTTAAAGACATCTGTAAGGAAGCTGAGGTTTTGTGCACTGTTTTTGTGATAGAATGCGTTATTTTTTGTTTTGGTTCCCCCGCCCCACTAAAGGAGCATTCTCCCCCCTCTCTTTGATTTCTTATGCCCAAGGGCTAGTTGAATGTAAATACTGGTAGAAACTTCCAGATCAAGTATCTTGCTAAACAGCTCTTTTTCTCAAGGGGTCTTTTATTGAAGGTTATGAAAGTGGAATTGCACAGCACTTCAGGGAAGCTGATAAATAAATATGCAGCTAAGGGGAGGATTCTTCCAGTGAGATGGACAACAGGTGACTGATCCATAGAGAGATCAAGGAGTGAAGTTATACTGGTGATATAGAACAAAGCAAATTCTCAGTAGCAAGCCCTAGTTAATTATTTTTATACACTTTAATGTGGTAGCATGGGGAAGGAAAAAAAAAGTGGTTTTATTCAGCTAAGGTACCTATTTCTTCTAAAGAGATACTGTCAAACCAATTGATATCTCATTTATATTTTTTTTTTAAGAGGAAAGTTTTGCAAATCCTGGGGTCAGTAGATACAACATTTTCTTGAAGATTTTGATTAAAAACTTCGTTTTGCTTTGATGAGACTATAATGTTTATAACCTGAACAACAACACATATTAGGTGGTCTATTTTTCTAGAACTGACCAAACAATGAAATGTAATGTGCAAATAATCTACTTTCTTTGTGAAAGGTACATATAATTTTAAGAAGTTATTCTATTTTGATCATCTAAATGATTGTGGCTCAAGTAGAATTTTGTTGTTGTTGAAATCAGGCTGTATTCCTTCAATGCATTGTATCAGATGCTGGTCTCAATTCCATGAATGTAATAATGGGACAACTTCACTGGACTTGCTGTCATGTCAGTTAGTGGGCTTGGAACTGATTCCAGTTCACCTGGAGATATTACGGCTGTAGCATTTAGGATGTGGAAGGCGTGCTGGTTTTTACTTGGCTTCCAAGTAAAGCACATTAATGCTAAGATAAAAATCAAAGCAAAATCTAAAATTATTTTTATTTGAACTATATAATGATTTGTTTAATTACAAATGAAATGAAATCTGAGCCTAAATGGGAACAATGGCCCCATAAACAAGGAGGGCAGGAAAACGCTGCTTAATCTTATTCCTTCCTAGTATCCACTGCAGTCATTGTTCCAGTGAGCCATTTGCTGTTGATAGTTGTATCACAGGGTGTTACTCATCCTTATTCCAAAACCATTTCTGAATAGACACTTGGACTGCAGCTCAGAGAAGTGATAATTGCAGGCGGATGCACACCGACTTCTTTGTTATTTTGTTAATGCCTTGTGGGTCAAAGAAGAAACAGGACTAAGCTGGAAAACAGGGAGGATACGCAGCAACTGATATAGTGGGACATATGGCCCTTTCAAGGCAGGGATATCTTAGCTGTTATTTAGAGACTGGTTGAAGAGTAAGAAGTGGGATCTCTGGCAGAACACAGGGCAGCACCGGAGCTTTTCAAGGCTTGTTGGGTTATGGTCTGTACCTGGCCTGCCCTGTGCCATTTGAATGGTGCACAAAAGCATCCCTAAAAGCCAGGTGTGGGATGCATTTTAGATAAATATTTTGAAGGGTCAAAGTCTGTTCTGGAAAAGGTACGCTGTTAAACATCTCTGAAGAAACCACTTAATTTTCCAGTCTTGAAAATTTTTGAGATTTTGTGCAAGGTTTCATTAAGAACTCAGATTTCCAGCTGCTAATCGGCTGAAAGCCTTAATGATTTCTTACCTTAGGTTATTCACAAACTTTTTTTGCAGCGTTTGTTCTCTCACAAAACATAGTATTCTACAGTGGGAAAAAAAAACAAACAAACAAAAAAATTGCTTCTGTTCTCCACCACTGTGCCATCTGTTCCCTGCATGTCATTTCTAAAAATTACTGCTATTAAGATACGTATATTCTGGGAGGGAGAGAGACTCCAAAGCTGCATAAGTGACATGGATAGTTTTTTAAAAAAAAAAAAAAAAAAAAAAGTACTGGCAATCTCCAGGTAATTTTGAGTGCAATGTCAAATAAACCAAGCCATGGATAGCTGAAGAACCGTAAAGAAAATGTTTTTTTCTTTGCATAAGTTGTACATGTGAAAAATGAGAAAAAAGTGAGTTTGCTCCTGGAGCTACTAAATAGAAGCATGGCTGCAAGTTCAAAGAGAAGAAAGGGTTTTCCAGTACTGCCACAGATTTCTATTTCATTGTATCTTAATTTTAAGATGTCGTGTACTTACCTGCTGGATTACTTACGTTTGGGCACAATTCTAAAAATTATGGCACTATTTCACATTGATTCATTAGATCTGCACAGAATGTGAAAGGCTATCTCACAAAAGATTTTAAAGTTTGGCTTTGTTAGAGATCAGAATCTGTCCCCATATTTGCCTCTAAAATACAGTTTTTGTGATGCCTGGAAAACTTAAAGTGGTATTTAAAAAAAAAAAAAAGAAAATGATGCTGAATTTTTTAATGAACTCTATCATTTCACATTAATATAAAGGAATCTTTCTTGAATTAGCATACAAAGTAACTTTTCTAAGGAGTATACTGGATAGTTTAAGCTTTTATTAATCTTCAACTTTTTTTCTACACCTCTCTCCTCCACCTGCCCCAGGATGCCTTTGAGATAATGGCTGAAAACTATGAGTTCAAAGAAAATGAAATATTGTGCCTGGAATTTTTGAGAGCAGCTTCTGTGCTGAAATTTCTTCCATTTCCAGTAACCAGAATGAAAGATATACAAGGGTTGCCCTGCATGGGAGACAGAGTCAGAGATGTCATTGAGGTAACATACCTCTGAATTATCTGCCAATTTATTCTTTTACAGATCTACTTTTAGAGGTCATGGAGTGCAGCATTGATATCTGTGTGTATTTTCACGACCTTCTGTATTTCGTGTAATAACATTGTATTATCCTTGTTACTAAGAATGTAATGATTTCTGGAAACCTTTTGTAGTAACATAAGGTTTTGTCATGGAACCCCTACTCTCAGGAATAAATATAAATTAATAAGTAATGCAATATCACCTTTATATGCAATTTTTAAAAGCTCGCTCTGATTTGAATGTGGCAGGTTAAGTGTAAATTGTTTTGTTCATGTGACTTCTGCCCTTGGCAACATCGCTTTCCTCGACTGAATGCTTTATTAGAAATACTATTTTTGCAAAACTGGTAAATATTTTAGTACTTTAATGTTAAATCCTACCTTGCTATGAGTTATAGCAGAGCCTTTTATCTAGATGATGGATGAACTTTACATTCTTACTGGAGCTTCAGTATTCCCTGCATTTTTCTTTAATTCTTAGCCTTTTCAGGACCCCACATCTCAGGTGCTATTATTCCAGCAGGCAGCTGATCGGTAGGTCTCAGCTGTCTGGAGAGGTCACTGCTGAGTGTTGTGATTCACTCTGGCTACTTGTTTCACTCCACCAGTTAAGAATGCAGCCTCTGAAGTGCTCTTTGTACCTACTCCCTGGAGACTGGGAATTTAATTATGATCCCACAGGAAAAAAAAAAAAGATTATTTGGGAGGGTTTTATTGGTGGAGGGTTTTTTGTTTGTTAGTTTTTTCAGAAAGACTGAATGAACTGTAAACCCAAGAAAAAATGTATCTGTTCTTAAACTGCTCTTGCTTTTAAGAGAAATAAATTCAACCAAATAATAAAAACTAATTTTCAGGACAACTCCATTGGTAGCTTATGATACCTGCTTTCTGGATGTGAATTTATAAGTTAATAAGTACTGTAAAATATATTCCATGGTCCCAGTTTCTACTTCATCCTTGAGTAAATTTATAAGTAAATAAGTACTGTGAAATTTATTCTGTGGTTCCAGTTTCTCCTTCACCCTTCAGTAATTTTCTGTCTCAAAAGGGATTGAGGAATTTGATTCTAATGGAATAAAACAATATGCTCGCTAAGGGTGCTCTTCATGTTTTTACATTATTGATAATACTTTCCTTTAGATTATTTTACTATCTTAGCATAATCTTGTTTTTTTTCTTAAGTAACATTCTTCTTTGTTTAGGAGATTATTGAAGAAGGAGAGAGTTCTAGAGCTAAAGAAGTATTAAATGATGAACGATACAAATCATTTAAGGTAATTCTTCTGAAGTTTGTTGCTGTTGTTTAAAATTGCATATGTTTTCCTCTGTTTAGCAGACTTTAGACATAACCATCAATTTTATTATAAAGGAACATCCAGTATCAAGTATAAAGAAAGTTAGTTCTTGAATAAAGAGAAGGGGAGAGAGAGAAACTGAGATAGAGTAAGGAATAATGGTGGAATCAGTTATCTTTCTAATTAATGTGATGTACACACAATTACTCTTGAGTTTGAACTAAACAATCTTTTTTTTCCCCTGAAATCTAATGTAATGCATACTCTTTGCTGCAACTTTAATCTGATATTGGATTTATTTTTTTCTCACTTTATTATCATTGTAACACTACATCAGCTTATTCTGGCATTAAGAAATTTCCAGGTGAAGATGATGACTCAGATGTGTTTTAATTCTCTTTAGTGTGAGGCAGAAGGAAGAGGACTGGAGATATTTCTTTGTTAGGCAGATTGTAGGTTCAGAGTCATGGTCACGCTTCTTCATAGTTACAGGGAATCTAAACCACATAAGTACTGCAATTCTCATTTCTTACATTTTCAGTGAATTGTCCACTGGAAAAATATATACTGTAAAAATATTTTTTCAATTTTATCTGAAATTTTAATCTCTAAAAATATCCTGTTTGTGCCTTCAGAAAAATTTGAATCAGAGAGTAAAAGAAATGTTGACTGCATTACTCACTTCTACTTCAGCTATTACAAGATTCTTCCATTCTCTGTGACCCGTAATACAAGTATGAAAGTATGTCCAGTGATAGTTGTTGACACCATCTGTAGAAATACTCGGAAAATAGGTGTTCTTGGAAATTAGAATAAAACCTCTCAGGGGACAGATTATATCAAATATGCTTTATGTCTTGTTTCACATGCCAAATTACAACAAACTTAAGTGGCTCTGTTAGATGAGCACAAGCTATAGCATATTTTGGCTAAAGTGACTGTAGCCAGTTTTTCACAACAATTATTTATGTGTTTCTAGGAAAGCCAAGAAGAATACCTAAATTTCACTGTTTAGCACGGTTCTGTAACTGCTGCAAATGATTTATCATGACTTAAAAGATCACTGCTGGCGCCAGGACCACAGTTACCATATGACTGACATAAATTTTACAGTCTGTGTTTTAGATGTAGGGTACATGAATGATATGGTCAGTTTGCCTTCTTATGGAAGTGGTTGCTGCAGAGAGCAAGTTCATATAATTCACTTTCACTAGCTGAAAAAGAGCAATGCTCACATACACATTGAGGAAATGGGCTACCTGCTACTCACACTGCACTCTTGGCAATGTCTCTAAATTAATGTCTATAAATATACTGAGTAATAATGAATAATGAATCTTAGCATGGAAAGAAAATAATGTGGGTTTTTTCTAAAAATTTGGACAGTGGTGTAGAATTAATTTCCTTTAGTTCTCTGTCCCAATATTAATTAAGTCTCTTGGAATCATTCTAAACCCAGTAATAGACCCTTTTCAAAATCTTTTAGCACTAGCAGAAACATTAAAAGATAACAATCTAAGTATTTAAAAAATCACTTTCTTTCATAAACACCCATGATTCAGACAAAGAATAGGTAATTTCATCCATTATGTGTAAAATGTAGGGTAGTTCTTATTTATTATTATACAAGATTTTCATTATTCTCTTTTTTCTTTATCTTAATTATTTCCAAGGAACTAATCTCATTAGAAAAACACAAAATAAAGCTAGCATAGTTGGAATTCAGACGTTGTAGATTCAATGGAAAACAGCAGTTATTTGTGTCTTACACAGCTACTCATTAAATTCTATAAGGTACAAATAAACTATTGAGAGCTTCAGTATTGACAAACTGAACATAAAGAACATGCTTTTGGGCAAGGATGAAAATTTTCCATCTTGCTTTCATATCACTGTGCATCTGAGATATTGATCCACTGAATAATGCTTACAACTGTGACATTTCTGCTTTACATCCTTTCTTGTGGAATAAGTTAGTGTACAAAATTACTTTGGAATAAATTGAATATAAGCATAGAAAAACTTCAGAAACTGGTAGATTTGGGCAATTTTTTTTTTCCAGTGGGCAAAATAGAAACATCTGCACTCCAAATGTGGTGTGTCAGAATTTAGCTTGGCTCACATGAGGACTGAAGAGTGGTATGGCTGTTTATAATGTGCAAGCAAACAAAAATTACCATTTGCACTTGAAATTGAATCCCATTTTGTAAAACAGTATTTGGCATGACCTCCAAATGTGTGTTTTATAGAATGTGGTATAAGAATAGATTTATGTACTTACCATCTGGTGCTGTCACACCAACATCTTGTGTCCAACTGAGACCTGGTAGTGCATAAAATACAAAATCATAATGTCAGTCAAATTGGGAAGATAGTCTCGAGGTAGCTCTTATTATATGAAGTTAGTGAAAAGGAACTTAACATTGTTGTTTGCATTTCTTAATTGTGCAGTAAAAATAGACTACTTGTTTCAAACCTTAGTTGAAAAGTGTACATTTAGCTAAATCGTGTAAAGATGCTGGCAATGCTACTGTATTATTGTTTAGATTTCACTTTGATGAGCACTTCTCATGTATAAAAACATTTGTATGCAAAGAAAGGAAGATGAATGTGTATGTTTGTATTACACTAGTATTTATCTTCAATGTAGGATAAGTTCTGCCCAGTATTTTCCCTGTGAAACCTTGTTGTTACCTACTTATTGTTAACTCACTGCTCCTTTAGAAAATGGCACTGAAATATGTGTTCTTCTACTGACCTTAGCAATTTACTTCAGTCTTTGGAGTGGGAGTGAAGACATCTGAGAAATGGTACAGAATGGGTTTACGAACTCTGGAAGAAGTAAAAGTTGACAAGACCCTGAAGCTGACAAAAATGCAGAGAGCAGGTAAGGTGAAAGTCTTATAAAAACTTGTATCTTTGTGCTCTAAGCACTTGAAAACAGAATCAGAGGAGGAGGCAGAGTTCATTTGTACATCTATTTTCTTGCAGCAGTGTCTTGTGAATACTAAATTATTAGGTTAAAAAGAATATTTGGAGTAACAGGGCTCCTAACTAAAAATGGTGTCATTCAAACATAGGACTATGCCTTTTTTTTTTTTTTTTTGTTTACATAGATACGCAATGAAATCTGCTCATATATACAAAACTATTAATGGGTCATTATTGCATAGGCTGTAAAAAAAAAAAAAAATTACAGTATCAGGAAATCCCAGAACTACTTTGCAAAAGTGACCTGTCTCCCTCAAGGTAGCCCTACTTTAGTGGTAAATCAAAATTTGTAATAAAATACCTGTAAAATTACTTCCATAATCCCAGCATATATTTACTTTAAAATGTTAAACATGGTCAAATAAATAATGTTGCTTCCCTATAGATCTTTCTTCTTTTGTATGTGTGTGTGCTGTTTCCCTAGAGAGACCCATTTAAACAAAAGCATCAGTTACATACAGAAAACAAGATCATATAACATGACATTAAAATAATGTAACTTTATTTTTGCATTAAATCTATGTGTTTTACATCACCTCAGAATCCCTTGGATCAGCTTGCCCACATTCATGCTGCTTTGTCCTTTTTTCTTTTACATATCATATCCAAATGTATTGAAGCAAGCTGCAGGACTGGGCTCTTTTGATACAAGCTCTGTGATCAGACGTAAAGACAGCTGGCAAATTTCACATAACCAGTAATTGTATGAGCCCTGTACTTGGGTAGAAACCCAGCATTTTGGGAAGAGCACCTTTGTAAGCAGTACATCCAGAAATGCCATTGATGGGAGCTGATAGGGAATTCAGAGTAATTTTTTTTTACTCAGGTTCTCAGCAAGTGAAGCAATTATGCTGATGGTTATGTTGTTATAACTGCTGTTACAATTTATAACAAATTATAGTGACAAAAATATATATAAACTATAAAGACAAAGATGAGGGAAGGAAGAGGCTGTCTCTTGCCTACAATTGCCCAGACTCAAGGCAGGAGACTGACTCCAAGAAAGATGGGGAGGAAGAAAAAAACTCCTGAAGAGGCTGGATCAAAATATATTTCTTCCCACAACATGTCCCAAAACAGCCTATAGTCTCAGGTTTAAGACTGAGCATTTCTTAATTCTTCCTATTAGATGGCATTCCCTTTGTCCACGGTGTAACTTGTGTGGCTTAACTTCTGTGAGAGGTGGCTTTTTCACACGGGGCTTACGTGGTGCTATGTAGATTTTGATAATTCTACAGAGTGATCAGCACTTTTTTGCCTTTTGATTTCCAGGGTTTCTTTACTATGAGGACCTTGTTAGCTGTGTAACTGAGGCAGAAGCGGGTGCAGTAAGCTTGATTGTCAAGAATACTGTGTGTACATTTCTACCAGATGCTTTAGTTACCATAACTGGTGGTTTCAGGAGGTGAGTGAAAACAAATGAGGTCACTTGGCTGTTTTATTCAGGTATGCACAAAAAAAGGGTTTTTTTTTGTTTTTATTTTGTTTTGTTTTCAGGTTTGTGTCTTGGAAAAATCAAAGTAGCTTAGTGGGAAAGTATCAGTTTGTTTTCAGTGGTTGTTTGTTTTTTTTGTTTTTTTTTTTTTTTTTTTTTTCTTTAAATGGGACAGCAATCCTGACACTCTTAGGTTCCAGTATTTTATTACTATAGATGGTTGGTTTTTTTCAGAACAAAATCTAAGAATAACTTGCTGGAAAAATGGTGTTTACATCACATACTGTACTTGAGCTTATTTTTTTTCTCTTTTAGTGGATCTGAATTCCCAAGGCTGAGACTGTTGTAAGGCTATGCTTGAAAAAAAAGATACAATAGCCTTAAGACTATCTTGTGCACTTTTTTTTTTTTAAAGAAAACTTGGTCACAGGAGACTGAAATGTGCTAAGGCAGAGTTTGTAGTGTTAGAAATATACATTGCAGTAAACACTGACTAAACAAATAGACACTAATCTCTGCAGAGTTAGACCTTACTTACTATGCGGGAAGACTGGATGAATTGCAAGGACCAGAACTTCCATTAGTGATCCGCAGTCATGGAGATTCAATAGGGTAGAGATGAATTACAGGAAAGTTACATTCTTTTTCCAGACTTAACAAATAAAACAAATATTTAATGAGTTTCTAGATATTAAAATATTTAATGAGTTACTAGACCTTTTCCATTATATTCCTGTAATTTAATGAAATCGGATGTTGCAGTATTTCTTTTAATCAAAATTAGGAAGCATAGTATAAAATTCAAGTAAATAATAGCTTTTTTTTTTTTTTTGAAACCCCAGCATACTTGTTCATGGACTTTTGGTTTGATTTAGCTTTCACCTGTAGTCTTCTGCATTGCTTCTTGTACTATTCTTAATGCCAGTTGCTGTTTACAGCAGCCATAATCATGGATGTTGGTAGATGAACCATGTTTCAAGTATACATGAAGAAGCAGCTCAAAGGATTAAGAGCAAACACAAGAGAAGCCACTATTTAAAGTACAAAAGCATCAGGGCATTGGTCCCTTAGTAGTCAAATTGCAAGCACAAGTGCAGGAACAGACTTGGCTGTCAGCTGTATGTTAGAGAGCAACAGGAAAACAAAGAGAAAGATGGACAACAGATAGCGAAAATGATGGAGTCTTGAAGAGAAGAGACAAGGATATTTTGAGCACAGGTTTAGCTGATAGACTGGAGACTGTTAGGACACTGATCACTGCTTGTGTCAATGAAGCAGGACTGTGGGATTGAGTAGTTATCCATTTTAAGTGAGTAGTTATCTGTTTACATATTATGTAGTACTGGAGACTACTGTTTATGTGTTTCTAATTCAGAATGGTGGAAAAAAGCCGTAGACAGGAACTGAAAATCAAATTACTACTTGGGATCTATGTGTTTTAATCAAAATACCAGGCCTACAAGTTGTTGGAGTAAGGCATTAATTTTGGAAAAGCTGATGCAATCTCACTGAGAACATATCAAGACCTGCTTCTTTGGCCAGTTGCATATGATTTATTTCCTCTTTTGCTCTAACATTCTATAGTTTCAGCTTAGCCCCAAAATTCTCTCTTTTACCTCTTTTCAGGGGTCATATTACTGAAGCAGACTTCAGTGTCTGCTACTTCCTTGATGCCTTTTCTTTCCGATTCTTTCATCTTTCTGCCTGTCTTCACAAAACAATAGCTCATAAAACATCTTTAATCCAAAGTGTTTTCTCTGTGTCTTTGTTTGGAAGTAGCAATAATACTGTTTTGTTGGAGGCAACTCTCTTTTCAGCTGTTTGAATCCATACAGGAATATAAAGACTTAAAAGTAACTGGAATAAAGGGTCATAATGGCAAACGTTCAGTATCTCCCTAATTTGAAATAGCTTGGGAGCAGAAATGAACAAATTAATGAAATCTGTATTATTTTATCCTTTGTTACTCCCCTACACAGACACTTAGCTAAGTGCCTGTAAAACATATTCCTTGAGTTTCAGTTGGTACAGTTTCATATGAGATGTTGGGAGATTTTTTTCCTTTTAAAAAAAAATCTTTTCCTGACACTTACCTGGGTCATTTTGAAACAGAAATTACAACACTGAAATGCGTGGAAATACAGAAATAGAACTGTAGTTACAAAATAAATAAATCACACCCATATAGTGTGGAATACATTTCATTGTCTGTCTAGTGAGGCCTATCAGGTTGATTGTAGAGAAGGAAATATTGAAGATGCTGATAATGCAATATAAAGCATACCATGGACAATGCTATCAGAAAGACTGAATTTACCATGCAGTCTATTTGAATTAGGGAATTGGCATGATGCTATTTTCATTGCTCAGCCTGTCTTTGAATTGCTGAGAATTAAGACTTTTCTTCTCAAAGTTGATGGGACAAATTCTGAGATGTGGAAGAGCACTTCATACTACAGGTTACAAAAACTGCTGAGGGTGAAGTTTCCCTTGCAGTACTGAGTTACAGAGAGGACCTGACAAGGGGAGAAAAGAAACTTTATTTCAGTGTGTGACATCCCTGATTAGTACTGTGTTTGTCCCAAGTATCTCCAAGGTGCAAGTGTAGTTTAGGCTAATGTGTGTTATCACTTTTAAATGAGAGTTAAACTAAGGACCTGATAATTTTTTTTCCCCTGGTTATTAAAAAAGTAATTTTATACTATGACAAGAATTAAGGATTTTTCAGTAGTCATAGCATTATCTCATCTTGTATATAGTGTATGTTACAGAAAATTTGATTCCTATTACCAGTGTGTTAATGCTATTAATAATACTAGCATTGTTTCAGGGTTGTTAGTACTGACAAGCAGACAGAGAACTTCACATTAGGTTTCATGGCAGTGAATACTCCAGTTTTGCCCCTTTCTCCCATAGGTCTATGTATAGGACATGACTTCACAGTGACTTCAGTAAAAGATTGTTAATGGGCTGAATCATTATCACCACATTCTGCAAGATTTTGTGGTTTTGCTAACTTGATTTAGCTGCTGCTATTTGATTTTGCCACAAGAGGTGATCTAGATAGAGGGCTTCGTAAGAGAAAAGTGCTTGGTGAAAGCTTTAGATAGTATATGTATTTTATGGCTTCAATCTGTACTGGTTATTTGTATCTCAGTATGCACACTGACAAACACCAAATTTGACTGGAGAAGTTCAGAAAACTATTTGGAATAAGAATTCAAATAAAATAATTAATAAAACATCATGTTCATTAACTGCAGTTCCAGTATGGCTTTCTGTTAGCCTTTCTGTGTGCTTTGTCCATATGATTCACAAATTATTTGCAAATTAGGTTTCACTTTTCGTGTGTTCTGTGTAGCACACTCGAATACTTGTGGCTAGCTTTGCAGCACCAGGATTGTATGGTGTCCTTGTTCTGGCTAGGAGTTACTTTTCACCTGGGCTGGGAGAGGAACAGGAGCTGGTGGCACCTGTGACTGGGGGCCCACCTGGGATAGGTTACTAATTAGCCAACAGCTGGGATAAGTTTACCTAATTTGGCCAAAGGGCTGTTCCACACCATGTGACATCATGCTGAGTGTATGAGTGAGGAGGGTGCTGAGGAGAGCCCCTTGCTACTTGGGAGGAAGCTGGGTATTAGGATCTGCTGTGAGCTATTGCACTGTGAATTACATGTGTAAGTATTTTCTGTTATTGAATTTGTTTGTTTTCCATCTCTGTTTTCCTTTCTTCTGTTGTTCTTTTAGCTTTTTTAAAAATTTCATCTCAGCATGAGTTTTGCATTTTTTTCTGTATCAATTCTCCCACTGGAGGGTGGGGGGAGTGAGCGAGAGGTTATGTAGCTTGGTCTCGAGTGGGCCTAAATTACAATATATGGCTATGATATAAGGACATAGTGCCTGTTGATGATGTAGTAACATATAGTTTAGAAATTACCTAGGCGTCCTATTGGTATCACAATCTCAGTTCTGACTTTCTTAAATGTGATTTACTTAGACATACTTTTGTTAGCTGCTTCTGTCTTTGCTATACAATAGAGTGAAGTAGACTAAGGACTGACTTTGTTTTAGGTAAGTTTTCATATTGCAGTTCTTAAGAAGATGTCCAACTGTCTTCAGCAATGCAGCAAGCAGAATAACTAGTGCTAGAATAACTAGTATTTGTTTGGGTGGGAGGCTAACTCCTCTGTCCTACATCTGTCTTCAGGGAAGTTTTGTCTCAGACTCTCTTATTACGGAATTCTGTTCTAACATGAGCCTAATTGTAGATCACTATCTCCTTGCTTGAATTTTGTACTGTCATTTAGAAATAAAGACTTGAGGGTCTGTAACATTTGAAGATAAGGATTGCTAATAGAAAACCAATGAAGAGACCACAGGACAGGATTAGTGTTTTTGTCAGGCAGCACTACCATGCTTTTGTATGTTACAGTGCACAAATTTTTTTCCTGTGTGCAGTGACATGTTCTACAAGGCAAAGGAATGCATAAAGGAATGACATGGAGCAGGGCTCTAGTCTTTCCTGTTGTGTATCAAGAAAGCCATGTAAAGATATCCCTACTTTCAATCTCAGAAATAAAGTAAAATTAAATAGCTGGGACAAAGAAACACTTCCAGAGATTATTTTACAGGCTTACACACTGATGAATAACTAATGTTATTGTGGCACTTTCATTTCGGAAATGAGACTTGTATAAGGCATCTGGCATCGCAATTATCTGACTGTATTGACACATGCTCATAAATGAGAGAATGCGAGGTAGAATATATGGAGAATATTACACTTCCCAAGCTCTTAGTATGCACTTCATGGTTTATTTAAGTGAGCTAGTCACGTGGCCTCTGAGTCACTAAAGTTATTTATTCTTGATAAATCCTTATCAAAAGCTCTATTTGACCTTTTCATATAGGATACTTCTAATAAAGATATTCTTTAGCAGGCTGTAGATGTTCTACAATGAGGCTAGAACACCTGAAGTGACTCCAAATCTTTGTTATGTTCTGAGAAATAAACGTATTTGAAATCTTATTATGCAAATTGTTTTCCTTTTTCTCAGATCTAGGGTTAAAATAGTGTCAGACTTCAAACGAATATAATCAATTTAGAAGAAGTTGCTTTCATGAAGTTTTTAGACAAACTCATAAGCAGAGGTTTCTTATTCTACTCACCCCTTGTTGTGACAGTATATTTTTGCATTTACACTATTCTTAGATACGATTATTTCTATGCTTTTTTTTTTTTTTACTCCAAAACATGATCTATAATAAGGGAAGATACAAGCTGTACCCAGCTGCTGAAGTCCAAATACTGTAATTTCTGCTTGCTTTTTTCTACTGCTGTTATAAGAAGTAAAATTTTTATCTGCTGTTAACTTCGTCAGAGAGAAATTTGCTATAAAGGAGCTGTGAGGCAAGCTGCTCATTGAACATTTGAGCTGATATGGTAGTTCGCACACACTCTAATTCAAACAGATCTTTAGAAGAATCCAGCAATTCTTCCACAAACAGGCAGTTTGGTTATCATTCATGAACACAGCTTTGCCTCTGATAAACTATAGTCCACTTTGGATGATATTTTTAACCCAGAAATGTTCTAATCTAATCTAGTTGGTTGTAAAGCTTAGTAAAACATCTTCACGTTACCGAAATTCATAAGTTTAGAAGTGTTTGACCTTGAGGTATTGGGATGCTTTCAATAAAAATCTGTGCCAGGACTTAGAGGCACTACAACTGGGGAAGAACAGAGGTTATCAGTAGTTTCTGCTTCTAATTTTCTGTAACCCATTAAAAAATAAGTTGAGAAAGGAGAAAATTTTTATCCAGATTAATGGCCATCCAAGTTAATGTAGAAGATAATCTATTGGAGTAATAGTCAGACACTTCCTTTTGTCATTAGAGCTTTGATTATTTTTCCACTCATTTAATCTATTATTAGCCATGATGAATCATGAAGTAGAAGCTGATGAATTAAGGTATTTGGGAGTCACAGACAAGAACAACTTTGTAAGAATCTATGAGACAATTGAGTACTTGGCACAGTGTATTCCTTCAAAACCTTTCAATATCTGTCTTGTTGATTCAATATTTTTTACATGCCCTACTCTACTCAAACCTTTACCACTTTCACAGCTTTATCAGGTTGTAAGAAGGATGCTGTTTGGTTAGACAATTCACTGGTTTTGACCACAAATGGTAAATAAGTTGACTTTTCGTATAAGAAGTTATTCTAGTGTATGAAAGTTTTGAGTTGAGCTTAGCCTGCTAACTACATAGATCAATTTGGCCATTATCAGAAGCAGAAATGTCCTGTTACAGAGAATCCTGCTGATAGAGGAGGTAAGATGCAAAACTTTAAAAGCAGCAACAGTAAAATAAAAGTGAATCAGAGAGAAACTTGCTGTGAGCAGAGAAGTTATGTATATATATTTGTATGTGGACAGCAATAATACACATATATACAAAAACTCTCAATATATACAAAGAAGGACTATATACAAAGAAAGACTTCTAATCATAGTATTAAAATATTTTTTCTCCTTTTTCTTTTTTTTCTGATTTGCCCTTAGGGTCAATTCTGGGTTTCTGAATTATATGGAAATATTTTTAGAATGCTTGCCACTGCATAAAACCAGAATGTTAATGGCTTCACTAAGTCAAATTAAATTTTAATGGCTGTGGTTTAATTTTTCTTCTAGCCTGTTCACATCCTTCAAGTAGCATTAATTGTGATTCAGTTGTCTTCTAATATCACAGCTGACCTGAATAGCCTTTTCAATTAGCCTTCTAGATGAAGCAGAGCTGATACATTTTAAATAAATAAAGATCTCTTTTTATTGGTTAAATGCTGATATTCACAGCTCATTTAATCCATTTATTGAGATGCAATGTCAAAAGAACAACAGTTTCTTTGTGCAATGTTGGTGAGTAATGTGTAGAGATGAGACAAAAAAATCACAGTGTCTTTGTTTGGTAAGTGGATGGAATTTAAAAAAGAGGAACTCAGAAAGATCTATTTAAGATTTTAAGAAAGATCCATGACTGTGAAATGAAGAAAATTATTTCCTAATAAGTTATAATTGGAAACATTTTAGGAAATGGTGAGAAAAATAGTGAGCTAAAACTACAAAGTTCCCTCAAATTTATTGTGACATCTTGTAAATAATCTAATCTCTGAACAGTAGATAGATGTCTCATGTTTTTTAAATCTGTTCATTCTATATACATGTAATAAGTTTTTATTTAATCTTTTCATGGATTATTTTAGTGTTTACATGGTAATATGCCTATTCCTTATACAAAAAGTAATGGAAGTTGTTAGAAATCTACTGTAGTTCATTCAAAAGCATCTTTTGTGTTTCCATAATTCTGTTTGGTGTTTGTTCTCATTTTTGGATGACAGTTTCTCAAAGCCTTTGCTATGTAACAGAGGTGACCTACTGTGATAAAACCTTTACTGTGTATGGGGGCAACCATAGGGAAAGAGGCATCTGGGTTTACTGGTCAGTATGGGATACACCAAAAGCAATCTGGGGTATCTGTTGTATAGAAGAGCTGGGTTGAGGCTGATTTGGACTGTAGATGTGTAATTTCCAGTTGCTTTCGTTATCAAAGTGCAAGAGAAAGGTATTGTTGTTAACTAGAGCAGTTCTGAGTTCAGTTTTGCCATCTTAGTTGCTTGTATGAGTGTCAGCTTATAAGCTTGCCCACAAGTAACTTGCTTTCTCCTGGTGTAAAGCCGTAGCTCTGAAACAAATAGCGGTCTATCGTGATGACTGGCTCATTAGACTCACCCAAGTGGAAAGAAGCGGTGACAGCTGTCAGTATGAATAGCAGTACTCCCAGCTCCAAACCCCAGTGCCTTGTGCAGTGGTGCTTCTTGAGATTATATACCATTAGAATTCCAAAATCTTAAAACAGGTTTTGCATTATTTACACAATTTTCTAGACAAATTTGCCAAAATGAATGCTTTGAAAAGTTATAAAAGGGCGTTATAATGCAACGATTTATAGTCCCAGTATATCAATTAATTATACTTAATAACCTATCTTCTACTGACCATTGCCATTTTAAAATGGTTAGCAATAAAAATAGTTGTGATTTTTAGTATGCTAGATTAACTGAAAATTATTCGTTCAGCGTTTTAGAACAATTAACATATGCAGTACTAGTTACTACTAGTATTATGGAAATGAAACGTGTAAATTAGTAAGTTCTGATATGACTTACATTGAAAATATTTCTCTATTTTTTTGGAAGGGGAAATGCTCTGCCTTTCCTTGAACATGGTTCTCCCAAATATGCGATTTGCCTAATATAGAAATGCGTCATTTTTCAGTGACCATAAAACATATTAAATAAACACATAAAAGGTCTTCTGAACAGAACACAGGCATTGAAGCTGATACTGTTTGAATAGGACACCATTTTGTCCAAAAAAAAAATCACATCAAGTCCAATGGCCCCACATATTATTATAACATACAATCTCGGGCTGGGGCAGGGGGCAGGTTGCATGATATAGACTGTGTACTAAAATTGATTTATCAGTATAACTCTATAAGCTGGAAAATCTGCTTCCTACACTAAGGGTGAACTATTGCTCTTTGAATGTTTTGGTAATTTGGGAGCAGATTAGTATGATATGTCACGGGGGAATAAAAGCTGTTATGATTAAAAAGAAGCTGTATGAATAATTGGTGCCTAACGTGAACGTGCACAGAGATACATTCACAGATTGAATGAGTTTCATTTTCAAAATCTGTAGAGAGAATGACAAGTAATTCTCTACAAGAAAATCTCAGGCAAGAGCAATGATGATAACCTTAGAGCTGTTCTGTAGCAGAGTTG
The DNA here is from genome assembly GCF_036417535.1 of Chlamydotis macqueenii. Classification (NCBI taxonomy): domain Eukaryota; kingdom Metazoa; phylum Chordata; class Aves; order Otidiformes; family Otididae; genus Chlamydotis; species Chlamydotis macqueenii. The sequence goes on from NC_141562.1 coordinate 23,324,047, forward strand.
TGTTGTATGTGCTGTAGTTAATTTGAGGTGCATAAAATAGGGCTTATGAAGTTTGCAGACTCATTCTTTTTCATGCTATTGATCTTAAATATATTATAATAAGAATATGATAAAGAGAGAATATGAACATCTAATTTTCAGTAAGTTTTGAATTTTATTGCGTGCTTCGCTATGTGTAAGGAAGACTAAATTCAGTGAAGATTTAATTAACTCTTTTTGCAATTTTATTTTAGTGGCTTTTCACTAATATTTGATTAGTGATTTTTTTTTTTTTTTTTTTTTAAATACTAGGCAACAGGAGAATTTCTGTATTACTATTTGGGAAGAGGTTTGATGAAGTGGGATGCTGACAATGTGAATATTGCAAGCCAAAACATAACAATGGTAGTACAGAACTGCTCTATGCCCGGAAACTAGGATAATGAATGAAGTACATCCTACGTTTATATTTAGAGTTAGTTGGAAAATATCTGCCAAAATTTTTCTCAGTGTTGTTTGTTTTCTGTGAAAATTTTCAGTTCTTTGATTAGTATTTCTTAAGTGAAATGAGTTCTTTAGTCAGAATTTCTCTATCATGACAAGCTTCACCTATAGAAGTTCCATACTATATTGTGTGATTTCACCTAAAGACAGGGCTGTGTGCATCACGGGAATAGGTAGTCGGAGGCACAGAAATCTCTGAAGCATTAACAATGCCTTTTCAAGATCATGGAAGTATTTTGATTCAAGTTTTGGCCGAGAAATTGAAAAGACAACTTGGATTAAAACATTTCTTTCTCATTTATATTTAACTGTGCACACAAATCCTTCTGCTTTCTCTTATTTTCCTGACCAAAGTCTGCTAAATCCTCCTTGTAAATGATTGAGTGATTAGAGAGAGAATAAACTATCAACTATAATTATCACTCAGAATTTGTAGCAAAATCAAACACTAGCAAATATTTTCCAGTCATTAGTGATTTTTTTTTAATGCTTGGGTTTTCTGGTCTTTTACATGGGTATTCTGGGAAGGCATCATATTTTCAAGTATTACTTTGAAGCTCACAATAATCTGAGTGTCACTTATAAACATTTGGCATGAAGACAGCTAATATGCGTTGATTTCTGAAATGCTCAGCCAGTGAATTTAAACTAACTGATTTTAATACTCAGGCTAGGAAGCATGTTGAAGTAGGATATTGAAAATGTAGTACTTGCTGTACTATGTATATAGTATTTGCTTTAAATGGATGAGCACTGAGGGTTTTACAGGCTATCTCACAAATAGCTATAGAGTGAAATATATTCATGATAGTACATAAAACTTGTAAGTAAAAATCCTCTAAAAGTTGCAGAACATGAGGTACAAGGAGGACTATTAAGACAGTGCAATATATTCAGGGGAAGATGAAGTAGCAAGATAAAAAGTAAAAGAGACAGGAGATTTCAGATAAGGTGGTAAGATAAAAGAAAAACATAAAGAACAAGAGGTCAAATCAAAGACATACATGGCCTTGATGAGATAGGGATGCATAGTTTGTTAGACAGTTCTGTTCCTTTAGATTTTATCTATAAAACAGTTTCATTGAGGTTGACCTGATAAAAAGAGGATGCCTTACAAAATCCAAGCAACTCAAGGTAGGAATGGCATGAAGAGAGACAGTTGGTAACACTGTCTTTCTAACACTGAGAGACCTGCAGAAGAAAGTCTCTTGTCTAAAGGTAAATCAAATCAACTCTGCATAAAGGCACAGTGAAACAAAACTGCCAGCAGTCCTTGACTAAGTTGCCAGCAGTAAAGTCAGCTGTAATGTAGCATTAACGGGCCAAGGATAGAGTCTGATTATGATTAAGAGAATTAATTACTGTATTAAGAAAGAATAGGGCTAATGATGCTTAGCCAGGTTTCCATCAGATATACATAGGTGCGCCAGAAAACAAATGTCTATTTTCTATTTTGCTTCAGACAATTTTGCTTAAGTATCTCTTTACCTATGAACTCCAATGCCTGTCCCTAAGCAATTCAGGAAAGAAGTAGAAATAATTACTTACATTTTGTCTTGTTTGCAGTCCTTCTTGAATGTGTGTTGCTTCCTCTGAGAGCTTTCTGATGCCTCAAATTTTCTTACTATTCATATAGCAAGATAATTTTGTTTTTTAGTATGTTCTACTCATAAGTGCTTCAGGGCATCTGTGCCAGAGATGAAGATGTTCTGCAGATGTTACTCTCTATTACTGAGCAGTTACTAAGATGGACAATATTATTCTGTGGCTCACTGTTTGCAAAAGAGATTTTGCAGCCTCAGTTGGCAGACAGTTCAGGGTTTGCAGAATCAAATGGCTGTTCTTTAGAGTAAAGAGATTAAAAACCAGTTCTGATATACTAATATACTGCATCACTTTTACCAGGGTTTTATTCCTAGAAAGCTGGCCTGAGAACAGGATATTTATAGCAGAGTTTACTCATTGCTGATTTACTCCTTAGCAGAAGTCAAAGTTTATTATAGGCTGGTTAGTTGCTGTAAAGATGGTTGACAGCATAAGTAAAGAATGACGTTTTCCTGGCAGATAATCATGAAAAAAGCTGCAAGCATTGGTGACCTTGTATTATACTTAGAGCAACCAGAAGGTGCATTTTGCAGATCTCTGTGAGCAAGAGTAGTCATAACATTTTAATTTAGTGTGACATGATCACGCTAGTGGTGTGGGGACGTGATAATGGGGAGGTAACTCCTGGCTCAATTTTTTTTTTTTTTTTTTTTGTTAGGATGAGAGTCAGACAGGACATTTTCTACATGTCAGGTGACAAGGAAAAGACTAAAAAGTTTTAAAATAAATTATGTAGGAAATGCCTGAATTACAAGACATAACTAGAAATAGTCCTTTTAGTTTCTTTCAGTTTGGGAATGGCAGAATTTATTATGGATTGTTGGTATGCTGTGGGAGAGTTGGATGGAAAAGTTTCAGGCAGTCTTTTTGAAGAATGGAAAATCAGCATTAAATGGAGAGCAACAAAACCTCATAAGAGAAACTATGTTATAATTATCAGCTACGGTAGCTTGGAGAACAGAAAAAAAAAAAACAAACCACTGAAGTGTTATGGATTTCCTCTTCTCTCAACTGCAAGTTTATAAACTCATCTTAGTTCATAAATGAATAACCTTACACTCTGTATGTATGTTAAGACTGTGGAAAATTTGACTTTTATCTTGGCATATTACATCTAGACACAGTTCTAGCAGGTAAACACAGCAAACATTCCTAGTTATTTGATCCTGTTGCAGAGGTTGCTGCTTCGAGTTGCACCTCATTTGTCTGCAGTTAATATCCTCATAGAACATTGTTGCTTATGAAATGTCTCAATGTTGATATTCTAGTATGCATTTGTATCACTGCCATAAATAGTACCACATCCAGACTTAGTAAATGAAGATTTTATCTCCACCATGCAAATATAATAAATGAAATGTGAGCAACCTATTGGTGCATTCTAGCTGAAAGGTCAGTGGGAGCCTTGACATTGGTTTCAGCTGAATCATGACAAAATAGGAGGATACTTTCATCTGATTGTTTGAGAATCTGAACTGGCAAGAAATGGTGACCAGGGAAATGCATCTTCGCATTTCACTTAAAGAAATAAAAGTACGTAGACAATGAAGACACCCTTAAAATGCCCCACAACCTGAGGTCGCACAACAATACAGATTGAAAAAGTCAAGATTGTATTCAGAAAGAACAACAACAGTTTAGAGAAATATGACATGACTGGTTCTTTGAGAGACTCTGAAAATATATTGCTAGAGCTTTGCAATATCTGGATCAGGAAGAAGGCACAGAGAGAACACTCAAAAGTTACATTCAGAGTATCTCCTTGCCGTGGTTTGGGAATTAAGGCCGTTGGTTAATAATAATCAAAGAAGTTTTCAATTTAGGATTAAATCAACTAAGCCAACTTCATGGGCTCCTTAGGCTGATGGAGGATCATGTCTTGAAGCAGAGCAAGGGAATTTTGTAAAGGAGGGTAACAAGATTTCACTATGGATTTACTTAAGGTAGGAGGTAGGTTTAATGACAGGCTTGTCTATGTTTTAAAAGGGCTTTTCTGGTATGCTTATACTTGTAGACTATACTGGCAGCCTTTCTCTGTGGCGATGTAGTGTTCCTTTGCCAGTATAGTTTAAATGATTTTCTCAAATGGAGTAACCTATATTAGCCCAAAGAGTATAATTGTTTCAGCTCCAGGGATTTGCTGGCTAAGGCTGTGATTTTCCATAACATGGCTATCTTGGCAAAACACTGATGTAGACCAAGTAGACAAGTTTTGAATTTCAATTTATGTTTGAAATCTGATCGCAAAACAGGCATAGTTGTTGTATCCCATAATTCTGCTATAAAATGTTCATTTTAATAGTAAATATTTTCTCTGTAAAAGTCTAGTTTTCTAAATGTGTCATGTAGGTTAAGAGTAAAATTGTCTTCCCTTCTACAAAATTAGTAGATTACACAATCCAAATTAGGTTTCAAAAGAAGGAAATATAATTTTCTTTAGATTATACGTCTGTAAAATTCCCAATTACCTTACTTGCAGTAGGGGTATGCAAGAGTAGTTATGGAAAACCCATATGTCAGCCTAATCCTGGAAAAAGACTTAACAGTTCACTTTAAAAATTCAAGTGAGTGATGTCATTAAAACTAAACAGATTGGACATGTGCTTGAAGTTTAAACTGTGCATAATTTTTTCAGAAGTACTTGAGTAAAACTTCAGTGTCTTGGTAGAAAGACTAGACTCAAACTCACTGTACTGCGGCTGTATGCTAGCAGCCACGCAACAGTTTAATTTGAAATTAGTAAATATTATATTCCCTTAGACAACCAATTAATAACATATCTTAATCACAACTAAAGTATAATTATACATATTGCTGCAAAATGCCAGAAGGTTCAACGTCATAAATCAACCTCTCATGTCTTTCTGACTAACCTAATATACGAACAATTACTTGCACTCCTTAGCCATCACACCACCAGCTCAAACAGATGTCTTAATCCTATTTTATGTTAGAATTTGGAAAAGACATTCCCCGCCACCCTCCCATCTCTCCTCCCCACCCTCCTGCCCCTGCCCTGCCCCAGTGGATGCAAACAATCTATTTCTCAGTTCAAGGTATTTTAATAGAAAAACTGTCATGTTTATGTAACTTCCAATACAGCTGAGCAGGAAGCAAATAGGAATCTTTATTTTTATGGTAGGTTGATTCTACAGTGTTGCATCACTGCCAAGTAAGTGAAACCCAGGCTGAACATCTAATATCATTTAGACATTCTGAAAATGCATGTTTCCTTCCTTGCATGAACATTGATATTGTCTTTTAAATTGTTTAAAGTGAATGTTTTGATTTTTGGAAATGCCAAAGTAGTCGTGCATGAAAAAGAACATTTTGATGAAAGTTTTTGTGACAAAGGGATATGACAAAGGAATAATCCATTTGAAACTCTCAAGAGAATTTGCTACAGAGAATTAAAATGTACTGAGGTTGAATGCATGTTTTCAGTCTACTACTACAAAACTTCAATAGGGCAAAAATGGTTGCTATAAAGCTATTTGTTAATTTTGTTATAGTGTCAGTATAGAAAAATCTATTTTTCTTATTTCAAAATAAAATGTAATATCTTAAATATTAGCTTATATATATTAATGAGATTCTGAGTAATTAGAATAGAAATATGATTCTGAACCAAACAGTTCTTTCTTGGACAATAAAAATCTAAACTAGTAAATGGAAACTGCCTCAATTCCAAAATTATTTTTTCTAGTTTAAAATAAGTGTGACAAATAGCTTCATAAAAGCATTTTTAAAATACACAGCTTTCATAATGTAGACACTTGTCTACTTATTTCAATAAATAATTTGAATGCAGCTGACCTTTCTGTTTTGCCTGCTGCATTATTAATAATGTTGAAGAGATCACTAGGTTATTGTTCTAGCAACATATAACTCGCTTAGCTGAGGTTTTGGTTTGCAACTAATGCTTTTTGAAATGTGGCACCTGAGTAGATTGTGTACCAGCTGAGATGAAAACAAAAAACTGGAAAGCTTTTTGATTTACCAATCCAGAATGTCAATGCATTTCAACCATTCAGTTCCACCTTTAGGCATTTGGAGTACATGCATCATCTACAGCTGGCTCTTGGTTACCCCATCTAAATACCTCATGATGGCAAACTTAACTCTCTGGCAGAACACCAGTAGAAAGTGGACACAGCACCTGAAGTTTTCTTGAATGAAAGAAATATCTATATATAATAATTAATCCAGATCTAGAAGAGTCCAGTGCTCTCCCAATTTGTGGTAGCCTGTCTTGAAAAGTGCTGGTTGCCAGTTACCTCCAAAGAAGTCAGACACGAGTCCTAAAAATCTTAACCTTCTCCTTTCATCATCTCATATTGTTTTATTGTTGGATAGAGGGAGAGGTCATTTTCTTTACCTTTTTTTTCTTTGTTTGTTTTGTGGTTTTTTTTTTTTTTTTTCAAAAGTTCATCATACTCTCTGAAAGCTAGCTGAAACATCTGGTGTTTTTGAGTTCACTGATCTCGTATTCTTCATAAGGAGAGAGAGTTGGATTTCCTTGTCTCTCAGTTTGCCTAATTCTAAATTGTTTGTTAAACCTTTGAATTGGGCCAAAAGAGACTAGATATTTCAGGATGTCTGAGCAGCTCTAGTCTGAGATGCCTGCTCTTATAAATAATAAAAATGTACCTTTTCTCCAGTCAAACTTGATTCTTCAGTGGTTACTACATATTGGAATGTATTCTATTTTTTTTTCTGCAGATTTCAGAATAATTAAAATTTTACAATTTCTGGTAAACAAAGATACTGTACCACTGTCATACAGGCTGTTTCTTGAGAAAGCTTGCTCCATGCTGTTATAGAATATGCTGACGGTAGAGTTTACACATGCAAAACTAGATAGATGTTTTAAGACTAGAATATCATCTGCATACTCTTACATTTCAGCTGAATATATGAGATCCCAAATCCACATCAGTACTCGTTGGAGTGTATATCTTTCTCAAACAGCATTGAAGAGATTTTGCTTTGCCATTGATTGGCACTCAGCAAAATTTATGTATGCAGGAAGTTTCTCTGATGTCATTTGAAATGCTTGATTGGAATGGAGTGTAATTTAACGGATTTGCCAAGACAGCAAAAACAAAACTTCAGCAATGTATTTCATGACTTTAAATAAAACTGTGACAGATTGGTATGGTACATTTCATAAGCTTTAAAAGCTTGAAATTATATGGACAGCTTCCAGGTACAGTTGCATTATTTACACAAAATTGAGACAGCACTCTCAGTGATTCAAAGCTTAAGCATAGTTTTGTTTCGGTTGGTGTATTTACTTCAAATATAGAATTCAGGGAGCCTAGAGCTGTTAGTAGCAAAAAGTCGTTTTGTGTGCAAGCCAAAAAGGGATAAATATTCAACATCAGAGTATAATTGGTGATAGCAACATTCAGGCATTTGTGTCACAGAAAGCTGGAAGACAATAATGCCATCCAGGCAGTACAACTATTTTAATATATAAAGATAGCCGTACTTTCTAATTAAGAAGTAGGTGACTAAATTCTTACATGGCCATTATCCTATTTTACTGTCTCAGTAGAACCAGGTTGATAAAGAACTAGTTTTATAAACAGTTTTAATAGTGTGTAATAAACTTAGTTGAAAATTAATTGTGTAACATTTTTCACATATATTTTTTGTTTTTTTTAACAGCTCTGAAGTTGAGTTAAAGGTTGAAGGGATTTAATTTCGGCATATAAGTAATAAGTGCTCCTCCTCAAGATAGTACATACAAAAATAGGTCAATCAGACTACTTATAAGGTTTTTGTTTGTGGAACAATGTTTTTTTGTTTGTTTGTTTTGTTGTTGGATCTTCAAATTTTGATACTGATATATAAAAATTCTTATACAGATTTATTTTAAACTGAATATGCTTTGAAATAACCATTTGTCTAAAAGTCCACAGAAGCCAATAGAATCATACAATGGTTTGGGTTGGAAGGGACCTTAAAGATCATCTAGTTCCAACTCCCCTGCCATGAGCAGGGACACCTTCCACTAGACCAGGTTGCTCAAAGCCCTATCCGACCTGGCCATGAAGACTTCCAGGGATGAGGTATCTACGACTTCTCTGGGCAACCTGTTCCAGTACCTCACCATCCTCACAGTGAAGAATTTCTTCCTCATGTCTAATCTAAATGTACCCTCTTTCAGTTTAAAGCTATTCACTATGTCCTATCACTACATGCCCTTGTCAAAAGTCCCTCTCCAGCTTTCTTGTAGGCCCCTCCTTAGGTACTGGAAGGCTGCTATAAAGTTTCTCCAGAGCCTTCTCTTCTGCAGGCTGAGCAGCCCCCCCCAGCTCTCTCAGCCTGTCCTCATAGGAGAGGTGCTCCAGCCCTCTGATCATTTTCGTGGCCCTCCTCTGGACTTGCTTCAACAAGTCCAAGACCTTCTTATGTTGGGAGCTCCAGAGATGGATGCAGTATTCTAGGTGGGGTCTTGCCAGAGCAGAGCAGAGGGGCAGAATCACCTCCCTCGACCTGCTGGCCATGCTGCTTTTGATGAAGCCCAGGATGCGGTTGGCCTTCTGGGCCACAAGGGCGCATTGCCTGCTCATGTTAAGCTTCTCATCCACCAGCACTCCCAAGTCCTTCTCCTCAGGGCTGCTCTCAATCCATTCTCCGCCCAGCCTGTATTTGTGCCTGGGATTGACATGACCCAGGTGCAGGACCTTGCACTTGGCCTAGTTGAACTTCATGAGGTTGGTACAGGCCCACCTCTCCAGCCTGTCAAGGTCCCTCTGGATGGCATCCCTCCCTTCCAGCGTGTCGACGGCACCACACAACTTGGTGTCATGGGCGAACTTGCTGAGGGTGCACTCTATCCCACTGTCCATGTCGCCGACAAAGATGTTGAACAGGGCCGGGCCCAGCACGGACCCCTGAGGACCACCACTCGTCACTGATACCCACTTGGACATAAAGCTGTTGACCGCAACTCTTTGAGTGCGGCCATCCACCCAATTCCTTAACCGCCAAGTGGTCTATCTGTCAAATCCATGTCTCTTGGATTTAGAGCAAAGGACGTCATGTGGGACAGTGTCAAAGGCTTTGCACAAGTCCAGGTATATGTGTGTGTGTATATATATAAACACACTGTTCACCATTCATTCCTTTCACAAAGCAAGGAAATAAATCTTTCCAAGGTTTTGCATTGTAATATTTTTAACCCATTAAATGATTTTTAATGCAGATAATCTAATAAAGGTTTATAAGATAACTGGATAACTCTAAATTTAGCAATACTGCTGGTTCTTCAGTTGAGTAGCCGTTTTCTGATTTATCTTTTGTTCTTATTGCATTGAAGTAACATCAAATATCTGTTAAAGCAAAGCTTGAAAAACTACAATAGCACAACATGAAGCGGAGTACCCAGGTGTCTTGTGCTCTGAGAAACAGTGTCTAGATTTCTTTTGTGTTATAAAAGACACACATAGTCAAGCATAGCATGACAACATATGCTTGGTATTTGAAAGTGCATTTAACGAGAGACTAGGTGAATGGCATACATTACTATACTTTTTTGAGGCAAAGTAGTTACTGAGGGTTAAAAACAAGTTTTAAGTAAGATTGTACATTTCACACTAGTTCTCCTCACTTCAGTGATTTTTACCCTCGGAGCATAACTCACAGAAGTATCCAGAGATGTGATCCTTTCTGCTGCAGTGACACTTTGTCCTGACTTGGTACTAGAAAGATCTTTTAGGTAATGTATTCTCTGCGTTGTTAGGTGTTTCCCTAAAAGTCTCTTTGAACAGCAGCCACTGATGCTCCGTAGCAGTGATATCCTGCTGAATAAATGAGAAACAAAAAGTGCTTGTTTTGTGTATCCAGTATTAAAGCTATATTCCCTTATGCCATATAAGTAAAGTTTCTGCTCCTAAAGGGAAAGGGATTTTTCTGTTACTGCTTTATAGCAGAGCTGGATTAACTTTAAAAATAACATAAATAACTTCCACAGCTATAGAAAATGAGTTCTGCCCCTGGTGAATTAGAATTAGTGTTACACTGGACAAGAAAAGTAGCATTTTAATGAAGTGTCCACCCTCAAGCACCTCTTCCAGAGAAGACGCCTGTGAATCTTTGCCAAATACTTATGCAGTTCAGCTGAGTTTATGTTGAATTACTTGGCTGGGTTAAAAGCTGCTATATGCTATCTTTGGCAATTCAAACCTTTATAGAAGCCTGATTTGTAGCTGCCCAGGAGAACGCTGTCTCAGTTTTCACTATGTTTTCATTTTGGAGACAGTCTAATCTTAAATTATTTTATTCTTAAATCAGTGGGAGAAGTAATTCTGCAGACAAAGCTACAGCAGCAATTTTTTTTTTACCCACAAATTGCCTCAAAATGAATCAGAGTATCTCTCATAACGGTATGGTATCTTTTCAGTTAAATATATCATAAATTTAATTTTAATTTTAATTGTTTTTGCTGGTGGCAAAATTTATTTCAGTTAATTTAATTTGATTATTGCTATTGCAGACATTAATCAGCATCCTATTAAATAATATCACAGATTTTGCCCTAAAATAGCCCAGTGATGTACAGTTAGGGAAGAATTAATCCTCAAAGTACAGGAATTCCAGAATTTCATTTGATATGGAATACAAAATTTCTATCACTTTGGGTTTAGATTTCCATAAATATTTAACTCAATTTTTATCAGCTTGTTTAAACCGAGTCCAGTAGGGTGACTCAAGTGCTGGGCACCAAAATCAGAGTCCTGCTACAAAATGTTTATGCAAATGTTTTCCCACACTGGCACTTCTCATCTCAACAAATATTTTATAGCGCATTACCACCTATATGGCATTATAAAGAGAAGAGAATGAGTTTTGGCACTAGCTGAGACCCACTGGTGCCAAGCTGCTTTCGAAGGCAGCCAAGATCTAATTCAAATAACAAACCAGGAGAGCAGAAATTATCCAAAGAAGGCAGATATTCCTATATCCATATCTGTCTTCCACAGAGCCCTAATCAGATCTTGCTTTATTGTTTTCCTCATTACTCCAGACGTGTTACTTTATTTTTGAAAAGCAGGGACTGACTGTCTATGTGGACTGCATTGGGATTCATTCACTTGAGGTGAAATGACAAATGACACCTTCCATAGATACTTGCAGTGTAAGGTGAGAAGGATCCTTCTCAGCTTTTCATTTTTAATAACCATTGGCAAAATTATGAGCTAGGATTTGTAATTGTCTGTTGCATAAAATAACGATAATCTATACAGCTCTCTCTCTCCCTATTTACCACCCCTGCAGTGGAAGGCTTCCCTGAGCTTTCACTCTGGAATCGGAGCAATCTGCGACTCAAAAAACTACAGCCTTTGGGAAGCTTAGTATGTCTTCATGTGATAAATGGTATAGATGAGCCTTCTGACTATCTAATTTGATGAACTATAAAATGGTATCTTGCCTCTGGCATTCTCATCAGTCGTATGTCTTTATCATGGTTTAGGTGGAGGTATAAAGATCAGGCACCTACGGAGCAAGTGAAACTGGTGGTAGAGTTTTGAGTGCCTCTAGTTTATTCAGGCTGAATCCACTCTCCCTTCACTGACAAAGTAATCATTGCACAGCGTGACTTGGGCTTGCGGACAGTCACTTTTTGCATTCTGCTGTCTTTGCTTTCTCTGTGCCAGTGTTTTTGGATTGTTAACTTTGGTTGAGCTGCTTTTGCAGTTCAGTGAGCGTTTCTTTTCCTGCTACTTACTCTGTATGTATGTGAACCTCTATTGCATTGAAACTGTTGAATCTAAATGTTGTTTTGAAAATGTGGGGCTGACTTGAATATTAAAGCAAACTGTGGAGCTAAAGCTGACAGTGATTTGAAGAACAGTGTATGTGCAGTGTACAGAGTTTCGCTGGTCATTTATGATAGCAATGGACTGGCATAGAATTATGCTGCTACTTAGGCTGTTAGTACTCATTACAGTATTGATCAGAAGGTGTAATTGAGAGTTTCTGAGGAAATAACTTCAAATAAATGTTACAACATTTTACTGTAATTTGGAAGATCTTTTCTGTTACAAACAAGATAATTTTCTAACTTTTTTTTTAGCTATTGCTCAGTTCTTATTGTTGCAAATGAAATGAGAACATTGCAAACATTATCATATCTTCCCTTCAACAAAATCCTCCAGCATGAAGTCACTGTTGCAGAAACCCTTGCACAGATATGGTTCTGTTCATTTCCTTGGCAGGTTCCTTGTTCTTTCCTGTCAGCGTACTAATTATATACTTAGCAAAGGTCAATGTCCTTTTGAGTCGATAAAGCCACTTACTCTAGGTCCAGATTTCAGACCTGATGAAAGCTCAGAAGATATTGTGCTGAAATAATTACTTTCTGATTTAATTCTGAATTCAGTAAATTCACTCAGGCAAAATATTCTAAGAATTTTACTTATTGGTCCAATTTGTATTTTTATTTTATTAAACTGATAGTAACTTATACATGAATATGGAACATTACGGAACAAGGTTTTGAAAATCTGTAGTATTACAGCCAAAAATTATTCTTGGCTGAATGAAATCTCTGACTACTTTGCGATCAATGGGATTTTTCTTCTCTGGCTGTGAAACAGCCCAGGATTTTACCTTATACGTAATAGTTGTAGCACTGTCACACTCCAGTACTTCCAGCTTAATTTTTTTTTTCTCTTTATAATGGGGTTTATACAAGAAAAAGGTATAGCTCTTCCTTCATAGTTTGAGTGACAGTAACTCAGAATTATTTTAATATTAAGCTGTAAGAAATTGTTCATCTCTTGTTCAAGGTCTCAGCAAAGACTGCTTAATAAGCAAATCCACAAGCAAGCAGATTACATGGGATTTGGAATAAAAATTTTTGCTCCTCTTCTGAGAAGGCACAGGCTGGTGGGAGACAGGTAGTAGAGACAGAATTACCATGCCACTTCTATTTTGTCAGACTCAACTGATGTCAAATAATAGTTCTACACTGCTAATACAGTGGGAGTTAAATCAGACCCAGCGTAGAGGATACCTCCCTACAGTGAAAATATAGCATCAATATCAGAATAGTCAGAAAGAAATCTTTGAGCTATGTATGCATGTGTGTGCGTGTTTGATTATAGCTGTAATTACATGTTTGACTATGCATGCACACAGAGGCTGCTAGAGTTTTGCCTCAGGAACATTATGATACTTAAAAATTGTTTGTTTTCTGTATCTCAAAGGAGTGATTCTGCTACTTATCCAAGCTTTCTCTTTGCTGCTTAAACAGAAGTTCATTGTTCTATATCACAATTTGTCCATTTCTTCAGCTATGTGTAATCTTCTGCAACACTTAATCCCTTTTCCATTGCCGCACCATCATCACTTCAGCAATTGCATTTGGTCTTCCTAGATGTTTATGCATATTGCTCATCTATATTCAAGGATATATTCAAATGGCCTCACATATTTTCAAATCACTTGAGGATGTCTGTCTAGAAGCTGTCCTCCCTGCATTTCCCAAACGAAGAATGCAGAGAAGATGGCACTTAATTTAACATATAACGGGTTCCCATATTTCTTTCCACAAATAAAGGATTTTTAATTTGTTATATATCTGCTTTCAGCATTTTAGCCAGTATCCAGCTTGCTATACAATCAAATTTCAGCTGAATTGCTTTTAATCTGAGCTCTTTGGAAGGAAGGGAGAGTTATATCCTGTGATATTTTGTGTACATTCCCCACATCCTAAGGCCTGCTCCATGTAGTGTTCTGATCTGAGATTACTTTTACTGATTTTTCTAGCTTTCTCTATCAAAATGTGACTATACAATAAAATGGTTAGGAAAGTGAGAGTTTAAAAATCTTAACATTTTTATGGTGAATATTGGTTGCATAGCAATTCCCGATGGCCTGATCTTTTTTGCTGTCTTCCCTGATAGCGAGTATTCTCAGGAAGCCATTTCACAACTATGGGGATTTTCTTATTCAGTGTAAAGTCTGCAAATTATATAGTTAAAACATCCATTACCTTTTTTAATACCATTTCAATCTGCCAAATCTAAATATTAATATTATAGTAAATGTACTGTTTTAGTAAATACAATCCTATTTCATCAGACTAACTCAGAACATTAGGCAATATTCAATGTTTAAGAGTTCATATGCTTTCCTCAACAAATCTATATTTCCCCACAATTTTAAGAATAAAAGGTTCAGTTAAATAGAAAGAAGCCTGAAATATCTATACCAAATGTGTTTCTATTTTCCATTATTTTTCCTCACTTCATTGTGTTATATTTTGTGGCAGTCAAATGAGTGTATGATTTGAAGATTTATTGTATAATTAATTATATGCAATTAGTTTGCTTCATTCCAGGAACCCCATATAAATTTATGCCTCTTTATTATTTAGTATAATTGATCAGACATTGGAAATGAACACCTGTTAGTTGTTAGTCTTCCAAATTCTTAAATACGTATGCTTGACTTCAGGCAAGTGATTAATACTGCCTCTGATATCAGTGGCAGTATTCTCATGTGTAAAGTTCAGGATGCATCTGTAAACACTGAAAGATTTAGCACACATGAAACCTAATTAAATGCCTATAATACTATCATTATCCCAATGAGAAATTCATCTGAATAAGGAATAGATAGGCTTTGCCTATAAATGGAGACTTGGCTATGCTGTGGAAAAAAAAACAAATTATGTGGAAGTTTTCCATCTGTCTTTTGAGAAACAGAAATACAAGTTGGCCAGCTTGTCTCCACTCCAAGCTCTGTGAGATCAGAGCCAGTGGGCCAAAGTCATCTTTGATGGTCTTTATGAGCAGCTATTGAAAACCATTTTTCTTCTTCTGATTATTAAGTGCCTTCTTCCTCAAAAACAGCATTCAAGTATGCTTCCTAAAATGATTTTAAGAGTTGATTGAATTACAGAATATGAGCTGTGAAGAAAGAGTATTTTAGACTGCCCCGGAAAGCCTGATACTAAATTGGAGTCCTAGTCAAAACTTTCTAGCCAACAAAGCAAAGTTCGCTTTGCATTTCTAATCAGAAGTCAGGCAAATAATTTGTTCATTCACTGACAAGGACAAATCTGAAGTAAATCATTCAACCTAAGACCTGTTTTCACACGGAAGTGAAACCAGAGTTTTGTTTGAGAAAGATTTGTAAAAACTATTATAGTCTCACTTTGAATGAAATTTTAACCTCTGAAAACACAAAAATGCAGTCTGTAAAGGAAAACATCACAGTGACCCATTACCGAATAACCTACAGAAACCAAGGACCAATCTAGTACATTGTTCAGGGTTTTAAAGTCAAGTCATTTTTATGATCATCTAGAACTGCAGGTAAGCCATGCAGTTAATCAATTAAATGGTTTGAAGGACTTCACAGAATACTTTTATCCAAGGATTTATCCTATTCATTCTGGTTTATTCCACAGCAGGGTAACAGTTGGATTGTTGAAAGAGAGAAAAGTTCTGTCTATCAGAATATGCTTTTAGGAACTTGAAAACTAACAGGTAGATTTTAAAGAGCTGTCAGCAAGAAAGAATGAGTGAGGTGCACCTCACTCTACGAGTGCACCTTTATGAGTGCGGTGCCTAATAGCCCTAACAGAGGCTATAAAATCAAGCTAAGAAAGAATTCCAGGGAAACAAAAAGTACCTAGATCTGAGTATCTCTCTCTGACAAGAGGGAGAATATCACTGCAGTAAAGCATAAAATATTTTTAAAAATAAATTATCCTTATTGTGAAAAAAAGGAGGAATCATATTGAAGGGCAAAATTATAAAGACCTGAAAGAAAATGAAGGTAGAGGAAGCGACTGAATAAAAACTACAGTACAGCAAGCTTAGCTGGAAAATACAGGGCTGTGTGTGAGTAATGGCAGACTTGAATACATCTGACTGTAGCTGAAGAAAGGGACTGCTCTTGGAGAAGGGCCCTCATAATTGAAGGGAGCTGATAGAGAAGATGGTGGTGAACAAATCTAGGACTTAGACTGCAACATTTCGAAGGAGAAATGCCTTTCATTGGTTAGCAGGCAGAGCTCAGCATATTTTGGCAACACTGAGAAGTGAGTATTTTTATGTACAATACAATGCCAATAGTAAAGGTAACAATAAATCAGTTTTATGACAGATCTATCCAAAGGCATTGTACAGTCTGTGATTTTCCTTTGATGCTTATATTTCCTAGAAATATACCTGAGCAGGAGATGGCAGTTACTCTTATAAAAATAGGCTGTTGGTGTTGACTTTGTATTTCATGTGCTTCAAGGGCTTGCAAGGTTATGAAAAGCTTATAGTTTTGCCTAACGCAGGCACGCACATGGAAATACAGTATCATCTTCTGTATCCACTTGAACTCTATATAAGCACGAAGATTGTGAAATGGCTTTCAGGGTTTTAACACATAACTCATTGATGTAAGAAAGTGGTTTAAGCTCCTCCATTAGTGAAGTTTTGTGAGTGGTAGAGAAATGTCTGTCCATCTTTCCACAACTAAAGTCAGTTTATCAGAATTGTCATTGATATGGCCTAGCCATTATATAAT
Source organism: Chlamydotis macqueenii (assembly GCF_036417535.1). Lineage (NCBI taxonomy): Eukaryota > Metazoa > Chordata > Aves > Otidiformes > Otididae > Chlamydotis > Chlamydotis macqueenii. The sequence goes on from NC_141562.1 coordinate 23,340,682, forward strand.
ATAATGGATTTCAAAATACTCTCCACACATTCTACTCTAAAATGTCTAATCATGCACATGTTGCCCTCGTAGAGTAAGACAATGTGATTATCCTTTGCCACATGTTCATATATATCATTTGTCATACATTCATATATTTAAGTTTTAGTCATAATGATAGTTATGTTTGATGACTTGGAATCTATATTTTATATTAAAACAATAACAACAAAAAAGAAAATTCCAACAATCTTGAAGATATTTAATTGACTACTAAGAAACACCAGCCCTAGAAAAGTTTAGCCAAGAATTGAACCCAGCTAATTAACAATGTTCTGTCTTTTATAGTCTTCAGGCTTGACTAAGTTATTAGGACAAAACCTACGCTGCGATTTCAGTTCTGTAAGGTGCTGGTTTTCTTGTAGCTCCAGTCTAACAAGAGTCTAGGTTTAGATTTAAAGAAAAGATAAAAAACATGTAAACAGATTTGAATAGCAAATCCAAAACTTGAATCAATGTCCGTTTCTGTTCAAAGCCTCGGAAACCTGAACTCCTTAGTTACATCCCTGATTGCTCTGTTCCTTGTGGCACCTACGCTTTTACTTCATAACGGCCCCAGCATTTCCAGGTATAAGCAAATCATTTCCTGGATCCTCCTTATGCCTAGCTGGAATCTAGAAAATAGACAGATTATCACTTTCATCTCATAAAAAGCCTAGAAAATAGACAAGCTCTGAGCAACTCTCATACACATTAAGAAGATGTATATAATTTTTTAATTGCAGCTGGTTTTATTTTTAAAATCATACTCAAGTTTTATATAAGAGCCTTGTGATTAGAGTATGTAGGCAGTGGCATGCCAGAATCAAATCCCTACATCTCCCACCATCCACTAGTGTGCTAAAATCACGTAAAAATAATCTCATAAATACTGGCTGGACTTATGCCACCTGCAGTATAAAATGGGAGATCTGTGGAGCCAGGAAGAGAGAGGGCAATGTACTGTACCAAACACTGGCTCTGCATTTTGTATTTAACAGCCAGTGGATGAGAAATAACTTGGCTGTGAAAACGTCAAATCCAGTGTTCTCCTTCCTGGCTGAGAGGTTTTAATCCAGTAGCTAACAGCAAGTAAGTAAATAACATGTGGACACTGGTGTGGACACAATGGCTGTCTCCAAACTTCTGAAACTGTAGTGGAAGGCAGAAGGAGAGGAGACTGAGGAGAAGGCTCCTGTGAAGCAGGAACATTGCCAGTATTCCTAACTGAGAGAAATAAGGCAATAAAAAGATGAGGAATCACTGCATGAACCACTGAGCTACCAAATGCAAGACAAAACCAGGCACTGACAGCATCAGTTTGATGTTTGTTTTTCAAACCAAGTGGGTTGTTTTTTTTTTCATTTTTAAGTGAGTGGTGCTTAGTTAACCACCTTCAGTCTCTAGATGATGATCTGTAGCCTGTGTAAGGAACCTGCTCTCTTGAATGTAATGGGGTTTGAAAAAAACTGCACCCTGCAGCATTCTACTTGGCAAGCTTTAGTAATGATCAAGAGACTGAGGTTTCATCTCTGAGGCACTTAATCAAGTTATGAATTCTGGCCTTTTATATGCAATTTGAAGACCAGATATCTGGCACCATAGTGTTTAACTTGTGTATAACCAAGTCCTGTATCATATCTAGTCTTTAGGCATACAGTTTGCTTCAGCTTCAATGAACTGTTGTGCATATAGAGTTAACAGTTGATAAACAGATACATATGCTTACATACCTCCTGAGCTGGGGACAGAGCACCTTGGCACTATCCCATCCTATATGTCCTTTATGTAATTCTATGAAAACCTATGGTTGTATGTTTGCATACACAAATATATTTAGATATATAAGTATGAAAAGCCCTAATCTGCTGACATCAATGGCTGTGTTCCCTTCAGCTTCAACAGGATGATCGTCTGAATCTATGTGCATTTTACTGCATCTTTTTGCATGATTTACAAGCTGTGAGCAATATATATTATACAGCTTTTTGTTCTACTAGATTGTTTTTCTATTTTAAGGAAGGTAATAGATTTTTCTAGGATGAAATACATTATTTGTTAAAGATTACTAGTGGAAATTAGACTAAATGTTCCGGTAACAGCCTGACAAATTCAGTCAGAAATTAATCCAATGTGAATTAGTTCAAAGAGAAGCTGAAATACAACTCTGACAATAACAATGATTTTGTATTGTGTGCTTCTATATCAGATTTAAACACTCACAAATAAAACTTCACAAATAAAAAGCATTTCAATAATCGCTCTCTGTCTTGGGAAATAGAAGGCCAGAGAAACATTTTTGATTTCTTAGGATTTTATGACTGGATTGATGCAGAATTTTGTAGATGTGGTTAACTGAAAATATGTATGTGTTGAGTACCAGAGGAAGAATCGGGAATCAGCTCTGGATGTCATCATCTTCCAACTTTTTTCTTTCTTTTTTTTTTTTTGAGAAAATAATTCTAGGCAAATTTTCTTATACCACTTTCTGCATCTCTAAGATAGGAATAGTAAATTCCTTCCATTTGAAAAAACATTTTGAGACATGTAAGTAAAAAGTGCTATGTAAGAGCTTTGGATTATTATGGTAATTTAAGAGATAATGAATGTCATCGTACAAAATAACTCAGAAGGTGTTACATGGAATACTAAATATTTCTTAGCTTCTTGAGTTTGAATTGCTGTTCAGTTTCTAAGCCTAGACTGATGCTTTGTTTGAAACTTCTTTTGAAATAATTTCCACCTGTTTAAGCAGTTTTGACTTTGCTGCAGACACGGCACAATAGTTGCATTATAGTGAGTTAGACTGCTTGTCAAATGTAAAACCGAGATTTTCATTTCCTTACCTCTTGCTGCTAACGCTGTTCAGCTATCCATCAGTTAGATGATTTCCTGTCACGCAAATGGCCGTTGACATGTCTGCCAATCAGTTCTGTTTCTACGAATTTCCAAGTTTAAGAAATCGGATTCAGTTTTAGGCACTATTTTAAGGGAATGAACTATTTAATTAAATACAAAAACCCCACAACTTTTGGTTTGTACAGTTCTAGTTTTCACTGCTTATGTAACAATTCACAAGTTCTCTGAACACTGGACAATGTTGAACTGAAGCACACTTGAGCTATAACACCACGTACCCTTGTGAACATCAGCCAGAGTACCCTTTCCAGTGAACACAGGAAAAGGATTTGGATGTGTGCTATACTTAGGTGTCACTACTCCAGATTTCGAGTGCTTGTTCCATCTCCTGCATATTGTACCTATTTGCAGAAATATCTCCTCTGCTCCTTTCTCCATAGGCTGGCCTGATTACAGACACTAAGTAGAGGTGTATGCAGTCCCTGTTGCAGTATTTAGACCAAAATGAAAAGCTTGTATTGCAAGATTCTGCAATTCTCAGATGAATTGCATTCTAAGATAAATTTTCAAATGTTCTCAAACATTTTATAATTCTGAAGGGGAAACATTCTGATAGCATGCTTTTGCCTCTTTCCCAATGATAGTTACATCTTAATCTGACTAAGGTTTAACATATTTGGTAAGTGGGAGAAAGGCAAGCTGCATGCTTAAATGTAAATGAAGACAAACAAGAAGTTATAACGTCATTTTTCATTAAGAATGTTTACAATTAAATTTTGTGCATATGGATTTAATTGTGAATCCTTAGTGGGTGCAGTAAACAAGCTTTAGTCACGTTATGACTGAACTGTTCTCAAAAAAACCCGCGCTCAATCTCTGCAAAAAGCATTGTTATATTTTAAAAGAGAAGAAATGTAAAATACTCAAAGATTTTATGTCTGCTCTAAAAAGAAACAATAAAATTATTCATAATCACACTTTTGTTCATTAAAGTGTCCATTGAAAGCTAAAGAAGAATATTTAAGCCTGTAGTAGTCAGACTGGCAAGTTTATCTGCTTTTACTGCACTAGATTAGTAATATGTACTATGGTATTTTAATTTTTTTTTTTTATGCAAAGATGACTGAAATCTTATTTTCTGGGACTTAAGGGAAGAAAGAGAGAGATTTAACATCACCACATAGATCTGCAGTATCTAGTTGAACAACAAGAAAATGCATCATAATTTAAAATAATTGCTTAACAAAGAACACTGACAGACCTGATAGAATAAATAGAAGATTCCATTTTGATTGTTTCAGGAAACATTGCTATCACTTTGTGCTGCAGACTTTTTTTTATAGTGCAGCAAAATAATATGTTTCAAAGTAGTGTGAAATTGGACAGGAACTTAACTCTTTTAGTCTTCTTGTTATTTGATGCTTCTAGGGGTAAGAAGATTGGACATGATATAGATTTTTTGATCACCAATCCAGGACCAAGAGAAGATGATGAACTTCTGCATAAAGTTGTTGACTTATGGAAAAAGCAGGTATGAACTAAATAACATTTGGCAAAAAAAAGAGACATATTCTAACAGCACTAAATTAAGCCTTGTAATGCTTAAAGAACATTGACTCCTTTTTACAGATAACTGCAATATTTTGAAACTGTATATCACTCTATTTGGTTATTAATCATGATGATCTATGTGCATCCTCAAGCTCTGAATGCTAAAGTTGAAGGTTATGTCAAAAGTACTCTACACACATTCTGTTATATCTTACCCTAAGAATATGCAGCTAGTCAGAGGTAAGAAATCAAGCTAGGTGGAGGTTTGGGTGACACAGCAAAACTGTTCTTATACTTTGAAACAAGAGTGTATTTGTTTAATTTCTCCTTGAGATGTGAGTGTGTTCTCCCATGCGGAACTACTTCAGGGAGCTCCAGCTTTAAGTGTAGTGGATTTGGGTCACCTCATGGTGTGAGGTGAGCAAGTCTGAAAGCTTAGGTACCAAAGCTAGGGAATTCTGGCTTCCTTTCAGCCCCTATATTAGCATTTTTCCTGGCTTCCTTTGGAATATTGTCAAAATTGACATAGTGCTCTGAGATGTCTGGGTTTGAAAGAATGCACACGTTTCACAGAGGAATTGTTCATCTAAGCAGTTTGGGTTTTTTTTTCTATTTAGCTTTTTTTTTTTTTCAGTTCCAAGCAGCTTTAAAGCTGGAAGAGTCTGAATTGTAACAGGTAAATGTACCTCAAAATATTCCTAGGTCAAAAATATAGTATATTTGGAATGATAAGCTTTTATTTCTTTTTCTACCTTTCTAGCCAGCTAAGATATTTTTCAGTGTTTACTACCTCTATTGTTCAAAGGAACTGATTACACTTCAATAAGTAAAAGGCCAACACTCTGTTTGAGGTAAATCACCAAATGCCCTACTGCTAAGGAAAGTCAGCTTTCAGTGCAGATAGCCTGGAGAGAATCCTTTCAAATTGATTCTTGAACTGTGTACTTTAATTAATGTATAATGGGTTAACACATGAAAGACATTAAAAACATCCAGCCAGACAAAAGCTTATCTGACTGTATAAAATTATCTGATTGAAGATGGTCGAAAATCTTTCAACTGGCTTTGATGGAAGGGCGTCAAACTTGTTTTTTCCTGGTAAAATACAATCTTAGCTGAATTCCTCTTCCTTCAACTGACTTTTGGTCTCTGAAATGTTAAAAGATTATTATTAATTTCTTAGATTTCTGTGACTTCCATCCTAATTCTGCATGGAAACTGTATATATTGAAGAGGGTTGCTAGCAGGTATAATTTATCATACTATAATGAAAAGCAGTGAACCTGTGGCAATTAATGAGTGCTGAGGAACTACTCTATTTTTATCTTTTTATTATTTATGTAATGCTTATTTCTCAGTTGTTCTACCCCCTTTATTCTGAGAAGAGTTGCATTTCTTCTTGGAAGCTGTCTTTTTGCTTTCTTAAGCAAATGTGAACCTCTAGGAAGCCACATGTGAATCCTCTGAAAAACTTGTTTATTATCACACAGCAGAAAGGAAAAGTGATGACCAGCTGAGGCTGAAGCCTGTCCTGAGTGCAGCCTTTCATTCCTTCTCCCATTCCATCACTCTCCACTTAGGTTAATGAGAACAACGGCTGTGATCTGAGAAGTCTGGCAACTGCTGAAGCTTTTCAGGTCACTCTGAGCTGTTTTCATTAAATGGAATTGAAAGGAAAGAAATTGAAAATAAATTGTTCTTGCTGATTATTTTTTTTTAAGGATAAAATTTGGCAGAAGCGAGTGCAGGGAGAGTATGGGAGGTCAAGGGTGGCCAAGGGTTTGATGAAAAGATTAGGATTCCTCTAGGGACCCCAGCATGAAGAAAATGTCAGAAGGGGAGATGCACAATGGCGTAGAAACCAAACTCAAACAAGTTGGGGATTGTTTAAAGCTATGGACAAATATTTTCTGTGTTCTGTTTGCCCTCCAAAGTTTTTATGGCTTATACTACGAGATATGCTGCCTCTTTACTGTGGCAGTTGTAATATAGAGGCTTTTACTGGCACTACTAAAAAATAAGCTGCCACCAAAATCAAAATGCAAAAAAAAGAAAGGAATTATACTATTGTTACCTTTTTTATTACCTTTGATTTCTAAAGGGGATGGGGGGCACACAAAAACCCCCCAAACCTAAAGCACTTTTATACTTTTTGACAGTACGCCTGTTGTCTGCTTCACAGCTTTCCACTTTTGTGCTACTGCTTCAAAGCCCAAATTCATCAAAGAACATCACTGAGGTCACAATGTTGTCTTCCTTTCAGCAGCTCTTAGCGAAGGATTCTGCAATGTTTAACTTCTAAACTATGAACCTCAGCCTTATTTAAATAGTTTAAAAGGGCCTTTTTCTTAGCTGAACAGTTTACTGTAAGAAGATCCTTCCATTGAAAGCTGTTGAAAACTAAGTGGTTAAATCAACACCATCATGCTCTTTAATGCAGCATCACCGGGGATAAATGAGCTGGGAAACAGAGAACACAAAGTCTCCATTGAGCTTCAAAGTAGAGTGGCAAAACAGAAAAGCTGCAATGCAGTACACAGGTTATGATTTTAATGGTTCCAAAAACCTTTATATGGAAAGAAATTACTTCTGTGGGTTAGAGCTTGGAAGTCTGTGGGCAAATGGGCTGAGCCATCTGTGTCAGTGCAGCTTCATTCACATACTGTGTAAAGACGTTTTCTTTTACTAAAAACCTATACAGCTATATTTAGCACTTTTCCTGTTGTTACATGTGTGCTTTCAAAAAAAGGAAGAGATACCATTACTTCAGACATTCCTGCACTCTTCATTTTTTCCCTTTGTATTCATGTAAGTATAAAGTTGCATTTTTCTTTTGGCTTTTAGGAATATGAGAAATGTAGGTGCCTGCCTGTGCTTACTTATTTTGGTGTATTAGTAGTCTGGTTTAGATGCTATTATTCATTCTTGCTGAGGTGAACAGGTTAGGAAGGGGAAGGCTTGATGTCCCATGAAGGTGAATGGTGAGGAGCAAGTAACCAATCTTACGTTTTCATTGCTGGAAACAGTTTTTGTAAACAGGGTTCACAGAACAGTAGCACATTCATTATTAAATGACAGCTGGATTTTAGCAGCAAAAAAACCTGTTTCAAAGACAAGATACAGAAATGGTTAAGAGGCCAGAATAAAGAGCTTTTTTTTTTTTTTCAGATGAATGCTCTGCCCATAAGGATGCAGAACTCCTTTGTGAACGCATATTGTCTCACCTTTTGACTCAATGCATTATGAATTTTTTTTTGCGTTCTGTCTCACATTCAGCAGGAGCTGAAGACATTTTTACATAAAATAGACTATTGCATGATCGCTAGTGCAAATGCTCATGGCATAGAGAGAGGGAAACATCTTAATTCCTGGGCTCTGGTGCTGGTCTGTCTATTGCTGTCAAAATCAGGCTGTTCAGGATGTGCCCAGAATTAGACCATTCTAAAGTACAGGGAACTTTAAGATGAAAAAGGGACCAAGGCAGCTGTGGTTATGCATCAGCTGCCAAGTTTTGTATTGCTGATCAAGCCTTTGATGCCATTTGCCAGTGATTCCTCACCCAAACAGGCCTGACTGCTCCCAGGCATCAGTTTCTTGAGCTGTTCCTCTTTATAGAATTCCACCTCTCACCCAGGTAGAGATTTTTCTGAACTAACATCCCTACACCCCGTTTTGGATTAGCTATAGGTATTTCACTGAAAAAAAAATCCAGTCTCACTTCGTTAAACCATCTCAGAAAGGAAATTAAAAGCAAAAATATACATACATTTCAGAAGAACATAGAACAGGATTACATTTTCAGGTGGTATAAAATGGTCCTACTTAGCTTTAACAGAATTAATCCATCTACCAACAATTATAAATGATGACAGATTGTAACATTAACAATAAGATTTCATTTAACTAAAAATGTCAAAAATGCTAATGACCATATTTGGATTGATTTTCCAGCTGTTGATTACATATTTTTCTGAAAATTCACACTTTTCCTCAGTTTGATCACAGATTTACTGCAATATCAGTGCTGTTGATGTTCCAGCACTCACTCTATTTAAGTAAAAGTGCAGAATCATGCTAAAAAGGGAAAATTGTTCTGAGTATTAACATAACTGCCCTAAAAAAAGACATTTGTTTTGGATGGTGTTGTAAATTTGAGAAATGAAAATGCTCACATTTTAAAACTTGATTGTGTAAACAAGGTCTACAGCACTTTGGTGTATAGATCAAGCTGTAATTTGCAAAGAACTGCAGATTCTCTGACACAGAGTAATGAGAAGGCTGCTGTTTTGCAGCTAGCTGTAGCCAGAACTTCACACAATCTTCGTAGCTGACTGGCCGTTTAAGCAATACTTTTTCAAAATGTACAGAAGTTCGATTTCAGCTTTACTTTATGGGGTGGTGGTGATGTTCTGTGCCTAATCAAATTAGGTTCATTGGAAACATTATCCCAATGTGTCTGCTGTTTAAAGGTGATATCCTGGCTTTGAATCAGGTTTGAACTACTTGTTGATCTCAGCACTTGTGTAATTGTTACCTAACTACACTTTTTAAAAATTGAAGTAGATATTTACAGTGGTCTACAGCCTCTCTTGTTCTTCCTATTTGCCAACAAACTGTGAAAAAACACTACAGAATGACCCAGAGAGAGGTAGTCCTAAAATATCTTTCTAGTCACACTTGCTAACTGTGGCCATCTGCAAATGTATGTAAAGTATGTAAAAAGTAGAAGACATGACCTAGTCAGCAAAGGAAAACAGCAGTAGGAAGGCTCCAATAATGATTCGTTCAGTTCTTCAGGATTACCTGATATTACATGTCAGGGACCCCAGGCAGTGTTCCCTTGAAGTTCCTAAATATGAAAACAAAATGAGGAAAAAAAAAAAAGAGAGAAGGGGCCCATCTTTAAATGCTGTGGTTTAATAGGCGGAATTTGTACTCTTCAAGCAGCTGAGAGAACTCAAAGACAGGACCTTTAGTAGGTGTCCAAGATGACTTTAGGTAAAGGGAATTTCTTAATTTTTAATGTGGGAAATACAGCAAAGACTGACATTTAAGTTTTCATTTACAGCTATATATATTCCTGTAATGAGCAGCAAGCTGCAAAAAAAATACTCTGAAAACTAACTAAAGATGATGCAGAAGAGATCACCTATAAAGATGATAAGTGTTAGAATGAAAACATTGATGAAGCAGAGGATACAGTGTATGACTAAAAGTTAAAAAGGAAGGTCTTACAAGGTGTGAGCATTTTATGTCAAGGCCATTTAATCTATTACAGGCACACAAATAATACATAATCATATCTGGTCAAGAGCTTACAGGCTAAAAATCCAAGTATGGGATACTGGTGGCCATGAGCGACTGTCCCCAGATCTCACTGAGACAAAACTCATCCTAGGTGCTCGTCTGCTTGCCCATGAAGAGAGAAACCACTGCAGGCTGTGGTATCTTGCTGGATTTCTCAAGCAATCAGAAACAAATATCCTACTAAGACTTCCCACCTACAGTAGGGATTCCATTACTTTTGTAGTCGGTCTAAAAATGGTATTTAATTCCTACTTTCTTGCACAAAAACTGAGGAGATTTCAACTTAATTTGAACAAAGAGGACACAAACACTGATACAGGCTGTGGCAAATGTGCAAAACTAGTGATCTGAGCACACTGTTTACAAACAGCATAAAGGTACTGGAAATATAGGTACTTGGAACTATAAAATAAGACTTTACCAAAACTAATCTAGTTAAAATTCTGCCTAAGGGAAAAAAAATATTTAGATTCATTTTGGGATATGCTGTGCAATGCCTCAAATCATACAATTGTATTGTAGAATCATAGAACAGTTTGGGTTGGAAGGGACCTTAAAGATCATCTAGTTCCAACCCCCCTGCCATGAGCAAGGACACCTTCCACTAGACCAGGTCGCTCAAATCCCCATCCAGCCTGGCCTTGAACACTTCCAGGGATGAGGCATCCACAATTTCTCTGGGCAACCTGTTCCAGTGCCTCACCATCCTCACAGTGAAGACTTTTGTTCTTATATCTGATCTAAATCCACCCTCTTTCAGTTTAAAGCTGTTACCCCTTGTCCTGTTGCTACATGCCTTTGTCAAAAGTCCCTCCCCAGCTTTCTTGTAGGCCCTGCCTTAGGTACTGGAAGACCGCTATAAGGTCTCTCTAGAGCCTTCTCTTCTCTAGGCTGAACAACACCAGATCTCGAAGAGCAAAAAGGACAATTAAGCAAAATATGAGAAAGCACTGATGAAGTAGCTAGAAGATTTTTATAGAGAATCGGAAGAATGTCATAAAAGCTTGAAGTCTTCAATTAATTGTCAATGATCAATGAGATTAGAAGCAATTTTTAGGATTAAAAGCAACAAAAATAAGCGGAAGGCAAGCATAGTTTCATCCAAAAAAGTGACATAATAAGTAGTTATGCATTAACATTCAACTGCTGTCCATATTTGGAAACAGCAAGCATCAGTGGCTTGTGATGTTGGGGTAAAATTAAGAAAAAAATTAATATCTGTTTTAAAGATGGAGGTGAGAGAGCACCTGCTAAAATTTTCAAATCAGCAAACTTGGAAATCAGTAATCCAAGAGAATGAGCTACATAAGGAGTTTTCTTATATTAGTTCATAATAAGTCTTCAAAATCAGGAAAAATTCCAAAGAAGTGAAAGAATGTCAACGGATGTCAAATGGTTATCATTAAAAAGGCTGCCGAGTGACCCATAATACAGCCTGTGACTGATTCCCAGTGAAATAATGGGATTGTTCGTTTGGGACTATCATCAAGAAAACCTGGAGACTGAAAACACAATAAGGCATATCAGTGTATCTTCATGGAAGTCAGTGTCTTGTTAGGTGGTTCTGTTATGCTTTTTTGGTCAGAATTATAGCTCTGAGTGATAAAAGTGATGTTATTGTTGTAAAGTATTCTCTAAGGTATTTAACATTATCATGTAAAGTTACTGCACTTGCACTATATAAAAGAAATAATCAAACCTGGTGTTTAATATGGAGATATTGTTCCAAAAATCAGGTCATTGTCACCTGTGTTCACACGAGGTCTGACCTGTAGACCATTGTAGTTAAGTATTGACGGTTATCAAATAATTCCACTTCTGTACACTCTCAGTTCAATATTGCAATGTAACCCCTGCCCCTAAACAAATATGATTCTTTACCATATATTAAGGGATATGTTAACTGAAAGTCAAGAGGCATTCTTAAGCATGCTTTTTTATGGTGATGCTAGTATAAGAATTCCTAGTCCAGAGGAAGGAGAATGTCTAAACATTTGAGAGACTTCAAAGGAGAGACAAGAAGTTGATCCAAGGACCTAAAGAAGTCCTGATGATGGAAATTTTAAGGAACTGAGTCTATTAATCTCATCAGTGAGAAATCTGAGAAGTAGCTTTGATCGATGTGTAGGTTTAAAGAAATATAAAAGGAGATATGAAAAGAAACTCAACGCTTGTACGCTTATTGATCTTGAAGATGAAAACTAATGAGTTTATCTAGTCAGAGTGTGAAGTTATTAAGTTCAGCTTAGTAGTTTTCCTTCTGGTAATAACAGTTAAACACCTGATAAGACCAGGAAGGATGTGGTTTATGCACTATTGTTGCTAATCTTTATAACAAAGTTAAATTTCTTTTGCAAAGGAAAATCTCAGGAGTCTCTACTTTCTGTGAAATCAGGAGCTCAGAAAAGGCAGTCACAGTAGTCTATATTTTATGAATCTATAAAAGCTAAATTAAGACTGAGAGTACCAGGACTTAGGCATGCATTTAAGTGGAACTGCTGTCAGAAAACGGAATCCTTTTACCAGCTGAGCCCTCCTGCTAGAGATGGTTTCAGTGATACTGAGCATTGTTGTATTATTAGGTATCAAGCTCTGTTTCTATTCTGAAGACTCAAGGATGATTGAAGGAAGTGGTGTGATGGACAGCGTTTACTTTCTGTCTTTGTTATTCTGTAGTTGATGTTTTGTGTTCTTTAAAAAGGATATGCTGGGCAGCAGAGAGAGGGAGGCTCCTCCTTGTCTTGTCCCAGGTGTTGTGCTTTGGGTGATGGAGGTTTTCCAGCTGGTGAGTGGAGATTGCACTTTACCAGAGGGCAGCTGAACATGCAGAGCTCTAAGAAGCTTTGGGGGTGCGGGGTAAATTTGAAATGTCCAGGGAGTTAGTAGCTTTGGAAGCTGCCTAGAAATCCAAAGAGCAGGCACAGAGACAGACTGGAGCTAAAACAGAAAGATGCTTTTCCTACAGGCCTAGAAGGGATAGTGCAGAGTTTACTGCAACTCCAGGAGCTGTTGAAAGGTCGCTGGCTACAGTGCAAGGCTGGAAGAAAGCACTACCTCTTTCCACTCAACTCTTCCTACAGTGCTGGATTAGAAGGAATTGCTCTATTACTTCCATTTTTGTCATTCTGAATGTTCTTTATTATAAAAAGAAAATGTTTTTTTTTATGTTTTAATAAAATCTGGCTCTTGGGGATCAGCAGTTTTTTGGTGCACTCCCTTCAAACAAAAGGCATGGGAAGGGCCCTTCCATCTTTCTGGAGACTCCAGGCCTTGTCACATGGAAATCTCACACAATAGACACAGTCTAAATGCTCTGTTTGGAGTTTGTCAGCAAGACTGTGCTCTGGACTAATCTGCTTTTCTAGATGTCTGCCACATGGGAAAGCATCCATGCTCAGAAATTTCTGTTGACATAACGACAAAAGGCTTAGGAGGAAAGAATGGAGGGGAAGAATTGCAAATGTTGTATCCTTAGTACATGGCAGGACATTGGCACTATCAGGTGACTCCCACTGCAGGTTTCCCTTGAAGGATCTGCTAATGTTTTTCCAAAAGCTGCAGCTGTTTCATGTCTCTGCTTAGCCCAGGTTTAGCCCTGCACAGATCTGTGTTTACTGAAACTGAATTTTACATGAATTTTTGAGACAACTGTCTAGAAACTCTGGAATTATAGGAAAATCAGTGTAGCAATTCAATGTGAGCAATGTCTTCTCTTTAGGGCTTACTCCTATATTGTGATGTCATTGAATCAACATTTGTAAAAGAACACCTACCAAGCAGAAATGTTGATGTCATGGACAATTTTCAGAAGTGTTTTGCAATTTTAAAATTACATCAGCCAAGAGCAGACAACAGCAGTTACAACATGTCGAAAGAATTTGATATGGCAGAAGTCAAAGACTGGAAGGCAATTCGTGTGGATCTGGTCATAACCCCCTTTGAGCAATATGCATATGCTCTGTTAGGCTGGACAGGCTCCAGGGTAAGTAACCATAACAGTCTATGTCTTCTTAGGGTTGCTAACCTATTTTTGCTGTTGCAGGATTATTCAGAGTTCATGTATTTTAAAAACATGTTCCTTCTCTTCACGTGTTACTTTCCATGCTGTCATCAACCCATGATCATAGGTTGGAGCTGATGAACTCATCCGTGACATTTATGGATGTCTCTCCAGAGGAATTAACATCTATTTTCCTTGAAGCTTAGTGTTTAGGTTCATGGACTGAAGAGCTAGGTTTGCAGTCAGTTGCATTGTCTTTTTACATCATACAACTGTTAACAAGCAATTTAAATGGTTAGTGAGTAGAGATATGATTTGAAAAGTGTCACAGAATTTTACAGGAAATTAAGGAAGAGATGTTCTGTATTGGAACTTAATTTGATTCATAAGAAATAGAAAACAATTTAACATCTTTTTGGAATAAATAAAATATTTTATTTCAGTTGTATTGTAATTGAGTATTGTAAAATTGTAAAAAATTGTAAAATTTTAAAATCTACACAGCTTTGACCTAGAATAAAATGTTTTGATTAATATTTTAATAAGTTAAGAAATCTTAAAATGATCGCTACTTTCACAACAGACGCTGTAGTGACTAATTGCTATTTCAGTGGGTATGATAAAAAAGAGTACAGTATTTTCAAAATAAATATTCTATCTAAATGTAAACTCGAAACTCAAATGATTAATCTCTCTCCAGACAGAATTATTTTTAAAGTGTTCTACATGCTTACTTTTTGATGCTCATTTTCTTAGGGAGTGATTACATGGTATAATAGAGAGCTCCTGAGCCTGCTCTGAATGATCTTTTTGGTGTGCTAGAAGCAGTACAGGTGCATTGCCACTCTGTTCTGCTTAGGTTAATTGGAAGCAAGATGTTTTAGACCAGGCAAAATGTTGCAACTGATGTGTTCACCTGCTGAGCTGACGAGTTAGTTCAGTCACTTTTCTGTTTTGAGATAATAAAATGTATTTATTTGAAACTTGAATTAAGTTCTGCAGACTTTGGGGTCCTTCTTATCCTGGAAGTGTTTGGCTACTTAAAAGCCCTTCTCTCAACTCTGTAGTTGGGTGTCCGCACTAAAAATGCACTTTGTGAGGCCCGTTAGTTGAGTAGACAGTGACTCCCATCTTTCTCTGCCTCACTCACCTCCTACTCCCCACTGAGATAATTCACCTACAGACTGTGCGAGCCCATCATAGGCTTGCTTTCTTGTACGGTACCCAACTGTTCTCAGTGTAGCTAACTAAAATGATGGACCATTGCCTATCAAAATATTGTCCTTTCAGATTATTTATTTTTTCAGACTATAGTCTCTTAATAGAGGTAATTTTTACATGTTTCTTATTTGATTTGTTGTTGGAACTCTTATACAAAGGGTAACAATTTTGCTTTGTCAGAACTGCTGATATTTGCTATATCTTTTACAGCAATTTGGACGTGATTTGCGGAGGTATGCTAGTCATGAAAGGAAGATGCTATTGGATAACCATGTCTTATATGACAGGAGAAAGGTACTGTTTATTTGCAGAAATGAAGCTATTCTGTTTTGATTTCTGACTCTACATTTTCATTTTGATTTTTATATTCAAGTATATAGAATATTTTAGTTTGGTTCTCATATCTATTCTGTGATAAAACAATCTCACTTTCACAAGATTTAGTTTCACTGGCAGAGCCTGATTAAATCTGAACAAATCTTGAAAGCTGAGGTAATTTCTGAAATTTAACAAGAAACATACATTAGACAAGTTTGGAAGGAACTGTGGAACCTTCATTAAACTGAGAACAGCTCATCTGCATTTGAAAAAAAAAGTATTTTACTGTCCCATTTCAGAATAAAAGGCCATGTCTGTGTCCCAGACACAATCTCAACAAGTATTGTGCTGGCAGTTCAAAGGACGAAGGGGTATTGAGTGGTACAAGCTCAGCTAGAAGGCCTCAGGAAGTTTTTGCAGGGTGTGATACTGAGTGGAGATCAAGAATTATCCTGCAGTCTATGTGGAGTTCTGTTTAGTCAGGCTTGGCAGTCTTGGTAGTATTTCTGGTCTAAATGCTCTTGGCTGCAGTTATACTGATCTCTGCCTTTATCTGGCTTAATGTCTATATTTGTATTAGGGAATTTTAATAATAAGCAAAAATCAATATTGAAGATGTTTATTGGTGTTGTTAAAGGGGAAGGCAAAAGTACTATGTCAAGATTTTACATTAATCTTTCCTATAAATTCCTTATAGAACAGAGACTGCTTTTAGCATCTCTGCTTACATGCAGCATTGTTTCATTGTTTGTTCATGAGACACAGCAGTGATCTAAGCCCTCACTCCATTTCAGCTGTCTCCATATCTTCTTGTCAGGCTCAGATGTTATAGCATCCTCAGTTCACAGAGAAACCTGGAGAAATGATCAGTCTAATGATCCATTTAGTCAAATATCCTGTCTCCAACAATTGTCAATACTAGATGCTTCAAAAGAAAATATAAAATTGTATAATAGATATATATGCTATCAAATGTATAAGGGGGGGAGGTTTCTTCATGGACTCAGGGATGATGCCAGTGTCTTTGTGCCTGTCTTTTATATTTTGAAAGCATTCAAAACATAAATGCTTTGCATCAACATAATGTAGTAAATGTTATTATCTCCAAGTTAATCTGTGCTCTGTTAAAAAGCTTTTTGGGTGTAACAGATAACTGCATAGGGAAATACAAAGAATTTAAGAAATGCCAGTGCTGTTTTTTGTGTGCAGCAAAATTTGCCTGCCTGGTGTACGAGTATATATCATTATATCTGCTGCTTTTACTCAGAACACTGAGGCATTCAGTGATGTAAAATGGACGCTGTTCATTCATGAACAGCATCAATCAGTATTATTTTTTCTTTATTATGGTTAGGCTTTATACCTGACGTACTGTTCAAATCCTTCTGGGAAAGAAAATGTGAGTTTCCATGTGTATTTCACTGGACTATCCAGGATGTTTCACAGATAAATGATGAGTTTATCTTTACAGTGCCCTCTGGGAAGAAAGATGCTCTTGTATTCAAAAATTTTCGAGTAAAGGACTGAGGCAGGGAAAAATTTAAGGCTGTAAAAATAAATTTATTTGAAGGGCCCCTGTTTGCAGTGTCTGGCTCGAATTTTCTCCTGTTGAGTATCTGCATCAGGACTTTGAAAAAATGTGTATAGCCACGACATGTTTTCCAAAGCCATCAGCTGTAGCTGTAACTGAATCTTCAGATTCATCTCATATCTCAACTCACATTTTCTCACTGCACTGCCTAAAATTGAAGAAACAGAATTAGTGAGAGGACTGAGAAGCAAGACTTACAAAATTTTCCTTATTACTTATAATGCAGGAATTCTGTGACAAGGGCAAGGAAAAAAAAATCCAAACCTTCATGGCAAATTTCAACTACCTTGACCATGAAGTCCTTAATCTAGGACTTCCATGTATCAAATAAAGGACATAAATGGATAATTGTCCCATTCTAGGGGAGGAGTCTGCTTTAGAATGTCTGTCCATTGTCATTCTATGATTCTATGATTCTATGATTCCCACCAACAGTATCTAGGTCTCCCTTTTCTCATTTAATCCCATGCACAGCCAGTTTACTTCCAGATTTTATTTTCTGTTGCAAAACACAGATGTACTAGAGATTTCAAAACAAGAAGTCATGTTAGTCTGTTGACACAGCAGAATACCGTTCTTGTTTCTGCTGCATTCTCAGAAGCAGATAAATTACATTAGCTGAAATCTTCCACAAAGAAAATTCTAAGGCAGATATGCAATATGAAAAATTTCAGACAAGGCAGCACTGAAGTTATAATCTACTTAAAACAGTGTCTCTTATCAAGTAGTATCCTTCTAATAAGAAGCAGGGAGACACCCCTTTCTCTTTGTAAGTTTTCTACTATTTATAATATAATGTGTTAAATTCAAATAATTGTTTTCTTCTTTTTAACTTTGTAATTTTTTATTAAGTTATTCCCATAAACATCATTTTGAACAAAAAGCCTTCAACTCTGCCACCCAGTGTGTAATAAAGTCGAGAATGTGCATAATCCAGTAATGGTGTCTGTAACTGCGAAACTCATGATTATGTTCCATAGTGGAAGAGGAGAAGTTTGCAGTAAGTTGTGTGGCTGCCGAAGTTGATTAATTTTTAGGGTCATGAGGTTAGTAAGCTTAAAATCAGTGAGCAAAATAATTAGTAACTTTAGTGCCGTTTCAGGGAACATATACACAAAGCATGAAATGTTTAGGGGTTTTTTTCTTAATTTAATCACGAAGCCTGAAGAATCTTTTTTACTGTAATTCTAGTACTTTTATTTTAAAAAAACATTTGGCTGGAGGAACACTAAAAACATGGATTTCTTATCTATACTATCTCTTAAACTTAGATTGAAACATGAACATATGCATTTCATAAGGACATTTTTCTTTGTGGTAGGAAATCTTCCTTTGTCAAACAAAAGCTTTGTCAAAGCTAAAAACAGTCAGGAAGCAGATATCCTTTGTGCAAGCTGCTCAAGATCCCTCAACACAACCTTACTTAATTAAGGTTAATTAGGCACCATAGGTAAAAACTGAATTATATCGTTTCCATATTTCTCTCCTTGTTTGCTGAAGAGAGGTTACCTGATGTCACTGGCTCTGTCCAGGCAGACAAACTTTCATGCACGACTCTGTAACAGTCGCTGGGGTATAATTCAGAAGCTGGGCCAAATCCTTTCTGCTTCATTCTTCTTCTTTTGTTGCTCTGCGTGTCTACAGCAAAATGGATAGAAAGGTCAGAGAGAGTCAAACTAATTCTCCTTCCTGATGAAGACCAAGTCCTTGCTTTCAAAACACTTGCCTGTCGTCATTTAAAATTTTGCAAGCTGGTATAAGAAGGTAATAAACCATACTGTACCAAATATATTTAGAGTTTGGGTTTTTAAATGGAATGTAACAGGGCCTGTAAAAGAGTGTCTTTCATTATAAAAGACAACAGTTTCCTGGTTTGCTCTACATTCCAATATGTAATTTGGTATACTTTATTCTTTTGTATTAATATTTATCAGCACTTTGACACTGGAGCTTCCACTGTGGCCCACTGTCTGAAATGTGATGCGTGTCAGAGAATCCTAGATTCCACCGTTCAAGGAGTTGCATCAGGAGAAGAGTCCTGGTTACTTTAATGTATTTCCAAAGGGATTTTGACAGGAGTAGGGAGCATTAACACAGCAGTTAGGAATAAATTACATAGCTTTGCAGAGGGGAACAAAAGGAACAGATATGTCCTCCAGGGACTCATTACAAAGTTACACTGTGAAATTATTCCTCAGCCTTCTTTTTTTTTTTTTTTTTTTTTTTTTTTCCTAATGTGAATCTTTTCTGTATATTTGCGGGTTTTGAAAGACACTGCAACTATCAAACTAATGATTTTTTCAGTTCTGTAATAAAAAGGGCATTTTGTGAATCTTCCTTTGGTAGGAAAATTGTGACAACAGAATTGAAAATTTTCTACCAATTATCTGTCAGCCTCTTTTTCATAAAAAGATGAATGGATGTCCAAATCTGTGCCTCTTTAGAGCTGGGTCCTAAAGCTGTGGAAATCAGCACTTTTATATACCAACTTGAAGTATGAAGTTTCTGTGATAGACATCAGCTGGAGATCAAACCTTACAATGATTTCCATGCTTATGGAATCAAGGAGTTCATTGATCAGCCATCAGGAAGAAAGAGAAATTGTATATTCCCTGTGTCTTATGATATTAATATTACTGTTACACTGGTTACAAATTTTCCGACACATTTACGAACTGGGCAAAAAAAATTCTCACTCTAAAACTTTCCTGGTTCATGACTGAACAATATGCTCTCTAAGTAAAGCAGATATGCTTTTGCAAAAAAGAATTTCATTTTTCTATGTGAACTGTAAGTCAGGTTAGCTGAACAGTAGAGTCTTCCTTAGAAAAATTAAGGTCTTTAAGCTTGAAACCATGGCATGACTGGTTGTTTTTACACCTCTACATGTTGGATTTGGGATCATTTATCCTTTAAGATACATAAACTATAAAGAAGTTTGGTTACAACATGCACTGTGTATAGACTTAATCAGGAGCTAATAAGAGTGTAAGCACTGACCTCTGTTACATATCTGGTCATCAGTTCACTGTCTGAACTGCAGTTTTTAGTGTGCATGTATATATACAGTTTGCCACATACTGAGATTTGAAGGGCACTTTCTTTGCAATGATTAAACATTTGTGATATACTAGGGTAGTCGTTAGCCAGTTTTGACAACATCCTGACAGTTTTTTAACTGGGTAAAATGGAGAGAGATCTAGTGGATCTAGCTAAAGAAGGTACAGCTCTAAAACTTGTTTGTTTTTTTTTTTTTTCAAATATCTGTCTTTAAGCTGAGTAACGATCATCTGCCTGCATGAGAATGCAATAAATGTGTGATTTACTTTCACTTTAGTGTTTTATTATTTAAAAAATTATTTCTAAAGTGGCTGGCAAACCGCAGGCTTTCTGTTCTTAAAGGAGTAGCTGTCCTTGAAGTATGAGTGCTTCTCCCTTTTTATGGTGTCAGGAACCTGGAATAAGACTCAGGAACTGCAAAGGTTGTTGGTTGCTCCTTTACTAAACTCTGATGCTGTTAGAGTAGAGTATTGTTGTCATGCAGAAGGGCACTGCAGAGAGTGTCTGAAGCTGAACTCTATGATACAGGATTTTTGCACTCCTCACCAAGAGAGTGGGTAAAGCTTAATGTGGAATTACTGTTCTCCCGTGAAATGGCTCTCAGACTCAAGTGTGTGCTTTTCTTCGGTAAGAATATTACTTAAGGAAAACTTATTTGTTCTCCAGAATATGAAATGCTACAGTCCAGTCAGCTCATAAACTTAAAGCATCATCTTTGACTTTGAACTTTGCTTCACTATAAATATAATATTTTATTATCTATCTATACTCTTCATGCCTTTACTTTGTATCTATGATTGATCTCATCCAAGTCTCCATTTCTTCTTAATTTGACATAGTTTCATTCAGTTTTGTAGACTCCAGTAGTTTTGTAGACTTCAGTGTTGCTGCCTACTTCCTCCTGGGTACTACTAATACCACTTCAAAATCCAGGGAATGACTGTAAAAAGGGTGGCTACAACTTAGCGGTGTAAAATGTCAATTTGAGAAGTTACTTTCCTTACTTCAGTATCAGAAAGATCCAATAGGCCCTTGTGAGTTACCTAGAGAGCTGCTGTAGCTCTGGAAGACACAAGCTATGTCTTTCTGCTGAAATTAAAATTAACGAGGTTTAAATATAGCTTGGATTCCAGACAGTAGGCACAAAAATGAAATTCAAGTTCCAAAAATTTCATCATCCAGAAAAGCTATGGTATTACTTTAAGCTGATTTTGTTTTGACTTCTGTTATTCTGAGAATTGCTGCTAGCTGCTCTTTGGCATTGCTGTAAAACCTTTTTGTTGCCTGTGACTCTTAAAACTCCACAGGAACATAAATATGTTGGATTTTTTTTTTTCCGACTGTGTCCCTGAGTGTTATCTGAGGTTGCAGCTTGCAGTTCATAAATTCCAGACTGTTGTGGTCCTGTTCTTCCTCATGGCTTATACGTTTGAAGATCCAATTGAGATACCCAGTCTTTGTTATAAACAGCTGTAGATTTGCTGCAGTCTGGCTGGTTGAAGCTCTCTCTGTTCCGTCTGTTTCTCGGTGTGTAGTCACTGTATATAAAAGGTCCTTCATCAGCTTCCAAAAAATCTGACATACATAGTTACAACACTATGACTGTCACTGGTATTCTGAAGTGTTTACATTGATGATTGTGAAGATGGTTGTCCCATAAACTTCCATTGCCATTGAGGAAACAGCCTAGATAACCACTAGTGTTTAAAGGAATGGTTGAATGAGCAGGCTGAAAATAATGTGGTGTTTTATCAGTTTGATTCTTCAGGGTTGTGCACTCTCCAACCTCTAAACTTGGAAATGTCTTAAGTGCACAGCCAAATCACTCTGAAATTTATGCTAAAATTTTGCACATACTGCTGGTATTTTGGATCAACAGAGAAAATCAAGAACAGCTGTTAACGTATGTGGAGGGCATTTGTACACTGGAAATGATGTCTGGAGATGACCTACTCTATTTGTGCCTTTTCTTACTTTACAGTAGGTCTGTTCTTGCCTAGTACGTATGTATTTTCTTGTATCACTTTGTAACAGGGCATCACGTCAGGCTGGTAGACTGACGTGATTGCAGTCAGCCAAAGGACCGTGTACCAGACATATGTAACATTAGAGGGCATATTCAAACAAAATTCAGGTTTTCATGTTCTCTGAACATTTTCTGATCCCTTTTTTAATCCTGATTTGGCTTGTGAAAAGGCAGCAGGAGAAAGAATTTTGACATTTTGAACGAAGTGACAATTGTGTGAGCTGAAGAGAGCGTACACATTGTTGTAATATGGCCTGAGGAAGGAGGATGGTCCAGAGGTTTGACTATTAGCTTGCAGCTTGGGTCTCACTGTAGCCAAATTTTCTTTGTAGTTTCAAGCAGGTTATTTAACCTTCCTTGATCTCACTTCCTAACAGTAAATCCTAATTTCCACAGTACAAAGGTGCAGTAAGGATAAGTAGTTAACCACTATGGCAAAAACTGGTTCAGTTTAATGAAGGGCTTTGATGTCTCTGTGTTTTGCCTTTACCTATAAATAGGAGAAAGAGCAAATGTTTAATGAAGAATTTTGATAATTCAAAATTTGCTTGTTCTCTTAATCAGAGGGAAAGTGAAAATGTTGACACTTCTCTGCAAAGGGAAATGCCTTTTGAATCTCAGCTTTGGAAAGAATCCACAGATCAGACTGTTCCAAACCTCCAAAGCTCAGAAAGCTCTTGGGGCTGCAAGCTCTGAGGGATGTAGCTTGGCTGGCTGCTCCAGGCTCACGGAGCCAATAAGTTCTGGGGACTCTGGCTCTGATGTAATTAAAATGACTTATTTGAATGGAGGGTCCCAGTGCCTGTCAAGCAAGTTGCTGAGAAGATGGGCAAGCTGGCAGGAGCTCAAATAGGCTTAGATTTTTAAAAGTGCCTGGTAAACTAGATTTTTTTTTGAGATTGAGATTTCATTTTAGATTTTTTAGACTTGGATTTTTTTTTTTCAGGGCAATATTTTCATAATTACATCATTTTTATAGAAGACACAGGTTTAGGTGAGTAGGAAGATTCCAAGAAAACAAAATTCATTAGTGTTTTGCTGAATTGATCTGTTCACAAGGCAATGGAATATTATGTTTGTGTGACTATGCATGTGTTGAGTAGGAATATTGTTCCCTAGAACTGTCTTTTCTCTGGGAATCCTGGGATGCCACATCCTAGTCATTCTCAGCCAGCAGAATCCATATATCATATTTCTCTGCATAGACTGGTGTGAGGATGCCCCAAACTTAAGTACAGAACATGCTTCTGAAAGATATACTATGCAATGTAAAGCGCAGCCCTACCACTTACACCATGGATTAATTAGAGTTTCTAAAACACAGGATTTATCAACTTTTTTTTTACTGTTACTTACTGACTAAACTCCCTTAATTAAAAGTAAAACTAGTACCATTACCAAATACTTCAGAACCCATATTGTCAGAAAATAAGCTGCTTTTTAGTTGTTTTTACATTTTGCTAACTATTTGGAAACTATTCCTTGTAGCTACAATAAAGAAGAATGTTTAAAACTTCCTCACGGTACTTCACACAGTCTCAGCTGTAGTGGGATTCTCTGTTGCTCTTTTGTTTCATTCATGGTATATTCACTATTCTTTATGCCGTTTGCTGTTCAGCAGTTCCTCAGAGCCAAAGAACCTGGCAGAACTCTGCTGTATTCAGCATCTGAGCTGTAATCACTTTGTATTCCATAGAAGACTCTACATAAAACAAGAACTAGTTTCAACTGCTCCATGCCAGAATTTCTGAATGATGTATTTCCTCAAATTGTTATTTTTTGACCATGGGAGCAAGAATGTGGCAGGCTGAATGGGCAAGATGCATTAAGCTGCTGCAGGCATTTTTCTCTATTTCTTTTTTTTTTTTTGTGGCAGGAGATTTCTAGGGATGGCATGTGGAACAGCTTCATGGCTGGAACATGGCCATGTAAAAGTGTTTCTTGTCTGCACATTTACCACACCACTACCCAGTGGAGATCCTCAAGCTGGTTGAGGGATCTGAGGGTTGGATTTGTCTTGTAGATTTAGATTTTTATCTTATCTAAACCCATATGTCTTCACAGTAACATTCCAGAAAATCACTTTTAAGTCCAACTTTATGCAGTTCAAAATGAAATGATTTAAATAATTAGCATTGCTTTTTTTTTTTTTTTTCGTAAAAGAGTAGCTGGGGTTCCTAGGGTATAATAGATTTATTAATTATTAGCATATGAATGTTCTTGCACTAACATTGTAGGTTGTTGGGGTTTTTTTGTAAAAGGAGGATCACAAGCTCAGAGTAATTTTGAAGAGTCATTGGAGCAGAAAGCAGTTATTAGCTTTATGTCCTATGAAAATTTAAGATGGGAAATAGCTGCCTTAATGTTTTCTTTTGTCAAAGAAATATTGGAAAAAATATGACACTCTAGGCAGAAGATTGTGTATGATTGATGACAATTTTACATTTAAAAACCATTGTGTGAATTTGAATGGCATTTAATGTTATTTAGTTGTTAAATAGCAAGAGAGGCAGTTTATATAACTGCTCTGAATAGCGGATTCACAAGATGCTCTGGAAACTTCAGAATGGGTCCCAGCTTTGCAAAACAGTAAGTGCTGTACAGTTACAATGAATATAATAAAACTCTGTGCTCCCAACTTTTCTTTTGAGAGAATATTGTTTTCCCAAGGAAAGCAAATATGAGCATGAAAGGTGAAATTTATCCTGGGATTTCTTCCACACTGCGAAGGTCACTATTGCACAGTCTCTAATCACTTGCCTGCAGAAATTAGGAAAATTTCTATTTAGGAAAATCCTTAACCAACTCTTCAGGTAGGGCTTGCCTTGTCTGTCTTTGCGTATAGTATCTGTAAAGCCAAATGAAGGTGTGATTGCAGCCCAGGTAAATGATTATTATATGACTGTAATGCTTTGATGAGCTGGCTTAAGGGTGTATGTAAGTTTGATGAGTTCTGCTACTACTGTCTTTTGCCCAAGTAGTTTCTTCACAGACAACCACAGTGTTTGCAGCAGGCAGCCCATCCAGTCATGCCTGGTAACATACTTGAATTTCTAGCCTCCCCTGTGACATCAAATTTTTCTCTGGCTGAGTCTAAGTCTGTGTTGCTGGCATGTCACTCAGCCAGTAACTTTTATTTTGAAATATGTTTTACCTATGGTTGACCACGTGGTCAGAAACATTATGTTTGTGTGGTGGCTTGGCTGAGAGGATAGAAACAGCACTGAGGAAGCCGGACTGATTGCAGATGGCTGGGCTGTTACCTGCACTTCCCAGAACTTTGTCAACAGGTCTCCTAAGAAAAAGCCATCCTTTTTTACCAAGCATTGATGCTTCTCTGTCATTACCCAATACATTATTTCTCAAATAATGTATCACTGGGAAGAAGAGCTGTCTGTGATTATATACCCTCATTTTATTACATAGATGTGTGTAATATTTGCATGTGTTTAACTGCATATTCAGTAGCTGTAGTCTCAAAATCAGTTTTCTTACGTCATCTGAGAAAGTTTACTCCACACTACCTTTCACAGAAAAAAAAAGATGCCTGCAGAAGTTTACTTGCACAGTTAAAGAGATGTTTTTAATGATTCTTTAAAAACTGGATGTTTTAGTCTTATTTTGGCAGATGCTGCTAAAAAACTATGAGGTTATAACAGTGAGACAGTCAGCCTTGAGAACATCTTGATGAATTAAACATGCTGCAGCTGTGGTTTGCTTTAGATGTCTGCAGTAATGACTGGATTAAAGCTAAAGTAAACATAAAGATCCAGAGTTTATAACATTGATTTCCAGTGTGATCAGTTGTTCACACGATCATTACTACAATTAGACACTGAGTCATTGTAAACAGATGCGAATACTTTCATTTATGTTCCAATTCTTCTTGCTCTCTCTCAGGAAAGTGGAAATTGCATATGTGATTTGGGGGATTTGTTCTTTTTGCACCTGGTCTATTTTTAAAAATTAAGAATTAAAATAATTACTTTTCTTACCTCTTGGTAAATTAAAAAATGATTATGCGTTTTCTTCCGAAGTGTACTTTTCCCCAGTGTTTTCTTAGCAGTTTAAATCTTACATATAGCATATGGTAGTTTATTTTTACAAAGTCTGCATATAATTCCTGTATATATTTAGTGAAATAAAATGCCTTTGTAATAGCAAGCTGTACATCTAACACAAAGATAAATGTACCTAATTGTGTTTGCCTTTGCTCGGTGTGTTTTCTGAACAGTTTAGCGAAACCTTTATTGCTAATGAAAAGAGAGAGCTCTCAAAATGCATAAATAGGTGCAGAATAAAAATATTTTCACTATACTTTTAAAAAATTTTCATTTCTAGGGCAGTATGGAGCCAAGCATTTTCAAGTGTTTTAATTAAATTATTCAATCAGTATGATTGGGTAAGTTATTGAATGTGGGGCAGGTAACATAGTCCCAGATTTTCTGTTAAAAGAAAAAAGAAAAATCAGTTGAGAAGAAGGCAGGTAGAGAGAAAGCTGGAAAAGGAAAGAGCCAGGAATCAGAGAGGAAAATGGGGTGTGAAGTGGGAGTGAGAATGGGAAGTCTGTGATCGATGTACAGATTTGATAAGGAAGTGCAGAGTGGCTGGACAAAGTGATGGGGAACGGAAAGGGTATATTTGGTTAGCAGCCGCATTGTGGAAAAGGATCTGGGCTGGTTGAAGAGACTTAGCTGAAAAGGGGCACAGAAAAAGAGTGGCTGGGGAAAGATATGAGTGGAATTTTGATGGACTAAAAAATAAACTAAATTAATCAGGCTAATTCTCTAAGCTGGCAACAAGAAATAGGTAAATTTTCAATTGCCCCAAATAACTGAGTAAACTATGTTTTTCTCACTTTACTCTGGAAACACCATGAGTGGAGCCTGCAGTTACATTAGAAAGTTGAGGGGAGAGATCAAGACTACAACTTAATATAGGGAAGTAGGGAAGAGAGGGAGGTAGAACAGAGACAGATGGCAAAAGCTCCACTTGCTAAGAACGATCGATCACACATTGGCCTGCAACCCAAGATTGTCATCAGTGCTGTCAGCAAATATTTGTTAGCCCTGTGGCACAGTATATTTCCTGCCTAGTGAATGAAGCCGAAATATGTTACAGAAATTGAAGGAAGCAGTATTTCTCTAAAGAAGAAGTCGTCTCTGTGCAGATACATAGGAAAACTGAATTTAGGTTAAAATACAATCAACCACATCCTGGCATTTCTTAAATTGCAGGTCTTTGATTTTGCAGTCTCAATAATCTTCTTTTGAAGGAATTTGTTTATAATAATCTTCTATGAATTATACTGAACTATGTTTCATAAAATCCAAGATTGTGCATTTTTCTTGTTTCATTCATTCATGTGAAGCTTTATAAAGAAAAATACAATAAGCAAACTTAACAGTATTTGACAAGCTGCTGCAATTAACATAGACTTAAATCAGAAATATAGTTAAAGTGGAGAAGGAAGTAATCCCTGTTAATACTATTTTTAAGGACTTTGTGATAGGACACAGACTGTAAGAGCACTACAGGGGCCAATAAGTTTTTGTTCTCTTTTAGTTTACAACAATGTGCTATTTAACGTGTTAAAATTTTTGCCTGGGTTGTCAGATAGGAAGTTTCAAGTTCCTCTTCACTTTGCATGCCCAAAGCTGAAAACATATTCTTGCAGTCTGCATGGTAATGTATTATACCTCTTATTTATTGTGGAATGTTTTTAATTATTAAAATTGTAATGGAAGATTGGATGCATAACTATGTAGTGTTTTGCAACAAAGTAACCACACATCTGTTATTTTAAACAGAGAATAGTTCCATTTTCTGCACAGCATGGTCATGTCTACAAACTAAATTTTAGCAAATAAAGTGCTTGTTCAGTTAAGACAACAGATAATATTAATGTGTTCTAATATTTTATTTTTCAAAGTGTCAGCTCTTCAGCAGTGGTTGAAACTTATTGAAATGTACTCAGTTCCTTTGAACAGTACAGGCAGTAAATGTTGAAAAATAGCTGGCTAGACAGGTAGAAAAATAAACTCGATCTTTCTGAAGATCTTTCTCTTTCATCAAAGCTATTTGGAGTAAGTTCTTCGCATGTAGAAAGCCTGAAGACATTCTGTTACTCCATGTTATGAAACAGTTAATTGAGAATATACTAACCATTAGCCTGATTATTCTTTTTTACTCAATGAATCTACGTTTTATTGTTCAGAAATTTGATATAAACAAATCTTTAACTAGAGTTAGAGAATAGTTGTAACAGAAATATTCAAGTGTAGTATTTCTGATTAAAAGCACAGGATGTGTCCAGTGGTAAAATGAAATGAGAATTTATGATTCTGGCTTCTATTGCCTTCAAACACTATTCATGCCCAGAATTATTAGAATAAATTCCACTGCAGTATTTTGCATCAATACCATTACACATCATTTTGCCTGAGGGTATTGAGTCAATTGGTAATGCTTGTAATACTGCTTTTTCAATCATGGTTTATTATAATGTCATTTCAAAGAGTAATTTTTTTTCTCTCTGATTTATTTGTCATCTTATTTGTAGCTGGATTAGGAACAGATTAGTTTTTATTTTAAAGCAGGCAGGGTGATATGAATATTACTAGAGAAAATACCAGTTAAATTACTGGTTAACTGGTTAAAATACCAGTTAAATACCAGAAAATTACATTTGGAGATAATATGATGTCAGAGGTACTTCAGGTTATTTCCTACTGAAAACTGTTATGATACCATGAAAGGGAAAATGCAGTGTCTACACAGTGCTGTGGAATGTTATTGAACTTGATAAATACTTCACATTTCTAGCACAATTCAGCATTTACATTCTATAATTATCATGAAATTGTTTGTATTTTTGATAGTCTCATTCATAAACATAGCATAAATATTTAGCAAAATGTCTAATTACCAGCAAAGCAAAAATCACCAACACTCAGTCTTAAAACAAAACCCCTCCAAACAAAAACAAGCAAGAAAAGGTAGGGAAAAACAAGGAAGGAAAACCACCTGAAATTTGTTAGTTGTATTGCTTAGGAAAATACTGGAAGATAGATGCTCAGTTATTATAGCAATCCACAAAATGTAAAAAGTATGTGTTGACCATAATGAAGAGAAATACTACTGAGAGTAAAACATACTAATGAGTGATTACTACAAAATTCCTTAGGACTTGGTTCTGTCATGTGTTTTTATCAAACGGTGTCTTATTCTGAGAATGTTGTCTCACTGACTAGTGATGGAATAAGATGCTGTCCCTCTGAGGCTGTCCAGCAGTATGAGTATCAGGACCATGGAGCAACTTCCTTTTTTTTTTTTTCCCCCAGAACTTTTTCAGAAGTTTCATGTTACTTTCTGACAGCATTCATAGTACACAAGATAGTAATTGAATACAATTTTTTGAAACCTCTTATATAATGACAGGATTATATGTATTTTTATCTTTTACTGCTTTACTTAGATTTGTTTTTTAACTTCACTTCCTCTATTCCCTCCCCTCCCTCTCCATAAAATAATTTAGCTCACTGTGAAAGTTACTGATTACAGTGATTCTTGTCAGTGCTTTTTCTGCCCTAATGAGTTAGACAATGATTTCAGAGAAGTAGCCATCATTTTATGGATTGATGTTACATGGTATTCCCATACTTTCATTGTAGATTGAAGGCACTGTACCACATATTGCTGAGTGTACTGCAGGAATTTATGGATCTTCTGTAACACTTTCTATATAGTTGCTTTACACAATTCTGGATCTGTAACTGGTATAAAATTGCAAAGCTATTTGCTACACTGAAGCTCTGAGCAGATTTATGTTTTCCACCAAAGATGTGCAACATTATTTCTTGTAAAGTTAACAGTAGCATAGAAAGGGAAAAGAAAATAACTGGTTTCCTGAACAGCATTTGCAAATCATGCTTTCATCTTGGTCATTACAAGTCAGTCAAGACAGAGTGGAGGTGCTTGCGATGCTGAAGGTAGGCTGCATGGCAGAACACGGCAGACTTGAATGGTAGATGGAAATTCTGGTGCAGGGGTTGCACCCTTTTATTGATGGCCATAAATACATGCATTGAGGTGCACATCTGGCTGTTGAAAGAAAATACAATCATAGACCCTGTGGGTAAACATTGGTATCACCAAATTCTGCTGTGGAAGTCAATAATTTTTAAGTTTTGATGGCAGCACTGGGTAGCTGTTAGTTATTGTAGTAAAAAACTCTATATAGTACCACATGTATTCCTTTTTGACATATAAAATAAAATCAAATCACAGCCTTCTGTCTTGGTTAGAGTGATGCTCTGTGACTCAAATTGTATGTGGAAAGGGGTAGAAAATAGCATGCAGCTACATACTCAGGGAAGATTTTAAATAAATATGCTTGAGAGGGGCTAGCTTTTGTTTACATCTTTTGCATTATTATAAATAATACTCATCAAGTAATGTTGCTTGTCTCTAAGTTAGTAAATTCAAATACAGACACAAGCATGTGGTAATAAACACAGCAAAATGTTTATTTGCTTTGAAATCTGTTCCTGTTTACTGCTGTAGAGAGTATTCATGCATTTTCTCGTGGGTTTTTCCAAACCTTGTGACTTAAACCTTTCAGAGCTATTACCTGGCCTGGTTAATGCACAAGCTCTGTCTACGAGAAATCACTCCAGAAAGTGATTGTGTTTGATAACAGAGAAGGTGGGAATATCATTTTGCAAGTAAACAAATTTTGAACAGGAAATGATTGATACACTTTAAGCTTGCAGCATCCTTCCTCGTGCTCCTTTGCAGCTGCCGTTTATCCTGAGTGACCTTGCAGGCACTACCCACACCTTCCTCTCAGAAACGCACTTTCTCAGAGGTTCAATAAAATAAAACAGAAACAGGTTTATATGTTTTTTTTTTTTATTTAATCTGCTGCAGGGCTTTATTAAGGCCCTAAGAAGTTTATCTAGACTACTGCTTTTCCCCCACCTTCTCTTTCCATAACTTTCTACTCCAGGCACCCTTTCATTCTTGCTTTTTGGCTGGATGCTGGTTGGAGTAAATTTATGTGGTTCTGTAAATTTTGGTTGGTGTAAAATATGCTGAGTAATTTTATTAGAGATTTTAGTCTGAGTTAACATCTACCTGAAGAAACAATTCAGAAATGTCTGAACTAAAATTCCACTGAAAATTTGTTCTCACTATTTTCTTCAGTTTTACCTCCCTCACTTGTTTTGTGTGTTGCACAGATTCTTTGTATGAAAATCCCGAACTGCAGAAGCTTATCAGCATGTTCAGTATTGTAACAAGCGTTAGCACAAGAGGCGCCATTAGGACATCATGTCAAGTCAATCATTCAGTAACACTGGCTTTTATCCTGGTTTTTTTTTTCCTTTTGCTAGTCTGTTACTGACATCCTCCCTTTTGTCCTTCTCTCTTCTTTATTTTTAGAAAATTTTATTAACTTCTCCATACCTATGATTCCAGGATAAACCTAATTGAAGTTGATGGGGAGCAAGAATATAATCAGCTCTAAGTGTTTATTTTGGAACTTGAAATAACTTAATTGTCAATAAATAAAGCATCCAACTAGTTGTGCCGTGGAGTGAGTTTGGATAATTTTTCATCAATTAGTCTGTATAATCGGATTACCTCTCTTCCGAGTGACCTTTCTGAGAGATGACATAAGTGCATAGCTGAAACAGAACATATGTTCTCCCTGTCTGTCTTGTCTTCTCTTGGGCTTTCCTGACTCAGTTTCTTTGACAGTGGTCCTCGTAGTTGTCACATCCAAGAATTCCTAGACATCTGCATTCAGCTCATTCAGCAGTTCACCTTGGAACTTGACTTTTTGTTTGAAAAATATACTTTCCTTGCCAGAGGTTGACTTTTCTGTGAACTCAGTGTTTTCAGGTTTTCTTTTGCTTGTGAGCGAATGGAGGTATTCAGGCTAGTGAGGCAGAATGTGCTTCCTAGGTGAAAAGCAGCAGTGAACTTGCATGATTTCATAAGGCTTGGTTGCTAAGGTTCGCCAGAAATCCATGGAGCTCACTGTAGTCTAATGAAAAAGCCGGTAACATGGAACTGTCTTTAGTTTTGCACTGAGAACTTACTTTTCTCTTCTTACTGAATTTGTGTACTGTCAGTCACAGGAACTAACATTTAACTCTCAAATATAGGAAGCAACTGAAATTATATTTGTATAAAACATTAGGTGTGTGCCTAAGGACTTTTAACTTCCAATTAACAAAACTCATGCAGCAGAATTGAATTATTAAATCATATGAACGTCTTCATATAAAATTGAGCCAGAAAGATGCATGCTTTTCTAATATAATAATTTTTTTTTGAAAAATTTTAACAGCTAACAACATGTTGTTTGCTTTCTGACCTCTTTGTTCCTTCTTTTTTTCTTACCTTTCAGGCAGATTTCATTTCTGTTTTTAAAGAATTTTTTACTGCAAGCCCCAAAAGTATTTTCCTTGCAATTCTGATAGTTAAATAAATGAAAATATTATTACTAGTTCAAGCTTTTGAATGTCTATTTCTTTTCTCCTCAGACTTTTTTTTTTGGGTTAGAAGAAGCTGCTTGAGGCTATTGTCACATATTACATTTAATAATCATATATCAAGAAACAGTTTTATGTACTGCTGCTACCTTTTTAGAAAAATTTCACCAATGGTTGTTTTAGCATTTACAGAAATTTTCCCATAAAAGTGACAGTTATTTGCATCTATTCCAACTTGTTTCTTTTATTTCTAATTACTGTTATTTCTAGCACTTTCACAGGTGATAAATAATTTAATGCTATACCCATTTATTGTCAGAATCTTGCTCTGAACTCAATGAAATATGAACATCGAGTAGAGAAGATAGCTGCAGTCAATCTAAGAATTGCAGGAAATGTTACCGAAAAAAGACTTCAATGTATTGTTTTGTGGACACATGATTGTGCAGACATTTTTGATGCAATGATCAGACTCCCTTGTTAGCTGAATATCTTCCTCGCATATGCAGGAGTTTAGGTCAATATAATCTGAAAATCATAGATCATAAAATAATGAAATACACACCAACATTGTAAAGTACACATTATAAAAGGCTAGTTTATTGAAAGTAGCATCTTTCTTAAAGTTTCTGCAGTACTGGTGCAACCTGTGTCCAGTGCTGATGCATCAACACTTATTCTAGCAAAAATGGCCCAGTGGCAAAGAACAGACAGAGTAATGCTCAGGTTGGGTAAAAATACGTGAATATTCCCCACTGCTAATCATGTGGAAAGTATTTGCTATTTAATAGTTTACTTATGTTTCTGCCTTCACAATTCTTTCTGTAAGCTCATTTTATTCATTTAATTAACAGCTATTTATACTTTTTTACAGGGTACAAATGTTATTTGAGCAAGAGATCAGAGAGGAAGGGAGTGTGAGCAGTTTAATAGCTTTGCACTTTTAGTGTAATAAGCTGTTTTACCATATTGTGCAAATTGTAGGTTTTTTGTATTACGATGCACTGTCACTGAATGCAGTGGCCTTTGATATCCAGAGAAGTGCTTTCAAATGTTGGAAGCAATGGAATAGCATAATCTCTGCATTAGTCCCAAGTATCTTTAATTAAAATCATTCATTGACTTTGCATAAGTGAGAACATGTGAAGATCTCACTAAAGTGACAAAAACATGTGTAAGATAAATTTAAGGTGCATTGTGGTATCTTTTATTAAGCAAGTCCTGTTGCTACCATCATTCATCTACAATTGACTTTACCCACAAAACTTATTTTTAGAACGGACTCTGTCCAAACACAATGAACAGTTAAGTTCCAGGTTTGCAAATGACAGTCTGTCCTCCTCTTTTTTGTTGTTCATTTATCATTGTCATTCTTACTGCCATTGTAATAATTCCAGACAAATAAAGTAATGGGACTTTAGTCTGCTTGATATTTAACATTCAGTATACTGCAAATACTACAACATTTGATGTGATCGTGTTTCAATTATATCTCCATTTTAATAATTCTTAAAAGGAAGGCAAATATTAAGGTAAACTGATGTGAATAGATGTCACATGTGAAACACTAATATAAAAACTAGTGAGAGAAGACCAAAATTAAATGAGAAAATGCCTAACTACCCTATGTAAGAGTTTGCCAATTTAAAGCATGCAACATCATCAGGAGACAAAGAGAAGGTTAGAATAAATGTGTATGTTAATGACATTCCCAGATACTGGTCTAGAAGCAAAGTTGTATCAAACAGTTTTGTAATTTGTTAACAAGATACTGTTGGCAATATTCTGTGTTATCCGCTCCCCCCCGCCCCTCCTTCACTTTATTTGATGAAACAGTATGTCAGAAGGAGTCCAAGACAGACCTTAATGATTATGGCCCTTCAGGGTCTTTTGCAAAAGGAGGAAGGGTGCTGCCTACAAAATGACATAGTTTTCCAAAGAATAATGAAATCCACTGAAGTGTGACTGCATTCTTTCTGAATTTCAGCTGTAGAGCAAATATAAGTCAGCACTCTGAAAAGAGTAGAAAAAATGGGAAATTCTTTGGTCTTTGAAAGGGCATAATTTTAGTATGACTTGTTCAAGAATAAATGCTCTAATAATGTATAAAGTAGAGTTGGGCCAATAATAATCTGGGAAACATCACAGTTAATTCCAGTTTTTCAGCTAATATGAAGCATAATAAGGGTTTAAAGAAATAAATGAATCAAGTTTCCACCACGTGTCTCATCTTCAGAACAGTGAGTTGCATGTTCTATGTTGTATGTTGCTTTCCAACAGATTCTGCTCGTTCAGAAGTGTTAAATCCCATTTCATCAATGATACTGTCTATGTGATTCTGCTGGCTTTTATTTTGAGTTACTTGTATTTAAACTAACTTCCCAAGTTCATCTTGAGATGGGTAAAATAGCAATGGAATGCCACGGTGACAGGCAGAGAGAGTTATTTATAGTATTACTCAATTATAATAGATTACTCAATTTAGTATTTTGTAACACAATATTATTACCAAGCTATTTGGTAATAAACAGTAGGATATGGGCTTACTTTGAATCTGATTAAATGTGTGCCTTTCAAGAGGGCTGAGTTAATATTGATAGCATGAGTAGACTTGCTCTCTATCACAAAGTTGGCAAAGCAGTTGCAGGCAGAGCAACAACTTCTATGTCTCTTGAGTGGGCAACCTCAGCAAAGTATTATTTTGTTCAAATCAGTGTCAGGAGGTGCATTCAACTTTTTCTGAATATTTAAATGACATATATACGAAATCAGTAAAATCTGTATTTGCCCCTGAAAAGAATCATGCGCTGTTGGCCAATGCTGATTTGTATAAATAAGACTAGAATTCTGTTTTATTGAGTAATGGTTTTGTTTTGCTGGCTTGATCGTATTAAAATGTGAGAAGGAAACCAACCGACAATAGTAGTATAACATCTGTTTGAACTTTGGCAGTGTTATTTAGGATATCATTAAGCAGTGCTAGGTCTGTGCCTTCACTCTCTGCTTTTCTTTCATCAAAAGCATTATTGATCATTAATGCCAAAATAAAAAACAAGAGGTAGCAGTTCACATAAGAAAACATTTGGATGGCAGCTGTTCTATGTTAGGTGTAGTTAATGGTCATGTTTGCAACCACAAATGTAATATTTACATCCGTTGAAATAACAGAATTGATTAAATGGAGTAAGAACAGTGATAGCAGCTGCTCCAGAGCATTGTTTTTTCCAAGTTTATTGATGTTGATTGGGCATGTCTTGAATCTGCTGAATATTAGTAAGAAGCTGAAAAAAAAATCACAACTAGGCAAGGAGTTCATAACTTCTCTTGAGCAAAAAAAAAAAAAAAAAGAAAAAAGGAAGAACAGCAGTGAATGCAATAATCAAATTTGCATCACTGTATAAGCTCTGCATAGATTGACAAAGAAGCAAAATCATAGGTTATGATGAACATTAATAACGCTTACATTGCTAAAGCAGTTGGCAGGTATCAGCTAGAGATTAATTTAGAAACATGGCTTGTAGCTACTGAGAGTGGTATTCAGCATCAGATACTTTGTATTAGAGATTTTCCCTGTCAAGCAAACGAAATGAGTTTTGCTTGCAAAGAAACATAAAGTGACAGAACAAAAGAAATAGGATGCAATTTGGGGTCCCAGAGATATGAAGAGCTTCTCTTAAATAGTATCTGTAACATCTGTCTACAAGTGTAAGATCTCTTTTCTTGTTTTACTTTTTTGCAGTAATGTACGTGTATGGATTGCCCTATTTTGTTCTTAATAATAGTAAGAGAAAAATCAAAACAAAACAAAAGCCCTAAAATCCTGTTCTCCCAGGACATGCTCTAGGAAAGCAATATCCCCAGTATTGTTACCTGATGGGCAGTTTTCACTCTCCTCTCTGCTTTTCTTTTATTCTGTTCAGTGTCTTGTTTTCTACCATTTTTCTAGTCCTGTCTATGTGAAAAAGGATAATTTTTGCCTGACCAGTGTTTTTCATAGGTTCCTTTTATTCCAGAATCTGACATTTGAACTTCCTAGGAAAAAAAAAGAATGTTATCCATCTATATTTTATAAGCAATCTTTGCTATTGCAGACACAACTTTGAACTGTCAGTTCATTACAGATATGTGATTGTTTTCAGCTTGTCGTGCTCCAGCAATACTCTGTAGTAGTCTGGGGCACTGTCCCAGAGTCTAAATATCCATATACTGACAACTTCATGGTGGAGGAGAAAATATCTTAGAAAAGAGACTGGTTTTACACTAGAGGTGTCAAAGCAAAAAGGCATACTATATTTGTCCTGATTTGATTTTTAAAAAATGACAATAAAATCCCTGAAGGAATGGGCAAAAATTATTCCATCAAATTTCTGATATGATGCATTTGAATATGAAAATGATTGCATATAAATGGAATTCATTATGGAAAAGTGAAAACAACTTAATATACCTTGTTAAGTAATTTTACTGTGCACTTTAGTAACAAATCTCTGATCCATATCACTGCCTGGAATTAATGCCTTTATAGTAGAGTTTAATACAATGTCCACTGACCTCAGTGGGAAAGACTTCAGTGGGTTTGGTTTGCATCTGTTGTAAAGTGCAATTGATACACTGCCATTCTGTAAATGCAAATCTGAGGAATATAAATGCCAAAAAAGTTAATATGATAAGCAAGTAGCTTCTGAGCATGGCAAGGCAATATTTGTGAAGGTTGCACTGTCCATATTGATATCGGATAGTAAAGAAACAGATACAATTTTAAAAGTTACTTTCTGATTTTTATTAATTACACAGAATACTTACATAATTTTATGTTGCCATAATTACCATTGACTCTAATTATTTGCCTGATTAAAGATGAACTGTCTCCAAATAAAATAGTGAAAATGTTTCATATTACTTCACTGTATAGCAATAATTTGCTAAGAAAGATAAATGACTTAGTAACTCTGGATATATTCAAGAGGATATCAGCCAGAACTGCTCTTAAATACCTACTTTGCTGTTTGGGAACTCTGGGAGAGCAGAATCGGAACCTTGTTTTCTGTCCTCCCAAGCTCAGGGGAACACTGATGGCCTCTGGCTCTATTCACTCAGGAGCTTCTAACCTCTACCATTCAATTCAGTCTTCATAACCTATCCAGCACAGTTAAACTGGCTTTCATTCTACTTTGTAGCATTGAAAAATAGCTGTTAGTAAAGCTGCCAGCTTGACTACTCTGGCTGTTGGAGCTGAACAGTGTCAGTGAAAGATGGGCCTTTTCTGTGGAGCTGGACTTAGGTTTCTGATTTAGTTGAATCTCTGATAAAGCTTGAGTCCAGCTGACAATTAGTGTTACATTTCACTTTAGAGGTTCAGTTATTCATTATGCCTTGGCAAAACTGTGGCTCCTAACAGGACTGAGATATGGATCAGGCACTGGAAAGAACGGGACTGATGGAGCATAACAATAAACCAATGGGTACCAACTCATGAAGTGAATTTTACTGATGATGCCTATGTATATTTCAGGGGCAGCATGAGGCTGCCCTGTGCTCAGCAGTTTTGCTTAGTCACTGATGCAGCAGCTTAGACAGTGTTACGTAGCGTTCACATGCTCTGGTGCCATAGAGCTTGGCCAAGCTGCATCCCCAAGTCTTTCCTGTGAGTGTTGATCATCTTCTCTGGTGACTGATGAGTCACAGAGGGGTTGAAAGGAGAAAGACTGAAGTGCCAGTAACCAAAAGCAGGATCTACTACTTCTTCCAGTAATCTACTTGCTGCTTTCTGAGTCCCTTATGTGATCTCAATGGGAGTAAGAGATAGGGAAGCACCATCCACATCAGTGAGTGAAGGAGAGCAAGAACAAGAGAACACAGAGGAAAAAGAAGGAAAAGTTGTGAATCTCTGGTGGGAGAAGTTGTTCCACCATACCATGAGTCTGCTGTGATCTAGTTATTGACTCCTGACCCATTCCCATGGGATACTCTGGACAGCATAGCCCTCCTGGAGGCAGCACTTCACAGCTGAGAAAACACAGGTGCTGGCACAAATGTGTCTAAGCTTTATGGTAGTCGGAGATTTTCCCAGCTAAGTGGAATTAATCAGTGGGTAGTTCTCTAGACAGCTTCTCCTCTTTCATGGTAGAAAGTAGATCTAGATGATTATGAAACCTTAACTCTGAAGTTTCGATGACAGTGGAGTTTGAGATCGTTCAGAGATGAACACTGACTGAGACTTAACTTCAAATAATTGAGGAATTACTGAAACATTAAGTATTCTTTTTCAATAGAAGTTGGTTCTTTCTTGCTTCCAAATTCCTCTAAACGGTGATGCTTCGCAGTTTTAATATTAATCTACTTTAGCAGCTTTTAAAATACATATAGTACTTTAGTGATTAAAGGAATGCATAAAGCTATATGCTTTACTATATTGGTTGTCTTAGGGGAGGTAGGGCTTGTGGGTGGTTCCTGTGCAAGAATAGTATCCTGTGTTATCAGAAATGCAGATATGAAAAAACAAAAGTGATTTTTACTGTAAAACATTTATTAGGAGTGTGTCTGTGTAAAAAAAAAAAAAAATTGCAGTTGTTGATCCATCATTTTCAGCTTGCTTTCTAGATGAATAATGTATCTTTTCAGATAAGCCTTCTGTAAGTATTAGAAATTTGTAAAGTGTTGTTTAATGCTTGGCTATAAATAATTAGTGTAACCACTGAATCAGCTTGAATGCATTTATAGAGAACGTTTAATATGTTAGTTTAAAAAACTGATTATTTTATTAAGAAAGTCAAGCTATTGACTCTCATTGAAGGGAAATGTAGGTTTTATATGAGTTCTAGTCCTAATACTTGTGCACAAAGTCTTGAAAAAGTAAATAAAAACAAAGAGTTGTAAACTAGTCATTAGAACTGAAAGCAGCAAGCAGCATTAGAATTATTTTTTAACTTGCTTTCACATTTCAAGGTCACCACACTGAAGAAGACAGTGTGTTATGTAGAGGATACAATGGGTAGAACTCTAAAAAATTGACTACTTCTAAACAGCAAAAAACATGAATTGAAATTTCCCTCTAACATCCTTATTGACTTCCTTTTTTTAAAAAAATTCTTTCACAGAGGATCTTTCTCAAAGCTGGAAGTGAGGAAGAAATCTTTGCACATCTTGGCTTGGATTATGTCGAACCATGGGAAAGGAATGCTTAAAACAATTTTCCAGTCTATATTCATCAGTTGACAGCACTGTTTCTTTCTGTGTATCTTGCAGTCTGATTTAGATATATATATATTTAATATATGTCTCTATGACAACTAAAAAAAATTAAAAATATATTCGTTAGAAGCCTTTATACATGCTGATGTTCCTAGAAAAGAAGAGTTTAAGTTCTTCTGAATCCTTTCCAGTCTTTTCTGGTTTAGTCTTTGAAGTTTCTACATGGGAGTGACAAAGTAGAGCTTGGTTTTGGAGGAAAACTTGAAAATGGTGAGATTTTTGACTGTGATAGGAATTCAACGTTCCTGTGAATAATACCTGCTTGTTACAATACTGTCAACTATGACAATACCTAAATAATACAAAATATTTTAGCTGAGTCCAAAAATTACTGAAATACATGCTTATCTTTAACTGAATTTCTTAAGTATTTTGCTGGGTCCCTATATAACATTGCTGCTGTGTATAAGGCTTAACGACCTAGGCAGTAATTGGTCTGGCAGTCTCAGCAAGTTAAGACTTCAGCTGTAAGATTTTTTCCAAGTGGGCCACCAGTCTACAAAAACAAGTTGAGAATACAGTGACACTTAAAAACATTTCACAGGAAAGTTTTGGAAAGTAAATGTGTAATACCTCAGTAGCAATCTTCATTTGTGGGGAAAAAAGTACTATAAATTTGGAGTACTGATTTGGACTAAAGAAGATTCAAGTGGTGAGGTGATGGTCCTCAATCAGGAATTTGAATTATAACCTGCATGAAAACAACAGCTTAAACTATCAGGCCCGTGTCTGCTCTAGGGTGAGAGCTTTTAATTGTCTGTGCTCAGTTTAGATAGCTGGAAATTTATTTGTTAGTAGATATATATGCATTGGAATGGAAGTTTACCTGAGCTGTTCAGCTGTT
This sequence comes from Chlamydotis macqueenii, assembly GCF_036417535.1. NCBI lineage: Eukaryota > Metazoa > Chordata > Aves > Otidiformes > Otididae > Chlamydotis > Chlamydotis macqueenii. The sequence goes on from NC_141562.1 coordinate 23,381,230, forward strand.
GGCTGCTCTAGAATGATATTCCCTCTTTTTGTTTAAAAATTAATCTTAGATATGAGAGACTTCCTGAAAAAAAAAAAGTAATCCTATGAGATATTTTAGTTTCAGAAAAATTCCAGGTAGTTTTTGTGACTGTAATGATTATGAAGACTTTGTAATACATTTATCCTTTAATGAACAAGGTCATTTAGTGCTTTTAGTACATGAAGTTACTTACTGATCATTCATTTGTCATTTGTAGAATAAAAGTGATTAAGAACACCGAGCCTGGTCAAATTTTCTTTCTTAGAAGTCTGAACTTTTTTCCCTGTTAAGGCTGGTTTCACATCTTGGCATGACAGGGGGAGAATGGCAGTGACAGGGTCACGCACAACAATTATTATTAACAATAATAGCTTCCCATATTCAAACAATGGCAATATTCCACAGGCAATGTAGACTTAGCATAAAATATGCCAAGGTTTAGAAATAGAGTACTTAACTACAGGATGAATGACTTAAAATGCAAGTGGCAAAGCTATTGCTTGTAACAGAAAATTGAATAGGAACTTCTGAGAAGCTGCTTCCCCAAATGATTATTTTGTTAGTACAGTAGACAGGATAGTATAAGTATTTAAGAAACCTTCCAATGTGCAGGTTGGACTCAGTGCTATAAAAATATATTGAAAATATCAGTTCACATTAAATTATATTTATTTGTTGACCAGATCTTTTAGAATACAGTTTATTCATCCCATTTTCTATCTTCTTTACTGTATTCATTAATAATACTCTCATTCAGTTTTATGTATTTATTCGCTAGGGTAAAATGTTACTGGATCAGGCCCAAAAGTGGTTGTGGGAAATGGAGCCTATTTCTGAACAAAGGATCAAGTTTTGCTACAAGGAGCTCATTCAGTAAGCACAACCATCTGGCTCACAGGTAGCGGGGAGATTTCCTAAGCTTTAGCAAGTAACCTGAAACAAAAGCTAAACAAGAATGGCTTTATCAGACTTACTGAAGGAAATGTATGCTATGCTATGAATCAATTCTATAATTTGTGATAATCCTAAGTTTATGGTACTTAAGTAAAATATAATTTTATGGTATTTAAATTTTGTAATTTAAACTTAATTTGATGCCATTAGTAGAAACGTAGGCAAGACTTTTTTTTACAGATATAGCTACATGACAATTGATACTAAGCAAAAGTAAGCTGATTTTGTTTACTTGTTTCATTTGATTGAGGAATGGACTTTTAAGAGGACTACATTGCAAACTATTCTAAAACCTCAGCCAGAGACACAGAAAAATATGATAACAGCATAGAGTTTTATTCTTGCCTGCCTGTGCCAATAAAACCATCCTTTTTAAGTGCAGTTTTGCTAACTGAGCTGACAATATAATACTGCTTTCTAAATTGCACTAACTAGAAAGCACTGGCGTTGCTTCCTGCTTTCCTGTGCTGAAGTATGAAGCACTTTATGTTTTGCATGAGGATGCTGACACTTAAGTAGCAATGACATTTTTCAATCCTAGTGGAAGAGAACAAAAGCTACAGTACCTTATCTAAATATACTTTCTACTTGGCCAATATTTATAAGAAATTATACATTCCAGTTGTGCTATTTATACATACCTCAAGCCACAGAAGAAATATGAAACGTTCTGATTTCCACATAAATAAATGTTTGAAATTCATAACTCCCATCTTGCCTGCCTATGCATCACTTATAATTATACCACCTGTGGGGGAGAAAATACTAAACACAAGTTCTGTCAGCTCCTTCAAGATTGGAAGAAGACAGCATATCACTTTATTCTTTTCTTGAACACTTTCTGAACATTTTTTAGAATATATTTTACAGCAAATGAAAAACAGGATTACTCGCTGGATCAAGTATTATAAAAAATTACAGAATTGTTAACTGAGGGATTAGGTTAAACAGAAGGTCAGATTAGATGACCAAGATGGTTTGACTATGAAGATAGCTTCTTTTAGGAACACCTCCACTGAAGAAGCTGGTACTCCAGTCACTATCAGAGCTGCTATATGTAGGATCATCCTTGATAGCACTAGCCAAACTCATTGTGTGTGCAATGGCAGAGCAGAAAAGCATAAACTCAGTTTTTAGTAAACAAACTCTGAATCGTAACATGATGCTTGTTGCATCAATTAAATCTAGTCCTACAATTCTGAACAACCTCAACCCTGTAATTTTTTCAGTTGTTCTTGATGGTGCTAGTCAATTGAAACTATATGTAGAAAAGATAGAAGGCATGCAGGAGAACTGGGATGGAACAGATTAAAGGAAAGAAAATCTTTATCAGCTGAGCATATCTGGACCCATGAGAGCATTGAAAACAGTGGTGGAACTGTTGGAGTCAATGGTAAGGATGCTTCTGAACTCATGAAGGACAGGTAAGGCCTGGGGTCTTGGAAAAGGGCAAACACTTGTAAAAAGAACAGATGGATGTTTATAATAGGAGGAAGGAAAGAGAGAAGTTCAGATCAGTACACTTAATATATCCTAAATTGCCAGAACGATTAATAGATTTTATTTTTAAAGCACCTAGAGGAAAATATAGTGCTAAGTTATTGGTAAGTTGTTTATCAGAAACAAATCATGTCAAACTAACTCACTTGTAAAGTCCCTGGAGGCTGATTTTTAAAATGTCTGTCCCTCCTCCCTGCTTCTATGCCAAAGCAATTTGGCAAGTAGTAAGAGGAGAAGGATCGTTGGTGTTATAAGCATCTACATACTAACTCTCTAAAAACTGATCAGTGACTCTGTCTCTGGGAAAAACAGGTAAAAGTTAAAAAGAAATCCACTCTATTTCTTTCATGGTTTGTGGTAATTTGTGATTTGTCAAATACCCCAGATAATGTTTTCCAGCAACAAACATGGTATAATATATGTTGTATAGGCAATATAATGTAGTCATTAATGTATAATGTAGTCATGTAATCAACCAAACAATTAAAAGTGCACAATCATACAAGTGCTTTCCTACAAATCTCTTAAGACAAAAGCAATGAGATATATTTAGATTGATTGTAGTTAAAGTAACCAGTGAATCTAGGTGGTATAATATACTAAAGGAAGAGCTTATTGTATCTACACAACTTTGTAAATTTGAAAATCTAGGCAACGTAAATGTTGATAGAGCTAGCATTACAAACTTGAAGCCACACAGACTTCCTGGAAATTACCAGAAATCTGAGAACTGCTGCTTTTTTACATAAATAACTCCAGAACTTTAAACAAAAAACAAACCCAAAGATCTGCATACCTTTTAATCCCCCAATGAAACATGTTTTCTATAGCTTATGGCCGGAATTTTTTTTATTTCTCAGGTAAGGCCATCCTATGCCTTAGTATGAAAAGTATTCTTCCACTTGTTGAACAACTATTTCTTTCTGTGATACAGTTACCTTCAGCAACTGCAGTTAAAATAATCAAGTACTGGGTCTAAAAGGTTAATTGAAGAAGTCACATAAACAAATGAAGACAGGGAGCTCTGAAAGCCTTCCATAGAGGCTAAACTTCTGCTGGCATGGCTGTCAATCTAGCTAGGAGACAATGCTGCTAGCTTTGCCTGTAAGGGCCCAACAGGGGCCATATCTGTGAAAATGTCATGTGTATAGCTGTAGGTGAGCCAGAGCTCCAGAGCTTTCCACTTCTAAATTTAGCTAATCAGCTGATCTCTGTCTGTATACCTGCCAAGCCTCCTTTTTTTTCCTTCAGTGTTTCAGCAATCCTCGCCCCTGCTATGTAGATACACTAAGTGCCTTTTACTTTAATCAGAATGCATCAGATGTAACTTGTTTTAGCTGGTGATGCTTTTTAGGAAAAAAAAGAGCAGTTCACAGTAATGGTTAGTATTCCCCCGTTAGGATCTAATTTACTTTGGATGAATTGTCTTGTGCCTGTTTATAGCTTTTTTTCCTATGATTTGTAATATTATACATTAGGTCTGTCAAATTCTAACTCTGGATTTGGTCTATTTATTTTTAACTAAAAATTGCAATCTTTGAAAGTGAAGTGTCTTCAGGCGTCCTATATCTCTGCCATAATTCTACTATGAATGTGTGGCCTCACCTCTTGCTCAGGTGTCTATAAACTGGGTTGCTCTAGGAGTGCCTGCTCTTGATACTTAGATTCCCAGATCTGTTTACATGGATCATTCATTCCACATTTCCATTTCACTCTGCCTTTTCAGCTCCTCTTTCCTATATTTGACATTACAGTGATTTGTAGCTAGAACATGATTCTGTGGTGGCCAAATAAATGCCAGCCTAAGCATCAAACATTAAAAATACAAACGTCACAAACTATTCATCAGCTTCTATTTGTCCCTTATCTTCTCTCTGGTCTTTGCTTCTTTCAGTTTGCGTATTTATTTGCTTGTTTGAAGGTTGTGTGGAGTACAGTGAAAATGTACATTGTGCCACCCTGGTCTAAGGTGCTCTGCTAAAGCCAAATGTTCTCTGTTCTGGTATCACCTCGCACAATGTCAAATCACAACTAGGAAAGGCATTCCTCCATGGATGCTGTTCAAACCCCTTCAGAATACTTAATTTTAAAACATATTTAATGACTTCTTCAATAAATGTGTATTATAGGCAACCCATAAAATCTAACACTATTTTTTTTCACCTAATACCTCCAAATAAATAATATTCTCAAATACTACTGGTAATATAGACAATTCATACAAGTTGCATTGTGGGATGTACTGAACTACATAGCCCAGAATCCCAAGTGCCTTGGGTAAACTTTACCTTACTTGATTGATCAGGATCCATCATACCTGCAGCTGGTGACTGACTATGGGGAGAGGGGTCATCTGTTGGGTAAGTATGAAGGCTTCCAGTTTGATGTGTTTCAGTAAGTAAACATACTTGTTTGAAAAAAAAGCAGCCCTTTTTTTTTTTGTTGCAGGCACTTGATTCTAGTTCCTTTGTGACTGTGCTGCAAAAAATACTACTACATGGTACATTGTCTTTCGTGTTGCATTCTTTCCAAAACCAACATGATAATTCAAAGGAATTTTTGGAAACTATGAAGCTTTCCAGTTCCTTTGCCATCATTTTTGAAATTATAAGGGAAAAAAAAATATGAAACCAACTAAAAAGCATTTCAATTAAATAAGGAAAGCCTTTCTAGTAGGAGAAGCATTATTTCATGTATTTGTTGCTAAATATACACACGCTCTATTCAAATTATTCTAAGTTTTCTGTCACCTTCAGTGTCTTTTTCTCTTCAGGAAGCTAGGCATTAAGATACAATAGAAAAATAGCATGAAAGATATCCCTTTCTCAAGACTAGGTGATTTCTCTGCTAGTGGAAGTGTAGATTATATTCCAGAAATTGGTGGTTGCAACATCAGAGGGAAAAAGAGCAAATAATAAAAACCTTATCCCAGCACTTAGAAGATAAAGTAGTAGTCTTTGTATATTTCTAATCACTAAAAGGAAATTATCTGGAATTGTCTTCGCAGCTGGGGAGAGAGGTTGAGGAGTTTATATAGCTTCAAAAACAGAGCTTGACAAGGTTATGTGACTAGGCAGGAATGTTTCTGCAGTTGGAAACATATTGCTGAAGACATGAGTCTGAAAGTGTTTAAGTTTTGGTAGCCTAGGTATGGGCTGAAAGACCATATGATCCTGTGGATTCTGTAGCTGTACTCTATGCATCCTGCACTTCAATATGCAATGGCTAGGAAATTTTGCTTTTGCACTCCTCTGAAATGCAAAAGACCAAAGAGACAATGTTAAGCAGGATATCTAGGTTCTACTGCTTCTGGTGATCCTGAAATCCTTCTGTTCTGGTTTAAGCTATATTATGGTATATGACTTGTTTTTCTATGTTTTAAACTAAACTGTTGTATCAGACATATAATTCAGTGCCTTTTGGCCTTTTGCATTACACTTCTAAGTGTGTTAAAGGCTGCTAGAAAGTATTTCTTGTGTTGGCAGTATGTGAGTGGGAAGTCGTTGTTCTGGAAACCCTTCCAGACTAGTTGCAGGGCTGTAGCTGTTGCAGGGCACTTGACAAATGATGGATGATATAATTTGAATCTTTCATGATACTAACACTAAAAAAGAATCCAAATACCACAAATATCATTATGTAACTGTTTGGACAAGACATCAGAATTACAGAGGGAATATGGATAGTTCTCTCCCATTCTGTCTCACCCCTTGCCCCAAGTTAGACCTGACTTCATGTCATGGTTCAACTCTATGTTCTTTACCTACTTCCCTGAAGAACCCAGAGGTTCCCTTTGACTGCATATGACCTATGACCAGAAAGTGGACTATTAAATATCTTTAAGCACATTTCTGTTGAATGCAAATAAATGGAGCCTAATGAACCATATATTTAAAAACGGATGCTGCAAGCCACTCTGGTACATGTGTGTATACAGGGAAAGATTTTCAAAAGCACCCAAGTGAGAAAGAAAGTGTAGAGGAGTGGGCCACTCTACTGTGAATTTTAGTGACAGATGGCTGCTAAGACAATCCGTGCTAGATGATAAATGACTATGCATTAAAGCCTACAAACCACAAATAAACACAAAAAATGCCTCCAAGAAACATTTGAACTGAAGTTCAATGATCGCACAAAATTAGTAGCAAATGAAGAATTACAAGCTGTTGAAAAAGAAGAAAGGCTGAACACAGAATAAAAATTCTTCTAATGTAAGGGAGGGATGGACAGGCATGAAGACTAATCAGAGTTGTCAGTGATGAACTTAATATTACAATTATCCAGTCCCTAAGAAATCAAAAGAAGAACCTCAATGGGATTTGGTAAATCCCCCTAGAAGCAAGTACTTCTCCTGCCAAATATCATGGGTACAGACTAAATCCTGCAAAAGCAAACTTTCATGTATAAGGTAGGACAAATTAGTGACAGACAAATGGGCAAGAATAATGGAAGTTAGTAATGATGAGCTATTATGAGTTATGAATTTTAAGATAAGGTTGTAATATTTGTAAAACAATAATGGAGGCCAACCTGAGAGCTGAAGTAAATTACAGTAAATTAACAGAATTCAAGAAAGATGACATAAAACCTCATAGTATGATAAACATCTATCTCAATGAGCTGGTTGTGACAAACCACTATTATGGGTAATTATTTTTTTACTAGTGGGAAAGGGGAATAGTCTCTTCAAAAGTATCCAGCTTCCAGAGTCTATAATCTCAGCAATTCCTTATAAGAGAAGCAAATAGCATTGACAGTTATTCTTATTGTAACAGGAGGGCTTAATTGGAGAGTGTTTATTTTATGAAGTAAATCATGTTAAAAAGAGACATGAACTTTAGAGAACTATGTTCAACAATTTGCATGCAAGACCATGTTAAATGTGATTCAGACTGGACGTAGAATAAAATTGCATCACCATTTTAAATTACCCACTCATGACATCTTTACTTTCTGTTTTTTTCTCCAAAATTTTTCTCCAAACTTTTTGCTTGTGTAGAAGGGGAAACCTGCTCATTTTCGCTTTTCATCTCTTAAAAAATATCACACAAACAGCCATATAATGTTGAGTGCTAGTTGAATTTCACTGCAAATAGTTTATCTAAAAGCAGACAGAGAAGAGATAACATAATCTTAAATTATGCTGATATATCAATCATAGCATGCCACCCAGTTCTCTAAGGGAACAGAAGTTTAAGCCTAAAATTATTAGCCTTCTATATGTGTGATTCGTATTCTTGCCATCGTAGGCATATGTTATTGTAAAAGTCATGTTTTTACCTTTTGGTCTTCATAAAAAGCTGATCAAGTATTAACAATTGCAGTGCTGCATCAGACCAGTGGTCTTTTCACTGCTGTGTCCTTCCTTTGATCTGGGTTGTTTCACAATTTGTATAACACTTCCTTAACTCCTTACTACTCCGTTAAAGCATACCAGTAATTTCTGTGCAAAACCAAGTAAACTGTGTAAAACCAAACAAATATTAAGATACCTAACAGCAACAGCATTGGGCAATGATTGACTTGGATGTATGAGGAGATGTTTGCTCTCACCCAGCAAAAAGCATACTCAAAGTTTCTGAATCAGGAGACCTGTTTCAGCTCACATTGTGCTGATTTGAAACTGATGAAAGGCTATTGTCTTTAAAGAAGGCTGGGCTCATTTATGCCAGTGAAAGAACTGAATTACACTTGTAATGTCTGTGTGGCATGAAACTCATGGAAGGAAAAAGTAATCTGACAATAGGAAGTTTGTCTGAATCAAGAAAAATCTGTAATCATATTTAGAAACTAAGCAAACAGAATTCATTTATGTGAAAATATACTTTGGATACTGCAAAAACAGAATACTGTTGGGACCTGCCTGGATTATGCCTTTTAGGGAATTACTTAGCAAGGTATTCCAGACACTTCTTAGTAACATTCTAGATTCCAGGATCCCAAAATAATGGAAAAAAAATAATGTAAGTTGAGAAAAAAAAATCCAAAACAATTTTGATTTTTTTTTTTTTTTTTTATTTAGCAGGACCATCATTACGCCTGGGAATAGTGAAGTTACTAACTTTATCTGGCAACATATTGTTCAACTTGCAATTATTTTGCTTTTTTTTTTTGCTTTTTTATGCCTGTGAGAACTTAATGAAGTAAGTTTATCAAGTTTTCTTTCTGAGGAATATATTAGCTCATAGCTTAGAAAATTAGAAATTCTTACAAAAGTAATTCCATCTTTGAAGTTGAATATTTAACAACCACAAACAGAATAAGTATGCACAGATCAAACAATCAAACACAGGTAATAAAGTGTTGTCTGTCTTGCTTCCTTTTTTTTTTATTTTTGCTTTTCAATAAATCTTAACCTTTAGGTAAGATAAATCTTACCTTTCTCTGCCACTGAGAAAAAAAAAATTGGTTCTGTGATTGTATTATCAAACTAATTGATTTTTACAAAGATGCTAAGGCTATTAAAAGTATCTTATCAAAACACAAAATGCACTTTATAGAAGGTATTAGCATTCATGACTGATAATGCAAATGTGAATTATGTCACGGTACACTCAATATACCATCTGCTGCAGAAAGAAAAACATCTGTTGGTAAATGTAAACTGTGGAGCTTATGTGGTGTGCAATATGTTCAGATACTGTATGGAATAAATAAATTGGATGTTGACAATCTATTGTGTTAGAAGCATTCAAATACTTTCTTATGTTGAAAAGAGGAAGAGCTCAGCTGCAAGTATTTTTGAGATGGTGAAGGAAACTACTGCATCATGTCCCATCCAGATGGCCTTTGCTGAAGCCAGTTACTGACAGGCTGCTGCAATCATCATCTGCAGTTACGAGATGCTTTAACACAGCATGGACATAGATGAATGTGCTCCTCCATAGTAAAAGTTTCTGTGTTTGAATTTTCATGATGGTGATGACACTGCAATTTGTGATATTGTTGGAATTGGCTGTATTTTCTGGCTTACAGGATGGAAATTATGATTGTGAAACATGTATATTCATATATATGAATGATAAAGAAGACTTGCATCTTGAATAATGATAAATAGCATCAGCACATGAATACAATTGTATATTTTCAATGTGCTGCATTAATATAAAAATGGAAAATAGGCAGTAGTTTTAGACTTCTAAGAGCCATGCTAGCCCTTGTAAAATCTAATCTAATCATATAAAATCTAAGATATAGCCCTCATAAAATCTAATGTCTTTTTTTTTTCTGATTTAAAGTATTCTGTTTTCAGATTCATTTGTTCGTTTGATTTTAAGTGCTTACATAAAGAAATTTGTTGTTTTGGTTTTTTGTTGGTGTGTTGTTTTTTTTTTTTTTACAACTGATTGGGACAGTTGAGACAGAGTTGAAAGTCTCAGAATACCACTGTTCTGCATCCATATGCTGTCGTAGAAAAGGGTAGCACCAACACTACTTCAGAAAGTTCCTTGACAGCTCTTCATCCATTCCTTATCAGCTCATGGAAAACAAACTGTTAAATGTGCAGAAATGCATATTTCAACATATATCTTAAAAAGGCAGAAAACTTAAAAAATATCAGGATTTTTCTTTCAGTTCTTTTTTTTCCTTCCACATCGCGAGAAGAAATTTATCATAATCTGTTGTTAAACAAGTCAAACTAATGTTTGTGCCAGATTTGAAGGTTCTGCTTGCTTAAGCTAAAGTTTATTTGACAGGGAATAAAAGTCATTCTGTGGTAAGCACAACACTGGTGTTACTCCATTGTGGAGTAATCCAGAAGATTGGAAACCCTTGCTCAATAAGGAGATTTGGGCTTCTGTAATTCTTCTCTGCAAGAACCCTTATGTTGCTTTCATCGTCAGTCCCCACATTGCTTTTAAACAGCTCTTAAGCTTTTTACTCCAGTGTTGTCCTTGCACGTCACCGTTTCTTTTCTTCAGTTTTCAAACACATCCACATTCATTTTGAGGCCATTGATAGAAATGGAAGGATGCTGCGGACAAAATATGTTTAACTATTTGTTTGGCTTAAACTCATCAGTCTACTGTTCTTCTTGGTACTACTAATACCCGTGGTACTCTTGACTCCATGTATGTGTTATCTGAGAGACCTTTTTATCCTTAAGAATGTTGGCTGAAGCCACTCTCACAAATGTTAGTTAGCCCATTTAGTCACTTGGAACTGAACTGACTGGCCAAACACATGATGAAAAATCTTTGCAAAAATAAACACTAAAAAAAGGGTAGATGTAACATTTCTTAAAAAAACTATATGATAAGTTGTTTCCAAATATTGCTACAGTGTAAGTAGTATATTATGTGGATTGATAGTCAAAATACTAAAAGTGGTCAATGTGTGAACTAAATTCATTGCTAGATATGGTTTCCCCAGCTGTACTACCAGTGCTCTAGCAAGAATACCTACTTCTAACCCATGAACTGTAACATAAGTGAACCACACATCTTTTCTCAGTAGATCTAGGTTCAAGTTTTGCTTCTGTCAAGCTTTCCTGGGACTTGTGGTTTATTCTTTACTCTCTTTTTAAAAATTGGGGTGGAGATATGTTTTTCAGGTCTCCTCTGTACAAACAGAGATAACTGTACTGTTGAACATAAATGGTTTAGACAATTCCAGAGAAGGCACAGGCAACACTGTTTTTTATAAGCTCCGGTTTGTCAAAAAATAGATTTGGAAATATGGTCAGATTCACAGCTATCTTGCTGTAAGAAATAAAAGCACAGCCCAACATATCAATACCCAGATAATAAGAGTGGTCTGTTTTTCTCAGTTAAAATAAACATAAGCTAATATAATGGACATAAGGCTTAAATATCAATCATGAGACTAGCAGCTCTCTTCTCTTTTTCATATTTGGACTGAATGTTGTATTTAGGAATGACTCTGTACTAAAGAGAAAAATAGCAGCTAAACAACCTTTGCCTGCAAGAATAACCTGCTTTTTTTTTTCGTTTGAATTTAGATGGAAAATGTTACAGCACATCCAGTAGTGAAGATCAGACAAATTATGTAAGAACAATAAAAATGCCTGAGGGACAGAATGTGTTGAAGAAAGATATAGTCGAGTATCACCATCCATGCAGGGGCAAACAAACATTGCCAAAGAATGTGCCAACATATAGATTAGGAACAGAGCTAGGCCAAGAATGGAATGCTCTGAGGGACATCAGAACTGAGCTTATGCTCTGTCGGAAATAAAAATTACCACAACAGCCCAAGGTCAGAAACTGACCACTGGTCTGCAAATTACAGCTAGACAAGACTAATATAGATAGTGTAGAAAAAAAGATAGTAATTTAAATCTCCTCATTAGAGTCCTATGGTGTACTGATGACTGAAAGAACACAAAGTATTTTAATATTTTCTCAGTCATATAATTATGAAACATTCATAGCAGATTTAAAGGAGAAATGGCCTTTGGATGCAAAAGACAACTAATTGAAAGCTTACACAATATAGGAGATTTCTTATTTGAGTGATCGTCCTAACAGCAAATCAAAGCAAAACAGCAGTCAAAAACATTTGACAAAAATTTAGAAGGCATAAAAAAACCTGTCAGCAATAAAGTTTATAAATTATTACTGCAATATTTCACCTTGAGGAAACAGAAATAAAACTGTAGCTATAAGATGAGTGGCTTTTAAAACTACTTAATGTAAGTCCCACTCTGTGAATCTGGGGACATTCTTAAACAGGTGTTTACACTCGGCAGGAAAAATGGAAGTGTGTGTTGAACAGTAGGTGTTTGTCACTGCTGTGGGGGTGCAAAATACAACTTGATCATTGTGTATCTGTACAATATGTCAGAAATCTTGTTTGACCGTCTTTAAAATGAAGGAGGAAAGTCTGAGAAAACAGGCAAGGGAGTGAAATCCAAGAAGCAAAGGGGATGTGGGGAGTGACCCAGTAATGGAATTCACAAGAAGCTGCTCTCTCCTGGGAGAGAGTGAAGGTGCTGGCAGTTGACAGGCCAAGATGAAGGGCTGTCTTATATGTCTGACAACAGTGGAAAACTAACATGGAAGAGCTGTAGGAATAAAAGTTTTTAAAATGCTTTAGTAAATAAGGCCTGAAGAGAGCAAGTTGCTATAAAGCTAAATAGAAATAAAAGTGTGAAGTAAATGAAAGGCTTGTAAAGAATCAAAGCAATGGATGTGATTCTTCAGATCTCAGTTCACCAAGTCATTTTTGCAGGGCAGCAACATACAGGACAGTGGGGCAGTTCTCTTCCAGTACAGGATGAGATTTAGGTATGGTGTGGATTGCTGTGTCTCCTCCTACGTGATCACAAAAATCCTTCTCTTTTCTCAATCTATCTTAAGATAAAAATGTCACATTACAAAGTAGATCTAAGGCTCATAAGAACCCTCCATTGCAAATATGAGAATCAGTGGTTAAACTGGGATTAAAGGAATTAATAAGCATTACGCGATTTACCTCTAGTTACGGAGGAGGATTTTCTGTAGCTTTCACATTAGTTACATTCTGCACTTGAAAATGCTGCATTATTTATTGTATGCATAAAACTTGATTCTCTAAGGTCTGTGAAGAGCTTTTTTATTAAAAAGAAGTGGCAGCATGTTCTATTTCTTGATATCACACCAATAGCAAACACTAAAGTAATGAGTGCTGCTATGTCCCTTGATTTGTATCAAGAGTGTATTTAAAATTTCCTTTTTTTTTTTTTTTCCAGAGGATTATGGTTCTAGCAGACTGTTGGATATTTGAAATGTGAAAGACGACAGTTGATTAGTTTTTGTTTTTACAACTTTTACAGCTAAGAATGTAACATAAATAATACAGTATGTTATTTTCATTTTCAACTGGTGAAGAAACAGAACAGCAGTTACCTCAGAACATCAATTCCTGTTTACCAAGATATTTTGGAGAAACTGTGCTACTGTGGGGAGAATATTACAGATATATTCAAACTCTGCATTACTATACCCAATAGTTAAATTTAGATTATTATGAGCTATTTGGCATGGGAAATACCATGGTTTCTGGCTTTATTAGAAATACAACCCATTTAACTGTTAAAGAGAGATCTTGCAGTATGGTAAACTATCATTTTCTGTCGGTGTCCACAAGATACGGTTTTAACCCTGCTATATCTTACATGTCTGTTCTTGTTTCCTCTCTGTTTATGTTCTGATTCTTTCTACTCATCTATCAATTACACACATTTTCAGGTCACTGTCATTTCTTTTTTTTTAAACATTATAATTTTCAAAGAAGCACTGAAATATGAATGTAATATTAATATATAATGTGTGCTATGAAACATCTGTTTGGTTTATTTATTGCTAGAATTCAGTGTCAGCCAGCTCATGGATTAGATGCTGGTTCAGCAGTTCAAAAAGTCTGCAAAAAAAGTCTATTCATTCTGTAAGTTTTTGGTAGTGGTTCTGCTAGTCTGCCTTTCATCTTGTTAGGAAAAGTGACTCTTGGTCACTGATGATGTAAGTACAAATTGAAATACACTGACGTTTTCTCTGAAACAAATATTCTAGTTTTTCCCTCTCAAAAATACTTTTAACACGCAGACAACAAAGATACCCAAGTGGTGAAGACAACTTCAACCATGCTGTGTGTTCTCAGCTCATGAATGTATATCTGCTGGGATGAGGACTGATGTACAAAAAATCTGAGAAGCTTCAAACAACTGACTCAATGTTCTTTAAAGCATTCCACTGTAATGCTCCTCTGTTACCTCCTCCTACAGAAAATTGTGCATGTTCACTGAAGGAACAGTGACTGTTCAGACTTGAATTAATTTTAAGGTCTGAGGCAACTTTGAAGGCTAAAAGCTTGTGGACTATCAGGGTTAGAAATGGATGACTGTAAGACTCCTAGAAATCTCTCATTAGGCGTGGTAACCAGCTTTTTTTTTTTCTCTCTGTAACCCACAACAAGGTTTTGAATAAAATATGAAAATAGTTTCAGAGAGATTAAAGGATTTTGTGAACTTTAACATATTATTTATTGTTTTTATTCATGAGGCCTATATGTTCAGACTTACAGAACAAACAGTACACGGGTTTTGCAGGTGAAGGGATTGGAAAGAAAAATGGAATGAGTCTTTGAACAATGGTTTAAAAATAGTTTTCAAACGTTTGTGCAACAGTTCTAAGAACAGTTTGTTCCAAATAAATGCCCAAGTTTGGTTATTTCAGATTTATGAATTTCTTGTTTTGCAGTTCTATAACTTTTTGCTCCAGAGGCCTGTTTGTTCAATATATTGTTATGCGTATCACTTCTATCACAAATTCTATCAATTTGAAGTCCTACAAATTTGGAGTTTCCCACATAATATTGAAAAATGGTATTTTTAGTTCATTTCTTGGCATGTAGATGATCTACTGATCTTTAATTCTTACTTGAATCAGGAATACAAAGGATACAAATACGTTGAAGTACACAGTAAGTGTAAAAGGAACAGGGAGGATCCTACCAAGTTTGAAGAGTTCTTGAATAATTCTGTGACTTCCTGCAGCATTTTTTCACCCTGTACATACTTGCCACAGATGGAACTTCATCTCCTCCTGCAATCGCTGTCTGGGCTTCCTGAAGCAAATTTTCCTATTGCTGGAGATAACTTAGTTCAACAATTTCAAAGGGGTTTTAATTGATTGCTGTTTTTTGTTTCTTTGGTTTTTTTTTTTAATTAA
The DNA here is from genome assembly GCF_036417535.1 of Chlamydotis macqueenii. Classification (NCBI taxonomy): domain Eukaryota; kingdom Metazoa; phylum Chordata; class Aves; order Otidiformes; family Otididae; genus Chlamydotis; species Chlamydotis macqueenii. The sequence goes on from NC_141562.1 coordinate 23,396,376, forward strand.
CTAGCTAGATTTCTAGTAATGAGGTAGGGAATTATTTAGCATCCATTAATGTACAGCTTTCTTTGCACGATATTCTGGTAATACAATATAGAACAGCTACCAGCTGCATGAGTGCAACATGCCCAACTAGACAGTAACTGCCAATAAGAATATTTTACCTGATGATTGTTAGTATTTAAAACCTTTATAAAAAGAACATTGTTTTTCAAGACTACCTGGTACATCTGTCATTTCACCATTGCTATGATGTGAGAAATATGACTATGAGAAACATGTTGGGGGCATGGCATCAAGATATATGCTAGACTGTTCAGTTGGCAGGTTGTGTAAGAGGTACAGGAAAAATTACAGGCTGGAAAAATCTTGGATTATTATAGGCTATGAAACTTCTGGGCTGTTAATGAACAACTACACTGTAGTTTCAAGTAGTTAATAAATAGTAGGGCTAGGGCTAGTTATTTGTTGGTCTTCTCATAGATTATACTTAGATATATTGAGGACCATTTAAATGAATGATTCATCAACATAATCCTAAAAATAACAAAATGACAGAATGGGCATCTGCTGTTTTTTGGTTGGAGGTTTTTTTTTGTTTCTTTTTTCTTTGCTACAGTACAAAACAGCAGAAAGCAAATAGCTGCCAACTGTATAAATATATAAGAAGACATATATTTGTAAATATTTAAATAATTTAAATAAATATTTAAATATTTAAATAATTAAAATAACCTTCCTAGTTTTGTACAATAAGTAGTGCAAACAAGCAAGTATTATGGTTCCAAACATGCTACTTTCTCAGTTCTGTAATCAATGCAAAGAGATTATGGGCTTTATTTTAAAAGAGGATTCACCCAAGTGTATTGTGTTTGTTTTCATGGTTTTGTAAGACATCAGTTGGATGCTTGCTAAAGCATTTGAAAGGAAAAGTATCATTTTTTGCAGATGTGCCACTGGGATGTCGTGCAAAAACTTTTGTACATTTTTTGGCTAAGTAGCTAATATTTCTTCTTGAAAATCAACACATTTCATACCCCGACCCCCTGCCACCTTTCTCTTAGACCAACACATTGATCAAGTATTCAGCATCTGCAATGATGCTGACCTTTCCAAGAATGGTTGCATCTTTGCCAATGTTACAAACCGCCATGCTGACCTAGAAGAAAACCAATGACTAAGTCACTGTTTACTACTTTTTTCCTGCTCCAGTAAGATATGGTGTATGTCGATCAGTGTTGCACTGCTGTGGGAATGGAAAAGAGACTGTGCCTCCTCCATGATGCTGCTAGCCTGTGCCAAGCAGCCAGGAGTTGTCCTAGGTGTTCTGTACACGAGGAAATATCCCATACAGCTATTTTTCATGGGTTCATTGTTGGACCCACTTCTTACCTATAAAGAATGTATCTTTCTTTAACTTGCTTTGGAAGTGCATTACACTCAAACACAAAGAGATAAACATATGGAAGCACATGTTTTCCTTCAAATGAAGCTAGTGAGAAAGAGCTGTTATACTTTAAACTGCCACCAAATTTGTTTTACAAATGCTTTGTGATATAAACAAGTACTAAAACTGAAGCTTTCAGGAGCATGAATGCAACATAAACTAGTGAAGAACAGCTGATGAGAGGAAATAAACTAAATTATATCATTTGATACTTTTGTTTTAACAAAAATGTATAAAGTGGAAAAAAGTTCACATAAAGAAGTGTGAGAATATTTAAGAATGTATTTTATATCTTGGGATTCATGTTTTACACCAGAGGTAAGATGTACTGTACAGTGATGAGAGAAGTAAATATGAGCAGGGTGATATATAGTAAGATGGGCTGGCACTACATTCTGCCCTTAGTTATTCCAGTCCCTAATTAGACAAGCATATTTCTCCCTTTTTTAGTACTTTCCTTTTGCTCCATTCTGATAAATGTCCATATGTGAGCATGGAACTTGTCTAAACCATTAATATTTACATATTAGGATATAATTTTCCTTTCTCTGAAAGCAGCGCTGGCTTCTCAGAGATGATCCTCTTGATATTCAGAGTGATGAGCCCTTAGAGTACACTTAAATGAGAGATGACAGTGTACCTTAGAGCCACCCCCAATCTTCCACTCCATGTTCACATTCCATCTACTCCTGGTAGAGCAGGACCCTGGAGAGTAATGTTTTCATAGTCTTATTACTATCTAGTGTATCAGACCATGGCAAAAACATAGCTTAATGAAAAATACATCCTGTTACAGTGAATGATCACTTGGCAGCAACAGTTATTTTAAAACTTTATCTAAGGCCTTTAAAGTAAGCTTTCACCATCTGTTCTACCTTCTAATTATACATGCAAAAAGAACATAATTCACAAGTGTATCATAAAAGTGGATAATGTAATTGATTAAATGATATCGCTGCGTGTACATCTGTTTGGTTATTCAGTGCCTCTGTTTTGCTTTTTAGCTCATAAATCACTCTGAATACATTGTCCAGTGACTTTTTCTTGGCAAACAGACAAGAGATGTACTCTCTCACATTTGTGGGGAGGCAATGAACTGATGAAAATGATGGATGGAAAGAGAATACCAGAAAGGTATAAATACTGTCAAACATCAAGTGTGCATGCTCCAGTGCTTTGAAGGAGTTGGACTAGCTTGCTCTCTTGAAGTACTTTAGATCATGAGGACCTGCTTGGCAATTGTCTTACATTAAATAAAGAGCAAGGAAGAAATTGCTTGCTCAAACAGTGACGGTCTGTATAAAACCTTTTGCATGACATTCTAATAACTGTGCATTGATATGAATGGAAATCTTGAAACTTTGTTTTGTAAGTCATCTAGCTGCTGATATTACTTTCAAAAATAGTACAATGAATTCAATTTCTATTACATGTAAGATTAAGTTCAACTTGTTTAGGGCCTTAGGGAGAAAAAAACCAAACAAACCCTGTATGTTAAAACAGCTAGGAAAAAAAGGAAGAGCCACAATAAAAGGAAAGCAAAATCACTTGTAATTTGCTACCACAAAGGGGAAATTAACTGAGTTCACAGATTCCAAATAATAGTAAAACCTGAAGAATAGTGTAGCCTTTACAATACTTAATTTCCTTCAAACTAGCAGATTTTAGTGAATCTACAGAAAACTCTGTTTGGGAACTGATAGCCCAGCTTAAGGTCTGTTTTGAGGAGAGCATGTTTAGGCAAGATGAAGTAGAAATTTGGAGTACCTTCTACAAAGCTCTAGTAAAATTGTAGACTCCCTTCAGATTCATCTGTTTGAAGACATACTTAGTACTAACTGCATTTCTGTTTCATTTTCAGCGTTTGCACAGTAACTTTTCTACAGTAATATACTTCAGGTATGTTTTGCTACACATGGTGTGTCCTAAGTGTGTACATAAAACATATTGCACAAGAATGCATTTGTCTGAATGAAGGAAAGACAGTACTTATTATGAAATCTGTTTTGAAATAAGCTTAAAACTAAGCAGAACAAAATATCATTCTTAAATTTTTCGCATTGTATCCATTTAGCAGTCTATCTATTTATGCTGTACATCCTGTGATTCCCAATAGGTTTTAACTGACTTCCTCCCAAACATCTCTTCTGTATTTTTACCTTTGTCCCCTGATTTAAGCAGATAAGAGAGAGAGTTCTTTGTGACATTAATGTATATTTAATCCAGATCATTACTTCAGTAGTTTGGCCTCAATCTTCTTCCAAGGACTATAGTACACACCCCAGTCATGCCCTGTCGTGTCTTTTGCTCTTTCTCTAATGTCTCCTTCTCTCATTCTGACAGGTAATTTAGAAAGCCTGCCACATATCTTTCCTGCATCTGATTCCACTGGATGTGAATGGATTGAACAATGGAATGTAGTGGAATAAAACAATCTGCAGCATGTTTGAATATTTTACTAAATATTTTAAAATATTTGTATTGACTTCTCAAGGATTTGCTAAGTATTAGCAATGCAGTCCAGACAGAGCACTACCTTGATTCTGCCAGGAAATAACACACGTTATTTTCTTAAGAGATTTTAAAAAAAATTAATAAATAATAAACTTTCCTCTTGTGCTACTACATAAAAAAGAAATTTATACTTAACATATGTTTGCTTGGAGGAAAATAAACGTATGATGGAGTGTTAAAAAGCAAACATGAAAGGTGAGGGAAGATTAAAACCCCTGCTAAATCCCTAGATGAATACATAACACACATTCATCCATAATCTGCAATGAGGTACTGCTCAGAAGAGCAGACAAAACAGGCAGATGTCAAGCTTAGCACCTATATAAATCAGTAAACCTCATAAATTAGGCAATGATATTTCATCTTAAAATGTACGGTTGTTTGCAAACTCTCATTTACTTCACAGGGCTGAGCCAGGGCACAGTGCAAGGAAAAGGGAAGTCCAAGCAGAGATTGTTAATGATAGGCTTAGAGCTTTAAGGACTGGAGCCAAAGCCATTCAAATCAGTGGGACGACTTATGCTGATTTACAGCAGACTGCTAACTGGTCCCTGAATTATTTATTCTGAAACCTGAACAGATATCTCTTAATTCATCCAACCAATTGCTCATGAATATAATTTTTGCAACTAGACAGTCATTGGTACACTGCCACTTTTTGTCAAAATCAACTTCACAAAACAAACTACTGTCTGAAATTAGAAAAATACCTAATTATTCCAATTTCAGAGCAGGTTGCTGTTTTGGTTGTTCATTAAAGTAACTCAAGTTGATGAACCATTTACTTTTGTTGCTAAAACGTTCATATTCTTCTACAAGTCAACAGGAAGTGAGAAGTTTTCTAGCAAAAGAAAGAAATTATAGCATTCCAGATGCAGACAAATACAATCTACAGCTGTATATGCAAGACCTGATTTTATCTTCTTTTCCCCACTTTCTGAACCACCATTGTCCTTTCATGTGCTCTGTATTCTGCTGATCTACTATGCTTCTCTCTATTTTTTAAACATTTATTTTATGTTGGATTTTCCTTCCTTTATATTGTCTTTTTGCTCATTTCTTTTTTAAACTTTACTAGAATCAGAGTTTAACTTTCAAAAATACATTTTCCTCTTAAGTTTGAAACCAGGAAAAGGAAAAATAAAATCCTTATTACACTCAGTCTTTAAAAACTGCAGGAAAGTGGTTGGTAATCTCCAAAGGTTCAGTATTTTTTAAAAGAGATTAATTCTTTCTCTAAAGCAATGATTTAATATGGCAGATCTTTTGAGTTTTTCTGTAACCACGGATCAGGTTTTTTTACTTTGCAGAAATGAACCACTGCAGAGATACTGACTCAGCTTGACAATGTTTACAGTAGATGTTATTTAAACTATAATATAAATGATTTTTAGATATGAAGTCAGATGCAGAAAGAGTCTAAGAGGCTCTCTGATCAGTGATGAGAGATTGTTCACCAGATAACTGAATTCATATGGCGATCTGCAGAGCAGAGCTGTTTTGGCCAGCTGCCCAAGTTCACTTCATCACATGCTTAAGTTTAATTAGACTCTGTTGTCTGATGGATTATAAAGCCAAAAGAGGCTATTGGGATCATCCACACTGACATCCTTTGCAGCACGGGCCGAAGACCTTTGCTGAACAAATCCCCATTGCAAGAACAGAAGTCTTTTCAGTCAGGTATCCACTTTTGTTGTAAAAGCTCTGGTGGAAGTTGTAACCCTTAGTACCATTGACCCACTGTTTCCTAACTACCCTTGTTCAAATATCTTCCCTGCCTGAAGCTTTTTACTAGCTAAAATCAGCTCCTGAACTCATTCTGCTGCCAGGGGCCTGGTGAGGCGCCTGCTTTCAAGTGTCTGCCCGCAGGACGGGATGGTCTCCCATGGGTGCGGCTTGGCCGTGTGTGGGCTGTTTCCAGGCCCAGCTGGCAGGCTCGGCTGGCCATGGGTGGGATGGGGCCTGTCCTGCCCTCCTGCGTTCTCCACTGTGGCTCTCTGTGCTCTGATGGCTGCCTCACAGTCTGCTACCACATCTACAGGCCAGGATGGGAGCAGCCTATGCAGAAGGTACTTTTGTTATTTTTTTTTTTTCCCAACCTCAGAAATAAGGATTTTAAAATTGACATTTCTGCCTTGCAGTGCAGGGGCAGGGCTGGCACCTTTACAACTTCTAGCAGTGTGGCCCTGGGGTGGAGGTGCCATGGCTATGACTGAATTCCTGTAAGGGCTTGGCCTGGACCCGCTCTTCCTGGGAGACCAGCTGCTCTTTCAGTCCTTTCAGCAAAACTATGCCGATGTGTGGGAGCCAAATGGCTCCACATGGCACCAAAACAGGTCTCCCCTTAAACAAGGTCCCCTGCTTGGGGATGTTATGGTCTGGTTGGAGGTCAGGAAGGTAGTGGGCCATTGGAGCTGGATTTTAAGACTTCTGAATTGCCTTTAATTAGTCATCAACTTACCAAAGTGTGTCCTCAAACAGGGAATGTAAGTCTACTTTATCAGGGAGATTGCCAGTTAGATTCAAACTAGTATGTCAGGTATGCAAGGGTAGAAAGAGATTTCATATAATAGACTGACTGCTGATAGTCACACTTTCCACAGATACCAAAAGGAAGTATCAAATAACTATTAATAAATGGCTAACTTTCAAAGGCAACCCATGCAGATATTTGGCAATCTAATGGTGTGCACTTCACGTGATACAATAAGCATGCTGATAGCTCCCTTTCTGGCTCACCAGACTTAAAATTGGGACTGTATTCTCCACCCCTTGATCCTGCATTTGGAACTATATATGCTCATAATTAATTCTAAAGGGTATTTAATTTTATGCAGAAGTATTCTGTAAAAACTGTATTAACTGACCTATGAAAGAAGTGAACAAGAAAATCAGTTGTCAGTTGAAGTGAGAGTATTTCTGATTTGGTGGTTTGGTTTTTTTTCCTCCTCAATGTAAGAAGTGAGTAATAGCATAGAGTTATTTACTTTGCATGCTTGTACTTTCCAAAGTTGTAACATTCAGTCTTAAAATGACCGTGACTACAAGACCTGTGTCTGTACTTAAGCCTGATTAGCATTTATACTCTGCAGCTGATGACAACAAAACTCAGCTGTAGCTTAAAGTTCCACGAGGCTCATGCTGACCACTTTCTGGGTTTAACAATATATGAATAATCTTAGACTAATACTAATTAATTTTGTACAGTTTCTGCTGTAAATTATTTTCTGAGCCACTTAGGATTGGTCTCAGCCAATTGCATACATGGCAAAAGGTTAATTGTTTGTGAAAGACAAAGAAAAGGGCACCTCTGTGACTCCCAGTAGAAATTAAGAAAATAATGAAATCTTTCAATGGGAATTCATCTACTTCATGTGTGATGTACCAACTGCATAGCTTCTGTAATAACTGAATACAGATTTTCAAGAACAGTGTTTCACAAAAATAGAGGATACATTTATATAAAATAATGGCATGGATTTCTGCTTTGTTCAGAAACCTGACTAGCAACAGATGCGATAATTTAAGCTTGTCTCTTTTGAGAAGAATTGTATCATGGATATACATGAAACGTATGTATTTCCTATGCCAATCAAGGCATGCTGGGTTGTTCAAGTTAGCCTACAGAGTGCACAAAAATTGTACTTATGTACATGGCAACAATAGGACAGACAAATAGGAATTGCATAGTTATTGTGGCATGAAATATTTATGTAGCATATCATTACCAGGAGAAATGTGAATTGCCAATTGCAGCCAACCAATGACAAAAGAAACTGCATGTGACGCCACACAATGATGTAGTTTTTTAGAGCTTATTTATAATGCAGAGTTTATAGAAACCTCTTAATTCATTTTCTTTTAAAGACATTTGTGATATATTGTCTCTTTTGTTTCTTTCTGACTTCCTTATGAAGAAATTAATCTACAGAGGTGTTGGTTGAAGAATTCTGAAAATAAAATAAACATTATTTTAAAAACATGTAAAAGAAGCTTTTTAAAGTAAAGAGATAACGTGACCTTGTCAGGAAATTATTCCTTCATCCTTCACCCAAATTACTTTCCTTCCACTCAAGGAAAAGTCATTTCCTTCTCTCTCATGCTACTGTTTGGGCTTATACTTCCTACTCTGCTTAGTCTTCTAGAGCTGATTGTGTAAGCAAAGCAGAGATGAGTCAGCTTTGATAAGTCTTATTTGTGTAAAGATCTCACATGTGGTGAAATAAGGTAGGTTTTTGCAATTCAGAATTGTAGAGCATCATAGTTTTTAGTTGTGTGTACTTACACAATAAAGAGTAGAAAAAAAATAGAAAGGAGTAGGGAAACAAAATAAAGTTAGAAAGTCAGTGTGTGGGAAACCTGATGGTGGAAGTAAGGTACAGGTAAAAAACTGTGTCTTTGGTGCTGAAAGTTTTGCTGATGTTGCATAGCTGAAATGATTGAGAGGGTTAAAACCTGAGAAGCAAACTGATTATAATAGAAAACTCCTCTTGCTGCCTTCACAATTACCATTTCCAGCTGCTGCAGGTTCTTTAACTTGGCAGACATGATATTTCCTTGTAGGATAGGCCAGTGTTTTCTTCCTGTATCAGCAGCAGTAGAATCAGCAATACTGATGATCAGCAGAACTTCTATTCACTCTGAAGCTTATTTATATGTGAGTACCATTCGAGTACATGTTGTTATCAATGGTGTAGAAATAAAGAAAATTAAGTATAGGGCAATGTATTATATTTTTTTTTAAAAGTGGTTTTTTGTTGTTGTTGTTGTTTTTTTTTTTTCTACACAGAACTCTTAAACAATTCTTCCTTGGTTGGAAAGGGAAAACTAATAATTAATGAACTAGAGGTAGCAGAGATTTTTACTGAAATTAATTTTACTGAAAATTTGAGTAGGAGTGATGTCATACTAGTCTGAACGGACAAAGATACTCGTTTCTGGATAAAGTTTCATTTTAAAAACTAATTAAAGATGATGTAAGAGAATGAAATATAGAGAACCTTCAGGAACTAGAATGGGCTGGCTAATTTTCTGGCTTTAACCTATTCAAGCACTAGCCTGAAAAAAGTTTTACACCTTTAGCTTACTGATATTTTTTCTTCTTTGTGAAGCTTGATAAATGAAGATTTGATTGCTAGATGTTCTGTTTTTGACCACATGGGAAAGCATAATCTTTTTAGAAATGATCTGAGTGTCACCAGAATTAATTTAAACAGAAGAAGCTAAGGAATATTCATTTCTTATGAAAGTGATACATGCCAGCTCACTGGAGATGAAGGCTGGAGTCTTTTGCAACTGCGATCTGTGGAGTCATGCTGTAGAGACAACAGTAATTAAAAGGTTGGTTTTGCTCCCATATAAATAGGAAGGAAATTAAATAGTTGTTGCAGTCAGTAGACAGGATTGAAGTATGTTTCTTTTGTAGTTAAAGTTGTATATAGGAGAGGAAAAAAAAAAAAGATGGTGACTTGTTTTCACACTGGCTTCAGACTTTCTCACAGCCTTCTGTGGAAGCATTCAGGTTACACAAAAACAATGAATCTGGCAAATTAGCGATACCCGGCCTTTTTGGCAAATGGTATCAGTCATACAGTTGTTTTCGTGCCTTCTGCAGACAGGTCTGACTGAGGAGGCACTACATTGGTTCATGTACCAGTGTCTGAAATGTGATATGTGAAAAATAATAAGCTTTAGAGTAGAATACAAACTATACGATGATACAGTATTTTTATTTTTGGCATGCAAATATCTACAATTTGGTAGTGGCTATAATTGAAGAAAGGGAAGAAGGTTCCCATAAACACACTAGAGGAACAAGGCCTATAGAAATCTGTGAACCTGATATGTGGCAACTTCTACAGTGAAGATAATTTCAGCAGAAATCAAGGAAAAATTAAAAAAAAAAGTGACAATAAGGAATTACAGTATCCAGCTATTACTACACTAAAATATTAAACAAATACATTATTAAGAATGCCTGTTTCATTTAGGTTTTTTATTTTTCTTGTTGATGAGTTGCTGACATATTAAACACGTCAGCACTTTTCTTCATATTTAGCTTGCCCAACTCCAAATAGACTTCTACCAAAAATGTTCAGATATTTTCTTGCGAATGTTGTAGCCCAACTGTTTCATGATTGGAGATTAGGTTGGATTTTACAGAGGCTGGATGAATGTGTGCATGGTTACAACTTGAATGTCTTAGTATTAGTAAAAAATACTATTTTACAGAGGAAAAGAAATCCATTGTTGTAGTAAAAAGAATATTTAATAGCAATGTATGGCATACAGATTCCATTTTTCCCTATCAAGACCAGCTAGGAAAGACTTGTTGCTTGTTGGAAGTTGTGTGACATGATTTATGCATGCATGCTTCTGAAATGCCTGGGCAATAATAAATATGATAATGTATTTATCTTTATCTTTGAATACTCAACCTTAATGTTTAATTCATAAACAGGAAATCTTGTTCTAAAAGTAAAAGCACCCCAAAATGGTATCAGCAGGTACTTAATATACAGTTGTACTGATTTTCTCTGTATATGTGGAAATACTCTATGTGAAGATTACTTATAACTGATCTTCACAGTTAGATGCAGGATTACAAACAAGTTGGTTTGGGTACAGCGGAGGTTACTGTGTTTCTCAAGATAGGACAAGTTCTGTATTTTTGGTAAATTGTTCATGTTACAAACCTCTAAATACTGTTGGCTGAAGCAGATGGGAGGATTGCTAATAATCTGTTTAATTAGACATATTTTATTACTTGAAATTTGCAGATATAAAAGCCACATTATGAAAAACTTCAGAGGATTTAGACTTCTAGAAATGGCAAATACAATGGCAGAAATCACTTGTACTTGAACAAATGTCTCCAAGTTTACTTGTTGTTAGTATTTTTAGTGTTCTTTCTGTAATACCATAGATATCAAAGTGTTACTAGCTTTATTAGTTTCAAAACAGAACAATTTGCAACTGAACATGCTGAGAAAATCACAGCTTTGATCACGAAAGCTGGAAAGACAAATGCTGCAATTCTCAGTAACGCATTTATAGTTTGTATGTGGCTGGAGATTTTCATGCATTACTGCTTTACAGTGCTTCACGTATTTCTGGCGCATTTTTGTTAGTGTTCCATATTTTAATCTTAACATAAACAGGATAATTCTAAATAGGGGTGATTGTGTGCATACAAGAACATAGCTACTTCTTTTATATTCTGCATATCACTGAATATTATATATCTATCTCTCTCTATATATATCTATATATATATCCTTGTATATAATTCTGTCTCACAGTATATTTAATGACATGCAAAATACTAATCTCACCTATTTTCTTTATAATCCCATGGCTCTTATATGGAAGTTAAAACAGTAAGGTTGGCAATGTAAGTGTTATACTTTACAGTCCCACATCAGTTTCATACCAAATGGGTTAAGATAGATTTGAGTTCAGAACCATATTTGAGCATCTGAACTGCTTGGGTAGCTCTTGCTTTCGTGAGCTTTTATTTCTAATGGCAGAAATAAGTTGTCACCTAATTTTAGGCTGTGCTCAAAATAAAGCTGAATGCTAGATTCTTAGTTCTGACTCTCATATAGAACCACATGACAAAAGTAAGCTTTGATCTGCAGAACTGATTTCTTATGTGGTTCCATCTTTATGATCCTTGTAATTCACAATGCATTTTTCTGACCTACACTTTTAAAATTTATCTGTTGCTACAGACTGTTATGAAGAAAGCGAGCAAGAGCAACTCTGACATAGGCTCTAGGGCCTCTGCTACTATGATATGTGCTAGGGAAAGTGCTTATTTACTCCAAGAATAGATGATTAGTTGGTGGGTCACAACTAGAGAAGCCTAATGAGTACAGTTTCTATAACACATCTACCGGGAGAAAGTTTATAGTAATAAACAGCCCTGGAAAATTCAAACGGCCAGGGAAAATAGACTGTTTGTATCTGGGTAAAAGCCTGAAGGAAGAAAAACCCAAAATATCTTTTTGGCTGATCAAAGGCAGAAAGTAAGTTGTGGGTTTTGTTTTTTGGGTTTGTTTGGGTTTTTTTTGTTTTTGGGGTTTTTGTTTGTTTGTTTGGGTTGTTGTTGTTTTTGGTTGGTTGGTTGTTTTGTGGTGTTCTGGTTTTTTTGTTTGTTTGTTTGTTTTTTAAAAAAAACCTCTGGACTCCTCAGGACAGCCTATGCCTTTTCTTCTGGATCACTAGTTACCACTACCACCACCACCTCTAGTTTGGTTTTGTAAAAATGAAGTAAGTAGTTGACAGTGCAAGTCTAATTTATGTAGATAAGAGTTGTTTTAAGTAATCAAATATATTTAAACACATATATATAAATATATTTTATATACTATTATATATTTAGATGTAAGATATATTTCTATTTTTATTCATATACTCAGTGATCCTTTTTGTCTGTATCATTTATCTAGAGCCATTACTACAATGAAATCCTCTATGAACAGAAAAGCTTATGCTTACATAGGGCTTAAATATAATCATGCTGTTTTATGTTAAATGTTAAACATTCATTCCTTTCTGCCCGCTGAAACAATTCTAAAATACGGGGTTGAGTTTTGTTATGGTTTTTTTACAAATAATATTACATTCACTGAGAATGTCAGCTATGACTTGTAAACAAACTTGATCTTTCAAAGAATCATTCTTACAGTCTCTTTTAACATTTTACACATACAATCAATTTAGGCAGGCCACTGAAAAAATATTATTCAGTTCACCCAAGCTAGGATCATAAGCTACTGGTGTGTGGCATCATTAAAAAAAAAAAAATCAGAAACAAAAACAATTGGGAGACTTTATTTTCAAGTTCAAGATATTTCAAGTAATGCTCTTTGTGTGCTTTGTCTGAATCATTTTATGCTGGAGAGCATATTTTTCCCTGTATAAAAGTAGAAATTGCTTATCTCAGTGGTGAGGAAACTCTGTGCCTCAAATAAAAATGAGTAAGTAAACTGACTTCTGAAAAATGCTTCCCTGTACTTGTAGTGAAGCTGAGTTCTTGGAGGAATACTGTCGTTTACTCAAGGCTTGTGAAGCATGGTGTTCTGAAACCTTTTTTTCTCTTCATTTACAGTGCAGATGGTGCAAACATTTAATCTAAACAGAATATATTGTTAAAACAGTCTAGACAGGCTATGATCAAGAGACCACAAATGGGAACAATTTGGTTTTGAAAACTTTTTATCTGATTACAGGGATAATGACTTGAAAATCAACCTGGCAATTTTGCATGATTAGAAAAGCGACATTCATGTTGATTTCTCATCATGTTTCCAAGTGGAAACAGATTTCTGCCATATATTATGTATCATTTATCTCATAGATGACTCAGTGCGTCTCAGTTTCAATCTCTCAACAGTATCAGCTACTCCATGTATGGAGCTGTTCTGTTGTTTTGACAGGCAAAGGCACATCAAAATAATGTATTAGCCACTTTTCCATGCCCCCGAGTCTGTATGAAGAGCTTGGGAAAATGAAACCAGGGAATGATATTTAATATTTAAAGTTTTTGGATTACATCAAGTCTGATGTTCAGGCAAAAATAGACTATTTAGAGAGCACATTTATATTGAAATAACAATTTGTATTTATTTTACTCAACTGAATGATCGTCTGATTTCAGATCCTTCATTTCCACATTGTGCAAGTGCATTTAAACTCATAGGTGTGCTTCTGGCCTGAGACACTGTTTTGCTGAAAGGAAATAAACAGAAGCAGTGCAGCTGATCTATTTTTGTGTTGCTGGATGGCTTTCTTACAAAGCACTATTGTGACATCTGCATGAGTCACAAAGTTTAATGTGGTATGTTATAAATAAAAACTTTCACCTTTTTTTTTCTTTTTCTACAGTCTCTGTAATCCACTTCATGCAGTTCTCAACATATTTAGTATTATAGTGTAAAGCAAGTGGGGCTTATGGACATCTAGGTCTGTTTTGTGAGTGAATTTAAATCATGGACTTGTCTCCATAATACTTCTTTCCATCTTGATCTGAAGATGCAGAGTCAGTACAAGGATTCTGCCTTTTCCCATGTAGCATAAGCTACATGTTCAGAAGACACAGACAGGCTCAGTAAGTTATCTGTTGAAAATAAGAATGAACCCAAAACAGAATCAGCATTTGATGACAAAGCTGTCTCAAGTTACAGACACACAGTGACCCTGATTTTTTTTTTTCCCCATCACTTACAAGCTCTAGCTTGGGCTTCAGTTAGAAAACATCTGAAAATTCACTTGCAGGGTATAAATTACTGAGAATAGTTCACTGGAGATGTTTTGACAGTGGAGGCAGGTCACTAGGAGAAACCTGCGAAGGTTTGTGCCAGGGCCAGTGCTCTTCAAAAGTATTCACAAATAACTTTATGAAATGGCATGAACAGTGAGGTGAAAAGATTTTGATGGCTTTATTAGTTTATTGGTTATCCAGAGTATTAAAGAAAAAGGTGAACTATTGAGTAATTTCAGAAGGATATAGCAAGATACAAGACTGAACAATAAAATGATAAAATCCAATCCAGGTAAATGGAAAATCATGCAAGAAAGTGAAAAATCCTAATATCACATTCAAAACAATTCACTCTGAGCTAGCCATTGCTACTCAGGAGTGAGAATTTGGGGCTATGGTAGGTCCATGAATATGTCAGTTCAATATTGACCAAAAAAGTGTTATGAATGACTAGAAGAGAAGTAAAGAACAAAACAAAAAAGATTGTAATACTAGACTATACATTCATGCTTTATCTCCGTGATTGTGGACTGTTCTGCTCCTATTTCAAAAACAATATAGCAGAGCTGGAAAAAGTTCTCAGAAAGATAGGTAGGATGATCAAAGTGATGGAACAACTTCCATACATGTAAACTTAAAGAATTTAGAAAAGGGCAGACTTAGAAATTCAGAACTGGAAAATCCTTTTACTTGTTGTCCCTTACACTTTGATTGTTCTTCATAGTATAAAGCTAATGTATTTCCTATGGCGTTGATTAGTGTTATTGCAACAGGTTATCATAACTTCCTCTGGAATACTATTTCTCTCATTGGATTTCATTGTCAGGTATGCACAACCCTCAAATGTTTGAGGAAGGATATAATTCTTTCTTGCTCTTATTTAGTTAAGGCTATATACTTACTTGTTTTATTTTCATTCCATGTTTCTGCGACTTATAGTTTTCCTCATTGTGTTACTTTACTATGTGGAAATGAAAGGAAAAACTCAGAGAGCCTGGAGCTGCTGGAGTTACCACTGCTTAACAGGAGGTAATATTGTTGTGGAACTGAAGGAGGAAAATGGAGTTCAAGCAAATAACACTTATCAAATCAAGATGGAGGAGAATTCAAGTGAATACAAACAATAAATTGACTCATTGACGTTATTTTTAGCTCTGAGTTCTCCCTAGTACTGAACTCTCCTGCTTCTGTGTTCTTAGTGCCTATAAATTTGTTGATTGCCAGTGTGTAATGCTGCCTGTTTTGACCACTGCCTGAACTTGTCTTTCACAAGAATCTATAACTCATGTTTTCCTCTTGCTTCAGTTACATTCACATTCAGTGCTTGTTACTCTCATCATCTTGATCTTGCTCTCCTGATATCAGGAAACTGTTCAATTTTTTTTTTTTTAATAAATCTACGATGTGCCAGTCTCTGCCTAAACACTGTGATTTGTTCTCCACTTAGGGTTGTTTTATTTACAATCTTGTTATAATGCCATAGAAACCAGAAAGACCCATTCAATAATTTAGTACAGTGTATCACAAAACCATTTAATTTACCCACCTATTCTTATTTTAAACCTCATAATTTGAACTGGTCTGTATCTGTAGTTTGAAAACGAAATTGTTCCATGCCCAAAGAAAAAGAATAGGAGAGGACAGAGAGCCGCAAATGACTAAGGTATTTTAGGCAGACATATATAGATGAAAGCAAAACTTGCAAATTCCTTACTGTTCTCACATGGAAACAATTTTGTCACAGTACAGATCTGAGGAGCACTTCCTAGCTATGTATTTCTTTTCGTGGTTACTCATCTTTGCTTGATACAGAGTTCCCCCATTGCATAAGAAGTCAGTCTCATGTCTATAAGGGAACGACTGTCAAGCTGTTAGGTTGATTTTTTTATTTATTATTCTTTATTTTGGTCCACCAACTACTTTAAAAAGATCTGTGAATGGTGACTATGAAATTTGAACAACCTTTAAATTAGCTATGTGGGACTCTATGTCTCTGTTGGGGGGCGGGGGGGGCGGAGAGTTTGGGATGGTACAAATTGATAACAGCTGAATAGTATTCCTAAGTTTAAATTCACAGGATTATTTCAATAGGACAAAAATCAGTCTCTTTTTCCTTGAACTTTTTTATGTCTAGAAAATAATTACATAGCTTTTGGCTGCCTATATTGAGTTGAGAATGAAGTGAAAAGCCTCTGTATTCTTTTTCTATATTCTGAAAAATGATAATTTTACAGTTGTTTGAATCCATCTTCTTTCAAAGATATAATGACATGTTTTCCTGTTATCTATCCTTAAAACATTAAATCTTTTATATGAATTGGTTGACAGTTTTTGAAGGATAACCTTTTCAACATCATAAAATAAATGAAAGTGGTGAAGGTTTTAGATTCAAAATGCTTTACCAGTGCACTAATAATTTGATGAGCACTGCTATCATTTTTCTAAAATGGCATTAGATTAAATCTTACTCATCCAGCAAATTCTTTTGAAGAGGCTCACCTTTAAAAGTTGATGACACAAACCAGCTTGAAAATGTGATTGTGGTGTTTGAAATGCCCTGTCTCTGGAGTAAATTATTTATGATGCATGATAAAGATTTTGTATGTTTCTTTACTTGCTACCTTAGTATTATTATTTTAAAAACTAAAGTTACAAGGACACAATACAGTTCCTTTTCCATAGTAAGATCTTGTCTGTGGTAACTTAGCACATTTTTCTCCAGGCGTTCATGTCAGCAGCACACGACCATGATGTGAAAGGAAATTGCTTCCAACGCCTCTAAAATTGCTTGCTTGGCTTGAATTAATCTTAATCGAATTTCTGTCTGAGATGTTTAAAAACCTTACAGAATCTCATCCTTTGAGCACAGCTTTGCTAATTTGATTCTACATTCCAAAGTGATGACAAATTTTGAGGCCCTGCAGGGCTGCTGTTGCTGATAATGTTTCTATGCGGGTGGCATGAACCACACTGTTCATTAATGTGACATACTTTTATAATGAATGTTCTCATGTAACAGTTAGGGATGCAAGTTCATTGTTTTCCCATTTAACTGTGTTGCCCCTTTGTCTAAGGGACCAAATGTGCATTCAGTCTTGGGAAAGAAAAACTAAGAAAAATACAGTGTATTTATCTTCAGATATTTAAATTGGGAAGAAAGCCAAATTACCTTATAAATGTGGTTAATTTTTAATCAAGATAATCCAAAACCTAGAGATTTACCACAGTAGGGAAAAAACAGAAAGGGCAGAAAGATCTGTATGATATCAGCAAATGATTTAGAAATGACTGAGTTTGATATCAGCAAATGATTTAGAAATGACTGAGTTTGTAACACTTCAAGTTTCACATACTTGATGAATTGAATTGTTTCTTTCTAAATAAGGAATCAGATCCAAGTTTCCAATTTCTGAATTGTGTGTAATTAATTCTTTTAGGAATTTCTAAACTTAAAATGTTATTTAATTGTACAACTTTTTTTAACTTAATGTCCGAGATGTTCCTGAAAGTACTTTTAAAAAAACTTTAGCTTCTGTAAGAAAAACTGTTCCTATTGATATCAAGTTGGTCAGAGCGAGCTCCAAACAGTGGATGTTCCTTTTTGCAATAAAAATCAAACGAGGTTAAAAATAATAATCTATCTTATTAGAGTTTGAGAAAAATCTCACTGAAATAGTGTTGTGTTAAAATAAGAGTAGCCTAAGTGTGCTGTCTAGTAATAAAGCATATAGAATAATTCATAAAGAAACAGTCTACATACTGAGAAATGAGGTACCAGGTTTCAGTTTGGATTTTCTGTTTCCTACACTGATTGCTCATTCAAAGAGGTGTGGATATTCTGTAGTGTTTTTCCTGTAAAACAGATTCTACTCAAAGGGCGGGAGCACCTCTCTTATGAGGACAGGCTGAGAGAGTTGGGGCTGTTCAGCCTGGAGAAGAGGAGGCTCCAGGGAGACCTGATAGCGGTCTTCCAGTACCTCAAGGGGGCCTACAAGAAAGATGGGGAGAGACTCTTCGGTAGGGCCTGTTGTGACAGGATGAGGGGTAATGGTTTTAAAATAGAGGGAGGTAGATTTAGATTGGATATTAGGAAAAAATTTTTTACAATGCAAGTTGTAGAGCACTGGAACAGGTTGCCCAGAGAGGTGGTGGAAGCCCCATCCCTGGAAACATTAAAGGCCAGGCTGGATGAGGCTCTGAGCAACCTGATCTAGTTGGGGATGTCCCTGCTCCTTGCAGGGGGGTTGGACTAGACCTTTGAAGGTCCCTTCCAACCCTAACCATTCTACGATTCTATGATATCTAACACTGGACAAAGCTGACAGCAGTAAGCAATGTATTTCCCTTGCTTTGCCTCACACTTTGTCATCTGTTTTATATCCCATCACAGGTTAACATGATGTAGTCTAAGCATCCTAAAGTAGCCAGGAAAGCCAAATGTGCATTTGTAGTTAGAGAATAACTATTTTTTACTGTAAGTGATTCTTATCTAGCTCTTTGGAACTATGTATGTATAATTCATGAACTTTGCATCTTTGTGAGTAGAATTAAACTTTGACATACTGTTTTAGCAGCAAAAATAAGTGTATATTTGAGATTTTTTTTTTTTAATCTAAATGTCAGACTCACGTGCAACATTATTCCTCAATGTGCTTATATAATTCGATAGGTATGATTACCAATAATTAATATTTTCATTCAGATAGTTACTGGGAGAACAGGCTTTTTAAATAATACAATTACCTTTAAAATACCAGAAGAAAGCTGCTATTTAAAGGCAGACTTACTCTCTAATGGATGTTTTCTTACTGTAATCAATGAAAAGCCTCGCTGATTTCAACAGCAATATAAGGGTGACAACTGAAGTTAATTCTGACACTTAACTCTTCCTGTTTTCTCCAGTATGCTGGGTTCATTTGCATGAAGCAACCAGCTTTCCACCTAGTATTTAATACTATATCATGTTCTACACCACATATCATTGCAATGAGATTTTTTTTTTTTTTAAATCAACATCCAGTCTCTTATTATGTGCTCCACAGGGATTTCCTTAATTCTGGCAAGCCCATTATTTTACCGTTACCTTCATTTGTTCAGTATGCTACTAAGCTAGCAGTTCCTCTGAGTTGGTTAGAAAAATGCTGCTTATGTTTTATGACTTTTATTACTTCTTATGTAATCTGTTCTCCGCAATTTCTTTTCTAACTTTATTCCTGTTGACCCTGCGAAGATAGATTTAGCACTATACAGTTTGATGACTGAAGTACTGTCTGGTAGTTTTTCAGCAAGGTAGTTCTGTAGCCTGTGTTGACTTTGGTAACCTGCTTTGACCCCAGTATCTGCAGAGAATGAATTGAGAAAACTCACTGTGAGAAAACCTCCACTTGGCTTATCATACTCACTTCTCAGGCTTGAGAAGGTGTTTTCAAGCACTATGAAGTGATGTCTTGAGAAGAGGTGACCTTTGAGGGATGGAAAGCAAAAGGTAAGGAAAATGAGTATGGGGTTTGGTTGTTGGTTTTTTGGCGTTTTTTTTTGTCCTTCTCTTTGTCCCATAGAACAAGAGGGAATTTGTGCTGGTACATGCATTATGGTGGTACTAACTCCTGAGAGAAACTCTTTTGTGCTTTAAAACCCTATTAAAAGAATTAGGAGAAGGCAGCGGTGGCTGTCAGCTATGTAGTCTTACTGTTCTTGTGAATTACAGGACCTTGCTTGTGTGTGGAGGACCTCAAAAGAGCTGCAGATTCTGCAAGCTGTGGCTGTTAAAATAGTTCGGGGGGGGAAAAAAACCCTCATTTTCTGTTCCTTTGTGGGCTTTAGTACATTGGGAAATGTTCTGGGTCTCTCTTCAGCATCTTGAAGAACAAATGTTAACCATGAGAGAGAAAAAAAAAATTTGTTTTGAATTGAAATATTGTAATTAGAATCATAGAATCATAATTGTTTACGTAAGCGATCTTGTTATCCTTTATTAAACTACCTACTGAGACAGAATGATCTAAAGTAGAAGAAATCTAAACTATAAGTCAGATGTAGATGTTCTTAGATTTCTTAGTGAAATAAACCTATCTGATAAAGGTTCTTCTAAAAGACCCAGCCCATCATATGCTACGGTATCAAAAAGAGACGAGTATTTGTGTAAGTCCTCAGTCATAGAATCATAGAATGGTTAGGGTTGGAAGGGACCTTCAAAGGTCATCTAGTCCAACCCCCCTGCAAGGAGCAGGGACATCCCCAACTAGATCAGGTTGCTTAGAGCCTCATCCAACCTGGCCTTGAACGTTTCCAGGGATGGGGCCTACACCACCTTTCTGGGCAACCTGTTCCAGTGTTCTATGACTCGCATCGTAAAATTTTTTTTTTCCTAATTTCTAATCGAAATCTACCCCCCTCTATTTTAAAACGATTACCTCTCGTCCTGTTGCAACAGACCCTACTGAACAGCCTCTCCCCATCTTTCTTGTAGGCCCCCTTGAGGTACTGGAAGACCGCTATCAGGTCTCCCTGGAGCCTCCTCTTCTCCAGGCTGAACAGCCCCAACTCTTTCAGCCTGTCCTCATAAGAGAGGTGCTCCAGCCCTTTGATCATCTTTGTGGCCCTCCTCTGGACCTTCTCCAACTGGTCCATGTCCTTCTTATGTTGGGGGCTCCAGAACTGGACACAGTACTCCAGGTGGGGTCTCACCAGGGCAGAGTAGAGGGGAAGAATCACCTCCCTCGACCTGCTGGCCACGCTTCTCTTGATGCAGCCCAGGATGCGGTTGGCCTTCTGGGCCGCAAGGGCGCATTGCCGGCTCATGTTGAGCTTCTCATCCACCAGCACTCCCAAGTCCTTCTCCTCAGGGCTGCTCTCAATCCATTCTCCGCCCAGCCTGTATTTGTGCCTGGGATTGACATGACCCAGGTGCAGGACCTTGCACTTGGCCTGGTTGAACTTCATGAGGTTGGGACCTCTCCAGCCTGTCAAGGTCCCTCTGGATGGCATCCCTCCCTTCCAGTGTGTTGACGGCACCACACAACTTGGTGTCGTCGGCGAACTTGCTGAGGGTGCACTCTATCCCACTGTCCATGTCGCCGACAAAGATGTTGAACAGGGCCGGGCCCAGCACGGACCCCTGAGGGACGCCACTCGTGACCGGTCTCCACATGGACATTGAGCCGTTGACCACCACTCTCTGAGTGCGACCATCCAGCCAACTCCTTATCCACTGAGTTGTCCGTCCATCAAACCCACGTCTCTCTAGTTTAGAGAGAAGGATGTCGTGCGGGACAGTGTCAAAAGCTTTGCACAAGTCCAGGTAGATGATGTCAGTTGCTCATCCCTTGTCCACCGATGCTGTCACCCCGTCATAGAAGGCCACCAAATTGGTCAGGGACGATCTGCCCTTGATGAAGCCATGTTGGCTGTCACCAACCACCTCCTTGCTCTCCATGTGCCTTAGCATGGTTTCCAGGAGAATCTGCTCCATGACCTTGCCAGGCACAGAGGTGAGGCTGACCAGCCTGTAGTTACCTGGCTCTTCCTTATTCCCCTTTTTAAAAATTGGGGTTATGTTCCCTCTCTTCCAGTCATCGGGGACCTCACCAGACCGCCACAACCTCTCAAATACGGTAGCCAGTGGCTTGGCAACTTCATCCGCCAGTTCCCTCAGGACCCGCGGATGGATCTCATCAGGTCCCATGGACTTGTGCACCTTCAGGTTCCTCAGATGATCTCGAACCTGCTCTTCGAGTACAATGGGCGGTTCTTCATTCTCGCAGTCCCTGCTTGCACCTTCTACAGCTTGGGCGGTGGGACAGGAACTCTTGTCGGTGAAGACTGAGGCAAAAAAGTCATTGAGAACCTCAGCCTTCTCCATGTCCTGGGTAACCAGGACACCAGTTCCCTTCTGGAGGGGGCCTACATTTTCCCTGGACTTTCTTTTGTCCCCTACGTACCTATAAAAGCTCTTCTTGTTGCATTTTATATCCCTGTCCAGATTCAGTTCTGCCAGGGCTTTGGCCTTCCTTACCTTATCCCTGGCCACTCGCGTAGCCTCTTTGTAGTCCTCCCAGGCTACCTGTCCCCGCTTTCACCCTCTATAGGCTTCCTTTTTTACTTTCAGTTGGTCCAGGAGCTCCTTGCTCATCCACGCCGGCCTCCTGGCCTTTTTGCCCGACTTGCTTTTCATTGGGATGCACCTCTGCTGAGCTTGGAGGAGGTGCTCCTTGAATATAGACCAACTTTCCTGGGCCCTTCTTCCCTCCAGGGCCACCTCCCATGGCACTTGGCCCATCAGGTCCCTGAAGAGGCCGAAGTCCGCCTTCCTGAAGTCTAGGGCAGAGAGCTTGCCGTGTAGTTTCCTTGCTGCCTCGTGGATCTTGAACTCCACCATGTCATGGTTGCTGCAGCCAAGGCTGTCCTTTAGTTTCACATCCCCCACCAGCCCCTTCCTTTTGGTGAGCACAAGGTTGAGCATGGCACCCCTCCTGGTCGGCTCCTCTATCGCCTGCAGGAGGAAGTTGTCATCCACGCATTCCAGGAACCTCCTGGACTGCCTGTGCCCTGCCGTGTTGTCTCTCCAACAGATGTCAGGGTGGTTGAAGTCCCCCATGAGGACCAGGGCCTGTGACTGTGAGGCTGCTCCTATCTGCCTATAGAGCACTTCATCTGCTCTGTCCTCCTGGCCAGACGGCCTGTAACAGACCCCCACCGTAACGTCCCCTGTCCATCCCCATCCTCTAATCTTGACCCATAAGCTCTCTGTCAGCTCTTCCTGCATCCCCAGGCGGAGCTCCACACACTCCAGCCAGTTGCTGACGTAGAGAGCGACACCCCCTCCTCGTCTCCCCTTCCTGTCTTTTCTAAAAAGCCTATACCCTTCCATGTTGACGCCCCAGTCATATGTGTCATCCCACCACGTCTCCGTGATGCCAACGAGGTCGTAGCCCTGCTCGTGTGCAAGCATCTCCAGCTCTTCCTGTTTATTCCCCATGCTCCGTGCATTGGTATAGAGACACTTCAGCTGGGCCCCCGACAAAGCCGACTTGCTGGCTGGAGCTACAGAGGTGCTATTGGACCGCAGTTTAGGTTTATTTGCACTTATCTGTGATCTTTCCTCAGCTTCTGGACCCTCGGTGCTGGCACTGGCGCCATGCTGACAGCAGTGGGTTGAACTGTGTTCCCCCTCCCCCAGCAACACTAGTTTAAAGCCATCCGGACAAGCCTGGCAAGTCTTTGTCCGAGCACACTCTTCCCCCTCTTGGTCACCACATTACCTGAGGTGAATGCAGAGGGGTGACTGTAAAGCTTGTTTATAATGGCATTTGAAATCACTATTAAATTATTATTGCTAATTTAGCTTTGTAATTCTTGGTACACAGATTGGCCAAATATATTTCCTTATTGTAATTCCCTGCTGTGTTTGGCAGCAGTGACAAAGTAACTTCAGACATTGGCTAACACAGGAAGTCTCTCTTTTTATGACACAAAACAAATGTACAAAATAGCTCATAAAACTGAGAAGAGAGGAGTGGATTGTAGTTCTCAATTTCCTACTTCTCTGTTCTTGTAGAAGTGCCCATGGTCAGTAGCATAAGTGCTCTCCAAGTTAAACATTTGCAGGAATGGCTCCCTATTCTGTGGCTTGTAAGGCCAGTTTCCAACCTGGGTAAATTAAAATATAGGGGTGTTTTTCCTTAGGGAGGACTTCTTGTCTTTTAAATACTTTTATTCAATTCTGAAAAGCTTCTGTGGTTTGAAGAATATAGTTGAATGAGAATCTCTGACTTAGCCAAAACTTCCTGAAGATCACCTGACAACATCATTAGAGTAGGTCTACAGTAGAGTAATTCTAGAGTTTCTAGTCCCACTGACCACTATGTGGCTCTACCTTTTAAGCCTATTTGTAAATAGCAAGGACTAATCACAGGATTGCATTGTCTGCAACAGGACGTTAATTTCACTTTTACGGATTGCTCTGAATGCCAGAATGTGGTGGATGGCCCTAGAAACAGTGTGTGAAATAAATCTTTTCTTAGAATCACAGTTGCAGTGCTGGTTGCCTTTTGCTCAAGGTAGTGTGGGTTACAAGCTCGTCTAGCCTATTCTCTGAAGGAGACAGATTACTGTTTTTAAGACTACCTTCTTGTTATGCATGCAAGTAACTCTTTGACCTAAGCAACTGATTGTGTTCAGGAAACAGGAGGTGAAAGACACCTCTTTGTGGAACTCTGAGCTGTGAACCAACTGGAGCTATTTGGTTTTTGACTGCGCGTGCTCCTCAAACAGCAGCCATTGCTATCTCCTTCCAGGTAATGATGGCGGCAGGCCGGAGTGCATAATTTCGGGGACTGGCAGGGCACTTCTGCTTCAGCTGTAATGAGATGTGCCATTCATTTTCATTTAGCAGTTGTGTTTTATTGCATTTCTGTGTGCATGACATCAGTCTTATGTTATTCGCTTGGCACCTCCTGTAGCATGGTGCAGGGAGTGAAAAGACTGCATTTTGTTTCTTCATTCTCCTCTATGCAGGTAATTGGGATCTGTGATGAGATGAGACTGCTGCTTCTAAATTTATTTGAAATACATAAACAAACATTTGCAGCATTGAAAATTTGAGTACTATTGTCTATTATTTTAAATAGAGGAAAAAATATTTCTTTAAACCTGTTACTAATCTCTTTAAAGTTGCAAACTTTGTAAGCAGAAATATAATATAATGAAAACCTGTTTGGATTGTACACTGCTGAGAAGTCAGTGCAGTAAAGTTCAGCCCAATTACTGGATTTCTACTGCTCGCCATACAAATTTATAAGTTGAGGCATATATAAATATAAATTTTACATTTATAGTACTCAAGAACACAAGAAAAAACAGTCTGAGTAGATATGAGATTCATTCAGATTTTTCTTTAATTTGCCAAAATTGTAGAAAAGTATTTATATGACTTGTTTGCCCCCTGTTAAAATTTTTACAAAGACTTGCAGGGGTGCTCTGCTGTAGGTTGATAACTCCTTTTCCAAACAAGTGCTGTGTTAACCCAGCAGCACTAGCTCACTTGTCTTTGAAAATTGCCTTTATTGCTTGCTATGATGCAGTGGCTGGTTGGACCATGACAAATGGGCTTGCTTCCCACTGTTGTAAATGAGTACTTTGAAGTTCCTTATGGCCTTTTAAAGCTGACAGACCTGATCTTTTTTTTATTATTATTATTATTTTTTAAAGGAAGGTTGGATTTTGTTTATATTTTGTATTTAGCTCTAAATGCTTTCAGCTTAGCCATGTCTCAGCCCTTTCACAAATCTGCACCTTCTTCCAGCTCTCCAAAATTCCGAAGAGCTTTTGTTTGTTTTATACAGTGGCTTTATCCATGTTGCATGTCTTCACTATTGTTCTTTCCTTTTTTTTTCTTTTTTTTTTTTTTTTTTTTTTAATTCATTATCTCTTACTGCCAGAAGTTAGCTGAAACCTCTGCCTGTTTACGTGATGACTAATACTTGGAATGCTCTAAGAGTAGTACCAACAGTCACACAGTAAATTTCTACTGACCGCTAACCTTCTGAGTTTGGCCTGTAAGCTCATAGTGATAAGTGTTGTCTTGCATTTATATATAATTTTATGGAGGCCAGTTGTCCATCCAGTTTCCAATATTCGTCAGGGGTGTAATCAGCTTATTTAGAAAGCAAGAATAGTCCTGTGTGCAAGTTGGAAAAGGAGCAGGCTCATAACAGCCTTTACATAATCCCTTTTCACTCTATACTTCTTCTTTTCTGTTTATATCTGGTACTGGTACTTTCACTACCTGTGTCAAAAATAGTAGGGAAGAGAACATAAAAAGCAACTGATCAGAGTAGTGATGGCTTGAATTTTTTCTTAATATTATAAATGCTGCTATCATCCACTGATCTAAAGCCTGCACTCATCTAAATATCAAGTGGGAGCAGTCTACACCTTCTATCAGAAACAGCACAACTGGGAGAATTCCAGAAGTCACATTGTCCCTCTCAGGACACAGTGCAACTGCAGTGTGTGCCCTGTATTAGTCATGAGATTGTCTTTAAAATGCAGTGTATAATCTAGACAGAGACACCTTATTTCTTTAAGCTATTGATTCTCTGAGAGGGCACCTGGGCATGTTGCAGAAATTACACAGTTCGGAGTAATTTATTTGTTGTAAGACAGGGCATGAAGATGCAGAAGGATTCAAAATACATTTTTTTTTCAGTCATGGGAATGTTTTCATGTACTCATCCCTTCAGCCCCTGGTGGGTATTTTGCATACTTGGTAGCAGTAGTAAAGTCTACTGCAACTTAAAATCATACAAAAACTTAGGTTGGGACAGATACCTGGAGGTCAGCTAGCCACACTACAGAACTAAGCACGGCTAAATTACAAGTCAGATTACATTGTGTAGCCATTTATCTGGTTGAGTTTTGAGTACCTCCAGGAACTGGGAATTCTACTTCTCTTGGAAAGAGAAGCACTTAAACCTGCTGTGATAATATATAAAAATATATTTAAATATATATAAATTCCCTTTATATCCATCTCAAATTTCTTGTGATGAATCTTGTAGTTGTTGCCTCCTGTCCTTTCACAGTGCGTCTCTGAGAGGAGCTTGTTTCACTCTTACCTACAACTCTCCTTTACATAGTAGAAAGCAACAATTGTATTCTCCTTTAGTCTTTTTTTTTCTCCAGACTATAAAAACTCAATTCTCCAAACCTCTCCATACTAACCCTTTTTGATTCCTTTTATGCATTCACTTATGAAGAGTGTAGTCAGAAAAACAAAATTGAACCAGTCTATATTTGATTGATCCCGTATGATAGTTAAGCAACTCTGCTGGATTTTTTTTTTTTTTTCTTATTTTGAGTGTATCCAAGGTACAAAGCTATAAGATGAGTCATGACCTACCTGAGGATAAACCTAGGCTTCTGGCCACTGACTGAAGTGTTCTGACAGATAAGCTATGAGTCTAGGTTTTAATGTCAAGTTAAACCATTATGTGGAAATTTTCCTTTTTTAAAAAATTTTGCAGCAGGCATTTATCGTTAAACTTGAGCAGCTGAAGTGTCATTCTTGCCTTTGGGTATCTGGGCTGAAGAGTCTCACAACTACAAAGCTCTGAATCTGTCATCTTCTACCCCACTAGTTGTGGGGTAGCCAAAGTACTCCGTTTCTGCCTTTATGAATGGAGCATAATTTGTTGAAAAGAAAAAGGGAATAACTGTGGTACTTCCTCCAAACTGCTCTTCAAACTGTAAGCAAGTTATTTTTCTATTGTGAAGCCAGTCTTATTTTTCAGGGTTCTCCAGTTCTGTCCTGAGGAAAATTTTGAATTATTCACTGGCTGTACTCCAAATGTGATTCTGATAGTTGCGCATCATTGCTCTTGTGTAGGATTGAAGAATTATGTAGGACCTAGGTACCATTGTACTAGGCACCATACGTTCCATTGATGATTTCCTTCTCACTTTTTTTTTCCTGAATGTTCTTCCTAATTTTCGTGGATTTTGCTTGGTGTTAACTGGGAAATGATCACTTTTTGACTGATGCGAAGGTTCACCTGTGTCAGATCTTAATTTCAGATAAGTGATGCATATGAGCTCTTTGGTTCTTTACATTGATTTTAATGTCTCATAGTAGTTTCACTGTGCAGTGGCTTGTGTCTCTAAGAATTCACAGTTTATAGGTTAGTTCTTGCAGGTAAGCTTCTACTTCTACCCTTGCACTCAACTAAAAGACTCAGCTAATTTAATTTTTATTTTGACACCTTTGTCTTTGTACTGGTAATTTTTTTTTTTTTTCACTCTCCCATTATCCATTAATGGCGAAATGTATGTAGTACAGAGTGTAGAAGGAAAACAATATACTAAAAGGATGTATTTCTAAAATTTCTAGGCCTGTTAAAACACGGGCTTAGGGGGGAAAAAATGTTTTGCTACTTTATTCTTCCATACAGACATGTATATGAGTGTATACACAAACATGTTATTCTTATATATGTGCACACAGAGGGTCTTCTCCAAGACTATCCTAGAGTTAGGGGAGGTGAATTACACCGCTGAACTCTCATACAAGAGCAATCCAACTCAACTTGTTTAGACTGTGGATCAGACTTGCATTATGAATGTGGTGACATTATATACCTTAGATAATGGTGGGGTTTGTTGTTTTTGGGTTTTTTTTGTTTGTTTTCTTCAGGGAAAGCTATAAACTTTGGTGTACATTTTTGCTTAAACAAGGAATATCTGTTTTCTGCTTTTTAGGTTTCCATGAAAGAATTGCATGCTGTCAAAGAACAAAGATTAGAAAGAAATAATCTGTTGTTTCAAGAGACTCTACTGAAAAAAAAAAAGTGATTATAGAAATTTCTTTTTTGTGCATATTATGCTGCTAATGTACAATGTTAGAAATAATTTCCAAGGGCCTTACCTACGCAGGAATTTTACATTTTTTTTTTTTTAATATTTTACTTTTTTTTCAAAACCTAGCTTTAATGTGATATAATGATTATTTGATTCTGCTCTTGGACACATGCCTTCTGTTTTCATTTTAATCAGTCAGAATTTTAATAATCTCATTAGAATGCCTGTTACTAGAATGCATATTATGAGTGTTGAAAACTGATTTTACAAAAAATCCCTCACACAAATTTAAAAGTCTAAACTTTGCTGTATATGACTCTTACAGTTGTTGAAAAATCTGGACTACATTGAACTGTCTTTTAACTTTTTCAATGACAATACAATTTTTGCCCTAAAGGTTACAGTTACTCAGAAATCTAGTTTTAATATTAAAGATGTAGGGTTCCTGTCAGAAATTATTGTAGACTTCTTTAGAGGAAGGAAAGATCCTTTCTGAATAGAGTTGAAAGAATAAGGAAGTGATCTGGGGTTGCAGGCTGAGTTGTTTTATGTTCTCTCCTAGTCAGTGACATTGGGGAAGTTCCCTTGTCTCCAGTGTCTCTTTCAGTCAATCTGAAATGTTCAAATTCACACAAATACTACTTATGTTTACAGGTGAACTAATTAGTTTTGTATCTGTAAGCATCATAAAATACTGCATTTTACTACACAAAATACCATATACTGTGTATTCTTGACAACTGCATAGTCACAGCCATGAAAAGTGTTATTTTTTTTCTGAAAAAGAAAAAAAATCTTACTCTAGTCATTCAAGTATTTTAGCCAAAAATGTGCAATAAACTGAATTGTTCAGTTATATTAAATGTCCTAATCTAACTGTCTAATAATATGTTATTTAGAGACTCTTAAACAGACAATTTTTATTTCCTTAGATTACCTTTTATTTTTCACTATGTTTATTCTGCAGGATGACAGCAATATAGGAAATCAGAAAAATTAGTTTGAATTATGAATTTTTGATTCACATTTCAAGTTTCTGGAGTTCTTTCTCAGATCCACCCATTTTGTAAAATCTCACAATTACTATCCACATGACTGACATAATATAAGTTTTTCCTTACTATGATAATGTAAATTAATCAGCAGCTTGTCAATGTCAGTGTTATTCACAAAATTCATTGCAGGATAAGTGCTACAAGTTCTTCTTTTACTCTAAAGCCTATAGCAATTTGATAGCAGTTTTTCCATTACTATACATACTTTAAACTGAAAGATACAACATCGAGTACACACTTCTCTTCAGTCTCTGCACGTATGTATATTTTTTTCGTGTACCCAGCAAGTGCCCTACATTCATTGCTATTTTCTGAGAATGATGGGAACTTTTAAATCAAATTCTACTTCATGTTAACTCAGATAATCTGGCCCTGTCTCCCTCACTTACCCTCAGATTTCTATGTATATGCTGTAGCTTGATCACCAAAAGGTTCTCTATGGAAGCATTGTTTTAATTCTTATTTTTTATATTTCTTGCAGTCTGTTTTCTTGAAATTCAAAAGACTCTGCTAATGAAAGATCATAGACTGTGAATGCTGAGGGGGAGAAAATGATATTTCACAGGAATTCATACTTTTTTTTTTGTTGTCGCTATTAATTTTAATTAAGTCTAAAATTCATAATAATCTTTTGCCAGCAGAATGCATGAAGTAGAAGTTAATCAGTTTAATGTAGGTTTTGATTCTTTTGCAATAAGGCAAACTGTATTTGTGATTTTTATTTATATATATATGTATATAAAACTTTTAGTTGGCATTCCAATTCACTTGCTTTAAGCAAAACCAAAATGTTTTCTTAAAAACTTGGTAACAATAGCTTAGGGAGAATTAACTAGGAATATGAGGGAAAACTTACCATAGATATTGAAAGATCAGAATAAATGTTTAACTTTAAAAATCTGTTATTTATGACAGCACCAAAAATCCTATGTGAATGACAGTGGTTAATGAATATGGATTCTGAGGGATGCTAGGACTGATCTTGCCTAACTGTAGCTTTCTAAAAGTCATTAGGTACTTAATCAGAATACCTCTTTACTCAGAGACAAAGATTTGAGATAGCTGATTTCAGATGAAATGCATCTGCAGGTGCCTATGTCTTACACTGACTATAAAGGGAATCCAGTAATTAACTTCAACTAGATGCGTACCTTTTATGCAGCTAACTGTAAATGTGTTGATGACATACAACTAAGGAAAACTGCATGATGAGACTGGTGTTATTAGAATGCCTGCGTAGGACCTTTAAAGCTGAGAAAATACAAATGACAAACTGCTAGTGTAATTTGTGTGAAATCCCTTGCATTAAGGGCCATTTTTCCTTTAATTCCTGATTGCGAATTTGCTTTTCTCAGATTGTGACCAAAAGTGCTGTTGTCATAGCAGCAAGTTTCTGCTTTTGAAGAAAAGAAAGGGTGGCGTAACACATACAAAAATAAGCATAAACTTTTTGGGTGGGGAGAGGGTACAAAAGGTAAAGTCCTTACATAAACTATGTTTATGGATGAATTTGCCCTGTGTCATTCACCTTCTGCCAAAGACGACTGTAACAGCATTCAGAGTAGGCTTTCTACTGGGGTGGGGCAAGGACAACCTTGATTTCTTGTATAGAAGGTGGTGTAAAAGATGTGGCTCATCTTTATCTACTGAAAATAAGGTTTAGCACAAATTAGAATTAGATCAGCACAGCAGAATGAATGTTAAAATTTGACTACATTCTTTACTATCCCATAGCTTGTCCCTGTTATTAGTATGCCTGTTCACCCTCTCCTATACTCTCATTTTCATAACATCTGTCTCTTGCACTAGATGACAGACACAGAGGCTTAAGTGTCTGAGTATTTGACAGGTATTGTGGAAAGGACATGGGGAACTGGAGGATCTATTGTTGATCTTGAAGAAATCTATTTTAGAACATTTGGGTTTTATGGGAAAAGTGAGTTTTCTTAAAAGGACAATTCCAAGTGAAAGGTTGGAAATGAAGAATGGAATATGTTGTGGAAATAGAGGAGCCAGGTTGCCGTAGTAAACTCTTGGCAGCTGGTAACACTTGGTAATTCAGGTTATAGTTAGACCGTCACTACACCTATTACTGCATATGGGTGTTAGTCTGATATGACCTGTCTTGTACTTATTTGCTGGTGTGTCCATATGTTGTAATCCTCAATCCTGTTGTAAAATTACAGTAGATAAGAACAACACTAAAATAAATTCTGAAAATAACATAACCTGTCCTCAAAACCTAGAAGCCATTCAAAACATTTTGTTCTTTTGCAGTTGTTACTGAAACTACCTGTTAGCTCGTATGGTGATGTTGATTTTGAAGCATTTATCTCTGAGCTGGTTTCATCAATTGTACTTTAATATCTTCTCAGTACACGCTTACTTTGTTACTCCATAATCTGTTTCATCCAAAGTGAAACTTAAAGAAAAAACAGTAAGAAAAAGTAGATCAGAAGAAACCTATCATTAGCAAGGTGAACTATACTAGCAAGTGCTAGTGTATTACTTTGCTTATTTCGGTGCTCAAACTATAACCTGGCCTATGCCCAACTCCTACAAAATATTCAGGCACCCAGGTCTTACTTAGTCTCCTAAAGTTTATGAGAACAGAGCACATGCACAAATCAGTCTTGATTCTGTTCCCATGCCCTGTCTTGGCAACACTTACATGTGCTTAAGACCAGTTATATGTTGCCTGACCAGTTATATATTGCCTCTCCAGTTGTGCAGAATATTGCTGTGAGGTCCTTGGTGTCTTCACAGTTGATACCTTCTTCACCCGTGCTTCCCCTTTAGCATCTGCAGATTACAGCAGGCAGAGACTAATAATCCCATATTACTAATTCCAGTCATTGTCTGCTTTTCCTTAAAATCTTACAAGTCTTCCTAGTAGACAAGTAATCACTGTTTTCACCTGCAAGTGAACTCTTGTCTTATCTACTTTACCCAAGGGAGCATGGGATGACTTGAATCAGTGTGTACAGTGAGGCTGAACTGAAGCAGATGTTGCTCGAGAAAATAGTGAGTCCGTCTTTCTGAGAAGCCTGGCATTTTAGAAAAGGTTTGTGTTGTGAAAGTAGTTAAGACGTCCTTTGTGAACAACCTGGAACTCTCCATTATGGTCTCCTAAAACGTGATACAAGCTCACTAGAGTGTATGAAGAACCTATACAGTATGTATATGTGGGTTTTGAACAAATTTAAGCAGCACATTTTTTTTTTTGCAGTCTTTTAATTGGATTCTTGATTACGCCACCCTGTAGGACTCGCTGTGTGATGTGGACGCTACTGCATCAGTGGACCATCATCACAGGCTTTGTAACTTCAGACCTATACCAGCTTAACTGACAATGGGACTTCCATTGGATCAATTCTGCTTTCCGTTATACGGCTGTCTTCTACATACAGGCTGCTTGATATTGTAGGTTCAAGGCCAGCTCTTAAAAATTCCTCTTTTCTTAATTTCATGGTCTGTTTCTCATCATGTAAAGCTTTGGCAATCATTGTGCTATTACTAAAAGATATTTCTCAGTTTATCATGGGTCAAAAGCATTTCTTTTGGTTAAAAGTAATGAATAGGTGACATTTTCCAGGAGACTTGTGTATATAAGCATCCTTCAATGATTAACGTGATTATTTCATTATTTGTGTGTTTAATTTTAGGTTGCCTGCAAGATAGGGATGCCACCAGATACCTGGTTGGGTTTTTTTTTTTGTGTGTGTGTGTTTAGATATTATTCTAGAAAAGTGTTAATTTTAGCAAACTGCAAGATCTATTTAGTCATCTTAGTTTTTGAGAATCTTCATTTTCTCAGAAATAAAGGAATTTCACAGACTTGTATGAATTTAACCACTTCTGTCAGAATTTCCATGTGTTCCTGAGATGGCTTTCCACAAGCTAGTGCTTCAGAAGCTCTGCCAGGATTTTATGTTAAAGATCTAGCAAATAATAAAGCTATGAACCGGTAAGGGTTTTTTGACTGGATTTGAACAGAACAAATTTTGTACAATGACACCAGTTGTCAGTTGTCTACAGTATTGCTTTTGAACAAATGTATTATTTCAGTCACAATGAGTTTAGGGATTTGGGGTTTTTGTTGTTGTTCTTATTTGGTTATTCTGCTATTGGGGGCTTTTATGGTGCGGTGGTGTGTTTAAGGCAGGGGGTGGTGGTTTGTTTTGCTGGGGTTTGTTTTGTTTTAACTTACTGATGTTTGTACACTAGTTTCCATAGGAGAGTGACTGATTGCCACTGGTAAGAACGTGTGGATGAATGCCGTATCAAAAGAATGTTTCACACCCTGCTTCTGCTCTCTATCACTTTATAGTGTTTCCTTTTATATAATTAAAATAATCCTATAGTTTTCAGACACAACAAGCTTTCTGTCTTGTGAAATTTATTCTGCTACTCAGCAGAAATCTTTGCAAGTGCTCTCTGGTTGAAGCAAACAGATTTAGGTACATTCGTGCAGATCTATAAATTGCCTTCTCACCATCATGTGGTTTAGTTAATATCATTTGTTTTTCCTACTGTGCTGGTTAGCATTCATTTAGAAAAAGCAAAAGAGAAAATATGTTAATTAAATGTGCGTAAACTTAACAGCAACAAAGAAGATTTTTTTTTTTTTTTTTCCTGAGGCATATCTGAAAAGTAGGCAAATGGAAAGACCTGCCTCTTCTGCAGTAATTTTCAGATAACTATATGGGTAACAATTATTTTTATGTAATGAAACCTATTATTTTCTCTACCAGTGCCAAGCAGAAATCAAAATGACTAAGTGACACTTAAATTCAGTTCTGCAAAACACAAATATGAGGATTAAATAGCAGATAAATGGTCAATAACCTAAAATGAAAGTGGGTGTAATTTGATTCATACTTAGTGCAGTATGTACCTTTCAGAAGGAACTGTAGAAGTTTTTTGAACGGCTAATAATATCATTTTTTTTAAACTGCAAAAAATAAGATCACCATTAAAAAAATCATAGCTTTTGATACTCTCTCCTAGCGTACTTCCTGAGGGCAATTAGAAATAGTGGATGATTAAATTTGAATTACATTTCAAACTGATTGGACAGGAACAAGAATATAACAATAAATTCATTTTGGCCTGTTCCCAGTTGATTTCAATGAAGCAGCATTTCAGTTAGTTGGCTGAAACTGAATAGCAGTAAGAGAATGGGAGAAAACGTAGGTCACAAGGAGGACTTCCCTGGTCATTCTTTACTTATAATGGTTTACATTGGTCAATTATTTGCATTGATTTGTTTTCTCCTGTGTATACCATTTAGGGGCCAGGTCACATTCAGTTACTTAAAAACTGGTGCCAGGTCATACCAATCAGAAAGCATTTTGAGCATAATTATCATATGCATGTCTTCTACCATCATCTAGGAATTTTTAAAATATTTTGCAGGATAATATTATTTTATGCTAAAAATGTTCACTCTGAAATAACTTTAATTTTGTTATGGAAATATTTTCAAACTCGCAATAAAAATATGCTAAATTGAAAGGTATTATTAGGAATTCAAACAGTGTATTTCACATCTGCTGGAAGTATGAAGTATAGTCTGAAGTTATTCTTTTGAATTTTCTACAATAACAGTTTATCATCTCCTCCTTAGCATAAAATCTTTATTATTTCTGAAAAACTGAACTACAGGTCTAAGCACCTTGCTGTCTATAAGATGGAGAACATAATACCTCTTTTATGATTTTCCACTTTACATTGCTGCAGAGCATGACATTAAACATTCAAGGCCACGTTGGATAGGGCTCTGAGCAACCTGATGTAGTGGAAGATGTCCCTCCTCACTGCAGGGGGGTTGGACTAGATGACCTTTAAAGGTCCCTTCCAACCCAAGCTATTCTATGATTATTGATTTCCAGTTCAGAGCCAACACCTGCGGAGAGCATCTGAATCTCTGTGAGGTTGTTTCAGTTCACAGGCCATTCAGTAGTATATTCAGGAGCAAAAAACATATTTGAAGATGTAGTTAACAAATTTATATCTAAGTGTCTAAATATTATTAATTTATGCATTGATAATGCAATATTTTTTGAGAACATAAGCCTATGTTTAAAAAGCTGTATCTGCCAGTTTCTTTGGCAGTAACTTTACACATTTGAAAGCCCTGCCTTTTATGAGTCCTCCTAACTAGGAGTTTTCACTGAACTGAAATAAATGCTGTGTGTATAGTTACTAGATATAGCAAGGATATTCAGTTTGTTGTCCACAAACTCATGTGGGACAGTGGGCTACTTCTAAGGAATTCAGAGAAGTAAATAAGAAAAATAATCTTAGATATGCCTAATATTGATCTATATAGGAAATAATCTATAAATGGGAAAACAATTAGGGAGGTGGAAAAGGGAAGGTACTGCACATTTAAGTAATAAAAAGACTGTTAAAAGCGCTGCATTTACCTGATGTATTGTGCAACTTGTTCCTTCTGGTGCCAAGAATCCTAAAATTCTAGGAGTCTTCTTGAGATCCAAAAGGCTCAGAATAATTCCCATGTGCCATGTCAAATTTCTATGTTGGTTTTTTGTTTTTGTTTTGTTTGTTGTTTTTGTTTTAAAAAAATTAAGAAACACCTTCCCTCACTTATAGAGTAAGAATAGCTTGGGTTGGAAAGGACCTATAAAGGTCATCTAATCTAACCCACCTACAAAGAGCAGGGATGTCCTCAACCAGATGAGGTTGCTCAGGGCCCCATCCAACCTGGCCTTGAATACTTCCAGGGATGGGGCATCCACCACCTGTCTGGGCAACCTGTTCCAGTGTTCCACCACCCTCATTGTAAAAAAAAAAAAAAAAAAAAAAAAAAAAAAATTTTCTTTCTATCCAGTCTGGATCTACCTCCTTCTATACCATTACCCCTCATCCTATCACAACAGGCCCTACTAAAGATTTTCTCCCTGTCTTCCTATAAGCCCACTTTAGATACTGGAAGACTGCTATAAGGTCTCCCCAGAGCCTTCTCTTTTACAGGCTGAACAGCCCCAACTCTCTCAGCCTATCCCCATAGGAGAGGTGCCCCCGCCCTCTGATCATCTTTGTGGCTGTCTTCTGGACTCACTCCAACAGGTCCACATCCTTCTTATGTTGGGATGGTGCTCCAGGTGGGGTCTCACAAGAGCAGAGTACAGGGGCAGAATCACCTCCCTCAACCTGCTGGCCATGCTTCTTTTGATGCAGCCCAGGATGCCGATGGATTTCTGGGCTGCAAGTACACAAACTTGCTGAGGGTGCACTCTATCCTGCTGTCCATGTTGCTGACAGAGATGTGAAACAGGACCGGTCCCAAAACTGACTCCTGAGGAATGCCACTCGTCACTGCTCTCCACTTAAATATCAAACCGTTGACTGCAACTCTTTTAAGTGCAACTATCCAGCCAATTCCTTATCCACTGAGTGGTCTGTCCGTCAAATCCATGTGTCTCAAATCTAGAGCCAAGGATGTCATGTGGGACAGTGTCAAATGCTTTGTGTAAGTCCAGGTAGATAACATCAGTTGGTTGTCCCTTGTCCATCTACGCTCTAACTCCATCACAGAAGGCCACCAAATTGGTCGTTCATGATTTCCCCCTAGTTGAAACTGTGTTGGCTGATACCAATCACCTCCTTATTTTAAATGTGCATTTTCATGGTTTCCAGGAGGATCTCCTGTATGACCTTGCCAGGCACAGAGGTGAGGCTGACTGACCTGTAGTTCCCTGGGTTCTCCTTGATTCCCTTTATAAAATGGAGGTTATGTTTTCCCTTTTATGGTCACTGCGACCCTCACCAGTCTGCCATGACTTCTCAAATGTGAGGGGACAGTGGCTTGGCAACTTCATCTGCCACTTTCCTCAGGACCTGCGGATGCATCTCATCAGGTCCTGTGGACTTGTGCACCTTCAGGTTCCTTAGATGGTGTCAAACCTGCTCTTCTCCTACAGTGGGCAGTTCTTCATTCTCCCAGTCCCTGTTTTTGCCTTCTGCAACTTGGGTGATATGGCTAAAGCCCTCGCTGGTGAAGACTGAAGCAAAAACACACTTAAATGCATTAAGATAATGCTTGAATGCTGACAATGATGCTTTACGGAATTTTACTGATAGAAACAGTAGCCATGTAAAGGGATGTGAACTACATAAGCTTTCACTATTTATTTATTTATTTATTTAAACATAGTTGTTTGAGTACTCTAGAAAAGCAGTTGTAGCTTGGCAGAGCAGCTGGCATCTGTTTTTACGCATGTTTTATTCATAGTTGCATTAGTTGTACTGAGGTTACCAAGTGTTTTCTTTCTTGCTCCACCACAACGACAAAGCGCTTTTTGTAGTGTGTGGTTTCTTCCCTTCTTTAGCAGGGACTCCTGTCTTCCTTTATTTGGCTTGGAGACAAACTGCTTGGGTGAAAAATCAGTTTTGATGATGATGCAGGAGTCTTATGTAGCTAAAAGCAGAAGGTAATTAATAAAATTTCCCAATTGCACTGTGTTTCTAGATGTTATATTTGTGGCCAGTTTACTCTTCAGTTCAACATGTCTATGAACAACATGCTTGGATGAGGCTTCTTTTTAAACATCCAGTGGATGTTTACCTACAGCAAGATATAGTAAACTCATGCATTTACCTAAACAAAAAAGTAGTGGCCTATTGAAAAAGTAGTTACTTATGACAAACTGTTTTGCAATATGCAGATGGACTATTTGTGTGTGGTTTTTATTTTGTCCATTTATTACTGGTTTACATCACCGATGAGTTATTATATGCTTGCTAAATGTAAAGAATATTCCCCTTTTCACCATATAAATTAAATACCCAAAATGTTCAGGTACCTCAATAACACGTTCTTAGAGGGATCCTCTGAAAAAAAGTGACATTGTTGCCGTATAAAAATTTCATTGAAGAGTTTTCAGTTCCTGCTGAACATCCTTGTTTCATTTTTCTCTTTTCTCTCCTAGCTAGCAAGAACCTATTCATCATCATAGACAAAGAATGACATTTTTCCAAATACTTGGTATAACTAGGAAAAAATTACACTTTTGCTTTATTGAGTATGTCATAGAAAGTTTGTCCTTTTACTGTAAAGCACTTTTAATGCTATTTTTTCTTCTTCCTCAAAATGCTGTTGCATGGTTCACTGATGCCAGCAATCTGTGTGTGTAGACTACCTTTCAAGTGTGGTGTCTGAATGTATTTCTAAGATTTTGTTCATGCTTTGACTTTGAGTACTCACCTGAATCATATTCTGTACTTGGTGAATGTTTTTAGGTAGCTTTTAATAACTTGTAATTTCAACATTCTCAATGAGTAGTATGTTTTAATAGAGATATGCCTGGTATAGCATATTCATTCATATTTTTTTCTCTTAATATTTTATTATATTCTGTGCACTACCATGTATTTAAAGACACTTTAGATCTACAGGATGTTAATTTTTATGGTATTTGGGGATTTTTTTAAAAATAATTTTTTAACTTTGCATTGCACAAGTACTTAATAATTATTTCTCCATGCCTTAAAAAAAAAAAAAAATCTGAGGTTTATGTCAGACTTTGTGCTTAATTAGACAATCCACAATCCTGTTGCAAAATGATTTTATTTTCTAGTTCACTTTGTCCCAGATGCTGATTGCCCAGTCAGAGTAACTGAGGCAAATAAAATGTATTTACTTTTACAAGATTTATGGTATTTATAATCTTTTTAGTCTATTAAGTGTTCTTTTATTGTATTTTATGTAACTGACTGTGGTCTGGTACAATATCTATTCAGTAATAATAGCAGTAGGGTTGAACAGCTTTCAGACACTGATTGTTTGGATATTCACTTTGAATGTTTATAATGTGTTGTGGTTCACTTAGATACTATGTTTTTGTCCATTAATGAAAGGTTTGTTTTTTGGTTTTTTTTTTTGAACAGAGGGATAACAAAGAATGAATAGTGAATAGCACATGCTTATTTACTACCCTTGCTTCAAAAACACTTTACAAAGATTAAATGCTGAAGTGAGCATTCACAGTGCCTAACGTCAGGCTGTTAGACTGTAATATCTGTGTTAAGAACTGCTCTTGATATTGTCAGATAAGATAGGGAAGCAGAAGGGTTTGTAATTGTCTTCTGGACTTTTAATTGGAACTATGAAACACTTACACTAAGCACAGAAGAGGAGAAAATGCAGAGATTGTACAATGACCTTGAAGAGAAATGTTGAGTAAACTACTCAAAGCATTAACGTTGTTGGTGAAT
This sequence comes from Chlamydotis macqueenii, assembly GCF_036417535.1. Lineage (NCBI taxonomy): Eukaryota > Metazoa > Chordata > Aves > Otidiformes > Otididae > Chlamydotis > Chlamydotis macqueenii. The sequence goes on from NC_141562.1 coordinate 23,436,250, forward strand.
TTAACAGGCTGGATCAAACCCTTTTGTCTGCAGTGTATAAAGCACTCAAGAAATTTCAGACTGCTTATAAGCTTTTCTCACCTCCTCTGCACTAGAAGTCATTGGCTTTTAACAAGATTTTAATCAGTTTCAGCAGTGCTTTAGAACATTCAGAATAGAAACAGTTAACTAAATAAATATCTACCTGACACTAGGATACAAAATATAATTACTTTTATTGCATTTTATAATGCTAAGGTTGACTGACATGGCACAGAATTTTTGGTAAGTATAGCTAATCAGTGTTTCGAATTAATTGTTGTTTTAGTAATATGTAATGGGTCCAGTAGTGCACTGGCCCCATTTTAATTGGTTAATACTATATTACCATCTTGGGCACCTTTTGAACTGCCGTCAACTGTTCTTACAACACACAGAATTTCCTTCAGTAAACCTCCTTTGGGTCTTGATTTTATCTAGTTTTGTTTAGATAAACTCTAAATGAGACCACAATTTGAGATGCTTTAACTGTTAGAAGATTCTCCTGAAAAGCAAAAGGTGAGTAGGAATTTTGAAGAAAATAGCAAAATTAATGAAAAGGTCAGAAATATGAATTAACTTTGTTGTATGTGCCAATAATGGTTTGGTGGGGAGGCTGACAGGATATATATACATCAAGAATGCAGAGCTGCTGCTAGAACAGTTCATATAACCTACATCTGGCCATGTTCCTACCCCATGGCCTTTCAGATGAGGCCAGGAATCAATTAGGAATTTACTTGATCAGGGAGAGTGAGTTGTACTTAGCATGACCATTGAATGTGATTTGAGAAAATGTCACACGTGATGTTACACTTTGTGTATGCAGTAGGTGTGGTGTCTGGAGGAAGGGCTGTAGTGCGTGGCCCTTGAGTGCTAGCAGAAAAAGCAATGAGAGCTGCAAGGGCAGGAAAATAGGGGGCCATCACTGTGAAGAGTAAAGGTATTGACATGCTTGCTGTAACTTTTTGCAATTTGAAGGCTCGTATTTGAGCTTGAAAGATGGATCTGCAAGCTCTCCACTCAATTATAGAAGCTACAAATTGAAATGTGATTTCAAATTTCAGATGCTTGGCTTTTTATGAGCTTCTGTCACTGGCATCAAGCAATCACTTTGTAATTTTGCCCCTAAGGTACTGTCTAGTTAATCTGGAGGATGTGCCTTACCTTTTTTTGCAAAGGCTATGCATCTCTGGTTAAAAGATATTAAGACAATATAGTGATAATGAACTAAGATTAAAAGGTTCAGAACTCATTGTAATACACTCATTGTAATACTGAGTTCCTCAGTGCCTAGAAAAGTTAATTTGAATTTATTTTAACACAAAAGCCTACCTCTATTATAATTATTTTATGGACACCCTTTGGAGAGAAGCACACAGGTAACGTACTACAGCCTCATAAATAACAAATTCTCTTTGTAGTGGCATCAATACAGTAATTTATAATCTTTTTTTTTCTTTCTCTCTCTCCTTTTTTTTTTTTTTTTTTTTTTTTTTTAAACTCTGGAAAGTGATTTGAAGCACTTCATCAAAAACCTAGTATGGTTGTAGGAGGTCTGCATACTTTTTTAAAGTTATACTTCATTCCCTGGACCATAATTGTCAACATTCATGATTAATTTTATAACAGCTAAAAAACTTTGAATTATTTTTGAAATCTTTTAATCTGCCCTATCTTATATCCTGCCATATCTTAGATCCTATTTGTAACTCAGACCAGCTGACTTCAAAAAAAATTGATGGTCCTGCACTTCTCTATTAATCAATTGTTAATGCATTATTGATAAGTTTGTGTTTTGTTTTGGTTTTTTTTACTCTGTCACATGGTTGCTTCTTTAAATAATACAGTAAAATTTTTGTGTAAATGGAACTTCCTAACTGTACCTGAAGAAACCAGTTTCACTAAGCCTGTTTTCTTTCAGTTCCCTGAGCAGAAGATATTGGCATTCATTGATCTCTGCCCTCTAAATGTCCTGTTCTCAGCTATGTTTTGGGGACACTACGTCTGGACCAGGGCGAAAGGAGTGTCATTACATGTACCTGTGATTTGAGAAGGGAGATTGAAAAGAAAAAGGTCTCCCAGAGTACAGAGGAGCTGTGGGAAGAGGGGTGAGAGCAGAGCTGGAGCAAAAATCCCGTGCCAAAGAAGGTTTTGCAGCAGGTCTTCCCTGGGCTGTGAAGAGGCAGTGGCAGGCAGGATGTCTGTTGCAGTGGAAAGCAGGGTTCCTGGGCTACGTGAGTAAGGGAAGGCTCTGCTGGCTTCATGTGCTCACTGGATCGACTTGGGGCTGTCTAGTTATGCCCATCAAGCAGAAGCCTTGTTAAGGAGAGGAAGCCAGGCTGGGAGCAGGGGCCATGACATGTTTAGCGTTTGATCTGCTGTCTCCTCACTAGTGAGGCATGCTTTTTCTGCTGAAGTGTCTCATTTATAGCAAGTTAATGCAAGTCGTAGTTAATGACTGTGTTAATACCTGAAGTTCTCTCTCAGTATTCACAAGGGCAGAAAACTTGTGTAGTAAGAGTAAAAACTGTGCAAAGACTGAATCTCAGATTGCCTTATGAATTTACAAGCCAATACAGTAGAATAATACTGAGTTTATTCTCATGAGTACCAGGAAATAGTCCTTACAGGTTTTAGGGTTGCATATCATGGAATATAGGCTTTCCCACATTCATTCTTCAAAGAGAGGAATGAGGAGGGGCCTCTGAGAATTGTCTGCATGAATATATATTTTGCACTGTGCTCCATATTTGGGGATATACCACCTTTGGGACTTGAGGTAGTATTAGCTTGGCATCCCAAGGGCATGGAAAGGAGCCCAGAGGGAACGCATAGACTTTTCCATCTGGGTTAGATCCCTGTTGGATTTCAGTATGAGATCATTCTCCTCCTGCTTAGCCCTTCAGGTCTGCCACTAACTATTTTAATAGGCAAGAATTTTTAGGCACAAAAGCTTTCCAGTACTTCAAGTCAGCTGCCTCCTGGGTTTATTCTGAGATTTATAAATATACCTACAAGCTTTTCAAACTTTTTTTCATCAGTTTCATAAGTGATAACTGATTCATTTCAAAAGAGGATTAACCCTTTCAAAGTTGTTGGTTGGTTGGTTGTTTTTCCCCAGCTAGCAATTGGAAATATGTGTTTCTCCATTCTTGGCAGCTCTCTTCCATATTTTAACAGTGATTACTATTATTACCTTGTAGTCAGTGCATAACTTTTTCATATAGACTGCATCCCGCTTTCCAAACGATGTACAGTCTTCCAATTAAAATATCTGTCAAGGGCAATACTCTGTTATTTTACACCTCCATAACACATGTGCAATGAATATTATTCAAAAAGTAGAAAAGGGATCAAATTATTCCTCTTTCTCCATTATCCACAAAAAAAACCCCTGCATTATATATCACAGCTTTGGCCACGCTTAAACTTCCTGCAATATTTTATGTATTCAACTTGCCAATTAAAACATTTATCGGATGGAAGATCCTGGTAAATCTGCACACTGTTCAAGTAGTCACTTTTCAAAGAAATAATGGGGAAAAATGTATTTTATTATAGTTTACTAGATGTTCTTTTAAAATTATCCACAACATAACAGTTAGTTTTCTTTTACATACAGTTGATTGTATTTAGTAACAACCTTTAGTCACTGTTTCTAATCCTGTAGAAAAAAAAAAAAAGTGAAAAATATCTGGCTAAAAATACACGTAATAATGTTATAAGTAACACAAAATATAACTTTGCCCTTTTTCAAAGCTCTTAACCTGTGAAGCCACGAGCTGCATGTGGTATTACTGTTTAGGAACTCCAGACTTTGACAAAGTCCTTGAGGAAAATGAAGGAAATAGAGAGCTGATATTTCTGCTAGTCAAAATTTAGGAGAACTTGGACAGAATATGTTGCTTCTAAAAGGCTTCAGCACTTTATCTTTGTCAGAGAAGAGCAATAAAGAATAAACGGTTCCCTTTTTTTTCCCTATTTATATTGCCTATTGATATTATGTTATCTGAAATACAATAATAGACTAGAGAGGCATAGTCTGTTCATAGTCTGAACTATTAATATGAGTGGCTAATATTCTTTATATTTTTCAGTTGGTAGGTTGCCAATTTGGCTCTCTGTTCCACTTTAAAGTGCAGTTGTTTTTATCAAGTCAAGTGTCATCTAGACAACAGAGCGGGTCAGACTCAACTAGGTCAAAGCAGCTTGACATGACATCTCTTCTAACTCAGCTTATGTTTGAAAATAAAAATATTTCAAGACCCCTATTTTGAATTCAGATCTGTCTGGATGATGCTTGGTAGGGTATCAGCCCAGTGCTATCTTGTAGACAAAAATCCAGAAATAATAGCTAAGAAAGATGTCTCAGGAAGCAGTATGAGTAATGATCATTATTTAACAACTAAGTTGAAGTTCTCTGTTTTCCATTTTAAAAAGATCCAGGTTTTGCAGTCTGCTTTTGATGATATCATGGTAACAGAAGAAATAGGCAAAATTATCTGCGTTTTAGCGAAAGAAAACTGTGTATCAAAAGTTCTTAGACAAGATTTTTTTTTTTTTAAATCTGCTTTATGTTTGATCATCTGAAGATGTTTGGTGGGGCTTTTTTCAGATTGAAGTTACAGAAGCACAATTAGAAATAAACTGGTAGGAACAGTAGTACCATATATTAGAACAGTATGGCTAGCAATAAGAGGAAGTAGATCTAGGAAGTGTCTAGAAATTGGCATTACTGATAGGAGAGGAAATAAGCAGCAATGAAAAGATTCATGGGCAAAATGTTCTAAAGAATATTCTTATGTTGAATATTGTCTCTAGCATGCAGCAACCTTGTTTTTGAAAAATCATCCAGAGCTGAGAGTCGGGAAATGGAGGGGGGCAGGGGCAAGGGGGAAGGCTACAAGAGGGCTATGTGTAGCTCTTGATATCTTACAAATCAGACCGTACAACCTAATTGGATGGATAATCAAGTTATCTGTTAGTAAAAGCAAATTTATATGTCTGATACTGCTGCTAGTGAAGTGATAAGACTCTATTGGTTTCAGTTAAATAAGGAAGGTTTGATCCTACACTTGATTTTAACAAAGGTTTTATTTGCAAAGTGAGATTGAATTCTATCTTGATAAGGCTTCTCTGAACATTCACAACAAAATTATTGCCTGTCTTGAGGAAGCTGGGAAATAGTCTTGAGTCAAGGTCATAACTGGGTGCTATAGATGTAGTTCTCACCTGCTTAGGTGAAAAGTGCTGTCAATGTCTGTAATTCCCTATGACCTCAGAAAAACAAAACATTATTTTGAATGCTGTAACTAATGCCTAGGATAATATGTAGTTGATGTTTGTTGTTAATGTCTGTTTCCCCTTCCTTTTCACTCGCTCTCTGAAAACTCTGAACATTCCCTTTCTTTCATCCTATGCGTGTTTTTTGGGTTGTTTGTGTTTTTCTTATCCTGTTGTAGTAAACAGCATAAATGGGATGTCCTATATCCTTTCATATGGTACAGTTTGATGGCATGAGAACGCAAATTCTTTTGGATAGGAATATTGTTTTCAAAGGTTACAACACAATGTGAAATCAGCAACAGTCAGCTCCAATGTTTCCAAAGAGCATGTGGAATGTTTGGATCTTTTTACTCCTCATCCTGTTGTCAGGCAATAATAGGATATGAACAGATAATGCATGTTCCCCAAGTGGAAAAATGCAGCCACTCTCCAAGTGATCAAAGTGCTATTTGCTTTAAGTAAAAAAATTGGTAGATTGGAAGCATGGAACACATGACCTCAAATAAAACCAAGTCTGAATGATGTAATAAGGTTTAAAATTCTTATTTCAAACTGCAGGCTGAATTTAGGCTAGGAATGAATGATGCAACTGCCACTAACATGAATGGGCGCTTCCCCCCCCGCCCCCTTTTTTTTTTATAGGCTGGAATTTAGACCTCAGGATCATATGATCTGCTCTTTCTTGATTGGAACTAGTTTTCAGTCTTCAGTTATTCACCAATAATGGCAAACTGGTTTCTACTAAAGAAAACTCTCAGATTACCCTTCACAAGTTTTTACTGTAATTTCTTCTTTGGCCTTGGGCTTTGAGAACCATACGCCAAAATTACTGTAAATCAGCTCTACAGTAAAGAACAAAATCTTACACTGAGATATGACCCTGCAATAATTAACAAGGTGCCCCAGAGCGTTCCATGTACTGTGATACTATTTCCTCTTCAGGCCAATTAGTGGTCCTTGTGATTCCTTGTAGATTCCAGTGTTGTTTTTATGCAGATGACCTTGCAATCTGCATTAGTGGGCCATCTGTCACAGACCTTCCAGTTGAAGCTCAATGTAATTTGAGCCTTGTGCAATTGATTTCCTAAAAAATAGATTTAACAAGCTGTTCCCATTTCATCCTGACTTTGAATTCTGGAATGATCTTAGCAAAATATGCCATTGAACATAGTCCTTTTCTGAAAATAGCTTTTTGTTTGGTTGTGGTTTTTTTTTTCCCCTTCTAGACATTACTTTTTAGCTTTTTATGCGTTTACTTTATTACTTTATCAATGACTATTGAATAAAATAAGATTATTTCTCTACATTAGTAAGAGATGATGTTCTTGTAAAAGACACTTAGGGTTAGTTTTTTTGTTTTTCATTGCTACAGATTAATTCTAGTGATCATACTTGGAATAAATTCAAGGAAGTCTTCCTATCTCTGTGATGCAGAAGAACAATCTCTGATTGCAGTAATCCTTTCTCTGCTAAACAACTATGAACTGTTGATTATTTTTATGAAGAAATGTTATTAAGTTGTTGTTCCAGAAAATTCTTCAAGAACGAAGTTGGTTTTTTTTTTTACATCTAATATAGACATATTTAATTTGTGGAGTTTAAAAATTGCTGATTTATTAGTCTTTAGCATTTGTCGTGGTGGACTACGACAGTATTTCATGGTTGATAATCTTTCCAGGCTTCATTTGAGAATATCCTGGGTTAAAACATTTTTTTAAACTTCTTTTAACTGTTATTTTATTGGAATTATCTAAAAGGTTTTCATTGAGTAATTCTTTAAAAAGGCTCTAATTTATACTAAATACAATATAAAATGCTTGTCTCTAGTATATTTTTGATGACACCACTCTGATGATTTATTACTATGATCTATTACCACAGCCACCATTCTTTGATAATGTGCAGAACTGGAACAATAAATCTCTAGCGTAACATCTGAAAAACTGACACATTCTATGAATTTAATTTAGCAGCATCTGAAGGTTTGTGTGTTGTGTTGGGGTTAGGAATTTAGTGATCTGTAGTCAATGAAGAAAAAGACATTTTCAGAGGACAATTCAGATTATGGATGGCCCAGCTTACACAGGGAAGGTGTCTCACAACAGGCTTTAGGAGTCCTGGGTGACAAGCATCACGACTTTGAAATGTGAATTGTAAGCTTTAAGTTCAGAACCCTCATCTCAGAAGTATTTAGGTAACAAACTTTCATTTATTTATTTCTGTTTGGATTCAACATCTAAATAACATTAAGGATCTGAACGTGAATATACATATCCAAGGCTACATGGAAGCAAGAAGGTGCAATCTCCGGGCTGATGGCCTCACCATCAGATAGTATTTGTATGCACCCCACTTCTCCCTCACCAATTCTTTCTAGCTTCTTGTTGCTCTGAGAGGAAGAATGTAAATGTAACAAGCAAAGTTCCTTAGTTTACAAGTAGGCAAATACTGAGTGATGCTGTATTACATTGCATTAATGAGACCATTATAGCTGTGCCCTCCATGCTTTAAAACAGATACTGAAAAATTGGAAAGCGTTCCTGCAGGAGCCACAACAATGATTCAAGGTCAGAAAACCTGACTTGGAATGAAAGACAAGAAGCTCTATCTAGTCATTTCACTCAAGAAAAAAATGAGAAGCAATTTAATATATCTGTTGGTATTCCCAGGAAGAGAAAATTTCTGATGGTAGGGGGCTCTTTAATCTATCTGATAAAGACATAAGATCTTGTAGTTGGAATCTGAAGCTAGAAAAAAGCATATGTGCATATTTCACATGGGAAATTTGGGAAAGCAAAAGAGTAGGTGCATTTTTCACTACTTTGAATATTTAAAACTGGAGACTTTTAAAACGTTTTGGGTTTGTTTTGATTAAACTACAGTAAATTCAAAAAGCTATAGAGTTGATTATGGACATGTTTGTGTGAAACTGTATGCTATGTGATGCAGGTGATAGGTGACAGTAATCCTCCTTTCTTACCTTTAGAATCCATGACTGATTGTTTTTTGTTTTTTGTTTTTTGTTTTTTTTTTCCTGTGTGACTTCTGATAGCATTTAGAGAAGTCAAACTTAGATTCTGAGTATTATCCTGTGTTGAGTTTTTGTTTAGTGAGGGGTGGGGCTAAGGTAGTAGGGGTATCCAAAAGGTGTTCAAAATTCTCAAAAGCTGTTGAAATGAGCTTGGTGAAGTGGAGAAAGCTGTTTAGTTAGAAACTGTGTGGTGATCCGGGCTAAACCACCACATCCTGTTAAACATTAAACATGTGCATATTGAACACTGCTCTGGTTCTAGAGAATGTCAAATCCAAATGATTAGTGATGAACAAGCTCTTTGCTTCAGTTAAATAGGGTCACTCTCATATATGTTTGGAAGCGTTATCTGTAGAGAAGGAGAGATGAGTTTCTTCATCTATAGCAAGAGTAGTTGTAGCAGAAATGAAGAGTGCTTGCAGGAAGACAAAGTCTGTGCTTGTATAAAAACACAGGAGTTGAACTGACTCTGAACTGCTTCTTTTTTTCACTCAGATTAATTCAACAGTTATCTCTCTAAGTAGTCTCGTAGATCATAGAATTGTTTGGGTTGGAAGGGACCTTCAAAGGTCATCTAGTCTAAACACCCTACAAGGACCAAGGACGTCTTCAACCAGATCAGGTTGCTCAGAGCCCTGTCCACCCTGGCCTTGTATGTTTCCACAGATAGGGCATCTACCCCCTCTCTGGGCAACCTGTTCCATTGTTCCACCACCTTCATTGTAAATTTTTTTTCTTCTATCCAGTCTGGATCTACCTCCTTCTATACCATTACCCCTCATCCTATCACAACAGGACCTGGTAAAGAGTTTTACCCCATCTTTCCTATAAGCCCCCTTTAGATACTGAAAGACCACTATAAGGTCTTCCCAGAGCCTTCTGTTCTGTGGTCTGAACAGCCCCAACTCTCTCAGCCTGTCCTCATAGGAGAGGTGCTCTAGTCCTCTGATCATCTTCATGGCCCTCCTCTGGACTTGCTCTAACAGGCCCATGCCCTCCTCATGTTGGGGGCTCCAGGGCTGGATGCAGCACTCCAGGTGAGGACTCACAAGAGCAGAGTACAGGGGCAGAATCACCTCTCCCGACCTGCTGGCCACGCTTCTTTTGATGCAGCCCAGGATGCCGTTGGATTTCTGGGCTGCAAGCATGCACTGCTAGCTCATGTTGAGCTTCCCATCCACCAGCTCTCCCAAGTCCTTCTCCTCAGGGCTGCTTTCAACTCATTCTCTGCCCAGCCTGTGTTTGTGCTTGGGATTGCCCTGACCCATGTACAGGACCTTGCACTTGGCCTCGTTGAACTTCATGAGGTTCACATTGGCCCACCTCTCCAGCCTATCAAGGTCCCTCTGGATGGCATCCCTTCCCTCCAGCATGTTGACTGCATCACACAGCTTGGTGTCATACACAAACTTGCTGAGGGTGCACTCTATCCCACTGTCCATGTAACCGAACAAGATGTAAAACAGGACCGGTCCCAGTACTGACCTGTTGGGAATGCCACTTGTCACCAGTCTCCACCTGAACATCGAGCTGTTGACTACAACTCTTTTGAGTGCGACTATCCAGCCAATTCCTTATCCACTCAGTGGTCTGTCCATCAAATCCATGTAATTATGTAAATTCTTTGAGTCACTTAAACAGCCCAAGTTTTTAAAACTTGGAAATTATTTTCAGTGTTGTTTGCTCTGTCCACAGAAAGAAGATATAGTATCATATAATGATATTTAATAAATATATACATATCCTAAGATACTTAATTTATGATTTAGAGTATTCCAGTTATTCAAATACTAGGCTACCAATAAACAGGTGTGACTTGCAACTGCTTGCAGCTATAGACTGAATTAACAAAATCTGTCACTGTTAAAATCCATAGAAGATTGAAATAGTTTTCTACGAGTGCAAGTATACAAAACTTGTGTGAGCTCTCCGTCACTGTCCAGCTTTAAACTTAGTCAGTTACTGTAATACATGAATGAAGTTCTATAGTTACTTTTAGAAACTGACTTCAGAAACAAAGGACACTTAACCTATTTACATTCAAAACCAAATAGAAAGCCAGGGATTTCATAATGTTCTTAATGAAACAGGTTAAATAGTAATATAAATCACATTGAGTCCTTAGATGATACTTATTAGACTATAAACTTGCTTAATTTCTTTTCTGTTTCTTTTTTTTTTTTTTTTTTTAGTGAATTGAGATGTTACTTTTGCAGACCTTCAAATATTATCTCAGTAGTTTGCAAATTAATATACTATTAGGAGGTAAAATTATTTTTTTTCTCTTTTAGAGTGATGATGTCTTATGGATTTGGTAGTGTAAAGAAAGCAGTAAAATTCACCAAGGGTGAAATTCACTCCTGGCAGAAAGCCAGAAGAGGGAACGTGCTCCAGTTATGATGTGCTTGAGAGTTGTTATGACATGGCTTTGTTGAAGAAAACTGTGGGACTAGAATTCTTGAAGAATTAATCTCAAATGATTTCTGGTATGCTGTGCTGATACTGCTGTAATATCAGAACATCTCAGAAAATCAATTAATTTAAAATCTGTATCACTCGTGAGGAACTATTATTTTCCCAGACAGAACTGAGTGAGATTAAAAAGTTTTCCCAAGGTCATACACAAAGTTACTATTGAGGTAGGCACTAACTAGAGCCAAAAGGAAATAAATTTTTTATTCTGTTAATTCATGCTCTTCTTTGTGGAATATAGAACAAGAGCAATTGAGAATTGCTATGAAAAGTTATTGAAAATTTGTATGTGGAGAAAAGCATTATGCTTTGTTAAATATAAAGTATTTTTCTTTGATATTGAGTTTTTGAACTTGTTTTATATTAAAAAAAAAAAAAAACCAACAAATGAAAAGTCCTATCAAGAAACGGTAAAATTGATGTTTTGCTAGTAAAGATGAAATGTTTGGGGTTTTTTTCCTAAACTGGGTTTGTACAAAATCATCAAATCTGCAGATATTCCTGGTTAAAAAAAAAAAGCACTTTTTTCAACATTTTGATGCGACACTTCTGTTGAAACAGTTGTTTACTGGTTTTTGTGTTTCACAATCCAGTTTCTTGATTAAAATTTCACTTTTCAGTTTTTTACAAAGGGCACAGTAAGAGGTATATGGCTTTAAAAGAAATTTAAAGTATGATTTAACAGGAAAGACTTGGCAAACTCTAGTTCTCAGTTCATTTTATAGTCATTGTACCTTATTTTTTTTTCTTTTTACATTTACAACCCAAATTCTAAATATGTTGAAGCTGCAATGATAAGCAATGCTGCTGCTCTGGTATATAAGTAGTTTTAAATTTAATTTTAATTCAGATTACCAAAGATGCCTTCTCCATTATGGAAAAGTAGATTCTTCATATACTTTATGTAAAGTACAGGTGAAATGACCTATTAGGTTGCTATTTTTCCTAACAGTGCAAGAGGTTTCCATTTAACTACAACCTGAGATGTATTTTCTTTATTAGTAGAGAGATGTATGTATGTCATGTAATTATTTCAGTCCAGCCCTCTGGAGTTTTATAACATTTTTGATGGAAAAATCTAACAATGTTTAAGATAGTAACAAGGGATAGGTTGACTGTCAGATTACAAATCCTTAAAGAGTTCTCACAATATTAATCTTAAGGACCCTGGATTTCTGTGCTAATGGAATGCTAGAAGGTGACGAAGAAAAGAATGCTGTGTAAGTCTTCGCATCTCCTTATGCTCAAATTTCTTCTTTGGAATTGAAGTGTAATTCTATGACAAACTAGGCACAGGTTAATAAACAGAACTAGTAAACGTTTGTCCTATTTTGACTGAGTTCTGAAACAGTGAAAAAAGGCAATTTTAATCATATTTGAATACACAATTTATAAGAATCCTTCAGAGCTTAGTTCAAGTTTGCAGACATTGCAAGTCTTTCATGTTCACTTCAAATCTCATCATATTTTTCTGCCAGTTCACCCTGTTATCAGTACAAATTAAATATGTTTGACAGTTACAGATGGAATTTGGAATGCATTTATGTTATGCAGTGGAATATAGTTATAATATATTCTGATTTCATATATAATTCTAGATATTTATTGAAGCATTGATAAACTACAAAAGATCAAAAGAATAATAAATGCCAGGAAAAGTGATATATAAATTTCTCCTGGTTTTGCATCTGTCTGTATATATACTTTTTATTAAAATCTGATTTACATATTCACATTGAAAGCATATGTATTTTTAGAATTGTTTTGCAACTTTTACTTTGCTGGTTTGATTTGCAATAGATTTCTTTCTTTTTGTAGCTATGAATCTGCACTTTATTTAAAATAGAGATTGAGTGTGAAGATAGTCAATGGGGTAGCTAAGTGTTTCATACATTTTGAACTGCTTTTCTGCAACAAAATGTTGTCTGGCAAAATTCCAGAAAATACTACAACAGTGCTTGACAGGGAGACTGAGAATATCCTCATTCGTTAATACATGCAAACCTCCATATTTGTCTACCTGAATCTCTTCATTATTCTCAGAAATAAAACTGAAGTTTTTGCTCCCATCCCATTGGAATCACAAGGGAGGAGGGCAGTGGTTTTGATTTAAGCCCCCAGAAGCCTAAAGGAAGCTGCAACCTAAATGCAACTTTGGCCTGTAAAATGAACCTCTGAATTCTAAAGCAATAAATGAATGAGGTAATTACGAGAAATATGGATATTTCAGTGGTTTATTACTCCGTGCCGGTATATGTATGTTATCACAGTATGCCAGTATGGGCTGAAAACAGAATACTTGCATAGTGGAAATATTAAAATCCACTTAACTGGATAAAGGTTACTTTTTCTCTAACAAAAAGGTTTTGAAGTTCAAAGAAGAAAAAGTATATAAAATAAACATGTACAAGTTCATAGGACCATGCAGGCAGAGGTGTTAAGGGGGAAGTGCTGATGCAACTGTCCGTTCTCGATTAGCTCTGTAAAATTGTGGCAATTGAGGAAGGTTCCCCATGACTAGAAAAAAGGCAAATGTCACACCCCACTTTCAAGGTGAAAGAGCAGAACGTGGGGAACTACATACTTGCTTCAGACCACAGGGAGATTCTGTAACAGGTCCTCCTGCAAGCCATTTCAAGGCACACAAAGGACAAGAAAAAGACAGTGAACATTCAGTGTGGGTTTCCCAGAGACAAACCCTGCCTGAACAACGTGTTTGCCTTCTCCAATGGGATGACTGACTCTGTGGATGGGGGGAGACCATTAGATTAATTTATCTTTACTTTGTCGGGGCTTTTGACAGAGTCTCCTGTAGAACTCATCTAGCCAGCTAGGGAGATACAAGCTAGCTGAGTGGACTAAAACTTCTGGTAAATAGCAGAGTGTTTAAGCACTGGAGTAGTTGCCAAGAGAGATTTAAAATCCTCATCCTTGGAGATATTTAAAATTTAACCAGATAAGTGTCTGAGCATATACATTGTGTGTGATTCTCTGGTTATTTATTATCTGCTTTTAATGTCCCTCTACAACCTCTTTTGGTCAAGTGCTGGGTAATTCAATAAGATAAATACTGGCAGTATTTCCTACTGAAAACTTTTTTTATTTTCTTGAAATAATTCCATGGAATTTACTGTTACAGATAGCTAATTTTCTAAATTACAGTAAAACCAAATGCTTGATATAAAGAGCTTAGAAAATAAATTGTCAAGAAAAGGTTCCTTTCATGTGAAAATGAAATAAGATGAATATGACTGTTCATATTCAAAGAAAGCATATTGTAATTACCTTACACTATCTTTCTCATGGGAAAGAAGCTAAAGCACTTAAGTAATATTTCAGATAGATTTCAAATCTTTATGATGAAACTCTATTCAGTTGCTGACATATAATGGCCAATATTTTTTTACCCAAGCTTAGCATGCATGGCTGATGTTGTTAAACAATACTATGATGCTTAATAACATTAACTTGCTCATTTAGTGCATTGGAGTATTGATCTGTCTTTTTAAAAAATTGCAGTGGAGTTTACTATGAATCACTCTGCATAAAATAATAACTTTCACTTTTCACTGCATATGGTTCTTAATCTGAATAGACTTAGTAAGTACAATAGTCTGATGAAATACTCACAGTAGACTTTCCTCAGTCTTTCAGTGCCCTGACCTACACATTTGGGCTAGAACTTCACTATCTATACCAATGTCACAGACTCCAGTAGCCTTTATTGTTTGAGAAAGATGTCTAATAATATTACTAATTCGGGAGGAATATTACTCAATATTTATTAACAAATTTAAGGATTTTTGAGAGTTTATAAAAAATAGTTTAGTTGTCTATTTTTTCATTTCCTCTATATTCTTCTATAACTTAAAATGGACTTGATAATGCTAGTCAGAAAATGAAATGTAATTATGCCAAAACAGAAAATGCCTTAGCTTATTGTCACATACACGTTGTAAGTACTGCATCCAGTTCTGCAGTCCTCAGTACAGAAAAGAGATGGACATATTGCAACAGGTCCAGAGGAGGGCCACAAAAATGATCGGAGGGCTGGAGCACCTACAAGAAAAGCCTGAGAGAGCTGTGGTTGTTCACCCTGGAGAAGAGAAGGCCCCGAGGGAGACATTATTGCAGCCTTTCAGTACTTAAAGGGGGCTTATAAGAAAGATGGGGACACACTTTTAGTAGGGCCCGTTGCAATTAGACAAGGGGTAATGGCTTTAAAATAAAAGAGGATAGATTTAGACTAGATGAAAGGAAGAAATCTTTTATTTATGATGAGGGTAGTGAAACACTGGAACAGGTTGCCCAGAGACATCAATCGATGCCCCATCCCTGGAAACATTCAAGGTCAAGTTGCACGGGCCCCCATACAAACCTGATCTAGTTGGAGATGCTCTTGCTTGTTGGACTGAAGGTTGGACTAAATGACCTCTAAAGGTCTCTTCCAACCCAAACTATTCTACAATTCTATGATATGGTTTCTACCTGCCCTAGACCAGCCTAGGGAAGAATTTGTGAGCTATCCTCAAGAAACCAAACAAACTGGCTGCCTCAGTGTTCTTGTATTTGTTCAGATTACACACTGAATGCTTTTTGTCAAGAATTATAGAAAATTTGTCTATTAAAAAATTTTTTTAAACTTACACCTTTTTAATGATACTTTTAGAATAGTATTCATACAAAAATTCAAATGGATTCTAAATTGTGACTAAATCTATGTTCTGGTTTTGTTAGTGAGGGGGGGCCTAAGGTGGTAGCTTCTGTAGGAAACTGCTAGAAGTTGCTCCCCTTTGTTTAGTGGACTCGGCTGGGCCTAGGGCGGACCCACTGCTGGCCAAGGCCGAGCCAATTGGTAGCAGAATGTCCTGTGATAATGCCTCTGCGATAACGTATTTAAGAAGGGGAAAACAGAAAAAAAGGAGGAGAAGATGTGAAGCAGCTGAGTGGGGGGCAGAGAGGGGGAGGCGCGAGCCTTGTGGGCCTTGCAGGCCTCATCCTCTGGCCTCCTGCTGGGCAGCTGACTGGGCCCAACTCGGCCCGGCCTGGCTGCAAGAAGTGGAGAGGAGATGAGAAGTGAATAAGATGTAAAAAGGATCCTGAGAGGCGTCTGCCAGCCTGTTGTGAGGAACAGCTGCAGATGCCAAGGTCAGTGAAGAAGGAGGGGGAGGAGTAACACAGCTCCTGGCCAAGATTCCTCTGCAACTCGTGGTGAAGACCATGGTGGAGCGGGTTGTCCCCCTGCAGCCCATGGAGGTCCACGGAGGGGCAGAGATCCACCTGCAGCCCGTGGAGGACCCCACGCCAGCGCAGGTGGAGGCCTGAAGGAGGCTGTGGCCCGTGGAGGGCCAGCTGGGCCAGCTGTTCTAGAGGGACTGCACCCCGTGGAAGAGATGACGCACGCCAGAGCAGTTTTACAAAGGACTGTGGCCCGTGGGAGGGACCCCACGCTGGAGCAGAGGAGGAATGCGAGGAGTTCTTCCCCCAGCAATGATACAGCGGCGTAAAACAACAAGTGATGAACTGACCGCGACCCCCATTCCCTTTCCCCCCACCCCGTGCCGCTCCGGAGGGGAGGTAGTAGAGATAATGTTAAGCCTGGGAAGAGGGAGGGATGGGGGGAGGTTATCTTGTTCCCTGTCTCATTCTCCTGCTGATTTTAGAAATAAATGAATAGTTTTCCCCAAGTCGAGTCTGTTTTGCCCGTGACGGTAACTTTAAGGATTTCTCCCCGTCCTTATCTCAAACCTTGAGCCATTTTTCCTTATATCATCTCCCCCTATTCTCTCGGAGGGTGGGGGGAGCGAGAGAGAGACTGCCTAGTCTGGTCCCGATCGGGGCTGAACTACGACAATCTAAGATATACAAAGCAAGTATTTTATCTGCCTGCAACATTAGTGTATCTTTTGTTGGTAAAAATAAGTGTAATAGTGGAAATTGTACAGATTCTGTGATCAGGTTGTGATTGAGATGAATAATTTCAATTATTCATAATAGTTTAATGCTTGAATTAAATTAATGAATTGTATCTGTCTTTGTGCAGCTGACAAATGACTATATTGACATGACATAGAAATGGAATTATAAGGTTTTAAATTGATATCAAGTTCTCAATCTTTTTCTCCAGATCCCCTAAAACCTTGTACTTATGTGATATTGATAACTGTGTGGATGCTGTAATTTAAAAGAAAAAAAAAATCAACCAATCTTTATGACTTTGTACTTCTGTAACTGAAGTTTCCTCAGGATATGTTAGAGCATTAATACTAAAATCTTAACTGTAAATTTGAGAAGGGTGGATCTGATAAGTTTGTTCTTTTCACCTTTCCTTAATCTGTCCTTAGTCTGTTCTAGTATACTCATCATTGGATTGTGAGGGTTCAGTGCTAGTTTTCTTTTTAATGAAGTGTTTTAGAATGCTAGCAGTTCAGAGTACATTTCTGCTTGAAGAAAATATGGGCTAGATTCTGACCTTAGAAGAGTAAGCCAGTTACAGCTAAATCCATTATGTTTGGGTCCTCTAATTTGCTGTTCTTAGTGTGTCATCTAATAGATGGCAACATACCGTGTAAAAATTGCAGTCATCTTCACAGAAATGACGAAACTCAACTGATCTTGTCCCTTTTAAGATAAGTCTTTAGGGGTCCCATCCAACAACCACAGATACGAAATGAAATTTCTACCAAATCCAGTGAGTGCTGTAGCATTCCTAAATAAGAGATAACATATATAAGAAAATACAGAATTTAGACAAAAAAATTTACAATGTAAAATATAGCCTTAAATGAATCACAAAACTACCAGAAAATGTCAGACTTCTCTTTAACAGTTATTGGAACTGATGAAACTCGAAGTTGTTCGTCATTTGATCAATAAATCCTTGTCTTCTTTTGAAAAGTGTAGTGTTCTTGTGTGTTTAAGCTGACATAAAGTTCCACTGTCAGAAAGACAGAGAGGAAAAAAAGCAGAGATTACTGAATCCCAAGAGGGCCCTTTCTCCTCCATTTTTTTTCCTCAATTATGTTGTTCTGGATTTATGCATCTGTGAACCAACAAATCAAATACTTGACTCTGCTTACCAAGCATAGTGAAATTCTCAACAGCATGTTGATATGGATTTCCTGATAATACTTCAGAAGGTGTTTAGCAGTTCTAAGTAAGAATAAATCACATGCATATTTTACAGTTCTTGAAACAGAATTTTAATGTATAACTAAAGTAAAGATATCAAGATATCTTTAGTTACATGTTAGATTTATTTTGCAGATGTCAATAACTTTTTACCTGTTATTGAATGTAGGTCCCTTATCTGCAGTGCTCTGACTGTTAGACGATCACACTTATCTGATAGACTAGTTAAAAATTCTAGCTGTTTATTTCTTGTCCTCATTCCTGCTAACCATCTTTCCTTTGCCCTCCTATTTATAGTGATCTTCCTGGAAATTAGGGTAAGGAATTTTAGTTTCAGAGCGCTATTATCCCATGTTTCAAGAGTTTTATTAAACTGTGCTCTTTTCATCTTCTATCAAAATCCTTTTTCTTCCTTCGTGTTTTTAGGGTTCTGGCTACTTTAATTTTTGGTGCAAACTCAAATTCAGTCTGATTTCTGACGATTCTAATTTTTTCCTAATTAATTCCAGGATAGTCATATAGTCCTCTTTGATAATAGTTTCTTATTCTTCTTTTTTTTGTTTGTTTGTTTGTTTGTGGGTGCTCTGCTTACTTCTCACTATTTGGAAGAGGTTTTTCCATTAGAGCTGAAGCCTTTTGACACCATTTATATTACAAGTTTCAGGTTGCTTTTTTCAATTTTTAAATACAACTTCTCTACATTTAAATTCTTGAGCTTTTTATTTCAGATCACTTCACTAAATAATTCTAGCAGTTTCTTAAACTTGCTTCTTCAGAAATACAAGAAATACAGCTATGGAGCTAGTGTACCAGTTTGTGACTTTAAAAAAAAAAAAGCTGTTAAGGATATTCCAGTACCCTGTTGGGTAGTAAATTTGTCTTACATCTTATATGACACCTCACTGGGTAGAAAGGGAACAGCATATTAGAAGCTTCTGTTTCTGGCTGGTAAATTTTGGCCTCACCACGCATACTCTTTCTCTGGAAACCTCTCTGGACAGCCTCAGCGGCTGAGGTTGCTTGTGCTGTCTCCACACAAGGCATACCAGGCCTTCAGCGACAGGGTGACTTTGCACCCATACCCAGTTTTGTTCTACCTACTTTTAGACATTAAAGTAAAAATCCCATAAACTGAGATCCTTGTTGATGCTTGCCAGCAAAAGACAGATGCCACCAGCAGGTAGTCATTTCACAGATAAGCAGACTCAAATTTATGGAGCCCTTTCTCTTTTCCAACTACAGAGTAAGCCTAGCATTACTAGCTTTCTAATATTGATATCTCAGTTAAATCCTTAAATCAAGTAGAAAAAAAATAATTCTTTCTATTCTTTCTTTTCTGTGTTCCTTGCGTTTTCAATAGATAAGCTGCTGTTTTATTGGAGGACTAACAGTAAGTTTACAAATATTAGAATAACTGAGAAAACTCCTAATGTTTATACAGATACATATCTCAAACCATTTGCATAATGTAAAAATATAGTTGATGCTTTATTTACATTACACCAGTGCCATAATCCATAATGAAATTACATGGGAACTTCAGAGTCATGTAGTGAAGCAGTGATCATAATTTCTTCTGAGATCATCTGTGCTATATCAAAATTTTATTTGAGTCTTTATTCAATGAAAATGATTACTCGGCCAGTCCATATCTATTATTTGTATCTCAAAGCAAATTAAATCTACAGAATCTACATAAAAACTTAAGGCTTTTTCTTCTTCCAAATAAAATGCTTTTGAATGTATTTGGATTAAATTTTCAAAGCATATACCCATAAAACTTTCCAAAGGAAAAACAATGGTTTAAAACTTTTACAACTTAAATAATTAGAAATAAGCTTTTTGTGACTATCATCTGTTTTTATCAGAAGACTCCTTATGTGCAAATCACTTAATTTAATAATGTTTATATCATTTCTCAAATAATATATCAACCACTTTGTCATAAAAAATCACATGTGTATTACTCAGCTAGATACAGATAGCTCCAGATTCTCTCAGTAAATCACTATCATTTTTGGACAGTGGCTGATTTTAGAAAATCAACTTTTTACCAAGAGGTAGGACTGATTTTAAAAAAATCTCTATATTTAAATATGAGGGATGGAAATATGTCTGGGTGCACTTCTGAGCTTTGATTGACTTCAGTCACCCCCAAACAACATATATCTTTTAGATGCACACTGAAGTACCTTCTTTAATTTTTTTTTTAAATAGGTAGTATAACAGAAAACAGTGTTGTCACGAATCTGATATTGTGCAAACCACAAGATCATAACAGTCCTTACTAAGCATTCTGTATGCAAGAACATATATATATATTTAATTGTAAGCATATGTTGAAAAGTGTACTTTTCATCTTTTTTTTTTTCACTTTTTCTATATGACACTGCCATAGCACCTTGCTATTTTCAGATAAAATTCTCTGCTTTTTACTTTTCTACACTTAAAGAAATTAAGCAGATTCATATTTTGATGATTTACAGGTCTTGCAATAAAGCTGTGTGTATTATTGTGTTACTCTTTTATGGTGTAATTAACACAGTGCTGCAATGTGAACTGTCTTCTGATGGAGGAGAGGGGCTTACTAAGCTCCAAAGAGTGGTATGGCTTTTGTGCAAGTAGCTTTTGTAGTTTTTATTTCTTCACTAAATGTAAGACAGAAGAAATAGGCTATCCTATCTTCCTGAAATTAATTTCTTTTAGTCTAACCGATGGTACCATGGACATTTTTTGTGTACTATTGAAGGTGCACTGCTTCCTCAACACCTGCTGGTCTAAATTACTTGGAGACACTGGGAGTATACTTGCTTTCACAGGTATTTCTAACAACTAATTGCCTGTGAAAATTCATTTGGTTATTTTCAACTTGAAATGACAGGAAGTGTTATGAGAGCAGCAGGTGAAATTTATTCCCAGTTGACCCACCTCTGAATTTTAATTCTATTGATTGAGCCTTAGCATGTAGACTGTACTGCTGCTCCACTGACTACTGTATCAATAATTAAATAATTCAGATTTGATTTCTGTATGAAATTAACTCTATGCTATATTGTGTGTAACGCTTATGGAATGGTATTCAATTTTATTGTGGAAAAAATTATTCTAGCTAATTCGAAGGAATAATAGTGGCATATGCTGTCCTGAACTTCCATCATTTATCCCTTTGCATAAGCAAAATTACAGTCTTGTTTCAATTGTCGTAGTTTAACAGAAATGTTATTCCCCCCAGAAAAGTCCTGTAGGATTCAAATATTTTGTGGCCATCTGTTCAATGTCATCAGATTCTATCTAACAACTTCTGAACAATTAGCTTGTTAGCCAAAGATCCAGATACACAGAGATACTTTTCTCAGTTAGTCTGGCAGCAAAGCCACATAGATCTTACTCTTTTCAATTCATAACCTGTGAGAATTAATGTCACCTAAGAAAAATACAGAAAAACAGTAGCCAAGATAAAAGAATTAGATTATACTTCAATGTTTAAATTCTTGAGGACGTAAAAAGACTAGCTTACAACTGCGAAGATAAGCCCACTAAATGAACTAGAGTTGCCATATATGATTCAGGCTTTTCCCAATGCAGCGTTTAAAAGAAACATTTGATTTACTAGAAGTTAGGAGACTGCGAAATCAACATTATTATCTGTTGTGTGCAAACTACACTCTGTTCCATGCTTTATAAATTTATGCTACAAGATGTTGCATATCTTTAGCATTTTTGTCCATGAATACACAGAAATGGACAAGTTGTCTATCTTCTACTAAGTATTCTTTCCTAATTCAATTTGTGAATTAAATCAGGCATTTTAAAATGATACGTTTTAAGCGATACACCAAAGGCTTATTTTTGGATGGTATACATTCTGTGTTTGTATTCTTATTTCAAAGGCATGTTGATTGCCTTAATTTTATTGTGAATTACCTACCTGCTATTCCTATTACAATGTTTAAGTAGGCTTTCAGTGTTGTACTGGATCAATATTTTGGAGGAACTACTTTTGCTACAAAAATAAAGGCTTTCACTCTCTTAAAAAAAAATGAAAAATCTGTAGGCATTTTTAATTACTTTGTTATCACTTTTTCACTCAGTAACCTTTGCTAAGCTCTAGAAGCCCTATTCACAGGGCTTTCATCTATTGAAGAAGACCAGTTAGTCATATGCCCTATTTCAAATTAATATAAAAGTTTCCTCCAGAATTATTCATTTATTGTGACTACATATTTTCTTCATAACAGAGTGTATAAAATATGCTACATCCAGGTGTGCTGGTTTCAGAAGCACTTCACTGCAAATGCAGATGTTTGTTATAGCTCACCTGCTTGTTTAAGTAAGCTCAGGGCATACCATCCATTTTTCATGTACTCTACTTTCTAGGGGAACATGACCTGCATAGAAGGGCCAGAAGGCACCTGTGGTATATTCTAGGCAATTGCTTTCTTGAATGGCTGGCAGGTTAGATCCACTACTATGGCTCTGTACCTGTTGTACAATTGAAATATAGTCTGAGAAATTATTTTCAAAAGGATATAGGATTTTCATGGTTATTCTCATAGTGTTAAGTGATTAATTATCTCCTGCTTGCAAATCAGAGGTTGTGGATCCACGCTGTGCTGCACTATTTCATTTTATAACTTGGCTTTTTATGGCCTGAATGATCTTTGAAGCACCACTTTTTATTCTGTTACGTAGATATGCTTGCAAAAATAGATAACTTCTTGGATAATATGGTCCAAATCTAAAGAGAGTGCTTTGTAGGTGAGAAACTTATTCCTGAATTTGCATTTGCTAAGTCCATCTGTTCAGAGGAAAAACAGTGAAGAGAGCAGAGCGGTGAACAGAGGTGCTGTCATTGTCCTTGCTTGCTTGCTTTGGATGCCAAACTGATTGCAGCTCAGGTAAGGTCAGCAATTCAATTCTTAAGAACAGGGGTTTACAGTGATGCTTGTTGAAGTCTAAGATCATACCATCTGAGTTCACTAACAAGGGTTCTCACTTAAATACTTCCCTCCCTTTTCCCTTTCTTACATAAGTTTATTTGTAGATTTGGCTTGAATTGTTTTCTGGGTCTTTCCCTCTTTATTGCAAAACACATATATAAGTAACAATATCTCTACTTTTATGTTTTCCTGTCTTTTCTTTTTACCTCATCTGGCTGAGGTACATGACCTGAAAATTGAATTTTTGGAAGCTTTTCAACACTCAAAGGTCTCATATTATATGCTAGATAACATTACTGATTTATTTATTGATCTACTATCTTCTCTGTCTGCCTTCCGTTTTTAAACTATCACAAAGAATATCTATCCCTTTCTTTTAGTGTTTGGACAACAATAAGAAAGTTGTTCTCCAAAATAAGCACAACCGATGCCATTTTTTACTTGGAATTGCTTATTTGATCTGTTAGTCATCCCATCAGTTTCAAACACAGCTAGAAATAAAAGGTTGGACTAGAAAAGGTAGCATAAGACTGAGTACTCTTTAGCCTTATACACTCTAGGACAAGATTATGAATACAATGAGACTTCTGCTTGTAACTTCTATCACATTTTTGAATACTGGATTTAAAACACAGTGGGTTTATGCGTGATTTAGCAACTGAACAAAAATACCATGCTGAATTTGCTTGATTAAAATGTTTAAAAGGCAAAAATATTATTGTATGCAAAGAAAGAGTGATTCTGTAAGAAAAAGTGACAGGGAGGGAAATATGTGAACAGAAAATAAAGATAAACAGGAAAGACAGGGAGAGACTCTTCAGTAGGGCCTGTTGTGACAGGACTAGGAGTAATGATTTTAAAATAGAAGGAGGTAGATTTAGATTAGATATTGGGAAAAAATTTTTTACAATGAGGGTAGTAGAACACTGGAATAGGTTGCTCAGAGAGGTGTTGGATGCCCCATCCCTGTAAACATTCAAGGCCAGGTTGGATGAGGCTCTGAGCAACCTGATCTGGTTGGGGATGTCCCTGCTCCTTGCAGGGGGGTTGGACTAGGTGACCTTTGAAGGTCTCTTCCAACCCTAACCATTCTATGATTCTATGATTTCTGGTGCCTCAAACTAAGCAGATATCATATTACAAACATTTTGTTGGTTATTTCCCTGGAACAATTCCATGTTTTGCATATGTGTAGTTATAGTTTTTATATGATTTTCCATTCTATGTAGACAATAAGCTGTATGGGATTGCAATCACAGTAACAGAAATAGCTATGTTGGAGCTCTAATTTTGAAGGAAAAACAACTGTGCATCAAAAAAATGAGGCTGAAGAAAATTGTCTCACCTGTTTCAGTACGTACAGCAACAACTTCTTTCAATTGTGTCTACACACCAAGCAGCGCCAGTAAAAGAAAAGATGTAGCATTAAAAGACTTGGAGAAGAAAGGAAATAATTATATATAAAGTATGTGAAGCAATCATTAAAACATGCACACCATGACACCATCTAACACTTATCATTCCTGTCCTAAATTTTCTTCTCTGTCATTATGTTACTGTGTATCATATCTAAAATTACACTTTAAATTCCTTGGAGGCAAGTTTTGTGTCTTAATTTATTTTGCCAACTGCCAGCAGTCTTAGGGTGCTGTATATCAATGTGCTGGATCTCATGAGTTTGCGGATATATGTTGGTAGAAGTAACAGCATGTGTTTAGTTTGCTAACAAGGTTAGTAAAAATCTGGTTTTTTCCCATTATTTCCTGTTACCTGCTTCTCCATGTGTAAACCTGTGTACACAGAGGCATTGACACAAATATCTCTTTATAGGCCCTCAGTCCTGCATATGTGTTAAACCAATATAGGTTCAGGTATTTCAGTGTGGCTGAAGCTTACTGAGGAAACACAGGTGCATCTCAAAGGATGTTCTCAGCAATTTAGCCTACTTATCCACAACTCAGGCAAAACTTATTATGAAATCGGAGCAGCTACAGTCTGTAAGTCCATGAATGCCTGCTGCTTCTAAAGCCTCAAATCTCAGCTGTTGGCTCAGTGGGAGTTTTACCTTGTGTGGTACTGAGTTTCCTCATCTCTCATTGACTTCAGTGAGAGTTGAAAGGTGCTCAGCTGGTGATGGCAGGTACCAGTAGAAATTTTAATGCCCAGATCACTTTGATTATCTAAATATTATCACTGAGAAAGACTAATCCTAACTTGGGAGTGATAGGAGGCATTTTATCCTTATACCTGCCTATCAGTAGGCTGTCCTCAGAATGGGCAGTCATGCTTTCTCCTTCCTCACTCCTCGATTAGGTAGCTGATCTCCTGGGAAACAGAGGTTTTGGGGGGTTTGTAATCTTTTTTTTTTTCTGTTAAATTGGTTACAGAGTGACTCAATGTGTGCTCACAAATTTAATAGACTGGATCTGAATATTAGGCAAAGAATGTAAAAAATGGAAACTAGCAGTAGCATCCTGCCATTAGGTGTTTTTCAATATATGTTGAAACTGCATACAGTGAACAGTGCATACACTGCATACAGTGAAGGAGAGATCTCACAAAATTGTGATGATTTATTTGCTTAAGTGCAGATAGGAGGAATAATTTCGTTAGAAATTGTTAGCATGTTGTTGTTCTGCCAGTTTTGACAGATCACTGCCTAGACATTAGGTTGGTTCATATATCTGGAAATTTCCTTTGCTGATATTTCCCCTATTACTCCTGGGTAATTCTGGATTTTCAGAAATTTGAAATCAATCAATTAGAAATTTTAAAATAGTTGTATATTCTACTGGTAATCCAGAAAGCCTTTGGATCATCTTTTCATTTAATTCTAAATACAGTTTCATAAGTTTGTTTCAATTTCTTCTGACACTGTATGAAATTGCAAGTAACTTTAAGGAATTTTGTCATTTTTTTCCCTTCTGTTTTATTATTACTATTATTTTTTTAAAAAATACTATTGTCGTCAATGATTAGTAAAGTTATCAGTAGAATCCAAGCAATTTCCCAAGATGCTATAGATCTCATCCATCAGTGACTATGGATAGCTAAAGAAAGCACTTGTTACAGGATGCTCTGTCAACTGTTGTTCTCCATATTGTGGTACTTTACTTCCCCCTCCCCACCCCGCCCCGCCACATTCAAGTTAAAGCCAAAATGGATTATATTGGTAATTACTTTTGCATCAGGATTCTGTAGATCACTTTCTCTGCTTGTAATGAAAACCAGTTATCTGCACAACTCGGACAGTAGCCATGTTAGTGCCTCCCATAATATATTCATATTTTTTTTAAGAGTACGTATACTTCTTTTATCTTAGTTCTACATGTTTTTTTTTCTTTTTTTCCAATCTAGCACTTTTAAATTCAAATTTTAGATTCAAGACCAAAATGTTTGAGAATCAAAATCTGTTTATTTAAACTACGCTGCTCAGGGTGATCTGTAAAGCACTGTGTAAACTGTGGCTCAAGTTAGTTTTTCTCCTGCATTTCCTCTGCCTATTGAACGTGCTTACTGGAGACATAGCTATGTTGTTTCCTAATACTGTGATACAATGAATTTGTTTCTTCCAAGGACAATCCTTCTTTCTTCAGAAGGAAAGTGGCAGCCTTGAATTTTTTTTGTAATCAAATTACTCTCATCTACAGATTGCATATCATCTTCCTGGAAGCACCAGTTCCTTGATGGCAAATTTACTTCTTTGTGTATCGAAAGAGTTGGTGCACTTTCTTCCTTTAGATTGAGAGATACCCAAATCCTAGTGGAATACGTTCTACTTTGATAAATGTAGAGTATACTGTTCATTCATCTAAATAATGCCACTGAAATTAAATTGCATCTTGCAGTACACTAATTCTCTTGTGCCACTACATCATCTGCATCTCCCACTTTGAAGATGGTTATAGAGATAAATAAAATCTGAAATCAATGGGAATAGTTATTATTGATAGTCATTTGACTTAGCGACTGCTGAATAACTGAAGACTGGGAAGTGTTTGCAAGCCTGGATTCATTAGCTGATTTAATTCTGCCATCTAAAAGTTATTTGCCACTCTCTTAGTCACTAAGACTCCCCTTGTAACTATTAGAGAGAAAGAGGAGCTGCCAGAGGGTTAATCATTTCCATCTTAAATGCCTACAGAAGAATCCTAGACAACAAGTTCAGTCAGCCTGTTTTAAAGGTGACTAAATTGAGGTGAAGATAAAACCCTTCCTCTGCTAGTCTATGTTTGCTAATATTAAAGAAGCCTGAGGATTGACCTCAGTGGAACAAGAACTGTGTCCAGTGAGCTAGATCATTGGCTTGGGTTTTTTAGTACGTTTTAATTATACACTAACTGATTCTCAGTATCTGACTGTAGAACTCTATAGTTAATAGAAGTTTGTCATTAGGAACTTCATCAAAGACTTTCTAAAAATATAAATAAATAATATCATCTGCTGTTAAAATTTGTAGGTTCCACTATAATATCCACAAAGTTAGGTGGGTAGAATTTTCCCTATGCTGTACTATGCTAGTTATCCCTTATTAAATTATTCCTATCCCTTAGAGGCATGTTCTGAAATACTTCCTACCTACTTATTTTTTTCCAATGCTATTTCTCATTGCTAATTACCTGGAAAGATGTAGGTGACATCTGACCCAAATCTTAAGAGTAAAAAAAGTGTTTTCCAATCTTCAAAAAGAAACTTGTGGCTTTCTTCTGATTGACATGATTTTTTTTAATTTTTTTTTTAATAATCGCCTGAAAACATACATGAACCATAGATCAGATCCTCTCTGACTCTTTACTGTTCAATCTGAGCAGGGAAGAAAGTAGAAAGAGTGAATTTTAGAAGTCATCTACTTGACCTTTTTTCTACAATTTATGCAGGGTTTGAAACAGCCCACACAGCTTAGAATAACTAACAAGACAGTGTGCATGGATGCGAATTGCTGAAGTGTAGTATAATCTGCTTTGTACTCCCCAGACCAAGTTCATTCAGAGATGTTCCATACATGCCAAAGAGGTAAACAGGTGATGGAAAGCCCAGTACAGTACTCCAACAGAAACATTACTAAAAAATCCTCTTCCTCCAGTTCTTCCTGTAAGCACAATTCTTCTTCTATTTACAAAGAGGTTAGACTGTGGGATGAAACTTGGCTCCAAGCACACATGGCAAAAATAGACTTCTGTCCCATGAGTAAAAGCCTCTACTCTGTCCAGAGCTGCAATAGCAAACACTTATTTGTTGAAAGACATAAGTACACCATCCCTTTCTCAAGAGGAAGAATACTGGAAGTATGAAAATGACACTTTTCTATTTCAGTAACTTCGTATTTCTAGTATTTTGCCTTCCCAGTTCTGCATATAACACATGAAGTGCTCTAGGCAATGCTGATCAAGAAAGTTATGTAGAAAAAAAAAAATTAACCATAACTCATGGTTTACATATTGCTGATCTTAACTGGCTTTGTGTAGAATGCCAGTGAATAGTGTTTTGTTGTTTTTGAAATGTTGCTTGTCTCCAATGAAAAGAAATCAGTACCTAAGCCCTCTTAAAAAATCTACTGTGTGATCAAGGACAAAAAATCGAAGTGAGAGCCTTACCAGTATATAATGTTGCTCTGTGCCATTAATAATGACAGTCTTTGAAAAATAATCTTTAAGTAATACTTAGTATTTGTAAAGAATTTAAAAATTACGTCACTACCATAAAATGTGAAAGTTTATATAAATAGATTCAATGTCAATTGTGGTAATAAAACTACTTAATTTATTCTGAAGACTATTTTACAAAAAAAACAATAACTTCATATAATAATTAAAATTTATTCACAAATTTAAGAATAGACAAGTTCATGTTAAATTTTAATTATCTACAATTTTAGTTTTTATCTGGTTGATGTTTTATTCCATAATTGGCCTAAACACTCAGATAAATACACCATCTCATCAAATAAGGGAACTTTCTATTTTTATAAGGAAGGAGGTACAACTACTTTCTCTCACCTTCACTGGAGAGATTTGCAGAGAATATTCCTCAAGAAATTGTATTTGTAAAAATTGTAAAATCTGATTTAGACAGAAGTCACCTCAGCAACATCCTATTTTGTTTTCACTATCACACCAGCTGAGATCAGCTACATAGGGTTTGATAGAGCTAGTGGGATTTGGAAGTAAATTATTATCACTAAACAAGATTTTAAAACTCTGAGACAGGTTATTTCTCCATTAGCTACATTGCTCTGCACCCTTTGTGATTTGTGGGCTGACCGGGGCACAGGGATCCTGCAATGGGAAAAAGCTAAACTAACAGTGACCAGACAGGCTCAGTGCTTACCTATCCTTCTTACTTTCATCAGTCTTATCAGTGTTATATGGGCACTCTGAAATTGTGGTCATCCAAAGGTTGCTTGAATTGAATTATGACACAATAGAAACTGATTCAAGATCAGAAAGGACAAACAAGTTCAATGTCTTGAGCTGAGCCATCTGATTTCATTGCTGTAACTGATTTATCAGAAAACTCAAGTTCTTGCCTGGGTAGCATCAAAAGCTGCTTGCAGGGCATGTAAACACCACATTGTTTGATTTATATGATGGCAACTTAATAGTGTTTGGCAGATTTTCTAAGATCTCTAAGTAAATAAATAAATAGCTTCTGATCAGCCAAGAGGGGAGAGGGGGGTGGAGGGGAAGAAAAAAAGAGGGGGGGGAACCCTACAGAAAACCACCACAAAATGCACTGACGTTTCCTTTATTCATTTCCAGGCACCATTTAGTTCAGTGTGTGAGAGAAGGGAATTGTGTGAGAGGAGTGAAAATATTCTAGATGACAAAATCAGAATGTAAGACTCAAAGAATGAAGGGAAGGTCATTTGGGGAAATGCCTCGGGTAGCAATTTTTCCAGCTCGATGAGACATTTCTTCATGCATGTCTTATGGGGGGGGGAAGTGGGGGGGAAATCAGTTTAGTATTTATTTACATAGTCACATTTGGTGATAGAAATAGGTATGAGTGGAGCTGACATTGTTACTTTAACGTGGCATACAAGAATTAAATGTGTTGATATGTCATAAATTTATATCCTCTTCTGAGGAAAAATCCAAATGATACAAGTTAAATATATTATCACAACATTTTACAAAAGGATAACTTGTGATATATCATTTATTTCCATGAGTTACAGATGATCTCATAACTCATGAGTGATGGAGCAAAACAGCTGGAAGTGAGCTAAGAAAAACCATCAGTAGAAATAAATGCTGTATACAGAATCAGCCTGGTCTACAAGTTCTCTTTAAGGAACACCAATTTTCATTGTAGACTGTGCATTGATGGACTGTAATATCTTATATTAAGTACTAAAGCAACATCAGTGCCTTGGTTGAAGTGTGGGTGCCTGCTGGTATTGCCAGTGGTTTGGAAGTAAGTAATAAGCATGTATGTAAACGTAAGTAAAGGGTTGTGTTTCATTTTTTACTCTTGCTTCTGACACTATTATTACTAACACAGGCAAAGAGGAAATAATTACAGATAGACAAGAAGAAGGAGATTAACAAGTTGTTCATGAATTTTGGTAAATTCTTTACCAAAGAGTACAGCAATCCTGTTTCCCAGAATTTACAGACAGCCCTGTATCAAATACAGAGGAAATGGTGGAGACCAGATGGAGCCAGTGGAGAAATGGGTAACGAGTTTAGAAGTTGCTTTCATCTTACTGGTTGTAGAAACTACCAGGAAAGATAATAAAATTCCAGGTACATTGTAGAGAGCTGAATTGTCTTTGTGTATATCTCCTACTCCTACAGTGTTTTTATTAATATGAAAGAGTTTCCAAATTAGAAGCTCAGTCACTCTGTCTTCTCTATGAGGTAAATGGAGATAACTCGCCTGAAATAGGAGTTATTTTCTAAAGGAACCTATCTTTGTATCTTAGTTAAGTCATCTATATTTCCTATATAACTGAGCTTCAGTGCCTCAAATGACACAATAGATGCACAGCTCAAACTGAACTTCAGTATCATGCTCTGCAAAAATGGCTACTGCAGAGTATACACAAAGAGTGAACAACTGAGTAGAGAGGTAACTTTTCTTTGACTGGTACAAGAATTGTGGGTGCTGCTTGCTAAAAATGGGAGAGTTAAAAAAGGGAAAAGTTATTAAAGCTGGAGCAAGCTGCATTATAGAGAGGCATAACAAAAAAGAATTCGTTCTGTATGGCTTCCCAGAGAAGTACTGATTTGCTTATGATCTAGAAGTACAAGATAAAATATACTAAGTGTTAAAAGCAGAAAAAAACAAATCTTGCAGTAAGAACTCCTGGCTGGAAGCTGAAGCCAAACAAATTCAGATGAGAAATAAGGCACAATTTCACAGCAGCAATGGTATTTAACCTTCAGAGGAAAAAGACAAGGGTGGTGTTTGATTCACCATCTCTCTGCCTTCAAATCAAGACTAGACGTTTTCCTGTAATATGTTAAACATAAACTACTGAGCTGAGTACAATTGAAAATGAAATTTAATGACCTATGATATACGAGGTTAGAATAGATGATCTAATAGATCCTTCCTGTCTTGAACTGTATGAAAAAGTTAATGGAGCTGCACCATTTTACAGAGACAAAGAATTTGTCTTGCATGTCTGTTACTCAGCACTTTTTTTCCTTTTTTTTTTTTTTTCAGCTGGCCTGTGTAAATTCGTGTAGAACTGGCTTTCCTTTGAAGGTTTTATTCCATGTATTACTGTACTGAGATATAGAAGGCCTATCAGCTCCTTACATTAAATTTGTTTTGCAAAATTATTCCAATTTTCTAAAAGCATTAATGCTATCCTTGTCACTACCTAATGGCAAACAAATATGCTTGCTTGGTGACAGGGTCTTTGTTCTCACATGTTTGTGTCCCTAATTAATTCAGATGTAATCATTCACTACATCTTCATTCCCATATTTCTCCTCCTCTGTGTCTCTGAGGTTTTTTTTTGGTAATTAGAGGGTTGGAATTATGAATTCTCATAGTCTTGTGTTTTTTTTTTTTATCTTGTTTTTCTTACCTCATCTTTAAGCAGAATTTTATTCTCCTGTCTCTTCTTGCCCTGGAGGTCTGTACAACCTCCCTGGTGCTATCCTTATTCTTTTTCCTATCTAATAGCTTAATCCCAGATTGATTCATTATATTTCTCCGAGGCTCACTGTAGCAATTTTTCAGTTCTGATTTTTCTCCTGATACACACAGCTCTACTTTCCCCCTGTCTCTTTCAAGGTTTTGTCTTCCAGAAAGTCTGGAAGCCCTGTGTTTAGAATTAATATCCTTCCTTGGGAATAAATCATGTTTCCCATGTAAGTACTACACTGCCATGCATTTGATTACCAGATGTTCATATTTTGAATATCTTATTTCTGTAATGGCATCTCCAGAAACAGTATCCTAGTTACATACTGGATGTAGAGGCACCCCATGAATATTTTATAACTGTGCTCATGGAAGATTCTCCTAAAGTGTCTTTTATAGCTTAATTTCATGGTGAATCAATTGCCTCCATTGTTGAGCAAGTTCATTTTAACCATTATCCTTGGTTCTATTTGCTCTAAGCCTCAGGTCTCATTGCTCTAGTACAAATAATTATACACTTTTTTTCTTCTTGTGAGAGTATCTCTAACTAAAAGGGGCCTTATTGTCACTGTTTTGGTCAGGACTGGAACTTTCTAAAGGACAGCGGGAATTTTCGTTTTGGACAGTGGAAATTTCAGTAACTGACTGATCTAGTGAGTAATTTTAATTCAGGGACATAACTTTAAATGCTTGATTGGAGAGTGAAACATTTGTTCAAAGGGAAAGTTTGGGTTTTTTTAAACACGTGAAGCACTAACTGGATTACTTTTTGACAAGAGGCATATCTACTATTTATACATTAATATTTTTCTTTTTGATTTTTGCAACACTGTCTAACTTCTCCTGATGCCTTTTAGAAAATAATATTTCATTAGTGGTATTAATCTTTGAAGTGTATGTGGAAAGTGTGAACTGACATACATATCCTAAACCCGAGTATGTTAAAACTATTTCTTGTCTCCAGCAATTTAGGAGATATACCTCTCTCCAGCATCAAATTATTCCCTATGACGTGAGGTGTCTTTGATAGTTTTTCACTGATTTCTTCTTGCTGCAAAACTCAATTATTTAAAATTGTAGAAAATTTAATTCTATTTATTCTCTTCTCTGGAGCTGAATGATTTCAAAGCCTTGATTCTCTGAAGTTCTAGGTTATATATACTTCTAACACATCTATCAATGGGCAAACTTATTCCTAAATGCGTATTAGGGATGCAGAATTTAATAGCTAAAACTTTGAAATAGTAAAACATTTAACAGTATGGCAGTTTGGTTCTGGAGCAAGATTTGGACCAGCAGACTGAGAGGAATGACAGTCCCTAAGAAATTATTTATTATGATCCTTTTTTAAGAATGTTTGAAATTGAAGGAAATTTTAGCTTGTAAACCAGCTGTAGGGTAGAAAATAAATTGTAGATAAACTTCATATGTGAGCTGAACCCATTGTGGTTTCCTTTTAATGGCTAACACTTAATTAGAACCTTACTTGTTATCAATTACAATTGTTAACACTTGAATCTGTGGGGGAAAAAAAGACATACCTTTCCTACCATTAAACTGCTTTCATTTTGCAGGATTTTAGATAATTGAGTGCTTTTCATTTTTACTAAAATGTCTACAGGTTTTTTGACATTTTAATCAAAATAACTATTTACTAAAAAGATGGGGAAAATAGATTTTGGTGGGAAAAAAAATCTTTGTGGAAATAGCAGTAAGTGTTGAATTGAAAACAACAGTATTAAAGAAAACTGTATACATACAGAAAATACTCGAAATACGTACAGTTTTAACTATTTTTCCTGAGGGGGAAAGAGTATTAGAATGTAGACCCTGAAAACCCTTACATACACAGCAGCAGTAGAGACCGAAAGAAAAATTATGTTTTAAATATTAAAATTTCACTTTTTTATATA
The DNA here is from genome assembly GCF_036417535.1 of Chlamydotis macqueenii. NCBI lineage: Eukaryota > Metazoa > Chordata > Aves > Otidiformes > Otididae > Chlamydotis > Chlamydotis macqueenii. The sequence goes on from NC_141562.1 coordinate 23,470,146, forward strand.
ATTTCTTAAACAAGAATGGTTGTAATCCATGAAAAAGGATTATAATTTCTTTCCATAAAGATTATATAATTCTTAGATCTTTTTGAAGTTTTATATTATCCTTAGATTTAAAAAAAAAAAAAAAAAAGATTTGACAGTAACGCCTAGAGCATTTCAAGAACTCAAACAGTATCAGTACTAATACTTGTTCAAATGTTATCTCAAGTAAGGAGTTGAGAGCTATGAGTACTTAGGGAATGCTGCCCCAAGATGAACACAAAGTGAAGGGTATCCCCAGGTTACATAGAGGCTAGATCTGCTTGTGAGGATGATTCACATTATTGTATTACTTGAACTTGTTCTACTTTGTGTAGAAGGTTCCTATAACCACGTTTATGGCACATTCATTGTGGACATTTAGGACAAAGCAGGATTAGCATCACTAACCTAAAGTATAAATTCTGCTGCTGCCTGAAGTTCTCACTGAAATGTGGTGAAACAAAGATTGGAAGGATTCAGAGTCCCTGGAGAGCAGAGATTGGGCTGAGACCATAGTGTTTCTGTCCATCTGCTTTCTTTTAGACTACTTCTGATCAAGATGCTGGGTTTTTTCAAAACAGGGAAAAATCCTGAACCAGATAGCCAGTCATATTATTGTGGGAAAAGGTATTCTTTAATATATTTTTCCTCAGTAATCAGCAAAAGGGGAAAAAAAAAAAAAGCCATCTCCTTATAAGAATATACACCAAGTAAAAACTGGGTTCCTGGAATAATGCAAATTTACATTTTTCCTATCAGAAGTGTTTCTAGTATCTCATTCAGACTTTAATTTCTTCATCCTAACATTCTACTGTGTCATTTGCCATCATTCAGGAGGACAAGCAAGGGCATAGAACAGAAGCATGAACCTGATGCTCAGCACACCCATAAACTCAATTGCAAACTCAACATCAGAAAATAAGTTGTCTTGAGTAATTCTTTTTTTCCAATTTCACTATAGATGTGAAAGTCATGATTTTGCAAGAATATAAGATTATAATAGAAAAAGATGAAGTGGCTGCCTGAGGAGTACAGATAATATTCATATTTAGCACATACATTAATATTAGGGATGTGTTGATAAAAATATGATACAAATTAATTCTGTAATATTCCGTATTACTTTTTGTGTTTCATTTTCCCATAAACAGAGAATAGCACTACTAACATGACCACTAATACCAATCAGAAGTCCATTATCTAGTATTTTGGTATTGTGCATTTAGCATTTTGTAGGACAGTTTGAAGTTAGTTAAGTTAAAGTGATGCTGATGTTCTCTAATGCAAACATACCTGTTGGATGATGTGATCTAGGCTTATCTTCTTTCTCAGTCTTTTAAATACAGTTGTAAATCTGAGAGGCTCGAGTATGCATGGTATTCTGTCAAATAATTGTTAGAGAAATCTGTTGGCTTGAAAAACATTGTGGGAAATGTGCTTAATTCCACCACTGAGAAGTAACACCAAAACCTGAAATCATATATAGAATATTTATTCTCCAGTCCATTTGTGTATGTAATTGTAAATATACAGGAATGGTGAGATTATCCACTGAAATATATACTTAAAAGGAAACGCCACTGAACATTTCCTAATAATTCTTAGCATGTAATTTTTTAAATTATGCTGGGCATCAAGCTGATGTTTTTATACAACTATGTTTCACAACCACAGAATCTTATTCCTGTTTGGTAACTTCTTTCTTCTAGCCATCCTTTTGGTGTTTTTCCCGGATGCCCTACTTCACATTTATCCATACTAAATTTTATCCTCTGTGAGAGTGTGCAGTCAAACCATCCTTCTGCAAATCAGAGCACTTCATGCCATGAAGGCTATCTGAAACATAGAGGAAAAGTTCACTTAAGAGTACAATTGTCTGGGAGAGATGTAGAGTTCAGAGGCAGCTATCTTCTGCAGTAGATTTTCCATTTCTGGCAGTGGGCAGTCATAAAGATTATATTTTTCCTTTGGAGCAGTAACTCTTGAAATTGAGTAAGTACCAAGGGAATACAGATTCACAACTTGATTTTTTTTTTCATATTTTTCCTTTTCCTGTTTAAAAAAAATGCAAGTGAAAAGTACTATTTTCAGCATTTCCTTTTAATTTATAACAGTTCTTCACCAGGATAATAAATACCAAATTATTTACTTTAGAGGATTGAGGGGATTACTTAGTTAATGTTTAAAAAGCACTTTGAAGATAAAAAGCACTATAGAGCTGCTTAAGACTTACTGAATAGTTAATTATCTAAAGGTCCCATTCTCCCCCCTACAGGTTATTTCTATGTAGGGGAGAGTAAACTCTGAGCTTCATATCATGGCTTTCAAAGCTAAGCTTTTAAAATATTATTGGTTTCAAAAATTTGCTTTTTTAGTGGCCTGAATCTGATTCCTTTGAAGTCAATGGCAAAAGTCCAACAGATTCCACTGAAGCACGATGCAGCTGTTCAGAATAAACAAGTTGAAACAATGGTTAGAGCCCCTATCCAAATTATTTATATTTTGTCTTACTTAGTGTGTATATATGTGTATGTGAATATATATACATGCATATATACATGTGCACACACACAGAGATGGTGTTTTCCGGACGAGTAAGGCATGTTTTTTAATTTGGGACCTTAGGTATATGGAACTCATTCCTTCATGAAGAGCCACTTCTAGAGAGACACACTGACCTCACTGGGAAACTCCACAGGCAAAATGGATCCCATTACAAGGTCTGAACAAAACAGATGAATGATCTTAGCAATAGTGGGGAAAAAGAAGCTCTTGAAAATGCTCCACCTGGCTCCTGTACTCTGGCTGCCTCACAGCTAGCACAGATAGGAGAAAAAGGAAAGAGTTTCTGAACCCAGCATTCAGTCAGCCCTTGTCCACAACAGACTCCTTAAAGGTAATTACCAGTCCTTCCTTCAGTATCTCAGCTTTTAAAAACATCCCAAGTGATCAGTGTAAGGTAAAAATTACTCTTTGCTGAGGACAGGAATCTCCCTTTGGACTATACAGTTTGGGAAATACTGTTGCACAAGTACCAGATCTTTACTGTATAAGACATCAGTCCTCTGACCACCAATACATATACTTCATTTTGCAAACATTAAATACCTCTTGATTCTGCTATGGCTGATTAGGAGTCAGATGTTAAGTATTTGTTAATACTAGCATAATTATGGCTTAAATTCATCAATATATCCCATTTGAGAAAAAGTCATGAGAGTTATATATTTAACTGGAGTTCTGAGAATAAGTCATGAGAGTTATATATTTAACTGGAGTTCATAATTGATTCCTCCCCAAGATAAAGAACGGTATCTCAACCTGTGCTCATTTAAATTTGACCTTTTAATGTGCTACAGCAGCATACTATCTTATGCTTTTAGCTGTGTTGGCTCTTAAATCAGGGTCTAGATGTAAAAGGTCAGGCTGAATTCTTGAGTTACATTTTTAAGAAGAACCACTCTTAGGTTTCTTCATGATTAATACTGACAACCTGCAGGGATCATAAGAGGAAAGAGTAAAGGAGTGAGAAGGGATTTGATTAACAAATTGGTCTGTGTATATCCTATTCTGTTTGCAAGCATACACTAATCTAATGACAGGAAGCATAGCTAAAGAAGTGATTGTTAAAACAATGCTATGAAATAAAAAATTAGTTTATTTTTCTAGTAAGAATGTAAACCTTGAGTTAAATTAATGTTTGGCCCATGTGTGTCAGATGTTTCCAAAGTACAGAAGTTAATGTTTATGGTTTTATGCTTCTAAAATATTCCTCTCCCACAGGATCCCATGAAATATGTGTATGTTTACAGGAAATTGTGGAAATAGTGACTCATCTTTTCAATAATTTACACAGGATAATTTCTTGAAAAGCAAGATCAGCAGGGGCTTTTTTTTTCCTGATTTCAAAGGATTTGGTTAGCTACTTCTGGATAGTCTCAAAACAAGGAGAATTTTTAAAGTAGAATCTAAGTGATGTTTGCTCTTTAGCAGTACAGTTGCTCCAGTCCTCTAAGCCATAGCCTCATATTTGTTCCTAGGATTTATCAAGACTTTGTTTCTGACTGACATATTTTCCAAACACTGTCGAATGTAAATGTCACAAAATGCTCACAAGATATAGAAATGACTCAGGTTTCTCCAGCTTGTCTTGGGGTTTTTTTACCTACTTTCTGTAGGGCATGGTGTTTTACTTAAACGTGATTTGAGAGATTGAATGCAAGTGATGGTCAATGCTTCTAAAAAGTGATCGAAACATAAATTAAATTTTCTATCCTTGGATACTGCAAAAAGGAATGGAATTACGTCACCAAGAGAAATGGAATGCTAAACATTGTGCCACTGCTAAGTTCAGTTTAAGTGCACCAAATAACAAATAGGCTGTGTGAGAAAAAGCTTTTCACACACATACACATAATTAACTGAGACCCACCCCAGTTGTCAGCCCAGTGAGGTAGCACAGTGAAGCCCAGGGGAATGTGACACTCCCTCTGACCAGTTTCTGTGTCAAGCTCTCGGACAGAGGCTCAGCACCAATGCATAGCAGTTCCACCTTAGGCACTGTGCTTCTACACTGTATTGGCTGTCCACATAACAGTGTTTCCCCTCAACCCGAGACTCTACTGCCAAGTGTCTTTATAGCCAAATGTTGACACAAGCTGCCCATCAGATCACAGTACACTCTTCCAGCGTTTTCAGGTACCATTCTCCTGACAGTTGTTGATCCACAGCCCACACCAAGGCTCATTACACTAAGATTCTCTCTGCATTGTCACGTCAGCCATGGCTCGTTATGCTCAGGCCTTGTTTGCAGTGTCCTCTTGGCCATTGTTTATTATACTCCATCACTCAGCCCCTGGTCAAGGCAAAGCCATGATGCTACCGTGTCAAATGAATATATACCTCTAAATTTCTATATACCTCCACTCAAAGTAAGCATTAATTCATGTCAGATGGTAGTTCATGAAACCCTGGGATGGTTTTCTATATCATGTTTCTGCGTCCCAAATACTGGAGCTGCCTGTTGGATGGTCTAGTCCATGATGTAAGTTACAAGACCTATTTGGGTTCCTCCAGTTCACAGCTGAAAACCATAGCTTCAAGGGGAACAGGAATAATATATAAACAATATGGATAGGATGCCATTCTTCCTTGGCTGCATCCTGTATTGCAGGAGCTGCAAGAGGGGACATAGAGTCAGTGCAACAGATAAAACATACCTTCAGGGTATTGTTATAATGATGTCAGAAAGATAATGAACTCTTTCAAGTATTTCTTATAGACAGCCCTGCAGAACCTAACAATATTTTCATAATGAATAAAATTCAAGAGCTTTGTTGCTAAAAAATAGAGCAGGTTCTTGCAAATCCTCAAATATAACTTGATGTCCAGCATAATAAATATGTTAAATGAATAGCCACAGGATACAGAAAATGTTCTACAAGTCTGCTCCATTAATCTTCTAAGAGAGTCATAATGTGCTACAACACTGGAATTTTCTTTTGGGATTTTCTAATTTAAAGTTTATTGTAGTCTTCATTTCATTCTGAGCCTGCAAATAGTAGTTAACGAAATTTGACCCTATAGTCAGAGAAAATAATAAATAATATTAGCACTCATTGATTTAAAAAGCAAAACCATTTTAAAAGTATGTCTGTGAAAAGTACATTTCTGAACTGCAGAAGTATTTCAAAGTCTTGCGGTGACCTTGCATATAACCCTCATCAATACATGAATAATGTAGCCACCCCAAACTCATGCCATTAAAAATTGTAATAATTGTCTGACATGCACATGCAACATTACACTGGGGATCGATTTGGCCCAGAGCATTCCATTAAAACACAAAGTGAGTTTCAAATGTATATGTTAAAATGAAACATCAGCTATAATGAAAAAGGAAGCAGAACAGAGTGGGTTTTAGGTATTAGTATGCATTTTCCTTTAGAGAACATTTTGCCACGCTTGTACTATACATAATGCCATTCCATATTTGATGTACAATCAATCCAAGGTTTATTTTGCTTTTAAAATTATCCTTTGAAAAGTATAAGGCAATCAATGTACTGTGCTCTAGAGAGATGGTGGTATTATTTGAATTGCTGTTGCTATTTAATATTTAGTTTTCAATAAAGCCTTGATTATGGTCCATTGTATTAGCTACCATCCAAGTACACAATGTGGCACCTAAAGTTCAGCATCTCTGTTTGAATTATGAAGCTTTGGTAAGCTTAAAACAGGTAAAACACATTGGAGTGACCTGGTTATAATTTGCTTTTCATATGTTAACTGTGAACACTCAAAGATTGAGAACACTCCACCACCTTCGCATTCTCATATCAGTTCTTATAGCATGATATCTAAGATATCATTCTATTGAAGTTAATGTTTTTTTTTAAGTAATTCTGAAGACCTTCAATACTGCACAATAGGGTATTATACTTTACATCACTTAAAAGAATTGTCTTCATAATACTCTGCGTAGTTCAGCTCCTTACTAAAAACCTACTAGTGGGTGTGTTTGCCTTTTATCAAGCACAAAATCTGCCTCCATAGACGTCCTTGACATGAAAAGTGTATTTCACAGTGTATAAGAAGCAAAGCAAGAGTGGATCAGTGATTGGAGAAGGTCATTTAAGATTTTGAAAATCCTGGACGTGTTTTGGCTTGACCAAAGAGTGCCTGTGAGAGTTCTATTAGTGCATTTATGTAACTTTATTGGGATTACAGTGAGGAAAGTGTACTCCTGACACCAAATGCACATGGAGTTTTTAATATGTCTGTGAAAGGATTGTGAGGCAGACTTATTTCCAGACAATAAATGTACCCTTTGGATTCCTATGTCTATAAAGCCTTCATGGCTACTGTGTACATTGGTATTTTTAAATCTCAAATACTATAAATGCATTTATTGTAAAAAATTAAGACCTACATTTATGCACTTCACTCCACTGTAAGGTATTTATTAGTTGAAGGAGACAGCCAATGCTTCACAACTTGCTGGTCTGTGTGAAGCTTTAAGGACATTTTTATTAAAGTAATGAGCTGAAGTCATTGTACATGTGCTGCAACTAATTTTATGTAGCCTCACAGTTTTATGTTAAAACCAAATTTTTAGTTCACTTATTCCACACTGACTAAAACAAATTTACTTTTTTATTTCCTTTCTTCCTTCTTCAAATTAGAATATAATAAACAATTTCTTAATTTTTTTTACAGAAAAAGGGCAGATTTTATATAGCAAAACAATACAAAATTGTTCTTTTCCAGGCTAATATGGTACACACCAGATTTCAGCCTGTAGTGAATTTTATAATAAAATGGTAAACAGAGATTTGGAAAAGAAATACTTACGGGTCTGTTACTAGTACTGTAATGTTGTTGAATATGAAATGTTTCTGAAAGTTTCCATCATACATAATTATAGTACTTACAAAAGCATTTCCCAACACAGAAAAAGGCTAAACTTAGTAGCAGCCAACCTGTCATTCTGCCTCCTTTTTCAACATTCCTGCTTTTCTTGGAGGTCATTTTTAATGAGTATGTACAAGCACCTGAAAATTCAGGTGCATAAATTAACTACCAATTAAGGTAGTTTTTTTAAAAAAAAAAAGAAAGAAAAATTTAATAACTAGTTTCTATATATAAGTCCATTCGTTATCATGCAGTATGCCTGCATGTTTATCACATAGCAATTACTGAGGCTCCAAAGAAAAGTGATGTTTTCATTGTATTGCAGTCCTGAAACTCGATATAACATGAAGCAAAATAATTTGCTTTCAAATCTTTATGTCAGTGGGTACAGTTGAAAGAATGCTATTGTGACTTAATATATCAAGTGCTTAACTATTTCTATGTAACGTTTCCCCCCCATTTAATATCACTGTCTGTCTGGAGTGGCTGTTGACCTAATTTTCAATTAATTGCAATGAGAATACAAAATTGCTTTTAAAGCAGTGAATTCATTTCACTGCATTACCCATGACAGCTGAAATGGTGAATTAATAATTGATAAACTTTGTTGCCATCATCAATAGAGAACAGACTCGTAATTACTCAAAATTACTCAAAATCTTTCAGAACAATAATGGCATCAGAAAATATACAGAATGTTGAGAGTAGGACTCCATAGAAAAGATCACATTTATTTATAAGACAAAGAAATTTAGTATCTACAAATACAAAATAAAATGCCCCTGTATTTGGATATTAACACATTAATTATCCTATGAAATATGATCAGATGATAGCCATGTACTTTAGGCAACCTTGTTGGAATTTGATTGAGTAGCATAATCAACGTTTGGCATTACATCCACAAAACAAGGGAAAATGTTTTTCTTTCCATCAGACAAAGAACAGACAATAATAAGGTGAAGACAGGAATTGAGGTAAAAAAGATCCATTTACCATAAACAGTCTCACTCCAATAAATCACAGACCATGTACAGCAGAGTGTAGATGCTTATAATTGCAGTTTCGATGCCAAAGTGGAATCCAAAGTGGATTCCAGAGTGGAATCTGGAAATGTAATGCTATGGATATCTGCAAGAGTTAAAAGGTAAGCTATGAGCGTCAAATTGGAATCTCAATGTGATGAGTAAATTATCCAAAAAGGAAATGCTGAAAAGGTGAACATAATTTCTAACCTTTCATAGCTGTCCACTAAGGTCAAACAACCAGTATCCCTCTCCAGTACATAGCCATTTAATCTTTCTTTTGAAAAATTCAGGAAGGCTTATGCTTTGTTTGAAATTGAACTGCTGGAGTAGAACAAAAAGAAAAAAAACCATGGTAGTGACAGTGCTCCTTTTATATAACAAGCTGTGGTCCAATTCTTTGGTTATCTTGTGGGAACTTAACTCCCACTTAAACCCAGGAGAATTATGTACCTAATTACTTCTGTTAATATGATGCTTAGAAGTCAGAACAATACTCAGAATGTGTAAGACCTAAAATCAAGTTTCTCCTCTGCCTGAGGGGATCCAAACCATGTATTCCCAGAGACGGAGCTAGTCCTGCATACACCCAGAGTCAAAATACCAGTCACCCATGTGTAGAGTTTAGCTACCATCAGATGATATCAGGATTTTATAGCAGCATGTTTCATCAATTTTGAATCAATTTGATAATGATGTTTCAAGAATTGTCATGCCAATAAGACACAAGATGGAAACTAAAGTCAGCAGATGGTAAATACTCCCAAGTCCCTGTGACCTCTCTGTTATGCATCCAAGCTTAATTCCTTCTACTTTTTTTTTCAGAAACATCTCTCAAAGTAACCATTATTACAGCAAATGGATAGCAATTATGTTGCTGCTGAGATCTCAGAATACAGGATACCTGCATAAAATTTAAAATGCAGACTGTAACTTATAGCATTAGAGACATTTACTGTATGCATTTCATTCAGCACTGTAATAGCTATGGACTGTATTCAGCACTTGTGATCAAAATCAGCCTCAGCTAACTAAATGTTATTTGTCTCTTTCCATTTCATTATTCACCATCATTTGTTTTTGGTACCTACACTATTAGCACCATATGAATCACCTTAAAGTAATTTAATCAGCCAAGTTCTCCTGTCACTTAATATTGGTCAACTCAGGCTGCACTGTCTTAAAGTGAAAGCATAATTCAGCTCAATGACTGAAAATTAAAAGAGACGATGCTTGTAGTAGAGATTGCATTCTTATTGTTTGCACTTCAAGTCAGTTGCCCTTTAGTAGATCTTCTATCCTGTATAGCTCACAGGGTTAAGAGTGGCCACTAGTGGCCACTAGTAGCTATCAGTGCAACCCAGCTCTAGGTACCACCCACTGCTAACTCTCAAGAGTGGCTATCAGTCCCCATAAAATTACTTTTAAGTGTGCAAGTCAAGCATGCCAGTATTATCATGCTCAGCCATGGATGGTCCACTATCAGCATATACATTATAAATATTCAGGACTTTGTTTAAAAAAAAAAAAAAAATCAATATATGTTTTTCTGTTTTGTTTTATTCCCCCCCCCCCCCCGCCCCAGTGTTTTCCATATAGCTGGATAAAATTACTGAAGACAGAAATATGTGAGAAGACCAAGGAAGAATGCAACATAAATCAGAGTTCTGTACAGGCGGATAAGATGATAAGATCTCATATGATGAAACTTGTATGTAAGACTTTATTTGTTAACGTAAGAGGTTATCTTGTGGTTTGTTGGAAAGAAAACTGTGAAGATGACTGTAGATACCACAGAGTCACATAATCATCTATTTTTTTACAGTTCATTTATGGACTTGTACAGAGACCTGTACACTACACTGCAAAATACAGTGAAAGGTACATATGTTTCCTCTCTTCACTCTGACTGTTGATCTGTCAAAAAGACTGAAAAATTACATTTTGCACCAGGTAGCTAACTCCTTGGTTAGTTAGGGTTGCTTCTGCCCTTTCCTGCAGGTGTTGTATTCCAGGTGCTGAATCTGCAGTATGGAGCAATTTTTGTTCCTTTTAGCTATAAAGTAATTGGCAAAAAAAAACCCAAGCCCATGAGAGGTATGTGTTTCACCATTATGAGGCATTTTTCATAAACTCTGAGGTTTTTTTAAACCTTTAAACCTAGAAGGCAATGTCACAGGGAAATGGGATTTTGAAAGCATGGTGCCATAGATGAACAAAATATACTGCAAAGACACTCTGCGGATGTTTTGCACCCATATATATATGTATAGCATTTAAATAGTATTTGTTCTATCTAGCTAACTCCTTAAAGAGTAAGTTGTTGACCAGACAGCAGCTTATTTTGTGACTGTTTCTGTCAGGACGTTAGAAACACTGATAGTACTTAGACACTTAATGTTAGTTTTCACTTGGACAATTTAAACCAAGGACACTTAATTTGTGAGGCAATTATGGTGTCAATAGTTCATATTCATTTAAATTAATCTAAAAGTGTGGTATCATAGAGTCAGTGATTTAAATAATTAAGAAAACCACTTTTTCTCTTAATAATATTCTATAGGTAATGTTGATGAAAATTGGACCCAAATATTTACTAAGATCAAAGTGGTTTACTTATTATTCCCTTAGGATTTTTTTTTTTTTTTGTAGCCAGGAACAAATACATACAGTCTCTTTAATCTGTTTTTCTGCTCCAAGGCTGTCAGACAACTTTTGGCAGTAGGGACTGTTAGGCAGGTGACTAGCACCTTTGGTGCATTTTTGTGATCACATAGCAGGACCCAGGATAAAGAGAGATGAAGATAAAGGGAGGTGAGGCAGAGAACCTGAAGATCCATGGTAGATGAGGGATTTTTCCCAGCAGACTTCTGGGAAAATAAGACCAAAGTAATAGAAAGAAGCTGTCAGGATATCAAAGTAATTTTCTGGGTTTTGTCAGTGTCTTTAGGAATACAATTCTGATAATTCTTGTAAACAGCAGAGAAAAATGTCTGTTTAATTCCTTTTCACATCAGTCCTTGTGCACAGCTAATCTTCCCTGCTTAAGGTTTTTGTGAGTTTTTTTTAAATCGTTAATCTTAGTCCTTCTGAACTCTCTGCTTCATGTAAAATGTAAGTGCAGGACCTATGTTTATTTTTGTGATAGGAAGTACAGAATTCTCTTTGCTTAAGGTTGATGATTTTATCTATGTATCTTTATATCCACAAGCAAAGAAAACTTTATGTAGAAGGCAAAGAAAGAATAAGGATTCTGCAGCTCCAGATAGTAGAATACTGTAAATGATGTGAACTCAGATGAAGAATCTCAAAAGGAAGCATTTATTTACCAGGAATACCTTTATATCATACCACAGAGATAGATATGATGCATATCAAGAACAAGGGTACAGGCCACAAAAGTTGGCGTCACAAGTAGATATTGTCTGTGATTTTTCTCAGGTATCCTCACAGTTTACTTTTACTAGGAAGTCAGCAGGTAACTAGAAGGAGAAAGGCATTTGCTTCTTCCCACTAAGTATGGGATTCCTGTGTCTTTTCTGTTTGACAGTTCCTAGAAGGGGAAAGAGGAGACTGGAAATATGGCATCTCTGGATGCCACACCTAGGATAAGGTTCAGTATAGTTATCCATAGGCACTATCAAAATACAAAATCTTTGTAGTTTTTGAGAGATGTATTGGATGCTAGAGCTGATTTGTATGTTATGCACATAAATTTAAAGCTAAATGATGCTTCTTCCCCCAGTGGAAAAGACACTAGAAACTTCAAAGTCACATATTTACTTGAGCTTCCATCCTTCACTCTGAAGTCAACTAAACGAAGTCAACATATTTAACAATATAGATATGCTGCTAACCAGCAACCAGTGCCAGAAGAGAGTTTGCTGGCAATTAAGGAATAGCAAGAGAAGATGAAAATCACAGGCAGCACCAATGGTCCTCAGAGAGTCCTGTGTGAAGCAGAAATGCTGTGAGTAAGAATCTTGAACTTTAAATTTTGCAGTTTCTTAACTGTACAGTATTGAGAAATTCTAGAGCATTTTGTGGAAAGTAATATAGCTGTTCCATAACTAACCTTTTAAAAAATTATAACACTGGATTGTTCTCATTCAAAATATCCAGACTTCATAGCCACACTTTTTCATTTTATATTTTGAATTTTGAATTCAAGAAAACCATGTAAAATCAAAACAGCTGAGTATTTGAAATGCTATACATATCAAAATGAAATTGACATTTTTGTCTCTGAAAAGAGCACACTTGAGGCAGGATAAAAATGCAAACGTTTTCATCAGAAAATTGATTTGTTATATCTGTACACTTCTAATCTTACATGTTTATGTGACCAGCTCAGCTTTAGAGGTTATAGTGTTATCATATACAGAATATTTAGGCATTTATATGTATGATTGCCATGGCTTTATCATTAGTTACTCTCTAGCCTTTCTGTAATCCACAGATTTTATCAGAAGGTTTTTTTATTTGCTTTTATCTCATTGTTGAAAGTACTGAATAGCTTCAGGATTTATACTGATATCTGAAGAAATCCACCAGAAATGTTTTTTCCATTCTGTCAATTAGTAAGTTTTTATTCTATTTAGTGTAAGATCTACAGATATTGTAATGTACTAATTTACTATCAGATTATCTTACAGTACTGATTTAAATGTTGTACAAAGGCTGTAGCATCTGTTCAGTTACTTTTATCAACTAAGCCAGAAATTTTGTTGAAGAATGAAATCAGGTAGTTTGACAAGACAGAATATGTGTAAATTCAACCCTACCACTTTTGTAAATATGTTTAACATCTTTTTCTACCTGTTATTTTTGTCAATTGACTCCCATATTAGTGTTTCCATATTTTTCATGGGATTCATATCAGGCTAACCAGCCTTGTCATCACCTCTCATTTTTTATTTACTTTTTTTTTCCATACTGATACAGCATTAGCACTCTTCCAGGCATCTGAAATTTTCTGGTAGCACTAGGAACACAGTGATCTTTTGTACTCTTTAGTACCTTGTTGGAAGTCTTTTGGGCAGGGATAGTCTGGGCATCTTGATTATAAAATATCAGTTCTAAGTAAATGTTGTCTAACATCTCTTCCTACATCCTGCTTAGATGATTTAAGCATATTGTCAAACTTCTTCCAAAATACAGTACAAATATGTTTACTGAATGTTCATACATTTTCTACCTCATCTCCAACAATTCCACAGTTTCTGTCTGAAAAGATGTCTTTTATTTATCCCCTAATAAAGATTAAAAGGTCCTCACTATTTTCCTTCTAAGCTGTCAGCCATATATTCTCCTAATGTCTTATTAACTCCAAATTGGTTTCTACTCCTATTGATAGTTTTATTTTCCTTTTTTTTTTTTTAATATATATATATTGACTTGTATTAAAAATTGCTGCCTTTGGCCAGAATGGGCTTTCATCAAAGTTGAAGCCATAGTTAAAGTAACCATTTTTGTGTTGTGCTGATTATTTTGGCCTTCCACTATCTCATTTTATGGATGTTACAACTGAATCATTTTTCACTGACTTTTTTTCCTTGTAGCCACTTCATGCATAATTTCCAGCAGTTTAGGAAAGTTGCCACCAGTAAAGACCAAGAATGTAAAAGCATGGACCATCAGCCTTCTTTGCTACATTAAACCCTGTCCAACAGAGCATGGTTTCTCTGTCACAGGATGGCGGAGAAACTACATCCTGTTCTTTGTCTTATTTTTAAAGAAATCAGGTGATGACACTGTTTCCCAGGCAATCACCAACATCCTATCTTGACAGTAATACATTTTAATCCATTATTTTGAGGGCCAAAATAGTTATTTTGAGTTGAGTAAAGTGTTTTTTTTTTTTTCATTCAGTAAATATTTCTTTATCACCATATACATAAAACTTTCAATGTATAGCTCCCAGTTTATGTAAAAATAGGTTTATTTTTTTTTATTTGCACACATTATGGACAGGCATTTTCAAAGGAACTCATCTCACTTTCTGATCTGATATTCTGTAATAGATTTCTACATTGGCATTGTTATAATTTTCCTTTAGGTGCATTTAAAACCTATACTTCTGATTTACCAGTAATTCTAAAAGAGAGAAATGTAGAATGCTAAATATGTAGAAAGTTTCTCCTGTCTATTCTTCTTTTACATAGTCTATCATTTCTGCATATGCAATGACTACTTTTATTATCATTCAAGTAACGAACCATCGCATCAGGTCTCAGAAATTCCGGTTATGTCCAATTCCTTTTCCACAATAAGAATTTCTAATTCCTTTTGGTCCGTATGGAGTCTCATAGGACTCTCATATAAGCAACTGAAAAATGTCCTCTTTTTCCTTTTTTTTTTTTTTTTTGTATCAGTTCAGTTTATTCATGAAAATGCAGATAGAGATCTAGTACAGTCATAACCAAGCTAGCTGTAAATGAGCTAATTTAGGTATCAGAAGATGTCAAATTACAACAGCATAAAATTCAGCCTAAGCTAATATACTCGGATATAATTTGAGAGTTCACCTGAAACTGGGATTGTATTCCGTTTGCCTCCTTACTACATAGCATTAATTATTTAGTGTTTCCCCAGATGCTTGAACCAGTCTCCAACTGTTTGCATGATATCTCACAAGAACGTGTCTCACAAACTTAAGCTTTCTGCATCACACCAATTCCACAAACAGTAAAGTTTCCATATTTTCAATGCTAGGCAATCTTTCACAATGTGGAACACATATCCTCCCCGCATCATGATGTCCTCTTCAAAGACATTTCAATTACTGATTGTTCAGATCAGTTCAGAAGCCTCTGAAGGTGAAGGATGTTCCCAGCACGAATAGGTCACAAAGACAGTGAAAGAGACCCAGGCTTACGAAACAATGCACTGATGCACGGATGTGCAATGATATTTGAAAATCATGCACTAACCTTTTAAAAAATGTACACAGTGTTTAAAACAAAACAAAACAAAAATCTCAAGTCTCTCACTCTTAGACTTTCTCTTGAAATGCATCACAATTTTTCCTGTTAGAACATTCACTTCCAAGACTTTTTAACTGCTTCACATTCATTCTAAACATGAGTACCAGATGGCACTTGCCCTCAGGCCAAACATACCTTCTGTGTCTTGACAATCTTTTGTTTTAATGTGCTTTTTGAGAGAATGATACCTTTGCAGAAGCTGCAGCAGAGATGAAGTTAATGCATTTTTCAAAGCTCCTCAGATCCTATAGTTTACCCTTTGCCTTCCACAAACTTTACTGCGTGCCACGTTGGGCAGAAAAATGGTCAATGTTTCCATCTCATTGCAATCTTTTACACTGTTCATTCACATGGCATTAGTAAGTGGGAAAGGCAGTGAATTTTATTTGTTAGTGTAGTTTAAACAATTATAAAACTGCTCTGATGCCAACAATAAGTGAAACAATGCAAAAGGAGGTCTTGTAGTCTGACAGTAACTGTAAAAGTCATGTTTGATATGTTCTGTTTACTTCATTAGGCAATTAAAACCACACAGGATAGCAAATGAAAACTGATTTCAAAAAGAACTTTGTTCTCCACTCATGTAACTATTTCATTAGTACTACATCACTCTGTAAACAATATCTTCCTACCACCCCCTCAGCAGTAAGTCTTCAGGTAGAGAGTCTCAGCTGCAATTGCTTTTCTGTTGTCTGCAGTGTCCAGTTCTAAGGCAGTCCATGTTCACTATAATATCTGCAGTCAGTGCCATCACGTATTTCCCTCCCTAGATGTCTGATCCAAAGCCTGTCAAAAATAGTGGAATGGCTGTAACCAGCTTCAGTGGGTTTTCATTATCCAGAGCCAGCCTTACCTGTCACTATGGGTTTTTCACCAACTTCTGTAAGAACTGTTTTTACCAATACAAAGAAATTCCTTGGGAAAAAAAAAAAAAAAACAGAGAAATGCCTGTGATCGAATTCTACAAAACCTTATTTGGCCAGTTGGTACTGAATATTCTCAATCAAAAAACGGTTTTAACTTTGAAGACGTACCAATTTACTGGACAGGCAAGTGAAGACAGTGAGGTCGCGTAATAAATAGTTCATGTTAATTTAAAGCCACATTATTGGTGCCATTTACTCAAGTGCAGAGAAGAGACGAAGAATTTTGCAGGATAGCAATTACTCTTCTCTCTCTTATAGTGCCTGTTGTTTTTCTGAGTTCCAGGAAGCCACAGTGAAAGATGTTACTGAAATAAAGCTCAGTCACAAGAAAGTATTAATTGTCTTGCCCCATCCTATTTAAAAGCTAGATCCAGAACCCCAGGGACCTTGCAAGACCAAGCTCACCAAGGTGAGTTTAGTTCTGGTTTGGCTAGACTAAACTTTATTGGCTATTGGGACAACAAATTTTTGTATTTTGAAATGTTTAGAGCTTTTTCAAAACACTCAAATGTAAGGTTTTTAGCTGTACTACTCTCTTTACAGCACTAAAAGGTCACATCTATTATATTCTGTAGTCAAAGCAGCTCTGCAGGGAATTTTATCTCTGGCATATGCCAAATTATGCAGAATCTCATCCATCTAATTGCACATCATGTACAGTGACTTTTAAAGAGTATTTTTAGGCCCCAAGACTGATACTAACCTTTAAAAAGTGCTCAATCCATTTGTTCTGCCACCTCTTATCACTTATTTAATTTTTGTCTTGTATGAGTATTATGTTAAAAAACAAAACAAAACCTAAAATATATCAGTTTGATTCCTTTGTGTATAAGCACAGAAAAATTTGCACCATCCATATTCATGTGAAGGGATCTTTTCTCTAAACAATCACATTGTTATGGCTCATGCAAGGCACACCTATGGCTTAATTACAATGCCATCTTTTACATGAAGTTCGAAGCTATCAGCCCCTTTGTGTAGTATTCCTTAAAAAAATCTCTTGCAAGGCCTCAGTAGGTTCTTGTACTGCTAAATATTAACTTGTAGAGCCATGTTTTGCATGAGTATTCAAACTATCATATTGATTTTGTCTCTGTGTGAAAAGTGCCAAAATATACGTTTAGTTCTGAAGGAATCTTCACTGGGATTAAAAGGAGGACGTAGTAGATATTGAATTTCAATGGGCAGCTGAGTTCATCACTCACAGAATTATCTGTAAAGGTCTCTGCCAGTATCTTCTATGCTTTTGAGAAATGTAGGAATTAAATTTCAACATGTGACAAGCTATTTATTACGGCAATTTATACTTTTAAGAAAATTAAATGTGCATATATATTTTATTTGTATGAAATATTCACAGGGAGTTGATAAACTACTATATTTTTCTTACCAGTTTACACTGAGTCCCTTTTTGCCCAGCTTCTACAAAACTAGAATTTTTGTACGTTCCAGACATCGAATCATTCCTCTTCATACGTGAGGTTACTGATCAAGACAGGTTCCTTAGCATAACACTTGCCTATCAAAAATTGTGGACTTCTCCAAATTCATGAAGCCAAACAAAGTTTACATGGAATGTGATTTCAAAATTTTGATCCTGGACACAATATAAAAACTTTGTATTTAAAACAATGGAAAAATGTTTTGAATGTATCATTTGTTACCTGCACCTTAAAGAGACCAACATAAATATCTGCAGGAATCTGTGAGAATTAGAGTATAAGCAGCTTGCACAGCTCAGGTAAGAATGTTTCATCTACATTAATTCTTCCTTAGCTTTGTGCATGACAGTCAATAGAAGCAGATATGTGGGTTGTTTATTCCATCATGGGTAGACAGATTTTTTTCTTTAGTGCAAGTTTAACAGGAGGAGAAATATTTAAAAGTGTTTGCGGTTTGCTTTGTTAATATTAATCCCTAAAATACTTACTCTCCATACAATGAAACAAAATTACTCTAAGGTCCCCTGTGTTAATACCTGTTTTGACAGAGGTGCAATTTGGAGAAAAACCTACATGTAATTCAGTGTGGGACTCAATGTGTTCGTGTAATTTCATAGACTATAAATTAACAAACTAGAATATTCTGCCTGAGAGCTTCAGTGACTAAGACACTGTGGAGATGATGTTAACCATTCTTTTTCCTAAAAAAAGTCATGTGGTTAACTAGGATTGAATAGCACAAACTATAATTTGAAACATATGAAAACTTTCTAGTATATACACAAATTAATACAGTATGTTCTTCCTATCACCATTTAGGATTTCCCAGTGTTATCTGATTTCTAAGGAGAAGTGCCACCAGGTATAGCAGTTTTAATTTTGCAGAAGCAGAGTATTTGCCATGTTGCTTCCTGCAGACATGGACTATACACAGTTCACTGGCCGAAAAGTCTACCATTCAGAAATGTGAAGATGATGAATGTTTATGTGCTATTGATGCTCATTTTAAGGTGAGTTTATTCAGACTGGAATGCATTTAAGTTCATGATTTCATTTTAGAATGACTAAAAAGAAAGATCTTTTCTCTTTAAAGCCACCTATAAAGGAATAACTACAAGGGTAAAAGGTGACATGATAATAAATATGTGTGTGTAACATCTTTAAAGGCATACAGAAAATTCCACATTAAATATCAAGACTCCCTGGCAACAGGTTGCCCAGAGAGGTGGTGGATGCTCCATCCTCGGAAACATTCAAGGCCAGGTTGGATGAGGCTCTGAGCAATCTGATCTAGCTGAAGATGTCCCTGTTCCTTGCAGGGGGGTTGGACTAGATGACCTTTAAAGGCCCCTTCCAAGCCAAAATATTCTATGATTCTATATTCCTCCAATTGCTGTATTTGGTAATAAGATGTCTGAAGTTCTAATCCATCCTAAGAACTAACCAAGTCTTTTCCTTCCACTTCCAATAAAACAGTAATAGAAAATCCTTTCTTTAAACTCACTTTGCTGCATAACACTTGCAGTTTTTTTTCACTATCTTTCCATTGCACTGTAATTGATGTGTGCTGTACCATAAACACTGAGTTGTTCTTTCTCTTAAGCCCAACCTAAGTAGTACTCTTGTCTCTTAGCAAGCCCAGTGGGATCACTACCTTGCAGCAAGGTGAGATATGCAGGAGCACTATCTGACCTATAGTAACATGGAAACTGTAAAAAGATTCTGTCACCACCGGAATATCTTAATAGTCCACAACGTTGTGAAGATAATGATGAAAAATGTATTTTGTGGTGTACAGTCTGGTTCTGAGTGATGTTATCTTGCAGCTACTCCCGAGTTCAACGAGTGCCATTCCATGTGTGTTTTGTTAAAGTAGAATTTAATATCTAAATAATCAAGATAACAGTGTCCAGGGGTGTTTCTGTTCCAGGCAGCTGATATTTTCTACTTTAGGACTAATATTTTCTTTTTCAAATTTAATTGTTAAAACCATCTTTTATTCCTATATTAAAACTGTATAATTCTTCTGAAAAGCATAAATGTCTCTACAACTTCTGTACTACAGGAGCACCTCTCTGTATTTCTTTTCTTTTTTTTTTTTATTCACACAAATATAAGTCCAACAGTATTTCAGATGTGTATATTTCTGGAAAATAACTGATTGAAAAGATTAATAGCTGTTTATTGTCTTGCTGTTTCTTAAGAACCATTAATACCATACGTTCACATTGCAGGAGTTAATAAATGAAGGCAAATTCCTCAAGGCATTCTCAAACTGTGTGAATTTGTGTATCTGATCAAATATTTATTAGCTGCAGTCTCTTCCTACACTGATTTTTCTTTTCATTTATTGCTCTAGGCCTTACTATGCAACTCTAAGGTGATACTCATGGGCATATGCCCCCAAAAGAAAGACAATCATTATGAAATACCCAACTTCAAAACCACAGGCTGCCTGAATTTTAATTTTTGTTGTTTTTTTTTTTTCCTTTAAGTAAACTGCCACACTATTTAATTATCTTTTATAGCTCATTTACTTGACCTATATTAAAAGTAAACAGAAAAAAAAGTCATTATCTAAGCTGATAATAGATATTAATTTCTATTAATTATGTTCTAGGCTTTTTATACTTATATTTAAGTTCTGCTCATTGCTGTATCATTCTACAGAAAGTGATTTGTTCTGATTCCTCATTCAGTGTTTGCTGTCTTGGTAGAGGTTTTCTCTATATTCTTTTCCTTTTCTATAATCATGTTAAATGTGCAACGGGTTCATTGCACTGAACTAGTCTGAAACTTTGGAACTAGTGAATATATCGACAAGGCCTGTGGGAGATGAATAGTTGAATAAAAATGAACTGTCAATGAAAAAGAAGGAAATGTGTGCGAATTTCCCAACCACTCTCAGTTTCAACACTGAGCCACTATTAAGTCTTCTGGGTGTAGCACCAAGTTTCAATGCAGTTAACTCAGAGGAGGCAATCCATGCTTCTGATCCAGCAGGAACATGGTGTCCGTTATGTTACAGGAGCATTAAGGAGTAGTGCATCTCCTGTTTTCTCCCATGACCAATCCTTCAGCACCTTTGAGAACTTACTGGTGGTGACAGAAATAGCCTAATGATAACTCCTTCTTCTACAATGTTTATTTCAGAGTTTTGTTTACCCTGTCATATTGGATTGGTTGATAGAATAATTATCTTCTGGGCTGTGATCAAATACGCTTTGCAACAGAACTTCTCTGAGCACCAGACAGCAAGTTGTTGGGTCCCCTTTATAATCTGAACACCTGTGTGTCTATTTTAAAATAGATCAGGTTGAGGAAAAAAAAAAAGTGTTTTGCTCAAGAAAGTATCACATCCTTGAGTTTTCTGTATTTCTATAGGGGCATAAGAATATTTGGAGGAACCTGTTTTCAATAGTTTCACCATGGCAAATGATATGTGTATGGAGAAAACCAGAAGCACTATCTTCTCGTTCCATTCTCTTTAATGTCACTCATAGATTCTCCATTCATCCATAGAAGATGTAGGCCAAAATAAGCCATGGAGACATTGTGTAAATACTACTCTTTATAACATCCCATGTTCTCTAAAATTGAGATATCTTCAGAACTATGCTAAATTGACATACTGCTGCAGAATGCAAATGCACATAGGCAAAATAATCCTGAATTATGGCCTACAAGAATACGCATTTCATAAAGAATGATAGGGAGAAAGTCTTGGGAGAGTGTGAAGCCACAGACTTATGAGATCTATGTATTTATTTAGATTCATGCAAATAGATGAAGAGGTGCCTATGCTGAGCCCTAGGCATCCTTTACATTCCATAAAAGCATAAGCAACATAAAGAATGAAGCACCCTGCAGCAATCTCTGCCATCCACAGCACCATGTATGAGACCTTACAGAAACAGAAAATTAAGAGAAACCATGCCTCCCTCATTCTTTTTCTCCCCAAGCACCCTTCCAAAGAGGAACTTAGGTGCAGGACCACAGGATGCATATAATATTGCTGTTTGGTTATTTCATTACTGAGATTTTTGTTGCATAAGATAGGTACCTCCTGTGTGCTTGTATATAGTCTTGTATGAAATGTGAGAAAAAATTGTTTACATTTCATTTTTTCTGTGGTAGTGAACAAGAAATCACCAGTAAGTAATCACTGGTTAATACCTTGTTGAAGATTTACAGACAGTGTTTGACCTGAAATGCTCTCATATATATATATTCTTTATATAATCAAACATGCATATCGACAATTGATTCTAAGGAGTCCTAAGATTCCTAAGTGATATGTCAAAGATATCTAGTCTAAAACATTAAACTATAGAAATCTAAATTTTGAAATTTAAATTGTTAATAAAACAATAGGCATACTTATATTGTTCCATTAGCTCGGCCCTGGACAGTACTATAAAGGGGACAGTATTTTAGTATTAAGTGATACCATGTTTCAGATTCTGAGTTATTTAGGCCTGCTAAACCATTGAAATCAGTGAAGCTTTGTCCACAGCACTAGCCAAATATCTAAAGTGTTGGGTTTTTTAAGTCAGGAAGCTGGTTGATTGTATCTTTGAGTAACTTCATTAGGAGAACACCTCTCTTATCAGTTAGTGGCAGTTAAAATTTTGCACAGAGTAGAATATTCTGTCATTTTGTCCTGGGGAGTGCTTCTGTATGCTGATCCTTTTCCCTTGTTTGCTCTTTCCTTCCACATTTTGAGAAGAGACATAAGGGAACCATGTGATGTTTAATGCGACTGCATGAAGTTGAGTTGGAGAGGTGTGTCTTTTTGTCTATTTGATTCTAAAGGCAGTCAGGTTTGGGTTTTGATGTGCACTTTGGGAAAGGTAACTACTGCACACATGCTGTGAAGGTGTCTGTTAAGATGACTATTACTCTTTCACATAAATACTTATTTGTGTTTGAAAGCTGCATAGAATGAGATTCAATTTTTTAAAAATTATTATCGCCTGTTTAGTTAAAGCAGGCAGAGATATTTGTAACAAAAATATTAGGTCTTAAGCATTTAATATGAATGAAAATGTCTGAGTTTGAAAGCGTCACAAGAAACAATATAGAGTTGTCATAGTTCAGCCCTGATCAGGACCAGACTACGCAGTCTCTCTCTCACTCCCCCCACCCTCCAGTGGGACAGAACGGAGAACTGGTAAACAACAACAACAAAAAAAAAAAACCAGCAAAAACACGTTGGTTGAGATTGAACAAAAAGTAAATTTAACAGCAATAACAGAAGAAAACAAAACAGTTATGGAATACAAATACAGTACAATGGCTTACAACAAATCTCCACACCTAGTTTCTTCCCAGTAGTAGGAGGCTTCCCTCAGCACCCTCCTCACTTATATACTGAGCATGATGTCAGATGGGATGGAATAGCCGTTTGGCTAATTTGGGTAAATTAACCCCAGCTGTTAGCTAATTAGTTAATTATCCCAGCTGGGTGCCCCAGCCATAGGGGCCACCAGCTCCAGTTCTCCACCCAGCTCAGGTGAATATTAACTCTATCCTAGCCAGAACTAGGACAAGAGTAAAGGTTAAAAAAAAAAAACAAGACCTATGTCAATAAACAAGGAGCTGACTGATGGCATTAAAACCAGTAAGCAGTGAGGAATTTGGTTTTTTGCAGCAAGACTAGAGGGGTTATGTTTCAATAATGTCACAGCATGGATGAATTGTCAGCAGGTAACTTTGAGAAGAGAAAGACGACAACATAGTTAAAGCCCATTGCATAAGCACTTCCCCCTTGTTATCCCCACAGGAAGATGGACTGTACCCATAAGATACCCAAAATGATGAAACAGTCATAGTGGACCATAACATGGCCTTAGAATGATAGAGGCTGAAGTAAGCAAGGTTCTGAAGCAAAATACTGTGCTATAATTATTTGACTTGTAAAAGTGTTAAAAGGCCAGTCCAAAAGCCAGTTCATTCTCAGCAATCAAGAGAAACCTAAAAGATGTAGCAAGGTCTTGATGCCAGCCATCACTTTTCTTCCATGCTCGTACAAAGGATCTTGACCAGACCACAGAGATCTTGGCCAGACCAGAGATACACACATCTTGGTGCTTGTGTGTATGGAAATACAAGAACGTGAGTGAGTGAAATCTGAGAGAATGACTGTGAATGACTAGAATCAGTTTTGTTTAAAACAAGTATCACCTTGCCCTTCCAATAAGGTTTTATGTTGAGGTTTTTTTTTGCATTGAATTCCTACAAAAGCAGGCACTTCTTGTTTCCAGAGACCTGTTTATATTTTATGGAGCATACTATACTTTTGTGTCCACAAGGGAAACAAAGCCAAACTTGATTCCAATGTCCTTATTTTCTTTCTTTCTCTAGAGATGCCAATATGCTTTTCTTTTCTTACAGAGATGGAGAGATGATAACTAAATTAGTTTCTCCACTTGTTTACATATGATACCTTGTCTCTAGGTAGATTACTTAAGGATTTATGGGAAGATTATCACAGGTAGAAAAGGCAAAATCTACCTCAACTGAGAAAACTACAAGAACTTACCTTTATTACAGAATTTATAAACATTTGGTTTTCTAAAAGGAAAATGCAAATACACTTTTTTTTTGCTTTTGTTTTCCAATATAAGCCTATGTTTTTAATGAATGCAATGCTGTAACTGCTGTAAAAATGTTTTCACATTGAATGCTTACCTTTGTCTACACAGTTATAATTATAGAAGAAGCCTAAAAGAGATGAGGGAAAAAGTAGAACTTGTGACCCTAAATGCTTTGGTTAAAGTGGGGAAATGCAAAGAGGCAAGAGCAGCCTTATCTCGGCATTGTCTACCATATTCATTTACAAGCCTGATGATCGTATTTGTCACTATTTTGAGACTTAAATATCATCTTATATATTCTGTTCACCTTTCTGAATGAAAACACCAATGACCATTATATGAACGGTAAAAGTAATATGACATAATATTTTATATAGAGATGGATTTAGATTATCCATTAATGTTATAATTAATCTGAAATAATTTTGTAAATCTCATTTGCACTTTCATTTGGGAGCACTTTTGGGAACTAAACAATAATTAATTCCATTTTATTTGCTGGAGCTGGATCTTTAGCCTGCTAAGGGAGAAAAAGATGCTGCAGGGAGAGAACAGAACTGATTCAAAGAAGATGAAATAGGAAGTTGAGATCCTGGGTGAAGCCTCTGGCTACTTACTGTTCCAAAACAGAGGGCTACAGGTAATTTGGAAGTTCCGGGACTAACCACTTGCTTTGCATCCATCTCCCGTTGGTTTAACAGAAGCTCCCGAATGAACAGTTTTCTGATCATTCCTGGAAGCATTCCCAGAAGAAACCATCTCTGGGAAAAGAACAGGATTGATTCTATACTTTTTGCATTGTTCTGGCAGCAGAAAAGAAATGGAGAGCTGAACTAACATGTCATATCCTTGGTTGACCAAACTTTTGCTAAGAGATGTTGGAGATATAACTTCTGGCAGTCCCTAGGTGGTGATGAGATTAAGGAATAAATTTTCAAGCAGCTTTGTGCTAGAGGATGGTCTAGTCAAAGTTCAGCAGAATGAGATGACTTAGATTATCTGGGGTCTTTTCCTATATGGAATTTAGGCAGACCTAGCATCCTTGCCCCAAATCCCTCTTGAGGACGCACACTAGGTCTGTGGACTTTTGATAATGAGACTGGGCTGACAAAGCACTGTCAAAGTAGCTGGGATAATTCAGTAACTTTTGTTTTCCGTAAGAGAATTGAACTTTACAGGAAGAATTGGCTAGAATTCTTAGAGCAAGAGACACAAAGGGTTTTGAATAAAGATTGAGTTGTCAGGATATTACAGATCTTACAATATATATAATAGAGAAAGTGCAGAAAGCCTATGTGTGAAGTAATATATTAACCAACTTTTGTTCCCATCACTTTCTTTTCCAAAACATGATGCCCTGTTGTGGTTTCAGTTTTGTTGTTGTTATGTTTCAGATTTGGGGTTTTTTTTGTGGTTGTTTGGTTTTTGGTTTTGTTTTGGTTTGTTGTTTGGGGCAGTGGCGGGGAGGTGGTTCTTATGGTTTCTATTCAGTCATATTTCATTTTAATTCTGTAAAGCAGCATTTCACTTTGGGGTTTCTGGTGGTTAGTTGCTCTTGGCAATGTATAAATAACTGAGTAATCTTGGACGAGCCACACATCACAATGCAATTCTAGGTAGATATATATCTGTGCTTGTTCTGAACCTGCAATCATATGTGGTAGAAGTCCCTTAAATATCATTTTTAATCCAGGAAGAAGGCAACATTATAATATACTGTCCTTAGCTAAGCTAAATAAACTGAGTATAGCAGCACACAATCATGATTATGCTGTTTTTAAAACACAGGCTACTATGTGTTATACTTATGTATGCTCTAAATGTATAAACATAGTTCACTGAGCCTGAGCCTCTACTGTTAGGCATAGTCTAAACTCATGGATGACCTGTGGAATATTAGAACTTGTCTTTTGACGGTACATTACACTGACTTTGCACAGAAGTAGTAAATTATTCTTAAATCTTGCAGGACCCTATAGATTTGGTCCCAGTTCATTAATTCATGGTGATTTTTGCTTTGATAAAATCACTCCGTTATACTTTGTAAAATTAGAGATACTGTGGCCTGGACTATGATAAGAGTTCAGGTATTATCACCAATTTTTTTTTCTTTGCTTAGAATAACATCTAGAAAGCTAAAAGTTCATATTACACTGTGAATGAAAATGTGAATTTCCGTAATTAGGAACACAAGCATAGTAACCTTAAATGAAGGTCATATCCTTACAAGGAGATTTATAATGAGGGTGACAAGTACACATGCTGCTGAAACATAACCCCCTGAACTGTACTGCTTAGAAGTTGTAGTAATGATTCCTTGGTTTTGTGGGTTTTTTTTTAATTAATTGAGTGATGGGTGAAATCTCTTATGTTTTGCTTTTATTGTCTCTTTGTGGCATTTGCCATGGAATTATCATCTTTTAATGTTTCATAGGATCTCCCACTGTCTTCTGTTCTCAGTATAATTATTTTCACTGTTGGTCTATAGTTTTATGATTGATTCTTTTAAAAAAATTAATCATAGTATCGTAGCACAGACTCCTAATGCTCAAACCACAAAGCTGTAATAGATCAGCATTTCCCAGATTTTCAAGGGAAAGTTTTGTAAATTAAGGATTTGTAACTGGAGTTATATTGGATTCTCAAATTGCTCCCTTCATCAGATATTTAAGAAGAGTAGTATTCTGAACATCAATGATTTTTTTATTATTAACAGGCAAGAACCTTTGTTCATGTAAGTTTGAAGAGTATTTATCAAATTATATTACTGATTAATTTTTAGTTCTAAAAATTCTTGGAAATTGCTTGGAACTTTCTCAATGCTTTCTAAAATGCTCTGTGTGCTAGCCATTGATACCTCATTATTGTGTTATTTCTAATTGTATCTTTTGAAATTAAATATATTCCAGCTACAAAAAGTAAATTCTTTTGCCTGTGCTGAAGTTAACACATTAGATATATTTTTCTTTGAAACTGTTCCCATAAGTTAGGTAGGATCAAGTCTGAAAAATCTTAACAAGGCTTCTCAGTGATTGTTCTAGTTGTATAGGTTTCTATGCTATTACACAGAATAGTATGGATTTAAATACTTTATTTTACCTTAACTTTATTCTCCATTTAAATTTTGTTTACTTGAGGACACTGATCATGCTACCACAAATGGAAAAAACAATGTCCTTAGTGAAATGCATGAGCTGTGCTAATTAATATATAGTTTTCATAGTACCTTGCAAAGGAACAATTGTTGAAATAATTCAGTGCATCACATAGAAAAAAAAAAATTAGTACAACAGGCTGAAATATTTGTGTTACGAAGCCATGAAAGAGTTAAGACAACCCTGAAATTCTTTGTTAGAATTCATCCAACATAGAAGAGTAAAATTATGGTCCTCTCAGTGGAACTAAGAGCATGACAAGAAAGGATGAAAATGGTATCATGTCAGAACTTGCAAGTACACAGACCTAGCAGTTTTGAAAGGATCTTCTCAAAATTAAATAATTTCAACTGTTTCAGTTTACTGTGATATAGCAAACAATGTCCAAAATCACCAGTTGCCTTAAAGAGAAGCTCTGCAGTTGATAGTATTTTATGACACTTTATGAATTCAATTTATTACTTGAAAATGGTCGCATTTATGTGTATCAGAATATTGATTTGAGTTTCTAACACAACTTGAATTACATATTTTCAAATGAGCTAAGTTATAATACCAGCACAGTTAGTTTTAGTGAGATGGAGGCAGCTGTGACAATATGTTTTCTCACAGTAGTATCTGTTAATCCTTTATCTTTTATATCAGTTTGGAATCAGATAGTTCTAAGGTTGAAGGAATACCACCTGTCTGATCCAAAGCCCACAGCACACTTGCACAGGGTGCAAATGATGTCTGTATGTTTTGGGTTTTTGTGGTTGAATCCTAAAGGGGAGGATTTTTGTATTGCAGTCCAGAACTGCAGAAGAAGCAGCAAATGGAGAGAGCTCTCCAGAAGTACTGTGGGAGAATGTTCTCTGACATTTCCAGCCTCAATCAACTCTGCCCAGTCTTTAGCTCTTACTGGTCAATTATAAGCCCACCTGCAAAAGAAAGATCACAGCCATTGCAGACATGGGTTGTCTATGAGATTTCAAAGGCTACATGTGGTGGAAGATCAGTGCAACCATATGACTGTAGCCAGCAGGGCACTGGGGTAACATGCAGCTTCCAGCAAAGTGGGCTGTTAAGGGCTGCTTCAGGCACGTCTGCATAATTTTTCGCTGTGTGATATGGACATCTCAAAGTCTTTTTTTAAACAGGAGTTTAGGATGTTGCTTGATTAACAGAAATGGTACAAGTGTTGCAGTTTTAAAACTTCTCATTCCCTTTGCTGGGAATTATTGGTGGCTCAGCTAGGATTCAGCAGTGGAGTGTGTGTTTACCATATCCTTTCAATGGAAATTTGAACAGGTTTGCTTAAACTCTATGTGAACCCATTTCACTTTATAGTGAAACCTATGAGGAGCAGTCATACTGTTATTTTCTGCATCTCATCTGAGAAAGGGTAACAGTTTCCTTAGTTTCTTTAACAGAACCATTTGCGATTTTCTTATCGTATCATTAATCGTCAATGTAACTTATATATTTTTGAAAACGTGACTGTAAGCTAATCACAGAGGTACCTCTACTAATCACATTTTTCTCCTTTCCCAGCAATGATTTTGGCCAGCTTCATCTTATGAATTTCATTTGACTCTCATTCAAATCACTGCTTCAGAATAATTTTTTTTTCAGTACTTTCTTTCATAATTTACTATGATGTTCTAACTGCTGTGGTATTGTCCTAAATTTGCAACAGGTGACTCCTTTTAGACTGCTGTTTACAGTGCTTTACTGATATTAAGTCTTTGGGGAAGGAATATTCCAATTTAGGTTTCTGAAAATGATACGAATAAATTAGAAAGAGAATAGTGTGAGGAGTAGATGTCTAATATAAAGACAGATTAAGTTGCAAAAAGATTAATAAAACTGTCAAACTTTATTCAGCAGAAAGATGTCTTTTACATTGTTGTGAAGGGTTATGGATATCTTCTGTACCTGGCAGAACTAGTAGCTAGGAGTCAGGCCTGGCTGTAAGTTATTATGCATATTCAATATTCTTGGAGAAAACTAATTGAGAATGGAAACTTCATTAAAATGACAGCTTTTTTAAATCAGTCCCCTTCACTGCTGTCTTATTCAAAGGGTACAGGAATGATAGCTGACCTTCTCGATGTAAAAATGACATTTAAAAATATGAATAAAGTACAAATTAATCCAGTTATAAAAGGAAAACACATTGTATCTTTTCTTTGTATTTGGTATTACTGTTTTGCAGTGATAACCTGTCTCAGTTGAAATCTGTGGGAATTTGCAACTGTTTTTAACTCAGCTAAGTGTGCCATCTCCTGACATTGGAAAAAGACTGAAGAGCTTAAGGTGTCTATTGTACATTTTTATTTTTGGAAACTATGCAAACAGAGTTCCTGATGTATTCTAGTCCAAAACTAACGTACACTGGGCCTGATTTTCATGATTGCTGTAAGTAGCTTTCCCACACTCTAGTGGCTACAACGTACACTTGGGAAGTGGGAGGCAGAGGCACAGATTTGAATTTGCACAGGCTAAGGAGAAAAAACAGTTTTAATGCTTTTGAACAGATTAGCCTAATTGGCGTGTTGTTTTGAAAAAGGCAGGTATCATCAGCCAGCTAAGTCCCAGAAAAAGTGAGTCCTGAATAATTAAGTGCCTGTCTTCAGAAAATTATTCCAGTCCATAGAGCCCGCATGCATGGAGGTTCTTAGTATGCCACACTGTCACTGGTACATTTGGTGGAGTTTTAGGGTCATTGCTAAGCTCACACTAGTTTATTGGCTGGAACTGGGTATCCCACCACTCAGTGAACAGTTTTTGTGGGCCAACCTACTGAGTTTCCTGTCTGTCTGTCTTTACAACTGAGGGGAAGCTGGGTACCCAGCTGACTCTCTGTGATCATCCTCTTAGAGTCAGACACCTAAGCTTTTGCTGCTGCCTAAGTTGGAAATACTTTGTCCATTTCTTTTCATCCTAAGTTAATACCCTTGCTTTAGGGAAACTGTTTTGTTGGTGTTTATTACTACATTTGGGTTTCCCCCAGAAATGGTCTTTTAGGTACTAGTAGTATCCGTGCAAATGCTGGAAATAAGTCAGATCAACTGTGACAATCACAGCGGATGTGGTATTAACAGTTGTCCAAGGCCTAGTCTAAGAAAGGGAAAATAAGCTGGAATCAGTCCCTTGATTGTTGTCCTTGCCACATTAACCATATCAGTGCTGTCACAGGTTAATTTATAAGAGAGACTGAGCTGGTTGGAAAATTTCTGGTGGAACATTTCCATCAGGCAGTATGGGTTTGTCAAGAAAAAAAAAAGCAAGTGTCATAATTGTGATCAATCTTTTGAATGAAACCAGACAAGATTCTGGTGAACTCCTGTTTAGGTTCCCAACAACTCACCTGACCTCACTGGCTCCTTGGTAGCCGATGGGCAATTGCAGAGCCAGGGACTGTGGGTTATCCAGATTCCCAGGTGGCAGACTAGTCTGTTTTTCAATCATAAAAGCACAACGCCCCCACTGTAAAAAAAAGTCTCCAGTAGCTTTAATGAAGAGTAATTTTTGGAGCTGTTTTATCAATTGTCTAGGACAAGAGATTCCAAAGTTTAATCTAAAGGGTATGGTGAATGGTAAGTGGCCATGGAATTGTGAAACAGAATTCTCATCTAAAATCTTTTGAAATGGATATATTCCATCTTATGGAATAAGACATCTGCTTACCTGAGAAGAAAAATGTTGGTGTTTTCTGAATTTTTTCCAAATTCTTTAAGGTAGAGAACAGGCTGTTGGTTTTTCTCCCTTCATATGGGTAAGCTTTCATTTTTGATAGAGAAATGTGCTCAGTTATCTTAATGGAATTTTATAACTACCTCCTTCATGCTGTCCTTGATAATTCCAATCATCAACATCCGTTTTGTGAGCTTGTAAACATGCAGGGATTTGTGCTGTATCTCCTCCCACCAATTGTGTCTAACAGTATCTTTAAGAAGGCATTGGAGAAAGGATGTGATAGCAATCTCACTGTACAGAAATTTGTACTTTATTAGAATATACTTTAACTAAATTGCAAAGAGCATTAACTTTTCCTCTCTTGCTTGCTTCTGTAGCATAGTCTTTTACTAAATTGATGCTTAGTAAAAAAAATTGTCCGAGACAGGCAAGAACTGCTCTTGCTTTACAGCTGCAATATAGTAAGAGGAAAGGGAAATTCCTGCTCTTTTTAAGCAACATGTATTAATGACAAATGCATTACTCATTGATATTGAAAGTTTAATTTCAGTAGTTAAATCAGCTGATAAACTAAAATCTGAATATGATGATAACCAAGGTATACAAGCTGCTATGTTGAGAAAATATTCTGCATTATTTTGTTCTTTCATGAAGCAACAGTAGAAAATGGGGGGTGGGGGTGAACCTAAACCAACAGATCATTAAGTCATGGTTCCATCAATTTCCATTTGTAACAAGTTTTATGTGATAAAAGTCAGTGTATGCAATGGAAATTAGCCCAATGTGAAAAGAGTGAGCTTGATTTTTTCATTTCCTCATTTTTCATCAAAACCATTGTACTAGTGGACAATGTAAGTATAAAATGTTATTGTATTGATCCAAGTTCCTCTACTACCTAATCAACCACAAGCCAGCAGTGTGTTGTAATGACAGCAGGTCAGAGCATCATGTCTGCATTGTTTCTAATACTGTACCTTCTAAAAGAAAGCCTATTTATGCCAATAGCAGCAGATCCACTCATTTTTTTGCCAGCTAAATTGTATCGTTAAACTAGCATTTTTCAAACTCCTTACTCACAAAAACTCTGGAATATCATTTAAGACTAGATCAAGTTTCAGATAAATATTTTCTCATCTTTTTGCTGATTTAGGGATACAAACTCCAGTAATTGTTCTTTTTCCAGTAAAGTGCAAGAGATAATTAAGGGGAGCATACATGTGTGAAGTACTGAGTACAACTTGCTAAATGTCTTAACGAAGTTTATTTCACTATAAGGCATTTGCTAATCAAATGCAGATAATTTAAGCTATTATTGGTCTATCTTATATGTAAAATAAAACAAAAAGAAAGGGACTATTAGTTAGTTTACACCCAAAGTGTGACTTGCAATAAAATTAGCATAATATTTTTTGGTTTCTGACACCTTCCCACTCCAGAATCTACCCGTTTTTTTGCAATGAAACAATTGATCCTTTACATAAACATTTCAGTATCTTGGCCTGACACGTTTTTCAAACTAACAAAGCCTTGCTACATACAAATTATTTTTCTATATCGCTCCCATTTTGTGGAATTGTGTAGTAATTAATGCCTTATAAACACACTACGGCAGCTGTATTCATTGCAGCAGAGATGACAGAGTTGTGTTGCTGTAATCGTTTTTTTAGCCTAAAGCCATTTCAAAATAGTTAATGGAATTTCATTTTTCACCCTGGTATTTAAGCCGTGATAAATTTCCCCCTTAAAGATCCCTGACATTCTTATATGACAGTAGATGAAACTGAGTGACATAAGCCTCTGCCCTCTTGTGGCAGATCAGGTTGGTAAAGTAAGCTAATGATTAGAGAATATTTTCTTTAACTTCAATAGTGTTTCTATAAAATGATAAACAGTTTTAAGGGTTCAGTTCTGCAGGCACTGAAATATTCGCCTACCCTCACAGTTTCCTAATGGAGCAAGGCCCATGGGGAGAAAATGACTGGCCTTTCTGATTCAGCTCTGCCATTCAAACTCTGCTTTGAACACAGGTTATTTTCAAATTTAAAAAAAAATTAGTTCCTATGCCATGGTGATGGGTAAAGCTCTGCTTGGAAAAGATTGCTTAGACATTCTACAACTTCTCTGCTGAGACTAACCAAGTCGGTTTGTCGTTGTAGCTGTCCTGGCATACTTGGTTTACAGTAGACACATCATCAAACACAGGAATAACCTGTAACAGTTCAGTCCCATTTCTAGAGGTACCAGAGAGAGTTAACTGAAGGTCTACTTCAATACAAATGTTAAACAGAGAAAAGTAGTGCATGAATGTGCTCACAGTACAAAGAACATAAGGAGTGTAATTTGGACAGCTGGGCAAGGAAGAAACGTCTTCCTTCTTTGTTGCCCTAGCAGTAAAGTATTTTTCAATTATATTTTTCAAGGCACTTGCTGATTCAGCAAACTCTGTTTCTTATTTTGAGCTTCTGACACAGTTTGTGGGTAGTTTACCATGAAGAGAAAAGGTTTAATAATAGAAAGACAGGAGGGGCACAGTTGTGAACAGTAGTAGAGGGTCGTAAGAAATCTGTGGAGACAAGTTAAGAAGCTCTGGAGGTTACATCAAATGAGTGATAATGGTTAAAATGTACAAGTACAGAAAAACATAGCTAAGGGAGACTGGATGTCAGGTTTTACTTGTCTGTGCAGAGCTGCTCTTCCAATTCACTCTTTGAACCAGATCAGAAGTGTCTTTTTAGCTCCAATTCAGTATAATAAAAGGCTGAGAGACTTTCTGAAGGAAGAGAGATGGATAAGAAATCATCTGTAAAAAACCAAACCAAAACAACCTCCCCCCCAACCCTCCAGGTTCAGCAAGTAGAAAAATAAACTCAGGCTAAGTATAATGTTGTAGTAATGTATTTACTATCTTGGAACTTTGTGATATAAATTATGAGTAGATTTGAACTATAGCTATTAGTTCTATTTCAGTCTTGTGTTCAATGCTTTAAGATCAGAAATCTCATCTACTTAATTTAATGAGAAAAATGTGACACTCATTTAGAAGTTGATTGTTTTTGCTGTGATGGTAATCTGTACAGGTGTAAGGGTCTGTCTGTTATCTAGGTTTTGAGCTCAGTAGTGCAGAAATCTCTCCCTTAGATGCCTTAATGACCACAAAGTACTATGATGTTGTCCTGGTTTCGGCTATAAGTCCAGATGTGCTACATATTTAACTACTAGCAAATGTCTCCACCATAATCAAAACCAGGTAGTACTCAGAGATTGGATTGCCAAAGAAAACTGGCTGTAAACAAGGCAGCACAAAGAAACAACTGAAAACCACAAGAATAAAAAGTAGAAATAGGAAAGTAAAAAATACCATTTCTTAAAGTTTGTAAGGCCAGATTAAGAATGTAATAGTATAGAATCATAGAATGGTTAGAGTTGGAAGGGACCTTCGAAGGTCATCTAGTCCAACCCCCCTGCAAAGAGCAGGGACATTTCCAACCAGATCAGGTCTATCTGTTTGTAATGCAATATCTGCTGAATATCCTAGCCAGTCAATATCAGGGAATATTCTCGGAATCAATCAACAGAATGCTATTGATTTGGGGACATATCGGGAAAAACAACAAAAAGTGAAAGGGAGGACAATAGAGCTTTTGCCATGTGTTTGGCAGAATTTCATCGTTAGTATTTCTGCAGTTGTCTGTAACGGATGGCACCCTTAATGCCTTCATATCCAATCTTGCTAGACCACCTTATAGAGTTTAAGATGTCTTGACACCAAAATTATTTTCTAAAAAAAAAAAAAAAACAACAGAAAGGATTAAAAAAAAGTTATATTCACAAAAACTGAAAATGCCATGTTCATAACCTCAGCAGGGAAGCAGGGGAAAGGAATGTGGGGAAACACAGACACTACCATGACGTAAAGTGTAGCAAAGGGCTTTCTGGGCATGGTAACTCCCACCAAGCAAACTGCATAGAAAGCGGTGGGCCCTTTTATAAGTGGAAAGGGAACGTGGAGTGCACAGACTCCCTGAAGGGTGTGAGACATGCTGTGATGGAGTAGTCTGTCACAGATGTACTGCACGCAGAGCCCTAGCTGACAGAAGGGGTGTGAGTGGGGAGGAAACCTGCAGAGAGGTGAATGGGAGAACAGAGGAAAGCCAGAAAATTACCAATGTCTGCAGTGAACTTGGCCTTAAAAAAACTATGAGGGTTATTGCTGCCTTATGCATTTAATTGAAAATAAAAAGAATCATTGTGAATTAGCATTTACATAGTTGTGAGCATATTTATTATTAAATCCTACTTCTTCATGTCCTTTGTGTACTGGTACCATGAGCAGACAGCCTACCATTTCTCAAACATCTGTTTTGAAAGACTTGTGAATATTTGCTTACAGTAGCATGTATTTAACATTTAAGCACTTTCAGCAACTCTTTCAAACAATTAGCTCATAATGAGCAGCTTCCACGCTACCAACTATACTAAAATGCTTATTAAAAACTTCAAAATGTTAAGACACTGACTTTAACAAGAAAAAGGCCACACAATCATCGGCTCAATCTGGAGAGACATTTTGAGGTGTTGTTTCTACAAAGCAGAAAATGATTGCTGCGAGAAAGTTCTGTTTCACTGTAAGATTTTGTGCAAGGACAATGTCTGAAGGTACATCAAAGTCTGCTGAGGTTGAGTGCTTTGTGAGATTCCTGAAACATCATATGGACAAAGCTTTGACATGATACATAACAAAGTTATTTGAGATTTTATTGGGCTTTTTCATGAACCTTTATTTCACGTCCTTCATCATCATCAGGCCCAAGGTGCTGCCTGGCCAACCTAGCTGTAAAAACTAGAGTTGGAAAAGATATTTAAGGTAGGAAAAAGGGGAAGACAGGGAAATTGTTTCCTGACACCAGCTGTTCCTGAGAAGGGCGCTGACAGTGAGGTTTTGCTACAGGGCTAGACCATCAAAAAGATTAACTTGGCCCATAAGCGGGGCTTTTCCTTGTGTTTCTCAACCACAGAATAGTGTGGCCAGTATTTGAGAACTCTGATCTCTTGAAGCTGTCCTTGGAAATCAGCAAGGTTTCTTTGTGGAGATCCCTCTCAGAGATCTTTAAGATAGAAATGGAAACAAATAAATACATAACTCTCTCCTCCTTTCCCTTAAACTTTAGAACTATTTATTTTTGCCTTGAGATGTAAACTGTTCTCCCCTAAATGAAAGTAATATGTAGTTTGCAACTTCTGTTCACTTTGCAAAATGGAAAAATACCTAAAAGGGGCTTACCACAGTTCATTTCAATTATTCTATTAGAAGTATTGTTTCCCATCAAATATGCATAAGAGGGACTTATTGTAAGGTTATTATAAATTTAGAAAGCAAAAGTACTATGAAAAATATATGGAGTGCACATGCATAACTGTTAAAGACTACATTTTAGGGTTTTTTTTTTAATCCATATCTCTGCATGCTTAAAGCTGAATGTAAATTTTCAGGACCGCAGTGCCTCGGAACCCCGTCTAACACTGTTTCTGTAGTGCTGGACACTGCAATTGCGTAGTATAAGATGTTGCATGCTGTGAAGATCTGATACTTTACATAGACAAGAGTGATCAAGAAAAGCTTATTTAGAGATTACAGATGAAGAAGTGAGGGCCAGATAGAATAAATATCCTTTGTAAGGCCACATGGCTTTCTAGCCAAAATAAGAAATAAACTTTGTTCTCATAGTCTGTCTTCGACAAATGTTGAGTCACTTCAGTTGTTTATTCAATCAAAATCACTCAAAGCCTTAACAACGGTATGAGGTGTCAGTATTCTTCAGCAGAATGTACAACTTAATACTTGTACCCAGTGTTTCCTGCCATAGCCAAGGGGAGTTCTATCATTCTCTGAAATAAGAATAGGATTTCAGCTGTTCAGGTCATCACAGATATTATTAATGTGTTAATCTTCAAAAAGAAATAAAATGTTTTCCAGCACAGAACTTTGCTGATTGTTCGGGGTTTGAGATACATCCTTGTTAGTTATGTACCTGCCCTCATACAAACATCTCTACGCCCACACGGTAGTTCTGCCTAGAACCAGATCTTGTTTTCTTGAGAATTCAAGCATGCTATATAATACAGATCCTGGTAGGATGTGGAAACTCAAGATTATTAATCTGTTACCGATAGGCCACTTGGTCCAGGAGTAGCCACGGTGCTCCCCTAACAAGAAGCAATTTTTCTCATGACTTCGGTGGCCTTGTGCATGTAGCTTCTATGCTTTACTCCAGCATCCTGTATCTTGATTCCCGTTGCGTTATGTATGTGAATTGCAGTCCTACAGATCATATTCTATGCTATTGAAAGATACTGCACTTATGAGGAATCAATGAAAACTTAGAGACATTTATTTATAAGACAGACCTGGGATATGCAGGTATTTGGAAGTACCTCAATTTTTCCTTCAAGCTCACATGCACACATTTGAAACGCTGATACAAAATATGCATTGAGAATCACAGTGATAAAATGTTCCTTCACGTTCTCTAAATAGACAAAAGAGTTCTTGCAAATTATGCAGATTTTAAAGACATAAATCAAATAACCAATGCGTCTTCAGTATACCTTGTTTTCTGTGATTATCTACATAATTACCATAATTGCCCATTGTATTCAATGCATTTTGATAATAGCCTAATTGCTGTTACATTCCTGAAAATGTCATATTTCTAATCATTGCCAACAGTCAACAGATGGCATATGTGCTTAGCATCATAAATAATACATAATATCAAAGAAAAATATCACTTTATCCTTTGCTAACCTGGCTAAGTTGGTGGGGGGAAAACTACTTTTAAAAAAAATTTTAAGTATGTAAGTATTGCTTTAACATCTGTGAATAAATTGAGCAAAATGTCCCAAATTAAAACTTGACCAAAATGCCATGTGAATATATTTACTTTCAATGCCTGGTTCCAGGACAGATAGAAAAATAAGGTACATAATAATAATTTAAAAAACCATAATAACAAAAATAAGCTTTGATCATATTCAGCAAAAATTCTGAGATTAGATCTTCTTCCAATGTTAGTTATATTTATATGAGTTTTTAAAGGCAAACATGATTTCTGCCTGCCCATTCTCTGAAGCAACATGATCCAGTTCTCACTAAATATGAGCCATCCTGCAGCTATATTCCTTCAGTAGCATGACACCAACACAGCTACAACCCTATATCACAGCAATCCATGGTTTCTGTTTTGAAGATAATTTCCTCTAATCAGTTCAAAACATAGGCAGGCTGAAGATGTATCTGGTGGTAAAATATGGTGTATATATATCCTCTGTTAACATCATCTGATTTAAAGTGTCATTCAGTAGGCCTGGACTCAGTCTTTTAGTTAGTTCTAACCAGGTTTCTACCTTCCTTGTTGGGGATTTTTCATAGTCTTCCAAATGCATAGGACAACCCTGCATATCCAAAAGTCTCAAACATCCAGAGAAAAAAAAAAGCCCTAAAATTTAGTTCTTATATTTATGGTTTTTAAGTATGTTTAATATAGATAAAACATCTATATTAACAAATAGTTAACAAATTACTTGCATGTAAAGCTGTCGTTGTTATTGGGAGATCTGATGAATAAATGGTACCGCATAGAACACCTGTAGATTTTTGTTGGTGTGCTTTGACATTATTTTAGAACAGTTACTTTTTAAAAGAATACTGTGACATAAACCTTCACTGAAGTTGCAGAGGATGGACCACCATTCTGCTCCCCAAACCACCTTTGATCCTCAGTGACAATCTTGGATGCCCGCTGACAAGTGACTGCACAGACATTTTGAAATCTTCAGAATGCTTTCTATGGAGGATTGATCTCAGCCAGAGTGTGGGAACCACTTCTTGTAAGCAAACTCAAAGAAGTTAAAAAGAACATTTTATTTAAAACCAGTAAAATTGAGCTAGGGAATGACTGAAGACAATTTTTAAGAAGTGGGGGAGGGGGTTTGTGCTTGTTACATCCTGCATGTATAACGGCATCAGAAGACCCAGATTATGTAAAAGAGAGTTCACAAGCAAGATTTGCTGTACTAAACAAAATTTTGAAAAGTTACCTCTGGTTTGGGTGTCTCAAATACTGGATACTTATTTTATTATAAGCAAGATACTTATTTTATTTTTTATTTTATGTATTTTATCTATAATAATTTATTTTATTTTATGTTTATTTTATAATAAGTAATATATATAAGATACTGGATTCTTATTATATAGGAATATTGTATTTAGTATATAGTTAGTATAAGAATACTTTTATGGGATGAGTACCCACAGAACACATCAACATCAGCTGGGTGTTGAAAGCACAAACCACTCTGAAAAACCAGGCACTAGTTTTGCATAGTTTTGACATGTCAAAATTGAATGCCTATTTTTAAATCTTTGTAATTATCTCTGCCTGTAGAGATAAAAGCAATTAAGTCTATCTACAAAAATTTCTGAAGCAAAGAGGTCCATTATTTCCTGTGTTAACCTGCATGGTAGCATTTGCCTACGAAGCATCATGTCTTAATAGTGGAGGGTTTATTTTGCTCATATGCCTTTTGTTTTGTTTTTAGAACGTTACATGGTACCTAAAACCACAGGAATACAATTATTCTTTGGGTTTTATTTGGGGAGGGAGGTCTAATTAAGCAGGTCTCCACTGTTACAGGCACAGCTGTAAAACAATTGACTGTGATATGAGTTATGTATCCCAAACTGAAGACAGGGTTGCTTAATAGAAGACTAGGTTTATTATCTGAAACTAGAATCCACAACAAAAGATATAATTAACATCAGAAGAATATAGATACCATTATATTCTTGTTTTAGGTGATTTCTTTTTTTTTGGCAGGTATGGTAAGTTGTTCTTTTAATGTCAACCTGTTCTTTTAAAGACTAAAATAATTACTGAGAAAGCTTCTTTGATGGCTTAGAGTGGGTTCTATTTGCTAAAATATCCCATAGTACTCTAATGTGTTAAAATGATGCAATTAATGCATATATTTAAAAAAAAAATCTTATATATCAAAAACTGTTGTGAAGAGACTAAATATCAAAAACTAAATTACATCAAGGACAACCCTTTTTTGTTTTAATTACTGTCATTTCCTCAATTCCCAACCTATAAGAAGTGTATATTTCCTTGTTTAACCTCTTTTCTGATTTTTCTGAGTTAGGCTGTTTCAGGGAAGAACAGTTTGTCTCAAACAAAGAGATATCAATCTTGACTGCGACACAAATCTTAAACACTTCAGTCGACTGTTTTCAACTTCCTCTGTCATGGGTCAATGGCAAAGTTTCCATTGACTTCTACAAAAGTAGGTGCAGATGTGAAAGGTCCATTTCATGATACAACTGAAAATATTTTTCAATGGGAAAGCAGGACTTCAAGGAGCTGAGAAATCTTAACTTTGAAATCTGAAATGTATTAAGGGAGCTGTAGCAGATTCAGTCTCCAGGCTACTGTAAAATTGAGTCAGCCTATAAAGTAGTTTGGGAGCTGAAGAAGGTGTAATTAGCCCACTCAGAAGTATTACAAGTATCATATTTTCATAATTTTGTGTTTAGAACCTTCCACATTTCCCTAGATTCATTTAACCCAGAATGATTATAGGTACTTATGCAAAAAATGAAGGCCAAATATTTTTATACATTGAATTAAATAATTTGCATTTTAGATTTTTTTTTTTTCGAACCCTGGGCATTTTCTTTTAAATATTTTCTTCCTTGAGATTTATCTGCTACCAAGCCTTTTTTTCAGCCAAGGACGTCAACGTTTGAGGCCGTAGAGCAAAACTGCTGATTTTAAAAATTTAATTAAGTAACTGTGAACCCAGCCATATGGATAAAGGAACTTTAAATGGTCTGAACTTTACAGACATGGAGAAGTAAGCAGGAGAAAACATGCAACAGATGGAGTGAATAAGATAAAGGTATGGGATATTATTATTGTTAACATAATCATCTATCAGTATCTGTTTCAGTAGGCTGATTGCCAAGACTTCACATTTTCCGTTGAAAACAGAGGATTTACTCTGTTCTTTGCATTAATTTGTTCTGTATCTTTTACTGTCAACTCTTAAATCATAGTGAGTTTTTATCCTGATAAGAGGATAATGACCATTCTGTAACAGATTACTTTGATCTCATTTTCCTGCTTCCAAAAAAAGAGAGAAGGTAATTTACCAAAAAAAAAAAGCCTAAACTGGAATTGTGTCCTCTTCAGTTAAGTTGCAAAGTTCCATCATCTTTTTACAGTCCTCATAAAAGGTCAAGTACAGTCCTTTAACTATGATCCTACAAGTTCATGGGTCACCCTTTGCATTTCCTGCATTCCGAGTTTCTTCACAAGGTAGATACATCTGGACCTATGAGCTTGTATCTGCTTCCCGTATACCACTCAAAAAACTTTGCCTGGTTCGTGGAGTTTAATTCCCCATTGTAGAAGTGTATGCATCTGCCGTAGTAATTTTAGGAGCACTGAGAAGAACACATCTCCTTTCTTTCAAAGCTTCATGTGAAATGATGTCATGTAGTGCTTACAAAATGGACCACTGATATCAAGGTGGTTGTCTGGTAAATTATTTTGACATGAGTATATTTCTTCATATCTGCTGTAATGCACTTTACCTGAACAATCTTCTGGAACAACAGTGGCAAGGATAGCAACTTTTTAACCATGCTATCTGAACTCTGTTCAGAACAGATCTAAGAGTAAATGACAAAGTTGTAATAGTCTAATGACTTATCTACATAATTATTATTGGCAAAGAAGAGAAAAACAAAAAATAATTCTATCATAGATGGATTTAACGAGCCAGGTAAGGTTATTCAGTGTTACCACAGCAATCAGACTGACTATATAAAATACTTTTCCATGAATATTTTTTCAGCCTGAAAAGCAATCACACATGCATCGACATAAACTGACTAACTATATCATACATCTTGCATTATAGACTAAACATACTGTTTTAAATCCCTCCCTTTAAAATCATTATGGCATCCAGAGTTCAGTGGTGTAGTAGCTGATAACAAATCTCAGGAATCAAGGGGCTGAAACTCTATGCTAGTTGCTTCAAAATACAGGAGTTTAATATATGATTAATGGCTATTTATGGTTTGTATAATGCCATCAGTGTGAACAGAAATTTACACTATAAAAACTGACAGGTTTCTATCCTGATTTTCCAATCTACTACTGAAAACAGGAGTGAGAGTCAGTTTCCTTTTTGACTTCACATTACTTGTAGAATTACTGTAGGATAAATCTTTGGCAACTATGAACTAAAAG
Source organism: Chlamydotis macqueenii (assembly GCF_036417535.1). NCBI lineage: Eukaryota > Metazoa > Chordata > Aves > Otidiformes > Otididae > Chlamydotis > Chlamydotis macqueenii. The sequence continues at coordinate 23,512,712 of NC_141562.1, forward strand.
GAAAAAAATACATTGAGGAATTGTGTTGACACACTGTAGTATATAAAACTATTGATGCAGAGTGAAAGATAGATTTCCCTGAAGTCAATGGGAGCTTTGCTACTGGGTTCCACGTTGCCAACATTTCACTGTCAGTACACAGTTTGGCTATTTTTACCTTTAATTAACCTACAGTTCATTTGCTTTCCTATCCCTTCCCACTCATTTTCTCCTCTTGCTACCCTCCCTCCCTCCTTACCTCTTTTTGGTTCCTGTTCTATATCTGCTGCGTCTGCCAGGCAGTTAAATTTTAAAATAGATTTTCCCTTTGAAGTGCTAATGCCAGCACTGCTATTTCTATAGCAAGTAACTTCACTGACTGTTGTGGTTTGCTTTTACTCTTTGTTTTATGTGTTTATATGTGCATATGTAGGGTGTTATGTGATTTTAACAGTAAAGGGCTGAAAAAAAAAATGGAAAGAAAGACAGAAAAAAAATCTCCTAATTAAGTTTTATGAATAAAAGTTAAATCCCAGCTGCTCCACCTCAGGCTGTGATTTTGTCAGATCTCACAAGCTAAGCAGGTTGAACTCGGTGAGTAATTAGATAGGAGACCTCTGAGGAAAATCCGGGGTGCTGTATGTGGTGGCACTGAAGATTTAATAGCTGCCACTGTTCCCTTTCAGTAAGTGTTAAATCATTATTATGTTGTTCTTTCTTCATTCACTCCATCAGTGACTATTAAACACAAGAAGTCTGTACAGAATCTCTGTTTCAGAAAACCTTTATGCTGTTTATTGCCTGAATATAGGAGGATGTTCTTCTGAAAGGACCACTTTGTACACACACTCTTTTTATAATCTTTAACCAGCTGCTAGTGGCCAAGGATAAGAAAGTAGACAAACTATACATTGGAGACAGAGTACTGGACCTTTGACCAGTTCCAGCATGGCATTCATGTGCTTTGTTAATAGCCAGAAATTTTTTGTGTATTGAGTACTGAAGCAACCACTGCTGTCTTCTTCAAGATAGTAGAATAAAATACATATGTGTGTGTGTGTTTGTTTGTGTGTGTTTTGCATTGTTCACAGTAATGACCAACTGCCCTAATGTGACCATTATACAATATGCTGTACATTTATGTAGCAAAGTAGAAAAAAAAATGCATTCCATACTTGGGTGTTAACCTTAAATTGTTTGGGAGTCCTTACTGATACTGCGAGATTTAGAAAGCTCAGAGGTGTCCATTTTAAATATTTATGTTTCGTTCTTTCACACTGGGAATGTTTCATTTATGAGTGTGTTGCATCCACGTAAGTTGTTTCATTCGTTTACACATATAAAGCCCCACAGATTAATAACGAAGTCACCAGTTACATATGTATGGAGAAAATTAATAATTTGCTCTATCTGAATTATCCTCAAAGTTTACTTTGGGAAAGATAATTTGAGATAACTGTTTCATGGTCTGTGTAAGTCAGGAATGTACTCATACTTGAGTGAGTTGAACAGTGGGTCAAAGCTTGATGGGTTATCCTCTTGTACGGCTGCTTCTTTGAGCTGATCCTGTTTGTTTACAAGAAACTACAAAATCCTACTTCCCTGAATAAGGCAACGGAGTCTTCCTTCACTGTTTGCTCCAAGCCACTGTCAGCCCACTATGCCAAAGCCTCTCTCCTTTTCTAAGCTTTTTTCAAGGCTTCCAGGGGCAAATTCAAAAGAAACCTGCTTACATTCTCTCTTATTTTTTCCTAGACTTACTGGAGGGGGGATGTAAGAGTGTTGAGGAAGTTACAGACATCTAAATCTTCACATAAAATTTGAGAATTAAAAATTTTTCTCCTGTATAGGAATGTCTTTTTGATTTAGCAGGTGTTTGGGTTATTTGAATGATAGCTAGATATACCAGTTTCAGCTCCCAAAGCATAAATAATTATTATGAACACCTTAAAGGAAGGTGTACCTCTGAAAATGTGAGGTGGGAATTCTGTAAACCAATTAATAACAGTATGTATATTTGTATCTGAGATTTATCACTTTAATAACAGCATGCGTATTTACATCTGAGATTTATCGCTATGTCACACAGCTTTGTTATTGTGCCCAATGGCTGGTCAAAATGTGGAGGTTTGTAGACTATTCCCATGATAAGAAGGAACTGTTAATAGAGATTGATCTTTTTTTCAGTGCAGTCCTGTTTCTAAAAATCAACATTAAAAACCTTCTGTTTCCTTGAGCATAGCAGAAATTACAAGCTGCTTCTTTTCAAAGATTCAACCCATCTCAGTCTGTGCCAGCAGTCCCAAACCTGTCTAGGTTTTCTCCTCAGTACCTGTTCTTTGGCAGCAATTCGACATTAGCTCCTTCTACATATTGGCTATTTCTGCATGCTAACGTATGTCCTACATACATAGCCCCTATTTGTTTCACTTGTATTTATTTCCTGCTTAAGACAGCAAAACCACTCCACCCACTTCATTCACATTCTAGGCTGGCTCTTTCAAGTTTTTGTTTTGTTCAGAGACATGTAATTGTGTTTGGGGTTTAGAGACTACAGTCATTCCAGCTACTTGTTTCTTCAAAGAAGCATAATGACTTCTTACATCTATCTTAAATGAAGAGGGACAGCTATACCCAAGAGCTGCAATGAGGTTTACCTGACCTATAATTTTACAGCATTATAAACCACATTTCAACTGAAACTTCAGGGCTAGCAAAACAATAAAGGTCTTGGTTCAGCATTGTAGTGCAGTGAGTTTTCCTTCCAGTGATCTCATGTCTGTTCCTCCAGATGCAGGAAATGCATCGAGGTTCGAAGGGCAAGCCTGCTACACTCTTTACTCTTTGGCTAATTGCACAGTTTCAGTGGGATGTTCAGAGGTGATGTGCTGCAGGCACCAGCCCTGTCTGCAGCTTACCTTAGCTGTGTATAGATAATTTTGGACTGGTTTCAGGGTGACAGATCTACAAAAGCAATTTTGCTTTTAGTTACAATGTGCTCTGAGTTTGCAGAAGGTGCAACTCAGCTGGACTAGCAGTTCAGAGTAATGTATTTTTTTGGATCATCTTATTCCTTGCTGTGACTGTTCATTCACCCTTCCTATTTTCTCTTTTCTTTCTCCAGTTCGCTGCCTCTGGTGGCACAGTTTAGAGAAGTGCAATGGACATATGAATGAGGGTATTTAAAATGAACAGCAATTTTAAAAACTAGAAATAAAGTATATGGTAAAGTGTTTAGCCTCAAGAATTATATATGCCTTTTTTGAATGCCCTCAGTAACCTTTAAGGAATTGGAAAATAAATTTGTCATCTTTCAACACCGCTTATGTCCTCTCAGTAACTTGTGTCTATCATATTACTTTTAATAAGGATTTCTAACAGTCTTTATGACTTCAGTGGGAAAAAGTAATTTCATGATAATTTAAGATGTCAGGAATTACAATACTCAATTACTAAATAAACATGAGAGAAGATGCACTTCTCTGGAGCCTTTCAAAGGTTGATACTGTATTGAATACCACATGCTGCCTATTTCAAGCCCTGAGGTTTCATATGATAAAAGTTCCTGTAAGTTTCATGTAGACTAAAATCCACATTTGTCTAGATAATCTCACTTTGTTGTAAAGCTGTGAAGAAAAGGTCTTTGGAGAATGAGGAAATGTTGAGTCACATTCACTTTTAATGAACTCTGCGGACTTTAGTACAGAAAGGTAGATTTGCCCCATTATTTCTCAGATGTTTAAGTCACTTAAAAATTAACTTAAAATCAAGGCAAAAGACACCCTTTATGCCTTGAGTTTTAGTCTGTGCTTTAGATAAAAACAAATAGTCCATCATAATTCAACTGAAACTAGAGTTTCTGTGTAGTGGCCAGAATTAGTTATAAATCAAACCAACCTCGTGAACTTTAGTGGAGGAATAATTATGACCAAACTTTGAGTATTAAGCCTTGAATCAAACAAATGTCATATGGCCTGCAGACCAGGGATATTTTACATAGCTGTACTACTGTCATTTGCTTTTAATTTTACTAAATCAGGATTGATCCTATCATAAAGTATTATTCCTTCAATACAATTCATTTTCTAGAAAAAAAAATTCTAGAACACTTCTACATTTATATTTTATATAAGCTGCTGCAATTAGGAATGTCATGTCAAATACAATGAACCCTCAGAGAAAAGTCAGTGAATGAAATCCTAGCCCTGTCAAAGAAAATAGCAGAATTTCTTTGATTTTTGTGCGATCAAGATTTCATCTAAAGTCTTTGATAGAGATGCACTGCACCGAGACTAAATGTCTAGATGTGAGAGCACTGAAACTTGAAGTGATCCACAATGTGAGCACACATATTATTTGAAATATTTGCAATGAACCTGTGTCCATGTAAATTCAGATGTTGTAGTAGTAGAACTATGCATCCATATGCAATAAATCTGTCAATCTCTCAATACCAATAAGGCATCAGCAAGGTTGTTAATCATTTAGTAGAATGATAAAGTTGTACTTCCATAGATAAAAACAATATAAGAAATCCAGGCTTTGAAATTTTGAAGACTTTTTATAGGTACATAGCTCTACAAAAGTCACTGAGATGACTCATGAATAAAATTGCCCACGCAACTGATTTCTGTGATAAGAAGAATTTCCAAAAATAGTCAGAAGAAACAAGTGAAGAGCATTGAAAATAGATCCTTTCTCCCCGCCCTGCCCTCCCCCCCCCCCCTCCCTTAGCCACAGTGATTTTTCGTTGAGTCATAGACCTAGGCCATTTGTAAGTAGGAAATCTAGCACAGGAGATAGACTGGACTTTCAACAGGCTAGCCATACATATTTTTCTTCTCTATGCTTTCAATTATACCTTACATTTATCCCCCTATCATAAATGTATGACACCTCATCCACCATCTCATTTAATACCTTTGCTTTTTCCTGAATTTAATGCTAGCTGCCTGGAAGCAGGCATCTGTATATGGACAACTATTTAAATGGAATAGATGAAAACTAGTACAAATATTGTGAAGCAGATAAAGACCTGCGAAAGGAAGAGGGTTTATGTTGAAAAAAGATTGAAGTATAACATGGAATTTGCTACATTCTTTAAGAATCAGTCTTATCATTTCAGTATCTCTTAATAATTTCACTTGTAATCTTAGAAAAAGAGAAGATATGACACTTGCTGTTTATTCCCAACTTGTCAACAGCACACAAAAGATATGGGAGCCAAGAAGTGGTGTTACATTATAGGATAACAAAATTCAAGATTATGCACTAGAGCCTGAGAAAAACTTTTGGTATAATCTCATAGTCTGAGAGTCAAAAGTTGTACAGCATGAGAAAAATTTATTGTTAGTACTGAGCACAGGACAAGCTCTAAGCTATCAACATAGGAAATTAGTGGAAGAAAGTGAAGCCAATCCCATCTTTACCAGTGTTTAAATGGAGATGGAGAGACTTAATGCAGTTATGCAAATTACTAGTAAGAGTTTACTAGGATCCCATGTACAAAACTCTCAGGCACTGCCTTCAGTAGGAACAGTGAAATGAACTGATTTTAAGATGAACTGATGGATTACAGAAGATATTAGATAATGTAGCCTGCTGAAAAGCAAAAGAGTTTTGGATTAGTGATTCAAAGGTTTTAATCAAGTCCCCCCCTTTTTTTTTTTACTTTTTCCTGCTAAAACTGATGTACTCATGTGAAACTTTTGATTCTGACAAGCTGGGGTTTTTTTTTCAATAAAAACTAGATAGAACAGTTCCTTCTAATATTATGTAATTATGTTGGAACACCAGTACAAAGTGCAATGAAGTAATATGGTGGCTATAGCCAAAAGCAGTCTGAAAAAAGACACCATAATTAAAATAAAACTTTGTTTCATTAGAACATTGATCCAGGACACACACTTTTAAAAGTAAAATCACAAACAGCTCCCTGACAGATCTCTGTCAAACTTAATTGGGCTGTGACAAATAATAGGATGACTTCATATGCTTAACTTTAAAAGTTCAAAATCGGCTTTACCTGTATTTTTATCCTACAGTAAGAATGGCTTCCAATATACATGGGAACCTTCAGATTCACAAATGTGAAGAAAATGTGAAAATTTTGAAAAAGAGGACAACTAAGATTTTCCTTTGCAGAAGGCAAATAAATATTATTTTAAAAAGAATATTCAGCTGTAATTCTCAAGTGTTATTGTGTCAAATGTGTAGTCTAAATGCAGGCATTCAAGTATTAAACTGTGAGATTTTAATGCTGCTGTAAGTGCAAACCACAATGCAGCCTCAGCTGTGGAGTTACAAGTAATTACTCTTTTGTATACAAGTAACACAAAATCCACAGCATAATGCAAAAGAAAAATAACAATGAAGTGTCATGTAAATGAAATTTTCTCACAAAAGCACTCCACCTTTTCATTTTTCTTTTCTTCTTCCTCCTTACACAGTTTTAATCCTGATTGCCTATTATTATCTAACTAAGGGCTTGTGACAATTTGGGGAATCTCTCTATGTAAAGCTTATGAATTCTGTTTGATACTTGGAAATCTCTATATATAGCTGTGTCATCTTGAAAATTCTATGCTAATCTAAAATCCACAAGAGGTGACAGGAGAAATTTTTGCTCCTGGCACATGATCAATAAAGAATTGTTAAACCTTGGTAATATCCTATTCAAATACAGTCCCTTGAAGCCTCATGACGCTACCAGGTAGGTAAATCTGGTTTTATAGATGAAGTGAGGTGATAAATCATCTGTTCTACACAAATTTCATCACCTGATAAGGGAGCTACCTGACTAAGAAGACAAGGTGTGTGTAAGAGCAAGTGTCTCTTGTTTGATGTTGTAGTCTAAGCACATCTAGTAGTAAGTATTGGAGGGGGATGGTGGTCTTGCAGGACTTGCACTTATATTTAGAGTGGAAAATAAAGGCAGAAAAATGCAAAGGGACTCCTGCCTTTTCAGTTGTTCTGAAACCCTTAAAATCTGAGTGGTCGCTCACCCCTGCTCTGAAGAAATGCCAAGCCCAGCGTACCGCGAGTTTGAGCAAATGGTATTTGAAGGAATCGGGAGTGCCCCTCAGAAGAGAGGGCAGTGAAGCCCGGTGCCAAGCTCGGCGCCGCAGGACCGGGGAAGGAGTCGGTGTTGCTGCTTCAGCAGAGCAAAGCAAGCTCACACGCACACCAGCGGTGCCTTGCGCGGAGAAACCTGCCTCTGGCAACTGGCAAGTGGCCGAACAGCTGTTTTTACCAAGGCTGGCGAGGGGGGTGGGTACTTTTGTGCAAATAAGCCCTGTCCTGCTAATGTGATCACAGCCACAGATGGATGCTCAGTGGCCTTTCTGCCGTCAGGGATTCTTGCACTGCCCGGCTCACCCTCTCTGTGCTCGGCAGCGGGGGCAGCTCGGGCCCCGGGCCCTTCTCCGCGGCCGAGGCACCCGGCGGGCCGCCGGCAGCGAGAAGCCAGGCGAGGCAGGCACCTCCCGACCGTGGCCTGTGCCCCGCTGAGCTGGGGGGATCCCCGCGGTGCTCAGCTGAGCGCTGACTGAAACTCGCTCCGTGGCGCGGAGCCGTTGCACCTTCCCCCGGTTACTTCATCCTTCCCCGCCCGCTGCCCGCCCGGGTCTCGTGCGAGGCACGGAGGCCAGGGGGCTGAGGTGGGGCGCGCCGCGCCCGCGGAGCCGTTAACGGTTCCCCGCGCGGGAGGCGCGTGCGGGCGGCGGCAGCCTGCCGGGGAGCCAGGGGTGCCGGCAGGGCAGGGCAGGGCGAGGCAGGGGAGATCGCTCGGTCACCTGCCCAGGGGACTCCCCTCCCTCAGACCTGCGGCCAGGCGGGCGCTCGGCGCAGCCTCCCCTCCCTCCGCGCCGGCGGAGCCCTGCGCCGGGAGGTGAACTCTGGTAGAAGGGACGCTCCCACCCCTGGCTCCTCTCCGGGTGCCTCCTCCTCCTCCGGTCACTGGGACTGATGAATTAATCATGATGTGGCTACTGTTAATGCATTTATGTGGAGCGGGCTGTGCCACCGGCTCGAGGCGTAGAGCGGCAGGGTGAGGGAGCGAGGAGAGCGCCGGCCCCTCCACTCCGTTCCTCTCGTCTCCGCTCCGCTCCGGCACGGAGCCGCCGCCAGCCGACCGCTCTCCATGGCTCCGGAGGAGGTAATGCGAGCCGGGACCCGCTCCCTCTCTCCCCGGCAGCCAGGAGAGGGGGCAGGGCTGGTGGGGGGGCACGGCGGCGCTGGCAGGGCAGCTGTTAACTTGCCGGGAGGGGGGGAGAAAAACGCGCGTTACGCGGGGGAGGGTCGCCTCGCGTCCCCGAGGTTCTCCCCAAATCCTGCCCGTGGCTTAGAAATTGCTCTCTTGGCATAACTGTGCGGGAGACAGACTCACTTTTATCGCCGCTGACGCTGTCAAAACGGTTGCGGCTTCAGCAATAACAACAGCGAGCCCCCTCCCGCCGCCGGGCCGCCCGCTCCGTGTGAGAAATTAAACGCTGATAATCCGTTCGCTTCATCTTCCCCGCTTAGGCGAGGCTGATGAAGACTTAGCTAATTAATTTCAGTACGAGGGAATGATCTCTGAAGGAAGGAAGAAACACCCCGTTGCACCTGCTCCGCCGAGACTTGTCATCTGAATCCGGAGGAGAGCTATAAATCATGTGAAGTGCTCGCGGTGGAGCCGGCTCCTGAGAGCTGTAGGATTATGTATCCAAATGCTGAATTTGTATTTCCCACTAGGAAAAGACTGAAACTCAGGTCAGATATAAGCTACATCATTTCATTTAAAACTCAACTGTAGTTATTTATTGTAATTCTAGAGTAGATTTTTCTTCTCTCCTGATTAAATAGAAAGTACTATTAGAGCATGTAGTAATGATTTACACCTTATAGCTTGAAATCTCTTGCAGAGTTGGAAGTGGTTGGCAGTATAAGGATGATGCTTTAGAATCACATATGTCCTACTATTTTTGCTACACATGGAAAGACTGAGAATAACCAGGCTGTTAAATTTTACTTTCTGTTTTTAGTCTGAACAAAACCTTATTTTCTGAGATACAGAATGGAGAAAACTTGCACTAGGGAGACCACAACTTCCACTGAAAAGGTTGACTTTCTCAACTGCAGCAACTAAAATCTGTGTAATGTCTGCTTTGATTATTTCTATCCTTTGAAAAAAAAAACTTTTAAAATGTGATGAGCTACTTCCAAGAATTTTGCTTACTGCCTCTAAGGCAGGACTGTAATAGTTCTTGACACTTGCCTGTTAAATGAGCTGAACTGGGGAGAACTACTGTTCAGTAAGATGTTTGTGTTCAGGGATATTTACTCCTGTGGCAGATATTTCTTTGTAAAATAGGAAATGAGGGGTTTAGGCTAATAACATCATGGTTTCATATTGTAGAAATTTATTAATAATTTAGTTTTATTACATTAGTGAGTGTTCATATATTTGACTAGTTTTGTTGCTCACAAAACTAGAGTGAGATTTTGTCATTTCAGATGGAACTAATTTAGATTGGGGTTAGTTGCTTTCATAGCCTAACATTTTTGATAATGCTGTAAATGGCAAATATTATTAAGTTCTCATGTTCCAATTATGTAAAAATATTGCTTTCTGATTAAAAAGATGTTGTGTGATGTAGATGGAGCCTGTACATTGTATTAAGTCATGTCATCAGAATGAGGGAATTAAGGAGTTTGTGTTCTTCAGCAGCACATGTGATTTGCAGATTTCGTAAGTTATGAGCTTATTGTAAAAGTGTGCTTGTATGTGTGGCAAATGAGGACTATACTAGTAAAATAAACTAATAATAACCCAGAAATCAATGAGGTAAGCAAGAACATACAAGCTAGGCTAACCACTCAATATGCTTACTTTGAAAACAAGGCATGTATGCAGTAGTTTTTATATCACTGTTCTACAGCAACAAAATAAGAGAGCCAAAAATAAGCACAAGCTGGAAATAAAAAGACAAAAATGTAAAAGGAGACTAGTCAGAGGAGAAGAAACACTTTGAAATGGAGGCTTTCTGTCAAATCCAAGACTGCATGTCATTGTTGAACTAAATCATACTCTCATATATAGCAGTTTATGACATTTAAGGTGGAAGCCTCTATCTAGTCTATAACAAACCAATTAAAAGAGATTTTGTTGTTGAGGATTTGGTTTATCACAGAAAAAAAAGAGATGGTAGAGATCAAATGACAGTCAATAAAGGTGGACTTCATCTTTGAACTTGGAAAAGAAGAACAATTTATTTTTCTTCTCTGATTCTTCTGTCTCTACTGGAAATGCTGTCATGAACAACAGTCTCCAAAGTGGCCAAAGTATATTAGGTGGTGGACTTTTATTGGTCTGAGATAGCACTTTAATAGAAGTACTCTTTCTGTGTAACTGGCATTGCTCTGGCCAATGCTTTGGCTATGTAGGTCACACGTGGATAACATGGAAGTTCTGAAAAATTAGGAATTTGAATGATTTCTGTCATTGCCTAAGTTTCAGTCCAGTGTACATTTCTAAATGAAATTTACATTTGGCTGCCAAAGTGTGGATCAACTTGCACTGGAAAAGCATTTGCTTCTTTTCTAATCTAAAATGAAAAAATCATTTGTCAGCCAGAAGGATGTAGGGAAATGTGTTTACAGTCACAAGACTTCATTGTGCATACAATAATCACGTAATTGTGCTTGATACAATGAATTGTGGGCTTGGTGACTTCAGTGAATGACAGATGTGCCTACCTTTTCAATGTTTGCAACAGGTTGAGCGTGTTTTTTTTTATCGTGAAACTGTAGTGCTGCACATTTCTTGATGGACATGACATATCTTTGAAAGGAGCTGAATGGAGAAGAGTTAGCTGTCTGCAACATTACTTGATGTTCTCTTAATGCTATACAAATGACTATGTGGCAACTAGTCAGTATCTGTAGTCATGTGAATATGCCCTCTCTATCTTCTGTAGCTGTTCTTGAATTACACACTGCCATAAGAAAACTTTTGAATGGAATGTTCAATTCTTAACATAAAAGCAGTATGTTATGAGGGGGTGTGGGTAGCTGCCTGTCCTAACAGAAGCTTAGGTGAAGTTTTTGGATAGCAACATCAATAAAGAAAGGATAGTGTCAGCATTTGAGGCGTATATGCATGGAGTACAATCAAATTCCTTTTTTGGCTCTTTATATAGTAAGCAGGAATCCACTGAACTGGCAAGAAGGACAAATATTTAATGAAGACCAAGACAGGCGATACCATTTCAGTATGTTTGTAATGCACTGCTCTGTTTAGTTGCTGATTGAATCTTTTGATCTCAAGGAGAGCTTCTAGTCATCTGCTTTGATGCAATATTCTATAAAAGCATATAAACTAGAGGGGTAGGGGTTTGAGTCTTAAGACTTTTATCTTAAAGATAAAACTTTGCATGTAGGCCTCTCGCAGCTACAGTTGAACTTTAGTAGAAATAGTGGGAACAAAAGGACTGGGAAGGTGGGGAGCAGGATAGGGAGCAGTTCTTCACCACAGTAATTCATGGTTGAAGAAAAGGCCTTTCTGAGATAGGCAACAATCTTATCTAATCTCAGTCATAAAGTCACTACAGTCTAACTTAAAGCCAGTTAAGTACTTTGTCCTGCTGCTCTTTCTGGAAAGATGTTTCAAAAGCTCTCTCCTAATGCTTAGAACTTTCTTTGAACTTCCAGCCTAAATATATTCTTTGATTCCTAATTTTTAATATCTCAATATTGTTATTTAAAAACAACTGCTTCCTTGGTGTATAGCCCTCAATAAATTATAAACATTGATCATGTGCCTTCCTCAGCTTTTATGTGCTAGGATCAAACAAGCAGAGCAAGCACCTTTTACTCTGTCTAGTAAAACAGAATAAAGGGGAAGATACAGAGCCTTGATTCTCCTGAATTCTGAACATACCTCACCTGCATTAAATAACTTGTACCTGAAGTGTTTCCTCAAAAGTCTTGAGTAATAGTGCTAATGCTCCACTTAGTCTACTGAAAATACTTTTTCAGATATTGGTGAAGATCAAGTTTGTTTTACAAGCATGCCAGATTGGCTTAATCTTCTTGCATGGGTGTTTGATTTCTCTTTTTCTGTTGCTCTCAAATGATAAGAGACCATATAATCACAGAAATTCTGCTGTTTGTAATCATGTGGCTTTGAGGAGATGCTAAATATTTTCCCCTTTTTAATATGCCTATGCCAATGGCCCTCCAATTTCTTCTGAAGTTAGCAAGAGCCTCCTCTGCATCAAGAGTGCTTCCTGTAACCAGTTTTTATGAAAACATCTCTACTTTTTGCCAGGTTCACAGACATGAAATAAGATGAGGCTGAAGAAGGATTTTAAACAAGTCCATTCAATATGTCACTGTCAGTTTTATATCCACTTTATTTTTGTGTTACACCCTATCTTTTACAACTCAGTAAATAATTGCCAGGTGATACCATATCACATTATTTACTGAAATCTAGAGAGATTGGACTCTGGATTTCCTTTGCCTTAATATTTGCTTTTAAAAGTTAATGTATTAGTTCCAGACTAATACGTCTTTTTAAAGTTATATTGAAATTATCTTGATTTTTTTTTTTAATTATCCTCCTTATTGTTAATCACCTTTAACCGAAAAAAAGAAAACCCCAACTTTTCATACATTGATGTCAGGATAACTATTGCCTATGTCACTTGCTTCTCTCTTCCTACACCTAAGCACCGTGTTTTCACCCTCCAATATGCTCTCTACTTTGATCCAGCTTTTGTTTGCTACTCACTGTTTAAAAGGAGTAGTACTTTTCAGATTTCTGTTGATTATACTAGGTCATTTGTAAATTCCCTGCCCTGTGGCCAATCCATTAATAATCCAGGGAGGAAGCATGCTTGAATAGCTCAAAAGCCATTGTGCCTTAGACACTGAGAACAGGGGACTGATCCAAACACTTAAAAAAAAAAAAAAAAACAACTTGGTTTAATTTCCTAGTCCAGCTTTGTGTCCCTACTACTTCTATCTTTCCCCATTTACCCCTTACAGTTGCTGTCCATTCTGTTCAACTGTTCAGATGGTGTTTTCCTGAGACTTAACAAAAAAAAAATGACATAGAGGTGGAATATAGTGGGATTTTCATGATGACATGGGCAACACTTGAAAATTGAGTCATTGAATTACTGCTGAAAATGTACTATAGATGTGGGAAGTAGTAATTGTGACTGCATAATTTAGAATATACTTAGGTTATTCTGTTAAATAACAGACTGACCTGTATTTGTGGTAGGTAAATTTGTTGAAGTGATTTAAAGATATTGTAATTCTCTAGATACCACTTGAGGACAGCAGCTAGTTCATGTGGCTCCACAGGAGAAGATCATATATTGCTGCTGAAAAGGCTTTGAAGCCCTTTTCTCAGTTTTACATCCAAGCTTCCTTGACCTCAAAAGTGAAGAATCTCTCCAGGATTCTGGTTTTTGCTGGGGTGTCTTTCTTTCTTTTGTAGCCTTTTTTTTTTTTTTTTTTTTTTTTTTTTTTTTTTTTTCTGTTAAAGCGGGTTCCTGTTTTAAATCCAGTCCTTACTTTTACTGGTATCTGTGAAGTAAGTAACAGTCAGTCTTTGTACTGCCTACAAAGTTTTAAATGGAAACTGGCATTCACCAGCTGCAAGATTGTACTTCCATCTGTAGCCTCAAAAAGCCATTACCCTTTCATGCATATTTAGAAGTTTAGCTTTTATAATAATTAATGTAATAATCTGTTTTGTTCAAATATTGAAGAAATTTCTATAAGGGGAGAAAAATGTCATTAAGCCCCCTTGACTAAAACTAACAAATAGATTAGGAAGTTTTTAAGCCTAGAGAGGAAAGGTAAGCCCTTCATAGTAATGAAACAGATGTTTGTAACTGAGATGTGAAATAGAAAAGCTACTAAAGCGACATATGTGCTGCAATGACTTGAATAACTTGAGCTGCAATAAGAATATGGATACATTTAATTAATTAAGGTAAAGTGTGGTTTTGAAACAACTGTATTTGTTAATTTTAAAAATTAGAAATATTATTTTTTCGTTAATCTTACTTTTATTGCATTTTGACATTGCAACTTTTTTTTTAAACCTTTAGCTACTGTTGATTTTACTTAATCCCCAAAGTGTAAGAAGAGTTCCATGGAAATATGATGGTATCATATTACTCTTACTTCATACTTAAAATTTTTAATCATACATAAGAAAGCAGAGTACACCATGTAAGTGATACACTAAAAATTCAGGATAGGACAGTAACACGTTAAATAGCAGTAGTTTGCCTTTAGATATGTAATGGAGCTACTTACACAAAAGATACGGATGTATAACCACAGACTCACAGAACTCGAGAAGGTGGAGGCGACCTCTGGAGACCATCTAGTCCATCCTTCTTGTTCAAAACAGGGTCACCTAGAGCATGTTGCCAAGGACCATCTCCAATTGAGTTTTGAATATCTCCAAGGATGCATACTTTACAGCATCATTAGCCAACCTGTTTCAGTGTTGGACAGCCCTCACATGAAAAATGTTTTATTTTGTATTCAAATATAATTTCTTGTATTTCTGTTTACCCCTTCTGCCTCTTGTCCTTTCATTGGATGCTACTGTCTGTGTCTTCTGTTTTCTCTCCCATCAGGTATTTATATGTACTGATAAGATCCCTTCTGAGCCTTCTCCAGGCTAAACCATCCCAGTTCTTCCAGCCTCTCTTCATATGACAGATACTCCAACCGCTCTATCATCTCTGTGGCCCTTTAACAGATACACACTAATATGTCCATGTCCTTCTTGTACTGGGGAACCCAGAACTAGACACAGTACTCCAGATGTGACCTCACTGGTGCTGAGGGAAAGGATCACCTCTCTCAGCCTGCTGGCAGTGCTTTTCCTAATGCAGCTCGGGAGGGTGTTGGCCTTCATTGCCACAAGGGCACTTTGCTGGCTCATGTCCAGGACCCCCACATCCTCTGCCCAGTTGCTTTCCATCTGGTTGGTCCCTAGCCCTTTACTACTACATGGGGTTATTCTTCTCTGAGTAAGGAATGTGCATTTCCTTTTGCTGAACTTCATTTCTCCAGCCTGTTGAGGTCCCTCTGAATGGCAGCACAACTACTCCCCATTTCATATGGTCTGCCAGTTTGCTGAGGGTGCACTCAGTGCCATTATTCAGGTCATTAATGAAAATGTTAAACAGTATTTTCCCTGTCCTTTGGAGTGCACCATTAGCAACTGGCCTCCAGCTGAATTTTATGGCACTGATCACAGTCCTCTGAGCCCAACTGTTTCACCAGTTTTCATTTCACCTCACTTCCATACTTCATCAGTAATAATGTACATTACTACTGCTGTGTGGCCAGGATAATTAAGAGATAAAAATATCTTGTCACCGTCTTTCCTTGTTCCGATTTAATAGCACTGGCACACACTTGTACACACACTCTAACTGTCAGTTGTCCTTTGGTCTATGTTTTAGTGTATGAGAGTGAATTACCCATACCATGAGTTTGACACAGGGAAGATAGTGTTATTTGATATGTCACAGAGACACTGCATTTCTTTGCATTAAATTTATTTCCTCTCCTCATTTTTAGGGGAGAAGGACCCTCTGGGCTTGATATAGTTATGGAGATATTGAAATGTGTAGTCTTGAAATTGATTGTGAAATGAGGGTGAATTAATCAGGCTGTGGCTGAAGTTCATGAAGCCTAAATGGCCTTACATTCAGCTGAAGCAATTGTGTATCTTATGTTAGAAAAAGGCAAGGGCTTTTAAATATATGCTTGGTTTAGATGTTGAAAAGACTGCATCTATATTCCACATTTGCTCTTGCTATGCCACACTCATCTGCTTTGCCAGCAGCAGAGAGCAGAGCTGGCACTGGACTACCCCTCATTGTAAGCAAAGCTTAAGATTTCAAGGGTGATACTCAGTGCTCTGTTTAGGCTTGGTCTAGGATGAAGCTGTTCTGTCTCAGGAAAATTTTTATTCAAAATTGCTTGAACAGAAGGACTTTTCTGTTAGCTTATCAAGTGCATTTGTTTTTAGCTAAAAAGCTTTATTTTCTTTGTGTGTGTGCACGTAGAAGAGTGAGGAAACGGAACCTTTTCATCAAATGATGGCTTTGTGTTTACAGAATACTGCAAAAGGTAGTACTTAAAATACTGAAAGTGCTGATTCTCTTTTTTTCTCCTCCTTGAAATGAAGATATGGTGTCCTAGGGACAAAAGTGATGAGCTAACTATACTTTCAACTTAATACCTTGACACTGATTTCAAGGAGCAATCTAGTTTCCAATTTGATTCTGAATTCACATCATGTAGGGACTCCATTAGAAAAATGGAAGAATTTTACTTCTCTGTGTGATGCTGAGGCATTTCAGGATGCCTCCAGAATTTGGAGAGAAATGGCTCTTGGCATATAAGCTGCAGTGAACAGGTGGGAAATGAAGAAGTGCTAATGGGTACCTATGCAAATATACAGCTCTAGCCTTTACTTTTATTTCCAAAATCAATATAAATACATATGCTTATCATCTGAATTTCAGAAAAATTATTGGGTTTCGTTTTTGTTGGTTTTCTTGTTGTCTGAAATTTCCTGTTAATGCTGTACATCTGTATAACTTGGAAAGGCAGAGCAAATCCTTTTCAAATGTTCGTGTAAAATGTGCAGATATAGTTATTAGGTAAAATGTTACACATTACCTGCAGAACAATGGAGAAAATTACTTAAATATTTTTCCCTACTATGATTCTTCAGAGTGCTAACCAACCATTTTGTGTATTACATGAAAGTCTCTGCAAGTAAAGTCTTACCTTTTTGTCATCTTAAAAAGTGTTTAAAGGGGAAAAAAAATGCCTAATTAAACTCTGTGTAAAATGCAGACAGAAGATTTCCCTTTTTTTTTTAAGGGATCGACCACAGAAAATGTGTTCTAAGATTGTATTTATTTACAATGGGATCTTAATATATATCTGAAAAAAATTTGAAAGCCCAAAAGCAAGATAATAGGGAGATAGTTTGTGTTTATAAATGGCAAAAGATAAGTTAGTACAGATACTGCTTTTTAGACATGAGTGAATAAAGTAATCCAAGTACTGAGCGTAACTTTTTTACTTTCTGGATGGAGAGAAACTGAGCTATTTCCGACCTTGTCATAATTTAGCATTTCTATAGTGCTTACTAGGTATGAACCTCTTTATAGATATTAATGATCTTCATTACACCCTCTGAAGGAGGTAGGTCATCTTCTATAAATGAACCATATAGGGCAAATATATTTCAGACCTAGAAATCTGATAGGAGTTTGAATTCTGAATTTATTTTTTTTTTTAAGTTTATAAAGGGTGGACTATATCCCTTAGTATCCAAAATCAACTCTTACAATGTATGCTTTTATTTTTAAGGAACAAAGATACAGGATTACATTCTGAATACCTGAATAACATTTTGTCTCTTTGATAATGGAGTCTAGTCAGATGTAGTTTTTCCTGAATTAATGTGTTGGCTACAATACAGAGTAATTTTTAAAAGGTTCATACAGAATAGATCTTTAATTTAGAAACATTATGTCAGATTTAGCTTCCATTTTTATAGAAAGGTGGTTACATATGGAAAGAGAGAACCTGTCTTTGCTGTCTCCACCCTCGTTGGTTGACAGACTTTCCCTCCAGCAATCAGTTGACAGCAATCAATATGAGGAAAAGGTTTACAGCTTTACTTCAACAGTAAGATTAAAAAGAAAGTAGCTGTCATCTATTTCCTTGGCTTAACTAGTTAAAGTCATAGCCATAAAAATGCCATATTACTCAGCTAAGCTGTTCTGTGCATTTTATACAGCATGAAGACCTTATTAAATGAAAGGTGGTCAAGCCTTGCAAACAATATTTTGTAACAAAAAGTAAAAAAAATAAATTTTGACTGGAGCTTCAGAATTTGTTATTTGTTTCTAGAGAAGCTAATCCTTTAAAATAAGCCTTACACAGATATTGTAATGAAATAGTAATATTTTATCTTATAACTTTGTCATATATGAAGGACAGAAACATAGATGATTCTCAAAATAAAAAAAAAGTTCACATCTTGTATCGGCCAGATTCTTGGGCATCTTCCAGATTTGCTTCACATTATTTCCCACACACCATGTTTCCCATTGTACTGTTTATAAAGAAAAGTACTGTCAAGTTTAAGATGGAAAATCATTTACAGTTGTCAATTTTGACACTTTCTAGTGATAGATTCCTAAGATGCAGTGTGAAAATAAGCATTTAAGATTTTTTTTTTCTAGTTTGCAGAAGTTGGACATCTTTTAGACCTAATCCCCAAACATTAGGTTCTGTCAGTCTCAGAAATGTCTGACTCTGCTTCCTTCGTACCACATGCTACCTTTAATTTATTCTGTAAGTAAATAGCTCAATTTAGCTAGATCATATTTTGTTGGATTTTTAAAATCTGTGTAGTTAATTTACAGAATTTCATTTTACAACTTTAGTTTTGTTCTATACTATTAAATGTTGAGTCTTCCAGTAGTTTTGGTAACCTGTGCATCACTAATTTTCTGGCTGTGATATTTCTCCCTCCCCTTCTATAGTAGATTAATGAAATATCTCTACAATGTGTAGACTTTTTTTGTGCTTCTAGGGTTTTCTAAATTCAAAATGTGACATGTGCACTGGAGAATGAAGAAAAAGAAAAGGCTTGTTATTTTTCATACTCTACAGCATTCTTATGTTAGCTCCAAGTTTCTGGATCCTGAAGTAAGCTCCATGCCTGTACACTGTAAAAAGTCCCAAGAGATTATGCGGCTTTAGCAGGTTGGAGAGCTGAATGTTTTTGTTGTTTTCACCCTTGTTTTAAATCTCTTCTCAGAAAAATTATGAAAGCTTAAGGCATTTGTTTAAATGTTTGATGTCTGGCTTTTTATGCGTGTACTTTATCTCGTGTATCCTGATAGCAGAAATAGTGCCAGTGATAGAAAACAAATTTCAGAACTAAATTTATCTTGAAAAGAGGACCATTATGATGATTACATATGGAGTTTTAGAAAATTGAAATAATATAGGTCTTCACTAAAGAGTTGTCCCTCAAAGTCAGGTAATCAGGTGTTCAGAAAAGAGCATTGTATCTCTTTTCTTTTTAGTCTTTTTGTGGTCATATGCACAGAATATTGTGCTTTATACTCCAAGGAATTGTTCTACTTTGCTTCTACAATGAGGCAGTTTCCTTTAATCAAATGGAAGCCAATAGAAGTATACAAGGATTGAACACAGCTCTATATTGCTCACTAGGAGATATTTAAATTTGTGCTAGCTTGCACTAGAAGGAAATGTTGTTAAAGCATTTTTTTATGTTTTTGTTTGGTTTGTTTCTGTAAAAACTCCAATATTCAGTGTGTAAAATTTCCATTAATAAAAAAAATCAGATAATATCATATATACTGATTAAGGCAATTAACTGTTTGACCAATTGTAGAATAATACTATACATGTTTTAACATGTTATTCCTGTACAAGCTCATCATATTACTTTACACTGTAGATAAAAAAACGTGGGCTGCTCTCTTGTTTCTAATTTACTTTTTAAGATCTTAGGGTATTCTCACTTATTAAGTGGAAATAATAATCTGTGTATATATATGTGAGGAAGAAATAACTATTTAGGTCTTAAATTGCAAGTATTTGTTTTGATGGAGACAATTTTGCATTTATATATAAAAGATTCCATGCTAAAAAGGTTCAGAGAAAGAAGGATAAAAATTATGGAACTAAAAATACCAATTGTCTCTGTGTATAGCTTATTAGGGGCATTAGTATTTTAACACAGTCTCTGCCTGTGCAGTCATGTGCTGTTGATCCTGGTGCCAGGAAATGTGTTCATTGTGCATGGTTAATAATAGCAAAAGATACTTTATAATTTTTCATTTGTATATTTTAATGAAGATAATAAGATAATACTGATATTTATTGTTACAATCTTATTATAATCTTGTTTTTTAAAACAGATGGAGCAACCAAAGCATACGCAGGGATTTGTTATAGGAAGCTTTGGGTAAGACTCAGAATTAAGTTTTGGTTTTGTAGATGTTGAAAGAGAGATGTTCAATGTGGGCCTTCACTGAATAGTATGCCTCATGTACAGTGGTTTAAATCTACTGCAGTGTGTAATCGAGGTAAGCTTGTTCTTACCACTTAAAAATATACTTATACAAGGCATGAAGGAATTTTAGGTATCAGTATAGGGTTGATCAGAAACATGTGGAGGGAATGTATCTGTTGACACAGTACTTTAGTGTAATATTTCATGAGAAAATATTAATTCTGTCTTTCCTACTCCTAACTGACTTTAAGTGAACTACAGGTCCCAGGAATCCCAATTGTAAGGTAGAGCTTACCACACTGGCAGCAGGAAATCTGTATAGCTAGGGGAGTTTGTTTTGCCTAACTAAATGGAAAATCTCTTTTTTCTTTTAACAGAGAGCTTGGGGAAAACTTCTTTTCCCTTCTCCAAATTATCTAAGAAATCTTGCTTCCTAAGTGGAATAATTTCTTGTACTACTGAAGCTTCAAAACTCCTCAGAACACAATTTCTGCCTTCCAGTTAGCTAGTATCCAAGTATGAAATACCTTCATCTTGACCTCTCAATCTCTAACTTGCTCTAATTTTGATGCTGAGTAAATACCTACTTAGCTTTAATACATTCCTGTTTAACGTGAGATTGGTCTGAAAAGTGAATATTGAATATTGCAATCTAATTTGTAAGATCGTAAGGAAAACATTTTGCCTATTTGAAGTTTTATAAATTTGTCCCTTTTTATTTAATGTCAACAGAATTAGGTTAGGAAGGCTGAGAAAGATTGGAAGGGCTATAAGTGGTTTTCCCCCAAATAACTAGACAATCCTTTCTAAGGCCTATTCTGCTTTATTCAGACAGATACAGCAGAGGAAGATCTCACTCACATCTTTGCTGATGATAAGGTTTTTCTTCGTCACTCTAATTATGCAAGAGAGGTTTTGTTTTTTTTTTTTTTTAGAAGATGCTTTATTCTGTATTGAAGAGGGAGGGGCATTCCGTTTTCTTTTTAGTAACAGTTTTTACATTTCTTATGAGTTCTGATTTCTTGTTCATTTGTCTGTTTCCTGTTGTCTGTTGTTAAGTGTAATCAATATCTAGTGCAGACTTCTTCTTATGCAGCCTGTTTTTTCAGATTTTTTTCTTTAAGTGTGTGGTTTCCTTGACACATACTTGTACTTTATTTTTCTGGCTTCTCTGGGTTTTTTTGTGGGCTGGTTTGGTTGGTTTGGGGTTCTTTTTGGTGGTGTTTCTTGGTTTGTTTGTTTGTTTTATTTTCCTCACACTTGCTTTCCAGTTCTGTTTTCGCTTGTCATTCTTCACCATCTTTCAGTCTCCTAGATCTGATTTTATGAGTTCTGAAATGAAGTCTCAAAACCTACTGAACTGCAGGTTTTGATTAGTGCTTCTTGGGATGGAATTTTCTTCTGAAATGTTTCTCAGTAGATGACAACAGGTTGTTAAAACTCTACCTGTTCACCTGTATTTTGACAAAATCAATAATTCAGTGGTTCGGGTGCTCACCTGGTATTTGGATTGCAGTAAATTGGACAGAATCAGAGCTTTGCCTTGCCACATTTTCCTTATACCTTGCACTGGGTAAATATATCACTTTTTTAAAAAAAAATTAATGTTGAGATTATAGTCTTTATTATGATGCAGCATACTGTATAGTATAGCATACTGTATAGTATAGCATCATATTTCTTGGTGAACAAATCTTTAGCTGACCAGCTTTAGATATAAATGAACTTTGGATTTGGGACATTTTTGTTGAATCTTAAAGTAACAAAAATGGAAGTAGCTGGGTCCCAAAACATATAGATGCCTGTAGTTCATTTTTTTTCTGAAGGGATTTTCAATATGTTATAATTCACTTCTGTGTAGTAGCTACTGGCTATGAGAGTGAGTGTATAATTTAGTAGTACAACGTATGCGAGCATAGAACTCATTCAGGATTTGAAATTTGGGTCGTCTCCTACATGCTTTTGAATCCACATCTTCTAGCTGCTGAGAGAGTGTCCACACTATTAGTTCATGGGATGTTTTGTGGTAGAATGTTCGATTTGGACCTTTACAGTGCAACTGTTTTATTATTTTAAATATTAATGAGATGGACAATACAGCCATAGTGCCCATATCACTCCGCTGAAGAAGTAGACTGCACCTCAGATCTTCCTGTCTTTAAGGACGGTTGCCTCAGAGACAATTTCACTTTTGATCTTGGGTTTGTTAATTAATGCCTGCAAAGTGAAATAGTTTCACAAAATGAGTGAGGAATGGACCTTGTTTTCCTGATTTTCCTCCATCATCTGAAAATGGATGGGCAGGTATAGTGGAAAGTTTATGTTCAGATCCCTCTAGGCAATATGATTGTTCTTAGTTTCCCATTGTCTCCTGAATGTCTCCTTTGACAGTTGGAGAAAAATGGTGACATTGGCATTATCGGAAAGGTAAAGAGAGCTGTGCTAATGTGTGCCAAAGCACCTGAGAGAGAAGGCTGTGTCGTGTCTGGTTCCTGTGAGTTCCTTGGACAAATAGGGTGGCAGTGGGAGAGCTGGAAATTATCTTATTTGCTACGGTGTGCTATTTGGGGAAAAGACCTAAGAAGTATTTAGATGGCAATAAACCTGTCTATTTAGTAGAGTACATTTGAATGAAGCAAGGTAGAGATTTGAATGTCTGATAGTGCTACTGCCAACACAGCCTCAGAACTGGCTGGTGACTTTGGATGCTCTCAGTTTTGTACTACCAAAGGGTATATTTAAAAAAAAAAATATTTACAGAGAATTGATATTCAATGTTTCTGAAAGTTAGATTGACTTTAAAGGAGTCAATTTTTTGAATTCTGGCTTAATAATCTAGTCTTTTGCTTTTTCATAGGCTTGCTTACAAGTAAATAGAATAAACTGCTTTATTCTAATGATGCTTTTCCTCTTGTTTTTCACTGAAGGCAGGTAATAGACTTTTACTTTAGTAATTGAAAGACAGTGGATTTTAATTGTCAGATTTCACCAGATACTTTAGCACGAGTACTTGCAAACATACCATTAGTTCTGCTGAAATCCGTGTAGTTGAAGTTACAGTTGCTTAAATTGAGGTTGCATTGAGTACTTTTGAGAGCAATGTTTCTTTAATGTTGGAATATATTCCATATATTCAATTAACAGTGTTAAATGAGACAAACATTTTTTAAAAAAAAAGCTCATGGCATATCAAATTTTGAAAAGGATCTCAACAGAAGAAAAGTGATACATGGAAATGTGGGGTTTTTTTCAAATTAAGAATGTTTTAAGGAGCTGGCATAGGGAAAACTTTTAATTAGTTTTAGGTGATGTTTGTATTGTGGTATTGAAAGAAAAGTTTCCAACTTTGCAAATTATGCTAAACTGAGAGAAACAATACAGTCACATTTTGTACAAAAGAACTTAGATTAGTTAAGTATTCAGGCTAATAACTGTCAGATGTAGTTAAATGCAGATATGTAATATTACTCTGAGGCAAGATTAAAATGGAGGTTATCTACTGAATGGAAAAATCTTGGAGTGTGCTGACCAGCAGAGAGATAGAAGGACCTGTTAGAAGAATACCTGGTGTATAAAGCACTTTCAGTACATCCGTGCTATAACTGGGGAAAAAGAAAAGGGAGAGTTATATACATAAATAAGTTGAAGTTATAGAAGTTTGTTAACTCATATATACTTTGGTGCATTCAAAGTTAAACTGAATTAAACATTTCAATTTAAATCATATTAAGTCAATAGATAGATAACACTTCTTTCTTGTCATCATTCACTGTATTTCACTGAATGGCCATTTTGCTTCTTAAGAAGTACGTGTACACGTAGATCAATATATTTTAGATTTAATTAGGTTTAATACTTCTGAATTTTCTCATAGTGATGTGACCTCAGATCTAATTGGCAAATTAAGGTGTACTGTGTGTGTTTGTTTGAGAGTAGTTACATTGTGTGCTCAAGTCATATATTCACATTATCTCCCAGTGAAAATGTGGACAGGTTAAAAATACTGTTGTACCTTCTTGCCAAACAGCAGACTTGACTTAACCTGCTGTATGTGAAACCGTTATTTTTAAGAGGATAGTAGAGAGTAAATAGAATAGAATAAAAAAATTGTTGTACTGTTCTTTCTGGTGGGAGAAAATAATATGAAACATGTTGAACAATAAGGTGGAAAGACAGATGTCCATGTTTTAATGGAGTCTACGTACGAGGAATGTCTGGGATTGATCTGGCGATAAATTAGATTCTATGATGCTGTCGTAGTCTGTGCTCATTGAACTTGTTGTTATGTGGTAGTCCAGTTTCTCCATATGACACCAGTATAAAAGAGTCTTTCCCTCAGAACCCCATCCATCCATTTTTTCTGCCCACCTCTCTTACAGACCAAAAAATGATTGTACATTGTGCTCCATTTCTAAGTATGGCATTTTTTGCCCTTCATCAGATTCTGCGTTTGGCACAGAAAACACAAGAGCTGAGAGAATGTTTTGCATCTGCTAGGCTTGACTTTATTGGTGAATCAAAAAGACAGGGCTCAGATTGGCTGTCAGCAAAAAAGCTAAGGTTTCTGCTGTGAATAATCAACAGTTGGCCAGCAGCTGTGTGTGGAAGGGCTCAACTGTAGAGCCTTGTTGTGGAAAGCTAGTGTTTTATCATCCATATAATTGATGTCTGAAATCCATCTGCAGCCACGTGTCAACAGATAGCTGAGGTTAGAAATTATCAATCTCTAGCAGTGATAGCCAATTCCTAGAGAAAAAAAAAATTGATCCTATAAAAAAATGTGATAATACTATAGTAGTGACATTGAACTGGTGTTAGAAGTTAGGGGAAGGGCAGACCCTTAAGCCAAAGTTTTAGTCCTAGAACCTTGGCCAAATTCTAGTTTAAATATATGCTGTCTGTCTACCCTGACTGTCTTACTTTGAGGATGGTGTAGGATAAAGAAAATAAATCATGAAATGTCCATGGTGCAAAGGAGCAATTCTAAGTCTGGCATTATAAAAATCTGAGACACCCAAAATGAACGTTAAGTTAATCTTGCATGCCTCCAATACTCAGTTCTTTAACATTAGAAAGTAGGGGGTTTTGGCTGAGGCAGATGCTCAATTTTTTCCCTGCTCTTCATTTTCTGTGTTCAGTCATTTCTGAGTGTAAGGAAATAACATCTGTTCAGCTTGAAATTCTTGCTATTTGATTTTAAGTAAAGTAGCCAGTCCCCTTTTATCCCTTTTTTTTTTTTTCCTTTCCCAAGCATGGTGAATGTTTGTTGGTTTTGGTTGGGTTTTTTTTGTGGAAGACAGCCTGGATGCCCTAAACATCACCCTACCATTTTAATTCTTAAATTGAAACCTTTTTAAAAAAAAACTTTTTTATATATCATCTCAGTGTATATGCTATCTTTCCCCTTTGTCAGAAAGATTAATGTGAGAGCAGACTGTTAGCATAGCAAGACACAAGACACAGGATTGTATTAGCTATTTTCTCTCTAGAAAGGACCCCTATTCCTTTATTGTAGGTTTTCTTTGAATTTATTGACAGTAAGAGCAGGATCCCACTAAAGGGAAAAAATATCTCTTTGCAAAGCTAACAAAGGAACAACTCCATATAACAGAAGTGTCACAGATGAGTGATCATAGTTTTCATTGCTTATGCCTTCAGAGTAAAAAGTAGAAATGGATCCAGTCATGTAGTGTGATTCTTGGATACTACAATCGCAGTAGTTGAAAGTAGTTGCATAAATGGACAGACAGGAAAATGGTAAAAGCACTTTAGCATTTAAGGATGTATACTGTTTGAAATCTTCCCTGAAGAAGCATAGGGTCACTATTTTTTACACTTAGGTAAGATGACAGAATAAACTCCATTTGGGACAATGCTAACTGAATCTTGTGGGCCGCTGCTTTTCATTTAAAAAACATCAAAATTAAGGTATGTCACTCAGTAAAATAACAGTACATGTAGCCGAGGGATTTTGCTGGATAATTCTTAGGAGAAATGAGGAAATGACACAAAGGTGAAAATGAGCCACATGCTCATGACTTTGTGTAAAGGACTACTTGAAGTGCGAATTCAGACACTGCTTTGTGAGAGCTCTTTAGATAAAATGGTAGATGAAGGTGAGTAGTAAGGAACAGAAAGCAGTTGCCTGCTTGTGTTTTGTTGTGCTAAGAAAAGTGGAAGATAAACACTCTCTGTAAGTAAGAAAGAAGATTGCATCACACACCAAGTTCCATCATCTATGTTTTTCCTTAATTGGAAGAAACCTTGAGAACACTGTAATTTTATGTAGCTGTTTAGGTCAGCTGTAGTCGAGCTGATCCCACCTTTAGCAAGAACCAACTCTTTTCCTGCTAAAATAATAAAGAATGGGAAAAAAACAAGTTTGTCATGCTTTGAAGCATTCCATCTCTGATCTGAGTAATTGTCCCAAGGAATCTCTAGAGAACTTCAGTTTTCTAATCTTTTTTTTTTTTTTTTACAGCACCAGGAGCACTTTAGTTTCTTGGGGAAGCAGTTACTAAATCTTCACAGTGCACTCTAACTCACTTTTGAAAGACTTGCACCTGTTTCCATTGAAATGTCAGAGAAGCCAGTGTAGGTAGTGGATGAGGAAAGCACTGAATGAGCCTTTTTGTATCTGACTTGTTACAGAACTGCTCAGTAACAAGAACTGTAATTGTCAAAAAAACCCTTAGATGTGTTGAACCTAGGAAGAGATTAATTCTTCCAGAATGGGATGTTTGGTTTTTATGTTGTTTTATAAACTTATATCTAAGTTTATATCTATAATTATCTATAAACTTAGATAATTTTGAAGGTATAATATAGTCTTTTATCTAGGCTGGCTTAAAAGTATGAGAGTCTGTAATCTACAGCATAGGTGATACGCAAGATAATGATGTGTGTCTACTAAAGTGTTGTTTCCTGTACCATTTTGACTCTTACTGCATGTGTGGATACTTACAACTTATTAGCGTTTAACATCTATTTCTCTTACTGACCTCTACTTTAAGACCCTTTTTCCTGTTCCCATACAGTTCTTACTGCAGTGTGTTGATTGTGTTCATATTGTGTGTATTTCCAGAATACAGATATTGTGTGTTTGGGTTAGATTTTTTTTTTGTTTAACAGTAGTAGAGCCGTCTGAGACCTTATTCAGTTCCTTAAAAATAAGTTGTGAACACTTCTGTCATAGATCATAGGCTCATACAAAAATTCAGATTGAAAGAGACCTCGGGAGGTTATCTTGGTCCAGCTTTCTGCTCAAAACAGAGTCGGTGTTGAAGGTTACTCAGGGTTTTCCCAGTCTGGTCTTCAAAATGTCTGAGAGCAGAGACTGTGCCACCTCTTGAGACAACTTGTTCCAATGCCTGACTGTCCTCATAGTAAAAAGGCTTTTGCTTACATGTAGCCAGAATCTCTCAGCTTACCTCTGTTGTCTTGTGTCCTCCCACTATACAACACTTTGAAGAGCCTGGCTCCACTATTGTGATGACCTCCTTGTAGACAAGCTCCTTTGATGTTAATAATAGCATTATAGATGTTTAAGTACTCTGCATCAGTTAGAAGATTGGCTTCCTTTTCTTTGTGATTCTGATAAAGATAAAAGATATTTGAGGCAGTTCATCCTATGTGTCTAATCTTGTCTTTCATATATGTGGGTGCTTGAAGAAAAAGCTTAGGGAGACCTGGTCAGTGTTTATAAATATCTGATTGTAGAGTGCACACAAGATGGACCCACGGTCTTCTCAGTGGTGCCCAGTGGCAGAATGAGACAATGGACATAAGCTGAAACACATGAATTCCATCTGAACATAATAAAACAGCTTTTTACTGTGAGGGAGGTCTGGAGTGGGAGGGTTTGGGTTTGTGAGTTTTTTTTTTATTATTTGGAAACAATCTCAAATAATCTCATATAGATAAGTTTTACATGAGGATAAAGAGATGAGATGCAGGTTAATGGAAGCCAACTGAACAATAGGTAAGTGACTGTTGGAAGAAAACAGGTTTTTTTTAACCGTACGTTCTTAATTAGTTGCCTTTTAGTCAGAAGCATATATCTGTTGAAATGAGAATAAAAGATCTTGATGTTCTCGTTTCCTTCTGTGAATGCACTAGGTCTAATTACTTCAGTGACACTGAGCACTTCAGTAAAACTTGTAGGCTATGTCTCGAATCAGTTCCTATTGTTAGGAAAAAAGGTAAAGTATTCTGAGTCCAGCCCTAACCACCAAAAGTTATTGTTGTTTTTTGACTACAGACTCTGATTTTATAAAGCAAGTAAGGCAAGTAGAAGTTTATTCTGGTGGGTGTACAAACCAAACCAGACTTTCCTTTTTTTTTAAGATAACTATTAAATTTCAGCCTGAAGTAAATTTTCCACAGAATAAAGTAATTTGAAAATGCACTCAGTTTTTAGAAATATTTTAAGATTTATGGCTTGTAACTTAAGATATTCAGCATTACAGATTAATTACTAAATTGCAAAAATAGTATATATTGAGGGATTGCCAAACATTTCTAAGGTGGTACTTAAGTCTTTTATTTCTAGGCAAGCATGTATCCTCAAGTATCAACATTCAGTGCTAATGGAATTCTGTGCTACTATGACACAGCACTAATGCACTAATTCATCTAGAAGGAACATTTCTGGAAGATGGTATGACTGGAGCCAGTGCTCTTGTTGCTCATAGATCATCCTTCCATGCTGCCTTGATCAGCTAGAACTCAAGGTTTGAGATTAAGGTCTTGGGCAAAATTCTGTCATTACTACAAGACCCAAAATTCACCATTGCCACAAATCCTAATTATTTTATCAACCTAAGGAACTTATTCAAAAGCTTAGGAAGAAAAAGTCCTGTGATACAGCAGAGGTAATAGAGAACTCAAGATTGGAAGGGACCTTTAACGGCCATCTAGTCCAGCCCCCCCTGCAATAAACAGAGACATCTTCAACTAGATCAGGTTGCTCAGAGCTCTGTCCAATCTGACCTCCAGGAATGGAGCATTTACCACCTCTCTGGGCAACCTGTTCCAGTGTTTCACCACCCTCATCATAAAAAAAAGGTCTTCCTAATACCTAGTCTGAATCTACCCTCTTTTAGTTTAAAACCATTACCCCTTGTCCTATCACAATAGGTCCTACTAAAATGAAGGAGTGCTTTTCAGAGTGGGAAACACAGTGATGTTGCAAGAGAGACTAATAGTTGTGTGAGACACAGACAACACTAGGAAGTCTTGGCAGCAACCACAATAGACTGAGATTTCTGGGCCCGAGGTAGGATTCAGAAAAATAATCAACTTTTTGCTGCTTTAATGAAATAATACTGGTATCTTAAATCCATCAGTACCTCAGAGGTGAAGTGAAGACTGTCTAGTTATGATTATTTCTATATATCTCAAAGCTCATTTGGGAAAGTAAACTCAGAGAGTTATATCTCATACTAGAATTATTTGGAGCTGATGATGCCAAGGGCCACATTTAGATAATGCTGATCCATTAGAACTCAGAATGCTGAAGCCAGCAAGTCAGAGGTAAATGTCTCCATCATATGATTACACAAACATGCCTCTTTTTGCCCTGTAACTTTTGCACCTAATAAAGCTAAAATTAGGAGTCTAGGCTCTCCAAAGTCAGTGGCGGCTTCAGAGACTGATTCAACTGTCTGAAATAGGAACACTATCTGCATTGATTGCACAAGGATCCTCATTTCATGCAAACTTAAATACCTAAAAAACAACTCTTCAATGAAATTATGTATCTAGGGAGAAGGGAGCATTCCTTCTCTCCCCATCCATACCTGTATCCTCCTTACAAAGCAGCTTTCTGGCCTCCTAGAACCTGGCAAGGGAAGCAATTTTCAATAGATTGTGCTTCTAGGTTTTCGTTTGGTTTGGGTTTTTTTAATGCACTTTTTTTCCCCTCACAGACTTAGTTGAAGACAGGTCAAATACTCCTGCCTCCTGCCTCTTGTCCTAGTAGATAGAACTTTTGAATGTGAGACTGAAAATTTTTCAACCCTGTGCCACCCAAAGAGATGATCTTAGCTGTTATCATTGAACAAATCTAAAATGTTTTCACTGATCAAAATTGAAAGAGAATCAGTGTGAATACTTTTTTTTTCTTTTTTTTTTTCCTTTTTCTTTCTTTTTTTTAACCTGCAACCATTCCATATTATTGTCTGGCTAATTGATGTACATAGAAAATACATTGCGTGTCAGTAGTGACATGTCCTAAGGCAAAGCTCAGTGGAAGAAATACTCCTTGAGACCAGACTTTTTCTGCCTAGAGATCAGTTCCCCACCTGTGAAGTAGTCCTAGGGAAATTAAGCAAATTAATATAATTGCAGAGACAGCAAAGAGAAAAACTTACACTGAGATTTTCCTATCATAGCATGTCTGCCATGTAAGTTTTCACACAAAGACTGTCAAGCTTCTACTTTTACATTAGGAAATAAGGTCTCCAGTAGATTGGATAGCAAGGTTTTATGAGAAGTTTACTTGAGGGAATACTGAAAACTAGAAACAAAAACTTCCTTTCAGAAGCTAAACTTCTGATCCTTGATTATTCGGCTAGGAAAGTGACAGTTAATCCACTGGTACTATTAAGAATTATATCTCTGTTCTGGGTTTCATTTTCTCCTTGGGTAACAAAACCCAAAGAGTTCAGTATGCTTGTCACATATCCCTCCCCTGCCAAAGTAGTACTGTTAAGACAGCTCCCATGGGAGTAGACTGTTTTGCCAAATCTTTTACATAGATTCAAAACCTCTCGGTAGCTATAGTATTATTTAGATTTTTAATGTGGGTGGCTTTTTTGAGATTAACTCCTGTGTATGTTTAGCACCCAAGGATATCTGAGTGGATGTCACATTGTCTTGACTGGGAGAAAATGACATCTTGCAATTTTTTTATTTTTTTCCAGTTGTGCATACAGTTAAGCCAACTGCTTAGAGAAACTATCTCTATAATAATACTCTTCAGTTTTACTGGATCTTCTGAAAATAAGGTATTATATGTTTCAACAGCCTAGATTATATTTCAGGTATGTAACTTATGGTTTGAAGGGTCTAACTTCTGTGATTTAGTCACTTAAAGAGGCATCAGAATCTGTATCTTAGTGGAGTGATTTGATAAAGATATTTTTGCAAAAAAAAAAAAGTATGTACAATCTTTGTATAAAAACAAATCTGGCTCAGAAGCAGTTCTGGTGCTGTCAAGTTTCTTCTTTCAGCCGTTAAAGAGATAGTCATGCTCTGAGATAGAAGATTGCCTTTGGATTTTAGAAAGATATTTTTAAGGGAAAGTGAATTTTTATTCTTGTTCTCTTTTTATTTACCTGTGGTGACTCTGTGTTAGGTAAGGTGTTTTCCTGTATTGATAAGCTTTGCTGAGAAATCACCTACGATCATTTTGCTTAGTACATTATAAAGCTTTGGTATCCCAGGCATTAAATGTAAATGTAAATTAGGTTTATTCAGGCTTTTTTGTTTTAATGCATTTCCCAGAAAACTAACTGCAAATGCAGATCAATGTACTCAGGTTTACAGACAGGTATATATAGAGGTAAATGCTCTTGAGGAAATGTCTCTAACCTGAACTTGAGATTTTGGGTTTCTAAAACATTTTTTTAAATGTGATTATTCTAATGGTTTCTTCAAAGAGAAAAGGAAAAGGCACTCTCTCATCTCCCAAAGACACTGTCATAGAAGAACTGTTCACATCTTTCTTTCAATTTTCTTTTGTAAAAATATTTTTAGAAACAAGAGCAAAAAATTCCTGAGTTGAAAAATCATTAATTTGCAGTTTTCCCTCTCTCTTACCATCCTGATTAATTATTATTATACTCACAACTCTCTTTTAAAGCATGCTTTAATTCTATTTCATTTGTCACTTCAAAAATAACACATTTAAACTCCCTCCAGATGTCACAATTTCTTTTTTAAATTTTAGAATTTGTTTTCAGGAAAACTGAAGCAAAATATACATATACAATAATATTACAGATATATACTTCTTCCTATTGACACTGTAAAATTTTACAAGATCGACTTCTGTTTCAAATAGATTGTAAAAAAGTTTTTAGATTTTATATTGACTTGTTTTTAGTTTGCCTCTCATTTCCTCAGATTATCCTTTTGGGAGACTGGATACGGCTTCAGGCAACACCTTTTTAGCAATTCCTAATTGGTAACACAGCAATGAAACTGAAAATGAGAGACCTTAAATGAGAGAGAGAGACCTTAAAATGAGGAAGGACAGTGTAGGGCACAGGTATGAAGTATAGCATACAGTATTACAGAGCACCTGCTAGTTGCTGATGTTTATATTCTTGAGCAGTTGGTGGTACTTAAAACTGAGATGACACATTGAGATTCGTCAGCTTGGTAACAGTGAGTCCCACGGTCTATGCTGTGGGCTGATAGAGACACTAGTAAAGTCTAGTCAGGAGTGAAGTGCTATGGCTCTAATAGTGAGGGACAGTGATCCCTACCAGTTCTACAAGTAAATAAATATATGAATTTCCTGTATGCACCTTTTAATAGCCTAAATGTAATGTAGTTAGGCTCTTTTTCATTCTGATGAATGTAAATAAAAAATTATTTTATGTTTTTGAAATTTTGCATTTTTCTTCCTTAATCTATTCTTCAGGAAAATGAGCTACATTAAAGGACTTACAAGTACATCAGAGTATTCCAAGCTCCTTCACTTAGCAGTCTATTTTGAAACATGATACATACACAAAGGCAACAGCTTATAACTTCAGGCAAGTAACTAATTTTGGATGGAAACTTTACTGCTAAAGTGATTTAATAATATTAGTGGTGGTGAAGAACAGTGCTTGTTGTTTCAATAAACAAGGCTACCATCTAGATACTCTGCAATATTTTTTTATTTATATATGCACCTTCACTCACCAACTTGAAAATTAAAATATAGTTGATGAATATATCACTTTTACCACAGACTGAAGTATTGTGCAATAGCTCAGTGCAGGGCTAATTGGAAGATTACATATTTTAGACATTAAATTATACAAAGCACACTTTAATTGCACATTCTTCAATCCCGATCTTCAAGTTTGGGGGTTCTTTTAGTTTCCCCCCCATCCATGGTAACCTGTACAGATACTGCTGTGGCACAACAGAGCTCTTAAAATAGTTATTACAAATTCTATAAAGTAACATGAGTCAATATTTTTAATAGCATCCTAACTCACACCTGGAACTCATTTGTAATTTTGAAGCCCTGAAAATGTGCCACAGAACAGATTATATGTTATAGTGATTATTACTGGACAATATTGTACATTGTTAGAGTTATAGATTACTGTACTTTTATTTAATCACATGTAAAGGTTTTTCAGCTGTTCTGAGAAACTTCTAATGCTTTTACCACTTCTCATAACTTTGATCTCTGATTAAAATTAAATAATACTAAGTTGTTTTCTGAAATTCTTGCTACTTTATAATTGTTTCTAAGAGCATCAAAGGCTAGAATGAAATTGATATTCTTACAACTTAATTAAAATGTTGTTTTACTGCAGAATACTAAGCATAACCTTCATGATCAGACTGTGCATATGAAACAACTCATTACTAAACTGCAGAAAAGAGTCTGCACACATTTAAATACAAATAAATGGTTCAAGCCAGACTTAACTTCACACCTGAATTTACAACTTCCTTCCTTAAGCTTATCTGTTTGCTCAAGTGTCTTTTGACATTTGATGACTTTTCCATGCTATATTCACAGATGTGTTGGTTTTAATGGGAAATATTCATAGTATCCGTGGATACATATACTTCATCTTATCCTGCGCTGAGGTCAAATCAACTAAATCCACGTGTTCGAACGTAGGCCACAGAAGTGATTCAGCTTTTATATATGTTATAAAGTTGTAAATACAGTTTGCTTCCCCAAGGGAGGAGACTTCCTGGACGTGCACTAATGAGTTCACACACGTGTAGTAACTCTAATGTAAGATGCATTGAAACTGTTGCTTGTGTACTTTGCAGCTTAATGTGAGCACACATGGCAACTTCATGTACATCTGCTAATATTGTAATGATTGTAGCTCTTACATTAGATCTTAGAGGGCTGTTTTGTTTATAAACGCTCTCTTATTCTGGTAGGAGATGTCAGTTTTCAGTAAGCCCGGATGTAGACTGGAAGTGTAATTTCATACTCTCTCCGGAGATGACTCTGTCTGAGACCTATACAAAACCAACTCTTGAATGACTGAAAGTGAGGAATTTTATAGTTTTTAAAAAATACGTTTGCTTTTATGCACATTATTAATACTTCTTGATTTTTCCCTAGCAGTATTTTTTTAATTTTTTTTTTTTTAAATGCTCTGGAAATGTTCCATAGGTAAACAGATAACAACAATGCCATGTCTTCAGGGCAGGTACAGAACAAGATAAGACTTAGAACCAAACTGTGTTTGATTAATTCTATGTTATATAATAACTTCCAGTTTAATAATTTTTTCCATTTAATTATATTCAGTTCCTGAATATTTGAGAACATCTATAGTGACCATTTTGCAGTGTCCAAGTTAGCCCATGTTGAGCATCTGGCACTTTTTATGAATAAAATGTTTGATACATTAGTTTTTGGATTGAATCTTACGTGGATTAGATGATATAAACTTCTTAAAGCTTCCTGTTCTACTTCTTTCAGGGAAAATTTAGGAAAAGAGAAGGTGATGCTTTGATATCTGTTTCCTTTTTTCTTTCTTTTTTTTTTTTTTCTTACTATATTCCTGCAACCATCTGTTCTTTTAAATTTAGTTTTATGACAGAAAGTTCTTACTCAGGGTGAAACTAGCTTTATGCAAAACACTGTATGCTTGTTACATCCTCATGAAAAGGTGTTGGATTTTTGAACAGGGATAACATTCCTGTGCGCAACAGTATCAAACACAAAAAAAAAAAGAAAGGTAAATTTAACTGGTGGCTTTCCTGTGACCTTTTTATTGACAGATTTTTTTAAAAAACATAGGTAGTAATATACTGATATTTAATAAGTGAAAGTTGTTGCAAGGAGCTCAAAGGCTTTTTGTTCTTTGTTACTCTTTTTTTTTTGTTTACTTTTTGTTACTTTGTTACTTTTTGGTCTCTGATACAGGATTTCATGTGTGAGGCTAGTTTGACAGCACTGTTTGCTGTAACACTTCCTATCTCACTTTTGTCTGTGATGTAGTTTATGTGCATCTTTAGACATTTCAGAAGGATGCAGACAGAATACTTTGTTTTATGGAAATTAGCTTCTCCATTTTTTATTTTTATATCATTTTATGTTTACCTGTTTCAACATGTATTTCACAGAGGACAACAGTTACAATCAACAAAGTAGGCTAATTTAAGAAGCAATCACTGGAAGCCAAAAATGTGGCATAAAGTTAGCTAAATACTTATTGGAGAGCAAATGGCA
The DNA here is from genome assembly GCF_036417535.1 of Chlamydotis macqueenii. Classification (NCBI taxonomy): domain Eukaryota; kingdom Metazoa; phylum Chordata; class Aves; order Otidiformes; family Otididae; genus Chlamydotis; species Chlamydotis macqueenii. Next base: position 23,548,237 of record NC_141562.1, read on the forward strand.
TAGTTCTAATTTTTCATAATATTTGATCTCAATTAATCATGCTTTACTTCAGGAACTAATTAACTGACCATATGTGATGTGATGTTCTTCATGTCCTATATGTACCAACTTTAAAACCAAACAGAAATCACATTATACTAGAAACTCTTGTAATACAATTGTTAGTCAAATTTTACCTTATTACAAATGCTCATTAAAAATACAAACAAAAATACTACAAGTTGGTAAGGGCTTAGCAGCAGTCTTGCTACCGTTCAAACAGAGCAGACAGTGCTTTAAACACAAGGGGGCTGAAGCTGATACTACCTTGGCTTTGTTGTGCAGGTTGCTACTTCCCTCTCATATGTCCTGGCAGAGGGATTCACTGACTGTCCATTAAATGCACAGAAACAATAGGTTTTCTTCAGCTTGATCTCCTGATAATTGCTGTGGAATCCCAAGATTACAAGAGGAGGAAATGCTTAATGGGAGAAGGGGAGATGAATTAAACATATTTTAAAGGGACCATGGCCTTTTCTCTTCTCATCTGGCCAGATAAAATTCTCCTGATTTCTGAGAGCTGGGCTACAGGGTAAGGAAAGTCCCAGAGATTTCATTAAGTTGTTGCTTTTACTGTGTTAGTCAGTGGGTTTAATAAGAGTCTGATTTGAACAGAGAGAAAGGAATTTCATGGGGAGAAATATCAGGCTTCTAACACTAATTTATATCAGGTTCTGAAAAGTATTCCTCTTGAAGCCTCTTAAAGGACCATTTAACTTCTGACAGTTTATTTTAATTTTATTTCTCGAATCTTAAAAGACATTTTCTGGATTTTCTCTTCACCTACCCCAATATTTATTTATCTGCCCATGTTCTCCTTTGAGGTGGCAAATATTTGGGGAAAAGGAATAGCAAGGCAACTTGTCTGCGGATGTTTCAAGTCATTTTACTTGCAGGCAGGTGAAAACTTGAAGATTTACTCTCAGCATGGGTGATTATTGGCAGCATGCTGCAAGTATACGACAGCAGAAAATATTTCATTATAGGAGCAGCCAAAATCTCAGTCAAGAGGTGTATTTCAAAGAATAAATAACAATGAAGTGACAAGGTATTAAAAAAAAAAATTACAATGGAAAGGTGAAATTAAATTATCATAACCAGACAGAGGGAGCTCTTTTTCAGTACAACTTCATCAAATTGAAATCTAAAGGCTTTCTAACTCTTTGGAAGACTTTAATTAGAAAGTTTTGGTGGATTTTTTTAATGTTTTTTTTCGCTGTGTCTGGATTTTGATTCTTTATTTAACTCTACTGTGTGTTCTCTCCAGACAGCTTAGTAGCTCAGCCTCATTTACTAGTAAATGAAATCTTATGTATTTTTTTCCTGAAGTCTTTTTGTTATGTTATCTGTCCAGTGGATGTTTAGTTTGTCACTAATGTAAAAAAATATATTTAGGCTTCAAAATATAATATATAATATAATATATATTGTAATATATATGATTTTTAAAGTATTACTTTCTTCAAAAGCAAGTTTACATTAAAACTATCAGATATTTTTCCCATAGCAGAAGTATATAACAGAATTTATGCTGAGGAGGGTAGACTGTTAATAGCATTAGACATTGTCTGGGTGGGAGAGCTACCTCACCACCTACACCGTCCAAACTAAAATCAAAATTGCTTGTAGTGGGAAGGGGTACACCACAGCTACTTCTTAAAAACAATCTCCTGTGGTGGACTGTCGTCTTCTCTATCTGTATTAACTTGTCACCCAGTAACACTCTCCTGTTGGAACATGGCCCTTTGTTGCCAATAGCAGCTGTGGGTCCTTTTATTACCTTACTAAGGAAAACAAGGCAATTGAGTAGTTAGTAGTAACTTACTGTTTCAAGTACAATCTTTGTTACCACAAGTGTGGGAAAGTCCTCCACTTTTCAGATTTTTAAAGTACCAGACTTTCCAGGCTTTTTAGTCTCAGTTGCCTTTACAAGCAGCATCTTCTATTGCATTTTTATCCTTAGGATATTTTACAGATTATATTTTATTGTATATTTCTTGTCCAAAATTGCAAAAAGTACATATTTTTACAATTATGTCAAATGTCCACTTTTAGAGGAGAAGATGAATATAAGGCATACGTGGACAAGAAGTTAAGTTGCGACCACAAACTAGATATAAACATTTATTATATTTTATTTAAAGAATTTGGGCATGGCTTGTTAATGATCAAAGACATACCTGGACGTGATACTGTTCCTTGTGGAACGAGTAAGAGGTCTTTCAGTCTGGTAGTTCTACTAATGCCTTTGCCATCTGAAGATTTCTCTCAAAAAAAAAAGATCATTTTTTACTGATGTATTCTATTTTGTTACCTCCTTAGATTAAACAGCCTGTTCTTATTTAGTAGTAAGATTTGGTTCCCACCCACTCCAGGCTTGTCCTCCCTGCACTCATGGGGCTTATCAAAATACTGACATCTCAACTGTCGGAAGAAAACAATTTTTTTTTTTTTTAATTTACTGTATTATAATGTGTCTTGGAATTCAAGCCTGGGACCACTGAGTGGGGCTGTACAAATGCCAAAGACAAGAGTTTATAATCCAAGCACGAACTGAGAGACAATAGATGGATACAAACCAAGAAGGAGGAGCAGTATGAGGAAATAATGAGACGTTAGAAGGTAGTCATTAAGCAAAGGAGCAACTGGCTTTTGAAGAAAGCCAGAAGAAAGCAAAGAATTTAAAACAGAGCAATGAAGTATCTTTGCTGATCCTTTCTAGGATGTTTTGTGTGCAGAAGGGCACCATAGGAGAAAACTCAGCAATCCTCCTGCAAGTAAAGGAATGAACAGAAACAAGTTATAGCTGGATGATGATAAATGAAAGATGGCAACGATTTAGTCTATATTAAATTGTTGCCATTTTTCTGGAAAGAACTGATGCCTTTGCAAATAAAATCCTGCTGTTTTTTATGTTGTTAGTAGAGAATTAATTGTACATTGTAGATTATGAAGCACTGAAGAAAATAAGAAAAAGCAGAAGACAATGCAGATTTTTGGCCTTAAAATCCTTTTAACTTTTCTTCTTTTAAATAATTTTTTTTTTTGTGGAACATTGGAGTTAAAGCATCCATCCTACATACAGTATGTTGTAGTTTATCAGCAAAGTTTTATGTTAATCTGGCATAGTATTTTCTGTTATCCTTAAACTGCAGTAACTGCAGGATCCAAATTATTTAAAGATCGAAGCCTTCTGAGAATACATCTCATTCTTTCCTTTAGTCTGTCAGGTTGTTGAAAATTTCACTCTGACTGGCTACTGCCATGCTTAATTAGCAAGCAGATCATAAGAGAAACTGCTTCTTCACCAACTGTGAGCAGCAGGTATTGACAAGAAAGCCATGTAAACTCTACAAATGACTGCTGGTGTGCCTAAAACAGCAGAAAAATATGTTCACTTCAGTGTCCTTGGGGCATTTAGCTTTGTATATTAGACAGCAGCTTTTATTGGAAATGTGAGCACAGGGCTTCTGAACCTGCAAAAATCTATAGATAATGTTCCAGCTGTTTGAAAAAGCCCATACTTGCTTACTGGTAGCGTGTTGTCAATATTTAACTTGGTGGGTTCAAAACTTTTTTTCCAGGGGATACAAAAACGAGATTGTTCATTTTTTGAATTTTCAAAATAATTTTTGATCTATTTTTGGTACCTTTTCTTTCAGGTGTCAGGACTAAAGCCTTAAAGCAGCCATTATCCCATAACAGCAAGACCCTTCTCTCTCCACCACCATGAAAACTTTAATTTGTCTAGTAAAATTATTCTCATAAAGCAGCAAAAAAAAATTTAGAAGCCTTAGTTAATCTGTATTAAATTCTGGAAAGAACTGATGCCTTTGCACATAAAATCCTTCTGTTTCTTATGTTGTTAGTAGAGAATTAATTGTACATCCTAATTACAAGCAACTGGGATTCCCAAATCATACTTGCAAATAAACTGTTTTATCGACCCTTCAGTGCAAGTCATGATGTGGACAAGTTTCAAGAGTTAGCTGGCTTGACCATAGAATCCTCATTTGCGAATGTGCCAATTTGTTCATTGTTAGATCCTTTGGCTTCAATAGACCTAGCCCCCCCGGGAATATTTTGCATTATAAATTTGTATTAAACCACAGCCCACCCATGGAGGATGTGTGCATGTGTATGTGTACATATATGTGTGTGTGTGCGCACATGAAAGCCTCTTAATCCTTCTGTATAGAAAAATAATGTGAAAGTAAAATTCATAAAGGTATTTAGCATACAAATTACACTGTATTACAGTATGTGATGTGATGTATTTGTACCTTGATTAATTATGAAGTCCTCTGTAACTTAATTTAAAAGCAGTTATGATCAGTTACTCAGAATTTCTCTCTTTAGAAAATTGAAAAGCAACATATATTTTGTATGTCTAGTCACAGAGATATGTGTGCATTGTTATTATTTGTATGAATTCAAAAATGCCATATTCTGCATTAAAACTGGCAAAGAATTAATCTTAAAGACCAATGTCAGTAAGAACTTTTTGCTACATTGAATTATTAATAGTGGCAATTTGTAACAGTATTTTTGTAGATTGCCTAAGGAAGCTGTGGAATTTCCATCACTGGAATTTTTTTAAGAACAGGTTATACAAACATCTGTCAAGAATGGTTTCAATATAGTTGATCTTGCCTTGGGGCAGAGAGGCAGACTAAGTGACCTCTTGAGGTACTTTCCACCCCAGTTTTCTGTGCTTCTGTGGCATTGTGATGCCACATATTGTAGATACATGTATAAAAGTTACTCAGTTATAAAAGTTTATTTGTACTATTTTATCCCACTCCTGGTTCTTAAGCTTGGGGGATTCATGTGTATAAGTAAGAAGAAAAAGAGAATAGTTCCTAATTAACGGTTGGTTCCCAACCATGCAGGGCACTGAAGATTCATAATTTCTATCAAGTTTAGCACAATCTTGGGAGTGTAAAAGAGTTGCAATGACAAGTACTGCTTTACGCAGTAGATTTTCTTGTGCCACAGATTTTCTATTTGTGCATTTATAACTGTGGAAGAAAGAGCTAGAATTCAAAATGTAGACTGGTGCAAGGAAATAACATTTATTGAAGGACATTGCTTTTATTTCTTCCAGGCAATGATTGTTAGCCTTTAGTAACTGGTAATACAAATAACATAACATGCTTGTTCAGACTGTTCTTTTCTGAAGTTCATAAAAAATGTATATTTGCAGGCTCTTACTGTATGCCTTGTCCTGTTGATGGAATGAGTGGTACAGTTACCTTTAGGACTCTTCAAAAGTATAGATTGCAGCAGATGACTGGAGCAATGTTTATGCCTATGCAGCTATGCCTGCAATGTATTATCAGCTTCCCAAGCTCAAAAACTGGAAACCCAGGGGAGGTGGTAATTAAACTGGAGTTGAAAAAGTATACTGCTCTGTAAGACGTTTCTCTTTTGAGAAAAGGACGGAAAAGCTGGGAGTAAGAAGAAAATACAAGCATTATTCCTGAAGTGGTATGGTCTAATATTGAAAAATTAGTTCTCAGTCAGACAAATGAGGTACTTGACTGTTCTCCCAGATCCCAGATTCGTGTCCTAACAGAGGGCTATCAAATATATTTTAATGAAATACCATTTTTGTTAAACATTGAAATGTTTCTGTTTGCGTTTCTGCAGAAGGAACATAAATTTGAAGACTTTGGAATTTATATGGCTGTGCAGTAGTGATCTCCAGTGCCTGATGCAATTACAATTAATATAACTTAGTTGGTATGAGAAATACAGTGTGGCTTCTTTAATCCAAAATAGGCTAAGCTTACTAGAATTAACTGAAATTAAACCTCTGATGAAAGTACAGCAATAGTTTCACTGGTGGAACAGAATTCTGCTATCTTAACTCTTGAAGTGTGCCTTAACCATGTCACCTTTCAAGCCTTTATATCTCTGCATATGCATGTCAGTCTTTGGTGTTTCCTGATCAACTGAAGACATCTATTATTTTGGTGATGAGACCCCCCCCATCAATATTACTGAGTTCTGATTTTTTAAGTTAATATTATTTGATATTATTATTTAATTTTTCTGACATTAAAATGCCTACTATTGAGTATTAGTTGTTGATGATGCTCTTTAAATACTGCTGTATAATAATGGACTAAAAGTATTTAAGTTTTTGCAACTGACCCATTTTTAGAAATGTTTGCAAAATTTGCAGATTCAGAATACAAACTACTCCATTTATAGAACGCTCATTAGAAATCGAGTAGCAATTTAGAATAAGAATAGTTAAGAGGTCAGTGAAAGTCCCTGCAGCATAGGACTAAACATTTCCTTTTATTTGTCATACTACATACCATTTTCCATTGGTAAGGTAAAAATCTGGCAACCTGTAGGTAACATAAGCTGTTTGTTGCCTCAGACATCTACATGCATAATTAACTTTCTTATTCCAAGTAGACATATTAAAATAATAAGTGCTGATAATGGTAAGCACATAAGGAAATATTCACTTGCAAAGAAAATAATATGAGAAAATATTTTCTGCTGCCTTGAAATACTTGATACTTTTTTTTTTTAAGTGTTTGTTAATTTTATATGCCTCTGTTCTTAGCTGTTTGGTGTAGCTATTGTAAGGTGATGTGTACCTGGCTGCCCTTGTTAATACGGCCTGTATTTGTAGAAGTCTTGAATTTGTGAAAACTAGGACTTTGATATTAAAGGTTGTCTATTTAGAATGGAAACATTAAAATACACTGGAAGTTTCTTAAAAAGTTGCCCTATGTTTCCATCTCTATGGAATCTTGAAATGTTGTTGTGTGCATATTTCTGAACCTAATTTTTATAGAAGATGACTAGTTTTTGGTTCTGGGTGCTCGTTTGTCACAGTTAATCAACTGTTTAAGAATGTGAGGCAACTCCAATGGATTGTGAAAGTGAGCTGTTAACATAAGCATAAATATTTGTACTTGCTGAAGTAAAGTCCAAGTGCCAGGTACAACAATCTAGTTAAAATATTCCAGGAATTGATGTGGAAGATATGTCAACTGAAGAAGATGTTGCTGAAATTGCAGTATGATATGGAAATAATTATATAAATGTTTTGCATTGTTGTCTTTGTTTAGAGATAAAAACTTTGATAAAAAATAATGTAAGCAAACACTTTTGGACTTAAGAATGGCTTTTTTTACCTTCTAACTTGTGCTTAAATTCAAGAACATGGCTAAGAGCTTTGCTGGATATCCCTCTTCAGTCATGTCTTGAATATAGAGGAAAAAGTGAAAATGTAGTTCTGAAAGGTAGTTGAGATGTTGACAACTGACCTTCAAGAAATAAATTGTGAATTACCAAATGGTCTTTTGTGGATTGTGCTTCAACATGACTTTTTAGGTTTATCTTCGCCTGCTGAAAAGGGTTAAGCCATACACATTTGAAATGTTATGTGTCAACAGATAATGACTGTCTCTGTTTTTAAAGTCAGTATTATGTTCATACATTTTAAAACACTGTGGAACACTAAATACCTTGCAAAACTCTTGATAAAGGCATAAACTACCAACATTTTGGTAGCATCAAAAACTGGTTTCTTCTGTTTTAGGAAAAGAGAAACAGTGTTTTTTATTACTTCCTTACTTTCTAAAGAACCTTGTATCTGTATGCATTAATCTGCTTAAATTTTATATGTGATCATTATAAGCAAACTTTAACTATGACCAGTATACTGAACAGCTTGTTTCACTGATTTCAGTTGTTCTAGTTCACATATTTTATTTGAAACATTCAATGAAGTTTGCTAGTGGAGCAAATTACCGATGTACCAGAAATTAGATTTTTAAAAAGTAAGTTACATTGCGTAGAAAAAAAAAAAAGAAGGACCTTTGTTAAAGAAATAGTAAAGTCCTTAGTTATAGCAAACAAGCTTCAGGGGTTTTGGAGAAGAAACGTTCAGTGCAGGTGTAATTTTATTTGCAATATAAAGAAGAATCAGTTTACACAATTTGATTTGGGCAGTTTTTGTTAGAATGGGAATAGAAACAAATCACTGGAAGCTTCCATCTCAAGGTAGAAATGGCAGTAAAGTTGAGCAGGTTTAAAAATATTCGAAGTTGGATTAAATGTCTTCTTTCTTTAGAACTGCAAAAGGACTGTGAGAAAATGAGAAGGTTCGTCAGGCATCAGACCCTAAAGAGACAGCTAAAGACTCCTTATATTTAAAATGGAGTTTCCATGATTTCCTATATTTGAAGTAGCTTCTAGGTAGACAGAGCTTGAAACGGCTCCTGCTATACAAGACTACCACCAAGAAATAGTTTTTTAACTTTTCTCTTTTTAGGACATACTTATATTTTAAATTCGTCCAGTACGAATTTTGTTGCATGAGCAGTATATTGTGTGGGGAGATACAATGAGCATTTTGTTAGGTATTTCACCATTGTTGGGGATGTATATCTCTTTTGTGTTAGTGTGTTCTACCCTTCAATTCTCTTCTTGTGTCATATATTAACTAATTCTCTGAAGCATGTTTTCTTCCTTTCTTGATTCTTCCGTAAAGAGAACTCTTTTGGACAGCAGTATACTTTTTTCTACAGACTGCTAATAACCTATAAGTATGTGTATATTACTTCTATATAGGTAGTTAAGGGAATGTGGAGATGCCACTGTCCATGCAAGCATTTAAAGAAATATTAAAACTGTAAATGCGGCAGTTAAATAGAATACCTAGAATTTGGGTGCAATCTTAAAATCTCAAAGGGTTAGCAGAAATGAAAGACTAAATTCCCTTTTGTTGTTTCTTATTTTGTTTTGTTTACGTAATATAGGAATATCTCAGGCTATTAGTCCTTTTGCTCTCTTTCAGTTTTTCTGTTGTGTTTATTAGTGCTTGTTTCATGCTTATTGCTGTGGTTTTTGTGAAGTTTTAAATATGATGCAGCCACAAAGGTGGCAGTCTAAAATATAACGACAATGCCATACATTATAGAGGTGACCAGTGGAAGTAGAGATAGAGGAAGGAAAACTCAAAAAAAAAAAATTCAGGATACAATTTAGACATCTTATTTATGTCTTAATAATAGCTCTAAATAGCAACACATCAGTCAGCATTTGGAATGCAAAATTCGGAAGTTCACATATTATTGTTACAGATTTTCCAATAACATGGTGTGTGGGCATCCTGTGTGCACTGAATTGATTTTTATTTTTATATATATATGAATTGTTGCTCATGCTCTGACAATTGTTTTCTTGATGCACAACAGAGGACGCTGTTCATTCAGGATTTGCAGGCAATAGTGAACTGGTCAAGGTACTAGACTCACTAAAAGCCTATAGAAAACTCAGAGTAGTCAAAAAGTGTTAGCATGGACAGGTCTGTAAATGTTTATATGCAAATGCCTGACTTATAGAGGAAGTTAGAAGGGGCGCATGTATTTCATACTGCACATTAATAGCATCATATTTTCAGTTTTTCATAATGCCTCAATTATCAGCTGTTAGAGGAAACCGTTCCATGCAGAACGGTTCTAGTTCAAGCAGAATGTTTCTCAAAATCAACCTATTTCAACTATATCTAAGAATTGTTTCAAAATAAAATAGGGAAAAATACACGTATAACCTCTAACAACTGAAAAGCTTGAAACTCCTGTTACTTGTAGAAAGGGTTTCCCTCTCTTGGGTTCTTGGGTTAATGGACTGCTAGTGGCTACAAACACGTAAGCCTCCAGTGCCTCTGGTTCTTGTAGTGTTGAAACACATCTGATCGTCCTTTCCAAGTGTCTGGTCCCTTTCTGTCTGTTCTTTTTGGATTCTTCAACACCCTCATGATTTTTATGCTCCCTTGTGCTGCACGATTTTCCATTGCAGTGCACTTGAGCGTGGCTGCTGCCACACAGCCTAGGTGCCAGGCAGGGAGCACTGAGCCCAGAGGGGTTCCTGCTGCTCCTGGCAGGAATGGTGGGGCAGTTTTGGGGTAAAAAAAGCTGTGGGAAGATGGAGCAGGCTGTTTGCAATGAGTGATTCAGAGAGTTTTTGCAACCGCATTTGAAAAAAAGATGGGGTGTGTGTATAAACAAATGAATAGAAACTCTGTAACTTCGCCAAACTTGAGGGAAGTTTTCACAGGCTCAGTAAAACGCTGACAATTCTTTGCCATATTACAAAGCTCTGTCTAACAAAACAACACTAAAGCTTCTCAAAGAGTTGCTGTGTATTTTTTTATAACCTGAGCAAAGAAAGTGATTTTTCTCCAGCCTTGTTGCTGGAAGCAGCTCAGCTCAGGAAGTTGCAATTTAAAGAAAAAAAAAAAAAATCACCTTGGATAGGCACCCAAGTGTGGAGAATTTCAGCTGACAGGGTTTTTGGCAAATTTGTGTGCAACTGAAAACTGGATTTGCTAATAAACTGTGTTTGGTGGCATTGGTGTAAGTCATTCTGACAGTAATTAAAACGGCAAAGATAGGTGGGCTTGTTGGGGGAGAGGGGTGTGGAACTGAGAAGCAGGAGGGAGGAATGAAGTGTGGGAACAAAAGAAGAAAGGTGAAACCATGAAGATAAATGCTGAGAGTGCTGAGCAAGTTAAACTGGCGAGATGAAGATCATGGAGAGCATACAATAGTTGGATAAATATAGATGATAGGTGTCATTTTACTGTAAACAGGTGTCTGCTTGAGTGTTTTGGAATGAGCAGTACATAGAATCATAGCTGGATTTCAGAGAAGTCGCATAGTCTTAACCAAATAGCAAAATATCAAGAGTAAAGACATTACAGGATTATTAACATTATTTAACCCATTCTTATGAACAGTTCCAAAGCTATTGAATTCAGTGCAAATAATTCTTACTGGCAAGTGGGGTTTGCATCATGTATTTACTGTAGGGGATGTTTACTGTGAAAACATCATCAAATCTCAACAAGTGAAGTGCAGAATGCTTTCATCTAGACGAATTTCAAAGTAGTGTATTGTCTTATTGAACCATCTGCTTGTTTTTGGTCTTGGAACTTAAAGTACCAATTTAAAGTCTTTTCTAGAAGGCAAAAAGGTTCCACTGAATTATTCTAATTCATTTGACTATATCTTAAATTGATTTATTCAGTTACTTCTGATACATCTGTAACAGGTGCATGTTTAGTCTGTTCTAAAATTCAGATTTTGACTAAACCTTCTTACAAGGCGACCCCCAGAAATCAGTACATAAAAATGAAGACATGCCTGTTAGTCCAGTATTCAAGGATAACAGAAATATAAAAACCACAAATAGAACATAAACTCACAATAAGGTAGACTAAAAAAGACCTTACAAACTGATTTGTTAAGGACGTAAGACTAGCTTTATTTCAAATGCACTAGGAACAGAAAGCATGTTTTTAAACAGCAAAATCTGCAGGTGATATCCAGTTATTCAGAATAGGAGAAATGAAAGCAAAGAAGCACCTCAGTGATACTGAGTGATAAAGTCGCTAGTGAAATTCATTGTAAATACACATGAAGTAGTTCTCAAAAAGTAAAAAAAAAAAAAACTTTTTATGCACAGGAATGGACTTCAAACTGACAATTACTGTTCAAGAACTTTACTGTGATATTATATATTCACAGAGATGTGTGTTCACTGTGAGCTCTGAAAATGGTAGCAGTCAAAAAAAAAAGCAAATTTGGTATTAGAAAATTTTAGAAAGAAATAGAACAGAGTCTAGAACATCATGGTTACAAGCAGTGCCACAGTGGTGCACTGCACCTTGAAAAAGTAAAGAAAAGAGTGAGTAAAGGATGATTAAATCTTTTAAACAAGGAACAAGTAGAACTACAAGTTTTCAGTCTGGGAAGAAGAAAATTGAAGGAGTGTATGACAAGTTCGTCAACTAACGAGTAGCGAATAAACAGATTATGAGTGATTGCTCACTGACTTTTCTACTGCAAGAACATTGGGTATGAGATGAAACTAGTAGGTGGTAGGTTTAAGTTAAGCCAAAGGAAGTATTTTTTCATGTTTTGTACAGTTATGCCAGAGAGCTTCTTGCCACAAGCTGAGTTTACATCGATTCAAAAAGTGGTAAGACTGGTTACTGATATTATCTGATAAGGACTATATAGCTAGTAATGCTGTTTGAGAGCACCACTGAAACTCAGACTCATCGGAGGCTGGGAAAATATGCCTGGAAAAAATCACTGTATCTTTGCCTTGGTTTGATACACTTATGTGTCCATGATGGCCACTGCTTGAGAAGGGATACAGGACAAGTGAAATACATGGTCCGACTAACTATAGCCTCTCTTAGATTAAGCTTAACAAATGTTTCAGTTAAAATTGCTGCCAAGATGCAGGTATGCCTCAATTTGCACTTAGCTTCAGAGAAGTAAGCTGGCTTTCTTTCTTTTGTGTGTTTGTTTTAATTTGAGTTAATCTGAAATTAACATCTCCATTGAGATGAAAGAGATAGTATTTCTAGATCTTTGTTGTTATTGTTACATGAAAATATATTACTTTCATGGCCAATTATAATTTAATTTACTTACTGTATATATTCATATATTTTTTCCTGCATTTAATCACATATCAACTGTTGCCTCATATTTAATTCCTATACTTTCTTTTTAAAACATCTTGAATGAGAGTTACACTGTAGAGTTCAGTGTTTACTGGGTGAAAGCTACATTGGACTACACAATTCTTAAGCATAAGAAAAACAATATGCAGTTATCTTTTTATTAATGACCTGGATGATGGAGGAGATATAGGTGACACTAAGCGAAGAAGGGTGCAATCACACTTGAGAACATAACTGGGTGTCAAAATGTTGTTGCTATATTCAAGAAAATATTTGAATAAATTAGGCTGCAGTTTAATATGGACCAGTACAAGTAGAAATAAACAGAAATGTTTACTTGTAGAAATCCCAAGTGTAGAGTATTGACTAGCTAAAAGTGCTGTATGGAAGTATTTCATGTGGTCAGAAACTGCTCAAGAATTAATGATATCCATGCAAAAAAGCAGGAAGAATGTAAGGATTATTTATGTGTGCCATAGTCTGGAAGCCAAATGGGGTGGTCGGTTGTTCTCTGTGTTACTGACGTCTTATCTGAGGAGAGAGTCCTAGGATTCAGTGTCATGATTAAGGTAGATATGAAGACACAAAAACAGTCTATAGACCCTCTTAGAGATTCTATAGAGAATGGCCAGAAATCTAGAAAACATGACTCACAAGTCAAAGTTAAATGAACTATGACTGTTACCATGCACCCTCTCAGGTTTTTAAATTCATGTCTTTAAATTCATTAAAAGTTGTTAAAAGACAACTGTTTAGGAATTAACACTTAATGATGTTACTTTGTGCCCTGGCATCTATAATGTGTGGAAGGATCTGAGTTCCTCACTTTCTATTAGCTTGCTTCACTTTTTATATTTACAACCTCTTTTCCTCTAGCATGTGACTCTAGCCTGACAAGCTGCTGTCCTTTTTCTTGTCTTCTGTAAGTCATCCAACTTTGCTTATACTTTCAGTATCAATGTCAAACTGTATGGTCTAATTGTATAGTTCCTGATCTTCACTAAAGTTCATGAAACACAAAAAGTTGTTCTTTGAGCTGTGACAGTGGAAACTATGGTCATTTAGTCAGAAATTGGGATTTTTCTCTGACCATCTTTCCACAGAACTCGATAAAGTAAACAATTGCATCCAAACCTATTAAAAATTGTTTAGTTTTTATTTATATGAAATTTCTTTGGAAAATATATTAAAATAAGTAAGTTGCTACATATTTTATATGCTCTAGGCCCCGGTTATTATGATCTCAGAAGTGCAGATTTCTCAAATTGAATTGTTTCCCCTTGAACTCTCGTAAAATCTGTTTTATAGTAGATTGCTTATTTGAGACATGAAATACTGTATTTTGAAATACAGCTTAAAATGTCCTTTGTTGGTTGTTCTTTTTTTTTCTTTTTGCATTACATAGGTCTTCAGTAATATTTAGTGGCAATGACACTCCTAAATTAGTTGTGCATTGTTCAGAGCATATAACTTTGTCAGTTTTAATTTTGTTGCATTTTTGTTTCACCAAAACATGTTTTTCCTGAACTTGCAAGGAGGTGAGCAAGGGTTATCCTAGTTCATTTATCTAATGTAGCAGTCAAAGTACAAACTCCTGAGAAAGAAAAATACACACATCTTTTGACTATCTCATTATATTAACAAATTATTTATGCTTGCAATCTTCTATTGACAGCCACCTCTGAAATCCCTCTCTCTTTTGAGAGAGATTGACCAGAATGAAATGCACTGTTTCTAGTCACTCTGAACCTTTAGTTTACCAAAATACATTAAAAATGGCTTTTTCTCTCACTGCTTTTGCATACTAATAATGTGCTTACCTTTGTCCACTACTGTGCATCAAGCTGAAGTTTTCATTGAGATTTTTGAGTGTTCCACAAAGAATCCTAAGGGTAGGATTTCCAAGAAGTCTGAGGGATCTAGATGTCCATCTCTAATTTAAATTCAAATTCCAAATGAATTAGTAACAGAAGCTTCCTTAGGCTCCTTTGAAACTCTCAGCCTCTGTCTTTTTCTGAAGAGGTGCATGGTGCAATGTTCTGAATTGACCAGATGCTGAAGATTTCCTGTGCATTCCTGCAGTTTGGTTTCTGAGCTTTTTTTCTTTTTCGTTCACATTGAATCTTTTATTTTTACCCAGAAAGTGATAGTGAAGTACTTTGTCAAAAGGTCATAAAGTATGTCAACCTGTTCTTTTCCCTGTAGTATTTAGCTTGCATGGTCAATGGAATCTAAAAGCCATGTAAAAATTTTGCTCAGCAAAAAAAGATACATGTTGGATTATATGGAGGGAGTAATCTAAATAAATGTATTTAATTTTAGCATATCATGGTTCCCTTCCATTTTCTTATATTTTTTCAATGTAATGTCTCACAATTTGTATCAATGACCGTGACATTTTTTAAATATTGTTCATAGCTTTAAAATTGTTTGTCTTTCAGCACGGGAGCTGATATTGCTCGATAGTTTGTCAAAATCCCTCCAGAACACCTGGATGTATTTCTAAACATGCATAGCAATTTAACATTTCCTTTATTGTTCAGGTGTAGCAATGCAACTCACCATTACAATCTTAAGGAATCAGTTTTATGGTTGCCTCCACCTTTCTATCATCTGGACATTCAAGGTATTTGGATTTGACTTTGTAATATTACTAGAAGGTGAGGAACAATTCTCAAGAGCACAAGGTGAGGAAGAGAGGAGAATATTTCAAAACTTCCATAACTTTGCTACTAAGTAAATTATTCTATGACTGACTTCTATGGGACTACAATTAAACCAGTGTAAATGCTTCTGAAAAAATTTACTCTCAAGGCTTGTCTTCAAGGGGAAATTACTGTAAGAAAGCTGAGGTGTAAGTTTTAAAACACATAAGCTGCTGAGCTTTAACTCCCCATGTGAATAATCTTAGAGTGTGAGGAGGTTGCTCTACTTGGAAAGCGTGTAATCAACTGGAAACTCAAACTCCATCTCACTTTGTTATGATGTTGCTGTCCAAGGTATGTTTGCTCCAGCCCCTACAGGAAATTGTGGAAATTGACCTCAGATTCATTCAGTCTCCACTCCAGTCACAACCACAATACCATTCTTACCACTTTTGCCTTCCTACATACCTGCAGCATAGTAGAATCTAAATTTTCCTAAGGTTTGATGTGTTGTAACATATTTAAAGTTATTTTGTGCTTGAACAGCTGTTTATGTTTCCAGTGTATACACATTTATCTGTTTGCAGTAAACTTTTATAATCTACATTTATCAGCATCAGCCACATTGCTCATGAACCCAAGCAATTTAAATTCTTGAATGTGACCACATTATTTCCTATTACTGCTTGTTCTTTATTTCTCTGTGTGGTATTGTCATAGTTTAGCCCTGCTCAGGACCAAGCTACACAGTCTCTCGCTCACTCCTCCCACCTTCCAGTGGGACAGGGAGGAGAATTGGTAAAGAAAAGAAGGCAAAACTCATGGGTTGAGATAAAAAAAAAGAGAAAGTTTAAGAGAATAACAGAAAAAAAAAAAAACAACAGAGATTAAAAATAAACAAATAAAACCCAATAACAGAAAATACTGAAGCATATTATTTATGGTACAATAGTTCACAGCAGATCCTGATGCCTCGCTTCCTCCCAAGCAGCAAGAGGCTCCCTTCAGCATCCTCCTCGCTTATACACTGAGCGTGATGTCACATGGGACAGGACAGCCCTTTGGCCAATTTGGGTAAAGGGTCCCAGCTATTGGCTAATTAGTAACCTATCCCAGCTGTGTCCCCCAGCCACAGGGGCCACCAGCTTCAGGTCCTCTCCCAGCTCAGGTGAAAGTTAACTCTATCCTAGCCAGAACCAGGACACGTGTGTTTGTATTTGCACAAATATAGAACCTAACTGGTCATTAAAATTATTAATAACATAATTTTGCCTACAGATGCTTAATCTTTTACTTGTTACAACTTCCATTGCTTTCTCCACTTCTTTTGTCTTTCACTACTGGCTTTGTGGTGCTTTTAGTAGAAGTTGGCTGCCTATTATAATTTAAAATACTTCACATTCAATTTCTCTTGCATACTTAAGAACATGGCAGATCCATAATTTTTTATGAAATAGGTTGGACTTCATGATTTGTTTCTCCTGCTACTTTGAAATATGACTGAAATTTGGTTTCTGAAACATTCTTAGACTGTGACTAACAATTATATCTGTAACTTTTTTAAAATGTCAGGGGAAATAGCTTCATTTTATGAATGTTTTTGATGTGCTACTCTCTAATTTCTTTAGTAAGCTCCATAGGATAGGAATTGAGACTCTTTCACATTTATAATTGAACCTCTTATTTCTCACACACTGACACTTCAATGTTTGATTGTAACATCTTGATTCTGATCTCAAAAATTTGCTCTGAACTGTTTGTTATCTATAAACTCAGAGTAAGTGGCTTTTGACTATAGTTCCCTTTAAGGCATCAGTAGGTGTGACAGCTTTCCAAGTACATCCATGTCAGACTTCCCCCCCCCCCCGGACAGAAAGGTTCTGGAAGAAATTTAACCTGCTCTTAATATTAATATTCTTTTTGCTTGAAATGTATTTAAATTGATAGATGCCATAAAGAATAAGTGGGACATGAGTGTGAAAATATTTTAGCTAAGAAATGTCAAACTACAAAACAAAGATGAAAATCCAGCATTAAAAATATAAAATTATAAATACAATTTATAGTGTCTAGAAGAAACACTGTCCTCCCTTGAGAGGAAAAGCTATTACCATTGCTTTAAAACAGCTGGCATCGATAACCAGTAGCTTGCACTGCTTACTTGCATTACCTTTTTTAGCATGCTATAAACAGAAATAGCAATTCCATATTTTATAGTTACAAATTAAATTTAAAACCCAGATTTATTTTCCCCTGTGGGCACATATTTAAGGTAAGAGGACTGAACATTCATAATCAGAATGCAGAAAAAAAATCTTTTACTGCCACAAAATTTAACATGTTGCTTTAAATAGAAATATACATTTTTCACAAACCGGACTAGGAAGAAACAGTATTATGACTGTGCTTTGCAAACAACTTTATGTATCAATGACCAAACAGTGAGATGCTAAAAGCTGAGAGTAGGAGAACGGATAGGTTGTGATAAGTAATTCTGGGATTTCAGCAGAAATACTCTTTCTGTAACTAAATTTCATGTTAACCTTTCTGAATTACTATGTGTTTGTAAGTTGTTTTTTTTTTTTAAATTTAAAATTCTTCTGAAACGATGCAAGATTTGGACACATGTCATCAGCTGCAAATGGGTAGTCTGCAAAAGTATGCTAGAGAATTGCTACACATACTTGAGTGTGTTTCTTCCATCTTGCTGAGTTGGAAAGTGGTTGTATTAGTGTATGAGAACAGGCAACCTTCAGTGGAGTTCTCATCCATCCTAGAGACACAAAAGCTCCAGATGCACAACATCTTTAAAGATTACATCACTATTTACATAGGGAATTAAGATCCTCTAGTCTTACATTCAACACTATACGACTCAATTTTATTAACAGAGTAAAGTGCTATTCATTCGGAGTAATGGCAGCAGAATGTCTTTCTGATTTTAAGTGATTTTAGGCAGTTTGATCTGAAAGTGTTGGTTTGGTTCTTCCCTTTCTGTTTTTTCTATGAATCCCACTGGACTTGCAAATTAACTGGTATTCAGGTATTGACTTTTGTTCTTCAAAAGGTTTAAAGTAACTACCAAGCTACTGATGAAGGATGCCACAGAAAACCTGCTTAAAGTTGCTTATGTTAACACTCTGGAAAAACTCAGAATGCATTGAAAACGGAAAAAATAATGTACTCAGAAGTAAAATGTACAGTGAGATAATTTTTTTTTTTTTAATTGCACCATGCATAGGGCTGCTGAGTGAGTGTTCTGGGTTTTTTTGCGTGAGGGGGGGGCCTAAGGTGGTAGCTTCTGTAGGAAACTACTAGAAGTCGCTCCCCTTTGTTTAGTGGACTCGGCCGGGCCTAGGGCGGACCCGTTGCTGGCCAAGGCCGAGCCAATTGGTAGCAGAATGTCCAGTGATAATGCCTCTGCGATAACGTATTTAAGAAGGGGAAAACGGGAAAAAAAAAAAAGGGAGAAGATGTGAAGCAGCTTAGCGGGGGCAGAGAGGGGGAGGCGCGAGCCTTGTGGGCCTTGCGGGCCTCACCCTCTGGCCTCCCGCCAGGCAGCCGACTGGGCCCAACTCAGCCCGGCCCAGCTGCAAGAAGTGGAGAGGAGATGAGAAGTGAATAAGATGTAAAAAGGATCCTGAGAGGCATCTGCCAGCCTGTTGTGAGGAACGGCTGCAGACACCAAGGTCAGTGAAGAAGGAGGGGGAGGAGTAATGCAGCTCCTGGCCAAGATTCCTCTGCAGCCTGTGGTGACGACCATGGTGGAGCAGGTTGTCCACCTGCAGTCCATGGAGGCCCACGGAGGGGCAGAGCTGCACCTACAGCCTGTGGAGGACTACACGCCAGGGCAGGTGGAGGCCTGAAGGAGGCTGTGGCCCGTGGAGGGCCCGCTGGGACAGCTGTTCTAGAGGGACTGCACCCCGTGGAAGAGATGACCCACGCCAGAGCAGTTTCACAAAGGACTGTGGCCCGTGGGAGGGACCCCAAGATGGAGCAGGGGAGGAATGCGAGGAGTTCTTCCCCCAATGCAAAGTAGCGGCGTGAAACAACGTGTGATGAACTGACCACGACCCCCATTCCCTCTTCCCCCCTGTGCTGCTCGGGGGGGAACGTAGTAGAGATAATGTTAAGCCTGGGAAGAGGGAGGGATGGGGGGAGGTTATCTTGTTCCCTGTCTCATTCTCCTGCTAGTTTTAGAAATAAATTAATAGTTTTCCCAAGTCAAGTCTGTTTTGCCTGTGATGGTAATTTTAAGGATTTCTCCCCGTCCTTATCTCAAACGTCAAGCCATTTTTTCCTTATATCATCTCCCCCTATTGTCTCAGAGGGTGGGGGGAGCAAGAGAGAGACTGTGTAGTCTGGTCGTGATCGGGGCTGAACTACGACAGTGAGCTTATGGGGAAAAAGAAACAAGGACCAGGATGCACAAGATGTGTATTTTCTCTTTAAAGCCATCACATACAAATACTTACATCTTTGCTTTATATAACAGTGCTTTAGTGGTAATAGAGAACAGGTAAAAGAGAAATGATGACTGATCCTCAACTTTTCTTTTTTTTAGGTTTCCTGAGGAAAAAGTAAACAGACTAAAGCAGTATGGAATGTAAGCTGTATAGTAAGAAAAAAATTTAATTGTGTCTAGAGAGCGGCAATGATAGATCACAAAATCAATCACCTCCTCCTACAGAAAGTAAAGGTCTTTTGCCAGTCTGGAACTGAAATAACAAAATTTTGTCCTTTGTTTTTTTGTCTCTCTGAAATGTTCTTACTTTATTTGGAAGGGAAGGAGACTGAGAGGGAGAGGGAGAATGCAAGACAATGGAAGTACCTTTTGCCTTTATGCCATGTGAAAGTATTGAGCCTTGAGGAAATGTCCAGTTGTTGTGGCAATATAAGACCAGTCTGCTGTCATACTATATCTTTTGGAATAGCTGAAGTCAGAGGGTTTGCAATCAATTAAAGTACGTGCTATACCAGCTACCCACTGATAAGAGAATGACTTTGAACATTCTAATGCTTTATTGGTCTAATTAATATGAAGTTAATTATGAAAAATATATTGGAGCCTTCCCCCACCTCTGCCTCTTTTTCCTCTGTTACAAGAGTTTCTAGCACCTCGCCAACTACCACAATACTGATAACACCAGTCAGACTTCATATTGTTCTCCTTAAAAGGTCATCATTAGATATCTAGGTGCAACAGATATTTTCCAAATTGGTACTACAATTTCAAATTAAAAAATACTAATTACAAATTTTATCATCAAACCAGCGAACACAATATTTGACTCTGAGAGAGAGCCTTACAATGCTCCAATTCAGTTTCTGACCACATCTATTGTGGCTCCTCTTAGTCAGAGTTTCTAGTGTGACAAACCTTTACCATTTGTTATGTCTCACAAATCTGAAGTCTTAAAGTCCAGATCCTGAATGTATGTGATGGCTCCTAAATATGATTTTACCTTAAAGACCTAGGTGAAAATTGACAGACAGAGCTTAAAGGCTCCGAAGAATTGCTGTAGGCACTCTCAGCCATCAAAGAGCCTTTCTGAGAAGTTGTAACTGATTTGAAGTGAAGCAGCACTAAATGAATAGTGTGGACGGCTTACTTGGGTGCAAAGTAGCACTGAGCTATGGAGGAGAAGTGACTCTGTATGGTGGGGAACATGTTCTGCTTGAATTAACCATGCTATTTGATGCAGTGGTACTGCAGGTATTTTTCCTGTCTTTTTGGGTTTAGAGCACAACCACAGAAAGTGTTTTTGTGGGGAGACCTTAAGCTTGTAGATACAGAGATTGTTTTTGTACAAGGAAGTTGTCATAATAACTGTCTGAACTAGGGGAAAGAGGAGAAGGAGTTGCTTTGTTTTCCAATGAAGTTTAAGAGATTTTGACATATGTTTGTGTATAATACTTTGACTTTGGTTAAACTACTGACATGCCTACTGATTCAGACTGTACATCAAAGTCTCAGAGACTGGGACTGCAGAGAAGCTTTTCTAAGAAGTTCTGTCTTTCCTAACTAGGAAGTGCAAAAGACAGTCAGATAGGGCCCCTACTAAATCTCAGAAATCCTAGAGATAAGCATAAGAAGTATTTGGTATTAGCTATCTGCTCTCAGATTTTTCAGAGTGGTGAGTACTCTTTTAGTGTATTTTAACATATTACTTTGGCAGTAAGGGAACAGGTTTGGTAAGGAGCAACGGATCTGATTTCTACATTTTCTATGATATCCAGAAAATAAACAGTCTTTTACTTACTCTGTGTTTTCAGACTATCTTTGGGTCTCTATTTTAGCCTGAGGAGCAGTGCCAAAGAGGCATGAGTTTGACACACTGGGCTATTTTCTCTGTTGTACTCTGGTTATCAGGCATTTTCAAATGTGTCCTCAATTGCTTTCCTTCCTGTGTCTTTTCAGCTGCCTGCTGGATTGACCATGCACGTAACTTGATAATGGACATGTGTTGAAGGCATTAATTGAGTTTTTATTCAGGAAGAGTATTATATATTTGTTTCTTTTCTAATGTGTTTGACTGTTCTGTATTTTGATATTATATTTAGCTTCTTTGTTAACAAGGATTTGCTTACCAGTGTAAGAGAGAGAGAGTTTTGCCCTTTTACTGCTTTCTGTATTAATCAGTTTTAAGAATTGCTAAACTGTTACTTTCTGTGGTCTCCAACTTCAAGCTCTGCATGATTATACTTTGAGGAAAGATAGACTATTAGGGGTGGTTTTTTGTATGATTTTGGATTCTTTGATGCCCAAAGTCTCTCACAGTACCTAAATTCAGTGTGGACTGGCTATGTTTCTTAGTTTTGCAAATCCTATTATTTCATCATTCGTACTCACTCAGGCCTTTTGTCTCCAATCCTTGTCTTGATCTTGTCTCTCATCAGGGCCTATGCCAGCACCCAAAATTTCAAAATTAGATTTTCAGCATTAAATCAATTGTCTAGATGACTTATGTTTTCAGCTGCTTTATATTCCCTCATATCCTCTGCTTTATAGTCACTCTTTTTAAAAAAAAATTGCTCTGAGGCTATTTTTTATTTTTCTCTACAGTATTTTTCATGTTCCTGAGTTAACTAAAAATTATTAAAAATATCGAGTCCTTAAGAAGTAGTTGTAGTCAGAAAACATAAATATGTCCTTTGGTTGCATGCAGTAATGAAGTACTTAAACTTCTGTTCAGCCATCCTTTGCAAGAACAGATCATTTCAACTCTGATGGGCCTTTCAGCTCCTTTATTTTATTGTGGGTGTATTCTCAGCTCACTTTATGCCTATGCTTTTCAGTATATTCCTACGCCAAGAGCTAGGCTCCTTCTCCTAGTTTCCAAATTTTACATTAGAAGGTCTCCAATCTGCTGATTGTTGGACAGTAGGACTTATTACAAAGGGAAGGATCAGTTTATTTCATGTCTTGTGTAATGGGGATATACAGCAATTATACAAGACCTAGTACAGCAATTCTTATCAGTCAGCATCATATAACTACTTCCCAGAGACAAATGCCAGAGCCTCGGAAAAGTTCTCTAAAAAGGTATAAACAGAGGATCCAGCAGACTTGGCTGAAGTGCTTAACTATGGGAGAGCATTCAAGGTAGGGACAAAGGAGCCTCCTTGCCTGCAAGACTTCTGCTTCATGGCTTCTCTCCCTGGCCAGCTCCTTACATGGCACTCCTGGCTGTCTTAGGTAGCTCCCCATGCAGCTGCCAACGTCTGATGAGCTCTGCCTGGAGTGCTCTCACCCTGCATTGGGGCAATGGTGAAAACATAAGATATAATATTGACAAGTTCTGCCCAGAAAAACTCTCCTGTGAGACAGTCTTCCCTTTTTGGAGTTCTTGAATTTGTAATGTTTTAGAATCCCCACCAGTTCAGATTATCAGGGGTTTATATTTTTGATTTTAAATGCCAAAAAGCTGTGCTCCTTACAAGAGAGCATAACATGTTCTAGGGTCACCTGTTTGACATGGATGTCCTGTAGGAATTTTGTACAACAGAGAACTAACCTGTCCCTGTCCCTATCGAATGCTTCTGTTGCCATCTCTGGCCTTCTGAGGAATCTTTTCCTTTGAAAGGCAGGTCTCCTCAAATCCTCTACCGCAAATTCTAATTTTAATTCCTAAACATCAGTGAGTATTATGGTGTTCTTTCTGACAATGAGCGTGGACAAATGAATAATATTAAATTAATTATACCAGAGATAGAAAGCTTGAAGTTTTACTTTAGTGAGCTCTGTAGAAATAAACACAAGATAGTTAGCCTTATGTAAACACATTGTTACTTCTTGCACCTTTATAATTACATAGCGTTTATTTGGCTGAAGACTTGGCATGGCGTCTTTGTTACTTCAATTTATATTAGTCCTGATGCATAATTAACAATTAGATGTGTAAGTTTAATTCAACAAAACAATAATGTGATTCCATTTGAAATATGTCAATGTGATATGTAGAGTGATTAGGCATATAAAATTGGCCTTGTCATCTGTATTAATCTGACCACTAAGATTTACATCGTAATAGGAACAGATGTTTTTTAAATGTCTGTTTAGAGGTATGCTGAGAATGTGCCTGGCTTTATGGACTAAACACATTAAGGGTCTTTATGAAACTGTAATTCAGTAGCTTTTATGTGGATGGCTTGAGTATGATATTTTTCAAAGATACCATAAAAAAATAAACGTGTAGGCTACAGCTACACAAGGTTTATTTAGCTCAGAAATATATTCGTGTGTTTATAGTGTACATATTACCGTATATATAAGGTGCTGCTATATATTTGCAGTCATGTTATCATCAGGCAATTTTCTGTCTTGAATTATCAGAAAAGAGAATTAGAAAAATACAATGCTAGCCTTAGGGAAGCAAACTTTCTTTGAAAAATCCTATCTGCTAATATCACTTGCCAATGATTTAATGTGTTTATAGTTTATTTTAACCTTTCTTAGCTTTCCATTTATCCATTATCGTCTACGTACCTGGTAAAAGGGAAGCCTGCAGTCCATTGCCATTACTTTGCAACTCCTATCGTTACTCACAATATAACTATTTTCTTTTTTATTCCTGTAAGGTAGTAACTGTTGGCTGTTACAAAACTGCAATCTCATTAGAAAAGGTTCATCCAAATAAGTTCACTGCTGATATTAGGACTTTAAAATGTTTAAGTCTTGGTCTGTCTTTGGGATAACATATGTTTTTATATTGATGCTTAAAGAGAAACCTTTAGACTCTTTCATTTCCAGGAGAGTTGTTACGACAGCAAGACAACATTTTCAGACAGTCTGTGGGATCATGTTTTTTTAGGTAGTGCCTCATTTAAGAATTCTTAGTACATTTCCCTATTAAAAATATGTCCATAGTTTGAGTGAAATGAAAGTGAACAAAATTCTTAAGTGTATGCAAGAATGCTAAAATTCATTCTTTATCAGCAATATGAATTGCTGTTTCTTTGATGCTCGGATCTGTGGTCCTTTTCGTACTTTCTTAGTCCTCTGCTCCTTCTATAATCAGACATCAGTAGAGCACAATTTGAAGCTCTTGTTACAAAACTCCAATGTCATATTTTACTCACTCTCAACCTTACTCGCTTTCTCCAGTTTGCATCAGACGTTTCCCACAATTACAGGTGGGAGGTATTCTTCATGTCAAATCTGTGTGTATTGCTGGAAGCTGACTAACCTCTGCTAACAGATTTTGATAAAGCCCAGTAATGACATAATGGAAATGTTATTTATTTATTACACTGTATCTGGCAACAGTGTATAGAGTAAATGTGTAGCAGACTAGTTTCATGCCCTATCTGAAGACAGAGGGTTATCATGTGCTGGGATAACTGTCCTTTCAACCATAGTCTTTAGTTTCATGGAAGAGTTAATTTGGGATTCTTCTGAATTAGATCTCACTGAAACTTTTAGGACACAGCTCTAAACATATTCAGTTGCACTTATTTCTAATTGATCTCACTCTAACATAAACCTAAAGTAATTGCACCACTTGTAGTAAAATTAAGGTCTACTCACAATTGTTTCTATGTAGGAAACTTTTTCAAAATTTTCAATATTTTTCACACTTGGAAATATGTTCTCGTTGTCTTGTGAACTCAGTCTGTCCTATGTGGACAGAAGTAGCTGAATTTTGTTTCATTTCACCTTATAATAAAGAGGATACTTGTCTGTTCAACCATTGGATGTATGCCAAGTATTTTTAAATGTACTTTATTTCAGAAATGATTCTATAAAGCAGAACTAAGGTATTATGAAGAGGACGTTTGATGGTTGCATCACTTCTAACATTCAATGCTTAGAATTAATAGAATTAGTAATTTCTTTATTGGATTTGAATAAATTGTTATTGGATTGTATTAAGCAATGTATTCCATATGCACTGGATTATTCATTTACCTCTTTTTCAAAAATGCATAAGCCATACTGAGAGCAGATTTGCATTTATTATGCTATGTAACTAGCCCTACATTTACAAAAGGGGGGAAAAAAAAGCCTAATTTCAGATATTCAAAAACTTGTAGAACTGTTGTTGTTATTTAGAATTATTTATTACATAACCCTAGTCTGTATATGGTTACTTTACACTGGCATAACTGTCATCATGGTATGATTTTTCTTTTAAAAAAATTCCTGAAACAGTTGTAGGATCTTTGGTTCTGAATACAGTTAGGCTGCTACAGCTTTTTTATATTGTCAGCATTAGAGATATTCTTAATTATGGAGATACAATTGAGCTGTTACAGATTTGTATGCCAGTAAGCCTTAAAATGCTGGAATTGTACTCTTCTCAGTGGCTCATCTCTATGTTGGGATGACTTAATATCTAATAGCAATAAACAGGAGAAGTAGTATACTTTTTAAAATCCAAATGCATTTTTAAAAATCAAGGCAAAAATTACTTTGTTATAGTTGTTCTGAACACCGCCCCCCCCACCTTGTAGTTTTCAGTAGCAAACAGGAGTATTTCTGCACAAATACCTCGAAACAACAAAATCCTGAGTTCATATTTTGTTTCGGGGGGGGGGGGGCGGGGCGCAGATGGGAAGAAACTGCTGTATTCCACAAAATACTTTAATCTTATGCTGAAGCATTGAGGAATCTCTTGCTTTTCAGTTCAGCATGTAACTCAAGTCCAAGCTAACATAAGAGATGTGAGTGGCTGCCATGAAACGGCACAAAGTTGGAATTGGAAAGGAAATTGGAAGCCCTAGGGTTTTTAGTCTTGGTTCAACTATAAACCTATTGTACGACCTTGAGGAGAACACATTAACCCTGACTTTTCAAAGCATTTACACTCCTGAACTGGATCTGCAGGTTGATCAGTTGTAATTCCTGTAAGGTGAGAATGGTGCCTTAACAGGGTGCAGACAGTTCATTAGCACAAAATGCCATTAAATTCTCCAATGAAAAGCATTACAGCCAGAGGAAAGTATTATTAGGAATTCATAATATTATAAATTAGTAATAATAATATAGTTAGGTTTACCCTATGATGTTGTACTTTACCCTGAAGCAAGATAAATCATAACCTGCTTAGAAGGTTTTTTTTACAATAGTGTGCAGCAGTTAAGGATCTTTAGAGCATTTCTGCAATATTAAAATGATTTTTCAGCCAGTGTATTAGCTTCTTCAGTCTAGTCCAAGATTTTTAAAAAAGTAAACCAAACAAAATCTCAAGGTATTATTTACTTAATTCGTTCTCTCTGCAGCATGAATTTCTTCCCAAACTTCATTTCTGCTTAGTAAGTATCATATCTGTTGATGTTCCTTATGTCACTAGGCAACACCAACACTACCAAATAATACGGGGGGGAAAAAAAAACCAAACATATAATAAGGCACTGCAATTCTGATCATGTGTCATGTGGTTAATTTCTCAGGAATACTCTGAAATTCAACGATTGTGCAGTGCAGCAATGTAAATTATTGTTTTCGTTACAAAAAGCAGTTCATATCTTCTAAAAATGTGCATTTAATTGTAAAAGGCAGAAAAGCAACACAAAAACTATTCAAATAACATTCCAATTATACTTGATAAATAATCTTTAAAACTTTTACACTTATGTAGCAATTATAACCTAACCATGGGATCTAACATCGTAGAGCTTCATCAAAATCAGTCAAACATCTTCAGCTGAAGCTGGAATGTTGTTCTGTTGGAGTTGCTCCCAAAGGCAATTTTGACCTATTTAGGTACTAATTTTACAGCACATTTGGATTTGATTATTTCTTATAGTACTTCCTGGGCAAGGTTTTCTTCTAGCAATGACTAAGAAATTTTCACTATATAAAACAACTAATTAATTGCAAAGTGGTTAAACAAATGTAATTGTTTTCAAAAATGCTACTAATACTTTGGTCCATAAAAAATGCAGACTCTCTTCCGTTACTTGCTTTCTAAATGTGTTTTATAGAGAACTGCTGATTTCAGATGGTAAATTAAACAAACTCTTACTCACATATGAACCTGAGAATGTTTTGGAAGACCAATCTTTCCATACTTCTAAGTATGAATTTCTCATTCAGCTTGCAGACTTCTTTGAATGACAGTATTTGAACCTGATTCTTAGGTGCATGAAATAAGATAACTATCAGTTAATTAGGGATAAAACAATATTAGTGTGTTGGGTTTTTAAAATAAAATTTAAAAGTAAATTTGAGCATTTTTTCATCAGTCGCCAAACCTAGGAAGAACATACCTCTGTCTATATTACTACAGTCTCCAGTCTCAAAAATGCTTGTGACTCTTTTTGTTTTTTTACACCGGTTTTAGCTTATTTCAGAGAAATTCCTTCTTTCTTCTCTCTCCTTTTTTTTTTTTTTTTTAAGCCATTAGCCTAGTTAGTCTCAAGATTATTTCTTCCTGAGAACTTGAAAAATAATTTTCTTTCTGGTTAAATAAAGTTGCCTAAAATATCTGTCAAGAATCAGTTTTTAAAACTGTTTCAAGATGGGATAGTTCTGGAATTGAAATTAGATAATGAAGTATATGTCTCCACCTCCGTATTTGCAAGACATTTCTTGCTTGGCAGACATTCAGGCTGGTCTTGCCTTAGTTTCAAGGTGCTTGTAATCTTATGTATACAGGTGTATACACATTGTAACGTATAATGTGCTGTGTGTATCAGCACAAAAAAAAGTAAACTGAAAAAATTTGTAAGATGCTTATAAAAACAAGTCCTCAATCTTCCTGAAAGAATTTTAATTTAAAAATTAAGATTAATAGAATGTAAATTAACATGAGGTTTTGGAACAGGTTAAAAGAAAGATTAACTGCTCCCTGCTCCTTTGCCCCACCCTCCCCATATCTCAGCCTACTGGCATCACAGGAATGGAAAGCAGCCATACCGCCATATATTCCTACTTCAGAGAAGAGAGGAAGTCTTTCCAAACCATCTTATGCGTAGCTCTGTCCTTATCCAGGATGGACTGTTTAGGAACCTTGTGAATTACCAAAAATTTAGCTTGAAATTATTAAAGCAGACTCGCTGCCTATAACTATGCTTAACATTGGAATGCTGGTATTTCAGGAGCCATCTGGGGTGTGATGCCTCAGATAGCATGGTCAGTGTTGTACATTCTATGAGAGCTTTTCAAAATCAACATTAGCTGCTATTACAGCTGAATGCATTTTGATTCTTCAGCACCACTAAACAGCATGTGTACCATTTCCTGAACTTGCCATTCAAAAGCAGAGTCATTCTGAAAAACATAACTAAAATGGTTTTAGTATAAACATATCTGTTCTTCCATCCTGTAGTTGCCATATAAATGCTTGCATTCCCTGCTCTTAAGAACTTTAAATAGAACTTCCATGTGAAGTTCTTAGTAAAAAACTTGTGACCTTTAAAATGAAACTTCCATTCAGGTTTGTAAAGGAGAACAATATTTTCTCCAGTCCCTGATTACAAAGCCAAGTTGTACTTGGATTTTTCCAATATTTAATATGTATGCTCACACATTTTACCTGGTTAAAGCTGTGCTCTTTTTGAAGAAGCAGCTGCCCTTTCGGTCTTGCTTGGACACAACAGATTTACTCACTAAAGGTTGTAGTTTGTTTTTAAAATGGTAGTTTTAGGGTTAATATTTGCTATGTATCTGTGAGTTTAGAGCTCATTCAGGCTAAGAAGAGTTATTCCCTAGATATCCAAGAAGCTGGAGTAGGTTTTAATCAGAACTAGAAAATAGATTTAACAAACCTGCCACATTGCCCAGACTGTTATTACCAAAAATGTTAAATGTTTAAGTCTATAAAGTAAGCCTCAAAGTAAACAATTTTAAAATAGAAATCCTGAGTGCTCCTCAGAGCCATAACAAATGGGAAATGGCTATGTTTTCTAAGGTTGTTTCTAAGATGCAAAGTACTACGACCAATATATTCAGAAAGAGACTAATTGACAGCTGAAGAAGGAGCTAAAGTTGTAATATTTCTGAGACTACTTTAAATTATGAGACATAATTCAAATATATTCCAAAACCAGTTATTGTTTTTAAAATAATTGCTGCATCAGTGTATGAAATAGCTTGTTTCCACACTCTGCATTGAAAACAAAACACGTTAAGGATAAGAATCCTCTCAATGAGGATTTGTCGTGTAAGATTTTCAGACATAGAAACAGGCAATCCAAGCATAGTGGTTCCAGTGCAAGTGTTGCATTGATCTGAATTTTTTTTTTATCACTGCTGTTGTGAGGGCAGCTCTGTTAGCAATCTGTTTCAAAGAATATATACAGGAGTTACCTAAGAGATTTCAAATGTTATCAACACAGTTACAGTGACATTTTCTTTCACTTACATGTGCATATGCACATACCTGCAACCCTAAAGCTTTTTTTTCAAAATTTTAAGAGATTTAACATTCACCACTTCCTTAAAATGATTGTGTGCTGTGTGGATTAAGAAAAATAAGGTATCCAGCTCCAGCCAGACTTGCTTCCCTGCAAAGGTTTTTAGATGCCCAGAAAGCATGTAGGTATCTCTTATACAGAGCTTTGTTTGAACTGGGGAATACTACCTGAAGATTTGATTTTGCCAGGATTTTCCCAACACTTAAGTGAATACACTGGATAGTTGCAAAGAATCTACTCTGTCTCAATTATTTTTTCCACACTGATCCAACTCAAACACTTCATTCTTGCTTTGCCACACTGTTAGTTTTCCACTCTAAGGGGCTTAGATTCCAAAATTTTAGCTATATCTCTGCTTTGTTTTCCATGTCTAAATAAACAAACTTTTTTGTGTGATCCATAACTCACTGGAAACCAAATAGATGCACCACTATTCAGTGCTATTATTTAGATTAGGATATACTATTCTAGCATGGAATTTAGGGAAAGGCATTGACATTCAAAAATACTTTGGAATTATTATTAATATCATATTAGGTATGGCATATATGGCAAGAGAAATACATAGTAAATGTGTAAGAGAACAAGGGAAGCCAAAGCAAGCAAATACTGGTCAGAAATGTAAAATCAAGTAAACAATTCTTATGTTGTGCTTAGAGGAAACAAAAGCTGTTGAAGGGTTAGTATCCATCACTGGTCACCTACGGTCAAGGAAAAAAATAAAAGGGTTTGCTATATGGTTTCTGTTGTGATCACAGATTAGATTTGTGAGTTGAATTATGAGTTAGATTTCCAGCTGGTAATGGGTTTAAAAATGCTGATTTGTCTTATTTTATTTTGTAGATGCTTCAGAAACTTGCTGTGTTTACACCACGGGTTCTGCCAACCAGCTCAAGAGGGGACTTACCTATTCTTTCATTAGTCAAGCATAGCATTGTCTTGAACTAATTATTCCTCTCCACATGGCCTTCCTACTAATGTCAGCTTATCTTGTGCTGACTCATGCTCAGGGTGCTCCCGTTGAGAATGGGGCACTGTTGGAAACACTGAAGTCACAAGTAGGATTATTCAGCAATAAAAGTGAACACTATTCAGCACAGGTGAGACCTCCTGGCACAAGCAGACAAATACCTCAGACAATCATCATAGGAGTTCGTAAAGGAGGGACAAGGGCTTTGCTGGAAATGTTGGATATTCATCCTAATATTGTGGTAGCAGCTACAGAAGTCCACTTCTTTGACTGGGATGAAAATTATGTGAAAGGAATAGACTGGTATAGAAATCTGATGCCATTTTCTTATGGAAATCAAATTACAATTGAGAAAACACCAGGCTATTTTACATCACCACAGGCTCCAGAAAGAATTCATGACATGAATAGCTCTATTAAACTGTTGCTCATTCTAAGAGATCCCACTGAGAGAGTTATATCTGACTATACTCAAGTATATTACAACAGAGTAGAAAGCCACAAGCCTGTTCAACTTTTTGAAGATATTGTTATTAAGAATGGAGCACTTAACACCAAATACAAAGCTATTCAGAGAAGTCTATATGATGTTCATATGGAAAAGTGGCTTAAGCATTTCAGTCTGGATCAGATTCACATAGTGGATGGCAATACTTTAATCAAGGACCCTCTTCCTGAATTACAAAAAGTTGAAAGATTTCTAAATCTTCCTTCCCGAATTATGTCTTCTAATTTTTATTTTAACCAAACCAAGGGATTCTATTGCATTAGAAGCGATGGAAGGGAGAGATGTTTACATGAATCCAAAGGACGCCCCCATCCTCTTGTTAACAACACTGTTTTAGAGCAACTGTATTCTTACTTCAGAGAGCACAATGCAAAATTTTACAGAATGGTTAATCATTCCTTTGACTGGCATTAATGTATTTGGCATCAATATTTCTTAAAAAGGGCCTGAAACAAACTCTTTCAAACATATCTTTCTAAACTGTAGAGATTCGTATTATGAGAACTTAACATACTGGTTATATGCTTCATTGGAATAAAACATTGTTAACTCATTGAAATGGTACCCTTCATGTAGGGAAAAATAAGTTTCATGTATTTATATGATTACTGAGAAGTCATATCTTCTTTCTCTCGTCATGCAAATAAATTAACTTCAGTGGACTTATTTCAAATATATATCGGTTACAAGATTTGTGCTGTTTTGGAAAAATACTTCTAACAGTGTAAAAAAATGTAAATATTTGAACTAATATTATTCTAACTGTTCCGTATTTTTTGTTGTTAGTATTTTTTATATCACGCACAATTATAGTGGTGTTGATTTCTAGGTTTTTTTCATACAGTAAGTTAAATTGTATGCTAAAACAGGGGCATATGTAGTGGCTCCAATAAATAATTAATCCTCTGTGAATATGCTGAAGTTCTTAATTAATAATAAAAGGAATCTAGTTCAAATAGGTGAATTAGTAAAAAATCTGCAAACAAAGTAAGAATATGAACTGTTTGAAGAAGCTTTAAGTGAGAGCTCTGAATGTAAAGAAATTAAAATATCCCAGGCAACCTCAATTTACACTCTTATTCTATACACTAAAAAAAAAAAAAGGCAAAAAAGTATTAATATCAGTAACTGTACAAATATTTGGTTATATAAATTACATCACTTTGCTCTAGAATTGAAAAGCTCTTCATTAGTACTGCCATATTAATCATGTTTGTATTCTGTGACTAGTTATTTTGTTGCTCTCCTGGCTTTAGTTTGCATATCTCCATTCGCACACTGACTCTTGTTAAAAAAAAGAAAAAAAAAGAAAAAGAAATTATTTGCTTGCCCTCCAAAGCATGGAGTATTTTTATTTTGTCATTTCTAATGCAGATCATGGGATGTATTCAAAGTTAAAATAACATCTTGTTATACTGTATATCTCAGATACAGTTTTCAATATACTTAGTATGGCATACTCAGATTATATATATATAAACCACACGCATCCATACCTCTGCATTAGGAATTTTTTTTATTTTTAACGGGGTCTTTTGTTTGACAGTATTGTGCTGATCTGTTCTCCTTTTTCATGTAAACATTTGCTTACATATCAATACCAAAGAAGAAAATCAACTTGAAATGTTAAATGTGGTGCTAGAAGGAACTACAGATGCAGATGTGCTTGTTTGAAATTGTACCTTGCAATCCAGAAACTCTGGTGCACCCCCCTAGCAGAAGCATTCATTAAGTGCATTCCTCTTCAAGCTTCTCAGGACACTGGTGAGCTGTAGTTGTGTGGACCCACTTTGAGCACCACAGCATCAAACTCCACCTAACCCTGGTGAGGATCCTGAATCTGTCCTGTCTAAGCCACTGTGCAGCCTATAGATGTATACGTTTCTAAAGTGGGATTCAGTCTTCCACTTCACAGGCTGAAAGGTATGTATCGCAGCTCTTCATTTTTAGGCTTCTTATACTTTATGAGGGGGCTACTACACAGATGTTAGACAGGTAGCAGTATTCCACTGAAACTGGACGGAATCAGATCCAGACAGATTATGTGGAAATAGCCTTCATAAAATATTCCCTCAATAAATGTAAAATGTTAAAAATAATATAATAAATCTTATTCTTTATCTTGTCTGCTACTTGTATGCATATAAATGAAAGAAAATTATATTTATTTGTCATTAGCATATAATTAACCTCTGAAATTATCTTTCTGAAGTATGATTATTTACTACATCTCTAATTTCTACAGATGGCCCAAATTGTTATTTACTTCTTCCACCTTTTCTGAGATTATGGCTTCTTAATAATTAATATTGATCAGATCTGGGGACTACTCTGAAGTACAAAGTTGATCTGAATCAGATATGGAAATATGAATGCATTTCATTCAAATTAACCAAAGAACAGGATGTTTGTTTTGGTCTTTACAAGGACATTGGATAGGCAAACTATAATGATTATGGTTAAAACTATAATGATTACGGTTGTGTAGTCCAACAATATCTTCTTTGTCATTTGTCAAATAAAAAGTTAACCCAGAAAAATTCCGAGCAGTAGAGTGATTTTATATTGGACCAGCACTTTGTATTTTGTGGGCACAACATTTTTATCTGATAACAGAAGCCCCAAATCCATATGTCTTACAGTGTTTAACATAGCCTATTCTTTCTAACCAACGCAACCTCAGTGATGAACAAAACTCATTCCAGTCCACTAATTTCAGAAATACAATATTGAAAGTGGCAACATACCAGCAGTTTATATCATAGATTGTACTTTCTCCTTCAGCATTGCTTTCTGTTTCTTGTACATTCTAAAACTTTCCATATTCTTCTTGTTTTGCTTCTTTTCAATGACAATTCCATTTAATAGTTGTTTTTTGTTTTTTTTTTTTGGCAAGAAGCTAATCTGAAAACAATGTACACTTAAACAAAGGTTTCAGGTAGTTGCCAGTAACTGAAGAGTTTACGTGTTTGTATGTCACATTCAATTTCATAGGTTTCAAGAAAAAAAAAAAAATTCTAATGACTTTCTATATTTATGCTTGCAGGCACCAAGTCTTTCTCTTTGTTTTCTGAAGTTTACAGCTAATCTTTAAATGAATTGAATGCAGGAACACCAGTTGGCAGAAGCTGTACGCATCTTTGAAAATGAAGGTCCCTTTCTGGAATTTACATTTCAAGGAAAGCTGATCTCTATGGATTAGTGATGCACATATCTGCTTGATTTGTTAGCACTCTTCATTCCTGCTGAGCATTTTTTGGAAGGACAGAGTTGATGGAATTAATTCAATGGTCATTTTAGAGTTTATGAATACAAGAAGAAATATATTATGCTTAGTATAATTTGGGTGAGAGGTTGGTTGTTTTGGTTTGGTTTTACATAAATCAAGATTCTCATTTGAAGTTTTGTTTTGGTAAATGGTCTACAAAGATGCAACTTAACCTCTGCATAACATAATTCAATAAATATAGTAGACTATAATTTAACATTACAAACTGTTTCAATCCATTTCTCATTTTGTGGTCTGAAAAATATTATCTCATGCAGTCCTGACCTTCTCGATTCTTATTTCCTTCAAAAGATAACACTCCTGCTGTCTTAATCAGGAAGAGGATCAGATCAATTAAACAGAAGATTCACTGAGCCACACCTTAGTAATATTGAAAGAAAAAGTACTCAGTCTAGTCAAATTTTGGAAAGAACTGGAGGCTCACAACTGGTTTAAAGATGTTATTAACAAAACAGTTCTCAGTTTAAGAAATTACAAATATCTTTCATGAATTTTGACAATTGATAGCAAACCATGAACTATTCTTCTCCAAACTGGTCATCAAAGGACTTTAATCTTCTTGTCTGATACTCAGGAGGTGTTTGCAGAAATATACTTCATGTGGGAAGGCTGCTTAAAGAGCTCATGCAGTTTTTTCAAAGGTCATTGGGAGCATCTGAAAGAGACGGTATAGTCACACATGTAAGACTACTGCAGAATTTTTGACAGTTTGAGCAGCTCTTTGATATTGTTTTGCATTCCACAAACATCGAGCTTCCACTTTAAATACTGTTCCTTTCCTTTTTTAGTTAAAATGCTGTAGTTGTCATTGCTTTGATCTAATATCACTGAGAATTAGCAATATCAAGCAACTGCAGCTGTAACTTGATCAGTTTAGCCTTTGCCACAATAAGCAGCGCACTCACACCTAATACCTAGATGAGTCTAAGAGTATTTTTTTTTATATACAGGCAACATATATTAGCTATAGTATATAAAGAAAAAGCATTGGGAAACTTAAGAGCTAGATTTTTTCCCCAGAAAGCTCCTAATACTTAACTAATGGGAAGAAAACAAAGAGGTTCCTCTACTGCACTCACCTCCATTATTTTACTAGGAAGAGGGTTGGATTTTTGCACTGTATCCTCTGTATCTAGCTGCTCAAATGCCTTGGGCTGACTTCTGGTCTTTTCTTTCACAGCTTAGCCTTGATAGAGTATTTACAGTTCCTCTTAAAGAATACCTGTTAAGCAGAGACATTTTTGGAATATCCATAGGCCATGCTGTGGAGAACTTTACAGAGGGCATACACTTAGTGCACATCATTGTATGCTGGTACACAACATCAACTCCTTCAGTATCCTTTTGACACAAAACCAACAGATAATCATATTAAAATGTATTGAAGAAAGATTAGATTGACTACTGTAGGGAAGCACATTTCCTTACAGAGTTTTCAGTCTTCATGCACATTTCAAGAGTGCATCAAAAAGAAATTTAAAAATTGCGTTGCTTCCAGCAAGTTTGACTGCTTCTTGCCTTTGCCAATTCAGACACTTTCATGAGTTGGACAAAAATTTTAATACTGTCATAACCCCTATAATTTCTTGTTTAATTTATGTGGTCAAAACCAAAAATATGCATTACCACTTTGCTTTATAGGAGCAGAGGTTTTTTTAAAAAAAAAGGAAATGAGAGAGAGGCACACTCCCCAGTACCTTAATTCCTAGTAAGATTTGCACGATAACAATACTCACAATAAGATTACCTTGCAGAGAAAGGAACATTTAAATTATTTAAGTAAATACTATACTCCTGTAGATTATTATTTTCTGAACTTCCGGATTTGATCTTTCATTTCCTTCAAAAGCTTGACTTTTATCATAGAAATGAACAGACACATTGGAATTAAAATCAGTAATAACTTGTCAACCACATTAATAATTACGAGCAGTGAATAGCCAATATTTAGTTACTGGCCAAATAATTTCCACTTCAATTATTTCAAATTTCAATGTGACTTACTAAATTGCTTTATTATTTTATAAAACAAATTTTAAATTTAGAACCAACAGTGGATAAAAAGACTCTATAGTATCATTCTATGATTATAGAGGAATTTTCATGTCTTTAAGGTTAATTAACAGTGACACGAGCTTACCACAATTCCTGAAAAATTATTGGAATGCAGTTCTGTTAGTATCTTGCCAAGTATAGATTAGTATTTGAAGTTGAATCTGCTACTTATGGAAAATTCAACAGGTTAAAAACAGATTGACATAAATCAGACTTTCCTGGTAAAACAGATGTCATATAAAATGTACAGTATCCCATGTATTAGCCCATGTTACAAGTACTATGAAGTCTACTTTCTGATGCAAAATGGTCTTACACTTTTATGTTGTATGTTCTTTTAGTTCCACTACAACAACCTCTCAGTAAGTGTTTAAAGAAAAACATCTTAATGTAAAGTCTTTACCAGTGATGCAGTTTTTCTCTCAAAGGACATTTCTCTGGTTCTGCATTGCTTCCTCTGAGATAAAAAGGTGGTTTGAGTCACACTGCAACAAAAGTAGAGCTATCATACCAGAAGAGAGATTATTAATTAAGACTATTACTTCTATTTATTATAGTTCTCAGTGAAAAACATTTTTATATATGGACTGACAATAGTTTAACAATCTTATATTTTCTTTCTCTTCTTTAGATAATACAACTATGTTATAGTTTTTCTTATTCTGAAGAATGTTTCCCAAAACTCTTACATTATTACTCTAAAGCACTGACTTACAGATCTAAATCAGATGGCAGTAACAAAAGGGAAGCACAAGTAATTAAGAATCCATTGCCTTTGCCACTTGAACTGGCTAAGATTGTCTTAATTTTTAACTCTTTTGATGTGAGCATTTCAATCCATCATAAACTTTCTGTTAGGAATGTATCAGTCAAACTTGCCATAGGAAGAAATAAGGCAAGGGCAACTAGAATGCAATAAAACCTGAGCTGAAGACCCTCTTACGCTAAATATTTTTTGGCATAATATTGCACAGTTACTAATGCAAATTATGACTGACCTGATAACACAATGCAGAGGACTAAGTAACATGCTACTCCAAGGATCTGCCTGGGTATTCTACATGCCTGAATTAATTTAATAATCATTAGGCTACTAGGGACCTACATGAATATACATTTTCAAAACACTGTATTCCATCTTATTAGAGAATGCTGCAATACTGTAGGACAGGTTGAATATATTAGGTCTATCCTTGGGTGAAATGCTGCAGTGTTACTAAGGCAAATTGGATGAGAAATAACAATTTTCTACTCTAAGTGCTGGGCATTTTTAAATTCCTTACAGAAAATTAGCAGCACTAGATGCAGCTGTTTTGTTGCTGATTTGACAAAGACTGTCAGCCTAGGAAAAACGCTGTACAACTGTCATAAGAAGACTGACGATACCTTTTCTATACTCTGCCAAGATACAAATCTACAACTCTGGACAAGTGACACAGATGGAACACTGCAAAACTGCAGGAGGTGCATTGCTGCCTCGAGTGAAGAAAGATTAAAGGCTCATAAACAACATATGCTATAGCTACACACACACACACACACATCATACACAGCTTGCAAAATACACTGAATCTAAAACAAAAACAAGCAGAATCTACAGCTGTGCACTGAAGTGGTCCTGTTGAAGGCATACTGAACCAGGGGCAACAGTTCCAGTATGAGCTATCTCTAACTTATTATTTGATGTATTAATAAACTGAAGAATGTTTAGGCCATGTGCTAGGCATCTTTTGTGAGCTAGCACAGTATACTGCTCTTAATATTTTCACCTTGCAGACAATGGGTGTTGTATTCTCAGATTCAAAGTAACCTTCATCCATTACGTGTTTGCCAGATAACTCACATTTATGTGATTTAATTTCTTTGTCCAAGAGTACATACAACAAAATGAATAAAATAGATTAACAGATTCTCTGGAAAAAGATGGCTAATGGATCATATACTCACAACCTGTTTATGTACAGTAAGCATAGGAGAACAGGGGTCAAGCAAACTGCCTTTCCTACTTTTCAAAAATAAACTTTCTGTGTGTTTTCATTTCCTTTAATTTAGGGGGGGGAAGCCTCCTCTACATCATTTAATAACTTGGAATTCTAAAATTCAAATTCATCTGAGAAGTTAAAAATATTTTGGTTTCAGTGTCTTAAAGAAGAAATTACTATTCAAGAGTCACTACATTATTAGTAGCATTAGAAAACCATTCACTTTTGTTTTAGTTCGTTTATGCCTTGTGTCACACTCTCTCGCCTCTCCCTTGAAAAGATATTTTCATAGCAAATACTCTTTTTGCCAGCTGATTTCAATGTTATATTGGCAGAGTTCATAATATTAATCACTTGCATTAAAAATACAAATATTAGGTATGGTGATAGCTAAGTCTTACATTTCCACATAAGTGGAAAAAAAAAAAATGGCATACGAGAGAAAACTATGGTCACTAAAAATAGGTACCTGCTGAATCATACTGAGTATTGTGTGCTGATTTATCTACAGAGATCAGGGCTGCTTCAGCCATCAAATGACTGCTTGCAACATCTTTTGTGAGTTTGGGAAGAGTGGTTCCCTCTTTTCATCAAACAGACATTCAGGCTTCAATCTGAGAAAAATGTTTTTTCCAGTTCTTAGGGTTCTTGTGTGGAAGTGAGTGGTTAGGTGCCTTTTTTTTCCCCTCAAATTACCCGCAGGACAGATTTTTACCAAATTGCAGTATGTATTCCATTGGTAACAGTAAACTCACTTTGGAAGACACATTTTATTTCTTTTACTAAGTGCTGGGTCCTCTGTTATTTTTGTCCAAAAATCCAATTGTCACAGATGGTAATTATTCTAGACAAATACAGTCACTCAGAAAAGTATGAATAAAATATACTAATCCAGCTTTCTGTAGCTACTAGATACAATGATCCAGAAAATACAGAAGCTTGTTATCTTGTTAGGGTCGTTTGTCTGTGACTCCTTTTTATCAAGTAAGTATTGGGTACAGTTATATATTTATATATGCTTGTATAAGTCCCTATCCTGATCATCTGTGTATTATGATCAAAGGGAACAGGATTATGTTACCTCACTGTAATACTAAATCCCAGGATGTTTATTTCACATAAGCGCAACTTCACTGCCAGTCACCCACTATCTTTGATTTTCTTCTCTATCTATAAATTATTTTCTGTGTTTTTTTCATTTATTAATGAATTCTGGGTTTTCTCTTTCATGGAATAAAGAGTTTTGATCTTAAATTGAGCTTTCCTGATCTGAGAAAAGTAAAAGCTGAAACATATACTATGTCTTTCAGAAATAAATAATTTTTGTCTCTGTGCTGTGTTAGTATGTCAGGGAATTATATTACAAACTAAACAAGCAATTAAGACAATATAGCTAGTCCTAACACACATAGCAAGCATAATGATTGAGGATATTTTTTGGAGGACAGGGAAAAAAAATCACCTTCCATTTTAAAAAGGAAGTATTTATTTGAAATTTAACAGAAGCATTTGGATTTGTGTGCTCCACTAATGTAAAGTGGCACTGACTTCAGTCAGCTACAGTAACTGCAGTAAAACTGCTCTAATTTGTAGCTAAGGATCTAGCCTGAAATGTATATATGTAGAGAATGCTACTTCAGTCTTACGTGGCTGTTAAGCCAAATGAAATAACTGTACTTTCTGAAACATAAATACTCTTATCACTTAACACACAAACATTTGATAGCAATGCTAATATAGAAGCTGTTTCTCTCTTAATTTGATTTTTCTGTAGAAATTCTAGTCAGTGAGTTATTCAGTGACAAGCAATAAACTGCAAGGCGGGGGGAGGGGGGAAATTCCTTTATTTGCATTACTGGCCTCATTCTGTCAACATATCACCCAGATTGCTGGATACACACAGAGATGCATTCTGGCAATGCTACGAAGGGACCTGCATTTCCTACTGTCTATTTCAACTTATTAGTAATAGGATTATGCTTCTGGCACATCTAAAATAAATTAATATTGGATTAAGTCAATTCAAAAAGGTGTCAGGAAAACACATTGCAGATTCATTCATCACAAACTTGAGACCAATATGTTTTAAAAGAGAGTACCATAGTAATTATGTTTACATGTATAATTGTCTGAAGCTGAGCCAAATGACAGAATATATTCTAACACTTTCCAGCATGCCTTCAGTGCTGATTAAACCATCAGTTCATAAAATATATAGTATTTTCAACACTAACAGTAACACAAAGAAATTATTTTAAGTAGTTTTGTTTTACTTTAGAAAGCATTTTATCTGAACTACCAAAAGATTTTTTTTATCACTGCTAATTCAAAGTTGTGTTCACTGACCGTTTGTTTGTTGTTCACTGATGATCATTTGGATGTTTTTGAATATCAAGAAATGACACTGCAGCAGTATTTTTTAAAGTGGTAATAGGCTGGGCAAGAGTAATTGCCAAACTTTACATAATTGACTTAAGTGTAGAACTGGTTGAAATATTTTATAAACTAATTTATGTATAGTATAATACAATGCCAAAAGTAAGACCAATAGAAAAGTCTGAATAAACATTTCAGCATTTACATTATCTTATTGATAGGAAGATCAAAACAAACAAAATGAATGGCAGACTGATTCTGTGGCCTTTGATGAGAAAAAAACTCCTACCTGTAGCAGACATAACACTTGAGCTAAAGCTGCAGATCTGGAAGGTTGATTTGGATGTGCTATATTCTGATATTTTATTCACACTACCTGTGTCTTAAGTA
Source organism: Chlamydotis macqueenii (assembly GCF_036417535.1). Taxonomy (NCBI): domain Eukaryota; kingdom Metazoa; phylum Chordata; class Aves; order Otidiformes; family Otididae; genus Chlamydotis; species Chlamydotis macqueenii. The sequence continues at coordinate 23,589,867 of NC_141562.1, forward strand.
GGACCTCAGGTACAGTTACAGCCTACTCAAGGTAAGTAAACCTGTCAGATTTTCACTGGATGTGAAGATGAATCTGAATTTACTCATTTTGTAGTCATGACAGGCAGGTGAAATACAGATAAAGTAATAAAGATACCTTTAGCAAAAGACTCTCAGCATGTTTAGTAACTTGCCCTTTGTGCATTTTACAAGTGAAGAGCACAAAAATCTTACTTTCCTGAAGTATTTAATATCTTATGATTTAAAATAAGCAAGCATAATAACCTCTCAAAGATTCTCAAAATCACTGAGAAGTAAGCTGAAAAAGTCAAATTAATAAGAGTGGTGACTCTTAAATAAGATTATAATGTTTCCGCAGCCTTTCTTCCTTAGTCTGCTACTTTAAATCATAACTACTAACAGTTAAATCATTACAACTAAAAGTACTGTTACACAAAGCTTTCTGGTTATAGGCGGAAAGCGTATTTTAAAATATACTAAATTTTTAACATATTTGAGCTCTGAAGGGAAAACATTCCACACACCCAGTACTCTAGAGGAAAAGAGACTGTACACTCTCAGCTTATTCCATTTCAGAAAGCCCTCAGGCCCAAAATCTCTCTCTCCTAACCGTCAAGATTGAAATGGAATACAGGGCATCAGAAGCTCAGAAAATGCGCTTGGGATGCAATCCACTTGGGACTTAAATATTAACACGGAAAACCTTAAACCTTAGGCTACCAGGCAGCTGAGACAGATAGCAAAAGATCATGAGGAGTCACGCTCCCTTCTGCTAATCTCTCCTTGCAACAGTAACACACAACTGAACAGTGAACCAGCTGTAGGCAACAGATCGTTTATGCAGGTTGCCCAATGTACTGTATGTATTTCTTTAATCTGCCTGCCATCTCAAAGATGTGCATTGTGATTATCATCAAGGAATTCAAACAGAGCTTGATCTCATTTTCATCGCAATAAAGTTAACAGTGGCTTCAGGTCCTTGAATTGCATCCTCTGGTCCAAAACAGCACGTAGACTGCGCAACCTGCGGGCCTGCAGGAATGGTACCTCATCACAATTCAAAAGGCCTAGGGAAATAACACTTTCTTCAGACCTCCTGCCTGAACCAATCATGATAAATTAAATCTGCAGGGATTCTGTCTTAGCTAATCTTGTCTTTTTATCACGTACTGCAGTCATATAAATGGAAAACAATTGCATGTCTTCTTTAGTTGCAACTGGATATAGATTATGCTAATGACAACTCAGGCCATCTTGCTCGCAAACTCTCAGTAAGTCAGACTGTGCTTTATACATAAGTATAGGAACTGAACCAGACCTTTGTGAGACACAAAGAGAGGCAAAAACAGGCAAGAAAATAACTACGTTAAAAATATGCTGGCACCATCTGCCGTTCCAGGTGGCTTAGAAAAAGAAATGCAAGATTGAAAGAAAAATCACAGGTTTCTTTATACTCTTTAGTTTTATTTTACCTTCCATTTTTAAGCCTTCAGGATATCCTAGTGTCATATATCCGTGCTTTTCTTTCTCTACAAACAGAAAACGCAGGCATTATCTTTAATTAACAAATAATAAGCGAAGATACTTAGACTAGTATATTCCCAAATTTCCAATAGCTGAAACTTTTGGGGAAAAAAAAGAGCAATTACCTTGACACTTAAGCTCCAAACATGGGAGCTGGCAAAGTTGGAGAGAGATTCATCACACACCTCCTCTTTCTAGCTAGTTAGCTGCAAAATTATCTGGATCTGCAGTATCAGAGAGGAGATGATGCAAAAAAGTGGTAAGGTAAACAGTTCTAAATTACAAGGATCAACCTCTACTCATCAGATCCTCATTTAATTTTATGCTAAATGGCATAATTCAAAGTCAAATTCTTCTGCTAATTTATTCTGAATTTGGTTATGGTAGGAACTTGTAACATTTAGATCAAAATCTACAAACACTTTTTAAAAATCTAGGTGGTATATTCTTTTGTTGATAATAATCAGTGATACATATTCTTTACATTCTTTTTTTTCCTTATTATGAGATGTGCTATTCTTTAAAAATATTTATGCAGCATATTTTAAGCAGAAACTCCAAATTTTCAATCTCCCCTATAGCATTCTTTAGGTTACTTAGATTATCCACATTTTGTGTGGATTTTGCTATTACTCAGTCATGAAGCTTTCCTATATGTTTATGCAAGAAAGGAGTTAAATCAGATTAGAGCTATACTCATGCTTCAACACAGTCAGGCATTCTGCCTATGAGAATGAAATATAAATTACACAATTTAAGAGATACCTGATTTGGTAGTCAACATAGTTCTGTTTTCTTGATGAATAACAATAAGAAGTTAGTAAGTCTGTTATGGATGGGAATGACTTTGAGTTTGCATTTATAAACCCATCAACAAATGAAAGATCAATTTGCTTAAAGTACTGGGAAGGAACAATTTCACAATAATCTTTTAGGTTATCCTCAACCAAATGCCTGTACTCTGGCACTTCATAAAAAAAATTACAGTGTGAAATTCCCTTCCAGTCTTTGGAAGCCAGCAGTGTATGCTGGTAGATCCTAATCTCTCCTCCATCCAATTCACATCTATTTCAGTTTATCCATACCTCAATCACTGTGATCAAATAACTGGAGAGAAACTAAATTGTTTCAAAGCTTTTTGTAAAGAGGAAGGAACAGTTTTCTCTTCAAACCTCCAGGCTTACCAGCCAGCTGTTAATTTACTGTGAATTCCTTCAGCAGTAGTTAAATTGGATGCATGTTTAACCAGGGAAAATTTTGCAAAAAACAAAGGCAAGTGCTGTTGGGACAATTTCTTTACATGATGCTATAGAATTTTAAATAAAAATTAAAAAGCCACACTCCCTTTGCAAACAATGCCTCAATTGATGTGAACCACTGTTAGCATCCTTTACATGTGTAATCCTGCACCAATCAATCCACAGTCACAAAGACCATGCTATTGCCTAAGCAACTCCCTGACCTGTGCAGACAGAACACAGCCATACTGTGCCTATAGCTCTGCTATGGGCAAAACATCCCTGGGGCCAAGTAGCCTCTTCTCTCGTGTTCTATCAGTGGTGATTTATCAGTCTGATCGACTGATAAAATTTGACAAAGAAAAATGGAACAGAAAATAAATTATTTTCTAAATTTCTTAAATACACTTTATCCATGTCTTTCAACAATAGGGGGAAAAAAAAATGAAGCATCTGAGAAGGGAGAGAGAAAAAGACGTATTTATTTACTACAAAAGCAGACATCCAACAGAGCTTCTGTACTGAGAGAAATTTCAAATCCCACAGTAGAAGCCAACATTAAAGCATTCCTGTCATACATGGGGCATATAAGACAGTGTCCATATTTCATGTGGAAAAAGTTAACGTTTATTGTGGTAAGACGCAGATTTACTTAGATCGTGGGGGCAGGAGAGGGATCAAAAAATGCTAAATAGATCTTTCTTTTAGAAGATAAAAGAATGAGTTAAACAGTAAAGAAATATTGATGTATCATATAAGGAGAACATTAGATAGATAAAATTAAGTGCGATACTGTTTCTAATTTATTTTATGTAAATACATTATTTGAGTGTGTTGAATCTCATCCATTACACTTATTTTTAGATACATAAGATGATTTTTTTTTCTTCTCAAGATTAATCCATGTTGTTTGAATATTCACTGTAGTGTAAATAGAAAACCGATGGGTTTAGAAGTATTCTACATTGTAAGAATTGTCTCTCAGTTAAAATTATTTTATATAATGTGCTTCTGATGATAGAAAATGACAATATGAACATTAACAACTGAACTTGTTGAATCAGATGCTGAGACAGTAAGAACATTTTTCAGACAAACTAAAGCCATGGTGGCTCTTCTTGGATTTTAAAGATACATCCTAGCTGTACAAGTTTCACCCAGTTAATTAGAATGACTAGCAGTCTGAGCTGACAGCTACAATTACTTTTTTTTCCTGCTGTAGCAATAGTTTCTTATTTTTTCTACAAGTAGTTGCTTGTGTTTCTTGTGGGAAAGCAAACCAGATAAAACAGCACTTCAGAACTAGCTTTACTTGAAGAAGTCTTACCTAACTGTTTCCTTTTGACTAAAGCTAAGTTTTAACCACAAATATCTAATTTGTTCAAGTATTTTTGTGTCTGTAGGTGTATTATCTTTACTCATCAATGTCAAATAGGCATGGAGGATTTTCTGGATCACTGAAAAGAGTCTAGCACTAAATATGGAGGGTTTTTTTTAGTGCATGCAAGAGTGCAGTATATATTTCTAAATAAGTATTTTAAAATTTGTTATTTCTACATAAGTATAAGGAGAATTGGTACTAACTGTAAGCTGAGTAGATTTTTCAGATGTGTCTATTTAAAATGCAAATATGTGTATATGTGAATATCAGGATATATGTCTATAAAAAGCTTCTTTAAATGTTCAAACTCCTAATTATTTTTTCAAAAGACTCCTGGAGATTCTTTCACTCAGATAATCTTTCAATTTTTAATTTACTTTATTAAAATCTCAATAAATCATCTTATTGTCAACCTCTCTATCTGGAATTCATTAACATATCAGAAGATAATTTATCAGTCGCATCTCATATATTGCTTCTCATACATCAGTTTGTCATTTCTCTGCTTTCATTATCCTTCGTACAAACTAAGAAAATCTTAACTCATTTCAAATTTCTATTAATTCAGGATATATAAGTGTTAACTGTTTAAAGAAACCTAAATGCTTAAATTAGCTAAGTTTAGCTAAGTTTACATATGTCAAATTTTTAAAACTTTTTTTTTGCTTAATAGAAAAATATTCTAAACTACTGAAGTATAGAAAAGGTTAAATTTAAGATTCATCATCAGTGTTGGCAAAATCTTGCAATAAGAGGTTAATAACCATCTACCATTTTAGCTCTAGCAGTGTTAACAGTGTTGATATAGAAAGACTTCTGTTTTCTGTGCAGTCTTGGACAAGTCACTTAAGACTTGCTGAACCCCAGAGCTTTTCTGTAGGACATCAATCAGAAGAAGGGCATAGTGCGCTAGGTAAAAACTCTCCTTCCAGCACACACGAGGTACTATGCTACAACTATAGGTTGCCCTCACTTAAAAATGCAGTGTTCTTGTTTCGTGAAAGTGTAGTGAAGATGAATCATTCAAGACTAAGGCAATCAGGCATACACAAAACCTAAAGCAGACAGATAAGTAACCATGCATGTCTGAACTAATATGATCAAAGTGATACTAAAAATGCTTTTGGTAGCTTGCCATCTGCTGCCAGCAGAAGCCAGATTCTCATCTGCACTTACATTTGAGCGAAATACGTAGTATCAAATCGCATTTACACCTTTTCTGAGTTTCCCCTGATGGCTAAGGTGACAGAAAAGAGCTACTGTGTAAATGAGATTCAATCTTTAGACACCAGATATTGTCTGCAGGAACAGAGGTACATTTTACAAAATTCAGTATGCAGACTATCATTACATAGATGAAAATTCCATGTGGATTAGCAGCAACTGTAAAGTTACTAAGACACTATGTCAATTAAATGTATTATTGTCTGAATTTTGAAAACCACAAAAAGAGCCAACTCTTGTGCACACTGGTTTCAGCAGATCCAAAATAGTCTCATTTTAAAACTTTGTAATATAAACAAAGCACTGATTCCATTAATATCTGATGAAAACCATCACTGAGGATAATAAAAGCTATATGACTTTGTAATAGCACTTTTGCAAGAGTGAATATAGAAGAATTTATGGAATGAAGACACCAATTACAAGCAGAAGAGGCTGTAAATAATCTCTCTCAACATTTTGCAAGACTACAACTATAAAAGACAGTTGTAAGCAACTGTGAGCAATGATCAATCTGAGATTCATATTGCCTGACTACTGATGCTTACATTGTAGCTACCTGGATATAAGTTTATTGTCTAGGTTTGTTCAATGAGAAGTAATACGCAGCAGGGGAAGAAATATTCACTTCTAAAACACAGTTCATCTGATTTACTTTAGACATATATGCAAGATAATACAAGTTATGCCCTAAAAGTATATATTTCTATTCACTGAAGTCTTCCAAAGAGTTTACATTTGCAAATATTTACACTGCAAATGTTCAAATTTGAAGCGATGAGTCTTATCCAAATTGCAGTCAATGAGAAGAGAAAAGTAAAAGTTTTTGTCTACCTGTTTTTCAACCTGGGTGAAAACAACCATAAAACAACCATATTCATCTCCACTCTGGCAACCACAAAAGCTGTTCTCCCCATAAATAATTGTGGGGGTTCAGGTAAAGGTATTCTCTTTAATTCACATACCTCCTATTTTGTATATGCCATTGTGCTCTAGATCCTTGTTTTTGAACGTATATCTGATTTATTCAGTAGTGTTCTGCAAAGTATTCAAAGGAAAAAATGCCTACTAATTGCTGTTAATGAACACTTAAAAGGCAGCTACAATCACTGACTTGTCTCAATTACCTCCTAAAACAGTAAATGCCAATGAATGATTGTACTCCAGGAAAAAAAAAAAAAAAAAGTCCCTCTTTCCTTTAATTTCACTTTATCTCCTTCATACTTTCAGATACAGCTAAAAAGAGGACACTAGTCATTTCTTACTAATCTTCTCACCTCAATCAAATCCCTCTTATTCACCTTATTCAGACTGAATTATCCTGGTTCTTTGCAATCTCTCTTTGTTCGTATAGAAGTACCACTATATCTTTAATCACTTTCTTAACACCTATCTGGACTCTTTCAGTCTCAGCTTTATCTTCCTTAGGCAGCTGTCAGAGAAGGCACAAGGATCACAAACATGTACAGAAATACAACTAACAGTTTCTGACATAGGATTTCTCAGATTACCAGTGAGTCTGTGCACTTACTTATTCATTCCTTGAACTTAAAAAACAATATGTTCCTGTATCATTTTATAGACTGTAAATGATCTTCTAGATTACACAATAATATGAGGTTGAATTTGTGAAAGTTGCAAATGACAACACAAACTTGTAATCTCTTGTAAATATAATGTAGTCATGAAAACAAAGTGGCAGTCTCCCAGATCAAATATTTTACAACTCCAGGGGAGTGCTGTGGAAAAATATTGCAAATTGTATGACAGAAAATACAGGCCTAACAGTCACAGACCCAAGAACAAGTAAAAAGAACTGAATGAGTTAAGAGAAAAGAACAAGTCGTAGAAAATTAAAAAAAAAAAAACCCAGTAAAATATTAGTTGATCTAGGGAATCTGCCCAGGTGGAAGGAGGAAGAGTGGTAGGAGAAAGATACTTCAAGAGGTCAGGGGTATTTTACTCTGCCAAAAGTGAAAGAAAAAAATAATTCCCACGACGTCCATATAAAATTTTGTTCTGAATCATATGAAGTTTGCATAAGAGACAGACATCCTTTCCCCGCTCTACACTGCCTGCCAAAGAAATGCACAATGATCAAATGAGGCCTTTTACTCCCTTATATCAAGTTCGATGCCAAGGAGAAAACATTAAAGAACAACTTTTCCTGGACAAAAATGTAATTATTTTTGTAAAGTTTTATTGTTGGTCAGAAAAAAAAGGACAGAGGTGGCATAAAACAGCTGAATGATCTTGGAAGTAAAGCCATCACTTTAACTCTTTAAAGATTTCCTACACGTTTTTCACATAGCATTGATAGAGGATGTGGGCCAAATTAACGTAACTGTTGATACAAACTTAGTTACATGAGGGATAAACGTGAAAAGTTTCTTGAAATGTTTGCAGCTATTTCAAGCCAAAGAAAAAAAAAAGTAGAGACTAAGCATTCCATCAGAAAGCTAGGGGGTGAGGCATTAAAAAAAAAAAAAAGCAAAGTTTTGCAGAGAACTGAAAAAAAAAAAATTAGCAATATAGATGAGCCAAGTTCACTGAAATCATTCTCTTTCAATCAAAGGTATTTAAACAGTTTTTAGACAAATTTTGTAGCACCAGGATGACATCAAGTGGCTACTCAAGCCAATTACTCCACACTTGCTAGAAACAGTCATTATGACATCTCCTTAATAAGCTATTCCTACTGTGTAAACATAATGGTATTACCAGCTTGCCTCTATTTTAAATTCAATTTTTGCATGTCTTAATTTCAAGTCCTCCATGCTTTCCTTAAGTCTCTCTCCAGAAATCATAAACTTAGAAATCTTCCAATGTATGAAATAAATATTTTTTTAAATATCTTTCAATTCAGGAAATCAGAAATACCGATTTTTTTTTTTTAACAGGTATATTAAACTTTTTAATAACTGGAATAATTAGGCTTAGCTAGTCAGATTTCATCTAGAGGGAAATTAATCTAGTACCTTGAAAGATCTTCTTGGTGTGCAAAGCAGATTATTAATAATTGAAATAAATTTCACAGCTTAATCAGTGAGAACAATCATTCACTGGTACAAACTCCTCAGCGACATGGTGGAGTCCCCATCACTAGAGGTTTTCGAGATGTGGTTAGACAGGGTGCTAGATAATCTCATCTTGGCTCCTTTTCCCATGAAAGTTTGAACCAGATGATCTTTTGATGTCCCTGCCAACCTAGGCGATTCTATGATTCAATATTCTAGACAAATAACAGCTGTAGCTCCTGATAAGCTTGTATTAAAGCTATAAAAATATGATAACCAGTTTAGAACTAGTTAATACAGTTTGATTTTCTCAAAATTTTATTCCAAGAATGTCCAGCTTCAAACATGGCAGTAAGGATTATAGTCCAAAACTGAATTTGCAGACAACCAAATATCTAAAAGTATTTATAAGACAATTTCTTTCCAACATAAACAATGTGGTCTTAAAAGTTTACACATTTCCTTCTAGCTGTTGCACAGAAGTCTACTCAAAAAAAAAAAAAAAAAAAAAATCATAAATAGCAGAAGTAACGGAATCTTCCTACAAATTTGTATCCTTTGATCCCCCTACCAAGCTTTACTCACCACAAGAACGTTATCCTTGTTCCAAAGAACCAGGTGTATTCTGCCTGCTTTTCCTTTAATGGGACACTATTTTGAATAAATATTCCTTGTCTAAGTAACAAGTTTCCACAGATCTCACAGAAATTTAAGGGTATTTCGAATTTGCTTGAAAGTAGCTACCATTTCAAATGTTATTATGGGTGCAATGACCAGATGGAGAGAAACAAAGAGAAACAGCATCAAGTACGCCTTGTTTCCTCAAGGAGTTAGGAAAAACAAACAAAAAACAACAACAACAAAAAAATCTCAATCACCCCCTAACTATTGCCCTAAACACATATAAATTTGTAAGGTGTCTGCGTCCATTCTTTCTCTTACTCTCCTAATGTCCTATATAAATTTATTGAAGGCTGAAAGTCTTCTATATTCATTTTGTTCTTTCCTTTTCCCCCAGTCTAAATGTAGTTGAAAAGATTACCCATTGTGAAGATGCCTTGCAAAATACAGAATCATAGAATGGTTAGGGTTGGAAGGGACCTTCAAAGGTCATCTAGTCCAACCCCCCTGCAAGGAGCAGGGACATCCCCAACTAGATCAGGTTGCTCAGAGCCTCATCCAGCCTGGCCTTGAATGTTTCCAGGGATGGGGCATCCACCTCCTCTCTGGGCAACCTGTTCCAGTGTTCTACCACCCTCACTGTAAAAATTTCTTTCCTAATATCTAATCTAAATCTGTGTCCCTCTATTTTGAAACCATTACCCCTCATCCTGTCACAACAGGCCCTACTGAAGAGTGTCTCCCCATCTTTCCAGTAGGCCCCCTTTAGGTACTAGAAGACCGCTATAAGCTCTCCCTGGAGCCTCCTCTTCTCCAGGCTGAACAGCCCCAACTCTCTCAGCCTGTCCTCATAGGAGAGGTGCTCCAGCCCTCTTTTCATCTTTGTGGCCCTCCTCTGGACCTTCTCCAACTGGTCCATGTCCTTCTTATGTTGGGGGCTCCAGAACTGGATGCAGTACTCCAGGTGGGATCTCAGCAAATATATACACACAGGAGTTTTGTCTAAACCTTGTCTTGGCAGCAGTTTCTACTAGTTGCATGTCAACTAGTATCTTCATTCAAATACTCAAATGACATCAACCTGTCAAGTTCTGCCAAGAGTTCCTCTAAGTAATGTTGTTGTGGTTTTATTTAAAAGCTCTGATTGACTCTTGGAAAGATGTTTTTATCTGCTATGAAGCCACAGTAAGCAGATCAGTGTTAATTCCTAGAAAAGCAGGCCTTAAGGAAACTACTTGTCTAGAAGAACTAGACTGTCCTTCAGAGTCTGATAATCACCCAAACACCCTCAGGGACTTTCCTAAAAAACAGTCACCTTGTCTTGTCTGAGCTTTGGGGTTTCAGAGCTGGACTTTATGAGGAATGACAGCTCTTAGTCATGGCAGACTCTGGAACTAATAAACTTTTTATAGATAACAGACAGAAAACCTACTGCATTCAATCTGCAATTTTATACTACTGGGTATAATAGACATTTTTAAAGTGTTTGTCCTATGCTTTTTTTTTTCTGCAAACATTTATTCATATTGAAAGTAGTTTTAGAACAATATAAGCACTAGAGCTGTAGGCATTATCAGGACTATTTTAACCAGTGTTAGAGTACTGGCAACTTAGTAATCACCAGAAGCAATATAAATGCTTGATTCTGTTTTCCCTGAAAGTCACAGCAAAATGCATTAGTTTTAACACGAATAGACTTGTGGTTCTAACATTTAAATTTTTTTATTTATTTTTAAAATATTTCCTTTCAGTAAAACACTGCAAATTCAAGCATCTGTGAAGTTCAGGCCATTATCCCTTTGAAGACTTCAAACTATCACTAGCAGCTTAGTCTTACAATTAAGTGGCCAAGTGTTTAGTTGAAGTAGTTTACTTGGCTTTTTCCAGTAGTATTCCCTTTTTATGCCTGCCTTTGGTAGCTCTACCAATCAATTTTCTTTCCTCTCTGCAAGATCAAAAGGATGTTCGTTCATGACTTTTCTTTTCTTTGTTCGGAATATTTTTGGCCTTTCACTTTTAAGACAAACTAGACAGTGAACTGTAAGCTTTGAAAGTATATTTGATTGTCATGATGCACAGATAAGAAATCATGCCCCTATTTCAGTCATAGACTTAAGATAAAGGATACAGAATTAAGTACTAACCAACATCATTAAGTCATTGGCTGTAGAACACTATCGGAGAGTGGAAACAGGAGACACTTATCTAAAGCATTTTATACACATTACTTCAAATAGTATTTGATTAAATAATGACACCATAAAACCTAAAAGATAGATAGGATGTCTTATTTCTTAATAAAGGACAGACATAATCAATTAAGAAACCTGTTCTTATAGTTGTCAGATGCATGTTCCAGTTTCCCTAATTTATTTTTCAAAGCTTTCAGGTTTTTTTCTCTAGATTAAGGCTAGTACTGTGTGAGTGTCAGAGACACAGCATGAGCAAGCTTTAGAAGAGAGAGAGAGAGCATGTGTGTGCACAAAAACTACTGAAAGTCATTTCCCATAGGCTTGAGGTATAATGATGGAAACAATCTCACAACAAAAAAAAAAAACCTGCAGCCACTCTATTGGGGTTCCTTTTTTAACAATAGTTCAACATGTTTGCCAATATTGGCATCATTGGGAAATTCAAACTTTTCCAAGTACAGGAGCAAAGGAACAGAGGGACACAGTATTCAGCATAAAGCCAGAGAGTGAGATGCTTTCTTTACAAATTCCAAGAGAATTTACTTCCTCATTTTCTTTTAGCACAGAAAGCATTGAGGAAAAGAATGTGGTCTGTGTACCAAACAGGATGTTTGGATACCTTCCTTTTTAAGCGTGGGGAAGGCCCTATACTGGCAGACAGGAGGAAGAAATTAATTAGAGAAGTTGAGATAATGGGGAAAAAATAAGTTACTGAAGCAATCATATTGAATGCCAAATACTATGCAAACAAAATTACTTCATTTTGAATTAATTGTTTTAGTGAGAAAATATTTGAAAGTCTAAACAGAAATCTGTTAATGCATTATCAACTAGCAACCTGAGGCTTGTTTGGGGTGTCAGATCCTTACCTCTTGGAAATTCACATAGTTCCATTGACTTAGCTGTAACCAGCTGAAGTTTCATGACCTATAGCCTAGTATCAACAGGAAACAGAACTTTTATAACCACAGTTATAACAAATAACTTTTCCCTCTCTGATCTAGAGTGCTATTGTAACTTGAGGTATAACTAGTCAAAAAGGAGGAATAAGGAAAACTTTAAAAATTCATTTCTTGTCCTACTGACATACACAGAACTTGATATTGCAAATTAAAAGCAGGTTGTAAAACAACTAAATAAAATAACGTAGTTGTATTTGATTCATAGATGCAATCCTGCATTGTGAATCTAGTCATCAAGAATGCTTATGCTATCACATAGTCAACTTCAGGCAGATTAAAAGCTTCAGAAATAGCATAATATAGGATTACACCATTTCATCAACAGATCTACATTTTGCTTTTGTTACTGGCATACTTGTAGCATCATTTATGGGTACTTGTTATGTCCCTACCTAGTTTTAGCTCCAGCTAAGCTTAGCCTTAGAGATCTCATCCCTAAGTGCCCAAGCAATGCTTTTATAGAGTTTTCCTTTGGCACCTATTCTTTTTTCCTCTTCCCTTATACCCTCTTTTTTGCATTAAGAAGCCATAGCTGACTATCTAATGTTGGCAATAGTCTTGTTTTGAGCAGGAGGTTGGGCTAGATGACCCTCAAAGGTCTCTTCCAACCAAGATTTCTATGATTCTGTGAATATTTATTATCACTAAGTATTGATTTTTAAATTGGTATTAAATGCTACATTAAAAACAGTACATTAAAAAATAGGGGTTTTGTGCAATTTGCTTATCAGAATACAGTCAATATTAATTTTGGAAGCCATAGGATACTACTCCCACTTAGTAATCAATAGTAGTTGTCTCATTAAAAAGTTATTTTGACAAAAATTTTAGTTCTTACACTGAACTGTCATTATTTAAATGAAAAAAAATTATTTGAAGAACTGTTACTGTGCTGGTTGTTAATATCAGAGAAAGATGACAATTTCAGGCCCTAAATGTTGATTGTTGGCTGGTATCATCTGATAATACACATCAATATTTTAATAAAGACAGGCAAAATCATGTTTTATATTTTCCACACCGTGGGAAAGCAATGGGACAAAATAACTTCATTTTGCCACAAAGAGTTCAATTCCCTACTCTTTTACATTTCATCACAATAATTTACACCTGTTCAAAGGATATGCAATTTGTTACCAAACTGGACTGGTTTCATTTAACACCTAATTTCACTCTACGTATTTGAAAATTAATACATGAGGTGCAAACCAGTGGAGAATTAGGATTCAAGGCAGAAAATTATTGGCTGGTGATTAAAATTTCATAATACACTTACAGAATGAAAGTTCATCTAAGGCAATTCCTAAGAGTAAAACTAAGTACACATCAAGATATTTGAAACTCTTCGTTCCGCCACCTGGCAAGAGGACAGAGTTTTGTGTTAGCCCGAGGATGTAAACTAGATAGTAGTTATTCCCAGATGAGTGTCCAGAAATAGCTGTTCCCAGCTGTCTCCAACTCTGTACCACTGGGATGTCCTAGGGAAACCAGGCAGCAAAACTGAAGTATACTGGAACGTATGAGCCTGTTTCCTTGTGGACTTTGCCTCCAAAACTGAAGAAATTAAATACTGTCACAGACAAAGCAATCTTGATATCAGGGATATATATATTTTTTTTACTTAATTTAATTTATTGCCAATTAACACAGACTTCTAATCACTGATTCAGATATTGGGAAAAAGAAAACATAAGTAATTAAACAAACACTTGTAGAAACATCTTCCTTCCCCCTTCCCCAGGCTCAGCTCAAGCCAAACTCCTACCCCTCTCCCAACTCCAAGTCTCAATTTCCTTTATTTTCATCACGGGTTATGTTCTGTCCATCTCTCAGTAAAATGATGGGCAGTGCAAGAGGTTGGCATCAAATGTGTAAGGATTTCTTTCTGCAACCCATTTCCTGGGCCAGGGAAATGAGGTACATAAACAATGAATGAAGATAATAGCAAGAAGAAATGTGTGTTACAGGAGCATCCAGCCACCAGTATTTGTAGGGAATAAGAAAGCTTTCACCTGGGAAGACTAAATTGGCACAAGGCTTCTCAATTTTTTTGGCCTTCTTTAAAATACCAAAAGAAAGGTGTCTAGAAAAAAAAGTTGTCAGCAAATTTGCTGCAAGCACAGTATAAGGCCCAGCAGACATATTCTAAGGTAACAGGGTGACAAAGGACTTGACTTCAAACTTAAAAGCTATAGGAAGAGTCTGTAGGATGCCAAGGCAGAGCTAAAAGGTTATCCTGCAGCTAGATTGATTTAGAGAAATTTCAACCTCAGAAAAGTTAACGTCTTTCCATAAAGCGAAAGAACATTTTACATAGTCTACAAGACAGTGTAAAGAAACAGAAGAGATAATAAACAGCTGGTGTGTGTAATCATCAGGCCAGGAAAAAGTTTAACAGCCATAAAATTAATTTGCAGTTTCCACACTAGTAGGAGTGATTATATGCTGTAATATGAAACACCTAATTTGGGTGCCTAAACTAGGAAACCAAGTTTCTATGGAGAAATACAGAAGCTTCCTGGACTATAACACCCCAGCATTATTTTCCTTTGTGCTCCTCTGCAAAGAAAACAGGGGACACTTGTGCTTTTGACCCTATGTCTGCTTCAAAAGGCATGCACCTGACATCACTTTATTCTTTCCGACTAGCAAAATGAAATTGGCATCCAGTAGCAACACCCTGACAGCAATGATCTCCAGGAATTTTTCCTATTGATTTCCTCATTGCCAGGATTTCACTCATTCATGGCAGAATAATGTGAAAAATTTCAGGAGCTGTTTCTACATCAGGAGTGTCAGCCTACATGGAAGAACACAAGATTGTGCTGATATATCCATACTAACTCAGGTTCCAAATGCAATAGAGCTGAATTACTGCATTGTTCTGCCCTGGGCAACTTACTCTGCTTTATCAGCAAAGCAACAAGCCTAAGAAAACATTGATCTTCTAAAGCTATAGTGCTTTTAAGATCTAAGCAAGTTGTGCCATGTCAACACTTGGCAACAGTTTAATTATGTGAAAATACGGAGGTCAGTCTTCTAGGCTAACTTCTCTGGTTTGGACAAAATTATAAGTGAAAATTGATTGGTTGAACTCATACCAGAAATGACTGAGGAGGGGAAAAAAAATGAAAAGAAATCAGAAGATTATGGCAACTTGTATCTCAGTTTAGTTATGTATGTATGCCTATGAATGGCTGCAGCTGAGTAGCAATGGATGGGGTGATTATACAGTCTCTCTGCTGCTTCCCCATCATTTATGACAAATTGCATGCTGTACAGGACTGAGCTAGGAGAAAGACTGTACAGTCTATTTTATGCAAGTGAAACTTACATTTTGAATGACTTTCTTTTTTTTTAATTTATATTTTCAGTCTTCTTTTATATGACTATAAAAGATGTGACCGTATCCAGGAAATGCCTCTGGAGGAAGGGGCGAGTTGTCTACTCTAAAATTCAGCACCCGGCCAATCTTAAATAGCCCATATGTCTTTTGAACCCTAAAGTTCATTGCTACAGGGTTTTGGGTCTTTGAGCAATGAAGAAAACCTGTAATCAATGGCAGTAAGAAGTAAAGTCTCAATGTGAAAATTTTCTTCTTATTGTATGTTTTTTATCTGTTTCTTTAAACTGAAGAGCCAGTGCTCATAGTCAAAGAAAGCACATTTCAGTTTTTCTAATTAATACCATATACAAGTAATGTCTAATATAAAGATAACAAAAGATACAACAAAAGATACTTCTTTCTCTGTCTAGACAATATACACTGACAGTGTACACATTGTCCATCTCAGGCAAATATAAATTAATCATAGTAGCAGCTCAGGAACTAGAACCACTCATGCATCTTTTCTACAGCTTCTCTGGAACTAATGCACATCTATACTGATAATTTCAACATGAGAGGTAAAGCAAACTGTCTTCATCTTACTGATCACAGTTTGCAGTCTCAAACCTATGCCAGTGAGGAATTCAACAGTTGAATAAATAGTGCAAAACTCTTTATACCCCTCACAGAAAAACATAAGATAGTGCAACATATAAGTCAAATTAGGATAGACATGAAACAGACTATTCATCTTTAAGTCTGAAAGTTAAAATTTACAACAAAGATTGTGATAAAGAGCAAAAGAAAATAAGACACTTTGGTGAGAAATGTATGGCAAGATTAGAATATTTAAACATTACAAAGTTCATAATATTTAAATATGAGCAAATTTATCTCCTCCTCAAAGTAAATTGCAGTGTCAATACAAATCAGAATTACAGTACAGGTTCTGGGGCTCAGATATCCAGCTTCTTGTGTAATTAGAGGTTTGTTTACATATATTACATATAAAAACTGAAGTAACCTCTCCCTCTATTCTGTTTTTCATTCTCACTAATCTCTTCCTGTTCTAGTTTAAAGGACCTCAACTATCCTAAATTTGTTCTTTTTTTTTTTTTGCTGTTTTAATGAAGTTCACCTTAATGACAGCAAAAGGAATAGCACAAACTTTTTTTTAAGCAAACAAATCCAGGAGTCTGCTGAGCTGGTAGATCTTGCTGAGCTTTCACAGCTTTAATTTTAACATTGAAAGGCTAATCAAGTTGCATTTTGAAACTCTGTGAAGTGTTACTTCCTGCTGCTAGATTCAGTGCTAGTAATTACCTGCTGCTTTTTACACGGGGAAGGGAGGAATATCTGTGTAGAGCCTTCTTACCTAAACTTGGCAGAATGACTTTCTGCCATTAGAAGTCCACTCAAAAGCTTACTTTTTTGTACTTCCATTTTTGTTAAGGTCATTACGCTCATATGAAAGCAGGTTCATTGCCCGACTTCAGCTCTTCTCAAGAAGTTCAGCTTGGATCTGGGAAAGTACATACAGCAGACATATAACAACAGAAGTATTTTTTTTTTAATATTACCTTAATTTTCTGAAGACTCTACAGTAAACAGAAAAACTTCGTACACTGTAACATTAATGTGAAGCATATTTAAGGAGCAAAATTCAATTAAACTTGAGTCATAAGTACTGCAATATTTGAATAGGATGCTACTCAGATAGTCTAAATAAATTGATTCCTCTATATGCCAGGAAGCATGTCGCCTTTGACTGTCATGTCCATAATTATCTTTAATATGGACATAAAACACAAAATACCTATCTGGTTTGATTATTAAATTCTCAGAATAAGAACAACTAAACTGATGAATGCAATTAAAAACAGTTCTTGCATCCTCCCACTGAATTTAGTCAAGCAAAATACAACAGTAGAACAATCAAAAATTTAGTTTAATGTCAGTAGGACATTTTCCAGCAGAACTAGTGTATTTCTGACTTCTTTTAAGAAGGAGGAAAAAACAAAAGAAAACAAACCATAAAGCCAGTACATCTCTCAGCTCTCTGCGTGTTGTTAATGGAAAACACAGACAAAAGTCCACAACTTGTCTTTGTTGATTCTAGGTTTACTTAGGACTGAATCTCAGCCCTGTCCTGCTTGGCTGTTTTAACAGCTCTTACTTATCTGCTCCTGAGGCAGTCATTAGAGGCAGCAAAAGAGTCATCCTCTTAAGTCCAAGGGCTGATTTTGCTACCTGTACTCGGGCTGATTAATTCCTTTCAAATTGCTGCTTGTGGAAGAAAGTAGTATTCAGATAAAAGCAAGGGAGACAGAAGCTGAGTCTTACCTAATCTTTACTGCAATAAAGTATATATGAAAAAGGTAGTGGTGATATTCTTTTGTCCCTCTCACACACACAGATACGGCGCATAGCACCTGAGATCTGGGAAGAAAAGGTGCTAAGTCAGTGTTAATTCATTGTAAGCAACACAAAAAGTGAGATGTTGTCTGTGGCTGAGCACACAGAGGATCTGCTCTATAGGAGACTGGAAATGAAGAGATGAAATTAAGCATTTGCTTTAAAAATTCTCCAGTCTGTAGGCTACCCAATTAAAAGTTTGTTACAAATCAGGATGTTGATTTAGATTCACTATCTTCTCGACTGCTTCAAAAGAGCTAAAATAATCTAGATTTTTTTTTCTTTCCAAAAAAGGATACATAGCTTTTCAATTTTCTTGTACAAGTGATACCATCTCTTCTCAGTCTAAGAAAAATGAGTGTAGAAGACAAAGTAGGGAAGATAAGGAAAGCTTTTCGGGGAATGTTTAGATGAGAACAAGAGGAGAGCAAAAGAGATCAAGGAGCATTAGAAAAGAGATCCAGAATGTGTATGGGATAGTATTTAACATACTGAAAGTTGGAAACAAATAAACAAAGTATGACAAGTTTTTAGCAATATTAAGTTCCAAGAGCTGTTGAAATGTTTTATATCATCATTTCAGATGTCATCTGCTATTCATCTTATTGTATTGTGTGGCAGTGTGCCTTCTCTCACCTTGTTTCATTCCAAGTTCATAAACCTGCATCTGGCCAGTTAATATCGGATTATAAGGTAATTGAGGTTGGAAAGCTTCTCAGGAGGTCTCTAGACCAACCTCTGGTTCAAAGCAAAGTCAGCTTTTAACAGCTGAGGCTGTCAGACTGAGTTACTGGGGGCTTTATCCAGCTGAGCTGTTAAAACTTCCAAGGATTAAGCTGTGCAACCTTATAACACTTGACAGTCCTCATAGCAAAAAGTTTTTCCTTATATCAAGTCAGAATCTCTCTTCTTTCAACTAATGTCCACTGTCTCTCATCCACCTTCCATGGACCACTGTGAAGGGCCTGGGTCTAGCTTAGAAACTTTGTATTGGGAAGCTGTTGCTAGATCCCCATGAAGTCTTCTCCAAAACAAAGAAGCCAAGTTCTCTAAGCCTGTCCTCACAGGAACCAATTTCTGATTATCTTAGTGGCCACCCATCTCTTTCTTGTACTGGGGGACCAAAAACTGGACACAATATTCTAGATGTGGTCTACTGAGTAGAGGGGGATAATCACTTCCTCACTGGCTATGCCGCTGCACCTACATGCAACCAGTAATTTGTCTAACCCAGAGGAACTTGGCTAGGAAGCTGTGGACAAATTATTTCTCCTTTTCTGGTGTTGCAAAGGAGCTATAGATTGTATTTGTGATGGATTATTTTCCTTTTCCAGCAGCTATATGGCATATCTGTGCCATGTCGCAGTGCTGACATAGCACAGTTATCGATTAATAAATACACAGAAAATTAACTTGCTATTGAATCAGCTAATGACTTAAATTATTATCTTAATACATAAGTATTGTATTTGTTTCCTCCATACCATCAAAACTTTTTTCTACCATTTTCTTGTTTTAAGCTTATTTAAATCCTACAAACGGACACTATTTTAGATGTTTCACTTTACATATTCTGCAGTAAGATTCTGGAAGAGCATCTACCTCCTGCTTATAACAGCTTATATTCACAAGTTCATTTCCTGTCTTCTAGGTTCTGAGTCTTACTACATCAGAAAGAGCCACAGGGGACATTGGGCACCTAACTTCCTGGCTGTTTACATCAACCAGAGATAACACTGAAGATTCTAATAGGAATCTCAAAGCCTTAGAAAGCGTTGCAAATGGCCTATTGTAGTATCCTATATTGTGTTAACAGACCTATAAATTATCATAATTTATATCTGACCTGGATTTGGACATAGCAGAATGCCATGCCTAACATTTATATCTGGATTTTATATTAAGAGATTAAATTCAAAATAAAACCCTGAGATGTTTTAGATGGCTATTTTGATTTCGCTTGGCTATTACTGCCATCTAGTGACATAATTTACAATCGTCAAAACCTTCCATCTGGAAATTATATTGCATCAGATGTATTTGGAAAGGTGCAGGACATATTCTAAAATCTATGCTTCATTTACTTGCTAACGTAATGCCCCATGCTGGTATGCAATTATGTATATATTCAGTTTTGAAAGTTAACATAAGTATGCACTTGAAGACCCAGATACTTGCCTAAGAAGAAAATTGTTCAGAGCCATAGTAGTAGTTTACAATATATTCAACTCCTTGTGCAAATTTCCCTTGAACAGGTCATATTATTTGTGACTGCAGTGGTTGTTAGTAAATTATTTGTAATTATTTACATGAATATAAATTATGAAAATAATTATGGTCAAGTAAAGGGAGATAATCTCTCCCTCTTTTCAGTGAGCAGAAAGTGTCCCATAGTTGTTTTAGAAGTAAGAACTTCCCAAATCTCATACCTACCTAACATGAGACCATGAAGTGAGAAAACACCTAAGAATGAAAACTGACTCCTAGGATATTAATGGAGGCTGAAGTTAAAATAAAAATAAAGCACAAAATCTTATTCATGAAGGTAAATTGCTTATTAGAAATATTTATTATTTGTCTGTGATTTGATGTCTTTAAATCAAGATTAGTCTTTCTAGAGAATTCAACAGAGCTCAAATTGACAATTTAATTCATATGTAAAGATGGGTTTTTGTGATCATCTGGTTTTACTGCCTAAGTAGCAAACTACTTAGCAATTTTGTGCAGTTATGTGCATTTAATTTTTTTTTTTTTTTGTCAGATTATCTCACTTCCCTGCATGGTCATCCAATTTATAGTGCTTTAGAGTTTAAATCAATTTATACATTGAACATAAAGAGATACAAACTTAATGAAACAAAACCAATATCTAAGATTATGTCAAGTCTGAGATTCAAGTCAACAATATTCTAAGTTGGTTTCAATTGTTAATTGAACTGCACATGGAAAGCCTTCCCACACAATTCTGCAATGGGACAGTTCAGACTTTCACCATAGCTTATCACAGGTGCTTGGATCACAGACCAAGCACTGAGGGTTCAGTCTCAATGATCTTTATGTTGATATTTATGTTTCTCCACATACTGCTACAGGCCTCTAGGGCATGTTTTTGTACTTATTTTTACATCTCTCCTTGGTATCTCCCCTAGCTCTGTCACAGAAAAATCTTTCTACAAGTCTTTCTCCAGCTCAGCTGAGCAAACTCTGTATGATCTTCTTCAAACCCTGTGATACGGGGAGCTGAATAACAAAGCCACAGAATAGATTATATATGCACTTTCTGGAATAACCTGTTCCCATCAGCATCAGTTTAGCAGGGTATTTAGCCTACATACATTAAGCATGCAGTCTGTGGCATGTTGACATTCTTTAAACTGAGTAATGCTTGGGTCCGTTATTCTAACATAAACAATAAGCACTTTGACTTTCATTATAATTGTGAGCTAATGAACATTCTGTTTGAATATTTACAAATACCAAATGTCTTCCTGTGTTTTCCAATTCTCAATGTTAAAACAAACACATACATTTAATTCTGAGTTTGGACTTAAGTCTGTACAAAATAAAACTTGATAATTTAGCACAAAGGTAATCCTATTGTCACATACAGAAGCAATCTCAGTTCTAGCTCACTTAATTCTAATCAACTCCAAAATCCCAGACAGCTTCATTCTTAGATTTTCAGCTTTTTGGTCCTAGATAAATCTCATTGTGACAATACTATCAGGCAAATGCACTTCCAATAATGTTAACTATGCAAATTGAAAGAAGAAAATGCGAGTCAGACATCATATTCTGTACAGTGGATTTCCATTCTTTCTTGAATCTCTTCAGATTTAGATACTATTAATAAATATACACTCTATCATATTATTGTCAGACATTCAAAATAGATATTTCCAATTCCTTGAGTAAACTGGAAGAAAATACTGCTTCTGAAATCAGAGAGGATTTGGCATTGTTAATTAAAAACACAGGTCATGCTGTTCAGCACATCTATGATTTCTTGCATTCACTGGACCACTGTCAAAGTAACTAAGCTGATGGCCCGTTAGCAGTTCTAAATTACACTATTTTGTGAACCACTGATTTAAACATCATATAGAATCACAGAATCTTAGAATAGTTTGGGATGGAAGGGACCCTTAAAGGCCATCTAGTCCAACCCCCCTGCAAGAAGCAAGGACATCTTCAATCAGATCAGGTTGCTCAGAACTTCATCCAACTTGGTCTTGAATGTTTCCCAGGATAGGGCATCTACCTCCTCTCTGGGCAACCTGTTCCAGTGCTCCACCACCTTCATTGTAAAAAAATTTTTCCTGATGTCTAGTCTGAATCTACCTCCTTCTATTTAAAAACCATTACCTCTTGTCCTGTCACAATAGGCCCTGCTAAAGAGTTTCTCCCCATCTTTCCTGAGCACCCTTGAGGTACTGGAAGGCTGCTATAAGGTTTCCCCAAAGCCTTCTCTTCTCCAGGCTGAACAGCCCAAACACTCTCAGCCTGTCCTCATAGGAGAGGTGTTCCAGTCTCTATCTAAAGTATCTAAAATATCTAAAGCAAGAGATGACTTCAAGTAATAGAAAAGCATGCATTTTCAATTATCTTTTTAGGAAGCCATCTGCTAGTGTCAGAAATCAAAGCAAGAGCAGCAAGTGGAAATCATGCTCATACTGAGAATTTTTATTGTCAAATTATGTAACTTGCCAGAACTAGCAAAGGAGATCAGACAGGTGCTTTCAAATCAGTGTGTTACCCAGACCTGGGCCAGCAAAAAAGAACATTCAGTGTTTAACACTGAAATGAAGTAAAAATAAGTAAGAATTATTTTTTTAATGAAAAAAAAAATTCTTAACAGCTCACAAGTTAAGTTAATTAAGCTAATTAATCCTTAATTAAGGATTAAGTTAGACATTAGGTCTTGAATTGATCTACTAGTTCCTCACTGCCAAAAGGGGGGGATCTTGTTCCTCCTGCTTCTAACTGTTCTTCCTCCTTTCACATTTCACTCGTTCTGGCTTTCCTACACATCGTATCCTGTATTGAGTTAATTCAGTTTCTTGAACCAGAAGAAAACTAACCTAGTTTGTCTATGATTTAAAGACTTGAATCAATTTATAATACAATCAGTTAAGTGCTAGAGCTGGTATGAGGGAATAGATGCAGCTAGGTACAGTTGAGGAAGAATTTACCTATTCTAACAAAAGCGAGCTGTTAAATTACATCAGTCATGAAGTGTAACTTTATCCCCAAACTGTGTCGCCAAAACATGCTTATTGCTGAGATTTAGCTCCACTTCCAAACCATCTATACAGTCTTTCTCCCTCCTATGCCCCAGTACCAGTCTAACCAGTGTACTGTTGTGATTAAAAGGCATTCATCTTTTCATTGCCACTGACATACTTTACCAGGCTAGTGTGTTTTTAAAAAAAAAAAAACAAAAAAAACAAAAAACAAACAACCAACATAAAGTAAAACAAGCTGTTTTGGAAGTTACATGGTAACGGAGTAGGAATGTTTAATCAAGGCACTTAGAAAAATCAGGCTAGCCCACAGAAATCATACCAGCTTAGTTTGCCACTAAACTGGAGTCTTCTCAGACTTAGAAAATGCTTCCCCCCCACCACCCCCGCAAGTAACAAACAATATTTCCATACAGTATTCTCACTTTTCATTCCATTTCCCTTTCATCGATGTTTTGTGCTTCATCAATCTCTTGAATTAAGGACATGTCAATGATAACTGAACAGGGCCACTGGAAGACAGAACTAGGGCATGATTTGGTGAGACAGCTAGAAGGTAAGTGGGGAGTATTAAGCCAGTATGAAGCCCACCCTACTCCTAATCTTTACTGCAACTGGGACATTACCTGAGGCTTACAGTTTGAATTTCTCAATAGTAGACTTCAGCAGCATGTAAAATTATTTAATTCTAATGATAATTGAAGAAAATAAGCTGAAAATGATTACCACACTGTGATTAATTGAAAAAAAAAAACCCTGAGCTAAGCTTCCAAAAAGCATAATCTTATTAAACAGATTCATTATTTGCTGTAATAAAGGCAAATCTATTTGAACTAAGCCCCTATAAAGACAATATTCCAAAAATTATAAACTACCTATGAGATTACAGAATTCAGCAATAACATACCCACTATAATCACAGTCTTTAAAATCTCTGATAAAAATGAATTAAAACCACAATCACGTTAACAACTTTACCTTATCACAGTTGGATACTCATCTTCTTCTATGAAAAATGTTAGAACACAAGGTATATAGAAATATATTTTTTAATATAAATCTGTTTTTTTTTCTAAATGCAAAATTGAACATAACAGTTGCAAAAAGAGAAAGGATTAAATGCTGTGACTTTTATTCCAGCTTGGAAGTAATGTGCTCAAAAAGAAAAGACAGGGCAAGTTACCTTTGCTTTTTTAATTTTGCTAAATGTAATACTAGGAAAAAGTTTAGAGCTGGAAACATTAGAGATGCAGTTTGCTGTTCAGCTACAAAGTTCAGGACATGCGGCAATCAGCTATTGAACTACCTCACCAAAAACATCAGCTCTGCAGTGACCATCTATAGGCCAATTCACAATTCACTCTTCTTCAAACCCTTTTGGTGGAACAATCTCAAGATGCACCCCTTTTTTCCTACAGATACAGCTCAGTGTTACAGCCCTATCATATAAAATGGATCAACTAACATCACTCCTACAAAGATTACCTTTCGGGTGGAACAGATGACAGGAGGTCTTTAGGTGCAGCTTCCTGCTCAAAGCAGGGTCAGCTTTGGGATTAGGCAAAATTCCTTGAGGCTTTATCCATTTAGGTATTTAAAACCTCCAAGGACAGAGACTGCCCAAGTTCTCTGGGCAGCCTGCTCCAATGTTAATGCAAATCGGTCCTGAAACAGGATGACTAAACTATCTCCTTTGTTTGATCAGACACTATAGGGTAGTAAAAACACTAAAGGACTATGCTGAATTTTGGTGTATAAAAGACGTGAAGTCTGATTCCTGGCAAAAGCAAAAAATCAAACAAATTGAACAGCTGATAGACATTCAGCAGGGCACTTCTTCCTCACTTAAAATGGCCATGCTGGGTGAGGCTCTGAGCAACCTGACCTAGTCAGGGATGTCCCTGCTCCTTGCAGGGGGCGTTGGACTAGATGACCTTTGAAGGTCCCTTCCAACCCTAACCATTCTATGATTCTATGATTCTAAGAACACCCTTGTAAATACTCTTTGAAATACTGACCACTTCTTTGCCTTTATTCCAAGTTATCCAATTTTTCTGCTTACCTTTTTTTTTTTCCCCTCTGACCTAATCCTTCTTGATGAGAGGCAAACTGAGAAATTCTGGACAGGTGCTAATTCAGGTAACATCCATAAGGCAGTTTTTTCTTAACATTCAAATGGCTGTACATCTAAATAAAACAAGACTGAAAAGAGCAGGTCTTAATTATTTCTTTCAGCAGCATCATCTGGCAGACTGCATCTGAAAAAAAAATTACAAAATTAACTGGTAGGATAAGAAATTGGTTTGATCTCAAAACACTCAACTGAATTATGAAGTAGCCCCCTTTGTATTTAACTGCACACAAATGCTTCTTCTCAATACCAGAAACCATGTTAAGGCCCAAATAAAAATCAAGACTGAGGCACTCAGAGAATACTCAACCTATATTTAAATAATTTCCCGTCTAAATATCTGTATAAAAAGAGCAAATTATGCATATGCATTATCACCTTCCATAATTGTGCATTTCACTCTCTTTGGCAGTAGGTAAAAGAAATTAATATTCAGAATTAATTGCTTAATCTTTTCCAAATTCATTATTTCATTTTTATTAGAAAATACATTACACAGGTCAATTGTGAGAAACAGACAATGGAACTTTAAATTCTTTAAGTAGGATTAAATACGAAAATCCTTGTGCTTTGAATGAAAAGCAATATAATATGAAAAGAGAAAAAAACATTTTATACTGAAAAATTTGGAACTAAATATTGATACTTGTTTGCATTTCTAACTTTGCAGCTATCAGTGATCAACTGGAATGCATGTCTTATTTTTTTTCTCAAACTCAGCTTCAGAGGAGCTGTATGGGCTTCAGTCATCACAGAGCAAAACAAAGTATCTTCTTGAGAAGAAAATACTAGATAATAGGGAATTATCTAATTCCTAAGGAAGAGCCTAACAAGAACCAATAACAAGAAGCTGAAAAAGACAAAAATGCAAATCAAGATCTTAAACAACGTGATTAATCAGAGGGGACAGGGGGAAGGGAAAGGGGTGATAACAGAACTACCAAGAAAAATAAGAGTTTCATCTTTTGATGTTTCAGTCAAAACTAGGTAATATTTTAAAAGACAAACTATGGTAAAACAAAATTACTAGGCTCAACAGCAAAGGTGACTGGGTGAAAATTAACAGCCTACTAAATGACCACCTCATATTAAACCTTCTAAGACTTCTTGTCACTTCGAGTTCCACAAATTCCAGCTCATTTGCAATGTTTTTGCATCAAAACAAAATTATACTTTATAAGTTTCAGAGTACCTTCTAGTGTAATTATAATAGGAGAGAGGGAATCAAAACAGAATTAAGCCAGATCTTAACTCAGGGAGAAAAGCAGAATAATCCCAAGAGGTTTTTCTTTTCTAAAGCTTAACATCTTCAGAAAGAGTTCATTCTAATAAGAAGATACAAATCTTTCCACTACATTGTCTGCTAAGACTTATTTTCTGGCTATAAAATGCAAAACAAATGTTGATATTCCCCTTCAAAAGAGTAATTTTTACACAGTAATTCTGGTCATTTCTATGTAGTCCTAAATTTCACCAGTGTATTTCTGATTTGAGATGATGTTTTGCAATAGTTTGTGAGCAAGGGCACAACATAAATGGCTTTTGAGGTTATTAATAGATTCTTTCTGAGAATCTTTTCCATCCAAAAAGTCCTTTCTGCAAAAAGGGAAAACTTTTCACCACAAAAAAACCATCAGTGTTGTCAAAGTTCTGGTTTGTATACATTTCAACAAGCTTCAAATATTTATTTTTACTGACTTATTTGTAAAGATATGTACACACTGAAAAAGGAATTTCATTTTGTATTAATAAACCTTTTCAAAATAAATTCAGTGAAAAAATAGGTTTAAAAAGTAAGTAAGATACAAAATAGTGAAAGGTCTTTAAACTCTACTCAGTGAAACCGACTGGGAAAAAAAATATCTTCTATTCAGGAAAATATTTTTAATAGTTAACTCTGCCTTAAATTTTTAGTCAAAATAGCATTAGACATTTTTCTGATCTGTTTATGGCACACACGTATCACCTAACATGCTTCAGAACTTGGCATAAAGAGTTAAGATTTGAAACAACGTCTAAAGAGTGATTGTTTACTGCACAAAAAGGAAATATTTTTCTTTTTGCTGTTTATCAGTCTCTCTCTCAAAAAAAAAAAAAAAAAAAAGGTTGGTGCAGATGGTACAGAGGCTGCTTAGAGATATTCTCAGCCACAGATACTGCCAGACATTGATTACATTTGTTCACAAACTGAAATAGTTTGCTTTTTTCTTTCTCTGTTTTACGAGCTCACAGTTCTGCTATGAAGGGGAAGAAGTCTGTTACAATTGAACTTATGATTGAAGAATAGACCATTGTGTAATCTTGCACTGGATAATTTTTTTTGGGACAAATGAGCCATTACCTGGTACTACTTATGGGAATCCCTCAAAGCAAAAGAATATGTTGTCTGTCTGTATAACTACAGATGTGTCAGGAGGCTCTTGGGTTCAGGAGCATGAAAGACAGTGAAATCATATCTGAACAAATCCATGTGGACATTTGTAGCAAAATCCTGGCCTAACTGCATCCATCAGAAAAATATATTTTTTACTCCAATAGAGCCATAACTTTTTCCTGATGTCCATCTATTTCTATCAGTCCTTAGTCTATAACAACTTTCTCTCACATACCCCATATAAAGTGATCAAATTTACATACACATGAAGACAGCTTTCTGTCTTGTCAAAAGGGCAAATCATCATATTACTCTCTCATTAAAATTGAGGGAAACATTTAAGCGGTAATATAATTTTCTCTAATTCTTCAGCAAACCAAGCCTAAATCTTGAAAACCTAAGTAAGTAAATTTTGCCACTGCAGTTGTCACACTGATACAAAAGGGCAGAATATGTCTAAAAGCTCATGAAAGTTAAAATCCTTCCAAAATGCATTTATTCTCATGCAGTTATTCACTATAATTCTCCTTCTTTAACTTCATATCTCAGTCCCCTTCATGGCTGTATAAAGTAACTTCTAGCTAATCTAATATTCCCCTGGATAAATAGAAAATTGAGTCATTTTTCACTTGTTCTTTATGTTGTCCTTTTCTCTTTCTACTTGCACATGCTTGTTTTGTTAAGTGCTAGAATGCACCAGTAGAAATTTGTTTTTCATCAGAATGGCAAAACTGTCCATCATCATCAAATGGCCAGATAGAAGTTTTCAGACTTCAGTCTTCAAAGTACGTTCCATCTCCCATGCAACAGAGAAAAATATTGCACTGTAATTCATTATCTTCTTTAAAGGTTCTCCAAAGAAAACAAATGAAGTATGAACTGATAAAATCACAGATCTACAGAAAGAATGTATTTTCAGTGCAATATTATACAGGAGTTTCTCTATATGGCTTCTGCAAGCCTATAAACACTTAATATTTTAATAGCTTTAATTCAAACAAAAATGTTTACTTTTAAGAATAGTATTGTTCCAGAATAGCATAAAATATATTCAACCTTTTTCTATGCACAATATATGCTAATAAGCTGAACATAATGTTTAAATGGCTCTGAAACAGTCACAGAATAAACAAGATCACACAAAACACGGCCTTTAGTCACTGCTGAATATATGCTAGTGGGCCAAAGTAGCTCCTACAGAGTTTAAGGGGAGCCTCTTTTCTCATAGTGAGTGAGTTTCTGGGTTAAGATTCCCAGAAGTTATTAGAAATATAAGTGCCTCATTTACATATGTGCCAAATTTCATGGTTCTATGAAATCAGATCTCATTAAGAAAATTCTGCATTAAGACCGCTTAAAAAAATGAGACATCTTAGGGGCAGCTGTAGAGGAGACATTCAAAATCACTAGCAACTTCTTAGTACCTTGGGCTTGTTTTTTTATTAATAGGATTGTTGTACGTCCCAAAAATGTTTACCTCTAATTAGATTACAGCATGCAAGCTTGCAGGATCCTGCTGTCAGCTACATTTACAGTTATGTTATTGATTAATAACATCCTGAAAAAAACTAAATTCAGTGTAGAGATACTCATTTGTAATGTAATAACTCTATACGGTGAGAAAGGCTGAAAATTTAATGATTTTTTTAAAAGTTTCTAACGAAGTGTGAATTACACTTGTTACTGAACTCATATTTTTCTTTAGCTGTTAAAAATGAACCCGGAATTTTGTGTTCTATGCTAAACTTTGGAGGAGAGGTACCTCCCCCCAAAAACCTGAAATACAAAAGAAAGGAGATAGCAGCTACATTTCTATATACAGAACAGATTTCACCTTTCAGAAACAGAGAACTGTTAAGTTGGTTCAGCAGTCTGAAAGAACCACGCCTGAAGGATGGTCTTCCACAAGTTTAAAATGTCCTAAATTTTCAGTCCAAAACCTGTTGTGTTGCTCAGGAGATTAAACTGGCAAAACCAAATACGTCCCATTGCAGGATTTCCTGTTCTTCATCAACACTCAAGAGAAAAAAAAGCTACTGCTAAGCTGGGCAAGTACTCCATTTATTTTTCTGATATAGAAGTACTTTCAAAATAAGTACTTTCCAAACATTTGTTGTCTCTAGAAACAGAAAACTTAGGGAAAATGATTTATTTTTTTTTTTAACAGCTCAAATTAGGCTGTGTTACGTCCAGGTACATTTATACCTGTGCTTCTTACCATGCAAGTAGAAATGCATGTATATTTGCTATAAGCTGACACATTAACCTCTAACGCAAACATGGTTATTTCCATCCTTCATATAAATTAGCAGACTGATTTCACCGTAATAATTACTTCAAACCACTAAACTTCAGGGAAGCTATAGACAACTAAATGTATTTAAGAATATTATGCGTTACTCACTGTGAGATAACCAACATATGATAAGAATACTTTTTCCTAGTAAAGACTATTTAAATGGCCATGCTTAGTTCACATTTAGCCAGTACTTGTTAAAATTGAGTTTTGAAAATAGAAATGCAATGCTTTGTGGCTCATTTTAGTTTTGGTTTTAGTATAAAAATTTTCCTGTAATACTATATATCAGTTATGCCATAACCATATTTAAACTAAGACCTGAAAACATATAATGAAGGCACCAAAATTATACCCTAGGACATACTATTTCTGAAGGAACATAAATTCAAAAAAATAAGTCTTCTTAAAAAATTGAGAATAGAATACTTTTTATCATAACCACCAAATAGTAGCAATTGTGTTTAAGTTAGTATGCCCTATTGACCTAAACATTATATTAAAAAAATCTCACATCTGGAAATATGAATTCCAATCATGGCATATGGAACTTGTGGTTGA
Organism: Chlamydotis macqueenii; assembly: GCF_036417535.1. Lineage (NCBI taxonomy): Eukaryota > Metazoa > Chordata > Aves > Otidiformes > Otididae > Chlamydotis > Chlamydotis macqueenii. The sequence goes on from NC_141562.1 coordinate 23,620,374, forward strand.
TATTTTCAGCAGGTTACTACAAGTAGGAAAAAAAAAAAAATCTCAAATATATCAAGCAAGTTTGAATTTTATTCTTACTCCACTTAATTATTTAATTTCCAGACTATCTGAAACCGAGCTTGAGGCAGGAGCAAGAATTTTAAGTTTGACTAAGCTTGAGGTGCCAGGTTTCTGACATGTTCAAATAAGACACCTGAATGAAACATTGCTTTTATAAAGAGAGGTGAACAATATTATAATTTAACAAATCCTTTGATCAGGCTACAGGAAATGAGAAGATACTGTATTTGCACTCAGAAATCTTAGCACAAATAAGTCTGCTGTAACATTACTTTAAAAACACAGTAAATAAAATAAAATGTAACTGCCCACAATCAGTTAAGAACTGTTGACCTCTTCATATCCATAACTTTAACATTGTGTCATACTGTTTTCACAAGCATGCTCTCCAAACAGTTTTCAAGGTTAATTTTGCTGTTACTCCCTCTGGCAGGGTAAGAAGATAATTCTGTCTCCTCATTAATTTCTTTCCCAGCTTGTTTGATATCAGTAACTTGTACCAATGCTAAGTGAAGTTTTCCAAGGCCACTGTTTGAATTTGTCTGTCTGTTGTATTTCTAAAGTTAATGTTGATACTTCAAAGGATGTAGAAAACACACAGGATGTTTCTTGTTAGTGAGATTGCTGAGAATGTTGTATACCTTCAGCAACAACATTGTAGGGCAAGCTGCTGTATTTTTCCATTTCTGTTTCTGAGTAATTAAAATTAAAGAGGATTTGCTTGAACTTGATCAAAAGTATTTGCCTCTGCGGATGTATAATAGTTTGAAAAAAAAAAAAATCTATTAGCCACAATGTCAAACATTAAGATATAAATTAATTGTATAAGCCTTAAATTTTTACTTTTCAGATCATATCCACAAAAAGGTGTTCCATTCCTCATATTACTCATAATTTTTTTTTTTTTTTTATTTTGGTGAGGGGTGATGCTTTTGGACACAAGCAGCTTAGTTGTTGACAAAATTAGTAGATTCAGACTTAAACTAAGGACTAGGTGTAATAACAGTACTATATATTCAGAAATCTCTTTTATTGATGTACATCTTTCAAGCTTGAACAAGCTCCTAAATACTAAAATATGAACTTTAGTTCAATGTACAGCACAAAAACTTTTTGGCCTGCTGCTGTGGATGAACACAATTTCAGCCCACAAATCTCTACTCGTTTACACCAGCTGAGGATCAGGTCTACAGGAGGTGCATTACTTTGCATTTGAGGCTAACACATTGTTCAGATCCACTACCACCATTTCCTAATCACTCAGGAAAATGCTTGAAGTAGTCAAAATCTTGTGAGCCAAGTCACATATTTAAGAGTTAAGGAAATAGTCACATCTTATAACACGTAGGTATTTTTCTACATGCATCTGAAACGCATTTTTTTTTTATTTTATCCAAGGACAATAATAATGTGTAATATATATGGAACTATTGCATTATCTATAGTAAGAGCTCAGGCAAACAAATTACAATGAAGGCAATCCACACTTGCTAATGTTTTATATTAACAAAAGGCCTTCAGCTGATAAACTGACATAGAGCTACAACAACAACAGAGAAATAAAATAATAACAAAGGTTTTGATTTCACTATGCTGTTTAGCATACATTACCTACTCCATTTCCAGTTGGAATAGAGACAAAACCCAGTCTGTGGGGATTGCACACAGTTACCAGTTACACCATTCTGAGACAAGATACAGAAAAATTACTATTATTCTGGGTATTCATACTTTGAAGGTGTGGTTCTGCAATCAGGCCAGCTGATCTTGCTTTTACTAAAATGAGGACTCATTATTTCTCCTTCTTTTTCCCTACACCTTGCTAATCTGTCTGAAAGCTACTTTTCTGATTAATTAATCCTTCATTGAAAACTAATTAGTGAGTTGAGCTAGGTTATGGAAAGGTACCCCAAAAGCCAGAGCCAGTGCAGAATAAGCAGCAGGAGCATGGGGCTGGCATTCAGAGAGAAAGAAAAGAGGTAGCAGTGAGCTGTTGAGATTATCTCAGCAGATGTCAAGAAACTGAATCTTTAGAAAGATTTATAGCTGACTCAATTAAGGATTTGTCTCCACCGGTATCTTCCTCTAGATTTCCACAAACTTGAATAGCGAGGTTTAACTTTCAGGATGATGGCTTCCCCAGTATTATTTGTTAGTACTTCAATTACTGTACTAATGAAGCACAATGAATGAAGACAATGGTCACAAGCAAACAAAGACAAATTGAGAAGAATTTTAAAAACTGTTCACACATGCTCCTTTCTCATGAAATACAAGGTGCCAACGGTTCAAATATTGCTGACAATGCTCAACTTTAAACATCACTTTTTTTTTTCCTTTAAGTCAATGAGTGTGCAGGGACATAAAATGAAAATTACGTAAGACTATACCTACATTGCTGAATTAATCTGAGTGATCCACTCAGGTCATATAGGAAGACGTAGTTCAGATATGAGAAGCTAGTAATGCAAAGCCATTTTGTAGAGTGCTCATTCTACTGTACATATTTGATAGTGATACAGAGGCTTGGGACAGCTTATCCCCCCAAACATAATATTACAATAAGCTCAACAATCTTTTCCAGGGAACTGTGGAACAAGTTGTTTGCCCTACTGAGGACACAAGGGAATTGTCGGCTACTGAGCTGTCTACCCTGTTCCCTCACTGATACTCTGAGGAAGACCCCTGCCTGCAAAAGCATCTTGCAACCTTTATCGTATGCTTGAGTCGGATCACCTAACACATGAATAATGGAGCACCACATTTTAGTTCAGAGATACCACTTGCGAGGGACAGAGTGGCTGGCATCAATACTTCAGTAACAGTCCAAGTGTACCTTGGCCTAATGTGCAAAATCAAAACCAGCTATTTTTTTCCCCTCTAAGAAAGTTGAACTGGTATCCTGGTAGCCCTTGAAACTTGCAGTTTAAGAGAACTCTGTGAAAAGTACAACTGTGTATGTTCAAGTTCTACTAACAGATCACCCACACAAACACACAGCTAAGCATGAGTTAACAGTATTTAGGGAAAAAAAAAAAAAAAAAAAAAAGAGTCACACTTGCAGGAAAAAAAAAACTGATCTCAAATAAAGTATTTAAAACAATGACAGACTTTCCTTCTTAAAAAGAGTAGCAGGGGGCAACTGAGAGGTAGAAAAACTTTGTTTCGGTAGTTTTGAAAAATGCTTGTATTGGTTAATATATATCAAGTAGAACTTAAAAATAATCAGATGGAATTCTATTAGTTGTGCTGAATTTCTAATGCATCTGTACAGTCAAGCCGGGTTTCAGCTTTGCTTTGTAAAATACTGCACTTCATACATTATTCAGACAAAATGAAAAAAAAAAACCAAAGATTTTATTTGAGGCTTCTCTAAAGTGCAGTGTTTTCACTAGGATTCTTTCACTGACTTCAGTGAATACAATCAGATCTCTGAATATGAGTTTATTCCAGTTTAGTTTCATAAGCTGTTTTCTGCAGTTTGCATACAGTCAACTTTGTTCAGCCTACTTGGCCCAGAAAAAGTTTTGAAGGCCAGCTACTGTATCTTGCATTCTTTTAGTAGTTAAGGTGCTTGCCAAGTTCTTTCAGACACGAAATATGCAAGCTTTCTTTCCAACATCTTTGACCATTATCATTCATGTCAGTAACACATTTTTTATATTTATGCTTCAACTATCTGGGCACAGTCCATGGATGTTCATTTTAAGACAATTTAATTGAAAAAAAAAAACCACAGAATAATAATGCATCTTGTTACATAATTAGAACTTGGCATTTGCAAACAAAATGCTCATTCTCTTTTCCTTATATAATGCTTATATAAATGGATTTTATGCAACTTATATTTTTTGCAAGGATCACTCACCACTTGCTTTTATGGATTCAGTGTATTTTCCTGAAATAAACTAGCGCAAGTCCTACTTTTAGCTAAACATCTAAGACTTTAGGCACTGATTAGTGAAAGAATTTACATCCATTAAAAAAGGCTGAACCTAGTTAGAACATTGCTATATGAAACTTTCAAAGCAGCCTAATTTTACATACAAATACCGTATACATCTTCTGTATTTTTTGTTATGCTCAAGATTATAAAGTTTACCTCAAATACTACAAATAATAGTAATTTAATTACATGTTTGTCCTTTTAAGTATGTTATGTTACAGAATAGATTAAAAACTTACAACCTGACTGGGTCATAATTTAAACTCAGCAGTTTCGCCTCTAAAGCCCTTGGCAGGTCCCTCGACCATCTGTTAAAAGGCTCTATGTTGATTTTTGTTTGGTGAAACACATAGAGCAATGCAGGGCTGTAGTTTCATTGAAATTCGTTAATCATTAGAAAGAAAGACCCTGACTGGATTCTATTAAGCACATTACAGAATGAAAAAAAAAATTAATTCTTGCTCCATTCAGTTAAGTACAAAAGAGAAGATGGGGAGCAGGTGAAAACAACGACACAATTAGTCTCACAAATTAGTGCTGACAAATCAGTCAGCATAATGAGCAATATCATCAGCTCTACAGCAACCTAGCTATCAAGAAAGTTCTTGTAGGCACGATGGCAAAAGGTGAATTTTAACAGAAGATTTCTGGAAAGCTAATCAGAAAGATTTGTAGATGTAGAAGCAAAGCCACATTATAGAGTAGAAAGCCAAAGATTCCGGTTTGAAAAAGAAACAATGAATGTCGTCATCCTTGGGTAATCAGAGGCATAAATCAACTTCTCAGTAGTGAATGAAAGGAGACAGATACAGGTACTGATTGTGTAATGAAAGGCCTTGAAAGCAAAAAAAAAAAAAAAGCAGCTCCTGTTTTATACAATAGGAAAGACAAAGGCAAAAAAGGCCACAACTCCCTTCTAAATAATATTGCTGTACCTGATGTCAGATATTTTACCTTACATAGGGCAACATATTAAGAAACATTCAAACCATGTCCAATGTTTAAGAAGGAATGTCTCTCTTAGGCACTCACAGAAAAAAAAAAGTTAAATATAAAAATATTTCTTAAAGCAAGAAAAATAAGTCATCACATGCCTACATCACAAAGTGCATATACATTAGTCCTAAAAGAAATCCCAACTTATGCCACTGTAACTCAAAGCACTTTTAGAATACAGCAACAACAATTCTTCAGAATGTTTTTAAAACTATCTTGAGAATGTGCATTTTAATTACACTCATTCGCAGCAGCTTAGCATAGTTAAAGACAGAAACCAATTGAAATCACACATATATACCTATACAAACACACATGCACCAACCACACATTTATCAGGAATGTCAAATTCATTGTGGGTATTAAACATTCTTACACATCATCATGTTGCTAATCAGAAAAGGTCCAGTGGTGCAAGAAAATGAAAAAGTATACTTTAAAAAAACTATAGAAGTTAAGATAAAGGAGAGAAGAAACCATATATACGAGAGTGTGTATGTTCAATTGTGAAAGCCACCGCTGTAGGCTGGCAGATCATATTCCAGTTAATATTTCTCTTCAGTCCATATTTAGAAGAGTAACTCTCATAAAAAAAAAAAAAAAAACAACAACAACAACAACAAAAAAAACCCAAGGATTGCTTTCTGATCTTCCTCCTTTTGGACATTACACAAAATGCACAATTATGAATGAACATTTAAGTTTTAATTCAGATGCTACACTAGAAGGTCTAACAAATATTATTTCTACATTTAAAATGTATAAAAAATGCATTAGAGAAGGACCAGCCCTGTTACATGAAAAGTTTTTTGAGAAGCACTGTTCTAAAAATTTGGGCTTAGTTTAATCATATTATCTTAAGATAACCGCTCAAACTGCTACTACATCTTCAACTTCTAAACTATGCTTTCAGCCTAATCATGCTTTTCCAAGCTACCATGCAGGTCCAATGAATTTCATTCCAACTTATTTTGTTTCAAAGCTACAATTCAAGTATTATAAATCTTGTGGCTGATGGCAGATAAATCCGGGGCTTTCTCTCACGTCTGTGTGTTACAGCCCAGTTAGCTTTCCCTTCTGGCTGCATCTACGCTTTAACAATCATTCGTGGAGGGGAAGAGTTTGAAGTATTTGTTTTAGATGAGCAATCTAAAATAGCTTTTAACATTAAAGAGGGATATTCAAACAGAGTGCTCAAAGATTGACAACTACATACAATTAAGAATGTTTTTTACTTAGGCCATTCAATTTTAAACATCAGTTTAAAAATGTCAAACTCCCCCTTCCCAAGGCAATGACCAATAAATTAATGAAAACAAGAACACTGGGATGGCTTTTTTTCGGATTCTTTAACCCTGACAAATATGTATGTCTTTATATTCCATACCATAAGAACACCAAGCACTCTTTTAAAACATCACTTACGGTGATTAAAATGAATTGTTAGTTCTACTTAAAAAAATAACGTATGATACACCATATAGAATGACTGAGGGTTGAATGGAAAAAAGTGCATAGATTTATTCAGGCTATTGTCCAGCCAGTGCAGGAATCAGTTTGGACACGTTTGCCCAAGATGCACATGCTGAAGCTAAAGGGAGGTTGATCACTGACTTTAATGAGAGTACTTTCAATCTTACAACCACTCATCTTTGGATTTGTGTAAGAATACAGAAATGAGTTTGCCAAGCATTTGAAATAACCAGCATTGCCTCACATGTAATGCCGTTCATGTTCATTGCAAATATAACCAAACAGCAAGGTTTACATACTAACCAAGAGATCACTACTTTTCCATCTCTGCAGCTATTTACAGTATTAGGCTATTGAAAAGATAATATTATCATGGTCCTGTCTCTTTGAGGACAGTAAGCTAGTAAATAATCTCTTAATAATAAGTAGAGAGCTGATTTTTTTTTTTTTTTTTTCAGGATTAGGGAGTGGTTTGGGAGAGGAAGTTGTGGGGGTTGGAGGGGGAAGGCTGGTAAGGGGTTTGTGGGTTTTTTGTTGCTTTTGTTAAAAAAGAAATTGATTTATCCTCTCTGGTCAAGGTTCAAATATTTGGGCTTTTTAGGGGGAGCTGGATATTGACAGGACAGAATTTTCACACCTAGTATGCTTGAGACAATTGTTCAAGTAGTCCACTGTCCTGGAATATAAAACTCTTCCTATCCTATTTGTTGTTCAGCATAGAAGCAAATCTCTGCAAGATGTCTTCTGCCTGCTTGGTGCTGTGTATCCTACCATTTTACTGGTAGGAAAACTTCATCAAACACTTTCTTCAGACCTCACTTGCATGTTCCACTGAGATTTTATGTGGTAAATAGAAACTCATGGCAGCCCTCAGCTTTAACAAGACATTGTACCTCAAAATATTCACATTAGAATTTATGAATAATCAAAATATTACAGTACTTCCTTATTTTAGGGGGTTATAAGGGGCAACAAACAAATAGCTCTATACCTCTGCAGGCTGTATTAACAGAAAGTTTTTGATCGGGAAAAAAAAAAGTAGATTCAGCAGTACCAATAAAAGTTTGTAACCAAAAATCCCTTTCCCTTTCCCAACTATGAACTTACTTTATTTCTAGAGGAAGCACTCATGTGGTGTTTTAAGTGAGTCTTTTTCTAATACACTTCGACTTCTCTCACACAAAGCTATAAACACTGAAAATGAAAATTCTGTACAAAACCGTATGTGTTATAATGCAAAAATAAAAAAAAAATAAAAAAAAAAAAACCCAACGCCATTCCCAAAGCAAAAAACAACTTGAGGCCCATAAATCCTTGCAAAAACACACATACACACACAGAACTGCCCATAAATGAATTTTAAAGTCCCTTTCACACTGTTTAAAATGGAGAGCACTGTGGTGTAAAATGATGAAAAATGTGTTCTAGAGCTTCACAAGAACTATAATCTGCCCTTTTGAAAATACATTACAAGATAGTTGGGATTTCTAATTCTTACTGCTAAGAGGAGCCTGAAACAATAAATATCCTCTAAGATAAATTAGTGCTACATAATTCATTTCACTATTTTTCTTTCTTGCTTTTTTTTAAACAGCACTTAACAGCCATGATCCACAGGTCTACATATACACATGAAGTGACGTTTGCATGAGGTTTTTTTTATACAAAAAGGTTGTTAAATATATGCATTTACGATATCAAGTTACACATACAATGCATACAAGTATTGGAGACATCAATCCTTGTATGCATTAAAAATTCAGGCTATTTATTTTACACTAGCTACCGACTTTATGTGGCTTTCAGAGGAATGCCTGAATGGAGTACATTTCAGAAATCATGCCTCGAGGTTAAGAGGGATCAGATCACTTCTTTGTATTCAACATCAAAGGCAAAGATTGACTAGTGTGTTCATTTATTTTTTTTTCTAAAATTTCAAAGTTGCCTGCACTATTTATATTTCTAAATAAAACACATAATTTAACAAGAATTTAATTCTGCAATCCAAATCAAAACCAGTTTTGCTTGTGTTCTCAAGAGAGACTGATAAATTACAAATCAGCTGTACTAGGTATTTCCCAGTCCATATATAAGTAATACCAATGATAAACCACAAAAATCAAAAGGCTGGTCCTTCAAACACAAGTAAGCAATCTTATTACTCTCAGTGAGAACACTTATCTGAATAGTCACTCCTGTTCATCAAGATGGAAGCCACAGACCCCACTCCAGGTTTCATTAAGGTCTGCTGTAGATATAGCCCTTAACCAAAGCTTCACACACCATCTACTGTGAAAACACAACATTCCCAAGTTTGGTGATGCTTTCACCCTGCATTAGACAGCCTATCTAGGCCAAGACTAAAGCATAAAAAGTGCCTATATTCCAGCTGCTAATCCAGCAATTTAGTATTCAACTTCTCAGGAAAAAAATGCACACACCCCCCTGCCTCTATTTATGAGAAGAATACATACCAAACTCAAACTGATAATTCCTCTAGCACGTCCGTTACATGAGAAGCTATTCAGCACTGCTCTGAACAGTCTCTATTTTTGTGCAGGATAGGTTTTCTTTTTCTGGGTGACAGTATAACTGAGTGAAGGCAGAAAGCCCTGCAGAGCTGAAGTAAGCATTGCATATTATAAATCACAACATATGCAATACTTGCTTCAGGAAACAACTAGGATGGCTTCAGGCCAGAAGCACAGAACCTCTCTGAAGAAAAACTGAAATAATAATTGTATCCTTTTTTTTGTAAAAATCTAAGGAAAGACTCATCCTAAACTGAAACCAAAAATACTTTTAATTCAAGACACTGTAGATGAATCAGAATGCAATGACTGTTTGTTATGACAGGAAGGAACAAACTGAACCTGAGGTTACAAAACAAAAATTGGGAAATTAGGGAAACTTTGACAAATTTTCTGACACTGAAAGAGCACACTTAATATATTTCAGGAGTCTCCAAACTTATGAATATATAACAGCAGGTAACAATTAGTATTATGGCTACTTATGACACTGTAGTTCTCTGAATTACTTTGAATCAATTCCAAAAAAAAAAAGTTACCTGATCACTGCGGACTTCTAATACATAAAATAGATCACCCTTACACAGGAGATCAAGTGTTACAGTGTAATAAAGTTCCTACAAGAAAGACAGCAACTTGAAAGCAAATGGTTAAATAATTGGATAGCAAACAGGATTAAATATGGTGAAAGATGTTTCCCAGCCTTGGCACCCAGCAGGGAGCCTCACTGGTGCCTGGATAAGCAGAGGAAAGCCTTGTACGCAGACCTTGATATCTCCCCAGTAAAGTCATATTTGCAGTGAAGGACATTGATAGAGATTCTCAAAAAAAAGTGTGCTGGGGAAAGGGTGGGGGTTAGAGAGAAAACATAGCACAGGCTTTGAGAACAAGAAGTCCTCTCCCAGATTTACATTTTCCAAACACCATTGACGCATGTGAAAGAAAACACAGACGATAAATTCTCATTCTCAGTGCACAGTTCAAGCCATCGCTTTAATTATTCCTATCAGTTCTTTTGTCCACTGCACTCCCATTCCTACCTCCCCCAGCATATGAATGATACTTTCCATGTTTTCAGCAGTTTTACAAAGCAGCGCTTTTTGTGCACCCAATCTGCAGGTGCAGCAAAGACCTTGGCAAGGAGCAAACCGATTATCACTTATGAAAACAGATACACTGTATTGTTCATACTTCTTCAAGGTCTTAAGCAAAGCATAAATTCTCATGAAAACGAAGTTATTGCAGTTCAAGCATCAGACAGCTAACCAGGTAAGTCTTATAGTTGTTTGTAGAGATGATTTTACAGTATTTTGTAATTTTAAAACTTTTTTCCTCTCTCTCATGCATTTGTTCTGTAATTCAAATAGGTATTTTTGCAGCTCCTAAATGAAAAAGCCTCGAGTACTATGCAGTAGTGCAATATACTAAAAACAGGATATTGCTACTGACTTGTAATTCATCTTCAAGTCAATTCTATGGAGATGAGTCTTCATTTTTTCTAAGAACTCTACATTTTCTTTTATGTATTTAAAAAAATTAGATTGCACTGATGAATTCTAAACTGTTGAGTTCCTGCTAAATCCTAGGCATTAATGTTGGTTGTCTCGTACTTTAACCTCTGTTCTAGCCTGCACTAGTTTTTAACAGCCTTATAGTTCAAACTAAAAGACATTGTGTAAAGAATAGAATTTATTTTTATTCTCCTTAATCTATACATTTATATTCCAGGTTGACTTTTGCCAGAAGTGGAGCTGATCTTGATCTGGCTCGTTGTTCCTTTTTCCTATGCATATACTTCTTTGAGAATTTAATCTAAAGAGGCATAGGGCATGGGAAAATGGGGCGACTGAGGTACTTCGCCATTCATTTCAAACAGCATTGCCAAGACGACTGTAGAAACGTTTCAAGAAAATAGATGTATGAAGAAATGAAATGTTAATTTATGAAACTCTCACTTAACTATCAAAAACCGAACAAAAAGATACTGCTGTTACTTAACTCTGATATAGTAGCAGTTGAATGTTGGTTTCATCTTGAAATCTTGATTTATCCCAAAAATAATATTTTAAGCATTTATCCAACTACAATGTTTAATACATCCCTTGGTTTAATGCATTGCTAAGAAGGTCCTTCCGTAGTCCTTATTCCCATAAACCTCCACCTAAAAATAATGGGAATGTAGTAACACAAACTGCAAAAATGCAAGTCTTTGGACCTGTCTCAGCTGCTGGGAATCAAGTCTTCACTGAATTGAGTTAGTGCTGATTCTAGTGTGTAAGGCCCAGTCATGCAAATGCTACCCAATTGGGCTGTCTTCAATGTACAATTTATTCTTAGGACTTAATCTTTTAAGATTCTAAGTACCTTTTACATGATGCATGCATATGTAGAATTACAAATTCTTCTGTTGTACCACCGTTAATAGACAACCAAATAATAAATATGCTATTTTTTTTTCTCTTTTTCACTTACAGGTGTCTTGGAAGTGGAAGTGTAGAAGTTCCCTTGGCTTTTTTCATTCAGTAGAAGAACAGTCATTTAAAATATTTTTTATGTTTCTGTCCAATTACTGTTATTTACCCTAAATAGCAATGTATCACATCACTTCTGGGGGGAAAAAAATACTATTATGAAACAGTGTAACTGTACATACTGCATATCAAATAAAAATCTAACATTTCTTTCGTAGATCAAAAATTTGCATTACCCTGCATCACAAGTTCTAACAAGTCTTGTAAAGCTATGTGTTGAGAAAAAGCAATACTAGGTGCATTACAAGTAATTTTACTCAGTGGTTATTGTTATGCTATACTATTCAAACCTAAATAAATATTTTAGAAGTTTCTGCTTCATTTATCTATAACATAATAGTGTCAGAGGACTATTCTATTACATGTCACTTTTTTTTCTTAAATTAAAAGGCAATAAAAAACTTGCATCCACAACTGTATCTTTATTCACAGATTTCATATCAAAGCTTGTGGTAAAGGGGATGAAAGTACATAAACAATATACAACTTCATTAACTTGTGAGAGAATTGAAGGATTTTTTTAAATATAATAAAATACAAAATCTAATAGCTGTCATTAAAATCAAGAGTAACCTCCAGAATTACTGCACATAAAGGTGTAAAAATATAAATAAAACAAAATATATAAATAAACAAGATCAAAACCCCATATAGTGTTTCATATTCCAGAGATTTCACTTTAATATAACATTTTAAAAATGCAATTGTATTAGAAAAGTGTGTATTTTATCTTTAATACATCTCTTCTATAACTTAGCCTATAACAATTCCCAGAGCCCTATACAATAAGACTACAACTGATGCATTTTTTTTTCTTTTTTCTTTTTTTAAAGACATAGAATACACAGTTTAAATTAAAAACTAATAAGAAAAGAGAATAAAACAATGCGTGTGAGTTTGGAGTGAAAACAATAAAAATATCAGGCTGAAGATCAACCATATCAAACATGCTAGTAGCAAGGCAAGTAGCAAGATTGAACTGAAGGGGTACAACAGGAATGTCAACAAGAGGAGAATTTTAATATTTGGTATATTTTTTCTTTTAATTTAAAATTAGCAGCTTTTATAAAAAGAAAGTGAGAACAATCAGATAAGCTACCTAAAAATCAAACAAGAAAAACAAGGTTTACATTTACTCACTATATTATGGGAATCTTTTCAGGTCAGTTACAAAAACTCAGGGGAGGGAGTGTGTATGAACAGACAGACAAGCATATCATTGATTCTTTTAATGGTTTGGGGTTTGGGTTTTTTTTTTTAGCGTTTTTAAAGTCTTTTGGGGAGAGCGAATCTAGTTCTCACTCTTCCTAAGTACCACTGGTTACTGATCCCAGTTTTCATGACTGAAGTCAAAACTTTACAAACAGTTAACATACCTCTAAATGTTCTCAAACTTCACTTTTTTTTTTTTTATTAAGTGCAAGACATCAGTCTTTGTAAGCATATATAAAGTGATGAAACAACAGAACATACAAATGATAAAACTCAGGACAGATATAGGGAGCAGATCTAGTAAATCTGGAGAAGGGAGGGGACAACAATGAGATAGCAAAGCACAGATTTTCTACAGGCTTTTCCACTCCTATTCAGTTTGTGCTTAATCTCTCAAACACAAACCACAAACCTATGCTTAAACACTTTCCTGAACAAAACTGAAGGCAGAGTAAAAGACATGGTTAAAGTGCAGGTGGAGAAACCTTTTCCCTTTTTCTTTGTGGCACAGTGTAAGATCCAAACTAATTATCATAAAAAAATAATTACTTTAAGTAGGAGCAATAAAGCTAGGAGGTAAGGACAGGAGGATCCCATCCTATAAGCCTAAATAGAAAGGCAGAACCCTAGCTGTAAAAGTCCTTTTTACCTCAACAATTGTATTGCAGTTTGTACCACTGCCTGAGTTAAATGGGCAGTGAAAGCTTTAACAAAATTCCTTTGCAGAAATATACTCCTACTGTTCATCCTGTTTGTCATTTCTCATATAACTGTTGGGAAATGGGAAAAAAAACGGGACACAGGAAAGGGGAATGTGTGAACTTACCTCTATCTGCAGATAAAAGTACAAAATGACCATTACTAAAATAAAATAAAAGTTAAGTCAGGTATAAAAAAAGACAGTGATTAACACTAACACTATATCAGTTGCACAAAGAGGGAAGCACCAACTTGGAAAGGACTTTTTATTATTGTTCTAAAGCATTGCAAATCTACCTTTAATACAATAACAAATCCAGTAAAATTCACTAGCTAAGGGTTTTAAAGTAATTTCATTAACAATTTTTCTTCCCACAGATAGGGTCTTTTTCTTTCTATCAGCAGAAATATGATTAGAGCATTACCATTCCATAAGAAAGCAAAGATTACTAAAAAACAAGCTTTGGTGGTATTACAACAAACACCAACGCTTTGTATTGTAATAACAAGAGTGTAATCATGTCAGGCTCCACACGCTTAACAATTGCTCCTCTGTATTCTGTAACAGGTAACAGAGGCAGATTTTCTCTTTTGGAAATTTTTTGCCATTTTATCTCAACTGAACCAAGATTTGTTTCAAGAGTCTATATCGTACTGATTTTGAACCAGATAATTTGTATGTATTTTATGCACAAATTGATAATATCAGCTTGTAATTACGTGATACTTAAGCTCATCTAAAAGGAGGAGGAGGACGCCTCAATTCTGAAATCAGATGTACAAATAAATGACTTTACAGTGGGAATAATCTAAAACTGGAAGCTTTATAAATAGGAATACTATTATAAAAATAAAATATTAAAATTATCAGCTCAATAAACAATATAACATGTGCACGTCTCAGATAACAGGAGAAATCACTCAGTAAGGAGAGATATATCATCTAGAAATCCTAGTTATACATACTGCCATTCAGAGCAGGAATGTTACATCTAACCTAGTGTTATATCTAACCTAGTGCTATCTAACCCATCTACAGTTCCAGCAAAGCAACAGTCATGTTAAGGTGTGTTTGTCTGGAACACGCAATTATCTTCTACTTTTAACTGCATTGTCCATTCATCTCCCCACACAAATCCCCATTGCAAAAAGAGAAGGCGCACAGTGCTGTATATGTTGTTTATCACTTCTACATACAAAAAAACACTTAAGCCATCCAGTTTTGGATGCGCATTAAATACATAACAGAGGTGATGAAACCAAACACAGCACAAAAAAAAACTACAAAGGTTAAATTGTGAACCACCTAGAACAATAATTTCATTTCTAGCTTCATAGAATAATTTTTCAAATTGAAAAATCCGTATTTCATAATACAGAACAGCCTTAAAATATTCCCAAAACAGAAGACTATTTCATCAGTACTAAATCTGTAATATTAATTATGTATAATATTGCAGTTCTTACAGAGTTATTCTACGTAGCATGTTATCTGTAGAAATATCTGGTAAACAAATATAAAAAAAAAAATAACGCAGGTAATTCCTGAATATCTCTGTTGGTTTTTGGTTTTTTTTCCCCTAAATGCTCTAAGGCACCTCCAAAGACAAATACATTTACCTAAAAAAAAAAACTATTGAAGAAAATATATTTATTGTATATTACTGCAGGGAATATTATGAAACTGATCCATTGTCTCCAAATAAAGAGCACAGCACTAGGAGAAGCAGGAAAGAAATTAGCTTAATTTAAGCTACAATGCCTACAATTTTAAAAATTTCTCAACAATTGGAATTTCTTATTTGTTATAGTACTGCATTCTGTAATCATATACAACTTAAAAGCAATGAAGAGGGTAGAAGGGGTGACATCTCAGCCTCTTTCTTCCTGCATGTACGCTGCATATAGCAGTTTTCAAACTCTTCCATATGTGACTAACTTAGTAATGCAGCAGTTAAAAAAACAAAACAAAACCATAGTTTTCTGTTATGGTAGTGGGTTATGCACTAATAAGGCCTCCTCTAATACGGGAATCCAAAAAGCATCAGTCCTAGCAAAAGTTAAGGAGCAGGAGTGTGCAACCAGCAGCAGTAAAGGTAACTGCAACAGTACTGTAAGCTATTACGGAAGGTCACATACAGTTGAAGAACAGTTCTCTAAGGAGCACAAACAGTTCAGACAAATCAACTGGAAGTAGAAATTACATTTTCTGAAGAAGAAATGCTGCAAGAGAAATTAAATGCTGCTGATAACACCACTTCAAAACAAGTCTCTGGGATCTGACAGAGTTAGAACTCTCAACTAATCCTGTCAAGTTTTGAGCTGGCAAAGAAAAGGTGGCCTTCAGCTGTTTGGTATATTTTGCCACTTCGAAACAATGATTTTCTTAAACACTTCTTCTTTACATATTGGGAGATGCTGATATAATGAAGGAAGAGAAGCAGAAGTTACTTAAGTTGTAAGTACACTAAGGAACATCTCTGGAATTGCAGTTTGAGGAAAGAGAGAGTGTTTACATTTTCTCTGTACTCACTTTCTCTAACACAAATACCTGTGACAGAGCTCCCCTAGAAAAAAAAAAAAAGAGCCAAGACTTGGCTAGAGCAAAATACGATCATCTCTACCTTTTCCAAATACTCACACTCAGGGACATATGTAATTTTAACCCATCTGTAACATTACCTGTCAGCACTGGCATAAGTGACAGTGGTAAAGCAGTGAGGAATCATGGTCTGTTCTGCTACAAAACCCAACGCTATTAGCAGCAACATACTATACCATGAACATTTAGATTCATTTTTAACTTAAACTAAAGCTAAGTATTCAAATTCATGTTTCAGCATCTTTTTTTTTTTTTCCCAGTGCCAAGAGGTCAGTTTCGTTACTACATGTGAACAAGAAAGATGCAGCTCTATGTGGAGAGTTGAGCCAACTAAACAGTTCATAGAGCTGAGAAGTAACAGTCCCTCATACCTTTCTCCTGTGCTTCATACTTACGTTGCACCAATTCAGGCTAGTTTTCTGACCCTCAGTTAACTCTTACCAAAGACATCCAGAAAGAGGAAAATTCTTGGGTTTAGGTTTATTAAAAAAAAAAAACACACACACAAAAAAACCCTCAAAATAACTTCAAATATTTTGCTTGTTAACTTGGTGGGTGGCTTTTTTTTGTTTGGATTTTTTTTACTGAAGAACAGCAGTTTAATGAGCATTTACACACCACACATGCGTGCATAGGAAATGGGGCGCGCTGGTGGGGGGACCAGCCACCAAACCAACCAGGCCTGATTCAATACCTGACCTAGAATCTCAGTTGGGGACTAATCTGGTTTTGTTTGTTTGTTTTGTTTTGTGGTTTTTTTACTACATCAAACAAATGCTACAGCAATTTAATTAATGAGCTCTAAATCTTTCAGTTTTCAATATTTGGACAAGACACGTGGCATAGAAGTACTAGGTGTGTATCTATTCTTTTCCTCATGAAAATTGTGTCAACCTCTAACAAGTTCTAGGTGTACTTGTGCCTAAAAAGCCAAGTCAAAGCAATTAGCTTTCACACGGAGTCCAGAGAGGACCTGCTGAGGTTCAGCATTCTCCAAAAGCTCCCCTCAGCTCAGCTCAGCCCCTCCCGCGCTCTCGGCGCTCCCCCTGCCGACCTCTCCCCGGCAAACAGGGAAGGAGGAACCGGCTGTAACCACGGATGGAAAAACAGCAGATGCGGCGTGTCAAATCAAAGGAGATCGGATTTACAAAAGCAGAGGTGAAGGAAAGAAAGGACTGGATGTTTATGAGGCATATAGGAAGACAAGAGCTATTGCTAGGAGGAAAGAATTTTGAGCCTTTAGTTTTTTTTCTATTTCCTTCCATTTCTGCAAGTCATCTGTTTCTATAATACAATTTCATTTAGAATTTGGGATTACAATGTTTATTCCTGTCAGCAAAAAGTATATTTTACCATCTTGATAGTGAGCTTTGACAGACATCCACATTATGGATTTATTTTATTTTTTTTTAATTAAGCTTTATAAATATTAACCAATCTACTAGGAGCAGAAAAGTTAAAACATACTGGAATTACTCATACAATCTTAATTCTGCTTCATAAAACATGTTACAATGTGGTCTGAATTCAATCCGCTCAGTCCTATAAATTATTACTTTTTTTTTTCCCCCCATAGCCTCCTCGTCCATTGTTCAAGATCAAAGATTTATCAGCTGTAGATATGTATATAAGCTGCACATCAAATGAAGAGAAAGCATAAAGAGAAAGGAAAAATCTTACAATGAAGAAAGGTTAATGGCATATCAAGCAACTTATTTCTTCTGTCAGGGACAGATTTCCTGTGAGATGGGTCAAGGGGTTTTTTACATGTATCCTTTCATTGGTTTGGGGTTTTTTGGGTTTTTGTTTTGTTTTGTTTTTTTGGGTTTTTCTGGTTTGTTTTTTTTTTTTTTTTTGCTATCTTATAATGTGTCAAGGGAGGCTAATTTGAGATTAAGCACTACTTGAATTTTAATTCTAAGAAAGTATTGTTTTGCATTAAAAGTATGTTTTTCCATTACCATATGATATCCATTAGGGAAGAAAAGCATTACCCGCTGTCAGAGGTAGCCTGAAAGCAGTAAGAGACTACCCCTTTATCGGAGCACAATGCACTACTAAAATTAAGCTGTTACTCAACTGTTGCTGAATCACAGATGTATAGTAGTTAACAACTGGAAGTGCATGCTTTTCGCCTTTGAGTTCTGCGAAGTGCCACTAGGCGGCGCAACGCAGCACCACCGTCAGCGGCCCGGCGGCAGAGCAAGCAAGCGGCGTTCAGTTCGCACAGTACTGGAGCAAGGAGCAGAGAAGATACTACAGGGTCAACTAAGCTAATCGGAACATCTAGAAAATCTGGCAAAGAGGAAGCCATGAAAGCAAAAATCATATTCATTTACTAGTGAGTTACATATGCATCTGCACATCACTCCAGTTCTTACTATAGTCTCTCTATCTCAGTGTTACACTGACCCATTGACTGTAAAGGCAGCAGTATTTATTTATATAAAGCAACAAAGCTACTCACTACTAAAATGAGTCATCCTGCTTCTTCCTCTTCCCTTCCATGCTCCAAGCACTCCTCCGTTGCAAGTTATACAGCCCATCCAGCCTTTCAGTGAGTGGGTTTAGCTCTCCTAGCTGTTAAAAAGCGTTGGGCTTTTTTGTGTGTGTTTTTTTTTTGTTTTGTTTTATTTTGTTTTCCCCTGTTTGTTTCCTGCTAGCTTAGAAAACTAAATTAACTTCCTGGTAGATCAGTGTTACCTAAATTCAAAGCATGTTAGAAAAAGCATGCCCAGAAAGAGGGAGGAGGAGTGAAACAACTCCTTTCAACAGCAGAGAGCTCTTAGTTCTGCTCAACACAATTCGTTTAGCTAGGTGTGTCCTTTGTATGAGGCAGAAAGGAATGTGGTACATAACATTTTAATTGAATGAATGCCCTTACTATTTATTCAAATTACTGAATTAACCTGTTTTCAGTGTTTTTCACTGCTTAGATGCTTTCACTGCTAGCATACTGACAAATCCTAAGTACAGCTTCTACACATTAGTATTTTCCATAATCAAAGCAACACCACAAGAATAACTGCTGCTTTTTAGGAAATTATCTTCACAACTGATGCAATTACTAAAAAACATATTGATTACTATGAGACACTCCGTAAAGTTATTTCAACGAAAGACCTAAACAGACAAAAGAAAAAAACATAGCTATAAGTGATACCTACAATTTCATTGAGATCTCAGTCAAGAAATCATAGAATAGTTTGGTTTGGAAAGGACCTTTAGTCCAACCTCCCTGCAAGGAGCAGGCACATCTTCAACTAGATCAGGTTGCTCAGAGAATGTTATCATTAAATCGCAGCAGTAAACTGTGAGTCGGTTACACCTCCACTACACTTCTCTAGCTTGCTATTTAGATTCAAAGTGTTGGTCATTATGCTTTTTGTAGTCTATGTTTTCACAGAAAGTGCATCAATGGAAGATGGGATAAATGTTTCATCACAGGACCTGCTGATAGTTAATTGCTAACTAGCAACACGCAGCAATTATCCTTTAAATTGTAACTGCTCTCATGTGATGGTCGCTTATGGCATTACAATCATTTCATCAAAGTCCTTTGAATGGGAGCTTTGCCTCAAGCCATATTCTGTATCTTAGGTAAATCATGGTAACACTTAATGCATGAACATCAGCATTAAAAAAAAAAAAAAAAAGTAATACACTCCAAGCATATGTTTTCTTGTGTTTATCACCTTCATAGCCACATTGTCTTTTGAAATGAAGGCTTTTCTCCTAAAATCGATTACTCCAATCTAGTCAGATAACAACATGATCAACGATTAAAGGATTTAAAAAAAAAAAGTTTCATTAATACTAAAAGATAAATTTAAAAACTGACATCATAGTGGCAATTCTTTTGTTGCTTAAAAACATTTATTCATCTATTAAAATATGCACAAAAATAATTAACTAGAAACAATAATATAATAAAGGAATTATGTCTAACGAATCCTTCTGATTAGATGTTACCTGTAATACTAAATATATTACAATGATTCACTTCAGAAGTTGTCTATGACTTTATTATTTTTCCAGACCAAACTTTATTCTTTCCAGGACTCTTACAGGTGTGTAGACTAGGAACCATGCTAAGAATATATATAATAGTCCAGTTCAGACAAATAGTTCTGAACACTGAATTATTTCCCAGTACTTTTTCCATAAAGTTACAATAAGGGTTCAAGACCATACCTCTTGATTGTCATCAAAGTAGACTACTGAGCAACAGTCTCCCTCCTGGGTTTTGTTCATTTGTTTATTTTTACCTAAGATTGTTTTTTTTCTGTTAAATGCAGAAAAATAATCTGTAGATTTCTCTGTGGGTTTTGGTTTTGTTTGGGGGGCTTTGGTTTAGTTTTTGGTTTGTTTTTTTTTTTTCATTAAAAAGCAAAGCTGTAACTTCTGACTTGCATCTTAATTGTTTTCAAAAGCTGTAGACTGCTGTGGGTGGAATTAGAAGCACATGAAGACAATGCAACCACCATCTCTATTAGTCTATTCAGATAAGCTTTTCAGTAAAACATAAGTCTGATCTATGCAAAGTAATTTCTTTACTTCGAAACATATGTAATCATCACCTAGAAGTTTCATGCTGATAAAAAAAAAAAGAAAAACAGACTGCCCAGGTGGATATTCAAGAGGATTTTTCTTGTTATTACAAGGAGAAGAAAATATTTTGTAAGTGCAGATGTATGTATGAAGAATATTCAAAGTCAGCATCTAAAAATCTCTTACTTATGTCATACCTCAGCACACTTAACAAAAGAGTACATATATCCCATTACATTTTATGGGAGAAAATATTATTCCTGCCTGAGAAAATACAGAAAACCTTAGAGGAAAAAGAGCTGGAAGGGTAGCACTATCTAACTTTTGCCATCTCCCTACAAATACATCACTGTTCATAGAAGGTGACACGAAGTTCTTTGAAGTCTAAGAATTAACATGTTGTCTCAAACATGTTCAGCTCTGCGTGAAAGCTAGTTCATTATCTCTGACTATATAAACTCAAGCAGTCGTGACTGTTTACTGAAACAACCTGTAAATGTGTTAGCCTGTGTTTGCAGAGGATAAGGACTGTGCCATCCCAGGCCCACTTCAGACCGTAAAAGTGGTTCTTTTCTCACTCTTATCTAAATCATGCTTGAATAGACTGCCTCTGTTCAGAGTTTCCACGCCTCTTCTTTGATCTGCTTTATAAGAACATCAGAACTGTTTACTTTGATATGCACACATTTCTTTCTTGTGGTGCAGGGAAAGGAGATCATGTTTTAAGAAATTAACTGATAAATTCAAGCCAGCTAGTCAGTTTCTCAGTGTTTCTTATCCTGTCCAATACCCTGAAATATAACTGTTCATTGCTTAATCTTATTCTTAAATAAATTCATAAGAATTAACTCATTCTCCTACCTACTAGATAAATCAAAACTTCCCACCGACTTTCTGCAAATGACCTAACAAATTGCCATGCTAACGCCACTGTCATCTAGTTTCACAACTTCTCCCCTTGGAGACTTCTTTAGATCTCTAATACTACATAAACTGAAGTCAACAACTGTACTTCACACTTCAGAGGAAGACGAGAGTCCTGATTGCAGCACTCTGCCCCACGGACAGCACTGAAAAACACATAACCTCGCATTTCCAACTAACTCCTAGTTCAAACATCTACCCACCCTGGCTTGACAAAGAGTAGTGTGTTACTCAGGCATATTGGGAAGATATGAGTCTCCAGTACGTCTCCATAACTTTTGCCTGTTTGCAAACTAGACGACTACTTACTTGTTCCTATCTCCAGTCAATCTCTTGTACTGGTGGAAAGGCAATAGGATTCTTCCAAACTTTGCTTCAAACAGCCAAGAGGGGCTCCAAATTTGGGTTTAGCTCTAATGAAAGAAGCCTCTCTATATCCTCCATTGTTTCCGGTCCTTTCTGAATCCTTGTCCTTCATACCAGGAGATACCGACCGAAAATCACGGCATTGGTTCAAGAGCCGAGGCTAGCTTGGGCAGCACAAAAAGCGCAGGCCATGATGCAATTGCCGGCAGCGACGTGGTCAAGAGACGACTCGGAGCTGAACTTGGCGCCAGGTCAGGCAGCCTTGAGTCCTGCTAACTACCGCGTTCAGAGATTAGGCGGATGTAACAATCACCTGAAAGGGGAGATTAAAGCGCCTCTCAATGGGGCCCTTTGTTCTCGGCCTCATTTGATGCTTTGCGGCCTTTTCAAACCACGTCGCGGAAGGCGCTTTAAATGTTTGCCCCTCAAAGCCGGGGCGGCTCAGCGAGCAGAGAGCGCCGGTAGCAGCGGCGGAGCCGGGAGGGATGGAGAAGGGGCCCTTCTCGGTGGAGTGGCTAGCCCAGAGCAGCCGCGGCAGGCCCCAGCCCATGGCGGCTGCCCGCCGGCCCCGCTCCCCGCCCGGAGGCACCGGCGGCCAGCAGAGCCCGGCGGACCTCGGTGAGTCCCGCCTCTCCTCGCGGGCGGGTCGCGCGGCGGAGCCGTTAGCGGCCGCCGCATGCCAGACCGTCGCGGGACAGCGGCCGCACGTGTAGCTGCTGCCTACGTCACTGCCGGCGTGGCCCGGTGCCCGCACACAGGGGAAGGGTTTCCCCCTCCTCCTTCTCCACCCTGACGTCCCCATCTTGTCCCTGTAGGCGCGCACCGGGACCGGGAGGCCGCGGACCGCAGCAGCCGCGGGCGGGAAGCGGAGACGGGCGGTGCCGTGCCCGGCCGGCCCCGCACCAAGTTCTCGGCCGCGCAGCTGCAGGAGCTGGAGCGCAGCTTCCGCGAGCAGCGCTACATCGGCGCCAGCGAGAAGCGGCGGCTGGCCGCCGCCCTGAACCTCTCCCAGAGCCAGGTGAGCACAGCCGGGCCGCCCCTCCACGGGAGGGGAGACGGACCTTCGGGCCTTCTGCCCTGGCACCCTGCCTAAAATCCGCGGGGGAGGAGAGGCGCCCTCTGCCCGCGTTTGCCTTGGCAGGCGCCTCGTGATCCCCGCGGAGCCGGAGCAGCGGCAGCCTCCGCAGGTGCGGCGCGTCAGGCCACCCCTCAGCCCTGCCCCGCCGGCAGGGACCAAGCTGCCGTCCTTGCTGCAGCGGGCATAGCTCTGCTGCCCGCCGTGGGCTGGGGTTAAACCAGAGACAACACGCAAGTGGAAAACGGTGAATGCAAACTTTAAAAGGTGAAACCTTGTCGGAGGTAAATATAATTGTGCAATCACCAGAATTTCCATTTTCGGGCTAATTCTTCCATAAAATTATGTATATACTTGGTAGTATTGCCGGATTTCTCTCTGAACAGAACTAGCCCTACCCAGCCCTTTTAATCCGACTGCACCAGTCTTGAATTACAGTCCTGGTCTGGATCTGGTGTCTGAGTAATCGGCTTGCCACAGCTCGATTCCTCATTCTAAGACCATTACTTTACACTGAACATAGATCAATGTTATTAGTCCTAAATATCATAGCTGTTAACGTATTCTGTTAGCCTGGTAGTAAGTCTGACTTCAGGATGTATTAATATATGGAAATGGGACAAGTCAGTTGGTTCTTGACTTTTTTTTTTTTTTTTATCCTCAGATAAAAACCTGGTTTCAGAATCGTCGCATGAAGTTCAAACGTCAGACTCAAGACGCCAGGGTTGAAGCTCTTTTCTCAGGCTTGTTTTTACCCTATCATTGTTACCCAGATATTGCTGCCTCCAACTATTCTCACAGAATGGATGTCAATGTCTCTTCTACCTCTACTGTTTCTCTTCACCCAGCTATGCCAAGCCCGGCTTTGTTGTTACCTTCTGTTCCAGCTCAGTCCCTTCATCCAGTTTTACCAAATCCAGCTTTACTGTTGTCTCCCAGCCCAGGATTATCTTGTTGTTCTTCGGTAATTCCAGCAGTGACTCTAACCGATGACCATAAAAGACTGAGGTTCCAGCCTTATCTTCCTTCCTGTTAAAAATGACAAAGATTACCTGTAATCTAAATAATAATTGCCAGATATCTCTAAGAGTAATTATTTAACTTATTTTGTTATATTAAATAGATTGATGATTCAATTTTATTTTTTAATCAAATTTTGGTTTTTATGTTAAAGAAGAAAATAATTTGCCTGTATTAGAGAAGTGATACTAAGAGTGCAAGCAGAGAACTTGAAACTTCCCTTTAATCCTACTGTGTCTGCTATGTGGTATTGAAACTTCTGTATACATTTTCTTATGCAAAAGTTCATTTTCAGAAAACCACCTATAATCATATGGGGATCTACACTGGAAAAGTGGAGTACTGTTGACACTTCAATTTACATAGTAATTTTATCACGTAATAAACAACAGTGTTAAACTTTGACCATTTTACTTGAGTGGGGGTTTTTAAGGTAGTATTTGTAAACTACAGCAAAGGCATTAAAATAAAAATGGTACTAAAGGTGGCAGTCCTATGAACAAAACTGAGCAAGTTGTCCAGTGTTGTCTTTTATCTGTATATTCTGCACCATTCCTGAAGTGGTTTCCCCTGTTCATTGATGTGGATATTTCTTATGCATTGAAAGAGAGGTCAGGCTAAGAAAGTAATTGGCAAGCATGTCTTTTGATGTCAATGTCAAACATATGTGTAATTTAAATCTGGTGATTGAAAACATTGGAGATGTTTGCAA
The DNA here is from genome assembly GCF_036417535.1 of Chlamydotis macqueenii. Lineage (NCBI taxonomy): Eukaryota > Metazoa > Chordata > Aves > Otidiformes > Otididae > Chlamydotis > Chlamydotis macqueenii. The sequence continues at coordinate 23,645,072 of NC_141562.1, forward strand.
GTACAGGTTCCCTGGGACACTCAAAATGTTCTAGTTTTTACTTGTAAAGTTTCAGCTGTAACTTGGCAGCCTCACTCATTTTAAACTGCAGGATTCTGTTAGGCTTGCTATCAGGTATAGTCCTAAAAATCCTAAAGCAAGCTTTATGGAGAATGCTAAACTGAGCCTTTACAAAATAATGAGGAAAAAAAAAAAAGATCTTGCATCAGCATAAAGCAACTGCAGCAGGTGTGATTGTATCTCCTTCCCTGCCCCCAGACATCTCAACCTACTTGCCAGATGACAATTTGACTACTTTGCCATTGTCCGGAGAAAAAAAAAAGAAAAAAAAAAACACAAACCAGACAAAATCCCCCCTCCCTTCCATGTAGAGATTGCTGGGGGAGGGGGGTGGAGGGGTTGACAAACAGGGCCTACAACAGCCTTATGTCACACCTACCCTTCTTCCCTGCTCTCCCCTTCCTTTAACAGCAGTGTTGTAGGGCTAAAGAGAACAAAGTTGAAATCAGTCTTTGGCAAACAACAGGGATAGAGATACAGGAGGGGACCTATTTCCATCCAAATTCCTGCCTTCTGTATCTCATCTCCTGTCTGATCATAACCTCTGGTGAAAAGAAAATGCCTGGGCACAGCATAGCAGGGCTATCTCTGAACCTGCTTTCTGGTACCCCTACCTTTCCTATGGGGAGAGGGTGGGAGGCATTGAAGGAAGAATTTTCCCCTCTCCCAACACCTTCTCAGTGCCACACCGGGACAGCACTGCTCCGAGGTGCAGCTAGGGAGCTGAGTGGACAACATCTCGGTCACTTTGACCACAGATTGTACAATGCAGGGAAGGTGCAGCATGACTATTAATGAATTCACACCTCACTTTCCCCAACTACCAGCAAGTTTGCTTCTAAGATGTCAACATGGATCCTCTTGCAGTTAAGACTGCATCTGGTTTGGAACAGCATAAATGGAGAAAATTCCTTTTGCTGCTTCCAAATAATCATATCACAAGCAAGAAGCCCCTAGGCTATTAAATCGAAACTCTTGATGGCTCACTGAAGTATAGGGTGGAGGGGGAAAATTTAGACTACAATGCAGCTATCAGTTTAGCTTCTAACGCATTTAGAAGACCCTTTGGGTGAACTAAAGAAACTTAATTAAAGTCTAAAAGATCAAGAAATAAGTGTTAACTAGGTAACTACAGGAGAGAGTGAAATCTGATCCCAGGAAGAACTAAAAAAAAAAAACCCAAATTTCAGGACTGCTAAAACAAAAACTTGAGATATTCCCTTTAAATGTTTCTTCTAAAAGGTTCCATTTACTAAAAGTTTCAAAATACACAATTATCACAGGCATTTAGTGGTGAATCAAAGGCCAATTTGCAAATCCCATTTAGATTATATGGCTACAAACAGAACACGGTCTCTCCATGTTTTATGAAGTATTTGTTTTGATAATTGTAGAACTTTGACATTCTGTACTGAAGGCTTAAACGGTTTAATTTCTGTTTAAAGACACACCTACTTCATTAACCTATGATTAACACAGCTGATACTTTCAAGTGGAAGATGGGACTGGAAATCCCTAGCAGTAAATTGAGTAATATTCAGAAGAGAAACTCACCGTTTATCCTTCCTCCTGGAGGATGCACTTAGCCAAAACCACAGCGCAATGCAACTGGTAAGGTCCAGGCTCCCAAAAATACTCAACAGCAGACAGAACATATCTCAGCATGACTGTAGTTAAGTCGGATAAGATGTATTAAAAAATCAAAATGTTTCTCCATTACCTGAAACCAGTTTGGGTGACCATGGTCATTTTCACTGCGCAAGTGCAACCTTTATAGAGTTGGCACATATAAGTGTTCAGAATTTTTTTTATGTGGATATACATGTAGAAAACTGGGGATGTGCAATGAAAACTAGTTTCTTAACATCCCCAGTTCAGACTCAACTTAATAGCTTTTCCCTATACCATGGGAAATCTGGAAAAAGCAAGTTTCTGCTACCACTTTTTCTCTCTCTCCAGTTCCCTTTCAGCAGCTTCCTTTCAACATTGAAAAAAAAAAAAAACTAATAGCCTATCAAACAAAAAATTACTGAGTGGCATCATATCCAATAAATTTTAATATTGATTAGTACAAATATAATTTTTTTCCTTTTGACATTTAAGTTAAAATAATAAACACATTTTCTTCCAAATCAGACAAGAGATTCTGAGCACAAAATAATACATTACAACACTTTTCCCGTTTGAGTGCCCCATTTTTTCACCCCTATAATGCATATACAGGGTGGCATTGTTTGTCCATTTTGTTCTGGAGAACTGGGTGGAAAGAAGGTTGGGGAAGAAAGCGTTGGTGGTAGAACGGCAGCTCATGTGCCATGAACCCGTAGGTGCTTTGTGATGCATCGTATCTGGGAAAGGAGAAGCTGAACTGCACAGCAGGCAGTGGGGTAAAAGGCAGGAGTCTCTGGTGCTGGGGAGTGAAGGGGTAGCGGAGAGCATCCTGAAACAGACTTGGGGGAGTCCCCGGGGGGCAGCCGTAGAGCGGAGCAGGAGACACGAGGCTGTGCTGGTGGTCCTGTATCTGCCGCTTCAGTTTCATCCTCCGGTTCTGAAACCAGGTCTTGATCTGAGTAACAGAAAGAATGCGATGCGGGGGAGGGGGGTTTGGAAGAGACAAATCAGGGACCTTGCTTAAAAGTAACGTGCAAACTATGAACAACTGTATCTCAGCTGCTTTTGCCATTTTCCTTCACTTGAATTGACAGAGCTGGACAGATGCTTTCGCCCTAGTTAAACGCGGGCAGAGCATCTAGGGATATAGGGGGGGGAAGAGCATCCACGTTCAGCGATTTTAGATTAATCACTTTGAGTCTTTAAGACCGTGTATAAGCTTTGCAAGGTCTACGCAGATCGCTGTACACCAAGGACAAGCAGTTTGCCACATTAAGAAATAAAGGAACCTTGATACCTCCCCCGTAGGAAGTCCACCCCCCAGGTTCCCCGAGTGTTAACTCGTTAATCCCCGAGGGATCCCACTGCAGGCAGCTGCCTCTGCCCAGCTCGGCTAACGCAAGACCGCCGAGCCCTGCTGCCCCTGCCCGACGGCCGCGGGAAGGATCCGCATCCTCCGAGACCCACCTGGATCTCCGAGAGCTGCAAGGCAGCCGCCAGCTTCCTCCGCTCCGAGGCCCCCAGGTACTTCTGACGCTGGAAGGTCTTCTCCAGCCGGCAGACCTGCTCCGAGGTGAAGGCTGTCCGCGCCCGCCGCTGCCGCCCACCGCCAGCCGCCGCCGTCGGCTCCCCGCCCGCGCTCTCGCTCTCGTAGCCTGAGGACTCGTCGGCGCTCAGGCAGCCGCCGTCGGGGGCTGCAAAGAAGGAGGGAAGGGGTGGCGGTGAGGTCTCTTCTCCCGGCTGGGGAGGGGGTGTCTCTCCGCCTTCCCTAGTCCTGCCGGGCAGTTGCCTCGACGGGAGTCGAGGTTGTGTGTGTCGTGTGTGTCCCCTCTCCGCCCCCTCCCCTCTTGTCCCTCCTTGTCCCTTCCTCACCCACCTCGCTCCGGGGGGTGCGGATCGGTGGGCTCCCGAGGACTGGCTCGGTCGGGCTCCGCCGCGCTGGGGTCGTTGTCCGCGGGCTGGCTGGACCGCGGCCCCCCCCTTCGGGGCTCGGCTCTGACCAGGAGGGGGGTGCTGCCGAGAGAGGTGGGGGCGCGGGGAGGGGCCGCGCAGCAAATGTGGGGCCTGACCCCGTGCAGCTTGGACTCTGCCGAAGGGAGTTCGGCCTGGTTCATGGTGCAGAGGGGCTGGGGGACCCCCGGGCTCGGCCCGCTCTTATATGGGCGCTCCGGTCCCGGGCGGGCTCGTTTGCAAGTGTGAACCCACATCAAAGTGGGAATGGAGCAGAGATAACAGCCGCCAGCGAGGAGAGTTCACACGTCTGGCAAATGTCTACAGCCCCTGGCTCCAGTGTGTCTGCGGGGCCGGGGAGACCCCCTTGAAGTGCAAACCTGCTCCTCTCCCCCAGAGGGCAGGGCACGGGCAGGCCCAGCCCCGCGAAGGGACGTTTAGAGATACCGGCGGTGCCGATAAACAGCGCGGTTTTACCTACTCCCATTTCAGCTACCGGGTCCCGCATTGAGCAGGTACCCGAAACCGAGGATGATGAGGGATAACGTAACGCCGGGAAGGCCCACCAGCCCCGTCGCCGAGCACCTCGCCTCGGGGGAGCTGCGGGGACCGGCCTCCCTGGAAAAAGCTGTCGGGGGCCGCTGTCGAGAAGACCCTGTCCCCCAGGCTGAGCCCTCACCCCCGGGGCCCATGGCCGGGCTGTGGGGTTAGCAGGGCCACGGGCCCTCTCAGCTTGAACTTGGCGCCGTCTGTCTAGCCAGAAAACGCAATCGATCCCCCGAAGAGTTTAGCCATCAAAGCGCTAAGTGAGCAGCAAAGATTGCAGCTCATCAGCTTCAAACTATCCCAAATCCACAGGTCACTTCCCGAGAAGGACGATGCCCTTGTAATGCAGGGAGGACACCAAGACACCCCCGCAGCGAGGCCTGGTTGGGGAAAGTCCGGCTGGAAAAAGGGGCATCCGGGCAGCTCAGCTCATCCTCGAGCTCTTGTCTCCAGCTTACATTCAGCTTTTAGCAGCCCCAGTGAAAAAGACCGCACTGACCACGGACCCCACTGGCGGTACGAGTACTTAGATGACACACGTTCTAACACTCAATGCTTCTTAAAGACCAGGGGAAGTCACCACCATCCCTGTAACTGGGTAAATGCACTGACAGGACCTCAATTTCCGCTAAACTCCTCGGGGCTCCCTGTGGGATGCAAAACTGAAAGCAGTGGGCACCATAAACCTACATTTGACAGAGTGGGAGCTTGGTTCTTTCCAAGAACAGAGCAATAATCTTGGTTCCCACACATAAGAGTAGTTGTGAGTTTTCTTTCTCTCTAAAAAAAAAAAAAAAAAGAAAAAAAAAAAAAGGCTCTCTGGGGAGAGACTCTTCAGTGGGCCCTGTTGTGACAGGACTAGGGGTAAGGGTTTTAAAATAGAGGGAGGTAGATTTATACTAGATACTAGGAAAAAATTTTTTACACTGAGGGTAGTAGAACACTGGAACAGGTTGCCCAGAGAGGAGGTGGATGCCCCGTCCCTGGAAACGTTCAAGGCCAGGTTGGATGAGGCTCTGAGCAACCTGATCTAGTCGGGGATGTCCCTGCTCCTTGCAGGGGTGTTGGACTAGATGACCCTTGAAAGTCCCTTCCAACCCTAACCATTCTGTGATTCTATAAAATAAGTCAAACAACCCAACCAAACCAACTCCCCTCAATACTCCCCAGTTTATAATGAGAGATTAGAGGAGAAAATCATATTCATCCTACCCATTTTCATTGTTTCAAGCATTTCGGTAACTTGATGGCCACTAAAACAGACAACACATTATCAATGCCTCCCACCCGCAAAAGGGCCACATCGGCTTATCCCAGCTCTGGCCCCAGGGCAGCGATAAAGCCCAGGCACCAGAGCAATGCAAGCACCTTACCGAGCCGGGGAGCTGGATTCCTCCTGGAGCTTGGCTTGCAACACCAACCCCTAAGGGCAGAGCTGGGAGAGGCTGTACCTGCCCCAACACAGCCCTGATAGAGAAATCGGCCTGCTCCTCCTGGGGTGTTGGGCACAGTCCCTCTCAGTTACCACTGGCACAAGACTGTCATTTTGGCCAATATGCATAAATCAATGCAGATGCCCAAGCTGGAGACCAGACTCCCTCCTTGGGTCAGAAACACAGACGCAACCAAAAACACAATAACAGGGAAGCATTTAAATCCCCCAGCATCTCCTAGACACATTTCAGTCTAGGAAACAAACAGGGATAGGCAATTCACTGCTTCCTAGAACAGCTAAATGCCTGCACATTAATTTAAATAATTTATGGATTTAATAACTACCCCTGAACTATTCCACCTGTGTATGGTCTCTTTTTCTGAAGCAAGCACATCGCCATACTCACTATCTCAATCTTATTTCAGAGCAGCCATTTCTAATTTACCTTATGTGCAGAAAAACCCAAGCAGAGAAAACTCAGGCTCCACCATGTATAAATTCATCCACAGCAAGTTGTTCCTTGTACTAGATCATGTACTATCTGCAGAGTCTGACTGCCTTGCCAAAAATAAGTTTGGAGTAGTAGTACCTGGAAACCACCAGGCTTCAGGAGCTCCTGAGCTGAGCACACATCTGCCCAGCAAGCAGCACTGTCCCCCCAGGGTCACCTCCCACCAGTCTTCAGCTGATGAAACCTTTGCCAAGCCAGGCAGCCCTGGGTCCCTGGTGCCCTTCAGTTCCCCGCAGCCAGGCACACAGTAACCACCAGGGACTGCAGTCTAGGGAGAGATACTTCATTCACCCCTACTGCCAAAACTAAACCAGGCATGAGACGACCGTTCAGTGCTGCTCCCAAAGTGACCAGTGTGCACGTGTGCATTTATACATTTTGTGTCTTATAGAGACACATAACATATAAATGTGAGCACATCTGAATAGCTGCTGCCATTTCCCCTGTCATTTGACATGCAGGGAAGCAGCTGACCTGTCCCACTGTTTGGTGAAAGTCAGTAAGAACTGCCTTTTAATATATATATATTTTAATTTGAATCCAATCTGAATTGCCTATTAAATAAGATGTTTATACCCAACCCTAGGATTCCACACACACACACCCCCCCCCCCCCCCCCGCCCCGGCACGAACATAGCTGCATCTGGGGACCACAAAACCCTGGAACAGATGGGGAAGGGGTGGGAAGTGTTATGGAACTGTTGTAGCTTCCATCAGAAAGAGGTGGCAGCTTGAGAAACTTTAAAACTTTCACAACCCTGGGTAGACAGAGGCTCTGCAGCTGCTGTTAAATCCTCCCCTTACCTTGCAGAAATACGGTGCTTATAGGAGACAAGTTTACTTCCACGCAATTCTTTTTTATCACTTGAAAAGTTTGTTATCATTCATTTGATATATAACCACGATCAAAAATAAACTTAAATTTTTAGGGTAGTTAATGTCATTTCATGTAGAATTCTGTATACCTAGAACTTGGGGATATTGTAGAATCTCGGAGTATATATATTTTTTTCCTACATGATTTGTATTAAGAACATAGCACACCCGTTTATCCAAATCATATTTCAAAATATTGATCGTTCTGCATTTGCATGTAAGCCTTACAACCATAAGAAACATGCTTGCTTCAAAAAAATTACTGATAAGTTATGTGCACTTGTAACTCTGTATGACACCCAGAAATCTGAGTGCAGTGATTAGTGCCAGGATGTGAGAATTACAACTAAGGTAATCAGGATAAAGTGCTCTTTTCATGTGAGCTCTACAAGACTTCTAGGGACAAATGGTAGATTTATCTCACTCATACACAATGGGGCTTTAGGCATAGACATGAAGCACAAGCCCGTGAGAACAGGCAGGACTGTAGCAGCTCTACACTCATGAATGTGGTGTTGCAGGGAAGTTTCAGTCCATTATCTATGCTGCAACATTTCCTGCACCAGTTACTAGAAGCTCATCCTTTACTAGAAGCTGACGTACTCCCCAAGAATGCTGTTGGTGTGCCAAGACCTTCAACATACTGTCACACCTGATTTTGTGTAACAGCGTAAGAAAAAAATGGCCATGAACTGTAAAGAAGAACAATTCTTCTCAAGAAAAATAATTTCTAGCATAATTGGACGAATCTTCAGGTTCCAAACTTTCCTCTAATAGCCATATTTGTAAGAAGTAGCCCATGATTAAAAAAAAAAAAAAGCAAAAAACAAAAAACAATACACTGAACAAACTATTTATCATAGATTAAGAGCCGTGTACTGGGTCACCAGACTCGGGACATGCTGGGCTACCGAGTTACTGGCTCCATCATAGGCAGATCTCAATTTATCTTTCCAAAAAGCAAAAAGATTTTAAAGTCTTCTTGGCAAAACTGGAGACGTGGGGATAATAGAGGACGCAGTAAGAACAACTACAATGCCACCCCACTCCCCAGGGGAAAAAAAAAACAAAGACAAAAAAAACAAAAAAAAAACAAAAAACGAACGAACCAAAAACCCCACAACACACCCAAGCCCAGTCCCCCTCACTATATTTTAGCTGCACAAACAAGCAGCAGATTTTTAGGAGAGAGTGTATGGTGGCCCTTCAGCTGCACGCTGACCTTCTGCGGGGAAGGAGGGTGACACTGGCGGGGGTGCAGGGCGGACGAGCCCGTCCCCAGCGCAGGGCTGTAGCTGGTGGCAGGGCCCGGGCTGGGCTCCCCTTAAGCCGATGGGACCAGCGATGGCTGCTCGGCCCCTCCTCGGCTCCCTTTGGAAATGCTAACTAGGTTATTCAGCGCCTCCTTTGATGTCCTGATAGGTGCTATTAAATAGTCAATTAGGCATCAACGAGACCGATTGTTTCGGAATAGATGCTCTTCTGTTTGAAGTACCCGTGAACACTAACAGGGCCATCACCCACTCGCTCCTCTGCCCACGGGAACAATGCGGGCTCACACGTCATAAATAACAAACGCTACTGACTCACTCGACGCTGCTCCCCTCCGGCTCGCACGCCCAGATATTCCCACTCAGCGGCTGCGGGAGCAAACAGGCGCTTTGCATTCAAAACAAAACAGCTCGTCGGGGAAATCTCATTCAGTTCTTTGCGCAACCGACGGACAAAGGGGCGAGATAAATCAGCCCGAAACAAACCGGCGCTGGAATTCCCATGCACACACCATCACACGTTGCCTGAGGACTTGTGACACCTCCGCAGTTGTTCAGAAGTGCCCAGGCCGAGCAGCTAAGCACTAAAACAGGAATTAAAGCACTTCTCCTACCTGAATACCAGCGACCTGCCGGGATAAACACCACTAGAAGAGAACACGAAGTCTAAGTCTAGAAATATAAGAAATAGCTATAAAGAGAAAAGTAGTAAAATCCGTATAAGGAACAAGTCAAGACCAAAAGATCTCTCCCCATTCTTCCTACCCCCGGTCCGGTGGGATTTATCAAGTTAATTGTCATCTAATTGCGTATCAAAGAAAGAGATAATGGGCAGCAATTAGGCGTAATGGCCTGCTAGTGCGAGATCTCTCCCGATTAGCACACAACGTCAAAGCGTTTCACCTGGTTTGTAAAGAGGCCCCTGGAGAGGCTCCAGCGTGTCTGGGAGCTGGGGTGGGGTACCCCCATCCCATTCCCGCTTCGGCCAAATCGGGACAGGCGCTAACGAGCGCGGGCTCCCCGCCATCCTCGCCGTGCTAATTTAATAGCGTTCAGTGGAAAAAAGCTTTGAAGTCGGTGCTCTGGCAATTCCCCCCGTCCCCAGCCCCCATTTTCCTCCCCGGGGAGCCCAGTTTCCAGGTCATAGAGCCCCTTCCTCGACAGCCGTCGGGCTGGGAGTTCCTGCAGTTTCAGCGCACAAGCGTCAAACCCTCCCCGCCCGCCAGCTCGGCCTCTCCGTCGGCAGCTTTGCTTGCCGAAGAGCACTCCGGTACCGGCTGCTGTTGGGGTGCCGTTAAAGGGGGGTGCGGTGCCAGGGCGGGACCGCTTTGCCCTCGGCCGAGGAACCCCCGGTTCGCGGGTCTTGCGCGGACCCTGCTGCGCCTTCACTGCACCTTCGCTGCTGCCGGGGGTAAACCCAGCAGAGCAGAAATTCAAACGAGCAGAAGCGAAACACCAAGGGTTGTCTGGGTTTATTTCTCCTAGATCAAAGATAAAACTTGCAGCCGCGTTTCGGGAACAGAATTCGACCTCTTTAGCAAAAGTGAAATGATTTCACATGCAGTTTTCTAGGTCACTGGCATGTAGTAGTTACCTTCTAGATAAAGCCAATTTTTTGCAGGTAGAAGAGGAATTATCATGGCTTCTGCCACCATTAGGGACTCAGCCAAGGGAGCATCACCTCTCGCCTTCATTTGAGCAATTCTCCGGAAACAGAACAATATTTGCAGGCTGGCCCTGCCAAAACACAGGCGAGGCATTTCGTGTGCTTGTTGAGTATACATGCGGCCAAGGAGTCATTATGTTAAGTGACCATTAGCACCTTTTCAAATAGAACCCGGCTTCTCCCTCGCCGGCCGCTCTGCAACTCGTACCCCCACAGACCGGACACCCCGTTAGCCCCGCGCCCCCGCCACGATACCCGCCCTCCTTCGCAAGGCTACAGGGAGCCGCATCCACCCACCTCGCAAGCAACGCCTCTGCCTCCGAGATTGCCCCATAGCCGTGGTTGTCCCAGCGTGGTCCCCGCAATCCCCTGGGGCTTGAATCGTGGCAAAGCTGCTACAGGCGTTTCTGGACTGTCGAAACACCGGTTGAGCCCCATAGAAAGAAGCCCTGATCAGAACACAGCGTTCAAATAATGAGAAATGCAGAGGTATGGTTGAGCTGGGATAGCTGACTTCACACTGAGGGTGGTGGAACACTGGAACAGGTTGCCCAGAGAGGTGGTGGATGCCCCATCCCTGGAAACATTCAAGGCCAGGTTGGGTGAGGCTCTGAGCAACCTGATCTGATTGAAGATGTCCTTTCCAGCTCAATCAATTCTATGATTCTATGAAAGACTGCGACACTACAAGTTGTCCCGGCAGCCTCAATTCCCTCCGGCCTGCTCTAAACCTTTGCACAGAGTGGCAGCTGCTCCCCCACCACTTCCAGCCCCTCCGGACCTCCGTCGAGCCGAGCTCCGGCTCGGCTGGCTCCACGCTGCCCTCCCACGGCCCGGCCCTGCCCGGCTTGGCGGCTGTGGGGGAGCCCGGTGCTGCGGCGGGGCCGGGGGGGCAGGTCTAGGGGAGGACGGGACAAGCACCCCGGGGGGGCTTAGCCGGAGCTGTCTCCGGGAGACAGCTCACCCGGGGCATTTGGAGACCGCGGCAAGGTGTGCTGCTGCCTCTCCCTTACTACCTTGGGGGGGGGGGGGGCTCCGTCCCCGCACAAGCCCTGTCCCCACGGAAGCAGCTCCCCTCCACGGGCGGGAGCACTTTGTTCTCCCTCTCTCCTCCCGAGCCCTTTCATCTCTCTCTCACTTCCCCCGGGCCCAGCTGCGACGATGCCCGTCTCTCCTTCCTTTCCTCCCTCTTCCTCCATTTGGTCCCGTGCTGGGGCCCTCCCAGTCCCCTCGGAGGGTGCTGCCACCCTGCCCGGCCCCCGATAGCACTGGCTCTGGCTTCCAACAGCAAGAAGGGCTGTTAGTATTCCTTTTCTAGGGGGTGGGCAAAGTGTTTTGAGGAGAAGTGGGGTCCTCCTCTGCGGCCATACAAGATTATTAACGGGATCACCTAACCCCTCTACCACTCTCCCCTTGAACACAGGATAGTCAAATGGAGTCTCATGCTTAAGACTTTTTATTTTTTAAAGCTAAATTCTGTATTTATTGACCTTGACTTTTTATATTTAAAAAATGTCACTGCTTTAGAGCAGAGAAAAAAAATTCACCATTGCAGAGCTCTTTCTGGAAACACCCCAGTTCCCTAATTAGGTTTGAAAGAGTCAGAGAGAATTGCAGATTTTTTTTTTTCTTCGAATCAATACAGCCATTTAGTAATGCCTGACTTTGAGAAATAAGCCTCCCTTCAATGGGAATTCTCGTCTCGTGTCAACAAATTTCCTTAATCCCAAACTGCATCATATTCCTGAAGAGATCTCAGTAAGATTGGCAGCACCTAAACCCTTATTAGTTCTCTGGAACTCTTGCATTAAAACCACATTAGTTGTGCAATTGCAAACAGAAGCCTAGAAAAATACGGCATGGATTACAAAATAATTAAGGAGACTCCCAAATGTGACACTCTCTCAAAAAATCAAAGGCCACAGCCTTGAGTGGCACATAATGTCGCTTTTTACCAGACAAGCATACTCAAGTGGCAGATTGGCCCCTGTATACAAAAGACAATAGGTGTGTTCAAGGACGACTGACAGAGAACCTTCAGATCATTCTTTATACGAGCCCAGATTACAAGTCCGCCGGAAATTTTCTAATAACCCCTGAGATCAACTCTAAGTGATGGAAATTTTTATTGCTCTTTTCATGTTAGTTGACAATTGACTTTGAAAGATTTACAGCAACTTACAACAGTCAAGGATCGTTTCTCTGAGCCCTTTCTCTAGCCTGAAATCAGGCCATTTTGGTCTTAAGCTTTCTAAAGCATTATGCAAATTTCAAAAGTGCATAGCAGAACGGTAACAAACTTTACTGCCATTCAGGGAAAACCAGTTTTGGAATGTTGCATTTCTTTTGATAATCATCCTCGCAGCACATTAGGTGCATGTGAGATGCTGAGATACAGTTTTGTTGACTCTTTAGTGGATAAGAAATCTTTAGTGAGATTTCTTGAGGTTGAGACTCTTTAGTGAGACTCTTGGCTAAATAATTTCCAAGAAACGTTTAGGCAAGGGGCCCTTACTAATCTACTGAGGTCATGCGCGAAAGCATGAAGATACATTGACATGTTTATTTAGAAAGTAACTTCTTACATCTTAAATAATATTCTATATGCTATTTAAAAGGCTCCAACAGAAAGTATCTGTTCTGCTGCTATAGCAAATCCAGTATTATCAGCAACGTGTCTGGTTAAAAGCATATCCCATTGGAGAAAGTGCCACCTGGGAAGTGGCAGAAGGGGTTGGATACCTGCTTTAGAGGACAGGGGGAAATTAATGCTTTTTGGCACTCACCCTCAGTAAATTGCAGGGGGCCAGAGAATAAGGACTCTATACTTCCTTTTAGGGCAGGGTGAGTAGCTTGTGGAAGGAAGGAATTCAGATGAAAGCTGGAAACAGTTTAGGTTTATTAAAATATGCCATTTATATTAGTGTTTGTCCCAGCGTGTTTCTATTTTACATGGTTGCCTATAAATGCTAGGGCCCGAAGTCCGTGATCCAGATTGTCCGTTGTCTCTGTAATACTTGGCTCAGTGCTGCGTCGTAACTCCACCAGCCAGTTACAGACAGAGGCAGTCCAGATCGCTATCAGTAGTGCAAATCCTCCTTAGTCATAGTCCGTACCAGAGGGTCAGACACCCAGCAAGAAAGCTCTGGGATCCCTGTACCCTACAAAGCAGGGTGCCCCGCAAAAGCCCACGGGCTGCGCTCTGCAGCCGCTGCTGATGTCCAGGGCGGGTGCCGGCAGCGCCGCCAAGGTGAAGCGCCCGGAGGCAGCCCCTTGCTGGGGCAGAGGCGGTGGCTGGGCCAAGTATGTGAGCGGCAGGGACAGCACGCCTGGCTGAGTTCCGTAAGGGAGAGGGGGGCTGCAGAAAGGCTCCGTCCTCAGCTCCTGCAGCTGCCGCTTGAGCTTCATCCGGCGGTTCTGAAACCAGGTCTTGATCTAGGGGAAAGGGGAGAAGGAGAGATGAGGCTTCAGCCCCCACCCCGTGCCTTGGCCCATGCCCGTGCCGTGGCCCATGCCCGTGCCGTGGCCCGTGCCCCCCACCCCCGCTCACCTGCACCTCCGAGAGCCGCATCCTCCCCGCCAGCTTGCGGCGCTCGGCGGCCCCCAGGTAGCGCTGCCGCTGGAAGGAGCTCTCCAGGGTGCTGAGCTGCTCGGCGCTGAAGGCCGTGCGCAGCCGCCGCCCGCCCCGGCCGCCGGGCTCCTCGGGGCCCGCGCACTCGGGACCCCCCTTCGGCGGGGGCTGTCCCGCTCCCCATGGCCGCCCGTCTACTCCTGCGGGGAGAGGGAGAAAGGGGTCAGCCAGGCCTGGGAGCCGCCGGGTTGCCCGCCCACCTCCGGGCAGCACCCGCGTGTTTGGTCCTGTCCGTCCTCCCCGCCCCCCAGCCCAGGAGCACCGGGATGCCCCGACGGCCGCGGACACCGCCGTTACCTGAAGCAGAGAGGGCCGCCGAACGCTCCCTGCTCTTGCTGCCTCTCCCGGCCCGCGGGCGGGCCGGTTGCTCCTTGCTCCGCTCGCCCAAGCCGGGGCCGGAGCCGGGCTGGTGGGCCGCGGAAGATGCTCGATGAGGGGAGCCCTCGCTGGGGCTCTTCAGGGCCTGGCTGCTCTGGGACAGCCACTCCACGGAGAAAGGGGCCTTGGTCATCCTGCCTTGTTTCGGAGACGCCGGGAAGGAGGGTGTCGGAGAGCGCAGCTCCTCCTTTATACCGCAAGTCCCAGAGGAAAAGGTTGTTTGTGTAAATACACATCAAAGGCCAGATAAGTATCATCTAATTGCCATCAGTCGTCGTCGTGTCGTCCCCCCCCCCCAAAAAAAAAAAAAAAAAGATACCGTTCACACATTGCCACAGCTCGCGAAGGCTCGGCTCCGCCGTGTCTGCCCCTGGAGGAGTCCATTCTGCCGTCAGTGATTTACAGCTCTTGTTACATCCTATCCCCATGTAAATGGCATTTATAGAGCTGAGCGGCCTCAAATGGCGCTGGGGAATGCACTTCCCCGGGGCAGGGCACAGGGCCCAGCATCCCTGGACGCCGCCGGGAGAGGGGACGCTGCTGCTCCCGATCCTCTTTCCCCTAGAGCTGGCTTTCTCATTCCCCTTCAAGCAGAAGATCCACTGACTACAGGGATCTTCCCCAAGCTTGCTCCTCTCTGGGCTGAGGCGAGCAAGTGGATAAACTCACCCATTGCATTCTGTTGGGACTGCAGCTTCAGTTTATAAGCACCAGGCACAGGGTGAAGGGTTTGGAGAAGGTTGTGGAACAGAAAAAGGTAAAGGTCAAGGCTGTTTGGTCGTAGTAACAGGCCGGCTGCTGGCTGCTTGTATAAAGTATGTTTTCTGGACTGAAGAATCAGAAAAAGACAGTTGTTGCCTCTGAATGAACATTCTGCTGAGATTTTTGCTGAGGTTACAGAATTAATGTCACATCTTCCCTCCCAGATCTCTTGCCACTGTGCAGGTCACACAGATTGCTCTGCTATCTTACTTTCACTGCCTTTCCGATTACAACCTTATGCACGTATTTCAAAACCCAGTCTCTGGGTTTTGTGTACACCAGAAACACTTGGCTGCTGCAGTAATGCCTCTGTAGTGTATTGATAAAAGGTTCCTGGTGCTTTACAGGCGGTTTTCACTGCAGGGTAACCATGCATTCCCCCGCCCCTTTCCATCCTCCCCTCCTGTGTAAGATCAGAGTGGGACTACTGCACCATTGATAACTCCTGCCACGCTCCTATCACTTGGTATCAGTCTGCCTCCAGAAATCATGACTGCATGTCTGATTTGTCTGTCCTCATTCCCGCTTTCTGCTTTACACTCAAACTCTACCACCTGCACACACAGTGCTCTACTGTCCATTTACTCTGCGACTTGCTCTGTCATTCTGCCACTCCTGATGGATTTCTCAGCATTCCCTTTCTCCAAAATGGAGAATGGCCTGGTTAATGTAACCATGCCTCTATTTCTTAGGCTGTCAGTGAGGTAGAGGCTTGAAGACTGAGCCCCTTCTACTTAATTAGTTTATGTCTAAATATTTTAATGTATTCAATTTTAATCTTATAAAGATATGTTTTTCTTTATATTAATCCAGTAAAAAGTTTTACTCAAACCCTCTTCACCTATCTTTTCCTAAAACCAACATTTCAACTTCCTGTTTGCTCAAAGTATGGTTGCTGTATCCCTCCATCACTAAATACACTGTTTTATTCACTGTATGAAAGTGTTTGCTATCTAATTACTTAAAACCTTATCCATTTATCCTTCCCAAGCACTTTCTGATTAACAAGAGAAAGTTTACTTGACCAAAATGTATAACACTGGTTTTAAATTTCCTGTATTTTACACAACAATCCCCTGCCCATTTCCCTACCCCACCATATATATTCCAAGCACAGATTCTTAACTATTCTTTTTATTTGGTAAATGTGAAGACTTCCCCCATCACAAACCTGAGGAAATATTTCAAAATAACAGAGCTTCTGAGCATCAGCCAATTCTGGTGTCAATGTATTTCATACAGCAGACCAAGCAGGCAGGAGATGGAGGGGAGACATACAGGAGTCATCTCTGTTAACTGAGTTACTACATGACTTCCCTTGAGTTAGCTCTGTTTAACATGTGCCCTGGAAACAGCCTCTCCAGTCAGAAGTGGGAATACTAGTGCCATTGCCTGCCTGGAGAATCCTGCCAAGCCTCCTTTGCAGTCAGGCAAAATGCCTTTCTCAAGGACTAAATTCTCATGAACATTAGAAAAAGGAAGCGTAACTTTCCTGCCAACTTCCTTCTCAATTTAAATCTTTCTCGTTACTTTAACAGCATTCTGTATCACAGGTGGGACAAGATCCCATCCCAAGGAGATAAACATGTCCCTTGTGCCCAGAACTATTTCCATTCCTAGTCCCTACACAATATTATAAATACCTACAAATATAAATAATACACTATATGCTACTTACATACTTTATATAACATATAAACCTATACACCTATATAAAAATACCTTAAAAAAAGTATAAACCAGTCTATCTGCATGCATTAATTTTTTCTAACTTCATTTTATGTCAACAAATAAAGGCACTTGGCAAGCTGTTGGACAGGACAAAAAGAATACATGACATATGATGCCGCTCTAAAAAATAGAAAATCTCAGGCTTTAACATCCACTGATAGATCTGTCACATAGTTTCTTTACAGATTTTAAGACATTTTCACCATCTGAGCTGCAAATTACATCTTTATACACTGCTGGTTTATTAATTGCATTTTATTGAGGCAAATGTCACAGCCAAAAGATGGTGTCAAATGTTGAGCTCTCAGAGACACAAATAGACCTCACTGTGACAAGGTTAAACCAAATCTCATTTCCATTATACATAAAACATATAAGTATCCTGGATAGATGGCAGATGACTTCTGGATGTAATGACCGCTACAATATTTAACAGCTGTTGGTTTAAATTTATCTAATATTCTTAAGCTGCCTTCTTTCTGTTTCTATCTATTATTCATTAGGTGTGTGTTTGAAAACTGCCTGCTAAAGTGTGATTCAGAAATACCATGTTTAAAATCAAGTGGTGTTGCCAACAGGATGAAAACCTGCTCATGCTAAAGTCCTCGGGAATCTGTCAGAGAGTGAAGCAGGAATAGGCAGGACCTTTCACTCTGCTGCTCCAAGGAGGTTAAGACAAAGAGCTCAGACACACCAACATGCCTGCCACTAGCAGAAGTCCATTTACTTAAGATAATGACAACACTTCATGCAGATGTTTGTACAATACATAGTTGCTCCCTTTGGAGGGTCAGCATCTTCTCATGAAAATAAGGACCATCAGCTTCCTGAAGACCAAAGGAAACCAAGGATCAGAACACCAAATGCCACCCCAGGCCAGGCCACTCACTGGGAGGTGATGTAGAAAGGAACATTTTAGCATCCAGGGGAATTAAAGGGAGTTAAGATTTGTCACTTGACACTGACTCCTATTTCTTGTGAGCAGCAGCTGCATTCAAAGAGGCCGAGAAGTGGCCTTATAGATGTCTGCCTGGGACAGCTAGGATGGGATCAAGGCAATGGTGCTTATATGCAAAGCAGCTCTGCAGAAATGTGTACACACAACACTGATCTCAGGCTGAGGAGGTTCTGCAGAGCGAGCTAGTCCTGCTTGGATGCCTACTAGGCAGTTGGTAATACATTTTTTAGGATAACAGCCCAGCTTCTGAGAAATAATCGCTGCTCCACATCTTCCAGCCCAAAGGCCAGATCTGCCTCAGTCAGCCAGCTCAGAGCCCAGCAGAGGGGCAGAGCTGAGCTCTGAGATATCCCCTTCCTACTGAAGCTTTGAAGGAACTGAAGAGAGCATAACCCTAAGGACCGCCAAGTACCTTTGGTTCCCCACAGGTACCGGAGGAAACTGTCATGGCTTGACCTTGCTGCAGTTGACATACACAAGACCAAAGGAGAGGACTGCTGTTTTGTAAGAGCAGATGACCCTTTCTCCTAACGGTGACAGGTCCTGTGACACTAGAGTAGAGCAAACGTGTGGTCCTTAGACTAGCTAGGTGATGATGCAATTCAAAGAATAAAAAAGGCAGCTTAGGACACACAGGAGGATGTGTGTTCATCCGTGGACATGCAGATTCCCTATGATGGTCTGCCCAGTGAAGCAAGGGCTTCTGGCATCTGCTATACAATTTATAGGGGCTTTGCCCTGGCATGTTTATCCAACCATTGTAATTTCTGAGAAATTACTCTTTAGGACTTAAAAGCATTACAAATGGCCTCTAACCGATCTCTTTATTATCAATTATTATAATCTTTCCTCTTTGACAGAATAAGAGCTACTTTTCCATGAGGAATTAAAAGACCATATGTGCAGAAATACCAGGAGGGCTTGGAATAAACACAGTGACAATGCATAGATTAAAATTAAATGTCTCATCATGCCTGGAATTGATCTAAATCAACACAGCTCTCAAAATGCCAAGAGCTCCCATGGCTCCTTACCATAAGGCTATTACCAGCAGCTAAGCAGAATCAGTGAAATGTTTTAAAAAAATATAAATTCTGCAAAGAGATGCCGTAAATGTTAGGAAGGAAAACACTTACATGTGTTACGTTTTTAATAGTTCCTTACCCTATTTAAGCTTATTAAAAAAGTAATCAATGCTGATATGAATCAGGACCACATTTGAAACACATACCACTGTTGTTACAGATGCAAGGTTCACCAGCAAATTCTTTCCTTCTTTTTTTAAATTTATTTTTATTAGACAAACTATTATAGTTTTAAAACAAGCCAAGTTTCAGGCATACAAATCCTTCTTTGGCACTCATTGCTGTCATACTGTCATTGAGAGAGATCTCCACGAACACTGCTCAAATGAAACTGCTCAAAAGTCTGTATTTAGTTTAATTCTGTCTAGACTAGTATTTAGACTTTAAAAACTATTAGTTGAAAGGAAGAAGCATGGAAAAGGGCTTTAGAAGGGGCTTTACTTTACAAAGTAGATAGAGATTGTTAGGTACACAAATATGCTTTAGGATATAGGTTGTGTTAAAAATATGAATTATCTAGGGACATGAGATGCACCTGCAGAGAATAACGTCCATATGCAAATTCACATAAATCTCACTGGTTTTAACAATTGTTGAGAACACTTGAACTAACAATCTGATCAAGACCACAAAATCTCACACTTAGACACCCTGAAATCTTTTAAAAACCTAACAGAGAGGCTTACTTCACATTTTAGATAAAGGCCTTTTTCATCAGTCTTTGTTGAAGGATAATTTTTTTCATGGTGGTCACTTCTACAGTTACATTTAACAACCTATTATATATAAAACTAAGAATGAGCTAAATCAGAAGTGTTCCATTATTTTTACTTCTTGTTTCCCACAAATATATTCTAAAGAAATTTAGCTATAGTATGACTAAAGCATTTATCATTTCTGAAAGTAACTTTTCACTTTCAACTATTAAAGAATTAATTATTTTTTTTTTCTTTCTCCTTGTTTTTAGAGTTAGCATTTGAGCATGATGAGTCAGCAGGAGAATGAGCTACCACAGCTGGCAGCCCTGGGTCATCTATCACCCTCTGCCCGTCCTGGTCTATGCCATACAATGCTGCCTTGAAATGCATTAGCCTCAGCAGCAAAAATATTTTACTGACTTTTCCTTCCCTTAACTTATACCTAATATAAATCGGATCTTTGTACTGCTCCAAAACCAGTCCATTCAAATTAAATGGAAATAAATGTTACCCCCCCCCCCAACTTCAAGGCTCTTCTCCATTTCATGTTTTTAGTTATTTCTTCCTCTCTTCTGTATCCCTCACTATACACTGTGTCTTCTTATTTTCTTTCTTCCAATCACTTCCATCAAGTATCCTGCAAATGGTACTATTAGCTGAGGAAGAGATTAACTTAGGCAAGATGCAGAACTGTAGCTAGAGAACACAAATGGTGCTGTTGGTCTACCTTCACTACACCCCAAAACAGAGAGCACACACTTGTCCTGATATACCCTCTCAGTTTACTGACAAGGGAAAAGCAGGGCTATAATGGGTGAGGACAGGAATACAGTTAGGTAAGATGATTAACACTGCCCCTGTAACGTGTAAATTAATGTCTATGTTTCCTCCAAGCAATGCAGAGTACTTCCTTTGACAGATTTTACACAAATGAGTACATAACACATTGGCAGAAGGCAAGATTTAAAATTATGAAGCTGCGTGTGCATGCATTTCTTTAAAAGGATTAAAGTGAGCAGCTGAATGTAAACACATGTTCGTTTTAAAAATGGAATACAAAAAATCTCTGCCGTTTCGTGTTTGCCCATTTCTAATGGCCAGATTTTAGGCAGACATCTGGAAGGCTGCTCGTTTTTCAGGAGACCTTTGCTCACAGTGCGGCATGCACATCTAAAAAGCTGCAAGGGGCTCTTGTGCCATCTCCTGGCTATATCAACACTTCACATCCAGGCAACTGCTACATAAAGGAAGGGAAAAAAAAGTTGCAGAAGTTTAGCTGAGGCAGTGATAGAATCAGAGAATAATTTAGGTTGGAAAAGACCCTTTGAGATCACTGAGTCCAACCATAAACCTAACACTGCCAAGTCCACTGCTAAACCATGTCCTTAAGCTCTCACACATCTTTTAAATACCTCTGAGGATTGTGACTCAGTTCTTGGCAGCTAAGATGACTGATAAGACTTGCTTTCCACCCTTCCCCAACATATGGGTGTGCATAGTCGGCTTTTACCCCTCTGCCGCTTTTAGAACGAGGTCACTTTTCCACTGCATTAGCATATGTATATAACAGAAATTCAGTATCCCTCCAAACTGTATTTTACGTAAGTTCTAGTAATGCACACACCCTGGCAACACCTACTCTTTTTCTATGTATCAGTGGAAAAATGTAAATAAAACCTTGAAAAGTAAAGTGACTGGAATACAATTAAATTAATAACCAAACTAATAGTATTCCCTGATTGCAGGTAAGTATTTGAATTTGTGTCCAAGCTACTTTACTGAGAACACACAGGGACTGAAGTCACTCTCCCTTCCCAGGGAGGGGATCAAGTGGGCCTGGGCACTTAGGACAATTTGATCTGACCTGTTCTTACAAATTTACAGGACCAGGGATCCTACATGTGTGTTACAGGTGAGAAACCCATTACAGAGCTCATTATGAAGCTTTCCAATGTAAAAACTGAAACTGAATCACTCTTGCTTCAGAATGAATACTGCTTGACTTAAGCTTCACAGACCATGGACAAAACTCACTCTGTTAGCTACCACAATGTTTTACAGCAACATTTCACACACACAGTCCTGCTCAATCTCCTCTTGTCTACATAAGTCCAACTCTTTCAGTCTTTCTCTGTTTATGTTTTCTAAACATATTTTTATTCCAGTCCTCTATTCTCTTTCATTTTGCCTGTATGTATCTTGAGTGCAGAGCCTAAATGGTGAGATAATCCTGCTGATGCTTCACTAGTGCCAAACAGAGCAATAGTAATTGCCTTCTGTCATATATGGCTCTCTTATAGTACACCTCAGGTCTTCCCTCTTTTTTTTTTTTTCTTTTTAAAAACTGTACACATGGATTCATATTCTGTTTGTGCTTCATTATGGTCCCCAGAGATTTTTTTCTGAAGTTCTACAGTTATTTTTAATTTCATATTTATCCTTCAGAAATGTAAGACTTTTAGAGCTTAAATTTAAACCACCATCATGATTATTGTGAGTTCTAACCTTATAAGTGTGCTTTCCATCCCATCCTGTATTTCATTAGTAAAAATCCCAGACATAATTTGATCCGGGTCCCACGTGTAGCACGTGAGACTTCACTATGGCAGCCCAGGATAGTTCGCCTCCCACATTGGGGTATGCAGAGTCCCAAGCACATCTTATCTTGTTGTTCCGGTAAGCTCGGATAGTTCGCTTCTTCCCATCCAAGTATGTAGAGCCCCACGCATGTTTTATCTCATCGTTACGGTAAGCCGGGATAGTTTGTTTTCTGCACGTACCACTGCATGGCCGCCAAGGCGAAGGCCAGCTGTGGATCTCAGCATTTGGGCAACAGCACCTGCATTACATCAGTTTGCTAATGAGCAAAACAGGACATTGCATATGTATGACAGCACAAGTTTTATTACCCACCCTCATGGTGCTTTCCCTTGAGTTAAGATCCCGAGCTGGGCTCCACTGCATTGGGTCTTCATTTGATCAGCATCGATGCCCCAGGGTTCCCACTGTGGTAATGCTACGCTTTTGACAAACCCAAAGCTTTCACTTACTGAGAGTTGTGCCTCGTCCCTGAGGGATCCCCACCTGCCTTTCGCTTGTAACATACAAATAGTCCTACCCCTAGTACATCCCACTCAGTTGATCTTCACAATTAACGAACACTGCTAATTACCCTTTGAAATAATGCACTAACTAGTTGTGTATCCACTGGCAGTACCTTCATCTGGATCTTAGCAACCTATATTTTAGTCTTGTTCCTTATTATTGTACAACAGATTTAATCAAAACTTAATGTTTAATACATCTAATCAGCTTGACAGCATCCGATTCTGACCCGCATTCCTGTTTCCTGGTTAACTTCAATGATGATACGCATTGTTCAGAGGGTAGTGAAATAGCAAGCACTTCAGGCTTTTGCATCATCTGATATTTATTCACCTCTCCTGGTAAGCAGAGAACTCTTATTGTATAACAGAAAATTATTTAAGAATCCATTTTTATTGTTTTGCTTTTCCCTTGCTGGCAATAGCATTTTGTCTGTCCAGTTTCATTCCTAACCTGCTGTGCTGTTCTTTTATATTTGTTCTTGCCAATGCAGCTTTCTTGTTCCTATTTTTTTTTCAGTATTCTTTTTATATTTTTTTCAGGTCATTGATGAGCCCCTAATGCAGCCACACCGCTCTATCATTTTTTTTTTCCTTTGTGCGAGGACAGACTGTTGGTATACTTAAAATATGGTCTGTTTCAGAAATCTCATTTTAGAAACTCTCAGCTTCCTGAACTTCTCTTTGCTTTAGAACCCCTTCTCTTGGTACCTTATGTACCAATTCCTTAAGTTTATTGAAGTTTGCTTTTTTGAAGCCTACTGTTATTATTCTGCTTCTCTCATCCCTTTCTTTCCTTTGAATCATGAACTCTATTGTTTCATGGTAACTTTCACCTTGATCAATTTCCGCCTTCAGATTTGCAACTAGTTTCTATTAATCATAGTAAAATCTTAAACAGTAGCTTTTTTTGTACAAAGTCTCCAAACTCTCTTTTTGTCTGACGATCAGTTACAAACTCCATACTATGGCATGTAGTCCTTTTAATTTAAACACAGAAAAAAATATGTAGGCCTGTCTTTAGATTCTAAAACAACTATATACATTTTTTAATATACATTTTAGAATTCTTTCCCCTTTTCTTTCCTTCCTTCCACATGCTTCTTACCTCTAATACATTGCAACAACATTTTGTGTACTACAGGTCTAGCTTTTCCCCGTTATTCCCCATGCTCCCAGCACTAGCTTAGACATCCAAAGCTCAAACTAAACTGTCCCCATGCCAGGCACAGACCAAACCACATCCTGGCTATCATCAGAGGGATAAGCGGGTAGGGATGTGAAGCACAGTGTACTGCAATATGTCCCTTGATCTGGACAAACAAAAAATGAGGGACTATTGGTGACATTTCAAAATACACAGTCCTTGCAATTTTAGGTGCAGCCTAAGATATTCAGTAATGCGTCAGCTATCTCACCT
Source organism: Chlamydotis macqueenii (assembly GCF_036417535.1). Taxonomy (NCBI): domain Eukaryota; kingdom Metazoa; phylum Chordata; class Aves; order Otidiformes; family Otididae; genus Chlamydotis; species Chlamydotis macqueenii. Next base: position 23,668,766 of record NC_141562.1, read on the forward strand.
CATGTATTTGGTGATCTGTTGCAGTTCCCCACATCTTTCTCTACATTTCAATCTTTTGGTCAATTATATTTTATTCAAGTAAACTAATTTGAGGGATTTTCTATTCCCAAAAATGGTCTTTAACAGATTTATCCAACCTTTGTCCCGCAGTTTACCTTCATGGAGAAAAGTTATTTTGCTAACATCTGTGGATCTATATACTCATCTCAGGAGTCATCTGCTCTTTTTTGGCCTTCTATCTTCAAGCCCTTTGCCCTTTCACTTCCTTGCATCAAGAAATAGAGAATTAGGAGATATCTTGAGAGGATATCAAGGCACTGGTTCCCTAGCATAAGTGACTTTATTCTTTATCCTCCCTTTTCCACAAAAAAACCAGAAATTCTAGTCTACATTTGTGCAGCTGATTATCCCAGAACTTTGCATGTATCTGCGTAACATACCTTATTTTATTGTGCGTCATTTTTCCAAGTTGTCAGGATAATTTTAAATTTTAATCTTCTTCAGCATCCCTGCAGAGTCCCACACGGAACACAGCATGTTAATGAAGGCATGAAGCAATAGCAAATGCAGCCAGACCTCTTCAGAGCCTTATTGGATAAAATCTTGCATTTTTATAATAAGCCACTGTCAGCCACTTTGTGGTTATTCAAACAAAGGTGGATTTGTCATTTAGTAGTTTTTTTTCTAGACCTGTTCCACTAGCTTGTCTGCAAAAAAAGTATTGAGTATCTCTTACTGAAGTGAATAATTTACTACAATTACTGTTTATGAGCTTTATGAGCTATGATCACAAATAAGCATCTATTTACAGAGATTTTAATTCCAAGTCTGATGCTCAGGCTCACCCATGCCCAGTCAGTCTTTCCAAATTATGTCTCTCTGATAATGGCCACTCAAACTGTCCAGTACTCTGAGCTCTTAGTTTCATTTTGACAATTGAGTTCTACCAGTTTAACAGACAGTTTCTATTTTAGTGTCTAAAACGAGTATGTATTTATTCTACATAATGCCAACATCAGAACAAGATCAACCTTAGCATTAGAATGAAGAATTAAATTAAATACTCTTACAGCTAAGACACAGAACCGATTTACAAAGCAGGAATGAAACTGCTGCCTTTTAGGCAAGTTACAAATGCATAATTTACATTAGACCAAACCAAATAAACAGAATGATGCAAAGACTAGATCATAGACTAGATTACTACAATGGCCTGATGTAATATGGCAACTGCCAAATCCACTTGCATGTGAGACACTGAAATACCACTGAATAGGAAGCACACTGAAATAATGCCAGGCTGAAGCTGTCCTGGCATACTTTCAGGTTGTTCACAAAGAACCTTCACATAATAGCTAAAAGCCTTCTTCAAACATTGCAACAGAATAAACTAAAGAGCTTCTCTCTGCAAACTGAGAGAAGACGATTCTGCAAATCAAAGTTTCTAGTCTATAGGGTTGTTGTCACTCACTGATAGATTAAAAACATCCACATAAAAAGATCTTTCAAACCTTTGTGCTCCGGGAATTTTTAAATAGAGATTGGAAAGGTGGAATTGTTCATTCTCACATGTATTTTAAAGTATCACATGAATTATCAGAGTACAAAATCACATTAAAAAACCAAACGGAATCTTCCACCATGAATTAGTAATTTATTGGTGCTTAAAACAATTGTAAGATCTTTTGGGAAAAAAAAAAATCTTTCATAACACAAACTGTAGTGAGGGCAGTTAAAATGACTATCTGAACATTTCTTACATTTATAACAACTAAATGAAGACAAAAATATTTATAGGTGAAGAATACCTGTTAGTAAAGATGACCACTCAATTAGGCTTTATTTATGGTGCTTGAGTTTTCAAATACTGTTCAAACCTGCATTTCCAATGCTTCATGACTCCTTCTAAAGCTCAACATGTATTTAAAAATAATTATATAAAGTATGTTTTGAGAAAGAAGATTTTCTGGGAAAAAAAAGAAGGAAAAACCCTAAATAGAACACACCATGTAATTTAAACGAGGATATGCTTTGGATTGTATTTAAGCAAGCATGAGCGAGAAAAATAATTTACCAGCACTTCTTCCCTCATCATGATATCAAGGACTGAAACAATCAGTGTTCTCTTTAACACTGAAAAAATGTTATCTTCCTTCCTTTAAAACTGTAGTTTGTTAATTTGTTGTTTAGAAATATATTTCCTAAAATTTTAATCCTTTGCAAGTCACATACAGTACTCACAGAAGTTATAAGTCTCACTAATGCTTATGAAACCAATCCAATAAATAAAAGATGAAGGTAGAAAACTATAAAAGCACAGTTTAGAAGTGGTTGAACAATTTCCAAGGAAAAAAGTTTGTCAGAATCAGGAATCTGTGTTGATTCATGAAATATTGTCCAGCTTCTTGGTTTGGGCTTCTATGGAATAGTTCATAGGCTCCAACTGAATTAATCTCTGTTTCCTGGCAGGCTTCTGCAGGTGTTGGAGCTAGAAACTTGCTTTCAAATGCAGCTAGTGTAACTAGGACACAGTTCCCAGCTATCTAGCAGGAGACCTGAAAACCCCAGGGATCCTGGGGACAGACACCTGCAAGGGGACACAGAAAGAGCACCAATGCACAAAGCAACTGGAAAGGCTCCCAAGGAGCAGACTTCATTTCAGAAATGCCATGGATCACAGTTTGAAAAATAAACAACATAAAAACAAGATGAGGGAAGTGTGGAAAAAATGAAGAACTAGGACAGCTGGTGGCAATTCTGGCTTAAAGAACCAACACCATTTCTTCCCAAACATTCTAATTTGGTATTGGAATGGAAAATGGGGCCAGACTGCACAGTTCCTGATTTATGCAATTAAATTACTTGATGCCAGTATTTTTTTTGCCAACTAGATGCAACTGAACTTTGTTCTTTAACATGTTTTGTCCTGTGTTTTCTTTTCAAAGGACATTCCCCACAAAGAGAGAAAACCTTAGCTCAACTCGTCCTGCTTGTTGGTCATAAATAAGCAGTACAGTTATATGCTGGACATAACTTTATTCTGAAATCTGTGTCACATAAGATGTGCATACAGGAGTGTTCATGGACAAAAGGAAACCAGTTACCTTGTAAAAGAGTGATTGTTTTTTTTTTCCCCCAATAGCTATTTACGTTTGTTGTTGTTGTTGTGGGGTGGTGTGTAAGTACAAAATCTTAAACATCTAATTGATGAAAACACCCTAAAGTAGTACCGCAACTCAATAGTAAGCATTTATAGCAATACAAGGTCTGACACACTGAAGCACCAGGCAGAAGAAATTAGATTATTTTTAAACTGTTGTATAGCACCAGTAATTGTCATAGAATAAACATAATATTTTCTAGATGTAGTATTTGCTTTAAATTCTGATAAAACTGTAAGAAATACGTGAGCTAATTATCATAAGTGCAAAATATAAATGACAAGTAAATCCACAAAAGCAATTTCAACAGTCTGACTGGCAACTATATAAAAATAATTTATTAAGGTCATGTGATTAGCAAGTTTTGTGGAGTTCTTTACAGCAGTAAAGCTTATGCCACTTTAAAATGTACTGTCTTTTAAAGGCAAGGCACGGCTTTAAGCAAATGGTAATTTTTAATTGAGAAAAGTCGAATAGCTACTAATGAAAACAACTATTTAAAATAAATGCACACAGATCAAATATGTGAAATGTATGTCTGAAGATAAGGTTATAATTAATATTCTTAAAGCACTGTATTATATAAAGATATATAATTATTATATAAAGATATTTACCTCCTATATAAAGATAGGAGGTAAAGATTAAATGTTGTCATATTTGGCAATTTGTAGAGAAACAGCAAGACATTTTGCTTCCTTAAGGGTAAGTCAGAATCCTACGATTAGTGACATGCTAAATCTATGTATGGTAAATAATAAAATAAATAATCTTAAAAGTAGAACAAAAAGACCCAAATCCTGTTGAGGACTGAGTTCTCCAGTGTTTAAATGAATAAGAACACAAGAGTTAGTCCAGTATTAATATATTAGTATGAAAAAGTAACTGAGGTATTTAATGGAAAAAATGGACATACCTTGTGTTTGACTGAGAAAGATGAGAAGTAGGTGGCCTGTGATGCATTTATTACCATCAGTGACAAGAGAAAAGGAGAAGCTTTCCTCTTAAACAGTGAAAAGCTACAATTTAACATGTGCGCATGCATTTCTGTCAAATACAATAGTACAATTTGCAAAATACTAGAGATGCGCACATTCTCACTTCTTACATAATTATCATTATCCATCACTAAAACATTCCAAGACAGTTAGTTCACATTTGCTCTCCACATCTGTCAAAACTCCCCCTCCCCCCCATTTTTTTTTTTTTTTTTTTTTTTTTTTAAACCAAGTTCTAGCAAATCCCTTTCCAGGCAGACCTCATCGTAGCCACTGCTTGCCCTTCCCCACTTCTCTTCCAATACTGCCGTTGTTCCCTCTGGTGGAAATACTAGCATTTGTAACTAATTTTTAGCCTTAATATTTTGGCCTTGCATAAACCTGGGTAGCTTAGCAAACTTTCTAGCATCGCATTTCATTGCCATTTAGAAGGTCAAAGTTTTACAAAATGCAGATCCAAATGTCACACAGTTATCTTCTATTTAATGCTGCTGGAGCACTGCAATCTACAAAAGCAACCTCAGGAGCAAAAGCCGTAACCAAATGTGCACACATACACATGTACACAAATTGGCAAAGTGATTCTTGTGCCAAATCCAGAAAAAAAAGCAGTTTCACGTTTATTGTTTTCACAAGGCCATGAGGGCAGAAGCAGCGCAACAAAGTAGCAACATGTAGATTCAGATCTTACTTGCATTTGGAAACAGGTTAGTTCAATGACATGAAAATCAAAACAAAAAAAAATTGCAGCATGGCATTCCTCTCCTTCCTTAGCATGCTCGAAGAAAAAGATGGCCAATTATTTAAGTCAATTATTGTTTTCATAATACACAACATAAAAGCAAGACACACCAACAGTCAAAGGATAGCAGAGGATCTGTCTCCCTGAATTATATGCACACTGTGGCAGGATACAAGTGTTCTATGTTTATATAAAAATATATTCAACTTTTAATGAACTATACTCTGAACTCTCCTATGCCAACTTCGCAACAGAAGCTGTAATTTTAATTTATTTCCACAGTATTTTTTAAATGTTTGTTTGTGAGCTAATTATTTTTATGCTAAAGAACAGTGACAAAATTAATAATCCTTTTAATCTGTACTCTCTCTTTTATCTTTATTTTTATTCTTTTGATCTGCCATCCAGTTGCCAGGGAATCAAATCTCATTAGTCAGCACTTTATAATACCATATTAAGAAATATAACAATATCAACTTGAGATAGCATTTAAAGTCACTTCACTTAAGTGCTTGCTTGGGAACGGTCCAGGAGATGAAGTCAATCTAGTTTTACAATCTACACTTGGAATAGAACAGATGAAATGTAAATAATTACTGAAATGTTGCCTTCATTCTGCGCAGTGTGTCCTGAATTTTTCGAGACTGTTTTTCTGCTGGTATCTGATGGAAGTTGGCACAGTTGTCAGCTGCCAAGGCAGAAATGTCTGCATCTTTAAAATGAGTTATTCTTTGTTTGAGGTAAGACTGCAGCTTGAAATCTGGTGTATATGTATAAGGATTCTCTTGAAATGCATGAACTTGGCTCACAACTTTTGCAATATTTCTTGAAAGAGAATATGGTAAAAAATATTAGTTTGTTTTGCTGATGACAAAAAAACCCAACCTCAAAAAAACTTGCAAAACCCAAACTTTAAAGAAAGTTCAAAGGCATCGAGCATTCTCTTCTACAGTATACATCCCTTTAGTTAGATGTTAAAATGACTGAAACTATTTAAACTGCTAACTGTGAAATGTTGCATTAGCTGTTATTACCCCATTAGACAACATTCTATTTTAAAAAGTTAGGTGACATACATACATAATTAAAATAACTACCTAAGTTTAGTCCACTTGTGAGATCCATTTGTCATTGTGAATCCTCCAGTTTCAAGCTGTTGGACATGCATAGCCAAAACATGGGCTGATGGAATTGTTGGAAGTGTTTTGAATCTTTCTCCTTCCATCAAGCACAAGCTGTCACTTTTTAAAAACACCTAGTTTAAAAATGCACACAGATAAATCTCACGTTAAGTACTGGGGAAGGTTTTACAAGAAGTTCTCCAATTCATGTGTTTAGCACTACGTATTTATTTGTCATGAATTTTGTATTTTGACATTGAAGTTTGAAGACAACACTATGAATTAATCTGGTGGCAAACATTTCAAAGCACACAAATAAAAAAAATTAACTTTAATCAAAAGATACTTCATACTTAGTTTTAATTTCTGAATTACAGCCAAAATCTCATTTGAGAACTTCACTTCACAATTCAAAATTGTACAGATCAATAAGAGAATGCCCGTGATAAAATACACATTTAAGATTTTTCAAAACAGATTACAGCCACAAAGCTCCTGCAGAAATAATCAGAAAAACTGTCTCTAATGTCCAATGTTGCATTGAAATGTGTATCTTGATTTTTAGTCACACATAGGATACATTTTTGAGACCTACTGAGATAAAAATTAATGTAATCTCTCAGAGTCAAAAGTCTTAAATTGAATTAAAATCTCCTTCATAATACAAAGTAATAATTATGGCTTTTATCCTGCAGAGGCACCCACTTAAGCAGATCTTGCATCTTCTCTAACCCCAAAGAAGTATTTTTACATTAAAGACTTTATACTATACCTCAACAGCCTTGAGTTCCTCCATTACTTCAGCTACTTTTGCAGGTAAAATTTTCCAGGCCTTACAATAAAATAAAACATATTTTGGTTTTTCACATTAATGTCTATATTGGAACAAGATTATGTTAAGCAAAAGAGTTACAGAACAGAGCCCCAAACTTACTGGTAGCTGTCGTACAATAAGATTTTCCAAGCCTGCTAGGATTTGCATTGCAGTAGCAAAATTTCTTTGTTCATAGCAGCATTTTGCGATAAGAAGAAATTTTGATAGCAAGCTCACCTGCAGCTGAAAAAAAATATACTATATATATATTAAAAACATACTAAATATATAGCAAATATATGTAAATCTACATAATAAAATTAAATGAGAGGAAAGAAGGAGATGCATTTTTTTTTTGCATTTGTTATCAAAATTGTTGACTGTAGTTAACATTTCCCTCCAACACAAAGTTTTCTCTTTTCTGTCACCAAGGTGTCCTTGTTAAAGTCTGACATCTATTCTCCTCAGGCAACCCATTTCTTATATTTTCTTAGGTTTTGACACCTGCTACTACAAAAGAATCAAGACATCCAAGACCCTCCTTGTGACAACAAAATCAAATTGTTATCTGCCTGCTCACAAGTGTATTTCAGAATACTCCTTGCAGCTTTGCTACATAGCAACTCATATACAATAAAAAAATAACAATTTCATAATTAATAATACAATAAAACAATGACGAACCTTAGACGTGTGACATGTTACAACTTCAGCAGCAACCCAGGTGCTGATACTGTCTGCGTTTCTTAATAACTGTAGAAGATACTGGTCTTGTATACACTTTGACAGAAACAGATTACAGACTTTAAGTGAAACTGTCTCTGTAGAAATAGCTCTATGGAGAAAATAAGAAAAAAGGCAAAAATAATTCATGCTGACTTTCGATATTCAAAGAAAATCTTGATTGTGAAAATGCCAACTTCTAACCATCTAAAGCAACTTTGCAGTGCTTGCAGTCTTCATTTTATAACCTTTTACATAGTACATAGTGAGCTATGTTACTTTTTCTTCCTTATAATTACAAGATAATTATATGTGATTATAATATAAGCATATGCAGTATACATTTCTATAAAGACACCTTTCACCACTTGTTACTGAATAAAACAAGCCATCCAATCTGACACAAAATAACAGCCAGAAATCCAAACTCATTAAAAACTGCAGCCACATAAGAAATCCAGCTCGATACCTAGCAGCATCACACAGTGTTTCCCATGCCTGGACGCCAAATCAGTACAAACCAGCTGATTTAGCCTCTGCCATTTAACAATCCGTAAAATATGAGCTGCTTTAGATGTTCATTCCCTGTCCTTAGACAGAAAAGCCTACTACAGGTAGTACAATTAACAAGTACTAATTAGAAGCTAGCTGAATCCACTGAGTATGTAAGAACTAGACCAAATATAATTAGGTTCACGTGCCTGGATGCAAACATTAATTACTGTTGCACAAGTAATTTAAATAGGTTGGTAACCACTCTAATAACTATAGGAAAATTCTTACCTAGCTGTGAACAGTGATACTTTATCTGCTTATTGGTACAAAATGAACACTTGCAGAGAGAAGTTGTGGAGTCTCAATCCACACTCAGAAACCAACTGCACATGATCCTGGGCAACCTGCTCTAGCTGGCCTTGCTTAAGGCAGCGGGGTTGGACTACATAATTTTGAGAGGTCTCTTCCAATCTCAGCTATTCTGTGACACCGTAATGGGCATTGAGATTTTACATACATGCACACATGCACGATCAAGGAGCGTGTTTCAGAAACCATTAATTTCTTTTCTGCCAAAAGTGAAAGCTTTGAAGCCACGCCCCTAACACAAGTCTTCAGAAATATTTTGGCCTGACCCACTTTAGATTTCAAAGAAATAATCTCGCAAATGTGATCTACCACATACGCATACATGCATAAGTACATATACATACACACATACAGAATCTCCTGAAATTAAAAAAAAATATATAAACAGACTATCCAATCTGTCAAAAAGATATTAATTATTAAAAATATCTTTCTCTTCCTGGATGTATTAAAGGTGTAACATAGTAAGTTATTGTGCATCAACAGAAGAGAAGGGCAGTTAAAATAAGCAACTTACTTTTGGACAGCAACACTTTTGTCTTTAACACCAAGTGCTCTTGAATTTAGAAAGTGTACTGGATGACATTTATGAAATACTTCCTAAACAAAAAGAACAAGATACATCTGTTGTTAGATCTAGGAGTTCTTCCAAAATGCCCTGGGATAAAAATGAAAGAGGGTTCCCCCAACTCCATTCTCTTCAGCAAATTTATCAGAGGGATCACATCCTAAGAACAGAATTAGCCATTCTAAATTTTACTGTAGAGAGAAAAATGGATTATTTTAATTCAAAGTCTTATGAAATAGTATGAAATAAGCTTGAAAGAGAGTTGGGAATTGGTAGAGAAAGGAGGCCAAGTATAATGTAAGACAGATATTATTTGTACTTCCAAATAAACCTAGACCTTTGTACCTGTTGCAGTAATGTCAGCTGACAACAAAGCTGTTGCACACTGTATTCTATCAAGAGATATGGTCCCACTTCATCTGCTCTAGCAAAGGAGACTGGGAATTTCCCTGTAAAACTGTTACAGCGTGGCTTTGATAAAACTGACGAAACAGTGTACAGTCGCTCTCCCTGATACTGTGCAATTGGTCCCGTACGTTTGGGAAGTTTCCAGTTAAAGTTCTGTAGAAAAGAAAAAAAAAACGTAAAACTACAACTTCTCTAAAGCAAACATTATGTCTCCCCTTGATTTAACTTTCTGGAATGTTTTGTCAGAGAAACACCTTTGTGGATGCAAAACTCTTCAGCTAATCTTCAAGGTTAGCCCAGACACTAATTGGTTTATTTAACATTACTATTTTAAGCTAATATAATAATAAGCACAGTCAATGAGTCTGAGCAGGAGGTTGCCAGATCTCAATCAATCAACAATCAGTACTTAAAACAAAGTTCTGGTGTTCAAGCTTGCTGCCATAAAATGGGTTATATTGTGAAGTTCTATATTTTATATTTCACTTCTTACTATCTCTTACTATTTCTTGTAGTCTTTATGCTTAGAAACATAAATCCCTTTCCAAAGAAATATTTGGTTTTCCATTATTTTCCCTTCTTCTGTCTTCGGCTATCATTATGATACAGTGACAATACAAGAAGTCCACGTTTTCTCTATTTTGCTTGCCCTTTATTGGTTGAATCCCCAGTACATCCCATGGAATCCTGCACCTTTATCAAAAGGCTGATACTACAATCAAATTGCACATTATTGACACATTTCACTTCCACAGGTCATTTTGGTCACTCTGTAGAGAGATCTTTTCCTGAAAAAAAAAGCTGACTGTATGCTCCAGCTTCTGGGATTATCTTTCACTAGCACACTATATAAACCAGTAAATACAGACAAAAGTTCTGATAAGATTTGCTACAAGGTTTGAAGTTCTAGCAGGAAACTCCTCATCCCTCACTGTTTTCCTGTATTTATAGACTTACATGTATGTCTAATAAAAAATATTAATGTTTGACAAGGGGGCAAACGTTTCTTAGTAACTATGAGTCACATGCTAGTATCAAAGATGAAGAGTTCAACTCCTCTCAAAATTTTGATTATCTAATCTATTATTATTGAAACAGCTGACAGGGTGCAATTAAGGCTTAAGATGATTTCCACAGTTATAGAACTGTTTAGGCTTTAGATACTTTCAAAAGAAAATTTAAAATGCAGGTACATAAATTTTATTGAATCAGGGGCTAGACCCCAAGTTGAATACTCTAGTTTATGTCAGAAAAAAAATACATGGAAATGTGCTCCGTATACTGTAGTCTGAAGAAAAAACATGCCTTTCCGGAAACATCTTCTGAGAGCTTTTTACATAGAGAATGTAATGTTTTTCTGTCCTCCTCGCCCTCCTCTTCACATTTGTCTATGCTGGAGCACTGATGAGCACTGCCGCTTTTCCTGGCAGAAGCATCCTCAAGCAACAACAACAAGCGCTCACCATAGCCATTTAATGGAGCAACCTGTAAATGCAAAACAGGTTAACAGAATATTGAACTCAATTTCCCATAAATTATAAGTAAGATATATTGAACACAGCTGTCAAAGATAGCATTAGTTTTCTTTTACTTTAACTGTAATTAGGACAGTTTTTTTGTAACAACAATTTTACATATACCATAACTGACTTAAAAGATTTTTTTTTTTTTTTCCTTAAAGCTTCTTTTGAAATTCTGACTTACCTTGGAAGAAATAAACTCTTTTAGAGTACACAAAAGATCAGTATTTGTTGCAAAGTCTACACTGTAGCAGTCTTCAATCCAAGCCTGCAGGATGTAGAAACTGCGGTTACGTATTTTGGTAAGTGATGTGGACGAATCCAGGCTTGCACTGCTGAGAAGAAAAAGGCGCTTATTTCAACCAAAACTGATATTCAATTCCAATTTAAAAATAAGTGTTGAAAAACCCACAAGTATTAGTTGGTATTGACTATGCTATCTTAAATTGGTACATTTCACATCTCTAGAATCCATGTCACCATAGGAACAAAGCTGTGGTTGTATTTACAACCCATCACTGAACAACTGACAAAAGAAAGACTCAAATTTCAGATTAATATAGCACTTGCTCTAGTTTCACTCTCACCTGTCAAGAGAGTCTTACAAAGACAAACATCAAAATTCAATTTAATGAAGTAGTTCTTTTCAGAAACAACTATTTGCCACTGAGGGGAAAAGTCAATTGTGCTTTGATAATATTTTTCACAGGAAATTACTGTACCTGGATAAAGTGCTGCTGATCCTATCAAGAAGAAACTGCAAAAATTCTTCTTGTGTGCAGAAATAGCGAAATGTGTAGAGAAATTGCTGTACGTAACCTTCTAAAAATGCATTTCTGTGAAGCACAAAAAAAATTTCAGACAAGCAAGAACACCATTTCTTCTTGCATTAGAGTACAGCAATAGCAAAAAAAAAAAATTCCTCAAAATATCAAGAATTAGTAGGGATTTGAAATTCTCAAGCTCTACATTAAGCTTTGATTCCTTTTTGTTTTATTTTTACACATGAAATAGTGTGGTTGCCAACACTGAAAGCATAATTTGTTTAAAAAAAAATTTCTCTACTTGACATTTCTATTATTATCAAAAGTTACATTCTATATAGTATGGAAGAACATACTTATTTTTCTTTCATCTATCATTACACTTAATGTCATTTAAAAATATTTTAACAACAGCACAAGAAGTAGATACTTTAAGCAAGAAAATATTTCCTGTAGGTCTAACTAGAGCAGTAGTTGCTTTAAGAACAGAATATACTTATTCGACACACATTAAAAATGAGTGTGTTTTATTTTTTTTATCTATATACACAAATACACTCTCAAGGTCTTAATATAGGTTAATTGGCATGTATCCCTGATGGCTTACAGCTAACCAAAGTTTGGGTTCAATTAATGTTGAAGCTCTGTTCACAAAACAATTTGTTCATTTTGTACAAAATGTTAAGCACCATAAAAAGCAGCGCTAAGGATAAGGAACTGGGTCTCAGAGTCAGGATGAGCTGGGAGAAGGAGCAGGGAGGAAGTTGCTCCCTCTACAGTGGCACAAGCCTGATAGAGTCTCTCAGGTAGTTTTCACCTTCATACTAATTGTGGCTCAGGTTCCTTAAAACAACACTGTTCTCACCCTAGTTGGACGTTAAAGGACAGCTTTGTCCCCATTGAAGCCCTGAGACAGGTCTGCATCTTCATCAGTCCCAAGGACTGGGGCAATAATCTGTAAAACAGAACCTATACATTTTCACATCCAGACCCCATTAATAAGAATTATAAAATTACATGTTCTGAAGAATTGTTATACTGCTGGCAGTAAGATAAAGCCTAGATTCCACGGCAACTATCAGAGCAAAACCTCAAACAAGTAAAGGATAAAAAAGTTTAAATTTATTAGTTTTTGATTTATTATCAAACGCTTCGTTTTAATAAAATCCAAACGTAGCAGTTTGACTTGTTTCTTATCAGATTGTCTTTTGCCATTTCCATGCCCATTTCTGTAAATAAGTGTTCAGAGAAATAACACTAAACTTGATACAAGAGATGAGAATTTATGCAATGTTGAGTAACTGAGATTTATAACAGACTGCTTTTTCCTGAATTAGCAACTATGCCTCAACCCACTCCCAATTAAGGATGTGCAAAGTATACTATACCTAGAATATAAATAAGCCATTAAACCAAGTGGTGTACCAGCCTGCAGAACTCTTATTCCATTTTGATTATTACATTGGTGTTTCTCTGTGTTATAGTAAAGAAGCCATGACGACTCATCCGTTGGCGCCACATCCACGGCATCAGTTCTCCTGTTGTAAATGACTGCAGGCAGCACACAGGATTCCACACCCCACTGCTCTGCATACATGATCTGCTCAAAGACGAAAGCCATGAAAAAATAAAATGTACAAAAATAAAGAGGAAAATCCACACAAAATGCAGTCAACTCACCTTAAAGCCAAATCACATTTTATACAATTGCATTTCTTCCTTTTTACACAATACTAGTAGCAATTACCTTTATTTTAATTATTATTTTAGATCCCACTTAATTTGGCACTTGGACACAAAACATTTCATGTTTCATATACTGACTTGAGCAGCCAACTATACTGATGCAGTAATGAAATTACAAATGAAACACAAGCAAAATCAATTCTGACTTGCCTGTATGTATTTCTTCACCAGTTCAAGAAACTGCACTTTTGATTTCATCTCCTGTAGCTGTCCTCGCAATTTGGGCAACATAGATTTAGTTTCAGGACCTTTAGATTTAAAACACAGAGCATAAGAAAATCCATTATTCTGATGTACAGAAAAAAAAAAGTCCTTACAAGTACTGTACATCCCATTTCATTACTAGCAAGTTGCTGTAACCTTACCTTTGCCTCTTCTTTCTTTCTGCAACAGTTTCTGGTAAAATGTTATGGTCTTTCTATAATTTTTTGTCTCCATCATTAACAATTGTTCTAGTTCCTATTTAAAGAGAAAAAAAGATTCTGATCAGAATGGTAAATGCAAGGTTCTAGTAGGAAACTAAAGTTTTAGAAGATAATTATTCTGTATTAAAAAAAAAAAAAAAAAAGATCCAAACAGACAACAACACGATATGAATCAGGAAAAATTACTGTTCACTCCTGTGCTTACAGGCAAGTTACAGCAAGCATCACCTGTTCCCAGAAAAGCATTAGTTATACCACAGTTCTACAACTTACTTAAGAACTGGAGCTGGTTTGCGTATAATGAGATCACACTGAAGTTGGTCTGAATCCATTTAAATATGTCTTTACTTATAATTGCACTGACCTGATTGTTTTTAATAGCATTTTTAAGTTACACTCAGAAGTCATCCAGAACTAAAAGTGATAGCTTCTGAAATCAGTGCAGACCCCAGAAATGCTCTGTTAAGCAGCTGACCTATATTTGCAGCAATAACTGAATGTTTGGCTGAAAGCAATGGTTTCCAAACAAGTATAATTACATTATATTATACAACCAAGTCAGAAGGCAGAGACAGGAGAGTTACTCTATAAATAAAGGACATATCAATTTAGAAGTTCAGCTTACATATTTTATATTTATACATTTTACACAATGAAAAAAGAAACTGAATTTCTATAGAATTACGTAACTTAAGCAATGGATAGAAACACAAGTATATCAGGCTTCTCACAGTAATATCAAATTGAATGTAAATATTTATATTTGTTTGCACAGCAAAGGTTTCATTATTTTACCAACCAATGAAAATGGGCCATCCACTTTGGGTTCAGCTTCTGATTTATTATGAAACAACAAACATGATGTGTATTGTGTTTCATAAAAGTGGTGGCTCTTGTACTTGGGTCCTAAGCTAACTACCAATGACCCAATTAGATGAAACAGTATTTTAAATAGAATAAGTTCACTGAATGCAGCAGACAGAACTCCCACAAGCAGAGTGATCAGAAAACAGATAGCTCAGAGCTAACATATCAAACAACAGATTGGTAAATAGGTTAGCTTTAATGGGATGGACTTACTAGAAATTAATTTGAGTTTGAGAAAAACCTGTCACTGTTTTTCAGAAAAGCTCAAAAGGTTTAACAACATAGTTTGTTAGCAAAAAGAGTCACAAAAGCCCTGTGGATTTTTAAGACTTACCACTACACAGGCATCACACAGAGAATAGTGAAAGCACAAAAAAGCTATTATCCAGATTTTGAATTGGAAACTATTTGCTTTTACTTAAAGGTTTATGATTTTTTTAATCATTCAAAGTGAAACCAAGAGACTACAAACACAGAAAGGGAATTTTCTGATGTTTGGAATCTGATGGACAGAAGTAATTTGCCCCTAAATAACTGCAGGTGAGTAGCAACAAACTCAGTAGCCCATCCATTCCATAACATCTTCCATTTTAGGTAGGTCTAGAATACAAACATTTTTGATTAAGCTGTATATTCAATTGTTCTGCTCCATCTGAAGTACATTTAATTGGTCTGGACTTTTTTTTTTTTTTTTTATAGAACACCCCTTAGTCTAGGGAACAAAATAATACAGTGATAGAGTGACTTTGTTAACTTGAGAAAATTGCAAATTCCAATCTGTCCTTGAACCATAAGTTTTTTACATGGTGAAAGGTGGTTCCACCAAAGAATTCAGAATATTGGCAGAAGGGAAAGGAAAAGAGAAAAGGAACGGGAAAACTGTGGCCAGAATACACTAAACTTGCAGTAGAAACCTCCCAGTCATAGCTTGGGTGCACTGAAGTTTGGTGAACCTTACAAGCAGCTTATGGGATCTAGGGGATAACAGAAACCTAGTGTGGGCAAAGAGGAAAAGCGCAAAGGCGAAGGGTAAAGGGTTGGGGCTCTGAAAGATCTGAAGCCAGCTTATCAACTACAGGAAAAAAAAGTTCTTCTCATTCCGAGGGCAGACTTGGACATTGCTCCGGAGAAATGGCAGCCCTGGTAGCTGCCTTCCCTTCTTGCTCTGCTGCAAGGACTTAGTTTGGTTTGCCTGGACGTGCTCTGTATGAGGGTGCAAAATCAGCAGTTCTTGGACTAGAGGTGATGTGAGACAGGGGACATACAGTTGCTTGCCTAAGGACTAACTTTTCTAAATGTAGATTAACCTTTGCTAACCTTATGAACCACAATGAACCATCTGATAAACACCTAACACAGTAAACCACTGTTTTTATGACATTTGAAAGTGTTACCTTGGTCCATAAATACTTTTTTATGCTAGTTATTTCTCACTCCTTCCAAACATAAGAGTACACATTACTATTTTTTGAATCATAATAGCTTGATTAATTCTATTGTTAATATTGTTTATCATATAACAAATGTTTTACTTTTTGCATCTTATTAAACCACAATCTATCTAAGGTGCAGAGAATATCCAGCAGAAAAAATAGAAAAGTTAATTATTTCTATGGCAGAATATTTAATTCTGCTATAAATGTGTGTTCTGGCACTCAGAGTTTTTCAGAACTTGCATGTTCTCAAACCTACTTACAAGTAAACTAAGCTAAAAAAAAATAAGAAGGTGAATAAATAAACATTTGAATGACACAAATATTTTAATTTGAGAGATAAGTGTATTAATGACATGTATATGTCTCCAAAACTGTAATTTGTTGTGTAGTTAGACTCTCATTCAGGACTCAGTTCCAGGTGCAGACTAGACCTGAACTGGCCAAGCAGACGTATCCCTATGAAAGGGTAGCAGCACTAAGTCAGGACAAATGTAGTCAAGCCCAAATGTCTAACTTTAAACATTCACTCTTCCAAATAGCAACTCCTAACCACAGCTTTAGCACACTTTAATGCAAAGCTGTAGAATGAGATGAGCTTTATTGCTGACTTCAAAAAAAAAATCTGTCAGAGACCTAGGTGGAAAAACTAGGTGGATATAATCCTTGCCAGACAATGAAAACTAGACTACTACTATCACCTACATGTTCATAACTGAGTGTCTTATAGCTAGGAATCATAGTCTCCTGACTGCTGCAATAGTAGAAAAATAAATTTCGGTTTCATATTTTTCCCCTGTCTTTCATATATATATTGACCAGTTAAAACTTCTAACAGGTCATCTCGTTTCAACAATATTGCTAATAGTTTATTTCAGAAATTGTCATGACTGATGGAGTCTGGAAAAACCGCAGGACTTTAGGAAGGTGGGTTTTATTTTTCCTCAGGTTAAATGTTAAAGATTGCTGCAACTGGAACATTATGATTCTGTAAAGTTTTTATTTTAAACAAATTTGGAAGAAGCTGGGTTTCCCAGAAAGTCAGTGTTGTAGTAACGCGAGCAGAAAGATTAAAGTTGTTGATGCTAGGACAGTGAAAGAAATACATACGGTCACAAGACCAAAAAGTAACTGACATTTTAAACTATCCTCTGTTGAATTTGTTGTAACAAGACACTTTAAAAGTAATTTTAATCAAAAAAAGAACAATTAACAGTATTATAATAATATTAAGATTACATACCTCAATATTCTACTATACAAAGACTCTTTAATATAAACAGTGCAACAGAGAATATACATATCTGCACATACATGCTTTTTAATGAAAATTAACTTTTTTTTTGCAATGCATTCAAAACATTTCTATGTTGCACAGGAGTATTTAATCTTCTGTTAACCTTCTTTGAAGAAAATGGTGAAAGATAAATTGAATTTGACTTCATAACTGAAGATGACAGGTTATAACTGTATTCTTTGTAAACTGGACACAAAGGGATCTCACAAATTAGGAAGACTATTTATATAAGATACCAAGCTTCCACTGTCTGCGAATAAGTACTTTATTCTTGTTTGTCCACCTGGCCTCATACGCAGTCCAAATCACATACCTTATTTCTTCATTACTGAGACAGAATAAGACTGGAATTTAATTTTGGTCTAGCTATTAAGATTTCACACTGATTTTAGATAACACAAGGAAGTTTAGTTGACTTATCCTCAGAGTAGTACGCATCTTTTTCAGCTACCGGAATGTGCATTCTCTTCCTCTCTAAATGAATTGTTTACTAATTGCTAAACTGAACAGATTGCACTTTGTATCAATAGTAATTTTCCTCCAGTGGAATTTACTGGGCACAAATACAATACAATTTTCCACAGAGATACCTCATGACTATTCCTCCCCAGCCTCTTGTATGATTGTTGGGTTAGCCAAGTTCTTGCGCATTAATGCATATAGTAGCAATGTACAATAATACGCATTAATTTAATAAGCAAATTTCAAAGCAGATTGTAGGCTCCATAAATCTTGCTTCCTTCTTTATTGTGTGTCTGTTAAATAGGGAAAACAATTGCCAAGAACTCAGAAGATAATTAATTCTTTTGAATCCATCTAAATTGCTGAGTAGTCTGTAAAATCTTAAAGTAAAAAAGACTGCCAGTTGAAACAGAAAAATCTATTTAGATTATTATGAAAACTCCTTACTTCTGAAAAATCTGTTCTGCAGTCAAGAATTAGTCTTTCAAGTAAGGGAGATTATGCAAGCCCCATTTTTCTACAGAAAAAATGGTAGAAATGCTTACATAAAATTGAATGCTTACGTTCTCTAGGCATGCTTACACAAGACTGAACAGCCCTATAGGATTAGAAATAGGAATTTCCAAGTAGACGGAAATTTGAGACTGACAGTCCTGCAAAATTATTTTAAAAATTATTTATTTATTCTTTACACAAACCAGTAGTAGGTAAAATTTCTTACGCTATTTTCTCCTATAGGCTTACACCTGCACATTAAGGAGCAAAAAAAGTAGAACATCTTCAGTGATTCAGGCTTTAACTTGCTTAATAACAGAAAAAATAGTTTTGCTTTGTTTTGCTTTTTACTGAAAATTGAAGTAAGATTACAGAGCTTAAAAAAAATAATGTAAATAGATTCATTGGGATTTAAACTGACTATGTGGAAATAGAGAAGTCTAGATAATTTACTCAGCTGTTCAGTTCTACTTTGTCATGCTCACTTCAAAAATACAGCAACAAATTCAACTAACTGCCCATAGCAAGGAAATCTACAAGAGCAGTGCAACTCCTGCTTCATCTTTATTAAAAGTGTATCTGGCAGAAACAACAAGGATACAGAAGTAGACAATCAACTGTTCTCAGGGATGCAAAAAGATTCCAGGTGTCCCTATACCAATAGATCTTCCAGTATTAATAACCAATTTATTTATTTTATTTTTTTCCTTTTCCTTCCCATGAACCAGCTTCAACTATACAGATTTTTACAGTTTCATTATTATACTTTGTGGCTTTGGACTTGAAATGTTTAAAAATATATTTATAGATCAATATACAAATGTAAAAATTAAGTAAACATGATCTTTAAGGGAATGGAAGACCTTGCTCACCTAAAACAACTCAGCCCTCTACCCATGCTCCCCAGGCTGCTTAAAAGGCACAAGGCTGCATTCATCATGATGATTAGCTGCCTCCAAGAGAAGATGTGAGCAAATAACTGCCATTCTGCTGGCAAATGGTGAGAAGTGTCAGAAAATTCACCATGACCAAGGAAAAGGACTCAGAACACACGACAAGGAGAATCTCTCGAGAGCTTGTGATACACACCAGCCATAGACATTCTTAGCTCCTTTCTATAATATCACCACCATGGGGTTGGTGCAAATGGCAGATGACACTTTTCTGGTCAACTTCAGGAACAGAAGATGGCTGGTAGGTCAGTTATAAAAAAAATTAATCTCAGTGCTTTTTATTTTGGAATACTACCCTTACCTGCTTTATTGATAAGACATCACAAATGTTGAGGATTTTAAAACACTTAAGAGTCAATATTTAAAAGAAGAAAGGGGGTTTCAACTCACTATAACACAATAATTATTATTATACTTTTAACCAGCAAGTAGAGAGGTATCTTAATGATTTTAAATCAATGTACTCACCACTTTTTTAGCATCTATATTTTGTGACTCACTTGATTTCTGCTTTCCAAGGTTTTTCATGTAACTATGAACTTCTGAATCAAAACATTCAGCTCCATAAAACGCACTGCTCCAACCAGGACTACAGCTATGAAAGTCAGGTAGATTGGGAGACACAAGGTAGCTGTTTCCAGATATCTTTATTACGGTCTCTTCCTTTGGATCTATATTTTCTTCTGCAAAGCCTGGACCAATACAACAGCCGTTGCTTTGTAAACATTGCCCTCTTTTTTCTATAGGGGTAGTACTCTGCAGCCTCAATTCTTTTTTGAAATTATCCGAAGATGACTCATCAAAATCCATTTCAGCTAATGATGTATTTATCATAGGCTCAGCCTTCACATCAAAGGTTGCTTCCCCTTCTGCTAAAGAGGGTGTACGGGGGGGAAAGAAATAACGGTCATGTGCTGTGATGCATGCTTTGAACTTAAACACTACACATACAAAATACAGTTATGAGACTACCTACACCTTTTAACAGTAGTGTTAGATGCTTATTTTGGCTCTGTGCTTTCTTTTTCTCAACTACACATTGCAAAATCATAAAGGCTAAAGACACTTCCGAACTATTAAGCTTTGGTCACTACATTTCTGAAAATTACAAAATATGCTCTGTGCATATACAGTAAGCACTTAAACAAAGCATAGTACAGAAGCTTTAAAACAAAAGTTAAGTATGTCAGACCTGTACATGCATTAGTAAAAAGCCTAGCTCTTGAGGTTTTTTCCTTTGATAAGTCTTGAAGCTTTTATTCCATACACAGAGGGCAAGAATACTTGATACAGCCAAAGGAGGCACATCTTAAAGTTTCTACTCCTACAGGACTCACTCCCTTGAGCTATGATGGGACTTCTTTGCAGTTACAATGACTACTACCAACCTTGAGGGACTGAGGTGACAGTCAAAGGTTGGTATGATACTGACAGGAGCTTTTATGCCTGTCAGAAGTCTCCCTCTTCACTTGAGCAACACTCCAGGGCTTAGATACGCCACCCCGGAGTCAAACGGACCTAAATTATTGGTGCAAAGAAATCACATACCCCACGGGAAAGTCTGGCTCTACATTTGCAATCTGAGCCAAAATGGAAAAATAGAATGACAGCAGTCAAGTGCAAACTTAAAAATTTATGTTTTGCCATAAAAGTTAATAATGTAGGGGTATAAGCCTTTCTGTAAAGAATACAGTTTAACTTTGTTCAAAACAGAGAAGTAACCAAGTTTAAATGCTGAAACTTGGCTGAACTATGTTGGAAAAAAAAAAAAAAAAAAAAAGAAATAATGATACAACAGCACCTAAATACAACCTGTACATGAATACACCAAACCTAGAAAGGGTAATAGTTTTGTGATAATAATGGGATTTACCAGTCCCAGCTCAGTTTTGAGTTCAGTTACTAAAAGACAAAATATTTTGTAAACCTTCAATCAGGAAGTATCCCAGGAAAAATGCAAAACACACACTGAAGAAGTACAAATAAACAATCCACTAATATAACCTCAATGACTGCCCTGAAAAGGTGTCCTGTAACCAAGTTCGCGATCAAAAGGCAAAACTATCTTGATTACCAAATCATTTGATGCACTGTTCATTTTGCTATCTATCTTTAAAAAAGCACTCCAGTGCCTTCTTTTTTTACCTGTTTGTGAAAAATTGTTTTGATAAATAGTTAAAAATGCCCATTTAAATAAAAAAAATTTTCAGTTTCTAGATTTCTGTACAATTCCCACCCCTAGAATTTGTAAATAATTTTATTGACAATATCATTTTTTATTTAATACATTTTGTTTAATTTACTGCCTAGTTTTGTTTTAATTCTGATAAGCGAACAAAGAAGGACCAGATCTGTTGCAGTCATCCTTCAAACAATCCTCAACTTTTTCAGTAACACCTAAGGAGTCATAAGCATTTTCTAAAGCTCTCATCTCAGCCTAACTAAGCTTGTAATGTTGCACGGACCTGACTCAGTATGACTGTTCCCCTTTTCTCTCCCTGCTTTAAAGCACGCCACTAGAACATCTACTAGATGAACACAAGAAAACCACATGTAGCAGTTAGGATTTTGTGAGTTTTTCAACAGACGTATGTATGTAAATAAAAGTAAGTAGAAGTAAATGAAACAGGCATCCCATTCAATGATATTTGGTCATACGTAAGCTTCATACAAAAGACAACAGGTCCCCGAGGCATTAATAATGTTCAGATTCACTGAAAAATGTTCGTAAGTGCTAAGGTGAGTGTTTTTCTGAAGACACATTCAAAGTGCTAATCTCTCAAAACTTGTGTCATCGATAGATTCCAAGCACACAGAAAGATCCAGAACATGAAATCCCTTCTCACCCTCTGTCTGATCACTGCTTGCCAAAAAGCTGTTAGATTTCTTCAGATCTTGTAATACTATGCCACACTTTGATTCATCTGCCTCAGTTATGCTGAACAAACAAGAAGATTAGAAAAAAAAAAAAGTTAATGTTTCATATACTTTTATATTTACATCAGTAAAATGAGATCTTACAAATGACTACCATGTATATGAAGGGTTTCACAGCATTCATCTACCTCCTGAAGTTTGCATGTTCAGCTGCAGTTATTTTACAAGAAAAAAAAATGTTCAAATGGACATTAAAGCACATTAAATAAGACAGAGATCTTCTTTTACAGCATTTGGCAAAATTCCAACAAGTATCAGAACACGTACAAACAGAAGGCATAACTCCAGGCATAACTCTAGACTGCAAATTACTGTAATGGGGTTTTTACTCAGGATTCAACCTCTAGATAACAGTCTGACTCTAAGTCATTCTTAATAAGAATAATCATAATTTTAAGTCAAAGAAGGTAACAATTAAAAACTGCTATATTCTTTGTCTAAGGAATGTTAAGTAAGCAGCGTCTGAGATTCTGAGGCAGTACTGTGTGTGATCTAAAAGCTAAACCTGTATTTTTATACTAGATAATAAATGATTATTTCCTTTTCACTCCTGCTTTCAAAAACTTACTTTGTAACAAAAGTTCATATAGAGGATGACCTCTTCATATATGACAGTAATTCAGCTGCAACAGCTCAAGTTTCTCCTACCATAACATTCAACTCTGGGGAATTAAAAGCCTAACCTCCAACCAGTTTTCAATAGCTCCTTAAAAATCTCAACCCAAATGGGAAATAGGCCAGCATGTCAGGGTCTGATATCTGGAGGGTGTAGTCTATTCTCTGAAACTTGCTGGAGCGATAATACATCTTCTAACACTGAAGTTTTTCTAGACCATATCTACCAGGCTTTTTTGTAGTTCCAGACCAAGACAGACAAAGAAAACATACATAACTTTCACACATAAATTGACTACTGTTTAAAATTTAATTTTCTTGTTCTTAGGTGTGAACAGAACAAAAGGATGTATAAAGAAATAAATTCAAACAGAATAAGCAAATTGAACAGTAAGAACAATACATTTCACTTCTGATTGAACAGCCTCTTTCTAACAAGACTATGAAGCTCTCCATCAATGGTTGAAAATAATATTGATCAGAATTAGGTCTCAATTATTCAGTTATCCTAAGAAGCAGTTACAGACAAGCTCAACAGAAAATACTTTCTGCTAAGCCATTAAGGAATGTTTGCTATGGGGAATGTCCTGAATTATCTAACAGACTAGGAAATTAACAGTTGGGAGGAAACAAGTAAAGATATCTGAAGAGAAGCAGCATATCCTTTCCTGCTTCTAGGAGCAGGAAGAAAAGTATTAAATTGAACTGTAAGAAGGAAAAAGTTCAAACACACCTACCATAAATGTGATGATCTTTCTCCATTTACTACCTGATAGAGATTCTCCAGTAATTTTTCGTCCCAGTAGAGGTCACAAAACTTCTCACAAATTGTAGCAGAGAACATATCAAATTTAATTTCCTTTAAGTTTAAAATGAAGTTACCTTGTTTAAAAACAGAAAAAAGAAACAAGCAAACAAACAAAAAGAGTGAAAAAAGACATTATTAGCAATATTCTTACACATCAATGATAATAATACACAGAAGAAAATGTACATACCCATATCAAAAACTTCAACTCCATTCTCTAGATAGCCATCAAATGAAAATTCCTCTTGTATAAGATGAACCACTTTCTGTAGTAAAGTGGCACTTGGGCTGTTCTGTTGGGGCAGGACTTCAACATCAAAGAGATGAGAATTGTCTTGATTCACCGAGGTACATGGTGTGTGTTCTTGTTCAGTGAAAATACTGTCTACGCTGGCAGCAGACTCAATTTCTTGGCAGTTGGTTTGAAAAAATGGGTTACTTTTATCAAACTTGTTCTGTGTACTAATAGTCTCACAGTTTTGCGTTTTGCAAAGGGAGGCATCATTTTTTTCTTGCATGCTCATTTTATAACTTGCAATAGTACTTGAAAGTAGCACTGGCAAACTATGATAGCAATCATAAGCAATTCCTGAACGAAGAGGCTTATTTGGTATTTGCTCTGATACAGCTAAATGTACTGGCACAAATGTCAAAACTCTTTTCTCTGAGTCCCGTTTGAGAATGATGTTATTTATATGAAGAAAATTGGGAGATGTAGGGCAAGCTAGGGAGCTTGGAGGAACTTCAGATAAAATGCTATTTTCCTGCAGAATATGTGAGGAATCAGTAACTACAGTAGTAAATGCATTGCCTGACTTTTGCTCTTCTGAAGATACCTGGGATGACTGGCCTGGAACTTGTAAATTGCACTCGAGTATTTCAGGTGCATTTTCAACAACATCTGTGTTCTCCGCACCACAGCTTTTAGAGTCTTCTATATGTCCTGATTCGTTGTAGTTGATGTATTTTTCTTTTCTTGTTTGTTTTTTAAATTGCTCAGAAACTGGTATGTGAACCTCTCTGAAAAGGAACAAAGAATTTTTTTTGAGGACAATTCCAGTACATTTAATGATGCAGTCTTAAGTTTAACTTATTCTGCTTTAGGATATACTAACTTTGTTATAGTTGCATCTTGTTCCAGAATAATAGGCTTAAAGTGAGTTGCAGGAGAGGTGAATGCAACAGGTAAAGTAGCTTTCTCATAATTTAGAGAAATCTGGCATGGTACTGGTCCTTTAACTGCTACAAGTTTACTTTCACTGGTAATAGGCACAAACCCTAAAAACAAAAACGCAGTTAGAAAGATGAACAATGTGTTAAATATAAATGCAAGGTAAATAACAATCAATTTAGATTAAAAAAAAAGTGTGTACCTGACTGAGAAAATCTTACATGAAGAACTGAGCTAGAGAACATTAAAACAAAGTAGACATGTCAAAAAGTCTCACTGCTTACCTGAAGTTGACTCTGAAGGGTCCATTTCATGGCTTTCATTTTTAAATTCAAAAGCAACACGATCTTGAGAAGAGAGTACTTCTTCCTCAACAACCTAACAATAAAAATTAAAGTCCAAACTGATTTTATTAGCATTTTCTTTTTAAAAATTCTTCTCAGCACACTAGTTAAAAAAAAAAAAAAAACCAACAAACCCAAAACAATGCCATATAAACATAGAGTTTTAGGATTTTCAATTTCTGTAATCTGCAAAGCAGCAACCTAGTCATGCTGAGGTAGAGAATTAAAACAAATTACACTCAAAACTCTAAGGACTGGTAGAACTGTTTGGAAATCTTGATAACCCTCTGTTTCAAACCAAAACTTTTAGATAATCGAAGTTCTGAACAAAGTCAGTTGCATGGATTGACTGAATGTAGCATCAACTACATATTCTGTTCTGATATGAGGGGTGGTAAAAGAAAGTGAGATAATGAGATTAAGTCACTGGTTCTTATTTCTGAGCTCTCACCCATGCAGACTGTGAAGTCAGAGCACCAAAATCAGGACACAATCCCACAGCAAGAATTAGAAAAAGAAGCAATACTTAAAGACTACTTGAAACTTGAAAGAGAGAGAGAACAAATTTAACTATACTTGCAGGAGCCAAAAATCTTACCGGGATACAATTTACAGAATTCATGGAAAAAAACAGAGAATTAAAAAAGGTGGCACTCTTACCTTACAGGCAGATGTATTCAACAATGCCAAAATATTTTTGCTGTTTATACCTTGTTCGAGTAAATAACGATTGCATGTCTAAAAAAAAAAAAAAAAAACAAAACCAAAAAACAAACAAACAAACAAAAAATTAGTAATTTTCAGTCACTAAATCAGTTTTCAATCAAGTGAGGTAATCTTGGACAAGGACAAAGTCAAGGTAGTCAATTAAAAGTAATCTAAGTTTAGGGAGTCTTATAAACCTATTCTGAGTAACTTATTGACATTTTAAATACAAATTAAAAACACACCCCTTTGTGTCCCTAGGGAGGCAACTTTAAAAATGAACCCCAAAGTGACTGGTTATCATTTAATTAGGTATCAGTCTATTACAAAAAAAAATTAATATTTTTATACTCAAATCACTAAAATGAGACTTTAGACACAACTAAATTTCACATAAAATTGCTTAAATCTAGTAACCTTAATTGCATCAGCTAGAGAAGGTCTTTCTTCAGGATTTTTTCTTGCCATATCCAGCAGAAGTTTCTTAAATTTTCTTGGCAATGCTAGTTTGTGACTTGGTGGAACACTGTATTTTGCAGCCATCCACAGGACTGCAGCAACACCATAAATGCAGACCTATTGGTATATTGTAAGAGACAGAAAAAATGTAAACAGATAAAAAAACCCTTCCAATTCCAGTAAATCATCCAAAAGTTCTTCTCATTCCTTGCAAAAAATGACAATGAGTAGAACTTCCAAAGTACAGATCACATTTGGCTTTTGAAGATGCTGATGAAAATCCCAGCCCATTTCAAAAACTAGCTGTTACGCATGCATAACCAATAATAGTAGCTAATTTTCTATTGTTGGAGCAACAGACATAATTTGTCTTATCCTTTATCTAGGAAAATTATTCCTGAAAAAAAGTGGGTTTAGAACCATTTTGAAGAATTCCTTTCTCATGCAAAAACTTTGATTGCTGCAAGCCATAAAACCAGCCACAATTTACTGAAAAAAGTTCATGATAATTCAGCAAGTAAATGGCACACAGTAATTACAAGCTAGCCAGTACAAGTCATATTGTACAGAGAAGATTACACTTATCAGAAGAATGAGGTACTGTATATTTATTTTAGCAATTATTGTTCTACCTGCAGCTGGACCAGCTGAAGGTGCCATGATGAGGGACCTTGAAAAGTACTTGATTTTCACAAGCTTTCTTGTTTTATTTGAAGAATGACGATTTTCAGACAGAGCCAGATTTAGTCTACTTTATGCTTAGTTTACGTAGGTTAACATGTGCTACAAAGGCAACTTTGGCAAAGAAAGCATTATGCTTCTTCACATTGCCTCTGAAAGATATAAAAAGGTTCAAGGGACAGAAACCTAAGTACAGTACTAAATAATGTGGTCCTATAAACCAATGTTTTCTAGCGCTCTTTCGAGCAAAGTGAACAGCAAAGAACACAACGTAACAAAGAAGTTCACTATAAAGAAAATAACCTACGAACCATTTAAACTGTTAAACAAAAGCTACTAATAGGTACAAAAGTATTTGAAATAGGAAAAAAGTAGCTCCATCAAAACAAAAACCAGTTTCTTCTTAGGCTGAGAATTCCAAGAGATCAATGGGATCACAATTTTAAACTAAATTTATTTTTTTTTAGGAAAAGCTTGCCATCCAATCCAACATATCCTTAAAAAAAGCTCCTTTTACTGAGGGTACAGTTACTGTGACTGGCACTACACAGTCTTGATTCCCATACCATAATTCTAACTAAATGTTCATAACAACCAGAAAGTTATATAAATATCAGAAAAAATCCCCCAAACCAGGTCAGCTTCTTCTATATATTATGTAGAAAAACAAGGAAAAAAGATTACTTTCAGATTTTCTAAAGAAAAAGAATAAAGCATAAAGACTTTAGGATTATTAATTCCTACTGTCTGGTGAAACTGCTGTATTATATTTCAGGGTTAGTTTAAGCTTCTGAAGCCTTTGAAAAACCTGCACATCGGATCAAAGCAATTTAAGATGAAAAAGTAAGTTTAAAGAAGAAGATATATAAACATCTTCTAGTTGCAGATTTTACAGAAAGCCAAACTCTGTATTTAGTAGATTTTTAACAAAGATTTTTTTTTTTTTCTGCTTCATGACTACTATGTCTAACTGTTTTCCTGACTCTTTAAAATCAATGTGGTACAGTTTGGAATTAGAAGCAGTTGCAGTGAAGACAAATACTCACCTGATATTCATGAACTTTTAAATCATCTTTGGTCTGAGAGCTCCTTATGGCTTATATCTACAGCAAAAAATAACTCTAGGAAAACTGTATTGGTAAGAGACATAATTCATAACCTTCCCATAGTAAAAATATGCTGATAGTGATATTTTTATCCAGTCTTCCAAATGAGATTAACATTTGGGCTTTAGCCTAGACAGTCTAAAATACTGATCTTAGTGTGACCTCTAGAATGTGAAAACATGATTTCAAAGTCTGTCTTACTGCCACCAAACTGAAAATAACCACGCCTTATGGAAAACAAAATTGTTACTCCAACAATTTTGGAGGGCAAAATTATTTTTCAGAAGCAATTAATTTTATGGGAGATCAAGATATTAAAAAAAAAAACACAGACAACCAAGAAATACTGGGAAAAATGGGAAATATTTTCAGAATCTTAGAAGAGATTAGCTTTCAAGCAGCAGAGGGATACAACTGTCCTTTGATAAAATGCGTACCAACCTACATAACCTACCACATTACCTTCTCAATATCCACATCCTCTTCTTCAATTTCAGGAGCTAAATAAAATACATCACAGGTTTCTAATGAGAAAAGAAATCAGAAATAAAATGTAAGATATCTGCTTTCTTCTCCACTCCCTCTCAAAAAGAAATAACAGCACAGCATGTAATGTATTAGTTTACCTTCAGCTTTTGGAGCAGCAAAGAGGATACTTCCATGACAGTCAATTAGCACGGAGTCCAAACATAAGATCACTGCAAAACAAGACATAAAATGGCAGGTATCTGTTATTGTAACTATTTGACACTAATAAAAATAAATTAAATAAATTTCAAAAGAATTTGCAATGTCAGCAATTACTCTACGATAAATGATACTGTAAATAACACTAATGCTAGAACAGATACCACTCAATAATTAAGAGACAGCAGATGCATAATCACCCAAAGCAATTCCTGCAGAACAAAGACAAGGAAATAAACCAAAATGAGATCACAATAAATAAAAGGGCTTAGAATCCTACAAGTTTATTCTCCTTAAACTCAGCATTGAAAAGGAAGGCCAGGAAAGGAACAAAACCAAAAGAAACACAACAGCAAGATGTACTCTACTCTTCTTACAAGGTACCAACAAAAGGTAGTAAATTTATCTTAAGCATTTAATTTCTACTCTCTTGCCTCCTTCAATCCCACCAAAATAGAGGGTCATTATCATTAGACAGCCAAGACATACGTGGCCAGATCCAGAACTCCTCTAGGTGGGGTAGGATATGGTGTGGAGTTTTGCACAAATAGTTACAATCACACGCTCTCCTACTGAAGAAGTGTTACGTAGATTGGTATTCGCAAGGCCCTGAAATTTTCCATAGTTAGGAAAGAAACTTCTAAAACTACTTGAAATGATCTGAGATCTGAGATCTTCAGGAACTTAATATAATGAGATCATATTATATAAATTCAATAATGAAAAACTTGTGGTAACGCTGTGTCTACCTGTTTGATATCTTTAAAGCACACTGTAATTTAATGTGTCTCAATATAATAAGCCAATTGGCTAGCAATGTAGTCCTGCCTTTGTAGGCCACCATCAAATACACTGTTTTCTTATTAAAAACAGAGTACTAGGAGAATAGATTTTTACATTAAATTAAATAAGAGGTTAAAACATTACATTTATTGATTATTAAATAAAATACTAAAGAGGTCTACGAGTAAAACAAATAATTATTTATCATTAAACAATAAATTGAAGAGGTCTAAGAGAGAAAAATAAAGTAAGAAAAAAAGGAAATAATCCTTTGCTCTGCAAAGCACATCTAAAGTCATTAAATTGCTCACTATGCTTGACAGAAATAAAGGCTTGCCTACTACCTTCAATAATATTTAAGTTGGACCTGAACTACGTGTCTCGAAAAGCAAAGCTTTCCCAAACTGGAATCTTTCCTAGTTATGCCTGCAGAGGCAGCTCTCCTGAGGACTCTTCTGCTTCTCAACAGTTAACGCCTCTGGCCCTGAATCTGCAACATAGTTCAAGCAAACCAGAACTCAGTAAGTTCAGTACAACAGATAATTCTCACCTGGGTTGTCTAAACTGCCAGTGAGCAATATGTAAGCAACATCCCCTGATAAGGAGGAATTAAGTAAAACCTCAATGAAGGGTACAAACAGCTTTTGAAGCAGGATTGAATTAAAAAAAAAATAAATGAAGAAGCTAGCCCTGGGGTATGTTTTCTTACCAAGATAATTCCTGTTTAGGATAGTGAAAGAAGTGTAATCAAGGAAGGATTTGGAGGAAAAGGCTAAGTAAATAAATAATAAATAATCCAGCTTGTTCCACATTTCATATACTTTAACTATGACTCACCAGCTACCAATCTTACTCTACCAGTATTAACAAAAATGATATTTTAACACTTTATATGATATCAGCTTCAACTTTAATAAGTTAATATTATTCAATAAGAATGCTGAGAGAACTTTATGTCTGTGTGTGTGGGCAATGAAGTAGTTAACAGCACTGTAAGTCATTGCATAATGCACAATTGCTTTCAGAACAGGGAAGGACTCCTCTGGCAGAAATATTCTAAATCTGAAAACAATATTCAGCTTCAAGGTAGTTTTATTTGTCAAATATTGAATTTTAAGTAAGGTGCGTTCCATTTACATGGAACATGGTTTGTAGCCTGTAAAAGTGAACATAATGATACATAAGGTTCAGGTCATAATTCAGCCTTTAGTATCTTGAAGACTTACGCATTCTGGGTGCATATAAGTATAGTAGCAGCGGCTGACTAGGCATACCAAATTAGAATCTGGACAACTATGTGCAGTTTTAAAACTTTCACAAACATTGGGAACATTCTATGAAGCTGAAATAATCCTTCTGTTGTAAGGTATATAAAATACTTAGTTTTAAGGGTAACATTGCTTAAAGTGCTCAGAAATCTCAATTTATGGCCAATTTCCTTTTTAGCAGCTCTGTATCATAAAAGATAAAACAGCTGAAG
Source organism: Chlamydotis macqueenii (assembly GCF_036417535.1). Taxonomy (NCBI): domain Eukaryota; kingdom Metazoa; phylum Chordata; class Aves; order Otidiformes; family Otididae; genus Chlamydotis; species Chlamydotis macqueenii. Next base: position 23,699,903 of record NC_141562.1, read on the forward strand.
CTGAAAACCAAAAAGAAACAGTAAGTTTTCTGTACTTTACTACCCAATTGTTTATATTCAGTTACAGACTTCAAACTTATCCCTGTCCAAATCCTCAAAAGTGGCTTTTTAAAATCAAGGAAAAGGAAAGGTAGGGTGGTGGTGGTGGTAAATTCTGCTCTGTTTATCAGAAATGCTACACATTAATTATTGATATAAGCTAAACCAACATTCAGAATGCCTATGGAAGCTTAGGATGGTCTTCTCTCAAATCATATACAACAAATTCCAATTCTGTCAAAGGCCAGTTCCCCATTCCTCTCTCAGAATTTGACTTCTGATATTTCTTCTACAAACTGAAGCATAGGGAATGTGTAAGGAGTAATGTCAGGACAAGACCCTGTCCACTTTAAACAAACAAAGCCCTGTACCGTCAAAAACAGGTGAGGAATCATTTGTCACAAAGAAATCCAGGCAAGAGAGGAAATTTTATGTTTACATATATATAAAACTTATTTCCTCCTACTTTAAAGATACAAGTCCCAGGCACTTTTCTTAAAAGTCACAGTACAGTTTCTCCATCCTCAAAATGTCTAAACACAAACATGGCTTCACTGCTTGAACTCCTAAAGATTAGTTTCGCTCACAAAATCCATGAAAACTCAGAATAAAGAGAAAATACATTCTTATATATAAGGAAGAAAACTCCAAATTTAGTAAAAATTTTGAGTCATAATTTAAGAGAGTGAAGATATACTGCTTTTTATTTTTTCTGTACACAAAATGAAAGTCAAGATATCTTGCATCCACAGACTAAAAAAAATAAATTAATATAGTGAACAAAAACAACTAAGCAAATATTTTAAGATAATTAAGACTATACCTGGATAATCAATGCAAGTCTGCAGAGTACATAAACACTCATGACATAATGCCCAGAGTTCATAGTCTTTCAGAGGTTTACCATAACAGGACAACAGGAGTTTTAGAGAGATCCACTGCAAAAAAGAATGAGGATGTAGAAAGTTATTAAAAATTATCACAAACCAAAAATGTTTACTGATACAATTAAAAAGTAAATCCTAATATACAACACACTCACCTAAAAAGCATTAAGGTATTTATTATACTTGCCAGTAATGAACTAATAATGCTTCCTATTGAAAAAGCATTGCACAATTAGCTGTATAAATGAACCAGTAGTTTCTTAATTCCACAACAAATGTGTAATTCAAGTGAGATTTCTGTGAGAATTGAAGAATTTCAGGAAGTGTGAGGTGTTTGGAAGTTCTTTCTTATCACGCTAAGGAAAGACTCTTAAAATGTCAAAGATAACACACAATTACAGAGACACCATTGAGACTTAAAAAACACAAAAATCCAAATGATTACCACCAACAAAAAAAATTCCACATTCAAATCCTTATTTACCCGGACAGTTGTGTTACTAGTCTTACCTTAAAGATTTCATCAACATTTCTTGTTTTTCTGTGAAAGATGTTAACAATATTGACAGAATTAATGACAGGTTTATTTGAAGTTCGAGCACGTCGTTCTGGTTTTAATCACTGGCTGCTCAATTTGTAGTAACAGCATTTGTTTTTCTGACTATCCATTTAGCTTTTGATACCTGGCATAATATCTTAATGGGACAAAGATACTACTCCATGGAAACTTACTGTTCTTCAAAGAATCCGTGTTTAACATTTTGCAAGGTTTTTTTTTTTTGCGAATATAAGAACTTGACATTGATAGTACTGCACAGACACCTTCGTGATGAAGCTGTGCTAACAGAAGAGCTTATCACTACTAGTGGCTCTTGACATCAGCTGGACTTCACGATCTCCATTCATCTACCAAAGGAACAGTAAAAACTTCACTCTAGGCAGAAACTTCTGGGTTAGAGCAGACCCATCCAACTATTTAAAAAAACTGTACAGTGCATTTTCTTTTGCATATACAGCCCTAAGATAGTAAACCATCTCTAAATGTCAAGGCTACGTTGGGGAAAAGAACTACCAGAAGCAATTCAGGATTAACTGTGGAGAAAACCCAAAAGAAAAGTGGAGCACAGGAGACAGAAACAAAAAGTAAACCCTCTGAGCTGTTCCATTGTTTTTACAGACACCTTTACATCCCAATCAAAGTTTGTAAAATCTAAATAACTAAGGGTCTCTCTCACACATAATGTAGTACATCATTACATTTGACAAATCAGTCTCTGCACTGTCATTTGCTGCAGTCAATTTTTCATGATCCTGGCTACACCCTTCAGTGAGGCACTATTTGGATTTTATCATAAAATATGTAATGAACAGACTACTGCATTAACTTTCATCAAGATCAAAAACAGAAATAGCTTCCTTGCAATCTCTGGGGAGGAGAAAAAGAACCACATTAATTTCTGTAGCTGAAACTTTGCTGATATTTTAATTTTCACCAGAAGAGCTTCTCAAGGAACGTTAATACTTTGGGCTCGTACTGTTTAAATATTCCTTGAAGGTGAACCATATAAACTATAAATTTTTAACAAAAAAAAAATTTGCTCTACCAGCAAACACGTCTTTTGATTTACTCTAAATGTTTTACAGTCTACCTATCTCCAACATACATAAAAATAAATCTGGTGCTTTTATTCTGCTATTCCCCATTGTGGCACATCACAGAAATTAGTAACTTCAGCATAGACAGATTTGAACCCAGGTAATAAAGTTAAGCTTAATTCTCAAATTTTGCTATCACCAGCATCCTGGAGTCTAGAACTGTCTGATAAAAACAACATCAACTACACAGCAGAAAGGAAGAGATAAGATAGTCAAAAGAAAGAATTAGTCTAGAGAATACTCAAAATAGAGCTTCACATTGTTGACTGATTACTATCCCTGATCAGTGCTGTGTTCCCTCCTCCATAGCGTCCTGGTTCTCACATGCCTCAAATGTCTTTGCTCACAGACACTTCACAATGAAAGAAGCAGCCAAGTCTTCAAATTCACCCTGCACAGCTGACACAAATGGAGAGAAATCAGGAGAGAAATTCCACAGACTGACTAGAACATTAAGAAGCTTTTGGGATTTGGGAATATTTTTATAATAAGAACACACCATTGCCACATGTTTCTCTGTAAGAGAATCCCTCCTCTTGAAGTTTATGTCCCTAGAGGCTCTAAAAGCTGCAGCAGGGAAAGATGGACTTCCTCTATTGCATATACAAATCACCTCTCACTTCAGGAGAAGGTGATGAATGGCTACCAAGGGTAAGAAGAATTTCTCACTAAACTGGATACTGAAGTTAGTTGTACAGCAGAAAGCTGAAAGGCATTTCTCATCACTTGTGCGTAATCCACTCTCTCTAGAGGAAGAAAGAAACGAGAGAAAGAGATTTAAGCACAGCAGGAAAATAGGAGTAAACCCTAAGAGCAGAAGCAAAAGTTTATGATTAGAAAGCAGAAAGTGTCAATGACAGATAACAAAATAGAGGATGAAAAGGCACCAGAAACTGAAATTCTGTTTCAGAAGAAAAAAGCATGTAGGAAAAGCAAACCTTAGCAGAAGCGAGAATCACTGCCTTCCACAGCATGGCCAAATCAACCCCAGTCAGGAAAAAGTCTGCAGTCCTATTGGTGAACTTTACTTAAAAGGATGCCTTCATTGTTTCTTTCTGGCAAGTATCCTAAAGAAAGATTAAACTTCAAATATTGCTAGCCAGTATTCATATACCACTTGTTCTCCTGTGATACTAATAACTGACTGCATTGCTATTGTTCCTTATTATAATTCAAGTCTCTCCCCACCCTATCAAATGATCATTTTTATTCCATAATAAAAAAAAAAAAAAAAAAAGCCACTGGAGAAGGTAATTCTTTCAGTGTCCTAATTATTCCAAATGCTCACCTTCCTATACCAAAAAGACAGAATTCTGGAAGACTTAATCTGAAGACTGAGGGTTCAGACCAGCCGGGGACTTGTCCTTCTATCTTGTAAAAGTTATCCAATATAGTCAAGGTAAATGATAACACGTTTCATCACACATTTATATCTGATGAGAAATACATGCAATTTGGCTACAATAGTTTCCAAAAGAAACTGTTAAAAGGCAGTTTTTATTTAAGCCTCAAAGCAGGTGTTTATCCCAATGTACATTCAAAGTCCACTGAATGTGTTTATGTTTTGGTAAACATTTAAGTGTAAAACTCTTATTTAGGCATCTGTCTCAGATTTGGTTGTTTTGTTTTTTAACACGTAAGTCTCCGATTCATGGCTATTACTATTTCCTACAACTTCAAAAAACCCCATTCAACCACCAAGAAAAAAAAAATCTTAAGTGCTGGAAAACATATAATTAAAATTCTTATTCAAATTGCCTACAGCATGCATTGTTCCTTAACTATCTGACACTCTAGCAAAGCAATCTCAAGACAACTGTTCAGTACCCATAAAGCCTCAACATTTATTATTACCAGTGAAATTGCACTAAAGAGCAAACAAAATTATAATCCAGTGCCTCTTCCTGCAATTTTTTCTTCATATTCTAAAATAGACCTTTTCATAACAGAAATTATATAACCTAGTTTTTAAAATAAAGAAAATGGTTTTCACAGCACAGAAATTGACAGAAGATATGAAAAAGCCAAGACTGATCATTGCCTATAGCTATATAGTGGTGACATTTTATTCTATGTCAAAAAGACCACATTTTAAACTTCACTTGTTGAAAAAGTGATTTTTTTTTCTTCAGTGCTGCAAAGTTAATTTAACAGATCTTTTATTTCATTGTTGGTACCAGAATTTTAAAATCAAACTTTTCAGAGCATTCAGACTATGCCAATATACTACATTTTCTAAACATAATGCTGGCACATCTTAAACAGCTAAAACAAGCAAGATTTGCATTATTCTTTTCTTAATAAGTACTATTCTGGGAATAGACAACTTTGCTTTCCCTCAAGTGTTATTTCCCCAGTGTTCAAGAATAATTCTCTAGCTACATCGCTTTTCACTTCTCTCATGCTTGACTGGGTATAAATGGCCAACAGAAAACAGGTGTGTATATGCCAGATTCCCATTAACCCTTCCCATGTAAAGCAATAGCACCTGAATCACATAGAAACATTTAAAGGTATTAGAGATGAGACACACCTGATTGGAATAAAATTGGTTAGAGAAATAAAAGATCCCCACTCAAACTTGAAGTGAAAAATATTTATTCATGGCATGCAAAACTATAAAAATTACTAGGAAAACCCTCACAAGATACATTGCAGTAGTCAGACAAAAGCAAGCAAATATTTTTAGTAATGCTTCCTAGCAGTAAAGCACACAACATTAAGAAGCAGTGTTGGGGTATTCAAAAATATTGTCTACTGGAGAAGTATTATTGACAGGTAAGAAAAACTGTCTGTTCTCCAGAATAGACAAGGTTGATCTTCAACCAGATGGGATTGCTATTGCATGTTCTCTAAAGCACAAGAAATATTTAAAGAGATGCTAGAGATACTATTCTAAGAGCTCTATTTGCTGCAATCATGCTTATCTTTTATAGAAAACCAGTGAAAGAGCAGCACTGTAAATCTTCTGAGGTGTTTTACATTTAGCACAGAAGATAGAAATCACATTTAGTTGGGGCTTCACACTTTTTGTGCTTTTGCAGTAAATAAACTCTTTGACTCAAGTTTTAGCTTTTTAGCTTATATTAAAACAACCAAACATTTTTAGGTATTTGGTAAAATTCTGTCACAGAGAAATGAAAAGGAACTTGAAAGTGTACAGAGATATCAGTTGTAACTTTTTCACATAAGGGATAGCATATATGGCTTTATTTTTGCAGTTGTCAGGAGGTAAGAGAGACAGGAACTGCTATGCTTCAGAAGCCTGAGCAATAAAATCTGTTTTCCAGAAGAGGGGAAAAAAAAGCTGAAAAAAATATATATAAAAAAATCCCTCCCCTAAGAAGACTTCTAATACAGTGTGCCATACAGTTCAATGACTGCTGAAAATGAGTGACCCTCCTTCAGAAAACAAAGATAGATTACTGGGCTAGAAGCTCTGCATTCAGAGAATAGACAACCATTTCAGAAACCTAGGTGTTGCTCACAGATGTTGATATATTTAAATGCTTTTTTCTCCCTACAGCAGTTAAATAACCAAAGAGATTTTTTTTTTTCCTTTTTTAAGACCAACGTAGGATTTTATCAAACTTTAAAGAGCACAATATTTTCTATGTGGCAGAATATGAATATTTGCTAGAATCGTTTATTAAAATAGAGCATGAGTCTATGAAAATCTTTCTTCTACTGAAAACATAGCTATAAAACTCTAGTTTTATAGATAACAACACCCTGCTGTCTTCATTTCAGATCATATGTATCATGACACTGCTCATTAGGGTAACTGGAATAAAGTTACCTTTTCTAATTCACTGTGCTTGTCCTGTGATTTCAGTGGGAGCAGGATAACCTCAGTTCTACTAAGAGCCTACTTACTTGGAAGAATGAAATTCTGTTCAGGCTGAAAGAACGCTTTATTTAAACTGATAAACTGTCCAATGAAAAAGAGGATTTCAGAAGAACGGCAAAATAATCTGTAAACATATTTTGGTTTACTTTTTTGTGTGCCAATCTGAAGTGCAGTTGCAGGAAAAGCAAATAGGACTTCTGTTACAGCTTTTAAATCATGGAAGAATTTTGAGAAACTAATTCTCAGCAAGATTATTTTCTTGAAAGTATCTCCATGTACCTAGACTTAAACTGTTGTCCCGATAACCCAGTAAGGACAGAATATAGGTCTTATTTCAATAGACTTTTTCTTCCTTAAAGATGAACCCCTATCAATACACATAATTTATGTTCATAAGTGATAAGGAGCTTATTCTCCACATCTCTCTAGTTAACACAGAGGCCTAAATAAGCTCACTTCCACCTCAAGGCATGTGACTTAAGTGTGGTATCTTTATTTCTTGCCATGGAGGGGGAAAAAAAAAGCAAAACAAAACAAAAAAAAAATCCCACCCCTAAACAAACAACCCACCCAAACAAAAAAACCCAACAAACCACCTTCAGTGTTTTTATAGTGGTCTGATGGCCTTATCATAGCCATCCTCTGCATGACAAATGAACTCCTAGGTTTATACAGCTTAGCAAAAAAAACCAAAACCAAACAAACAAAACCCAAAAAACCCTGTCCATTCAGAAAAAGAAGAAAAAAATAAAAGAAAAAGATTTGCACATGAGTTGAAAGACAGTTGTTTCTGTTGCTTGAATACTAAGACATATCTAGATTTATGTATACTAACAAGCTCTCTCACAAGTCAGTGAGTGCAATGGGTATGATCCTTGTTAGAAGTACAAGCACATCTACCAAATGAAGCAAGTTAATGTAAATCCAGAGTAACAAATGACATAGCAAAAGCAGAAGACTTTGTAACGATTACAAATTTGACTATTACTCTCCACTGTCTTCTGAATATGTAAGGTTGCACGGTCTACAGCAGAAAGAAAAGAATACCCACAAAAGATATGTCTACAGGAATTGGAGAAGAGTCTGAAGAACGAACCTGCAGGATTTAAAAACTAAATAAAGGACTCAATACGCACACAATAAGTAACTCCCTCAGAGAGCAAAATCATGCCACGTGGTACTTATCCATATTTACTATCCTCCTGCACTACAAATTTAGTGAGTGCATGTTATTGAGGGGAGAAGAGACAGGAAAGGGAAAAAAACCGAACAGTTAGAACAGAATATTCAGTGCTGCATTAATTTTTTTTAGCTATGATGAACCGAAGGATCTTTACATACTTGACAGTCCTACGTTACTACTACAGTGGAGGTGCTTGGGCAAGGTGAAAAGAGGGATGGATGCAGACTGAAAATAACACTAGATGCCACTGCATGGGATAGCTGGAAGACTGGCTATTAGGCAAGGAGAACAAGGCTGAGCTGTCACTAGACAAGTAAGCAAAAAACCCAACATCTTCACCAAAGCGTAACTTCTGGAAATGAAATGTGTGACGTTTGTGCTGCTCATTTTTATTAAGTCACAGCAAGGCTGAAGAAATATCAGCCATCCTGCATTTTTAGCCAGCACCTCTCCTATCACATGGATTTGCCATGTGATAGGAGTGCGGCATAAGAGAAAATCATCTAGTCAGAGACCAAACTTGTCCACCCTGAAAAGACATAATTTGAGCAGAGAAGACACCATACTACACTATCAACAAATTCTAGTAGACTAATACCAGGTCTCTCTCTTATTTTGCTATTTAGAAAGATGAAATTCTTGAGACAACATATCCATCATATTGTGCACATATTTGAATTCTATCATGAAATATACATAACAAACACAGAGGTGGTTATTTAAGAATATGGAACAGATACAGCATACGTACAATTTTCAAAAACTTAAATGCACACGTAGATTAAAAAAAATTTAAAGAGTAGAATTTTTCACCTCCCGAAGCCGATGGGATATTGCCATTGATTTCAATGAGGTCAGGTTTACAGGTCAGGAATTCTACAGTTTTCATAAGCACCTGGGAGGCCCACTGCAAGGTAGTTACCTTTATGCATTGACAGTAATGTAAAGAGTTAAAAAAAAAATCTACGTATGCTTTGGTAATGGTCTCTTACAAATGTAATCAACTATTAAGTATGCTGCTCTAACACATTAGCGAGAATACTCCATTTGGAAAAAAAAATTAAAATGAAAGTTGATTTTGCAATAGCATGAATTTCACTGTAGCACTTTACTTTTAAAGAGGAAAGAAGGATCACCATGTTTCCAATATTAACTCTTAAAGTATGCAGACTAGCGAAATTTGATTTTCCAGGATGCTAAAGGCAGCAAGGGGGGAAGCAATCACACAGTATTTACGTCATTTCATCTCCACATAAGTGACTACAGCAACTATATAATGAAGACTTTATTTTTACTACCTGCTCATTACTTTTGATTTCTGACCCTCTGCCTCCACAAAGATTATCTTCATTATTGTTTGCGCTCATCGCACCGTTGCTTAATTCTGGAGACCTAATTAGGTTTGATCCATATCTGTTCCCACTGGGTTTTGTCGTTAACACTGAAGCCATCTGGTTAAAGTGTGGTAAAGAATTTTCATTTGACCCTTGAAAAGTTTCAGAAGAGTCTTCCAATGCCATGTAATTGTCTAGCATTTTTGCTCCAGCAATTGATCGATTTGGACCTTTTAGTATATCAGCTGTACTTGGCATTTCAGAGGTAGCATCAGAACAGTCATCTTCAGATGAAGAAAAACCTATGTTTTTACCATTAATAAGTGACACATGTTCTTCTAGGTTCATGCCAGACACCTGTGTGCATACACACGGAGCTTCTAAATGAAGATCATTAATCTGGTGATTCTTTGGTTCTAGTTTTGGTGGACTACTAATATCAAATGAATTAAGATTTCCCTTTGAAAAAGCAACCTCATTATTATTGTCTAGAGGTAGTGACTCTTGCGTTAGAAAGTGTTTTTTCCTAGCTAGTGGTCCACTGTTGGTTACAGAAGAAAAAAAGTTATTTGTATCTGCAGGTTCAACTGGTAGCTTTGGAAAGGTTTTAATTTTTCTCAAAGAACCTTTCTTAAAAATGCCATCTCTCTCCAGGTCAGTAACACATGATTTTATATCCAAAGAAAAACTAGCAAAACTGTCAGTATACACTGCATGTTTGTCCTCCTCTTTGCTCTTTGTAGCTTGAATTGCAAGTTGTGAATGTTGAGTTTTCTCATTTTCCAGATCAATTTGCATTTCCTTTAAACCACTTCCTTTGCCAGTCACCATAGTAACTACAGAAGAGTCCTTATGACAGGTAGCTGTCATGTCTTCCACTGCAGACGAATCACCTGCTATGTTGTTTTTCTCATTTGAATATAATTTAGATCCCAAACTTCTCTGACACATTCTTCCTTTCCACATGTTATCACAGACATCTAGATGCAAAAAACAGATGCTTATATTAAATGTGTATTTAAACCTTCTATTCTTTCCTAGTAAATCTTTATACCGCTTTTTCTGCCTCTGCTGTTACATATCTTCCGTGTGTTACACAAATTACTTATTTCTAGACAAGTCACTTTTAATCATAAAGGATACTCTATATGTAATGATTATGTTAAGAGTTGTACGTCCCCTGCTCCCCACTCCCAATCCACAAATATTTAATAATGAATTTTTGATATCTAGAAAAAAAACCTATTACAGGGAAGTATACAAACATAGTATTTTAAAAATCATTAGATACGTCAGGCAATCTAAAATTCTCAACTAAATACATTTTAAAGTTACCTTGAGAAGCACCAAATGATTCAATTGAAAGAACCCTTCTTCCAACAGCAGACAGGCTTCGACAAATATTACTTGATGAAGCAACCTTCAGTTTTTCTTCACATAATGACAAAATGCTCTAGAGAAAATTAGTGTTAAATACTTATTTAATAATGAATAGATCTGTGAATTTTTACTAAAGTGAGTCATGTTAACTCACAGTACATCTGAATTTATACGATGCTACAAGGGAGGTCTTTGTTGTGCTGTTCATTATACTGTGTGTTTCTATTATGTGGATGAATTAACTTCTTATTTTAACCACAGGCTATCATGAAATTTTTTAATACAGTTTAAGTTCCAGCCTACAGCTAGAACACTAAGAAAAAAATGATAAAAATTAATAAACTTAAATGTTATCCTCTATGAATAACACACTGACAATGTAAAAAGCTAGAGTGGATTATTTTTTAAACAGCCAGTGATTCTCTTGAATTAAATGACATAGGCAGGATGATGACTATTTTTATTAACAAAATTACATTAAAAGTAAATCCTGAATCTTTTAAAAACTGCAAAATACAAATATCTAGAAAGCACTATTCACAATTAGAGAAAGCAATCATTATCAGATCACAAGAAGAAAGTTTTATACATCTCTAATCTGTAGCCGGAGCATCATTTGATGCTATTAGCAGTGGTCTCACACACAGTTAACTACATTCACACATTTAAAAACCTGTCACCATGAGCAGGAAGTAGAAGAGAGCTGCCTCTCCAAAAGCATCCCACTGTTTCCTCAGTAACTGTTCCTAGATAAACACTGATATGACCTCATACAGCTCTGAGGAGCTGCACTTACTTCCCCATTAATCTGCTCTACCACTCTTCCACTGTTGCAAGTGGAAGGAAGAAAATGGCTCTGTTAGTTCATGTAACAGATTGAGGAAGGACATGAAAAAGTGAGACAGGTACCCGGCTGCGTTGGAGTCTAATGAAAAGCCTAGAAAAGAGTATGGGTTTTCCCTCCATACAGCTCCCTCCACTCCTTTCCACCAAAGAAAGGGCCCAGTGGAAAAGGAACGGAAAAGAACAGATAGTCACAAAGTGACCTTCGCATATTACCCTAAACCAGCCTTGATCAGCTATTTTTGGGCTAATGTAAGTAGCCAGCAATAGCTTTCAGGGACTACAGACCAACTGGAGATGATAGGGAGTGCTATACAATCCCTTTTCCTGACTATGCTTGAAAGGAAACAAATAAGAATACAGGAGCTGATCAAGAAGGCTCTATGTCGGGAATGGTCTCCTGCCCCGGCAGTCCTCAACTAGGTGAGACAATATTATTTGCTGCATAAAAATGAATCTATTAATTCTTCTGTTGCAGCATTCTTTCTGCAAAGTATTGATTATAGGTCTTATACCATTTAGAATATACACTCTCAGCTCAGAAGAAGAAAAAAGAAAAAACAAACCAAAAACAAAAAACAAAAACCAGAAAAAGTAGATAGCTCTATTCTGAAGTAAAAGAACTGAATCAAAGTGACATTTGGACAACTGTTACTCTCTGGCTACAGTTTTAAAGTATGCAAAACCAATGCATTAAAGCTAAACTTTCACACATTAATGTCAAATAACACTATATTAGGTAACCAACATTTAGAATATAAATTATTTGAAAACATCTTGGGAAATCCACATATCTTCAATTTTTTTCTAAAAATCAAAGGTAAAATTAGAGGCTAAATAGAATAAAACACAAAAACAGTTAAGATATCTAATCAAACACTACTAAACATTTAAATATTTACAGAAAAACTAGCTAGTAGTAATGCTTTGAACAACACTGCTTTGAACACGCCAAGGAACAGAGTTTTCTTGGGGCATGGCTCCCTCCGTCCCCTTCTTAAATGTGATCCAAACGTCATTTAAGGCACCACACGAATTTCACAGGACAATGCCTGTGCTCCTACTTTTAGCAAGCCTCTCTCTGTAAGCTGAATACTAAATGGGAAGAAACAGTTAATGAGAAAATTTAGATCCACAAGTGTATTAATCCAACCTTCTTAAAAATCTATTAACTTTAAAACATTTACATCTGCTTTTCAGGTTGTATCTCCCTTAGAATAGGAAGAAAAAAAGAATTTATTTCTTCCTATTCTTCTTTAGCTCAGTCTGGGAAAAACCTCAGCTTTCTTGCAAAATATGAGCATACACATATAAAGACCATCTCTCTACTTATGAGCACATATGCAGAAATATTTTTGTCATTTTTTTCAAACAGAAAACTACGTAGGGCTGTTTTACCTCAATATCTGGCCTATTTTCAGGACTCTCTTCTTGCATTTGCTCCAGTAGCGTATGCAGATCTTGCCCAAATGCTGATTCTGTCTCAGGTTCTAGTATATATTCTATTGCTGCTTTCAACGTTGCACCCAAAGAATAGACGTGTGCCTGCAGAAAGTTTGTTTGTTTGTTTTTAAAAAAAAAAAAAAAAAAAAAAAAAAAGGCATTAGACATGCTACCAATTCTCTCTCTCGCCAAAAAAGCTCTCAGATCACAATGGATACAGCTTACACTGTTTTCCTTTTAAACTTATAAGGTAACACTTTACTGGAAAGGCGGTTTAATTTAAAGAGGAGGAGGAAAACAGGCTGCAGTCCTGCTTTGGGGGAAATGCTTGTGGCAAACAAAAAGAAGCAACCCTTTGGGATCCAGCTAGAACAATTTTTCTTTCTCAACAGTAATCTGTGTTATAATTCCTCATCAGCTATAGTTACATATAAAACTGTGTTTGTCAAGTAATATTTAAATTAGAAGCATGCTGGGAGATTGAAGTGGCATTCCTCTTAGCGGGGGGGGGGGGGGCGGGGAAATAATTAGTGTGACAAAAAACTTTATATATAGCAGTATTTTGTAAGTGCTATCAAGCCTTGCCTCAAGAAAGCAAGCAGAAACAACATAGCACAGTATCACTTATCTCTGAAGACATTTATGAAAGAATTTTAAGAAATACTCCACATTTGCCACCTCTGCTTCTCTTAAAGCCCACAACCTCATGATAAGCTCCAATAAAAACAGAGGTGAGCCAACAGCCTTCTTAAATCTATTGCTAATGCATTAGATTTACTATGCAACACAGCAACCACTTAATTTTAGAAGTTTTCTACTGCTTTTTAGGAGGGGAGAGGAAAAAAAAAAAGTGAAGCCTTTTCAGATGTGCTTTAGTACTAAAGCTAACTTATCCATTATGGCTTGTATTTATATTTATGTTCCATTCAGAGAACATAATTCAGTAAAATTTATTTATAACCGAGACTTTAAGTGCAAGTTTGTGTAAAGATTTCAATGGTGATGCAGTACAGCCAGGAATTCAAGTGTACTGACCACTGTCCTCTCAGGTTTACAAATACATACATAAACAAAAGAATGACCAGGTTTGTACATTAAATCTGGTTGCATTAATGCATTTGCTATATGCTTTATTACTTTTCACCCTAGAAAGAAGACTGACTCTAAGGTCAAAAGTAATTTCCTCCCTCCATCCCCCCAATTTTCTCATTAATGCATATTATTGTTTCTAAATTGTCTGAGGAGGAGGAGATGACTTGTTCAGCAGGTATGCATATATTTACTTTCTAGTGAGACAGGGCACCTACACAGAGGGGAGTGCAACACTGCCTCATGAAGGAGCTGTGTGTATGGCTTGGACAGTTCCACTTCTCCCCCCTCCTTCATGCCTCCCTCAAATGAAGAAAGCATAAACTACTGCTGACTGCTGGATCTAAAGTCTTAATTTACTCTTGGGACATATCAAGATTAGGGCAAAGGTCAGAAAAAACAAACCATATGCCATCTAATCTAAAAAGAAAAGACCAAAAATATTTTTTGCAAAGCAGTAATTTCAGTTTCAACTTCTATGTTATACAACTTCACCACTAAGCAGAAGAGGTAACTGAAGACTTTTGTTTTTCTCTTGAGCATCTCAGAAGAACTCAGATAGGAATTGTTACATTTTTTTAAATTTTGATTTAGCAGAAGAATGAATACCATTAATGTACTCCAAAAGTAAGAGTTACATCTGCCCCTGTCCCACACCTTGCCCTCCCTTAAGCTACTGTAACTCACTTTGTGGCAGTAGCCATACTGAACTACACTGTCCAGACTCACATGACTTTTTTTTCCCCACTAAGACAAACCAGACTATACTGTAAACAGGATATGAAACTATGAAGCCTGAACACAAGGTGATGGGAAGACAGTTATTTCTTCATACTTCCTGAAGTTACCACTACCTCCACCCACACTTATTTCAGCTGCAGAAAATTAAATCTACCCTGGATTAATAGAGCTACTCACAAAAGCAGTACAACTCCTATTAATAAATGTTTATAGAGAATGATGGTCTTCCAATCCACACAAGTTAATTTGCTATAAAACTAAATAGGTATAAATCAAGACCTTTTAAAGACTGCCTTTTAAAATTTAAAAAAATAATCTAGATTTGTACTTTAGTATATTCCAATCTGTGGAAGAAATGTAACCAAAATTTCTTCTCCAACATCCAAGAATTTATCAAGATTTTAAGGCTGTTTTTTTTTTTTGTCTGCAGACTGTTTCATAAGCTTTTGAATAGTGAAGAGGAAGTGTAGAGTGTAGAACTTTACTTTGATGTTAAATACTCAGTTTCAGTAAGCTATGTCATTTTGCATTTCTCAATGGACAGTAGAACAGAAAACTCAACATAAAGTTGAAAAAGAACAAGGAAACAAATGACAAACTCTTAAAAATACAACACAGCTCCATTTAAAGAACTTTTTGGTATAAATGTAACATTGTACTGTGGTAGTTTAATATACTGGATACTAGTAAGTTACTCAATGTATTTGGTATGATCTGCAACAAGTGACATCACTTCTGTTCCACAAATTTACGTTAGTAAAGGAATAAATTCATCACTCCTCTAAGAGCCGAGGGGAAAAAATCATAATGTACAAGTTATGGATGTACACTACGCACACCAAGCAATGTCAGAATACCAGATGAAACAATGCTAACATCAGGAACGGGTACAAGAATTGCTTTATTAGGAAAGTTTGCTTTTATACTTTAACATCCACTATGAAACTGACACCAAGTTTCACTGATAATAAAGATAATACATTGCTTGCATGCTTTTAAATCACGTGGCAAAAGCAAGCAACACATTACATTTGTACTCTATCAGCAAATCTTTCACATCTATTTATTCAGTATAGTGTTCTATTTATAGAAATGCTAATGTTAACAAAAGCAGCAGCTGCAAAAAAAAAAAGTTAATCTACTTATCCATTCTTGGGGTGGGGGGAAAAAAGCCACTAAGACTCAGCCTTCAGAAACAGATAACGTCGTAACACTTGGCCTCTCCTTAACAACTCAGATAAGGGACGCGCTGTAGCCATGAAGTAAAAAATCAAAACCAGTTTACCTCAAATTGTCAACTTACTTGATGTATTTCTTTTTTCCCTGCTGGCATTTAGCAAACAGAATACTTGTGGGAAACTCAGTGAGCTAGGATATGGATGGAAGAGATTCTTTTTGTTCAGTTCAAAAGTGGTATTTCACATGTGCCTACAACATCACTTTCAAAGCTATTTTGTCATTTGGACATTACCTGTATGTTTAAGCCTCTCCAACAGATATGTGTGATTCGTCAGCATCTGAAGTGTCTATTCCAAATACACAGTGCATAAGAATAAACAAAGAGTTTCTCTAGTCTTCTCTCAGTAGGAAGTTTATAAGAAAAAAAAAAGTATTCCTTATAATACAGAAGAATAAGGAAGCATACTTGAATATAATCTCATTATATACAACTCAAATATCAACTTCAAAAGCAGGACAGAAAGATGAGGAAATTTACTTTGAGGGAATAAAAAGTTTGCCTTTTGACAAATTTTCTTCATCCACATAAGGACGGATGTGGACATTATAGGACACAGGAAAAGGAATGGCAGAACAACATATTATCTCATTTTGCTTTTTCCAATTAATAATTTCTGTTTCCTGTGGAGTATAGCTCATCCCCTAGTCTGCCTTTAAAAGCACAAGTCTTTGAGATGCAAGTGGACAGGCTTCCACTCCCTCCATTTTGCTGTCCTGTTCTAAAGTTCACTGCATCTTTTCTTGTACAAGGGAAAGGCCAGTCTCATACTGAATAAAGAAATAATTTTTTTCCTTGCACTGAAAATTGTTCTATTGGAGATACCTCCCTTCCTCTGACACTCAGGAAAGCCAGTTTTGAAGACAGCCATTTCAATCATCATAGCTTGTAACTAATTTCTTATGTCAAAACATTTACTGGAACTTTTCAACATCTTTTCCAAATTGAAACTTTCTTTAATGTACATCCCTTTTTAACTTTCCCCTCTCCCGGCTCCCCAAACACCACCACTTCCACAAGAAAAAGGGGAAAGAAAATCCAGCTTAGATTTCAAATTCAATTAATTTCCTGAGCTGGTAGTAAACATAGTTAATATGTAAGGTATTCCCACATAACCTTAAAATCTCCTGTCTGAACTGGAGGAATGAGAAAACGAGTTTGTGATCATCCACTAGGTGGGGCGTTCCCCAAGTTTATGCATCAAATCTGCTTCTACTTATCACACCTTTTAGGCTTAGGAAGAAAAATTCACTTCCTGGGAAAGGAGAGCAAGACGGTAAATGCAGTAAATAAAGCAAATTCGTAAGTATAAAATACCTACTGCTCACTAGAAGGGACTGCTCTCAATGAAAACACTCCTACAATTAAGCTAAGATGTTAGTACATTATAAGGATAGTAACAAACAGGAAAGGGCAGCAAGCACCTTTTCTCCTGGAAGACAAGAAAAAATTGGTACAGTATTGGCAGTTAGGAATTTTCTTAAATAATTAAGAGGGTTTTTCTTCCGTAGTTTCTGCAAAAACCTCACTTGTTTTAAATCTAGCTAAGGAGAATAGTTTTTGAATTATAGGAACTTTTGTATTACAGGATAATAATATTAATAGCTGACAAACAGCATGCATTTCAAGAAAGATTAAAAAAACCAAACAACCCAAAACAAAGCAACCTCTTCACAGTTCCTAAATAGACCTTAACTTAAAGGACTAAATGTAACTTGTTACAAAAAATATATATATAGACGGTGAATGGCAAGACTGCACTACAATATCAGCTTTAAAAAGGATGGGTGAAAAAAGAGAGGAAGTCACACTAGGAGACCAGTTCTCCAGATCTGGTCTTAAGGGAGTACATCTACTCTTAGCCCAAAGGTAGCAAATATAACAAGAACTGTAAGCAAAATCATAATGGTATGCATCACTGAGAAGGCCATCATGGAAATAACGTGTCCTTTAAAAATCAAAATGGCAACATGAAGAAAGGATCTTTGAGAAAAATCACAAGTATAATTTGAGGTCCTGAAAGTCTCCCTTTCAGCAGCAGGCTAAGGGAGCTCAGATATCTCAAAGAAAAAATTGAAGGTCATAATCATACAAGTAGCTTCACACCAAGATAGCTTCTAATACTAAAGTAGTTTCCAAGACACAAAGGCATAACAAGACTCAAAAGTAAATAAAAATAAAAACATAAAAATTCAAAAGGTGAAGATACTACATATTTTTAAAATGTCCAGGCTAGGTACTGGAAGCACTTACCAAGCGAGAGGACAGCTTCTGCCATAATGGTAAGATTTTGTATCATGAGTGAAAAATATTCAAAAAGACTTCTGTTAGTTCCAGTCAAAAGTTACTTGGCTTGCTGCATGCCATTTTATGACCATTTAACACTATGGGAAGTGAAATCAGAGAACAGTAATCATCTGCTCTAGTTTCAAGATCTGCAAATCAAAAGATCAGGAGAGGAAGTAAAAGCTTCAAGCCTACACACAGAGTGTGACAGAGGCTCTGTTGTATTACTGCTTGGCAGAATTAAAGAACTAAGCTTCTATAGGAACTGATACTTGCAGACAATTACTACAGGAAAAAAAGCTGACAAAAGAGCTTTTGAATAGAGACTGCACAAGCATTTAGCATATTGCAATTACAAATAATGACCATTTATATTTTGTATTGAGATTTCACTGAGTTCAGAAATGTAGGTCTTCAGCAGAACTGAAAAAGACAGACCATAATTGAACTAATACTTCCTGTAATATATTCCTGACTAAATAAGAAGCTACAGGAATAATGTAAGACAATTATTGGGTTTGACTTTTATAGATGACCCTTATTTTACCTTGCAGTTTTTTTTTTTTTAATTGAGCTTTCTGCACATACATAGATGCTTCCAGCCTGTCACAATTCAAAGCATTTAAATGAAATTAAATGAAAGCTTCAGTGTTGCTACAAAACTCAAAGACTCAAAGTTTTATAAACAAATTCAAGCTAATGCTTGAGAAAATTACTAGTGGGAGAAAACATGTAATATTTACCTATGCCTTCTTTCAATGTACTCAATCTAAAATACACTATTTTATGCAAAATAAAGTCTGACAGTAATAGTCTTCAGCAACAAAATGAAAGGGAAATAGGCCTATTATTTTTTAATACTTTCCTTCATTACAAAGGGACTAAATGTCTTTCTGCATAACTGTAATTACTGGAAGGCACTGTACTAAATATTAGCTTTTTATTCATTTGGAACATTGGATGTGTAGATAATTAGTCTGCAGATGTGTGAAGAGTGCTAAACCACTGTAGATTATTCAGAAAACATATACTCTAGCTTGAAATATTAGCAATTGCTGGAAAAGCGACATTTTCAACCAAATCTGTACCTGTAGCTTGTGCCTTCTAACTACAGTTCCTACTTAGCTTTCTCTGAAAAACTTCTTCCCCAAAAGACTTCTATTAAAAAAAAAAAAGGCACAAAAATGCAGCTACAGGTCAGATTCTCTCAAATAATCCACTCACAGTTGAAGTTTGCAGGTATTTAAACTCTCAAATTGCCTTTTAATTTATCTAACAACTAAGTGAAAGCTTTTAAATATGTTCTTAGCCCAATGTCAAGTGACCAGTTCACAAAGTACAACAAGGCTTCATAGATACAATCGTCTAAAAAGCAATGCTACAACATAAGGAGAAATGAACCAAGCAAAATGTAAATACACTTGGAAAGAGCATGCATCCCATATACTATGCCTGAATGTTGTCTAGTCTCTAGATTTTATTATGTTTTAGTCTCTTGTGACCTCTATTTATATAATCCAGTTTGAACTGAGGAACTCTACCTAGAAAATCACTCTAATTTCACTGTTTTGTAGTTGCAGGCTTTTTGCCTGTAATGGTTTATAACAACTCTTATCTCCATTAATTTGTCTAAGCTTTATCCACATGCAACCTTTTGCATCTATGTTTTGCAGCATGAATTTCCACAGCTTACTGCATAACAAAGAAGTATTTCCTCTTGTCTGAGTCCACCTGTGTTCATCTCATTGTTGCCACCTACTTCTTCATTTATGAGGGCTGGCAAATACTCACGCTATGGCGGTCGCCATGTCATACTTCAGATTTCTAGCATAACTTCTCCCTCAGGGCATTCTCTTCCAGTCTAAAGAATATTACCCTAAGTAATTGCTTCTTTTACAAATGCTGTTTCACCATCTGGTCCTGGAAATTTATTTTACTGCTGATTTCATCAACTTGGTCACTAGACTGTTCTCACACTCTTATTTGAGCCAAATTTTTGATAATTTTCCATAAAGAAGAGCTGCAATCTGAGAACCTCTTGAAGGTCCTACAAGATGAAAATGGGTTAAAAAAAAAAAAAAAAAAAGTTTTTCTGCTATGGATTTCTTTGAAAAGCTCTTCTGTCTCTTGTTCATCTGCAATCATTGCAGACTTTGGGGAGCATTTCTGTGTTTTGAAAGATTTGAAAAAAATTTGCTAGTTTTTCAGACTTCTGTAAGCTTTTTGTATACTTTCTGACTTCTAATCACCTCCTTAGGCTGCTGTATACAAACTTATTTTCAGGTTTTTTTGGTTGAGATTTTTTTTGATAGGAGATATGTTTTTAAGAATAAAAATTAAAAAGTCACACAACAGGTTTCCAGCAATCTCCATGCTACCTGCAAGTACTTTATTTTAACAGCCAGATATTTTGGCTTTACATACGGCTATGTAAAACACAGGTGACTGCTGTCCATAGACTAAATTGCCAGGATCTACAGTAGTAATTAATTTGAAAAGCAATATTGTCGGTCCAGAGCTACAACCAGAGAGAGAGGGAAAAAAAAAACCCAACCCAACAAGAGTCTGAAAATACAAACTTTTCAACTGGATCTCAACATAGTTTCAAGAAGCTGGTACCTTAACTATTGTAGCAAAAACTGAGATATATTTGTCCTCTTTCCCATAGATTTTTGCTCATAACAGAAACTATCCGCAAATTTATCCAACACAGCTCCTCAGGCTTAAAGGAGTAAACTTCAATTACCACAAGAACCAACTGTTCTAAGACAGAACACCAAGTTCTCCTTCACTCTCAATCTTTCCCTCACAAACCCCAAATCCTCAAATAAGATGATTTGAAAAATGCTTTTGTACACCAGAGGATAACCTTCCTCAATCTTAAGGAAAAGATATATTTTCACTTTAATAATGCCTTCTTATAGAGACCTAATAGCCGAGTAAGGAAGAAACCTAAAATACTAGGCATTTTCATTGAGCAAGTTACCTGCACTGTCAGTCATTTCTCTTCTGAGGACACTTTTCTACCTAAGAGAGGGACTATTCCTGATAAAAATACAAGTCAGTCTGTGAAAAGTTGTGTTTCAGATTTAGAGGCAAAACTGTAAAAATACCAGCAACATGCTCAAAAACCCAGCTTGAAAAGACAAATATGACAACTTTGCAAGCCCAACTTCAGAACTAAGCAACAAGCTGCAGGTTTTTGAGGTAATCAAATTATAAACTTTAAGATACTCTATGCATCAAGGAAAAAAAAAAAAAAAAGCCTGCTGTTAAAAAAAATAATCTCATCGCCTCTCATTCTTCCTGTGGTTAGCTCTTTGTGTAACTCAAGAGTAATATTTGCCTGGTACTAAGTTCCTGACTGGAACCTCAACTAGGCCAATGATGTAAAAGCAAGAGCAGGAAGATTCCATTTCCTTTTCTATAGCACAGTAGAGACACAGGCAACCAAATAAATAAAAGTAATCTATTTTTGTCACTGACGGAAAAGACAGCTTTAAATAACACTCAGAAGATAGAATGGTTTAGACTACAGGAGGAGATAAGTTACCATTTGCTGATGACAAGCCTTAGATAGAATTAGTCTCAAGAGGAGGCTACAGGAAATTAAGGGAAACAGAACTCATGAAAAAAAGGCACTAGGTGTTTCAAAAGACTTATCTCTGCCATCAGATAAAAACAAAACAAAAAATCCCTCTAGGAGAAAACGTAAAAAGTTTTATTTTTTTCCTCTTGCACTGAGAGCTAAAGAAATAATAGAACAGGAGAGAGAATCTCATTGCATTCAAAGCTACTGCTTTAAAAGACCAGGGAAGTGGCAAAGGCAAGACTTCCTTTATACTTTCTGCTCTTCTGATTTGGGAGAAAGATGAAGGCTTTCATATATAGAGAAGGACCAACAGCTGAGACCTGAGCACTAGCTCAGTAATGATCAGCTATTGGGAAATAATGCAGCAAACTGTCAGCTCAGTTTTCTTCAGTCGGATGAACATACATACACCCTGAATCGTTCTTTCTTTATCTATTCCCTAGAACAGTAGGTTTCATTTGGCATTTCAACATATGCATTTATATGCATATAAAATATTTGTATTTCTATGGTATATATCAGTCCAACTGCCTTGCCAAATTCCATAGGAATAAGACACATGAATCTTAAATACTTTGTTTTCAAAAAAAAAAAAAAAAAAGGTAATACATTTTAGCTTGTCTTTTCTATTTGCAGTAGTTATACCACTTTGTGTAGAATTTTTTATTTCAAGGTTGTTGAAACACTTGGATTTTTTTTTAATAATGTAAATCAACTATAACCCATTGAGAACTAGATGTCAACAGCTGTCACATTCTAGCAAAGAGACAGGCAATGTTCAGCCTTTTCTAGTTCTGATTCTCTCCCAGGTGAGACATCAGCATACCTTGGTCCTGCCGTGATAGCAAAAAGCAAAAACAAGTTCTAGATGAGAAAACAGAGAGAAGTGTGAACTTCACCTTCTTCCCATTCTCTATCCCATATTTCCGCTTTCTTTTCAAGATAGTATTCAACTCTGTATCACTTTTTCAGTTCTTCTATTTCTGAAATGTTTTAATCCTGCTGCATACTGACATTTCTGAACTACTGCATTTTATCAACTCTAAATAATGGAAGAAGTCAATAAATAGAAGCATTATCCAGTCTGCTTTAGATATTAAAAAAAAAAGGTAGATAAGACTGAAAATTCACTGAGTTCTGTTACAGAGGTTCACTAGAACAAGCAAAATTGAATAGCTACATTATTAAAAGATTGTAAATGCAAGTTCACACATGGCAGACATTGGTCCGTCATCTCACTGAAAGCTCATATCTTAGAAATGTGGGGTTCTACATCAATGAACCTCTGTGTTAGACTCAATGGCAGTTTTGTGATGCAGACAAATAGCTATTTGAAACTGGTTTGAGACAGCTAATGTTTTTAACCTGAGGCAAACTCGTATTGTAGTGATAGAAACAAGGCTATTAATGAACTCACCAACATTTAACTATTCCTGTTGGGCCTCCCATTGGTCAAATTTCACAAGTCTAGCACTGTACTGCCCAGAGCAAGAAAATGAAATAGGAACAATTTTCATTAGAAAAGGTTAAAGCTCTTCATATTTAGAGGAGGGAATCAGGAGTTGGTAGTAGTTTATACTGAAGATGAATTGTTTGATAAGCCTAGTATACAGTCAAGCAGGCAAATTTTAAAAGAAGCCTCAAATCTGTGTTTTTCCATCTCAGCCTCTTAATGTTTTTCTAGAACAGAAAAAAAAATAATCACATTCTATACTGTTCTCTACAGTAGTATACTAGTAAAATACTACAAAATTAGACGGTAATCTTCATATTCAGTATGCTTCTAACTGACCTCTAGCTCAAGGTGCAATGAGAACAAAAAAAGTGGTCAGTACTCACTATAGCAAATACAGACACACCTTCCAGCTTAGAGGAGAAGCAGAAAGTGAAGTCCTTCCATCAATGCAGGTAAGAAACAGCTTTAGTCACCAGAAAGCTTTTACTGAGCACAGCCAAATCACATACCTGCCTATGTATTAAGAGAAATGAAAATAATAAGTGTACTGTATAGAAATTCACTTTTTCTTTGGATCACTATGGATCACAACTGTGAAGTTTCTCTACACTTAACAGTGCAGTTACTAGGGCACAATGGTAACAGAAGTTTGTAAGGAGATAAAGTTTGAGGAAAAAAAAATAATGTGAACAGATACCCCGGAGATTCTCTGGTTTAGTCCAACGCTGTCCTAGAGGCCAACGGTACATGCTTGGCTGCCTTTTTTGCCCTTGGACTGAGACAATGCTTACAACAGGAAGAGGAAGATGTAACAGAACCAACCTATTAAATGCTGCTCCAACTGCTTACAAGGTGTCTCAGGACCCTCAAAAATGGCAATCCTGCCTCCAGCCCTGCAGGGTGGAAGCGTGGCAGCACTAAAGAAGTCACCAGTTTGAAAGCTCAGCTACACTTCACTGTTGACACCAAAAGCCCCTTTCACTGCTACTTCCTTCTTAGTATATTTCTCTCTAAAAAGCCTATTCTACACCTGACACTGAACCTGATAGCTCCCTGAAGGGCTAGTTTTTACCTTCCTATTCTAAACAGTAACTGAAGTTGGTGTTACTATTCCCACTTTCCAAGTGGAGAGCAAGTCAGGAAACAAGGCACAAGACTAAAACAAACCACGTGAAATCTATTGCTTTTCAGTCTTATGCATTGTTATTTGGACGAAGCTTTAAATCTCTTACTACTTGAAATTCCAACTAGAAATTGAAATTTTTAACAGTGTTGTTTAAGACACCAGGATAGTAATGCATTTCAATTTGCTTCCTGTGTCTATTACCCTTGTGTGCCAGCTAAGTTTAGTAACTAATGAGACTAGAGTCACAATTCCATTAAAAGGTCTGGATCAGTAATTCACCAAGCAGGAAACAAAACATCTCTTGTTGAAATGACTGTAGCTGGATTTGAGAGATTTCTAAAAAATGAGTTTAAAGAGGAAGAAGTCATCCAGTAGCTATACAAACCTCACTGTGTGCTTCCATTTTAGAAGCCTCAAGATAAGTCACACTCAAATCAAGTGAAACCTCTGGTTAACATAAGTATTTTAAATCAGCTGAGCTCTGACACAATCAAAAGATCACCCTGAACATAATTCGTAGTTCCAATACGATTTTTTTTCTTCATATTGAAATTGGACAGTTTGAATACAACACTACTTCCCATTGTTCCCAACAAAGCATACTACATAGCTGCAAAAACACTCCTCTAACAAAGAACAACTGAGTAAGATCTTATCAAGGAAGAAACAAGTAGTAACATAAAGTATTTCAAGCCCCTGCAAAAAGGGCAGCTTATCAGTATAGTACAAAGAATCTTATAGTACTGAGAAAGCACAAGGGCCCAGAGAGATGTACATAAACCAGTGCTATTCTGGTATTGCATACTAGGAGGTTACAACTATGGGTGAGGGGATAGACAGAAGTATCAGTAACTTTGAAAAAGAGAAGAACTTTAAGTGCTAGCATCAAGAAAGAAACAGTTAGCTTGGAAAGATTACAATATTATAAAACCCTTGTTACAAGTACATAAGGATTAACCCACTGTAGGTCTTAGAAACTGCAAAAGCAAACAGAGGTCAGTGTGGAACCTCTGGCAGAATTTAATCTGGTACTAAAAGTACTTAAAATTGAACCAAACTCTACAAGTGGTAAGAGGTAAAGCTTTGAAAGTTCCACAAATGCTCAGAATCCCATAGCTGTCTGGCAAAATACACATAGATTGCAGAATAAAACAACACACCTCTGCCTCAAAGGGGAAAGCCCTGGCTTTTCAGTCTTTGCCCTAGGATGGTCAACGGGAAACAAAAGGATCCAACAGGACACTGTTGTAACACTGCTCTCCTTGCTTTGCAAGGCTCCCCAACTTGCTAGAGAAAGAAATCAGAGCAATGGACAGAGATCAGCACACCTGGCCCTTTCCCCACTTCACAATAGACAAGGGAAAGCATGTTAACTTGTTCCACACCAATGTGCATCTACATTTATCTTCACTGATCTTTGAGGAAGAAAAAAAAAAAAAAAAAAAAAAAAAGTCAAGGGGTCAATGTTCAGAGCCACTCCTGACCCAAATAGCTTTCACTGACTGTATAATTTTCACTGACTGTTTGTGCTGTGCTTGGTTTTGGGATTCACTGAGGCTTAACAGGCTTGTAAGTATTACCTAAAGACAAGAGTTAAATAATAAACCTGTACACAGTTGAGTTTTACCCAAGATAGATACAATAGCCTTGTATATCAGACAGAACCAAAATGTCACTTAGTATTCCCAGAGTCTTCCATAACCTCCATTTCACCTTGTCCCATCCCCTGGATTTTCAAACTTCTTTCAGTGTATCTATTTGCTACATGCATAAGAGTTCAGCAATTGCTAGAAGAGGAGAAAGGGTTGGGGGGAAATGCAGGTTTGCCAGAGGTGCAAGAAATTTGAAAAACTGTGTTTCTGTGTCAAGTCTTGGAGGCTTGTTAAGGGGCAAGGGATGGAGAAGATATTTATGTAAAATCTTAAGACCAGCTGCAGAAGTACAACAAAAAGAAAGAAAGAAAAAACAGTCACCTTTGGGTGACTTTGGGACTTGCTTTCCTCAGCCACATCTGAATATAAAGACTACTACAGTTGCCAAGTTTATACACAATACTGGTCACCTCCTAACCACCCCCCACCCACATTGGCCCCCTGTTCCCAAACAAAGACTTACAAAAAACCAGCCGGGGGGGGGGGGAGGGGGGGGAAGGGGGGAGAGCAAGCACAAAATCACTAGAGCTCTGCTGTCTATATAACTACATTAACAAAGCATAGCAAGATGAAAAAATGTTGCATCTCTAACCTTCAAAGGCTGTACTACTTCATATTCTACATTACTACCCTTCCTGCCTTACCGTTCTCATCTTGTAGTACTTCACACTTCCAAGGTTCACTTATCCTTGCCCCCTCCCTCCCCTGAGAAAATACAGAGAACTATAAACATGACTATGAAGGCTATAACTACAAAAAGTAAAAGGTATTTGTATTGAACTATAAAGAAACAATAATTGTTTTTATACCTTGGATAGAACATATTGCTAATTAAAGCATTTGAATTATCTAAGAACACATGCCAGAGAAAATACTATATTAAAAAAAAGAAAAAAAAAAGGTATTAAGCAAGCAAGCGCTCCTACAGCATGCAATGAGATGGCTGACTTGGGAGGCTAATGAATTAGTATAAACAATTTAAATCTAATTTAATTTAACAATGTAGAGCACTTGTGCATTGCAAAGCAACAGATAGTAATTTGTTTCTTCATTAAATCAAAGATAAAATTGCTGATTACCCTTCCATGAATTATTTTATTGAAGAGGGTGGCAAACAAATTTCATATTTAGTTATAAAAGTTCATGGGTAGTCCCTAAAAAAGCAAATGTAACCAGTGAAGGATACCAGTGAACATAATATAGACCAGCTGTGGTGTAGGGCAACACATTACTCAGCCAAAAAAAAGATACTCATATTTTAACAGTTAGTGAACAAATGTTTATACAAAAAATTAATATAGCATTTTATGATTACTTGTTATTTACACAAAATATACCTAAACAGCACAGTTTACTATTCACAATCTTTAAATACGTTAAAATTATACATTGAGAATGCTGAGCGCTTGGTACTGCTAGAAGAACTAAAATGATTAAACTCCTCTCTATTTACAGATAAATTTATGAACTTGCCTCAAAAGTGTTACCGGTGATATCAAATTCTGGTGGAACAAAGGCACCCTCTGGATCATCTTTGAAAGCAAAAGGAAACATGTCAGATTAGAAATTAGTAGTCTTGTTTGTTTAAAAAACAAACCAATGTGATGATACAAATTTAATGATACACTCATATCTGATACAAAAGAAACAATGTATATAGCAGTATTTTTGTTTACTCATATCTGATAAACAAAAGTTGTTATCCATGTCTCTAGTACTGTAAGTAAAATAAAGTGCTATTTTCAAACTTTCTGCAAGAAGATACCATGCTTTTCCTACCAAGAAACAAAACAGACAAAACATCCTCAAATAAATACATGTACCTAACCACTTCTTGCCTTCAGACATTTATGTTTGGATTAAGGTATCACCTAAGCTGGTGTGGCACAGCTGTGGCTTGCAGGTTTGATTTGATTAATGGGACATTTCCACTATTTTTCAGTACAGGCCTTAGGGGTAAGGGTTCAAGCAGCAAAAACAACTTGAACAGCTAATTGCCACTTCATCTACAGGCCAGCTTAGAACGTTGACCTTTCCACTTTGTTTTAATTGTGATAAAAGAGTTGAGGAAGCACATTCCCCACCTGTGTGTTGCTTAGCAGAGAAATGAGCTATTGCAGCAGTTCTGAGTGAAGAGGTGGAAGGAAGAAAGGAAAAATTTGAGAGAGACTGGCATCCAAGCATGCATGTAGTATCACACTGTACTGATGTCACACAAACCCAGTAAAGAATACCAAGGGGTTACAAAAAGTGTCTAACTAAAAACCTACTCTTTAAGTACACCTTCAACTCACTCAGTCTATCCTCTGTGAAATCAATGGATGACAGATCATTTACAAGCAATTTCTAAGTTTCCCTTCTCAACAGGGAGGAAAACCAAAGTATGCTCACAGGCATAGCATACTAATTGTAGCTTTAGCTCTAATGGAACTTTTGTGCTTGTATTTTAGAAGTGAAATGCAAAGCTCTTTTTTGTGAGGATATTAAACTCAGTTATACAGTAGAGAGTACTTTTTTACATATTCATATATTACAGCTACTTGGTATGGCTGACTATCCAGATGCCACTAACTGATTTACAGTTCCTTATCATGTTTCCAATTCTACTCTGCCATTGAAAAAGAGGGATATGCAACTAATTCTGCATTCCCTCCTCATATTTTTTGCTGATATTTGGGAGGGGGGCAGAAGAGGAAGGGAAGTAATGAACAGATGTTTTCTCCTCCCTGCCTCGCAGACTGCTGCTCCTTCTTTTCATCTCCTCTCTACCTTCTCCCTTTCTTTTGATAGAACGCTTTAAAGGCTGTACAAGCATATACTTTTTTTTTTATCAGTGGTAAAGTGCACTGTATTCTTTTCTTACAATGTTTACAGTGGAAATTTGCCTGATTTTAAGGGACAAGACAACATCAGAGCCCTTGGCAGAACATCCTATTGAATGTTTGCCACTTTAGCACCACAGAACCTGCAGGAAGGCGACAGGCTGTTCATTTGCTCTCACTGGCAAGCAAATCCAGAGGTTATAGTTTTCCTTTGAAAGAATAAATCCATAGGCAACAACTATAGGGAAGCAAAAAGGACAACCTCCCAAGTGCCTAACAAACCGTATTTTAACCAGACACTAGCAAAACCTGAAGGAAAGTGGAACAGAAAGAGTCAAAGACACAGTGGAGTGTGTGTGTGGAAAATAGAATATATACATAACTTTCTGCAGTCCTAGGAAAAACTCGACTTTCTTTAAAGAGAGCTAATGAAAAGTCTCTTCCTCAGAGACCAATGTGACTTCAGGGAACAAAGTATTTGTACATTTGCTTTGCACAGGAATTTGTTATCCCACATTTTAAGCACTTGAACGTGGCAAATTCCTGGATCAATTGTTTGCCAGCTATTCCATTAGACTAAAACATTTAAGAAGAAATTGATTTTTTTTTTTCTTTCCCAGCTGCAAGCAAAGATCTTAGTTGAGGGGCATTTTTCATCCACTAGATTTATTCTCTTCAACAAGTCTTTCACATACCCTTACCAAAAAAAAAGCTGGCTTTGTATATCTCAAGTTATGACAAATAACTTGAAATAAAGGAAATTGATTCCACATTACCCTATTAACATGGAACTAAAAGTTGATTCACATATATTTGTGGAATTCAGGCATGAAATAAATACCACAACAATTATGAAGATACATTTTCATCTTTATAAAATGTTTTATTATGTTACATGCTTATTTGAAATACTATCTTTAATTTTAAAGAAGGCAACAAATATTCATTTGTTGCAAAGTTACCTTACTCCATTTTTTAAGTACTGTGACCTAGATTTTGACTAAAAGAATAAACACTTATTCTGACATAGACTTAAAAATAAATCACATTAAAGAAAATGTAACAAAAACCTGAATAGTGTGTACATGGACTAGAATGCTTCTTCTAGTTACAAGCTAACATAATTTTATAGACCTATAGAATAAGAGCTGGGGGGGAGGAGGGGGTTTGTTTTGTTTTGCAATATCCCCAATATGCTCAAGACAAAGACTTTTGAGATGGGTAATGTGAAAAGGGAACAGCAACAATAACATGCTTTTTTGTCTGTGCTGAAATTGGAAGTAATTTTTTAAGTTAAGTATCCCCTCATTTAAGCATCCCCCCATTCATCTGCTACAATACCTGAAGATCTTACATGGTACTACACACCGTTTTTTAGCATATTAAAATCCATTTCTCAGTCAGTCCCCACACTTGCTGAGTCTAAGAATCATGACTTAAAAAAAAAAAAAAAGACTTTATTCAAAGAAGAGCTTTCCTTTCCAACAGCAAATATGGACTAGAATTGCTCCACTCTCTACAGACACAACCAACAAGGTACACTGAATGTCAGACCTCTCCAGAAGAACAACATATCCACGAAATGAGAAGAACTGGAAGAGACCAAGAATGTGCTTTACATAGATAGAGACTTGTGCCCACAGATACAAAAATATATAACCTACAGTGTTTAAAAATGGAGATAAATTACATTCCCCTAGATTAGTATTAAAAGAACTAGGAATAATCTTCTAAGCAAATTCTAAAAGCCTTTGTTCATCAATCACAAAACTGAGCATGTAGTTCCATCGACCTATACTCACCCATTTCTAAACAAGTTTTTGTTTACTCTTTATTTTAATTACAAGTCTTAAGAATATAATACAATGCTTTACTACAGCCTCTTACTATGAGTTTCCACAGTTCTAAACCAAATGGTCTGGAAACACAAATACTTACCACTGAGCTGTTCCATGAAGCATACATTGCCATTGGTGTTAAAAGCCAAAGTGTCAGGAGTGATGCAGAGCGTCTGGAAGATTCCAGAATGGGCAATGCTCTTCAGAGAATGGCAACACTCCAGGCAAATTGCCCAGATATCTTGCTCGGTAAGACAGCTATCCCGTAGTGACAAAATATCAGCAAGGGACACATTCTCCTGCCAAGATATGAATTCATAAATTACCCTGGATTTCACGACACTACTTTGTGTATCATAGATTACATTTGACACAATTGGCTACGAGTAATGCTTCCAGCAAGTTCTCAGACTTTCTAGGACGTTGATTAGCACCCCAAGAAATACCAAGTGCATGACTTTGCTCTTAACATAGAGAGTCTCTTAAGAAACACATTTAACCTGAACAAAGGTATCACAGTATGTTAACATTTAAAAAAACAAAAACAAACTTGCTGTGGGAGCTATGTAAGTTACATAAACACTGCATGAAAGTTAGGGAAATAGACCATTTGGAAGTAAAAGCAGAGACTAAGTTAAAACATTTGGTTTAACCCATGTCTCTCTTAAGGCTTCCCAGATGCCTTTGGATAAACTACTTAAAAATTCTCTTCACAGTAGTTTTCCCTACCATTTGTGATCTGGGAAAAAGTACCCTCCAAATTAGCCTGTCTTAAGAATGATGCTGTGGTGAAGTTCAGTGGTGTAGACTATTTAATAAACTCTCAAAAGCTAAACAAGCTGTAGGAAAAGTGTTCTTATAGTTTGACTTAGAAAAAAACACTTTGGTTGTCCTAGACCTGTCCATTACATCCAGGGCTCTTAGTGATCAAAACAGCTCATGGACTTTGTTTCTGAGTTACCGTCCTAAACTGTAAGTCAGGTTCCTTTGACCTTGTAATCACAGTAAGGCTATGAAGAGCCCAGTTCAAAAAAAAAGTCAAGATGTACAGAAACAATGCTTTGTCCAAAACAGCTAGTCTTTTAATGTACTTTTTTAGAATACAAAACTAACACATTACCCATAGCTACTGAATGTTTTAATGAACTTAAATGAATGACAAAAAAAAACATGCAAAAAACCCCGTAAATTCCATCTGTAAGGAAAAATAAGCTAACAAAAATGGAAGTATCTACAGAAGTTACTTTGCATCAAAGCTATACTATAGCTATTATATATAATATTTTTACATTTGTATGTAGTAATCAAGACTAAAGACTTTATTCCTGAAGGATATTAAATATACCTTGAATTGAATATGCAGCTGCACCTTACTTAGAATACAGAAAAAAAAGAAAGCATGCCTTTGTCAGCAAAACAGAATGTGAAGTATCTCACAGCTCAGAAAACTATAGTGGTTTAAACTTTTAATCCCTTGGAAAATACTGTTATAACTTTCTTTACATACCTCAGTACTGGAGAACATCAGTGATATTTGGATTGCCATTTACAGAAGGGTTAATAGTCTGTTAATGTGTTTTTCAGAGAATGAAGTATTTCACTCATAATATCCTTCAAGCAAAGACCAATTCTTAGTCCAAAAAAATATTTTGCTTTTTAGTTTAAGGTATAATACTTAATAAATTCAAGAAAAAAAAAAAACAAGTAGGAAATAAAGCACATTTACAATTATTTGGGAAATTTAAACTTCTATTTTCAATGTTCTAGCTTCTATCAGTCTAGAGATGGATGGATTGATTTATTAATGGCAGCATTACTACTGTGCCTTCTAGCACTAATCGTTGACCCTGGTCTCACTGAGTTCAGTCCTGCATAATAACAAACAGTGAAAGCCCTTACAGTTCAGGTACATGAGACAAAAGATCTCATTTTCTCTGTGCTGTGCTCAGCACCATATGCTTAATGCTGCCATCAGATTTTGAGGGTGCATGAGGAAGTTTTGCACATCTTTATGGGAAATTTCTTCCAACCATGAAGGCCAGCACAGAGGTTCCTGTATCTGAAAACAGAAATATATGACAAAGAACTGGACCACAAACCATTAGGCTTTGAAGCTGACTAAACTGATAGGTAGGATGAGGACAGAGCTTGGAAGGGAAGGATAAACTTCTTATTCTGTAGCCAACCAAAAAAGTTTGGTTGTTTTTTTTTTTAAATAAGTTCTATGATCAAAGTAATGAGTCATTAATTATTGTTAACACTCCTAGGATCATCTGGCTAGGTGACATGATGACATTTGTCAAAACTGCAAAAAAGAATGTTTAAGTAATCAAGATGCAAAATTATGAGAGTTTCATCTGTGCATATGGACAGGAAAGGCTCAATTTAGACAGAGTAAGTGAAATAAATAAAAACTGCAACCTTTAAGATAGTCTCAATATCAAATTCCAGCCACAATCAGGACTTGAAAGAATTTGGGTCAACCTTTGAGGTTGAGCTTTAGAGCTGATATGAATAATCAGTAGCAATATCTATACAGTTTAAACCTACAAAACCATCTTTGTCTTGTGGTTATTTGGGGAATAAATGAAAGATAAGTTTGTCTGACATGAGACATGAGATCTGCCTTGCAGGAGAAGGGAAAGTTAAGTAATATGGGCAGGGGGAAAGAAGGAAACAGGAAAAAAGAAAGAAAGGCTTATGAATGTTCAGTGGCTCCCATCAGCAATAGATGGCTAGGTGAAGATAAGAAACAAAGCAAAACACCACTACCACCACAACATACAGTAAGCCTTCCTCTTTCCAGTGTTCCAGGACGTGAAGTTATTTACTTCACAGAAACCATGTATTTCTCAAATGACCACACTATCTCGACCTTAGTTATTAAAGCTGCTATTGTGGCAGCACAAGGCCTTTGTGGAGAACAAAGCATCGAAAACAGAGACATGCATTTGATTAGTTTACATCACCAAAGCAATACAGAAACAAAAGTTTCCATCGAGAAAAAACAAACAAACAAACAACCTTTAAAAACTATAACACAGTAGTTTCTGGCAAGCTGAAGCTTTGGGCAAGCCATGGCTTCGGTATTTTGGACCACTGAAAGTTAGTTCACTCAAATGACAGGAAAACTCCAGTGTAGTATAACAGAGATGTTGATGCCTTTTCTCTCTTTTCTTGCTATCAGTAAAAGACACTTGTAAAAGCAATTACTGCTTAATAACCACAAAAAGTGAACTGGTCAGACAACCATGCTTTAATTATTCACTTTAGCTCTCAGTTTTCCCTTAGATGTTCTTCAGAAAGTATAAAACAGTTCAGTAGTATATGTAATTAAGCAGAGGAAGAAAAAGCAGGAGGAGAAAACAAATTAATTGGCCACAGACAACTTCTTAAAAGATTTGAAATTAAATATTAAGGAGTATGAGATGAAGAAAGTCCTAGCAAAGAAAGGCATTTGAAATACACTCAGTATTTCCTACTCTTCATCTCAGGCAGCTTCTTGCTTCACATACCAGCTTTTGTAAACTGCATACATTGGACACCAACCTCATTCCTCATACTAAGTACAGCAGATGAGAAGCACAGGCTCCACTAAATGACTAAGCAGCTCAGAGTTAGGTACATCAGCATTCACAGCTCTCTAGCACCCATCTTTTTGCCAAGGTAATTCACACAAACTTCAAAGCAATCTATTTCAGGAACCACGGAAAATGTGGCAAGCACCATTCATTAAATTCACTGCATTTGAGGAAAAAAAAAAAAAAAAAAAAAAGAAACCAAAAAACGCTGGGTTGCCTGGGTAAGCTGAGTACTCTTCAAAGTGGCCCTTTTTTATTAGCTTCTCTAATCACCAGGTGATAGGTCACTCTCACTCTCTCCACAAGAATACTGAAAATACTCATGTGCCTGGAATTACTAAATAGAAGGGACTGGTGGGAATCCACAATCAAAGTATATACTGACCAGGTGAGAAAAACGGGCCCAGGTCTTCCTCACACAGAAGAGTGGACCCTCAGCCTTCTCATATTCTGAAGAAATACTCTAAATATTAAGCTAATGTGTAAGAAGGAGGCCACTACCACCTTCCTTCTGTATTTTGCATGGGCCAGTCTGAGAGGGCCTACTACACTGAAGGCTACAGATGATGGGAAGAAGAGCTGAATTGCTGACCCATTACATGGCTTATGAATGCTACAAAGGGACTTTTCATTCTCAAATACACTTTTAAATCCTGAATCAGCTTGGGTTCTTGACATAGCAAATAAGAAAGTTTTCAAGATCTGGTTTGGAAAACAAGTGGCTTACATATGGCTCACCGAACTTTTATTTAAAAAAAAAAAAAAAAAAGAGAAAACCCAAAACATTTTGCCCAAACATTTGCTAGGGGGTAAGGAACACACTTCACATGGAAAGATACAAAGAAAGATGAGCAAGGGCAATAAAAAACAAGTGCAAAACCAAGTACAAATCAAGACAAATGCGATGACAGAACTTGGTTTAGCTACAGGTTACTTGGCCTAACAACTGAACACACAGATTTAACAGTTTGTGGGTTTTTTTTAATTACCCAGTGACATTGGCTTTTTTACATAAGGCAGCAAGAAATGGTTGCACAAAAAAAATCTGGTTATCGGCTACTGGAAGCACTTCCGCCCGTGAAGAAGAAAGAAACAAGGCACGTAGTGCCCGCCTGCAGCGGTAACCCGCGGCTACAACAGGAGTACGAGACAACCTACACTGGAGACTATGACTTTGCTGTTGGGTGGGAAAGGTGCCGGAGGACGGACCAAGCCGAACTTGGCAGCTGGGAACACCAGGCAAGGAGAAAGCGAGGAACCCTCGGTGAACACTCGGAAAGCCAACGGTCATGTCGACACGGCCTGGCCGCTCCCGGCGGGGCGGGGGAGCCCCGGGGCTCCGGCTGCCGCGGGGGCCCGGCGCGGCCGCGGGCGGCGCCCACGGCGCGGGCAGGAGACGCCGAGGGGCCCGCGGGCCGCCCCTGAGGCCGCCTCACCACAAGTGAGCGCAAGGGCGGTGGCGGCTCTGTCCCCGCACCTGCCTCACTCACCTCATCCTCCAGCAGCGTCGGCAGAGGCTCGAAGTCGTAGCAGTTCACCTCCTCCTCCTCCTCATAAAACACGTCCTCTGCGGCGTCAACGGCCTCCATTCCGCCCGGCGAGGGAGCAGAGGCTTCACCCCCGCAGCCTCCCTACGCGCCTGGAGCACACCCCTCGGCCCCCACCGCGGCTCATCCCCCACACTCACCAACAAACTGCCCACAGCAGCAACCCCGCACGCCCGCCCCGCTTTAACCCCGTCCCCTCCCGGCGGGGCCCGGCCGCGGGGCGCACCCTGCCTCTCCCGGCGGCCTGTTGCCGGCCGCCTAAGCCCACGGCTGGGGCAACGCTGCCATGGCAACGCGGCCCGCCGCCGCCTCGCCCGCGCAGCGCGGCCTCACTGCGGCGGCGCCCGCCCTCCTGCGGCGGCGCCCGCCCCCCGCCTCGCCCCGCAGCCGGGTCGCTGGGGGTCGAGCGCGAATCGAGGTGTGTCCCCCGCGCCTTGTCGTCCTCGCAGCCGGCAAAGAGGCGGTGGTGTGGCGGTGGGTCCGGAGGGGTCCCGTCCCCCGCTGGGCTGCGCTCTCCGTGCGAACGGAGGCGGCAGGAGGAAGGGCTGGTCCCGGGCGAGAGGCCGGGGCGGCGGCGTTGCCTGGCGCCCCAGGTGCTGACAGTCGGTACGGACGGAGAGCTGCTCCCGCTGGCGAGCGATTTCCTCCCGTGAGGGGCACCTCGGGCGAGCTTGAACCCCCGCCCGGCCTTCCCGTTGGCCCCGGCCTCGTTTCGTTGCCATCGGCTCTCCAAATCACTGGATTTACTGGATAAACCCCAGCGTTTATAATTAGGCGGGTGACCAGGTACTTGCGTGATGGTGGCCACAGCTCCTGACGCAGTTGAAACCAGAACAAGCACAAACAAAAACCCAGCTGATACTACCGACTTTCTTTTCAATAGCCCTAGCCCAATTTTGCTATCCACAGGACTCGGGGTGCCTAAAATAACTTCACTAAGACTCCCTTTGAAACTGACGCTTAAGATCAAGGATTCCTTCAGAAGTCCCACCTGCCTAGGCACATGGTTTTGTTTCAAGTAAACCCCCACTGGAAACCACAAACTGTATAGTGTGAAGAGGCTGTAGCCATCCTCCTTTCTGCATGGGAATAGGAATCGGAATCGGCAGTCAGTATCGGACTGGTAACTGCCTGTGTTGCACAGTCTCCTGAGCAGGTGTCTCCTGATTGAGCATGTCTGCAGCCACATTGAGATCTCACATCTCCGTTATAACCAGCATGGTGGATAGAGAGAATAGAGTGTTTTCTCCTGTGAGTAAATTTCACAGCTACAGGTACTTGGAAAATAATAGTGCCATTTTCATTCTTCTGTTTCCTGTATTCCTATAATTCTATGTCAGAACAGAGTATGTTAATGAATCAATCTGTGACAGTACATCAAGCAAAGCAAGAGTTTTATATTCTATTTTGTATGTAGTACTCTTTGGAAGAGATTAATTATTAAAATATACATTAACAAACACTGTGAAGCAAACAACACAAGAAGGACATGGACCAGTTGGAGAAGGTCCAGAGGAGGGCCACGAAGATGATAAAAGGGCTGGAGCACCTCTCCTATGAGGACAGGCTGAGAGAGTTGGGGCTCTTCAGCCTGGAGAAGAGGAGGCTCCGGGGAGACCTGATAGCAGTCTTCCAGTACCTCAAGGGGGCCTACAGGAAAGATGGGGAAAGGCTGTTTAGTAGGGCCTGTTGCAATAGGACGAGAGGTAATGGTTTTAAAATAGAGAGGGGTAGATTTAGATTAGAAATTAGGAAAAAATTTTTTACGATGCGAGTTATAGAACACTGGAACAGGTTGCCCAGAAAGGTGGTGGAGGCCCCATCCCTGGAAACGTTCAAGGCCAGGCTGGATGAGGCTCTGAGCAACCTGATCTAGTTGGGGATGTCCCTGCTCCTTGCAGGGGGGTTGGACTAGATGACCTCTGAAGGTCCCTTCCAACCCTAACCATTCTATGATTCTATGATTCTATAAAGATTCTTTTATTAACTGCCCCATAAAAGTCATCCTGCAGCAGTCGTAAGATTTCTCCCAATTAAAACATTAATTGTATATGTTCCACAGTTACGGCATGCTACTGAGAAAAAAAACAAACCCAGGCAGATGGGAATCTTTCATATATATGCTGTCTTCTTACTAACATTTTTAAACTAAATTGATGTGAATAGAATGTTTTTCATTATTACAAATGTTTCTAATCTATATATAGTTACAATTTAGTAACTCAGGCTTTTAATTGTGAACAAATATTAAAGCATGGGAAACTAAGCACCTGGTGCTTCTGAATATAAATCCCAATATGACTCAAATAACAGTACTATTTACTTACAAAATGTTTCTTAAAATTTATTTCATCAGCACATTTAGCAAAATGTTTTCCTCAGGCAGCACGATCTACCCAAGAAGAACCCTACATTCTGGACCCTGGTGGGCTGGACTTGTAGCTGCATTGTAAAGGAAAAGAAAAGAGAAAAATTTCTCTGGTGTGTAAATTGGGTCTAAGATCTACACTCATCCATACATACATCTTAGATAACCACTCCATTGCAATCACTACTTTAGCATTCATAAACATTTCGGTAAAATGATAGTTTAAGCCAAACCTATGTGTGCTACATGGAAATTCACATGCTAGTTTTGAAAGGATCAATATTTTTTTGTTGAGTAAGAGAAATTAACTTGCTAAAAGCCATTAGTAATTGAGTGATAGGGCATTTCCCTGTAAGGTTAGCAGACTCAGGTTCAGATACCTACCCTGCATTATTTGGACCTTGAATCTGGGCTTGGGTAGATTTTGCCAGAGTAAGTGACTTAACTGACTGTATCCAAGTGATTTGAAATGCTTGAGATCTCTCTCTTGCTTGCTCTGGTTAATTTCCTTGCTCTGCTGAAGAACTATTTATACCAAGTGGAATGTGTACAAAGTGGAAAACAAAATGCAATAAACATAGAGGGATCAAAAGAGACTGTACTCCAAGTTATAAAATACAGCAAAGCAGGATTCCTCTGTAAACAAAAACTTGTAGTGGACTTTGCCTTATCACAAGGGCCTTGATAGGCAGGACAGAACAGTCACTGGAACTGATATAGTTTGGTAGATTTTTCCAGAAAAATTGCTATACTAAGCTTCTGCTCTCGTCAGTAATTCTGTTGTTTTGTTTTCCTTGTTGGTCTCACAGTTGAAGCAACTGTCAGAAAAGGCATTGTCACTTGTTTGACACAGTCATGTAACAATTCTCACACTAGAATATTCGTTCTTATTAACATCTGCAATTAATCATGGCCTGTGGGAATTGTTGGAGGACATGCAACACTACACAGTTCAGCATTAGAAAAAAAACCACATGTTGATGAAGCTGACAGTTTCTCTGCAGTCATATTTTCTGTTTGTTCTTTTCTGCAGTATTGCTTAAGAAAGGTGAAGTTCTGAAGAAGTCTTTATAGAATATTGTTAGGCATTTTTTTGAAAGACATTTTGATAGATATGTCTGTGGAAATTACCTTCTGAGTCAGGTTGACTGAACATGCAAATGAATGTCATATTAAAACCAGAAATATATAGAACGGCAATCAGGTTCTCAAAGGTGAAGGTTGTCAAAAGGCAGAAATAAAAACATTATTTTGCACTAATAATACTTATAGCCTGAAAAGAAATAGGGAATGTTAGCATAGATTAAAGGAACATACTGTGACTGAAATTGTTTTGGTAAAGGATAGTTGAAACAGGTTTGATTATGGAAGTACCAGAGAGAGGTTTAATTTCCCTGTGATCAGATTTTGAATATGAACTGAGATCTCTTTAGTAACAATAACGCCAGGATTCACAATTATTAGAGTTTTTGACTTCTTAATTGTAGATTAGAGATTAAAAACTACTAAAGAAAAATAAGCTCCAGGTATAGTGTAGATATTATACATAAGAAAACCTCTTGACCAAAAAGTCACCAAATCAACATGGAGTTTTGTGCATGATCACAGACAGTGCAGAGGGACTGGATCAAGATTTCAGTCTTGTCACAGTTTTAGCATGCTCTCCTTAAGCTGTATCTAATTTGTAGTAAATGCAGTAGAGTTAGGGCTGTTTGTAATTTTCAGATAAGCAGTGTTTGCAGCAGAATAACTGACTTGACTTCTATCTCTGAAAGCAGTCGATAGCAGATGTCTAGAGGAAAATGTAGGAACAAGGTAGTTATGTATTATGCTCTTCCAGTACAGTCTCTCAGCCTCCAAAGAGTCACAGTTCAGATATTCCCTAAGGCAGTGGTAGTGTCTATTGATTTAAGAGACACTGGAATATTTTTCTTTAATGAATTTGTCCATTCACTATTTGAGTCTGAATAGTTTTACTATCCACCATGTACTACTGCAAAACTCCTCAGCTGAACTGCACATTGCGAAAAGTGAATTATTCATTTCATTTGAGGCCTCTAATTTCTTGTATTTGAAAAGGTAGTGGATAGATTCCCTATTTATCATTTTCCTATCATTTATCATACTCTAGGGTTGTCATATCTCCCCTAGTTCATCTTTTCAAATTGAAAGGTCTTGGTCTAGTTGTTCATTCGCAGAACAGAAATTATTCCTTTATGTAAATCATACTGTACCACTTCACAGTACTTTTTCTGATTGTGTCATTATGTAATTAAAAATTGTGCAAGAGAAGGTTGAAACCTGAATGAATGAAGGAAGGAAGGAAAGAAAGAAAGAAGGAACTGGTAGATTCTCAAAAGATTTTTGAAAATAATACATCAATGACCTGCAGACTGCCAGCACCTCTGTCTCTGCAATGTAATCTAAATACAAGCTACAGGAGAAGGAAATTGTACAGAGTTCTACTGTTATGCCACTTTATGCCATTGGAGCTGTCTTTCATGTTCTTTTGTAGGTTTTTCCTTTTCATTATAGCACTTTGGTTATTCTTTTTAATAGATTATATAATCATAATTGACTATTACAATTTTGGAGTACCAGCCTTGTAGATGAAAGGTACACATTTGTTACACTATAATTGGATTGTACATTCTCCTTTTAAGAGTTTTTGTTTAATGGCAGTTTGCCTGAAGGTTCTCGTTTAAATTAAGTTTGGGAGAAACTGAGGGAACTGAAGGATTGCAGTATAAAGAGTTGGGGTTTGTGTGTGTATAACTTATATCCTTTTCAATTGTTTGGGTTTTGTTAACCAGAGATGGCTTTAATGCCATGGACTTTAATACTTCTACAGTCTGTGAAACTACTGTTCTTCCTTTAGCAGTTTTATATATTTCAAGACAGAAAAGCTTTCTGTCAGCTGCCAACTGCTGCTGCCTTTGTGGCAGCAGTGAGAAAGCATTGTAATAAAAAGAAAATTATGTGTTGCTGCTACTGAAAAACCTGAAAGAATTCAAAGGTAAAGACACTGCAATTTTTTTAACCAGCCCCATTGCTGCTACAAGTGGTATATGAGCATAAATCTGCTTGCCTGAAGTGGCAGGTTAGTTTGTATTTCAGATACTTCAGAATCTTACAAAGGCAATAGGGATGCGTTAGCTTTGCATTTCTGAAGAGAATCAGAAAATTATATGCATAGACTTACTGTATGGGGAAAACCATATATAGGCATTCCCTTTTCATAGGGTAGAAATACAAACTTCAGAATCATCAAGCACAGTCTTTGGTCATTATAAGCCCCTGTCACATCATTATTTTCATAGAAATATCAAACTCCACCTGTTTCTAATGTTAAGAATCTTCTGATTTCCAGTCCTTAATTACTCACTTTTGCACCAACATTGTCTTTTATCTTTTACTCTCAGTTCCTATTTCTTTACAGATTACCATATTACATGTGCGTCTGTTCTGTTGCCTTTGACTTTGTTTTTGTCTTTTCCAAACAGTGCATTTTCTTAAACCTATGTTCAAGTCATGATAGCTTTTCTACTAGACTACACTTTTGTTGTCTTTATAATACTAAAAAACCTTAAGTGCATAATTTCCTCAGGTGCTTAGGAGATCTGAAGTTTTCAATAGAGTCCTCTTATATCTACCCACTCAATGTATTTTTCTTAATGGAGGCTTGTGCCTTTTTTTTCCATCTTCATAATCTCTTCTCATGTCCACTGTCCAAAGACTTTGATTTTATTGCACCTTCTTTGAACAGTAGTTTCATTTGTCCTCATATGAAAGACTATCAAAGGATTCTTCACTGTTCTCTTCAGGACATCTTTCAGTGATCTACTATGTTTTCATCTGAACTGCAGCTGCATCTTCAATTCCTGTATTCTTTCTACATGAACTCTACTAGGTGGCACTCCAGGCATAGGTAGCTCCCATCAGGAGCTACTTCAGGGTAATGTGCTTTGCATTTAGGAATCTCCACTTTGTCATTTTTTAAATATCCTCTGTTGTTGCAGTTGGATATTACCCTTCTGTACCAGCTGAAATGCAGGGAGAGACAGCAGAAGTAAAAATATAATTTCACCTCAGTTGAAGTCAATAGCAAAACTGTCTTGGCATGATTTCCATTGAAGAGAACTCATTTTGATGCAAGATCAAAGACCAGAATTGGTTTTATTTGTATATGAATGAGAAAATAACCCAGTAATGATCCAATATGCTAACATATGGCTTTCTCTTCACCACTGGAAAATTAGGACTAGAGGATATATGAATCCAAAATCAATCCAATGCTAAGTCTGGTATTTGGGAATTTCTGAGTCATTGTCTCATTAATTCAATTAGATTATTAGGTTTTTCACAGGCAATATCTATCCAGAAATATATATGTATGTGTGTGTATTCATACACTTATATACATAAAGAGAGATTAATAGTAGGATTCCTTCTATTGTTGTCATGCTGCAGTGTTATGTTACTTGCTTTATCTCAGTCTCTTTGTACATCCCAGATATTCCCACAATAGTCTTGTATTGCAAGGTGGAGACAGCTTTGCTTGTTTCACACGGTAAAGTAAGGCGCCATGAAAATAAATAACTTCCAATATTACTCAGGAGGCTCATATCAACTGGAAATTTAAGCCGTAAACTTGGAGAGCCAAATTTATGCTATAATTGGAAAGTATCCTCCAATTGATTCTGAACTGCTTTAGTTTTGACATTATAACATTGTCTTCATAACACAATATTGTCTTTATAGTACCTATTGGTCTCCCTGCACTTTTAACTCATTTTAGTAGTGTTCATTTGAAAACACTAGAAAAAGTTGCGCAGAAGATCATTTTAAAAGATAATGTGCATAGTAAAGTCTAATATGATGCCTCTGGCAATTTCACACTGGAAAATAAGCTGCAGGGTAATACTAGCCATCCTTCAGAGAAACACATCGTAATAATTGACTAAATCTTAACTTCATATTAAAGAAACATAAAAATTAACTATGTGCAGGCAGAATTCTAAGCCTGAGATTGCTTGTATTTGGCTATTTCCTTAGGATTTCCTCTACAGAGATTTACGAGCTCATTATGACCTGCTCATAAAGGAAAACACTGACAAGACAAAGTATTCTCCCATCCATAGGGCAGTGAATCAAACTGCATTGTTTAAATCCTTCTTGAAGTTAATGAATCATCAGGAAAAGTCCATCCTGAAGACCTAATGTCTCCAAAGCAATCACCTGGTGTCCCCAACAGCTGATAGGAAATGATGAATATCTTTCTTGTTCTGTTCCTTTCCCCAGAGACATGGCCATGGTTATCCTGGTAATCTTTCTCAATAAAACATAAAGACAAACTAGAACATAGATGACATGATCTACTAGCAACAGAGGTAATATACAGTATTTACAATTTAATCTTTTTGATATATTGTGACTATTTGCTCCAGTGAGGATTTAGCTACTGTGTTTCATGCTTGGGTCACTACAGTTCTTTCTTCCTGCCACTGAATTGGAAAGGCATTCAGAAATTCCACCTGTGCAAGACAAAACAACCCAAATCCCTTGGAGCATACGAGGTGCTGTTTTCCATATTCCTTACAGACCCTCCAAAATAAAAATATTGC
The DNA here is from genome assembly GCF_036417535.1 of Chlamydotis macqueenii. Taxonomy (NCBI): domain Eukaryota; kingdom Metazoa; phylum Chordata; class Aves; order Otidiformes; family Otididae; genus Chlamydotis; species Chlamydotis macqueenii. The sequence goes on from NC_141562.1 coordinate 23,743,477, forward strand.
TAATCAAGCAACCTGTTCTCCATTCTTACCCTAGGAAAACAACTGCTCTCCATGGAAGTCCAAGGGCTGCAGTACTCCACTGTGAAGCTCGCAGGAGCTGAGATCAGACTGTTCTTGGCAGAGGGCCCTATGTTATGTTACTCTGTGCCAGAGCTGATTAGAATGAGTCTGATCACAATCAATTTCAGATCACAAAGCTGAACTCAATCTTTCTGCCAAGCCCTTCAATCAGTAACAAAGATAGTTGAAAGAACTTTCAAAGTTATACATCATCCAATAAAGTCACTTGACCTCACATGAGGTGAAAAGCAGAGGTTTTTTACATACAAACTGAGACAAATCTCATACAGGGTATCAGAGAATGTTTGTTGAAAAACACAGTGGGAGCCATACTGAAGCTATTAAAAATGCAGATTTAATTTCCAAAGTAGTTCCAGAGAGATTTTTATTTTTCATGATAGTCACAACCATAGAGGAAAAGGGCACTTGCTAAGGTTAACCTCTGCTATGATAGCTTGAAAATGCTGTGAGTAGAGTGTGCTCCTGGCAGATGGAAGAAGTCCTTTATGCAGGCAGGCTTTGAGTTTGAAGTCTGGTGCCACACACAGGTGAGTGCCTTTCTTTTTGCATTCTGAGAAAAAACCCAGTCACCTCAGCTACTGCACTGAAAAAAATCAATTATTTGCACTACCAGAGTCTCAATTTTGTAATTGCTGCCTAGATAATTTGCTGATGGATGCGCTAGTAATCTCTATGTGTTGTGCTACTGGGGACTCCTTTATACTGGAAAATGCTCCTCTGAGAAGAAACAGTCAATACCCAAAATCTAGTCATAAAACTTACAAATACAATCAGAAAACATAGTTGAGACTGAATCTTGTACATTACACATGCAGATTAGCAGGAGGAGAGAAACTCTTACTAAAAGAGCTCCTCTTACCAAGAGAGCCCATCAGCAGAAGGGAGAAAATAGCCCCTCAGCCACCACATGATACAGGGCTTGAAGAATTAAGCGGCAGTCTGGTTTACGGGACTGTAAATTTTTAGACTTCCCTGTCTTCTTTAGAACCAAATCAGGGGAAGAGGTGACTGATTTGCAAAGATTTCTAAATACATGATCATTAGCTGTGTGTTAGTGGAGCTCAAAATAGTGTTTAATGAGCCAGGAAGAAAGATAAATTGCTGAGTTCAGCTGAAAGTCTATAGTAGCTACAGCGAGTATGTGTTTGCAACATTTGTCATTAATTAGGCATCATCAGTTACCTCCTGGATGAAGCTAAAGCCATCTTGGGCCTTATAAAATCCATGAACTACAGTATATGTCTCCAGAATTTGATAATCCAAATGAATCAACTGGGCAAAACTCTCTTCCAACCTGTTAGAGCTATTGATTCATCTGGATCTATAACACGTTATTAAATTTTCATTCTTAGTAAAGGCAGTTAAGAAAAAGAAAGAGGAAAAATAGTGTATAGCAAGCAGCTAGGTACATGAATATTGCATAAAGAAACTCTCATAGGACATAGAGAGAGCAGAAGGAGTACAAAGTAGTGCCAATGCCTCCATCCAGTATTGCATAGGATTCTGCTGATTTCATGAAAGTTTTGGTTTGTACATTGGTGTCTCCATGAACACCCCTTTCAAGAGGCAGGAAAGAGTCAGCTACTTGTATCTCAGAGGCAATACATCCCAATTTTAATCTGCCTTACAAGGATAGGTAAATTATTTCAATTCAGCATATTGAAATAAGACACTATTATTTGTAGGAGCATAGCCAGGAAAAATGGTTAAAATAAACAAAAAACCACACCTGCATGCCAGCTTCCTTAGTCAGGCTTGCCTGATCCTGGCCATTTCTTACTACTGCATGGAATAAGGGGGAAACTCTTCCTATCGTGATGTCTTTCTGAATACCCCCATAAGGCCTCTTCCGCTTGCAACCTAAAAATACAAGACTAGATTAACTTACGTATTCAGTGTAACAACCTCCAGTTGTCCTAATGCACCTGATGCCTTCTGGGCTCCCCAGACATAAGTAGTTGTTAGAGTGGCACAGGACCCATGGAATGGCTTTTATTCCTACATTATGCAAAAGGCTGTCTGGGCATGACCAGAGGACTTGGCCTCCAGGAATGTCCTCCTGAAGCCAGAACCTCCTCGGGACTGCTCTGACCAATGTGAAGCCAAACTACTGGACATTTTGTTTGGTACAAAGGAGAGCCTTCAGGTGCTACAAAACCAACACAGGAACATCCAACCCACGAAGTACACATATGACTTATTCTGTCCGAGGCTTGGGGCGGAACGAAGTAAAGCCTAGCAGCAGTCTGGTGTGCCAGTTCCCCTCAGCGTTGCCAGGCACACCTCAGCTGCAGACCACAACCTGGCACTGAGGCTCAATTCATCAAGAGAGGTTATATAACAAGCACAGAAATTGAGCCAGAAAAATTCAAACGTGTCTGCACACAAAACCCTCATTGTCCAATCCAGTCACTTCTGTTCTGCACCAGCTGCTTCTGTGAACAATTTTTCAGCTTACCCTCAAACAATATCTGGCCTTGATCATTTAATCAGTATTTAAAGCTGTTTCTGTAATGTTATTGATCCCACTTGTGTTTCCGATGGAAAATCCAGCACAAAGGGAAAGTGCAGAACACTTTCTCAGCATCCACAAGAAGAAAAAGATGCATTTTTCTCCTTTCTGATTTTATGGTTTGTTGTATAATAGCAATAATCTCTATTGCTTTCATATACTTGCAATAAATGGCTTTTAAGATCGATGAAATGTCTGAGCTTCAGTTTGGCTATTAATCATTCTCAGTAGCCATTTATTGTTTCATATATTACAAATAACAGAAGTTATTCCTTAAAACTACCTAGATAGCTGAGGACTGCAAATTTAAAACCTAACTCTGAGAGACAGATTCACTGGTGGCAATCCCTGTGTTGTCTTTTATAACAGTAAGTAATAACAACAGCACTGTGCCTTCCACCTGCAGATTTCAAAACCCACTACACAATGCATTAAGGAAAAATGAACCTTGCTTCTGTAGTTGAAGGATGGGAGAAGGTGAAGATAGAGGCAAGAAATATCTGTGAAGATCCCTCACCAGTTTTTTTTTCTCATTATCTGAGAAGGCAATATTTGTAACCTGAAGAATTTGTAATACCTGTCCTTGGTGCCATCCTGCTAGCAAAGCTCAGCGGCAGTCAACCCTCTGGCTGCAGGCACTGGCTGCCCTGGGAGAGAGGCTGTGTTGCTGTTCCTGGTCAACATCAGCAAGACTGGTGTGAAACAAATGTTCACTCAACAAACTTGCTTCACAGATTTCCTAATCTGACCAGTCTTCAGTCCCTCTCTTTGCTCCCTACCCCCCACTTCTGCCTAGGGCCTAATCGTGTTTTTTGAGTAATCATAAAATAAAAACAGGCAGTGGCATCAAAGGAGAGAAATTCTCTAAGTTTGGGTTGGGAAAGTATGTTCTAACCGTGAGAATAATAGTGTGAGTCCTTCACAAAGAATGAACTACCATGAACTTGAGCATAGTGTGCTATTCTTTTGTATTAGAGGCTTCTGCTTTGACATTTATCTGCCTCTTAGATGCCTCTGCTTTGATCATCCATCATCCTTTATTCCAATAAAAATACAGAGCTTATTTCTCAGTTCAGTGGAGTTCCGTATTTGCTTACTCAGGTGATGACATCGGCATAATTTCTTTGCCTACACATGGGATTTACCAAGTCTGGTAAGAAACCATCAAAACTCTAGTGGCTGTGACTGCTTGGAATGCGAACGGTCAGTTGCTAAGGAGCAACCAGAGTGTTCTCATGACATGGCACAAAACATCTCACTGTTGCCACAGGCAGCCTATGAGGCTGCATGAGGTCAAGCTGTGCAGGAATCCTGGCTATCTGGGAATAGCAGTTTTAATGGTTGCAACAGCATTTTGATAACAGGCCTAGTGACTAGCTGTTTGTTTTTTTTTTTTTTAATCAACTAAAGGATAGAATTCACTTTCTTCTAAGTCTAGCCTAGATACTCTACTCTGCAATGTTACGTTATCTGTAATCTTGCCTCATGGTTTAAAAACTCTTTATCTGGATTAGCCACCTCAATTCTCAGAATTTATTTTAATGTTTTCTACAATTTAATAATGATCCATCCTGCTGAGTCTACTTCTGCATGTAAAATAGGTCTGTACTATTAACAACAGCAATTTTGTGTTATTGTAGCACACGGTTGCAACAGGCACTGTGAAGAGAAGTTCGCTGGTTTTCAACAAAACCTTTGTCATGTTGCATTTCCATTAGGCTTACATAAAACTTTGTGCCCCCCTGCAAAGTACCTGCATCTTAACTGTGCCTTCTTATTCCATGGATTATTTCACTTTGAATATTAGCAACCATATTTTAATAATAGAAGTAGAGATGATTTGCTCTTTACTCTCTCTAGCTTGACAGAAGAAGATCAGAAAGGGGAGAATTGGTTTCTGTTTCTTATGCATCACTGGCTGAATTGTTTCCACATTTCCAGTCTAATCTAAATTACACTTGTGTAACTCCAGAGTATGACAGAAGAGATGCAGGACTGAAATTGAGAGAGCTCTCACAACTTGCTCTTGGAAGTTTCAAAAAATATTACTGACCTATTCCCCCACGCTCCCTTCCTCTCCTACCCTATTTTTCACAAATACATTTGTTAGGAATGACTGAGGTGGTTGTTCATACAGCTCAACAAGGTCTTGCCAGCCCTCTTCAGAAATATAGTCGACTAATGCATATTAATCATATTAATCAAATAATATTTTACCTCTAGCTACCTGAAGAGGAATATAAACCCTCTTGCCTAAATATAAAAACTGACATACTGTATCAAACCAGAGATCCAGTTAGTTTTCCTGTCTCTGCTGGCCAATAGCATATGCTCAGGTAAGACTATAAAAACACAGCACGTACAGAATGATCCTTCCCCACTTTTAGAAATCAACATTTTACTGTGATTACAAAAAGGCCCTTATTAACTAGTGAACAGAGCACAGGAGTCTGGAAAGATGAGTTTCTCTAAATTACTCTTCCTTTGAATTGCTTTGTGCCCTCAGGCAATTCACAAAGGTTGTGACTCACTTACCAAGAGTATGAAAATATTCCTCAGGCTTTACAAGTTGGTAGGGACTAGATGCCCTTACAAAGCCGTGTGTCACTGCAGCATAGCTTGTGACACAATAGCCATAAAATCTGCTACTGCCAAGAAGGGAAGAATGTGCCATGAAAAGTGGCTTAGAGATGCTCTCATATCTTGAAAACCAAATAGACAAATGAGGTTGTAAATTTATGATCTAGGGAAATTTGTGCAGAGTAGAAATGACAAAGACAAGTTAGAATTATGTGGTTGTATTAAAGTAACTTTTTTTGTGTGTTTATATTTTAATAAAAATAACGAGAGCTAATGAGCAGAGAACAATAGCATAAGTTGCAAAGGAGGATAGCATAAGCACCTTCCAAACAAATGATCAATGAAAATTAGCACTAACATGATCTTGCAGCCCCAAAACAGAAACAAGGAAACTAGTTTTGTATTGATTTGAAACACAAAGGTTTTCCTAAGACTTGTTATGTCCAAAATTCTCTACAGCATCTAAAAAGAGTATGCTATAAATTCTTTCTTCTTACAAGAATAATAAAATTGATGAGTTTTTCTTTACTTGCAAACCGATTTCAGAAACCTCTGAAGTATTCCACAATTATGTTTTGGTCACATTATTTATCACATTTCTATTTTGAAGATGCTGTTCTGAATCCATCAGTATGCCCTCTTGTTTCACAGTCATCTCCCAACTTATTTGTATATCAGTTTTACGTAATTACATCAGTGACCAATTTTCAAAAATCTAGAAAATAGAAATATAACTCTACAGAAAAAACTATACCTCATGTTATGTCTTTTAATTTCTATTTGTTCTTCTAATAGAAAAAATAATAAGAAAAATAAAGAAAACTAATTTACTCAGTGAATTGTGTATATAAGTGGAAAAATATGCATGAGTTTCCTTGCTGTATTCCAACAAATTGCATATGATCCATCAATAATATTATCCAGTCATGTGGAATATTAAATAATAGGTTGGCTGCTTTCCATGAATTTCATCAAATATTCCTTTTATACTTAAAAAAGTTCAATCAGAAAAGTCCAATCATATTCTTCACTATGTCAGATAGAGCAGAGATTTTAGATGTCTGATATAATGGAGTTCTGTCTTGCCTCATTTGATAGGCTGTCCTCTTCTGTATTGACTGCTACTTGATATGGTGCGAAATTCCTCTCTAAAATCCTCCAAACATCTTCCAAGTTATGAAAAATGTATTTTGTTCTGTACAAAACTATAATTTATCTAGTGATAAACTGTAACACAACCCTTAATACATGTGTAGACTAGTATTTTTCTCTTGTTCTTTAGAGTGCCATAATCAAAGCTTATATCCACTGCATTCAGTTTTGCTCAGAAAGAGTAAGAATTAATGGTAAAAAAAATATTTTTGAAAAGGTTCCCCTTCAACATCACCTGCCATAAAAAGGTATTCTCAAGGTTTTTTTTTGCAAAACCTTGCGTGATTAGCAGCAAGGAAATTGCTTCCTATCCAAGTCTGAGTGTTACTGTATGGCAATATTCTCACCAGATGGATTTGCGTGTACAGAAAAGCTGACCAGAACAGTTCTTTTTCAAAACATGTTTTTCTAAAAAAGCTATTTTCCAAAGTAATAGTTTACTTTTTGAGTGCAGGAATGATGTGTCAGAGGGAATGCATTCCACTCAATTTTGTTGCATCAAAATCTCTGCGAGGAACTGGAGATGAAACTCATTCTTTGCCTCAGTCTTTTAAGAACAGCATGAAAGCCATTAAATAACATGACTGTGATCGCAAGCATTTGTGGCACGTGATCTGCCTCCATCCGCAGTAAATCACTGAGTCATCATGTTACATAGACTTCCGAGAATAATCCTTCTCAGATCAATGGACTCATATGGCTTCTGTTACCTATTAGGCACTAGGGAATTCCACCTACAAATCCATTCCTCTAAGTATAATTTAATTATAATTTGCTTTGTGCAAGGGAAAGAGTAGCAGGCAAGTTAAAGAGAAGGATACTCCATTCTTGTGGTTGTCAAGAAAGTGGTCCAGACCATGAGTAACCAAACTCAGAAAAGAAATTCTGTCGTATTGGATAAATTATTTTCTTACTGGGACTCTAAAAGCAAAAAACAATATGGCAGAAGAATGCTCTAATGTAACATCAGCATAACTAGAGAAAATCTAGAAGGATATAACAAGAAGGCATGACATACTATAACTGCATAAGCTCAGAGTGGCTGTCAGTTATTTCATGCCAAAGTCTGTGCTAATAGTGGACTATCAATACCATTATTTTTTTAAAGAAATAAGCCCATCAATTTCTAAAATTTATTTCACCTATCTTCCCAAAACTATGAATTTACCCAGAGTAAGAATAGACCTAGACAAACTGCAGAGAGTTTGACAGAGAGGACACTTTTCTAACTTATGATTATGCCAACAACTATGCCTCTTTGTTCCAGTTTGTGGAAAGGGATTAAGAATGCCTACTCATCATTGCTACAGCACTCTGAGAGGTACAAAAGCCAAATAAATATTACATTTCATTTTGAATAATGTTCAAAAAGTAACTCGTTTTATTGTGCCTTGCTGAACCATCATGTGACTGTTCATCCACATAGACCTGTGTATCTGGGAAGGAAATTGAACTTTATGGAACCAGGAGAAATGCCCTTTGTTTGAGTTATGTCATAAAGTGCTATATTGTATATTTTATTTCTCCTTACTGTGGCCGGTGGCCAACAGTATTGAAACATTGCTTTCATTAACATCTAACTAAATTAATTGCAATGGTCCTATCCTTTGCTGTCATGGGTTGTGTAACCATACTGTGGTCAGTGAAACTGAGTTGAGTTTTCAGCAGAAAGTCAGGGCTACCAGCCTCTTGTCAGAGTTGAGCTTCTTGATGTTCAGGTGTTTTAAAGAGTGAAATGAATACAGTAGTGCTTCCATCAAAGAACAGTGTGTGCTGCATATTGACTGTCTCCTTCATCTTTATGGAGCAACAATATCAGTCACAGACTTCTGGAACGGACCAAGCTGCCCCTCAAGGGGCAAGGTTTTGTCAACCTTTTTACTTCTTAAGATAAATTGTATTTCCATTAATAGGTAAAATGTTACCTTTAGTTCAGGTTTTGCTGTTAAGGAGAACATCACAAGGAACTGCAGGACAATAGAACAGAATTTGCAAGAAAAACCTTTCACAATAAATCCCTTCCAAAAGGAAAAAAAAATATTTCAGTCCTGATGAAGTAGAAGTCCTGGATAGCATCCAGCAAACAAACCTGAGCAGAAAAGCTGCAGCTTAATATCTTCACTTAAAGGGAAGGAAGTTTTCAGCTCCAGTCTGCCTTCCTCTGAGGGTGACCTAGTGCAAATGCATTATCTCGATCCATGCAGTAGAGGACACTATTTTACACATCATCACCTCTCTGGCCAATGTGGTGTGGTAACACAGCCCCTACTTGCATCAAGCACTGGCTGTTCTCCAAATACAAAAGAGGGGGTTGCATTAAGTTGTGGATGAAATGCCATGCATGCCAAGGATGAAATATTATCAAGGCATAATTAAGTAATATCAACCACTGCAATAATAAAAGGATTGAATGGAATTTGTGTGTTAAAGGTGTGTGAGTGTATTGCTTGACCTGAGTTTTGCTGTGCATGAGCACTCTGAAACTCCCATCCTGTTCTTCCTGCTAGCGTTTACCTGCCCACTGCAGCTGAAACCTGGGATGATAAGCAAACTGCCACTCAACCCTCGTCAAATCTCTAAGTTCAGCCGTCTGTACATTCTGAACCCGGAATACATGGCTGTGCTCTGAATTTCTTGGAACTTAATCGGATGATTCTGAGTACAAGCAAGACACAAACACATGAAAATCTAGGGGAAAAATGCATTTATAAAGGTTGTTAAATGATTTATGTCACGCTAGTTGTTTCAATGCTTAACTTAGTGCATCTAGGGAACTACTTAATTAAGTTTTCTTTGAAAGATCCCAACTATTAGCATGTTATAACAGGATTGGGAAATATAACTATATTCTCAGTTGAGGCTTTAATATAAATATGTAATATTGACCTGCCTGCCTCCGAGTAAGACACTGAGGAATACTTTTATAATTGTCTTTATAAAAAAATCATCAGCATAAAAGCTCTGGAGAACTAGAAATTAAGATTTTTTTTTTTTAAAAAAGCAAATTTACCTCATGACCCACTTTTGAACCAGTCGGTCATTATGTGGAGCCTTCATATAAATTTGATTAGGAAACATCAATCACATTATACCTTTGATGCTGTCATGTTTATTTATTAAGAACAGTCAGAAAGTCACGTTTTCTGGAACAGGATAGTAATTAAATTACATAAGGCAAAATTTGGGATTCTCCCCTTCCAATTCCAAGATGCTTTCTGGCAACACCAGAGGTTCTCTCTCCTCCATTTTCTCTGAAGTCATACTATGTGAATATTTTTTACCTTATCTTCGACTCTTTCGTGTTTTCTCTTTGCTTCTCTTTGTTTTTATCTGTGCCTGTTCACAAAGTCACGGTGCAAACAAAACAGTAGGCAGACCTCATGTTCACAGGCAAATCTTGCCATGAAATACCGTGGTATTACTTACTTGTACTGTTTTATATAAAAACCACAAACATGCGCCCAGGTTCTGTTTTGCAAGGAACAGTACAAATGCACCAGGAAAAAATGATATCTAGTTGCATAGACTTTAATCAAATTATGCCACTATTATATTACTTTTCTATGTTGTTAACACTTTTTATTAAACTCAAATTAGATTTGTGAATAAAAGTTGCTAGATATTTTTGTCCTATTGTTGCAATGATAAACAGGTGCCGTGGGTATAAATTTTAGAGAAGAAGAGGGTCTCTGAATGGTCTACAGTTTCACAGAATTTTAGGCTAATTCAGGTTGGAAGGGACTTGACAAAGTATCTAGTCCAACCTCCTGCTCAAATTAGGGTCAGCGTTGACCAGATTTCCCAGGGTTTTGTCCAATGGCGTGTTGAAATCTTCCAAGAATGGAGATTCTTCCAAGAATGAGACTCTCTCAACCCTGTTCCAATGATTAATTATCCTCATAGAGAAATTTTTACCTAATATCTATTCAGAAGCTCTGTTCTGGTTTTGTTAGTGAGGGGGGGGCCTAAGGTGGTAGCTTCTGTAGGAAACTGCTAGAAGTCGCTCCCCTTTGTTCAGTGGACTCGGCCGGGCCTAGGGCGGACCTGCTGCTGGCCAAGGCCTAGCCAATTGGTAGCAGAATGTCCCGTGATAACGCCTCTGCGATAACGTATTTAAGTAGGGGAAAACAGGAAAAAGAGGAGGAGAAGATGTGAAGCAGCTGAGCGGGGGCAGAGAGGGGGAGGCGCGAGCCTCATGGGTCTTGCAGGCCTCACCCTCTGGCCTCCCGCCAGGCAGCCGACTGGGCCCAACTCGGCCCGGCCTGGCTGCAAGAAGTGGAGAGGAGATGAGAAGTGAATAAGATGTAAAAAGGATCCTGAGAGACGTCTGCTAGCCTGTTGTGAGGAACGGCTGCAGACGCCAAGGTCAGTTCAGAAGGAGGGGGAGGAGTAATGCGGCTCCTGGCCAAGATTCCTCTGCAACTCGTGGTGAAGACCATGGTGGAGCGGGTTGTCCCCCTGCAGCCCATGGAGGTCCACAGAGGGGCAGAGATCCACCTGCAGCCCGTGGAGGACCCCACGCCAGAGCAGGTGGAGGCCTGAAGGAGGCTGTGGCCCGTGGAGGGCCCGCTGGGACAGCTGTTCTAGAGGGACTGCACCCCGTGGAAGAGATGACCCACGCCAGAGCAGTTTCACAAAGGACTGTGGCCCGTGGGAGGGACCCCACGCTGGAGCAGAGGAGGAATGCGAGGAGTTCTTCCCCTGACGATGATACAGCGGCGTAAAACAACGCGTGATGAACTGACCGCGACCCCCATTCCCTTTTCCCCTCCGTGCCGCTCGGGAGGGGAAGGTAGTAGAGATAATGTTAAGCCTGGGAAGAGGGAGGGATGGGGGGAGGTTATCTTGTTCCCTGTCTCATTCTCCTGCTAATTTTAGAAATAAATGAATAGTTTTCCCCAAGTCGAGTCTGTTTTGCCCGTGACGGTAACTTTAAGGATTTTCTCCCTGTCCTTATCTCAAACCTTGAGCTGTTTTTTTTTCTTATATCATCTCCTCCTATTCTCTCAGAGGGTGGGGGGAGCGAGAGACAGACTGCGTAGTCTGGTCCTGATCAGGGCTGAACTACGACAAGCTCTCATTTCAATTTATAGACATTGCCTGTAATTTTCTTACTGTAAAGAGCCTATCTCTGTCCTGGTAACTTCCTCATAGATATTGGAAGACTACTGGGTCTTTTTTTTCTGCTATGCCTTCTTTTCTGCAGTCTAAACAAGCCCAATTCTTCTCATATGATGTGCTCCAGGTGCCTGGCCATTGTGGTCACCCTTCACCAGCCTAGCTGTTCATTTCTTTCTGTCTTTCTAATGTTAAGGTAAAGTCCTTCAAGGGAGGCAGATTTATCTGCACCTATTCTAAAAAATAATCTGACATGCTTTTGTCACTGTCTTACAATTACTTGCAAAGGTAAAAATTATCTTTCATATCACTGCCATTAACTGGAACCTCTTAAGTAAGTGATCATATCTAGGCAGAAATAAGAGCCACTAACTTGACCACAGACCTTATGAGATCCTCATGGTTCTGAGTTGGGCAGCACTTACCTAAGGCTTTTGTCAGCATGACAGCAAATTGTCTTCATTGCATTAACATCCAGGCTGCCTTAGAGAGATCTTCACTACTCATGGTAGGTACGACAATCTTCCCAGTCCATTTGGTGAAGCTAAAGGAAGAGGCTTTTCCATCCTGAAAGCTGAAAAAAAAAAAAAAAGAAAGAAGTTTGGGAGGTTAAAAAGAACAAAATGATTCCATTAGAATATATCCCTTATCATCGTTGACCTTACCTTCAGCCAGTTTATATTATGCATGTAGCAGCTCTCTGTATTTATATGATTACTAAATTGCTGGGAATAAAAAGATATAAATAATCTATTAGTACATGTACAGAAAGCTATAAATACATCTATTGGTAATAGAAGGATTTAAATGGACTAGGTTATACATGGTATGCCCCAGCGCAGTTCTATAAAAATTTGAAGACTGAACTTTATTTGTCCATTTCTGGTCTGATAGAGAATGTGTATGTCACGCGCGTGGCTATTTCAGCCCCTGGGAACAATTCCAGTGAGATAATCACTTGGGGAAGGTGTGATTTACCAGAGGCCTGTTTCTGCATTAGTTCAAAGGTCTATTAGCAAATACATGGAAAAACTGCAGCTTTTGAGGCATAATCCTTCTCATTCCAGAGGGATGATAAAGCAGAGGACTATAAAGTGCTGTAATTCAAGGCACGCAGCTTCTTGAAGACATAAAGTATTCCCTTTCTAGGTACCATTAGCAGAATTAGAGTAATAAAATATCCTTCTTTTAGATCTGATACTTCTGGCCCACCTTGTTAATTAGTAAGAATTCTATTTAATAAATAGAACTCCCAGTTTCCTTCAAGGAAGGCTTTGCTAAGATCTGAAAATCAGGATTTCACAGGTTCTGTTATGGTTTGGACATGTCAGAGAGAAGAGATTTACACAATGCATCTTAGTTATTAATTACATCTCTGTAGGCCAGAAATGGGATACAAGTTTCCAGAGGTGTGAGGGGGATGTGTGGGAAGAGCACTCATTAATGGTCCTTGTGTGAAAAATCGGAAGTGGTCTTTCTGGGGGGAAAAAAAAAAAAAAGAACATTAGGTAAAAATACAGCTTTCTATGAAAAATAATCCCATGGAAATAATTTATTAAGTTCTTTAAGTAACTCACAGAAGTTACAGGTAGCATGTCTTGAATTACTAGAATTCTGGACATTATTTCTTGCTTATGCTTCACAGAAATGAGGAAGGTTGCCTCCCCGCTTTTACCCAAGGCACAGCTGTGTGTTTCACAGCAAAATGCATTCAGGCACAAGAGAAGTATCTTTCCTTTTGTCTTGCAATGTGTCAGGCATACCCCAGGCATATAACAAATAATAAATAAAATAACAGCGTAAGCATGGCTGGGATTAGAATACTATTACCATACTCTGGAGTCTCTGTCATGCTCTTTCATCTCACTCTTGGCAACCCGCTTGCCAGTTCACATCATCATTTGAGAAAGATCTGCCAGGATATCAGCCAGCTACACATGAGAACAAGAAACCCACAATATATTTTTTATTAACTTGCTCTCTGCATGGGTGTATCTCAACAAGACCTTTGAACATTGCTTCTGAGTACTGGCCAGTACAGAAAGAGAGTGCAATTTCTAACATTCCTTTCCAATGAATTCTTAATCTGTCTTCTGGAAAAACTGACTGATATCAAGGTAAAATGCAATCCATGAGTTTTTCCTGCCCTTTCTCTGCTCTAATCTTTGCTTGCATGTGACTATATTGCATATGCTAGAAAAATCTGATGAGTACATCTGTCTCTAGTAACAATTATCTAGGTTGTAGCAGTTTGTTACATACAGGAAGATGTAAACTGTGTAAGTAGTCCTGGAACTCACTCTGGCATGGCACCAATGGAGTTAACACAGCTCCCAGCACTGTGACTGCTCCACCTTTATATTTTTATCTGACAGTTCTCTTTCTCTCCCTGGATTGTCATGTAGCCCTTTTGCTCTGTCTGTTCTCATTACACAGTAGCTCCTCTGGTGTCTCTTTCAATTTTTTCCATACAAATGCACTCCATGTGATACATTAAAATTTGTGCACAGAAGACTTCCTTAGGCTCATTGTTGCTCTGGCACACTTATCTTTATGTATAAATAATTAATATTAATAATATAGATTAATAAATAAATGCCTGCCCAAATTTCATGAGCATTTACAAAGGTTAATTTTCACAATATATGACTTAATAGATTGCCAGCATAAAACTTCCCTTGTGAAAGACTTCAAAATTCTTCATAGCTTAACTGGTTTCAGTGTTTGTATCAGCAAGTGGAGGAACTTCCAGTAACAAAAACGGATGGTGACAAAAGCTTTGATAAGGAAATAGATTCAGATTTGTGTGAAAAGACCATACCTGTCCTCAGGCAGGGACAGATAAAGAAAACATTACTGCACATTGCCCCTAATACTACAAGTTATATTACTACATAAATAAGGACTTGGTGAATGGTTTCATTTCAAAGGAGAACTGGCAGCTAACATTTGATATGAGGACATTCAAGTTTTGCAACTGAGAAGTTAACATCTCCTTGAATAACTCCTTGGTACTCCTCTTTCCCCAGATGACTTTGGATGTGATTTGAGCTGACACCCACAGTTGTGTGTTTGAATAGCTCTATTCAGTGCTAGGTTACAGTTTACATGTCAACTTCCCAGACCTAAAACCCATGAAACTCTTGATTATGTTTGTCAGCCCATCCTGAGTTTTTACTTCATTATGAAATGTATTGAAAAAGAAACATTGAGCACTTGGTTTCCCTCTTTCGGATCTCTTTTAAATGTTACAGAAAAACTTATTGAATAATATAAATTCCCCCCAAAGGATTTGTATTTCTCCATATCAGCAATAGCTTATAAAACAGAAAAGTCTGCTTTAAGAACTTTGCACAGCTACGTTCTCTCTTGTTAATATACAGTTTTAGCCCCTTTGATTTTAAAATATATAAATCCAATATAAATGAAAACATGTTTAAAAAGGATTATATGATCTATATACTTTCCACTGAAAATCTAAACTTTTAAAATGAATGAATTCTGAAAGGAACAGCTTTGAGTGTTATTGACTGAAAAAGCAGATGGTGCAAGGATACATTAGTGTCACAGAGCATTACCTTCATCCTTAGGAGCGGAGATGGCATCTCAATGATGCACTGGGCTTTTTTCATTGCTTTCTAGGTGGTTCAAGTCATAAAACATAAAAAACCCTGTTTCTTACTAAAGTTGTGTACTGAAGAAATTAATGTATCTCTGATTTACTCTTTGCATATAGATTGCTTCTCTAAGGGGAAAATTCAGCTTAAGGCTGATAACTCATTTAAGTCTCATCTAAAACCTTAAAATAGAGTGTAAGTATGACTTAAATTATGCATGAACCTTGAGTTAGTCTTTACAGAAGGGTGAACTCAGTTTCTTTAACCCTCACACGTTAGACTTAACCTGTTTTCAATTGTAAGGAGGATGAAGGTTTGATACATGAAGACACCTACTTGCCTTTTTCACCTTACTCTCTTTCCAGAGGCCCACATCTTTTTCCATCACATAGCTATGTGAAAAATGCTCAGGAAAATAATTCCTGAGTTTTCTAATAATAATATTTACAGTTATCCAAATCTTATAATAACATAATATGGAAATCTGTGCCAGCCCCAGAATGAATCCTGAAAGGATCTCAGTGCCACATCCCAGGTTCTGCTGTGCTTCCAGGGATTCCCCAACCCAGAGACCTGCAGCCAGGATGAGGCAGAGAGACAACTGCCTTCACTCTTGCCCAGCCAAGTTTTTTACTAAGTAAAAAACAAAACAAAACAAAACAAAACAAACCCTAGGAAAAAAAAAAACATGAACAAACCAATAAAAGGGATCTTATTCATTACAGAAATATATTTGATAAAAATAAAATTATTTTCTTTAAGCACATTATTTTCATTTCACTTTAAACAGTCTCAGGACAAGATATTTTTGCCAGAGAGACTGCAGGAGTATTAAATACTTACCTTTTTCTGGCTTTACTCTGAGGTCACCCTTGCCTGTTATACCATTACCCATCTTCTCAAACATACAGGAAAAGACAAGTCTGTTCAGGGCCTCACTGTGCAAGCGTGACAGACCCAGGAAGCATTCCCACTCCAGTATGACGTTTTAATCTCCATTAATTTTCACCTACTTTAAAAGAGACTCCTCTGGACAAAGTTCAGCATTCAAAGTCTGTTTAAGCATTCCCAGAGGTTTTCTGTTCAGCCAGACATTGAACGTGTGGATGGCACCTCACGGAGAACAGCTGTACTTCAGCAGGAAGAAAGAGCTAGACGACCTCAGAAGTCTTTCGCTGGTCTAACTGCTGCTTCCCAATCAAGGTTAAAATAATTTATACCTAATTGCCATCTGAGGCTGGGCCTTGATCCAAGCACGCACACCAGTCCACACCATCCCTCTGCTAAAGATGCTGAGAGTGCAGGGACTTGCCCTTGGTATAGAGAAATAGTTCATGCTCCTGGCTACCTCTACATTTCTCATGACTTTCAGAAGAGAAGACAGCATGAATACCTGCCTGTGGCAGCACAGTTGCCTTTGGAACTGGTTCCTGCTCCAGGAACCCACTAACCAGACCTCAGAAAGACAAACAGCACAGCTAGAGGGGAGATTCTGGAGACCTCTGCAGACGGTCCAGCCATGCTCTGCCTTGCTCCATTTACCTTCCTGTGCTAATTAGCAACCATGCACCAGACTGTAGAGGAGAGTCACTTATTCCTGTATATCTGTCATACCGGTCTTTTTTATCACAATTGTGGGAATCTACAGGAGCACTAGGGAAGAGAACTTTAACTTAGGACACTATTTGAGAAAATAATTTATTTGCTTGAGCTCTAGGAATATGTTAATCTATAATTAAAAAAAAAAATGAAAGAAAAATTAGCAGGATTTTTAAATGATGGCCTGACTTGAGCAAAATCGATGAGAAACTGTAAAACTGAAATTAGCCACCAGAGAGAGCTCATTTGGTTCAGAATGTTCAGTGGCTTCATTTACTTTGGCAAAAATACTGTAACTGGAAGTTTACAGACTTCAAACATGCTGTTGTTTATATATGACTATGCATTTACAAGAAGATGGCAGAGAGGATTTATTTGCTTGCCTTTAAAGGTTTAAGTTGATAATACAGAAAAAAAAATATCAAATTAGAAAGCATTCCTACAATAACTTCACTAGTGGGTGCAAGATGATTCAGTCTTGACGCAAAGGGTGCAGGTGACAGTACACCACTACAGCAATGCGTATGCGTAAGAGCATTGCAGGCAGCCGCAGCCAGCCATTTGGATACTCTTCTCACTATTGTTCTAATGAATGGGACCAAAACAATCCCCTTCGAAGCTGCAAACATGCATGCTTTGAATAATCCATTCAGCCCTAGTCAAACTTGCAGATGAGCTTTTGGAATCTGTGAACACAGGCTGAAAAAGACCAGTTCATTTATTTATGTAATACTGAAATTAGAGGAGACAAGAAGAGAAAATGAGGTCCCAGATACCCATTTTTTATGAGTCCAGTTATGACTCTGGAATTCTGAGTTGCTGGTAAAAGAGTGAAGAGGTGGGGAAATGTCTTTTGAATAGAGAGCTCTCAGAGTACCTGGTAAACAGGCATGGGCCCCAGATAAGGCACTTTCAGGTTAAAGGGAGGATTCATCTCACCTACTTTAGCTATGAGAAAGTTAAGCACATGGTATGAGCCGCTTGCTACAGAGAAGGTGATTAGTCTTGGGGAGGGATGAATTTTTGATTGAAAGTGCCTGTCTTCTGCCCCTAAGGTCAGCTGTTGTCTCTCTGTAGGTGATAAGCTTAGTTTAGATGCCTAACATTTACATAGCTATAATTAGTAGAGATTAATCCTTTAAACGCTCCAACTGCTTAGTAAAATACAGTCTCTTCCTCTTCTAAAAGCCAAGTTTGTCACTGAAAGTACATGCTGTAAATTTCAGCTGATGCTGAAATAAAGATCGACATTGCACACTGCCTGTCCATTGCGAGCCCCAGCTTAGGCACCAGGAGTTGTTGAGTCCAAAACATTGGTAAGAGGTGTCATTCTGACTCCTGTATTGATCAGTCCTGGAGGTAGGGCTGTATCACAAGGAAGTCTCATTTTATATATTAAAAAAAAAAGCATGTCACATCAAATATTTATGAATCTAATGCTTCAGATTTGTTTTGTTTTGTTTTTTTTTTTCCTAGTCACAACTTAGACAAGTGGAAATAGGCTGGTTACTTGAACAGAAATTAAATGAAACACAGTGAGAAGTGGCAGGTTTCCTCTTCTGTGTGGGTTAATGAGAGTCTGTAGGACAGCAAGAAGGTGATTTAAACTGTTCTGATTAGCTTGACCTAAAAGCCACTTCATGATTCACATACAGAAAATGTAATTCAAAACGATCAAACTGATGATCAAATACAGACTAGTTAACAATAGAGATTTTAAAATATCATCTTCACAGCATCTTCTGCTCCTCCCAACCCCATGCCAGGTTTTATTGAATATAATGTCCTGCGCTGCAAACAACTCTCACCAGAAATCTTCTATGCTTTAACACACAGGATACTTTTTCAGCACTATTTCAAGTGACATCTTTAAATGCACTGGATATAAATTCAAGACAACCATGTCTCACCCTTTCTTCTCCCTCCTTCTTGACCTCCAAAGCAGCAGTCTCTTTGGGGGTGCCCTGCGCTTAGCTTGCTGCTGCAACCTGTGCGGGAAGGAGCTTGTTGAAAGCCTTCACTGCATGGGAGTATGCTGCTGGATGTCTGCTTTGGGGAAGCTGTCCTAGAAACCTGCTGGGAATTCTCTTGTTATAGATGAACGCTGCCCATGCTAGATTTTCCTCCTATTGCTAGCTATTTTCGTTGGTGGTGCAACTTCATTAGCGATGGGGAACTACTGGTGTTTTAATCAAGGGGATCTCATTCTAATCTCACTGCTAGTGAAAAGGGACAAAAAGGAGATATTTGATCCATCCTTCTAGCAAGGCAGAATTCTTGCTGTTGAATACTAGAGAGCCAGAGAGGTAAGACTCTTCAGATGATTCGAGGGAAGATTTGAAACTCAGTCCTACAAACAGTAGTTTGAAATGAAACCTAAGCTGCAGGTTCTGCGATAATGAGAGCAACAGGTTGGACAAATGAGAGAAAGCTGCGAGACACATACGTAATGCAAATCAGCACATTAAGTAATCATTGTACTTACAAATGACTCCCTTTATACGTGTTAGAAACATATTTGGACAAGGGATATCAAACAGGCATAGGAGTCAGTGCTTTTGTTTTTTTTTTTTTTTTTTTTTTCTTCCCCATTAGTACATAGCCTCAAGTCTTTTCTAGGCCAGAAAAACATACATCTCCTTAATGCAGTCATTGTCCTATAGCAAATTAGTAGAGATCATCAAATCATTCATTCTAGTGAAGGCCATTTCCAATCTATCTCATTTGCACAATGTTCAATCTAGTTAAAGCTGGGTCAAACTAAAGTGAGCAACTAATGGACTGAAACACTGCATTTTTAATATAAAAGTTCCTGAATTAAAAAATGTAGTATCTCAGATAGAAGATCAAATGATAGATTGTAGCATTTTCTTGAGAAGGACTTTTAAAATAGATTATAATGTATCCATGCCTGATCGCTTCCGGGAGAATAAAATTGTTATAAAGGGATTATAATGACAAAATACAACAAAGACCAAGTTAAATCTCAAGTTATATCTTTGGAAAAATGAATGGGTTTTTTTTTTTGTGTGTCTGCATGTCATAAAATTAGCGATAAAAGGGATAACCCCACCAAATACCTTCCAGGTCATATTTAAATTTGAAAGCAACAATAAACAGCATGTAATCTGTGCAGATTTCAAAACAATACAGGCTCTGGCACACATTCCTGTTTGCAAATGCAATGCCAAGCTTACCAGCAAATGACTGGTGAGATTTGTATCTATTGACTTGTAAGAATCCCTCGCGTAAGGTATATTTTATACTTGCCTGTGCAAAACAGGCACAGAGCCTCATATTTCAGTCTGGACATGATCCCGACAGCGCTCTTCTGAACTTCTGGCTACGAATATCTGTGCTGGTGTCACAAACGAGTGATCTGAGTTCTGCAGGGGTCCCACGACGTGTTTAGCACACGTCTGTGTGCTCAGTTACAGGCAGACATTAGGTTGCTCTGCCAAGCCAGTGGGAGGCAAATGAAATCTCTCTAGACAAGCTGGCAATTTGCTTTGCCCAAGGTAACAGACTGTGCAATTCCCTCTGCGGACATACGCGTGGTGGACATATGCATGTAATATTTCATTTCAGAGCTGTTGCTTAACTTAAATAGCTTTCACAAGGTGGGGTGGGGGGAAGCTTGTGCTGTTCTCCTGAAAATTGTCTTGAGAATTGGCTGAAACTGACCCTATAAATAGAAGTTAATTAGTGTGCATAATAGGAAGTGTGAGTGTGGCTTTTTTGATCCAATAACAGCAATATGAAAGAGATACAAACTACTGTACAGTCCTGGTGCCCACCGTGAAACAATATGCTAAGAAACTGTATAACCAGAATCACAATAATGATAGCAGAACTGTAGGAAATACCAAACAACTTAGCAAATAAATTTGCTTAGCTTGTCCAAAAGCAAATTAAAAGTTTAATATGTTTATCTCTAAAAAGGGGAACTCCTCCTCACTAAGAACAGCCTTAGTAGGGATCAAAAGTACTCACTGGAAATGGAAGACAAAATTCTCATTGTAAAGACAGCACAGATTAACATTAACTACTGAAACAGGCAATGCTGAAAAGTGGCAATTTGCTTTCTGGAGGATATACTTTGATCAGAAATGCTGTGGCATATACATCAGCATAGGTGGTCACTTCTGGCCTTCAAACTCTGTGAAAATATGAGTTATAAGTGCTTGGTCTCAGGAATGGGTAATTTAACAATACCAACATTTCACTCTTGGCTGAGTGGTCAGAGTTTGGAAATGCCACAAATAGCAAGGAGGAGAGATGGCTATGCTCTCTCTTTGGCAAATTTGTGCTGATAAATCCTAACCTTAATTTACATTAATATTTTCTCTGTTTTCTCAAAACAATGTAGGGATTATAACTCATGGGTAAGATAAGGAAAGTTGTACCTCACTTTGTCCATAAAATATAAGTAGAGCTTCACATAATAAAAGGTAGCCAGATAAGTGGATTTTCAGAGGTATTTGGCACAATAGTTGGTTTTAATATACACCTGTAAACGTTACATATAGCCGTGATATGTCAAATTTGGGGCCTTCTTAAGATTTTTGAAAATATGAAACCATCAGTATACCTGGGGCTTAGTTAGCATTGACAGCTTCTTAGTGCAAGAAAACCTTCGTGTTCCCAAAAGCTAATTTTATTTTCATTGCTTTCAACCTATACCTGTAAGAAAATGTTTTTGTCCTTGAAAAACTTAAAATGAAAATTTGCTTCTCAATTTAAGATTATTGTTGCCACTCATTTATAGCAACAGAAATGGAATGTTTTCCAGATTTCAATCACTCACAGTATTTGTTGGAAAAATGTTTATTTTTTTTTCAAAATTTTATATTGTGAAAAGGAATCTTGTGAGAAAAGGAATCCTTTGAAAAGCTTGAGTTATAATGGCAATGTTTGTAGCTAATTTCTTTTCTAGGGGGGAGGGAGTGATGGTTTTGTTTTCTTTTATTTTGAAGGAGAAATATCCTTTCTTTGTCCTGAATAATGACCAAGTTGTTTGTTTCCCTGTTCAGCTTATAGTTTGACAGTTGAGAGGGAATGACTTACAGTTCAGAGGCATTTAAGCTATGATCATCACTAGCTTTGATTTTGGTGAGATAAACACATTTCTCTGTTCTTCCTCTCACCTACCAGCACTGACAATGATAGGTATGCTCACAACTGTCAGAACTATTAATGTGCATTAGGGAAAGACAAGGGAAAGAATATAGCAAACAGCTCTTTGCTACTGTTAGAAAATTTCATAAACCAGTAAGAAAATCCAACAGGTGAGACCCCCAAGTTTCACAGTTACAGTAATTCTATCATTCAAATCAGATTTGTGCAGTCTGCCTCCATGCTGGCATCTATCAAGATTAAGTGGAATAAATAAACTTCAAACCTGATAGCATTTAGGAATGAGATTTTCCCTGGAGTACAATGGAATTTCTTGCAGTGCAGTAAAGTTCATGAAATTTTGAATGACCCAGCCTCCTGGTTTCTACACCTGTCCCTGCCAGCAAACTCCAAAAAGTCAGTGTGCTGGAACCTCTTGTTCAAATTTCATGCTTCCTTTGTGTTGCCATCAATGTGACCTTTCAGTATCTCACAACAGACTACTTGGCCTTCAGTGGACTAATACTCCAAAATCTGTAGGTCTGACTGTGCCTGTACATTACCACGCAGCTACTTTACTCTTTATACGACAAGATGCCCAGTTTTGTCCTTGTTAAGTTTTGCAGCACTGTTCTCTTTAATATTAACAACTTCTTTTTTTTTTATTTCCACTCACTGTTTTGCCAGGAAAAAAGGGATGAAAGCAAAAATGATATTTCCATGCCTGCAAGACAGACAGCAGAGTTGACAAGAAACTGTGTTGGTGACAGACTGAAGAAATCTTGGCTGGGTAACGCAAGACACAAAACAAGCCAATATTCACTCTTCACTATCATCAAACAGATATATATGATATTTTCCCATATTCTACTCATCACATTGCATACCTTAGTGCTTTGTTCTGTATAGCAGTTGCCACCAGTGTCAGTAAATTCTGACCTCTGTCATATAACAGGACCGTGTGCTTCTGTAGTCCTGGAACAGGTCAGGTATCTGAGAGCAGAAAATAAAGGTCAATTGTCTCTTTGCATCATTCCTGTAAACCACAGTATTGTTACAGCAGTCTAGGTAGTTTAAACCAACCATAAGGAGAGATTCTGCCAGAATTCAGCTCCAGGAGACAAATAAATACAAACAAATCTGCACGTCAGGGGCAAAACACAAAAAAGGATCTCTCTCATAATAGCAGCCTATTAAACTAGACATAAAAAAAGAAAGGAAGGGGAATAGAAAGGACAGAAATATATTAAAAAAAGTTCTATCCGTTATTATGTCTTCCTCTTTGTAACTTCAAGTTTGCATTAACAAAGTACAATTGAGCTCATCATTACTGAAGAACCTTTAAAACACTCACATAATTTTCCTCTCCCCTGTAGTTTCCATGAAACAGATGCATGTGCATATTAAGTTATATTTTACGATTCATCTGGGGCAACTTAGCTGAGACATATCTTTTTGTTTGCTATGAGAACAGTCTGGATTGAATTTGTTTTTGGCAAATAAATTCTTAGTGAATGACAGAGTAAGGACTTTAGTTCCCAAAGTTGCAAAATTATTTCTTCTGCTGCATGACAAGCCAAAGCAATGCATAGCCAGGTTCTCATCAGCTATCAGGGTACGACCTTAAGGCCACATGTCCTGACTCCACTTAATGCATTAACAGAAAACAGTCCCATAGTATGCAGCAAAATGGATTCAGCTGTGGGATGGCAGCTTTAATTGACAGTTTGCAGGTGGCCCTCGATGGGTTATAGCTTCTCTCTAGCCACCAACTCACTAACTTATTTTTGAACCCTTCCTAATGTGTCTGAATGCTTCACTTCTGCAAGGTGATGCTGAGAGAGCCCAGACAGCTATAGTTGATGCATTTAGCCCTGAGTTTCAGCAGCAAGGTGATGGCTGGAATAAAAGTATAGAAGAGCTTCTGTAGTGCTGCTGGGGTAACGGGCCACAGCATGCTGCAAGGCCATCAGTCCTGACCACTGCCCGGGAACACCTGGCACTAACAATGTTAGATTGTTTTTAGTGAAGACAGAGTAAATTAGGTTGCCTTATATAACAATCTAGATAAAGCACAGCCAGCTGAGTGCTGGGAAAGACCTGGTTGGTTATTCTGTTACTCAAGTTATTTTCCCCATCTCTAGCATTAGCTTGAGTGTCTCGAGTAGCAGAGATATTCCACTCCATTACATTATACATCTGTAGCATAAAAAGTTCTGCAAGCAGATCTCCAATAGACAGGCCATTAAGGTTTACTGCAATTTAAAATGGCAATAGGTTTATAGACCCAGTCATATACTATAGTGGAAGTTATTTTTTTCTGCAGTATTGTTTATGTAACAAGTCCCAGGATGCTTCATGAAACTTCAAGGCTCTTGTATTTGATGTTTGAAATACTGTGCATACAGTTACATACTTGGTCATTGCATTTCTGTTTTTTTTTTGCAGATTGCCAGATAATTGTGCCAGAGTAGCTCAGCTTTCAGTGAAAAATACTGACTTCTACTCTAAGGGCAGAGCTACCTTTAGTAACACTAACAAACTAAGTAATTCGGAGACGTCCACTTGAATCTGCAGACAGAAGCACTGGTTCTAAAAACAGTGAGAATCACATCTGTTCGTCTCCTGTTTATTGAACTTCAAAGGGAAATAACAGAAATTAAGTAACATCTTTCTTTTAAAATTATTTTCTCAGAAACATTACAGCAATGAGTATCAATTTTAACTCTCTTTTATTATATGACTATGAGAGTATACACCTATATAACCAAAAGCTTTTTTTTTTCTCAATGACATATTTTATCTCCATCATGTAAATAAAAGACTATTTCATTTGGGAAAATATATTTTAATCAAATAGTTATTTCTCATTTTGCATTTTTCTTCAAAATGCATTCAAAATATATATAAAAATAAATTTGTGCCAAGACTTAGCTGTTGTAACTAATATTGTGACGCAGTCCAAATTACTGACAAAGTATGTAAGATCAGGGAATAATGAAATGAAACCACCTCACATCCAAATTGGAAATCACTCTTTTCTGTAAAGTATGCAAAATCTCAGGATAAAACATCTCAATTGTTAGTCAGTGCCAAGAGTCAAAGTCCTCTCATCTCTCCTGAATGCCAGGGTCACCTGAAGTGACCATCTCAATTATCAAATCACAGTTTTACATCTTCTCTGTCTTCTTTGCCTTTGCCTCGATGTTTCTGAGAAATTGAAGCTTCCAGTGATTAAGGATCTTTTATCCTTTACTTGTACTAGCACAAGCTCAGTTGGTTTTATGCCAGTGTTATCATTTATGCTTCAATAATTCTTTTCTTTCCTTTCTGTTACTACCCCCTCCAGCCTTGATTTATTTTTTCTACACAAGCCAAGATAATTTTTTATCAAACTTTATTCCCCCTTCAAATGTTGTTACATATAGTCCATCTGTATTCTTCAGCTCAAATAATAAAAGAGCTCTATCACCTAACCGGTTACCAGAACACTTTTTTTTTTTTTTTTTTAGTACAGGTAACAAGAACTGCTTATTGTGTTGTAGATAAATTTTAAATAGTGTTAGATATTTTTTTTAGTTTTCCTGATATGTCTGAGCACAGTTTTTACTTTTTCTGTTCCCTATTACACAAGTGACTCACAGATACGCTGTAATTGTCAAGTTTTAAAATGTTTAACCCCAAATGCATAACTATTGCTTTCCTTCCTAAATGCATGGCTTTGTTATACTTCCTTTGTTCAGTGAAAAAACCTTTTACTTACCATGGCTAGATATTCCTACGTTCTGCCATTATTAGTAATATTTGTTCTAAAGTCTGTTTCTGGAAGGTCAAAATCTCCCACAAAGACAGTAAATCTTCCCTAATGCTAATATTTCTATTTCTAATAGCATTATGGAGATCTTTGTCCAGTGCAAATTAAACTCTAGGGGGCTGAAGCAGACATCCAACATTATCCAAATCTTTTAATAATCCTTACTTTAATTGTTTTTTACTCAAATTTATACATTTTATTATATAATCCCATTTTTTTTTAGCTTAGCACATTATGAATATATAATAGTATTTCACTACTCTACCTTTTATTTCTAACTTTCCTGAATGATGTGTACTCTTCCTATTTATGTTGCGCCCTATTATTATTCTTCTACCTCTGCTGGTTAACCCTCATTATATCTGGCTTGACATACTGCACCATAATTCAGCTTTCTCTCTTCTGCTGTCCAGATGAATTTTAATTCCTATACTAATATTTCTGTTGCTTCTCAGTAGCCCCATACGGTTTCCTAGCCAGATGAGGGATATTTCGTTCACGTTATTGCTCACCTGACTACTGCTGTCAGCTTTTTCTCCTTCCTTCAGGTTCCTCAAATGACTCTTTCCTTGCAGCATCTTCACTGACCTTCTGCCTCACTGCCTGTGGCACACTGAACAGCCAGGGTGGAGTAAAACAGCCCTGACAGTCAGTATCTGCTCCCTTCCCATATGAGAGGCCTGGAGGTGTGAAAGGACCTGCAGAAAAGAGAACAAGAAAATATATTGAAATTCAAAGTCGGTCATTTCAAAAAAAGTTTCACTTGCTCGTAAGATAACTCATGTGAGGAGAGAGCTGGTGGCCTCCTCCTCTCTCTCTCCCCAAGTAATTCACCTGCTGAGGGTTTCCACGGTCTCTGGAATTGGTCTCCCTCCATCCCCTGCTGTGTTTTTAGGATAACGTAGATTTGACAGAGCACTGGCTTTGATGTTAGGAACAACAGAGACCCAGGAGTTTCCCCAGATTTCCTCAACACAATGATCAAATATTGATTAGTTAATCAAGGCATCTCTGGGAATACCAGGCTTTCATAAATGAAACAGATGCCTATGATGCTGCATAATTTCATCATATTGAGCTATTTTAAATTATTGTCAGCAGGGAAAATCTTACACTCTCAGGAAAATGGCAACATGTACAACAGCTTTTTCCCTACCTAGCATCCATATTTCTACATTAGGAGACGTAAAAAAGTAGTTATATTACTTATGGATATTGCATTGGCTACAGAGGTGGTTTTTGTAGTGTGGGTTTTTTTTTTTTTTAAACTTCCATAGAACTCTGTGACAAAGTTACCTTGACATTCAAATGAAGAAATAAATTCTAAAAAAAATCCAAAGATCTGACAGTGAAGTAGAATCTAAGATTTTAGAGAGGAGGGATTTCTTAAAGGACTTGCATCCCAGCCAGAAAAAAAAAGAACTATGGAGTCAGATGAAGGCAAATAGAGAAGTCATGGCTGACAGGGAGGATAAAAATAGTAAGATTTATTCTTTTTGCAAACAGTCAAGCAAGAAACATTGTTTCAGAAGGAAATAAGTGGGACAAATCTGACCTTTGTTATTCCAGCTCCTCTGAACTATTAAATAGGGCAAATACTAAAATAAGGATTAAGGCTATTTTTGCTGCCACTGGAGCAGCACAAAACAGTCTCAGTGGGGACCGAGATCCAGCCATAGGACTCTGTTAATTAAAATAGCCACTATTAAGATATTTACAGTCCCTAATAATCAGAGCTATGCAATTTGTACTACTGAGTAAACAAATCATGCTTTAGAAGTTCCCAATTGGCTATTACAGTCTAGTCTGTCAACTGTCATTTAGTTACAAAACCAATTTTCCATGTAGTTTATTTGCATAAACAACATTTTTTCTAAGAGCTTCATGGAAAAAGAAATCACATTAGACAAAATTAAAATTAGGTTAAAGTAATGTTAATAATCTGACAAGCTCCCCAAAGCCAAACTAGTCAAAGATTTTTGAAAATTTCATGCTGAGTTTTTTTGATGTGTTCACCTCTCTAGGCAGACTTACGCTGTGTTAAAAGAATGATCATTACTGCTTCTTGAATCCTGTTAATTATGCATGCGTGCACAGGGTTATTTGTAATTGGTCCCTCTCCAGATATTCTCTCATCTCTCTGTTTTCATGAAAACTTAAAAAATATCCATGCTGACTATGATTTACTCACTAACATCTCTCTCTCTCTCTCTCTCTCTACTTTTTTTTTCCAGGCATCCTATACTGATGTGGCCCAGACTGGACAGATATCACATTGATTTTCTTTGGATGGGCAAGTTGCATCTGCCAACATTGTGCTGTTGGGTCACCAACTGTTATAATTGTAGACAAGGCAGCGCTTACACATCCAATGGACTTTTGGTTTAAATACAGAACACTTAATAACTTGCATTTATGGCTTAATATATTAAATCTAATTGGATAAGACAGAGACCTCATACAAGGCACCTGAGGGCTTTACGCAGAGTAAGAAGCCAGTGGGGGCCATACTCCAATATAGGCCTTCATTGAGCAAATCCAATGGTGAGCCTTGCTTTTCAGAGCCTATTAGAACAGTTACAGTCTTCCCCTGATCTTCATGAACACTATGTACCTTCACATCTTGTAACTTGTACCATAGCTATCTTTTCAAGGTAGGAGCAACACTTTAGCCTCCTACTTATAAAATTTATTTTATTTTAAAATAATATAAGCTTTTTATCCCTGTGTTATTTCAGTATCTTGTATTTCACCCATGTCGTTGAAATATTGTTGTTTTCACTGAGGAAAATTCTGCCTCTGAGATATTAATCTGACCAAAGATTGTGGGTTAGGCAACACTGCAAGGAATCCCATTACAGCTGGAGCGGCGAAAACATCATTTTCCACTGAAAAAGACTGAAGGATGGGCTTGCAATGTCTGCAGGTTTCTGTGGAAATCTCTTTTAATGTGCACCAACTGCCCTGAAGGACCTGAAAGAATTGTTAACAAGTAAGTTTTAGATAAAATCTGATCTCTTCTATAAAAAATTTGCATTGCTTTACAATCCCTAGTGAGCGTTTAGCTTTTGCATTTATAACGTCAGCTAAGGTTTACTGAAAAAGGAAAATATTGAAGCTGCTGACTAAATAAATATAGCTAGATGCCCATGCATCTTTCTCCCAATAACACTGATGCAATGAAAATTTGTCAGTGAAGATGGGGGTTGCAGGTACAGCAGAGTTGCAAAAAACAAGAAAGGTCTTAAACTGCTATGAAAGGCTTTACCTTTGGGGAAAGAGAGACTCCTGGTTTTTATAGGAATTTGTTTTTTTCACATGTCATTCAGCATATGCTTATGCATCGAGAACTGGTCTTGTTATTTATATTTCACAAAATTTCAGGCCAGCATTTTCTTTTCTTCCCCAGAGCTTTAGCTGAGCTGCTCTTGCTTGACTGCCTCTGAGCCCACATCTGATTCCTGAGTGAATGTGCTTTCATACTGCTCAGATAAAGGGCTTTCACTGCAGGCGTGACTCGCATGGGGTTGGATATTATACTTTTCTTACGTCTAGACCGACGGAGATGACGACATGCTGATTCATCTATGAATAATCAAAGTGAACTCTCAGACAGTCTAAAGAATAGACTTCTTTCCTGACTTCTGTTAACCCCAAGATGCCTGAACAATACTGAAATGTGGAAAAAAGTATCATATTAAGTGCTGTGTAGGGATGTGCATATGTGCTGTAAATATGATGAGACATAAGAACAGGGAGGGGAATAAGGTTTAACTAAAGACTGTATTAAAAACTGGAGCTTACAAGTCTTACTAAGGACAGAGCCAGTTACGGCTTCCAGCTGAACAGAGAAGCCTTTGATTCTCAGTGCTGCTACTTTGACCCACAACTCACCACTAAATCATATGAATTCAATTTTGTAGCATTAATTTCTCATTTAGTCTACTTCACACACATTAAAAATTGGAGCATATTTTCCTTTTTCTTAAACTTCTTTAATAAAGTCTACTCTTTTCCTTGAATAAATGTTTTAAACTGAAATTAGATACTTGAGCATTGGCCAGTGAGGAGAGGGGGACACTGGACACTTGCTGGCTTTTATTGGGTAGTAGCTTATGGCAGAACACAGTAGCTGGGCAACTCAGCAACAGCTACCAATCTTTTACTCCCCCCCACCTCAGGCTACGGTCCCAACAGAATGAGGTGAGCTTGAATCGAATTACATTTCTATGATGTTTTCATTTCAGCATCAACAACAGGGGATAAACTTTCACAGTTTGTCTGGGAGACTGATTCATGCTTTCTGCCTAAAAATCTGCCTGAAGACTCCCCTCCTCCCCCCCCCCATAATTACCAAGCCATGTGTCTACAGATTGGTGTGCATCCTTAGTTTTATGGG
This sequence comes from Chlamydotis macqueenii, assembly GCF_036417535.1. Lineage (NCBI taxonomy): Eukaryota > Metazoa > Chordata > Aves > Otidiformes > Otididae > Chlamydotis > Chlamydotis macqueenii. The sequence goes on from NC_141562.1 coordinate 23,773,464, forward strand.
AAAAGTCTATCAGGCAGCATCTGGAATTTACTGCTTATGAATTGGAGGATTTTATCAGAATTTGAGACAAAAAAGAAAAAAAGTCTAGATATTTGGAGTGTTACATTACTTTCATTTTGTAATTTATGTCATACTGCTCTAATGGTCAGCTGAAATGATTGTTATGTTTTTATTTACTGACTGTTGCAATAGCTTTGTAGTTTAGAAAAACATCTTGTGTCCAGTACCCTTTTATATTACATTAAAAATTAGAATTGATGTATTCTAAAAAACTTGAAATAAAGAACAGGCCTCTATCTAAAACACATGTTTCTAGGAGGCCTTTTGCACTGCTGATGTTTTGTTTGTTTGTTTTACAGTTTACAGACACTGAAGTGAGGTGACCTTCCATCACACAGACTGCAATGAAGCTTAGGGGTGGCCTTGGGCACTGATATCAGCTGGACCTCAATTTAGTAATCTTATTGTCTTTCTCAAAATTGGGTCATTTGAGAGCCAAGTCCTAGTTCTTGCCTGGGGGGATATTACATACCATATATTTCTATACAAAAAGATTTAAATGGAACTCTTCACCCAATGTTTGAAGAAAAGACTCAGATTAACAGAAATAATTTTTTATACAAATGCCAGGGAAGTGCATTATTACTTTTGATGAAATAATATAGTATCTGGCTTACACTGAGATTCCGTGCAGTGACTGTGTATCGTCCTTGTACACGAGAAAAATACAAAACGATTTGCTGACCCTCAGCTTTGTACTTAATAGCCACATGACATATCCCATTAAAAGTAGCATGTGTGAAGGATCATGTTATTATATACAGCTGTTAAAGACCTAGAAAGCAAACAATGTGCTACTGACATATAAATAATACCTTCTGTGCACAGTTAAACATTGGTGCTATTTTTTGCCAGATTTTAAGCTCTTCTGAGGCCAACTGGAACAGCTGAAATAGAACATTAAAAAAAATGTTTTGATGCTGGGGCACAGATGGCAGTAGCCCAATGTGTCAAAATAAATGTTTCATTTTTGGTCTAATTTGGGAAAAATAGACCTTGTCAATTACTCCAATAATCGCAGGTGCAATAAATGCACTCTGTAGCTAAGAAGAGCTATTTCAGATGGGCATTCAGAGAAATTCTCTGTATCCTACTTCCAACAGCCTGAAAAAGTAAATTACCTGAGCCAATGACTTACTGCCTTTGAAACGGCTCTAACAGCCGCAATCAAGCCTGAAGCTTTAATCCTTTATTTGGCACCTGAATGTCACAAACACAGGATTGCTCCCTCTTAGAGACAGGCTGAGGAGGTACTGTAGACAATGGGTCTGTTAACTTTAAATCAGTGACATCTGTATGTTTAGGAAATTTAGAACGGGCTTGACCAGACTTCAATGCTTAAGTGTTTGTCCAGATTTTTCTAGAAGGCTTTGATGGCAAGGAGAGTCAAATATACGCAAATTGATTTCACTGCTAACATCTGCCCATACCTTACATATCACTGTCATTGAATGGCCACATCAAGCTGGACACATCCACTGGTCTTTGCAGCAGTTGGCAACACCCATCATTCTCTTGACTGTTGCATTTGTAACCAAGAAGACAACATCTACTTTTTGAAAAGGAACAATCCACCAGGACACCTCACTGAAATGCTGTCTCTTCAGATAACCCACAGATAGCACAGTGTGGGAGAAGATACCAGGTAGTTAGGGGACAACATTTAAAATGGCTTCAGCTGCTGATACTCTGCATTGCTTGGTTACAACTGCAATGCGGGGTTGCAGAGGGAAGGATAATCCTTATGCTACAGCACAACAGTAAAATGATTTAGGTTCTCTTATCCAATATTGTACTTCCTATGTGAAATTTAAATCTGCTGATACAGTAGTAGTTCTCACAGTCTGCATGGCCAGTGAGGGCCTGGGAGGGAGAAAAGCAAAGCAAAGCAGACATACAACTGAATCTGGAAGGCACCTCTCATTTTCCCGAGACCGTGCCCTTCCAGGCAGCTCTACGGCTGGCTATGTAGAGGCTATACAGAGGCTTTGTATTCTGTCATCTGCAGTGAGACTGCTGCATTTCTGCTGAAGAGGTGAGATTGTCATTTTTTTTCCTGGGCACTGCAGCACAGTGAAGTTTGCTTCCCACATTCAAAGGTCCATCATGAGGAGGGACAGAAAGCAGTTAAGGGTAGAAGACACCCCAATCCCTTATGTTTGTGAGAAGGAGATTCTCCAGGGGGGCCACAAATATAAAAGTGCTTCAAATTCAGCTTGTGATAACTGGTATGCAACCGCAGCCACAGAATCAATTCTGTCTATATTCCGCTTTAATTCCAGATGGATAAATTAGGGTCAGCAAGAAATGAAGCAGCAGACAATGACTGGTAAATGACCCAAATAAACTAGGCCAACAAAAAGATTTTGGAAGAGTGAGATGTTAGAGTCACAAAACTTGCTAGAGGCGTAAAGAAGTTGTTGAGCGAGTTCACTGATAGCATACCTCAAGTTATTATAGGCAATTCTAATGTTAAGGTTGAGCAATTCAGCCTCTCTTATGTATGAGAAACACAGCTCTTACTCAAGAAAATTACAGCACTTATTCTGAGTACAGAATTCAATTTTCAAGAATTAATAAGTAAACACCTTAATTAATGTATGACTTTAAAATAATTAAAATAAGTCCTTTAAGAGATTTAACATCTTTTTCAGTCTTTTATTTGTCCTGAATGATCTTCAGAATAATAATTATGCAAGCATTTCATATTTGCAATCTTCTACAGCAGCCACAGTCAAAAGAGTGGTTATAATTAAATTAAATTATTAATGATTTCTGCCTCTAATTGTTATGACTAGATAGACTGCAGGCTGACTCATTTAACTCTTAACTGGAGAAACTCATCAATATCTTATGGTTTATGGGGGAATTCCATTTGTAAACCACACGCATCTGAAAGAATTTGAACTTGAACCATGTGGTTTCAATTATCTGGAAATATCGCACATATATATATGCTTATAAATCAAGACATTTCCCTGGAAGAGAAATTTCTTAAAAGGAATTTAGAGTTGCTAATGCATATCAGGAATATAATAAAAGGTCTAATTTTGTCCAGCCTGCACAAAACTGTGTTAAAAATATCACTATTAGGAATCTCGTGCTTCTCTCAGACTAATTTTACAAGTAGCAGCTTCCCATACCTCTGGGGAGGTACTTACAGTGCAAGTGAAAAAGCAATTACAGCCACTGAAAAAGCTTCTGAGGTTTTAAATGGTTCATTCCTTTTATGCAGAGTTGGAATACCTGTAACATTTAGAAAACTGTAGGTTCCATTTAGAACCAGTAGGAAATATTGCAAATACCAGTAATACTTCAGATTAGAAGACCTATTCTGAAAACATGGGCAGCTTGCTCAAAACAAAGGAAGGCAGTAACAGCTGATACCTCTCTGATATTCTCCACAGTTCATTTATATGTGTGTGTGTGTATATCTCCACACATACAAACTATATAAATAAATATATGTATATACACACACACATATATATAGTTCAGAGCTGTGTAAGTCCTAAGCATCAGTGAAAGTCAAGTTAACCTCTCTGCTTTGTACAGTCTTTTCAGGTCAGCTTCATCCTCTGTTGAGTGACAACAGTGAGGCTCTTTCCAGAAAGAACTCACTTCAGGAAGAGACCATCTGGATGCTGTCTGAGCCACACAGAGCAAAGTGTGAGAGGGAGAATAAAAAACCAAGAAATAGCAAGAAGCTTTAGGGGAAACACAGAAGTGGAAAATGAAGAACTCAGGCAAGTGCCTTAAAAGAAAAATGAGAAATTATACTTCCTAGCAGATTTGCACAACACTGGTGCTTCTGGGGAACGTCAGCAGAGGATGTCCCCACATTGGCTGTGGTGCTTATGTTTCAGTATTCACAAACAATCAGTTACTAAACAAATAAAATAATTACTGTGAGAAAGAGCAGGTCAAGGGAGGTGATCTTGCCCCTCTACTCTGCTCTCATGAGACCCCACCTGGAATATTGCATCCAGCTCTGAAGCCCCCAACATCAGGACATGGACCAGTCCAGAGAAGGGCAACAAAGAGGATCAGAGGGCTTGAGTACCTCTTCTATGAGGAGAGGCTGAGAGAGTTGGGGTTGCTCAGCTTGGAGAAGAGAAGGCTCTGGGGGGACCATGTTGTGGCCTTTCAGTACTTAAAGGGGGCCTATAGGAAAGATGGTGACAAACTTTTTATCAGGGCCTGTAGTGATAGGACAAGTGGTAATGGTTTTAAACTAAAAGAGGGTAGATTCAGACTGGACATAAGGAAGAAATTTTTTACAAAGAGGGTGGTGAAGCACTGGCACAGGTTCCCCAGAGAGGTGGTGGATGCCCCATCCCTGGAGACTTTCAAGGTCAGGCTGGACAGGGCTCTGAGCCACCTGATCTGGTTGAAGATGTCCCTGCTCACTGCAGGTTGCACTAGGTGACCTTTAAAGGTCCCTTCCAGCTCAAACCATTCTACGATTCTGTTAAATAATTGCAATCACTTTGCCACAGGTCTGTCATCAGACAGACATATGGGAATGTTTCACAATCACTTTGCCACAGGTCTGTCATCAGACAGACATATGGGAATGTTTCACAACCAATAATAAAGAAAACCAAGCAGAGCTGTGCGCTGCATAGCAGAGGCATTTTCAGAAAGGAAGAATAAAGAAGAGGACACTGTGGATGCCTGGCACTGAAGTTACACAACATGCCCGAGAAAGGACATGGGTGTTCGTATCACGGGACCCAGCACGCTGCAGCAGGCAGGAGACATGGAGAGGGTGAGGGGACTGCAGCTTAATTATCTCCCTGGATAAATCCACATCTAGGAGGAGAGAGAAAGAGACAGCAAAGAGCATTTTGGATCATAACCGTGACACCACTCTGTCAGCACAAGACCTGGGGCTGTCAGGTAAGCTGAGGTCAGCACTGAAGGACGTGAAAAAGTGAATGGAACAACAGCAACGTGACTGAGTGCACAAACCAAAGTCAGACAATGAAAAATAGGAGGATATGAGAAGAACCACTGTGCATGAGGCTGGAAAGAGTAAAAAATGAAGATCTCCCAACACAGCCCAGGAACAGTTTTACACTGTTCATCACAGTTTGATGTGCACAGGTACAAATGTTGGGTACAGGTCCAACTTTGTACAAACAGTATGTACAGAATTAGGGCTATCTCTACCTAGAAAATGCCAGTTTCTGTGCAGTACATTAGGATCCTAATACATGGTTGCTTTCCCTTTGTTCCCAAGAGACTAAAGGCTCAATTATTTTACATCAAGATCAAGTAAACATACCAAATATGGAAGATAAACTTTGGACCTAGAATCTGAAATAAGGTTTCGGGAAACTTTAGAGATCTAATTTTTCTGCTACTAGAAATGTGAAATCTGGAATAATTTTACTGGAAAGACAGAAAAATAGAAGATTATGAAGAATGTATTCTACTATAGGCAATACCCTGGCAAGGAAGGAATTAAACTAGAAACATCAAATTATTAATGCACCTCGAGGTTTTGCCATGAGGTGCTAGGGAGGAGATAAGGAAGAATTTGATTTAATGCAGACTGTTACAGGACATACTGATAACCACCGTTGTGGTTTTACTCAGAGTTTAATGGCATTTTTCATTTAAAGCAGTAACTATGAACTTTATTGTGTTGTGGAATATAAAGATTTTTCATTCGAATGTACAGTTTACAGACAACCTGGAATCATAAACATTAAAATGGAACTTAGACAACAGTGCCACAAAGGCCAAAGTCCAGGTGTTTGTGTGCAACACAATTTCCTAGGTTCTACATAGGCAGGTTGAGACACTGTCCTTTCCATTCACCTCTACAATCACTATCTGAAAGTAGGATTTTTCTGAGGCTAAGTCAACTGAACATCAAATATAATGTAAGCTGCCTGGAAAATTTTAACCTGGTGCTGTATTTCCTATAGCACCAAGGTAAAAATTTGAGTTTGAAGTGAAATGTATTTCTGAAAGATAAACTCTCTCAAGTTAAAAATTTCAACTCACCTATCACTAAGGAATTGTTATGAAGTTAATTACTTTTGCAGATTAAAGGGCAAGTCCTACTTTAAGTTTTCAGCTCCTAATCACTGGATCATTTCATACCTTTGCTGCCAGATTAAAGAACCTTCTGTAGGGTAGCTTCTGCCTGTATAGGTACCTAAGTCACTTAACTTTTTTTTTTCCCCTTCTTTTTCTCCACAACCCAAACACATTACATGCCTTTAGCTTGAAGTATATTTCCAGTTTTCAGCTCATCTGGAAGGCTGATGTCCAAACATGATCCAATCTTTCAGCATCCTCTCTGAATGAGCATCACAACAGGAACAGGCTCACCTGTGCAGCCCTCAGTCCTGCTTAATATCCCTCTTTACTGATCCAGGGCTTGTGGTCACTCATGCTCACACCACCTCAGCAGGCACTTGTGTTTATTTGATTATCCATCACACCAGCCTTCTCCCCTTTATGCCCCATTTCTCCTTCATTTGCACCTGCTTTTGCTCCAGGTCCTTCCCACTGTGGATATGTGCCAGGACATGCAAGCCCATGCTATGTCAGAAAGCCTCAATTTAATGAGGTTTGCAGTTTCTCAGTTTTCAGATTAGGTTCTGAACTGTACGCCACGCCTTTTCTGTTCACTGTGCATTCCTAGGACCCATGGAAACTGATGGAAAGGTTTCTGCCTGTAATTTCAACTCTACAGCTTATTGCTCTAAAGTGAAAAGAGTTTGACTAAAGACTGCATAAATTAAACATTTGCTTGCATCTAGCAGTGGTTACACAATGAAGGAAAGCCTGTGCTGAGCTGTTCAAAGTGACGCTTCACTGATTTAAATTCAAACCTCCTTATATGCTACATAAGATATTGTATTCTTACTTTGTCTAAGTAAAAGGACTTCTGCTAAAGATTTTTTCATCCTACAGCTCCAGGGCTTTGAAATCATATCCTGTATGTTTTGTCTCTATCAGCAGTTTCCCCACGTCAATCTGCAATGAACTACGTAAGCCACTTATACCAGAGACTGTTCAAGTCATTCTGAATTTGATTGGCATATTCTGATCTCCCTGGTTTTGTTAAGCAAGTTGAACCTTAATAACACACTGAGAAGATGAATGGGCTAATGAAGCAGATTGCATGATCTGCTTTGTTTCTTACAGGTAAAGTTCTGAACCGCTGACAGCAAGAGGATTCTCCCCCCCGCCTCATTTTCCATGGTTACTTTTTGCTCTTGGTGCAATGCTCTGTTATGCAGCTGTCTGGCTCTGTGCTAGCTACATACTGAAGAAAAATAACATCTCAGTGTAATGCTGATGGTTAGCTTTTTGTGTAATTAAAGAAAATAAAAAAATAACTTTCCCTCATTTCACTTCAATATTACAAGAACATTTTAAGTGCATGTCCACACTAAATGGATCCTTAGCCTGAGACAGTCCACCAGTGGTTCAAAAGATGCAGAAAATATTTCCACAGTACAACTGTGTACAGCTTATTTTTACCCAGGGGAAAAGCATTGTGGGTGAAGCGTAGTTACTTTCAATGTACTGTAGACCTTGACTGTGTGTCACATTTCTTGCACCGTGCTGCCAGGTGGAATACAACGTTGTTATAATGCTAGATTTAAGGCTTCTGTACTAACTCAGAATGGCTAGGGGTTTGTTTTTTTTTTTTTTTTTTTTTTTTTGCTTGCAGCACTTAAACTATTCCCTTACTATCTCAGAAGAGATTAGTAGCTGGTCATTTAACTCTCTCCTCCCTGCCTTCCCCTCCCCGCCCCCATATACAAACACAGGGGAAGTTTCACTATGTTTTACACAAGACAGAGAGGAATGAGCCCTCCATGCTAATGACACATCCTCATGCCATCTTGTCAAGGTGACTGGGGCTTTCCAGCTTCTAGCTTGGGCAATGGGCTCAGTGTTAGCAATGAAGTGTGAGTTTTTGAAAGGAAGGAACCTTCCTGGAGCTCACAGCAGAACGACCTTTGTATAATGACAGGGTCTAAACCTCACATTTGCATTGAGGCTCTCTCCCAGTGCGTAAGGCTAGCCAGCTGTTGGCTTGAGGAGGCCATTGTGCAGTGCCAGAGGCAAAAGTACATCCATCCCTCATCAGCCAAAGCTCACACAGCCTGCAGTTTGGAGGCACTGAGTATGTGTTGCCCTTTTCAGCAGCCCCAGGTATCTTCCCCATAGGCTTTCCAGAAAAGGCTCTATTGCAGGGGAACATGGGATTTACAGGCAGCCCACACATCAACATGATTCATCATCATTGAGGTTCAGGCTTCCTATAGACTGTAACATAGCTGCACAGAGCCAGGGCATGGACTTCATGACTTCAGCCTGCTCCTTCTCCAAACACTTCTACGTCCTCATAGTGATGACAACACTTGGAACAATTCTACAGCTACTCAAATGCATTGGAAAAGAACCCCAAGAAGGAGAAGCTCGAAGGAAAGTCTGTCAAGCCACTTCTTCCTTTCTAGCACTCAGCACAGGGAAGGGTGGAAAAGAAAGGTCTCAGTTATTAGAAGGCTTCAACATCAAAATTCTTATGAGAAGACTTTCTTTAAAAGTTCCAGGAAAAAAAAACATGAAAAAAAGATGGAGAAGAAAGCTTACAGTGAAGTGACTCTAGATGTAAACAAAGCCACATTTTTAAAGAATGCTAAGTGTACAGCATCAAAGCCAAAGTATTAGAAAGCAGCATGCATTCAAATAGTTAAAAACAACATCAAAAGACAAACTAAAGCTAATGGATGTTCCAAAGGCAACCTTAATTCTAACAGATACTCAATTTGTTGTGTTTGACACTCAGCTTCACTAGTACTGTTTGAAATCAGTTGTCTTTTATGATAGTTCCTGGATTTTGAAAGAGGACGTTAAAAATTCAGAAATTCTATCATGTGGCACATGAAATATCAAGTTAATCAACAGCTTTAAGCATCTGTGATTCATTACACAGATTTCTAACACTTATGCTAATGGAGTAGCTGACAGCACTAATACGCTGTCATTTTCTATGAGGAACAACATTATAAGCAAACAGGCATTTTGCTAGTAGGTTTTCAGGCATTTACTGAGTGCAGAGGAATAACAGAGGTCAACTACTTATACCCAACCTGGAAACACCCATGGACATAATTCACCCTATTTCCCCTTTCCCCCATCACCAATTCAGTCTCAGCTTCTTCCCAACCTCCGAGTCCCTCTTTTCAATTTTGTGATCCTCCTTTTCCTCCTAGCCTCAAACCAGTCCCCACACCAGCTTGTTGCAGCTTCCTAACTCATACCAGCCTCTCTTCTTCAGGTCAGCTTCTTCCATTCAACTCAATCCACTGCTAAAAGCTCAATCTCTTCTTTTCAGTTTCCTCTAGCTCAGCATTTGTCTCTCCTCATACAAATCAGACCATCCCCTCCTCCATTCCATTGTGGTGTCTATGAGAGGAAGGCAAGCTGGAGAGTTTAGCAGAGAATATGAGAATCAAGGCTCCCCTCTTCCCATCCTAATTCTAGCTGAGGGCAGCTGAAATAAATAATTTATAGGGCAGGTCCTTTAGAGCCCCTATAGTTTGCAGCTGGATGTGATCAGTGGGTGTAGCCCCAGTCAAGGCATACATGTTCTAACAAGAAGGGAGACTTTTCACAGTAGTATATTGGGATATTTTTAGTGGCTAAAATTGTCATCTGTACTGAACTGCTTACTTTCTATAAAGAGCAAAAAATGCCCTTATCTCTTCTTATAATAGCCATGTTTCCCAAAGTTTTCAAATAATGGGCCTTGAAGACAGAACTGTTAAAAAATCACTGAAAGGTGCTATTGTGGACAAACATACTTTCCTCAAGCCTCTTTGCTGAAAACGTTGCAGCCATTTTGGCTGAACTCTTGAAAATCATCCATCTCAGGGCAGTAACTGCTGAGGGTATAAAGCAAGCTAAAGAGTTAACTTTCAGCTATGTTATAATTAGTAGAGAATAAGGTCTTAAAATGGAAAGAATCAGGGAATAAGTGACTGTAACTGTGTACAGCTCAGTAACAAATGGGCTAACAAAAGAAAGTACTGTGAGAAGAATATGAATAATGTGTTTTACTGTTTTCTTTTCTCCCAGAGTCTCCCACTAGCCCCAGAATAAGCTCCTCCTGCTGCCTTCCTCAGGCGTTACTGAGTGCCTGGGAAACAAATAAAGGACTGAATGAAAACATGGACTGTGCTGGACAGTCTGGCTTGACCGTGTGCTGCAGGTTGAGGAGAACAGCTGGAGCAGAGTGACAGGCTGATGGGAACAGTCAGTCATTTTGCTGTTCAGACTGCAAGGCACTACAGAACTTAAACAGATCAAAATGTAAAGAGACAGTAGTACCTACGGGGTATACAGACACCATGTTTACAAACAACCCCTTACTCTCAGGCGTGGCCAGCTGCGCAACCTAAAGGCAGGATATTTGCTTGAGGTTGAACTGCTCTAGAGCTTGCAAACCAAATTTCAACCCTCCTTGCAGAGAAGTGAGCCCTATAAGACTGTCCTGAATTCACTGATGCGTGCTTGTTTGGCTCCTGTAAAACTCAGCTAATAAGCTGCTCAGATAAGGGAATACGGATCCACTTGCACCTTCACAGACCTAGTAACAGCGAACACTGAACAATGGTTTATATAGTTAAGGTGATCTGTAGAAGAAATTTGCTTCTTAGCAATTCAACTGCTAATTAAAAAATGGCCAACTGGGCAAAACAAAAAAGAAAACAACCAACGAACCCCAAAGCTCCCTTCTCTGCAGAGTTAACTAAGCAAGTAAAAGCTGCTTAGAGCACCAAGTTACTGCTGAAATTGCTCGACTGAAGTCAGCCAGCCAGCCATTAAAGCCAGCTGATGGATCCCGATTGATCAAGCTGCCTCCTACAGCTTCTTTCTGAACTGGAAGATGCTGATACAGGAACTTGAATTTATGTTCTGGTAAGGAAGCCGCCGAGCTGCTGATGTCTTAGTTGACCTGATATTTCTTGCCATAGGCAACAAAAACTCAGTGAGAGTACAGGTGGTCTCCTTTCCAGAGAACCGTACCCATGTTCCTCTTTTTCTGTGTCCATGCAAAGGAGATTCTGTGTTAAGAGAGTTACTGGCCTGATCCTGATGATAGCTTCCTTTTTCCCAAATAGTCAAGTGGACAAGCCTCCTCTGTCAGACAATGTCTTAATTGTAAAATGGCATATAATTTACAGCTGAAGCTGGTGGCATCTCAGTCAGCTTTGTAAGCCTTAACAGTATCTGCACAAGAGCAATTTCAGATCTTCTGGGCATCCAGGATGTTTAGAACCATGTCCCCACACATGTGACAGAGCATCCAAAAAAGTTTCCTCCAACTTGGGCTTTTCTGATCATTAAGTCCACTGTACTGTTTCACTCTCATTTCAGCTAACCAGGATTTTAGGCAAGCTGACTGATTTTGCCTGGATTTGTCTAATTTGCCAGATATCTGTAGGCAACAGATCTACGAGGCAGGTAGTTTAGGCAGAGAGCTGGAGAGAGGAGTTACATTGCTTAAAGCCATTTCCATTAGCTTTATCTGCTTTCAGCCCTTAGGGTTCAAGTGCAGGCTGCCTAATTGCCTGTGTTGTCTATCAAAAGTGGCCTTGACTTTGCTTTAAGCACTGACTTTGTTTTTGGTTTAGACAGCAAGAATGCTTTAGAGCCACAGTGAAGGCTCCCTCAGTGGGTTAACATCTGGATAGGGTATCCACAGGGTAGCTGGCAGGCAGCTGTGTAGTGAAGCAGAACATGTGTTTATGGCCACTGACAGCGACTGCTCAGTCATGTTAGTGCAGACACAACCAACAGACTTCTTGGGAACAACACATATGATCAGGCATAATGTGCAAAAATTTATGCTTTATTTTAACACCAAAACTCTTTGTATGAAGCTGAGTAGGAATTCTTCTTGTAAACAGTCTATGTGACTTAAAATGGAGTCACTTAGATGATCTGAAATTTGGTCATGAAAACTGGAATTTCTACATGTGGAGAAGACTGCTACAGCATCAGAGTACATTTTTATCCTGGTAGAATTGTAATAACAGCCCTTCAGATTACTGTTGATTGTATCATTCTCCAAAAGTACTTTTTTTTTTGGATGAAATTTCTCTTGCTTGATCTCAGACAGAAAGTGAACAGTAAAAATCTGTCCAGTCATTTTAATGCCATCAATGAATCACCAAAACTAATGCTGACTTTGAATCATGCTAGATGTGCAGGTCTGTGAGGAATTTATTAGGACAATATATCTCTTATACCCCAGTTATTTCATTGACTTTATTTTTATAGGAAAGAAAATCAGGTAAAGTAGTAATGGTTCACTGACTATAACTGACCAAAACCCCACAATAAAACAAATCCAGACTCCCAAAACATTGAAATTATCTCATTTATCTTAAGGAAAAAAAAGTCAAAAGCACAAAAAGCATTTTGGTCAAATTTGATGTTACAAAACATTTTTATATTTATTTAATATCATGTTCTTCTACTCTGTAGTTATACTGTATATTTTCTGAAAAAATAATATGCAAACAGATTATTGCATAACACATCTCTTCCAAATTAGCCCAGAAATATTCACTAAATTAATTTTTAACACAATAAGAAAAGTGTTTTAATATTTTACGTTTAAATTCCAGAGAGTTTTATCACATAAGATATTCTGTGGAAAGCAGCACCTATTTACTTCTTTGTAAGCCATTATGAAGGTGGAACTAGCCTCTCAGACAAAATAACAGAGGTGATTAAAACACAAGCTGAATGAACAAGCTCACTGAGTGGGTTCTTGCAGAGTGAGTATTTCACTTGGCTCTGTGTGTGGAATATTTTGCATAATGGTCTACAGACCTCCTAGGATTTTGCTATTACAGAATATACATACACATAGTGCTGAGACACAGAGGAGTGGTATTTCACATTATGTCTATGCTTGTTTAGGGCTCACTGTCTATGTGGAATGAGTAAAAGTAATAAAAGAAAATAATTATTAAACAGAAAATATTTCATTATGCAAACAAAGAAAAATACTGTATTTTAGTTTAGAGACAGTTCAAGCATATACAGCATATACATAATAAAGCTCAGGCATTTCTGTTTTTGTATTAGCTAACGAAGCAGTCATGAAACTGTTGTATATTGGCTTAAAACTTGACAACCACCTAGTGCATTCTTCTTGCTCACCTTTTAAAAATACACAATCTGAGATGGATACATTGCACTGCTGGAGTTTACAATATATATTTCAAATTTACAAAAATACAGAAAAACAAGATTTCTTGCACTCAGATACTGAGCATTAACCCTTTGAGTACTAATTCCCACCTGCAACACTGCAGAACACATTCATCTGACTTACATGTTTTTATAACATTCTAACAATTATAATTGTCATCTTTATGTACACTACTAGGAAATGTATTCCTACACATTAAAAAAAAAGGTAGAGACTAAGAAACTGCTAACAACAGAAAAATAATGGTGTGTAGTATGTGAAGACTTCTGCAACATATACACAGAGAATCGCAGACTGATCTCTCAAGGGAATTTTGTATTTCCTCTCTGCAGCAATGTAGCAATTACATAAGCCTGTGTTAAGACAGGACAGTAAACTTTCTCATGTGGCCATACAGAATTGTGCTTTTTCTCTCATTTATGGATGCACAGCTCACTTTCCACTGCAGACATTTTTCTCTCAGCTCTATGCTCCTATTCACTTTCTGCAATCCACTATTATTCTGCACTCTTCCTATTTGAAAAAAAGCAGTTTCATTTCATATAGGGATAATTGTGATGCAGTTCTGTACTGTGAGTTGATGCTTTGTGTCCAGATGTTCATGGAAACATGAAAAAATTTCTTGCCAAGAGCCTTGTTAATAGAGAATGGTACTGACCCTGGAATGCCCTACAATTCAGCAGAAATAATGAACATAAAGAACTTCTCTGAAAGTCAAATTTGCATTAGAGGATGAAGACTATCTGAAATTTGCTATGAGAGGAAATGGATTTTCAGAAAGCAACTGGTGAAACTAATAGATGGACTCTAAGAAGGTGTGTTTTTGGAAAATGACTGAACTTTCTCTTTCCTGATAACTGTGGACTACATTGATCATGTAACTAAATAGACAATATCATATATACAGTGTCTCTGAACTAGAATAAGCTATTTTAAGAAAATAACTGTAGTCCTCAAAGAGTTAATGATAAAACTGCTCTACCTTAACAGATGTGGAAAGGTTATCGTGAAAGAGCTTACAGATTTGTTCAAAAGGCATACTTTACAAAGAAGTGTAAAACTTGTTGAGACAATTGCTATTACACCGCACAGTGTCACATACAATGAGTAGTGCATGCTCTGTAAAGACATTAGAGTGGACCCTTATCAAAGCTATCATATAACCTTATACAAAGGATTGTGCCACTTAAACTAGTGCAGAGTGATTTTTTTTTTCCTGTAGATTTATAATGCTCTAGATTAATACCAATAGGGTTTTTCACAGCCTTGTACAACACTTTTTTTGTTCTTTTTTTTTAACACGTGTAACACTAGAAAACAGCAAATGGTATATCCTGACATATGTCATGCAAAATACAACCAATACAGCACCATAGATGTAACAGAGACATTACCTAGCACTTCTCTCCAACAAGAAAAAAGACAGAACAGAGACTGTACATTACACGACTTTACAGGCCATATGCTACAGAAGATCTTTAGAGGCAGTATCACTTTTGTAGATCTAAAAAGCTGTAATTTTATAAAATCCTGTTTATCATTTCTACCACAGTCACTTCTGATTAAAATTCATGGCACAGTAATAGTATTTGCTACAAAAATAAATAAGTAAAAGTTTAAGATGCTGATATGTTTATAAAAGGTGTCTGAATTACTACAGAACAAAAGTGAAAGCAACGAATGAAAATTATGTATTTCTAAAGAAATGTTGTTCTGTGTAACAAAAGGATATTGCCTCTCATATTCAATTGTCTAGACTTCATTTTCTAATTACCTTTCAGAATAATTTTATAACGTTCTTTTAAAAATAACTTCACTTTAAAACTGTCACTATCTCTCTCTTTTAGACTCATTAAGAAAATTGAAATAAAGATGGAAAAGCTGTACAATTTACTGATGAGCTACACAAATAAAGTCATCTTATTTAGTTTGGAATAAAACCAAAGATAATGAGGGTTTAAGAGAAAAACACATTATGATGGCCCATGAACTACACAGTAGTTTCATTTTTCCAAGGACCAGTTTTGATATTTCCTGTACTATCTGAGCTGTATATCATGGCTTCATGCACATTTCCCTTGAGAATTCCGTTGTGATTTGTCGTATTAAATGGCAATGACTGTGTCCGTGGGTGCATTTCAAAATGAGCTGGATGGTGCACAGTGTCACTTTCTGGCATTTTAGTACAACTATATATTACAGTACTTGCATCGCTACTTTCGGGCTGGTTGACTGTAGGATATGGATCGCTTTTTGAGCAGCAGGCCCGTCTGTGACCTGACTGGCTATCATGTGTACTGTGGGGACTGTCTGTATGTGAGCTGTGGATGCTGCCATCAATACTTGAAGGAATGTGATAGGCATATTCTCTTTCACCTGCAGACCTATGCCGACTGAAATAACGTGGCTTAGTTCTGCTTTTCAGACATCTATGAATGTGCATATTGGGTCTGAAGGTTCCCTCGTTGTGGACATGAATGTGAGCTTCATCATCAAGTAGGTGATCACAGTGCATTTTTGCACAACATGGTGTCACAGGCGAAAGGCAGTTAACATGATTTTGAACTGCTTGTAGGTTAGTAAGTTTGCAGTGGCTGGCTGCTGGATGATTAAACACAGCTGATTTGTTGGGACAGGGTGATTCCTGAAGACAAGGTGCATGAACTTGAGTGTCACCATTGACATTCACCTTTGGGCGCACATTAACTTGGACAGAATAGGTGTTTCTTCTAGATGGGCAACAGGACCACCAGCAATGCCACACATCATCTCGCTTTGCACAGTGATGGATCAAGATGAAAAGCCCCAAGGTCACACAAAAGGCTCCGTAAAGACAGCTAAATATCATATCCAAGAAATGACCTTGAGATACTGCAAGTGCTCCAAAGGTCCAAGTGGCAGTAAACAGGAACAAAGTGAATGCTGCGGCTCGAAGCTGAGCCTTAAATGAATGCTCATTTTCCAATAAGGAAGAAGAAATCATGGAGCAGGTAGCCTGGGGAACGGACATAGAGTCTGTAATATGACCACGGCCCACCTCAGTACTTGGCATTCTCTGCGGATCTTCTGTCTTTTCCTTTAACTCATACTTGCGTTCAGGATGGCGCTTCAGTTGCACGTACGTGCAGAGAAAGTAAACACAGGTGACTAGCACAATGAATGCTACCGGCCCGTAAAAAGCACCAAGACTAGGCTCCCATGCCATCCAGCAACTGAAAACAACAGAAAAAGAGAGTCAAGAACATTTTATAGCCCACATTAGATGTGACGGACAACTGGCTG
This sequence comes from Chlamydotis macqueenii, assembly GCF_036417535.1. Taxonomy (NCBI): domain Eukaryota; kingdom Metazoa; phylum Chordata; class Aves; order Otidiformes; family Otididae; genus Chlamydotis; species Chlamydotis macqueenii. The sequence continues at coordinate 23,790,076 of NC_141562.1, forward strand.
ATATGAAACTGGGCTTTCTGACTAACTTGTATGACCCAAGAAGTTTGGGTATGTTCCCTGTGGAGAAAGGGAGTGTGTCTTTAATACCAATTAAGCTGAGGCATCATTTTCATATTTTTTTAATACAACAAAATGTCTAGTGTAATTTACAGGATATTACAGCTGAAAATTTCCAAGAAATGTAGGTCAGTTTAGAATCTAGAATTGCAGTGAAATAAGACCATTTATGTCAACTCTTTTTTCTACTATTATCAGCACTAATACATTGATTAAAAAGCAAATGAGGCATAGTTTATACAATCTGTGTGAGGAACAGAAATGTACGTGGTTTGTATCAATGAACATTGATACTAACTCTTAAGCATGAAGATTTTCCTTACAGAATTTTCTTGTTGCCAAAGTAGAGAACAGCCTGAGTAATAACAGAGGCTGAAAAAACGCTTTCAGTTGAACGGTCACTACTTTCTGCAGTGAGCGGACCCAAAAGATATATGCCATTTTTGAATTCTCCACTGTTTCTGAAATTCACGGGAGTTAATTTACATCAGTTTGAATGGCCTCAGAAAAATAACAGAAATTGACGGTCTCATTGTGATATGCTGGTAGCATAATATTATTGTAACATGGATCATTATTTGCTAGGCTTTAAATATAACTGTAACTATTTTAGACCAGCCTGAAGTAGTTCACAGGCCAGAATGAGCTGAATAAGCCTCAGCCAGCTGCATAATTTATTAGCAGTCTAACATGACTGTACTGAGGATGAATGATCTAATCAAGTAAACATGGGGGAGGAAAACACTTCTGGCTAATGAAATCTCAGATGGAAACTGGGAGAACTTGAGTCAGAGGGAGAAGGAATATTGCTTAGTTTTTACTCTTTTCTATGATCTGCTTTTAGCCATGGTTACAGACAGGGAACTGAGCTAGTGGTATAAGCTAGTACAGCTGTCATTAGGTTCTAATACTCTAAATATTGCATGGATTTCTGGAAAGAGGAGTAAGTTACTTTCCTTATCTGTTGGACTAGGATAAGAAGTAATGGGCTTAAACTGCAGAAAGAAAGACTTAAATTAGATTTTTCAAAAAGTTTCCTAGCTGTTAGGACAATTAGGATAATAAGCTGTTGGAATAAAGTGTGGTCTATCCATTATTGGAGCATTTAAAGCACCTCAGATAAATAACTGTCAGGAGTGGTTTGGATATAGCTAATTTCCCACTGCGTCAGAAAGACAGACCAGGTGATCTGTCATGATCCATTCCAGCTCTAAAACTGACACTTTGTGACACTTCATACTCATTTAGGTGTGTGTGATTGGTTTCAGTCCCTCCAATACAGTGAGGGACCTTCTGATATCACATTCTTGTCAAACCAGGAATCATCTACCACACACTATAAAAAGGGCAGAATGAATTTTTTCTCCCAGGCTAAGAACCTGTCAGCTAAAAAGAGGCAGTCTCACTGGATATTTATCCCAAGAAACTGCAGAATAACTACTTTAAATTTTAAAACGTGTGTTTAAACAAAAGCATACACACATTTATTAATGAACTTAGAGACAATCCAAGGAGTATTTGTCTTGCTGTCAGACATGTACAGGAAAAGATTCCCTGAAAATTATCTGTGAAAAGATTGGTAAGTTACTACCAATATTTAATTGGATAAGCAGAGAGCACAAAGATACATCAATACTTGAATTACATTTGGATGATGCATATTTGATGCAAAGCGGAGAATGGAATGCTCCCCAGTGGAACAGTCTCTTGGGATGCTCTTATTTCAAGTGGAATCTCATTGTGGATCGCTTAAAAAATCAGTTCCGTAAAAAACAGTTCAAGTTTGTGCATCTACATTTACTGTACTAATACTATTAAAAATGAATAAGGCATATAACCCACTATGCTGTTGTTGAATTAGAAGCTGTCTTTTTACTCAGTCTTATAACCATCCCTCACCTGTGCCTTGTTTTTTGTACAGACTGTGGTACCAGGTATTGATTTGCTATGATGAACATGATCAAGGAAGTATAACCTCTATAACTGTGCTAAAATGGAAAATGTCTCACATTCATTGAACATAAATAATTGAGTCTTTTAATATAGTGTTGATTATAAGTGATTGTCTAATAGGATAAGTTTGAATAAATATATGAACATGAGCTGGGCCCTAGGCAGAGCAGTTAGCCATGTTATGTACTAATTTATTACTAGAATTTAAATTTCAATTACCTATAAAAATGCCTTTAAGGAGCCAAATGCTCACTTACAAACCATTCCCCTTTGTTTCCACTTTTCTTACCCAGAACATAACTAGTTTCAAATCTATTACAATAGATGCTCAAAGCAGTAACTAAGAGCGATGTCCTCCAGAGTACTAGTGCTGGCAGAGTACGAATGTATCCATTAGTGTGCCAGTCATTGCCATGCTGATCATTTACACGGAATGTATTTAATTTTGCAGTCTGATTCATTTTCTGCTACACTTTTATGGAAAGACTTATTGTACTTTATTGATATCTCATGTTTCATGCCAAGAATTTATAACAATGTGATGCCTGGACAGCTTGTGGAGGTATAGTGAACACTAACACACTAGCGGGCTATGTCAGGATGGCAAGACATTGTGACGAACATTTCCAGGTGGTGAAAATCCAAAATAATTGTTTTTTGAGGGATGGAGGTAGAGGAGGGGGAGGAGGGATTTTTGCTTGTTGTTTTTTCATATAATTATTTGTAAATTACTTTAAGTCATCTGAAGGTTATAAATTCAAAGTAGATAATGAGTTGAAAGCATTTAATTAATTAGTAGCTCCATTAAATATGCTATCCATTAGGTATTTTTAACATCCTTTCACTTACTTGGATGTAAATGAGGAATAATTCAGTAAATGAAAAGTGATTCTATTGACCATAATGGAGTCAAATTGGTAGAAGTAAAGCAGCAAGCCCCAGAATAAGACACTGCTCTTTCATAGCTATTATTTAATAAAATTTCATAATAAATGTAATCCCAAATGGCATGTCTGTACCCTTTATGAAGTCAGTTACATTTATTGGCATAAGAAGAAGAGTATGTTTTCCTTAAAAGTTTTATAATGGTTTAATAATTTCTAATAATAACCATACTTACTATGGTGCATTGCCTTCAATCCCATAATTATTGATATTGGTTGCTGCTGTAATCCCGCATATAATAAAAGGAACTCCGCCACTAATCAGGTAAAATCTGTTGAGAGATAATAACTGATATTTTAATTTGCCTGACTTGTAGTCGAATACTGCTTTTTAAATAATTGTACCTTCTTGAAGTATCTTGAGTATACAATATTGCTGAAACATGAAATGTGTCCCTAAAACCAGAAAAGCAAAGAATGAAGTATTGTCACAATAAACAGTACACTTTATGAATTAAACAGCAGAAAGCTTAATATTTAATATTTATATGAACCTACTTCTAACAATCTCTTCACTATGTCTTTAGTAAATGTAGTTACTATTGCAGTCATATGAAGAACAAAACCTTGTCTAATGAAAGAACCTATATCCCAAATAAAGTTATTCCACTCACCTAGAGATTTATATTTAATAGTTATTAAATATGTAAGCATTAGAAATAAAAAATATTCAGACAATATTCAGTATTCACTTTAACCTGAAAATGTTCTCAGGGAAATTCAATGAAATCACAGAAACATTTTCCTAACTCCTGGATGACAAAAGAAATGGAGTTCAGTTAGGTAAAGAGAAAAGGGGCAGTCCACTTGGAAATTTTTTTTTTTTTCTGCACAGAGGAGCAGTCTAGAGAAATCAGGAGGATTAAATATGCCTTTGCATATACCGCACTTTTCTTCCCTCATTCAATACCCAGCCTTGCAAATGCATTAAAATGTGAGTGCCTCTACGGCTTCAGCAAGATCTCATAAATATCCAAGAAGAGCGTTAACCTGTGTTAATCTTTCTGTAAAGAGTTGTATTCGAAGACTGAAAGCACATAGTTTTGCACACCCCTTTAAGTGGTTAAATGCCACTGAACTACATGGAAGCAGCAGTCATGCCAACGTATGATCATTAGGGTACGTTGAAGTCCTAGGGGATGTCTCACTGAAGCAGCATTCATATGTCCAAATTCAGCAAAATAAACCATCATCACATTTTCAATTTATATAAGCAAACCACAAAATTATGCATGGAGCACAGCACTTCCACCGCTGTGGTCTCCAAGGTGGACAGCACCGGCCCCGTGCATGTGAGGCTGCAGCTGGAAGAAATGCTGCTCAGGGACGAAAGGGAGAACGTTCCACACACCTAGAAGCTCAGATGGTTCTCCGAACATCTTGACTCATCTCCTGCTTTAACCAATGCTTTTCTGTCAGTAGACAAAATTAGTTTCTTCTCAATCCACTCCTCTGGTGCGGGAAACAGTATGCAGGGATATGGACAGTTCCCAGTCACTTCTATTATGCTGTCCATTAGGAATAAGAAAAACCTGATAATGTGTGGGACACATTCTGACCAGAATCTGGCCACTAGTTTTCTAAAATGTGTCATAAATATTGGGAAATTTCACAGTCATTGCAAGGCAGGATTTTTATAGAAACAGAGATAAAGTAAGATTAAATAAATCAGCATTTAAATCAAACCCAGAATTAGCGTTAGAATTTCGTAACCTCTTTCCCCCACCTCTGTGAAGCAGAATTAGAGGCCAGGGCCCAGAAAATTTCACGTTAACATTTACAGTCAATCTTTGTCCTAATGGTCTGAGCTGTAAACAAAGCAGAGAAAATAATCTTCCACATTCATCAAAAAGCCCTTCAGATTTTATGACTTCAAAGTCATTAAATATATATTTTTTCTTCAAACTTGGCTTATTCTGTAGAGCTCAACAAATTCCAATGAACAAGCTGCCTCCTTACAAAATCCATTCATTCACTGCAGTTTAATGATTGTACGTATCTTTGGACTTGAGCATGTTTAATAAGCTAGTTTAATAGCTTATTATTATTTTTAACAAAGACATGTTCAATGACATTTTTGAAATTCAGGAAATGACTAGGGTAAGCAATGAGGCATAAAAAACTTAATCCCAATTTATCTAAGAAAAAGTAAAGAGCAGAAAAATAGGAATATAGAAGCAAGTATAGGAAACTGCACTTCAAACTCATCTGAAGTGATTACAACATAGAATTTGCCCACAATGCAACCTATAATTTCATTTTTTGCACTGCCACCACTTTTCACAGACTGGATATATACATTTAAATCATATCCTTATCTAAAGACTCATACAAGCCAGTGTTTGGGTGTTAGACAATCTACTTCATCCCTCACACTTTCAGCAGGCTGCTGATTGCTGCAACAGTAGCATCAGATGTTCTGGAAGCACTTAGCTACACAGTGCTTCAGAAATGTGGCAAAATCTAGCCAAATGCCTTTCCTGGCTTGTTGCTAAGAGAAAGAAAATACATTCTAGAAATAACATAAGGTGAAGTCAAATGGTTTCAGTGTACCCAAGGTGCACTGTACTGATATCCAGCACAGGACACTGCTTGCCTTGTCTCACTGGTGAAAAAAAAAAAAAAAAGTAAAATAGCAAATAGAAATGACAGTGTATACAAATGATTCTTCATTGGTGGATTCGGGATTCTTGAAGGGTGAAGGGAAAATAAATCTGCCAAATAGAAGAAAAGTCAGCAAGAGAGGAACGGGATTAAAATAGAGCAAACAGAAAAAGAAAAAAAAATCAAATAAATAGAAGTGAAATTGTAAAAGTGGGAGTGCATACTCCTGCCCATTTGTGTGAGCTCATGGATACCTTAAACAGTATATAGAGGAGAAAAGGCCACACTAGAAAAAGAAGAGACCACTCACAAAAGAGAAGAAACATTTTTCAAAAAGATCTATATACATGTTCATCATGAAGAAGTACACTTAAAATTAAGAAAATTAGGCCAGTCTTTCCAAACATTAGTTTCTATGTCATCATTAGTTTTTATAAATTTATTCTTTTTCATCCAGATGAGATGATTAGGACAAATAATTTTGAAGAAAAAGCTGAAGTACAATTGATAGGGCATGAATGAAAAGTGAAGAAAATGCAGATAATAAAGAGCTATGCTTCATACTTTCAGAAAATCTTTTATCTAAGGAATCACAGTGCTTCACAACATTAATTAATTTAGCTTTACAGCCCCGTGTGTGACCAATAAACATTATTATCTCTGTTGCACAGATGAGAAAACAAGCAAGGAGAGATTAAGTGTTCATGGCCGCACATAAAATCTGTTTCAGAATGACACTTCTTAATTCCCATCCTAAGTTTAAACACAAGGTGCCTCTCTTACTGTAAATGAAGGGACTAGGCAAATCATGGCATCCAGGAGTTTGTCTCCAAGCCCAAGAAACACAACTCCCTCTCTGTATGTTCAAGCAGGAGCAAGAATATAATCTTATCTGAAGAATGCCCTGGTTAAGGTAGTTCCCTCCCAGTACTCACTAAGCCTCGCCAATGACTGACTCCCTGTTACTCCCTACAAAGCCTGATGTGTGGAGGTTCTGCTGCTTTTGCTGCTGCAGCCAACTTTCAGTGTCTTTCAGCCACACAAGAACAAAAGTAAGGGGCGATGCTCCTGTTTAGTAATGTTCATTCACAGAACAATATAATAAGCAGCATCATAAGGATGAACGTTGTAGATTGAACAAGCATGTGCTTTTCAGCCATCTTTTTTTGCCTCCTCAAGTATATTTTCTTTTTTTTTTTAAAAAAATAATTATAAATCTTTTTCCGTCATTGTTTGCCTAACTTACATTTACTGCTCCTTCTCAGGACTGTCTTTTGGTTTTAAAGCTTTAAAGGTGTATATCCTTCGGTTCAGTAACCAGATGTTGTCTTCCAAATACCTTTTCTACTTCTAAGTTAATTTTCTAATTTTTCTCATTAAGCCAGTGGGCTGTCTCCTCTTCATAGAACAACATGCAGTAACTCAGGACCCAGAGCCAATTATTATTCTTCTACCATGCAAGAATGCAAACAGTGGTACTCAGACTACCATTAATGAACTCTGTAGGCAGTAGTAAGAAGATAGAAGAACCCTGCTCTGACAGATGTAACTGTTATGATGGCATGAGCTAATACAGAGGGTTTGGCTTTAGTTGAGACAGCCATGCATGCAAATCTTTAAAGACTGGGAAACCACAGGGAGGAAATTAAGACTTTTTTTCAGCTAAAATTTGATCTTGACAAGTGGTTAATTTATATAATATATTAAAACTGTTTTACAGGGAAAACTGTAAGCTATCTGTGGGATTATTTGGGGCTTTGGAGCAATTGCCAAGCTGTTGCTTCAATAGCCCTCAGGAAGAGTTTTAAAAATTTGTACATTGTTGTTGCTGGCCACCCAGGGATGTCCTGATGATTCCTAGCAGGCTTTCACATCAGCATACATTTATTTACTGAATCTTACTCTATAACATCTTCACTAATATTGTTATACAAGCTAATTAGATTAAACTTAGCCTGGTAGCCTCAGCATGCTGCACTTGCACCTCTTAGCTGCAGTGTAGGCAACACCTACAGCCTGAAAATCAGGCTATTCAGACACGCTCAAGTGATTTGTAGCAATTTGTGAGGCGTGGACTCATACTCATTGAGCATTAGTGGGAACCCCTGAGTTCCTGCTGCAGCTGCCTGAGACCAGTAAGTACAATATTTTTTATTACATACATTGACATAAAAACAAACAAACAAAAAAACCAACAGAGCAGCAGACACTGCTTGAGGCCATGTCCCTCTGTTGACATCATGGCTTACTGTTTTCCAGCTTCCCTCCAGCAAGAAATCCTCTTGTAAGGCAAACCCTACCACAAAATACTGGGAGCTAAGCAGCCAATCTGATAGAAACAGGATAACGTCAGCAAGAATGACTGCAATAGCCTGCAGGCAGCATCCATTCTGCTAACTTAACATACAGTGTATTCTTCTAAGTTTATTTCCATAAGTATTAATCAGTAAATCAGCAAGTAAAAGGAGAGTTCTACCCAGTGATGAACTTCTTGCTTGAGTGTCTGGCTGTTCTCTAGCCGAAAATTGTTTCCAGATTTAAGAACCTTGAATTTGGAATGAATTCTTGCAAAAACGACCAGACCTTGGCTTTGTGGGTGTAATGCAAGATTGATTTTAATTTGTTTTCTGCAGAGGTTGGCAGAATGGTGATGTATCAAGAAGTGATTTAATAGCTTCAAACAGTCTTTATTACAACAGTACTTGATTAAAATGTATGTATATTTAAAAGTATTCCTCTCTGCATGCACGTCTAGAAAGGTACATGTTAGATCTATAAAGATACCACTGAAACATTATTTTTTTTTCCTTTTCCTCAGTACAAAAAAAAAGATTAATCTGTTTAGCTTTACTTACTTCTAGGGCACAGTTCATATAGGAAGGGATGTCAATCTATTAGCCACTTGCAAAATAAACACGAAAAATAAAAGATGAGTCACAGCAATATGACTTTCCCCTTTATTTTTCCTTGAGCTGGGATTTGATTTTAACATCTTTGCAAAAAAAAATCCATATAGAAAATGGTCATTAACTTCTGAGCTAGCCAGATGCCACAGTTCAAGTACCCAGCAGGCAGGCAGACAGGTAAGTAGCTGCCCTGCAGAAAGCTGAATTTATGAGCCTGATTTTCAAATTATTTTTCCTGAATTTTTCATGCATCACATCATTTCATGGTCCTTTTTCCTGGGAATTTTGATAAAATAAAAAGGAGACTTTGTAGAAATGATGTGATTTTGAAAAATATACATTTCATTTAAGAAAAAAAAAAGTCATTTGGAATCCTACTTGCAGATATTCTGGACTTATGAACATAGTAACAAATACTATGTTAGTTTTGCTTCATGGCCTTGCTGAAGAGAAACAGCTTTTATTTCTTACGTGCTTTTTCCCTGTCTGCAAAGTAGAATATAAATATGGAGAATACACTAAAAAAAATATTCATCTACTAATAATGCTAAAATAAACTTTAATATTGCAAGTCAAATTCTAAAAGGTAAATAATAGCAGAATTAAGAGTTGTGTGAAAACTCTACTTGACACCTTAATGTGGCTTGTTATTGTTTTGATCTGCCTGTTCACAGTCCATTTTTTTTCACTCATTCAGTACAGAAGAACAAAGATCACTGGACAGGTAGTTACTCATTTTTACATATATCCCTTCTTTTAGATCTTATTGCAAATTAAGAGCTTCACAAACATTATTTAATTAATCTTTATAATGTCTTTGTGAGCATATATATACTATTCTCCATTTAGAGGCAGAGACTCAAGCACAGAGACATGAATGACAAAATAATTAAGAAAAGTCTCTGTAGATTTGTTTGCTCAACTTAAGATGTCCAGGCCTCCATTTGACAAAACTAGGCTCTAATTTTTTATTAAAACTGGCCATGAAATAGGACTTTAAATACTTTGCTGGATCCGCCCTTAGAGACTTAGAATATGGGAACCTGGGCAATAAAGTGGGAGAATGTTAGTCAGTGTCAGAACATATGAAACCTCATCTGTCAAATGGCTTCAAAACACACTTGCCTCTCTTATGCGAGCCCACTGCACTAGATATTCATACTGAGCTTCTCTTCCTTTCTGTCTATGTCGGATGATGTCTCATGCGCTGCCATTTAGGTAGTGTGAGTGTTTAGGCCCTGCTAGTGGAGGACGCCAAGAGGATTTGCTGAAGCTATTTCTATTCAACTTCCTCAGTTAACACCCTTCATGGATAGTGTAGCCATTACGTCTACTTTGGTATTTTGCAGAGGAAAAGGAATTTACAGGCTGGCAGTACAGCTGGAGTTTGATTTACCATGACCCTCTACAACAGTCTGAGTCAGCAAAGAGGACAAAAATGCATATACCAAAAAAAAAAATAAAAAAAGAATTCAAGAACTCAAAAAAATGTTTAGAGAAAAATTCAGAAGAAAGAGAAGGGTGTTTCATTTACATAGAGATAACTGTATTGTCTCTTGGTAAGCTAGACCAACTTGAAGAGCCATTGTATCTAAGAAGCAAGATTTTTTTTTTTCCTGCTTCATTGGAGAATGCCTTAGAGGCTGTTGGAAAAGAGAGAGATGATTCTTACAGTGCATTCTGTGCTGCAGTTTAGCTCTATTGACTTCTACTCCTGCTCAGGCTTAATGAATAAATAGCTTAAGTCAGGAGGTACTCATGCTGAATGTACTTCTGGAGGAAAGAACTACGCAGCATGTTGATGAGAAAGAAAATATATTTATTAGTATTTCTTGAAGAATCTATCTGTATTTAAAAAAGTTTAAAGAGAGCATGGAGCTCCTAGAGAGAAAACTGTTTACGATAATGCTTGGATAGAAATAATAGGAGGAGAAATACTACTCATGCTTTAAGTATTTTCTATTTGCACCATCATTTTATCCCTAGGGAACACAACAGGCCTTTCAATTCTGTTTCCACAGTTAATTTCTAGCAGTAAAATGGCTGATACTCTTGTTCTGAGCAATTCATTGCTAGCTCATTTTTCCAGGCATTTGACTATTCTGGCATAGAGCTGTTAGCTGAAATTATTTTGCAGTTCCAGCCTACTGAATCAAACACAACTGCTTCACAGAGTGTTGCAGTACACCTTTAGAAAGTTAATTACCACCAGGATGTCCTTCTGCCTTTCAAAGGGGAGAAAAGAACCATTAACCTATCAACCCTCATCAAGACAAGAAATTCTGATAACAGCCTATATATGACAATGCCATTTTATATAATATGAAAGTAAAATGAAAAGTAAAGCATGCAAAGATAGTGATAATAAGTGCTGTACCCTTATATTGTCACATATATAATACTCAGTTCACATTATATTAGTATCAATGTTCTATGACTGTCAGCAGAATCACCTTGAATTTTTAAATAGAAAATATGAATTTCTTTGGTTTTACTTGATGTAATATTTCATTAAGCCTGCCAAAGGAACCAAATGAAATGAGTAGCAGGAGGAAATATATTTTAATTTCGATCAGCTGTGAAAGTCACTGACAGGGGTTCTATTCTATACTCTCCTATGACTAAATTTTGAAAACATATTTTTTAAAGGAATTTATGTCAATTCACTATTTTATTATGGCAGTCATGAATACAACTCCATGAATCCCCCTGTGTTTCATGTATTGTGGAGTCTGACACTTAGTTGCTTTGTAGGTGACATTTTTGCTTGTCAAGAAGAATGCTTTTTCTTCTGCAGTCATTTTTTAAAATTTCAAACAGACCAGTCAAGTCCTTGTTTTGTAATTTTTACATAATCTGAAAATACACTATTTTCAAGTTTTGCAGGAGAAGAACTTCTGGAGAGTTTATTCAGAGGTTATTTGTTCACTACTTGGTATATTTTTTGTTTTAGGTATGAAATCTATTTGTTGTATTAAGAACAGATATTCTGAGACCTTATTTTTTATTATGAGCTATATTGCCAAGTTAGAGCTGAATAATTTCAATTGCATGAGTTTCATAGGTAGTATGTGAAACTGTCCATTCTCTAGAGAATAATACTTTTAGCTTTATTTTCTGTTAGGTTATTTCACTGTACACACACAGAATGATTCAGAAGATATTAAGGACCAAGCAATCGATATAATGAAGATAAGGGCTTTACTGGTAGACCCAGGTGGCTTGTTCTTAGATTTGCTCAGTTGAGCATTCAAGACAGACGTGTGCAAACAGACAATGAAAAGAGAATACAGGAACTCTTGGAAAATATCTCTAGGGAGGACATGTTAATTCTCTTCTCCTAAATTCATGTCTTCTTTTCCTTTTTCACTTATATAAATCAATGATTTCATTTGAAGGGCAAGATCTTTGCCCACAGAGCGAGAGGGAGCTGAAATTGTTTAGAATAAAGAGATGAATAAAAGAAATACTTTAGAGATGTGAATTTCCACCAAAAAATACATTGTTAATTTGCATTTTTTTTTTGCAATATTAAGCCCCTGGTTCCAGAGAGCGGGTGATAAAGAATCTCAGCTTTCTCTACTGAACTTTTATGTGGGCACAGAAACAATTGAAATCTGGAGCCCCCAGCATAAGGAGGACATGGACCTGTTGGAGTGAGTCCAGAGGAGGGCAACAAAGAGGATCAGAGGGCTGGAGCACCTCTCTGATGAAGAGAGGCTGAGAGAGTTGGGGTTTTTCAGCCTGGAGAAGAGAAGGCCGTGGGGAGACCTTATAGTGGCCTTCCAGTACCTAAAGGGGGCCTACAAGAAAACTAGGGAGGGACTTTTGACAAGGGCATGACAAGGAGTAATGGTTTTAAACTGGAAGAGGGCAGATTTAGATTAGATATAAGGAAGAAATTATTCACTATGAGGGTGGTGAGGCACTGGGACAGGTTGCCCAGAGAAGTTGTGCATGCCCCATCCCTGGAAGTGTTCAAGGGCAGGTTGGATGGGGCTTTGAGTGACCTGGCCTAGTGGAAGTCGTCCCTGCCCATGGCATGGAGACTGGAACTAGATAATCTTTAAGGTTCCTTCCAACTCAAACCATTCTATGATTCTATGATTCCCCCAGATTTTGCCTTATGATTGTCTTTGGTGTCTAAAGAGGTACAAGGTCCTCTTGAGATTTTTCCCATCTCTCTCTCTCTCATTTCAGCCTTATTTTGAGATATTTATCTTTGTCATTCACCTACCCATGCAGTCATGTGAAATTTACAGGAGCTCAATGATCTCTATCCATCTCAGGTTGACTAGCCAGTTATTAGACAAGGAAAGTCCCAACAACAGTCACATATTTAAACAAACTGTGTCTTTAAAGACATCATAATATAAATAAGAAGGTATTTCATTTTTCCATTACAGATAATTATAGGCAAAATGTGAAAAATGTGAACTTCAATGGTTCAAAAACTAGCAGACAAACAGGAATCTTAAATTCATTGTTTTCAAAAAATGTTATTTTTTTTACACTAATACTACAATTTTAACTTTAATTTACTGATTCTTAAATGATGAATGTTGGTGTTACTACTCACAGAGAGAAAACAGTAACAAGAAAGCATAGTTCCGACAAGCTAAAAAGCATTTTTATCTCTTCTGCTGGCCCTGAAACACTTCAAGCATCTTATAAAGCTGATTTGATTGATACAGGCTATTAAAATAATGTGTTTAGGAAATTTAATGTTGCCCTATGAAATCTGCCATTTCTGCAAAAAAAAAAATTGCCTTTCTTCAATAAAAATTAAAATTACAGCTTCACCCATAATTGTATGTAAAACTGCTGAATGCATCAGCTGGTTTCTGTCACATAACAGTGATTGGGTGGCTACTGTTATACAGAGTACTCTCAGAAATACTTTAAAACTACACATAATCTGGCCACCATGTAACATACATATTTTAATATTTAATAGATTCATATTTAATATACTCATATGTCCTTATAAAGTACTTTATTATGAAGTTTACAGAACAATGGTAAATTTCATCTTTCCCTAGATTTGTTCAGCATATCTTATGCATATTCTTAAATGATACCCATCCACGATACTCAAGATATGTTTATACTGTCTGTGTATAGATAATATATAGAGGTAGCTCTATTGGCTTTTCAATATTAAAACTTCGAAGTATTAAAGCATTCTTACTGTTTCAGAGTATTTTACCAATAAAGTAATAAACACTCCGCCTTTAAAATATTGTAAAGGATTAGGTGCTACATCACCAAAATTAAACAGAATTAGTGTTTCAGGCTTCTACATGTCTAGTTGTACAATATGTGCTAATCACAATTTACTTCTACCTTCCATCTATTTAGGTAATTTGGTTTCTTTTCAACTGCATGTATCTAAAATCTAATCACACAGCTAGGGCAAGATGTATCCTAAGGCAAAGTGAGAGAACAAACAGTCTTGTTTAAGACATGAAGAAACCACACACTAAATAAAAATAATATCATTTTGATTATTAAATCTTCTTGGTCTACAAGAAGTATTCAGTCACAAACCCAGAGGGCCATTTAAAATTGAAAACCATTTACGCAGATCCATGGAAACCACAAAACACTTACTGTTGAATCTTTCCAGCTACCAAGCTTTTGTCATCAACAAATTAAACCCACATTTTTAGAGGAAAGATGAAACAGTTTCCTGAAAGGAACTGTTTCTGATGAGAAAAGAATACAAGCAGGTTTTGAATTCCTCTGAAGTCCATATTTGGTGCACAGGAAAGGAAGGGACTCTGTGCTTGGTGCTTGGTTTTGGTTCCCATTTTAAAATATTTTGAATAGTTTTTTTTTTTTTTTTAATAAATTGAACAGTTTTAGGATTTGCCACAGGTTAAGGGGAGGGGGGGTGGCATCCCTGGAAGTTAAGAAAAATTAATACCTCAAACATCAAAGACAAGATTTTCATTCAGAGTACTGCTTTCAATCATAAAGAAAACCATACAAAAACACTTTCAGGTGAAGTCAGTGCAAGGCACAGATGTTAACACCCTAAGATACACCCTAGATGACTTGACATATCGATTCTGAAGTCATTACATTTTTGCTTTATTTATCAAGACTGCACAATAAAAAACCTAAAAAGAAGTATTATGTGTAAGATGTTTGTATACATTAAACACGGGCCTCTTTATTTTTTCCTATTTCTACCCTTATATTGTCTTTGTTCACAAATACATGCTGAGAAAAAATATCTTCATATTTATACAGAGCAGCAGAACAGAATAGAGTGCCTGCCTCAAGAATTAACTTGCACTCTACAAAGACCAGAGTTACTGAAAATTTATGCACTAGAAATATAAAATGGGAGGCTGCAAAATATAGGTAAGGTAAAAAAAACCAAACTATCAAGATGAAACATTTCAATTTTTTTTCAACTGGAAATTCTTCTGAATAGCTATTACCTAATCACTTCTAAATATTGACTTTCATTTCCTTTTCAGAATAAGAAGACGTCAAAAATGTTGGCCTCTCCCATGAATGATAATTCTGCTTGACAGCTGGGCACATTTGGAACACATATATACAGTATATACAACCACTACATACACCTCAATGGACTCATACAGAAAGAAAACATTAGAAATCTAAACCCTATTAATTTGATTAATTGTGAATAACTATTTTCCTTGACTTGGTAATTAGATAGTACTCCAATATATTTAAAAGAACATTTTATTACTTCCTGTCATTTTTCACTTAGGAATCTTTAGTAATGACAACTTCATTTTTATGTATTTCAACATTGCAGTATATTCCACAGTTTTGCTATTTTCAAGTTGCATTTCCTTTTCTTCATGGCTTAAGAAATAGCTGGACCAAGCAATTTTAAACCCATGTAACAATGATGAATGAATTTGGATGTTTTTCTAGAACAATAACAACTGCCTTCACATAATTGAGTACATCACATTTTTGTTAGAGCATAACAAAGCTCTCTCTACCTTCTTAATGCTACACACATTGACTGGTCAGTGTACACTGACCAAGGTGAGCAAAAAACTACGATTCATAACAACATGCCCTGAGGCAGGAAACAATTTAAAGTTTACTTTGGTACAGTGAACTATTATACCAAGTGAACCAGCTACTTTAAGTGATAGTGAGAGAAAACCATCTGTGAATACTCAATAATCAGGTGCCTGGACTCTCTTCTGTGATGAGGAAGACAGATTCTCTCTCCTTGAATTAGACGATTAAGGGTCAGCCATCACACCTGAGTGCTGTGAGCACGGGGTATTCAGTGTTCCAGTATTAGCACAGATTGCACTAATTTCCTTATGAGGTATAGATACTTTCACTTTGCAGGGATGGAAAATCACTTCCATCACAACTCTATTTTATTCTTATTTCTGCAGTTTTTTAGAAATTTGTTAAACTTCTGGAAAGGCTGAAAGAGTCAGGACTAGAGAATTAGAATCAAAGTCCTCATGGACTGCGGCAGAATGAGGTGGCCACTACACGACAAGTTTCTTTTGGCATCCCTTACATTCTCTCATCAATAGTTTAGACAGACCATGTGCAATTTGATGAGAATTACTTGTGTCCATAAACATGATATTTATATATTTTACTTTATGTAGCTATGAATTTTAACTTCACATTATATACCTACGAATTTTAATGATGTTCTGTTAAACTCATGAGGGTTTTTTCATGGGAATAACAGTGATGTTTTGTGCTTTATTTCAGACTAGGTTATAGACCTTACATTTCATATTTCTGGTCCATTCAAGATGAAAGCTAAAATGAAAAAGAATTAGGATGGGAGGAAGAAAAAAGGTCTTCGGAGATTTTCAAAACTTGACTGGATGAGGCCCTGAGCTAACTTTCAAGTTGGATCTGCTTTGAGTGCAGAGTTAAACTGGATGACTTACAAATATTTCTTCCAAACCTATTGTGATTCTTTAATAAACTTATTATTCTTTGTTATCTTTTCAGTCTTGTGAGAGTCCATCTATAGCACCTGGCAATGCTGAGAGAAGAGCTCTGTAGACCTACTGCTCTTCTAGTTTACATTACTCTCTAAACTGAAACATATGAACTACTCAGAGTAGGCTGATTCACAGGTGAGTGAGCATAGCTTGAAAATTCCTATAATTAGAAGGCTATGTGCCTAAAGCCAGAGTTCTTCAGAAGAGTATGGTGCATTATTAAAATGTACCTGAGATAGGACAGGATTGAGGTCAGAAAAAGACCCCACTTCACATCCCATCAACAATGCCTACAGCTGTGATTGTAGCCAAGAACAGTTACAAAAGAAAAATTTATGCTGTGTATAAAATCTATTATTGTATCAGATAAGTTATGCATCCACTACTTACGCAAGTGTTCCCACTGATTTTGGTAAGTTCCACATGAGTGAGATGCAGACTTGCATGATTTTGTACTACACAATTGCATTATTCTTTTGCAGAAACTAATCTACCCTCTAAAGAATCTTAATGAAATTTCATTCTTACCATTTGCAAAAAGGAAAAAGCTTACTTTTCCATGTTTGTTTTCATGGAGAAAATATTGTATTAGGATTTATGCAATGTTACCCACATCTACAACTTCCCATTTATCATGTTGACAGATATCCAGGTAGCCAAGAACTTAAAATCTTACCAAGTAGATGCTATTAAATGAAACAAGCAGCAGTGAAGCATTAAAGCATGATGGAAATGACTTTTCCTCATGGTTTTTGACTTTTGGCTTCTTTCTGGAACACTTTCTCCCTCATGTTCCATAGGATGTAATTCAATCTACTAATTCAGAGGCAGCAAAATGCATTTCCTTTTAATGCTATACATAAAACAATGATTATGGATTAGCCTGCTATTAAATCATAGACAAACTGTATTAAATTAATGACCTCACTTCACAAAAATATAGAAATTTAGATTTATTGGTAAAAATTCAGGTTGACATTTTGACCTTAATTCACTCTATTGAAAAGTAAGAAATAAAGGTACAATTGCATGAGTTCATGAGTGTCAACCCCGGTTTTTAGCTTTATTGTTGAGGTTTTTTGCTGTTGTCGGTTTTAGTCTTACTAAGTTGAGCTATGGGAAATATTATATATACAATGATGGCATGAACATTTGCTTTTCCCTGTTGTTTAAAAACTGACATACACAGAATCTATTTTTGGTGATCCTTATAGCAGATTTTAACCAGAAGCAAAAACAAAGCTTTTCCATCATATATAAAAAGGTCAAAGGGTAAGTTTCTAAAAAAATCACAGGGTTTCTTGGTGCACTCAGCCAGAAGTGATCATGAAACTTTGAAAGAAAAGGACAAGCAGAGATAGAGGAGAGATATCTTTATTAAAAAAATAATAATTGAGAAATATTAATTAAAAGCCAGAAATGACATGTCATTTCCAGAATGTTACTGCATTAGTAATGTGGAAAATGGAGATCTGAAAAGGAATGAACAGCAGTCATTGCCATCTTTACAAAACTGTAAAAGTATCTCATTGCTCAACTTTCCAGGTCAAAAGGCTGCCTAGGTATGATAGTTGTTATTGGATTTGGCAATGCCAGAACCTCAGAAAGAAGTAAAGTCTTCTCTCTAGGTGGAAAACACTATCTTAAATGCATGAAGAGGGAATACAGCTAATTGATTGCTTCTTCAATATCACTCATGGAAGACTAAGACTCTATATGAGCAGACAAGTTTAACATCATTCTTGTATGGGACGACAACAAGACTATGATATACCACCTTAATAGTCCATACATATCAATTATAACCAGCATGGGGTAACTATTCCTTTTCTACTTGAGACTCATGAGTTTTACTGACATCAGTAACCCCAGATATCAAATTCCAAAGTGGTATTCATAAATATTTATTGGAAATGATCTCTGCCTGTATAGGTATTTTTTTCCTGTAGTTGTTTGTAAACTCATCTAATATGAAGAAGCAGTGAGATCCTATGACTGACCACTCATTACTCATATAATTAACAAATATCACAAATTCAGGGATCCTCCATAATCAATATATAAAACAACTGATTGCAAAAGTAAAAGACTGGGAGAAAAATTAAAGCTGTAATTATATCTGAATAAATTGTTGTCTGCTCAGAGGTTTATAGGCATAAACTTGTGGATAAGGTTCTTGGTGAATTACCGCTGTCTACTGATATGACTACTTGTAATAGGCACAGCAACCAGTTAAGGCATGTTGGAACAGGGAACTACTTCTAATATTTCATCTGTTTTCCACAAAAATAATATAAAATATTTGAAGGTAAATCTCTGAAATTTCCAATTTCTTGACATTACTCATAAATACTGAGAAGCAAATACAAATGATCTTCAGTAATCCTAGTTCTCCTACCTCCTAATCAATAGATTAACTAGATATCTCTCATAATCAACAGATAAATAAGTCAAGTATCTTGTTGGCTTAGGCTTTCTTTCACAGAAAACCTACGCCAATATTCACTTGCAGATAAACTGTTAGAATCTTGAATGATTCCCTGACTACCTAGTGTGAGCCAATAATAATGGCATCACTCCTTTATCTGAGTGAGTACTCAATCAACATAGGCATAAAGTTTAATCTGACACTCTATTTTGCTAAGGTATATTAGATATTATATACTTACATTATTTTAATTTGTGTCATTAAAATTCCCCAGAATTTACCTAATTTTATTTCTAAGTAGTAATAAGCAGTAATTTCCATCTATGAAAAAAAAAAAAAAACAAACAACTTCCTGGGATCATATGTGTGTAACTCCCACTGATGCACTGTGAATGTATTGTGGGTATGGACATTTCAGAGCAGAAGCTGGCCTAATTTTTTTGTTATGTTTTAAATAGTAACGTGGTACCTGAATAAAAATACCAGCAGGATCAGCAGCCAGTTTCTACAAGACTCATAACATTTCCAAACACTGAAGGCATATTTGGAACACATTAGTTTCAAAGTCTCTTCTGTCAGAATTTGCTTGCATAATAAAACACAAAGAGTTCTTACGAGACCAACAAGGCTGTAGGAATTCAGTGGCAAATAAAGGTTTGAAAAATGAGAATACTGTTAGGAAAAATGCTTGTTTTAAGAATAACTTAATTGTAGGGTGAGAATGAATAGCAAGAGGTCATCTAGTCCACTCAAAAGCTCTTAGGCAGAGTCACATTAAACATCTGTCATGGAAATATCTAATCTATGTTAACAAATTGCTTATGACAGAGTTTCCACAGCCTCTCAGATAATCTGTTTTAATGGTCAACTATTCTCATAGTTTAAAATCTTTTTCTAATATCAACTTGTTTACCCCTTACTGCAACTTAAGCTTATTGTTTATTGTCCTGTCTTCAATAATTTCAGAGAATTTTGTTATTAATACATTTTAAACCTCTTATCAATGTTGTTATTAACACTCATAACTAGCACTGAGAGTCTATAACTTTGAGTTCATGTATTCCTTCTTTATTCATGTTTACAGCAGTCATTGTGAATAAGGAGTTAGAAGCTTTCTTTAAAAAGTTTAGGATGACGGTTTCAAACAAAATCATGCAAGTCCAGAAAGTCAAGCTCAAAACAGAATATGAAATAATCATGATTACTGCACAGATATCTTTTTCTTTTCCCACCCATTCAACTGCAGAACCTCTCAAGGGTTCTCATCAATAGGGAGGAGATTTACTATCCCATTAAGAAAGATCAGGAATAGGGTTTGAACAGAAATTCCAGTAGATAGATAAGGATAGATATGGATGTTTAAAATACGTGATAGATTTTTTTACCTAACTTGAGTTTGCTTATCTCTTACCTTGCCACAGGCTAGCATTCTTCCCCTTTCCATTGCCTTTATTAATATTATCACCATCTCTGATGTCCTTATGACTTCTCCTTTCCTGTATTAGAGTCTGAATGATTTCCTTGAGACTTTCTACAGTTCTCCCAAGGTCTGTATGTTGGTCAGCACTTTGTTTCAAGACCCATCATTGGCTTAGTTTTCTTTAAAGCTTTTTTTTTGGACATTTTCTTTGTTATTTTCACACTGATTCCCTATCTTATTCTGAGTCAAAATTTAATCTCCTGATGTACCTCTTGAACTCCTCTACTTTCCAGTTTCTATACTTTGAATCATTTTACTGAGTTTCTCTCATTTACAACGTATGCTGTTCTGCACAGACAATTGTTCAACTGTCTCTGTAAAACACAACATATACTCATAGCACTTTATAACGGTCCAAGACAAAGTTTGAAAAATCAGAAGATTAATAGTCAGGAAATTAAGAATGCAAATTCTGAATACCTTGGCTATACTGGAAGTGTAATTTTTCTATGGAAAAATATAAAGTTTGAAGCATTCAGTAGAAACAGTAGAAAATACTATGTATGTTTAAGACTTGTTCTACAGATAAGACCCTCCTTTCCTCTACTATCATTCATGGACCATTGTAAGGAACTCCACAGTAGATAATTTTGAAGTAATTGATCCAGAAAATATTACTCTAACCCCAACAGTCAATAGCTGACTTTTAATCTAATGTATGAGGGCTCTATCTACTCTGGAAGTGATTCTTAGAATGTACCTTATTCTGCACTCAGAATACTAAAATTATAAAAGTTACGAAGGAGAACTTTAATTTACCACTCTGCATTAAACTAGCTGCTGCGATTCATTTTTTCTGTTTCTGTTAAAAGCAAAAGTGATGATGAAAGCAAAAGGCAAAACTCTGAGATATAGCTTTGAACAATGAGCTGCTTTTCACTCTACAACTTATACACCTTACTCCTGAACACTACTTCACTACTTACAGTCTTAGCAGTTGAAAGACAACTAAAATTGGTCCAAAGCTTGCTCGAAGTTCTAAACTGGTCTACTTTTACAGGATTTTGAAAATCAAATAAAAAATTACTCAGTCATACCCCAGGAGGATACTAACTTTAAACATTCTTACTTTAAAATTGTAAGTGTGATTTTCTCTTTAATGTCTTCTCATTTGCAGTTTTTAATGAAGACTAAGCTGAAAAGCATCATCTACATTTCCAGTAACGGGCTTCAACTATTCAGAATGTACAAGGTCAGGGAGATCAATGGAAGTACATGTATTGTTCCATGGTCTCCCAACTCAAAACTGAGTGAATTTACCAAGACTTTTAAGCCCTCCTTCCAAACAGGCATAAACTAGAGATTGTCACACATATTTGGCAGGAAGTATACATGGAATGAGTCAGGTCCAAAGTTGAATTTACAACAGTTACAGTTGAATATGATGCAGCATATTTAATTTAATATGTGCATCTGTAGATTTCACCAGTCTTGATGTCCAAAGAATATATTTTTATTTCCTTGAACTTTTCCATTCATTAAGAAAAATATACTGAAATGGTAAAATAATGCATTTAAAACTATCATGGCTAAAAATATTTATATGTGCATAAAAAGACATTTTCATTTTATTGCTAGTTTATTTTAAGATAACCCACATACTTTTTATTGTTATAATTTGCTCTTGTAATCTAATCATATCTTTAAGACAAAATTACTTTATGGAATAGTGGCAATGTATTGGCAAATGCAATAACCTAGTAAGACCTATGCCATGCTCTTATTTAAATGTGTAGTTGTTGTACTGTGCTGCAGTTATTATAGACTATTGAATAATTCTATGTTATACTAGTTGATTGCCTGCAGTGTTCTAGTTTCAGTTCATCAGTCTGCACAACATACTTCACAATACTTCATGTCTTACGTTTTCTTGCAACACTGCTGTTTTCATTACAGTTAAGCTGGATGTATACAGACACTCAGTTAAAAGAGAGGTGTCCTGTAACAAGCTTTAAGTTCTGTCTTTCTCACATAACAATTTTCATAAGAAAGAATTTGTAGCTAATGTGACTTTGGCTTTATTTAAATAAAGCAAATGATTCATTTTTAAATTTTCTTAATAATAAATGAGTATCATCATCCACAATTAAAAGTCAGGTAGCCTTTCCTGTAACTGTGGTGAATATTATTTCATGCTTTGTTCTTTGTCCAGACTATGGCAATAGACACATCTGAAATTATCTTATGCATTTCTCTTTACAGCTTTTTGCATAATCAAGTTTAATCTATGTGACACCAGAGAATCATCTGAGAAAATATTTAGCTCTTTCAAATCTGATAAAGTTTTCTACAAAGCCCCCATTGGAGTTTGAATATATTATCTTCAAGGATTTTTAGAACTTGCAAAATTTCCAATCAGCGTTTTACATTTTGCCTGGAGCAGCGTATCAAAGCATGGAGCTTTTTATCAAGCTTACCCTACCCTCCAACTTATCCTCTATAATTATGTGTATGACTAGCTCGAATGCTAGAAAGTGTTGATGCAAGGAATAGTGTGACAAGAATTCTGAATTTCCAGGAAATACCTAGATGTGAACTCATGATAAAAGCAGTTGAAAATTCAGCCTAATAAAGTTCTGCAGATCAGCACGTTGCAGTTACAGCCTTTCAAATCGGAAAATATCATAGGAATCATTATAAAGTCTCCCTGAAGCTCACAACTTTGCAAGCTTGCAAATGCCATAACTCATGTTGTTAACAATTTCTAATTCCCAAGACCATAATTCCCTCATTAAATGTCATTAAATGACCAGATATCACTCAGATGCTGTAATTTTCTTTTTTGTCAATAGCTTTACAACTGGGGAGAGTTTCAGTTGAAAGTCTTGATACGTGACTTGCTCTGCTGTTTAATAGCTTGTTTACAAGTAATAAGTTGACATACTTTTCCTTTACAATAACTGTAAACCATTTCTTCTCGTCTATACTAAGCAGCTCAGACAATATTCTTTAAACAAAGAAGATAAAACTTCACCTTCTACCTCAACATCTCTTAAAGATTTGGTATTATTGGATTTCTGCTCTGGAAAGTGTCAATATTGTGTGTATCTTGCCTGTACCTTAGTTAATGAAGTTATGACAGTAAAAAAATCCTTTTTCTACTTTGATTGTAACATACTTTTGAAATAAGATCAAATCAAAGAGGAACCTCTGTTCCAGGCATCATTCACTTAAAGCATTTGATAGTGCATTCAGGTCAGATTTGAAGAATAATTTTCCCAAGTAGAAAATGAGAACAAACATTTGAAATACTTCCAGTTTAAGGCTTGTTTCACAAGCCAGATGAAGTGAAACTAAAAGTAAAGCAGGTGTCTCTGTTACCATTTTGGTCTTAATACAATAATTCAGTCATTCACCTTAAAGGTAGAGAAGCAAAGTTCTAATCACTTCTCTTGCTTGATTCAGAGTAGGCAGGAAAATAACTCCACACTATGACATCATGCACTGGCAATCCAGTGCTTTCTGCAGTGAGTATTTACATGGCCTATGCAAAGTGCAACAGCTTTCTCAGAGTTCTCGCTGATAATATATCGCTACTGTGAATCTCCTTAATATTTTAATATTTTGATTTTACTGAAAGTGTTCGTGTGTGGAACAATTAATTCAAAGCTGAATTAAACATTTTCCTTGTCCTAAGATAATTTTTCCCCATATGATGGAAATGCATTTAGGTTCAGGCTGAAATTGAATAAGAAGAATTCATGAAAATGTTTCCCTTGTCACCATTTTATATCCTTTCCCACTGCAGATCTTTCAGTTACATTGCTAGCTAGCAATAAAATGGCTCTGGCTGTAATCCATGATTCCATCTGATCAAATAGCTTGTAGTATCAACAGCTTTTATACCTCGGGTGGCAGAATCGTTCTGGTCATTTTAGATGAGGTCTCAACATTATAATTTTTTTTTTTGTTTGGGTTTTTTTTTGATTTTTTTTTTCTTTTTTTTTTTGAGAACTTGCCTAAATTGGTGGGGTCATAAGACACGTACAATCTGACTAAAGATCAGCATTTCTGGTGGTACTGTTGTGTCATTACCTGTGTCATCTTTGAATGTCAGAGTTATTAAAATTGTCTTCAAAACACAGCATTGTTCAAAAGATTAGCTCTATAATGAAACCATACTAAAATTCTGAAATGGTTCTTATCCTTAGATTATTTTAATATGCAATATAATAATATACTAGCTTATTTTGATGTTCAATATAAGCCTTATTTTGGTGAATAAAACTAAAACAATAGCTGGAAGGAAAACATGGCTTCTCTTATGTTAAACTTTTATCAAATGAAAAAAATTTTAAAATGGTATTTCAGCACTATGGCCTTTCTCCTTCCTGGAATATACAACAAATATTGAAAGAAGAAACATGGGAACAGTGATTTGTGGATAATATGTATGAAAGCAGCTGTTACACACTGTTCTTTTTAGAAACTTACGGTATTTGGGCTATAAGTGGCCTTGTGAATATATTAGGATTGCAAAAACTTCCATTGTTCAATAATGAACCAACCTAATTACAGCACAATTTGAAAATGATCTAAAAATATACATTGGAAAAGACAATTTTCTAATCTTAACTTCCAGTAACTAAAATAAGAAACATTGGTGATAATATCAGAGACATTAAACTTCCTGATGATTGACTCTGCCCACATCAAAATATTCTATTCTCTAAGCAAAGGATGCAATTGAGTATTTAAATTATAGTCAACTTTCAGTGAGACTGTTGACTTACTGTACCATGGTTCAACCAGCTGGTGAAAACCTTACTCAGAGGGAGACACCACTTTCACTTACTCTCCAGTGACAGAACTGTGTCTATTCTAATGGTAAAAACTGAACTATGGAGATCTCTTCAAGGCTTCTGAGAATTCTGCCCGCTGGCATTTCCCATTTATTTCAACACATGCAAACTATAGAGAGTAGTTAATGAAAAGGCAGATAATCTCATGGGATAATCAGGCCTAAATGTAAACTTTATAGAGGAGGTTTAGTATGTTCGCTGTGGGAAGGAAAAATGGGCTTCCATGGATGAAGATTAGAGAAATTAATATTTAAGGGCATACCATAAAGAAGAAAACAATGGACTGTAATTGATGCTTTCATCTGGCCTCTTTCTCTCTCCCTCTCTCAATCATTATTTGATACAAGACATGAATTCATGAGAGCCAGTGCTAATGAAAAATGCACTAGAACTTAACTGCATTTCAGAGCTGCTGGTGTCAAGGGGACAAGTAATGCCTGTGTCTGTCAGAATGTAAATTAAGTTGCTTCATATGATTCACGCTTAAGATCCAGAAAAGAACATGGCCAAGAAAATGACATGACATATTTGGCAAACTTGATGTTTAATAGAGAATTTATCTTGGTCAAATTTTGATCTCCCATTACATTGCTATTATGCTGCAATAAATTATAGGCAACTTGTAATCACTGATAGGTGAAATTTTCTAGACCCTGAGAGTAACAAAGATCATTTTCTGAAGACCCTTTCAACCTCAGGAATATTAGAAACTATTAATTCTTTTTATTCTAGGGTTTTTCTCTTGTAAAGGACATAATTCTTTAAAAAACTAAATACAAGAAGTCTTTAGTCTTTATTACTGGAGTATTTTTAATACCTCCATTATGGTGCAAAAACATCACATGCCAGTCTTCAATGACATCATTAATATTGTTGTGTGCAACTCAAATTTGGGAAATAGCCTGCTTTATTGGTAACTTATTCAGTAAAAATTGCCACTTCATCAATTTTTGATGGAAGTCACAAGACTTCCAGCCGGGCTCTCTTGGGACCTGCAGTTAGGGAAATGCAGCAGTACATAGCAGTAGATCCATTTGTGCCCATGACTTGGTTTCCACCTTGTCAGAATTTAGATCTAAATGTTCATCCTGAAACAAGCAGGGTTAACAATGTGAGCAAAGCACTAAGCAAATGCCATGACTCCTGTGGTATCATGTAAGTCTGTAAAATCTCCTCGCTTTGAGGCAAAAGGCTTATCACAGGATTTGTCTACACAAACCGAAGGAGAGGGTTTTCCTGGATGTGAAAGTTTAGCATGGCTTCTCCTTTTTCCAGGGAAAGAATGTAAAATAATTCAATGTCACAAATATAATTTGCTACTGTTTAGTTGGATACTAGTGATTAATGTTTGAGTAGCTAAGAGAAATAACGAGCCAGAGAAGGACTGTAAAGAGCTGCTGCCACATCCACAGGAAAGGGGGAAGATGCAAGTGGAGCACTGTTATGTCTTCCACATGCACGTGATCAGACTGTGGGTTGTTAGTCATTGTTACACCATAAATACAGCCCACACGGAAGACCCCTGTCGCTGTTACTTCAAAGACATAACTCGGAACTCTGTAAGGGTACGGATGATGTACAGATACTTGCCCATATATGAACTCATAGAGGACAGCAGATATACACACACATACACACGCACATCCATTAGCAGACATTTACAGTTCAACTGAACCACTTCAGTTCTCATCTACTATTTCTAGATCTGCTCTGTCTGCAAGTTAAACAAGAGTTTCTGTAAAACAGTTAAGACATTTCAAAACATATGAAATATGCAAACAGCTTTCTCATTCTAAAAATTATTCTTAACTTTAAAAATTATTTAAAGTTAAAACTACTAACAGAATGGAATTGAAGCCAGTGGTATTCACTGTAGGTGCTCTGAGTGTGCTGCTGAAAACTGATTTAATTTGCCTGAGTTATTATCTTCCCCAAATTCTCTATATTTATTTTTAATAGCCATAGTACTAAGCCTAGTACTTTGAATAGAAAAGGAAAGACACATAATCCATTCCTAAACTGCTGCTACAGCTAGATAGACAATTTTTTCTAAGGCACTGCATGAGGTACTTTTCCTAGAAGTCCCGTAACTTTAGTAAGAGCCTTTTAAGAAGCTTATCAAGATATACTACATAATAAACAAGATGGAGTTCAACAGAGACAGTGACATCACCTGTTACCCATTTTGCAGTTGATCCTGCAACCTTATTTGTGCAAATTGGATGTTTTTTTTCATGACAGATATAGGATATCTGTAATCTGAAGTCTGTCATATTAGTTACCTTGCAAGATGCTCACTGAATAAAAGAGGATGGAGGAAATTAGGAGACATGTTTGTATCTAATCCTGAGATAAAAGGTAACTTAATTATCTGTCTCCTTAACACCAATCTCCGGCACAGTTGGCACCTTATTTATTTTTTATTATATATGCTTATAGTGCAATTGTGCTCAGTAGTTATATTATTAAAAATGAGAGTAGTCTAATTTTTTTCTCTTATCTGGAAAGGAATGATTTTAACGGAATACCTTTCAGAAATATTTTCTGCCCTGTCTAATCTGCATGTGCACACAGCATCACATGAAAAATGCATAAACATATCAGGTATAAAAACTAATACTACCTGTGCCTCAGCTTGAGAAATTCTGTACATTGCAAGTAATAGCTGAATACTGCATTGCCCTTTGTCTTTGCTGGTAAAATTTGACTTCAGATGAGTCAGAAGCCAAAACTCTGACAGGTTTAATAAATGTCCACAGAGAATGAACAGATAGAATTATTTATCTCTATTAAGAATTCCAGAGAGTATATTTTACACAAAGTAATTTCATTATCTGTTGAAGTGCTAGGGTTGAGCATTTCAATACACAAAATTCAATGATGCATTAATTTGATCCACCTCATTAGCATCCAGTCACATTTAGTGAAAAATACCAGAATTGTTACAGTTTGTTCTAGTCATCAAAATGATAGGCCCTGAGAGCTTTAGCTCTATAATTAACAGATAATATATATATTATGTGATATATATAACAAAAATTATCATGTATAACATATATAGTGTATCATATACAATATTCACTATTATGTTGCCATGAACAACAAGTTTCGGTAAAATTATAGTGCAAAAAGATTTCAAGTTTGATCACTGTATCTAGAAACAGAGAAAACAAATAGAGAACCACAATTTTAAATAATAGGATGCATCTTGCCACAGCTTAAGGAAAACTAGGAGGAAGTGCACCTCATTCGTCTTACTTCTGCAAATGAACGTGCAAATAGCAGACAGAGAAATGAAAGCAACTGTTACAAGCAAACGTCTTTCCCTACTAACAGGTTAGGTTTCATTTTAGATATTTTGGTATTTATTTTCACTATTTCAGCTACTTTTTAGAGTGGATCAAGCTTCTTATGTATTGATTTTTGGCAGCAGTCCCCACTTACTGACTCACAAAAGATATCCTTATGTCTCATACACCAAGTGCATATACAAGGTATACAAAAACACTCTTATGTGAACTGGAAACCCAGTTTACCATATACACCCAGTATCAGAAAAGACCGAAGGAGAACAGTAAAGTGTATGGTTCTTACCAAACACATTTGTATATTTGTGTTCAGCAAAACCTGAACACAAATCAAACTAGGTCTACAGACAGGGATTATTGACAAACTACCCCTTGTTTAAAATTGTCTTGCAGACTGTATTATATTCTTCCTAGCACTGAAGGACCTGACATATTAAAAAGCTTAACTCAATCTCCATTTGAACAAACTTTGTATTGTTTAACTATCTACTCCTGTCAAATGGAGAAAAAATTAACACTTGCTCACCCAAATCCAGACCGGGACAAACTGTGATGTTCTCTTATGTACCTGAGACATAATATGTATAAAGCTTACAGACACAAGAACACTGTCTAGTTAAAACATTTCTTATAAATGAATACACTGAAATATAAGCATCTTAAATGAATTTTATGGAAATATTATGATACAGAATAATTCTGGTTTTAATATTATTAAAACCAGGAAAGTTAAAATTCCCATAGAAATGATCATTATCCTTCTAAAAGAACAACAATTACTAATTATGAGTTTGGCATTTTCTTGCTTAAAGCAATTTATAATTTTCCATATACTATGCCCATTTTCTACATGAAATGAAATTGATCCTTACTACTTTGAATCTAGTACTACCCATTATGAAATCATATTAGACATTTCAGTGCCTGTGTCTCTAGGACATATGGTGCCCTAAGTGAGAAAAATAACTTTGAATCACTTTACTTAGCTATTAAACCATTATACTCATGTTCTCTTACAGCTAAGAGGAAGTTTGTAATTTCTATCACTAAACTTAAAATATCTACCATTTATTTTCACTGCATGAGAACCTCAACATGACTGGTGCAACACAGATTCTAATTAGTGTAATCTCTTCTGCAACCTGATTGTCTCTTGTTTTCCAACTGAAATAAGATTTGAATTTGAAGAACATAACACTATGCTGAGTCTATGTAACCTGTAACAATTTTCTACCTTAATAGCCACACTGCAGCATTTGAAAACTGGCAATTATTCATTTTGCAATGAGCTAGTAACTGAAAGAGTGAAATTCTCATCTGTGAAGAATGGTATAGTAAATCATGGATTAGCAAAGTCAAGCACTCTCAGTGAAAGTATGTCCTCTTGCTTACACCTAAGAAAACTAATGTTCAATACGGCTCTTCTTCTCTTCACTATACAAATTTTATGTGAACTTTAATAAATTTCATTTTGGTAAAGAAAATGTTTTAAAAAGCAGAAAACAAATCATGTTAATACATATTTCACTCAGCAGAGTAAGACAGCAAAACACAATTCATATCCTATAGACTTTTAACAAGTTATGACAGCCTTACACAACCATTTATAAATACTGCTTAATAAACATTTTGTGTTCAAAATAAAATAAGTTAGGTCTGTTTAAAGGAATACACTAATCTAGATTTTTCTCAGCAAAGGCAAAAAAAGAATTCGTATTTCCTGTTATTCACTATAAAATGGAGGTCTTAATTCTAAATTGACCATTCAGGATTTTCCATGATCTGCGGCGAGAGAGCCACCTCCACAAGACAATTCATCCTGTCCTCACACAAACATCCGACAGATAGGAGGAATTGTTTTCTGGAAGTTCCTCTCTGTCTCAATCTCCCTCTAAAATCTGTACAGCGACAGTAGTTAACTTTGGCTAATATGTAACTTTCTGATAGCTAAAGTAAAAAAAAGATTAATCCATCTTCTCATGCCTTTGGTCAGAAAACTTAGTTTGTGATAAGTTTGTTTTGTTTTGTTTTTTCGTATGCAGACTGAGTATTTTGGCTTGAAGTATCAGCATCTCATAGGTATCTGGTTAAAATCCCTACTGCATTACATCTGCCATGCTGTCAGAGACCCGTTAGTTAGTCTGCTCTGTCTAGAAAGCTGATAGGCAGCACAGACTTTCAGTCGCTCTTGTAATAGTATTAGATCTCTGATGTGGAATGAGGAAGGTTGCTATCAGGTTACTAGGCAATCAATACAAGTGTGGGCAAGATTTACAGCAGAATAGATAAGGGTAAAGGGAGAGTCATTATAGAATAGTTTCTGATGATTAAATAATGGCTTAACCTGGAAACAAGCCAGGTTTTTTTCCTCCATCAGAAACCAACAGGAACATTCAAATTGTTCCTGTTCAGATAAAGGTATCTGAACCTAGCCAATACCAGTTCTGCATGTTTCCATTTCCTGAGTAGAATTAACTATTGGCATACAATAAATATCCAGATTTTTATATACACCTAAGTGACACAATTATTCATGGATCCTATTTATAGTCTATAAAAAGACTGTAAAGAATACAGAATGAAAAGTGAGAGTTTGTTTAAAATTTATATGTTTTATGAATACTTAAAAAAAAAAGTATTGCTAATATTCCTTACCTGAGTAGCGGTTGCTTTGGATAAGAAGGATGGTCACTATTTTGGCATGGCTGAGGTTTTTTTGTGACTTGCTTATAAATATTCCTGGCAGTTACTCCAATCCATAGCATAGTAGAGAGTGTAGAATAATGTAGTACTATCCCAACCTAAAACAAAGGTGGACAGTTAAACATATCAGTAAATGAATCAGCAGAACAAGAGTTTTAGAAGAATCTTACTGCATAAGTGAAGAAGGAAACATTTTTTAAACTGAATTCATAAGTACATAATTTTTTTTCTCTCTGTCTGGTTATTTCTAACCAGAGAAAATAATTTTGAAAAGCAGATGGAATCTGTTATTTAATTGATCATAGATAATATCTGAGATACCAGATGGTATGTTATGAAACCAAGACTGTAAAGACATTTGTTTTCTAAGAACCTGATTAATGACAGCTTTTTACACCTGGATTTAAAGTGATGCAAAGCTTAGTTTGTGTTGCAAGCTTTCTTAGCTTATGGTGACAATGCAATTTAAAAATTAATGAGAAGTCAGCATTTTTGCTTGCTATTACGCTACTATTTCCTTTCATTTTTCAGGACTATCCTGCTGTAGTTCCCTCTCAGCTGCATATAGCCAAGGTTGTAATGGGATCAGTGCTATTTGCCTAAAACCAGATTATTTTCAGACATATTTTAAGGAACTTATAAACTTGGCCATACAATTTTAAAAATTAAATGACAGATCTTGGCATCTTCCCTTAAAATGAAATACAACCTCTCAACAGTGTTATTAACATTTTGTCTCCAAGAAACTGATATGTTTATCACTGAAAGTAAAATAAAGTACAAACACCTCTAAAATACTAACATCTTTGTTATGTTAGTAATTGTTATTCATTACTATGGAAACAGTAATTGGAATTTTATCCAATCTCCAATGCTTTATTACATCAGCTAAGTCTCCATCCGATTATATAAAATGAGGTTACCTTTGAAGCAATAACCTGACATTTTGCAGTGACAAGTAAAATATTGCTATAATTGGAAAGCACATAAATGTTTAAGGAATACAGAGGATTGCTGAATAAAGCTAACACAAATCTATTATAATGATTTATTTGAACCAGTGTTCATTTTTGCTCAACTTAAAACAAAATAATTGATGGGTAAAGAAAAAAAAATTCCATTAATTTTGTTTATGTTTAGTAATATAGCACAAAACTTGAAGATAGCAGCAAATATCATCAACAGAAAACCCTTTGTAATTTTCTTGGGGACTTGTCTGACACATTAGACAAGAGAGTAGAAAACCTTCATAGTTGTTGTCGCTTGAGGTAAAGAAGCAGAAATAAGAGAATGAGACAACTTTGTACCATCAGCTGGCAGATATTGCCAATTCAGTGGCTAGTGCTGTCCGGACTTAGTTCATGTGCAGCTTGCAGCATTTCTGTAGGGATGCAGTGAATATGACTATGAGCTGGGGGGGGAGTAAAGGAGTAAAGCAGGAGAGAGAAGAGGGCGGGAAGAAAGGGAGAGAAAAAGGAGGTGGGAACCATGAGAAAGAACTGGAAAAATTCTAGAGAATTGGATCATAACCTCTCTCTGATTTCAGCAGAGTGCTACTACTATATATTCTGTATTATTCTACACAGGTATCCCAGAGTTCATAAGAATATGAATAGCAGGGATGAATTCCATGTGGCAAGGCACCTAGATGTGAAATTTTTACAACACATATGGCCATGCATACATAAATGTTCAACCACTTAAGTGAATGAGATTCCTAAAAATAGTACAATAAAATAATGTTATTGAACTTTCAAGGAGGCAGATGAACTGAAAACATCATTGCTATGCCACATCTGAATCACATTGCTTTTCTTCACAGTGTGCTCATATTTCAGCAACTTAGTTCCTTCTGATATATGGATAAGTTGAACAAACATGGACAAGAGACAGAAATGTTATCATCTTCTGTACTAACTCTTTAATAATATGTCTCTTTCTCTCTTAAAAAAAAAAATCATTTTGCATTGCTTGCTTAAAGAAAAAGAGCATATATTCTGATGATACAGGACCTCCTCATGACTGACAGATTTGAAGGACAACGGTGACAACCTGGAGGTAAAACATACATGACACAACAAAATTGCGGAATTTGGAGGGGTGTGCTGAGCTGTTACACTGAATTCCAAAGGAAAGGGTACTCTTTTCTCTGTGTAGTGATGATTTTGTTTCTCGCTTCCCATCACAAAACACACTTTCTGGACTAGAATTTTTGCTTTTACTTATCCACCAATAATAATTAGTAAAGAAATGCTTGTCACACCTCATCCTGAAAATTCAGTGTTTCAAAGTGGGGAGCTTTGCTTTCTGCCTCTTCCTTCTCTGTATCTCCACACTGATATCAGTCATGCCATGGAGATGCTTTTTCCTCACTGTTGCACTTAAGGTCTGTGGCTGCATGCTCATTTGTCCACTTCAATGGGACGACCTCTTTCTGGCTCTCTTAAGCTAGGAAGACATCTGGGACCTATTCTAGAAATACATGAGATACCAGCTCAAGACATGGAAGGAGAAGACAAGGCTCAGCAGAAGAAGGAACAGGACAAAGATAGTTTTATTCAGGAAACTCTCACTTAACTCTGTTAGCAAATGTAAACCTTAGGTTCATGCACTAAAGGTCCAGGGTACGAATTTACCTGTGTATACCTTGTTACTGGATTTGTGCCTCTGTAAAGCTTGAGAGGCCAATAAAGAGATACCAATTAAATACCAGGTGTTAATTGAAAAATATTTTCACTGTAAGTGGAACTTCTGTATTTCACACAAAATTGTGTGAGAAGAGTCAAGATTTCTGCACAGAACAAAGGATTATGACTGAATATATTAAAGCAATGAGCCTTACTCATACAAAGGGTTTCCACTGACTAGCCAAATGGCACAGAAAGAACTTGTCAGGACATACGCGTTGAAGCCAGCATTGCACCTAAAGCTATTTAATAACCGCATTAATATGGTGAGTTTTCTTGTTTCTTTGGACTAATTTTTTTCCATCTTCTGTGCTCTAAGAACACTTCTCTTTGGGAATACGCACTAGCCTACTGAATAGAAGATTACACTTTTCTACAGTAAGAAGATCCTGCCTCTATGGGCTCCTTCAATAAATTTCAGTACTTTAGAGGTAAATTAAGTTCCACACCATGGAGTTACCATGGTAATGACCAGAATACACATTTGTGCTAAGCATTTTGGTGCAAAAAGCTCTCTTCATCAGCTTTAACTTGCACATAAATTTCTTTGTTTTCCTCTAGTTTTTAATTAATTTTTTTTTTTTAAATTGTAATCATGTAAGTTTCCAGCTACCCACAGTCTGTCTTGTGCATATGACTAGTTCTGTTCCTGTCTCTGTAGAGCTGAACAATGCAGCACCTTTCTCATCAAAGACCACTCAAGAGCTCTTAAATAGCATTTTTCTCTCGAGGCACCCTAACTGGCAAACCTGATCACAGTATATTAATTTTACACTCATTCTTTAAAAAAAAAGAAATATAGCTAGAGCAGAAAGAGCTGCATTTTCCCTCCTCTTTCTATAATATATTTGTGTCTACAACTCCTACCAAAGATGTGGCACATAGCTCTAGTAGCTCCGTAGTTTAAAAAGATGCAAATCCACATTTCGGACTTCCAAGGGTAGCATTCTAATTTCCAGGCTACTGGCTAGTATGGAACAGGCTTCACCTTTCTTGCTGACGATTTACTGCCCTACAGAGAGGAATTCACAAGCAGCTTCACATATGACACTCATCCGTGAGGAGAAAGATCTGAGCTTTGCCAAACTTTACATGGAAGTTTTTATTTGATAAACCATATAAGAGGTTCTTGGAGATGTGATTGAGTTGATGATGCCACTCGGTGACTGGCCACTAGGATAAAAGCTTATGATTCTGTCTCACTCCCTAACTTTTCTGTCTCTTGAATCTTGTGCCCCTAAGCCTATTATTCATGCTTCAACATGTTGAACTGATGATTTCATCCCCTAGCATCCATAACCTGATGGCTATCATGCTCTCCTGGAAAGTAGGGGCCATGAGACTGAAATCTTTCAGATTGAGGGTACAGAATCAATGCCTCCCAGACATGGGGAATGATACAGCTACAGTTGTGTCTCCTTCCATCTCATTCCTTACATGAAAAGAATAAATATCTTTCTGCCCTTTGAAGGAAAGTAATCTGAGACTAACTCAGCGATATGGAAGGGGCCAACTACATCATCCACTGGCTGGCTCAAGCACCCTTCTGCCTAGTCTGCTGGCTCTGATTAATCCCTTTCTGCCACTCCTAACACAACCTTTGCCTTGCATGAAAGATTTTGCCATAAACTCAAGACTCCAGATTCTACATCAACAGCCAGCACTCAGTGGCACCTGGAATCAGATTAATGGGTAATCTAAACAGTTTGTAGGTATAAACTCAGTCACACAGGAAATCTGTGAAGCATCAATCAGCTCTTCCAGACCAGCACTCTAACATCAGTTTTCTTTATAAATCATAAAGACTGCATAGCACATGTCTATAAAAAATCCTCTCTGAACTAGGTATGCAAGTTTAAAAGGAAATCTTAGATTCCAGATAAAAATAAATACCTTACTATCTCTGAAAACACTTTTTTTTTTTGTGTAATTACTTTGCCTTCAACGGGATATGAAGGTTCTTCCAGCTATCTATCACAGAAAATGGGTCCATTTCCATAGTGTTAATTCTTATTGCTTAAAATTAGCCTGGGACATCTCATTTAGAGGGAGGTGATCTAACTGAAGTTTTTTTAGAACCATTCTGGTTAATTATGAAGGACTAAAATTACCTTAGTCCATTATTTCACTTGGGAAAGGATGTTGTGTGAAAGTTTTAAGGAAAATTACAATAAGAGAGGTGGAAGCTCACTGGCTTTGACACTACATTTGAATTATTGGGACAGAAAATACTTGCATTTGGAATCTTCCCCTATGCACTCGGGAAACAAAAAGTAAAAATTACATTGCTGCAGGGTAAAACTGTGTTTTGAATTGTAGCAGATGGAAAGATACCTGTACTAGAGCAACACTTATAGCGTTACACATGGAGTATAACTAATATTTTAGTGCTGCTTGAAGCAGTAATATTTTCACAAATATATTTTAAAACCCTAATATCAGTTGTTTTTTTTTTTTTTTTTTCCAGAACTGAAGAAAAAAAAAAGGAGAAAGAGACAAAACTTAGACTTGAGGAAAACTCAAGTCCACAATAGTTATATGTATATGCATGCCTTTCATTAGGCTGAGTGATTTAAAGAATTGCTATATTCCATTAAAAGGAGAAAAGGAGTGCTGTGCACCCCCTCACCGCTTACACAAGCTGTGAGAAATGTTCAAATAAGTGAGCTTCTCAGGAAACCATTAGTAGGTCTAATCTATCTACATTCTAGCTTTGGCATCCTGAATATTAATTCACAGAGTAATCTTCTCAGGGCTATCAGAGGAGGAGAAAGGCACTAGGACTCAGAGAAGTTTGAAAAATGTTGCTGTCAGTAGGCAAGAAAGGATCTGTGGTTGGGTACAATGTTTTGAGAGTGAATATTTGTTCTGCCGGAGTTACCAGCTATAGGACTTTTGTCTTAAATTGTTTGGACTGCTGCATCCATTACCCCTACCTAATTACATCAGACCATTTCTACCACGAACCAGAGGACTCTGTGTGTCTTCTGTGTCCTGTATCTTTGCTGTATTTTAACTGCCAAAGATCTTGTCTATTGATGTAGCATGGTGTCAGATAAAGAACTTTATGAAACTGGTTAGAAGGCTTAGTTTCTCTAAGTGTGCATGTTTCTCAGCAGCTCAGGATCTGGCTCTACTCCACAGCAAGAAACACCTGTCACTGATAATGCATTTTATGAAGATATCCTTGTAGTTTATATATTACTCATAACAGATTATTAATAACTCATTTATCTCAATACATTTTTCATTATCACTGTTAATACTGCATTGTTACTATGCAATCTGCAAAGCAAATAACCAGACAATGATTGTAACAACAGATGGTCATTTGTGATCATGTAATTACAAGGCCATGGCTGCCCTACAAACTAATCTGCTACCCTCACTTGCAAACTGTAGATAAGGACAATGGTAAATGATATTTCAATTTGCAAGAACTCATAGATTAATTACGACACAGTACAATAGATATTTTGAGATATTTATCTCAGAATAATCTAGTGGGCAACTGTCATTTAAATGAATACCATGTAACGTATATGGGCAGACTTTGCATGTAGAACATTACAGGGGCTTACAGATCTACATGTGCTGTTTATTGATGGTCATGCACAAGTACGCACAAAAGGTTGCCAAAGCATCTCACTGAAAATTAGATTGATAACTCTTACATTAGTTATGCAAGTTTTGCAATGATTCTGCTGTTGGCTGGCAACTCTTGCTGTTTATACCCATTCAAGCCAATCAGAAGAAACAGATTAGTGACAGGCAAAATATCTAGGAGAAAGTTCTCTTATGAAGTGCTTTACTACAGGTAAATACCAACAACATTGATGAGATCTGGAGCACTTCTACAAAATTTGAGAGGAAGAAATATTTAAGACAGACAAATTGCATCAAGCCCTCATCAGGTGTTATGGAAGATAACTGAAATTACTTTCTTTACACACTCTACAGACTGAGCTTCTATATTCAGAGTAGCTGAGGTCATGCCCTCTCTGGGCATCTCATGGCACTATACGCCTGGAAAGGATGAAGCAAGAGATGTGAAATAGTCCAGCAGTGCAAATGGGGGTCCATAAATTGAAAATGTACTGGTCTGCTTTGTCTCCTTAGCTTGAGTTGTAATTAAAAGATATAACCATACTAAAAACATTAAGCTGCCCAAGTATATATTTAGAGATCACCCAGTGAAGCCAGGGCCACCCTCAGGCAAATGGTATATAGATTACAAAAAGAGCAGCAGTAACTTCAGTTCCACACAATCAATCCAAAGATCAGAAAGGACAGTAGAAATATTTGGGAAACTTAGTTTTCAGCTGTCCTGTAGAACAGAGAAATATAATGATTTTCAGGGATTTTTTTTTTTAATAAGGAAATCTGAGCTGCAGAGAAGTTAGTGCATTGGTCAGCCTTTCACAAAAACTTAGGTGACAACCAAACACTGAATATTCCCAGTGCTGCCTGTAAAAGACATGCTTATAATGATGACTTATTCTGAAGAACTTAAGGTCCAGGAGCAATATATGAAAGGAAAGAGAACTATAAATATTGTGTTAAAATACAGAGTTTCAGGTTCTCATTTAGTAGTAAGAATTACTGAGGCAGATACTTACAGCTTGACATATAATTGGATATTTAATGCGATTGATTCCACCAGCAAAAACAGCAAACGTAAGAGCAGTATGGAAACAAAAGTTGAGAAGCATGTGCCATCCTTTTCTACTTATTCGAATTGTGCTGTTGAAAAATCACATTTTAAAATTACACTTTGAAAAAATGCTTACATATGATGAAATTAAATTCTCTGATTCTTGAATACCTACACACATTGCTATACTATACCTATAGGTATACTGATACCTATAGGACAAAGTGTGATTTATACAGCATTGAAGTCAATAGTAAAAAGGTAAAATCAATTGTAAAAATTATAAATAAAGGTACTGAGAAGGGTCTAGTGACTTAAAATTTCCTCCATCAAATAAAGTATTTAAAGTAGAAGAATAAAAGCAAAAAGCTTATTGCATGGCTTCAGATATGCATAACTTTAACAAGACATCTCCAAAGTATTAAATGGAAGCTGAAGATCAGAAGTCATTGCATTAAGTTCACTTAATTAATATTTAGCAGCTTCTACAGTACAATACATTTCTACTCTTTTAAATTGCTAATGGTCTTTAACAGAAGTATGTAGTTAAAATGCCATTTATATAAATCTTTCATATAAAAGAAAACACACGTTTTCTAAACCCAAGGAGACTTAGAAGTTAAAGAGAATTTCTTTTATCCAACGGTCGTTACCAAGTCTTTCACCCAACCTTGCTCTGACAGCCGGTTCCGCCAGTGGAGCTGTCCAGAGTGCTGCTGCTCTTTGACTGGAACTGGCCAGACAGCAACTTGACAGCGCCCACGGTTTTATACTGAAATGTCGAGTTAGAAGTCTTAGCAACAGTGTGGTCACCATATCTTAGGAAAGACACAGCTTGAGGCAGGCTGCCATAACCTTGTTTTCATTTCTCTGCTGTACATCGCATTGGTAATATTACTATCCAATAGTAATTCAGATAATTTAAATTTATCTTTTCAGTGTGGGTTAGAAAAACTAAAGTACCTCAGCATAATTCTGACCATTTAACATAAGTGCTTAAAACTGAATTCTTACCTGTGATGGACAATGTAGGTGATAATGGAAGCAAACAGGCACAACAACATAACTGCAGTACACGCATATACCACAGGGTGCAGAAACTCCCCTGGGTACTGGGGGAAAGACAGCACTGTCTTAAAATCCTAGGGAGAAAGCAAAATGATTTAACATTGTTAGGCATATGTGAAACTCTGAGATTCCATTTCAATATGTTTCTGGCTGTTCCCTCTCAAGAGCAGGAAAATAAGATGATGAACTTTTAATGTAGATACAGCTCATGAATTTACAATCACATCAGACTACTCTTTCCTCATCTGCATACACTTTGCAAGACAGAAATTAACCTTTTCTTTTTTTTTTTGTACAAGCAGACATATCCTAATTAAAAAAAAAAAGGTCTGAAAAAATACACAGAGTATTATATCTTCCAGGCATTAGCAATATCTGTTCCTTCTGATAACATGAAATTATGTGTGTAGTTTACTAAGATATTAGTACAAAATATCAAATTACCATAAGGTTTCTAAATGGCATACACACGGCTGCAGAAGAACCACTCAAAGAAACAAAAGCCACGAGAATACACACAAAATATTGACTGACTCGCTCCTATATTAAAATATAATTCCCAGTTGATACACCTCCTCTGACCCAGTGACCTTCAGACTTAGTTGCAAATACTCTGCTACTTATATCAATTCAAAAGCAGCTTGACAGCGATACCAACATCAGATTAAAGATCCACGCATTCCTTTTGGACCTGTTAGTGCCTACTGACACAATTCTTCATTAAAAACATAGTGAAAAAATATTAATAACATTGTAAAATTAACAATATTCAATTCCCATTCTAAATTACTGGACCTCAAAATTAAGAAATAGTAGGAGAGCTAAATCTGCAGGTGTGATGGATGGAAAGGAAAAGGAGCCCTTTTACAGAAAACAGTGTCTTCAGACTACCTGAATTAAACCAAACATTAGAGGTTCACTGTAATACATTAAACCACATCTGTTTCTTGCACTACATCTCTGCAAAGAAGTACTATAAATTAGACACATAAACTACCACCTGAGTCCAAAGTGTTGTCTACATGTCAGTATCCATGTGCAGCAGCACTAACTGTGCACACAAAAATGAATACACATCACAGCACTGAAAAAGCTAAAATCTGAAAAAGTACCGAATACAACAATCCAGCAAACTTAACACTGAAAACACTGGGGTACATTTAAAAGATATTTTTCTTATTTGTCAGTTTTAGGTTTCCCTGGAAGAAGATTCAATATGTTATCTTCCTGAGGTGAAATCTCCCCTTTGGAGACTGGGACTGTAATGCTAATACATTTTTTTAATCGCATTTGCATGCAGAGAGCTCATTTCCAGCACCATTATTTATGTATATGAACTTGTCCACATACAAGCAGCTAATGTTCATGAGCATATGCAATTATTAAATCAGAGGGAAAGTTACTGTTCCGTTTACCTTCCAGAAAGGTCCTTACAAGTAACAGATGCCCTAGTAGTCATTATTTTTCTTCATACTAGCTTTAAAGTTCCTAAGATTGATTTTAATAGTTCCTCCAGATGCATATTAATGTCAGTTCTAAAACAGACCAGCTTACAACATACAGAAAAAAGACCATCAAAATGAACAAATAACATATGAACAAGATGGTAAATATATCATAGAATCATAGAATGGTTCGAGTTGGAAGGGACCTTCAAAGGTCATCTAGTCCAACCCCCCTGCAAGAAGCAGGGACATCCCCGACTAGATCAGGTTGCTCAGAGCCCCATCCAACCTGGCCTTGAATGTTTCCAGGGATGGGGCATCCACCACCTCTCTGGGCAACCTGTTCTAGTGCTCTACAACTCGCACTGTAAAAATTTTTTTCCTAATATCCAATCTAATTCTACCTCCCTCTATTTTAAAACCATTACCTCTCGTCCTATCACAACAGGCACTACTGAACAGCCTCTCCCCATCTTTCTTGTAGGCCCCCTTGAGGTATTGGAAGACTGCTATAAGCTCTCCCTGGAGCCTTCTCTGCTCCAGGCTGAACAGCCCCAACTCTCTCACCCTGTCCTCATAGGAAAGGTGCTCCAGCCCTCTGATCATTTTTGTGGCCCTCCTCTGGACTGATATGTCATCACATCCCATTTCTCTTCAAGTACTTCCTCAGCTTACATGTGTACCTCAGTTAAAGCTGCTCAGTCACCACTTGTCCCACACACAAATCCTCTCTCAGCCCGGCCCAGTTCACCAAAACTCAAAGCCAGGGGTGGAGTCACTTGCCACAGCGGTACTCTTATGTGGTCTTCTAACGTCTATGGCTACTATTCCCTCAACCACAAGTAGAATAGAAAAGGAAAATAATTTGTCTTTTGATTTGGTAGCTTTTTAATGTGATAGATCTGTCCTCTTGAGGCCTTCTCTTGATTTTTTTTTTTTTTAGCATGTATGAATATATCTTCAGGATATACTGAATTCACAAATTTCAAATAATTCTTTAAAAGTTTGTTGGCTCAGAACTGCCACTAAATCTCCACTCAAACACCCTTTTTTGACCATTTTTTTCTCCCATATTTTTATTTGCATCATGTCCCCATTAATTCTTTTACAGAGTGAACTTTTTGAGGTAGACTTATTTACCAGAAATGTTCAGTATAATTTTGGGTCATATTACTAGAGTGGTAATGTAAATACTGGACAATTTAAATACTCTATTGGAAATGGCAAAACATTTATTTCTAGCTCTTGCTGATACAATCACATTTTTGTATACCAATGGTAAACTTTGTCATAATTTTATTTATACACTTGCTTCAGTTCTGTGCATTAAGCAAACTGTTACTGCAAGTTATAAAGTAGTAACAGTGCAATTATTTAAAAGAAATAAATGTCTCGGGTATTTCTGAAAAAATATTCCAAAAAGTTAACAAAGTTGTGAAGAAGGAAACACAGTGAAGTTACACATTTATGCAGTAACAAATGAAGGTGATTTTACTTGAGGTGGCATCATTTAGTGTACTAAAGAATTAGCTTTTAATAGTGTAAATGAGGGATCAATCCATCACTATGTTTGAAAATCAGTATAAAAACAAATGCCATATGTCCTACAGGAATATAGTCATTTTGCCTCCAGAAGATGAAGAACGATCAGCATCTTAAAGCTAATTCCATTTAAAAATACTTATTTTTTATTATTATCTCGTTTTTGTACAGTAAATACTTGGTAAAACTTTTGAGTATCATAATGCACTATTGCCAATGTAGAATATCCTTTTTAAGAGTTTTGTCTATTGAAAACTGATTTCATTATAAATACATAAAACTTTATCTTGTCTGCTTTTTGATGATAATTAAACCTTATTGATCTGTCAGCCTCCCCTGAGTAATCTTCTGGGGAAGACAGCAGGAAGAAAACAGTTATATTTTCATGCTGTAGGCAAAGCAGCATAATTGTATGTTACATTTTAAAAAGGTAAGTTTTATTTTATTTCCTGAGGGGATTCAAATAATGAGGATATTAAAAAATTACAGGAAGTATCTACAGGAAAACGAATACACACGGGCCCTTGACCACTACAATCTGCTGTCTACAACTACAAGGCCAGTAACATGTCTAATGAGATATTGTCGTTCATTTACCCTTATAAGAAGGTGTGAAACCAGCTTCTTTCAGCTGTAACTGCCACCATAGTATATAAGGCACAATAGAAATTAGTGATGGAAGTTAGTGTCAGAAAATACATTTAATCAGCTATTTCATCCAACGATCACAATTATAAAAACAACAGAATGCAAATGGGACTATTTTACTTCTACTTGAGTCTTCATTCCAGAAATTGTCTGAAAAAGACACATCTATGCTGATCAGTTAAAACTCAATATGAAAGTATAAAGATGTATAGACAAATTACATACCAAAGGCAGCCCTGAGAAATCTAATCCCAGATGCTGAGAAAGCTGTTGGGGAAGATACAGTGAACTAATACTAAATATCTGGTACTTTCACAAAATCACAGTTGCTAAAAACAATGTAGTTTGTGTTGTAATTTTTTGTAATCCATTTGGTTATATTGGCAAATCAAACATTTTAAAAAATATATTACTTGTAGTAGTATGGCTTTAGAAAGTATCATCTAACTGGTTTCTGTGTTTAAAGCAGGACACCTGAAATGGTGTTCCCCAAGGTAGTTGCATCCAAGTGCCACAGAGACTTAGAAACACCAGTGCAATTGAACAATCAGTTATGATAAGATGTAGATTCCTATTTGTATTTAGATTCCTCCTACTTAAACAAAACAAAACTTAAAAAATACATGCTAATTATTAGGATGTTTAGGAGCACCAGAATATGGAAATTATCTATAGACTTGAGTCTCTATGGAGAGCTGAAAACACTGCAATGCACACTGAGTGGAACAGGTGATGTACTGGATTGCAGGACTGCCATTTGGCAAGATCTCACCAGGCTGGAGGAATGGGCTTACAGGAACCTCATGAAGTTCAATAAAGAGAAATAATAAGTTTCCTGTCTCTGGGACAGAGTAACCCCAACAGCAGTAGAGGCTGGAGGACAACTGACTGGAAAGAAGCTTTGCAGAAAAGGATCAGAGGGTCCTGGTGGACAAGAAATTGAAAGCAAATCAGTGATGAGCCCTTGTGACACATAAGGTGAATCGCATATTGGGCCATATTAGCAAGAGTGCGGGCAGCAGTCTGAGGGAAGTGATTACTCCTTTCTGTTCACCACTTGTGAGACCAAATCTTGACTAGTGTGTTCAGTTTAGGGCACTTCAGTACAAGAAAGGCATTGACAAACTGGAAGGAGTCCATAAGAAGTCATGAAGAAAAAAAGATGGCTCAAGATCTAGATTCCAGGTCTTTAACTTACACCTCC
Organism: Chlamydotis macqueenii; assembly: GCF_036417535.1. Taxonomy (NCBI): domain Eukaryota; kingdom Metazoa; phylum Chordata; class Aves; order Otidiformes; family Otididae; genus Chlamydotis; species Chlamydotis macqueenii. The sequence goes on from NC_141562.1 coordinate 23,834,491, forward strand.
TGTCTCCCAGGAGCTGTCTCATTTTACTGAGCTCCTTTATAGTCTGGATCCCTTTACTGTTTGGTTGAAGCTGCACCACCAAGAATGCAAGATCCATTAAGCCAAGAGAAAGCAAGAGCAAACAGCAAGAAAGAACTTGAGCTAGAAGCTTAATTTGTTATAAAGTTAGGGCATTTTGAAGGAGACAAGCCGAGATTTTTGTCCCCAGTACTAAGCCAGTTTATGTATTTTACAGAGCAAATAATATGCGTTATTAAACGTATTTATAATTTAATAAAAAGTAGAGGTAATCCAAGAAGAGAGGAATAAAAGCCAAATCTTGCTCTTTTAAGTACACTAATTCCAAGGCTTTATCCAAAAGATTGGCACATTCAGGAATATTCTGGAAAAAAAGCAACCTTTTCTGAGAAACTGGACCCATATGGGCTAAGCATTCTCTGTTAGGTGAGCAGTAGATGCCAGCTGAGGACTTAGGTGAAGAGTATATTCTCCTGACCAAGACTTTGTTTGACAGCAGAGCTTAGAAATCTAGCTCTTCACACTAGGAAGTATCTATGCACATGTAGAAGATCTGATTCCAGGGAATTTTCCGGTTCCCACAACACCAAATGTTAATTTTGCAGATAGCAGGTAAACTTGCTGGATCACTTTCAAAGTCTTTGGTACTTAAACTCTTAGACTTAAAGTCTACTTTGTAGGTGTAGAAGTAGGCGTTTAAACACCCAAAAAAAAAAGTTCATTCTTAAATCTCTCTTTATAAAGCAGTTTGATTTTTCAAAGTACTGAACCACATTTCCACAGGCTGTTATGAGAAAACTCTGTGTTCTCTATGGGGAAAATGTCAAATACTGTAATTATATCAACCTTCTAAATGACATCTCTGTAATACTTCCCCAATTCATGAATTAATTTCTCAAAAGGCTTAGACAGTCTGTTTAATTTAGAGTAGACCTAGAATATGAAAGTTTAGAAGACTGTTTTCAGAACTGAACTTCATGAGTAGGCCTAAGAAATTTCTCCAGTTGTCTCCAGCCACACTGAAAATACTGAAAATGTAGCTTTTACAGTACTGTGATCCTACCAATTTGGAAAGACTTAAAAGATTCAGGGAATGCTTGTAAAAAAACAGGACAATAATCCTGTAACTCAGCATGATCTGTTCCTAGGATCTTGCCTTTCCTCAAATTCTCATTCAGTTTTCCAATGTTTGCTTCCAGAATAGTTTCAAATCTGCTCTGTTTTCGTCAGCTAAGTCAGCCCTAATGATCTCAAATAGCCATCCACTGAATGTATGCTACTTTTGCGAACAATGACTCCTTACACTCACAAACCCTCCACCTATATTGTTTGGAATAATGAGATACATTGTGACAAAACAGGAAAGGAGTTGTTTATGATTTTATGTTCATTTAACCTATCTTCAGGATTACAATTAAAAATGCTAACAATATCTATTAATCCATTTTATGTTAATTGAGAAGTAGCATACTTAGATCTAAGAATTTTACTAGTGTTTATTTGGCAGATTTGAGGAAATTACTATTGACAAAGCAGTCAGAGGGGGAAAAGGAAATGCTGTATACAATTACAGTAATATCCATCACTATTGAATTGCTATTCTGTTCTAAGAAAAATGAAAGGAAGAACAAAGGATAAGGTATATCAAAACATATTTAGCACATTTTGAAATTCAATGCTGCTGTTGGACATTTTTGTTATCTCCTGAAGAGTTTTTAGTCAGATATACTATGGCTACAGGGCACTAGATTGGTCATAACATACACAAACACTGTCTTGAAAAATTAAAATATTGACATGCAGTTCAGTGTGAACTGAAGAAGAGCACAAATATATAGTATTTATAGAATAAATATACACATACACCCCCCTCAAAGCTTCAGAATATGTAAGTTCATAATTTTACTCTAAACCAGAAAATCATATTGTAGAGGTTCATAGTTCAAGACTCTAGAGGGGCTTTGTCCACCTCCAAAAGAAGCTAGAGTGTGACTGTCTTCCTTCTACAGGTAACAGAAGAAAAGACAAAATAGAGGACTGGTCTAAATACACAGTATAGGAAGGGAAAGGCAGGAATGTAACTTGGGAGTTTAGTTCACAGTATTTTACTCACCACTAGGACATACCATTCAAAAGCTAATCAGAAAAAGATAATGCTGTATTATGTCTGACACCACTATTTTACTTCCATTCACTGGCCCAACCCAGAGCAGAGTGAAAGTGTGAGAGCAGTGAGGGAAGGAGCTTGTACCTCTTTTCCAATCCAACCTCCAAACTGTACTGTCTCTCTCATTGACATCATATGAACAACTGTCACAGAGAGAAATGAAATGGCTCTACATGAATCCTCTCACTTGAAGTAGGCTTATTAATTATCAATTGTAGTTGACAAATCCTTGATTACTGCCTTTCTAAAAAAAAGACTCTACAAAATCTTTCTTTTAACCCTTTTACTGTACATAGGTAGAAACATTTTAAAAAAGCAGTTCCAGGAGCTTTGTCTTACTATTTAAAAAGATGACAAATCACAATATGTGCTGTACTAACTATAAAGTGGACAGTTGAATTAACTGAGGCTTCTATTTCATCTTGTTCCACAGCAGGATATACATTATTCTGATGGTAATGTAAACCTTCATCACTGTTGCTTTATTGCTGCTCTTCGGTTTACAGATGATCCTTCAGTTTTCTGCTATTACCCCCAAACATAATAATAAATTATGATTTTTTAATGGTTTAATAGATTTGAGAATTCTAGATTAATAACATGTATCATGGTACTGTAGCCAATTTCATTGGCTACATACCATATGCTAGCTATTTTGAATGTGCTGTCAGTTTGTTAGTATTTTAAAATATATTAGGCATTCAGGTGTGAATTAGGCACACAGGCACTTTATATTGTTTGTAGTATAAATTAAGCAAAACAATGAAATATTTTTCATTTCTGGTATGAGAATTGAACTGCCCAGAAAAGTGTAATCTCTATCAAATAGAACAATTCCTGACTTTATGCCACAAAACGCTGATTGAGAAATAACACTTCAGTGAAAATGGTTGCACATAACGAAGCTACAAAAGTTTTCCAATAGCTGTTTAGAAAGACAGCTGTTGGAAGACATATTTGTGTATATGTGTGTATATATTTTATAAAAATATAAATAACTTCAGGCCAGGCATCCTTTTTCTTAGCAGTGACTGTGGAACGTGAGCTAAGGAACATATCGCATTGTTTGGTACCATATCAACTGAAAAACAAGAGTGAATCTAAGATTCTATTTTCTTGTCTTGCACAGATAAAAATGGAAGATGCACATAGGAAAAAAGCAAGGGTGAATTACCATAACAGAACAGACACAAGACCTAAACCCGAATTACATACCAGATGCAAAAGCTGCTGTAAAAGGTGCCTCAGTTGTCTTTATGGTTGTAGAAAAACCAATCTGCTATATCTTATCAGAGATAAATGTGCACTTGGCTTTACAAAGCAAAAATTAATTGTAGCCCTTATGTCAGTATATGATTTTGAAAACAAAATGAAACTATAGAATTAGTTGCTTGCAAGAAACTAGTTAACTCTTAATAACTTAAAGTTTCAGAAGATCAGGCTGAACCCAAGCAGTTGAAGGAGGAGGAAGCCATTTTGGGTGTGGCACCTGCAAAGTCAACAGGTGCTTTCTTTAATTAATTTAGAAAAACATCCCTAAAGCAAAATTACATTTCACATTCAGGGAAACAAGTGGCTGGGGGGAGGGGAGGGAACTCATAGAAGCTGTAGAAAATTAGGTACGTTTGATGTGATTAAATCTTAGGAACAGCTCTTAAATTCTGAACAATTCTAGAATGGGTGAAAAAAATGTTCAAGTAACTCTGAGGGAAATCAGTTCTTATGAAGTGGACAATAATATCCGCATTTAACTCGTGGGTGCCACAGCCTTGTGCTATGATTGGCTGCCATCTGGGTTCCATCTGACAGCAGCAGATTGGTATTCTCTGCACACGTCCTTGCAATTCCTGTCGCCTATGTTTGCTGTCCCTTACACATAACACACAATACATTGTTTACTCAACTATAAACATTTCTGTAATGCACATGAGTAGCATCTACAGTGCAATCATGCACCAGCATTCAGCATCAGTCTGGTATTAATAGCACACATCTAATCTTTTTACAATTGGTTTATAATAAATAAATTTTTAATGGTGCAAACATTTTTTCACAGTTATGTTAAAAAGCTCTAAATTTCTGTTTGCTTTCCTTTATTCCCTGAATAATATCATCTCAGTATTGCATGCATAATCTTTTTGCTTTCATGAAGGTAACTTTCCGTTAAGCAAGATAGTTAAATAACTGCAATGGGAACTGTAAGTGTGACTGAGAACAGACCAAAGCAGGCTGATGTGTTAGCACTGCACAGAAATATTTTTCTCCATGAACAGCAATTTCACAAGAAGGCTATCGGCATTGGTATACAAACTAAAACTCCTACAGGATCAACAAGGACAGCACTATCCTTACTTAAAAGAGCGGAAGATGTTATTCCTCTCCATTTATTAAATGATTCAACATTGCAGTATGCCTGCAACTAATTAGTATGATCAACACAGTGCAGGGCAGGAACAAAAGCAGATCAGCCTCTGAGATGTGCTGATGTAAAAGCACACAGGAGTATACATTTTTAAATGCTGTCCTATAATTTATAACCATTACATACTAATCTTTCCTGATGGAACTTTCATTTGTAAGACTGAATTTAATGTCATTTCTGATTAGGCCTGTCTCTGAATATTAAAACTGACCCCCAGGTTTATCCACTTACTAGCAGTTAAATAACTTACGTTCTTTAAGACTGCTTTATACTAAACATTATAGAAAATAGAAGGTCAGTTACTGACAATTAAGAATGATACTGATGCACGTAAAAAGAACATCTATGTTTGGCAAAAGAGAGAGAGAAATATAGGTATATTTGCTAAATCATATACTTACCATTAGCACTGCAAAGTTACTGAAGTGTGTACTCTGAATGGTGGAAATATTGCCTGCAGAACTAATTATGTGGCACCCTTCTCCCCACCAGCCTCCATGTCCATCTAGAAGGTCAAAATCCCAGAAGGCTGCAATGGGGTCTATACCTCGTGCAAAGTGCCTCAACCCTATAGTCAGAGGGCTGGTGAGGTTTCCAAAACTGCACCCATCTGCAAAAGCAACAAAGTGAATCAGAGAGATGGAGCGGAAAACCCTTTATTGATGAATGCTGTGTAAAGAGATCTGATATGATAAACTATGGGAAAAAGCAAGAGACATATACTCTTAATAGTCAAAATAAAATGTAGTGCTCACATTCAGAAAAGTTTGCAATAGTATAAATAAATCCGAACATTTCAGTCTCATAATGTGTCAAATGATCTAATCATCCTTCACAAAGCAGATTTTTTTTTTTTTTCGTTTCAGATTCTTCAGTTAGGACTACTCAGTGTTACACTACTGCCCATCTAACTGCAAGAAACAGCTCGGTTTCATGGTGTGATTAATAGCTGAGACAATTCTGCACTTCGAAAGTCACATTTAAACATTTAAAAATGTTAATAGGAATAAGAGCACTATTCAGTATCAAGTAAAATTAGCAAAATTGCATGAGTGAATAATTAATCAAAATAATGACTCACTAGCACATACAATATATCATATGTAGATAAAAGCCTTTATCAACACCTGTTTTATGTCCATCATGTCAGAAAGTATACTGGTGACTATTGATACATGCAACAGGGCACTACTCCCACTCCAAAAGCCTTATTTTTATCAGTGTCTAGGATGTTAACATTGCAATTTTCATTCTAAAGAATAAACCAAGGTTCTTTCCTATAGCACCATGCTTTAAGAAACAAGCATCTATAAAAACAGTCAACACACAGTACTCATACAGCAAATGCCTGTCTTTATTTGCAGGATAATTTGAATAAAATCATGCAGATAGGAACAATTGCAAACATTTGTACTAAAGAAAGAGACTGCTTCCAGCCTCTCAGCACACTGTGCACTCTACTCCTCTATTCTCTACAAATCAAGTATACCACAGCTTTTAGATTAAAAGAAATAACATGTAACAACTCCTCACCTATTTTAGCAAAAACAGCTGGTGTGGCAACGGTCCTACGTTTCCCATCATCGGCAAGATTTGATGAGTTTCCTGTGCTAGGAAAGAGTTTTCCATTCCGAAAGACAATAAACTGTAGCTTGCAAGTGGAGTTATCAACAGATTGCCAGGCTGAAGACTGAGAGAAGACAGACTGTGGCAAATGAACTGAAGCTACTGCTACAGCGTTCTGTACAATGAGAAAAAAAGAGAAACATTTAAAATGCAAATCACAACAGGGTTGCTTTCATGATGTTTTAAACTCCTGTACGAGAAATGTATGCTGCTGTCCTTTTCCAACAGACTGGAAGCAGCCAAAGAAGCACGAGCTGTAACCATGGGAATAAGATTGGTACAGTGCATATTAAAAGGGGAAACGTTGTGATTGAATGTGAGAGTCTATATGGTCAAGCTCCCTGCTGCAGAGGTGAGAATGGTTCTTACCGTGCCTGCTAGAGGGTCCATCAACACTGCAGATCTGATTTAAAGAGACAACCTCTACCAGGTTTTCTCCTTCACTTAAAACAGAATCAGACAACTTACATTAAAACATTTATCTGAAAGGGTACTTAAAGAGTATAAAAATAATTTTATTAATATAGAAAAAAAATCAGCAGAGAGCTGCAATTGCAGTATACAACACACTTCATGAATATGTTTTTTCTTGCTTCATATAAGGAAAAATCGGTTAAATCTGTATTTTAGTAATGCAAGATTAAAAAATATTACAAGCATTAATGTAACAGAAGAAAATAAGACAGCACTAGGAGAAAATGAATGAAGACTGTCAGATCACTATAATGGCTTTGAGTTGTGAGTGTGTTATACACCCTTTTACAAGCAGATAATTCCCTTACAGTAGAGCTATAAAATACACCAAACATTATGTTCTGAGGACTTCATTCATCAAGCATTTTTGTCCTGCCAAAGTAGTGAACTAATCATTAAAGACTGAGATATTTACAAGAAAAAAACAAATGAGGAGCAATGGGAAAATAAACAGGGAGTCTGTCCTGAGCCTTGAAGAGAAAAGTCTATGTATTTAAAAACAAACAAACTGCAAAATGTTCTAATTTGCATTTTCCCCAAGGGCAAAGTACAGCTTCTGTGTGCGTAATTTACATAGATTATCACACAGTTTACTCAGAGCACATGTGTGCTACCTCTCTGAGAAGTAAAACAATAATCTTCACAATCACATAAACAAACATGACATTAATGCATGTGAGAGACAAAAGGTGCAACAGAGATCAGCGAACTAAAACAAATATGAGAAACATCTAGTGACCTCATGGTAAACATGGGAGAAAGCCATGCGTGGTCTGTGATGTCACTGCTTAAATAAACAGATAAAGGCTTCTGTACAATTTTCTCTTTATTATCATGTATATTACGGACAGGTTTTGCAATTTTAACAAAAAAATGCCCAAAATTCATTTTTAAGTAAGTATTCAATCTAGGTTGTGCTACTTCTTAAAAACACTTAGAAAAAGTAGAGCAAATAGCAAAAGAACATTTCTACAGTAGATTTAAAAATTACTATGAAGGCTTTAAGTGGAATTAACTGAGCTAAACATCAAGTACTTGCCCTTAGATTGTTTCCATTGCCTAATTCACTAAAGCTGTCATAATTGGCTTTATCGCATGCTTCTGAAAAAGACATATTTTACTCTATGATATCCCAAAGTACCTGTATATGCTGAACCTCTGATGATACCATTTTGGCCATAAAATTGTTATTAATAAGTATGTACAGAAATTTTTAGAAGTGTCATTTATCAAACCCCAGATCACTGATGAGGACTTATCTGGAGATGTACAGAAGTGTAAGAGAAGTTACAGTATGATTAACTTTCTATTTATGTTGGATTTTTATTATTATTCTGTGCTGGAAAAAGCAATAACAATGACATATTAAATTACACTAATTACTTATTATACTCAAAAATAGAAAGCTAGAAGCATCTGAATAAGCTTATGATAATGAAACCAACAGCTAAAGGCACTGGGATAAGCAAGAATGTGCTATGACTTGACAGAAGCAGCACTACACAAGCCAGAGAAAAGCACTTTTGCTAAGAGAGGAAATAGTCTAATTCATTGTGGTTCTCTAATTTCTTCTTCATTGTGACTTACTGACACCAACGGGAAAAAGTAATAGTGTAAAGGTGCAGAGAAGAGGCTGCACACATGTGAAGCACAGCAAGCTGGCATGCAGGTCTGCTGGCAGGTTGCACAACTTGGGGTTGCACACCCAAGTGATGTCCACCCCTCACCTCCTCACTATCGCCCTGTCTCTGCCCAGACAGAGACCCTTCACTAGGGGTCACTCTTTTATGCTTAAAAGATGGGAACCTAATCACGGTGCCCCAAGTCTTACAGACTACAGCTTTGCCTCATTGGGGCAGAGTCAAATGCAGTGAGGAAAAACTGTTCACAGCCTACAAAGGGATTTAGTGAGGACTGACCACACTCCTCAGGCTGACTGACTAAATCTCACACATGCAGCAACACAACATCCAATTACTCACATGACAAAAAGACACATTTACAGAAAATTATTTCTTCATTAGATTTCAGGAGAGTGTTCTTCCTTATTTGTTTCCTTGAAATGTACCAAGAATATGAATACCCATAACATTAACTATTTAATAATCCTTGCTAAATAATGTCTGCAGTCCTGGAAAACAGTTTAATTGTGAATACTGTTCTACATATACCTATTATTTCAAACTATTTATTTTGAGTGCAGGCAGCCTGATGAAGCGAAGGGCAAAGGTATAGGGCCATTCCTTGACTGGACAAATGTACATGCAATACACATTCACTGCACATTGAATATTTACTTCACATAGAAATTCCTCAAAATTAAACATCAAACTGTCTGCTACACCAACATGCCTGCCAGCAAGCTCATGTGCTAGGATATTAATGAAAAATGCACACATTGAGAGTGCCCACATATTGACAATGCTGTTTAAAAATATGAATAAATATTTGTGAACAATTTTGATATCCAAGATATGTGAGAATCTTTGCAATAGCATTAGTCATTATTCACAGGAGAGGGATGATCTGAACACTCAGGCAATCCTTTTATTGTGGTAGAGGATGGATGGAGCCTGACTGGAAGCTCAATTTTCGATTCTGCTAATTTTGCATTTAGTGATGGATAAGTCAGTTCACCACTCTTGCCTCAGTTCCCCTTGCATTTGGTGAAATAAAAATGAGGGTATTTCTTTTGCTTTCTAAGGTGCCCCTGAGTCCACAGATGAAACACAATAAGAGAACAGATTATTACTAATACCAGCGACAGTGACATCAAGTTTTGAGTGAATGTCTGTGCTTCAGATCTTTCAAAATCCACATAAATCATCTCAATTTTAAAAATGTTCTTTGGACATCATATCACCACGTCCCATAAGAACTGATATTTCCGAGCGTGCTAGTGGCAGCATCTCAGGAAGCTGCTCCATCTCTAAGAGGGGAGAAAGAGCACTAGGGAGAGAACCACCATCAAGTGTCCTGCATGGGAGCTGCAGCTTTGTAATGACACAGGTCAGCATTGGCATCTCACATTTTCCCTGGAACAGCGTAGGGTCTGTGTCAGCGATTTACTAGTCAGGTTTTAGACATTCAGTTTTCAAAATGGAATGTCAATAATCCCTTCACAACTCCATTTCACTTTTAGTTCTATTAACTGGATTGTACTGGCATTCGTTAGAAAAAAGAAATCCTGAACATACTGTGGATTTTTCTAAGGAATATTTTTCTGCTGGAAAATACTAGTGTTTCAAAAGTAAAGCTAACCACAGAGATCCATCCATTTGGGCATAAATAGATATAAATTATGCAAATTTCAAAAGCTCCCAGTTATCTTTCATGTAATCTGCCCAGATATTAAAAAATCTGCTGTGTGACCTGCAGCCATGGAAGGAGGGCTTATCAGCACTAAACCAGCTCTGACGATTTTCCGGGAGGGCTCTTAGGACTCCTGGCTTCTAAGACTTCTTGGAACCTGGGAAATTTTCCAAAAAGCCAAATGAAAGGTTGTTTTAAACATTCTGAATTGTAATTTGGAAAGCAGGGTTTTGTAAGTACTTCTGAAGTTTCATTTTTTGTTTCCATTTGAGAGCTTTTCTGTGTGCGTGTGAAATTTTTCAAAATATCTGACAAACAAAAACAGCAGAAATAAATCCAACTGGATCCCAAAAGTTTTAAATGTGAATGGAAAACCTCATTCTAAAGAGGAAATGGTCCTCAGGACATCAAGAGTTACAGACTCTTGACATTTCTGCAGCATGGTGACCCTTATTAAAAACATTTTAAGGGAAAAATGAAAGATTTAAAGTGAAGTTCTTCCCCAGGCAATTTTGTTCTGGTCAGCAGTCCATTATAATAGATGCTAGCATTTACAAGGAATTTTTAAGTGTTTAGGAAAGACAGCCTTTTGCCTTATGATATGCCTTTGTGATATGTTGGCACTTCTACTTTAACAATTCTTTAAAGAGACCTGCTCCCATTTTCAACATCGCTTCCCCATTATCTTGTTCTACTTGCCTAAAATTTAGCATAATATTGAGAGACCATACCCATTATCAGACTATCATTATCAAGCAACATACTCGGTAACCACTGTGGAATGACATAAATCAAATTATTTTTCAGTAGCACTTCCTTGTGTATGCTTTGATGCTAGATTGATTTTGAGCTCAAACACAGTATTTCTGTTTGAGATAAAATATATTTCATAGGAAAGCATCCAATTTTGAGTCCTCAGAACAGTTGTAGGGTGTATTTTTCCAGCTGGCAATTTCCTTAACACAAAAACCAGCACCGTAACAAGAGGTCAGAACAAAACTGGAGGGGTAGGAAAAAAGAAAAAAAAAGGAGCAAATGAAATCACCTGAATGCCTGGCAGAGAACTGGGAAAGCAGCTCCACTGCTTTCAGATTTTAAAGATGAGGTGTTTTATAGATTCAGATGCAAGATGCCAAATATTATATTATGAAAGACACAAAGGTGTTGCCAAAATAGGCACAAGCTATATAAAGTTACAGGAGCAGCAAACAAAAAGTAGACACTAAGCTCTATGGGTAATAGCCTCTATGACTAAATAGGTACTGACTGAATTAACAGTGTGGTCAAAGTAATAAAATCAAGCAGATACATTATTTATACATATACAATAGATCTTATTTAGGCCCTCAAACAAGACAGCAGCTCCTTAGAAGCAACTGAAGATTTCAATTTGATGTTAATGTTAGAGGTTTGGTGGTTAACATAATGAAAAAGTGCAAAATTGGTTTTTCAGCTGTCTGTCCTGCTAGATATTTAAATAACATTCCTTTAGAATTATCTCAGCATGTGATATATGAGATAAGGACAGGCATTTGTCCCAGTGCTGGAAGGTTTTAGGTGGACTGTACATGAGGATTGACCTCTTTTTCTGGTATGAAAAGTATCAACAAAAATCCCTGAAATTTAGACTGTCTAGGAAAATGCCAAATAAAGTTCCTGTAAAAAGAATGAAAACAATGCCAATTTTAAGAAATATGGTTATACAAGATACATACTCAATGACAATCAATTTGACAGTTCCTAAAAGAGACAGTACTGATTTTTATTTTTTTTCAATAGGGGGATACCAAGCATGGAAAGTAGGAGATCCTCAGCTATGTTAACTTACCTTTTTAGACTGCTGTTTAAACACAAGTCTAGAAGGTTCAGGGATGACTAGCAAGTGAAAAGCAAAATTTATAGAGATTCCCAGATAGAAAAGAAGAGGTACCTCCAAAAATGCAACATAAAATCACTTGGCTATTGAGATGAAATTGCTAAGCATGTTAGGATTATTATGTGATAAAGTCATTATGTAGTAATGCTGCAGTCCACATCCATCTCAATATCTGGAAGCCTAAGTACAAAGTACAAGATATCTTTGTTCTAGTCAGGTATGAATGCTGTTTTAACGCATAGTGAAAATGTAACATCAACGAGAAATATAGGCAAATTGTATGCAAAGGTACAAAAGCATCTTAATGTGTGTTAAAGGTTCTCACTATTTAATAATAAAGGTCTTCTAGAGTCATGCTACAGAAATGTTAGATTTAGCAAATAGCATGGTCATTCTAGAAAAGCAGGTAATATAAAATAATCTTGGAAAACCTGGTCATCAGTAACTGTTTTCAAATAAAAGTAAAAAATAAATGTAGTCTCCACATTAGAATTTTGTATTTCAAATTTGAAAACTTGGCAAAGTCAGGAAATTCACTGATAAAAGTTAATTGGACTTACAAGATCAAGAATGGATTAGCAGATTATAAAGGACAAGGAGTATAATCAGAAGGCCTACAAAAAGGCCTGATCTGTGAAACAAAATAGTATTTTAAGTTTAAATACATGGATGTATACAGTAATAATTGCCAAAATCATTTTACACAGAGAAGTAATTTCTTCAGAACTATATTAAGAAAAGGACAAGGAAAGAAGTAGAGCTGCCATATAGAAAAAATCAGGTATAGATAATACAAACCAGAAAAAAAATCAGATAATACATTTTTAAATTTAACCTCAATGAAAGTGTTGATCTTTACATGGAGACAAAGTTAGGATCAAGAATGAGAACAAGAATATAAAAATTACCACAAATGTCAAAGCAAAATTCAATAAGAGATTAATATTGCCATGCAAATCTTTGAAGGAACTGATATATGAAATCAAAGGACAATTGTTATTTTATTTTTTTAGGAATCTACCAAGTTGGCCATAGAGCAATGATGACTACTCTGTAAAATGATCTACGGTTAGGGTGAATGAGTGAACCAAATTTGGCATACAAATAACGGTATAGACCTATGCCCAAATGAACAACTTTATTGTGCAGTTCACAACACCACTCACAGCTGCTGCTGCTGCCATATTGGTCTGCTTCTGTGTCCAAATACAGGCTGCTTTTAATGAATTTGAAAGAGTTGACTGGTAAATTGCATGAAAATGTGGGGTGTCCTTTAGGCACTTCTATATGGACCATTATGTCATTGTTTCCGCATTCCAGTGTGATGCATTGAAGCTGCTTACGCACTCATACATTGTATCTCCAAACCACAGGTCAATATTTAGGACTTCATGATTAATGCATCCATGAAAATACGGACAGAAAATACTTTTTTTTTTTTTTCCCTAAAAAAAAGAAGGAAAATGTGTGGAATTCTACACGCAACAGATGACCCGCTAATCTGATATTGTGATGGAAAAACAGAAAGAGAAGAAAAAAAAAAATCAAAGAGAAAGATAACAGAAATGGAGACAGGGTAGATGTATGAAAGGTAAATAATTCCAGACTCACATAGTCTGGAATTGATAGTCCTCCTTGATAACTGTTTTACTGTTTAGACAAGCAATACAATTCACCTAATTTCTTTGGCCTTCAATAAAATATTGGATGCTACATAGAAAACTGTTAGCTCAGTTGAGACATTGAGAATTTGTAAGAAATAGTGTCACGTGAATAAGGAAGAAGCTAAAATTGATAATGCAATTGTTTACTTTGAAAGGGAAAGACAGGCCGGAGAGAATATATCCAAAGTTTCTATAAAAATCAGTTTGGGGATTTCCAATTTTTATTTGATGGCCTTGAAACAGAGAGGAATGTCACCTAAGACAGTGTTCAAAATAATGTTTTACAGATTTATAATGAGAATTTTTATTATTAACTGATGAAACAGATCACTTTGGGAACCAACAGATAAGGAAAGGGACCTGAAAGCACTGGTTGATTGCAGGATGACTCAGAGCCACTATGATTTAACAATTAAAAAAAAAAAAAGACAAATACAGTCCAGAACACACAAGATGATGCATTTCCATGGAAATACTCTGATTTTAAAGGCCTAATCAGAAACAAGCTACACTATTTTGATCAACTAGGCTCAGGAAAAATCACTCCAGGATAGAATGGGTGTAGAGGATGGTTAATAGGGTCACCATTAGAATGAATAATTTGTTTCACAAGTGCAGAGTAAGAGAGTTTAGCCTAGCAAAATGAAAGAGGAGGCTGTGCCTGTTGTCTTTAAAAATACCAGAGGAATAGCATCTAGGAAGGAAGAAGAGTCATGTGAACAAACAGCCAGCATGAGCACAAGGACAAACATTGGTCAAGAGCAAAAATGCAGACTTGAAAGTATGAAAATGTTTCCTAGCCTTTATAACAGAGAGGACAGGAGAGCTTTCAAAGATCATAGAGACACACACAAAAATTAACTACTCTTGAAAGAGTATTTAAAAATTTTGATAGAATTACACAGCACAGTTAGAAAAGTTTTGGTTTATTTCTCTGTTTTACAACAGAGAAAACTTATGAATTCCCTGAATAAAGGGATTCCTGAACTTCCTACTTCTTACATTGCCAGAATACAGTAAATAGAGTTTGTAAAAATCTCAGTAAGAAGAAAAAGAGTTAAAAAACCTATACAGTCACGGTAGATTCACGTAACTCACATCTGCAACAAAAAAAACATTAAGCATGGAAACGATATTACCATTTTTTTTTTTGAGAAATAAGAAAAAATTCTGCACACATGTAATAACTGCAGACAGTCAAACTTGAAAACTGAGACTTATTTAATGTAGGCACCTATATTTAGAAATCTTAAAATAAATGTCTAAAATTAAAACAATTAAACACAGATCTCACACAGAACAGTAAAAACTGAAGACAAAGGCATATTTCTATTACTTATCTTCCTACTATTTGTCCTTAAAATTGAAGGAATCTTTAGCACTGAAGTTACAAGAGCTCAGTCTCCTATACTTCCTGATGGTCAGGACAGCAATATCCTTCACAGATAACTGTTAACTTGTGACACCCAGATGAACACTGCTGAGATAAAATGACATAAAAATGGAATAATCCTAATTACTACACTACCATTCCTGAACAAGAACCCCAAATTTACTCTACCTGAAATAGAATATAAAATGAAGATATCCTTCATTGGCGGTAGCATCAGTAGTAGCACTAGTGGGTAACCTTCTGTCTCTGAATAAAAGATGAAATCCTTTCTTTACACTGTTGGATCAGCTAGCAATCTCCCATACAGGCTGCATCTATACGTAGGACCATAATACCGAACTCTCATATTGTGGTGATTTCAAAAAAGGCCTTTGAAGCAACTCAAATATCATTTGAAACAGGTCATTCCACAAAAGCCTCATAAAACAATTAATCTGCAGACACCCTCAAACATTATTTCTCCAGTAGATACAATGTAAGAGCAAGGATTAAGAACCACATTAGTGAATGATTTACTGCTGATAATGTGATAGTATACATTTTGCATATTCCACATCAGCAACCTCATTTTAAACTTTTCGTTTTATCCAAGTTTTCACCTTTTATGGTAGTGTATCTTTTGCCAAAATGTTGACAACAGAAAAAACACCGTAAAGCACAACAAAAATCAATAATGAGGTAACATTTTATCAATTGAATTTTATATGAGAAACATAACACAATTTTGTTATAATTAATTATTAGTTTTTAGTTTAATTTATATTACATTTTTATTTTAAGGATCTTTCTATATCTTTCAGACAGCGCTCCATGACTGCTTCAATTCAGGGTTCCTTGTTGCAAGGCAAGCAGAGACTGCAACAGACTTGCCATAATGCAGGAAGTTGTGTCAGAGAATGTGGAAAATTGGTCTTCCTGGGAGCATAAGAATTCCTAAGGGTGGCTTATGAGTTTTCAACTGGAATTTAAAGGGTTTTTTTTGGGGGGGAAGATGCTTAGTGTCTTAAAGGATTTTGGACAGACCCCCAAATGCACACTGTAACCTGTTGTTTTCCTCTGGACCTACAGAGACTCACTGCAGCTTCATTTTTAAAAAGATGGCTTCTGGCAGTGCGCTCTACAGGAAGACTCGCCCTCTTAGGAGTTTGGTTCACTGAGCGCTTCAGGGATGCATTAGCTCCTAGAAATACTACATTTTCCTCTGAGCAGCCTGTGATAAAGGAGTATTTTTCCTTTTTATTTAGAAGCTTAGTTCATCTTCAGGCATTAAATATGTGAGATCTTTCTTGAGATATGATAAGCATATTCAATTTTACTATTACATTGATGAGACTGGTTTTAATTGTTGCAGATGCACTCAGAAGATGGGATGGGCATATGTTAAATTGTTAGAATTTAAAAATATAAAGTCACAGTAAATAATCTTGTGAGCTGTCTAGGTGGAACATTCAGCTACATAATTACAAAGCTATCACCATAAATCTTAGGAAGAGCAACATAATTATACCAAATACCTAACCAAACACCTTTTACAGCTCGTTGACCACTGAATTCAATTATACAGAGGTATTACCAGTTTGGAGGAAGGAATCATGGAATTCTAGCTTTGGTATACTTGCACACATGAGGTTTTTTTTTTCCATGACCACTTTTAATTTATTTTTTGAACTAGGTGAATTGTGTTAATATGTAGATCTCATAACAGTCTTACTTTCTGCATGGTCCGTAACTTAGTAATTATCATACATAAGAAACTATTATTAGGAATGTGAACAAAGAGGATATTTCCCAGTACTCAAAGTGTTAACAAAGATTTTTCTAAAGTGGACAAACACAATTTGGTTAGAAGGAGAAGGGATACTAGGTGGCTTATATGAATAAGAAAAACTACTCTGTACTAAATAAAATTCATATGTATTTTAATGGAGTGCAGTACACGCCATTACATATTTTATGATTTTTCTGAAGTCTTAGATAATTTGTGTGTATCCATTTAATGAATATGAGTACACAGTAATGCAACCATTAGGTAATATAGTAATTCAAAATGAATATTGCAACTATTTAATCATACTAGATGATAGGATTTCTAATTTCACTGATATCTTATTCACACTTAGTTAAGCCAGATAAACATAAAGTTCATTTAGTAACATAAGCTGGAATGTAGTGAAAAAGATTAATTCAGAAATTTTAAGTAAACTATATTGATATAATTTTCCTGATGCAAAATGAGCTTCTACATTGCATATAATGTACAGAAGTCCAAGTATTAAGTGTTTGCCTGGTGCTGCCTTTTCATAAAGATGACTGCAATGAAATGCTGACATAGCTGCCTGATGTCTACTGAAACATTGCCGCTGTCTGATAGCAAAGGAAAGCTGAAACTGCTGAAAGTAATTTTAGCAATTTAAGTCTTCAGGAAATGAATTTAAAAGTTCTGTATCATAAAATACCTCAATATCCAACAGATTTTGATTGATTCGGATGTTATTCTCTGGAATGATCCCTATTGCCTGTAGCCATTAAACAGTTCAGCCTCGGGTTACTCTTGCAAGCCATAACTTGAGTAAGGCACACATTTCTAGAAGCAGACGTGAGATCACTACGTTCCTTTGCTTTGCTATATAAAGACAGTTCAGTATTTGAAAAAGGAAAGCGGTAAGATCATCTTTTCTTTAGTTCACATATGCACAATCCTTATAGCTCTCTATAACTTCCTGAAGGGAGGTTGTAGTGAGCTAGGGGTCGGCCTTTTCTCTCGTGTAGACAGTGGTAGAACTAGAGGCAATGGTTTCAAGCTGTGCCAGGGGAGATTCAGGCTGGACATTAGGAAATATTACTTCTCGGAAAGGGTAGTCAGGCACTGGAATGCACTGCCCAGGAAGGTGGTGGAGTCACCGACCATGGGGGTGTTCAAGAAACGTTTGGATGTTGTGTTGAGGGATATGATTTAGCTGAGAAGTATTGGTGATGGTTGGACTGGATGATCTTTTAGGTCTTTTCCAATCTTGATAATTCTGTGGTTCTGTGAATCACATCTTCTTTCACTCTGTTACAAAATACAACTTCACTATCCTCACAACAGTCAAGAAAATGCGCCTTCTGAAGAGGAGCAAATATGATTTCTTCCCTCCTTCTGTTCCCAAATTCAGTTTTCCACTTTGAAAAACTGATACATTTTAGTCTCCAACTTGCCAAAACAATAATCTGCTTCCTGCGTTTTAGTCACTCAATCAATTTATTAGCTTCTACAGTACAGTCAGAAAGCCTGTCTTGTAAAGAAGAAATGTAAAAAAAAGTGAGTAAAGTGCATATAGTTGCACTGGCAAGAGAGAGGTTCTGAGTCACAGAAGCATTATCACGTTTGGTCTGAAGTACCCAAGGTCTCCACACCCTTGAGCTGCATGGTGGTAACATGGATATATATCAATAAAAGTGACATTTTAAGAGAATTCTTATAATTGAGATGTTGATTATGAAGGAGAAGACAGACACTCCACTACTGCTAGTGCCTGTAGTTGTTAGTAGCTGCTTTTCCCCAAAGCTCCCATACAAAATCATGTACCCAGCTCCATAAGCCTCACATACATCTTCAGGATTCTGATTGTCCTGGTTCTGGCCAGGATAGAGTTAATATTTACCTGAGCTGGGTGGAGAACTGAAGCTGGTAGCCCCTATGGCTGGGATAGTTAACTAATTAGCTAACAGCTGGGGTTAATTTACCCAAATTAGCCAAAGGGCTATTCCATCCCATCTGACATCATGCTCAGTATATAAGTGAGGAGGGTGCTGAAGGGAGGCCCCCTGCTACTTGGAAGAGACTGGATGTGGAGATCTGTTGTGAGCTATTGTACTGTATTTGTGTTCCATCACTGTCTTGTTTTCTTCTGTCATTACTGTTAAATTTACTTTTTGTTCAATCTCAACCCGCGTGTTTGGTTTTTTTTCTGGTTTTCTTTTGTTTGTCAAATCTCCTCCTATTCTCTCGGAGAGTGGGGGGAGTGAGAGAGAGACTGCGTAGTCTGGTCCCCGTTGGGGCTGAACTCCGACACTGATGTATCCAATGTGGACACAAAAGACAAGATAATTAGCTCAATATGACAATGAAATGGTAAAGTCAGAATTTCACCCTTAAAGTTCAGTTCTGGACAAAAGCCATGCTGAACACCTCGCTAGCACAAAACCAAAAATGAATTTCGTACATAAGTTTGTGTGTGAAATAAGAGATATTAAAGCAAACCGATTTATCCAAGGCTACATTTGCATAAATTAATTATCAGCACTAGTGGGTACAAATTTGTGCCACAGTGGTTATGTAAGCCTTTGTTTCTGTCTTACTTTCTTGACAACTGGACAGAGAAGGAATGGAGGAAAGGAATCCATCTGGAAAGTAAGTTGACAGTTCGTTAAGATTAGTACCATTTTCCAAGCCATTCTATTTTTGGATTATATATAGAAAATGGATATTGTCTAAGGAACAGGATATTCCCCCATTCTTTTTTTTAAAAGAAAATATACAAGTTGTTCTTCTTGCAAGTAACATATTTGCAGATATATTTTCACCAACAAGCTAAACCAGAGTCATGAGGAATCTCTGGAAATAAAACATTGTGGGATGTGTACCTAAGTACATTGTATGTATTGTTCATGTTAAAATCTGTTGTGTTGGTCCTTTGGTTCAGCCAGAAAGCTTTCAGAGCCAAACAGAACACTTTTACCTCCAGCTGAATTTCATTGTCCTCATCATAGATTACTAGATTATCTAGACAGACTCCTTAGCCTGGAACACATCTGTTCTAACAGAAGCACTTAGAAACAAACTATCTCAAGTCATTCTACTAAGTTTTTCTCCGGGACTTGTCACAGAGTTATGTGAACATCAGAAACATTTGCTAGCACTATCCACAGTAAAATCCACTAACAACCATAATGGAAGTGAGATCTGAGTGAATCTTCCATCAGACAACATCTCCACAAATCTAGCGATCACTTTATACAGTCCTGTTAGTTGAAGAATGTTGGAAGAAACCTCTTATTTCTTAACATTTCACAGATGCTAGGAAACCATCTAGGCATATGTGCAAATTTTTCTTTGCTACTGGAAAAATAGTCACTTGGTACAATCAATGTTAGACATTTCATTTCTAAAAGCTGACTGAATTAAAATCTTAATCCTCTAGTCAAATCAAGTTCTGTAGCTTAGCTGCTACAAAACAGTGCTGACCTTCTCCTGATCAAGATTTTTAAATACTAGCATACATTATCAGTTCTTGCCATCAGTCATCACTACATGAAACCTCAAGGTTTATATTGGGCCAGGATGGGTTTATATTTCTGGGGCACTATGCACTGTGTTGCTCTCACTCAAGCAAGCACCTTTGAGTTGAGAAGCCAAAGGAGGTCATTTGAGACTTCTTATATAGTGCATGAACCTAACTGAGGTCTGAAGTAACCCCAGGATGAGCATCCCCTCATTCCCATTCAGTGATCGTTGAGAATGAAGATTCCTGATATAATAGATTCCTTTAAATACTCAGATAGGTGCCAACCTAGCTAAAGTTAGATGGAATTAAACTCCTGTAGTAACAGAGACAGAGAATTAAGAACTTACATCAGCCTTCTGTCCCCATTTCTTAGATCAAACAAAAGGGAATAAACATAATTCTTCCAAATACAAAGCTGTTTTCAGTTTGCAGTGTACAACAGGAGTGGATGGGAAAGCACAGTCTTTTCATGTTGCTCACAGCTTTTGAATTAATACAAGTTTTCAAATATTAGTGCTGCAGGGCCTGTATACTGTAACAGTAACAGCAACATGTTCATTAAAAATAGCGGTCTATAAGCCATTAAGTGTTCATTTTTTAAATCTTGTAAATTAGTTATATAAGCAGCAAATTTGCAATTTAATAAGTAGAAAATGAATTGTTTTACATTGTTATATGTAAACATTCACAATGGTTTGAATATTTTTGGTCTTTCCCTCTTGCTCTACTGATTTTCTCGTCTTTTTCAGTAAAGGTCAATTCTTCTGGCATCAGTATATTTAATGTGTTCACAAATTCGTACCAAAGGCCTTTATTCTAAAGGGCTTCATCAAACACATCAATAGTGTGTACAATTCAGACTTTCTCAAGGGCTTCCACTGCCAAATTTGACTGATTTTTTTTTTTTTTCAAGTGTGTTATCATTCTTGCTGAATCACTTCCAGTCTCCTATTAAACTGATATGCCTTTATTTTAGGCAGTAGCAATGTTCATTTTCTAACATAAAAAATTAATATGTTCACCATTTCACTGTCTTTTTCTTCTGGACTCCCCAGTTTTACTTTCTGCATTAAATAGGATGGGAGTACTTTGCTGAATCCTGCACATGCATTTCTAGACTCTTACTACTGCTACTACCAGATGCTGATATGAGTACCTGACTGTATAAATTAATTATTTAGGAGCGAGGATCTGAAAGAAACGTGCTGAAGAAGGGAAAAGGAAAGAAAATCAATACAGAAAAAAATTGAGTCTCTCATGCCAACTGAAGGACTAACATCATGTACAAAATTAATAACTAACATTATTAGCTGAAAGACAGTGTATTTGAGAAGAACTGGCAGAGTTCCAAATTGTCTATCTCAGCAACGAGAAAGACTTAGGGTTTTTTTACCATCAGGAATTGTGAGTCCTGGAAGCTCTATATATCTGCAGTGATAGGAAAATACTGCTGTCAAGGGCGCAGACTCTACTGAAAACTGTATTCCCATTTTTCTCTGACTATTGTCTAACACAAAGAAGTATTTTTATAGCAAGTATGAGGGCCTAAATAAAACTAGAAAAGACTAATTTAGCAAAGTAACAAATGGATTTTTGTTCCTACTTTTCCCAACTACACCTAGACTTATTGTGTTGTTGTTTTTTCTTTTTTTTTTACAGGACATATTACCTGAAAAACAAAGGTCTTCTCTTAAAAACAGCATTAAGTAAATGTCTCAATTTTAACAAAATGAAATAACTCTGGTTAGTGTCCTATTTCCTTCCATACATAAACACAAAAATAAAAATTGATTTGCCACTTTGTGCTCTTCTGCTATTCTAAATTTTGATATTCCTACATTTCTTCAATAGATCTTCATTAACAATGCAGTGACAAATACATTCATAAGAAAACAAAATCATATTCACTAGTTATAAATATCTTACAGTCTGTCTTTTAATTTTATCACCTTGTTGGGGCTCTTTGAGGGACACACCAAAAACATATTCTCTGTATAGTTTTGATAACCTCTAGCTTTTATATATATTTTTTCAATGTCTCTGTTCAAAAGCAATAAGCCAAAAATGATGCAGTCTGCATGTCTAAACAGCAGCATTTTCTTGCTTTGTAACCTTGACATGGAGAATGCAAGATACTTGTACTTGTTAAGCCATGGTCTATTCAGCATCATTGTGTTAGCATTACTCACCAAGTGGAATTAAAAACTGCACTACAGTTACCATGACAACCAGCTGTCTCCACCATACAGCATCAGTTTGAACTTGTGCAGACCATTTCTAACAATGATTTAAGTCAACAAATTCAGTACTACCCTAAGGTAAAAATCTGGTTTAAGGATAAATAAATATTTTCAGTTTCATAATATTACTTAGTTTTTTATATTACAATATGCAATATTACAATACATTAATTCCAAGTACAACTTGGGAGATCTTCAGAGAGTTGCATTGACTTTTTTTAAAAAATTAAAGATAAATGGTAATCTTCTGGTCAATATACAGTTGAGGACCACTGAAATTCTTGACCCAATGAACACATAAAAAGCATATGGAGAAGAGAAGGCGTAACATTAATGAAGAGTTTCTGGGGAAAATGCATTAGAATATTTATTTAATCATGTTCTAAAATTTGAATAATGCTGTTGATTACCTTGGGTAGTATCACTAACATCATCAGTGTATGCTTGCTATACAGATTCTTACTAGAAAATAAAGTGTAATCCACATTCATCTAAAAGTATTAGCCAGCAATTCTCCACTGGGAAAATAATCTAAAACCTGGAATAGAATTTCTAGGCTGGGGAATTCTAAAATAAATTCCTTTTCTAGTAAACGTGCAGGGTTTTTTTTATTTTGCTTTTGTTTTTAATAATCAGTTTACGAGCAAAAAGAAGGCCCAGTTGCTTTTGAAACAGCTGAGCTATGAAAGAGAGAGGGAACAGGAATATATGAAATGTATATAATATTTACAGTGTCTGGTGAAACATCATACAACTGCCTGTCTGGTCACCTGTATGAAGTAGCCACCTGGCAATTTTCAGATCCTTTTGATCACCAAGCATGCTTTCAGTAGAGAACAGTCAGTTTTGATTGTCATAGCATAAACACACCATGGCAATGATGGCCAGGTCTGCTTGCAGATCAGTAGGACATATTGCTATGAGGAAAGGGGAAAACAAGAGCCTCCATAACAACACAAAAAACACGTATCAATTGTACATCTCTGTACTGAGTGTGGGGAGAGAGGGGAAAGAAAATGCTGCAAAAAAGATGGTTAAGCTATTTAAAATGTAATGTATGGTCAAACTAAAGGTAATAACGTAATGACACTATTTTTATGTAAGAAATTATTAAAAAAAATCAAAGACAGAAAACTTAAAGTCTATATTTACTAGAGAAACTGCTAATATTACATTCTGAAGTACATCCATATTAATGATGCATCCTACACTCACTCATTTTCCTGGAAGCAAGTGCCACAACTAAACATTACTGCAGATTTCCCATTTGGTATATGCTATAGCACTTGTTGCATCACAGAACTTAAAAACATGTCGGAAAAGAAAACTGGACAAATAAGTGTAATGCATTTAAAATTAAAACATTCAGAGGCTATAAGCAATCTGATGCTATTATGTGTAGTTTTAAACTGTGCTTAAGAGTTATTGAATTCTAACTCTGAGGAAAATAAATAATAATAAAAAACTTTAGTTCAAATATATGCTTTCAGTTTTAAATAATTTCATTTACATGAGAATGCTGGTCAGAGGACAGAAGGCAGAAAAAAAAGTGTAATCACAGAATCGGATCTAAAAGATTGAGGAAGCAAAAAGCACGGAAATGCATTCAGTCCTGGATCACTGTGGACAAATTTGTTATCAGTGACAGGCAATGTGAAATCAAGCACAAACTGAAATCAAACCCTTCCTTACGGTTACACTAAACTGAACTGACAGATACACTATATGCAAGGCAGAAAAAGAAATGGATTTCTATATAGCACTTCAATCTTCAACAATGGGACTGCATAATGTTTAACTGTAAAAACAGAAGAATTCAAGGCAGAAAAGAGGTAGAAAGCAAGAGAAGAAATAAAATATAACCTGAGGCTCTGAATCCACAAATCCAGACAGGAACAAACTTTGTACCAGCAAAAAGCCTGCACAGTCAAAGGTAAATGACAATGGGAAAACAAATGTGATTGTTACTGGAATTTAACAGATCTGTAACAATCCATTAACTACTAGATTGAGCTGCAATGTAATATCATAAAATAAAACACAAAGTAAAAATAAATCAAGATTACAATATAGGCAGATGTGAATCATGTTGCCTTGAGGCTGAGTCCATACTCTATGTCAGATGCCTTAATGGGGTTAAAGTAGCATTGCTAACAATTAATGGATGTTTTCTTGTTACATTTAAAAAAAAAGTATTGGTAGTGGCATTAAAAAAAATGAAGATGATTACTTATTCTAAAGTCAAGGAAAAGGTCTTTCAGATAGCAATTTAAAAATAGGAGGGAAAAAAAAATACAGTTTCACCACTGTGTTCCTCTAACAAAGAACTCACCAAGATTTTTTAATAAGCTTGCCGAATCCATGCTCCTTGTGTACAGTAGACTTATGGGTATTTCTGTATTAACACTTTAGTTCAGATTTGGAACACTGGTCTAATATTCAGATATTGTTTTCATCCTATCACATTCATGTCTGAATGCCAATATTCAGGTAAATTTCCTGACGAGTTCTCCATCGCCATGCTTTCACAAAATACTCTCTCAGGGCACAATGTGGATTCTGTTTGGATGAAACAGTCACAATATGTAACTGACGAGTTACATAGGACCAGACTAGAGCTAATCTGGAACAAACACACTCAAATACATACAATGTCGGTGTTGGATTCTCAGTACTGTTTTGCTCCACAGATTTGCACCTATTACATGGCACTACTTTCTAAGGTACAATTAAACAATTCTCACTTTTTACAAGTTTCTCCTTCCCTTCTGTGACTCTGGTCTCTCCTGTTTCTCTTCTTCTTGAGAGTAATTGGTATCTCATAGAATCGTTACGGTTAGAAGGGACCTTTAAAGGTCATCTAGTCCAATGCCCCTGCAAGGAGCAGGGACACCTTCCACTAGGTCAGGTTGTTCAGAGCCCTGTCCAACCCGGCCTTGAATATTTGCAGGGATGGGGCATCTACCACCTCTATGGGCAACCAGTTCCAGTGTTCCACTACCCTCACTATAAAAAATTTTTTCCTGATGTCTAGTCTAAATCTACCTCCAACTATTCTAAAATCATTATCCTTCGTCCTTTCACAACAGACCTTGTTGAAGAGTTTCTCCTCATCTTTCCTATAGGCCCCCTTTAGACCGCTATAAGGTCTCCCCAGAGCCCTCTCTTCTCCAAAAGATCTGTCTTCTCCTAAGCCTCAAAACCAGCTAAAATGGAGCCCTTGCTCCTCCCTACACCATAACCCCCTTCTTCTCCTTTCTAAAACTGTGGATAGATCTGCAATCCCCACAATAATTTCAACCTCCACATACAACAACTAGAACTTTTATAGACTCATCATTACAGCTTATAACAGGTAACCTCACCTGTTGTCTCATTCAAGGACAGCTAACTGAACTGGAATTGAATGGCTTTTCCAAATCAAAGTTAGTTAACAAACCTAAACTGAGATGGAAAGCTTCATCTCTAGACATTAGTCTCTACTAGTAAATCTCCTGAAATAAATCTCAATCAGGCAATTAAAACCTATTGAAAAAGACAATAGGAGAAAGAAACAGGAAACAAGCAACCTGTGGCTCCCCAAATGGCATAGGGACAGCTGATCTGATCTGCCTGTGAGAGTGATTTTATTAGAACAATGGCATTCTGACACAAAATTTTGTACCTTACATATTCAAGTGACTCATACAATACTAACTAATACAATACTAGCTTGTTTAAGAAAATGACCTTACGGAGCTCTTGTTCAAGCTCTCATTTCAGAACAAATTCAGCCAATTTTGGGGGGCCCTGAAGTTAAGCAAATGTGCTGTAATTGCTGCATTTACTTTTAGATGGAAGAACTCAGAAAGCAAGCTCACCATTCTCTAGAAGTAACACCACGGTCTGGCTTTAAGATACATGCAGGATAGCATTTGAAAAGTCCAGGTTAAAAGCTGGAGCAAAACCCCAAAAGCAGCTTAGCTCTCTTACTCCTGATTTAGATCGACAAAAGCAAGAAAAAAGTCTCCCCTTTCCCCAGAATACGTAGTTCAATATAGAAGAAAAATAACATTCGTTTATTTGAATAATAAGGAGAGAAAAGCTAATGCTTGACATACCAGCAGTTTTTCACCTTGTAGGAAAGTTCTAGACTTGTTTCTGAGGCCCAAACACACTCCAGCAACCCTTGCTAACCCAAAAGCTGAAAATACTTGTGATGACTTGAGTTTTTTTCTTCACCCTATTCTCACTACTATTGTTATGGCACTTTCAGCAAGCAGAGATTTGAATAACCCTCTTTCATTTACTGAGGCTGGCAATTCCTCTCTGACTAGAAATACTCTAACGAAAATATATTGCTATTTTCATTGCTGATTAACTGCTGAAGAGAGTGTCTCAATTCTACTGTCAGTCTCACAGTCCTTCAAAACACTAACCTTTAAAATGCGTTAAAGTATGTATGTATTTGGTTACATTTAATCTAATCCTGAAATATAGTTTCATTTGAAGCAAGGGAATGGCAAGACCTTAAAAAGGCACATTTTGAAAGAAGTTGTGATGTTTGGCTAGTTAGTGCATTGAATCAATGTACTGAGTAAAATAGAAATGTCTATTTTATTCTGACTAGTTAATCTCCTCTCAGATATACATAAAGAAATTGATACAGTTTCGATTGGCACTTCCACTCATATAGTGAAAATAAGATTTTCGTTATGGAGATAATGAAATAGGATATTTTTAAGACTTGGCTGACTGAAGCAATTAAGTAATTTCAAACTTTGTGTTTTAGATAGGCAGGTGCATAATGAACTGAGAGTTCCTGAGAGAAGTCCATAATTATCTAGAAGTGGAGAAAAGTGGACAATAAAATTGAGTCTGCAGGCAAGAACCGGTGTACACACCAATTTGAATATCTAAACCAAAACTTTTGCATTTATTATCTTTGTGTATTTTACAGATGGTTAAGAGCAGAATGCTATAAGAGGCTACAAAGTGTTTTAAAAAGTGTGCATTTTTTTTTCTGCTTAGGCTTCTATATTCATTTTCATCCATGGTTTTAAGAAGCGGTATCAGAATTTGTCCCTGTTTCAAAAGCTTTATCAGCCTTTACAATCTAATATTGTACACAGTGCTCCTCTGCTACTTAACAGACTTACTAATATTTCTGTTGGTTACGGTTAACATAAATTTCCCACCATGATATAAAACACTTGTTTCAGTGAAGCCTGAAGACACTTGCTCCACAGCCTATCTTGCAGTGATCCTCTCCAAATAAAGGTGCTGCAACAAATGAGGATGTATGAAGAATTCCATTCACCTCTCATTTTCCTCAAATATATTTTCTCTTCTTCTTCCTCTGAAATAATGCCAGACATACCAGCATTCTGAAGCACTAAAAAGCATTAATGTCTAAGACCTTTACTTTTTATGAAAGAAGGAGAGAAAGTCCCAAACCAATGAAAACATATTTTATGAAATCTATGTTCTGATTATCCAAGCAACCACCATTGCACTTCCGCAATGACCCTTTGCAAATCAAACTTCTATCTACTGGGCGACAAACTAGTATTTTAGACTTCTAAGATTGTATCATGGTGTTCAGGACTATAGAATTTACAAATCAGTGTGCTTCTCATTAATGTGATTACTATATTATTCTGAGTTATTTAATTATATTTCTTGAAAAAGATTCATCTTTTCACATTCTAAAGTATATACATGAACATATGATCATATTTCTACCTAGATTGATTTCCATAATCATATTTCACAAGTCTATAGGTACAATTTATACTAATACTTCTAATTCCATAATGCTTACTACAATAATTTTAATAGCTGCCATAAACTTTACGCTTTCTTTTCAGACAGTATTGCTTCCTTGGAAACAATTCAATTAATAAATCAATTGATTATGAAGCTAACACAGTATTATTAACAATAGACTTCTTCACTTGGAATGTTAAAAAACTGTTTCAGGTAAAGCCCTACTTTATCTTTTTAAAATGCATATAAGTAACATTTGCATAAAATAGCACATTAAGTATAAAAGTAGAAAACTTGGAAAGAGCCATTTTTAAAATTGTAAAAAAATGTGTGCTGAAAATGTACCATAAGCTTTAGTCAAATAATACAGCTAGATTTGCAACAAAGCAAAAGCTACAGCTGGGGTAACTCTGTGAGAGCCTGATTCACAAAAAAAAACACCTTTAATTTCGCAGTTTTTTGTATAGCACACATTCTTTCTGTTGGGTGTGAAGGAGAGTTAGCAATTTCATACTGTGAACGTTAATTATCACTTGCCTGTATATACCTTGTGGAAACAAAATCATCTAACAAAACTAACAATGTATGCAAGTTAATATCTGCCCATTGATTTAAAGAAAGAGAAAAGGTGTACTGTTTATTCAGGAGATA
The DNA here is from genome assembly GCF_036417535.1 of Chlamydotis macqueenii. NCBI lineage: Eukaryota > Metazoa > Chordata > Aves > Otidiformes > Otididae > Chlamydotis > Chlamydotis macqueenii. Next base: position 23,863,349 of record NC_141562.1, read on the forward strand.
CTGAAAAATGGCACCTATACAATATTAACAGGTCAAGAAAGAATGCAGCAGATCATCAGCCACTGAAATCCCCAGTGGTTTGCTAATTTACAGCAGCTAAGGATTTGCTGCAGTCTCTTTTCTGCTTCTCAGTGAGCATATGGGAATTTGTAAAAATACCGCACGATTTCAAACCCTGACTCTGTATTTTCACTTGCTGTAATTTTCAGCAACAAGTAGCCTTGCTTATCCTAAATATTGAGAGTCTTTCCTGCTTAATCAATGAGCAACTTCCACTGGTACTGAAAGAGGCAGAAGCACTGAGCGTTGCCAACGTTTATGTGAGAGAGAATCATTCATTGTTGAAAAACAAATTTCTTTACTTTGGTAAAACAGTGACAGAAAGGACGGCTACATGGATTATGACAGGCTAGAGAACAGATTTATTATGTACGTTTCAATCCAGAAGAACCTCCAGTGTGCATCCTTTTGCTCGTATGGTCAATGACCAATTGATTTTCTCATCTCTATTCAGCAGTATATAACCTCACATACACTGTAAGGTACAGCAGACATCCAGAAAGTCACAGTTTTGTGCAGATGTTTGTGTCTACCTCACAGTAACCAGGTGTCAGACTCACACTATGAGCAGATGAAACAAATCAGGGGTGTAGTCCTCTCAGTACTGCAATGGGGTGCAAAATGTCTCTGATATGAAATGAACTTGACTTTGAAATTGTTTTTCCACAGACCTGAAAAGGCTGTCATTTTCATGCAGATACTTCCTATTGCATTTGATATACACACTGGCTCTGCTAGCCTTTATCCTGTCAATTACATGAATTCATTGCAGATCACACCAATGTATGTGCAATATTACAGAGGTTCAGCCCCTTTCATAAGCTCCTAAGCCCCCCATCCTTTAGCTCCCACAAGCTAAACAACTGAAATTCACACAAAAAACTCCCAACAATCCACACTCTGAATTTAAGTGGAAAGTTCAAAGCCACAATTTTAAAGTCCTTTCTTTAAACCAGTGATCCAGAAAACAAACCGTACAGTTTACTACCTCTTTAACAATGGACCAGTTAAAAGGGAAAACTGCTCCCATATTTATATATGGTCTCACAATATTCTGATTTTCTGAAAACATGGATCAAAGGATCACCATTCTCATAGGAATAACAATATTGAAGCTCAAAACCGTGCTGTAGATGTCAGAGAAAAATTTTGCCCACTACTCTGGCAGAGTATTTAATGTGTTGCATGGAGGATTATATGACAAGAGATAAAAGAGAGGGATCATCTCTATGGAAACACTATGGTCTACTTCATCGGTAATGGATAGCTCAGAAATGAACTATCCAAATGTTACAAGGCAGTCCAGTAGTATAATGATTTGAAACTAGTGCCTACATAACCCAAATGGAACTATAAAATGGTTCACACAAATTGCCTGGGAGATTTTACCAGCCATAACCACCACAGAGGTGATTAAACCTTTAATTGTTCTTTGGCCTTACAGTGCATAAAGTCCCCACAGTTACTTTCACTATACTATCTGTTTCAAGAATTAGAAGTAAACTAACATAATTTTTGTCAAATGACTTAATTTTACACATTTATTACAGGAGCAGCTACTTTCAGCTTTGAATTATGAGTATTTGAAATGAAATTCCACTCAAAGGAAAAAAAAAAAAGGACTATGCTTTTTTATGCATTGTTTTAATCAACAGCTTGACTACTAATCATGTTTATTCAGGATGCAATTTCTTAGTTTGGTGCCAAGGCATTTTTCTGATTTTGTATTTTCATCAGCCCAGACATAACAGAGCAAAAGACAGAGCAAACTGGCTTCTGCTGCTCCTTGTGCATCACCAGACTTGTACAGTAGTGTCCAATCAGTTAAATGACAAAACACCCATTTAAGACAGCAGTGTCAGTAGCAGACTAATGTGTGCTGTTAAAAAAAAAAAATTAATTTTTGATTTAAATATACAAACTCATACTTTAAAGTACTTCACAACTGGTAATGGCTTAGTTCAGAAAAAAAAGTTTAATCATTGATACAGCTTCAAAGTATTGTACAAGAACACATTAACTGATCCTTATTTTTGTAAGGAATAGCTAACATATCTGAAGATTGGGATGAGTTAAAACAACAGACCTGGAAAAAGGACACCCAAAAGACAGAAGTTGGACTAGGCAAAGTTCATAGAAAAAATGAAAGCTAGGAATAGACAAAGTATATTCAATTACATTTTTTTGCTGAATTAATTTTGGTCTTTTCCCCCATATCTCTTCCATCTGTCTGCTGCACTCAGTGATGGGTTCTACAACTGATATACTGCATACTGTTTTTATAGCTGCCAGCAAAGATGGTGATCATAGTGTGCACAAGTATCTGAAATCTCAAATCCAAGATTTAGCATGACTAAATTTTACTTTAATTGTTAACTACATTATTCTCTTTCTTTTTTAGTACATCAAACATTTTTACAGGTCTGCAGCTTAGGGATAATGCTACTTTTGCATAAAGTACATTCCAATTATTTCTCTTTGTCTTGTATTTGTGTGGTGCATTTAATATCTAACAAATTTATATAATGTCTGATTTTACTAAAAGAAGCATAGAAGAAGAAATCTTGACTATACTGAGGTGCACATGAATTTTACTTTGACTTCAATGAGACTAGTACTTCATCCCTTCTGTTTCTCAAGGTTTATTAACATCATTGCATAGTTAGCTTTCTTCAAATCTGGGTTCCAAACCAGATAATTAAAATTTGAAACATTAAGTATCAGTGAGGAACACGTCTTTATTGTGTTCAATGATAATTTGGTATGAGGGTATCGGGAAATAATTCATTTGTATGTAAAATAAAAATATTTTTTTTCTAAAGATGTCTGAATGCCTCTGTCTTTATTAAGGGTCTGATGAAAGCTGACCTTGAGCTAACTCCATCTCAACACTATTTCAACCTCTTGCACTACTTATTACAGACTACATACGGGTTTTAGGTCTGATATGCACAGGAAAAAACAGAGTTTTATAGTTACAAATAAGTAGACTGTGCCTTGGGGAAAATGATCCTGCTTGTACAACTGATTTTTTTTTTTTTTCAAATTAAGTTTACAGTGTTCCTTTTCTAGGAATTTAAAAAATGTTATGAAACATGCAACATTCAAGAACAGGAAAACAATGGCAAGATGAAAAATCATGTTCAAATATTCCATCAAAACTAATAATTAGCCCATGAAATAAATATGACATTTCTTAATAAAAATCAGAATGCTGACACAAAGTTAATAGTAGAGAACTCCACAGAGACAGATATTTTCTATTACACATCTGATCAGTACTTGGTATTCAAGGATAATTACAGTGAAGCATACTTGGAATGGGTTTTTGGAGAAGTTAAATTGCTCACATTTTAACTGGAAAATTTTTGACAAAAATTTAACTCTAAGCTGCAGTTGTATACCTTGTTTCTGAGAAAATCAAAACTGATGGGCAATCCACACGGTCTTCTAGTACTTAAAAATTAAAAATTCTACTAAAAGGCCCATATGAGAATTTTTGCAGTTTGACTTTGCATCAAGTCTGCCTGTCACATTTACATCATGCCAAGTCAGTGGGCATACACTGGATACAAAGCTTTGCAGATGCAGATTTACACCTGCATTTATACTATGATTTTGAATTTATCCAGTAGGCAGTATGAAATAACCAGTAAGTTGTGTTGGCAACTGGCACTTTCTAGGGTACCAGTGCTGACTGCATCTGGGTCAGAAAGAATCATCTATGTGACTTAATTAGGTCTTTCTGTATGTGATATTCTTTTCATACGAGTTGCTTTCTTGGGAATTACAAAATAAAAACTGGATGCCATTATTTTTGTTTCTATTTTCCTGTTATTTACATGATGTTTGTTATTTTTAGTACAGTTTCTATGTATGTTATCTATTTGGAACTGGTACTTACATATCTAATCAGTCTATGCACACTTTGTCGTTTTCCTGAAGCATTCATAATTAAAGTACTCCTCAGTTGTCTAAGAGATAGCGGTTATAGCATCTCTATCTAATTTTAATTATGCCGGATACTAGATAGTCTGCTATGTGCTTGACCAGTTATCCTCTGCCCATCTTAAGATGGATGATCTGATTTCTGATTAAATCTCCACACCATATTGTAAAAATCAGAGAAAACTGAGAGGATAATAAATAAAGAAAATCAGACTCCAAAATTTTCAAACTTAGTGCTGTCAGCATGATACTGCTTAACTGGTGAGCATTAAAACACCTGGGACAATTAGGAGATGTGATATTGAGTAATTTCTAGTAAACTCAAGCAGAGCTGTAAACCTCCAGTACTTAAAGAGACCACAAACATGCTGTAGGTAGTCTTGCTTACGGTGAGTTCAGGAAGTATCTTGAATGTCATACTCCCTTGCAGAATTCCAAACAGAAGCATATGATTTGTTTAAATATAAACAGCAGCAGTAAAGAAATCTGAGAATACAAAGGTTAGTTGAATAAAACATAGTTGCATGTCAGAAGTACTGTTGTGCACCCAGTAAGACCATAATTCCTTGTCTTGACAATGCTTCCGTCAATCACTACACAAAACAAAAGACAATTAATTGCAGGTAGCTGGTATGCAATGTGAGTAAATGAGCCTAAAGTTATTTGTCTGTCATATTGACAGCAGAAATCTTAATCCAATGCATGAATGGTGTTAATAGGCATTTGCAGACCTTGCGATGGACAGATGCAGAAAGCGATGGAACTAATATGGTCTTGGACGTTTATGAGGCAACACCAACAGAATATGCAACATGGTATGGGAAACGTTTAATGTAAACTTTCTCTTTGGGAATGCAAGTGCAAGTCACAACAAACAAAAGCAGACACAAATGTTGTATAAGAAGTCAAGGCTCATTAAGCTAAAGGATGGTGAGAAAAAGGGATCACAGAGTTAAGCCATGCAAAAAACCTTTTTGAACCACAGCTGAGTACCTCTGCTTCCATCTAACTGAAGACCACTGGTATAAACTAAACATCTCAAACAATATCAAGAAGAGGCAGATATATGAGGTATTTGGCATAAAATCCTTGCCTTGAATGCTGAGTACAAGACAGTTAAAACAACTTTTAAAGACAATGATATCCTTGCACTTTGCCTTAAGTTCAGTAATGACGCATCTTGATTTGAATATTGGATATTTGTAACGGAGAAAAACAGAATACAGAGGCTTTAATATGGAAGCATACCCACTTGAGATGATATGTCACTGAGCACCGACTGGTCTGCACAGCTCTCGCATTCAACATTGTTAGTAACTTTTGCAGGTGAGAGAAAGCTGCAGGCCTTAAAAGTTGTGCAGAAGTAGGAATATAAAATTTTCCAAGCTTAAGCAAAGATGGAGGCTTTCACACTTTGAAAAAAATTCACATACCATATATTTATCTCCTTAGAAGGCCAATACTTGGTTTTAAAAAAAAAAACAAACCAAAAAAAACCAAAAAAAAACCACCCCAAACTATTCTAGCTTATCCGTGCCAAAAAAATGTGACTCTGATTTCAGTCAGCATTTGTTAAGCAAAGGCTAACTACTTGAACATGCACTGCGTGCAAGCTACTGAGCAGGAAGCATTCAAAAACTCACTCTACTGGATTCAACAGTTTAAAAAGAACAAAAATCTAAAAAGAATTTAGTATTTTGCAGAAAATTAGATCACCAGTACCCAAATCTGTCTTAAAGCATATAAAGGCTAATTATGCTAATTCCTGAGAAGCCAAAATTTATGCATTTAAAATGGACTTAAGTGCATAGACCTGATAATAATGGTGCTGTTTTTTTAACAAATGTATTGCATTACAAGTGCCTTAAAGCATCACTAGCATACTTCCATCGAGGAAAAGATTATTTTATTTGCTTGTGGTACATTTAAACAATGAATATAATTATTAGGTCCTTGTTTATACTTCAGACCTCATTTTGAGGAATAAATACTTAAAGTTTACATAATTTAATACAAAATAAATTTATAACCAATTTAAAGGATGTTGTCATTACAAAGATAATTACCAATACTCAGCCACCATTCAGTGAAGTTTATCAGAACTAAATAAATTCAGTAAACAAATGTTTTCAAAAAGAATTTTCCACTCTACACAGTACCAGTAATGGAAATTTCTGATCTTGGCTTATTAGCTACTAGTAACAGCAAGCCTGCATTCCGAGGAATTAAAAGCAATCTTTTTATTTGATATGTGTCTGGCAGATAAAAACGTAATTGTACATATCAACATGTCTTTCTCTTCGTGCAGCATGGTTCTGTGAAAGAGTGTGGTATATAAATTGCATTGGCTTTCAACATACTCCAGTAGCATTTCAGACACCATTTTAGTAAATTTATGAGTTGTAATTTATAAAAACTGACCGTAAATATTTTTCATCTGCTATTTGGATCATTATGATATTCATAATAATACAGATATTTATTATTTTTACAATGAAAGAGCCCCAAGCAGAAGTAATAATACAATACTTGGGTTTGGTTTTTTTTTCTCAGAATTTCTGTGTAAAATAATTATTCTATTAGTTTTTGTTTGGTCAAGGCATTACTTTGTTGGGCATGATGGTAAGTAACAGCTTTTATGATCGGGATAGTATGGCATGGGACATCTTAAAAAAAAAAAATACCACCCTTAAGAATAGAACTATGACTGAAGAAAAGAAGCATGCTACCAAGAATAAAATACAAATCAGTCATGTAACCAGTTTGAACCACCATGCAGAGCCAGGATAAAGAATAAGGGAAAGACATAGAGGGAGCGTGGTAGATATGTTTTCCTTTGGATATATTTCAGACTTGAACCACGCTTTAAACTGATTAAAAGGGTTTTAACTCAGAACTGCAAACTAGCTTAGACTTACATATGCTATAGTTTTGGACAATACATGCTCTAAGTGAAAGAAAATTACCTAATTTTAATGTTGTTTGTAATACAACTCTCTCATCGATGCAGTGAAAGCTGGTAACCCACTGAAACTCACTAAAAGGTGAGAGGACACAGCTATAGGTACAGAGATATGGATAGAGAAATTTCTTCCTGTTTCATGAAATCACAAAGTAGTTGTTGCAAGTGACTCCTCAAGATGTGAGGACAAGAGAACACTGGGAATATGCCAAGTCAGATATTCTGGAAGCTCATGTGCTTCATATCAAATAATATGGTTTTGCCAATTTGTTCACATATTATGCTGAATTTTTGCATGGTTACATTAGTGCATCCAATTACTCCCACAGAAGCAATAAAAACACATGTAGTAATTCATCTTATTAGAAGAAGCTGTATTCATTTACTACAGATAATGTCACAATTGCAGAATTATGCTCTTTGAAAATGTTAATAGAGAATAGAAATGACAGGTGAAACTAAGTGATTTGCTTAGCCAGCAATGCTGAATTTTGTCTTTTAACAAAGGGAAAGTCAAAGGATATCAGCTGTGAGCTGTGAATTTTGCTATGCTCTCTTCACTAGTGGGAAACAAAGCCAGTTAAATTTTGGAAGTTTTACTTGCTGGATATTTTTGCATTTTAAAAATTCTTTTGATTCTCTGTCATAACAGTAATATTTTCTTCCTTCCTTGTAGATCATCAAAACTGAACAGTGGCCTAAGCAGCTATGAATGGTACAAAGGATAAAGATTCAAGATGAAGAAAAAACACTGATGAAATGGCCACTCACATGAGGACAAACGTACAGTTCAAATGTGGAGCCACTAAAGATTATATATTTGGGAAGAGCCAGAAAGCCAATCTACATAATCTTTATAATAGCAGTTTTGGTCCTACATCAAATCTCTAGTGCTCTTACTGAGTAGCTGTTAAAGAAATACACGAAGCGCTTCATGAGGAAGTCTTCCAAACAATTCAGAAAGCATGGAGGGAAAAGACAGAAGTCCAACTTCAGATTTCACATGATCATGTTACTGTGTTCAACACTCTCATGGCTACAAGAGAACAAAGTATTCAAACTTTTCCCATGATGGGAAATTGGAGAAAAAGGATTAATCTCCTAGCAACAGCTTTAAAAAAAATCCACTTTTATTGCTCTGAGGTAGAACTTACTAGCATGAAATTAAAATGTTGACAAAAGACATGGAATTCATGTAGAATACTCAACGTAACTGTGGTTAAATTAGAAACTCCCGCAACTTCTATACATAAATTAACAACACATTTGCTTCCAAAGACATGAAATAGAGCTTTTTTGGGGGGGGAACTAGGAGCATATTTATTTTAATATGAGAAGGGGAGTTTATAGATTTGATTTTTAGGAGACCTTAATACAATTTAAGACCCATTTCCATGGTATCTGGGCAAGTGTAATGTAAATCTGACTTCAAGATGCCAGATCTACAGTGTTGAGCAAAAGTAGTCATGAGGGTGGATTTCAGAAAGGATTCACAGATTGTCTACACCGTTTACTCATTAGAGCGTTTTGGGGTAAGCATTATAAGGAGACCCAGCCAAACTCCTAGGCACTTGTCTAGCCTCACTGTATTCCACCTGTCTTTTTGCTGACATTATGAGACTGATGTCACAGACAGCAATTCTGGCATTAGCAGTTAGAGTAGACATAGTTAGAATAACATTGCTTTTACAAAACAAAGGATAAGGAAATCCACACTTAATACCAGAAATCTGTTGATCCTTCAAGCAGAAGTATCCCCCAAATACATTGTCTTGATATTCAAGACATAAAAGCACAGATCTAGAAAAATTAAAAAAAAAATAAAAATTGAAAGATCAAGGAAGATCACAAGCTATATATAGGATTCAAAACAATATATAGGATGTAGCCAAGCTAATGTATGAATGTGCAAAGAAAGAAAATTCTTAAGTGACTATAAAATAATAATAGCAGCATTCTGCTGAGTCAGGCATATATTCTTCCAATTCACACTTCTTTTTACTAGAGAGAATTTGCAACTTGCAGACTCAGATTTAACTAAAGACATGCAAAGTAATTCACACCCCTATATCTTGCCATCTAAAGATAACCACTGGTAACAGTATTTATGCAAAAGAAAAAAAAATAAGCCAATTTTAGCCCGGGACTAACTTAGTTTAATGCAGTTCATATGCTCTGGGAACAAGCATAGCACAAATATAGACTGAAAACATTTTCTCATCTGATAAAAAAAGCAAGCAAATAAGAACACAAGATTTCTATTACAGAACTTCTACATACCTAATACAATGGTTTCCCTTAAAATTTTGCACTTTTCAGAAAGCATGTTTATGTCATTATTTGAATTACTGTAGTTGTTCTTACAGTAGAGATAAGGGAGTTTGTAGTGTGCATTCTGAAGTTAAACTATTTACATAGTTTTACAAAGTTTTGCATGATTGGCAACAGTGTAAATTGCTTTAGATAAATCTTTAAGTGTCGTGAACTCATGGATTTGTCCAGCTTCTCAATGAATTAATTTGCAAATACAACAAGAACCAAACATTGGAGTGAACTTCAACAAAATAAAAATCTATTGTTAATAGAAGAACACCTTCCATTTTTATAGTGTATTCTATTTAAATATTTGAAAATCCTTCATTAACATTTTACATAATCATACAAGGTAGTAATTATCCCTTAATTGCCTAGGTTGTAGAACTGAGTCTCAAAGAATTCAGGTGATTTAAACATCATCATACAGAAAATGGCATGTGGGCAAAAATACAACCCAGCTCAGCTGTGTGCTAGTCTGAAGCCTTACCGAAAAGGCCACATTTGTATTTAACTTGTGCCTTGTGTTAAACTAAACAGCTGAGGTACTAAAAATTATCTAGCCATAAAGCTCTCTATAGGTACCATTAGTAATGCTTTAAAATTGCTCCCTATCTTTTCCATGTCCAGTCCCTTATCCATCTTTGTGGCCCTTTGCTGACTCAGTACATTTACATTCTTGTACTGGAGAGCCAAGACTTGGACACAGCACTCCAACTGTGGTCTTACTAGTGCTGAGTAGATCATATGATGCAGACAGACTGCAGTATCTAGCTGGGGCATTCATGATCTCTCATACAGTTTAGTGACCCTAGTCCTGCTAGAGTGTTGAGCACACTAAAAGTACTTCTACAAGCTTCCTTAGGGAGATAGCTGACTAGAGAACAGAAAATTTAAGAGGCAAATGCAATGAATGCTACAAAAAGCACTACTGTTTAGGCACTAAACTTCATACTCTTTTCACAGAAAAGCACTGGAATGGGCCTGAGGGCTGTTTCTAGTCGGGGATGTCCCTGCTCCTTGCAGGGGGGTTGGACTAGATAACCTTTGAAGGTCCCTTCCAACCCTAACCATTCTATGATTCTATGATTCTATTTGAAATGCTGTAGACAAAACAGTAAACTACTCTTTTGGTTAAGTTGTCTTAGCAGAATTCACAGGATTTAGTGATATTTCCGTCATTGATCATTTAAATTATGAATGTAGATCAAAAACCATCTTCAGTCTCCATAGTCTGTAAGCTAGGAATGAATTTACAATAACTATCAAGTATGTACTCGGATCTGGAGAGAAGTGGATGATTATGAATATACTATAAATAGGTTTTCACTCAGTTACACAAGTTTGAGAACTTATCCCCTCATGTCTATTTGCTGTTCATCAATGTCTACCTACTGTTCAGTGCTATTTGTTAAAGTGTTGCATACACAAGAATGTTAAAATGTTATGAAGTGACAGTTGTACAATTAAAAAATGCATAATAAATGCAGTGGAAAGAAACATGGGAATTATTTTCATAGATCCTTTGAATATACAGATATTTGGTGAATGCTGACATACTTTATCATCATTATCTGTATCAGAAAACATTTCTCCCCAGAAGGCTTAAAAAAAACCCAAACAAACTCCCACTAAAAATAAAAAGATTCTAGCCTGGAAGTCTATGTTTTTATTGAAAAATTATCTCTCTGAATATAGAAATAACTATGAAGAGTCCTACTGGAGTCACTGGGTATACAGATTTGTAATGAAAATACAGGATCGTCTCTAATGCAAAGGAAACACCACAAAATTCCCCAGGATTGAAAAATATTTTTAATAAACTCCTGCAAATAAAAAAACAAGGAAATGGAGAATGGTAGCAGTAAGGATACTCAAGCCTCCTATAAAATCAAAGTGTGCACTTTATATTTACTATCCAAAAAAAGAACAGTAACAAAAAAAAATTCTAGAACGCTTCTCATCTGATAAGGTGTACTAGATATTTATTATGTGATGCAGCATATATGTTAATACTCTTGAATAATACGTTTTGTGTGGTGAGACTTTCACAGACTGAGTAACAACATGAAGTAGCATGCACGTTATTATGTAATAAGCCCCCAAACTCTTATTGTTAGAGAACTGTAATTCTCAGGAAGCACTTCTGAAAAAGGTAATGAAGGCAATAAGAAGTCAGTCTTTTCACCATAGTGAAAACATACATATTGGTTTCAGAGAGATTAAATAAAATCACATATAAGAGAGTCCCTTTACAACCTTATAAAACAGATGTTTACACTTCAAAGAATATTTGTAGAATGAAACAACCATTGTTATAGCCAAATATATAATTTTGAATGGCTACAACAAATGTATTTGATATGTACATGACCATGTACAAATTTTGAGTTAATTTTCTGTTCATAGGAGAAATTTCATTTTCAAGTAAGTGTTTAGAAGCAAATTCTAGACAGCCCTGCAATCCAAGTAAATTAGCTCTACATACTGCAGAATAAAAGGAGAGAGCAAATTCCTCCCCTAGGGTTCATAGCACTAGAGCAGCTGCTCTGCAGTCATTACTGCAGTCCATAGGCAGCAGCAGCCACAGCTGTTATACATTACCCTAAACCAGCATCTTGGACAGCAGATTCATGTAATCACAGGCTTAACGGTCATTTTCCCTCCCCTCAAACTCATTAAGTCCTCCTCACTGTTATGGAGGGGGAAACACAGATTTTCCCAATGTGAACAAGGAATGCAGAATTCCTGGTATGCTTTTGATGGTTTCTCATTAGCAAAATATTCCATATATACTGCCATGTGCATTGTACAGAACAATGGAAGTTTGCCTTCTAAGCAATATATTTAGTTTATATCATCTTCATTCTCCCTTTATTTTTCTGTATAAGCAAACTTGGGTTTTTCAAGTATACATACTTTTTTTTAATTATATTCTGGACATTCATTTAAAATGTGCCCTCTAATCTGGTTAATAAATGGAATAATTAGCCAATACTTATTGCTAACCTAGACATGCATTTCATACCCAATTCTATATAAAATTTCTGTCAACAAAGCAATTCTCTTTCATTTTTCAATCCTATTTTTAATTATTCATTGTAATAGTCTCCAATAATTTAATGTCCCATGTTCAGACTTGTTAGAATCTTTCTAGCTGATCTTACAATTTCTAAGCAGTATCTTGGTACATTTCCAGTTTTGACCCTTTTCTCAGTATTGGACATGTTCTTAGAAGACTAATGATGTTCTCTTTTCTCATTCAGGCTTCTTGTCTCTTTTCTTCCTCCTGTCACAAATGCTGTAGTCAATACATTGACCATGACTTACTTCCCAGTCATTTAAAACAGTTCACTAAAGTCACCAAATTCCAGTTGAGCTCAGATTTTTTTCTTTTAAATAAAATGTAGTAGTATTCTATCAGTATATTACTGTGATACAGTGTCTCCTCAAGCTATAAATAAAACACTCCTCAAGAAAGGATGTACAAATGAAAAATAGAGGCAGAGATGCACCGTGTAGCTATAATGAATATACTTTCTCTGCTATTCAAGAACAGGTGAGCTTAAGACCTAATAGAGACCATTGGACAAGGATAAAAGGGAAGGAAGACCAGACCAATCTCATGATAGGGATCAATGATATATCAAATCCAGTCAGAGGGTGAATGACTCTCTTCCAGAGCAATTAATAGAAGCAGTCAGAGGATAGGAAGTGGCGATGATGGCAAATCGACTACCCTAACTCTGCTAAGTAAGCAATGCTGGAAGATATGAATTGTCTAACAAGTTCTTGGTATTTGCTAGAAATAGCCTCAGAGAGCTGAAGAAGTAAGTAGGTACTTGTAAGGACTGCTGTTTCAATTCCTATTTATATAGAAAAGTTGGTCAAGAGTATAAGGGACCAGGTAGTTTGAGTGAAAGTTACCATAAAACAATCGGAGTTCTCAAATACTGGGAAAGGAATGAATTGCCAGAGCACATTAAGAACAATGACATTCCAAAACCAGACTTTAACAAACTGTTAACTGAGATAGGATCTCTTGGGCAAACATTCAAAGTTTTGTTTTGTGGGTTTTTCTTTTTTTTTGTTTGTGTTTTTGTTTTTTAAAAAGGCTCAGGAGAATAGGAAGTTTTAAATAGAACCAGGTCTGGAGACAGAAAAACAACATATCTCAAACAAGAAGATAAAAAGGAAGTACATGAATACACTTAAAAATCTAAATCAGGACCTCTTGAATGATTGATATTTAAAAAAAGAATAGTAGAGTGTAAACAATATCACCTATAATAGCATCAATTTCTCAGGTAGCGTGGTGAATTAAGATGCTAACTAAGTAATTGCGACCAAGTGCTTGGAATAATTTTAATAAGGGGACAGTACAGCAGACAAGAAAAAGGGGAAAGGGAGAGAGTAAAACAATATTTAGGTTTCCAATTCAGCAGGACTTAGCAATTCAAGAGATATGTCATCAACTGAAACAAAAGTTTAGCTGTTAGGCCTGACAACATATGGAAGAGGGGGCGCTCTCAAGGCAGCAAAACCAGTACTTAAACTTTACCCCCTCCTTTTTATATGTATCTTGGGATTCACAGACTAGTTGATTAAATTGGGCTATCTGAAAATTTAGTAGAACAAATTATTCAAAAATCAATTTCAAGCACCTGGGGATAATAACATAACAAACAGACAACAGATTTTTCAAGAACAAATCATATTAAACCAACCTAACTTTTTTTTTCAGAGCCATTAGTCTACAGGATAAGAAAGAAGAAATATTTGCAATGTAAATTAGCCTAAGCAAATAAGGGAAATACAGTTTAGCCGAAAGTGCTAGAAGATGAGCACACATGGGCTGGAAATAAAGAATGCAAAAAGCAGGTTTTGACACAAGATTACAGCAAAGAACATTTCAGCTTGAATTCCAAAAGGCATATTTGGATCAGTCACCATTATATACTGTCACGAATGATTTAGATGTTACATAGAACTTATAAACATTCTAAATAATTTAAGAATAGATTATTCTAAGAATATATAACTTTATCTTGATGAATTCTGGGACAAGTGAAAAATTTCATTAAAGCAAATGCAAACTAAATTTTAAAAGAAAACATTCATAAACACAGAGGTGAAATAACTGGTTAATTCAATAGAAAATAGAAATAGAAAATTGTAAGTCATCTAACAAAAAATGGATATACTGTTCTGAAATAAGTGACATTAGGTAACTGAAGTGTCATATGAAAACGCAAAATGTTGCTATTTCATTTTGTTTGAAGTTTTTGAGGCCTCAGCTAGAGTCCATTGTGGGGCATCCCACTTCCAGAAGACAAATGATCAGACAAAATTACTCTTGATGTGATTTGATTTGTTAAATCTAAAAAAAGAAAAGGCTGACAAGCAACATCATAATAAAGCATGTTTCATATTGCATGTGATCAATCATTTTCATTATATGAAGGGAAAGCTGGCTTATTTGCAACAAAGATATAGATCTGATATCAGGAAAATCTTTTCAACTATTAGAAGAAATAACTTTATTACTATTTGTGCGAGGCTGTCATCATCAAATGGCTCTTACAAAAATAAATAAATTGGCAAAAAGAAGGAATTATGTAGACATGATGCTCTGAGGTCACTTGCTGCTTTCTTCTTTTTCTACAGTTAACCAGTTTGACCTTAGCCAATTTTGTTTGTTTTTAAGATTCTGCTTCAGAAAAAAAAAAACAAAACAAAACAACCCAAACAAACAAACAAAAAAACCCAAACAACTGTTCCAGAAGAGCTTTGTACTTTCAAAGCCAACAAATGCCATGGTCAATGGACAGGTCAACAAGCCAGAGGGAGAAAAAACTAATTAGCTAGCATTTGGGAAGAGAGGACTTTTTAAAAGAAGGATGTAGTAGTGCTGATGCGAGAAAAGACTCCCAGCTGGAAACCCCATACTCTCCTCACATTGTTTCCTCCTGCTACAACATCTAGAACCAACATACTGAGAGTCACTGAATCTGAAACAAAGCCAAACTGCATAAGAAATCTGGTTATTCAGCCTATGGAATGAAATTAATACTGTTTGTTTAACTGTAAATTTTTTGAAGTTGACATTTGGAATCAAGCCTTTTAAGAGGCTGCTACAGCGCAGAGTAATTTTATCATATGATGCACCTTTTTAGAATCATAGAATCATAGAATGGTTAGGGTTGGAAGGGACCTTCAGAGGTCATCTAGTCCAACCCCCCTGCAAGGAGCAGGGACATCCCCAACTAGATCAGGTTGCTCAGAGCCTCATCCAGCCTGGCCTTGAACGTTTCCAGGGATGGGGCCTCCACCACCTTTCTGGGCAACCTGTTCCAGTGTTTTCGTAAAAAATTTTTTCCTAATTTCTAATCTAAATCTACCCCCCTCTATTTTAAAACCATTACCTCTTGTCCTATTGCAACAGGCCCTACTAAACAGCCTTTCCCCATCTTTCTTGTAGGCCCCCTTGAGGTACTGGAAGACCGCTATCAGGTCTCCCCGGAGCCTCCTCTTCTCCAAGCTGAACAGCCCCAACTCTCTCAGCCTGTCCTCATAGGAAAGGTGCTCCAGCCCTTTTATCATCTTCATGGCCCTCCTCTGGACCTTCTCCAACTGGTCCATGTCCTTCTTGTGTTGGGGGCTCCAGAACTGGACACAGTACTCCAGGTGGGGTCTCACCAGGGCAGAGTAGAGGGGGAGAATCACCTCCCTCGACCTGCTGGCCACGCTCCTCTTGATGCGGCCCAGGATGCGGTTGGCCTTCTGGGCCGCGAGGGCGCGTTGCCTGCTCATGTTAAGCTTCTCATCCACCAGCACTCCCAAGTCTTTCTCCTCAGGGCTGCTCTCAATCCATTCCCCGCCCAGCCTGTATTTGTGCCTGGGATTGCCATGACCCAGGTGCAGGACCTTGCACTTGGCCTGGTGGAACTTCATGAGGTTGGCATGGGCCCACCTCTCCAGCCTGTCAAGGTCCCTCTGGATGGCATCCCTCCCTTCCAGCGTGTTGACGGCACCACACAACTTGGTGTTGCCGGCGAACTTGCTGAGGGTGCACTCTATCCCACTGTCCATGTTGCCGACAAAGATGTTGAACAGGGCCGGGCCCAGCACGGACCCCTGAGGGACGCCACTCATGACCGGTCTCCACACGGACACTGAGCCGTTGACCACCACTCTCTGAGTGTGGCCATCCAGCCAACTCCTTATCCACTGAGTGGTCCGTCCATCAAACCCATGTCTCTCTAGTTTAGAGAGAAGGATGTCAGAAATATGGAGATTATTTATATTGACAAACTGTAGATTCATGAAAGGAAAAAAGTCCTTTCAACTTTAAGGCCTAAAATTTTGAATAAAGCATAAGTCTAGAATTTAAACAAATTGAACTGTTTGTCAGCTTTTCTTAAAATATTTGAAAGTCAGCCTTTAAGAAATTGAAGAGGGCTTGTGTCAGACTGAAACATTAAAAAGCCTTTAATTGTATTTAGGTTTACTAGATAATCTGATGACTTCAAGAGATCTCAGCATCTTACCCAGAGCACTCAGATCTTCATTAAAAGTGTTTAACTTAATTTTCAAAAGTTAACCAAATGATAAAACGCAGAATAAACTCCAACTTGGAACACAAATAGTCTTACTGTTCTATAGGTATCCTCTACTGCACGTATAAGTGCTCTACTAACCACCATGAGACGCTCTTTTCTTTACAGTTCTTACCAGTGAAACTATCTGTATTCTGACCATAAAGACTCCATCCTGTTCAAAAGTAAATTCAATTTATGCCAGCTGCAGTGTGGGTGTTTATGAATTTGTGCCAGCTTGTGCATATTTTTTTTTAATAATTTGTACAGAGAAGCAGCACAAAATTCTTCTGAAGGTACAGATACCTGTAAACAATGCAGCAGAAGACCCAGATATTGCTAAAACATAGTCCCTCTATGCCAGTTAACAAGCAAGTCTGTGTGATTAAGGAAGTTCCTCTGGAGAGATTGCAATTCGCATATTACCCAAAAAGGCAATAAAATACAGAAATAAGTTACTTAACTTGAGTTAACATGCAAAAAATTATAATTGAGAAGACATTCTGCAACATCAACAGGATTTGGCAGTTAGGATGCATTTTAACAAATCTTCAACTCAAATGTTGTTCCCATCATACCATATGGATCTCATATCTGGAAATTCATCAGCAGTGCAAACAGATGTCAAAAAGCTTTCACAGCAACTGCCTTAGAAAAGATTATATGTATTAACTTAAAACAATGCCAAAATTTCTCAGAGTTCATCAACCTTCTCTCTTCCCTTCACTTGCCCTGAAAGACCATGAAAATATTCTGAGGCTCACATAAAAAAATGAAGCCTGTGTATTTTCCATTGCAGGGCAGCAAAATGAACATGCAATGGGCCAAAAGAAATTCTGTCAAAATTTGAGTGCTTGGAATAGAAAAAAAAAGAAGCGGATTTAGCAACAGAGAAAAAAAAATTCTCAACAGGACAGTGGTGGCATAACCTTATTAGTGCCATGAACAACATTGATTCTGTGGGAAAGACTGAATGGAACAAAAATGTTGCATAAACACTAACATTATGCAGAGGGAACCTGAACTTTTCAAGGTTTCCAACAAAACTTTCTGAAGAAGAGTGTATTCAGGCAGAGAAAAAGGCCAATTTCTCTTTTTTTTTTTGGCTAACACCCAGAAATGTTTTCTTTGTTGTATATAAGTGTTCCTTCCCTCCCATGCCATGCAAACAAAAATATTTCTGACCAATTTAGTGGCCTCAGAGGGAAGTGAATGATTTGACACCAATTGAGAGAAGATAGAAACACTCCTCCCCTAATCTGTTCATAAAAATGTGACTTGTTGGTTGATGCTATGAGAAAACATGGGAAGTTCTCCTGAAATATTATTGAGTATTTCTAAAGACAGTATTACTATTTACTGCATAAGACCTTAAGATAATCTTTGTATTTATTCTATGGCAATATTGAAGCTTGTTTTGCGTCTGTTCTCAAAGGAAGAAATTCTTAATAAAGTCTATGGAAGTAAAATAAAACATTACGGTACAGTGGTGTGATCACGTGGGACATAAATAATCTAAAGTCATTAATTCTTTGGCATTTCTCTTTAGAATGATACAGACAGAAGGAAAATTTACCTGTCATAATAAAACACAATAAAGGAAATACCTGCCTGCACAGAAAATAGAGGTCATTGTAGTGTTTTTATTTTTTCCCTTTTTCTGAGAAATGATCATGTTATCTTCTCAAGCAAATGAGATAAACACCAATATTATCAGGAGACTATTTTTTACAACTAAGGGATGTCTTTTGTTAGCAGTCTTCTCTACACGGAACACTCGAGGTTTAGGATATGTCAGTATTACAGAGTGGAAGACAACATTATAAATAATTACAGGCTACCAGTATCAAAATCCACATTTCACTCAGATAGCTGAAGTACTTATTCATTAAATAATGAATGATATGGAACTAAGCAATTGTGGATTTGAGGTGGGTTTTTTTGCCTTTTAAATATAACTGAGAAGATTCAAAAGATGACAATCAGAGAAGACTAAGGATCTACTGCTGCACGAAGCACAATTCCTAGTAACAATCTCTGGGTAATAGTTTTATATATTGTTTACTGGGACACTTACTCTTCCTGGGTACAGAAGACCACTGTCAGGGTATTGTAACTCAATATGTACAACTTATGGCCTACCAGACTGAAATGCAGTATTTTGTAGTTGCTTGTAAAATGAATTTGTCAAAGGGTATAAAAATAGTTTAGTCCATTTTTATAGAAAAGCAATTGTGTTTTATGACATTTTGAAACAACGATCTATTTGACACAAAACATGTCAGTTTTATAAGAGGCAAGCTAGAGAACTAAAAGCACTCCATCTAAAAGTATGGAAAGCTTATAAAAGCCGATGTGTTAAAAGAGATTGGAGCTGCTAGTCCATGACAAATAAAATATGAAGAGAGCTAATTCTGCCTCTTCCCCATCTGAGCCTTCTTCACAGGGAAAAAGCCAATAACCTAAGTTTCATTGCCTGGCTAGCCAAATGAATTGTCAACCCTATTTAGTTAACAGATTTCAACTCATAATCATGGATCCCTGAGAATCTGTGGACTAACTCTACGAGGTCCATAAAAAAGTACTAAGAAAAATAAATTCATAGATACTGTTTACCAACCAATGGAAGTAAAGTTTCAAGCTGGTCTACACCAACAGTGGAACTATACGATTGTCCCAGGAACCAGAACAGCTGAAAATGACCGGTACTTGAACCTGAAGGATCACATAGGATTGTATACATGATGTTTCCACATAGCATTAAGATAAATTTCCCAAAATAACAAATAGTTATGTAAATACGTTACTTTATGTTTTCAATTTCCTGATCTACTGAAACAGAGTTCTAGTGCAATCTTAAAGTATCTCTAAAATGCTGCCCAAATAAAATCTAATAGTCAGATTATCCAAAAGAGTATGACCTCATCTTAGTTGCCAACAAATAATAATGAAATACCAGGGGAGTGAATGACAACTTTCACCTACAACAGAACATGACAACAATATTTCTTAAACTATGAAGCTATTCAGGAACATATTTCCAAATGGTCAAGATTTATTTTTATACTTTTTCTATTATCATACTTACATAAATATTTAAGTGTGCATATATATGTCTGTGTATGTATATACAGATTTTTTAAAAAAAGCTCTAAGTCAAAACTTTCAGAGAGAGTTATACAAAAATGCTTTCTACAGAACTCAGGAAACTGCATCACTGAGTCTTTACCATCTATTGTATTAAAGAGTAAGCTTAGTAACTTCAAAGCCAGTGCAGCTATTTTGCAGTACTTGAAGGATTATTTTTAGCTACTCATGTTAAGCAGTAATTTCTAGGAGGCTACAAGAACTGCACAATTATTTCTAATTTAATAATATTTTAGTGATATTAATCATTAAATTCAATTCTCAACACAGGAACATTATAAGCTTTCTTTAGGTCCTCAAATAAGAAAAGGCAAAGTACATATTGAAAGGCAGCTCCTTTGACATAGTTGTGATGACCATTTCCAGGCAGGGCAGTGTACATCAGGCTTTTCAGCCAAGTGCATCATCTCGCACAAGATGCTGAATACCAGATCTTAAGTATACTATTTTGGCAGCATATGCACTATGCAATACTGAAAGTGCTGTAATTTTCATTAGTAACAGTAAGACTTTCAGAAATCTCCTAATTTTCTACTCAGAGAAAGTTTCTCAGCTGTCATTTACTGAAACACAAACACTATTACGGATTCAGCACCTGACTTTCACTGAAGTCCAGTGCTGTCTTTTCTAGCTGAGCTGTTATTAGCACAAAAAAGTACAACAGCGTACCTGACAGTCACAGACCAAATCCATGCTTCACCTGAAGTTTAAAGCATAGTCACAATTCTGCCTTTTTCTCTAAGAAGAAAGCCCTTAATAATAACAACTTATTATAAGATATTTCCCTAGTTGAGACTGTGCAAGAAAACACAGAGCTGCGAAAAAATGGAGGACTGAGAAATGCTCAAGCTAGCCCTGTTCTGACACCCTCCCCTACGCACTTGCTTTTAGCCACTGCTAAAATCTACACAACATATTGATTAATCTTTAGCCTGGGCCATTTGTATGTTCTTTACTGAGGTATCCTAGGTTCAGCATCAGTTAGTTAAGGATGATATTTCTACAGTCTAAACACTGTATCTTTACAGAGGCCTTTGAAATTCATGGGCTGTATCCTACATGAAGAAATGAGCACAGGCCACTTAGAAGAACTGTCTCCTAGGCTGTGATTTCTCAAGACCTTCAGGTGAAGAGGAGGAGGATATTCTGTTTTGAAAGAGCTGAGGCTGTTTTCATGTCAGGCTGTTTTCACTGTCTGCACTAGCCAGTGCAGAGAAACATGCCCAGACCACGGCTGTGACATTCAGGCATGTTTGTATTTGACAGGCATCATTACAGTGCTCTGGACTGTATTCAGGGAAGGATGTAGATTTAAACACTATTTGTTAAGTCATTTCTGAGGGAAATGTGGATATAAAAACCATATGCAAAAACTGCAAAAGGAACTAGCAGGTAGATTTAATTTTACAAAGATAATTAATGGTATATTATAGACTACAACATTAAACACAAAACTGTCTTACTTTTCCATGTTTTTTTAACGGACAACCTGTTACTGCTTTGATTAATATTTCTTTCCCTAAATATAGGGACACAGGCTCCAGCCAGTAGTATTTTTACATTGGTGTTTGAAGTCCAGGAAAAAGTTCAGCTTTTCAAGTGTGTGCATGCCTGCGCTTGACTTCCTCAGTATTGACTTCTACAGCTCTTTATTTTGGAGACTGGATCCATTTGAACCTTCAGTAAGATGGCAAATACAGTATGCACTTAATTTCTTAACCATTCACATAACTTATTGAAGGTCAAGTCTATTATACTCGCTTCAGCTCACATCAATTATCCCCACCATTGAAGGTGATGTAACTATGATTCCAGCTAATTAAGTCTGTAATATTGAGATAGAGTGCTTAATAAGGCACAACATGGGAGAATCAAGTTAATGCTGTCAATCTTCTCTGTAATAATGCATTTTGTCATATAAACAGTCCAACTACCTAAGATTTGTAGATTTGCATTTGGGTGCCTTTTTCTGATAGGCATAGGCAAATGCGTTCCTTTTGTGGTAAATATCCTCCAATGACATCCAATGGGATTGCACTAAATATATTCTAATATAGAAAAAGGTAGTTTATATTACAGTCTAGAAATAATTTAACACCTGTAAATGAGAAAACCAGAGAAATACACTACAAGTAGCATCTAGTTAATAACTGTAAACAGAGGACTATCTATGCAGTCATTCCTAGCAATCAGTGTAAATTTTCACTGTCTTTGCATAGCTGTAGATAATTAGATTCCTGTTAATTTACAGCTATGTTCTAATCCTTAATTTAAAACTCTACTGAGATTTTGATTTTAGCTCCTGAACAATCATTTGACAATGTGTGAAGAATACTAGTAAACCTGAGACCTAGGTTTTGTCTAAAGGTAAATATTCAACAAAGAAGAGCAGGGAAAATTCAGAACTAAAGAGACATCCCAACAATGACACAATTTGAGGGTGGCTGGTCATAACGTAGCCCATGCATGTGGTTACACAGTCCTCCTCCATCTTTGTGGTCTCTGGTCACAACATCTAAAAGGATATAGATGCTGATGTTTGGAAAGGTTAAGAATGCTTTTCCTTCCTTTCTAGGGGGGACTGGGAAAATTCCTGCACTTTTTCTTTGTCCCAAAGATCAGGAATCAGCTAAGCCAACCAACTGAGATAATTAGATGCAGACTCAGCTCTGCTTGAAATACATGTAAGAGGTGAGCTGGACCACAACACTAATCTCCGATATATATGCCTGCCCAGAATTTCAGAGCTGGACTACATTTGTATTGTAAGTTACAGTTAAATTTTTTTGAAATTGAAATGGGAACAGTTTGAATTCAAAATCAAACTCAGAATAAACCTCAATTTAATATTCAGTGTAAATGTAGTGCTTGCAGTTTTAGTCTTTACAGATGGAACTTCCACTGGTATAAACTGATTAACACCAGTGACAAAATATACAAGTTAAAGATGCGATTCTAAAAATCTACAATGAAACAGAATCTTACACAGGAAATTCTACATATTCTATTGATGTCTACATAAAAAGTTTACTTTATAATCACCAGGACAAATGATCTTATTTTCATATATTTTCATGATGTTTCCACAATAGTATTAATATTAAATATTACTAATTAAGTAAGTTCTAATTGATAAGGGAGGACTCCATGCTGTCTTCTGGGATGATGATGATTATTATTAAACTCATTTGGGATGTTATTTAGCTGATGCTTAACATGAAATAATAATTACATCTTCTAAACATAAATGTAACTGCTACAGTAGCACTCAAGTTAAAGTACAAGAAGTGCAAAAACCCTTCTAACAAGCTTTCTATGACATATTAGCATTCAACCCTTGCCACTAGCAGAGTGCCATTAATTATGCTTAGACAGCATAACAAAGACAACAGGTGCTTGTAGGAAGGTCATACAAAGGGCTTCACATGGAACTAAGAAGTGATTGTTATGATAGTGCAAAGCAATACACAGTCTGAAGAAGAATGTATGTCTTGAGAATTCTCTATAGTTCTAAACAAGCAAAAATTAGCCAGTATCCCCAAGAATATAATAGGCTTTTAGATTAAATGTAGTAATAAAAAAAAGTGTAAGCACAGATGTGCCAAGGTGATCCAGCTTGAGGAAATAAAACATTTCATTAACAATGTTGCAACTTTTTCTTCTTTAACTGGCTTTGACTACAATTTTCTTCTATGTACAGAAGAAAGTCTTACATTATGAATAAATAGCAGCTTTTAAGATGTATTCTTCTGATCTGAACACGTTACTTACAAAAGTGATGAGCAGTACTTACCACCAATAACTAAGGGAGGCCTACTTTGCTACCAAATCTGTTACTAAAGATGCAGTGATGAATTAAATCATCTGTCCATGGCACAAGAAATCTTGAAAAAAAAAAAAAGGTTTAATGAATATGGCTGTATTTGTATAGCTGTGGTAGACTTCTCATCAAAAGGCAGAAGAGACAGCAGGAATATTATTAACATGGCTACAACTATACTGTGCAACTAGAAGTACACTTGTCAGTCCTTCCCATTTTCATGTGTTCCACTTTACAGTAACAGATTGTTCCTGTTCTGCTTGTCTCATGCCCACTACAGAGATTTCCCTATTTTTTTTTTCGCAAAAGATATAGTATTGGATCTTTTTTTTCTAGTAGTTGTAGAATTTGGCTGTGCTGAACATTCCTGGACACCCAGAAGTAAAGAGAGGAATCTGCAGAAAGGACAAGTCTTCTGAGCAGTAACAGAAATGCAGCAACTATCAGGCTATCGTACAAACACAGCATTTTAAAGAGAAACTCCTTCTTATTCTTGAGCTCCTGTCCTCACCATTTTCTACAACTGTGATGAAATGCAGCTCAAATACCAGACTCTCGTTTAAAGTATTTTGTGTTGTTTGTTATATAGACAGTACAAAAGTCATTCTGTTGTTAAACCAAAAGGCAACTTCTCTCTTACATTCCATTAACAGCCACAAACGGGTCATGATGGTGACCTGGTGATGCTAAGTCATAAATCAAATCTATATGATGGTATCTAGCAGCAGAGCATGATTCTGAACAACCAGCTACACCTTTGTAATAAAAGCTGAGTTGTACTTGGAATAGCCAAGATGACATGTTTTGTGGCTCTACTTTATTAGTCCTCTCAGTTTTTTAGCAAGAAGAATAAGGAAGATATAATAGGCCAAGAATTTTCTTTCCCCTTGTGACCCACGAGAAACAGCACCCTTGTCACCTCCACCTCTGACACCATGGGTGAAAGCACACTTCTACCCTGTGAATGAGTAGGCCAACTTTATCTTAACTAAAGAATGAAAGTGCCTCCTTGATTTCCTAAGCAGTGAGACTGTCTGTTATGATAGCAACAACTAGTACATAATACGGACTGCTAAAATCCTAACACTATTTCCACTTCTGATTTTAAAAAAAAAAAACAGATATTGTCTTAAAACAAGTATTGAATATTCCTTAAAACTCTCCTCTTTTATATACAGATTAATATATTCAAAATAGTGAGTCTGCTGCCCTCCTCCAGGCAAACCACTTCTAAATAATTAAAGTGTGAAATACAATTGAACTGACACTTCAGCAGATAACTTTTTAAAAATCAAATATATTTGTCCTAGTTTAGATAAGCTTCTAAATTTTAAAAAAAGCATTATACCTTTCTTCAAGGTTCCTGGGACACCTGAGATTGGAGAGCCACCAAAAAGAAGTGCAAGCCTATCATGTGAAAGTACAGACATCCTTACAAAGGATCCCTTAATAAGGTCTGGTAGACCCTTGTTCACTTGGAATCTTGTTCATTCTGTGACTAAACATGTGATACAGGCCACAACAATGGAAATCAAAGGAGTCATGATGATAGCAATAAGAAAATATGGACTTGAGGAGTAGATGATGTGACCCAAGGTTCACATTATGTGGTAGCCTTTTTCTTAAGCACTTTATCATATGGTACAATCCCATTTTCTAAAAGGGTAACATTTAAGTTTCCTGTATCTTAAAACAAGAATGCAAGCAAACCACCACAGATCCCTAGACATTTCTGTGATTTATCTACTAAACTATATAAGTTCTTGCTCTGGGCATTTACAATAAACATGATAAAGTAATGATCAATATATATACACTCAACTTTCATGTCTATATCAATATTACACTTCTGGCTTTATGCAGTGATAATGATCCCCAAAGTATTAATTTATTGAACTATTAATATATTTAAAAAAAAATCAGTAACAAGACTGACATACAATATATATCATAAAAGATCCATAAAAACATATTTAAGATTTCTCTCTTTCACTGGGATAATGAATGGCAGTAGAGCAAAAGATGTGCAAGTTTAACTGAATGTATACTAAATACTCAATTAGAATCATAGAATGGTTAGAGTTGGAAGGGACCTTCAAAGGTCATCTAGTCCAACCCCCATGCAAGAAGCAGGGACATCCCCGACTAGATCAGGTTGCTCAGAGCCTCATCCAGCCTGGCCTTGAACGTTTCCAGGGATGGGGCTTCCACCACCTTTCTGGGCAACCTGTTCCAGTGTTCTACAAACCCTCATTGTAATAAATTTTTTCCTAATATCCAATCTAAATCTACCTCCCTCTATCTTAAAACCATTACCCCTCGCCCTACTGAACAGCCTCTCCCCATCTTTCTTGTAGGCCCCCTTGAGGTACTGGAAGACCACTATAAGGTCTCCCCGGAGAAAAGAATTCCCAAGAAAAGAGGTGAAAGATAACATCAGGATTTATAAATCAGTATCTGTACACAGAAAAAACAATGTTATTTGTAAGAACAACAATGGCTATATAAATGACTTTTCAGCTGCTTATACTTTCGTTACATCTGTTGTATTTCTATGACCTATGATCATTCTTATAATTCTTTCAAATTTCTGAAGCAGAACTTAAAAAACACAGCCCCTTCATCTTGGCCTTAGTATCAGAGACACGGGAGGGAAGGGAAGAATAATGCCTAGTCTGCCTGAATATCTCTCATTTAGTCTTGACTGGAAAGCACTTGAACCCTTGAATACTTAAGTCAATCTTCTTTATATCAAACAGGCTTAATCTTCTCAATTAAAAAAAAGAAAGGATAAATAATACTTATTAGCCTCCCAGAGGTATTTTGAGACTAGCTGGTTAACCCTTACATAATGTGTTAATAATTAATGTACTGTTACATGTTCACTTTACTATGTATAATCACCATCTACATTAGAGGAGGTTTGCCCACTGGCAAAGGTGAATTATTTCTATGTTTAATGGAAAGTTAAATGAAAGCAAGAAAATGCATAAACAGCTATTTCATATATGAAATATGGAATAAGATAATTTAAAATAATTCTGATAAAGATTCAGATTGCAACTCAATGATTCTTCCCCACTTATGTAATTTCATTTTAATCCACTTTTAAAGCACATTTTACAAGAAAGGAAGCTCTTACTTCTGTGGGAGATAAGAGTAAGAAAAAAACGGAACAGATCCTGGAAACATTAAAATTAATGATGTCTGAGAAATCATTATGGTTATAAAACTTGAGCCTGACAGTTTTAATTCAAGGCTCACAAAAACTGAGAAACAGTTAAATAAATTGAAGGACCAGATGGTCTTAGCCTTTGGGGAATTCAGACAGATAAACTGGGAAACAGGAGTCAACAGTCAGAAACTAAAGATACTCTGAAGTGTTTTGAAGGGTCTGATTTCTGATGAGAAACTTGAGAAGATAATTTTTTTTCTAGAGAAAAACCAAAAATAAACAGTGCTCCTTAAGACTGTTTTTTTTTTTTCTAAGAGATTTTTAAACACTTAATTCCAAAAGGTACAGAATTGGTATGTCTGTGCCCAAGTTGAGATCCCTAAAATGAGTTATTTTCATAAGAACAGGCATCAAGATTTACATTTGTCAAAGGAGGAGGAAAATGTCCTCCCTCTTTGGCTGGATTTGTAACTTTAACTTGTTTGATAAATAACTCAAAGTGATTAGTGACCAGTGTGACAAGTATGAAGATTGAAAGACTGAAGATTTATAACATTATTTCATCAAATTCAGTAGCTACAGTAAAGGACAAACATAGGATTTAGTTTTAATTACCCAAAATCTTTAGCCTTGTGAGGGGAATTTGTATATTACCTTCCCTCTTCTATTTAAACTTAAAGGAAAAAAAAGAAAAAAAAAAGTTATTTACTTTGTGGTTGTGTTCTCAATACAGAGGAAAGCCATATTCTACTGACATTCTTCAGCTTGTATGTTGTCAGGGAAACTTAAAATCAAGGTAATAAACATCTAACTTCCTTGACAGCTACCACTATATTTTTTTTTGGGGGGGGGGTGTGAAACAAGTTTACTTTTATTTTCAGAAGTAGCTGAAAATTACTTGAAATTATCAAATTTTTTTTTTTTAATCTGAAAAGGATATTCTGATAACAATGTGGCATTAATGTAAATTTGGTATGCCAGTGCACTTTGAGCTTTAAAACAAACTATTTCTAGAATCTATAACTTCAAGTAAGAATGGGACTTTCAGAGTGTAAGTAGCTATTCTGGTGTATCCCATTCTTCACAGAGGAGCAGAAGTTACAGAAAGAGATAGCTTATTTCAGTATTCATTTGCTAAAAATTGAGTTATTCAGGAATTTTCATGTTTTTACTACCAGACTGAATCTAGCTTTAAAAGTAGTTGTCAAATATCTCAATCACCTAGTCTGTTCAATCAGCGTTTCATACAAAGTTACTTACATGTTTTCATTTAATTCTTACTGTTCATTTATCCACTCAGAAATATAATATTATCACAATTGGATCTGGCAACCAGAGAATCATAGAATGGTTTGGGTTGGAAGGGACCTTCAAAGGTCATCTAGTCCAACCCCCCTGCAGTGAGCAGGGACACCTTCCACTAGACGAGATTGCTCAGAGCCCCATCCAACCCGACCTCAAAAGTCTTCAGGGATGGAGCATCCACCACCTCTCTGGGCAACCTGTGCCAGTGCTTCACCACCCTCATTGTAACAAAAGTATTCCTTATGTTCAGTCTAAATCCACTCACTTTTAGTTTAAAACCATTACCCCTTGTCCTGTCGCTACAAGCCTGCTGAAAAGTTTGTCTCCTTCTTTCTCGTAGGTCCCCTTTAAGTACTGAAAGGTCCCTATAAGGTTTCCCCAGAGCCTCTTCTCCAGGTTGAACAAGCCCAACTCTCTTGGCCTTTCTTCATAGCAGAGGTGCTCCAGCCCTCTGATCATTTTTGTGGCCCTCCTCTGGACTCGCTCCTACAGGTCCATGTCTTTCCTGTGCTGAGGGCTCCAGAGCTGCATGGAGAACTTCAGGTGGGGTCTCACCAGAGCAGAATCACCTCCCTCAACCTGCTGGCCACACTTCTTTTGATGTAGCCCAGGATACTGTCACTCTTGTCCAAAAAAAACCCCAAGGATTAAATGGATATGAAAACTGAATTACCATTTCAGTCTTTAGGGGGCTCTCTTTAGATCAGAACTCAAGTATTTTAGTGACAGTGTTGGAAAGCATGTCTAGGAGCTTTCCTGTGGGCTTTGTCTGTTGTTTCTTAAATATGCAAATGATTTCACTTTCTAGGACTTCAGTTGTGACAAATATCTCTGCAGTTGAAACATAACAATACAAAATTTAAACTTCTTTCAACTTCTAGCACAGATAATTACAGGCAAACAGAATGTCTTTCAAGTCATTATAACCTGAGAAAGTGATGAGAAACTGGAAAAGTTACAACACTACATTTTCCTGATTAAAAAAAAAAAAAAAATTAGTTCAGATATCTAAGCCAGGTCACTGACGATGGATAATACAATAAGCAATTTAGTAAGAAAGAAAAAAAAATTAAAAAAGAAAAAATCAGTCTTTTTTAGGAAATGTAGACCCGTTACTAACCTCTGATAACAACATCATTCTCGGTAATAAAAATCAGAAAATCAGTCAACAAGAATATCCACCCAATTTTGCTTCTAAGTGATACAGACTGAAACAAATTCTTTGTAACACATTTTTCTGCCTCTGTTGACAGCCAAACAAAGCAACTTGTGTATTAAAACTCCCATTGTTTCTTCTGCCTTATAAAACTGGGGAAGAAAAGTCAGCTAGTACTAGAGCTAATATTTTAATTTGTCAATCAGATTAACCAGAAAGAGATTAGGATAGGAAAATCTACTATATATGTGATTATATTGTCCAGACTCCTCCTTTGGTATGACGGCTATCTATTCAGCTTCCAACAGCTCAACAAAACAGGCTATTTTGTGTTACACAGGGTGGGGTTTTTTTGTTTGTTTTTGAAAATGCTGTCCAACAGCTCAAAAATCACAAAATATCACAAGTGAGGAAGATGACTTCAGGTTCGTGGAATACAAGGTAAGAAAAAGGGAATTTGGGAGGAGATTTACCAGTCCCTACATAATACTTAAGGCTAACAGCAAGAACAGACGAAGAAATAGACAAGGAGTAAGAATTCCTGCTAATTCTGCAGAGTTAGAGAAATGTGGAAAGAAGTTGTCTTTTAAAGGAAGCTATTCTATTGTGTGGTTTGTGACGAGTGAGAGGCATAAGAATTCAGAAAACAAAATTAAAGCATTGGAAAACTCAACCCTGTGATGGCCTGAGAAGTGACATAAGGATGTCACATGAGCCCAAATGGGGTCACCATGAAGAAAGATTATCTACACCGCTCTGGAAGACATTAAAAATCAACATGAAAGTACACAACTGCTTATTTCAAAACTGGTGAAAAATTTCACCAGTTAGTAAGCAGGATAGATAATATAGAAATTCAAACACAGAAAGAAGAAAATGTCCTGAAACAAACTGTTAAAGTGCATCCATGACTTATCCAAAAAAATCAAGAACCACCAACCAAAAACCCAAGTCCTGCAAACAAGACTAAAATTATATTAACAAAAGCCAAAATGCAAAATCCATGTGAGGATAAACTTCTCTTCTTGAATTTTTCTGTTGCCAAATGTAGATAACCCAAAAGATCTAGAACAACTGTTATAGTTTAGCCCCGCTCAGGACCAAGCTACACAGTCTCTTGCTCACTCGTCCCACCCTCCAGTGGGACAGCAAGGAGAACTGGCAAAACTTGTGGGTTGAAGTGAAAAAAATTTAAGACAGTAACAGAAGAAAACAAAACAGTTATGGAAAACAATCATAGTATAAGAGCTCACAACAAATCCTCATGCCGAGCATCCTCCAGAGTAGCAGGAGACTCTCCTCAGCATCCTCCTCACTTATACACTGAGCATGATGTCACATGGGATGGGACAGCCCTTTGGCCAATTTGGGTAAATTAACCCCAGGTATTGGCTAATTAGTAACCTATCCCAGCTGTGTCCCCCAGCCACAGGGGCCACGAGCTCCAGTTCTTCTCCTAGCTTAGGTGAAAGTTAACTCTATTATCCTAGCCAGAACCAGGACAACTACCTTTCAGTATTCTTGGTGGATTTTGGAGGCTGCTTTTTTTTTTTTGGAAAAAAAAAAAAAAATTGCACATGCATTGAAGCATTTAGAAAAAATGGCCCCCAAAATTTAGAAATCACGTGTGGTATTTTCAGACTTTCACATCAAATAGATTTTGATAAAAAGAACTAATTATTTTTTCTTTCCTCAATGACTTTTAAGACAGAAGTTTGAATTTCAATATATTAAGACAGATAAGTAACTGAGTAACTGCTGGTTCATTTTTCTCTTACCCTAATATGTTTCTCATAACCTCTTTACATATTATGGTAAACCACAAAGCATTAAAAAGTGAATTCAATTCAAGCTTTCAAAGACATGGAACTAATCTAAACATGTGGAAGAAAGGGCAACAGTAAAATTTCCTGCTCTATGAGATTGCTAGCTGCTCACCATGTGAAAGTAGGTAAGGCATACTATAATTTGTGTTATGTAAATATACTACATCAAACCCATGCCAACTACAAAAGTAAGGAAATTATTTATATAAAACTTACAATAAATTCTAATTCTTTTTTTCTGTGAACAGATTTCAATTTTATTTGCATATAAATTATTCACCCCTTTCAAAACTAACACTTTCAATGCATCATTTATGGGCTAACTACTGTAAGGGTATTTAATACTTCCAACTCCTATTTTCTGTTAGTGCAAACTAATTTCTAATTTTCTGTAAGTGGTCTTGAAAATAGCCATCTGACATCAGACAAGCCTAAACCATGTATAAATGTTTGTTTTCAAAATAACAGGCCTGCTCACACCTGAGTCCATCTATTCTTAATATGAAAAGGAAGGTAGATATTTCTAGAGACAAAAGACTGACTTCTTATAAAACTGTGGGTATCTAAACCTCAGATTTATTTCTCTGATAACAGTTAGTAATATTGAGGCTTTAAGAGAGGTTATATTTTACTTTACAACATTATTTTGTCCATCACTTGGCCTTACTGATACTAAAACTCTTTGATCCTGTTAAGGTCAACACAGAATGCATCAGCCACACCAAGTAAATAATTATTTTTTTCAGCCTCTCCACCTAAATTTGATCTAGTGAACATTTCAGAAAAAGAAGAAAAAGTCAGACCACTTCTAACAAGATTAATGACACAACAGCCCTCTATGGTAACAAAAGCGGAAAGCACCAGCGTAGAGTTATAGTTGCTTTTCATTCTAACGTTGACAATGCAAACAAACCAACAGTAGGCACACCTTCCTTAATCCAGTCCTTTCAAGAAAAGGATTTGTGGTTTATAATGTTGGTAATATGAGTCATTTTCCCCCACATATTACTACACTACCAGTAATCAGGAAAATAAAAGGTTTAATATTTCTCTTTGGCTGACTTGCATGAATATCTAACAATTGAAAATTATTAGCCTGATATGAACTAACCTTTGTCAAAGAAAAGCGGAAAAATATGCAAGTGCTTTACCATAACTACACTGAATTGTTGCAAATAATCAGAGATCAAAGAATCTACAGGAATACTAGTAAATTACAAAACAGCAAAAAGAAAGCTATTCCATTGTTTAAATATATGACTGTGGGAGATCTAACTGGCAGAATGAGTGGACAGACATTTTTCAATAGCTGTACAACATATGAATCCTTGTACTCTGTTGGTCACTTCTTGTTAGTGCCTCCGGAGGGCTTTTACGATTATTTTCTAGTAAACTGTGCATAGTAAATGCACTATGAATGTGCACATCTTTTATCGTATCTCATTATAATAACGCATTTATTTTGATTTATTTGTATACTTAGGACTGAAGCATCTTGTTATTAAAAAACTGTGAAATATGAGTAAGGTTTTATCTAGCTTCTCTTAAATTATGTCAGTGCTAGTACTTATTGTAATTTAGGTATTTATAAAACTTAATGAAGCAGTTGCTGAGCTATTTTTACATTTT
Source organism: Chlamydotis macqueenii (assembly GCF_036417535.1). NCBI lineage: Eukaryota > Metazoa > Chordata > Aves > Otidiformes > Otididae > Chlamydotis > Chlamydotis macqueenii. The sequence continues at coordinate 23,896,288 of NC_141562.1, forward strand.
TACATATTGCACATGTTTAAATAATACAAAAATTTTGCTGAGTAAAAAGAATTTATAGCAATTCAACAACAAAAAGAACTTTTGGCTCAATGTGTACTATGTATAATTTTTTTTCCAATTATCTAATCTAGTTGTTTTCTAATTATCTATTTAGTTGTTATTGAGATGGTCTCCAAGGAGTCTGTCTAATGATTATTCATTGAATTTCTTTAATTTGGAGGAAAATAATTAGTGCTTTCATAACAAAAACACCAGTGATGCAAAAGTAAACAGGTAAATACTAAACATATGAATTGAAGGCTGCTTGGTTAACATTGTACATAACATTGGTGTAATATTTTGGCTGGTTTTCCAAGTTTGCTGCAGAGATTTCAATGCAAGTTAAAGAACTTAACTGTGAAGTTTTAAAGTCTTATCTACAATACATTATCTTGGTTGAACTGTTGGAAGATCATGGAAAAAAGAAAAAGAACAGAACTTCCCTGAAAGGGAACTGAGGAAAGATGTAAAGGGTAAAATTCACAATAATTTAAATTGATCATCAGAATTTTGATCTCTTTCATGCTGCTTTTTTTTCCCTTTCAAACATGAAAGCTAAAGTCAATTGCACATAATTTAATGTTATTAATTGTATTTAATTTTTAAATTCCTTTATCACTGAAATATATTTCGCACATGGCTCCTACCTCTCAAATTCTCCCCAAATATCTAGAAATACTACTTTCTATGCATTGAAGTCCTTCCCATGAAGTCCTCATAAGGTGTGTTACTGGTATATGGCAACAACCACAATTTCCCCTTTTTTTCCCATTATACTAGACATGCATGATTTCTCATAATACTAAGGCCACAGCTCAATCTTTATATAAAATTACTGGAACAGTAATCAGTAGGTTAAACACTTAATTATTTTGCTAGAAGGAGATTGTACCATGCCTCTCTAACAGAGTTCTTGAATCAGAGTGACACCCTATTTCCCTCAAAAAATTGAGGATCCTTGCTGTTCATTAGAAGTCATATTTTAACCTGAAACTGTACTTAAAGAAACCTTGCTAAACTATGCTTAACTTTTTGACAGAGCATTATCTGATAACCTAGGTAGCTAATAAAATCCTCCTCCCTTTTACACAATGATGCATGTTACTTGTCAAAAAAATTAAGTTGCATCTCCATTACTCCAAGCTTACCATTTATTTACCAGAGGTAAAAATTGACTCATCCTCCTGAAGCAAGACATTTCCCTTGTGTCCTCCAAGCAGCAGTAGTTTTTATCTCAGCATCAATCTGTTTTCAAAGCACTTGACAAAACCAGTTATAACTTACACCTTTACCTATTTTACATGCTTTATCCCATGCATGTACAATTTTAAAAGCATACCTGAGTAGAATGCTAATAAAGATATTGCTGTGTTCAGAGCTAATTTGCTGCTTTTTTTCTCAAAGTTATTGGTAATTTCTTGTAATACCTGACCTGCATGCTTTCAACATTTTAATAAGTTTGTCAATGTTATACTGACGTTTGCCAGCATCTGGGCTGTGACAAAGAACTCATTACAAGATTTGGACCCTAACAATGTGAATTAGGTTTTCATTGTATTAAAATAATAAATGATAGTATCGCTACTAAGTACCACGTAGGCTTCTCTAATTCCTGTGTTTGAAAACTGAGATCAGAATAATGAGACAATGCAACATATTGAGTCATCTGAGAAATCTTTGTTGAATTCTTTTAAGTCAAAGAAAAACATTGAAGTGTTTGGCCAACAAATTTATCTAAAAACTTCTGCCTAAACTTGTTTTATAATAGTTTCATCAAGCAGGTGCATAAGCTGCCATTATTATTGCTATGACAAATGTAATTTGGAAACTTTGTAAGAAACCTTATCTAAAGTGAGGGATGTAAGCATCACCATCAATAGTCATAAAGGTTTAAAATTTTAGGTACATCTGGATAAAGATATAGGGAGAAGTCATGTCCGTCACTTACCATGGTTAGCTAAGTTTCTCTGAGTTACTCTGTACTGCAGAGTGGTGGCAAAGAGCAGTGAGTATATGAAACGAAAACTTTGAGCTTCAGTAAATGTGAGGTTACCTGTGACATCTGGAGTGCTATAAATTGCTTTTTAGAGGGATCTACCTTTTCTCAGCTATTTTATTTGGGGAGGTCAGAGAAATGGTTAGGTGACATGAAGAGTCCTCTATAGAGATTTACACAGAGGTAACTGTGTATTACCTTGTTGCTGTTGCTACCATCCCTTGTCAAGATGAGTGCCTCTAATCAGTCTTCATGTTCACAAATGCTTTTCCAGCAATGACATGGTTTTATTTTGATTGTGGGCTAAGCAAACACTCAATACAAGAAAAAAGCCCAACTGCCTTTTTTTTCCCCCAGCAAACAGACATCTTCTTAATTTACTAAATATAATCATGATATACAGTCTGCCTACTATTTTGAATAGTGTATGTTTGTATTATATTTGCTCAGAATCATGGGATGAATATTCAAAAAATTAAATCTTATTGAAACAATTCAGCAAAAGTTTTTACATTTATCATATCTAAAACTCCTGCTAGAATTTTTTAGATTTTAATTGAAAAAATCCCAGATTCAAAACACTTTTAACCTTGGGCAATCACAACTATCAATTTTTATAGCTACCGAAAACAGAATTATTTTACCAAACTTTCAACTTGTATTACAAATACTATCAGAAAAAAAACCCAATAACATAGGCCTTTCAAACGCTTCTCTGCCTAAGGGAGCCACACAATACCCAATAGAAGACATTCTGTCTCTATATGATAATAAACCAATTTCTTGAAAATTTCTGCACTGCAAAAATGGAAATGTGTATTCAGCCCTTACTAGGACCATCTTTATCATGAGGTTTTCTGCCTATTATGGAATGGCATTCACCTTATCAGCAAAGCATAAGCAGCAGCATCACAAGCAGCTGAAAGGCAAGATGTGTCTGACAGCTTCTTTTGCCAAGAGAAGAGAAATGAAAAAAAAAAAAAAATCAAAACTAGCCCAAAAGAACTAAAGATAAGCAGTCATTAGTACATCATTGGAAAGAGACAAATTACTTGATTAGTTTCTAATGCATTGCCTCCCTCTAGAGAAAACAGAATCAATGGAAAAATAAATTCTGGGGAAAAAAAGGACTTAATAAACATCATAATAAAGGAAAGAGAAATAATAATATCATAGAAGAGATTGAAAAAGTAGTGGAAGAGAAATGGGTAAAACCAGTTCTGATTATCTTAATTTGCAGTGATTATTCTAGATTTGCTCAAGCAATACGCAAACTCCTCATGGCCAAGGCTTTAGAAGTTTTGGTTTAAGTTCTAAGAAATTCTTAGGCAAGGATAAAAAAAAATAGCGAAACACTATTTTTTAAAAAAGAATAATTCTTCAAAACATTGTAAGGAGTAGTATTTTAAAAAAGAAAGAGGATAGCATTGTAACAATGTCAGAGCACATGGATTTTGGAGAGATGTGGTCTTAAAACAAATCGTTATTCCTTCATACAGGATTCTTCTCTTATTATAGATTTGTGTGTATCTAATAGTCTGGGAAGTCAATCAGGAAAGATGGCCTGTCCATCCTATGGCAATAATCACTGAAGCAGGATTTGCTACTGTAACACTCCTGCACTTTGCTATAGATTGGGTAACAGATTCACTACTCTAACTCTTCCTACTCTGCAAATCTTGCTACCTATAGGAATACAACAGATTCCAACAAGTTGGTCGGAATACAGTTAGATATGGTAAACCTGAGAATGCAGACACTTCTTTCAAACAGTATGAGATTTATGCCTCTTTTACAAAACATAGGCATCCAGCCAGCAAAGCTTTCTGTGATTAGGCAGGAAGGAGCAGGATTTACTTCAATAATAAAGATTAGTCTAACTGAATCAGCTCTAGGGCTGTAAGGGTTATATCAGCCTAAGGGTTATAAGGTGCTTGTACTACAAAATAAGTACTTAGAAGCCAAAACCATATGAAAATATAAATAGATATAAGATGACAAAAGCAGCTGGATATCTTTACACACGCTGTCAACAGCTTTATGAAAATTTTATATACCTGAGGCTCCTCACTGAAAAGTTTTCCTTCATTCACCTCTGTAGACTTATGTGCTTGTTTACTCTACAGAGATAAAATTTGAGGAATTAATATGTATTTTTATTAGATTTTATGCTGTGCTTTACCTGGGTTGGCTGCACGGCCCTATTACTTGGGATAACTCCAGTAAATTTGTACCTAATGCATTTTCATTTTATTGCTGTTTATAGATCATAAAAAATTACCTGAATAATTTCTTCTGTCCTTTAATTTTATTTTTTAAATTTTAAATTTATTTTTGTTTAAGAGTATAAAGGATTGTAAAATAATTACTAAGAAAGCTTCTATTATGTAACAGTATGAAATGGTTGAGAGAGACACCTCAAAGATGTTATACAAACCACCGAGAGCAGGCATTTAGACTCCAAAACCTTTCCAGCAATTTCTGAGCATTTTGTTTTACAAATGTCCATTTCAGATGTAGCATAGCTTTTAGAGCTCTAGTGATGCCATGTGACAAAAAGTATTTTTCAGTATGCAGTTCCACAGTTAAAATCATTTACCTCTTTTTTTTTGGGATAATGAGAGGTCAGTCAGTCCTCCTGCATGGCCTAACAGAAGAAAACACTCAACAAGAATACAATAACAAGGTAAAATGGAGAAAAAGGGAGAGGAAGAATATCTATGTTTTCTAGACTGACTAAGCAAACACAAAGTTATTCGACATGGCCGAAGTTTTAGAGAATGAGCCCCTTACAGTCCATATGAAAATTTCGGGGAGAATCTGGAGAGTGTACATGTGTTGAGAACATGTGCAAGGGATGATCAAGAAAAGTTAGAACAAGTTATTAAAAGTCTTAATTTAAAGTAAATTAATAAACTGTACTTAGATAGTTCCGTTGATACCTTCCTTCATAACTAAGTGGCCTTAATTCAATTTATCTGAATTCATTTCCAAATTAATTCAATTCAGCTGAATTGAATTAAAGCTACTTTGATTCTGGAAAAAGGTGCCTGAGTTAGGGTTTCACTTAAATGCTTTCAAAACTAATTCAGATTAATTTTCCCCAGTGTCTGCAAGCAGACAAAACTCTTAAACTGAGTACAAAGGAAAATGAAGAAATTATGCATGGAGTGCCACTAGAAACTGTTATTTCTAAAATAATATCTTCAGCAACTCAGAATTTATTAATTTTTAACCAATTTTTATGCATTATTTCAATTTTAATGCTTTATTTCAATATATACATATTGAAACCTAGAGAGGAGATAGGCTTGTGCTCTCTCAAGCCCTTTCAGCTGTTAAGTAAAACAGAGTTGGTACCATTACTTCTTCTTTGCAACTCAGCCTGGTATGCTTTCACAACAGCACAAGAGAATGTACTAGCAAAGCTAATGACACAACATGAGAAAAAGTGTTCTTAAGAGTTCTAGTGCTATAAAAGTTTCCCTACACTTTTTTTTTCTTCTTCATAGTCGTGCGAAGACATCACCATAGCTGTATGTGAAGTCTGCAGCCTGTTCGCTTCTTTCGCTGATGTTTAATTTAGTGTCCTAAAGTTGTGAACCTCACTCCAGCACTTGTTCACTGAGCGGAATAAACATCTCCTCCCTGACTCTTCGGGTTATGTAACAACTTCACATGACACATCTGCACATTTTGCCTACAGAAGGTATATTTACTTTTCTGATTCTCCTGCCCATAGCCCAATTGCAGAAGACCCATTTCATTTTAAAGGAAGTTTATTCTCAGATTCTGATAATTATTAAAAAACTCAATTATTTAAACTGAAATATAAGACCAACGAATTTTACTATTGTACCACTTTCAAGGATACTGCAAAATCAGCAAATACATGGTAGCTGATATCAACTGTATAGATCTTCCTGAAAATGGAAGGCACATTAGAAAGAAAATTATCATCTACCTATCTGCTTTTCCTAGTGGTAACAGAGTTTCAGAACAACTAGGATTGCCAGGGCACATCTACTACATAAGTAACTACTACTAGCATAAGTCTGAACAAATATATGACCGTCTAACAAAGTTGAGCAGATCATTAGGAGAAGCAGCTAACCATCAGGTTAACCATCTCATACTTAGAGTTATACTTACTGAATTATTTTACTTTCACTGATGATTTAAATTTGACATATATTAAAGCATCCCTGAGCTTAATGCTAAGTGGAAAAGATAACCTTTTAGACTTTTTAAAATGAAGATATAAAATAGTGTGCTAGTCACTTTATGTTTGTTTGTTTTTTTTAAAGTGGTAACAAACTGTGTAAGTTATTTTCAGGAATTCACAGATCATTAGCCAAACTAAATACAGACTCATTTTTCAGTGCAGTGATTCAATTGGGATTATACAAGAGAAAATCAGGCCCAACTAGTACAGCAGTAGGTTTTCTAAGTATTTATTGCAGATACTCAGCTATCCATAGATTTTAACATTAACTGCTAGTTTTCAGCTATGTCTAGAGTGATCCACATTTTAATGAATCCTCAAGAAACAAAACACTGAGAACCACTGTAGCAAAAGGTATCTAGTGAGTCTGATCCTCTTTGAAAGCTCCTTCCTTAAAGAAACTCTAGCAATTGCACTGTGGAGAAAAACTTAATGCTGAAGCTTCATTCTCCCATTTGATTTGATTTGTTATTTAACAGAATTAAGCTAAAATCTAAGGGTAAGATGCATTTTATTTCAAATACATTACATACATTCTGACATATACTCCCATTAAACATTTACTTACTACAGACTTCACTTAAATCAGACATGAAATTTCTGAAAAGGAGGGATTAAAAAATAGATGCCAGATCAACCAAGTACACTGAAATCCCACAGAGACTGAAAACCATTGTTCTGGTGAACAGGAGCTCTTAATAAAATAGTTTGGAATGCATATGCAATCACATTTCATGTGGAAATTAAGAATGTGCACATTTAAATGATCAGTACCACTTAAATAGTGTATTTGATGTTCTGTGGCATTTCTGTAGATGACTGCTACCATCAGAAATGCAGCGATAAAGGCTGAAGAAACACAACATAGCTGTAAATAACTCTTCAGTCCAATGAGTCTGATAATTATATGCAACTTTGATAAACTATATTTATTAAGAGTTTCAAATCTGTTAGATACTTTACACAGTACTGATCAAAGTGAGCTTATGAAACACAGGAGGCTTTCAGCAATACAATGTCACAGAAATGGGATTTTTTTTTTTCTTCTTTTAAGTGTCAAGTCCTAGGCTTACTCTTTTTCTTTCAGAGTAGCAGCATATGCTGGTCACTGAAGCATACACTACACAGATGTTACATCTACTGTATGACCTGTACATATTGAATTAGCCCTTGTGTTTTTCAATTCTGGTTCATCAGACTTTTGGTCTGAGGGGCTTTAATCTAAATTTAGCAAAAGAATACAATTCAGTGTTATCCTGTCTATCCAAAATTCACAGCCTCCAGCCTGTTTTGATCTAAAACAATTGGCCAACTTTTTTTTTTTTTCTTCCCTCTTTTAATGAGTAATACAGGATGTATGAAAAAATTCAGTACAAGGATTAATGCCAGAAAACCTCCAGGACTGCAGTTTGATGGTGTACAAATATATACTTGCACACAGAGAGGATGTTAACAGATGTGGGCTTTTCAACAATCATAATCACTCCTGTTCTCAGGTTTTTACATTTGCATTCATGGTACATTAAGAAAGAGAAGTCTTTCTACATCTAAGAACATATATGATATAATTTAGTGAATAAATAAAAACAAGTGTGGTACTGGTACTGTAAGACCTAATCCATTAAGATGTCTCAAAACTTCAGATAATTATTTTTCCAAAGAATGAAACAATTTCCTGTATTGACAATCTTCTGGACAGTCAGTTGAGGAAATCCATAAGGCATACAAAGGTGGATATAGAAGAGCAGTACCAGTGTGTCTCCTTTTCTCTATATATTTTTCTCCCAAAGCATCTAGCCTGTTAGACTGGTACTAGAGGCAAGAAACAAGGCTAAATTGAGCTTTGGACTGACCCTTCGTGTCTCTGCTTATATCTCTAAATTCAACACTTTTCACTAACATTTGAAAAAATATTAGATTCAAGTTTCTTACTGAAGTACTGAATCTTCTTCCTAGCTATCATAAATATAATTGTAACTTCTTATTAGTATTTTTTAACATTACTTTTTAGTAACTCATTGATACCAATAGAAGAAATTGGTACAAGGCCTAGATTAAGAGTCATTTAAAGCATTTTTTTTTCTTAAGTTCGTTAAGGAAATCTAATTGTCTGTATTTCATCATGAAGTTCTCTCAGAAAGAAAGTAAAGCTGCATATGAGTTTAATTCCCTAAAAAAAAGACAGTGAAGCAAATTAACTTAACTTAGAAAAACTGTTTGTATATAAAGTCATAAAATTAATATCTATTTAGAATTCCTTTCTCTGTAAAACAGTGCATAAGTGCTTCATTAAAAACTAATCTGGCATTAAAACCACTAAGTTCCTTCACTGATAGTTCAGGAGTACAATAAGAATCATTTAGAATAATGAATTAATTCTTATGTAGAACTATGGAATTTTGAAGATGTGATTTTTATAACTGACAGTCAGGAGATTATGCTATGATCACATCTGTACTTTTCAGGTCTGTATGTACTATGTTAAATAACAGTTCAACTAATTTACAACCTTTCTTTTACACATTTAATATATATTATTCCAACCATACATAAATCAATAATGCAGGAAGAGTTCCCAGTAGGAACATGAATCAGCATATCAACATTTCTTTAGTTAAAAATCAATTTCTCATTGATGGGCTCAGGAAATACTATGCACATCTTTGTGAGATGCCCAATGGGGCAGTAGTCATGCACACTTACATCCTATTTTACAAGTGTAACACATAACATGCAGTTTAAAATGGCAGACAAGAATGAAGAGTTACAGTTTCAGTCAACTCTCCTAATAACACAAGCCTTGTCAAAGTTTTGTTTGTTTTTTTTAAAACAAATAAACAACTCTCTCCTCTCCCTCATCACCAAATGTCTCCCTCTTCCCACACCCTCCAACAATATACGTTTAACAGAGCAGAGACCGATCTCATGAGGACTGCAGACCCAGCAAACTGATTCTACCAAGTTCACTATTTTCCCCTTCCCCTTCCCTCACTCTTTCTACTTCATTTTCCCTCTGTATTTTTTTTTCCTAGGAGACATGCTCAAAGTTCAGAAAATAAATCAAACTCAAATAGCTTATAGGGACCATAAACAAATATTATTCGTCCATGTGTGCACTATTCCTTCCAGAATAACTGTTGCTAACCCCATATACATAGAAACCAGGACTCCAGTCCCCCAAATCAGGAAGCTTGCTTAAAAATTCTGTAATAAAGTTATTTACATACACACAGGTGTATGTGGATGTGTTCTGTAGATGCACACAAGTTTACCATTCTTTTCATACAGTAGAAAATGCCAGAACTTTACCATGATTTTTAAAACAATTTAAAAAAACCCACACATAATTATTTAATCTATGCATTTTTAGTGAATATCACCATATTACATCAAAACTACTGCAAGAAAATTTTTTACTTCACCGATTTTTATACATACTTTTAGATTGATGAATCAGAATATAGTAAGTACTTCTGGATTCACCATGACACAGAACATTTCTCATGCTCTACAAAGTGATAACAGTCAATGAAATAAGGAAATATTGAATCCTTTAACCCAAAAAAGAAACTTAACAGACTTCTACTAGTATCTTTGTGGGGTTTTTTTTTGGAAGTAACAGAAAAATCAGGGGTGAATTCCTTCTCCCAGTTAAGTTCACCAAAACCAGAGAAACAGCATTCTGCCCAATTAAATAACGTCCTCATAAACAGAAAACAGAAAGGCAATATTGGCATTAGTATTTTAACTCAAATTTCACTTCCTGCATCACACAGACAGTTCAGAAGCACACTAATCTTCTCATGAATCAATTCATTGGTATAGGTCTCCTCATAAGTCACTTTAAAAGAGGTATTCTACATAATTGCACCCCTAGGTCTACATTGTGCTTAAAATACAGAGGTAACATACCCACTTCCTGGACTGAACATTTGTGTTCCACTGCTGACTTCCACTACACACTCAGTAACGACTATCTATCTGGTTATATATATAGTCTCTGGGAAACTTCCACAGCATAAAAATTAGAGAGTCCTAAATACCACACAGAAAATCACATATTAACTTTTCTACGTCCACAAAACCAAAAATCACTCAAAAAATCTTTGATACATGACCTCATATACTGCTGTGTTTTCCCTGAGGAGGTCAGATCCTCAACAGGAGCTGCAGCCCACACTGTCACTTTTGTAAGGAAAAGACCGTACCTTTCAGTGAGCACCTTTATGCCACATGCAGGGTTTGAATCCTCCAAAAGGAACCTCCTCACCTCTGTGCCATTGGACATTCCCCCCTAATTATCATATACAGCTGGAGACTGGAAAGTCAGGAAACAATTAGAGTTTCTAGGAGAAAAACTCACATTCAGAAAAAAAACTTCCAGCCATATCACCTGCAAATCATAAAAGCAATCTATTTTAGTGACCTCTTTGTCATCATCAAACGATTTGTGGTCCAACATAAGCCAACAGCAATCAAACCGACCCAGGAAAAAAAAATAAATTAAAAAAAAATTACACCACACTTCTCCAGTTACTAAAATTATCCATTTAGAAATTGTAAATGCCTTCTGTAACAGTAAAGATAGGTAGCAATGAATTAGCTGAAAAACCATGTAGTGAAAAATGTTTTGAGAGACAAAATGTAATTATTTCTTGGATGTTGAAGTATCTTCCATTAGCTGGCATTAATGTTCCTCAGTGGAAATAAAACAGGCATTAGAAAGAAAAATTTAGAAAAGGGTATTTGAAAATATTCAACTTTCATAGAGTTCTATAAAAATGTAAAAAGTTTATTATTAGTATAGTAAGAAAACTAGAATCAGGGTGTAATTCCTCAAATGTCAATCCAGAACCAGGAATTTCAATAGTACTCAGTATTCTACTTGTTCATTATTACCTTTGGGCCATTAAGTTAACTTAAAATATGTTCTAACAACTAATGTACTGGGTTATTAACTGTTAACAGTGTGAATGTGTTTTTGTTATGAGATTTATCTTAATTAGTGTACAAACTATTCTTTAACAGCAGAGTGCACATGAAGGAGTCTGATAGTTTATAACAAGGAAACTAATCTTACCATGTCCTTTGGGAAATCCCAAAGAGAACTTTCCTGTAACAGGAGCAATGGTGCAGAAAATCAGAAGAAAACAGTCTTTTACTCAACCATTGTGGATGAGAGAGGGACAGCATATCTCTCAGATATATATTGACAGCATACATAAAATCAATATGATTCATGTCTGTCCAGGAACAGAAGCATGTTTCACAAGAAAGCAAGTGTGAGTTGAAATAACAGAATTTTATATCAAATACAAGTTGGTAGCTTTCAGTCCTTTTGTCCTTGTATTTATTCTCTTCAAGCTATTCAGATTTCTTTTCCCTTCTTCATACACATACAAGTTAGAAGTCCAAACTCTACACAGCATTAAAGGAGAACCAGTTAAATAACTAAGTTTTTTTTTTTTCTAAATTCAGAATATTGAATAAATAGATACTGTATGTCTGGATAGATTCTAAATCACAATAAAAACCCACTACAGTATAAAATTTAAAACTATATTTTAAAGATTAAAAAACCAGGTAGAATAAATATAAAGAGATGGAGTAGGTAAAATAGAATAAACTTTAAAATCTCTGCATCACATAAAAATATGCCTTTATGACATCATCAACAACCTACCCACAGAGACAGAAGAAACACACCTAGAACAGTTACAGTAAAATCAATATACAGAATTTACACTCAAGCAAACTTTCCCATAAGTTCACAGAGCAAATTCTAAAATGAGTATCAATATCCAATACAAGAAGAGCAAAATGCTTTGGGCACTAAAACACACAAAGAAAAGAATAGGGAAAAGAGAAAAATGGGCAAAAATAGACTGTTCCCAAAGGAAAAGGAACAGGGCAAATTCTGATATGTAATATCACATGTGTGATCTGGATGTTTAATCTTGACATATTTTACAATACTTGGAAGAAAAAATATTTTTAAACCAAAATAAGCTACGATATTATGTATTCCAGCATTGAACCTAGTGTCTCACTGTAATATGCCACAAATATAAAACTGAGAAACTAACTTTTGTTTGGTGGTGTCCTGCTTCACTTGGCAGTGTTTTCTTTATTATATGTTTTCTGAAGTTGTAAAAACTATAGATTCAGAAAAAAAGAAAATTATAACCTTGTACTAATCTGTATGATACAGACATACTCAAAGTTCATCATATTTGATGAGGAAAGTGTTGTAATACTCCCTAAGAAGCAATGTGCACTGTGAAATTAGATGAAAGCATAATGGAAATGATGATGCCAATGTAATACATGTTACATTTATGACTCCTACCAACTTACTAGTTATTAAACTCTAGAAAAAACCCTCCAAAATTACCCTAATGATATATTGTGGCACACTGTAGTACAGCAGTACTTTGTCAAGCATGTTGGCTGGTATTTTGTTAATATGGTGTATGTGGTTATGGAACATTTCAATGTGAATCTTCTCAACAGGAGACTGAAAAACATTTGTGCAATTTTGTAATGTAGAAGTGAATGAAAGAAGATCAAGACTGGGGAACACTTTGTGTTATCATAGAATTATAGATTGGACCAGAAAAATTAATCAAAAGTAGCCATCTTCTGTGCAAGTAGCAGGAAGTATTTTCATTTTGTATTACATTTTAATTGAGTTCACAAATTCAATACATTACTTTGCATTCTAAATTTCCTTAGCTGATCTTATTAACTTGAGAAATTCTGTACACATGCGTCCTAAGCATGGAAAAATGTATCCTAAATGGACAAATTACTCAATGAAGTTAGTAACAATAAGCACATGCTTAAATGAAAGTACTTTCCACAACGAGGTTCACAGGTGATTAGAATATACGTACCATTACAAATTGCCAGTGTAAGAGGAAGGTCCCTGTTAATGAAAAGGTATGATCTAAAGAGCTAGAAGAGACATTGCTACAGGCTTTTGTTGCTTTTGTTTGACTGAAAGAGGACAAAGTATTGCTCAAATCTTAGTCAAAACCAACTGTTTTTGCAGAAGTACCACAGGAAAATATTTTGGAACCTCTAGCTGGGTAACTGCATGTCTTTACACTCTGGCTTTGATGCTTCCTGTGTAAATTGTATTTATTATTTATATAAGAAATAGTTTTTGCGTTAATGAGAATGTTAATTATTGCACACGCTACTAAGCAGCTTCCAAATGGCTATAATTAATTGCCTATAGAGATCCTGAACATTTCACATAGAGTGGATTGTAGGAAAGACATTTTTATTATGAGATCTATTTTCTGCACCTTCAAACTTTTCCCTTCACAATTCCTCTTCAGGTTTTACTTCTGTGCTTTATCCTACCCCAAATGCCTTGTCACTTGTTGGTGGAAATATCTGCATTAAGTTCTTTTCTGCATTCCTATTAACTTCTACATATGAACTTACTATTATTTGTACATTAATTGTATGATCTAACATTCAAAATTTATGCAAGAAAAAACCTTCTCCTACATACTGACTGTACATTTTCCAAAAAGTACCTGAGACAAGAATATTTCTAAAATTATATAATGTCTCAAAGTGGTATAAGTAAGTAATCACACAATTTTGTCAAAACAGTTTACAATTCTTTTTCCATGGTTAGCATGTCTAGTACCCATCATAGTACCAATTTAACTTTTAACATTTTATCATACGGACATCATGTGTAATACAACCTGACAAATCAAAAGGTCAGTCTAGCTCAGAGCATATAAGAAATAAAGAGAATTGAAAAGTTAAAAGGAATACATGGAGAATATTATAAGGAATTCAAATTTCAGAAGTCAGGGATTATATGTGAAAATAAAGATTACTCAAATTTTGAAACTTAACTTGCTAATTCATTAATGCATCAGAATAATAATTAAAGACAGGAAAATAATTTTTATTTGACAAGTATTTTCAATGAAGCTGAAACTGTAAATTACATTAATAAAGTTAATAAAATACTTTCCTTACAGTCAAAGCATGAATCTACAGTCCGCTGTAAACTATACATTTAATTATGCTAGTACAGGACATTTAAAAATTAACTTTACGTTGAAGTAATTTTAGTGAATCAGAGGAATAATTAACTGTTTAACTAATTATCTTTGCACACTGGAGGTAGTTTACAGGATCAAGCTGGAACAGAGATTAGGTTCTACATATGCTTCAGGTCTGATATGAAATGGGAACCAGACACTGGATTCATACTGAATGACATTAAAATCTCATAAAATATTCTCACATTTTGAGAGTTCAAATGTTACAGCAGCCTTCTAGGCGTGTCATTATCGTGATATCCTTAGACCACAGCCTAATGTGCCTCGGGAACATTCCTGTGACAGGATCTCAGTTTGGAGTCCCAGGCTGGGAAGATGCCCTTAAGTCTACTTAAACAGAGGTGAAAATAACCACTCTGTCAAAATACAAGCCACTCTATCAAAAACGAGGAAGATATAGCGGAGCCGTTTTTTTCACCCAGTAGAGTCCAGGCAGGCAGCAAAAGCTCCCTACTAGCAGCAGAAATGGGATCTAAGAGAAGGGATCTGGGTATAAATCCTACAAGAAGAAACTTTTGATCTGCAATAGTGATTAATGATTCTTTTAAAACTTTCATATTGGTTACTGGCTACAGAGTCAGTATTAGATTTAAAGATAAAAAATTCTGTATCAAACTGCAATAATATTTTGCTTTAGGGCATATGGAAACACTGCAATTCAGTCTACAAAAAGACCTACCGTTTATTTAAACCATAAGTAGATTTAGGTATATTTTAACAGTTATCTCCTGAACTCTGAATGGCGGATCTCCTTCAGTGCTTTTAAAATTATTTAATTTTCAAAGTTTATTTTTAACTGTTTTTTTTTTTGTTATTTAAATTTTAAATATTTCTTCCCCTTTTGGTGGCTCTCTATTCCATAATAACCATATCAGTTTAAATTATGTACAGACAACCACTGATTTGTGTCGATTTCCCACCATTGCCAGGAAATATCACTATGGATAAACTACAAAAGCTTTGATTGTATTATTAAGAGAGTTCCTGATCATTGATTTCAGTTTTCTCCCATCAACTGCCCACAAATCGCTTCATGCGTATTCACTTTTTTATTAGTGCAATTGGTTAGCAACAGACAGATGGTGTAAACAATTGTTTATGCTTAGTGAGCAGATGATTTACAATATTATACATTTGAAGAGGGCTACACTTTTTAGCACAAAAATGTATAAACATTCTCTTTTAATAAGCTTTTTAAGGACAACTTTTCACATTTTTACTAGAAGTAAGTTAAATTCATAATTATCATTTGTATTTAGTGATTTTAATTAGATTTTTTCTTATGATTAATCTATGCTAAATAGAGGAAGAATAATCTGAGCATCTAAGATGAAGCTCTAAAGAGTCAGACATAATAACGAGTATAACTTTAAAAATATAGTGACTAAATTGGTAACTAAAACAACCAACTCCCATTACAAATTACTCCCTCCATTACAAATTCTCTCTTTTCCTGAACTTTGCATAGCACAATCAAGTAGGTTCACTTTTTGCCTACATTGAGCAAATATAGAAATAATTTTGCTTGTGGATGATGATAAAGGATCCCATTTTCTCTTATCAGTTACAATTCTACAGATCATTCTATTGAACAATGAAGAAACACAACTGATTTCAGAATGAATTAAAGTCTAAAGTCTAAAAGTTTCAGAGAACAAAAATGAATTAAAACATCTTGCTTTTCAGGATTAAGACAAAGGAATATATTCAGTCTGTTTATTCACATATCATGTTTAAAACCTGAGTACACCATAATGTTAAAACCTAAAGGCATGAAACTAACATTTAGCTAAATCTATAATCTCCTGTATTGGCTTTTATAATAGTTACAAATTCCTATACAGGGGATAACTAGTGATCCACCTAATAACGTCACTTCTGTCAGAATATATATCACATACTTCAAAATTGCTTTGAACGGTAGTAAGTTTACTTCCTTTCTCCTGGCTTCTTTCTTTGTGTCATCAGTAAAGTTTCCTTTCTGCATGTTGTGTAAAGTCAGCTAGGTTCAAAAAACATTAGGGAAGATTTTATTGAGATCTTTATACTGTAACGTTCTGTCAACATTTTGGGAAGGGGCTTCAAATAAATTTTCTAACTTACTCTGTGTACTGGACACAAGCATGCTGATAGGAGAGATGAGAAATTTGCATTTATGGTAGAATTCTTTACAATAGGAGAGAAACACCAGTGCTTGACCATCAAACTTTCAAGAGATTCATTTACTAGAAATACTGGTACACAGTTTCTGAAGGAATACAAAATATATTGGTAGAGCTGACAAAGAAAACTTTCCAATTCATGCAATACCATGTATATTTCTATATTGATAACACTATCCCATATATTGCAGAATGTTTCAGGGTTGCTTCTTGCAGAAATCTTGTATCTTTTAAATGTTTGACATTTGGTTTTCACCTTATGGATGCCAAACTCTTTTCAGAAACAACTTTCTCTTTCCTATAGAGAGACATGTTAACAGTGTCCACAGAAGAAATGAACTCCATTGCAAGAAACAAATGTAATCTGTTCTTCCATAATTAAGATAACTCCTTTGTACCAGAAGCTCTTGAGAGCACAGACTACCATATGGACTGCATACCATACAGAAGATTAAAAGGCACCAAAGAGAAAATAACTTCAATCAAAATACTTTCTAAGTTCAATAAACTAGTAATATTGTCCAGAAAAGTATCATTTTTTCATAGTAAGTACTTCAAGAAATAAGCCTATTAAACTGACATACAGCTGAAGGATAACAAAAATTCAACTCTGCAATACTTAAATTTAATAACACGCTCAGCCAAATGCAAAATTCCATTTCCTGCTAGATCAAAATTTAATTGTTACACTTCATTATTTGAAGTGCACTAACAATAGTGCATTCTATTAAAAGACTTATTTATTATTGTTTTTCTTTGGCTACTACTCAAAAACTCTAATGTAACACTTTCCCTTTATATAAAGTTCAAATTTCTATTCACATCCTGCTTTCCTGCATTCCACCTGATTACATAAGTGGAATATCTGTTAGCACAACAAAATATGCTACACCAGTTTAAGGCCACTTACATGTTGAAATTATTAACCATTTTACAATGCTAACAAGACATGAAATATATTTTCCAAACTGGTATTCTGCTTAAAAGTACTACTGAAAACACACTGAAATAAATAAGTTAAATTCACGACTGTACAGACTTACTCTGGTAGAAGAATTCACCAAGGATCCATTCAGATTGCCAGTGTTGCACTTGAAATTCAAATACTGATCAGGATGGTGATTTGTTTCCCAGCTTCCCAAATCACGCACCACTGACTTGTCATAATTTGCAGGTATTTTCTGGAAGGCAGTGCAAGTAATTCCTGTGAAACTAGATGGCTTGACCATAAAAGCCTCCAGAGCAATATTACGAGATACCTGTGGAAACATTGACAAGTAGACATGTTAACTCATTAAGCATAATTGCATTGTTATATGTACATTTATGTACATGTACACATATGTACATGTGTATTTACTGTATATACTTACTTTATAAAGGATTGTGCATGCACACATTTCCATACATACTTGTAGGGTAAGAAAGAAAGTGGAACTTATTTTAAAAACTGATCTAGAATTCTACAACAGCATAGTTGGTTTACTTGAATCTTCTTTAGGAACGTATCAGTTTATATCAGCCATATCAGTTATTATTATATCAGTTTTGCAATTGTGTCATTATCAGCTTCAATAGAATCAACCTTGATTCAAAGCAATACAGTTATAAAGTGAATTAGCAACAGCAGTATTAGGAATTCTTTTTAAAAATAACAAGGATGTGCTTTGTACCTCAGAAATGAAACAGAAAGATGTTTACCTATTTAGTAGATGGATTGGTTTTTTACACATCACAGAATATTGAACATGACCATCCGGTTCAATGCAACACCACCTTATATGTCTTTGGTCTGCCCTTTAGTGAGGTGATGTTTCTAGATGGTGATCGTAGCACACTGCAGAGACATGCATCTCCATCATAAACAAGAACACTTATTTCAGCACAGTCCTGTGCATGAGATGAATAGCTCATGTCATAATCAGGTTGACTCGCTTAGACTGGCACCACACTGACTGGAGTATATGGTTTCTGCTTGCAGGCATAGATTGTTTAGGGATCTATGAGTGTATGTATTTTGCACATTGATTGCAATGTAAAGATACCTGAGTTAAGCCACAAACTAGCAGGTTTATCAGAAGGACAAATGTACAAATGTGGCAGTTTTATATTACTGTACATTGCTTCTGTTATGCAAGCTAGCAATACAGAAGTACCTTAAATACACCTAGTACAAGTGGTGTGAATCCTTCAGAATCTGGGGCATCATATGAGTTGTGCTGACAAGAAATTACTTCACCAAAGAAAATCACATTAATTCATACTAATAAATGAACGAAAGAAGATGTTTTGCATTAGAAAATAAGGGCAGGATAGAGGGCAGCCTAACTGTGTAAAAGTCATGGTATCAGAACAAATTAAATCTTAGCATGAAACATAGTGCATGGCTTATGGTCCTCTTTTGAACTTTATGAAAAGGTTTTTGAGTGCATCTTCTTTGGTCACTGATGATTCTGCATATGTCCAAAATGAAAGTACTGAAGTCTCATTAAGCAATTTATTTTATTTTTTGTTGAAATTAGACAAAGTCCAGAAGTTTTCAGCATATTTTTTTTCATATAAAAAGTAACATATATATTACTATTAAAGTAAAAGTAACCTAAAGATTATTTTCAGTTGTTTCTAAATTCCTAAAATATCCCTTTTAAAAATTAAATTTCCACCTTTTATGTCTTTGCTTGAAGGCGATTTCTTCCTACACTTGAATAAAAATGCCAAAGATCATTAAGAATCAAGTAAGTTTTGTACTAAAAATCCAGTGGCTGTTCATTGAAAAGTCCTGAAACCTGAAATTATGTTTACCTGGATATTTTTTTTGTACCATCTGTAGATAACCTTTCAAGGAGTTAAAAAATTTACTGCTGACAGAATACTATCATCCATATCAAAAGAATCAAGCTACATGACTCAGGTAAAACTCCTGCGTGGTAACAGGTTTTCTTTAAGGAAAAGCCATTTAATTATTCACAATTTCGTATTTCCTGCTGTAGAATGAGCATAACACTCGTTTCCTATTTCACATTTGTGAAGTGATGGTGAATGAGATGGTGAATAAGATAATGTTTTAATGAGGATTCAAGTGATTTCACAACAGTAAGCCCTATTTTAAAAAATTTGAATATTAAATTCTTTAAACACTTGGGGTTTTCCACTCTCAAAATATACTTGTAAAGGCCTAACAATGTTCAAACTGTGAGCATGCCATTCTCAGCATATAGAAACAGATGGGTGACATGCAAAGTAAAGCAGTGTTTATTATGTAGGATTGTAAAATGAGCTACAAAATGGATACAGATGAACTCAGAGCAAAATTATCCATGGAAACAAGCCACAATCAGGTACATGTTATGAAAAGCCACAAGCTAATCTTGTCTCTAAGCAGTACAGATACAGAAAACGATAATTTGTGTGTCCTAAACCTCAGCTAAAGGCACTGCTCAGCAGAAGAGCCAAAGGGGATTGTTACCCAGGTAAGCTGAGAGCAGCGCCGAAGGCTGCAAAGACTGAGAGCACAAATAAAAAGCCATGCTGCAATTAGCCTAAAGTATTCTGACAGTCTCACCAACTGGAAAATGAAATGACAACTCTTCAGGGTGGGTTTGACAACTATTGCACGCACCTGAGAGGGGACTATTGAGATAAGTTTAATCATCAGCAGGAAGTTTTCCTTTTTCAAACTGCACATCTAACATGTATACACAGCAATAAAATAAAAGCAGGAGTGAAGAAGTGCCTCAGAACAATACTGAAGGGAAATTGCTTCAGGGTTGCTTTGGGATACAGATCCATGCTGGGACCTCTCTGTTCCAAGGGCAGCCCTCGCCTCTCTGGCTGCACCGAGGGCCTCTGAGAGGGCTCCCATCTCCTTCCATCTGAGGCTCCTGCAAGGCCTCACCTGAGCTCCGTGTTGGCTGCATTGCAGCCCTATTGCCCCAGGCCCATCATTGACCTGTAGCTGGTCTCCTCACCACAGCCTGGCCTGGCAACCGCTCGGCTGCAGATGGGTTCGGTTATGATCACTGGGCCTGCTCCTCACCCTGATCTGCAGCTTCCTGCTTGCAGTGTCCCCTGCCTGGCCTTATCACCACCCCTGAGGATATGCCCCTAGGCTGGGGCTGCCCCCAGCCTGCCCTGCTCCCCAGCTGGGGCCAGGCCCCAGACATTGTGACATCCCGAGAAGAACCTTTTGTCTACAGGACTTCTCTAAAATTTTCAATACCATACAGCAGAATAACATATTCTTTGTTTTACTGTTATATAATTATTAAAAGAAGCATTAAACATATCATATTTTATATTTAAATACGTTAAATTATCTAGTATTTGAAAGTTGCTACTGGACATTCTTCCTGTAGAATGTTTTGTATGCCATTTGACAGCAAGGGAGACTTAAGATCTAAACAAAGGTATCTTCTTGCCATTTTTCTGACCTTGAAATTAGTCATTCCACAAACTCACAGACCTGGAAAAACATTTTTGTCTTCCAAAAATGATGCAGAGTAACAGTCATGGCTCCCAAGTATTTCAAGGCCAGGTTGGATGAGGCTCTGAGCAACCTTATCTAGTTGAAGATGTCCCTGCTTCTTGCAGGGGGGTTGGACTAGATGACCTTTGAAGGTCCCTTCCAACCCTAACCATTCTATGATTCTAAATAGCTTTTCAATGTACAGGGAACACAATCGTGCATATGTTACATGACTGACACAGTTCATAGAGGTTCCTTTTTTTTTTTTTTTCATGAATTGTATTACAAGCTAGCAGCTACCTAAGCTACCTAAGCTTTGGGGTTTTCTTTTGCTGTTGTTTAAGATAAAGACAGCAGATGCAATTTCTGGAAGACAGTTTGCTGGCTGGCCTCCCAAAGGAACAGAAGTGTTTCGTATTGCATGAGATGACACCAGAAAAGCACCACAGCTTTGTTTATTTACAAATTGCACTCGACAGTAAACTAATTCTCCTACAGAAAACTGTAAGAAGCAGAAAGATTACGCATGGCAAAAAGGTTAGTGACACAGATCTATATTTGAGTACACAGAAATACTGTTTACAGTAATATCAGAAGCTTCTGGAACTAGTGACAAGAAAAAAAAAATGACCTTTGGCACTTGACATTTAAAAGAAATTTAAGTATAAAGCAACAGAGCCCCTCTAGCTATCACATTGTAAAATACTTCTAAAAGGCACATTATTGTCTCTATATATTTAATATAAATAAATATTTTTAGCAAATTTGATTATTTTATGTAAAGGGGAATTATTTCCCATTTTAGAAAATAGTCCAATATATTTTTGTCTTTGTTTGAAAGACTGCTTTTCTAAAAATATACAGTGAAGGTCATTACACTATTTGGCTCAGCCTATAATTCAGCTTATCCTAGAATTCCTTTTTTTTTATTTTTACTTTTATACCTTATTGCTGTAAATATAACTAACACTGAACTCATTTTTAAATAGTGGATTCATTTAAATACAGGGGACAACTGAGAAAACAATGAAGGCTGTCTAAAATTAAGCAAGCAAGCAAACCAACCCAAGAAGCAATAAGGCTTTAAAATACTTATCTAAAATTCTAAAAGGATAAGTTTCAAGCTTCTGATTTAGATGCATGCTATTTAGATGTTGAAACTGGCAAAAAACCCACAGTTTCTCAGTGTCCAAATGACAAACCCT
The DNA here is from genome assembly GCF_036417535.1 of Chlamydotis macqueenii. Taxonomy (NCBI): domain Eukaryota; kingdom Metazoa; phylum Chordata; class Aves; order Otidiformes; family Otididae; genus Chlamydotis; species Chlamydotis macqueenii. The sequence goes on from NC_141562.1 coordinate 23,918,476, forward strand.
CAGTGTCTAAGTGACAACTTCATGTAGGTGGAGGCTACTGCTACATTTCCTTCTGAAAACCTAGAACTAACCAAAAATTAGTAATCTTTATGACAAGATACACCCTTTTTTTGGATAATTTTCTAAATGTTTTAAGCAAGTATTGTCTAGAATCTTCCTGAACAGCATGTTGAAATCTTCACACAGCAAAGGAGCATGTCATCTTTTCTCCTATTAAAAATTTCACTCACTCAACTTGGACCTTTCAAAATAAATCCATATACTATAGTGGCAAGAACAATAGAAAATGAGTTAACAGTAAGAACACTAGAAATATGCTGTTATGAACAGTCTACTGTAAGAAAAAATACAATAAATCTAAGTCAAGAAAAAACATTTTTTAATACTATCAGTGATACTCAAAAAAAAATGCTTTGGTCTTCCAAATAGAATCCAGGAGAAGGGAAAAAAAAAAATTGCAGAATCCAAGTATATCTACATAAATCACCTCTCCTATGTATCTGGTTTACACAATCTCACTTCTCTGTATACTACTTGGTTGCAAAAATTGTGAAGAAAAATGGCATTTTTAAAATAAAAATGCCATTTTTAAAATAAAAATGCCAAAAAGCAAAAAGCTTTGTAATTTTATGAAATACCTTTGATATAACTTGAATATTGTTTGTCAGTATTTGACTTGCAATGTGTTCCACACATCGTACAATCCTGGTGCATGCTTTGTCTTCCTTTTGAGCCATCCACAACACATGGTCATCAACCAACATTATATTGCTGGCAATTTCAATAAGAGCATCCCCAATCTGTAAGAGAAAAAAAAAAAAACTGTCTGGAAAACACACAAAACTAGGAAAAGAGTACACAATAATACAACTGAAAGCAGGCACCTTATTTCTCTTAGTAACCATCATTCAAAGACAGTTTTGATTCTATTAAGAAAATTAAATGGACTGAAAAACAAAGACGAAGAAAAGTGCAATTCACTTCAAGGAAAAACTTCTTGATTCACAATTTTAAAGCTTATCTTCAAGATACACCACAAAAATTGAGTGTGTCTTTGAGCATTAAATTGAATCCCAGAATTATTACCCTCTTTCTTGAACTAATTAAAATCGACCATGCCCTTCTAAAGAACTGCTTCATGTTTAATCAAAAGACATCTGGGGAAAAAATAAAAGGAAAAAAAAGAAAGAGGGAAAATATATTTGAAAGACATTTTTGTTACAGACATAGTGAGGTAAATTTGAGATATAATTCAGGTGCTGATACAAACGTGCGTCATCTTGTTGGCTACACAGAAATTGTGGGCTTATAGATTTGGATGTTTTATTTCACTCTTGTGGCTAACCCAAAGTGAGAAATCTTTGTTTTGCCAGATGACATTTTGCAGATTTTGCTAAGTATGACTATGTGTTTCAAATTTTTATTAGTATATTACACTTAGAAAGAATAAACATCACTGTGCATATTTTTTCTGATTATTTAAAATTGAAATGAAGATATTTACTTTTTAAAATTCTAACACTTAATTTGAGTGAGATTTCAAAATTTACATTACCATTATTTTTGAATGCAAAGATATGCCAAAGATATACAAAGTTGTCACAAATAAACCTGAATAAAAAAGTATATAGAAGAAAAAAAAAATGACTGAGAAAAATACAGTTAATGAAACATTCAAGAGGCTAAAAAGTCAAACTAATAGAAACAGAAAAATAAGGCAAATATACAGATAACTCAGTTGGAAGGAAAAAAGAAATTCAGCAATGATGAAAAAGGTTTAAGGAATGACTGAGTTTATAAAGTTAGTTCTGCATTTTCAATAAAAAGTACATAAATTTCACAAGCATTGCAAGGGATACAGAAATAATGGGACCATGTGTGAAATTTTATGTGACTGTTCCTGAAATATTTAATTTATTTTTGAGAACATAATTAGCAGATAATTCTAGATGGCTTTTGACAATGTGACAGAGTTATTGATACAATGAATAATAATAAAACAAATTAAGAGACTGGAGTGATTTATGAGAAATGATTAAAGCATACACTAGTCAGCTAAGCAGTAACTTACTCAGAGCAGAACAATAGTCTATAAATATACAAAAGGAGACAAATAAGAGGAAGTAATTTATATTATAATTAAATCCATTAATGAAGAGTAAAGGCATGGCATTAAAATACAAAAATTTGGGCTAATATGTGTACATCTCCCTGGCAAAATCTGTAATATATTGCAAATATGTCCCCAGTGCAGCTCTGTTGAAGCTCTGTTGTTTGAGAGATGAACTACGAGTGGACAAAGTACCACTAACTTGTATAAAAATTAATAATCCTGTGCTGACTGGGAGAGGCACACTCAAAGAGGATTTACAGAAACTATACTAGTTTAGCTAAAATGTTTTTTAAATTTAATTTCTGTGATTTGATAAATCACAGAAAACCTCTGTATTTTCATTAATTTCTAATGGTTTTATATAACAGTAGTTTTAGCTGCTAGTCAATTCCAAACTAATATACCTTTGTTCATATGTTGCCTTGTATTAAATGAAGTTCAATCCTATTTATAATTAGATGAGTACAGTCTTATGTGTGAAACTACTGACACTTCACATGTATTTTTGTACCTTATAAGTTAAGAAATGGGTGTTAGTAAAGAGCTCAATAAATGAAGTGAACCTGAGAGAGGAAAAAGTGTAAAGTTCAAAACAGAAGAAGGAAACAGAGACAAATTAGGATAAATGTTCTAAATTATGAAAACAATAAAGGATTATGAAGTAAGAGATGTAGAGATAAGTGGTGGAGATGGAGATGTTTTGATATCAAAAACCAGAAACTGAAATCTATTCGAAGGTAGAAGAAATCAACTACAAGATTAGAGATGGTGCTCAATTTTAATAGATAATGCATCAGCTGCTAGAAAAATAAAGAGGCTTTATGGTAAATCCAACTGTTTCTTTTGGATGGTAAATTTTTGTTTTGTCAGAAAGCAGTAAGATCCTATCAGGATTTTGAGCTGAAATACAGTTGTAGCTTTGAAACATGATTCTTGGAGAGCACTTAATAATACACTTTAGGTCTGGCGTATAATGATGAAATGGAAGTTGGAGGGTTTCTCAGATCAGCACTAAAATGTTAACTGTTACAATCCCCAGAGCCAGAATGGAATGAACATTGCCAAACCAAAAGAAAACAAATGTCTTAACTGTAGCTATCATGTACAAAAATTACAGGTTATGCAATCTTCATGCAAGCAGTTACTCTGAAAATTAACAGTAAAAACTATGATGAACATTGCTGTTCTTTATAAAAGCCTATTTTTCCCATAGGGTTTGCATAACTCTCTGATTAGATTTCCATGTAAAAATGCCATACATTACGCTAAAAGTTTCTGTAGAAAGTTCCACTTAAAGATACATTTTTTTTTTCTCTTCACATGAAATGATACATACTTTCAAAACTCAGTGAAAACCTCTTGATGAAACATACAAAAACAAAAGATGTGTAACTCCAGTGGCCAGATGGAGAGGCACCTTAGAGTTCACTCTAATATGTTAGACATAGTAGAAATTAAAGTGAAAATTAAAGAAATGGCTTATTGAAAAAAAAATATTTCTAAGCAGCAATGCCTTTGTCAGTCAGATGAGATGGCTTAGTTGTCCTTTTTAGCATAAAGAAACCTGTCAGTGTATAAACAGAACATTTGCAATCAGAACACCAGCAATCAATTTTAGAAGCTACTCTTCATGTGTGCCTGCATACATTAAGAACAGGGCCATATGTGAAGACTTCACTTCTAAGTGACACTTTTTTCAGCATAGAGAAGATATCTTACATCTTCAACTTCATCCACGAAGACAATTAACTTTTCCATTATATAAGCCAAATATATTACATCCATTTTATCTGCAAAGTGGGAAGCACCTCTTGTGTAGGCTGTCAGCTGGCGGGAAAATTCAAGGACGGTTGTCAAATTGATGTGCATCTGAAAACACACGAGAATTGTTAGGTGTAATAAATCAGGTAATTTTGTTCTCTTTTAAAAACTGGAAATCATGTCCATTTGCTTGCTACAATTTCAGAGAGTTATACACATCAGCAGTACCAGGGACATAAATTTCAGGGGCATATGAATATATCTTCAGCATTAGGTCTTAGATTTCATTGCTGTAATCTGAAGACACCACCACAACAGGCCAACAAATTTTGAAGATTTTTGTCAACTTTTTGTATACCGTAATTAACTGGCATCATGAAATATTATATGAAGCTATTAACCTTACCTTGCCTATATCTTTAGATGATCTTGACAACAACAGTATCAGTGAGGGTTCATACATACAGTGGTGCATGGTGGGAGAACAAGGGACAATGGTAGAAAGAAGAGAAATTCAGACTGGTTATGAAGAAAGTCTTTTCTGCCATGAGGACAGCCAGGCATTTGAACAGGTTACTGCCAGAGGTTGTACAGCCTCCATCCTCAGAGGTTTTAAAGATCTGAGTGGTTAAAGCCCTGAGAAACCTGGCCTAACCTCATCGCTTACCTTACTTTGAGCAGGAGGATGGACTGGATTCTAAAGACTTTCCTTCCAAAAAGAATTACTATCCTGTCATTCTACTGGCTTTCTTAATATAGTAATTATTCTTATCTTAGTATGAATACATCTGAAAACAAACTTCCTATGGTGTTGTCTAGCACCACTGTTTGGGAAGAAATTATCAAGGAAATTGAAAGGGGTAAAAGTTAGCACAGCAGTTACAGGTCTGTGCCATTCTCCATGCTGTTCCCTCTTACGCTCTTTTTTTTTTTCTCATTACTTTCTATCCATTTACTTTTTTATCTCATTTGCTCTTTTACTTACCCATAAGAAATCATTTAAGTACTGCTTTTTTGGAAGACATCAAAAAGGCGTTCTAAAGTAGTTTTCTTTTCTACAGCTCTTTTAATATGTTATGGACAATGGCAATGAGGAAAGGCACTTCAGCTGACAAAACTCTGATAGAGGACTATCTTTCTGGTAAAAATGCAGGAACAAAAATACTAAAATGAAGGCAATAAATGCCGTGCACTTGTTCCTATTACAACTTAATTTGCCAAACAAACACACTGTCTTTCAAGTAAAACTTTTTCTTAAAAGTCCAGCTATCCCAAACTTGTGGCTGAATGGACATTTCTTGCGAGCTATTCAATAAAATCAGTACCAGAGAAGGGAAGCCCTGGATTTCATAACGTTACCTGACTAAAGGCATGAAGAACTTGAGTTACTTCTTGTGAATAAGGACATTCAGAATAATTTTCTTCATCCCAACGTCCAGTTCTATTACATTTGCGCCATGCTTTAGACTCTTCTGCGCCATTGTGAAAGGCAATGGAGTTAATTGAATACTGGAGACAGGGATGGTAAGCAGTTATCCCTGCCAAAGTTTTGGGCCATCTATGAACAACATGATAACAAAAAATTATGAAGTGAAACTTCTTATTTAAAGGCAACTTACAGTATAGCAACAATATACAGAATATATGAGAAAAAAGGCTATTTTATATTTTACCTCATTATGTTCTATAATGAATTACTTTGTTTCCTTGGAAAATGTCAAAATTATACAGGTTTGAATCTTGCTGGTGACACATGAATTCTGCATTAATTTCAGGAAGGCATTTGGTGCTAAGGAAAAAATATGGATGGCATTTTTCCCTTCATTCATCTTTGCAGATCGCACAAAGCAGTACTGTAAGTCCATAAAGCAAAAAAAAAAAAAATCCCCCAGTCCTGTTATTAAATGCTCCAAAAGCTAGATGCTCAATTTTTACTTTGCATTTTGACCGAACAGTACAAAGCCCTCTCTGCTAGAAGCCCTGAAAAGCAAAAATCCCTGAATATATCAGAAACCAATGAAGAAGATTTCAGCAGAGATCATGTCCCATGGAGGAGGAAGGAGCTAGCCCTTAAAAATTAACTATTTAGGTGTATGTGATTTATGCAGTGTGATTCCAAAGCAGTCTTTGAAAACAAACTATAAATCAAGTGGAGACAAAATTGTTCTATTTAGCTCATGGGTCTGTTACACAATAGTCTTTTTCTGTATATATGCTGCATTCTCTAGAATGGAACAACTGGGATCTATTTCTTTTGGTACAAAATCCATTGTCATTTCCAGGCTAATATGGCCATAGCAGGATCATGTAATTGGGAGAAATCAAACAAAACCAGAAGCATATCATCAATAAGTCAGCATATCTGGAAAGCATGTGGTTCTTTCTTTAACTGCACTGATGTAAAGAGTGAACCCAACCAATCATAAAAATACTGCCAGTGAAGCCACACCTTGACAATCAACCTTTGCTGAAACATACATATTAGCCCCTCTTAGTTAGACAATGCAGGTCCATTTGGACATTGTTTACATAATATACTGACAGGTTTGGGGCTATGTAAGTTTTTCTCATTGAAAACAGAGAAAAGGTAAGAAGAAAAATATTTTTATATGTCATAGTTAACGGTCACTGGAATAACTCATTTTATGATGTAAAAACAGTTGCTGCAAAATAAACCATGAAAGCAACTTCACATAAAATCAAAATATGTACAGTAGTATATTACCCTTTTGCCTCTGGGCTGAAATATTATTTTTAGTAAAATATTTGCATTAATGCAATTGGGCCACACTGGGTAGCAACTTACCTCCAAAGTAAAACTACAGAGATAATTTTGAAACTAGTATCAGCACAGGTAGCAGAATCTGGCTTTTATGAACAGGAATGATAGGACATAACATTATCATTTGCATTTCAGAATGATCTTACAGAAAGTTCAAAACAAAAAAAAAATAGCAGAATATGTCTATCATAGAGAAAAACTCTTTAGTACATAAGGCCAGTTCATTCTGACTCACAGTGCCTAATTCTTACTGCAGTTGTGCAATTATAAATACCACCTAGGCTGGCCAACTGAAAGAATCACACTTATCTAACAGATGCCGCTTTTTTCCTTTTTTTCCCCAATAAAAGAACTGTTCTTTCTAGCTTTGCTTTTGTGGTTCAACTCTTTCTGCTTGCATACTTGCTATGTTATGAAAACTTCAAAGACCTTTGTAAGAAAAATTACTGGTGTGATAGCTGCATCTCTGAGAATAAACCTTTTGAACAATTTCAAGTGCTAATGCTGAGTTTGAGCCTGATAAATTCTCTATAATTTTAAATTCATTCCCTCAAATGCCAAAAGAACCTACAGACTCAGCAGCCTTTTGATATACATTTTAAAAATAAATTTATATGGATTTCTACAAAGATGATCAATAGGGAGAGAAATGTGCACTCCTGTTCTTTTGATTTATATAAAATGACAAAAATGCCCCTGGTGTTAGTTTGTGCAGTCTATAGAATCTATATATATTTATTTATGAAGAAAAGGATGTCATTCTATGGCAAGAACACAAACTTCATAAAGTTGTAATCTAAAAGATTTAGTATGTGTTATCTGATAGGAAGAATATATATATTTTAAAAGATCTCATTAAAATACATTAAAGCACATCTGCTACGAGAAAACACAATGGCAGTTTTTGTGACGACAAAAAATATCTATAGCTGAGATTGTCAAAATCTCGAATAGATTTTAATCCATGTAGATGGATTAAATATATATATAAATATATGTCCAGCAACCGAAGTTAAGATGTAACAAAATAGCCTTGTAGTAAAGAGAAAACAGATTACGTGAGTCGGTTTCTCCACTTCTTTCTAATTTATTCCTTTATTTTTATTCAAACACAAGAAATAGTAGTAAAAGGCCTTTGAAAAAAGTTTTAAAGGTAACTTAAAAATGAAGAGAGGCTTCCAGGTCAAAAGTATTTGAAGAAAGTTCTGGCATTTAAGAGAAGATTCCTCTCTCATCTACTTTCACTTTCATTAATTATTCAAGCTGAATTCTTATTATAATTCACTTGGTAACAAATTACCTTCTTGATTTCTCAATGGGAATGCCATCACACATCAGTGTTATTGTCAAGCAGGTAATTATATTTTGTTTAAAAGCTTTATGCATATCATTGAAGTATTTTAGAGCTAACTGAAAACAATACCAAATTCCACAGAATTCCACTTTTTCTTCAGTTTATGGCATTTAAAATGAACAAAAAAACCAACAGAATATGCAGATAAAAGTAAAGATGAAACAAAAATTACATTTGGTCAACAAAATTGTGCAGACTCTAAGATTCAGATAGCAGGACAGATGTGTTTTCTAACTATGTGATATATTGGTGGAACTGTGTGTGTCCTTAAGCTCATCTCAAACAATCTATCTGTTTACTAAGTAGTTTTACTTGCTATTTTGATTCTCTTCAGTGAAATATTTTACTAACAGTTTTATGTTACTTGTTACCTCTAATCTCAGCTGAACAAAGCCAGCAGAACCAGAATAGATTTGAAAAGTACTAAAGATTTAATCTTTTTATGCTTTCATGCAGCATTATCATATTATGTAATTTAGAAAAGACCAAGAACGATTTTGAACCCTCTCTCATCTAGCTGTAAAGAGCCTACATCTTTAGAAATTTTCCATAATCTCATACTGAGGAATGAGAAGAAACTGAATTTCACAAACCACTGCTGCTCTTGAAGCACTAGCTGCCGTTTCCCGTAAAAATCACACAGTACGCCTCCTTCCTACATATTACACAAAAATGACAAGTACAATAAGTGTCACCTTCTTAACTGACACTGAAGTATCATGTTACCCTGAATATGGTCTGTATCTGTATTAATATATGAAACACACTCCAAAATCAGAAAATCATACCTGAAATCTCCCTTGTTGTTAATAACCCTTTCTGCAGGGCAGTAGGGTGCAGCCGTTTCAAGTACCACAATTTCTACTTGTTTAGTGCTATTTCCATAGGAGTTATTGACTAGACACTCCCAATCTCCAGTTGCATCAATGTCAATGCTGGATAGGATAAGTTCACTATAAAAATAAAAGATTAATTATTGCATATACTTAATTACATAGAGAGTGAGTTATTGGTTTTCTGACATTAACTTATCCTCAGAGAATTTCTATGAAAATATAAAACCAGGTTTTGCTTTATGTTATTATAGAGACAGACAATATGAAAGTGATTGGTATTAAGATTTTAGCAGCACCAATTTGGATTGACCACTCATGACAGGCTATGACACAGATTACATCACAAAAGTATATCAGCTATATATCAATGTCCATTCTCCTTTCTCCAAATATTATAAAATGGGTGGGTTGAACGTCAGAAATGGGTTGAAAGTCAGAAATGCATTACAAGTTAACAATGCAATCATTTCACAGAGAATGCTTCCCTTCAGCTGTGATTGCAGCTCCTATGGCATTTGAACAGCAGAATCTCCTGCTCCTGTGGTGGCATGGGAAAAGTTTTCTAGAATAGCTGTTGACTTTGGAAGCTGTGTATAATTTTCCTGACGAATGCAAAATGAGATGAGGCAAATACTGATATTTCTTTCAGTACTTTACTATTGACAAACTTCTTTCACACTGTCCACCACCAAATATGAAATGTAATTATTGATATCAATAAATTATGTTGCATTAACTATTTATAAAGAGTATTAGACAAGTTAAATATAGACATGTCATGGCTTCTCTTACAATACAAGCATTGTTCATGATTGCACCACATCAATATTTAGCTGTCTAAGCTAAATATTCTCTGTATAATTAGAGAAGGAGGAAATATAATTAGAGAAGGAGGAAATAATCTCAGAAATGTTAAAAATTGTCTAGAAGTGTTCTGATTACTATTTTCTGTATATTGTTAATCAGGTGAGAAGCTTCCCTTCATGTAATGGATGTAACCCAGGCCCTAACCAGGGCATGGGTTACTACATTTTAAGAAAGTAATACATGAGATCTTAAATCTGCTATTGGTCTAGAAAGAAATTTTACTGCAGTTTTAAAGAATGTACAGCTTTTGATAGTAGTTGGGAGAGGGGAAAAAGGTAGTAATTATCTGAAATATTTACTTTGCTTTACACAAATGGCTTGTCTTTGAATATGCCTTGTGGTTTAGACAATTAGAAACTATGTAGGAAGAAAGAGTACAATCAGAAAGTGGGAAAAGGTACATTATAAAAAGAGAAGCACAGAATTTAAAAGTTATTAAATTGATTTCATATCTGTGTTTAAAACAAAATCTTAAAAAATTCTACTTGAGGCCTTTGGCACTTTTGTAAAGAGCCTGATATTCTGAAAGATATACAAAGAATAATTATATATAATTTATTTTTAATTTCTTGCTCTTTTAAACTTCTCCAAAAATGTCATCCTTTTTCAGTTTAAACTTTTGTGTATTATATGTGCACTTACATTAACTTGGCTACAAGAAAGGATCAAATCTAATCTCCTTGTATATAGACTATTTTTGATGCACACAAAAGTAGACCACAATCAAGGTGGGAAGTGATCAGACAGCTGTGTATGTAATTTTTCCATAGAAATATGCATACAATAAAGGATGACTTTCTCAAGTACTTACTACAGGCCTGTTATCTTGATCCCCAGAAAACAAGCAAACCATGGCAAATAGCCTTTGATTTAATTTAAATTGCTTCAGAATTTTTGTGCAGTTCGCCAGATATTCATTCAAATTCAGTCAACAAAAACTTTAAAAATCTCGTGCTGTTCCTATTTGTCATGGCTTTGAGCTCCAAGTACTTTGGAACTCCTTATTTCTAACATGTTTTTATTGCAGAAAATATAGAAAAAGCATTACTAGCCATTCTCAGACAGAGTAACTGAATATTTTAATGTCAAAAGAAGCAACTGTTCTCTTAAGAAATCTCACATGAGAAAGCCGCCTTTTAGCTAACTCAATACATCTTCTTACATTCTGGTTGAAATACTTAAGTGAAGACAGCCAGTTGATTAAGAGTTTTAAATTAAATCTTCTATTTCATACGTCACAAAAATCTCACATCATCTTTACAGACAACTGAGAAAGAATACATTCCTAGAGTTTATAAAAACAATTATTCATAAAAGCTCACCTTCACAGAAACAATAAGCAGCAAAAATATTCACCTGTGGCATTGAGACCCAGAGACTTCCCAAGTTAATAGAATGTGCAATAGATGTGCTAATCTTTTGATACGTTCCATATAAAATATCTATAATCATTGTTAACACTACAAATTTGATAAACTGGGAACCACAGAGATTACAGGTAAGTACAACACTTGATTATATTATCAGTTTTACAGGTAATCAATATGAAGATAAATAAATATCAAGAAAAAGGGTACATTTTCAATTTATATAAATTGTTGAAATGTGGTCCAATACAAATTTATCTGCTGCTAAAGAGATCTCTTGTCATTAGATCAAGTTTCTCAGTTTCACAGACAAATATTTACTGATACATCAGTGTTGCTTCTGGTAGAAACATAGTACTAGAACACTCATTCAGGTACTCTAAAATGATGAGTAAATCCTCACATTCACACTTGTAATCTTCTATGGCCCTTTCTTCAGATGGTGGACCAAAATAAGCCAGAATAGGTTTGATTTACGTAATACAGAAGAAGTTGTATAATGACTAGAACATTGAATTGTCTTCTGAATTGCCATCTGGCCACTGTAAATGATGCATTCATTTATATTCCTCTAGGAATATTTTGGATAGCAAGCCCAATGGTGAAACTGTTCATTTACTTACCATCTGGATATGACAAATGATAAATTGATCTTATATCCCTGAAGAATATGGGGGACTGGATTGCAAAAAAAAAAAAAAAAAAGTCTTAATTCTCAAAAAGAGCAGTCAACTTGATCCTTTAACATTTTCTCCACTTATAATCCTGACCAAAAGGAAAGGATGGGCCTGTATAGAATTTTCAATGTCTTCACAAAGTTTTTGGTAAGTCAGTTACATATTTTAAGTCTTGCCACTCTTACTTTAGCATGCCCAGAAGTTGCATTGTTTTTTTACTCTTAGTAGAAACACATTCTTGATCTCTCTTGGGTATGGCAACAAGTCTTGAAAAAGGCAAGAACTCTCCTGTGACCTGAGAATATGACTGGACTCTGCTTTAGGAGCTTGACAAGAGCATAACAAAATTAAGAGAGGATGGCACCTTTGGCCATCCTTTCTTGATTATCCTATTTCACAGAAGCTAATAAATGTCAGGCCACAAATTAAATTATCTTGCTTCTACTAAGCAGCTTTTCTAAGCATAAAGTATAAGTCAGAAAGAGTTCCTGCTCCCTCTACATTAGCAATCATATCCCATTGCTGCGAGCTGTGATAGTTGCTACTTTTGTGGAAATTTCTGACCTACCAACACATAAACTAAAGTCAGACATCCATGAGATGGTGTCAAGGCAAACTGACTATAAAGACCGCTGCCTGATGAGAAGAAAAGGATGGCTAGGAAGCTTTTTTCAACTTTTCTTTTGAAATTATAGTGACCTTCTAAGCAAAAACATTGAAAGGAAGAAAGAGAATACACATTTCTCTTTTGTACTGGGAAATTTCATGCACGGTAGGATTCTTTTTTCAAATGACTGACATATTGAAAAAATAATTAAAACGTACAGCTAATGCAGGTGCATGAAAAAGTTGTTATAATATTCAATAGAAGCCCATGGCATTGGTCATTACAAAGAGAGGAACCATAATACTGGCGGAAGCCATACTCATGTAATCAAGTAAACTATGACAATAGATTTCTATTTTAGGCATAGTTTGACATTGCTACAGCTATGCATAAGTAATTAGACAATCAGAAGTAGGTCTCATTATGCAAAGTTACTTAACCATGTGCTAAAGTAATACCTTAGCAACATTTACTGTTGTCAGCAGTCATTTGCATGCCAGGAAACGGAGTAACAAGTAAGTGTTCAAGGCCAGGTTGGATGGGGCTTTGAGCAATACGGCCTAGTGGAAGGTGTTCCTGCCCATGGCAGGGAGGTTGAAACTACATGATCTTTAAAGTTTCTTCCAACTCCAACCATTCTACAAAGAGGAGACTTTAACACCATATTTTGATTTACTTTCTAAAAGAAACATTTTAAAATCTGACTTGAGCTCCTGTGAGACTTGGAAAGAATCAACTGCTCCTCCTGGAGAAAAGTAAAAATTAATTACTCAAACACAGATAATATTTAGGTTTCCTCATATTCTTCTTCAGATAGATGAATAGCAAATGCTTTTCTACAGTTCAGGCAGAAGGCCGGCATAACCTGCATCCAACCCATACCACCTTAAATTATTAATACTAACACAGAATTTAAAAAATGAGTGCTGGTCTCCAGAGTACACTGCTGCTTGGAATACAGCCTTTCACAGGGGATATAAGGTTAAAACATGGAAAATGAAGTGAGAATGTGTAAATCTAGGCACTTTAACGGAACTTAAATTGCTAGTCTGATCTCTCTGACAAAATTACTTATTTACCCATGAAAGAAACAGCCTTTAAAGAAAGCTCGTATCCAGGCAATAGCAAGAGAAAAGGAAGATTAAAGATTAAAGTTGCTACTCATTTTATGCTAGATGTCTAGCAAATATTTTCAGGTGTAATCAATTTGTCATATGTATAGGAAATTCAATACACATGATTTTGTGTTTCTTCTGATTGAATATAAAAACAAAACATAACTTACTATGTAATGCCGTCTGTATCTACCCAAGAAACGTAATGTGCTATAATGTACTTTTACTATAATTTATCTATCAGCTAATTTGTTCATATCAGCATGCTAGGACCGTGACAAAAGTTGGATTTGACTTCTGAGATGCCAGTGGAAAGGACCTAATTTTAATTACAATATATTGTTAGGGGGGAAAAAAAAAAAACCAACAAACAAATACCTAGTTCCAAAACGGGAGAAAAGACCTGTATATCAGTTAGTAAACCATCTCCCTTTATTTTCCTTTGTAATGCTCAAATTATTTTGACTGAAATGCAAATGTTCACAAATGTTATCACAGGCTAATATTATCCACTTTTTATGTAAACATTTACCCAATAGCGAGATGCGTTTTCTGTAAGAGGATGTCAAACAACCTGTGACCTACATTTACATGCCATCAATTTGTTTCTTAAAACTGAGAAAATAAATACTACTAAGAGTGACTAAATTAAATCATCTTCAGAAATGGAGTCAAAAATCTAAATAGCTTTACAATGTACCACATTGCATAATCCTTTTCTCTCTCATTGAGTTTCTCAGTTTCTCACGAACTACCAGCTACTGCGCTGCATCAAAGGGTGTACATAAAGATGTTTGCATTTATCTTCATAGTCCCACAGTCCCAAAGTCAATACATGCCAGTCTAGCTAGCTGAGAACGTAAAGTGGAAGGGGAAAAAAAAAAAAGCTATCAACAGCTTCAGACAGTCAAAGCTTTCTCTTGCTGGAGAAACCTTCAGACAGCTGGCAGGTCCGTGATGGCACAGTGCCATAAATTGATCTGAAGAGAGTACACTTGGGCCCGGGTTTATTTAAATTACTTCATGAATCAGTTGTCTATCATCGAGCTGCTTTGTCAGTTGTGAAAGGTTTGGGGATGCTCAAATCTGTTTATTGTTATTAATTTTGTTCTACCAGCAAACCGCTCAACTGCAGGATGTATACAACTGCAGTCTTCTGGGGAAATGACACTACACCTGCTGTATGCCTTTCATCTGCCCTTACGTAGTATGTATGCAATGTTCCATCCAGAGGAAGCTTTATTTTATCAGCATACCTCTTGTGATCTGTACGCTATCAGAGATTCTTAGACAAAAATAACACTATGACAATCAGTCCAATAGCCAAAATTGCATAAAAAGCTTCTAAAGTAAAATATTTCCCCCTAGGCCACTAGGATCAGACCAAAAAAAAAAAAAAAAAAAAAAAAAAAAGCCAAAAACAACTACCAAAGAACCCACACAAAACATACCAAAAAACCCAAACAACACACAAAGAAAAAAAAAACCTGCTACATTAATTTTACAATTTCAAACTATTTGTCAAATGCATACTGCTTTGAAAGTGTCTCCCACTCTCTCTAGTCAGTGGTGACACTACAAATGCAGAAGTTAATTACTGAATGAATGCTTTATGAAATAGAGTAGTTGTATAATAGAGCTAGAATACTGACCTGTTTTATTTTCTGACCTGCAAGAAACTTGTGATGATCTGAAAAGGAGGTAGCACATAGGAGATTTCTACATAAGAACTTCAGGAACAATCTCTATTCTTTCTCCAGTGTACAGTATCTCCATCAGTGTAAATTTTATTCTGTTATGGCCAGGAGTCATCCAATCAAAATACTATAAACAATGAAAAATAGGGTTCTTCTATCCTTCAGGGAGAAAGAAGGTGAGGGGCTGGGACCTATTTTCATGGAATTCCAGCGTGCTGTTAGAGTAAAAAAGCTTTCTATAAATCCATAAGGAATATGTCCTACAACACATTCTCTATATTGAATAGATTGAAATATATAAAAAAGTATGAAGTAATTTAGTTATTTGTTTAATATTTTTAACATGTTTTGCTTTAAATAAATTATTTGCTTCACTGGTTTCTAAGGTGATTGACTTGGTACAAGGAGTTCATCAAAGTCAGAATTGCTCCGATAATCACAGCTGATGCACAGGGTTACAAACTACTGCCTGGACTGAGAAAAATGTATAATTTTTCCTTACATTGGCGTTGACAGCAAAAGTAATTTAAAAAAACCCCAGTTCACTGGGATGTTCATTCCAAACTGCTGCTGCAGCACAGCATCTCCTCAGCTGCATAGCTGCTGCTGTTTGAAGGGCCCCATTAAAATCATTCCAGCCCTAAAAAGTCAAAGCAAAACTCTACTAATTCCCCCTTGCAGGGGAGAAAGTGAAAAGTTTTGTTCTTAATACACTTCACATTTCATTTCAGTGGTGTGGCTGGATGGAGCTGTACATAGCTGCAGGAAATACACAGAGATGGAAGTGAGAGGTCAAAATTTAGTGCAAGGCATCTTGTTAACCTCGTCTCAAAATCACAAAAAGGATACTCTCTTAAAGTTCTTCAAGAACAACTCCATAAATTTTTTTTTACAGTTTTGACTTTCTAGGGTTTTTTAATTCTACCAGAAAAAAAACCCACTTTTTTTTTTTTTTTGTGATTTCTCAATCAAGTTTCAACAAGCAGTAACCCAAATTAAGCCTACAGTTTTTATGGCACAGCACAATTCTTACACAATGGTCCATTCCTTTAATGAAAGAGGATATAGTCGTTGGTGCTTTTGCTTTTCATACTGTTAGTATACTTTTTCATATGTTACATTTTACATTATTCCCCAAACTGATTAGTAGTAAAACTGCCATTGGGTTATGTTCAGATAATTGAAAGATTTTTAGAGGAAAGGCCTAAGTTTAATTAATGTTCCAAATTAATTCACATGAAGATTCTCTTAATCTCAGATAATGAAACCCTTAGCCTGTGAATTTCATAATATTCCATAATAATTTGAAATAGAATCTTCCTGTCTGATATATGAGAACATTGCTGGTAAAGGTGCATGTCACTAGTCCTTTGCTGCCTACAGTGCCTGAAGCAAGCTGTGCACCATTGACTACAGGGTTTAAAGTAATCTCAAAACAATACAGAAATATTGATTTACAATTTAAATGGTTATTTTGCTTCATTTCTTTCCTAATTGTTTGACAGCTAAGGGTCAAACAGAGTCAATTATGTGAACCAACAAAATACCAGCACTAAACAATTTCTGCTGATTTCCCTGGGCTTCTCAGTATGACACTGCTGCTCATCTCCAAATTCTCACGATAGCAGAACACAAAGTGACTACAAAATATCTGCATTTCTGAATCAGATTCTTTGGATCCATTCTAAAATTTATTTTTGTTACTCTCGTACAGAGTGAATCACCAATATTTTGCCATGATTTATCACATATCTGAACTTCCAATTGTGTATCCAACCTATCAACAACCTCATCAGTGATATACCATTTTCAGGCTGTTCTTAATCTAGTATCAGTCCAAACCACTACCGCTCGCTTCATAACTTTTCCAGATGTATTCTTGCCACAAACTGTTAACAGAGTTCAGGAGTCATTTGGATCCTTTCCTCAAAAAATAGGCATAGAATTTCTGCCTTTCTCCCAGAAGTTCTGGAAGTGTTTTGTGCTTTCTCAGTCAGTAGACCTGCCTGGATCTCAAACTTGCCATGATACCACTTGTCTACGCATGGAATCAATTTTCTTTCAACAATCTTATCTTAAACAATCCTTATTCTTTGAGTGAAACTTTCTCAGATGAATTCCAAATTCATTACTAATAGCTGCAGTGATAATTTTAAACACTTAAATATTAATTGGACTCAAACCCCTCTTTAGATTACAACAATTACGAGACAAATTTTTAATCCACAACATTTCATTCCTTTTTATTTTTTTTTTCCTAGTTTCTTCACTATTACAGTAGAAGTGGATCATGATTTGAAACTCTTCCTTTCTAGAAGACATTTCTTTTGCAGATGGAAGTTTGGAGATTTTCACATAATCATATGCCTCTAAAAGCAGCTTTCAGAGTGAATATACACATTTTATGTACAAATTTTAAAATCTGTTTTCTTACTATTGCCGCTGTCACAGCTGTAGTTCCATATTCTTTTATCTCAAACATTACTATTTATTTCATTATTTACTTTTGACCATCCCATATTGGCATTGACTGCTGTCAAAATGTAAGGAGGCACCAGATGCTTTAAAAAACACAGATTATTTAGCTTCCTTTTTAAAAAATAAAACAAAACCTGTATTTGGCAGCCATATTTAGAAGACTGAAATACTTAGGACAGAATTTAAGACAAAAACACTATTTGTGGAAGATCACACTTGAGACTTAGTAGTCGGTATTTCCAGTGGCAAATCTATCTACAAAACTTAACAAAAATTACATCTGAAAAAAACTACTGATACTAGCACCTGCTATCCTATACTTAGCTGAAAGCATGTTAGTTTCTTCAGCTGTAGCACTCCTTTTTATGGGTTCTTAACTTTCTGCACAGTTTAACATTTTCAGAAGGCACACTTGTGAACTGTAATGGTCCCAGAGCAGCCATTACAGCTGTCAGAGGCATAAGCACTGTTAAACATTCTACAGAAGTATCTACAGAATAGAACTAAAAAGACTTTAATATTGTCATTATAGCCTACGTGGTAAATAAGAAACTTCCTGAAAATGAAAGTCTGTCTACTATCATGGAGTTGCTTAGTTCATGAAACTAAAATATTTTCCTTTTTTTAGTTTAATATTCTAGTAACTGCCCAGCTAGCCTCTGAGAGGAACAGTTCAGAGAATCATACATAATCTGCCTTCTCAGTGACTTCAGGGACATGGATTGTTTCATTGCCACTTATTGTGACCAAACTGATAATCCACTATTCCAAGTTTCAGAAATTAGGTTGTCTTCATGGAAACACAAGTAACAATTTCAGCTAGATCCATTCACAGATGATAGGAAATTAGGTCCACATCACATTTACATTTCCACATATGACTATGACATTTATACATAGGCAAAATGTCAGAAAATTCAACATGAGCAAAATCAAATATTATTATCATTGGCAAGAAATGGTAAATGCAAGCTAGCAGCAGAATTGAAAACACCTTCTCAAGATCTCCTATAAGAGAATATGCTTTGCCAAGAAAAATGTCACAGGCCGGAACACAGTTCAAAACTTTAGTTTAATTATTGTAACAAAAACATTTATTTTAGTTTATTCTGCTTTATCATAGCAGACAAAAAAAATACACATTTGGATATTTTATCCTTCTACTGTGCCAGTTAATAAAACAGAAGGGTTTAGTATGATATTTGTGTTGTAAATCCAGGTCCAGAAATATCTGGAACTACCCAATAAAATAATAATCTAAAAATGTTTGACTAAGCAGCTTTTGGAACAGGACTTCACCTCTTAGTTCAAAACTGGCTTCAGAAATCTTTAAATTGCTAAGCAGCACAAACCAAAGCCTGTTCTTTAGTGCAATCACAGAAAGCCACAGAGAGTGGACATTTACTGTAAAGAGTAGGTATAGGAAGGTAAAATATGACACTGTAACAACTGGTTTTAAATTAACTTTATTTTTACTCCAAATCCTATACTTAACATGTAATAACCTCAGGGAGGCATAGTCTTTCTAATGTTTCACAGTGCCTTGCACAACTGTGATTTGGCCTTAAGAACTATCACAAATTAGTGTGTAACAGCACATAATAAGCATATTAACACATATTATTGTAACATGTAATAAGCATGCTATTACATATTATTTTAATATGTAATAATAATAAAAATGGTGTTATAGTATTCATGGTCATGATGATGCAATTAAAATTAAGAATTGCTGAAGAGAGTTTTTACAATGATAACTTGATCAATGTTTTCTCATTTTCAACATGAAGAGATAATACATCTCCATAATTAATATTAAAAAAAAATTGACTTCAAAATAGTATGATTTTTGAAAGCTAGTTTCTAAAGTATAGGTTCCTTATGCCTTTAGTAAGTTAGTTTGGATCAATTCCTTGACCAAGGCAGAAGCATGATTGCTTGAGTATTAGCTTTTTTGACTGGATAAGGACCATGCTGTACAGTAAATGCAGCACTGATGCTCTACTATATTGTGAAGTGAAATATACAGCTTGAATAAATGAGTAATTAAAATGTTTTAAGCTTTTAAGTAGCTATTTAAAGACTTTGAGCTTAATTTAAAATATTTTGTCTCATTTTGACAGTCTGTATCACATAACTTGGATAAGTCAACGTATTTTTCCAATACATAACAGCAAATATTATGACGTATTTAGAGAACATTCTTTCTGAATACTTGATCCCAGGGTACACTGCAATATGAGCATCAAGGTCACCTATTTAATGGCACAGTAAATGAGGTAGGTAGCAGATCAACCATTCTTATTAAAATATTGCTACGGTAAACAATAATTTTTATGTTATAGTCTGTTAAAAATTAAGAAATATGAGGTAAAATTCAGTCAAGCTACTTCTAAACTAGCTTTTTAAAAAGAATAGCTATTTTGAAAATATTAACATACTTAGACAATTTATTCCAGTTTATTCCTACGCTCTACAAATTGCTTATATAGTGCAAAATATAATTCAGTTGAAAAATATAGTGAGATTAACAGCACATCTTTTAATTTTGATATCATAGAAATAAGAAGAACATACTTAAATTAAAGTTTGGCAGTTATTTAATGGCTCATGCACTTGGTTGGCATTACCATACTAATTGGTCTGACAGTCTTTTCCATTATCTGCTATAGCCATACACATTGGTATTAGAAGAAAGCCAGTAGCTGTGAGAATAGGTCAGATCTATGTCTCTAGATCTACAGAGCTCCAAAAAGCATCAAGTAATCAGTGAGTAGATGAAATTAAAATCAATAAAGCCAAATGACCCCAGCGGAGAGGAATTAATTTGACTCCCTTCATAACTTTCATTTGATAGTTCAAGAAGCATTTCAGATCAATTATATTAATAGAAACTGGTTGAGTGAAAAGATGTTAATGATGATCCAGAGCTAATTAGCATAGCTATTTTCACTCCATCTTCTATAAAGAGAAAGGCAGAACATAGACACAGAATCAGACTCTTTTTTTTGATCAATGATAGAAATTGGCAGAGGACAAAAGGATGTGTGCAACAGCTTAGCAGCTTTTAGTGACAAGCCCATACTCTATGATGAAAACTAAAAATAAACACAGAGATTTATAATAATTTATTATATAAGATTTCAAAGGGAAAACTGAAGCAAAACTGGAATGATGTGGTTATTACCAAATATTAGTTGTTACTTCTTTTATAGAAGCCTATTCTATTTCATTCCTCTTGCACTTTTCACATCAGCAAAGGTTTCTGTAGATGTCTGTCTCTCAAGCACACAGAGGCATACAGATGGTACAAGTCACAGAAAGTTGAGAAAAATTTAAATAAGAAACAAATACGAGATTACTTAACTAAAGAATATAGGATTCAGTATATTGGAATCTACAAAATCCAAGTTTTTTAAATTTATAGTTCTTCACAGGTAGATCACTATGATAAATCAATCTTCTAGATGGTGTCAAGAAGTAGTAGTTTGGCTGTAAGTCACTCTCATATGCTACTGAAGCTATTCTAAGTTGAGCTTCTTTTCACATAAGAAACTCTGTTTTTAACTGTTTCAAAACCATAGTTGCTCAAATCTGGATACTTAGACACATGAAATACTATTTGGAACTACAGCCACCTATAGCCATGAAAAAAACCTATCCCTGTGCGTATTCCAATTCAAGCATGTAATTAAATTCCTTCAAATAAAACAACTCCTGATAGATGTTTTAATGAAGCTTATTGCAAGCGTTGCTTCTGTTCACCTTGTCTACAAGTTGGACTACTACATGGGGTATACGTTACCGTGTAATTAAGCAGCAGTCATGAATGATGCTGTCCTCCACAAATATGCCACTTTCTTCATCTGTTTCGATCAGACGACCAGCATGGTACCAATATACTTGGGTGGTATTGTCAACGTATGTTGCAGTACACTGAAACGGCAAGCGGTCTCCATGAAAAACCACTTGTCTTTGTGACGGGATCAACTCAAAAAGAGGGAGTTCCAGAGGCCCAGCTGCAGGGAAAATAAAACAAAACAAAACAAAAAAATAGGAAGAAAGAAAACCTCACAATGAATTCCTCTCATGAAAATTGTGAACAAATTTTATACAATTCTAGTTCCTACATCTTAATATTAAAGCACTAATATAACAGATGTGCCCACAAACTTAAGTCTGTTCATGTTGTGAATTCTAGAGACCACATTTCTTTCATTGGTGTGAGCCCAGATAATTTCAGGATTTCTAGAAACTGGGTTTCACAGAGTAGTTCACAGCACAGGTGAGGTTGGAAGGGATCTCTGGAGATGCTTCAGTCCAGCTCCTACTCAAAGCAAGATGTTTTACTACAGGAAAAAAAAAAAAATTGTCTTCCAATTAAAGAAAAAGTATTAAAAAAACCCAATTAATATAGGTACAGTTAACACTTATAAGGCCAATTCACTACCAGTGGATGAAATTCACACTGTGCTCCAGGACAAAACTTACTCACTCCAGAGAGCCTAAACTATCTCATATGCCTGGTATTTGGATAATAATAAGGTTAATAATGAAAGTTAAATTGTCCCCTGGAGTTCAACTGTCCCTGTGATTTCTCATTTCCCTGTCCCTACCTCCTTCTGCCTCTTCCACAAGTCGTCTTTACACTCTAGATGCTTACTCAACATTAAATACTTATCTAAATAGCTCTTTCTACTTTTTAATAGTGGAGTACATTTCATGATCTTTATTTTATGGATTTTATCTGTCCTGTTGTTGTTTCCCCAAAAAATACCAGCTGCCATCATCACATACCCATATGCCTAAACACAAAAAATAAGTTTTAAATTTGGAAGACATACACAGTTTTTGACTGCTGAAAGTCTGTTAATTTCATAGATTTCACAGTGATTGAAGGCTATATACTTCAATTCTACAGTGCCTGTAGAGACTGAATCTGTAGGCAGTATTTGTTTTCTTCCATTTTTATTTCTATATCTTGAAACTACCTTAACACAATTTCTGTAAAATATTTTCTATACATTGTGAGATTAATGCTATTTCTTTAAATCGGTAGCAGAACATTGAAAAGCAGCATTTTAGGAAAGGTAATTGAAACAGAGGCTCTGCATCTAAAGAAAGATTACCTTCTATGGCATAATAAGGAATAAAGGAAAACCTTATTTTATTTTTTTCTGATATAGTCTCCTTAGGCAATAGAAGAAAATTACTACCTCTGACACTTTGTTATCATTGCACAAAATTCTAAAGGTAATAAAAATACTGAGGACTCACATATGTGATTGAAAAAACACACTACCATGAACATCTTGCACAATAATTCCTAGAAATACAACCTTTTCACCACAGCCTACTATGCCAAAATAACTGACTGAGCCTGGGTCACTTTATGACTTCACTACTGCAATCTCACCTTAGACAAAATGTCTACAGTCTTGCACCTTGGAAATCCTTTTACCTTGATGAGGAAAGAGAATTTTTAAGCTAGATCATCTTCTTCCTTATTTTTCTTCTGTCTTCATTTAAAGGCCTCTCATCATTAATATCTATCCAGCCTACAAGGCTGTCAGTTGAAAGGTCACCCTTCCACATTTGCACCACTAGTAACTACCTCCAACATCTATTTTTATGACAAGTACTTTAACATTTTTTCCATTTCACTGCTCACCATTTTATCTTCCTTAAACTTTCTCTTCAAAATCCACTATTGCCCACAATAAATACAAATGAACTTAACCATGCCTAACTAGATTGCAAGCCATAATCACTGGTTCTACAATTGCTAAAGTATGTGGACAACCAATAGTGTTTGTTCTTCTTCTTCTTACTCAGCATCCCACTCTAACACGCTTTTTTATGTCATTCAGATGTTGTCTTCAGAACACGTAAATTCTGAGAAGCTGGATTTATAAACTTAGCCTTGGGCCCTCAATACCATTGGGGAATTTAAATGTTAAATAGTATATTCATCACCTGCTTTGAACAAACAGTGAGAGGGATCACTTCTGCTTTTTTTTACAGAGTAAGAATGCTGGCCAGCATAATACACAGGATTTGTACATGAGTGAATATGTGATATTGCTGTCCAGGAGAAGCACACAGAGGATTAAGGGGTTAGCTACTATCTACTGAAATGTTCTAAGTCTGCTGTGACTATAAAGGGCAGGCTTCAGAAATCCCTCCTTACTTGCATATACAGCCTGTAGTTTATCTTCCGATTGCACCTATTATTTGTGGACATGGATGCGTTTCTAAAAATTCCTTGAAACATATCTAGTATTTTTATATGATCTTCGGCTTCTAACTAAAAGAGAAAGTAAACCAGATGAATACCTCATTCATAATAGCTGCAGGCTTGGTCTCAGACATTTACATTAAAGTTTTTTACTGGAAGATGGAGACAACCTCTGTTTCCAAAAGGTTGCAATCTTTCTTTCTGTTGCATTACAAAGTCAATTACGGAATATAAGGAAAAGTTATGATGTGGAATTTACCCATAACTTAATGGAAAGATTATGAAAATGGAGACCAGAAAAATTAAAAATACTGTCACAAGTACAACAGCAATATATAGCACTCACAGAAATAAAACATTTCTAATGAATACAGTATTTTTTAAGCTGAGGATATTTTATCTTGTTATATATATTTGGTAATGCAGTGAGTGACACGTGTCACAAGGCTATGAAGTATTAAGAGTGTCTAAGTGTCTAAGGCATATGGATGTAGTGTAACACTATCACTTTGAATTTATTGCCAAATTGACAAATATCACTGCAAAGTCAGTTTCAAAGTGCAACTAATAAAATTTCTATGGATTATGACATTTCCAGACCATGGAAAGTACACTTAGGTAAATCTGCAAAACATCTGCTTTTAATCTCTGTGTTGTATACAAAAAAAAATGATTACCAGAGCTAATCTTCAGTTGTTTTGCAGGGATAATCATGATTTAAATGACTGAGGCTGGTTCGACAACTATTACTCATGCAAAAGTTCCAGTTGACTTCAGTGACACAGCTCACAGATATAAGGATTAATTGCATCAATAAGAGTTTCAGGATTAGGGCCAATGCCCTTTATCCTGAATGGCTATAAAATGATTGTATAGTTCCATTAGCATCAGCTGGAAATACTTATTCTAAATCCATAATCCAACAATCTTTCAAATTCAGAGTAGAAATAAAAGATTTCCTAATGCTGTACACACATTTCCAAGCTTAACTTCGAGAATAAAGTAATAAGTAAGAAATTCTGAGAGTATCTGGAATTATTTTGTCATTGATTTGATAGCACTTGAAATATAACAGCTCTGGCAAGCATATCCCTACATAATAGAAATGTTCCCTTTGATGATGTGATTACGAAAGACCAAATAAATATGTACCATCTCTGATGCTGATATATGTGTGTGTGTGTGCGTACAGCAGATACAACTGCCTCATAAGATGAAAAATATTTTACAGTTTAATATTGTATCCTGGGAGAGGAGGGACTAACTTAGGAGGATTCTATTTATTTATTTTTTACACACGTGAAAATTATTCCAAAATTCTCCTTCCAAGACAATCCACTCTGCTGCCCTCAAGTTTGGAGCCAGCACCACCATCTGCAAATGAGAGGTGTGTCTCTCCTATAGGCATTTAGATCAAGGGCTGCTGGAGTGTTTTACAGTCTTTACCTGCCTTGTCTCTCTAGTCAGCCTAAACCATGATTGCGGCAGAGCACCACAGGAATCACTGATTGCAGCATAAATCTAAAGGTCTAACCCATCATTACAGTAATTACATCTATTTCTTTATCTTTCACTTCTCAGCAGAAAAGGGTTTAGCTGACTGAAGGCCAGATTCTTTATGAGATCCAATCTTGTATTTCAGATTAGCTCTAGACTGGAATACTGAGGACGTATTGAGGAGGAATTAGGTTACAGAAATACCACTGAATTAGAATATCACTTAAGAGTGTTTCTCACAGAAAGCATATTCCTGCACATTTTAAGGCATGCAATGCCCCAGGACGTATATAAAGTTGAAAAAAAATATAGAAATTATTTTAGTAATCATTAGCTAAAATAGAAAAACAGTAAGGTGCACTGGAGCTGTAAGGAAATGTTCCAGT
Organism: Chlamydotis macqueenii; assembly: GCF_036417535.1. Lineage (NCBI taxonomy): Eukaryota > Metazoa > Chordata > Aves > Otidiformes > Otididae > Chlamydotis > Chlamydotis macqueenii. Next base: position 23,944,251 of record NC_141562.1, read on the forward strand.
GAGTATGCCCTTAATATCCTTATAAATCAGTTTATCTCACACACAACGCACACACATTAAATGCTTTCTGCCTTTTTCTTACAATTTAGCTCTTGAGATTTTTTTAAAAGAGTTCAATTTTCCTTCTAATTTTGGCTTTCTTTTTTGTTCATTGTTTTAAAAGATGCAAAGGACATTTACGGAATACAAATGTTTTTAAAAGACATAAGATACAATGCATTTCTAACCTTTATTTTACTTACATTTTAAATACGATATGATCACATTTAGAATGTATGCACTTATGAATGGACACTCCTGTTTTCTGGGTAAATGATCAAAAGGAAATCTGTAAGCACAAAAGCTGGCCTGTGCAACAGATCTGTCTAAACACTGCAGAAAGTTGGCCAGTCATCGGCCAACATGATCAGGAGAAGGTACAAGAGACATGATCTGAGAAAAATGAAGCTATATCCTACCTCCAGCCACATTTGTTGCTTTTTCTCCTACACAACCTATAACCTGAACAGCACAACTCTCTACAGCTGAATAGCTATGAAGTGCATAATCCTGGTTACTACATTAAAGCATTCCGCTGTTCAGTTTACCATAGACACAGTTTTGTGCTCTGTGTTTTCTGGCCTTCAATAAGTGGCTTTGTTTGATATTGGCAGCTTTTACACAGTCAGAAATAGGAAAATCTACAGGTTTCTCCAAGTTGCCCACATACCAGCACAGTATTACAGTGCTCATGTCTCAGGATACACCATTGACCTCTGCCTTTTGGTAGAAAATTCAGTTTGCTGCAGTGCACCACAAGCTTTTGGGACAGAAAAAAAGCCAGAGGTTGGCATTTTGCTTCTTCTTAATCACTTGATTTATTGTATTGCCAATGGGCTTCTTATTTGAACTGAGTGTGCCTACAGAGTGCGGCACATCCTGCTGACAAAAGTGTGAGTTAGAGCTCTAATATTTGTATACAATCTCAGTGGGAAAGAAACGCGCATAGAAAGCACAGTGGGGGGAAGCTGGAAATGAGGACAAAGTAAAGGAACTGGTCCAATAAAAAGGACAGATGAAAATGAGGAAAAACATTAGTTAAAATTTTGAATTGCTGACACAGCAAATTACATCTGTTGATATTTACTGAATGGAACTGAAGAAAAGAAAGTGATCTGAATTGCTCTGAATGCCAGTTCTACCAAGAAGGGGAGGTGCCAGTACAGCAATGCCAATTTCCATATTGCAAAATTTGCTGACAATAACGAAAAGTTTGGTGTAGAAGGTCACACAGTGCCATATGCCAAGAAAGTCAAGAATGAATACAGAACGGGAGCCAAGCTTCAGTTTTAGTAAAAGCTTTGCCTGGTTGCAATTTTAACATAATATCAAGGAAATACAAATGCCAACATGTATTAAACATATACAAGATAAGTCTTTTGGGCGTGGGACAAGAAAGCTTTGTACCATATTCATTTAGCACTCACTGCAGAAGTGTAGCTTACATTTGTGTAATAGCTTCTTATTTCCACCAACTTCACAATGTTGGCAGAGCAAGGTATAGTGCACACCACCTTATCAGTCCCTTTCAACTTCATACATGCTTTTCAGACAGGAACATAACGTAAATGTATTTTTTTTTGCAGCATCTCATAATCAAATCATAGGTTTGTGTTTACTTTGTAGAGATAAGTGCTACACTGAAATGGTAGCTACTACTTAAAGAGCAAGACTTCAGACACATAATGCTGTTTTAAGTCGTTTGTATTGTGTTTTACTCCTGCAGACTTCTGTAAAGCCATCAAATCTGAGAAAAAGAGAGAGAAAGATTGTATGTCTCGTGAGCAGGCACAGCAGAGTCAGTGGACTGAGGCACTGATAAGAATGTAGATGCTGCTGCAGGGAGCTGAACAGAAGTAGCAAACCCAGGATTTATTCTGAGTTAGTTCAGTGAGCTCAGGCTGTCACAGTCCACTGCTACTGGAGCTTCAGTTATGTGGGTTAGCTAACCTCATAAGTACACTCCATATCTACAAAAGAGAAAATTAAAATCAGTGCAGCTATGCCAAGAAGAGCTACAATAACAGATTTGGATGACAGCCTTACTGAGAAGCACTTGAATTCCAGATTTATTCTGGAATTCAAGTGCTTCTCAGATTTATTTAGTTAAAATAAGTTAAATCTGTGTAGAAACTAAGAAAGTTGAGCTGGAAAAAGTATAGTTCAAATCTAGTCACCTTTAGCAAATCCAACTCATATAGGTTTCAGCCAGCACAGCAAGTGGATGACAAGTCTAGCCATGACAGAGCATTGTTGGTTTCATACTGCCAAATGCTTATCTACTGAAAACTTTGATATTCAAATAGGCCACTTAGCTCTGATAGAAAATTAATCTACCACACCCATCTTTGAACGGACCAAAATGTACAGTTACATTATTTGATCTACAGACATTCTGTTATTATCCATATTTTGCTATTAAAGAAAATCCCGAATTGCTAACATTGTAAAATAGAAACAATTGCAAGGGGACTTAACTATAGCTAATTCTATCACTATTCATATCTTGCAAAAGCTAATCCGGTGAAAGGTTACTAATGTGAATATTCCTATTTCAATAAAATTAGACCTATTCATATGATTAGGCACTCCCTGCAGAATAGGAGCTGAAGTCTTGAACTGCATATTTTTGAAGACAATGATGCTCCACATGTATGCAGCAGGCTATCTGTAGGCTGCCAAGAAACTGCAGGACTGGAATCTAAATCTAGATAATTAATCCATCATTCTTTGTACTAGAGATTTTGAGTTTAGTCAGTTACTACAAACTGAAAAACCCCCCACAGTTCAATATTTACATTGTGTTAATGTCATAAGAATGACTTGTAAATGAAGAAAGAAATGGTTGAAACACTAATCTCAAGCCCATTTCTAAGATTAAGTAAATAATAAATGAAACAAAAAAAAGTTATGTGTACTATGAGAGAAATAAATGAAGAAAAAAATGTTCCTTGTTAACTTTGAGCCAGTATTTGTTATTGCAATATATTTCAAGTACGAAAGAAAACGTTCAAGAACAATTTATGTGCAGTTGTACACAATTATCAAGACTCAAAAGGCAATGTAGATAATTAATTTTTGTCACCATATGAAAAAAACAACTTCACATCTCATTTCTCACCCAATATACTAGCACAAAATATTTGACAGTATGCTTAAAAGCTGACAAAGAATGAAGCTGAATGAATTCAGTTGATTTCATGCTTAAATTTAATGTGTCAAAAAGTATAATTTCAAAGACAGACATTCCCAATAGCAATGTATTTTTTTCTTTTTTTTTTTTTTTCTATTTTTGGCATTTTAAAATTACTTATTTATTTCAAAGACTAACTGTATGAAGGGAAAACAATGTGTTACCACATCAGGTAAAATTATAAGGACAGTTCAACATATCTAGCATCTAAAACATTGTTATTCCATCATTGCTGAGCAAGCAGTTAAAACCACACTGCACTTTAAGAACACGTGTCAAGGAAAAAAAAAAAAAGCTGCTTCAGAAAATGAAAGTACATTATACAGGAAGTATAGAAAAGAAAATGTTCTCTTTTTTTTCCCCTCAATGGTATTAGTGCAATTGATTTAAAATGTCAAGAATGTTCTCAATTTTTGTGGTATTTTAGGTAAGATCGCAAAAAAAAATTACTTATGAAAATAGACTAGAGAGCTGCATGTGGCCTGAGAGAAATATGCCTTAATGTTCTGCTCATATTTAAGCATGAGAAATACAGATTAGAAAATGTGAGAGTAGGTAAGTAATGATGAAAGTACTTCATATCTTTCTATGTAAGAAATTAAATCTTAAAACGGTCAAGAAATCTCTAAGAACACAAGTGTGCATAAAGAATATAAATGTGCTTTCTCCTTTTTTTTTTTTCTTTGCACCAGTTTCAATGTGAAGAGGTATGGAGCACCAAAGCAGAAAGTGCTTACATTTTAGCCTGACTCTGCTCCTTTGGAGGATGAATACTCTGATTCTAAGTGAAGTGAGGCAAACTACAAAAGATAGGGTGCTGGTTAAGTACAAACAATTCCCTAACAACTATATCCCCTCCCTCTCAATATATTATTTACATTTTCTATGAAACATTTAATGAATTCTATTGTACAATATAGAAGTAAGAAAAGCATCTACCCCTTTCAGTTGTATCCCTCCCTTTGAAGTAGCCCTCCTAAGGAGGGAGTCTATTATGTCAAAAAAAAAGCACATTTCAATTATATGTTTGGAGTCACAGGTTGCTAATGTCACTCATGAGCTAATACTTTAAACTAAGGCAGTTTACAGAATCCAGAGACTGAATAATAATTCAGACACTGCTGGACACTCACAACTTGTAGCTATTATCTTCCACTCTTTCTCACCTCTATTTTCAGTAGGATGGATTTTTAGTCTCCTTTAGTGTTAACATCTTTCTCAGTAGACAGCCCCCTAATGCATGCTAGAAACCTAATCATGCAGGTCTCGCACAGACAAACCTTCAGCCCTGTATTTTGAGTACTCATTCCCTGTCATTCATAGTGACAGTCCGAATTGACTATTAAAGATATGAGCAAATTATCAAACAACTCAAACAATTTCTCATCACAAGTGTGACATAAACAGTTCCAATGCTATTCATGACAACTAATAGGTGCACTACCCATAAACAGAATATGCATTTTGTCATAATACATACTTTCAAAATAATATACTGTAACAACCCCTCTATGCCAGATGAAACACACTACAGTTGATTTTCATGAATGAGGCACCCAGAGTAACAATAGACTTCAAAAACAGTTTCTAGGATACTCTGAGAAACAGGCTCCTAAGCGTAAGGTGGCCACCCTACCCCCATTAAGGTCGATGAGACACTACATAAAAACAGCTGCTATCTCAGCCATGTTCATACAAGAAAGGAAAATTACTCGGCTGTGATATTTTGTTTGCCGTTACTCTATGCTTTGCAAGTTCTACTTCCACTGTACTTTCTCCTGAGACTGCATCTTAAAATGAAGGTACCATTTGAGTTTATATCTGTTTCCTTAGTCTGGAAGTTTCTTGACTGAGGATGGTACACGAAGAACATGCACTAATACCAGCTTTGCTAATCATCTCTATTTGCCTTGTTGGTTGTAATTATTGCAACAAGAGTTTTTCAGAGACACGCACAAGATAGATGAATAAATAATGCTGTATCTTAGAACTTCTTCTAAGTCTTGTCCTACAATCCTCTGTTCAAAATGCAAGATTTCCTCACATTCAATGCAACACAGCAAATAACGAATTGGAAAACTAGGGAAAAAGTTGGGACAGAAGCATAATAAAGATACAAACAATCGATTCATTTCTTCCAAGGAAAAGACTTGTGTCGCTCTTTCCATCAATACAGATAGAGAAAGAGAGTAAACATAGTTTTGTGGGACTACATTTAGCCAATTCCTCATGAAAGGGCTAGATGCAAAGGGCTAGAATGAGCTCTGCTAAGACGGCGAGAATCATTCAAGACTGTTAAAGAATGCTTTATCAGACTTACTGCCAGACTGCCTAACAGCAGACTGCTAGGAAAGGTAAGGGCAACACCAGGAATAGAAAGGGGTAAAGTGTGACAAAACTACCTTCCCTGAAGCGCTGTGGTGAGATGGTGTGGATGTATGTGTACCAAACCATCTCATTGAGTAGTAGAGCAAAGTGAATTCCTGGGAAAAATCTAGGTGCCTCTACAATTAGACTTCCTGAGAACTGACAAGATACTATGTCTAGTTCTTCTAACCTGTCTGCTTTATAGGAAAATAGTCCACATAAAAATATGATGACCAAGACTGGGACAGTAGACTACATAAACCTGAAAAGCTACTGACACCATGAGAAGAACTAAACCCATCCAACTCTCTGCATAGAAAAATGCGTAATGATAAGGAATGAAAATGTAACTTACTGTGTAGAAATGCATTAAACTCTAAGAAAAAAAAAATGTTTCTTAGCATTCTTTTATATGTTCTTAACATTGAAGCTTTTTTTTTTTAATTAAAAAAAGGTTATAGCATGGTCCCAAATATTTATAAACATCTGTAGAGAAGACCTACAAAATTGCAAAAAGCAATACTTCAGCTTGTAGGAAACCTGCATTAGAAAGTTTTCTGTCCCAGGAGAATTAGAAAAATTTCTTTGTGGTGAAAAGAAATAAATAATGCCACTGTCCTAAAGTACTATAAAATTATTTTCATACTTGGATCTTTACCACATTTTTTGTATAACTTAGTAAATATTTACATCATTTTCAGCTAAATAATTTATCTAAAGATTACTAATATTATGTCAACTACTTTCTAAACTTTAAAGAAAATCTAATTGGGGGACATAAGAAAATCAGCACTTTTCCAAACATCTATTTTAATGAGTCAACATTTTCTAACAGAAAAAGGCTCCACCAGTTATATGTCAATGGTAATTTGCAGAACAAATGAACTTTTACTACTTAGTACTGTCAACTCAATAGCATCAATATAGCTTTGAGACTAAGAAACTAAATTCTAATATCTCATTCATCAGAGTAAATAATCAAAACCCAGCTTTAAGAGAAATCTTTTGTAATTCCCTTAGGACAAAAACTCATTCAGGTCTTTCCTGAGTGAAGAATTTGGCCTACAGAATCCATTTCTGATGGTGATGTGTGCAAGGGAAAAATCACAGACTACTCTCAGACCTTAGGTGGAATTTATAGCACTGGCATTCAGGAAAACATAATCTTCCCCCTGTAAATTGTGTAAGTTTTATTTGGAGTCATGGAGAAATAGTAACAAGGCACTGCATGAAGCCAATTTCACAATAACTTCTCAGAAAGATACTCTGTCCATACCATTACGAATTCATTGCAGTCCCTCATAATTAAGACAGAAGGCAAAGGAAAAGCTATCTTTTATCACAAAACTAACTTTTCAGACTTATTTCCAACATTATCAAAAATCATTTTATATCCAAACATTTCTGAGAGTTGAAAATTTTTCTTAAAGAAGATTTAAATAGCTTTTACAATCTATTAATGTAATATGCAAGCAGAACCCGGTGAAATCCAAAACTGTGCAGGTACTTTAACTCTTATAGGAATCCCCAAAGCAGGTTTTAAACTGTTTTCGGTGGCTGAATACTTTGGCTATTGTGAGTTATCATATGCATGAAAAAGCTTTGCCAGAAAGAAATCTGAAAAATTATTTCTTCTCCCATTAAAACATAAAATAAATCCGAAAAGCTGATGGCAAACTGCTCTCTGTAGCTATTCAGAATTTTTTTTTTTACTGTCTAGTCCCCTCTCCACATACTTTGACTTTTTGGTTAATTCCCTAACTCACCTGCAAAGATTTTTGCCATTTCCCTTCTATTTTTATTTTTTCCCTTCCATTCTTCTTTTCTTTCCTCATCTTGTGACTGTGACACCTCATGACCTCTTCCAGCATGCAGAAGGAAGATTGGTAACTATAAACACAAATCTCTGACAGTATGGAAGATGTTCACATGCAGGAGTTTTTAATTTTTAAATCACTTAATATTTTCTTTAAGATATGCTTAATCAGAATACTCCTTTGCATATTTCAACACATATAATTTTTAAAATAGTCTCAATACATGTTATTATTTTGGTGCCAAACAGCCTTCTATTAAGCCTACGTTCAAACTAAGTTACTGAAAATGAAATTGCTAAATGTTGTGGGCACCATGAGCTACCCAATAGATATGATGAACACCGTGAAGTACCTGGCAGACATTACAGAGCTGGCGGAAGGCTCAGCAAATACAATCACCGTGAAGCTCTCTGCAGACATTAAAGAGCAGCACCAGGCTATTGGCAGTCATTACAAACCTTGTCAAGTGTTCTGTGGACATTATAAACAGCAGTGAGAATTAGATGGGTATTACAAATTCTGTATCAGAGATGTGGTAAGTAGTCCTATTAGGAATTAAAGTACGAAATTCTGAGAAATTACTTTCATTTCCTCTGTAAAATTCACAGGCTTATATTCATTTGCAATCTGGAAATGCCAGTTAACAGCCCTTAATTGATTCTTCTGATCATTCCACCATTATCAGAAGAAAGACATTTCCTGCTGGAAAATGGATCTCTGTGAACATGCCCATGCTAGGTCTCCATAAAATGGTAACTTGATATTTGAGAAATATTGCAGATTTTCAAATGTTCAGTAATTCACATCCTGGTATTCACATCCTTTCACATCTCTCCTAACTTGTAAATATCTATATTTGCTGTTAAAATAACATTTTTGTTGTTACAGATCAGTCGGATCAGTCAACCCTGATCCCCCTTCTTCTATAAATGTGTTAGCAATGCACATGATTCCTCTTGGGGTTATGAGGATAAGAGTGTGACTTTTGCTTCCATAAGACATTAGCAAAGTCACTATCCAGCAATTTTCTGTCATCCAACAAAGTCAAAGATTCAAAGATTCTGTGATTAATCAAGTATGCATGAAATTATACTTCTGATTCTAGAACCCACCAGCATCATCTTAGGCAATGATTTTTTTCTCTGCAGTATGTGATACTTTTAAAATCTCTGGTTTAGTCCGCTCTTTGTTAGACTGTGTTCAGTGTGAGATGAATTTTCTTTACTCATTCATATTTTTTTTGTTTCCTTCCTCATGCTATATCCATCATGCTCACTATGGTGGAAAACCTTTTCCAAAAAGCAATTCACTTACAGATCTTCAAATATAGAATTCACTTAACTGAAGCTCACTGTAAAAATTCCACTCAACCCCAGGGTGCAGTGCTAAAACGTATAGTTACAGGTTTATAAAAATGAAAAATACAAGAAAGGAATCTGACATTTATGCTACACTGTCAGAGATACAACTTGAAAGGAACATTCTGTAGGAAGGATCCCTGTAGGAATCCTCAGTTTCATGCAGTATACAATGTAAAGCTACCATCACAGGTTAACGCTCTAAATCATAATGACATGCTACCTAATATATACAAGACAGCAGTGTTCTTGATAGATATATTTTTTTATATATATGTATATAATTTTCTATGAAATAAGAAACTTCGGTTTTTTTCATTCTATCTTAGTTCTATACTCTGTGCCATATACCTGAACGCCTTGTGCCTACAAGCAAGTCAGATTTATTACTCTTGGTATTTTTTTGGCATAACTTCTGGTTTTCAACATTTTCTCTGGATTCCACTTCAATTTGTACTGTTAAATGAGAGTACAGCTCACCACATATCAGCTGGTTTTCCTTCAGGTTACGAAATGACAGTCCTTGCAAAGCACTGGGGTAAGCACAAACTGTTTCCTCTGCTATTCGAACCGAAGCATTTCTGGCCCATTGCAAGACCCATTTTAGATTACAGTCACATATGAGTGAATCAGTGTTGAAATGTCTAGAAAGGCAAAGATCATAATTGGTACACACGCAATTTTCATAAACATACTTTCTTCTGTTAAATCCAATTTATCTGATTCCAAAGAGAACAAATTCTAGATAGATGCATAACTATGGATGAATAATTAGAAGTATAATGAGAAAGATATCCTGATACAACTAATACACATTGTCCCACTGTTACTGACTTCTAAAACATTATACCAAAATTCTGGTTTTGGTTACAGAATAGCATCTAGTGATAGCGCTGCTGAGAGACAGACATTGATAACAAAATACTGCATTTTTACATTGAAATGCATTGAAATGCATTGCTAGAAACAATTCTGTCTGAATTCATATTCAACTCTGCTATGTTTATTCCAATGTCTCTCTTCAATATTTCAGGTTTCTGAACATAAGGATCATACTTACAATGCTTTCAGAGCTAGCAGCTCAGAAAAAAGTCCATTCATGAGACTTGAAAAAATATTCCCTGACAAATTCCTAGAAAAAAGCAATTTACAGTCAGTTAGAACAAATACAAGAAAACAAAATTGTTATAGAGTATAATTTTCCCAATGCTAATTAAGAAATTCTGCTTTCTTGACAACAGTAAAAACATATTTGAATTTGTACATTGTTTTTTCACAAATGACAGCAATATTCAAATCAAATAATAAACTTCTTTATTTGACCTACTGTGAAAAGAAAACAGGAATATTTCTATGTATTTCATAGAACAGAATTCCAGAAGAGAATATTCTAGAATTTAAGTGAAAATATTAATACAATGATTAGTCAGTGAGACCTGTGTTGTATTTTTATAGTATATGTAGAATGCCACATCAAGGTAAAGAAATAAAAAGTGTCTTAATTTAGTGATGCTCAGAAGACTTCAAGCGATTCCTTAAAACAGTAATGAGTTTTCAAAGTAACTATACAAATAGTTTTATTACAAAGGATTTTAAGCAATTTGATTTTTCCTATCCTTAAATTAAGGAAACTTCCATTTTAACTACTGTTTTACTATTTCTTGTCTCAATGGCTGAATGGATGAAGCTGAATACTTGTAAACAGATGCAATTTAATTTTGCCTAGTTTAATAGCATTGTCCTGCCAGTGCCTGAATAGCACAACTAGTAATGGTTAATGTCAAGTAACACTGTCTTTTTCTATACCAGTAAACTGAAAAATTAATGCAGTATCCAAGATTAACATTTCATAGCATGTGAATTATCTGCTTTTGAAATACTGATACATGTTCCTTTCTATCCAGTGCCTGAAGCCTACATGTCTGAATTCAAGGATGCTACAAAATTTCAGCTATCAGTGAAATTTCAGATCTCTTCCCTGGAGATTTGTTGTTACCTATGAAAAAAAAAAAAAAAAAAAAAGTAGACTGGCAAAGAAAATGGTTTCATTATTTTTTCATTAAAAGGGATATTTTTATAATTATTGATGTTATTCTCTTATGTCTACAAAGTAAAGAATGTATACTAAACTGAACGTATAAATTCAGATCAGGAGCAATCTTCCACCAGTGAGAAATCTACCAAGCTGCAGAAGATCTGAACCAGCTTCATAAAGTAAGGAAGAACAAAAAACTCAAGAACCATACTTTCTACAAAAACCTGTACAGATACATATGGATTAATAAATTCAAGAAAGAAGAGAAAATATTGCTAATTTATAAATTACTTTAAGAAAATTACAAAGCATTCTTGAAACAATATTAATCTTATTTTTGTACACAATTAATTTTTCCCCACTGAAACAATGGAAAAAAAAAAAAAGAAAATTAACCCAAACACTTTGTATTTTCATGGTAGTTTAAAGCAAAAATCTACTAATAAGGAAAAACAAACTTGCTCAGTAATATTAAGTGAAATTGTTTCTCATTATATTGAGTGATGATAAGATGTGTTGATATAATTGAACTCATTGTTAAGATTTTAACAGTGCACCTTTAATGCAGTTGTACAAAGCTCTTGGAAATGGAAGGGCTTTCAAGTATCTCTTCAAATGTGGCTATGTCTAAAGGTGAAAATCAATGTTTGCTTGTAGCCACCTATTTCTATACATACCTTTAATATTTAGGATTTATCAACAGCAACTAAAAATACTGAGCATTTCACAAAGATTCAGTTACCTCTTAAAATTAATTGAACTACTCATGTACTTATTGGACATAAGTCCTGACAAGGCATATGCTGAAGCAGCTCAGGGACATTAAATAGACTAAATTACAAACTGATAACCCTGACATTTACACTGAAGTAAATCAGAAGTGGTTCCACTAATGTGAAAGCGGTTACAGTACTATAAACTTACTGAGAGAGGACAATCACGCTGAACTGAACAATGGGGAAAGCAATCTGCCTAGCCTTGCATGGGTGGCACCCAGAAGGCAGAAACACAGGGGTTTTCTTTTCTTTCTTTACCCCACTGCAGTATGACAACACTTCCAATCTGATGCAAATCCCAGCTTTTCCCTTAAATAGCTAGCCAGGCTTCATACAAACAAACAAAACATCAAGTCTGAAGTTTGGTATTTCCATTTGGACCAAAGGAAGACTGTATCTGGCCAATATTTTAGGAAACAAGGAAAAACTATAAGTCATTTCCACAGCTGATGTAGCAGGGTTCAGCAGATGTATGGCAGCTACGCACCTGCCAGTGCTGCCCATTCTGTCTCTACTGAAGCTCTGTGCTTTCTGTAAGCCCTGCTAAATCCACCAAGACAGCCAGAATTGACCTGCACTCTGTTAACCTAAAAATTCCTGGCTCATGTTCCATTTATAAATTTTTGGTTTCTTTTCATTGTGATACAGAAGTATATAACTCTCTTCTTCAGTGGTTTTGCCAGGTGCTGGAATAAAGCAGTACATTTCTATGCCCAAGAAACACATAGTTACAACATCCGGATCTCTAACAGTGGGAATAGCTTCTTCTCTGACAAAACATTCAGGAATCTTCTTCAATCACTCCAATAATACATGCATTTCTGAGCTAGGTATCTGCAGCACCCTGCAAATGCCTGGTTCTGTTGGTTTACATAATTTATGTTATATATTAAAATATCTCCAAATGCACAGTGCTGTGAAATTCCACCATTTCAGATATCCTAAAAACCCAGTTCAGCTTGATTTAAAAGGATATTTGTTCTAAAAACATCTGTATCACCTAGTTTGCAAACATTTCAAACATAACAAATTAATGCACTCCAGAGCTGATAGCACTTACTGTGCCATTAACTTTCTCCATTAACAGAAACATGTACTTTCTGTTATATCAGACATGAAACATTTTAGTCTTACGTATAAGATCCTACACTTTTTTTTTCATATACCAAATACTCTTTTGTGCTTTTACAGAAATTAATAAAACACTTCTGCCAAAAGCTTTAGTATAAATGAAAAATGCCATAAAACAGTCAAATGCATCTCAAAGGACCATTTTGAGGGAAAATATAGGTAGAAGCAGAAGTATATGAGTATAAAGAATGCTTCACCCTTACGAGCAGTATTAAAAGCAAAAGCTGAACACAAGGGTGACAGATTGATCTTCTGTGCAAAAAGACTGGGATAGGAGGTGTGAAAAATGACAACAGAAATGCAGAGAGGGCAGGTTAAGGTGCATGTTTTCTTGATGTTGCTACCGTGGGGTCTGTTTGATTCACTATGTTTCTGGTTTTGTACTTTATCTCTGGCACCATAAAAAGTGATTAGTTGCTTCAATGACAGCAAGAAAGTCACACAAGAATTTATGATATAATATCATAAAGCTAACTGCTGATGATGATTCAGAGGCAGGATGAAGAATAAATCAGCTATACTTTAATCAAACAATTGGAAGTAAGGAGGAAGTTCTGTTTTGAGCTTCCAAATGTAAGATTCAGCAGTGTCTGCTTGTTGAAACTGGTTTAAGGCTGCAGCATTTCAGAACCTGAAGAGCTAACTATTGGGGGCTAAAGAAATGAAATCTGGTATATCAGTACAGTGACACCATCCCAGTATTCCACAGATTTTGATATTTAGATTAAATATAAACAGAATTAATGTGGATGGCAGCTCCATTACCTAGCAGAAATATATTTGCATCCATAATTCCGGAACAAAGCACTGAAACATGGCCACTGAGGGGCCAAAGGAGATTTGGAAGATTTGTTGGATTCAATTATGCCACTCCTAGTTAGAATACATGCACCTCATCACAGCATAAACACAGCCAAAGAATAATATATAAGCCAAAGATGTTAAGCTAATATCTTAGAAGACATAATAAATCTTCTCTTATACTGTCTGAGGCACTGTTAGCTGCATTTGTCATATGACGTGAAAGCAGTTTGGAATCATTTTCCAGAGTACAAATCATCAAATCCAAGGAGGTGTAAAAATTAGATCAGTCTCAAGGAACACAATCACAACTCACTGGCTGCAGTAATTTCAGGACCAGTGTGAGATTTTAGATTTCATTAGTAACTTGAAATTCAATTCCTATTCACTGAAATATATATCCTGACTGCAATAGGAGTAAAGGTCTTCTTTTCTACATTATCAAGAGGCTTACATTTTTTTTGGTGGTTTCTGTACATGTGTGTTTTTGAAACAATCCTCGACGATACCACTAATTATTTTTTTCTCAATTCAAGGTTCCTGTACGTTGTCCTGTTCTAAAATAGACTGCACAAAACCACCAGGTCCTCTGAAGAGTATTTGCATTACCCCTGAAAGATCAAGCAGTTCTCATCCTTCATTTTACTGAAGTATTTAAACATACCTTTACCCTCCTCAGTTTAGATACATGCATCACATCATTTGGTTAAGCATCCTATGTCGGTTTTGGCCTGGAGCTGATTTTTCAGCTCTAATTCCATTGTTTCAAACTGAATTAGACTTACAAGATTGAGTGAAACACATGGTGTTATTTTGCTTCACCTGGTATTTTTGCTTGTAAACGGTATAAGAAAACCTCATCTCTGTACTTTGCAGAAGGTGCATAAAAAGATTTATGTCCTTTGCTCCTTCCAGTGGACTCACGGCTCTCCCTACTGGTTTTGATAACAGCCTGCAAAGATCCTTCTGTACTTTATCTCTGCTGAAGTAACACAGGAGAGCTCTAATTTACCACAATCAACAACTGCATAAATCAATGCATATGTATATATCTTTCTATCACTCCTTCAGTAACATAAACCACACTTGCTGGCTCTCAAGCCAGTTCCATGTTTAAGAACTTGTCAGCTTTTCCTTGGTACAATTATATCAGCAGAGATTACGCTAAGTAAATGCTTCTCCATAACCTTTTCAGAGAACAGCTTTCTCATACCCCTGAAATGACAATAAACACAATTCAGAGGTATCAGTACCAATGGAAAGGTGACTTACTGTATTTTAAACAAGTTTAAGAAGTTTGATTCTAGGAAGTTTTGTGTATGAACTTCCAAGGGGGAAAAACATAGAAGGTGTTAGAAAAGTATCAGGTAGCATTAGCTTGTAGTCAAAGAACAATCATCAGTTCTTGCACAAGAGGCAACCTGAGATCCCAGCCCAAATGATTACTATCATCAGCGTCATGTTATTATATGAGATTTCTGAGACTGAGGAACAAATGGACTATGAATGGCAGGGAACAGTTCCTCTTGATTGAAGTTGGGGTTTTATTTCATTCACAAAATAATCACCAACCCAACAAGAGTAATGGTACTCTTGACTTCAGTTTGGTAAGATGGGCAGTTCCTATGAAAGAGAAAGTCATAACTTTGGACACAGCAATCATGAACTAATTTACTTCAGATGAAAGGGGAATTTAGACTTATCTATTACTATGCGTCTGCTTTCCAAATGATAGACTTTTGCAATAAAAAAAAAAATAAAGTAATTAGCACAAACTAGTAAAGTACATGACTAGAATGCAGGATGGCCCCAAGGTCAATGGTAGAAAGGCAATTTAAAACTCAAAACAGAAAACAAAAGGTAGACTAAATGAATCAATGACCAAATCTTAAATCTTGAAAAAATAATTCATGTTTTAGAAAGATCAAAGAAATAGAGATTATAATGAACAGGAAAAGGTTAGCAATAAGACAGGAAGCATAGAGGGGCAATGAGAATCACAAAAAATTGAATTAAACTTTGGAAAGTATACTAGAACAAGGTGTTAAAAGACACATTAACAATACTACTATATTACAAGTAAGTGAAGACAAAGTACATATTGTATACAGCCTAAATATATCCCATTACTACTACTTTCTATTCTGTTCAGTAAGATTGGTCATTTGGATTATAGGTACTTAGTGGAAAAGCATACATGAAATTCTGGAAACGTTCTTTCCCAAGACCACTTACAGTATGACTACCGATCTGCAGAACTAGTTAAAATCCAAAAAATACCTGGAAACTAGAGGCCTTCTAGGCTAATTCCAGCCACATGAAAACACCAGTATCTAATGTTCATGTTTTTCTCCTGCTTATGTAGTATCATGTTAGATGTATACTAAAATCAATAAATAATTTTCCTTGTCTAGAAAATTAGTGATCTTTTTATATGATTACATGATACATCTTCAATAGATGCATATTGATTTTTTTTCCCATTTCTGATTTGCCAACATTTTTTCTACTTTTCTTTAAAAGCTCACTCAGTAACTGCATCAAACACAATGAGGTCAGACTAACAGGTCTACAGTTACCAGAATCATAATTTTTTTCCACTGACGCATGGACATAACATCCATAAAAGTGTAAAGAACTTGGGGTTTAGTGCATTTACTGTAAGACATGGTAAAACAATCGAAAGGATAGAAGGGAGGGGTGCGAGATATTACTGGTGTTCTGCAGAAAGAGTTTTGTGACTGATTGTATTTAGTGCTTTCACTAATGACTGGCTTAGAAAGGTAAGCATGTGAAAATGAATCTGGTAATAACAAAACCAAGGATTCAGCAATATTAAGAGAACTATCATACAAGAGGTGAATGTTCTTGAAGATGGGAGGTCTAGTAATTTCATTAAATCATATTATTCAAAGTGAAAAGTGTATCAAGAATGTCAGTTGAGAGTTATAGTTAAGAAAGGTATAATTCAAATTTCTGCTATAAAACTAAGGCCTCAGAAGGAAAACAACACAGAAAGCCCTGGGTCTACACCCACTTGGACATAAAAGTTAGCTTCATCTTGAGGAAAAGGTACATATTTACTTAGGATGCAGAAAAAGACTAGATGCAAGAAAATACAGTATTAATGAAAGGGTAGAGGGAACTAATGAGACGTTCTCTAGATTTACATCCTCAGAAAAGATTCACCACCACTGGGACAGGAAATGTAACCAGGTGGTTTGATCAGCCTGCTAACTAGACAGCTTTTAGCACACATATTGTGCCTTTTTCTGACATCTCTGGTATTAGCGCAGGATGTGGAGATATGCTGCTACGCTCTTTTCTCGTCTTCAGAGGAAAGGGATAGCACAGCCAAATGCTGTCACAGAACATATGTTTTATGGTCACTGTAAATAAATTTCTGTTCCTTAACATAACAAGACTGAAGTTCTGTATTTAACTTTTAATTGACTTTTAAGATGGAGTCTGGAAGATTTACAAATGGAATTTTTAGACATGCAGGGATGAGAGAGCAGGGATTTGAACAGTTTCTACTGAGGTTGCCCCTAGTGTCTAAAAGCAGCTTCCATTTAATAAGGTGACTTCACCATTTTGAATTAAACATATCTTCTATAGTAATCTGGCGATATGGTCACAGTCATGTTCACTGTGGGCAAGAAAAGGACACTCAGCAACCCTCAATAAGTAAGTTGGGGTTGCCCAATTTGGTAATTCATCTGAGATGAGTAAACAGAGGAGTAGTCTGCACATGTTCATCAACATGGTATCAAGGCTTTTCCCATCATCTGTTCTCCCTTGTTTTCATCAGAGTAGACATGGCATAGTTACTCTCATTAACGCGATCAGTAAGCATTCCAGATTTCAGCCTTTTACCTGGTGTCATCTTGACCTCATGGCAGATCTTTCTAGAAAAATTTCCCTGTTTTTCCAAGGAAATGCCAAAACTGGTTGGAGAGGAGGAAAATAAAGCATGAGATTTGCAACACGCTATGATGCAGTATAGGAATTTACTTCCCATTGAGGAACGAAGACAGATGTGGATGAAGATACAGATCCCTCCTGGGTCTGGCCAAATGTCCATTTAAACCAGGACCCCTCCTAAAATGATATTTCTAAAGCCATTTGAACTACCCTGATACTCCAAATTTACTTGATACTTCACACATTTTTTTCTCAGTATATGTTTACTTTTTATGTAACACACTTCAGGAAAAAAAAAAAAAGATGTAAAATTCTAATTGATCTGTAACGGATAGAAAGAGTAATGTGTCTTTTTTAACCAGTATAAGTCTCATTTGTGTGCTTGACCTTTAATTGTTTCTGAGACATGCAAATAGAAATACATTCAATCAGAAATGCCCCATTCAGCCTCAATGTTAAATGAAATTTCATCTTTGCAGTTCTGATAGATTTTACAATTACAAATAGAAACAACACCATAACAATCAAAGGCTCAGGAGAGGCTGGGGTTTTTTTTTAGTACAAATCCTATAATTTTCCTATACTGAAAGTTTATTGCCAACTGTACTCAGGTAAGCCATATGACAGTTTGGATTTCTCCTGTTTAAAACAAAACTGGTATTATACTCACAGTTTGTGAAGGCTGCTAAGTCCAACAAACATTTCTGGTGTTAGGCAACCAATTCTGTTATTTGAAAGATCCCTGAAACAAACAAAAAACCCATGAAACTTTAGGTCTGTCAGACCACAAACAGTACGAGGCATTACGTTCCGTAACTCTTGTCTGCAGAAAGATGAATGGATGTTTTCTGTACAAGTCATACATATAGCATAATCATAGAATCATAGAATGGTTAGAGTTGGAAGGGACCTTCAAAGGTCATCTAGTCCAAACCCCCTGCAAGGAGCAGGGACATCCCGACTAGACCAGGTTGCTCAGAGCCTCATCCAGCCTGGCCTTGAACGTTTCCAGGGATGGGGCACCCACCACCTTTCTGGGCAACCTGTTCCAGTGTTCTACAAACCTGTTCCAGTGTTCTACAAGTTCTACAATGTGTAGAATACTTACAGGAAGGAGACAAAAATAGATATGAACAATGATGCTGTGATAACAACATGAATACAGCCCCTTCGTGCATTCTGAACTACTGTTTAGCTTCTGCATATTTAGTTTTCAACCTTGAGTAAAATTTTCTTTCTTATCAAGTATGTTTTTTAAATAAGTGCAGTAATGTAAGGATTTTAAGTGATTATGCATATATTAAAATGTTAAAATTGATCTGAATGTATTTTTGGTTTAGAATCAGTGGTAGTCTTCCGATTCCTTTTTTACATTTTGCAGATTTCCCATTTTCTGTTGTTACATGAGAACACTAAAGTAATCAAACAGGAGAATAAAGGTTGTAGTTTGACAAATCCAGTTATTGCTTTCATGGAGACATATCCAATTAGCTGGAATGTGAAGACATTTTCTTTAGAAGTCACTACAAAGTCTTCTATCAGACAAAGAATATATTGTTGAACAATTAAATGATGAAACATCCCATTAAAATGACAACATTTCTTAAATGCTTGTCAGGGACATCAAATAAGCAACAGCTGAGAAAATAGTGCAGATAACAGTACAGTGCATTAATTGCAGATTAGCATTATTCTTTAAGTTCTCCTAATGAAAGCTACATAGAAAATCTAAAAATGCGAGTTTAAGACAAACAAACATATATATGTCTCTATATATCTTTCTCTTAGAAGAGGCAAGTAGTAAACAAGAATCTTCCCAAAATTCTTGCTTGGGTAATGCTTTACTTCTGCCTAAGCAAAATCTGAACACGTATGAAAGAAATGCATCACTGGATGGGGCATAATTTGGATTGCAAAAGCAAATTTCATCTAAACTAATCAAAACAAGTCTATAATCCTCTAAGTGTGGCACACAGTAAAACAGTATTTTTAACAAAGCAAAAGACTACATACCTTTCCCTCAAAGTTTATTTCAATAAGTGTTATTTTCATAATAAGATAAATGGTAGTGGCTGAAATCTCTGTATTGTAAAACATGTTTTCTAAAAAAACATTATCAAAAACAAAAGACAGCTTGCTACACATTCCTCCACACTAATGTCTGTTATATTAGACATAATTCAGTTGGTAATGTACAAAGCTGGTGTTCTTTTTCAGGAGCAAGACATTTAGTTACTAATGCTGACTTTTAAAAAAACAAAACTCTGTTGAATAACTGAGTGCCATAATTTTAGTGCTTCATAAATTTTCAATTTTCATCAATTTTGTGTGCACTTTTTTGAATAAACCCTTGAAATAGTTCTGTTTGTCATTCAAATACAAATTATAACAGTTCTCCAAATCATTCCCAGAAAACAACTTGATGTTGACAGACTGCAGTTTGCCTTGCTTGCCATAGCCATATCTCTTGCAATTGCCCATATTACCTCAGTTTCTGCTTTTCACAGCATCATTTGTATTTTACATGTGAAATAAGAAGATACGAATGTAAAGTACAGCCTTAAAATAATTACTGTATTCAACATTCCGCAGGAATTGACACTATCTATTCCTTTTGCTCAGCTGTCTGCTGCCCAACAGTTACAGAGAGAAGGAATGCAGAGATTTTCTCGTTTGCCATGAAATGACACTGATTTGTACCAAACATGTGGCAGCCTAGCAATTAATTGATTCCCTGTCTCTAGATTGCTCCCAGTGTTTCTTGTTCATATCAGCAACAAGGTGGGGTTTTTTGAGATCTAGCATGATAAATCTCAGTGTTGCCATTCCTAGTTTAGGAATTCTTCCTTAGAAGAAAAGACTGCAGAGTCTTTCCTTTTCACTTTTCCCGACGCCTAATGACTACTTCTTCCATGACTTGTCTCTCCTGGCTGGCCTAAGGCTCCACCTGCGCGGTCTTCAGATGTGCAGCCCATGACTTGCACAGGTTTCCTGGTTTTCCCACAAGAGGTCAGGGTTGTGTTATTGGATTACACGGCCAAGGCAACAATTAGCACTCGTTTCGATCATCATTTCATTGTATTAGTATCCCTGTATACAGAGCGAGCAAGAAAGTTTCAACCTAATGATTTTGTTTGTATTAAAAATGTATATGCTACTCTGACTTCATCATTATGATGTCATTGGCTAAAACAGCGGTTGGTGTTAGAAAATACTGCTACCTGTATAATCAGAGACAGAAATCTTCTACTTAGGTTGTGTAGTGCTCCCTGTGTGCAGCAGTTCGGGAATTCAACCTCAGAGCAAAAAAGCAGAAGGATTTGCACATTTCTTTTTCTGGAGATCTGCTTTCCTTCTAATCTAAATCTTCCCATCCCACAAAAACAATCCCTGTTTCCTCACAGGTTTTTTCATCATGTGTAAAACAGTGCACACAGTGGCTGGGCAGCATGCACTGGTGGCCTGGTTAGCCAGTACATGGACATTTGGATGCTGTCACTTGGAAAACTGTAATTAAAAAGGGATTCATCTCACTTTTCCTTTAGTCTGAGTAGAACTAAGGAGGGTCTGTAGTTCTTGTTAACTAAAAGCAAACAAACCCACTTGTAGGATCTTAGTAATTTAAATACTTTTACCCTCCATAAATGTAGTTTAAAAATCAGCCAGTGCTCTCAATAGTACTACGAGAACATTTTCAGAGAAAGGAATGCAAACATGATGGATAGGGACCTTTCCTTAGAAAACCATGCTAAAAGTAAAAAAAAAAAAAAAAAAAAAACAAAAAAAAATCAAGCAGAGTCAACATGACAGTTATGAAACTAGTAAACAAATTCTAAAACATGACTAAGTTTCCTTTCTAAAAATTTACTTTACAGACCTGGTCT
The DNA here is from genome assembly GCF_036417535.1 of Chlamydotis macqueenii. Lineage (NCBI taxonomy): Eukaryota > Metazoa > Chordata > Aves > Otidiformes > Otididae > Chlamydotis > Chlamydotis macqueenii. The sequence goes on from NC_141562.1 coordinate 23,965,576, forward strand.
GTGATAAACATAAAGTAGAACTTACATAACAAAAAAACAGTGTTGCACAAAACATCATTTACACATATTTGAACCATAGGGATATAAGCCTCTAGTGATATAGTCTGCTATGTCATTAACTAGGTGTGGTTTTTAACTTTGTAGATGTACTTCTTAGGACATTTATTGGAGAACAAACAGGCAATTTAAATGGGGAAAAAGAAAAAGAAAAAGGCATGATAAATTTAAAAAGTATAGTGTGTGATTTTCCATTTTACAGCCAGTGTCCTTATGTGATTATTGCTTGGTGGCATATTTGAGATACCTAAGGATAGAAATGTCAATACAAACAGAATTTTAAGAATAATTCAAATGGAATTAATACTTACAGGCGCTTCAGTTCTGAAAGTCCATGGAAGGCCCCTGGCTCAATCGTGCTGATCAAATTATTCTTCAGATCTCTAGAGAGACATAATAGGAGGAGCAACTAATTATCACTTTACCTACTGTACTACTGTTATACACAAGGAGTGTGAAATGCAATGCAATTCTAACCTTTATTTGTCTTAGCTAAAACCAAGAATTAATTTCTTTTAAATAGTAACACCAAAAACATTACATCACTTGCAGGTTACAAAAACATATTTTTCTAAATAAGATGGTTAAGATTAGATGTTTAAAAAATCTGCTTGTTTTAATTCTTCTCCTATTTGTATTTTTCAAAACCAGCTTACCAGTCGTTCTTGCCCCAGGAAAAATGTTTTAATCAATGATGGAATAAAATAATCAGTCAGCAAAGCAAGAGCCTTTTAGTTTGCTTATTCATTGTGCTATGCACTTTACACTTAATAAATTTCTCATTTCCACCTAATGTAGTCAAAGCAGCTGGCATGTGAGACAAACAGATAGGTCAGGTTTCTGTCCTGAAATACAAGCAATTTCTCATATTTGGCAGACAGACGTTTCATTTTGCACTTGGTGACAATCCAGAGGATTGGCTGTTGTGCAGATAAAGAATATTTCACTGGCATTAGTAATCTCATCTGCTCTTGGCACAGTGCTTGGGGCCACGACATTGCTCTCAGCTCAGTCCCTACAGAGATTTACTACTGAATTGTCTCAAGACTCTTCGTGATGTGAACCCTGAGGAAATGCCTTCAGTGCAATTAGATAAGCAGGCCTTGGAGATAAATGCTCTAAATTCTTGTAGAGTCAGAATTCATCTTCCGACAATTTGCAATTCATAGGGAACGACTGGTGTGCAATAATATCAGTGTTGTTTCTCAGACTGGCCATTTCCAGTATATTACAGCACATACACCACTTGACACTGCCAAAGTATGGATGTATCAACAGCCCCATGAGTCATCTTATTTATGACTTTTTATTTTACTGCAAATAAAATGCACATCAGGTGAAATCTTGGTTCCACTTACTGTGATTGCCCCCAATAGGACAAGATTTCATCTCAAATATTCAGTTCATAGTAGGATGTATTTTAATTTCAAAGTCAGAATCATAAATAAATATTTCTGTAGTTTGCTAGTCACTTTTGCAGATCTTCTGAATAGATATTTTGCCTTTCTCCCTATTCCCTAAGCCAGGCAAAGCAGTCTTCTTTCTTGCTTTGTACCCTTCTACTGGATTTGGATCAAAGTGATGGTAGCTGATTTTAACACAAATGATGACACAGATTCAGATGATATAAGGAAAAATTTTTTTGCAATGAGGGTGGTGGAACACTGGAACAGATTACCCTGAGAGGTGATTGATGCTCCATTCCTGGAAACATTCAAAGCCAGGTTGGACGGGGCTCTGAGCAACCTGATCTGGTTGGAGATGTCCCTGCTCCTTGCAGGGAGGGTTGGACTAGATGGCCTTTAAAGGTCCCTTCCAGTCAAAACTGTTCTATGATTCTAGGAAATACAAGGGATGATGTTTGTTATTATGAAAACACTCTCTAAGAACTGGAAGAAGCTTTCCATTTTTTTTTAAATTCTGTAGTCAAACACTTTCATCTTAGTTCCCTGGTACCAGCAGCTACTAGATTAATCTTTCTTCTGCCTTAGTCTTCCCAAGAGGTTGTGACAATTCCTTCAGATCCTTAACTCAGAATTTTTCACAGCGTCTCATAAACAAAATAGTTCACATAAAACTTCTGCAGTCTCTTCTCCAGAGTCCCATCAACTTGCAAAGAGATAATTAGTCTTAGTATGTTGGGTAAAAGTTAACCTATTTGAGTGTACTTTCCTGTGATGCTTTAGGATGTGTTGCTGTGTGGGTGAGCCAATGCCTCGGGCTTTTAACCTTTAAATTTTCAATACTAAATAGTTTGGTCTGCGCTGGTTCTGTTCACACCAAACATCAAGGGTTAGCTTTCTTTTGACAGCACTACTGACAATATCCTCATGATTGAAATGTAGATCCTTTCGCTTGTACATTATGTTAAATACATAACTACTCAGGTTGAAGGAAGTTCTTTAACTTGCAGAAGTAAGGCCACATGGAAAAGACTGAAAGAACACTGCTCTCATCATGAAAACTTCTGTATTCTTAAAACTTAAAATACAAACAAACAAAAAAGCCCCAACCCCCCAGCCAAATACTATAGTCCCTTTGGTTCTGTACTGACTTATCTCATGCTTTACACTGGAATACACTTGAAAACCACTTAGAGGCACAGTTCAGAGCAAATATTCACATTTTAGGCAGGGGAAACTGACAGTTTTAATCATTAATCTTTACACCAATTACACACATTCTGTGTTAACTGACAACCCATCTAAATGCTTTGCAACTTGTAGTTAGGTGACTTGATAATCTCATGTAGTCAACAGTGGCAACAGCTCCCAATAAATATAAAAATGTGTAAGTGGCAAACTGTTAGCAGGTGAGTTTTAATGTCAGTCAAAACAACCAAGTAAACAAAAGGTCTTCCATTTAATGAGATTGTCTATGTTCTAGTCTATGGAAACTCTGATCTTTTTCCCCTTAACTTCTAACCACATAGGAAAATACAGCATAATCCTAAACTATCATCTAGAGGACAAAAAACCGACAGTTTAATGTTAGTAGAGGCCAGATCATTTCAAGGAAAACTGTCCATCACTTGCACTGTCCCATAGACAGACATCTGGTCTCCTTATTTTGGAAATTACACTCACATTAGGTAGGTCATTTTAGTAAGGATATTCTCAGAAAATTGTAGATTATTATACTACCCACAATCCTGGCACTTTCTTAGTAATTAGTATTATTCCATAATGTTTCCATATACTTCTGGCCTAACAAAAATAGGTATTGTCATCCTGGAAGACTAAAATGTGATTAAAATAAATAAATAAAATTGTCACAACTGTTAATCACTTACAATTCTTACTTCTTCATTAGGAGAATTTATTTGCTTGCCTCCCATTTGTATTTTTTACAAAATTTTTTTTTTTAAATATTAAACTAGCTTCTTCCATTTTTTAATTTAGCAAAGAGTTTGTTATATTGAAGCCTTATAGCAATGTGTATCAACTTTCAGCAAGCTAAATAAAGAAACCAGGGTAAATTTGGTTGTATGTTTACATTTTTTCCCCCCAAGAGCTACTGCTGAGGTTTGGCAAAAGGTCACGATCCAAGGCATGCCAAACAGCAGCCCGGCCTCGGCCACACACATGCACACAGGCGTATATACCATGCAAGTGATTTTACCATCAACCAAAAGTAAAAGAAAAGGGAAAGAAGCCCAGTATCGTAATAGACAATGACCACAGCGTGACCTAGTGAAAGTCCAAAAAAAAAGGCATTTTCTAACTAACAGTTATGGTTTTGCATCACTTCTGATGCAGCATTCTAACTTTAAAGTATCTATTCTGAATCTGAATGACGTGTCATTAGTGGTGTGGGTGACCTGAAAATAAATCAAAACCAAGTGCCTTGTACAAGTACATCTATTTAGATGGAAGCTACATGAAGTTAGCTGTAGTCACAACAACTGCACTTATATAAAAGCTGCACAGCTGCACAAAAATAAAATGCTACAGTATTTATTGAAATCTATTTCCCCTGATTTTATTATAGTTGCTAGATATACCTGCTGCATGGTAGTCTGAACCTAACTAGACTGGAATAGGTAAAAGAACAACATAGAATGGACAGTGTTACCATTAAAAAACAATCTCAAATGGTTACAGTAAGTTAACAGAGGAGAGTTTCCTTTTCACTTACAAGTCTGCACTTATATAAATTACATACAATAACCATTAAGCAGTGTCTTCCTACATGTGTGTAGATAATTTGTATCTATGTGCAAATAATAGTCTCACGGGTAAAAACACTTCAGGATTCTTTTACTAAGTATCACAAGCTGCTGGGAGTTTATCATCTTACACTTTAATCTTTGAACTGACTTATACTTAATGAAGACATTTAAGAGGAGTTACCTCAACAAAAGCAGTTGACTTAAGGGGAGGAATTCTGTGTTTGAAATATTCACTTCCTGATGGCTTAGCTGAGAGGTAAATGACACAAGAGGAAGAGGCTACTAACGGGACTTTACAAGAACATTTAATAACTAATCCAGTCCTCTCAGCTATTAGACATCTTCCATGGCCAAATTCCTGATTATCTAAACATGTTCCTAAGATTCTTGATGCTTCAAGTCCACAGCATGCACTTACACAGTATAAAACATGGGGGGGGGGAATCACTAAAATATACACAGTCCATTACCAAAAGAATGAATTTATCTTAAACTATATTCTGAGATTTAGGGCATTTTGTACCAACATCTATGCCTTCAGACACTGCAGATTCCTCCCCCAACTTACAACATATATACTGTAGATATTTTGAATACATATTCATAACAAGAATGTTCAACTAATTCCAGCAGTTCGTTCAAATTCCTGACATCGATACATCTTTCATAAAAAATTATAGGTTGTACCAAGAGGACATCTGTGTTTAGAAAGCTGTTATTATGGTGCTGCAAACTTTCCAAAAAAGCTCTGAGAAGAGCAATCAGTTGTTGAGTAGATGCCAAATACCAGTAAAATATGACTGACTTTCCACATTTTGCATATTACTATGAAACAACAACAGCAGAAAAAAAAAAACAAGGTCACATCTTCCACTTCTTTCTCATGCAAAATATTCCAGCTAAACTAAAGAAATGAATGCAGACTTGGACCCTTGAAGAAGATTCAGTTTTAAAACATCATTATGCTCACAGTGGTAAGAAAGAGGCATAGCCAATGACAAAAGACCACATTTAGCACCTATCCTGTAGTCAGGACAGCAGCTGTCAGGGTTAGCAGTCCTGGATACAAGAACAAAGAATTAAGATTTTATCAGTTAAATCTGTCTGAAGACATTTCAAATGCCCATCTGCACACTGTCTATCAGAAGCCAGTGACTCATTATTATATTTTGATGGCCTGGATATTATCAAAATTTATTTTAATTTCCATTGTTGGTGAATGTACTGTCAGTCACACACTGTAGACTAAGAAACAGGAAGGTTAAGTGATATTCATTAGCTGGTATCATCAATGCCCCTATGAAAGTCCTGCGCTTGTTTGTTGTTGGGTTTTTTTTTCTGATGAGAGTGGATATTTAATCTACCTTCCAGAACCAGAAAAGTTATGGTTGAGCTGCAGTTAAGTTTCAAGACATAAGGCTAAACCTTTTTTTTAGATTATTCCCACAACATAATAAACATAAACATGCAAAGAAACATAGAAAATAATTGTCCAATAATTGTCTGTCTTTGCAGACACAGAGGCTATGGGTCTTTTGTTTGTTTAACATATTGGTGCATGTTGATTATGCATTTTCCTTTAATTTTATTTTTTATTTCAAGCCATTACTGGTTGGATTACCTAAAACAATAGACCCTAAGGACTGGACAAAACAGTAACTGCTGCCATTCAAGGTACTAATGAATGATCTGAAGTCTCAAACTAGTCGCCTGATGGCAATAATGACATATAGAACAACACAAAGGTCATCACATTTTTTTTTTTTTTAATTTAAGGATGATGACTCATTCACATCAACTGGCCTGTGGTAATTTGGCAGTTACTCATTATTTAGGAACATGCCTAAAAATGTTAAACACAGTGCCAATAATGGCAGCTGAAATAAAACAGATACAGGCTTTATGGCAGTTTGCTTGCTCAAAGTATCCCACAGAATGTTTTAACATATTTCATTTTAATGGTAATAATCATAGACTAAGAATATAAGGCTCAGAGTATTTTAATTGAAGGAGTAGTATGTCAAATAACGAACAGTGAGCAAAGAGCTTGGTAAAGCAGGATAGACTTTTGTTGCAAATTTTTTGTTGATACATATTTCTACATGTATATATTGGAAAATAGCACTTGAAAAGATTAATTTATCCAGTGTAAACTCTAATTTTATTCAAAATATAGCATCAACTAATCAGAATCTGGATGAGGATGCAAAGATGTTTGGTACCTACCTGAAGTTTAGCATTTTGCTATTGATAGCTCAAAATGAAATGCATTTTCTAATAAAGAAAAATCATCCACGCTTTTTGAGATTCTTTTTCTTTGGTCTGTTTTCAAGAATAAAAAATTCAGAAAAATATTCACATTCCAAACATATGCAACTGTTTCTACATATGTTTTATTTTCCTAGGACATGCCACAAAACCAGAGATATATGGTAAGGTCACATTAAGCATTAAAGTTATTCGCTGTGTAGGTGTGAAATCACTGCCTCCCATGCTTGGTAGCTGTAACCCGGGGAGCTGAGATGAAGCAGCTGTGCTATGTGGCAGAAGAAGTCCAGTGGATGAGTTCCATGGAGTCAAAACAAGACTGAAAGGTCAGAAGCAATAAATGCCAAGGGAAGCACATAAAGTGGATTTCCGTCTTCACAGCTTTGCAAGCAGCTCTGCAGTGCCAACAGAAAATACCTCCGTGCGTGCTAGCAATCATGCCCTCGTGTACAGTGACAGATTTGGCACAACATTGATGATGATAGCAGAGCTCATGTCTAACCATAACTATGTAAAGACATGACGAGCACAGAAAACTTTGGTGGCTGAAAAGAATCATAGACTGCCTTAATTTCTACACCCATTGGGATTCCTTTGTGTGTTCATGCCTAGAAGGCAGTTCAGCATGGGTTAGGTTTCTTGACATGTACTCCACTCCTTTTGAAAAAAAGCTAACCGTGAGGGGGAAAAGAAGAAAAAGAAAAAAAAAAACAGTTCTGAGCAGAATTCCAACCTGTGAGAAAATCGTTTGCAAAGAAAGTGGAAAGGCAGGGGAAAAAAGTATTCTTAATTTTTTTTTTTTTTAAATGATGTGCACAGATCAAACAAAATGTAAAACAGTGAATAAAAAGTACTTTCTACTGAGAAAGGTATAAACTCCAGTGTAGGAATTGTTATTCCACATTCTAAGACTGCACTTATTTGCCTGTTACAGATTTCCAGCAATATGTATTCAACATTCTTCAGCCAAATTTCAAAGTCTAGAACTACAGTTTAATAACATAATTTCAATTTTGAAAATTAAATATTGGAAATTTATCTAATATTTTCAGAAGTGCACCTGAATTAATTTTGCATAATAAAATTGAGACACTTGCATTTTGACACTAAATTATCAGAGATACCAGGGTAATGAAAATGTATTTTGTTAGGTATGAGAACCACACAATATACAAACCACTGTATCATGGAGTTGGGGGGCGGGGTTAAACGAAACATTTGATTCTTTTTCTGTTACTAAACCAGTATTGACTTAGAAGAATATAAGCAATTCTTTATTGAATTTTAATTTGAACTTCAGAGAAATACTCTCTTCCATGGCTTAAAATATGCAAAGAAAAGAACAAAGAATTCCACCCTGAGCTGTAAAGGAAAGACAAGGACCTGCAGATGGTCCATAGATTAGCTTAGAGTAGTTTTGAGCCAAAAATAAGATTCTACTACTGAGTGTAAATCAACAAAATAATCTTTCCTATGTTGTTTATTTTATTGTAGTTTTTTTATAAGACTATAAGTAGACTATTAATTTTTAGAAGTAGAATACTTCTAAAAATAAGATTATTAAATTATAAAATGTCAAGGAGAGACTCATTCTTTCTGCTGCATACTATTTCTATGTAATCTCAATAAAAGAGTAAGAATGTTAATTAACAATATCACAAAGAACATAGTCACTGACTATATTCTGAATCCTGAGGGACCCGCAATCATTATTTACCTCGTGACAGGAGATGGACAGGACAACACTGCAACAACTTTCATCTCCAGAATGAGTATACTCAAAGTCATTCTTCCTGCTTACCTGGGTCAGGGCAATGCCCAGATACATTCCAGCATCACCTAGAGCAGGAAACCTTTTCCAGAAAAGTAAGGGAAAAAAGTAAAAATAGAGACCATTTGAACACTTAATTCAGCCAGTGTTGGAGGGAACATTAATTACATAGAAATCCCATCAATTTAAACTGTCAATAAGAAGTGGTTTAACGATAACAGGTGAGAATTGTCTATAAATAGTTTAGCTCAGAGGAATTAAACCTTGGTAAAAGACTTGTTTGGGAGAGCTGACGTAGAAGTCTTTGTTTTATACAAACTGGGGCTTAGACAAATTTAGGTAATTTTAAAAACAACCACATGTACCAATAAGAAGGCATGCAGAATTGTCTTATCCTGCAGAAATCAGGGTTAATGAGTATCCTCTTCAACTACTCTGAAGAATTTCCTAGAGTATTTTCACCGTACTGTTTTTATATTTGCACTTTCTTGCAGGTACTTGCCAGAAATGTTAAAATACTTTTTGCTAAAATTTAATATGAAATACAGATGAACAGTAGAGCAAACTAGAAGGCTGAAAAGTAAAGAGATGAGAGGATGTGTACGAATGTACAATTTCTACTTATTCTTTAAGCTCACTGCTATATACTTTACATGCTATACAATGCACATGTCATGAGATTTTTCAAGTAAAAATTATTTTAAACAAACTGAACAAATCATATTTCTTCTACCTAAGAAGTGCCAGACTGATATTAATTTTAAGCCAAAACCTCTTCTATTGAAATATTCTTGAAATGTTGTTTTTCAATGATTTCCATGCTTTGATGGTTTCTTCCTAGTGTTTCAGATAAAGTTACATTTTTTAAAATAAGTTTTATTTTGTTTATATAAATTTCTCAGTTATTCAGATCCAGAATATGCAAAGATTATTTTTTAAAAACCCTAACAAAAATCAACACAGCCATAATAACACACAATAGTAGCTGGGGTCACAGGAACACCCACAGGTCTTCAAGCCCTGGAAGTACACGAAAAACTGGAGGAAGCAGGAAAGGAAGCACAAAAAAAGGATGCAGGGAAAGGAGTATGTTATTGTTGGAGATAATTACTGCTGAATGCTATTAGCATGTTTTGTTCAGTTAAGTATCACTTCCTTTTCTATCCTTCTCACCACACAGAGTAATAAAACTTTTCCCAGCTTGTTTTCTTCACAGCTTCCTTCATGGCATCTCTTATTCTACCTTCTTCACCCTCAGCACCTCAGAAATGGTGTTTTGTTTCCCCAGTCTTCCTACCTAAGGCCAGGGACATAGCTATTCTCTCCCACAAATAATTCCGTTTATTTGTCAAAACCTCATTCAGGCATGAAGGGCACAGGAAAGCCCACAGGTGCTTTGAGGAGCCACAACTCAATTTCTCTGCTCTCTGCCTAGACAGCTGTGCCATGCTGATTTCCTAACAGGTTATTTTATTTTCAGTTAGTTGTGGAAGTGAATTAGGACTGTTTCTCAGTAAAGCACATATGCTGTATTGAGAATAACAGCATATAGACAGGGGATTAATCAGCAATGGATAGCTCACTGTAAAGCTCGGAATCATGCCTACATATGATAAATCCTTATACAAATATTTCCCTGCCAAAAAACCTGTTAATACCTTCCAGTGCTACTAGAGCTAGAAGCATTAAGGAAGAAACTTTGGTGGCAGAAAAGGTGCTTTATGGTGGCTATTTTAACATGTATTTATAATTCCGCACTTGATACATCTTCTTAAAGGATGACAGCATCTGACACAAATCATGTGTTATCTTAATGACATCACTATATAAAATGTCAGATGAGTATATCATGCAGCTGAGATAGCTGACTGCACACCAGACTAACTGAACTATTTGAGGTCCTAATGGGAACCAAGAGTCTAGATGCTCATAAATTCAATTAAGTGACTTCCTGAAATACAGCTAAACTTCATGTTACATAAATTAAAAAAAAAAAAGTCCATGATTTACAACTACTAATATTGACTTTTTATATAGAACATCTTATATAATTTTTCTAATGTGCAATACCCTGATAAATCTATTCATTGCTGTGCTATAAGCAAAAATAATCTTAGTGTCTAATCAACCAGTTCGTTCAGCCATACAAGTAACTAAATGATGACTTAACAGCAAGTGTCCAGGCAAAACTCTTAGGAAACATTGCAAAATGTTTTTAGACACCTCCATTTTAAGAGGTGTATAAAAATAATTCCTTATGATGATAACTGACATCTAATAAATATATCTAAACTAGTAGACTACTAGACTATTCTAGGTTAGGAGTGCAGCTACAGTTGACCCTGAGGAACTGGTATTTTATTTAATTGTACAAGTGCTTCGCACTGACTGACAACACAAGAAAGACACTTTTCATTCTAACTTGACAGCAAAAGTTATCTGCAAATTACGACCTCTCATTCCTGCCTACGGCTGTCTAATACAACTTTCTTTCAATCTGTTTCTAAACAATTAACTCACTTTTAACCACTAGTGATGTTCTCTTTGCTTACATTGCTATCCACTGAATTTAAAGTAGAAATTCCTGGCTTTTGTCACATTCTGCACATTTTGTGTTCATTCCACAACAACTGTAACAATTTTGAAGATATTTTTTCATTAAAATATTTCCCTAGGATTTTATTTAATAAAAATATGTCTTATATTCACTCATCTCACTTTGAAACATTTTTATCTTTTACACTTGAAAAGATACTCACAGTATGTTTTGCCCTTTTAAAAACTGATGAATCATAAAACACATCATAGTACAAGACTGTGACCTAAATGCTTTTTAGGCAAAAATTTTAAAAGCTTCTTAATATCTTTATGCAGTAAAATGAATTATTGAATTGTGGATTATGACCATCACTTGCAAACATCATCCTTACTAAAAAAAAAAAAAAATCTAATAAGCTTAATCTTTTCTATAGTCAAATTGTTTAGACACTAGGATATTTAATGTAATACAAAGGCAAAAATGTCTGGATTATATGAGAGAGATTATATGAGGAGCACAAAGATAATGACCATTGCACCAGTGAAATATGATGGCATGGAGAACTCTTCCCAGTATTTCAATTACATACTACATCCAATTTTAATAATTATTTAAGTACTGATCAAGCAAATTAGACCTCATATTCCAAATCATCATAGTATCATAGAATGGTTTGTGTTGGATGGGACCTTAAAGGACCTCTAGTTACAACCCCCCTGCCATGGGCAGGGACACCTTCCACTAGGCCAGGTCACTCAAAGCCCCATCCAATCTGGCCTTGAACACTTCTGGGGATGGGGCATCCACATCTCTGGGCAACCTGCCCCAGTGCCTCACCATCTTCATAGTGAAGAAATTTTTCCTTATATCTAATCTACACTTACTGTCTTTCAGTTTAAAGCCATTACTCCTTGTCCCATCACTACATGCCCTTGTCAAAAGTACCTCTCTAGCTTTCTTGTACGCCCCCTTTAGTTACTGGAAGGCCACTATAAGGTCTCCCTAGAGCCTTCTCTTCTCCAGGCTGAACAGCCCCAATCTCTTCATGAAGGAAACTTTCACAGATGAGTGAGGCTTTACTAGTCCTTCATAAACTAAGCTTTATATTACCATACATCAGTAGGACTACACTTATTATTCTTTCAAAGTCTCAAATAATATGATCAACAGAACAACATCCGTCTATGGATCTCCCTAACAGATAGCCTAATGTGAAACTGGTTTATCAGGGAGCAGGTCACTCTGACTTTTCTAAGGTCAATAACAAATTTTGATTTAATCCTTTTCCTGAGAACTCTGAAAATAACTCAGCTCAACAGATCAGCAACAGTTGCCAGAGAGCTCAATGAATAATGTATATGTTGCTCTTTGGAGATTCTTCCTTTTGCAGGTTATTTTTATTTAGCCAATACTGAGATATAAAAAATCTGTTATACAAGCAGTATCAGTAAACAATGCTGGGACACAGCTTGTCAAATCACATAAAGTATTCACAAACCAGAGTACAAACATTTCTGAAACAAAAATCAGGACTGGATAATCTCTTCTTCAAATCAATTGACCTGAATGGCAGAAATAATTTTCAATACTTTTAAATACTCAAAGCACATCAAACTCAGAAATTACTTAATCCCTAGCCAAACCACAATAGTATATACTGGTCATCTGAAGCACGATGGGAAAAGTGTTGGCCCAGGTCCAAAAAAGCACTTAGACCAACTAAAGTGAAATTTAAGTGGGAGACAGGTAGTAAGTCCCAGAGTGCAATTCACAGCCCCCTCTTCACCTCCACCTCCTACATGTCTGAATGGCTGCAGGTACCTTAGTCTTCACTTTTCAAGTTCCCGAAGTGCAGAAATGGTGCCAGGCATGCCAAACACCTCAGAGCTGGTCTCGTAAAAAGCTCTTTCAGGATTTGCAGATGAGGCCTGCCTTCACTATGCTCTCTGCAGGGCCAGGCAGGCTAAGGGGATGCAATCAGCATACCCACAGAAACAAAGCACAGCCCAGCATCCCAGAGAACAGCAAGGGGAGAGGAAGTGTTGCCATCCATCTTTTCTATGACAACCTACTGATTAAAGTCGGGGAAATTAAAGATACTGTTTCAATGCCGTCCTCATCCAGAAGGGATATATACCTACATTAAAAACACACAGGACCTGAAGAAACAGACAGGAGTCTCTGCTCCCTAAAAGAGTATTTCTGTATTTTATCAAATGAATGTTTATAGCAAAACCCATTTTCTCCTTGTTGATGAAATACCCTTGGCACTTGACCGCTTCTGTTTTTTTTCTTTCTGCCCCCATAAATCTTAAACACTTGACTGCATACTGGCACAGCTCCACTTCAGCCAGACCTGCATCCCAGTCAAGGCCATCCCATAGAGGCAGCAAACGTGTGATGTGCTCAGGCTGAACCCAAGTCCTTCTCTTCCGCAGCAGATACTCCAGCCAGTAGGCTATTAAAGAAAGAACAAAAGCACAACTACCTTCTTTTATGAGCAGGTTTCAAAAGAAAATATGGAGTCAGTTATGCCTATAAAGAGGAATGGCTTCAGAAGTAGGATTAGGTTGCAAATCCCAGTCCCACAAAGGCTTCTAACTTAGGACTGCACAGGAAAAATCATGTCAGACTTCAGCATTTCGGTGCCTGTCTAGTCCCTCAGCATGGTGGCTGGTTTGGATCCTCTTCTTACACACCTAATTCTCCCCACTCGCTGTATCAAGAGCTTAGGCCTCCAAAGAATAGATAAGAATTACATTTGGAAAGTTAAGTATATGTGCTATGTATGACAGTGCTGAGAACCACTAAGTCTACTATATATTCTTGCTGATGGGAGCCTCAGTGATTTCCTAAGCTAGCAAACTGCTAAATTTTCTGTTTAAGGGCTGAATGTATTATTTACTACCCATTTGGCTGGGGTTTAGTTTGCTTTTAGCTTTTTTTTTTCAGACAGCTTTGAAATAGGCCAAGACTAGAATCAACTTTCTCTTCAATCCAGAAAGCAAAACCTAAACAAGACAGTAGCAGCAAACCAGAGCAGCGAGCATAATTAATGTGACATGCCAGCCCTTCCAACGCAGAGAGCTAAGGTACACGTTTTGGACCGCAATTCACTTCTCTAAGAAGTAATGCACAGTGCGGTACCCCTAAGAAACACTGCAGGCAATACTTTGAAAAGAAATCATTCTTTTTAATTTCAAAAAGACATGGAGCATAAGGCTAAATATGATTTTGCATTTCCTTTCCCATATAGAGTATTTTTAAAAGGGCTCATTCTGGAGAACAGTATTTTCCTGTGGAACAACATACACTGTGCACGTATTCCACTCTTATCCCTTCCCCTCTGCTGTTAAGTGGTGGGAAAGGGCAGCTAGGAAAAAATGTCATCCCATATCTGTCTCCCACTCAGCACACACTAACCCAGTTCTCAAAAATCCCATCACAGTGTTACAGCTCATTAAATTCAGCTGAAGGATGAGAACTGAGCTGCACTACTAAATGTGCACAGTTTGTGTTTACCAGCAAGAACACTGTATGTAGTGTGCTTACAACACACTCCGTAATATGGAAGCATTCTTGTTGGCAGCTTTGACAACTTAACTATTCATATCAACATGTAACAGAGGCTGCTTTAAAACCATTTCTCCATGTCCTAATGGGAAAAGAAGAATATTAACGACTATCACAGTGAAATCTCTGTTGCCATCAGAAGGTCATTGATTCAACAGACAAACAACCTAGTGTTAATGATTTAACAAAACATTTCTCACACAGATTACATGCTTATCCATCAATATAAAATATTTTTCACATCAAGAAAAGAAAGATAATTTCCTTTTAAAATGCTACTTACAAAGAATTGTGTGCAAATCAAATATGATGCTTAAGTAACTATGCTTTTACCTAAAGAAATGATTTAGAAACACAATTTAAAAAGAAAAAAAAAGTTGTCATTGTTTGGAAGTTCATTAAGGGGAGAGCTGTCCTAAAAGGGGAACAATGGTGTTGTACAACTTGTTCAGCAGCCTCTTGATTTGAATAGACATATATGTGGGAAAACATATGGGCTTGGATTTCTTTACTGTCTTTTCTGAGCACATACATGCACGAGGGAGAGAAACTAAGAGGCTGATTTTGACTTCACGAAAGTAAGTAGACCACCACATTCCTGCCAAGTAGTATATGAAATAAAATAAACATAACACATCATTTAAACCATTCTAAATATAAGATAAATGAAACTCACATAGTAACCAAAATAGTAAAAAGCAGTTAAAATTGTATAACTTACTTTGAAAATAAGTTTTTCAGCTCAAGAAAAGTAAGTTAAGACTATCTTTATTTTGAAAATGTTAGCATAATAAAAAAGCATATGCACATATCTATTATTGTACATGCAGAACTACAAAATGAGATGCTTATTTCATTCTCCAACTGGAAGCCTCAAAACAAAATATGCCCCAAATTTTCTGAAAATAAAAAAAAATTATTTCTTTATTTGTGTTAATAACATAACCTCAAATGCAAGCTCCATATTATTTTAACATTATATTGACAGTAGTCTGCACTATTTCTGAAAACTTACAATATATTATATTGCTTTCAATAAATTAAAATGTAAATAATTTATCAAA
This sequence comes from Chlamydotis macqueenii, assembly GCF_036417535.1. Lineage (NCBI taxonomy): Eukaryota > Metazoa > Chordata > Aves > Otidiformes > Otididae > Chlamydotis > Chlamydotis macqueenii. The sequence continues at coordinate 23,981,019 of NC_141562.1, forward strand.
ACACATACAATCAACAAGTGAAAGCGATAATGGGAAGGTTCTTATGCAGGCTTCAAAAATACTTTGCAGATAGCAAAGTCAAAACCTACAAGTTAAAATCCAGCAAAACCCATCATCATCAGACAAATTTAGCATTTTTAGTTGAACCGTGTATGTATTTCTCCATAATTGATGATGACAACAAACTTGTTTATTATGTATGAAATAGAAGATTTATGGTGTATTTAACTATTCATTTTATTGCTTTTAAGTGCTGGGTTGGTGACTGCTGCTATTAAAAAATTGTGAGTGTTGAAAACGTTGACAGTTAGGTGAGGTATTCTTTGTTTTGTTTTAAATAAAGGCTCCTCTTATGTAAAGTACAGCTAAATATAGATAGGCATTCTAACTTGGAATCTGTGTAACGTATTGGTGACTGATCCAAAACAATGTTATATAGGTGGCATAAATTTAAAATAATTCCTTGACATACATCCTGAAAGCACTGAAAGCAACAGAATTGGGTAATTCAAAAAAGTTATTTCCATACACCAGTAGATTCTGAGAGAGTATGAACTGAACTGTACATGCATTTCAGTAGAGGATTTAAATTGTCTAGTGGCAAGATATTAGAAACAACACATTTCTATCTGTGATTTATTTCCCACTTCTGTAATTTCATTGTATCTTCAATGTGGGAGTTTTTTCAGGAGGTATAATACTACAGTTCCTCTATAAACTTTTGTCAATATTTGAAGTAAGTTGTTGCTCTTTATTTACTAACAGGTTGGGGTAGTACTAGTCTTGTACAGGTTAACCATCTAAAATCATAGGGTTAGACATGACTAAGCACTACTACTAAGCTGCTAAATCTGGCCACTTACATATTAAATAAAATACAGAGACTGGTATCCAGAATCATTTCAGCATCTGCATCAACAAGATTTCAACTAGAAGTATTCTTGTACTTTTGTATATTTTTGGCTCAATGACTTGTTTCCAGGAACAACAATAAATAGAAAATATTTTATATTTATCTTACAGAAGCCTCCAGAAAGTCCCAGTCAGGGCTGGAGCTCCTTTGTGCTGTGCAAACACATTTTTTCCTATTCTGGATATATATAGAATGACTGGACATAAGTTCACCCATATACAACCATTTGCAGGATCAGCCACAGATGTTATGTTCCCTGCCCTAAAGAGACCAGAATAAAATTCATAGGAGTTTTGTCACTGACCTCTGAGAGACCAGAATGAAGTCAAATAAACTCTTGCCTTACAACTATTTCTTATGCAACAGAAATACAAAGCAGTGGTCGAAAGAAAACTTAAATAAAACATGATGAAACATTTAAACATTTTTTCCATTTAAACAAATTAAAACGGCCCAGATTGCTCTAATGTTGGGGAAGTGTTCATTTTAAGCTAATTCTATAAACTCTGAGTATTTGCCTGGGCACAGACTCTCTATGACACTGATTCCACTAAAAAGCTCCTTCCCAACCAATCTGCTCATTCTGACTTAGCTAATGTATTTATGACATGAGCATTTAAGGATCTGCACAAGATTTATAGGCTACCACAGCATGAACTCTTGCCAGTAAAGTCTTAATTACTTTCAGAAAAATGGGGAATGTGATGACCATGTTTATTGTTATAACCTTTCTTCTTTTGCACTAATCAAATATAGTTTAAATGATTCACTGCACAGAAAAAAAAATATTCATAACAGCTATACAAGACAGTAATTATTGAAGGAATTATCAGAAATTTGCAGCTTTTCCAGTAGCAGAAAAAGCTTGTCCCACTTCTGGAAAAAAAAAAAAAAAAAAACCCAAACAAAAAAACCAAAACCCCAAAACCTCAACAACCCTGGCACAGACCAACATTTCTGGCATTTATAAATGTCCGCAGTGTCACCCAGAAAACAGATGACTACTGTATAGTGTGTTAAGATCCTTAGTCCAGCTGGTCCATTTTTTTTCTAAACTTTAAAAACCATTTCCAAAAATACAAAGCATTTTTAATGAATTTCAATGGTCTCTTTCTTCTTTTACACAAAATCACTCAGAAGGATGTTTTCTTAAAAACAATCTGCTATCCAGGTCCACCCTTCCAGGCATGTCTCTTGGAGTCGTTCCCAAACTATCCCCAAAGCACCAGCATTTCAGCAACTGGAATGACAACTTCTTTTTAATTGTTTGAGATCCTGCAGGCTTCTATCTGAGAACAAACCATGCACATAAAGCACATTCTGTGGCCATGATTCAAGTTCTTTTGAAAATAAATAATATATTGAAACAATGCTATGTTATATAAAGCAGTCTATCCGACACTAGATCCTCAGCATTACACTAAATCGTAGCCAAGTTCGTCTCCCACCCAGGCAATTGGACACACCAGAAGCGCAACAAAACTTACATAAAGCAACTTTTTCATTATGTGAAACATAAAACATTTGGTTGAAGTTTGAAGGGACTTCACTGTGAAGAAGAAAAGATGAAGTCTGTTTAGCAACAGACAAATAAAATAATGAATCCAACACAAAAGTCTATTTGATAGTTGGTAGTGATATATTTGAATATGATAAGAACAAGGGAATATCTAATGAAGTTCCAAAGCAATATTTTTAAAGCTGACAGAAGGAAGTACTCTGACACAATACGTTAATTACCCTACAGTCTCATTACCAAAACGTATCATTGAGGTCAAGGGCTTAGTAGGCTTCACTAAAAGTATTAGGCATTATAGACCTAATGAGAACATTCACATCCACATCAAACAGGAATTCTGAGGACACAGTATAAAAAGAGAAAGTTTCTTTTATGGATTGGTTATTGTTTAACTGCCTCTTCTGAAGATTTGATAATCTTATTACACATCTAACTCAGCAACATGAGTAACAGAGCCACTAACTTTAGTGGAGTAGGACGCACATCTCTGGCACCAGCAAGGGGCAAAATCTTGGAGAAATTGCACAAATATTCTGATTTACAGCATGATTTATTTAAATTCTTCTAATTAAACCAGTAAAATCCATAATGTAAATGCATCCAAAACACTTTAAACACTTTTTAAAACTGCTTAGCTACATGTAACTTTATTAGTAAATTACAGAATTAAGCTAAGTAAATTTAAGTGATCTGTAAATGAAGTTAAGTTTGTGTATTTATAAAGATAGAGTATTTCTTCCACAGAGGCCTTCAACAACAGCACTGAGGTACATATTTTCCTTGATTTATCCATTCTTAGTTCCTATACCTATCCATCTATCAGTTATTAATAGTTTTTACAGGCCAAAAGGCTCAGCTATAATGTAAACTTGGTGATAATTGATTTTTAATTTAAAGCAAGGGGTTGGGCTGTTGTTGGGATTGTTTTTTTTCCCCTCAGAGTTGGCATGCATTTCCCAGGCAATATAGACAATATCACATTTATTAAATTAAGCCTTAGGCTTTCAGAAGACTTTACAAAAGGTTATGTTTGTAATCTTCAGTGTTTATTTTACTATGAAACCAACACATTCAGCAATAAGTCAGATTTATTGTGAAAATAAACAAATTAAGACCTTATAAATAGCTGTTAGAAAAGTTCCGTATGGTCTGCCAAAAGCCCCAAATGATTGGTTCATGAACTTTTCCTCTGTATGCTCTAATGGCTTGAAAAAACTGTTTATTTTTGACTGGTTATGAATAGATGAGGATTATATTTCATCTACAGTCTCCATTAAAGTATCAGGATTTAGAAAACTTCCAAACTTTTAAGAAACTCACATTAAAAAAAAATACTGTTGACAGCAGATATACACAATGGAATGGCAAAGCAGAGTGTTATTTTAAAGCTGCATTTACACAATGAGTTTCTCAATTTACCTGATTATATCCCCTAAAAAAAAAAAAAAACAAAACAAACAACATTGCTCTAAGATACTGCAAGACTTTAATGGTTTCTCTAAAGGCCTATAGCAATTGCTGCAGCATGGGTTAGTGCAAAGAACTGTCTCTGCTTCATCAAGAAGGATCTTGCATTGCCTTCTACTTGCAGCAAATAAGCTTTAACATGCATAGGAGTCTTCCGGTGAGAGCTGCATCTAGCTGCACATGATCCCTGCACCCTTTGGTATGCAGTGCTCTCACAAATTGGATCCCTGGGAATGACAACACTTTCCTCAGTATCAAGGGGTCATCTCTGATTTCCAAATCACTCAGACCTTTTCAGATCTTCCCAGCACAGAGCCTGCACACAGAGACCAAGATGCACCTACTAAAACCAGGATAGAGAAGTGTTCCTCTAAAATGCAGCCACCTTTCCACAACTGTGCGGGAAGATTAAAGCCCTTATCCTCAAATCTTAAAAGAGTATCTGCAAAATTATATTCCAGTGTTGCTGAGAGTGTGAAACTAGCTGTCACTTCTTTAATAAAAAGCATACCTGGTGGACATCGTATTAAGGAAAGGTTTCTCACTAGTGCTAACTTAATACATTAATAACAGGGAGGGCCAGGAAACATTTTTATTTCATGAAAACTGGGGGCTTAGTATTATTTTCTCATTCCACACTAGAAAAACAAATCAGTTTCTCAATGTTTTTGAAGGAAATAAGAGAGATGGAGAACAGCTGAGAGCCCAGCAGGCAGGGCATGCCTTGTGACGGGGAAGGGCCACCATTGCCCAATGTGGAGCAAACATTTTAATCTAGCACTTCCGTCATCCCAGGCAAACGCCTTGTCAGTTTTAATTCCCAAAACTGTTCCGTTTTGTATTTATAAAATAAACACTATCTGCATTGGACTGGTTCAACAGAAATCACTACCCAAGTCACTTACCCGGGTACAGCAGTGAGCCCCAGTGAGCCCCTGCAATTCCAGCCACCCCTCCCACTGGAAGCATGACTGATGCATTTATACAAAATTTTCAGTTCTGAATTAGAAAAAACACCGCTCCTCCAATTCTGAAAACAAATGTAGGACTCTGACGTCACCTGATATCCATCAGAAATTAGATGACATTCCAACTAAGGAAAAAACATGCAGCAAAATTCCTCTTAGGGAGCAGAATTATCTCCTCCTAAGTAAAAGGGTTTTTTTTTTTTGTTTAGTTACTTTTATGTGCTACAGCAGACGTGCCACATTCTGTATTAGTTTCTGCTTGAATGAATAATGGAGACATGAGCACTTGTATAAACAAGGAAAGGTATTTAATGAACATATTGAACATACTAAAGACGCTGCTTTCTGTTGGAGGAGCATAGAATGCATTCTTCCAAGTGCATGAAAATCCCATATTAATGATGCATGAGTTTTCTATGAACTGGGCCAGGCATAAACTGTCAACTGCATTTAAAACACTGAATCAAAACTGATAATTGCTCATTTCAACATATTAAAAAAAAAAAGAAAAAAAAGAAAAAATCCAACCTCCAACAGAAAACAAAAGATGTCTAAAATGACAGTATTATTTTTACATAGTTTTTCAATAGACATCATTTGTTTGTATTTCTGTTTTGAAAATTCAAGCCTGCTGGTGCCAGATGAATGCATTTCTCTAGAACTGCAATTTGTTTCATTGTGTTTTCATTCATTTTCATTCTCTTCATGAGCAAGTGACATTTGCAAAACCAAAAGAAAAGGACAAAGTAGTTGGAACCTCATATTTACAGTGTATTTATAGCATTTGGCACATTGGACATAGTTTTCTAAAAGATATTATTAGATTTGTCAGCGAATGTCCTGCTGCTTTTTCAGGACTCTGTGGGTTCAATCTACAAAAGCAAGTGCTGAGGCTTTAAATGCCTGGCTGCAGTCAGAGCCTTGAGTGCAGCACTTCAACTTCCTACGCAATAGGAGCACAAGAACTACCAGGCAGGACGAGACTAAAAGTCCATCCAGCCAAGAGTCCTGTATCCAACTGTGGCCAGTAGTGGAAACTCATAATAAATGTTTACGAGGCACAGAGTGATGCCTCCCTCACGTACTCTCCCAGCTTTGAGCTGGATGCACCACGTGTATTTCATCATCATTTAGTCACTAAGAGGAGACAGCAGCAGTGCTGATACAAGGATTACACAGACAGAATGCTGACATGATAAAACAGAGCTGGCTGATGCAATGGGAGGTTGCTGTGACTTTTTCCATGGTTCCTGGGAGGTCAGAACTGTGTCAGCAAGCAGAGAAGGTGAGAGCTTCATTGTTCCACTTGAAGTGGTCATCCTTACTTCAGACCTCCTGTATGGACAAAGTTGTGCAAAGAACTTCTCCAGCTCTTGAGCAGCAGGTTCATAGATAAAGGAGGCTGACCCAGTTTTGAAGAAAGCATTTTTTGCAACCTACTGGCATGGGCTACCAAAAACAGAGATAAATTTGGCCTAGTAGTTTGAGACTTGTAAGTCAAACAGTGGGTGTTGTGTTGTCGGATATTTGGGTGATGATGATTTGTGGATTTCAGTCACAGTGAAAAGTGAGGAAATACTAGAATTCACAGTTGGCACTCCCAAACTGTGTGAGATTCTTCCAAAGTCTGCTCCCACAAACTCCAAATACTTTGATTAATCAGAAATATTAACCTGGTTAACCAGAAATATTAATCACTCATTACACAAACTTCCCTTCACATAGGACTGAGGGGAAGGTACTTTGCCATTCATGGCCCTCAATGCACAGCTTTTCTCAAAGGAAAGAAGGTGACAGTTATGTTCTCTCCCTTCCAGTTTAGGAAACTCACCTATTTCCAGTATGTAAGATCTCAATTGTCATTAGCCTTCCAAATATCCCCCTCAAGTAGGTATTAGGTATCCTTCTTAAGGACTACCTTAATCTCTGACATTGAAGCTTTTCACTCTAGAATTAAACAAATCTTCATGAGATTAAAAACTAAAAAAAAAAAGAACAAAACAAAAAACTTTCCTGACTTGCACACAACCACAAATCAAAGTCTGAAGGTTATGAACTGCCTCTGTCATGCAAAAGACTACTTCTAAAACCAGAAAATAAGAAGCTCAGAGATAACGTAGCAATGTTTCTTTGCCTTATTTTTTTGTTAGCAAAGTCTGTCACAAGCACATTTACTTCACGGCAGATTCTCCACCAATTGGCTGAACAGCTCCATGTTTCATTTTACATCTTCAAAGAAAGTCATTACAGAATTTGTAATTTGTTAATTTTTTTTTGTAATCTGTCAAGCTTTCATTGCAGACAGTTGAAACTTCAACATTAAATGTAGGTCTAATCTACTGGTTAATAAAAAAATGAAAAAAACAACAAAATGTGCTAGATGGATATCCCCAAACCATACGCACACCTGAATAAGAAAACACCACAAAAGAGATTAGAATATACCACAGAAGCTGCTATAGAATCCAAATGAAACTATAAAAATGTAAAATAAATTTAAAGCATTTGAACTTGTAAATATTTTCTCAAGATTAGAAACTATTAACTAGCAGCTTGAGCAAACAGTTCAGCAAGGTGATAACTTGCCTTAACCAGCAGTTAAGACACTACTGAAAGTATTTCGTGGATGTTCTCAACTGAGCTGCATATCTAAGATAAAACACCAGTGAAAACGCAAATATTTAGACACAGGAGCTAAGAATGCATGATGTGTCTGACAATACTGAGATAAACAAACTATTAAAATATGGGTTTCAATCCCTTTTTTTTTCATTCACCCCCCCCCCCCCCCCCAAAGAGTCCGTCCAAATTCATTGGTTCAAACAAATCTCAAAAAAATCCAAAAGCTCTTGTATCTCACTTCTACCAGACAGACAAGGTGGTAGGATAGAAAAGCCTTTGAATTAACACCTTGGTTTTGATGGTTGTACACCACAAACTTACACCTGGTTTGGAAAAATTTACCCTTACCTAATACAACACATGATGAGGGAACAAGAGCACCCAGCGACCCCAGTACAGCAGCACTCCCTCCATGATTTGTCTTGCATAGATTTCTCTTTCTGTTTCTTCCTATTCCCATTGTCCATTATTATTGTACAGAGATTTGTGCATCTATTTTATAATCTATAAATATGAAGTATTTAAACAACAGCCCTGTAATAGTTATTACTGTGACCTAGAAACAGATGCAAGGAGGTTCCTCACAGTAATTAAAGGGCAGCAAATGATCTTTGTTTAATTCAGATATTTTATTGGAAAGAGTAGGCTTCAGTGCCTTAGTCTTGCACTAGCAATGTCTAGGAAACAAACCGCTAGAGGCCAATTAATTAAACAGGGACAACATGACCTTTTATGTTCCAAGTATTTAATTTTTTTGAAAACACTGAATAATAATCTAATTATATACAAATATGTAGAAAATATTATCAATTGTACATATTTATCATAATAGAAGAGCAGCAGAAATGCTCTACGTTTCATATTACTATCTTTCATAACCAATTATGGGCTCTCAGTTGAGAGTGAGAGACCATCATTATTAACTGAATTCAATTTCGTATTGATAAAATTGATCCTATTAAAATAAACCTACTGGCACAAAAGGCAGCTTTCATTGTTTCTTTCCAAGCAGCCATGAGGGAAAGGGAAAGGGAGCTCAATCTCTTTCTGCTTTAGTCAATCAGCTTTTTAACTGGCTTCCACTGTTCTCCTCACTGACCCTCTTCTCTGAAGAATGGTTCTGAAGTTTTACTCACTCAGAGACCAAAAGAAAGCCAGTAATTTTCTTTACCCTACAGAGCTGTATGCCTTTTCTCAGCAACATCCCCTTAGACCTCCCCACCATCAGCATTGCCCAGATATAAGTAAAATTGTTTATACACATCAAGGTTTTGCATAAAGAGTGAAAGTAGTAGACCTGTTCTGGTCAAATATACCAGTAACATCAAAACAGATTTTAAACTTCAGCTAGTTGGGAGAGACTAAAGCTAAATATTGATTGACAAAAAGCTATTCAATCAAAATGTTTTCATTCCCAACTTCTCATCTATGTGAGCTCAGCAACCTTAAGTCATGCACTTACAAACAGTAATGCTACTGTGATCAAAACCTTCGCAAGCTACAGATAAGAAATACCAGGATCAGCAAGTGGTTTACTCAGCTGCTCCCTGTAGTGGCTCTGCCTAGAGAAGCACAATTCAAGGCTTGGACTTCTTTTCTAGAATGTTACACAACAGTGCAGTACGTCTGAGTACTCTTAAATGAGCAACACTTAAAAAACAGAACTCTACACCCCACATCACTTTCAAGAGTCCACTGCCTGAAACTGAAATTTACGCTATCAAATGACAGAACAGGTTTATGTATGCACAATTTCTCAATTTTATTTAATTTTAAAGAACCAACCAAGCTATTCTATAATGTAAAACTGAAAATTCACACAGTGAGTCTGGCACACATCTATTGAATAGTTAGCGGGTGGTTCAACAGTAGAACTACTAAAAAGTACCAAAAGTATTCAAAGTATTGTGGTTCCAGGCAATTTTGTACGCTTGCATGAAAGACAGGGTTATACCCTGCAGACGTCTGAAATCTGTACAGATGTTCTTACTTCTTTCTATTTAATCAGGCCATGCCTATTACTTAGCAGAAAAGATAATTTGAGAGAAAGTATTTTCATGCCTTAATCACATTAGCCGAGTTCCAAATGAATTGCTACCTTTAAGCATTACTTTTAGTCACAGACAATAGAGTTACTAGGCTTTTCTCTTTCTTTTTTTAACATGATCCAATCATATGTATCAAAATATTAATTAATGAATGAAATTTGTAAATAATGAAGAATAGATAATAAATAAATATAAAACAATTATGCCAAATAATTTTTACAAATACATTTAAATCAGTACAAAGTTAAATACAAAACATTTAATAGGCAATAAAGAGTGGATATATGGCATATTTAATGTGATGCCTACTGTTGTCACAGATATTGTGACACAGACATATCACCTTATTCACAGATATTTACAAATGTTATTGCTATTTTCTAACTCCATGGTGTTGTTCTGCTTTTATGTGGACATAAGAATCTTCTATATTAATGTACATTTTAATAGTGGAATAATTCTATATGACATTTTCTCATTAAAAAGTATCTATCAATTTAGACAGTAGAAAGATAGTATTTCTTCGGTCCTCTGAGCACTGACACAGTGCACAAGGGTCAACTGACACATTTAGGATTATACTATAACTATTAATCAAAATAAAACACTGGTAAAGATTTCTCCATTCACTCTCATTCAGCTGTGGCCGAACATGACTTAGAAAGAGCCAAGACATCTGTGGCATTCAGTGCAGGAAGCAACTCTGTCCTTCATCTTGACCTTTTTTATCTCCGCTGTATTTACAGAAGGAATAAATTTCAAATACCATAAATTTTTTGGTGTAGAAAAACCAAAGGCTAATTTTAAAATCATAACTCTAAAATGGGTGGAATGGATGAAAATCTCTGATGGTGGAAAAAATAATATTTAGTCAAGTTTTTAAAAAGCAGCAAATGCAAAGCATGCTGCATAAACTGCTGGAGTGTGTACATCTTCATATTATTTGAAACCCAAAGTGCTGAACATTCTTAAAGCCAAGATGCAGAAAACATAACAATCTCATCTGGAAGGCTGCATATAGGGAAGCTAGCAGCTGCCATTCACTTTGTCTGGAAATATGCAGGCATAAAATAATTATTGAAAATGAAAGGAGTTAAATAAAAATTTCAAAAAGATGGGTGAGCTGGAAGTGAAGGAAGTAGAAGAAGGTTTAGGAGGAGAAGGTAAATAAGTGTTACCCAGGTAGTATCAGGTTGTCAACTGAGAACAAGTTAAGTCAATGAGATGCAAAATCTAGATCACTGTCAAAAGATAAAAACTGAATAGCCTGAAATATTCTATATTGCCATGCAGCATAACAAATTTATATCTGTCATTACCAGGAAATGGGATACAGAGTTGACATCAGGTGATAAAGGTCAGGAAACAAAAATCAGTCTAATAGCACTTTTGTCATATTTTCCATATTACATACTATGAAGAATTATTTCCCACACAGTTTTTCTTCTTTACTTCAACATTCCATGTATACACAATTTCCTGCCCCCAAATCTAAAATTTTGCTTGACATAATGGAAAACATGGCATCAACAACACCTCAATAAGATTAGTGCCAGTGAATGGCAAAAAAAATAAAATGTTTCAAACTCTTTGAGCTATTATAAATAGAGTAAAGCTCCAGAATAAATTTATAACTCTGTTATAGGTTCAATGACAGCTTCCCTCAATGCACGGATACATAAGGTGGATTGCCACAATGAGTACTATATTTAAGGTCTGCTTCTACAAAATATATTTCTCACTGACTACTCGGAATACAAATGGCTGTTAAAAATTGCATAAATATGATACAGAAGAGGAAACAGAAGGCAAAGAAGCAATGTATCAATTATTATAGACTGACAGTGGCACTAGGCAGAATATTCATTTGTCCAAAGTTTTCAGACATCTGAGAGTGCACATAACAGATCTGACACTTTAGGGGCACACTGAACCCAGCAGTATTTGGCTTGCAGAAAGGGCAGCATATGCCTGGAAGCTTGACCCATTGGATTTACTGCATGCACACAGATCAAAAACAAAGCACATGCCCATCTAGTTCATGGATCCATATTTTTGCCTGAGGTTTTCCAGAAAAAAAATGCAGAGCTATGCAATGTGGCTGTAGTAGTGTATCTATCCCATACAGCTCACTGAAGCTTTAGTCACTCCTAAAGTTTCCCATACAGCTGTGCAACCCCCAGTTATGACATCTGTGGCAATAGTATTTGACTTAACAATGACTATAACTATATTAAATATAGTAAAACTATACTATAAATCTAAAACGATATTATAAATAAATCTGCATAAAACAAAATATTCACTAAATCTTACATATTGGGAAAAAAAAGGAACAAATAACTTCTTACAGTTTATGTTGACATTGATTTAACTTGTAAAAGCCATAATGACCATATAAAAGGATATATAAACTATTTCATTGTCTTCCCCTACTGCATCTTTTAGAGTTTTAAAAGACTAATTTCATATAAATGCAGTTTTATTTTTTTAAACCAATCTTGTTAACTTCTTTCAAGAGCATGTTCTAACCCAGGCTCTTTAAGGGAGTAGCTAACTGGTGCATCTCCACTGCTTTACTACTGTGTGCGCATGCAAACCAGTGAGAAAACTGCCCACAACTTTGATCCTTAACTAGTAACCTACTTGCTGTTCTCACCTTTCGGTCAACTGAGGCAAACCATTCAAGACTAACTATGACCTTACATTAATCAGCTGAAATATTTACTTAAGGAAATATAGGAAACTCCGGTATTTTCAAACGTTCAGTATTAAACTGTGTCAGCTCACAGGCAGTAAAATCTGCAAAAGTGTATACAAATTTTTGGAAAACACCAGAAATTCCATTCCGTATGAAAAACACAGGCAAAACGTGAAATATTTCTGAAGTAAATTGAAGCTTGGTTTCAGTAGGAGATTTCCTGGGCAAACCTGTAAGACTTAGACCTGTAAGACTTGCTATCAAGCAACATCATCTGTAAGAAAAGATGAGCTTGGATGTGTTCCCACATCTCATCCCCTTTCCTGTAAACATCCATCTGACCACCATGGGTCATCAAATTCAGTACAGTCTCTAATCCAGGGCAAAGGGGACCACAGAGTTTATGTGACAGGAAAGTTCAGCTAATAAGTGAGATAATGTATAGCTAATACATAGAAATCCAATTCCATCAAGTCAGAACTCTTTGCTGCTCTGATATCTTTGCAATGTTTTTCCCAGAACTCTGGTTTTCTGAAAGCCTGAGAAGCTGACATGCAGTCCTGTACTCATCCCTATGTGTATTTACTCTGCTGTCACTCACCTGGAAGTTTCTTATCTCTGAATTACATTTCTGAGTGCGCCCAGGTCCAGCAGAGATCCAGGATGCATTTTGAACTCCAGCTTTGTGCCACATGAAACTGTTACGCTGCTTCTGAATTCATAGCTGTCAAAGCCGTACAGCGACGTAAGTACACTGCTCTGCGCAAACTAATACATATTGCAGAAATAATCTGCAACTCAGATTATGTACTCACGGATAAACAAAAGCTGTCCATAGTTAAAGAGAGAAGCATTTTCAGGGATCAGCAAAATATTCTGCAGGAGTCCCAAAGAAGGAAAAAGGAGCTTACTTGCCAAAAATCTCACAAAAATAGTTAAAATGGAAAGGCTAAAAGACAGAAACAACTTTTCTCATCTGCTTAAGTGTTCAAAGAATTCATTTGAAGTAATACTTTCTGGAAATCTAGGAAGCAGAATATATCTTTTATGTTAAAAGCAACACATTCTATTATACATAAGACCCTGGTCCAGTGAACAGGGCGATTGCTACACTGTCCCACTGTTTCACTGTAGTAGCGAGGAACTTCTCTTACAGCAATACTTAGTGCCTTTTTTTCTTCTTCTATGTAGGCTTTTAAAAAACACTAATAATTTTCCTTAACTTTTTTTTTTTTTCCCCGTAGAGACAATTTCCTCAAGGGATGGAAGTACATCAACACAGAAAAAAAAGTTATTTTTTTTAGGGAACAGAAGGTGGACTCCCCTCTCCCCCCCACCTCCCAATAGCCCCCCCCCCCAATAGCAAGGTAACATGACAGATTTCATAAATTGAGGAAATGAACATAAAATTCAATGTTTTCCCATAAAAAATAGTATTAATGATATATTAAATTACATAACCAAGACTGTCTCAATAAACTTTCCAATTATATGTTGGAAGTATTCTTTGAGATTGACATCATTAATGTCAATGAAAATTAATGGGAATTCCACAATGTTCTTTAGTGCATCAACAGAAGAACATTCCCCAAGGGAATTATTAAGGACTACCTATATTTAGCAGTAATACAAAAGAAAATGGTTAGAAAAAAGCTAGCCCTTCAGCAGTCCTTACTAGTACTAGAAGTTCACTTCCTCAATTTTTATTTAAAGGTCTTGCAGAAGAAAAACAAAGGATAATTTTTATTTGTTAACATGGCAACTATAAATCTGATTTGCAATACATGGTTCTAGGAAAGTTGGCTATAACAAAAACATAATCAGCGAAACAATAGATGATATACAGTGCTTCAGGGAATAATGCTTTCCTGTGGTTTGAGTATGGCTGGAGTGGAAGAATCTTTCAGCAACTTTAACTGAAACTGAATTTGCATTACAGTGAAGGCTATATGGAAACAGGCACACACTTGTTCAGGTTCTCAGGTTCTGCCTAGAGACTTTTTCCTTCTCTCTCTTTCCTAATCTAGGAAAGATTCTGTTTTCCATTACTTCCAATTAAATTTGATCAGTAAAACAACAGAACACTGGGCAAAAGATCCCGCAGTGCAAAATCTATCCAAAGTGGTAACTTCAATAACATGTGAAGTAATACCAGCAGATTTTCCCCATTTTCCAACAGTAAAAACTTTGGGTTTTCTGTTGTCACTTCTCCCCTGGGACTTCAATAAGAAGGCGAGTGCGCTGATGGTTATGAGAGGGTGGCTGGGAGCACAAAGAAAGTACTCACATTTTTCCACACCCTGTGTTCCCATGTGCTTCCCCAACTACGTTCTTTTCCAAGTCTGTATATATCGCTAGCTAGGACTGATTTAAAATTCCTCACTTAGACAATGCATTCTTGCCTGAGCAGTACACAGCTGCTTCAGTCATTCAGAATATTTCGCAGGAGGCTGGTTTTGCTTACAAGTGGACATCTTCCCTGATGTCTGCTATAAATTAACCTATGAATGCAAATAAAGGGAGTTTTATTGCATTATGCCTGGTGAGTTTCCTTGTGAAAAAATGCTCAACCAAAAAAAAAAAAAATTAGCCAGACAGTAATACCATTTGAGTGCATGTATTTCTGGGAATTGTATTTGCAAGTTTAAAAATGAACAGCAGTCCTTGTCAATGGAAATCCTGCTTCTGTTGGGAAACCAGGGAAAGGGAAATGGCAGGCAGCTGTATTTTAGCTTAAAACCACATCCCACAGGTATCTATAGACATTGTTATATAATATTAACATATTGTGCTATATATATATATATAATATTATTCACATAATGCAGTCTATTAATAATACTATGTATATTACTGTAATATATGCATAACTGAAAGCTGTAGCCAGGCATTCTTAGTGTTCATGTAATCAAAATTTATGTAATAAACTTTTAAAAAAATATTTGCTTGCAATGTTTTGAACAGTTAAACACCTGCTTGAATGGGAAAACATGTAACTTCCTGCTACAGTGGTGCATTTTAATTCACAAATTCCTGATTTTATTTCCTTGAATTCAGAGCAACACAACTAGACTTAAAAAAAAAAAAATCCAGAGCTAATTAGTTTTTAGGACAGGATCTTATTTTAAACTTCCACCTTGTAAAAGTGTATTGTAATATGAGCATATACACACATGAGAAACTATTTAGGTCAGTTAACTGTCCAAATACCTTTTTGCAAAGATAACATCAACAGTGCTCAATATCATACCAATTAATACCAAGATAGCTTTGTGGCTCATAACTAACAAAAAAAAAAAGCTGATTTAAAGCCACCCACTGAGCTGAAAATATTTAGAATTACAACTGTACCACGCTATAACGAAGGATTTCACAAGCTTTATATCCTTATTGCAGACAGCTCGTACATTAAACATTTGATGCTGTGAGAAAAATGGAACACACTGTCTGTGCAAAAACCTTCTGTCTAGCACAGCAACAAAAATAAATATTTCATTGAAAAACCCTCAAACCTGTAAGTGAAGCTACTTTTATTACTTATACAGTATCAGCTTTATCTTCTGGGTGGCCAAGTATGCACCAGGCAAAAGAAAATGAAGAAGTAGTTTTGCAAAAAAAAAAGAAACTTTCTCATTCCTTTGTGCTAGACTATGTGGAATACCAAGTCTTCCCTGACAATCTGGGTTATATTTCAGTATCTTGTAAAACACTGCATACAACCTGACACAACACACACCCAAGAGGGTTTGTCACACACCAAACTCTTTGGCATTTCAAAACATTTAAAAGGCAACCTACTGACATATGACAAACTTCCACGGACAGCAGCAGCTGCATGGCCTGGTGCTGTTGCCACTATTAACCTCAGTTACAATTTGATGGCTGAATTAAGTTGTCTGCCAGCAGTTCCAGCTGGCATAATACATTACTACGTGGTGTCATGCTGTTTAGCTATGGTCACTGTTGTGACATGCTGTGCTCCATGTGTTTATCCTCTTTGTACAGATAAAGCTTAAATCCTGGAACTTCATGCGAAGTACTGATTTCTTTAAATCATAGCAAATCCAGGCCTTACCAGCTCTAGTTTTATATAAATTCTATCAAATTAAACTTACAAACAAATTAAATTCTCTCACCTCTGCACACTGTGGTATCATACATGACAAGACTTGGGAAAAGCATGGTCCAAAGACTAAGCTACATGGCACCTTGGGGGTAAATAAAGTTTAATATATTTATATTTCCTGTCTTTCAGATTGCTACAAGAGCTGAAATAGTCCCTGAAAGATCAGTACAAACTCAGGGTAACCTCCTGCAAGCTATTTTTGGATGGCACCTAACCTTGATTCCACAAAGATGCACAATCCCATCCCACCTCCAGCCTCCATGTGTCCTGGATTCTAAATAAGTGTTATTTGAAGATGCATTTGCAAGATACCAAAAATAATATCATTTGATCAGAGGCAAGCATATATGTAAAGTAACAAAGGTTGTTACTTTGTTAATGCCTAATGTTACTTTGCCTTTTAAAGCAAAGATGCCCAACTTATTGTCCACAAGCTATCCATCCCAGCTGTCCTATTTTCTGAGGCAGCTACCCACAGCGGGGTCAGGCTGCAGACCTCCTCATCCCATAGTCACAATAAACAAAAACTAACCTGCTTCCTCCTGTTATCATTTAATAGATACCTGCTGTATCAGAAATGGGAGAATTGTAAACCACTGTGTTCATAACCTGTATTGCTCTGAATATTACATTTCTTTCTAACATACTAAGTTTGAAACTG
This sequence comes from Chlamydotis macqueenii, assembly GCF_036417535.1. Lineage (NCBI taxonomy): Eukaryota > Metazoa > Chordata > Aves > Otidiformes > Otididae > Chlamydotis > Chlamydotis macqueenii. The sequence goes on from NC_141562.1 coordinate 23,998,044, forward strand.
TATACAGCTATTACTTCAAACAGATTTCAGAATCTGATTTTAAGAATAGTAATTGAGAAGTTAATTCCATTGTCACGGCTCATTTTGAGATGCTGGGAATACTTCACAGTGGAATTTTGACAAACAACTTGTTATTTGAGAAACAATTATTTCTTGTCCTCTCCAGAGGTAAAAATGAGTTTAAAGGTTGGGTTTTTTTTTTTGTTTTTTGTTTGTTTTTTTTTTTTACATTTCATTGTATTATATATCCATCTTCACAAATACCATTACGTTTATTACTTGGAAGCCTTATTTAGGACAAAAAAAACCCCAATAACTAAGGAATGCTTCATAGATTTCAAAGGGTATTAATTGCTCTATTGAGTTTCCTTTCCTTAAAACTAGAAATATATCTTAAGGTGAATAACTTTTAAAAATGTAGAAAATGAAGCAAGAATAACCTTCCTGAGCAAAGCAAATTAATAAAACTGCTGAGATTTTATATAGTCCTATGGGTGTTGATTGCATTCACCATGTAGTTAGCTTCTAAAATAAGAAAGATAACCATTTCATCAATATTATACTAAACTCATGATTAAGCTACGTTTAGCAGTTTTGATATTTCCCTGCAAGATTCTCTTTTTACTTTTACACTATTTTTAATAGGACTGACCTTTATTATTTCCAATACTGAATCCAGACAAGAAGCCTGTTACCCATGGTCTCACGTGGCGTCAATAGGAAGCATCCTCGTCTCTGCCATTGTGCTGACCTCTTGGGATGTGACCAGACTCACTGCTTTTGCCTGCTCTGAGGTTGGACACACTTTTATCCCCCTCCCTAATTACAACAGCAACTATAATGAAACATTATAACATTTCTAACTAGCTCCATCACAAAACAGAGCCTGATCACTTCTAAGAGGTTACCTTCTTTGCAGTTACAGTAATTCTCTTTGGGGAGTTCCTCAACCTGTATCAAAAGCTCAGAGAACAATCAAGAAACAAACTATTTATATGCTTTTCTGGGATCAAAATGAGTTTGTAAATGGAGTTTTGGTCTTGTTTTGTGGGGCTTTTTTGGGGAGGAAGGGGGTGATGTCGTTCAATCAAAGCAAATGAGTGTCTCCTGAGCAAGCAAAATGTGTAAGGAATGCAGAACGGAGCCCTTGAGGTATTTGGGGGATGGTGAGGGAAACAAAATTCAAAGTGACTCTGTTAAAACCATCTACTTTGTACGCACATGAACACTTCCTCATTAAAGATTCATAAGGACTTTATAGTTTTAATGCACATGTGGCCAGCGTTACAGTTCAATAGCCAGAACTCTTAAAAAGAAAAGGAAAAAAAAAAAAAAAAAAAAAAGGAGATACTTTTCTGGTTTTTAACTGATTCCCTTTTCTTGGGAGATAGAAACTTCCTTTTCTAAACACCAAAGCACAATTTCTGCAAAAGCCTGGCATTCTACAAAAAGTCTGAACAGATGAAAAACAAATCAGTATTTCTGTTGTAATTCGTATTCACAACCATTGCCCACTTCCTATTTCTGAATTTCTGCATTTTCTTGCCCCAACAAAGGATGAAATCACGTCCCTTAGCCACAAACCTTTTCTACAATCACCAAGCTGTCAGTGAGGAACACCTTGAACGGCTCCTTAGCTGCAAAGGATAAGGCAAGAAAAGTAGAAAAGGATTAGGGAAGGGAAAGAAAAGTCCTCTCTGTATCAGCTTGAACATTTGGACACAGAAAGCTCAGCACTGGATATATGTAGGTCAGCCCAGGATAATTATGGCTTCAGCAGGATCTACCTGCTGTTTAGGAATGCACTGATTTTTTTTCTTTGTCATCATTTTTTCTAGTGCAGGTTACACTCCAGTTCTACTACAGTCTGTTGACTTTCAAGGGTGGAGACACCTCTTTAACGGCAGGCATAATGGGGATGCGTCTCACAAGCTGGGTAATGTTGATGTCTCCCATCCTGTTACTTTATTTTTGCTTGAAAGGTGAAGGGCTTTCTGCCTTGTCAGTTTCTTCTGTCTTCCAAATGACCCACTGGACTCTTCAGGGGTTCTTTTATTTTTCTCTTTGCCATAAAGCCATCTGCATGCATTAAAAAGCACTGACTTTAGACAGAAGACAGGCAGGCATCAGCAAACTACACAAGTTTGCTGGTATCAGGGACTGAGGGAGGACTGGGTTACATGTCACTAGACCTCTAGCATAGTTTCACAAAGGAAAAGTTTTGCAATGAAGCAAATAACTGTGTAAGGATTGCCCTGCAAAGGAATTACAGTTTTTAACTTGATTTTCTTCCCCCCAAGATACTCCTAAATAGTTTTTTACAATGCAACACAGACCATCCACTCATTGGCCAGATCCCCCCTTCAGTGCCCTGCAAAGCACATCTGAAGTGTATTATTTTTAAGCAATGTGAATTTCTTCCTCCTCCTCTGCTGTGCAGAGCATAGTACTCACCACTCATTCTAGGGGTGATGAACACAAAACAAACGCCTAAATGCAGGTTCCCAGAAGTGTCCTAGGCCAGGCCGAGCCATCCTGCTCAAGTAACACCACATGCCTGTGGTTTAAGGAGATTCAGAGCAATGAATTTTCCTCCTTTTTCAGGAGCTCTTTGGTACTCTCCCTTCTCTCTGTGTTAGTATCACCATTCCATCACTCATTACTGATGTCCTGTAGCTACATCTTCCCAAGCTATCTCCACTGTTCCACCAATCTAAATTTTCTATGCCTGCTCTTTCCATCTTGATCTTTATTTAATCTCATACTCCATTTCTCCTGCTCCTATTTTTATCTTCTCTTTTACCCTTTCCACTAATCTTCTTAAAAGCAGAGGCTTTAGTCAGTGCTTTAAGTCTTAATGACAGTATTACCACCTATGAAGACCACCTTCATCTCCAGTTTGGTTGAGCACACGTGGTTCTCTGACACTGGTTCATGTGCTATTTGGCTCAGTGCTTCACACTTCAGTGCAGATGAGAAGCTGAAAAGGTATTGCTCTGCACTCCATCCAGGACATGTAAATGACTGATAAAACAGGCAGCCTTCCACTAATTTGCAATTCTGTCTAGCTTCTTGTTATAATAAATCCAAAGTTAGTGTCTCTATACTAGCAAATTATTTAGTGTTCTCTGTTTGACTTTCATTCCCCAGAATTATTTGGCCAAGAAAAGTTTCTGTACTCCAAGATAATTATCTCACTATTGGCTTCAGGAAGACAGAATATTTTTGTAGCAAATGACCACATCTGTACCATGTCAGGCCTAGTTAGAGATTAATAATGGGTACTACTATTCTGCCTACAAATTTTCATGCTTATGATATTTTGCAGCTCCATTAGAAGTGACAGATTAGACTATATACTTACAATAAACGTCAGTCACAAAAGCATGCAACTTAGCAGGTAGCAGCAAAAAACTTTTGGAGAGACAGGCAAAATATAAATTTGATCGATGGAAGTTTGTTCAATTACACTGCTCAAACTTTGACTCAGTATAAGCTTACTTTGTTACGTATTCTTGTGATTACGACTTTTTTATTATTAAGTGTACCATAGAATGTTACAAAATTTATTCATATATGTATGGCCACATCTAACATGGCCAAAGACAATCAAGTTGACAACTGTACTGAAGGATACCATAACAGTAAGAGCTATTGCCATTATGACACCTGGATTTCAAGGAAAAAGAGAATTAAGATACTTGATATGTCTCAGTAGCAGGTATTTCATAGAACCATAGAATGGTTTGGGGTGGAAGGGACCTTAAAGATCCTCCAGTTCCAACCCCCCTGTCCTGGGCAAGGACACCTTCCACTAAACCAGGTCACTCAAAGCCCCATCCAGCCTGGCCTTGAACGCTTCTGGGGATGGGGCATCCACAACTTTTCTGGGCAACCTGTCCCAGTGCCTCACTGCCATGGTGAAATATTTGACACATCACCATGAGGAAAATTTCCAGGTTTCTCGTGATGACATACTATAGCCTACAGCCATAGCAACCCTTAAAACATTGTTTTTTAAAAATCATGTAACAAGTGAAATCAATATGAAAAGGCAGATAAATCTATAGTACAGTTGCCACTTTTTCATCACCTTATGCTTAATATTTCTTAATTCATTCTGCTAAGATTAGAGGCACTGCTGTCATCACCTAGTCTGACTTGCTTATAACAAAATAATTATTTTAGCAATTGATTCTTATATTCCTAAGCTCAAATAGATCATTCAGAACTCTGAAACTGAAACTTTTTTTAATATTACAAGACCAAATTCTGACATATAGCAACCTTTTATTTTGCTTTTCTTTAGATTTTTTTCCCCCCTCATTTTTATAATTTTTTTTTTTTTAAATTACCTGATTGGCTAGGTTCAGAGGTTATTGCATTTGCAAAATTTATCTTTTTTTTTTAAAGTGACAATATGATAGTAGCATTTCAGGTGATAAATTTCTTGGTTTTATTAAGTGTTTTGTATTAAGTTCATTGTACAACTTTTAGATATTCCTTTATACACATGCTAAATCACTGATAGTATAATTCCATTATCATGTACAATGACTTCATCATCAGAATTCTCATAGTATAGTCCCCAGTTAACGAGGTGACAATTTTTTCATCACTGCCTTTCATTCACATACACTATTGTTAATTACAGTCCAGAGCCATGTATGTATCTTTAAATTTCTTTACGCACACAAATCTAGCAAGTTCCTGCAAAAATTACTTTTACTGGGATTTTCCACAGTGTTGATATGGCATACATACATATATAATGTACCAAGTGAATGTTATTAAATCATTGATTTCATTGTTTAATGTAAATCTTTGCACAAATGTAACGTATATTGTTTAAAAGCTTGCATCTCAGCCAAATGAAAACAGATCATTATTGAACTGTGGAAGACCACATCTGAAACACAGGGACAAATCTCTGCCAGATTTCAAGTCTGAATACTTCAAATCTGAATATAACAGTGTGGAGGGAGGAGAGTGGAGTGGATAGAAATCTCAGTTTTGCGTAATTTCTTCAAATCTTGGCCAAAATACTTTTCCATTTGTCCTCAGAAAGAACCCAGCTGCTTTTTAATGAATCTCTGTAAGAAGTTAACCCCTGGCTTAACCTAAAATGAACCAAACAACAACCAAAAGATCTGATTAAATTATTCACACTAGAGATTAAAAATACAGAATTGGAACAAATCTGTACTAAGCTTTCTGAAGAGACTTTTGTATAGGGAAAGAGAAAAAATATCTCACAATTAAAGCTTTAACCTTTAAAATGTCTCCTTGGCATTTTGTAAGATTTTTAAATGAAAGTTTTGGACAAATAATCTCTATAATTTGACATTTGCCCAAAAGATGGCAACACTACTTTTAATGAGAGTATCTATTACATTCTAGGAAAATAGCATTATATACAATCCTATTGAACAGTTACAAAAATAGTGCATAAAACATGATAAGAAAGAGTTCTATGGTGCAGTAAATTAGATGTTTTTTCCTCAAAAAATGAATTTATGACTCATATTCATCATGCAACCAAGCAAACAAAGAATGAGTACCCAAACTTACGAACTTATGACTTTCAGAGTATATAATATAATATAAGGCAATGCGCCCTTGCGGTCCAGAAGGCCAACCGCATCCTGGGCTGCATCAAGAGGAGCGTGGCCAGCAGGTCGAGGGAGGTGATTCTCCCCCTCTACTCTGCCCTGGTGAGACCCCACCTGGAGTACTGTGTCCAGTTCTGGAGCCCCCAACACAAGAAGGACATGGACCAGTTGGAGAAGGTCCAGAGGAGGGCCATGAAGATGATAAAAGGGCTGGAGCACCTCTCCTATGAGGACAGGCTGAGAGAGTTGGGGCTGTTCAGCCTGGAGAAGAGGAGGCTCCGGGGAGACCTGATAGCGGTCTTCCAGCACCTCAAGGGGGCCTACAAGAAAGATGGGGAAAGGCTGTTTAGTAGGGCCTGTTGCAATAGGACGAGAGGTAATGGTTTTAAAATAGAGGGGGGTAGATTTAGATTAGAAATTAGGAAAAAAATTTTTACGATGCGAGTTATAGAACACTGGAACAGGTTGCCCAGAGAGGTGGTGGAGGCCCCATCCCTGGAAACGTTCAAGGCCAGGCTGGATGAGGCTCTGAGCAACCTGATCTAGCTGGGGATGTCCCTGCTCCTTGCAGGGGGGTTGGACTAGATGACCTTTGAAGGTCCCTTCCAACCCTAACCATTCTATGATTCTATGATTCTATAAGAAAACAAAGCAATCCAGAAACTGGACTGTTGACCATTATTCTATGCAAAAATAATTCAGATCATATTATGTCCGATGTACTTGCTGCTGATGAAAATTTTGTTTTATCATGAATGGACTGAACTGCAGAGGACTGAACATCACTTCAGAGAGGTTTCTTTAAATTAAGATAAACCATACTTCTTTGGCTCTGATAATACCCAATCAACTTTGTGATGGCAATCACTGATTAGCTTTTTTTTTAAAAAAAAAATCTTCTGATAAAGGATACCTGCCAATAATAGACAACAGAACCTGGAAACAGGAAGCACAAATCATCAAGGGGTAGTGCATGTATGTATACAGATATTTTCCTTACCCTTCATCCACAAAGTGTGGTAAGCTCTAATCACTTCCATTTTCTCCATCTCCAAAAGAAGACGAAGAGAGAGCAAAGACAGGTCAGAGGAAAATGACCTGCAGCACTGTGTTTCTATCAGCCCCTTCTTGCATTGTTCCCTTAAGTCTTTTCTCTGACATTATTAGGAATAAAGCAAATAAGAAGCAAAACTGTCACCTTCAATTTAATCCTGTAAAGTCAAGTAGGATAAACCTGGGTACACTTAGGCAAATATAATAATAATAAAAATAATACTTAGTAATCCCTTGTTTTCAGCAATATAATTAAATGAAATATATGATTATCACATTAAAACACAAGCGAATAAGCCAGAAAACAAAGCTTACACACTCCCAAACTTAACATATAGAAAATGCACAGAATAGCTGACATGCAAAGAAGAAATGCCAGTAAAGAACAACAAAAAAAAAAAAATTGCTTTGACTTTTAGCATTCTGGGATGTAGATAGCTTGCTGGGTAATTGGCTGACTGACTGTTCTGCTAACTTTCTGGGTGACTGGTGGAGCAGGCAGGCTGCCTCCCTTCAGGCTCACCGCTGGCAAACTGGCACTGATATTACACATACACGCACAAGCATTCTCTTCTTCAATTTATTTGACTCCATGCTCATTGTGTCTCACACAGGAGCTTGAAACTTAAATGGAAAATGAAAGGTAATTGCATTTAGAACAAATATTGCCAAACTGGCAGTATTGTTCTGATTTAACAGTTCACACTTAGCTAACCTGAATTGATCCCAGCGACTGATGTAAGAAGTATGCTCATGTAGCTCTAAGTTAGAAATTCATGATGATTCGTGCTATTCTTAATATCAGAACATCGACTTATGAGCAGTGAAGCTAGAGGTAATACTACCAAAAAAACTTTGCATATAAAAGGATTGTTCTCAAAGTCAATATCGATGCAAGTTGCCCAGCTGTACTACTACCTCAATATTGCAAGAAGAAAAGTACAATTTCTAGCTTTACTTCAGCCTGTAGATTGAAGTAGGAAAGTCAGCAGCAGCTGCTCTCACAGAGCACTCTTTTTACATTAGCCCATTACTAAAGTTTGACAGTAAAATCTGTAAGCCAGTATAAAAGGTTCTTTCAGTCATTCTGCAAGACCGATAATACCTTGCGTGATCCTGTCTGCTTTTTGCTGGCTCGCCGCACTTCATTAGGGTTTGTTTTTCATGTATCTTATATATCATCTTTTAAATGTTGTTGAACTACACAATGACTTAAATAGGTCATCAGAAAAGCTTTAGTTTCAGGAATTTTCTTCATTTCATAGAAGTCTGACTGTGAATCACAAAATATACATGCTGTTTACCCTTCCCAGCTGTAAGTTTTAAGTTTTGTGTAAAGCCATTTAATGAAAACAGTATCCACACCTGCATTTATATATGACTAGCTTACCAGGAAAACGGGGCAATCAATGGGACTTCTTCACAGCATACCACCAGTGGCTTTAATAGTGTAAACTAAAGCAACAGATTTACAACCTCTGAAACACGTAAGCATAAAAATAAATAAATAAAAAGCGCACAGCTAGTGCTCTACAGTTCATAAAAAATGCTAAAGATTTAGTCCGTTGAACCTCAACCTTGCTAAGACATATCAGGTATTTAAAGAAATGAATTTGCTAGGCTCCTTCAGCAAAAGAAAGCATGGCATACCATGCATTAGCATGTTGCAGCAGCAGCAGCAACAATGACATGCCTATACTGGCTTTTGCATACGTTGGCGTGAGCCCAGAGTCCCGAAGAGTTCATGCTCTAGAAGTTGAGCATATGCCAGCAACATGTGTTCAGTATACATCCTTCATAAATTATGGTTCTATGTTCTTTGTAAGCATCAACCAGAGAGATGGATTCACTTCTCAGCCTGCACCTACCTTTTTTCCTAAAATGCTTGCTAATGAAATGGCTGCTCAGCAGCATGCCAGCTGTGTTTTCTGAAGAAATATGGGCTGTTCCTGTGAAAAAGAGTGGAGCATTAGGGAATAGCACTTCCATAACATGGAGGTGTGGAAAGCCACAGGGGCTACTGAGAGGCATTAGGTGGGCTGAAGGTAGGAAACTTGGCTTAGCTCACTTAATGCGAGAATTATACCCTAATTCTTTTATTGAGGAATTGTCACATAAAAATCTTTTACTAGATTTGTCAGGGAAATGGGCCAAAAGTAATTAAGAATATAGGACTTCATGCACACTTACGGAACTGTTTAATTAATTATACAGGTATCATAGAATCATAAAATCTTTAATGTTGGAAAAGACCTCCAAGATCATCAATCAAGACCACCAAGATCATCAACCTAAATGAAGTACCTGTCTTGGCAGGTTTTCAACACAAGAAAAATAAGCAGTCGGAATTATGTGAGAACACAAATACAATGGCAAAGGACAGAATCTTTTGTTTTTAATGATGCTATAGGAATGACATGCCTAGGAAATTAATATTTCACCTAAAAACAGAGAACTTTGGGGAATTTTCAGAGGGAAGAGACTTGCAATGAAAAAACAAAACTTCAGGAAATGCATCCATTAGCACAGCAACTCAACACAGGGATAAGACAAGAAATTTTCTTATATCAGTATGAATGAAAGAAGAAAGTCTGCATAAAGACCATTTCCAACACATGCTATTGCTAACTGCTTCCAAACAGCTAGGTGTCTTCCCACGTTCCATGTGTGCCCTCCACCCCTCTGCTAATATCTATTATTTTATGATACCATTTTTCTACTTTTATAAAATATTTTCCCTTTCATTGAAAGTGCTTAACATAAATTAGAACAAGGCAAGTAGAAAAGTAGGAAATGGCAAAATTATGTCAGAGCTATTAGCTAAGGCAAATTTTCTCCTCTTACAGTAAGATAGTATCTGAATACATGAGTAGATAGGTATATGAAACCAGGGAGCAGCTGCTGTGCAATAACATAATCAATGTGGAAAAATGAGTGAAATGCCTTGTTTGGTTCTGAAGAAAAAGCATTTAATTTGATCTACACAAATAAACTACAAAGCACCCATCACAGACCACTACTCATATACCTGTATGTCAGGAAATTGGGAGCAGCCTGTAACAAAAGGTCTGTATTTTACCCTCTATCTCTGTGCAGATGACAGTTTGAATTAAAAAAAAAAAAAAAGAAAAAGAAAAAAAACCCCAAACAAAAAAAAAACCCACCCCACAACCCAGATGATCAGTTTACTGAATTCTCAGTTCTAGAGAAGGCAAAAAGAAAATAATCTCCCCCCCTCACCCAGTAATGTCAGTACTCAACCTGAAAATAGGGACAACAGAAATAAAAACAGGAAGAAAAGTAGGAATCAATTGAACGTCATCAGCAGAAAGCTTTAAATTTTCACTGGGCTTCTCTAAGTGACAATTTAGTCAGCACTGGCTGGTTACACAAGCTCAGAGAAAGCAGCTTTTTACAGACTTCCTAAACCCTAAAATCCCAGTGAATTTCCCAAGGATATTTCCTGCATACAGATCCTCCAGAGGGGTGTTTCTTGTATACAGCTCTATGAGAGTTTCACAACATGAACATCACTTCTAAATGTTAAAACTAAGCTGAAATTGTATTTGTCTGCATATTCAATAAACTGGCTTAAAAGTCATTTTTTAAACTATTAAATAAAGTACACTGCCATTAAACACAAAATAAATCTTTGCAGATAATAATCTTACTTTTAGATACGTTTCAGGCTTTGCACCCATCAATTTTTTTTAAGGATGTATACATTTCATGGTTATTTTCATGAAGTTAGTATGAGACTATAATGTTTTTGGCTTGCTTAAACAAGGACAGTGAGTATTACACCATTGTTTATAAATGGTGAACCCTACAAAGACAGTACTATTAAGTCATGTGGATAAAAATAGGGTATGAGTACTTTCAGATCACAGATTAGAAAAAATAGAAATTCTTAAAAGTTTAGCTATTTCAGAAATAAAGATTTGGAGCAGCCTTCAGCCTACTGAAGGGGCTTTATGCCCAGACATTACTAAAGCTAGAATTTGCACCTTGTGACATGAATTTTTGCATATCCAAAGTTGAATCCTGTCTGGGCATCTGCAAGGACCACCAACATTTTTTCATTTCTTGCTTGATGCAGAACATGGCTTCAGGAGCTTCCCCTGCTCCTTCCTTTTTGCTAAAAAAGGTTAAGAGAGGGAACTTTCACATTGGCAACCTGAACTGGTCCAGTACTGAAGAAATTTCGGGTGTCTGTGTTGGTATACCTTGCTGGCATACTCACAGTTAAAGTAAATGTCAGATTTGGATGGATAAGGATTTATTGGTTACAGTGGCAAAGACATGTAAAAAGAATTTTTTTAAAACCCCCTGTGACACATTACGACTTCTTCTCCTCTAACACATTATAAGTTTTAGGGACATTATTTTGAACTGAAGTTTCAGTGTTCTTAATGGAGTGCTGGAGAGCAATTAATGGAGTGGTTAGTTTATAGTGTATATGATGAGAGGGAGAGCTGAACAAATTTTCTTTTTATCCCTGGAAACTCAGCCTGGCTGCAACCCATCCTGGTCTTATATTCCTAAATATTTTTGTAAGTTCACATAACTCTGTACAGTAGGAAAGCTTAATACAGTACTCCACTCAAATGGGAGAACTGTCCCTTGTGAGGCGCTTACACTTCTCAGAAATACCTAAAAGCAATTCATGGTACAAAGGGAAAAAAAGCTATCAAATTCTCAACTTAGCTGCTGACACAGTACAGAAAACACTGTTTTGTTCTGAACACAAGGTACTTTAAACTTCCATTTCAGTTGAAAAGAATATCTTTAAGGTCTTTAAAAAAAGTATTAACTTACTTTGCATTAAGAAACAAATACGAATATTGAACATAAAAAACCAGCAGGAACACTTGGTGAAAACAACAAATGCACCATGTGTCTGGGGAACATATATTAGCTGTAAAAGTTTCTTTCATTGGCCAATAATTATAGTATCATAGCAAAAGTGTTACAGTTATGGTTGTGAGGGTATGATTTTCAATAAACTATTTTTTTCAGGTAACTACAACTAAAATATTTTTTTCCTAGACAGAAATGAATTTATTTTAAGAGTTTCAAGCTGCCCCTTTGGCAGTTTTCTGGGTTATAAAAGCATGATAAAAACATTTTATTTATGCTTCAACAAGTTGCTTGCATTATGCTAACTCAACTGGCTTATTTTTAACTCAAACTGCTCATTTCTACAAGATGAAGCTCACTATCACTGCATAGAACAATTTCATTTTATTCGTTCAAGTTCACAAGCAAATAAAAGCACACATTTTTATTCTAGCACAATGTTTCTCTCTGTATTCTCCTCAGCAGAACACTTTCTAAAGTAGAGCATAGCAGAATTTTGTAATTCTTTTTTTCACAGAATATGTGCATAGCTCAGACTACACAAACATCCTCTATAGCTCTCCCAGTCACTTTCCATTTCAAGAACCAAGCAATTTGTGTTAACACAAGACAGCTTATCATGTGCTAAGCCTGCATGCAATTTTCTCGTGAGAACAACCATTTTGTACCTACTTGACACACGCAGCGCTATACTACACCCAAGTAATCAATTCTGTCTATATTAAGAAGTGGGGAGAAAAACTGCCCACAGCTGTTACATTACATCAGCTTTCCTAACTACTTCAGACAACTCATTTTGGGGATGTTTTTTAAACTAAATTGGAATAAAACACAGCCCTTCTTTCTATTTCTTTTCAAGTACAATCTATTTTTTTTATTATTATTTTGCATTCTTAGAGATTATTGATGAAGTAAAAGTGTCCAGGAACAAGCTATGCTTTCTGCAGCTATCACCAGAAGTTTTGAGGGCAAGAAGCTCCCAGGGTCATTGGGTACCCTCAGAAGATTTACAAACTAGCATGATATGCATGAGTAATAACACGTTTTCATCGGAGACCTCACAGGCTAGTCTACAGACGTTAACTTTTGGAAGAGAATAACTGATATTGTTTGGGTTTTTTTTCTTATAAACAAGTAAATGAGGAATGTCTTTCAACTGATAGCAAGTCAGAGACAGAGAGACAAAAATGGTATCTGTAGGCCCCAGAAAACTTTCTCACAGGGCGGATGGAGTTTGAAGCTTTTCTTCTGATACTGACTTCTACCTGAGCACATCATGACATTGAGGAGACGTTCCGATTCAGAACTTGAGGTCTCACATTTTATGTCCAGATACTACCAGATGAGGCATCAAACTTTGGTCTTCTTAACAGTAAATGTGCAAAAGACCACAGACCATATAAATAAAAGAAATATTATAATTTTTTTTTGAGTTTGAAAACATTATTCCATCAATATCCTACAGCTGAGGGATCAAAATCACAAAATAATGAACACAAGGTCTCTGCTATCAACTTTCCTCACAGCTCACTTCACAAGATTAGCTCAGTTATCGATCAACTAACACTAATTTTTATGAGCTTGGCTTCCCAGCATGCTGCTTTGTGACTTCATACAAACTGCCCTTAAATCACATTTCTGTTTTCCCTTTCTTCTCCAACCAGTCTGACATTTCTTTATAGAAAAGATATACAGCTTGCATCAGTCCTAAGTGGTATAGTTCAGCTTTATCATCCCAAAAAGATTGCATTTTGTGAATACAAAACAGTTGAAATATTGGACATCTATGACAAAGATGTTCTCAAAACTGCTGTGTCCCGACAGAACATTTTTATTTTGTCATGCTAGCATTTCCAACAGAAATCTGTTTTGTCAGGGAAAAAAGTGCAAATAGTTACATTCAAAAGTATAGCAATGCAACCTGGCAAACCACTGACATTTTAAATATACACATACGTACTAGCAGTTGGCAATTTTGTGTCCAAGCTGAAACCATAGTTTCACACCAGGACTGGAGGAATGTAATCTCAGAACTGGAGGAATGTAATCCCAGCAGCACGTTCAGAATGGCATAAATGCCCATCATGCCAATAAGCACGCCTGTGAAAGAATGCAGCGCTGGCAAGTCTTACATCTCATTATGAAGCATGGAATTAAGAGCAAAGACATGGGCTGGTAGCCCATGTCATTTCTATCAGGGGAAAAAATACCACAAAAAAACCAGAGAAATGAATGTGGCAGTTCAGGAGACAAACAAAAAAACAGGCTAAAGGTAAAAAGAAAAGATGAGAAACACACTTGATTCTGGACACTTGCACTAAAACTATTGGATTGATTTTACTACCCTATTGTTTAGAGTTAATTACTGCTATTTTTAAATGGCACTGTAATATCCAAAAGGAAATATCATATCTTTTCAAAATTATTGCTTTTTTTTTGAGCATTATAATGTAGCAGCTCTACACAAGCAGACAGGGTAAATACAGGGTATTTGCCTGTTGTCTCATCCTCTAAAATAAAAAGTATGTGATGTCTAATACACTGTATTGTAACTTTGTACTGGAAAATAACAAACGACTAGAGGAAAAAAAAATACATTACCTTTCTGTCAGATTACATTACAAGTGCCTTGGTAGTTACTTCATGCTTGTAAGACTTACAGTACATATGCCTAATAGGAAGAGGGTAATGTAATTTTCTTTTTCCTTTTAATTTCTAACTCTTCTGTTCCTGACAGTCATACTAAGAACAACAGGAGTTTTACAGTTCCTGATATAATCCTAAATCTGTCCTTGTCAATGCTGCATGCGAGCACACAATAGGTTCTGGAGTTTCGAGAGAGGGTTTTGGTTTTTTTTGAGAGAGAGAGTTTTGGGGGAGTTTTTCTGTTTGCTTGTTTGTGGATTGGTTTTTTTGGGGGGGGGTGTTTCAAAAAACGCATATTTAGCTTTCGCATTGCTAAATTAGTAACTCATTGTTAGTCATAGGATGTAATCAAGAGATCCATAAAGGACCACAGAATTAAAATGAAAAGGCAATTTTTAATTAAGTTTGCTCACTTTGACTTGTGACATTGATCCTGCCTCTATTTCTCCTTGTCTGTTTTCTCAAAATTTCTATGCAACAATTAAAAATTAAATATCCTCCTTCTGTGCAATTCATTAAAATATTGTCCGCAGCCAAATAATATTTATTCTGAAACTCATTTCCCCCTCTACTTCTACATGAGAACCAACAGCGCTTTTTCCAAGTCCAGTTTTCTGTTCCATGATGTTTCCAAAGGATCCTTCGGGTCTGGTTTTGAAAATACACATGCGTATATTGGTTGCAATGACAATACTAGGACAAGGGGAGCATCAAGTCTGCAAACTCAAATTCCTAGTGCAGGGTTAGGATTTGGTATCTTACATTAACTCTTCCTCAGTATATTTCTGATCTAATATATCTTTCACAGAAAAAAAAAAAATACATGCAACAGGACAGTTACAGCTGAATTCCAGCCATTTAAAAAAAAAATAATAATTTTACATGTAGATCTATTTGCTAGTAGGATGTGGTGGGTTGACCCTGGCTGGATGACACTATCACCCACCAAAGCTGCTCCATCACTCCCCTCCTCAGCTGGATAGGGGAGAGAAAATATATTGAAAGACTCATGGGTCAAGATAAGGACAGGGAGAGATCACTCGCCAATTGCCATCACAGGCAAAACAAACTAGACTTGCGGAAATTCGTTTAATTTATTACCAATCAAATCAGAGTACGATAATGAGAAATAAAAAACAGGTCTTAAAACACCTTTCCCCCACCCCTTCCTTCTTCCTGGGCTCAACTTCACTCCCAAATTCTCTACCTCCTCCTCCCCGAGCGGTGCAGGGTGATGGGGAATGGGAGTTGCAGTCAATCACACACCTTGTATCTGACGCTCCTTCCTCCACAGGGGGAGGACTCCTCACACTCTTCCCCTGCTCCAGCATGAGTCCTTCCCCTGGGCTGCAGTTCTTCATGAACAGAAGGGACCAGCATGAGTCCCCTTCCATGAGGTGCAGTCCTTCAGGAACAGACTGCTCCAGCATGGGCTCCTCTCTCCCTGGGGCCACAGCTCCTGCCAGGAGCCTGCTCCAGCGTGGGCTTCCCACAGGGCCACAGCCTCCTTCGTGCATCCACCTGCTCCAGTGTGGGGTCCTCCACAGGCTGCAGGTGAATTTCTGCTCCTTCGTGGACCTCCACGGGCTGCAGGGGGAAAGCCTGCTTCACCATGGGTTACACAGGAATCTATGCTCCGGCACCTGGAGCACCTCCTCCTCCTCCTTCTTCATTGACTTTGGTGTCTGCAGAGTTGTTCCTCTCACATATTCTCACTCCTCTCTTCTGACTGCTGCTGCTGTTGCACAAGTTTTTTTTCCACCCCTCTTCTTAACTATGTTATCCCAGAGGCACTACCACCATCGCTGATGGGCTTGGCCTTGGCTGGCAGTGGGTCTGACTTGGAGTCAGCTGGTGTTGGCTCTATCAGACATAAGGGAAGCTTCCAGCAGCTTCTCACAGAAGCCACCCCTGTAGCTCCCCCACTACCAAAACCTTGGCATGCAAACCTGATACAATTTTTACAAACAGTATGTTAATACAAGCGTGTTATATATGGATCCATCTTATTTGTATTTTTTCCCCCATGATGTTTGATTACACCAGATTATATGACTGAAAGAATAGATCAAATTTATGTCTAGACTAAAACCAAGTCTAAAAAGTCTATCAAGAAGACAACAAGAGGATGACCTCAGCCACATCCCCTGCAGCCCTGCTAGCATTTGTCACAGTCCTCTTGGGCATACAGATGAGCCAGCACTGCCTCAGCCTTGTCACTAAGACAGCCTCATCACCAAAGATGACAGGTTGAGAGTTGTCTCCATCCCTGTCTAAGACTCATGCTATTCAGCCTACATCATGCTCAGGATCGGCACCATGGGATTTAGTGAGAGTTACTTCAGTTGTTGTAGCCAAACATAAAACTTTTTCTGGTAGAGGACAGTTTGCTGCTGCCAAACCTGCCTTTTCACTGCTTACAAAAAAAAAAAGTGAGGTTATATTTACTACTAAAACTTAGTTAACTAACTCATTTTTTTGTGACACATGGAGCCGCACAAAATATGTCAACTGAGCATCAGTATCCTCTACCTGCACTCATGTATTTGTGCCCATTAAGATTGCTAGAAAAAGTACATTAAAAATAAACAAATGACTCAATCTGTTTAAGGCAGAGAAGTTAAATAACTGGAATTACATAGTAATCACTGTACTTTTTTTTTCTCAAGATGCATTGAGGTCCTTCAGTATTACTAGATTTGGAGACATTAGGTAAGCAATACTATTTCACAGATGACAAACAGAGAGAGGTAGAGAGAGATCAAGTGATATGACAAAAATTGAATAAAAATTGATGGCAAAATTTAAAAGAAGAGTCCCTGATTTCCAATCATTTACCTCAAAAGTCTATTCTTTCAAAAGATTTTCTTCTTTCAAAAGACTCTTCTGTTTAACATTAGTATATATCATTGACTGTTACGCATTTGCTACAGCATGCATAAAATTCCCTATTTAAACAAACCCTATTATGATTAAGAAGGATTAATTACTTTAAGTAGAAGACATAGTAGCTAAAAAACTGTATTTTTAATTGAATGCAATACTAAAACAGAGTATATTCCAAGATCAGATTATGACAAAAGGAATCTGTCGATAAATAAATACTAATAAGTAATAAAGTTGTCCAACTTAAGCTGTCAGTTGAAAACTATCCGCTATGAATACTATAATTTTAGCTAAGTAAGGTGATAAGGGAAGCGTCTCATTACAACATAACATTTTGTTTGTAATAAATAAATAAATAAATGTGTATTTTTGCACATTTTACAAGACATAATTCAAATATTTTAAATGTTAATGAGGAATCCATATTTGATGCTAAAAAAAAACCTTCAAGGTGAAGAACTGAAGCTAGTCTACTGCTAGAAAGATCATTTTTGTGTCTCCTTTCAGTCTGCTATCAGACTCATACCAGTCTCACCAACCCATGCCATTAAAATTGTAAGATGTTAAAACAATTTTATAGAAACTTGATTTTATGGAACTAAATGGATTTTATGGAAAAAATACATTTTTCTGACATGTATTTAATTATTCAGCAATAATCCCTTTAAATGTTACAAACTTCATTGACAGATACATGAAGTTAGATATTTAAAGAACACATTCATTTAAATCGATGTCTCTATCTTCTGGCTTCTGTCATTAGCGTTGAGTAACATAACCAAAATTATCATAATGGCAGAGGACCACGCAGCAAAGGGAGGCAAAATCCCAGAGCATCTGAGCTGTTACCACCACAAAGACAGACTGGTCATGGTAGGTGTGGAAGGAGTGCCAGGAGGGGTAAGGAATCGGGTCCTAACCCACGGATATGTTGCAAGCCCAGACAAAAATATCTTTCAGTGTCTGACTGGTGCATTCACTATCAATTAAAAAAAAAAAAAAAAAAAAAAAAAGAGATAGCTAAGCTCTGAAAAATATAGCCCAATTTACTAGCTTACCACTCATTTTCTTGGTAGAAATTGGTTCTCTGCACGCTTCAGGATGAGCCTTAAAACACATTCATTTCAGAAAAAGCTATTCTAATTTTAAGTGATAAATAATTATTATATCGGTAAATATTTTCTTCCCTCTTTCTATCTGTCTGCTGCTTGACATTGTTCATAGCTTTTTTTTCCCCCTACCAGTACTGGTAAAGGTCTTTATTTCTTGACTATCTCCAACCTTCCAAACCTGTTATTTGCAACAGAATCACAGAGTAGTTTGGGTTGGAAGGGACCTTTAAAGGTCATCTAGTCCAACCTCCAGTACAATAAAAGCAGGGACATCTCCAACTAGATCAGGTTGCTCAGAGCCTTGTCCAACATGGCTTTGAATGTTTCCAGGGAAAGGAAACCACCAGCCTCTGGGCAACCTGTTCCAGTGCTTCACCACCCTCATTGTAAAAAAAATTCTTCTTTATATCTAGCCTGAATCTACCCTCTACCAGCTTAAAACCACTACCCCGGTTCTATCACAACACACCCTGCTAAAAAGTTTATCCCCATCTTTCTTATAGGTCTCCTTTAAATACTGAAAGGTCCCTATAAGGTTTCCCCAGAGCCTTCTCTTCTCCAGGCTGAACAACCCCAACTCTCTTAGCCCGTCTTCATAGGAGAGGTGCTCCAGCCCTCTGATCATTTTTGTGGCCCTCCTCTGGACTTGCTCCAACAGGTCCACAACCTTCTCATGATAGAGGCTCCAGAACTGGATGCAGTACTCCAGGTGGGGTCTCACCAGAGTAGAGTAGAGGGGCAGAATCACCTCCCCTGACACGCTGGCCACAGTTTTTCTGATGTAGCCCAAGATATGGTTGGCTTTCTGAGCTGTAAGCACACACTGCTGTCTCATGTCCAGCTTTTCATCCACTCGTATCCCCAAATCCTTCTCGGTAGAGCTGCTCTCAATCCCTTTATCATCTAGCCTGTACTGATACTGGGGGTTGCACCAACGCAGCTACAGGACCTTACACTTGGCCTTGCTGAACCTTGGTTCACATGGGCCCACTTCTCAAGCTTGTCCAGATCCCTCTGGATAGCTTCCTGTCCCTCAGGCATCAATTGCACCACTCAGCTTGGAGTTGTCTGCAAACTTGCTGAGGGTGCATTCAATCTCAACTGTCTATGTCACTGATGAAGATATTAAACAGATGCCTCTGTTTAGACAATAGATGTTTCTCTGGAAGAACAGTTACCTTAACTTCAGTAATTCATGAATCTTCAGAGCTTTGGTTTTTGAGCTCAATGTTTATAATTGCCTTAGTATGGAATATATTGCAAGCAAGTATACTTAACATCAACTAAAAAATTTCTAGCTATATTAGCTGCTTCCAGAAGTGACAAAGGGAACTATCCTGCTTCATGCAAATACTAGCATCATTGTAATTAGAAAGACAATTTCTTAATCTGACACTGAAACGAAAAGGGTAACTCAAAGTTCAATGAGCACCAAGAGGAATATGAATTGTTTTCAGCCTGGTTTAGAGTACGTGCACAAAGCACAGACAGTCTCACTCCAGAAGAAAAATCATTCCCCATGGCTATTCCCATCATTCTTCACCTACTGGAATATGCTCAACCACTTCAAACAGTAATGCAGCATAATGAGGTTTTTTTGTAAACAATTACAAGCCACCACAATAAGAAATTTAACATGAAAAATTGCTTAAATTTCCCCAGGACTCCCAGACACATTACTAGACGAGGAAAAATAATGGTTGGAGCATTTGTATTTTTGCTCTTTGAGAATATTAAAGATGAATTTAAGAAAAAACTAATTTGTTATCATTATCAACTAGATCTAGAGAATTTACTAAATCCATGTGGTATTTGAAATACAAGAAAAAGTGGCAAGAAAACTTTAGAAAGGAACTTGTAGTGATTTTCACTCCTCTATATTTCTCCAAATAAAAAAGCAGATAGAACCAAACCATTTCAATCATACCATGATTACTTACACAACAGACAGCTCTAAAATAGATTTTTAAATTGTCCTTTCCCTAACTAACATCACATTTCTGTAAACATGGCTATGTGGCATATCAGATGAATTAATGTGGTCATTTGAGGCCTCCAAGATTATTAATCTACTTTCTGTTAAAATTACTTGCATGAAGTTAGGGGCAACCTCTTCAGGGAGGAAAGAAAAAAAAAAAAGAATAAAAAAGAAAATTTGTACAACTGGTCCTTGGCTGTCAGTCTTAAATATTACTAGTTCATAATAGCTACTATTTTTCTATTTTTAGAACAATACAAAAAAGAACATGTAATTCTAAATTTAATTTATGAAGTTTCTAACTTTAAAGATGTCACACATGTCTGTTGAAAATAAAATTGTTTAACTATTTCTTTAAGCATCTTTGCAATCCTTCACAATGGAAGAACATCCCTGTTTCTTCATGTGAGTGCGCATGTGTGCATACACATGTACGTTTCAAAAGTACAGGCAGGAAAAGAATGAAGTGGTCAGTAACTTAAAGAACTTAAATTGCATGTTTAAAGAATCAGATCAGTATATCAAAATGTAAAACCTTTATATTTTACCCTTTCATCACTTGAGTTTTGCTAAAGAACATCTAAATACCATATTTTTATACTAGCTGTTTAAAAACATGGTTTTTTCCCTATGGTCTAATTTGTTTTGCTTGCCTTTCCTGCCCTTTCATTCCCTCAAGTTAATGTGTTATTACTTCAATTGCACAGCACAATATATAGTTGCAGAATGTCATACTGAAATCTACTGAAAGTAGGTTTTATGCAATTTTATCTAAGAATAACTCAGGACAGCATGTGACTGCTTAGCACTGCCACACAGCTGGGAACTTTACAATACAGCAACACTTAATAGAAGTACACACCATCTAAGTGAGACCTGGTCACGTAAGACTGAGCTATAGAGCTAAAAAAAAAATAAAATTAAAACAACAAAAAAAAAAATCAATACTAAATTCTTACAAATACTTCATTATTCTTTTTCTTTGTCTAGAAATGGGTCTAGGAATATTGAGAAAATGTAACATCAAGTTTCCGTAAAACAGTTGCTGTTGAAGTATTAGTGCCTGGCATGCTTTTCTTCAGGGCCAACTGACAAAAATATGTGTGATCTTGCTTAGTGATCTTTCATCCTGATTCCCAAGGAAACACTGCTTATGCAATCACAGCCCGTTTGTGTGTATGTTTATTTTTACGTGCTGGTTACCTCCAAATAGCTTTTGAACCCATTAAAGCATTTCAGACACAGGGGACAAAGGAATGGCAGTCTCAGAGGTAATTATGCTCCTATAAACTTAACAAAAAAGTACATTTGGTTATGAAACAGAGGGAGAATGAGACTTCATACAGCCACTTCAGAAAATGCCAAGTACAAGATCAACCCCATTAAGCACCAGGAAGCCCACAGCTGAGAAACCACAACAGATTGCCCCCAGCTAGAGATAACACGGGCAGTTAGTGAAGGACAGGGGCTATCCAGGAAATTGTGATGCAGTGGTGGTCGTGGAGAGTAAGAAAATTAGTAGTGTTCAGAGACTGCAATGTCTTTGGAGCAGGGTCCATACCATATACTGCCATGACAAGGTATCTGCTAGTAACTTGGTATTGCACACTAGCCTATGATTCCTTGGGTAATAGCAACGATTAACCCCACTGCCCATGCATTAAAAATAAACAAATAACAATAACTGAAGAAAAAAAATAAGCTAACTGTATGTCACAGACTTCTCTATTTAATATATTGTTCCAATGTATGGAATAACTATACCATCAAATTATATAGATTTCATTTTTCAGTTGTTCAGATCCTCCAAATCACTATTTTAACTGAACAAGAGCTTCTGGATTACTGAAACTTACTTGAAAGGACCACCTCACCATTTCATGGCTTTGAAAGCCCACTTGGCCTTTCCTTTTTGGTAAGGAAAGGCATAAGAAAAATCTTACGCTTTCCAGAGCATAAGAAAAACTTATTTAAATGTCCTGCTCAGATCAATGCATCTCCCAAGAAGGCAGGACTCTGACTACAGACAGGGAAGGCACTGGGATTGAAACCACTACAAGCTGTCAAGTCTTTGCTGCAAGCTTCAGATCCAAACTGAACTCTCAGCCTCCTGAAGGTGAAGCCATCTCTACAGGGTGTATCAAATAAATGAGTTCAAGGTGCTCACTCTCATCTGTAGAATTTATGGTCTGTAGATCTCTGGGTTAAATTCCATAAAGCTATTCATATTTTAACAGTTTCTTTACCACACTTGCCTAAAAAAAGTTTATTTATTTTCTTACCTACACTTCTGATTTTATTCCAAATCAAAGCCTCTATAACTGAGCACCATACAAAACCTAAGTTTACATAAAGTTTTTATTCTTGCATAGTATTTAAGTAACGATATTCAGTTCTTAATGCCTCTTGTTAGTACTACAAAGTAAGCCCAGTGGCACAGAGGAGGTGCATCATGATCCAGATGCCATAACACATTTGTGAGTCAACCTTTCCAAACCAGCACAAGGCAGCACTTCCTAGTTTCAGAAAACTCAAACTAAGTGGACATAGAGTGCCATCTCTACAGATCACTCATGAGTCACTGTTCACACACACACAAAATACAGAAAAAGCACCTTTTGTGACACGGTGTTTTTCAAAGCATTTTTCCAAACTGCCCAGTAAAAACACTATTTCATCAATGCATTTTGTTCACTATTACTTACATAGCTTTTTTTACAGGCACTATTAAATGTTTCATTTTTAATATTAATAAAGTATTAGTAAATATGGGATTATATTTCTATTACAAAAAGGGAAAAAAAATATTTTTTCCTGGCTGGCTTGTTGTATGCCCTGAAAACCTAATATCAGATTTCCTCTTACAGCAGTAACACAATCTAAGACAATCTGAAATAGAAACCTTGTAATACTCATGCTGTGGTTGAAAAAAAATGTGATTTTCTGAGAAGTCTGCAGAAACAAACACAAACCAGGTCCAACAATATTTTGAAAAAAAAAAATGCAATTTGTGCACAATGTAAGAGTTCTACAACAGTCTTAGATTTAGAGAAACTGATTCTGGTTTACTTTTAGAATGGACAGTTAAGGGGCCAACAACTTATGTTTGCTTGATTAAAATTGTATAAAATGAGGAGTCCTAGTTTGAGACAACTGCTCAGTGAGGTCTCCCACTTGTGTAACACTGTTGAGAAATCACCAGAACTTGGGAGGACTGACACTTCTGTAATCCAATTCCTGTTGTTACATCCATTGAAAAACAAAATAATAAGGGGAAAGTTGTCACTAGCTTATTGGGGTAGGGCTTCAAATCGTTCTCTGCTGAAAAATAGCTTTTGAGCACTCCAGGACAGCAAGGAGCCAGAATATACAAGTCACTCAGTTCCACCTAAAAATTTTCCTTCTCTAAAGTTTTCAAGTTTGACACTGAATTATTTCCTTTTCCACAGACGCTAACACTTTTCTGGACAATGATCTCATGGTACCACAAAAGAATTACAGACACACGTGATTCTTGTTTCTGTGGCACTCATGTCACTCATTTTTTTTTTCTCTGAACAGGATCACAAGGTGTGCAAAGCCAAATTAAATGAGAAATCCTTAACTCCAGCACACCCATGTTTCTAAGCACCCAATCTGGTAAACTTAACACTATCTTACAGGAAGATGGATTTTCCTGCCACTGTACTTCATAAGATTCTCTACCTCCCCTTTCAGGCAAGGAATAAATATTCTTGTTGGTCCATTTTGGTGAGCCATGAACATCAACAGCAGTTGCTGCCATAGTTCTCCACTTTAAGCACCTGACGTATCACTCTGAATTGGCTTGTGTGGAAAAGGTGAAGCTGGGGGAACCTTTATCCAAGGGTTAGGAGCACTCTTCCAGATGTAGTTCATTCACTTCCACCTCCTAGTAGCCTATTCCAGATGTTCTCACCCCTCTCGCTGAAACTGGGACTTTGCAGATACTGACAAGAAGTGCATGGGGCCAGAGAACAAGAAACAGAGCATCTAAATCTGATGAGAATGTCATCACCTGAATTCTAGTCTTTGCTTCAAGGACTAACGGATTTTGTATTAACACAGTGGCCAAATAGCGTTACATACAGAAGAGATGAGACTCACCCATTTTATCTGTAATGTTGTGAAAAGTCAATACAATAAAATTAAGAAAGTTTTGATGGTGATGATACTTGAGGCTAAACACCTAAGGCTTTTTTGTTGTTGTTGTTTTCTCACTGTTTTCAATACTGTTTGCAATGTCTTTTCAGATTGAAGTATTTCTTTAACTAGATAAACAATACAGCTTTTAAAAGTACATGCTCAGTATCATTCCCCAATGTAAATCAAATCTTAAAAAATCCCAGAGGAAATATTTTCCTCTATTTCTAAATACTAATGCTTTACTTGCAGTACATTAAGGTTTAATTTACTTATTTTCCTTCTTGCAATAAATTTGTAATCCTATCCCCTATTCTAAATTGTTTTGCCTAAAATATTTGTAAACTTCTTTATAAGCCTTATATCATTGTTACACCTAAGGTTAAACCAGTTAGAAAATAATACACAAGTACTCTTCATTACATACCACGTAATATTGCTAATATTAAAGAAGTATCCATTACATCTATAACTATAAGCATAGAAAACTTAGTATCCCTTTTCATAACTTTTCAGATAGTCAGCTTTATCCTAACCATCCAAGGTGCTTAAGGGATTGCTCCAGACCTTGAAATACATTATGTATATTTAAATTGCAGTTAGAATATTCAAATATCTCAGTATCATATACTTACCCACCTTATTGCACCACCATAAACAGCATGCACATCACACACATACACAGTAAAATATTAGCAAGAGCTGATTTTAATATGTAACTTTTTTGCATATGGAAGCATTCATACAACATGCCATATGAATGCAAACATTCATGCATTCACAAATGTAGCAGCTACTTTATATCAACAGCACTACATAATGAAGGTATTCTTACAAAGCAATACAAAAATAATTTAGCTTAAGCTGCAGGAGATACTGTAAGACAGGCGTGATATAATTACTCATTTTAGACGCACTGGCAAAGTAAGTTGCCTATAGGTAGAAAAAAAAACTTTTTAGACTTGCTTACATGATTATTCTCAAATAATCACAGAAAGCAGTGTTACTACACTGCTACAGTATATGTTACTCCTTATTTATTCCATTGAAGTTTCCAAATGTTTTCTTCCTAACTCATTAGCTGCTCCTGAGCTCCTCTTCCCCCCTCCAAATATTGCCTAGAATTACATGATCATGGAGCTTTATCAACGTCATTGTCTGCTCCAGTGAAAAATGCTATCCGATTTCTTTAGAATATAATTAAAACATAAAATAGAATTAAAATGGAAGTATCGGAGACCAATGAGTTAAATAACCCAAACTACATGTCAGGTATATTAGTGTTATCATTACATATACCAGTCTTCACTGTGATAGTGTACATAGTGTAGTACAAGTCTTTGACTGGATGTTTATTTTAGTTCCAAATTGATGGCAGTGCTTTCCTGTATGTTCCACAGCCATCCCCATTCACCCGTTTTTATGCTGTTTCTTTAACTTGATGACTGCTTAGAAATACTGTGCAATACAGTTCAGAACATCTCAACTTCATTATCTGATGTTTGCTTTTATATTTAAAATGCAAAGGCTTTTTAATTGAAGGTGAAACAAGGCTGATCAGTTACTCACAATCTCTCCAGGGATCTCAGTCCAAAGAAAGAGCCATTCTTCAGCCATAAGATCTTGTTGTTACTCAGAATCCTACAAGAAATCAGGAAAGCATCTGGTTAATAGAACATGATAATTCCACTGATTAAAAACATGTAATTATAGTAAATGACTGCTCTGTAAAATACTAATCACAAAATTCTCTGCTTCATTTGCATTTTCCCATCATAGCAGTAAATAAAGATTACCATTTCCTGAAGTGCATAGTTACTTCTTTATTAAATAAAAGCACATTCAAGAAATACATCAACAAACGAATTTTGGCTTCAACTTTAAAATTGTAACATTGATAAATGTCCACACTTCATTGTCTGCACTTCACTAGTAAATTCTAAATTACCACTGGCAAATGTAATTGTTGGGCTTCCCAGTCAACAAAAAGGCTAAAGCAAGGAACACGTTAAAAACTGTTCTGGTAGATTAGAGGACAATATAATCACTTTGCAGTGGCTGCTATAGCAGGGACGTACAAAGAATGATACCATCCATGGCT
The DNA here is from genome assembly GCF_036417535.1 of Chlamydotis macqueenii. Taxonomy (NCBI): domain Eukaryota; kingdom Metazoa; phylum Chordata; class Aves; order Otidiformes; family Otididae; genus Chlamydotis; species Chlamydotis macqueenii. The sequence continues at coordinate 24,024,453 of NC_141562.1, forward strand.
AAGATACAGAGAAATTTCTAATTTTCTGCGGGAGAGACAAACAAACCCCCATCCCTTTATCACAGTAACAGACTAGTCCAAACGTTTTCCTGTTGCAACCTCTTCATGGTAGAAGTTCAGTAATTAAGCTATGCCTGTCCCATGAAGTACCACTACCATCAAGTACACATGCAAGCTGGCCCTGCACGCAAGCTATCGAAAAAAGTTGTCTATTCTTCCCCTTCATGTTAAACTACTGTTGATGTCACAAGTGGCTCTTTCTAGTTTAGTATTTTTCCATTGTTATATTTCCCCAGCTATTTCAGAAGCAATACAATATCAACATGCAGTTGTGAAGATGTTACCACTTAAAAACCTTGCAATATGCAAAAGAAATGCAATTTGGTTTAGAAGCTCAATAAATTGGTTTTTAAAATAGATTTAATGATTATGCAATGCACAGATGAAATGTTTGTCTCTGAAAAAATTTAATTCCAAATGCTTGAGAAATGAGTATTTTAATGTAACATTTATAATAAGTTAGACTTCTTTAGTGCACAAAATTTTGTTTCAAAGTAAGAGCCATAGCTTGCAATAGACATTTTAAAAATTAAAAAAAAAATTATGCTCTTAACTAGAAAACTTGAGACTTTGCAAATTGACATTTTACTTTTGTAAAGTTTTAAAACAATCTGTTACATGAGACTGTCCTAATTTGTCTCACTCTTAGCATTTCCCATTGTATATGAACAGTAAGCGCTCTGCCCTAGCATACATCTATTACATAAAATCTCAAGTCTAGATGCAAAAGACAACATATAACACTGACCCATAGTGAAACAGAATGTAATTGTCAATGTAGGAAAGTTAAAACACTGTAATGTCAGTAAGATTTGGAGATTTTTGCAAGTTACTTCTAAAATTAATCAATGAACATGTAAATATCTTTTGATGCAATTTGATGGCCCACTGTCAAAGAATACGGCGAAGAGAACAGCTCGGATGCGACCTGTATGTTGCTGCACTATGTTGTTACTGATTACACCCGTGCAGCAATATTACTCCTCATCCAGAACCAGTCAGTATTACCCACAAATGGCAATTCGGGATTGGTCACAAACACTCACACCCTGGCATCTGCAAGCACATAGAAATTTCTGTTTACAACAAAAATTCAATATGCTCCAGTACATACACAGTCTATGGACATCAACTAAGAAACTCCGTATCTGAGAAGATCTTCCTTCTATTTCTCAGATTTAAAATCATATGTATGACATTAAATATTTCTCTAATCTGCCAACTCTTCTCTACCATCTTAGCAATACATTTCAGCAGTGATATGACAAAAGACTGCAAACTGTTTCAATTTCTCTTATTTGTCAGATTTTCTGAACTTTTTAGGTGCTGATATAGTGACTAAATTGGAAAAATGTTTTAAAATTCTGACTATCTAAACTAGAAAATACAAATACATTATGTTCTCTTATTTTTAGTTTTTTATTCATCTTCTCTTCTGAGGCTGCACAGAACTCGTGTCAGCGAAGAAAAAATGAATCCCAAACTTAAAACTGGCTGGGCTTGGAAAGACTAACATCATAAATTCCACTTCATATTGGGTCATTCGGTTATATGCTGAGTGACATCTTTGAGCTCTACTCCAATGACATTAGATATAAATATTATATTTGGACTGTTATCTATAGCCTGATTTGCAAAGATACATGTACTTCAGAACTCTCATCTGGCTTAGATACAAGTAGTTCTATCTTTGAAAAATTTTCATGGTGCCAGTTTGTTTTTACAGCTTCTATTCATTATGCCCAGAAAAAGAAGGCAGCCTGAACTTTGCTGGCAACTACATGAAAATGCAGAATAATTCAGCAGCAGAAAAGTATCCTCCTCTCTATCTCTGGGCCTCCTTCTCTATGGCCCTAAGCATGTAGACTGATACCAGCATCATTAATCCACAAAAACAAACTCCTAGAAATTAAAGAGAACTATCTAACTAGTAATAAATCACAAGATTAAGCAGAACATTTACTTCATAAATGGAGCACTCAGTAAACACAGCTCACATTCTGCAATACTGCTATCTCATTTAGTCGTTTGCTTTTATTTTTTGGAAAGATAAACTGAGTCTTGAAAAATATAACAGACACCACAAAATAATAATAATTTTAAAAAATCATAGAACTTAACCATGTAAATTTGAGTTTCTAAATGAAATCTTTTAAATATTTATACCAGACTTTCACAGAGACTTTCACACAAAGATCAGGTTTCAAAAATTAAGTTTCCTTCAGGGTCTTCTCTTCTCTACAGTGCCAACTAAAATTCAGGTTTTATAAACAAAGTAATATGGGTATTGTAGTTTAAATACAACCTTTTTTTTTCTTCAGAATCACAGCTGTAGAGAATCTTAGCATTCCAAAAAAGTCCGGGGGGGTAGCGGGTGGGGGAAGTCTTCTCTAACAATTAACAGAAGTTATCTACATTTCATTCAGCTGGTTGGTAGCTACATGGGAAGAAACCCCCTGTTTTAAATTAGCTTTAGTGATGTCCAAAAACTTGCAATGGGTTGTTATCAAGAAGGATTTGGTTTTCACTGAACACTGACTCTGTGAATACAATGAACAACTTCACTGGCAAATTTAAATCACATTATTTTTCATACAGTAATGAATCACTTGTTAACTTTTGATGCAACTCATAACATTCTTTGCTTCTGAGGACATTTGCTGTGGAAATGACACTAGAAGGGAGGAAAGTTTTGGTTACAATATTCAATACACTAACTTGGAAACAAGGCTTAACTAGAGTTGATGAAAAATCTTTTAAAGTAATCAATGCTTGGTCAACTTGCAGCTCTTACTCTTGATGCTGAAATTACACAGAATAATTTTGTGTATTACTTCTTCAGAAAAGTAACAGAATGGACATGAAATGTATGAAGTATGGCTGAAATAGTTAGGTATCTCTTTTCCCTTGAATACAGTCACTTGCTTACAGGGAGATATTTGCAATATATCATATATATGTAATATATAATAGACCTGCAGAAATTTTGCAGGAAAACAGAGACATGAAGAGCATATTTTTCTTGTACTTATAGATGCAAAAGTTTGGTGGATAAATATATGGAAAAAGGTGCTATTCACATATTTGATTTTGAATAGCTTATAATAAAATTATAACTTTCAGATGTAACAGAAACTGAGTCACTTATTTTAATGAAAGATTAAATGTAGTTTAGATTTTCAAAACAAATCGCCACCCTGCACCCATTATGATTAATTATTCCTCATATTTTATTTATTCACAACATTTTCACTTGCCTTTTTTTTTCTGATGTGCTAGTGAATCACAGCAATAAATATTGTGACACATTGCAACTAGGCAGCTGATTCAAACAATTATCAGCTTCTAGCCATGTGCTAAGAATCTCACATTTTCAGTATTTTATTCCAAGAAGAGAAACACTAAGAAAATGAGCAGTTTTCAGTGAAACTATTTTCCAAAAATCAAAATCCACTTCAAGTTTTACTTTTCTTAAAAAAAAAAAGTTTCCTGAAGAAATCTTTTGAGAAGATATTTATTTTTAAGTTAGATGTGCAAACTGTCTTTGCAGTATATATAATGATCTAAACCCAAAGTAACTGGAAGTTTAAATGGTACTACCTTCAGGCCTAGCCCTCACAGGATATATCAACTAAAATAGTGCTGGGGGGTGATCCACTAGCTAGCACCACTCTGCTGATCAGACACACTATGAACTGTTTGCTCACTTCACTGACCCTTTCAGATCTTATGTCTCTTCCACTCCTTCTCCCAAGATACTCTCGGGGACAGTTTACCCCAGGGAACACATTCGGAAGACTAACTCTACACCAGGGTTGTCCTTTCCTGGCCCTGTGAAGCCCTCTAGCATTATTTCCACAGGCTCTAAAGGGATATCCTTCAAACACCCTCTCTTGGCTTACAGCGACACCCTAAAGCACATAATCCATATACGTAGTTTTATGATGCAAATGTACTTCTCTGGTGGGCTGCAATACAGGCTGCATGTTATTTCATTTATCCTGTACTGGAAACAAACCAACTAACCTCTCACATGGACACAAGGACCAAAATCACGCCAAGGAGCATACTAACAACTGAGAAACATGGATGGCCAACGAGCCATTGCTTCCACTCTTTCCTGGACCTCTTTCTTTAGCAGTAGAGAGATACCTAAAACGATGAATTGTCTTAATGGTCTACAAGCCATCTCTCTGATTTTCTCTTGGATTCTTCCATTTGAATTAAACAAGCCATAAATCACAGTTTGCTTAAATTGATTTTTGTTTTTGTGACGCCATTAAAAGTCTAAAAAGACATAATTCTGTGCAAAAAAAAAAAGTCTCATTCAAGTATAAAACACACCTAGTGTAAGAGAATCTACTGCAGTATAAAAAAAAAAAACAACCAACCAAACAAAAAGCTCTCAATCATAGTGCAAACAAACTTTAACTTCCTATAATCCCTCAAGTAGAGAGAAAGAATCTTTTCACCATGCCTTCAAAGTCAATGGACTTGGGTTCATTTGACATTATAGAGGAAACAAATTCCACAGCTGAAGCTTCTTCAGTGAGACAGTACTGCGTTCCACCCAGCAAAGCCTAAAGACTGTGAGGTCACACAGCAGTGTATTCACATAGAAAGCATATTTCAGACAAATAAATCCAAGAAAGACATTTAGATGAAGACTGCTATTCCCAAATGCATAGTGAACACAGAAGGAAGTGTGATCCACTTCTGAAAATATGTATTTCCTGTGACAATATTCACAGGGGAAGTAAACAAAAGACATAAGCAAAAAAAGTCCACCCAAACATAATGAAAAAAAACCAGTAAAATGGCAGCTTTCGCCTGATTTTCTGCTGGACAGCCCAGGAACTGGTTCAGACCAGACTTCACCAGTCATATCTAGCTGATAGCTAAGATGAACAACCAATGTCTAGAAAATTAATTCCTCTGAAATCCTTTATTTAAGGCCCACTCACTGAGACCAGCTGAAGGTACACTGAGTACTACAGGAGACACCAAGCACACCTGCCCCTGCTGTGGATTTTCCTCTTAATTCCTGTTTGTTTTTCCCCTTCTCAAGTAAAAAGGTGTATTAGATGGCTATCCAAGATAACTTGAGAAAAGATAGAAAGCTCAGTCCATTAAGCCTGTACATCTGGGACCTCTGTGCTGGAGTTCTGTCAAGAAATTTTGTTTCAAGTTCTGCAGTTTCTCTTACATACTAATTTCTGTTCAAGCAGAAGGGAATATCTTTTATTTTAAAATAAAAATTTAAGTACTAATAGTAATTAATCATTTTTCATGGAAGCCTAAGAATAGCCAACAGGTTGCAGTTCAAGCTTTTTGCTTTCTTTACATATGGTATGTCGTTAGATACAAAAGGAGTGTGAGCAGACATCCTATAAAATACTTGGACATAGTGGTGGAAAAAAACGTATTTAATTTCTTTATGGTATCAGAATAAGACTGGAATCACTTATACTGAAATGCTACAGTGTAAAATTAAAAACTGTTTTTAAGGTTTTAAAATCCTTCTCAGTAAACTAGAATATTGTTTATTCCCACAACATCTATAATTCATTGAGATTCGCACCATAAAAACAATTTAAGAAGGAGCTTGCACCACAAAAATGTCAGAAATAGCAGGAAAAAAAAGAACATCTGCTTTTTGTGCCACGTATGTAGAGACATATGGAACTACCATAAAATACAGATAGTAATTACACTTTTTTTTTCCCCTCCAAACTGAAGACCACAGCTAAGCTACTACCTACGGCTTCAACTGATATTATCACAACTATACAGATAAACTGAGAGGAAAGTCACAGAACAATAACAAAACTGGCAGAACAAGTGAAGAGAGAAAAATGATGGAAAACAGTGTTGACAGACATCACTACATGAATGGGCTGTGGCAGTCCAGGGAGGTGATTCTGCCCCTCTGCTCTGCTGAGACCCCATCTGCAGTACTGTGTCCAGCTCTGGAGCCCTCAGCACAGGAAAGACATGGACCTGTTGGAGCGAGTCCAGAGGAGGGCCACAAAAATGATCAGAGGGCTGGAGCACCTCTCCTATGAAGAAAGGCAATATAAAGTGTGTACCAAGTGCACAGTCCTTAGTCAAGAGATAGTTACATGTGTTTAACCTTCTGTGATGGGTCCTACTGAGCCTAGCAGAATTATTTACATGAATTAAATTTATCATGTGCATTCGTTTTTGAAGATCAAAGATTCTATTGTCAACATTTTCTTTGGAAAAAGGGAGGAATTGTTCAAAGCTCTCTCTACAATGAGAAGGAAATCCTTACATCTGAACTTTCAATAAAACACCATTTCTAAAAGCATATGTAGGCAATTGGTGACAACATGGGTCTGCATGACTTCTGTTCCTGGTTTTGCCTTTGACTCACTGCACAACCTTCATTTGATGAACATATTTTTTAAATGCATTTTTAATAGAAAAAAAAATAAGACTGATACAGAATATTAAAAAAAATAATGAGTTCTTCACTGACTAAGCTGGTGTAATATGCAAATGGAGTTAATGAAGTGATTGTTTATAGGAGAAATAGCTTTTGATTTGCTTGTCATTCAACTTAGTTGACATTAAGGGGAAATGACATTGTTGTATTTGTTTCTCATTCAAACTTTTATATAATTCAGTGATAGCTACGATGTAAACATCACCAGGAGGAGTAGAGTAGCTGAGGGAACAACGCACAAGAACAATGCGCAGATTTGAGCATTTCAGTGTGCTCGGCACCAATTAGACAGACAAGAGCTGAGAAGCATCGTTATCCTGTAGGATAGGAATTTTTACACTCATTTCAGTGGCACTAAGGAGTTCACTTAGGCTCCCCATTTCAAAATGTTTACTGTAACTAATTTGCCATGATGATTCACAGCAAGGTCCACATAACAGCATGCCCTTCCTTTCTCCTGGACTCACACACTACTGCTCAGCCAAATAACCATCAGCATCCCAATCTGCCTTGTAGCTCCCGCAGGTGCAACAAACCTGTTGTTTACATTAACTATAATACATTCAAGTGTTTTTATTCTACAAATAAATTCTGAACACTTGTTTAAGTTCAAGAATTTTAATAAGATTAATTAAATTTTAATAATTTATTTGGTGAAAATATTTTAAGAAATAATTCACCTTTCCCAATACTACACCTTTCTTTCCTCTAAGTAATTTTGGAAAAGGATTAACAATTCCTGGGTCACCATTCCTTGTTTATTACACTTTTTATATTATCTTTTTTTTCCTTCCTAAGATCTTTTCAGCATTACTCTTATTGAGCCCATTGTTCTACTTTTAAACCCTGAAATATACCTGTTCTGTTTTACCCAGTTTTGCTAATTTTGTATGTATTTCTAAAACAGCACTGTAAAGTCTCCATATTATTCCTGAAAAAATGCTCAGAATTGTTTTCAAAATACTCAGGTGTCTCAGTTACTACAATAGATAAACAGTAACAATTGCTGAATATAAATCCAGAAAAACAGTGAAAATTTTTCACTGTAGTAATTTATTTTTAATTTTCCTCCAAATGAGTTTGTTTTTATAATGTTGTATCTTAAGTCATAGGTTCTGCTGGGACTATAATTGTGTTTTGCGAAAGAGATATCTGCAGTAGTATTTTTTTTTAAATGATGATGTATATCATCTGATAATTCAATAAAATACAAAATTCATTCTGGATCCTTTGGGTAATATATACAAAAACTGAAAGCCTGAAAAAAAGACTGGTCTGATAAGACAAAATAATTCCTAGCTGAATTTGAAGAGAAACTCTTTTCTTATAGGAAGACATTTTAAAGAGCTAGGTTATTAAATCTAAATTGTTTGCTCTATTTTGCCTCAACCAGTGACTGCATGTCAGAATGCTCTTCTTAGTCCTCCCTTTGGTTTCAAAGACTGAGAGGAACAAAGATTTAACTGATAATAGGGAGCGACAAAGAAGTTTTTCTTAAGAACTTCAGAAAACTACTGATATATGCTCTGGCAGAATGAGATCCCAAAATTTGAAACAGTTGGTGATTATTCATATTCAATTCAGAGAGCAAGTGACCCTCGCATAATGCATACCGGCCATCATATCAGTTTACAGTTCTTGTGGTGGTGCTGCAAGGCTTGAAAATTGTTTTTAAAATTGAGATTTGGGATAGCATCCAGTTGAAGTAGAAAATGCAGGATCACAGATAATTTACAATCTCTGAATCACCTAGATTGGAAGGGACCTCCAGAGGTCATCCAGTCCCACCTCCTGCCCAGAGCAGGATTCAGGTAGATCAGAGCACTGCTCAGAGTGGTGAAATGATGACACTTTTTTTTTTGTAATGGAGACATTAGCTGTTATAGATTATTTTGGCCTTAAGCACTATTTATGGAGTGGACTACAGGAGATTAAACAATTCCCAAAAAACTTGAATTCAGAAGTTAGATCCAGAAGCATAGAGGTACACTGTTCTATACCTATGGCAGAGATCAGACATTTACAGCAAAAATCAGGATTGTCACAACAAGTATCAGACTGAGGAACCCTAAACATGAGGATGCAGACGATAAGCTTTACATGAATCTCCTTCTGCTTTACCCAACATGGGTCCCTAACTGGACCAAGAATATTTGTACTAGGGGTTATACAGCAAAATCACCAATGTGTAGCCTACAGGTTGGATGTGTTTTATTTCTGTGACAGCGCCTTCCTTTTAAATAATTTTTCAGGATCCACATGTCACAAGTGAGATCATGGCAGCAACCTTTGTCATATCAAATCCCAGTTCTATATTGCCCACTCAAGCCAAATTGGAGAATTATTAAAACATAACATTTATTGTAAATGTATAGAATTTCCATTGTAGGAAACCCATTGAAGGGTCTACTTCAAAAATTCCCTATGTTAATATATTATTACTGAATATATATACAGAAAGGAACAAACATTTCATGTCTTTTTCTAGAAATAATTAAGATTTCAGCCAGCTTTTTATTTCCAATTTGAAAATATATTAAGGTGTGCCAAATCAGAACACAGAATTAATAATTAATCATTACAGGTAGAAGACTCAGTTTACTTAGTCAAAAGTACTGATTTTAAGCCGAAGCAATGTTCTTGTGTCTTACCTCTCAAAGAGATTTTGCTCTGATGAAGGGCAATGTGGTTACCTTAAGAAAATGAGCCAAAATATAAGACTCTCATAAGACACTTGGGAAGGCAGTTCTCACCCCACATAATAATGTAACACAGGAGCAATCATCTCCAAGTGCATCTACTTCTCGGCTTCCAAGCTAAAATGGTCAATGATGGTCTCACTTGTGATTTGTCTTTTTTTAATCTTAGCCTCAAATGCTATCTATCAGCTCAGGTACTTAAAATTATCTTCCCAAAGCTGTGTTGTTCAATATTTGATGTTCTTTCCATTTTAGTTATATCCACAATCTTTGAAATAAAGCTTTCAGCACAACTGTTCAAAACTCTGGTATAAATAATACAAACAAAGAAATCTAACATTTGATCCAACTTTCATCACACAACTTTTTCCTACCTTGCTTTGTCTCTGTTTCTTTCACATTAGTCAGTGTTCAGCCCACTCAACCACCTTTTGTTTGATACCTGATTGCAAACATTCAGCTTTACCTCACAGCCTGCACTTCTACCAAATGGCTCCTAAAACATTTAGGTGTACAGTAACTGTAGCTGCCTGCATTGCTTTTACAATAATAAACTCTGGCAGCAATATCCACAAGGAATTCCAAAAGCTTTGTAGGGAATCATGACCTGAAGCTATCACAGCTATGTTAAATGAAGCTTGGTTATTCCTAATGGTTTCCCAATTCATGTCTTTTAGTGGTTTTTAAAGTTTTCCTAAAATAATGATGACAGAATAATTTATTCATTTTTCAGAAGTGTCTTCAGATCCTTGAATAAATAATGAGAGTTATAGCACCTTTCTGGGATGCCTGAAATGACACAAAAGGAGCTTGCTTAAGTGAGACTAGTTGCACTTATTTTTTAAAAACAGAGATTGTCTACAGGAAGAATAGAAGAAATAAAAGGCACAAAAGAAAAAAAAAAAAGCAGAGATAGACAAGAGAGTATAGCTATGAGTACTAATGAAGAAAAACAACTAAAGGAAAGTAAGATAAAGATTATCTCTTCTGGTATACATACAATTAATCAGCTATTTATTAAATTGGTCCACAAGTGATACACAATTTGGGTTCTTTAGCAATGTGAGCTGTTTGAAGTTAAGTAGAACGACGAAAAAGAAGCAGGTCCTTAAACAACTCCTAAAATAAACAGCTCAGACATTCATTCTTTGAGTAAGCCACTGTTAGAGTAATGGACAGTTGTGTGTACCAATATGGAAGCTGCATCACCAAAAGACGAGAAGGTACCAGAAAGTACGGAGCGCAACAGACAGTGCTAGTAACAGCCAAAATCAGCATGGCTACCCATCCATTTCTTTTCCATCAAAATGCCATTTTCTCATTTGCAACTGCACTACGTGCAACACATGTAGTAGTTATTTCTTTATGGACCACCCGCACAAGTGACATTTATCAGACCATGATTTTGTGCTTATTGTGTTAGCATATGAGGTGGCTAACATTTAAGGCAGCAAGTTGCTAATACAGACACCCAGTCTTATTATTTGATTTAGATTGGAACCATGTAATATTTCTTAAAGGCTGCCAAGTGCCAGCCAGATGGAAAAAGAAAAAGTTTACTCCATATTAGAAAGAAAAGTCTGTAACACACACTCTCTGGATTATCAAATAACATTTGTAACATTAAACCTGAATATTTTAATGCTGTTTCAATCAATTTTCTCCTCATTCTACTGTATTCCAAATGACTAAGGAGAGAGTAAATGTTATAATTTTCCTCCAAACTGCATTTAAATATCCATTTCTGCTGTGTTTCCTGTATTGAATTTAGTTAACTCTGGTTTTTCTTGCTAGTTAGGCCTCTTTCTCTAAAATTTGTTTACTTACCTTCCATCAGACTCCAAGTTCTTACAGAATATCAGAGAAGCACTTACAGAGATTGAGAGATTTGATGCTACAAATTAGCTTCAGTAATTGTCACAGAATAGTTAAAAGATATCAAAAGTCCTTCCCTACAAAGCTTTCTGAATGGTATGTATTAAAGATTAGGTAAAAGGAGGACTTTCATTTCCAAAAATAAACTCTTTCAAAATCGTAACACAAGACCCAATATATACTTCAAAAATCACTACTCATTGTAATCTTTGTATCAGGCATTGTTTTGACTAAGTAAAACCATTCTCATTTCAAGTCCTCCACAGAAGTCAAGCGGTCATGAACTAATTGCTCCTGAGCAAAACCAGTTCTATTCAGTATAGATGAGGGGGAAAAATTAATAAGAATAGCTCAATGTCTTAATTATATGTGATTCTGAATATTTATGTAGAGTAATAGAAGATTACCTTAAAGCATTTCATGGCAAGATAATCACACAAAATACCTGAAATCAAGCTCAACACCTCTACCTACAGCAATTTTATCTGCCGTGTCACGCTCCAATTTTCTTTTACATTTATTTTCAAAAATGATTCTATACCATAGAATCTTATTTCAAGATGACAGCTCTGGAAAGAAATTAGTTTTTGAGAGATCTGTCACTTTTTAAAATCTCCATCTCTGAGAAGTTTAGTTGTCAACTTTAAAACAAGAAGTTTCCAGGTATCGCAGATACAAAAATAAACAAACCAAAAAGCTGACCCAAGTGTACCATGCAGGTACACTAGAGGAATCCTTAGTAAAAAAGTCTTTTTTTTTTTTTCCCCAAAAAATCCTGACTTATACTTCTAAGTACATGAATTCGACAGCAATGCTTTCTTCCCTCTGCTTCAAACTCTAACATTATAAGCACTTGCTGTAACAGACCTTGGAATCCTGAAATATAATAATTTCCCTGGAATAGTAGGGAGCTGTGTACTTCCTTGCCGCAGGAGGGCACAGGCAGCTACCTCTGCAGTACATTCCACGTGTTTCCTCTGGAGCCCACAGCAAACCTTTGGGATTGCCAACTCTTTTTTGAAGGGAAATCAGGGCTCCCACAGCGGGCAAGCAGTGGCAGCAGGACTCAGCACAGCCCCCATGAATATAGGATGGGGAAGTGTCAGGGAGCTGCTGATGACTGAGCCCACATCAACAGGACGTTCACGCTCACCCAGAGTGAGGGCTACTCAGTGCTCTAGGTAGCAAAAGTCAGAAGGAGAGTAAGAATTTGGGAATCTCATTAAGCAGCTTCATTTTGAGTGCCCATGGTTCCCTGAGGGCTCTTCTCACAGTGAAATATTCATATTTTTAGCTCTGAAACACTTCTTAACTAAAAGCTATACAACTGCTGCTGAATAATCTGATACTCAGTACAGGCATGACTTCAAATTCCTCTACCCAATAAATAGAAAATAGGTTTCCTAGATGCTATATTTACAGTTCTAACTACAAATACTCTATTTATAAACTTACTTCATTTTGGAGATATACATGCTGGAGATGTACAACTCAGAAATGTTCCTCTATCAGACTGATAAGTCCTAGAGAGGGGATGTTTTGCCTTTCAGAGACTATTGTGTAGATATTCAGACATTATCTTGGGATTCAGCAGAGCCAAGATAACTGGAGTTTTAAATTGCTTTTGACGTTTCTTACATCTACAGTAATAAATGACATAATGGCTACCTATAGTGATACACGTACATCTGAAGACCATTATCATGCTGTGTGTAGCAGAATTTTTTTATATATGTTTAAGTGCTAAACTGGCTTTGTATAGCCAGAATCAAAAGGGAGCTGTAGAAAAACAAAAGGCAGCATCTTCTTGCGTCCTTTTTCATGATTCATATATGCATACTGCAGAATACATAAACATATAATTCCTCACTCTGAAAGGTATTTTTCTTGGTCAACAGCATTTTCTTAACCTTCTTTAAGGGAACAGGTTTTCAGATATTTGCCATATTTTAAATGGCAAACTGTCTTATGAATGATGCTGAATGTCAAACGTTAATTTTCATTGCAAAGCCTTCTCTCATTGGTTTTAGCAGAACAGAACTAAGATTATTTTTATTTTGCAATAATCTACCTGGAAAAGAATACAGGACACGAATAAGCACAGGATTTCAAGCTCCCTCCGCTTCCAATGTAAAATAACATAGGGGTCAAGAACAGTTTATAGGCAAAGGAATAATGGAAACAAAAATATTTAAACTTTCACACAGGCTTTATGATCAAAGACAAAATCCAGAATGGTGTAGCAGAAGCAGAAAAATGAGGTGATCTTCATTAGGACCCTACCACTGGAAGTTGTATTGTGCTTTGTTTTATAAAGCACATCTAAGTATTCTTTATCCTTAAAATTACACTCATTGATGTATGATTATTTCACAGACAAAGTACCAGAAAGATAATTATTAGTGCGGTTTTGGACTTGTAGCTGAGCTGGCAACAAAATCAAATTTCCAGTGTTTCAGGCTACAACTCAGAGCAAGTGACTCTCCTTCCCACTTCACTGATTTCAACTTGAGCGTTAGGCTGAATGAGAATTACATAGCTGAGAACTACCACAAGAATAAAAATCGTGAGACAGAATTAGCTGAGACGCATGAGTCAACTTAGGAAAGCTTAAGACAACTCTAGCCGCACTTGTTTAGGCAAAGCTAATTCCACCCCAAGAGCTTCTTATTAAATCACTACATATGAAAACCAACACAGATACACGTATTCATTTTACAGATTCCATTAAACCAGTTACATTTCAGTCAAGGACCAGCTCATCTCTCTGGGAAAGCTTTCCTGGTGCTTTCTCTGTTAAGTATGAAACAGCTGAAACACCAAGGTCAGCTACAAATCCTCTCTGAGCAGAAGGGCAGTGAAAGCAGGGACACCTGCTGAGCCAGAGATGGATAGGAAGGGGCTCTCCCGAGCAGAGATAGAAAACCTTAAAGCAAAGACCAAGTTCATTTTGGCTGTATACCACCATTTGACATGAAAATTAACTACCTGCTTTTGTAAGAGATATGCTTAGGTATTCCCTGAGGTGATACACTTCAGAGAATAATACGCTGCAATAAAAGCTGATAGCATCATTTCAGCAAGCTTCTGCAATCCTAGAGCGGGCAACAGTCACTTCCAATTTTGTCAGTATTAAGCTACATACAGACCACATCAGTGACCTTAAAAACTGTAATACACAAGGTATCATGCCAGATCAGATCTCTATTAATGCCAGAGAACAACTGTTTTGCAAGCCTCTGGAAAACCATTATCTTCTCTGTGTTGCCAAACCCTAAGGAATATTCAATTGAGCTTTAAAGAAGCATTCAATAATTGTAACTGGTATGATTTGATAGAAATTCATGGACAGCTTGGCACGATTTTGCAGACAAGATTAAAAGGATGGGAATACACCACACAAAGCATTGTCTTTGCAAAGTCAAGCCATAAAGCCTGAAATCTCTTCACTTAGCAGATGCTGTGTACCTAAAGACCTAAAATCCAATACAAGAAAATCTGACTGCTGATCCACACAGTTCATCATAAAGGCAGCAGAAAACAAATCCTGCCTGAGAATGCATCTACAGAACTCTATCAAGGTGTCAGATGTCTGCTGTATTCTCAGCTCCCTCTTCAGTGCAGGAGATAAATAAAAAAGATTGCCTGACTCAATGGCATCTTTACAGGGTGCTCTAAGTACTTGGGTTTGAAAGGAAGATTTTGACTGCCAAAATTTCTTTACAGATAAGCTCTACACATATTTGAAGGGCATGAGGCTGGAAAATTTATGGCCATTCTTGCAGATTAAGATGACAACTGAACTCAGCTAATGATGAGTACTTTCACTTAACAGATGCCATAGCTCACTACAGTGGCTGCATTGGGAATTAGCGCAGGAAGGGTTAAATCAGTTGTCACTTGGTGAAATTCTAACATTGACTTTTATATAGATACTTGGCTACCAA
The DNA here is from genome assembly GCF_036417535.1 of Chlamydotis macqueenii. Classification (NCBI taxonomy): domain Eukaryota; kingdom Metazoa; phylum Chordata; class Aves; order Otidiformes; family Otididae; genus Chlamydotis; species Chlamydotis macqueenii. The sequence continues at coordinate 24,039,503 of NC_141562.1, forward strand.
AAGACATTAAAACCTCTGGTGGCATCCATTAACCTTTCATCCACATCTAATACCAACCGACACAAAGACTGTTAATGCAGTCTGTCAATTGTAAATTGCCACTCTGCTCTCACTTTGATCAATTAAATCATCAGTGATACTAAAAACAAAAACTCCCTCTATACCTACCTTGGCAATAAGTTATGAAAACATTGGCTGTTGGACAAGGTTTTGAGCTTGTACCGACCTTTTACAGCAGTGATAAATCACCATTAGCATAGTTTGTGTGACCGCAAATTTATCGTAAAAGTAGATGAAATTACATTTGCCGTTACAGCTTATACTCTTGTGAACTTTTTAAAGACTACTTTCTAAAGTTGATTTCAGAACTTTAAGGACCTACTGACAGCACTGGAGCCTGAAATCAGATACCTTCACAGTTTTAGCATCTCGGAGTTCAGCTATCAAGAAGGGGAGGGGGGGGAATAATAATAAAAAATAGCAAAATTAATGCATAACAACTTTCTGAAACACCTTAGAGTTGAACTGAATAAAACAGTCAGATACCAATCTCATTTGAAGAATGTCAATAAAATATAGAAGCCATTCAGAATGCAGTTAACACTACCTGATCAAACAATGCAAGTAGTTCAAAATGTCATAGATTTTACCACAAACACTGACTCTGTCTATAACAGATTAGTGCTTTTTAAAATGTCAAACTTGGAGAGAGTTCCTTTTTCTTATCTCTATATTATGTATTTATAAAGCTAGTGACATTATTAAATAGCAAGCAATATAAGTTAAAACGTGCCCTTGCATGTTGCATAAAGGAACAATGGTAGGGATGCTCTCTACATTGTATTTCGCTACTTGCCATTTTGTTTAAGACATCTTCTATCTTAGGTATTATTTCAGCTTTTGTACCTTTACAGACTGAAAAGAATCATTTTTAAAGAGGTTTCAAAACTACAAGAATTATTTCATACCTGAGCCTGCCACTTTCCATCATGTTAAATTACACTGATTTAATACTTGAGTCTGCCACTCTTACTCATATTGAATAACACCAAGTAGCTATGCCAGCCTCACTGAAATTTAGAAGGTCAGTTTATAAATCTCTTCTTCACACTTCTAGGCAACTGCTCACCAAAATAACCTCTTTGAATGGAGCTATAATGTTCTCAGAGAGTATCCATTTTACCAATGCAGAGTATCAACATATGTGCCTTAGAAATCACCATCAGAATAAATTCTTGCCTCCCTCAGCTCAGCACCTCTCTACCTACAGTAAAATGTGGCAGAAGTCCTAATCTACAGACAACAGCCAGAAGAGGGCAGAGGGAGAAGACTAAGGACAGAGGCGACCGAGGCAAACACTTAACTGGATTAGATTGAAATTATAAAAGTGAATTCACATTTTGTCATTTTCTCACACTTTTTAGATTTCAGTATTCTCTTCAGAAATGCCTGAGAAATAAATGTTTCAATAAATGTCCCAGCAAGTTTCACCATATTCACCATACTCAAATGAAGAACAGATTTAGTAATCTAACGAGAGGTATCCCACATTAACTACTTGATCACCCTTCTTCTAAAGCATCCATGGTTATAATTTTATCCAAATGATATACCACAACTATAAAAAGCTCCTTGGCCTACAATCTGGATCATCTCACTCCCATCTGTAAATCATCAGCTAACCACAGACTAGTCAGCAGTTACACATTTTAGGTAGCAATTTATTACATAATTTTTTTAAAAATATATACAAAATTATTGTGGGCTTTAAGAGGCATGCAAGAATAAGATTAACAGATTTCTTATTTAGCCTGAATATGACTTAAATGACATCATCTGTATCAACAAGCTTATGCATTACACATTATATTATTTCATTTCTATTTCTTTAAGATTGCATCAAGATTTTACAAGCTGCATTAGCCCAAGGCATAAAACATTCATAAGATGAGTAAAATTTCTAGCTGCATAGTTTATATTGCATAATTTTGTAGCTGCATAGTTTCAGAAAGAGTGAGCAGCAAAAATCAACTACAAACCACCACTAGCCTCATTGATTCCCAAAAGAATTAACACTTAAAGAAGTGAAAATCCCAATATCCTACTTTCTAACATGCAATATAACTTTAAAATAATACACTAAGTTTGCTTTCCAACTGGACTTGGTACTTTACAACATTCACTCTGTTCCCCGGAGAAGGCTATCGAGCTCCTAACAGTTCCATAAGCTCAAAATAAAAGCAGAGCTCTTGGCCATACTGCTTTGGAATGTTAAGTCTGTAAACGAGGCAAAGTATTTTACATGCTTAGAGGTGGTTTTGATTCTATAATAAAAGGAATTTAAATTCCTAAATCCTACGGTGTTATTACGAACCTTCAAGACAGTTTTCTAAACTTCAACAATGTGCCTTTATCTTTAAATTCCTTTAGCTTTCCTACTATGTTTAAAGAGAAAGAACTTTCATAAGGCTGATTAAAATTTTCCTAAGCTATATAGTTTCATAAATATGTTTTCATGAAGAAAGAAGAGCTCTTGAACTTGAGATGGGCAGCTTTTGAATCTAGAAATTCAATTTCCTTAGAGAATATCTGAAAACCACATTACAGGAAGCTATGGTTCCTGACTTAAGGGAAGTGGAGGGAAGGAAAAAGTAAAATAACAAAATGTGCAGCCGACTTGAACCTGCCAAAAAAATCAAAATAAATATTACCCTGCATATATTGTCCTGAGCACACGTTATATGAAAATGGTAGCTGACATGCACCAATAAATAAAAAGGCTATGAACTTTGTTTAATATGTCGACACTTAGCAAATTACCGAAAGAAAAACAGCAGCATAAACTAAGTACTTTTATCAGCATTTCTGAGGGTTTTCTTGCATTTTCTTAACATTTAAAACACATTCCTGATTGCTTTTGGTAGTAAACAACACACAAATATAGAAATTATCTTGCTGATTGATACCTTTTATTCTACATTGACAACCTTGTTTCTGCCCATGTGCGGTACTGCACACTTCAAAGGAATGACAAAAATCCCACATTAAAGCCTGCCCTCAATGAGCTTATGACTCCATAGTATCAATTAATGTATGCCTGCAGCCCTTTTAATCTACTCCAGTGTAAACAGGTTTTCTCACTGTACATGTTCTTTTCCAAATTTCCTTTTAAAGTACTATATTACCTGCTTTGATGCTTTCACTGCCTGCATTTAGGTACACTTCATATAAGTATTAGTTGGTTTTACCAATTTTGTCTTTCATATCAACTGAATTTACTGGTTCATTTAGGTACTTCTATTTCAATTAAAGAACATTGTCTCAGACTATTTAACTTGGTTTTATTTTTTTATATTGTGGTGGGAACCTTTTTGACAATAATGCTGGTTTCATAAGTAATATTTGTGCCATACTTAAATTTTACTTCCTTCAGTTCACCTCCTCTCCAATTTCATTAAAAGCTCCCTCTTAAGCTTAGTGCTTATTATATCCTCTCACTGTATTTGTTTGCTCTTTATGCTGCTGCATCCACGTTACTCACTCTTCACTTACCGGGGATTATGTCTCTAATCACTCTCCGAAGTTCAGAGTATTGAGCTTTTCCAGTTTCATTTGTGTCAAAAAGAGGTATGAAGTGCTATAAGTAGACCTTATACAATCAAAGGGTAAAAATTTATCCAATGAGGTTTTTTTATCAGAACTCCAAAACATTATCGCAGCATAGAAAAGGAAAAATGGAAGCTTTGTCTTTTCTAGTTAGATGATTCAGGAAAATTATTTAAACTGAGACCTGTTATTGTTTTTAAAAAGAGAAACACTGTCATATTACAAAATTTGTATATAAAAAAAAAAGTAAAAATTGTTTTATTTAATCTAAGAATGCCTAACATGCAAATAGTGATTATTCATTAGCACTCAGTAGATACAAGTGCAAAATGTGAGCAGTTTCAAAATACCAAGCGTGGACCAGATCTTGCCAATCTTTATGCGTGCCAAGTATAACATTACTTTCCCAGCACACTACTGGGTTTTGGCCCTACCTCTTCTCTCCTGAGAAATATAAAAAAAAAAATTTACTTTTTCTGGGGTTCAATGCATAAGCATCTAATAAAAGTATCAAAAATAATACATGACATATGATAATAACTCATGTGTGTTAAGAAATAGCCCTGACACTGAAGTATTTTAAAATACATCCTTAATTCTCTTTTTTCCTCACATAGACAGTCAAAATCCATGTTCTTACAACTATACCATAATAAAATTCAAAATAATTTTGATATATCAGCATCTAAGAGGTTTCTTATTTCTTTACAGTTAAGCTTGACATTTTTCTTTGAAGGTTAATTCATTGGAACTGTTGGCTTCCTTCTGGGGAATCATTTTTTTCTGTTCTCCAGACTTTCAAAATATTATTACTGTAATTAACATGTATTTGAGGACTTGATATTCCTGCGTTACCTTTGAAGTCTACTGAATACCTTGTACCAGTCAACTTATTCATGGGATAAAATGACTTAGGCAATCTCAGAACCATGTAGCTATCATACATAAATCCACCCAAACAAGTAAGACTTTGTTGAATTGAAGCAGTACTTCAAAATCCTCAATAATTTTATTAGATTTGCCCCCCCCTACTTCTCAGATTATTTATCAAATCCAGCACATCTTCATGATACTTTATAAATAAACAATAATAATGACTTTTCATGTAGAAACAGTTGAATCCTCATAGCATATTTGTTCACATCCATCACATTCTTACCTTTAACTGACATTGAGGACTGCACTTGTTATTTTTAATGCATAACTGACCATCTGAAGATATCACTGTCCCCTTATGCTTATTTTCCCATCAGAACCTCTTTCTCTAAATGAATACCTCAATACAGACAGTGGCCACACAGAAGGAAGCTACTTTCCCCAGTTTGGATTCAGACAGTCAGGCTCGGACAACAAAGCTGATCAAGGAAATAAAACCTTACTGAAACAGGATGTGATTCTAGGTTCTACAGAAGATGTGAACAACTGGCCAGCAAACACATGACCAGAATAAGAACTTTCCAAAAGGCAAAACAGCACACAAGTATTTTCAAGTGTGTTATACAGATTCTAATGTACAATTACTAAGTATCCCTGTGGCTGGCAGTTTTACTTTCAGACTTACTTTGTCACAGGCAGTAGGCCAGACTTACACTGGCTAGTGCCAGCCACAGCTAGAAGACCATCTAGAAGCATACAAGATAAGTTTCAACTAAAACCACCCCAGCAGAAAAGCAGACTGGGAAGGGGGGTAATAATTATAATTTTTTTTAAAAAACCCCAAACCCCAGCAACTTTCTTATCATCTTCTGTAAAATACAATTCTTTTAAAAACAAAGAAATACATCAGCTCCCCCTTCCCAGCTAATGAAACTTCACAAGAAAAGCAGCTTGTAACAACTTGAAAATTAAAGTATTTATTTAAAGATTAGCCATGTAGAACACGCAACCCTAAAGGTAAAGGGCCTACTTCAAAGGTGCCCTGCAGGGCTGGTAAAGAGGCAGCAGTGACTTTTGAAACTCAAGTCTGAGACCCTGTCAATGGCTTAAACAAACTAGGACAAACCTAATCCACTGAATTTTGACCTGGAGTAGTACAAGACTTGAATTCTCTGAAGATATAATGCTGGCTACAGTAATTTCTTTTTTCAACAGCAGGATGTTTAACCTACATGTGTTAGTTCAAATATTCCATATATCTTGCATCTGTCATAAAGTCATGTTAAAATTAAATTTCACTGTAGTAAACCAAGCTAATATAAATGAATGTGTCCTAAGAATCCATTAAGTGTCAAAGTCAGAAAGTTGTTGGAGGTCTTAAGCAACAGCCATGATTACCCTCTTTCTTCTTTTGCTGTTCCTGACTTTGTCCTTTTTAGCCAGCCAGCCTTTTAATTTCTATGTCCTGGTCATCAGCTGAAGTAATAGAAAATCATAATATTGCAAGATACAAAACATTTTGAAAATATAACTAGTTTCTTCCCTTTTCAAATACTTTAATCATTTCAAAATGCAGTAGCCATAATACGAGCAAGAAAAATAAGTAGCTGATTTTTTTAAACACTTCTGGATGCCTCTCAGTGCCACTATTTCATATTATATTCAAAAAAACTTTCAGTGAACATTTCAGAACTGATCCTAGCAAATATCCAAACTCATTTCATCCCGGGCACTTGCAAGGTGTATGATTAGCTCACTTCCATGAGCTCAGTCACATCATAGCATAAGCCAGAGATGCACAAAAATTCTACACAGGCTCTCAAGAACACTGAGGAATTTTGTGTACAGAAATAAAGTAGATGCCCTCCAAATTTCTGAATGAATATATAAAACTACATCAAGTAATTTTCAAGTATGTATGACAGGGCTGTGAGTTGGCTTGAGCTTTGAAGATTTGCTTAGTCTTTCTGCTTGCAGTTTACTCCTCAAAGAGAACTCAAAGGTCTTTTGACTATGGCAGACAGAATAGAAATAGAAAGTGTTTTAATCCAGACCTCCCCTGATCATTGCTTCCATACAATTAGAGGGGGAATTTTGGGTGGGTTTTTTTCTCCCTGTTCATTTGAGAATTGGTCTTCAGAAAGTCATTGAGTTTGGCTTGTACCAAAATCTGCACCAACCTTTCTGGTCTTTCAGCAAGCTTTTCTTGCCACTCCTCGATGTCCCCATGCTGGTGTCCTGTTTAGTTCAGGACGTGAGCACACTGTGAAGGGAATCATGCTTGTCCCCATTTCTGTGCTTTGGTTTGCAGTGCAAAACAGCCTCTGAGCGCAATGATGGGATATCCTGCAGGTGAAATCAAGTTCAAGCTCTGCTCCAGGAATGCATCTAATGCCTTTCAGAAGAAGAGGAGCATTCAATCTGTGCGACCAGACTAGAGCTAGTCCGAATTTAAATATGAACACATGCTCTCCCTCATCCCCAAAATATGTATAATGGAGTTCTACAACCACATTTAATACTCCAAACTGAAACCTCTCTAGGATGGACATCCAGTCCTCAGCACAAGCTCTTTCATCCCACAGAGCCACAGCGCTGCCTGCGTTGGAGCCCTGTACAAATGTCCTGGGCTGCCAGGCACCTGCTCACCATCACCCCTCACACCTAGCTCCTGGGTACCTGGAAACCCCAAGCAAACAGCCAGCTTTCTCTCAAACAAATCTCCAGACCAAGTAAGGCACCGTACCTTCACATCCTCAAGCATCATCACAGTAGATTTCCTTCCGGTCACCACCACCTCCATCCCAGGGGATATCAGGTGAAGGTACAGGCAAAACCACAGCGTATGCTCAATTAATTTACTTATACATTACTGAGCTTCTGTGCTTGGCAGCAACTTCTTGGAGACTCTGAAAAGCCGTGACGACTGATGTGTCACTGTAAATATGAAAATGCAATAGGACTGAAAGGAAGTGCAGATGAACCATGAAGCTTTCCCTCTGCAACTAAAGAAGTATACAGTAATTATTTGAAGGATGGTATTTCACTACATTGACAATATTCACCTGAATCTTTACGATACTTAGCAACTGCTTTCCTACAAGCTCTGCATTACCACTGCGCTCTTGCATTTTTCTTTCTTTCCTGTCATCTCAAAAGTAATAATCCTGCAACCTAAATTCATACTTTTCAAATGACAGAATTTGGAGACATAGTATTTGCCTAGAGGATCATTGGTCTGACTCAGTAAGGTGTGGTTTTTTATATCGAATGTCACTTCTGAGCAACTTCAACACTTATCTCACCAGCACAAAAATGATAGATTGAGCTATCAAAATACAACAGCAACTTTGATTCCACAAATAATGTATATCATAATATACTGCGCACCTAGAACAACAAATATTACAGCTAAAACTACTGTAAATTTAGCTTTAGACTAGACTATAGATTCTGGTAAATGCTAAAATTAAGTCAACTAGGGTACTCAAACCAGAAAACAAATACATTAATATTGCATTTTTGTCACAGACTATGCAAAACATTTCTGGGTAAGGTAAAATTTGTATTTTGAGTATCTTAAAAAATAGCAATGCAATGAACATTATTAAAAAAAAAATAGGTCTTGACTTTGAATACTGGACCAATTACATAGAGCTGATTTCTCACTAAAGAAAATGGGAATTCATCTCTCTCACACACATGATTAAAATGAATAAAGTACCATGCTGTCATCTTGCAGTAAAGGATCTATTGACGTATTTCTGTCAGACTGGTATGAGTAAGTTTCCCCTTTCTACATTCATTAAAGTAAAAGAAGATTTTATTCACCTTGAAAGAACACAGAACATGCTCTGCACTCTCTGTTCTTGACACGAGTCCCAAAAACTGCAGTTATCACTCTCACCAGGCTCAACATTTAAATGCCTAAATAAAATACTGTACAATCAACATGTCATGGGAAGAATCAAATTCAGAAAAACCTCAGTTTAAGTCATTCAGTATCTTTTCCTACTATTAGAAATCCCCAGAGTATAAATTTTGCTACTTATGTGCCAGCTCCTATTGTCAGCTTGTATTTTTTCAGCTTGGCTTTGTCAAGATTTATTGACAATAAAACATTTGGATGTATACTCCATCAAAATTCTGCATAAATACATACTGTAATAAATAAGACTAATGATCTTTGATCATACATACTGTACCATTAAAATATCACATGCAGACCTCTTTGACGGTGCCATTAAACTGATGTGACTTAGGCTTTTTCTATGAAAATGCTACCTATTTGCAAAAATGGGCAACAATCATTTTTACCAACACCACAGTATCAAGATAGCATCTGGAGACACCACAGATGAAGTGAAGAGCAAGGGAAAAGTAGCTTCCTTTAATGCCTGCAGCATGGATGCCATAAAAACATTTCAAGATCCTGTTACCGAATTCTGGCAAAGGACTTTCCTCTTTAATTCTTTTATGATAGTTTGCACATTGTCTAGGAAAGCCAGTGATGCACATTTAAGTTACAGAGGAGAAAAAAAGCTTGCTTGTTTGAAGTGTTTTAAAAATAAAAAAAAACCAAAACATTTAAGCATAATCCCTCCCCCCCAGCAGCTATGCATCATATTCGAATTTAATTACAAACGATTAGTGGTGATGTTTTACACAGCAGTAAGCTTAAAAGTAGCTGTATTATGAAACATCTTCCAAATATCTTTACTTTACAAATCAAATAGCAACTTAACCATCTAAAAAGCATTTGTGATTAAAGAATTGTCAGCATGAAGGTTTCTCCTTCCCCTAATAACTTGGATTACTCCTTTGGGTTTAGAATTTGGCTATAATATAACGTATATGCTTATACCTGTTACACAAGAGATTATCCATCAATAATACAAAAATAATCCTAGATTCTATGAGAATTTACCAGTGAATCCTCAGGGTGATTAACATGTTCTTTCAAACAGTTGTCATCTCAGTAAGTAAAATATTTAATTTCATACACATAAGTCTCCAACTAGCTGTAAATGTGATTGAAAGCAATGTGAAGAGAGCAGATATCTGACATGTTTAGCCTGTCTTTATAAATTATAACATACTACATTCACTGTTGTATAAATTATTTTTAAAATACTAAGGAAGACCAAGAGGAAATCTTTTTAATACAGCTAAAAGTTTGCACTTCCTAGTACAGGAAAGAAACAGTGCCAAATTACAGAGAGTACTTTTTTTTTTTTTCCTAATTTAAAATACAGGGTACAGGGGAAGACTTTAAAAACAGTAGCTACTGAAACATTAAACTTAATGAGTAACTTAAAGATCAAAGGATGGTAACATTGAAATCACAAAGCTCTTCATGACTTTCATCTCTGCAATAAAGCTGCTATACACTGACTTAGAGCTATAACTGGTTTCTAGTACCATCCCTTTTACCAACACCCACCACCCAATAAAAATCCTACTGGCAGTAACAGACAGGGAAAACAGAAATACAGTTCATTAAAGAAGCATCCAGAAACAGGCCAATTATTTTTAAACTGCAACTTCTTATGCCAATATATTTATTGAACTTTGTTGTCAATATTTTGTAGGTAAAGTGGTGAGGGTTGAAGGAGAAATTGAATTAGTTGAGTAACATCAAATAATAAACACAGACCATTAAAATCAGTGGGTTTCACATCTCAAGAGTTTAATTAGAGTCAGAGTATTTGGCAGAATTCAAAGCAGAAGAACTGTTCACAGATGAAGTACACCTGGTGAGCATGCTTGCCAGTGTCAAGCCAAAAGACACTTGAAAACTATCCAGTGTTGAGTATTTCCAAATATATAGTGTACTACCGGACAGTCAACAAAATTATTTTGATACTACCACAATTCTACTTCTGTATTAAAAAAAAAAAAAAAAGGGTCTCTTTTTACAAGTATTATACTAGATTTGCAGCTTCTTCCACACAGAAAGCAGTATTGCATGGATTCTCTTGATATTTCTAAGTCCATACCTAGAAATACTTAAAGCATTCTTTTGGTAGCGTATATGTAAGTATGTGTGAACACACACTAGAAGTATATTTTCACCTGTTCATTTAATTTAAAGTTCAGAAGAGAAAAATGCAATCGTGTCACAATGCTAAGAACCTGTCCCAGTAAAAGCCACATCAAGCCACCATCTTCTTGCTGAGCTTTTACAATATCCAGTCAATCTAAGAAGGAATAAAATATCCATCACAGTTCCTATGTATTCCAAAGGTTAATTACTCTCACTTAGATTTCCACTGGCATTCTTATTCTGAGTGCATTTGGTTTGAGCTCTCAATGACTGTATCTCATTATTTTCCATATTAAGTTATCTTTGATATCAGACTTCTTTTTTCTATGTACGCACCTATGGGATGTAATCAAACAACCTCTTAATCTCAAACAAGTAAAATATTTATGAGAAAACATTTAAGGATACAACAAATATTTCCTAGTTTTTAAAAAATATATTTATAACATCTTTTTCTAGTCATCTTTTTCTCAGTAGCAGCGAACAAAAGTAATACTTACTCCTTAATTCTGCATTTTATTCCCTGCTTTTGGATTCAAGATGATATTATCAGTGCACTTTTAGTAATATCACACCAGGAACAGATGTTTAACTGATTATGCACCATTATAATTAACTGTTTTTCAGTGACACAATTTTGGAACTGTTTTCTGGAACATGCAACTGCAAACCACTTTCTTTGTTCTGGATATTTGACAACGTTCTTGGCCATGTTAAAATGAATGTTGATCTATTGAGTCCAGCTTGCCAAGCAATCCCGGTTACTCTACAGAACTGCCCCAGGCTGTAATCATTCCTCCCAACTCTGCCTTCTGAGAACTTTATTTTTTCCATCTGGATCATGAATAAATATGCAGACAGCAACAAGTCATCAGGAGCAGGTCAGACAGGAGTCTATTTAGCTCATTGTCCTGTCTTTGATAGTGGTCAAGAGAAGATACACAAATATAAAAACTACAGCAAGAAGGTCTGCAGCCAGCCTATGTGAGCCATGAAGAATTACTTCTTACTTCCTATGAAACCCCAATCCAATCATTTCTTGCCATCTCAGTCCTATACTATAGAAAACAGTGAACAACCTTCCCTATTCACTTTTAACATACCATAGGGGTTTCTCAAGGCAGGACTCCCTCAGCTATTTATCACTCCTCACACACAAGCTTTTCCATGATTCTGTACGTCTATGTACCTTCTCTTGCCCTGCTCTGCCCTTTTTGGCATGGAAGAACCAGAATTCTATACAGCGTCCAAGATGCAGATGCATCACTGTGTGCTTACACAGTGGGAACAAGACGTTTCGTTCTGTTACGTGTGTTGACTGCTGCTGAGCTGTCATTTTCATAGGATGCATCACACCTCCAGATTATCACTCCTAAAAGTAACAAGTGTTCAGAGTCACCCAAAGTGTAAGTAAAGTCAAAATTTTCCACACACCCTTTTTCACTTAGCATTTATCAATACTAAAATAACATTTATCAACTTCATCTCAATTTTATAGGAATCTTCTTCTTAATCACATAAACTCACTGAAAAATCACAGAAAAGTAGAAGAGGAAAAGACTAGAACAGCTACTGGAGTATTCACAAGTTCAATACATCAATTCATATTCTTACCCTCGCCCTTTGTTCATTATTCTTTTAAGTACTGGCAAACTAACCTTAATAAAACATTATTTGTATGGTGATCTGTATGTCTTTCTGCAGAATAGCTTCTATTATAATATAGTGCAAAACCAGACAAAAAGTACTATTTGAAGTTAACACTTGCAAGCTCAAAGTGAGCAGCCATCCCCCTACAACCATATCCTCATTCAGGGCTGGGGAATCCATCAGTGAGGACAAGCCCCACAGCATCCTCTGTGGAGGATAGCCTTCAACTCTGACTGACCATCAGCAGTGGACACAGAATCATAGAATCTTAGAATTGTTTGGGCTGAAGGGACCTTCAAAGGTCATCTAGTCCAACCCCCCTGCAAGGAGCAGGGACATCTACAACCAGATCAGGTTGCTCAGAGCCCCATCCAACCTGGCCTTGAATGTTTCCAGGGATGGGGCATCCACCACCTCTCTGGGCAACCTCTTCCAGTGTTCCACCACCATAATTGTAAACAATTTTTCCCTTACGTCCAGTCTGGATCTGCTTCCTTCTATTTTAAAACCATTACCCCTTGTCCTGTCACATTTCTCAAGGTAAGTAAAAAGTGCTTGGCAGAGCAGATCTGTCCCCGATGACTGGGCAGGATCTCCTCTGTGAGGTCTGTAAATCTTCAAACCATTCACACAGATCAATACAGAGAAGTTGTTCTTTGAATATTAAGCATTTTGCCCTACTGTAAGAAGTACCAATCCAGCTGATGGCGTGTATGTATCTCTGAACTCTGTGTCTGACCATCTCCTCTTTCAGGAGGCAGACACTAGGCACCCTGAATGGTCAACAGAGGGAAATGCTTTCCTACTAAAGGCTCAGGGAAAGGACTTTCCTGCTGGTCAGTTCCTGGAAGGTGGCTCCCATAATTCACAGGTTAAAAAACAAAAAACAAAACCCAACAAAACAAAAAAAGACCACCACATCCCCAAAAATCCACATTAAAAAGAAGCAGTCAGCAGTACAGGAAATCGGCATAATGGTGCAGAAGAAAGTGAAAACTAGAAGTAGAAAGTGTAATAGCCTTCCCTAAGCCCAGAGACAGGGATGAAATACAGGTTTTGTGGCCAGCCTTCACAAAACAATAGATGTTCAGAGAGCGTCAACCTCATGCATGCCCACCAGAGATAATGTGGAGAGACTATCAAGACGAGGAAGCATTACTAAAAGATTTCTTTTAGACCGGCTAAAAAGAGTGATCCAGTTTAAAAAACATTGTCAATATTTTTACCTTTGTTTCCCCCCCCAAAAAAAAAAAAAATTCAAGTTCAAAATGCAAATTTTTCCACTTCTAGTTTCTTTTACCCTTTTCCTTCCAGTTTCAGATGAACAGAGTGGTGACCCACACTCCGTAACAAAACCTACTAAACCATTATTAACACATTATAAGGCTTAGAGCTGTGAACTAAAGAATACCCAAAAATACAAAACTGAAGCTTAACTCAAGCAAAAGAGCTATCAGCAGAGCCATGGTGCAATCTTTCTGAACAAATATATAGCCAGCATCAATACCAGAATTATTTTTAACAGACAAAAAAAGGACCTATTGCCCAGCGCTCTGTACCTCTTAGAGCCATTGAACTCCTCCAAAAACCTTTTTTTCACTGGCATGCTGTTATTGCAATTTAATAGCTTTTTCTCTCAGTCATACCTTCACCCTTTCTCCTTTCCATAGTGCTAATAACTAAATGAAGCACAAAATATTGGCCTCAACACACAAGGAAAATTGAAGATGCACTTACTGCTCAAGAAAACAGAGAGAGGCAGGAAAATGTATCAATCTGCCATGAGAAAACTAGGCCAACCAATGAGAAAGCTAAATTTAAGCTTTTATTCATTTTTCATAAATTCAAAATGTTAAAAGCAGGAGTGCAGCTTTCTGTTTTCCCCACTAGAAGACCAGTGCATTTCCCCACAGATGGAGTGAAATGTAGTGACTTTGGTTATTCAAAAAGTTTTATCACAAAGTTAAACACAACGTTGATTACATACAAGAGAGCATACTATTAATATTATATATAACTTTAGTTCTTGCAATCTCAGCACCCCCTTGCCTTTCAGCTTACTGACAACAACTAATGATAACAAAGGTAAGACAACTAGAAAAGCAGAGAGACAGGTTCCCCTATTGAAGACAGAACCTGGTCCATTTTCCGAAGTTGGATAATCACCTCAGCTCTGGCTGAAACAAATTCTGAGTTTTGAACTCTTGAAACTCAGAAATAAACAAAAAGGAAGTCGTTCTTCACCAGTATGTAGTTGAGCTGTAGCACTTCTTGCCACACTTCTCGCCTACAAACACAGGGAGCTGGCACTGGTTCTGGGGACCGCTGGACCAGGCTGTGGAAGGACATTCCATTTTGGCAAATGAAATGCACAGGAACCACAACACTGAGTTGGGATGGAGACTAGAAGATCCTGGTGGGAAATATCACACTCCTACTCTACCCTAGGCACCTGTTTTTAAACACTTCTAAACTATAGACAGGGTACATGGCTGTTTGGTCTGGTGCAGGACAGCCACTCATATATTTTTATCAATGACCCAGACTGCAGAAAATTAAAAGCTGTGTAACCATAAACATTTCTTATGTCCATATATCATATTTTTACAGGTTCCAAAACAATATTAGTAACTGAAAATTCACATGAAACAACAAAGCAGCAAGGAAAAACAGCTGGGAGATCCAGCCACCCCAGTTTTTCAGCCTAAAGCTTCTTCAGAAGCTTTATTAGCTATTCCAATTTCAAAAAGGGAACACCAGCCAACTGAAAAGGCTTATAGACTAACTAACCATATGGAACCACTGGCTCAACATATAATTCAATGCCACCATTTTGACAGCTACTTTCAGGAAAAAGAAAAAAAAAAAAAAAAAAAAACACCACAAAAAAAACTTGACTTCAGTGCTATTTAATAAATGATTACTTGAGGGATTTTATTTGTTTAAAACAATCACTCTGCCTCAGCTAAAGCAATACTCTGGAAAGCTAGCATTAAAAAAAATGATTTGCTCTAATCTATTCCAAACTGAAACTTGGCATCTAATCCCTCTTCATTACCAAATAGCTTGCTAACCAAGTATTCAATCTGTAAAGCAGCCATAATAACAATATCAAATAGTTGACCTGAGTTCTTCAAAGGTACCTACAGAAAATAAAAACTTAAATAGCATTCAATTGCAGGGAGATTGAAGCAAACAACTCTCTTACCCTTATTAACAATGCATGAAAAAATATGGAGGATATTTTAATTTAACATCATTTTATCCAATTACCAATACTGTTGTATTATTTATTTAAAAAGATGTTTTCCTAGTCAGCAATTTACTGTTTAACTGTGTAAAATTGTTATGAAGACCATTTTATGGACTAATTCACTAATAGACTAGTTATTAAATATAGGCACAAATTAATTAATGAGAATTGTTTCAGAAATAATATTTTATTAGAAACATGCTTATTGATTATCTTCTCTACATTCAGAAGATTAGAATTTATTACATTTATTTAGCTCGTGCTTATTTTTTGCTTCATCAATCTATATTGTTGACTCTTTACACTGTTATTAATAACATGGAATTGTGCAGAAAGTGGAGAGAATTATGAACAGCACAATACACAACCATTAATGTGGGGAGTTTTCCACATTTTAAGTGTTAGGAATTTCATTATTCATCCTTTTATTATAGAAATAAAGGAAAAGACAAAGGAAAGTGTTTGAAAAATCACCTTCTCTTTTTCTGCAACTCTCATTGTTTCTTTTTCTGTTTAAATTAAAGACATTAGTGTTAGGATATCTGCTATAGCTCCAAGAGGACTAGTAAGTATATAAATATGCCAAGTAAGACTTTAATATGAACAGCAGCTCGGCATTCATTTAATACACATGTTAATTCATACTAACAGATAAATACCAAACATTACATCATTTTCTGATGCTCATATCTCAAATGTCCTCCTCTGCCCTTCCTCAGGTATACTTAAGGTCCTCAAAAAAAAGGTTCTCAAACCCTAATAACTTTATATGACCCTATGAGCACAGATGCTAAAGAAAGGAAAGCAAAGGAAAGCATAGGAAAGCATGACCATTGGGAGGAAAAAAAAAAAAAAAAAAAAAAAGAAAACAACAAACCCAGCATCTTAAAGATGGCCTTCTACTTGTACTGGATGAACTTATATTCTTACTCAAAGTCTCCCAACATTAAAGGAAAAATGTATGGAACTTCCCTCTGGAAGACTCCTATATAACATAACCAAGGAAAAGATCAGATTAACTTTCTGATAGTCTGTTGTTACCAAACATGAAGGTAAAACTCCCTGTACAGAAACTAAAGATATTATTCTCAGTAGTTTAACAGCTACCTGAATATCTGGTATTCTAACTCCCACAGCTTGACTTCATTTTCTGAGCATCTTGTAATCCAAATTCCTTTAAATAAACATGATATTATACGTTGAAGAGTTACCTGAAGCACAACATGACAAAATTTTACCATTCTCCCTCTATAGATTATTACCTTGCTATAGATGAGATGATCCATGACTCCATCAGGGACTGTAGTAATAAATAAGTCTAATGATGAAAATGTTGGTACAATATGATTAACAAAATGTGTGCCCAACACAAAAGCTTTATAATGATGACATTCATTACTAAGGGAATAATGTATTGTTTTCTTGCAACGGAAAGAATCCTTTGTTTTGTGCATTTCAACTGTGTTTTCTTTCCTCCATCCCATAGGTAGTAAGGATGGAAAATTGTGGCTTTTGCAAAATTAGCATGGATTTGTCAACTGCTACAGCCATAGCTGAGAACAGTTCATTAACATGATCTAATTTAAAACAGAGCTAGATTATAAACTTAAAATGTAAATATAGTGATATGATACAAGAATAGAGCTATGTGAATAGCTATATCACAGGAGAAAGGAATGCAGTCCCTTAAGCTTAGACTTGCTTACATATTGAAAAGTTTAGTTTTCTGGCTCAAAGACTACAATGAGAATAACAGCACACATGAAGATTTCATCTTTATCACTATAATTATTTGTGTTATACATATTTCGCGGTTTTGGAAGGACAGTTGCAATATTGTTTGAATGTTGTAACAAAGGTGTAGAGAAAACTGGAAATTAAGCTTTTCCTCTTCCCTTCTAAACAATGCACAATTCTGGGGATGGAAAAAAAATCTCATCATTGTGACTATTCCCTCCAATCATCAGCAACATATTTGATGGATCAATATATAATTATTGCTTGACACAACCACATTCAGACTCCTTTGCTACTCCACTGCCTGCAGTTTTGATTATAAACTCTGTAAGGGGGCAGAGCTAGACATTCAAATGTTTTTCATGTTTGTAAGTTGTGTAATAGGATCAACTCCATCTGCCTGGCCCCAATTCCAGGCACCGCTGAACTCCAAGACTTAATTCAGATCTCTCTGAGGACCCATATCCTCACTCATTTCAGTTCCACTCAAGTAAGTTCAGAAGAGAAGAATAAAATGAGTCAAGGATCAAAGGTGAAGAGGGAAGACGTAATGGACAGTTTTAGAAAAGAAACAGGAACTGGAAAGTCATGTAAGACTAAAGAAGCGGTGGAGACCATGATCTGGAAGCAGAGGCGGCAGCACACAGCAGTGAAAGTGCAGAGGCTGCCAGAGAAGTGGAGCATACCAGAGGACCAAGAGCAGAGCTGATGAGAAGGGAGAAAGGTTTTCTTCCTCTGCATTTGTAGCAAACAGAAGTGTACAATACATGCAAGGAGTAAACAAAAATAAGGTGCAGATAAGATGGAAAAAATGGGGAGAAGTATCAATGGAATAAGAATAATGATAAAAGGCATTAAAAGGTTCTGGGAACAACAGCAGATGGTTCCATGCACAGAGGACGGCCCATGAAAGACAAAGAGAATTAAGCATTTTTCTTAGCCTGCAAAGCTCCTCTGATACGAAATGTGTTAATACATAAAAATTGAGTTACTTGGGAGTGCTGGTAAATTTGATTCCTCAAAATTGGTAGGAACTTTTGTTTTTCTTCCCCCTCTCTGTTAAACGCTGGTAGGTTTCCTGTTGCATCAGGTTGTTAGCACATTCCATTAGAGGAACCTTTCCTAACATTTCAATATCCTTCCTCTGGAATTTCTGTAAAGTCTACTGTATTAAGAAAGTTGTTCACAAACAGATTATGATTTTCTTTCACTCCTTGGCTCTCAAATAAATTGATATCATGCAGATTAATTTATAGTGCACATATTGAAATAACTGTTGCCAGGGAACTAATAATACAGAGCAATGTTAAGTGTTCAATTATTTCATTAAATCTATGCTTTTCTCCAAATTTTCCAGGCCTGATTTGGTTGTGACTAGTTTTAACCTTATTTTCCATTCTATGATGTAGTTTGTTCTTTTCTCAAGTTACAGGACATACAAAACCTTTACGCTCCCAATTTATACTGTTGTCTATAAAACGTGCACTCTCTGGGATAATCTACCACATAGCATCAAGACAAGGGTTTTATGGGGAGACATTATCTTGATTGCTATGAGAAGGAAGAAATCACAGTAATTCTTTAGTAAACAAGGAGAATGATAAATGTCCATAATTTGGAATCTGGAAGGCTTATCAGGTTACTCGAAAACTATAATGATATCTTAATAACACAGAAAAAAAACCCAAACATTAAATTTCATTTTGTGTTATACAAAGCCTACAGTATATATGCTGAAAATGCATGCCAGTGCCTTTATACCTTCAGGAGTTTTTATGAACAGCCACTTCAGAAGACAGCCACCCACCAAAGGAAAGCTTAGAATACAAGTTTAAAAGAATTTGCTTACTTACGCATAGCTATCAGCAAATCTAAATTCTATACAATTGAGGAATAAATCTCAGGTTCTTGCAAAGATTTATAGGTTTATGAGCATAATACACATAAACCACTGTGTGCTTCCCTTATTGGCAGAACAGTTTATACATTCAATATATTGCTGTTCAGATAAGATTATAACCAACTAAGTACAGAAAAGAAACTGTCAACAAGTCTCTAAGACTATAACAGAAACTGCAAAAGCAGAGTTTTCAGATGACTAACCATACCTTCAGAGTACTCCCAAATCAGTCCCAGACATGAAAACACAGTTGGAACTGATTTTAAGGGAAGGGTGAAGAATGGCATGTTGCCACAAAAATAAGAACCAAGCCTGAACTGTCTGTTCCCTGTATTATGTAATTGCCAAAGTACATGGAAAAAAATGTTAATATTATAAATAATAAGGAGTTTTTAGCCAAATTACATTTGGGAAATCTAGAAATAGACAGTAAACTTGTGATTGATCAAAGGTAATAATAGTTGATTAGAGAAGCACACAGCCAGCCTTTTCATGTTTTGTATGCTTTTACTGCTGTGAGGGTTTGGATATTCTGTCAGGAAGATGGAAAGGGAGGAAGCTTAGAAATCAGTTGGCAATTTTCCTCAAAAATTTAAGTTAAATAGCATACATAGTGATCCTTGAAAACACGCATGAATATTATTAAGTAGCAAAAACTATGCTGGCACAAAGCTCTGACTCTCAGATGTGCACGAAGGAAGTGTGTAAGCTTCATATACATGGATGTGTGTTTCCTATGGGCTGTCAGAGCAGAACCTCTGTCCCAGTAAAGACACACTGCCCTTTATCTTTCAGATTCATGCCAACTCTGTATTATAAAAACAGGACAAAAGACAGCAGTGACGAAAGTAGGGATGGATTATCTGGAAAGTGGTTGGATCCAACAGCTGCAAAATTTGTGATGACAGAGGGTCCCAAATAGGGAGAAACTTTGCACAAGAAAGCAGTGTTACGCTGGCTATTTCTGCCCAGAAAGTTTCTAGGTCTGTGTTAATGGCAAAGGAATAAACAGGCTTCTAGAGTCACAGGGGTTCCTATGACCCTGTTGTTGTACCGCATCAGACAATTAATTAAGATTTGTGATTTTAAACTTCTGAATATGTAGAAAAAGTAGAATGCATACAATATTGAATCTTTAGAGCTTCATTTTAATAACATTCTTCAGATCTTTTGCTTCTCGCTATTCAGACCTGTCATAAGAAAGTCTTTTCCCCTTCTTCACCTCCCTCCCCGCTACTCCATCACTCCCCTCCCTCCATCTCACATCTTATATTGCTGTCAGGATATTTAGAAAGGGACAGGGAAAGAAAAATATATTTTAAGAAAACATTTCAGTATGCCTTCAAAAAAATAAGAAAAAGAAAAAGAAGAACTACATTTTCAAATTTCTAAAGAACAGTCTGTTGGTCCCAAGGGGCAGCAACTCATGCAGCTTCCTATAAAGGGAAATTCCACTTACATAAATCACCTTCTCCCTGCAACTACCTCACTGCAACAGATAAGAATATCTACACTTCAGAAACAAATTTCTATTGCAAATATCTCTCTGACAGTTAAAAGTAAATCAGTTTTATGAATATTAGGCCAATCTACAAAAAAAGAAAAGAAAAGAAAAGAAAATTTTAAAAAGGTGCCAGTGTCACGTACAAAATTTCTTTCTGCTGATGGCAAACAAGGTCAGTAGCTGACCAACTGACAAATTATACCATATCACAAAATCTCAACTTCATTTAGGACATCTCAATAGGTATCAGATATATTCTCTCGCACCAACTGCTTTTCTCAAAGAAAGTTACACTGAGAACTTAAAAGCACCAGGATACATGGCACTGTTTCACTTTATAACATTCACAGATCAGTAAGGATAAACAGGGAAAGAAATCTTGGTGTGATTTGTTAATCTAGTAACTAATAAAGCAGCCTTTATTGTATTTTGGACATCATTTACAAATAAGAATTCTGTTTGCCTTAACAGAATCTTTTTTACCCTTCGCTCGTGTTAAAATTTCCAGTAATGCCACATATCAGTTTGATCACAAGAAAGTCATAATTTGGAAGTGGCCCTAGTACTGCCTGCTATTGAGAAGCAGAGAAGAGAATTCAGGTGTAGATATGCCCTCATCAGAAATAATATAAAGAAAATGAAAGTATTTTCAGTTACAGTATTTTTTTTAATCTATACCATGAAATATCAAGGAATACTAGACTAATATCTAAAGACTTTTCATCTCTAATGGTTTTATCTTCTCCTTATTTCACCCTCCTCAACCATCTGTCCCAGACCTTCCAAGTTTTATGTGTATTTTATGTTGGTTTCCTTTATGTTAGGAGTTGCTTTCACAACAACAAGCTGGCTTTTTTTTTTTTTTTAAGAGTTTTGGAAAAAGCATGTATAAATATGTATACACACATAAATAATGGAGCAGGAAATCTGGTTTTTATTCTTTTTTTTTTCTGCCACTGAGTGAACACAGGAAGCTAAACAAGGTGAAAATGTTTGTGAAAATCCTTATAATGAGAACTAGCCTACTTTCTTTAATCACCCTGTTATTTATTAATTAGAAATACTATGTGAGATCTTATAGCAATAAAGATGAGAGTTTTAATTCCAGTAGACATGACATAAATGAATGTGACATAAAAGTAATTTTGGGATAGAGAAAACTGGGACAGTGCTGCTTTCAGAAGACTAGTTAACATTAGTAAAGTGCTTTGAGGATGAAAACCCTTATGTATGTATTATGGCTATGGATTGCCACTGGAGTCATGTAGCCTCACTCTGAAATTTAGATTCTGAGGAATTTGAGACAATCTCCAACTCAAAGTCAAAAGAAATGCATAGATAAAAATATGAAGACTCCTATATGATATGAAATTGCTATGAGCCATACACTACCTTAAATTTTCTTCATTTCTACCATGACAATTAAAATAGTAGACTTCCACAAGTGTATCCATGGGTAACATTTGTAAAAATAACAACCTTTGGTATAAATGTTGGACTTCCTTTTGAATTAAGAGGGAGGAAGAAAAATAGTGATGCTACTGTAAGAAACTGATAGCATTTGTCATTTCAGAGTATGTTCTGCACAGTGATATCAAGACATGTAACAAACTGAGAACTTTTAAGAACTAAAAGAATAAACTTTTTAATACCATTTGACAGGAAAAAGGAAAAAAAAGAAAAAAAGTACAGACAGTAAGTAACCCACCAATATATCGTCCAGTTTACATGGAAGAGCTCATAATAAGTTGTAGGGTTTCTGCATTGCAAAAAGTAGCAATATTCCACATAGTCCAAATTTCAGCAAGTCAATCAAAAGTTAAACAACTAAAGTCTCTGTTGGCATAGAAGAGAAAGAAAATTGCAAATAATCTTCTTCCCTAGAGTTACACTTCAACAACCCAATCACACATTTAAAAAAAAAAAAAAACCAAAAAAAGCTTGAATGGAGAAAACTCTCTATTATCCTGAAGGGATATGGCTCCTCCTTGTTGGGTCTACACTTCCACGCCACCTGAGAGCAAACTGGGGAGAGGGGATCCCATAAATTAGTGATTCAATAGCTGTATTCCTCATGGAAAAGAAGACAGTAACTTTCTCAACTCCATCCCTTCCCCGATACAAGGCACAGAAATATATGTTGCAAATCAGTAAGGGACTGAATTCCTTTAACAAAATATGTAGAAATACTATGCGAAGCCACAGCTAAGTTTTTTCTTTTGATCCACATCAAGCACTTGAATTTTGTTTCCAAAGCAGTAAAATACTAAATAAAGAGAGGAAAACAGAGTCCAGAAGAAGGGGGTTTTGTTGGTTTTGGATTTTAATATAAAATAAAGAGGAGTGGATAGCTGCTTTATCAGCTTATATTTTGGTTTTATTTCTAGTGTGATTGTTTACTATTGGGAGCATTCAGACAGTACTGAATAGCTCTAGTGTTTGAATGATTTCAAAGAAACTATGCAAACTTCCTCACCTCATAAGCTGGAAATAATCAGTTCGAACCTGTCAAGAGCAAGCATTTCCTCAGTGACTTCACAGTAGTCTGTAGTCACTGTGTGAACGTGTTACAAGTATCTCCAGTAGCGATACTTTTAGTCCACATATGCCACGAAGAGCCTAAATTGTCAAACTCAGTCAAGGTCCACGGTCACTTGGGTGAAAAAAAGGTTAAACTAACAAATCAAAACTTAAATTTGCTGATAAGTAACATTACCTAGCATGTAAATAAAGTGTTACACATGCACAACCTCATCCCTTAAAGGCTTAAGAGATACAGCAGAGGTAATCCCTCCATCATCTTTGCAGAACAGTTAAAAGAGTTTGGCTTTGATTTTCCTTTCCAAAAGAAAATAGCTCTAGAGAAGCAGCATCCCTATATAATAAATATATATATATACACACACGAGAAGATCACTTATCTGCCCAGGAAAAAAAACCAAAATGCTTGTTACATTTTTTCATTAAAGTGTTACTGCATCTGAACACATATTCCTTTATTCACCTCTATATTTCTTAATTGTTAAAGCAATCCAAAATGTTATATTCCATATGTTAAAGCTCTCTTTCTCTCTGTGGGCCCATAAAACTGAATGGAAGCAGGCGTTATCTACAAGAATATTCTCTTTCGCCCAAGTGTTCCACACAGCTACAAAAACAACTGAAAGAAGGCTAGTGTTTGAGCTTTTTATCATTATTTTCTGCAGCTGGCTGAATCTCACAAGTGTAACTTAATTCATCAAAAACAGGTTCTCCTGGAAAATCTTTGACACATTCAATCAAGTTGTCATCTGTGTGTTCCAGTTACTGAAAATTATTACATCCCTAGCACAGCTTTTAAATTTTTCCCTTTGAATAGTCAAGATTTAGCCTTAAATTTACTTTTTGAGACAAAAAAACCTCACAAGACAGGCAATAAGAGGAAAGGGATAAGTTTAGGTGATACAGTACTTGCCCACATGAAATACAACAAAAAACAATAGTGTGTATGTTTTATATGAACTAAGGTCAGCTAATCAGCTACCCGGTCAATGGCTATTTGTAATAAAGTTTTAAAAAAACTAAGATGGCATCTTTCTAATGAGTACGAGCAAGTGTTACATGAAATGCGCGTGTTCGCTTTCGGTGCCTTAAATCATATGTCTAAGTGAGCAAATCCACCTACCACTTCAAACACACCACTTCCCCATTCATCTTTTCTCACTTCTGTTTCCAATTCCATTTCTTTTTACAGCAGTGAATGAAAAAGCAAAATCACTTCTGGTGATCTTATGGTCAGATGGATTCATCTACTGGTATCTACCTCGTGAAAAGAAGAGTTTCTTAAAAAAAAAAAAAAATCTAAACAAAACTCTGTAAATAAATGCTTAAGAAGAAAAAGCTTTGTAGAGACGCTGAGTGTGAGTTTCTACAGGACTTTAACCAATGGAAAGAAATAGTTTCTGCCTGTCCAAGATGTTGACATTTTATACTTTTTGGGGAGTACAAACTGTAACTATACAGCCAGTTACATAAACTGCAAAAGTAGAAGTGAATTTATCACCTAGGTCAAAACTTACGTTGATGTAAGAATTTTATTCTGAACCAGCCTATTAAAATTTAGCAGGAAGTGTAGTTATTAGATCTTGTATATTAACACGCAAAAGTTTCCCAGATGAATAATCAGCGTATCGCTAATCAGCATCAAGTCACTCAACAGCTATAGCTAAAACTGAACTGAAGCCTACACAGCACATCTGTACATTTACAAGCACAAGTTCCCCAGATGTTATAAATTACTTTCTTTACCAGTTGTCTCCTAAAAGTGTTGACTTAAAGAAAATGCAGTGAACAGTGGAGATGTTCACAGCAGGAACTGTCAACAAAACTACATTCAACAGTAAAAGATCTGTTGATATGTGCATGATCTAAAGGGTAAATGTCACAGGGCTGTTAGTCCTTGGGTCCATTACAGGGACATTACTTTCACCTACGCTTGATGATAGTTACGAAAAGTTCTACTACTTTACTTACAAAATACATCATTTATTCAAGTTTAGCTATGTGCAACAGGCAACACAACATCACAACCTATTTCTAAGTCACTTGGGGAGAAAAAAATAAAAAAAAAGGCAAGACACCAAACCGTGAGTCATTTTCAATTACCGGACAACTCAGAATATTGAAGATTGAGTCGTTCCAAATGGTTGTAACACAAACTCTTGTTTAAAAAAAAAAAAAAGAGAGACATCAAGTTCCAAACTTTATTTAGAGGAGACGAGAGAGAAGGGGAAAACCAGGTGATCACACAGAACTCCTGACGGCAGTTTGCCGTTACCGATGCCGTTCATTTACGGCCCGGGTGGCCGGCGGAAAGGTGCACCAGCGAGCTCCATCACTTCTGCTGGCGTGACATTTTCCAAACCACCACACACACAGCGGCATGCAATTTACATCAGGGTGAGCCCAGCTTCCCCAGTTCGACCAAAACGCCAGCAAGAGTTTCCAAACTGAGAATTACAAGAAAAAAAAAAAAAAAAAACACTCAAACTCTCACAGACTTTTTAAAAGCCGGGCCAGGGTTATCGTCTGCGCGGGGCGGCTCTGCCTGCTCCTACGCCTGCGGCGGGGCAGCAGCGGGCACGGCCGCGCCGAGGGGTACCCCCCGCACCCCTCTCTACTTTGGGGCGGCCCCCACCAGCCCTTCGCGCGGTGGGGGGTGGGGGGAGCGGGGATCCCGGGGCGGCCGCCGCCAGGTGCGCGCTGCCCCGCGGGCCGTACTCACAGGGACACGGTGCGGTTGGGCAGCACGGCGGGCTGCAAAGTTTCCACCAAGTCGCCGCCGCTGCAGACCACTTTGATGCGGAGGGTGGGGCGGCCGGGCCCCTTGGCGCGCTCGGCCGCGCAGAGGCAGCGGTCCACGATGAGGTCGGGGCAGTTCCTGCTGCCTCCGCACAGCCCCAGCGCGGCGGCCGCCAGGCAGAGGAGGAGGCAGAGGAGGCGGCGACGGCGGCGGCACGGCCCGCGCATGCTGAGCCAGCGAGCGAGCCGCCAGCTGCCGCGCCCGCCGCTCCGCGCCGCGCATGGCACGCGCCGCGCAGCTCCCTTCCGCGCCGCTCCGCGCTCCCCTCCACGCCTCCTGCGCCCACCCCGCCCCGCCCCGCCGCGCCTCTCGCTGCGGCCGGCTCCGTTCCGAGGGACCCCCCCCCGCCCCCTTACTGCCTCCTCCTCCGAGGAGCCGCCGCTCCTTTCCTGACACAGCCCGTGGAACGGCGGCGCTGGGCGGACCCCTCCGGCCCCCAGCGGGCCCCCCCCCCGCCCCCTCTCACGGGGTTCGGGGCCGCCCTCGCGCCCCACCGGCACCCGGAGCCCCCGGCAGTTCCCTGCGCGGCCGGTACCTGCGCTGGACCGCGGTGCCTTGAGCCCGCCGCGGGTGTGCGGTGATCGGGGATGGGGAAACCAGACAGATGCGCCAAGGATGAGCTGGACCGCAAAGCGGGTGCGACTAGCCTGGGCACAGACTGGAAAAGCAGGAGCTGGAAAAACTGCAGGGGTTGGGAAGCTAGTTTTGAAAACAGCCGTCTTTGCTACCACTCCCGAAACGTGTGTGCAAAGCACTGTTCGCACCTGTGGTGGTGGGAAAGGAGTTTTGGGCCATGGGCGAAGGTCAGGGTGGACCAAGAGACAGGACTGGTTCTCCAGCCAGCTCTGTGCTGGCCGGCCACTGCCATCACAGAGGGGCCACACGCTTAGCTAACTTCAGGCCCCTCCAAAAATGCTGCAGACATGACTTAAATCAAAGGTTTGATCAATAGACAAAGACTGCTTCAGCATCCAGGTCAACAAGTAGTTTTCTTTCTTTTCTACCTGTATGTGCATGTTGTTTACAGCGATCGGTAGCTTTGGAGCATTTTCAATAGCATTTTGTGATATAACTCTCAGGATAGATTTTCAGCATCAACTGCAAGCTACTTTTTTCTTTTTTTTTCTGAAAGTGGACAAAAAATGCAATTTGTAAGAGAGACTTCCATTTTTAATGGGCTTTTACAAAAGGAGTGTGTTCCTTGCCTGCTCATACTCAATGGAGACTCACAACACACATTTTCATTGCAGGATCTAGGCCAAAGTTAGTAATAGTCTGCCATGGCTGTAAAGCTATTTTAAGAAATCACTAGATTTTTTTTTTAAACAATATTGTATTATAGTCCCTTAGGGAAGATTTGTCTTGCACATTTACAATGCCTGTTATCACTGTGTTCTAATACCTAATGGGAGCCTTCAGGCACTAAGTTTATTAATACGTGATAGAAGGGTTAGCGCCCTTGTGAAATTCCAGGCGAATAGGAACTTTCTCAGGAGCAATCTTTTCCTGTACAGTTGCTGATTTAAAGAATCATAAATATTACAACCTCTGTTCTTTTATTTTTAAAAGCAAAGTTGTGTAAGGCTTACTGGCAGACAGCAAAATGGACTGTGTTACATGAGACCGCTCAGCATTGTAATGGTTACATGCTGTTCTTTATCATAAAAAAACCCAATCTAGCATCTAAATTTGAAGTGCTTTTTTAGTTTTGAAAAATTCTGTCTCATACATACTATTTCTGAAAGCACAAGTGGAGAACATACATTTGTTGAGACGTAGCATAGATTTCATTCAATGTTGACCTTGCTGAGAAGGAATGGAATTTTTCAGTCAAACTCAGCCCTGAACACAAGCTAGCCGAATTTTAACATTTTTTCTAACTCACTGATCCTGAAAGTTTTTTTAAACATATTGTTTTATTAAGGAACAGGAAGGTCTACAGTCACATTGAAGCCATCTATCAAATGCTACAGTAAAGGTAGAAAAAGAGTTATTCACAATATTAGAGGTGAAAAATAAGGGGAGTTTCCTCTCCACTTCCCAGTGTATCCAATTCCTTTTTTCCTCTTCCTTTCTTACCAAAAAAGAAACAAAAATCTCAGTCATCTTCCCCTCCCTCACTCTCATCTTCAAATACAAATACAGTCAAATTTTTATGATTATTTTAAAAGCATGGATGATGCTTCCTGCCTGAGATCTCACAGTTTAAACAGATCCAATTGAAAAAAGGACCAGGGCACCTACAGAGCTCGATACTGCTTCAGTTGTCACCAGCCAGCACAGCAGAACATGTGGTGTTGGCAGTAGCTAACCGTTTGCCCAGACTTTGGAAGACGCAACTTCAGCTCGTTCATGATATGCAAACAACTGAGTTTCCCATGTCTTTGGAAGATGTATAATCCCAGATTCCCTTGTAAGATGGGAAGAAAAAAAGTTTTGGCACTGCAAATAGAAAAGCAGCTAACATTGTACCATGTTTATGTTCTAAAACTGCCAGTTTTCCACAGAATGTGTGCCTACAGCTTGCTTGGGTGCCTTTGGACACTTACACAGCAGATAGCATATGATATGGTTTTGGTCTGTGCAAGAGAATGATGAGTTTATAGTGCATATTAAAGCCAAAGATACTTGGAATATTTATATGTCTGTGCTGTTAAATAGAACTGAATAAGGATTTTTTAATTTACACTTGACCTTGGACCCTTCAATTTCTCTTCAAACTTTTTAAATCTAGCCCAAGGTTATTGCCCACATATATTAGAAGGAACATACTTTAGGATATCTCTCCTTACAGTTTTGGTTGGTCAGCGACCAGAACATGATGTGTACTCGGCTCGTTTTGCCCACAGAGCCAACCAGGACAACTTAAGAAACACTTAAAGAGTTATAGAATGCCAAGTCCTGCTCAGATGAATTTCCTGGCAGACAGAAGCAAGACCAGAGAGTCATCTGAAACATGAAGTATTTTCTAATTTTAATAATTTATTTACAGTTAAATTCTTGCTTTAGTGATTTTATTAAATCACAGAAGTGAAGGATACATTTTCTTAGACCAGGGAAGTAAGAAAATGACTGTATGTGACTATTTTCTCTATATTTCTATTTCTGTGCATCAGAAGTCTTAAGGATTTTTAGTAGGTCTGTCCACGTATCCATTAGAACAGCACATTTTATCCTGTGGCTGAGTGTGTTAAAAAGGAATATAAATAAATTTAGGAAGAGAATTCTAAAATGGCAGCAGCTTGAATGAATATGACCAATACAAAAAGGAGGCAGAGGTCAGAGATACAGGTGATTCATTAAACTACATGTTTACATTACATTTAGATCATGTTCCCAAGCACAAAACAGCAGCAGCACCTGCTTAGCATCACAGGACATTACACAGAAATTAAATAACGAGCATGTGTTATACAATAATAGGAAATATGGGGAGGCAGAATGTAAATAAGTCAATTCAAATTTTGTCAGGATTTCAAAATTGTATGTTAGTATTGGAACAGAGCCATGGAAACTTTAATAACCATAAACCGTCAGGGCTTTTGTTTTATTTCTTATCCAGAAGTTGGCACTCTATCAGCCCTCTGATTCCTTGAACATTGACCCTTTATTGACAGTAGTGAAACAATGAATCATTCACCCCATTTCTTCCAGTGCCTGAGTATCCCAGCACCGTTATCCCATCATGACTTTATCTCATGCTACTCCTCATATCAGCATAGATCCATACTATGTCTGTAAGCCTTTGCCATTAAATTATTAAAAAAAAAAAAAACCAAACCAAGCCTAGAAGAGGTTTGGCCTAGATAAAGGATAGGTAAAGTAACTGGGAGAAAAACAATCCAGAGCAGGTTTCCACTGAGATGCTTGGAATTCTGTGGAATGACATTGTTTGAAAGGTGATAGAGGAAGAAAGCAGAATGGATAAAAATCATGTAGAAAGGATCCAATAATTTTTAGCTTCCCACACAGTGAACTAATATGTCAGTATTAGAGGTGGGATAGACCTCGTTCATAAAGACGAGGCACTGACGATGTCAAAACAAAGATAATAAAACAATAAAAACAAAGTTGTTTAGAATTGTTACCTGTTACTAGAATTAATTGGATAAAACTGAGTGCAGAAACAGACTCTCAGCAAAATAATTCTGAACCTATTTAAAAGACTTTTAAGGAAATGCGGAAACTGAGTCATTCAGAACTGGAGTAATCAGAGCAGGGAATCATGAGCCAGGGGAACAATGCTGTGTTAGAAAGAACTGACAAAACAGGATTTCCATTTCTGCTATTCTGCATCAGCACAATCAGAAACACCTCTGTACTGCTTTTCTGTTAATAAATTGTAATATAAGAAACCCTCAAATATCATTGCATTGTTTTCCCTGCACTTATATTTTGCATCTCATTTGCAGTTATAAATATAGTATTGTATCTGAAATCCAAATGGGTTTGAACACTTCTGTCCTTGCAGGGTGACAGGTTTCCCAAAAAAAAAAAAAAAAAAAATTGCATTGAACTCTTCATGGAAATAAGGAGTTCCTTGAAGTTAGAGACTCCTTACTAAAAATAAATAAATAAATGGGGCTTTATTTGCTCTGTGGCAGAGATGAGACCAATGCAAAATTCTGTTTGAGAATGCAGCTCTGAAGTTATATACAAATAATAATAAGCTATCAGTGGGGAGTGGAATAATTATCACAAAACTGTAAATAAATAATATTTGGAGGGGAAAAACAGTAGAGGGTTAGCTGTTTCTCAATGCCAAATTATATGAGGTCCCCTTCCCTCCCAAAAAAATCATCCCTATATGGGAGTATATGTCAGTGTGAATTTCTGATGACCACCAAACACAACTCCAACTGTTATCAAGTTCCTCAGCTGCCTCAGAGAACAGATTGAAATTGTTTAGAAATGCTATTAATGGCACATAGTTTTTAATGTTCCAGCCTTCATCCCTTCATGCTGTTTTATTTACTTGCACAGTAGCAGAATAACCCTTCTGCACAGTCAGGCAAAGAAGCAGCAGCTTTTTTTTAAACTTTGTACCTTTTGAGGTCTCACATGGGGTAAGGTTTGTACTACAAAACTGCACTGAAAATTGAAATGCTGTCCTGCAGAAGGCAGAGGAGAAGGTACAGAGGGGACAGCAACTGCCTTCTGTCCCACAGACCCAGGCATCTATTCCTGCAGGAACACAGGGCTTTCGGGAGAGCCACCCTCTCTCTCTCACATGTAGTTTTATGATGCACTGGGAGGACACATGTTTTTGGCTGTTGATGTACACGTGCCAGTGCTTCAGTGTTGTTCATTCCTAAGTCACATGAGAATTCTGAGTAACTTACCAGCATGCCTTCTATCAGAGAAAAACCTAGCAGTCTGGACATTGAGTATTTTTCAGGGAGAGAGCTCTTTCCAACTTTGTCTTCATGTCATAAAAAAATGCTTTATCTCTCTGTCATCTCTCTGCCTAAAGAAGGTAAAATGAGTCTTTTCCACACCTTCCTGAGTTGTGAAGATCTCTTAAGACCCTCCTCTGTACTTTGAAGTGGCAGGTTAGGTAGTCTCTTCGTCGCAGAGGAGACATAAAACAGTACGTGGGTATTCTAAGGTCAGGAAGATGAAAATGGTCATAGACGTGAATAGCAAAAGCAATGCCTATTTGTGCAAATTCATTAATGGACTTTAAATACATTTTATAGTAGTTGTTAATGGAGTTCAGATTTGAAGCACAGTCAGAGAATGCCAGAAGGATTTATGTCAGAAGGGAGCTCTGGACATCACCTGCTCCAAGTCCCCAGTTAAAACAGTACCAGCTTCAAAAGTACGTTTGGTTGCTCAGGGCTTGTCCAGTGACATTTTGAATCACTATGCATACTCTTATTTCACAGCCTCTGAGCTCCACTCCAGAGTCTGGACATCCTTACTGCAAATATTTTTTTTTCTGTAGCTCTTAAAATAATATCTCTTGCTACAAATTGTATCTATTCCCTTTTTTTTTTCTTTTTTTTTCCCTTTTTTTTTTTCTGTGTACCTCTGTAAAGAAATCTAGCTGCCCTCTTCTCTTCAACTACTCATTAGATAACTGAAGATAGCATTAAGATCCTCCCTGTGTCACCTCTTCTCCAGACAGAACAAAACCCTGCTCTGTCCCCTCTCCCTTGCGCGTCAGGTGGTCTACCCCCCGTAATCTCACTGACCCTCGATGAATTAAAGCCGGTTTATCAGTGTCTTTTTTGTATGACTGTACCATCTCGTGACAATGTATCAGTGGTGCAAAATAAAAGTAGTTATTACAGTATTATTTCCATTTTTAATAAACTTAATCGTGCAGATATTAAGCAAATTTCTGGGTTACTTGCTATCATGCATCCAGTGAACTAAAATGACATATTAACCTAACCTGTATTTCACTACTTGCTGTTTTATTGACTTGTAGCAGAAAAGGGAAAAATATCAATTTATAATCTGAAAGACAATTATTAAAGTAAGAACCTAATTATAAAATAGATGCTTAAGATAGTGAAATGTTGCATTGCCTGATAGATTTTTGTCCTTGTCACTCAGTTACATGGAATCCTATCTGAATGCCAATAATAGTATTACAGAGATTTCATGCATAGCTGGTAGTTCTAATAACCAATTTATTTGTTTTAAAATGGCCAGTTGAAAACATAGGCAAAACAAATTACAGAGATTAAATGAGAACTTTTATTTATACATGAGCAGAGTTTTTAAAAATAAACTATACCATATCTTGAACTAATTTTGTAGAGGATTTAAGCAGATTCGGGTTTTTTTGGCCAAGTTAGAAAGTCCATTGATAGAAGCCCTAACATGAAAAGCCAACAAATCCAATTACTGCTAACAGCTGTGCAACAATTGTGCTAGTATCAATAATCCCTTCGTCCAACTACATTCTAGCATGCTTCCATCTTTCTCTAAATTCCTTCTGTCAAGACAAATTTCTGTCCCTGTTGCCTTACAAGCAGAAAGTTGCATCTGTTATTTTCTGCCTGCGTATTCCCACTTTCATTTCATTTCCCACTTCAAGCCACTTGAAGTTGTGTCAGTCGCTATTACATATTATTTCTTTCAAGTTCCTTTGGAGAGCTCATGTCTTCCTCAGCTTAAAGGTGGTTTAGAAACTGAGCTTTTTTTCTGTCAGGTGGATACCTTCTTCCCTCTATTTCCAATATCTCTTAGATTGGTCAGTAATGCTTGAGTTTGTTTTTTTATGCTTTCTGTGCATTCTTGGAGAACTGGACTGTTGCCTTGGTCTCCTCATGTAAAAACATCAGGAATAACTCATCCCTTCCATAATATTTCAGTTGTCATCTTGTTTTTTAAGAAGCATTATGCCCTTTTATGTCATTCATCTTGGACTTTTAGAAAGGAAAACCTTTAGTGTTAAAAGAAATCAAAGTACTACCTAACTACAGTACTATGTACAGCAACAGCAGCAAATGTCAATCAAAAAAAACCCACTTAAAAGTAGTAGTATTACAGGCATGGAAAATGAAAATCTTACGTATTTGCAAATCTTAATTGCTGTAAAGCATAGCATAAATTATTCACTAAAACATTATCGCTTTTAAAGGGCCCCACCTACATCTGAATCTTATGGTGTCAGGACTAAATGCTGAGAATGCAGCTGTGCTGTTACTATAAAACTTGGAAATACTAATATCCAAAAATCCTACTGTGAAAAAAAAAAAAATCACAAAAAAATATCCTTCTAAGCTTCTCTAAAACTGTGTGATAAAGAATATGAGAACCAGTTTAAACATCTGTGATTGAAAACCCATAAATATACTACTTGAATAAGGATAGTATTCAGGAAAATAGAAACTGGCAAAGATCACAGAAATTATTTCTGTTTCTTGTTTTTAAAGCTCTGTGGCGTACAGGTATTAACTAGTATCAGGCACTAAACCAACCACAAAACAAGCTGGTGAGGGCTGGTTTTTAAATGAAGACTTCTAGTTCCTGAGAATCACTAAAAAGCTATTATTCTTTAGTCTTTTCTTGTAAAATGTACCGTTTTCCCACTCAGTTTCCTAACCTCCTCTCTTAATATGCAAGTGCATTTGGAATACTGAATCACACTCCAGAATGGCAGCAATTGGTATGCATGCGGTGTTAGTTGAGTCAGGAAACATTCCTTACCAGATGGATATGGATTTTTGTGAATGCATAATGGCCCTTTAAGAAGCTTAATAGAAAAGTATGAAACCTTTTACAAACAGCATTCCTAAGCAAGATTGCCAAAAGCAAGTGCACATAAATAGCTCAGATAATTGGAG
Organism: Chlamydotis macqueenii; assembly: GCF_036417535.1. Lineage (NCBI taxonomy): Eukaryota > Metazoa > Chordata > Aves > Otidiformes > Otididae > Chlamydotis > Chlamydotis macqueenii. Next base: position 24,073,719 of record NC_141562.1, read on the forward strand.
CCGTATTCCTGCACCCATCCCCAGTGACAGAGGGGCTGCAGACCACGCACCCTGGTTTGTATTAGCTTCCTGCTCTGGGTCGGTTCTCAGGTTGCCCTCGTCTTCTTTCAAACACCAGAAATTTAGGTTTCGTCCTCTTTGCCAGAGCTTTAGCACTGGTTAGTCACTGAACATAGCTTCCCACATACAAGTAGATTTTTTTAAATCCCGCGTTTGTTACAGAAGCAGCTACAGGCTGGTGCAAAGACCTGGTCCCGCTGTGCTGTACACATGCCTTCTCCAGGCACAGCGAGACCTGTCCCCAGACCAAGAAAAGGGAGAAGAAGAGATGAAATCCAGCAGGACAGAGGTAATGCAAGGAACAGGACACAGGCACCTCAATTTTACACTCTTCACTGGGCCAAGTGGCACAGCTGCTTTCTGGTACTAATGAACATGGTGGTGCTAGTTTTGATGGGCCTCCTCTAAAGAGCCATCTACATAATACTCTTCATTATCTGTTTTCTTTATCTACATTTTCAAAAACATGTGTATGGCATATGTTTCTCATTGTTGAGTATGACCTTTGTTTATTTATAGTTTTAAAAACTCTGACTACTGCCAGACACTATTAAAAATAAACATTTTTAATTGTTTTCATGTTTTATCCTCCCCTCCCCTTTCCACCCAAGTCTGACAGGATGAAACATTGTTTTTGCTTGGGATATAGCTACTTCTGCTGTGAGAAGGAAAAGGACTAGAAGGAAATTGTATACATATTATCAGAATAGTTTTATATTCAACAGTTCAGAAACAAAGCAAACTACCATCTCCCAGCCCCCTTCAAGATAGGTCTCCTCATTCCCAGGATCTCTCTTCAGCTGAGGGGGCAGAAATGAGTACAGAACTGCTCTCCTGCCTTTAGCCCGGCCAAACCTGGCTCGTTCTTCCCAGCAACGCAGCTTCAACAAGAGAGGTTGTCTCCATTTCCCATATAAATAAATAGCCAGACTGCTCAGTGTAAGGTGGGTTTTTTGTTTCCTTGGGCAGAGAAAAAGCCTTCAAAAGCATCCAAATTTTGTTGCTTTAGCAAAAAGAATAAAGAGATGAAAATGTCACAACTGTGCCATGCCCCTTTCCACCTTCTATTTTTCATTTGTGATTTTGTCTTTGGAAACAGACGTTTTCATTCTGGGGTTTTTTTTTGCCTGGGTTTAAGAATCTGATTCCAGAGCTAGGCAAAATGGGTACAAAACACCAGGGAAAAGTTAAAACACAACTTTTTCCACTCTTTCTGATCAGCTGGCTTTTGTGTTTCATCACTCACATCAATCTTTTCTGGAAACCTGGTTTTGGGGTACGAAGCTGTGTTCAAAGAGCTGGGATGCCTCCTTGGCACCATGGATTTCACTGCATGAAGTTAGTCACTGACAGCATTGCAAAGCCTAAACCTCTTAGACAACACACTGCTGAACAGGATAGAAATCCATTAGTTAAAGGGGCTCCTAGATCTCCTGCAATACTGTTAATTCAAATTCTCAGTGTACCTATCAGAAGCGGTATCAGACTTTAGTGATACCCAATGTACCTCTTTTTTTGAAGTAGAAAAGCCACTAGGCTGAATCAGTTTCCCAGTGTGAATGGGGGTAGCCATACTTTGTCTCAGTTTTCCTTTCTTCCATTATTCTTCTATTTGCCTTCTTTAAATTAAGTCTCCCTAGGCAAAGTCATTCCTTTGTACACCGTCTTTGTACACCGCCTTGCACAAGGCACCCCAATCAGAGTTGGTGCCCTTCACCAAGCAATCTTGGTGCCCAGGATTTGCAAAGCAGCGTAGGAGCAGAATCATGTAACATGCTCTGAAGCTGATAAAAAAGTACCACGAAGAAAAACTTCCTCATCTTTGGGTGAAAAATGAAGAAAAAAAAAAAAGAAAAAGAAAAAGAAGTATAAGGGATGTAGGTGACCCTCATCCTCCATCCCTGTGAGGGTTCCGAGCTCTTCCTTCTCCTGCCTTGCAACTGCATGGTGAGGTAAAACCTCCCTGGTGAAAGTACAAAGTGAATGAAAAACAGATGTTGACATCTGACTGGGATATTTAGGTGCAGCCTGTTGGATGGTGAAGCAGCACAGTCCTGATGGAAAAATGATCACTGGAATAAGGCTGCTAATATGCACCTCCTCTGTAAAGATTGCTCCCTTTCTTCCCAGACAAAAAGGGGGAAAATTATTCTCAGCCTTTAATAAAAATTAATAGTGAGTGTATGTGCCTGTCTGGGGCAGTGGGGGTGTTCAAAGAAGGGGTTGATGGAAGTTTTTGCATCCCTCCTGACGTGTCTGGGGAACAGGTAGAAAACAGAGAGAGAACAGTTAAAGGCGAAGTGATTACATGCTGTTTCTTTGCCCAGTTTTGTTTTGTTTGGATGATTACTGGTCTGTCTGTGAACACAAATTCCTTCTGAACATGTTCATTTATTTCCTTGCTCCTTTTCTGCTCTCTGTGTTAGATCCCTTTGTACAAAAGGCTGCAAATGGAATTTCTGATCTCTTCTCTAACCTTCCTTAGCTGGATCTTGACAACAGCAGTAAGTGAAATCAACCTTCCCTGCAGGTAGGAGAGTCAAAGTCCATGGCCTAAATTAGTGATCCGTGATTCAGAGATATGTTCCTCCATCTTTTCTCAGCAGGTGGCCATAGAGCTGGTGATACAATGCCAAAGTACCAGCATGAGATTTATTCCGTCCTGGGACAGCAGTTAGGCAGCGTTGATGGATCCAGCCCTGTCAATGCTGACTGGAAAGGTACAATCACTCCTCAACAGGAAGAGTGATGGAAAATTTGACTGCAGAAGTTCCCAGCCTATGGCACCTTCAGTACCATTGTGCTTGGGAGCTGCTGCTGTGCTGAGGTAATAGACAAGCTCTGAATTTCCAAAGAAACTGCAAAAATCAGGCACCTCCATCTGTTGATGCTGCTGTTCATACTTCCTGTCTCAAACACACTGGATGGATGTTCTGGATCACGTACAGCTCATGAACCATGGCCAGCAGCACGGCTGAACACAGCCTCTTGCTTCCCTGTTTGCTGAAGAATAAAACCCTGCTTTTATCTCCTGACTATACCATCTTTTCAAAAATAATAAATTGTAATCCCAGTTCATAATCCAGAATTACCACTGGGTATTTAGATCCCCATGGCAAATAAAATGTTGTAAAGTTATGGTATAATTTAAATTAGTGTCAATATTTCCACTGGACTCAACATAGCCAGACTTTCACCCACTAAATCTTGCCAAAATAGCAGAACACTTCATAATCAGAGATTCCACTCGTGCTCTGACAGTCTGATCTCCTGCAGAAGAGAAACTCTAGAGGTTTCCTGAATTATGTCCTAAATAGAAACAAAATATAAATAACTATTCAGAAATTAAAAAAAAAAAAAGATATCTAACTTTGATTTATGGATTTCCGGTAATGGAAAACCTACTGTTGTCTTTACTAAAATTGGCTTAAAGGTTAATTACTGCCATTTCTACATTATCTGTACCTTCTTTCTATGAGAATTTGCTTAGCTTCAAACTGCAGGCATTGAAATTTGTTCTACTTTTAACTAATCAATAGGAGAGGTATCTAATTCTCAAGACTTCATTTGTTATAGATTGGAAAAAAAATACCTTTAGCCTACAGATGATAAAGTAAATTGATTGAATTTCTTGAGGTTTTTATATGAAGTTTTACATCCTCTTCTCATTCTTGTGATTCCTGTCTGACCATTCCAACATTTTCCTGTAGGAACCGGGAACCTGATATTCAGGCAGTTACACACAAGCTGATACTGCTCCTCCTTGAAACCACACATTTCCGCTCACTTTGGTGCAGGTTTGTAGCAAACTGGCTTGAGTGATTAAACAGATGTTTTAGAAATAAATCTCTCTAAAAAAAGTCCCTGAAAGCTTAAATCAGAACTAGACTATTGTAAAGGCTTTACTGAGCAAGGTAGGCTAGTGTTATTTCAGCTCATCCTATCAATACAAATACTGGGTTACATTAATATATGATGTATTCTGAAAAATTTACTAAGTGGAAGAGGAAAGAAAGAGGCCCTAAAATTGTTCACCTATAAAACAGAACAAGTTTTCCCTTTTTAACCAAAATCTGATCTTTCTGTGATACTTCCCTTGCAGGTAGGATTATATAACTGGAGTAAATCATTAAATGCCCAGGTTCTGTGTGTGTGTGGCTGGGGAGAGATCTAACAGTTGTCAGAAACCTTGCAAAGTAACATTGGGTGTATAATACTTCAGTTCTCATTAGTTGCAAACAAATCAAATAGTTATGAACAGCTCTGACTCTTCTTGTAAACAACCTAGAAGTTACACATACTGATTTTTAGAGGCAGGGTAAAAGTTCTCCCACATTATTTATAGAGGTGGAGAGAGACAAGGATATCCTTTGGACTACTGCAGCTCAAAACTCAGAAAGAGTTTCCTGCTTCCAACTGTGTCACTAGGAAACAGGAAAGCAAAAAAGAATATTTACCAAAAAAATATTCCTCTAGCTTGTATATATTATATCAAACTCCTATTACTACTGGCCACAAGAAAAAAAAAAAGCTTAACATCTAGTCTTTCTTGACTTTAGGATATTTATTATCATAGATTTACACTTCTGAAATCATAGTTAACAGCAGAGTTCCTCTGTATTCAGAACACATTTATAAGCTAGGAATAGCTATTGCCAGAGGAAATAAGCAAGAGGGTCAGGGGACAAGCAAATTAAAAACAAACCCAAAATAACCCAAGGATGTACTGCTTTGGTAAATATAAACTGGTTTTAAATGTTTTTCTTGTAAAGAGGATGTCTATATTGGATCAATAAAAATGAATGTATTGAAACCTACAGGAATCCATGAGATATTTATTTTCATGTGAAACACAGACCTGAAATCTGTGAAGATGACAAAGAGACTTAATAATGCATTCCCCACCCCCCAATGTGTGTTAATCCTGATTAATCCCAATTTTAATGATATTTTACAGCCTGAATTTTTTAAGTTGTTACCACAACACACAGCAAATCCTTAGCATGGCTGCCAAATTGATCTAATCCTTCACTCCACTTTAAGTAAAAGAAAATAGCAGATTCAATGTTTTCTTTCATTACAAGAAAGAAACCTTCCAGCTATCTTTTGCTGAAGATGCACAGCTATACTAAAGCTCATTAAAAGGATCATCCACCTCCTTGTTTTTCAGCATAGGTCATGCAAGATGTATCAGATGGTTTTCAGAAACCATTTCATTATGTCATTCTGAAAGGTACCACAGTATAAGTAACCCTGGATGTAGGTGAACTCAGTCCATATGCAAGTAGGAAGACAAGTCTTATGATGAGTTGTGTGAACTTGTAGTGAGTGGTTTTCTAAAATAATAAAAAACAAACAAAAAAACAAAAAAACCCAAGAACAAACCACAAACACTCCTTTCTCCCTAAAAATACCACAAACCAAACCACCAACACACAACTCACAAACAAACAAACAAAAAAATCTCACCACATACACACACAAAAATATCAGAATTATCTTTTGTCAGAAGTCAGGTGCCAGAAAAAAAAGTTTTTTGCTTAGCTGAGGCCTAATCTAGAAGCTTCCGAGAAAGTTTAAAAAAGACATTATACAGGAACATGACAGTCAGATGACAGCTTTTTTGTATTTTCAAATTTAGAGACAAGTACACTGCCACTGCGGGAGTGTCAGATAAGCTCATCTCAGTTGGAACTGCTGGACAGAGATTCAGTCACAATCTTAAAGCTTTGCTGCAGTTTTCAGGTCCTTCTCTGCGAAGGTGTAACCTTTCGTATATCAAAGAGGTATTTGAAGGTACGTTACTGCCATCAATATTTGGATTTAAGTCCATTCAAAGGGTTGATTCTCCTGATCAGGCTTTCAGTATGGCACAGTGAAGTAGGCTTTAAAATAAGCTAAGTGATGCAACCTAGTTTGAATGAAGTAAGCTATGTTTTCTTATCTGTCTATGCTAGATAAAGAACAAATTTGACATTTAAAATTATTGGATACTTACATTAACTAATGGTTGGATGTGAATACTGATCATGAATACGTTCAAATATTGTCATAGGTGATAAAACTTTTAGGTGGTTCTATGGCTGGACTGTTACAATAACAGTCAACCTTAAAAATAATACTTTTAAAAATAATCTCTTCATCTATTCTCCATTTCCTCCCTCAGTCTAAGTACTTGTATATTCCAGAGAATGGTTTAAGCATTAGGAATGTGTTTTGAAGCCAATTTTCTTGTCTTTTTTTTTCACACGGGGGGGGGGGGGGGGCGGGGGGAAGGGTACAACTTCAATATATTATTTCTCCTGTTCCACAATGGGCATTCCTACTGAAGAACTGGAAACCTTACCAAAGCATTGTCCCTGAAATTAAAACTTTTGCCTTAGTAGCTCCATCCGAAACAGTTTCAGTCACACTGCCATCCTTACTGCCAAACATTTCAATATTTCGTGGTAATGCTGACATCAGTTGAATGCATCTTTGCAGGGAGAGCATGAAAGAGTTCGATGTGCCTTCCCACAAGATATTGGAGTCATCTGTTCATTTCTAAAAGTAGAAGAAAGCTTTCTCTCTTTGCTTCTTTCCTTCTGCCCAACCACTTTTCTTTTTAACCTTAATAATCAAGACAGTGGGGATTTTGCTGCTATACCAATAACTTGTTTTGGGGTAAACTCCATAGCAGGAAAATGTCTTCAAGGAGCATTGGGGTGAATGGTGGGGTCTGTGCTGGCAAGGCAGCATGGCCCCGCTGGGGCACCCTGTGCTTCAGCACAGTCACGCTGAAATGCAGCCTGTGCAACAGTGCACACAGTTGTCCTCCTGATCCATTTGCAGCCTCTTTCCCAACATGAACCAAAATATCCCACATATCTAAGAATTGGCTGTAAGTCTACAAAGGGAAGATCAGCAATTAATACACTTTTGCAGAAGGTCATAGGTGTACATCCCCATATCACTTAGGAACAGTTTAAAGAGTAGAGTTTTAAATTAATCCTGTATGCAATTTAGCAGTCAAGGAAATAAAATAGGAAGTATACATTTTAAAACTTACATGTATTTCCTGAATGCTCCTGGAGTACAGTTACAATAGCAAGAATAAAACCATCAAGAGTGGCAATTAAGCATTATTTCTCCCTTTCATGTTTTCTGTGATCATTTGGAGGAAAGCGTCCATTGAAAAAAATAAAGGCTTTTTCGCTTGAGTCTGCATAACATGAACAATCAAGTTTTACCTTATCTCACATGATTTGAATAAAATTTGGCTTTATGTTATTTTAAAATGATGGCCTTGTGTATGACAGATGTATACCAAACAAACACTTGCAACAGCTGGCAGTATAGCAGAGGCTTTGCTTTCAAGTATGTCAGAATCATAGAATAGTTTGGGTTGGAAGGGACCCTTAAAGGTCTTATTCAACCCCCCTGCAAGGACCAGGGATGTCTTCAATCAGATCTAGTTGCTCAGAGACAGGTCTAGTGATGGTTATGGAAGCTGGAGACATCTGATGCTCCTGTTTATAAGAATTTCTTCACAGGACTACCTAGGAACTCAGAGAAACTGAGACAGCCGTAGCACATTTAAGATTTAGTCAACAACTTAAACTTCCCATCTGTCTAAAGTCCGAAGAAAGCCTAGTGTTCTGCTAGTTACCAGAAATTTCTTTTAGAGAGCAGAACAAAAAAGTCTACTCCATGAAAGACACAGAAGCAAGTGGAAGTGAGTACTTAGAAGTACTCAGAAGGCCCTTAGAAGGGCCCTCAATGGGAATTAAAATAAGTGCTCCACATCAGTCCACTTACAACAAGAAATAAGACTCTGGAAGTAAATCAGCAAGAAAAGCTCATCCTTTGCCCATCTTTTTACTTATTTGCTCCTTCTCATGAAAATGAATTATTTCTGAGTACCTAAATTGGTGTGAAGGAAAAAAAAAGTATTTATAATGCATGAAGTGTTTATAATAAAACAGGATTACTGAATATTTAAACATATAAATCATAAATGCACTGCAACTGTGACACACGATCTCCCATATTAACATCCAGAGACTCAATCAGTACTGCACCAGGTCAGATAAGGCAGATTCCTGCTGTCCCTGTCCCCTCTATTTACTAATGCAAACAGTATTAGTAGCTTCACACATCCACTAGTCATAAACAGATCATCATCTTAGAGTAGACAACATTAAAAATAGGTTTTTTAGAGGATCCAATTTTTTATCTTCTTTTTTTTTTTTTTTTTTAACAGAGTAAACTTTTAAGGAAACTGAAATCAAGATTCTTCCAAAACAGCACTAAGATCAAAATCAAGCTAGATCTAGGTCAAAATAAAAATCATCGTAATTTCAGTTCACATTACCCTTCCCTATTATATCTACTAACATTAGGCTTCCTTGAATTTGTGCAGGATATCAAAAGGGAAAGCTTTGTGGTACCATCTAAAAGTAGTTAACTCTTAGTGTAAGCAAATAAGTTTTATTCCAAATGAAAGTTAGGACAGCTGATCAGCTGGAGTTTGTGAAGCCGGAGAATAATTGAGAAATCCAAAATAGTCAGACTAAGTTGTCTTCTCCAACTTGTCCTCTACTTTCTGTATCACCTACAGGATGTATATGCAATTATGTGAGACCACTGTCTATATTCTGAGCCAGACTATTTACACTAACACATAAAATACCATAAACTCAGGAATTATAACACTATGTAAACATGCTAGCTTCAGAGAGGTGATATTCTGCTCTAGGACATTACAGTGAAAATACTTCACCGAGAAATAATTGGCTGATTTAGATGCGTGAACTTCTACACTAAATCCTTCTTGAAATAGGTTAAGACACTTGTTAAAGAAATGTAGGATGAAAGACAGAACTGCTTTTCTTTGTTAATTCTTTGTAGAAATTTACTTTGAGGGACAGACATTCAGGTATTTTACAGTTGAATGTATTAAAGCACCACAACAGGACTTGAAAGAGCTGCGATCTATCCCTGGCTTACTGGGAAATCTTGCCATGCAGCCTTCCATACCTATGATTTAGTTCCCCTACAGATCCTTGTTTTTATTAAGTGCTTTGCAATTTACTAGCAAAAGAATTTCAAGAAGTTATTGTTTCTATTACAAACTTAGTGATTTTAACGTTAATCCATCTTCCAGTTTTCTGTCAAAGTTCTCACTGATCTCAGCAGAAGCAGGATCAAGACTCCTGGCAACAATTTTGGGAAGCTTAGGATTTTTCTGATTCTGAGCTAAAAGTTTCCAGCAGGTAGGCCAGATCAGTATTTGTGAATGGGTCTTTCTACATGAGTTGTATGATTGAGGCTAGCATATGGAGGGGTTTTGTTTGGATTTGTTCTGTTGGGTTTTGGGTTTGTGGTTTGTTTTTTTTTTAACCCATTGCTCTTTCTGTAGAAGATGGAGAGATGTATAGATTTTTATTTCTACTAATCCAGTGTCCACCACCCATAAGAGTAGCAACTACTTAAACTACTGCCCTTTAGCTTTCTGAAAACTGCTATTACTGATGTTGTCTGCCAGCTAACCCAAACTTATTTTAAAGTGTATTAAGTGATTTCAGAAGCAGGCAATAGTGCTTTATTTTAGCTGTTCCTTCAATTTCTCAGGCTTTATTCTATCATTCACTAATTGGTTGCAAGACCTGTTGTACAAACTACAACTTGTCCTATACTGCAAAAATGATTTTACATTTCTTCATTTTTATCCAGTGTTTGCATTATATTCTGATGGAAATCCTAGCTCATTTGGAAAGGACGTCTGCCTAGGAGCCACAGTTTTCCTTCTGTGATATAGTACAATTGGTCCTTTTTGATCTTCAATTATAAAAATCGCAGCTTTATGAGAAATACTTCTTCTACTTACAAATGAGTTCAGTTTGCATTAGCCAAGAGTAGAAGAATAAAAATTAAAAGGTGCAAGTGTAAACTATCTGAAAAATTAGTACAGATTTAAATTAAGCAAAAAGATTATTGGAGCTGTGTGTCTACTAGGACATGTATGTGTCTCCTGAAATTCACTGGTAGCCCTACAGATTAGTTGAAGTTGTTAAAGCACTTTGATATGTCAACAACAGCCAGTTTTGTAACTAAGACATCAGTGGGAAATGCAGGGTGGGGAAGAGAAATCATTCAAACATTCAGGCTACTGTCTGATCATTCCAGCAGCTCTCCCTGCTCACAGCACATAGATCTTTAAAATGCCTTGTTTAAATATCCTCAAATTTATTTAAAAAAAAAAAAGTTGTCAGCTGGCCACAGACCACACATTCCAGAATTGAAGTAGAAAGGAATGTGAATGGGTGGGTGGGGGAGAGGAAGGAAATCAGATTTAGTATTGAAAACAAGACTAAACTGAGAAGCAGCTGATGTGCACTCAAGCAGTTGCTCTGTGCAAGACTATTTTGTTCATAGTACCTCAGGTTCAGAAAAATAAGTAGTGAATAGCCATTTACTCTTTTAGTTGAAAAGTATTATTTTAACTTCATCAGTATAATATAATTTATGAAATACCAAAGACAAAAAGTAAATTCAGATAAGCTGTAGACCATCTACAGGTCAAAAAGATTTAATATTTCTTTATTCAGAATGAAGTAATATCTCAGGAGATACAGATAGATGAATTCATTTAACCAAAGGCTAAGCAAGTATAGACTCCCAAAGGCAATGACAATCATAAAAGATTAAGAAATAAACCAGTCAGCTCAAAGATGGAGACCAAAGATTTGCACTACTGCCAATGTAAAACTATTCCACGGACTTTTGCATTTAGTGTTAGATTAACAATAGATGTGTCAGAAAAGTGAAGGTACTTAACTGAGCTACATTTAATATTATCTACCTTTACCCTGGAAGAAGAGAGAGAAGAAAGTAGTCAGGAAGATAAGAGTATTATTAGCTTTTTAATCTGATCATTATTTAGTCTAGAAGTTTATTCTCTAGAAACTCTGCAGATGACAAGGGCATAAAAATGCTTCTTGCTTTCTACCACTGCTTCTCAGAATCTAAGTCAGTCTTTTCTCTATTCCTGGAAGGCTCTCAGTGGAAAGACCCCTATGAGTCTGTAAGGGAGTAAGAGAAAGCCCAAGAGAAAAGATCTGGAAAGGTCTGCAAGAAGCAGCATAGGCAAAGAAATGGAGCCAGGAAATAGATAAATCAAAAGCATGTATTGCTAGCAGGACTGTCAGGGTATGTACTTGGATGACAAACGAAAGAATTGGGTTTATCAGAAGAAACAATATATTTTCTTTTGTGCCAAAGACCTGAACATGTTTGAAAAGGTTTTCTGCCCATCATTTTTTTTTTAAATATTTCAGAGATTAAGTTGCTACTGTTTGTCCAACATCTCTGTTGGTTCAGCTGGTTCTGGACCCTCATACTGGAGTAAGACACATCACTCTATTGGGAGTTACTGCACCCTTCACTGTGGGAATGAAAACAAGACAGAGTGGGCCAGACATCCTGTGATGGGAAGATTTGGTTAAACTACTTTAAGAAGGAAAAGGTGGAAGTATCTTCAGTAAAGTGAGGTGGCAGGCACCCCTCTGTCCCCAAAGGAGGGAAGCTCAGGTTGAGGTGCGGAATGCTGCTGCTGATCACAAAGTCATCTCTTCCATGGACATACTCTTCCCTGCTATCCAGCAGGCAAGAAGTTCTTCCAAGAAGCCAGCCCTTTGATCTGGTCAAAGAGTGGCCATCAGTCTGATTAGCACTAGTTATATGAACAGGACTGTTTCCTGAGTAATGGGGAAAATAATATGGGCTTCCTTCACTGGTTAAACAGCAGGACCCTGGAGGGAAAACAGGCACACCAATTTGTCCCTGAAATGGTAGTTCTGAGGAAAGGCTGGTCCGGTCTAACTGCTCCGCATCTGAGCTTTCTGTATCACCCTTCCTTATCATTGTTTGTAGACCCCACTTCAGAAGCCTTTATAATAGTGACAACATTATATTAGTACTCTTAAGTGCTTCAGGAACGCCACAGTTAATGGAAGGGGAAATTCTTGTTTGTTTTGGCTGGCCCTGTTCCCTTTTGAGGAAAAACATAAAATAATCATCAACAAGGTTTGAATTTCGAGCAGGTTTACGTGAGTGTCACCACGTCCACAATTTTAAGTTCCAAAATATGGCTTTTGCATCTCCTTTCCCTCAAATCTCCAGCACAAATATTGCTGAAAAAGGTTCCTAGAGGAGCCAAAATTCCCCTAATTATAGAAAAAGTAAATAAAACAAAATCTCCCCCAAAAATCAAAAAGCCAGACTGAGTTTAACTCTTATTTAACACCTTATTTAACTCTTCAGGGATGGTTATCAAATGTTTCACACAGACTTTTTTCCCCTCCTGGAATTTCTGTCAAACTTCTTCCCATGAGCAAAGAATCAAATACAGTGTTTAATTGACCATTATGATATTAAAACCTACATGTAACTTACATCCTGTGGGGAAAAAAAAAAAAAAAGAAGAGGTGATGCAAACATCAGACATTCTTATCTCAGAGCTTATACTCTCAGATTGTAGGTACAACAATAAGCATACTTTCCTACTTCTATGTATTTCTTATCATCAAATTTAGAATAAACATGTTCATATAAGATAATAGGAAGTTAGTAACATCAACCTAAAACAATAGAAAACAAAATGATACCAAGACAGCAGAGGAAACATTTTACTCAAGAAAATATTTTGGTTTGCTACTATTTCTTGTATGTTTTTCTATTGTTCTCTGCTAAGATTATTCAGAAAGGTTATGCTGCTGTTCTCTCATGAAAGTCTATTAAAAAATGGCAGGGTTTAGTCATTCATTTTCTCCTACTAATGGAATTAATATAATGATTATCAGATAGTAGGATAGATAAAGCAGGCTAAAGGGGAAACAGTAGTAAATAAACTCACAGTTCCAGTTGCATAACACTCTGTCACCATCACGCAGCATAACATCACTAACCCAAGAGCTTCCTTTAGCCTGGCTCTTTGCTAATAAAAGCTCTCTTTCCTGCCCCCAAATCAAACTTCAGCCTAAAGCACCTGAGATTAATTTCCTAAAATGAGGAATATCTTACAGTTCTTCTCTATGGCAAACAACTGTAGCAGGCTCATGCAATAATGTAGGAATGAAGTTAGATAAAGATGTCATTGTTAGCAGCAGCAAAGCGTTAGGCTTTGTAGACTGTAGGGAGATAACTATTTAAAACATCATTTTTATTGCAAAGGTGCAGTACTACAGTTGTCTGATAACTTACCATCACATGTGTGGTTTTATTCTTTATAATAGGAGCCTTATGCTTGTATGCTTCTTATTCACCTGCAGACTGTGTCTATTCTTTTGAAAGTCATCTTCCCCTTTGCTTAAATATCTTTAGAATGCTTCTACTGTCTATCAAAGCTATAACATATTCAATTGTAAAATTATACAGTCTAAAACTATTTCTAATTGATTGTAATACCAGATTTTAGTTAGCTTAAGAGAAAACAAAATTGAAACTCCTTAAACCTGATATGTCTTGATGACAAAATATTTCTAACTGGATCAATAAATCCAGGAAAGAAGCTAATGTAAACACAGAACATTCAATGTTAGGTATTTTAAGAGCCAATAAGAAAAATAAACAGTAAAAAGAGTAGATATTATACTTAAGTAGATAAAACTTCTGAATTTCTAAATGTTCCCTAAACAAAAGCCTTAATAAGCCAACACAATATAACTGAGAAATCCTATGACAGATATTTTGTTGAAATGAAGATCAAACATCACATATCCAGCTATGTCTTCACTTTCTAATTGTCCAATTTCATCATATGGTCCATGAGTCCAGCAGCTTTTAACTCATTAGTATCATTAATGATTATTTGGTGTCTGCAGTCTTCCTTTCACCTGCATCGCTTTGTGCACGAGCCCTCTTGTAATTGAAACCAGCCAGCCTCCCATGTGGGCTGAAGGAATTCAGGGCTGAGAGTTTTCAAAGTAGTCCAAGGGATTTAATTTCAATAACCAATATGCATCTAAATCCCCCGGAGTGCTTTGAATAGTCTCAGCTCAAAATCCAAGCATGCTGAATCTCAGGTGAATCTATTAATTACATTGGTCTGTTTGCTTTAAAAAGAGGTATTGGGTTTATTCCAAATAAATACCTTCTCAAGCTTTTCCCTCTGGGATTCTTCTTCATTTTAATTTTGGTACTGGGTGTTTGTGTGAATCAGATACTCAAAAGTTTCTAGAACATTAAACTTGAAATAAGTTTAGATGGCAACTGTGATTCCTTACAACAGTTACTAAAGCTGTATGGAATTTCTTCTAGTTTTAATATAATCCATTTCATTTAGTTCTCTGCAATTCAAGCTAAAGACAAGGTTAAAAGGCAGCATTGCAGGTTCAGTTTTTATCTTAGCTGCGATCATTTCTTCTGCTCAAGAAGTGTAAGCAAATGTCAGTTTTCTCTCCAAAGTGAATGTAATGTGGAGTTTACTGTTCAGTACACTGCATATCTCTTCTGTAATCTGTACGTTAAAGCAAAATCTAGAAAGTGTTACATAAAAATTTTCCAGTAGCAGCTGATTGCATATTAGATGCTGTTAAATGTCAGTTGGCAATATAATGTGCATTCTACTGCATGAGCAATCACCGGAGGCAATGCCTTTCACCATCAATCTAAAAACGGTTATGGTGATAAGATAAAGCTAATCCACACATGTAGGTCTGGAGACAGACCTCCCTTTTATTTACATGGGGAAACAAATTATCTCAGAGCATGTATATACATCAGAAAAGCAAAGAGAGGAATCTCTTTTCCAGTCATTGCAATGCGACTGGGTTTATTCACATTAAGAAATGACCCTAAAACACATACCAGTGAAATCACATTTATTTTTAATTCAGTTAAAAAGGAGGTACTTGTCTTTCAGAATGCAATTTTTTTTCAAAGTATGTTCTGATTGCAGACAGCAACTGGAATGGGTTAGTTATCTAGAGTCCATGGAAAATGAAATGTCCTTTAAAGTGTGAGTTAAGGACCATGGAGGTTAGGAGAGCATGTCACTGTAATGACTCACAGCTATTGCATGTGATAACTCCACAGTGCCATTAGATGAAGAGAAAAAAAGTTCACACTATTATGGCTTATCTTGAAAGGATGAAAATGCCTATGTTCAGATTGCTGTTATTAGTACCGTAGCTATCACCATAGGGCTGAGCAGACATAACCACTTTGTGCTAATCATTGTACAAAACATGCACAAAAAAAATCTTTAACCAAAGTGCAACAGTCTTAAGTAGAAGAAAAGAGACAAAGAAAAAAGCAAAAAAGACAGCGAAGCAGAAAGACATAAAGTACAAGGATGCCAAGACAACTCAGCACTACAAGGTGATTGTTTCAGGACACCAACAGCATAATTATTATCAAGTACCTATTTTTTTTATGACAAGAAGTGAATGACTTGTCACCTGCAGTACTTTATGTAGAAATGGAGATGCATAAGCCTCTTGTGAGACCTCCTCTGGAACTTGGGAAAGTGCCTTGTCACCAGTGCTTAAGATTATCCTGAGCATAATCAAGGGGGGAAAAAAATCCCATTTCGTGAGAATAGATTAAAATATTTAGATCTTTGTTTTGCCTAATAAAATGTGGGGGATAGTATTGCTGTCTATAAAGATATCATGGGTAAACACTAGAAGAGAGGGGAGAGTTTTACAATATGAGACACTGCTAGTATAGGAATAAATACTGGCAGTGTTGGTAGGCCGTCTCTAGCTGTAAGTGAAGAAAAATTCTGGAGCAGCTTCCCAAAAGAAGGTTAGTTGGAGCCTGAACTAATTATTTTTAAGATTGCATTCAGTGCATTTTAAATGACATGGCTTCTATACCAGTTTGGTTGCCTGTATTTAGTAACCCAAAGAACAGTGCCTTCCCTTCACTCTTTGTGGTTTGATTATCCCTGGAAACGTTCAAGGCCAGGTTGAATGAGGCTCTGAGCAACCTGATCTAGTCGGGGATGTCCCTGCTCCTTGCAGGGCGGTTGGACTAGATGACCTTTGAAGGTCCCTTCCAACCCTAACCATTCTATGATTCTATGATTATTGGCCCAAATTTTAGTTGTGTGAAATGAAGTCTCTATTCCCATCTTTATATATACACAGTTTTATCATCATATCAACAGTAGGAAAACTATCCTGTAATTAGACACGAGCAGGCATCAGCCACTAAAATCAGTGGGGCTCCACGGGATGTAAATATCTGCTTACATGGATTAAAGTGTCGTGCAGGATTACAGAGTACAGTCTCTGACATGTTTAAAGGGGGAAAAAAAAGCTTACAATATATCCTGCACATCCATGGAATTAGTGAGGCTAATGTTAGCCTTCCACAGACAGAAATTAATCATTTTTCCTCGTGAGTGAATAGGTTGTATATGATTAATGAAGCTTACAGATGACCTGCAATGCATGTTACGTAACACAAGGTCTGGTACATTCCCAGTGATTGGCAAAATCAATCATTTTACTTATGCTTCATTACTGCTAATAGTTTTACAGCCACCTTGAAAAAAATAGGAAGGAATAAGGAATAACTTTTCAACTTGATAGAATGGTTTAATAATTTAAGACTAAATATTTATCCATGCCTTCCAAGTTTATCCTTTAGTCCATTTTTTGTGTGTTTTCTCTGCCATATAATTTGTGTATCCCAGGCTTTACACTTTCTCCTAACTTTCTAGGAGCCTATAAACCATGAATAAGAATGGCATTTCAGGAACCACACTGCATACCTTCACCATGAAAAAGTTTATTTCAAAAAAATTCTAAAAATAAATAAATCCACTTACCTAAATGGTAAGTGTTCTGCTTAGATATGTTACTTTCTGACTGTATCAATAACAGTAGGCATCTAGTAAAGGAAGCAGAAGTGTAACAATATAGTAGATATTTCTTCACAAGTTTCCAGCAGTAAAAAAGTAATCCTGTGCCTTCTAATCACTTGAAATATGGTTTTCACTAAAATCCATGGTTATTCCATCAAAATATTCATGACTGATATAAAAAAAACTTTTATAATTTTTTTTAGAAATGAGAGATTATTCAAATAAAAATAAATTATTTGCATCCAGTAAGTTGCTATATTCTGTTCTTTTTTTTTCATTTCAAGTCTATATTCTATTCACGCCCAGATAAAGACAGAAAATTTCTGGTTTAGATGCTTCACTTACTGAGAAACGTCCCTCATTTATACTGAAGCAACTAGGAGTTTTTCTTATGACTGTAAAAAGAAAGTGGCTATGGAGAAAAAAAAAAAAGTGAGAAAAAAAAAAGAATACACAGAGCGGAAGGGGATATTTTCAAGAAAATACTGGATGATTCATTGGTGGTGTTCACTGGTTCATTTCTGCAACAGAGGCTGGCTCCCTACATCACTCACTGACTTAAATGGTTTCATTAGTTTGACATTTATGACACTACAACGTTCAAAAGGCATGTTTTTATGCTGAACTCTCAACTCCACATAATCACAATGCCCCAAATGGCATCAGAGTTGATAGCTTATGCCCCTTGTCTCATGTGTTACAAGGCCTCTCTGAGTAGATTTTCAAGTTGTCTTTTATGATTACTTATTTTTCCTTATTTTACTGTTGATTCGTGACTGAAATTTCTCCATATGTTTCTCTACCAGACTGATTTAAGTAACTTAAAAAAAAAAAGTGGTTTAGCTATCTGGGATGTCCACAAAAACATTGTAAGTTTTTCTTTAGTACTATTTTCCCCTTCTTAACCTCAGTTTATTATATATATTCAAGATGTTTTGGGTCAATTCTGTTGCAGACTATGACTGAGAACATTCATTAAGTCCAGAAACTGACTGGGAAACATGGGATCACGTATCTTTGAGACACCTCTCTGCAGGTGCCCTCTGTTGACAGAGATATTTTATTTCTGCATAGATTTTTGTTAACCATTTTTTCATTTGAATGTATACTTTTCAGATTGAAATTCAGAAGAGGGAAGTTTGTTTGATAGAGGGCATGATTCAGCCTGAGTAACAGGTTGCATATAAACTCAACACAAAATGGAAGCTTCCTACCTCTGACTTTTGGATTTTAAAGATTCAGCATACAATTGATAAATTATTGACTAAGTGAAATAAGCCAAAAAGAATGGCTCAAAAAAAACCACCTCTCCTCAAACCCTTGGCTTTTAAGTTTATAGAATCATAGAATGGTTAGGGATGGAAGGGACCTTTAAAGGCCATCTAGTCCAATCCCCTTCCAAGGAGCAGGGACATTGTCAACTAAATCAGGTTGCTCAGAGCCTCATTTTTGTAGAGGATACCAACTTTTCTTCTACACTTTTCTTAGGTATCTCTTTGTCCAAACCCTATTACCTGATTGATGTGTCTGTGACATCTGGTATAACGCCATATCAGTCAGAGAGAACAACTCCTCACCAGTTTCCAGCTGAGTATAATACAGTTGAACATAGTTAAATGTAACAGAGAGAAAGAAAAAGAACAAAAAAAGAGTAACAGTTAAATGATGTATGAAAAACCACTTCTTGAAAGATTTCTGAAATTATATTGTAACAATATTCTCAAGGAATATGTGGCATAATGAGTAGGTAATAGTTTCTTACTCCTGTGTTTTGCTGGCATTTTAAAAAGCTCATTGAGAAACTTCCATGAAAAGTCTCACCATTAGCAAATGAGAGTTTGGAGGGGTGTCAATAGCATACAGGCTTCCAGAGCCCACTTGTGTCTCCTGATCTCTGATAAACAGCCTGCAGCCAGCTACTGGAGCCATTTCCAAAAGTGCTTGCAGTAATGTCTATGCCAAACGTGTAACAACAGAGATAAGAAATTTTGAGGGCTAACATCAGTCTGTTGAGCAGAAAAATGTGGGTCATCAAGAAAGAAACAGCTAGAGCACTTGACAGAGTGAAGAATTTACTGTTTGGTCTTATAATTTATGATTTATCCACAACCTTTTTCATGTTACCATGGAAGTGGCAGCTGGAAGATGAACTGAGGTGTTATTGCTGTCAGGAAGCCAAAGGACAACACAGAGCATGAAAGCAAAGGTTTTCTTGAACACAGCCTGGTATCTGGAGGATCCTATTAGATACAGCTGAGTTTTCCCTATATGTGCAGATCCTAGATACCTAACTTTTATGTTTGGAGTCTGTGCCAATTTCTAAGAGAAAATCAATCTCCATAAACCAACAATACAGTTAAATACAGCAACAGGTAAAATTAATTCTAAGTAAATGGCATCTGAATGATGCCATTATCACTGATATGCAAAATATCGGAGCTCTTACAATCCCATACTTACAATCTGCCATTATAAATGGCTAAGTGTCACAAAGGGCAAAACATTCATTTTGCATTTACTGAAGAAACTGGCTTCCAAGTGGCAGAGGATGTGGATGTCCTTCTGCACATGAAAATAAATCTAAAGAGTGGATCTCATATAGGAGAAAGCTGAGATAGCCATATAGCAAAGAATTTTATTGCAACAGTTGCAAGTTGTGGTTTAACTGTGGTATAATTGTATGTAATTTTGTCTGAGAGCTTGGTCTCTGGTGTCCTGTGAATACGTGAGAGTCTCAGCTCTCGTTTTAACAGTAGTGCCTCGTCCTGATCTGAACAGTGAGGTTTGAAATTGTGGACTCTGAAAGTGCTGAGGTAAGGCTGAGTTAGGTGCTGAGATCATAAGACAAAATAGTGAAACACATGTTAAAATATAATAATGTGAGACTACTTTTATTATTTTTGTATCAACTCATGATTGTGAGTTTCATTAGTTCTGGTGACTCCATGTCTTAGTAGACTGAGTGAATCAAGAACAAAAGAGCTGATACTGAACTGTAGGAAATGGTCTTCTGCCTATTATAATCTTCAATATTGTTGAAAAAAATAAACAAAATATATAGTTTTTACCATGAATCAACACAGATTAGACTTCTTTTCCTGAGATAAAATGTAATAAATCTCAGAGGATACCTACTCTGCTTGTTCTGGAGGGCTTGCATGGTAATATAAGAAACTTGCTTTTACATTTTAAACATCCTCCTTTTTGTTTTTATGGGAACTACAACACAGCTATGGTAATGCAAAAATGCCACTTCCTCAGAGATAGGAAGAATTGAGAAAAAGTAAATTGTCAGGCAAGATGTTGTCTCTAGCACTTATCCCTCACTGGGGACCTTCGCAGTTCCTTTTTTTCACCTAACAATAAGTTACAGGGCTAATTTAGTTGTTAGGATAGAAATGTAGCTTTCTGCCCGGGTATCCAAGATGCCACTATTTCCCTAATGAGACTTTAGTTGATGTCTCCTTTTCTCAGATTTTTTTCTTTGGAAATCAATGTCTTAGCAGTAAAAGATAGCATAATGCACTCACAGGAAACTACAGTATTTTATGAATCATTAAATGAGAATGGCAGAGATTGAGGTTTATTAACTGAGACGGCAAATGCCTTTGACAGTAAATATTTATTACTATATTGAGTTGCAACAAGCTGACAGAAAAAGGGCTCAAATAACCTTCTGTCCATTTCCTGTAAGCAGCGATATCAGCCTAGCCTTAGTCTATGTGCCCTTCTTGAACACATGCATGGAGATAAAGAATCCTTTATCACAAATCCGTTAGAGGTGTCACCGGTCACAAGAGTAACTGGACAAATGGAAGTCATGGCTTTGTTTCACATCCACATTGATTTGCAGAGTCAGGGCAGAGCTAAGGAGAAAAGCTTTCACCCTCCTACAGCTTTCTCTAGGCACTCTTGAAGGCACTATTAAGGGTTATTGCATGAACATTTCATTCCTAACTGCTCATTTGCTGGTCATTGTAAATTAAGACCACAGAATCAATTTCAAAGATTTTTCATGAACAGGTTTTAAAATGTCCATTTAGAAATAGTCTTTGTTATTTAGGTTGTCCATTCTTGCTCAGGAGAAAAACCCTCATTGTGAACACAATGTAAGTACAGTCAATTTGAATTTTATGGTCAGATCTATTTTAAAACATTTTGTTAAAGAGTTTTCAGATGATGATACAAGTGGAAACTTTCAAAAGTCAAACACAGACAAAAATTGCTATAGAATTTGGAAGTCTGTATAACAAGACAATTTTAATAATATTAGCATATTCTTTTATTTTATTCTTGCAGCCTCATCCATAAACTAGAATCAAAACAAAACAAAAAAAAAGCTGACATTTATATGCATGGTTTCCCAGTAGGGGTTTGCTGCACTTGCTATTTGGTTTTAGTTATTCTGGAGTCAGAAGGGAGGATTTAATGCTTTTCTTGCAACCTGTGATAACTCCTTTAGTGGTCATCTCCGTGAGAAAGCCAGATGAGTAGTTTGAATCAGAGCGATGACAAGAGGGCAAATGGGCAAATTGCTCCCCATGCAAAGAAAAGTAGATTTTGCGTGCAGAGTGGTAATACAGGAGATTCTGTAGCAGGTCCAGTGCCTATAAAAATGGGCCACAGAAAAAGGGGTCACATTAACATCTTTTCTGAGTGCTAAAAATAGGCCACATATAAGTCATTGTATATGGAATCTTGTTACCAGATGTCAGAGGGGAGGAGGTGGCAAAATGTGAATTTTAATCTTCCTCAAATTTGCTTTATGTGGAATTCCACAATAAAGACAGATCTTTTGAAAACACCTGCAAAGGCTGATCACTGCGCCCTTACGTCTGAAGCTTCCAAATAGTTTCTTAAATAATATTTTTCTCTATTGCCTTTAAAAGTTGATTGATGATGTACGAGTCTTAACTAACCTTCTGAATAAGCGTCAGAACAGATCATACACCAGGTGATTTGCTTAGCTTTTTATTAATTCTACCCAGACTGCAAACAGAGCTAACAGTATAGGATTCAAAAACTTCTGGTGACTATAAAATTTTGAAAGCCAAAGATAGACCTTATTCATGCAGAATTTTAATGAACTGTTCTGCCAGACAGTAACAAAAGTTTTGGATGTTATTTCTATGCCTTGTAAGTTAAATTGTTGAAATTACCCTTCGTTATCTAAATTATACTGCCTAACTGATTTAGGGACTTTTGGAACTTAGCCAGTAGGACTACAGACTCTTTGGTCTTTATAATATGCAAATACCTGAATATAGACGGGAAGTTCACACAATGAAAAAGTATGAGATTAAGGAGCATGTACATTCACACAAGTATCTTGAATTTACCAAGTTTTTTTGTAAGCAGTGGACATAATGAAGCCCATTCTTCATTTCTGCCATTTAGTCTTACACTCCCTGACCTTCCCAATAATTCCAGCTTGCGTTTTCATTTCTGCTATGCCATCACCCTCTGCAATACCCACCATTTCTCTGGAAGTACCTTAGATCTCAGCACCTTCCTTGACTCCTATCTCCACCAGAAGCAATTGATGCTGCAGCTGTTTCTGAGTGATCAGCCAGTTTTTTGCCTCACTGGTATGTGCCAGATGGAACAGAATGGTGCTGAGCCTTACACTATATGCTTTTCCTATGTGGAGGTATTGACCCGAGTGTCCTTCCAATGCAGTGTCTATCCAGTTTTCACAAAACTTACAGAAACTTTATATTTCTGATCATTTTCTCCTTACCTTAAATTTGTTTGAAATTGGCCAACACATTGCAAAGCTGTTTAGGGAAACAGAAAGTAGGAATACAAAAGGAATCATTCTATCCAGAAACTAAAAAAGAAAGAAAAAGCATATCCAGATTTCTCCTCCTAAAAACCCATCAAAAGTTCTGGTTTTTTTTTTCCCCAGAAAGTATTGTCTTGGTTTAATTCTTCTCTGTTTTGCTGTTTTGTTTTGGTTTTTTCCCATGGGCAAACCTGCAACGTCTCCATACAATCTCTTATTGCTGTTCTACCACATTGTTTATTATGCTACAAAGTAAGGGAATGGGTTTCAGAGCGCACATGAAGGTGTTACAGCCATGCTGGGGTGAGTTGGAGCCCATCAAAAATTGAGCTCTTCTTTATAGACTCATCCTTCCTTCCATCCATCCGTCATTCAGTCAAAGCTTCATTCCAGACCTGAAGGAGAAAGGGAACAGTAAGGCAGGAGTGCTCTCACCTCCCATGAGTGTCTTCAAATTGGGAGAGCTCAGCTCATTGGGTGATAATTAAGCTATATGATTTGGAAGTGTTCTCAGTGAGATGAATAAGCAGTTCAATGAAACTAATAAACATTTCATATTGTCATTTCAAGCTAAGTATGACAGATGGCAATGGGGCTGATGCTAGTTTTCAGTTTATATTATGATTCATTAGGTAGACAACCTACTGGTGTAGTAGTACTAAGACATTCATAGTAAATGGTTATTTTTCAGGATTATCTCCTAAACTTTTGGCTTAGAAAAACTTCCAATAACTTAAATGGCAGTGTAAAGGAAAAACTGAATAAAGCACCAAGAGATATAAGTTTACCTTCTCCTGCTCATTGAGAGTGTCTAAATCTTTAGGGAAGGAATATTCAAGAAGTTCAGCATGTTCTTGTTTCACCTGAATCTATGACAATGCTTCCCTAAGATGTCTGCACATTTTGAAAAGGAAGAGCAAGAGCAGGAAAAAAGCACATAGGTTCACTGTAAATCCTGGGGAAGAATAAAGATCTTAATAATGCATAAAGCCTTGTTAGTTCCCCAGTGATCTGGATCTCTGAATATTGGTTTCTCTGGAGCCTTCTGGTATGGTGGCTACCTTAGGTAACCTTAACATTATAATCCCATCCACCCAGATTGCCAAGCAGCTCTGGTGCGCGTGAGGAGTTGAGAAGGCGTGTTTTCTAAGTGAGTGGACCATGAACCTTCATATGTCCCTAGGCTTCAGCAGGCATCAGATGACACAGAATTATGAAGGTTAGACTTTTTCTCCTGCTTTTTTCTCTCATCTAAAGATACAACTCTTTTTTTCTCTCTACATATGTAGGTTATTCCCACATAAGAGAAGTCAAAACTATTCTTCTGTCTGTTACTATATTAACTATGTGCAGGATTTTTTTTTTTGTTAAATTATAATTAAATGGAATAAAAAGGTTTGGAAGTGTTTATTTCAGCAAAAATGTTGGATCTCCCCTCTGATAGAATGGCAGTATTTAATACCTCTACATGCTGAGCAGGAGTCAATGTTTAATCATAGACTAAGTCAGTAAATACTCTCAAATTCCCTTACATTTACTATTTTATATACTCTTGATTGAAATGTCCCATGTTCTAAAATAGAAATCATTAGTGAACCTGTTAGTTTCTCTGACCTTAATAATGTGTAACCAGAATTAATTATCACATTGAAGCATTTGCTGTAACTTGTCATTAAGTGATTACTGCAGAGCAAGAATGCAGAATCTCAGTGAATTAATCAGTGACCTATATTTTCTGGTGCTTCTGCTTAAATTTAGCTTTGGTCAGAATGACGGAAGATCTGTCCAATTGCATTCTTGTTAAATGTTCTCAACTGAATAAGTCTGGTTACTGTCATTCAGTGAATAAAGAGTGCTTTCTTCACAATGCTGTCACACATGGATTGGTATATTGATGGGAACTTTTAATTCATTCTGCTATGTCCACACCAGAGTCTCCCAAAACCCCATGTAGGAAGCACGACTCTGCTGTCCTTAAAGCAATCAAACCTTTGTTACTGAGTATGCTAAATTATTAATCTACTTTTACTTCAGAGCACTCAGCAATGGAAAAAAAAAAATGTTTCTCTGGGAGCAAACCCATTGAAATACGATGATAGACACCAGTAATTCAGCAGTTTAGAATCAATGTGCTGCAGCAATTTACTTGTACCACAATGTATGCCCAGGAGGATGGAAAAAGTGATAAACTCATGGTAAATTACAGTTTCTGACAATAAACAAAAAGGTTACAGTTATTTTGAGAGAGAACTTTTTCTTCACCCTTATTTAAATA
Organism: Chlamydotis macqueenii; assembly: GCF_036417535.1. NCBI lineage: Eukaryota > Metazoa > Chordata > Aves > Otidiformes > Otididae > Chlamydotis > Chlamydotis macqueenii. Next base: position 24,098,694 of record NC_141562.1, read on the forward strand.
CACAACCTATCATGAAAATAAGTTACATCAGAAACAACAGGAAGGCAATTTTTAAATGAAAACCACAGCACTAGTACGGTATTAATACTATATAGGTATATCTCCCCCCAGCAGAATGTATAAGGATCATCATCATCAATAACGAGGTACATTTTGAACATTGAAGTATAACTTTTAACACAAAATTACCATTTATTTAGAACTAGATTGTATGTGAAAAGGAGAAAAAAAAACAAAAAAATAAAAATTTAAAAAAAAACAGGTTGAGGCAGGCTATGGAAAGTGGAGACTACATAGCTAGGAGAGCAAATCTAAAAGTTAAAACAAATATATACTGCTGGCTGGTTGGCCAATAAAGCTGCATAGTTGCAGAAAAAGAGGATAAATACGTAAAACAGATTTGCATACTGATCTCATTTTGTTGGGTTTTTTTGGTTTTGTTTTTGTTTTAAATATAGAGTCTAGCTGCAAGGATCAAGAATAAAATGGACCAGTTGAGGTTTAAATGGAGAACTGAAGGTCAAGATTAGAAGTGCAAGAGAAGTTATTTTTCTGCATCTTTTATTTATCAACCTTGAAGACAGAAAATATATTAGGTGAGACCCATCTGACAAAGTGGGTCAAGACCATTTTTTCCAATAGGCTTGCTAACCTAATGAGCATGGCTTTAAACTAGATTTTTTTTTTTTGGGGCGGGGGGTGGAGATCTAAGTGTGAAAAGAAATGGAGAAACAGGGGCCAAGAAAGGCTGCCCAGAGGGACCAGCCCATCGGAGAGGCTGTCATACATCCCCTGAGAAAGAATCATGGGTGGGGACCATTTTCAAGTGCTGGTACACACATGCCCACAGCATAGGAAACAAACGGGAGTTAGAAATCTGTGAGCGGTCACATAGCTCAGTATTTCTGAAATTAGAAATATACAGTACTATGATGGAAAGACACAGGCTTTTTGGGTAGGCTTAGTTTAAGATTTGGTCAGGGAACCGGCAGACAAGGACTCTCAGGAGGCTGCCCTGAAGGGCAAAGGGCCCGGGAGATCTGGTTGATCTTTAAGATCAACCTCCTAGAGCACCACAGAGCGTCTTGACGGGCAGGAAGCTGAAGATGCCTGGCAGGAGAGATGAGGAACTCCAACTGGGCTCCAAGACAAAAGAAAATATACAGCGGGTAAATGTGGGGACATATGCCCAGGAGGAGTTCAGAAATATATCCTGGATATGCAGGACCAGTACCAGGCATTCCAAATGTCCACTGGGGACAAAACTGGTGAGGAAAGTGAAGGGCATCAAGGATGAATTCTGCAGGGTCATTGGAGCAAGAGGAAGGCTAAGAAAAATGAGGCTCCTGTAGCCTAGTGACAAAGGATACAAAAAAGACTGAATTGCTCTGTACCTTCTTTGTCTCAGTCTTTACTGACAAGGTTTTCTCTCAGACCTTCCAGCTCTAACAGGCTTGTGGCAGAGTCCAGACGATGAGTTACTACCCACAGTAAACAAAAATTGAGTTGTAGACCCCTTAAGCAAACTGAACCTAACACAAGTCTACGGGACTGGGTAGGATGCATCCAAGGTGCTGAAAGAGCTGGCTGCCATCCTCACAGAGTGACTCTCCATCATCTTTGACAGATTGTGTCAGTCAGGGAGGTTCTTGTGACTGGATAAAGAGAGATGTCACTCACATTCAAGAAGGGCAAGAAGGAGAACTACAGAGAACTACACATTTGGTGTCCTATTACTTGTTCATTGTTGCTGAGCAAAAAGTCAATTTAAAATTTAAGCAAACTAGCTTTTCTTTTTAAGAATTAGAATTAAATCAATGTTTTCTTTAATAGACTACAGGTGAAAAACCCCTGTCAACAATTGAATTCTGCCTTCAAAGTCTCAGTAGAAACATTTTAATATTTTGCACATTAGTGCAGAATTCCCAAATGTTTCCTATATTTATGTATGCCAGCCCAATATTTGTGCATCTTGCATACTGGAAAATACACTAATTGTACAAAACAAAGAGTAATCCTTTGACTTAAGATACTGAAAAAAAAAAACTTATAAAATGAAACAGGGTGGAGAAAGAAGCTTGTCTCCTCAGAGCATACAGTTTACATAATACAGATTTTTACTTTTTTCCCAGCAAGTCTGTTTCCTATTTCACTACATACTTATCTTCTTTGTTGAAACAGCTGTATCTTTCCAGCACAGTATGAGCGAAGATCACAAATAATATTTGTACAGCAATTTTTAACTACTGTACAAACAGAAGTAATCACTCTCTTAATTGTCTTTTTTTTTCCATGCATACACACAGTATATTCTTTATTTTTAAAGAGGTGATAAAACTATGAAAGCCCACCAGAATGAAAATGTACATCTTCTATTATTAATTATGTGAAGATTCTTACTTGCACTGATTTGCCTTGCAGTTAAAAATATACAAAGCCTTTCTTGCTTTATAAGAAAGAACCTATGCCTATATTTTCAAAAATGATGGTACCATCTATGACTTTCTGGAGTACCTGGAACACAAGAGCAGCTGAGATGGATCAGACCAAAGACCCACCTAACACACTCTTGTCTTTAGCAATGGTTACTACAGATGCTTAGGAAATGGTGCAACTCTAGAGTGATTATTATTGCGGTTCATGCTCCTAATTTTCATGTATCTATGGCTTAGAGACTTCCTGAGTTTGAGACTGCATCAGCACAATTCTGATTAATAGCTTTGGTGGATCTTCTTTCATCACTGTATTAATTACTTTATGAACCCATTAATAATTTTGCATTTACTAAGTGGGGTGACAATGAGTTCTGAAGTTAAATTACATATTGTGAGAAACAGTGTTCCTTTTGTCTATTTTGGGTCTGCTGACAGACAACTTCATTAGGCCTTCTTGATTTTCAGGATTTATTACTACTCCTCTTGTTATTTTCTTCTCAAAGCTGTTCTATGGACACCGCAATCTGAGAGCTCCTCAAACATATCCCCCTATGGCAAGAACTTCCTCAAGCTCCTTTTTTCAAAAGCACCAATGCAAAAAAATTCATTTAGCTCTTTTGCTTTCACTCTTTTTTTTTTTCTGTCCTTTTAAGATGTCTTTACATTCAGTAATCCTTGCCATCCTTCCTATATCTTCAGCAGGTGTGCTACCTTGTCATTCTAGCAGCTTGGTCACCATCACCAGCTGGGTCACGTAGTACTGTTACTATAGTTTTTCTGCATTGGTAAGGAATTTCAGTACACGAGGATGGTGCATAACTGATGCACAAAGTTTAGAAACATGCCAGTTTTGTTACTTCATGTAGTATGTATACATCATTGACAATATCTGTTCCTGTTACAGTAATACACGATCAACTTCCAGTGCCTACAGTGTATCACACAGATGACAGAAGCCTACTAATCAAAATAACGTATCTATTCTAAAGACAAAAACCCACTGTAAATCTATTTGCACATTTCCCGTTAGCATCAGTAAATTATGCATGGGAGTAATTATTTTATGGCCTTTGATATAGAAACAGAGATAATTGCTTTCTTAGAGTAATTTAAAGCCTCTCTCTCTATACTAAAGTAACACAGGTTCCCACTTGGTAGAGTGGGACAGTTGTTAGCTCTTGCAGTCTCTGATGTAGAAGGAAATATTTCATATGAGTTGAAAGGGACTGGACAAGTTAATGAAAGGGAAAACAGAAAAAAAAATATTAAAGAGTCCATTGAGGATTACTAAACAGATAGAAACGACGTCTGGTTCAGAAAGGCCCTGAATTGCAGGAGGCTAGAGGGTCTCAGGAGGAAGTATCCTATGCTTGCCCTGACTGACGTTATTTTCTGGACATCTGCTTTCTCTGGGCAGTGTGAGACAGATATGGAACTTTGATCTGACCTAATGCAGCTGCTCTCGTTCCTGTGTTTAGTGATAACCTGAATATTAACTCAACCAGTCTCTGAAATGCCTACAGTTGTATAAAATAAGACAGCAAATCCTACTAGCAGGTATAACCTAAAGTGTGCTGTTGTGGGACCCTAAGTGGTAGTTATATTTGCTTCAAGTTTGCAAATATTTATGATTTACTTATAGATATCTGATAATTTTTGGATCTTTCAATCTCAGGCTTTGTTCCACAAGACTTCCCTTGTCCTCTAACTTCTTCCAGAAACATGATGCTTTCACAGTTGTAGAAAAAGGATTTACTGCTGGGCTAACGCCATATGGGGCTTGGAAAGTCCCAATTCTTAAACATCTGCTCTTTTCAAGTAAAACTGGGCATATTTTCAGCTTAATGAGTGTGATATATTTGTAATATCAGTTGAAAGTGGAGACTGTATCCTGCAGACAGGTGCTGGAAATCATAATCTTTGATTTCAAATTCTCATCAGAATGGAGGGAAAATATCTTAATAAGATTGCAAGATACCCATGAGAGAAGATGAAGCAATTAAAACTTGTTACCTGACTCCAAATTTGTAACTAAGTATATCAAAGAGTTACCTAAATATAAATTAAATCTCTCACAACCTAATGAATATGATTATATCTGTTCTACAGATGAGTGGAAGACTTGCACTGTGAGTAGGACATATGTTTAAACTCCCAGCTGTTGCTTCTGTACTTCAGATGATACTATAAAAGCTTATAAAAAACTAAGTCTGTTTTAGCTTCAGCATGTACGTGTATTTACTTTTCCTAACAAAAGGGTTATGTGACAGTTCAGTGCTCATTTTGTGGAAACCTGCGGTTGTAGCAGGAGGAAGTATTCAAAAATAATTTTCACAGAGGAAAGCAATTTACTGCAGTTTAATGAAGTTTTTTCCCTAGCTTATGAGTAAAGAAAGAGATTGGATTCTAGAAGGGATGTGTAATATCCGTTAATGATATCTGTGATGTGTCACTTGTGTACACATCTATTTATTTGTGTAAACATTCATTCATTCGATTCAGCACTTCTGTAGACAAACATATGGTTCATCATGCATACTTACAGTCCTGTGTTTGACTTAATGAATTCACACAGATTTGATTCTCTCTTTGAGCAAATAACTTGTGTTGTTTCTAAGGAATGGCACATCTGCACTCGAGATTTGGAAATCACATAACAGGATGCAGTTTTTCACTGGGAGTGCAGCTGAGGGACTTGGTCCAAAACCTGATGAAAGTGTTAGCCATAGAAATATATCTTTATAAAATTCCTTTCATTACTTTTTTTTTCTCCAGGTTCCCTTGACATTTCTGTTACCTGATGGAGAAAGGTACAGTCTTTCAGTCTGTCCCAAATACTTTAAGCAATTGCTCTGCAAACATACTGTTCTTTGTAGCTGCTTGTCAGCAGCACACAAGTGCCAGCTACAGAATTAATTTAGCTGACAAGAATCCACTCCAGAGCACTGTAACATATTTAAACAAAGTAGTTTTAAAACACGCAGAGAAGAAAACATACCTCTGTTAGGTGCCCCATACATACATTTTGAACTGTTTTTATTTGTAGGAAGAGATATCAGTTGCACTGGAAAATGTTATTTCAAATAAACAGGAAAAAAAACCTGCACTGCCCCAGAAATGTTTCACTTGATATTTTCAATATGCATAACGAAATTCAGGAGTACAGATCTTTCTCATGGGATGCTGTACAAAATGTTACTATTCTGTGTTATACTCCCTAGTTTGTGACTGATCTACAGATGATGTGTGTCACGCAGTTCTTCCAGGCACGAATATCCATGGATGTCAGGGTATTAGGTGCTACTGAACAGCAGAATAAGAAAGTGGCTGCACCTTTAGAAGTCTTTAAAAAAAGAATGTCAACTTTCTGCTAAATTAATGTTACATAATGGGTTTTAAAAGGAATTATAGATTCATTTAATAAATTGTCTTTTTATAGGACTATCTGTTTTTATAAAATATATAATCCTAGTGAGAGGCTTTTGTCTTGAACATGTAGTAATCAAAGTGATGGTCAAAAAGACTCAACATAAGAAGCTGCAGTACAAATGATGCAGATTTTGAGATGATTCACATTCTGAATTTTATTCATCACAGGCATATAAACTGAGTTTTAAAATAAACATGCTTTAATGATCATGGTACCTAACCTGAGTTATAGAGGCTGTTCCATCTGGTCTAAGCAAACAAGGAGAAATTCCCTGTGAACATCTATATTATAGGCCTATTCCCCTTAGCGTCCAGGGGACAGAACATCTATTTCAGTTTAGTTTGAGGCAGTTGCTGGAAAAGTTGTCTTTCTTTTCTCTTGTGAAGGAAAAATAAACAAGAGCCTCCTTAGGTGTGTGTAACCTATATGATCCCAGAGTGCTTTCTACCTCTGTGTGCCAATTTGTTTACTGCTTTTGTGTTATGATACCCCAGGCATGTGCTTTGCTCTCTACATGCTCTGCTTTCCCAGCACAGGCAAGGAAAGGATTCGAGGTACAATTGTACGTCCCTGTTACAAGACAGTCAAGACAAAGACAGCAGGACTTGTGGAGCACATCTGTTCCACAGGTTAGATGCAGCCTACAGACATGATAATGCTTACATAGGTAGCCTGGCATGTTTCACAGAGCCTGGTCCTTCATGGTCTATACCCAGAACATCATAGAATCAGAGAATGGTTTGGTTTGGAAGGGGAGGATTGGAAGTCCAACCCCCCTGCAAGAAGCAGGGACATCTCCAACCAAATCAGGTTGCTCACAGCCTCATCCAACCTGGCCTTGAATGCTTCCAGGGATGGGGCATCCACCACCTCTCTGGGCAACCTGTGCCAGTGTTCCATCACCCTCATTGTAAAAAATTTCTTCCTTATGTCTAGTCTGACCGTCTTTCAGTTTAAAACTGTTACACCTTGTCCTATTGCTACAGGCACTACTACAAATATCTGACCCTATCTTTCTTGTAGGCCCACTTTAAGTACCGAAAGGCTGCTGTAAGGTCTCCCCAGAGCCTCCTCTTCCCCAGGCTGAACAACCCCAACTGCCTACAAGTTTGCCCTAAAAATCTAGGAAGAAAGATCTAACAGAAAGCTTTACTCCTCTGTCTCCATGCAACTCACCACACTGAAGCTCGGGTTTTAGTCTTCTCCAAGGAAGAAAAACCAGAAGAGGAGCCACTCCAGGCTGCAGGAGAAGTGCTCCCAGGAAGAAAGGAAGGAAGGATGGCTCCAAGTGCAGAAAGCAGGTTGAAACATTTATTTTGCACCTACTTCTGTAGTAGAAATAAACATAAACAGAGAAAACAACAACAAAAGGAAGTAAAACCAAAATGAAACACTCTTGCAAACTTTTCTTCCCCTGGGGAGGGACAGAGAGTACAAACAGCATAAGATAGATGTGAGGATGTTGGGTTTTCCCCCTCTGTGTGGTTCCGAAAGGAACTTCAAAAGTTATAATCCCAAGCATTATATAGGAAACTGTATAGAAACAACAGAGGATAAACAGTTGGGTTTTTTTTTAAACTGCGTTTTACCGCCAATTTCATACTGGATGGTTATACACAGATGCAACAAGAATTTGGCCCTGAAACTGGTTGCTTGCCAGCTGAAACAACTGAAGAATTAGATCAGCTTCTGTACAGTGCCATAAAATGAACAATGGCTGTTGTAATACTGTATCTTACAGATTCTTCCATGTGTTCATTTTTTTTTTTTTTGAATGATGAATGTAAATATTAAAATGCTGTGATATTTTTAAACTTGGCTTTGGAATACTGGAGTGGCTCTGTGGGAAAATCATTTGTCCCTGGCTGTGTAACAATCGCTTTCCACCAGTCAAAACTCTGGCTACAATCTGTTTCTAATTAATCAGGAAGACAAGACAGGGCGAGTTTTGTACTGAGACAATGTCATATATAGTGGAGTCACTGTAAAGCATGCCAGACAAAGATGTGTTTAGTGCACTAAAAGGAACATTCTAATTACCAGCTAAATGCTCAAGTCTTAAATCCTTTCGAAAAAACAATACACATTAAAGCATAGAAAATAATCTGGATACAGTGAAAACACGTAATGTAAAATAGTAATTCCTAGGCCAAGCAAGAATATTTAGTTTTATCATGAAATTATCTAATTTTTCCAGAAGCACTGCAGAGTACAGGAAATTGAAAAATGTTGACAATCTAGCTCCTTGTTCAAAGCTAGGTCTTTGACTATTCACCATCAATAGTTTCTAGAACTGATAGAGCCGAAATAGGTTTTACAGCTTACAGAGTAAAAGACGTGATGCTCCAAAAGATAATGAAAATGGATATTTTTTTTTAAAATAGTTTGTGAAAGCTGCTTGTATTTTTTTTGGCCAGCACTAGTTCTTAGTTGCTGTATAGAGTGCTCTCTTGCAAACCTTACTACCACAGATGGTTCAGCTAAAGTAAGGGGAAGCATTCATCTACCAGCTATGTGCAGGGGCAGATCATAAGAGAGAAAAATGATTTACTTCAGAAAATGGGAGTAATGGAAAGTCTGTCCGTGTTGACTTTTATTTTGTTCTTGTTCCTTTTATTCCTGATGTGAGGAGCACTGTAGTGAGTGCTGTGTGTCATTGCTCTTTGGGATGCTGGAAATAGAATAGGAATTGCTCCAGCAACAGAGCTTAGAAGCGATAGTCAGTGAGTGTGTTTGTGAAAGAGGAGTTATGTCTGTTTATTATTCTGTCTTCTTTTGAAGAAGACCAGAGCTGTCCTATAATCTCTTAAAATTAAACTCTCTTCAGGCTCTTTCCAGAAAAGGATTTCTAATTTTATTGCAAATATGAGTAAAAGTCTAAGGTACTGTTTCTGTACTTAAAACAAAATAATGATCTGTTATTTCTAGATGGATAAAGTAGTAAAATAACCTGTAGGCTTGTTTAGCTTCTGTTCATGCTATAGCACAGCAGTGTCAGATAAAGCGACACTGAGTGCACGAATTTAGCTGAAGGGTTGACGTTATGTTGCAGATTAAAATCACAGATGAAGGCAAGACCTACAGGTTGCTTTGTGTACCAGCAACAGTTAGAGATTTCAGCTGACTTTTACATGTAATCAGTTCTTGTGAGTGCATGGGCTTTGTGGGCAAAAACTCTCCCAGGACTGAGATCTCATTTGATAATCTAGCTCCGGATGTAAAAATGTTACCCATTGGAAACTTAATCCAGCAAGGGCCTTCTTTTTCTTCCTAACATTCCATCTGTGCAGCACATACCCTTTTCCTCTCCCCTTTTCCTCCCATCCCTCAAAGTTTGCTGCCTTATCAGCAAAATATACAAAAAGGATTTGTTACAGATTTGTTTTGCAAGGTTTCTCGTAATTGACAGGAACACATGAACAATACATATCTGAATCAGACCACTCTGATAATTTTCAAGTTTTCATCTGTAGTTACTTTCCCTGCTGCTGCACACTGCCCAGAATTAGACTGTATGTTCTTTGAGGATAGGAATTTGTGTGAAAATCCTAGTTACATTAAATACAAAGATAATTTTGTGCTCTAGGATTTTACTACTTGCCCTTCTACCTGTAATGCAAAGCACCTAATCTGCCTTTGGGCTATAAAAGCACGAATAATAATAGTAATTCACAAGGGAAAAGTCATTGTAACTGAATGGGGCAAGAAAAACCATAATAAAATTTGCTGAGGCTAAACTAAATAGCATGAGTCATTTCTCATCAGGGACTATTTCTGTGATGTGCACTGAGCATGGGATGCTAGCACCAAGAGAACTTATTGTGGATACCTGGGCTCAGCATTGTTGCAAAACAAAGAAAATTTTACTAAATATACCACGAGTTTAAAAAACAAAACAAAATAAACAACCATACAGTAGAAGAACCAAAACCATAAAGCAATAAAAACCAATTGAGAGGGATGATGACTACTAGGTACCTTTCATCAGACGTTCTTAGCTACGGCTGTGAATCATCAGTGGCCTGGGAAGTCTTTCCTGGAGGTTACTGAAAATGGCTTTTTTGGTTTTCAGCTTCTAAACTCAATTAAAACAGAATAAAAATAAGAGGAGGTATCTCCCTGGTGCTGTGATTCTAGCTGCTGACGGCCAGGCTGGCAGCCTGGAGGAGGCAGGAGCAGACAGGTCACACCAGGCAACGTGGGACAGCCCCGCTCCACAGAGTGGTGTGAGGACTCTGTTTTGGTCTGTAAGATTTTTGGGGCAGGGATGTAGCTGAATGTGTTTGCTACCTCTGAATAGCATACCTGTTTCAAACAACTAATGGTATTAAGTAACAAGACCCTGTTCCAAGACAAAAATATTTATGTCACTTTTTATGCTTTATACCCAATTCCTACAAAAGGTTTTGATACGGCTTTTGTAATTAAATATTAAAAAATATTTTTCTTAAAAGATGATTATGATTTTGTCAGAATTACATGAGCTTCTGATATATGTACAATTACATTAATTGACATTGGCTATGAAATCCATGTTGGAGGCAAAGTTTTCATACACAGAAACAAAATCTATACAATTTCTCAATTAAGGAATAGTAGGAACTTATGAAAATGTAGTATATTTACAATGAAACCCTATCAGGAGCATGATGTAAGCTTAGTTAAATATATATTTACACCAAATTGTTTCACTTCTATCTCCACCTGGTGATTAAAAACACTGCAAACAATTAGACATTTTCTAACCGTAATGGACAGACCTGGATACTCATTTCCATTTCTAGAGTACACAGATATCATGGAAAGGAGTTTACCCAAACACAGAAGACTGGAACCATTTTTCTTTTTACTGACAGCTCTGTTGCCCCTTTCTCTTCCAAGGACCTTCTGACCCCATGGCAACTATTATCTCCTCTCCCATGCTTAATAAGCGTATTTCAGATTAAATAAAGATATGCCAACTCAATTGCCTCCCTGTTTGCAACCTAAACCACAATTCATGGTAGTTCGAGCACATACTCTGTGTTTGAAAACTCTATCATGGTTTAATGTATTTAAGAAAAAAAAAAAAAAGCCACACTCATGGACATTTTATGATTTTGTATTTGAAAGAGAGAGACTGCAATAAAGCAGGCAGCTATATGGATAGTTAACAAGGACATGAAAGTATACTACCAAGGAAAAAAAAACCCCATAGAACTAATCCTGGCAAGTAGATATAGCATGAAACTCTAATGCTATACAAAACGTTCACTGTATAAGAAATTTGCTGTGGTTTCTCTAGAAATTGAACTGAGCATCTGTGGCTTGAACTTTAGGTATGTGGACAGCCAACACTCAAATAGCATTAGCAGACAGTGCAGGGATGGGGTGGGTCTTTGGTAGGTTGTTCTGGGTTTAGAGGCTGTCTTTTGATGGATTTATTACATTTATTATTTTGTTTCTTTTGTTAAGGGAATATAATTGAGGAAGAAAAACAACATAGGGGGATGGACTAACCATGGAGAAATTGTTTATTCTTAGATTTACTGTGCATTTTCTGGGGTCTTCAAGCCACAGAAACTTCAGCAGCTCTGCTGTGACTGCCCAGGTGTATGTCCTTACACAGCAATAAATACATGGTGATTTGAGATACTGTGAAAATTGTTAAAGAGAGAAACTGTGAGAGGTCTTCTTTCCATCTACGTTAACTATGCTCCTGTGTAAACTAACTGGTTGATAATTATGGTTGCCAAGTGCTGGGTAAGTTTGTTGAGGATCTTATGGATTTATGGTCACATATCAGCACTGAAACAAGTTTATACAAGTCCTTGAAATTAACCTTATCTTTAAAATTTCTCTGTGGTATACTTAAAAACAAAGTGTTTTTGTAAATTCATTAGGCTGTACCGGCACGAGTACTCCTATGTCTGGTAATCTATTGTTTATGTAAATAGAAAAAAGAGATTTCATTGCGTATTTTTACTCTTCTCTTTAAAGCAGAAATGAAAGCAATCATTTTAAATTCTGAATTTATTCTCTGAAGTCCAAAGACATCCTGTGATACACTATCATAGACTTCCTTGAAAGTGGGAAAAACCAAGAGGAGGTTCTGATATCTTCTCAATAGAGTTTCTGAGCAAACATGCTAGGGACTCATTAAGGCTAAAAGAAAATAACATGTCTGCAATTATTCTGAAATTAAGTAGTCATAAGCATTATAAACTCTTTTCAAAGAGTCACACTTTTCAAAGTGTCAAAAAGTCACACTTTTCAGCATGAACCAATTGTACCTGTTCTTAAACACCATACACACCTGCCTAACCTATGTTTAGCCAGATTGTCGATAACATTTTCAGTCTGCACCTTGTTTTCATCTGCAGTAGTTCAGCTAAAGGAGAAAAGAAGTGACATAACCCCTCAAGTCCTTCTTACATGCACACAACAATTAATTGCTTGAAGACTGATGTTTGAGCTAGATTCCTCCAAGCACTTTGTAACTAAACAGCGATTTTGTGTTGTTCACAGAGCGCCCATTGTGTGTAGTTCTTCTCGGGAAAGTTGTGTGGCGATTCTATGTGAAAAACCCACAGACTAATGGGATAATTTCCTGTTAAATGAAATTACCTCACAAATGCAATTAATATCCAAACAACCTAAAGCCATCAAAATACTGGTCGCTTAGGAAAATGAGAGATTAGGCAATTCTGCTGAACATTCATGAATTCTTATTCCTGATTATTACAAGATACTAGAGGAAAATTTGGGAGTCTCTAAATTATTTCATTAAGATCATGCATCTATGAAACATGCTCTAATTAGATATTCACACCTAATTACAGAAGAGAAAGGGTGTTAAACCTATGGATGTACAGACCCTGGGAGGAATATCTAACTCATCCCTTCACCTCTTGATGCAGGGTAGCTGATTTTCCCAATCCATTAGCAAATGTCATTGCATTACTACTCATTCTTTGGAAATTCCAAAGGCTAAATCCAAGGAATTAATGTGAAATCTTGCCTTAATGACATTTCTGCCAGACTGAGCAGATCCAATAAATGGAATGATTTCATATCTTTCAAGCTGAAACAGGCAGGCAAGTGCATCACCTCTAGATGCTCAGTTATCAAGCTTCTGTTTTACATTCAGTTATACATGAATGGTTACTACTCCTGAGGCTACTCCTCAGTGTCTGTCAAGGTTGAAAAAATGCCTCCTAGCCTTAATTTCCTCAGTGAGTTCACTAGTGGGTTAATTAACATTTGTAGACTAACAGAGACATTTAGCAATGGGCATTAAGGGTAAAAAAAACACTTATTCATTTTAGCACAGAGGCAAAGAATGACAAAGAACTTTATTACATAAGCATGTTAAGTAGTATTTCTACCACTACTAATAAAATTGAGTAAAAGATAAACACAAAAGAAAATTTTCAGAACCAGTGGGATGTGAGGCACTAACTCTCATTATCAATGCATTTGTGCGCACAGTAATTAAGAAGTTATAAACCAAGGTCTGTGAAGCTTTCTGTTGAGAGCATTTCACATTAAGTGGTGCATTTTGGAAACAAATTCAGAGTAAGCCATGCATGGAAGTCTTCGAGGCACGCAGAATGCTTTACAGTATGGCTCTCCTCATGTCATTCTCTGCACATGGGTGAAAAGGGTGCTAAGCCCATCTACAGCAGAAAAGTCTTAGCATGCCACAGATTTCCTCAGTTGTCCTTAGATGCAATTAGTAAGTGTTCCTCACTTTCCTAGTCTAGTCTTACAAATTTAGTTACTATGAAAATATTTTTTAGTACAGAAAGAAAATGTTCTGCAACTCTTACTCCTGCTTGCCATCATTTGTGACTCGATAAGCAAATCACAAGAAGTGAAAAAAAAAAATATCTGCTTTTATACTGAGGGCAGTTCAAATTTATCTTCTCAAATCCTTATTAGCCATCCATAAAACAAGTAAGTTCTGATTGATTCTATCTATCAGAAACATTTAGCAGCATGTTTGTTGCAGACATGTTTCAGACCTTAAATGTAAGATGTTTAAGCAAGAGCTTGCTCATTCACATTAATATACTCCTTCTACATAGGTTAATTTACATGGAGGCTTGAGAATCTGCTGAAACTTGTAGTCAAACAATGATTTTCGTTACCACTATTGGAAATTCAGACACTTGGTCTGCAAATAACATAGATCTAGATCTATTTTTCTTTACATTAGTATTTACCACATGTCCTGTGACTAACTTTTCAATTACTTGTATGAGAAACAATATTTGAAAAGCTTGTGATGTAATAAACAAGACTATTGACATTTTTCTGGAATGTTACTGGACTCAGTTGTTTTCCATGAAGAGGATGATCTATATTGGCTCAGTAAATACACTGAGTTGTATACATTAGAAGATTGTTTAATTAGAACACCGTGAACACCAAGATAGGTTGCAAAGATTTAAGTGCTTATCTTGATATACACCAAATGCATACAGACAAGCAAATAGGAACAGTGACAAATATCAGTGGTGCAAATGCTTCCTTAGGCAGACTTCACTGCAAATCCACCCTTTCTCCTCCTCAACTCTTCAGTTCCCTATGCAACCTGCTGGGAACCTTACCATTTCTCCCCACCAAAAAAAAAAAAAAAATTGATGCCTGCACCCAGAGGTAGAATAGCAAAGAAATTAAATTCTTATCTTCAATAGCTTCATGAAGTGTTGAAGTGTTGGAGGAAGCACGTCCTGTGCCTCATACAGCACAGAAGGGGAATGCGTATCTGATATTTAGTACAAGAAATCTCTGCTGCACAGGTCCATCACTGACAGCAGGGTGCAAAGCAGCTGCATGAGTCCAAACAATCCTTACCCACTCTGCTGCACCAACCTGACCTCAGGTGCAAGGGAGAGATGAGCTTATGATGCCATCTTCAGAAACAAGAAATCCCCAGAGGAGAAAGATAAGAAAGTAGTTTATCGGTATAATTCCAAAACAACACTACTTTCTTTCCTGATAAAAATAAAATTTAATTTATGCTTGTCAATGTAAGAAACCCCCAAGTTAAATCCACTTCCATCGCTGCATAGCGAAGGGCAATACCCCAACTCCTTGTCTGCATCAGGACTATTTGCAGTCTGGACACCAGCAAAGAGACAGCAGCAGCATTCTTGGGAAACACCTGTCCTTGTTCCTTGGGCTACTGACTAGCACAGCACTTTTCCTGACTAGCAAGCTAGCTGCAGTGTAGCATGGATCTCTCTCCAAACTGGCACCTACTAAATGGGATCAATCACATACAGTCCTCGGTTGTTTTATTGTTAGCATGTTTTTTTGTTTGTTTGTTTTGTTTTAATACTGTCAATTAAATCATTAACAAGAAAAAAAAATTAAACCATCAGGCATTCCAAATCAATATCAAAATTCAGATTAAAATATTACTTGCTTCTGCAGCTTGTCGGACTGGAAGATATAATACACAATCCACTAACAAAGCAGCATAACCAAGACTGTGAATCAGCAAGACTGAAATCCCTACAGCATCATCTTTCTGTCAGCCTTTCCCCAAGACTCACAGAGTTGCAGGATATCTTCCAGAGAAGTGGCATAAAATGCTGCAACATAGATAAATAAAATACAGTTGTCCCATCTAAAAGTTCAGATATGTTTCTCCCCTTTCTAAAGTATTGTACCTAAAGTATTGTTTTTATATATATATGAACTGTATATAAATTATATATATGTGTGTGTGTGTGTGTGTGTATATATATATATATATATATATATATATATATATATATCTCAATTCAACATTTCTTAATCTCCTCGTTCTGTGTTATCCCACTGCTTCTTTGCTTTATCCAGCCAGGAAAAATTTCAGGGAGAGAAACAAAGTGTGCAACTCAGTCATACATCACAGGTATCCCTTCAATATATTTCCACAGGCCTTTTTTAGATGTTAGCTGGAAGGTTTCACGTCCTGCTGCACACCCGACTACATCCAGTTACAGTATTTGCATTGACTTAAAAAAAAAACCAACAACAAAAATGTGTTATCCTTCATTCTAATGGTTCATTTTCAGAAGCATGCAACTCATATCAGAGTAGAAAAAAGGAAGAGGAAGGAACTGTAGACTGTTAGATGGCATTCAAGGAAAAGCCTTATTGCTGTCTGTGCAAAGATCAAGTGTGTCTCAATCACCACATCTTAATTTTGTAGGTCTTCAACAGTTATAACAGCTGAATCTCTTATTTTTAGCCCCTT
The DNA here is from genome assembly GCF_036417535.1 of Chlamydotis macqueenii. NCBI lineage: Eukaryota > Metazoa > Chordata > Aves > Otidiformes > Otididae > Chlamydotis > Chlamydotis macqueenii. The sequence goes on from NC_141562.1 coordinate 24,114,793, forward strand.
TAAAATCCTAGGTCTCTACTTCCAGAGACATTATCAGTATTAGATACTGGTTTTAGTAGTAAACTAAAACAACAAGTTAGCATTTTACTTATTTCACCTGGCAATAGACTCAGACTTAGTTCTCTCACTGGCAAGATTTCAGGACAAATACTTGCAAATGGACAGAAAGTATATTTTCAATTCACATAACTGTTCATCTTCAAGCAAAGCATCTAAGCACAGGAATCAACCTTCAGTCCTCTACTTACACAAATTCCCAAAGTGCATCACATAAAGGTTTTAAAGTCTTTGGAAAGTCAGTGCTAAAGACACAGACTTCAAGCAAATCTCAAAAGTGAAAAAAAAGGACATATGTATCATGAAAAACAAGACTGTTGAAAAGTCTTTACAGATCAAACATCTTACTTGTTGAAGAGATTCCCAAAACAATCCCATGAATAGCTGAAATCACTGTGTCAGGATAGGGCAGGATTTTGCAAACCTCCATTCAGTCATTTATTCCCTATCCACCAGCTGTGATAATTCTGCAAAGGATTGAATTCACAGGGTACTGAATAGTTCTCTGTCCTATAGAGATGTCTGTGGGTTATCTGAAGCAATACAATTATAGTCATTGCAATGAGGAAATAACTTTGTGGTTCTTTATACATAAATGAATTTTAACTGTAAAATATTCATTGTATTTTTGTTGTTGTTGGAGAAAAGAAAATCAACTTGTATAAATGCTTGCTTTAAATCAAAACCCAGCTGTTGCTGTTTTTAAAGTTTCATTTTCTTCTGTTTAAAAAATCTGGGATGGATCCCCACCAACTTTACCAACAAAAGGCAATGGGTACAGGATCAGTCATACATTATTTGCTTTAGTTTTATGGCAGTAATCTATGTTGATTTTTAAAAATACATATTATATTCTGAAGTCTTTTCAAGGATTTCTCCAGTTTTCTTGCCTGTATTTTCCTCAGAGGTCCAAAATCCTACTGGTAAGCACTCATGATGGTTACTCAATGGAGCAGGATATTTTCGAGGTGTTCTGCTGATACCCCACCTGCAGTAAAGTGGTAGTCACTCATAAGTGGGTGGTTAAGAATGGATCCAAAAGTTAGATCCATGCAATAAATATAGTGATGATCTTTTTTTTTTAATGTAAAATCATTGCCAATCAATGTAGGTAAGTTGGCTTAGTAACTGCTGTCAGACTGTGGATCTTTATGACCAGTAAAATATTTAGTAGTGAACAATAAAAGCTACACAAAAATTATGTGAGGTTAACTCGTTAGCTGAGTACCGATAGACAATAAATAGGGATCTACACTTGTCTATATAATCAGATCAAGTTTTCAGGGGCAGCAAAAAGAAGAATAAAAGCAACAAATGAGGATATTTCAAGAATATGCACAGCCATGGCAATTTACAGCTTGCTGCTCCCTCAGGTACTGGGGCCAGAGGAGCAGCTATTCACAGCTCATTTGCTAGCTCTGAAAGTGCTGCTGGAGGTAGAGAAAAAAACAAGGCAGAAATATTGAATATAAATTCCTTGTTGTGACCTATAGAAAATAGCCCATTGTCCTTAGATGTTTTCAGTTGTGGAATAATTCAGCTCGTTCTTTGCAGGCTGAGGTATCAAACAGAGAAAATGCTAAGACGACGTCTTCTAGAAAGCAATTATCTTTTTCCACTGAACTAGAAAAACTACACCAAGTTATTTGGGGCATCTTATTTAAATTTGCCTTAAATACAAGGTAGCTTTTAAGTGCAAAATAATGTGTAGCTGATTTTTTTATAAAATATACTCAATTTTTTGGACTTCCACATCCAAAAAGCTGTGATTCAGACTTATAATGATGAACTAAGCCTGTATGCTTTTTATCAACACTATTTTCTACTGAGAAATATTTGCAATCCAAACAGATGTCTTCACCGTATTACTTTTGATGTGTCTTTGTGCCTTCACTTGCCCAGATAATAAAGGTCATCACAGAGTCAAAGAAATGAAGATACCCCAAGGGTCCGGCACTCCGTCCTTTTCCCCAATCCAGAAGACTAGGATGCCTGAAGTCCTACCAGAAAATCTGTTATTTTCTTCTAAGAGTAATATGTAACTGTTAATAGCAGTTTGCATTACTGGACCAAGGACTTTTACGTGGAAGGTTCCATGTGTACCTTCCACGTGGTGTAGGTGGGGAGGTTCCAATTGAAAAGGACACTAACAGACCGGGAACTAATACTGAAGTCTCCAAAAATCTCAGTCCAGTGCTCTGTGAGGCTACAGTGCTCCTTATGTTGGTTTGTCAGTGAGAAGTAAAATCTATTGAAAATCAAACCTTCAGACTTTTCTTTTGTTCAGCCTACATCTCATCAAATGCAAAGGCAATCAGATAGGGAAACTGCAGTGTTCTGGGATGGGATCGTCTGTCCATCCCCTTCTTACTACAGTAGCCCCATTTTGGGTGGAAACTTCTCTTGGAAATAGGTGAAGTAGATTTATATTTTCCGAAGTTTCATCATATGGGACTCTAATTATACCTCTGCTAGTTTTCTTCCAGGCATTTAGAAACTGAGTGACTGTTGCCAACATCGTTATAATCCCTGAGCTGAATCTGACTGGATTTGCTAGACAGTAATGGAAGCAATGTTACCAGCTTTCAGGTCATGCTATACACACATTTCTATTTGTAATACTTGCTAGATCTTAAGGACAAAACTCAGTTCCCCTCTCTGCAATGCAGTGTTTTAGCTGCAGTGCAGATCACTGATATCTATTCTCCCTGTCCAAGTCTCGGAGAGGTCAGCTACGATTTTATGAACATCTCTCTGCAATTGCTTTCCACACTCTAGTGTGTTTTTCACAATCGGTGTGATTAGAGGGTATATGTTGCCTTTCTGTCTGTGCTAGCTTATTGCTGACCTGACAAGCTCAGTTTCTGGTTTTTCCTATGACTTTTTAATGCACCCCAATTGCTGACCCTCCAGACACTCTCAGCCTAAGTAGCTACACGAGCGACCTGTGGTCTCTGACCTCCCTTTTTCAGTATGTAGTGGATATCCAATAATTTGTATGTTTTATTCTCTGGTACGCCTTTGAGTTCCATATTACACTCATCCATGTGAGACCAGAAGTGATCTCCTCTCCTGAGGGCTGGGACAGTGGTGCCTAGCTACACGGTTCCTTCACTTTTAACCTGTCATATTGAGGAGCGCAGGAACAGCAAGAACTTGGGTGGAAATAGTTTGAACAGCAGTGACAAGTTACCTCCTTGTAATATGGTGCTTTTATGTAAACATTTCATAAGAAAACTGGTCTTGTTTTTGTGTTTTCTCACTTTCATTTCTTCTCTTTCATCTGAAAAACAATGAAAGCATAAACCTATGTCTAAAATGGTGGGAGACAGGTTTTCCTTAATCAGAGTCCTGGCAAACATCAGCTATTTTCCCAAAAATGTACACCCACTCAGTGAGGCAGGGACTCCATTTTTTCCTTCTGCTTGCTTTCTTAACTTTTTCCCAAAAGGCCACTGTGATGAGTAGCTCCTCTGCACGTGGACCTGCAGGAGCTCTGTTTATCACTTTTGACCTGACCGTTGACGCACAAAATTGAAAAGCAGTCTCTTAAGTGCAGAAGGAACTAACCGATAATATCATGCTTTTTCAAGAAACATTTGTAGAGATATATGTATAGACAAATATATGTGTATACATGCACAGAAGAGAATCGTTTTACAACCTTTTTCAATCACTGCTGTTGAATACAAGATGTGTGAGCCTCCCCCTCCAGGTGGTTTTTGTATCTGCCTGTAAAAGACAGCTACACGGTACTTTATACAAGTGGAAGTATTGCTAGAAAAAGTGAAACACTGGGGAATCTGAGTCAGGGAGGTCTCATCCATGAGGAGGCTGGGCCAGAGCTAAATGCTGCATTGCACCAACTAGAAGAGGGTGCCTTCCTTCTGCCTGAATTTACCCTCTGCTACACCACTTCAGACAAGACAACCGAGTCTGCAGAGGTCTGGGATTATAACATGACTTATTCCTGTGTACTGGTGCTGTGTGCACAGCAAAATTTCTGCACCTTAAAAGACTGGCCTTCCAAAAAATGATGAAACTGCACACAAGTATCAACTAAATTTTAAAAGGCTTATTTTTATCCATGACATCAACACTGCTTTAATAATACTTATCAAATGTCAGGTATTATGTGATGTATCACACTCCCTGAAGTGAACTCTGTGCTCAAATGCTTAGCTAAAAAAAAAAAAACAACATTATTGGTAGCACTAAGTTTCCATTAAATTCTTCTCTAACGATCAATTAATCAATCGTTTGTGAATACTTAGAGATGTGGGATATTTCAATAACTGGAATTTGATCACTGAAGTTATATGTTATTGTTTCTTTTTCATGCCTGAATAAAAATGCAAGTGCTATTACAATGAATTGCTGCTCTTGCAATTTTTAAAGTTTTCCATAGAACTTAGTTTTGGGTGCTAGGAATTCAATTCCTGTAAATATTCATGCCTCTAGAGTGTGACTGCATGAAAACATAAACATAACACAGAAAATAGTGTGAGCTCAAACAGAGCAAGTTCATTGTGGAATGACTTATGTTAATATTACAGAAAGCCTTCTAAAGCATATAGAAAAGTCAAGAATCAAAGACTGGAGCCTATATTTTACACATGGTGTAGCACAAAGGACAATCTATTTAGTGGAAAAACCCAGAAAATATTTTACAAGAAAACATTTTCTTAATCATAACAAAGAGAGAAGAAAATTCTGCAGACTCCCACCAAAATGTTCAAAATGATACCAAAACAGCATGAGCTGAGAGCACCCTCTTCTGATCATTATTTTGTTTTTCAGGTTCTAGACGAAATACCTTCTGCGTATGTTGTAACATTCCAGTGACCTACTCTTTAATCAGGATTGCAAATACACAATCTACTTGGGAGATTAGTACAATAAATTTGTTTCAGCTTTCAGCTACAAACCAAGGTTTTTACTTTGTTTGTTATTTTTTACAAAGGTGAAGACACTTCTTCCAGTAACTCTTTCCCCTTGTATGTTCCAGTTTGATTTCCAGGAGGCCACCCAGGGCCAGAGGTGAAGGAGGCAGGCTGATCTTTTATTTTGTTAATATCACCAAGAGAGAGATTTAACTTCAGCTGAAAAAAATGCTAGTCTCATACTAAAAGAGTGTATTTACAAAGACAAAAGAAGGAGGAAAGGGTGGGGGGAGGATGAGAGCAAGAGGAAGATTAGGGACATAAATATTTTTTCTATAGCTATGGCAGCATCATTTGTAGAGTGTTCTCACACAGACCAAGCTGAAGACCTAAATTCTAACTCCCACTGTAATTCAGGGAAAAAAGCAAAGAGAGCCTTTAGTCTCTAGGACCAGAGAAGAGAAGAGAAGTAGCTCATGAATATTAGAGCTAATGAAACCTGATTTTCTCCAGATTAGTGTTTCAGTGTTAATTGATTCTCATGTCTGGAAGATGTAAATTGTGACTGAATCTTGTTCTGCATTTGAGGCACTTAGATATGCTCTCTTCAGTGTGTATTCTCTGGGATTTAAAAAGAATCAAACTCATGCTGTAGTGTTTTTCTCAGTGGGTAGGAGTCAGAAGTCTCTCTGCCCTGGACATCTGTTTTCATAAAGCCTGCAGGAACATCCTGTCTCTGAGATTTCTATTCATTTATCATATTTGTAAAAATACAACGAGTTCAAAAAACTAGGTAGCATAGACTAATGGGCAGATATATTGATACATCTCACCTACTACACTCTTCACCCCACCTGTTCAGGTCTCTGAAGCTTTTCGTTACAGAGTCCTTGATAGGCAAAGGTGTGGGTGGAGGTTTCCCCTGATGTAGATGGTGATTCAGATCAGAAATGAAACCCAAAGAGACAAAAGGAGCCAGCAGCCGTCACCAATAGTCCCCTGCTCTGCAGATGAGGCATTACGTTTTGGGGTGAGTGATCCCACCTCTCAGCGAGAGAGTGCCAGCGTGCACTCTCAGTGTTGCGCACATTGAAAGCCAATAGAAATGCAACTGGAAGATACAGGCACAATCCTATTATGTGATAAGGAAACGAGGGTGGATAGAGACAGCACGGAGATAAGAGGGTCATGAGAACTAACAGAGCAATTTGGATCTGAGAAAGTGGATGTACTTTTCACCAGATGCACTCAGACACACTGGGTTGCCAGATGAGGCTTGTCCTTGTTAAAATATAATAAATTTGCCTCTTCAGCCCTCTCTACATTTAAGGTTCTGGCACAAACCATTTTAGACAAACATAGATTGATGGCTGCAGTGTACACAGGAATGACACAGGACCAGAATGATGCTGAAATATCATTAAAATTGATTATTTTGGCTTGTCCCTCTGTCATCTTTTGTACAGCATGGCAATGCATCTGGAGACCCGATGTTGTCACAGAACAATGCAGAGCCTTCTGGGATGGGAAATGCTAGAGCTAGAATAGTAGCATATGCAGAGATGCAAAAGATGCAGAAACAGTTTTTGGTTCTGCTGGTAAAGAGCTGCATCATAATTCAAGTGACCTAACAGGAGAGAAATCCAGCTCAAGCCATTACATGCACTTGCTTATAGAAAAGGTGACAACAGCTGGGTTATAAAAACAAAGGTGCAGATACTGTCCAGAGACTTTTAAGGTGATACATGGCAGCCCAAAGCAAACACAACTTTGAAATTATTGTCCCAGAAGTGGTACATTAGAAATTAGGATTGTAGGATATTAGGGTCGAAATAAAGTAATTGGCTCTTCTTCCTTTTGGGCTCTTATAGTAGGAGGTGCATAGTGGGACCGGTCAACTACAAAAAAAAAAATTTGCTATTACAGCTGCCATATCACCTAATTTTCCAAAACTTTAGGAAGACTTTATTCAGCAGCTGGAATGTGCTGGAAAGAGTTGGTATTTTTAAATCTGATAATTTGAAATAAGGCCATAGGATCCATGAGCACATGTGGTTTGAAACAGTACAGAGTCAGCCATGTATTTGGCATCCATATGGAATCCTCTATGGAAATGTATGGAAATCTCCAGAGTTATCAGTTCTTATTATCAGGCTTTGCAAAACGTGGACCAGCGGTGCATGAAAAGGTTGTTCAGTAGAATTAAATTTATCCTGGGGCATAGGAAGCTTCAGACTTCAAAGTCTTTAGAGTATTTGCACATCATACTTTAGTGAAAAAAAAAATTACAAGGATCTCTGAATCTTTCATTATGAAAGAACCTCAAAAAGTACTAGGAATGATGCTTGAACACACTTATACAAAGATGATAAAGAATGATGGGGAAAGGCGATAAAAAGATGCTCAATCTGTTATTCATCTTTCTATGTAAGAAATTGAGAACAATGGTCAATTTATATTTAGCTACTTACAAAATTTCTTCAGACCTTAATCTGCTATTATTATTTTGAGGATTGTGCCATTTCAAGAGGTCAAAGCTCTCAGTTCTTGTGCTCTCAGAAATCCACCAAGGAGTTGTCAAAGCAAGCCTTATAAAACTACAGCAAGGACTGGACCAGATCCCTGTGGCCAACTCATAGGTGGGTAGTGTAGGGTAGAAGCTTTTCCTGTAGGTCTTCTTTCCTTTACAGGGAAGGAAAATACCACAGAACAGGACAGTTGTATTCATTATATATCATCAAAAGGTATTGCTATGAATGGACAGTTCTTTGATTAGGACTGAATTAGCTACATGCATAAAATAGTCCGGCATATGAGTCTAATGGACTAGCTTTTAAATGCCTATAATTGTACAGATGGTTCCCTTAGAAGAGCCTAGTGCAGTGTTACGTGATTCTTGTTCACCTTGTTGTGGCACTCATCCAAAGCAGGTGCTCAGTAAACCAAAATCATAAGTGGGCTGAAATGAACTGGCTCCTAAAGAAACTGGAACATAGAAAAGGAGACAATCCCTACTTCCGCGTCTTTCAAGGATGTATCAGTGGATGTAATGCTAGCTTCCCCCCTGCTGCTAAATCTCACAAGTTTATTGCTGTTTCTGAGATGCAATGAATGTTGTTTGTAGAAACATCATTAACATCAGCATGAGTGCCAGGAGCATACAAGCTGAGAATGTCAATATGTAGTTCAGGTTTGAAATCCATTTTATACTCTCACGTTACTAGCTTTGCCAGTTTGTTCTGCTTCCAAAGCAGCCAAGCCCCAGCTAGAGCCAGTGCTGTGAGAGTCCCTATTCTGGATCTATTCCTTTAAAGCAGACCTGCCTTTAAAGCAGAAAAATGTCATTCTTCTCCTTTCTAAGAAATCAAATAATGCTGGTATCAGATCTTTTTACTGTCTAGGTTCCAAAATGTACCTGCTATAGAAAGGAAAGCAACAGTACTGTGGCTGTTTGTGCATTAATACAGATGAAGTTATCCAGTGATTAAATCTGAATTAAATTTATATTCGGAGAGGAGTTTGAATATGAATCAGGGTTATCGTCTGTGTGCACATGTGCTAAAATCTTATGGGGTTTTTTTGTTTTCTGAAGTTTTGGCTATGTTTTATCTGGAATAGAAGAATAGAGTCTATTCCAGTTTGGAAAGGAACCCAGAACCCAAATTATATGAGCAAACTCACATTAAGAGACTGAAATGCCCCCAAGCGCCCCTTTATCCTTCTCTTTCTGAGGAGGGAAAGTTTGACTGTCAAATGGGATTGGAGAAGAAAGGTGTCTCTAGATGGAAACTGATGAAAAGCTGAATTTGGCAATACTATTAAAGTGGACACCTGGTTTTAATTATAAAGTTATATAGCAAGTAATGGCAAATCAATTACAGACTTCAAAATCATGTCAAGCTTATCTACACTAAGTGCTGTCAAGCACCCACTTCTCTAAAGTGAGCAGAATCCACTCCAGCCTTCAGCTCTTAGGCTGAGATAGCTTGTTCTTGCAGCTCAATCAGCCCAGAAGACTCACATGGCTCAGGTTCCCACCATTTCAACAAACCTTATCTTCAAGGGAAACTTTTCTAAAAGATTTGAACTGGCTTTTAAAATTATTTTGAACCTTGTGTCAACTGTTAGCAGTGTGCCAGTGAATTACCTGGGAACATTTGTTTAGGATTCTTAAACATTTATAGGAAAACTGTTGGTACTGACACTATTCTGCCTACCTTGAAATATTGAATTACTATAATAACTTGATTTGAAATATTATAATCTGCAGGAGAACATCTTGACATAAGGATAGAAAATTCAGGTTTAAAACCAAAGTTATTGTGGTCACGATGTCACTTTGCAGACTGGCAGAATATGATAAGAATTTAGGTGGCTAAAATGATGGAAATGACAGTCTGGGTTTGAGAAGCCTGAACTTTAGTGTGAAAATCAGAAGCCCTCAACAGTCCACCTGACAATGCTGTTTTGCCTGATTTTAATTAATCTGTCGCTACAAACATGACCTAGTTACCACAGTACAAATGTCAGCTTGTAATAGCTTTTCCCTAGAGTCCTCCTTAACTAGCATTTGCCATTTACATTTGCTCATTCAATCATGAAGAGTAGTTAATTAGCTCCATCTACTGCTGCACGGGATGAATTGTACCAGCAGTGCCAGTTCTCCAGTAGCCTCTCCAGATTGCGCTCGTAGCCGTGTCGTAGGCATTCTGCTGCACTATGCCACTGGCAAGAGCTGCTAGCAGAAAGCAGAAGGTTTACATCTTTCTGTTTCACCTTCTGCCATCAGCTTTAGTGTTACATATGTTTTCTTTAATGTCTAATCTGTTTGGTCATTTCTTTTTGAATTGCAGAGTGACAATGTGGAGCATCATTTTTTTTTGTATACATTTTCCCACATTGAAAGACATAACAGTTCTCTTAAAACAATTAGTACAAACAATGAAGAGACTTGCAAGGAAGGGAACAGAGCTATTTAGGTTACTGCTGCACTGATAATAAAGAAGGCCACTGTGCTGAAAATGGGTACTCAGATCAACAGATGGATGCCCTTATCCCGTGCTTGCCATATGTGTTGACTGGAGTATTCAGATGGGGCATTTAGTTGTTTCTGTTTTAAAATAAATATTCTGATATTCATTTAAAATACCTTCTTAGTTTATGAGGGACCTAATGAATGCCTGTTCTAAAATGTCATCTTTCTTAGTATTTCCCTTTTGATTTAGGTGGAACATTTCAACTACTCTCAAAACATCCCAGCAAGCAGGCTACATGAGATACTCACCTACAACATAGGTGAATCAGAGAAACACAACAGATAATTGCCAAAGTGGAAAGGTAGCAAGGATTAATGCCTTGAAATGTCTAAAATCTCAAAAAAAAAAAAGATTTATTATTATATTTAAAGAAACAGCTCAACAGCGGATTTTATTTTCATCATAGAAAATGCTGCTCTTAAGTAGCCTCCATAATGGTTAGACACCTGTGAGATGGCTGCTAATCCAAAAGACCAGGCTTGTAGGTATTCCACAGAGGAAGGAAATTTCTTCCTTGGGCTGGCTGCTGCCTTCAGATACATCAAAGGTAGCGTACCTCCTGCAAACAGCAAAGTGAATTACCTGAAGGTGCATCATCAGATCGTGCCGGTGTCCCCTTCACCTACCTCGTGTTCCCAGTTGTACAGCCACCTCAAGTAGCCTCAAAATACAACAGGACATTTCTGAATTACGAGTCTGAGAAGGCCACTGATTAGAAAACATTAAAATCAAAGTAAGCAAAAGAAAGACAATTATCAACCAGAAAATGATTGCAGAAAGCCCAAGGTCTTTCCTCTTTCCTCTTCACCAGGTATGAAAACAAAGCCATTTTCATTGCCAAGGCTGGCTTTGAGTGTCTCAGCCTCAACTTTGGTCCCTGTTCTTAGCTCTGAAAGAGACTTCTCCATCTCTAATTTACCTTATTTTTAGCCTTCAGTACATTGTTCATGAATTCCACTTACTTAGAAAAGCCTTTCCAGCTAACTCAAGGAATTTGATCATTTCTGGGGATAGTTTTATATGTTTGAATGAGATAATTTGAATGCTGTTCTTCATTCTGAAAATCTGTTCCCCTGTCCCCTGGAGGGAACATCTTGTACTTACACAAATTCATGTCAAACCAAGTTTTGTTTTTCAAATTAGTAATTAATGCAGAATTATGCAAAGCAGAATAATAATCTGGCTGTGCAGTCTATTCTTTTATGAAAACATAGGGGACTTCAGTGTCTAACTCTGCTTACAATTAGCACATCAGTGGGAAAATAGACCCTGTTATCAATTAACACTCTGTAAATAAAGCCGTCCAGACCTTCAACAGCTTTCTAAAATAACATTTAAAGTTAATTATCTCCAAGTTAGTTGGAAGCTACAAAACTCTAAACACTTAACTTTATACTTGTAGTAAATGTAAATCCCAAATTTAGCGTTGACGCAACAGGTAACTTGTAACATGTGGATAACTATTTGAGAAGATTTGAGATTAATGTAAACTTCAAATTTAAGAAACTAAATACAGAGCTTTACCATGTATTTTCTGTAAATGTTACAGGAGTAAGAACTGGAAAGAGTTCTCGGAGTCCAGCTCCATTCCTCATTTCCAAGAAAAAATCTCATAGAATGTGTTCCTGAATAATGGGTTTAAGGTTAAATCTGCAACAGCAGAAAGTTAAATAAAAAAATACTTTTTTTTTTTTTTGCTTATCTTTAACACAGACAGTCTTGGTTTGATTTCTTGAATGCATCTGCTTTTATATGAATGTCAGAAGAGCCACAAGGTACTAACAGCCACTAGACTGTTCCTGAAGCCACAGTGCCTCAATAAGCCTTGGAAAAGGCATTAGTGATAACAGTAGAGAAACAAGCTTTCAGTACTCAACTCATTTAGAAAATAAAAATTTTGAGGGAATTTTATTGAACTAATACTGGTTTACTGATGTGCAATGATTTTTATGGATGTAGTTGTGAGCAGGGGCAAATCTAACCCACACTGGTATTTTGCACTTTCCTTCTTCTCATGTAATGGTGTTCTTCACAGGCAGCACAGTGGTGGAAAGGGGGATCAATGTTATGGGGGCTTTTTAATGCATTTCTATGCATGTAGTGTGTCAGACCATTATAAATGTCAAGGTACACCGTCTATAAAAGCATACATACACATATATACACACCTATATAATTGTCAGGAAATAAGTATATTAAGTGCTTCTAAACTTCCAGACTGCAGTATAAGAAATGGGTTGCTGTATCAATAACTTTAGTAACCCCTGTCACTGAAATAACCACTTAAAAAGACTGTTCTGGTTTTTCATCAAGTGTAACCATTCTCTCTTGTGGGTCATAATTTCATCTGTACAAAACTTCCCCTTTTTTCATCAAGAGGTATTGCATATTAAGGGTTTTCTTTTCAATTCAAGAAGTAAGCTTTTTCATCTTCATGTGAAATGTTTAATGGCAAGTGACTCAAGAGGAATTTGCTAAGCTGAAATTGAAGCATATCAAATTTTTCCTCTGCATAACAGTTACCCAGGCCATTGAGACTGAGCAGAGTGTAAACGTCAGGATCAATGCCCATGTTCCATTAAGGGCTGGCTGACATCTAAGTATGCCCTCACTTGGGAAAAACATCTCTCTCAATCTAAACCTTTTGGCTCCAGTTCATTTCTATATTCTGTCCTGCACTTATTCAGCAAAGCCGTTGATGCCTATGGGAGTTCTGTCTACAGATGTAGGGAAGAGTCTCGATACCATGTCTGTGACCTTACAAAGATGAATATACTGTTTAGTTTGTGGTGGTAGCCCATGCTTTCAAAGTTGTTTCTTGCTATGAAGCAAAACCACTTTGATCTGCAACTATATATTTTCTTATATAATCTGGAAAATTTATGCATTATTGACAAAGCCAGAAGGAACAGAATCTTGAAAGCATAGCAGGAAAACAACACTTCATTTTTTTTTAATTTTAAAGATATTCAATGCAGTTCAGAAACAAGTGTAATATAACTCTTATTTTACAAAATTGAGCATTAAAATATTATAAAAGGACTTATTGGCCTTTGATAAATAGTTTGATACAGGACATGCATGCTAATAGGAAAGTCAGTTTTGGATGACAGTCATTTAACAGTGGAAAAGTGATGTAACGAGAAACTCTGTCAAAATGCTTGAAAAGATGGCATGTCCTTTCACACCCCTTTATCCAAATGCAACTTCTTCATTCTTCTGCAATTTTCTCTCCAATATCCACTTTCTAAACCTTAAACCAATTTTACACGTTAAAATATTTAGAAATACAAATAATATACCCAATAAAATACATTAATTATGATGAATGATAATGGGAAAGAAAATCTGGCATAGTTGTCTATGTGGTAAGGATTTTTAACATGGAAGCAATCAAAGATACAGAAAAGTCTTTTCATTACTGACATTGGTGAACTACACCCACTGTGTTTATTTCTCTTCCTTTTTCCATCAATGCTGGTTTTGCTGCTCTTATTTGAATCAATCTTGTTCATATTGTCAGGGGCACTGCTGCTGTTAGTGACTGCTGTCAGGATGCCGTTCCTCTCTTCTCCACCCTCTTCATTCTCCTCCTGATAGGAAACAAAACAATAGATACTTAAGTGCATATTTCATCACCTATTTACTTTACAGCTGCAGTAAATAATCAGATTTTTCTTACAACTACTCCTGTAGCTTGCTTCTTGATTCCAAGGGTGAGCACCTACACGCACCAGACAGCTCCCTTCAGCTGCCAAAGCCTCCGTCTACAGGAAAAACACTGACCTAAGCAACATCTTACTGCAAAAGCTTTCGTAGGACTGTAGAGCAAAACTGGATTTGTTCAAATATGGCCCACTAAGCTTCATAAGACAGCAGCAAATCCATGAAATGCACAACAATAAGCCTCCTTCTGCTGAGGGTAAGATACCGGCAAAGGTCAGTGTCTAGAAAGTGGGTAAAGCAAAGCCCCAGTCCACAGACGGAGAAGCTGGGGGAGCTGCCCGACCAGCTACTCAAGCTGGTTGCACCCTGAATCAAGCACCCCAGAATATGAGACACTTTCCTTCCGTGTAGTTGACTACTATATGCCTGGTGTTTCGTGATGAAAACTGAATTACTTAAAAAAAAAAAAGAGATAAAAGAAAAAAAAAAAAGAGGATCACAAAGAGGGACAAGCCCCACAACTAATTCAGTACTAAATAGCTCATACTACTTTGTTTCAAGTCCTGAAATCCATTCTTTAAATTCAAAGTTACACTGAGGATAAAGGCATTTTTATGTGTTTCATTACATCAAAGTCTACAGCTTTGGAGAATGTTGTATAAGCCTTCTCATGCGTTTTGTTTCTTTGATTGGAAATGGCTCAGAGCAATGAAGTTCATATACGAAATCTTCACCCTTTGAAGTCAGTGGGTTTTCTGTCACTGACTCAGAGGACACAGGATTAGACATCAGCTGCTGCTTCAGCTCTAAACACAAGCTTTCTTTAAAGTTCTGGGGTGTTTAGTTTGGTTTGAGGTATTGCAGAGATACTAGCAGATCCAAGGTATAAAGATTGGCTCCAACTTTGTATCTAAATTAAACTTAAATTTGTATAGTTGGAGGAGGAGTAATTTTAATTCAGGCAGGTGCACAAAGAATTTTTAATTTTCTTCTGATAGTTTTATTGCCTTCCAAATCAGCGAGCAGCATACAAGCAAGAAAAGGCTAAAAATTTATTTGTGAAATGTAGAATGCAGATTTTCTTTCCAATTTGCTTCTTCTATTTGCATCATGAGAAATAGAATTTGCATCAACGTTCAAGGCCAGGCTGGATGAGGCTCTGAACAACCTGATCTAGTTGGGGATGTCCCTGCTCCTTGCAGGGGGGTTGGACTAGATGACCTTTGAAGGTCACTTCCAACCCTAACCATTCTATGATTCTATGATTCTATGAGAAGTAATAGATTAGACAAGGACAAACTTTAGAAAAGTTAAGATGTAAAGCCCTATGTACAGCCACATAAAAAGCTCATTTAGAAATATCCCAGCTATTAAAGTCAAAGAAAGCTCATTAAGCCACCTGAGTGATCTCCATGCTGGTGCAGAACTGCTCTTCTGCCCAGGGTACTTGCAGACAGCACGGTTCTTGAGCCCTTCTTTGTCTAAAATTAGTAACGTCCTTGAAAATTAAAGTGGAGTCTGGACACTGTCCTCACACTGCTGTGAATCAGTGAAGCAGAACAGATGGAGCTAGAAAAGGGGATTATTACTACTTTTCATTTTCAATTTGAAAAAAAAAAAAAAAATCCAGTATATTTTATTTGCAAGAGATAAATGTAGCTCAACACAATGTGTCATCCTAAAAATACACTGACTACAAAACCTTGCTCATCTTCCACCTCGCCTCCCGCAGCTACCTGAGAATTTTGAACCCAAAAGCCAGGATAAAAATCTCTCTACAAAGCATTAAGAGTATCAAGCCTTAAAACTCCAGTCTGAACCATAGACAATCCCCAGGGTAGCACTAAAACTCAAACCTGGAGTTTTACTGGGGGCCTCGCTCTGTTATAAATACCTGGCTCTTCTGCTTCTAAAAGTTCAGGGAGCTGAGGGATGGCAGAGGAGCCTTTGTCAGCAGCACCGGGCGCTGGAAACACAGCACTGCAGCGACAGCCTAACGAATGTGCTCAGTGCTTCGCAAGTTAATAAAATAAAGAAACCTGTCAGGAGAGTCCTGACTTTTTTTTCCACCAGTCTCATTTTTCAGAAAGGAAAAAAAAGAGCAAAACCACATCTATACTTCAAAACTGGCAGGATTTGGGGCATTATTCAGTGTAAGAGTCTATTTGTCTCCCAGGTAGGGCTGCCTAAAAGTTGGGCAGAATTAGTTTTGCTGCAGAGCATGAAAGGACATAGTGTACGTGCCATTTTTCTTTTCTCACAACTGCATGTGAACAATCTGCAGGAGGCTGATGCTTTATTAAGCTGTTCTTGACTCCTTTCTGCTCCCCAAGAGGCAGTTATTCCTTAAGCAGAAGAAACCATACATGGTGTGTACGCACTCGATTCTGTTGGCAGCATTACAGGGCAGGGCTCTCGCAGAACAGAGACGAGTTCACAGCAAAAGTGCTGTATCACATTGCTTGAAAAGGAGAAAGCTAATCCAGAGGAGAACCACAACTGCTAGTTTATTAAAAATCTAGTCTTATAAACAGGGACTGTCAAGGGACTTTTCCAACTCACCATGGAGAACTGAAGGTGATGAAAGATTAAGCTGGTTTACATTATATTAAAAAAATCCAACCATGTTGCAAGTGTTCAACTGTGGCTCTAATTTTAAACGTCACACTACATTTTCTCAGGATTCCTGCTGTCAATGAGAAAATGGCAGCTAGCACTAAGGGCTCTGTTCAATATAAAGTTGGTATCATCCAGCAAAGGTACTGTACATCACCCAAAAAGCGCTGTGTACGGCACCTGCTCATGTGGCTGCTGTTCACGCTCACTGAAGTGTCTGCTGACATCTAAAACCAGCATAATTGAGGAAAGTCATCACTTCCATTTAATAATGAAGACATTCAATATTTAAAATATTTCAAGCTAAAGAGCTGCATACTCGGAGCGTCCTCAGTGTTCATAAAGACTGCACGACGTTTGCCCAGAAATGCCAAGTAGCCTGAACACTGCCCTCGTAACCTTATTTTCAGTTTTCAAATTTTTCTCCTTTCTGATCAAAAGGGAAAGGTTTAGATGAAAGGCAGATGAAGGCCAAGGAGGACTTCTCTGTTTTATAAGAAAGCACAATTAACACCTTTGTATAAAAGAGAAGAAACTTGGGATTTTGGAGAGACAACCTCTCCATTTAGGAAGTCTGTTAGGCAGTTCATGTGAATGGCACGTTTTGCCTGACCCCCCAAACCAGGGGGTTCCTCCGCTTTTGCCATGAGCTTTGAAGCTCTCTCTGTGGGTCTTGGTTCACATGTGAGACACTGCAAGAGCGTGGATATGAAGAGCTGTTTCACCAGTTTATATTCTAAACTGGAGACCCCAAAGGCTTCAAAAGAATGTGATACATCAGTGCCCAACTGCTTTACAGAGCAAACCGGAAAGCAAATCAGTACAATTAATTCCTGTACAAGGCAAAGGGTTACATTTTCAATTCACCTCCTACATTTATTTACATAACTCTGAGTGCAAATTTTCCATCAGCTCTCATAGGGGAATAACAAACTGGGAAGTGAGATTTCTAATTAACCTGTGTCCACAAGAGAATAAGATAATGAGAAGAACACATTTATGGTGATGATACTCACACAGGAATTTGTTAAGTACCTGCTAGACAGTGACATGAGATTTTAGCTGCTACTTCTGTCCTTGTGATGTTTTGTTTTTTACAGTGAGAAATAAGAAATACAAGTCAGGTGTACTCTACATGGCACCCTGCTCAGTAAGCACTGCTTGTCCTTGGATACAATAGAAAAAGGACATGACAGGCATTTTCCTTATTCTAGGGAGTCTTGAGTTGATCTAGGACCAAACAACTGCCCCTTCCCTTATATGCTTGTGTTTTTGTGGGCAAGAAGTGAGTTGAACTGGCTTGCTCACTCCTGATGCACAGCAGAAGGCAGGAAACATGCCTGAAGTGACAGACCATCCCTTTCAGTCATTAAGTCCGTCACAAAACTGTACCTTAAATCTTTCTTCCTTCCTCATTTTAGGGCTATACCTCCATTTACTTCCAAGAACATCTTTCAAATCCACGAGTTCCCATGTCTGCCCCATCTGCAAGCACTAGTACATGTGCCCCAGATGAAAGGGAATCTGATAGAGGCAGATGAAGGCAAGGGTAGTCATAAGCATCCTTCACAGATACAAAGATGCTTAATCATCCAAACACTGAAACTCTTTACTTTCTTGCCCAAAACTCCAACAAGCTTTTTTTTTTTGCTCTATGACCAAAATGACAACCACTTACTTCACAAGATGGATATGCTCAGAGGGAATTGTCACTGATGCTACCTTGCCAGGAAAAATTACTTTCAGGCTTTCCACTCAAATCCTTATTCAAAGCGAGTGTTTGCCCATTTGCAGACATCCCCCCATTAGATGTTGTTTTTTAAAACCCACTGGGTGGCTCAGTTTTTATCTATTATTCAGTCCTTCTCTACAGACCTAGACATAAGGACAGCTTTGAACATACTCCTGTGCATTTACAGAACCTACCTCTTATCCAAACAGCCAAAATCCCATATATATTGTTGAACTATCTACGCATAAAAAAACCCCCACATCTTGGCTGATCTTCACTGTTTTTAAACTTCTTCTCTTGAATTCAGTATCCTGTTTATTAAGCCTAGTGAGGAGCTTTACTTAGGCATTTGTGATGCTCTGTTCTAGTTTGGCTTAAGTAGTTAACAATTTTTCTTATTCTGGACATTTATCCCTACAGCACTCAACCAAACTTTTTCCTATTTTTTTATCCTGTTATTCTCACTTCCCATGTTTTACTTTTTTCTATTCATCCAGAAATGTCATAAGCTGCTTAAAATTTTCTTCTCTATCATGCATATTAGATTCAGTTCCATAATTAAAAGCTGCAAGACAATCAGCTTCCAACTTCCTTGTGATTTCTTTTTCACTGCTTATGAAAGCAGTGCTAAACACTGGAGATGGAAGATGTGAGAAAACTTCTTCATTAATCTGTCCTGATTATTTCAGCAAGGTGACAACCAGCAGATTCAAAAATGCCTATGTTGATTTGATCCCTTTTTATTTTAAGTATATTTTACAGTATTTTAGAGTTGTGAGAAGCTCATTAGAGCAGCAAAAAGCGCTGCTATAATAACAATGCAGAACAGAAATTGAATCCAAGTCTGAGCTTCAGCTGTGGCTGTTGAAAGAGAAGGTGTCAGGGGAAGGCTGTAGGGATCTGGTACAAATACCTGAAGCTGTCTGCCAGTAAACTGACTCACATACCATGCATGTAAAGAAAGTTTCATAAACAGAATGCGATACAATCTTTTAATTTTTGCTGTATTACAATAAGACCAAGCCACTGAGCTCAGCCTGATTTTTTAACTGTAAGTAAGTGTATGCCATTGTTGGGGAGACAACAAGTGCCTATGACTTTAGTGACACATCTAGTACATTGTTTGATAAATGGCCACAGAGCCCATGCCAAAACAAAGAATCATTATGGAAGGGTGTTCCAGTTTGTCTGATCTCTTCCAAAAATTTCCAGGCATACAAATATATTTTTTTTTCTCAAGGTTATTCTGTTTTGATTGTCCTTGTTCTGAAACAGAAAATTCCTTAAATACATTTACCACTAGTAGTAAGAAAATTCATTCTCTTTAGCAGGTGTAATTGAAGTCTGTTGTGTAGTAAAACAATCAAATAATTAAAATACCTTTGGAATTTCCTTTGAACTCAGTCGATGCAGAGTGCAGAAGTGAGCCACGGCGTACTCTAGTAGTGCTCCAAAGATGAAACTGAAGCAGATACCGAGGTATACATCAATTGCCTTAATAAAGCAATTAGCATTTGGGAGTGAAGTCCTGGCTCCCATCATCAATGTTGTCATAGTAAGGACTGTGGTAACACCTGTGGAACACAGAAATATAAGTTCTGATAAAATAAGGATGGCAACAAGGCTCTCTACTGCAAGGGTCCTGCTACAAGACAATTTTTCCTGGCTATGTGAACTCCTATTATGCCACAGCATTTAATGTGTCATTAATGTGTCGTATTTTGGAAAGAAGAGTTTTACATGAACTTGTGATTCTGAAGTTAAACACTTTAAAATACTCATGAAAACTGTTTGAAAAGCTGAGAAGGTTGGAAATTAAAATGAGACTGATTTTGGTGCCATAGGATACACCTATAATATAATAAATATAGGATATATTTATTATTAACTCATTATTATTGCAACACTACAAAAATGCTCCCTTTAAAGCATTCAGATATCATTTTGCTCAGTGTAGTTGCCCACTGGCCTCATGTGACATAAAATCTTTCTTTCTACCCTGTTCTGTAGGAATGCTTTTCCCACCCCACCTGCAGTCTGATCAGAACCGATTTGCATTCTTTCCCTTTCAGAATCTCCTTTATTTGAAATTATGTTTCATCTCTTATAATTCTCTTATTATTCATGTGTTAATTAGTATGTATCATTAGTCCTCACAAAAGCCTCATAATTCTGTCTGTGCATGCCATGTGTTTGAATATGTTGAAATTATTTCCAAAATGACTGAGTTTTCCTTTGCTTTCAGCAGCCTTCCCTGCCTCCAAGTCTCCTGCAGCTCCCAAAGACTTTTTCTCAGTCAAGGAATAGCGAGACTTTAAGGGGAATCTGCATGATGTACTGCAGGTGCAAACCGGAAAAGTAATCCCATAAAACTCAGAAGTGCTCACAACTTTTGGAAATGGATACCATATACATGCAATAAAGAAAGCATCTAATGATCCAGCTCTTGTTTTGTTTTATCGGCTTCTCACCTATGCAGATTCTGGCTGGAACTGATGACTGGCTTATCCAAAACGATACCCAGGAGAGCACAACCAGCAGGATTGATGGTACATATGTCTCCAGTATGAAATATAGGATGTTTCTCTTAAGCTCAAAGTGAAACACTAATTTTGGGTAACGTCCTGTGGAAAGAGCAGGGAAAAAAAAAATATTGTGAAGGTGTAATTCATAAAAAGTTCTTTAAATTATCAACCTGTGTTACTATTCTGCATTACAATGCAGTAAAAGCTTAATGAATAAGTCTGGAAAAAGTTAAACGCAGTGCTGAAAAATTCTATCATGAAGACTCTAATTTGAACTGAAGGAAAAAATCAAAATATGTAACACCCTGTCACCATACCCAGAGTTTCATTAAAGACATCTTGAACGGGAAATTCACTGAGGATTAGTGAAGTTAAAAATAAACCCAGCAGTGTAGAAAGGATGCTTCATTATATAACACAATGCAAGGAAATTCGAAATCACATATGTATTTAGCTGTGGCAATTCATAAAAATCACAGTGAATGACTACATAAAGTAGCATTATAACAATTTTATGAAGTTAGGATGGGCCCTTATTTTTAATTGCCTCAAATATCTGGTTTATTTTGCTTTTCTTTTAATTTACTGTTGCTCAAAATGTAGATCAAAGGTACCTTCTCTGATATTGCTGACCTATCTCTTACATTCCACTTAAAAACAAGCAGTGTCTTTGCATCTTCACTATCTATTTTTTTCTTTACATTACTGCATTACAGTGTTGGTGCTGTTCTGAGCGGCAACACTGCTGTGGCACAAACGGTGTGCTTCTAAATGAGAGATTTCCAGAAGATCAAAGTTTGGGCCCACAGTTAAAGACAGAGTTGGGTTTCATTAGGGAGCAGCACACTGGTAAGCAGAGTCTGAATTTGACACCCAGCTCACTAAATGAGCAAAATTTGGCTATGTTTGGGCAACAGAATTGCAGGACCTGAAATTATTACCAGTCCAACAGTTCAAAGTAAGGCAAAAGCTTGCTTTTTTACTGACTTAAATGCACAGAACAGACTTTTTATTGTGATATTTAGAGTTCAAAATTAAATGTTAAAGTATTTAAGTTTTTTAAAACATTAACAAAATTATTGAACCAGAATATCAGTGAGAGAGTAATGTTTGAACATACTGTGGTCAGATAGCTTCGGCTTCATCTATTTTAATCCAACAAATTATGATCTCCAGGTCCTATGTTTATGTCCAATGCTGAGTGCTGTGAGTCAGGACAGAACTACAGAACAGTGAATGCACTTTAGCAACAACAATATATGCATAGACAGGATATTTGTGCATCCCTCGGGTGTGCTGTGAGACACGGAGGCAAAGAAGAGTACTTTTAAAAGCTTGAAGTGCAGGTAATGGATGCCAAGAAATGTCTTCTTGCTCCCAGGCTAGAACATGGATGGCTCATTTTCCATTTTAAAACATACTGTATAAATTGCATCCAGAGAACAATAATCATAGAATCATAGGGTTGGAAAGGACCCTCAAAGGTCACCTAGTCCAACCCCTCTGCAAGGAGCAGAGACATCTTCCAGTAGATCAGGTTGCTCAGAGCCTCATCCAACCTGACCTTAAACATTTCCAGGGATGGGGATAAGGATTCATAGAACCCTTAAAATCAGAGGGTTCTAGGCTATGTAGTCTGATCCTAATCACAATTCATCACATTTCCCCAATTACCCCTTGCTTTGAACTTAGTCACTTTGATTGGAATAGAGTTCACCTTTCACACAGGCATCCAGACTTAATCTGAGGGTATCAAGACATGCAGCATTCACCATTTCTCTCAGTAATGGTTACTATGAAAATAATTATTTTTAAACTGAATGCCTAATTTCTAATCTGAATCTGATTTTAGAAAGCTTAATAAAGCTTTCTGCCATGCTAACTCTGCCTTTTCACTAGTAGTGAGAAGTAGTAGTCCTTTGGTAGTCAGCTCTTTCTCCTCCTCAAGGTACAAATACACGGTACTTAGGGTTCTTCTTTGTAAATTCAACATTTTTACTTCTTCAAGTTTCTGACTGATAGAGAAAAGGATATAAAGATGGACAATAGACTCTAACTCTCTCCATGAGGCAGGAGATACAAAGATGATTTATACCATTATCATCATTTTTATGTGAAAAGAGAAACACTACATTAGAGTACCTCTATTAATATGGTGATTTTTACCAATACAGTTGTTTCAGTAAAAGTTGTTTTGCCCACCAAAATTGTTTTTAAGTGCAAGCAGACCAAAGTAGAGCACCCAAAAGCTAGGAAGTGCAAAACTTACAGTTGGCTGTGCAACATTACTTCTGCTTCCATCTGTGTTCATCCTTGCACTAAATCAAGCACTAGTGCTATGGAAAAACACTGAGTCTGTACAACAAAATACCATAGCACACAGCATATTTAGGGAAAGAGAATTAGGGTTGTACAGGCAATTGTAAATCTGTGGCTTCCTAGTGTGTAAGAGCAAGCATTTTAAACCTTAATAAAAACTGCTAGGGATTTTATTAATTTTGCTTGCAATCTTCTAGGCTGTTATTTAAGTAGGACTCAACATAGACACTGTTAAGTAGGCAGACAAGATTTTCTCTGTAGTGTTTGTACCCCAAACTGTCATTACTGTGGCATGGGTGCAGCTAGCACACAAAGGACGATACCACAGCCACCGTGAGTGAGGGAAGGGTGTCATCTCAGAGATTGTGTGAGAGTGAAGAGGGTGCAAACTGTCAGCAGGAAACTGAATCCTCCACAGAAGTCATTTGTCTTGTGCTTCTGTGTGACCAAAGGCCACGTACTCAGTAAAGGGGAGCAAAGAGACCCGACTATGCTTCCTGCAGGGTACCACAGGCCGTTAGGAGTTCCTGTGGTTCAGCCTTAGAGCTTGTCTTAAAGAAGGAAAACTCCGAAATGGCCATTACATAACAGCCATACAGCAATGCCCTCTCCTTGTTAGCACCCTACAACTGTATCTCCGTTCACCTGGGTATAAAAGCCAAGTGTGTACATAGGAAGTTAGTTCAAAATATCAAACTTGAAAGTCACACTTTGCCACTTTGCTGCAATTTCCAAGTGTAGACAAGCTCTTTGAATGTTCTTGTGTTCTTTCGTGTTATTTTTCCTGATGCCAGAAATTTCTGAAGCAATGTGAACAACAAAGAGAAATGGAATTGTAACAGCTTATAGCTGAGTGGCTTTTTGGGGAACAAAAGAAATGCATTTCTCTAACCTTAGGGCTTTCTGCTTGCCAGAATCCAAAGACACATCATGGACATGACAATAATAGTGTCAGCGTTTCTCTAAAGAGTTCAGAAGAGCTTTTATAATGGAAATTTTGAAGCAACCTATATATAGAATTCATATGAGCTCCTCCTGTAATAAACTGAATGAAGTAGTCAAGAAAAAGTATACAATGCATACTTTTGCTAAAGAAATGAGCAATGTCACAAAATGAAGATAGGGAAATATTACAGTCCTTTTTTCATCTACATTCCACATGCACCAAAAGTTATCACCTTTAAAAAGAAACAGATTTGCAACCATAGTAATGGTATGTCTCAGTGCCTTTAACTTGCACATTTGAGGCTGTGGTGCCAGTCAGATCAAAAGTGAAACAGGTTCACGTAATCCTAGTCTTGGCTTTACTAGAGTTAACTCAGGCAGCCCAAATTAACTCCTCAAAACTGTCAAGTTTGCCCCTTGCTTGAGTCTTATTGACAACAAAATATTTGCATTAAAATGAGAAGATGCTTTTTCGTTCAAGTTTCTGGCCCGTAGTGGATGTCATCTCAGTGACTTAAATTTGATAATGTGATGGAAATAATCTCAGTGCAGATCGCTAACTCTGCAGCAAAGCATAGTGTTAGCACTTACCAAAGTATCAAATTCCTGCGTTTAACAGTTTCTCAGATGAATCTGAACGTAAACGACTGCCAGCATACACACTCTAAACCCATCAGAAGGGAAGGTATTTTCCTTCAGTGATCCCACAGCAAAAGAAGATTAAGCACAAAAGAAATGAAATTTCAGTTGGTTCCAAGTGACCACTTTTATTTCAGCATCATAAAAGTTATATCAGCATAGACTCTTTCCCAGCAGCTGAGCAGCTGCAGGTCTAGGTCTAAGGCAGCTTTTTCTGAAGGCAAGAAAAGCTAGTTTATTTCTCTTTATAACTTGCCATTGAAGTTTGATTTTGGCTTCTAAAAACAATATTCTAATTTACAGGAGTACCTGTCTGACACTTTGTATAGATCTTCCTATAAAATTATTTTATTGATTTATTTAACAACTATTGCTGCAGTGCCTAAGAGACAGATAAAAACCTAAACAAACAGGCTTCCTTATCAGCCTAGGTCATCCATTTTTTGATTATCCCATTTTTCTATGGCATCTGTTCCCAGCTGACAGCAGAATACTGCATCACTGCTCTTTCCTGCTGCCCTCTGGCCAGTGGACAGTCACAGCAGAGGCACCTGAAGGAAGGACTGATGCCCTACAATGGCTGTCAGCAGTTGCTAATTTCCTCTCCAGCGCTACAAGATGGGAGCACCTTCCCCACAGTTACTGTCTGTGGACTTTTTGATGAACTGTACTCCAGTAAAGGACTGCTCCACATCATTCTTTATGTAAGAAGCACTTTGGTATCCTGCACAGGGGTGTGCAGTCAGGCACAAAGAGCACATTCTTCTCCATCATGAAATATGTATGCTAACCCCTTGGGTGCCAGCTAAAATGTGTGATGTACAACTCACACAAGTGCATCAGCATAACTCTACCAATGCGGCATTTTCTTCTGTTCTTGCACCTTTTTAACGGCACAGTACCAGAAAGCTTTAAGTAGAATTTTACTGCCTTAACTATATGCTGAAAATGTTTTCAGCATGCAAATTTTTTTTCTTGTTTACAATGAACATACACATTAAGGAATGGGTAGCGTCCTCACTTTTACCCAACAAATAAGCTGTGCAACTGAAATGCAGTTCTCTGACTGATGTAGAATGCTAAAGGTGTCAATATACATGGCTAATACATTGTTACAGCTCCTTTGTACCTCCCCCAGAGAACAATCAGTCTGCCGTTCTTTGCGGTCAAGGTCTTACAAATTCTCTCTTTTCCTACTTGTTCTTCATAGATGAACTAAAGGAAATGAAAGATCAGGCCAGGCTTCTCAACATGCATTTTATGTTCATGAAAGTGCTTTACAAAAAATGAGTTTGAAATTCAAATTTCCTAGGAATGAAACAAACCCTTTCAGATAGTATTTGTGTGCAGATACATTTACCCATTTAGCTTACCTGTAAAAGAAAAAAAGCTTCCAAAAAAATTATAGTGCAGAAAGTTTTCCAAGTGTTTATGTGTATTTCTCTCTATACTACAAAGAGCTTCCCAGAAGTTAACAGAAAAATGCCTCTTCTTAATATCCTCGATATTCATTCAATTCATTTAATTTACATAAGTTTTTATGGTTCTGTACATTTTTCAATGCATTTTCCAAAACTGTTTTCTTTCTAAACTGTTCTACATTGCAGAAGTATCACAAAAACAACTCATGATGGAAAATTTTCAACATCAACTCAAGTAAAAAACCTTGCTTACAATGAGTGTTTATATGAGCTCAGATAGAGAAATTGAACATAACATGGTAACAGATATATATGCATATGTAACTGCTTGAATCTTAGGCGAGGCTGACCAAAGACTCATCAGATAAAATTATACTGAATACAGTTCTGAGATACTTTGTCAGCCCTGTATGGCAAAGATTATGTTCTCAGATATAACAGTTGGAGAGCAATTACAGATTATAAAAGAACTGATAAAGGGAATGAGACAAGTTACTCAATGTACCATACCTCAAAAAAAAAGAACTGAAAATCCTAGAAAAGTTTGCTTGTTAACTAATCTCCTGAGCCTTAGGAAACTGCTGAAGGGACAGTAGGACAAAGTAAGGTAGTGCCTCTATTTTGAGGGAAGGAGATTGACTACACTCTGTGTAGGAGACTGTTATAGTTATACACTCTTATACACCCTTTATAGTTTATATACTTTTTAATTTTCAGATAACTAATTACAAATGAGAGTAACTTATTACTAGCTTAGTCTTGACCTCCCACCTGAGAAGCCAATAACATGGAGCGGCCAGGGATCAGCACAGTTTCAACACCACATAACCAAGCGAGGTCTGACGAGACCTCTAGCCCCAGGAGGCTAAAGCAGGATTTGTGATAGATATCAAAATCCTGGCAGTGACTGCAGACAAGGAACAGCAGCCAGCTCCCTTTGCAGTCTTTTTCAAGAGGGCAAGTGTCTTTGTGCATCAAGGAGAGGAGACTGACTTTAAGCTTTTGTTTCTTCTTTCACTCTGTTCTGCCAAAATAATATCATTTGAATATGAAATTTTGCTGCCTTCATAGTTTTCTAAGCAGAAAAGTGCACTGAGAGCCCTAACTGCCTGACAGAACTCTCCCTGCTTCTGGGCTCAGGCTGAAGACTCAGTGTCAGACTAGACCTGAGCAAGCTGAGCATCTTTACTTCTGCTGGAGACTTGGCAAGAGGGTTGCAGTAATGAGAGCAAGACTTAAGGAAGGTTGCAAGCCAGAAGAAAATATATCAATAGCCAATTAGCCCTAAGCGTTAAATTACATTTTTGATTCTTTCTCCAATTAAAACTGTTAACTGAGATTAATTATCTATCCCTTTCTGTGAAAATAGAAGCATTTATCGAGTGGGAACACATTAGGTCTGTCCTGTGCCCAGTACTGCTCACTAACAAACATGATGACACACCAAGTGTCTTTTAAGAGAGGAGCTTTAGCAGATTGCAGAACAGGGTTAGGGTTCAAAATTATCTCAACAACTATGAGCCTGAGTAAAACAAGATGCAATTCAACAAAAGCACGTACTAAGCCCTACACTCAGATTGGAATCACTAGCTCCCTAAACAGAGCGCAGGGAATATGTGGCTACAGGGCAAATAAAGGAGGAGGATGTACTATAAGGAACAGCAGGATGAGCAAGGTCAGAAATGCACAACAATTTTCTGCAAGAAAAGCAAATATCAACCTGGAATGGATAAAAAGGAACAGAGTTTATGAGATGCATTAAATAAACTCTTCCGTCTATCAAGAATATCCGACAGGAACAGGGTACCCAGTTTTGGGTACTGCACATCAGCAGAGATTTGGGAGATTCGATGGGAGATCAACAGCAAATACAAGAGATGTAGGAAATTGTTTATATGAATTAAAAAGAGGGACAGTATTGGTCTGAGAAAACATACATCTGTCCTGAAACGGTGAAAGAGCTGCTGAAAAACAGCAGGAAATTTGTCTTCTATATCCACACAATGGGTTTGAAATGCAGCAAGGGAGATCAAGATTAGACATGAGGAAAATAGGTGTGTAATAATCATCAGAAAAAAAATCATCTAGGACGGTGAAGCAGACACTTTGGAGAGTTGTCTAACTTACTCCTAGAAACATCTGTCAGAAAGTAGGTGGTAGATATAGATGAACTTGCCTTGCAACATCCAGATAGATTACATGAATTCTTAAAGTGTATTTCAGCTTTATTTCTATGATTATTTACAGAAAAAGCTAGACGGTAACAGTGCTCCATTGCTTTTATGTTTTTCCAATAAGAAAGGCAAGCGTTTTATATCACAGTTTATTACTCTGAGAATGCAGGTGGTGTTGCCTGGACAGCTAAAATAAAAAGCCAGCAGCCACTGATGCATATACATGGGTTTGGGGTCCAGGAGTGCATCAGTGTGTGTAGAATAAGGACTATAGTTAAAAGACAGGTAAGAAGGGGTTCTAGCAGTTAATTCACCTATGTCAAAAATGAAATTGGTCTGTGCCAAAACAAAATCAACACCAAATGCTAGCCAACAGCCTAGCCAACAATATTGAAGTAACTTACTATTATGCGATTACAATAATGTAATTACTATTATGTGATACATGCTGTTCTATAAACAAGATTAATCCACAATGTCCTTTTCTTAAATTTACTGAAGTTACTTATGCAGGAATTTTGCTGACCACGTTTTAAATTTGGCTCTGTCAGTGGCTGTACGTGAACTTGGAGTTTGCATTGTTGTACAATATTTCACTTGCACAGCATCTGTACTGTCTGTTCAAGTTCACAGAGTACCAAATCCTGATTGCTTTTTTTTGCTGTGTTAGGAAATACTACACATGGCTCTTCTGTTGTATCTTTAGCTTTAGCCTTGTGAATAATTGTTATTTACAAATGTAACTTATTTATAAAATACGCTCATGTCTCTATTAACCATGTTAAGGAAATGCGAAGCATCTTTTTTTTATTTCTAAATTGATTACATAGTTCCATAATCTGATTGTTTTTCTC
The DNA here is from genome assembly GCF_036417535.1 of Chlamydotis macqueenii. Taxonomy (NCBI): domain Eukaryota; kingdom Metazoa; phylum Chordata; class Aves; order Otidiformes; family Otididae; genus Chlamydotis; species Chlamydotis macqueenii. The sequence goes on from NC_141562.1 coordinate 24,143,660, forward strand.
TTTTAATATGGGCTACCAATTGGCATTGCTTTCCAAAAAAAAAAAAAAAAAAAAATCCTTAGAAAACAGCACCTATTTCACCTATCTCATAACGACTCAACAGGAAATTAAGAGGATTACAAGATTTCATTTTAAAAGTACTACTGCATAGCACTTGATAATGTGGCTTTTTTGAACAGGAGGATTGAAACAAGCAGGTGCGTGAAATTTTAATCTAATTAAGTTGCATGTGTAATACGTATAATTAAAAGAAAATGTGGCTTTTGACTTTATACATATGATTACTGCCAACATAAAGGGAGGAAGACAGCATCATTTACTGAAAAGAAGAGCACAGTTCATCTGATCATGCTTCTTCAGTTTTAACTGGAAATTGATTTTACTCTACTCAGTAAAAAGTAACTGAACTTCTTTGGCTTCACAGCCCGGACTCTATGGCAGAAAGCGGTAAGAATTAAGCAGGTCTCCTCTTCCTCTTTCCTGCATGGTGAACAGGTCCTAATACCCTTTTGGGCAGAACAGCAGTAAAGGATTATTCTCCTTTGATTGAACCCGATGTTGCTTACCCAGAAGCTTAAAGAGGAGGAAGGCAAGCAGATGTCATTTACGTAAGCAGCAAGATAATTTGTGATCCTGGAGCCTGCTAGTATGTATTTCATCTCTACTTTTATATACATTTAGAGAATTTTGACTTTTACCCTGAATTAATACCTGAAATTGGATTATAAATTTATCCTTGTTGAATTATTAAAGCAGAAATACCCAAAAACGGAATAGAGAAACTGTATTTCTGCAATTCAGAATTAGTAATGTATCCTCTGGTGAAAGTACAGCTTTGAAGGATCTGTGTGTCTTCATTTAAAGACCACCTTTTCCATTGATGTGTTGACTTGAGCAGAAGAGAAACTGAGTGTGCAGTGAACCTAAGAGTCACTCAAAGAGCATAAAGCAGGTTTGGCAGGTCTTGAGCTCTTCGAAAGCCCTTTCAAAATCTCTGGAAAATAAACAAGGGCACACTCTTTCATGAGGTTAAGTTAGAGGAAGCTTTCCTAAGACCAGCAGAAGAGCAGGGCTGTGGAAATTCTTCTGACCCTTTCCCAGGCACAGGACCCTTGAGTTGGGCAGTCTGTTCTCTGCTGCCCACCAGGCTGGACAGAGGCTGCCACAGATAAAGAACAACCCCGACAAGTAATAGCCATGAAACCCAACTTCTTGCTGTTGTAAAAGCACCCAGCATATTCACAGAAATTTCCATGGCTGAGTAGAGGCTTTTCACTTGCCCAATAAAGCCAGAGCAGCTATTTCCAGGAAGGCTGGGAACTGTTCTGAGCTGGGTGCCCAGGGTCTCTGGTCCCTCTCCGATTTAAATGTCCAACTTACAGGCTCTTCATCCTTCACAAGAGCTCTCCCTGATATTGTGTGGAAGAAGTAGTACATCTTTTGTTTAACATTCTTTAGATAATGTGTAGCCTCCAAGAAAATGCTCAAAAACTCTCAGCCTTTACATTAGCTGTGTCTTTGCTGGTAACATCTGGAAAAGTATGTATGGTTTCAAGAATGTAATCTAACAGAACATAAAAACTGTCATCCTAAGAGAAAGCAATGTGCTCAGTTCATTAATGCTGCTGTTTATTAGCACTGCTCTTCTAGAGCCGTATTTCGAACTGTACCTAGAAAGCGTTAGAAGGGTGTTTTTACCTGTCTCATAAACCGCTTCTGATACGGAGGTAAAGTGGTCTTCTACTGTATATTGTGCCAGTTGGAGTGTGTCCAAACCGCGAACTGAGTCATTTCCTCTCGTCCAGTAAAACATGACATCATTGATGTTATAACCCCCTGTAGTGATACACAAGCCAATAAAAGTGTTTATTTTACACAATAATTAATTTGTGTGGAGACCACTTATGGTTCAGCTGTTTCTTGTTTGTCTGTCTGAAAGTACAATTAGACATAAACAATGATGGGTTTTAGCAGAATGTAATGCCTGTTCGCCACAAAACTCCCAATAACATGCAAAGTCTTACAATTCAAGAGCTGACTTATTTGGAGGTGGTCATTTTTATATCTTTTTTTTTTTTTCTAGTAAAGTTGACAAACTAATAAAAGGTATTAGTAACACCTGGTATTCTAAAGGCAACAGCTCTTAAGCTTTAAAGAAATGTAGTTTTTATGAATTACAGCACTGCCAGCATTTGGACTAAACATTAAGTATGCCTTTCGTTACATCCCAGGATGCTCTTTCTTGATGCAGTGCATTTGGTTCTCATTCCCACAGAAATTAAGGGATGAGGAGGGCAGCAGGGTTGCTGCACACAGGTGTTGTGCTCTGAGCTGGGCTTGGGTCGTCACTTGGGATGACATTTTGGCTTCAGAGCTTGGACACTTCCCAAGGACACCAGCTTAGATACTGATGTCTCAGCAGGCTCAACAGCATGGCATGCTTCAGGGTTCCCAGGAGACTTCCTCTTACCCTTCAAGCAGTAATTGGGAGCTGAGACGGGACATGAATCACCTATCAGAAGGCAACCATATTTTGCACACACTTGTCAATAGCAGCACAATCATAGCTAAAATACCTCTAGTTTTTTCCCCATTATATTAAAAGGGAGGTAATTTTCAAACTAGTGTACACGATTAATTCAAGATTATGTTAATGTAATTTACATGTTATCAGGGAGCATTTGAACATCTTTGAACATCTTTTCCTTTAGCTTACTTAGATCAATCATTCTTGTATTTGACAGACTTACATTGTGCAAGTTAATAGCTAAGCTTAGGGGACAGAAACATGAGCAGACGATTATTTTTAGACTCCAGTCAATTGTAAGTAAATTACAGTGAGAGACAATAATGCAATACATTGCACAAGGGTATACGCTGCAAAAAGAGCAAAGCTCTAAAATCATAGAAAAAGAGATGCATTAAAATAAAAAGAGCATTTTAATAGTCTTCATTTAATGGCTTTGTTTCTTGCAGTGACAAAAAATGGACTGAGTTCCTACAGCCATTTAATGTAGGAAAAACAGGAGTTCAGAAAATTCATTTCAAGGAAACACTGTGCTGGTTATCCATTAAGGTGACAATTTCACCTGGAAATTCTTTCCCTGATCATTCTTTAAATGTAAATCTTATTTTCACTATCACTGTCAGTTTTCTGAAAAGATATCATGACCAATGATCTCTGCTCACATTATCACATTTATAGCAATTAAAGTCAAAACACCGCTGTGTCAAAAGACGAAGCCGAAAGCATACACATCCAAGCTGAGTTCTCAATTCCTTAAAACCACATGCTGGGAAATTTCCCAGATTTGGGAGATAAAAAAATAGAAGCACCATTTCCATAAACAAATGACTGCATTGTCCCCAGTCAAAACAGAGGTTCATAGAAGTAGGTTTTATGTGTCACTCCAGGCATGGATTCATTTTACTTTCCTTCAGTATAAATGAACTGCAGATATTTAAATAAAGTTCAAAGAACAAAAGAGTACCACAGTAAATTCTTATTTATTTGTACAAGATATTCAGTCTTCCAAGTTGTGGGAGATGGGAGAACTCGATGCCCATGTGGGTGATAACAAGCATATCTCCAAGTGGAGGTTGCTTTGCTTGAATAGAATCATTTTTGTTCTAAAGTATTTTCATTAGCTGAACAATTAGTAGGTTGTGATACTTCCTATGAAAATTCTTTGAAAATACTAATTCCAGAACTCTTATTTGTGAAGAATTTTCATGAAAAGGGTCTTCCCTATAGTCAGTGAAGTTAAATAGCACAGCACTCCCTCTGTGCAAAGTTATTCTTTATTCAGGGGATTAATATTTTACCAATTATAAAATGTATAAAAAGTTTATAGAGACAAAATCCTTAAGCCATGTTATTTGGCTTCTAGAAGTAATCTCTATTCTCTTTACATGACATTGAGTTTTCATTCTAACTAATTCCTCGAGCCCAAAATATCTCATTCCTGTACTTCGTTGATAGAGTACAAGCAGCTAATGTCAGGGTTAACTACAGGAATAGTACATTTGGGATTAAACATTCATAATGCCTAATACAAATGAGTTTCTTTACCTTTCTGTTGCTAATTTTAATTTTCCCTGATTGTCAAGCACAAGTTAAGTGCCTTCTCTTGGCACTTCACTGAATAAATGCTGAAGGACAATTTCAAAAAGGAAATAAGATTTCAGAGATAGGCCCAAAACATGAATATGTATTTGGACTGGAGGCTTATGGGGGGGGGGGGGGGGGAGGGCGGGGAAAGAAAGGAAAAAAGCCCCTAGCCCAGTGTGAGTGAATGGTGGTGTTCCCTACACATGGCAGAGAGCATGAACCCCCCAGCAGCATCAACTGAGACAGGAGTCCTCCAAGCCCCCAATTGTCACATCTGCCATATCAATAGAGACTCCAAGTGGCATCTCTCTGTCTCCTAACATATGCCTGTACCACCTTCTGAAGTCTTAGAATAACAGGCAAAAAAAAAATCCAATAGACATTTTGGCTGAAATGAGTTTTGCTGTGTAGAAAGTATAAGTCAATAAATGTTATTAACTACTAATAGCACAACAGCACATTGTAAAGGCCACTAGGAATGCTTTATTGTGTAGAGCTATTACTCGATAATATCATGTCATGTTTGTCTTTACATTAGTAATCACTTAAAAGGCTTAACACTTTGTTTCAACTCAAATATTTGCTATATAATTACATTTTATTTCTAAGTGTTAGTATTTGTGTGGATGTGTATGCACGCTTAAATTCACAATTCTTAATTCCAGGTAATGGTGTCTGCAAGCAGTATTCTGGGATGATGTCATTATTAATCTATAAATTGACACAGCTTATCTCATGAAGGGGGAAACATCATTTCCAGCATACCCAAAAGAAAGTATTGCAGTGCACTGAAGAAAAAGGGTCACAGCTAAAGGCACACTCTTTCCCTTTGTATTTATTGTTTCTAGCTGTTTTCCACAAAACTAAACATCAAAGTCATGGGAGCATTTGTGAAGACATTACTGTTTTCCCCTTGGACAGGAGACACTTGTGTGTTGTTGAAAAAGCAGATGGAATCATTCTGAAAACGCTTAGTTTTAATTATATAGGGAATTCTTCTTTTTTTTTTTAATCCTGTCAAATAAGTTTTAAGTTCCTGTGGGACATCTATTTTCTCTAGTTCCAGAATGAAATATTAAATGACTCATTAGGCAATGCTGTTGATTTAAATCTATATATGTTAATTCACCGGTATGCTCTTCCAGAGGAAAATAATTTAGAGATAAATAAAGTTCTAATTCAAATTACTATTTGTTAAACAGATCTTATAAAACTGCTGATTCTAAAGGAACTATTGTGTGAGGAAGGTTTTGGGGTTGATTTCCTTGGTGTTTCTGTCTAAAATGAACCTTTACAGAAATCTTCTAATTGGTCATTACCAACAAGAGACAAAGAACATGTACACAATTCTGAAACGGTAAAGAATGAAACTGGCCAAGTACTGAAAAGCCTTCCAAAATATTTTGAATTTGTATTGACATATATGTGAACATATATGTTATCCCATACAAAAATATTTTGCTAGAGTCTTATAATAAGAATAATAGCAAAAGAGTTAACTATAAACATGCACATTTGGTATTTGCAAGGTGACCATATCTACAAAGTATTAGAGAGCATTTTTTGATGAAAATTGAGGACACTGATTGATAAAATGAGAACCTATAAAGGTATATTGAGTCTTGGTCTATCAATTAGTGACATTTTTCCCAAGGCACTGGCCCAGAGACAATTAAATAAGTCACAGAAAGATCTGCATATATCCATATCAGAACAGAACTGTCTATGCAATCACCTTTTTTTCAGTATGAGAACAGCAAATTAATTAAATATGAACTCTATGCCTTATAAATAAGCCTTATTCTAATTTCTTTCTTTCCTAAAGGAATTGTGCCTTAAGGGGGAAAAAAATAAATACATACTATCTGAAAGAGAAAAAAAGAAAAAAAATTCTCTGCTGTGCTGGAAAATGTCTGCTCACAGAACTCCCCCTGGAGACCAACAGAATAACTGCAGAGCGCACTGTGAAACCAAGCCCACGATAACCTTCTGAAATCTTGTTAATGATTAATAGCATGGCAGCATTTCAGTACTGATATGCTGTTTTCAGTGAAGCCTCATGCATTTGTCTTTGTATCCAGATACTACTGTAATTCAACAATGACTGGTCACATACTGTCCCTTTTGAAAATTCCACCCTCTTTGATACTAATATCCAGTAGCCTTTGGAAATTATCACAGATAGTTTTATAATTGTATAAAAATTAAGGATTAAGTATCTTACAGCTTTCCAGTTGCAAAGTACATGTCTGCTTATCCATTGGATATTTGGTCAGATCCATGCTGCATGCAACAGTTGTGGTGATCCTTGGAAAAAAAAAATTAATTATTTTTTTTAGCCCCAGAGTATTGTTGATTATTAATGGCATATAATTGTTCATCAGTAAAAATGAAAATAAGCCATGTATACTTTTCGAGGTAATATTTACAGACAAATATCTATTGTGAGGGGAAAAAAAAAATTTAGTATTTACTGATATCTAATGCAGAAGAGTAATAGCATCCAAAACAAGAAACCACTCCAGAATGGCTGAGTTTAGTGGCAGTCTAAACAGGCCACCCCTTGCTCCCCTCTCACTTACAGTGTACATTTTCCCTTTTTGATACTTTGCAATACATTTTACAATTTTGTTGTATTTATCAAAACCCATTATAAAGGATTTTCTGCAATAAATAATGCAAATCAGTTATTACAGCTTGCTTTCCTCTGTGATGACGTCGTTGCAAAACAACTGGAATGGCAAAACATAATTCCTGTATTAGCAAAAGGATCTATTTAGGGAAGAAAATGAGACCACTTGTTAAATTTAAGAGTTAATTAAGTCAAACATATTACATATTTGTAAAACTACAAGACCATGCATAGTCTACTTTTACAAATAGACCAGTTTCTTAATAATAAAATTATGCTAACTTGTAAAGTTAAAAATATAAGTGGAAGCCAAATACAAAGGCTGGTATGTGGTATATACATACCGCAGAGCATACAAGACTGTTCCATTAGGGTATATTCTTATAAGACGATTCTCAACAGTGATATCATGAAGAAAAGATTTTTTTGAATCAACTATGAAGGTATCCGGTACCCAAAGCATTTCCACAAGCCGACCATCTAAGCTTAAACTCTTATTACCATCAAAACAAAGCCTCTCATCAGTCCATCGCTGCCGTAGAAATATGGTAGCCGTGTAGTCCTGAAAGAGGAAAAAACAAAATTGTCATACAGAGCAAGCCTGTATTCCATCCTGTTTTACAAAAGTACATGGAAACAGCTGTTGGGCACAAAGAGCCTATGACTCTCCATGTCCCAGTCTTAAATGCTGGCACTCTGACAGCAGCTGTAATGGCTCTTGTACTGCCAAATTTTCCAACACTTGATGTGAGGTTGACAGCATTAAGAAATATTGTCTTGAGTAACTTTTATTCTTAGAGTCATCGGAATTTTACAGTAAAAGCTGACTGCCTAAGTCTGGGGCGATAAATCAGCTGAAGTCATCAGAGTTTTGTAAGCAGATAATCAGGCTCTGTAAATCTTTAAATTTTAGAATGATTTATCTAAGTGGTTGCAAACATAATTTTGTTCACATAAACTACTAAATAATGCATTTTAAAGAAAACTTTTTCCAAAGTTGTATAAATTCAACTAGACAAAAGAAGTTAGTGAAACAGCAAGGGAATCTTCATCTTTTAGCACAGTTTATCCTTTCAGCATCACAAGGGAAACAGTTGTGCCAAATTTATCAAGACTTTGAATATAGCTCAGTAAAACAGAAAAATGCTATGAGTTCAGCTGTGTCTAACTACAGGGAAAGGGAGTGGCTTTGAAATCACAAGAATATATCTTTAATGTTCTGAAATGCATAAAGATTTAGACATTTCATCTGGAAAATAAATACTGCTCTACATGCCTTTCATTAAGATTAATACTCAGTAGCAAATTTCTGTAGCTGAGAGGTGTGACTTGCATCTGGATTTCTATACTTATTATAGTGCTATAAACACTATCTGTAATGAAAAATAAAATTCCATCTCCTAGCACACATTGACTGCACAAGGAGAAAATCCTCAAAGTCGCATTGCCAGCAGCTGAAAACACAAGGCATTTGCTTATCAACAAGTAAAACAAAAAAGATTGCAAAAGCTACAATACCATATTTATTTCTGATATTGTATCAATGCTTGCAATGTCCAGACTCATTCCAACTGACACGGGACCATCTGCAAAAAAGAGAAAGTCAGAATCTAGCATACAGTTCTTTAATACTCAGCATTCAGGAGAACCGGCTACAAAATCTTCTGCAGTACAATCCATTTTTTTCTAAATGTTTGGTAGCTTTTTTAAAAGGAAATATTCCCCAAAGTTAGATTATGAAAGAATTTCAACAATTTCATAACCAAAATATAATACTTCTAGACTAATAGTATCTTGGTTTTAATAAACCTGTTTTATTTTCTAAAAATTTCCTGCTTTATATGAATTATTACTTTTTTCCCAGAAAGAAAGTGCTGGGGAAAATGTTGCATAACAAGGTGCGGAAGGTACAATCCCTGTGGTACCTCACACCCTTCTGCTCTGAGGTGCAGAGCAGTGGAAAGAATTCTTCCAGTTTCAACATCTGGCCCGTCAGATGTTAGTGAGCTATGGACTTGCACCTGGCAATGTCACATGGTTAACATCCAGATGGGACAGCTGAGTGACTCTATTCACTGCCCAGTTAAGAATATATTGTCTACATTGTGTCACTGCTTTTAATGTCTTGCTTTTGACCATTAGCAGTTAACTTGTGACTTAAATACTTGCATTTATAAAGGAAAACTAGTCATTTGATTCTCCTTTGATTTCCATATCAGCTGAAGGTATATTCAGGGTGACTGCATACCTTGCCTAAGCAGTTGTCATTGTACTGTTAGTACGCTCAGACTCCCATTTCCTTGTGAATGTGCATTTCACAGTGTCAGAAGGAAGATCACCAGCTGTGCATTTTAAAATGCAGAATTTGTGCACAGCTTTCATGGAAACATGACATTATTCCTGGTTGAATACGTGCAGAATCATTAACAGAGTACATGTACAAGGAAATTCATATTTAATAACTGCATCTTTCCAAGTAATTGATAAGCAGAGAACGCAGCACTGAGAAAAGCAGGAACACTTTCGATAAGATCTACGTAGCTGATGGTGCCAGGATATTGCAGGCACACTGCTGAAACCCCCTCCTGGCTCCTTGCACTGCATTATGTACATAGCTCTTACGTGCCCCCAGACAGCATCTAGAGTTGGACCCCATCTTCCTCTATCCCACTGAGTAACACTAAAGAAAAAAATGTGTCATTCTAAGTGGTATAAGTGTATTAGTATTTTTATTTTTTTTCCAAAATACTTTCCATTTGTAACACACATGTTAAAGTTGTTACACATCTGGCACTCCTGAAAGAATCTACAAATGCTTTGCTCTGGACTCATTTGAAAGTTCAACTGCAAAGATCCAGCTTAAAGCAGGACTGTAGGCTTGCAGCATCCCCTGATTGTAATTTATGTGTTTATTATATACTACAAATTGTGCTTAGGGATTGGAAGAAATTGTTCATCTATTGGAATAAACTTTGGAATAAAATTATTTGACTGGAGAGTGCTCAGATCATTGATAGCTTGTCCTTCTGTTTCTTTCCATTCTTTTCATGTTTCCACAGTCCAAAAATACATTTGTATTTTGTCCCTCCAGTGTTAAAAACTTGACTCTCTAGGAAACTCAGACCAACCTTCTGGGGTGCAACAGCAACAGACTCAATCAACACTTGTACACTTACCATTGTACTATATCATTATTATGGGTACAATATTGCCAGCCTCAAAAGATGTGTCAGACCCTCAAAAGTCATTACATTTTAAAATAAGTGTGATTTATAATCCATTTTCTAATTTTTTTTTTTAATTCTTTCTACAGATTCCTGTGCATGACTGTAACAGAGCATATTATTGCCAACTGTCACACAAGAATTTCGTGGGAATCTCATCATGCAAGGCATATGCTTAACAATGGACCATCCTTAGATGACAACACAGTGTCTATCTGGCTATGTGGGAACTGCAGCTCAGAATCATCAGACTCTTTCCTATCATATCATAGTTTATTGGTAGGAACAACAGTTGATCCTTGCCTAGTTAAGGTGATACAGATCAGGGGAAATGTTCATTAGCAGAATTTCAGTATCATCAGTGCTATTATTACAAGTCTGAGAGGAAAAGCTGACTTTCTAGAAAGATTACTGAAGTTAAATTAGGTTTATTTTTTCTGGAATCACAAAACCAGGTCTTGGTACATCTCTCCCTTCCTTCTTTTTGTTTCAGTATTTTTCCAAATATTATTGAGTAACACAACAGAACTGTAGTGTTGGGTGAATCCCAACTACCAGAAGTCATCTAGCTTAGCTTAAGAGGTACTTCAAGCTCAAACTGATTGTCCTAGGACAGACCTACCTCGTGGTTCCAGCGCTAAGGTGTGGTAGCGCTGTTAGGACAAAACCATCCTGCTCTGCCAGCCCTGACGGTCTCCACAAACCAAGTGCTTGTGCTGACAAGCCAAGCACTCAGAAAAACTCAACAGAAAAGTACATCCCCTCAGATACAGCAATATGCCAGGGAGGAGTTGTGCAGAGAGAGGAGAGAAAAAAAAAAAAAAAAAAATTATGGGAGGATTCTTTAATAGCACAATACAAGCTTCTGAGAATAGCTTCGCTTTAACAGTTAATTAAATCAGAGCAATATTAATAGTTAAATGCTAACTTCTTTTTTGTGTTCAAACACTTAATATGATTTATGGTGCCTTAAGCAAAGCATTTATAACAGACTGAGTCTTCCCATAATTATCCACCAGGGCTTCCCCTGAACTTCCTCCGAAAGGTCTCCTGCTGACAGTGTCAGAAACAGGGCAGTAGACCAGATGAGGCGGTTCGTTCCTACATCTCCATATGTTTGGCAGGAATTGTATGTATACTGAGAACTTCAGAAGAAACCCACCGATCTGCAGAAGAAAACTAAAGTCAGTCTGTTCTGCATTAGTGAAGGGAATCTTCAAAACATGGCAGAGAAACGCTGAAGATTGTGCCTTGTTACAGCAATGGGTGCATAATCTAACTGACGTACATTTTACCTTTTACTGAAATGTATGTGCAAAGACTGTTACTTTATGCTCTTTACAGATATTCACAGTAATCCCATATGGGAAAGCAGTCAGAAGAGCAGCAGAGAGCATACCTACAGTTCAGCTTGGATCACTGCAATGATCACAGCCTGTTAAACTTTGTACCAACAAAGGAAACCACCACTGAGTCAAGTACGTATTTGTAACTCTGAAGACCTGCTGCTTAAATCAATCGGCACTATCATGAACTGCCAGTGCTGAGCTGTTAGCGCTACCTCTTTTTCATTTAGTTTAAGAAAACTTAAAACAATTCCGACACTCAGAAATACCTCAAGAGGGATGGCTCTTTGAAAGAACACCTCATCCTTGTAGCAATACTGGATAAAATACTATGCAACTCTAACAGAGAATTAGAAGAAGTATCACCAGAATAATTTAGTATAGTTTAATGAAGAACTGTTTTTGTCTGTCTGACTGGCAGCTTGCCTTTATTTGAGAGTATTATGGGACTTTTAGATAAAGTGACAACACTTGGATTTTTTCAGTACATTCAACTTCCCATCACAAAACATCTTTCTTGACAAATATATGTTACATGAAGAGACTTGAGAGATTAAGATAGGCCCTCTGACAGATCTCAACTGTAACTGTCCATACAAAGACATCAGAAGACAGACCCTCTTCTAGCAGGAATCAGCTTCAATCCTATTTGTTCACATCAATGATCTTCAGACTAGCTTTGCTAGCACAGTTTGTGGACAAGACAAAAATTGGTGGGGATTGTAATAATAGCAGTTTGCCAAGTCATTTGCCAAAACCCCATATTTTAATAGAATCAAATGCAAGCAATTAATGTGTGGACAAATAATGCAGGCAGTGTGTACAGGACAGGACACTATCCTGGCAAGCAGTGCCTTTGAGAAGGATTTGAAGGTTGTCACAGATAATTATTTCAGCATGATCTTTCCATATTATGCTTTGCCAGAAGCACTATTGCAATGGGGAGCAATACACAGAATTAAGTTATCTGAACTGTATTGGCAAGACTGTTATGAGGTTACTATGACAAGATTTGTTTTCCAAATTTTAGGGGAAAAAAAAAAAAAAAATGTGCAAACAGCAGAGAGTCCCACTGAGAGAGAGAAATATTCCAGAAGCAAAAAACTCTGGAAGCTTAATATCAAAGCTTGTAACATGAAAATTAAGGAACAGCATTTACTCGGCTGCTCAAAGAGAAGACAGAGAGGCAACTTGCCCAATGTCAGGAAGAGCACAGAAAAGGTACCCGGTAGCAAGATGCACACACTCTCTGACAGAGCAAAGCAAAATCCCAGTTTATGGAAGCTAGAGACAATTTCAAATAAATTGCTTTTTTTCCTAACTAAACTTAATTCCTGTTCATCATTTAGTCTCTAGAACCCAGCATTTACGGGCGGGGGAGGCGGGGGGAGAGGCAGGGGGAACACACAAAACCCAAACTGTCCTGCATGCAGGAAGCTGGGTTTGGTGGCGATAATGGTCTCATAGTGTCTCTTATTTCCATGGGAAAGGGAGGAAAATCTACATCACCATGTGTACACTTAAGTTTACAACTTGCACGAAGTCATAGATTTTATTAAATCACAATTTTAAGCTGTCAGTAGGGATTCAAAAGATTTTCTTTTTCAATATACAACTAGCCATATATATTCAGGGCTTTTTGCCTTTCTCTGAAGGATTAGACATTGGCTAATTGGTACATAAAATAGTCTTTAGATGATGATTATTTGGTATTTCTTTCTCATATACTCTGAGTTCGTCTCACTAAATCAAAGGGTCTTTGACATAGACAACAGTTTGATATCTCCTAGTCTCTTTTGGGGATAAACTGTAAGCTTCTGAGGACTAAAATGCTTTCATCTAATTAAACTCATGTAAGTTAATATAAACAACACTGAGAAAAAAAAAAATGTATGACTAGTCTTACACAGAAGGTTGGACTCAAAGACTTAATTTGCTTTCTTGAATTTAAACCATAAGACCACAAAGTGTATTACTGATTACAAAGCTAAGGAAAATAATCTTTTAAATGGAGTTTTGAATAACTGATTTAAGTATGACACTTTTCTATACCACTTGAAAGCAGCTTCCATATTCAAATATACTTAGCTGTGACCTTTTCCTAGTCTCTCTCTTTTTAATTAGAACACTTAAATTATCACATTCAATCACAGAAAAAAAAACTATTTGTATAAAGCTATTTACAAGATGTTATACATCCCTTAACAAGTCTATGAACCTGATCCAAGGCTCACTGAAGTCAGCAGGAATTGCTCATTAATTCAGAGAGGTTTGGCACAGCACCTAGAGTTATAAAATCAGTCTACACCATTTCAGCAAAACCTGATGTTGAAATCAGCTTGTATTGCTGAGATAAAGTGTCAGCGTTATGTAGCACATTTAAGGGAAATAACTGTGCATTTTTAAATCCCTTCAGTCAGCTTTTCTATAGAAGACTTTCACATCTATCTAAAAGTCCAGGGAGGATATTGTTACATTATTGGGTGCTACCTACTAACACTAGCAGAGTAGTATTTCATGCTCCAGACCAAAGAATGGCTAATATCATTCTGGATTAGGTAATTTTTTAATTCACTAATGATGGAACTTCCCAGGTCCATCTGTTCAGTTTATTAAGACTTGCTTGATGAATCAGCTCAGAGAGGGACATTAAAATGCTGCGGTGAAGGAAAGGGAATGATCTTAACAGCAACACTCAGATGAGGGCAGAGCCAAGTAACCAGTCCAGCTCAGATGGCTCTGCACTGAAAACTGCGTAAAAGTCCCCCTGTAATGTAGTAACTGGTATGTGCCACTCACCATGGGCAAACATCAAGCACTCAGTCACTTTTACTGGTCTACAAACCCTTGTCATGCCAAGCCTGGCCTCATCTAATCTAATTTTAGGCATCAAATTTAGGCGCCTAGCGATGGGCATGACAGTCTGTATTGGGCATAGATGGTAGCGCTTGGGTAGCGAGGGTCTGGAGAGGTGACTTATTGGGAGAGACTACTCTAAAGCAAGGCAAGATTAAACTAGGCTTAAAAATCTAGAAATCTGTTAGTTCTAATCAATGCAAGGATAGGAGAAGACATATTTTATATTGTTATGCAGAGTCATTGGATTCAACTGAAAAATATCTTTGTAATCGCCTCGTTAATGACACCAGCTGATTGGTATCCACTTGGGTAATTTCCAGTCATCCACCAGTCCCAGCACAAGGGCCAAACACAACCAAACAGGCAAATAGAGGGTTTATTAAAACAAGAACTCAGGAGCTGCCATAAAAATTCCTTGACTAGTAAATATTTCAGTTTCTCCTGGCCTTAGGAAAAAGAAAACTTCATTTTAAGATCATTTGTTTATATCTAATGCTTTATTTTCAGGACTAAAAATCCATTTTATTAAATATTAAGGAGTTCAGTGTCACTGATTTTGTAAGAGTATGACTGTATCTTGGCAGCAAACATCACTTCAAAAATCCCTATTTTCTGCCTGAAGAAAAATTTCAAGGACAAATAACTTTGAAATGACTTTGAATTACGTTACTCTAAAATTCAAGCCAACCTCTGGCCCTCTCACACTTGATAAAAATCACATTTCAGTGTTCCATTACGAGTGGCTAACGTTAAGCTCAAAGCACTGTAGATGCCAACAAATAATAACATCTAAGTTTATGACAAATTTCTTCACGCATATTTATGAGCGCATATCTAACTGACCACACAAATAAACAGGAATATGCATACTTGTGAAATAAAAGGAATCTTGGCCCAGAAAGGGGAGCCAAGTATTTTAAAGAGGCTGACTTCAGGATATTATTTTTGTATATTCCTGCATATCAACATACACATAGTAGATTCACATTTTATGCAAATCCTTTTGTGCACTTCAGACAGTAGACATAGATCTTGGGGTTAATATGCATATACACCCTTCTCTGTTCATGTTTCTAGAAATATTACTTTCCTTCTCAGAGTAAATCAGCACCGATAGGTTGACACAGAACCATGCTGGTTTTTATAGTACCTGATAATCTCCACCAGTACCAGAATGCCCCAGTTTGGTTTTTTAAATAATGCATTTGTTCATTAGTCTACTCAAGTCTAGCCAGCACTTTGATCTTAAGATCCATTTTTGATTGGTGTCTTACTATTGACAAGCAAATACTAAAACAAAGAAATGAAGGTTTTGAGGGGATAAGGAGGATTAAAACGGTCACAGAAAAGGCATAAATGACTGAACTGATACTCTGGCTTCATCAAGTATTTAACAGTTCCTGGGTCATCCTAACCAAAGGTGCTCCTATAAAAAGTCACTTCTCAAAAAACCACCAACCTGCGTTTAGAAATGTCATCAGTAAAATGTATTTTTCAGGAGTCTCATCCCATCTCTTCAGCAGTAGGCCTAACATATATCCACCAAATATTTCTGGGACACAAGTGTTTGCATGCCTGAGCTGTGGCGAGCGCAAGCAGCGATGCTGGCACTGTCTGGGAGCGCTAGACTGGCTCTGCCTATGACACAGACTTGATCCATGGCTGAGCTCCTCTGAGACTTCCAGGCAAACACCAAAAGTCCTTACCATCCCTCTGGGCAAAATTCCCAGGCAGAAAAAGATCTCTAGCCTTGCTGCATTACAACAGTTGACAAAAAAAAAAAAAATTAGCTCACATTAGAAAAGGGAGATTCATAACACAGAAGTGGTTTACTGTTGGTCTTAACTACTATAATAGGATTTTGCAATTAATTTGTTTCCTGTCTACCAAAGCACAACCACCATGGCAGTGCCAAGGTATCTATAGTACTAGCATGAAGTAATGAATTAAATAACTGTATGTTCAGTGGCCATTAATATATTTTCCATTATGCATCATGTCCAATGAGAAAGGGTTAGTTTACTTATTAGCATTACTTTTATTTTGCTGACAATCTTCTTAGACGATGTAAGTAATTTAAAGCAGTTGTATCAGCAGCTGAGACAATTACAATAAAATCTAACAGATGAAATAGCTTTAAAAGAAAGGGAAAATAGCTAAAATACAGATTGAATTGATTCAGAAATAGCACATGATGTGGAGTGTCCTTATTGAACAGGCTGATAGTCTCACCAGGTATTTGGATGGCAAGAGGTACAGCATGGTCTGAGAAACTCTTTACTCAACTGTTTTTAAGCAGGATATAAAAATTTTCATTGGAAACCCATAACATTTCTGAATATCTAACTCAAGAACTAGCCTAGCTGTCACTCTGCAAGTTTATTTTCTGACAGACACAATGTGCAGACCATTTTCTTCTTCAGCATTGTGCAGTTCCTCCAGGCAGAGATCTTTGCTGCACATCACAACTCTCTGGTATTTCTGATCCACGCAGCAGCCTAATTCAAGCAAGGAAGATGTTTGTCACCGAGATTTCACGTGCCTAACATTTTACTGCCCTGCAGTGCAGTAAAATCAGCCTTGGTGCAGTAGACTGTGTGGGTCTTCCAACTTGGTGACCATGGCCTGTTGATGCAGGGAACTGACATTTTCAATTCATTTTCCCCTCACAGTTCTGCAGTGAACCAGGTCAGTGACCTTTAAGACCTGAGGCAAGAAGCATTTATTAAATAATTCTCTTGCAATCTTGTAGTAGATGCACATAATACTTGGTATAGCAACAAGACTTGCCTGTGTTTTTATGAACAGTTTGATATATAAAGCTTTCTTATATTTAATTTATTTTAATAGCTATTTTTTAGGAAATTAGGGGAAATTATGGTTTTAAATAGGTGAGGTATTATAGTTTATTTCACTGAGGACACATGAACAGTGATAGCCAAGTTTCTAACAGAGTCTGGAAGCTTTGATTGTGAATGTCTGGAATATAAAAGCTTCACCTTGCACCACAAAAGCTATTAAGTTATATCTTATTATATCACAGTACATCATGTATAATCAGATCAGTCACTGTCAAACATTGGAGAAAGAAAGTACAGCAAAAAAACATTTGCTCTTATTGCTGAGTTTCAGACACCGCATTATGTTATGGCTCAGTCTTATTAAAACAGCTTTTCTACTTACTATCAAAAAACGGACGTAGGTACTTGTTGTATCCTTTTATTATTTTTTGTATAGTTGGAGGTAAAATTTCACCTTTTCCTTCAGCTGCAGGAATTTGCATTGACCTAAAAGGAATGAAAAATAAGAATGTTTTAAAAGTACATCATCAATTATAACACAGGCAACATTTCACAAAAATGCTGTATTAATTTCAAGGTTACTGATGATTACTGCCCATCAGTTAAAATATCCTGAAACATTTTTATGTTTGCATTTCACAGCACTGTAGAAAAATGTTCTAGAAAATACCAGATTTTATAATCTGTATTATCACTTATTGGAAAAAAATACCACTTTTATACCTTAAAGTCTATCATTTCTATAAAGTCTATCATTTCTTAACACTTAATCTGAAAAAAAACAGTTCAGTGTTCTTTAATACCTTCTCTGTAAATAGGGCACTAATGCTACAATCTAGGAATGTGGGAGGGGTTTTGATTGTTTATTTCAGCATTTAAAATTAAGCTTTTTTTTTCACATAATGAAATACATTCAATTTAACTCCTAGAGAGACAGAAACCAGCCTCGGAGATCGGTATATAAAAACAGTTTTAAATCCTGCGGTTACAATACAGTTTTTAAACAGGTTACAGAAATAATCCTGTTGGGCAAAATCAGTGAAGAATAACAAGAACACAAACCACTCCTTTGTTCAGAAACAGTTACAAATACAATCCACAGAAGTCAAACATAAATAATTAAAACTCCCATTTTTGCCCTAGAGCCCTTGTAGTAGCCTCACTGGGAGAATGAGTAAAGAGACAAGGGAAAATACATACCTGAACTACAATTCTTTACTCAGACCCTATGAGGATTCACTTTTATATATCATCCCCCCTTCATCTTTTATGGGTCTTTAGCAGCTATGGGAGGGACCCCTGGGGCTGTTACACTGTAAACAGCAGCCCCATAGCAAGACACCATAGCTTTGCTGTTAACTTCTGCCTGACCCCTAAGGCGAGCACCCCAAGAGCATGAGCAGGCTGTGCTCACCCGTCACGGATTCAAGCTGTGCTCAAGCACAAGGGGTACTGACTGCTCATCAGTGATTTGAGAAAAGTGGAGGTATGACTTTTCTTCAATTATCAAGGTGAAAAGCAAATAATTGATGGACTGAAGGAAGCCCAGCTGGCTGCAGGCAGAGCTGTTGCCTCTGCTGATGGAGAGCAGCCATGTATATATTCACCAGGAGAGGGTCCCTGTGCTTCTTATCCCACACACCAAAAGTGACTGGTCACTAAGAGCAACCAGCTCTACCCCTTAGTTCTCCTGCAGCAGGTGTAAGAGCTTAAGAGATGTCCCTGTGGTGGCTCAGCCTCGGCTAGAAGGATGTTAAGTATGAATTGATGGCTAAGGGGGCACCAGTGTTTTGTGGTCTTTTCTAGTCCTGCTAAATCACTGCTGACTTTCTTCTTTGCAATTTCTCCCAGGGCTGCTCCTGAAAACTCTGCTTCCTCTTCCTGATGGTATTTCTAGGCCTTCAGTAGCTTTCCAGAGCTTGCTCCCTTGGTTATAATTTTACTGTATTTCTGACAGAGGTTGAGCTGTTCTGTCAGGAAACTGTGGTTTTTATCCACTAGGAATAATTCAGCATCTTCTTAGATTGGCAAAACTTAAATGTTAAGATGATCTCACTGAATGCACGTGGCCAAATCATGCTGTGGTTTTAGCTGTGGTGTCTGCTGTCTTGAAGTTCTGCTATTGCTGTGTAATATTTCTTTTCACCAGACCCTATTCCCACATAAGTAGTTGGTTTTCATTAGCAGTCTTGTAACTCGTATAACTTAAATGCTTGAATTATCTTATTTATTTCCCTTATTGTGTCCCTGTTTTTTTTCTTTATTGCTAGACAACTATGTTATTTATTTACTTAATGTTAAGTGTAGTCTTGAGTAATACCAGCACTAAAATAAGGAATGTTTCTCCTTCAAGTTATGTCGTAAAGAAGCAAGCACAGTCACATTGAGTTGACATGTGAATATAAATACAAAGGCCAGTTTTATGTTGCACAAAAATGTTGGAATTAGAAATGTACTTGAGTTTAACTTATTTCTTAAATACTGCACTTGCAATAGATATTTCTGATTTTGTAATTTACATATAACTTTAATTAAGTGTTCAATGAGCTGCATTAATTTAATTTCACAGCTTTATGGGGTTGTTCTTGAATAACTTTCACATATTTTGAAACAATAAAGGAAAACCTGTTCCTTGTCCACTGCAAGGTTGTATTTTTCTGCTGATCAGTATGCAATTGCAGAGTGATCTGGTGTGTTACCATAAACTGCTATTTTCTGAAACATATCTTAAATATTTGGCATTACTGTATGGAAGTCTTTCCCTTAAATTACCTGTGGTATCCTTTGAGAAAGTTCTTTATTCCCCTCACTAATATATTAGATGTAGCCTTATATCTTTGGTCTTTGATTTTATGGTTAAGTAGGAACTTGTTGGCAATGGAAAGCTGCTGTGCTTTGAGGCTGTGAATTAATGAGGCGCTGTCCCTTGTGTGCTGTTTTGCAATACAACCTCTGAGAAGTCCTATCGTATAAATTGATACGAGAGGAACCTGATGCCTCCTAAGTATGAGTGTGTGGGGTTACCATCCTGGTAACTTTGGGGATACTCAGAAACAGATTGTCAGCGTTGAAGGGCAAGGAACCTAGAGATGTTATGTGTCTTAAGTGGTTTTGCTTATCTACATTTCATGGGAGGATGCCCTGTTTCCTTTAAAGTGCTCTTCAATTCACCTGTCTCATTCATCACTCAGCAAGAATGAGCCCACAGCTGCACACATTCCTATATTCTGTCATATAGCCTGATGCAGGGATGACAAAGAACAAAAGTAAAAGCTGAGATTCATTCCTCTTATACATTTACATCTTCTAATCAATGCATCTAAGCTTCTCTTTTACCCAGTACTTGTGTTGTTAAATTTAACTAATTGCATATGTTTTAGTTCCTCCATTTTCTTAGTGTATTTGAAATACATTGGCATGCATCGAAGTATGGGATTGTCTTGAAACAGCTATTCTAGCCACTGAGGAAAGGATAGGCTTTTATAGAAGAAAACTGAATATATATTTATTTGACAGCTGTGAATATCTGTCTGTTCTGGGCTTCCAATGTATAACGCATGTTTCAAACTCTTCAGGTTCAATGACCCATCCTTGCTTTTATAAAAGCTGAATTACAATTATTTCGTTTCCTCAGTTGTTATTATGGCTCAAAAACTTAATATTTTTACAGGCTAGGCTAAACTTGAAAGATACACCAATTGCTTGTTATTGAAGATACTTTCAAGTGAGTGTCTTAACAGAATTGGGTAACTAGAAGGGGAAAGGGAGCATCTGCCCTAAAAAGTAATGTATATCACTGCTTAAAACAAAAGTACAGTCTAGACACATGTACAGGAATATTCTTCCTGGCTATTTTTTGTCAGAAGTTATGTATCATGAAAGAGGCAAAAACACCTTAGAACTAAGAGAAGGGAGAAACAAAATGCCAAACACAGTCTGCGCAAGCTTTTGAAACGCCTCCCCTCAGGAAAAGCTACAGAAAAAAAGCTTTTTTTCAGGCAATCCACTGACAGGCAAAGAGGTTACAGATGCAAACAAAGGTGTTACTTATTGTTTCATACCTGAAGTGCTCAAGGATACAGGCTTTTGTACGATCTCTGTAGATAAACTGCAGCAGAATCACCTACACCACAGATTAATTCTCTGGTTCAAAACAACCAGTACTGTCACAGGTTTTTTGTTAACTGGTGAGTTAAAAGAGTAGTATTACGTTACCACTTACCAGATAAAGGAACAAATAACTAAATACTGTAAGTGCTCTTAAACTCAGGGGGAGAGAAAAAAAAAAAAAAAAAAACACAAAAAAACCAAAAGCAAAAACACATATCCCACAGAATTTTCTGGATCTGACATCTGACCCTATAAACCCAGCCTAGCTTTCTTTAACATGAAAACACCCTTCCTGAAATAAATGGGAACTCTTCTTGGGATTAAATAGCATATATTTACTGAGATGATTCCTGATAATGATTTGACATGTAAGTTCTGTTTATTACTCTAATAAATTTACCTCATTTTTTTTCATTTCTACTTCTTAATAAAACTATTTCTGGAAAAGTAACCATCCAGGCAACCTCCTGGATACAGATTTTAGTGTACATGTCTATGATGTGGTCGTAATACAATTTAATGTCAAGCACTGAAAGTGAAGTTAAGAAATGTTATTCAGGAAAGGAGAACTAGAAAATAAGGTGGAGTGTGACAGCCTGGTGTGACACTGTTAGCACATATGTTGTGACAGCTCATGTCCTCTGTATGTGACAGGAAAATGAGGTTCTGACTCTCTAAACTTTAAAAACAAACAAACAAACAAACAAAAAACCCCACCACTAGTAATCATAAAGTACTCAGCAGAGGAAACTGTCTTCACAGGTTAGCCGGAGCTTATACAAGTGGGATACCTAAGAAGCCACTTGGGGAGCACTTCTGGCCCTTGCTTCAGTGCACCTCAGTCCTTGGATATTGCTTAGAAATATTTATCTGTTTCAATGCCAAGCAGGATAATTTTTGTTTTAAGCAGCACGTTCACCAAACCTTCCAGATTTGTGCACTGGAAAAATGCATTTGTGTATCTGAGCATCCTCTTGGCTGTGAGTGAGCCAAGGCACAGAGCTGCTTCTCACCCTGTCTTTAGATTTGGGTACAACATGACCGGATCAGCTCAATGTTGGGCACTTGTGTCCAAGCTAAACAGGTGCTGTGCATGAACACAACTCCTATGGATACCACACAGGAATTAACTGTCTGGGCTTCTGGATACTCTTAGCCATGTGAGTCTGTAAGAGAGCACTCAGAAGGTCTACCTGATAATAATAAATGTAGTTATATACTGCAAGCTGAACATCTCAGGGAATTTCGCCTCCCTGTTACTTATATGCTTCTGAAATTTAGTTGGTCTCTTTGCAGTGTTTTATTACTGCAAAGCCATGAATCACCCAGCAGTTACAGAATGTGGCAAGTCACAGCTGACAAGGAAGAAAGGTGAAATTAGAGCAAGTGTGTGTTCTGGACAAAGATATCTTTCTAGCACTGGAGAAGGTGAGGGAGACAGATGTGTTAAACTCCCTTTCAGGACTGTTCCACCTGCCCCTGCAACCAAGCGGAGGCTTTATCCAAACATGTGTTTGCACACCCACTTGAACTAAAGCTCAGGCAGACTCTTATCTTGAGGAATTTACTGGGAAACCAAACAGGTTAGGCAATTCTACATAGAATTGCCTAACAAACTTTAAATATTTCAGTTAAAGGTGGTAGTGACAATGTTTAACTTCTCTATGCTTGCATTTTCTTATTAGAATTACTTATAAAGAATATTTTTCCCTATTTTTATAGAAGTAATATATTTTAAGTGCTCCATTTCTATTATTGTACGTAGAAGGGATCAGTTTCACCTTCCAGCTTACCATAACTCAGCTTTCTTTAAGACTTCACAATTTCATCAACAGATAATAGGAGAAAAATGTTTTAACCAGGTATTTCTTTTTAAGACAGTATCCTTTAGTAACGAATGCACAAAGACTTTACTACCTGAAGCTCATAGTACATCCAGGTGAACTGTGTGCTCCTGTCCTTGGGCAAGGTACTATGCTCCAGGCAAGGACCATGCACACTTCTAAATTTGCTAAGCATCTGATATTCACACTCTCTACACAGTAATCCTTCATTTGAAGGATCATTTGCTTAAGGTAAATTCCTTTCTTTTTTTCACCCCATCAGTCTTCTTAGTGAAAAAAAAATCTGTAATTCAGTCAAGGTAGCTGCGATGATTCGTGAAGGAGTTCAATTCTGTATTTCCATTATTGATATCCCGGTGGTTTAATCTTTGTAAGAGGCAAGATTCAACTGTCAAGTTTTGTTACTTGATCAGGTATATTTCATAATCATAATTAAATTGATTACAAACTGACTGATATAATTATACATTGAAGAAATAATATTTTTAAGGAAATATTTCTTACCTACACAGCGTCAACAGAAAAAGGGCTCTGAGACTGCAGCATCTAAGACTGTACATTGTCAGATGTGGTTTGAAAAGTTCTTGTAGCTCCTAAATTTGAAAAAAAAAAAGAAGTAGAGGTAATGTTTTGCAACACAACTACATTTCAAACATGCAAATTTCACAACATTTTCCACACTGAAGATACTGCATCTTGAATATCTGCTGCTATAAATGTATTAGTACATATCTACAACAGTAAAAATATCTCAAAACTTGAAAAAAGACAGGCTATCAGCAATAACTTCACTTACCATGAGAAGTTGCATTTCACCATACTACAGCACTTCCATTTTTGTGTCTGTCCTTTAAATATTAGGAAAAGTAATTGCTTTGAAAAATAATGCACTCTTGTGCAGGAGAATCATAAACACTGAGTTTTGTCTCTGCTATTCATGCTTATAAATGAGTGCATCTCTGGCATATCAGTGCACTCCTCTGAATGGAAAATATATAATCCCATCTCAGAACACAGAGCTGTTCAAGAGCAACATCTCTGGTACACGAGCAGTAACAATACCCATGATACATATTTTTGGTAAGCTTTTTGTTAATGAGGAAAATTGAAATTATATGTTTCTACCTCTAGCTCTTAAAAACAGATCCTTTGACTGTATATAAATAATCATATAAAACCATTCACATTCATCAAAATGTTTGGCTGAGGCAAGATGTTTTCTTCTGGATGGGATTTCTTTGCTTTTGTCAGTATGATTCACATCCATAATGGTTATTTTAAGTAATCTGTCAGCTCTGTAATACATCTCTGGATGAAAAGAGTATCAATCAATAGTCAAATGCGGTCATGCAACAGACCTGAAATTCACTGACTGTACAAACTTTTGCTATATTTCAAAGCACTGAAATGTTATTTGTAAGATTTGCTTCAAAACTTTAAAACATTTACATGACAGGAGCATTACCCACCCAGAATATGTAAGACAACTGTTAAATGTTAATAAATACAAATGAAATATCTCTTGTAGGTTTTAGGAAGGGACAATCAAACAATACTGTGTTCAATGTCCAGAATGAATTTTGCAGGAGTCTCTTGCACTTTAATTCCACAACAAATTACTAACAGGAAAGAATTTGAAGCTTCACATCTTGAAGCTTTGTTTCACCATCCTTTAGTGTCCAATGCAAAATACTCGTGAACTTTTTTACCCCAAAGTAATTTTTCTTTCAGTCTGTAGTTCTAGCAAGAGCAACACTAGTGGCATTTACTTAAATTAATACAATGTGAATGGTATCTGATTTGTATGTAACAGTGGTGAAGTGACAAAATAAGTTGTTCTCCCAAGAAAAACGAAAGCGATTTCAATGGCTTTTTAAACAAGTAAAAATTCTCAGCATCTTGGATGCTTTAAGCATACACCAGCCTGGTAAATATTAATGTCAAAATAAATCACACACTCCTACTGACTTCCACAGAAAATCATGCATGAGACATTAAGAGAGCCTGTAATAGGAAGATGCAGCACAAATGAGCAGATGGTGTTGTCAGAACATTGCTCTCTAAATGCTGATTCTGTGACACTCCCGGTGCATATCGTGGGATCTCTTTTACGTATGTCGGTTTGGGTTTGGATGGGTACTTTCTACATTCACTATCTTTATCTCACAGTAAACATGCTAAAAATAAATATTATCCTTCTGTTTTCCCAGAAAAGCTCTTACTGACTTTGAGTACTTCATAAAGCTTCTTTTATTTTTAGCTTTTGAACTGCTACTATGAGCTCCCAATGTGTCTGAAGATCCTTTACTAACAGATCAAGGAAATCTATGGATATTTCTGTACTAGTTTGGTTTTAGTTTTTACAGAACTGAAGATCAAAATGAATGGCTTACTAATCTGTTTCTAAAGCACCGGTCTTACTTTCAGATCTTACCCAACATCCAATTTAGCAATTTTATGCGGGGATGGAATGGAGAATTTTAGTCTTTAAAATATGAAAGGTCAAATCCATTCTATGGTATGGGTAATAATTTTGTATGCTCAGGAAGAGAGAGCATGGAAATAACAGGAAGGAGAGGATCTCTTATTTCTGTATAAGAAATACTAATCAAGAGATCTAATCCCCATGTCAACTGGCAGCCCATCACTGCAAGGGGACGCTGCATGCCAGTCAAGGAACAGAACTGGGTAGCTACTGAAGTCTTGAGCAGTTTCACAGATAATATTTATATATAAGCTGGATATATAAATCACTTTTATATATATATATATATATAAAAGCTGGATATATAAATCACTGCTGCGTGTGCATACATGCTTGCATGCACACGCATATTTTCCTCTGCCATCCTTTTTTTACGGGGCTTACTGAGCTGGTTTGTTCCATTGAAAAGCCTGCCCCTTGGCATGTTTGCACATCTGGACCCTTCCTCTGTCATGCAGTTCTTTATCAAATGCTATACACTCACAGCAGGATTCCTTCCTGCATATGTAGACCTTAACTACTGGTATTTAAAACTAGTTCAGCAGGACCCATAATACTTTCCTTTTTCCTAGAGCCTAGAAAAATATACATAACCTGTTCTCTGCATGCAGTATTGAGCCATTTGGTTTTCCCAGACAAACCATATGCTGTCCAGATTACTATGTGTATATTGACACATCTTCATGTGCTAAACATACCACAAGTAATGGAGACAAAGGTAACAAATATCTGCCCCAGTTCCCCCTATAATGAGACGACACCACTTTCTACTTTGAATCAGATCAGATTAGGACTGTAAAACAGTATCTAATGTTTTGGCATTTCTCCTGGGAATTCAGTATTTATATTTTCAGCATGAGAGGAAAAGGGAATTACACAAGTTTCACAAACAGCCAAGACTGAAATGGGATGAGGTAGCAGTATCTTAAAATTTCACTGGAAGTGAATTTTGTGTGAATGAATCAAAGGACGAAATGCCTCTTATACTGAAGTAACCTATCCACAAGTGGACATATAGAAAAGACTGAAAATTATTAGGTAAAAATACTTTGTCATATGGTAGTGGCCATGTGCCTGAACTCCCAGGGCTGCTGTTGCAGGCACCTAAAACTGTGTGTAGAATTATCTTAAGATAAAAAGTCAATACTGGTTTTATACATAGTATAAGCTGAATTAGCATTGTAGTTGCATTTGACTTCTGAATCCAAACTGTTGAATAACAGTGCCTTTAAGTACTTGACTGAAAAGCAGCTAGACATTCAGGAGGGATTTGGCCAGACTGCCGAAGCATAACTGCCTACCTTACTCTACGCTGTCCTACTTGCAGTTTCCACTGCAACTGCAGCATAGCCAGTGACTCCATATATTCCTTACTCCATCCTCTGGTTGTTAGATCAATATGAGCCAACTGAAGAGAAAATGATGGAAAGCTGAAAATACTCAAGACTCAGTGGGAGAAAGGGAGTGGATATATGGAAGGCAGTCACAAGATAAGATTCAGAAGCAGAGGGGCAGAGATAAAAAGGAAAAACTCCTCCAGGATGTGGCCCCAGAATGCCACTGTCATTTCCAGATTCTTTAGTCACTCTTCACTCCTGCCCTTGCTTTTAGCAAATTGGCACTTGACACTATATTGCCATCTTCGTTGACTTCTCCAGTTCTTCTAGGCAGGCTTCTTTACTCTTCTTATTTCCAAGTTGCATAGGAAATAATATTTTTTATCTTCCTTCAGCTGTGCACAAGCAACAAGTGAAACTAAAGGGACAGCAACTAAATTGCTGATGAGCAACTTCTGCTCATCACTCAGAAAGGCCAACTGCACACAACTGATTGACAGTAGTCACTGACAGCATTTTGTAGAATAAAGTGACATGCTATCAGTCTTTGTATTAACCGGTTGCCTGTCTATAATAGCCCTAGTTTTATGATACTTTTCAAGTATCTCTAAAATGCATAGATCACAGAAGAAAACAAAAGTTCTTCACACATTTTTCATGTTAAGATTGATTAATACTGCAGAGAGTGTGGCTTGAGCGAAAAGTAGCAAGAGATTTTTTTTATGGGGCAAACTAGAAGGAAGGAATAAAACCCAGCAGCAGCAAAACTCTGGATCTAACTGGAGAATTGACTGATGAAAGTGGACCAATGCATGTGTCTGCATCCTATTATAAGGGGCACCCTCTGACCTGGCTGACAAGCTGGCTCTTGGCGCACCAGCTAGCTTGTTTCTAAACCCTAGGCACAACTCATCTTGCCTAGCATGGACATAAACCATGCAAAGCCTCCTTGGGCAAGTAAGCAAAGTCAGATTTACTGGGTCCATGGAAAGTAGCTGTCTTGTCATGTTTTCTTTGCAGAGAGAGGCAGTACAGGGGCCATCCGCGGTGACACTGCTATGTTAGCAATTGGATGGATGTTAAGCTTCTACTGTTGATATATCTAGCAATAGTTCAAAGCGAAATACCGGATTCCAGTTATGCTCTGATGTTCTAATCAATACAGTTGTCACATGTGCCAGTAACATCACTTTCTCACCAAAACACTCAGCAAGTTGCTCCAATCTGTACAACATTTTTCTCAAGTTTTGTGCTCTGAGATGTTTTTGTCAAAGATATGGTCCAACAGCAGAAGGTCATATCGTTAAAATAAGTAGAATTAATTTAAGATTCACCAGAAAAGAAAATCTGCTTCTCTGATATTGCAAAATGAGCTGTAAGTGAAAGTTCATAATTAAACACTGCTTATATATGTATAGGGCATTGTATGTATCTTTAAAATTATCTTGAGTAAACCTGCATTACAAACAGGTTCTTTTTTTTTTTTAATTTAAATTACCATGGCACAATTTCAAACTGTTTCAGCAATCACTCGGTGATACCTTTCAATATCCCAAATAATATGTAAGTTAACCTGTAAAATCGTGTTGTCAAAAGATGCTGGGTGGCCATAAGCCAGGTCAAAGAAATTCACTGTTGCCGCTATTTTAATTTTTTTTTTAGTATCAGTACTTCTAACCACAAAAGGAGTAAGGACTAGCAGTATGCTGCTAATACTTACAGTATTAAGTATATATTTTATGTATATATATAATATAAATGTACTATATATATTTATATACACAATATATAAATATAGTATATTGTCTAATTGTTAGAGACATTTGCCGTTCTAGATTGAGATCTGTATTTCTCACCAAGTTCTCTGCATTATCAATTTTGTAAACATCAAAGCCTTAGAGTAACTTACATAACCTATAATAGGATTATTTTAGATGTTTATCTGTTGTTGTTTTTGCTCTGTTGCATTTTAAATAGATTAGTATATATCTTGAGTTAGCTGGGAAATAAGGTAACTGGCAGAGATGTTGATAATCTTATACAGTTTTCCTGGAAAATTAATTTCAGATTTGTAACAACTGGGTGTTTAGAGTGGTTATCTAATTCTAGGAGTTACCTTCATGGAACAAGCATCAAATGTCCTACTTCCAGCCAGTATAACACTGAAAAGTTCCAACAATGTACAGAAATTGAGGTAGTGCTAAACATTCACAGAACAGGTTTTAGTAAATGAATGTGTTCATGTGGCTGCTTAAGGACAGCACTCGTTACCAGCTCTGCTCGTATCTACTGAAAAAAACTCTAGCAAGTGTGTCACACAGACTATTTATAGTAAAAAAGGCAACTGATTAAACCACTTCTCTCCACCTTGTTCCTAACTATGCTTTTAGATAGCTGACACTCAAAAGTCCAGCAGATCAGTGGTGTTTGAGTCATGGTTGATGATTACTGCCATTTGTAATTATCCAGATTAATCAGAAGTTTGTGGGGTTGTTAATGGCTGTTTATATGTGTATACAGACTTTTTGACTTAAACCTTTTGCTCTGTACATCCCAGTTCTGCTACCTGTGCAGCTGGATCTCTACATACATCTGGTTCAAGAGTCCTCTTGTACCAAACTATAGGTCTCTCAAAATCTGAGACCTTTACTAACTTTTTAAGGTGTACGTCAACATAGCAAGGTTCTCCCACACCCAGTCCCACAGACAGCCAGGGATCATCTTCTGCCACACCGGTCTGGTTTTGACAGCCACAAGTCACAGCCCACCAAGGTGGCTACACCAAAGCAGCAGAGGTGCTCAGTTTCATGCAGTTTAAAGAATGAAGGTGTTTGAGTCAAGTCAAAGAGGTAGGCAAGCTTCAGAGGATTCAAGTGATGAATGAAACCACAAAGGCACCTTAACAAGGGTTTTGACTTTCAGGAAGGTGCAAACATCTTGCACGTTGCTAACATGGATGGCTTGGGTCGTCTCCCATCTCCAAGCTGAGACCTGACAGCTGCCTGGGTGAGAGCTTCGGGTCACCAATCAAGTTTCTAAAGGGCACCCACAAGTGTGGGTTGAAAGCAGACACAGTGCTACTGCAGCATTGATACCATAGTTCAGTAGTCACACAGACCAGGCTAACTTGTTTCTATAGCCCATAGCAACATGGAACCGTGGTTTTGTTTGGGCACTATCAAAATAGATATGATTAATATACATAGTTGAAAATCCAGAAAGTTGGACAGAATATGCTCATTCAAATTAAGTAACAATTTGATTTGAAAAGACAAGTGAAATCATCTCTGTCTGATGCCAGCTTAAATTATTGTTCCTTGTGAAAGTTAACAGAGCTAGTATCTTCCAGCTTTTAACCTGGAGGAGAGTCTCTCCACATAGACCCTGATGTCCGTGAGCTTCACTCGAGCATTCTCATGTTGTAGAAACTACCCAGGACCCGACCAATCTGCCCGCAGCTCCCCTCCATGCAGCCGCTGGCGTGGAAGAATGAGGGACGTCTCGCCGTATGCCACTGAACACATGCTCGAGGCTGCAGGGGAAAATAACAGCCCTGCGGTAGCAGATTAGGCTTAATCATATCCATCTTCTCTCCTCGTTGAATATTTTGCAATGTGCCTCTTGAGTTTTAGGACAGAGAATCAGCTCCCTGGTTTGCAATTAATTTTGTTTGCAATGGCAAAGGTTTGTTTAGGGAGGAAAAGGGAAAGAAGGGAAGGAATATACCACAGTGATGCCTTGTTTTCCATACGAATTATTAATTTGAACCATAGATTTTCCCTATTTTGACTATTCTTATGCATGCCTGTAAACCTCCAGAGAAAGTATTTTTCTTGGGACACTTAGTCACCAAACAACTACTTGTCAGTTAGAGTCTGAACTGGCACAAATTAATCAAAATTACTCAGCAGAAACACAAATGATAATCACAGGTAGAAATGCTTTTAATTGTACAGTCACACAAAAATTTGAATATTCTCAAAGTTCAGTGTCCTGGGCTCAGCTGCACACTTCTGTACCTGCCAAGGCTGAAGTCAGAGGAGTTATTCTGACTGAGATGTGGAACTGAGCTCAAAGTCATCAGGGATTCAGTCTAAGAGGAAATCACAAGACAGGCTTTGAAAGCATCTGGCATTTTTCAATAACACATGTATTTTGGATTTTTTCTGCTAATACAGATTTAACTAATCTTCCCATGCGGTAAGCGTGTGACTGTTTCAGGATCTTCCTTCTCTTTAAGTACACACTGCTTTAGCTTTATTCTACTACAGTCATTAGAATTACCTGGAGATACATCATGATGAAGAGCAGCCTTTAAGAACCCTATTTATAAAGTTTGAATAGACATTGAAATTGTGTATATAGGCAGGTGATTTTTATTATAATTAGAAAAAAAGCCTGCTGGAGAAATAGAATGCTTTCATTTAATTCAAGTGTTTCCTTTCATCATGACTCCACGCCCAACAGCAGGTTTAATCAACAGGATCTATTTTCATTCAAATACTGCACACCTCTTCAAGTACCGGCTCATTGCTCATCTATGTATTTATTTGAAGGGCAGATTTGATGGGGGGGAAGGGGGGAGGGTGGAAGCTGGCTCTTAAATTATCTTTCTGGGAGAAGTTTCTCCACATACTATTCACTGTTTTTTAAAACAAGTTTTTGCAGGCTTTTAGGGGAAATGCACTTCTCAAACTTGACTTATGTCATTAATGGCAATTTGAGTTATTCTGTAATCCTGCAGAACGCATCTTAGTCACACCTCAGAGAGGAAAACCAACCATTTTTAAAACTAACATTTTATAAAAGCATTGAGCAGGGGGGAGGACCGAGAGGGGAAGGCAGGAGCGCCCGCGGCAAGGGAGCGGTGCGGGACCGCGGTGCGGGACCGCGCTGCCCGACGCGCCTTACCTTACCGCGGCCCCTCCGCGACGGCGAGCGGAGCGGAGAGCGGGCAGCCGCCTCCGTGCAGCCCCGCAGCCGGCCGAGACTGCGGGGGCGCGGGGCCGCGGGTTCGAGCCCGCCCACGGCTGGGGGTGGGCGGCAGGGGGAGAGCCCCCCCCCCCCGCCATCGCTCCAGCCCCCAAAGGTGCCTCTGAGCAGCAGTGTCCGTTCCCCGGCACTCCTCCTTTGACTCCCACTTACACCCCTTTTCAGCTTCTAGTGTGTTTGGGGGAAGCTATGCTGGAGAGAGAAGTGGTCAGGGATCCTTGCCAGCCAAAAATCAGTGGTAGCACTTCCCACCACTTCATGGGTTTTTTTTTCCATGTCTGTGTAACAGAGCTTGCATAGAACTTATTGCCTTGTTTTCATTCTTGCAATTGTCACATCCCAACTACCCTGGGTAGAACTGTCCACCATTTTTCTCTGTTTGATGTGGAAATGCTGTAGGTATCTCTAGGTAACACTGTTCAAGTCTTTCTAGGAGTGTCCAGAAGAAAAAAAAAATAGTTAGTTTTGCAGAGGTTACTTTTTTGTCTGACCTTTCTCTTCAGGAGCTGTCTGCAGCTTATAGAGAAATGAAAGTACCGCTTTCTCTCGGGAAACGCCATTCCACACAACACAAGATGAAGGAAAGCGCCCTAGGGAATGCGATTCCAACTCGGGCTGTGTTAGGCAAAGCAACTTCTGACAGAGTTTAAGATCTGCTGTCGGAAATCATTGCTTGTAGCTAGCATATGAGAAAAAGGAAAAACAATCTTTCCTGACAGGGTCACTGTCACCAGTACTGAAATACGGTATTGCTGGTCCAAGCTGTGGAGGAGGAGAAAGAAGATGATTTTGACTACTTCCATTTCAACTATTAGTGCTGCTTTTTGGGATGAAAGAGTTGACAAATGCTGAAGAAGACAAAGGCTAAGAGGTCCCAACCTTGCATCTTCTAGCAGTAAGGACGCTCAGATTTTGCTTTCTAGCACATGCCAGTCCCAGTTCATGTCAGAAGTAAGCATGTAGTTTTTGCTTAATCATAGAATTCTTTTGTTTGGAAGGGACCTTTAAAGGCCATCTAGTCCAGCCCCCCTGCAAGGACCAGGGACATCCCCAACTCGATCAGGTTGCTCAGAGGTTGTCCAACCTGGCCTTGAATGTTTCCAGGAATGGGGTACCAACCACCTGACTGGGCAACCTGTGCCAGTGTTCCACCACCCTCATTGTAAAAAAAAATTTCTTCCTTGTATCTGGTTTAATTCTACCGTCTTGTAGTTTAAAACCACTGTCCTTTCTTAACTTTATCTTTAAATTAGTTACTGACATGCTGTCATAAGAGGCTATTTTAACACAGCACGCCTGCTGTGACTGCACTGGAAGCTCCCCCCAAGCTACAAAACATGGGAAGGTCTGAGGCACAAAATAGGAGAGGAAAAAAAAACATCTCTTCATGACGAAAAAAGGAGCACATTTCCCTACTGTTGTGTGCCTTTCTGCTACTATTATTGCCTAAAGCTCTTATTTGTTACTGCATCTGTGGGCAGGAGAAATTAGAGAAATGTGAAATCCCATATTCCCTGCAAATGCTGAATGTTGATCCAATTATAAGTTAAGAATACGTGTTGAGTGTGCCTGCTCTGGGGTACTTCCCCCCCCCCATATCTCATTTGAACAGTCTGTCTAACTGTGTAACACGTATAATGTTTATCTTTCATTCATCAGTCAAGCAGAAAGAAGCTTGAAACCCAGTGGAAAAAAAAAACTCCCTGAATGTTTCTATTGCAGAACAGCTGCAAGTGGGAGAAATCAGCAAGTTTGGTCTCATGTGGCATTTCATAGCATTAGAACTGAGAAAACAGCTTTAAAGACAATTCTATTACTAAGTGGCATAGAAACAATGCTGATATTCATTTATTATTCCCAATAGTACACCAAGTACAGGTTATATCTAATGCACAGTATCAGAAATCCTTAAATTTCTAGGGATCTCTTTCTACCTACTTTTTAAAACCTATTTCAAGTTCCCACTGGTTGCAAATCATAATTTTAATAGAATGAAAATACTCTGTTTGAAAACTCAAAGCATCAAGGTGCTGTTGCCTCTTTCAGTTCACAGTGCTGAAGCTGAGAACTCCGAAAAAAATCTTAAAGTGGGAATTCAGCACCTGTCTGAATTTCAAGGCTTTGAGACAACTGAGATGCATTTCAAAATCTTGGGCAGTGCATATCCTCCTCTCCATATGAGAGCCCTGAGCAGTGGCAGTCACTGGGACTCCAGATCACCTGAAGCAACACCTGGGCCACGGGCAGTGTCTGTTGGAGACAAGCGAGCAGGTGAGACTGCTAAGGATTAATTACCATGCCCTGAAATATTAAGACTGCTAGTAAAACCTGTTAATATAAAACTAAAGCTTATGCTGGTTTCTTCTTCTAAAGCTTATACTGGTCCTTCATTCAGGGTGCCTGTGGTTCTTATTTTATTGATTCTCTGCTGGGGCTGTTGCACCCTCTTAGGGGCAATGGTAGTTTATGAGCAGCTGGTTAATATGAGTCTGTACCCATGCACAGAAACCAGCCTGTGCCCCTGAGAGCCAGCTCCTGCTGAGCCCTTGCCGTCTTTGCGTTCCCTGCAGCAGTGGGACTTCTGAGGCACCGAACCTACCACCTGCCCTTGAGCAAATCTCAGGAGGGGGTGGCTCAATTATTAACCCAAAGCTTAAGTCTTTGAATAGAGCCATTCATCGACTGGGAAAATCAGCTGACTCCATCCTCAGGCTGATAGAGTAATGAAATTGTTTCAGAGAACAACTTGCAGAAAAGACTTCTTGAATACAGAAAGTCTGGATGCCCATGGTGAGAAATCACTTCACTCCTCTGTGCATTTAGCCCTCTGTAACTCTTTTCGAGCTCATCTTGGGTAAGTTGCTTTTTTAGTAGATTTTCCTTACAATTTGTAATCTCAGAGGGCTGTTGTAACATCCACAATGCTGATTGAACAGCATTGTAATCTGTAATGACTTTCAATAGCTGTAATGCCAAGAATAACAGAAAACAGTGAGCTCCTAGGATCCCTGGGATTCCTGCACATATGTTAAATTCTGGTCATCAGGCTGGCCTTGAGATTTTGGGTGTTTGAACTGCTTGCCCAATAACACATAACACTTATCATGCTAATATTTGCTTATTTATGGCTTAAGTATCATGTTAATATATAAAATACTTGGCAATGTGGTTTGTCGTAAACCAAAATGTCCTCATTTTAAATTTTATTACGTTAACATTTAATGGGCATTATTTTAGACATATTAATGTAAGTGCAAATGCTTGGAATACTGACCAAATGAGTTCCAAATAAATGCAGTATTGAGTGAGGACCTGAAAATAAGACCAAATAATACAATTTTGTCTCTAAGCTAAATGCAAACCAAAAAATGAGAAAATACCCACTGATCTATAGATTTGATTTAAATATTTCCATTTTAATGAGGTAACAGGTAATACCAATGTTGAGGACTTCCAAAATCTACTAATTGGAGAATATTCAAAATTACTGTGAACAATTCTGTTTCATTCCAGTGTTCCAGTGAATGTAATGGAAAGGATGAAAAAACCACTATAAAAAGTGCTCCATCTTTAGAATTCTTTAGGAAAAAAAAAAAATTCTTATTATAAATTATGTGGGAAGTAGATGATGAGTCAATTAGTGCTCTAATACCTGGTAAAATCTAACCTCAAATTAGGATTAGTTAGGAATGTTTGTCCATGAAAGTCTACATTCTTGTACCTACTACAGACTGCATGAATAGTTGCATTGAAATTATTATTATAACACTCAGTAACCTGAGGGCTACATATTCTGCAACCATTCCAGATTACTTGAGCAGAAAATAATGAAAATACAAAATGGCTCAAATTTAACATTTCATGTCTTCCCTTTTTCTATCTTGTTGCTTAGTCAGAGAACAAATTCTTTGAGCATTACCCGTAGCAAGAGCCACACTTACATAAAATGCAATCATTTTTATTAAGTGTTGGATGTTTTCATCATTTTTAGATCCATCTTGGGTTGAAATTTTTCTTCTTTTGATAAGCCTTTACTTGTCAAGTGAACTTTTTATTTCACTTCTCACTGTTTGGTTGTTTTTTGCTTTTTTTTTTACTGAAGTCACTGAGGCTTAATGGGTTATTTTAATGTTCATCTGACGTCTTTTAGGATTACTCATATGCCGAAATCATAACGTTCTTAGTGAAACTGGGGCCTCCTACCCCACCTCAAAGTCTGCAGCACTATAGCTCTGGTACCTTGAGAGATGCTGTTAAGGGCAGCCAGGATGCATCTTGCACCTGAACCCCTCAGCTTGGATCATGGCTTTCAAGCACTGTGCTAACCTTTACTCTTCCCATGTGGTGACAAAGCCTTCCCAGGAGCAAGGCACCTTTATCTGAAACCACTGTTTCTCTAAAGGTTGTTTTGAGAAGCACATATTTTTGGCTGTATCACTTGTCAGTTGATTCATAACAGCAAGGCTGTATTTGTCATAGCTTTGTTAGCTCCTGCTACGCTATTGAATATGTCCAGGTGCTGGCTTTAATTAAGTACTTACGTTTCCATTATGCCCAGAATAATGTCAATACTCAAGAATTAGATTAAATGAATGAGAAAGCTGAGATTAAGACAGTAGATTTTATTATCTCGGGTAATTTATATTCTTTTTATGATGCTGTCAATGCCTGAAAGGCCGGGTGGATTAACTGATTCTGTCTAGAACAGGCAGGCTTGTGCTAGTCTTTCATCATATGGTTTTCCAGTTTATTATCAGTAGGACAGTGGAAATGTGTAAGCCGCTGGCTGGGATGTCTCCTGCTGTTTTGAAAGACTTAGTTTGATAGGGGGTTTTTTAGTGGCCTGAAATCCTCACTTTTCATCAGGAGCAGAATGTACCTGTTCAACTATCAATAACAAAACCTCCAACAAGTGTGCTACTGAGACATCAAGAAGCAGTTTTCACAGTCCCCATTACCACAGGGAGCTCTACAGATATTGCTGGTGTGCATCATGAGCTCTCTGGCCTGGCTTCTACACAGGGTAAGGTAATCACACTGGAGTGAGTGAGCAAGCCCCAGTTGTAAGCAGGACCAGGCAGAGCCGTGAGGCGCCAGGCTCACTCTAATTGTCCCACCAGACAAATTTGAGTTGTGGTTGTGTAGTCTTAGTAATAAAGCTGAATTGCTGGCAGAAGGTTGACTTGTCTTCCCCAAAAAGAAGCTGGGGTGGTTACTGGACTGGTCCTATGCTTCCTCATGAAAGAAGTGGTTGTTAAAAAAGTGCCATTTTCTCCTGTCCATGCTCAGTCTAGCTGAAGATGCAACCAATGTCCATGAATGTAATGATCATCTTTTTATCATCAACTCTGCATGAGATACACTAAAAACTGTAAGAATTAATACATCAAAGTTTCATTCTTAAGCCCTATGTGATCTAAAAGAAATGATGACATAACACTGAAATTCTACTTTCACAGAAAATATTTTTTCCAGCCCAAGTGGGATTGCACTGTGCTCTGAACATGTATCACATGGCCTAATCTGTTCCTGGTGTAGTTTATTCCACTAGACTCTATATTAATGACATTAGAGAGCCAAAGTTTAGGGACAACTTGGGGAAAAAATATTTTGCTTGTAAAAGGAAATAACTTATTTGCGTCTTCCTTCATTTTCAGTACTGTGTATTTTACACAGGAGTTCCTACTATTAATGTACTCTTACTAGTTTTTAAAGCATGTTGAGGAAACTATTAAGACAAATTTTGTTTCTATAGTTGGCTGTGCATTAGCCAATAATCTAGCACCTACTTGTGCTGTTAAAAGTAGACTTCAATGTGCTGTTTATTAAGGCTTAGTAGCTATGTATAGACACAGAAAGGATTAACCAATATTTCTCTTTAAAATTAGTTATTAACATGGAGAAAGTATTTCTAACAGGCACTTATCAGGCTTTCACTTACTGTAAAATTATGCAAGGAGAATATTAGTAAGACATAATAGTCTCTTAAATGTAACCTGAATCATGATCTCTTAAATTTATCAAAATAAAATATAATGTTCACTTTTGTCTGCCTTATGAATATACTGTCTATGAAGCCTCATTATGTAGAAATATTAACCTATAAGGAGTATTTACACCAGAAGTTGGCAAAGTTAAAACTTTCTACAAGTGATGACAACATTATTTCTTGTTTGGGAGTATCTCTTTGCAAGGCTGTGAGATTTAGAGCAAAATTGCCAGGAAAAAAAAAAGAACTTTTACTTTGAGTAAATATGCATTATCTGGCTTTTTCTATGAGTTTTGCTAGGGGAAAATTGGAAGTGTCTTGGCCAGGGTAATGACAAGTATTTTTCACCAGCAGCCTCCGTAGTCCTTTGGAGGACACAAGCAATCCATTCAGCACCGGTGCTGTAGCTTGCAGTAAGCAGGGTGCTGCAGTCCCGGCAGGGTTAGAGGAATACATGGTGGAAAAATCTCAGATGAGACCTTCACGAGAGCCTGATAGATTGCTGTCACAGCTTAATGTATCTGAACTTCAGGTCATGAAAGAGGATTTCCTTATGTTCCTATTTAAATCAAGAGTAAAACTTTAATTTAGGTAACAACGGACCTTATTTTCACAGAAAACCTGTTATCTACATAATTCTCAGGGCTAAAGAGTTTTAAATTGCAAAAAGACCTTGTGAGAAGTGTGCAATTCTGCTCAAGTCATTTTTCATTTTCCTCAGGAACGCATGGGGAGTTGTTTTAATTCAAAAGATATAATATCTGTCTGATCTATTAAACTAGAAGAAAAAATAATTCCAAGAACAGAAAATGCCCAAGGCAGTTTAAGGAGTTCCAGATATACATGACATACAAAAATCTCCTAGTGAAAGTTAATGCAAGTCAACATCTACAGTGGTCTTAATGCCACATTGATTCAAAATCACACAGTCATTGATGAAATGGGAATGAATTATCTTCAATGTCTCTTTTAATGAAGTCAGCAAAGAATTCTGTTCAAGCTGACTAAATGCACAGTCGTTGGGATGTGAAGTGCTGAGGCTCAGAGCCTCAGAATAACACTTTTTAAAGTTTGTATGTTTTTAGTGTATTCCGAATACCAATCTTTTTTTTTATCTTAGTTTTAATTATTTTGTTTCTGTTATTCTATAGCACTGCTTCTGTCCTCATTCTTCTTCTCTTCTGCTCTTTAATTGTATTATACTGAAGGCTTGGAATTTAGATTAGAAATCATCTTTTAATACTTCAGGTTATGCAATTATTATTAATGTCCTGGTCTGATTTACACTACTCTGATAAAGCAGAGTAGCAAAGTTCTATACAGTCAATTTTACAGTCTGATTCCCAGGCTACAGGAATACTGTGGCTCTGCATTGAAGGGGGAGCCTGGAAAACCAACGAATTTGGGCCAAATGTTCTATCCTTGGGTAAAGAGCTGGAAAATAGAAATTGCCTACAATATTTAACTTACAAGGAGCAAGATTATGAAAACCTGTTCCTGTATTTAGCCCATGGCTATAATCTCTGGTGTTTTAAAAGGTCTCTGGGCTGATGCTTTTTCCTGCGACTGGAGTGTAATCAACTCTCCCCTGGAGCTTGGCTCTCCAGGGGCCAGATAAGGTTCAGGTCAGGATTCTTCTTTCTTCTGAGAAGGTAGATGATCTGATCTTCTTTCCATGTTTATTTGCATGAAGCTAATTAAATATATTTGAGACTAATTACCTATCAAACCTGAGACATTAATAAATGCATTCAAAAGTAATTAGTTGGGAACTCATAGGCTAATGTATCAGCATATATGTGTATATACACACCACACACTTTATTTCCCTGAGCAACTAGATTGAAAAAGATCTCAAAGCTGCAGAACTAGTGACTTTTAACAGTGAAATAAAACAGTTAAGGTTTTGTCAGCTCTGTAATGACAGTATGATTACACAACGTCTAGTCTCTTGACAAAGCAGAATTAAGTGTTGTAACTTTAATAGCTGATGTGCTGTCATTTGAAGAATTTGAAGAGAAGCATTCGGTTTATCTCTGAAGTAAAAGAAAACTTTTCAGGAATTTTATTAAAAATGAAAGCAAAATAGAAAAAGCTGTTACACTTTGTAGACCAAAAATGTAAAATAAGGGTAACTTTTAAACAGTTTTAGTTAATCAATTCTGCAATAGTTGTTCTTCCATAGTTTAGTTTTTATCATACTGAAATATATAACAACTAAAAATATTTTGGGTAGCTACAAACCTAGAAAATTGAAATTTTGTTTCATGGATGTGAAATAGAAAACAGAATAATGCCTGCTTTCTGTGAATAAAAATTACTCCAATGACGTCATCTAGTGCCATCATGTAAAATAATAAATTTCAAGGAAACACCATTTACAGTATATTAATGTATTTTAAGTTTACAGTATAATACAAATATGAAGTTTGAGGGATTTGGCTCAAGCTGCAATTCTAGTTTACCAGTTCTGCCTGCTTTCTTATCGGCTATTGAGATTACATCTCATTGACACTGCTGTGTATCTGCCTGTGTCTTACTGAAGAGCCTCTAATGTTCATTATAGAGCAAAGCAGACATAAGCATGTAGAGGAAATTGAGTCTGTAAGGCACTATTTTGTGCCCTGAAATTTAATAATTTATCAGAGAACTACACAGACTACAAGGAGGAAA
Organism: Chlamydotis macqueenii; assembly: GCF_036417535.1. NCBI lineage: Eukaryota > Metazoa > Chordata > Aves > Otidiformes > Otididae > Chlamydotis > Chlamydotis macqueenii. The sequence goes on from NC_141562.1 coordinate 24,184,063, forward strand.
AAGGATCTGGGCTTGAAATAAATGAAAGCAATTACTTAACACTTCTGAAGTTGCAGGTTTTGTGCTTCTTTACAGATGTTGGCACATGCTTAAGTGAATGAGAAATCACAGTTGTTTCAACGATGAATACTGTAATTAAAACATGTTCTGGTGCTCTGCTGAACTGAATAAAGAGTTATCTTAAATGTGAGATTATATATAGTATTCAAAGTGCAGAGGATAATGATTTCTAAAGTGTACATTATGTCAGCAAAACATCTAGTATAATATTTTAAAATCAAATATATACTATAACATCTAGTGTAATATTTTAAAATCAAATATATACTATATAATATTGGTTTTCCTGGGTGTATGTGTTTCTGTATGTTTATATAATGGGAAGAAAAAAAGGCAAATCAGTCATTTCTGACTTATTTTCAGTCACTGTGTATCTGTGGAGAAAGACATCGAACCGCTTCTATGGAGAAAGACATATTGGACCTCTTCATTAGTAATTAAGGCAGACTACTTAGCACTGTAGTTGCCCATCAGTTCATCAGTACCTACTGTCTTCCCATACTCAAGAGCAGCGTAAGCAGAGCACAGTAAATATTACTGGTGCAGGTATTTCATCTTCTTATTTCCTAAAAGTGCAATGCTGCTTATGGTAGTGACACACACAGTGGATGGGAGACAGGTTTATTACTCACTTCAAGTAAAATCAAGATCATTTTATTATTTCTTTTTTGAGGAAAAAAAAAGTCTGCTTTAACGATGATTTGCTGTTCCTGCTGAGGGTGGCAGTGTGGTACCATCCTCCAACCGTCCTCTGCTCCCGCAGCCTTTCTGCTCCTGTAGAGCAAATGTGCACCCATCCTGCAGTCTCCTCGCCTGGGACGTGGGCTCACACTGATTACAAGCTAAATTAACAAGACCAAATTCAGGTGAGATGCAAACAGCAGTATCTGTAAATAACAATCTAAAAAGTTAAGTCATGAAGGATTGGCCAAGGCAAGGTGTGTGGGAATTATTACCAGGGATGGCAATTCCAACTCTAGGAGAAGACCAATCGTTTTAGCTTTTAAGGAAAGTACCTTTCTCAAGGTGCTGGTGGCTATAAGGGTTTTGCTGACTTGGTAGCCATGAAGAGTCCGAGGTCAGCATGCTGGCACATGTAACCAGCTCATGTACCGTATATGGTTTATATAAATCACTGCCACACCTTTTTTTTTAAAATGGTTGCTATACCTGCAGGAGCAGGGCAGATGTCGAGCTACTGACACAAAGTTGTTTAATAATTACAGAGTGGTGTTGCAAATATGTGGAGTAATGTACAATTTGAATCTTTCTCTGCAGTATTGACTGCTGAGGAGTTTGGTTTATAGGCAATGTTATTTACAGGTGCAATGACCTATTTCAGTCAGCAGCTTTATATAACTATAAGTATTTCCTTATAGTTGTGTTTACATATCCCTTATCTACTCAGCTGTCTCTGTATTACTGAATAATTCTGCTTGTTGAAACGTTGATGGGTGTTCAGGTAGTTCAGAGTGGGATTTCTATCTTTTTAAGCACGATAGGAAACTCTGGCTTAGTTATGCAGTAAAACCAGTTAGCATGTTGTTAAAACTTCCTGTAACTTAAAATGGAAAAACTGACATTAACCTTTCTGCTTGTATTAATGAAAAGACTGCCTAAGCTATGGGGAAAACTAATTCCATTAGTTAGATTTTAGTAGATATCACTTGAAATAATCTACTCATTACAGGAGCTCCACTACAAAAGTCATTTTATTAGAGAGTAATTTCTTTCCATGATAGCATCACTATGATGTAATAAAATTGGACTCTTTTCTAATATATTCTTGTCAGAGTTCACATTGAATGAAACAGTGCATTTGCACTTGTTTATTTTGAAGAGGACTTGAGACAATGACTAGTATTGGAAATTGGGAAATTGGTATAATAAACATGCATAGACAAAATATGCTACACTGACTGTTCAGGCCTTGTATAGGCCATTTTCTTCAGTGATTTAATGTAAGTCAAAATTCAAAGTAATAGAACTGTAACCTGGAAATACATCAAGAAATGTAACCTCTGCAAAGAAACTTATTAATGAAAGTCAGGGGACCTATTTATTTGCATAAATACTGTCAATTAAACATTAATTGAATTTTAAATAATTACTGTTGAAGCAAATATCTATTTAAGGTTTAAGTTTACAAAGATTTTTTTAAGACTTTTGCCGAACTGGTCAAGATCTGTTACTAGGACAAAAATTTTTCTAAATACAAATCGAATTTAAACCTGCAAGCAGTACATTACTACTGTATGTGAAGGTAAACACAGCATATTGGCACAAAAATTCTGGGAATTTTACACTTAAAATGTTCACAGGCCAAAGGAAACAGACTAGGAATAATGTCAACGTGAAAAAAATGTACTTGCATGTAATTAATGTTTGTTTATATTGTTAGCTTTAAGCCAGCTCTTTAGCAATATTTCTACATTTGTACACTACAAAAGGAAAGTGCTGCAAGTGCCAATGCTGTTTATGCTGGCCAAGTTGTGTTCAAGCAGTGGAATCATTAACACACCACATGCAGTTCAGAGACTGAAGCTCTCAAAGCCTTTCTGTTAGTGTACCGGCAGAGTTGTGCCCAGTGTCACCATACTGGGAGAGCTCTCTACTGAAGGTTGGACATCAGGACATCAGGAACAGGATTAAAATTACTTCCTAAAGGAAATGCTTTGATAAAACCTAACATTATTTAAACCAACACACTGGTGAAACAATTTAATTTTTTAAGCCAAAATATTATGGCTGAAAATCCTAGTTATATGTAGTAGTTATTACTTTTAATTGACTTGCCCAATATCACCAAGGCACCGTAAATCAGTGCCTCAGTATTGATGATCTTACATTAACATCTCTGGAGACTCTTACTTTGAGCTATGTTATTGTATTCAATCTGCAATATTCATACTCTAGTCTCTCGAATGAAAAAAAAATGAAAAATATGAGCACTTATGTTCCTATTTCTGCAGTATGCTCACCGCATAAATGCACACAACTCACTTTTACTACTTTTTCATGGAAAACTAGTATTTTGGCATAGTGCACATCAAAGAAGTTTTGAGTATGAGCTGAACAAATCTTGCAGCACACTGAATGGCAAGTTAGCATTTGACTACCAACATGTTTTTAAAATATCTCAAAATACTGGGTTTCTCTTCTATTTAGAATTGCTTTTTTAGAAGTTTCTGCTAACCACCTCTCTCAAAACCTTAAGTCACCTCACTGTTTAAGTTCAGATCGGTTAGGAAGCAGTGTTTCACCTGCAACAGCTTTTTTGTTTACTTTTACCATCATCTCCTTAAAGAAAATGGGTTCATATCTGCAGTAGAATTCCTGAAATATTTCTAACTTGTTTGCATCTGCAGCTGTATTTTCTTTAAATGACTTTCCATTTATTTGCTGGGTAGGGAGGACAGAAAGCATCTACCATTCAGTTTCCTTTCAAATTGGATAGTGAGGCTTTTAAGCTAAAGAAGTAATTATATTTTTACGAGGTACTTGGGGATAATACAGTAAAAAAAAAAGTAATTCCCAATGTGTGACATAAGAGCAGTAAGGCTTTTAGGAACTATCAAATGCAGCCCTGAAATGTGATGATAATAGCAGAAAACTCTATCACAAATAAAAAGATTTTACAGGGTAAAGTAAATTTTATGTAATCATCTTCCAGGTTGCTTTTCACAAGTAAATCAGAGAAGCTCAATCAAGTTTATTTTTTGACTCCTTTTTATTATACTGCTTAATTTCCACATTCAGAAAATACCAAGCCAAATATCACGCCTCCAGCCAGCCAGTTTTATCCTACATCAACTTTAAGCACTGAACTTCAGTGCAGGTTATTGGAGGGACCCAGATTGAAGTAGAAGCAGACCCAGTGTGTTTCCAAAGCTCCCACAGGGCCAAATCTACTTCCAAAAATGCATGTAAAGGGACAGGAGCATCATGTCACCTCTGCTGCTGTGCTGGTGCTGACTGAGGATCAGCATGAAGGAAGCTCTTGCTGCTTTGTCACGGGACTCAGAGCAAGAGCATGTCAGGTAGTGCTATCACATCAAAACATGTAGAAAATATTTATATGGGATGGCTCCTTTGGAGGCACACAATGGCACAAACTAAGACAAAATGTCTGGATAGATCTGATAGATCTCTCCCTGCGTTTCTGACCATTAGTACTGCTCCCATGGGCAGCCTGCACAGCAGCCTCAGCCCAGGAGGGGTTTGCAGCACAGAGTTGCCTAAGGACATGGATCAAACTGCTCCCAAGTCTGGGACTATCCCCACAGGGCAGAACAGCGAGCTGAAACAGTCCGTTAACCCACGGGTGCTCACTGACCAAGCGTGAGGCCTGGCTGGAGTCACCCACCAGCGAGGGATGCAGTGTTTGCAGTGGGTGAGCTGCACACTCGCACGCCTGAATCGGCACGGCCCGCACGGGTACGCTGTGTTCTTGCACTTGCAGCTGTTTAGTGCAGATGCTTGCACAGCCTTGGGCAAGCCCCTGTCTCTGAGTTTCCCTGAAAGGTTATTTAAGTTCTGAAGGGACACTTATTTCTTCCCAAGAAATTGCATAAATGCCCCTCTGATAAAAACACAGAATGTATTGGTGACGGTGAGGATGTAGATAACTGAGGGAGGAACAGACAATCCTGGAACGCCCTATGCCTTGGAGATGCTTCTCAAATACCACCCCACCTCCTGCTCATTTTGAAAAAAGACGATAGGCCTGATGGAGACATGTGGTCATGTCACAACAAATCACAAAATTCTACTGCACCATATGGGCAAAGCTTTTTGTTGCATTTACCTTTTCTGCAGAGGAAATAAGGAAGACCTATAGACACCCTGAACTGGGAGACTGAAGCAACAGGCAAAGAACAGATTCATCTTTGGTTTAGCTTTTTTTTTTTTTTTTTTTTGCTGCTGTTAGAAACCTTGAACTTGACAGCAGAAATATTTGTTACATAAACTATCTCTGAACCTTAATGAATCTCACAGCTTTTAAATGCTTGTTTCAACAGTAATCTGGGTTCAGCCACTCGATCAGTTGCTGCAGTCAGTGTCCTATGCAGTGGCGCTCAAGGAGGTGACTTGGCTGCCATTTGTTTCAAGTTTCCAACTCTAGCCTGAATGACCAGTATTATTTCACTCTTGTGCTGGATTTTGGCCAATGTCCCGAATTGCTCCTGAACTCCGATTATTTTCAGTTGCAGTTGAGGGAGTAAGATCAGGACACAGTGAGTAGTGCCCAGGGGACAGCGTTCAGCTGGTTGGCATTAGGATTTTGCACTGCAGGATTTTTTGTTGCTGCTCTGCTCCTTGCTTTTTCCTTTTTACAGTCATATTAACAGTTCCACAGTTCCTTAGAGGGTAAGGTAATTAAGGGGTAATTAATGGAAGGACGCAAGGAAGATTCAAGAGATCCTTTGCTGATGGATTCACAAAGGTGCTAAAGATACAGAACACTACATGGAAAGGGATACTGAAATGAGAGCAAGAAGGTAAAGAAGCGATTGTGAGCAGAGCTGGATGAGTCTGGAGAGGTGATATTCATTACCAATGAGGGAACCTGCCCTTCCCTGCGATAAATTAATGGTAGGGGTGAAGGTGCCTTCATTAAATCAAACTTGGATCGTAAATATCCAACTTCTATTAGAAAGAGGTAATGAAAATTACCTGGGAGACTTCTAGTAGAATGCTTATTTATTGGGATACTTTTACAGATCTGTATTTAAAGAAGTAATTTTAATGTAAGTGTTGCATTCCTGCATTTTGCTGTTCCTGTGCCCCAGGAATTTCCAGCCAGTCAGCTGGAAATAAGGTCAATCTGCATAACCTCTAGTTTCACACTTTGGGATGAAAAAAGGATGAGGAAAAAGTGAGAAAATACAAAAATCAACAGCTGCAATTGTCTCCTTCAAATAAAGAATTAATTACTAGTGAGGATAAGAACAATGTTGTGTGGTTTAAATGAGTGCGGTTATTGCAACATTAGAAAATACTTTAAAAACTAAATAAAGACTGTAAAGGCTAGCTTTCTGCAGCTGACCGCTACCGTTTCATCAAAGTAGCTTTAAAATGTATTTTATATAAATCTTGCTATATAAGAAATGGAGACAAACAACACTTTTCATAAACGAGTGCATTATGCAGTAGAACTTCGGCTCATCATAGCTGTCCATTGCTGCTATCATTATCATGTTTTGAAGGATAAGCATATTAAATATGCTCAAAATGCTTCCCAGGTCTCAGTTACTGGCAGTCATTTAAAGTAGTAGTGATAGGCGACTATATAAAATATGCAATACTTTGATTAGTATACTGTAAATGCTCTTGTCTTTAACTTGTAGTCTTAGACTACATCTGGGAACAATTTAAAGCTGTTTTTCTGAAGTAAAACAAGTCTTTATGCTTTAAACTCAGTTTAGCAGCATTTCATTCAGAATTTCTCAGACACAAAGGTACACCAATTGTAACAAACCGGAGATGCCCTAAATCCTCTGCAGAGAAAAGAAACAGATTAAAAACTAAGATTAAAAAGCTTTATGTAAAAATATGAAAAGAGAAAAATTTTTATTAAAAGAAGGACTACTAGGAAGTGAAAGAAGGGAGTAGTTAAAAAAAGAAAGAGAAACCAATAGGTGGGGGAGTAAAGGAAAGCTAAACATTAAAAAATGAAAGAAAAAATAATGCTGAGGCAAAAGCTGAAGGATTGGCAATGGGAACCTGTAAGAAAAGACTAACAGCTTGAGGTTGGCAGTGTTTGTGTTCGTACATGCTAATGTAGCCCCCGGACAGTTATTCCAGAAGCTCTGTAAATTTAAATGAGAGATTACTTGGGGACTATTTCATACTGCTAGGCAGGCCTGTGTGATAGTGGTAGGTAATGCTTTTCCCTGAATTCCAGACTGTTCTTTAAACCAGAGTATATTAGAAAAAAAAAAAAGGAAAAGCAGTCAGGGTAAAAGAGAAGCAAAATAGACAGGGGCTAATCTGCCAGCACTCAGAGGAAAAAACATTTTTCCCTGCCACAAAGAACCCCATTGTTCCTGTGTTAAGTATTTAATTTTGCCTGTATTTAAAGCAAGCTGCCTTAAAGTCTGTTTTGTTACAACAGTAAAGCATGTGCCGGTCACTGCCGCAGTGTACAGTGGCGTAGCTCCAGGGAGAAGCCAACTTCTGCGTTTTCCAGGGCTGTTCAGTTTTTCTCAGTCTGCTTTACATTGGTTTTTGGTGGAGGAGAGTATGACCTGCCCTTTACGGTTGGGAAATCTCACCACCGCTTCAGCACATAAGAGTTGGTGTTACATGAGGGAAACAAGCCAGAGAAAAATCTGAGCATTTTGGGAAATGTTGGATATTGATGACTGATATCCACATATGTCCTTCTGATAAATCTTATTAGTGAATCTGCAGTGTATACACTTTCATATAGGCTTTGTCACTAAGTGTTGAACCTCAAAATTTTATTAGCACTGGGCTTTTGTGTGCATGGGTTTCTTTTGACAGCTAACAAAAGTTAGGCAAGTATCACTATACGGTGCATTTCCCTGGTAGGGCGTCAAGTCAGGGAGATTCTCCCTACCAATATTAGACAAATTTCTCCTTTATTTAGCAGAAATGAAGCTGCTATTAATACAAGAAAGCTGGTATTAACAGATAACTACTCACACAGTACTTCCAATTATTTCCTCCTCCTATACTCGCACACTTCCACTCGTTACCCAGTGAGGAGATGGAGAGGGCTGGCATGCTACTGTGCTCACTCCAGCAGACCGGTCTGGCATATTCATAAGAGAGGAAACCAAGAGAAGAGCATGGGGGGAGGCTGTCAGTGGGGGAATATGATTCAACAGAACCAAATAATGTGGGATCTTGATCCTGTAGCACTCTTGCTGAGGCTACTTTTGCCTGTGACTAAAGCCTGTGGACTTTGTTATGAGGAGTGTACCAAGAAACATGGGACGCCAGAGAAAATACTGTCTTCAGTTCAAGCTCAGACTGTCACTTGGGATTTCTGCTCTCATATCGCAAACTAAATTTAATGATTGTCTTGAAAGCAAGTGGAAAACTCAGTTTTTGTTGAGTCAGGCTCAGTTTGTAAAGATGTTATGCTTAAAGTTCCCATACATCTTCACATGTCTGTGTAATTTCTTTGATCATATGGCATATAAACCCACAAAAAAAAAAAAACCAAGTTCCAGGGTAATACAGTTTAGTTTAATAGTACTCTAGTTTAGCCCATAAGAGGATGAAATATCTGAAATCTCTAAAGTGTACTGACCTGGTATATTTTTACACTGTGTGGTATTGTTGCTTGGAGAATTTCCTTGATGCTAAAAATAATCATTTCTACACTGTTTTCTATCTCCAAGGCTACAAAATCTTTTTAACCTAGGCATAATTAGGATTATACCTACAATATATATTTTTAGCATGTTAGATTTTCTGTGATGTAATGCTGTTCCAGTAGACACAGCTGAGCTCAGAGAAAGTCCATGTGAGAGTGAACAGCAGAAGTTAAATCAGTAACTTCTATAGGCAGTTGTTCCCTTTTCAGCTTTTAGCATTGGTCCAAAAATTTTAATTGTCCCCGGGTCTTAAAAGAACAGCTATCAATTTAGAGAAAGATATATGTAATCCTTAAATAAGAAATTTGAAATCTGAGTTAAGAAGTTGGAAATTTGACATTGGCTAACAGGTTTGAAACTAGAATTGTTCCTTGAACAGACTATTTTCTCACTTCAGAGTCTTAAATAGTAGACTGAAGAACATAAAATGAATGGAACTGATGTGCCTCTCAGTTCAGATAGTTTCACAGAGGACTAAAAATATGACTTATTTTTTTTCTTGCATGTTGTATTTTAATGTTTAATTATTTAATTCCATAAGGGCTAGGTCACATGAAGGCCTGATGAAAGCCTCTGATCCAGATAACAGAACTATTACCCTAAAAGTATTACAGTAAAACTGTGGCAGATGCCAGACAATTGCTCTGCAGAATTTTTAAATTAATATCTGCTCGCAAATGACACTTTCGACTGTCGGCAGTTATCCGTGCCTCGCAGGGCCTTGCTGGGTGCAGCGGGGCTCCGGCTGCCCAGGGTGCAGCGCTGGCAAGGGCTGAGCCGGGAGGCAGCAGCTGATGTCCTGCCTCTCGCTCAGCATCCTTCGTAAGCGGGGCAGGTCCGGCTCCAGCTGTGCCACCCTCCTTCCCCGGCTGCCAATTATGGTATAAACTTCTTGGTTCGTTAATACAATTACTGCCATAAAATGAAATATCCGCTGGAAATACCACCAGTGGGATCTGAACAGGTTAATTCCTTATTCCCAGTGTAGAAAGCATGCTTGAGAAAGACTACCACCGTACAAATAGGGTCTTGTCTGCAAATGAGAAATTATTTCAGAGCCTGCTAATTTGTAACTAAGCTAGTTAAGGTACCTCATTTGTAATGTTGGTTGTGCAAGAGGATTTTCCTTGGAAAATAAACTCTCATGCAAGAATTCCTTAAAAATTCCTTAAAAAGACAGTCAAGCATGTTTGTCTAGTCCTTCATAAATATTTTCCATTGGGAATATTTTTCAGACCTAAGTTTTTCCTTCTCCATACTGTCGTGGTTTTGTTTAGTGAGGGGGGGCCTAAGGTGGTAGCTTCTGTAGGAAACTGCTAGAAGTCGCTCCCGTTTGTTCAGTGGACATGGCCAGGCCTAGGGCGGACCCGCTGCTGGCCAAGGCCGAGCCAATTGGTAGCAGAATGTCCCGTGATAACGCCTCTGCGATAACGTAATTAAGAAGGGGAAAACAGAAAAAAAAAAGAGAGAAGAGAAGATGTGAAGAAGCTGAGCGGGGGCAGAGGCGCAGAGGGGGAGGCGCAGGCCTCATGGGCCTTGCAGGCCTCACCCTCTGGCCTCTCGCCAGGTGGCCGACTGGGCCCAACTCGGTCCAGCCCGGCTGCAAGAAGTGGAAAGGAGATGAGAAGTGAATAAGATGTAAAAAACACATACCTATCCACAAAATTTCATCCCCCTTGTAACTTCCTTTTTCCAAAGGATGCTTGGGGGAAATACTGAAATAACTATATCATATATACTGAAATAATATTGAAAAATACTGAAATAACTGCAAAAACTAAAATAACTATGGTAGAAAATAGTTTATTAAATAAAATTAATTCTATTAAATCAATTATCTATTGGTACTCTCATAGGTTGAAGGTTTGAAGAGTTAATGATTTAATGACAAAATGAGAGATACTGAGACATTTAACTTCAGAAAAAAATACTTTCAATTTGAAAAGACTCAGCCATCTGATGATGCTGAGAGATGTATAAAGGCTATTCCTAGAACAAAGATTGTTGGATAAGAATATACTTACACATGTAAGTAGGTGAAGACACTGTTGAGATTGTAGAGGAAAACACTGACAATACAATGACAGTTTAAACTGGATGTCAAATTGGAGACATGTTCATGGAAAAAGTGGATGAAGGATGCTTCCTGCATGCTGAACGATTAAAGCATGCATTTCTCCATAAAGGGCAGCTCAAGGAGAAAAAGGTAAATGTGAATTGAAGTTACATAGGTGTATTTAGTAAGGGGGCAGATCTGTACCTTCATTACAGATATAGACTGGATAAGGAAAGCAGTGTTGAAGTGAATCACTTGGAGTTGGTGGTGAAAAACCGAAGTCCACTGAGAGAAATGGATTGGAAAGCCATTTCTATGATGTAGTCAATATACATGAGTCTATGGACCCCAAACTGATTCTTCTTTTTTAATATATGCACAAATTCTGTATTTCATAAAATTACAAGTTATTTTCCCAATGTAGGACTGAGTGTGAAGTTCAATGCAGCTGGAAATAATCAGATTTAACATTTTTCTCAAATTTATAAATCAATGCAAGTACAAAGAAAAATTGTTTTGCTTCAAACATAAATAGCTACTTAATTCTTTCTGCTAACGCAAAGAGAATTGAAACGGGGTGAAGACAACCCTATATAAAGCAAAAATACTAGAACCTGTGGAAGTAATAAATGTCAATCACCAGTAAACTAAGATATACCACTTCCTAAAATTCAGGATGGCTTTGAAGTCTCTCTCCTTTTTCTCCCCATTTTTGTCAGTCTGTTGAAGTCCAAAACTAAAAAAGAGAACACGAAACCTCCCAGAGACTAAATAAAGATGACCACACTGAAATGCTTGTACCCGAAGTCATGTAAGGCATAAATAAATTCACATGGAGAAAAATCTTATAGTGAGAGTCTGAAAGCACATCTGAAAATATCTGAGAACTCATATCTCTATAGATAGTTCTCTGTGGTGCTCATGGACATGCATAAACTCATTGCAGGCATGTACTGAAATGAAGTGTAGTGTAAAGAGGGCAGAAGGTTTTTACAGTTGCAAAGATTTAGTGGTTTCACTTTCAATAAAGGGTAGTAAATAGTCAAACACAAAGTGGTGCTTAATTATTTCCCAAAGCAAAGCCTACTTTCCGTAGCTCTGTTGGAAGCGAGAACATGTTATGCTTCTAGAACACAGGCAGGCAGGTGGGCTGAATTATCATGGGTATATTTATGGCTATGGTTAACAAACATATGCAAATTAGAGATGCTTGGGATTTTCAAGATATATCCCTTTTCACCACTGTTCTTCAGATAGTCCCTCGGGATGGATGCAGTCAACTTCCCTTCTCCTATTGACTGAGTGACATCCGATGGACAATGTGTCTGTGTGCTGCCACTGGTTTTCCTTTGCGGATGCTCACTTATTAAAGAACAAATCACTTAACAGAGGGTGAGTGGGTAGTGGGTAGTCAGGCTGAATTCAGGCACTGAGAAAAGTATTTATTTTAAAGTTATTTTTCATTTTATGTGTATTTTCCACATTGTGTCTTACTTTTATCCTTTTGAAGAAATATGAAAATTGAGTGACTTCATCTGATCTCAATATGTACAGTGGCTTTTCTGAAAGTAGCTGCTTTGAGCTGATTTGTTTATTTCTGTCCTACCTACCAATGTGTTGCATGATAAATAAAGATGTAACAGGACAAAAACTAATTTTGGTCATAAAACCATACAGAGGAGCTAGTAATAAAGCTGTGTCATTTCTTCAGTCTTAAGATAGTAATTATTCAAGGCCTAAATGCATGTTGCTAAATTATTTTTGTTATTTTCTTTCTCTAATTTACTAAGTTTGGAAGGTATTTTGAAGTTCTGTTTGTTAGACAGGGCAACTGGTACTATCTTCCCTTATCAATTCATGGTATATTTACTACTGATTTTTCTGATACTTCTTTCTTCTCTGTTTTTACTTGTTTCTTTCTTTTAGTCAAATCCCTTTGCATAAGCCTCACCTATTTCACTTTACAGCACTCCTTTCTTTTCTTGGCCCCATAACACGAAAACTTAAGAGATAAAGGTGCCTGTTAGCTGCTCCTGAGAGCTCTGACCTGTGTAGCCAGGGAGGGCTCCTTGCTCTGTGTAAGCACCAGAAAGTTGGGAATTTTTCCTTTGGTAAGCCACTATTAGGGATTGTCTGCCACTCCTGCCAGATAAAACAACAGGAAGATACTAAAAGAAGCAAACTATAAGAATAAAAGATAAATGAATCACAAATACCACCAACACTAGTGTATTTACTAAAAAAACCAATAATAATAGTTTTGCCTATTCCCAGTTGCTTGGAAGGAAAAACAAGAGCTCTGTCATCAGCAGGGGAGTACTGATGTGCTGTAGAAATATGATGCCTAGTGATCTGAGAAGCAGATTTATAGGGCAGGGTGTTGCTTATGTTTGGGACTGCCATGGTTTTATTAAAATTACCAAGCAGACTGAAGAGCCTCTGGAATTTGATTTAGAATATTTACAGCTGACACAGGTGAAATAGCAGGTGCATGAAATAACCTGAGCAGAAGGAGCAACTGGTGTTTTGTTAAGTAGGTACTTGGATAATGAACAATATGATGTTAACTTTTTAAGATATACTCTTTTTTTTTTCACTAAGTTGTGGAGCTTATGAAGACTAACTGGTTTTGCTTTTAGTGTGTTAATGTTTCCCTGTAAATTTAAATAAAGATAGTGATAGAATCTTTAATTATATTATGAGATAATAGCATAGAAAGTATGTTGAATCTATAGAATATGGTATTGCAAGCCTGTTATGGAGTTGCACCTAATAGATAATTTGCTAATGAATACGTAAACTGGGTTGGCATTTTAAAGTGCTAGAGAATGGGCCTCTGGTATGGCTCCTTTCAAATGGCATTTCAGTACCCACCATTCATATTGCGTCTGTTATTCTGAGGCTGAGTGTGGGAGCTTGTTTGCATATTTTGCTGAATTTTTGAGGATTTTTAACAATAAGAGTGTTAACTTGTTTCATTTATTTCGTAAAAATACAATGTGTCTTCAATAGCCATGACTGTCTAACAAATTAACTAGAAAACTGATTCACCTCTACAAACAAAAACACTCTTTTTTGTCAGTTTCAATGAACATCGTTATCTCTGTGTTACCAGTTACGTAGCAATCACAAAAAATCAGTAAATAACTAATTAACAGGTTGATCTGCAGGTGTGCCATCTAAGCAGTATGATCCCTGTATCACAAAAATAATAAATAGGGATGGGCAAAGGCTATGAAACTTTAACATGAATGGAGAAGAAAGAGCCAGCAGAGATGCTGACAGGGTGGTGGCTGAGTAACAGATGAGCTAGATAGTTTTGTCTGTTGCAGTTCAAAATAAAATAACATGAGGATCTCTGAGGAAATTACGTTAAAGTGGAAGAGGAACCAGGGATACCGATATGGTCTGATGCAAGAAGCTTCAAAGAAATGAAAGGGACTTGAGTTGGAGTTGAACAATAGAGGAGACAGTAACGTTTACTGATTACTAAAAAAAGGTGGAGAACGCAGTAAAAAAGGTGTTATCTTAGAGATGATACACACCTTTGGAGTGACAAGATCTGTGAATATCAACATAGAGACAGCATAGTAGCATCCTCTGAGAATAATGGCATCCTCTGAGAAGAGGGTTACAAATATGAAGAGGGTTACAAATGAAGACAAAGAACTAAGATGAAGGAAAGGAACTTAAGTAATTTTTCTAGATAATGCATTTCATAAGTTTAAGGCTAAGGAGCAATGCTTGCTTGCAGCAAGATGAAGCTGAAGATCATCTCATCTTTCTACCTAAATACCAAAAGTAAGTTTTCCTTTTTCAGAGAATTGCCTTCTTTAAAAATAAAGATCAGTGCGCACAGACAAATACTACATAGCTTTTTGCTTGTTTGTCTGTTTCTTCAGCAGTCATCCAAGTGGTTCGCTTTTCACAAAGTGTTTTGGGTATCTATATTAAGCATTTGAACTTCAGCTATTGCAGAGGAACCTGGAAATGTGAGGAGGACTTGGCCTACGGTGTTGTGAAAACGGTCAAGTCTGAGGTGATTGCAATGTGGGATGAGTGGGCCAAGGAGCAGAAGGATGTGGAAAAATAATAATAATTTAAAAAATCTTGGCATCGTTAGCACTTTTGATTATTTGTCTTTTTCTAATGGCTGGCCCCCTCTTCTCTGCCTTCCTTTCCAGAAGGAAGCTGTCCTAATCACTTGGCTCAACCTTCTTTTGTAGGGAATTCTGCTCCCTCTGGTCCCAGCAATTTAACATGTTCACTGTCTTTCTGGAGATCTTCACTGTTTATCATCTGCTGCAGAGATAGAATCATAGAATCATAGAATGGTTAGGGTTGGAAGGGACCTTCAAAGGTCATCTAGCCCAACCCCCCTGCAAGGAGCAGGGACATCCCTGACTAGATCAGGTTGCTCAGAGCCTCATCCAGCCTGGCCTTGAACGTTTCCAGGGATGGGGCCTCCACCACCTTTCTGGGCAACCTTCTGGGTACCTGCTGCCCCCTTTCCCAGGGCTGCCGGCTGGTAGGTGGTGACATGAACCAGCACACTGGGACTTCGTGTCTAGGAAAGCCTAAGGCGTGTTCAGCCTATCTCTGCTGAGGCAGGGATGTTTACACACAAAGTTTCTTGAAGCTGCCACTCCACTCTGTTGCTTAAACATAGGAGTGCTGTGTCCTCATCTAAAGACACACCCCCAGGCCATGCCTTTGAGCAAACACAGACTCGATGACTTGGATATTGTTCTTGAGACTGGTGATGGGATGGTCTGTTTCTGTTTAAAATATTTCAGATGTTTTCATACAAATTCTTTCCGTGGAAACAAACTACTTATGTTTCTAATGCCTGTAGGTTCGTTCCCAGGGTCCCTGGCTCACTTTTCCTATGGCTATTTCTTTCCCCCATCCCAAAACCGAGAGGTCCTGGCCCTGGATCCTAGCTTATTGCCTCAGTTTCTTGTGTCTCCTGTTTGCTGGAAATGGAGCTAACGTGTCCCAGTGCTCACTCACTCTTGCTCCTTTTCTGAGTCCCAAAGACAGCATCTTTCATCTACCAAATTCTAGGTGTCTATAAAGTTTCATGTTTTTAGACACATGCAAACACACGCACAACTTGTGTAAACTTAGAAGAACAAGATGATTGAGACTAAGCTCTAACTATGGCTCGGAAGAAGATGGGTATTTAAGATACATTTTGTTCCTACAAAGTTGCACAGGATGCTTGTTTTTGTCCTAGGAGTAGAAGAATGGCACTCCTCTGTTTTGCTATTCTTACCCCCTGCTCAAGACGTGTGGAAACTACATCCTGAGTTCTCTGGTTTCCTCTTTTCTTTATTTCTGTGTTTTCAAGCTTCCTCCTCACACTGTCTGGAGCCTTATCTAAGCACAAATGCCTGCCTCCGGGGCCGGTTTTCATTTTTTTTTTTTCCTCATTTTGTTTTCTTATGGAAATGACTGTGACACAAAATCCCCTGTTGCCTTTTGCTGACTTGTGGACTGCAGTCAGAGGTTTCCCCAAAGGCAGGAGGATCAGCAGGCAAAACCAAGCTGCTCTACAAAATCTGGATCTGACCCTCTGTGGAAGAGGAAGTCTGTATTTCATGTCACATGGGGCTACAAAGTCCACCCTTCCCCTCTGTTACAGTGAAAGAGGGAAAAGTTTAATTTATGAGTCTCTTACACCTTAACTGAATGACTGCAAAATAGCATGCAACACGTTCGTTCTCTGCTCCTATAGCTGCAGAAATACTATTCACGTGTTTATCAGTCCATCACTTAAGGTAGATCATCTTCAACTCAGAAATCTGATCCCTGCAGCTCTGTGAAGGATCTGGATGGTTTTAGGTATAGTAGCCCATAACTATCACAGTTCATAGCAATCCTTCCCCATGGGGCCCTTGCACTCCAGGTGCCAACTTCCTCTTGTGTGAAAACTGTGTGTTTCATGGTCACTTGGTGGCCCATCCTCCACCATAAAGGTTTCATCTATCTCTGAAGCTGAACGTCCTCAGACCAAAAAAAAAAAAAAACACCACCAAACCAAACCAAACAAACTGACTGTCACTAGCAGACCTGTATAAAAGAGCTTACTGTAGTTTGTCAGGTACGTACACTATTTTAAAAGACTTTAAACAGGTTGATTTCAGCATCCATAAGAGGTGTTAGATGTGGCTTGGAGCTGTGTCTATCTTTCCCTGAGAGCAGCCTCTAGATATCTTCCACCTGTTCAATCTGCTCTCCTTAGCCATTGGGTGAGCTCTTCAACAAGCCCAGCTGAAGCTGACTGAGCTGCTTGAGTTTCTAGCTGTAGAGACACTGAGTCTAAACAGAGTAATCTGAAAATCAGTCCTAAATTCCAACTATGTTTTTAAAAACTACATTTCAGTGGGATTTAACTCATTTAATGTGTGGCATTTTTTATATAACTTTTATTTCCTGTGACAGTTTACCAGCAAGTATTCTTTGGAGGAGTCAGTGTGTGATTGGTATACAAGCACTTTAATAAGTGTTGTTTTTTTTTAAAGGCAATAGTATTATTGATAAATCTGTGCAGTTGGTATTTATTACACTGAAGACTTTTAAAGTTGTATTTATTAACTGAGCATTATATCAACTACACTCTTATTTTAAAAAGAGTTGGTGTCAAGGTGACCAACATAATTGCTTCCACCATGCTAAACCCTTTAAAAATGTTGGCCTGTTATCACTGGAGGTAAGGTCAGTTCTCCCTCATTTGGGCTGCCCAGACCAATTTTTCTGAATAAGGTGGAAAACATTTACAGTCCAGCTTCAGCTTTGTGTGCTGAAACACTGCTCCCTGGGCTTTTGAACCAAAGCTAATAATCCAGAAAGAATGTCACTCACTAAAGCCTTAACTATGTCAATTGTTTTATTTTGTAGCTCTCTATTTTCCTGTTCTCAGAAACATTATAAACAGGAGGATTGTCCTACCAGATTGCAGTAACACAGGCTAGGTCAATGTTAGTTTGTGAAGGAGAACGAACAGGTCTTTGTTAGTGATGGGGCTGCAGCAATGATTTGAAATCCCACGTCCAGACCTGGTTCTCCAGGTGCTAGCATCAGCCTGCAGGACCCGGCTCCTCCTGCCTCTCCTTGGGGCAGGATCTCTGGAAGCTGGTGGTGGCCACAGAGCTGGATGATGTCCAGCTCCAGGGCAGCGTGTCCACTTGTCTGGCTGCAAAGAGAAGTCCCAGGAGCAGGAGGGTGAGTTGGTAAAAGCAACACCTGAGAGGGGAGCAGGCTCTGGCACAGGCAGGCCATGGTAGCCAGCTGCAAGTAGTAGCGGCCTGTGCTCTGGTGACCTCACCCTCTGGGTGACCAGTGGGGAAGGCACATGGGGAGGGGGAAGATCCCCAGGGGCTGGGAAGCTGGTGGCCACCACTCTGAGAAGGAAGTGGAAGAGTCAGGGTGGTTGGCAACCTCCTTTGGAGTGGGAGGCTGGTGGATCCAAGGCAGGGGTGAGCAGGGACAGGTGATGTCTGGAAAGGGCCTGAATGTCAGAGGCTATGGAGAAAAGCTGCTGAGACTCCTCCAGCGCTGTCCTGTATTTCTTATTGACATGGGAGGTGTGCAGGGACTCAGCAGGGACAAAAGACAGTGGGGATGGAATGCAGCGGGGGCAAGCAGCCTTTCAGGCCTTCCTGGCAAATAGTCAAAAATTCGCTTTTTCCTGAAGATCCCCAGGAGATGCAGCCAGGGGTGCAAGGTCATTCTGTGGGGCAGGTAGGTGCAGATGACTTGTCAGCAGTTATTGCAATTTTATGGTTTGGGTTTGGGGTTTGTGGTTTTGATTTTTTTTTCTGTTTTTTTTTTTTTTTTTTTTTTTTTGTCGGCTGGACCTCACATCTGGAAACAAAGAAGGTCATCTCTACTTGGGACAGCTCTTTGTGAACCTCACTGGTGTGAAGAGTATCTGCTCAGTCTTATGAGACTTAGGACAAAAACAAAAACAACAAAAAAACCCCAACCAAACAAACAAACAAAAACCTGATAAAACACTTTCTCTCTGCAGCCGAAATGACACCTCTGCCCCGGAGCCAGCGATGCAGTCCCACTCCAGAGCGCGGCTGCCGCCGTGCCCCCCGGTAGTCCCGCAGCCGCCCACCGCTCCCCACGGCCGCCCGGGACCCCGCGACTCTCAGGAGGAGCCCACGAGGCGCTGGTGGCACAGCGGGTCGGAGGTGATCCGCGCTCTCGGGAAAGAGAGAGGTCAGCCTGCAAGTGAGATGCATTGAGTCACGTCGAGTTAAACTAACCCCTCCCACAGCCATGGACCACTGAAGCGCCCATTTTCATGAGCACCTCTCGCTGAGGCAGCTCGGAGCCGGCGGAGGCTGAGAAAGGAAGAGCGGGAGAGAGCGGAAGGAGGCAGCGAGCACCGGCACTGATGGACGAGCCAAAGGGTAAGGACGGAGGCGAAAGGCTCACCTCCAAAAGCAGCCGGGACCCCCTGCGAGGGGGCGCGGCGGGGGAGGGGAGGCAGGGCTCGGCGGGGCTCCCCCGGGGGCTGTGCATATTCATGAGGAGCCTCCAGATTTGGCAGCCGGGAGGGAGCTGCGACTGCGGCATCCCCGGGCGGCACCTCCCCAATCCCCTCACTCCCCCCCACCCCCCGCCCGCCCTCCCTCCGCGCTGGGTGGTGGGCGAAGGCTCCGCGGCGGGGGCTTGCCTGGGTGGAAGCCGACTCGCTGCAGCCCTCCCCCTGGCCAGCACCAGCTCCGAGCCTTTAGACCCGTTTCTGAAGGGACGATGCCAACTTGTGCCCGGGGTGCCCGGGCGGGGGCCGGGGCTGCTCGGGGAGGAGGTGGCGGGGGCTGGCGTGTCCCCCCGGGGCGGGCGGCAGGGGAGGCTCCGCGCTGGCCTCTGGCAGAAGTTTGGCCGCGTCAGTGCGAGGGATTCCCTCCCTCCCTGCCTCCCGCCCTTCCTCGCTGGGGAAGAACCGGCCGTGACTCCCCGGCTGCAGCCCACGGGGCCAGGGCCGAGCTCCCCCGGCGCCGAGAGCGGCACTCGAAGGATGAACGGGGGGCGGAGGGAAAAGAGCAAAAACTCGTGGGAAGTGTTGGCTGTTAGGAAACCGCGGTGGAAAGCGAAATAGCTCTGAGGTTGGAAGATCTGCTGTGCCGGGTACTCCCGGGGCCAAGACCGGCTGAGGAGAGGGGGATTCCCCGCTTGGCACCTCGGCAAAGCCCCGTCTCGCCGTCACTGCGGTCCGAGGGTCTGGGGGGGGGACGGGGGGGGTGGGGAACGGGGGGCGGGAACTCGGCATTCGCTGGAGATGCTTCCTGCACAGGAATTGTCCTACGAGATCTGTCTTGCACCAGGGTTTGCCTTTCAGCATCAGCTGGTGTGGTGCACGTAGCAGCACCAGTCACGCTTAACGCTTGGCAGAAACATTTCCTAGTTTAGTATCGGCTTTTGTCTGCCTGGGCGTCTTACCCTCTGTTGACAGCAACTTCTGCAATACGGCCCATCGCTGCTGCTGGCAGTACTGGGCTGTGCGGGGCTGAGAAATGCAAAGCAAGAGCTCGCAGTACTGGGCTGTGCGGGGCTGAGAAATGCAAAGCAAGAGCTCGGACAAATAGACAAAAAGCAATAAACTGGGAAAAGACCTGGGCAGGAACTTAGCCTTTAAATTGAGCGAGAAGCTTAGAGAGAATAGTTGCCACTGTTTTGATAGTTTCTCATTCAGTACCCAGGTGGAAGTCTCTCATTTATCACTGTTACAACAGGGAATCAAAATGTGATTTGGTTTTCTTTTTTTTTTTTCTTGGAACAAATAAAATGGTAAACTAGAGCTCTCCAAGTTTTTAACTTCATAGAATGTGCTGAATGGCATTTGAATGGAAGAAGCATTTTCTCAGTCTGACGTGCATCAAAATTTAAAGCAAGGACTGGCAGAAGGAGAACATTAACTCATTAGTTTATGCAGTCTTGCGTGAAGCTGGAAATGTAGAAATAATTTGCCTCTGCTGAGGAGCGAGATAAGAATAGCTTTGAAAACAGGTTTTTTTAAGTTTCATTCCAAAAATGAAATGTATTGCATGAACGGAGATGCCTTTTCTAGTGAGGTGAGGAATCACAGGGAAGAAATTTAGATGATGAGAACTGATTTAGCAAAGAGGACCAAATGAGCCTTCTTTTAGAAAGTGGGATTTTAAAGAGACAGAAGGAAACTGAAGAAAACTGACAGTTATTGCTCGAGCTAATTGCAGAAGAGGTGGTGATGGTGTCAGAATGGGCCAACCTACAGAAAATGCAAGTCGTCTTGCAAGTGCCTAATGAAAACTGGTGCAATGAATACCAAGAAACCGCATTTCATGTGTGTGGGAGAAGAAAACACGAGACAGTGTTTTTGAAAACGCCTCTCGCAGTATGTCTTCCAGAGGCAGTAATCGGTAGGCTCAACACGGGGGAGGCCAGGACGGGCGGTATCTATCAGCTAGTAGGAAAGTTTCCACCTTGAAGTGAGGCATGAATGCACACCGAGGGCACGTCCTTTCATCAGAAAGGAATTATTAGGGAGTGTTTCAGTGAGAGAGCTGTTTCCCGGGAGTCTTGTCCACAGGGACTGTAATAAACAGATTTGAAATGCTACTCTTTGGTTTTAGAAAGCCCATATTTTAAATACCAATCCTGTCAGCTCTGCCTTGAAATTTGGATCCATATGCTAACATGGCCCACGAAGAAATTCTGTTTGGGGCGCTACAGAGCAACAGATGGTATCAGTGGTCAGTATGAACACCTTCTTGGGCAGAAACCGTGACAAAGTCTGAAGAATATATGTTACTGAAAAATATACGTGGGGGGCTTCAGTCTGGGGAAAGCATGATGCTGATGGCGTGCAGACAGCAGTAAAAAGTAGTAAACATTCTAAAATATATAGATTTTAACATAAAAGGTACTGAACTGAAGAAGTGGTAGTAACTCTGGTTTGGAGCTCTATATACATGACGAATTAATCACTGCTGTCGGATGACTGATCTCTGTGGACCAGTGATTATTCCAGCATGGAACGGTAATAAAGCAAAATCTGATGGGGAAAAAAGTAAAGGAATGTGAATAAAGATTGCGAATTTAAAGAATACATACTAACCAGCACTCCAAAAACAAGAGTGAGAATGACTGGCTAGTTCATTCAGGCAGTGAAGGCAGCAAATAGAAGTTAAGACAAGTAAATCAAAAGGAAGTGGAGGAGGAGGGAATGGAGAACATCTGATGGAAAATACAGGCTGTGAATTGTGGAAGATTACTTAGAGAAAGTAAAGATATCAGGGGCGAAAAATGTAAAGTTAGCAGGACTAAGCACAATTCAAAGCAGGCGTTCTGTGTGTCTTAGGAATAAAATGTGTATCTAGCAATTGCATAATCATTACAGAGTCGGAGAGGGTAAGATTTTAATGATGCAGAAAAAAAAAACCCTACAGAACTGTTGGTTAAATACTTTTCCAAATTTGGCAGAAAAAATACGTTCTGATATGAAGAAGTATTTCATGGAAGTATTACAATTAAATAGCCTGTTTTGTGAATTAACATTTTGGGGGCAAACAAAGTTTTATAACAATTCAAAATTAAGTGTGCCAAATATTTACTGAGAAGATCTATGCTCAGTGATGTTAATTCCCAACAAACTAGAGTAGAACACTAGGGATATCCCAGGCAATGGGAAGGATGCTGTTGTTGACCCAATATCCCAGCAATATGATGGTAGGTATCCTCGAGAACTATTACCAGTTTAGTTTGGCATCTGTTCTATCTAAATTACTGTATAGATCTCCCCAATAATCAAGTTTTAATAGCCAGTTTGACCATATTCTTTTGTTTTTGTAAAGGATAAGACTTATCAAAGTAACCTTCAGAATAATGTTGTTGTAGAATGGATAGCACTGTCAAAATGGATGACGGGAATGAAAGGATCGAAAAGGAAATTACTCATCACAGATGGAAGCAAGCCTGTGAGTTCATGTGGTCCCCTCAAGCAAGCATATCAGTCTGCTCCCTAGAACGAAGATAGTCCCACCTGCAAGAATCTGCAGCAAGAACTTCAAGGAATATGTTCCTTTTGGTTATGTAACTCGACTAGAGAATGTGTTTATAAAGGAGGAACAGGGGTAGTATTTCAAGTACTGACAGACCTTTTCATTTGTCCTTTCTGTCTTGAAGGCTTTTTTTGTTTACAAAGTCAGTCAACTGACTTAACAAAATAGATGTCAAACAAGCCTGGTGTGATTCTCATTTGGAAAAAAACAGGCTGCATTTTGTCTTATGCATATTATCACTATTAACATTGTCGTCTTGATTTATTTCTTCAAATGAGGCTGGAGGCCCATTGAAGTTCTAGGGAAAAAAAAAAGTATTCTTTAAAAATTGAGTTAATATTGAATAAGTCTGGGCTGTAAGTTAAGGGACTTGTAGAGCCTGACTTCCCTGATGGTTAGGAACCACTTCACAAAAGGGAAATGGAAGGACCGATCTCCCTGGTTGGTGTTTGATAGCCGCAGGGTAGATTATGAGTATAGGACTGGGAAGGCAACTGGTCCTCTATCTGATCTGTTTTCCAATTAATTATTTGCACTTGTTTTGTTTTTCAGAGATGGCAAATCAGTAAATCAGATGGAAAACAGTAAATATTAATATTTCCTATGTTTAAGCTTTTCCAGAGCAGTAGAAGCATTTCTGATGTTGTTCTGATTACAAAAGTCTCCCTATGACTCTCCAGCAAAGAATGAACTAATGGATTAAGTCCTGGATAACAACAGACCTCAAAAATAGTTATCAAAGGAAACCGTCATTAAACAGCTGTGTTTTCAGAGGTATTCTGCAAGAGGCTTGATGGCATTAGACATCTTCAATAATGATCTAAAAAGTATAAAATCATTGCTGATTTACAGATGGAGTTTGTCAGTCCTAGGAGGAGGACCAGTACAAATAGCAATTAAGTCAGAGGAAAAAGTCTAAGGAAGCCAAGAGTGGTTGGAAACATAAAGAGCAAATAATAGGCTTCAAGCCAAGCTTGTAAAAGCACAGCTAATGCAACTTTGGGAGGAAAATTGGACATTCAAATCCTGAATAGGCTAAAAATATTTCCAGACAATGTTGCCCAGAAAAAAATATGCAGAGGTGTGTATGTATGTATGTACGTGACAGCCATAACTCATAGTTTCTTTGCTTTATAGAGCAATTTTGTTTGTTTGTTTGAGATAAAATTTTCCTCTAGTCAACCTTATTGTGACCACTGCAACCTGTGTTTGCCTCTTGACTTGTAATTACCAGAAATATGTAGAAAACTCTCAAGGAATTTCTTGAGGAGAAAGAATAAATTTAAAAGCCTGGACACCTGAAGAGGGAAGGGTTAAAAAAGCTGTAATAATTGGTAATCCTTTTGGCCTTCCCTAAGTTGTATAACTGACTTAGTATGGTGCAAAAATATCAAGCTTGGTCACATTCCTTCTTTTCCTAAGACATCTTTGCACCTTTAGCACCTATGGGGTTGGGAGCAACTAGCAAACTTGACTTTGGGGTTAACACCCTCTAGCTAGGTGTTTTGTACCCTTTTACTAGCCCAGTGTTCAATGACAGCATTCCATGGAGTTGGATTTTGTTTGACGTGTTGCGATAGGAGCCAGGTTCTCAGCTTGGAAATAATCTGTTCAAGGTGGCTAGGATGTGGTTAAGGACAGAGGTGTTTGGGCTGATTTTTGTCATGAAGTGAATGATACTGAGATGACTTGGGGGAGCCAACCCGTAAGGGATTAGTATTGCTTGAGACCGATCAAACTTAAATGGTAAAATTCCAGATCATCTTCACAAGAGAAGAACCCCGTTGGTTTTGTGAAAGATGAGTTAGATGGGACCATTCCCTAAGTTGTATTTTCTTGTGGTTTTGTCAGCTAGATGTGAGAACTGGCTTCATGTCTCAGCTCAGTGGAAACTTCCCCTCCCTGAGCAGAGCTGAAGTTTTATCGCAGATGCTTCCATCAGCATTTCCTAGGCACAGAGTGTTGCCAGTATGCTTGCATGGGGAGCAGCAGAGCCTAAGGGTGCACTTCTGCAGCCGACATAGTTTGACATAAATCTGTGCTGCTGAAAGAGAAGAGAAAAGGCGCCTTTCCTTTATCCCTAGCCTTGGGTTTTTTTTTTTTTCTGCAATAACTTTCAGTTTGTCTGGCTTGAAAGCCAACGCCAGCCCAAGTGAGATAACAGCAGTTAAGGGTAAAAGTCACTTATATTAAAGTTATTGGGGGGGCACTTCACTGTAAGACAAGGAGAGACACAAAAACAGCCCTGTGCTCTGAAACAGTGCTGCATTAGCAGTACAAATTAAGAAATGAGTTAAGGGAAAAAGTGTGAGAGACCAGATGGAAAGGAACAGAGTCGGCTAAGTGCACACTGAACAAATTCATCTGCTGACGTCCTCTCATGCGTTTGCTCCCCCGAAATGTGGCTGGAAAGATCAGTTTCCCAGTCTGCTCTTTGGGTTCCTCGTTCCTCTGTTCTTTGTGCTGCACTGGCCGTTCTCTTTCAAGGGTGATGCAGGCAGTGTGGCAGTCACTGCTATCACTACTCTGTCAATACTCAACCACCACCAACAATGCTGCAGCTCTGCCTGTTACAGTTCTTGACTGAACCATTTGGGGCTCTTACCAGTCCCTTCCAGCTTGGGAAGTGCTCTCTACGAGGATCTGCAGAGCTGCTTCACTGTCTGCCTTCACATTGTCTTTCAGATTCCTCTTGTAA
Source organism: Chlamydotis macqueenii (assembly GCF_036417535.1). NCBI lineage: Eukaryota > Metazoa > Chordata > Aves > Otidiformes > Otididae > Chlamydotis > Chlamydotis macqueenii. The sequence continues at coordinate 24,209,287 of NC_141562.1, forward strand.
TGTCAACATACTTCGTAGGCAGAGATTAAGCTTCTGATATGAGGAGACATGTGCCCATCAGTCTGATCCACACTGTCTCATGCTCCCTTGTGACCTTCATCCAGCTGTGCACTACATCTCATCTGACCAAGATAACCCTTATGGCATGGCTGGATGGTTTACAGGCTGGGACTTGCACCTTTGAGCAAGTGTTTTTATTTTGCATAAGTAGAAGTTAAAGGCTCTCAGTTTGGTTTGTATTCTCCCCTTTTTTTCTGATCCTCCTGAGAATCTTTGCACTGATCATCTAGGGTGCTGAATGCCAGATTGTTCCTGGGGAAGAGAATGAAAAGAAAACAGACCTATTTTTACAAAGGAATGAGAATTAGCTTGTTTTTCATTAACTATGTGCAATCTCTCAGCCAAAGCTCAAACTATAACTGGCCTTTGAGCTCTGTGTACTGCCTGGAGAAGGTGAATCAGCAGCTCAGTACGTAGAAACCACTTCAACCGCTCAGTCAGTTCACAGCGCTTTCGCACTCTGCTCGGAGGGCTTGGAGGGCTCCCGAGGCAGCGGAGTGACAGGAACTGCTGGTACAGCTGCTGTGGTTTCTAACGTTCACAGATGGTGACACTGCAGCTGGGGGCAGGGGAGGCAGCAGCCCATGTACCTTCCTCCCTGGGCTGTAGCTGGAAGGGGGAGACTCCTCCAGAAGTGAGGGACAGAAGGAATTTGGAGATGCTGCAGCCCAGCTGATGAGATGGAAACATCCATGGTGCATGGAGCATGGGCTTGGTAGTGGGGACAGGTAACAGAGTGGGATCTGTTCCTCTGCTGAACACTGTCCCTCCCTCCTACCTGCTCTTTTCCAGAATGGCAGGGGGCAGCTCCTTCCAGGGAGAACATCTGCTCTTGGCCAAGATCAGCCCTTAGCTGCTGGCTCCAGCTGCTTTGTGGGAAACACACTGGGAATCTGCAATTTTGCCCTGAATTGAATGTGCCCAATAAGTTAATCTACAGCTTCTATATATTTAGTCTTGCTTTCCTGAAATAGTATAGGAAGCTTACTGTTTGTCAGCTTTGTCTGCGATTGCAGTAAATACGAAACCAGCTGAAGTTGGAAATAACTTTATTCTGGTAAAGCTAGTGGTCAGGTTCTTGTTTACAAGACTTAGAAATATTGTTGTGACAAAAAGCATGAAAGCCATAAAGAAAAGAAGAAAAGACTGTTTCAGCAGTGTTTTTTAGGGTTTACTGGGTCATTAGCCAGAGAGAATTAAGACCTTATTTTGAAATTCATCAGTTGCAAGTTTAAAGATCAGTTTAGCAAGTGGTTTTAACACATGAAGTTGAGCTGAGCTATGTCTACCCTGCCTGATGAAAAGGACACTCAGACAACTGCTCCTTTCCCACGCTGACTCGTGACTCTCAGCCTGACCAGAGAACTTAACCCATCCGAAGAGTAGCCTTGTAAAACATACATCTGTATATAAAAATTAGAAAAGGAATCTGCACTTGTACAAGTGCGAGGTAGAACTACGGCAAAAGACAGAGGTATGCTAGTCCCTTTTTGTGGCAGAGCAAGCAGAGGAGTTAAGCCAGCTGTGAAGCTAAGCCTTTGCACTTCATCTCAAAAATAGTGGTTTACAACAGAACCTGGCCCTGTGCTATGAACTCCTTGTTAAAGCAGTAATTTTACAGTTGCTTTTTAGGTTACAAAGCATGTTGCAGCTCCAAAGACTAGTAATTTCTCTACCAATTTAAGGACCTTTTAGCGTTGCGGCCACTTGGTGTCTGTGACAATGCTAACTGGATCCCATAAGCCTTGCTGGGAATAGATGCCCTTCTGTAAATAGGGATTTGGAGAGCCTCTTCTGCCCATTTACTTCTGAGGAGACTGCAACCGTAAACTAACATTGTAATCTACTGCAAACCACATCTCGGGAACTTTTGGTGTGGTGTAGCGGTCAGTCTTTAGGTTTACTAGTATTTCATAGAGATTAAATATAACGCAGCAGGACTGTTGTTAGGTAGTCCCTAACTCCTTTATAAAGTAGTAAACAACTCTTTTGCTCTACTGGTTTCTCCTGCCTCTGGCCCTGAAGTCAGACTGCGGGAAGGAAACACAAGGAATGCCTTCTTCCCTGCTATGGGGCTCCGCTGCCTATGTTCCTCTCTTTCAGCATGTTTCTCCTAACTTAAATGACATTTTCCATTTTTCCCTTGTTTTTAGAGTTGTAGCAGAACTAGACAGATCTTGCAGTATGAATCGTGTGTGTACTTTACTAGACCAATAATCTCCAAGTTGCCATTAATCTGGCAGAACACAAGAGAATATATCGAAATGATGGAAGATAAATTTAAGAGTAGGTGTAGCCGAAGCGTGCTGCTTTTTCCCAGGACCCTGGGAACTCTGCCTCTCTGTGGGAGGGAGCGTGCTGCGAGCCATGGTTCATGATGACAGAGCATCGGGCTGGCGATTTGCTGCTCTCTTGTGCTTTGTCATCATCTGGGGACATGGGGCTAATGGCGCTGGCCTCCGTAAACTGCTTGGCAGTATATGGGTGGAAAGGACAAATTTAAATGTTAAGTTTTGTTATTAAGGAAAGGCTGAGGTTCAACAGACAGAAAAGTATGATGGTAGGCTCCCGCGTTACCTGTTTGGTATTAGCTCCCCACATGTTGTGGGCAGACAGCACTGCTGAGAGCTGGAATCAGCTGCAAAAGCCACAGAGTCAAGGGGAGTCTGGGAATAGTGGGAAAGTAGCGAGACAGTCCTGGCCTCGCTTGGTGTCTATGTGCTGAAAGAAGGCTGGGCTCGGAAGGCTGTGACATGAGCATGAGAAAATGTGTGCACACAAAAGCCTCCTTGTGAGTCTTGTGGTTCTGCTATGGGATAATTGCAGCTATCCTGTTCCACCCGGAGCTTTATCGGGGAAGCTAAGGTTAATGTCAGCCTTGCCCTGAGAGCCCAGATATAGGAACACTACCAGGTCTGCACCACACCAGTGACAATGGTCTCACCCTGTACTGTTCACAGGGAGCTGCTCAGCATGTGACAGACTGAGAGCAGCTCCAGCTGTAACATTGTCAGTGAGATCTTGGGTATAAACTATTTAAACTCCCTCATGGTGAGTCTCATAGTGACACCCAGGGACAGGCTGCATTGTTCTTCTCTTGGATTTCAGCATCCTCTTAACTTCCAAAAGACTGTCACTGGTGCTGCGCTCGTCTGTGCTGTGCTGCAAGCACCGAGCAGGAGACCTGGCTGCATCTGAGCAGCACAGCTGCACGCAGGAGCAGACCTCAGACCAGCCCTAAAATCTGCTTCCTTTGCTGTTATTAGGGTCTCCCATAACCTAACCAAGCCAAGGAGACCTTTTCACAGCAGCGATGATGAAGCAAAAGTCCAGGCACACCATGCATAAGGCAGGCTTGTAGCTGAAGAAGCAGAAATATTACAACTGGCCTGAAGGAAACAGGAATGAAAGTGTGTGTGTGAGAGGAAGGACCAGAAGAAGCAACAGAGCAAGGGTTAAAAGAACGGTCTGTATTGATAACCAAGGATGTGACCGACTGCACTAAAACTAGGTAAACACTGACAAATGTGGTGTTTGCGACAAGCACAGCAGCCAGCACCTTGATAAGCCTCACACGAATGACTTGTCAGAGGAAGGCATGGGTGCTGATAGAGCCCCTGTGCAGATAACTCCTTGGGGAAAAAAAAAAACTGTGCTCCAATAACAGAAGGATGGTGGCAAGGTTGCAGCAGATCCTTTGTGCAAGTCCCTCCTCCTCCTCTCCCAGCAGGAAGGCAAACTGCAGAAGCTAAGGTACCCAAAATGAGCACAAAAAGGCACTAAGCAGCCACCTCTCCTAGGGCTCTTGGGAGATGAGGTAAGAGAGAGTTGAAGGCAAAGGGATCATGCCCTAGGAACCGTTAGCTCCTAAAGATGGTAAAAGACCTGCTCAAAAATTTGTAGCTTGGCACTGAAGAGGAATCCAAGAGATGCAGTGAGGACTTGGCAGCTGGCACTCCTGGTCCCATCTCGCACAGGATCCTGCAGGAGCACCTGGGCGAGCTCCATGCATGTGAGTATGGGGGGAGTCAGCATAGGTGAGGAAATGAGTGCAATTGAAACAATTTTTCAAAATATGTATCATCTTCCTGCTCCATAAGGTCTTGCACTGTCGCTATATTAATTTCCTGTATCATAGCTACGTTTCAAAACTATTCCATTCTTAAATGAGATAAAGATGCAAAACCTTTGTTTATAACTGGCAAAGTCAGCAGGGTTTAAGGAGTTTTTGTTTTGGCATGATCAGAAGCACAGAAATTGTCTAAACTGAGCTGTGAGAGGCTCTGGGAGTTGAAAATTATTGGGCAAAAATATTGGGCAAAACAAAATAGAAGGGCAAGGAAAGGTGTCAGATGCTTTCAGTGATGGGAAGTGCAAAGCTGAAATTACTCACCAGCCTCTTGCCTTCATCATTCCCACCCAAAGTAAGTTGACTTCCCGTGTGCCTGTGTAAAGGGTGAGCAGATCGTGGCCCAGGAGGAGAGTCAGTGCTGAGAGTCATCTGAACAAGAGTGGTCTGGGAGCCCAGCCAGTTTATAAGTGGATTTTAAAGCTAGGGTTGCCACATCTGCTCCAAGGAGGCAGCCCCACAAATTTCTCTTTGCAGAGTTACTGTACAGCTCCTATTTCTCCTTCAGCCTGCTAGTCCTCATTTCCATGTTCACATCTCTTTAAGTGAGCCCCCATCTCTTTGGGATCAGATCCTGATTTCAATTAGCATCATTGTCCTTATGAGTATCTGAAGTTTAAGTGGTTTTTCTCATGTTGGTCTTTCTCCAAGTTTTGTTGTTTCCTGTGTATGCTCGTGGTTTCCATAGATAGTCTGGACATTATTTATCTATCCTCCCTGGTTGTGCAGTTCCTCCCAATGAATTACAGAGCAGTTTGCCACTTCTGCTTGAGGCCTTTGCTCCTTCATTCATATCAGTGCTACACTGAGTGTTTTAATGCTGTTCTAACATGTCATCTCGATATGTTGCCCTGTGCTCTTATACAGCTTGATAGTTCCACATAATAGAACTCCTGTCCCAGCCAGTTTTAAATTATAAAAAAGTACATTGCATGTCTATTTTAGGATTTTGTACTGATAATTGTTGGAAACTTTAACTCAGCTTTTCTCTGCTATGGGTAACTGTTAAACAGAACAGCGTTTTGTTATTTTTGTTCTCCTTCCCCCCTTGAGAACTGTCATCAAAGGAAAAAGTCTGGCAAAGTACTCAGAATTGGTATGGTCCTATCTGAGAGCTCAGCTAGCACTAACTGGTATTGTTTGAGACAACTCTCGCATGAGTTTTCTTTCTTTATACTATTTCTACCTTGTCCCAGAGGGAAGTATATGTCCTGGATTGCAGAGATAGATGCTAATATGAGTCACTGCTTGGTATTTAGTGGTGAGAAACTTGACCGCTATCTGTCTTCCCAAATCCTAGCAGAAGCCAAGAAAAATCTGGATGCAGCAAAAGTTAGCACTTTCTTCTTCAGGGCTATTCTGCCCTTATCAGGCTATTTACTGCACAAGTGGGGCTGTTCTGCTGACTCAGCATCACAAGACGTGATGCCAGGGCAGCTCCAGGCCGCACTTAAGGAATTACAAAAGAGACTGTTAGAGCCGCAGGTTTTCTCTTTAGCTGATTTATAAGTGTATTTGTGTTCTTTCTTGCTCCTTTGTCCCAGAGGTGTTAATAAATAACTTTCTCAATGCCTCTTGCTCCTGCAGGAGACATGAGGAAAGAGGCCATGTGAACTTGCTCAAGCGCTACGGCTGGACTGGGGATCCTGCAGCTGGAAGGTGGGCTCTGGCTTGAGCTTGGGACCTCCCACAGCCAGATAGAGAAGGGCACTCAGAGAGGCTGGGAAATGCAGCGGTGGCAGGGAAGCAGCAGACCTGTAGCTGCTTTTTGCGCAGCCCCAGGTTTGCTGGCCATTCCTGCTGCCGAGGGGCTGCGCTTCTCTTAACAGAGCCAGCCAGCGGCTCTTTTCCATGCTATAAATCTGCCCCCTTTGCTGGAGTGGCTGTCTCTCAAGCTTGTTGCTTCTTCAGCTGAAGTAACCTCCGTTTTGTTGGCTTTTGACAGTGGAAAGTGTTGATTTCTCTGCCCAGTAAGCATCTTTGAACACACGGGCTAGAGCACAGAGCAGAAAGATGGAGGTGTATGTTTCAGAAGAGCTTGGGACTTCCCTGCTTGCACCCCCTTGCTGGGAACCAAGAGCGGCTCTTGCTCTTACTCCTCTGGGGGAGGCGCGGTGAGAAGTCAGAGCTGTAACATCCTTTTGCTGGGCCCAGTCCTGGGTGCAGTCTGTGCAGGTGCCTGCGGGCTGCTTGGTCACCCAGAAATGATGGTGGTTTAGTGCCCCTGCAGCAGCCCTTCACGTGACGTGCACAGACAGGGCAGCTCGGGCGCTTGCCAGAAGGACGGGTTGCTGTCACAGTCCCTTGTCCTTGTTACCACTGTGTGTCCATGCTGCCTTACCCAAAATATTTCATGTTTGTAATTTGAACTATTTGAGGCAAGGACTTTAGAGGGGCCAGGGAGGGGGAGTAACGAAGACATACAAATTGAAGGGCAAACTACAGTTTGATTATAAATGGGTTTCCTTTCCTGAGCCTAATTTTCCCCAGGATTCACTGCATGTCCTGGTAATAAGTAATCTGAACTTCAGAGATTAATAACATCCTATGCCAGCCCATTCATCCCACAAAACTTCTTTGCTGTTTTGTTCCACGTCTGAATGAGGCCTCCAGCCCTTGCAAGGTACTCTTCTGACTACTAAAATTTAGATTCATATTTAACTTAATATCTTTGTAAGCTCCAAGAAGTATTTATTCTCTTACAGTTGGGCACTTTGTCAAGGCCTGTGCCCTGCGACAGGGTTTCATGTTCCTTCCCATTGGTTGTCCTCAAAAATACCACAGGGTAATTTGTTTCCTGCTATTTGAAATGGAAATTGTAGCAGCCTGAGGAACAGAGCATGATATTCATGCCAAATACCATGAGCTGAATTCTCCTAATGGTTTGTGGGAATCCTAGTTATTAAAGCTGACCTCTGAGAAATCAGTATATTTTTCCACAAATAGTGGATGCACTCCTCAGCAGGAGTTCCCTGTCCCAGCTGTTCCCTGTCCTGCACTCTGTAATGAGGAATGGAGATACCAGTGCTGACAGCTGGAGGTACGGGGGCAAATCTGGAAATATTTAACTAAAGAGCTATCTTTTTTATGCATGCAGTCTTAACCTTGGCTTACTGAAAGGAGGCAGCAAGGCTGCTGCCCTGCCTGGATAGGAGGGGGCCTTTCACTTCATCTGCTGGAATTAGTTGCGAAGGAAAGGTGCCTGCAGTTTTCTCTGCTGCAAGTGGGTACCATGCATGTTAAGGGAGGAAAAACTCACTGGGTTTCTTGCAGTACTGAGATACGCTTCTCTAAAAGAGCAGACACCTGTGCTGGAAATCACACTTGATGGGTGGCAAAATCCAGGTGTAGGCAAAATCCCAGGCACAGATGAGCACTGCATCAATCCCCAGTGTATGCACTCGCACGCGGGGCTGCTGGGGAATGAGCATCATCTGTCCTTCCGCATACGTGGCTTCATCGTACAGGGGCTTTGCCAGTGGTGCTGCGGCTGCTGCACCAGCCTGGAACAGTGTTTGTGCTCCTGTGCTCAGTGTCCAATGGTTTTCAGTCCTGAGTGGGAAGTGAAACTTCAGGAGAAAAGCAGCTTGCTTTGCTGTGCAGAAATACTCGGGAAGTTCAGGTTCCCGCTGGCTGCAGCAGCGCGGGTGGTAGATGCGTTATTTTTTGGAAGCTGAGGAAGTGAGCCCCTAAAAGCGGTAGTGCTGCTCAATGCACAAGGCGATCCCAGGAACCTGCAATTCAGAGAAAAACATCCTTGAGATGTGGTGAGGGGCTTGGCAGCCTCAGCCCTTTCGAGACAGGAGAAGTTGTCAGTGGAGAGGACATGAGGAAACTGGTGGCTACTGGGAGGGCATATTTTGACACTGCTGTAAGCGCCGGGCACAGAGCGCGCTGTGGGTGGTGAGCAGTTCGGATGTGTTTTCTCTGCGGTCGTTCCCCCTGCCAGAACCTCCTGTTGGGGGTAGCAATATTTACAGTGCTCAGGACTTTGTGTTTTCCAGGAAGTTTCTGAACTTGCTGACCCAACACGGGTATTGAACAGGGGGGAACAGTTTTCCTGGAGGCTATTTCCCCTCTTTTGCCATGACAAAATCTAGATCACCCTAGTGTGGGCGGCTGATGGGGTACAGGGAAGGGTGAACTGTACTGGGTTGGTGATGTGACTCACGCATCACCAATCTTCCTCTTAAAGGAGTGGCCTTGCTGTCTTTAACAACAACAATAATTAAATAGTTGTATACACAATAGCTGCCTGGGGCTGAACTGGGAACCAGCAACCAATGCGGATGAAGGTTAGTGCCATTACCAGCTAGGATGCCGGAGACAGAGAAGGATGTGACTGTCTATACAGAGATGAGAAAAACTGGTATGATGGTGGATTTTAGTGAATGACAGGGTAATTCCTCAAAAACAAGAGTGACCATCTCATATTTTGCAATGCATTACTTCCAGCACAAGGGAAGTGTATACTGGCGCCAATCTTAATTGAGAAAGAAACATTGCTATGACAGTTTTTGGATTATTATGTAAGTAATGCACACTTATTCTGTGTCATCAAATAATGTCTAGTAGCTCTTAAAATAAGTGATTTTCCTAAATTTAAAAATACTTGAGCTGAATCAGTGGAGTATTTAAAATAGCCAAATAGGAATGCTAGTCAGAAGCAGCCTATTCACTTCTTATTCTGTTTCCCAAAAGCCTTAATGCAACAGTTGAAAGTGATGCTAATTTGAAAAATATCATCTCTAAAAGATGAATATTTAGGGAAGAAAATGGAAGCTGCAGTTAATGCAAATTTAAAGTTGGAAAGTCTAGAAGATGGTCAAAAAAGCATACAGAAAAAATTATGACTAGAGATTTAAAAAGAGTAGAGAAGACTTTAAGGATACTGAGCACAAAAGGAAGCCTAGCAGCACCATTGGCCCATTGCAAGTCAGCATATTAGAACTATCAGTAATAACAAAACTGAAAATGTGTCAGTGCTTGATGCTTCTTTTTTCTCTGAAAGAAAAACAAATGTCTTCACATCATGTAATATCCAAGTATATTTAAGCAATAACTTACGTGATAAGCTGGGATGGGGGGAGGGAAGTGATCCCAAACTCACTGGATATTTTCTGATGAAACTTCAAGCTTTGTGCATAATGGCAATAAATCTTCTCCACTTAAAACGTAGTTTTGATGGGCTGGTAGTAAATTAATACCAGAAGTTGCCTGGTAGGAGACTGATGTAACTGATAACGGTTGTTTCTTCTGAGTTGAAAACACTTCTGATGTGTGAATCCTAAAGAAATGAGCACAAATAGGGTACAGGCTTAGAAGCTCAGTAAAATCATATAAATGTGAAAATTAGCTGTCATTGTGTCAGCAATATCCTGCCACTTGTTGGTTGTATTTGAGAATATTGAGTTATCTCTGGCTGCTGGAATGTAAGCCAGAAGAATATCTTCCTGTAGAGAGAACAGGCATTGGGAAAGCTTTGGTTGGGCTGGTGTGTAATAACGGGGAGAGGGGCTGCGATGCAGGGATGGAAGGGCAGTGTGAGTGCCTTGCAGAGCGGCCAGGGAGGCTGAGCAGCGCACCCAGCACTGCCGAGCACCGTGGGAAGGTCTCTGACTGGGAAATCTGCTTTGTGCACAGGGTGAATGGAGGATTTGTTGGTGGGGCAGCCCGGGTCACAGGGGCTCCTGCCTGGAACCCCTCGGACATCACCCCTCCTGCAGTAAACCAGCACCGCAGGGCCAATGTAAGCAAGGCCATGGGACTGTCCTGAGCACAAAGCCCCTCTGTGCCGCTGCCGGCTGCGCGGGCGGCTGCGGAAGGGAGAGAAGGGGCCCGTGTGCTGCCTGATCCTTCGTGTCCATCTCTTGCTGCTGCTGCAAAGCTTTTGCAGCCTCTAGCACCCACCAACTATTGGTATTGCCATGTGCTTTTCTTTTTTTTCCAGGAAAACAGAGCTCCTCTAATGTGTCTTGTGCAATTTCCCAGGGATGTATCCCAGTCACAACTCTAAAAGCAGCAAAAGGATGAGGTGCTCCCACCCTAATAATGTTGTATGTGTGGACAGCATATAACAGGGTGGTTGCCATGGCTGAATTTTGTCTGAATGCAACCTGGAGCTTTGTTAGGGGAAGGAGGGAACAGACTTATTCAAATGCATCTGTATCCCACGAGTAAAGCATACGCATTGCACTGATCTTTGCTAACAGCATGGCTTATGAGTGCATTACCCTCCTTTTGTGAACTCCCTGCCTTCTGAATGGAGGAAACAGAGCTGGGAGAAAGTCCAGGAGCTACCGCTGCCCTGAGGCAGGATGATCTACAACAGCCCTGGCAGATAGAGACTTCATTTATCTGAAGACAGCTAACGTGTCTCCCTTGATCTTTTCTTTCTAAATTAAACAACTCAATTCCTTCAATCTTTCCTCATAGGTCAAGTTTTAGACTTGTGATCCTTCTTCTTGTTCTCATCTGGAGCTTCTCCAAGTGGTCTACATCTTTCCTGAAAGGCAGTGTCCAAAATTGGGCATAGAACTTCACAGGAGGCTTTACCAGCATTAGATGGAGGGAAGAATTACTGCAAATGGCTGTAGCTGCAAGAGTGTTTTCTCTGGAAGTGCTACTTAACCAATTGCTCACCACGCTGTCTTTGGGCGATGACTGTTTTCTAAATGTCATATTTGTTCTTGTCTTTACTCCAGAAAGTTGGATGTTTTCCCTAGACTCTCCTCTATTTATCAAATTTATTTTGAATTCCAGACCTATGTGTCAGTGTCCTTTTGCTCCCAACTTGGTATTATCACAGATACAGACGCACTCTTTACTCCATCTTCCAGCTCACTAACGCACACGTGTGTGTACACGTGGCACAGACTAGTTCAAGCACTCTGCGTAGCCGACATCCATAGGAATCTGCTGGGGTTTGAGATTTGTAGGGCTGTGTGATTTCAAAGTATCAAATGTCTCTGAAAGACAGCATCCAAAAAGCCCATTTTACATTGTTTAGATTATCCATTTCGCTGACATTTCAGTGTTCATACTTCAGCACTCACAAGTATTTAATCTAGAAAGACATAATCCAGTAAATGTGTATTTGTAATTAGCACCACAAGGAGGGCCAGAGATCACACCAGTATTTAGGCCACATCTTTGCTATGTAAGTAATTAAAACTTGGAGCAGAGCCTCCCATGCTGTTCCACATAATAGCTGTAAAAAGTGATGTAAAATCCTGATCTGAAGCTTGAATTCTAGTTTCAACCTGTTCAGTGTCTTGCCCTGACATTTTGAAATAAAACCTCTTAAACCAAAGCAATTCACTTGCTGTATATGTGCTTGTATGTATATTCTAAGACAAACTCGAGTCTCTCACCAGCCTTAGAAGTCTTTTGACTTTTCCAATAAGTTGACCTGAAACAGTTAGTTTAGATTACTTTGCAGCAAAATCTTCCTAAGTAACTTGGATAAGAGCATGTTTGAATGAAAAAGGCAGATGAAAAATGAGTAAGAAGTTAGATGAGGACAGAGAAAATTTCAGAAGAGTGTTGATAAATGAAGCAGTGGGGCTCTTACACGTATTTATGGACTCAGATGTTTGGTTGCAGTGAGTCTGAAGACAGGAGTGCCTTTTAGTGTGCCTTAAAACCTGATGCAAGTTCAGCAACCTCACTGAGTGTGCAATTCAGCCTGACACACTTCATCGCTACCAAAAGCTCATTTTCCCTCAGCAGGAGGTTAATGTGCCTCCGCCCCATCCACCTTGAAGAGCAGCACTGACTGCTCCCATCCCCTTTCCCTGCCATTCCTGCCAGCAGCACTTCATGGACATGGATTCCTGCAGCTGGTAAATGTGCACAGGCTGCATTGCCAGAGCCCCTGTCTACTGGGCTCTCTGCTGGCCTGGATGACATTTGTTTGCAAGCACCTGCCCTGAGGGATACTCCTGCCCAAGCTGCTCACCCTGTACCACAGAGCCAGTCACAGGTGCTGGGTGCATTCAGACTGCTGAGGGATTTGGGCACCCGTCAGCCATGGGCTCCTGTGCTCTTTCAGCTGGCAGGCAGGCAAGTTGTTGCTCCTTGCTTTAAAAATACGGCAGCATCTGACTCATTTCATTCCATACTGTTCCCAGTTTCTCAGTCTTTAAGTATACCCGTGTGCTTCTGTGATGGGTCATAATTCAGTGTGTTCTCAGCACTGTGCTGTGTCTCTCCAATATGTTTAGGTTCAGGAACTCTGCGGACTGTATTTGCGTTTGCTGGGCTACATGATTGCATGAGCATCCAGCAGCTCTCCCGCAAAGTCTGGACATGTGCTTAGGAAAACAGTTACTGGAGAGAATCCCAAGAGACTGCAGCAGCAGCGTGGGTGATGAGCAGCAGAGGTAGCTGCCAGCTGATGGGCAGGATTCGTAAGACACCGTCTTGTTCTCTGTCGTCACTCCAAGCCCCGTGGGCAGCAGGCAGTGTGTCTTGGAACTCCCTTTGCTTACAGCATGAGGCACAGCTGATTTAATTAAATGTGATCAAATGTGGGATTGCTGGGGTTGCATAGGAGAGGTGCTGGGTTGACTTAGCAGTGGCCGTGATGGTCGATGATTGTGTGTCTGAGGTGGTACAGGTCCCACCTCACTTCAGTTAGGCTGAGACTGCATCATCTCCTGGTGTAACGTATACTCCTGTGCAAGGCTGGGCTCTTTGCAGCTCTGGTAAGAAATGCTTAAGAAAAATAAAAGCAGATTATTCTGTACACAGAGAGGGGCTGCTGAATTGTTCAGGGCGATGGAGAGGGCTGGAAAGACTAAAATCCAGAAAGGTTAATTGTTTATAAATTGGTTAAAAGAATAAACTCCAGGAGGATTGAGAGTTGCAGAAGTTTTGAGACAAAGGTGGAACAAAGACAGACGGAATAAACCAGCAATAAATAAATTAAGACTGAAAATTATGTTTCTGACCAGACAGAGGTGTGCTGAGAACATAAAGGTGACAGTGAGGAACTGTCCCTTGTCAGTCTGGCAGTGCAGTGCAGTGGCGAAGTGATGGCCTTGCAGTACAGCCTCTTGTGATCCCTTCTGTAACAGGCTGAGTGTGAGCACCCAAAGGAAGGAGCAACAACTTCAGCTGTTGTGCTAAGCCATAGCTTAGAACTATATTTGTATTTATTAGAGATGATGGGTCACAATGAGGTTATCTGAACTGAGCATGACTTTGGACTGTGCACAGTATCTCTGCTTTTCTTTTTGACGATCCTCATTTCAGTTCTTAAGCCAGCCTTAGACTCTTCTTATTGCATCTCTAAAAGCAGCTGGTTGCTTGATTTCTTTTAACATTTGTTGCTAAGTCCTGTTTGGTGAGGTGGAGGTGGGCAGCCTTGGATGTGAGTGACATTTCCTGGCACGCAGAGCTGCCAGTGACTTAGCGTGATTTTGACTGGAGGAGCAGTTTCGTATTTGTCTGGAAGTTCTGGAAGACACCAGGGACGATCCTACTTCCTTGCCTTCACACAGAGCTGCCTCCCACGCTGCTGCGATCCTTCCTGGGTTATCCAGAGAGAGCAACAGGGTTTCTGCAGCAAAACTGGTGTTAGCTGGAGCGGCTGGCAGCGTCACGCTCGGTTGATAGCTAACTCAGAGACAGAAAGGATATTAGATCTGTTTATGTTCTGGGGCCTGCACCAATCACTGGATGGAGTCAGTGGTAGCCCCTACAAAAAAACAAAGAGACCAAAATTAGAAACAGACAGAGATGCCTGAGCAGCTGGGCTGTGCTCCAACATCTGGAGAGTGCTTAATGCCTGCACAGCCGGGCAGGGGTCCAGTACCAGGCAGCTCTGAGCTTTGGGGTGGAGAAGAAGAAAAGCAGCATAATTTCTATGCCAATTTACGGCCTTATGTGATGTTTTTATTGCCACTGACGGTGGGTACTGCAGGAGAAAGAGCAGAGATCTGTCTCTATTTGGGTTCTGGCTGGGCACAGAGACAGATCACGCCTGCTTAACCCTTAGCTGAGGGAAACTGCTAGTGGAAGAAAATTCCTGAGGCAAGGAAATCAGAGGTGCTAGAGGGTCAAGTATTGCCCCATTTGATGGAGACTGAGGAGTGTTTGCCTGGCATTCAGCAACATGAACTTAGGGTGCAAAGGAGCTGGAGGAGTCTAGGGAATAAGTTAATTCTTTGCCATGGCAGGGCCTGCAATTGTGTCTAGAGCTGATGGAGGTAACCAAGTGTACAGAAAAGGAACTTGTTCAAACACCTCACCTTTAGCAAATGATAGGTGAGTTTTATTTTAATTACATTGGATTTTTTATCTGGATTTGTAATGTTATGATTTTGTTTTGGTTTTTTTTTAATAATCAAGTATTCATTTCTGTGCAATTTAAGTGCCATTTGGAAGGTTATTGCTTTTCTAGGCGACCTTCGGGATTATGCTTATCATTTTGTACCTTTTTTTGTATGAAATGCTTCAACAAAATGCTGCTTGGTAGCATTAGAGTTCACACAGATGGATGCTCTGGTATGGGGTACAGCAATGAAATCACATATTTACAATCCCCAGAGTCCTGAAAAGTGCTCATGAGACTGAGCTAAAATTCAACAGGCCAAAGTCATGTTCAGGGTTAAGGAAATAATGTGCCTTGGAAAAAAATGACTAGTCTCAGGTTTCAGGTGGGATGCAGACAATTGTTATTCTGCCTCTGCCTACAGACAAGGGATTTCTACAGCTGTTTATTGAGATGGTCCATTACAGTAAGAAAATTGCTCCTGCTTTGCTGCTACTTTCAGAGGGTGGCTGCTGAAAAGATAAGCAGACAGACAATACCCATCACAACAGGAAGTTTGAAAATCTTATAACTGATGCAAAGTTATGCAACTGGTGCATCCTGCAATCTTGTGAAAGTAAACATCCAATAAAGCCGTTAGTGGCTGCCTCTAGGCAAGATCTCAGAGTAAGGGTAGCAAAAATTATGTGGATGTGCTGTGCAACTGCCAGCAGCAGTTTCCGTTTTCAAGCATGCAAGCTTCGTATCTATACCGTACAGCTAATTATACATTATAGCATCTGTTTTTATTCATTTTTCTAGTGTTAAAATAATTTTTATTCAACAGACATGCTCAGTGCTGTCATAATCTGAGCCAACTACTACTCTCTCCAATAAGAAGGAAAGTCTCCCAGCTGTCATGCTCTGCTGTTTCTAATCACTTCAAGCCATGAGTTCTGGGCTTTTTTGAATAAAGCTGTGTAAAATGCATTCTTACCTCCTGCTGTCTGGTATGTGCACTAGACTATTTTTTTAAGCTGCATTCTTGGAGATACTGGCAAGCATGCTGTGCCTCAAAGAGGCACTCACAAAATGCAAGCATAACAAGCTTCCAAATTTCACAGTTAGCCTCACATGAGCGCAATGAGAGGGAGCACAAAGCTCCAAGTTAGCATTAGGTTTCCCGTGGACCTGCCTGCAGGGACACCTTCAGAACAAGTTCTCTTGGCACTTTTAGGTTCCATTTTCTCTAGGTAGGTGGGAAGACAGTGTTTGTCTACAGTTGGAGATTTGCAGAGGTGCATTGCTTCTTTTCACTTTGACTAACTTCTGAAAATAGCTCTGTGATTTTAGGCTGCTGTAAGGTTGGGTAACACTTTGTATGGTTCTGGCACCTGGGGCTACCTTTTATGTGAAGCCAGAGTGGTGAGAAGATGACTCGGTTCAGAACTTGAATGCTTTACATATTCACATGCATGATGTGGGGCTCCAGGATGGATTCAGAGCATTGACACAGTATCACCTCAGGGCTGGAGAATGACCCCTGGAACTGCAGTTCTGGCATGCAGATGCATAGCAGGTTGAGTAAGCTTACTTTCCTGGACCATGGAGATAGCTGATGTTGTTGCCTGCACAGAGGTATTGTCACCTTGGATGACCTTTAATATACTTCTAACATCTCCTAGAGTATTTGTGTATAAGAGAAGATAAATTAGTACCTGTGTAAGCAGTCCAGCAATCAGTGGTTTTGAGTATGGAGCATCAGTGTGGGTAGACATAGATTTCATGTCATAGTGGGAGCAGATATGTCCTCTAGAGTGCCAAAGCTATTTGTTAATAATAAGTGTTGAATTCACGGCTAGATTATAAATATGGAAAGTATTTTTGGTGATACCTTTTCTAGAGCTTTGTGTTGTGGATGGTATTTTTATTAAACAATTACCAAACTGGCTGAGCCTAAGTTGTGAAGGGAGATTTCCACCATGGGATATATGAAGGAGAAACCAGAGCAGGAAAATATAAAGATGGCATTATGTTAGTCAATAACAAATGCAAGTATATGTATATTGGTTTAAAGCTGAAATTCCATATTGGTTGTGAAGGATTTCCATCAGCCATAAGTGGCTTTTTAACAGAATTCTACTGCTTACCCTTTATTTTAAGCCACAAAATGTTAATATGTAAGATAGGTCATGCCAAATGTATGAGTAACAGCTAAGGAATCAGACTGGTACAAGTTTTGCAAAGAGTGTGATTTTTAACCATGTTATACCAATTCTGCAAATATGGACTATTCATAATTCACTGGTCTTGTGAGAAGTGACATCAAAAATCTCCATAAATTTCTTAAATACCCTGTGGAGTGCAGGTCGTATTTTCTATTTAGCATTGCCAGGGTGCAGGACAGCATCACTTGAACTGTGACTGCCACATACTGAAATGTTAGTGTTAGGCTTCCCAAAGGCATTACCAGTGATGAGGATGTTGTTATAAACATTGTAAAAACAGTGAAGCACAAAGTATACTAGGACAAAATGTCACAGAGGTTGAAGCTTTGGTTTCCACAAGGTTATGCTGTTTATATATTAGCAGCCTGTTCTTTCAGCTGCTCAAGGATTATTAAGTGAAATGCAGAGCTGTAGAAGAAGTTGGTGCTTGCCCCGTACCGATGCTTTTGCTCAGTCACCCGCAGGTATCTCAAGGACCAGCTAGCTATAAGCTGCTTCTTGAAGGTCCTCCTTCATCGCCATTTGGCACAGGGCAGCCCACGGAGACGTGGCACAGCCCGTGAGAGCAGATCAGCAGGACACCAGGGCTGAGCTCTGCCTCTAAGAAACCCCACATGAGGACATGAAGCAGGAGATGGGAGCAGCAATGGACAAAGGTAGATGCTTCATAGTGGACAGGGACTGCAGGAACGTGTCTGAAGACCTTTGAGGTGAGGTAGGATGGGCTACTGGTATATTAACATGCTTTTTCTGCTTTAGTCACAGGTACCAAACCAAAGATGTCCTGGACAAGAAAGATTCTACTCATCCTGGGATTCCTCTCTACTTTGGCTGTAATTGCTTTAATTACTGTAGCAGTTACCCAAAACAAACCACTTCCGAAGAACATTAAGGTATTCTAAGCTGAGGCTCTTATAGGAAAAAAAAGCCAGGGTGGGGGGTTAAGGTATGCATGGTGCTCCAGGATACCTTGCTGCCCTTGCTGGGTCTGGCTAATCTCTCTGGCTTCATGCACCTCAAGCATCCCGTTTCACATCTGGCAAGGTAAAAATATATGGCTTCACTGGGGATCATCTCTTAAGTAATCAGGTCTAATTTTGCTGCTTCTCAGCTCTGGTATCCTTTGATGGAAAGTTTGCACCAAAGCACTGCTGGAAGAGTAATGACACAGCATGTTCCCACAGCTGCCAGATAGGCTGTTAATTTCTGGTCCCTCGCATGTGGAGACCAGCATGCGCTGTGTCTGGTTCAGTGCCTCAGGTACAATGACTGCTCTGTTTTGCCCACAGTATGGGATTGTGCTGGATGCAGGGTCGTCCCACACTAACCTGTATGTGTACGAGTGGCCAGCGGAGAAGGAGAACGACACTGGGGTGGTGCAGCAGGTGGAGGTGTGTAAAGTCGAAGGTAAGAGGAGAAAAGGGACCTGTGGAAGGGGTGTGGGATGAAGAAGAGGTAATGCAGCCAAAGGGAGGGGGAGGAGAAACCTGGAGGAAGAAGCCAATAGTGCAAACAGTGTTACATCTCTGGGCCACTGTATATCCCACGACTTTCCATGGGGAGCTGTATGTTCCTGACCTTCCTGGCAGAAAAGCAGGATCCACTTTTCCTGTTGTTTTTAGGATGTTTGGAAGCGCTTACTGGGAAGAACTACACCAAAGAATACACTTAAATAAATAAAATGTCTGCATGTGCCCTTGCTGAAGTGACAATGAACATCAGGCAGCAAGAGAGGAGGGCATGGTTTGCTCTTTTTCAAGGCGCCTGTGCAAGCTTGGCACTGGGCTTGCAGGCCAAGGTTGCTCAACTTAGGCATGTCATTTTTTTTTTTTAATTCTGTTTAATTTCTGTGTAGATATTGTATGGTTTAGGAAGCCACAAATGAAGGATGCCCAAGAATGCACATGACAAGGAACAGAGTGGACCATCACAAATCACTGCGCTCTGGGGGAAGGAGAGGTGTTGTCAGAGCCTGCCTGGGGTCTTTTCAGGCATGGCTGCAGCGCAGGGGAGAGTCACTCTGTTATCAAGCTGCTGCAATAGTTGGCTCGGTGCTGCAGAATGCCACGCCACAAGCAGCACACTGAGCGTACAGCAACCCACAGCAAACGCAGAGCGGGCTCCACTGCCGCCCATGTGGGCCCTGCTCCTGCGGCAGTCCCTTCACCAGGGGACAGGTGGCAGGGAGGGACAATGAATTTCTCTTTGGGTTAGCATGAAAGGGGATGGCTGCAAAACACTCAATGTTGTAGTGTAAGCATACAACACACAAGCAAATGACAGCATCTTCCCCGAGAGAACCCAGTGTAGTCAAGGGTCAGGGATTTCAGGCCCAGATCCAGGGTACACCCAGGCAGAAGCAGAGATGATTCTGCAGCTGTCCAGGTCATACTAGGCAAATGATGTGTCTCACTGCAGCCCTCACTTGCTAGTTCATAGCCTGCTCGTTGCAGAATGGGTGGCAGATGCTGGGCGCTGTGACCATCCCTGCATGCATCGGGTTTAGTTGGTGCTGTAGAATTTCTGAAACTCCCTAGAAATGGGGTGGTTGAATGTGATGTTGCTGCCTGTGATAGTGATACGGTTTAACATGACTGCTCATGACAGCACTCTAAGGTTACGCTTGGAGTTTGAGCAATGAAGTGTCCTTATTTCTTGCAGGTCCTGGGATCTCAGGTTACTCCCATGCCACGGAGGAGGCCGGTCCCTCTCTGGCACAGTGCCTACAACAAGCAGAGGAGGTGATTCCCTCACAGCAGCACCAAGAGACACCCATCTACCTCGGAGCAACTGCTGGCATGCGGCTTCTCAGGTACTGCAGGGCTTGTCCCCCTCTCCTGCAGCACTGCATCTGGGACCGCCAGGGATGCTCAGTGGGAACCGCTTGGGCAAAGTCCTTGGAAATGCTGCCAGTTCACCCTTTGCCCAGATACTCTCTTCATACGATGATCTCAGCCCCAAGACTTCCTGGGCTCTTCCCTTGCTTGCCCAGCAGGTCCATTTCCACTTGCTTCAACCTTGCATCTTCTCCAGCCAGCCACATCCAGTGTGGAGATGCCAGGAGGGTAGCAATGCCCAAGCTGATGCTCAGGGGATGCTCAGACATCCCCCACATCAAGGGGATGCTCACATGTCCCCTACAGTCTGGGATTAGGCCTGACCTAAGATTTTTGTGTGCAACCATGTTGCAACTCCCCACATACCTTGACTCAGCCAAGACCATCAGTGCCAAGGTAACTTTATAATCATATCTCCTCCTTAATTCCCATTTGTGATTTTCATGGAGGTGCCCCAGACCTCTTGCCTGGCTGGGACAGGGAGTTGATCTTATGTATGTATTGCCTAGGGAATCTCCCTGGGGATACTTGAGGGCATGGATTTCTTCTGTAATGGTGATGGCGAAGAGTGAAAGGAATCTTCACAGTGCAATCCCTATGTGCTCCAGGAGAGCAGAGAGCTCTGGTCTCTGCTCCAATACCACTCTCAGCTGCAGAGTCTGTAAGTGTCAGAGCTGGTGGCAGCTGTGCTGTCAAGATCTGACAGAGAGGGATGTGGCCCATTAGAGCCGGATGTACTCGTATGCAGGACTGTTCTGTTATAATTAACACTTGATGGGGATTTGCAGCCTGCCTGCTCAGAATAAAGCCCATAGACTGCAGAGAGCTGTCAGCCCGCGTCACTCCATCCTTTCTTCCATTCATCCAGCTTGGAGAATAAAAGTGCAGCTGACAAAGTCTTGTCCTCAGTAGAGAAGACACTACGCTCAGCTCCCTTCAACTTCCAGGGTGCTAGAATCATCAGTGGTCAGGAAGAAGGAGCCTATGGATGGATCACCATTAACTACCTGCTGGGCAATTTCAAGCAGGTACTGTATCAATGGCAAACCCATACCTGAATCATCAGCTTGCAGCACTTTGTAAATCATGCCTTGCAGGAGGGTGTTGCAGGCACTTTCTTCCCTTGTACGCCGTATTTACCAGAGATCAGGAAGCTGCACATCTTGCCTCAGCAATTACTGGGAGTACATCCTGATACCAGTAAGTATCAGGATGTACCACTGTAGTCAGGCTTAAAGCACTGAAATAAAACAGCAGCATCTTCGATAACTTTGCTTGGATACAGCATCGTCCTCACTTCCTGATTTAAAATATTTCTGTGCCTGCAAAGTTCAACAATGATTCTTTACTGTTGAGCTTATAAATCTTAGAATCATAGAATGATTTGGGTTGGAAGGGACTTTAAAGATCATCTAGTTCCAACCACCCTGCCCCAGGCAGGGACACCTTCCACTAGACCAGGTTGCTCAAAATCACCTGGGAGCTGAAACTGTAAGCCAACTGTTTGGTTTGGTTTTTTTCACATAACAGTTATATTGGATTTCATATTCTTAGTCCTCCTGCAAAGACTCAGATATGATCCATCTTCTGCTTTTCTGAGCCTGCATCTTTTTCTTTTCTTGTTCCAGCTCCCATCTCGTGCTTCTCGCCAGGTCTTCCTGCCTTTCCTGTGTTCTGTGCTTCTGCTTCTCTCCTCATAGGTCTTTCTGTCTTTCTCTTTTTTTTTTTTTTCCTCCCAAATATATCTTCTCCATGCCTGATGTATCTGTTTTTACTTTGAATTTTTTTTGTTTGTTTGTTTTTAAAGTCTGGCTGGACAAAATTTCTGCATTCCCTGAAATCCCTCAGTGAGACATCAGGAGCACTAGACCTTGGAGGAGCCTCAACACAGATTACCTTTGTACCAAATAAACGCTATTCTGAGTCCCCAGAGAACCTGCTCTACTTCCGCCTCTATGGCAAGGATTACCTAGTGTACACACACAGCTTCCTGTGCTATGGGAAGGACCAGGCTCTGCAACAGAAACTGGCCAGGGACCTACAGGCAAGTACATCTGTGATTGCAGGCGGAGATCCCTGACCCTCCCAGTTCTGCCATACTGATGCTGTAAAAGTTGCTGTGTCCGAGCTAAATGTCTCATCCCTTAGTCTGGATTTGTGAAGTGTCATTATCCTCCATAAAAACGGGGCAAATGCCAAAAGAGATGACAGTCAACATTTTCAAAAGTACTACCAATTTGAGATGCCTTGATTCTTGGGCGTGGGACAGCGGGAGTACTGTGCTTAACTGAAGTACTCAAGGGAGGTGATGTCTCACCATCTCTGAGAATCCCAGAGCAGCAGCACCTTCACAAAATGTGGCTAAAAGCAATTTGTCCAGGCTCCTACAGGGAGGTTGTGGCAGTATCCCACATCTCCCACATCACAGCCAATACCTTAAACTACCCTCGTCACTTTGACCTGATGTGTGTATCTCGATGTGATGTTCTGTGACAAGTGCCTTCTGGCACTTTCCCAGGGTGTTACTCTAGAGTTAAGTGTAACAGCTTGGGTTGATTTTACTTTCAGACCGTGGAGGACAGCAGCCTCTTTGATCCATGCTTTCTCCAGGGCTATCAGAGGACTATAAACATAAGTGACTTCTTCAAAAACCCTTGTACATCAGCCGAGAAAAAGCAATTCCCTTTCAGCCAGCTGTACATACAGGGAGAGGGGAATTATCAAAAGTGCCGAAGAAACATCCAGAAACTCTTTAACAAAACCAATTGTCCTTACTCCAGTTGCTCCTTCAATGGGATATACCTACCTCCATTGCAAGGGGATTTTGGGGTAAGTTTTCACATTCTTCAACTTTCTGTAAACTCAGAGCAGAAACTCAGAGTAATGCTAGAGTCTATTCTTCATGGCTGGGTCAGGAAATCATTTACAAGATGGCTCTTTGGGCATGTAACTACAAAAGTAGTGCTGTGCTTGCTGTGAGGACAGAACATGTAAGAGCTACCCCAGTAGATACTGGCCTACCAGTACTGCACTGTTCCAGTTCCTGTAGGCATCTCCTTGGGGTGCTCCGTTTACTGATTCTTTTTTCAAGCAGTCCTGTCTGATGGCCAGCACTAGGGGCAGGAGAGCCTGCTGGAGGCCATGCATGATACACTGCTCCTCCAAACCCTGTCTCCTGAGATCAAAGGTGGTACCAGATCTGAAATTCATCCAGAAGTGTGAGCGCTACTGAAACCAATTAGCCAGCTCATCTTTGCAGACATGATGAGAAGACAGTGCACGCTCTGAACACACGTCGTATGTGACACCACACTGAACATCAGTTCTAGAGCTGAAAGACTTGGGTGGCTATGGGAACTTTTAATACTCCCTTGCCCTGTTCATAAACTACCCACTACCTATTAGCTATTGGCCATGGTCAGAGATGGGTTTTCTGGACTTTGGATTATATGCTGGGGCTGTGTAAGTCCTTTCAGACCACCACCCCTGCTGTTTGTGGTGACATTGGCTGCACGCTCATCTCATTCAGTTGCCAAAATGGGTTCACATTTGTGATGGCATTCACCATGTGCCACTCTGGCAAGAGTGCATAGAGGAGAGGGATTAACGGAAGTTCTCTGGGATACTGTGGTCAGTGAAGTTCCTACCTCCACCTTCCTTTTGGAGTCCTTAGCTCTCATCAGCTCTGAGGCGTGTGTCTCAAAATGACATCGCTCTTGAAAATATACCTAGTTTTGTGTGTGTGATGTTGCTGCTTATAGTTTTCTATCTGTAAATAAAATCATTTTCTTTTGTGGGATTTCCACTGTCCTGCTCATGCTGAGGCCCAGTTAGGTTAAAATATTCTTTCTCCGTCAGGCTTTTTCAGCTTTCTACTTTGTGATGAACTTTTTGAACCTGACCAGTGAACAAAGCCCCGTTGCCCTGGACAAAGTGGCCAGCACCATTGAGACCTTCTGCACCCGGCCTTGGCATGAGGTGAGCAGCACCTGTGGCAGTGGGCTGGGGCTGCTGGGTGGCAAGAGGTGCTGATATTTTTCTGGTTGGGGGTAATTTCCAAGGCAAGAGGGGGAAGATTTCCCTGCCCCTCAGCACCTGCAGTGGATGCTCAGGCACAAGCTGGAGCAGGGGGAAGCTGTGTTTAACAGCCTGGTGACTTCTCCCTCCTTCCCTAGGTGAAGGCAGCATACCACCAAATAAAAGAAAAATACCTGAGTGAATATTGTTTCTCGGGAGCCTACATCCTCTCTCTCCTGGAAAATGGCTACGAATTCACTGAAAAGAACTGGCAAAGGATCCACTTCCTTGGAAAGGTGTGTTTCGTGGCGGGAAGAGCTCTACCCCCGTAGCAAACTGCAGCCTCTGCTGCACAGCCTGGCCCTTTTTCCCCAGGGGTGCCACTGCCCCAGCAATGCCACAAGCAGCCCCTTCACCTCCCAGCCCTGATTCTGCTCCTCTCCCATTTCAGATTGGCAGCAGCGATGCAGGCTGGACCTTGGGCTACATGCTGAACCTGACTAACATGATCCCTGCAGAGGAGCCCGCTGTGCCCCCTCTTTCCCACGGCAGCTACGTGGGGCTGATGGTGCTGTGCTCCCTCGTGCTGGTGTCCGTGCTTCTGTCTGCCTGGCTTCTCTTCCACAAGCCCAAGTGCCTGCAGAAGGGGATTGTTTAGGAAGAGCCTTGGGGGCAGCGGGGCCATGTTACCCCAGCCGCTCAGGACTAGGAGACCCCTGCAGAGCAGGCTGTACTGCAGAGCCCCTCTCGCCTCTAACTGAGGCTACTGACTGTGTACAACAAGGGCATTTATTTCTTCTGACTCACATTTGCACTGACAGAAGTTGGGACATCAGGCTCACCACCTCTCTCTGCCAAGGACAGACAAGCAGGTGTCCCCTCCTTGAATGGGTCGTACTTTCATTCAGTAAAACTCTGCTGCTTGTTGGTTTTTGCCTTGTGTACAGCAGTATAAAGAGAAAAGCAGCAGCAATCTTTGGGAGCCAGCGCTCCTGCAAGGGTAATCTCAGGGTCACACATCCCACTGAGCTCTTGGGAGCAATCGCACACAGGGCGATCCTGCTCCTCCTCCGCTGAAGCCGTTCCCAAGAGCCCTTCCTGCACCAGCACACCTCCGCTCGCCTGCCCGCGCCCTGAGTCCTCACAGCCCTACAGTTGGGTACAGCCACCGAAGGCTGGCCAGGCTCCCAAATGCGACTCGGGGAAAAGAAGGGATGAGGATGAAGAAACTGAGTGTGCTGGTGGTCATCAGCCCTTAGCTGGGCTCTGGTGGCTGTCTGCTCCTGTCGGAGGTGGCAAGAAGCTCTTTCCCATGTCTTCCTGATGTTGCTGGACCAAAGCTGGCTCACTGTTACACTGAGCCATTCCCATGTCCCTAGGGTACATCAAGACACCAGTTCCCAGCCAGGCATTGCTGATTTTTGTAGGAACAGCTCATACTGGCCAAGGATTCTTGACTAGTAGCGAGTACTTATGCCAACAGGGACTCTGGTGTGATCAGCGTGTCTACAGGTATACACCCACGAAAACAACCCAGTGTCACTGCTGATCATACAGGAGCCTCCGACCTGGGGAAAAGGTTTATTAGGTCATGTTCCTTTATAAATAGACAGCTGGCAGCAGTTAACCAACATGAGCACGCACAGATTAAACCACCCTTTCCACCAGCAAACTCAGTGAAAATTTGCCTTTCCTTCCCTCATAGCTTAGGTTTGTCCCATGACTGTAAGACCCAGGACTTGTGAGTGCACATACTGCGGCCCATCTTCTAGCACACAACTAAGGTGATGCCACTGATCAGGTTTCTGAATCACTTTCTTCCATTTTCCATTCCTTGGTCCAAAAAGAGAGGTAAATCAGAAATCCATTTTTATAAAAACACTTGGAAACCACTGGTGCCTGTTTACCTCCCACGAAGTCATGGAAATCTCTTCTGCTAATGACCTGTAAGTACTAGAGGCCAAAAGAAAACAGATATTGTGGAGAGAAAGGCATGGCAAACACACACTTTCACCTGTTTCCCCAAGCAAAGCTGTAGAAGACATGGAGAGGATGAGGATGCGCAACCCCAGTAAAGCCTTTTCCTTTAAGCAAGCACAGACACAGAGCTCGGTTTTCATGCTCTCCCAGCCTGTCCCTCTGCACAGTGCAGGCTGGAAAACGCCCCCCAATTATTTCTACTTCATGCCTGGAAGTAGGAGCTGTAACATATTGAAGGACCTAAAGGTAAGGGAAAAATCTTGTGGTAATGTCTCTGGGCAGTTCTTGCTCTTCCAAAAAATCTGTATCCTATTTTTACTCTGAACTAGCTAGCTTCAGCTTCTGTTGGATCTTGTTCTACCCATTTCAGAAAGATTGAGTTACTCTCTGCTATCAAAATCCCTTTTTCCTTGTTGGTGCTTGCAAGTCATCATTGTATCATATTAAATAGATTGATCTTCAATCTGTAAAGCACTCTGCGCAGACCTCCCCTGTAGTACTTGACTTCACTTCTTTAAAATATTTTACTTTGTTCTGAAATTTGGACACAGTTTTCAGTAGCGAGTGGTAGTAGAGTTGCTAATAGTATATGTAAAAGTAATACCCTCTGGATTTGATCTATACTCTATGTTCCCCATTCGCATATCTCTGGGCCAGGTCTGCTCACTTAAGAGAAAGTTTGGGGACTGTTTTATCCAGTTGGACTATTGCAACTTGGCCTTTTTTTCCAGTCATTGCTTTCCAGAACAGCCATTGTCTCACACCGTACATCACTGTCTCTTAACATGAGTCGCTTTGCCTTCCGTATGGCTCCATTGAAACACGTACTATTCAAATATTCCCCCAAGTGATTCAGATCAACCTGCAAATGACACTTCCCCTTGCTGTTTGTCCACTGACCAGGTTTTTTTTATCTGCAAATACATTGTGATGTTGGGATTCATCTAGAGATGGAGTCTTCCTTCTGTTGTTTTCAGCAAAGATAGGTAAAAGAGATTAGCGGTAGTTTTTGGTCACAGCTGGAAGGCATGCAGGAGGAGCGTGTGATCAGAGCTGCTTCAGCCCCATTTACAACACGGTCCATCCTGTGCCACCTTCCTTGCATGTGGAGTCATCATAGCAGAGCAGGTGCCCCGGAGGAGCTCCCCATATGAGCTGGTGCATCCTTGCTCCTCATGAACAGTGTGGAAAACTGCAGAATGGTAATTCCTCTCCTGAGACCTCCTCAGGGATCTGGCAGCTGCTTAGTTGTGTCTGTGATGCTGGAACTGGCAGAGCTACTGGGACATTTCAGAAATTGGTGCAGAAACTCCATGTGGACGCTGGTGTGGAGAGAAAGCGTGTGTCAGTCAGCTCCTCTGGTCCCTGCGTAAGGGTTTATGCCAAAGGAAAAGGTCAAATACAGAACCTGGGAGAAGAGCTTTAGCAATGTTTTTTATCTTTATTGCAAGTCCCACAGTATTAATATTGTTAGCTCTTGACTCTGGAGTCAGGAGATCAGCTGGTATCTTTGCTTACTCCCTTCTGCCTTTCTTCTCTTGTTTTTAGTTTGGGTTTTCTTTTTAAAAAGCTGTAAATGTGACTTGAGTGCAACCTAAAGGCTCCAAAGTAAGATAAGTACAAAACATGTTACATTATTTTTAAACCTTGTGACTTTTAGGCTACATCTATGAGTCAGTCTCTTCAGAACTAGAATTTCTAAGGTGACACCAGACGTGCCATTTAAAAATCACTTGAGCAGACTGAAGTTCTAGAAACTGATTGACTAAAGGTATCCTATCAGGGTGAGAGCCTTGCATATCACTGGCTGTACTTGAACCTTCCCAGAAAGGCATATTATTTTTTTAAATCCCTATTTCTCCTGCTATTGCAGGACTTTATCCATGGAGGCTACACAAAATGCTTGGTCAAAGAGTTCAAGTTTAATGAACATACATTTCTTTGCTTCTGTGCAGCATCTGTATTCAGCTCAAATGTGTATTCTAGAGGTACTCAATGCATATGTGAAGACCATTAACGATAGTGGGGGGAATTTCCAAATATGCCAGTAATAATATGGTATCACTTCTCTTGTTAATGCAGTTGGTATGCCTCACTGATAATTCTCTGTGCCTTATTTCTATTTTAATAGCTTTTGGCTTTCATTTCCAGCCATTGGCTGCTGTACAGTTTTGCTCTTCTGGGTTAAAGCATCTTTTAACACTACATATTCTTGTCTTGCAAATATTTATTCACTGATTAGCTCTGCTGGGCTGCTGAGACTCCAGACCTTGGTCTCTCCCATTTTGCCACAGGAAGCCCCAAGATGTGCTGCAGCAAGGTGGGATGAGTGTCTCTGTTTTGGGTTCAAATGTTGAGTGGTCCATTTTTGGGAAGGTTCCTTGCAGGGGAACTTGATAGCTTTGCAGGGTGTGGGAGCAGTCTGATGTCTCTGGGACTGATGACTTCCACAAGCTCTTTCATGTTCACCCAAGTGTCAGGTCTGAAGCAAAACTACCAGTGAGGCTCAGATTTTCAGGGGTCAAAAGAGAAAGCCTGGGTGCCTGCAGCAAGCTCACCTCTTGCAGAAAACAACCAGTCCCCACCACAGGCTCTAAGTACCCTTCGCTCTCCTGCCTGACACAGCCTGCTCTCCTCTGTGCATGGGCTACAGCTGATTTCTCTGGCCCTGCAGCAAAGCACAGTGGAACTTGCACTTGGAGGGAAGCTCTTGGAAGTGGGGCCATCACCTCCGTGGTGAGAGGCTGATTTGCAATGTTGGTGCTGGCTGGGGCTCCCCAGCTTCTCCAAGGGCATCTCTTAGCTGGACGCGTGCCCTCTCCTCATCTGTCCCAGTTTTTCCTGTGCTCTGTGCCGGCGGGATGTGCAGGCTCTATGAGGCTGCCGGCTGCGTCGCGGGGCTCAACAGCCTGTTCAGGAAGGGCTGAGGAGGGGCACACCAAGGACAACAGTCCCTGCCACCCCAGCCATGTGCTTTCTTTGTGCAGCTCAACCTTGATAAAATGGATCTTTGTTTTGATGCACGCACAAATCTCTGTATCCTTATCACAATAAAGATTCTAAACTGAAGCCAGAAGAGTTTTTGCACTGTTTTCCAGAAGATGGGAACTCAGTAATAGTGGAATGGAGCTTCTGGTACTAAATATGGAAAAGTGCCGAGGTGGGATTTCCTCTCTTGCCAGTTCCCTGCTGTTCTCCTGGGCTGGATCTGAAGTTCCCGGTGGATGAGCAGCATCACCTCCTGGCAAGGAAAGGCACCACGGTCCTTCCCAGACTCCAGGCACCTCACATGGGTGGCCTCGCTCCCAGGAAGGCTGCTAGTGCCCAAACCCTGTCTTCCTTGCTTTAGCTTCACCCTGACCACCCCAAAGCAACTTGTTCTTCCCTGCTGCGCACTGGATGGCTGCAGTCCTCTGTCCTCATTTTCCCTCTCCCTCCCCCAGGCAGCACCACTGGCATCATGCTGACACTGCAACCCCCCTAAAATAGGTGGAGGATGGGGGGCCTGTGCCCCTCATTCACGGAGCCGTGTGGCTGCGTGCCTCTGCATGCAGCCCCAGCTGTAGCTTTGCCAAGGCAAACATACTTGTCACGGCTCATCATTTTTCTTTCAGCGCACACTCTCCCTAGTGTGCTCATTCTTATGGCTCTTAGCTTGAACTTTCCTCAAATTTTCCAGTCTTCCTCTGGTAACAATACAGCCAGAATTAAAACAAATGCACCAGGTGGAGTCTTTCCACAGCTGGCTCTGAAGGGATAGGCTCCTTGCTGCCTGTGACCCTCAGCTGCGGAGGGATGTGGGGGACGGGGCTCGCATTCGCATTCCTCTCACTCTGGCCATGGCACGGCGCATTCCTGCTTGTCCTCCTTCTTCCAGTGCCTCAAGGTCTCTCCATCTTTGAACATCTTGGGGGGGGCGGGGGGAGGGTGTACCATCTTTGAATGGTGTGGATGATCCATCCCAGATGTATTAGCTGCATTTTCCAAATTAAGTCTTTGTTTATTTCCTGTGCTGTTTCTAAGAGCTAACATCCTATATTGTTTGTTTCTGCTTTCATCAGTGTTTTTTAACATGTCCAAACTGATTATTGGCTTAAAGCTTCACTAGCATCTTGTTTTCCTAGAATGTAATAGGAGCCACGCTATTCAGACAGGCAGCACTTTGGCGCTTGTCTCCAGCTGCAGGGTGGGAGAGGATTTAGATGGAGAGGGAAAGGGCATGATCCTTCTCTTCTAGCCGTCACCAGCATAGGAAATTTGTAATCAAGTGGTTGCTTCTGGATCTGCGTAATGTCCTCTGTGCCCCAATTCTCTATGAATTCATTCTATCATCTTTTGCATTCATTTAAATTGCAGCTTTGACAAGGTAATTTCATTGTGCCTAGTGTACAAAACTATTTTTGTTTGATTTAAACCTGCTGCCTGATAACAGGCTGCCTCTATCCCTATGCTACCGATAACACTGACTAATTCTCCAGACGTAGTAGTGCGTGAGATGCGTTTTCCACCCACCCCAGATTTTGCTCATGGCTCCTTTTTAGGATCTAACAGTCTGGCATTTCTTTTTTTTTTTTTCCCTGTTGTTTCTCACATCAGTGTTGCTTGTCTCCATAGGAAAGTGAGTCCTTTTCTCATGCGTTCCCTGGCAGCACTGCAGCTCCAACTCTGCCATTGCTGTCACAGGCCACTGGAAACAGCCTGGGAAGGAAAAGGGGAGGGGGGAGACACACCAAACATGGGGTTTGCGCTATTTTACTATAGCCCTGCCTAGCACTCTCTGGCTGCCAAGTAACACTGGCTAGCACTGGAAACCTGCCCGCCTCCTTTGCATCGTCTTGGTTGCTGAAAGCTGGGGAGAGAGCAGCTCCCCAGGAACCCAGCAGCCCTGGGAGAAGCTATGTGAAGGAGGCAAGGGCATTTCCCACCACTACGTGGGCCACCAGCTCCACAAAATATCACCAGGCGCGGCTTGCTGTAGAGATAGGAGCTGCCCTGCCATACCCACGCTTGCCATACCCATGCTCGCTATGCCCTGCCACAGCCTCAGCTGTTTTTCCATGTTTTTCTACAAGTGCTGGCAGAAGCTGGCACCTCCACCACTGTTTCTTGTTACCTGAATAAAGACAGGTTCCATGCCATTCCCGCTCCTGAACGCATGTTACTCTGAGACTGACTGACAAGTAGGGATGTGGTGGGATGGAGCTTAACTGGGAGAAGGTATTAATATAGTTACTGCTATCTTTATATATGTATAATATTCTTTCTTTCCAGTCATGCCTTCAGAAGATATTTGTTCAAAACCAGGACTTTTAAACTTTTTTTTTTTAAAGGGGCCATAATTGAGAGGAGGACGCTGTGCAGATGGGGGAGACCAAGAAGGCACAGGGAATAGGAGAGAAAGGACCACTATGGTGGGGCTGGGGCAGAAGAAAGTTGCAAGTGGGAAAACCTGAGTGAGCCAAGCCAGAAACAGGCAAGCGTGTGCTTTGCCCACCAGCCTGCACTGCATTAGAAGCTACAAACAGAGGCTCCCTGGTTTTACCACTGCTGGGAAATTAAGGCAGAAAGGCGGTCAGCAACCCACGCAGATGAGGAGGACAGGTAGGAAAGCAGTTGTCCTGGGCAGCACTGGTAGAAGATGCTTTCTTGGGGAAAGAGGCAGCTAAAGCAACCCTTGTCCCAGGGGTCAGATCCACCTCAAGGCTGAAGGGAAGGCAGCTGTTGCACATGGCACTGAGCATCCTGAGAAGCCGACTGCTGATGGCAGGAGGAGCTCCTTTCCAGGGGGGCCTGGACAGAGCAGCATGGCACACTCATGTTACCAAAGGGAGCCTTTCTCCTGGCAAGTCCAGGTGTGATTGTAAATCTTCCAGCTGTTTGTGCTCACATTTGGGCTCTGTGTCAGGGATGTCCTAATAAAGATCTCCATCAGAGCCGCTAAGCTGCTGGAGTTTTAGGTCCACGGGGTAAGGCTGCAAGCAAAGCTGCCTCCTGCAGCTGTGCCTGTCTTGGGCAGAGCACAGGGACCCCGAGGTGACTGCTGCCCACCGCAGCAAGAGTGTATGTGGCAGAGGGCTGGAGAGGTACCAGCTTCCCCCAAGTCCAGAAACTGGTCTGCAACTCCTTATTAAGAGAGAGCAGGCCATTTTCACCTCCCTTTAGGCTGTTGCACTCTCTTCTGCTGCCAGTTGCCCAGTGCCTGCAGGAGCTGGTTATTGTGCCCGCTCCCAGCGCACAGCGGAGCAATACCAGACCTCTGAGCAGAGCTCTCCTTGCCGGTACCCGCTCAGCAAACAACTCCTACATCAAACCCCACGTTGCCATGTCCTGCCCCAGCAACTCCATATCTGGGCTGTTCGGATAGGCAGCTGCCTGGAGGGCGATGCGGTCCTGCTCTGTTTATAAAAGGGGCCGGGGCAGAGGGGCCGGCACAGCCTGCGGCGACGTCTCCCTCTGCTTCCCCAGGAGATGGGGCAGGAGAGCAGGATCGGCTGCGAGCTGGCGGCCGGGCCCCGGAGGGGAGCCGGGCGGGCAGGGGCCGGGCAGGGCTGCGGGAGCCGTGAGGGCACCGGGGCCGTCCCGGCGCCATCCGTACGCCGCTTGGCTCTTGCCCCCACACAAGGGCTTGGCGACGGGCATCTCCCCCCACCCCAATCCACCGCCCCTCTCTCTTCTCCCCCGCCCCGCCGCTTGCCGTGCGCTTGGCAGCCCCGACGCCCTCCGCAGCCAGTTTTCCACCCCTGCGCTTCTTCTGCGGTGACAGCCAGTGGCTGCGGGGGCCCTGCTTACTGTCCGGTTAATATGTGAGCTGCAGCGGGGAGGTGGCGGGGAGGGGGAACAACTTCTACCGACGGCGGAGAGCGGGCGGGGGGAGCATTCCTGACCCGCGGGGGCCCGGCGCGCCCCGCTCCCGCCGCCCCCCACCCGCAGGTGCAGGGGGCTGGCACTCGGCGACTGGAAAGAGCCGGTTGGAGTTTGCACTTTAAGCCGCCGGCCGGGAAGGAGGCAGCCGGGGGTGGCTGGGAGCTGGTCGGGGGCGCCCGGCGCCGTGGGAGGATGGCTCGGTGGCTGCGGGCCCTCCTGGGAGCCCTGCTGCTGCTGGAGGGGGCGGCCGCCCTCAGCTTCCTCCACCACCGCTACGAGGAGATGGTGCGGGCCCTGTTCCGCGTGCAGAGCCAGTGCCCCTACGTCACCCGCATCTACAGCATCGGCCGCAGCGTCGAGGGCCGACACCTCTACGTGCTGGAGTTCAGCGACTACCCGGGCATCCACGAGCCCCGTAAGTTGAGGGGGGAAAGGGTAGAGGGGGACGGAGACGGTGGTTTGGAAGAGGATGGGCTTCGTCGCCGCGCTCCCTGCCACGCGGCACCGTCGGGGCAGGGCGTGGGGGGTGTCTCTCTCCCCAGGCAGGACTCCCAGCGATGCCCGGCTGTCGGGCAGTGCCGGGACCCTACAGCCGGTCCATGGGTGTGTATGCAAAACCCGCACACACACCCCACGCTTGCGTGAGCCGTGGCATGGCCCAGGCGCGTACTTTGGACGGAGCTCTGATTTTGCAGCACAGGCCAACGCAGAACCCGTGCGAGTCCATCCCAGCACCCCATCCGCCCTGCCACCCTCTCCCTCCCAAAAGACAGCTTTGTACAGGCAGAGGGGGCAGCACCCGCCCTCCACCCTTTGCTGTTGAGTAGAGGCAGGAAGGAAAAGTTCAGCCCTTCCTCCTCCAGACCCCAAAGCCAGGCAGGCAGTGAGCGAGGGACCCCGGCAGAGCGGGTGGTGGGCTCCCACAGCCCCCGCCAGCCCCGCGGGCTGTGCAGACCCCGGTGACAAGCAGGTCCCAGGGGTCTCTACGTGCTGCCACGTGGCCCTGTGGAGCCTTGGCAGCTGCGGCCCCTGAGCTGCAGCCTGAGCAGCGCGGAGACACCGCCGAGCTGGCAGCCAGGTGACGCCGGGGGGCTGAGGGGACCAGGCTGCTCTACAGGCTGGGGCCGTGCACGCAGGGCTCCCTCGCTTCCCCGCCTTGTGCCCCTGGGCTGCAGGTGGAGACGGGCTCTGCCTACTTTTTTGCAGGATCTTTTGCCTTTTCAAATCCTGACTCGCTCGCTGGCGTGGTTAAACACAGGGGCTGACAAGTCCAGACAGCCTGGTCGCGTGGAAAACTGCCAGCAGCATTGCAGGGGTGAGCGGGACCCATACCTGCACCCCCCACAGCGGAGCAGCACTCCCAAACCCCGCTGTACCCACTGCTCCCCTGCTGCGGCCCAGAGCATCGCCTTCAGGCGTGCTGGGAGGCGAGATGGGAGGCTTCCCACCCTGACCTCCTCCATGCCAGCCCCGTTTGGTGCTGGGAAACCTGCTCGGCACTGAGGACACCTCCACAGCACGTCGGGGGCTGATTCAAAGCAAGGAGCGAGCAAAGGGCACTGGCAATGCGCCAGTGGATTTTACACCTGCAGAGCTACAGGAGAGCAGCTGGAAGGGCCACAGGAGGTGACCGACATCTCCCCTGCCCCAGGTGGGCAGCATAGACCTGCGACCTTGCTTGTAGAGTGGGCCACCCTCAGGCTGGCACTTTCACTGTGTAGCATGAGGACTTTGGGAATCTGTGGACTCTCTTGAAGGCCACAGAAAGTAAGTCTGAAAAGCAAGCCTAGAGTCAGTGGGCCTCCGTGCAGCGATTACGGCTTGTGCGGCCACGTGGATAACGTCTAGGGGTCCGCATGTTGAAAAGGCTGACGAGTCCTGCAGCAGACCTGAACAACGCAGAGAAGGAAAAACCCTGCTGAGACTTTATTTTTTAAATGAAGGCTGCACATATCTCCAGGACGTTTTTATAGATTTTGTAACTAGATTACCTAATTAAATCAGTTCTCATGTCTCCTGCAATCTAACCAGGTCAAAACACATTGCCCACCTGTGGTCCCCTATGCTGAGGCACAGCGATAAAAAGATATGGAAAAGCAAAATCTTTTGTCAAAATTTGATTTTTTTTAGAATCTGTCTTCAGTATGTCCAGAAGCGGTGTTTTCTCCCCACGCAGCAAAGGCACAGGGGATTTTGGGAGCAGCAGATGTGTGGTGCATGGGGTTGCAGTGCTTTTGCCCTAGGGATCCTGACAGACACCGTACAGGGCAGCCGCACGCTGCCGCTGTGAGTCTGACTGCTGCTGGTGGCTGGAAAACTCAAGGTGTCATGGGAGTCTCAAGCTCTGGCAAGCCGACATTTGTAATGACACCCTATTTTTCCCTGACTCCTTTGTGTGAAAGTCAGCCTCCCTTTTTAACTGAATTCCCCTGGTGTATCTCATCCTGCCAGTGCTGACTGCAGCCTGCAATGGGACATTTTATTTCCCCACAAGTAACTGCTTTAAAAGCCCCTCTGGGAAAGCATAACCCATCCCTCACGTGTGCTGCCTCTCCTTCACAAAGCAGCGAGTCCTGCTCTGGGCACTGTCTACCTGCAGTCTCTAAATCTGTATTTCAAGACCTCATTTTAGAAAAGTCAGTGGCAAGAGATCTTTTTGCTCGTAACAAAGCTGCCCGAGGGACAGTTTGATCCATATTCAACTCAGCCACCGAGGGTTTCTCCAGGCTCTTGTCCCTGTCGCTTGAAGGTGAGGAAGCCCCTGAGCCTTTTCCTTGGAGGCAGGTGAAGGGGAGGGAGAGGAGAAACTGCTGATGCCTCCCACTGACATGGGAGCCAGGGGCTGACAGGCAGCAGCCAGAGGCGATCGTGCCCTTCCAGTGAAAGAGCAAGCTTGCCCCAAGCCAGGGATTGATTTTATCCTGCAGAGTAATGAGAAGCTCCTTAAAGCATGCAGAGCCAGGAATGTGCCATGCTAGTGAGAGGCACTGAGAGCTGACTGCAAAGGGCAGAGGTGGGAGAAATGGCCTGTCCTCTCCACTGTCACCCACCACAGAGCTGGGAGGCCCCCTCACTCCCAGTCTTGGAGCGGCTGCTGTCCTGCCGTGCTCCCTGGTCCATCTGTGCTGCCTCTTCCCAGCAAGAGACCAAACGACCTGCAGATACATCTTCTTGTGCGCTCCAAAGGCGAGCAGCAACCCAGTGGAGAGCCTGAGCTGCTCCTAGGGATGCTGTGGCAAAACAGAGGGGAGCCCATGTGAGAAACACGCCACTCTGCTTCGCTGAGGTTTGCATTTTCCAAGGGAAACGGCCATTTCACACCATTTGTTGGGAGTCCTTTAGGCTTTCCTGGGCTCCCTGCAGTAGGAATTGGCTCTTCTCCACTGTCCCATCCCTGGCTGATAATGTCATTCTCTGTTGCTCTCTCCAGTGGAGCCGGAGTTCAAGTATGTTGGGAACATGCACGGGAACGAGGTGCTGGGCCGTGAGCTGCTGCTGCAGCTCTCCGAGTTCCTGTGCGAAGAGTACCGCCGGGGCAACGAGCGGATCAGCCGCCTCATCCATGACACGCGCATCCACATCATGCCTTCCATGAACCCCGACGGGTACGAAGTGGCTGCCAAGCAGGTACCAGGCAGCGATCGCCTCCTCCAGCCGGGTAGGGGCAGAAAGCCCTTCAAATCCCTGCGAGATCCCCTTCACCATGCCTGTGGGGAGGGGGCATCCTTCCTCTCCATGCCCTGTCCAACCTGGCCTCCTCAACTGGCATCGTCACTCCTCACCTCCTGTGCCAAGGGCTCGCACTATGTGTCCTGCCCAGGTGGCTCTGGCAGGTGATGGACAAGGTTTCCTACACTTGCCTTGCCCTCCCCAGAAGTTATTTGTCACAGGAGGGTCACTGCAAACCCCTGCCCCGGACTGGGGAGGTGGCAGCTGAATGCCACTGGCATGAGCAGACAGGGATGTGAGGGATGGGGCAGGGGGGAACCCCTCCAGTTCGCCCTCAAAACCCTTCATACTGCTAGAACTTGGGAAAATATTTTATTCATGGCTCTTTCAGTTGAGGCAAATTTGGCTCATGCATTGCTCTGTCACCCTGGAAAATGGAGATATTGTTATTGACTTTCTCTGTCAGTACCAATACTCTTTATTCTCCTGCCAGCAATAACACACGTGTTGCGACTCAAAGGCAGTGAAGGACGACTGGTCCCTGCCTCTCAGACTCCCAATGTACCTCTGCCCACCTTTTACTCACTCCTGTGATGCATCTTTGCCCCACAGGGCCCAGACAGCAACGGGTACTTGACAGGGAGGAACAATGCAAATGGAGTGGACTTGAACCGCAACTTCCCAGACCTCAACACGTTCATGTACTACAGCGGGGAAATCAGTGGGCCAAATCACCACATCCCGCTGCCCGACAACTGGAAAAGCCAGGTACCAGTCTGGGGTGCTGAGAGGGCCACAGCATCCTCTTAGAGTGGCCAGCACCCAAGCAAAGATACTGTCCTTTGGCTTGCATGGTGCTTTCCTCCTTCCTTGTGCCTCCTGCATGCAGAGAGACGATGCAATCCTGCCACGGTTTGCAGCTTGCACCTCCGCCAGGAGAGGCCAGCATCGCGGCTGGCTTGGGGAGGTGGTTGCAATGCACAGGGCAGAGGAGGTGGCACATGCTGACTAATGCCTGTGCCTCGGGTTTTGGGGCTGTGCTGGGAGAGCTGTAGCAGGGTTTGTACCAGAGGAGCTAGCTCTGCACACCAGGGCAGGTGGTGGGCAATGGAGGAAGCTGCAAGGGCTGCACATTGCGGGGCAGGGTGTGATGTGACCGATCGTGCTGCAGCCCAGCATGCAGCAGTGGCTGGCCTAGGGATGGCTGAGCTCTTCTCCCTGTCCCTGTCTGTTTTCTCCTCACAGGTGGAGCCAGAGACATTGGCTGTGATCCAGTGGATCAGCAGCTACAACTTTGTGCTCTCGGCCAATCTGCACGGCGGAGCAGTGGTGGCAAACTACCCCTATGACAAGTCTCAGGACCAGCGGTTCAGGAGCCATCGGCGCACGGTCAACACGCCGACCCCTGACGACAAGTTGTTTCAGAAGGTGAGCACAGCCCCGGCAGGCGAGGACATTCGCACAGCCCTGGCAGGGTGCAGCCTGCGAGAGCTGGCTGGGAGGCTCTGGGTCTCTGCCTCATGCGG
This sequence comes from Chlamydotis macqueenii, assembly GCF_036417535.1. Lineage (NCBI taxonomy): Eukaryota > Metazoa > Chordata > Aves > Otidiformes > Otididae > Chlamydotis > Chlamydotis macqueenii. Next base: position 24,246,855 of record NC_141562.1, read on the forward strand.
GAGCCGAGCCAAGAAACGTGCTGGAAAGAGCTGCTAGCAGGCTATGGCGTTTCTGCCAACTGCCAGCTCGTGAGCCAGGTCAGGGCAGTCCCACCGTGAGCCAGTCCCACCACATGGACAGGCCAGTCTTCACCCTTGGGAGCCCCTTCCTCACCCGTGCCGTGCTTGGGTTCCCCATAACCCCAGTACCACCAGTGTCTTCAGTACTACCCTGCTCTGCCAGAGCTGGAGCCTGCCCCAGATTTGCTTCACTATCAGAGCATGTATTTGGGTTTTTTTCCTAGAGGATTGGCAGGGTCTGGCTGGTGGTCTGCTGAGAGTGAGGTAAGGGAGGCAGGTGCCCAGCAGGGGCTTGCGGATGGTGAAGAATAAGGAATACAACAAAAAGAGCACCAGGAGCATAGGCAGACGTCAGGGAATGTATCAGGATGTGCTGCTGATCCTGCTAGCGCTAGCTGAAGCCTGTGGTTTTTCTCCATTGTTAAAACATCCCAGAAAACAATGCCTTCAGTCACTGCTTCCATTAGGAAATAGCCAGCACAAGAAAAAGCAAGTCTGCGTTAGAACAGTTAATGAGAAAAATAAGTCTGAGTTGGAGTTCAGCCTTCTCTGGAAGCAAAGGCTGTGCAGGGGCTTGCCAGGACCTGCTGGGATCAGGGCTGCACTCGGACCCAGATGTAGAGAGGCTGCAGTCTGGGGCGTAGGCTAATGATACCCACATAGCCTCAGAAGTCAGAAATGTAGTGAAGTAACTGTTTTCCTGACAGAACGAGGTTATACCAGCATCTGAACCATAATACGAGGGTATAGAGTTTGCATTAGAAAATGCAAACACCAATCTCTCTTAAACTGTGTCTTATGCAAAGGACAGGCTTTGGATGCAGTGGCCCAATTTTAGCCCTGTCTTTATGACTAAAAATAAGCAGTAATCTTAATAAGGGCAATAAACAAGCGGTTGCTAGAACCAGAAGTTGCCCAAACTCTTTCCTAATCCAAATTCCCCTGATATATTTGGTATTTGCATCAGGGGTGACACTGCTTAGTTTTCCTCGCGCGCGTTCTCCCCGTTAGTGCCATTTGCTGTGTGTGGGCCAGCACTGATGGGGCTGGGTGCCCCTGCGTGGGAACGGTGCCCTCCGCTCCCCCTCGTCTCAGCAGGAGCAGGGCAGAAGCTGCCTGTGCCATCAGCAAGCCTCCAGCTTGCCAGATTGCTGCTCTTTCTCCTCCGCCTTCATCTGCCTACATTTTGTAGAGGTCCTGGCCACCTCGTGTTGTATTTCATGGCAGTAAAATGCAGGAGCTGTCTCCTGTCTGACTTCCCTCCCACGCTTCTCACTGAAGTCTGTGCAAGAGCGGGGATGTTTTGCTTAGAGACAGGCAGGGTCCCTGGCCACACAGTGCTGGACCAGTAACTGATGGCTGCTCTCTCTCCAGCTGGCCAAAACCTACTCATATGCCCATGGATGGATGCACCGTGGCTGGAACTGTGGGGATTACTTTGCCGATGGCATCACGAATGGGGCGTCCTGGTACTCGCTCAGCAAAGGTAAGGGCTGGGTGAGTGAGCAGCACCTGCAGCAAGGTGTTGAGCCAAAGAGAGGTGAAGGGGTGGACAAGAAACCTCAGGAAAGGCTGAGTCAAGGAAGGGCTGTGGCAATAGCACTGCACCCATTACTAGGCAACATTCTGGTGTTTGCATCTCAGACCGGGAAATGGCTTGGGAAGACTGGAAGTGGCTTGGGAAAGAGCCACAGAAATAGATGAGGTCTGCAGAGACCTGCTGTGTGTTGCTGGGTGAAGGAACCATTAATCTGTTAGTGTATTTGAAAATGCTATGGCATAACTCCATCAAGACCCAAAACTGTGACTAAGGGGAAGACATTTCTTGTAGCTGCTGACTCCTGAAAAATCTCATTTGAAAAGGCACAATGAGGAAACTGAAAATCAGAAAATTAAACTAGAAAAAAGATTGAAGAGGAATTGGAAATAGCTCCTGTGGTAGCCAACCTCCTGAGCTTCTGAAGGCAGAGCAGTGAATGATCTGGCTGAAGGAGAGAGTCGGGCAGCCATGAGGCGAAGGGGCTGCACGGGGAAAGAAGGCTCTGGTGTGAAGGGAGGAGGCTGCACCTGCAGAGCCGAGAGGGAGAGCAGGATGGTTCTGGTAGAAGATAGTCAGAGTCCAGGGTGCCCGGGACACGGGAGTCAGGAGGGAAGCGAGCCTTGCATTCCCCTGGCCATGGGCTCTTTTTCTCTTCCAGGCATGCAGGACTTCAATTACCTCTACACCAACTGCTTTGAAATCACCCTGGAGCTGAGCTGCAATAAGTTCCCTCCTGAGGAGGACCTGGAGCGGCAGTGGATGGCCAACCGGGAGGCCCTTGTTGCTTTCATTGAAGAGGTAAGAGGGCAATCCTGGGACCTACACCCTCCTCCTGCAGGCCCCTGTGGGCCCCAGCCCTGATGGCAGGGGACCAGTAGGACCTGGGAGCACTGGGGTGGAAGGGAGGTGGTGATGGAGCTCACTGGGTGCTCTAGTTGGTGGGATTTGGGGTGGCTGTTGTGTACTAGACTGGCTCTGCTGGGAAGAACCAGGAGAGCCAAGGATATGGGGCAAGATGGGGCTGTCCCCAGAGCTCTGCCCTTTTCCAGTGCCCAGCAATGCCTCTTGAGCAAAAGAGGGTCCTTTGACCGGCAGTCTGTCTCCCTCCCTGCAGGTTCACCAGGGCATCAAAGGGATGGTGTCAGACAAGAACAACAATGGCATTGCAGGAGCAGTGATTTCTGTGCAAGGAATCAGCCATGACATCACCTCTGGTGAGTTGCTGGACCCCTTGCTTGGTGTCGCTTTTGGATGCAGCCTCTCAGAGGCTATCTGGGTATGTGGGAGGGGGTTAGCAGGTGAGGCTATAACAGGTATGGCCAGCATGGTTTGCTTCCGAAAAACACAGTGCACAGTGCCTGCATGTGCTAGACCAAGGAGGGCTTAGGAAAACTTAGGAAAAAAAGTGATGAGAACTGGAATGAAAACTTTATTGTGAAGCTCTTCAGAAAGTCACCTCCAATTTTATCTCTAAGAGAGGAGAACATACATTCATATATAACCAAAGAGAAGATTGAGGGAATAATCTACTCAAGTATCTAAGTATCTACACAGAGCTGAAATAGCTGATAGCACAGGACACGATGGCAGAACAAGATGAGAGGCTGAAAGTTCAAGCAAGATAAATTTAGACTGCGAATGTAGTGCCACTTTAGTTTATCCAAGTGGTGGTTGTTTCTCCTTTGCTGGCTGAATTTAGCCTTCTTTTCATAAACACCCTTCTCCAACCCGACCAAACATCGCAGACTGGATGCAGAAAATAGCCAATATTCCAGCTGTCCAGAGGTCAGACTATGAAATAATCAAAATTCCTTCTGGCCTTAGGTCTGTGACTCAGTGACACTCTAATATTTGGCACTTATTACACCAACCTGCATAGGAAAGGGAAGGGTGCAAGAGATCAGAGAATCACAGAGAGGTTGCAAGAGCCTTCTGGGGTCTTTGGTCCAGTCTCCTGCTTGGAGCAGGGTTGTCCCAGCATTGGCTCTGATCAGCCATCACTCCATCCACCCAGTTCTCACTGACTTCCAAGGATGGAGATTTCACAGCCTCTCTGCTGTCCTGGGCCAGGGCTGCACCACCCTCGAGGTGAAGCTGTGCTCCCTGATCCACCCTGAAGCTCCCAAGCTGCTGTCTGTGGCCACTGCCCCTCGTTGTGTCGCCTGGCACTGTTGAGAGGAGTTTGGCTCCATCACCTTTGTAGCTGCTCTTCAAGTATCTGCCAGCTGTGAGCAGATGCCCCGCCGCCTCCTCCCAGCCAGGCTGAGCCCACCTGGCTCCCAGCTCTCACTGCGACCTGAGCTCTCCCTGTGGGTCAGGAGCTCTGGTTCTCTGACATCCCTCTTGACCTGAGGCACAAAAACTGGGCACCGTATCCAAGTGCAGCCTCCCCAGGACTGAACAAAGGGAAAAAATTTTTCCCTTTGGCCTGCTGGGCACCTTCCCTCTTTTCCTTTGGAAGCCTCCGACTTACGTGTGTCTCACTTGCTCCAATTAGCCCCGCCTAACCCAAAATGACACAGGCTGCCTGTAATGATTTTTCAAATTTGCAATACCCATTCAGTTCCATAGATGGGAATATATTCAGATTGTCAAAGTAAATGGTAATGTGCTGCTGCTTCACTATTGGCCGTCCCCCGTCCCCCGCCACCCCAGTACACGGTATGTCAAAGTGCTCCTGGGGCTTCCTTACGCAGGGAGAATCCAGCAGGGGAGCAGCTGAGCTGGTGAGCGATTAAAACCCTGCTGATAATCCAAACGTGGCAAAATTGTATATGACAGGAACTGGAGATTACATTATGCATAAGGAGTCAGACTGGAGCTGTGGATGCCCTTAGGTCTGCTGTCATCTGACCGGCGAGCGCTCAGGTTTGCAGCCTCCCTGTTCGGAGAACAGGCACAGCCAACGCTGCTGCACCGTCCCCTTTCACTTGGCGTTTACTTGCAGACTGACCTCTGCTCTGTGACACTAATGAGACATCACTTGCAGTCTCCCAATGTGAATCCAGCCTCACAGTAGCCAGCAGATTTGGAAGGAAGGCCAAAAATTGCCTAGGTTTTGAAGGCTACACATCCTCGAGGAAGTATGCTCAGCAAGAGCTACTGGAATATCTTTTGCTCTGCTCCCTGTGCGTCCTGAGTGCTTTCTCTCCCCATCTTGTCTTCTAGGTGATATGGGGGATTATTTCCGGCTGCTGCTGCCTGGTACCTACACTGTCACAGCCTCTGCAGAGGGGTACCAGCCCCAGACGGTGACAACAACAGTGGGCCCAGCTGCCCCTTCATTGGTAAGTCAGGCTGCATAGACACAAGGGTGTCTCAAAATGACTTCACCCCAGGGAGAAAGAAACGCAGTGAGAGATGTCTAGTGAGCAGCAGAGAAAGGAGAGAGGATGTAGAGCATTGCCAGTGACTACAGGTTGTCTGCTTTAGCAGACACAGGGCTCCCCCCAGTTCACAGAGAGGGACAGGGTGAGGGCAATGCTGTGTGCCTCTCGATTCCTTATGGAGGGCCTGCAGCTGCACTGGGCTGCCTTGCCAGCTCCTGTGTCCCTCTGCCTCTTGGCCATGGGGAGAGCCCCTGGCTGGCTGGGGCTGCTGCTCTTTAGCTCTCCCTCCATTCTCCCCACTCCTCAGGACATGATGATGTGGAGGCAGCATCTGTTCCCCAAGGCTTCGTTATCCCCCTGGCGCTGTGGGTTTCAGTGCTCTCCTATCATCTGCATCCTGCCTGGCACCAAACACGTTATCAGACTCATAGCAAGAGCCTGAGGTCTGCCTTTCTCTCTGACAAGAGCTCCCAAGCCAGATGGGAGCCGACAAAGAATGGCCAAGCACCTTTGGGAGATGAAGTGAAAGCAGGTGCTCCTGACAGCAGTGTGGCCCCTGCAGGGCAGGCTGGACAACTAGAAATTCATTATAAAAACAGTGGATGGTGATCCCTGCCCCTGCTGTTGCCTTGTGAACTTGGAAGGACCACAGATGCCGCCTCTTCTGAGGACTGGCAAGAACCCCCCGGCTGCGGCATTCTGGCACATCATTTGCTTCACTGCATGTACTGGTCAGGCTCTGCTGTAAATACACTGTGGTGGTTCTCCCACCCTCCATCTCTTCATCCCACCCTACCCAGCCTCTGAAGTTCTTCCAGAGCTGCCCTTTTCTCAGGATTAGAAACCTTCTAATTTTCATCCTAAATTTATTTATGGTCAGCTTATCCCTATTTGTTCTTATGCCAATGTTGTGCTTTAAATAGCTTCTCTTCTTCCTTGGTATTTATTCCCAGATGTATTTATAGAAAGCTGTCAAGCCCAGTCCTAGCCTTTGTTTTGCTAGGTTAAGCACCCAGCTCTTTGCCTTTCTTTTGTAAAATAGATTTTCCTTTTGCCACATTACTGTAGAAGACTGATCTGTTCCCTGATGGTCTGATTTTTGCAGATCACCCCTCACAGCAGCCAACCTATCCCCATTTCCCTCCACCCCTGCCGCACCTGCCGTATGTAACATTCACCCCATCCCTCCTCCAGGAAGCCCACACAGCTCCAAGACAGTTTCACCTTTCTGTATGGCCTCCCCATTCCCTGTTTATCTGTGTCCTGCATGCTCCTTGTGCCCTTCTCCCTCTCGTAACTGCTTGCATGGCTGTAATGGATGGAGGTTTCTTTCCTGGAATTTTTTTTCCTGAATCTACTTAGAAGGACTAGTTGCTGAAAGACTGATTAAGCAGGATTCAGCTAATGACATGCAATTGAAAAAGGACTATCTGTCCTAAAGTATTCTGTGTATTAAATATTCACAGATATGCAAAGCAATGCTATTTCTCTACCCTCTGGTAAGAAAAGATAAAGAAAGAGCATAGCTCAGTCCCCTGCTTTTCACAGCTCATCTTCCAAACTATCCTAGGACATCGCATTGCCGCAGGAGTAACTATATGCATAAGAAACATAGCTGATTGTTGGTGCAACATTTTCCACAGAAAAGAAAAAAAAAAAAAAAACAACATTCCCAGATGATTTAAGCACTGAGTTCCCACTGTATTGTAACGCCAGCTGAGGCCCTTTGTTGCTTGTCTTGGCCCAAGAGTGAGCTTCGAAGGCTGGTGGCAGGGGCAGGTCCTGCCGACGCCTGAGCCAGCAGAGCACACGCAGGGTGTTACACAGTTGTTTCTGTTCTTTCTCCAGGTGCATTTCCAGCTCAAACAAGATGTGGTGAAGAAGCCCCTAGAGCGTAAAGCCTCAGGCACGCGCACAAACAACAAAGCCCTTCAGAAGAAGATAGTGCCAAGAGCCACCCGCCGTGGGACCCGAAGATGAGGACAGCTCGCTTGGCTGAGCGCTGGGGGAAGCCGTTTGTATGAGGTCTGGCTGATGACTCCAGCCAGTGAACTTTCCAACAGCCCAGCATGAATCTAGCCCAGAATATCAGGTTATTAAACAAGGAAGTATTTAATCCCTGAGCAACTCGTGAAATAATTCACAGTAAAATGTGCCTGGGCTGCGGTTTCCCCGGGCAGTGTGTCTGTAGCTGCTGAGCTCTTCCCCTGCACTCACTCCATCTCGGAGAGCTCTGCTCCCTTTACTCCTGGACTCAGTTGCTACAGCTCATGTGAGATGCCCAGACACTAGTGCATGCCAGGGAGAACGAATCCAGGCCCTGGTCTTTGACTGCTGCACTCACAAGCTGTGCACATGAATCCTGGCACTAGTCCTCTCGGTGTGAGTGCGATGCTTCTCCCGCAGGTAAGAATGGTTGCTGCCTGTAAACCCTGAAGTTAGGGGGATGTCAGTTTTAAAGCAGTCAGTGATGTGACCAGCTCTGAACACAGTTGGTCTCGTGTAGTACAGCTGTCGCTGGTTGGCAACACTACAAGCAGGAATGCAGCACTAGGAGGTGGTGGTCCAAGGTCATCTGCTGGCTGATGTCACATTTATCTTGACATCCAGATGGGACTTTCTGGTAGCTGGTTTGGATTATTTGTAGTCAGACAGGCTGAAATGATACATGCTGGCAAAATCCAGGGATTATCCTGTCTCCTTATGTCTTCAGACCCAAACCAGATGGCTCATTGAAGGGTCTGCTCTAGCCAACACAAACTGTTAGTCTGAGCACAGGAGCAACTAGGTGAGGTCTGACAACCAGTGATGAGTAGGAGTGCAAGACAGGTGATTGGATATTCCTTTGAGACAAATACCCTAAACCCTGGTCCTATCAACGTGCAACACGGAAGTGTGGATGCTTGATGCCAGCAGTGTGCTGTGCAGGTACAGTACGAGCCATGTGAGTTGTACCCAGCTTAGGGAAGACACGATCCATAGTTCAGTGAGGTGGGGTACTACAGGCTGGGCCGTAAAATTCTGCTCAGGCTGGCTGGGCAAGTTTGGAGTGGAAGCAAGAGCAGAAATAAAGCTGGTTATTTCCATGGTAAAAATACCTTAAGCAGGAAAAACCATTCTAAATTTCTTCACAGAAAATAACTAACTCCAGAGGGATAAACAATCCCACCCATGTACCTCAGTGCATGGAGGGACTGGTTATCCCTATCTCCCCCAGGGAGCCTTCCATTGCGCTGGCTCTCTCCATGTCTCAAGCTTGTCCAGAAAGTATCCTCGAGACATCTCCCTGCTCCTCCTCTTTTGCAAACATCTCTTTGTCTCTTGTGAGCAACCTCTACCACCCTATTGCATAGGCAATATTCTGCACTTCATCCCTCGCCGTCACCTCCTCCTCTGTCTCCGCTACAAGAAGCTAGTGGCATTTTCAGCCCTAGCAGCACACGCACTCTTGTAGCTCTGCCTGCAAACAGGAGCTTTTCTCTCTCATGCCTGTTCTTGGAAAAGCAGAGCAAAGTATCCCTCGGAGGGTATCTATTCAGGCTATTGCAAAAATGTGCAGAAATGGTAGTGCACTTAGCCATGGCTGTGAGTGATTTTGGTCTGCAGAGGCCAGTGTGGGCTGGAGACGCTGGCCAGTTCCACATTCACAATCAAAGCTAAGTTCAGATTCTCCTTTTTTTTTTTCTTTTGGTGGTGGAAGGAAGTATAAAAAGACAGTGAGGCTGAAACGTTCAACCTCCTGTGTGGTTTAACACCTCTTCCCCTGGTGAAGCCCAGCAGCATCACTCCAGATGCTGGACCCTCCTGTTTGAAGCCACGTGTGAGTGCGCATTCATCCAGATTTCCTGGTGAACATGCAGGCAGGATGAGGGAGGCCACCCTGGGTCCCACAGCCTGGCCCCATGCAGCATGCCAAAGGGTCTGCTGTCACCACGCATCCGACCCACGCACGGGAAGATACTGCTGTCCCCCAACCACAGCACTAGCTCAGCTGGCTAACTGCTGAGCTAGTGCTGTGGTTGGGGGACAGCAGTATCTGCTCACCTCTGAGGACGTGTATGGATATGAGAGCAAGGAAAGGGGTCCCAGGGAGCAGCCTTCAGTCGGCTAATTCAGCTGGGTGTTCCCTGGGCGATTCTCAGCCAGCACAGAGCTGCCCACGCCCCCCACATCCCAGCATTGTCACAGGTCGCCTTTCTGAGCCTGTTGGCTGCAGGGTGCTCTCATGTTGCCCTCTTGTGGTCCTAGAAAATGTAGGACCACATCTCAATTCCCTTTACTTTGCAAGGCAGAGTCAGAGGAGGTGGATTTCTTCTCTGTTTGAAACAGGACAAGCAGTCCAGGAGGCCACATCACTCACCCTCACCAGCTGCTGTAGGGTCGGCAGAGCAGCAGCAAAGTCAGTCTTGGTGGCAAGCTTTTTCTGCTACAAGAGGGTTCCTACAAGCTGCAACCTTCTGGAGGACTCTCTCTTTCTAGGCTGGGATTTGTCCAGCTCATTCTCCTCCCAGCTCTGAATATTTATGTGTTGAACAGTTTGGTAAAGCTCCAGTTGGCCTTGGCCAAGCTCTCCACGTGAAAACATGGTTACAAAATGTTTCCGAGGCAGTGCTCTCATAGGCGCAACTCTCAAAGGCTTGCCATGAACTTAGCCCTCAGTGTTGCAAGAAGCATGGGCTAAAAGGAACACTAACTTTTGGACATAACATCTGGAGCCCAATGATTTCACTTTCTTTTGAGGCTCCAGTCAAGGCAAAAGCAGTTGACTGCAGGTTTGTGTCCCCATCCTCTCTGGGCCAGTCATGATTTTGTACACCTCTTGCTACACCCTATAATGTTCTTCCAAGCTGAAGAGTCCCAGCTTACACAGTTGTTCACTGAACAGTCCGTTCCCGTACCGCTGAGCATCATTACTGCCCGCCTCTGAACCTTCTTCCATTCTCAGTTACACTTTCTGAGATGAGGGGACCAGAACTGTATGCAGACACTGGAGAAACATGTAAACTAAGTGAAACCAAGCCCAGAAGAGCAAACCAAAATTCTTACAAGCAAGACGGGATGAGCAGGAACGCCAGTGGGGAGGGCGGATGGGACTCTGCATGCGAAGCATGCTGGTTTCTGTAGCCGGCATAAAGGAGGCAGAAAAAGGGAAAATGCAAATAGCTGAAATCAAAGAAGAGTGAGGCAGCTTTGCTGGGGATGTCAGCAGAGGTGGGTTGGTCATAGTGGTGACCTGAAAAGTTCCAGGAGGGATCGGAATGACAAAAAAAAAGCTCAAAACCTGTCTTGTCAGGCAAGAACAGCAGAACTTTTGGGCTCAGAGGACAACATCTAAAACCCTGTGGCAGGAGCTGGCATCCATTCTCCAGCTGCAGGAAACCATACACAAGCAACCGTACCTGTGGGGAAGAGAGCACCCAGCTCCCTGTGCAGTTTTGGTCCCTCTGCTCACGGCATCGCCCCGTGCCAGCGGCGCGGGTCTCCGCCTCAGGAGAGCAGACGGGGAGTCGGCGTGGCCCAGCACGATTCTGACAGTGGTGTGTGCTGCTGGCTGGTGGCAAGCCAAGGATCTGGGCGGTTGCTATGGAGATGTGCAGCTAAATGCACAAACAAGTGCCAAGCAGCGGGAACTGCTCCGGGGGCTGAGAGACTCGGGGCTTTACAGCGTGTTGCTGAGGGATGGTATCCCTTGGGGCACAGAGGCTTTTTTTAGCCTGCCAGGAAAACCTGTGTGGGACCAAGTGTACTTGGTGTGCCTGACCCCTGTGTGATGCACAAGCTGGCCCTGACTGGCACGTAGGGTTTTATTTTATTTGGTTTTCTCTATCTTGGGGCTCTGGCATGATCTTATTGTGTATCTAAGCAGCCAAAGCCAGCTCCTAGCAGCAAAACTGAGACTGCAGCAGATGGACAGTGCAGACCCACTCGTCAGCTGCTACCGAAGCTGAAGCCCACGAGGCAGCGAGAGACTCCTAGGAGAAGGGCAACGGTGGGGAAGGGGACCCCAGGTGCTCCTCACGCCTGCAAGGCCCCAGCGCTTTGTGGGGAAGAAGTCAAAGAGCGTTTGCACAGGCACCCGCCTGTCTTGCTCAGCGCCGGGCTCCTGGGTGCTCTGCCAGCACCCCAGCACGGGAGATGGCACGCAGGTGCTGTGCCCCAGCCCGGCCGCTCCAGGGGTGGCTGTACCCCACGTCCCCACGCCTGCCACCCCACGCTGGGCAGCGTGTCCCACGTCGGGGTGACCCCGCGGGCCCAAGCCCAAGCGGTGCTGCCAAGGGGGATGTCCCCACGTCACTCGGGGGGGACCCGGGGTCCCCGGGCTGCGGGACAGGCCCCGCGGAGGCGCTCCAGCCCGTCCCGCCTGGCCCGGCCGCCGCCTCCCCGCAGCACCGTGCAGAGGCAGCCGGGCGGCGGGGCGGGCCGCGGGGCCGGGCGGGGCCCTGCGCGGCCGGGCGGGCGCTGGGGGCCGGGCCGGCCGAGGCGCGGGCGGGGCAGAGCGGCCGCGGGGGGCGGAGGCGGGAGAGGGACCCGCAGGGCCGGAGCGGCCGCGGCGCCCGGAGCGGGCCGGGAGAAGGTAGGGACCCGCCGGAGCGGCCGGAGGAGGGGAGCCGGGCGCTCCCTGCCCGCCGCCGCCCGGCCTAGCCGCTGCCCCGCCGCCTGCCCGCCCGCCTTCCCCCGCCCTGCGCGCCCCCGCGGCCGCACGGCCTGCGCCTCCGCCTCCGCCGGGCCCCCGGCGCGGCCCGACCCCCTCGCCTCTACCGCCCCCGCCTCAGCCCGCCGCCCCCCGCCCTCGCACCCCGTACCGGCACCCTCTCCCCCGCGCCGCCCCGCCGAAGCCGAGGCCGTGCCTGCCCCGAGGGCCGCCCTGGGCCGGGGCGCAGGCATGGCGGGTGCCCCTGGCTGGGGCGCTGCTAGCTCGGGTGGGTGCTCTCCCCCTGTGCCCCGCCGGCTCCGTTGCACGGTGCCCACGCTGCTCTGGGAGCACTGTGGGTACCTCGGCAGCGTGTGGCAGCTGTGGGGTACAGCGAGAGCCGCCCGTCTACTCCCCACATTTGGAGTCCGTTGGGGTTTTGGTCTCTTAAGCCGTGTCTGTGCCGCCGGTGGTAACCCGAGGCGGTGACCTGCCGGGCCGGCACGCAGCTGGTGGGAGCTGGTGTGTCTGTGATGACTTGTCGCAGTGGAGCACCTGGCCCTATGGAAACAGTGCAGACATCCAGGGCCTGGAGTGGTCTGGCACCGAGGGCCTGGAGCGGAGGCGTTGGTGAAGGGTGGCACAGGTGGTTGCACACGGGGAGCAGAAGCTCCAGGCTGCAGCTCTGTGCCTTCCTCTGCTGCTCCTCTGAAAGCATCCGCTCTGCCTGTGCCAGCCTGGGAAGAGAAACTCCCGAGAGTTTTCACTCCAGCAAACGCAAATCCCTCTACGTCGCTGCCAGGCTGGTGCTGTTGTCTTGTACTTTAACAGAGGTGAACTGGGGGTTCCTCCTCCAGTGGCCTCGCCAGGGGATGGAAGGCTTTGGCTCACCCTTAGCACCTCCTGTGCTGACCCTGTTGCTGACCCCTCAGCTGATCCCGTCCTTGACACAGTTTGGCCTCCAAGTTCAAACATGCTGTCATGCCTGGTGTTTGAAGTACTCCCCCCATCTCCGTCCTTTCATGTCTCGCTGTCCTTGCTGTAGTACCTAGGAAGCCTCTAGTTGTGTCATAAGCATTAACGTCTGTTTTGAGGTTTGTCATGTTTTGTGACTTTCAGTTTCTTCCGAACAGGCTCTCTCTCCTCTTGCCTCTGCCATTCTCTCCTTCGCTTCTGTTACAATTCTGTCTTTTCCTTTGCAAAAGGCCTGAAAATCTGTAGATACAGAATTTGCAGTTTTGCAGATGCTTTGCCAAATACAGCCTCTGTACTGTACTACAAGATGTCACCATCATCCCCCTCATCTTGACTCACTCCTCTGGCTGCAAGTCGTGCTAGGAATGGTGTCTAAACATGTCCTGCTTGTTTGCGAAGCTCTCCGTAATGCCAATAATGCCCACATTTCTGAGCTGGCTGCTTCTCCTGCTCTGTTCTTGAAATTCTCTGATCTGCCAAGGCCAAAGGTTTCGGTTCTCTCTCCAGCTGCTCTGTGTAGGATTAGCAGTGACATTAAAAAGTAGTATGAACATATAATGATTTTAGAGAAATGTTAACTTGGCAGTGAGACGGGAGGAACTGAGCAAGTAGGGGAGAGGAAAGGACTTGCAGAGCACCACATCTGCTAGCCATCATGGGAAGAGTGGCTGTGTGACGTCTCAGGGTTCTGCATGCAGTTGAGGTGTCCCTGCCATGGGTGACTGTTCAGATGGACTTTGTGATGGTGGTGATGTGAGCTTGGGTGGGACAGCCTGAGCTGTGCTTACCTTAGCAGTTCACTACCTTAACTGATAATTTCCCCCCGACCTCCAGCAAAAGTATTTTTCTAATCATGTGCTAAGGATTGCTCAACCCCACTTCTGAGTGACACAGCTTTTACTTTATCTTATTTTTAGAACCTTTCTGTTAGGAAATAAAATCTATTTCTTCCTTCTTAGGAGCACCTAGGGCCTCTGAAAGGAAGAGATCCACATGATGCCAGGTATCAGCAGAGTTCCTTGCCGAGGACTCTGAATCCTGCTGGGGATTTAGGTTCTTTGGAGATAATAAGCAGTGCAGAACAGGAGCGAAGGCGGGCAAAGAGCAAAGCTTCCAAGTCAAACTGGAGCAATTTCCAGATTTCTGGACTCCCTGCCCAGGAACCCAAGCATCACAATGGGCTTCTGTCCAAAACCTATCTTAAAAAATATTGTTCAGGGTTCAAAGTCGAGTGCCTCAGTGTTGAGGAATGTCCTCGTAGCCCCAGTTCAACCTGTTTTGGATATGTAGTCAAAGTGTAAGGACTAATTTTCTGATTGTATACTACCTACCCCTGGGAGCCCAACCACGAGTACCACGCAGCAGAAGTGGTGCTGCTCTTGGGATTTTGTCTGTTCCTTATTCAAAGTCATATAGTTTTAGCCTGTCTACAAAAACGGCAAGAAAGACAACTGCATGCCTCAGGGTGAGAGAAGACAGGACTCAATAATGGGGTCTGTAAGGTGCGTGCAGCCACTCTGTAGTGAATTTGGGAAAGTCTTGTTTCCTAAGATGATATTCTGGCCTTTGCGTGCTTGAGTCCTCAGTGCCAGAGATTAAATATCCGTCACAGTCTCCTTGATCACATGTTGTGGCAAGGTATTCTGCTTTGCATTAAAAATTGATGCTGTGCTCTAGTTTCCAGATTACTTTCATTTGCTTACCATCTGGCCCAGTGCAAGCTCCTCTTCCTTGCTCTCCGAGCTACCCTTACCCCATGCAGTTGCCACCGGCCTGCCCTCAGCTGTGTCCTGTGATGGAGCAGGTGAGAACATTGTGACAGCCAGCACCCAGCTGGAGAGAAGTAGTGGTCTGAATGACTTGTTTGTTCCTGGGGCAAATACCCCAACTGTCACACATGTGCGGTGAGAGGCCAGAGGTTGCTCACGCAGCCCTTGTTCTTGGCGGTCCTGGTTCTTGATAATCCAACCTAAATCTATTAATTTTAATTATTTTTTGTATGTCAGGTCACAGACAAAGGAAAAGAAGCTATTTCTTTTTAAAGTGCGGAGATGCCTCTTCCTCCTGGGAGCCATATGGGGTTAGGCGATGGAGTGCAGGAGAGGAGATCTCGTGTCTCCCGCTGTGTGAAGCTCAGCAGGGAGGCTCTTTGGGATCTGCTGAGACAAGCAACACCTCCTAACAAGAAGCTGCAGCAGTCAGCATTGCCCTGGTGGGAGAAGGCTTCTCTCCTCCGCACCAGTAGTCATGTTTTTGCCCTGCTTGCTGCGTTGTCCGTTCTGTTGGGATTCACAGGGTCAGCTCTGCAGTTTGCTGGAGCTACAGTCCCTGCATTGGCATTATCTCCAGCCAGGGCCCGGGCGGCCTGGCTCAACGGGGTATTGTTTATCCCACCCAGGAATGTGCAGGCGAGCAAGGACCTCCGGGAGCTCGCAGAGTAACATGTTCTGCTTCGAGCAGGGGGAGTGACTGCCGGTGGCAGTGGCTGTGGCTCTGAAGGCTGGCATGAGCGGTCGGGGCGTGCTGATGTGCTGGCGATGTCCTACCCTTGAAGTGTGGATGAGGACTGTGAAGGCTGTGCAGATGCAGCTGGGTAAGGAGGGGGGAAGGAGGGCCAGATTTGGAGACCATTGAGAGGAACAGAGGAAAAGAGTGCCTCGACATGTAGTTAGTAAGCTTGACAGAATTGCTTGAGAAGCCAAGCAGCACTCTTGTTTTCCTCCCATGGCATGTTAGGTACTGATCCTGCAGCCCAGAGGGCAGAGAGCTGCAGCAAATCTCATTTCAAAGCCAGATCCAGCAGCTGGAGAATGCACTGAATGGGAGCAAGGGGCATCTCCGTCGCTGGGCGTGGATTGTGTTTTCAGTGAACAGGCATTAAACTTGTTTGCTCGTACCATCAAAAAGATACAAAAAGGGCATTTTTATTGCCGTCTTCAGTAGGTCTGCTTTCATCAAAGTGATGACACTTTGAGCAGACGTCTGGCAATAATTTTGTGCCGGTGAGTCCATTGTTTGAGACTTCTTACCCTGCCTGATTTCAGTTGCCTTCTCTTGGCTGCTGTGGCTTGATACAGTCTTTGCTGAAGGTCTCAAAACAATATTGTAACAGAGTTAATAGCTGTCGTTTCATTCTGGTCCCTCCTTTCATCAGCCCACGCTGGACCAGACACGCTCCAGAGCTAATGGTGAAGTGGGGTAGGCAGTCTTCCATGGAGGTAATGTTAATGTGTGCTGAGCATGCATGCAGGCAAGCTGGGGGCGGTGATTAATGCTCTGGGAATCCGCTCTCTGCCTTGCTGCACAATGCTGTTGTGTCAGGCTGGGAGCTTGGCACCGGGCAGGCTGCAGTCGGGCGCCAGGAACACGTTACCTAGTTTGTGCAGGATCAGGCAGCGAGACAGAGACAGCGTGTTCTCAGCACGGCAAGTTCGCTGCTGCGCTGCAGCTTCGTACTTGCACGGGGAGGCTCTCTTTGGATGTGGGTCTGCTGCTAGGCGGGGGGAAGGAGTCCTGCAATTCACAGTCCTGACCTCCTCCAGCATGAAGTTCTGGTGTTTGCTCAGTTGTGGAGGAGCCCACTCTCCTTCCCTCCCCCTGGCAGGCAGGGATCACCCTCATCCTTGAGGTGAGAGGGGATGGTGCTTGGCCAGCTGTCAGGAGCCATGACTCACTGGGGATCGCAGGCGGAGTCCGGCTCTCCCAGCAATCTGCTCTTCCTGCTGGAGCCTCTGCGCAAACTGCTGCTGGATGTTTGTTTTCACCAGATCTCGGGTGGATCTAGGAGAAGCTCGGGTCCACCATTAAGGCTGAAGCGTTTCACTCAGTAAGTTTCCAGTTTGGAAGATGCTGTGAGGCGTCCTTCTCTAGGTGGGACTTTGGAGAAAACATTGGCAGGCAGCATTCCATGGAGTAAGACAAGGCCAAGATTTTGAAAAACATAATATTTTGTGTTCCATTTGTGTTATGGAGCAAGCAAACCCTACAAGACTGATTCACTGCTTTCGAATACAGGGGCTTACTGTCTAGAGTCAGATGGAATCAGGGAGTGATCCTGCTCTTGGTACTGCTGCGGGAACATGCGCTTGTTGGGATCCTTTTTTTTTGGCAGTTTCAGAAATTACTTCATGCTTTTTTGCCTCATGAGCTGGCTCTCAGGGAATGCTTTTCACATGAATATGTTAGTGCCCATGTTTTATTATAACTGCAATTAATATATACATGGCAGAACAATTGCAACCCTGCCTGCCCCTCTCTGTCTTCTGTCTCATTGGAAAATCTTGTCCATTTTAAGAAATGAGTCCCCAGAGCTGCAGATCAGTTAAGTACTGACGCTGTTGTTTTCATGGGCAGGATCTGAGCACCGGGGAGTGGGAGGGGGGGCCGCACCCTCAGCCCCAGTGACTGCAGCAAAGCCAGGGTTTGGGTCTGCAGCACACATGCTGTAATCCTTGCACTCCTCAGCCCACTCTTATGTTACACCTTTGGCAGAAGAAATGCAAGAAATCTCGCTGTACCATCATGTGTTCCTGGAGAAACTACCCCAAGGCAGCAGTTACCTCTGTGATTTTTTTTTCCGTTTGTCCGGCGCAGCTGTGAAGTTTGCATATTCAGCATAAGGGAAGGATTTCTAGGACCCTGAGCTCAGTGGTGCCCTGCGCCGCAGCAGTCAGCAGCCTGTCTGTGGGGTGGGGGTCAGCCCCGGGTGCTTGCGAGGGGCTGCTGCTGCTGTGCCTGTCGCTGCTGCTGTCCCGTTCCTGTCAGAGCATGCAGCAGCACGTCCCGGCCACCCCACCTTGAATAGCGTGAGGCTCCTTCCTGGTCTCTAGTACTTCAGAGCTAATTGATGGCTCTTCCATCTTTTTCCCTGCTCCACATGGTCATGTTTTTAATACTGTTTCTCCTTCTGCCTCAGTAGGTTCCTGCTACCCTAAACTGCAGCTCTTTGTGTTCCTGATTCACTCTAGTCCATTCATCTCTTTTTGGTGGCAAAGTACTGTGGGCTGCTGGATATTGGGCTCTTTGTTTGTACAGCCAGCACAACGCTGGTGACAAAGGGACAGCCTGTGCCCCAAGGAGCCCGCGTGCTGCGGGAAAGGCAGCGGAGAGCAATAGGAGTGGCAGACTGGACGGCAGAGGTGAGGGTGGCAGGGGGCCGGTGTGCAGCATGCTGGCCACAGCAGGGGCACGTTTTGGGGTAGGGAGGGACGTGCTGAGGAAGCTGTTCCTGCCGAGTACAAACCCGCTTTGTTCCCAGGAGGTGAGTCGGACTGGATAAACAGAGCCGTCCCGTCAGCAGAAAGCCTTTCCCTCGCTGGATCCCCTGCTGGCACTCTCGATGGAAGTTGGCTGCGCCTCGCCAGTGGGGAGATTTTTCTCCTCCCTGTGTTAGAGTCCCCTCTTCCTGATTTGACTTTCCAGGGCTCAGATGGGCAGTGCGCGGCTGTAGGGAGAAATGGGGACCCAAGGGACCCCAGTGTTTGCTATGGGTGGTGGTGTGTCTCGTCACCCTGCTCTGTCTGCTGGTAGCTAAGCGGGACTGTCAAGCCATGCTGAGTACAGCACGGGTATCACCAGCTGGGTGGCACTTGGAGGGTGCCTGTTCACCGTGCGCGCTTTGGGAGGGGAGGAGGTTGTGTCCCATTGCGGGGAAGTTGTGTTCGACCAGTAAGAGCAGGGACTCTCCTTGTGGTATGGGAGAAAAGCAGCTTGTGTCGAGGGGCGCTGGTGGGGAGGATGCTGACATTCCGACACGCCTGTAGTTGCAGTGGGACAGGAAGATGAAGGGAAGCGCTCACCGGTCTGAGGTGCAGATGTTGAGGAATAATCTTAGGGTTCCTGGTTGCCTTGGACGGATGCACCTTTCAGTTCCCCTCCGGAGGGATCTGGGAAGAGGGGAAGGAGCAGCTGAAGCTGCAGATGGTGAGGCTGCTTGTTACAAAGCAAAGGTGATACAGAAAAGTGTCCCAGCTCAGCAGCTGCTTCCAGAGGAAGGAGGAATCTTGCTGGGTGTAGGACTTAGCCCTTGATGAGGATGTGTTTGCCTGCATTTAGGTCCCCTGCCAGGGAGGATTTCAGCTTTGGCTGCCAGAGTGGACGGGGTCTGCACCCTCATGTCAGCCTGGCTTCTGCCAAGAGCTGTGGTAAGGCCTCTCAGGGGATGGCTGAGCCTGCTACCTGGAAGGCAGAAGGGGCATTTCCAGCCAGGTCTGAGGATGCTCAGGCTGGGTCAGTCCAGGCAGAGGCGGGAAGAGTTTGCCAGTGGGGTGGGGTGAGCTTGCCTTTGTGCCTTTTCTTTTGCTGGGCAGAAGTGTGACGCTGCTCTAGCACATGGTTCCTGTGACCCTGAGCGATGGCGTGGGAATGGCAGGGATGCCTGTGCCTGTCCTACCAGTGTGTGCGGTGAGACTGCGTGAGTGGTGCTGTCTGCCTGCCCCGCCCTGGCAGGCTCAGGGCCCTGCACTGCATGTCAGGGAAGTGCTGAGCTTCCTCCCCTCCTCTTGCTTCCTTCCTGACGGGAATTCACTTCCAATTTTCTTGCTGCGTCTCCCGCCATTGCAGCACAAACATGTGTCCCCACAGAGATAGCCAGAGGGGCTAGACAAGGCAGGTTGGATCATGGGGGCTGCATTGCTGGAGACCCCTGGCTCCTGTGGAATGCTTCACATGGCAAGGGGGTTTCAAGGAGCTCAGGACAGGACAGGACAGGACCCTCTCACACCTGCATCTCATGCTCAGGGAGGGTTTAACTTCCTGAGCTCGTATGTGATAATTGCAGGTGGTTTTGACTGCTAACAAATTTTCCACTGTGTCTCAGCCTTAGGTTCTGATCCCACCTTCAGGCCCCACACAATGGAGGCTGGCTCTGTGGTACGAGCCGTCTTTGATTTTTGTCCCAGCGTCTCTGAAGAGCTGCCCCTCTTCGTGGGAGATGTCATCGAGGTGCTGGCTGTGGTGGATGAGTTCTGGCTCCTCGGCAAAAAGGAAGGTGTCACAGGTAAGAGCTGGAAATGCCTGCACCTGGATCTATAGACATGCCAGCTAAGTTTCCACCCCATGAGCACACCTTCCCTTATCCAGCACTGTGCAGGACCAGATTTGTTTCACTAAATCTTTCACTGGACTTTGCTTGGGACTGAGGGTACAAGTTCCCCACCACTGGTCTCCTGCCAGCTTTAAGTGAACTATTCAGATAACTCATCTGTTGTTTTTTGAGAGAGATTAGTGGAGTGTCAGTTCTTGAGGAGGTGAGATCGTCACAATACTAGGTGCTTCATCCTCTGTGGGTGGGACAGCCCATTTCCTGGCTAGTTTATGCACTGACCCGCTGTGTTGGTGTAAGGGGAGAAAGGAAACAGATGCACTGAGAGTGGAAATGCATCCACATCCAAGTGACCTTGTCAGGTCAAGTCAGTGGGAGATGCAGCGACAGAGTCCATGTCTCCCTCTGAGCCCTCTGACTCAGCCCCACTTCCTCCTTTCTGCTTTAAAGCATTTTCCTGCACAAGCTGCTGTCAAATCTGGGTGCCTGAAGTAGTGTGCGAGTCTCTTAAACTTTTGGAGGGGTGAGAGAAACTTCTGAAGCAGCGGAATGCTCTTAGTGAAACACTTAGTCTTGTAGTCCTTTTTTAAGCAGCTCTTTCTCATCTTAGTACTGATGTTGAGAGGATGTGTGAGCTCTCAGGGAGATGAAAACCAGGCCACTTCAGAGCGTAAGCCTGACTGACTCTGCCTTCAACATGAAAGTGGGACTGGAGTTTCATCCCTGGCTGTGGAGATGGGGCTGCTGTTGCAGCAGCAGTCTGGGCTCTGCTGACAGCCGCGAGTTGTCTCCTGGCTAAAACAAAGATGGACAGGAGCAAAGGTGGAGA
Organism: Chlamydotis macqueenii; assembly: GCF_036417535.1. Classification (NCBI taxonomy): domain Eukaryota; kingdom Metazoa; phylum Chordata; class Aves; order Otidiformes; family Otididae; genus Chlamydotis; species Chlamydotis macqueenii. The sequence goes on from NC_141562.1 coordinate 24,267,261, forward strand.
GGAGGACTTCTCCCCAGTGCTCCATGTAGCTGATAAATGGCATTGAATGGGCGTGTGCATGATCCTGCAGCTGCTGGAGTCACTGGGCACAAATTACTTCTGCTGAAATCACCAGGAGCTACTTCACCATAGTTTTGTCTCCCAGCATAACTGATGTGCTTGTTCTCAAGAAGATGGAGTTGTTAAGGAATAATCAACAGATGTGTGTCATAGCTCAAAGATAAAGAAACACACTGAAGTCAAACTGAATGGTTTTTAATGGCCTTTAACTCGAAACCCACTTGCATTCCTTCTTTCCTGTGGAACAGCTATTGGAGTTTTCTGCCCAGTTTTCTAAGCTAAAGTTGTAGGGGATTAAAAAGCGCTTTTGAATAGAAGTTGTGGAGGTGCTGCAGCCTACTGATAATAATTCTGAGTACTCTGGGAAATAATTAATGTATCTCCATTACTTCCTTTCTAACAGCATTAGTTTGTTTCCATGTACAGAGCAGGAAGCTAAGACATGGAAGAAGAGGTAGAGTTGGTTAAAACTGTGAGGGAAGCCACTGAGGCTAGCAGCCTGTGGGCTGCTGGTTGCACCTCGTGTTAATGACAGCAGATGCCAAACTGCCTAAACCCAGTGCAAAGTTCTGGGTGTCTAGGATATGGTGTCTCCAGATTTTATTGGAGAACATGGATGCCATATTGGGTCATCGAGTGAATGCTGGAAGTGCTACTAACCTGTACTCCATCATATCCCCCTGCCACAAATTATAAAAGATAGGGATGACATTTTAGTGGCCTTTGCAGTGGGCTCTGCCACATCCTGTGCTCCTGGGACTGAAATTAGTAGCTGAGTGGTATCTTGTGATGGTAAACAAGTGTGTGCTGTCCTGTCTGGCTGTGGCCTGTTCAGAATAGCTGGGCATCCAGCTACGGGCACCATGGTGAAATAGGGGCACAGAGGTGATAAACTGGGGAGGGTCCCTGGAGCCTGAGCAGCACTGAAGCTGTGACAGAGCCTGTGGCTCACAGATGTGGCTATCCCAAATGTGGTGGCCTGACTTCAGCTCTGGGGCTGCAGGGCAAAGCCTTACAGAGTGAGGAGCACCAGGTGGATGTGCCCAGTCACAAGACACTGGTCTCGTGGTCCAGCACTACTGGATCTCAGTCCTCATCGTGGCTCTGAATTGGGAAGCAGCAATGAAAGCAGAGAACACCTAGTGTGTCTGTCCCAGACAGACACCATGCTGATGGCACAGTCCCAGTAATGAACACAGCCTGTTGGTTGCCTGGAGTGAACTGAGAGCACAAAGCTTTTTGTTCTGTATTAGCTCTTAAGCATTTAAAACCTCAGGAATTCCTGACTCCCAAACTCGTTTCTCTTCCACCATGCTATTGAAGCGTCCTGCATAGCTGGTTATTTTCCTTTAGCAAGAGATTAATAGATCAAAAAATCTGGAAAGAGGGTGGAGGGAGTGGTGGCGGTGGGCTTCAGGAAAGATTCGTTGCTGACAACTGCTTCTCGTTTTAGGGCAGTTTCCTAGCAGCTTTGTGGAACCTGTCGATATTCCTTCTTTGAAGCAAGGAGAAAAACTGTTTGTTTGTACCAGTGACTTCACATCTCAAGAGCCAGGGAGCTTGTCATTGCAGAGAGGTAATTTCCATTCCTTCCCTTTGCTTTGCATCTCAAAACCCTCACCTGGCCTTCCAGAAGTATGAACCTAGTCACAGCATCCTGCCTAGAGTGGCAGGAGAGACAGGGAATTTTCTAATAAATGACATGGGTCATGTCACATCCACCATGGACCTTTGTGCTCCTCCCACCTTAATACCAGTTTCTCATGATCTGTCATTACTCTTGAAACCCCAAATATTGGAGTTGTGTGATCATAGTAGACTTACAGCTGCATTCTAACTGCCCTCCAGTTCCCAAATTTTACACTTGCGTTTGGGGGAGAAATCAAAGCTTCATGGCTTAGCAGCTAGAAAGTAATGGAGTCAAAACTGTGTATCTTAGATATGTGCATGCAAGGGACTGCCGATGCTTCATGCCTTACCTCCACTCTGTGCTGTTGTGCAGCCCCAACAGGCACTGTGCTCTGTGCAGAATGCCAAACCTTACCCACAGCCAGGAGGGGCGTGATGAGGCAGGAATAAGAGGTGAGAAGCAAGAATGAGGGCAGTTTTGAACTTGTGTGTCTCATTCCCTGCAGGAGATCTGGTGATCCTAGGTGGGTCCCTGGCCTCCAGCTGGCTCCAGGGCCGAAGCAGCTGGGGTTCCAAGGGCTTTTTCCCCTCATCATGTGTGCGGGAGCTATGCCTTTCAGTTCGGAGCCGTCAGCTGTCCCAGAGTGCTCTCCTCGAGGTGCCTGCCTACTCACTGGGCCAAGCCCGGGCCCTGATGGACCTGTCTGCTCAGCTGGAGGAGGAACTGGACTTCAGGGAAGGGGATGTCATCAACATTGTTGGTGTCCCAGAGCCTGGCTGGTTCGAGGGGGAGCTCAGAGGCCGCAGGGGCATCTTCCCAGAGGGTTTTGTGGAACTACTTACTCCTCTTCGAGCATCAGGAGTCTCAGAGGATCCAGAGCCCCCAGGGACTTGTGACACCAATGGGACAGTGGAGTTGCCCCCCAAGGAGGAGGAGGAGCCAGGGAGCACCTATGGTGTTGCCCTTTATCAGTTCCAAGCCCTGGAGTCCAAGGAGCTGGATTTTGATGTGGGTGACAAGATTCGGATTGTAGGCATTCTGGAGGATGGATGGCTGGAGGGGGAGCTGAGGGGGAAACGTGGCATCTTTCCACACAGATTTGTGAGGCTGGAAGCCTCTGAGCCTTGCAGGGAAAAGGCGGGTGCTGAGGATCCCCAGGGTGGAAGCATCCACCAAGACCCGGAAAGCACCTGTTCTGAAACTCTTTCTTTGCCAGGGAAAGATGGCAGGGAAAAGGAGGATGGCTCAACTGCACACCCTGTGCCTGACACTGTTTTGTCTCACACAGCAGGGAGGTCAGAGAGTCTTCTTGGCACTGACCTGAGACACCATCAGTCCTTTCCCAGCACAGCACACCAAGAGCCATGTCCTGAAGGCGCAGTGGACTCCCTCCCCTTTGACCACACGAATTCAATCAATGGCCTTCTCCCCTCTGCTCAGCTTCCTCCCAAACAGAGCAACAGGCCTGGCCAGGCAGGTGAGTTGGAGCCTGAGGGGTCCGTTTCAGCCTCCCCAGGAAACACAGAAACTAATGCCCTGCCTGAGCAAGATGGAGACACTCCCACTGTGCCCCTGCATGCTCCCTGCTCACGTCCAGAACCTTGGAGGAGCCAGGCGATATCTTCTCCTAATAGCTGGGCAGCATCTGAGCCACAGGAGAGCCAGAGCAGCACCCAGGACCTGGATGGTTGGGTGGATGGTCAACAGGAGAAGTCCAAACCTTGTTCCTCCAGCTTGGGAGGTGCCCAAGTGGGCCTGGACACATGGGCTGGGAGCTGGGGAGAATGCTGCCCACTTGCAGTGCAGGGGGATGGCTGCACGGACCTTGACTCCAAACTGACAGAGCAGCTGGCACAGTTTGAGAAGAGTTTGTCGAGTACCAGCGCTGAGCAGGACAAGGTCTCCCGACACTTCTCTATCTTGGACTACAGCTCTGAGAAGGACATTGTCCGTGGGTCTCCTGAGTGTGCCCCGCATGCCAGGCAGCCAGAGAGGAGGAAGGCACTGAGGCCACCCCCTCCTCGGCCCAGCAGCCTTGCAGCCACACCTGTGCACACGCTGAGTGGCCAGGTGCCCAAAGGCAGGTCTCTGTCCTTTTCGGTGAAGCCCTCCCGGCCTGCACCCCGGCCTCCATCAAGCAACCAGCGGAAAAACGTGGCCCCTCCGCAGCTTCAGCCCAGCACCCAGGAGCAGCGGGCAGAGGAGGGATGTGAGGACTTGACACGGGCAGGATCAGCTTCCCCCGGCTCCATTCTGCTGAGGAGGATTGGAGAGGTTGAGCGAGACCTGGAGGCGTACGGCAAAACCCGCACTGAGCTACGCCTGATGCTGGAGGAGCAGCAGGATGAGCTGGTGAGAGCGGAGGCCCTGGAAAACCTTGATTTTTGTGACTCCAACATCGAGAGCCTCAGCATGGAGCTGCAGGAGCTGAGAGGTGAGTCTGCAGTGGCATGGGATGACGGTGCTTCAGGGGGACAGCTGGCCCTTGCTGTGTACAGGCACTGTTTGAGCCGGTCTTTTATTTCCTTCTTTAATTCCTGATTTTGGTCATTTTGTAAGTGTTGTTGCAGTACAAATCATCATGATTTTGCCTCAGAGAATCACAGTGTCATTCTCTGGACATCCCTCAGCCCTGGCTTTCCCCAGTCCCATTTACTTCCAACTCTCCCATTGTACATCCAGAGCCCTCATCTGATCCATTCCCAGAGCATCCTTGCTCTCAAGGGAAAACACAGCTGCTGCAGGTTCAACTTCCCTGCCTCACTCTCTCTTAGCTGTAGGGGAATGAGCAGCAGCTTCAGAGTGGCTCTGCTGGCGGTCCTGCTGTTGAGATTTGAGTTGATGTCTGTGACACAACTGTGCTCAGCCTGTCAAGGCAGTGGCTTTCCTGCGGTTTCTGCCCTGGTAGTGATACAGACCTTTGGGGACTTGTCACTCATATCAGAGGGGATGCACAGAAGGGTACTGATCCTGGCCTGGGAGTGGGGAGGCTTAGTGGGCAAAAAGTAAAGCCTGCCTCTGTGCTCCTGCCATCCATGGAGTCCACAATTTCAGGACAAGAAAATGCTGGATGCTACACTGTCGGTAACAGCCACAAAGAGCTTTAAATTGCAGCATGTCTGTAGCCAAAAAGATTACTTTTGTCCTTGCAGCCCAGAAGAATTACTCAGGGAGGAGAAATTTGCCCTGTTTTTACCAGCACAATTGGGCTCTGAAACACAAAGATGCCATATAAAGTTCAGTACTGTTGTAATTACATTATACTTTATATTACAGTAGACAAAGTAGAAAGACAGGACCACGCACCTCTCCCACAGTCCCTTCCCCAGCTTCTCCCAGGAGCTCTGACACTGCAGTTCTGTTACTGAAACCCACAATGTGCAGGAAATGTGGGCACTGCACGCGGGAGATGGAGTGAAATGCCAACTCCTGCCTGGGGATTACTCACTCTGACTTCGTTGCCTCCATCCTCCCACTGTTTAATCAGCACTGGGGAGCGCAGGCGCTTTGCTGCAGGATTGCATCTGATGCAGAGCACATGGGAATGAAGGATGATACGGGTGCACCAGGGAAACAGGGTGACAAACAGCCTCCATGTCAGTGGCGTGCGAGAGTGATGCTTGGAAGGAGGCTTAGAGGATTTGAGGCTAGATGAAATAACTTTAAGGTAGGAAGAAGAAAACCTAGGCTGGATCTCAAGGGAAATTTTCTGGTGGGATGGATCTTGCTGGAAAAGGTCTCCTGCTGTACCAGCACCTCCTGACAGAGGACAGGTCCTGCTGAACCTGTGCCCTGGTGGTTAGTGGAACAGGAAGTTTCAGACAGGAACTAACACAATGCTGAGATATCCTCCCTGTCAAGTTATCCTCTTAGTAGTCCCAGGTGATTTTTCACCACTTCAAGAGACCTGAGGATTTTTAGTAGCCTCTGTGGTCCTATGATTAAAGAAGTGCCCTACCCAAGCTCTGTCGCATCCCTCCTGCCACATCTAAGTGTGGCCAGAGAGCATGTCTCAGCCTTGCTAGCCCAGCCTTAGTGCAGTGGGCCAGATCAGTAATGCAGTGTTGCACCAGCTCAGCAAAACATGTTTGCACCATGCCTCAGGCTGGTGGCCTCTGCCTTGCTGCCGTTAGGGGAACACGGAGGCATGCTGGATGGAGAAAAGCTTTCCCTAAGCATTGACCAGCAAAAAAGTAGGGCTGGCATAGCCTTGGCAGAACCCAGCCCCTTGATATGTCCTTTGGGGAGCCAAAGGAAGAGCAGAAAGTATGTAATTTTCTAAAACACAGGTTTAAAATCTGCAGGTTGCTTCTTTGGTATGTCTTGTGTGCACAGTGGGGGTTTTGCTGGTCACCAAGCTTGGACAGGATTAGTGCTAGCCCTTCTGCTGTTGGAGTAGGAGGGTCTGTTGGTTTTATTTTTGTCTTCTACCACCTGGGAGCATTGGCTGTGCATACGTGACAAGTGGTGTAAGAACCTGAGACGTGGATGACATCCATGGACTCCTCCGCTTTTTGTCTAGGGTGTGTTGTGGTCATCTCTTGGTTTCTTATAGGAAGGCCTGCATTTGGCATGGAAAACTGGGAATATGTTGCGCTCTGCAGCAGGAGAGTTACTGGAATGCGTGTTTCTATAGCCTCCTGGAAACTTATATTGTATGTTGGCACTGTACCCTTATAGCCGCTTCAAGCCTGTTCCTGTCAGCAGATAGAACAGCCATTCGCCCTGGAGCAGGGAACCAGGCAGCTGTGGCTGCATGGCACTGCGTAGGCACTGCTCGGCGAGGCTCTGTCACTCAGGGAGCTGCTCCTCTCCTGCTCTTCCCAGGACCTGTGGGTGAGGGCTGGGAAAAGAGTGGGCTCAGCGTCAGATGTGAGCCAGGGGCAGTCTGAAGGCCTCAGTTTCCCGCATGAGTTGTGGAGCAGAGCCCAGCCTCTGCTAGACCACATCGTTTTGCCTCCGTGCCAGCGGGAGCATGAAGGCAGTGGAAGGAGATCTGGCATCCTATCGCTGGTTTGTGGCTTCCTGCGGTCTCACACATTGTCTGTTTCCTTTCCCTGAGGATGTTGGTCTTGGGGCAGGGCCTCTGCATGCTGCAGTGCGCTCCTTTTCCCTGCCTCTGAGCTGTCTGCAGAGAGGCTTTGGCGAAGCCGTGGAGCCGGTTTGGGCAGTGAGAGCCTGCCCAGCCCTGGCCTCCCTCCTCAGGGCTGGTTACTGATTACTTGGGGCAGCAGGTGGAGGAGGCTGGGGCTGGCAGTGATTGGGCCTGCGCCTCTTCGTACCCTTGCTGGCTGGTTTCAGGAAGCAGAGCCTGTGTTTCACTTGGGACAGGAGCGCAGGAGCAGAGCGGAGAAGCGGCGTCAGCCCAGGCTTGGGCTTGGGGAGCAGGCAGCGAAGGGAGTGAGCACCTGTGCTGCACCTCAGCAGGACTATGTGCACTTATCCCGGGACGAAACACGGTGTGGAGGATTCGAGGCAGGAGCCGCAGCTCCTTGGCTGGGAATATGAGGACTGTTGTGCCATGCGGAGAGAGGACGTGGCTGGGGCGGCCGTGCTGCGCGGTGAGGCTCAATGCAGTGACAGGCCCAGGGCGAGGAGGCAGTACCCAGGCTGCCGGGGAGCAGACCATGGCTGGGACGGTTACAGGAGAGAGAAAGGCATCTCTGTGGACCGATGGAGCATGAATGGAGACTGTGAAGGTTTTTGGAAGGAAGATATCCAGTACATGGAGTGCAAGAGAGCAGACGGTGCTTGGGAAGGCAAAAGCCAGGATACAGAGGGTAGAAACTGCAGGGTGTATGAGAGAGAGGGCGTTCAATACAGAGACTGCAGTTCTGAGATAAGAGAAGGGCGATACAGAGAGGACAGAGTACCTGGGCAGTATCGTCAGGGGGGAAGGCAGTATAGAGAGGATAGAGGCCTAGGAGACTCTAGGGACAGGGGAAGGTGGTATCAGGAAGACAGAGATCCTAGGGACTACAGTGAAGATGAAAGACATGGGAAAAAGGAAAGGTGGTGTAGGCGGAAGAGTGACTCTGGGGAGTATAGGGAAAGGAGACAGCAGTATAGAGAGGATGAAGGCAATAAAGTATATAGGGAAGGGGAGAAGTGGTATAAAGATGGAGGTTCTGGGGCATATAGACAGCAGGAAAGGCAGTATATAGGTGTCGGGGACCAAGGAGACACTGAGCGGCACAGGCAGCCCAAAGGCCACGTCATGGACCACGGCAGTCTGGACAGAGGTTGTGAAGCTCCTGCATTTGCAGTCTGCTCCTCAGGAGACAGCAGTGTGAGCCTGCGGTCAGGCACCTGCTATACACAGTCCGAGATGCAGGATGTGGACTACGACAGCTGTGAGGAGCAGGAAGGAGCAGCCCCAGCACCCGGGATGCCAGCCAGAAGCAGTGGCAGAGCAGAGCACTCAAGGGTACGCATGGGCCGGCCAGACTGGAGCCAGATCTGGGAGCAGGAGGCCAAGGAAGCAAACAGTGCGGGCTCTGTGCTGCAGCGAAACAGCTTTTACAGACGGACGGCTCCCAGCACTCTGCGGCACTCAGAGTTTGTGCAGACCAGGAAGGAGAAGCGAGGTATGCGGGGAAAAGCTGGGCAGTTGCCTTGCTTGTGCCTTCATCCTGCCCTGGCACTGGGGCAGCACTGGAACTCCGGCACAGGCAAGTGGCCAGTGTAGCTGGGCTCTTGTGGGAAACCCTGGAGCTTGCTGAAATGGGCATCATCATCATTACTTCTCTGTACAGTCACCTATATGTCATGCCAGGGCTCTTGCCCCCATTTTGCAGAGGCCCGGGACAGGAGGGGAGCCCAGGCAGCACGGACACACGGCTCACTGCTGTCCTTTCGATCGCTCCTCCATCTGTGCCCTGAGTGGTTTGGGTACACCCTAAAACCTGCGGCCCTGATTTATCTGCTCCTTCAGGGCCCCTAGAAGGTTCCTTATGGGGGAAGGGGTGAGGTGCTGGGGTTATTCCCACTGCCTGCTTTACTTTTATAACCCGTCGTGAACGGATTCTGTGTGTAGGAACTCCTGACCCTGCGGAGGGCGAGTATGGCTAGTCTTCACAGGCAGCACAAAGCAGGAAGTAGGGGAAGTTGTTGTAGCACTTGGACACACGCAGAGGGCGAGTACTTGTAGTTGTGTGATTACACAGGGGCAGGACACCGGGATCTCTACGCACTGAGGGGCTGTGGCAGATGGGAATGGTACATCTTGCATTGCCAGCCCCTCAGTACCGCAGTGGTCTCTTACCCATGCTACAGCAGCTGTGTGCTGTGTCCTGGGTGCCTGAGCCGTCCCTGGGTCTCCAGTCCTGTCACTGGTACCCTGGAACTGGAGAGATACCAAGGCTGGAGAGCTCAGGCTGTCTTGGCCTGGGCAGAGTTGTCCCATTGGCACCGTGGCTGGGACAGAGCTGGCTGCAGACAGTTTTGTGGGGCTTGGCTCATTGCAAGGTGTTAGGGAAGGGGCAGCAAGGTGGTAGGGGCTGGGCAGAGGGAGTGACAAAGCACTTCTTGGTGGACTGGCCTCTCCGTTGAGCAGCTATGTGCCTGAAAACCTGTTGGCTTCTGCAGCCTTTCTGCCAGAGTTTGTCTTGGGCACATGTGTGAACTCTCCATGAAGGGTGGTTGAAACACAGAGGAAAACAGCACTGCAGTGCAGCGGCCAAAGAGGTGGCAGAGCGGGAGGCTGTTGCTGCTTGTTGGCTTAAACAGCATGAAATCTGTCCTCTGGAGGTATTTGATTAAGCAGGCTCTGTCGGCTGCATTTCTGTGCTCTCAGCCGCCCTGGTAGGGTGGGACTTTGCTCGGCTGTGTCCCCAGGGCGAGGGAAGGGAGAGGTTTTGCAGTGCCAGGACGTCCAAAGGGCAGCAGGGAAGCGAGGAGGAGCCAGGAGCAGAGCGGGGAGGGAGATGGCCCACAAGGCCTTAGAAGACTGGAGCGGTGCTGACCTGGCTGGCTTTTGCAAGAGCTGAGGGGACAGACTGCGATGCTGGGCGAGAGCCTTGGCTCCTCTGATGTTAAATGAGACGCTGCGTGCACCCACGCTTGTGCTGGGAGGGGGTGTTGGATTTTTTCCTTGCTGTGGCAGGCTCAGGGGTGAGGAGCAGCTGTGGGAGGTGTGGGGCAAGATGCCCTCACCGTCAGGGCTGGTGTCCCACAGCAGGAAAGGGAGGAGGAAGGCTCCAGGCATTTTCTAACACTGTCTGTCCGGTGCACATTTCTGGCTGCTGTTCCTTATTAAGTTTCTTCTCCCGCCCTGCTAGGGCACAGTGCTGCACCAGCAACATCCCTCCTTGGCAGATAGGCTTTGCTGCCGTAGCTGCCTCAATGTAAGACCTTGCCAGCATCAGCACCTCTTTGCTGCATCATTGTAAGACCTCACCAACACCTGGGAGCTTCTCCAAAAGCCCTCACATTGCACTTGGTGGCAGACACCCTCCTGTCCAGCCGATAGCAAGAAGTCTGCTCCATTTTGTCTGCTCCAGGCACCTTTTCTAACACTGCCTGCTTCTCTCCCAGGTTCTTCCTCTTCTCCACAGAGTAACAGAATTTAGGACTTGAAAGCCCCATTGGAGACGACATGGCCTGATCGTTTTTGTAGGTGGGGTGATTACACTCCTTAGGGATTTCTCTGTAGTGCAGCCCGGTGACAGCTACTTGGTTAGAGCATCTCTGCTGGGATGAGACTCAGATGTGTCTGCCTGCCACATCGACAGAAAGAGAACCCTCCTGTCATAGCTTTGCTGCTTAGTCACTGTCACTCTTACATGTTTTGCATGCTGATGTGTTGTCTTTCAGCTCTAAATACCAACCTTTTTCTACTAAAATATAACTTTTTAGCTGATGGTATTTTCTTCTCAGGCAGGTACTGTAATTAAGTAATTTTCAGTATTCAGTTCTTTATAGCGAATAGAGTCTTAAAATACTCCTGGCAGAGACTCACAGGAAGACCTTTCAGTGTTTTATTTTTCTTGATGCTCACTCATTTTTAACTTCATACTCTTTTAAAATAGTGGACTTCAGAGCTGCATGAGGCGTTCTGGGTGGTGCTTGCACAGAGGTATACCTTGCTGCACTCCTGTATCCTTCTCTGAGGACCCCAGTGTGCCTCTGCTGGGGGAACTCCTGGTGAGTTTTGGCCAACCCAAGCAAAAGTATTACTCCCCAGAATACAGTCCTGCCTGTGGCTGCATTTCTTGTCCTCATTAATACATTAATGCATTTGTCTGCATTAAACCTGCTTGGTTTGAATAACTCCATCTTATTCTGAATACCTTGGGTCACTCAGTGTTGAATCAGTGTTCAGTTCTCTACATGACAGCAGTGATTTTCCATTTACTTTAAAAAATATCATGTAGGATCAACTCTAAATACAATCCGTGGAGAATCTGATTAGGAATGCCCTCTTTTCTGGATATTCTCCACTGGTAATGGGTTTTTGAGGTGCCAGTTAGCAAGGTCTTATTTCTGCTTTTTGGATGGAAAGAAACAGAATGTTTATTGTATAATTCTGCCTTTTTGCCAAACATACCAAGAATTTTACTGTCTCTGTTTACTTGTGGGATTGCACGATTGAAAGAGTTTATTTTTATCTTGGTGGAAATAAGTCTATTATAAAGTATAATTTTATTTCCTTATTTTAAAAATGAAAACTGAATTCTTAATTCTACCATCCATGGATTTTTCTTGATACCTTTCTTTTCTCATTTTTCTGTACTTCAGAGTTCCCGGTGTGTCTATGGTCAATTATCTCATCTTCTATACTCATTCATTTCTTTACATTTGCTGCCTTTATTGAGGTACAGACCTAGGACAGATTTTTCATCAATATTGTTCTCTTTCTTGCTCACATGACCATGTTTTTTTTTATTATCTATTTAAAACATTCTTTTAAAGAACTTCCAGTTTTCATTCTTTTTTTCCATCAGTGTTTTTCTCACAGTCGCTTTTGTTGATGCTCTGCCTCAGCTTTGGAAGGTTAACTCTTTGCAGACCATTATATTACTTCCCTTTTTTCTCTGTCACAGCTTGGGGCCATCCCCTGTTCATGCTGAATGTGGTGGGGCTGTGTTGGGATGATGGTTGTGGTCTTACCTGGCATAGAGATGTCCCTACCAAGCAGGCTCTGCATGAGACATCTTTGAGACATCAGGCCATTCCACTGGCCCTGGAGAAGTGTCCTTGGTCTGTTCCCATTCAGCTGATTTTTATGGTTTGTCTGGATTTATCTCCTGCTCCTTGGTCTCAGGACTCCACCAAGGCTGAATTCACTTCTGTGGGCTGAAGTCCTTATTTGCCATGGCACCTCTCGCTGCAACCCCTGCGTTCTCTTAAGGAGCAGTGAGCTGCTGAATGTATCCAGTCTGTTGCTTTTGGAGCAGTGGATGTATTCTGTTACAGGCTTATTACCAATGTCCAGAGTGAGAGTTTTCACCCTGGCCAGATCCTGCTCCTGGCAGCAAGCTTAGCCTTTCACTCAGATTAATTATTCCCTGCCCTAGTTTCATCCCCTCTTCTCTCGTGGTAGGCAGTGGCTCCTCCCCTCCTGGCGTCCACATACTTCAAATATTTGCAGCTGGTTTGTTTTGTCCTGAGTCACTGCTTGACTCTGCTGAGCTGTGAGCCTTGGGCTGGGCTCGCCTCGCGGGTGGGCGCAGCTCCTGTCGGAGGTTTATGCTTACAGAGTCTGTGCGAGGGGTTGTCCTCAGCACCAACGGGCAGCACATCCCTCTTCAGATTGTGTTAGCACCCTGCGAGGCTGCGCCGTGCCACAGGGGATGCTGGCAGGTGAGCCCTGTCGAGGAGGAGTTGGGGAGCAATGCAGCCCTTTCAGTGAGCACCCCAGCCTGCGTGTGACGGACACGCATCCTGTTGCATCTGATCTTCATGGGCCAACTCTGCTTCTGGAGCAGGTCAGGGAGAAAACCTCTGATTGCGTGTGTGCTCCCGCAAGGAAGTTGGGTAATAAGAATTAGAGGTTTTTGTTAATTGGAAGAAAGTAGGTGACAGTGGCATTTCTGGGACAAGCAGGATGAGCCATGTGATTGCAATAGCAAATCACGGCCTCCACGGGAAGGGCAGAGGTGAAAGTGTGCTCCATCTTGACACCTCGCTGCCAGGGGTTGGGTTATGAGTTCTCCCATGCATCAGCAGGCGAACTAGCAAAGCTCAAAAGCAGGCGCTCCTGGGAGGCTGTCGCAGACCATCAAACCGATCCAGAGAGCCAAGGACTTGTCAGAAATTTGCCAAAGGGGATAGAGGAAACAACGTTGTTACAGTTCTTAATTTGGAGAGGCAGATTGCAGAGCTCACGCAACCTGTAAGAGTCTCTGAAAATTGAGATTGAGAACATTGGGTTTGGAAATGTATTTCTGAATGCCCATTTGGCATCTGTGTCACGGGTAAACATGAATTTGTCACTGGATTGGAATTTGGTGGCTTCATTAGAAATGCCAGTTGCATTCCTGCAGGCTAACGGAGACGTTCCAGCAGTGGTGTATGTCTTAGTGCCCCCAAAGTTGATGGGCACGATGACTCAGATTGAAAGGTAACATTTAAATAGAAAATATGTGAAGTAAAATGGAGATCTGTTTAAAAAGCGTTTATTAAATGACCAAAACCCACAGCTATGAAATGAGTGAGTTTAGTTAAATGTTTAATAAGCCCCATTTAGGGAAAGCTGCTATTAGATATACAAGAATGTGTGTCAAACAGGAGGAAGGAAATTGACGGCAATTGACAGAGATGGTATGAAATACAAAAAGTGAGAGTTTTTAAATGCCTCAGAAACAAATCCTAAGTATTATACACATCAGTCAGGTAGAAGAGCCAAATATTTAAAATATTTGAATGTTTTGAACTGCGATTGTTTGGAAAGAGGCAGGACAACTTTTGAGTTCATTGCTGAATGAGGATGCCAGACTAGTGATAAACAGCAAGAGTCCTAAGAGACATGGCTGCAGTGTAGCCTTGTTTTTAAATTAATCTTGAAATATTCAGAAAGAGCAAAAAGGCCAGAGGAGAATTAATTTCTGTAAGTTTTCAAAATAATGCAAATGCTGGTACAGCATAAGTGGGTAGCACTGGTGGCCAGCGTTGTGCCGGGTCAGGCAAGCTGAGCTGATGACTGCTGTGGACTTAAAACTTGTGCAGGGAAGGTTTTAATTTCCATTCCGCAGGCAGGGATTTGAGACTTAAAGAGGAAGGGTGTCATGGAGCTAGCAATCTCACGAGTGTCAGTCGAAGCCTCACCGCAGGGTGCTCTCTGAAAGGCCTGACCTAGATTTACTTGCCTGGGGTTTGCTCAGCGGAGCGTGGGGAGCTGCTGCATTCGCTGGTGGTGCTGGGCATCCTCAGCTCCAGTTTGGTGAGCTGGAGCCAGGCACACCATGTGGGTGCAGTTTGGCTATGGCTAAATCTGGGAGCACAGCAGTGTTGTCTGCTGGTACAGTAAACTCCTGAGATGTCCTGTACAAAGCTTCATCTGGTGGCATATATAATCCTTTCCATTTGTCTTCCCAAAAGCTGCTGCCTGGGTCATTTCTGGCTGTTGTTCTGGCTGGTCTTCATTTTCAGGATTCTTCGCAGGCCACCCCCGTGCTGCGGTATCAGCTCACATACACACCTCCTCGACTGGGTTTCACACACACCTGTTTGCATTTCAGATTAGCACCTTCCTGCTTCTTCCAGGTTGCCTTCCCACTTGAGCTTGCTCTCCTGCAAAACAAATGCCATTCCTTAAAAATATATATATCCTTATTTAAAATAACAAATTTGTTGTTAATGTTCTTAACTCTTTGAGCAGAGACCTGCTGACTGTATTATCTTGGTGTTTCTTTGTCCCTCCTGAACATTTTTCTGTCTTGTGTCCAGTTCAGGCTCTGAGCACTATGCCAGGATGTCCCTGTTGGGTGTTCGTAGAGGACCTTGCACACCAGGGCCTGGTCTTCTACTGAGGTTTGCAGATGCTGTGGAAATGCAGACAGCAAATGTTAAACCCAGCAGCTGCTCTCAGGCCCTCCTTGCAAGCTCCTGCTGCATTTGAGTTAATATTAAGTTCATCATTGGAGACTTACCTGGTGGGCAGCTAAGACAGCCATTGACTTAGCTGAAACCAGCCTTTTCCCTTGTGCAGAGTGGGTGTGATGGGGGTATTTTTAAGGACACTTGCTAGTTGGAGTCAGTGAAGCCTGCTCTTCCCAATAGTTGCTTACTAAATATAGTGCTGGTTGTGCCACTAAGTCCTCCTCCACAGAGCTGGCCCTTTTGGCTCTCCTCAGGCTCAATTTCAAGGCAAGGCCGCAGATGTCTGCTTAGAGAGACAAGTATCTTCCCTCCGGTGTCAAGGGCGTCTTTGGAGCAGCATTTTAGCTGGGTTTCCCATTTGCTGTGGTTGAGGGGGTGTCGGGGACTGATTTTGGAGTTGCTCTTTGTGCAAGAGGCACAGCGGTTCCTCATCAGCCCAGGTAGCTGTGAGAAGGTGCTGTTTGCTGCTGCTGGTTTGTGTCTGTCGCTGCTGCTCTGCAACTGGAAGGGCTGGAAGCAGTGGCACGATTTCAGCTAGTTATGGGCTGAGTTGGTGTCTCATCTCAGACGTGTTTCTTCTCTGTCCTGGGCCATTTCAATGCAAAAACCACAGCCTGGCAGAGCAGCGGGCAGGATGTCTGGGCTGAGGCAGCAATTTCCCATCCCAGGTTTCATGCTGCCGCTGGGTACTGCTGTCCCTTGGCAGGGCAAGGCTGGGGGCTGCCAGCAGGCGGGCAGGGCCTGGCCTGCACCTCAGCAGAAGCGGCTGGGAGCACGGGGGTCCCATGGGGCTGGGTATGGCGGGTGGTGGGGTACCAGGATATGTCCCAAACCCTGCTGAGCGTCCCTGGGAGTCTCCCAGGCTCAGTTGCTGTTGCCTGAGGCTGTAACTGGAGAGGTCATGGAGGTGGAGATCTGGAAGTGCCTGCCCTGCAAAAATATTTTTACAAATGTCTGAGATGAGACAAGCCCACAACGCTTAATAAAATCGCATTGAGAGAGAGCAGCTGGGGATCCGTGGGAGACGGCTGGAGTGGACAGGCATTTGTAAACTCAGCAACTGGCTTAAATCAAATACCTGAGGCAGGCTGGGGTGCTGCAAGGGGCTGGGGGGGGGGCTGGGGGGGGGGCGTGGGCCTCAGTTCTGTAAAGGAGCCATAAAACGGGGGAGATCTGAGTGTTTCTGGGCCAGACACTGTCTCGGGGAGGTGCTGCGGGTACTGTTGCTGTGATTTTGGCCAGGGGGTATATGTTTTTGAAAGCAAGCAGGTGGAGAAGAAAGTGCCGGGGGCCCAGGAATCTGCTAGGGGATAAAATGTCTCAATGAAAACTGGAGGGGGCTGGGCCAGCCTGGGAGCCGCAGGTGGGACAGAAAACCAGGAGGAAAACTCGCTGCCGGGGTCCTGGGACAGGGAAGAGGAGGGTGGCCAGCAGCCCGCACAGCCCCGCAGCCCGGGCAGCCACGCTGCCTGTGCCCCAGCACCCTGCCGGGGTCGGGCCGGGAGCCTGCTGCGGGCAGCACGGCGGCCCGGGCACAGAGCAGGTCCCGGGGCTGTGCAGGGGGTCTCCGCGCCCCGGGGCCCCCAGCCACGGCAGGGGGGCCGCCCACGGCGAGCATGCAGCCACCCCGGCCCCAGCCCAGCCAGGCCTCGGGGGCCCCGCCCCGGCCGCCGCCTTCCCGGCCTTCCAGGCCCGGTGCTGCGCCGCTCGCCGGGGTCCAGCTCCAGGCTTTGCCGCCGGCAGCCCCATTGTGGGTGCCCGAGGCCGTTTCGGCCATTCAGATGGAAATGGCCCGGGGCTGGAGAATGGAGACCCTGTTCCCGGTCTGAGGGGAGGGAGCGGCCGCCATTGCCGGGCCGGGAAGAGGGCGAGGAGGGGAGCGGGGCTCCTCTCTCTGCCTGCTCGGCCCTCGGGAGTTTCCAGGGACGGTGGAGTTGGAGAGCGGGGGTAGGAGAGGGGTCTGGACGCGGCCGGCACTGGGAGACGAGTCTGGAGCAGGTTTGTGCTGCTTGGTGCCTGCTGCCCCGATGCTCGGGCACTGCGGCGTTACTGGTGCTGCCAGGGCAGGCTGGGAGCAAACGGGGGCTCCCTGCTGCCCCGCGCCACGGAGAGCCGGGGATGGGCTCTCCAGAACGGTCCTTGCGTGTTCCATCTTGCTCCCTAACATTCGTGTTTGGCAGTTTTACGGGTTGCGTGTGGAACGGTTCAGGTGCTACTTGTCTCCTGTCCTTGCATCCTCGCTGGAGAATGCTGATCTTCCTTGTGTGTCTTGCAGAGATGACTCTCCTGTCCTCCCAGACGCCATCCCTGGAGACGTCCTTGGCTGCCACGGAGAGCCCAGAGCAAAGGATGCTGGAGAAGAGGTCCAAGGTTATTGAGGAACTGCTCCAGACAGAGCGGGACTATATCAGAGACCTGGAGATGTGCGTGGAGAGGATCATGGTGCCCCTGCAGCAGGCACAGGTAGGAGTGTGGGGCGGCTACGATACAGCACTGGTGGCATGGGCTGAGGTTACTGAGTCCACGTTGTTCTTGGAGGTGGCAAAGCAGCAGCACGGGAACCCACAGAGGAAATTTAGCTATGGTGAGGGGAGCAGGATGCTGCTCACTGCACTCACAGAAATAATTTATCTGTTTGGGGATCCTGCTGAGCTCTCACCGTTGCTGAGAGCAAGAAACCTGGCAGCAAGTATCACAGATTTATTTCCTGGGGCACTAAATGTTCCTCTTCATTTGGTTTGTAGGTTAAATTAATTGTCAGAAGAAATAAAGTATGGGGTCTTGGCATGGGGACAGTTTGTGGGAGGAGAGGGAGCATAACGGTGAAGAGAGGCAGGGATGAAATTGCTGGGAAAGAGGAAGACCCTGTGGTAGGATGCGTAAGAAGTGAGAGTTTCAGTGCGCTGGGGGACGAGGGAGTGAGTACAGAAGTCACTGTGATGGCAGGAGGTCACACCAGGTGGCTGCTGTGAATCTGAGGACTGATGGGTTGCAGGAGGCCAAGGGAGGGTTGTTGGGTCTGAATGGAACATGTTCCCTCATCCAGGACATCTCTCTTCCCGTTCCCCAGATGCAGAACATAGACTTTGAGGGTCTTTTTGGAAACATACACATGGTAATTAGCTTCTCCAAGCAGCTGCTGTCCACCTTGGAGGCTTCCGATGCCATCGGTATGAATTCTGCTGTTACCTTTTCTCAGTGGGGTGGGATGAGCTTTACTGGTGGTGGGGCAGAACCATTTAAATGGTGGGAGAGGATCACTGAGGCTGGGCTTCCTCCCTGCTGGTCCTTATGTCTGCTTATCAGTCCACCAGCGAAGCCAAGGAGATCTATGTTGCCCCATGAGTCACTGTGCTGAGGAACATGGTACGCATGGCCCTCCGTGGCCCCTTGCCTCAAAGGGAACCCCACTCCTTACTCCTGCACTGCCAGCTTTTGCTGTTCAGGCCCTGGGCAACCTGTGCCTTTGCTCTCCGTGTCACTCCAGTGACCAGTGTCCCCACTCCTCATGCCTGGGAGAGCTGGATTGACCAAGCTCTCTGTGCTAATGGGTGATGAGAGGGTGTCCTCGTTGCTCTTGTAACACTGTCTTCTTGAGCTGTGTGTGTGGAAGGGGGACACTGGGCATCTCACCGTGAGATGTGCCAGTGTTGGAGGCAGGTGGGGACCAGCAGACACTGAAGCCCTGCTTTGCTGCTGTGTGCAGGGCCAGTGTTCCTGGCACAGCGTGCAGAGCTGGAGAGCGTCTACAGAGTGTATTGCCAGAACCATGATGAGGCCATCGCACTGCTGGAAACCTATGAGAAGGATGAGAAGATGCAGAAACTACTCCTGGACCTACTGGATAGCCTCAGGTTGGAGCGTCTGGCTGTGGCAGCTACTGGGCTGGAGTAGGGGGATCAGATTCCAACATCTCTGCCCCTCTGTCAGTAGTGCTTGGACAGTTCAGGTGGTGACCTGGCGAGGGGAGCTGGCTGTGTCACTGCATAGTTGACCAGGCTTTGGCTTCAAATGCCCCCCTGCTCCAACACACAGGTGCTGGGATACCTGTAGGCTCCCTTAAACTCTGAGCAGGAGCCAGCAAGGTACAGAGAAGGTGGCGTGTCCTGGACCGAGGGCTGCTGTTCCCCGAGTCCTACCCCACCATGGCTGGTGAGGAAGGAGCCGCTTTGCCTGGCTCAGCAACTGCCAGGGCTCCAGCTTGTGGAGGTTAATGCCCCAGGAGCTGTCAGCACCAGCTGCTGCTCTGGGGGGGCAGGGCTGCCCACTGCCCTGGCAGCATCACTGTGGGCGGGGCGAAGGCACTGGCTGTGGAGTTGCACGCCTTGCCACCCCATTAATTGGTTGCTTTTCTTTGCTTTTTGGCACTCTGTGGGCCGGCAGGAGCCTGTACAGTGAGTGGTAAGTGCATCCTTCCTGTTAGTCCCTGCTTGTCTGTCTGTCTTGGCCTGGCTGCTCCCTTGTAACTAACCTCCTGCCACCAGCTGGGTGCATGTCAGGGGCCCTAATGCTGCCTTGTGGAGGCATGGCTGGGAAGAATGGCGTGATCACAGCAGAGGCAATGAGCGGGCTACACAGGCAGGTGATGAGGTGAGGGGAGGTTTTGGGCAAGAAAAAGGTTTTGGGAGTTGTCAGTCACAAGGAGCCAGGAGAGCCCTGTGCAGGCTGCAGTCTTGAGCACAATCAGTGTGTCCTGCACTGGGAGTCACATCTGGACAGTCAGGTGGTGGGACAGAGTCTGAAGCAGGTGGTGCTCTGGTAAGTGTGGGTGCTTATGTGGGTCTGGTGATGGAAAGGATCCTGACTGGGAAGGGTGACCTGGTGTACGTGAGGTCTGGAAATCGGGGGTTAATTTGAGATTCCGGGGGTTCAGGAGTGCAGTGTGTTTGGAGATGTGACCTAGGGAATGCGGTAGATTTTGAGGTGTTGGTGTTCTGGGTCAAGTTGGGGTTCATTTGAGTGGACAGAATTTGTGTGTCTGAGCTGGACTGAAACCCGGTGCATCTTCTTTGTCCCAACTTCCCAGGGGCTGCACAAACTACATTAACCTGGGCTCCTTCCTCATCAAGCCGGTGCAAAGGGTGATGCGGTACCCACTGCTGCTGATGGAGCTGCTGAGCGCCACCCCTGAGGGTCACCCTGACAAGGCACCGCTCACAGCTGCTGTTCTCGCAGTCAAAGAAATCAACGTCAACATCAACGAATACAAGCGCAGGAAGGACCTGGGTGAGTAGCTGGACTGGGGAGCAAGGGACAGGAGTGAGCGTGCTGAAGTTGGTGTCTGTTTGCTCCTGAGCATTAGCTGACAACCACAGTCATGGAGCGAATCTGCCCTGATAGACTGTGCCCTCACAGCAGGGCAGTAGATTTTAAAAATCTGAGCATGATATACAATACACAGTGTAACACGGTACGCATCTAACTTTCACTATTTCTGGTGATATAGAAATAGGAAATTTATGCAGTTGCTGACCACCACATGGCTATCAACTGAAAACAAAAATAATGATAAGACAAAAGAATGTGTATTTGAAAGTTTAAAAATGCAATTTTAAACAACACAAATAGGGAATTAATCTGCTAGGGCAGCCTCTGTCTCACTGAGATTTAGAGACTAAGTTTGAAGGTGTATCTCTAGACAGGACACAATTGCAGAGGTGCTGGCTGCAAGAGCCTTCTGGGGTCTCCTGTCAAGCCTTCTGCTTGGAGCAGGAGGGGCACTTGGGATTGCAGAGGCTTAGGGAAGGGGAGAGCCAGCAAGGCAGTTGTTGATGAGGCACTGTAAGACATGGGCGTTGTGCTGACAAGGGTTCTGATTTCTACATCAATCTCTTCAGTGCTAAAATACCGGAAAGGGGATGAGGATAGCCTCATGGAGAAGATCTCCAAGCTCAACTTCCACTCTATCATCAAGAAATCCAACCGTGTGAGCAGTCACCTCAAGCATCTCACAGGCTTTGCACCCCAGGTAATGTGTATCAGCTGCAGGTGCACTTACAGTCTGCAGTGCTTGAGGAGGTGGTGGTGTCTGCTGTCTCTTCACATCCCTTCCCTGATGAGTAGCTCTGATTCAGCCAGCAAGGCAGAGTGAGCTTAGGGTCTGAACCACCCATCTCTGCTGTCCAGTTTGTGGGCAGGAGGCCCCACATCTCACACTCTGGGAGGTGGTGGAGTCCAGCTCTGCCTCCCTTGAGACTTTTTCTTTCATAGCTGAAAGACGAAGCCTTTGAGGAGACAGAAAAAAATTTCCGGATGCAAGAGCGGCTGATCAAGTCCTTCATCCGGGACCTTTCCCTCTACCTGCAGCACGTCCGGGTGAGTCAGTCTGGATGCGATGCCTAACCGGTGGGGCTTGCTGCGCATTGCCCCTCCTGCCTGCATGGTGTGTACCTGCAGTGCCTCTGGCCTGTGCTCCTGACCTCAGCCCTGCTGGGAGGTGCTCTTCTCCTGGACAGCAAGCATGGCTGTGCTGACTGCCTGTCCCTGGTGCAGGAGTCGGCTTGCATGAAGGCGCTGGCAGCAGTGAGCATGTGGGACCTGTGCACAGAGAAGGGCAGCGGGGACCTGGACCAGTTCCAGAAAGTGAATCGTCTCATCAGCGACCAGCTCTTCTCCAACTTTGTGAGTGAGGCTGTGCTCTCACATGCTGGGGGCACCCCTCTGGGGCCCTCCCTGGGGGCCTGCTGCAGATGGGCAGCCGCTGTGAGGCTGCAGGGAGGGTAACACAGCCTGGGCGGGGTGTGAGCACCCCTGTTCAGCTCTTCCCTCCTGAGGCCTTTGATGCCTGTGGGTTTATGATGTGTATTGAGCACGCGTGTTAGATACGCATTTATCAGCCCTACTTGAAGCGTTTCAGCTCTCTGAGTGGTTCAGGTACTTCCCATAGCGTTGCCCATGCTGGCACATTTACATAAGATTATAGAATAATTCCTGTTGGAAGGGACCTCTGGAGGTCTGGTGGGTGCTGTGGGGAAGATAGACCCTATTCTGTCCCGGGGAAATTGTGTGCTGGAGAGTGAGCTGCTGGTGTTCACAGCATGGCAGAAGGGAGAACCTTGTCTCACCTGCTCCCTCTATCTCTGCACACCAGAAAGAGCGGACGGAGCGGCTGGTGAGCTCACCCCTGAACCAGCTTCTGAGCATGTTTGCGGGGCCCCACAAGCTGGTGCAGAAACGCTTCGACAAGCTCCTCGATTTCCACAACTGCACGGAGCGAGCAGAGAAGCTGAAGGACAAACGAACGCTGGAGGAGCTGCAGTCAGCCCGCAACAACTACGAGGCTCTTAATGCCCAGCTGCTGGATGAGCTGCCCAAGTTCCTGCGCTTCGCTAAAGAGCTGTTTGCCAGCTGCGTGCGGGGCTATGCCGAGGCACATTGCGACTTCGTGCGCCTGGCACTGGAGGAGCTGAGACCCCTGTTGTCGGTGGGTTCCTTGAACACAGCCAGCACTCTGGGCTCACTGCAGTGCTAATCTCTGCACAAAGCTTGTCCCCGAGCCTCTCTGGGACCCATCCCATTGTCAGGGAAGCTGCTGCTGGAGTTTCATGCCTTGAGTGCATTAGGGAGGACTCCTGTGGGATGCTGTCAGGGCGGGGATTGCAGGGTCACAATGCAGTTGTGGGTGGAGGTGGTGGAGGCTCTGTCTGCTCCTGGAGCAGTGAGAGGAGAGCATTTGCCTGGGAGAATCTCAGATCCTGAGTCTGGGGACCACTCAGAGCTGGGTCCAGACAAGACTGCAAATCTGGGCCTGATACAAGTCATGGGCAGGGCTCAGAGCCCCAGTTGGCCTGGGAGCTGGCATGGTCTCTGCTGTAGCTCTTGGCCATTTTTCCCAGCAGCTGTCGCCTAACCATGACCCCCAACCCTGCTCTAATTACAGTTGCTGAAGGTGTCTGGCAGGGAGGGGAACCTCATTGCCATCTTCCAGGATGAGCACAGTCGAGTCCTCCAGCAGCTCCAAGCCTTCACCTTCTTCCCAGAGTCCCAGGCAGCTCCCAAGAAACCTTTTGAAAGGAAGAGTGTGGAGCGGCAGTCTGCCCGGCGGCAGCCCCTTGTTGGCTTGGTGAGTTCCCTCTGCCCCGTGTCAGGGCTTGCAGAGCCCAGGATGACCACTCATGCCTATCTTGCTCCTCTGCAGCCCAGCCACCTCCTGCAGTCGGATGACATCCGAGCTGCCCTGCTGGCCCGCTATCCCCCAGACAGTCTCTTCCAGGCAGACCGCAATTTCAATGCTGCCCAAGACCTGGATGTCTCACTGCTGGAAGGAGACATCGTGGGTGTCATCAAGAAGAAGGACCCCATGGGCAGCCAGAATCGCTGGCTCATAGACAACGGGGGTAGGTGGCTGCTCCTTGCCCTTGGCGCCTGCTACAACTCCCCTCCTCTGGTCCCCCTGCACCTCAATCTGAGCTCACTTCTTCTCCCTTTCTGCAGTGACCAAGGGGTTTGTGTACAGCTCCTTTCTGAAGCCCTACAACCCCCGCCGCAGCCAGTCGGATGTCTCCGTGGCCAGCCACTCTTCCAATGAGTCAGAGCACAGCAGCTCCTCTCCCCACAGCAACACCATGCTGACCTTCAGCCCCAGTGGGGCAGCCGTCACCTTCACTCAGAAACCCCTGCAGGACTCAACCTTCCCAGCAGACCTGTACCAGTCCTCGCAGCCCCCCTCAGAGACGGACTCCCCCTCTCTCCCCCAGCTTGGCTCTGGTGACAGGACAGCCCCGCTGGAGGCTGGTACAGTGACGTCTCAGCGCCGCTACAGCCGCCCCGAGCTGGGCTGCAGCCCTGGCTCTCGCAATGGGCACCCCACCAAAACGCATCTCAGGCCTGCACCCTCGGTGGAGGACAGGGACTCTGGGCTGGAGAGCAGCGAGTCAGAGGGCAACCAGGTGAGCTGTCTGAGGATGCTGAGGGCTGACCCCCTTTCTTCAGTGGGGCCTGAGTCATCCTTCTCCCTGGCAGCAGCCAGGGCGAGGTGGGACGTGGAGGGTGTTCTGTCCCAAAGGGCTGAGGTGGAGGATGAGACCTCCTCTTCTAGCAGTGGAGGTACAGACGCAGAGAACTAGATTGCAAGTGGGGGTGGCAGGTGGGGGCAACTCTTGCTGAGGCCGGGATGGGGATGGAGCTGGGGCTGTCGCTGTTTGGAGGAGGAATAAAAGCCTAGCCGTGTGCCTTCGTTTTCTGCAAAGTGCTGTGCGCACGAGCTCTGCAACATGACAGTGAGGCTGTGTGGCGTGACCATCCAGCTGATGCTCTCCCTCTTTCCCTCTGCCTGGCAGGTCTATTACGCTCTCTACACCTTCAAAGGCCGAAACACCAACGAGCTGAGTGTGTCAGCTAACCAGAGACTCAGGATCCTGCAGTTTGAGGACATCACGGGCAATCGGGAGTGGTGGCTGGCTGAGGCACACGGGAAGCAGGGCTACGTGCCCTCCAGTTACATCCGGAAGACAGAGTATACGTGAGGTGGCGGGCCAGAGCCTGCACCTCGTGCCTTGTTCCTGCCGGGACTGCCAGGGCTTCACTGGCCAGCCCCACAGCCCCCACTGCTCACCGTGAGGCTCCGTTCCTTGCAGCCATGCAGTGCTCTTGGGCCTCATCGTGTTGGCTGCAATTGGGAAGAGGACAGGTGGGCTGGCAGGACAGGCAGAAACAGGCAGCTTGCGTGAGAGCGGGGGTGAGTTCACCTGTGCTGTCTGAGCCTCCTATGTCAGCTGGGAGCAGGGGGGCAAAGCACAGGGCCATGGCCCAGGAGGGTAAGGCTGGACCAAGGCTCTGAGGAGCTGCTGTGGGTTTAAATTGTGGAAGGCTAATACTGAGTTGCTGGAGTCCATCTTTAGCCAACTAGTGTTAAAAGCAACCTGGGCCCTGTGGATGTGCCTTCTCAGCAGCAGGAGCCTGGTCTCACCTGTCTGTGCAGGACCCCAGCGTGCAACATCTACACACTGCCTGGGTCAGCAGCTCTGAGGTTTGCTGGGAGCAGTTGAGCTCCAGGGCTGGGATGGGCCCAGCCTCTGAAAGCCCCCACAGCAGAGCCCCCAGTGGGTGCTTCATCCCCATACTTGGTCTCCAAGGGGCTCAGGCTTCTCCAAGCTCTGCTGCTAGCAGCAGCTGTCGAATTCACATTCCCCAGCTGAGCCAGAGGCCCAGAACGCCATCTTCCCTTGTCAGCGCAGTATCTCCAGTGCCCAAGACCCGTCTTTGCACTGACTTGCCCAACTGGCTGCTCTGGGCTGTGGCAGGGCAGAAGGCAAAGCACAGGCTCTCCTCCAGCCTGATTTTTTGGGGACTCTGACCAGGATTGGCTCACCTATGCTTTCCTGCAGGGCACGGGAGATGGTGCTGATGTTCTGGGAGGGCAAGCTCTGCCCTGGGAGGGATGTGGCGCCCTTTGCCAGAGTGGTGTGTCTTACCCGCTGCTGCTGTGCCCTGAGGGAGGGAGGCTCCCTTCTCTTGGGGCGATGTTTGTATCTATCCCCTGTACTGCTGCTCTGTAAATAAAGATGTGTCCAAGTGTACAAGAGGTGCCTGTGCAAGTGTGGGGAGAGCCAAGAGGAGTGCCTGGTCAGTGCTGGGCTGGTGGGGGGACAAAGCCCACAGAAGTCATGCAGACCCTGCAGGGCCAGGAAGAATATTGCCATTTCAGTGGGGTCCAGCGTGCCTCTGCCTTGGTGTTTGTGCCAGCTGCAGCGCAGGCACTAGGAAACCCTCAAAGGAAAGTTCTTCATTAAGATGAAGTGATTGCAACATGACTCAGCCAGAGCTGCAGGTAGCTTGTGTCCCTCCTGCCACCAGCTGCGGTGAAGGGGTTTGCGCTGCTGGACGGGGGTGGGCGGCAGCAGCGTGCAGACGGGCATGCTGGCAGCCCATGTCAGTGCTGCAGCTCCCAGCTTTCAACAGTAAGCACTGTATTTTGTGTGTGTGTGTGCGCGCGTGCGTGCGTGTGTGTGTGTGAAGGCAGGCAGGCCCTGGCTTCTCCAATTCCCCTGCCAGCGGCACCACCCAGGCTGGACTGCCTGTGTGTGTGTGTGTGTGTGTCTGTGTCTGTCTGTGTGTCTGTCTGTGTCTTCTGTGTCTGTGTCTTCTGTGTCTGTGTGTCTCTGTCTCTGTGTGTGTCTGTGTGTGTCTGTGGAGAGCCTGTGTTACCAGCTTCCCCCAAACACTACCCGGGTTTAAAGGTAAACCGAGGCTTATTTAGCATGCCTTGAAGTCAAACTTTTAGTTGGAAGATTAAAAACAGTTACAAAAAGTAAATAAATTATAACATGCAGTCTCAGATCAAACTCAATTTCATTCCATAGTGCTACAGCATCTCTCAGCTAGGTTTCCCCAGCATGGTGAAGTACAAAAATGAAGACTCCCAGGGGGCCATGGTCTTGCTGCCTGGCAGATACATTTTCCCCTCTATACTGGAATAAATTATGCAGCTCCAGACCCTCCTGTGCACAGCAGGCAGGATGTGGTAGGAAGGTTAACAGCTCACTCAAGTTCAGATCCTCTCTCCCTGGCAGCCAGAGAAGCCATCCTCTCCCCTTCACTTTCCAGCTGCAGAGAGACCAATTCCTGGGCAGTCCAGGTGCAGGGAGACGCTGGTGCCTGTTTGGTGAGTGCCAGCGGGAAAGAGCTGCACACATACGCAGCTGCACGCTGCTCCGCTCCACCTACAGTGTGGTGGTTTCTATATTCGTGATGCCAGCGTCCTTTGCCATGGAAGAGAAGATGCCCTGCTTCTTGAGCAGCTCCTCAGGGCTGTCATATTCCACAATCCTCCCGGCCTGTAGCACCATCACCCTGGCAGCAGGGAATGAGAAGGCCTGAGCTCCCGGAATCCGAGCTGCTGGCACCACCACCCCCCCTCACTCCTACAGCCACATTACGTGGTTCACCTCTCAGCACAGAGCTGAGGGCACAGCTCTCCTCCCTGTGCTGGCAGGTGACACACATAGGTGTCAACAACTCTCTCTATGGCCTATTGCTGTAGAGGAGGATCCCCAAAAAACGTTTCTCCCCACAAAGGCGTAACTACTGCATGGTCATCCTTCCCATCCCTCTACTCTCCTAGAAGCTCTGCATATTGCTGTCCTGGGCACTGCATCCACCCCTGCGCCTCTGGCTGCATCCTTGCTTCTACTGCTGGCCACCTCTTGCCCCATCCTCGGAGTCCAGAGCCCCGTTCCCCTTACCCCACAGTACCTGTTGCTGTCCATGATGGTGTGGAGGCGGTGGGCGATGGTAAGGACAGTGCAGTCAGCAAACTCGCTCCGGATTGTTGTCTGGATTAAGTGATCAGTTTCTAGATCTACAGCTGCTGTTGCTTCATCCAGGATGAGGATCTTGGCTTTGCGGAGAAGGGCCCGGGCCAGGCACACCAGCTGCCTCTGTCCAACACTGGGATGAGGTGGGGAACATGAGTTACTAGGCAGACACCAGCATGGCTTCTGCAAGCCTACTGCCACACGCTGCCTTGACCCCAACGCTGTGCCTGCTCAGCCCTCCCTGGCCTTCCCCCAGTGGACCATCTGCCACCCTGACCACCACGTCCCTCAGCATCTTGCTCTCTGGGCTGCCATGGAAAGGCTGGCTCAAGCTGGCTCCCTGACAGCCCTCATCCCTGGACTGTTTTCTCCCACCTTCACTCTCAGAAGCTTCCATGTCCTCATCCCTGGACAGCCACTCTGCTGGAGGCTGCTGTTCCAGGCGGTTCCCTGGGACCAGGGGAGGGGAGGGGAGCTGGGCATGCCTCCACTCCTCCACTCACCTCAGGTTCTCCCCTCCCTCGCTCACAAGATGCAGCAGCCCCTCGGGAAGGCCTTGCACATATGGCTTCAGGTGGGCCAGCTCAAGGGCCTTCCAGACCTCCTCATCTGTGTACTGGTCAAAGGGGTCCAAGTTCATCCGCAGGGTGCCAGTAAAGAGCACAGGGTCCTGCCAGGGACAGAACATGGTTCAGCCATGCCACAGTGATAGCTCCCCCAAGTTTGGCCACATCCTGCCCACCCTGCTGCCCACAGTTGGGCAGGGAAGGTGATGATGGCGTGCTGACAGGCCCTTGGACTCCCCACAGCACCCGGGGATGTGTAGCCCTAGGAAGAGCCAGGGGGGGGACATGCAGCAGTGGGATGTGGAAAGGTGGGGATCAGCTCACCTGGGGGATGATGGTGAGGTTCTGGCGCAGGTCGTGGAGGCCGATCGTCGCTATATCCACCTCGTCAATGATGATCGTCCCTCCAGCAGCCTCCAGCACCCGGAAGAGGCAGTTGGTGAGGGAGGATTTTCCAGCCCCAGTCCGGCCTACAACCCCAACCTGTAGAAGCAGCAGTTTAGACCAGCTGAGAGGGTTGAAGAAAACAGGGCAGATGCTCTTTGTCTTGGTCTGGTGGGTCTTCCTGCCCTGCATCTGCAATCACCATCTCCCAGACTGTCTCCTTTGGTCCCTGCCCCACAGCTCCAGTCCCCAGGAGCCACGTCCAGTCACCATCTCTCTCCAGCCCCAGACTGACGGTAAGAGGACAGAAACAACTTCAACACTGTCACTACAGAAAGGGCACAGTGAGGGCAGGGATGGAGAGGTCCTCACCTTCTCAGTGCTCTTAATATTGCAGGTGATCCCCTGAAGAACCAGCTCCAGTTCAGGTCGGTAACGAACTTGGTAGTCAACAAACTGGATCTCACCTTTGCTGGGCCAGCCACGGGGTGGGCGCTTTTCTGTCACCCACAGAGCCTGGGGGCACAGAAGCATTTAGGGGTTTGCACTCTGTGATGCTGGCTAAGACCAAGCTGTGCAGCAGGTGTTTGCCTGGACCCTGGTCTCCTCACCTCGTTCTTCACCTTCGTGTACTCATATACCCGCTCCACGGCCACAATGTTTGTCTCCAGCTCCGAAGATGTCCGCACCAGCCAGTTCAGTGTCTGGGTTATCTGTGTGGTAGAGCCTAGATGATGCAGAGCTCAGTGGCACCCGGGAACAACCACCTCCCACCTCAGCTCAGGGACTCAGCCTAAGCGTGAGCATCCCTGGCCTGGCCCCTAACTCTCCACTCCCCAGCTGCAGCCCCCTGTCCCTACCCCTTCAAAAGCTTTGCTGTAGCATCTCTCATCCATAAGAGGAACGTGTTCCACCCAATGGCAGCAAGTATCCCCTTCACACTGGGAAGTGTGCTCCCCTGGCTCCATAGCAGCTCCCCAGTTGATGGGACATCCCAGCTAATCCCCTCTCCATGGATCAGAGCTGGAGGCAGGGCAGCATCCTGCAGCCAGCCCAGAGCTCCCAGAAACATCCCTGCCCTGGAAAAGCTTTCATTGACTCACGTTGAGGGCAGAGGAGACAGAAAGACCCACGATGCCGCCCTCCAAAGTGCCCTTTGAAATCACAGCTAGAAGTGCAGAGAAGAAGACAACCAGGCTCCCAACAAACTCCAGACGGATGGCCAGCCACCTGCACCAGGAGAGGATGGATGAGGAGCGGTGCGAGAGGCATCTGCCTGCACCCATCACAGGGCCCACCAGTGATACCAGCACCCCTGCACCCCCAGCATGTGGCATAAGGAGTAAAACTCACCTATTTGAGACTATCCAGGAGTAAACACTTTTCTGATTGATGTCCATGGTCCTCTCATTTTGCTGCAGGAAACGTTCTTGATGTCTGTAGGCGCGGATCACAGAAAGGCCTGACACTGTCTCACCAAAGTGGGAGTAGATGGGAGACCTAGTTACAGAGTCCAGACGCCGTAGCTGGCGTGACGTGGAGACATAGAAGCGCTGAAATGAAGGACATAGTTTGATTACCAACACAAAGCCTGGCAGCGACAAAGATACTGTTCTAAGCAGGGCAGAAGCTTCTCTCAAGCTCTAGTTACTCACCAGCACGAAATAGTAGAAGACGCTCAAGGGAATGATAATGAGAGCGAAGAATGGAGTGGCCAGGCAGATCATGAGCAATGTGCTAATGATGGCCATGAAACAGGAGAGCCAGGTGCGGAAGGACATGGGAATGGTCTCATCTATCGTGAAGATGTCCTAAAGCATACAAAGAAGTGGGGAGAAGCAGTCAGTGACCACAGGGAGAGAGGGAAGCCCAGAGGCGCCACACATGCAGGGTTCCTACACACTTGTGTGGTAACACGGTGCCAGACACTTGCAAAAATATTGGATGACACTGAATTGGTGTTAGGGTCACAACCTCATTTAGGGACACACTGATTTAACAGAGAAGCTTTCTGTAATATTCTCCTGTGGCACAGATCAGCTTTGGGAACTGCATCTTTGACTGGGCCCAGGATGCAGGGACAGGAATTGAGGCAGAAAGAGGGCCAGGGCTGACCCCATGTCCATGCAGGTGCACCCAGGTCTCCAGCTGGTCATCATCACCCTCCTAGCTGGGCACCACATAGTCCCTCACCTCAGAATAAATGCAGCAGGCCCACAGGCTTGATCTCAAGAGAGATTTTTATTCCCTAAAATCAAGAGATGTCACCAAAGAAAGAAGTAGAGTTGCTGTACACTTGAAACTATCTGTCTGCATTCTCCCTCCTTTCTAATTTTCTCTTTGTTTTGTGAGTCTCATTTATGCAACAGAGACTGCATATTTTGCTGAGAGTCCATAACCAGAAGGACAACTCATTACGGGTCCTGAGCTCTAGGCTCCTGCTTATCTTGGTAATCTACTCTGTACCCTTTTCAGTTTCTCCACATCCCTCTTGACCAGGTGGCCCCAAAACAAGACACGGCGTCCAGGTGTGGCCTCCCTAGCACTGAGCAGAGGAGACAATAGCTTGTTGTGATCCGCTGGCCACTCTCCTCCTAGTATGGCCCAGGGTGTGCTTTGCCTCACAGTCAGCCCCGCATCCACTATGCCCTTCTGGTCCCTTCCAGGTCTCATTTGCACAGTGCTGAACAGCAACAGGGTTATGCCACCACCCAACACTCTCCAGACCTGCTGGAACAAGCACCTTTTCCATGTTGAGGTTGTTCTCTTACCTTGGCAAACCTATTCACAATGCGGCCAGTTGGGGTAGTGTCAAAAAAGCTCATGGGCACACGCAGGATGTTGCTGAGCAGTTGCTGATGCATAACCCGTGAGGCCCGCACAGCACCACGAGCAGACAGCATGGTTGCAAAGAGCAGGAAGATTGCTGCAAGAAGATCACAGGGTGGTCATCACCAGCTCATGTGTGACACGCCCCAGGCACCCTTTGGCCTAAGGGACACATCAAGCAGCTCCAAGCCAGCAGCTCTGCAGCGAGCCACTGTGACAGCCCTGCATCCCAGCTTCTCGGGAGGCCCCAGTAACTGTGTCCCACCACAGGGGAAGAGGGCTAATCCTTTTGAAAAGCCTTAGGCCCTGGCACCATCTCCAAATCGATTAAGGACAGTGATCTTCAAACTAAAAGGGCAACACAGACTTCCTGGGGCAATGTGTGCTGGCTTCAGGCTGATGTCTGTCCCCAGTTCAGCCAGAGCCAGCAGGAGGGCAGCAGCAGGTAAATGAACACAATGCTGGGTCCCCTGCTCCTTGCTGCACTGCTGGCTGCAGGCCTTGCAAGCCATATCCCTTCTGGACCACGCAGCTGAGGTGAGTGGGCGTGCTCTCACACTCACCTTGTGACATCCCCAGCGCCCCAAAGACGCCGATCCGCAGGTCTCGCTGCTCCACAGGATAGGTCTGGTTCAGGTAGCGCTGCGCATCGTCAGTCCAGGCGCTGAGCCACAGGTTGGTCCCCACAAAGGCAACGTACTCTCCGACGTAGCCCATGGCAACCCAGAAAGAATACCACAAGCCAACAGCACGGAGGTACCGCAGATACATGGAGAACTTCACCTGTGGACCAGTTCAGCCCGTCACTGCTGCCCAGCAAACCATATCCAATGACACCCAGCACAGCCTTAGGACTCCCGCCTTGCTGCCCACGGGGCTCCTCTCCACCACCTGGCCCACCAGCCCCAGACAGCTCTGTCTCCTTCAGTGCCTCTTGGCTGCAATGGGGCCACAGAACACCAGCTCCAGCTCCTCTGAGCCACAGTCAGGATCTTGTAGCACCAAGCCAGAGCAGCACAGTGCCCACTTCATCCATTCTCCTCACCTTGCCGGTTTCCACAGCTTCTTTCTCTATCAGTTTCTGGCCTTTCATGTTCTTAGGGGGCTCTTCCTTGGCCTTCTTCCAGGAATTGGTGCTGCATTTACTAAGGCTGCAGGGAGGTGATGGGTACTGTTAGTCACAGGGTGCTGGATTGGTCTTTCTCTCCTGGG
Source organism: Chlamydotis macqueenii (assembly GCF_036417535.1). Taxonomy (NCBI): domain Eukaryota; kingdom Metazoa; phylum Chordata; class Aves; order Otidiformes; family Otididae; genus Chlamydotis; species Chlamydotis macqueenii. The sequence goes on from NC_141562.1 coordinate 24,299,237, forward strand.
GGTCTATCCCCATGCTGCACTGGGACACCAGTCCTGGAGCTCTGAGAAATACTGTCCTGACTGGGTCAGCTTTGAATGAGCCCTGGAGAAGCCCTAGGCATTTGCAGCCGTGAAACCATAGCCCTTGTCCCCAAAAGCAGAACCAGCCAGTAGCAGAAGTTTCAGGGAAGACCACAGAGTAAGGCTCTGACAGAGTAAAGTGAGTAAAGGCAAGATCAGATGCTCCTGATCCAGCTCAGCTGGTGGTAGGAGCAGGTAGGGAAGCTCCCAGCTCCTTCTCCACAGGAATCCCCCCAGTGAAGCTGCCAGACCCCCAACTCCAAGGGAGCAGTGGAGGGGCCTGGGGGAAAGAGCTGAGAGCTCAAGTCAAGTCCTCACCTGCGACTGAACTCTCTCTGATGGATGCTGGTCTCTCGTTTCAGAGTCATGGTCACCACATCATCAGGGCTCTCCTCCACGCAAGGCTCAAGATCTTCATCACCCTGCTCTTCATACCCAGCTACAGCAACAGCTACAAGCACAGGGATGAGGGAATATAGGGTCAGGCACTGAGGAGAGAGCAGATCCCACGCACCACACCTCTGCTACACTCAGCTGCACCCCGCACCCCAGGCCCAGGCTGTGTCCTACCACCACTCATCATACCTTCTCCAACCCTGCTGCAAGCCCAGTATAGCAGGAGAAGGAAGAAATCCTTTCTGCTGGAGGGAGAACTGATAGGGGACGCAGGGCTAAAGGCCTGCATGGAGGCAGTCCCTGCTGCTGACTTATCCCAGTGCCACTGGTGGGACCTCGAGAAGAGATCTGTGCTAGTTTAGTAGGTGCAAGTTCTGGTAGGACACGTCACTCCAGTTCAGCAGCAGCTCTTTGAGCAGATGGAGATGTGTCCTGTGAGGATGGACTGTGAATAGACAGGCTCCAGCTGGACAACTGGGCTGAGCCCAGACAGGGTGAGCGTCCACCTGACCTGACACCACTCCTCCCCATAGCACTGGGGGACATGATAAAGATGAAATGTTATCCAACAGCATCTTTAGAATAAATCAAAGGATCTTTCTCACCCCAGCACCATTAAGGTATGGAGCCTGTTGCCACATAAGATTATGGGACCCGTACATATAAATTAACTAAAAAGGGGGTAAAAAATTAGACAGGTCCTTTGCCAGCTGTTCAACACAATGCCTGGATGCAAATCTTAGGCAGAAAGTCCTTGTGCTGCTGATTGCCAGAAGCTGGGAAGGATTCACAGCAGCCACCACTGGTGCCTGAGCTGGATAGAGCCAGGTCAGACTGACGGATCAGGTCTTGGGGTTTTCATATCCCCAAGGCACATCCACAGCTCTTCTAACTGCCTCAGACCCGTCGTGTTCCCACAGTACCTGTGGTATTTTTCTCTGAAGCATCCTCCTCCTGGCTGCCGTAGTGGTTCAGGAACTGGGCAAAGGCCCCCCTGTTTGCAAGCAGGGTGCTGTAGGAGCCATGCTCAGACACTGCTCCCCCCACCAGCACCACGATGTTATCGGCCTGGGGCAGGAAACTGATACTGTGCGTCACCAAGATCCGCGTCTACAACAAAGTGGTTGCAAGGCTGTGAGCATCAGAGCACCCCTCACCCTCCAGCTGTGGGCCTGCAGGCCCTCCGTTTCCTAATTGGGGACCCCTCTGCTTATCACTGCCTGGCTATGGGGACATGGGGCACCCCTCTGGGGATCCATGAGACCTCTCCTGCCTGCTGTAGCCTCACGTGAAAGCCAGAGAACCCCTCTCTGTCCCAAGCAAGCAACCTCAGAGTTCCCTGGATGGTCAACACTGTGCCAGTACCACTCCCGCCTGGCTGGGTGGCGGGGAGGAGGGCACTGGTGCTCACCTTCTTCTGCAGCAGCCCTTTTGGTCCCAGCACATGCTCGAAGAGGTACTTGCCGACGTGAGCATCCACGGCAGACAACGGGTCGTCCAGGATGTAGATGTCTGCGTTGCTGTACACTGCCCGGGCCAGGCTGACTCGCTGTTTCTGGCCCCCACTCAGGTTAATGCCCTGGAAGGGAGGGAACCTCTCTGAGCTCTGTCCTCTCCTAGAGATGCTATGGGAAACCCACACTGCCCAGGGCTGATACCTTCTCTCCAATCTCTGTCTGGTCTCCTCCAGGCAACAGTTCCAGGTCTGGAAGGAGGGCACAGGCCTTGATGACCTGCTGATACCTGGCTTCGTCCAGTTCTGACCCAAAAAGGATGTTGTCTTTCAGTGTGGCGTTCTGGATCCAGGCCTGCTGGGGGACGTAGGCCAGCGAGCCCTGGAAAGAGACACAAGAACACTGCAGCCTGTCCTTGCCCTGAGCCACCACTCCAGGACCAGTCCTGCCCTACTGCCTCCCCACTGAGCCCCACAGCCCCCCACGCCGGCCAGCTCCTCTCACCTGGATGTTGATGTGTCCCTTGATGTTCTCCATCTCCCCAAGCATGGCCGACACTAGCGAAGATTTGCCTGAGCCCACAGCCCCCACCACGGCCACCAGGCTCCCAGGCGTGATGTCCAGGGTGACACTGCAAAGACACAAGGGCTCAGAAAGCAGCACTGCCGGGTCACCTGCCGGCTACTGCATGGGACCAGCACGGAGCAGTGCCTCTGGGGCACTCGCCGCTAGCAGCACTGTGAGAGGTGACTGCCATCCCCAGCTGACAGCACAGGAAGACTCCCTCTCCCCACCCATCTGCCCCCAACATGGTTCAGAACACTCACTCTCTTATCGCAGCATTGCCGTCCCGCTCCCAGGCAAAGGTGGCCTCCGAGAAACGCACAGCGCTGCCTGTCAGCAGAGAGCCATCCCTCAGAGCTGGGAAGCCCAGGGCTGGCCCAGCCTGTGACCCACAGGGACTAACCTGGAGGTTCACCTACCTGCAATAGGGTTGTGGTGGATAGCTGAGGTGTCCAGGTCTTCTCCGCCCAGGTAACGCTCCAGTCTCGCAGTTGACACATTTGTCTGCCGGGGCAGAAAGAGGATGGCATGTGGGCATGGAGCATAGCTGGGTGGGCTGGCAGGAGCCCCCCATAAGCAGAGCACCCTATACACACACAGCCCTCACCCAAGCACCAGCCCCAGCCTCTGAGCCCCAAGCCTGCATCACGTGTGTGAGCCCTATCCCACCCCACTGCCAGCACACTCCTGGGTGTCCAAGATCCAGGTCCATCGCACACCTGAGCCCCACGTGCTGGTTTGGGCAAAGGTATCATGAGATCCCTCTGCCCTATGTGAGGGCTGACCTGCACCAGGGAAGAGAGGACCAAGGGCAGCATGGCCATGGGGAAGCGCAGCACATTGAAAAGGGAGATGGCAGTAAAAGCCTTCTGTGCATCCAGGATATTGTTCTCATCCACCAGCACATACACCGCAAAGCTGGCCAAGGAGACCTAGGACAGATAGCAGGGAAAGCCACCATCAGCATGGTTGTGTGCAGCCCAGCCCCTCAGGCTCCTTTAAGGCCTCAGCAGTGCCTTCCTGCTGGAGACCTGTTCCCTTCCTGCCCCTCTTCTCCTTTGGGCCCCATCTCATCACTCTGATGGGACCCCTTTCCAATCAAGGCTCTCCTGCCAGCAGCCAGGACTATGCTTTTCCCATCCCCTTGGACATAGCCCAACCCCAGTTCTGAGGATGGTGCATCCCTCCCCAGACCCACTGGTGCTCACCAGGAAGGGGGCACACGTGAACACGAAGATAGAGATTGACTGCAGGTAACTGAAGTTCAACAAGTCCTTGAGTTCACGTGCCCGAATCTCGTTGACTCGCTTCTCAAATGAAGGCTCCCAGGCAAAAAGTTTCAGGATCTGTGGGATGAGCAGGGTGACTGGGTGCTGGCCTCATGGTGGCCAGCACCTCCATCACCAGCTCCTGACTTGCTCAGAAACCTGTTTGTCCACCACATCCCCCTCTCCTGTCCTGCCCAATGGCTCAGAGCATTTCCCCACAGCATTCCCACTCCCTCATCCTCAGCTTACAGGTCACTACCAGCTCCTCTACCACCATGGCAGCCTGCTCACTACCACAGCCATCCAGAAGACCCTCAGAAACCTGACTCGTGGTTCCCAAGTCTTGGTCCAGGTAGCCAGAGCTTCTCCCCAGCCAGCCTTTCAAAAGGTGAGGAAGCCAAGGGAATTGCAGAGACCTAGGCTTGGCTACCCCAGACACAGGGCCCCCAAGCTAGACTATGACACTCATGCTCTAGGGTTATACAGGTGTGCTGCCTCCAGCTACAGTGGAAGAAGAAGAGGTGCAGCAGCTGCCCGAGGGGTCTCCGCTTCACTGTTCACCTTGATTCCATTGAGGACTTCATTCATTATTTTCATGCGTTCATCCTTGTTCTTCATGTTCCTCACCTACAAACAGAAGAGCCAGAGGTCACCTAAACCAGACTGCAGCTTACTCTTGGAAATACATCTGGGCTGTCACAGGGAAGGGAAGAGTGGGCTCCAGAGCCCAGAGAAGCCATCCCACAAAGCTGGACCTTGGCTTCCTGAGCCTCTGGACAACCTGGGAAAAACCAGCACCCTGTTGTCAGGCAGAAGCTAAAGCTTCATGTTACAGTTGGTAATATCTCACTTTCAGTCCTCAAGACTGTACCCAGCCCTGTTCAAGTTCATCTGTGATGGTAGAACAAGTCTCACCCGCCTCCTGCTCGCTTCAGCTGACCAGCCCCCAGCTCAGGCTAGAGACACCCCCAGCCCAAACCAGATGAACTTCCTAGGCTGAGAAAGGTCCCCAGCATAACATGGAAGGGTAGGGGAGTGTGGAAAACGAGCGAGGGGAACAACAGTGAGCCTCAGGAGTGGGAGGCCAGGGAGGATCTTGCACCCGTCACTGACCTGGATGGTTTTAGCCTTGGCGACCAGGAACGCATTTATGGGGATGAGCAGCACCATGACTGCGAGGCCAGCCAGGACAGAGGGGCCCAGCTCTCCCCAGAGGAAGACAATGGACAAGATAATTTGCAGGGGGGATGACCACAGCTGGTGAACAAAGTTGGCCATGTCCATGAACCTCTGGGCATCAGCTGACATCAGATTCACAGTCTCTCCTACTGTGGACTCCTTACGGGTGGCACTGGACATGGTGAGTGCCTGGAGAGAGAAAGCACAGTCACCGCAAGCCGGTCTGGGAGCAGCCTGGCTGCCAGCAGCATGGCACAGAGCAGGGAATTCACAGGCCAGGCTGAAACAGGTCTTGGGTTTACTCCTGGTGCCTCCCTGCTGGCCATAGGTGCTGTCATCACTGCCTGTGCACCAGAAGACACTGGATGCTGGAGGCAAAGAAACACATCCCTGTGCAGGAATCCCAGTGGCAGGGATTCCTGTGGAGAGAAACCTCCCTCGGCCCCTGGTAGCTGTCAAACACACAGCTGCAGCACCCAAGTCCCAGGCAGAACTAGCACCCACATTGTCCCCACCGGTGGGTGGGTGTCCCACAAGCCAAACTCTCCCTGTGCCTTCCTGGGAAGTAAAGGGCATACACCTCAGTCACCCCAGGTTGATGGGGCAGGCAATGGGTGCTGGTGTCCCCAGATCAGCTTGGAGGAAGTCAACGGGGATGACAACAGGGCCATACCAACCTTCTTGTAGATGGCAGCGATAAGACTGGCACGCACGTTTATGCCAAGCTGGAAGCACAAGCTGAAGTACTGCTGCAGGCAGAGGGACTGGATCAGCGCCGTCAGGAAGAGCAGGATGGCGTAGAGATAGCCTTGCCAGGCAAAGGACTCCTCATCCGACACAAAGGCGATCAGCAGCCTGGAGGCCAGAGCAGCTCATGAGACCCCCACCGTACTGAGACAGACCCAAGCAGGATGCTCCAAACCAACACAGGGAGAGCATCTTCGCGAGAGTAGTGACAGAGACCTTGCCCAGACAGCTGGCTCGACACTCAGCAAGCTGGGAACCCCCACCCCAGGGACACTATTTCACACACAGCAGCAAGTCACTTGTGTCAGATCACCTACAGAGACTGGGCAGCTCTGCAAAACAAACGGGGCGGGTCCTGCTGGGCTGAGCTGCACTGACTCAAGAAGGGCCCCAAAGAAGAGCCAGGAATGTCTCCAGGGAGAGAGCAGGAGTGCATAACAAAGGATGTAAGGAGCAGGGAGCAAGATATCACCCATAAGAGCTGTCAGCCAGCTCAGATCAGTTCTTCATTAAACTGTAACCCAACACATTCTCACATTCTTGGTGAGGGCACAAAAATTCCCTGGAGTGTGGGGCTGGGAGAGGTACACATGTGGGGATGATGGGGTTGGATGCAAAGCACATAGGGAGGTGGTGGGGCTGGGTACAAAGCCAGAACAGGGCAGGGACAGAGAGAAAGGACTCACTTCAGCAGCTGGGGGCTGACAAACACAAGTGCATCATGCACCAGCTTGAAAGCCACTGATAGCAAGAGGTTCTGCCAGAAGGTCTTGCACAGGGTTTTCACCAACCAGCCCCTGGGGAAATCCTTGCTAGAACCAGAGCCCCCTTTGTCCTCCTTCTTCTTCTTCTTTGGCTGCTTCTCCTCCTAGAGGGAAGCCCACACAGAAGTAAAGGAGCTGGTTGTGCAGGTTTCTTGCACCTGGAAGGATGCTTCCAGGACAGTGCCACAGCCCCCAGGTATCCTGAATGAAACCTTAGCTTCACCTCGTCATGTTCCCTCTCACTGATCTCTGCTCATGTCATACACCCCCAATACTAACACCTCTCTTGTGCAGATGTGCAAAGACAACTAATGCAAACCCCAGCCCAGTCTGAACCCCTCAGGCCAAAAATCAGGCACCCCAGGAAGAACCTGAGGCCATGGGTGATCATGGAGTGATGCTCCCTCTGACTTCGTTGCTGGGAGGTTTCAGGGTCAGGGAAAGAGATAAGGGAGCTGCTTGTACTGCAGACCTGAGGGTGGTTCTTGTCCTTCTGTAGGGCAGAAGGACGGAGACTTTCTTGGTCTCTTAAAACCTGGGGATCTGCTGAGGACAAGGAAGACCTTGTCATGTGTTCCCCCATTCTTGGCCATGGCCCTGCAGAATCAAAGAGGGGGAAACTCAGCAAAGGGGGCTGCAGGGAGGTGAGGTGACCCTACTCCCCAAGGCTGGATCTGGATCTCTCATTCCCCTGTAAGGCCAGGAGTGGAAAGGGATTTACCAGCACCAGGATGTCTTGGCTCTGGGCCTTGCTTATGTTGTTCCCATGGTCTGGGTCACCTTCCCGGCGTCTTCTCTTGCGTTTCCGTTTTTCCAGTTCCGCTTGGGCCTTCCTCACCGCAGTCTTCATGTTCTTCTCCAAAACAGTGTAAATAGCCTGTGTCTTGTCTTTAGCTTTCAATTCCCAGATATCCTCTATCTCCAAAGGCTTGCGATAGCCCTTGAAAACCATGCTGAGGGGCAGAGAAATCTCCCTTCAGCAAGTCTCCCACACTACACCTCAAGGAGAGTCTTTGCTGCATGTGCAGAGCCTTCACACCCAGCCTGGTCCTGAGCTCAGGCTGTACAGACTGCACCAAATGTGGTGTCTCTCACTACTAACTCTGAGCAGCCTGTGCTGCAGGCTCCCTGAAAGACCACTGGTCCAGCCCTAAAGGACCCCCACATTTCACCAGCCCGACCTCCCACAGAGCCCAGCTCACCTGGTGTACCATTCAAAGGTGATGGAGCTCAGGAAAGAGGCTGTCACCTCTGGGTTCTAGGATGTAAAGCAAAGAGATCATTGATGCTGAAGGATGGTGTTGACAAGAGTTGACTCAGCACCCCCAGCCATTAAGGAACCCCAGAGGTTTCAGATCATCCCAGCTGCAACCCCAGGAACCCCATTCACAGCCAGAAGCAGCCCCTCCTTGGACACGCATGCAGATGCCCCAGGCTGCAGGCTCCAGCTCTTGCTGAAGTCCGCAGACCTGCCCTCCCACAGGACCAGGAGGAGTCTCTGCATGGACCCCACCCTGCCCCACACAACACCAGCCAGGATGTGGTACCCCAAGCCTACTCTCACATGGACCTCGCACCTTCTTTGTGATTTCCTTTGTTTCTGGGGCGATGTCTGAGAAGCCTGAGACAAGGAAGAGCAGCAGCTGGACCCCATAGGAGACGAAGAAAAAGACAAACCGTGGCACATCGGAGATTGGTGCCTGCAGGAATGGAATGGCCAGGGTGACTGTTGAGGCTTGTCTCAAGGCTACTTGGCCCTCAGAGACAAGATCCATCCCCAGGACAGTGAACACGGCTGAGCCTAACAGGGCAACGCAAAACTCGCTCTGAGTCCTGCCTCAGCTTCCCTTCGCCACCCATCCCTGCTTCTTCCTGACCTTCTCCCATAAGTCCATAGAGGGAAAAACTGGAGCTTATGCCTCCCTGAAAACACAAGGTGAATTCAAAGAGCCATTCCTTCTCAGGTCTCTTCTAGTTCTCCAAGGTCCCTAGGGCAGCTGGTTCCTCAGCTCCACTGAGAGCTTGTCAAGAGATGAAGTCTGAAGGGACTTTCTTTGGAGACAGAACAAGACCATGGGGAAGTGCAGAGCTTCTTGCCAAAACCAACCTGCAGGGCTCTCCGGAGGAGTGACTGGAATGGCAATATCCCACAGAGCAGGGACAGTGTCCAGAAGCAGAAAAGTATCCCCGAGTCTCTGCACAAACAGAAGCGTCGCGCATGATGGATCAGCAGGACCAGGATCTGGAGGAAGGAAAACCAGTCAAAGGTTCAGGTAGGGCTGCAGGACAGGGTCTAGGCTCTAAATATGCCTTTGGAGCATGTGTCCTGGGATGCCAGCACACATGATCTGTTGGGATTCTCTGCCTTGAAGACGCTGAGCTCCCAGCACCTGAGGTCGCTGCCAACCCTATATAAGCTTTGGAGTTAATTGCACAGGGCAAAGGTTTATTTCAGGAAGACCTCCTCACAGGAAAATAAAGGTCTGAAAACACCCTGACATTACAGCAGGGCACTGTTTCTCTTTTTAGCTGTTCTCACCCCAGATGCTCAGACACGCCCAGCAGTGAGGAGTCACTCCCTGTTGCCTGCATATTGCCTCCAGACCTAGAACTAAAGCCAGATCAGAGACCCAGCAGTGCAGCCTCTCTGGGCAGTCTCCTTGGCTTATAATCTCCCATGAACTCTGCACGTGAAACTAAATGACATGACAAAATACAAAAGATAGCAAACGGGCATATTGCTTTCACTCTTTAGTGTAGCTCCTGAGCTTTATGGCTTGGTTACGACTGTTAGAATGTATCTGCAACTTCCCTCAAGCTAATAGCCCGCATGTCCTCAGCTTTGTCTTCTGCGTGGGTATCCTGTAGCACTTCTCAACTCTTCGCACAAAACTGAGCAGCAACCCATGGGAAGCTGTGACATCAGAGCAGCAAGCGATGGTCTGATGTTCACGCTGTGCAACCGGTCCCGTGAAACCCTTACTGCTGCTACTAAGCTTCTGCCAGAAAGCCAGCTACGCTCACAGGCATAGTATCTATCCCAGCTTTAAGGATAAAAGGACGGAGCACCATACAACCAGACACCATCACCCTCATGCACCGCCCACACATCTTCAGGGCTAGTCCCTCCCCATCCTCCAAGCTATGCTTCCCTCGTGGACATAGTCTCCAGCTGATCTCCGTGCTATGGGAAGTTTTCTGCTGCTTGGCCCCGCAGCCTCACACCCTGTCTGTTTGGTGACACACAGCACATTTATCGGCTGATCCCTTACCCAGGTGGCGAGGTACAGGCTGGGGTTTGTGTACCGGACAGCTGGCAGGGAGTTCTGCTTCGTGTCCTCTCCAAATGTCAGGGTCAACTCCGCCACTGCCATCATTATCAGCAAGGTAGTCAGCACCTGCGGGGAGGGGAGCCATGAGGGGAAACCCAGCCCATCGTGGGCACTGGGAACTGCTGGGAGACAATGTGGTTGAGCATAAAAGCACTGTGCTTCATACGCTGTCACACCCTTTCCAACCCAAACCTGGCCTGGGAGAGCTTTGTAGGGTTCTGTGAAGCTGCAGCACTTCCACAGGAGCACTGCCAACATTTTAAGCTTGGAGGATAACAGCCCACAAGATGAGAGGCCCCAGTACCCACCTCAGCCCTCCCTCCCAGTGCATCCCAGCCCTGTTATCCCCTCTGTCCCAGATATGCCTCGTTTTGGGCTCCCCTTTACATTTCTGTCCCAGATGGTGCCCTAGACCACTGCTCCTTCTCTCCTGCACTTCTCGTCTCTCCATCCCACACCTGACTCCAGCCCAGAGACTTTCCACTCACCACCTCTCCATCCAAAGCTGCTCCTGCCTGCCCTCTATGACCCCTCAGCCCCACTCTACCTGTTTGATGATGTACAGACTGGTCACAGATGATTTCTTGGCTCTGGATTTCCACATGGGCAGGAGATGCCATGGAGCCAAAATCCAGAAGAAGCCAAGGGGGATCCAGACCAGCACAGTCTGCTGGAAGCACACAGGCAGGTCGGCATCCGGACGAGTGAGGAAGGACGCATTCTAGGGGCAGCAAGGACAGACAACCAAGTCACTTGAGATGGCCTGACTCTCATCTGGCTCACGGCACAAAAGCCAGCACTCCTATAGCTCCTGCCCACCCTGCTCCTCCCCATCGCACCCCCCTCCTCAACACCCACCTTCCTGGCTGAGCATTGCAACACTCATCCAATGTCTCGGGTGATGTCCCCCTACCCATCTACCTGCCTGAACCTGGGAGGGCCTCCCCCACAACCACCCCTTGCTGGAGCCAAGCCAGCTGCTGCGGCTGGACACAGATCATTCCCCGAAAGGTCCATGCAGGGTGTCCTCTGTTCCCAGCTGGGCTGCGGGGCTAAAGCAGGACAAGGCTCACTCAGGGAACTATCATTTGCATCCTTGTCTTGTGGAGAGCACCCAGGCAGCGCACAATGCTCAGTGCCATGGCAGCCCTGGATAAAATACCAGAACCTCAGCCACCAGCTGGCAGTTGGTCCCACTGGCTGATCCCATGCCATGAGCCTTGGGATCTACTGTTCTCCCCTTCCCCTGAACGTCCTGCCCCAAGAACAGTCAACGGGGATGATGCAGCCACTCACCCAAAAGACGGAGCCACAGAACTCCTCCAGGGCTGCTGACATGGCTCAAGCGAGAAGAGACATCAGCTCCTTCCCCTCGTTCTGCTTGGCTGCGAGAGTCCTGGGTGGATGCTTGGGATAAAAGTCCCCACACAACCTCAAGTGGTGCTGGGACAAAATTCCTGATGACACACAGTTAATTGTTAACTTGATGCTATTGCACAACACTACAGACGAAAGCAGTGACCAAAAGGGCTTTGGAAACTGCATGGGCTCTGGGGAAATGAGGGGAAGGCCCAAGAAAGAGATGGAAGGGGAGATGCAGGGAAGCTGCTGTTCCAGTCACTGCAGGACACCACAGCTATTGCTCAGAAACCACAGCCTTCACCAGTGCACATCAAGCAAGACAAGCTCGTATGGACTCACTAAAGACAACCTGTTTTGGTGCAATGGACCTTTCCTGACAGGACAAGCCTGTTGAATGCTGCCAGGAAGTCCAGCAAAGGCTGGTCCCTAAGGAGCCAAGGAAGACACAGCACCCTTTTCTCATGTACCACCCAGCAAGGAGGCCCAGGACACCAGCAGTACTCCAGGCCTGGGAAGTTGGATCTGGCAGCTGAGCTGACTGCATGCCGCAGCGGTCTTTCTAGGTCCCTGGGATCCAGGTTCCTTTTACCAACTTCTGGCCTGCACAGCCTGGAGACTTGCCCAGCTCTTTCTTTTGCTTCTCCCGTTCCCTGTATTGTCTGCATGTTACAGCAGCTGGCTGACCACAAAACCCAGAAGGGACTTTGAATCCTTATTCTAAGGCAATCCCGAACATCTGAGACAGCAGGAGGACAATCCTCAAGGAGGATGACTGCCACTAAATCATCACCCTGCTGCTTAGAAAGGTGGAGGCGTGGGTAGAAATGGTAGAAATGGTGCTACTCTAAGGCTGGAACTGAATTTCCTTTATCACACATGCTCTTGGGGGGACAGCAGGTAAAAGGGGACGGTAGAGTGACTGCAAGGATTTTGCCATCTCATTGTTCATGGAGTTAGTAGCTCAGAAGTCAAGGGTGATACAATGAGTAATTGCTCAGGAACAACCCCCCTTGCCATCAATAGCAGAGGAAGGTTCAATGTCCAACTCATTGGTTAATTATTATTGGCTTGTCTGATTAAACCCACTTGTTTTTGTAAATAAAACTACCCCTAGCGCTAGATCCTCCAGGTCGGAACCAATGCACTGCTGATGAGATCAGCAATTTGATGCAATGGATAAAAAACAAGTGAATGGAGCAGTCACTCCCTCAGCCCTTCTCCATCCAGAGTGCTGACATGATTCTTCTTTCTGCTCGCTGGCACAGGCACCCTCTGGCCTTGCTTGTACCCACCAGGAATGCTGCTGCCAAGGGAAGCCCTTGCTTGTGACATCTTCCTATTTAATGCTCTGTCCCATCGCTTGTCTGGGTTTTCAGTACACGTCACCGTGTCTTTGGTCTCTCACTCAGAGCTGAAGTGCTTTGCTCAGCACAGGATGCCGGACATCTTTAAAGTTCAAAACAAGCACAACCCCACCTTCTCTATCCTCATGCCTGGGACACCCTCCTCCTAAAAACCCACAAAGCCACCTCACTGTCCTTCAGCTGATTCTTAAAGCTTCCTTCACTACAATACCCAGAAGATGTTCACTAGGACCAAGCTAATCAAAGTGGTGAGATCTCTTTGGCCAACGATACCACACCATCTCCCTGTGCTCCCCTGCCTTTACCCCTCTGTTGTCCACCATCTTATAACCCAAGTTTTCAAAATTAGGCATTGCTTCATGCCCATCTCACTTAGCATCTGGTCCAGGACAGAGGCTTCTGCAAGGTAACCCAAAAATTAGAGCAGCTCTCACTGCTCAGCTCTGTTTCTGAAGGGTTTGTTTCTCTGCTTTTAACGCTGTAACCCCACGAGTTCCAAAGTCTTTTTTTCTTTAATTTTTTTTAAACTTTACAGAAAAGGAAAGAATCAAACTCTGTGTTTATGATGTTGAGAGGGCTGTGTCAGCAGAATATTTATGTTAATTGAATTACCAATATCTTAATCGTCACCATGAGTCATGAAATCTCATAGCATAAGCCATGAACTCCTAAACCACAGGTGTCCTGAACTAAACTGAATATAACCACAAATCAAGTAATTTCTTCTTCTGAGCTTGGATCCTTCCTACTGCCTGCACATCTGACAGTGCTGAAGCAAGCTCTGACATGAGCACTAAGCAGCCACTCCCTTCCCAGCTCCTGTGTTGGAACTACCACATATGTTCCCAAGGTGTGTTTTGGGAGACGCGGATACATCTGACAGACCCGTGTGAAAAGGTGGATGTACCTTTTGAGCTGAAGATATGTAGTTAGTCTTGGTTATAGGTTTTCTACGACCAGATTCTGTTTAAGGTGACAAAAGGTGCTGTCCCCTTATCAAATATTACATTTTCCTGTACATCCTCCCAGGCTGTATGCTATTACCAAGATGGGCAGAGGAATCTGAACCCTGCTTTTTGCTTCCTAAGAAGGTCCACTATCTCTGCTGTCAGGGGGATTCTCTTCAGCTTTGTGGATCTTTTAGAGAAGAGCAGACAGCAAGAATAAAGGTGCTTTATCTCTGGGTTTCTACTCTTTCAATGGATCGCTCTGACATCATTCAGACCGTTCGTTGGGTATTTTGCAGGGTAATTGAAATGAATCTAAGGCTTCAGTTCTCATTAGGCAGCAATAACCCAACAGGCACATTGCCCCAAGCACTGTCTGGAGAACAAGCAGATGGTTTGTCCTTCAAGTTAGGAAAAGGATCTGGAAAGTCCCTGAGAAAAAGCACCTTGTCCTCCTCAAGGAATCTCACCGTATGTCCATTCCACCTCACGCACTCAAGTCCCACAGCCCAGCATGCCTCAGAACTAGCTTACCTAATCAGTCAGGCGGTTAGAAGCTCCTTCTCATTAGAACCCAGTGTGTTCATCCCCTCTGCCTATCAGTGTGCTTCTCTCTACCTAGCAGCCTGCGTTGCTAATCCCCAGCATTCCTCCTGGCTGACCACAGCAGGCCTTGTTTTCCAGCTGTGGTTGCGATGTTTCCCTCCCTGGCACTCTGGATGTGATTGTTTTCTCCTCTGGTGCAGTAGGGGCCTGACCAATGCAGGCTCTTGCCTCTCAGACCTAGCAGGCAGCTCTCAAACCTCTCTCCTGACACTAGAGTTTGAGTGATGTATTTAGCCCAATGCTTATGTGCTATGACTTTGCTCTTGGGAAGCGCTTCTGCCTCCCGTGCAAGCTGCCTCGTGGCACACAGATGAGCCCATCTGGACTTCCCTGTTCGCAGTATGTGTCTCGAACGGCCACCAAAGCACATTGTACTAACCTATGCAATATACATCACAGTCTTATCTGTAAAACAAAAGCAAATTTTAGAAAAGCACAGCAAGAAGGGGAGCAGCTGCAGTGTTTATTTGACAATCACATGCAGTGCTACACAATTCAATCCCCCTGCTTGCTCAGCTCCCTTTCTCCCAAATACTGCCGAACAGCTTCTTGCTGCAACATCTGGGAATGAGTCCTTTTATTTAAAATGGCCAACATAAGTTTCCAGGCCAGGGACTGGTCGTTCAGGGGAAGCCAAGGGAAGAGATGTCAGGCTTCGTCACCTAGTTCACATCCTCTGCAGCCTGAGGACGGAAGCAGTACCCATCTGTCCATGTGGCAGGGAAGACCCCGGAGTCTCAGCGCTCTTGTCCCAGCACGGTGCCTTCCACTACAGAATGTTCTTTGCAATCGCGTTCAGGGTCCTCACTTTGGCCACATCTGCCACCTTTATGGAGTATTCAGGGGCAGAGAAGGACGCTCCCATGGCAACATTCGGATTTCTGTCAGGAAAACGACTGGTTACTATACGCAGGCGATACAGATGAGTAAGACATGCTAAAGAAAACCCACTACCTCCCCTAGTTTCAGCAGTGGCCAGAGAACCTGCTGGTGGCAACCCAGACCAAAGACGAGACAGCAACAGAAAGAAGAATAATCCAAAGGCAAGAAACAATAGCATCAACAGAAACCCAGTGCAGACCTGTGGACAAATATAAGCCACTTCTCACTCACTGCTCAGAGGCACATCCCAAATCCTACACACTCCAGTGCAAAAGGTCTTAAGGCAACACCAGAACCTGCCTTCCTAAGTGCACACAAGTGCACTCACAAACCCTGGGGCAGCAGTGGCAGAAATGCCCCAAGGATCCAGTGGAGCTTGTGTCCAGATGAGCACCGCTGGATTCCTACACTGCAGAATACAGAGCCAGGCATCAAGATCCCAACCATAAGAGCACAATTAGCAGCCAGAAAACTGTTTGAAATTTATGCCTGTTCTACAAACTCAGTTCACATTAATCAAGCTTTTCCTTTGTACAGTTTTGCTAAAAAATAATTAAAAAAAAAAAAAATCCATTACCTGAACTTCATTCCTGAGTCCCGGGCTGAGCGAGCAGAGCAGTGAAACTCAGAAGCAGTGGAGCCTTCCAGAATCCTCTGCAGGTTGCGCTCTGTGATGCCACCCCCTGGTGGGAAGAATCCCGATGTCACATCCAGTGCAGATGGCACTGTCCCAGACCTGACATCACCCCAGGGACCCACTCCCTACGGGACAAGCACCAACCACATGGAGGGGAAAAGACAGCCCTTGGGACAACAGAGATTTGAGCACATGAGAAGAGATGGGATAAGCCTTGGCTCACGTTCTCCCACAGATCTAGAGCTGTCCCCAAATCCTTCAGCAAGCAGCAGCTGCAGGGCTTTGCCCTCCCCAGCTAGCTGCAGGAGCCTTTACTTGCACCAGGGCAGGAGGCTCCTCCTCCTGGGGACCTAGCTTAAAAAGCCAGATCAGACAGCACATTCCAGGGCAAGAGGCTAGGAAGCAGGAGCTAAGGACTAAGGGACTCGTTACAGATGACAAAAAAACATTACCTGGCACCACCACAATTCTGCCCTTCGCCTGAAAGAAGAACAACATGTTAGTGATACTGCTCAGCACTACATCTGCACGCGTGTTTGTGGGGCAGCACAGAACCTTTATGTGCAGCACCTTCAGTAAGCTCATGGATGTCACCATGGCTTACGATTTGTGCACTCTCACCCATCTTTTTTTTTGTACTATTCATGTTTTGCAAGGAAAAGTGGAGAAGACTTTGCAGTTTCAGCTAAGACAACTTGCCCCATTTCCTCCTACCTCTCTATCCCACCTGGCTACCCCTCCAGTACATCTGTTGCATTTTCCTAACAGAAACTGTGAGATCCCATCAGGGACCTCTCTTTGCTGTTTGCATGGGCTAATCACATCAGCTGTGGGAGACTTCCCGGTCCAGCTCATGTGGACTTGGGAAAACAGATTAAGGCCAAGACGGACAAGAAGGGCAAGCGCTCCTGGACAGAAGTTCCCTTACAGAAATGAGAGGTACCATAAAGGAGCTGCCTTCAGGCAATGCCCAGGAAGCAGCCAGAGTAACCCGGGGGAGCACATGGGACTCTTACCTGTTCTGCAAGCCTCTTAATTAAGGACAATCCTTCCAGTGCTGAGCTGTCACAGCCACTTGTCAACACTCGCTCAAACCCCAGAGAAATCAGGGTCTCCAATGCCACCAAAGGGTCGTGCACCATGTCGAAGGCTGAGAGATGAACAGAACAGCTCAGAAATCACTCAGCTCATTGTGCTCAAGCCCTGTCCCCCAGCCAGCTCAGCAGCCCAAGAGACAACAGCAGGAAGGATCCTTCTCACAGCTGGCCATCTCCGCAGGGAGCCACAGCTCCTGACTATAATGTCCCCCCCACAGCAGGGCCAGAGCCACCGGGCTCACCTCCTCAGACACCTCCTCCACACACAGGCAGGGGTACAATCCCCCAAGCCCAGAGCCCCTGGACCTTTCTTGTCCTGGGGGAACAGCACAGCGATAGCCTGCTCTTACACAGCACACAGAGCTTTCCCCCCTCCAAAGAACAACCAAAGCACATTAAGCTCAGCTCCCTCCCAGCCCCATCTTCCCCTGGCAGCAGGGCTGCTATCCCCAGGCGACTCACCTCGGTGAAATGTGACTGGCAGGGGACGGCACACCGCTGCAATAAAAAGGCATATGGTCAGTCAAACAGTGAGACTAAAGAGGGCAAAGGCTTCTCGAGCCATTCCTGGGGAGCTCAGAAGAGTCCCAGTACTTGCTGGGAACAACGCAACTGCTGCTCTTCGGCCAGGCCCTTTGGTGGGGAGTAGTTCTTATGCCCTTTGAAGAAGCAAGAAACATTTGTTTTTCTGAGCAAAACCAAAATCCCCCATCTCATCTGGATCATGCAGAACTCTCATTCCCACCACAGATGTCTTTCTGTGCCGGAAGGAAGCAGGGAAGTTGTCTCATCTACCTGTGGAGGGGACAGGACCAATGCCCTTTGAAAGCAGGAGGCCTGATTTTTGTGATTTGTGTCACTACCTACAGTTTCTGCTCTCAGACCACAGCAAACTTCATCAGTGGTGTTCTATTTACTGGGCAAAGCTTACTAATTTCTGAAAGAAATCCAGCTGCCTCCTGCACTGGAAACACTGGTTGCAGCAGAGCACCTCATTGCTCTAGTGGAGGCAAATCCTGGCAAAATCTCTCTCTTTAGCTGCACTCCCTACAGTTCACCTTCACATGAGAACCTCAGCACCACAACACCAGGAAAAGCCTCAGACCTCTTTAGCTTTGCCTGTAGCTCACAAAAAAAAAAAAAAAAGGTGTAGAAGCAAATTTTCTTTCTCTCTACATGTTAGGGGTCTGGGCTAACAATTTCCCACTGCAGCTTCAGTAGCCTTTTAGATCTTTACACTTCTCTCTTATTATCCTTTCTCATTGGATGCGTTACAGGAAAAAATAAAGATGAGTTGCCAGCTACTCACAATGCTAAAGTCCAGAAAAGACATACGCTAGATACCTGTAGCAGGGGTGTAAGGAAAAGAACAAAGGGCAAGAAAAATGAAGAGAAAATCCAACAGCTTATTATTCTGGTGCCTCCAAAGCAGCTCACCTATGCCTCTCTCCTTCTTAGACCCTATTACGTCCCAGGTGGCCTCAAATTCTGTGTGAACTCCTTGGGGCAGTGGCCCTTGGTCTGCAAAGCTTCTTACCTATCTAACATGTTACAGCTGGAGAAAGATGGCAGGGCTGCAGACAAGATCTGGGGACCAAAGCACCCTGCAGTTCTTCCTATAGCACCAGACAGAGCAGCACTGAACTCCCACCCCCGGTCACAGCACAGGTATCTCATGGAGCTCAGCACAGCATTTCTGACCGCAGACACTCACCCAGCAACGCAGTGCAGAGCTCTGTATCGATGCGCCCATCCTCAGTGAGGGCCCCGAACACCAGCCCGTCGGCCCCATGCAGCTTGGCAAGGCGGATATCAGCTTTCATCACTTCCACCTCACGGTCCGAGTAGAGGAAATCTCCGCCGCGAGGTCGGATCATCACGAACACGGGGACTCTCACGCACTGCTTCACCACCTGCAGGAGGCCTGGCCGGGGAGGGGAGGGGAGGGGAGGGAGGCAGCTCACACCCAGCGACAGCCACTCCAGCGGCCGGGGGAGGCAGGACGGGGCAGCGGGCCGGGGGACGCGGGGCGGGAGCGGGCCAGAAGAAGCGGGGAAAGGGAAGGAGGGTGCGCGGGGCCCGCTGAGCCCCGGGGAGGGGGCCGCGGCCCGGGTGGGTGGGGGGGGGGAGGGGGCCGCGGCCCCGGTGGGTGGGGGGGGGAGGGGGCCGCGGCCCCGGTGGGTGGGGGGGGGGAGGGGGCCGCGGCCCCGGTGGGTGGGGGGGGACGCGGGCCGCCGCGGGGCGGGGGCGGGCGAGGCTCACCCATGCTGGGGGTGGTCCCTCCTTCCACGAGGCCCGCGCACAGCTCGATCCGGCCGGCACCTGGGGAGACGCACGTCAGAACCGGGCCCGCCCCGCCGCCCTCCCGGCCCCCGAGGCCCCCGGGCCTTACCTCCGCGCTCCGCGTTGACGGCGGACTCCACCGAGTCCACGCACACCTCCATGAGGAAGCCATCGTCCATACCTGGGGGGGGGTGAGCGGCGCCGTCAGCCCGGCCCGACCCATGGCGCTCGTCCGGCCCCGCACCGCCGCCGGCCGCGGCCTCGCTCCCGCCCCACTTCCGCCGCAGGCCCCGCCCCCTCTGCGCTCGCTTCCGGCCTCGCCCCCTCGCGGCCCAGGCCCGCGCCGCCCGCGGGCGCGAGGGCGGGCGCGGGAGGGTGGAGGAAGGAGAGCTGGCGCGCCTCGCTCGCGCGCTGCGGCGGAAGCCCCGCCCCCGGCGTCGCGGCCCCGCCCCCGCCGCCCGGGCCCCGCCCCCGCCTCGCACGCGCCCTCACCTGCGCTGGCGGCGCGCGGGGGTCGCTGCTGGCTCTCGGTCACGTGCCGGGGATTGTCATGGTGACGCCCAGGTGTGTCCGGAAGTGCTCGCCCTGCTTCCGGCGGCGGCGCGCCACTTCCGGGGTCACTCGGGATGCTGCGTGCGGCGCGCGGCGGTGTCCGGTTCCTGCTGCCCGGGCGGGGCGGCGGCGGCGGCGGTGCTGCTGCTGAGGCGCGGGGGGGGCCGGCACCGGCCCCCACCCCCACCCCCGCCCCGCCGGTCCCCTTCCGCCTCCCTCCGCAGCGCTGCCTTCAGCGGCGGCTCCTGCAGCAGGCGCCCCCGCCCGCCGTGCCCCCGCCCGCCGTGCCCCCGCCCGCCGTGCCCCCGCCCGCCGTGCCCCCGCCCGCCGTGCCCCCGCCCGCCGTGGGGCGATGGCTCCTGGCCTGCAGCGGCGCCGTGGCCGGGGCCGTGGTGCTGGGCGGCGTCACCAGGTGAGCGCGGCACCCCCGCCGGCGCCGCTTCGTAGGGCTAGGGGAACCGGGGAGACCCCGCCCGGTGCGTTGGTGCCAGCTGGGCGTCCCACGGCACGGGTGGTTTTGGGTTTGTTGGTCGCTCACAGAGCCCCTGATCTCCATCCTATTTCTGACTGTGAGTTCACGAGTTGTCTGGTGCAGCCAAGAGTTGCCGTTTCGGCTCGGGAGAGCTGCCTGCTGTCAGGGAGTGAATTGTGCCTGCTTCTGTCTCCGTCTGCTCCCAGGCTGACGGAATCCGGCCTTTCCATGGTTGACTGGCACCTGGTGAAGGAGATGAAACCCCCGAGAACGCAGCAGGAATGGGAAACTGAGTTCAAGAAGTACCAGCAGTTCCCAGAATTTAAAATGTGAGTGTGCAAAACTGCAAGGAGGGTGAACTGGGAGCATCCCGCCTGAGCTACTTGGGGAACTCTTGTAAGAGTTGAAATGTTTTCTGGCATCGCTGGGCAGGCACACAAAGCCTGTCTGTGGTGGCTCCTTCACTGTGATTTCATTTCTCTGAGGAAGGTGATGCCTTGTCATGGAAAGTACGGCATAGGGCTGCTGCTCACATGAAACGGCTCTTTGTTTTACTGTCTTTAACAGCCTGAATCATGACATGACGCTGACAGAGTTCAAGTTCATTTGGTACATGGAGTATTCGCACCGTATGTGGGGCCGCGTCGTGGGTTTGGCCTACATTCTGCCTGCTGCCTACTTCTGGCGAAAGGGCTGGCTCAGCCGCCCCATGAAGGGCTGCGTTCTGGCGCTCTGTGGGCTGGTCTGCTTCCAGGTGAGCGAGCTCTGCGGCCGCAGGGATTAGCGGCAGCGTCTCCTGTGAATGTCTTCTCATCGAGTGCAGTGGGATTTGTGAAAGCTTGGGGGGAGTGTCAGTGCTGGTAGCTGGTTCAAGGTGGAGGAAAGAAGTTGCTTTGCCACTAATGTTTATCTGGCCTTAGCAGTCGCTGCTGCCCTGTCTGGCTCTCACCCCTCTCCTGTTTTGCCAGGGGCTGCTGGGATGGTACATGGTGAAAAGTGGGCTGGAAGAGAAGCCAGACTCTTACGACATTCCTCGGGTCAGTCAGTACCGTCTTGCAGCACATCTGGGCTCTGCGCTGGTTCTCTACTCCGCTAGCCTGTGGACGGGGCTGTCTTTGCTGCTTCCGCGACACAAGGTACGTCGTGCTGTGTCAGGAATCAAAAGCGCGCGGTCGTGTCAGTTCAGAGGGTTGGAGGGTGTGATGTGAAGCGTGAGGACAAATGCAAAGAGTGACAATGCTTCCGTTTTATCTCTGATCAAATACTGCGTTACAAAATACCCTTTCTGTAAACCCCTTGGTTATGGGATGTTTCCTTTGACTCATGTTGTTCCACTCAGAAGTGATTAATCTGAAGAGTTCGTGCAAGCTCAGGCAGGGGTGTGCCTGGCCAGGCTCAGTGGCTTATGCCAGTAACTGTCCGGTGGCCACTTCAGTTTCTGCACAGGGTTAGACCCCATTAGTTGTGGTTTTGAGGAACCACTGAAGTGTAACTCTGCTGTGTGGTGGTCTCTAGTTTCCTCCTGTGGGAAAAAAAAAAAAAAAGAAAAACCAAAAAAACCAACCACAGGCCAACCCCTTGGCCCATATGTGCAGTGAAGGCTTTTCTTACCAGCCACAAACAGCACTGGAAATGCTTTGCCTTGATTATTTCTTTTTTTTTTATTATTATTTTACAGTTACCTGAGACCCATCAGCTCCTTCGCCTGAGACAATTTGCTCATGGCACTACAGCTCTCATTTTTCTTACTGCTCTTTCAGGTAAGAGTGTTTCTTACTGCTGTCCTATCTCTGGCTCACTCCTCTCTGCCTTGTTTTTCTTCTGGTCTGATGGGGACTGTGAGCAACCCCATCGTGTTCTCTGGGAAACCTTTATTGCTGTCAGGGAGCTGACAGTTGAGAACCTCCCTTACTGGTCTTGCCTGAGCAGGTGGAGATGCGCCTTCCAGCCTGCCCACTGCTGTGTGATCTCTGTATGTGTTTCTAAAAGAAATCTGGAGTCAAGCTGAGCTTTTGAGTCAGGCTGAATTGGAGAGCTGTGCAGCCTGGAGTGCCGCCTGTGCCTGCTCTGGTAGTCTCAATCCTCTGCTCTGGAATTGCAGGTGCCTTTGTGGCAGGGCTGGATGCTGGCCTTGTGTACAATTCCTTCCCCAAAATGGGGGAGCGCTGGATCCCAGATGATCTCCTTGCCTTCTCCCCTGTGCTGAGAAATATCTTTGAGAATCCTACAACTGTACAGTTTGATCACAGGATCTTGGTAAGTGCCGTCTTCCTGCTGTGTCTGTGTTGTTTCTTGGTTGCCTCCTGCAGCCAAGCTGTCATCTTTGGGCTGTGGTTCTGTCAGCTTGAGTGATATCCTTGGGTGTCCGAAGGTCCTGAGAGCCTGTTAGCAATTTGTTTCTGCAGAAAGAGGAAGTTTAGCACTGTATTTCAATGTGGTTGCCTTCCTTAAGGACGTCTTCCTCCTGTGCAAGTTACAGACTTCGTGTCTCCTTTTCTGTAGCTTGGGTACAGCCCAGGGTAGCCCTCGCTACTGAAATGTCTGGGAAAGTTTGTGAAATAAAACTTGGAAATCCTGACATCAAATGCAATCTGCTTCCTCCAGCATTTCTGAAGTTGCTTTACACCGGTAGTGCCCTGTGAAAATATCTCAGCCAGTTAGAGCAATCCGGGTATTAAATACCACTGCTGGCACTCCTGTGGCCTGAGCCATCACTAAGATGAGAAAGAAAGATTAAGTGCCTTAGAAGAGGAATCGCGTGGGGTCACCTGTGCAACAGGATTCTACTGGTGAACTACAGCTGAGTGGTGCAAATGAGAAGTTTTCCAGGGGACAGCTTCCACCTTTAGTTGTCAAGGTGACAGATGGAGAGAGGGCAGAAATAATCCCTAATGACTTGAAGAAAAGCTATTGGCGAGTAAAGCCTTAATTGGGAGAAAAAAATGTAATTCTCTATAACTTCATTTAAGTTTCAGGGTTGTTAACCTGGCAGGTGTGGGTGCTCTGGGGTTTGGTCATGGTCTTTAACACATTTCTACAGTTCACAGATTCTTTTTTTACTGTGTGGAAGGCACAGCCGAAGGCCACTGCACCCATTTCCTCTGAACCTGCCTTGAAGGGTGGTTGTTTCCCTTCCCTTCTGTAGGGCATCGCCTCCGTCACAGCTGTCACAGCACTGTACCTCTTCTCACGGAAGATCCCACTCCCTCGCAGGACCAGGATGGCAGTGACTTCCTTATTGGCTGTGGCTTGCATGCAGGTACTGTCTGGTGTGGGTTTTTTTTTTTTTTTTTTTCTTCTTTTTTCTCCCCCTAGTCCTTTCTAGCCCATTCACCAGACGAAGCTGTCCCCAGCCTGGATCTTTGCTGGCCCCAAGAGCCTGTGGCTGAGCGGTGGAGCTGCCTAGACCCCGGGGTCCTCACCGTACTGCATGTGCAGTGTGAATGTGAGGGTGGGAAGTCTGGCTGCAGCTGTGAGCCTTCCCACATCACACTCTGTGCTGAGGATGCGTGTCAATGCTGCGTCTGCAGCTGTTCTTACCGCTTCTCCCTTCTTGGCAGGTGGGCCTGGGCATCAGCACCCTGCTGCTGTACGTCCCCACGCCTCTGGCCGCCACACACCAGTCGGGCTCCTTGGCGCTGCTCAGCACGGCACTCTGGGTCATGAGCGAGCTCCGGCGGGTCCCCAAGTAACCCGCTGGAGGGAGAGCCTTCCCGGGGGACCTGCGCCGCAGGGCCCGGAGCCGGCAGTGACCCCCCCACACACACCCCGGGTGCCTGGCGGGGAGGTGTGCGGTGCGCCCAGCCGGGCCGTGCGGTGGGTGTGAGTGCGAACTTTGTAACATAAAGGACTTTGTGCGGAGCGGCTGGTGTCTGGCTGGGTGCCTCCGCGCCGGAGCGAGGTGAGGAGGGGTGCGGGGAGCCCCGGCGGCTGCGGGCGGGGGAGGCCGAGCCGCGCCGCCGCGGCGGGGAGGGAGGGCGAGCGGGCTCCTTTTGGCGCCCCCTAGCGTCGGTCAGGCGTACGCCCGGCCTCGCGTCTCGGCGAATGGGAGGCGGCGATGGTGCCAGCGCGCTGCGAGCCGCCCGCGGATTGGCCGCCGCGCGCGGCAATGGGCAGAGCGGCACCCGGTGCGGCGGCGGTCGGTCTGTCGGTGCGGAGCGGCCATGACGGCTCACAGCTTCGCGCTGCCGCTCGTCCTCTTCTCCGCCTTCTGGGGCCTCGTGGGCATCGCCGCCCCCTGGTTCGTGCCCAAGGGGCCGAACCGCGGGTGAGTGAGGTCCTCGGAGGGATGCCGGGGGCGGGGGGTCCGGGGCCGGGCCTCACCGCCCTAACGCCGGTGTCTCCGCAGGGTGATCATCACGATGCTGGTCACCACCGCCGTGTGCTGCTACCTCTTGTGAGTACCGCTAACCCGGCCCCGATACCGCCCCCTACCCCCAATCCTCCGTGTGGCTTCCCCGGGCCGCGGCCTGCCTCCTTCCCGGGCATTTCAGCCCCCGGGGCAACAGTCCCTCTGCCAGACCCTCGAGGGAGCAGCATCCCGGGATCCTGGTCCCTGCCTCTGTCCCTACCGGGGCTGAGGGCAGGTTCGTTCCCTTTGCAGCTGGCTCATTGCCATCCTGGCCCAAGCCAACCCTCTGTTCGGGCCGCAGCTGAAGAACGAGACCATCTGGTACGTGCGCTTCCTCTGGGAGTGAGCAGTCTCCGGGAGCTGGCACCTGAACAGAGACACCCCCCAGAGTCATCACCGTGAGTGGGCAGAGGGCTGGGGTGGCAGAGATGTCTCTGCTTGTCTGGCTGGGGAGGGAGCTGCAGCCTGGTCCTTGCTGGGTGGAAAATGTTTTGGCTTCTGTGTGCTGTGGTGAGCTGGCCTCAGCATGAGGCTGCTTGCTTTGTGCTGGGCCTGAGCAAGCCAAGCACTTCCTCCTGACCCTCTGGTTCTCTAGGCTTGTGGCGGCTCCCTTGTGCATGCAGTTTGGTGCTAACTTCTTCTTTCTCCCTCCCCCAGCTCTTGCTGCTGTTCCAGCCTCTACCCTCCTGTACCAGGCAGCCCCCAGAGGTACTGGGACAGAGGCTGGACCTGCTGCCCCAGCGCACCCCAAGCACTGCAACCTGGACCAATGATGGCTGGACCCCTGAGCATGGCATATTCACCCACATTCACCAATATGTCCCTGCCCAGGACAAGGGCCTGCTCATCCTGGCCCTGGGAACAGCTGTGCGGCAGGGAGGGATCCCCCTCAGCTGGCTGAGTGCTGCAGTCACTGACACTGAGCACTGTCCTGAGAGAGATCTTTATGTAGTGCCAGCAGATCCTGTCCCTGCAGTGCTTGCCCTGCTCCCTCCAGTGCGCTCAGCCCTAGCCCCCTGAGTGAAACCTTTGCTCCCAGCCCAAGCTGCCCAACTAGTTACCATACCCCGGGTCATTTCGGGCATCAGCTGCCCCTCTGCATGAGAAGGCAGGAGTCCGTAGCATCCTCTGTGGTACGGTCAGTCCCCTGTGGTGAGGATGGTCCTGGCTAAGACAGATTCTAGCTGTGGGTGGGAGAAGGGAGGGCTCACCTTCTCTTAGGTGTGATGAGGGAGGTGCTGGGGTGCTGGGCAGGGGGTTCGGCTGGAGGGGGTGAAAGTGATGCTGTGTCTCCTGCCACCTCAGCAGAGAGGGTGCTGCAGTAGTGTCTGGGTACCACCACCCCCCCCCCCCGACCTGTGTCCAGGGTCTGAGAAGAACCAAGTAGGATGTTGTGTTTTAGGTTTCCCCTTATTTATCAGATAATTTATCTGTATTTATTTATTTGTCTGTGTTTGTTAAATTTGTGTTGTGGAAATAAATCCTTTTTCTAGTAAGTGATGCTGGAGGCAGAGTCACTTGCTGCTTTGAGGCTGAGGAGCAGTCTTGGCTTTATTCAGACTTTCTCCCTTCCCTCCAACCCTGCTCTTGCACTATGAGAGCAAGGCTGGCATCCTCAGCTGTTGAATGGGACATTGGCAGCACAGTGGTGCATGGAAACTTTTATCCTTGATGGCACCTGTGCACTTGTCCTGTGGGACCAAGGTCACAGGCAGGTTAACAGCATGTTCTAGAGGGAGAAGTGGGTACCTGCCCAGCCTCCTGGTGGGCAGCTGTGCTGGGGCTATCTCCATGGCTGTGCAGCAGCTAGAGAGGCTTAGTAGCCTCTTTCCGAGGATGGGGAAGGTAAAAAGCAGGGAGCAACATCTTCCAGGGGCTCTGAGTGGGCAGGCATTTCCTCTTAGGAGGGAGGAGGGCAGCAAAGGGTGCTGTCTCCAAGGATCACAACAGTTCAGTTTGGATCAGTGCTTCCCTTGCCACAACCAGCTCGGAAGGGGATCTCAGCTGTCCTTTTGCTGGAATAGCAGAGAACATCAGCCAGGAAAGCCACTCCATCATCCTACCACAGCAGCACACAGCAGTGCTGTGCAGACAGGCACTGGCTGCCAGTCATGCTGCCAGCCTGGGGTTAGCGCTGCTGGAGGGGTACTCGCTAGAAAACGACCAGTGCTGGATGGCTCAAGGCATTTCTTTATTGCTACAGGAATGGGAACAGCGGAGTTCAAGTAAAAAGATGAACTTTGGGTCATCAGGGGCTCCAGCCCCAGGGAAGGCTTGTGTCTGTGTGCATAGCCACAGCCCCGACCTGCCCTGGGGCAGTGAGCTGGGCTGGAGTGAGGGGGGTTCCCCATGGGCAGGCCCAGCCTGTGCTCACGGGGAACAGAACCACTGGTCCTGCTGCTAGTGCCCAATTAACGTGTGGGACACCACGGGGCCAATGTGCCCAGGAGGGAATCTGTGAAAGGAAATGCAGTCCCCTTCGGTGGTGCCTTAGGGAACAATCCCTGAACCCTCAGTGCTGAGCCTGGGGTGTTGGCTAGGACTGCAGAGGACTGTCCTGGGAGAGGAACACATGGCATGGAGCAGGACACCTCTTAAGGAATGCTCCAAGAAGGGCCAGGCTAGGCAGAGCAGCTCAGTGGAGCTTGTGGCTCACCTGGTTCCTGCAGTAACTTCGCTGGCAACTGCTGTTCTCCAGCCCATGTGCTTGTAAGGGACTGCAGAAAGGCCACCTCAGGTCATGAGGTGCAGCAGCTCACCAGCTTGCTCTGCAAACTGGTGGCTGAGTCATGGGGTGGCCTTGTGCTTCAGGCCACAGCCCTGGGTTGGCCACCTCGGTGATAGTGACCTGCTTATCTAAGGGACGTGTCAGGGCTGCAGCCTTGAGCCTGCTGGCAGCAGAGGACTTCGCTCTGCACCGCCTAGTGAGGCAAAGGCCAGATTACGGCTGGGGTGAGGCAGAGAGGAAAGATCCAGTGTCCGTAGCTGCCTCAGCCCACAAGTTCTGGTTCTGACATGGAGATGATGGAGTGCAGGGTTGAGATGGTCTTCAAGAAAGAGTCCAAGCCCTCGGGGCCCAGGCTGTCAGCCAGTCCTGGTTCTGCTGGTGCAACTGCACAGTGGGTACCACCAGTGTCACGGCCCGTTTCCTTGGCTTGGCGGCACCACCACCTTGTCCAGCCAGAGCAGGGTGAGCTGGGCCGAGCGCAGCTGCCGGCGGTGGATGCGGCGCAGCCGCAGGAGGTAGAGGACTATGGCCAGCGCTACGACCAAGATGCAAGCAAAGAAGAGATAGTGGTTGTAGACAAAAGAGAGGCGCAGCCAGGAGGTGTGTACTTGCCGAACGCTCTCCTGCCGGAGATCCCTGCAGAGAGGAGTCAGGCCTGGCCGTGAGATGCCATGGGGTATTACCAGGGTCCTGCGCTGCTGTTCCCCTTGCTGGGGCAGCAGAGCACTCACCCAGTGCAGTAACTCCTGCTCCTCCCCAACCACTCTTCCCTGAGTGACACCCCCAGTACCTGAGTGGCAGAAACCGAGTCTTGTAGAGAATGGCTCCCAGCGTCCACTGCACCTCCCGGTCGTACACCAGCTGGGCCGTGCGCAGGCTGGGGTAGTCCAAGGGGAAGTGAAAGCCCTGGTGAAGGACTTGGTACATCCAGGCTGATTTGAAGCACTGATACCTGCAGACACAGCATGCGGGAGCATCAGTCAGATGCTGTCACCTACACCAGAGTCCCACCGCCAAGGAGTTCCAGCAGCAGCACCCCCTCCAGCAAAGCCCCTTACTTCAGCCGGTGCTGGTCAGCATGTGCTGAGTAGAGACCGCCACGGAAGCGCTGGGTCAGCACTTCCCATCGCTGGCTGCAGTACTCCTGGGGAACAGAGAAGTTGGGGGTCAGAGCAGAGGAACAGCCTCCACTCCCTCCCGGTCCCAGGAACTTCCTGGGTCCCAGCTCCCTGGGCTGGGGCAGCACCCACCTGGGCGGCGGAGGTGAAGGTAGGGGCACTGTAGCGGCCCCCCAGGCGCAGCACGTCCTCAGTGCAGTAGAAGAATTCAGAGAAGCCGTAAAATTCGCTGTTGCCAAAGTCGATGGGTGCTTTGTAGGCCCCCACTAGGGAGGCCTGGCTGCTGTTGGGCCCAGCCAGGAGGGGCTGCAGCAGCTCTCTGCAGGCCGGCCAGTCCCCTCGTCCCCGCATGTACAGGGTTTGGCCACCCCTGGCCACCGTGTCCTCCAGCCCCACAGGCAGGCAAGGGTCCAGGAAAGGCGTCTCGGGGCTCAGCCCTGTCTGCTGGCTGTGCAGGCTGAAAAACAAGGCAGGAAGGAAAGGCAATCACATGGGGGATCCTGTACCACCTCCCAAAAGCCTCACCTAGCAGTGGCCCGCAGCCGGATACACGCTGCACCAGACCAGGTCATGTCCCCTTGTACCCCATGGTGCTGGCACCCACCCTGCCACCTCCTGCCAAAGCCAAACTCCCCAGATCTGTCACATTGACCTGTGGCTATGTGCCCTGAGCACCTGCGGGGTGCAAGAAGGCACAGTCCAACCCACCCAGCTCGCAGAGATCCGCACCCCTGCGCAGCCCCCGGGGAGCTGGAGGCAGGGTTTGCTCCTGGCACAGGAGTACCTGAGCACCAAGCCTCTCCGCCTCTGGCAACAGCTTCACGTAGCGCTCTGGGAAGGGGAGACAGGAGACCGAGCTCGAAGTGGGGATGCGATGGAAAGATGTGCTGAGTGAATCAGTGCTAGAGAAGGAGGGAAAGTCAGAGCAAGAAAAGCCAAAAGCCACCAGAGGGGCCTCCCCACAGCCTGCCAAGAAGGGAGGAGGAGGAAGGCAGGGTGCTGTGGCACTGGTAATGCCTGCCAAGCTTGGAGAAGGGCAGTACTTGTGCACGCTGTGCCAGCCAGGGCATCTGCTGCTGCCAGCGTGGCTGTGGGAGCTGTTATCACCACGGGCAGCTCTTGGGGCAAACCCAATGGGAAGAAGCTGGCGTGAAGGAACCAGCACCCCATTTCACAATACCCCAGCCGGGGCACCGCTAGGCGAGGCAGCAATACCGGTTGTGCACAGAGGTCTGGTTCAGCACAAGCTCCTCATAGCGCTGCCGGGCAAAATTGCCCCCAAAGCCCAGGAAGGTGTTGACGTAGACACGGTACACGTGGCCAGTGTGCTGCACGTCACAGCCGAGGTTGAATTCTGCCAGCAAGCTCTTAGCAGTCTCCTCCTGGGGACGCAGAGAGGTCTGTGATCAGCAGTGACCCAGGGAAGGCAGAGGCTGCTCTCAGGACCGGCCAGCCAGATACGCACCTGCTGCGGGGAGAAGGCTCCGGAGTCGGGCACTTCGTAGGCGATCTGCAGGGAGGCGCCCCCCATGTCTAGGATCCCAACCGTTCGTTTCCGAACCAAGGGCTCTCCCTGGTCCCCCAGCGCTACGGTGACCACAGCATCCTCCTCTACAACCCACAGCAACATGTCAGCAAGGGGCAGGGCCTGGGGTGGCATCTCGTCCCTTCCACCACTAGCCCCCAGAGCATCCACCACTGGAAGCCGCTACAGGAACACCACCACAAACCCTCTCTCCCTGCTTCTTCTCCCAAAATGCTGCAGGTGTCTGCCTCGTGCAGGGACTTGTTCCTGTGACCGGGGCAGGTGCCACTCCAGGCCCCAGGTCCAGGAGGGTTTCACGCGCATGGCTGGGGTCAGGCATTGCCTGACCTGAGGGGCAGATGCTGCCTGCTCCAGAGCCTGCTCTTAAGTCCAGCGCCGGGGCAAGCCCCAGCAGCAGGGCTCTGCTCAGACCCCTCCCAGCCGCCCCGCAAGCAGTCAGACTCACCATCCTCGTGATCAAACCGGCCCAGGACAAAGTTTATGCCAATCCACGCGTAGACACCTGTACGAGACAGAAAAGGTCATTACTGCAGTATGCTAAAGGGAACCAAGCAGTGCTCCGCGGCAGCTCCTACCTTCCTGTTTCCCCGAGATTACTTCTGCATGTGATTTGGAGAAAAGGAAGTCAAACTCCAGGGGCACATTTCTCACCAAGTCCTCCAGGATTGCAGCTTGCTGCCTGCAAGGGCACAGGAGAGGAAGAGATGCTGAGGGACCTTCGCCAGCGACGCTCCTTTGCGGGAGCGCAAGAGACAGTGGGAATCCTGTGGCAATACACCCCACGTCCAGCCCCATGAGTCCTGTTGCTGCATCCAATGCGCTTTGGAGATGAGAAACTACATCTGTCCATTTGAGACTTCAGTCCCAAGTGTCTCCTCTCACCTTGCTCCCAGTGTGCTCAAACCCTCCTTCTGCAGCCCTCGCTGCTTGCTCCTTTCTCAAATCCCCCCCAGGATTCCTAATTCTCCCATGAGGCTCGAGACAAGGTAGTTCTCTTCACCCTTCTCGCAGCTGAGGGACCCCAGCGCGTCCCTGGCCCCCCCCGACGTGGGCCGACGAGCTCACCTCTCGGGCAGCAGCCGCATGCCGGCCGTGCACAGGATGTACAGCGGAGTTTCCTTGTGTTTCGGAGCCGGGACATGGGCTGCCGCAAACTGAAGCAGAGGCCGCAGGTAGGGGGTAGCTCGCTCCGGGGCTGCCGCCGCCACGGAGATGCCTGCCCGGGGAAGGGAGGCTGCGAACCGGCCCAGCCCCGCCGCGGGCAGCGGCCGTGCCCGTCCGGTGCGCGGCGGAGGAGCACACCGGGGAGCGGAGAGGGGTGGCACCGACCTGGTTTAATTTTCTTGACGACGGGGCGGCTGCTCCGGTCCCTCATCTGCCTGATGTCCAGCAGGTCGTGGGGGTTCCCGTTGTGCGGGGGCCAGAAGTAGACGAAGACCCGGGACCCGCTGCTCCCGCAGTCGACGACCACCCCGTAATTGAGGGCGGAGTCCTCGGTGTCGGTGGCCGTCAGCTCCTCCACCCGCGCCAGGTTCCTGCGGCCCGGGGGAGCGGGGACGGGACACGGGGGCGCCTCAGCACCGGCGGGCACCGGCCAGCCCCGCGCCCCCGGCAGCCCCCGTCCCCGCTCACCTCTCGTCGCGCCGGGCGGCGCGGGGCGGCGCGGCCCAGCGGCGGGGGACGGCGGCCGCCAGCAGCAGCAGCAGCCCCACGGCGAGGACGAGGGCCAGCCCCAGCGGCGCCGGGCGCTGCCGCGGCCACGGGCAGGGTGCCGCTGAGCGCCACGACGGGCAGGAAACGCCGATCCTGCGGAGAGAGGGCACGGCACAGCTCAGCGCCGGGCCCGGGCCGAGCCCCGGCCCCCCAGCCCGGCCCCCCAGCCCGGCCCCCCGGCCCGGCCCCCCGGCCCGGCCCCGCTCACCTGGCCATGTGCGCCCGCCGCCGCACGCCCGCGCATCGCCCCGCTGCCGGCACCCGCCGCCGGCACCGGCGGCCACGTCACCAGGGGCGCGGCCAATAGGGGCCCCCGCCGCCGAGCCCCTGCCGGCCGGCGGAGCCACGCCCACGCGGCCCGGTGACCAATCGGGGCGGGGCGGAGCGGCGCCCCCAGGCGGCCGAGGGCCGCGCCTGGCTTCGCCCTTGCTCCCGCGTCCGACCTTCGCCGGGAGACGTCACCGGGAGACTTCCTACCGCCAGCGCCCAGCCAATCCGAAGCGCCCAAATAAACAACACGCGCCGAGAGTCGGAATGGCGGGCGAGGAGGCCAATGGCGGCCCTCTGGCCCCGCGGAGAGGAACAGCGGGAGGGCCAAAGGTCGCTGACTTGCAGCCCAATGAACTGCGCGGTGGGGCGGGACGTAAAGTTGAGGCAGCCAATGGCCTGCGCAGAGGCGCGGGGTGGGGAGTCCCGGCGGCCAACGGGCAGCGCGCCTCAGCGCGCCGGAGGGAGCAGCCGGCCAGTGGCGGCGTCCGAGCCGCGGCGGAGGTGGCCAATGAGCTCGGCGTGCGGGGGCGGTGGGCGGTGGGGCCGAGCCAGTGGGCGCCCGGCGGAGGCGGGGGACGGGCTGCGGCGGCCAATAGGCGCTGCGGGGCGGAGCTGGGCGGGAGTCGGGGGGCGGGGCGACGCTGCGCGGGGCCGGGGCGGCGGCGGCGGCGGCGGTGGCGGCGGCGCCATGGAGCTGGGGGCGGGCGCGGGGGCGGGCGCGGGCCCGGGCCCCGGCGCGCGGGGCGGCGCGGAGTCGGGCCGCGTCCTGCTGCTGCTGATGGGCGGCGGCGGCGCCGCGGGCCGGGCGCGGCGGGGCGGCGCGGAGGCGGGGCCAGGTCCCGGTCCCGGTGCAGGCCCGGGGGGGCCCGAGCCGCGCTCTCCGCCTGCCCCTGACTACGAGGCGCTGCCGCAGGGCGCCGCCGTCTCCACGCACATGCTGGCGGGCGCCGTGGCGGGCGTCATGGAGCACTGCGTGATGTACCCCGTCGACTGCGTCAAGGTGCCGGCGGCGGGGCGGGGGCGCGGCGCGGAAGGGGACACGGGGTGGAGGGCAAACCGAAGCCTACCGGGGAGAGAGGCGGGGCGGGAGGTGCCCCGGCCAGGCCCCGCGGGGGTAACGGGCCGCCCGCCCGGGCCTTGTGTTCCAGACGCGGATGCAGAGCCTGCGGCCGGAGCCCGCTGCCCGTTACCGGAATGTGCTGGAGGCCCTGTGGCGCATCGCTCGCACCGAGGGCGTCTGGCGGCCCATGCGGGGCCTGAACATCACCGCCACCGGCGCCGGCCCGGCCCACGCCCTCTACTTCGCCTGCTACGAAAAGTTAAAAAAGACGCTGAGCGACGTCATCCACGCGGGGGGCAATAGCCATGTGGCCAACGGTACTGCTCCCGACCCCCCCCGGGAGCCACGGGGGCCGGGGGCCGCCCCCCTGCCACCCCGGGGTGGGGAGCGGGGTGGGGAGAGGCCGAGCGCGGCCGTAGGGACGCTTGGTCTGGTCCCGCTCAGCCGCCGGGTGTCAGCCGCTGCGGGGCCGGGGGGCCGTGCTTGTCCTAAGGCCCCGCGCTCTCTCCAGCCGCGAGCCAGTGCCGTGCTGGCGCGGTGCCGGGCAGCGGGAAGCACTGGTCCTACGCCTGCTGGAGCTGCTCCCAGGTATCTGGCTTGAAGCAGGTTAGTGGCCGACACCAGCCCTGGCTCAGGAGGATGCCGGCGGACAGGAACTGCCCGCAGACGTGCTGGGACTGGCCGCGACTGCGTGGGTCGGTGCTGGAGCTCGCTCTAGGAGCGCCTGTGGTTTTGGAGCCCGTCTTGCCGTGGTGCCCATTACTCATCTTGATGAGTTGCTGTGGTGGGGAAAGCACGGGGCTAAGGGGAGAGCGGGGCATGTCCCACCCTTGGAAGGCATGCGGCAGAGTGCCGTCAGGTTTCTCTTTTGCCGTGGGGTGTGGGGACGCTCGCTGTCCTCTGGGCCCCAGTCACCTGGTGGTGTGTCCCCATCGGCCTGTCCCTGAGTGAGTCCTGGTCAGCCCACGGGACTTGACAACCTGTCGCAATCCTCTCCCTCTTCCTTGAGCTCTCTCCGGCTGGGAACTGCTGAGGACCAGCCCGCCTCTTGGAGGGGAGACGGAGGCTACCTTCGGATCCTGCCCTCTTCCAGGGGCCTCCTCCTGTGCCTTGGCGGGCGACTCGGGGCTGTGGTGGAGCCCTGGGGTCCCTCGCCTCCCCCCCCCAGCCTCACATGTGGCAGTTCTTGTTTTGCAGGTGCAGCCGGGTGTGTAGCAACGTTGCTCCACGATGCAGCCATGAACCCTGCTGAAGGTAACGGTGGTCCTGGCCTCCTGGGGAGGGGAGAATCAGGGGCTGCCCGGGCCACTCGAGTCCGCTCTACGGCACAGAGGGTGCTCTGCTTGTTGCTCACCTGACTGCAAAGATCTTTTGGGGGCCAGTGGCTGTGGCTCCAGTTAAGGAGTCCGGTCGCTGCCTGTTACGGAGAGGGTAGATAGAGGAGATTCATTCTAGGGAGCACAGCAAACCCCAGATTAGGAGTAGCCAGGAGAGCACCGGCCTTTTGCCCAGGGCTGGCTGGGGACAGTTACCTGGAGCAGGAGAGAAGGCAAGAGGGGTGTGATCTGTGCTGCTGAATTCATTTTGAGTGTGGAAATTGGCCGTTGCTGTGCTGAGATCTCAGGGAGGTGTGGTACGGTTCTGGGCCTGTGTTCAGGAGGACAGTTAAAAGAACAGGCTACAGAAGGCACGGTAGAGAACTCAGGAGAAGGGAGATCATGTGTTGTGAAATGTCTGGAAGATACTGATTTTGTTGAGCCTGGTATGTATGGAAAAGGTGGAGAGAGTTTGTAATTAAAGTCTGTGAATGTGGTCAGAAAAGGAGGAATAACAAGGAAAGACTTATTTTAAACATTTTTTTTTTCCTCTTGAAACTGGAGGGCTCGTGATGGTGCAGGCTTCAGCTCTTCTGGGCCCAGCCTGCCTGCTGCCTGGCTGGGACTCTGAGGAGCAGGCAGCTGCATGGCCAGAGCGTTGTCATTCCTTCCCTGGAGCTCGTCTTCTTACCACGACTGTAGTAGTTTGTAGTCACATCATTTTTAGTTCCTGTGGTCATATTGAAACAGGGGGAGGCAGGACAGAGGCAGGTTGCGCTCTGGGCTCCCCTGCCCTGCTCTTGGATGTGTTGGAGGGAGCTTGGCATTTGTTTCTTGCCCTGGCGCATCTGCATTTCGGCAGCGGTCACTAACAATGCCTGGTTGGTGGGCTCTGTGACGTGCTGTGGATATTCTGGGCTGTGGCAGGGGCGGCTGGGGAGGGACAGGCTCATCCAGATCGAGAGCCGTCTGGAATATAAGAGATGCAGAGGGGATTCTCCTGACTGTGCAGTAGCTCTGCAGCACTGGATGGGGAGACATGGTCGCTTGGGAGCGAGGGTGGATCTGGAGTATAAGCGCCTGGGTATTGGGGTGTTCCCGGGGGCTGCGGCAGCTGTGGGGTTTGCAGGTGGTGATGTGTGTGTAACGATGATGCCTCAGCAGATCTAAATGGCTGCACTCCTGCTTGGGGATGCGCAGGGCACTGCTGGTCTTTCTTGTCCATCATTAGCTCTTAAGCCAGCCTGACTAAACTCTGGGCACTCGCAGGAAGCCTGGCTTCACACTTACCCTTTCTCTCTCCTCTTCTCCACGCCTGGGTCCTGGCTGCTGCTGCTGGCTGCCGCCGTCTGTCCCAAGTGGTCAAACAGAGGATGCAGATGTACAACTCGCCTTACCAGCGTGTGACGGACTGTGTGCGGGCTGTGTGGCGCAACGAAGGGGCCGGAGCTTTCTACCGCAGCTACACCACCCAGCTCACCATGAACATCCCCTTCCAAGCCATTCACTTCATGACCTACGAGTTCTTGCAAGAGCAGCTCAACCCCCACAGACAGTACAACCCAGGCTCCCACATGGTCTCCGGAGCCTGTGCGGGGGCTGTCGCTGCCGCTGCCACTACGCCTTTGGACGTTTGCAAAACACTGCTCAACACCCAGGAGTCCCTGGCCTTGAGCTCCAACATCAGCGGACATATCACAGGCATGGCCAATGCCTTCAGGACGGTGTACCAAGTGGGCGGTGTGACCGCCTACTTCAGAGGGGTCCAGGCGAGAGTCATTTATCAGATGCCCTCGACAGCAATTGCCTGGTCCGTGTACGAGTTCTTCAAATACATCCTCACCAAGCGCCAGGAGGAGCGCCGGGCTGGGAAGTGAGCCAGAGCCGAACGCCCTTCCAGACCTGCTTCACCTCCCCTCCTGGTTTGTCTTCTGACCCCTCTCCCTTTCAGTTTGGTTGGTGTTGAAGAGAGGGGGCAGCAAAGCCCTTCGGGGCTTAGCAATGCCATTTCTTGCCTGTGGCTGCTGCAGCTCTGCTCAAGCTGCACGGCTTGCTCTCTCCCAGGGTTCTCTGAGATGTCCCGCTGGGAGCTGCAGCCCAGGTCATGTCCCCTGGCACTTCGGTGGAGCTGTGCTCCTTTCCTTCCCTTAACAAAAACCTTTTCTCGCGCAAAGCTTGCCCCTCCTCGGAGGAGAAGGTGAATGTCCTGCCCTGCCTCTGGCAGGGTCAAGCTGAGCTCTCAGTCGCCAAGGAGGGGGCGGCACTGCCTAGGATGCTGGGGACTTTGTCTGGCTTTTGGCTGAAGCGAAGTGTAAGCCTTGCCGTTGTCTTGTAGCACGCACACGTGATGCTGACTGCCCCAGTGGTGGTGGAGGGGGGAGAGGATGGCACTTGAGGAGGGGAGCCTGTAGGTTTGTTTTTGTTCCTGCTCTTGACACCTCCAATAAAAACTGTTCTGCTCTATCCTCATGTCCCCTTCTTACTCCCGCATGGCCCAGCTCCCAGCGCTGCGCCTTTCTGACTGTGCCCGGTGCTGAGCTCTTTTGATGGGTGCCAGAGGGGGAAGAGAAATGGGGTCTGGAGGTGGCGATGGCAGGAGGAGGCCCGCCTGGCCCAGCCACCCTGGCAACATGCAGGGAGGAAGAGGACGGTCTCCATCACCTTTGGCTCAGCCTGCCACTGGCATGGGCTGTGACCCCACTGGAGAAGCTGAGGTTTATGCTCCTCAGCCAGGCAGTCCTGCACCCCCAGTCGGATGGGGGTCCTCAGGATGCCGCCAGACCACTCTAAATGGAAGTGATGGCAGGAGGGTCCTGGGTTGCATGTGCTGGGGACAGAACAAGAATTCTGGCACTGGGTGAGGCTGGAGGGCTTCGTGCACTTTGCAGAGGAGGTCAGGGGCTCAGCAGGGCTTTTGCCTCCTCATTTTGAGTAATGAAACTAGTTTGTGCCTTGTTGGGCATCTTAAAACGCTATCCACACGCCTGCTCAAAATGCTAATATTTTTTCCAATCTGATGATAATTAATAGAATACGTGATTTTTTTTTACCATTTTATTAGCTGTCTTGATAACGAGTTCTTCTAGGGTCCCACCCAGCTCTGGACCTGTCAGCCAGCCTCGTTGTCTTGCGTGCTGGGCACCAAAGTATCACCTAGGTGCGCTGACCTTCCCAGAGAAGAGCTCTGAGTTTCTGGAGCCAGCTGCCCCTGGGTGACGCCTGGCTCTCGCGGGATGCTCCCATAGTGCTTGCAGGAGGGGCATGTGTCCCGCAGTGCCGTGCCCAAAATAACTCCCTGGAGGAAATGCGTTCACAGCCGTGGTATGTGCTGCTGGTGAGCAGCTTGGGGCTGCTGCAGAGGATCCACCGGCCTGGCCTGGCCTGCGTGGTGGGCTGCTAGGGTGGCGAGGGGAAGGAGGGATTTTCCTGCGGCTGGAAAGGCTGCTGAGTGAGCAGGGGGGGATGTGCAGTCCTCAAGGGCACTGGGCCCCAGCACTGCCAGGGGGCTGGAGGGCAGGGACCCCCACGCTGCAGGGCTGGGTGCTTGATACTCCGCCGAAGCCCCAGCCCAGCCCCAGCTCCACCTTTCTCTTAAGAAGCTCTCTTGTCCCTGGTTCCTGAGCGTGGGTGACTGATGCTGAGCAACCGCCAGTGGGGTTTTCGTTGGCTTCTCGGCAGGTCTGGGCGTCCCTGGGCACAGAGCGGCCACAGCCACCATAGCCTGGGTCTGCTTGGGTTGTGTGCCCATCCTCTGCTTCCTGGCATGGGCTGCACGCTCCCGGCCCTGCTTTTTCTGCACAAGCAGGAGGATGAGAAACTCCTTAAAGAAACAAAAGCCACCGGAAGGCGGGAGCCTCCAGTTTTCCCACCATTTCAGGAGCTGGGGCTTTAAGAAATAGCCTGAGTATTGCAAGATTTGGCAGCCCTGCGGCTCCTCCACCCAAGAGGGAGAAATCCGAGAAGCAGAAATGGCTGGGAGAGACCAGGGGAGGATTAGCTTGGCGGGCAGGGCATTAGGCAGAATTCGAGTACAACTGGGCTCTGCCAGGACGGGTTTCCCAGTCCATAAGCTGAAAGCTGTTGGTAGTGGAGCTGCAGCTTCACCTTTAGCCCTCACCACTCACCGGGGC
This sequence comes from Chlamydotis macqueenii, assembly GCF_036417535.1. Lineage (NCBI taxonomy): Eukaryota > Metazoa > Chordata > Aves > Otidiformes > Otididae > Chlamydotis > Chlamydotis macqueenii. Next base: position 24,337,435 of record NC_141562.1, read on the forward strand.
AATGAGAGACCCCGCAGAGGGAAAGGCATAAACACGGGCTGCGGAGAGATTCACAGTATTAAATCCATCAGCTGCTGGAAGAAGCTCTATAAATGTCAGCGGGCGAAGGCATGATTGAATGTGACTCCAAGATGTTTCCAGGAATAACTGGCCACAGAAATGCTGGGGGAGGAAGCAAGACCCCCGGCAATGGGGAGATAAGTCAGCACAGCGCAGAGATTGTGAGCACTTGGCCCCTGGCACGGGCATGGCCTTTCTGGTCTCCTCGCGCTTTGCCAGCTTATCCAGCAGCAGCTGGGTGTTGCCCAGGGCAGGCACCAGCAGCCCTGCGGAGGATGGTGCTGCCTGTGAGGGGTCTGGCGCTGCAGGGACGGCAGAGCCACCCAGGGGGTTTCCAGATATCCTTCGGGCCAGTCCAAGACTGGAAAAAGCCCCTGTCCTGCTGCCGTCTCCATGCCCTGAGCTGAACCTCTGCTTCAGACCGAGGGCTGGCCATGGCGGCGCACAGATGCTCCCCATCTCTGCTGGGGCACGGTGTCCCCTTACCAGCCGGCCCAGTTCCTCTGGCACCTTTGGCACGATGAGATGCCCAGAGGTAACGGAGTTATTGGCTGATTCAGCCATGGCCGCTGCCTTTCCAAGGCCTGGTAATGCCTCAGCAAAGCCGTGTTGCTCTGGGTCTGTCCTACGGCCTCCTAGGTATTTGGCTGCGCTTCGAGTGAGATCCCTCCTACAGCCTCTTCTGAGTAAAGAGACTATTTTTGGCTTTCCAGCAAGGAAGCCATTCTCATCCCGGCAGAGTTTTGGAGACAACCCCTTTTTTCCTTTCGCCTCCTTGCAAGATTCCCAGCCACATCCAGCACGGGCAGGGATCTGCTGCCTTGCTTTCCCATGTCCAACTGCCCGCTCAAGCCTTGTTCTGCCGCTGATGCTGGGGGGGTCCTGGGTGGGGATGAGCCCTGCAGCCCCCCGAGCAGGCAGAGACAGGCAGCGCTGCCAGCCTTGCCCCGTTTTGGGTGACAGATCTGGGGCTGCCGTGGCTCTGCAGTGGCACAAGCCCAAGCTATTTCAGGCAGCCCAAGTTTGCCGTGCCAGGAGCAGCTCAGGAGACCCCGGCCACCTTCCTGGGGGAACTGGAGACGCCTGCACTCCTGCGGGTTAAGGGCAGCGCTGGGGACCAAGTTGCTCTTTCCTGCTGGAGGGGAGCTGGGGCTGTTTCATCTCCCCTAGAGCAAGAAGGGGGCACCCCTCCAGTGTGTCTGCCCTATATCTTCAGCAGAGGGCTGGCGGGCTCCTGAGCGGCTCCTGTCTCAGGGACCCCACGCAGGGCACTGGGTCCCAGCCCACAGGGGCTTTTGCTAGCCCTCCTTGGTGGGAGGCAGGGAGCAGGCAAGGCACCATCCCACCAAACCACATCCCTGCCCCTCCTCTGCCAGCCCCCTGGGCTACTCCAAGCTTTCCTGCCTCCCAGTCCCTCTGCAGTGGGTACCGGAGAGCCCTGCTTGGTGGGAGGAGGTGGCGGGAGCCCACGGGGAACACAGAGGTGGGCTCCCAGCCTCCTTTCAGCCCCAACCCACTCTGGCTCTGGGATTTCTCAGGGCTCTGTCAGACCCCAATAAAGTTGCACAAGTTCTCATGACCCCATGGCCTTACAGCAATGGTAAACGTGGGTACCAGGGCTGCCTGGACACAGAGCAGACATTGCCTCTGGTGGGCCCTGGGAAACCCTCTTCTGACCCACGTTGCTGCCTGGGTTAAAATACTGAGAGACAACCCCTGACTGGGCTGGTTCCAGCCTGCCTGGCTCCAGCAGAGCATCTCGGTGCAGGAAGGGAGGGAATAGCCTGGAAGGTGAAGCTGAGGCCAAAAACCTGCTTTCTTGGCTGTAAAGAGTCACCAGAGGAAGCAATTCCCAGAGCCGGGCTGGAACTGCTCTCAGTGTGTCTGGTTTGATGGGGAAATATTGGGAATGCCCGTACTTAGCGCAAAGTGGCCCTGGGAAGGTGCTGCCTGGCTGGAGCTGGGGTGCAAGCAGGCGGCGTGTGGCTCTGGGAAGGTGGCAGAGGCAGGATAAGAGCCTCTCCCGGGCCGGATGGGGCTGGCACAGGGGTGGCAGCAGGGCTTACTCTCCCAGGGGCACGTGGCTGGGTACAGGGGGGACAGCTCAAGTGTGCCGTGACACTAGAGCCTGCTCTGGGGTCAGTCTCAGAAACAGCCAGGCTGTCCCAGGAGATGGGGGGAGCTCCAGTCCTAATGACTCCAGCCCAGTACACCTGCAGGTACTGCACTGGCGGCAGTGCTGGCCCCGGAGAAACCCTGCAAGCCCCCAGGACATCTACAGCACGGGGGCTGACATAAGAGCTTCCTAGCAGGGCGCAGGTCGCCTCTGGCGTGGCACAGCGGGTGCCAGGAGAAATACAAACCCAAGCAGCCTTCTCCTCTGTCCCTGGCACCTTTGGGTGCTTCTTAAACCTGAGCAGTGTGTCACCCTGAGCATTGCCAAGGGCTGCAAAAAGGGAAGGGAGCAGGGAATTGGGCCAAAATTGGGGCTGTGCCTCCGGCAGGGACACAGCTCCCTCTGGTGAGGATGCAGCCACACCGGGCACCAGGCGCTGGACACCATAATCGTCAAAATTGTCAGGAGACCCCCTCCCCACCAGCTCCCGCAGAGCCTTGCAGGGGCACCCGGCCACCCCCCCCAACCCCATCCCGCACCAGCCGCGCAGCCCCCGGGGCGGCAGGGACAGGGAGCACCTGTCGCTCCCCGTCCCCGGGTGCCGGTAGATGGCGGTGGCGCATCTCGCTCCGGGACAGGACCTCGCAGCCGTGTCCCAGCAGGCAGCCCCGGGGTCCCAGCCGGGGACCCTCCCCGGCTCCAGCAGCATCCGCCTGCAGCAGCCCCGGGCGCGGCGAGGGGTCCTCCCCGGGAAAGCGACCGGGAATTTTGTGTCCCAGACAGCGAACCACGGCCCGCTGCAGCCGGGAGGGGTTCGGGCACGACCCAGGGGGAGGCTCTGGCCTTCAGCATCGCCCTGCTCTGCAGGGAAGGAAGATGCAGTCCTCTTCTCTGGAGGGGTCACCTGAATCCCTTGTCGCAGCACGGCGCCGGGTCTCACCGGTGCAGGAAGCTGAAGGAACAGCTAAAACATGCGAGTCCCCCCACCCCGCTTAGTCGGGTGTAGTAATTTCATGACACATGGGACAGGCTGGAGGACTGGGCGGGGGTGTGTGTCTGTGGCTGCCAATCAGTCATCCAAGGAAGGGCAGTGGGAGAAATCCCTGCAGGAGGCACAAGTACCGACATTTTTATTTAATTACCTGACCCACGGCTGGCCAGAGCTTCCTTCTTTTGCCCCCTGGAGAGTGCTTGTGCCACAGCCGTGCATTGCCATTGGCAGGAGGAGCGTCCAGCATTGCCGGCATCGGCTGCCCACTGAGAACCGACAGCTCCGCAGAGGCCAAGCGGCCTCCCAGTTCGAGGCGCGGGGCGGCTACAATGGGAAGCGCCGCAAAGCAGGAGCTGCCGCTCCAACCCAGCTCCAACGCAGAGAGAGCACCACTGCACCTCCCCAGCATGGAGCTGGGCTCCCGGGCTCCCGGCCCCAAGCAGGTGGCTGTGCCTGGGTGGAAGCAGATGGGACAAGAACTCAGTGAGGTCTGCCGGGGTCCATGGGCAGCCTGGTCAGCCTCGCTGGGAGCAGGCATCCTGCTCCGCACCCGGGCAAGCTCTTTGCTGATGGCAGCAAGTGGGTGGTGAAGAGAGAAGGACGAAGGGCATGAGGAGGAGGGATGACCGCCATGGGGAGCGAGTGGGCAGGAATGGAAAAAGATGTCTGGACGGAGAGGAAAACAGAGCACATCTGTGGTGCTGCAGAGGGAGCAGTGCTGCTCCCGCACGGTCCTGAGCATGATGGAGAGGCCTCGGAAAAACAGCTAGCACTCAGGTTTGGATAGAGCCTCCCTGGGAACCGCTGGACAGAGGCGTGTTCTGCTCATGGGCTCCTCCTTGGCCAGGAAACCTGAACGAAAAACAGAGCTGGAGCCCGTGCACAGAGCAGGCCTGAGGCCTGGTAGTTAAAGCCTGGCTGCTCCCTTGCTTTAAGTCGGCGCATTGTTTTAGGGAACCTCGTCCCTGTCTGAAATGAATCGGCACCTCCCCTCCCTGACTTCCAAACAGCAGTAAATCCCCCGATCAACCAGGAAGAAACAACATGTGCCCTCTGCCCCTTGACCATGGCCCTCCCCATCGCTCCCTCCCCGATGTCCCTCCAGCCGCACCACTGCCACAGCGGGACCATGTCGGAGGGATTTCCACCAGCGCCCTGCACCTCTCGCTTCTCAACCCGCAAGCGCCATCCCATTCCACCCCGGGGCGCGGGGGACAAGGTACGTCACAGGCAGGCGCTGCCTCCAGCGCAGCCACGCAGCAACTTCCCTCCATTGTATCTCCCCTCCCTGGACAGCCCAACCAATCTACGGTCTCCCACCATCTCCCTCCCACTGGCCTCCGCCGGCTGTTCCTCCTCTTTGGAGCACTTCACTTCCGCTGCCCTGCGCCAGGCTCTCCGGCATCGCCGTCTCTGTGCTGCGCCATCCTCCCCACTGGCTCGGGCGCTTTGGACGAGCATCTGGAGAGAGGTCCCTCCCACTAAGCCCCTGCCCTCCCCCCAGTCTGAGCTGGTGGGACAGCTGGGATCTGTCCCAGGAATGGGGCTTGCTATGGTGGACATCCAGAAACTTCCACCGCCGTGCCACATCGGCCTGCAGCCGGGCCTCTCGGCACCCCCTAGCTGGGCACTGCTCCAGCTCTGCATGGGGAGAGCGGGGTCAGGGAGCACACATGGGTGTCACCAGGCATCAGTGGGATGAGGACAACGCTGACCTCATGCCTACGGCAATGCTGGGTGCTGTTGGTGCTTGATAATGATGGTACTACCCGGCGTTACCTCTTGCAATGCGGCCGTGGGGTCCCCGCGTACCCCTTTTTTTTACTTAACTGTCCATGCTCCAGAGACTGTGGCTACAGATGTGGGCAGCGTGTCCCATGCAGGGCTCTCATCTCATCGGGAGCCTCTGGGAGCTGCTGGGGATGCAGTGGATTTCTAACCAGCTGCCACGTACTTGAAGGGGATGTGCTAAGCTGGGAGCTCCTCTGACACACCCTGATTTCAGAGGAGCTTTTGTTGTGGTTACAATTCCTCCGGTTTGCACGCAAAGGCACGAACTCACACGGGTCCCCTGTTTTTTGCAGACAAGTCTGGCAGAACATGGAGGAAAGTGCAACTCTTTCCTATGGCAGAGACAAATCTCCCGAGCCTGACTGCTGCGGCGCAGGGAGAGCATTACCTATCTTTGTTCTTGGCTATCCTGTTCCTACCCACGAGACCACGGGGCCTTAACCGCTCATCTCTGAAAGCCAAGAGCAGGGCCTGGGCTTCCTCTCCCGCGACACCTTGCTACCATCCAGCAAACAATCGGCTGGGTGTGCCGCATCCTCTCCCAGCACTGGCCCCACGAAGCCTGCCGGCCTCGGGGTGGCCCGCCGGACAGCGGGGTGCCGTGCCGAGCCAGGGCTGGCAGCCGGGGCCTGCTGCTTGCCCACTCCATCCCCAAAACGTTGCAGATGAGAGAATTTCTCCAGTTCCTCTCAAGCAGCAAACCCCAAGGGTGCGCATTCAGCTCGCGCGGTGGAAATGCACGGCGTAAAACCGAGCTTAACAGCGTGAACAGTCTGCAATAGCAGACAAAAAAAAACCCGGTCCTCTGCCCGTGGCAGAGGGACCGCCACAGGACACGCATGGGGAGGGCATGGGGACGGCACGGTGGGCATCGCTGGACAAGGTGGGGGGCGTACCGAGCGGCTGGGCGGCGTCCGTCCCGGCGGCTTTGAGAAGGCTCCGCTGGAAACATCCTCGGGAGCTGCGGCGTCGCGGCCGGGCAGACGGTGCGGGAAAGCTGCCCGCGGCTCCGGTCTCCGCTGCCGCCCGGGTCGAGCCAGACGGAGTTCCGCGGGGGGTTCGGCCCTCCCCGGGCGCGGGTCCGGCCCCGGCCCCGGCGCTCGGCGGGACCCGCACAGCAGAGGCACGGCTGCGGCGGCGGGGCCGGGACCGCCCGGAGAGCTCCGCGGCGGCGGCGGCGGCAGCGGCGGGACGGGGCGGCCGGGACGGGGCGGGCGGGGGGCGACCCCACCACCGGTCCCGCGGGGCTCGGGGGCCCTCGGCCGACCCCTCCCCCTGCAGCCGAGTGAAATGGCTGAACATGTAGCAATAATGCCCCGGCATTCAGGCTGCCCGGCCCGGCCGGCCCTAATCAGCGGCCCGCGGACCCCCCTTCTCTCCCCCGGCGCTCCCAGAAAGGGGAACAAAACCCAGCACGTTTCTGCAGCCCCCGCGCATAAAGCGCCGGGCCTGGGCCTCAGTGGGGGGCAAAGCGGCCCGTCAATCTCGGCGCCGGGGCCCCTTTGTCCCTCGCCTCCCTGCCACACCTTTTGTTCCCGAATCCAATAAGCGCCTATTCCCGCTACCTTCCTCGGCGGCTCCTTTCAGTGCCGGCCCGGCGGCCACAATGGGCCCGGCTCTGAGCTGCGCGGCCCCATTCAGCGCCCTTGGCACGCTCACAAGCCCGGCCGGGCCGCCCTGCCCCGCGGGCGCGCCGCCGCGACCGCCCCGCCGACGGGCACCGGCCCCGGCCCCGGCCCCGGCGGGCGAAGGAGGAGCGGGCGGCGGATATTGCACCTGGTTTATTGACTGACTGGGCGAGCTGGCGCTGGCGGTAACCGATACAGAGGAGAGAGAGGGGCCGCGACACCCCCCACCCCCGGGCCCCGCCGTCGGCTTTTTACAAGCAAAGCTGCTCCGCTGGCGCGGCGCGATCGGCCCCGGCCCGCCCGGCCGTCGCGGCGGTTCCGTGGGGCGGCTGCGCTTCGCTGCGAGCTCGGGCGGCCCCGTCCCGTCCCGTCCTGTCCTGTCCTGCCGCTCCGCCCCTGCACCGCGACTTGCGGGAGCGCCGGGGTCCCACCGCGCCGTCCCTCCGCCACCGCCGCCGCTCCTCCGGTCCGGGGCGCGTATTGCGGGTGATAACAGGGCCCCGGAGCCACCGGGCCGTCCTGCCGGTCCGCTCCCGGCCCTCAGTGCGTGCGGGCTACCAGGCCCGGATGCCCTGCAGTGCTCCCTGGCCGCAGGAGGGCCCCGCCGCCGCCTGGTGCAGGGGCTGCCCGCCGCCGCCGAAGCCCCCCAGGCCGCCCACGTTCACGAAGGGGCCGGCGGCCGCCGCTGGGCTGCAGGCGGCTTGCACGGAGGCGCCGCCGGTGCCCGCCGGATAGGTGCAGCCGTAGCCAGGGTTGTAGGAGGCGGCGTTGCCGTAGCCGTAGGCGGGGAAGCCGTTGTAGGAGTAGGGCCCGTTGTACGCCGAGCTGTAGCCCTGCGAGCCGCCCAGGCACGGCTTGCCGTCGCGGACCAGCACGGGCACGGCCACCCTGCGCGGCGGCGGCGGGGCCGCGGGGCCGCCCAGCTCCAGCGACTTGTCCTGCCGCTGCCGCTTGCACTTGTAGCGCCGGTTCTGGAACCAGATCTTCACCTGCGTGGAGGTGAGCTTGAGGCTGCTGGCCAGGTGCTCCCGCTCGGGCGCCGACAGGTAACGCTGCTGCTTGAACCGCCGCTCCAGCTCGAAGACCTGCGCCTGGGAGAAGAGGACGCGCGGCTTCCTCCGGCTCCGCTGCTTCGGCCTCTCCGCCTCCTCCGCCTTCTCCGCCGCATCCAGCGGCTTCTTCAGGACGCAGCTCTCTGCACGGGGGGAGCACAGGTCACGGCTGCGCCTCGCCGACGCGCGGCACTCGCTGCTCCCGACGGGACCCGCCGTCGGGCAACCGCCGGGACCGGCCGCCTCTAGCACCGCCCGCGCTTGCGAAGGGCCGGTTCGGGCGGCGGGGTTACCGCCGCGGCACGGCAGGGCCGACCCCGGGCCAGCGACACCTGCTCCGCTGCTTTGCTCCCGGAGGGCCCAGCCGCAGCGGGCGCGGGTCGGGCCCAACCCGCCGCCGTTCCTCCCTCTCCGCTACCGAAATTGCGGAGCGCGGGCCTGATCCTGCAGCTCCGGGGCCCTGAGGAGGCGCTTACCGGGGAGGCGGCGAGAGGGGCGCGGCGGCCGCCCCACGACATGCCGGTCCCGGCTCGACGTGCCCGGGGACGCGGTGGCGGCGGGGACCAGGTTGCAGCGCCGGGACCGGTGCTCCGCGGGGCGATGCCCAGCGGGCTGGAAAGGCACCGCAGGGAGCGAGCGCGGGCCTGTCCCGCTCGGGGCTGGGGTGGCGGGGAGCGCGGCGCGGCCGATACTCACTTGGGTCGCGGGTAGCGGGGTCCAGCTCCTCTCCCGGGCCGGGGGCCTCGCAGGAGCCGCGCAGCACGGCGTGAACGTAGTTGTCGGCGGAGATCCGCGCGTCCGCCTGGCTGCCGGGCGCTGCCATGGGGCTTAGGTACGAGAGCTTCTCCTCCTCCTCTTCCTCCTCGCCGTCGGAGAAGCGGGCGCCGTCGGCGGCCGCCAGCAGGCAGGCGGCGGGGTGGAAGTGGTGCTCCAGGTGGTGCGGGAGCTGGGCCCCATAGTGCGGGTCCTGCTGCTGCTCCAGGTTGAGGATGTCTTTGACAGAGAAGGGGGTGGAGGTGACGGGGCTCGGTAACATCATCGGGGCAGCGCAAGCGGCCAGGCAGTCCCGCGGGCCCCGGCGGCGGCTCGGCGGGGAGGGCCGCACCCGGTGCGGGACGCGGCGGGGGAGGGAAGCAGGCAGCGCCGAGAGACGAGGGGCCGCGCCTGCTCCTGTCTAAGTTGCCTCCATTAGCCCGGCTTGGGGGGGTCTGCGTTTTGTTACAGCTTCTGCAGGGACAGCCAAGGGCTCGGGAGCCTCCTCTGCCCCGGGCCGGCACGTCACGGTGAGGAGGGGCCGCGGGCCGGGGGCGGCCTCGCCATTGGAGGGAGGGGGAGGCAGAGCCGGCCCCCTGCCCGGCTCCGGCCGCCCGGCCAGAAATAGCAATGTATTAAGGCTGCGCTCGGGGAGGTCGCTTCCCCGCCGAGAGCCTCGCCGGCCCGGTACGCGCCCGGCAGGGGCGCGGGGACGGTGCTCCGGGGTCCCCGCAGAGAGCCGCGGCCGCCGCCGCCGCGCCTCCCAGTGCTAAGCACGTGTAGGTAGGTAGGGACCCCCGCCCCGCCGCGCCCCGCAGGCCCCTGTCCGCACACTCCTCGGTCCGGCCCCGAGAGCGGCGAACACATGCGGGCCTGCCGGCCCGGCCTTCCCCGCGCCGCCAGCGCGGCCGCCCGCTCCCGCAAGTGCTTCCCGCCGGCCCGGGCGCGGCGCGGAGTGAGGTTCGCCCCCGCCGCCCCGTACACCCCCGGAGCCGACGGCGGCCCCGCCGCCCCGGGCGGACCGTAGCCGAGTGATGTACACCTAGTCCACCCGCTCCGCGTCCCCGGTGACCCCGCAGATCCCCCTGCAACGGGACAATCTGCCGCCCGCCCCGGCTTGCCGCAGCCGATGCGTGGCGCGGCCGCCCGAGCCGAAGCGCGCTCCGCCGCCGCCACCGGATCGGGCCCCGCAGCCCCGCTACCGCCGGGCCCAGCCGGACCGGGTCGGGTGGGCAGCCCGGGGCCGCGGAGGCGCGGGGCTGGGTGGGTTGCACTACTCTGCGTCTTTCGGTGTTTTCTTTCGTTTTCTTTCGTTTTCTTTCGTTTTGTTTCGTTTCTCCAGCCGCTGACAGGCGGCGAGCGGCTCCACCGAGCCGCCACGCCGCCGTGCTGGCCGGTAACGCGTCGAGCGAGCCTGCCGATCCCCCTCCGCACCGCGAGTCCCTCGGTCCCGGGGCTGCGCCCAACACCAGTCGAGTACCCCAGTGCTGCGCGGTGGGGGTTACCGCGGCCCCCCGTCGGTGCCCCGCGTCCCCTGAACCCCGCCAAGGGCTCAGCGCCGCCGCGACGCGGGGAACGAGTGCATCGAAGGCGGGGCGGGGGGTCTCGGGAGAGACATTTCGTTGTGATTAAAATTCTACCGCCCCACAGAGCTCGGATCGGCGCCGGGGCGAGGCCGCGGGGAGCCGGGCGCCAGTACCGGGCAGGTGAGTGTCCCCGGGCCGGGCTGCGCGGGGCCTTCCCGGACGCTTCTCTCGGGTCCTTACCGGCCGGCGGCTTCGCCGTTTACCGGCTCTGTCGGTGCCCTCTTTTCCCCGACTCCCGCACGCCCCGGAGGAACCCGTTTACCGTCGGCGCAGCCCGAAACGGGAGCCTGGGCCCCTGCGCATTTCGCAGCAGCTCGGGCGTTCCTGGTGCCGCGGCGGGGCCGGTTCCCGTTCTCCCGGATCGTTCTCACCGCGCCGCTTCGAACCTCTCGCCCTAAATCGCGGCGAATCGATCTCTGCTCGCCGCTCCCCGTGCCACCCGCCTTCCTCCCGCCCTGAAGCCGCCCGGTCCGGACGGTGGACGGGAAAGGCGCTAGCCGTAACCAGGCCTGACCGGGACTCGGCTCTGTCCCGTGCCGCCACTGCGCGGAGAAGCCCGCCGCGGCCTCAATAACAATTAGCAATAATTAGCGCTTTATCGGTGTTACACATCGGCGGCCCTGCCCGCTCCCGCCCGCCTCAGGGCCCTGCTCCTGCGGGTGGTTGCAGGCATGGAGGCCCAGCGGGGGCTTTGCACCGAGCCAGGCTCCCCGGGATCCCCAAGGAACCCACGCGCTTCAGGACATCTCCCCGGCAGTGGGAGCGGTTTTTCCACCGGGATCTCCCTCAATCGTGCAGCCGCCGACTCTAGAAAAGTGCTTGGGGAACCTACGTCCCGCGGAGGGAGCGAGCCCGACATGGGTGGGAGCACCGTCCCACGCCGGCAACCGAGCCCTGCCGGCATCCCTGCTTTGGTGGGACAGGATCAGGCCCGCTTCGGCGGAACGGGAGCGGCGATTTCCCGGCTGGAAAAGCCGAGGAAGCGGAGAGATGCTCGGGCCCTGTCGTGCCGCTCGGCGCCCGCCGCCCCGGTACCGGAGCGGCGGGCGCCGAGGGGCATGACCGGACCAGGGCCAACGGCGCGGCGGTGCAGAAACCCGGGGAGGGCGCAGCCCCGGTACGCGGCTCCGGGGCTTTCCCAAACCGTCTGGGTTGGGGTCAGCAGGCTATTAATGGTTATTTTATTTATATCATTAACGGCGTCCCCTGAGCTCTGTTTACAGCGGGGCCTTGTTGTCCCGACCGCTCCTGCGCTCTTGTTTAGACAGGGGATTATTGTAATGGATGGAGCTCGCCGTGCTGATGCTGCAGCGGAGCCAAGACCCCCCCCCCCCACCCTTTACCCCCCCTACTCGGGTCCGGGGAGCGGGGGGAGCAGCCCTGCAGCGGCCCCGCACGTCGCGGCTGGCGTCCCGCCCCCGGACCCCGCACCCCGGGGCGGCAGGCGCTGGCAGCCCGGTAGCAGGGCTCGCTCGGGGCGATGCTATCAAGCCCCAGGGCTGCTAATTGCTCCATTAGTCTCGCGCTGGAGCCGACCCCGCGCTAATGGCCGTAAACAAACAAACACGTTAATCCGGCCCTGTCTCCGCAGCTCCGCTGCTGGGGGAGCCAACGAGGGGGACGGGAGGCCCTCGGCGGGCGGCACCCACCTGCCCGCCGTCCCGGAGACCCTCGGGCGCGGGGCCGGTGCGGACCCGTGCCGCCGGGAGCTGCCCCACCGCACCCGGCTCTATTTACACTGAGCCTGCCCTTGTGTAAACGCTGCGCGCCGTGGTTTATCTCAGGGCCCGTCTGTTTCTCGTTCTCTGTCAGCAGCGCCCGGTGAAGGATGGCCCTTTCCCAGCGGCTGGGCCCTGATTTATGTGAGAACCGCAGCGCTCCCGGGGACGCCCCCGCAACGGCGGGGCCGGCGATGCCACGCGGAGAAGCGGCTGGGTGCCGGGGCAGCGACCCCACTGACGAAGCCGTCGATGGGGAGCCGGCCCGCACCGGTCCCGCATGCACGGGCACCTGCCGGCAGCGGGCCCATGCTCTCCACGCACGGGGGGGGTGCGGGCACGGAGCGGCACCGCCTGCAGCTCCCAGCCTGGGCCCACCGCACCCGTCTGGGCATGGTCCTGGCCCGCCGCGCCTCCCGGGGTAAGGGACGGCTTTTATCCCAGCCGCTTGCCCAGGAATGACTCTTTTCCACAATTTTTTTTTTAATTTCTTTATTCGGCAGGAGAGCAGGGAGCTCCTGTAGGCTGGGGAGCCAGGTTTAGGCGATGGATGCTGTGCGCTTGCCCAGTGTCTTCATCTCCCACCGCCCACTCGGGCAGTGCCCAGGTGGCCCTGCCCACTTGGGTCTTCCAGTTGACACCTGCCTCCACCTCTCAGCGTCCTGGGAACCCCTTGGCTTGGCTTTTTGAGCACCACCCACGTTATGCCCATTTTCTTGAGAAATACATCACTGCAAATATTCGCTTTTCTTCAGTATTTTCTTGCCGCACTGGCATTGGCTGATTTACTTTTGCTTCACAATTCTTCACAGTACAGGGTTGTACGATCTGGAAATAATCTCCTAAAATAAAGCCTCAGTGAGAAATGTGTTTTCTGAGGGTCAGATTCTTTAGTGCCCTGAAAAATGCCTACATTTCCAAGGTGGGAGCTTCACTTAAGGGGCACCGATAGCCGTGGGCAACATTCAGCACTCAGAACATTGTGGGGACAGGAGCAGCGCGTGTGAGGGTGCTGGTCATTGTAGGCTTGGACCCCAAAGGGAAGGCTGCCCCTTGATTTCAGTGCCCGATGGGCCTCTGAAACTGAGGCTGATGCGTCGCACTCGGTAAGAGCCGAATTGCGGGAGCAGGTAAAGGTCATCTCATCGGAGGCAACATGGGATAGGAAGTGTCAGTGCCAAGGTCCCCCTCCCGCCCACTTTTATTTGGCGTCTCTTGTGCACAAAGGATATCCAGGCTTCACAAAGCCACCCTGCTGCACAATCCAGCCCCGCGACTGTGGACGTGCAGAGGGTAGCAAAACACCTCTTCCTCTGGAGGAGAAGCTGTCATAAATCACCATTCATTGCTTGCATCATGAGAAGGTCCCCTGTCCAGCCGAAGGAGGACGCTGCTGTGGACACACGTACACCACCTCCTTGCTAGAGCAAAACCCGCCGCCTTTCTGGGAGCGCCTTTGCTCCGTGCCTTGGAAGCCGTTGCTGCACGTTTGCGTCTATGAGGTTAAGAAGCTGGGCTGAAATTCATCCTTCAGCAGATCCCAGCATGAGGCTCGCTCACTGCTCGCATCCGCAGGCCCGCGTACCGCTTGCGTCCCGTAAGGCTTAAGTGGAGCCTAAGTGGACCCTGGGCCTTGCGCTGGCGGCCTGCCCGGCGCTGGATTTCAGCTTCCGAGCCCAGGCCTGCAACTCTGATTCATGCACGTAATCCTGCTGAGGTCAGCGGGTTTCATCCCGCTCCCACCGCAGCCCGCGGGACGGTTCACACGAGAGTGGCAGGGTCAGGCTCTGTGTTTGCATGTGCCGTAGAAAATGGAACAATTCAGATTAAACCAATTAAATTTTAACAGGTCTGGAAAGCGTTTTATTACATAATAAACAGGAGGGATTAGCCATGTCGAGCTTTGCTGCATGTGTGCTGGCGGGGTGGCTCCTCGCTGTCCGTGGCGCTCGGTGTTCCTCCGGGCTGGGGACCTCCCTGCGCAGCCGCGGGGGCCAGCCCGCTGACAGACGCACGGGGCTGGGAGCGCAGCTGCCCGCTGACTCCCGTTCCCGTCCAGCGCCTTCCCCTGAAGCATTCTGGGTGCAATGCTTTCCTTAGCCCAAGCAAAGCCTTTTCTAGAAGAAATTTCGCAACTTATTCTGTGGCTATTTTCTACAGGCGTCCTTCAGGGAGAGGGAAGCCCTCGCGCTTCCATAAGGGCGTGCTGCTGGGGAGCGAGCGGCCAGGACGGATCTGTGCGAGGTGGTGACACATGTCTCATCTTGGAAACAGAGCTGATAAGTTCCTCTTGTTTAGGGCATCTGCCTGGCAGCCAGTCCCCACTTCTCTCCGTGCTTAATCAAGATTCTTCCGGCTGCAAGCAGGGCTTGTTCCCGTGCGGACGAGGCCATCCCTGGAATGGCTGCCCCCATAGCCGGCAAACCTGTGCCAAAACTGGCACACAGCTGGGGGTCTCCCGGGGTGGTTTCCAGGTAATCAGACTGAGAAAAGATGCAGAAACCAGCTTGGGCAAAAACTGCGCTGCAGCCTCGCCTGAGCGCACGATGGGGCGGTGCACAGGCAGTTGCCTGTCCGCGGTGGCACTCACTTGGCTCTGCTGGCAGTCACGTGCAGGGGCTGCCACTGGCTCCGAGGGGACCCACAGCCGGGGGCTGTTGCATGGCTTCATCTTCTCAGCCGTAAGTCGCCACTGGCCACCTCAGCAGGGTTGCGCACAAATAGCCCCTGACTTGCCATGAAACTCTGCACCTACCTGCAGTCAGGGGCAAGGGAGGAGGAGAGGGGCTGGGGAACCTCATCCTTTCTGTCTCCGCTGCATAAATACGGGACAAGAGCCTGGCAAGCTCGGCCGAAAAGCATTTTACATGCTGCTTCCAGAGGTCACCACGGGCCAGCTTCTGATGCCGTGGCGGGTTTTTCTCTGGAAGCGGGATGGTCGCTGCGGGTGGGCACTGTGGCATGTTCAGGGGCAGCGACAGCACACATCTCCCTGGCCGGCTGCCGGCCCCGGAAAGGTTAACGGCGGAGCGTGTGCTTGGTCTGCGCGCTTCTAATAAACACCCATTCTTTCGTTTTCCTTTAAAATACTTTTCATATTTTGCCATGGCTGCTCGTGCTGCTCCCCCCTGCGACAGCTCCACACCAACGGCCGCTGTATAAATAGAGCAGCCCCCGAGTCCCGCACGCAGGCAGGCAGGTGGGAGATTCGAAAGCTTCTGTTAATAGTTTATCTCTGAGTCCGCCTAATGAATTCTCCTTGTAATTACTGCGCAGAAATTGTTAGTGTGTCTTGATGATTCAGAACTTTCTAACAACAACTCTGGACCAAATTATAAACTGTTTTTCTATCTTGGAGTGGAGACTTGAGAGAGGATTCCTAATTGTTCTCATCCCCTCGGGGGCCAGAGCTGGATTATCCCACACAGGCTTTTCTGCAGACTTGTTGTTAGTCTATCGGCAGGCTCTCTGCCAGACAGAAGGGACAGGGAACTCAGTTTTCCAGATTTAAATCCTTCCCCCTTCACCCTTCCACTCCACTTACACCTCTAAGGAAGAGCACGGATTAGAAAGGATTTGCCCTCATGGGGCTTTGGTTTGGGTTTGTGAAGATCTGTCCTTAAAAGCTTTGCCTTCTTTTTTTTTTATCCCCATGTAAACCCGACTCCTGGCTTTACATTGGGAATGGGTAGAAGCGAGGTGCTGTGTTGTTCGCAGAGCAGAGATCTCCCATTTCTCTTGGAATACCTGCCTGTAAATGGCATTTCCTCTTGGAGACAATGGCTTAACGTGAAGGACAAAGCAGGTGGGGATGGGCGAGGGTGGTGTTCCGGGAGCAGCGCATGGCCAGATCCCTCCTGCCGTGGTTGCTGTGCTTTGGCTTGCGTGCAAAAGGTTGGCTGGACAGAAGGCTCATCCAAAATGTGTCCCTGTGCCAGAAGTTACAGGACAGCCTGGGTCTCTTGATGCTTGTCCCTGTGCCGCTGGTCTCCCAGTGCACCGGAGGCCATGGGCAGCCGTGCTGGGTCACTGTCACCAAGGAGAGCTGGGATGCTCTCCCCAGGACTGGGAATGACCTGTGCAGTGATGCTGTGTCAGGCCAATGGTCCCAGGGCACTGGGGCCATGGTGAAGGCAGCCAGGAGTTAGCATGAGGCCAAGGCAGCTCTTCCCTTCCTCATCCCCTCCTTTGCCAGGGACGCAAGAGGCCACGCCGCCGGCCATGCTCCGTCCCGCTGGAAGCGCTGACGCCTGTCTGGCTGCCGGGACACCCTGCTGGTCCCGTCCCAGGCACGTCCCCCGCAGCCGGCAGTGGTGAGCGGGCACCCTGCTGCATCACGGGGCTGCCCAGGCCCAGGCACCCTGGCTTCTCCAAACATCCCTCCTGCCGTGCACCCGTGGTACCCCGGTGGCTCGCCCACGTCCGCCCCGTGCACCCGCCCTTGCTGACGGCAGGGAAAGTAGGAGCCATGTCCTTGCGCTGACCTTCGCCTGACCTTCCAGTAACGCTCAAGAAACCCTCGGAAAGGCTTTCTCATTGTGCAGCCCCAGGGTTTCCAGGGAATTAGTCAGCAGGCTGGAATTGTGCTCTGTGTATGTGACCCCCCCTGCTCCCCCCCGGCCTCCCGCCTCTCCCATCTCTGGAGCCGGACCGGTCCAAGAGATATGTTGCCAGGGTGACAGCGAGGTGTGATGGATGGACAGAGAGTGGCTGTGGAGTGGCAGGGCCGCTGGTCAGTAACCCAGGGCTGTGTTTATAAGAAGGAAGAGGCTGTTTCCTGGAGCTAACATAATGCAGCTCTAAAAAAGGCAGGGGAAATACATCATGCGAGGAGAGCGCAGCCCTGGGAGGGGAGGGCCGCTGGGGAGCCCAGCACCAAACCGAGCCTCCAGGTCAAGGTGCCTTTGACAGGGGCCTTTTTTATAGGCCATTTGCGTGAGAGTTCGCTGCTGTTTCTCTGCAGCCCTGACAGTGGCTCAAGGCCCAGCCGGGGTTTGGGGAGGGTCTAATCTAAACTTGCTGCTTTCCAGCCCTTTGCTTGCAGGACCCGCTGATTTATTTGGAAAATAAATAATTGTCACTCACTATTGTTTTGTCGCTGCAGAGTGACAGTCCCCCTTCTCGGCGTTTGCCCAGGTCCTGTCCCGCGGCGGACACTTGGAGGTGTGGGGAGCTGGGGCAGAACCCCGGTGCAGAGGGAGCGAGGGGCTAAGTCCACAGCCCCCATCTGCCCCTGCCTTCCTGGGCCCTAGGAAGTGGTGATGCTCCTAGTCATGGTCCCTGCATGGGGTGGGGACCCATGGCATCACTCACGGCGCTCGTGGTGCCTGGGCTTGGAGCTGGGACTGAGCTGACCAGCTGGAAAGGTGAAGGGACGTCTCACCCTCCTTCCCAAACTCCAGCCGTGGTGGTTTTCCTCCCTTTAGCTGCACCACAGGTGTGTGAGGTCCTTGTGCCCAGTGCCAGCATCTCCCCTGCTGCGGGGCCAGGGGCTCTGCAGCCCCACACGCCCACTGCTGCGACAGCTGTGGGTTCATCCCCACGCCTCGTGTCTCCTCCAAGCCCTGCAGCCCTGCTCCGCTTAACACCACTCCCTTGGCTGGAGGGTCTGGCTGCAGGTCAAGCCGCAGATCCCGGTGCTGCAGACAGAGGGGCTTTTGCTCCCCACCCAGCAGCGTGGGAGCTGAGTCCCACCGGTGGGCTGGGGCATCACCGCTCCCTCGCCCTGCTGCTGCTCCCGGTGCTCTGCCCTGCCCTCGTCTCCTCTGGGCCTTAATCATTCTGGCTAATCGGAGAGTAGTGCCCCAGAAAATAGTCCCCGATTTTGCCCCATCAAAAAACACCCAAAAACCAAAACAAAACAATTAAAGAATTTCAGAAAAGAAATTTGCAAAGAAAAGAGAAAAAAATCCAGGCTCATTCAGCTGTAAGCCCCTCCATTTTCTAGGTAGGCACAAATTGCTTCTACTACAGCTGAAAAATTATTGAAACGTTGAAAATCTTTTCTTCTTTCTTCTATTCCTTTTATTCTTACAACCCTTCAATAGCTGAGCAAGTGATATTGCATTTAAAGTTTTTATTTTTTCCTTTTACAAGAGTGCAAAAGCTTTGAAAAGTGTCAGCGCAGGGAAGAAAAGATGAGAAAAGAGAGGAGGAAATCTGGCGCGAACGTCAGGCGGTCTTCTAGCAGCTTCAGGGCAGGGGAGAAAAAGAAGGCAAGGAAAAGACAAAAACACAGCTCTTTTAAATTTTGAACAGCTTTCTGATTTAGGAAACTGAAAGAAAAAAATTGTTTCAAAATATCTAATTGAAAAGTTAAATAAAAATAGTTTCCATAAAATAGTTTTCAACCTAATTATTTTTGCTTAAGAAAAATTTCAGTAATTTTTATATTGAATAAGTATAAGTTTTATAATTTATTTTTCACATTGTTAATAAGAATAATTCTATCTAGATATAATAATAAAAATCCTCAATTTCCACCTTTCCAACCTATGTCTGGGTTCAGTCCTGTCTGTCCTCACTAGTCCAGGAATAATTTTTTAAGTGGAGCCTCATTTTTGGCTCAAGTTTGTGCTTTTTCCTTTTTTTTTCAGAGGAGTGTTCTGTCTTCGGCGTTGTTCATACTTCCCCTTCTCTAATTCATGCAAATACTGCCGCATGCACAAATTCCTCAATGAGTTCAATACTAATCAGCAAATAATTTTTTTTTTGCAGCCCAGTCTGTTCACTGTCTAAAAGCCACTTTCTGAATAAGTATTTGATGAGTATTTGTATATTTAATCCTTGCATTGTTCTAAGTGACTTTTAACATCAAGGTCTCTCACCCACTTTCAGTTCAAATTAGCACATTCGCACGCACTTACATGTGAATTTGCGTTCGGCTCGGACTTTAAACAGCTGTACTTGAACGACTTTGAGAAAAACAATCCGTATTTTGGAATTATTTGGTTTTGTCTGACATATCCGTCACAGCTGCTCATGCAGGAGAAGGCGACTCGTGCTTCTGGAAGCCCCTGTTCCGGCAGCCTGCGAGATTTGGACTGGGCTGGTCCCCAAGCAGCCCCCAGTCCCAGCTCTGCTGTCCCCAGTGTTGTGGGACTGCTGAGCTGCAGCCCCCTGAGACCAGCCGGGAGTGTGAGCCGGTGTTTTTTCAAATCACTGTTTATTACTGTTTCCACAACCAGTTCTCGTTGGATTTGCGTCGGCACCCCCGGACACGCGCTGCCTGGGGGGGAAGTGGGGCTGGTCCCGGGAACCAGAGCGGGGGGCTCATCTTTCCGCTCTGCAGATTAGGACCGCCCGGCTCCTCTGCGAGCCTCCCCAGGTGGCCGTGATATTTCTAAAGGACTTGTCCATGTCCCGCAGTAAGCTCATTAGCTAATTCCCTTATTACGCAGCGCCCACTGAAGCATGTGTGTTTGGGCTTCCAGGCAGCCTCCTCCTGCCTTTCTCCCCAGCTCGCCTTGCCTCCTCATTACTCTCTTCTCTTTGTTTTAGCCAAAAAGGTGGGGTTTTAAAAGCCCCCTTGGCCTAGCCATCACGCTTACCCCTCCCTGGCTGGTCCTGGGGTACCCCCAGCGAGAGGGGCTGCTGCCGGCCAGGGCTGCAGCAGGCAGGACCCTACTTGCCCGGCGGTGCAGTGCAGCGCTTTCGCCTCTGCCAAAGTGGCTTTTCGGGCCCGTTCACATTTCCGTGTCAATCTCGAAGCCCAGCCAGGCGAAGGTTTGATTCAGACAAAGCGGCGCATGGGGAGTTTCCTAGGAAGGAGGCTGTGGCATGAAGCCGCCGTGGTGGGACGCTGCTCTTTGTGGGGTTGCCCTGGATTTTGAGAGGGTTGATGGGCTTTTACATCTCGTTTGCAGAGAGACAATGAGCCCCTTGCCCCCGACCCCAAACCCGGCAGACGCTCATCCATGGGGCCGAGCCTTTCGCCCCCAAACATGGGGAGCCTGGAGGCCCTCTTCCCTCGTCGCCTGCTCCGGGAGAAGCCCGGTCACAACCCCTGCCCGGGGAAGAGGGACGGACCCAGCATCCCACCCTCTTCCTTCTGGGGGGCCACATGCTGCAAAATCCACCTCGCGCCGGCGCTTTCCGGCCCTCTGTGAGAATGTACATTTTGTGGCTCCTTCATTGACTTTGAAGAATGTCCCTTTATTCACAATGTTATTTCCTTTAATCACTGTGAGGTTGCAGGAAATCTTCTTGGAAAATTGTTTCAGATTGGCTGGAATCACTGAACTGTCGCAGGGATGGAAAACTCACTTGAACTTGTTTTTATTTTACCCTAAAAAGTCACTGTCCCCAGAAGGTTCAGATGAATTTGGATAAACATGTGAGTTCCGAGGATTTAGTAGTTGCTGAACAGTTTTTTTCCCCCCTTCTTTTTTTTTTTTTTTTTTCCCAAATGAACCTCTGTGTTTTCCAAGTTCCTGAGCTTTACTCAAGACCAGGGGTGCAGAAATGAAAGAAAAATAGGACATTGGCTTGACCAAGATTGAAGACAGGCAAATACATCATTAGGGGATACAACATGGGAGCAGAGATAACGAACCCATAGGTGACAGCTTTGCCCATCAGCTAAGAGCCAAAGAAACTGAATTTTCTTCTACTTGAGGATATCTGTACTGGCTGACACAGGAAAAACAGAAGATGCGCTAAATCTTGACTTTTGCGGGACTTTAGTCCCATTTCCATGTGAAATTCATGTGAGCAATGGAAAGAAACACAAACATGGTCTAAGTGAATGTGTGGCTATGTGAACATGTGGCTATGTGAGAGCACAGCTGGCTGGAAAACTGTATTGAAAGGGCAGTTTCCAGTGCTCAACTCTCAGACAGGGGCTGGTCTGGGTGTAGGGCCAGTGCTTTTGTCAGAGATTTTTAGTTGCAGTGCCAGTCTGGTAGGGCCTACAACAGTGCTTTTCTTGAGAAATTGGAGAAATCTGAAATAAACCTGTCAATAAGAACAAATATAAGGCTTTTCTATTAGTTGGGAAATATCAACATTGCAAGCACTAGCTGGGGAATGAGTGAGGCTGCTCCGTGGGAAAGTAGCCAGAGGTGACAGTGGGTCCCACAGGGAGCCTGAGCCAGCAGCAGCCCGAGTGAGAAGACTAAAATCAGACCGGGACGTATAAACAAGGTGTTTGTAAGACACCTGATGTGATCCTGCTGCACTTAGAAAGTGTTAGCGTGGCGCTGAATCCATCTTGGGGCTCAGCGTTTCAAGTTGCGGTTCTTGGAGAAAGCCCAGGGAAAAACGAGATCAGAAATTCAGAAAACACGACATGCTGGAGAAGGCTGAAGGACCAGGGTAGCTTAGTATCAAGACAAAAAGACTGCAGGGAAATAAGATAAAAGTCCTTAAATGCATAAAGCCCTGCTACAAAGCGCGAGATAATGGGCTATTCCTTGTTTTCAGGGTGGGTAGAAGAAGAAGCCATAGGCTCACTCTGCAATGACTGTGGTAAAAGAGATTAAAACTTGTTTTTCCTGGGAGCCATCTTCAGCACTAGAGGCTTCTTTTAGGAAGAGTTTAGACAAAAGCTGCACCAGGAAGGGTTTGCCTCGTTTCAGGGCAGGCAGACAGGCTAGGTGACCTTTCCAGGGCCTTCCAGGCTTATTTTTTATAATTCTGCAAATACGAATACTAAAAAGAGAGAAGATCACTTTGCCTCTGGCCAGTCTATTCAGGACTGGTCCTTGCTGGGTGTGTTTTGCTTCAGCTGTGAATACTGTCCAGGTTTCCATCTCCATCATCTATTTTTTTTTTTTTTTGTTATTTACTTCTAAGCGTTTTTTTTCTATCCATTTTTTTCCCTGTTCCTGTACATCACTTTGGTCCTACTTTTCCTGGAATGGTTATACACCTTGTGTGTTCCCCCCCAGCTCTGCACAGAGAGACCTTCTCTTCCCCACTCAATGGACCATATGCCTGTACTTGGGATCCAAGATCATCCTGGTGCAGACTCCATCTCACTTATTAATTTGCCTGGTGGCAGACTCCTGGTGTGGCAAGCTCATGTCTCGCTCGTGGTTTCATTCCCATCGCAAGGCCCCTGCGGGTTGTCCGTGGGCTGCGTGTTTTTCTGTTTCTAAAACAGGGCTAACAACTGTCACCCCCCTCCATCTGTGGGTTTGCAGATGTTGACTGCTCAGTGTTTACACTGAGGTCGTGCAATGGGAATTTTTCTATGTGTATTAGTAACATGATGTATTTTTACTCACAATGTTTAAGATCAGAGTTACTCATTAGATCACCTATGCCAATCTCCCCAACTGCCTCATCTTGTTACTCTTTCTGGATCCGAATAACTTGGGGTTTCCCTAATGCACAAAAGCATCTGGTCTAGACGAGCGAGGGAGTTCATGGTTTGGTCTTACTTAATCGCTGATGGTTAACCCACTGGCTCCTCAGCATTGCTCAGAAAATGTATGTCGTATTTCTTATGCAGGTTTGTCTGGCTTTTAATTTCCAGCCATTGATTCTTGTTCTGTCTTTTTCAGTTGAAATAAAAGCGCTTTAGCACACAGTATTTTCTTACTATGAGAGTACTTGTGCGTAGCAGTCAAATTTCTTAAGCTTTTTAAAGAAGAAAACAGGTTGAGCTTGATTCTGTCACTGTGGGGTGCGTTCTCCTGCACTTGTGTCTTTTCTGTGGCAGTTTTCTGCACCCTCTCTCATTTCACAGAATAATTTTGGCCTCGGGAGCTCTGGTGGTACAGCCTGCTGGCTGGGCTTTGGTTCCCTCAAATTTTGTAAATGTCTGAAGATGCAGATCCCACCACCTCGCTGGGTCCCTGTGCAACTGCTCAGTTTTTAACCCATCCTCTTCCAGCCCACATCTCCCAGTCTGGCTGCAAGGATGCTAAGGGAGATGGTGAAAACAGTGGGAAGGGGCAGGAGTCACATCTACGGCTCTCCCTTCATCTGCATCTTTTAAAAATGGGGCATCAGGCTGGTCACAGTACTTTAGGGCTGGCATCCCATCCCTTGCCTCGTAACTCCCGTTCACTGTGATCCCTGCTCTGATACCCCGGACTACATTCACCATGTGGTCCTCATGTGGAGCTCACATCCAGCTGCTCAGCCCCGGCACCCCAAACCAGCCCCGCTCAGAGCCAGATCTATGCCTTAACCCCTGCCACCCAGCGGGATAGCCTGCTTTCTTTGCAGACACATCCAACTTGGCATTCAGCTCGGTTGAAACCCATGACCAGGCGACCCTGTCCCCTTGCTCCCGCACTGGAATGCAGTCAAGGTTGGCAGCGGCGAGTTGGTGCTGGCCCTCAGCTCGCTTGTGCCTGTGCTGGGTACCCAGAGTCCAGCACTGACCTTGGGGGGACGTTTTCTGACACCATGGCAGCAAGATCTCCCTGTTGAGAAAGACTTCTGGTGACTGGTCAGGATCCAGGTAACGGGTGGGTGACCAGCATCAGTTAGGGCCAATCCTTAACTGGAATATTGTTAAACACCTTTCAGGTACCCAAGTGTCTGACACCTGCAGCCTCCCTGCTCCCTTTCTCTGAAGCCCTTGCTTCAGGCAGCTGGAGTCCCTGCTTGAGTCCCACAGGCAAAACTCTCTGTTCCCCATTTTCAAGCAAGATTTCCTCAGAAGATCCTATGAAGACAGCTATGGACTAATAATATCTTCACCATATATGGTGCATTTCACCCTCGGTTTGTGCGCGGCTGTGAACGTGTATTACCCTGCACGCCGTGTGCGGCCAGCTGCTCACCAGTGAGCGCGTGTTATCCAGCCCAGCACGCCTGCACGCTGCGTGGACCCAAGGCTCGAGTACAAAACCAGGTAGATTTTGGCCAGGCCTCTGCTTTTCCTTCCATGCAACGTCAAAGCTAGACGGGTTTGGCCTGTGCAGCGCAGATAACTGCTAACGCTTATGTGTGCTTTTATCGTGCAGCATTTCAAAGGGCTGGTTGCAAGGAGGTGCATGCACATTTCCTGTACGTCTGGCCAAAAATCTGACACTTGAGAGTGCTGAGGAACCCTACAGTTTTGCAGAACATGGCATTTTGATGTTCACAAAAGACAAAGCATTGCCAAAACCTGGGGAAAGGCGTGGAAGGTGCCAGCAGTATTTTCCTGCTCCTGGCTTTGCTCAGTTTTAGTTCTCACTCTGCCCCTCCGTGACCGTCCCTGCTGGCTTGCTCCTGCACCGTGAGGGTCCCAGCCCTGTGAGGGACAGTGGTGGGATGTGCTCCAGCTGGGATGGGGGCTCAGGTTTAGCCTAGTGACTCAGAGGTGGCCAAAGCGTGAGCGACTGCCCCAGTGCCAGTTTGACATGTGCCAGGCTGAGGGAGTGCAGATGTCCAGCTTCAGAGGGCAGGTACGTCCCCAGGTGCCAGCTGTGCCATCAAGGGTACCCTTGCATGCACCCCATCAGGTCAGCCCACCCAAACCTGCCCAAACATGCCAGGGGCTCTCTAATGGCCAGGCAGGAGGACAGACCCGGTGCTTCCAGGTCTCCTCTCATGACATCCGCCGAGTCCCCTTCCCGCACTAATCTTGTCCTTCTATCCAAAACAATTATGGAGGGCTTGTTGTTTTTGGCACAGTCCTATATTTACAAATCCCATCCTGCTTATAGCTCATGGTTTCATTATCCTCTAGATGTTTACAGAGCTCCTTTTCTTAATATTTGTGCCATTATTTTACTAGGGACCCGAGTGAGACTTTCCAGACAGTGATTGTCTGGCTCATCCTCTCCCCCACCAGCTCTTTCTGCAGAAGTGCACATCTCCCTGCTCTCCCTGCCTGCCCGGGGCGCCCACTGGGGCAGGGATGGGCAGGACTGTGGGCAGTAGTAGAGGGATGTCTCACTCTGGGGATGCAGGGAGGGATCTGCAGAGGGGGCAGCTGCCCCATCGCCCACACCACGTGTGCACCCCGCAGCTCCTTGTTGCTGCACCTGGGTCACCGGTGTCCTCCCGTAGCCTTGAGCTCTTGGTGGGCATCTCCTGTCCCCATGTCTCCCCGCACCCCTACACTCCCTGCTTCCAGGCTCAGGTATGGGTGCGCATCCCTGGCTGGGGTAGCAGCCCCTCGGCAGGTTTTCGGCTGTCTGGGGACCTTGTCCTGGGAAGACAGACAGTGGTAAACTTGGCGCTGGGATGTTGGGTTCATTAGCATGGTGCAGACGTGGGTCGGCAGCTTATGCTGTGCATCGCTCTGATGCTGGTCCCTGCCCCTGGGCCGTCTGTCACAGGGGCTTGTTTAACCTTCTTTGGCACAATATCTCGCAGTCTTTAATCTGTTTATCCTCGTAACCCCGCTATGAGGTGAAGGATAGCTAACCTCATTTCAGAGGAAGGGAACCGAAGGGATTCTTTTCAAATGTAGATCAGTGTTTAATGATGCAGAGATAAAGATTTTAAAAACACACCCGAGACAACAGGCGTACACGTGTAACTGAGCTGGGTGTTTCTGCAAATCCCATTAATCGCCTCTGCCTTGTTCAGCCGGTGCTGTTTTGGGGCAGAGCTGGCACAGGGGCCCGTGGAGTTGCCAGGTGGGCTCCAGCCTCCCGGCCCATGAGCCGAGCACAGGTGGGGTGGGTTTAGGGATGAAACTTAAAGTGAGTGTGCGCATAAAAGTGTAAGGTGGGGAATAGGAGGGGGTGCTTGTGCAGCGTCCCTCTGGCCACACAAAGCAGGCAGCGCTGAGCCCGTGCCACCGCTGAATTCCGCGCGAGCAATAGCAGCAGGCTCTTCTCGCTGTCACTGCCTGCCCAGTTGATATCTGCAACAGATCTGGTTAAAAACCCCGAGCTGTGGTTTCTGCGCGGTGATCCTGGCGGAGGTGTCGCTGGCAGCCACGCGGCGTTCGGTGCAGGACTCGCTGCTGCTGCTGCTCCTGGGCAATTGTTGCTGTGCTTGTGGGAATGCGGCGGCTCGGGCTGTGCGGAGGTCAGCGCTTTTGTCTTGCTGCAGGGAGTTTATCTCTGCGGATCTTGCCTGCTTTCCTGGGTCAGGCTTCACCTCCGCTGTTATCAGCAAACGCAGGAACAGTCCGGTCCAGCGCCAGGCTGCGTAGGAACCTCTCGACCCCCTTGCAGGGGGAGGCAGAGCTCTCACATCCCTCCCACGCTAACGGGCACCAGCCAGGCCCAAGTCTGAGGGCCATGGATGGGACATGCATGGCCTCGTGGTCACTGTTTCCCCTGTGCCACTTCAGCAGCACCGTTCCCATGCACCGCAGCAGCGCAGGACGCAGGCAGCAAGCACGAAGGCGTGCAGCTGCAGCCATGCGTTCTGCAGCAGTGGCTGCAGTCAGTGGTGAAGGAGGCAGAAACAGAGCTGTCAGGGTCCTCCTTTATCTCATCTCCCGTTGGGTCCTCCATCCCAAAGACCCTCTATTCTGACAGATCCCCACCGGTGGCACTGGTCCCCCCTTCCCCACCAGGCTGCCCCATCCCAGCACACCCTCCCCTTCCCAGCCGGACCCCTCCAGCTGTCTCCACAAACCCAAACCATTAGCATTTCCTGTTCAAACATTTCCAATAAATAAATGGAGACATCATGCCACAAGCCCGCAAGTGACCCAGAGGCGGGTCCAAGGCCGGGATGGACACGACCACCCAGCGCCCGACCCCCTGGCTGGGCGCCAGCCCCTGCCTTTGTTTGAATTCCCGGGTGAGTAAGCGCTCGGCTGACGCCAGCCAAAACACCATAAGAAATTATTTTTTATATTAAATAAATTGTTTTCAGTAAATCTGCTCCTACACCAAGGTCCAGAAGCTACCCGCAGCACTGGGCTCCCTGCAAGAGAGCTGCAGTGCTCTTCCCTGGCCTTGTCCTGGCTGTGCTGGGGCACATGCCCTGCCTGGAGGGGTCCAGCTGGGACCGGCTGTGCTACAGATGCCTCTGTCCCACTGGTCTCACGGGTGCAGCCGGGCTCCCGCAGCTGCCCGGCAGCCTGGGCACGCAGTGGCGGAGCAGCTCCCTGTGACACGTCAGGTATCTCTATCCTGAGGCATGCTGGTGAGGGGGCAAAGGCTTGAGAAGGGGGTTTGCTGCCTCTGCGGCACCCCAGGCCCTGTGGGAGGCAGGTAACTCCCCACACGAGGCCTCCCAAAACCAGCTTCCTTGACTGTGCAAAAGTCCATGCCTTGACATAGCAGCAGCTGTCCTGCTCCAGAGCTGGGGATGCTCGAGGACTGAGAGTTCAGTCATTTCTCTGCTGCTCCTCTGCATCCTTGGGAAACCGTCTTTAATGCACCAGGATACCAGGCATCAGCGCCTGGGCAGGTCATGGTCCATGGTCTCCTGACATCTGCCAGTGGGTGTTGATGCAAAAGGAAAAATTAGGGGAAAGCAGGTCTCTGAAACACACTTTCCCAGCTCCAGTGGCTCATCCTGTGACGAGCAGAGGGACCAGCACATCCCTTGCCCCTGAAGGGCCAGTGCTCCTCTGGGATGCCTTTGCTCCTCCTAGGTGCCTGGGGGACAAGCGATGTAGAGGAGGTGAGCATGGCGATGGGGCAGGTCCTGGGCTGGGCTGGGACTCCAGGGACATCAGGACTAATGTGAAAAATGGGTTTAAATAGAGAAACGGTGAACCTCTGGCCATGTCCAGCAGCAGCAATGGCAGGAGAAGTTTCAGCCTGGTTGGGCTGGTGAATGTGCACAGGCTTTGTCCTTGCTGCTCTGCGTTGCTCCCTGGCTTTCAGCTGGAAGCAAAGATGACAGATCTGGAGATAACCAAGCTCTGCCATGGTGACAATTAGGAAAAATATCAGGAATATAGCTTCCACTATTCTTTTAGGGGTTTGTTTGTTTGTTTTTTTTTTAGCTATGTCTTGCTGAAGCCAAAACTTCATGGAGGAACATTGTGTTGAAAGGCAACATTTTGCTCTTGGAATTTTCTGAAGCATTTAAAGGAGTTGAATGAGAAGATGTAGATGTTCTGCTCCAGAAGTCTTCATTCAGTGGGGCATTATGCTTCAGCATTATAAGACTTTGGAATCTGACATGCAGGGAAACCACATTTTAAATAATTCGATTTATGGAGAAACGAAGTCTTTCCTGGTTTGGAATTATTTAATTTCTTTAGAGCTTCTGCCTTGTTCAAGGGAAACTCCTGTTGCTCTCACCTACAGCAGGTGAGAGAGGAGGTGGGATGATGTGTCAGGGGCAGGCGGCCACTGCAGGCATGGTCCCTGCAGCTACCTGAGCGTTCATCTGCAGCTCAGCAGAGGAGCAACTGGAGGTTTTTTTGGGTGCCAGTGGGTGAAATCCGTGGCACTCCCTATCTATGCGTGCAGTGGGGCTAGTGGGTCGGGAGGGCAGAGGGTGGGTGCCACAGGGCAGTGTGGCGGGGGGGCTCAGCCTCGGGGACACCCATGGGGCTGTGCCTATGTGGGACCATGCTGGGGTCCGAGCAGCTGCTGATGCCCCGGTGCAGCAGGAAGGCAGCATTGGGGCCCCTTCCCAGCCCCTGCGGGTGCCCCTCGGCAGGACCTGCGGCCCCGGCTGCCATCAGGGCTTGGTGCCATCAACACTCACAGGCGCTGACAGATGGACCCGACGAGGGGCTGGTGGGGGCCGGAAACTCCTGATCCCTCTTTATCAGCCCCTCGCCCTGCTCTCTCATCTCTGTGTCATGCTCTCTGTCTCGCCTGCTATCTCACGCTCCTATTCCTGCACCTCCTTGGCTGCTGGGGTCTCAATGGACAGGCACTGGCCCTGAGGTCCCCCATCCCAGCCACAGCACGGGGTCCCAGAGACCCCCAAGTCCTGCTGGGGTCGCTGCCTGCAGGGAGCACCAGCCCTGAGCGAGGGGAGGCACCTGAGGTGCCCCCATCCTGTGTCTGCACACTGAGCATCAGCCGCAGCGGCAGGCAGGTGCCTGGGATGGGGCTCTGTGGCCGCGGTGCGTTGCAGGTTGGAGTAGGAGGAAAGGATTAGGCCCAGTTCAGCCTCATCCTGTGCACTGAGGAGGTCAAGGAGCCTTGCCACTCTCTTCCCCAAAAGTGCTGGCTGCTCTGGGGCCAGGGTACCAGCACAAAACCAAGCATGAACCTTTCATGCCACTCTCCTGGCATCCCTAATACCCACCACTCCATTACAAACCCGCTGCCCAACTGGGCAGAGTGGCAGGGATCCACGGTTAATGTAGCTGGGCCTAAATGCACTGCCAGAGATCAGCTAATCTGATAATTACAGCAACAAAAGCCATTTAGACAAACCATGACCTGACCCCGGGAGCTTGGAATGAAAACATTTTACCCTCCTCTGTCTGGATCCAGCACTGAGAAAACATCTGTATTCGGAGGATGGCTGGGAAAGCAGCCCCTGTGCAGCGCCCGCTGAGAACAGCCACAGCTCTGCTCCCTGCCCGCATGCTGCCCGTGCCCGGCCTCAGCCTGAGGTGGGCAGCGTCTCGGGGCAGGGCAGCCTAGACCCTTGCCGCCATGGCAGGATGGAGGGCACCCCGGTGCTGGGCAGGGCTCTTTGGCAAGGAAGAGGATGAGGCAGAGGCCAGAGAGGTGCGAAGGCGAACTTTCCGAGGGGGATGGGGTGAATGGAGCTCATGTGCATCCTCCCAGAAAGGGCTTTTTCCCAAGCCCACGCAAGGCTTGGTGGTGTGGGGCAGGCAGCACCTGGTCCTCGGCGACCCCCCACATCCTTGGCTCTGCAAGAGCCAGGCTGGCCACTGAGCCCCCCTGCCTCTGGCTCCCAGGGGGGGCTGAGCACAGGGGGCCGTGCCTGCGTGCAGCGCGGTGGTGGGCGCCTGGGGGGCTCCTTCGCTCTGGGTAAGGTGTGCAAGCTTTCCCATTGAGTGGCAGGTCATTGCTGGCTGTCAGTCGGAGGCAGGAGATGAAGGGAGGGATGCCTCAGGGCCAGCTCCCATGTTTCTCCTGCTTTTACATACATTTTGGTGGCACCCTTTGTGTAGGCTGGGGAGATGAAAGCTCAGGGCCAGAGGGATCTTGCTAACACACAGCCACCCAGCTCGGGGGCCCTGCGACCTGCTGCTTTGTGCCTGTCTGTCTCGTTCCTGCATCTGTTCCCAGTGGAGCTCCACTCTGTGACGCCAAGGGCACTGGACGCCGGCTGGGCTGGGGGCAGCCAGGCGCACGGGCAGGTAACTCCTGCTGAGTCAGCAACCCTGGCCTCGCAGGCACGGGCAGCGGCACAGACGGTCTCCGCCGGCCTGGCAGCACTGAGCTCATGCTGCCCAGGAGCCCCTGAGGAAAGGGAGCAAGACAGTGCTGGTTTGGGGAAACTGCATTTTTTCCTGCAATTGGCACCGCTTGGCCTGCTCCGGCAGTCCCAAGCAGCCGCTCCGTGCAGCCAGCTTGGCAGGCAGCACCCCTGTGCCTTCGTGACTTCCCTGCTCTGCACTGGGAAAGGGCTTGGCCATGTCCCCAAATGTCCCAGTGGTAGGATTAGAAACCAGTAAGTGCAGTGAGAGCCTGCCAGTCTGGGGAATCCCCAGCACTTCTGTCTGCTCCAGAAATAGGATGCTCTAAGCAGTCTTGGTCGGCTCTTCCCATTGCAGCATCCCACTCGCGCAGCACCGTACTCCACGCGAGCAGAAAACACGGCTGACCCTGCAGTGAGCTATCCCCATTTACCTCTGATGCCCTTCCTCTCGTCAGCTGCTTCCCCATGCAGCACTGCCGTGTCTCTCAGTGAGCAGCACCCACAGACCTCAAGAAACACAAGTGCTCTTCATCTGGTTGGGGTTAGAGCTAAGGGTAGGGTTACAGTTCAGGTTAGGTTTAGAGCTAAGGCTTGGAGTTAAGGGTAGGCTTCGGAGATGCCCTCGCACCACTCTGACAAGGTCGGGCGTTTGCAGGGCTTCACAGCTATTTGCAGAGAGCAGAGCTGAAGCCCTTTCTGGATTTCCACACGGCCTTTGTTCAGGGCCTGATAGAGGTTTTATCTGAGTTGGGCTAAAAACCCCACCGGGGCCCAGGCTTTGGTCTAGCGCTGCTGTCTTGCTCCTCTGCCTTTCCCATTACTCTGTTTTCTCCGAAGGAGGAAGCGTTGGCACGCTGCTGTGCCGCCGGGCAGCTCTGCCTCTTCCCCGCTCTCATGCTAAGTGGAAAGTGCACTGGGCAGTTCTTCCAGTGCTGCCCGGAGCTGGGGGCGGCGAGGGCTGTGCCCCCGGGTCCCCCCCCAGGCAGCCGGGCTGCAGAGCAACTTTTGGCACGGGAGGGGGACGAGGAGCCAAACTGGTTTTCAGAGGGATCTTGGCTGGGTTAACAAAGGGAGCGTAGGACATGAGTTGTCTGCAAAATCGTTTGGGGACGGCGTGGTCTTTCCCGTCCCGCATCCCCGTTTCATGTCACCGGTGTGGGGGAATCGCGCTGCTGGGGCTGCTGTTCACAGCCTCCTTCCCGTTTCCGTCGAAGCCTTTCCCAGGTGCTGCAGGATCGCGAGTGGATTCCTACGAACTTCAAAAGCCGCTTGAGACGTGCGGCGGGTTCCTAACGGAGCCGTCCACGCACCGGGCGGCAGCGAGCCCCCTCACCGGCGATGTGCGGGGCGGGGGGCTAGCCGCGGGTGAGATGCTCGGGCAGCCCCGCGTCACTCCCCGCCTGTCCCGCCGGGACTGGGGCCGGTGTCGCCTCGCAGTGCCGCTCCTGGCGGGGGGGGGGGGGGTGCGGGATGAGCGGCGCGGCCGCACGGGGCGGGTGCTGCCGGTGCCGGTGGCGGCGGCGGGGCGATGCGCGGGCCGGCTCTGCCCTCTGCCGACACCACCCGGCACAGCCGCCGCTCCTGGCCGCTGGCGGCTCCCCGCAACCCCCGGGGTCCCGGGAGGTCCTGGCACGGCTACAGGGGACGGTCCCGCCGGAAGCGCTGCGCCTGCGGGAGGGGTGCGGAGTCCGGCAGCAAGGCGCGGGGAGAAATTCCCTGCGGTAAGGGCACCGCGGGGAGAAGCGTCCCGAGATACCGAGCCGTCCCACCGGCCGGAGGCTCTTGCTGGGAGGGGAGACACCCCCAGGAGACCCCGGGGCGGGAGGGTCTCGATGGGGGGCACCCGACGGCGCCCGTCCCGCAGGGAATCGCGGAAGCGCCCGAAAAACCCGGGGCAGATGCAGATGCATATGGAGATGCCCCGGGCACCGCGCCGGCACCCATGGCATCAGGGCACGGCCCTCCTGGGGCTGCCGTGCGCCCCCGGGCTGATCTGCACCCGCACAGGCGCTGCGCCCCCGCCACCGCGCCCCCGGCCCCGCAGCTCCGCGACTCCCCGCCGCGCGCCGCCCGCGCGCACAGGAGGAGAGGGGCGGCCTCCCGCCAATAGGCAGCGCCCGCGTCCCCGCGCCGGCCGCGTCACCGGGGCGTGGCCACCGCCGCCGGCCGGCGTCCCCCCGCCGCGATTGGCTGCCCGCGCTCCGCCCGCGGGGGGGGCTGCGGGGCCGCCGCTGGCTGGCGGCGGGGGCGGGGCCGGTGGCGGCCCGCTGATTGGCGGCGGTTTGCGGCGGCCCCGCCCCCGCCGGTGAAGGTGAGCGTCTCCTCCAGGTGCCGCGCGCTGTCCGTAACGGTCCGGAGCGGAGGGGGTCACGCCGCGCCGCCATGGCCGCCTCCATCTTCACCGCCGTCCCCCGCGCCCCGCCTGTCGCCGTCTTCAAGCTCACGGCGGACTTCCGGGAGGACGGGGACGCGCGGAAGGTCAACTTGGGCGTGGGCGGTGAGTCCGCGGCCTCCCCCGGCCCGGCGGGGCCCCTCCCCGCGGGACAGCCCGGCCCATGACCCTGGGCGGCAGCGGCGGGACCCGGGCCTGGAAGGTCATCGGGCCGCGGCGAGCGCCCGGCTGGGGACGCCGCGGGGGGGCGGGCAGGGGTCACCGGCGGGAGTCAAGGTCGCGGGGGCGACCCCGCGCTGGCCTGGCCACCGTCCTCGGGTGTCGGTGGCCGGCGTCCCCCGGGGTGTGGAAAGGACCGTTCTCCCTCTCCTGGCAGCCTACCGCACGGACGAGGGGCAGCCATGGGTCCTGCCGGTGGTGAAGAAGGTGGAGCAGATGATCGCCAACGACAACAGCCTGAACCACGAGTACCTGCCCATCCTGGGCCTGCCCGAGTTCCGGGCCAACGCCTCCCGCATCGCGCTGGGTGATGACAGCCCCGCCATCAAGGAGAACCGGGTAGGTGGTAGACAGGAAGCGAGACTGCTCCTGGCTGGGAGAGCCACTGGGATCCCCAGGGTGGCTCTGCAGCAGGCCCAGCAGAAGAACGTGAATGTGCAGAGTGGCAGGATTTGGGGATTTTCTCTGACGTGGTCTTTACCACGGTCAGAGTAGGTCACTTGAGCCTGTGTACGCAAAGCTGTTTGTGCAAGTAGTCAGAATCTTTGGGAAAGGCCGAACTTGGGCTGTGATTGGAATTCGTTTTTTCCTTCGTCTTTTAACAGTTTCCCCATGGGAAACTGAAGTCAGATAATAGACCACCTTCCCTGAAATAAGTTACTAGCTGGAAATTTGCTCTGTGCCAAAAAGTAACAGGAATAACTGGAGTCTATTTATAACTGTAGAAGGTGTCAGAATGGGTCTGAGTGCTGAAGAAGGTTGATGACTACTGGATGGGGATGGTGTCCTGACTGGGGTGACCCTGGGGAGCATGTCTGGGGTCCTGTCTTGCTCTTGCAAGTGCCTCTGTTCTCTGTGCAGTGATAGCCGGCTTGACCTGGGTGGAACCTGCTGGCAACTCTTTCTATTGCAGATTGGAAGCGTTCAGTCCTTGGGCGGGACAGGCGCTCTGCGTATCGGCGCGGAGTTTCTGAGGCGGTGGTACAATGGAAACAACAACACAGCGACCCCAGTCTATATCTCCATTCCGTCCTGGGGTGAGTGCTGTCATCAGTGCTGCCACCTCTGTGGAGGGAGCCCTGTGGATCAGTGGATGAGGGAGGAATGGCAGGGGCCTGGGCAGTGATAGAGGGGCCTTCCCCTTGTGGGTAAAGGGAGCATTAAGCATCTCCATTACCTATTTTGGTGACATTTAGGGAGATACTGGGACTGGAGAAGGTGGCTTGCTGGAGGTGGAGCCTTCTTTTCTGAAAAGTTATTTATTTCCTTAGAGAACCACAACTCTGTGTTTGTGGATGCTGGCTTTAAAGATATTAGAAGCTACCACTACTGGGATGCTGCCAAGAGGGGTTTGGATCTCCAGGGGATGCTGGATGACATGGAGGTGAGTAAAACTGGCATGGGATGGGCTGAGCTTGGTGCTGTGCTGGCAGCAGCTGGCTGGACTCTTGTGTGCTGTGCCTGGAAGTGGATCTCTACAGAAGAGACTGCCAGTGCCCAGAGCAGCATGGGGCCTCTCCCTCTGCTGTGGGTGCCCAGTCTCGTCCATGCATATGACCAAGACCTGCTCTCTCCTCAGAAAGCCCCGGAGTTCTCCATTTTCATCCTCCACGCCTGTGCACACAACCCAACGGGCACAGACCCCACTCCAGACCAGTGGAAGCAGATTGCTGCTGTTATGAAGGTACAAGCTGTTGCTGGGGCTAAAGCAGTGCTGAGGGGACAGATAGCTCTTGAGCCGGCTGGAGACAGGCTGTAGGGAATAACATGAGATGTGGCAGGAGTTGGAAGAGTCCTGTAGGGCAGGTGTTGAAGGGAGAGGCTGGCAGGATGCTAGTCATCTGTGCTCAGAGAACAGAAGCTTCCCAGTTCTGCTCATGCCTCCAAGTTCTTGCTTTCAAACTCTGTGGCATGGGCTGCAGTGAAGTTTCTCATGCTGGAAGGATTCTCTAGAGGCACTAGCTTTTCACAGGTGCTGGATAGTAAGATATAAGGTATATCTCATGTCTTCCCGAATGGGGAGGAGGCAGCTGCTGTAGTTTTCTCCTGCATTTGACCTTTTCTCGGCCACTTTAGTGTTCCTATTCCTTTACCCCAGTAGAAAGAAAATATCCCAGTCTGGTGTTGCTGGACAACATTTTCTTTGTATTCACCTGGAAGCTCAATGGTCATTTTTCCCTCCTACGGGGACAGTGGGGGGTAAAGTGAAGGTTGTGGGGAAGGGGTTTCCCTCTAACATTGTTCCTCCTTGCAGCGCCGGCTCCTGTTTCCATTCTTCGACTCGGCGTACCAAGGTTTTGCCTCTGGCAGCCTGGACAAGGATGCCTGGGCTGTGCGATACTTTGTCTCCGAGGGCTTTGAGCTCTTCTGTGCACAGTCGTTTTCCAAGAACTTTGGGCTCTACAGTGAGTGTCTGGCAGTAAGCTGGCCCAGTAGCATCATACCCAGACAGATGGGGCTGTCATGCTGGGGTCGGGAGAGCTCTGCTTTGCCATGATGTATGGAACCAATGGCTGACATCTCTTGGCTTGTCCACAGATGAACGTGTGGGGAACCTGACTGTGGTGGGGAAGGACGCAGACAACGTGCAGCGTGTGCTTTCCCAGATGGAGAAGATTGTGCGCACCACTTGGTCCAACCCTCCCTCCCAGGGAGCACGCATTGTGGCAACTACGCTTTCTTCCCCGCAGCTCTTTGCCGAGTGGTACGTGTCACCAGGGCCGGTGGGAGAGGGAAAGGTGGAGGGAAACTGCCTCCTTGAGTGCCAGGCTTGGCCAGATGGCTCCAAACAGCCAGATGCCTGTCCTCACGCTCTGCTTCCTACCTGCTGCAGGAAAAACAACGTGAAGACGATGGCAGATCGGGTCTTGCTGATGCGGTCAGAGCTCCGGTCTCGCCTGGAGTCCCTTGGGACCCCGGGCACCTGGAACCACATCACAGAGCAGATCGGCATGTTTAGCTTCACAGGGTTGAACCGTAAGTACCAAGTGGCCTGGTGAAGGGAGGACTGGGTGAGAACAGTTTTGCTGGGGGTGAGCTGGGCTGAAGCAGTCCAGGCAGGAATCTCTCTAGGACCTCCCTGGAGTCCTGGTATCACTGCCTCTGTGTTGAGGCAGGGATGAAGCATCAAGCAGAATTTTAGTGGCCAGTTCTGGAAGCTTTCTGCTTGTTGTGGAAGATTCAAGCAGCTCTGACTGGTTCTCTGGGCTTTTCTGAGCTTTGGGGTCACTGCTCTGACCTGATGTCCAATTCTTTCTCCAGCTAAGCAAGTGGAGTACATGATCAAGGAAAAACACATCTACCTGATGGCTAGTGGGCGCATCAACATGTGTGGCCTGACTACCAAGAACCTGGACTATGTGGCCAAGTCCATCCATGAAGCCGTCACAAAAATCCCATGAAGCACATGAACAACCAAACTTACATGAAGTCACCAAAGCTGTAGTGTGTAGTCCGTGTCTTCCCCTGCTCATGGCTTGCCTTGTCCCACACCTCTTGGGGCTTAATAAAGATGGGAGCAGTAGCTCAATCAGGGATATTCTATCTTGTGCCCTTTTTGAAATACCCCTTACAATATGGTAAGCCAGTGCCCCAGGAGGGTGGGGGCAGCATGAGCCACCTTGGCTTTTGTTTTGACTGACAGCAGCCTGATCTTTGGGATTTAAAATTGCAGCTTTAGCACATCCAAATCAACTCCATGTAACTGATCAGTTTGATCTAGACAAGGGCCAGTGCCAGTGCAATGTGCTGTGGGATAGCAGCCCAATCAGTTGGGATCTTGTATGGCTTATGAACGAATGTCACTCAGTATTTTGGGGAGGGGCAAAGCTGTTGCTGGCTTTCCCTCACCCAGTTCTGAGCCTTATGCGAGCAAACATTTGTAATTGTGATAATTGCTTCTTTGTGTTGCTGACAGAAAATTAAACCTCCATCTCTGAACACTACTTCTGCCTTGTGTGATGTCATGCCTTCAGGCTCTGCTAGCCTCTTCCCAGCCTGAGGTTAAAGCCCCATCATGGTTTGCCCACTGGGTCTTAGTTTGTTTCAAGGCTTTCCCGTTCTCCCTTGCAGTGTGTTGCTTCTCTGATGATCTCTGTTGCTACTAACAGGGCACAGACCTATAGGGAGAGAGTAGTTGGGAGCTCCCTATGACTCTATGTGAAGCTGACCAGTTCCTCCCATGTCTGTCTTGTGTTCCTCTTTCTGTGCCCCTGCCCTGTGCTGTCCAGCCTGTCGTGTCCATCTGTATATGCTTGCTTAATGGATGGTTGTGTGTTACCCATCCATCTGGCCATCTCTCCCCGGCCCAGAGCTCCAGCAGATCTTTCCTGTCCCTCCTTCTCAGCAGGCCACTGGTGAACCACCACCTACTCCCCCTGGCTTCAGTGGGGCCTGCCAGCAACAGCCTGTGTTTCTGGCACTGACAAAGAGCAGGGACCATCTGCTGCTGCTCTCTGCAGTCCCTGTTTGCAGACCTCTTTGTGAGCTGATATTTGCACCTTGATAGAGCAGCCTTCTGCAAAGATCTTGTGAAGAAAGGGAACAGCCCCTTTCCTTGGGTCAGTTGGTGATAGTCTCTGATGCCCTGATGGATTTTGCTTGTGTTGGGGTTTAGACAGCAAAGGCAAAAATGCTGCCTTGTTCCCTTGCTGTTTTTCCTAAGAGACAGTGCGTGGGTGTCTCTTGTTTTGTCTTTTTCAGATCAGTATTCGTGTCACATTAGAGAGGGAGCCAGAGGCAGCCTTTCCTCTGTGCAGGTGGTGAGGTGGGAAGCTTTTTTCTCCTCTTGGTGTCCATCCACAGCTGGGATGATGCGGTGGTGGTTAAAGGATGACTTCTAGGTGTGATCTCAGGAGAAGGAGCTGAAGGAACACCACCTCTCCTTTTATTATTTCTGACATCTGCCTCCACTTCTGTCCTTACAGACCTCTAGGTGTGGAGCCTGGCCCACTCCACATGCGATCTGTGCCAGTCCTTTGGCTAGCCTCACCAGCCTCGTTTTTCCTAATGGGTGACCTCAATTTCTCTCTTTCTGCAGTGTAAGCTCATTATCCCATTTACCATGGCAATGGAGAACAGATTATTCCTTTCCTCTTTGCAACAGTTTTTTATGTTTTTGAAAACTTCCTCTCTCCCCTTCACATCCTTCACCAGTTAAGATTAAGCAACCCTGTTTCCTTCACCCTTTGGGGCAGGTTGTGTTCCAGCCCTTGCTTTCCTCTGGCCTCCTTTCAATTGCTGTGTGTTTCCTTAGAAGGGCAGTGCCCAGACAGGGATGCAGTTGTTCCAGCTAAAGTTTTTATCAGCCTTGGTGGACTATGAGATTTCTGTTGTTATCTGTCAGGCTATACTCCAGCGTGTGTATCCCACTATTGTGTTTGCAACGGTGTGATATTAACTCCTGTTCTTCCCCAGTCCTTCTCTGCCCTGCCATTCTCTGTGCTGCTGAGTGCTTTCCTGGCAGCAAGAGTGACAGGTTCATGGGGAGAAATTGGAAAGCACTTGCTGACCTGGTCCTCTACCTACTCCTTCAAGTGTGCTGAGCTCTGTTACTCTAGCTACCTCCAGCCGTGGTTAGGAGGGCAGCCTAGCCTGACAGGAGAGGTTTCCCTACACCCGTTGACACAGACAGGGCATCGTTCAGGGAGAAATCACTTTTAATGTTAATATCCCTGTTGCGTTCAGCTCTACAAAAACTACTGACTGGTCTGTACCAGCCCGACGGCTCGGTGCGAGCCTCCCCCGCACAGGCAGCCGTGCACGGAGAGGAGGATGGTTCAATGCGGCGTGGAGTAGCTCTCCCCAGGGAGGGGGCTGCGCTCGGCAGTGAGCTGGGCTCCCTGCCCTGTGCCTAGCAGGGGTTCGGGAGTGCCGGGCTGTGTCGATGGTGTGTGCGCAAGGCGCTGTGAGTGTGCATGGCACTGGGCACGGCACAAACGTGTGCTGGGGCCCTGAGCTGCACGTGGCACCCCCCAAATAGCACATTCTCCTCATGGCGGAGACCATGTCTGTGTGGCACCCAGCACCGAGGGGCTCCAGGCCTTGCTGGGATGGGGATGGTAAATGATGCTAAGGGCAGTTCTGGATTGGGCCGCCCCTCCCTGCTCTGCTTGCAGGGACGCCGTGCCAGACTCTTCACCTTTCCTTTTCCCACCTCTTCCTTGAGACCAGATGCTACCACGGAGCAGCTGGGCAAAGGGCCTTGAACTCCAGCTAGCTGGTCCAGGCCGCCTGGGTGGTTCGGCCCCGCCGGGGGGCACATCCTTTCTCGCCTGGGGATGGGGCTCTGCACAAGTCCTGCAGGGAGGGGCGGCACGAGCAGGCAGGCGGGTGGGCAGGCGGCGAGCGAGTGCAGACCTGCTGCTGTTGAACGCGAGCCTCATGGCAGGAGACCCCCATGCTGCAGACCTGGAAGACACAACCGCAGCCTGGTGCTGGCGGCCAGAGCTTGCCCTCCCTGAGCTGCTGCTGCTTAATCCTGCGGCATGTTTCCTAGCTGGGCCTGGGGATATTGGTGCAGACGCACATTTACAGCTGTGAAAACACGAGTTAAGGTCTCACTCTGTCTCTGACATCCATTCCTGTCCCAAGGATGGTTGGAATCTGCTGCTGCATCCCTTGACCCTGTTCCAGCCCAAAGCAACACGTGTGTCTGCATGGGCTTCAAACGACATCGTTCGGCTTGTGCTGCTTGAAACTTGATTTTACACTATTAAAATTGAGCAACCTCCCATTTGCTGGGGAAGGACAATTGCACCAAGCTGATTCTTACCTCCAGTCTGCATAGGTCTCCAGCATCGTGCTCCGGCCACGCTGCTGCTCAGGTGATTAATGGGGCGAGATTGGAGCTCTCCTCTGGTGTCTTCTCACCCTCTGGCGATGGCCGCTGTTTGCGCCCACCTGCAGCAGCAAGGGTGCCTAGGGCTGGGTGCTGGGGGCCATGGGTGCTCAGGGTGGGGGAGTACGTGGGGTCAGGCCAGAACCAGGCAGCTGGCTCTGCCTCAGATAGCCCTACGTGCAGTTTTGCCCACTGCTGAGGTGCTGGCAGGGAACTGGGCTGCCCCTCTGCTCGACACCAGTCCCAGGACGGGACTGGGGAGGAGCTGACCCAAGCCACAGGGTGCCAGGGCAGAGCTCACCCCTGGGTGCTCCCTCCCTGGGTCAGTCACTCACTGAGGGATCTCAGAAGCCTCCTGCCCAGCGTGTCCTCGGAGCTGCTTGGCGATGAGCTGGTCCCAGCCTCTCTGCCTGGGGACTCTGCCTCCAGGACAGTGCCGCAGCACTCACTGTCTGCAAAAGCCCAGCCTGGCTGCAGCATCCTGGGGCACCGCAGCCCTTGCCACCCCCCAGGGTCATGTGTGTGTCCTGGCCAGACTCACTCTGCCGCTTGCTGTTCTCCTCGCTGTCAGCCAGCTCCTCCTGGATGAAAGGGATGCCTTCCATGCGCAGGAACACTGACTCGCTGGGACTGCGCAGCCCCTCGGAGCGGCTGCCTGCGGGGACACAGGGCAGGCATGGCGGCACGGTGGGCAGGTGCTGTGCTCCAGGGCAGGGTGCAGGGGGATGGACACCTGGTGTAGCAGCAGGTCCCAGTGCCAGGGACCTCGGGGAGCACGAGCATGTGGGGAACAGGGATTTACGTGCCTGCACACTTGCACCTGTGTGCACGTGCAGGTGCAGAACAGCATCCCCAGGTGTGTGTGTGCAAATGCCCATGTGCCCCAGTCCATGTGCAACTGTGTCTCAGCGGTGCCATGTCTGTCATGCCAGTGGGTCCCAGCACAGAGCCCCTCCCCAGGGGACCCACAGCAATGGCCCACGGCAGGGAAGGGATGCTACCAGGTGACTCACACATGATGCTGTTCCTCTCATTCAGGAGGGTGGTGGCATCTTCCTTGGGTGTCTGCGGGGTTCCTCGTGTAGTTGAGGCCTTGGTTGAATCCCTGTCGAAGGCCTCCATGTCAGGGGACTGGGGCGAGCTGTCCATGCGGCTGGCCACCAGCGCGTTGTGATACTGCTGCCGAGTGACCTGGGTACACAGACATGCGCACCCCGCTCAGCAGGTGCTGAGCCACACCGGGACCTCCCAGGGACTTCACAGCAACAAACCCCTGGTCAGCAGGAGTGCGAGACCCCCCCAGTGCCCCCTGGATGCCTACCAGGCTCCTGGGGCACAGTGGGGTGAGAGGGTGCCTGAGCAGGGGTAGCCAGGGTGGGATAGTTCCCGCCAGCCCAGCCTGTACCTTGACAAACTGCACGTCGCAGAGGATGTGCACGGAGTAGTCGGGGGTGTAGATGTTGTTGCTGCTGCTGTGGAGCTGCGTGGTGCTGCCCCCGTAGTCGTTGTGCTCCCGGTTGGGGGACTCGGAGCGGTTGAGCCCGCTGCAGCGTGACGGTGACCTGTTCACTGCGGGAGGGGACGGTAGAGAGGCAAACAGTCACTCTCACTCATGGTGCCGCTTGGGTCCCCAGTGCTGGTGCAGGGTCAGGATGGACCGGTCATCTCCAGAGGCTGTGCCCCACAGACAGCGGGGCTGGCAGGCGTCCTATGGGGGACCTGCAGCAGGGTCCTCCTCGGCGCAAACCAAGGGGACAGGGTGGGCAGGCATCCAAACCTGGCACCGGCAGCAGAGGTGAGGGCTGCTGCCTGCCTGTCACACCGACTGACTGACAGGTCTTCTGCTAACGCAAGCCTTCTGCATGGCGTTCAGCACAAATTCTCCTGGTTGCAGCTGGCAGCCCAGGGGGGTTTGCTTAACCCCCCTCTGGGGCACGCTCCTGTCCACCTCGACTGGGACAGAACAGGAGCAGAGGCTGGCACGGCAAGCTGGCCCATCACTCACATTGACTGATGGCCTCTGACATGCGGAGTGATGGATTTTGTCTGGTCAGTGATTTATTAGGGAACAAAGGCAGCTTGTTCCTTGCACAAGTGACGTCAACATCTTGCTGACTTTGCTCTGCTGCTAAAACGCCCTCCTACTACCTGGATTTCCAGAAAGCAAGGGAAGCAGGACAGCATTCATGCAGGGCTGCGGGTAACCGTCATCAAAAGCAGCAAGTAGCAAGAAAATCCAGCCACTGAGTACAGGAAATTACAAAAACTGCACATCAAAGCAAGCTAAAGCCATCCATGGCTCCTCCTTCTCCCCATCCCATTCTTCAAACTGGGGAGGCTGTGGCAGGGCTGTGAGTGCTCCTCTCCCAGCGCTGCCCGGCATGCAGGGTGGGAGGGGGCTTGGTGCACCATGCACAGGGAGCTGGGAAGAGCCTGGCACATGAGCAGGTCCCTGCCCAAAGCCATGCCCCATTACCTGGAGAGCCAGCCAGGGAGTCCCCTCTGCTGAAGGCGAAGGTACGGGACACTGAGACGGGCACTGCAGAGAGAGGGGGAAGGAAGGAGGGGACAGGGAAGGAAAGGGACAGAGGTGAGGGTGAGGGACAGAGCAAGAAAAGAACGAGAAAAAGAATCGTATGCCAGCAGCCCCAGGCTGGGATCCCACCACTGCCTCTAGCATCACTTCCCACCCCTCTTACACCCTCCTGCTTCTGCCCTGGGGACAGGCACACCAGCAGGGACACAGACTTGGATGCTGTAAATCAACAGACTGCTCTGTGACAAAATAAGGCCCTGGGTCCCAACAGACCCAGGGCGATGCTGAGAAGAGCCACCCACCAGGAGCTGCTCCATGCAGGAACCGCAAGAAGCCAGGACCCCGCATCCAGGCTGCCTGGCCCACTGCTGCAGAGAGGGTGAATCACAGGCCATTCACTTTCCACATCCTATTGCCACGGGTTCCAGCAGCAGGGACAATTTCAAGGGCAGGTGTTCCCGCTCCCTGTGACTCTATGTCTGCAGGGAGCTGCTCTCCTGCCCTCCACAGCATCCCTGGGCCATGCACAGGAGTGCAGGGCTCCACGGGGCAGCATGGAGAGACCAGCACACAGCCTCAGTGATGCACTCATTAACACTTCCCGATGCCTCATCTTTGCCCCCACCGCTGGCAGCGCACACCTCAAAAGCAGCGGGAGATGCAAGCCCGCTGGCTGCCAGCCCCCTCCTCCAGCCACTGCCATGTTTCCCCGAGCTGCCAGCCCTCCTACCCGGGGCACACTGCCTTCCTCCACCCCGCTGTGCCCGCAGTGTGGCTGCAGCGCTCTAGGAACCATCTGCTGCCTATGTGATTCATGGTTTTAAATTGCTTCAAAGGTAAAACCCCCAGGAAATTTGCCCTGCAGCCCCCTCCTTCTGATCTCCCTGCTCCTCCTTCAGTAATCTTGTTCTGCATCCTCCCCTGGATCAAAACCTTCTGCAAATAAAAGCCCAAGCAAAGGCACCAGCACAAAATGCTGCCCAGAACAATCTCGTCCAGCCGGGAGCAAAGGACATGTTGATAACCACCAGCACTCAGCCCCTGCTCCCACCCGACCCTCCCGCAGCGGCGCTGGCCATGTCAGGCCTCTGCCACCGCGCCCCTGCCCTGGCCACCAATGGCAAAGATCACCTGGCAATAAAAAAGTTGCACAACAATGGTTAATTAATAACAAATTGTTAATTGCTCAAGGGTTAACGTCTGAATTTTCTGCTGTGACACGCTACTCACACTCATTTCTGCCCGGCTTTGCCTCAAGGAGGACGCCAGCCCAACAAGGGAAATGCCCTGCTACCTCTGCCTCCCAGCCACCCGCTGGCCAGCGGTGCGGCACCCTGCATGCCACACACCTGCACGTCCCATGGCAGGCAGGGGTGGCTGGATAGCAGAAAACATCTCGTGACACAGCGTCACGTGAGCGCGGGAAGCGACGGAGCCCTGAGCGGCAGCATCCCAGCAGGCAGCACTGCGGACACATGTGGCCACACCAATACGGCTCTCACGGTGGCTCTCACACTGCCTGTCCCCTGTCCCATGGGCAGCACTCACTGCCTGAGCCCCGGTGGGGCCCTGGTGATGGTCATTGTGGGCACAGGGGCATTGGGACACACAGCAACATCCCAAGGGAAATCGGCCGCTTCATTGACTCCTTCTTGTCCAAACTGAGCACACTGCAGACGCACGGGGGAGCAGGAACATGCACAGAGGGTTTAACCCAGCAGTCCATGAGCCAGCCTTTTGCATGGAAGCAAAGCAAGCAGCCAGAAATAGGTGAACCCTAGAGCTGCAAGCAGACTGGGACCCACGGGAGTGACACTCACTTGCCCCAAGGGACCCCCCCTCTTTTCTCCATGACATCCCTCCCTCCACCTCCCTACAGGTTGAACTTCGCAGGTTCTTGTTTTGATTAGGCACCCAGAGCATCCTCGGCTTACTGTCTGCACTGCAGATCCAACTGCAGCATCTGGGGTTTGGGGTTTGGGATGAGGGCTGTGCTGTACGGGGGTGGGCAGCACCTCTGCCTGCTCCCATGCCACCAGGCACTAAACATTTGCAGGGTGATCAGCAAAGAACGGGGCCACTCACCGTCTCCTCTGATCACAGCTCCCTCTTAACTCCTGCAAGCAGGGATCTGCTCATTAACCCATCAGCTCTGCAGGCAGGGAATCGACCAGGACCGGGGCCTCTACTTTTCACTCTGCTGGTTTCCCACACCACCACATGCTCACAGGTAAACTGACCCAGCCTCAGCCTGCCCCAAAATACTCACGGAGGAAGGAGGATCCAGCCAGGCTACCCACTTTCCGCACGTCGTTATCTGAAATGACAGCTGGAGGTGTAGGAATCGCAGAGGAAGGGCTCCTGTCTGCCCCGTGCCCCATAGCAGGGCCACCCCAGCCCACAGCCAGCCCATTCTGCTGGCCACCAGCTGGCTTAGCCCCTGCGGAGGCTGCCGAAGAAAAGGCAGGGCTGGAGGGAGCCCATAGGACCCTTACCTGAGGAGACGACAGCCATGATGGCGGGGACACCGTAGTAG
Organism: Chlamydotis macqueenii; assembly: GCF_036417535.1. Classification (NCBI taxonomy): domain Eukaryota; kingdom Metazoa; phylum Chordata; class Aves; order Otidiformes; family Otididae; genus Chlamydotis; species Chlamydotis macqueenii. Next base: position 24,381,822 of record NC_141562.1, read on the forward strand.
GTGAACGCCCCATTTTCAAACCGCAGCCCTTCCTTGCCAACCTCCACCTCCACTTTCCCCTGGAAGGAGAAGGAAAACTCACTCGGACAGGCACCCCACGCTCCTGTCCACTGACTCACCCAGGGCTGCAGGGACCCCCACCGCCCTACACGAGAAGACAGGCATCTTCACCGGCAGAAGCAGCCCAGAGGAAGGTGGCAAGGAGAGACAGGCCACTCCTTGCCACCCTCCATTTGCTGCTGCCCCAGGCACCTGTAGGATGAGGACGAAGTAGTCGACAGGGCGGTTGCGCTGGTAGAGGTAATGCTCTGCCGCCTTCTTGTTCTTTCGGTCATACTTGAGCTCCTGGATGACGCTGGGGTGTTTCAGGAGCCGCAGCAGGATCTTCTCAGAGAGGTAGGGGGACTTGAAAGGCTCCACTTCTAGAGGGGAGGCAATACACACTTGCTCAGCAGCACCAGGACTGCTGGGAACCTCTCATCCTCTGAGCTGCATGGCCCCCCTTCCTGCAGCCTCGGCACCCCACGGCATGGGGGGGAGCCAAACGCAAGCCCATGATGGTGGAGCAGTGGGATGCCCGGGGTGGGGTTCAGGTAGGTGGAAATTGCTTGCTGCGGGGAAGCTGGACCCAGGAACGGCTCAGGGATGCCCTATGGGGCTGGTGCTGCTGCAGGGAGACGCAGGGCTTGCAAGAGGGCAAGGGTACCTGTTGCCATAAACCGATGGGTAGCCAGGAGGAGCTGCGGGGAGATCTTCACCTTCATCTCGCTGTCTGAGAGCCTGAAGACGGAGAAGTCCTGGGGCTTGCGTCCCCGATGGGGCACCCGCTCCTTCTTCCGATTGTCTGCTGTGGGGCAGAGAGCAGAGCGGTCGCGCACTTGCAGTGGTCACAAAGCCACTGCAGCTGCAGGGCCCCATACCACATGCGCACGTATGGAGAGAGGCACGTCTCACTGCACCCCATAGCAGGGCTGCTGTGGAGCAGCAGCTGGAGCCGTGGGGCACACAAGATGTGCCGTGGGCCACAGCCTTGCGAGCAGCTCCCTCAGAGGTGAAACACACTTCTCTCTCGGGAACAAGTCCTGGGTTGCCCTGGCTGGATGCATCACCCAGAGCTGGGAAGGAGCTTGGGAACCACCCATGGGCACCTCATGCCCAGCACACTTGTCCCTGGGTCAGGCCCTGCCCGGCCACCAGCTGCTGATGCTGGTGCTTCTCTGTCTCAAAGATTCAAGACTCTCTGACATCTGACCAGCATTTCTCCATCATTCTTGTCTTTCCACCATGACTGTGAATTGCTCTGGGAAGGACCATAATTTGCTCTGGCCTGTTTCCTACCCACATGTCTGTCTGTCTGTCTGTGCGGGCTCCCACCCTGGCTCCTGCAACTGCAGTAGCTGCTCTGGGACACTAACTGTACAGATCCGTCTCATCCAGGATCTCGGACTTGATGATCTCCTCAATGACATCCTCCAGGGTGACAATGCCCATCACCTCGTAGAACGGGTCTCCTTCCCCTTCGTTGTTCACTCGCTGCACGATGGCCAGGTGGGACTTTCCTGCGGAAGAGAGCAGAGCAGCAGTGAGACCCCCACCCCTGGTGAGAGGGGCGCCCAGCACAGTGGGATGGGAGATGGACAGGGCTTGGTGGGAGGCACAGATCGCAGCCAAACCTCAGAAGCAGCCACTATCACCCAAACCCATCCCAACCACACTAACCCAAGGACGAGGGCTGGATACACAGCCCAGCCTGACAGGGCTGCTGCTCCCCAGGCTGATTTCTAGGTGTCACAGACTCTGCCTGGCTCTTTTTCGGGGCTGCTTGCTTTCTCTACCCAGGCAATCTGCTGCGAGTCCCTCTGTTCAGCTCTTTGACAGCGTCCTATGCAGGAATGAAGTGTACACTATACCAGCTGCTTCTGGCTTGCCCTCAGCTTCAGTGGCATCAGACAACTCTACCAGAGCAAGGAGACGGCGTCCTCCAACACAAAGCGTGAGCGTGTCCTTGGGCTCTGCTGATTTCCCTCATCCTCCTGATGTTTTCTCATTCTGTTGTTAATTATCTCTCCTATCAAATTGCCAGGAACAGCTCCCCCACATCTTTCTATCCATCACTGTCTGAATGGATCCTAAATCTTTTCTTAAAATATGGGCAAAGCCTCCAGCTCCTCGGAACAGCAGCTGGTTTTAAAGCAGAAATGCATGTGTTTGTTTGCAGCTTTCAGCCCAGCTCCCGCAGAACTCTTGGGTGAACCATCTGGACACAGAAGCTGAACATTTTTCAAGCCATCGACTTGCACATGAACATCTTCTCCAGACCCTGCCCCTGCCAGCACCCCTTCTCTGTTACCTTAAACAAGGAGACTGGGACCAGCACCTTCAGCTGCAACGGTGGTGACCCCTGCCTGGAAGCTGCAATGTTTCTCAAGCACAGCTTCAGCTTCCTCGCTTGTCCCCAGTAAGCTGGCAGCTCTGCTGACACATTCTCGGGCTTCTTGCTTTTGGCATACTTGAAACACCGCTATTTGTTTTTGCATGTCCCACACTCTGTAAGCTGTTTTGACTTTTTCAACTTCTTCCTTCCTTTACTGTCTGCTCTGATTTATGCTCTTGCTCAGCAGATTGACCAGAACCCACCTTCCAAGCCACAGACTTCTCGGTTTCTAGCTCCCATGTATTCTTGGATTTGCCAACAGCATTGGTTTTCTTACTGACCCTGTGGCTCCCACGCTGCTCAGCAGCACCCATAGGTTCTGAACCCCTAGTTTTACTTAAAATGTTAAAAGTGTCCTTTATCGGCACCACAGCCAAGAACTTCCCCTCCGTTTGCTCTCTTGCCCTGGGGTCTTGCTTTGCGATGCCTGCACAGATCCAGCTGTACTGTGGGCACTGCAGGGACCTCCAGAAACCTGCAAACACCTTATGTTCCCCACAGGCTCAGAGCTGAGCTCCTTGAGCAGCAATGGCCACCCAAAAAGGGAGGCAGGTCCCTTCCACTATGCAGCTGCCTCTGCATCTACTTCTCCCACAAAACCTCCCCGACGAACCCGGCTCCAGGCGCAGGGATGCGAACAGCCTTTAAGTATAAAGATGCAACAGGGGTGGGCTCCTGCCTGCTGGTCCACGCAGCAGGGACAGGGATGAGCACATCTAGAGCAGCCCGGCAACCCCACCAAACATGTCTTGCTGGGGATCACGCGACCTTCGAATAACCCTGCCCTGGATCTGAGAGGAGCAAATGCTGTTTCTCAGCCATAGATCAGTGCTATACATTTCTCACAGCAAAGCTTGGGCATTTTCCACAGTATAAATTCCCTCCTCCTCATACCAAGCTTTTATTGCAAGATTTCAGAGAGCAGCTCGCTGCCTCCCACGCCTACAGAATTAGAAACGAGAACATAACTTTGCAGCAAAGTAGCACTGAGGTGCACTTTAAAAAAACAAATCAACAGCCCTGGGGCACTGGAAATTCAGCGTGTTCCTTGGACCGGCCAGCTTCACCCCTTTTATACACACGTTTGTGCATCTTCCCTGTTCAGTGGGTAATAAAGCAACAAGACTTGAAACTTAAAAAGAAAAAAGCAGCAGAGTTGGCCACAAGACAGCAGCAACAGCTACGTTTCATCTTAGCAAAGTCCAACTTTTGAAAATGTCTCCTTTGCCAAACCCCGCTCCCAAACACTGGGGCCATCTGGTCTCCTCCAAGTCCTCAGATGAGTGAGGAGAGGGGAGAAGTTATTTCTTTTGGCTGAAAGCTTGTTGTTAATGACATTTACATGCAACCCAAAACCACCAACCCCTTACAAAAAGCTTAGGTGCTACTTAAAGGCAGTCAGAGAGTAATGGAGGCAATTCTTTTTTTTTTGGCTAAGCACCTCCATCGATGCTGTAATTTACTCTAGAGCAGCCTCAGAGAAATGTGACTCCAGCTCCACGTTCACGTAGCAGCAAATGAGATTATTTAGAAATAACCCAGCACTGTTAACCTGGGAGGAGACCCACGGTTTCATTGAGCTGGGGGCAGAGCCAGGACTGTTAGAACACTCAAGAGTTCTTTATTTTCACAGAAAATAAACACTTGTAGCCACGCTATAAACCCCCAGGTTTAGGTTTCCAGGCTAACACCCACGTTACAGACAGAGCAGGTACCCAGCGATGGAAAATTGCTGTAATTCATCCGCTTGCTCCTGGCCCACACCCAGCGAGCTGCTCCCAGCCCCTGCCCGGCCAGCTGGTACTTGCATCCCAAAACACCCCAAAGCCCACTCACAGCCTCACCAAACTGGTGCAAGTGACTGCTGCTCCCAGCTGGCCCTCACTGGGAAAGGGCTGACTTATCCCAGTTTCCCACCTGAGGGACAGGAGATCGTCAGCAAAGTCCTGCCCCCCAACCTGGCCGGGTTCTGCATCTCCTCCCGTCAGTTTTTTAACAAATCTTAGAAATTTGGCACCAGGGGCTTGCAGCTGCTCTGGTTGTGGCTTGTTCCTTCATGGGTTGGGGGTGCTGCCAAGCCTGGCTGTACCCCCTTTCCCAGCCCTGGGAGATGCTACACTTGCGCAGAGGAAAAGCAGCGGCTTTTGGAGCAGGTACGAGGGCAGGAGCTGGGTGTGAAATGGAAGCAATGTCCACGGGAGGGTGGCACAGGGACAGACCTGGGGACATCTGAGGGGCGACGTTCCCTTCTCCAGCTGTTACCCTGCAGGTCTGCCCCAGTGGGAGTATAATGGAGAGAGACAAACCACTTAAACAAACCCCTAGACTTGATCTAAACCAGCTTTAAGATCTGTAAAACTGATTCCAAAAACTGCGCTGTTGTAACTGCTGCCTGACAGCTGAAATGAAATGAATTATAGGGGCGAGCCGCTTCCCTGCTAGCAAGCTGTCACATGTGAATTTTACAGGGCTATGGCTGCTGCGGGAAAGCACAGTGAAACACTGGAGAATCAAAGCCCTGGTTTGGCAAATGCTAGAACAAATGGGCAATTAACTTCCCTTGTGCGAATCGCTCCACCGGCCTCCGCAGGGCTGCGCTCGCGCAGGAAGCCTATAGGTGATTAAGTGTCTGCTCAGCATGGGATACAACTGTACTCAATTCTTTACGAGCTACATGAAATCTGTTCTTTTCAAACAACAGCTTCAGTGGAAAGTTAATGCCTCAAAATGCTAAATTACAGAGCTAATATAAACAGCTGAAGGCTTCCGGATGGAGCAAGCAACTGAACGGATAGCGAAAGCTTTCATGCCGGTTTTTTAGGAGCCTTGTTTTTCATAGGTACCCAAATGACCTTGGGCTCATAGATCCACCTCAAAGTGTCCTCTCTGATGGAGGAACAGGGTCTGAACACACGGAAATGCCTTTACTTGTGGGAAAGAAAGCGCTGTTGGCTGCAAATACAGCCCAGACTACTTCCTTATCATTTTTTTTTTATGTAGGTGCTTTGCCAGAAGAATGTTAAAGATGCTTTTGTCTCTTATTCCATGGGATGAGCATTCTGAGCATGAAATTTATTTCCATGAATTTTACGGTAAGATCTAAAGCTGTTACTAGGAGATCAAAGGTAAAGGCAGAAGCCATGAGCCATTTACAGCTACAAAATGGAAGGCAAAAAAAATAAAATAATAGTTGGTAAATAAGATTGATTCATGAGACAACCAAACCATGATGTAACTGAAATCCATTTTCTGTGAGCTTTTCATCAGAGCTCTTCTCCGGGCCAGTGGGCTGCCAGCATTTGTGCCCCCTTGCAGGCCTGTATCCGAAGGGACTAGGGACCCTGACTTGAACCTCTTGAACTAGAAATGTGTGTGGAGTGTGCTCCTGTGTTACGACGACTTCTGTAGAAGTCTAACAGAAGCTGCGGAGTATTTTGAAAAGCAAAGACAGACCCCAGAGCAGAACTGTCCTCTGCAGGACAGGCTGTTTTCCTTGCTAAGCCAAGAAGTTTGTTTTTGGAGAGTTCACTTTTAGTAACTTTCAAAAGATGCCAAACCACAGAAGGCTAATTTGAGTCGCACCCCAGCCTCTGCCTGACTGCAGGAAAACAAAGAGAAGAGCAAATTTTCAATGTTCCTCTGACAGAGGAAGGTTATTTGCTGAAAGGTGCCATGGCTATATATGGACTCGCCAAAAAATGAGTCAACAAAATCCATAAATGATCAGAGCAATGGGATAAGACTATGACTCCCCAAAGGCGTCTACAGAACAAGACCTCTGGGAAGAGCTCCCCATGAGGAATTATACCACAGGAATTCAGCTGCAACATGCATCGCTTTGGTATCTTCTAGGGATGGAGGAAAAACAGACCGCATCACCCACAGCATTTCACACTGAATAAATGCATAAACCTTTCCTCCTACCTCCATATTCCCAAGGTAAAGTTTATCCTACTGAGACCTCATCTGCCCCTCTACATCGCTTTAGCTTGCTAATTATGGTGCGGTTATTTCTCTGCGTATTGGATAATGCCTCCTGGGAGCCTAGAATAAAGCCAGGTACTCTGAGATGCACCACTGCAAACTGCCAAGAAATTGTCGCCAATTTTTTTCACTCCTTTAGCAGTTTCACCTTATTTCAGGTTGCAAGGGGCAAAGTCACCGCATTGGTCTGCATTTTCTTATTTCTAGAGAAGCAAGGACACAGATTTCACGTAGTGTCCTCCACTTGGCACTCCTGTGTAAGTGCTGCACAGCTATGCATGCCTTCTTAATGACCTTGTCTAGCTTGCCTGAAAAGATGGCAAACTGGGTGTCCAGGCTTCATTACTGGATTTCATTTCACTGAGTTTTGATGAGGAAATAAAGTAAAAAAATCACCTTCCAGTACAGGCAATTCCCTCCTTCAGCTGGATCTGCCTCACACTGCTGTAATGTTGTTTTTCAGTACAGTGTTAGCGGCTGCCCGCCTCTCTCGGGCTGGGTGTTGAAGCCCAAGCAATCTGCTCGCAGGCCAGCTCATGCCCTGCTGCTGTTTGTAGCCTTCTCTGGGTTTCTCCCAGTTCCCATTAGCACCTCCAATTTAACCACCTTTCTCCAGCAATGAGTGCCAAAAGAGACACCGAATGGCACCAGCAGCAGCAGGATTATGAAGAGCAGATGTGAAGAGTTTCACCAGTTCTGTACTACTGTTTTCATAGGGCTTATATCTCCTGGCAAGCTGCTGCCAGAGAAGTGCCCGTCCCCAGGTCCGTCGAGGGTAATCCCATCCACGCAGGGTCCTGCTGGGGGAGAGGGGATTCTCAGCTCATATACAGATTAAATTTAGGGCAAAGATCAACGCATCTTAACGGAACTGAGCTCTAATGAAGTTACAGGCAAGCACGCCTAGAAACCAACAAAGGATAACTTCCCTTCAAACCCTGCTGGAAAAGACCAGAGAGGGGAAAAAAACCGATCAGCTTCATAGCCAGGATAGCACAATGAGAGAAAAGAAACAGGTAAACAAGGATAATACAGCGTGGTATCGGTGAGTAGGAGGAGACAGAAAAAGGAAAGTGCTGCCGGAGGTGCGAGCAAGAGTCCCAAAGTGCTGCATTTAATCATCCCCTGACATTTTCAGTAAGAAAGAACAAATGTTTGTGTACTGTGGCAAAGAGCTCTGGCAGTAAAATCGTGTTACATGTTATGCAAAAAAAATGATATTATGAGTATAGTGGATGTGGCAGAACATTAATCATTAGTGAAATAGATCAGAAGTATACATTGCTATTGAGGAAAGAAAGCTATGAAACGTGATGAGTATTTTGTATAAACACTGTAAAAAACAAAATAGCTGAAGGATACAAAAAACTGTTTGAGTTAGTCACAGGAGAAGGAAAAGAAAGCTAGCAAGGTTTCTCTAGAGGATTGCCAGGGACCTAAGGACCAAGAGGTGGTGTGGTTATCATTGCCGATTCTTACTGGAGGCTTTAATTTCCTAGAAAGAGCCTGGGCCTTATCCGTGGGAGGATTTGCTGTCCTGAGGGCACGCTGGATGTGTGAAGTGATGAATGCCTTCATTAAGCACTCGATGAACCAACAAACAATCAACCTACTCCCTAATTAGTGGAGGTGTCACACAAGACCCAGCCACAGAAAGCAACCTTGATTGGATCAAACAAGATACTTCACCATAATTCAAATGGACACAGAAAAGGAGACAGTGATGAAGATTCTTAATTAAAAACAAGAAATCTTTATTTTAGAAATTAAACAGTCAAGTGAACAGGGATGAAATGATAGCGGATGGGGCTGAAGGCATCTGGGAGCAAACATCTGTCGCAGTGCGGGAGCCGGCACGGGAACCTGTACTTGCAACTGGGAAAAGAGAATTTAGGAGGGGTTCAGAGCAGGGCTGGGGGGTGGCTACCTACAAACACAGGGTGCTGGGGGTGACCAAATGCCTGCAAATAAGGAAAAGATAAATTGGAAGAGAACAGCAACACCTGGGGAGAAGAACATTTGTGGAAAGACCTGAACATCAAGCTGTGTTAGATGCTAAGACCAAAAGCCAGGCTTTTCAGCCATGTAATTTAAAAAACAGAAAGAGAAATGAGGTGGGAACAGAAACACGTTTTAGGGAGAGCTCTACGCAGGGACTGTAGACAAATGCCCCAGAAGGCCATGATGGCAAACAGATGTAAGGGAGGAAGAGCCTGAAGCAAAACGCCAAGAGTTTAATGGAGCAAAGCTGGAGAAGGCTGGATAAGCTTCCTTTGAGATGAGGACGAGCATGTGAAAGTGCAGGGCAGGTAGCAAGGCTTGTTAACACACCTGACAGCTCAGGGAATGACGCACACAAAACATCTCTGTTCACGCAGGGCAGAGAGGAGGACAGGCAAAGGGCAGCAGGCTAAGGAACTGCAAGCCCTTTTCTAGAGGGCTACTGATCCAAAGGGTACCAGGCTGCAGAACAAATTTGGGGGGAGAAGTAGTGGAATACATCAATCGGATAAAGTGCAGGGGAGGCTGAACAAAGGAAGCTGTGCCAAAGTTATCTGACATCTTTGGTAACACCTGACTCTGAAAACAAGGGAGAGGTAGCAGAGACCTCAGGTGAACTTCAGTAACGTTGTAGTATTGTGTGGGAAGCCACGGTTAAGAAGGAACTGTGAAGTACATAAGGGATTAGGAAGAGGAGAGACAACTGTTTATGTTACAAGAGGCATGGGGGGGGGGAACTACTGCAGCTCATCAAGGCTGAACCCAGAGAGCAATCTTAACGCTTTTGCTAACAGTCTCGGTATAAAAACCAGGAATTTGCTGATGTGCACCAAACTGGGAGCCTCCGCTGGAGGGGCAGAGAGGGTAGGTGGTGTGTGTCATGCAGAACTCCTCTCCTGCGATCCCCGGAGGCAGTGGGGACACCGTTGTGCCTCTCCAGGGAGGACGCTGACCGGCATGTATCTGACAATCGCTTTCCTGGCGTGCCAGAAACATCCTATCCTCCCTTCCTCCCGGCTCTAAAAAGGAGTACGGAGATGACTCACAGAGCAGCTTTCTCTGTATCAGGGATGGACCAGGTTGGCCCTTCTGACATGATCAGCTCTCCTTGCGGCAGAGCGGCCCCAGGCAGGCCAGGAGCCCAGCGCTGTCCTCTCGCATTACATAATGCAGGATGTCACCACTGCAGCCATTTCTAAAAGCCTAACTCACCACAGCGTGGCATGAGGTACCGAAGAACACACAGCAAAACACAATTCCCACTGGGGGGAAAAAACCACATGCTGTGTGTATTCTCAAGATACGGTTAATGAAACACAGTTCTCAGCATCTCTGGGACTGCTGGCAGCTGCTGCATTATGAATACTGTCACAGCTGCAAATATAAAAGTGCAGCTCTTTCTAAGGGTTTAGGCTTTTTTTTCCTTCCTTTAAAGCACTCACACAGAAACACTTCCTAGACCTGCTTCTCACTGCTAAGCTGAAACCGCGAGAGCTCAGTAACGAGATGCGATTTCCTGCCATGAACTCCCCTGCTCAGAACAGAGTGGCGAATGCCACCTTGCCTGGTCAGGGGTGTGAGGTAGGCACCATGCCCGTGCTGGCAGGCCCCCGCAGAGACAACAGCCCTGTAGGACAGGCTCAGCTGCTGAGCCACCATCCTCTGAGGCCGAAGGCTCTTACAGTCTCCATAACATCACAGGCATCACCAGCACTGCAGGCCCATCGATCCGCCTGGGCGCTGTCCCACCAGGCGCCACACCAGCACATGCAGAGCCCAACTCCCCCCAGCATCCCCGGTACCTGCCGGGTCCTGCCAGGAGACCACGCAGGGTGGGCCGTTGGGGGGCTGCTCACCAAGGAACCTTTGAGGGTGAAGAGGGGGTGCAGGGAGAGCCCGGGGGGTGGTGGCCCAGTGGCCTCACCCTTCTTGAACTCCTCGAGCAGCGTGTCGAGGCGCGTGTCGTTGAAGACGCAGTGGAGCGGGCGGCGGTAGAAGCGGGTGACAGTCTGCAGGGGGGTGCAGTCGTCGGGGTCGACAAAGGCCAGGTCCTTGACAAAGAGCAGATCCACGATGTTGTCACGCCGGTCGCCCTCATAGACGGGGATGCGGGTGTAGCCGGAGCGGAGGATCTCAGAGACGGTGGCGAAGTCCAGCACGGCGTCAGCGCGGAGCATGAAGCAGTTGGCCAGCGGTGTCAGCACGTCCTCCACCACTTTGGTGCGCAACTCCAGCGCTCCCTGCACCATAGCCAACTCCTCCCGCACCAGGTCGCCGTGGGGGCCGGCAGCCCGCAGCGTCTCCAGCAGTCGCTCCCGCGTGGAGAAGACGCTGAGCTCCTGCCGCAGGGCCCAGTCCAGCAGCCGGCTGAGCGGGTAGCAGAGCGGGAAGGCGGCCAGCATCAGCAGCCGGGTGAGGCAGAGGGTGCGGGAGGCGATGGCCAGCCCGTGCCGCGAGCAGACCGAGTAGGGCAGCACCTCGCCCAGCAGGAAGACGGCGGCGGCGCAGAGCAGCACCGGCAGCCAGGGTGCTCCCCGCGGCCCGCCGGCCGCCGCCGCCCCCCCGGCCCCGCCGGGCAGCGAGGCGCAGAGCCAACCGGCCAGCGCCGCGTTGGCCCCCGCCTGCCCCAGCAGCAGCGTGCACAGAAGGTAGGTCCCGCCGCCGCCCCGCACCGCCTGCACCCGCCGCGCCTGCTCCCGCTCGGCGGCCGAGCCGCTGTTGCGCAGGACGCGCAGCTCCAGCGGGTCCAGCGAGAGCAGGGAGAGGCGCAGCCCGCTGAACAGCGCCGACAGCCCCAGCAGCAGCAGGGCGCCCAGCGCCCGCAGCCAGCCCGCCTCGGGCAGCGGCAGCAGCCAGGCGCCCAGCGCCGGGGCGGCCGGCCGGACCCGCAGCAGGAAGCCGCCCGCCGCCCCGTGATGGGCCCAGGCCCGCCCGTCCCAGGCGCACAGCGAGAAAATCCGCCCGCCCGGCGCCGCCGCCCCCGCCTCGCCTTTGCGCGGCTCCCGCACCCGCACCTCGGCCAGCGCCGAGCCCGCCGCCCCCCCCGAGCGCAGCGGCCCCACCACCTCCACGTCCGAGGCCCAGGCGCTGCGCTCCCGGCACCGCTCCGCCGGGCCCCGCGCCACCTTGCCCGACCCCCCCGCCGCCGCCGGAGCCGCCTCCTCGATGAAGACCAGCCGCGGCTCCCGCTCCCCCGCCGGCCCGCGGCTGCCGTTGCCCTCGGGCGGCGGTTGGAAGTAGACGCGCAGGAGAAAGCGGCTCCCCTCCGCCGCCTGCACCGCGCCGCCCTCCAGGGACACCCGGCCCGGCGCCGTGTCCTCGGGCCGCAGCCCCAGCAGCCAGGCGGCCCCGGCCGGTGGCCGCGGCGACAGCGAGAAGAAGAGCAGCAGCACAGCGCCCCGGCTCCGGCCCCAGCCGCCGCCTCGCCCCGCGCCCGCCGCCGCCATGCCGGCACCGCAGCGCCCGCCCGCCCGCCGCACCGGGACTGCGGCGGGGAGCCGGCACGGCGCGGCGCGGCACACGTGGGTCGGGGGGGGGCGGGCAGCCGCCGCGCCACGTGCGACCGGCAGCCGACCCGCGGCGCCCCGGCGGGAGGGGCCGGCGGAGCGGGGGCTGCCGGGGCGCCTACGCGGGGGACGAGGTTGGGGAGGGGGGGTGTCGCCTTCCGCTCCCGCACGACCCATGCGGGAGCGTCTCCTCTGCGGGAGGCTCCGCGCGCTCTCCCCGCAGGGAGCCCATCCCCGGGGATTCGGGGCCGCCGCCGGCAGCAGAAGAGGGCGGCGGGCCCCGAGCAGCGAGTGCTGCCCTGGCCACCCGCGCTCGCTCCCGGTGTCACCCCGGGTGCGCTGCCGGCGCCGGCTGCGCGCTATTTGCGGGGGTTGCGCTGTCCGGGTTTGCCGAAGGGCTTCTGCCAGCAGTCCCTGGGGTTTGCCGGCAGCCTCCCTCCGCTCTCTGCCGAAGCCTAGCTCTTCAGCTTTTCAGTTCAAATTCATCCCCCCTTTTCCCGTGGGAGTGATATTTATTTTTTTTTTTAATGGGGGGCAGCTGGTCGTTAGTTTGCAGTCTTGCTAGGAAACAAATGTACCACGCTGTAAGTAACTTTTATTCTTATGTCTAGACCTGATGGAGAATGTGATACGTAACTGGGGTCTCTCAGCTTCAGAAGTTTGTGCTGAATACGGCACTTACGGACCGTTGAAACTTTTGAGCTTTCCCTGGACCAGCGTCCAGGACAGCCTTGAAATGTGGCTGGAGAACTGGAAAAGATTCAGTTGTGTACAATTACATCAGGCTCGCTAGCGGCAAAGCAGGAAGCTAATCAGAAAATGTCATGGAAGAAAAGGAAGTTCCCCCAGAATTCTGATTATTCACTCATTATTGCGCCCGTGGAAATGGGCCACTTTCTGTGTCAGTATCTCAGCAGGCAGATAGATGTGAAAAACTGCCAGGGAGACCTGCACTCCTTGCTGTGTTAGGAGAGACTCTTTCCTCCTCTCTGGGAGAGGCAGCTGATTTTTTTTTTTTTTTTTTTCGACGGTTGATCAATTTCCTGTGATTTCACAGGGGCTGTGTGCTGCTTGACATACACTTGCTGATTTCCCCCTTCCAACTCCCCCTAGCTCCAGAGGGGAGACACTGCCTGGTCCTCTCCCTGGGCGTGATTTACAGAGCAGCCAACTGATAACCTCCTTTTCCACGCCTTACCCTAACTTGTGCCACCTGAGGATCTCACAAACTGTCCTAAACATCCCCTGGAGTGACTAGGGACAAGCTCCTGCCTTTCTATCTGCAGGTGGTGGGGACAAGCACATGGCTGTTCCTTCCTTATTAGGACCCTGTGGGGACTACTGCTGGAGACTATCCCAAGCTTTTGAAACTGCAGGTTGTCATCAGCCCTGAATTTCTCACAGATCGCTTGATGCTGAGAATATTGTAAAGACGATCTGGTTTTGTGCATCAGTGCCGTAGCATTTTGTGTCATTGTTTGGAGGCTAGGTACCTGTGGCAGTAGTTATCTTTATTAACTTGCAGATTAGATTACTGATGAGTTGCTCAGTATAGGAACTGAAGTCTGTGAATTACAGGCTTGCTTTTTGAGTTGAGTAAGTACTTGGAAAGTATTCTTGTCCATAGTACCCTTGTCACCAGAAATCCTCGGACAGCAGTTTGGAAACCACTGGTCTAGGCTGGTACAATTTAAAAAAAAACCCAACCACCAAACATGGCACTGTAGGAGGAGGAACCACAAGGTGGCAATCTCTCTCCGTACTTCTACTGGCAAAATAAACCTCTGGCAAAAAAATCTCAGACAGTAACTGTCTAAAACTGCAGAGACAATTGGTCATGTTTTGTATCTTCCAGAGTCGTAGCAACATTTATTTCGATGCCGGGTTTTCTTTTCTGAACGTTTTTCCCTTTAGGAGGAAACTCTCAGGTGGCATTGGAGGCTGCTCTTTGCTAGTTTTTCCATCCTTTGCCCCCCAAATGGGCACCAGATGTTGCCTGTTAGTTTGCTAACTATTAGTGCTGCTTGCATGCATGCTGGCAGAGCTACTGTGTGCTTGGAAAGAAGTTTCCTCCTTTGTTGGAGCCACTGTCTGCAGCAGCTCTTTCAGAGTATTGCTAACCTCATGTTATGTTAATGTACAGTATCACAGTCGCATCAGGATCCCGCTTCATGCAGCAAGATGCCTCAACAGCAGTGAAATAACCTGGATGTTAGGCCTAGGCGGTGACCTGTAGGCTGGGCATGGCATACAGTCTCAAGGGGACTGCAAAGCCTTAGCAACCATGGCTCTGCTCCCAAAGGGACGCGGCCGGAGGGCATAAAGACGCAGAAGAGAAATGATGCTTAGTTTGGGGTGGAGCTGCCCTGGTCCTGCAGGATCAAACACCAGCTGTTGCGATGAGTTGCACTGCGATCAGGACATAGTTGTGTTCTCGGCAGATGTTAGCTTACATGTGCTACATGTAAAAGTAAACTGGTGCGAAAGCTGTGGTCTGATGTGCTTTCAGTAGGATTTGCCCTGCATAAGTGATGACGTGCTAGCCAGCCTCTCGCTGAGAGGATGCACTCCAGAAGTTGCAGGTGTGTGGCTGGAGTGTGTTCAATGATCCAAGATAGGAAATATCTTCCAAAGCTGCAAATAAGACAAAACAAACTGAGCTTTAGCACATGCTCAATTGATTGAGTCTTTGGCAAAGTATGACATGAATTTGGAAGGCTCTCACCGAGGTCTGTCCCGGCCATATCCTGCCTGGTGAGTCCTTCGGCAAGCAAGGCACGGCTGTCCTTGTTTTCTTCTTATGCTGAAGTCTCCTTCTTTTTCCTGTTCTCCCCTTACCACATCACTCTTCAGTTAGGAATAATAACCTGCCTCCTGCTCACCTTGTCTGCATTGCATCTGCCGCCACCGAGTTCCCTCTGTGGCTTCTGTGTCACAGCCTGACACATCCATGTCCTCTGCCAACGGTGACATCTCTGATGGCGGCTGTCTCCTTCCAGCTCTGACTGTGCACGTCCAGGCGGGACCTGGAGGAGGCAGAAAGCATGGATGCAGGGAGTTTTGTAAAGTCCCTTTGCATCACCTTGACTTTAAAGTCTGAAGCCAGATTCCCAGAGGCTGCAGGTTGCAATTTGCTTCCTTCCTGGTTGTTCAGAGCTGAGTGAGTCTGCTGCCTGCTGGTCCTCTAGAAAAGGGCCAGGAGCCACCAGAGGACCGCTAGTGGGGATAGAAATGTTAGCAATCCAAATCATGATGGGAAACAGAAGGAGTAAAGAAAATCTGGATATTTTTTTTTTTCCCCCACAGAAAGCAGGAAGAAACCTAGCAAGCACAAGGCTGGCTTCTTCTGGAACATGTGTACAAAGTGATTGTCACTAATGCTCTGTAGCCAGCCAAGAGAAGATATTTTCCCCAAGTAAGTGAAATAAGCACTGAGATGTGGGATATATGATAACTTCTAAGGCAGAAAGAATAAAACCCCAGGCAATGGAGCTCCAAACAGTGCACCATGTCTTTTTTCTTCTTCCATCTCTGAGTCTGTGGTGTTCAATTAACCCCTTTTCTCTATCCTGGCCATGGTTGCTGCAGGTTTGCAAAGCTTTACCCAGCCTTCTGGACAATGACGTGTTAAAAGCTTGGTTTGTGATAACCATTTTTTCTCCTGAAAGGATACCAAAAGTCTGCTGATTTGATTTAAACTGTTTTCCAAGCATTTTGGTTAATAGCAACAGACAGACCACTCCAAGAGAATCTAACTTGAGGAAGGCATGAAATTTAATTCATTTCTGCAGCTTAAATATATAATCAGTGACATATGGTAATACTAAATACAGGGGAATTGTCATTGTTTAAGTCAAATTTCTGCTTTCAGTCAAAACCCAATAGCTGTAACATCAAACTGCAGTTTCCATTGTACAGGAAATAAAGCATCATTTTTTCAAAGAAAATAGACATGCAATTGCATGCCTATTACATTGCTTATATGGCTTTATTTTTAGCTTTCTCCATGTTGCTGTTACTAAAGGGCTAACAGAAGGGAAACTGTGGAGGGAGAAGAAGCAAGGCAACACCCAGATCCTGGTAGAAAGGACAAAGGAGATGTCTGTGCTATGAGTATGTGCTCATTCCCTGCGGTTGTTTCTGGGTGATAAGCTACTGTGCCTGGGCTAGCGACCGTGCACCTTCCCCCTCGCTTCGGCAGCCCTGCCAGCACTGAAGCAGTGCTGAGGTGAGGCTCTGTTGCTGTAGGGGCTGTGGAAATGCTTCTCTTGGAGCTCTGTCAGCATGAACACTCTTCTCCTGCCCCATTGCTCCTAAGACAGGGGAAGGAATTATTTGCTTGTTCAATGTCAGGGAGAGGGATAGGGTTTGTATCAGACTTGTGTGAAGCTGCAGGCAGACTGTGTCTTTGCATGGTTAGAGAATCCCAAAGAGATGCCCAGATTCTGTACTTTCAACCTTACAAGTGATGCTTGCAGACCTTTGTCGCTCTACCACCGCCTTAAAGAGGAACAGATCTGGAACTTAACTGTTGTTAAGAGCAGCAGAAAGTTGTTTGCTTTTTCTGGAATTATTTGAGAGCTTTTGCTGGACGATGGAAGCAGAGTACTGTTTTAGAGTCTCTCCAGAATCACCCTTGTCCTCCTCCCTTTGTTAGTACAGCTCAGTGAGGTATTGCTGGCCTTTCCTCCACTTTTGCTGGTGCTCACTTCCGATCCTCCTCATCTCCTGGGAGCATCCTGGGCATCCGCTGCTTCTACACCGCTGGCATTTCACTTTGTTTCTCCTCCATCTCCTTGCCTGGTTCTCGGGCATGACCCCATAGTTGTCGGTGGTTCCTCCCCTTGCTCTCTAGCCATGAGTTTCATAGTTTGCTTTTGATTTCTCTACGTAAACCAACTGCTTGCAGCTTTGGCATAGCTGGTTTCTCCTGTCTCTCTCTCTAGCAGGGTCATGCTCAGTTGTTCTGGTAGGGTTGGTGACAGAGGTGCCATATTCAAATAGAGACAGAGGACAGAGGTTTACAATTTTATCTGGACCTGAAAGATTCTGATGTTTTCTGCCTCCCTCATCCCAGCAGCATCTCTGACTTGAGAGCATTTTGGCTGCTTTTTCTTCCCCTGAGCTCCATCTCCTCGTTGGTCTCTGCGCACAGCCCCTTCCTCTTATTCATAATTGACTGGTTTGCTCCTCCAGCCTTGCACTTCATCCATCTTCCTATTTCCCCTCTCTGATCTGCTCCTCATGTCCGCTTCCTTCATTGTTGCTGCTGGAATGTGAAGCATCTCTCCAGAAAAATAGAAGGTCTCTGTGAACTTTTACCATCCCCCCTGTATTCCCTCTTCCTTCACCTCTATCATCTTCTCCCAGATGGTGGGACAAATACTTGCTTACATTCATTCTCAGGCTTGTAAAAATTGGCATATTCACTTCTCTTTCTTTTTCACGTGATGATGTGAAACGAGGATAATTCTACACATTTCTCTGCTCCTCGGGGCTGGGCTCAGTTTGAGGAAAATGTTTCTGAGGCTGTTGTGGTCTTTGGAGCGCTGCAGAGCTCCCGATCTCACTGTTGTGTTTGTCCTCTGTCTCTTTGATTGTGACAAATTGCAGCCTCATTTGCTTCTACTCAAGATACAAAAGACAAAAGCTAAATCGGACCCAGCCATTGATGAGTACAGGGAAGCTCATGGATCGAAAGAGCGTTTTATGTCAGAGCGTTGTCATACACAGAGGTATTCTCAGTCACTATTTAGATTTTTTTCCTGCTTCCTGAAAAGGCACTGGGCAAAAGGGATTTCTGCCTGCAGGGACAGCGCCTGGTTTGACCAGGCTCCAGAGCCCTCCTCACAGTTTTATGGAAATCTCAGTTTTTCAAAAACCTCAAAACACCTGTTGGGAGGTGGACACTTTGGGAGCTCACTGGTTCTCTCCATAGGCGAATCTGCAGGACTAGGGTACCTTGGGTTTGTCAGAGTATTTTTGAGACCACGCATCAAATTAGACGGATTAAAGAAAATAACAAATTCAGTTTATTCTAGTAGAGTACATGGTAGCTCACAGAACTGGGAATTAAGTTACCAAAAAAAAAAAAAACAAAACCAAAACAAAACAACAAAACCAGAAAAAAAGATCATTGATCAGCAGTTGCCTTAAAATCAGCTTAATCCCTCTGGTTTCTCATGTGTCTTCCCGTGTTGTGCCGGTTAGGGACAGCCCACACTCGCAGCCTTTATGGGACTGGTGCCTCCTTTTTGTCCCCATCCCTTATTTTTATAAGTTTCTTAATTAGGCAGCTAGTGAGTACAGATTGACTCTCAAAGGAAAGCCTGGCACCGCCGTGCTCTATTTTCCTGTGGCTAGATTTGGAAATATCAGTTTGTGTTCCTTTCATGCTGGCAAAAATGCAAAGACAGCATTGCCAAGCATGCTTTTCCTGACCAGGCAGTTAGTTTTGATCGATGCCTTGCTTTTTGCACATATGGAAGGAGGAAGCGCTCTCAGTAGTCTTGCTTTCCTCCCGCTGCCGCTGAGCTCTCCAGCCAGCCAGTCCTCCTAGCCCAGACAGATGTGTTTGCTTGCTACAGAACTTCCCAGGTCACCTACATTAAGGAGCAATGCACAGATACTGTATTAAATCAAGCAGTTGTCCTCTGCCTGCTTGTTCCCGTTAGACGTGATAGGTAAACGCACTAGAAAATGGTTTCAGCAGTGGAGTTCAGACTGTGCAACACCCACCTTGAGGCACTGGCAGTTTTAGGAGGTTACATTCCAGACACCAAGGCTCTTGTGGTGAAAATGATGGTCACTGCAGTGCAGAAAGAGCAAAAGCCTCAATAAAAAGAGTCTGCCATGCGATTGCGTGCTCTGGTGACCACAGCTTTACCACATTAAGCCGTTTTGCTCTTATTCTCAGAAATTGTTGTGCCATGGTACAAGGCAGGAATTTAAGGATCTGAAAAGAAAGAGTATTTTTGTAAAGTATCTATGGATAGTGCTCTTAATTTCCACTTTCTGAATTTTCTCCTTGCTGGCTTCTCTTAGAGCATCCATAACTCAGGTTTACTTGACAGCACTACAGAAACAGACTTGGTGGATATCTTGAGAATCAAAGACATGATGATTTTTTTTTTTTAAAAAGGCTGTCCAGCCTGTTTTATCCTCCCCAGCCTAATGGAGGTTTGTTTGGTACAGCACATCCTCTGATGATAATAACTTTCATCATTTATGAGCAGAAGTTTATTTTCTGGCGAACTAAAAATGTTCCTGCTAAGGAGGTCTTCCCAGTTTTCTTTTGGGCCGATTTATACAGCCTGAGTTTAAATTTCCCTTGTGCCTTTTCTTTTATCTTTTTTTCTTTCTTTTCTTTTCTTTTTTTTTTTCTGCGTCAACTCTGCCATCCAAAGAGGTTTCTTCTGCTGAAACCCTTCAACAACTGCTCAGATAATTTACAACAAGCACTTTAACAGACAGTAGATCTACAAAAGTGAGGAAAAATCAAAGTTATTACCTATAATAATGAAGTTAAATGCAGATGTAAGGGTTTGTGAACTGCGACTGACTGAAAGGGTGCCAGACATTTTGCAAATATACACAAAAAGGCAGGCCCTTGCTCTATCCGGCTTATAAATTAAAAGGAAAGTACATTGGCAAGAGCAGAAGAGATGATATGACATGCTTTAAATAGTTTATAGGGAGCTAGAGGATTGTTGTTTATTTGGTGATGTTGGGAAAATATTTAATGTGCTTTGGTTAAACTCTTTATAGAAACTCTTCTCCTCCCCCGGTTCTCTTTCCCAATGACTGTTTTGGAGATTAAAACCAGCACGTTTAGAGTAGATGGAAAATGGAGACACGTATTTCCAAATCGGGAAAACCGCGAGTAAATCTTTATAGATACTTTTAATGTGAGTCAGGCTTTCTGAAGTAATTAGCGTAATGTAAGGACGGACCAGCGCTTCGCTTCCCTGCGGACGGCGAGCCAGGGTCGCAGCTGGTGCACATCCAGATGCCTCCGGCCAGGTGTGCCTTGCTGGGGGGCTTGGGGGGGAGGTGGCCGGGCCCCCCCGGGCAGGGTCCCGGCCCCCTCCGAGCTGCGCCGGCGGTTCCCGGGGCCCGGCCCTCCCCGCCCCGCGCTCGCGGGTACCGCAGCTTTTTAGCGTTTAGAGGGCTTCTGCAGCAAACGTACAAATAATAAAAAAAGAAAAAAGAAAAAAAAGAAATAAAAGAAAAGACACCCCCCCAAAAAAAAAAACAACAACCAAAACAACAAACCCCCAAAACAGTTTATTCTTCGATTCCACTTGCCATTTCTGCAGCCCGATGCAAAGCGCGGTGCAATCGCTTTTCCGAGGCCACCAGATCGGGGCAGGCTCTGGAAAGCCGAGGCAGGTCAGGGAATATTTCATTTAGCGCCGGCTTCCCAGAATCTGGATGCTGACCCTAGCAGCTGGGAGCCTTTTTTCTCCTTTCCCTGCTGCTTTCTGTTGTTGGTGATGTCTCCACAGATAAGTGGCTTCGCTGCATCCGGAGTTTGCATTCAAAGCAGAGACTAATTGTTAGGAACGTTTCAGAATAAACACATTTCTCTTCCAAAGGAGTTTGTTTGTAAGGAAAAAAAATATATAAAAGAGGTTAAACGGGATAATTTGTTTTCTTTCTTGTCCCTTACTACATAACGCGCTAGAGCTTCGTTTTGGAATAGAGCCGCCCTTAGAAGAAGGCACAGTACAAAATTTCGGCCTGCAACCGCAATACTGATTTGGGCAACAAATGCCCCTGAAGCTTTGCTGATATCTTCTGATAACACAGGAAAAAAAAAAAAATCAAATAACGAGATGATTCAGAAACTCGAGTCCTTCTTTCAGAGGTGACCCGAAGAGCGGAGGCTGCAGGTCCCGGGTCAGTTTTAAGCGCTGTTGCAAACTGTGGCTGAAGTGTTTGCAGCCGAACACAAATTTCCAGGCTTAAATTGCCTCCTTCCTGTCCCAGGATGCCAGGGCTTTGCAGAGCTGAAATTGCACAGCCCCTTTCTCCCGGATCCCGTCGAAGCCCCGGTGCTCCAGGCGCCCCTTTGCTGCTTTTTGTCAGCCTGTCCGAGGGCTTCCTCTTCCGAGCCCCCCGCCGCCGCCGCGAGATGATTTCACGACAAATCCTGGGTCGTGTGTTCCCTACTCACGCCTGGCAGAGGTGCGTTTCATCCCCCCCGCCTCCGTTACCGTTCATCGCACTGTGATTCCGTGCCCCCCGCAGCCACGGAAGACCGGGGCAAGGCGATGGGCTTGGGGCGTTTCGTGGAGCAGAGATGAAGAGAGAGGAGATTTCCACGGGAGACGGCGCTGCCCGCGGATTTGGCCGGGCCCGAGTGCCTCCACTTAGCGCGGGGCTCCGCCGAGTGCACCGAGCGCTGGGGATCGCCGTCGGGGGAGATACCGGCTCCGCTCCCTCCGCCTTCCCGGGCCCTCGCTGGGGCAGGCGAGTGGCTCCGCACAGGCACCGGAAGAGCGGGAGGGGGGGGTCCCACGGCTGCCCCGCTGCTCCCCACAGGCCCGGCACTTCCCGACCACCGCCCGGGGGGTGTCCGCGGGTAGGTGCCGGCTCCCTCGCCCCGCCAGACCCCTCACCAGCAGATGGAGCTGCGGGAGACCCATCCCTAGGGCTGCGGGGCTCCGACGGGCTGCACCGGGCCCCATCTTAGCCCGGCCGCTCTCAGCCCCCCATCGGCGGGCCGGGCAGCGGCACCAGGGCCCTGCCTGCCGCCTGGCCTGGGCGAACGCGGGGGGACCGAGGCGGGCCACGGCGGCGGCGGGGGGGCCCAGGTAGGACGCGTTACGTGTCCCGGAGTTCACCGGCTGCTGGTGTGCGGGAGCCCGAGGTTTAACCGGCTGCTAGCGGGAGAGGGTGTCCCGTTCGAGTGGACGATCTCTGAGCTGGGCCATCGCTCCACCGATATCGGGCCGGGTGCCACCGGCTCCGAAAACCGCGGCCGCTTGTACCTCTGCAGCGCGCCCAGCCCGGGCCGTCCCGTCCTGGAGGGGGGACATCGTCGGTCCCATCGAACCGCGCTGTCCGATGCGCCCGTTTCCACACCGGACGCTTCTGCCGCCGCCCTTCTCCTCTCCCCGCTGCGGATCGCGCACCGGCTGGGCCCGGCGGCCCGATTCCTCGTGCCCCGGTTCTCGGCGGTGCCCGAGCAGCCTCCATGCGTCGGCCGCTGGCCCCGGGCGAGCCGAGGGTGCCGTGTCGGGGCCCTGGGCTACCAGCGGTCTCCAGCCCCGCTGCGCCCGTCGGGTCCCGCGGAGCCGTCAGCGCTCAGCCCCGGGGACACCGCGGGTCCTGGCTCGGCTCGGGGCGAGCTCTCCCCGCGGGTAGATTTTTTTTTTTGGGGGGGGGGGGGGGTGATTAACCCTCCTTCCTTTCCCCCCAGCCCAAGCCACCCCCGCTGCCTTACCGCCTCGGCCGTTCCTGCAGCCAGTGGCCAGCCTGGACCGTGCTGGGCGGCCGCCGCGCTCCGGCCCCGGTCCCGAGCTCTGTCCTGGTGTCCCGGCGTCCCGGCTCCGGCCCGGTTTTGAGGGTTGGGAGGGGGAGTGCGGGAGCTCCAGCGGCGTTAAAGGGAAAGCTCGGTGCTGGCGGGCCCCGAGCCGAGGGGGTTAAACCAGGAGCCTCCCCTTACCTTCCAAAAGTTAAAAATGTCTGGAGCCTGCATCTCTTAAAGGGGCGGTGCTGGCTGCAAGGAGTCTTGGCACCGGCTGCGAGAAAGGCTGGTCAGGGGCGTGAGTTCCCCTCCACCAGCACCAAAACATTGCAAAAAAAGGCAGAGCGCCCCACACTTTAGATAAAGACAATTAGCCACCAGCGAGCCCCTGCAGACAGCGAGTTAATTAGGGGTTTCCTGCTCTCCGGCATGCCCTGTCCCAGCTCCTGCCCCCCCGGGCTCTTAGCCCTGATGGCACCTGGGCTGGCCCTCATGGCCACCTTCTCGCTGCCCTCCCAGGCCGGGGACAGGAGAGCGCTGCCGGTGGAGAAAACTCCAGGTGTGAGGGGAAGAACTCTCATTCTCCTTGATGTCAACACCAAGAGCCCTGTCAGGATAATCAGTGAGAATTTCCTCTCCCTGCAGCTGGACCCCTCCATCATTCATGATGGCTGGCTCGATTTCTTAAGGTAAGGCAGGAGCCCCCTCCCCGCCCCCGGACTCCCCCCCCCACCCCCGCCGCTCATGGGGTGCCCCGGCGGCCCCGCCGGGCTCCGCGCTGCTGGCGGCGGTTGTTGTGACGGAGGGAGCCAGGCCATGGTTTCCATTAAGATGCACATGTTTGCAATGGAGAAAGCATTTCGGAGACTTTATCAGTTATGACTGCAAAAATGTCGTGCTCCCCTCGCTCCAACAACCGCTCCTCCGAAAAAAAAAAAAAAAAGAAAAAAAAAAAAAGAAAAAAAAAAAAAGAAAAAAAAAAGAAAAAAAGCACAACACGGGGCCGAGGCAGCACAGGGGGAAAAAACCTAAAACCCTGCAAGAAAACCCCAAACCCGCATCAGGGACGGGGCCGCCTGCCGAGCTGAGCCTTCCCGAGGTCCCGACGGGCGGAGAGCGGGGTGCGGGCCAGGTCTCCGGAGCCTCGGCTCCCCGCGCTTCCAGCTGCGGGGCTGCAGCTGCGTTGGGCTCCGCCGGCGGCTGCCGCGGCCCGGGGGCGCCGGGACGGCCGGCAAGCCCCGTCCTCGCCGGGTGAGTCAGGGAGGGAGAGCGGGTCTGCTCCTCTCTGAGGGGTCCCTTCGGCGGCCGCCTCCGAGGACGGAGCGGGGCGAGGCACGGGAGAAGCGAAGCCGGGCTGGTTCCCGCTTTCCTCCCCCTCCCCTCCGGCGGCACAGTCCCGCGTGGGGCGGCGGGGCTGCGCGGGGTGCCGAGTCCCTTCTGCCTGCGGGACGCCGCTGCACTTGTCCGGGGCGGGGTGGGGGGACGCAGCCGAGTTCCCGCGGTGGTGCCCGCGCCGGGCCGAGGAGGGGAGCAGCGGGTCCTGGAGCCCCGCTCCAGGGGCAGGGACGGCCCGTCCCGTCCAGTGGCACCCCCAGCCCGCTCTCTGCTCTCCCCAGCTCCAGGCGGCTGGTGACCCTGGCACGGGGCCTGGCCCCCGCCTTCCTGCGCTTCGCCGGCAAGAGGACGGACTTTCTGCAGTTCCACAACGTGAAGAACCCGGCCAAGAACCGTGGCGGGCCCGGCCCCGACTATTACCTCAAAAACTACGAGGACGGTGAGCTCCGGGGCCGGGGCGGGCGGCGGGCATGGCAGCGGGGGGCTGCGGGCAGCGGGGGGGTCCTACTTCGCCTGTCCTGCGCTCCCGGTGCCCGGGCACGGGGCAGGGGACCCTGCCCCTGACCCTTTCCATCCCGAGCGGGAGGGAGCCAGGGGGCTCGGCGGAGGCCGCCAGCCCGCCCGTTGCCGGTGAATCCGGCGGATGGCGGCCCCCGGGAACAAAAGGCCGGCACCGGGGAACGGAGCTTTCCGTGCCCCGCCGCCTCCTCCGATTCCCCCCAGAGCCGAGAGGGGGCTTTGCCCCGGCTGCGGGCGGGGACGGATCAGCGCAGCCCTGGGATGCCGCACGCACAGCTCCGCGCTTCTCCCGGGGAGCCCAGCCCTTCCCCACGCACCCCGGCATCGCTCTGCGTTCCTTCCCCGACAACCCCGCGCCGCAACCGCGGGGCTCCCCGCCGGCGGCTGGGCCGGTGGGTGCCCGACCGGGGCTGTTGCCCCTCCGGACGCCTCTGCCACCGTAGGTCTTCCCCAAAATCAGCGCCCAGGCCCCGGCTTTCTGCTGCTCCCCTCTTCCCCGCGGCTCTGCGTTCCTCCCCAGGGTCCTCAGCCGCACAAAAGGCTTACACCTTCTGCGGCCCTCGATTCACACAAAGAAACTTCATGGAGAAGTCAGGGCCAAGCCTCCATCCTAAGGCACTTATTTTAAGAAGCAGAATACCATGTCTGCATGCAAGAACTTATTGATTTTTCTCTCTTGCTTGCCTTTTTTTTTTTAAAAAAAAACATTGTTTTTCCCTATTCAATGACTTACAAAAATTAGCTGAAGATATTTCTGTAGGTAATTTTGGAGGCCAATTAGTGCCAGACAGATCCCAGTGGGCAGGTCTGTGGAACAGAGGAAGTTTTTGCAGAGATCTAGGCAGCAGCACAGTGCTGAATGGAAAAAGCAGATGCATTTGCCAGTTTTCTGATGGCTCTTGCTCCCGCTGTTCCCTCACGTAAGGTCTGATCTCACCGAGATGAATGTCCCTCTATTCCCACACGCAGGCAGGTGGGTAGGTTTGCGTGCTCCATCTTTCTCTTGGTCTCCTAGCCAGAGCAATCTCGATGTTATTCCTTGTTTTTCTTCTCCTTGTAACGAATCTCAGGTGAAGGGTTTGTTGTAAGCCTGCCTGCTGAGATGCGTTTCAGGAGAAAATGCTGACCAAACCTGCCACAACCACCTTGAACAGAAGAAATTAAGGGTAGCACATAAAATTGTAGATGGGACTCATAGAGAACATTTGTACGAATAAATTTTCCTGCTTTCAATATTTCAACAACTTGCAGGAGAGAACTTACACTTATTAAATGTCTTCAAAACAGCTTTCGTGTTAGGAAAGGACTGAAAGCTTTTGTTTTTCTCAGTTTTCCTCGTGGCAATAAAGTTGAAATGTAGCAGCCCTTCAAAATGAAGCTTCTCATAGAAGTTGTAACCACAGGTCTTAACTTTTCATCACTTAAATATGGAACAGAACCATTGTGAATTTCTGCGAGGGAAGGAGGGGACACATGTGGTGTGTATCAAGCATCAGTGTAAATCAGAAAGGTGTGGTAAAAGGGATTTCCTGCCTGGAAGCAAAGCTTTCGCATTTGTTCTTAAGATCTGTGTGCAAACTCCAGGGCTAGAGTTACTAGTAGCGCTCATCTTTTTGTGCTGAGGCTGCACGGAGCGCTTCACTAGAGGGATCCAGTTCTCCAAAATGAGATCCCGATGCCACTGCCCCGCTGTACTGGATCTGAGCAGCCATCTTCTTGTGGAGCACTGCTCTGGTTTTTGTTCCCTCATCTGTGGCTTGTCCAGGACCTGCTTGGGATCAGGGCATGCACAAACATGCAAGCAGATGCCCTCGTTGCAAAAAACTTACAGCCTGAACGGACAGCACAAAAAAAAAGATAGCAATCAGCACCCGAGCGTGGGGGAAGCCAGCGAGCATCCCGCTAGGTACCCTTCCCCCTTCCCAAGTTGTATGGGGTGGTTAGGGTTGTTTCCCATGCCTGTGGGCTTTTGTATGGCCGGCATCTATTTTCTGAAGTTTCTTGTCTAAGCTCTAGTGGCATGGGAGTAGGGAAGAAGCTGGGAGGCTCAGTTAGTTTAAAAAGTCAGAAAATGATTAAAACAGAAATCTGTGAGTTTCTAAGCCTTGTGCATCACCTTAGTGATTTTTAGTAATGTGACAAGTGATAGCTCAGTCGTTTTCTGCTTGGAGTATTTTGTCTTTTTGCCTGTTCACTCTGGGTGCACACAGACCCCAGGCCTGTGACCCCCGTGCCTGTGCTCTCTTTCTGGCCCTCGTGGGTGTTCCTGTGCCTCCTGTTCCCGAGTGGCCTGCGCGTAGACGGGGAGAGAAGGGTACGTCTTGCGTTCCTCTCAGTTGCAGCCACTCAGTAGCATGCGGGACCAAGAGGTGAAAAGCATGTATGCAAGGCTGCTCAGAGAACTGCAGTTATTAGCGAGTAACTCTGCGAGTGGCATTCACATCCGAGGCAGCTGCACTCTGCGTGCTGGCAGGCCACCCCGATGTGGCCATCTCAGGCGTTCAGACAGGCAGCAGCAGCAGGACTGCTTTGCAGCATCCTTCATGGACGCTCTGCGCTCTGGCCATGCTTGCTGGAGTTTGAATGAGTCTCCATGCAGGGATCTTGGCGCTGTAAATCCCCCTCTGTCACCCCATTGCCCTCCAGACCGGGTGTTCCTTGCTGCTGTCTTTGATGGTCTTCTGCATCTCTGCAGTGCTCCACCTTCCTGATCATCTGACTTCCTCAGAGATTCACCCTGCTCCTTCCCCTCTGTTTCAAAGTATATTTATTTCCCTTTCAGACTGTTACAGCTGTGCATACCTCCACCTTCTGAAAATTTCCTCTACCTGACCTGCATTTGGGCTCACCAGCCCATCTTTTTCCTCTCCTTTCGTCCACAGAGAGCGTGGGTGCTCTCTAAGGGTTATAGTGGTTGCTTTTGACTCGTATCTAAAATGTACTTCATTTGCCTGAAATAAGGTGTTTCCTTTGGGCTTCGGGGTCATTCTTCTCTTGTACAAATTCTTCCTGGAAGCATAGACCTGAACATATTGTGTAATACCAGGTGCGTACAGCGTCTTGCCTTTGTAAGTCCAAACAGCCTCACCCCAGTCCAGACCAGTCATGTTTGGGCAGTAAAGGTAACAAAGTGGTGAGTGATCTGTGATGGCCGCCTGTGATGCCCATGAAGAGGGGTGCGTGTGGCAACTTGTTTCAGCACTGCATATAAAGCTGGCACAGAAATTTCATCACCTGATGGAAGATCTGTCTGTACCTGAGAGAGCAACTTGTAAAAGCGATTGGCTATGATGAACAGTTTAGGTGAGCCGTAGGGTGTGCAGTCCCTGTTGGTAGTAGCATGGCTATTTCTACCTCCCAAACTTTTAGAAGGTCACCCAGCTAATCTGTTACGCTACCCTGCCGTGTGTGATGTACACCGGGTGATTGCCATTCTGCGCAGCCCACGCTTTGCATGGTCAGTCCCAGAGTCCACCCTATTTGGATGTGGCATTGGTCAGCCTGAGCTCTGTTAGAAACAGAAACCAGTTTAATGTACGTCAGGCTCTGTGGTAATAGGAGGTGGGGCTGTGCCAGAGATTTTCTGACATTTGATGATCAAGAGGTGTAACATTTTTAGCCTGAGAGACTTTTCTCTCCCTTAAATGGTGTTTCTCTCTATGTGCCCTGCTGAGTTCATTTTTCTTCACCAGCTGCACTGAGAGTTGTGCTTTGTTATCTGGAGATGTATTTCTCTTCCACCATAGGCACAGATCTGGTCCCTGGGCAGGTACCAAGATGTAAGGTCTCATGCTCAGCCTATGTAGTGGACCCACTTCTCCTTTTGCTTTTGGATTGTCTACCCAGCAATTTATTTGGCCTGTTCTTTCACCCACCTCATACATTGTCAAGGACCAGCTGGCTGTGAGGAATGGGACAGTAAGAAACATTGGCCTCCAGGAAAACAGGCTTAAGCAGCTCATTTTTGGAGCAAATGGACAGAGCTACCTGTTTGCTCAGGCTATGGTTACTGGTCCAAAACCTCTTCTGAAGTTAGGTTTGCTAAAACCTGGCTTGTGTGCTGCCCTGAAGCTTGGCGTTGGGTGTGAGGTGTCGTGTGGAGACCTGGAGTCTTTTCTGTTGGTTCAGCAAGGGGTGCTGCAGGTCCTGCCTCAGTGCCTGAACCTAGCCCCCATTCTGGAAGCTCCCTGCTGGGGCTGCAGAATGGGTTTGGTGCGCTAATGTGGAAACTCCTCAACTGCCTCCCACCTCAAAGGCACACAGACCAGCTTTGGGCAATCTGTGGTGGCATGAACATTGCTTAGCGTTTCCCTCTGTGCATATGTGCTGTGAAGGAAAACTCAAGGGAAAAAGAGAAGTTACTTGTAAATGAAGTTCTTGAAGATGTATTGGCCCAAGCCCATGGCCTCTGCAGCTTCTCCCTCCTGTCCCTCAGGCTTTGTGTAGCCTTTTGGGATTGTGTGGCTGAGAAGAGACCAAAGGACATTTACCGCCCACAGCCAGCATGCCCCTGTGTGGGTCATGGGAGGCAGAGGGGAAGGGGAGCACATATGCGTGGGGTAGGTAGTGCGTCAGAAAAGTTTCTGAGCTGAAGTGCATATGGACAACACATTTGAAAAAAAAAACTCTCTTAATTGCTGGTAAGTTATTTCCTTCTATTTTATCTCCTTTTTTGGAGAGGATACTGGGCATCTGGAAAAACAGCCTATTACCACCAAAACCTGG
The DNA here is from genome assembly GCF_036417535.1 of Chlamydotis macqueenii. Lineage (NCBI taxonomy): Eukaryota > Metazoa > Chordata > Aves > Otidiformes > Otididae > Chlamydotis > Chlamydotis macqueenii. Next base: position 24,410,800 of record NC_141562.1, read on the forward strand.
AAAAAGACATATTCCTTATGCCTTCCATGCTAGTCAGGAGATTTTGCTGTATGGTGTGGGAAACTTCACATTATGCTGTGTAGTCCTGGCATAGGTTTTCTGGGCGTCCTTTCAGTTTGGGATCCATTCCCGCAGATGCCTTCAGGTACCTGACGCTGCCTCTGAACCTTGAAATTTGTGCAGCGATGGGAACATCATTTCACCCTTGCTCAGTTTGTATTGTACGGGATGCTTCTAGGATGCTGTGCTTTTAGAGTGTGTGTGAGGAGGTACCAAGCGGAAAGGAAGACAGCAGACAGCTAAATGTCTGTGTGTGTGGTTGCAGAGCAGCTGGGTCTGACCTCAGCCAGGGCTGCTGCTCTTGTTCTTCCTTCTGGCATGTTCCTGCCCTCTCCTGTGCCTGGAGCAATGAGTTTGCATGGTGAGTCAGTTCGAGGAACTCAGCTGGACAAAACCTGATGGTGGAGAGGTGATTGCACTTCAGCTCATTTAGCCGCCTGAACTGGTTAATGGTGTGTGACCATGGAGGTGTAGAGGACAGTGCCGGGCAAGGAAAGCCTGCAGTGAAAGGTGGGACTGCAGCAGCCTCGGCCTTGGTCGGATTAATCCTACAAAACTGTGTCTGGGTCATCATGGGCTATGAGAATACCAGAGCCAGAGCAAGGAAGGGTTATTGCCACATGGCTGGGACTGTCCCTTTCGCTCTGCGAGCTCACAAAACTTTGCAGCAGGTCTTTCTGAATGAAGAACCATCCTGCTGTCCTAGTAAAAATGAATAAACAAGTTTTCCTTTATCCAAGGAATCAGCTTCTGTTTCTGGTCGCCCAGAGCCCCTTTTTTTTTGTCTGCTTAAGCATCCCTTGGCAGTTTAACCAACCGTCCTTTCAGAACTTGCAGAGAAACAGGTTTTTTTTTTTCACCCTCTGAGCATTTAAAACACAGCTCCTTTGGGAGGACTGCAGCATTTCAGACATTGCGAGCACTCAGTCCCCAAGACAGGTAGATCCTCTAATGTCCTTTGGTCTTCTGGGATTTGCCAGACCCGCGGCTGCTCGTAGGAAGGCTCCGTGCCTTGGCAGGGGTGCAGAGGCAGCCTCTTGCTCTCTAGTTCCCAAGGACCATGACTGCAGAGGAGGAGCTGCAACCTGCTCTGCCTGGCAGGGATTTCTGTGTAAGGAGCTCCAGTGCTTAGCTGTTTCCTCAGAAATGTAAAAAAAAAAAAAAAAAAAAGCTGTAGAAATCACGTTACACAAGGCAAGGGAGATATGCAGGAGATACTTATAAAGATTGCCTGTTTATCTCAATTTTTTTTCTTTTTAAATGTTGAACCATTTTGCTAGAATCATGCATGAAAATTGCTTTAATAACTGCAGGAAATGTCACAATCAAACAATTAGATCCTGATTTGTTAGCTATTTGCTGGTATATGTGTGAGACGAAAGATTTCTGTGGTTTTATGTTTGATTGTTTATAATAAACATCCTAAATTCTCTAAAAAACATTACATATTTTTGTTACTTACACACTTCTTTCTATGTTACATCTTCTTCTTATGAATTAAAAGTGATTCCTGCAAAGTTACACACACGGGGGAAATGCCTTTGACATTTTGTATACAACTGTGGGTTTTAAATTAGCAATTACCATTCAGGGAAAATGTTTTGAATTTATTATGAATTTGTTTCTGAATACATTTAGGGAAGTAAAAAGTGAATCCAACGTTAGGAAATATTAAACAAGAATTGGAGAAACCCATTGAGAGCATTCTTATGCTATAAGCAAACTAGGTGATGACATACTAATCAGTTTAAAGAACGTATATATGCAGAATAGGGTGATAGAAGTGACTGAAGTCACAGCTTTCAGAAATAGAGATCAGGGTTTTTTTTTTTCAGCTTGGAAAAATGACTGAGGAGATGATAAATGCTGTGAACTCATGGTACACAGAGAAGACAGTTTGGGAATGATTATTTCTTTGTTTTTCATGACACAAGAAATAGGGAGCATTCAGTGGAATTATTACACATAAAACAAAAAAAAATTTATGTAATGGGAAATAACTTGTGGAACTCATTGTCAGGGAATTTTTCCCAGCTAGAAGAAAGGAATGATACTAACGTGTCAGAAATTTGCCTATTGAAGACAGACATGATGAGGATGCAATTTCTGGCTTGAGAAATCTTCAGGCTTTCTAAATAGAAGTTGTGTTCCCAATTTCAACTGGGCATTTTTATAATAATTTTGGCAGACAAATCTCTTTTTTCAAGCATTTTAAAATGTGTTGATTTAAAAAGTAGATATTTACAGGTTTGGCAACCTGCAATTCGTAAGAGTTTCTTGGTTTCTTGGTAACTTATTAAACTTCCATTTAATTTTTGCACTAACACAACTTTCTAACATTCAAATTTTTGGTAAGAATATTCAGTTTTCATTAACGTAAAATGTTTTTCGTTTTTCCTTTTAAATTCGCTTTCTAAGACTAGAAGGTTGAAGCAAACAGTCCCATTAGGAGGACGGGCAAACTCAGCTTGTTCTGGTGCCACGGCAGTGGCGACTGCGGCTTCTGTTGGAGTGGCGATGGCTGTGGGCAGCGCTGGCTTTCACACACCCACAGAAAGCTGAGTTACTTCTCCTCTTCACACTTCCTTCACACATCCCTTCGACTGCAACCACATCCCTGTGCCCTGTCTGCATAAACCGAGGTCTGTGCCCTCCTCCTTCCAGCTGCAATCACCCACGTCTGCTCCGTGACTCCCAGGTGGCATGAACACCACGGGCACCTATGGGCCGTGGGACAGGCGCTTGTACACAGGCCATGCTGATGCCACGTCAATTCCCACGTGCAGAATGTCATTCTGTGGATCGGGGAAAACTGGGGGCTGTCTCCGTGTGCTGTGTGTCACCCTGGAGATTTCCCGGCTTGGGAGATCCCTGGCCTGGTACTGGTGTGGTGGGAAATGGTTCGTGCAGGCGACTCACGGAAAGGGACTGCTAGAGCTCTGCCAGCTCTGGGCTGGGCATCTTGTCCCGGGATGGGCGTCTTGTCCCGGGATGGGCTTGCTGCACCCCTGTCGCTCCCGAGGGGTGTTTTCTGACTTGTTCTTCAGAATTTCCATTCTGTAAGCCCTGGAGAGGCGCGGCTCCCAAGGCGGGACAGGGAGACGTGCAGGCGCTCGGAAGCACAAGCCGGCCCCCGCAAAGGCAGCATCCTCCGCCCGGGGTTCGCAGCCCGGCGGACGCAGAGCCCGGCATCCCCGCCGCCGCCGGCCCTTCCCCTCCGTTTGCCGGTGTCTCCCTGCCGCCAGCCGCAGCTCACCTGGCCGCCACACGGGTGTGCTCCCGCCATACCGCACGGCGCCTGCCGCGCCCGGCACCGCGGGACCCCCCCGCCCTCGCCCGCCGCCGGGCCGCCCCCGTCACCCGCCCCGGGCCCGCCCGGCCCCGCCGCGGCGGCGGGAGGCTGAGCTGGCCAGGGTACTGACCCGGCCCGGCCCGCCCGGGGCCCGGCCTCTGGAAACCGGCCGGCCTCCTCGGGGGCTCCCACATCTGGAGTTCTTCCTTCGCACTTCTGGCAAGAGCTGCCTCGTTTCGTGTTTTGCTGGGTAGCTTTTTTTTTTTTTTTTTTTTAATCGACGTTCAGGCAGGCAGCGTCCTTCTGGAGCTCGGGGTCTGCCCTGTCCTACCCTCCTGAGGTACCTCCTTCTTGCATCTTCCCCTTTTCTGTCTCTTCCTTTAAGATTTTAACATTTGAGGGCTGTGGGGTCCTTGCTGGCTGTTTCCTCTGAGTTGCCCTTGCTGGGATTTCTCCTCAGCTCCCAGAAGCTGTCCTTGGCCACCCCTCTTCCCTCAGTGCTGCTTGTTTGGAAAAGCTGTGCAGAAATGGCCTCACCTCCTCCCCTGCACGAGGACAGCCTGGTGGGTTGTGGATGACTGGGCACCAAGTTCTTTGAGGAGCTTCATATCCCAGACATCTACCCACTGCTTAATCTGGAGCTATGATGAATGTGGGGTCTACCTCCATTCTTAGGTCCTGGGCAAGTTTCAATCTGAGAAGCCAGGACCTTGCACGCCTTGCCTCTGCTTCCTGAATGTCTGCAGTGGAGGTTTTCTGAGAACTCCATGAAGATGACTGCCAGAAGAGCGCCCCCACTTTCTACGCCCTGCACACCTTCTCCCAGACCTCAACATCTAAGAAAAGACCAGGGATTTGTCTGAAAGTGGTTTGACTTCCTTGTACTAATCCCTGTCACAGCAGCTCCATCACCTAAGGTCAGGACTCCAAATACTGCTCCTCCCCCTCCTTCCATGGTCTGGTCCCCTGGGCCTGCCCTTCGTCCCCAGACCCTGCTGAGAGTGCACATGGGGCCATTCCTTGCCCAGCCATGTGTTCGCTGTGACCTGTGGTCCCCAAAGATGGAGGTACAGGTGTCGCACAAACCTGCTGCCACATCCCCTTTTGCCCTCTCCAAGGTGCTGTCCTGGCCCCTGACCAGGAGGGCAGCGACTTTGGTCCCAGGCCAAAGAGTCCAGATGAGTCCACATTGGCCCTCATCTGGATTTTAGAAGCCCTCCATCTCCTTTAGGAAAAAAAAAAACTTGTTTTAACCCAGACTGGACTCGATTATAGCACTTTGAAGAGAATTGGAGACAGTGTTTTGACCACCTAGTTTCAAACCTCTCTGCCTGTCAGTCTTCTCCTTCAGGGCCTCCTTGACGTGTTTTGCTCCATGTTGCCTTGGGGGTAGGGGGTGTACAGCTTTTGCATTTGGTTGCATAGAAAAGGAAATCCATCACCCAGGAAGGTGAAGGACTATCCATGAGCTCCAGGTGACACTAGTAGCTGTAGCAAGAGCTTTTCTGGTGTGGGAGAGTGATAAGGTGGTGTTTCTTAGTCTTCAGTTCTTCAAATATCTCACACAACAGAGGTTCAGGATTGCTTTATTCATTAGTCGGGCAGAGTCTGGACAGGCCCAAATCTTACTGAGTGTCTACCTAAGAGGTTGTGCACCAAAAGCACATAGTTGGGGGATGTGTGCTCATTATCTGTAGAGAACATTATTCCTTCCTCTTGCTCCATCTCATCTCTCTGCATTAAAGCCCCTGTGCTGGATGGAGAAATACTGAGCCGTATCTTCATGCTAGCCATATCTTCATGCTAGCTGTATCTTCATGCCCTGTCTCCACTCCTGAGCATGCTAGCTGTGGGTGGAGGAGCAGACTCGTGTCCCTAACTACAGACCACAAGTGCTTTTATGACATTACTACTCTGAGCAGGCTTTTTTAGGCAGGCTTTAGAGAAGCTATGTCAATCCCAAACTATGCAGTAAAGAGACAGACGGAGCACAGCCTGGGCAAGACAAGCATAGTGACTCTAAGATGTGGCTCAGAGACAGGAAGATAATGTGTCTTCCAGTCCTCCACCCTGCCTTTGGAGGAGGTTCCTGCCAGCCCAAGACATATCAGAGCTTTGAACCTGAGATCTGACACCTTGAAAGACAGCAGCATGACTATTTGAAACAACTTTTTTGTTCTTTCATGTGCATAACAATAATGGAGCTGGAGAGCGTATGTGGAACAAGATGTGACTTTCTTCTGTTGATAAACTCCTTTAGAAACTTCTAGCTACATGGGAATTAAACCAAGCAAAGCGCAACCTCGTGATGTAAAGGGTGACCTCATGCAATGTGGTGGAAGAACTCCAACTTCCATCCTTCCTTATCAGTGCTGGATGCTTAAGGTTTTGTGAGAATTAGGCACAGCATATAGAGCCTGAGCATGTTACAGAGTTTATTAAACTCAGAAAGGGACCATGCAAAGACTAGTTTGCACCACTTCTCTCTTGTTTAGACTCCTCTCAAGTTAGATCCTTAATTCTTGTTCTGTCCTGCCACCTCCATCTTTCCATTTTCCCAGCAGGTGAGTAGTTCTAGGAGAGGGAATATCATACTCTTACTTCACAATATGACCTATAAAATGCTCATATGAAGATAAAACAATTGTTAAATAACCCTCCTGCCTCCTGAATTGAGTGCCAGGAGTTAGAAGGGTACAGAGACCTGTTCAAAGAGGTGTAAGCCATGCTGACCTAACTCTAGCTGTCATAGCTGCAGTGAGGATAAACAAGGTGAGAACAAGCCTTCTTCATCACCTCATTGACAGGCAAGGGCAAATGGAAGCCAGAGGTCACCAGAATGGGATTTAGTTTTTTCTCATTATTTAGAATCAAGCACACCAGTAACAAGGTTATAATATAAATGTTGGGAGACTTTTGCACTTTCCTGCAAGGGACGGGTCATCACTGTAAGAGATCAACTGCTAGGCAGGTGAAGGATGGAAGGGGTGGTAATTTGTGTTAGCTTGTTAAAGTCAATGACTTGAGCTTTCTGTGGGAGAAAAGGAGACTTGAGCCGAGGAGGCTCATTGCATAACTGGATCCAAGGGGTCTGGACCCTTTCTTTTTGGGTTGCTCGTGCTGCGTGATGGTTGTGTGGCTGTCATGTTGGCTGGTGCTGATCCAAGTGTCTGGTGAAAATGAAAGCTGAGGTTTGGCCATCTCCCTTTTTTCTTTCCCTTTTGCTGTAGACATTGTTCGCAGCGACATTGCCCTGGATAAGCAGAAAGGCTGTAAGATCGCCCAGCATCCTGACATAATGTTGGAGCTACAGAGGGAAAAGGCAGCTCAGATGCACTTGGTTTTGTTAAAGGAGCAGTTTTCAAACACATACAGCAACCTCACATTAACAGGTAAGGCTGCAAGACCAGCTCTGGAGCCAGGAGCTGGGGCTAGTTCTTGCTAAGTCACAGCTGTGTTAAAACCCTCGGGTGCTTCTATGAATCAGCATCTCTCTGGCTGCCTTGGTTTCCTACCAAGGTGACTGGGTGCTGGGAGGGGAAGGAGCTGCAGGAACTTGTGGTGGACTCGTAAGGCCTCTGTGGCTGGTACCTACGCAGACACTCCAGATTTGGTGCCCCTGGACAGAACGTTTTCTGCAGTCTGACCTAAGCAGAATACCATGGCACATGAAGTGCTGGAGAAATCTCCCTGCTAACTGTTCACGTCGATGGGGCTGCAGCAATTACTAAATTTGGAGTCCTTTAAGCTGCAGCTGATTTTTTTTCTTTCCAGAGCATGCACTTTGTGTGAACCCAGTAAATATTAAAGAGCAAATATAAAGGGATAATGGCCCAGACAGAGATGAGAGGATACTCTTTTTCTGGCAACTGTTTGTATTATCCAGGGAACAGAATCTCAAAGGATGGAGGAGACTGCCACATTTTGGATACACATTTAGTGGTGCTTGTAAAGGACTGATGTCTTCAGGCAGTGAGTGGCCAGAAGGATGGGATCCCAGCAGCCAGCAGTGTCCTTTCATAGCTGTTCTCCTTATCACTACAGCTGGATGAGCCACAGACCATGGGAAGGAGGAAGAGACTAATAAATCAAACAAGATCCCCTTCTCCTCTTGTCCAGTCCATTTTCTGTGAAAGGCAGGAAGGCATCTGATTTTTATGGGAGGGAGGGCCCTGCACTCTGGCTGAGGAGGACGGGGCAAGCCCCGTGGTGGCCTTCCCAAGCTGCTGGGCTGGGAGAGGCCAGTGGGTTTTCCTACGCAACCTCCCCCCTCTGCTGCCATCCCTAATTCAATGTCCAGCCCTTTAAGCCAGCGTGGGTCTGTGTCCTCACCAGGGACAGCAGTGTGACGGTGAGCTCTGGCTCTCCTGGGGACATGAGCTGTGCTGGACCTCTTGGGGACCCTGCAGAGGTGGGATGGTGATAGCAGGGCTGGCAGAGAGCTCAGCCCTGGGGGGCTGTGGGCATCGGGGCCACGAGCATGGCTGAATCACATCATTCCTGAAAGCCCAGCGTTTAAATGGGATCCTCAGAGCCGTTTCTCATTCTCTGTAACGTAATCCACTTGGCTGTTTATTCCCAGTACAACTGCTGGAATCAACATTGTCAGCTTTTCCCCTGACAACTTGCTTACTTTCCACTAAACAAACTTCCCTTGAGAAGAGAAGCTGCTCTCCTCTACCCTCCTTCCCTCTCGGCTTCAAAAGCTCTCCGGCATTGCTCGCATTTTTTACAGAACCTGCAGAGCAGAGGTGCTACCTGGTTATCAGCTCAGCTCTTAGCCTTCCCAAGTGTGTTTACAGGATAGTTCAGAAGGTTTTAGCTCTACTTCTCCAAGGGGGAGAGAGCAATTTCACTGGAGAATTACCCAAAGAACTATTTTAATGTCCTTTAACTCACTTTGAATGTGAGCAGAGCAACTTCATAATTGTTATGAAGTTTAATCTTTTATTTCATAGACATAGTCTGAGAACATGGACTCTAGACAGCTAAGCATAATATTTAACTGGAACTCTACTAACTTGTGTAAATATTTCCCTTCTCTGTGATGGATCTGGTGTTTGGGGTGGGCAGAGGAGGTTGTACATCTGTTGCAAAAGGGCATTCCTTACCTTCAAAATTCAATCAGCCAGAGTTTGCTTGAGGACTTCTTTTTGTTCTGCACAGTGGTTTTGTACAGTGCTGGAGGGAGTCCCCAGGTCGTGAGGTGAGGTGCAGGAGCATGGATCCAGACCTGGTTCAGGGAGGGACAGTGACGGACGGAGTTCGCAGTGATGGAGTGTCTGAAGGATCCCTGAGAACAGGGTTTCCTCCTGAAGGTCTCTACCTAGGAGTCACTTGGCATCATGCAGGGCACGTACTGTGGATGACCCTCAGCTCTCCTAGACTCAACCCCACGTCTCTGTGTGAGAGGGGCTCCTGCTACTGCTAGCTCCTGCAGCTCTTTCATTGTACCAAAGAAATGTAAGTGGAGTATCCTGCCCAATGTCATGTGAAAATAAAGGTGCTTTACGATGGGATAGCTACTGTAGGACAGCTTGGGAGTAGGAATACCACCGTGAGGCATCGTTATTCCTGTGCTAGTACCACTACCACTGTAGTGATTTGGATTAAAAGTCTCCTTCTCTTCCTCCTCCTCCCAGATGACATAGTTACATGAGCAACTTGAAAGACTATTAGATCAGGCCTCCCACGCTGCCTGCTAGTGTCGGCAAGTGATATCGCTATCAAACTTCCATGCAGTATCCTCATGGCTTGAAAAATGAAAGCTCTTGGAGTGCAGGGAGTCTGATTCTGCAATCCCTGTGGCCCCAGTGTAAATCGAGAGCTTTTTCAAATCTATTCACCAGTTGCACACAGTTCCCAGAGTGCTCCTTATCTCAGTGATCAGGCAGGGTTGTGGTTTTGCACTGGGGTTTAAGCTGCTCCCAGCAGCCGGTACCTCCAATGTAAGAGGGTGTCTTAAAATGAAACGTGTTTTTTTGTGCTAAGACACAACTGAGACTGAGTGAAACCAGGCAGTCTTTCTGGCTCTAGTTCCTCCAGGAACACATGTTAGACTCTGGCTTAGGCCACTTCGGTTTCTCTGGACAAGCGTGAGCTTTCTTCAGCTCCTGTCTGCAGGCTTTCTCTGGCATCTTGCATTTGCTTTCTGTGCGTGATCTTTCCAGGCTTACTGAGCCTGCCTCTCTGAGATGAGTGATGGTCTTTGATCTGTGGCAGTACTATTTAAATGCTGTAGAACATTTTGAGGCTTACTAATCTTCGCTGCTTCCCTGAGATAGGTATCTTGTTTCACAGATCAGCATCTCTGATGCTCTCAGGCGAGCCCACAGTAGAGCAGGGGGAGAGTGCATGGCATCGCCTTCTCTTCTCCTGGAACCGGTTCTCTCAGCTCAGCCCACAGCGGGGTGGGGGAGGAGGAATCTCTCACTAGAAATGCTTCTCGGCCTCTTCCCAGTTGAGTTAGGTGGAGCAAGTGGTGATTCTTTTATCACCTGGAGTAGCAGCTGGAGTAGCAGCTGCAGTTGTCACAGGAGGCTCCTCTCCTTTACAGCCCTCAGGAGAAACGTCCAGGTGATTTTCTAAGGTGATTTTGGAGCCCTGGAGTTGAGGGGTGAACGCACACCTGGCAGCAGGTGAGGAGCTGCCCAGGGCAGTGGAAACACAACACGCATGCAGGTTTTAGGGAGTGAGCTTGTGGGGAGCAGGGCAGAGGCTTGCAGAGCTTTAGTAGATTAAATCTGAAACCCTGCATCCGTGGTGCCAGTTTGTGCTGAGTTCACATACTGCATTTGTACGTTGAGAGACTGGATATCCCCAGGCTTCTGCACTGTTATTAAGTAAAGCCTGTTAAGCCTAATAGAAGAGGGAATTCCTCAGGTTAATGGACATCTGAAAAACTGTCCCCTCCTGTATTAACATGAAGTGTTATGCGTAACTGAGCTTCCCAAGATACAAGGACAAACCATAAATTTGCTTTCAGGAGTTCTTGTCCTGAGGAAACAAAATAGTGCCCCACTTCTCATTCTGAAGAGTGGAAAAACATCTCTTCTTTCTGCTCTGCCTTCTGCTTGAAGCTACAATGCAGATTACTTCACTGCATTAAGAGACTGGTGATGACAGCCCCCCAGCCTGTCCTACAACACCACATCTGCACTGAAGAGCCAGTGAGGAGACTGCAGAGTGTGTGGTGGGAGCCCCCCACCCTGTCACATCATGAGACACAGCCTCTAAAAGCAGCACTTAAGGGAAGAGACCCTCCCCACAGGGTACATAATGCTCCCAGTTCATCCTCTGTGGTCCCACCCTGCTGAAAGTGTTAGCAGAGAGTGTCTTCCAGCTGCACTGAAGGAGATCTGGGGGATTAAAATCAGGTGGGAACTGCTGGGAACAGAGTTGAGAGCTGCCTAAGAGTGTGTTTGACTGGCTGTGTCCAATAGTGCAATCAGGTGTTTTACACTGGCATCCCGCAGTGGGGCTTTTCTTGCAAAAGGCTGCTTCTGGAGATGTTAGTGACAAGCTAGAGATCCCCTTCATCTGGAGTAAGTGGTATGGGTGTGCGAGGTGGTGGTGATGGAGGGCACGTGCTGGCTTCTCTTAAGTAGGGATGCACAATGGTGGCACAAGTGGGAGCAGAAGTGTGTGTATGGCTACTGCAGAGTCACGTGCATGGGGGGGCATGGAGCAAGGATGAGGGCAGTGTGTCTGTGTGAAGAGTGTGCAAGAGAGAAGCTGCCCCATAGGTATATGTTTGTCTTCTCTTCCCTGATGACAGTGAGAGCTGCTGTCGTGCTCATTCCTTGGCAGGGAATTACACAGCTCAGGTCGAGCACCTGTGCCATTTGTGTTTCCTGCACTTGTGAACCTCCCCCGGTGGTTTTGTGATTCCTGCTGAATGCTGTGGCTCTGGAAGGTGATGGCCCTGGAGCAGGATGTGTCTGTGGGGCCTAAGACCTGTCCTGTGGAGTGCTGGGTCTGGAAGGGGCCGTGACTCAGAGGCTGCGCTCGAGAGGGGCTCTGTGCAGAGAGCGGGGCACGAGGCTGGCCATGCTTTTGATGCCTGTGCTGCTGGGCAGAAAGGCTGCTCTGCTCGTTTTTGCTGGAGTTTTCCTGAAATACATGGTTTTATCCCCAGTTACAGCTAACTCTGTGGGGCTGGCGGCGGGGACACCTTGTGAGATGGGACCTGGGAGAGTTGTTGCAGAGGTAAAAGCAGCTTCCTTGTCTTTTTGTCAGTTTATTTGGAATTAGCAGCCTAAATGTCCTGTGGCCTGCGCAGCAGCGATAGGTCTCATAGCTGTTTTACTGGGTGCTGCGCTGGGGTGGTCTGCACTATGCTTGCTCTGCAGCTTTCCTTCAGGAAGAAAGCTCTCTGGGACTGCGTAACAAACAAGCTTTCGGACCAGCCTGTCGGCCCTTCCATCCATTATACACGTTATCCACAGCGTTGTACAAAATAGATCTGAAAAGGACCTCAAGAGGGCATCTTCTAGCCTTTTCCGCGACAAATCAGCTGTACCTGGACTCCGCTTGGGGAAAGGTGTCTGAGAGGCGCAATGTCTTTTATCTGGCCAGCTGATACAGTTGGAAAAATAGATGAACTTTGTGGGGCTCGAACCCTTTGTTGGGACAAAAAGGAAAAAGCAGCATTCAAAGCTAAATATATACTGAAAATAATTTCCCCTGAGTTTGTCTCCTTGCTTAGCACAACTGGGTTACTGGTGGAGAAGTCATGTCAGCAGGAGGAAGACAATAAAGTCATCAGCTCCTATGGTAAAGAGAGAGGGAGAGAGAATTGCTGTGAAACAGTGGGGTGTTTCCTGGGAGGAAGGCACCAGAAAAGTTGTAATATATCATTGAAATAATACCTGTACTGAGCCCGTAGTTAATGACCAGCAGAATTACCAGGTCCCTCTTGTGGATGGTTTGCAGGTGTCTCCTGAGACCCCGGGGATCTCAGGGGGAAAACTAAACTATGGAAACTGAGTATTGTAGCTGAGTGTTGCTGTGCCATTATCAGTTGTTTATATGAGCTCATTCTGAAGTGAAGTGGCTGTTTGTTTTTACTGCATGGCTTTCTGAGGGCATTTAGTGCATAGCTGAAATATACTGTGATCCTAGGCGTGTCTGTCAGCCCAGGTTGGGCTCAGCAGCCGGGCACTGGTGTTGCCCAGGTTGTGGGGACATCACTTAACTGATTCAAATGATGTGGCTTTGTCCTTGTTCTTAGATCCCCTGTGATGGGAGAGATGTGCCCTCCCTCAGCAATTGGCTCTAAGGCATAATTACCTACTTCATTATGAAGTTGGTGTTTTTATATATCTTGCTTCAGTTTAAGCCCATTACGGCATGTCCTCTCCCCGTGGACACGGACAGCAGCTTACAGCACTCCTTGTCTCTTTGCAGAAATCTTTTACATATTTGAGGCTTGTTATCATGTTTCCCCAAAGACTTTTATTCTCTACACTGAACAACTGTCTTTCCTTTTCTCTTTCCTCATGGCCATGCTATTTTCAAGTTGAATGACACGTGTGGTTGATTCTGCCTCTTGAGGTCCCTTTCAGCTGTCTTTAAAATTTTTTGTGGTTCTGCATTTTGTTGCGGTCCCTTGGACTCTCTCCACTTAGTCTGGGCTCTTTTTGAAGTGCACTGCCTTGAAATGAGCCCAGTATTGTAGCTGAGGTCTTTCTTGACTGAGAAGAGCCACAGGGTTATTTCACACATCTTGTGTGTGACACTCCTGTCTACCTATCCCTGTATAACACGGGATTTTTTTGGTACACTATTGCTTGTTCACGCCTTCAGTTTTGTGTACCATTTCCCAACCAGCTGTGTGTTTCCCCACATGGAATTTCATCTAGACTATTATTTTCCTAATTTGCTAATTAAAATGTTATATGAAACTGGAAGTAAAGCCTTGCGAAAGTGAAGGTATAGAACATCTGTTGCCTCTGTCTCGTGTACGAGACCCTTTTGCTCTGTGAAAGAGAAGGCAAGTTGCCTTCACGTGGCAAGGATATTGCTTCCAGCTCTTCCTTGCAGATGGGTCGTTTGATTTGTTTCAAAATTTTTCCAGGAATTGAAGTTATGTTGACTGGCCTGCAATTTCCTCGAGTTGAATATAGCCACTGTATTTGCCCTTTCCCAGTCTTTTGAAACCTCATTTATCTTCCAGAAATTCGCAGAGATAGTTACTGACAGACCTGAGCCTATTTGAAAACATCCAACTTCAGTAATGTTCATTCAGCTCATGTGCTGCTATACTTTAACTTTCTACTCTGCTGCTTTTAATTGCAATAACTTTGTGCTCTTAATTATCCTTTTCCATGAATTCTGAACCAACAAAAGCATTAAACACTTCAGCTTTGCCTCTGCAACTCTGTGAGTTGTTGGCTGTTGTGAAATCGTGTCCCAATTTATACCTCTCTGCTTCCTGAGACAGCTGCGAGCCAAGCCCCTGGGATCCGCTGCCTCCTCTTACCCTAATTAGTAGTTTTATAACTCGTGTGCTGGCTGCGTGTGTGTGTGTGAGAGAGGTCATGAAGGTGAATCTCTTTTTCAGGTGACACTCTCTAGTCTGTTAAGCAACACTTTGGCTTTCTCATTATCTGATTTAGTTATTGCTTTTGTGATTGTGGGGAATGTGGCTTCTTACAACACGTCCAGTATTTATTAAATTCAATTCACTGTCCGATTTAACTAGGCTCACAAGAGAAGACATTTTATAAACGATGTATCTTAAAATTATCAATTATATGTACATTATAATATGTAATGTCATTACCAGAACCGGCCAGTTCTGGGTGCTGCGTAGAGAATAAAGAAAACGCATAAACCTAACAGAAAACAGATTTTGGTGGGAGGAGGGAGCGCTGACACGCACTAACGGCTTTGGAAGGGCTTGTGGTGTGTTCAGTGGCACAAACCGATCTATTAACCTTTTCTCCCTGCTCAGGAGGTGATGAACTCTTTGGTCTGTCTCTTCCCACCGATGTAGTTATCAAATGCCTCCTCATCACCGCTGGCAACCCTTGCTGTGAATGGTTTCTGCTGAACACTTGGCTCTTTCGCTCCGTCCCCCTCTCCCGGTGCCGTTCCCTTGTGCTCATTTGCATCAGCCTGATGGAGTTTCCATTTCTCTTTCGTGTGCTGCAAGCGGTGGAGGAGTCTGTGATTTACCCTTATCATACCCCCACATTAAGATAACTTGCATTCGTTCCCTTATCTTGCTATGTGTTTACGAAATACCATCTTTACTAAACTCCCTTTTCACTCTGCTTTGAAATCTCACTTGCCAACCCTCTGAGCTTACTGAAGCCTCTGTCCTTACACTACATGGCTTTTACCCTGCTGCTTACTAACAGCACAAACACTCCTTTCAGGGTCCCTTCCCCATGGTGCTTTCCACCTTCACATTTTTTGCCGATTCCCTTGCTGATGAGAATCCAACCTTGAGGAGCCTCCTTCCCGGTTTTGTTCCTGTCTCTTCTTTCTTAATTTTTTTTTCTCAGTGCATTCCAGGAACTGGATGCAAGGCTGTGCCTGATGTCTTCCTTTCCCAGCAAATGTGTGGGCAGTTAAAGATCCCTAATTACCAGCAAGTTCTACATTTCAGATGCTCCCAATAAGCCTGTGCTTCTGATCTCCCTGATTTTGTAGCCTAAAGCAGACCCCCAGTGTGCCAGTGTCTGGGCTCCTTCCACTCTTACGTTACACAGAGGTTTTTATACCTGCCCTTTGCACTACTGAATTTCACCCCCTGCTTTTATGCCGGGCCCCAGGATCATCCAGACCTTCTCATGTGATGTTTCTTATCCTCTGCTGTGCTGGTGATAACTTTCCTCTTTGTCAGAATCGACTTTCAGGTCCTGGATCTTGCTTTGCCTCTCACCATCAGGTTAGAAACCCCCTCTCCCCCCACGCTAATGTAACGCTTATGAGCAGCAGTCAAATCTTGCAGAATTTCCTCTTTCAGAAGCTGAATAGATTTGACTCCTTAAGCTTCACTTTGTCGAAGTCCCTTCGTGGCTCCTCCTTTGTCCTGTAGCCATGCAGAACAGACTTTTCCATCCTGGAGATACAAGCTCTATATTACTTTCCCGTACGTGTATTATCTTGCGCTTGGCTGAATTAAAGCACACTCGGTTGGATGGTGGCCATTTAGCCAGATAAATTGGATCGCAGGGTAAACGGCGGCTGTTTCATTCGTTATTTACTAACCTATGTTTGTGGTATCTGCAAGCTACCCCTAAGGATCTTATATTTATCTAAATGACTGGTAAATACTCTGCATCCTGTGGGATGGGAGGCAGGCGATGGATACCTTTTTGTCTCATCAGCCACTTCTATCCATCTAGTTACACCAAATTATTTTTATTAATGCAAGTTCTTAAATCAAGCTGTGACATTAGTTAGACAGGACTTGAATCTGTACAACATATGTTGGGTGGTAATTAGTTGAGACAGGAATATAATGAATTATTGGTAGATTCTCTTTTAATTACTCTGTCTAGGTCTGCTGTCAGGCTGTCTTTTTTTCCTAGGTCAGTTAGTTCTGCCTAAGCACTGGCACGGGGTTAGGGCTCTCCTACCCTTCTAGAATTACTTGGCATTCCAAGATTTATTAAAAATTAGCATCAGCAGGTCAGAGATCTCCTTAGCGCACTCGGAGGTGCAAATTACCCAGCGTGGGTGATTTAACAGTGTTTATCTATAGCAGATGTTATCTAATACATCTCTTGGTCATTAGTAAACTGTGAAGTACATCATTATCTTATGATGAATTCACCATCATCTTTTTCCCAAATACAGAGTGCATATATCTATATTTTTTTTGTAATTACTTTGGAAACTTTACCATGTGCACAAAATAATGGATCTATGTTTCTCTTCACATTTCCCTTCTTTCCTCTGTATTTAAATTCTCACTGTTAACTCAGCAAGGCACAAAATTTTCCATTATGTTTCTTAAATACTTTATTAATTTTCTACACTTTGCAATTTGCAGTTGGTTGCTATTCTTTTAGCTTTATAATTGTGGCTTATATTGTTTTCTAGTGTTACTATCTATACCGCTGCATAGAGATGTGTTTCCAGGCAAAATCCCCTTCCAGCGTGGTGGTGGAATATACTGATTTTGGCCATCTGAAACACTTCCAAACAAAACAGACCGTTTAAATATGCTTTTGTTCAATGTTTTCTTACAAATAATATAATTAGGTAATTTTTCTCAGCCTGGAGAAGTTGAAGCACCTTGTGTATGTGTTTCTGACTGAGATTATGTTCCCACTAGCTTTTCTGAAATGCAGGCTTTGAAAAAGTGGCTGCAGATGCGGGCAGAGCAGGGAACTCAGTGTCTGGTGAGTTCTCTGCATTCTTTAAAAATTTTCTAGCAAATTTGTGACATAGCAACAAACTTTGCTGCAGTTAGAGGAGTATTGCCAGCTTCAGTGCTCCAGATGCCATCCCTATGTATTTTCACCCCATGAAAAAAGCAGGAATGGTGTTTACGTGCTGTGGGGAAGCTTGCAGCTGGGAATCGGGGATGCGTGTCTGTGGGGTTGTTGCCTCCTCAGTGCCACACAGGATACGTCTTGGAGAGACCCGTGCTTTGTGCCTGGGCTAACTCATGGAGAAAACAGAGGGGAGAGGCGCAGTTGGTAAGCCTGGCTTGGCGGGGAGCGATGGGGATAATCTCTGCGGCCGGACCCTGGCTCCTGCCTGCACCGCGCTGCTCGGTGGGGGCACTGCCTGCTGGTGGGAACGCGGTGTGGTTCCCAAGGCTTGTTCTCCGGTTGCTCGCTCTAACCCCTTTTCCATCTGTCCGTTCATTTATTATTTACCGCTTTCTCTTGCTCTTGCCTTCCTTAGCTGGTTCCCAGTGCTCCTGGCTCAGGAAGGGGCTGTCTTATGGGAACACAAGGGCAGCAGCAAATGCTGCTGTACTGCTTCTCTGCCAGCCCCCCTTGTCACGGGGGCAGAAGCGAATGGCACACACAGTTAATGAAATTCTTTAATATTTTTCCAAGTTGAGAAAAGGGTCAAAATCCTGGAAACAAGAGGTTCTCTGAGTGCCCCCCGCCAAGGTCCATGCTCTGCTTTTTCAGAGGCTCATATTGGAGATGGATACCCTGGGGTGGGAGAGAAATGTGAGAGCCTGTGGCAATGCGTGCTTTGTGCCTCTAAAAGCTGGTGGGGAAGAGAGAGGTTAAAAGGTGTTCAAAAGAAACTTTGGATCTCTCTTTACTTCATTAAGTTTTATATTGAGTTGCTGTGCCAAGAGACACAATCATTGACTTTCTTCAGTTCATGGAGTTTTTCATTTTGTTAAGTACTTCCCCCCCCCCCCCCCCAAAGGTGGCAAAAGCAAAGGTTTTGCAGAAGAAACTGAAACCCGTTCAAATATAATTCTATTAACTAATTAGGGGAATCCTCAAAATGGGGCTGAGACTCGTAAGCCTTTTTTTCTTCTCTTTGCTGGGGTACTCCAAGAATCTGATCACCTGGGGAAAGCATGTTTAAGAAATACCAGATGGTCTCTGCGATGCTCCAGCTGTGGACAATCACTCCCAGCCAGGCAATCTGCCTTGCTGTCGAAGCCCTCTAAAACTGTGCTGCCCATTTGTCATGCTTCTCCAATTGCAGCGCTCTGGATAGCTTCTTTTTTCCTTGTCTGGCTCTTCCTTTCCAGTTTTTTTATCACCCACCCCCTCCATGAGCTAATGTAGTAACATCCCTTCATTGGCTATAAATCCATTGAAGAGCCATATATAAAATATTACTTTGTTAGAGAAGATTGGGAAACATCTGTTTTTTACCCGTAAGAGTCAGTCTCTACTTGTCTCGTATGACGATGTGACTATTTATATATCTGTAAAGTAAAAAGGAGGAGTGAAAGATGGGAATCCTAAAAACAATTTGAGTGGAGTCTCTAAATGGAGGAAACTGGTTCAGCTCTGGGATTTGTTTGGAGGCAAAGGAGAGGGAGGGGCACAGGAAGAGACATTACTTAGATGTCTGATGAAGTAACAGTTGTACCCACTGCAGAAGGTCCTTCTGGAAACCTTTTGATCTTGTGTAACTGTTCCTAGGTGCTCCCCAGCACGTACTTACCCTGGAAAGCCGTGGGTCTAAGTGGGTATCTGTTACCACTACATCAAACAGGAACCTGGGAACGGTGATAGTCCTTAGATTGGTGGTAGACTGTAACCGTAGGGGTGTACGTGCACAGCAGGAAAACTACGTACCCACGGAGGCTTCGTGTTTAGGTGGGTATGCCAGGGTGTGATATCTGAGCCAGCCAGAGGGCCGGCTCCGGGTACCCCAAGGTAGCAGTGGTGTGAGAGCAGGATGCTGGGGGTGTCTGCCATGGAGCACGATGTGAGAGCTTGGGGTGGGGAGGAATATGGGGCCTCTGGGGTTGGTGTGAGAAGGCTGTCCCAATGAGCCAGTCAGACCTGGGACACTTTATTCATGCTGCTGGCCTGAGCCACTGAGTGGGATGCTCTGTCAGCCATGCTGAGGTTGCAAGGAACAAGTCTGTGTGAGGAGGGTGTGTGGGAATGAACAAGGGAGGATACTGATGGGGTGAGCTGGGCGGGCACCTCCAGAAGGCTGCCTGTGGCTCTGGGTACCTTGCATACCAGGCAGCTGCAATCTCTGAGGCCCTCAGCAGGTGAATGTGGAAGAAGGAAAAGGAAATTTCAGTGTTTGAGTGCAGGTGGTGGCAGGATTTGCCAGATGACCCATGCCACAGCTGTTCTCTGTGCCCTGTGAGGCTGGCATATAGGAACAAAGTGCCAGAGCTGCTACTGATGTATGTTATTCCATGCACCTCTCCTCCTTTCCTGGCTGGGTTCATTGCCCTCAGGCTGCCCCTTTGCTGCACAAACATGAGATCCTGCTCTCACTTCCCCTCTCCTCAGGGTTACAAATTGCTGTGTTGGTTTGGATCCAGGTCACCCATCTGAGGTGGGGAGTGCCATGGAGGGGACCTCTTCCCTCCTTCTGCCAGCCAGCCTTGCGCATCCCACGTAGCCTCCACGATGGACGGCTTGCTGCTCTTCTCAGCTTGGCCAAAACCAGGCTCTGTGTGTGTTTCCCCTGCTGAGCCCACTCATGCCTTTCTGCAGGGCTGTGGTTGACAGCTGCGTCTTCCCCGCGGCCTTGTAATGCGTTCACGCTGCTCCCTCTCTGCTTCTCCCACGCACCAGCCGCTGTGCTGCCGTCCCCTCCTGCCGTGCAGGAGCTCAGCCTGTTCTGATTGTTATCTGCCCTCGACTCGTGGCCCTTCTGCTTGGCTTTCATAGCTTTTCCTTTTCCAAGCTCCCTCTTATTGTCCCTCCCTTGGTGCTATGTCAGCCTCTCTTGCTAATCAGACCGTGAGCCCTCTTTTCCTCCTTCACCTGGTCCACTGCCTGGCTGGTGTCAAGCTATGCTTCAGCCCCCTCAGGCACTGGCAAAACCTCCCAAAGCCCTGTACAACACCCACCTCTGCCTGGTGCAGCTCCCCTGTAGCACTGGTGACAAGTAAAAGGTTATCTTTAAATGGTAAGATATTAAATGGACATCACTGCTCTGACACCTCCTGTCCTCTCCGTGCCAAAGCCTTCATTTATCTTGCATGGCACATCAGGGGACCGGTGTAAAGTCTGCTGCTTGGCTTTGGCAAGCCCCTGCGGCAGCAAGACCTGTATGGCTCCGAGCTTGGAAGTGGCATCTGATCGTTTTACAGGTGAACATGTGTTCATGAGTCTTGATACTGGGTATACGTTTGGACTTTACAGGGTTAAAGAGTATAGGCTACATCTGAGCTGGAAGCAGATAATGAAAAAGGAGTTGGAGATGTTGCGAACAGCTGGGTGGGCACGAGCCACACGAGCAGCAGCTGGGAGGACAGGCACAGCCACAGCCCTACCACGGGTTGATGGGGAACTCTGATGTTGGAATTGGTATTGGTGAGGCAGTGCTGGGGACCGTGTCCAGTTCTCTTTCAATTTTAACCAAGAAAAGATGCTGTATAGCTGGAAAAGATTCAGGAAAGAGGAATAAATGTGACCAAATCTGGGAAATATGGAGCTATAGACAAGGTTTTAGTAAGATTCATCTACTTAGGGAAAATTTAAAAATAACTTGATCATAATGTACAAGTACCAACAAGGGGAAGAAAAAGTTCAGAGCAAATATCTCAAAACGTTAGCAAAGAAAGGCACAAAGAGAAGCAATGATTTAAAGCCTAATGCAAAACAACCCTGGGTTAATAATGTGCAGATTTATAATGCTGAGAATGAAAGTTGGAATGTTTCTATCTAGGTATGAGGTGGATTAACAGCCACTGTCAGCCTGAAAGCCAGACTCCTGCTGAAACTGTTTCAGACAGAAGTTACGGATTTTGTGTAGCGATTACTAGGTTAGATCCTCTAACTCCTCTCAAGCAGGAAGCAAAACTGTGTTATATTAACGATCCTTTCCATCCTTTACTCTGCATAAGCGTGTAACATGAGCATTGTGCCTCCTAGAGAATAGGTGATGGCAGGAATTAATAGCTCCCTGAAACCAAACTGAAGTTGTTATCCTTTACTGGTAACTTGGCCAAACAGACCTTTCACTCTGCTGGGAGGAGAGCTGAGCTTGGACTAAGGGCTCCAGTTCTGTCCTGGTTAAGGAAGAAGTTGAATTTGGGCCAGAACCTGCCTGGCCTTGGTGTGACATGCATTGGCACTAGAAGAAACATCAAGTTTAGGTCAGGGTTTTTTGGCGAGAGGTGGCTGAATTTAGGGAAGATTAGCTGCTTCTCCTTGCTATAACGACCCCCCAGGATGAGCTGATGCTCTGGGCACAACAGCAGGGCAGTCTTTGCTCTCTGCCACCAAATTCTTCCCCAAAATGAGACCCAGAGACCAACCAGCTGAAATGCAAGAGCTTCCCTAGGAGGGACCTATGTTCGATACAGTAGTCTTTATTTTCAAGCTTTATTTTAAACCTTGTTCATTCCCAGAAAAAAAAGATTTAGCAGATATTTCATTGAATAAATGTAGTAGAGCTACTTCTGAACTCTGGTGTCCAAAAGTTCATTTATGATATTGCTGTATATAAATTCCCAGATCTAGGGTTTTGACACAAAAATAGTCTTCATTTGATAGAATGTTACAAATTCAAGTTTCAGAAATTATCCTCTTGAGCCATCTCTGTGGTGTTTGGCACCATGACAAGTCATTAGTCAATCCTGAAATAGTCATCAAGCAGAGAAACAGCTTATTTTATATACTGTTTCTTAGAGAGTTAAATATTTCCACATATTCAGGCTCCGATTGGAGTCTTGAATCCTTTCCAAATGTTCAACCTGTAAAGATATTTGAGAACCCCAGGACTTAGACGCTTTCCAAAAAATGATAGATTTCACTTGAATTTTCACAAATGGAAAACCACAACTCCCCATAGCTGCAAAGAAGCAGCTGTCATACCAGGTACGGAGTATGAGAAAACACTTTCTAAAAGCTTCAGGGACTTCCCATTATCTGGAAGTTTTTAGTGCTCTTAAAATTTGCAAAGAAAACAGCGGGTTTTTTCCGGCATAGCGTTGCCTCAGATAATCGGCCGCACCTGTTTGGAAGCGGCGCTTCACGTTATTCCCTTGTACAGACCCTCGCACATGTTTCTGTTAATTTTTCCTAGAAACACAAGTGTCAACAAATCAGCGCCCCTGCATTGCAACTCTGTGCAAAATCCCAAATTGGAGTGTTTCTGAGCGCTTTGCCGTGGAAAGTCTGTGGTCTGAGTGATTGAATCGATGGTGGAGTTCTGAAGTTGAAATCCTGGGGTGTGGGGATACAGGCAAAAAGCTATTGAAGAAACCGGTAGCTCCAGACTAACAGCTCCAAATCCAAAGTTCTGGTTGTTGTTGCTCTTTTAAAAAAAAAAAAAAAAAAAAAAAAAGCAAATTTCCAATTCAGAAATTGGGATGCATTTTGGTAATGGTAACGGGCTTCTTTCAGGAAAGGGTTAATTTAATTTTTAGTGAAATTCAGTGCAGACATGCATGATGAGAATTTGGGAAATGAGGAGTTAAGTCATGATGATGTA
This sequence comes from Chlamydotis macqueenii, assembly GCF_036417535.1. NCBI lineage: Eukaryota > Metazoa > Chordata > Aves > Otidiformes > Otididae > Chlamydotis > Chlamydotis macqueenii. Next base: position 24,433,235 of record NC_141562.1, read on the forward strand.
AATCATTGTTCCACATTTAAAATAATAGCACTCGGATAATTCTGATATTGGGGCTTCTGCTTTTATTGGCTGAGAGGTTGCCAAAAACATGTGTGTGTTGTTCTGAATTGGTAAATGATTCCTATTTATAGGACAGGTGTCTTCTGATGTCCCGAGTTCAGTCTGTTCTGTAATCCCAGATCCTGTTTCTGATCTACATTTAATAATGTGTGACAAAGAAGATAGGAACCTTGCAGACCAAATCAGGCTAGGAATGTTTTGAATTTAGCTCTGCCCAGCTTTGTCTGCTTGTTATGCAGGGTATCTTTTCAAAAGGGACTTGGCCTTCTAAAATTCATTTTTGGACTTATCTTTTCTTTCTGAAACACACCGTCTTTTGGCTCATTTACATGCAGCCCGAAGGCTGCTGATTGTGCCAGCCTCCTTCCTTTGCACTGACTCAAGAGGAAAAATGCTTTCTTACATACATTATTTTTCACGCAGCCTTTCTAATGCAGGAGCCGCAATAAGGCAGGGCTACGGGGAGAGATGTGGATGTGGTGGCAGGAGCAGAGTCAAGGTGTACGTGATGGGAGCCGTGCAAATAAACCCTTGTGTTTCCACCACCATCTAAATTAAACCATGGTTTACAACAATTGGTTTGGGCTGCGCAGTATCATTGAACAAAGGGTTTGATTAGTTGCGATTAGCTGTGCGACTGTCAGAATGACTCTTTCCTGTTATCTTGCAAGCTGGTGGTGGAAATGAAGACAGATCTAGTTATCGTGATGCTGATGCTTCTGTTCTGGTCATTATACTGCATTTTGAAAATTATTATTAAAAGAAGTGCCCCCTCACAGCTTGAAATTAATGTAGAGCTCATGGAGGTGTTTGATAAGGGGGAAGCAAAAATATGACCAAGCTCTTCTTCCGGACAGGAGTGCAGGCTTTGGAGCTGGGGCTTCAAAAGAGGCACAGGCTGTTGGGAGGAGGGAGAGAAATGCAGGTTTACAGGCTGGGGAAGCTCTTGATGTGCCTAATTCAAGGGAAGAGGCAGCTGCAATGCCAGGGGCTGGGGTGAAGGGAGGAAGGAAGGAGTAGAGCTCCATGCCGTCTCTGCTGCCCATCACCCCTTGGTCTGGTCACTGCAGAGCCTGGCTTTGTTGTGGCATCTCTGGCCATGGCGTGGGATGACAAAAGCACTGAGAAGCCCCAGGTACACGCGCTGCTGCAGAGTGGGTCAGCAGAGCGGTTTGTGAGGAGCAGCTTGTCATCGGCCAAGTGCTGAGGATACCATCGTGCCAGAAAAGGAACGGGGTCCTGGGGGAAGGCAGAGGGGGCCATGAGAACTGGATGGGAGGTTTGGCTCTTTTTCAAGCACTTTCTGAAGCTGGATTAGTCCTCTTTGCCAGCTGGTGTGAGATGTTAGGTTTGTGTTATTTCTGGCAGCCCCACAGGGACTGGGAGTAACTCCATGCCTCTTGTTTCTCTTTGCAAGGACAGGATAGTCCAGAAGCAGCACAAGCTTTGTGTTCTTGTCCTCAAAAACTGCAACGCTCGTTTGCCCCCAGGTAGAAGATGTGAGAAGAGGGACCCAGGCTGCCGTGCCTATCTTTCACCTCCAATGCCATCAGCTTCCTTCGCTGGCTGCATCTCCTGGGCTAGACTGCTCTTCATGTGACTGTCTGTCCAGGTTTTCCCAGACGTGTCCTCTTGTTTGTCACTGTCCAGACAGATTTGGGGGATTCAAATGTCTACTGGCCTTGCATGCTGCCGTGCGTGCACAGAAACTCTGCCTGGACTGCCCCATGTCTGGGAAGCCCAGATGTGTCCACAGATGCAGGAATCCTGACGAGCTGCCAAAGGTCTGGAAATGTAGGATATGCCCACATGCATAGAAGCTTTGAACTGCTGCTTGTCTGGAAATCACTGATACACTCTTATGTGCAAGGAATTGGACACTTTTGGGGAGTTTTGGATGGGCCAAATATATATGTGTTAGACAATTGCTTTTAGGGCATTTGAAGGAAACACAAGATCGAAGGAGTTTGTCTGAGCCTAGTTCATCCCTAAAGGTTTAGGATTAGGTTTGTGGCACATGCACAGGTGGCTCTGTACAAGTGTGCACACCTTCGGAAATCCTTGCCAGACTGTGCTAGTCCTTTATGTTCTGTTCCTACATGGAGGTATTTTCCACCAGAATCAGTAGGAATGACCTCTCTGTCATGGTCTCGCTTTGAGGCAAGACCTTGTGTATGTCCCATGCCTAAAATTCATTTTTCTGCCTTAGCTTCATGCTTCCTTGCTGGCCTCCTCCATCCCCTTTCTGCGCAGGTCCCTCGAGGGATCTGTACCTTCCCATTCCTCTTGCAGCAGAGAAGAGCGGAGGATGCAGGACGTGGTAACTCTAACATACGTCTGACATGCTGCTTGCCTGCATTTGGGACATGGAAGGACTGTAACTTGAGTGTAAGCTGCTGTGTTTGCACTGTGGTGTTTCTGGACCAGGATCCCAGATTTTTGTGACAGGCTGGAGAAGGAAGTGGGGAAGGATTAAGAGCTTTCTTTGCTAGATCCAGGCAAAATGCAAGCAAATTCACCAGATTTTTCTCTGTGGCACTTCTTCACTTCCCATTTACAGGGCCGTGAAATTTGGTCCTTGCTCTGGAAATGAGTGAACCTGCTTTCCCATAGCCACTGCACTGTGCGATGTGTGGCGGATGTCTCCTGCCTTCCTGAGAACTCGCAGGTGATGTGCCTGATCGTGGCCAGCGCAGAAGCTGTCTCGTTCCCTGAGCCCCTGTTCTGGGGTGACCAAACTCCCAGATTATTCCCTTTTTCTTCTGGAAAACAGATTTGTTTTGGCATTCACCCTCGTCCACATGCTCCCCCTAGTGAATTCCAGGGTTAAAAAAATCACGTAGGCTTTCCGTAAGAGCTGCCCTGCTTGTCGTTTAATGATTCCACCTCTGAACTGGGACCCTGGTGCTTCACTGGCTGCCTTGACAATATCTCATTCGTCTTTTCTTATTTTATTTAGCTTTTCCTACATTTTTTGCACATTCTGTAGATTCTCCTGCATTCCAAGTGTCTTATATTTTCATGCCTCCTTTTATCTCTCTGTTCATCTATCCCAGTATAGGCAACAGAAATGCTAAGTCCACATAATCTGCAGAAAGCATGAACTGGGTTGTTAGACATTTTCCAAACATTACACTTCATGGAAATATTTTTCTGTAAGATGTAGAAAAGAAACAGCTGTCTCCTGCTCTCTCCTGGCCTGTTCCTGTGCAGACTCTCCTGCTCACTGAATTTACAGTACCATCCCTTGGACAAGTGACCAATGGCCTGCTTCAAGCAGTTGTATTTATGATGTGCCAAGCAGTGGTGAAGATGATGGTGTTTATATGCCAGTCAGATCTATGTGGTGGGATTAATGTACTGCGAGAGACCTGGTGCTGATGTTTCCAGCATCAGGAATGCTTCACCAGCAGAATTGTCACTAGGAAATTTGGTGCAAGTCATGGTGGTTGGCTCACCACAAACTGCTCACTTTGTATGAAGTGATGCAGGGATGCTCCTCACTCGTGCATCCTCCTGCTCACCCCCTGTCCTTCTGGCTTTGCGCTCTACCGAACGATAAAAGCCCTCCATCTCCTGCCAGGAGCTGAGTACTGGTGTAAGGAACAAAATGAATAGGTGCCTCATGTAACCCAGCTCCCTGGAAGATGGTGGGCACATGGCTTTCACCCTCCTCTCCCTGCCTTTTTAGGTGGCATCACCTCTCAGCTGGCCTGCTGTGGCTTGCCCGAGCATGGGATGGCAGCCCAAAAACCTGCTGGGGTACCTGCTGATGTGGGCAAGGTTTGGACCCACTCCCTCCTAACATAATTGCTTATTCTGCCCGTGTGCTGTATAATTTCAGCACACAGCTGAAGGTGTATTGATTGCTGGAGGGTAATTATTTCTTGATTCTTATGGGAATTTACGGGAAGCTTAATGTGTCAGTGGAGTTGTCTAAACTGGAAAGGTAAATCAGGAAAAATAACAAAAAACCCACACAGTAAAAATGTTTGGGCTGAAGCAAGCAATCCTTCCCCTTCCACGTGAAGAAGTGAACACTGTGCTTTTTTTTGACAGAAGTATGAACATCAGTGTTAGTGTGAACTAGCAGAGAGTGGGCTCCTCAGCAGATGATGGAAGAGGAGAGAAATAGTGAAATTCATATGTTACCAGCTCCAAACTGAGCAACTGGAAAAAAAGTAGGAGAGAACAGAAATTATTTGAAGATTTGCTTCCCCTCAATGTTTTACTGCAACTGAGCGAGCAGATATTAGCAAGCTGTATTGTGAGCTGAGGATATTTCTCCAGAGCGTGTTCTGGTAGTACGACCCATCCTCAACCTGAATGTCAGGGTGATACCACAGGGAAGAAATTGGCTGTGCACGCTGGCAGGAAGGGTGCCCTGCTCCATAGGAGGATTGAATCGCTGCAGGGGTGCCTGGGCAGTATCTCAGCCTAGTGCGCTGTGGAGATCTCACGGTTTGGAAGCTACTCTGGCACATGTGCTGATGAGTCACACATGCAGCTGGGGAATACCAGAGACTTCAAATGGGAGCACATCTGGATATGCATGGAGCACATCTGGAGCATCAGAGTTGCTGTGTGTTTGTAGCATCCTTGTATTGTGTGTGCCATTAACGGCTTCTACCCTTTTTGTACTCTCTGGGGGAACCTCATCATATTTACATACAATAGCATTTGGAAACACCTTCCCTTCTTTGCCTCCATGGCAAGGCTTCACGTGTCCATTGGTGTGAGCAGCTGGGTTGTTGCACTGAAGGATGAGCTGTGTCAGGACTCGATGGGAGTGCTTCAAGGTTGAATAACTGGTTGTGCTGCCCATGTGTTGTGCCATGCTTGGGTATCCAGTAGTGTCTCTGAGAAATATTTGTCAGTGTGTTTTGCTGTGTAGCCTGCAGGGCCTTTCATATCTCTGCCAAGTGCTGGTCTGTAGTATCATTATTCCAGGCATGATACAGCACTTGGCACAGCACCCCTCCAGGCATTGCCCTTGTAAAGACTCCCAGAGTAACTCCCTGTGATGTGACTGTGCCCTGGAAAGGAAATTTGAGGGTTGCCCACTCTATCAATGTGCATGTTGGATGATGCAAGGGCAAAAATCAGGTTATGTACTGGCACCAGATTCTTCAAAATGTACTGTCCGTGTGCACTTTGGGCACCTTCTGTCTCTATTCTCTGATTTAGAGTCTCTTGACTTTTTAGGGTGGGAAGAAATGAGGGATGTGGGATACTCCAACTATGTCTGGTTGTATAGGATGATGTCTATGGCTTCTTGTACACCTGATCACCTATCTGGAGCAATTTTGGGGATTGATGCTGTCCTGCATGCACAGATAGACTGTGCTTCTCCAAGCATGCTGGGCACATTGACATCCCTGGCCTGAGCGAGAGGGCAACTCTTGATCTTTCAGCACTTGCCACTGGCAGTTGTGTTGTTGCCAAGCCCGTGCTGCCCCAGTATGGGGCACAGTGGGCAGAAGCAGGAAGAGGCTTGGCTGGGCACCTCCTGGTGTCTGGGGATGAGCAGCAGGCATCTGGCTAAGCTGGTCCTTAAGTTCTGGGTGCCTGTTACAGAAACAAAGTGGGTAGGTTTTTGTGTGATGCGAGGTGATTGTGTCTGTACAGCAGTGCAGTTCAGTTTTGAGTAAACAGAGGAAAAGAAAACAATTCTCCAAGCTTACGAGTAGAGATAAAAAAAGGAAGAAGAGGCAGCAGAGCTCTGGGAAGTCTCTGGAAGCAAATATCTTACACATTCAGCACAGATTAGACGCACAAGTACCAGGGCTGGTTTGATCAGCGATCATGGCTAGTAATACGTCCTTGCAGGGAGGTGACAGTAGCTAAAGACAGATTTATTTATTTATTTATTTATTTTTATATTGGGATGGGACATGGGTCACAGACTTGACACTTCTTGTATTTCTTGCATTTGAAGAATACGTTACTGGGTTTGAACAAAACCACTGTCAACTGGTATTTTAAAAGATTTTCAGAGCTTCCCTGGTCTTACACTAACTTTGTAAGTGAGGAGAAGAAAATTGAAGGAAAGAATTGTGTAAGTATATTAGTAATTTAAAACAAATACTTCACCATTAAGGTTTCAGAACATTTAGGACCTATAGTTTCAGTTGTTTGCTTCCTATATAACAAAAAAAAAATGCCCTTCTTTCTGTATCTGTGTCATGATGGGAAAATTTCTAACTCATCTTATCTCTCTTGTTATAAGAAATATCGCATGTGGCACTGCCTTAACATCTTTTTTTTTTTTTTTTTTTAATTTCCTGGATTGCCTGCAATGTCTTTGAAGCAAAGCGTATTCAAACGCTGGAGTGCCTTGTAGGAGAGCTAAATTAATATTTTCTCCTGAGCTTTGCAAAATACGTTAAACCAGCACAGAGTACTCATGGATGTTATAAGCTCAGACATGCACATAAAATGTGAGGCTACTGAATTAAGAAATAACTGCTGTTCACTGTTTCACAGCTTATTGTAATTATCTCTTCATTTTCTCTGTGACTTTTGCCAGGCAGAGATTATCAGTAAATGGAAAATGAGTTTAACATCAAAATATCTGCATTACTGTTTGTGCAAAGCCTGAAGTTTCTTCAACAGCCAAATGATGCAAATGGAGTGCTGAACTGGAGAATACATAACACAAAGCACATGAACTTACTGGAAACTTGGGCACAAGAGTTGTTCTTAGATACACGCAGCCAACCACTGTTTCTACTGCTCTCAGTGAATGTTTGCTTGTTCCCAAATGCTTAGTCTGGTATGACTAATGAATTTAAAGTCTTCTGAAAGTGCTGGCTTCACCAGACACTTCAATACATGGAAATGCTTCTGTTTTAAATCTTGATACTAATACTTTTCCTCAAAGTCCTGTGCTGTGCTCATTTAGGGACTCTCACTAATCCTGTGCCACTGTCACGCTTTCCTGTGGCTGAGGTACTTCTCTCCATGACTTGGTGCTGCAGGGCATCCAAGAACTGTTGGTCAAAACATTCAAGAAGATATATATATATAATTTAATATAATTAAAATGTTAATAAAATAAAATATAAAGGCATGCATTTTGCAGTAGGAGTGTATAGCAGACTTCTTAAAATCACAAGTTAGTGCTGAGCAAGTCAGGACCCCAGTCCAGGGTGAGGACTGTGCAGTACAAAAGAGGGAGGAATAACCTGGAGAATGAAAAGACTTCTTGTGTCGCACTCAAACTGTGGCAGCCCTTTCATTTTCTAATGCAGTGACTGTCTCCTGCTTCTGTGGCCTGTAACGTATGGTGAGAACTGCTAAATTTTGCTCGACGAAGAGCCTGAAATATTCTATGAAGTGCATCTTGCAGCGCTGTGGTTAGCAGATGGAGTGACTGTCCTCTGAGGGAGTAAGGGTCGTCAGGAGCAGAGATCTTGACCAGCTGTCTTGGCTGCTGCTATGCTGAGCCTGGTTCAGGGTATCCTCAGCAGACTGTGGCAGGTCCTGTTTCTGCCTGAGACGGGCACGTGGGATGTAAACTGGGTGTGCTGGATGCTTGTGGTAACTGGAGAATTGCTGAGAAGGCATGGAGCTGCGGCTCTGCTGCCAAACAGTGACCCATGTCAGGGGTGGGCCATGGGCAGGTGCAGTAAGACACCCTCCTCTTCCTCCTGCGCCCTCCATGGCTCTGTGGCGTGTCTGAGCCTGTTTGAAACTCAAGAGAGTTTAGATACTTTTCCCCTGTTTGCTCCTGTGTGGCTCTTCTCTGCATTTCAGAAGGAAGCTGGAAAAGAGACAGTGAGGAAATACATCTGCTCAGTGCCTCTAGCCCCAGCACGACTGGGGAGCTAGAACTGCTACAGAAGTGACTTTATATAAGGTGATATTCAGTCCATTTATGTAATCTTCAGGGCACTCATGTCAACCAGGCCTCTGATTCTCCAGGTCAGACCCCCAACTTCCCCAAATCTCAGCACCATGGTCTGGAGCTGCAGATCTGCAGCGGCCTGTGATGTACAGTCTGAGGAGAAGAAAAGCTACTTTCTGTTATTGGGGGATTGGACAGAGGGGCTTTGCATTTTGGCTGCAGCTCTCCCACTGCCGAAGAGTGGTGTTAGCTGGTTGTGAGGCTGAAAGCTGTCCTGGAGGAGTCCAGGAGCAGGTATCTGTGCAGACCTACCAAGGTCTGCATCCCAGCTAGCTCCCTGGCCTTGGCCAAACCAGGCAGTGCATCATCAGTACTTCTGGATGAGTTGCTCTGGTCTTGGGAAGGGGCCTCCAGGGCCTGCTGTGAGACAAATGAGTCCCTCCTTTTTCTCCTCTCCCCTCAGAACCGCATGCATCTGTGTGATTTATGGGACTCCGGATTTTAGCTCATGTTTACCCTGCAGAGAGCCTGATGGATCCTCTGCTTGCCTTGGTGCTTGTTTTCACGCATTGTTCTTGCTGCTGACAGTTGTGCTGGCGGTGGTTTCATTTAGAGAGTAGCAGGGGGGTGACGGCGAGGAAGACGTCTGTGAGGAAGAGGTGTCGTGCTGCGCAGAGCCGGTGCTGCTGGCCTGGCTTCCTAACCCTGGGCAGGCAATTCCCACCTGCGCTGTGCTACTCAGTGGGAAACACAGAGACGGGGAAGTGGGCTAACAGGTCAGGAATCAAACCAGTTTGAGATGTTTGGAGCACTTCTGCAGGGGCTAGAGACCCTGACTTTACCTACCTACTGCCTCTCCCATTTCTGGGAGGCATCAGTCTGTTGCCATCCATGAGAAGAAACTGGTATGTCAAGTTGAAGCAAAGTGAAAGTTGAGGGAGGTGAAAGCAGCTCTTTGGATGATGCCGGATACATTCACCACTCTGTGAAAGCTTAATTGCCTGTAGGTAACATACATGGTTCTGCAAATGGGAAAGAAAGAAGTGCACGGGTTTGTCAGAGGCTCATTCCTGTCAGTTTGGTTTTATTTTGTGGCTCTTTAAGGGAGAACGGAGCAGGAAAAAGCAGGATTTTACACAAGCCTGTGCAGCACCAAAGCTGGGAGGAATTGTCTAACTCCCAGCAGGTGGAAGAGATTTCTGCATGAGAGAGGGGCTTGCGCGGGCTCTGTGTGCCAAAGACACATCTTGAAGTAATATTCGGCTCTTGATGACACCTCCTCAACACTTAGTAAATTTGACCTCTTCTTTCATGTGCCATTATACTGCTGCATATGGCTGCGCAGACAGCTAACACATTGAGTTCAAATCTTACATTTTCAGTGCTCTTTCAAATTGACCGGTGATGCTACCAATGGCTGGTTCTACTTCCCATCACCTGGGAGGTGGGAGGTCAGTTGACAGGAAATCCCATTGTCATCCAGGAGAATTGCCATCCTTCTCACAAAGGTGGGTTTGGTTTGGTTTAAAGCCCTTGTGTGTGTTGAGCAGCCCAGGTGCTCAGCTCCTCCTAGAAGCACTTAGCCTTAAGTACAATGTACTCATCCTCAGTGTTGTTAAATAGCTTTTCTAAACACAGTCTAAAAGTGCTCTGATTATACATGACCTTCCCTCTCTGCTTAGTGTCATCTCATTAATCTATCTATTAGGTGACTAATTCTGTTTTGGGAACAGAGCAAATATAGAAATTGCACAATGAAACATATTTAATATATTCAAACAACTTTTTCTTAATATAAAAACAATAATTTGCTATTCATTTTTCACGTCATGTTGAGTACTTGCAGGCCAACATTGGAAACAGGCTGGTAATTTGGTCCTCCTTAATTTTGGCACCTGTAGTTATTTTAGAACTACAGGCTGTTTTCTGTGGCTTTACTGCTCTGTAATTCAATACCCTTTTAGGACCTTAATGCTGCCATTAGTCGCAAATTGGCCTCTATTCTGAATAAAACTCTTTATTACGTTTGTTTGTTTAATTTTTATTAGAGAAGGGTTGCCCAACAACCACAGGGAATGAATTTCTGAGGAGGTACAGGGGCAGTGCCTGAAATCCCTTTCCCGTAATTGCTGGTGTGAGCGGGAAAGCCCGAGTTACCGCAGGGATTGCAGGGTGCAGACAGTTAGCTCTGGGCTTTAGGTAGCCAGGCAGATGGTGGTAGTAGCTTCTCATGAGCCCCTCCCCACACCTCTCAGTGATGAACTTCGTTACCTAATCTGTATTAGGCATGAGCAAGCAAATTCAGGGAAGTTTTCCTTCTTCTCTGTGCACCAGTTGCTCGTAGTTTTACAGGTCTGTAACACATACGAAAAATTAAGCTTTGTTCAAGCGGACGTCTGACTATGAGAATGAGCATGCAATGCCCGCCTACGCCAGAGCGCTGCCGAGTGCCTCTAGCACAGCAAAGAGCCCAGACTTGCTAATTTCCAGCATCCCTGGCTGTTAGAGGGGGAAAAAAAGACCTAAGCCCCATATGCAGCGAAGTGCCTGTTATGTAATTACTGCTCCAGCCTTCTGCTCTCAGCAGCCACTCTCTTTGCTGAAGAGACTGAGGTCTGTGTTTCTCCGTTAAGGCTCTGCTGCAGATGTTTGCAAGTTGTCCTGTACATTTGCGTAATTTCATTTCTATTTCTCTCATTTCTGTAACAAAAGGTAATCCTAGACAACGTCTCCAAAACCTTCTCTGTAAAGCTGCAGAAATCAGTCATACGAAAGGCAGAAAATACCCAGGCCCATGCGACCTTAATTCAGTTCCCTTGCATATATGCATTACAAGAGTATGCGATCATGTAATTAAAAACTATTGGCTTGGCAGGCCCTTGGCTTGCTCCTCGCGCAGAGTAAGATAGAGGAGTGCAAGGAAAGAGGGAATGTTTACTTGTAGTTAAGGCGCTGGTGAGGGATGTGGGAGAACTGGATCCAAACCCTGGCGCTGTCACAGGGTTCCTGCGTGATGCTGGGCAGAGCCGATCCCCCGGCAGCCGCAGAGGGTGTTGAACTCCATTATCGGCAGCTCGCCTACTCCAGCTTGTTGAGTATTCAACTTCCCAGCCTAACAAAAAAAAAAAAAAACCAGAATCTGTAGCACTGGTTATTTGTAGAAGATATGAATCTGAATAAACATATGCACAGACAATTGTAGGGAAAGGGTGAAAGCCTCTTATCTGAGGCTTTATCCCAGATTATTTCCTTCTGTAGCCACTCCAGAGCCCATGAATGAGACTGGCTGTTTTCATGTTAGAGCACTCAAGCTTTAAGGGCTCTCTGTGTCCAATTAAACAGTAGCATATCTCTTGAATATTAACACATTAAAAGCAATATACTTCCAGCAAAGAAATCTGATCCTAATTGGCCCTGGAATATTTTATTTTCCAAACTGAGCTGTGAGCTGTTAAGCTTCCTTTTTTAAGACTAAGCAAACATTACATTCTTAGGGAAAAGTCAACCCAAGCAATGGGGAAAAACAGACTCTCAGACCATACCTGTCAATCTTCCATTTTCCAGTGTTTTGCCCAGAAACAAGCACAGGAACTAATTGACTTCTATCCCCTTCTGTCTTTTTTTTTTTTTTTTTTTTCCTTTAGCATAGTGACTTAAATTAAAACAAAGATAAAATTCCAGGGGAAGCTGGCATTAATCAGGGTTTGGATTAAATTAAATTAAGTGCTTTTTATTGAACTCAGCAGTATTAGTTATTAAAACCAGAAGGCCTTTCCCAACTAGTGTAAAAAAGCAAACAATGACTCATACTGTGACATAGATTTTATTGGGAAATTAAAATGCTCATTTTCTCCTATTCTTTCCTTTTTCCTTTTTTCTTTTCTAACTTCAGACAAACACATGTAAACAACCACCGGTGAGCCTGTGCTCACACACCCCTTAGCCCAAATCTGCGCTGCCATTGCTGGCACTGGGGCTGGCTCTGCGCATGGTGGCACCCAATGGTGGCAGAGTGAAATTGTTTATGCAGGAATGGTCATTCCATGGGTCTCCTGTGCCCTTGATGTCGATGTGACTTGTAGTGGATGTAAGGGCCAGTCCTGTATGGTGCTGAGCTGGCACTGGGTAGAGCTCAAGACTCTGGGCATCATTTAATGGCAAGTAAGACTTAGTGAGCGGTTTTCAAAGGTGGAATAGGGATGCCTGTCCTAGCTTTCTAGCATCTTCACCCACCATCAGCCATGCTCTCACCCTCTTTTCTTGCATGAAGCTTATTCTTCTGGAACCTGTCCAGTTCACCCCTGCCGGGCCCATGATCAGGGATACAAATACCTTATTTATGCTATGCAATGCCAAGTCCTGTTATTAACCCTAGAGAGAGGGATGAATCTCAGCTTTTCACATCCATGGAGTGGCAGTTTCCCTGAGACCACCTGCTCTGCTCCCAGGGAGGACAGAGACGTGGCTGAGCTGATGCTGTGGCACAGCAGTGGACCAGGGGAAGCTGTGCTGGTGTGTGGCTCTGGGGAATGGGGAACCATGCTGGAGCCTGGCTGGCACAGGCAAGGATGCAGAGCACAAGGCCCTTCCAAAAGCATCTGTGACGGTGGGGCTTGTGTGTAGCTGGCGTAGGAAAATGGTTTAGGAAAAGAGGTTGGAGAGTATTTTGATAATCCAGTTTCTGCCCCAAAAGAGCCATCCTCAGTAGTCTATAGAGGACGGGTTGAGTCCTGGCAGAAGTGAGCACAACAACTGTAATCCTTCTCTGAGACAGGAGACCTGGGTAATTATAAACCGGTCATTTTGACTTTGATAGCGAGGAAGATACTAGAGCAAATTATGAACCAATTTTAAATTGCTTCTATAATAATAAGATGACAGGAAACATTGGTCTAACCTAGACCAGTCAAGAACAAATTTGTTTTCTTTTTTGACATCCATTGATCTGTGAAGGTAATAAAAGCTGTGATATATTTTGACTGTGAAGTAGTATTTGTCTCAAAAGCAAACCAAGGACACTTGGTTTGGATGAAATAATTACAAAATAGGTGAAAAAATTATAGTCAAAGAATAAATACAGCTAGTTCTCTGTCAAACTGGGAAGAGAAATCACGTAGGAAGCCTTAAGGGCCAAGTCCAGTATTATTCAATAGTTTCATTAACTTATTTCATTCCTTCCGTTCAGATTCAATTTAGAAGGGTTTCAAACAAGCACATTTCCGTTGTTGATTCCCAGCGGCACGTAAGTGTTTGTTAATGAAGACAGCTGAGAGGAAGGGAGATCGGTGGGCGAGAGCGTGCAGCCTCCTCGCCATCAGGGCGAGGGTGATGTGAGACGCTGCGGTTACTAAGCTGGGCCAGCCTGGGCTTAACCCCTCCTTCCTCCCTCAGCACAGGTATAACCTATGGAAAGGGCTTGGAGATGAAGAAGAAAACAGCATAAACTGAAAGCTCTTGATCAGCCAGCTCAAATAGCTTTACAAATAGTATAAAAGCTTTGAATTCAAGGCAGCTGGACTTGAAGCACTGGAAAATCTGGCTGCAGTTTGTTTGAAAAAAAAAAATATATATATTCCCCTTAAGTGCTGGGCAGGTTTACATTACCAACACACGGGCACTGTGTAAGATGTTACAACGTGGCTGGTGCAGAAGCAGACCTGGGAGAGCACAGGGCAGCTAAGAGTTTGGCTTTTGTGAGCAATGTCTGATTTTTTCATTGTCATTTTGGGCTATTCATGGCCAGTTCAAGTAGGAGTTGATTTTAGCTAAGCAAGGACTACACAAGAGGCTTGCTACGTCTCGCTGTAGAGGAGCGTGCCTGGTGAAAAACCATCTTTCCGTACCTGCCTGCTCCAAGGTGGTGCGTAATTGTGTGTCCCGAGCATGTACGTGAAGGAGAAAAATGTTTAAGAATCTGCACAGCACAGGAACGTGGGGCACCTTACGTCTGGATTTCGTTTGAGGGAATTAAGAGCTGATCCTTAGCTGGAATATGAATCAGATCTGATTGTGTCTGTGTTGACTAAAAGAGATTGTGTGGTGTGCATGAGCCGGAGCTCAATCTAATGTGGAAAAGTTTGATCCAGAGCTCTGGTTAATTTAATACTTGACTATTCTACCTATTTTAGTTCTGACTCGAAGTTCAGCGCTCGTTCTCGTTGGCGGTTGTTTGTGTTAACAAAGGACATATGTGCAACCAGAGAAGGAGGACCTTCATGCACCCAAACTTCTGTGAGTCCAGCAGAAATTCGTTATTGGACTCTAATCTTTTGTCTCTGTTGCTAGAGGCACTGGAGGAGCTTTCCTTTTGCTCTGCTGCTGCCATGGGGGGAATGGAATTAATATCCTGCAACATCCCATCAAATCCCCAAATGCATTTATGGCACTGGGTTCATAATCCGTAGTTTTACAAGGTTTTAAACTCCTAATATACTTCAAATATTTTACATGCTTCTGTAAGTCTATTGTCCTATATTAAATGTATGTTAAGGAAAAGTCCCATGATTAGTTTTAGTACCTTTTGATATCTAAATAAACACTGACTGAATAAGAATATCTATATCAAAGCAAAAATTTTCAGAGTAGTTCAAAGAAATACAATTTAATACCCTTAATATCATCTCCTTTAATGGGAAACCTCTCTCATTACAATCATTCTTGGCTTTTAGGGTCAGTAGGTACTAATACAAAAATCTTGTCTGTCTTGCATAATAAGCAAAAATTCTTATTCAGAAATTCCTACTTAAAACTCGCAACTTCTGCTTGAATCAGACCAGATTTTAATAACACTTTCTATTCTTGCCTTAAAAAGATAACATGTGATAGAGAATCCTCCACAATGTAGAGAAATTGTTCCAATGATTAACTGCCTTCACTGTATGTATGTATAAAAAGGAGGCTTATTTCTAGTACATACATTTGTCTTGCTTCATTCTGTCTCTAAAAATTGCCCTGGCTTTGATAAATTAAAGTGTAACTTATAATTAAAAAAAAAATCTTTTAAACGTGTTCCAGTGCTTAAGAGGTGATTGGCATGCTATCTGTCACTAGAATAAATTGAATAGCTTGAAGTTCTTTGATATCTCGCTGTGGAGTCATTACGCCAGCATTTCTAGGAGCAAAGCCATCTTCCATTCATCTGCAAATTTCCCCTTGCTATAGCCAAATTGAAAGCCCTCATTTCCTGCCCCAAGGAGGTCTAAGTGAATAAGAGAAAGTGATACCTTTTAAACTAAATATGCGATTATATAAACTGTAGGCTGTTTTTTTTTGGTGGAAACCTGAAATTTTCCAGGGGGTTGTGGGTGGGAATTAAGCTCACATAGAGAAAATATCAGCCTCCTGGTGCTGGGCTCCCTGGGTTTGTGTCCCAGAGCCCCCTTAGGTGCTACATTCCCATGGGTGTCAGGGGACCATGGTGCAGCCCCCTCTCCCATGAGGCTCCATGTGCCCTGGTAGGCTAAATCCATTTTTGTATGTTTGAGAAATGGATCAGGACTTGCCTTTGATTAGCAGCCTGATCCTTTGAGAAGGTTCAGTGGCAAAAAACTGAGGTTGGAAATTGTGCAGGATAAGCAAGTGGTGACAGGAAGAGACTTGTGTGGTGCTCAGAGCAGTCTAGATTTGAAAAAAACAAAAAAGCCCATTTATAAAGTTACACCTTTCCTTAGCCTACGCATTTCCACCTCCAATCCTCACTGCTTCTATATTTGCATATTTTTTTCCCTATATAAACAATGTTAACCTTAATAATACAACCTTGTTAGACTCAGCACTGCAGCAGGCTCTCATGGGAGGCACCCTGTGAAGCCAAGAAAAGTGCTGCTCAGGATAAGCACCCTTGTCCTAATTTCATCATCTGTGGTACTGTGACTGGTCTTCATAGCCATATGAATGATTATGACAGAATATGCTAGCTACCAAATCACATAAAATTTGTGCTGGAAGCAGCCAGGGACTTGAACCGATGCGTTGCCCAGCTACTGGTGGCTCAGGTTTTATTAGGACCAAGGGTTTCCAGTGTGGCTGTAGGCGCAGTCCTCAAACTCTCTAGTACCCACAGCAAAATTATTCTGAACCTCGAAAAGCCTGACCTGTTTCACAGTACCGTCCTCCCCCTCTCTGCTGTCATCCTTTAATTATAAGCTGCACTATAAGCCCTCATTTCTCATTTCCCAAATAACAGTCTTAAAGCAATAATGAGGGTGATGGCAAGTCTTGTCTGGGTGTTCACATCCAGCCTTCCCCAATCCTGGGGACCGCTGCTCCCTCTCTTGGTAGGATGTCCTGCATCTCTCGCCTTTAACGGGGAGCCTGAATGGGAGAGTTATGGAACAGCCAGTGCATCACCTGCAGCTCGGTGCTCTTTGCTGATGGTGGATTTCTTCTCACTTATTCATCTCAGAGCCCAGGGAGTCCATCCAGCCTTGTGGCACCCTCAGTGCCCTAGTAACGAGCTCCTCTGCTTAATTACATGGCTGGCACTGGCTGTGTGAGTTGATATTTCCACTGTGGGATTTCCTGGCGCTGGTGTACCCTTCACGGTGAGAAGCAGTGACCAAAGCTCCCCTGTCCTGCCAGGCTCTGCGAGCCCCTGTTGTTGCATCTCTGTTGCCGGTGCTGCGGCTGGAGACATTCCTCTGGCTCGTCCCACGTGGAGCAAGGCTCTGCTGTGGGAACCTTCTTAAGCTCCTTCGTACACATGCCAAGAATTAATTTAGCTTCTCTGCTGTGGCCTTATCTTTCTGCCTCTGCCATCTACTGGCTCTGCAGACCCTCTGGCAGGCTTCCTCCTTTTGATGTGTTTGAAAAAAACTTTTATTAGTTTTTACGGCTTTAGTAAGTTGTTTCTTAAAATCTTTTGACTTGCTTTATTATGCTTTTATATTTAATTTGCCAGAATTTATGCTTTTTCTGTGGGGTTTTTTTTTAGGCAGTCTGTGTGGAGCTCGGAGAAAAAAAAGATTGTTCCTTACCCTGCAATAAGGTGGTTCTTGGGGGTTTGTTTTCCATATAAATGTCCCACCTGCCCTTCCTTCCTGTAATTAAAGAGCCTCTATCAATAAATCTTTTCTGACAAGTGCTGCGGCATCTCTTTCCTTTCCATCCTGAGCCCAGGAGCCCAAGTGAAGTGCAGGAAAACGTGCAATTAAAAAAAGACCCCAGCATCACCGTTGTGGGTGCAGAAACGTGTCCTGACTGTAGTGTCACACGCTGCCGTAGCCGCAGCCTTAGCCTGCTTTCTCCACGCTGAGCGGACCGACCAGGAGGGTGATTTAGTGCAGCACCAGGATGTGGAGGTCACTCCACAAACAAACCCTCAGTCATTATTTCTGTCGAGCTGGACAGATCAGCTGCGTGTTCCTTTGATGCTGTCAGAGGCGCGTTAACCTTTCAGGAAACCTCTGCAGCAAAACCATGTAACAGGCACCGGTTACACTGGTATGGTGCTTGGCTGCTGTGGCTACAGATGTGTTACCCCACAGTGTCCCGCTGACCCCCATTGTGGTGTGGGAGCAGGGGGGTTCCTGGCTGAGAGCAAGCAGTGCTGCTGTCACCACCCCTATCCGTCACCATCACGGGGCGGCTGCAGCAGAGGATCAGCGGGATCTCTCGCTTGTGAGCATAGCACAGCCAGACTTCAGGATCTTTCCCGCTCCTGGCCTTTGATCTCCTCCTTGCTCCGATTTATCTCCTCTCAGCCTAGGACTGTCTGTCTGCAGAGTTTAACCCTCTGCTGCATCAGCACAGGGAAGCCCCTGTCATTGGAGTGGTGATGCCTAATTTAGTTCATATCCACCCTCTCCTGTGTTCCCAGCCTGTAATCTAGGCATCCAGGTATCTTGCCCTCAACAGAAGCCCACCTCTGAGCTGGCTGTGGCCATCCAAGCACCAGCCCTTGTTTAATTTACTGGTGTATAGTTACTAATGTGTAAGTATATATTGCTAATTGCTAATATGTAAGTACATCTCTTTCCTTTCAAAGATAATTATTCTGTCATTTCCTCAGCCCTCTCTGAATGAGCTATTGCTGGTTTCTGGATTCATGCATGACATTTGATTACCTTTTCATAGGCGTATCTTACTTAACTGTAAATGTTATTAATGGCCGTAAAACTAGCCACCCCTGAAACAAAGCAAAAATGCAATAAAAGCTTTAGCTTCAGTGAACTCCCAAGAGCGCGAACCTCAGTGAGGGGCTGTGTGTCACATAGCAACGTGTTCCCATGGGGCAATCATTTCCCAAAACCCAGAACTGGTTACAGCCATTACTTTAAAAAGCTCATGTGTGAGTTACCTCATGCATTTGGGCTGCTTGCATTGCCTTTGTAACAGGAAAGTACACGTGCTTTTCTCCTTGTTGGATTTGTTAGTACCTGGAGCAGTAAATAGAAACAACCTGGTAGTTCTTCCAGATAGATTTTGCTGTTAGTGATGTTCCTGTGGTCCCTCTGTCCTTGTTCAAGAGCATGGCAAGGCTGAGCTCCTGCTAAGTGAATTATCCAACTTCAAAGCCAGCTGCTTTGCAGCAGCAGAGCTGGTGGATGGTGTTTTTATTAGTGTTCGCATCACGTTTAAGCTGCTTTAAAATGGCAGATTTAAGTTCCAGAAACATGAGGTTTAAGGGGTTTATACTTTGCAGAAACACTGACTGGGACCTGGGGGGGCAGATCCATGCTGTTGGCTGTCTGTGGGCTCAGAGCAGCGCTCTGGCACACCAGGGCATCAACGCTGCCTCCTGCCCACCTGTGAGGCTCGGGGCTGCCTGGGGATGGGGACCCCTCAATGGCACGCCTTCCTCAAAGGAGCTTCCCAAGGGAATGGTGCCTCCAGCACTGTTATTCAGTGCCAGCAGCTTCAGTACTATTTGGTTGTGTGCTGTTTGGATTGTCAGCTCTCGACACAGGGACGCAGTTTTCTGGTAGCCCCCTCCTTGGGCACCGAAGGAGCCTGATTCCCACTGAGGGAGTTTATGAACAGAGAGTTAAATACAGTCTGTGTTAAGGCTGGGACTTGAGCATCCATGGGTTTCTGTCCTTGGGAGGGATTTATCTGACTGGATGCACAGGGTGATGGAAGAGATGAGAATACAACTAGGTGTTACGGTGAGTCCTCATTTTGGCTTGTGTGTGAGTGAAGACAAATGGACTGCGTGCACCCTGGGGATTTGGCTGCATCTCTGATCCCAGCAGATGTGCAGGCTTTGGCTTGCTCAGCATTTGAGTGCCTTGGTGTGAAACTAACTGGAGACGGATGTGAAATTTTATATGCTCAGAAATAAGCTGGGCAGCATAAGCAAACGAGCATTCCTCACAGTGACAACGTAGGTGTAATGATATTGGGGATGACAATGATGGTAAGAGGAGACTTGGGGCTGGTGGCTGCTTGGGCACATGTGTATTGCTCTGGTTCCGTTGGGTTATGATGCACGTGGGACAGGGTGTCATATTCTGGGGAGAAAAAGCAAGAGCAAGGTTTTACTTTAACTCGATGGGTGACAGGTAGTTTGCAAGTCTTTGGAAATAATTTAGAGGGCAAAAAGATGACAGGTAGTGGAGATGTTCATATACAAGAAAGCCTGGGAGAGAATGAAAGGGATATGGGAGGCTACATGCAAATACAAACTTCACACTTAGGGAAAAGCAGTGCTTGCCCAGCTGGAGACAGTGCACATCTGGGTACCTAGGAGTTCTGTGAGCATCACCCACAAGAATTCCATCCCTCTCAGGATGCTGGTGCCTCCTGGTGTCTGAAGGAAGTTTTTGTTAAAGCAAGTAGAGGCAGATACCCTATCTGCTTAGGCTGTATGAGGGTTCAGTAATATTACTGCTTCCTATAATTAAAAGTCATGCTAGAAATTAAAACTGCCGTTCTGTCCCTGCTGACATGATTTTAAAAAATCACACCTTTGTGTCCCAGGTGTCTCCTGTGCTGCTGAGGAAGAGCTGTGTCTGGGCCGCCAGGTGCTGCACCACCCCTGGCCCTTACACCCACTCTGTATAAAAGATGCACATAAAACCAGCTCTGTATCTCTCTTTCTCTCTCTCTCTTTTTTTTAAATTTTATTTTATTTTTTTTTAGTTGCATGGTGCTTGACCTATGCTTTGAAATGAGGGAGGCACACAGCTCTGTTATTCTGTGGCTAATTGATTTTGGACTTGTTTCTTGGGTGGCTTCTTTAGGAGGTCCAAGAGAGCCGGTAAAAGATTTTGTGTTGGCATTGAGCTCCTGGTGACACCTAAATCTTAGATACTCTCTCTGCTATCACGTTGTTTATTAAGCAGCTCAGGCTAAGCTTTTCCAGAAAAGATGTTTTTCATAACCTGGCAATTCATGTTACTTGCTTAATGACTAAGCCCTTGCAATTAAGCGGTGGATTGGCCCGAGTTAAGTTGGAAGTGCTGTGAAATAAAAGATGCACAGAAATGATTCTATGATAATGACACAATAGCACTATAGGGTGTAGCCTGGGCAGGGAGGGGACCCCCAATTTCTGTACAGCACAGACAGAGCAGCATGCTTGCAGCCCGTCCAGCGTGACTTCTGCAGTTAGTGGTGGAGAGCCTTGGCATCAGGTTTATCACTTGGCAGGGCTTCAGTGACACGTTATTTCCTTAACCTGCCTGACCCCATGACTTTACAATGGTAGGGCAAATGTATGGAACAGTAAAATGCATTGTCATTTAAAGATCAGATTTGCCCTGGAGGATGCAGTATCTGGGGGTCTGAGGCTGGCTTGTTAGTCACTGCCACTCCCCCAGGACTGAAGCACAGCATCTTGGCTTCTCCTGTTCTTCAGACAGGTGCTCGCAGCAGAAATAAGTGATCTGGTCCTTTTCTGACTTTCCCCCATTTGCCCAGCCCTGGTTCCCTTGGGTGGGTGCTGGAACATCATAATGTGTATCATCATATTGTGCATGGCCATGTGGAGATCTGTCCATTTTCGTCTCCTCTTAGCTCTGGTTCCCTCATTAACATCTCTACTATACACCGTCACAAGACAGGAATAATTGGTTGAGTTATAAATCACCATCTGTTGTGGTAATTGTGAAGTGCGTATTTTAATGCCCAGGAATCCCATCTCATACTTGATATCTTTGTTCACATGTTGACAGATCATGATAGCCCATTTGTTCCAGTAGCCCCATGTCTGAGGCTCCCAAACCATCTCATCGCTTACACCCTGTCCCAGGAAACATTTAACCCTTCACTGAATGGGCAGGAGTATAAAAGTGGATGTAGTGCATGTGTTTTTCATTGAAGAAAAAAAAAGTCTCATGTTTTTTGCTATTGAGTAAAATTCAAATTCCTGAGTTTAGTGAAGGTGGTTCTGGGAGGTACCTGGCTTTGGCTAGGCAGGAGGGTAACCTAGATGATGTGGTGACCTTTCCTGGCCTTCATATAGACTGAGGGTGGGATTTTTTTTTTTCTTTTTTTTTTCTCCCCAAGGATAGTTTTCTGTGTGTTCATGTGTAAAACACTTGTGCGAACAGGAATGTTGCTTTGGATGTTGCTGTAACTGGAGATCTTGGTGCTCTCCAGGACAGAGTTTGGCACAGTCTCCAAGCTCCTCTGACTTTTCTTTTCGTCTGAGAGTTGTTGTCCCCCTTCACCTCTCCCTCCCTGGGCTCCCTGTGTGCCAGCTGAGGCATGAATCTACCAAACACATGCAATTTGCTATTTTGCCTGGATGTGTGCAGGTGGGAGGAGTGGAGGGATGCTCCACAGGGTGCTAAGAGATACTGGCTCATCATGTGGAGGGAGTACCCCACTGTAGGAGCCTTCACAAACTTGGTCAGTTTAGTTTATCAAAAATAAGACCAAAAATTTATGTGATTTACGTGTTCTTAAGGGAAAAAAAAAAGATATAATCTACTGCAGAGTCCCTTAATCTAATGGTTAGAGGTAGAACAAGAATCGGGGGCTGGAAGCCAAAACCAAAGAATTCTAATTAGAAATGGGACACAAATATTTAGCTGACTGCATAAACTACCTAAGGAAAAAAAAAAACAACATTAAAAAGTGGTTCTCTTCCTCATCTTGTAATGCTTTATAGTCAGTCTGGATGCTTTTATAGAAAATACACTTCAGATAAATTTGAGTTTTTTGGCTCCGCACATGGATAAGTGGGTGAAATACTATAGTGTGTGATGTGCAAGAGGTCAGACAAGGTGATCAGATGGTTCCCCCAGCTTTAGAGCCTCTAAGAAGCTTTAGCATGGCAAGAAGGATGGGGCCAGTCAAGGTGTGAGGCTGCGACTCCGTCTGTGCTCTCCTGGGAGTAGCAGAGGGTCTGCGTGTGACCCTGCCTCTTGTTCCTCTGAGAGAGTGCTCTGAAGAGAAACTAAAGGTTATGAGTTCTAAAGTCGTATATATAAAACTGAATTCCCATGTTCTTTTTCTTTTTTTTTTTCAACCAGCGCTTAAGCCATGCGTGATCCAGCCCACATATGATTTTGAAATGTTCCATCATGTTTTCATTATTTGTTTAAAAATAGGAGTTGTCAAATCTCTTTTGCTTTAATTACCTGATGCTACAGGGCTTTAGGGCGCCTTTTTACACTCTCCAGAACGTGCCCTTGGGAGGGGACACGTCTGAGTTTTGCAGCAGATGCTTTCAGAAGAAAGTTGTTGGCATGAGTGGCTGAAAATAGAAGCTTGTTTACAAGGCTGGTTTTGCATTATCAGCTGTAGTGCTCCAATAATTAAGGCTGTGAACTTAATTAGCTCAACACTCCATAATTCTCTTCTGCCTCTCTAGGGGCTTGTCTGCATACGGCTCTGTACTGCTTCAGCTTGTGCCGGGAACATCTTTATCCCAGGGAGGCTGTGTTCACATGAGTACCACCTTAACGGCCGTGAATCCCATGCTCCATTTTCAAGTACACAAACCCTCCGTAGGGCTCTCTGGAGAGCCCATCCCTGGATTATTTGGCTGCTTTTATTAAAACCATACAGGCAGAAGTACTGATCTTGACTGAAGCATCAGGAGAACTGAATGATGCCATTGTTACTACTGATGGAAAGGGTGCTTTTACACTGGCTTCAAGCTTGTGTCTGCTCTTAAGTGGAAAATGTTTCTTAATGCTGAATAATGTAGTAACATTTCTGGCCAGCATGGTCTTTTTGACAATGAAGGATTGCCATGTGCTTCAGAACACACCAGGGCTGCCGCTTTCACCTCTCCCATCTGGGTTAGAAGGCTTCTGAGCAGTACCCGCCCCTGGGCAGGGGTCGGCGTCCTCTCCAGCCCTGACCTGGAATGGCCCGTTCCCCAGTGACCCCACTGCAGCGTGCCCAAGCATGTCCTGTGGCAAAGATCGTCCCATCCCTGGGCATCATCTCCCATGTATTTCCTGATCCTCAGAGCCAACCCACGCAGAACTGGGAGAAATTTTCCTTCTCAAGTGCGTGAGCTTCAGCTGTTCTGACTATCCTGTGTGTGCGTCCTTCCTGTTTGGACAGATACTTGATACGCTCACCTCAAATGGAAAGGGCTGGACGTGATTAAAGCACACAGTCCAGCCACAGGCATCCTTTTTTCACGCAATACCCCCCTCCAAGCAAACCTGACTGGCTGTAAGGATATTTAGGGTTTATTATACAAAGCGTTCGGTAATTCTTTAACTATTTTATATGCAGGGGGACAGATGCAAGGTGCTGTGTGCTGGCACGCTGTGCCTGCCTGTATTATGGCTGACATTTGCTATCTTCATGCCGAGATACTTTCTATTTCTGCAGGAATATCTTGGCATAAAAAAGTCAAACCTTCCTGATTTATTTGGAGTTAAATTAAAGTTGGTATGTAAACTGATTAGCTTTATCAAAATACTTACATTTTTAAAATTCTCTGAACTCCCAGGATAACTGATGTTCCAAGTTATTAACATGTAACATTAACATTTCCCCTTAATTGCAGGGCTATGATGAAAGCCTCTCTCCCAGTGGGTGCGTAGCTGTGGAACGAGCGATGGTTCCTGGCACGCAATTAACAGCTCTGAATCAAGGCAGAACATCTTCCTTGGACGTACCCGGCTCTGCCGAGGGCAATGGCATTCCCACAGTCTATCAGACTTCACCGTTGCTCATGTACAAATGGAAAACCGTATTTGTGTTACTCTTTTAAAAACAGTGCTTGCATAGCTCGAATGCCTTGAAAGTCAAGGTAAAAGCAAATATTGGTCTGCTGGTTTTCACGAGCCCTGTTGTTAAATGGTTACGTATGACGTGGTTGGCAGAACATCAGCAGCTAAAGCAAACGCGCTTACACTCGCTTCTTTCTCACCCTTGTTCGTACCGTGCGGGCTTTCTGCTGCGTGCTGCTTTTCAACCCAAAGCTGGGCTAAACATTGTCCCCATCGGCACGGTGGGGAACGGGACTACGACTTTATTCCCCACGTTGTTTGTCGTTCTGGTTCCCAAATGCTCCAGTGAGATAATTGCTAGCAGAGGGAGAGAGTAGGGAAGAGACATATACAAAAGAGGAAAGGGATGTTTTCAACTGGGACGGAGACAAAGACACAAGCTGTGAAGAGCGGTGGTACAGAGAAGCAACTTCTGGCCTTGCAGCGGGGAGCGTTTCTGATGGGACGGTGAAACTGCAGGGCTGACTCGCCAAGCAGAGCCCAGAGGGCAGGTCCAGTGCTGTTACGCTAGGTAGCGTAAAGGCAAACCTTGCTGTGCTTGTAATGGGTAATTTATGATGTAACCCTTGCAGAAGCGGAGCCCCTCCATTTTGTGAAACAGAATGTCCTCTAGAAAATATTTGCATTTAGCTAGTACACTCAGATTCAAGGAAATTCTTTCAGGAGGGTTTGAGTCTAATAAAACGGGAATGTGTGACCTGGCCTGCACCATTATTTGCCCAGTTTTATCCTTCTGTTATTATTTCCAAATGTGGAATTCTCATTCTTCTATGATTCTGCAGGTGAAGCTAGGCCAAGAAAAAACAATGGTCTCCTACAATTACAGGGAGCACCTATTAGAGCTGTAACGAGGCTAGCAATGCAGGCCAGCATCCCGAATGGCATGTGTTCCCGGGGAGTTGTGGAAATATCCCTGCCAGCACCTAGGAGCCCGGTCCCTGCGTGGGCGAGGAGGCGCTGGCTGGAGCAGTGGGACCCCCATGGGGCTGGGGACGTTTGCTCTCAGTCCTTCTCTATGAGCAGATGGATCGCCTCGGCCAGAAGAGCACAGGGTTTGGCTCTGATATTCTGGGATGCAACAGTTTACAGATGGTATGATCCCCTCTTCTTCCAGGACGTAAATCCTCTGGGATGGAGTCTGTGCCATCTCTACGTGCTCGTGTTGGAGTGTCGGTCCTTGTATGACGCAGAAGACAGCTGTTGTAAGCACATCACCGGCAAGCTCCAGGTCTCTTCTGCCCTAATATTACGATTCTACCTACCAAAAGACCTCCTTTTAAAAAACATGAATGTTCCAACTTCTGCCTGCCAGATATTACAACTGGGAGAGCTGGATCCTTCAAGCGTGTCCTTGTTTCTAGTTATAAAACCAAATTTGGACAGCAACGTATAATATTTGCAAAGGGTTTTACGTTGGCTTTGTGGCACAGACGTGGTGGTTCCTGGTGCCGGCGTTAACCGGCAGTCGGTGGGGCTGTGGGCTGCAGCACAGCCGTCGCTAGCACGGCATGGGGACGCTGTGGCTGTGGCTGTAGGACAAGGAGCAATCAGGATGAATGCAATGACTATTTTCCAGAATGTAAACAGCCTCGCAGCTTAATGGCTCTATTTACGTTGACAGAGATCAGGAAACACACTTTGTTATTTTAGTCTGAATAAGCTCATGCAGATGGTAAGCAGAAGCAACGTGTTTGGAGTTTCTGGTGTTCTCTGACAAGCCAGGTCGCACATGAGTGTGTTAACCTTGCCTTTGAAAAGTGCTTGATTTTATCGGCTTGTTTACCAAACAGTCACAACAAGGCATGAAACCACAGAAGACTAACATGCTGATATGAGAAATGTGCATATTCTTGGTGGTGGAAGAGGAATAGGAGCTTTCTGCTCTTTGTTAAATGTGGTAACAAGCCATTTTTTTTTCTACAAACCACGGAGTGAGCTGTTGAGCAGGGAGCTGGGGCGAGAGGAAGATATTCCACACAACAAATTGCTCTTCTCTCCCACCACCTCCAGACCTCTACAAACGTGCGGGGTAAGATTTGTCAAGTCACTCGAAAAAAGCCATTTACATCCTATTGTCTACAGACACCAAGTCCCCTGTTCCCTCCTAGCCAGAGGCTTCCCGTGCCGGTGGGGCGGCTTTGCACGAGCCGGTGTTGTGGCTGTGGGAGCCGAACGAGTTAAGCTGTGCTTGCCGTTCCAAGTGGAAGCGAAGAGCCATTGCAAAATGTTTTTCCCCCTGTTGGCTCTGCATGTTGTTTCAAAATTAAATTGGTTCTGGTTAGCAAACAAGAACAGGACAGCAAAATTAAATTTTCTGAGGAATGTTGTGAATCTTGTGTGAAAAATAAACCCCAAAATGCTTTTTCCCTCCCGCACTCTTTGGCTTGCCTTCGTCCCCTCTTTGCCTGACATCCCTTCCTCTCTGCCCCCTCCATGGACGTGTCAGTGGGTGGCAAGGCTGGTGTCCTCATGCTGAGGTGCTGTGGTAAGCAGCAGTGGGACTCAATGGGAGCTGGGACATTGTGGCTTGGCCAATAATTTTTTTTTTCTTTTCCCCTTCTACGTATTGTTCTGCATCTTCTTTTCTTGCTTCTTTTGTTCTCATTGTCCTCCCAGCCCGTGCTCTGCCTGAGGGACATTGTTGCTCCCTCTCCGGCAGGTGAATGCTGTGCAGGTCCAGAGTGTACCTCGAATGCGTAGAGGATACAATATTAATTTTAGAGGCAAAATTGGACCTGTAAAGTATATGCTGATGACTACCGCTGGCCATCTGCAACACTTCAGTCTCGCTGGAGTCCAGCACAGACTTTGCATTGGAGGAGCTACACCCACGTAGGGCTCTGTGACGGACAGTGCAGATTTCTCCCTGTCTGCTTCCATCTTCCTTATTTATTTATTTATGTGCAGATGGAAAATCTTTGACACAAATTGGCGTTCCTTAGATTCTGTTCCTCTGGAAAGCTCCTGCAGTTCTTGAAAGCTTCTCCTCCATTTGGTCAGCCCCGCAGGCATTTGCTGTGCACTTCATAAGTCATTTCTCTAGTCATTGCCTCAGTATTTGTGTCAAGTCTTCTTGGATCTTTATTTATAATTTGGCATGAGTCTGTTCTGAGGGTTCAGCAGACTCTTGCTGTTTTGTACGAATTAGGACATCTTGCTCTCAGACCTTTAGATGGGACAGCAGGTTACTCTGAGTTGAGTTTCATCATACTCTTGGTGCATGTGAACCACTGGGGCTATTGTTCTTTCTTGGCTTTTGCTATTGCTTTTGTATGGGAAATAAGACCTCTGATGCCTTGTAATGTTTGGTGCCCTGTGCCATCGGTTCCTGGAGGCCAGGAGTGTACCCTGGGAGATGTCATGGTGTGGTTGTCCCTCTTGTGCTCTTCTGCAGCCATATCCTCTTGGCCATTGCTGGAGATGGGAGGCTCAAACAGTCTCCTAGCATGGTGTGGAGCAACCACATGGTCTCACTGGACTGGGGAAGATGGATGGGGTCAGACAACAGGTCTGAGAGAATAATAACCTCTCTGGGGAGGCAGCATGGGTCTGCTGAAACTTTGCCTCCAGGCAGCATGTGAGGATGGGCGCCTCGTCCCTGTGAGCAGCATTTTCTGCATCAGGGCTGTGGGTTGGACCCTGTGTCTGGAACAGGGCTGTGGCTGTCGTGGGCAGCCAGGGAGCACTCCTCCCTTGCCATCAGACCATTGGAGTAAATAAAACAGCTCCACTTACACTTGATGAAATCAAGTCTTCTGGATTGTGGCCTAAACACGGTCAACAGCTCCTCTGGGCCCTCAAGCTGCCAATAGCTTGCACCTCCTAGCGAGTCTGTCCTTGGGAAGGAGCCATTAGAAGCTAAGGAAATTTTGTAGATCTCCATCCTTCAAGAAGTGGGAAATTATTACTAATAGGACTTGCAGCACCTCTTGTGTCAAGGAAGGGGATATGCAGGAAATGCACTGGTTAGAACCCAGCTCTCCATGCCATGACGCAGCTGATGCCCTCCTGGAGCATGGTTATCAACAGCATTGCTGAAACTCCTCCAGGGCACCGCACAGGCTGGGTTTTCCTTCTGCTCAGGCCTTGTGGTAATTAGATTGCACTTGTGTGAAGAGCCATCAGCAAGCTAATGAGGTTTTCCACACCCCTCTGATAGTTACAGGCTTATGTTGTGTTTGTTGTGCCAGGACTTGCATGTGCTGGGGTGCCAATAAAGTTCACCAGAAAGAAATCATGATTAACTAGGGCCTAAAGCATCAGTGTGACAAACCTCTTCCTGCTGCTGCCACCTCTTCTAACACAAGTGCTGCGTATGTGACTTCTTGATTGGATGGCCAAAAGTGCTCTAGAAAGATGTAGTCATCTGTTTCTACACACACACACACACAAAATATTTCACATTCCTCTCTAAATCACTGTAGATATCTACCTCTTCATCGCCATCGGTCTTTGTGATCAAAGCCGTTGTGTTGCACAGCAGTGCACCACCACCACCACCAGGTCTGGTCAGCGCGTGTGCTTGGGGGTCCGGGCGGCTGGGAAGAGGCTGGGGCTGCCCAAGTTTGCTGCTGCTACTGCCATCATCCTGAGCATCCTCCATCTCTCTCCGTTTTCTCTCCAGGAGGTGCTCCTGGTGTCCAGCCTCTCATTCTGTTTGTCCCCTTGGTGCTGCTATAGCACAAGAGCATGTGGAAACCCAGGTCAGTGGTTGCAAACCTGGTTTGGGTGTTTAAAATTTTATCCTATCATTTATTGTTAAATGGGAGTTCCTTATGCTAAAGTTTCAGACTGAGGACTTGAGGAGATGACCTGAAATCTGAGTGAGAATCTGTTGAGTCATTTCTGAATGCTGTGAACATAAATCTGTTTCCCAGTTCTGGAAGTGTAATGTTTATCAGCTGTACCATAATGTGCAACCAGCCTCATTTTGCAGGATGAGGCTTCCAACATCCACAGCCCTGAGCAGTAAATGGACCAAGGTCATTGCCTAGCTGGAGAGTAAATGCTTTTGAAACATTTCCTCCCAGGACAAGACCTAGTCTTTTCTACCGACTGCTAAGACTTCCTTCCCACTCAGAGCAAGCTCATAACCTTTCTCAGATACAGAAACTTTCCTGTTCTCTGCTGTCAAAAGCTTTCAGCCCTCCATTTTTGTCTCCCTTTCATCTTCCCCAACATGCCATGGTGTGTTCATCTGCCTTTCGCTGGGCTCACCTTTTCTTGCACTTCCCTCTTCTCATGCTGCCCGCATGGTTCCCATTTAACAAAGGTGCGAGCCAGTGGGCATATCCCATATGTGATCTGAGGGAATGGGATTCTCGGGTGGAATTATTTAATTAGAGACTGCCATGCAGTTTTGGGGGAATTTATTTTAATAAGTTGATTTTAATATTTTTCCATGCATTTATTTTTCAGTGGAGATTATGCCATATCCAGAAAGATAACCGTTTACTTAACCAGTGAGACACATTCAGTTAAACCCTGAGAAACTGTGCTTCTTTAGATCAACCTTTATCCCCAAGAATTGTCTCGGAAGGCTGTCTCCTCTGGCTGGGGGCAGAATCCCTTTCAGAGGCTTAACGGTGGTTATTTGTTTAGCTGAGTAAGTTTAAAAATCTGACAAGTACATTGCAAAAATCTCAGATCCCTCTCCCAGAAGGCAAGCCAATGACACCATTAGCTTAATCCAGCACCTCATCTACTCGATTTTAATACAACTCTTCAGCTCCAGAATATGATGTATTTTCAGTTGAAGGATTTGTGTTCCAGTAGTAAGAGGGGAGAAGAAGGGAGGGCAGTGCTGTAGGTCACTCAGCAGTTGGGTACACAGATGTATTAAAAAACATTCAGAGGGTCTCTCTGGAAAAGAGTTAACATCTGACATCTAAATCCATTCATCGATGGGAGTAACTCGCAGCAGAGCCTTTTGCTGCGTGTTTAGCTGAGTCCCACACACCACGAGTGAGCCGTGCTCTCATCTGCCTACGTGGCTCCCTGCATTTTTGACAGCCACCTCTAGGCATGATACAATTGATGGAGGAATATTTGGAGCTACTGTCCTGGCAGGCTATGCTAGCACCCCTCTCCATGTCCACAGTGACCGAGGATGTGCTAACTAACGCGGAGGAGTTGTGCTGGCAGCAGTGGCTGCAGAGTAACTGTTGTGAAATTTAACATCCATCCCATCCAAGCCCATATATCTGCAGTGTTGATCTCCAGGGCTGGGCTGGCTTTGCGTTGTTCTCCGGGAAGATAAAGAGGTCTGGAGCTCCCACAGACTTCACCAGCCACTTTGAGTGCTTGCTTCCCAAGGAGTCATGCCTGTTCTTCCCTGCTAACCTTAAAAGCATCAAGAAAAGTAGTTCAGATTATGGTGTCTCCATTGCAGTAAAGTGGGAGGAGATGCATTCCCCTGAAATGCTGGCAAGCAGTGAGGGGAAGCTGAGGATATCGGGGATGCATCTGTGTCCAGGGGAGCAAAGCAATCCTTCCTTCCAGGAAACCAGGAACAAAACCGCTTCAGCAAAGTGCAGCATTACTGCAAGAGGGCATGCTGATAATGGCAAAATTCTGTGTGACAATGCAGAAAAAGTATTTATTGAAGACATATGAATCTTCTGTATTTGACAAAATGATCTGTCACAGATTTCGTAGTGATAACTGAGCACTTTTGTGGTTTAGGTTTCCTAAGTGATCTTTCATCTGTTCCTTCCCTCTTCAGGTCTGCTTGTTTCACACTTAAAATTGCTGTAATTAACAGCCATGTCACAGTTAATTTTTTCTATGAAAACTAAAGCAAAGAGCTATTTCTATGTCAATATGTTGTTTGCTCTTTTGCACTGAGTTATGGATTGATATTTTCTGGGTTTTTTTTTCCTCTTATTTGTATGTATTTGCAGGGTATTCTCCTGCTGCTTTTTCTCCTGCTCTCTCATCTGGACCCACAGCACAGCTGTTGCCTCTCCGTGTCTCACTAGTTGGGAAATACTGCCTTAAACTCCCTTCCCCAGAGATCCTCTTGACCTGTGCCCTGAATTTGTTCAAATTTGCTTTTTTTGAAATACATTATCTTTAATCCGTTGTTCCTTCACTGCCTCAAATTGCTGAACTTCATGATTTTGTAACCACTTGCACTCAAATTTACTTACAGTTTAGGACTATTAATCAACTTTCTGTATCAATAATATCCAAGTAATAAACATCCCCTCCCTTACTGCTTTCCCCTGGCTCCAGAGCAACTTTCCCCTGTGCATTCCAGCAGCGTGGTGTGTCTAGGACCTGCCCTGCTCTATCTTTAGCAGATGCCAGGGGGAATTAAAATTACCTGCTCCTACCAACTCCAATTATTTGGCTGCTGCAGTCAGATGCTCAAAAAGGCCTTGTCCGTGTCCTGTTTCTGATTAATGGAGCTCTGTGGGACATTTCCTGTGCTCCTTGTCTCTTTTTCTGTCCCTAGGGACATGCACAGAGTCTGTTTCTCACCTCTCCTTGAACCCCAAAGTATTCTTTGTACAAAAAAAACCCTTTCCTATTTCCTCCTTCTGTTTCCTAAAGTTACATCTTCTCATGTCGGTAGTCCCCTCTATGACGTCTTTCCATGAAGCGTGTGTGAGGCTAAATGCTGTAGTTGCATACGAGGACTTTAAAGCAGTTTTTTTACTCCTTGTTGTCCTTGCATTTATGTGCAGACACATAGTATGATCAGAAGGCTGCCCGGTTATTCTCACTCACAGTTTTTCTGAGCCTTCCACAATTTCCCTTTCCATTAGCCATATCGCAAGCTTTCAGCTGGTGCTAGGGCACCCACTGGCTTTTGTCAGTGGCTCCCTTCAGACCCAGTTTCCAGACCCTTCTCTAGGTTGGAGAGGTACCCATCATCTTCATCCAGACACTACTTTTTTCCAGCATCCTCTCTCTGCAGAAGGCCATCTCGCCCAGGCAGCAGCAGGCACTGGAGCACAACACTGTGACTTGTGCAGAGGAGCAGGAGTCTGAGCAGAGCTGTCCTCCCTCAGCACATCAGTATTGTTTCGTGAGATCCTAAATATTGCACATAGCAGCGGTTTGTTGACATAGCTTGGTCAGACTTGTAGGACAGCAAAGAGCTGCAGAATTGATTGAAAACTTGGAAGAACTTGCATGACTTGCCCAGAGAGGTGGTTGATGCCCCAACCCTGGAAACAATTCAAGGCCAGGTTGGACTGAGCTCTGAGCAACCTCATCTGGTTGGAGATGTCCCTGCTTCTTGCAGGGAGGCTGGACTAGATGGCCTTGAAAGGTCCCTTACAACCCAAACCATTCTATGATTCTATGACTGTGAAGATACTGAAGACCTGCACCAAATGTGTGTAATGAAAATGTGTTTAGATGAGGCTTGATCTTAAACTTGAGCTATCCACAAGAAACAAAACCATAGCAGGGAGGGGTATAGCAAGGTCCAGTCACTAGAAGGCCAAAACAAGTAAGTTTGGACTAGAAGACAGGTGCCTGTTTTGACCGCGGATGCTAAATAACTGCAAAATTTCATATCAGGATAGCCTGATTTCCATACTTGCAGAAAATTTTAAGCTGGTGGTGGATACCTTTACAAGAGATCCGATCTGTCCTGCTGAGGGACTGAAGTTGACTTTTGCATTCCTTGTGTGTGTCCTGGGTTGCGTGGTGCGGGACGTCAGGCTAATGATGCTGGCTTTTTCTGGCCATTCATCTGTGCCTCCAAAATCAGGTTCAGACTCCACCCTGTGTGCTTTGGTACAAGATTCCCCCAAAGATTAGCTGGGGAGAGCTCCCGCCAAACCGGGTCCCTCCAGCTGAGCCGTAGCTGCAAGCCCAGAGGAGCAGGAAGAGCCAGGGCCAGTTCCTTCAAATATTTTACAGATTAAGACCAGGGTCTGGGATCTGTGGGATGTCAGTGGAGTTCACAGACCCCAGCGGGTTATGATCCTTGCCGCAGCACTCGTGGTCTGCGCCAATAATTGCAGTCTTCCTCATCCGCCTAGCTTGGTTGTTCGCTATCGCGTTCAAATGCAATGACACCCAGCAACGCGGACAAGCCCTCTGACATTATTTGAGTGCAGCTGGAGGCATCTACGTTAGCCTTGAAAATGCCTCTTTCTTGGCAGTGCTTTGTGTTTATTATAATGCTGTCTAATGTGCAAAAGTACATTTCTTTTTCAACTTCCTTCTTTATGTACTAAAGAGTGTGGTTTTAATTAAGGATTGAAACATTTCCGGTTTTATGCGTTGTTTTTTTGGTTGGGTTTTTTTTTTTTTTTTTCTTTTCAGGACAGTTTTCAGTTAAAATATTTTAGAGTTTTGAAAAATACCAGATGCCCAGCTCACAAAGTGTGCGAAGAGCGCTAGTCACTCCCTCTTCCTCTCAGGGAAATCAGCCAAGCGGGAACAGCCAGGGACGGCCGATGGCGAGAATGGGGTCAGCCGGCAGGAGAAGATGGGCCGGGACTAGGATGGGCGGTTTTCAGCAATGCATCGTGGCTGCAGCTCCTCGCACGATAGGAAACGTTGACTCAGACCCATAAAATGAAGCACCTGATTCTTGTGGAATCTGGGTTTATCCCCCAAATGCCTAGGGATTGTAAGAGGAGATGGGCAGATCCTTGCATAATGGCAGAGCATCTCTGTTTCAGCGTTGGTGAGGGGCATCAGGCACACCCCTGCTATCCCTGACTGCTGCCCCCACCCACGGGGAATCAAGACCAACCCAAGCAACTTGTAAATTAAAATGGCTGTTTTGCTGCACATCAACTGTTGCTACAAGGAAAAATAAAAATAAAAACAAGGCAGATTTTAGCTCTCCTGGTAGTAGAAGAGCTTAAAAACACCCTGTAAAGGCACCCAAAATTTTTGAAAACTGCAGGCAATGAAAATTATGTTAAAACCAGGTTTCTCAAGTCAGTCCCATGATTTTTGGGAGCTTGACTCACGACTTTTGAATGTTGGGGTTTGGCAATGAAGTTCTCAGTTTGAATTTGTTCCCGATGTGGTATTTCAGCTTCCTAGCGTGACTGATCAGTGTCACTCTCCTCCGGAGCAGCAAGAGACCCAGGGGGCAGGAGGTAGAGAGGTTCGGTATGAGGTGCTGTGCCTTCTGCAGCTCTGGGGATGCTGTACGGTGGGTCTGACTCACATCCCTGCGTGAGGTTCTTCGGAATCGAGCCCTGTGTCTGCCACATGATAGCAGTTCAGGCAGCAAAAACTGAGTATCAGAGCTGCTGGACGGACTGAAGGAAATGGGTGAGCTGGATGCACAGCTTACCTGGGCTAGGCGTTGTACTGAGATGAAGTTAACATGTTAAAAACATGCTTCATACCTGTACATCTTTCATTCCAGTTTAGCCACACAGCATGTGCACAGGGTGTTGCTCAGACCATGCTGCCCAGCTTTTGCAGAAAAGCTCTGAAAGCATCCATCATCTTACTGCAGCGTTAGCACTTCAGGTGCTGTCGAGAAAAAGCGCTTACAAAGAAAACCTCTGCCTTGTGCCTGTGGCACCTTTGAGGAATTATGTGGATGCAGCTTGCCTGAGCAGCAAGCGATGCACAGGGGAGTGGGTCCCCGTGACAGCTGCTGTTGTCTGCCCCGCAGCTGGCAGGAGGAGGTGAGCATGGGGACAAGCATGGTACCTGTCCTCGTGTCTTCTCCTCTGTGTTGTGTTACAGCGTATAGCTGTACAGCAAGCTATGGTGTTATCCTGTACACACCTGTGTGGATTTGGGGTGTGCAGGGTGTACCATGCCTGGGAGGTGAGGTCGCCCTCCACATGGCTTCCTCAGCTGGGGAGCAGCAGCACGCAGGGACCTCATCACCTCTCCTCCGTGGTGGCACAGAAATGGCTCGTGTTTGTGCCTTGGTCTAGCTTCAAGCTGTGTAAATCACCATTCCTCCCACCTCTGGATAACGTTCTGCAGCTGCCCAGGTACCCCCACCGCAAAGTCCCCCATCCTGCCATGATCCACAGCCCCATCCTCCCTCCGAGGTGGCTGGGGAGGGCATTTGCTCCTCCCGTCAGCCTTCCCCATCCATCTCCAGCTGCCTGCCTATTTGGGAGCTCGCAGATCGCTGAGTGCTTGAAGAGCTGACCACTTCTTGCCTATTTGGGAATGCTTTTAAATTGTTCCAGAAACTGCTGTTTGTTGATAAATCGGGGCAATCGCAGAAAAGTGTTTTAGCTAAACTGTGTAAAAGAAGGAATGAGCTGTAGCGCAGCACTGCCAGCTGTCATTGGATTTAGAAACACACATCATAGATTTTGTTGCTTTTCAGACAGCTGCGCTTATAGCCGCTCTTATAGCCATATAAAACAGTCATTCTGTCAGCAAACGGTCTGGCAGCGGAGCTGGGTTCTATCTGCAGCTGTGTTCCCGAGCCCAGCGGGTTCGCTCTCTCCATGTGCATAGGTAAAGCCTGGAGGAAGGGGATGTTGCAGCTCGAGCTGTAACCTGTCCCCAACGTCGTAGCTTTGCACAGGGTAAGGAGCCAAAGGCTGGGCTGTGCCCCCCACCCATGCAGGAGAAAGTGCTGGCAAGGCTTGGCTTTAGCATCCCTGGTCACTAGGAATGAGTAGTTGCTGCCCTGAGAGAGGATTTTGGGGGTTTTTCCTCAAGTCTGGGATTGCTGCTCAAGAGAATGGCTGATTTTCAAACCACAGCTTGTTGTACCAGAGCTCACAGCGATCAGGGCCTGTCCTCTGTGGTCCATCCTATTCAGACTTTGGAGCTAAAGCTGAGAGCCCCAGTGACCTCAATTAGATTTTAAAGAAATTCCTCAGGGCAAGGGAGATAGTGCTGATTTATCAGATTTGAAACTTCTCACAGGAACACTATTGCTTTCAATAAAGCTGTGTCCAGGAAAAGTTTCTTACCTAACAGACCAACTTTAAATGCCCACTCAAAGTAGTATTTGAATATTTTATACACATTTTATTTGCATTCTTTCTGCAAAGTGGAATGACTTCAAGTAAACTAGCCTAGTCGCATCAGGAGGCTGCTCCACGAGTGAGCTGTGAGAGCAGGAGGGAGTTATTGCAGTTTCACACCAATCCCTTGTGCCACCAGTGTCGGGGGGAAGTAACCGCAACGCAGGCTGTCGCCGTCTCTGGGTGGGATGAGCTGCCTCCTGCAGAGGCCCAGTGTCGCAGGCACTGCGGAGCAGTGAGGATGCTGATGAGCTGTACCTGTGTTTTATCTGGAGTAGTTTCCGTGCATCAAGCCAACAAGGTGCAGAAGAGCAGGTGGTGCTCACAGTCTTCTTTTCTCTTGCTGAGTTCTGCTCTGCTCAAACCTGTAGCCCTCTCCCCACCTACCTCCGTTTCCTTCTGAAACTTTAGAAGATGCTGGATTCATCCTGATCCAAAGGGGAAGATGTCTCAAGTTATGCAGCAGAAGAAAGCAGCTTTCTAGCTGTAATGTGATCTTGGTTCCTTCCCAGGCACCAGGCTGGAACAGAGGGTTGGAAATTGCCCCTCTGGCCATTATCTGAGCTTTACAGCGTTTGGAGATTGAACCCAGATCCCACATCTCTTCTGAAGCTCCATGTCAATTTACACTTGTTCCTAGAAACAATTACTGTCCTGTGAGCTCTTTACCATGTGAGGATGTGAGGATTGAAAACAGAGCTATTCTGCTCATTTGGGCATTTAAAAAAATTTTTTATTTTTACACGAAGGCAGAGCTCAGGGCTCATTCCTTTTTCTCACCATCTGAGGACTAAACCCAATTCTGACTGTTATCCGACCTTGATACCATTTACACACTGAACCCAATGCCTACGGCTTTTATCTGAGCCCTTACAGCATTTGGAAGCAGGCCATGCCCCTTGTCTGGTATCAAAAGCATTATATTAATTTGGGATTCATTCCGCAAAATGAGGCTGTCAGCCAGACTCCTTAGCAATTGGATATTGAACCCAGACCTCGTAGTTGTCTTCCAAGTTGTATGCCAGCTGGGAACTCAGCCCACAATCCATGGCTGCTGGCCAAGCTCCTTATTGGCGAGAGATTGACACCAAACCCCCAGACTGCTATTTCTGTACGGTGGTGTTAAGGACTAAACCTAGCTCACGTGGTCAGCATAATCACCTCTGCATTGGCAGTGAAATGAAAAATCTAGTTAAAGACTTGAATGAATGTTGAGGGTCGATGTTCAGCTGCTTAAAGACCAAGGATGATGACAACAATTCCCTTGAAACAAGGCCCCCTCGATACTCCGAGGGGAACAGCCCCAGATCCCCCATCTGTCATCCAGCTGGATATAAAATCCAGGTTCTCATTAACACACAGTGCGCAGCGTTTCTTTACTGGCTGGCAGTATTAAAGCCAGTTCCTCCAACTTTCAGGTATTCTTCAGATGGGATTAAGCTAGATCCCTTTTCTATAGCACTGTCAGGTTCTGCCAAAGCACTTCTTGTCACTCAGAGCAGACCTCCAACGCTGCACCTTGCCTTGGGAAGCACCTCCCACGTGCAGCACGCCCCTAGCCTCTGCTCCGACATGGAGCACTAAGGAAGCCTGGGAGGTCAATGGGAGTAAGGGATGGCTCTGCACACCTCCATCCTCTTTGGGGGAAATCGGGAGCCTGAGCAGGTAGAGGGAGCATTTCAGGTGAAACGTGTGCCTGAGGCAAGCAAATTTTTCCCCCCGGCCAGTAATTTTGCCTGGAAATTCTTCAGCATCTTTACACGGTGTGGTTTTACTGCATAGCAAAATGCTTCAGAAGGCTGAATTAAAACCAAACAGCTTCCAGCTGGGATGGCCATCATTAGAATGCAGTTTCCAACAACTGTGTGTGTGTTTCGTGGTAGCCTTGAAATCTTTAAAATGCTCTTAACCAGCAACTTTGAAGGAATGCCTTAGCATGCAGCTAAGAAAATCTTCCCATGATCCACTGGATCAAGCTGGATGTGCGTGTGGACAGTGTGGGATGTTGCTTTTCTTCTGAGCTTGCAGTGATGATGAAGGCTACTCTTTGGTGCTCTAACTGTGCAAATTGTGGATGGGGGGTTCTGGTTTCCCTGCCTGAAACCCTACCATGATGGGGACGGATTCCATGGGAAAATTTCAAGCCAGTTTTGCAGACCTGTCCCATGCGTCTGGCGTTTCTGATTGCCTGTTGCATATCTTCTGATTCATATTTATTTGCTAAAAAACATTAAGTGCTTGCCACACACATGTGGTTTTATGAGGATTTTCAGCCCAAGAGAGCCAGTACAAATGGGATTCAGCTGGCTATGGTGGCAATTTGTTTGTAAATAAATTGTCCGTGCACCCAGTCGTTCTTCTATAAGTGGAAATACCTTTCTTTTTTTCATCCATTGCTCTCGCCAGCCATCTTACTCATCTCCTGTCTGAACACTCTGTACCACCCTTTCTGTCTCCTTCCTGTAAAGCCTGGGCTTCTCTTTGCCAGGTCTTTCCCAACGTATTCCCTCCACTGTCTCCTGTGGGGTCCTTGAGGGCCAGGAGATGCTGCTGGCTTCGGTGCTGGCACCAGGAGCTGTTTGCAGGGATGCTCCAGGCATTGCTCAGAATTTATGGGGAATGTAAGTCAAGCGATACTCATGATTAGTTGAAATCTTTATTTCTAGGACTGCATTTCTTTATCAACAGAAGGGTTCATCTGTTGTGCATTTCCTTGGTCTCTCCGCTAACCTGGGGATTTGGGGAGTGTGGTGCGTGCTGCCTGCTTCATGCTCAGCTTTCGCCCCATCCTCCTCGATGCTGACATGCGATGTACGTGCAAGAGACAGACATGGTGAACAGTGGGGATAGAGGGAGAACAAACTCTTCTTTCCTGTCCTCCTGGTTGGCTTCCCAGATTTATTAAGGCCCCCGGCACGCCGTGCTGTGCCCCACCACCTCTCAGCCCACTAGCTGATCTCAGCCTCCGCCTCAGCGTGCACATGAATTTCCACTCTTCATGCTAAATCCTGCCAAAGCAAAATTCCTGAAGCAGAATAAAAAAAGTGGAAGACTTTCAAACCCAGAGATTATTGAACTGTCCCTCTTACCAAATGGCAGTCAGTACTATGTTCTTTATAAAGCCTCTAGTATAATGTTTAATTCAGTAACTACAACTGGAAAGTCTTTCCAACTATTTCAAACTGCCAGAGACATTTTAATGCGCCTCAGATTTTGTGTTGGCATGCCACAGAGTTAAGTGCCATCCATCTTTGAGAGAACTTTAAAATTTAGCCTTGTATAAAAAGGAGAAAAGTGGGAAAGAATCCCAAAGGGCATACTTGTCCCACAAACCCCGCCACCATTTGTGGCCTCATAGACACCTCCTCCTGCATTTTGAAATTGTTTGTCTGCCTCTGTGCGGGGTGTGAGATCCATGAAATAGTCAAAATCTTTAGTTCCTGTGCAGAGCTTCAGCTGAGGGCAAGATTGCGAGCAGATCTTCACTGCTGGCCACCCAGCCACGCATCCTTGGGCAATATTCATCCTCCAGATGTGTCCGAGTCTCCGCAATCAAGGACATAAAACATTGAGAAGGCCCAAATATCTTCTGGGGTTTTTTTTTTTTTGTCTCATGGCCATGGGGTCTCTGTCTCTGCCTACTGGTTAGTCCCAAACCCACCGAGGTGCCCGTCCCCACTGAAACCTGTCAGCGAGCGCTGCCGCTGGGTGCGTGGTAACGGAGCACGTAGCTTTGCTGCCTTGGTTAGCCTCGCTCCGAGTACATGAGTGTTAGTAAGCTGCAGAAGCTGACTCTCAGCATCCTTGTGCTTTTTTTCTTTTCATATTTTTTTTTCCTTTACCCCTTCTCCCTGAACTCAGTGGCACGTGAGCGCTGAGCGTGTGCATCTCTGCACCGGGCAGAGGGGGAGAAGGGGCAGGGAGAACATCCTATAAATCCAGTTCTGCTCTATTAAGATTCATTCTGGTACAACAATGGCTTTTTCTATTGAAATGCCTAATGATCTGTTAGCTGGGGAAAGGTTAAATTCCTGGAAGATTCTCTGTGTTTGATGAAGAAAAAACAGTGCAATTATCCAGAATTCAAAGTGAGTTTTAGCCAGCTGTTAATAATACTGTGATTCTTCATGTTCTCATTACTCAGAAGTAATGTGGCCATCCTTAGTCATGGCAGTAAAATACTTATAGCATTCTCTTTTGGCCTTGTTTGGGCTTTGGAGGGCTGGACATTACTCGAGATCTTCTAAATATGCATCTTTTTGTGCTTTAGCCATCCATGACAGTACTCCTCTCACCCAAGTGTAGCTGTCTGCAACAGAGATGTCCAGCTTAAGGCAGTCACCTCAGGAGGGGTCAGACATGCGCTTTAACCACTAACAGTTGGGCATCTTGTGCAAAGTGGTCATCAAGGCTCTGCTAGAATCACTGGAGAGACTGATGCTTCCAGGTGCACACCATCCTTAGACAGCTGCCAAGGATAAAGGAGACAAATGGCCTTGATACTCGATACTCTTGATACCATGAGTGCCCACATTAACAACCTGGTTTGACGCAGAGATAGGTTTATTAGCAGTTTTCTGCTCTTCGCAGCCTCGTTGCAGTCAGCAGGTCGGTTTGTGTGCTGGGACACCACCAGAGACCTGCAGGAGCAACCCCCAGACATCTGTGTGTTTTTCTTAGCTCTCTCCCCGATCACTGAGGTTTCCAGCTCAGAAAGTCATGGCAGAACATGAAATACACGTGGCATCTCTGTGTCCAGGCAGATGGAAACGAAATAAGTGTCATGGGGAAAATAAAATTTCACAGTGGCAGGCCCTGCGCTGGGATAAACAGACGGCTTGTTTCCTCCGGTGGATGCATGGAAAATCAATTCCCAGTCCTCTGCAGAGGCTCCTAAACATGAAGCAAATCCCCTCCTGCAGTACTTAAGAGCTACAAGTGTTTTGCACCAGGGAAAAGGTTTCAATTCTAGCAGGGGAACTGCAGGTACCACCTTTTTGCTATCTTCGTGTTGTCATCTTAGCTCCTTTATAGGAGTGTCATTCCAAGTGCAGCTTTTTGCCTGGACGTCCAAAGTAAATGAGCATTAAGTAACTGTATCTGTCTCTAATTCACTAAACATCCAGAAAAACAGCTAATGTCCCTAAACCAGTAGGATGAATGTATTAGATTAATGTAATTCAGCTACTTTTCACTCAAACAACCAGTAGCATTTAGAAAAAGGTTGTGAAAGGGATTAGGAATTTCTTTTCTGCATTTTTCCTTTCTTCTCCTTTCCATGACTTTTCTACATTCCATTAAACATCAGCTATTCAGTTAGCTTACTTCCTTGACCCTCCTTAAAATATCACTTTTAAAATAAGTTTATTCTTCTCAGACCTCAGAGCTGGCTCTGTATTCACTGAGGCTTCAGTGACCAGGAAAGCTGATGGAATAAATGCAGACGTACAGGCTGTAAGCAGCTTATCCTGACCAGAGCGAGCAGCTCCTGGCTGTCACCATCTCACTTGCACCGTGGTCCGGCAGTGCGGGCACAGGGACTCTCGGAGCATCGCCCCTGGGCTTAGAGCAATTCCCTAAGCATGCGGTTGCCTCCTCTCCATCCCCTTCAGCTCCCTTGGCCACGGAGGTGACTGCTAGCGCCTTAGTAAGTCTGATGTATGTATCCTCCACTCCTTTATACCCCTCTTTATTGGAAATGTGTAAAGAGACGCAGAGCAGGCTGCCTAGACCCTTCAGTTTAACAGCAAATTCCTGGTAGCTGCTCTCAGTGTGTGTGTTTCCGAGTGCGGTTCAGTCTAGATCAGGGTTACCTCGCTTTCTGGAGAGAACATCATGTGCAATTATGTCAAAAGACTTAAAACCATTAAGGTAAAAGACCTAAATGGCTGCTTTGGTGCCCGCAAGCTCTGCTCTCCTGTCAGTAGATTGCTTCAGTGTGATTTGTTCTTGACACATTCCTGTGGCTGTTGATCATCTCCTTATATTTTGTAAGTGCTGACAAGCAGCTTGGTTATTTGTCCAAGTATTTTTCTGGGACCTGAAGCCGGTCTGCCTACTCTGTAATTCCCCAGTGCCTCCTTCCCCTCTTCTGAAAGCAGAGCCCTCAGTCTGCCCTCCCCAGTCCCCTTGAACCTCCCTGTCCCCCGTGGCTCCTCACAGTTAAGTGGTTGCATCTCCGAAGCTGCTTCAGGAAGCTCGCCGAGTGTCCTGGGATGCAGTTCAACAGGCAGGGATGATTGAAAACACCACAGTTATCTAATTACTGCATAACCAAATCTCCTCTCGCTGTCGCGTGAGTTTGTATACTGCTAACACTGGCGTTAACTTCGGCAGACATTTGATTTCTTTTGAGATTTTAGGGAAGATTGAAGCAAGAAAAAAAGGTGTTAAGCATTTTGGCTCCCCAGCAGCACCCTGTGCTGATGTCACCCCTCTCTGAATAGCGGGTCAGCTCTTTCTTTGGTCTCTACCTCTGCTGCTGGCTGGTGCCCCGCTGCTCATCAGGGCCACGGCGCGGCAGGGGAGATGCCAGCCAGAAGGAGACACGGAGATAGAATAAGCACAGGAAAGGATGAACTTTCCTTGCCAGGAGCAGATGAAAAGAGATGTTATAAAGGTACTTGTCTCTGGTAACATGGCCCCTAGCTCTGACACAGAGGTGGAGGGCATCCAAGTTTCATGCTGAAAGGAGATGAGCCCACACCTGGAATCCTATCCCAGTTTCAAAGGTCAGGTGCATTTCTGCATTTGCAGATGTCACAGGGATGGCATTTGACCCTGGCTCATCCTACACAGGTGGCCAGGTTTGATGGACAGCAGGATCATTTGAACCTCCCTGGAACTAGCTTTCATTTGAATTACAAACTCTTTTTTGTTTCTTCCCAGCCAGGTCTCTAGACAAACTCTATAACTTTGCTGACTGCTCTGGTCTTCACCTGATCTTTGCACTGAACGCTTTGCGCCGAAATCCCAACAACTCCTGGAACAGCTCCAATGCCCTCAGCCTGCTGAAGTACAGTGCCAGCAAGAAGTACAACATCTCCTGGGAGCTGGGCAACGGTGAGTGTGGGAACAGGAGAGCCATGGGAATGGAGCTCGCAGTAGCAGAAAGGTATTCTCTTTTGGAAGAGGGTATTTGCAGACCCCAGGATGCTTTACTAATGTATTTTCAGAGGGATTTAAAGGCTCCTGCTATAAGGCAGCACCATCTCTAAGATGGACCTGGCATGTGTTAGCACCTTAGCTGGGCGTTTCCATCAGTTGCTATTAAACATGTTAAATGTTTCTGCCATGGCTCCTGGGGAGAGCTGGTCCTGGGGTGGCTGGACCAGCAGCTGCATGGACTTCTATGGTTGCTTGAGTGCCAGGGGAATTCCACAGGGGCAGGAACATGACACCAAGGTGCAGGTCCTTCACCCAGCAAAAGGGATGCGGGAGGAGATGCTGGCACGGGAGAGCAAGTGATGGCCCTCATCCACTCCTCAGAGGCTGCTGCTGCTCTGCGGAGCTCAAGCTGTGCGACAGTGTTTGAGCTGTGTGTCTCTCTCCAGAAGCACAGATGAAGGAGCGGAGCTGGCAAGCCTCGCTTGTCTATTTTTATTTTCCCAGAGCCCAATAACTATCGAACCCTGATCGGCCGCTCGGTGAACGGCAGCCAGCTGGGGAAGGACTACATCCAGCTGAGAAGCCTGATGCAGCTTATCCGCACTTATTCCAGAGCAAACCTCTACGGGCCAAACATTGGGAGGCCCAGAAAGAATGTCATTGCTCTCCTGGAAGGGTAAGTGATGTTGCTTTGATCAAGAAGATATCAGAAACCTCTCTTTGAGACTGATGCCCTTTGCAGCAGGTAGACTTGCTCTTTGGCTTCCTGATGTCCAACGGCTGCCAGGACAGAGAGGCTCTGTGCAGCTCAGCCATCGCAGTACCAGGGCCTTGGGGACATGGCCGTCTGTGCTGCTAACCTTCTGCAGAGGTCCCTGGTGGGATTTTGGGCTGGGCTAATGAACAGTCTCCCAAGTGTTCCCAGCATTTCCCAGTTATAGGCAGACTGAGGTGCCAACCTTGTTAGGATGTAGATACCGTAGTGGTGATGAGGCAGGCTCGTGGGGGCTACAGGGCCAGGAGATGTGTCCTGGCACTGCTTACCAGTGTAGATGTTGTCTTGGAGTCCTCCTGGACAAATTGCTTTGCTCTTCCCTTTTGGTGATGACTTCTCCCTGTGCTTTCTCCATCCGCGCAGAGGAAGAACCTGTAGCAACTTTCTTCACTGGCCAAGCCCTCTGCTCCCTCCTAGGAGAACTGGTGTGTCTCTAGTTTGGGGAGGCCAGAGGTGGAGAAGGAATGGTGACAGTGAGGGATGCAGGCACCTGGAGGTGACATTGGACAGCTACAGGAACCAGGGAGGTGTGGGAGCCTGCTGGCAGCAGGAATTGGGCTCAAAGACCGTGCAGAAGAGGGGAAATTCCCTGCAGGACTGTAAACAGAAACTCAAGCGCAGAGGGCTGGGCAGGGGGAGGTGTGGAAGGGACTCTGCTGGGAGCAAAACTGGGTCTAGCATTCATTAACATCTGCATGAATGATCTGGCAGAAACAATAAACAGCACACTGATGCAGTCCCTGGCGAGGTGGGGAGGGAGCCAGGGCCAGATTCTCAGCTCTGCTGCAGCAGCACAAAGAGACCATAAAGCTGGCTGAGCTGGCTGCCACGCCAGCATCCCTCCCGCTGACAAAAGTCGAGAAGCAGCCCCTGCACCCACACCAAGGCTGCTGCCGATGCCACATGAGCGCATCACTTGCCGGACCCCCCACGTTCGGTACGGCGCGGTGAAAGAGGAGCAAGAGGAGTTATGGAATGTTGTAGTAGCCTTGATCAGCAGGAAATCTATTAGCGCCGGGAGGAGCGGGCTGAGTAAGGAAAACAACGGGGATGACAGCCAAGAAGCTT
Source organism: Chlamydotis macqueenii (assembly GCF_036417535.1). Lineage (NCBI taxonomy): Eukaryota > Metazoa > Chordata > Aves > Otidiformes > Otididae > Chlamydotis > Chlamydotis macqueenii. The sequence continues at coordinate 24,478,178 of NC_141562.1, forward strand.
TTAGAGAAAGGGAAGTCCTACTGCTGCGCTTGCCCTTCGTGCGCCGCCGCTGGGTCCCAGGGAAGAGGAGCTGGAAGAGCTGAGTCGTGCGGCCAGGGTGGTCCGGCAGCTCTGCGTTGCTGGAGCTGCGTTTTGACTGGCGGCAACCCCAGGAGCAAGGCTGTAGCGTACAATCTGATGGAGAGGATGGCAGAAACACCATCTGGAATGAAAGGGAAGGTAGGTAAGAGCTAGGGTTTGAGCAGCCCTGGTGATGGGATAGTGGGGGGTCTCCAGACCCCCCCACTGGTCTGAAAGAACTGTAGGGAGCATACCTACTCTCCAAGCTGCGTGCTGTTTCTCTGCTGCTATCCCTGCCTGCCAGGCTGACAGTGGTCCACAGGCACTCAGAGTGATTTCTCTCTCCCATGGAGAAACCTTGTGTCCTGTGCTCCAAATCCTGGTGCCTGCAGCGAGCGGCGAGCGGCACGCACCTGCATGGCCTTATAGCCCATGGGGTTGTGTGAGACAAGAGCTGCTTGGCTTTCCACATAAAGACCCCATTATTACCAGGCAGGGTGTAAAAAGGAGGAACAAGTCTGATTACACAAACACAAAGGGCTAAACACTCGTTTGCAGTGTTTGGCAATAGAATTGCAAAAGGGAAAACAAACAAACCCCAGTGCCGAAGCTGCTTGGCAGCATGAGTTTTATTCCCAGCAGCTCCCTGCGGTCACTTTGGTATCTCAGTCAGGGCTCTGCCATCTGCAGGAGCATCGAAGAACTGGTCAATGGGATGTCCCCCCTGTGCTTGGGGCTGTCATGGCCAGGACATGCCTTTCGGGATCCTGAATGAGCCCCAGTCAGCAAGCAGGAGAGAGAAGAAGGAATTTAGGAAGGTGCTCTCAGTGGCAAGCCTGCTGCCTGCCTTGCTAGACAACCATGAGTAGTTTATGTAGCACTCTCAGTAGGATGAAGGCTCCAGAGCAAATAAAGTGTGTGTGGTTAATAGTCCTGATGATGTGAAATCTGCAAAGTTTTTATCTTATTTTAAAAGATGTGATGAACGGCAGAAGCCAACCAGGTAGGAAGAGGTATGCCAAGTTGAAGATTATGACTCAAGTGTTCAGTAAGGCTGGAGGGGAGAGAAGGGACTGTTGTTTAACCGCTATCTCAAGCAACCAAGTTGAACTGATTCTTTATGTTTAAACCTTGTCCTGCAATAATGGTAGCATCAACATGAGTTAGGCATTGCTCCTTGCTGCGAACTAGGCTCTGTCCATCTCACTGGTGGGAGATGGGCACTTCCGAGGCCGTTCTGATGCAATCCTAGGGCCTGTCCTCCAGGACAGGGTGGGACTGAACCTCTCCTGGGGTGCTCACCTTTCTCTGGGGTTTGCTGGAGAACCTTAGATGATAAGCCCACTTTTGCAGCACGTAGGAGTGCCTGCATGCTGTCCCAATGCAAAGGCTGTCCTTAGGCAGGTGACACTGAGCTGTGCTGGGTGAAACTTGTGCACTTGCTGATGATGGAGCTAGGATATGGTGAGGAGAGGAGAGAGCCCTACCTGAAAAACATCAGCACGGGCTTTGCGCACCCTTTGCTGCCATGTTATGGCTCTGGAGGTCTTGCACCACTCTGCACGGTGCAATAGCTCAGAGCAAGCACAAAGGACGTCAGTGTTACTGGAGGCTGGACCAGGACCACTGCTGCTGAGGCACGGACAGGCTCTGTAGTGAGGGAGCATTACTCTGATAGCTGTGGCCTCCTGTGCGGGAGGCTAGAAAGGGTGTCTTGTGAATGCACAGGTGCAAGAGAGAATTTCTCCAGACACAACTAACAGTTGAGTTTGATGAGGTGTTAATTAGACCATTCATGCAGCCTGAGCTGTTGGAGAGCAGACCAGCTACCTACTGCGTCTTCGGGTACAGGAATCCCAGAACTGCTCAGAATTTGCTTTGGGAAAAAAATTGTGGGATTCTAAGGAATTAACATAGATTTTAACAGCAGATCAGGAATCAGACTCAAAGGTTAATGCATGACTGAGTCACGTGTTCAGTGCTGGAAGAAAAGAAACACAAGGGAAAGCTATTAGGAAGAAGAGATGCTAACACATGTTAAAGTTCAGAACATTTGGTACAAAACTTAGGCCAGCGTGTCTGGGCAGATTTGGTGAGGGGGTCCCATGACCTGTTGTTCCTTGGCTGGAGTGGCCTAGTTTTTGCCACTGGGCACTCACAAGTGTCCGGGTGTTACCTCCACCGTGGTGGGAGCTGCAGTGCTAGGACAGTAAGGGCTGGCAGGTCCTTGTGTCCATGCTAGGCTGGCTGTTGTTGGTGCTCTGCAGCCACTTCAAGTCCTGAGCCTGCTGAAGTCACCAGAGAAGTGAAAACCATTCTTGTCTGGAGCTACAGCCTTTCCTACCTCCTCATCCCCCAGCTCTCAGAGCCACCAGACTTGCTGCCTTCTGGGCTTTCTGTCTCCCCTCTTTCCAATCTCCTTGGCCCCTTCTTGCTGCTGCTGTCACCACCGCATGTCCACCCTCTGGTCACAGAGCTGTAGCACCTCCAGCCAGGTGGCAACAGCAGGCGAGGAAGCTCCCACATGTCACTCCTCACCTTGCAAGGCATGAGAGTTTCTCATCCTTCATGATTTTACTTCCTCCTACACCTGGTTTGTGATACCTCTGGAGAGTTAACCACCCATCTGGGTTTCTTTTGCTCCTTTTGGTGTTGATGTCATTCCATAGTACTCTGGAAGTAGCGTTTTCATGACTGCCCATGGCTTGTGTCCATGCCGTCACAAGGACGAAGATGGCTGTGGCTGTTTGAGCAGGTCAGCATGCGTCAGTGGGGCCAGGCACTGCTTTTTATCTGCAACCTCTTCTGGAGTAGCAGCCAAAGACAGTGTGGGGAAAGAGCTTGTTTGTTTAAATTCAATTAGGGAAGAAAAACGACAACTCTGAGGAGAGCCTGGAGTATGGGATATCCAGCAGAGGGAAGGACTCTGGGGTATGTTTTGGGAAGAAATGTAGGTATTTGGTGTGTCCTCTTGCTGACAAGGACTTCTGCCCTCTCTGACACAGAGGACTTTACAAGCATTGCATTTTTGGAAGCTCTGTTTGGCTGTTTGGCTTTCTGTAAAAAATACATCCTTGCTGTATTGGCCTAAGGCCCTTTAACGGCGCTGCAGAGGCAAGTGTGTCTCGGTCAGCACAGACAGAATGTTCACCCTTATGCGAGCTACCGCAAGGCTTGCGGCACAGGCTGTACTGGGACACTGAATAGGTCCAGAGTAAGAATTTTGTGCAAAAAAATCAAGCCACGAGACAAGCAACATTAAACTAATGATACAAAGGGAGGAGGAGGCCACTGCAGCATGCTCAGACTCTGGTGGCATTGAACTTATGAGTAAATCCATTCATATGTACATTGAAATGAGGTGTGAAGGACGTGATAAGGCATTTTGGGGTTGGTTATATAGCAGGGTCAAGGATCTGAGATATAAGCAAAGGATTTAGCTATTGCTCTTTCAGGAGGAAAGGGTTAAGATAGTTGTTGTTGCTGAAAATCTGGATGACTGGAATGCCAAAATCAGTCACCTACATTGGACGAACAAAATGGGTAAGAAAAGACATAGATGAGATTATGCCACTGTATAAGTACATAGTGTACCTTCATCTTGATTGCTATCTTGATTGTCTTGGTCATTTCATCTCAGAAAAGACGTAATAGAACCAGGAGGGTTGCAGGGAGAGAAGCCGAGGATGTGCGGAGATACATGATGTCTTCCATGTGAGAAGAGATTAAACAGGCTATACCTCTTCTGCTCAGAAGACAGACAGCTGAGAGGGAATGTTATTGAGGCCCAGGAGCCTGCGAATGGGGTGCTTTTCCCACTATGCAAAAAGTCATTTGGAAGGAAGCTTTGGAAAGAAGGAAGAAGCTTTTTCCCATGGTATGCGATGGCATTGTAGAGGTCATTGTCACAAGATATTGTGGAGGCCAGAGGTGTGTGTTCAGAAATGAACCAGACAAATCAATGGTGGGAAAAAGTGACAGTGGTAATGCCACATCATGGTCTAAATGCAACCTCCAGAGTGCCTGGAGCACAGATTACCAAGGCTGGGTGGGGCAGTCTGGGACATAAAGCCATCTTTGCTGGAAGGCTTGTGCAGCCCTAACGTAGATCAGGTTGGCTGAAGAGAGGCAATGCTGAGCAGAGAGAGAATACAATATCGCAGCAGAAGTGTACATAGTGCCCACCAGACTCTGCTCCCCAGAGTGAAATTCCTGTCTGAAATCTGGCACTGCAGATCAAAGTCTCTGCAGAAGGTGGCATGGGTTGAGTATAGCACCTGTCTCTGCTACTGCAGGTATTTGATTGTGCTTCTGGAGCCTGAAAATACTAGTAAGTGAAGCCTGTGCCTTATTTCCCCTCACCGACCAACTCAGCCAGAAGAGAAGGCTGTTTCTACCCATCACCATTGGCTCTAAGGGCAGAGATCTGCGACCCATCTCTGGGGATCCACCATGGCACCACAGGCAGGCCAGTGCTGCTCCTGCATTTGGTGCTGGGGTGGAGGGGGTCAGTTTGTTTTTGTACCACTCCAGGGAGTAACAGATGAAATAACCCATGTTTGTGAAATCCAGCACCCAAGAGGCAGACAATGATGCTAAACCACCTGGGAGCCTCTGCGATGGTAACTTGCCTCCTTGTGCAGCTGCCTTCTTTGTTACAGGATCACTTTTTTATTATTTAAAGGATGACAATCTGCAATTACCTGCATGGGAAAAAGATTTCCAAATGCAGATGGCTTTTTAATGTATCAGGAATAAGCCTAGGAAGTTCCAGTGGCTGGAAGCTGAAGCCTGACACATTCAGATGAGAAATAACATACTTGGAGGCTAATTAACCATGGGAGCAATTTGCTTAAGGTTGCAGTAGATGCTCCATGACTGACAAGTATTGAATCAGGACAGGAGATCTATTTCAGAGACGTGCCCACACTCAAGTGGAAGTTATGGTCCTGGGAGATGTGGCTGTGGGAGACCCTCTGGGAGAGGTTGGGTTTAAGCCATGGTTTCACATTATAGAGTTGTCAGTACAATTGCATGATGTTGCAGCCCTCCTGCCCCACTCTCCCACAGCTCATTCTTCACCTGTGAGGCGCTGTCCCACATTGTCCCAGTATTACCATTTCTGGGACAGTGCTGTGAACTGGTTTAGGTGACTGATCAACATTAAAGTACATTTTTTTTTTCTCAGTGCTTGTTTAAAAGCAAGCTTGAGCCTCAGTTCTAGCTCAATGCAGGGCCTCGCAAGTCGTACTGGTGGCATAGGATGCTGGCAGATGGGCAGCTACCAGGATAAGCAGATAGACATATCCAAGCTCAGTGGCTTCATCTCATCCTCAGTATCACAAACTCCCTGCTCGAGGCTCCTGTTCCTCTGACGTATTCTGTTTTCCCACCTAGAGATGCTGCCTAGCAGAGCTGGATGACTTTTACGTTTACCCAGATTCCTGATGTGTGGAAGCCCAACCAGGGCATGCACTGGGGCTGCCACCCATCTGAGCTATCGGGCAGTAGGTGCCCACATTGCCTGCACAGCATGGGCTGAGCTTGTCCCACTGCTCCTGGGGAGGGGGATGTACTGCACGTGCGCTGCACAGTCGGTTGGTGCTCACAGAGAAAGGCCAATGTGTAGGAAAATGGCAGATTTACTGCACCAGCCCAGCCCATCTGTGCAGCACATGTGCAGGGATCCAAGCCCTCCCGGAAGCGTCTGGTTTGCTCTGCCTGTGCTGGCTGCACACACGGACATCACGCAGTCCAGGAAATCCCAGATAAAAATGTGCCAGCACTGGTCATTTGGACTGTAGGGATCTTCACTGGGCTCAAAATCTGTGGTCTGAGCAACACAGGTGCTACAGGAGTAAAGAGATTAGTAACACCTGTAATCCTAAAACAAGGATATTCGGATACCTGTGCACCATGGTATCTCCACCTGCCCTGGGCTTTCATCTCTTGCTTGTGCAGTGCCACTTGTTGGCTCTTGAGCTGCTCTAGGCTCCCTTTGGAGGGTAGAGACCGTTGCCCAAGTCATCTGGGGTGCTCCAGGCACAACTCCACCGTTAAGGAAGGAACTGAAGTTTTACCAGGAACTTTTGAACTTCATCCTGCAAAAATCTCAATAAAAGGAGAAAGAAAAAAAAAAAAAAAGAAGGAAAAACAGACATGGAAATCAAAATTTTAGCTATATATGCATCTTTTATGGTAGAATTTGAAAATGACCAGAACTAACTGATTTATTTCAGTCTTAAGGAGACAGAAGAGGAACACTAAGCAAGCCAGGACCTTTTCTGTCCTGCTTTTGGTCTGCACTGCCTGAGTGATGCCTGTGTCCTAGAACAATATTTTCTCAGGAGCTTTTTAACCACAGGTCAATTAGATTCCTAGAGACGTGGGACAGATGGATGTCCTGCTTCTGCTGCTCCAGGGATGCTGGAGGTTATACCGAGGGTTTGCTTTGCTTTTCAGTCCCTGCTCAAGGCCCGCTGTAGCAGGTGTGTTTGCAGCAGGGCTGTAGGCACTGGGAAAGGGGCAAGGAAAACCGGAGAGCTGCTTCTGCTCAATTCCTTCACGGTTTTGGACTGTGAGTGGAGAGTGCCAAGCTGAGGCTGAAAATGTGATTTTGTAAAGTTTTATTTTGTGGCCAGAACATAAAGCGTTTGAGGTCAGAAAGCAAGCTTGGGCTAATCTTCAAACTCAATTGTAGTATTTCAATCTTCAAACCAAATATAGATTGCGTTCATAATTTCAGCTTAGGATTTGTTCTTGTACTCTTCATGCATTACACTTTAGGGAGCAGTCTCTCCACTGAGCATTTAAAACCTGGGTGTTGGGTTTTTTGATCCCTTTGGCGTATTTCTGCACACTTCGTTTTGTAGAACAGCAGCCTCTCCAAGCAATATTTGCAAGATCCCCTTTTCCCTTTGAGCCAGATGAGCTGTGTGAGCTGTGTGGAGTTTGCCTCTCACCGAGGCTGGTCCAGCTGGTCTCCTCACCCTGCTCATCTGAGGAGGAACCATCCCCAAACCACCACCCTGGCACTGGCCTGGCCTCGAGAAAGGTGTAAAAGCATTTCTGAAAGGCGAGCCTGGGAGCTCACAGCACTGCTAGGCAGCAGAATCAGGGATGCATCAGTGCTATGGGGTTTTACAGCATATTGTTGTTTTTCTATTTCTAATTGTATCTCTTCCCTCTCTGTCTGCAGGGATTTATTACTGCTGCCTTTGCCAGTGTCCTCTCATGCTTCACAGGGTCCAGCTGCCCTTTTGTCCCAGTCTATAATTGACTATTGTCATTAATTTAAAGTCAGAATGATTGTTTCCGAGCTATATTTAGCCTGAAGTTTGCTGTTCTTGTTTCAGACCTGATTAGAGGCTCGTGTGCCGGAAAGCTTGCTGCTCTTCCCTGCCGTGAGAACTGGTCTGATTAAAGGTCTCCTCTCCCCTCCCAGACCTTCCCTTTGCTTCCCCACCCTCCATCATGGGGCTGTCCTGGGGGAGTTGGAGTCACAGGACCCAGTATCCCTGTGTCCTGGTGGAGTCAGGACAACTGTGCAATTCCTCTTGTATTCCCGAGATCCTTGTGCACCAAAGGGCAGCCCGAGACAATACAGCACCTGTTTTTTTCTCATCACGTTCACTTGCTCAAGCCAATGTCTCCTGTCATGTACATCACTTGCGCTACACAGCGCACGTTATGCTACCGAACAGAAAAGCGTGCCTGTCTGGTTAGTGTGTGCCTTTTTGTGTTTTCACATCTGTGCCCCTAAGCATAAGAATATAGTAACTGCTTGGGCTTCCTCGTGGGAGCTGCAGTTTTTCAAGGTGCAGTTTGGGTCGCTGGACCAGGGAGCCAGGGAGGGACTGTATGGACGGCAGCAAGCCTGTGCTACAGGCTGCTGCTTTGGTGGTTGCATACAGTCCCCAAGGTTAGGAATTGCCTTGGTTTTGGCATCGGCAGCTTATGCTGGTACAGTTGTGTAGCCTCAAGTGTGACTGAAATAGGATTTGCCTGAAGAGGTGTAATTTCTTTAAGATAGCTGGGTCACAAGCCATCAGGATACTAATACATACATATAACTCACTAAAACCTTGTGCATAGAAGTGCTGTGGGTAGTCATAGGAATGGGACAAAACAAAAGTGCACCCAGGTCAGAATCCCATCAATTTGCTAACAGCCAATGCTAAAGAAAGAGCACCAAAACAAGGGAAGCACATAGCAGTATTTGTCCAGCCTGTCCTCCCATCCTGCAGTGCTCAGGGGCTTCCTGAGCTGGAGGTGGCATCGTTGCATCTAATAGCTTTGCCGGTTTTTATTTCCATTTTTTTTCCATTTTCCCAGTCCTTGATTGAATCCAGGCAAGGAGTTCCTCAGCTTAAATACATATTGGGTGAAGAAGTGTCTCCTTTTAAAATGGGCATTTAAAACTTTTTCTTCAATCACTGTTAAGAGTTGTTGCAGTTATAAAACTGAGTATGTACCCCAATATCTTGTCCCTGAAATGCTGTTGTGCTCTGAAAGCTCTCCCTACCTGCCCCAAAATGATGCTCAGAGCTCTGCTGCCAGTTGAGTTTGGCTCTGTTATTCTCAGCTATGCTTGCTACAAGCATTTGTGTTAAGCGTCATTTATTCCTTCCATTTAAGGATGCAACAGTTTCACTAGAAAGGGTCTTTGAGTGTGGTGAGTGCCTTCGGTACCCTGTGATGTAGGATGGGCATCGGTTGTTTTAGGACTTCCCCTGTGACAACACTGGGCTTATATGGTTTCTTCCTCTGTTTCCTATAGGTTCATGAAAGTGGCTGGCAGCACGGTGGATGCTGTTACCTGGCAACAGTAGGTATTCACCTTTCCTTCTACTTTCCAATGCTAATTGCTGTGATCAGACGATGCTGGGAGCAGAGCTGACACGCTATCTCTGTGTGAAAGGGGGCAGGTGCATGACAGCCACCTCCTCTGTCCTCCTGCTGCACTTAAATAGGTGACAAAGGCTCTGTCCCTCGGTCTGGAGCCTCTGTAACAAATACAGGAGGGGTTCTATTAACCTTCACCACTGCAGCTGAGACAGGGGCTAAAAATACCAGTGCCTGCCTGGTTTCTGGAAACAAAGCCTGCTCTGGACCGCTGAGTCCTCGGAGGCAGCTGGGAGGGCAGGCAGCTCCGGTGGTGGCCAGGCTGGGGATGACAGGGAAGCAAAAGCTCCATGTGACAGATGTATGGGATTGTGAAAGCCCTTTTGCTTTGACCCTGGTCATTGTCTCCCTGTGACTGCTGGCCTGAAGCTGAGCTGGTTTGGCCCTGAGGAGGGAGAGGCAGCTTAGTCCAATGGTAAATGGGTAACACCCCAGTCCCCGCTCCGTTTTGTAAGGGCCTCCAATATCCGTAGGCATGTATGCACTGCAGACGGAGCCCCAGGAGCAGATGTCGATGGAAAGGGGGTGAACATCCAAGATCTAGGCCCCGCTGGGGCTTCCAGAGATTCTGATACCTGATTTCCCCAGTTTCCCCAGATGCTGATAACTGATTTCCAGTTAGAAGAGGCAAAGCAAGCTCTGAGCTGTAGCACTGAGTGTGACAAGCACCAAGTGGAGGGAAAGGTGTTCTTATTTGAGAGAAAATCCATAAACATCTTTTTCCTCATCTTATTTCCAGCTGCCCCAGTTTCCACGCTGTGGGTCACTGCAGTGCGAGTGCAAATGCCAGTGCAAAGGTGAGGCAGTGTGCAAGCTCAGCAGTGACCACCAAAATTGATAGAAAAAGGGTTTGTGGGGCAGGCAGGACTTTCCCCTGCCACAGAAAGAATACATTTCAGAGACAGGAGCAAAAACCATGGTGAGAGCCCCATGTTCCCAGAAAAAAAAAAGAGGATTTGCTCTGACGCTGAGTTGAACTTCCCACACAGTGCACTGGCCTTGAGCACAGGAGTGGGGGTCTCAGGTCCAAGGTGGGCTTGTGTGTGCTGCCCACAGAGCTTCTTCCCCAAGCTGGTCCTTGGCAGCAACCCTTTGTGGGGTGCTCAGGTTGGTTTGTTGAAGCGTAGCAGCGTGGTTTGTAAAGCCCATCTGGAGATCCACTCTTAAAAAGAGCTCGATGGGTTTTAAGAGCTGAGGTTTTGTTGGAAGTGCACCCAGAGTCTCTGTGTCTGTATGTTAACCTTGGAGCCTCCTGCAGAAGCAACTGTTGGCATCTCAGAGGGGTTTATAGCACCAGGCATGACCAGCATCCAGCAAGTCCCGTTCCTCAGGGAGCTCAGCTTGCCTTCCTGTGCTGCAGTGCTGCTTGCTTGGGTGTTTGGTCCTGGGGCTTCCTTGCCAGGCAGCAGCAGCTTGCTGCGATGGGGGCAGAGGGGTAGCAGAGCATTTGAAGCGGGATTTCTGTTACTTTCAGGCTCATGCTGTGCAATGATGATCTATGTCTCAGCTGGGAGTTTGCTTTTCATGATTACACGATGTGCTGATCGCATTTATTTAGTCCAGGAATTTGCTTTCTGCAACGGGGCTTGATCGCTGGGCCAAGCCCTTGGACGGGTTTAAGGAACAAACGTCCAGGCTTCAGATGTGGAGTTTCATCCTGGTGCACAGAGAATCTGCCCACATGGCTGCTTTGAAACTTTTTCATGCAGGATCGGTGCAAACCGCTCGGCAGCTCTGGTGCTGAGCGGCCACGCTGAAGCAGCCACCTGCGAGCGGGAGGGCTGGTGCAGCTCCCTGCGAGGGTGGGCAGAGCCGAGATGCTGCTCGTTGACCCATTTCCACTGCAGCCTGGGAGCCGCTTCTTCCCCAGCCCGGCTTTGCAGCCATGAAATTTGCATCCGTATGCATTTGCAAGGACTGGCAATGACCACAGCTCCGAGCTGGGCTTCTGTACTGTTTATGAATAAATGTCAAAACAGTTTCTCATCCCTCTGCTCCAAACAGCAAAACAAAACAAAACAAGTTCCTTTGTATCCAAGAAGAAAATTATTAGCAGGAAACTAAACTGCTGTCTAACTTCAAGTATGAATATTTCTGTTCCAAACCCTAACGTTCTCCTGGGATATTGGTTATAAATTTGTCAAATCTGCTATTCCTTTGAAAGGGCTGTGCTCGATCCAGAAAGGGAATTGTGAAGGGGATGCATTGCAGGGCTCCCTATTCTCTGCATGAAAACAGAATATAGCTGAAATACATCTGATAGAAAAGTGACACTGGGTGGAAATAAGCAGCCTCGACAGCCTTTCTGAGTATGGTTTCACTTACATATGTAACTCAGCATGTGTGCCTCCCTATTCAGAAGTAATGTGTTGCTGGAGAGGGATGTGTGAATGGCTTCAAAACATCCAGGGAATTTCCACTAAAGGAGGGTGTGGAGGTGGGACTGACAGTGGCTCCGAGAGTTTTGGCATTTCCCCGATAATACAGGTTGTTTGTTATCTTTGGTTATGAGTAAATGCCCATTTTATTGTGGACCACCTTAGCCTTTGGATGTGGGTTTCCACTACTCAGAAACCTCCCCACAGCCTTCTCTGTGCTCAGCGCTGGCATCCTCGCACATGGTGAAAATTCATCGCCTGCTTAAACCTGCAGCCGTGCCCCGTTCTGTCCCTGGGCGTGCTCTCTTGGTCTGTACGGCTGGTTTTCCATCTGAAGTCTTGTGCACACTGTGGCTCCTTGGAGAATGCTACGTTATCTTCCAAGATGGAAAGTCACTTGCCCTACACGGCGAATCAGAGATGCCAGGCACGTGGGCACAGGTGAGATGCTGCTTAAAATGCTTTTGCTGGGCTTGGTTTGGATGACATATCTCCTGGCTTAGACAATGTTGAGTATGCAGGTGGAAATGCTCGTGAGGCAGTAGCAGGGGGGAGATTTGCCCAGCATGCACGCGCAGACCTATGTATATACCTAGGGTATGTATTTGGGCTTGCATGAGCCTGCTGCGAGTGCTCAGAGCGCAGTGTCTTTGGAGGTTGTGCCTGGAGGAAGGAGTTGTATGTAGGAATCACTGGCCTGTCTCCACCTGTAAATAAACCTGGCCAGGGCACAGCTTTGCCCACTGGCTTGCCATCCTCTGCACTGCCTAACAGAGGGCACAGTCCCTGGCAACATCATGGCCCTGGCCACCAGCATAGTCCTAGGCGATGATAGGGCGAGGAGATGGCATGGGCCAGAGACAGCAGGACAGACAGCGGCACCTTGTCTGGGGGCAGAGAAAGGCATGAGTGTGAGTTGTGCCTTTAGGGCCAGAGAGCAGCTCCTGGTTGTTCTTCCTAACTATCATTTGTTAGTTGACTGGAGGTGGGCAGCTGTGCCCACAGGTCTTTGCCTAGGGGGAGCAGGTTGCATCCCACCACTCTCCGGAGGGACCAGTGGGGCTGCCCCGTGTCCTCCACTGCAGACAGGGGCTCTGCCCTCTCCTTGGGAAGACGCTCAGGGACGGGGGCTGCCTCTGTCAGCAAAGGTGTCCCAATTTCACAGCAGGGGTGGTGGTGGGTTGTCACGCTGACAGCGGGCATCTGCCCCGCTCAGCATCCTTCGCAGAGAGGTGCCCTAATTTCTAGCAGACTCTTCATGTAGTAGCAGGCAACAAAGTAGATCCGGAAATTCCTGAGCTTTGGGAAGTGGGCTTTAATGTAATTAAATGCAACAGAAGAAGAGGTCAGATAACAGGGGCAAAGGTTTCTCTTTAAAATGAAAGGAGGTAAATGAAACCAGCTGCCCAGGAGCCAGAACACTGCCTTCATTAAACACGGGACGATGCTCACGGTCCCACGCAGCAAATTGTGGATCTTTCTAGGGAGCCATTTTAAAGGCAGCACAAGACCTGAGGGTGACAGGACAGAGATGAGTAGCCCCAGCTTCACCTGAGTGCCCCCCGGTGCCTGGCACTGTCCTGCTCGGGGAGGCACTGGGGAGTTTCTAGGGCATATTCAAATGGAGTTTTAGAAATGAGGTAATATAAACAGGCCTCAGCTTTGTATAGTATAACTGGGCACCCAAAGTGGCTGTAGATGGCCTTTCCTCTGGGTGCATGTCTCATCTAGAATTTAGTTGCTAGATCCTTCTTTTCCTTGGCTGGCCCTTCTCATGCTCCTGCAGATTGCCTGTCTGCAGAGACAGTGGCATCAAACTGGCGGACACGATGAGTCAGCTCTGCATGTAATTGCCCATGTCTATTCTCTCCTGTACTATGAGAAATGGCACAGTCTGTGCCCATGGTGACCATGCTGATACCTCCTGGGCTTCGGAGCCCACTCCAGTGCTGCATCGTACCCAGAGCCCACTGGAATATCCGCCAGCCTGCACTGGGGACAAAGAGCACATCCATGAACTACGTGTCCTCTGCCTCTGCGGAGCAGCAGCTGCCAGAGACCCCAGCCCGCTCTGGGGAGGGTCTGTCCATTCATCCCCGTTAGCACTCAGACCCCGCTGGCACCAGGAGAGGAGGATGCGGATGCTGCGGTCCCCAGAGCTGGCTGGGCCCGGCTGCCTGCGCACAGCACTGGTGCCTGGGGAGGTACTGGTCAGCGCTGGAGCTCTGCAGCTGCTGCTGGCTTTTCTGGAGGTTGGAGAGCTGCGGCTGTTCAGGGGTTTGTTTTTTTTTTAGAAGTCAAGTGCACTGAGTCATTGTAAATATCAGCAAAGCTGCAGCCTTTGCTCCTGGCAATAATCCACGCTTAGCGAGTGCTTCTCCTGCTTTAAAGTTGTTTGCATTTTGTGGATTTCTATACTGCCTTTACTGGCAGTTAAAGTTCTCAAAAGGAAGTGCTCTCATCTTGGTGATGAAGCCTACAGCTGGAAATGCCTCACCCATTCCTGAACAGTCTGGTACCAGCACAGACCTCAGTGCCTCTCTCTTCCTCACAAACCTAGTGCAACTGGTGCCATTTTCCCTCTTCCCCAGTCCAGGGAGGTTGCAAGTACCTGCTCGTGTCTGAGAACTTTCCAGGAAGATCTGCAAGAGATTGTTGCCCATCTTACAGAAGCTCGTAACTGTTTTCACGCTCTGCACAGAAGCCCAAAGCCTCCTCGCTCTCCCAGGAGATATGCTACCAACAAGATTTCCTGATAGCAATTTTTTTTTTCTTTTTGCCTTGCATCTCTCCACCAGTCCCAGTTTCTCTGGGTTGTTAATGAAAGTGTCAAAAAAATGCAACTGTGGCTCTGTCCCGGGCATTTCTTTTCCCTGCAGGGTCTCGGCTGTGCTCAGCACCTTCCCAGGCTGCCTCCTCTGGGGCTGCTCCCGGGGAGATGCGCCTCTCTCTTGGCAGCGGAGCTGTAGGGCTGAGCACACCTTGCACTTGAACAAGATGATGAGGAGATGCAAGCCTGCCTTTGCTTTCTGAGAGTTTTTTCCCGGGACCATATCGGCTTACGCAAACAAGCTGAACCCTGCAGAAAGCCCGCTGCGTTGGGAAGCCCATAGGCAGACTGAGGTCTCTCTAACTCCATCTTTTCCCATTTAATACAACCTTATTTTTATGGCCTTTCAGCCAGTTTTCAGCCCAGGTCTTTAGTCCACAGCAGTCTGAAAAAATCATTTCTGTTCAGTTCTTAAGTCCTACGCTAAAATCCAAACATCTGCCATCCCCAGAGTCCATTGCTTTGTAATTTTGTCTTAAAAAGTAATCTCTGTAAACCCCACCACTGCCTGCTGCTTACAGATCTGCTCTCCTCCCGGCAGCCAGGGGTTCGATACTGTGTAAGTGATCAGAACGATTTTGAACACTTCCTAAGTGCCCCCTGGAGATAATCTCTGCCCTTAGCACCCTCCAGTCACCAGACATACAGAAATCCTCTCTGAGCACTCATGCACATTGCATGTGTGCTGGGTGCTCTGCCTGAGGCTGAGTTGGCCCATGGCATCCTTTGGGGATGCTCCTGTACTCCAGCACCCAAGTGAAGAAGCCACTATGGCCGCTACAGCTGTTTGCCAGTGCGGATGAGATGCATCTTACGGAGAAATCAGCCCTGGAAAGGTGAACCTACTTTTCTTCAGACTCCAGGTTTTCAGCCCGTCGTGCATCCTAGCACCCATGGCCATACTGAGGTCTGTGGAGAGGTAGAAGGGTCTGTGTAACACTGGTGAACGACGAGTGGACGTGGCTCCAGTGCAGGATGGGAGGCGATGGCTGAGCCCTGCCAGCCCCAGCCAGAGCTGCTGCAGCTCCTGTGCACCTCCGTCACCCCAGCACAGCCCCAACACGCTCTGGTGCTCACTGCGTCAAACGGCTGATGCACAACGCAGATTCGGGAAGAGGATGTTCAGAAAGTTTCTCTTGCAAAACCTATTTATCCGCCAAACAGCTGTCCCAGGGGTATGCCAGTGCATGCTGCAGCAGATGTCCTGGTGTCCCTGCAAGGCTGGGGGAGCCTTTGGGATATGTGCAAGGGCTGCCACTGCTCCTTGCCTGGGGACAAGGTGCCGGCCCCAGACACTTTCTCAGGAGGAGTCAGTTGGGATGACTTCTGGCCACAGGGTATCTGCACTCCAGGACAGACTGCTTCACCTTATGTCCTGGAGCCAGGAGACAGCACTGAGGCATTTTGGAGCCTTCCGCCCACACTTGCAGACAGATGATTCACATTGTGATTGGCAGCACTATAGCTGTGCTTTATATAAGCAAGCACATGGAGAGCGGGAATCAGCCTCTGTAAGGGAAACACTCCCTGGCATTCCCAGGGCAGAAGGGATTTCTGTGAGAGCAGGACTTCCCTGCAGGTAATGGTCACTGCATTTCTTGAGTGCAGGATTCAGCTGTGGATTTTGCTGGAAGAGCGAGCGAGGAAGGTGCAGGGGTGCTGGGTGCAGGGCTCGCTCTGGTGCTGTTGGTCCTCAGCCTGTGCACCCCATGGTCACTGATCCTTGCTCAGAAGAACCATCAGGGCTCAGCCTGGAGGGCTGTTACTGCAGCAGGATGTCCAGGACCAATTCTGGTTCTCAGACCAGCAGAGGCTCTGTACAGTCCCAGCCACTGAATGCAGAGTGTACCACGACCCAGGCAGGGAGATGCAGTTACTCCCATGGCTGTGAGTGCAGACAGCCTCCCCTGTCTCCTCCTGGGTGTTTACTGCAACAATTTCCAGCGTGGCTCTGAGGGTATGTGCTGTTCTGGACCCTTCTCCTCCCTGGTGTCTGCGTAGTGTCCTCCTGTGACTAAGGGGCCCTTTGTTTCAGTCATTAGATTTGCATCTTCTGCTTTGCTGTCCCAAAAACCAATCTTCCAGTAGCAATGATAGTGGACCTGGCATTTTGAAAACAGTGTGTCCCTAAGACAGGGGATGGGTACAGATGGGACAAGCCAGGTAAGCGGAAGATCTCCCAAGATCTCCCTGGTCGTGGAGCCCAGGCGCTGCTATCACAGGCGTTGTGTCGGAGCGTCTCTTTCCACGGGGTCTCTGTGGGATCAGTGCAGAGCGTGCTGCAAAGCCTTTGTGGGTGGTGTTTTGCTCCCAGCCTTTGGCATTCTGCAGCCTTTGGTGTTTCACCAGCAACAGTCAAGAAAATGCAAAACTTCCCGTGGTTTCTGCAGAACAGGATGCTCAGTGTTCAGGGTGAGTCCACCACATGCCCTGGTTTGGAAACTGAAAGCATCTGCCAGACACAGGCACAGCCGGAGGGGCAGGGCAGGGCAGGGTGCAAGCAGGGACTGCCCTGCAGCAGAGGAGGCTTCTTGGTGCAGGGCAGCAGTGGGACAGGAGGATGTGGTTCACGGCAGAGCTACTCCCAGCTGTCTGATCTGTGTTCTTCTTGTTTTCCTTCCAGTTACTACATTGATGGCCGAGTGGCCAAAGTGACGGACTTCCTGAAAACGCGCCTGTTAGACACGCTTTCCGACCAGATCAGGAAAATCCAGAAAGTGCGTGAGTGCAAAGTGTCTGCAAGGGGTGAGGGGACACCGTGCCCCTTGGCACAGCTCGTGCCTGGGGCTCAGGCCTCAGCATCAACATGCTCCTCGGGGAGCTGGCGTGGGGCAGGGATGGGGGGCAGCTGCTGGGGGTGGCTGTGCTCCCAGCCCAAATGCAGCCAGCCCTCATGCAGGGGTTGGGAGGAAAGACCAGGCAGCATGATGCCTGGCCCCAGGATGGGATCTGCGGCGGGTCGGGAGGGAAGGGGTCACGGGCTGCAGCGTGACATGGGCTGTGGGGTGTGCGTGGGCGCGGGCTGGGTGCACTGGGCAGGGGCAGACACTGCCGTGCAAAGTCTTTCTAAAGCAGCCAACTGGCTTGAGTCTCCCATCTGTCTGTTCCTGAAGGGAGCAGCGCGTAACGTGGGTGTTCTCTGAAACTTGGTCCCGAGGACGAGGAGAGGAGGGAGCAGCCAGGTGGTGCCAAACTCTCCAGAGCACAGCTGGTGCCGTGCCTGCGCAGGATGGGGCTCCTACTGCAGCATCCCCATTCACTCACAGTGCCTAAAAACATTGCTTGCAAAGTTGTGACAGTTGTGCTTCCAGGGTGATTTTCACTGGTGGAGAATCACGATCATTATGAACAACTGTTTTTTTTCCCTGATAATCATGTTTTGACTGTTACAAACCCCAGCTGTTGCTGGCGTGCTGTCTCAGAGCCTGTGGCTCTGCCTGGCTAGCGCAGCCTGCAGCGACTGCTCCTCTCCTCCCTGGTCAGGGGGGACCTGGCACACGCTTCTCACAACTGGGTTGAGGATGGGAACTTCAGAGGGTCCTCCTGCTTTGGGTGATATGGGGACCAGGGCTGCGACCAGCTGCCTCAGCTCCCAGTCCTGGAAGAAATAAGGAACACCTAGTAAGCAGGGACGGCTTTAGGGTTTAGAGGAGGTGTCCATCTGTCTGTCTTGTCTAGGTTTTCATACCGTATCAGTCACCACAATATCTTACTGTTGTAATTCCTGCAGGGAGAAACCGTGGGATGAGTAAACAACTCAAAGAGGCCCCAGGAAAGGGGATGCAAGGGTCGGCACAGCAAAACTGGAGGAGAGGAGCCACTTGCTGAGTCCTCTGGCACAAGCTGGGAATCATCCATTCATGCGGATGATCCTCCTGCCACAGGGAGGCATGGCAGGACGGCCAGTGGTATCAGCGCAGGGGCAAGCAAGAGGCGCTGGCCGACCCTGCTCCCACTGGGGGTACAACACCCCACCAAAAGTGGTAGCATGTGTCCCACCCCTCCTGCAGGTCAGGAGCCTGCCAGGAAGGGAGCGGGATGCCATCCATCCCCAGACCAGAGGCAGCAAGGAGCTGCCCTCAGTGTGGGCTGGGGGAACCCTTGCACCCACGGGGCAGGATTTGGTCTGTGTGGGGCAGGGCTGGGGAAGGGCTCTCCTGGGCATGCCAGTGTGGCTGAGGAAAAGCACAGCTCTGGGTGCTAATAGCCTCCAGCTTGGCTTTGAGTCTGTGCATCCTGCCGGGGCTGATTAGAGCAGCTGGGCTTGTCCACTTCCCTGTTTTATTGCTTCCTCTCCGACTGGGGAAGGTGGTGGGCTTAGATAATTACAGGCAGGATGCCAACACCTCTGGGGCTTCAGTCAGGGATGTCGACTCTCACAGGCTGTGAGTGGGAGGCAGCCAGCCCAGAGCTGGCGTATTTAACATCTTTGAGGGATCCCAGTCCATCCAGCACATTCCAGCGCTCCTCACTAATGGGGCAGGATCCATCAGGCTGTGCGGAGCACTCATCGGGCCGCTGGGTTTGCAGACATCTGGTCACGGGAGCTTGCCGCCTGGCCTGGAGAAGTGGGATTGCAGGAGAGAGGATGGGGTGTTGTGCGGTGCCGGAGGTTGCTTGCACTGGGAGAGGGCAGCTCCGGCCATCTGAACCCTCCCATCCCACCTGGCATTTCATGAGTGTCTGCGCTGCTGGCTGGAGCCTTGTAAGGCTCAGACCTGCATGTTCTGTCTGTGCCAGGGACCCCTCAGGTGGCAAAGCAGCCCCTGCTCAGCCATGAGGGTGGCTCTACCCGCACCTGGGGGCATCTGCTGCTTTCTTCTCGAGTGCCCATCATTCCTCCATGTGGCTCCACTACATATCCCAGTGCTCCTGTGCCACAGAGCCATTGGGGATCAGGTGCTCCCCATGGCTGGCAGAAATCACAGGTTTGTGAAACTCATATTGATTACTTTTGTCTCACACGCAGGTAGTGAACACGTACACACCGGGGAAGAAGATCTGGCTGGAAGGTGTTGGTGCAACCTCAGCCGGAGGCATGAACAACCTCTCCGATTCCTATGCGGCTGGGTTCCTGTGAGTTACGCCAGCTTGCCAGCGCCAGGGCACTGCCATCTCCACGGGTTCTGCAGGCTCGGATGCTGCAAAGCTGCTGCAGCTGGGAAAGGGCCAGCTCTGTGCCCGGAGACCCCACCTGTACCCCCTCACTACTCCTCAGCAGCCTGGGCACCATTATTTCCTCTGTAGCGTCCCTATTACCCCTCCTCAGCTCTGCTTTCCTGTAGGTGACCCAGCCTCTGGCATACCCAGAGAAGCAGGGTAAGGAGGGGACTGCATGGGATCCCACACCAATACCCACAGTGTGCCCACAGGGCACGGGCACTCCCATAGTTTCATTCACTCCTGGGGCACCTGCCCAGGGAAGCACCTGGCAGGGCTCTACTCTAGAAACCATTTTCTCTCTTTCTTTGAAGCCACAACCATTCCTGGCTCCGGGGGCTTGTCTACTGGCATGGCCCTGTGGCACAGGCGTCCTGCTGCAAAGCCCCAGTTCAGAACTTCAGAGCTGGCCATGATGACGAAAGATGGAGGAAGATTATCCAGGCTTTGCGGGCAGGCGTGGGGACTTCCTTGGGGTTTCAGAGCTGTGGCAGGCTGGGAGGGTTGAAGAGTTTGCCCAGGGGATGTGAGTGGACAGGCTGGTGCAAAGGTCCGGTCCCCCCTTGTTGAGACAGGGGGTGCAGAGTGCTGGCAGGCTGGGGAGCACCCTGGGCTTTGGGCACAGGGCTATGCAGGGACTGAGGCACAGTGTTGGGACATGCAAACTGGGCGCAGCTGGGACAGAAGTGGCTTCAGAGAGGGGAGAGGTGTGCAGGCTTGTTGGGGCAGAGGTGGTGGGAGTCAGCTAGCAAAAACACCTGAAGGCTTCAGCTCAGGTGCTGGGAGCATGCGCCAGGTCAGGTGCACAGGAGTGATGCCGTGTGCCGGAACACGGCTGTGCCGCTGGGGCCGGATGGTCCCATCTGCGATGGCCTGACTCTGCTCCCTCCCTCCCCAGGTGGCTGAACACGCTGGGCTTGCTGGCCAGCCAGGGCATCGACGTGGTGGTGCGGCACTCCTTCCTCGATCATGGCCACAACCACTTGGTGGACCAGAACTTCAACCCCTTGCCGGTAGGTCTGCCCGGGAGCGTCGCGCTGGCTTCTTCCCACTCTGCCTGAACTCTGCTTGAAAATGACATTTTCCAGGTCTGTTTCTTGCAGTGTTAATAGGAGACGTTTGTTCATGTCAAACGCAACATGTTGGAGGCAGATGGGAGAATTATATCTCTGTAGCTGAAACTTCATTGAGTGCCCAGGGTCAGTAGCAGGGGAGGGAGGCTGGTGCCACCAATGGGCCCCAGTGCGGACTGTGAAGTCGGAGTGAGGGAGGGATGTGGCAGGAGCACCATGCATGGCACGGGGCGGGGCAGCTGGATTGCTAGTGGTGAGTTGGGCCAGGGGAAGCCAGGCTGAAGCCTCAGCACCCAACTTCAGATCTCTAGAAACCGAGGTGAAGGGCATTCCCAGCTTCATAATGAGCAGCCCTCAGCGGTGCCCTGCAGCATCCCTTGCCCTTCAAAAATGCCTGAGCAGAGGGGAACTCCCAGCACACATGGTGCTGATAAAGAAACCATAAGAAAAACCCTGTTAGAAGTAGCAGGTTTCCTTTTCTGGGGCTGGGGGTAGTAAATATGCTGTGTGGAGAGCCTGGCAGAGTGGTTGGGTGCTCCACATCTCCCCTGGAAGGGATTTATGGGTCCATGACCCAGCAGACACTGTCGGCCAGCTGGGGATCCACGTTGGAGTGGTGCACAACCCTGCCGCTGCAAACCTGCCTTTAATGCTGTGCTGGGATCTCGGGAGGGAGCTGCAGAGGGGCAGAGGCTGAGGGAGCTGCATCTTGGTTGGTTCTACCTACTCAGCCGATGAAAATAGCATCCCCGCGAGAGCATGTCTGAGTGTCGGGGAAGGATATGGAAGGTGTCGGTGACACAAGGTCTACTCTAACCCCCTCCAGCATGGCCTGATGGGTGGCTCTGGAGAGCATGGTCCCCTGCCTGTGCTGCTCCATGTGTCTCCTGGAGCACCATGGGCTGCTCCCACATGCATCCCTCTGGCAAGCGCACCTGCCAGCTCTGGGGGCCCGGGCTGAGGGGAGCCTCGGGGGGCTTTGAACTTTGAGATGAATCTAAACCTGGGGCAAGCACTTGATGGATTTCTTCTGAAGAGCCAATTCTCCTGGCCAAGCCACATCCCTACCTCCTCCCCAGCGCCTCAGGGCCCCCCCAGATTGCTCCTGGCTAGACGGGTGCAGGCCAGCTCCTGCCTGCCAGGGACGTGGGGACAGCGGGTGGCCCATGGCCAGCTCTCCCTGCACAGCCGGGGCAGTGGGTGGCCCGTGGCCAGCTCTCCTGGCACAACTGGGGCAGCAGCCTCGGAGCGGCTGGAGATGGTGTGCAGTTAGGAACAGGATTAAAGACAGGGTAGGAGTTAGAGGAATAAACCCTGGGCTGTTAAAAGTAATGGAGGTCTTTAAAATGCATTTTGCTGTTGTTTTAAAGATAAGTCTCCCATTAAGTTAGATGCCACCCCCCTCATGGCTGTTTCCTTGCTCTCGCATGTGCTTCACCATTGATCCCATCGCTGCTCCTGCACAAACTCCAGTGGGTGCTTCGCCAACCCCTTTCCCCCCACTCCAGTGCTATACAAGAGCCATAGGCAGGTGCAAACACCAAAAAGCTCAGCAAGACCAGACCGTGACCTGCTCTCTGGAGCAGCGGCCACTCTTTTCCCGTGGGAGCTATCAGGGAGATGAAAGCCATTGGCTGTACCTGCGCGGGGCCGCGGCACTGTGAAATACAATCTGCTCATTAGCTGCCATGACAAAGAGGTTTCCGCACGACGGCTGGGCGTGAGGCAGCTGCCTGCTGAGAGAAGGGCCGCACGGCCACAGCATCAATTGCAGCTCCAGCTGGAGGCTCCTCTGGAAGCTGGGAGCCAGGGTTGGGCTCCCCAGACAAGCCTTGGCACCTCTTACCCTGCAACTGCTGATCTCTGCTTGTCAGATAAGAGGACAGCATATTTTGGGATGCTGAGCTGAAGTTGAGCTTTTTACAGCAGTGTCCCTAGGCACCGGGTCGATGCACGGTCCAGGGAGAGTTTCCTGCGCGGTTCAGGGACCGTGTAGTGATGAAAATGCAGCCCTCCATCCTTGTGCTGAAGAGCTTCCCATATAAAAACAAGTGATTTGTAGTCCATCACTGTACAAGCACTGCGCTGCTGCCACGCAAGCCCTCCTCCCTGTCCTTCAGCTTGGCCTCTCAGATGCTGCTGGTCTTGCTTATGTTAGTACTCTCTCTGTTAGGGCACGTTACAGCAGATGGCATAAGGAAGCTCATAAAATGTGGTGTGGGTGCCATGCTGGGGGATTGGGAAATGCAGATAACAGGGGTCACTTGGTGAGCACTGCTGTGGGAGTCAGCCTCTGAATCACCGTGTTTCTTTCTGCCTTTGCCCCGGGACTGCAGTGCTGGGGGGATTTGTTATGTACAGGGGAAGGAGCAGGCAAATCAGTGCACTGCTCTATGTATAGCAGGGTGACAGCCACTGTCGTGGGCCGTGCTGTGACCTAGCGAGGGGTGCCAGCACGTCGGGCGGGCAGAGAGCATGGCTGCTCTCTGGGCATGGGCGCTGGGCAGCAAACCGGGGCAGCCTGGTGGGGCTTGCTTTCTGTTTTCTGAGGGTTAGCCTTGGCTTGAAAATAAGCTTGTAAACTCTGGCCGTTTTGGTGAAAAATGCAAGAGCACCTAGGAATAGCTGCTTGCAGTCAGGGATGCAGTGAAACCTTGAAAGAGAAGGTTTAAGCGGGTCTATCCCCAGTTTTGCGCTGTGGTTGCTTGCCGGTGCAGTGCAGCCTGGCTCCCTGAAAATGGTCTCAGGTGGCAGGAGTGTGGCCAAGGGGCACTGCATCTTCATGGTGAAATTAGAGAGATGCTCACATCTCTGCTGGGCTTTCCGCACACAGCTGGCTCATGAGCTAAGCAGCGTCTTGTGGCTTCTAGGGCATCTTGCAAGGGGCACGGCCTTCACCCATGAAAGAAGCACCCGTCCTGGCTGCCAGAATTGCCTGTCCACCCTCTCCTCAAAGGTGGTGCCATCAAAGTCCCACGGAGGGATGGGTGCTGCAGCAGGGGAAAGTGAGGCCATCTCTCTGAGCTTCCTTCCAGGTGCAAATCTGAGGAAATGGGTTTGGACTAATGGGGAGAAAAGCAGGAGAAACTGGATGGCATGAGGTTCCCTGGCCTCGGCACAGATATGATGAGGCTGGGGAATAGAAATGCTCCAGCTGACCTTAATGCAACTGAGCTCAAGTGTTCTAATGCCTTGTTATTTTTAAGATAACTTTTTCATGTATGATTGGAACGCTTTTTCTTCCTGAGTGATTGGGGCAGCCAGCTGTATAATAGTCAGGGCTTGTGCTTGAGAAGCCCTTCAAGTCAAGCCTCTTGCAGATATGTCGGTCTGCCTGCCTGCACCTCAACCCATCTGTACACGTGTGTGGGAGTGAGGAGCGGAGGAAAGGAGGGCAGGAGCGGCACTGACATTCACACTTCACAGGGCAGCGCCTTTGGAAAGCTGTTCTGGCATTTAGTAGCTGTAGGCTCGTTTCAGGCACACAGTGTACATACTCCATCTCTCTTTCCTTAATAGCTCTCTGAAACAGTCCAGAGGGATGCTGTACATTTATTTCACTGGAGAGCCCCCCAGGTAGCCGTGAGCTTTCTCTTCAGGTTGTTATAGTGTGTTAAAGACCTTTCTGAATGCTCTTCCACATGGTACTCGCCCCTTTATCCATCCGTAGCGGTGATTTCTGCTTCCTTAAGGCAGTGCTGTAAGGTTGTACCTATGCATGAAAAAACTTGGGAAAAAAAGCACAAGCAACACAAACCCCATGGAAAAGCTAAAGCTGAAATCCAGACTTCCATTTTCTGATAACTGTGGCTCCTCTTGGACCTTCTCCTAAAGACTGCGGATGGCGAGAAACATAGTTCTCCTGGGTTATGTAGATGCTAAAACTTCCTTTCTGCGTAAGAGTTTCAGATGCAGCATGAGAAAGGCCCACAGAGATCACAGGGTGAAGCGACGGCAGGGCTGCCTGCTCAGCTGTGGTAGTAGAAGACAGTATGATATTGCCGGGGAATTGATGGCGTCCTTGAGAAAGCACCGCAGCAGTGCGGAGGTCTGTGCCCGACGGTGCCGTGGTCGGATGCTTGGATGCTGTGGGTGATTTTTTACCTCCTTTGCTTAGCCCAAAGGCACTGAGGAACTCCATGGGAAAGGTACTGTCTGTCCTGGAGGAGGGAGGACCCCGGGCTTGGATCAGGTCTGCCCTTAGTGATCTGTCCCCTTCCTAACCAAGCTTTCACAAAAGCCCTGTTATGGACAAGCTTGGTGCCAGTTTGCCACCATCGCCAGCATCCCTTGGAGTCCCTAGGGCAGAGCCATGGTGCGAGCCGTGCCCTTGGGCTGCACCTGGCGATTCGGTACCGACAGCGCCTGCCCCACTGTCCTGAGCACCTCCCCAGTGGGGCACAGGCTGGGCTCCTGGTCTCCAGGCCCCATCAGCGAGGTGTCGTGCTGGGTGCCAGGAGTGGGAGCAGGTCCCCCGGCCGTGCTCCTGCCTGCTGCACGTACGCGCTCCCTGGTGCACTCATTAGCTGAGCTGGCTTGGCCGGAGGTGTTGCTAATTGCAGCTGGAGGTCCCAGCTGACTCCCCAGTGCCTCTCCCACCCCTGCGCTGTGCAGGAGGGGGCCTTCCCCAGGCCAGGACTTTGGGGACTGGGTCCTCACCCACCTGCACCCATACCCACCCTGCCGTCCGCTCGGCTGGTGGCTGCCGTGCTGGGCAGTGTCCAGAGGCAAAGAGAAGACCTGGCGTCCACAGGGGGAAGCGTATGGAGAGCCCTTTCCCGCAAACACTTGCACTCCCACTGCCGAGCCCGGCCAGCTGGCTGCGGGGCCGGGGGAAATCAGCCCCGCTGCTGCGCCGGCCCATCTGCACGCCCAGCACTGAGTCACCGCGCGGCACACACGCAGCCAGCCGAGCTGCCAGGGGTAGGACCGCGGCTGCTGTTCCCCCCCGGCGGGGACCCTCGGCTTCGGGGTCACTGTTGGGGAGCGGGCGACGGGGTCGGGCTGCAGCATGCGATGGGCCATGCAAGCAGAGGCAGAGGCACAGTCCCAACCCTGGGAGTGACAAAGGGTGGGGAGAGGGAGAGGATCCAACAGAGCTCGCACACACATGGAAGCTGTTCCCGATGACCATAAATCTGCCATGCGGGCGTCTGGCACCTCCATCTGCCCCAGACAATGGAGCACTGGCTCTGGCGGGAGCGATGCCTGCAGATGGGGAAGGGGAGAGGTGAGGAGGGGCAGGAGCTGTCTGTACTTTGCTGTGGCTGTCGGGGGGAGGGATGAAATCCTGCGCAGTTCAGGTGTGCGTGGGGGAAAGGCTCTTCTGGGGATGTCAAGCTGGAGCATGGCCTGCTGAAGGGCAGAGTGGAAACAGTGCCCTGCCGAAATCTTCCAGCCAGCCCTGGCACGAGAGCCTGAAGCAGGTCTGAGCAGGGCATCCCCCCCGCTGCCTTGTCCTGTCAACCACAGTCCTACAATGTCCCAAGGACTGCAGCATCCTCCGCTCTCTGCACCCTTGCTGCATTCAGCCTTCCAGGAGCTCTAAGGCTGCTCTGAGGCTCGTTTTATCTGCCAACAAGCAGACAGATTTAAAGCACCTAAACTCTGCTTGCTGTCACAGTGGATTATGGGGCCTTTCCCTCTTAGCGCACCGTAAAAAGCATCTCTGAAGTGCGTGTGCTTGGACTCTCCAATGCATCAAAGCCATGCTGCGGCTAGCAGCTCTGGCACCCACCCGCCGGAGCTGCGGGACACATGCAGACCCAGAGCTGGGCTGCTCCTCCTGCACTGGGGGCTGGGGCAGGGACACATGTCGGGTGGAACTGGCAGCAGTGGTTGGTACTTGCAAAGATGGACACAGCCACTGCCCATGTCTCCCAGAGGCACTGTGCTAGTGACAGACCTGCCCACCTTGTTGACAGAGCCGTTCTGGGGCTGCGGAGGAGGTGGGACAGCAAGACCCTTCCCAGGGTGGGTTAGTGCTTGCTGGTAGAGCAGAGGGAAGTGGCATCATGGTGAGAAGCAGCAGAAGAACAGAAAACAGCAAAGAAATTGCATTTAGTTTCCAAGCCCTCTGATCCGGCAGCTCTGCTCCCTTCCTGCCGGCCTCCATCGCCTGGACCCTGTTAGGGAGAGGTGATGACAAAAGAGAGGTTTGGCTCTTCCTCCATCTGCTCAGCTCCCCAGGAAGGTGGAGGCCCCTGGCTGGGGCCAAGCTTGCGATGGGCAGCGGTAGGCAGGGACCACTTCCCGCACACCACTTTCCTGGTGCCCGGGCAGGCTGTCCCCTCGGTGCCACCGCTGCCTGGCAGTGACTCCTGGGGCTGCTCCTCCCACAGCAGGAATTTTGCCTTAATGTCAGCGTTTGGCCTTTCTCCAGGATGGAGAAAAAGAACAGAGGAGACAGAGACGGGGGAGAGGGGCTGAGCAAAGGGTGTAGTGGTTTGAAGGCTGGGGGAACATGATGCTCATTGGAGGCTTGGTGGGCTGTGCTGCTGGCACTGCTGGAGGAGACCCTGGGCTGTAGGGTAAGGGGCTCATGCTCAGCCCAAACACAGAGCTTGCGTTGCTGCTCGCAGCAGTGGGTGAGGATGCTGCTCTCCGAGCCTGTGGGTGCACGCACGGTTATTAGGTTATTTGGGATGGGAATCACTCTCCTGGCTGTCCCCACATGCTGCGCTTTGGGACTTATTGCAGAGCTGTTGCAAAATGTGGCCTGGTTTCCTTTCCCTAACCATAAGCAGATATTCGGCCCACAGGGCCGGAGAAGAGCCAGCCTGCCATAAGCCCCGTAAGCGCACAGGGTGCACAATGCGACCACAGCAGCAACTGTTCTGCCTAACAAAGCTGTTTCTGCCCCAGCTCACGTCTCATTGCCCTCCCTTGCTGTGCCTGCCTCCTCTCCACTCCCTCCTCAGCCAAAAGGCACTGGGGGGCAGGACTGACAGCCCCTTATGTCACACCTCAGCTGTTGGCTGCTTGCTGCCAGAGAAAGCTGCCCAGAAGATGCAAAGACGAAAGGCAATGCAGGGAAGAGTGGTGTGAGACGAGGTGTTCGCAGCCGTTAGAGCAGGAAGGAAGAGAATCAGCACAATGAAAGCAACGGACGTCCAGGCAGAGACATCACCAGCTTCAGGGAATGGCAGTAGGCACCTGCAGGGACTGAGTCCAAGCAAGAAAGGAACTGGGCAGCATAGGCTGATCCTTTGATAGGTGCAGGTGCCCAGACAAAAGCAAGGGTCTGTCCTCCCCAGCCAATGCTGCTGGCTCCCAGCAGCTGATTCATCTGAAGCCCCCTCTTTTGGGACTGGGAGAAGCTTTGTTCCCCACGTGCCTCTTCCGGGCCCTTCGTGCATTCACAGATCCTCTCCGCAGTGTCCTGTCACAGTGCTCAGGGTACACCCCTAAATTCCCCCAGAAAGACAGCAAATGTTGTAGGAGACCACTCACCCAAGTCCTCAGGTCTTCAGTTCCTCCATGCAAGGAGGGTGCACATGCAGAATGGTGAACAGCTCACGTCCCCAAGAACGGGTGCGTGTGAGTTCGTGAGGACAGCATCGCAGCCCGCTCCCAGAATTGATCACTTCAACATTAGCAAATGTTCCCTTTGGGGAGAGGCTCTGCCCCGCTCTGTTTGTTGCAGGACCTTGCACAGGATTTGGGTGAGAAAGTCTCAAACTCCCACAGTTCAAGAAGCATGTAAAACTCAGGGATAATGTTAAAAGCGGCATCAGTCCAGCCTTGCTGAAGGAATGACCAGCCGTGGCTTGAACAGGATGTAAGGACCTCCGCAGGGAGAAAGCTTTGGATGCTGAGGATCTCTTTAATCTAGTGGAAAAAGGAAGAACAAGAACCACTGGTTGGAAGCTGAAGCCAGACAAATTCAAGCTGAAAATAAGGAGTGGGATTGTTAACAGTGCGGATGTTTAACCGCTGGAACAGACTCCCTGGGAAGTGGCGGCTTCTCCGACCCGCCAAGCCCTCATAACCACAATCACTACTTTTCTGGAAAATGTTTCTGCCAAAAACGAGCCATCAGGCTCAACAGAGGGATAAAAGAGGGAAGCTCTCTGTCCCATGGTGTGCGGGAAGGCAGAGTAGCCAGCCCTTATATCCATATAGGTTGCTTGGACTGTGAAAAAATGAAGTTGCAGGTATGGAGCAATCTAGAAGAGGCTGTTGAAACTCAAATGTGCCTAAGGGAGGGAGGAAGAGCTTGGGCAGCTTCAGAATAGGGAAGAAGCAGGAGGGAGAGGAGGAGGGCAGGCAGCAGCCAGCTGATACTGCCGGTGACACGAGGACACCGAGGAGGAGGAGGCTGCGCACCGGAGGAGGCTGCGCACCGCGGGGCTGGCAGCCTGCTCATTTGAAGTTCGGCTGCCTTTGCCGCTTGCAGCCCCCAGGAGAGCAAAGGGCTACAGCTCTGTTCCTCTGTTTTTCTGGTTACAGCAACATCTTCTCACACGTGGTGAACATGGAGTTGAACAAACTCAAGCGGGCTGTAAAGCTGCTTTGGTGCCTCTAGGAGAGAGGGGATACGCTCCCACGCCTTTCCTAATGGCTCTGCGGACAGGAGGGTCTGGTTAATAGGTCTGTCTGAAGGTCGGTCTGATCAGCCTTGTTTCCAAAAGCTCTAAAAGCTCCTGCAATTAATTAAAAAGTGTAAAGAGATCAAGTGGGACCCTCTGGGCTTTCCTCGTCTAGTGGAAGGCTATTGGGTCTTCGCTGGCCCCGTGGTGCTTAGAAGACGTGGCTGGCCTGAGCTCTGCACATCAGCTCACTTGAGACAAGTGCCCTTCCTGCCCGTAAATCAGGGGTCCCAACGAGGAGACTCCCTGAGGCACAGGATGGCTCTGCCTTCAGGTGCACCTCGCCTGCAGCTCCACGGGCTGCAGTGGCAGCACTGCTTAACAGGTCTACAAAGTAATTAAAGCAAGAAAGCTCCCTCGACTCCTGGGGGATTAATAGCAGACCAGATTCTTGTCTGCTATTCCTCCTCTACCACTACAGCTGTATTGCTGGCTCAGCCCTCACAACGGGAGCCCTCCATGACTCCAAAATCCAAATCCTTTCTGCAGTTGCGCTGGTCGGAGCTGCACGTTGCCCTGGGGATCACCCAGGCTGCCTCCACCGGGATGCCCAACACTGCGCCGCAAGGCAGGCACTCATCCTGGCAAGGGGCGTATGGGTGCTGCCAGCCTGCACACGGGGATTACTGTATGGGAGGGGGTGCCAGATGCAGCCAAGGGTCTGGGGAGAGGTCACTGATCACTGGAAAAGCCACCCCAGTTGCATCTAAGCTGGGTTTCAAGAGCAACTGCTTCCCAAGCTGGTAACTGTTTGAACAGGAGCCAGCAGCCGCAGGTGCCCGGTTCACTTGTGCCAGTGACAGCAGCAGGTTTGTTTCCGTCATGCTAGGTGTGCGTGTAATTCATCATCCAAATACTCGGTGTCACCAACTCCTGGTAATTTATTGCAAGTAACATGATTTTGGCCCCTGCTGCAAGCAGGCTTGCGATGACGCGAAAAGCTGCAGCTGTCTGCAGTGCTTCCCTGCAGAAAGCTGGAGAGCTCGAGTGCCTCGAGGCCAGCGCTGAACGGCTCCTTTTCCAGCCCCAGGTCATTTTTCTGGCCCTCCTTTGAACTCTCTTTGGTATTTCCACATCCTTCTCCAAACGGAGACTTCAGAGCTAGCCTTGCCAGCAAAGCAAGGTAAAATCACTGCTCTCCCTTTGCCTCCTGCAGATGCTGGAAGGACAGGTTGGTCCCCATGCTGCCCTGGGGACATTGCCTGTGCCGAAAAACTTTACGCTTAGCAGTGGCCATCTTCCGCTTTGCAGAACAGCTCATCCTGCATCACTGCAAACTGCCTAACCCATCTCATGGCACCTACATTTTTTTTTCCTCAGAAAAGCTGTGTACCCTTAGCTGGATCAGAAGCTCACAAAACATGGGCTGACCGTCCCAGAGAGACAAGCATCTGTCCTTGAGCACAGCCCAGGAGATGCTGCACCCCCGCTGCCGCTGAACAGCACAGCTCTCTGCCTGTGAGCCGCCATGGCCGGAGCCGGGGGCTCAGCTCCTCCAGCTCCCCCGCCGCAGCAGGGGAAGGCTGGCACAGCCCCTGCAGCATGGTGCCAGTGGGATGTCCCCAGGGTGAGGGGCGGCACTGCCAGCCAGCAGGGACAGGGATGGTGGCACACACCATGGGGACGGCACACGTCTGCGGTATTGAGCTACCAGAGCTGTCTCTCCCTGGGAGATTCAGCCTCGTGGGCTGAGCCTCCTCAGGGTGCACCAGCCTCTCCCTTCACCCTCGTGTCGCCTCTGGGGCCGGGGTTTGCAGGGGAAGCAGTTACCAGGCTGGTGTGGCACAAAGCCCCATGGTTTTGGCTGGGGGCAGCAAGAGGAGAGCAAGAGGCGGCTTTTCCTTCAGCACTGTGGCGAAAGCTTACCCAGAAAGTGGGAAGCAGGTTTGGATTTCCCTTCGCCTTGCCAGGCCAGCCCAGTGCTGCTGGAACTGGTCAGCTTGTGCCGAGCTGGGCTGGAGAGAGGATGGGGACCAGCAGCCCGGATTCGTCAGTGGGCATTCACTTCAAGCCATTTACTGCTGCAGCATTGCTCTGTGTTTAATCTGCTGGCCTCTTCATCCAAAATTACCTTTAATCAGGGGCTGTGTGAGGGCTTCCTACCCACAGGATGGGTACCTGTTCCTGTATGAGGGATTTGTGCTTCCACTGCCCATCCTGCCCTGCAGCCTGGGGCCCTGGGGCCCCATTCTCCCCTTCCATGCCCCTCTAGGGTGGCAGACCCCTTCCTGGCACTACCCTGACCACAGAGAGCTTTCCTTGTATGTCCTCAGGCAGCGCGCAGAGCCACAGGGTGCTGGATTCATGCTCCTTTCCGTATCAGCAGCGGGTCCTCCTCGCTGCGTGGGTCAGATGCTGCCGGGCAGAACAGTCTCTAGAGCCAGTGTGACCATTGCTGCTGGGTGTTCGATGCTGCCAAGGGGTTGAGGGGATCATCCCAATTGCCCCAGGGCACATGGTCCCTCTGGGGCAGCCAGTCTGGGTTGCCCAGAGGGTGTTCATCCAGAATGCTTGTGTGTGCGAAGGTGCCCCAGCACCCAGATGGTGCCCTGCACACCCGCAGGCAGCACCCAGAGAAGCAGCATGAGAGGCTCCGTCCCCCCGGCATCACCCAGGGTGCCGGGAACAGCGGTGGGGCCAGAGCCCCATCCTGCAGAACGGCAGGCAAGCACCTCAGACGGCCCTTTCCCTTCCCACAACCCTGCTTCATTTATCGCACACCTCCCAGCTTCTGCAGCGGATGAGGGGGGGCCCAGCCAGCAGCGGCCTCCGTCACCGCGCAGCCTTGCCTCCCTCCTCGGGGCTTGGGGCCCATCCTGTGTGCCGAGCGAGGCCGTGCCCTGTGGGAAAAAGTAGTATGTGGTGACGTAATTAAAAGCTGCCTCATTAACGCATGTGTGCAGGGGCTGATCGTTTCCTACTTCTTGAGTGCTTGGCTGCCCCGCACTGTGCTCATGGGCACTTGGCTCCACGGAAGGCTTTAAAATGGGAGAAATACCTCTGGGTGACTGCTGGGTGACCCTCAGCAGTCACCAAAGCCAGTGTGCCATGAACAGAGCTGGGGAGTACGGGAGAGCTCTGGTGTGCTCCAGCCCCATGTACAGAATGGGGTGGAGGGTGACCTGCCCTCTCCAGAGCCACTACCGTCAGCTAGAGCTGGTGCACAGGTCCGCGGGAACGTGTGAGGGCATCCGTGCTGTTCCCCAGGCTCCATAGCCCAGCCAAAAGCTGAGCTCCTTTAGATCGTATCAGTGTCTCAGCATGGGCAGAGCAGTGTATTTGTCCCTTAATCTCTTTCCTGGAAGCAGCGATGCCATTTTGGCTGTGACTGCACAGAAAAGCTCACCCCAAGGCAGACATCTGGCACACAACGTTTTCACCCAACAGCCAAAACTCGGCTAGGCTGTAAGCGGGGAAGCCAGCCTCTCCTGCCAGCTCCCGCTTTAAGTCGGGGGGACCGTTGTGCTGCTGACTGTCCCCTCTGCCCACCAGGACTACTGGCTGTCCCTGCTCTACAAGCGCCTCATCGGTCCCAAGGTCCTGGCGATCCACGTGGCCGGTCTCCAGAGGAAACCCCGGCCTGGCAGAGTCATTCGCGACAAGCTCCGCATTTATGCCCACTGCACCAGCTACCACAAGTAAGTGGAGCCAGGGAGGCTGGGGGCTGCAGGGAGGGATAAGTGGGATCCCCAGGAGATGGAGACCAACCGGGGACGTGCTGGAGCAGGAGCCCAGGGTTTGGCTCCGGCAAGGCAGGTTGGCTTCCCAGGGGACACACTTGGGTGCTGCTCTGGCTGCTGTGGCGATGGAGGAAGCGCGCGGGAATGGCGATGCCTCCGATGAAAGTTGTGGCAAGCCTGCGCCTGGGAACGGGGCCGGCCGGGGCCAGTGGGGTGGCCAGCGGGCAGCCCTGGACACAGAGATCAAGGGAGTGGATTTCACATGAGGGGCCCCCCGGTCGGTCGGGTTACGCGCTGGGCCACGCTGCCGGGGAGCCTGTCCTGGTTATTGTTTCGCAGATAAGGGCTTTGAAAGCCCCCCAGTGAGCCAAGGGGGCGGCCACCTCCTCCACAGACACAAGTTGCTATTGTGGAGGAGGAGAGGCTGTTTCTTTACACAGTCCAGATGCTTTCAACATGCCTCCAGCTCGGTAGGAAACCTTGTCCAGTAACTGACAGGTGCAAAGTGTTTATAGCCTTTGTCTGGGGCTGCCTGATGAGGCAGGGACAGAGGATCAGTGTCTGGACCTGTCAGTTAGGTGCCCGGGGCGGCGGGGGCAGACGCCACTTGCGCACAGAGCTCCTCTTCGTTCTCAGCCTCCTCCTTGTGAGGCCCCGGGGGGAGCTGCCCTGGGACCACCACCTCCGCTCCAGGCACTGGCACACACCCCCTCGAGCCGTGCCACCCCTGCCCGAGAAGGGCAAGGAGAGATTAGGAAGGTGTCATCACGGAGCCAGGTTTTGTGATGGAGAGGTGGCATCTCCCTGTGGAGGGGCAGCTGGGATGGTGATGTCCCCTGCAGGTGGCTGCATGAGGCTGGTTCTTGCAGAGACCCCTAAACCCCTTCTTGGAGGTGATGATCCCACGGTGCATGCCAACGCACCCTTCAGCTCCCGCTCTCCCCTTTGCAGCCACAACTACGTCCGGGGATCCATCACCCTTTACATCATCAACCTGCATCGCTCCCGGAAGAAAATCAAGCTGGCGGGAACGTTGCGGGATAAGATTGTCCACCAGTACCTGCTGCAGCCCTACGGCAAGGAGGGGCTCCACTCCAAGTAAGTGCGGTGCTGGCAGCTGGGGCTGCCACCACCACCCCATCCTCGATGCCACTACCCTGACCCTCTCCTGGTCCCGCAGGTCGGTCCAGCTCAATGGGCAGCCGCTGGCCATGGTGGACGATGGGACCCTCCCTGAACTAAAGCCTCGTCCGCTGCGGGCTGGCCGTACTCTGGTCATCCCCCCGCTGACCATGAGCTTCTACGTGGTGAAGAACGTGAACGCGCTGGCCTGTCGGTACCGATAGCCCGTGGCCCACAACGGACCTGCCGGCCCCGCTTCTGCCTCCCACGCACTCCCCAGGACCCACTGCCTCCTCGACAGCCCGTGCAGCCTCGCAGCGGGCAGGCATGGGCGGGCACCGCGCCGTGCCCTCATCCTCGCACCCTCGACGGCCTCCAGCCCTGTGACTGCAGAGCTCCGTGGACAAATTTGCAGGGCCTCTCGCCATCCGTCCGCAAACTGCGAGAAGCACCCGGGGCTCCGATGCCCACCGTCTGCCGGGGAGGGCTGGGGGGCTGAGCCGGTACAGCCCGGGATGGGCACCCTCCTGGGTCCCGCTGCCCCTCAGGGTCATCCCTTCGGGTCCCCCTTTCCTCTGCACCTTCCCGGGCGGGGAGGGGCGCAGGCAACGCTACCGGTGCAGCAACCGCATGTAAGCAGCTCCCTCTGCTGCCGCCAGCCCGGCCGGGACCGGTGCGGGGATGCTGCGGGGGGGGGCGGGGCGGGAGAAGGGGCGCCGGGGCCCGCCCCGGGCTGGAAGTGTTGATAATTAAATTATATAGCCCGTAGCGGCGGGGCCGGCGGGCAACCCCGGTTCCCCCCCCGGTGCGGGGAGCGGCGGCCGGGCCGTGAGCGTGTCGCGGGCAGGAGCGGCCGGGACGCGCCGGGGCGCTAGCGGAGGTGTAATAAAGTGGGGCTGTCAACTGCGCCGGCCTCTTCTGTCCGCCGCGGGGCCGGGAGCGGGGCGTTACCGGGGCGGGACCGGAGAGCGGGAGCGGGGCAGCCCCGCTGCGAGGCCGCGCCGGGCCGCCGGGGGCGCTGCGCGCGTGGCTGCGCGCGTGGGCGCGCCGGTCACGCCGGTCACGCGCGGCGGAGCAGGAAGCGGCGCGGCGCGGTGCGGGGCGGGCGGAGCCGCGCGGTCCTGGTGCCCCTCCGCCGCCAGCGGTCCGGTCCGGTCCGATCCGGGCCATGCGGTGTGTCCTCATCGCCAGCACCGCGGCCGAGCTGCTCTTCTACTGGGCCGATGACACCTTCCTCCACCGGCTGCGAGCACCCCACGCCGGGCAGGTGGGGCGGGACGGGTGCGGGGTGAGGGGGGGAATGAGTAGGTGCACGGTCACGCGTGGGCGCTGACATGGGAGCGTGTGCCCCAGGGCCCGGCGCTGGAGGACAGCCTCAACACCCTCTTCGCCCCCCTCATCATCTCCTGCGCGGCACTGCTGGAGAAGCTGGCAGACACCTACACCTGCTTCGCCACCGAGTGCGGGCGGCACCTCCACGTCCTGCACATGGTAGGGCCGGTACCGGGGACCGGGGAGCCCCAGCCGGCCCCCGCCTGACCCCGCCGCCGGTTACAGTTCGGGGACTGCCTGTACATCGCGGTGAACGGCGACGGGACGGAGAGCGAGGACGACCTGCGCCGGACGCTCTTCGTGCTGCGGCGTTTGGTGGAGGCTCACTGTGGCCTCGTCACACTCGACTCCCACCTCATCCGAAAGGAGTGAGCGGGCACGGGCTGGCACGCTGGGGTGCCGGGGCAGCTGCCAGTCGGCACCTTCATGCAGTCCTGGGGATGTGGGAGTGGGTGTCTCTAAGCTGGGACCCCGCCTTGCAGTGGGACCCCCTGCCTGCTGGGTTGCAGCTGGTTTTTGGGGTGCCCATCCCACCCGGGGAGGTGATGGCCAGCTCTTGGCTCATGTTCCCTGGCCATTGCAGGTTGCGTCCAGCTGATTCGGAGCAGCGGGAGCGTGTCTGGAGCCTGCTGCGGGGCCTGCTGGAGACCTACAGCCATCTACGGGAGGAGGACCAGAGCTTTGCGGTGGAGGTACCCTGTCCCAGGGTGTCCCTCACTTTTGGGGCATCCCAGGGACATGAGGCTGCCTGGAGTCCTGGGATGCAGGGAAGGGCTCTGGGCTGGGGACTTTGGGGCAGCTCCCTGGAAGTATAGGGCAGCTCAGGGGCTGTGTGGCTGGGTCTGGGGGGGCTCAGCAGCCACCCCCACCATCTGGCCCCCAGGCCGTGGAGCGGCTGATCCACCCTCAGCTGTGTGAGCAGTGCATCGAGTTCCTGGAGCGGCAGGTGGTACAGTACATCAATGCCAGCCCTGAGCGTGGCGGGGATGAGGTGGGCCATGCCTTCCTCCTGGTGCACACCAAGCTGCTGGCCTTCTACTCCAGGTGCGCCTGGCCTCAGCCCTGCCACCCTCTCTGGGGCTGTCGCTCACACTCCCAGCTGACCCTTCCCTTCTCTGACCCACAGCCGCAATGCCAGCTCCATCCGCCCCGCTGACCTGCTCATCCTCATCCTCCTGGTGCAGGACCTGTACCCCAGCCAGAGCGCTGAGGAGGAACTCAGCCCCCAGGTGCTCCAGAGCAGGGCGTGGGGGGCAGTAGGTTGGGGTGCCCCTGCAGGGTGATGCCTTTGTGGCCAGGCTTTAATTTTTTCCCCTTTTTTTGGAAGCCTGCAGCAGGGAATGTGCTTCCCCAGGGACCCAAGAGAAGCGAGAGCATCCCCATGAGTGGCCCTGGCTCCCATGGAGCTGCAGAGAAGGACTCGGATGACCAGGTGAGTCCCTGGGATCAGGAGCTGCAGGGTGAGACGCTGACCAGTCTGCCGGCATCGCTCCCGTCACTGACCCAGCCGTTCTCACCGGCAGGACACAGACGATCCCTCTGTGGCTGAGGTCTACTACACGCCTGAGCCCTCGCCGGGCGGGCACAGCACGGGTGAGTGCCTGGCCGGGCAGCAGCCCTGTCCCGTGCCCCCCAGCCCTGCAGAGGCTCTGGGGCTGTGTGGGGGGCTGGTGAGGAGGGTGACCTGCCGTGCTCCCTGCAGGCAGCGAGAGCTGGTTGGAGGGTGCTGAGATGCTGAGCACTGCGGAGGCAGAGGCTGCAGAAGTCCAGGTGAGCAAGGGGTCCTGCAGCCCCCACCCCCCGGTGCCGCACCTCCTCAGCCTGCCCTGGCGCTCTTTGCGGTCTCCAATCCTCGTTGCTTGTCCCTTGCTGTGCTGCGGCTGTGTGTGCCCCATGCTGGGGCAGGGCTGGGGGTGTGCCCTGCATCCCCCGTGATATACGTAACTGTGGTAGCTCTGACCACCCTCTCTGAGGCGTTGCGTATGGTCTCCCTGTCCAGGGCTGTCAGTGCAGAGGGGCCGGGGCTGCCTCAGAGCAGTCTGCTGTCTCCCTCTGCTGCCTCTGGGCTTTCCGGGCTGCTTCCCTGGCGCAGGGACATTGCAGGGCCTCACACGCTCTGCAAGCAAGTACTAGCCTTGGTGTAAGGCGTTTGCAACCTGCGCAAAAAAAAAAAAAAAAAAGCAAGCGGCTTCCCCTCTACCTACTGCACTTTTGAGGTCCCTAGGCACTTCCCTCGCTGCTGATCTTTTGCTGCCTAGCCCCTCCAGCTCCCTTGGTTCAGTTGCAGCTTTCACTGTGTCATCCCTCCAGAGAGTCCTGGGTCGGTGCAGGCTGTCTTGTCCCTGCAGAGGGCTGAGCATCTCCCCTCTCTCCCCAGATGGCAGAGGACTTGCTCCAGACCTTGGGACCTCTGGTCCCTGAAGCTACAAACCCCAGAAGGATCTTCCTGGACGCTAACCTGCGGGAAGGTTACTGTCCCTTGCTGCCACACACCATGCACTGCCTCCCGCTCTGGCCGGGCATCTCACTTGTCCTCCTGACCAAGGTGAGCTGCCTCCACGTGAGGGGAAGTGATGCTGGGCTGGGTCCTGGCTGACCCCACCTCTCCTGTCCCTGGCAGGGCCCCACGACCCAGGTGGCTGTCACCTTGTACCAGCTGCTGGATGGTTTCTTGGTGCTGGAGAGGAAGCTGGAAGAGGGGCCAGAGGCGGGAGCCCCACGCTCCTACCCGTTCCTGGCTGAGCTGCGGCAGCGCATGGACAAATTTGTGAAGAAGCTGAGCGGGCAGGACATCCAGGTGGGAATGGTGGCACAAGGGCACTGTCCTGCTGTCCCTGTGGCCTGATGCTGAGCCCTATCTCTCTCTAGTTGCAGAACGCCTGGGTGGACTTCAAGAACAAGATATTTTCCCGGAGCGAGCCTGCGAGCTCCTTGGAGTAAGTGGGGAAAGTCTCTGGGGAAAGTCTAGGGCGGCAGTCAGGGACCTTTCTCAGCCCGGGGGACAGCATGGCTGGCCCTGTGGCCTTGGGGACCCAGGAACCAAACTCAGTGCCATCCATGTCTCCCGGCTCAGGCTGCTGCAGGCAGCGGCCAACGTGAAGCAGCAGCTCTGCTCCGTGTACCGCCAGCTCTTCCTGGCCTCTGCCAGCCACGGCCTGTCCCAGGGACTGCGGGACCGTGCCCAGAAGCTGATGAGGTGAGTGCATGGGGGTGGCCGGTGTACCTGGGGGGCTGCCCCACACCCAACCGTGCTGGGACTTTGGGGGTCCCGGCCTCTCACTGCACCTTTTCTTGGCAGGGAGAAGCTGCTGGACTGGCGGGACTTTCTGCTTGTGAAGAGCAGGCGCAATATCACCATGGTGTCATACCCAAGCCCAGCAAGGGGAGGTCCCTGGGGGGGTAGCAGAGGTGGGAGGGGGAGGACCCTATCCCCCCAGCACCAGGCTCAAGGGGAGGAGTGTGGTGGGCGAAGGCAGCTTCCCCCAGGCTCGGAGGCTGTCCTGGAAGGGACCAAAGTTGTTGGACACCCTTAACCCACCCCACGTACCTGGACGACTTTCCTGGCCTGGTGCACTTCATCTACGTGGACCGCACAGCCGGGCAGATGATGGCACCGTCACTCAGCGTGACAGAGAAGTCCAGCTCGGAGCTGGGCAAGGGCCCCCTGGCCACCTTCGTCAAGAGGAAGGTACAGCTCATGGGGCTGGGGGTTGGGTGGGGACCACAGGAGGGGGTGAAGGTTGGAGGGCTTTCTGCTCAAGTTTCAGGTGCTCCTTGTCCCCCAGGTCTGGTCCCTGATCGCGTTGGCCCGGCGCTACCTACAGAAGGGCTACACAACGCTCATGCTGCAGGATGGTGACTACTGCTGCTCCTACTTCCTCTGGTTTGAGAACGAGCTGGTACGTGGGGCCAGGAAGGGGCTGAACCCCTCTCCCACTGCACCTTCTGGGGGCAGGGAGCAGGGCTGTAGGCACAGCCAGCTCTGGCCCCTCGATGGTCCCTTCCCTGCTCCTGCCCTGTGCTGTCACCTCTCCCCAGGGCTATAAGCTGGAGGTGATGGAGGTGCCGGTTCTCTCCGATGATTCTGCTCCCATTGGGATGCTGGCAGGAGACTACTACAGGTGAGCAGCCCCCAGTGCTGCGGTTTGGCTCCAGGGCTCAGGGCTATGCTGGCACAGGGGTCCCCATGGGTGATGCTCTGCTCGCTGGCACATCACTGCGGGGTGGTACCAGTGCCACAGCGTCACCGGGGTTGCAGCAGCCCATCTCCCCAGCCTGGTGCCTGCTGGTGGATGGGTGCTCTGTCCTTGCCAGGGACTTACTAGGGGGAAGGTGGTTAGAAAGGGGGTGCCCTGCACCTGCAAGCCCCTGTCTTCTCCTTCCCAGGAAGCTGCTGCGTTACTACAGCAAGAACCATCAGGCAGAGGTGGTGAAGTGCTACGAGCTGCTGACCCTGCACCTGGGCATCATCCCCTCCGAGCTCGTGGTCCAGCAGGCCTGCGACTTGGCCCGACGCCTCTGGGAGCCTTCCCGCATCCCCCTGCTCTGAGCTGCCTCCATCCACCTTGGGGCCGGGATTAAAAGCGGACGTGTGGGTGCTCCCGGTGCCTGGGATGCTTTCTTGGTGTCTGTGCAATGTCGGATGTGCCTGCAGGCAGCCACGGGCAGCCTTCCCATCCTCCAGCGTGCCGGGACTCCCACTGCCCACCTCCCAACTCCACACGGGCTTTGCTGGCACCCGGCAGCCTCCAGGGACAGGTGGAGAGTGGGGCTGAGAGGTTGTTGGCAAATCACCACCTTGCTGAGAAGCACGTTTCCAAAGCAGGATTTATAGCCTTGGCTTGGCGTCACCACTGGGGTCTGGCTGGAGAACAAAACGGTGTAGCCAAACCTGAGTGGAGGAGTGGCCCGGGGTGTGTCCCCCTTCACCCTCACCCCCAAATGTGGGGCTCTCGGGGGCTTGGCAGGCTCTGGGGAGGTGCAGCCCATCCTGCACCCCCTTCCCTACACCCAGATACCAGTCAGCCACTGGGTTGAGCTCAGCTGTGCACAGGGGCTAAAGCCAAGGCAGCTCCTGTGTTTCCCGGGCTTATTTGGGCTCAGTGCACATGCAAACCCCTGTGGGCATGGCTGGGGATGGGGCCAGCCCCAGGAGACTCCGGTAGCCACTGCCCCTTGTCACTCTGTGCTGCTTCAGAACAGTGGTTCAGGGAGCACTGGACTGCAGCTGAGCCTTTGCCCCATCCTGCTGGCCAGGAATTTGCCCTGCCCAACAACAGCGCTGGGTTCAGGGCCAAGCTCACCCCCAAGCTCCCCCTTCTCCCGCTGCTCTCAGGGCTGCACTTGGGGCTTGCCTGCTCAGACTCCCCCTTGTCCCACGATACTTGTTGGCCCATCACCCCGGCCGTGTACGCCTGGGTCCTCCCTGGAGTGCAACAGGGTCTGGGGGGGCTCTGAGCACCAGGCAGGCTGAGCACCGGGCAGGATCTGACCCTGTTGCCTTCTTAGCACTGGGGCGGGTCTCCATGCTCCCCTGTAAATGCCTGGCAGAGTTGTGCTGGCATGAGCGCCTTGCTGCAGGCAGCACTTGGCAAGTGCCCTTGTCCTGCCCAGCCTCCCCACGAGCCCTGAGACGCAAGTATCCGGCCCTCCGCCAAGGCATCCCCTGCTCTGGCCCCCCTGTTCCCTCCCCGTGTCCGGAAGCCCTGGGAAAAGCTCTGTCGTGAAAGCAAAGTCCAGGCCACTGGGCGCGGAGCAGCCATGGCTGGGCACTGCGGGGCGATGGCAGCCAGGCTGTGGGCGAGGCTGGGCAGGGGCTGCCCTTCCCGCTGGCTGCGGGGCTGGCATCTGTCTCCGGCGCTGCCGGGAGCACGGCTGGCCCACCGTGGGGCTGCAGAGCGGCTGCAGCGGGAGTACGACGCAGTGGTGATCGGGGCAGGTAACGCGGGGCGAGGGAGCCAGTGCTGGGCTGTGGGGAGCTGTCAGGGACGCCCAGCTGCCCTCCTTCCAAGGCTGGGCAGGGACCGTGGTGGTGCTGGGCACGTTGCAGCCCCCCCAGCATGCTGCTTTTGCAGGGCACAGCTGGACATCTGTTTTGACCACTTCTGACCCCTCTCCCTGCACCATTAGGGCTGGAGCTATAGGGACAGGGGAGGATGCTTGCTGTCACCTGTACCCCCATGTTCAGAACCCCATTATTTGGGTAGTTGTGGCAGGGTGCTCTGTGCTACGGGTCCAGCCCACCGCCAGGCTCAACTCACCTCCCTCTCTCCTTGCAGGGCACAACGGACTGGTGGCAGTGAGTACCAAGAGCGGGGTGCCATCACCTCCATCACTGGGGGACAGTGGGGGACCAGGGAGGGTCTGTGCTGTGGGAAAGGGAGGGTACTGGTGGCAGGGCCCAAGGGACTGGAGGGTCCCACAGGGCTGTGGGGATCAGGGCCCTGCTTGGTGTGGGGATGACTGTGTGCAAGGGGGTACTTGAGGTGATGAGGACACATCCCACCCAGAGGGATGGGCAGCATGATGCTGTACTTCCCCCCAGGCTGCCTACCTGCAGCGGGCAGGGGTGCACACGGCCGTGCTGGAGAAACGTCACGTGCTGGGCGGTGCGGCTGTCACGGAGGAGATTGTCCCAGGTACCCCTGTGCACCCCATGTCCCCCTGCCCCTGGCCAACCCTGGATGCAGGCACCCTCAACCACCTCACATCTTCCAGGCTTCAAGTTCTCCCGGGC
The DNA here is from genome assembly GCF_036417535.1 of Chlamydotis macqueenii. NCBI lineage: Eukaryota > Metazoa > Chordata > Aves > Otidiformes > Otididae > Chlamydotis > Chlamydotis macqueenii. The sequence continues at coordinate 24,520,044 of NC_141562.1, forward strand.
ATCGTACCTGCTCAGCCTGCTGCGGCCGCAGATCTACGCCGAGCTGGAGCTGGAGGTACTGGCGCCCATCCCTCGCCAGGCTGCCAGCACCTCCCGGCACGCTGGCAAGGTGAGCCTGCTGCCAAGCCATCCCCATGGATGAGTCCTGCCATCCTTGTCTTGCAGCGACACGGTCTGAGGGTGCTCCTGCGGGACCCCTACTCCTTCACCCCATTGCTGGAGGACAGGAGCCCCCCCCGCTCCCTCTTGTTGGGACACGACATGGCCCAGACCCAGCAGCAGATCGCTCAGTTCTCCCAGAAGGATGCCCAGGTACCGTGGGGGCACAAGACAGTCCCCTGCCCAGTAAAGCAGCAGAGATGCTTCTAGGTGGGGTACCCATGGCACCCACCATGGTGCAGTCCTTCTTTAACCCCCTCTGTCCCCTTTCAGGCTTACCCTGAGTACGAGGCATTCATGGGGCGCTTGGTCTCGGCCCTCGATACGCTGCTGGATGCCCCCCCAGTGGACACAGCTGCCCTGGCGCAGGGGTCCCCGCTCCAGCGTCTCAGGGGCCTGCGAGCCCTGCAGCCCCTGCTGCGGGCAGGTACGGCTGGGATGCTGGGAAACCCCAATGGCAATGGGCGTTTGCCTGCAGCTGGAGTGGGCGATGCTCCTTGTCAGGGCACGGCTCCCCCAGAGCTGCAGCTGGGCTGGTGCCTGCCCCCAAACCCCGCCAGGTGCAGGCGCTTGGCCCCAGCACGGCTGTGCAGGTCTCACGCTGCCTCTGCACCCCCAGGGCTGGCGCTGGGGCGGCAGCTGCCCCGCTATTATGAGGTGCTCACAGCCCCCATCTCCAAGGTGAGTGCCGGCAGCAGCGGCACAGAGCCACCGGCCACCTCCCTGCCTGCCTGCGAGAGCGCTGTGGCAGCCCCCCCACCCCAAGCCTGGCATTCTCCTTTTCTCCTGGGCCAGATCCTGGATCAGTGGTTTGAGTCGGAGCCCCTGAAGGCAACTCTGGCTACTGACGCAGTGATTGGAGCCATGGCCAGCCCCCACACCCCTGGCAGTGGGTGAGGGTCCCTTCCCACCAGGGCTCATGGCTGCACCATCCCCCCCTGTGCCATCCTCTGTGCTGGCAGCTCCTTGGCTCTGCACCCCCAGCACCTCATGCCCTGCTCTGCTGCCTGCTCAGCCTTGCCAAGGCAGCTCAGGGGTTGGGGCTGGGCAAAGGGCTGCCCCCCCATCCCTGCCATATGGCTCTCCTGAGTGGTCCCCACTGCCCCTTTGCTGTTCTGACACCTCTGTCCCCAGGTCAGGTCGAATCCTGGCTGGTGGGTGCTCCCTGTAACTGATTTGGCATCCTATGAGCTGGCATAGTCCCATCTATGGGGGCTGTGGCACCATCCTCACGGTGCCTATGCAGGTGACAGACCCGTCCCCTCGGCCAGTGGCTAGCCTAGGGTCCTGCTGCCACAGGTACGTTCTGTTGCACCATGTGATGGGCGAGCTGGAGGGACGGCGAGGGGCCTGGGGCTACGTGGCCGGTGGGATGGGGGCCCTGTCCCAAGCCATCGCTCATGCAGCCACTGCCCAGGGAGCCCACATCTTTGCTGAGAAGGTACGGGGTGTTGGGGCGCAGTGAGCTGGCTGGCTGGCCCACAGGCAGCAGAGATGCTCTTGGTGAGGTCCTGTCCCCTCTGCCCACCCAGGCTGTGGGCCACGTGCTGCTGGGCAGGGATGGGCGGGCACAGGGCGTTGTGCTGCAGGATGGGACGGAGGTGAGGAGCAAACTAGTACTGTCCAACGCCTCACCCCAAATCACCTTCCTGGAGCTCACTCCCCAGGTATGGGGCACACGGGGCTGGCAGGGGCTTGGCATGGTGATGTCCCTGGCTGGGCTGCCCCACTCACCACTGTGCTCTGCCCCGGCATCTACCACCCCAGGAGCAGCTGCCGAACGATTTTGTCCAGCGGATCCAGCAGATCGACACACGCTCCCCTGTCACCAAGATCAACGGTAGGTACTGGCAGGGCCACCTCTGCCATCATCTCCACTGGAGGGACACTGGTACCAGGCTCAGTGAGAGGCTGCACCTCGTTCTCCTCATCCCCCATCCTGTGCCCAGTGGCGGTGGATCGGCTGCCCAGCTTCCTGGCTGCCCCCAACGCCCGCAACGGCCAGCCCCTGCCGCACCACCAGTGCTCCATCCATCTCAACTGTGAGGGCACCCACCTCCTGCACCAAGCCTTCACCGAGGCCACCCACGGGCACCCTTCCAGCAGGTAGGAGCCTGCACCAGCACACCTCAGTGCCCCGGGGAAGGGACAGGGCAGCCACGCTGAGTGGTGCTGGGGAAAGAGATCTGGCTGGGTACCCCTCTGCCTGCCCAGTTAGCATCCTTCTCCCCCAGGCCCATGATTGAGCTCTGCATCCCCTCAGCACTGGACCCGGGGCTGGCCCCACGGGGCTGCCATGTCGTGTCCCTCTTCACCCAGTACACCCCCTCTGCTCTGGCAGGCGGGCGGCCCTGGGATGAGCAGGCCAGAAATGCGTATGCGGACACAGGTGCGTACGCGGTCGTGGGTACGTGAGGCGTACGCAGACTCGGGTAACACCAGGAGCACTGGTCCCTGCCTGTGGGGAGCTGCTCAGGGGCTGGCCACCATGTTCCCCAAGCTGCCTACCGCTCCCTTCATCCCTCTCTAGTGTTTGACTGCATCGAATCCTATGCCCCGGGGTTCAAGGCATCTGTCATCGGCAGGGACATCCTGACACCGCCTGACCTGGAGAGGATTTTCGGGCTGCCCGGTGGGGTGGGTAAAGTGTGGGCTTGGCTCTGAGCATCGCTTCGGTGCCAGCAGTGGTGGGCACACAGCCCTGGGCTGGGCACAGCCAGCTCACGCAAAGCTCTGCTTGCAGAACATCTTCCACGGAGGGATGTCTCTGGACCAGCTGTACTTTGCTCGGCCAGCACCATCCTATTCAGGCTATCGGTCCCCAATTCCTGGCTTGTACCTGTGTGGAAGCGGAGCCCATCCTGGTGAGTAGGGCTGGGACCCTCCCGGGGGGCTGCAGGAGGAGAGCAGGGCACACGGAAGAGGTGCAAGGACAGCATGGGGTGGAGGGGTCTACTCCCTTCTTTGCCCTCGAATAGGCCAAGAAGTGGGGCAGGTCCACTGGGGCAGCCCTGGGCCCCATCTCCTGGAGCTGGAGCTGCCCGCTGCTCCCCATTTCTGCTCTCTTGCAGGAGGAGGAGTGATGGGAGCAGCAGGACGCAATGCTGCCCGGGTGGCCCTTGAGGACTTCAGGCGCCTGTGATGGCAGGGGTGACACTGACTTCACCTACACAGGGTTGTGGCTGCAGCAAGCCATGTTGTCCCTACGCAGAGCCCTGCTCGTCCCCAATGTGCTTCCTGGGCACCCTAGGACAGCAGCATCCCCTGAGAGTCGGGGGGCGCAGGCTGGCAGGTTCCTTTGTGCTCCAGCTGCCACTGTCATCTTGAATGCATGCCTGCTCCCAGCCCGCCACAGCCCAGCCTTGTCCGGGTGGCTCCTGGGCTCCGGATGGCACTCAGCCCCTGCCTGTACCCACAGAAATAAATCCTGTCCTGGGCTCTGCCTTGAGCACTCTCACTGGGGTTTTTCAGCTCTTTCTACAGCTGACGATGTGCTGGCGTGGGGGGCTGCCCTGTGCCATCTGCCCTGTGCCCGGCAATGCAGCCCATGGGGGAGCTCCCAGAAGGCACAGGTGTGTCCCAAAGCAGTGAATGGGACAACCAGCCCCTTACCCTCTCCTCCGCTCACTGATGCACTCAGGTGCACATAGGGCTATTTTGGCCTGGACCACCCCGAGGTGCCTAGAACAAGCAGGGAACCAGGGAGCTGCCTGAGCCCTGCTTTGCTCCCTGGAGCCCTCAAACTGTCTTCTGTCCCCTTGGTGGCTGTGTGTCCAGCAGCCACGTGCCCAGCAGCTCAGAAACTGCCAGACCCAGGATCAGCAGCTGCCCCCGTGTCCCGCACACCCCTCCGTTCCTGCCTGCACGTGTTCTGGCCCCATCCCTCCATCCCCAGGGCAGATACTCCGTGCAGCCCAGCAGCTCTGGCCAGCCACCCCTCAGCTGGCCGCAGGCCCGGCAGCCGCTCGCTGCCGATTACAGAGCTCACATCCTCTCCCTGCCCTCTTCCTCCGCTGGGACAATGCTCTCGATTCAGCTGCCCGCCTCGCCTCCCGCCGGACCCTAAATACAGTGCTGCCAGGCTGAGCTGTTGCACCTGAGCTGGCTGAATCAATATTGACCGGCCAGGAATAGTCCCGCAATCCTCTGAGAATAGCCCCGCATGCCTGCCCCGCTGCCCACAGCTTCCCGCGCACGGGGCTGCCCTGCTGAAGGGTATTTTTGGCTGCTGCCATTGCTGGCAGCCTGGGGCGGCGGGTGCTGGCACCCAGTAAGCCCCGAGGTCTGGGCTGGAGGCGGACGGCAGCGAGGGGGGGACAGCTCCAGCCTGCCAAGGTCACGTGGAGCAGCAGGACACGGTGTCCCCACTGCTGCAGGTTGAGGCTGGCAGGGCCCAGGTGTGGGAGAGCCCACTGGACGCCCCTGCCGCTGCCCCTAGGAGCAGAGGTAGAGCTGGGACTCAGCACCCGCCTGCCCTGCACCCCTGCCAGCATCCTTCTTAGGGGGGGTGTTGGGGCGGGGGGGATTCTTGGCCTCACACTTGAGTAGCTGAGCTCCAAAACGTCGAGACATGAGTGAGTCATGGGCTCTGCTGCTGGCCCCAGCCCTTCCCTTCCACAGGGCTTTCCACAGCCCCCACGCTGGGGCTGGCCAGGGACCCCCACAGCAGCAGAGGTTCCAGCGTGTGCGTGCCATAGGGCTGGGGAGGAGGGTACCCCGCGAGGGGGTCCCGGGGCTGGGTGCCCCTGTGCGCCCCGGAGGTAATGGACGTTCCCGCGGGACGTGGCGATGAGCTCACGGGCTATTCCCGGCCGTGTTGATCCTGGCTCCTCCCGGCAGGAACCAGCTGCTTCGAGTCCAAACAAACAGCCCGGTGGCCACCGGCACATTCCTGGCCGGCCCCTGCCCACGGCCGGGGCGCAGGGCTTCCTGTTTACCCTCGTCCCACGCCGTGGCACGGCGGGTTGGGTGGGCAGCGGGGTGCCCCGGGGACTGACGGCACCCCCAGCCAGAGGTTGCTCCCAGGTCAGACTGGGGGAGCATCCCGTGTCTCCAGGTCCCACGGAGGTGGGGCTGTACGTGAGGACCCCCGCAACCAGCCTGGCTCAGGGGTGGCCCAAGTGATGCCCCAGCCCCAGGAGGATCCCGCTGTGGGCTCCTGGTGCCACCCCACAGCCTCTCCCCATCTCTGTGCCCCCCAGTTCCTGGCCCCGTTGCAGCAGCCCCAAGCACCCCAAGCCTGCGTGCCCGCTTGAACTGCTACGTGGGGTGGGGAGGGACTAGAGGTGTCCTTTTGGGGTGTCCCTAACGCGGCAGTTTGTCACCCCCAGGAAAGCAATGCTCTGCCTGGCTGGGGGCCAGCCCCACGGTGTGGTGATGCTGGGGAGGGGGCATCCCTGACTGGAGGCACTGAGTTCATTCGCGGTCAGGGTCCAGGCTCACAGCAGGTAGGGGCTATCCCGGGGTGCTCAGACCCCCCCCAAACTGGGGGGAGGGTGGGACAGGGGGCAGATTTGCCCCGGGCTGGCAAAGCAGGGCCGGGGTTGGGGGGCGGGGGGCAGGGTGCAGGGCTGGGCTCCAGGCACGGTGCGGGGGGGCCGGGCTGGGCAGCGTGGGCCCCCACCCGGGGCGGCCCACCCCGCCGCACCATAAAAGAGGCGGCAGGCGGTGCTCGGCGGCAGGAGAGCTGCTGGAGGCCAGTGTGAGCCAGTCGCCGTGTCCCCTCGCCACTGCCTGCCCCACGCTGCTGCCTGTCCCACACCGTCACCCCTCTGCCAGGGTGAGTGCCGGGGATGGCCCCGCGAACTGGGGGGGAGGGGGGGTCTGGGCACATGGTGGGGGGGGGCAGCAACCCCACTAGAGTTCTGAGTGGGGATGCAGGGGGAGAGGTGGGGTGATGTGGACAGGGGCTGTGTGCAAGATGGGGAGGGGACTCTGGTGTCCGGCACAGTGTTTGGGGAGGGGATAAAGAGGGGGGCTCTGTGGGGCCCCCACCCATGGCCCGAAGCATGGGGCAGGCAGGAAGCAACAGGGGCAGGGTATTTCCATGGGGGTTCCCGTTGCTGTTGGCAGGCAGGGCTGAGTGTGGGGCGGTGGGTGCCTGGGGGGGCTCTGCCAGGGCTGGATAGCCCTGGTGAGGGGCAGGTGGGTGTGGGACTGGGGCTGTCCCCCAGGGTGGGGGACGCTGGGAGCCATGCATGGCAGGGACCAGTCCCTGCATCCCCCACAATGTAGGGACAGGGATGTCACCCCTGTGCTCTGGGCCATGACATCCCTCCTCCGTTGCCCAGCTCCTAGGGCGTGAGGGGGCTGCAGCAGCACCCCTCCACCTTACTGTGGTCCCCAAGGGCTCAGTGTCGGATTGTCCCCAGGCATCCCACCCCTGGAGCTGCAATGGCAACGCTGGCTGCTGTGAGCCCTATCCTGCTCCCGCTGGTGCTGCTGCTGTTCTGCGTGGTCCCCAGCAGGCAGGAGCCAGCCCCGGTGCAGCTGCGGCTGGTGGGACCACGGGGGCCGGCTGGGGAGGGCCGGCTGGAGGTGCTGTACCAGGGGCGCTGGGGCACGGTCTGCGACGATGGCTTCGACTTCCACGCGGCCACCGTTGCCTGTCGGCAGCTGGGCTATGCCGCGGCTGTCACCTGGACCCATAGTGCCACCTACGGCCAAGGGGAAGGTAGGGGGCAGGTGGGGAATGGGGAGGGCAGGGGGTCCTGGTAAGGGCAGTGTGCTTGGCGCTGGCTGGGGCAACCTGCCCAGGGGGCTGTGGGTGTGGGCAGCCTGCGAGGGGCACTGGATGGGGGCCATGGTGCTGGGGACGGAGATGGGGACCCCCCCAAAGGTGACCTCCAGCCCTATGTGTTCCCCCCACCAGGCCCTATCTGGCTGGACAATGTGCGGTGTCGGGGTAGCGAGGGCTCCCTGGCAGAGTGTGTCCACAATGGCTGGGGGACCAGCGACTGCCACCATGGTGAGGATGCTGGCGTGGTGTGCGCGGAACAGCGCCTGCCCGGCGCCCAGGCCACCAGCTCTGGTCAGCTGGGAGAGGTGAGTGCCCAGCAGGATGGACAGGGGTCTGGATCAGGTCCCTCTGACTCTCCCCCTTGTCTCCATCCTGTACACTCTGCCCTTGATGCTGGAGCCCCCATGCCCTCCCCTGTGCCCATAGCAGCAGGTGCCAGGGCTGAGCCTGGAGGAGGTACGGCTCAAGCCCATCCTGGCGCGGGCCAAGTCGAGCATGCCGGTGACGGAGGGTGCCGTGGAGGTGAAGTACAATGGGCGCTGGAGGCAGGTGTGCGATGCCGGCTGGACCAGGAACAACAGCCGTGTGGTCTGCGGGATGCTGGGCTTCCCCCGGGAGAAGCACGTCAACACCAGCTTCTACCGGTAGGCATGCGGGAGAGCCACATCACAGCCATGGGGTGCACGGGGCAGGGTGTCTGGCTGGACACACCATGGGGGCAAGAGATGGGGGTGTCGGGAAGGTGGTGCACACGTGAGTGGGTGTACAGGGTGCTGGTATGGCCTGGCCATGTCTGGGTCCCCTTCTTGAGGGCTCGACAAGGAGCAGAGCTGGGCTTGGCAGCAGTCAGGGGACCGTGGGGACGGTCACCAGCCATGGCCAGCAAAGCGTGGGTGGAAGGAGAGGCAAGTGGCCCTCAGCCTGTCCGCCCCCACCTCGGGCTAGGTCTATAAATACAGCCCATAATGAGCTCCTGCCGATGCCAGGAGTCGCACGGTCCCGCCAGGGCACACGGCGCAGCCAGGCTTGGCACGGTAATTGCCAGTGGGAACAGGACCTGTCCTCATCCTGCCATGCCATGGGAGGAACCCCCGGCTCCAGCTCCTGCCATGGGGTGGGCAGGGAGGGCAGAGATGCTGGGATGGGGGGTTCAGAGCCCTGTAGGGTCAGCATGGCCCCCCCAACCTCCCAACTCTGTGCACCCACAGAAAGCTCTGGAACATGAAGCTGAAGGACTCTAACTCCAGGTAGGGCTCAGCCCTGGGCAGAGTGAGCAGGGGCACCCTGGGTGGGCACCCAGCATGGGCATTGGGTGGGGGAGAGTCTCTGGCGCCCAAGCTGATGACAGCCCTTGCTCTTCTCCCTCGGCAGCCTGAAGACCCTCAGCCAGAAGAACAGCTTCTGGGTCCACAGGGTGCGGTGCCAGGGCGCGGAGCCCCACCTGGCCCGCTGCCCCACGCAGGTGGGCCCGCCAGACCCCCGTCAGCACGCCTGCCCCCGTGGCATGCACGCCATTGTCAGCTGCCTCCCCGGCCCTGCCTTCCAGAAGAGCAAGGGCAAGGCCAGGAGCAAGACCTCCCCGGAAAAGGTGAGCCCCAGCACAGCCCCGCACTCCATCCTGCTGACAGGGCATCCTGGAGCCGAGCGGCGCCAGATCACCCTGTATGCACCTGTGCCCATGGTCCTGCCCAGGGGCTGCTGACCGGCTGCCCCCCGTGTCCAGGTCCTCCCGGTGCGGCTGCGAGCGGGCACCCATGCCGGCGAGGGCCGGGTGGAGGTGCTGCGCCACGGGCAGTGGGGCACCGTGTGTGACAAGCAGTGGGACCTGGCCGCGGCCAGCGTGGTGTGCCGGCAGCTGGGCTATGGGACAGCAAAGCAGGCCCTGGCAGGAGCTCAGATGGGCCAAGGTGAGGTAGATGGCGTGGCAGGGACTCGGAGTGTTGCTGGGCTTGGAGGGATGTGGATGGGTAAAGCCCCTGGCTCACTGAGTGCTGCTGGAGCATCCTGGATACCCAGGCAGCTCCAGCCCGCACTGGGATGGGGCTCCCCTGGCTGCCTCCACCACAGGCGACCTCACGCCCATGGGGAACCCCCAGACCAGGGGAAGGAGGGTGAGGGACCTCCCTGCTCCAGGACAGGCAGGGAGCAGGGAACGTTGATTGTCCCTCTGCTTCAGGCCTGGGGCCCATCCACATAAGCGACGTACGGTGCACCGGCCATGAGAGTTCCCTGGGCGAGTGCCGTTTCCAGGACGCTGAGCGGAGTGGATGCCAGCACGAGGCTGATGCCGCCGTCCGCTGCCATGTGCCTCACATGGATTTCCAGAGTCAGGTGAGCCCCTGCCTCCTCCCCTGACCCTGTGGAGCCCCAGCCCCGTTGCACAGCACCTGTGCTCCAAGCTCTGTGCCCAGTGTGAATGCTCAGAGCAGCCCCAGGGTGGCCTAGGGGATGGGGGGACACAAAGCAGCACGCTGATGGGGGTATGCAGGATGAGCATACTGGGAAAAGTGGTCTCGTGGGAAGGAAAGGAGGAAGAGGAAGGTGGGGGAGATATTCAGCTGGATGCGTGGGGCTGCCTGCCCTGTTGCAGCACCAGGTGGTAGGGCTGCCCTATGCTCTGGCTCAGCCCCTCTTTGCCTGCAGGTGCGGCTGGTGGGGGGCCGCAGCCCCGATGAAGGCGTGGTGGAGGTGCTGGTGCCTGTGCACGGGCGGCTGCAGTGGGGCACGGTGTGCGGTGCGCAATGGGGGCTGAACGAGGCCATGGTGGTCTGCAGGCAGCTGGGGCTGGGCTTTGCCAGCCATGCCCTCCAGGTGAGTGGGGTCCCAGCCCGGGATCTGGGTGAGCTGCGAGGGGTCCTCCGGGATACGTGGCATGGGCGTGGGATGGCTGGGGGCTCTGTGATGGGACAGCCTGTGGAGACAAACCCTGGTGGCAGCGCTGGGGCAGGGGAGGCAGGGTGGGTGCTGGCAGAGGGTGCGAGGTCTGGTCTGAGCCCTGTGCTCCTCCTCTGCCCAGGAGACGTGGTACTGGGCGGGCAGCCCAGATGCTGCCCAGGTGGTGATGAGCGGGGTACGCTGTGCCGGCACCGAGCTGGCCCTCCAGCAGTGTCAGCGCCACGGCCCCGTCCACTGCCCCAGCGGCGGGGGACGCTTCTCAGCAGGGGTCACCTGCACTGCCCGTGAGTACCCGGAGCCCACAGGGCACCGCTGGGAGGGGGCACCCCCCTTCTCCTGGCACAGAGAGTCAGGGGGGTTATGCAGGGTGGGGACCATCTACTCCATCCCCACCGACCCCCTCCAGATGCCCCGGACCTGGTGATGAACGCCCAGCTGGTGCAGGAGACAGCCTACCTGGAGGACCGGCCGCTGGGGCTGCTGTACTGCGCCCATGAAGAGCGCTGTCTTTCCCGCTCCGCCGACCACATGCACTGGCCCTACGGCCACCGCCGCCTCCTCCGCTTCTCCTCCCAGATCCACAACCTGGGCAGAGCCGATTTCCGACCCAGGATGGGGCGCCACGCCTGGACCTGGCACCAGTGCCACCGGTGAGTGGGCTGTGGGCAGGAGCTGGCAGGGGGCTGCCCCCTCCCTGGGCCAGGCAGGGCATGGTGGCACCCATCCTGCAGAGGCTGGCCCGCCCAGGGTAATTAGTAGCATCGGCACTGTCATTACGGCTTTATTTGGCTTCAAGGCTGTAATTTGCTCAGAGCCTCCGGGTGCTGCCTGCTCCTGGCTGGGTTGGCCGCATGCTCCCCGGCCAGGCACTGGCCCCACGCTCAGCCGCTCTCCCCACAGGCACTTCCACAGCATCGAGGTGTTCACCCACTACGACCTGCTGACGCTCAACGGTTCCAAGGTGGCTGAAGGGCACAAAGCCAGCTTTTGCCTGGAGGACACCAACTGCCCCGAGGGTAGGTGCCAGCTGCCAGTAATGGCCTCATCCTGCTCCCCAAAGGGGGCTCTGCCTGTCCCTCCCCCCTCACCTCCTTTTTCTCCCACAGGGCTGCAGCGACGCTTCGCCTGTGCCAACTTTGGGGAGCAGGGGGTGAGCGTGGGGTGCTGGGACACCTACCGCCATGACATCGACTGCCAGTGGATTGACATCACTGACGTGCCGCCAGGCAGCTACACCTTCCAGGTATGGGGACAGAGGGGCAGGGGGGCACCAAGCCACCGCAGCTCAGGGCGGAGGGGCACCCTCCATGGGCACCACCAGCACCCCTCACCCTGCACATCAGGGTGCTGCTCCGTGCCCCATGCTGCATGCCACGGCCCTGCCTGGGCAAGGCACTGCAGTGGTGCCCCTAGCCCTGCCCCTCACCCTCCCCAGGTGGTCGTGAACCCCAAGCAGGAGGTGGCCGAGTCGGACTTCTCCAACAATGTGATGCGGTGCCAGTGCAAGTACGACGGGCAGCGCGTCTGGATGCATGGCTGCCACACAAGTATGGAGGGATGGGAGCAAAGGGGGCAGGGTGGGGGCAAGCGGCGGGGTTGGGGGTGCTGCAGATCCTGTGTCCCCCTTACCCACACCATCACTCTCCCCAGGTGATGCCTACGGCGCCGACGTGGTGAGCGATCTGGAGCGACGGGAGCGCCTGGACAGCAACCTTGTGTGACCCCCCCCCGGCATCAGCACACTCCTGGCAGCCCCATGGGGCAGCTCGACTCCCACATCCCAGCTCCTGCACCCCGGCAGCACCAGACTGAGCTCAGGGACTTGAAGACTTTTGTATTTACTGATGCTGCCGCAGAGGATGGCGACGAGCGCTGGGGCTGGCAGGGAGTGCCCAGTTCCCCCCAGCCCCACACGGCCAGCAAGACCTGCGAGAGGGGCCCGGGCACCGCAGCAGCCCCCACCTCCACGGCTCTGGTGCCCTCCAGAATGACTACCTCAGCCTGCCCGCCTGGCCCCGTGGCCCCAGCAGGCTCAGGACAGGCTCCAGCCACTGCTACTTGTGCATCAGTCCTGTCCTCAATAAAGGTGCTGTGCCATGGGAGAGGGGTGCTGTGCTATGGGAGAGAGGGTACCCCCTTATCAACCCCACCATCCCCTGCACTTCTCCCCACCAGGACCTCGAAGCCAGTCCCCAGCTGGGAACAACCCTGGCCAGGCAATGTCCCCCACTGCCACCCAGGGCCACCAGCCTGTAGCTGGCTGCCTGTGGCTGGTGCCAGCTGGCTCCGGCTCGCCGTCAGCGGTCCCCACGGGCCAGGGCAGCCAGGCCCTGAACTGGCTGACCCCGTGTGTGCAAAGGGATGGGGCCAGCTCTGTAGCAGCGCGGGCCGGCAGCCAGCCCGCCGGCTGCCGCGGCTGCAGCCGCCATGCCGGGCTTTCCCAGGCTGTTCTGGCAGCTTCCCAGCCCCAGGAGCAGGGATGGGTCCGCTCTGTCCCTGGAAGCCCTTGCTCCTGGGAACAGGGTGGGGACACAGGGGGCACCATGCCCTTGCTCTCTGTGTTTCTTTCCTCCAGTGGTTTCTAGTAATTTTTCTTTTTAAAGCAACTAAATAGGAATATTTGCCACTGACCCACACTCTGCGCTGCCTGGCCCCCAGTGAGCCAGCTGCTGGGCAGCGCCACCCCCCTCCTTGCGCACCCCTGCCCGTCCCAACCTTGTTGGCAGACACCAGCCTGAGGCAGGGGGCTGCCAGCATGCGCCTCGGGACAGGCTGGGTTGTACCCACACGTGACGGTCCCCACACGTGGAGGAGCTGCCAGCGATGGTGGTGATGCGCTGGGGTGGCCCGAGGCCAGGGGCCGTGGTGAGGAGCATGCCGGCAGAGGCTTGCTCTCCTGTGGGTGAGGTTCAAGGGATGCTGGACAGCAAGGAAGATGCTTTCCGCATGAGAGCACCTTCGCTCCCTGAAGTTTCCACTGGCCAAGCCGCGAGTGGTCGGGAGCGGCAGCCAAGATGGATCCCAGCTGGCAGCGCTGCCAGCGCGAGGTCGTGACCAGCTCTGCCACCACCAAGCTGGGGGACAGCCAGGGGACACGAGGTAGCCACATGAGCCCTTCAGTGCGGGCTGAGGTGAGGTAGCCACGACCAAAACCACCCAAACTGCTGGCAGGGGTGGTGGAAAAGCACCCATCCCCACCTGCTGCAAAGGGCACAGGAGCCCCACAAACCACAGCCCCGAGAGTTTGAGGGGCTACAGAGTGCTGGGGCACACAGGACTGTTCTTCAGGTGCTGAGAGATGATGCAAAGCAGGGGAGCCAAAGGCACGTCCCAGCCACCCACCCATGCCCCCGCCCTGGGGCAGGGCAGGAAGCCCCCAACGCGCCCGGGCCGGCAGCACAGCCACATCACAGCCCCGCACGGGGCCAGGAATGCTGCCCTACCCGCGTGCTGACAAGGGCCCCACTGTTCGGGGCCGCAGCTGCTCCATGGACATAAACAGGGTCCCTGCCAACACATTCCTGCCCACCGCCCTGCCTGACCCCTCCTGCCTGCGCCCCCCCACCCACCCGCCATGGACATCCCCACAGCAGCGAGGACCATGCACGGCAGCCCCCCGCATGCGCACCCTCCCTCGGCACGCAGGGGCACGGAGAGCCACAGCCCGGCCAGGTAAATAAAATAAATGGTATTTATTAGCAAAATAAACGACAGAAATTCTCACTTGCAAGGCCCTGCCAGGTGGCCAGGGCCGCCCCGCACAGCCCCACGTGCTTGCTGCTGAGCCCCCCCCGTGTCCGCTGCAGCAGGCAGCATCGGGGGGTCCTGCCCGGGGCAGGACGGGCAGCGTTGCCTGATGGTGACAGCATCCACATGGCACCAACCAGCCTGCACGCACCCTGCTCGGCCCTTTCAGTGGAGCAGCCCAGTGCTTTGGGATGCTGTGCAGGATCTGTCCCCACTCTGAAATGCAGGGTGCCCAGCGAGAGGGGCTCGGGCCCCCCAGGGAGGTTCCCAGCAATGGTAAGGTGCAGCCCCCCAGCTCACTCCCGGCCCTCCCAGGCATCCTCCCGCTGCTTGTTCTCCAGGCGCTTCCTCTCTGCAGAGACAAGAGGAGGATCAATCCCACATCCCCATCACCTCACAGCCATCCACTTCCCCATGCACGTGGCCAGAGCCCACTCTGGTGCATCTTCCCCCTAGTCTGTGAGAAGGGGCCTCCATCAGGAGGGTACCCCCATGCCACAGCCCCCCTCAGGCATCCAAATCTTACCGCGGGCTTCTTGCAGCTTCCTCCGCTCAGCATCTCGCTGGGCTGGCGTCTGGTTGCTGCGTACTCCCAGGGCACCGATCACCAGCCGCCTAGCCAGGGCAGCTGATGTTTCAGGGCGCTCCTTGGCTGGTTGCAGGTAATCTGGGTGAGCAGAGAGGGGAGACATCAGTAGAGACATCCTGGGAGGGACAGGGCAGGTGGCATGCCCCATCCCTCCCCAGTTATTGCGATGAAGATGCTGGAGCACAAGCACCACGGCAGAAGTCAGCACGGGGCAGCATCACTCACCGGCGTACGCCCTGGCTTTGGCTTTAGAGGCGCGGGTGCCCTGGGAGAGTGGGCGAGTCTTCACCATCAGGTGCTTGGTGCTGAGAGCATCGCGTGCTGCAGGGAGAGAGCGGCGGTGTCCATGTGCAGGGCCAGCCCCATGCCCTGGATCAGGCCACAGGAGAGGCAGGGATGCCTCTCCTCTGCCTCTCCCAAACCAGACTGGGAGCAGTACCTGTTATGGGGCTGGAGAAGATGCCCAGGGCATGCGTGTCATCCACCCACTTAATATCAAAGCCTTTTTTCCTGCCAGAGAGAGGGAAGCTCAGCAAGGCACTAGCACAGAGCGGACAGGGGTCTGGAGCAGAGCCCAGGCAAGGGACCTCAGCATCAGGGACAGGGCATTGTCAGCAGACTCACTGATAGCTGCAGAAGACACGCATCAGGTCCTCGGTGCGGAAATCCGAGGGGAAATCATAGATCTCAATGACGTGGGGCAGCTCTGCATCACTGAGGTCTGGTGCGGCGGGCTCGGCCCCATAGTAGTCGAAGCGGGGTGACTGCCGGCTCTCCTGGCACTTCTCGCCCCCTGAGAGCTGCAGGGGTGGGAGAGACACAGCGTTGAGCAACCCGTGCCTGCCCGCGCCACGCCAGCTCCCAATCCATAGCAAGCGCTCCCCAGAAAGTGGTTCGGCCCCCACACCCCGCCCCAGCACTGCAGATGGATTCATGGCGTTGAAATATTAGGAGTTATCGACCGGGGCTCTTGCGCCACGCATTTGCTTTTCCCATTACCAGAACCCCTTCACTTGCTGCGCTCCGCGGTCCTGCTGGGGACACGGTAGGAACGGCACTGGTGAGACAGCGCGTGTACCCCCAAGCACAGCCCTCCTTCCACAATCACGTGCTGGCCCAAAATACATTTGGGAAACAACAAGGAACAGGACAGCAAGGCCAGGAGGAAAGACCGATGTCTGGGAGCACCGGGCTCGGCGCATCCCAGCTGCCACACATGCACCAGAGCAGCCTGTCGGCACCCCGGAATCCAAGATGGAAAACCCAGCGCACCCCTGAGGAGCAAGTTCTGCTGGTTAATCACCTGCGTGGGTAAAAATTTATGCCTTATTTCTCATTTGAATTTGTCTGGCTTCGCTTTCCAGGCAGCGGTTCTTGTTCTGCCTCTCTGCTGGATTAAAAAGCCCTCAGTCCCTGGCCCCCTCCCCACGATGGCACTTACTCACGCTAATCAAGTCCCTTCTCAATCTTCTCCTTGATAAGCTAAACGGGTTGTGCGCGTTCAGTATCTCACAGCGGAGCACTTTCTCCAGCCCTAAAAGACGACGGCTGTAGTGCTTTTCTACCTCTCCCATTTTTCAACCTTCATGTTAAAACACGGGCAGCAGACTCCCACTGCAACAACATGGGGGTACAGCCACCCCCTGCTCCCCTCCGCCCTGCAGCATCAGTGCCTGTGGGCACCGCTTGCCCCACCTCTGCTTTCCAAACCACACTGTGCCAGCGGCCAAGGGGATTCACCGCCCCACTCCGGTGTGACATCAGGCCCGAAGCTGCTGCTGGCTCCCTCGTCCCTGCCAGAGCGCGGGGCTGGCGCAGTGCTGGGGAGTGAGTACATAACTTAGCCGGGTTCCCAGCCCGATCCCCCAAGCGATCGTAGCAGAGCACACCACGGCTGGAAGGTTAGAGTCCATAAATCCCAGCCAGCTCAGTCAATAAAAAGCGCTCATTCCGACAATTTTATGGGGAAGATGGATTCACGGCAGGTGAGGGGGTGCTGCCAGGGCGGCGGGATGCCGGCGGAGGGGAGAGCTGAGTTACGGAGCTTACGGGACAGGCTGGCACTGCCGCAGAGCCCCCTACCCTGCCACCGTCACCCATGAACCGAGTGCACCCCGTGCGGGGCAGCGCACTCATCCTGCACCCCCTGCACCATCGAGGGAGGCAAAAGAGCCGTCCCCGGGCAGGATGAATCCCTGCGGTGCCGCTTGAGGGAGCAGAGCACTCGGGTAGTGCCAGGCGCAGGGAAGATGATTAGAGAGCGGGAGCACCGAGTGCCGGAGCGGTCCTTGACCTTCACAAATCACCGAGTGTGGCGGGGCAGCAAGGACAGGAGCCGTCTGGCAGCCGGGCTCAACAGGTCCCCCCCGCACTGCCAGCCTGGGCACGCAGAGTGCCCGCAGCCCCCCAGCCGTGGGGCAGGGCAGGAAAGGGGAGCCGGGGTATGTACCCCAGCCCTGGCAGGCACCCAGCACTAGGAAGCATCCACCAAGGGACGGATGGCAGAAGCAGGAGACGAAGCCTGCCCATCACACCTCGCTCTGTAAAGACGCACCCTCGCTGGAGCGCATTACAGGGGTCTGTGGCCACTCGCTTGTGCTCCCGCTCCTTTGCCGAGAGCACTTCTCCAGAGCCGGAGGGGAGGCGTGTGCCGGCACACACGCACCCCGGCCCCCGGCACGCCGCGCCGCCTGACAGACTCCACCAAGCCTGGAAGGAAATGGTCGCAGTGCTTAATTACCCTCTGCGTTCAAACGGATTTCTACTCTGAATTTGTCTGGTTTCAGCTTCCAGCCAATGGATCTCGCTACAGTGTTTTTTCCTGCTAGATTAAAGAGCCGTCCCCTATCAGAAATCTCTCCTCCACACAGAACGTCATAAATCTTGCTCTCCGCCGGCTATCCGCAGTGCATAAGGATTCGGTTATGAGGAGGAACGCTACCAATTTTCTTGTCCTTTTTGTTAATTAACAACAGCTCCATCTCCACAAGAGCCTGCGCCTTCCCCAAGCAACCGCGTCCTCCTGCCGAGAGCTCAAAGGGCTCAGGAAGCAACAGGCTTGGCATGGGATATGCAGAGGGGTGAAGATGACAACTTTTAATTGATAAATCCCTTTTTCAGGTTTTTATTCACCCATTTTGGGAAGCTCCCTGGAAAGCTCAAACTTTACTCAGAGCTTGTGCACAGAGGAGCTAACGCGGATGCTCCAGAGCCGTTCACGGTTAGCACCAGCGCTGCACAGCACAACCTTGCCCGCAGCATCCTACGGCTGCAGCACAGCAGGAGCCCTCCCTGACAGCTGCTGCGCTGTGCCGGAGGATGAAGCCGTGCTCCCACGCCAGACCCCCTCGCACCAGTGCTCACCGCATCCTCCTGGTTGGAGGGTGGGGGACCGCAGCTGGAGGCAGCACAGCCAGGCAGGGGTGGGGGTACCCAAAGCTCTTCCACATCTCCCTGTGCGCAGCCCCAGAGGTGAGCCCTGCGGAACCCATACTCCGTCCCAGCCCCACACCAGGCTTGGTGAGGGCACACCAGCCCAAGAACAGCCTCACAGATGAGGTGGGTACTGGTGCTCCTCAGTAATGATGCTCTCGAGTAAATCTCATCCCTTCCCAGAAGCTGTTATCAAGCACCACCCGCCACTTCACACCCGGCTTCCAGCCTGGGGTGGACAGACGCTGGCTGTAACAATATTAGCACTGTTTGTTATTTTGGGCACATTAATGTCATTTGGAAAATTACCAGTTTGACACTACTGATTTAAAATGCAATAAGGGATATCCAGCCTCGCTGCTGAAGCCGAGCTTTCCTCACGAACGGCAGGAAAACGGCGTGGGTCCCGGCGCTACGCGGCTAATTGTAGTAAATTCAGCTGCACGTGTGCAGGAGGAGATGGTAATGAGCCACAGCTGATTAAGAAGCTGTAGTTTCGAGGAAACATCCCATTGCTATTCCAATGCGAGCCCATATGTCTCAGCCCATTTCTTTATCACCAGCCCCGGTTTCAGGAGGGTGCAGTTGCAGTTTATGGTGCTCGAGCAGGTTTTACCAGGTGCGCTTTATGTACCATAGAGGGAAGATCTCCCCCAGCCTTAACCAGCACCATGGGATGGGACGGGAACAAGCCAGGGGGCAAAGGTGGAGGTCCCAGGCATTGCAGGCAGCTTGTGCCCTTGGGGACGAGTGGTGATGACAGTCCGCATTCCCATGCACTCACCCTGGACAAAGGGACAGCTGACCAGTAGCCACCATCCCTGCAAACCCCCACGGGTGCCGGCTCACAGGACGTACCTCCTCCAGCAGGCGCGGGTCCAGGCAGTCCCCATCGTCGTTGAACAGCGCGTCCCAGCTCTCCTCGGCGCCTGGGCTGGCCTGGCTCGGGGTCCCGGCACTGGCCTGCTCTGCCTTTAGGGAGCCACTGCGGAGACCTTCCTCTTCCTCCTCAGCATCCCGGCTGCACAGGTCCTGCTTTGGTGAGCCCACATCCTCGTCTGCCCCCACCGGCCCCTCGGCCCAGGCTGCAGGCGATAGCCCGTCTACGCCATGGCACAGCAGCTCCAGGGGCAGCGGGGGCTCGCGGCTCTCCGGGGGTGCCTCCTCGCATGTGCCGCTTGCCAGCTCCTCGCCAGCACCCAGCGGGCCACTCTCAGCACCAGCACTGACATCTGCCCAAGCAGAGGTACCGCCCACTCCCTCAGCAACGGGCACCAAGATGCCCTCCCCATTGGGATGCCCATTCCTGGCAGTGCTCTCCTCCTTGCCGAGTGGGAGTCGGGATGGGCTGCCTACATTCTGCCTCGGGGTAGTCTCCTCAGGGAGCACTGGCGCATCACCCACACCGCTCCTCAAGCACCCAGTTCCGCAGCCAGCTCCTGGTATATCCGAGGTGCTGTCCCCAGCAAGCTCAGCCATGCCTCCCTGCCTCTCCTCCTCCTCCTCCTCTGCCAGCACCCCAGCGGCACAGCCCTCACTCTGCCCTGCCAGGAGAAAACTCCCAGGCTCCCTTTCCTCTCCCTGGGCTTTTGGACCTGCAGCCACCCCCATCAGCCCAGGTACGCTGCCCCGGTCGCCCGTCCCTGCTGGTGGCAGGACACCCTCTCCCGGGCGCTGGGAGAGGTCCCTGGCTGGATCTGGGGCGCTGTCCCCAAAATGCTCTGACATGCCACTTGGCCCTGTCCGACACGCTGGTGTTGGGCTAGCGGGGTCGCTCCCAGGCTCAGGGGTAGCCTCCATGGCCACAGGCTGGGCACGCAGTGGGGATGGAGGGTCAGGCTTGGTCCTTGTCATCTGGCCGCCACAGCTGAGCTCCCCAAGTCCTTCATCACAGGATGCTTTGTCCTGCCTATCCGAGGGCTGGGCAACAGCTGGATCCGGGCACGTCTCCCGCGCTCTGGGTGATGACCGCAGGCTCTCCGGTACCACTGGGCAGCTGCCTCCCAGCCTCCGGCAGTGCCCAGTAGAGGCTGCCCGCGGCTCCTTTGGGCTGGCAACCACCTTGCTCTCCCTCCTCGCCACTCTGTCCGCCTGTGTCCTGGCATGGGGGCTTCGCCTCTGCCCCTCAGTGCTGCCCTGGTAAGCATCCTGTGCCATGCAGTGGTTCCCAGGCTCCCGGTGATGCCCAGCCAGTACGCTGCCCGCTGCTTGCGCTGCTCTCTCCCGACGCGCTTTGGGCACATAGAGGGCCATGTCGGGCTTCCTGCGGCGCGGCCGGCCGCCCTCCACCTCCTGCTGCATGGTGCCACCGCCACCTGCCAAGGAAAGACAGCGTCACCACCCTGCCCACGTCCCAACAGCCCTGCAGCCAGGCATGCAGCGGGCAGCCCCTGCCCAGGTCAGTGAGGTGATGTCCCAGTCTGGCACCCACCCTCACTCCCACAGCAGCGATGGATAGCAGAGCCCCAACACTGCCCTCGTGGCAGCGGCTCTGTGGATGGGGTTTGGTGCTCGGAGCACCCCGCAGCCCTAGATCCGTCGGTACCGGGCTATTGGGGAAGAAGGGAACCCCTGCCAGCATCACCCAGCTCCAGCAGCCGCTGCCTGCAACCCCCCAGCCCCAGGGGCCAGCAGCCGCGGCTGAAGCAGGACACAGAGCCCTTGCACCGTTCGTGCATCAAAAACCGCAGGGAAGCCCGCGACAGCCACGGAGCACCAGAAACCAAACCCCAGCCTGGGGACACCCCAGCGCAGGACGATGGCTGCCACCCTGGCATGCCGCAGCCCCGCTCACCTGCTGCCCCGTCCCGGCAGAGATTTATTTTTCATCATCTTTGGCAGCAACAGGCACAGTACGAGCTGCCAGGCCCCCCTGCCCCTATAAATATGCATCAGGCAGGGTTTATGGAGACGAATGGTGCGGGGGGCTGTGCTGTGGTTGAGGGGAAGGCAAAGTGGGGCTGGGCCGGGGCTCCGTGATTAATCACTGCCCACTCCGTTTAGGGGGATTCATCACGGTCCGCTGTCAGGTAAATCACTGGAAAAACACCTCTTCAGTAATTAATGTGAAGTGACGGATGGACAGCCCCCGGGCCCATTAATCTGGACCATCAGCGCCGAGCGAGATTATGAATGTCAGGATGCATAAACTGCCGGCAGATCAATAGGGCCAGGAACCCATCCAAGGCTCTCATTTCCGAGGCACCTCCGGTACATTAGCCTCCCCTCCACGCAGCCCCCGACTGAGGCGCGAACGCTCCCCGCGGCCCCTCACCGACAGCCGGTAGCGGTGCCGGGAAGGCGAGGGGAGGCCAACCGCTGGCTGGAAAGTGGCCGAGGCTGCCCGTGCCGCACGGCATCATCGCCTTCTCCTGATGGACGGACGGATGGCTGCCTTGGCGTGATGGATGGGTCTCTCACGGCTCTCGGGAAACCGCCGGCAAGCCCGGGCAGGGCAGAGCTCCCCGGCATCACCGCGGCGCCCGTGCCTGCGCCTCGTGCCGCGGAGGTGGGCAGGAGCGCTCCCGTGCTCCTGCCCACCTCCGCGGCACGAGGCGCAGGCACGGGCGCCGCGGTGATGCCGGGCACAGTCCCGGGGCTGCCCCAACCATTTTTCTGTCTCTGCAGCTCTTGTCATTTTTTCCCCCCCCTTCTTTGATACACTAATTTTGCTGGCAGAACAATCCCCTTTATCTTTATCGACCGCGAGAAAGGAATGTATCCTACAAACCCTCCAAGGTCTGGATTAGTCATTTTTCAACACCGAGTCACTATACGTTTTCTCCTGGAGTACCGGCTTGGGGGCCGGAGGTGAGGGGGCACTGGGAGCCCCCTCCCCGTGGCACCACCATTTCCAACCACACAGAGCTTCCAACCGCACAAAAGCACATCCTGCTAAAGGACTTTTCCCAGTGTCTCAGCCCGCGGGACACCACCAAATGCCTTGAGGAGGGATCACCAATCCCCACCAGGCTCTGCTTCCCAAGAATTTCCAGCACAGGGAGCAGCCAGAAGCAGCGCTGCTCCATGCAAATCCCAAGTCACCTCCAAGAAGACTTCACGCACAGGATTTATGGGCTCCTCGAAAGCTTGCCATTCACCTTGCGTCACCCTCCAAAGCAGATGGTGCAGCATCAGCCAGACGGCTGGTGCTGGGAGCATCCTCTCCCCATACAGCTTTGCCGCACGCTGCCGGGGAAGAGCCACTTCCCGCAGCACAGGGAGAAGCACGGCAAGGTGGTGGCTGGCCCACACTGGCAGGGATGCCGCCGCACTTTGTTTCTTCCCCTCAGGGCAGCACGGCTCCTGCCCCCAGCCTATTACACACTTCATTGATGCCACGGCCACGCGTCGGCACCGACTGATTTCACGCTCCGGGGAGGCCGAGCGAAGGCCCTGGCTTCGGGTCTCATTCACACTACGCTGGGCAGGGCAACCCTGCCACTTCCAGGCTGAAGGACCAAGCTCGCCCCGCAAAGCCAGGTGGCGATGGGCAGCACATGCCCAAAAAGGCCTGTGCTGCCCCGGGTGCTGCCCTGCTTTTCGAAACCAAGCAGGGAAAGGCAGCCCCGGACCAGGCATGCCACAGTGCCACGGTAAAAGTGGCAGCGGGAGCACTGCCCAGCCTCCTGGCACATAATGCCCACCAGCCTGGCACAACACAGCCTGGCACGGCCAGAGGGATGCTGGAACATCAGCCAGGAAGAGGCCGGAGCTCCCCACAGGTACAGGCTCCCCTTGCACCATCCCACTCATGGGGAACTTGTGCTCATGGGGAGCTTGTGCTCATGGCATGAGTTTGTGAGGTCTCACGGCAGCCGCCTGGGTGACGTGCCAGCCTGCGTTTTGTTTCTCCTCTAGTGACCACCTGCAGCACAGACGGGCAGCATTTTGTCCCCGATTTCTCTCCCACTTCTGTCCAGGGAAACACCCCATGAACAACAGCAAGACAGGGCTGACCATCTCGCTGCGTCTACACTGCACAGCGCATCACCAAGTTCCTCCATCACCTGCACCCCTGCCCGGCGGGTCAGGACACCTACAGCGCAGCTCCGACGGCAAAGCCAGGGCTCCCACCACTTTCTCCCGCTGCGAGAAGAGACATCGCCCACGGTCCCGCTGCATGTCCGTGCAGGGACGGCTGTGGATGCTGGGCCGCGGAGCTCACACGGAGTGTGCCAGTTCCCGGAAAAGTTTCGGTGCCACCCAGCGCCCTCCCAGCAGGCTGCCGCATTTCCTGGCAGGGAGCTGTATTTTTAGCCTCTGAGGTTTCTCATTCCACTCAATCCATACTCCCGTCGATAGAGCAGATAACCTTAAAGCCTTGACGGGGAACAAGGGTGGCAGCACCAGGGGACCGGGAGCCTTGAGGGACCACGCGCAGCCTCGGCATGCAGCTCCTGCACCCGCAATGTCACTCTTTATAGCCTGCCGCAGATTGGGCTCTTTGAAGGGGAAAAAAATAAATATAATAACAAGACTAATAAAAAGGCAGATACAAGGAGATTCTAAACAGCTCCGCTGGGGAACTCGCCGCTCACAAGGCTCATCCCATGCCAGGCACGCGCCACAGGACTCTCGCCGACTGCGTAACGCCGGTGCCCAGTAGCCCGGGTAAGGACTGCCAGAGGTTTTGGCTCCCACACGCCTCTCCAGCTCTCAGCAGAGCTCCAGCCCTGCACAGCCCACCCACTCACGCTGCAGGCAACGGGGCCAGGGATGGACCCAGATATTTGGTGGGGAGAAGCAGAGCAAAGGCAAGAACACAGAGCCACCAGCACAAAGCAAAGCAAAAGCACTTCAAGGAGCGGAGAGCAGCATCCCAACGCCTGCCCACAGCCCCGTGGGCTTTAAGACGTCCCTGTCCCCCGCTGCTGGGAAAAAGATGCTCTCCAGTAGCTGGAGCAAATGCTGTCTATGCGAGGAGGTGAAGAAATCAAAGGCACTGAGAAAAGAGAGATTTCAATCATGCCTTTCACTTGCGATGCTCTTAGGAGATACCTGGAACAAGAGAAGGGGAACATTTCAGACAGGAGGGGGATTTGTAAGTCAATAGTGTCCCTTCGCAGCTGCAGGGGGAAAAAGGGACAAGAAACCAGCAGAAGGAGTTAACAGCTGGAGGGCTAAGGAGAATACAAAGGACTTTACAAATATACCTGGGCAGAATCAGCACAAAAGTGAAAAGATCTATTAATAAACAAGGAGGGAGAGAAAATTAATGATGGCTCAAAAATAAAGATGACTCAAAAGGGCAAAATTACTGTTTTTAACCAGAAAAAAAAAAATGAAAACGAGGTGAGGTCTCGCAAAAACAGCTGCAGGGAAAGCAAAACCAGCATCTCCATATAGACACAGCCACCTGGCCGGCGTGGCCAGCACCCAGACGAACCAACTAACCCGCCGACACACACACGGTGCCGGGAAGAAACCAGGGCCCTGGTGATGGGCAGAGCAAACCAGGAGCTGATTTTCCATGTGAAAAAGGACAATAAAACTGGAGCCGGGTGCAGGATAAACCCTGTGCCCATCCCCAGCACAGAACAGAACATCTGGAGGAAGGAGCTCACACACCCCCTGCGATGGGCTCCCGGATGAAGGACGTTGGATTGCCCAGCAGAGGTTATTTCAGAAGAATTGCTTGGCAAAGCTTTTGGATAAGGCAAACAAGACACAATTTAGCTGAACTTCAGCGTATCGCTTTATACCACCTCCCAAATTTTCACTTGAATAGTGAATTGTAATTGTATTTGCAGATGAGACTGAGCAGAGAGCCATTGCAAACACCGGCCAGAGCAATGTTTCAAAGAATCTGAGAAATGTAGGCAGGAAATAAAACGAGCCCCAGCCTGGGAAAATGAAGGTAAAATAACCTGAAGCAGCTACCTGGTGGGCAGGAGCAGCCTGGAAAGCAAGGCCCAGAGCCCTGGGTGCGCTCAAACAAGAAAGCAGGTGGGTTAACGACCCCAAAATGGGCAAGGGGGAAAAGCTAGACACTTGGCATCGTGCCACAGGCCACCCCGGGGTTGCCACAGCCCCACAGCAGCCAGCACGCAGAGCCCCGCAGCCAGCACGAAAGACGGAGGGGATGCTGAGGGCAGGCAGGCAGCCGTGAAAAACGGCATCCAGTGCCCGAGAGCACCGGGCAGGTGTTTTATGAGCCACAGGAGCCCGGTGCACCGAGTGCCCGGGGATGCCGTATAACACCCCTGCCCTCGAGGGCTGTCACTGCCAGCATCGCCCCGTGAATCTATGAGCTGGGGAGAGTTACGGGGTCTGCAACGGGCCATGTTAGCCGGGTGCTCCAGGGGCCGCTTGGCAGCGGGGTGGGGGTCGGGGCTGGGACAAGGGAACAGGGAACAGGGCTGGGACCGTGGGGTGGGGGACAGCGTTGGGACAGAGGGTAGGGATCGGGGCTGGGACAGTGGGGTAGGGGACAGGGTTGGGACGGAGGTGGGGGACAGAGTTGGGATAAGGGGGTAGGGGTCGGGGGTAGGACAGCGGGATAGGGGACAGAACTGGGACAGGGGGTGGAGGTCGGGGCTGGGACAGGGAGTGGGGGAGAGCGGGGCGCGGGGCACGACGTGCAGCCCAGGGACTGGGCAGGGTGCGCACCCCAGGCCGCTGTGCCCCCACCCCGAGTCCCCCGCGGACAGGGCAGTGCCGGGCCGGGCCCGGCCTCCGCCGTTACCAGTGGCCGCGCCGGGTCCCCCGCCGCTCCGCGCCGCCGCCGCCGTTTCCGGCACGCCGGGCCCGCCCCGTCCCGCCCACGCCGCGGGGAGCGCCGGGACCTGTAGTGCGGCACCGGCCCTCGCCCTGTGTCCCGGGCGGCCTCTCGTACCCGGCCGCGGCACCCGGCGGGGATTTGGGCCACCGCTCCCCGCCCCGCCCGAGGATCGGCTTCCTAATGAGCCGAAGTTCTCGGATGCAATTCCCAAGCAGCTGCATCCCTCCTCCCTCATCCCCCAGCTCATGGTGCGGGAGAGGGATGGCCCGCAGCGTGCGCACCGCCTGCCTGCCTGCGTGGTGGGACGCGAGGCTGATGCCAGAGCAGCCAGCGGGCAACACGGGTTCTGCGGCTCCCCGGAGGCTGTGCGGCTGCCGAGGGACCGGGGACCGATCACCTGCCGCCCTGGCAAGGTGCCACTGAGGCATTGCATGGGGCATCAGCACATGGGGCTGTGCCCAGCATCTTATCCCTCCTCGGGTGCAGCTACAGGGCTGGGACTGCTGATGCCTTAGGTCCAGGATGCCCCGAAGCACTCAAACCTTCCTAACCGCCCGGTGTGGGTCCCAGTACAGCCACGAGGGCTCAGCACAGAGGTACATTAGCCCCAGAGGCCTGGTTCTTCTGTGCTGAGTGGTGGACCCAAGCGATAATGTGTTTCATCTTTGATTTCTCCTTTTTTTTGGGTGCAGGTGTGAACAAGGCAGGACTCTGAGAAGGAAGCTGCGCTCCGTCACCTCAGTCCTGTGGATTGGGAAGGGAAGGCTGGGCAGGGCAACCCTTGGGCAAGACACGCACGGATGGATAGGGTCATCCTGCCCTAGCCGCGTGGCCCAGTGCAGGACAAGGAAGGCTCACAGCAGGCAGGGCCACCCGGCACCCCCCGGGGAGCAGCCCCTGCCCCAGCCCACCGGGGCACACAGGGGACCATGGTCCCTCTTGCAAGTAATCGATGGCGGCAGATCCTGATCGCTTTCATTATTATTATTTTCTTATGCATGTGCGCACAGGAGATTTATCGCCAGCTACGGAGGCAAAATCAATTATTCATGTTATAAATTAGAAAATGATTTATGTTTGTGGGAGGCCAAGCAGAGTGGAGCCCCTTGCCGCGTGGGAGCTGGGTTTGCCAGGGAATGGCACCAGACACCCCCCGCGAGCACTTCCCCAGCCTCTCCATCCTTGCTGTGCCCTGCCTGTCCCACCCAGGGGTGCCCCCATGCCGTCACAGCCCCAGGGTGACCCAGGAATTGTGGCTGGCAGGGAGCACCCAGCCTCTCCCACTCTGTCAACCCAGGTGCCCGTGGACACAGACCAAGGAAGTCTGGGGACCGCGGTGGCCTGGTCACCCTGGCCGGTGCGGCAGGATGATGCTTCACAGCAGTTTCCATGGCAGCGGCAGCAGCACGGTCCAAGCGCTATGAGGTGTGGGCTGCAGAAGGACCCCCTCACTTTCCCCTGCTGGAGACATCCTCACGTGTCCCCTTCAGCTCCAGCAGCTCCTGCCTCCCATAAGGGACACAGCGGTACCCTCCAGACTGCCACCCACGGGAACAGGGACCCGTTGCACCACTGACATCCCCACGCTCCCCAGGAAAGAGGGGATGGGTGATGGCTCACTTGTACCAGCCACTGAGGCCAGCTGTCCCAGAGCGGGGCTGCAGGGATTTGCTTGGCCGTGGCCCACCTTCTCCTGGGCTGGGGGTGTCTCAGCGGTCCTGGGAGTCTTCTCAGGCAGCGATCCCATTCCCCAGTGGCTGACTGATGTTCTGCACAGAGCAGGGTGGCACTGGGCTCCCATCACTCCCAGTACTGGGGCAGGGGGTCGGCCATTGCTGCCAGGTCTGCCCCCTGCCCAGCCATGCCCCAGGGGCTCAGCCCAGTGCTGCTGGGAGCTGCAGCATCCCATGGCTCCGCATCGGGGGGCCCAGCACCTCAGTCCTGGCTGCCTCGGCGTCCTAAAACTCACTGCCCATGTCACACAGCCAGCGGGAGCGAGTGCCAGGAGCTGGCCAGCCGCTCTCTGCTGATAGCTGGGGCCACTCTTGCTTCCGAAGCTGCCGTGTCTGTGCCTCCCAGGGGACAGAGTGGGCCGGGAGCGCTGCCTGGCTCTTCTTGTCTGTTCATCTGCAGCTGCGTCAGCCAGGGCCGCGGGGAGACACAGGCTGAAAGGAGCGGTGCGGGAGAGAAAGGAGCTGTCAGTGGCCCCAGATCTGGGTATGATCGAAGGCGAGCCGTGCATCCAGCTACCGCTCGCGCAGCGTCCTACACTGGGCTGAGCCCTGGCCCTCGGGATGGGAAGGAGAGGCAGCACAGGGTGATCTCGGCTCTGCTCTGGCTCCCCAAGCAGCCTTTTCTCCCCTAGCCCTGCCTCCGAGCCCTGGAACCTTGTCCCGGCTGCCAGAGAGCCTGTCACCCCCTGTGACTCCCAGGGCTCTCAGGGTGCTGAGAACTTGATGGCTCAACACACACACACGAGTGTCAGTGAGGCCAGAGATTTTGGCTGCCCCTCCAATTCCCTGCCAGGCTGTGAGCAGGAGAAACACCAACAGCCAGGCAGGGTCTGAGGACAGGGAACCACATCGTCCTGGGGCACTGAGGCTGCTACAGCCACAGCAGCCCCCAGCCAGTCCCGGGGACCCTCTGGGACTGCACGTGGGGTGCAGAGGAGTCCCTGCTTGCTTTGCTCTGCCTCTAAAGGAGCCAGACAACCCGGGGAGCTCAGGGATCTGCCAGCACAGCCCAGGACTCATCCCGAGCTGTGAGCACCGGGCTTAGCACTAAAACGCCAGGAAATAAATGAGTCGCACTCTGAGGCTGAGCATCACGCCAGGTGCCTCGCTGCACCCCTGTCCCGGGGAGCCCAGCACCAGCCCGTGCTCATGTGAGCTTCCCTCTGATCTATTGCTGCGGAGCAAATGCTTACAGAGCGTTTTTGGCAGAGAAAAGCACTGGGGAGCTGCAATGGGCACACAGGGGCACCCAGAGCACCTGCAGCCCCGGGTTTCTCCCCCACGCTCGGCCAGGAGAGACGCTCAGCCCACAGGGAGGGGACTGCGGAGAGCTCCGGGCTGGGGTGGATTAGATCTGCTTTGCATTATTGCACCAAACACCTGGGGACTCGGCAGCTCGTGACAGTGCTGTGTAACGCAGGGAAGCAGCCCACGGTGTGGGCAGGCTACTCACGGCCAGGGAAGCGATGGGGCCATGCCCATAGGAGTGTGGGCTGGCTGTGGAGGGGCAAGCCGGCATCCTCGCTCCCTGTTTTCCTGCGGATTTACAATGAATAAGCGCAGAAGGCAGTGCTTGTGCTGCAGGAATCAATACCGCTCCAGGAGCGGCCTGGGTGCTCCTCCCTGCGCTCTCCCGGGAGCCTGCCCCCTCCGAACACATCTCCCTGAGCTAGCACTGTTGTGTCCTTCCTGCTGTTGTCTTGCTTTCCAGCACTCACCATGGACCACAGAGAGCATGGGGTGACTGGTGACAGCCCCAAGGCTGGGGAGCTTGTTAGCCTGGATAGCCTGGCTCCGTATGTGATACAGGGGGAATAAGCAGGAGCCAAATCTCGGGCGAGATCCAGGTTTTATCCTGATTCGAGGTAGCCCCTGTTGGCACCATGTCACAGGCTGTTCCATCGTGGCCCATCCTGCCATGGTCCCTAGGAAGTACCAGGGTGTCGTGGCCGGCTCTGGCAGGCAGAGATGCTGCCAGGAGGCGGTTTCTGCCCGGCAGCCAGTGCTCGGGGATGCTGCGACTGGAAGCAGCTCCGAATCTCACCCAGCGCTGGCCGTTGGGCCACAATGTTGGGTGACAGCCACTGCCCATGGGAAGGAGCCCGGCTGCTTTCAATAGACCATGATTTGAATTGATTCATCAGCGGGATCCACTTGGAGCTGATAAATCTTTCAGGAGTCCTGGCAGAGGAGGCTGAGCTGGGCAGGCTGGGCATCCCCCTGCTTCCTTGCAGCTGCACGACTGCTCCAAAGAAGCTGGCTGCGTGGCGTGCACACCCGGTTCACACCAGCTGCCAGGTTTTCAGGCAGCCGAACCCAGAGCAGGGTTTGCTCTACCCCAGCCGGGGGTGTTGCCTGGTCCAGCCTGCTGCCTCCACCCTGCTGAGACCCCCAGCTGCGGAGCCTCATCCCTGTGCTCCCTTTGTAAGGGTCTCCATCATCCCTGGCCAAGAAGTGCTGATGGGCCCTGGCTCCATCACAGAAGCAGCCAGGTCCCTCCTCTGGCCTGGTGTCCCCTCTCCTGGCATGGGGCAGGGCAGTCCCCAAGCTAAGCACTGGCACTGGTGCATCCCCATGCCAGCCACGGCTCCAGGATCCCAGGGGGGACAAGCCAGCTCATGCCATGGGACTGTGTCCTGCAGGGGGATGGGGGACCACCCTCAGTCCCCTGCCATGCACCCCAGCAGGTAGCGAGGGAAAGCAGGGACGGGGACTGTGAGGCGGGAGAGGAGCACGGACGGATCCGGTTACAGGCAGCACGGGGCAGAGAGATAGGCAGAGAACAGCAATGCAGCAAAAAGGGCTTTTAGTGATAATTAATAATTAACATTTCTAATGATGTCCCGGCGACAGGAAGAGTCCAAGTGGGGACCCGGGGGCACTGCGCATGGTGACAGGAGTGGCTGGGGACCATGCGGGGACCAGGGAGGCTGTGCAGAGCCGTGGGCTGGAGTGGGAGAGAACCATGGGGCTGGGGGTCCCAGGGCAGGGGCTGGGCACACCTGGGCCCCCCTGGGTGGGGAGCACCTAGGGCCCAGCCTTCACACCCTGCTGCTGCTGAGGGTGTGATAAATCCACGATGGAGACTGGAAGATGAGATTAAACACGCGTCAGGGTTGACCTGGGCTCTGTGACAAGATAACGCCTTGCCCCGTCCCTGAGAGGGACCTCGCTGGTGGGAGGAGGGGACCGGGGAAGGGCGCTGGGAGGCAGCGGCTCACGGGGAGCTGCTGGGATGGGTGGCAGTCGCCAAGTTGCTGCCAGCTCCGGCACAAAGAGCCCCTGGGCTGGGAGGTGTGCGGGCATGGGGAGCAGCAGGCTGGCCCAGAGTGCACGGCCAGAGCGGGCAGGGGTCCGCATGCAAGACAGGAGGTCAGGCACTGTGGGGCAGTGACAGGGAAGGGACAGAAGAGTTGAGAGGGACAGAGCAAGCACCAGCCGAGCGTGGGCATCCATTGCTGCAAGCCACTGCACGATGGGCCTGCAGTCGTGAGAAAGGCAAGAGCAATTTCTGGCAGGGCTGGGGACTTGCTTGTGTCCCAGCATGGGTCCCGGGGGACCCACCTGCGCTGGAGCCAGCCTGGGAGAGGAGCAGAGGCGTCACAGAGCTGCCAGGGGATGCA
Organism: Chlamydotis macqueenii; assembly: GCF_036417535.1. Classification (NCBI taxonomy): domain Eukaryota; kingdom Metazoa; phylum Chordata; class Aves; order Otidiformes; family Otididae; genus Chlamydotis; species Chlamydotis macqueenii. The sequence continues at coordinate 24,550,684 of NC_141562.1, forward strand.
GAGCCCGGGAGACCCATGATGGGAGGACGGTGGCTCGTGCCCAGCACAGCACAGGCTGCGGGGGAGCGGGGCACTCACTATAAATACATCAGCGGAGTAAACGCCAGGGAGGAGAAGAGCTATTTCAGCTAAAAAGACAACGTTAGCACAGGAATGACCGGGGATAAATTATCCATGAATACATTTAGGGTGGAAATTAGACCCTCAGAGCAAGGAGGCCCCAGTGCAGCCCCTCCAGAGAGAGAAGCAGGGCCAGGCAGGAGCCAGGGTCGGTTCGGCAGCTGAGGGGTCCTGCAGCACGCTGCGGTGACAGCACATGCCCTGTTCTAGTTTCAAAAAGCAGCAAGGGTGGCTGGTGCAGCCCGCCTGACCGTTGCCCCGGCTGTGCTGGTGGGTGCAGCAAGCAGCAGCACACAGGGCAGTGTGCACAGAGGGGGGTTTGCGCATCGCTGTGTGCATGCGTGAGTGCAGATGTACGCATTTGGGCAGTGCACTGAGTGCTCAGACACCACGTGTGTGCACAGAGTGTGTGCAGACGAGGCAGCTGCACACAGACTGTTGCATGCATGCACGTACGTGCATGCGAGTGTGCTGAGAGCGGGGAGGGGGGTGCTGTGTGCAGGTGTATCGGGCTTCATGATGCTCTAGAGAGAGGAATGTCAGCCCCAGTGAAGACTCTTGGAGGTTAGTGCCTTGAGTCAGCACTGCTCTGCTCACCTGGTTTGTGTTGCACCATCTGGAATTTGCTGGAGGGGACAAACTGGGTGCTCCATGAATCCAGTTGATCCTGGGTGGATTCCTGTACTGCTGAGGGTCCCCCAGCTCCCGGAGCAGTGCTGTCCCTGCAAGGGCCACGGGGCTCACCTGATCCTGCCACCCCACAGGCTCACCTGGGCTGGCCGGAGCACTTGGCACTGTCAGAAAACACCCCTGTGCCACCCCTCCGCCCACTGCAACTCAAGGAAGGGGCAGACTGGTCCCCAGCATCTTGCTCCCTTCTGCCCAGGGAGATCCTGGTGTGGCAGATGAGCCACTGGGCACAGGGACACAGGGTGCCAAGGCTGGCTGCTGCAAGGGGGTCCCCGCTCCTGGGGGGCTGGGTGGGCATGGATGGGGCAAGCACCCCAGGAACAAGAGCCAGGGAAGGTCGAGATGCCTCTGCCCCGGGGGTGGGAAAGAGGGTCCCAGGTGTGCAAGGAGGTGGCTGGTGCTCACGCTGGCCCCAGCTCAGAAGAGCCTCCCCCCGCCTGCGTGCAGCCCTCAGTGGAGCGCAGCAGCTCCCTTCCCCCTGCAGCGTGTCTGGCTGCTGCTCGCTCTAATTTCCTGTGCATTGTCCCCACCGCCACCACCACCGTCCCCTGCGCATCCCTGCCGTGCGCCGCACAGCCAGGCTCTCTGCACCCTGACACCCGCGCCCCGCCTCACCGCCCTGCAAACATCCCCGCATCCGTCCCAGCTCGTTTCACTGATGCTCTGCGCTCCCCTCCGCAGCTCCTCGCAGAGACCTGTGTCCTACTCCGGGGTGCTTGCCCCACCGTGCTCCCCACGCAGGGGTAAGCAGAGGGATGGGATGGAGATGGCTGGGCCGGCGCAGGGTGCAGGGCCAGATGCAGGGCTGGGGATTCCGGCCATGGCAGTTGGTATCCTAAGGTGCCTGCTGGCTGCTCTTGTCCCCCACAGAAACATCCCAGCCTGTTCGGGTGGCAGCGTGCACCCACGGGGTGTCATGGTGTGAGCACATCCCTGCTGACACAGCGTGTGTGCACCATGCTGGATGTCTAGCTGTACACGCCGTATGCGCGTACCCTTGCGCGCACACACGTGTACAGGCGCATGTACGCGATACGCTGGCGTGCTGGCAGGCCTGCCTGTGTCTGACAGTGGGTGCGCACACGCTCAGGGCTGGGGCCGGCGTGCCCAGTTTGCAGCCCTGGGGAGCTGGTCTGCCCGGCACCATTCGCAGTCTCGGCATGCTCAAGCTGGCTCCCTGCCGGCATTTGTTTTCTGTACCTCCCAGTCACAGGGGGGGCGTTGCGAGACGGCTCGCAGAGTTTATTCTAATAATTACCCAGGTTGTTACTAAATCTGGGATGAGCTAACGACTCAGCAGAGGAGGTGCTTGCCCCGAGCGCACACGCAGGTGCAAGGCTGTAGCCTGGCGCCGGGGCTGTGGGCTACCAGCGGCAGAGCACACCCGCAACTCTGGGATGCACGAGGACACACGAGCACAGCGTTGCACACGTGCGATGGTCACGCTGGCCCTTCTGCCCCGGTGGGCATCCCGGCCTCCCCATGGTGAACAGAGAGCAGTGGTGGTTCCTGCCCCACGGCAGTGTCCCACAGTGGGTTTCCTGTGCCAAGACACCGTCATGCTGTCCGTGGGGACCCTGCAGCAGGCAGCCGTGAAGCAAGCTCGGTGCTCAGCCAGGCACCGTGCGAGAGGGGTCATCGGAAATGAAATCAAGAGGTACTTGATCGCCACGTAGCAGCTCCTTTGTGGGAAGCAATCACTGCGGACTGGAGAGCTCTCGAATCCAGCAGGAAGAGAACCCGGAGCAACAGGCAGAAGCTGTAGCCAGGCACGTTCGAATGAGAAATAAGGGGTGTAGCAGGGCAGGAGATCAGCCGCTCGAAGCAGCCAGATCGGCGCGGGCTCCTGCTGTCTCCCAGTGTGTTGCTCCTGCTGGCTCTTCTGGTGTCCGCAGCCCCAGGCTCCGTGCTGGGGCACCTGCAAATGTGCTCCACGGGGGTGACCTGGTAGCCTTGTGCCCTGCTGATGCTGTCCCTGTCCCTACCACAGCCACTTTCTGCATCCAGAGACACGCGTCAGGGAAGGCAGGCTTGCCGGCCATCCTGCCTCAGGCATCCACTGGCTACAAGATTTTGGGCAAGTCAGTGCCCTGCATAGCCTGAGATGTGGCCTTTCTCACTGTTTGGACTGGCTGCCAGGGCACAGGGTCCCTGCGGAGGGAGGTGGGTGACCCGCAGGGTGATGGCTCAGGGAGGGTGCTGAGCCTCCGGGGTGCAGCTGGGTGTTGCACTATGCGGGGCTGCCCAGCTCTGCTCCTTTTCCCCCTCCCGTGCCCATGGCTGTACCGCTCTGTGGGGCGAACTCCCACTCCCCCCGGGCCAGGGCAGATCCCCGGCTCTTCTCACCCCAGTTGCCCATGCAGGACGTGGGGAGCCGTGCCCAGAGTGACACGCACCCCCCAGCACCCACGGGGCGATCGCGGGGATGCAGCATCTCTCCAGCGACCCGGGAGCCCCTCGCAACCAGCCAGCTCCCCCGCTCATCCCGGACCCCCACCGCCACTTCCAGCCCCTGTGGGTGTCGTGTCCCCCCACCCCACGCCCCGCAGCATCCCACCCGCGGCTGCCGCCGCGATGGGGATGGTAAATCAGCGCAGCGCAGCCCCACCTCCGCGCTCTCCATTGGCAGCGGAGCCCCTCGCCGCCCTCATTGGCGCTGCCGCCGCCGCCCGGCCCTATATAAGGGGCGGCGGGGCCGGCCCGGCCCCGTCGGAAGGCGGGGGAGCGGCGGAACCGGAGCCGGAGCCGGTGCGGTGAGGCGGGCGGTGCGGGATGCGCTCCCGCCACCGCGGGGGCGGCGGGCGGCCCCCCTGGCCCGTGAGTGGTTTTTGCTGCTCCGTGAAGTTTTGGGTTTGTTTTTTTTTTCCGGGATGGGGACGGAGGGGGTGGCGGCTTTCAACTCCGGCACGGTCACCGGCCCGGAGAGAAGTTGGTGGCGGAGCAGGAGCGGGCACTTAGCCTGCCCACGCAGCGTGGAGGGGATGCGGGGTGGCAAGGCGGGAGGATGGATGGGATGGGGACGGGGGTGGAAGGATGCTGGGCCAGTGGGGACCGGGCTGAAGAGGATGGACTGGTGATGGCGGGGTGTGGGCTGGGACTCGAGGAGAGGCAGCAGGGTGGCAAGAAGCGAGGGGCAGAGGGAGAGAACGGGCAGCTCTGCTTTCTGGGGACATTTGTGCTCGGTGGTGGCTGAGCCTGTGGAGGGGCTGGGGGACTGTGGATAGAGGGGTCTGTCCCTTCCTCTGCCTACGTGAGAAGGGGCTGATTGTGTGCTGGTGGGACTGGGAGGAGGTGGCTGCAGCCAAGTCCCCCCCCAGGGGCCTGATGTCCCTTTGGGCTGAGCTCCGAGGCTAAGGTGACTGCTCATCTCCACACTGCATTAGCTGCTGCTGGCTGAGCCCCAGCGTGCCAGGTCCGGCGCTGAGGAGTCCTGTGTGGGAGGGGAGAGGGACCGGGCAGCCAGCAGCTGAGGGCTTTGTGCCCCTTGGAAGCATCCGTGATGGGGTGCATGCACAGGCTGGGGTCTGTAGGAGGGAGCAGTGCTGAGCCCACAGGAGCAGAGCGCAGCCGGGGCAGCAGAATTTGGGGCTCACAGGCTTTGACTGGAGCAGAGACACTGCAGGGGCTGGGCTGCTTGGGGCTGGGGTGCCATGAAGGGGGCACCGCTGGTGACCCTGGCAGCTCAGCTGCCATGGGAGAGGGGCTGCTGGGTCTGTGGGACGTCTCCTGCCTGTCCTCTGCCCTGGTGGGTACAGCTGTGGCAGCCTGGGAAGGGCAGGAATGGGAATATGATGTTACTGGGGCACATGCAGCATGATGTCATGGGCTGCTGTGATGTCACCGTGTTGTCACTGTTCTGGGGTGCCTTTGGGGTGTGATGAAGCCCCTGCTGCATGATGTCATGCAATGTTGTAGTGGTGCTGGAGATGGCTGCGGCCTTGGGATGGGATGTCACTGCAGTGGTGGAGCATGACATCACTGGGGCGTGTGGTGTGGTGGGCCGCAATGTCACCGTGGCATGCATAATGGTGTGGCCACACAGAGAGCCAGCTTCCACCCTCCCCATAATTTGGGTTGAGGGCTGGGAATGTACATGTGGGTGCATGAGGAGCCCTGGGGACAGCATCTTCCCACCTGCAGTGAGTGGTCTGGGGCACAACCCCTTACCTGCTCCATGGCTCCCTTCCCAATCCCATCCCACCCTCTTCGCAGGGCATTTCCAGCTGCAGCCATGCGTGGGTATGGATGAGCCCTACATGCTGCATCCATGCCATGAGGCCTGCGCCCTGTCCGTGCGTTGCCTGGCTGCACCCTGCACCTTCTGCCTTGCTCCTATCCTTCTGCTGCCTGGCACCTTAGCTTTGTGTCACCAGGCTTAGCCATGCTAAACAGGCACCCTGGGGTGACCACAGCTCCTGGGGTGATCTTGCCACCACACAAGCCAAGACATGGCTCTGCTGGGACAAGATGGGCTGAGCTCTGCCCTGTGTACAAGCAGGACCCTGTAGCCTCAGATCTCAGGTAGAGCTTCCTGCCGAGGCCTCAGTGCTGGGAGCCACGAGGCCTTTACCATCCGCATAGCAGAGCCTGGGCATACCTCCCTTCCCCTTCCCAAAGTGGCCTGGCTCTGGGCCTTGTGTCCCTTCCCCATGGCACCAAGCACCGGATCTGCTGGAAAAAGCCTTTTGTCTCCAATCAGGAGCATTGTTTCCTCCTGGAAAGGCTCCATCCAGCCTGGAGGGATTTTTTTGGCTGCAGCTGGATGGGGGATGCGGGGGGTGGGGGTGTGCGCATCTGGGGAATGGGCCAAGCTACAGGGAGCAGGAGCTGGAGAGGGAGCACAGCAGGGAGAACCCTGCCAGTGAGCTGAGGACAGCCACCCATTGCCTGGCTGTGGTCATGGGTGAGGGGGCACCGCTCTGCATTGGCAGGGTCTCGTGTGGCTGCCCTGCACCCCTCTGTCCATGTATGGACACCTTGCAGCTGGACCTGGGGGATGGATGGGACTGGAAAGGGAAGGGGAGCAGGACAGGTGCAGTGCGATGCAGGGCTATGGGTGTGCTGGGTGGTGGGGCTCAAGATGTCCTCTGCAGCTGGAGTACAGCCCCTTCCTGCCCAGCCAGGTGGGCATGGAAGCAATTTGGTTGTGGCAGGGGAATCCTGGCCCCTCAAAGACCCTTGGGACCATCCCTGTCCCTCAGGGGAGGCAGCAGCGGGCTGTTCCTCGCAGCCCGCTGGCTCTGCCAGGGTCTAAGCCTCGGGCACTTACCCCTCTCTAAGCCAGGCACCTGTGGCACCATGCAGCTCGCTGCTGGGCTTTTCTGCTCTGGAGGGGATTGCCAGGTCTGGGTGAGGGCTGCCTGTCCTGAGTGCCACCTTACTTATCACCCATGCTACAGCCAGGTCAGAGCCAGCTCCAAAATCTCTGCAGCCTTTGCCAGCAGTGCTGGCAGATACTGTCCTCCGCAGTCCAGGTTAATTGAGCTTCTCCTCCCAGTCTCTTGTTCCTCCCAGCATCTCCTTCCTGCAGTGGCATCCTTGTGCGGAAACCTTCCCTGGTCAGCCTGGGAGGAGCTCGCCCCATAGAGAGCCTGGAAGGAACAGTGCCAGCAGAGTGGGGAAACTGAGGCAGGAGTCACCTGGCAGAGTATCCCTATGTTCTCCCTGTGGCATTCCCCAGCTCTGCAAGACCAGCTGGACGGAGGACAAGCTCCTCAGCCTGGCGACTGCCTGTTTCCTCTGGCCCTGCCAGGGGAGCAGTGATTGGCATTGTGACTTGCCAGGATCTTTGGTGCCAGCAACCCCTTGGGGCAGGAGGAGCTGGGGCTGAGCCCAGCTTCATCAGCACTCTGCAGCCCTCCTGCTGCCTCCCCGGTCCCTCCCATGGGATGGGCTCCCAAGGTCCTGCTCCTGCTCAGCCCCAGCTCACTGAAGTACGATCCTGTCCTGAGGAAGCCCCAAGGGTGAGCTGCACTCAGGAGGGTCCATGCATGAGGATGCCAGAGCTGTGGGGTCGAGGGGCTGGTGGGGTGGCATGGACTGGGGTGGGTGACAAGGGGTAGAAAGGGAGTGTCTCCTGCATGAGGGTGGTGGGGATGATGGGGCACTGTGGAACAGGGTCTTCTAGAGCTGACAGGCTGCAGGTGTCTTCCAGGTGTCCAGGATGCTGGTGCTGTGCCTGCTGTCCCTGGCCTGGCTCAGCGAGGGCTCCCAGCGCAGCGAGCCCATGTTCGCAGCCGTCACCCACCGCCTCCTCCCACCCGACTACGACAGCAACCCCACACAGCTCAACTACGGCGTGGCTGTCACTGACCTGGATGCCGACGGTGACTTCGAGATCGTGGTCGCAGGGTGAGTGCCGCACCCAGCACCTCAGTGGCAGCGGGACCTGGTGGCCCTGCAAGACCAGGAGCTCCTCACTCCTCCATAGGCATGTGGCTGGCTGAGGGGGAGGGTGTGCACAAGGGGGCTGGAGTGGGAGTCTGCATGCACCCACTCGTGTGTGTGTGTGCACCCTTGTAGTGTTGATGCCATGGCAGCTTGCATGAGGCCAGGTGGGTGCCCCCATCCTGGGGTCAGGTCCCCCTCTGCCAGGCAGTGGCAGCTGCCCGATGACCAGGGTCCACCCTGCAGTGCGGAGCCAGTGTGTCCCCATGCCGACTCAGTTCCGCTGACAGGACTCAGCTCTCTCCGGAGATTTGGTTAATTGGCTGGAGGTTTTTTATAGCCCTTTATTGGAGTGATGGCTCGGAAGGGCTGGGAGGAGGCAGGGAGCCGTGCGTTGCACGGCCGGCGCCTGAGCGGGGCTGGACACGGAGCAGCTGCTGCCAGCGGGTCCAGCCCTGGCTGGGGACAGCAGGGACAGCTTCTGTGTGTGTGCTGGCATGGCTGTGAGCTGCCTGCACAGCGTGTCTGTGCATGCATCACCATGCCCACCCCCGAGGGAGGCTTGCCCACACAGGTGTGCTCACCTGGAGGAGACCCCTTGCCCCCACAGAACCTGGCTGTGGCAGCCAGACAGGCAGAGTCTGGCCATGCCACCACTCTGACCATCACTCTGGGACAGCAAACCACGGGCAGCACCAGGGACCTCCAGAGTGGCCCAGGACACCGCTCCCAGCTGGGCGGAGCCAAGCAACCAGCCAGGGTTTTGTAAGCAGTAGTGGTGCCCGTTGTATAACTTGTTTACTGGTGCTCGGGGCAGGAGTGGGCAGGGAGCCTGCAAGGAGCAGCATCTGGAGAGGATTTGCCTTGTGTGTCGGTTTCCCTGCCCTGGGAAAGGGCTGCAAGCAGTGACCTGCACCCCGTCCTGCACCACTGGCTCTCTGGACCCAGCCCCTGCCCTGGCCAGGGGTACCCAGGCCAGGGAGACATGGGATGCCTGACATAGGCTGAAACTGGTCCAGGCTGAGCCCTCCCCTTCGTTAGCCAGGAGCCAGCCCTATGTCTGGGTGCTGAGGGCAGCCCAGGATCCCTGGCTTCCATGGACCACACAGGCTTCTGCTGTGCCCATTGTTAGGGAAACCCAGTGTCACACCTGGTGTGCTCCCAGGGCTGAGGCAGGGGCTTTCATCCTGTCCCCAAGCTCTGGGAAGCCTTCACCCCTGCTCACACCCACAGGTACAATGGCCCCAACCTAGTGCTCAAGTATGACAAGGTGCAGGGGCGGCTGGTGAACGTGGCAGAGGACGAGCGGAGCTCCCCGTACTATGCGCTGCGGGACCGACAGGGCAATGCCATCGGTGTGACAGCCTGTGACATTGATGGGGATGGCCGTGAGGAGATCTACTTCCTCAACACCAACAACGCCTTCTCTGGTGAGCCCGGCCAGCAGCCATGCCCTGGGTGTGGGGGGAGCTCCCGGCACAGCCGCCCACGACCTTCGGCGCGTGAGGGATGTGTGCGGGCTGGAGTTAATTTCTCAGTTGAGTGGCTCCATTGATTGATGGCAATGCAGGCGGGACGCCCAGCCCAGCCAGCCACTGAGTCAGCACTTCCAGCTGCCCACCACCCTCCTCAGGTGCGGGATGGCAGGTTCCCCACCACCCCAGGGCTACTCCACCACAAGGACCCTGCACTTCAAATCCCATCCGTGCCCCTCAGTGCCATGGCTCTGCTGTGCCCACTGGACTAAGCAAGGTCTAATCCTGCCCTGCTGGTGCTGTCCCAGCTCCCAGGGTGCCTGTTGTGGGGAGGAGACCTGTGCGCCAGCCTGATACTGGACATCCCCAGAGTTCCTTGGGTCAGTGCTCGAGCCCAGCTCTGTGTCCCTGTCCCACAGCCCTGACCTCCAGGCAGTGGATCTGTCTTACTGATGCTCCTAATTACCCAGGCTGGCCACAGCCGCCGGCACATCTGTTCCTAAATCAGGCACTGCCATCGGCACTGTCACCGGCACCACGGCTCGCTGCCTGTGCCTGGCACCACATCGATTTTTTTTTTTTTTACCTTTCTGGGAATGATCTACAGGGCTGTGCCCCACTGGGACACATTTTACCTTAATGAGTTGATTCTTCTGTGTGTCTCCATTGGCCCTTAAGGGTCACAGGAGCTCTTGCAGCAGCAGTCCAATGCTGTGGCGCTGCTAGGGGATGCAGGGGACAGAACTGGGGTTTGGGATGCTCTGGGAAAAGGGTACCCCTTCCATGGCCTCCCCTTGCTGCAGAGCACCCTCCTCGGGAGGAGGTGGTATACTGCAGCCCCCTGACCTGTGTCCCGTCTGACCCAGGCATGGCCACCTACACAGACAAGCTCTTCAAGCTCCGCAATGGGCGCTGGGAGGACCTTCTGAGTGATGAGGTGAACCGGGATGTGGCCAGCCGCTTTGCCGGCCGCTCTGTCGCCTGTGTGGATCGCACGGTGAGCAGGCAGGGCATGGTTGGCAAGGGGGCATCTCCATTCCCTTCCCACCGTGCTGTGCGCCTCCAGCCCTCCCCTATGAGGTCCCAGGGGACCTCTCCCCTCCATTCTGCCCTGTGGTGGGGCTGGGGGTGTCCCCCAGCAGCCCATGGCTGTCAGGGCTGGCAGCCCCCCCGGCTGTGGGGACTGCAGGCTCCTGTCCACACAGTTGCTGCCAGCTGATAAACGTGCCTGTCGAGGTGATTTATGTTCCTGTCACCTGCTTTTTCTTCTTCCTCCTCCCCCAGCGGTTTGTTTCCAAACGATTATCACTAAATCAGGGTCTGGCTGCTGCACGGGACAAGGGGGGCAGTGGGGATGATGGGGTGGGGGAACCTGGCACACTGGGGATGCTGGGGGATGCCCTGTACTGGCACCATGACCTGGAGACCATGGGGGTCCTGGAGACAGTGAGGCACATCACCGGTCCCAGAGTGCTCTTTACCATGGGCTTTGCAGAGCTGTTGCTCAGCACATGGTAGTGGTGCCTGAGAGCATCCAGCCCCACGGCAGGCATCCTGTGGTCCCCGTGGAGTCGGGTTGTGGGCGGGTGGGTGCTGAGGAGGTGCCGCCGGCCGCAGGGCTCCGGCAGGTACTCCATCTACATCGCCAACTACGCCAGCGGCAACGTGGGCCCCCATGCCCTGATCGAGATGGACGTGGCTGCCAGTGACCCTGCCCGCGGCGTCGTGGTGCTGGTGGACGTGGCCACCCACGCTGGGGTCAGCAAATACACAGGTACCCGGCTGCTGTGGCCCCTCGGAGGGGACGGGGCACGGTGAGCGTGGGACCCTCCGTGGCAGGCAGCGGCCCGTGCCACGCGTTAGGCTGCCTGACTGCCCCATCTAGCGGCAGCCCCCCGGCCGGTGGAAGGGACCAGGGCCGCGAGATGCTCACCCGGGACCCCCGTGCCCACCACCACCCCGCCTGGCAAGCCAGGCTAATCCCCCCCGTAGCCTGCAGCATCCGCAGGGCCGGCAGCGTGGAGCGGGGATGCGGGCACGCAGGGCAGCAGGGAGCGTGCCAGCCCGCGCCCCACGCTGCCCCACCGCCGCGGGGACCGCTGCCATGCCCTCTCTCCCCAGTAGTAAATTGTCACTAATTAGGAGTGTTGTCACCATGGCGATGGCAGTGATTAGGGCTGGGAGTGACACTAGCGGCTGCCAGGCCCAATTAGCTCCTGATAAGAGGGATGGGAGGAGGGGATGGTGGGGGTCCTGGGAACACCGGGTGGGCAGCACCAAGGGGAATGTGGGGGGCATGAACCCCCTTGGGGCAGGGTGCTGGCTGCCCACTCACCCCTGTGCTGCTGTCCCCAGGGGGCCGTGGGGTGGCTGTGGGCCCCATCCTGAGTGACAGCGCCTCCGACATATTCTGTGGTAACGAGAACAGCCCCAATTTCCTCTTCCACAACCAAGGGGATGGGACATACCGGGACATGGCAGCTGTTGTGGGTGAGTAGGGGGAGCAGGAGGGGAGCACCCAGGTGTTGGGGACCCCAGGGCAGGGCTGGGGACAGCCCTGGGGACTCAGAGCCCCTCTGATTGCCGGGGGTGGCTGAGGTGCACCAGGGCATCTGTCAGGGCAGGGGTGCAGCCCTGCGTGGGGAGCACTCATCTGGGCACCACGGAGCGCATCCCAGGGAGACGGAGGAAGGGAGGGGGTCCTGTCTCCCCCCGTTCCCTTGCGGCTCCCCAGGGCTGGATGACCCCTACCAGCATGGACGTGGCGTGGCTCTGGCTGACTTCAACCGCGACGGCCGGGTGGACATTGTCTATGGCAACTGGAATGGGCCTCACCGCCTCTACCTGCAGAGCGGGGCCCCTGGGCGCGTCCGATTCCGGGTGAGGGCTGAGGCTGGGACCCCTGCCACTACCAGCTTTGCCACTGAGCCCACTTGGCTGGGGGGCCCGGTTTCATCTTGTTTTGGCTTTGAGCCCCAGTTCTCAGTGGGGAGGGGGCCTGAAGCACCAAAGCGGAAGCCAGCATCCTGCTCCCTGTGCCCCTTGTCACCCCATGCCCATTTCTTGCACAGGATATCGCCACCCCTAAATTCTCCATGCCATCCCCTGTCCGCACTGTCATCGCAGCTGACTTCGACAATGATCAGGAGCTGGAGGTTTTCTTCAACAACATTGCCTACCGTGGCTCCTCCGCCAACCGCCTCTTCCGGTAGGAACTCGGGAGTACCGGAGGGGCCAAGCAACCATTGCGGTGCAGCCAGGCTCATGGGGCTTCTCTCCAGTGGTGCCACTGCTTGGGCTCTGCTGATAAAAGGCATCGTGACTGAGCCCTTCCTGGCATCATTACCAGCTGCTGCAATCGTGCCTGCAGCTGCCCCTGGGGTCCCCGGCACCGCTGATTAGCAGCTGCGTGGAAGCTTGTTCATGGCTCCTGTTAATTGAAGGGGTCAATGCCTTGTTACCGCTGCCTGGCACCTCCTCAGCCGGCACGTGGGGTGGTGGGAGCTGGTTGTCCACCCTGTGCCAGCGTTCATGGGTTAGTGGGGGGCAGTAGTGTGATGGATGGGGAGCCCCTCGGGGGGGCGGGGTGGTCCCTGGCTCCAGAGAGATGCAGTGGTGTTCACAGATGGTGCTGCTGCTCCACAGTTCAGACCCACAAAAGCCAGGCTCTCGTGACACCCCTGTCACCCCTCTGTGGAGTGGCGAGGTGAGGTGCCAACAAGCAGGGGCCAGTTCCATCCCCCATACATCCTGCAAAGCCACCAGCATCACCCCTGGGTGCCACCGAGGCTGTCACCTCTCTGCCAGGCTGCTCAGGGGGAACAGGCACTTCCTGGTCCTGGGGGCCACACGGGCTGGCAGTAATGCCCAGTCTGTGCTCGACAGGCTCATCCGCAGGGAGCACTCGGATCCCGTCGTGGAAGAGCTGAATCCAGGGGACGCGCTGGAGCCTGAGGGACGGGGCACAGGTGAGTCACTCCAGTCCTGGCCCCTGCCCCCAACTGCCTGGGGAGCGGACCCACCTGTTTGCAGCGTGCCACCCACACAGGGCATCTAAGTCCTGCACTGCCCCTGCTTCACTGGGAGTGCTGCTGCCAGCTGTGGGAGGCAGTGCTGGCAGCAGGGTGTAGGGCTGCCAGCCCTGACCCTGTCCTTGCAGGGGGTGCAGTGACGGATTTCGATGGTGATGGGATGCTGGACCTGATCCTGTCCCACGGCGAGTCCATGGCACAACCGATCTCCATCTTCAAGGGCACCCAGGTGAGTCAAGCAGGGGGTCCCTGTGTTGTCCCCATCCCTTCCACCTCTCCCAGCTCAGCCTCCCTGCTCCCTCACAGGGCACTGGCAATAACTGGCTGCGCGTCATCCCCCGAACCCGCTTCGGGGCCTTTGCGCGGGGGGCCAAAGTGGTGCTGTTCACGCGGCGCAGCGGGGCCCACCTGCGCATCATCGATGGTGGATCGGGGTACCTCTGCGAGATGGAGCCTGTGGCACACTTTGGACTGGGTGAGCCAGAGGGGCAAGAGGCTGCCTCCCCCCGCCCAGCCCTCCCCGGCACACCACTTGACAGCCCCTGCCCGGGAGGGGGTGCAGGGCTCAGGAGCCCACCTCTGCTGCCTTGGTGCCCTGCAGCACAGCAGTCATGCATGCCCATCACCCTGGGCATGGTGGGCTCCAGGGGAGGCTGAGGTCAGGGTACCAAGCCCCTGCAGCCCTGCAAGGGGCAACTGTCCTCTTCCCCACCCCCTGCCTGCTACTTTGCCCAGGGACTGGGGCTTTCTCTGCCATCAACCCACCCCTGGCTCAGCCCATCCTACCCATGTGCACCCCTCAGGCTGCGTCCCTGTGCGTAGGCTGTTGGCATGGGCGCCTGGACCCCGGCTTGGGGAGCAAGGAGAAGCTTTGCCCCTCCATTCCTACCACCCCACTGGCCTCCTTTCAGCCCCTGCCCGCCCTGGAGACCCCCCCCTCTGACGGGCTGCCCGCCTGCAGGGCGTGACGAAGCCAGCAGCCTGGAGGTGACCTGGCCGGATGGCCGTGTTGTGGCACGAGCTGTGGCCAGCAGTGAGACCAACTCTGTCCTGGAGGTCCCCTACCCCCTGGACATGGAGGAGCCACTTATGCCTGCTCCGCTGGAGGTGAGAGCCAGGTGGGGGGCTTTGGGGGCAGGAACGAGGGGCTGAGCTCTGCTGGCTCAGTGGCTGCCCAGGGCTGATTCCTCCCCATCCCGGCGATTTCCGCTTCTCCCCAAATGCAGTGCGGGCAGGGATTCTCCCAACACGAGAACGGACGCTGCGTAGGTGAGTGGCTGCTGGGGGCACAGGCGTGCCTGCACCCAGGATGCTGCAGCATGGCCTTGCGGGCATGGTGATGGGGCAGCCGGGAAGGCAGCTGGGCGTGCAGGCAGGGCTGCCGCGTGGCTCAGTGCGGGGTATGGCTACCTGCCCGGCACGTGGGCTGGGAATGAGTCAGTGGCATGGCTCTGGGGGGGAAGCATGGTGGGAGACACGGCTGGCGTGTGGCGGATGTTGTGCTAGAGCTACAAGCAATAGAGGGTCAGCAGGGATGCAGCAGGGTGGCCGTGGCTATGCCATGATCTTCCCTGCCAGTGGCACGGCTTGTGTGTGGCTGCTGCTGGCAGAGTCATTCGATGCCCCAGTGCAGCGTGTGCATGGGGAGCTGGAGGGTGCCTGGAGCTCCCAGCCCAGCAATCTCACACCAAGGCCTCTCTGCTTGCAGACACGGACGAGTGCGCTGAATTCCCTTTTGTCTGCCCCCGGGACAAGCCTGTCTGTGTTAACACCTATGGCGGGTACCGCTGCCGCAGCAACAAGCGCTGCAACCGGGGCTTCGAGCCCAATGAGGATGGCACGGCTTGCGTGGGTGAGTGATGGCGGGGACACCCTGACCCTGTGCCACCGCAGCCTGGTCAAGCTGGTGAGCAGCAGCCCCAAAGCACCGCGTTGGGATGCTGTCACACCCCTGCGAAAGGCCTGGCCGCATCCCGCAACCTGCCACATGGCTACCCAGCCCCTGGCACTCTGGCTCCGTATCTGTTCATCCCATCGTCCCATGCCTCCTGCTGAGCCCCCACTGACTCCTCTTTTCTCTTTCTCTCTTTCTCTTTTGCTTCTTCTCTCCTTCTCTGTGCAGCTCAAGTGGCCTTTTTTGGGGGATACCCGTCTGCTGGGAGCTGGCCTGGGCCCCCCCGCAGTGCCCTCCTCCTTCTCATCCTCGGACTCTGCCTTTGTCTCTATGCACTTTAACCCCTGCCCAAAACATGCCAGAGCAACCTTGGCAGAACTGGCCGGCCTCTGCCTGTCTCTCTTTTTCTTTTCTCTCTCTCTCTCCATGTTGAACCACCCTGGAAGTGCCACCTGTGCCCTACCAGGGCAGCCCGTGGTGGGATGGGCATGCAGCCTGGCTGCCAGGTCGTGGTGGGCTCACCCATGGCTGGGAAAGCAGCCCTGGGGCAGCGCCCCTTCGCTGGCACCTCCCCGCCCGGTTGCTTGCTCTGTCTCCTCGATACTGTACCATGTGCCTGCTGGTTTGGCCTGCGATATTTGTGCTTCACCTGCCCCCTCCTCGGTGATGGGGACCCCCCTCCCTAGCCCTGGCAGAGGAGGGTCCCCCCAGACCCGGCAGGGGAAGGACCCTCCTGGTCTGTTTTTTAATGTATTGACCCCACTGTTTGGAGTCGGACCCTGCTGAGTCTTCCAGCCCCTCTCCCAGAGGATTTTCCCCTCCCAATAAACTATATCCTGTCTATTATCCCAGCCTGCTGAGCTGTGTGGGGCAGGGTTGTGCCCGTGCTTCTGTGCACCCTGCCCTGGAGGGGGCTCGGGGAAGGGGAGTAGCCCCAGTCTCCCCATCTCTCCTGGGCCCAGAGGTAGCTGGAGGGAGGTACTGTGGCCCTGGACAGCTCTGCCCCTGCCCATCCCTGCTCCCAGCGCTGGGAGCACGGCCAGATGTGCATACTGGAGGGGTGGGGTGCAGCAGGCAGCCCTGCCCATGCAGCACCAGCAGGGCTGTGCTGCCTTCCCTCCGCGTGCTGTAACCTCCTGCCCCTCTGTTCCCCGCCACCAGACATCGACGAGTGTGCCCAGGGCTTGCACAACTGCAGCCAGCTCTGCACCAACACCCCTGGGGCACACGTCTGCCACTGCCACCCGGGCTTCCGCCCCCTCGACCCTGCTGCCAGCCACTGCCAGGGTGAGTACCTGCCGTGGGGCTGCCCCGGGAGCAGGGATGCTGTTTCCTGGTGTGCCCAGCTGTGCTCACATCCTTGGTCCCAGCCAACTCAAAACATAGGGGGCAGGATGGACAGGCTCTGGCTGGGCAGGAGTTGATGGAGTGATGAGGCATATGCCCCCTGACAGCCTTGGGGACAAGCAGTGGCAGGACCAAGTGTGGGCATGACATTGGGGCTGCCTTTGTGTCCCAGCTTCAAGAGCTGCCCCTGCCCTGTGCCACCTCCATCCCGTGCCTGTGCTGGACGAGCCCCATGCCCTGGGCACAGTTCTGACCCTCTCCCCTTCTCTTCCAGATGTAGATGAATGCCAGGCACAGCCCCGCCCTTGTGACCACATCTGCCACAACAGCCAAGGCTCCTTCCACTGTCACTGCCACCACGACTTCTCCCTGGGCGCGGGTGGGCGCTGCTGGCGCAACTAGCCTGCTCCAGCCCAACTAGCCTGCTCTGGCACAGCTAGGTGCCCCCAGGCCACTGCCAGTTGTGACCAGTGCCAACTGAATAAATCCTTTCCTGCACTGGTTCCCTGTGGGTCCCTGTCACTGGGGCCATGTGGCTGCCGCACAGGGCTGTCCCTGTCACCTCACACACTGTCCCATCCCTCCCTCTTACTTCCTCCCACACTCACCCTCCTGTGGGGCTCCGTGCACCCCAGTGTGCTGGGGAATGCCAAGCCCAGCTCTGTGCCCCCCACCATCACCCTGCTCCCCACTCCAACATAAGAGGATGCAGTAGTGGATGATGAAGCACAGGGTTTATTGAGGAAGGTCTCCATGCAAGGGGGCCCCAGCAGGGTCCAGGGCCACCCCTTACACATGCTGTGACTGAGACAAAGGGGGTCCCACGGGGCAGGGTCCTCCCTCCAGGACCTCAAGGGAGCAATGCTGGCTCCATTCAGCCCTGGATCCAGGCAGGGTATCATCTCCTCAGGCTGCTGGACATCACAGAGACCCTCCTCTTCCCCCCCTCCCCCCTGCCCAAGCTGACCCTGGCCCATAGACCCCTACACCTGGCAGCCGGGCCCAGGTGCCCCTTGGGGTCCCTGCTGCAGGCTAGGCTGAGAATTGGGGTGCTGGTGGCAGATGCATGCAGAAGGCATGGGCAGGGGAGGGCTCAGCAGTGGGAGAGGAAGGGTCCTGGGGGAGCTGCTCCACCAGGCACCCTCCCTGCACTGGGAGCGGTCACAGGGCAGAGCGGGCAGGGGCCTGCCAGCAGCCAGGATCTGCCGGGACTCGGTGAGGAGCCTGGCTCACCTGTGCCACAGCTCAGCCTCCGCTGTGCTGGGCCATGCGCAAGCCTGGGGCAAGTGGCACGAGGGCAGAAGCCTGCCCAGTGCTGCACCTCTCTGCCCTGGGCACAGTGCTTGGGGCTGCAGAGCTTTCTGGGTCTGGCTGGGGATGGCACTGGCTTGGGCAGGAAGCAGGAGCCCAGTGTTGTGGGCAGTGCTAAAGGATGCTGCTAGCAGGGATGCTGCTGCCAGACGGGTGAGGGCATCTGGCCAGGGCTGGGGAGCGGCAACGGCAGCACGTAGGGCAGGGCTGGGGCGAATGCATGGCACCATCATGCAGAGGAAGCAGCACCAGGGCTCTGCCAGGCGCCCTGGGCAGCAGGCACACAGCGGCTGAGCCCAGCCTGCAGCACCAAGAGCCCCAGAGAGGGGGTCCAGCAAGGACTGGCAGTGCCCATGGGGCTGGGGCTAAGCCCCTCCCTCTGCCTATGCATGGCACACAGGGCACTGCCAGCTGGGGTTGCCCGCAGCAGGGCAAGCTCCTCTGCTTGGGGCAGGGGCAGCAGTGCAGAGCACCTGGAGGGCTGTGGGAGCCCCTTGGCACCGGTTTGGCTCAGTAGGAAGCACCTGGGACACCCCAGCCCCTGCCCGCAGTGGGTCTGAGCAGGAGCAGAGCCGCTGTGGGGGGCACAGAGCAGAGGGGGGGTGGGCAGCCCCCGGCCTCCCCCTCCCGCTCGCCCTGGGCTCAGAAGCGGGTGCTCTGGTAGTGCAGCCTGCGGAGCTCGGAGAGGCCACTGTCCCGGCAGTACGAGTCCCTGCAGGGACCCCCTGCCAGTCACCGGCCCCCTGCCCCACCACCCCCGCCACCGCTGCTGCTGCTGGAGCTGCCACTGCTGGAGCTGCCGCTGCTGCACCGGTCCTCGTAGATGGAGATCTCGATCTGGGCCCTGCTAAGGATCATCGGAGGGATGCGCCAGCCACAAATCCAGTTGCCCAGCACCCACTCCCGGTGTCCTCCCCAGTTGTCACCCTTGTCATCCCCTCAGTGCCCCCTGCCCAGAGGATACGACCCTCATGCCACGCTCCAAGGGGTCAGTGAGCAGCAGCCCCCGCGGTGCGTAGATCTTCTCGTTCTGCTCCTGGATGTACTTGGAGATCTTCTTCAGGACCTGTCAGCACACGGAGGGACACTCAGGGCCTGCTCTGGCATCCAGCCCCCCTGCTCCCCGTGCCACCCCCGTGTCCATCCCAAAGCCCTCCCCTGGACCCCAGCACCTTCTCATAGTGCGTCTCCATGCAGAGAAAGATGAAATAGGCAGTGGCGCAGGCCAGGCACCCCTCCAGGTATGAGCTGCCCCCGATCTTCTCCGCCTCAGCATAGAAGCCATTAAGGGTTTTTACAGTTTCCTCGAAGAGCTGCTGCTCAATCTAGAGCAGAAACCAGGGTGAAGAGGAGTCTGGCCAGAGGCTGACCCCCTGCACTGCCCTGTCCCTATCCCCGGGGCCACTTGGGGAGCACTTAACCCTCTCCTCCCTGACCAGCTGATGCCTCATCTCCCTGTCCCCTGCCCTCCACCCACCCATGCCAAGACCTGCTGAGCCAGCAGCCCATCACCAGAGCCTCCTGGTCCCCAGGAGCACCTGAGCCCTTGCACACTGGGAAAGGTGGCTGTGATTGCATGCACCCGGCAGCATCAGCTGGCTCAGGGACATACAACACCGTGTGGGGCCCCCACACCTTCAAATCTCTCTGCCCCCTGAGCCCACATAGGGCACTGACATAGGGGCACCCACCCCAACCCTGTTGGCCTGCTGGGCTCCCTACCCGGCTCTCCAGCTCGGGGGGGAACTTTGTCTGGAACTGGCACGTGGTCCCATCGCTGTAATCCCGCTGCACGAAGACCTTGGTGGCCAGGGATGCGCTGCGCCGCAGCTCCTGCAGGCTATGCACCTGGAGGGGGGCAGCAGGGTGATCTAGGGGGGCTGCAGCCGTGGGGTGCCGGGCTGGGGGCCCAGGGAACAGTGCCGTTCCCCCAGTGTAGGGGCCGCAGGCTGGCACACCTCGGAGCAGGGCTGTGTCGCGCCATGAGCACAGTTTGGCACAGAAGGTGCGAGGCTGGGGGCGAGGGGGGGGTGGTTGCCAGGGGAGGGTGCCGCAGCAGCCCCCCACTCAGAGCACAGGCGAGGGCATGTGCTTCCTGCCCCAGGCTGGTGCCTGGCTTCACCTGCTGCACCCGTGGCTGTGTGTCCCTGGTGGGCCACACCCTGGGGGGCACACAGCCCCTCTGCCCCTAGCACTGCCCCGGCACACAGCCGCCCCAGCAGCTCCCAGGTGGGATGAGGGAAACCAGCCGAGCAAGAGCAGGGGCCCAAGCCGCAGGTCTGCAGAGGCAGCACAGTGGGCAGGGAGGCTGCAGCGTGGCGGCTGCACGGAAGGGATCGGCAGCCCCGGCAGGCGCTCAGCCCCATCAGCCCCGGCACCCCACGGGGTATGAGGGCCCACGCCAGCCCCCCGCATTCTGGGCTGCAGGGCAGTTGTGGGGGTTTGGAGAGGAGGATGGAGGGGCCAGGTTGTGCCAAGGGCGGGGGGCAGACCCCTCCCTACTCTTCCCCTTGGGTGGCATGGGGCCACCGCCTGTCCCACAGCTCTGCCCCTGTCCCAGGGCCCACTCATGGCGCCTAGGAGAGGGACCCTCAGGCCCAGGGCCACCTCCCGGGGCACCCCACCCCAGACCCACGCTCCTCCCTCCGACAAGGACACCTCCCCTCCCCCGCAGCCCTCCACCCCTCCAGGCAACCCTCAAACACTCCGGCCTTTCTGTGCACACAGACCGCGCACTCCTCCCACTCCCCCCAGCCTCACACTAACCCCCCCCACCCCCAGCGCACCCCTCGCGTCCCCCAGCCCCACGGTGCCTTCCCACACCAGCGCACCCGCCGCGGACCCCAGCCCGCCAGCCAGGCGATGGTGATGGAAGGCGGAGGGCAGAGCAGAGGCGGGGGACTCCGCCGCATCCCGGTGCCGGGAGGTGCCCGCTGCCGGGGGATGGCCCCCGCCGTCCCGCCGCGCACCCACCTCCGTGGCCATGGCGCGGCGTGCGCCCGGGGACCGGGCCGGGCTGTGCCGGGGCTGGGGGGGCGGGGCGGGGGAACCGGGGCCGAGCCGAGCGGCGCGGCGGGACCGGCGCTGTCCGCGGTGCTGCTGTGCCGAGCGGCGGAGGCGGGCCCGGGCCTCCCCCCGTGTGCGCAGCCGCCCGGCCCCCGCCACGGCCCGCCCCGAGGCGACGGGGATGGACGCCCGCTGTTACCGGCACCGAGCCCCTGGAGACGGCAGTACTGGGGTCCGGATGCCTCGGTGCTGGACCCAGCGGGGAGGCGGGGGTGGGGGGGGGAAGAGAGGGGAGGGGCTGCCGCTGTTGTAGATCCCGGGGGGTGGGAATTGGCTGCCGAGGGGCTGCTGCTGGAGGTAACCACCTGGGCCTGGCCAGCCGTGAGGCTGGCCCGGTGGGGATTTGGGGGGCCGACCGTGGGGCTGCCAGCCTGCCGTGCCGAGGGGCCTCGTCTGAAGCTGTTTGTTTGCGAAGGATTTGCGGCTGGCACAGTGTTCCTGAGCAGGCGCTGCGATCGAGAGCTAACGAATTCCCTGTTATCTCTGCCCATTGACAGTTCAACCAGAGCCGGAGAAATGCCAGCCAAGGGGAAGAGAGGGTCTCCGAGGCAAAGGAGGGGGTGCTTACAGCGAGGGCCAGGGCATGGCGGGAGGGATGGGGTTGCCGGGCACAGGGGCTTGGGCAGGCAGGGAGGAGAGCAGCCAGCTCTTCCCTCAACACCCAGGTGATGTTGAAGGCTGCATGAGGCCCTGCTAGCCCTGCGGCCCTATTGCAGCACGGCCAGCTGCCTGCAGCACAGGGGCCTTGACGAAACAGGGGCACCTTCAGCTGGCTCCTGCTCCCTGTCCCAAGCACCAGCCCAGGCTTCGGGCAGAGCAAAGGCAGAGCCCCAGGGTGGCTGGCGAGCAGCCCCTGCGCTCTGGAGTGCAGCAGGGTTTGTGACCAAGGGACCAAGGGACCAAAGGACACATGCAGGCAGGGACATAACTCAGAGGGCTCATCTCCCTGACAAACACAAAGCTACAGATCTCATAGCTTTTGGGGGGAAACCTGCTGCTCCTGGGGTCCAGAGCAGCCCTGCCAGCCCACACCCCAGAGTGGGGTGCACCCAGCCCAAACGGTGCTGCAGAGCCAAAGGACCCCCCCCCCCCCCCCCAGGGGCTGTCTTCTCCCCTGTACATGCACACATGCATGCACAGAGATGCAGGCATTTGTGCATGCGCTTGGATGCCCACACCTGCCTGCACCCCCCCGTGCACGTGCCCAGGTACACATGCATGTGGTCACGCACCCATGCGTGTCCCCGGATGCCCCCAAACCCAGGCCCTGCATCCCGGCTGCTTCCCGTGCTGCATGTCAGCGCCACGTCAGGGCTTGACTGCCCGCCTGGCAGCGCCCTGCCAGTTGCCATGGCAAATGCTGTGCCTGCCAGGAGATGAAGTTTGCTCTCCCACGTGGTGGCAAGGGGCCGAGAGCAGCCAGGGCCCCCAGCTGTCCCTGCTGCCCCAGGGTCTGCCCATCTCACTGCACTGAGGGATGTCTCTTCTTTGGCTGCGCCAACGCAGCCCAGGCATTGGAGACTCGGTTCTGGGCTCTGGCCACTTCACAAGGCACAGACCTGCTGTCTGCAGGACCAGGACATGTGTCAAGGACTGTCCTTTGGTGGGACATCTCCACCACATCATGGGCACCCACCTTTTGCCAGCCTCACTGCCCTGGAGCAAGCCTTGCCCAGTGGCAGGCGGGACGCAGACAGGCTGGACCTGCCATCCCCTCCTATGCAGGATGCACTATTGTGGGCTTTCCAGGTTTAACCAGAGCAGGGACAGACTATGCTGGTTTCCACACAGAGGGGACAGGCTGCTGCCATGCCGTGCTATGCCATGCCATGCCATGCCATGGCTCCCAGCAGGGCAGTACAGAGGTGGAGGGGGGCTAGTACAGACAACAGGATCCCAGGCAGTAGGAGCAGGGGCAGCAGGGGCTTGGGGCAGCCCCAAAGCGCTGCCTGGCCCTGCTGCCCCCCGCAGCCCTGTGCAGGGGGCTGGCAAGGTGCCTGCAGCAACAGAGCTCTGGCCCTTCTGCTCCTTCTGCTGAGCCTCGGGGGGCTATTTTTAGGGTGCCTGGCAGCAGGGGTAGGCACCACACACTCGGCTGCTGCTGAGGCTGCCTTTACTCCCCTGCCTGGGTCCCCAGACAGACCCCACAGACTTCCCCTTGCCCCTAGCTCTGGCTGACCATGTGGGGCAGGCAGGCAGGCACGGGGCACATTTTGGGCCCTTACAGCCAGCCCCGCACAGCCAGCATGCCCATGCCCATCACAGCAGCTGTGTCCTAGCAGTGTCCCTGGTCCAATCCCTGTGTTTGGCTCCCAGGCCAGGACTGGGGGGGGGGTGTCCCCAGCATGTCCCCAGGTGCACGGTGCTGCACCCCATCCCAGCACCGCGACTCTCCCCGCAGTGCCAGCACAGTGGCTGGGAACCATGGAGGACAGCTGGAGCCCTGCAACCAGCCTGGGACCAACCCCATGGGCCCCATCCTGCACCTGCTGTGTGCTGAGCCCCCTCCCTAGCCTGTCAGAGCTGTCAGTGGCTCCGGCTCCGCTTCAAAGGGGCCGCAGCAGGGCCAGGCTCCGGCAGCTGCTTCACTCGGTGCTGGCGGGGGGGGGGCGGCTTTCATTAATGGGGGGATGGGGGGGGAGCATGAGCTCATCGCCCCAGCGAGGACAACGCTGACATTTGGGAGGCACGCAGAGACAACAGGACAGGGTGATTAGCTGATAACCTTTCCTGGGAGACGCCAGGTGTGTGCACCAGTATCGAGGGGGCATGTCCCCCACACTGGCAGTTGCTGGAAAACAACTCTCAGTGCCCCAGCCTGCAGGACACAGAGACTGCCCCAAAGTGGGGCCCACTGGCCCTACAGCCTGTGCCCCCTGAGGATGGGCACCCCTCTGCAGCGTCTGCAGCACCGCCACGTCCAGCTTTGTCCATCCCAATGGGTGGTGCCAGGACCCCATTTCACTGGGAGCCCCCACAGAGGGCGGGGGCAGCCCCTCAGCACACCCCGCAGGAGTGCATGGGGTGGGAGCGGACATAGCATCTTCCCGCAAACAGGCTAACAGAGGGGGATGTGGTTTTGGAGCAAGGTGCCAAGGTCCAGCTTTGGCCAAGGTGCCGGCTGGGAGCCGGGGCTGTGTGAGGGTTGTCCCTGTGCCAAGGACAGGACTGTGCTGGGAGCAGGCGTGGGTGGCTTTTCCCACCTCCTCAGCGGGGAGAGGGGGTGAGCACCACTGCAGAGAGGGTCCCCATGTCCCCATGTCTTCATGCATGGTGCCATGCTGCAAAGCAAAGAGGCTCTTCCCCAAAAGCATCCCCACAGGGGACATGCCCCCTCCCTGCCCCGCAGAGGGGGGCCAGGGCCAGGGGAGCCAGCAGAGAACAGGGGGTCTGTGTGCAGGCTGGCGGGAGTCGGGCAGGGCCAGGAGCTGCTGGGGGGGTTGGGAGGGTGCCAGGGCAGCCTCAGCCCCGCAGCTGGGCCGGGAGCTCTGCCAGCCACATTCCTGGGGCTGCCGGCGAGCAGGAGCGCGTGTGTGGGCGCAGGGCAAGTGCACAGCCACCGCTGCCCCTGCCCGCTGCTCGCCCTGTCAGTCCCACACCCCCAGGCCAGCTCGGCCCCACTGTGCCCTCAGCTGTGCCCCAACCTCCCTCAGCCCCGCCCCAGGCAGGGCCACCCCCACGGACCCATGCTGCCAGCCCCACACTGCCGCCCATGCCAGGGTGCTCTTTCCTGGGAGCTGCCGGACATTCCGGGACGCGTGTCCCTGCACACTGTCCCCCCCGAGGGTCCCTACTCCACAGTGGATGCAGCCCATGCCTGGCACTGATGCTTCCCAGGAGCCAAGGGTCCCAGGAGCCTGGGATGGGGCTGGGACAGGGAGGACAAGAGGATGGGGAGGATGGGAAGGAGCCCACCCAGGCCCAGGGGATGTATCTGCCCACATAAATAAGGCTGGCAGCATCCAAAGCTGCAGTGGTAGAGGGAGCGGGGACATGACGGGGGAGGATGGAAAGGGGGTACCCCTGGGGGATGTCCTCTTACCATGCTACCCTGACTGGCGGTCCCCGAGGTCTCCACTGTGGAGGGGGCAGCCCCCATGGCCCTGCTTCCAGTCTTGCTGCTGTCAAAAGCGACACAGGCAATGGCCCAGCCAGCTCCCCAGAGTGACAGGTGCAAGTGTCAGTCCCCCGGCCGGCTGCGTCAGTGTGGGACGGGGATGTGGGCACTGGAGCAGCCTGTGCAGACGGGACGCAGGGAAGGGTGCCAGCTCCAGCTGCCCTGGGGCAATCCCCATCCCCGGGGTACAGCCCAGATCTACCTCCCCTGGGACGTCACGGGTGGGAAAGGGTTAAGGAAGCAATAGGAGTGCAGCAGGGACACCCAGCCCCCGCCCCCAGAGAAGAGGCATGGTCTCAACTTCGGGACAAGACTGCCAGGACACCTGGCAAGGCAGGAGCAGGGGACAGACACCCCTCTCCTGGGGCCAGCCCTGCTCCCTGCAGCCTGGCCGTTGCCAGGAGGTGACTCAGTGGCTCTAATGAAGGCATCATGACAGACAGAGGGGACCAGGCCAGCTGGCAGGGAGCCCCTTGCTTCCCCCCAGACCCCTCACCTTCATCTGGTGGAGTGTCACCTGGCATAGGGTGCTCAGGACCCCCAGCACCTTCCTGGGAGGGTCTGTGAGTGCTGGGGACTGGACCAGGCTGGGGGACAGGGGGGCTGAGGGCCAGGAACTGGTCTGTGGCCAAGAGCAGGACAGCACCAGTGCTGGCAGTGCCACAGGAACAGCCCGGGGACACCGCATGGGACAAGGTGCGCTCAGCATCCCACACACCAGCAGCTCCATCCCACACATGCCTGCCTCCACCTCCCTGCTCCTGCTCCCAGGCCTCGCTGTCCCCTTCCCAGCTCAGCTCCCATGGCAATTACGCCCTGCCCCAGCCCATCCATCATGGATTAGCCATTTTCCATCAGCATTTATCTCCAGGCAATCTCACTCCTGCTGTGACAGCCTGATGCCTCCAGCACCCTCCCTCCTGCTACTGGGCAGCCCTGATAAAGCCCTGCTCTATCTTATCATGCTCCCTGGCAGTTACACTTTAATGGTGCCATCTCCGGGGCTCGGCCAGGGTGGGATGAGCTCAGCCCACCCTTGGTCCAGCAGCAAGCATCCTTGAGAAATGCGGTGATGGGTGTTGCGCCTGGCATGGAGGGCAGGTGGGCTGCAGGCAAGTGCAGGATGTGTAGGTGAGGTTGCTAGCATGGCCCAAAAGTAGATGGATCCAACAGGGGCTGGGGAGGGCGGGGGGCAGTCCCTGCCCCCCAGTCCAGGGCAAAGGGCAGCTGCTATCGCCTGCTTGCACCCGGCTGTTTGCTCTGTGGCCCATTAACAGAGCCGCCTTATCCGGCAGGCAGGGGCCAGCGGCAGCCCAGAGCCCGTTGGCCAGGCAGGGGCATTGATCGTGGGAAGGGTAGGGGGTGCCCCAGATAACCCCTGCAGACAAATGGGTTTCTAATGTGGTCTTGAGCCTTGCACTCACCCCCCCAGCCCAGCCCATCTCCAAGGGGATGGGGGAATGTGGCTGTGGCAGGACCCGCAGCGCTGCCCTCCTTCACCCCGCTCGTGCTCTAGCTCTGCCCGTGCCCTGGGCGCCAGCAGTGCCTGGGTGCAAGCCCTTTGCTGGGAGGTGCAACCCCAGGTACGCCTGCACCCAGCAGACCATGGGCTGCCCGAGCTGTCTGCTGGTGGAGCCGTCCCCAAGGAATAAGGGCCCCATGGTATCGGCTTGGCCTTGATGCCACACATGGCTCATGGATGCCCCTGTTGCCCACCCCGTGCTGCAGCACAAAGCCTCTGAGGTATCCTGCTCCTCCATCCCCTGCACCCCCAAACACATATCCCATGGGGCACCGGAGGGCGGGAGGGGGCACAGGGGAGGAATCAGGGTCCCCCGCTCCATGCCAGGATGTGCCTGTGGGGTGGCGGGTGGAACGGGGGCAGAGGGCTGGCGGATGATGGGGGAACACCTTGCACCCACAACACCTCCCCATGGGGCAGGCAAGCCAGCACATGGAGCCAGCGTGGGCTGCGGGGGGTGAGGCAGGGGGTTGGTCCCTGGGAGGCCGAGGGGTGTGCAGCGCCGTGCACCCACCTGGCCGCCCAGGGCGGGAGGGCGAGCCGCGGGGTGGCCGACGACGCAGGCTGGCCTGGGGCCGGGGGTGGGGGGGGCAGCCCCGGGGGGTGTCCTGCAGCTGGAGCAGATTGGCTGCCGGCGAAGCCTCCCCAGGCTCCTTAGAAAGGGCGGCGAGAGCGTGGGAGGCGCTGAGGGAGGAGGCAGCGCGCCCAGCCGCGCTCCCGTCCCGCCGGGCAGGCTTGGCCGGCGGCCGCAGACGGGCAGCGGTGGCGATGCCGCGGGCGAGCGGCACCCCGGGGATCTGGGGCACGGCGCTGCTGGCCCTGGCCCTGGCCATGGCAGGGTCCCCGGGCGGCGGGCAGCACTACGACTACTACGGCTGGCAGCCCGAGAGCCTGCCCCACGGGCGCTTCTACGGGCGGGAGCCGCAGTGCCTCGACATCCCGCCCGACATGCAGCTCTGCCGCGACGTGGGCTACAAGCGCATGCGGCTGCCCAACCTGCTGGAACACGAGACGATGGCCGAGGCCAAGCAGCAGGCCGGCAGCTGGGTGCCCCTGCTTGCCAAGCAGTGCCACACCGACACCCAGCTCTTCCTCTGCTCCCTCTTCGCCCCCGTCTGCCTCGACCGGCCCGTCTACCCCTGCCGCTCCCTCTGCGAGGTGGTGCGCGACTCCTGTGCCCCCGTCATGGAGTCCTACGGCTTCCCCTGGCCCGAGATGCTGCACTGCAGCAAGTTCCCCTCCGACCACGAGCTCTGCATCGCCGTCCAGTTCGGGAACAGCAAGGTCACCCCACCGCCAGGTAAGCGGGAAGGGCACAGCGACTGGATTGGGAGGCGCACAGGGCACCTGCCAGCAGCGTGTCCCGGTGCAGTTGGGGACCCACACGCAGGGTCCCTCCTGCAGAACCCCCACCCCTCCATCCCTGCACCCCTCGAAACAGGGCACGGAGTGCCGCGGACCCTCTGTCTGCAGCAGAGCACGAGTGGGCACAGTACCAGTGGCATCGGCTGCTTTGGCTAGGCATCCCTCACTGGCTGGGGAGCCAGGCACCCAGCTGCCTGCACAGAGCTGCCCCGGGGCAGGGAAGAGGGGAGCAGCCACAGGAGCAGCGCTGGGGGTGAACATGGGATGGGGTGGGAGCTACTAGGGGACCGCTGAGTCCCTCTCCTCCCACTGGGTCCCATCCCAGCAGCAAAGAGCATCCGGCATCCTGCACCTGTGGGTATCAACCCCACACTGCTGCTGCAGGGTGGCTGTCCCCTTGGGCAGGGGAGGGGACATCACCCAAAGGTACCTCAGGGTCAGGATCAGGGCTGTGACACCTTTTGGGCTGGGGCCACCTTCGCCGCTGCTGCTATCCCCCAAAGCATCAGCAGCTGGATGGAGTGGTGTCCCTATACCCTGTTCCTTCTGGGGGTTTGCTGGGACGTTGGGCAGTGAGGTGTTCTGTGTCCCCAGCATCACCCCGGCACAGCTGCCTAGGGAGCAGAGGGGCTGGTGGGGCTCTCCCAGCATCTCCCAGCATGTCCCTGCCGAGCCGGCCTGGGTGACAGGCATCGGCAGCAGCGAGCCGTGACAGTGGCTGGTTTCTCACCGCAGTGTCCAAGATCTGCACCCAGTGCGAGATGGAGCACAAGGCGGATGGCATGATGGAGCAGATGTGCTCCAGCGACTTCGGTGAGTGCTCAGGTCCCCTTCGCGGTCGCCCCCGGACAGGGGGGGGCTGCCCTCCTTCAGCTGCGACAGCCCAGGTGGGGGTTGGCCAGAGGGCACAGGTTTCCAGAGATAGTCCCATGGGAGACTCCCCCTGCCTCCCAAGTCCATCCCTGGGACCCTGTGTGCATAGGATGGGTGCACCACAGAAGAAGACATAGTGGGGGGGAAAACAAAATGAGACATTTGGGAGGGTCACTGGAGGCCTTCGCTGAACAGCCCCCAATAGCCCCTTCCCCTCCCCAGGCAGTAACTTGCCCAGAGACCCCTCTTCTGGGTCCCACCCCAGGGTCAGGCTGCACCCTGTCCTGCACAGGTGCCTAGCCCAGACCCCCCAGCAGCACTCCAGCAGTGCCCCATGGCAGTCACCCCCCCCAACCATGTCCCACGGCTGCCCCACACAGTGGTGAAGATGCGCATCAAGGAGATAACGAAGGAGAATGGGGAGCGGCGGCTGGTGGCCGCCCAGAAGAAAAAGGTGCTGAAGCTGGGCCCACTCAAGCGCAAGGACACCAAGAAGATGGTCCTGCACATGAGGAATGCAGGTGCCTGCCCCTGTCCCCAGCTCGACAGCCTCAGCGGCAGCTTCCTGGTGATGGGCCGCAAGGTGGGCGGCCGCCTGCTCCTCCTGGCCATCTACCCCTGGCAGAAGCACAATAAGGAGATGAAGTTTGCTGTCAAGTTCATGTTCTCCTACCCCTGTCCCCTCTACCACCCCCTGCTCTATGGGGCTGGGCAGCACTAGGGCTCTGCCCTCCCTTCCCTGTCCCAGGACTCCTGCACTGGCCTGACGCTGCACCCCTGGCACCCCTGGTTGCACCCCAGGACCCTGGCTTTGCTCCCCTCAGTCCCTTGGCTGTGCCCCAGGACCCAGCTCTGCATCCCCAGGACTCCCAGCTGCATTGGTGGGAGCCTCAATCCACAGCCAGGACCCCTGCCCCCTCCCAAGAGCCCTGCTCTGCATCCCTGGGACCCCTGTCCTGCTCCCAGGACCCCTGCCCATCCCCAGGAGCTTGGGCTGCACCCAGGACTCTTGGTCTACATCCTTATGATCCCTGCTCTGCACCAGAGACCCTTGGCTACCCCCAGGCCCCCTGCCTGGCACCCGTTACCTGCACTTAGGGTCTCTTTGGCCCACTTGGGACCCCTCAGTTGCACCCAAGCCCCCTACCCTGCACCCCTGTGTCCACTGCCTGGCTCCCTGATGACGTGTCCCAGACCCTCAGCCCATTCACCTGCCCCAAGCTCATGCCCCAGCCCTGCATCATTCCACCTGCACAGTGACCCACCCCAACCAACGCTCCTGCCCCACTGTCCCCACAGACTGTCCCCTACCTTGCCCAAGACAAAGCACCTACAGCAGTACAGCCCCTGCCTGGGCTGCCCCACCGTTTCCATCTCAGATGGCTCAATAGAGGGGGATCCACCTCCAAGTCCCCCAAACCAGCCTTGCTGCATCCCACACCCCCTCCAAGACCCCCTTGCCCGGCCACACCGCAGTAAATTATTCCACCTTGGAGAAGCCTGTGTCCAGCTCCCTGTGGTTCATGGGAAACTGGCCCTTGGGGCCCCCTCAGAGACCCCAGGAAGGATGGAGTGGGCAGGGAGGGGATTCCCAGTCCTGCCCACTGACTGGGGCAGCCTGGCAAGCGGGGTCACACCGGGCTCCAGCTCTGGCCCTGCTCCAGGCATTGTGTCCAGAGCCCAAGGCTGGGCAGCTCAGCCAAGCCAAGGGATGAGGTTCCCAATGGTCACAGCCATCGTTGGAGACTTGGGCATCCCTCCTACTTCTGCACCACCCCAGGGAGCCTGGGAGGGTGGTGAGATGGGGAGGATGTGGGGGACAGGGGCATCGCTGCTGGAGCCCCACACAGCTGAGCTGAGGGTGTTCCCCAGAGAGGTTTCTCCCTCCATCACCCCCAGGGGACAGATGGGCAGGCTGGGAGCTGGCAGCACATGTGGGGAGCCTGGAGCTCAGCACATTGCAGGGCTGACCCCAGGCCAGGATCCCTGCCTCCATCCCTGGGCACCCCACCTCCACACCATCCAAAAGCCATCTGCAGCTCCCAGACAGCCCTTCCCTGCTGCCAGACTTCCCACCCCACAACCTCCACCCTCCTCCCAAAAGGTTCCCCAGGGATACCCACCTGCCCCAGCTGAGACCCCCCCCCAGCAGCACTGGGACCGGGGCAGCCCTCAGCCTGGCCCCTCTGATGGGTGCTGCCCCTCGGCTCAGCTCCCCCAGCCCCAGAGCAGGGGCTGCCTCTACCCCAGCAGACGAGGGGGCCAGCCTGCCCCTGTCCCACTCCAACCCTGTTTACCCAACACATTCTTGCGTCTGCCCGTCCCGCTGGGTGAGGGAGGCACGAAGGCGGCTGCTGGGATATTTACCCAGCACCTGGCTGCCCGACACTGCGGCTTCTCACCGGAGCTGGCCCTGCTGCAGGGAAGCCTCCCGGGACAAGAGGGGAATTGAGGCTGCGGGACGCCTGCACCCATCCTCCTCCTGGCTGAAGAGGCCACCAGGCACCTGCCCCACATCAGGGTGATCCTCTGCCCCCCTTAGGCATGGCCTCAGCCTACTGGCTGCCCCCCACCTCCCGGAGCCCCGAAGGTGCATCCCGCTTCAGCCTAAGGGGGGGAACGTGTCCCTGTCTCACAGCTGGCCAGGGACACGGGGCAGCCAGCCCCTGCCATAGCCTCACACCAGGGGCAGGCAGTTACAGCCCCCACCCTCCACCCTGGCCAATGTGGAAAAAAACTTGGGGGGGGTAATAAATCAAACATTGTTAGGAGGTATGTTCAGAGAGAGGCTGCTGAGCACACTGCCATAGGAATAAACATCGTCAATTATGTCATTTTACTGAAAAACTTAACATGCGCAAATAAAACCCCATCTCCCACAGCCCAATTTATCTGTAGCCCTCTGTATTTTGCGTCATTAGCATCTTTCCAGGCAGCGTTTAGACACACACGGCCATCGCACTCATCGCTCCAAGTGTTTTCTCTAGAAATACAAGTAACTTCTCTCTGCCTCCCGCCGTCTGAGCTCTACAGCTCAGCCCCACCACAGACCAGCACTCCCACCCCCGCCACCAGCGCTTGCCCCAGTGCAGATATACCCCCACCCACAAACAAAAGCCCACGGCTCTTAGGGCGCCACACAGCCCACTCCCCCCAAACGCTACAGCTGCTCCACTGCCCCCAGTAACTGCACACTAAACCCACCACCCATCTCAGCCTTGGAGCATGCCCAGCACAACTCAGACACCCTCCTCATCACTGATGAGCCCAGCTTTTCCCCCAAATTTCCAAAGGGCACAGCTCAAGGGAGGGGTCTGTGAGGCCATGGCCCAGCTCAGGCTGCCCCACGCTGGTGGGATGTCCAGGCAGCAGCAAGACCTGGGCCCCCAGCACCTTCCCAGGCTGGCGGGTGTCACAGCTGGGTGGGCACCGGGCACCGTCAGCCCAGAGAAGCTGCAGCTGGCTGGCAGGAACCCAGGCCATGGCCCTGCCCAGCTGCGTGGCGGCCAGGGTCACATTCCTGGGATAGCTGGGAGCTTTGCTGTTCACGCAGGGAAAGGTCACCCTTGTGTGCGCAGGCAGCTGCCGGGACCACCGCCTGGGGAGGGCAGGAACAGCCCCAGGAGGCACAGAGGAAGCCCAGCAGCTCCTGCCAGAGCCCAGCAGGACCCAGCCCTGGCACAGCCAAGGAGGGGCAGGGGCACGCAGCCCCGAGCAGGGGCCAAACAAGGCCACAGCATGGCAGAAGATGGAAACCCCAGTAAGCAAGCAGAGCTGGAGGCAGAGACACATGATTTCTCCATGACCACCTGTAGGACAGCAGGGCCAAGGCCACAGAGGTGCCACGGTCACTTGGGACAGCTTTTGCTGGGACAAGACAAAAGCCAGCTGAAGGGAGGAGATTTATTGGTCATTCTCTATATACACTTATATATTAATCTGTAGTAGGAAGCAGCAGTCACTAAGTGCACAGAGCACCACCACCTTGTGCCTTTTCTCACGCCATAGCTGGAAGCCCAGCCCAAACTTACCCTCCCTGTGCTACAGCCAAATATTGGGGGGAAAAAGACTAAACCTGCAGGCAGTGAGGCCAAGAAGCACAGGAGTGACTAGTAAGGTCGCATCTGAGCCAGGACCGAAGACCACATCTCCTAGGGATACAGACAGAGCTCCAACTTGATCCCAAGAATACAATCACCCAGCACAGTGCTGGGAAAGGTAGGGACAGAGCCCTGAGGTTCTTCTGCCCCAAACCAGGAGGTGGAGGTAGGACCACAAGCGGAAAGGACGGCTCCTCCATCACAGGGGCCTGATGAGAACATTGCTGGGCACAGGAAGTACCAGGGAGCATCCAGGGCTTGGAGCAGCAGCCAGGGGGCAGCCACAGGGATAGGGGCACGGCTCTGGGCAGTGCTCCACTCCAGGGACCCAGCTGGTGCAGCAGATTCTGCAGAGCAAGGAGGGCTGGTCTGTTCCCAGCCTGGCACTGGCAGGGAGCAGTGAGCACAAGTGTCCTCTGGCAGGGTGACACCGTTCTGGGAACCAAGCAGCCCAGGCTCCTGGCAAGGGCAGGGCTCCCGCTGTCCCAGGTGTCAGGCAGCACAGGACTCAGGAGCTGGCTGGACCCGTTTCAGTCACTTGATGAGCACCTGGTTGCACAAAGCGCACACAAACACTGTCTCCCTCTGAGCCTCCGGGGCTGGAAAGGAAAGCAGGTGTCAGAGATGCTCTCCTTAGCATCCACCACAGGCTAGAGACCCCAGCCCACGGAGATGCTCCAAGAGCTGCAAGGCCATCACCGCTCTGTCCCATGCCAGGCTGCGCTGGGCAGGTCCTGCCTACCCAACCCAACAGGGCTGGCGCAAATCCCTGCAGCACAAGTGGGAGCAGGAGCTCTGCCTTTCTCCACCCCTCACTCACCTGTGGCTCCCATCACAGCCTTGGGGACTTTGAAGGAGCAACACCTGGAGCAGAAGCTGTTCCCACAGTTACTGCAGCTCCGCTGTGGAGAGAGATGGAGGCGAGATACTACTCTGGGTCCACTCCCAGCCCTCCCTGGCAAACTCCAGTGCCAGAGCACTGCTAACAGCATTCCCAGACAAGGGGAGTGAGTACAAGCCTCGAGCTCCCACAGGCAGACAGGTTGTCTGCCAACGCTGGACCTGCATTCTGTACAGTCTAACATCACAGGCTGCCTGTGCCCAGCCCGAGAAAGCACTGGGAGCACAGGCTCCAGGAGGTTTAAGGACACTTTATCACTTCCTGTCCTGTAACCGTGGAGGGATGCAGATTAACTCAGGAGAAAGTAGAAGGGGCCGTGAGTCTGGAGAACAGGAGGCAGCAGGAGCACAGCAATGTGAGTCTGGAGGGGACAAGAGAAACATCCTTCCCAGAACTGCCCAATGGACGGCACACCAAGCATCACATGCAGGGGCTCAGAAGACAACAGGGGTGGCCTTTGCTCCTCTAGTTCCCACAAGCCAACTCACGCTCTGCTTCTCTGGAAAGCTCTTAGGCCACAGGAAATGGGCTAAACCAGGGCACAGAGTAGGTGACTTGTACAGCAGCACACAGGGGTTTGGCCCCAGGCAGCTTCCAAAGGAGCAAATACATAAAGGCTCCGCAGCACAAGGGATCCCTGGCACCATCTGGCAGGCAACAACACCCAGCACTTAGCTGAGGTCATCTGCTGCCGGGCTGTGACAGAGGTCAGCCACCCAAGCTGCCAGAGAAAGCCAGGGTGAGCCAGACACGCACAACACCTCTGCCCCAGGTGCAGGCAGCAAGCCGGGGCAGAAGCCAAAGACTCACCCTCTTCTTGAGCACAGAGAAAGTGGCTGCGCAGCCAGTGCAGCTCCCTGGAAGAAAAAGAGCAGAGGTCAGGCAGGACTCTGCTGCCTAGGACAGCAAGAGGTATGGGAACACCCATGGCTGTCGTAAAGGAACAGACCAGACACAACACTGCTGCACCTTCCCATCCTTGCCCTTCCTAGAAGGGCAGGGAACATCCTCCCCACGGAGGAGGGAGGTCATTGGAGGTGTCAGCATAGCCCTAGCAGGCACCATACTACCCTGTCCACTCCCAGTTTAGTGGCCACCACTGGGAGCAGCACAGACCCTGCTCTGCTGAGCAACCCCAAGCAGCACCCACTCCCAGCCTTACCAAAGTTGTTGCTGGGGTAGCGCTTGCGCAGGCGCTCAGTCAGGCGTGACACCTTGCTGCGGATCACCTCATTCTTGCTCATAAAACCATTGTCTGGGAGGCTGAGGTCAAAATCCGCAGAGCACTGAGAGCTCTCGTCATCCTCCTGCAGAGAACAGAGCCAGCTGAGCACAGAGGGGTTGCTGGGGGCATGCTTGGGGGCTGCAGGGCAGCCCACCCCACAGACGGGCATCCAACAAGCAGGATGCTCCACCTGGCATCACCACAAGCCACCAGCAAACCTGACAAAGGCTGCCAGCTCTAGCTAGGAGGAGATGCCGTTCTTGCACACCTTGGCATGGCAGTACTCACCATGACCAGCAGCTGGTTCTCCTTCTCCCGCAGCATGGGACAAAGAGGAGAGGCAGTACAGATGGGAGTCAGAGGTGCCCAGTCCCACAGCCACCCTCCCTGAGCACCCAGATTGCCCACCAAGGCACTCATCCTTTCCCACCTCAGCTGCCCTACAGGCACAGCCCATCTCTACCAGCCTCAAACCTCAATAGCATCTTTGAACTCTTCATCAGGCTCTGCCTCCTCCGCCTCCTCAATGCTGCCAGGGGTAAGGTCCTGCAAAAGATTCACAGAACTAGTCCTGCTGTACCCCTACTCCTGTCCAAAGGTGGGCCCACACTTTCCATGGCAGGTTCCAGGACAAAGGACCAGCCATCTGCCAGCCCCAGGAGAAAGTCTGAGTCACAGAAGGTGAGGTGAGCCCCTGCCTCCCCAGGTCACGTCCTTACACACAGCAGAAGGACTGAGACAAGCCCCGAGCACAGCAGGGCAGGCCCCCAGTAACACAGGAGCAGCTCCCAGGCAGGGCACACAGGCTTCCAGCAAAGCTGGCAGACAGGAGTTTGTAGGTAGAGGGACATCGGCACAGTCAGACTGAAGGGCTGATCCTGCAGCTCTCACCCCGCAACTGCCAACCCTGCCTGTCTCACCTCTGTGCTGGTGGGTGTGGGGGTCCGATCTGGGGGGGCAGCAGCTGGTAGGGGTTCAGCAGGCTCTGGAGTGCTCTCCAGGGGTTTGGTGCCCACACGCTGTTCAATCGAGGCCTTGAGCTCCATCATCACTGGTAAGAGGGGAACATTGCTGGAACAAGGTGGCACTTCCCTTCCCCCAGCCCTGCCACACAAAAACCATCTGCAAGAGCCAATCTTCAGGGCTCAAGGTGGGACATCAGCACATACTATCTACACCCATCAGGAACTCTGAACCCTCCTCTGCTCACACACCAAAGTTAGGGCAAAGAAACCCCTCACCACCTCCCCCAGCTGAGGGTACGAAACAGCAAGGGCCTTAGTCATGGCTCTGTCACACAGATCTCATCCAACTCTCCTCCTGCACGTGCCACAGAACAGGGAGCGTCTCCAGCTCTTCTCCTCCCCTCTGACAGCACATTTTCAAGCCTGCATCATACATTGCCACAGGCAACAAGAGTATTTCAAGTCCTACAGAGCAGGGCCAGGAACTGAAAGGGGTGGCGATGCTCACGCACAGCCTGCGTTGCCAGGCCTTGGTTTGCCACCATGCAGAGCAGACTAGGAAAGACAACCCAGGCCAGAACACACATCAGGAGAGAGCCTTGCTTCTCACATCTAAGCCCCACCACCAACCTGGGCTGCTAAGCACCATCCCCAGGACATCATTGCCCTCCTGGAGGTCCAGGTCCCACGGCAGAGCCTGACACAGGACACTGGGCTCACACGAGGGCGCCAGGAGAAGACCAGGTCAGGATCCCTGGCTTCAGAGGACCTTTCCCCAACCCACCCCACATCAGGCTCTTACCTTGGTAGAACTGGGTGTTGCCCAGGAAGAGGGTGCTGTTGAGGATGGCCAGGACCCAGCAGAGGGGCAGCAGGTAAAGGACGCAGACAGAGGCCAGCAGTGCCCCATAAAACCTAGAAAGAGGAGCAGGACACAGCAATCAAAGCAGAGGAACTCATGCCACAAGCACAAGCCCCATTCCTTCGCCTGCTCTCTCCAAGTACCAGACCCATCAAACACTGCTTCACAGGCCAGGCCCCTCTCCCTGCTGAGCCCGCTGCAGGATGCCTGACCCAGTACTACTCACTGGAAAGAGACAGTGGGGTTCTCCCAGTACAGTACGCGGTACACTGCCTCACAGCTGCAGCACATCCCACTCAGGAACCCCTCCAGCTGGATAAGGCTGCAAACAAGACCTCACAGTCAAAAAAAGGCCCCACAGACACACACCCTGGCTCCCCCACACCCATACACTTTCTGGTGGACAGGCTGGCATGAACCCAGGCCCTCCGCAGCCACAGAGAAGCCTTCCCGGCTGCAGAGGCCCGCAGAGTCGGGAGTGCTCCAGAGACTCACAAGCTCTTGACCTGGGCGACGGCCTCCTGCCGCGAGAGCTGCACCCTGCGCAGGTCCTCCCGGCGGACGCTGTGGTACCTCCTGCGCACCAGCTCCGGCTCCGAGGGCCGGGCCCGGCACGTCTCCTGCAGGTAGCCCAGCAGGGCCGGCACCACGACCAACAGGGCGAGCACCGAGTACCAGGCGGCTGGAAGAAGCGGGACAGCGTCAGCCTGGGGTGCCCGGGGAGAGGACCGGCCCTGTCCCCCCGCCACCCCACGCACCTCGGCCGAGGGTGAGCAGGAGGAAGTCGAGGCCGAGGCAGACGAGGATGGAGCACACAGGCCGCTGCCACCTGCGGGGAAGAGGGAGGGTGAGGGACGGGGGGCCCGGGGGAGGTCTCGGTCCCGGCCCAGCCCGCACCTACCGCAGGAGGGACCGGACGGCCTCGGCGGCGTCCCGCAGCGGCTCCAGGTAGAGCTCCAGCCGCCGGTAGCTCCGTACCAGCTCCAGCAGATCGAAAGCGGCGGCGGCCTTGGGCGGCGATGGCTCCGGCGGGACCTCACTGCCGCCCGCCGCCCCCTCGGGGCCGCCCGCCGCCCCGTCCCGCTCCGCCGCCTGCATGACGGAACGGGGCCGGAACGAGCCGGGCCGGGCCCGCCGCCGCCGCCGAGCTCGGCCCGACGTTACACCTCTCTTCCGCGAAGCGGCCAGGTGCGTCGTGACCTCACCCGCGGCGCTGGCACGCAGCCAATCAGAAGAGCCAGACCAGGAATCGCAGGCAGAAGCCCCGCCCCCGAGCGGGCAAAGGGGCGGAAGAGGCCTCGGCCCCGGAAGCACTGGCGGTTCGGCCCCGCCCCGCCCCGCCCTGCCCTGTCCGGCCCGGCCCGGCCCAGCACGGACCGCGGGGGCGTGTCAGCGGCGGGGCCGGGCAGTGCCGGGACTCGGGCCCATGGGTGTACCCTGGGTCCTGCCACCGGTTTGGGCGTGGGGATCGGGGCCGACCTGAGGCTGGTCTAGATGGGGAGCTGGTCTAGATGGGGAGCTCAGCCCTGATCCGGGGCTAGGCTGGGTCCCGGTCCTGATCCGGTCGGTCTAGGACTCAGTCCCAGTCTGGGTGTGGTCCCAGTCCAGGGCTGGGCACTGATCCTGGTCTGACCCTCATCTCGAGCTCAGTCCCCGTCCGGGTCTGACCCCGATCCGGGTCTAATCCTGGCCCAGGGCTCAGTCCCCGCCTGAATCTGGTCCTGATCCGGGTCTAATCTAATCCTGGCCCAGGGCTCAATCCCCGCCTGAATCTGGTCCTGATCCGGGTCTAATCCTGGCCCAGAGCTCAGTCCCCGCCTGAATCTGGTCCTGATCCGGGTCTAATCCTGGCCCAGGGCTCAGTCCCCGCCTGAATCTGGTCCTGATCCGGGTCTAATCTAATCCTGGCCCAGGGCTCAATCCCCGCCTGAATCTGGTCCTGATCCGGGTCTAATCTAATCCTGGCCCAGGGCTCAATCCCCGCCTGAATCTGGTCCTGATCCGGGTCTAATCCTGGCCCAGAGCTCAGTCCCCGCCTGAATCTGGTCCTGATCCAAGTTTAATCCTGGCCCAGGGCTCAGTCCCCGTCTGGCTCTCGGCATGGCGACTCCCAGCCATCTCGAGGCACTGCGGCTTTGTCCCCGTGGGCTCCATTGCTGGGGCACCTCTCCACGGGGACAGACCGGAGACCAGCCCCGTACCGGGGCTCCCCGGGCGGGAGCAGGGGGCTCCCCCCAGGCCCGTGAGCGTGGCTGGCAGCTCACCCGCTGCCCCTCCGTGCCCCCGGCGCAGCTCCCCTGTCTGCGCTCCCGTGGACTGCGCAGGCCATCCCTGGCAGACTCTTGCGGCAGGGCAGGGCTGCTGGCTCCCAGGGATGCTCTGGGGACCTTGGGCTGTGTCCAGTTCCAAAAGGGAGGATGCCATCCCGTAATGCTCCATGCAACCTTGTTAACCCTATGCTGACTTGTGGGTTATGGGGGCAGCACTCAACACGGCTGCTGGTTGCCCCAAGCCTCTCGCGAGCTGGGCACGCGTCCCACAGGCAGAGGGCTGGGTGGCCCACTGACATCCCAGCTGCAGGTAGAGCTCCAAGGCTGACTCCTGTCCCAAGAGCGTGGCCCAGCGCCAGCCCCAGGAGATGCCAGCTGCCCCTAGCCTGCCCCTGGCTCTCCGGGGGCCTAGCAGCGTGGGCACAACTGCCCAGCAGCGCCCCAGCCCCAGGACAGAGAACCCTTTCAGCCCAGAGTGACGAAGCTCGTAGGAACGCAGCTCCATCCTGTCCCTAACCATGTCCCTGCAGCCACACAGCCCCCAGGGACTTGACCTCCCTCTGCAGCGCTGGGCTTTGGGAGGTGCCCGCACCCAGCACCCATGCGAGCACCAGGCTGCACCCTGTCTCTGGAGGGGGCAGCGGGGCCGAGGACAGCCCCTGTCCCCAGGGGCAGAGGTTTAACCCTCTCTCTCAGGAGTGGTTGCTCCGCACCAGGGAGCCGGCCCGTGACCCCAGCGCACACCAAAACATTGTGACCACGGCCAGAGACTCCAGGCAGGGAGGCCCCAGGGTGCAGGGCTACAGAGCCAGGTGTGATCGGAGCTCAGACCCCATCCCCAGCAGGTCCCAGCCCCAGCACAAAGCCCCAGACACCTGGTGAGCGCCAACGTTGCTTTATTTGGAAGGTGAATCCATAGGCACTGGAGAGGGGGCTGGAGGGGGACAGAGCCGGTGTGGCAGGCAGGGCTGAAGGAAGACGAAGGCACTTGAGGTGGCAGAAGCCCCGCTGAGCGTCTTGGGCAGCCTGAGTCAGGGGCTGCACCAGAGCAGGCAGTGTTGGGGACCAGCCCTGACACAGGGCAGGGACAGCATGTCCTGCCCAGGGAAGGGGTAGACGGCCCGGGGGGGCTGGCAGGGCCCCTGAGCACGAGGGGAGATCAGCTGGGACAGCACCTCATGGTGGAAGCGGTGATGCAGCACCAAACCCGGACCCCTCCAAGCCCCAGAGGGATCACGGCTGCTGCTCAACACCCAGAAAAAAGGCACCAGGGACCCCCAGGCAACAGCCAGAGCCCATAGCCAGCTGCTGGGACATCCGTCCTGCCGATTTGAGCCCACACAGACTGGGGCAGACTCTCCCTCGCACCAGGAGCAACGGAGAGTCCCTGCCTCTGGGCAGGGCAAGGAGGGCTTGCAGCAGGGCAGAGCCGGTGTGGAACTCCTCCAAAAATTCCCAGTCTCTGGCTGTCCGTTGCTCCAGTTGTCCCTACGTGGCCTCCTCAGGGCTTGGCACCCGGCGGGCTGTGCAGGCTGATCCCCGCTGCCGGCGTCCTCTTCTCCTGCTCCCAAAGATGGGCTGTGTCCCCAGAACGCCTGGCCCCAGCTCCCCCGCAGCCACGGCGCCAGTGGCAGCCCAGCACCGCCATGCTGCCGCGCTCGCTCTTCCCCGCCGCCTCGCCAAGGTCTCCGGGCAGCGCAGGACCCCAGGATGGAGCCAGAGAGTCCAGAGACCGAGAGTTTTCTGGGATGATAAACCAAGTCCCGCAGAAGCAGGCAGGGCTGCCGGCCAGTCTCCAGCAATGCCGGCGAGGCAGTGCCTGTCCCTGCCGGAGCAGCCAGGCCCTGGGGCAGGCTCGGTGGCTCTGGGTGGCTCAGAGCCACGAACTTCGCTGCAGGAGAGCAGGGGGAGAGAACAACCCAGTGCCTTGTTCCCTCCAACCCCAGGAGCACCCGGCTCCATCCCATGGCAGAGCGACAGAGGAATTTGCCCCCTCCCCAAGGTCACGGGACCAGGCTACAGCCCCGCTCCCCCTTCCCCTCATCCCGCAGCGACGGAAGCCTTGCTCAGCCCCCGGGCAGGACAGATGTGTCCAGGGGGCCAGGGCGACGCCAGGTCAAGGCTGGGCCCAGCGCCCGGTGCAGGAGTGGGGTGTCTCCACACTCCCAGAGCAGAGGGCAGGGAGGGGCTGAGCCCCGCGAGGCTCCGGCAAGACGGCGGACGTGTTCAGGCCAGACAAGAGGAGGGGCCCAGGCTGGGGAAGCCGAGATCAGAGCCTCCATCAGAGAACTGCGGAGGCACAGCGCAGCTGGGAATGGCAGGAGGGGGCTGCTAGTGGGTTGGGGAGGTGGTTTGTGCCCACCCAGCCCCACTACGCACCAGTGCCCCCAGCTCAGCTACCCCGGGCCAGTGCCCCTTCACCCCAGGGAAAGGTCAGCACCCACCTTAGCACGCAGCATCTGTGAGGCCAGGGTCGGGAGAGTTGGGCAGGGGCCCTGGGGGGGCTCCCAGAAATTGAAGTCCTTCTTAGGGGCTCTCCGCTTGGCTCCTTCCACCTGCAATAGCCTGCGTCTGCCTCGGGGTGGGAGAGGGGCCTGTGCCCCTCAGACTGGGTGTCCACGCTGTCTCAGTGGGATGCGGGGGAAGGCGTGCTCGGGGAAGGCCTCTGTCAGTCTGTCCATCCGTCCATGCAGGAGTCTCCGGAGGAAGCGCGTTGCGGTCAGCCTGGAGGGGATGAGGCGGCAGGGTCACTTCGTCCCGAAGTGGGGCTGCGCTCCGTCCGTGGGCAAGGAGAAGGGGAGCTGAGCACTGCGGGGTCTCAGATGATGTCGCGCTGGTCCCGGCAGCGCCGTGCCAGGCAGTAGAGCCCAGAGAAGAGGTACAGGCAGGCGGCGATGCCCCCGCAGACGGAGGCGCCCAGGTAGGCACCGTAGAGGCAGTGCTGGCTGTAGCCCGGCAGGTTGCAATAG
Source organism: Chlamydotis macqueenii (assembly GCF_036417535.1). Lineage (NCBI taxonomy): Eukaryota > Metazoa > Chordata > Aves > Otidiformes > Otididae > Chlamydotis > Chlamydotis macqueenii. The sequence goes on from NC_141562.1 coordinate 24,592,174, forward strand.
CTTTTCCGACCGGCCTTGTAGCCCATGATGCCGGTGGCGGCCGCGTAGAGCCCCACGCCCAGCGCCAGGTCGTGCACCAGGTTGGTGAGGAGCCAGCGGGAGCCCAGCCAGGGCACCAGCGTCCAGCGCCCCAGCAGGCTCAGCCCGAAGAGGGCCAGGGTGAGGAGCCAGACCAGGACGGCGGCGAAGAGGGCGAAGTGGGCCGCCCCCTCGTACTTGTGAGCCGCCACCGTCACCCAGAAGGCAGCGCCCAGCGCCAGCTGCCCCAGGCGCAGCAGGCCCAGCGGGCTCCGCAGGTAGGCGCGGTGGAGGCTGAGGGAACCGCGGGCCGGCGGTCCCGGGGGCGGCGGCGCTGCCGGGGGAGCCGTGCGGGCCATGGCGGGGCCCTGCCTGCCTGCCTGCTCCGGCGGGGCTCGGGCGGGACTCAGGGCCCCGGCAGCGACTTCCTCCCCCGGCCGCTGCCAAACATCTGGCGCCTAACGGTCCTCCCCGCGCGGGGCCTCTCGCCTCGCCGCGCCTCCCCGCCCCGCCTCCCGCTGGCCCACCGGACGCCCGCGGGCCGCCGCCCCCCTTCCCACGCCGCCGCCGCCGGGGTGGCCGAGCGGCGGGAGGCGGCGGGGGGAGGAGGCGGCAGGGTGGCCGGTGCTGGCGGCAGGGTCGAGGCGGAATGGAGGGGGGGGGGGGCCCCGCCGGGGCTCCCCTCTACGTCACCCGGGATTCCCCCTCTGTGTGACGCGCGCCGGGGTGGTGCCCTCCCGCCTATTGACGTCACTCGCGCCACGTGTCCCCCCGCCGAGAGGCGGTGCGGCCGCTCCCCGCGGCGGCGATTGGCCCCAGCGGAGGGAGGCGGGCGCGGATTGGCGGGGCGGGGCGGGGCGCGGCGGGTGAATGAACGGGGCGCGCGGCGGCAGCGGGACCCCGGTACGGAGCTGCCCCCGGGAGCGCAGCCGCCACCCCGCGGGACCGCGCCGGCCGCCACCGCCAGGTCTGTGCGAGGTGGGGGCAGCGGCCAAGTGGATCACGGCGAGGCCCAGCGCCCCGGGCACCGGCGGGGCGGGACCGGACCTGCGTGCGCCAGCCCGAGCCGGGCGCCTCCCGCCTTCCCGGGCGGCCCCGCCCGCGCGGTTGGCCTCCTGCCCGGCGCCCCGGCCCGCCCTCTCCCCGCGGCCGCGGCGCGTCCTTCCCCTGCCGCCCGCCCTTCCTCACCGGGCATCCGCACCGGCTCCCGGGGGAGGCGGGCCGAGAGCAGAGCGGAGGCTGACGCCGTCTCTCCGGTACCCGCAGCGGCCGGGGCCATGGGCACGCCGGCCTCGGTGGCGAGCGATCCTCCGGGGCGGGCGGCGCCCGCAGCCCGCGGCCGCAAGCGGGCCTCGGCCAACATCTTCCAGGGCGTGGGGCTACCGGAGCTGCGGAGCCTGTTCCGGAGCGGCGGGGCCGAGCGGCCCGAGGAGCGCGCCCGCCTCGTCTGCCGGTACGCGGGCCAGCGGCGCATGGCGCGGGCCCTGCGGCGGCTCCGGCGGCGGCGGCGGGCCCAGCCTGGCAGCGGGATGGCAGCACTGGGGAGCTTCAGCCGCCTGCGGTAGGTGCGGGCCGGGGCGGTGGGGAAACCAGGGGAAGCAGGGCCGGGCTGCTCCGCTGACACACCCCTCTTCCCCGCAGGATCGCGGAGAAGGAGCCAGAGGGCAGCCGTGGGGCCGAGGTGCCCTCGGGGTCTGCGTAGCAGCGCTGAGCGGTGGAGGAGCGGGGCTGCTGGACAGCAGGGACTGGGACACCCGGGCTCTCCGAGGACACTAAGTGTACCGGACACGGTGCAATGTCAATAAAAGGCAGACACTGGTGGCTGCGTGAGGCTCTGGCTGTGTCCTGCCAACCCCTGGCCTCTCCCCAGGGCAGCAGGGCCTGGGTCCAGGCCGTTGTACTGAACCCGGTGCTGTGGAGACATGGAGGTGGCCAGCTGAACGGCAGCTCTGTTATTCAGATGGTTGCATGGTTTAAATACATTACATACATTTCTACAGTGCATTAGAACAATACATTTTGGGTCAGTCGGAGATGCAGCTGGGCCTGGCCAGAGAGCCGGGGTCTCACCACTGCCCACCCTGTGCTTGCACAGCCAGTGCTGAGCCGCCTCCCTGTACAGGAGACAAGGGAGGTGCTCTCCCCTCCCAGGCTCAAGCAGCAGAACCCCAACCCACTTTTATTTCCCCCCCCCTCAACTCCCCAAGATGGGCTAACAGGACAGTGAGACCCAACACCGGTTTCCCCCAGCAGCAGGAGAAGCCGCAGCTCAAGGCAAGCGGATGCAGGCAGCGGCCCTGGTACTGTTTTACACAACACAAGCTCAGCAGAGAGGCTCTTGCTGCCTCACCCACCCACAGCAGGCCTGTGAGATTGTCAGCACCAGGGCAGCAAGCAGCCCACGCTGATCCCCTTGTGCCCCCCATCATGCCTCCCACCTGTCCCCTTCCCTGGCAGCCCCCTGCCCCGCGAGGGGGCCCTAGGCACAGACAAGGCTGGCACCATGCCGGCTGCACAGCAGCCAGGGAGCTTGCTGGGAGCAGGGGCAAAAGCCAAGCAAGAGCAGCTGGGGAGACCTGGCAGGAGAGATGGACTGGGGCAGCAGAGGGGGAGAGGGCACTTGCACCCAACCCTCAGCCCTCTCCAGCTGGGGGGGCTCCCATGAAGGGAGGGCACTAAGTTACGGCCCCTCCCAGAGCAACGTGCTCCTCACAAGGACAAGCCAGTACCTCTTTCCCCTTAGTGTCTAACTGCACCCAAGCCAGCCCCGTGAGTTGTCCCTCCTCTGTCCCCTCCTCGAGCCCCCAGCCAGAGAACAGCCGTTCATTGCGGTCCCCACCGCGCCAGCGGGCAGCAGGAACTCCCCCTGAGGAAAGCAGCGTGCACGGGGTTGGTGCAGAGGAGGGACAGCGGAGGAGCACAGCACACCCTCAGGAAAAGGGATGGGGTGTAACCCGCTACAGGCTTTCCCAGCCCGGCATCCGGCAGGAAAGAAAAGGGCCAGTGGCCTGGTGAAAAGCGCTGGACGGATCCTGGCCCAGGCAGCCTGCTCATCCCAGCCCCAGGTAGGGGTGCTCAGAGCCGCATGCAGGCCGAGGAGGGGAGGCAGGGGCAGGGTCCCAGCCACACCACGGCTACCAGCAGATTCCCACACCTCCCCCTGGGCTCTGCCCCAGGCAGGGCACTGAGCTCCAACGGAGCTGGGGAGGGACCGTGCCCGACCTGCCTGGCTCCTCCAGTTCAGCTGCAGGTTCCTCCAGCCGCACCTGCTCGCTCTACCCAGAAGGTCGAGTCCAAGCCACAGGAACCGGCAGTGGCCCAGCTCCTCTCGCAGTCCGAGGTGGCCAAGCCCTGCCCATGGCTCCTACAGCTACCACCAAGAGAAGAAAGGCTTCCGACTCTGGAAGCTCTGCGTGTAGGACTCGCTGGAGGTGCGCTGGTGGGAACGCGCTGTTTCCACAATCACAGGTGGCATCTGAACCAGGTGCAGGGGGCTCTTGCCGTCTTTCAGCGCCTGAGTCAGGTTCAGGATCTGTACGGCACAACAGAGCAATGCCTGAGCTGCCCCACCAGAGCAACGGAGAGTGTCCACGCCAGCACCCTTCCTGCCAGGTAGGCAGGATGAGGCTCCGTGGCTCACCCATCTGCCTTCCCTACACACTGCTTACCTGGCCTCTCATGACAGCAATCTGCTTGTGAAACTGTCCCCTGTCAAAGCCAGGGTCTTTCTGCAAGAGAGAGTGCAGACAACACAGTAGCACCCACCCGCTGCCCCACTCAAGAGCTGCCTATTCCCCAAGCAAGCCTCTCTCCTCCTGTCCCATGGGTTTCCTGCTTCTCCCCACACTGGATCTTCAGCTCCTGGCAGAGGGATAACCCTGCTATGCCTCAGCCCAGAAACACCGTCAGGAGCTTGGCCACTTTTCTGTCCCCTGCAGCCTTGACAGGGAGCTCCCCAACACCAGCCCTGCTCTTATTCCTTCCAAACCATCCTCACCCGCTCCTCCAGCTCACCTTGAAGAGCTCATACAGATCTTCCTCCAGGTCCTTGACAAAGTTGGGGTCTGAGATCTTGGGAAGAATCAGGTCCTTGATCTCCTGTGAAAAGGGGATTTTGGCCTGGGGCAGCCATGCCCAGTAGAACGGATCTGCGGGAGGAAGCAGGAGACACTAGAGCTGAGGAAGGCAAAGGATGGTGCCACAGGCCCCTGGGTGCCAGATCACCTGCGTGTGGGACTCAGGGTCCAGCACCCACTTTCTACAGCCTCTGCTGAGGCAGAGCTGCCCATGAACCCAGAAGGCTTGCAGAGGGACAGCCCTAGCCCTCTCCTCTCCAGCCTTTGAGGAGGACGCCCGAGTGCAGAGCTGTATGGCTCACCAAGGTGCCCTGGCACAGTCCGAGGGACTCACATGCTCTCCAGGAGTCCGGGTGTTTCAAGGGAAAGGCCAAACCATTGTCTATAGCAGCCAGCTTGATGATGGGCTCCTTCACCACCACCCAGTCACTGTCCTGGAAGGAAGTGAAACATGTTACAGGGAGGCCCCCCCCAGCAGGAGCAGTGCCTCTCTGACTCCCTGCACCCCTGCTGCCAGGATCTTTGCCTTGGCTACCACAGAGGCACAGCAGCTTCTCGTCCATCATGTGGCCCTTGCCCACAGGGAAGCACTGTCTGTTTCAGGTGGGAGGGGGACAAAGCCGCTCCACTCCCCCCAGGCCTCACCCCAAGGATGCACATGTCCAGCAACGTCAGTTTCCCCCTAGAGCCCAGCTGCATCTTCACAAAGTCCCACTAGGCCACAAACCACAGACACAGAGGGCAACAAAAGGCCCAGGAGACAAGATCAGGTGTCTGCACACTCAGAAACCCAAGGCAACTGCAAAATCCTCAGTCTTCCTGCCAGGCAGGCAGCTTACAGGAGCAGAGCCCCCCATGGAGCCCCTGCCCGGGAAGAGCCACTCACCCGCACACCCGCGCTGTCCAGGGGACAGTCGTACTTGATGAGCCAGTTGTCATTGCCCCGGTCTGCAGGGAGATAAAACCAGCCGTGTCAGCGCCAGGGCCTGCCTGCACCAGGCCAGGCAGAAGATTACTCCTCCTCTCACCCAGAAGTGAGACAGAGCAGTTTTAGGCCCAAACTCAGAAGCCCAGCAAGAGACGGGACACAGGGACAGAGTTGGGTGATGGATCTCCAGATGTTCCTGGATCCTTGCAGCCAGCAACCTTTCACCCTAGCACCGTGCTGGATCCAGATCTCCTAGAACGCCCATGCATTCACACCCAGCAGCCATGGTGGTGGGCAACCACAGCAGCTGCACTCTACCCAGAGGCAGCTGTCACCTGGCAGCAACCAAGTGATGTTGAGAGGAGTTTTGGGTGCTGGAAAGAGATGCCAAGCCCTTGCCCCACTCCCCTTTCTCCAGCTGGCAGGACACGAAGAAGCAGGCAACGTCCCGTGCCAGGCAGCCAGCCCTACCTGTGTTCCTGATGATGTAGTCCAGCACCACCAGCCGCTCGAACTGCAGCAGCAGCTGCCGGTTGGTGTTCTCCGGGAGCGGCTCAGCTTCAAACCGCCGCAGCCAGTAGTCAGCATCCTTGTAGCCTTCCACAAAGAGCTGGAAGGAGCCCACCTGAAGCAAGAAGAGGCTGCGTTACAGGAGGCCACACAGGACAGAGAAGAAGCGACAGGCGGGCGCGGAGGCCGACAGCCCTACCTTGGGTGGCAGACCAATGCGGTGGAAGCGCTGTCCGACTTTTGGAACCTTCTCCAGGGCCAGCCTCTTTCCTCGGGACTTCACCCTGTCGATGGCACTGTAGTTAAAGGTCTCGCTGGCCAGATACACCACCTGGGGGGGACAGGAGGGCAGACGTCAGCACAGGCACCTGGCAACTGTCACAGGACTGGCTGATAAAACCAAGACACATCATTTCCCACAGCTCTGCCCAGTACGAGGATCCACACGGCTTGAGCAGAAGCAGTCCTGGTCCAGAGCTCTCAACACAACATCTCTGAGGTCAGCAGTGCCACAAGAAAAGGCACAAGCAGAGCTGTGCAGAAGCACAGGAAAACCTCCCCGAGACAAGATCCCAGCAGCTGTTCCCTCACCTTTGTGCGGGGAACAATGTTGAGTTCCAGTTTCTGGTCCACCAGGCTGGCACCCGCCTCCGACAGGTAGCCCTGGTTGAGGACGAGGCAGTCTCTCCCAAAGCAGCACGGGCAACACAACTTCTGCAGCCACTTGGTCCACTTGGGGTTCAGCTGCCCGTATGGCTCCTCGTTCTTGGGCTTGAAGACACCAATGATTTTCTGTGAGCGGGAGAGAGAAGGGCTGACTCGAGGGAGCTGGCAGAGTCAGGACACTTTCCCTTGAGTCAGCCCACGCTTGAGACACTCGGGAACAAGCCCAGAACAGCCCCTCACCAGGGCAATAATCAGCCCCTGCGACCAGGCAGACCTCACAGCTCTCAGGAGGGAGAGCAGGGTGCTGCCTGAAGACCTTCGTATCTGGCTCACACACCTGGAAATGACCCTCCCTGTCCCAAAAGACACCAGTGACGATGCTGTCCCCTGGTAAACATCCCAGCCCCATGCCAGCGACCTTTGGATGGCTGGAGAGAGCTCCTGCGCACTGCTGCTCATTATGTCCACGCAGGAGAGGGAGGGGGGTAGCAATCCCTGCCCTGGCTCAAAAATCCATTGAACAGAGCTGATCCCAAACTGACCAGAGGAAACGGGACCAGAACAGCCAAACAGCTGGAGGACCACTGGGGAGCCCAGCTAGAGACAGCAGATGGGCTGGCTCTCTGGGTACACTGTGGGCAAGAGGGCAGAGGCAGCTCCAAACTGGCCACCAACTAGTACCAGCAGCACCCCCAGCCCCTCAATCCAGCCTTGCACACATTGACCCAACAGCAGGGACAGCAGCACAGGTACCCCACTGCTGCAGAGGGCACAGAAGCCTTGTGCTAGGCACGGCACTATCACCAAGCCAGCACTGCCAAGCCAAACAACTGAGACAAGGGCCGGGGCAGGAGCAAGGCCACCGGCCCCTGCAGACCAGGTGTCCCCGGGGGGCTGTGCAGCAGCCGGCAGCCCCTGCTCTGGTGTGACTCAGCAGCACACACAACTAGCCCTCCTCCCCATGGCTGGTGCCGGCCGCAGCCTGAGTGGGCGGCACTTCCCCAGGCAGAGCTGCCACAATGTGGAAGTGGAACACGAGTCCCAGCACCTCCGCAGGGGACCCCAGTGCAATCCCAGTCTACAAAGGGCCAGAAGCCAGCCTAGGGCAGGCAGGAGCAAGGTTTTGTCTACCAGGAAGAAGGAGAGGAAGGGTTTGAGGGAACAGGACCACTTCGGCTATCCCCAGATCACACAGAGAAGCCACTTCCCCTGAGCAGGAAGGAAGGCAATCCCCTCACCAGCTCACGTGAAGGCGCACAACCGCCAACACATCCTTGGACACAAGCCTGCAAGAGACCTGGACGGAGTTCTGGCAGCATGAAGCCCTGTGCTCTGTGGAGCCAGTCCAGCAGAGCAAGGCCCAGCCAGGCAGGGACAGTGCGGAAGTGGAAGCCAGAAGAGGCCTGGCAGCACAGTGTCCCCTTCCAGACAGACCCATGCTGGGAGCAGCACTGGCAGGGAAAACAGGTCTGCCTGGCGCCAGGAGTAAGGCAGAGGGAGCCAGGCCGGCCTGGAGGCGCAGCCAGCAGCTGGGGTAACCACAGCCCACTGAGGAAGCAAATCCCGGCTGGGACAGGTCAGGTCCTGGGAGCCCAGAGAGAAGCAGAAACAAGAGAAAAGTTTTCCCCCTGATGCCCTCACCCCCTGCCCGCAATAGCAGCGCGCTGCACTCTCTCCTGTGCCAGTAGCAGGGAGGTTTTGGTGACCCTGGCCAGCAGCCACACAAACAAGACACACACCACATTTGCTGACAGCAGGGCAGTCTAGGGGATCTGACAGGTGACGTGACCAGGCGTACACAGACTTTGGTTCCTCACACGCATCCTCCACCAGCCCTCACCAAGCTTGGGTCTCCTACAGACAGGCAGCCTCTGCCCTGCCACCCACCCCAGCAACACATCTCATATTGGGCAATGGGAGGGACTAGGAGGGTGACAGGGCTGCAGCAGGAGGAAGTGTGGATTGCCCCACAGCCCGCCAGCTCAGCTGGGACCTGTCTGCCACAACTCCCAGGAGCCAGGCTCCACCCAACACAGAAAAACTAGGGCACACCAGGGACCGGCGAGTCCAGTCCTGCTTCCCAGAAAGCATCCCGACACACACGTGGAGGGAGAATCACAGGAAGCAGCAACAGCTCAAGTAATGGGGCTGGATGCTGCCAGTCACAAGACAAGCCACCCTGTGCTGCTGCACACACATCCAGTCAGTGGTGTGGAGACAGCTGCCACACAGATGACCAGATCTCCGGGGAACCAGCTATATGCTGAGAAATTTGCCTCAATTATATCACCCCTGTAGGCGCAGAGAAGACATCTCACTCCAGTCTCACAGGCCAAAAAACAGCTCAGCTGTCAGTCGCAGCCCTAGGGCTGGAGTCTCCATGGTCAGGAGATGCTGACCGCAGTCAGGAGATGCTGATGCACAAGCCTAAGGGAGAGCGTGACCCTCCCTCTCCAGGCAGGGAAGCCACAGAAGAGGCTGAAGCAGCACTTGCACACAGCTGCCCCCCACTCTCGCTGCCAGTCCCACCACATTTCTCCCCGGGGAGGCCCAGGGCGGTTCCAGCCGCTCCCACCAGCATCCCGGGTCACCAGCATCACCAGTTCCCCCGTGGAGCGCCCTCCTCCCGGCCTGCGCCGCTCAGCCCGCAGGCCTCGGTGGGCCACGGGGAGCGGCCGGCCACCCCCCGGGGCCGGGCACACGGGGCGGGCTCACCCCCTGCGGGTCCTTGACGAAGTAGCTGCCGCTGGAGCCCTGCGAGATGCGCTCCGGGAAGATGCCGCGCTCGCTGGCCAGCTCGGCCCGCCGCACCACCTCGGCGAACTCGGGGTCCTCGGGGAAGTCGTTACGCTCCCGCTGCGCCGCCGCCGCTGCCGCCTGGGCTTGGGCCTGCGCCGCCGCCTGGGCTTGGGCCTGGGCCTGCGCCGCCGCCGCCGCCGGGCCCCGGGCCCCGCGCTCCAGCAGCGGCTGCCGCTCGCGGTCGCGGCCGCCGGGGGAGCCGGGAGGGGAAGGCGGCGGCGGCGGCGGCGGCGGTTGGGGGGCGACGGGCGGGGGGGCGCGCACGGCTCCCCCCGGCAGCCCGTAGTCGGGGGCCTGCGCCCGCTCCGGCGACACCAGCGGGCTCGTCTCGTCCATCGCGCCCCCCGCCCCCGCCGCGCCGCCCGCGCCCGCCGCTTCCGCCCGCGTCACCGCGCCGCCACGCCCCATTGGCTGCTCTGCCCTCCCCCGCCACGCCCAGACCGGGCGTTACCGGCCGTGGTGCCGGATGAGGCGGGGCTGGAGGGTGTTGTCCGTCCGTCCGTTCCCCCCGCCCCGCTACGCCTTGCGCCGCTTGTCCGTCGGGGCCGTGAGAGGTCCGCCGGCCCCACGCCCCCGCCGTGGGGGCCGGCGCCGCTAGTGCCCCACACAAAGATGACCGCTCGGGAGCAGCAGCGCCCCCTGCTGCCCTTCACAAAGATGGCGGCAGGGCGGGGGCTCTGCCTCTTCGCCGGCACGCCCGGGGAGGAGACCGCCTTGCCCCACACAAAGATGGCAGCTGGCGAGGGCGTGCTGCGAAGCTAGCCAATGAGCAGCCGCGTTGCTAGCGGTTGCCGTGGAAACAGCCAACGGCGGGCGGGGATGGACGCTGGCGGCGTGGCATCGGGTGGCGGGGCGCGGGGCTGGCAGGGGAGGTGGCCGTGCCACCGCCCCTCGGCGGGACCCGAGTGGGGAGCGGTGCGGGCGGCGAGCGCGGAGCCAGGTGAGCGCGGGCCGCGGGTCCCTGCGCCGCCCGGCCCGCCCGCACCGCCCCTGGGCAGGCACCAGGCCTGCGGGCATCGCCACGGGTGTCCCGGTGGGGCGGGCGCGCACCGCCCCTGGGTGCGTGGACCCGTCGGGGCGTGGATGCATCAGCCGTGGGTGCATGGACACAGTGGGGCATGCGTGCATCAGCCACGGGCGCAGTCACCACCTCTGGGCACACTACCCCGGTGGGGCGTGCCTGTGTCCCGCGTGGGTGCGTGGCGTGGGCAGGGTGTGCATGCATTGCCCAGGGGTGCGTGGCCCGGCTGGGTCCGTGTACCCCTCGCCCCCCGTGCGTGGCTCCAGCCCGTGGGTTGCATGGCCCGGGCAGGTCGTGGGCTGAGTGGAGGGGTGCGCGGCGTGGCCCCTGCTTGCTGTGGGTGCCCGGGGAGGGGGGGACGTCCAGCGGCTGGGCTCACAGTGCTGCTCGCAGGGGAAACGCTGCCCGTCCTCCGGGTGAAGCCGCGGGTGCAGGCACAGGCCGTGCTGGTGCAGCGAGCCCTCCCTGGCTGCACCCTCTCCTCCTGCCGGCGCGGCCGGGGGGATCCCCAGAGGTGCTGGGCTGGCTGCGGGCTGGGGAGCCGGCGTGAGCTCCTCCGGTCTCTGCCATCAGCAGAGAGCAGTGTTCAGTCGCTGCTCGGCTTGGCTGGGGGCCATTTCTCCTCTGGACACAAAGCCCTTGCAAATTCCTCACGATGCTCCCAGGCGCTGCATCTGCCTGGCTAGCATGTCTCGGCACCCATCTGTCCAGGGACGGACACACCGGTGCGAGCAGGGGTACCCCCTTTGGAAGTGGAGCCCTGGGAGCCATTGGAGAGGCAGTGCCCAGCCCACCTGTGGGGCTATCTCCGTGCTGGTTCCTTCCCTGGGAGAGCTGGGGAGAGCTGCGCTGCTCGACAGCGGCGCTGGGGGTGTGCAGGGCTCCGGGGGCTGCTTGCTGTCAGCAGGGAGGTTTGCAAACTCTCGGTAGCAGAGCAAGGCCCTGGAGCCCCAGAGTCCTCTCTCTGCTGTCCCTCTTAGGAGGAGCAGCCACTCCATCCCTGGGGGGTGAGCCAGTTCTCCCCATCCTTGAGTCTGGAGCTGGAAACCCCACAAGCTCTCTGCTCCCTCTCCTGAAGAGCCAGCACCAAGCACGACCTGGCAAGCATCTCCTTTCCAAAATGCCCATTTCCTCCTGGGACTGTCCCAGCAGAGCTGAGGGCAGCCGCTGGCCTGAGCCTGCTGCGGTGCAGGACCCCTCTAGTCCTGCTGGGGAGCCGCGCCGAAGGCAGCCACCTCCTGCCACGCTCCTCTTCCTGCCGCTCGCTCACATTTCACTGGGCTCTGACCCCCCTGGGCTCACATCGCCCAGAGCCCTGCAGTGGGGTGGGCAGCAACCCGAACCTGGCGGCTGGGGTTTCAGAGGCAGGGCGGCTGTGCTTCTGGGGGTCACCTCCTCACGCTGCGGCGTGCCCCAGTAGAGCCATCCCCAGGGCAGACACGTGCCTCTCCACAAGCCAAGGGGACGTGGGGGCTCTGGGCAAGCCAGGCTACTCCCCCTGCCCAGCAGCCACCCTCTGCACCTCTCCCTGCCAGCTCTTGCCCTGCGCTGCTGGAGGCTGTCGCCATGACCCTCACCAAAGGCTCCTTCACCTACTCCAACGGGGAGGAGTACCGAGGCGAGTGGAAGGAAGGTGAGATGGGGTGGGAGGGGACGGTGCTGTCTGTGCCAGGGGCCAGGCATCCCCCACATCCCTGCCCAGCACCACGCCAGGGCAGTCCCTGCCTCCATCCGTCCAGCGCTGCCCATTTCTGCCCTCGCCTAGGTCGCAGGCACGGCGTTGGGCAGCTGACGTTTGCCGATGGCACCGCTTACGTGGGACACTTCGAGAACGGGCTCTTCCATGGCTGTGGTGTGCTCACCTTCTCTGACGGCTCCAGGTGAGCGTGGCACCCCTGTGTACACCCCCCTGGGCATCCCCACTTGATGTGGGGAGCTGCTGCCTCAGGAGCTCCTCCTGTGCAGGTACGAGGGGGAGTTTGTGCAGGGCAAGTTCAACGGCGTCGGCGTCTTCACCCGCTGTGACAACATGACCTTTGAGGGCGAGTTCAAAGGCGGGCGCGTGTACGGCTTTGGTGAGTGCCCAGCGGCACGGTGCAGGCAGCCGCGGCCCCGCGTGGCCTCAGCTCAGCGCGGCCCCTCCAGCATCTCCGGCTCTGTGCCTCCGGCTGTGGCCCGCAGTGGGTGCCGCTCCGTGCCCACTCCCAGCCCTTCCCTCTGCTCCCCTCCCCAGGTCTCCTGACCTTCCCTGACGGCTCCCATGGCGTGCCCCGCAATGAGGGCTTCTTTGAGAACAACAAGCTGCTGCGGCGGGAGAAGTGCCCGGCCGTCATCCAGAGGGCCCAGGGTGCCTCCAAGTCTGCCCACAACCTGACAGCGTGACGATGCTCTGCGTCCCTTTCTGCCGCAGCAGAGACCCCCTCCACTGGGCACTGGCTGGCCCCGCCGTCCCCTGGAGCAGGGATGTGGCACTGCTGGGTGCCCCCCTGCCCTCCATCCCCACCAAGCTCCCCTCTGCCAAACCCCCACTGCTGGGGGGGACAGAGCCCTCCGCTCTCCACCCAAGTGCCCCGGGGCAGCCATGGTGCCTTCTCTCTCTGGTTATAGCCCTGGCAGCTGCCAGAGCCGCCGTGGGGACAGGGTGGCCAGAGCTTGGCCCCTCTGCCCCCCAGGAAGGTCACAGGACCACCAGGGCTGTGAGCCTGTTGCAGAGGATGGAGCAGGGGGGTAGGGGCTGGGGCTTGACCCCACTGCCAGGGTGTCTTAGCTGGGGGCTGCTGGCTGGACCATGTGCCCGTGGAGGGGCAGCTCCTGACCTGCTTTGCTACCCCAGTCCCGAGGCAGGGTAGGCACCTCGGGCACCCCGTGGCCTGTGCCCTCAGCTCTGGGTGACCGGCCATCCCCCTGTGTGCCCTGGGCAGGGTGACACAGTGCCCAGCTAACCGATGGGCTATGTCCCCTGTGCCAATCCAGCCCGTCTGCTGCCTTAGGGACATCTGCAGCAGCAGGACCAGGGGACACTCAGCCTGGCCAGTGTCTGCTACACGCTGCAGGAGGGCAGGAGTGATGGCGAGCAAGGAGTAGGGTTGGCTGGAGCCCAGGACGGGGGGCACAAGCAGGGCTGTGTGGGGTGCCAGGGCTGGAGCAGGGGGCATGGGCAGAGCAGGCAGGGGTAGGGGCAGGGGGGCACAGGTGCAGGCAAGCAGGGTGGGCAGGGGGCACACAGCTCCCTGTCTTGCCCCCTGCATGCATCCTTCATCTCCCCGCTGCGTGCTCACCTTCACCCCCAGTGCAGTCTGGCTGGCCGTGGCGCGGGGGTCCCGGCAGCCCTCGCAGCCTGGCGGTGGGGGGCAGGGGCCGTGCCCTCCCTGCCATCTCTGTGCACACCGGTCCCGTGCCTTGCCGTGACCCTGCCTTGCGCTGCCGCCTGCATGGGCCTCAGCTGAGTAAACCACGTTGCCAAACGCCCAAGACGTGTCCTTTTTGCTGGGAGCAGGGACCGGGGCGGGGGTGCTACTTGTGCAGGCGGGACTGTAGATGCAGAGAGGGAGCAGCAGGTTTATTCCCAGCTCGCGGTGTGGGGATCCACCCCTTCCCAGGTGGTGACAGTGGGACCCTGGGGTCTGTCGAGGCTGGGTGCGTGCCTAGGCCAGGGGACACAAGGGTGGCCAGAGGGGTGTCCCCCCCACCTGCTCTGCCCGGGGCAGCCCTGTCCAGCAGGAAGGAGCAGGATGAGTGGCTTTCTCCTGGCCACGTCCCACTGTCTGCACCACGTCCCCAGCTCCCAGGGTCACTGTCTCCTGTGCCTTCCTGGTGCAGGAAGGGGTGAGGAGGGACCCCTCACAACCAGCCATTGGCACTGAAGGTGCTTCTCAGCTCCTCGACCTGGGGGGCGCTCAGTGGGGCCAGGGGTGCGCGGCAGGGACCCCCATAGTAGCCAAACCACTCCATGGCCTTCTTCAGTCCCGGGATCCCAAACCGGCGGGTGACCTGCAGGAGGGAGGGCGCGGGGGCTTGCTGGCTCCCGTGGGACAGAGCAACACGCTCCCTGCGTTCCTGCATCAGCCCCGTATGGGGTGGCAAGGCTGGGCAGGGTGCAGGGTGGCTGCAGCCCCCCGGCAAAGTACCTGCAGTGGGGTAGGGGCCCCGGGGAGGAGCAGCTTTTCCCCCCGCATCGCTGCCTATAAATAGCTGGCAAGGTGGTCGGGCAGGCGCCCACTGCCAGCAGACATGCTGTTCCTGGCATGGCAGGGCTGGCATTTCCCACCCGCTCAGCCCGGCTCAGCTCACCAGACGGGTGCTGTGCCACCCCAGTCCTCCTGGGCCACCCCTGAGGACCTCCATCCTTTGCCACCCCCCCACTAGCTCTGCGATGGCCCTGCAGCGTCCCGGGGGGTGCTGCCCACTCACCGCCGCATTGGGCTCGATGAGCCGGTACTGCAGGTCGCGGGCCTCCTGCCAGCGACCCTCACGGCACAGGTGGTCCAGCTGGCACAGCGGGGCCCCCAGGACATTGGCAAGGGCACAGACCCCTCCAGAGGCACCTGGGGACACGGGGACATGTTGGCAGCCAGCTCAACATTGCCATGCCCAGCCAGCACCCCCAATACATCGCTACCCCTTGCCTGCCTCCTCCTGCCCAGCTGCCGGTCCCCCCCAGGGCAGCACCCCATGCCCCCAGCTGAGCAGAGGCCACACCACCTACCCAGGGCATAGCTTGCCACCAGAAAGCCGGCCGATCCCGCCAGCACCTGGAAATCTTCCTGTCGTGTCTTGTGGACCATCAGCCCCACGCGGGTAATCTGGGGAGAGACGCGCTGTTCCCTGGGGCAGGCATCACCCTGTCCCCTTCCACGGGGCTCATGCAGCATCCCTGGAGCCCGGGGAAGGGCTGCAAATGCCAGCTCAATCTTCCCAGCTCAGGGCTAGGTTTGGTGGCAGCCAGCCCTGGGGAAGCCTTGCCCCACTCACGTCCCCTCCGCTGTCCTTGATCCCGACGATGTTAGGGTGCTGAGCCAGGGCCAGGACAGCCTCCAGGGGCAGGTCCAGGCCGGTGTTGGCGGGAACGCTGTAGAGCACCACAGGGATGGGGGATGCGTCGGCGACCTGTGGGCAGCCGGGCAGAGCTTAGCAGCTGGGGTGGGTCAGAGATGTGTGGGATGTGCTCCCCATCCTGCTGCCCCAGCTGGGCTGCCGACGGGAACCAGGCACGGCTCACCTGCGTGTAGTGCTGGACCAGGGCAGCGCTGGTCATGGCCCCCCGGTAATAGCAGGGTGTCACAACCAGCACCGCATCGGCCCCCGCCTCTGCCATGCTGACTGTCAGCTCGATGGTGGCCTGGGTGGCTGGGGAGGAGGCAGAGGGGTGAGGGATGCCCCGAGGGGGATGCATGGCCCCCATAATTTCCGCGTTGGCACTCACATTCGCAGCCCGAGCCAGCCAGCAGCAGGCGGTCCCTGGGCAGAGCCCGGCGCACGCAGCTCACCACCTCCAGCCGCTCCTGGCGTGCCAGGTAGGGGAATTCCCCATTGGAGCCCAGCACCACCAGCCCTGAAACACAAGCATGGGGATGGCAGGGCTCAGGCAGAGGAGCAGGCTGCCCACAGGGCAGCCGTCCCTGCACTCTCCACACTCCACTCTCAGGTGGGCACCAAGCACCTGGAGCAGCCCGGTGCCCGTGTCCAGCAGTCCCCTTGGGCCAGGAGGCTCTCACAGATGCCCTGCAAAGCCCTGGGCTCCTCCACAGAAGTCACGTGTGAGTATGCGCCCCCCCAGATCACAGTGGCCCCTCTCACTGCACTGAGCGCTGGCTGTGCCATCCCCTAGCCCGGCACCCTCGTACATGCCGTGCATGCACCCTGTGGGCTGAGCACAGCTCCATCCCCCAGAAACCACGCCACACAGCACCGCTAGCGAGGGATTTATTGGTGCGTGCAGCCAGGCTGTGCCACCCTGTTCCCAGATGGAGCATGCAGACCCCTTCCTTGGGACCCTGCCGGTGCCACAGACTCAGGTAGGCCAGCTCCAGCCTGGTGCTGCCCGGCTCTGCCATGGCATCCTGGACTCCAGGGTGGGCTGGGTGTCCCCATCATCCTCTCCCTTCCTTGCCCCTGGGCATCCAGCCAGGGCTCTACAGCCCTCAGTGTGCCCTCTCCTGTCCCTGTCCCCACAGCCAGGCAAGCCCTGGACTCACAGCCTGCTCAGAATAGGGGAGACCCCAAGGCACATCCCTGTCACTCCCAGCCTCTTCCTGCAGCCCCTCTCCTCCCATCCATCCATCCTGGACAACCAAGGGATGTGCGTGCCAGGGCATGGCACCTGTGTGAGCGTGTACAGGTGTGCAGAGTGTAGGTGTAAGCCTGCAGCCACATGTGGAGTGCGCACACAAGCACCGGCCAGAGCGTGGCAGGGGTGTGCAAGGACACACGCGTCCTTGCTGTGCAGAGGTTCCCAGGTGGGTCACCCGAGGGGCTGCCTGTCCTGGAGCAAAGTTCAGCTGGAGGCTGAGCACTGTCGGGAAGCCGGCAGTCTGTCTGCCCACTGCCACACAGCCCCTGCGGCAGGCAGGGGTCCGGCAGATGGAGCAGGGCAGCGGGCAGCACTTACCTCGGAAGGGGATGCTGGCGTAGTGGCGCAGGTTCCCCTCCAGCTGGGTATAGTCCACCTCCTGCGTGGGCGAGAACGGGGTGGCGAGGGGCGGGAAGATGCCCCTGAGGTCAAGCGTGTGTCCCGGTCCCGAGGGGGTGCTGAGCCCCCGGTGCTGCCTGGGGGCTGCCCAGCACAGGGCTGCCAGGGCAGATCGGAGGGGCAAGGCAAGGCGAGTGCTGAGCGCCATGGCGGCTGGGTGCTTCCGCTGACCGTGCCACCTGCCCCACTCAGGGGCTGTTAATATTTGATGGGGCACGTGAGGGACCCACGACCTGGCTGGGCGGGCGACAGAGAGGGTGGTACTTGGCTGAGCTCAGGGTGCTCTCCCCCACTCCAGGAGCTGGCTGTGAGAGCTCAGCATCCCTCCGGGTGAGCCCCAGCTGTGCTTTCCCTTCCACTTGCCAGCCCTGGCAGCCGTCCCTCTGCCACCCACGGGGTCAGGCTGCAGAGCCAGGGAGGGACCAGGCACTGGGGGTGGTCTCAGGGCTGTGGGCAGGGTTCTCTTGCTCTGGGTTTTGGTGTAGAGTCTCCTGTAAACAGGCAAGCAGGAGCGTTTCCGGGTAGGGAGCAAAGAGCACCGTGCTCGGCAGAAGTGACCCATCTGGCAAAGGGGCCACCGTGTCCCCCCAGGGATGGCTCCAGCGGGGCAGGCAGGAGAACAAGCAGTGATCCAGCCCCGCAGAGGGGCTGCCCGGCAGAAGTACAACTGCTGCTCCCTGGCGTAACCCCAGCCTCCAGTACAGTATGGCCCAGGGTTCAGCCACCCTAGCTGGAGTTTTCCTCCCTGAGCTTGCCCAGGTGGGACTTGGAAGCACTGCCAGCAACCAGGGCATCCTGCAGCAAGGAGTCTCACCCTTGAATCACTCGTGTCCTGGCCCTATGGTGTCACCAACATCCAAGTCCCTGTGCTACAAAGCAGGGCACATCTGTGCTGCTGGACAACCCAGCTCCGGATAACTCAGCTTCCCCAGCCCCATCGCTCCTGGAACAGGCTGCCCAGCCCCACAGCCCCCTGGAGCGGAACGCTGCTCTTTGCTGGCTTTTATTGACATGGACAAGTCTCAGATGGATCCTGCTCCCTGGAGCTGAGCTTGGTTACTGGTCTCTGCCCAGTGCTGTCATGCAGGGACCTCCATCTCCCTCTGAGGCTGCTCCTTGGACTCCAGCGCCTGGCGCGTGTCCACCTGCCACTGCTGCACCAGGTCCGTCGGAGTCTTGCCAGCCTGCAGGAGAGGGCAGAGAGAAGCTGGATCTGGGGTTTTGTGGCATCGTAGGGCAGCAAATGGCCCCGGTGCTGGCCCTCCCTGCTCACCTGGTTCTTGGCCATCATGTCGGCCCCGTACAGGATCAGCATTTTGATGATCTTGTAGCGGCTGAGCCGCGTGGCATCATGCAGCGCGGTGTCACCTTCCTGGGAGAGATGCAGCCTGGCTGGGGATCGCGGTCCAGCTCCAGGGACAGGGATCCCCTGTGTGTCCCTGGCACAGCTCCCCAGCTCCCTGCACACCCATCTGCCCAGGAGAACAAGGTGGGTGGTGCCCACCCCGCAGCCCTGGCTGCAGCTGCCAGCACCCCAGGGCAGGGATGCGTGTGTGTCCAGATGAGCCCCATCGCTGGTGCTTGGGAGCCCCCAGAAGAGTCAGCCAGAGGAGGGGGGGGGTCCGTGTTGTCCCTGCAGTGCTGGCTGCAAGGCTGCAGCACTCACCCTGTCCTGGGAGTTGATGTCCACACCGCAGTGGATGAGGTGCTCCACGATGTCAGGGTGCCCAGTCCGGGTGGCCACGTGGAGGGGGGTGCTGAGCAGCTTGAGAGAGGAGGAGATGGACACCAGAGGGGATCAGCAGCCACCCCTGCTAACCAGCCCTGGTCCCATGGGGCATGCCTGTGCCCCTGCCACAGCCCCATACCCCCAGGCTCTGCCCTGCACACCTTGTCCTTCAGGTTGAGGTCTGCCCCGTGGTCCTGCAGCAGCTTGACCACATCGAGATGCCCACCCCGGCAGGCCCAGTGCACAGCGGTGCAGTCCAGCTGGTGGCACAAAGCCATGTCACGGCAGGGGACACAACCACCCCTTGTCTGTCCCCCGCCCCAGCTGGTCCCTGTGCCGGGGCTGAGGTGGCAGACCCCTACCCACGGCCACCTGGGCGGTGGGGACAGCACCGCCCCGCAGCAGGGACACCCGCTGCTCTGGCTGCGCCATGCCCAGAGGCTCAGAGCCAGGGGCAGGATCTGGCCTCACCCGGTCCCTGAAGTCGACGGTGGCCCCGCTGTCCAGCAGCTTCCGCAGGATGTCCGTGTGTCCCTCCAGTGAGCAGCGGTGCAGGGCTGTGCGGTGGAACTAGGGCAACAAGGTGCTGCGTTGGCAGATGGATCCATCGCCCCCCAAGCCCAGCCCGGCTGTATCCCCAGCCCCTGTCAGTGGGTATGATGGGCCACGGTTGCGGGGCACAGTGGGGGGTGGCCAGTGGCCGTGGGGGATGGCTACCTCATCACATGTGTCAGGGGAGCCACCATCTGCCAGAAACTTCTCGATGACATACATCTTGCCCTGGACGGCAGCTCGCAGGAAGGTTTCTGGCTCCACAGGACCATCCTGGTGACCGGATGGGCTCAGAGCTGGGGCATGCAGGGGCATGGGAGAGGGGACAACACGGGGGAGCCTCCTGCCCTGCTTCCCCAGGGATGTCCCCAGCTGGCAGAGTGACCTGGGGGCTAGCCCATAGGGGCTCCAGCCCTTGTCCCAGCAGTCCCCCTCCCACACCCTGGGAACCCCTGACATACAATCTCCAGGGGCTCAGGTGGCAGGGGGGGCTCGGGGGTGGCCGCTCGCTCCTCCCGGCGCTGCCGGCGCTGCTTGCGGAGCTCGATGAGGCGCTGGATGCTCCCCACGTCAATGATCTCCCGCCGCAGGTCGACCGAGCTCTTCCGCACCCGTTCCTGGCCCTGGGGGGGGGGACATGCAGCACCCCGTTCACCTTCCCCGCACTCCGTTGCTCCCCGGCCCTCCCTGCACCCTGACCCCTCCTCACCTTGACAGCCTCGAGGCCTCGGTTCCTGGGGCCGTGGCGTTTCTCGTCCTCCAGCTCAGGTGTGCTCATACGCTCCACAGCCAGCGGCTCCCGCACACCATCCCCTTTCAGTCGCTGCATGGGCACGGGGGGGCTGCATGGTCCTGGCCAGGCATGAAGCAGCCCCACTGCCTCTGCCCCCAGCCTGCTGGTGGAGGTGGCTCTGGGCACGGCTCACAGCTCACTGCTGAGGTCTGTGGGATGGCCAGCAGCCCCTGGGCTTGCGCTTGCCCAGCTGACCTGCTTGGCAAGCTGGGCACGTGCCTGTTGCTTGGCTCTGCCCCATGGGCAAGAGCTCCTGGTTTGGGAACCTGATGTCCCTTGTCCACCTTGCTGCTCCCCCAGGGTGGCAGGACCAGTGCCAGCCTCCTCGCACTGGAGTCCCCAGGGACGAACACAGTGCAAGGTAGCTCCCTGCCGCAGCCTCGGGAAGGTCCCGCTGCCTCATGGACCCACCTTCTCCTCCTCCTCCTCCTCCGCCAGCTTCTGCTCGATGAGCTCCTTGGCCCGTTGCACATCCAGCTCCATGTCTTCCTGTGGTGCACAGGATGTGGCCTCTCCTCCTCACCACCACGAGCAGGGAACACCCAGCCCTGGTTCCCAGTGCTGCCGGCAGCTCCGCTGGCCACGGGGCTTTATGCCGCCAGCCCCTCTGTCCCACGGACCAAGGGCACCAACAGCTGTGGCTGCTCCACATGACTTGGGCAGCTTTGCCATGAGCTCACCTTCCTGCTTTCTGGTGGCCCTGGCTCACCTCCCTGGCCCCGCACCCTCTTAAAGAGACCCTTGGGCCCCCCACGGGCTGTCTGGGACCCTCATGCTGGATGCAGGGAGCTGCAGTGCACAGAGCCCACGGCAACCAGTCCAGACAGGGTTGGTGGAGCAGGGCCACAGTTTAGGGTCGTCCTGTGGGTCCTGTGCTTATGCCACCTGGCCCGTGCTGCTGGGATGCTCCCTGTGGCTCACATCACCCCACCCCCACGCAAACAGATGCTGCAGCTTCCACCCACCGGCATCACCGAAAGCTCCCTGGCACCCAGCAAGGGGGGACGCTGCCCACCCTAAAAGGAGGCTTGGGACCCCCACAAACCTCTCAGCCAGCAGCAGGCAGCATGTGACACCAGGAGCCACAAGCCCTCCGTGCCACTTTGGAGGATGACCTCAGGTGCGGAGCGTCCCAAACAGCCCTGCCAGGGTCCCAGCGGCCGGCCAGCCTCCTCTGCAGTGCACGGGCAGTCTGGCAGCAGGGCGGGCTTCACGTGGGGCCAGCCGGCAGTCGGCAGCTATTCCCGGCACTTGGGTCATTGTTCAGCTTTGCTCTCCCCCTTTGTAAGATGAGGCCGGTGCTGCCCTGTGCCGGGACAGTTAATGCTCTGGGCACCAGCCCCCGGCACACGACCTGAGGGAAGGACAGATGGGGGACACGTCACTGTCACCCTCCCAGACAGTTCCCTTGGGTGCCCTGTCCCATGGGTGCCACAGCCTCTGGCTGCAGAAAGGTACTGTTTTCACCAAGACAGGCAATGGTGGCCATGAAGGTGGTCCTGGGACAGTCCCCCTCCATGGACTGTCCATCTGGCCCTGGGGCAGGCACAGGCTGAAACCTTGTGAGGGGAAGCATAGGAAAGTGAGGTGGTGGCCACGTGCTGATGAGCAGCCAGAGTGGTGACGGGATGATGCTGGCAGTGCTGGAGAAGGGTCCAGGCAGGAAAGGAGCCAGGGCTGGTGGGGTGGGACAGATTGGGATGGCACCAGGGAGCAAAGCTAGGGCACCCAGGCTCTCCCTTGCCACCTCTTGCCCATTCTGACATGAGAGTGGACATAGGACAGGCACCTCCTGTGGCTGCAGGTGACAGCCAGCCCCCCCTAGCCTGCCCCAAGGGTCAGAAGAAGGATGAAAAGGCTTTATTGATAAATACAGACTATGTACAGAGGGGAGACATCTCCACTCAGCCCAGCACCCTGGGGCCTCCTGGCCAGGGGGAGCCAGAGCTCAGCAGGTCATGGCCTCTTCCCATCGGCACAGCTCAGCAGCAGCGCTCCAGCTGTGCCGCACCCCCCCCCCCCCCCCACCAGAGACATTTGGTCTCGAACCTCCTGCAGCAAACATGGCATGTGCCCTTGACCCCACCTGAGAGGGACCACTGCAGCGGCACAGCCTCATGCAGCCCGTCCCAGAGGGTCACCCCAGGTTGGGGCAGCCTGAAGGGCAAGCAGGGGCTGCCCCTCTCCAGCAAGGCTGGGACATGGCACAGAGCACCCCTGGAGGTGCCACTGCCCCCTAGCCCCCTGCCCTCTCCCCACAACCAGTGCAGGGCATGTCAGTTCCTGGGCGGCAGGGGCTGGTTGACGATCACTTGCACGACAAAATCCTTCTGGATCTTGGTCTCCTGCAGCCGTGTGCGGTCGGTGAGCAGCTTGCCCGAGAAGAACCAGCGCTGCCAGGCCAGGTCGATGCCCTCCTGTGCCTGCAGCTGCTTCTTCAGCTGCCCAATGGTGTCACCCATGCTGGCGCTGAGCCGCAGGTCCTTGCCGGTGGAGAGCCGCACCTTGAGGGCGAACTCCCGTCGGGCGTTGGGCAGGGGCTCAGCCGGCTCCGCTGCCTCCTCCTCGCTCCGCTCCAAGATCAGGTTGACAGGAGGTGCCAGACAGTAGACAGGCAGTTGGTACCGGTTGCCCAGCTCATCGTAGCACTCCGTCAGGGACCCTGGGGACAGCAGGGTGAGATGCTGTGGGTGGGCATCCCCATGGACCCCCCAAATGGGGATGGGGTCACGCCAGGCAGTGGAGCAGAGGCCATCTTGCCTGCCTTGGCTAGGCTAAGCTGTGTGGATGGCAGCTGGAAACCCCTCTCCTCTCCAGCCTGGGACCCCAATGTGCCCAGATATGGGGCACTCAGCACCCACCCCACCCACACCCCTGGTGCCGTTCCTCACCATGGGGTAGGGTGATACTGGCTCCATCGAGGATGGCCTGAGCCAGGCTGTGGTCGTTGGCCTCCACAGCATAGGCAGCTGCCTTCAGGGCATCCCAGATCTCCTTGCGGCCCTCAAAGGCGGGCGCCGTGTCCCAAAACTCGTCCCGCTTGCTGCGCAGCTGCCCGTCTGTCATGGGGTAGTCGCTCTTCCACTTGGGACGCTCCTTCTTCAGGGGCTCATTGCGGCCTGGGGAGGGGGGGGGATACTCAGCTGAGACTCGAGGCTCCCCCTTGGGCCTCAAGCCCCCCACCTCCCTGACCCCACGGGCTCCCATGGACCCCTCACACCATGCACAGCCTTGGCCAAGGGACCACCCTGCCCGGCACAAGACAGTCCCCAAGGCAGCCAGGGGGAACTCGGTTGAAGCCGGGCCTGCCCAATGTCCCACTGGCCTCACAGCGGCTGCCCCCTCAAGCAGCATCCTCTGCCCCCAGGAGGGACACAGGCTCTTGTCCCCATGCTGGAGGAACCAGACCCTGCCCTGCAGGGTGGCTGCGGGGCCTCGGGGCCCTCTGAGGCACAGCAGTATTTATAGCTTGGGGAATTAGCCAGAAAATAAGCTGGTGAGTCGGAGCAGGAAGGGGATTACTGGGGCTGAGCTGCAGCCCTGGCGGGGTAGGGGGAGCAGGACTTCTTCATCTTCTCTGCCCACCCCAGGGTGGCAGGGACCAGCTCTGGGCAAGACAGCAGGCACACAGCATCCAGGGCATCAGGAGGGGGCAGAGGGCATCACCAGGGTGGGGGGCTGCCAGCCTGCAGCAGCCCCAGCAATGGGTTGAACTGAGCCGGCTCTCCACTAAACAGCCTCCAACCACGTCCCCAGGGACCTCCAGCAGCCGACACTGTCCGGGGCACAGCAGCAGGGGTCTGAGCCACCCCCCGTGCCAGCCCCACATCGCCCTCCACTCCCTACACCACGCTGGCCCCATGGGAACAGCCCCATCCCGCTGGCCTCACGGCTAGGCCGGAAGTGTGGGGCAGGAAGGAGCTGTTGTCACTCCCAGCTGAGCAGGGGACAATGAGTGACAACAGCTCCTTCCTGCCTCCCCTCTCCCTAGGGCGGCCAGCCGGCACCCTTCCTGCAGTGACGGGACACAGGGGATGTGGAACCCCAGCCGGGCAGGCAGGACGCCTGTGCCCGCACAGCGACCTGCCAGGCACGGCGATGCCACACACTCCAGCTGCTGGGGACAGCCACCACCGCCAGCTGTTGCCTGAGCCATGTCCCCCCAAGCAGCTTTTTCTGGGCAAGCATGCGGTGTCACAAGACACTACCATCGCCTTTTTTAAGTACTAGTCCTGTCCCACCCTGTCCACAACCACTGGAGCCAGCAAAGCACCTGCTTTCCCAGCGAGCACCCAGAGCTGGACACAACATGTGGCACCCAACCCCAGGAGTCCCCACGGGGCACAGAAGCTCAGCTACTCTGGGAGTGGATGCTGAGTATCCTTGCTGGCCAGCATCCTGCCTACACCTGCACCCCCAGAGGAGTGAGGGCAGCCGGCTGCAGCCAGTGCTGCCGATTCAGCAGTCACTGTGCCGGGCAGGAGGGATTTGCAGCACCGCAGGACAGAGCAAGGTCGGAGGCGGCACCTGCCCTGGGAGGGCGGCGGAGCAGCGGTCACGGCCACCGTGAAGGACATGGCCAGGACTGCATCTCCACACCGCTGCGGCTACTGGGCTGGGGCACGCATCCTTACAGCTGGGACCATCACACATGGCAGAACTGTGCGTCCGGCACCGTCCCGCCGGCTTTGCTGGCGGCAAAGGGAAGAGGCTGGCCCAGGCGAGGCAGCAGGATCAGTCGTGGATCCTGGTTGCGGCTGCCCCGCGTGGGCAGAGGTGCTTGGCAGCCTTGCCCAGGTAGGCAGGGGCTAAGCCCTGTCTATTTATTGCTGCCGCCCAGCCAGGTCCCGCAGGCTCTAATCACCTCCTGCCGCGCTATTCCTGGCCCCTTGTGCAACCTTCCGCCCCTGCCCACCATGGCAGCACCGCCGGACAGGTCCGGCCGCTCGCTGTACCCGGACTCGAGCCAACAGGATCTGGCGGGCAGCCTGCCTGCCTCCTGCCCTGCGCCTGCAGCGTCGGCCTGCGGCTCAGTGCCTCGCGCTGCGTCCCAGTGCGGTGATCCCCAGGCAGGAGGCTGTGCCCCGGCATCTCCCCTGTCCCAGGGCTTGCTCCTTGCCCAGCTGGAGCCCTGCAGCTTGCTGGGCAGCCCCAGCCAGCGTGACCTGGAGGCCAGCTCTGCCCCGGAGGAGATGTCAGCCAGATGGCACGCAACACCACTTTCCAGAAGTGCTGGCTGGTCCCCTCCTGGGCCAGGCAGGCTTGGGATGTGTTGTGCCACCGGCATCCCCTGCTCCTCCTGCTGCGGCAAGCTGGCCACCTTGGAGACAACACTGCCGCCGCTGTCAAGGGGGTCACAGCGAGTCTCAGCCAGGGCAGGAGATGGACAGGCAGGCAGGCTGCTTAGCAGGGCCGCTGTGGCAGCCAAAGCAGGCAGGGAGAGCATCCCTCCCCGCTGATGGCAGGCCCTCGCGTGCTGGGACCCGCCAGCCCAGGGCAGTGTCCCCGCACTGCGGGTGAGGGCAGCTGCCGCCTTGCTTCATCTTCCACCACGGGCTGAGCAGCTCCCACAGGCTGGTGGCACCAGTCAAGCGAAGGCAGGAGCCAGCCCGGGCACCCTGGCACCGGGGACAGCCCCACTCACCCAGGGAAGGGGCACGCTGCAAGAAAGCGGCAGCAGCTGCCGGGGGCACAGGGGCACCAGGAGGGGACTGTGACCCATCCCAGGGAGAGCCTGGCAGGGAGTGAGCAGTGGTGATGGAGACATAGACCAGCTGTTGTCTAGCACAGGAGGGGAGCACACAAATCCAGATGTTGGGATCTGACCCCATCCAGCCAGAGCAGCCTCAAGTTATGAGGCAACAGCCCCACGCCCCCACCAAGCTGAGCAAACAGTCAGCCGGGGGACCCCAGGACTTCACTGACACCCACAAAAAGGTGCCTGCATCCCCAGGAGCCAGAGTGTGCCAGGCTGGGGGGCTGCAGCCCCAGCGGGAGCAGGGCTGCCGGCTCCATGCGGGGCCATCACCCTAACTCTGGGGCGGGCTGGAGCCCCGCACAGTGGGGACGGCTCCGCACGGGCAGCAGGCACAGCCGGACCCCACAGCCACGGCACCCCCCACGCGCTGCCGGAGCGGCTGGCACCATCCGACGGGAAATCCTCCCTCCCTCCCGCATCCCAGCTGCGGGCGAGGGCCGGGGCGCCCCGTCCCCGGGCACACGCTTCCTGCCCCTCCTCTCCTGCCGCCTACCCCCGTTTTGCCATAAACACGGTAATTACCGGCTGCGGTTGCACCGGCCGGGGAGGCGGGCGCGGGGAAGGAGGCCGTGATTCACCCCGCCGGCAGGCAGCCGTGCCCATCCCCGTGGCCTCCGGGACCCCTCAGGGCAGCGCCTCACGGCACCCGGGTATTCGGCTGCCGGTAACTCCGAGAAGCCGCGGCGTTGCACCACCACCCCCCCCCTCCCCGCGCTGCTCCCCGGACCGGAGCAGCCGCTCCCTGCCCGCCCCATAGCCGAGACACCCGGGACACCCCCTCCGCCGGGAGGAACCGGAGACCGGCAGGGCTGGGCGGGACGCGCCGTGCACCCCAGCCGGGACGGCAGCCGCCGTGCCTGCCCGCTGCCGGGGCCACGCACCGGACCGGAACCCGGGACACAGAACGACTCCCCCCTGCGACCCCCCCCTCGCGGCGCCCCGGAGGACCCGGCCCCGCTCACCTGCTCGCTTGTGCGGGTTCCCGGCGGCGGGCCGCTCCCGGCGCTGCCGCCCCACGCAGCCGCCCATGGCGGGACTTCAACCGCGGCGGCGTTCGGCATGAGGCCGGGCCGGCTCTGCGCTGCGCCCGACCGCGGGGCCCAGCGCCGTGCAGCCGCGCCGCCCGGCTCTGAGCGCCGGGGCCGCCCCGCCGCCGGAGACACCCGGCGCCCCGCCCCGCCCCGCCAGGTGCGCATGTGACCGCCCGCACCGGCACCGCCCACGTGCGCGCACCCGCTCCCGCAGCACTTTTGTCCCCTCCGCACCGCCGTACCGCGCCAGCCCCGAGGCGGGGGGGGGGTGTGGTGTGTGTGTGAGGAGGGGGCGCTCCCGCCGCACGCGTGCGCGCACGCTGTCACCGCCCGCGGCGCCAGGGCCCAGCGCATGCGCACGGCGGGAGGGCCGGCGGCCGCTGCCCTCGGCGCGGGGTGTCATGGCGGCGGCCGGCGCCGGGGCGGAAGCGGGAGCTGCGGCGCTCGCCGCCTCCGTCCAGGACTTTGTGGCCGGGCAGCAGGACGGGCGCGCCGCGGAGGTGGCAGCAGGTACTGGGCGGGTGTGGGTGCGGCTGCGGGGCGGGGCCAGGCGTGGGCACGGCGGCGGGGCCGGGCCTGGGGCGGGCGTGGGCACGGTTGGGGGGCGGTGGGGCAGTGGGGCGGGACGTGGGGGTGTGAGGTGGGCGTTGAGAGCTGGCCGTGGGGATGTGGGGCTGGCTGTGGGGCTGGGCGCAGGCCCGACTGTGGAGCGTGGGGCAGAGTGTGGCCGTGGGTTGTGGGGCTGGGCCATAAGGCTGGATGTGGGGCAAGGCATAGGGCAGTGGGCAGGGCCTGCGGCTGTGAGCTGGGCACTGAAAGTGGGGGATGAGGACTAGGGGCTGTGGGGCGGGTGTGGGGTGAGGGGCTCTAGGGACGAGGCAGAGGTGGGTGTGGGTAGATGCAGGGCTGTTGGGAGCTGGAGTGAAGGCAGAGTTGTGGGGTGGGTCAGGGTTTTAGATGGCTGATCTAGAGCATAGGGTGGGATTGAAAGTGTTGGGTTTACTGGTGGTGCTGGGAGCTGCCCTGGAGCAGCGAATGGGGCTTTAGGGTAGGGGATATGGCATGGGATGTGTGAGCTGATGGGAGCAGGAGGCTGCAGAACTCCAGACTGGAAGTCTGGAGTGCAGTGGGAGCTGCTGTGGGGTGGTACTGGATATGTCTGGCCGGGGGGTGGCTGTGGCTGGGTGGTAGTAGGAAGGGAGCTCCTGGCCTTGACAAGGTACTGTGGGAGATGACCGATGCACTGGCTTTGCAGGCCCATGCTTCTGGGGTCTGGCCTATGACTACCCTCTCTGTGGTTTCTCCTCCTTTCCTGGCAGGGCTTGAGGCATTCGGTTTCCTTGGATAATTTGTCTTTCTGCTTCGAGCAGCGATTTGGTGACTTTGTTATTTTAGGGAATGTGCAGCTTCAGGAACATGGCTTTTTACGGATAAGAAAACAGATCTGTGTTTTTATGCAGTGGCTTCAGCATGTTTTGGACAGGAGTTGAGAGAATAGAGAAGGGCTATGTAGGCTATGTTACGCAGAGGAGTAGCTTGTAGACCTTTCCCAAGACTGATGGATTGTGAACTGATCCATGGTATCTTGGGCATGAGATGAGCTGGCAAAACAGGAAGGTCAGCTGGTGGTCCGTGTAATGCAGAGTGAAGAAAATGCCAAGAAAATCTGGAGGAATTCAGTGAACTACGTGACATTCAAGATGTTGCAAAAGAGCTGCACAAAGACTCTGACATATTTGGGATAGAGGAGGGGAAAGATAACCTTACAGCTGCTGTTGTCATCTGTGGTCATGTTACAGAAGCGCCCAGAGAAAGCTTTGTCTCTTCAAAGACGTACAAAGAGAAGAGCTGCCCCTGCCCTGCTCTCGTCAGCCGTATGGCGCTTGTGGCAAACCTACCTTGACAAGTGAGGGAGCTGGCAAGTGTCCTTTGGCCCCTCTGACCTCATATAGAATCACACATCAGAAAGTATTAAATTGCATCACGTATCCTTGAGCGAAAGGGGAGGTTTTTTTCTAACCTTGTGGCCATTGTGCAATTGTTGGAAGAAACACGTTGAGCTTCTCCCATGTGTTGCTGAGTGCTAAATTGAGTGTGACTTGGCAAGTGGAAGAAAGGCCTCGGTGCTGTCACAGGCGGCTCGGACTGCACAGGTCAGTGGGTGGCAAAAGGAGGCTGAACTCATTTTTATTAAAGGATGTGGAAAGAGGAATACTGCTGTTACAGAAATCCATCAGTTGCTCCCTGTGAATGCTGTGCGCACGTTTTGAGGGTGTGAGAAGGGGACAAGAGTGGAAAGTGTGCAAAAGTGAAGGACACTGCGTGAAAGGGGGGAAGAGGTGTCAGGAAAGGGGGCAGACTGATTGCCAGCAAAGGGTAAGTGGCTTGCTTCTGTTTAGCCTCTCGGGCTACAGTGACGCCAGAATAGGAAGGCAGCCCCTCCTGGTAACGGGAGTACTGGGATTCAAGGTGCGTGATTAACCTTGGGAACTCTTTGCTGCCGGATGTGGAGGCAGAAGTTTCACTGTGCTGATGAGGCAGGTCCAGTTGTAGCTGTGCTGGCGCTAAAGCCATGGCCTGCGCGGCTCTGCCTGTGAGCAGGAGGCAGCGCTCACAGGTCGCGCTGTCGGGGCTGGTGTGGTTGCTCCGCGCGAGGGGAAGCTGGTCGCGCCCCCGGGGCCAGGAGAACAGAGTGAGTTCTCTTGCTGTAGCCATGCGAAGGGGCTGCTAACCACGGGGAGCATCAGTAGCCAGTTGTGGTTTGATCATTACAGTTCAGCTATTTCCTGTTGATTAGGAAACCAGCTGCTTTGTCTAGGTGCTACTTTCAGTCTCTGAAAATGCAGAGAGGCAGAGTGCTTGGCCGCAGAGATGGCATTTGTCTTTTACCTTCTGCACAGTGGTTCAGAGGCACGAGGGCTTTTCATGAGTTATCAGAGTGAGATGTTGGGATGCTGGATATGAAGGGGCTGTACGGGCTCTCTTAGCAGTCCACTCTGCTTTGTGCTGGTGCACAGCACCTGCATTCTGTTGCACTATTGTTCTTCTGCAAGAAATTTTGCCAGCACCTCACAGCTTTTGCTCAAAGCACCCTGTGTTCAGCCTGTGCCTGTTGACTCTGAGACCTGCTGGGATCCTCTTCTTCCTTGCAGCTCCCCTTATTGTTCTGTCCCTCAGTCGGTTCTCTCTCCCCGCTGTGCCAAGTGGGATCGGAAGCTCCATCTCTGGAGTCAGGGCTGCCTGCTGTCAGGAAACACTGTAATCCCTTCTCCCATCCCCAGAAACCACTCTCTGAAGAACATGAATTTATACTGGAGTGAACTGCTTAGGATGAGCAGTGAATGCTTGCAACAGCAGAAGATGCTAGCTGAGACACAGCCTGGGAAAGCCCTAAATGAAACCTTTAGGCTTCAGAGGGGGTGGGTGCCCTGTCAGTTGTGTAGGCAAGAGTTCAGCAGGGCAGAGGGATGAACAGGGCCCTCTGGAGTGCCCGGAAGTACTCCTGGGCAAAGACAGTGAGTCTCAGTGACTGGAAGGTGCTTTTCTTGCGGAGCAAAGTTGGTTTGTCCCCATAGAGTGAGAGGAGTGCTGCTTGTTTCCCAGCAATGTCCCTTGCCACATGAGCTACAGGTTAGGGGTCTGAAGGTAAGGCAGTCCCTTGCCCCCCACCCCATGTCTGACCACAGGGCATGCACAGAGCTTTCCTACTGGGAAGGTGTCGCTTTGGTGGTGGGTCGGGGGAGTGGAGAACCAGCCCTTCTGCCAAGGCTCCTGTAGGATGCAGCAGGTCCTTATCAAAGCCTCCTGAGGAGTGACTCTTCCCTCAGTTGAGTTGCAAGAATATTGAGGTAGGAGGTGAGTGAGGCAACCTAGCAGAGTGTCTGAGTCAGAGCTGGAAATAGACTCCAGGAGTCCCAACGCTTCATCTTTGTCTAACCGCAAAGCCGCCTTTCTCCATGCCCTCCATCTTGGAGGGAGTTTGTGCAGGTCTTGCTCAGCATAGCGTGGAGGTGGCGGAGCCAAGGTGAGTGATCACTAGTGTCTGGGCTGTTCTCCCTCAGAGAGCACCTGGGGAGCTGCCCTCTGACTCCTCCCCGCTTGCTCACATTAGAGAAGTATTTTTTGGCATCTCAGCGAAGTGAAGCACAGCGAGGCTTCTTCTCTCGAGAGCCACGCATTGGTGACAAATGCAGCCAAGCTGCAGGTAGAGGCAAAGTGCAGGCAAGTTCCCCCCTTGCTGCCTGCTCTCAGCTCTGATCCAGTCAAGGCAGCTCTTGGTCCCAGAGGTGTTCACAGGCAGGGCTGGAGGCGGCTCCTCCAACGAAGTGCACGTCTTCTTCGGTGCTTAGTGAGGTGCCAGCACCTGGCCAGCCTTTCCCACTGTGGTGCCAGGGGGATGCTTGCTGACATCCATCTCCAGCACCATGCCTGACTGACATTTTGGGAATCTCTTTGGTTCACTCACTCTACCTCTTTTCTCCAGGGCTGAAAGATGGAAGCTGGACTGTGCTGCAGCTTGTGGAAGCCTTGGGGTAAGCAAAGCCTTATACATCTTAAACATCATGTAAGGGCCTTGCAGGGGAGATTCCCACAAGGAGGGAGAGTGAGAAAGAAACAAGTGCTTGTCCAGGACGAGCTAGCTTCAGTGCTGTAGACATACTGCAGCATGCAGGCCTGCAAGGATGTTGTTTGCTCACAGCACAGGGGCTGAGCAATGCTTTGTCCTCCCAGGACTTGGCAGCCGTTTGGGAAAGAGCAAGGCTGGAGCAGGTCTTGATGCTCCCCCAGGATCAAGGAGAGGTCTTGTGGCAGGCAGCAAGCCGCAGGGCTCCTCTCAGTTGGGACTGTCCCCAGCAGGAGCTGCCTGAGCACACAGCTGCACATCACCACATCACGAGTTGCCTGGCCCTCAGATTTTGCTTCTGTCCACAAGCTGTCGTGGCCTGGGACTCAGGGAGGCTCGTTTCTCCCAAGCTGTTTTGCTTCATTGTAAGAGCCTTTGCCCTTTTTCAGCCCTTATGATCTTGGGAGCCTGAGTTTCAGGTGCAGAGCATAGTGCAAGAGCAATTTCTTTGGTCTGACTTGAGAACTTGGATTTATTGCTGCATGGCTCTGGGGCCAGGTACATGCGTGCAGCACCGTCAGGGGAAGAGGAGTCTGCTCCCACTCTGCCAGCAAGTCAGGCAGGATTAGGCCACCGCCCCCCTGCCTGAGAGCAGCACCTCTTTGTTTTTGTAATGTGTCTGCTCAGGATGTGCTTCCTGCTTGGGTGTCCCTGCTCACAACAGGCCTCTTGGGCTTTCTCCCCACTTGGGCCAGGTCTTGCCTGGAGAACACAGATCCTCGGACGCGAGGGCGAGGCATCCAGCTGCTGTCACAAGTCCTGCTCCAGTGTTACTCCCTGCTCCAGGAGAAGGAAGGTAAGGGCTGCTCTGGGCCCTTGAGCGGCTGCTGGCAAGTTGGGGGCAAATCCTGTGCCACTCAAGTGTCTGTCCTGCAGTTGGGAAAGGGATTGATTTGACACTGTGACAACTTTGTACATGTTTCTTGAGAGTCAAAGTCCAAGGAGGGCATGAGGCCTCACGCTGCAGCCTTTTTGCCAACCTCACCACACAATTCAGGTCACTCCCTGAACACACCAGCTGCAGCTGGTGCCCTTGGCAGTGTGTGGGTGTTGCACACCCAGCTGTGCTCAGCGCCACGTGGGACGCCTTCGGGACACATGTGCATGTCAAAATCCTTGGGTGGTGATTCAGTGCGGGAAAACCATCTTTCACAAAGCGAGTCATGCTGCAGCCCTGCGGCCTGCCCAGGTTAACTCTGGGGAAACCCTGGGGCCTGGGGAGAAGGGGAGATCAGCATAAGGATGAGAGTAGAACCAGGGTTGGGAGAGGAAGATGCCCTGTTCATGGAGGCGAGGAGAAGGTTTGGCTGTGTTACATGCCCCGTAGCAACTGGCTGGTAGTGGGGGAAGCCAGTAAGTGCTGCCAAACTTTGACTTGAACTGGGAGCCTTGCTGATGGGTAGCTGAACCTATGCCAGCAGGCCGGCAAGGCAAGGGGGCCCAGCTGGTAACTGAGGTGGAAGAAGGGAAGGATGGAAGTAGAAGGTGCTTAGTCCTTGGCATTTGTCTCTCTCTAAGTGTGAGTCTGGTGCCCCACCGCGAGCAGCTGCGCAGATAAGGGTACAGACAGACGGACAGACTAGCTACTGGTGTAGCTTTAGTCAGCTGTGATGACTGTGATGGGGACTGGGGTGCCGTGGAGGGGCAGCTGGCAGTGGGGAGGTTCAGTGGGGATGCCTGGCAGAGTCAGGGCAGCTGATCAAGGGGAGTGAGCTGGGTTAGAGCCAAGTCACCAGCAGGAGGGTGGGCAGAGCCACCTTCCAGGAAGGCACAGGCAGCTGCTGTGACACCCTCAACTGGTCCCATCTCCCTTCGTGTCCCTCCTCACGCAGTTCATTTCTCAAGCGCTGCGTCAGGCTGCCTCCTGGGGGGGTGAGTTTCTGCAGCAGCTGTGGGCGCAGGATGCTGCTAGCCGGCTCTTCCAGTCTGCTTCCTGCTACCACTCCCCAGGGCCGGGGTGTGCAGGCGCCCATGGCCGTGACTCAGGGGCCGGGAACGTGTTGTGGAGCCAAGCGCAGGGAAGCCAGAGCTCCTGCTCCAGCCCTGCGCCCCACCCCACGACATCCTCCAGCCTCCGCTGAGCAGGCGTCTTCTGCTTCACTGCTAACGTCTGCACCCACATGTTTGGACAGGCCAGGGCAAATGCCTCTCGGGTAGTTCCAGCACCTCTGCAGCAGCCAGAGGTGGGTGCTGCCGTGCTGTGGTCAGATGTGGGTTGCTCATGAGGGGAGGGCAAGGGCATTGGAGCCAGGTGGGTGCACCCAACAGTGGCGGTTCCTCCCGTTCACCAGTGCAAGATGTGCTCGCTCTTAATCCAGCAGCTGCTTTTGGCAGAGCTGGGGCTGATGCTCGGCAGCTGCATTTCCTGGGACTGACACACATTGATGTCTGTTTCTGACAGTGCTGCATCTGGTCCTGTTCTATGAGAACCGGCTGCAAGATCATCACCTTGTGATCCCCTCGGTGCTCCAGGGACTCCAAGCGCTGGTGAGCTCATGCCCCACAGCCTGCAGCGCCAGGATGTGCTCCAGAAGGGTGCTGGGGAGGTGCAACCCCTAGGTACAGGTTGGAGCAGCGTGTCAAACAGGGCCTGGCTGGGCTGTCCGCTGCTGCCTGGTGGTGTTGCTCTGTCTCCTCCGTGCTCCTGCTGGGCCCCTTGCGGAGGGGCAGGGGAGAGGAGACTGCCTTGATTTCCTGCCCCATGCTGGTATTGCGGCAAGGAATTCCTGGGCACCTTGGGGAGCAGCACAGATCGAGGCGTCTTATCCTGTCCTGTCTGGGGGAGTGGGGAGCTCTCGCTGTTCTAGGAGAGGATCCTGCAGGTGGCTGCTGTACAGAGGCTGGAGCTCTGTTATATGGCTGCCATCATGGTTTTCTATTCTTGCTTTTTTTTTCCTGTCCCCAGAGCATGTGTGAGGTGCTGTCCCCAGGGCTAGCGGTGTCTGTGCTCAAAGCCATCTTCCAGGAGGTACATGTGCAGGTAAGCAATGTGATTTCCCATTTTCCTATCCCTTCTTTCTGCTCCCTGAGTGTCTGGGGATGGCCCGCCTGCCCTGAGGACTGAGCACAGTCAGTAATGGTGCAGTGTAGCACATCCTTCAGAAGCAGTGCAGTGCTTCTGCAGAGCTTAGAGACAACATGGCTCACTGCAGAGCCAGAGGCAGACAGCAGCCGAGGATCCTGTGCAGCCACTGTCTTCTTTTCTCTCAGCCTGGGGGAATTATTTCCTTTGCTGTATTCTCCAGGCTGTGTTTAAGTGCCTCCAGCCTCCAGATTCTCCTCCAATTTAAGATTGTTTATGCTGGCAGGGCCTTGAGTGGTATGTTTGGCCCTGGTGTGACTGTGATGGTACATTGATGCAGTGGTGGACACAGTCATGTTCAGGTGCCGTTGCACAGGCATGTGCACACTTTGCATGTGATAAATGGGATCTGTGTGCCAGGAGGCAGCAGCTGAGCTGCTCAGCGTCCTGCCTTCTTCTCAAGAGCGTGCGCTGCCCTTGGGTGGTGGGCACCATCTGTGGAAGCTTGTTTTGATTGTTCTGCTTCTCCCTGCAGTCCCTGCTGCAGCTGGACCGCCACACAGTCTACAGCATCATCACCAACTTCATGAGCACCAGGGAGGAAGGTGAGGGGGCAGATGCCAGAACGACTCTGGGGTTGTCCAGGCTGGGAGAATGGCTTGCTTTTGCCTTTTCCAGGGTCTCTCTTGCTTTGCCTGGGAAGAGCTGGAAGGGCTGTGGGAGAGCTGAGGAAACGGGGCTGATTTCATGCCATGTTGGTGAGGTCTGGTGTCCTACATCTGCTCACACTTCTTCTTTCTGCAGAGCTGAAGGGCCTGGGTGCTGACTTCACCTTCGGCTTCATCCAGGTGATGGATGGGGAGAAGGATCCCCGCAACCTGCTGGTGGCCTTCGAGATCGTTCGTGATCTTATTGCCAAGAACTATGCCCTGGGTGAGCCTGTGCCTACTGTGCAGAGCTGACTGGAGGACATGTCGCTTTTCTTTGTCCTGTTGGAGGGATGGCCCTTCGGTCTGACCAGGGCTGGAGTGGTCCCTAACATGCTTTAGAAGCTGCAGAGCCAGCCTATCATAGGTGCTAGGCATAGCTGCTGTGCCTCTTTTGCCCAGCCTCTCTGCTCATGTGTCTGTCCTTTCCTGGCAGGTCCCTTTGTGGAGGAGCTGTTTGAAGTGACATCCTGCTACTTCCCCATTGATTTTACTCCAGTGAGTGAGTCTGCCCTGTGCCACAGCCTGTTCCTCCTGGTGTTTTCTCAGGGGGTCGTGTTTCCTCCAGGGAATGGGAGAGGAGGGTGGGCAAGAGTCCTCGCTGGGCAGTGTTTAGCTGTGAGCTGTGGTACCCAGGCTGACAGGCTGGTGCCAAGCTGGCTGCAGTGACTGGCATCACTGCTGCCTTGCTGGAGAGGAAGTGATGTGGCCTCAGCTGATGACTGGGTTGGGAGGTTTCCTGACTGGTGACCTGCTTTCTCTGCTTCCCTTCCAGCCCCCCAATGACCCTCATGGCATCCAGAGAGAAGACCTGATCCTGAGCCTCAGGGCTGTACTGGCCTCCACGCCCCAATTTGCTGAGGTAGGAAGCTCCTAGGGGGTTCTTGAGCACCCCACTGTTTCCTGAGCACAGGCTGCATTTCATAGTGCTGCAGCTCCCACTATGGCTCCGTGGGAAGGGAACAACTGGGACCAGGAGCCTGCACTAGGGCAGCCCTGTCTCCTGCTGGGGCTGGGCATGGGGAGGGTGCTGACCCTGACACCCGGGGAAGGAGCTGCCTGTTGCAGGTATCCCTCCACGTCAGCTCTCCTGGCAGAGGCTCAGCTTGCCACCCTGCAGGACTGTGGACCAGCTGGTGGGCTGAGTCTGAGTACCTCTCTCTGCAGTTCCTCCTCCCTCTGCTCATTGAGAAGATGGACTCAGATCTGCAAAGTGCCAAGCTTGACTCCCTACGGACTCTGGTAAGGGGGATCCCCTACTGCCTTCAGCCCGCACCTCTGAGCGCTTCTCCCTGCCAGCCAGAGACTCTCTCTCACAGAGCCACGATTTCCAGGGTCCTAGTTTGGCCTGCATCACTGTTTCCTCTTTTTCTCTCCCTTGAGTGGTTTGTGCAGTTCAGCATGAGCCTGCCACACCGGGCAGTGTCCCTGCTCTGTGTCCTCCTGGTACTGGCTTCTCTCTGATGCTTCTCCTGGCTCCCTCTTGCAGACTGCCTGCTGTGCCATCTATGGACAGAAGGAGCTGCAGGAATTCCTTCCCAGCCTCTGGTCATCCCTGCGCAGGGAGGTGAGTACTGCGGGGCCCCTAACAAATGCTCCACCACAGCTGGGCTCCTGCTGAGCAGGCATTCACAGACAGACTGGGCGGGTCCCGTATGTCCCAGCAGCCCCTACCTGTGGCCTTGGACAGCCCTAGCTGAAAAGTGGGGGGACAGGTCAGCCCTATCAGCATGTCCTTAGGGCTTGGATGTGTCATACTGTATGTTCAAAAAGTGAGGTGGGAGCCTGAGCCCTTCAGCCTGCATTGAGGGGGTGAAGCCTGCGGTTGGGGTCAACACGGAACTTAGCTCATCCTGCGGCCTCTCCTGCAGGTGTTCCAGACAGCAAGCGAGAAGGTCGAGGCGGAGTGCCTGGCCGCACTGCACGCCCTCTCTGCCTGCCTCTCCCGCTCCGTGCTCAGCTCTGACACTGAGGATCTGCTGGATTCCTTCCTCAGCGGCATCCTGCAAGGTATCTAGCAGAGAGATCTACCCTGCCCCGAGCAGCCAGGCCTGCAAGCATCCTCCTAGCTAGAGATCTGCCTTCTTGTTCTCTTTGAAGCCTCTTTCTTCTCTTTCTGGCCCTTGCAGCCACACTTGGCTTCTCCAAGGTAATTGGCTGCAGGAAGGGAGGAGAAGGGGTCACAGTAGGAAATGCCTGTTGGATTGAGTTGCTTCCCTCTTTGCTAGGATTGGGGTGTCCAAGGCTGTGCTGTGCGCTTGGAGCTGGAGGAAGCAGCTCTGTTAGAGAGGCTGTGCTGCAGCTCAGAGCTGCGCCCCAGCAGCATGTCCCAGCCCAGATATTGGCTGCATCCCTGTACGCGAGGCAGGGGAGTTCTGCTGTTGCAGCTGACGCCCAGCCTATCTCAGATTGCAGGCACCATCTGTGTGAGCCCGACATGAAACTGGTGTGGCCAAGTGCCAAACTCCTGCAGGCAGCAGCGGGTGCCTCCCTGCGTGCCTACCACCGCCTCACCCACAGCGTCCTGCCCCTGCTGCTGGAGCAGTACACCAAGCACACGCAGGTGAGGGGCACCCCGGGCTCTGCCGTCAGACAGCAGGGTCAAGTGCACCCGCTGGCTCTGCAGGGCTTGGTAGAAGCAGGGCGTGAAAGCGGGTGTCCTTCCCTGGCTGTGGGTGGGGAGCCTGTGGGCACCCTCTGGCCTCGCAGCGCTGGGCTGAGGCACCCTCTGGCCTCGCAGCGCTGGGCTGAGGCACAGCTGTGTCCCAGCAGCGACGATGATCTGGGTTACACCTTTGTGTCCCTGCAGAGCAGCCAGAGGAGGACAGTCCTGGAAATGCTGCTGGGCTTCCTGGAGTTGCAGCAGAACTGGGGACATGTGGAAGAAGGTGAGGCTGGCTGGTCCCTCTGGAGGCACCCATCTCCCAGGGGGCTGCTGGCTCTGACCTCAGCTTCCCATATGCTGCCGGAGAAGGAAATCTCACTGACCTGGGCGGCTGCATCTGCAACCCCTTGCTGTGTCCCAGGGACCCTGCATGGTTGGGTGTCAGCCATGAGGGCCTCAGAAAGGGTCTGTCAGCTGCTGTGGTGATGGCTCTGCAGTGACAACCAGGCAGTGGCAATGACTCCGTGCTTCTTTCTCCAGATGAGAGCACTCTGCTGTCGCTCCGAGCCCCGGTTTGCTCTGTGGTGTTCTCAGCACTGACGGATCCCAGTGTGCAGCTGCAGCTGGTCGGGATCAGGACACTGACTGTCCTGGGCTCCCTGCAAGGTTGGTGCCTTGTTTCCCTTGGGGAGGTAGAGGGAGGTGTCACTCTGTTCTGGGAGACACGGTGCCACATGGCTGCTGGGACGTCTTTGCCTGCTGCCTGTAGGTGCACAGGAGCAGCGACAGCATTTTGTACTTAGGCCGTGAGCTCCAGGGACACTTGGACTCTTTCCTGTTTGTGTTGGGTGCCTCTCTGGCATTTGGCATGCTGCTGAGTTGCTGCTAGCCTGGGCAAGGGAGAAGGATGCTGTCCAAAACATTGGCATCTTTGCTTTAGCCAAGGGCAGGGTTCATCTACAGCTCTTGTTCTAGGCTTCCTGTCTCCTTCTGACCTGGAACTGATTGTGGATCACCTCATCCGTCTCGCTCTTCATGAGGAGGATTCCCAGAGCAGGTGAGGGGTGGGCTGGCGCCCCTGCAGCCACCCCACACTCTGCAGAGAGGAACAAAGTCTGGCTTTGCTGCAGAGAGGGGCTACAGTCTGGGGGAAGGCACAGGAACTGTCTGAACTAAAAGACCATGTGGGTGTAAGGGCAAAGGGATAAACCAGGTGATTTATGGGCTGGAAATTAGAAAGTCTGGGTCTGTCAAAGCAGGGGGCTCTGCTCTGTCTGCCAGTAGGATGGAAAAGGCACATTGCTGAAAAATGGGCTTCTGGAGGCACTTTATGGCCCAGATCTGTGCAGCTGGTGTGCAAGCATCCCCGAGTTTGCAGTGCTCACATCACCCCTCCCACTATCTTCCCCCCGGCAGTGAAGCAGCAATGGAGGCAGCTGGATCTCTGGCCCCCATCTACCCAAAGGTTTTCTCTGAACACATGGTACCCAGGCTTGAAGAGGAGTTGCAGTCAGGTAGGGCTGGCAGCCTTCGGAAGGGAGTGATGTCTGGTTTTGGGGTGAAACCTGTCCCATCCCCATTTGGCTCCTACCAAGCAGTGGGGCTGTGCCATGTGACCTAGGTCGGTGGCTCTCCTTGGGGCATTCCCAGCGCAGGCACTGTGGTGCTGGCACAGGGAAGGCCATGCCTGGTGCAGGCAACTGGCCTGCGCAGCCAGGATCAGCTTTGGGAGGAGCTGTCCAGTCGCAGAGCAGGCAGTGTCTTGGGCCTGGCGTGGGCTAGTTCTGCTCTGCTGCCTCCCGCTCTCCACCCTGGCAGGGTCTGGGCCCTTAATGCCCTTGGGTGAGGGGGGCCTGGAGTGACCCCAGCACCCCTGAGGTGTGTTTCCTTTTCAGAGCGGGAGGAGGAGAGCTCCCGTGGCCACTGCTCCCTGCAGCAGCGCTGCCTGCAGGCCCTGGCAGCCGTGTCCACTCACACCAGCATCGTGAAGGAGACCGTCCCCGTCCTGCTGCAGCGTCTCCGGAAGATGCAGAAAGGTAACGCAGCCCGTGGCAGGCAGCTCCGCAGAGCGTGTCTGGGCGGGAGCTGCCTCCCTCACTGGGGATGGCAATGAGGCGAGGAGCCCAGGGCTGGGCTGTGAATCCCAGTGCTGGAGTGGGAGGAGGGAGATCCCAGCGCAGATCAGGGTGGGAGGTGGGTGCTGCGGCTCTTTGGTGTGACCGCGATTTGTTCCCTGCAGGGAGCGAGGCCGGGAATGTCCAAGATGTGGTGTCTGTGTGTCAGAGCCTGCACCGCGTGGCCCTGCAGTGCCAGCAGGACGCGGAGGGCTGCTGGTACTACCACCAGACGGTGGTGCCCTGCCTGCTGGCCATGGCTGTGCAGGCTGCCCTGCAAGGTAGGTGGGCGGCTGGGGCCGGACACCGGGCTCTCTGGGGTCCCCGAGCCTGCAGCCAGCGCTGCTGCTGCCGCCCTCTGGCAACCGCGGGCACTGCGGGCCCCGTCCCCCCTGCCAGAGGCAGAGCAGCCCTGCCCCGCGGTAGGTGTGGGTCAGAGGGCTGTGCCTGCCTCCTGTCTCTGGGCAGCGGGCACCAGCGTGTCCCTTTCCTCTCTGCCTGCAGAGAGCACCCACCCGCTGCTGGGCAAGGCATTGCTAGAGGAGGAGGTGCTGGCCGCTATGGTCCCCATCATCAGTGCTGCCACCACCCATCTGAGCCCTGAGTGAGTGATTCTGGGGAGGGACGCTGAGCACTGTGGTGTCGGGAGGGGGCAGGCTGTGTCTCCCCCGCTGTCATCTGTTCAGGGGGACTCTACATCTCCTGGGACATACCCTCTCTGGTGACCCCCCCAGCGCATCACATCACAGTGCCTCCTTCCTCCTAGGCTGGCTGCCCAGAGCGTGTCTCATGTGGTGCCCCTCTTCCTGGACGGAGAGATCTCCTTCCTGCCCCAGAACAGTTTTCCTGGTTCCTTCCAGCCCTTCGAGGTATGCTGCATGCTTGGGTGCTAGAACAGGGGCAGGGAACGAGGATGTCAGCACAGGCTGGCAGCAAGGACCGTGATGACATAGGCACTGTTCTCCTCTTGCAGGACGGGGAGTGTTTGGAGGCACAGAGACGCCTGGTTGCTCTTCTCATGGCCTTTGTCTGCTCCTTACCTCGCAACGTAAGTTGGTGGGGAGCAGGGTAGAGAGGGGCCCTGACCAAGTGCTCTCCTGCCAGGGTCCACAGCGAGCTTCACAGGCAGAGGAAGGGAGCAGCTGTGGCTCGGGGCTGTAAAATGCTCTGTCTCTTCCAGGTGGCAATTCCTCAGCAGGAACGGCTGCTCCGGGAGCTGCTGGCACTGAGCTGCTCCTGCAACTGCCCCTTCACGGCCACCACAGCTGCCAAGTGCTTTGCGGGGCTGGTGAACAAGCACCCAGCAGGTAACAGGGCTGGGCAGGATGCCCTGCGTCCCTGCCCACTGCTGGCAGGGGAATGGCTCAGCATGTCCCTTCTGTGTCCCCAGGGCAGCAGCTGGATGAGATCCTGCAGCTTGCAGTGAACAGGATGGAGCCTGGCCTTGCGGAGGGGCCCCGCCGAATGCAGGCGCTCACCTTGCTGCTCTGGGTAAGGCCCGGCCTGGGTGCAGGAGGAGGGGGGAGCCAGGGGGACGGCCTGGTACTGACTCTGCTCTGCCTTCACAGGTGACCAAAGCTCTGGTGCTGCGCTACCACCCCTTGAGCTCCTACCTGACGGACAAGGTAGGTGATGGTGGAGCTGAGTGATGTCTAACGAGTCTGCCCGCTCCCCCCACAGCTGGCTGGGACCCTCCAGCAGCAGGGCACCCCACCTCAGGGCTCTCTCCCTCGCAGCTGCTGGGCCTGCTGGGTGACACGGAGCTGGGCCCCGCTGCAGCCGACGGTTTCTCCCTGCTCATGGCTGAGTCCCCGGATGTGCTGCACAAGGGCTGCCATGCGGACGTGCGCATGATGTTCCGCCAGCGCTTCTTCACCGACAATGTCCCCAAGCTGGTGCAGGGCTTCCACAGGGCTGGCCCTGGTGAGCCGCCACCCTCAGCCCGGCCTCGCCACCCCGTGACCCCTTACCCAGGGGACCTGAGCCGGCCTCCCCTCCTTCCTCTGGCTGCCTGTAACCATCTCTGCTCTCCACAGACGTCAAGGCCAATTACCTGAAGGGCCTGTCCCATGTGCTCAACCACCTCCCCAAGCCCGTGCTGGTGACGGAGCTGCCCACGGTGAGAGCCAGCCTTGGCGGCGGTGGGGACTGTGGCAGTGCAGAGTGCGTGGCTGGCAGTTACTCATGTCTCCTGTGTCCTCCCCACTCGCAGCTGCTTTCCCTCCTGCTTGAGGCCTTGTCCTGCTCGGACCGCGTGGTGCAGCTCTCCACGCTGAACTGCCTCCAGCCGCTGCTGCTTGAAGCTCCCCAGATCATGAGCCTGCACGTCGACACACTGGTCACCAAGTTCCTCAGCCTCACCTCCAGCCCCACCATGGTGCGTGTGCCCCCTCCTTTCCCCCCACACCCCTCTCCTTTGCCCCTGCCCCTTTGGCTGCCCTCACTCCTGTTGTTTGTTCCAGGATGTCCGCATCGCTTCCCTGCGCTGTGCCCATGCGCTTACCAGCCTGCCCACAACAGTGGTAAGTGCTCCTGCAGCGGCCTACTGCCGGCATCTCCATGTAGAGGGGCAAGGGGGTCCCAAACCTCCTCCTGGAGGGGAACTGGTACCCAGCTCTCTCACTGAGAGCCCTTTCTATCCTACAGCTGCTCCCGTACAAGGCCCGAGTTATCCGGGCACTGGCCAAGCCTTTGGATGACAAGAAGAGGCTGGTGCGGAAGGAGGCGGTGGCAGCACGGGGGGAATGGTGAGTGCGTGTGGCTGGAGCTGCTGGGGCGCTGGCATGTTGGGGACGTGGCTGATGGCACTATCTCTGTCCCTGCAGGTTCCTGCTGGGGAGCCCGGGCAGGTGAGCACCCTGTGTCCCCTCCCTACGCTGACCAACAATCTGACCAGGCCCCTGCTAACCTGCCAAGCCACATCCAGCTGATGCCACGGACTCTTGGAGCCCAGTACTGCCCCAAACACTGGGGCTGGAGCGTGGGAGCCAGCAAACAGCACCCCTTGCTGCGGCACCTTCCTGACACCCCTGCCCTCTTCCCGGCACGCGGAGCAGAGAAGGAGCTGTGCCGCTCATGGCTTGCTCAGCCTCTGCTGCAGCCAGGGACAGTGATGGACAGACTCACCCTGTGTGAGTGGAGAGGGCAGGCCTGTGCACGCACGTACGATGTGTGGCAACCCACACGCCAGAGGAATAAATATATCTGTTTTGGTAACACTGTGGGGGTCTCCATGCAGCTCGGGCTGGGAGCCCAGTGCCCTTCGCTTATGTTGAGTAGCTAAAGGTGCTGCTGGTTACAGGCCCTTGCTCCTCTTTCCACGTTGAGGAACTGCGGGGGTCCTTCTCCTCCCCAGTCCCCAGCAGTCCGTGCCCTCCACCAGGGAAAAGATCCAGGCTCCCTTAAAAAAACAAATATTTATTAGATGGTCTTAAAAAGGCTCCCTGGGGAGTGCCTGGGGGGCAGGGGTCCCATCCCCTGCCCCCAGCCGTGCCAGAGAACTGAGCTGGGCTGTGCTGGCCTGGGCAGCACCTTCCGCTAGAGTGAGGAGCAGCAGCTCTGCCGCCTTTTCCCCAGGGCTGCCTGCAGCCACCAAGGAGCCAAGAAAGCAGGCATCCAGGCACCAACACTGTCCAAAGAGTGTCCCGTGGCTCTGGATCCAGTCAGCGATGCGTGCCAGCGCCCACCTTCTGCCAGGCACTTGGGCCAAAGGGAGCTGTGGTGGCAGTGAGTCCCCTGTGCGCTCCCCTGCCCGCGGGGAGGGACGTCGGCAGCACCCAGGCCTCAGATGGCCAGGAGCGGTGCGCGCTGCTCGGTCACGCAGGGAGGCAGGTCCCACCTCAGGCCCGTCCCGTGGGGCAGGTGGGGAGAGGGCAGCAGGACACGGGTCAGCCAGTGCCTGTGGGGAGAGGAGTGAGGCCAC
Source organism: Chlamydotis macqueenii (assembly GCF_036417535.1). NCBI lineage: Eukaryota > Metazoa > Chordata > Aves > Otidiformes > Otididae > Chlamydotis > Chlamydotis macqueenii. The sequence goes on from NC_141562.1 coordinate 24,635,737, forward strand.
AGCAAAAAGCTGAAGTTGTGGTGCTTCTGAGCTCTGCAGAGCCAAGCCAGGGCTGTGAGGCCGTGTCCCTGAGCTGCCACTATGGCTGAGCTCCACAGCAGAGTCTCTCTTGGCAAAGGGGGTGGCTGGGCAGGCCAGAGCTTGTCACTGGGCAGGACCGAGTAGCCACAAGGCAGCTGATGCCTGGGTCTTCTGCACCTTGCAAAGCCCAGAGCAGCACACAGCATGGGATGCTCGCTGTCCTGCTCTGCCCCAGCTGCCCAAGGAGAGCCCCAGTGTCCCAGCACCCCCACGCACTGCTGAGCCACCACCTTCCCAAGCAGGGGCTTCCCCAGGGCTTTACCTTGGCACGTCCACACCCAGGAACACCTTCCAGTTATCCCAGCTGCCGTAACTGTAGGGGTTCCTGAAGACCTGCAGGCCAGGGATACACGCATCGTGTCTGGCTCTGCCCTAGCCAGCCCTCCCGCACTGCGGGCTGTGCTCACCTTGCCTTTCTTCTGCAGTCTCTGCCTTTCCTTCTTGTTGATGTGCCGCTCGATGCTGGTCTCCCCACGGGTGATGAGGGCAGCGTGCCACAGCGTGAGGGCACCCAAGGCCAACGCAACTGAGCTGGGGATGGCAAGGGACAGCAGATTGCACACAGGCCTTTCCTTGGTGCTGCAGCTCTGGGGGGCTGAGGCTGCCTCCCCACATCCTCCGCACGTAGGTGGGTCAGCTCTTCTAATCCCCTCTGACAGAGGGCCAAAACCTGTCCTCCTCCTCTGTGGCCCAAGAGCTGGCAGGGCAGGGACATCTGTGCTAGAGCAAGCCAGCCCAGCCCCGGGGAGGCAGAGGGTGAGCGATGTCACTGGGCTGCCTGCTGCTCCCCCCATTGCCCCCAGCGCCTGGGCCCCCGTACCTGCACAGGACCCAGAGGTAGACCACGCTCTTGTGGAAAGCTCGCTGGCGGAAGGAGAAGGTGGGCGGTGGGGTCTGGTAGTACGTCTGAAAAAGAACCAGGGAGGCTGGATTACCTAAACTGCTTTACAGCTTGACGCCGGACAGGGGGACTGCGGCACCCCTCGCTGCTGCAGAGCTCGGACAGCTGGAAAGGACTGCGGCTGGAACCAACACAACAGCCAGGGTGACAGGGAGGCAGCTTGAGACAACCATGAAACAGACAGACACTTGAGAGCTGGCACACAAGTGAGAAGCAGGGGGCTGAAGGTAAGGGGGCAGGCAGCAGCCGTGGGACCGGTCAGGACACCACACCACACCGCAGCTGACGCTCAGGGAGAGATGTGTATGCGCTGCCACAGCTTCCCCAGGAGAGCAGGGTCTGAGCAGCGCATGCCAAGCAGCTGCTGCCAGCCAAAGCCCCTGGGTACGCAGGGAAGCAGATCCCAAGCTGCTGGAGGCAGTGCCCGTGGTAGAGCTGCCTGGCCAGCCCCAGCTCCGACACGAGACAAGCACGGGGGCTGGTTCTGGCTGTGGGGTGCTCATTGAGAGCAGGGCCCCAGGCAGGACCCAGCCTGCAGGGCAGCTCTGCTCCACACTGCCTGGAGCAGCTGTGGGGCAGGGATGTCCCACCTGGTTGGCAGCCACCTGCAGTCTCTCCTTCTCAAGCTGCTTCATTCTCTAGGGGGATGGAAAACAGGGCACTAGTTACATGTCTCGGAGGAGGGGGCCCTTCCTCCTCCCCCCCCTGCAGAACCAGGGAAGCTGGGGGCCTTGCAGAAGGAGGGAGAGGGAAGCAAAGTCACTGCCAGGCCAGGCCTGGCCCAGCCTTGTTCTGCAAGCTCAGCCTGGGGAGTCCAGGCGGCCTCAGTGCACGGCAGGGCAAGGGCCAGGGCCTGCTTGCTCACCTCGATGGCTGCGTAGGCATCCCGGAACATCTCCCAGCCGCTGATGCTGCAGTAGATGCAGCCCATGGTCATGAACAGGCAGAAGGAGAAAAAGTAGCGGTGGTTGTAGTGTCCCACACAGTTGTTTAGCCAGGCTGCCTTTGGGGTTAAAGGTATGTAACTGTGACAGACCATGGGTCCAAACCCACTCCAGGGACCAGGGCAGTTCTTTCGTGCCCAGCCCCCTTCCCAGTGCTCACTGGCTCGGGAGGGGAGCAGGGCAGGGAGAGCAGGGGGAAGCAGGGCTGGGTCCGCCCGGGAGAGCGCCGCGGGTTAGTACTGCATAAGGATACGGCAGTGGTGGTCCATCTTCAGCACACACCTGGGGGAGAGGAGAGCAGCACCAGCGTCAGTGCCTGCGCAAGCACCATGTTTGGGAGGGGACAGGCAGCCCCCTCGGCCCTGTGGGCTGGGCGAGAGATGAGGCAAGAAGCTGGCAGAGCGGAGGGGAAGGGGCCCAGGTCTTGCAGTGTGCCACGGGGCAAGGAGAGGGGTCCCTGAGGCTGCCCTGAGTGCTGCGATGGGCAGAGGGAGGGAGCCCTACCTGTTGCAGATGCTGCAGTGGTGGGTGCGAGCTGGCTTGGGGGCAATGCATTTCCTGCAGATGGAGACGCCGGTGAGATCGCCCTTGGCCTGCGCACAGGTAAGAAGAGATTTGTGCACCCAAGCCCTGCACCCATCCCCTGCTCCCCACGCTCCTCACCTCCCCTGTGACCCCCTCTGCCTTCCCACCCCGCACTGCCCAGCCTAGCTGCCCCAATCTGGAGGAGGCTGCCTGCAACACCACCAGCAGGCTGGGTTAGCTGTCCCCAGGGACTGTCTGTGGCTGGTCCCCAGTGCCTTACTGGGAGAGGTTGCACTGCTGGTCAGTGCCTCACCTGCGGCGGGTGCCCGGGCGAGGTGGTGATGGCCATGTAGTAGTGGAAGACGATCATGATGAGGTTCCAGTGTCCATAGGCGAGGTGCCAGCAGATCCAGGCAGGCGTGTAGGTCTGCAGGATCAGGGGCAGCAGGCAGATGTACACGATGGCCACGACGGAGCTCGTGAGTCCGATCACCAATGCCACAAACACCTACGGGAAAGAGGCCTGGGTCACCGGAGTGGGCAGCGCCTGCCCGTCGCTGCCTGGGGAGAGGCACAGGCAGGATATGGCCACAGGAAACCAATCTGAACCACACGCTGAGGTCCTCATTCCCTTCCTGCCTTAAGCACAGGCAGCCCTGAGCCTCAGTTGCCCCAGCAGTACGCTCAACCCAGTCCCCAGAGGCTGGTGCCCCACTGCCTTGTGAGGGTACTCACCACGCCGAACCAGCGCGTGACATGGTCCACCAGCCAGTAGATGGGTTCAAAGAGGGAGTCGAGCACCACGTCGCCGTTGGTGAAGGAGTTGTAGAGCAGGGAGCGGAGGCAAAGGTGCCCGTAGTGCCACAGCTGCTCCGCCTGTCGCACCAGCTTAAACCGCCGCCGCCGGCCCAGCCGCAGGCACTTGAGGAGCAGGCGCATCACCGCCGCAAACATCCGCTGCCGGCTCCTCATCCCTGCCGCACCACCCCTGCAGGGAGAGGAGCTCAGCGTGGGCAGGCCACCTTGCTGCCTGGCTGTCCCTCAGGAAGGGTTTCCCCTCCCGGACGTGCTGATGCTGGTTGCGCAGCTCCCTGCACCGGCTGTGCTGGACGTCTGCCTGCAGAGCAGGGCAGGGGCCTGCCTTTGCCCTGCACAAGGATGCCGAGGAGCGGGAGCTGAGCCCAGGCTCCTGGAGTGCATGGAGCCACTGTAGCTGGGATGGCTTTCTGCATAGAGCAGGGGGCACAGGCCCCTTGGCATCTGGGCTCAGATGCTCTTTGGTCCCATCTCGTCTTTCCTGGCAGGGAGGGGGCTGGGGGAGCAACACGGAGAGTCTGACTCAGAGGAAACCAGAGAAGGCATGAGCATCCAGGATGCTGGGCCAGTTCCAGGGATGATCCCAGACCCAGCCCTTCCCAGCAGGTTCAGGAACAGAGGAACCTGCTCAAGATGTACATGGAGGAGCCAGGCCAGGATTGCCCCTCCTCCCCTAGTCCCTCTCCTCACCTCCAAAAAGCAGGGCCTGGATGCTACTTCCCCTCACCTCTACCTCTGGACCAAGCTGCAGAGGCCACCCTCCACCTTTCCCAACCTCACAGCCCCACACCGAGAGTCCCAACACTTCCTCCTTCCCCTAGCCTGGATCCACCTTGAACAACGCCACGCACCAGCAAAGGAGCAGCCCAGGGGCAGCCCCAGGCGGAGGTGACGCTGTGCAGCACTCCCCTGCCTCCTCAGGCCCTTGTCCCACCCAAGAACTGCGCTGGGAGTGAGGAGGAACTCGAGCCGGCCCAGCAGCCAGGAAAATGATCTGCAGGGCTGGGGCCCCCAGGCCTCCATGCAGGCAGTGCCCATCAATATTAAGCAGTGAGGCTGCCCCAGGGTCCTGCCAAGGCACGTTCTGAGCCCGGGCCGAGCGCTCGCCTCGGCACAGTGCCAGGCAGTGGTGCCACACCACAGAATCCCTCTAGCGGGGATCGGCTCCCTGTGCTGCCGTACCCACTGCACAGCTTGTGGGCAGCAGCAGGGCAGGAGCTGCAGCACCCAGATGGGTGCTCAAGGAGCCAGGGGCAACCTTCTGCCCTGCCAGATGAGCATGGGGCTGACCCCAAGGCTGGGGGCAACTGGATGCAAGGACACCAGCCTACCCCAGGTCACAGGCATGGCTCCTGCCCAGGCTTCCCGTACCCTGGTAAGGACGAGGTGGGATATGCAAACCCCAGTGCCACCCTCTTTCCTTCACCCTGCCAAGGGCTTTCCTCTGAAATTCATCAGGTATGAAGCAGAGTAACAACTTCCTGCTGTGCAGCCTTTGAATGGCACCTGTCCCCACATTGTCAGCGTGGTAAGAAACAAAACACTGCAGCCAGTAGCAGGTCTTGGGGTCCCCTCCAAACACACAGCACCTCCCCACCCAGCTGGCTCTCCCCTCCCTGAGGCTTCCAGCTCCGATGAAAGAGGTTTCCTCACCGTGACAGCTGGTGGCTGCTGAGCAGGGAGCCCACACTGCTGGGGACAGGGCAGGACCTCCCTCTGCCCCTGGGCACCTGCCTGCAGATAGTGGCACAGGCACAGGGACAAGGCTGCAGCAGAGCCGTGAATCCTCCCTGGCCCTCACCCTGCCCATGGGGATAGGACGGGACACCAACCACCAGCACAGCCAAGACCACAGACAACATCAGGGCAGGAGGGAAGCTTAGATTTGGCACAGCCACAGCCAGGGCCCTGCTCCTGCCAGGCTCCAGCCGCCCAGGCCCAGCCCTGTGGCACCCTCCTGTGGTACCCGGCTTCACAACGCCCAGCTCCTCCAGTCCAGCAGCACCCAGCCCCACAGCGCCAATTCGTTCTCTGGCACCCAGCCCCACCACGCGAAGGCTGCCCATACCAACAGCAAAAAGCCCTCAGCCCCACAACACTCGGGATCCTCAGCCCCACAGTACCCCCAGCCCCTCCAAGCCCACAGCATCCCCGCCTCCCAGCCCCACAGCATCCCCACTCCATTGCCTCCCAGCACCCTGCAGGCCCACGGCCCCTCCCAGGCCCGTGACACCCCACGGCAGCAGCCCCGACCCCCGGTGCCGCCGACCTGCTGCCCGCGCCCCGCCGCCCGCCGGCTCCATGCCCGGCGGCCCGCCGCCCTCACGGCCCCACCGGCAGCGCCCGCCGCCTCACGCTCTGCGCCTGCGCGCCGGCCGCGCAGAGCATGCCGGAAGAGCCTTCTGCCTGCGTCGGACTACAACTCCCAGCGAGCAGAGCGCCCGCGCTCCCAGCCGGACAGCAGAGAGCCAGTAGCCGCGCCGCTTACAGCGCGGTCTTGCTGGCGGGGACCAATAGGGTGAGGGCTTTCTGCGGGTGACCTCCCAGCAGCGAACATGGCGCCTCCCGGTCGGTACTGCGTCCCAGGTGAGTACAGGCCCGGGGTAGGGGAGGGGGTTCCCGGGACTGGAGGTCGCTTAGGACAGCGGGTGGCTGGGCGGTGCCCAGAGTAGGGGAGTACGGGAGTACGGGAGAGGGCGGCCCGGAGCCGCGGGCGGGGGCTGTGAGGAGGGGGTTTGCCGCGGGGGATGCAGGAAAGGACTGACCCGGGGCGTGGGGGGGCTGCCCCGCCGCCTTGGGCCGGCCTGGAGCGGGCACCGTGCCCGGGGAGCGGGCGAGGGCAGGCCCGGGGCGGTGTGGAGCTTGGGACCCCCTGAGCACCCGTCTCTTAGGCGAGCGGCTGTGCAGCGCGGAGGAGGCCACGGCTGGCAGCGGGACTTACACCCGGCACGGCTTCATCTTCTCCTCGCTGGCTGGCTGCCTGGAGAAGAGGAGCGAGGACAGCGGGGTGAGCACAGCCACGGCATGCACTGCCCTTCCCTGCAACCGGCTGCCAGGCACCGAGGCTGCGCAGCCCCTTCCCAGCTGGAGAACTGGGCTCTGACAGCGTCTGCTGTGAGCTTGCACGCAGACGGTGTCCTGAGCTAACCCTGATATCTGCTGCCCTGCAGCTGCCTGTTGTGTCGGTGGTGAGAGACACCGAGTCCCAGCTCCTGCCCGACGTGGGGGCCGTGGTGACGTGCAAGGTAGGGCGCCAGAGTGCACCATGATGGCACACCTCATGGCCTCTGCTCTCTCTGCTCCATGTTGACCTTTCTTCCCGCACGCGTATGGAGCGGGATGCGGAGCCCCCGCGCCCGTTGATACTCTCTGCACAACTCCCAGCAGGGCAGAGGCAGCCCGGTAGCTCCCTTGAGTACCTCACTCACAAAGAAGCCAGATAATGGCATGGGGGACATCTGCCTCTCACCCTTCCCTGCCCTTGCTGCCTGCCCTGAGGCTGAAGTGGGCTGAGGAGAGGTTTTGCTTTGCTCTCCCTTCCAGAACTCTTTCTGGGGCAGGGTGTGTGGAGGGCAGTGCCTGGGGCAGCTCGGAGGAAGGCTGGTACAGGAATTAGTTTCCTTATGGTTCTGATGGTGGGAGAGGGACTGGGGTCACGGCAGGTCTCGGCCTTATTCGTGTATCTTGAGTTGGAAAAGTGTCATCTTCCTCTCCTGGCTCGCTGCCGAGCGTCCCGCCTCCGCCACCTCTTTTTTGGTCACAAGGGGGAGGAGGCCGAGTGAGACACGAGCTCCCTGTCCTGCCTGCACTCTGCCCTTTCCCTGCCTGGCGTGGGGTGCGCTGGGGTGAGAGCAGGCCTGTGCTGGCACCGATCCCCCTTTCCCTCTGGGCAGGTTTGCAGCATTAACTCCCGCTTTGCCAAGGTGCACATCCTGTATGTCGGCTCCACACCGCTGAAGTCCACCTTCCGGGGAACCATACGGTAGGGAGAGGGCTGGGTTCCCTGTGGACCAGGTGCCCAAGCACCCCGTCCTGACGGGGGGAGGAAGGCTTTTCCGGGCAGGGCAGCCGGCTGCCCTGCAGGAGCTGTGCCCCGAGCACCGGGCAGGTGTCCAGCAAGTCTTGGCGAGCACCCAGGGAGGCCGGGGCAGCTCCTGCCGTGGGCTGGAGAGTTGCCTTCGCTCACTGCCGCTGAGATCCCTCCGTCTCCGTTTTCAGGAGAGAAGATATTCGAGCCACGGAGAAAGATAAGGTCAGTGAGGCTCTGCCAGCAACTGTAATACCGCAGCTGCCCCCACTCCTCTTTTCTGCTGGTGGCGGGGCGCACACCCTGCCGCTGAGGAGCAGCCCGACACGCTGCGCGGTTTTGCCTGCTCTCTCCCACGCAGGTAGAAGTGTACAAGAGTTTCCGCCCTGGTGACATAGTCCTGGCCAAAGTCGTATCCTTTCCCCTGGTGCAGGGAGGGCTGGCTGGGGACAGCGGGTTCGCTGGAGTCCCCTGGGGGAGGCCGTTCCCTTAACCCCCGTCAAACCAGATCTCGCTGGGGGACGCGCAGTCCAACTACCTGCTGAGCACGGCGGAGAATGAGCTGGGCGTGGTGGTAGCGCACAGCGAGGCAGGTAGGGACGGGCCCTGGGTCTGGGCTCAGAGTGGTCTGTTTCATCCCTGCCTGAGGGGCAGCTGACACGGCCTCCTCCCTTTCCACGTGGAGGAACGCGATTTCGGGAAGGGGAACCCCCTGACATGTGGTGTCCCTAGGGGTGCAGATGGTGCCCATCAGCTGGTGTGAGATGCAGTGCCCGCAGACGCACACCAAGGACTTCCGTAAGGTGGCCCGCGTGCAGCCCCAGTTCCTGCAGACCTAGCAGCCCCCAGGGGGGAGCAGGGGCCCTGCAGGGCGAGGGGCTGCCGGGCTGGGGTCCGTGGGGCCAGGGCAGCCCCTGGGCTCCAGCCTCCTCCACGCGTCCAAGAGGCTGGAACAGCCGGATGGGCCCTCGCTGGCAGGATGGATTTTCTATTTGTGGATAATAAATATTTTTTTGAGAGCTCTGTGCTGTGCTCAGTTGCAGCGCAGAGGGGCGGCCGGGGCTGCCCGCCGGTCTGGCTCCCGTAGCGGAGCTGCTGAGGGGACAGCTTCCCCAGCGCTGCGGCTGGGAGGAAGCACGTGTTCCGGCTCGCTGCTGCGGAAGGGGAGCAACCCAGCGGCTTTGCCGCAGCGAGGTGAACAGGAGAGCTCTGGTCTGCGGCTGCGCGATGCTGGCTCCAGGCGCTCACCTCGCCAGGTTGGTTTCCCCACATTGGTGCCACGGAGAAGAGGTCGTCTCCTTGCCCCAATAACCAGAATGGGCTGCGGCCGAGCCGCGGGGCGCCGCATCTCCTCCAGCCACACGTGCCCTGCCTGCCTCTGGGGACAAGGGTGTGCCACACCCAAAGCCTTAAAAATCACTGCGCAGCAGGGCGTCACCCTCTCTGGCAGGGATTGTGGAGCTGTGCTTTGCTCCCCCAGAACGCCTTCTGCACCCCTGCGTCTGTGCCCCGCGGCGCCCGCTGCCTCACACGTGTGACAGGAGCCCAGGGAGTTGCGGGGCAAGGGACGCAGCCCCACCCGCAGAGGAAAGCATGGACACCTCGTTATTGCGCGTTACTCTTTATTGAACTGGAACAAGACAGCTGCTATTGTCGGACAGTTACACTGACCCCGTGCAAACCCAGGCTCACGGCATGGGCAGAGGGGGAGGCCACAGCGACAGGGCCACGCACACGGGATGGGGCACAACAGCACCTGCTTCACCAGCGGGACTAGGATGGGCTTCAGCTGGGGGACGTACGTGGCGGACACGAATCTCCAGATGACCCGCTCCCTCCCTCGCCCTTGTCCGAAGGCAATAAGTTAAAGCAGGGGCTGGCAGAGCTAGGTCCAGAGTCGCAAGTACCACCCTTGGGTGCTGCACCGCATGCACCAAAATACAACCCATCCAGTGTCTACGCATCCCACTCCCTGTGCCACACACCCACGAGGGGCTGGGGCACCTATCGTGGTCGCTGCCTGCGCTGTGCTCGCCCCACTGCTCCCGGGATGACTAAATCGAGCAACAAAACTACAGTAACCGGGTGATGAGCTGCAGGAGAAGCAAAGCAGAGGAGGAGCCTGGCACGGTGAGGGAGCGCTCGGCACGTCCCCCTGCAGACGGGGCCTGAGGGTTGGGATCTCGGTGCAGAGAGGTGTGCGGGTGCTGCCTGCCAGAGCCAGGTCTCCCCTTCTCACCAGACCTCCGCACACACGCAGCCCCTCGACCCCAGGCTGTCTGCAGAGGGGAGCCTGGTCCCGAGGGAACGGGCCTAATCCTGGGGAGCTGCTCCAGCTCTGCAGCTCCAAGTTCCTACAGCTGTTGGGGGTGTGCACAGAGGGGTGGGGGGACGGCAGGGGGCTCTACTACGTGCTAGCCTGCCACCCACCCTCACTTCTTGACCTTGCCCTGAGCAGCGACGGCCTCCATGGCCTTGCGCACCGTCTCCTCATCCCCAAGGAACTGCATGGGCTTGACGGGTTTCAGGTTCTTGTCCAGCTCGTAGACGATAGGGATGCCGGTGGGCAGGTTCAGCTCCATGATGGCCTCTTCCGACATGCCTGTGAACACAGAGGTGCTGTCACTCACGGCCCTGCTCACAGTGCCAGCAGGGACATCCCCACAATACCCCGCAGGGCTGACGTACCTTCCAGGTGCTTGACAATCCCACGCAAGCTATTGCCGTGGGCAGCGATAAGGACTCGCTTTCCCTCTTTGATCTGCGGGACAATTTCCTCATTCCAGAAAGGCAGAGCCCGGGCGATGGTGTCCTTCAAGCTCTCGCATGTCGGCAGCTGGTCCTCTGTCAGGTCAGCGTAGCGACGGTCCTGGGGGAACAGCCTCGCTCACGTAGCAGCCCAGCGCAGCGTGGGAAGGTGGCAGCAGGGCCTTTATCCTCCCACCCCAAATTCTCTGCCTGGGGACCTGCTACATGTAGGCAAAGCCAGGCTTGGAAGCAAGGAAGCACCTTTGAGGTCTGAGGCTGCACCCAGCTACAGTCAGGGCTCTGAGCCCCTCCGAGGGAAAGCCGCACATTGCTTGCTCTGGGCAAAGAGACCAGAGCAAACATCCATGCACAGGTCACAGGAGTAATGATTAACAGAGGTATCGTCCCCATCCCTTTGAATCTGTCTGTGCAAAGCCTGGGGGTTCAACTTCCCCAGGGAGGGAGCAGGACAAACTCAGCCCAACACCATGCACAACAGTTCTGGCTGCTGCAACGGAGACAAAGGAGACCTTGTAGGGGAGGAAGCCAGACCATGCCGCGGGAACCCAAGGTGGCTTTTAGGAGCCTCCCAGCAAGGCAGATGAAAAGCAACGGGTCTTACCTTGCTGATGGTGCTGTAGAAGGGGTGATCGGACTGCATGGGAGGTGGAGGGATGTCGTACGAGCGCCTCCAGATCTTCACCTGCGCCTCACCATGCTTCGCCGCCGTCTCAGCCTTGTTCAAACCGGTCAGGGCTCCGTAGTGCCTCTCGTTCAGGCGCCAGGTTCGGATAACGGGTAACCACATCTGATCGATGGCATCCAGGACGGTCCAGAGGGTACGGATGGCCCGTTTCTGTACCGAGGTGAAGCAAATGTCGAATTCGTAGCCGGCATCTGGAAAAGATGGGAAGGAAGGAGGTGAGTGCTGGGCCTTACGCAACCGGTGAGAGGCCTAGCGTGGCGGCCTCACCGCGCCGGTACCGGTCGCGTCCCCGCCGCCGCCGGCCCGCCCTTAGGGCGGGCCGGCGGCGGCGGGGACGCGACCGGTACCGGAGAACCCTCCCCCGGTAGCTCAGGCCCTCCCCTCGGTAGTAGAATCCCTCTCCCGGAACCGGAGCCCCTCCTCCGGCATCGGAGAGCCCCCAAACCACCCCCAATTAGTCCCGAGGCGGCCGCACTAGGCCGCACACCCTCCCCGCTCCTCCTGGCCTGCCCCTCCGCTTTCACCGGTACCTCGGAGGGCCTCGCCGCCGCGCCGCGCCTCTTGCTGACCGGCGGGGCTGAGATCGGCGTCGTACCAACCGCTGAAGCGGTTCTCCAGGTTCCAGGCGCTCTCGCCGTGGCGGACGAGGACGAGGCGGTAGGCGGCCATGGCGGCGGAGCGGGAAGGCCGGTACGCGCGCGCGCTGGCTGACTGGCTTCCTCGCGCTGCCGCCGCTGCTGCCGCCACGCGCGACTGACGCTGCCGGCGCAGCACCGCCCCTCACCCGCGCGGCAGGGGCGGGAGGGCTCGGCGCGCATGCGCAGAGCGGCGGGCGGGCGGAGGCGCACGTAGCGCATGGAGCGGCCGCCGAAGGGCGGTGCGACCTTCAAGGTCGTGACGTCACCGTCAAAGGCTGTGAGGTCACCGCGCCGCGCAGAAAGCCGTCGCGACTGCTCATCCGTGCCGGGTGGCGAGCCGGCTACGGGCTCGGTGTGAACGGTTCCATGCGGGTGCGGCACCGGCAGTGCCTTCTCCTCCCGCAGGGGGCTGTCACACAGCCTCTCTTGCTGACAGCTGCCCTTAGGCCCCTCAGGTCTCCCATCCAAGCCCCAACCGGGCTTGACCCCGCTTAGCTTCCCCGACACCTCTCCCCACCCGCCCGCTGGCAGGCTGCCAGGCCCGAGGGCAGCGGTGCCCTTACTCAAGATGGCGGCGGGCGCCGGAAGCGGAAGGGGGCGTGGCACGGCGGCACGTGGAGCCGGTTCCAGCATGGCGCGGAGCGGGCGGCTCCGTTCGGGCGCCGCCGCCAAGCTGAAGCGGTGGCGGAAGGGCCACAGCAGCGACTGCAACCCCGAGACCCGCCAGCACCGCCTGGCCGCCCGCAGCCGCTTCTGCAGCCGGCCCACGGGTGAGGGCAGAGGGGCAGGGGCCCCCGGGGCGGGCAGCTCCCTGCCTGTGCCCGGCCCTTCCCGGCGCGGGGAGAGCTTTTGGGTCCGGAGAGCTGGGGCGGGCGCAGGAGGGCCCGGAGCCTCGCTAGCTTCACCGTGACACCGGGCCTGTGGACGTGAAACGGGGCCCGCAGCCGCCGGGGTCCATGCTGTCCCCGCGGCGTGCCCTCCCGGCGGGCTCACAGCAGGAGCGATTCGGGTCCCAAAAGCCCGCGGCCGTACCCGCCGGTGCTGCTGGGGTGTCTGGCACGGAGAAGAACGCGACAGAGACTCCCGCTCAGCGGGCTGCGTGGTGGGGAAGGCAAACTCCAGAGCGCTGGCCGCTGCTGGCCGCGCAGATCTTTCTCCTGCCGATGACAAAACGCTCCCTGCAGCGCACGCTGCGCTCCTGCAGCTGGTTGCAAGCTGGTGTCTGTGACTTAGGGCGATGTGAAGCCTGTGCCTTGGCTGTCTGGTTGCCACGGCTCCAGGCAGAAATTAAATGGGGCAGAGTACACAGAGCAGCTCAGTGGTAAAGCCTTGGTATGCTGAGATGTGTTTGTGAGGGCGCCATGCTCTCTTCTATCAGAGAAGACGGTTGGACTGTGCCCTGGGTTGTTTTCACAGGAATTACAAGCTCTCTCCAATTATCACTGTGCTTTCTCTCATCAGGAGGAAGGAGCATCCGTGTCCCGTGTGCTGGAGATGAGCTCCAGCCAAGCTGGTCTGGCTGGGAGGGGAAGGAGAGGGCACGTAGAGGGTTTTGGGGTGAATGGCAGAGCAATGTGACTTCACAGTTCTGAGCGTACCTCTCCACCCTGGCAGAGAAAAGCAACTTGACGGTGGATGCGGTGAAGCTGCACAATGAGCTGCAGTCGGGGTCCCTGCGTTTGGAGCGGCCGAGTGACAGCGCTCAGCTCCGTATGGAGGAGGACGATGCTGGGGAGGCTGCCACAGAGAAGTCCTCTGGCACCTTCCTGAGTGGGCTGAGCGACTGCACCAATGTCACCTTCAGCAAGGTGCAGCGCTTCTGGGAGTCCAACTCTGCTGCTCACAAAGAGGTACGGGCAGGAGCAGGGGTTGGGGGGGTGGTATCCGGTGGGGATGGCCCCCTGGATGTCAGGCTGAGGATGCTGACCTGCTCTGCTTGCTGCTCGTAGATCTGTGCTGTGCTGGCAGCCGTGACGGAGGTGATCCGCTCGCAGGGGGGCAAGGAGACCGAGACAGAGTACTTCGCTGTGCTGGTGGGTGATGGTCGTGGGGAGGAGGTGCGAGGGGAGCTGCTCGTGGCAGCCTGGGTGGGCTCTCGAGGTGGGGGACAGGTGGAAGGTGCTGTGCTTGTAGCTGAGGCCCTGGGGTATCCTTCTCCAGCAGAGATGCTGTTGGGCTGTTCCTGGTTTCTCTGCCCCACTCCTGAAGAGTTGAGAAAGGGCTGGCCTGTGTGAAGCCCCACTCCCCCTCATTCACCCTTCCTCTGTTCCCAGATGACCACGCTGGAGGCGGTGGAGTCCCCTGAGTCACTGTCTGCTGTCGCCTACCTGCTCAACCTCGTCCTAAAGCGGTGAGTGGCTGGTAGAGGAGCAGGGAGAGCTGCCCAGGCCCATCATGGAAGAGGGGCTGGCGCTGTCCCTATTAACAGGGTGGGGACATGACCCAGCCAGGGTGGGCTGGGAATGTGGTTCCCTGCAAGACTGCCACCAGCTGCCTGCTCCTCACACAACTGACACACTCCCTTGTCCTGGCAGGGTCCCAAGTCCTGTGCTCATAAAAAAGTTCTCAGACACCTCAAAGTCCTTCATGAATATCATCTCCTCACAGGCCTGCAACAGCTCCACCTCTGCCCTGCGATGGGTGAGTAGCTGAGAAGCAGCTGGCAGTGCCCACTTTGGCCAGGGGTCTGCTCAGAGCTGGGGTTGAGCTGCTGCTGTAGGGTGGTGCTGGGTGCTCGGCTTGAGGCTGCTGTAATGGGAGGGGGGGGATGTCTCTGTGGGGTGATGCTGACACCTTTGCTGCTCCCTTGTCATAGATCCTCTCTTGTCTGGCCATGCTGCTGCGGAAGCAGGACTTGGCAGCCTGGAGCTACCCCGTCACCCTCCAAGTCTATCATGGCTTGCTGAGCTTCTGTGTTCATACCAAGCCCAAGGTGAGTTCCTGATGCCCCTGGTGAGGGATGACGCTGGCTTTGGGGCTCGTTTGTGGGGCTGGCTGTGCCCTCAGGGTCCATGGCTCCTACCCACCTGGGCTCTCCTTCCCCCAGGTGCGGAAGGCGGCGCAGTACGGCGCGTGCTCCATCCTGAGGGGCAGCGAGTTCATGTATGGAGATGCAGCTCCTGAGCATCACCCTGCGGCACCCTCCACTGCCAAGTTCTGTGTGCAGGAGATCGAAAAAGCTGGAGGTATGGGGCGCTGGAGCAAGGGATCTGCAGCTTGAGAGCAGGAGGGGTCCTGCAGCTGTGGGAGAATAAGGACTTGAAGGGAAAAGGGGAGGGTATGGGATGTCACTGGGGCACCTTAGGAGTTTTGGAGGGCCCTCAGCCATCTATCTGTTGCTCTGCTCTTCCCAGAAGTTGGAGGGGTGTTCACCTCAGCTCTGTGGGTCAGCCCCAGTGCTGTCACACTGGCTTTGCCTCAGGCAGGTCTTTGCCATGGGGTGCCACGGGCTCAGGCGCTGCTCTGCTCCTGCAGGCACCAAGGAGGCGACCACCACCCTGCACGTCCTCGCTCTGCTGCGGGACCTGCTGCCCTGCTTCCCTGCGGCTGTGGTGAAGACCTGCTGCGAGACCTTGCTCCGAGTCATGACCCTCAGCCATGTGGTGAGTGTCCCCATGCCGGGGAAGGGAAGGGCAGCCCCTCTGCCCTGGAAGGGCTTGAATCCTTTTGGCTGCCGACTGGGTGCCTGGAAATGCAGGATGTAAATGCTGAGGAGCCCAGGGCAGCTATTATTGCTGGCCTGCCTGCTGTGCAAGAGGGAGGCTAAAGATGGGGCTCAGTCACAGCAGTGCTGGTTTTCTCTGGGCAGAGCCTGCTTTAGGATAGGGGGGGCAAAGGGTATGAAGGGGTGCCACCTACCATGGAGCCCCCATCCTGATGCCATGTCCTTCACAGCTGGTGACAGCGTGCGCCATGCAAGCCTTCCACAGCCTCTTCAGTGCCCAGGCGAGCGTCGCCTGCCTGCCGGCTGAGCTCAACGCCCAAATCATCACTGTGAGTGTGGGGCACCAGCATGGTGGGGAGGGATGGGACTAGCAGTGCCACAGCACCCACCCACCCACCCACTTTCTGCTTCCCTAGGCCCTCTACGACTACGTGCCCAGCACGAGCGACCTGCAGCCGCTGCTGACCTGGCTTTCCACCATGGAGCGGGCACACATCAACCTGGGCAGGTGCGGGCAGGGGCCACGGCTGGGCAGGGAGAGAGGCAGTGAGTTGGTCTCTCACCTGTCCGGTCTCTCTTCTCCAGGCTGCAAAAGGACCTGTGCTGGGCTCACCTGCCCCGGCTCTTCTCGGCTGCCATGAACTGCTTCCTCTCCCCGCACTCCCAGGTGGTGGCGGCAGCGGCACAGACCCTGGAGGTACTGTGCATGGGTGCCTCTTCCCCGTGGGCTGCCCTGGTCTTTGCGGGGTCTCTGCCCCGGGGTTTGGGGCTTGCCGGGGGCTGCTGTGCTCTCTGCCCCTGCCGGGGGCGCTGTGGTCCACTGCTGTCCTATTTTCCCTGTTTATCCTTGCAGGTCCTCCTGAGTGAGTGTGTCGCTCCTCACATGGATGACCTGGGCACGGTCTCTGTGTCTGCCCCAGCTCCTGCCGCCTACCTGTGCAAGATGTTCAAGTGAGGAGCAGTGGTGTGGAAGAGGCTGTCCCCGTGGGTCCGGCTGAGCTCTGAGCAGCCTCTGCCTGGGCCCTGATCAGTGCTGGGTCAGTCCCTGCCAGCGTGACCAATTCCTCTCTTCCCCAGATCAGTGGAAGAGGGCCTGACGTATCGTTTCCATGCGGCGTGGGACGAGGTGCTGCGGGTGCTGGAGGTCTTCTTTGAGACGTGTGGGAAGCAGTGCCACCCCATCATGAGGAAGGTGAGCCAAGTTGAGAGGGCATCAGGCTGATCCATGGAGGCAGCTGGGGTAGCCTTGCTGCTGCCTGGGCTGCGTTGCTCTCTTTGGCTGCGGAGCGGGGCTGCCCTGTGCATGGGCAGAGTCTGCGCAACTCTGGAACTCAGCATGGGGACATGCAGGGCAGCTGGCCTCCCTGGGCAGGAATAATGAGTGATACATGCCAGACCTGCCTCCATGGCTCCTCTGTGACCAGCCTGTCTTGTCCCCACAGTGTCTCCGGTCCCTGTGTGACCTCCGTCTCTCCCCACACTTCCCCTACACTGCTGAAGTGGACCAGGCAGTGGGGGCTGCCGTGGGCTCCATGGGCCCTGAGGTGCTGCTGGAAGCCGTGCCCCTGGAGATTGACGGCAAGGAGTGAGTACAGCTGTGGGGTAGCATCTGCTCCCAGCAGCGGAGGACACTGGTCTCCAGCTGAAAAACCATTTTCCTCTTGCACGTTTCTCATCTGCAGCTTCTCTGACCTCTCCATGAGCCAGTGCAAATGACCAGTGTCCCCAGCACCCTTGGCAGAGGGCTACCCCTTTGCTTTCTTTGGCTCATACTTTCTCCGTTTCCCCCCATTTCTTGTACTGGGAGATGACCAGCTGCCAGTCTGTCTGTGATGGTGGCAGTTTTGCAGCTCTTTGTTACATTCCTGTTCAGTCTCCATGCAGTGCTGGAGGTGTTTGGCTCTGCCGAGCTTCCCTGTGCTCAGCTTTGGGGCTGGGAGGAGGTGCCCCGTACGCAAGGGCTGATGCCGGCAGTGCCCCGTGCTCCCCTGACCCATCCCTTTCCTTCCAGGGAGACACTGGATTTCCCTCGCAGCTGGCTCCTGCCAGTGCTGCGGGACTACGTGCAGGGCACGCGGCTTGGCTTCTTCACCAGCTACTTCTTGCCCTTGGCAGCCGCCCTGAAAAGCAGAGGTGAGGAGGGTGGCACGGTGAGAGTCCCAGCGGGTGCGGTCCTGGGCTCCTGGGAGCCTCAGGGTGCTCTATGGGACCTCCATTCCCTCCCCTGGAGTGGAGTGGGGCTTTGCCACCTCTGCTGTTCTGCTCATCTCCCTGTTCTCTTCTGCAGCCATGGAGTTTACCCAGGCTGGGAAGAGCGTGGAGGCCAAGATCTACGACACACTGCAGTGGCAGGTAAGGAGGAGTGCCCGGGAGCCCTGCCGTTGCGTATCTGTGGTGCCAGGCTGGGGAGCAGTGACTTGGGCAAAGGGTGCTAGCTTCACACATCTCCCTTTGCCTTCCAGGTCTGGACCCTGCTGCCTGGCTTCTGCACCCACCCCACGGACGTGTTGGGGGCCTTCAAGGGGCTGGCCCGCACTCTGGGCATGGCCATCAGCGAGCGACCAGACCTGCGCCCCACCGTGTGCCAG
The DNA here is from genome assembly GCF_036417535.1 of Chlamydotis macqueenii. Classification (NCBI taxonomy): domain Eukaryota; kingdom Metazoa; phylum Chordata; class Aves; order Otidiformes; family Otididae; genus Chlamydotis; species Chlamydotis macqueenii. Next base: position 24,653,375 of record NC_141562.1, read on the forward strand.
GCCTTGCGCACCCTCATCCACAAAGGTTGCGAGACAGGTTGGTGGGGGGCCAGGCCCTCGTGGTGGGTCCTTATCCCTTGAGGTGACCCAGAGAGGGGAGATGATGATCCACACCCCTTTGTCATCCTCTCTCTAGATGCAGAGCGGGCAGAAGTGGGTCGCTTTGCCAAAAATTTCCTGCCGATCCTGTTCAATGTGTACAGCCAGCCCGAGGAGGACGGGGGCAGCAGCGCTCAGCGCCGCTCTGTGCTGGACACTGTCCGTGCTTACCTGACCATCACGGAGCCCCAGGTGAGGGGGGCTTGGGGCAGTGGGGCAGGCTGTGCTGGCTTGGGCCAGCATCTGCTGTCTGGACCCAGTTTGATGGGGCTGTGGTGGGTGGCTGCCTGGAGAGCACAAGAAGAAAAAAGCTAGGCAGATAGTAGCCCCTCCCTGCCCTCGTGGGGAGGTAGCCCTTCCCAGTCAGCAGTCTGGGATTCCCCAGTCTTGCAGCCACATTTGGTGGATCTTGCACGAGCCCTTTGGGAATTTGCCCAGCTCTTTTTGGACCCGTTGGTGCTTCTGGTCTCCACAAAGTCCTGTGGCAAGGCGTTTGCCAGGTGGATTGAAAACTCTTGTAAAAGCGCTCCGTTTGGTCGGTTCTGACCCTGCTCCGTGTGCCTGCCCTGCAGATGGTGTGCGGGTTCCTGCAGAAAGCCAGCGAGAAGCTGACCAGTCCCGAGAGCTCGGAGTTTGTCAGGTAACACCCAGGGGCTGATGCTAATGGGTGAAGCTGCTGGCTTCCTCCTGGTCAGCAGCACTGGGGCACTCGTACTGTCCCGGGTGGGATGTGCCACTCATGCATCTGATGAGACTCGCAGCCAGAGTCCCAGCTTGGTCGTGCAGTGTTAGTGATGCTGCAGTTACCCACCTGTGCGTCCTTCTCTGCTGCAGACTCTCCATCCTGGACCTGGTGGTGGCAATGGCACCCTATGCTGATGAGCAGTCCCTGGGCTCCCTGTACCGCACCATCCAGCCTTCCCTCCAGGTGAGTTGGTGAGTTGGGCCCCAGCCCGACAGGACAGGGGATGCAGTGGGGCATCTTCTGCTCACTGCTAGCTGAGACCTGCGCTCTGAGGGGCTGAGCAGTTGCTACAGGGAACAGGTCTTTGCTGGGTGCTGTGGGGTCCTTTCAGACACTGTGGCAAGGGGCCGCCCTGACGGCGGGGGTGTGTTGGCTGTCCCTGCAGAGCAAGGAGCACAGCATGCAGAAGAAGGCGTACCGCGTGCTGGAGGAGGTGTGTGCTGCTCCCCATGCCCCCTGCCAGGCCTTTGTCCGCTCCCACCTGCAGGATCTGCAGACAGCGCTGCTGGACTCACTCAAGAGCGCGGCATCCCCGGCCAAGAGGGTGAGAGCAAGGGCTGTGGTGGCCAAGCTTGGGCGCCAGTGGGAGGGGACAGGGCAGGCAGTGGGGGCAGCTGGATGTGCATTCCCTGGGTGTACCAGCATGGGAGTATTTTTTTCCCCAGCCCCGGCTGAAGTGCCTGTTCCACATCGTGAAGCAGCTCTCTGCAGAGCATGAGCCCTTTGTCACTGCCCTGGTCCCGGAGGTGAGCACCGTCCCTGGGGAGAGTCGGCTGGTTCTGGCTGCGGGGTTGGCAGCAGCAGTGTGACATGTCCATGTGCCTCCAGGTCATCCTGTGCACCAAGGAGGTGTCGATAGGGGCCCGCAAGAACGCCTTCATGCTGCTCGTGGAGATGGGGCATGCCTTCATCCGCTTTGGGCCCACACCCGAAGGTGAGCACCTGCTCTGCTTGCTCAGCCCCATGGCCACTCTGGCCCCGGGCGATCAGACCCATGCCCAGCACCCCGCTGAAATGGGCCAGGGATGCTGCTGGGCAAGAGGCGAGCAGGGGCCTAAGTCATCCCCCTCTTGCAGAGGCCATGCAGCGGTTCCTGCTCCTGGTCTATGCGGGGCTGACGGGCTCAGTCACCATGATCAGCTGCACAGTGCTGGCGCTGACCCGCCTGTTCTACGAGTTCAAAGGTGAGTGGGAGCAGGAGCCTGGGGGGGCGGGGGGACGGGGCAGAACCCTCTGGTGAAGGTGGGTGCCAGGAGGAGGCCAGCTGTGGCTGAGCCCTGCCACAATTGCAGATCACCTGGAGATCAGCGTGGTGGAGCAGCTCCTGCAGAATGTCTGCCTGCTGTTGGCCTCCCGCACACGGGATGTGGTGAAGGCAGCCCTGGGCTTCCTCAAGGTCACGCTGCTCCTGGTGGACACCAAGCTGCTGGCCAAGCATGTCCAGGCGATGGTGAGATCCCGCGCGGGGTGCCCTGAGGGGGGTGGCGGGGCAGAGCTGGAGCTGCCTTGGGCAGCCAGGGGTATCTCCAGCTGCACCCTGCTTCTGCCTGGGAGCCAGAGGCACAACCTTGATCTCGGTGCCTGTGAAGGCGCTGAAGAGGTCCCTCTCCTGAATGCTGGCATGGACCTGCCAGACAACTCTCTTGAACTGGCCCTGCCATGCAGGGGACGTCCCCATGGCCCTGCCTGGGGCGGATGTGGGGAGACGGCAGCAGGGTGAGCAAGGTGGCTGTGCAGGAGAAGGGAGGGAGGCTGGATGTCCAGGGCAGGAGTGCTTTGGTCTTGAGGGTCTCTGTCCTGGCAGCTGGAGGCTGTGGGGAACCTTTCGGATGACATGAGACGCCACTTCCGTATGAAGCTGCGAAACCTCTTCATCAAGTTTATCCGCAAGTTTGGGTGAGCTGGGGGCTCCTGGGTTGTGCTGGGGCAGCGAGGGAACTCCCTGGGAAGCGGTGCGGGAGGAGGTAGGCACTGACTGCTCTCTGTGCACTCCTCAGCTTCGAGCTGGTGAAGGGGCTGCTGCCAGCTGAGTACCACAAGGTGCTAGTGAACATCCGCAAGGCGGAAGCCCGGAACCGTAAGCAGCGCGCCCTGAGGCAGGCGGCTGCGGAAACAGAGGAAGAGGAGGCACCACCGGCACAGCCCAGAGAAGACAGGTAAAGATGAGGCAGGGGTGAAGAAGGAGCAGCCTCCCGCAATCAGATCTGGGGATGGGGACATCTCCAGCACTGGGACTGCCATGCGCTGTGGGGCAGGCTGGGGTCTGCACCCCTCAGCTTATTTTGTTTCCATCATCCTCTCTGCTTTTTGACCAGCATGGAGGAGATCCTGGCTGACTCAGAGGACGAGGAGGAGGAAGAGGAGGAAAGACAGCGGAGCAAGGAGTGGAGGAAGCGAGCACAGCAGAAGGGCCAGGCCTGGCTGAAAGAAGGGGAAGAGGATGAGCCCCTCAACTTCCTAGACCCCAACGTGTCCCAGCGGGTGCTGGGTGAGGAGTGGAGCTTTGGATGTGGCTGGGGTGGGATGGATGGGGCAGGAGCTGGTGCAATGCACAGTGGCCCTGAGGGTATGACTGCCCCCCTGGAGTGGGTCCTTCCCCAGGTCCTGACTCACCTCTCTGTGAGCAGCCACCAAGCCAGGCCCCAAGAGATCGAGAGGAGTGAGCCATGACTTCCAGGTGTCTGAGGACGGGCGCCTGATCATCCACGAAGAGGAGGAGGAGGTGGACAGTGATGACAACAAAGGTACTGCCTGGGCTGGTGGGAAGGCCATGCTAGACTTGCTCTGATACTCCAGATGGTTTTCCTCCTGCCACCCGTATGTGGGAGCTTGGGGAGGGATGTAGGTGGAAGCAGCAGGGGTTGGATGGCCTTGTGTCACACCCAGCGGCTCTCTTCTGGGCCACTGCCACCCAGGAGAGCCCGCCCCCCTATCACCAGGAGGGGGCTGGAAGGGGACATGGCCACCAGTTTGGCAGGGGCACCCTGCCCCTACAACCCGCTCTGGGGGCTGGCACAGTACAGGGGCTCTCCTGCACCCACATCCTGCGCTGACCCTCTCGTTCTGTGCCGTAGGAGCGGACGAGGAGATGGCAGATGTGCTGCAAGATGTGGGCCTTCGCAGTGTGAGTACGGGGCTTGTGGTCCCGAGGAGACACGGGGAGGGGGCTTGGCACAGTCCTGCTGTGCTGTGGCAGTCGCAGCTCTGCCCAAGAGGCCTGTGGGGACACCGGGCAAGTGCCAGCTGCTTGGATTGCGTGTGGGAGGCTGGCTGGGGACAGGGGACTTGCGCAGGCCATCCAAAAGGTCTCTGGGCCATTATGGGAGGAAGCAGGAGGTCAGGGGTCCATGGGAGGGCAGAACTGTAAGGACAAGCCAGCTGCAGGGTCCTCGCTGCCTTCTTTTGCAGAAGAAAAGCCAGAAGCGTCGGTTCAAAGAGGAGCCAGACGATGAGGAACCTGAGGCTGGGACCTACTCTCAGTACAGAGGCAAGTCCTTCATCTGTGCCCGGTCTGGGGTTCCCCGGGGGGCCAGAACCACGTACGCATTTGCTGGGCTGCTCCAGGGCAGCTGGAGCAGAGATCTTTGCTCATGGGAAATGGTTACTCTTCCCTGCTGTCCTCACACCCAAGAGCTGGAGGCAAAACCAGGAACTGCTCCCCCAGCCCTGGTGCTTTCTAGCATAGGAAATGGGGAGGGGGAGCCCCAGGACCCCTTTTCAAACACACATTTACTGTTTTTCAGCTGGAGGCTCTGGGATCCACCGGCAGCTGGACAAGGAGCCAGCCTTTGGTGCAGAGTACAGATCCAAGGTGAGGGACCTTCAGGGGTCGCAGGGTTTGGGTGGGGGAGATGCCTGGGGCTCTTCTGGGGCAGGATTGCTGCTGGGCTGGGGGGCAGGAAGCACCAGGTGTTTGCTGAGGGTCCGGTCCAGCAGTGCTACAGCTGGGGGGATACATTTCTGCTCCAAGAGGAGTTTCCAAACGCTCAGTACCTGTGGACATTTCCAGCCCGTCTTGGAGTCCTGGTCCTGCCCTTGCCATGGCCAGTTGCTACTCACTGCTCAAAGCAGGTGTCTGTAGCATCATCTGGGTGGGAAATCAGCTCCAAGGGCCATGTGCCCAGCTGGCACTGCACTACAACATAGTCTTTGGGGTGGCTGGGTGCCAGGGTTGTGCCAGAACAGGACACATGCATCTCCCCTGGTGCTGCATCTTCTCTCATATCGCTGTCTCCCACAGAAAGGCAAAGGTGACGTAAAGAAGAAGGGCCAGCTCGACCCCTACGCCTACATCCCCCTGAACAGAGCCAGACTCAACAGAAGGTGAGACTAGCCAGGAAGGGTACAGGGTGGGGAACAGGGCCAAAACACAGGTTTGATCCTGCTTTTTCTTGTTAAGGTTTTTGTGGGTCTGGGAACTCCCTGCCAGCCTCCGCACCACTCCTTCTGGAGCTTGGAGCATCTCTGTGCATCGTCTGTGCCCAGTGCCCATGCTAACCCAGCCTCCTGCTCCTTCCTCCCTCCAGGAAGCGGGCAAAAATGCAAGGCCAGTTCAAGGGCCTGATGAAGGGTGCCCAGCGCGGGGCCAAGGCCGGTCGCAAGAACCGTCTGAAGGCCCAGCGCCCCTGAGAAGCCTCAGGTGCTCTGCCTGCACCTGCCCAAGGATGGACAACACCCTGTGGTCTCTCGACGGGGGCTTTGTGAGTGGAGCAGGGATGACTCCTCTGCAGGAGATGGCCTGCATCTGTTTGAGACCTGCTGGGAAGCCACCCCGTCGTATTACGGACTCTTCGCCCAAGCCCTGCTCTCCTGTGCCTGGAGGAAGGTGTTGGGTGGCTGGTGTGGGTGTGGGGAGTGTGTGCGTGTGTGTGTGTGAGCAAGTAACACGTAATGAATTCTCTATATTGATAAATACCCACTGTTCCTACCCAGCCCAGATTCCTCCTCTCCTTGCCTTAAGAGCAGCACACACCGCGTCCCCTGTGCTCTGCCCACAGCGGGTCCTTCTGCCGCTGCGGCACTGCGCCCCACGGGGCTCACGCCTGCATCAGCCTAGGACCTGAGGCTGGAGCCCTCTCCCCTGCGTGGGGCTTGCTTGGGGGCTGCCAGGAGCAGCACAGCGGCACAGAGCAGCGAGGCACTGCCCGTGTCCTGTGCCCTCCTGCCAGACATACGGTAGGGCTGTCGTGAGGTCGGCCAAAGAAAGAAGCCAGAGGTGGTGGAGTCCTTTGCTTACAAGCACCCTCCTTATACAGTCTCTCTCTTGGCAGGATCTTCTGGATGAACAGGGTCTCAGCCCTAAACTGTGGGCCAGGGGATATGTGCAATGCGGGGTGTCTCTGCCATTTGGCTGCCACTGGTTTCTGTCCTGCCTCAGCTTTTCTTGTATCAGTCATGCCTGGTTGCAGGGCAGAATGGTTCCCTGCAAATTTCTTCAGATTGCCTGGAAAACTGCTACTGCAAACCTCTGTGCCAGCTAGGTCTGAGCAGCACAAATAACCCTCGTCATTTTTAGCTGCCCAGTCATCTCAGGTTGGCCTGAGCATCTGTTTTTGCCAAGTTACTTCTGCACTGACCCCAAAAGATGGTGTTTAGCCAAAGCATGCTGAAGAGAATGGAGCAGAGAGAGTGGGTACAGGTCAAATTGCTCACACTGCAAAGAACATGTATTTGTGAATGTAGCTGGCTTTCCCTTCCTCTTGTATATGAAAAAGCCTTCAGTCCTTTGTCATTTCCCACTGTAGTGGCTTACATGCTGGAATTGCAACGCTTCTCAGTCTCCTAATAAGCTAAAAGGATTGTGCTTGTTCAGCCTCTTACTGCAGGCTCCTTTCTGGAGGCTGCAAATCCAGTTTTGTGGCTCTCTTATGTGCTTTTTGTTTTTTTCTAAGATCCTTTTAAAAGCTTGCGGGTGAAGGAGGAGCTCTTGTACTGGTATTGGTCCTGCCTTGTTTGAAGCATTGTCCCCTTCCTGCTTCCCCACCCAGGGCTTTTACTTGGACCCTTGAGCCCCAGGGACATGTCGAGGTGCTGCTGCTGTCATCCTGCCAGAAGGGAGCCCACATCCTGGCTTAAGGGACAGGCATCTCCAGCAGCACCTGCTGACCATGTCCAGTCAGCAGGAGCTACATCCATCTTCCTCTGCTGCCTGCAGCCTTCCCTCCCCTAAGGGCAGGACAGGGCCAGACAGGCAGCAGTCACCTTCCAAGCCCCCAACATGTGGCTCCAGACCTGCCAGAGTTAGCTAGCTATCTGCTTTCTCTCCTTGGAAGCAGGGCCTGGAGAAGGCTGTGGCTAATTAGTTTAAAAGCTCCAGATTACTCACTGTATTGTTCTTTATTTGCATGTTGTTGCTTAAATTAGTGCATGCCTGTGTGGAACAGAAGAGTTTCATTAGCACAGAGGATGGTGTTTGCCTGAGCCAGTGTCCAGAGAACAGATTCTTCTGCAACAACATCTTGTTAATCAGCTAATTAATCATGTAACGCAATAGAAACCCTTGGAGAGGAGACGTCATCCTGCCCGGGGAGGCTGGCTGCGAGTCAAGCCCGCTCCCCACCAGCAGCTGTCCCTGCCAGGGAGCACGGCTGCGTCTCAGAGGCCCGCAGGAGGCTGAGCGCAGCTCTCCGCTATGGGGCAGAGTGAGGATGATGTGGGGTCCTGCCTCCTGCAGATGCCAGGCACAAATATTTTGCAGTTACCTGCAGAGAGGTGCAAGACAGGGGCCTGGAACAATGCCTGGCTTTTGTTGCTCAAGCGGGGAGGTGGCTGGGGGCTATTTCTTCACCCAGCAGGCCGTTAAACCATGCAGCTCCTTCTGCAGGTTACAGCAGGCACTGGCAGCGTACCTGTGTTCAGCTATGTTTTGTGCAGGAAACTGTCACAAAGGGCCCTTAATCTTGCAGATACCAGCTGCAAAGCGGGAGGTTGCTGAATTGAGGGCTGCAGGCGTACTAGGCACGCTTGTGGAGAGGCTGGCAGGACTAACAGTCTGCCCCTGGCACTGGCTAGGTGGCCCCTGGACAGGCTGGGACACTTGCAGATGCCCCCCTTGAGTTTTAGGGCTTAAAATCAGGAAGAGAAGGAAAACATCATCATTTCCTTACCCTGGAAGCTGCCTACCTGGGTCCCTCTAGGGGGACCCGCACCTCCTCTGAGCACGCTGCAGTGCCTTTGGGGCTCTCCGCAGGGACACTCAGGTCTCTGCAGTTCAAAGTCAGGATTCGGCACACACCAAGGTGCAGGGATGGGAAAACCCTCCTGGGGCCAGCAGTGTAAGAGGAACCTTGGTGTTTATGCTAAAATGATTGGCAGTAAGATAATTAAGTGTGGAGGTTTAAAATGTCAAGGGACCACTCCAGCTGAAATCTAGTAAATTTAAAAAATGTCAGATTAATTCCTAGTCCCCTCAGCACTCTGATCTACAGTTTCACTTGTTTCTAAAAATTAGTCTTTCTTGGTTGCTACCTGAAGGCTCTGTGCAAGCCCAGGTGCAGCAAGTGGGCAGGGGCACAGGGACAGCTAGGGGCAAGGCAGCTGCTTCCACACACGAAGGGAAGAAACAAACAGGAAACAAAGAAATAAAACTGGTTTTCCAGCGTTTCTGTTCCTCTAATTTCCCCTTGATGGTGAGCAAAGATAGAAAGCGTTCAAGCCGAGGTGCGAGTTGGGGGTTATGGCGTATCTCGCTCTGTGCGGTGTCCGCAGGCCCCGGCACACCCTGCTGTGCTGGTTACGCGCAAGTCACATTTTAAAGAGTTTCCTTTAAACACCACGGCTGCAACTTTTATTTTTCTGCTGAATATTAAGGCTCAGGGTGTCAGGTCTGCACAAGCTTCGGAAAGACGGTGCCACAGGAACTTCCACCGCTCCGTACCGGTGCCGCGCAGAGGCCCGCGGCTCCCGTGTGCCGCTGGTGCAGGCGCTGCCCGTTCTCCTCGCCCCTGCCAGGAGCTGCGGCGGCTCCTGCCCCGTGAAGGATGCTCCAGCGTGGACAAAATGGCTCACGCAGCTTCTTGCCTCCCCCCCTCCAGCCAGGCCGCACATGCCGCCGGCTCCCAGGCCACTACCGCAGCTCACAGGCAGCCGGGGACGGCTGGGACAGGCTTGGCCGTGCCTCGGGCCCGCTGCGCTGCCTCCCTGAGGGGTCTCTCCGCGCACCGAGGGGCTCCGCAGGCCGCGGCCTGCCACCGCCGGCCTACAACTCCCAGCATGCCGCACGCGGCAAGGGGCGGCCGTTCCTCCACTCACGCGTACCGCCGTCGGGCGCACGGATCGGCAGTTGCCCGTTCGAACCGGCCAATGGCGGCGGGGCGGTGCCGGCCGCAGCCAATGGCGATGAGCATCCCGGAAGGGGGGGGTCTGAGGAGGGGTGGTGCGGCGGACCAATGGGGAGGCGGAGCGGCAGGTATGAGATGGCGGCGGGAGCAGCGGCGCCCGGCGGCAGGTAGGAGCGGGGCTCCCTGGGGGCCGGCACCCCCTCACCGGGGCGGCGGGGCCCCCTCCCCGCGTTACGGAGCGGCTGCGGGACCCCCCTCCCCAGCCACGGCCCGCCCATTACGGTGCGTCGGCTGCGAGGCGGGCTCTTGCCGTCCCTGTTGTGCCGGGGCAACCGCTCCCCTGGCCGGGGTCCCCGACCCCCTGCCCGGCAGCCCCGAGGGACGGGGAGGGGGCGTCGCGGTGGCACCCTGCGGGCCCCTCCGTGTTGCTGTGCTGCGGTCCCCGTCCCCGCGGGTTCAGCCTGCGCGGGTGGGGGCTGCGGCCTCCCTGTGCTGCATTGCGGGGGAAACAGCGCCCGCTCCTCCGGCGAGGGGAGCGACCCCGCTCTCCGCCGCCCGCCCTCGGGCGGGGGACTGTTCCGTAGGGGAACGAGGAACAGGCGAGGAGAAGCGCCCGCCCTGCCGTTCTGCCCCTGCCCTGCCCCGGCGCGGCTGCGGCTGCGGCCGGGCGGGCTCCTCGCCGCTGCAGCCGCAGAGAGAGGGAGACCTCGCCCCGAGCGCTCGGCAGTTGCAGGCTTTGGTAGGGTGATGGCACTATGTAGACTCGTTCTGCATCCAACCCGTTCTGCCGTGCTTTGTCCGCTCTCCGGGGGTTGTTCTTGTTTTCTAAATACGCATACACTCAAAGCTTCACATAATTCATCTTTAGCGCATACATTTATATGCATAACCGTTCCCTGACTGCTTCCATAAAATAGTGGAGACCCTACGAGCACACTCAGTGTTTCTGATTACTGCTAAAAAGCTGTAAAATCTATTCCTATCCCCCCGCCCCGGCCGCATGTTTGGTGTGGAGCTACAAACCGAGTATCCCTTGAGTGGCAATTCTTGTGGACTTCCAAAATAAATACAGTTGAGGGCTGATGCCTCGTACCCAGCCTGATTCACAGTGGTACTGTCCCGTTCTCTGCTGAGCTGGACCCGTCCCCACGGCACTTGCTGTGCTTATGCGGTGGAGCTGCTGTGGTGCCTGGATTGGGGCAGAGCATTGCTCTGGAACGAGGGACGAAGGGATGGTGCTCAGAGTGGCACCTCTGAGTAGGGAGTACCTAAAATGCTGGATCTGGTAAAGGGATGAGTGTGCTCTGTGCAGCTGATACTTACAACATTCTTCTGGATAAAGCATTTTAAACACGGCCTGGATCAGACTGAATGACTGAATTTATTTGTTATGTGCTGACAGTTACCCTTAGGATGTAATCCCCTAGCTCTTTACTCACCCCACCAGCCCCCCGTCCCCACAAGTGATTGTGTTAAAGCAAAGCCTGAAGTGTAAGTTTGACTCCAACGCTTCCTATCGCCCACAGGTAGCGCTAGCAAATCAATTTTCTGCTTTGCAGGTCTACCACCACAAAGACCACAGAGCTTGCTTTTTTGTTTTTTTTTTTTTAAAGTACTCTCCAACCGCCGTGCTTTTCCCCCTATTTCCTCTCATCTGGAGAGAAGTGCAAGTTAGCTGGTAAAGCCTGCATGCTGTGCGTGTGGTCTTTTAGCATGCTGACTTAAAGATTAGAAATGAAAGCTGGTTGTCTCAACCTCCTTACCAAATGTTACTGAATGCCACAAAAGATGATTTGTGTGGGTCTCTCTTCTGCTTGTGGTCTCTCTAACCTCTGGCTGGCTCTTCATAACTGAGAACGATGATTGTACCCGAGTGCTTAATTTCAAAAGAGAAACATCTGTCTGTTTAATGGATGCATTTAATGTCCAATTCAAGCAGCGCCTAAATGCTTTGCCAGGCACTCAGTGTTCATGTCAGCCATTTGATATGGCGGGGTGGGATGAGTGGAAGGGAAAAAGCCACAAGCCTGGAAGGCAGGATGTGCTGAAAAAAGCTATAAGGCATCTTACTAAAGTGGCTTGGTAGAGTGTCACTGTGCAACTGGACATGAAGAGCTCACGTCGTAAACAGGCAATGAAAGGAGACACAATTGCCATCTATGTTTTACTGCAAATAGGAAAACGTTCACTGTAAACATGAGTTAATGGCAAAAAGTCAAAGTGACTTGCTGAGGGTCATGCAGAAAAAATGGTTGATTTCAGAGTTGAAGCCAAGTCTGAACGAATAGCTACTTTTCTCTGAAGATAGCCTGAAGCAGGGGACAATCTTACTCAAACATTCCCTTCTCTACTGCACTCACTAAAATCTTTGAGATCTAGACTTGCATTTAACCCCCTACTCAGTCCAAGCCCCGTCAGGCGCGCATCCAAACCCAAACTCTAGGTTGGATGTGTTGCATTGACAGTATTTTTGTATGTTTGCACATTAACACCCTGCCCGGTTCTCATCCAGGGCCTGGGATGGGCTCGGACAACAGAATCCTTGTTCTGCTACACTTCAGTTTATTGTCTGTTTGCGCAAAGGGGGAGCATTACTTGCCCACATAGCCCAAAGCAGCGTCTGGGTCTCCTTGCCAGCCTAGTCATTGCCTTCTTGCTGTGTGCACATTTACATGCGTACAGAAATGTCACCGGGCTTCGTTAACGCTCCTTTAAAGGTGCCTGGGCACTCAGTTCAGTCTGAAACTGAAGCGCTGAGCGCTGGACACTGTGCTGGGAAATCAAATTCCTCGTCCTAAAGGTCAACAGTCTTCAGTGTGCGTTGGTTTCATAAGTGGCATGAACAGATGGGAAGGAGGCAGGGCAGCATGGAAATGTTGACTAATATCTAATGGTTGCACTGAAGTCAAGTTCTTCTTGGAAATACTGTCCCTCTGTAAGCTGGGTTAGGCTCCTGCTCACAGCTGAGGCCTTGTATTTTCCACTGGTTTCAGAGTTAGCTCTTTCTGTAGGATCTCATTCTCGCTTGTTCCCTAGCTGGAGGCAAGAACAGGGAGCGAGGCCCTTTCCTGAGCCTCTGCTCTGTGGGGTTCAGGCGCAGGCCTGCTGTGCTGCTTTTGTGCAGAAGTAGCAGACTGTCACCAAACCTGCACTGTGCTCCTGGGGACTGACGTGTGTTCCTGTGGCTCCAGGTCGCAGGGGTGTTGGAGCCAGCTTGAGGAGAGAAATGGGGGAAGAAATGGGGGAAGAAATGGTGTGATAAATTTGGCCAGCCCTTTGTTTCAGAGCTGCACAGGTCTGGTGTGTTCCTGGCCTCTCATCCTCCCACCCTGTTGTGTGGGACAGGAGCATTGGGCCCTTTTCTCCAGGGTGCAACAGCCTCACTCCCTGGCTCTGGGCTTTTCTCACCTCCTCGCTAGGTAATTGCAACTAAGCTATCTGGAGTTTACTCATAATTTTTTTCAGAAACTGTAGATAGTGGGGAATGTGATAAGCTGCTTAAATAATTGCCTGCCAGCTGGCTTACAAGAACTTTTAATATGTTTGCTTTTGCCCTATAAAGCTCTAATAATTTGGAGTCTGGCCAAAACATCCTTTCTTCTTGAGTGGTAATGTGGCAGCTCTGATTTTCAGAGGCAGGGAGTTCTCGAGGGAGCCGGCATTAGTTTCCCTTTTTGTTTTGCTGAAGTTCAGACGGAATGTTGAAACGTAGCTTTATGGTTTGGGAGTTCCATATGGGCATTCCTACAGCCCTGCTCGCGAGCTGTCGTATAGCAGGAGACAAGCGTGCTACGGCTGGCCGTGCCTTGGAGAGCGGGAAGCCTTTTAGGGAACATCCTTCACAAGCTCTCAGGGGTGCCTGGAGCTCTCCTCTCACGCATGTGCCACTCCGTGTCCTCCTGAGCGGCCTCCGGAGCTGCACATAAATATATCACCACTCCCTGGGCTCTGCGGAGAAACCGGGCGAATCCAGGCAGCGATGAGCTGTCAGGTGGGACGGGAAGAGAAGCTGTTTCTGACCAGTATGGGATCGTTGCATAAGATGACAGTATAGGTTACTGTCATCTGAATTATGGCATCTGTGTACAACACTCCAGTTTTTTACATCCTAGCTCACCCAAATCCCCTCCAAAAGCACTAGGCCCCCATTCTGTTCAATTTGGTGAGTTAATTGGGCTGCTTTGTGCATCTCCGTCTCTCTGGTACCGCCTGCTGTGCTGCTCTGCGGCTGTCCCAGCCTGTTTATCTGTGTGCCTCGGCAGCCCTGACCAGATGTCACCAGCTTGTTTCAATGCTGGCACGGGTCCAGGTGTGCCTCATTGCAATTCCAGCTTGTGAGAGTTTACACATCTGGAACATGGGATGTGGCCTCTGACACACGCAGTGGTGTCTGCAGAGGATTGCTGATGAGAGGGGATTTGATGTGCTCTCATGCTTTGCAGATGCTACCATGATACAAAATTCAGATGCAGGCACACGGCTTGCCCGTTGCACCTCCAGAGCTAAGCAGCGTTGTGGAGTTACAAAAGCATAACAAACAAAAAACAAGAGCTGTGACTTCCCAAGTACCTTTGTTCTCTGTATTTGCCAGGCTATGACCACAAGATCTCACCCAGCAGCATTGTTGGGAGCTGGCTGTGTGTCCTGACCCAGGTCTTGGTGTCCCCTTGGTCCAGAAAAAACAGCAGCAGTGAAGCTAACTTGTGACTCTACAACACATTATACTCAAATTGCGATGCTTTGCTCGAGCGCTGACAGTTGATGTTGGGATGGGATTCCTGAACGTGTTCTGGGCGTGAGTTGGTGCTACCAAGGGGCAAAAACCACCCTTCCTTCATTGCTGGGTTGCTCTGAGTTCCCAGACTAGTTGCTACAATAGCTTAATTTTGCTGTGCCATGTTTGTGCGATTGCTTGATTTTTCATGTCAGAAGTAAACCTGATTGTTGTGGTGCTCCTCTTTATAGATGGTAATTCTGCACTGACCTGGACATTGGCTTGGAGCTAGTGGACTGAGAAGCATCTACATGTGTATCTTTGCTAGTCTCTGAACTGCATTTTCCCTGCCTCCAAAGGATGCCCTAGGGCTCTTATCTTCAAGTGTAAGGGTGACAATCAGAGGTGCATGCAGCAATTTCTGAGTGCTAGGGGCCAAGGAGGTAAAGGTAGGGCTGGGCCATGCCTCTTACTGACTTCCAGCACACTCAAAATGGGGAAGCAAAGAAGCTAAAGACATTTTAAAATGAGGAGAGTAAGGGAATGCTATCCTTGTTGGCAACTGGAAAGTACCCATGTCCACTTTGAAGACACAGCAGACATGCGTGGACCTTGCAGTCCACCCAGCCAAGGACCAAACAGACAAAAGTGGGAAGAAACTTCCCACCTGGGATATGAATGAAGTTGAAGAGCAATCAGTTGGTGTGAGTCCATGGACAGACTTTCAGTAAATAATTGTAGATTACACAAGAGAAATGTCACAGTTCATCGGTTCACGGAAAGAGGTGTCCTTGCAGTTTGTTAATTTGACTGGTAGTCAAAGGTTGTAGTGGGTAATTCTGCAGGGCATGGGGAGAAAAGGCCCCATATCCCCATCCTAGACATGGGACACAGCATTCGGGGCAGATACCACCTGGCCCCACAGGGTACCTCAAATCTGTGGTACATTATTCACAAAGCAAATGGCTTAAAGTAGTAAAATAAAGCAGAAAAGGGGCATTGTTTTGTCATGGTTATAACTATACGGCTGGGGCAGGGAAAACTGCATCAATACAGTTTCTATACAGACGAGCCCCAGGCCCTGGTGACCTCGTCCCGAGGGAGGCAGCATGCCTGCCTGGCACGTTCTGGGTGGTGGGAAGTGGCTGCAGGGCTTCCTCAGGCCACGACCCTCCCGTCTTTCTGCGGGGGTCTGGCTGCGCCCACGCCGTGCCCTGCGGTGCTGCTGGGCTCCTCCAGCTCCCGGCGCTGCTGGCCTGTGGTCTCTGCCTCACCAGCGGCTCCCAGCCAGCGCCTGGAGCTCAGCTCTGGCCTCCTCAGCCCCGCGTCCCAGCCGTGCCTGCCTGATAGCTTTCAAACCAGCTCCTTTGTGCTCAGTCCCATGTCGCCCCTCGTATGGGAGCTGGATTTCTTCTAAATGTCTGCAGTGTGACCTGATTATTTTTCCTGTCCTTCCTCGCCCTCCTTCTTAATAGTGTCTATAGAAAAGCTGGCAGAGTTCAGTTATATCTGTCACGCTGACTGATAGTGCTGCCTCTTCTCTTGGGATTCCTCCTCTTTTCTGTCCCTCCAGCATTCATTTCAGATTTAGCTATCAGCCCTCCAAAGACAGGGTATTGCCTTTGTTCTGTGTTTGTACAGCGTGGAGCACAGTGGAGTCCCCAGCTGTGACCGAGGTTCCCAATGCCACAGTGATAAAAGTGAATAGATCAGTAATGAGAAGAGGCAGCTGCTGCCATCTGAAAAGATTCCGTTTTGGTGCTGTTTTCAGTGAAATCAGGATTGGATCTAAGGCTCCTCTTCTATTGCTCCCAGCAGGGGCTTATATTAAAATAAAGACACAAACTTTAGACTGCATTGAAAGTCAAGAAAATCGGAGCGGCGTTGCTATTTAATGCTGTTAGACTGTGTTAGTCCAATGTTAAGGCAGATATATGAGCTTGCAGGTCTTTAATGTAAAATTACTGGACTTCTGGCAGTAGCTGTGTTTCTGCATTTTTTACAGAGCCTGGGGTAGGAGGCTGAGCCATCACACACCGTGGGATCATCCAGAGCTGTGGTGGTGGCGCTGGGAAGGAGACTTGGTGAGGAGCACCGCAGTCACCATGCGGTTCCTCGCTGAGGTGCCTCTTCGTTCTTTTCCCCCTTCTAGCACTAAAGGCATCTGGATACTCTGATGTTGTGGTGATGGCTGATTGCAGTGCTGCTGCTTTGTTGTCTTTAGAATATTCCGGTGGCTATTATTAAAGATATCACAAATGAATTCACTGAGGTCGAACTTGAGAAATTTAATGCTGGAAAGCAAATTTCTTGATGTTTCACATATATCACGCTGTCTTGCTACTGCAGTTTTCTTTGACACTGGTAATATGTTGCGTTTTGTGTTTCGTCCAAAGCACACTTCCCCCTCCTTCCAACCCTTTTATCTTCCCAGACAGGTCCGTCTCCAGGTTCGCATCGCAGATGCGTAGCTGATGTTGCTGAGGTCTGCTTTGAGTCCTTTACTGAAACAGAATTGGAATTCTTACAATATAGCAGTGACTTGGATATCCAGTTTACCCCGTGTCCAAAAGATGGCCAGGCGTTACATTAGTTCCAGACTGTCCAGCACGGGCTGCCATCACATAATAGCAGCTTTCTTCCCCAGCTCCTTGCTGTTTAAATTGTATATTATTATCTAGTTCCCATAGCGAAAAGGCTGAATCAGTCCATGTTAGCTATTTAATTGTAAAGAAAGCAATGCAAAAATAAAAAAGGCAGTGTTATCTAGTGTGGGGTATATGAAGTCTAGAGACGCTGGGTCAAGGATGGGCACCCACTGTGCTACGCACTGTGTACTTACCACAAAAAGACTCTTTCTGCCCCTGAAGACCTTATGAGTATAACCCTAGGCAAAAATTGCTGTGTGTTTTTCTTGACATTTTTCAGAGGCGAGTCAGTCATCCCATGAAGTGTTACTGTGCTAAATCTGAGGCCTGAATGTGATCTTTGTTACGCTGTCTTACAAGAATGTCAGTCTCAAGTACAGTCCTCAAAGCAACCTTAACTGTGAAGTCACTTTTAATGTCTCTAGAGTCCATTCCCACTAGACTTCTGTTAAATCTGCTTCTTCTTTTTTTTTTTTTTAATCTAGGAAATAATTTGTCTTCTAGTCCTTTTGTACTTAAAATGATTCCACATAATTCCACCACGGTTCTTTCATCTCTTTGCAAAATCTGGAATGGCTCCTATCTGGCTCTGGAAATACTGTCTTCAGACATCCTCATTAATTGATTCCTTACTCTGGCACAACGTAGGAAACGATGCTACTTCTCTCTCCCTGGGGAAATACGAGCCTGTGAGCATCTGTCCCGTCTCCCTTTGTGCTTAGCCAGGCAAGGAATCGCTCGTGTTTTGTGTTCCTTAGCACTGGCTGCTTATTGCCCTGCTCTCAGTATTTGGTAGTAGCCTGGCTGTTTCTCGCTGTCTAAAGATTTTGTTACTATAGAGGGAGATTTTCTTCTGTTATCTGCCTTATCTTCAAAAGCTCTTTAATCCTTTTACTCCTCTATGGTAAGACTCATCTACTGCGGTGTGTCTGAAGTGTGAGCTTTTTAGTGGCAACATAGGAAGTGCACAAACAGATACCAGACATGGATTTTGCCCACTGATTTAGGTACGTTAGGCTCCTCTGAAATCGGCAGCTTCCAGCTTTTCCACTTTCCCAGCTAGACAAACACAGCTAATGCCTTGCCCCAAAGGTACCTCTTCCTTCTCTTTCTTGGCTTACTTCTGTTCTCCTTGTGCTCTATTTCATGTTGCTTTAACCTCTTTCTGCCTTCACATGGGTGGAGCTAGGACAATATAAAATCTGTAAAAGCCACTAAAACCGTTAGGTCTCACCTATCTGAATGGAAGCTTGCTGCCACATGAGCTAATCTGCCTGCCTGCACAGCTCTTGCACCACAGCTTCAGTCACCAGGTTTTGCCAGTTAAAGTCTCTTTTTTTTTTGTCCTAGTTTCCAAAGCATTTCCCTGGCCTGGATCTAGTTACCTTAGGGATTAATTGATCCATCATGATTTTGACCTCCTGCACCATCCACTCCCCATGAAATGATGGGGCTGTCATGCCTGAAGCAAGAACGTTGTGTGTGACAGACAGCTTTCTTTGTGACTTGGCTGGGATCACAGGCTTCGCTGCTAAAAGATACTAGAATGGCAAGAATCTCAGCACAATATAGGACCCATTTTTTTTTAATCTGCTGTCTTAATCACAACCCTATTAGTACAAGGTTTTATTATTCATTGGGATTTGATTTTATGCATGGGATCGGAGAGGAAGCTATTTATTCCTTTATTTTGTCGTCTTTTGACATATCATAAAGCAATCTGAGATCACAGCATTTACAAAATATAACTGTAATTGCAAGCAAAGCAAAAAAGCAAAAGCAGTAAACTCCCTGAATATATGTTTGTCTCCCTTTTGCTGCTGTTATATAAATTGTGAGTGTAGGTAGAGAACATCCATCTTCCTTTTTTAACGTGAAAACAGCAGATGGGGCACATGGCTTTTTCTGAAGGTTATAGCGTGTGCAGCAGTGAGGATTGGCAGGGTTATTGTGTGTAAAGCCAGTGGGGGCTTTATCTTTGCTCAGAAATAGGGGTTTGCTTCACATTTCCATTTTGATTAGCAATAATGATACAAAGGCAAATTTTCTGTGCGAGGAAGAGCTGCTACTAAAGTGACCTTTCAAAATTAAGTAGCTCATTGAAGTGCCATGCCACAATAAGAGCATACAAGGCTGGTCCCAGCTGCGGCAGGCAGGGAAGCTGGATGGGAATCCAGAGAAACGTGGAATGGGAAGCCTGAAGTGGATGAACGGTGCATGGTGGCACAGTAATGGCAGCAAAGAGCAATGGCCAGGTGCTGTCTGCAGCTCTGGAGAGGCCCATCTGCGTGATTTGTCTTTGAAAGGGTCTGAAAGTGTGAAAGGCATGGGCAGAGAGTGTTTCTAGCAAGGTTTCTGGACACAGGGTTGTGCAGTTAAGGGACTCGGTTGTGCTTGGATGCTGTTGGGAATGTGTTTGCATGGCACGGCTCATGGTAAACACAGGGCAGATTTGGGGCTGTTTTGTGGATTCCTCTTGGATACAGGTGGAGAGCACTTAATACCACGCTGGTCCTAATTCAAAACCTTGGTTTCTATGTAGGAATTATTTGCCGTTAAACTCCAGCTACGCAGCCTTTGGCAAGAGACATGAATCAATTTGTCCAGCTTTTCTTTTCTGTTTTGTCTCTGTGTGAAGGCTGATGCCCAGTGTGTGCCAAGGGGGCCTTTCAGACCCAATAATGCGCCCTTGTGTCTCGTAGCATGCGTGGAATTTGCATAGGCTGTGCTGGGACAGGCAGGTTTCTTTTGTTGCTGGAAACAAGGAGCAAGTTCTTTTCCCTGTCTCTGCTTCCTAATGCCTCTCCAAAAGCTCTCAGCACTCATGTAAGAAATTTACTTTTTTCTATTTATTTTTGCATTAAATGTTGTTAAACTTTGTGCAACTTGTAACGCTGGCTGCGCGGAGAAGTCATGTCAGTCAGTTCTAGTTGACAAAATTGTTTAATTTTCTTTCTCTGAATCTAGATATCTAATTGTCAGAGGGAGCAGATAATCTGTGATGCTTGATGTAACTGCTGCAAAGTATTTGCATATCTTCTCTGTGGGGAAACAAAACTGCTAGTGAGTGAATAACAGTGCACGGATCATTGCAGGCAGGGTCACTGGGCCCATACACTTGCTATTAACCCTTCTCAGGATCTGTACAGCCACCGAATGAGTTGTCGTGGGTTTCAGGCAAAGGGCTTGCTCCACATTACGGGCAGAGCTGGCACTTGTTTGTGCGTTGTAGCCCTGTGCAATGAAATGCGAATATGATCGAATCAATTGGCAGTTGCTTTTTGGCAGCTGATACAGAGTTGTTGCCTTTCGGTCTTGATTTATGGCAGATAACAAACTGCTGAAAAACAGGCTGGGAGGTACGCACAAAAATATGGCCCCCATTTGGAGTCAGCAGCATGCTTGCTGGGTCACTCTGAGCGATGCAGCTGGGAGCCTTTAAGAGCTTTCTAAAATGTTAGATGACCTGGCGGATTGCCTTGCAGTCTGCCTTGCAGACCTTCCTCCTCTCCATCCTCTTGAAGGAGTCTTTGACATCCCTGGAGAGCAGTGGCAAGGGGAGAGGGTTTCGTACGGATTCTCACGATGCAAGTGTTGCTGAGCGCCTGGTTTCCTCTTATTTCATCAAGTATCTTTCTCCTTGTGGAGCCCAAGTCCTCTAATTCTGATCACACACCCTGGAAATCACGCCAAGATTGTCTTTCAGGTCAAGGATGTACAGCAGCAGATAACTGTTGGGTTCTCAGATACTGCTTGGGGGCCGGCTGGAGTTAGGTGACTTGCCAATGTGTGCTTTGATGTCCTCCCCTTCGTTTGCTGTTGTCAGTTTACATCAGAACAATAAGTTGCTGACATCTCTGAATTAGTAGCTGAAGTGCTCTGTTGCGCGAACCAATGGATGTAAGACCCAAGGGGCTGCAAACGCTCTCCCTTGTGAGCGCAGATGCCCAGCGTGGTCCGAACACACGGCCTCCACCCCTCAGCAGAGACAAGAGGAAGGGCAGGGTGCCCTGGTCTTCCATGGGAGAGCCTGCGTTGGAGGGAAAGCCTTTGGTGACGATCACCTTGGGGATGATCAGCAGAGCACGGGCTTCCCCCCGGTGCCGTGCCACACCACACCTAGGGACTGACGCGATCCCTGGTCCACGAGCACAGCATTTCTGTTACCTGTGCGCTTGGCAGCTGCTGTTGGAAAATGGTGTTCAGGGGGAGCTCGCAGCTGAGGAGGGATGCTGAAACAGTGGAAAGGAAAGTATTATCTAAGAGCCCAAGAATGATTAAAGGATTGGGGAATGTCACGCGGTGAAAGCACGCAGTGTGTGCTAGCTGGGTGGGTAGGCAGCCTCCACTCAGAGTCCTGGAAGAATTGGCAAACCAACTGGCAGGGCCGGACCAGCACTTCACAGTCGAGTATGACATCGGGCAGTAGCTGGTAGCTGGAGAACAACACCACCAATCCTCACCTTCAAGTAAAAGAAGGGCAGGAGAAGCAAGCTAGGCAACTCTAGCCTGTGGGCTTGACTTCAGAAGCTGGCAAGTGTTTGAAACAGCGGTGGGAAGATGGTAATAGGAGAGCTAGAGGTAGATGGAAATTGAGATAAGTTCTAAGTGTGAGTATTAAGAGCGTTGATTAACCTGAGATGTCTCTTTGATAACTCTTTGTTTTGATTTTAGACATAGTAAGTGTAGCTTACCTAACCTCTGGTAGGGTTAAAGATCTGTTGTAGATAACACTTAGCAGAGCAGTGTCTCAGGTGCATCCCTTTTCCCATACCACATGAGAAGCTATGTCATGGAGAAAGCAGGTGCCAGTAGGGAATACGGAGGTTGGATAAAGGACAGGCTGAAGAAGAGGCAGGAACTGGATAAGTCAAAAAGAGATGTACTAGCAGGAAGGCTACTAAGTGTTCCTCAAGGACTGATCTTGCGCAGATTGTGCTGATACTGATGAGTTCCCACTTGCTCCACATTCAGAGTGCGTAGCTGGACAGTTACTGTAGCTGGCAGAGAGCAGTAACCCAGAGCTGGCAGCTCGTCACCTGGGAGTGCTTAGCCGCATCCCTAGCAGAACTGTGGGTTGGTGTTGTTGCACACTTATGATCTTAAAAACAAAGTCCCAGGGCATGGGAACTTTATATTTTTTGATAGGAAGGTAGTGATGATGGAACAGCAATAGGAACTGATGTGTGTAAACTGGCCATGAAAAAAATGTTTGGGATTTAGACTTTCAGGTCACAGGGACTGAATTTCTGGTGAGGAAACGAGACAGAACCAAACTTATTTACAACTGAGAGTGGTAAGTTAATGTAAAATATTGGATGTCATGGCTGCCTGAGCTAGTAGGATGTAGATACAGTGAAAGTTTCAGTTGGGTGTTGCCGTGTGTTGCATATGTTACTGTCACGTTATGGAGTGCTAGTCTGGGGCTGTGTTCTACAAACAGGCCAGAAATGTTTTTGCTCCAAAGAGAAATGTAACTGCGCTGTGCTGAACACTCACTGAACACGGTGCTGATGGTGTAGACTGGTAGCTCCTGTGTCAGCAGATGTTTCCTTCAGGGCAGACCAGCTGGCTGTAAAAAACAAAGCAATGAGGAGTTACTGTATTTTTTTCTCTTTCCCTTTTTTCCAGTGATGCCATCTGCAATTTTGTCATTTGCAATGACTCCTCCCTCCACAGCCAGCCGATCATCTTCAATCCTGACTTCTTTGTGGAAAAGCTGCGCCATGAAAAACCAGAGGTGTTCACGGAGCTGGTTGTCAGCAACATTACTAGGCTCATTGACTTGCCTGGGGCAGAGCTCGCCCAGCTAATGGGAGAGGAGGACCCAAAGCTGCCTGGGGCAAACAGTGCAGCCTCTGGATTTTTTCGTTCTCTGATGTCTCTGAAGCGCAAGGGTGAGTATGGCATGAGGTCTGGTGCCCGCCCTTAGGGTGGTGCTGACTGTAATCATCTCTTACACGGAGTTTACAAAACTTTCAGTGTAGGCCTGTTGTTTTGAGCTTGTGCTGAATGCTTAATACCATAGGTTTGTACTCTCTGGGGATTGCTCTAGAAAGGAGCAAAACGGAGGCCAGGAGGTTCATCCCAGAAATGCCCTGCCACTTCTAGAGTACCCTTCTTCTGGGGATTACTGCTGTGGTTTATGTCAGGTTGGCCTCAGTGGGTCTGCTGCTTGCTATGCTCAGTGCAGCACAAACCAGTAAATATCAGTAAAGGCTGAGAGCATCAAGTTCTGTGAAGAACAATAATGCCCAGGTTTTCCAGGCCACTGACTTCACTCAGGGCCTGCTGACTCCTTTAGTTGCTGTCCCAACTCTCTGGAAGGTCTTGTCTGTGCAGCTCAGAAATCTGTAAGCATCTCCCATCCAAATGCCAGTGCTGCTCTGATTCACATCCCAAACCAGTAAGTCAGTGACAAAGCTCTGCAGACTGACTCTGCTCAAATGCAGATTCAACCCCAGGGGATGACATATTTCTCTTTTTCAAGCATTCAGCTGGAATTTTCTTTTGGCAAACGGACTGTTCTTATCTTCTCTTTCAAGTTCAGCTGTCTTATAAAACATTAGCCCCAGGCTCCTTCTCAGAAGTCTGAGATTTGCTTTTGAGCACAGTTGTGTTCAAATCCTCTCCATCGCCTGGCGTTTACCACTCTGTTTTGTTGTAACTAAAAGGGTGTTCTATGTGTGCATGTGCCTTCTCCCACCTCTGCCTACACTCAAGGGGAGCCTGGTTCTCCTGATAAGTTCAGTCAAACCTTCTCACTCATCTAGACAGAGACTGCCTCCATCTGAGCACCTCTCACATCCCGCGTCAGCTCTGGTTTCCTAGGTAAACTGGCTGTCTACTGGCAGAGAAGCTGTGGGTAATTCCCTTCAGATGTTGGCAGCCTGAGGCTGAACACTTCTAATTAGTCTTCCCCTTCCTTTGAGCAATTCTATTATTGTGAGTACCTCTGAGAAGGGAGCTATCACTATGTCCAAGTATGTTTGTTTTTTTTCCTCTTCAACCATTATGTAATTTTTCTAAGTGGTTTTGATTCTGCCAAACCTATTCCTCCACTGTGTTTCTTAAGGACAAGCTCTGCAGCCCCGCTGTTCAGGCTGAATTTTCTGGTGCTGGCTTCAGCCCTCCACTCCTAGCTCACCCAGTGGGAACCCTGGTAGATACACCCACCATGGCCTGGACAGCACTGTAAGGGAAAATCAAGTACAGCAAATCAAGTCCTTTAGCATCCTTAGGTGAGAATTATTCAATATTGCCATGACTTACCTTGCTGCTCCATGATAACAAGGCTTTGCACTACCTCCAAACTGCAATTAAACTGTGCTCATACCTATTATTGCTCCTGCCTCTGTTCCAGAAGAATAGCAGGATACCTTAAATTCAGACACTTGCCATTTGATGAACGGAAATGAGTGAGTAACTGAGTTGAAACTGTTTTCTTAATGTGTATGGAAACATCTCTGTTCTTGTCAAAACCTTTAGCAGGGGCTTGTGAACCTTCTTGGGATAGTTTTTTTTAAATTATCTGTACTCTGCTGGAGCACTGCTCTTATCAGACCTGATGTCTCCTGCTAGGTCTCTTCCCCAAGAGCTCCGCCTTCCCCCATTCAGAGGTCTCTGTGGCCATGTGTCTCACTACAGCTACAGCTAGCAGATGTTTCCAAGTCTGCTGGCTGCGCTCCCAGGCTGCAATGGCAGTGTCTCACTGCACTGACAGGCACTGTCTGTGAACCCCTTGGCCAAACTCTGAGAAAAAGTAGTTTGTGCCTACAGAGAAAATCAGCTTCATGTACTGCATGTTTCTTCGTGGAGCCATCATTTGTTTTTCTTCATGTTATAGACCAGCTAGAACAAACAGGTTTTATTTCTTTTCAAAGCCAGAGGCCAAGGACCATAGAGTTCAGAGCTGATCAAACTGCAAATACTTACGACTCCTTCAAGCATTAGGAAACTCAATCACATGCTGCTTCTTAGTTTCAGAGGCAATCATACAATAACGTCTAAGCCTTCGTAACTCAGCATCCATTCTCCAGACACTTCTTTCAAGTTTCTTTGAGAATCAAATTCTCATTCAGATATCAACTTCTGACTTCAAAAGTAAATCAAATTTGTCAGGCCTTGCATGTCTTAAGAAGATGTCTTTTCTCTTCCCTTCCTGGACACTATTGATTCTATCTGTTGAATGCCTAATGAGTTCAGTTTTCTTCAAGGACAAGAATCTGTTGCGAACCCTTTGGACTCAAGCCTTTCAGATCTTACGTGTGGATCAAGAGGTCACATTGCGCTACTTTCTCCTGCAAGACAAGCATGTGCTTTATCAGAAGGAGGTCAGAAAGTTCTTGATTTAATGGGAGGCTGGAGTTCCTGGTGGATTACCATGCATTTCAGAACTCCTGGAAGAAAGTGGAACATTCTTCGGGAGGAATAAATTTAGTTGCACAGGAAGGCTGCTAGAGAAGTGAACAGGGTTAACCAGGTCTTTCCCACATGCTGTGAGCATCAACACCTCAGAACATAAGATCTGTAGTACAACAAACCAAAAGCTAGTAAAATCAAAATGTGCTATGAGCAGGGGGGAAAAAAAGCAAGAGAAGAGATAACTTATCAGACCAGCCAATGCACTGCTTGGATTGCTGGGCTATCAGCTGGAACAATAAGGAGGGAAATCTTCAGCCACAGACAGCTGGGGTGCAAATGCCCAGCTTGCCCTCAGAAGTGGCCTGTGCTCCTGGCAGTCTGGTCATGGAGAAGGGAGGAATATTCTTTTCTTAAATCTGTTGGCTCTTTGAAGCCTGTAGTGCAAGGGCAGGACAAACCAACTCTGTACCTGGTTCCAGTTCTCAGTCCCAGTCAGCATGTTGGGGTATGGTCTGTCCAGCCTTCTGTCTCTAGCTGCAGTTCAAACCTACATGCATCTGAGGGAAGAAGTGGTGTGCAGGGCTCTGGTTGCTGCCAGCGAAGCCCCTGGGCGTTGCCTCAGCTTTCTGAGGGACAGAGCTTGCTAGCTGTGTGTGTCTGATGGAAAAAGCCACTCACCAGCAAGACTCCATTAATTAGAAAATACTGTCCCCCTCTCTCACCTGGGAAGTCCCTCTCTGGACAAGAACAGTTTTCTGCATTGCTTCAACAAGTGCCTTTCAGTTAAATTAATTTCTCATTTAATGTTTCCTTCCATGCAAGGATTTCCTTCCTTTCAGCTCAGGTGCTTCTGTCTTCTTTGGGGGCTGTAGCCTGTGCTGAATGGAGTTCGGGAGCTGGCAGCTCACGCCTGATCTGTAACAGCCCCGTGAGATGAAAGCAAACTCCAGGAGTGAAAGGAGCTGTCAGTGCTACATATGGAGACTGGCCCAGCTCATTGCTTCACTACTCTCCTGTTTCCTAGCTCTTCCTTGTTCAGCTTTCTGATATGTCACACTTTACTGTACTCAGGCCAAGGCAGCTGACATGGAAGAGAGATTCACTGGAATTAGGGAATTCCAGGGATTGCTCATCCCTGAAAAGGAAGCCAGCATGAGCCAGTTGGATCATGTCTGCTCTCCCCACTAGTGCTTGTTTCCCTCTCCCGTACTCTCATAGC
The DNA here is from genome assembly GCF_036417535.1 of Chlamydotis macqueenii. Taxonomy (NCBI): domain Eukaryota; kingdom Metazoa; phylum Chordata; class Aves; order Otidiformes; family Otididae; genus Chlamydotis; species Chlamydotis macqueenii. Next base: position 24,679,443 of record NC_141562.1, read on the forward strand.
TGCACCTCTTCACTGTGTCAACCCACAGTGAGGATTCATCTGGACATTCCTTCCCAGGTGTGGAGTGTGCAAATATGGCAGGCACCTGAGCCGTCCAGGCTGTCACATCTGCCCTTCCCACTTTGCTGATTCTGTAAGGTCTAGGCTTGCAGATGATATGCCCTTTAAAACTGAAGCATCTGTTCTGTTGTTTTCTGTTCAGGAGCTAGAGAATGTTTGTTTAGCTGATAGAAACTGTATTTAAGCTGAGGTAAGCAGCAGGATGACGAAGCCCTCACAGCATGGTGAGATGAAGTGACTTGTTCGGGAGTTCTTCTGATATCTCACATCTGTGGGGGTCCTTGTGACCTTCACCCTTAGTATTTTGGGACACTGGTCTTTGCATTCTGAGATCCTTTTCTTTGGTGACCAGTCTTTGTGGCTGTTGGGGTCTGAGATGACTGAACACGTTATCTTCTGTTCTGCAGAGAAAGGGGTGGTGTTTGGGTCACCGCTGACAGAAGAAGGCATTGCCCAGGTCTCTCAACTAATCGAGTACCTGCACAAAAGTAAGTGACTCTGTCTTCCTGTCCCAAGGGGTATCTGTCTGGCCCACCTCAGGTCTCTGGTGCAGACAGAGGGAAAAGCTCTGAGGTCTCCAGCAACAGGAATTTGGGGCTGGACTGGGCAACTGTTCCCCAGAACTGCCTAGTGGATATATTAATCTCTCTACCTCTGTACATGGACTTTTTTTACTGATGGGTGCCAGCTTGAAGTCATATCTCTGAATGCAGCTCACTGAGGTTTGCTGTCAAGCTCTGGAAAGGGCAGGGAATTGCTTTAGTAAGAAGATGACAATCAGCCTCTGATTAATCAGTGGCCTTTTTTCTCCCTTTTGCCAAGCAGATCTAAGAGCAGAAGGCTTGTTTCGGGTGCCAGGCAACAGCATCAGGCAACAGATCCTAAAGGATGCTCTGAACAGTGGTACAGATATTGACCTGGACTCTGGGGAGTTTCATTCCAACGATGTGGCCACCCTGCTTAAGATGTTCCTGGGTGAACTACCAGAGCCGCTGCTGACACACAAGCACTTCCATGCCCACCTCAAAATCGCAGGTGAGTGAGCAACAAGAGGCAGTGATGAGCAGAGGGAATGCAGCCAGCCTCCTAGAAAGCTGGTAATGCTACAGAGCTGCACACTAGGCTGTGGAAGTGTAATCCTTAAAGGCAGAGTAAGAAGGAATCTTCCTGCCAGCTCAGCCTGACGGTGGAAAGACTGGAACTGAAAATCCTAAGGAATCAGACCAAGTCTGTCTATCCCAGTCTTCTCTGTCGAGCAATAAACAGATACCTACAGGAGTAGAGCCCACATTGGTAACCTGGCTCTCCATCTGTTTTAAGTCTAGGGGTCTCCTGAGCGAGGTGTGGTTTCTATATACTTAATAACTGTTACTGAACTACCTTATGTGAACTTCTTCCATCTTGCCTTCAACCCATCACAACTTTTAGCAACTGTGTTGTCCTGTGGGAGGAGTACCACAGATTAATGCATCAGGTGGGGAGCTTGGGAGCTGGTGGGAGAGATAGAGGGCCAAGAGCTGTGCAGGAGTTTGGAGGAGATTTGCATGTGAAGAGGGAAGGGTAACTGGTTGCAATAGGCCTGCTGTTAGGGAAGGTAATGTATATCCTTCATGTTCTGCCTTGTGATTTGGCAGACTTGACGCTGTTTGATGAGAAGGGGAATAAGACCAGCACTCCAGACAAAGAGCGCCAAATTGAAGCCCTCCAGCTGCTGTTTTTGATCCTTCCAGCGCCCAACCGCAGTCTGCTCAAACTGCTGCTGGACTTGCTCTACCAAACCGCCAAGAAGCAGGACAAGAACAAGATGTCTGCCCACAATCTTGCCCTCATGTTTGCACCCCACATCCTATGGCCCAGAAATGTGAGCAGTGTGCCTCAGTATCTGTGGGTGGGATATTGCAAGGTAGAAAGCAGAGGCTTGGTAGGCATACAAGGGAAAAAACAAGATGGGAAGATTTAAGTATTGATATAGTGATGTGGGGGTTGGAGGCTGGGATGGTGAGGTGGAGCTTCCTGGCAGGACTCAGTCCTAGTGTTCGGTTCAGACCTGCCATAGGTCTCATTTGCAATTGATGCTTCATCTTTTTCAATAAACTTGAAAGCACAGCACAGTCCTGCTTTTAAGAAGGACAGCTCTGGATGAACCTTACAGATCTCTCTGCATGGTTTCTTGTGCTTTTGAATAAGTGTTTGGCCTCAGAGTTGTCTGGTTCTCCTCCTTTCAGAACAGCTTTGGCTCTGTGAGCTCTGCCTGCCCATCTCTTCAGAGCAGGTCTCTTGCTGAGGCACTGTGTGTCTGTGTCCCAGAGACAGCAAGGGCAGCAGAGACCTTTCCTCCTCCCCTTCTAACTGCTGCACCTTTGGCTGTGTCCCCTTGACAGGTGACAGCAAATGACCTTCAGGAGAATATCACAAAGCTAAACAATGGAGTGACCTTCATGATCAAACACTCTCAGAAACTCTTCAAGGTAAGCACGCTTTGGAGTCTCGCTCTCCCTGCCTCCTACAGAAGTAGGAGACTTGTCCAGCCAGATCCCAGGTGTCAAGAGTATATTCTGAGTGTTCTCGTCTGCGGTAGGAGAAGGAGGATTTCTACAAGGAACTGTTCCTTTAGTGACTAGGGAAGAGATCTTTGCTGGGCAGGCAGCCCAGGAGGAGGAAGAAAGCCCCGAAGGTGGCTTTGCCTGGGCAGGTCAGAGGCAGGGTGCAGTGTAATACCACCCTCTGCTGGGCACCCAGCACCCGCTGCCCGCCTGGGAGCCTGGTTCCTGGGGACAGGTAGCGACTGAGCTCCTCTTGGGTTCTGGCCGGGTAAGGAAACCGAAGGGGCTTGTCCTGGCTGAGTGCTGCCAAGAGCTGAGTACCTAATACGGCGTGTCATTTTGTTGTGAACTTCTCTGCAAGTGGTAGCCAACCCGCTGCTGTTCAAGGCACAGCCTGCAGTCTTGGGCGTCTGTTTAGCTCACAGCAGGGTGCTGTCAGGAGTATGGGGCTATCTGTAGGTTCTCCCAAGGAAATGTTTCTGCAACAGGCAGTCTCTTGACTTCTTAGGACCTTCCTGGTCACCGTAGACACCTGGTCTCTGCAGAGGGTCCTCCTGAAGAAAGTTCCCCTTCTGCCCTCTTTGTCAGGCCCCTGTTTGGCCAGCTCAGAGCTGGGGGAACCGCTTGGGAAAAGTTCCTGTGGAACCCTGCGCTTACTGTGTTCCACTTGTGCTGGTTGCCTGCATCAAAAGGAAACTGGGTACATGAAATCCCATTGTTTTGCCTGCCGTAAACGGCTGAGCCTTGATGGAAGTGGCTTTTGTGATACAGCTGAAGAGCAGCTCTTGCTGGGGCCACTCTTGCTGCAGGGCCAAACATACTGAACATACATGTGGCCTTTTCTCTGCTCGTTGTCACAGGCCCCAGCGTACATCCGGGAGTGTGCTAGGCTGCACTATCTGGGATCCAGAGCCCACTCATCAAAGGTAAGGCCAACAAATGCAGTGCCTGCCCTCCATGAAAGGGCAGAGACTGTGATACTATGGAGGGATCCTCGTGAGTGAAAGAAGCTGAAAACAAACCAAGTCATGAAAGTGGATCTGTCAGAGAGCAGGAGTGAGGGAACCATATGGTGTGGTAGTACAGGTGGCTGCATTAGGGAAATTGGGCAGAGTTGAAGCATCTGTTAATCAAAAGCAGAGGGGAAGCTACCAGCCCCTGTTTAGCAGCAAACCTGCTCCCTGTGCCCATTACATGCAGCACCTGCTCCTTCGTGGGGTTGTGCCTTCCAAACAGACAGACACGCCTGCTGCTGTGGCCAGGCTGCTTGGAAGAGGGGCTGGGATAAAGGCTACTTGCTGCCACTGGGACAAGATTTGTCTGTGTCTTGCCAGCAAATGCAGAAGAGGGAAGATGCATTGCAAGGAGCTGCACTGACCCTTCTCCAGCCTGGAAGGGCTTCTGCAGCTGGCATCCGGGAGGGGAGGGAAGAAGCAATGGGGTCACCTTTGTGTTGCTGTCACCTCTTCCTGGCACAGGGCCTGCTGGTGCAGTGCTGCTGCAGAGGGGTAGGGAAAACACAGCCCTGTGCATTCACTGGGGTTGAGGCAGCTCTCGAGACTCTTCCCAGCCTCGCTCAGATGGGGGGCTCGTTTGGATTAAAGCATGGCAAGCGACTGCTGTCTCCACTTTCCCAGGACGACCTGGATTTGCTGACTTCTGGTTCCAAGGAGCTGCAGCCCCTCAAATCTCAGAAGCGAAGCCGGTTGGACACTTGCCATCAGGAGGAGACCCAGCAGCGCACGGAAGAGGCACTGAAGGAGCTCTTCCGCCACGTCCACAATATGCCTGACTCTGCAAAGAAGAAGAAGCTTATCCGGCAGGTAGTGTGGGGAGGAAAAGATTTCATTGGGATGTACTTGTCACACAGTCCTGGGCACAGGGCTAAAGGCAGGGCCTTCTTGAGCTTGGGCAGGCTGGGGAGAATGGGCTTTGGGCTGTGTAAGGGGCAGAGCTGTAAGAAAGCAGGGGAGGAGGAGGCCTATCCTGGATGTGACTGACCGTGGAGCTTGCTGCACCAAGCTGTGCTTTGAGCTCTGTTTTCCAAGCCAGGGACTTGCCAGCCGGCAGTACCCCAGTCCTGATCATGACCTTGTTGAGCTTCCTCCCTCAGAAAGGGAAAAGTCCTGTCCCCTCTTGCCTGCAGGGAGTGGACAAACTGGTCTCCTCTCAGTCCGGTAAGCATTCCCAGCCAACCTGCTGCTCCAGAGAGACTGGGTAGCATGGTCAGCACCAGTCCTGGCCAACAGCCTCCAGCTCCTGCCCAAACTCCTTCCTGCTCCAACAGCTGCTTCTTCTGGCCAACCTCTTAGCCAGCACAAAGCAGCCTCTCACCCAAGTTCCTTGTAATCATGCGTGGGAGATGTGGCCTTCCTCTGCTTTCTCATACCCGCAGCTCTGAGCTGCTCTTCCATTTTGAGGTACAAAAGAGCCAAACTGATGTCTAGGCAGAGGGCAGGCAGCAGAGCAGCACACAACAGCAAGGAACTGGTGTAACTGTACAGTAAGTCTGCTAACATACTGCCCTCATGTTTCCTCCTAGTTTAATAAGCATCCTACAGCTCTCACTCCTAGCTCTGATGTACCCTCATCCCCAGCACCACGACGCACCCGCTCGCGCTCTTTCAGCGGCCTCATTAAGGTAAAGGCAGTGTCTGACCCATGCTCTCTACTATGAATTTCTGATATGACTCTGTGCTTCTGCCTTGCCCTGGTTTGAATGAGGCCCTCAAAGGGTAGGGACTGTTCAAAGTATTGGCTGCCAAAGAACACAAATCCACTGGGGACAGAAAAGTCAGCACAGTGAGAATAAGCCTTGTTAGTATCAAGTGTAGTTATCTATGAAACGTATGGCTGTAGGGTCTATGCATCTTTCTGAAGAATCAGTTGCTTCCCGAGATGAGATAAGGACTGACATCCTGGTTGTGTAGTCTAGCCCGTTAGCACACTGTAGGCTGCCCCACAGCAGCATGTACCTGCTTCTGACAGGCTGGGCTCCTGGTCAGGCCTCAGGTCAGCTCCCAAACCCTTTACAGTCAGGCAGACTCAGCCTAGTGGCATGGTATTGCAGATGGTTCTGCTTTGCAGTCTTTGTCCCAGCTTGGCTTCCTTTTTTCTTTCCCAGCATCCAACTGCTTACCAGCAATGCATCCTGTTCCTTCCCTTTCTCTTTCATTTTGCACTCTAAGCACTAGCCAACAGCCCTCTCTTCTTACGGCAGCGGAAGGTTTTGGGAACCCCGATTATCCTGGAGAGAAAGAGCAGGGATGCCACACCAGAGCCTGAGCGAGTCAGCAAAGAGAACGTCCACCTGGTAAGAGCTGCTCCCAGCACCGCTGAAGCTGCTGGCGGGGGAGCACATGAGGGGAGTTTGAGTGCAACTTGGGCACTCATTTCAGTGATCCTTGGGGGGCTGCTTGCTGTTCCCTGCCCAAGAGAAGCTTTCCAAGTTTCTTCTGTATGATCAAATAAGGTCTTAGGAAGTTGCTGTGAGGAGAGCAGAGCACAGGGCAAGGGCAGCGTTGGGGCTTCCACTCCAGTCTTGTTCCTCTGGCTGCGTTCCTGCCCTGGGGCATTGGCTTCTGCCTCCTCCCCTCTCTCCCATCCTCCTCCACAAGTTGTACAGAGCCTGCTGCCTGTGGGTGGTAGGGCTGTCCCCTGGCCCAGACAAACCAAGAGTGGATTTGGGTGGTAGCTGCTTTCTGGTGGTACAGGCTGCTCCCAGGGAAGGCTGTGGATGCCACTTCATTCCCCAGCTCTCTACTCTTATTCCCCTCTCTTGTCCAGTTACAGAAATGTGGATCTCCGGCTCACATGTCCCAAGCGAAGCTGAAATCTTTGGAGACCCGTAAAGAGGTGAGATGCATACAGCCATTCTCCTTCCTGTGGGGAAACTGCCCCTGCTGGGCTCTGAGGCCTGCAGAGGTGATGGCGTGCACGTAAGGCTCTGTGACAGCTGTGGTCCCCTGGCTTGTAGCAGTCTGCTTCGTGCTGAGCCGCAGGCCGTTGGCATGCTGGAAGCCGGGCCTGAGAGGTTTCACTGAAGCAGATGTGTACAGCCCTTCTACCTGTGAGCTGACAGGCTGGCTGTCATGGGAAGCAGAGGGAAGCTGGCAGCACAGGGCAGTGCTAACAGCCTGTCAGGATGGCAGTGCGACAAGAGGTTGGTACAGCCCAAGACCAACTTTTCTGTTTGTCCCCGTCTGCTCACTGCCTCTCACCAAGTGCTCTGCTTTGGTAAAGGGTGTGGGAGGCAGACTCCAGTGGGGAGTCCTTGCAGGGGGAGGACAACAAGTCAACATTTTCTTGCATGGCATTCTATGTCTCAAGCATTCAATTGTTATAATTCTCTGCTCCAGGAATCCTGTAGACGCATGCGAGCCCGCCTGCTTTCCAAGGATTCGTCATCCCTCTGAATCGCCTCGCACCAACGCATGGGTGGGGAAGGCCCAGCCTCGCAAGCTGTGAATAATGTGCTGCACTGAGAAGGGAGTGCTGCAGGCTTACGGCAACTCTCACCAACACGGCAGCGCTCTTGAAACTGGACCTTTGCAAAGACTGCAGGGACTTGTTTCTTTCTGTATATAAATTATGTTTCATTCTATTATGGGGCAAACCACTATCTAACCAAAACTTGTGCAGCATGTCTGACCTGCTGGCTCTGGGGAGAGCTGGGACGCTTGGTTACAGGGAGGGCCCCATGCATTGCGGGGTTCTGTGTGCACTCCCAGCTTTCTCTGCAGTGTTGCTAGGCTGTATATTTTTGCTTTTTTGCTCTGAGTTTTTAACACATTGGCTTGTTTTTGCTGCTTCCCCTCTGTTAGCAGTGAGAATGATAGACTCCACCCTTCACCTCCATCCTGGCAGCTAACCTTACTTCTCCTCTGGAGCCGTGCCCTCCTCTGCTTCCTCTGTGCTCCATTTTGCCCTGCTGTCCCCGAAGGGCTGGAGTGCACGAACGGTACAGAGCACAGGATGGACCTGGAAGAAGAGGAGAGGCTCTGGGTGCCATCATTTCAAGTGGGGCCAGGGGAAAGCAGATTCCCCAACAAACTCATCCCTCAGTTTCAGGTTGAGCTGGGGGCAACCCTTGCTTGCTGCCTTCGTGTTTCCATGGCACAACTCTGCCTGGTGAGCAAGGAGTGTCTCTGCTTTGTGTTCACCAGGGAGGCTAAGCTGAGCGGGACAGGAGGCTGGCAATGGCTGTCAGGGGCAGGACAGCCCAGCCTATGGAAGCTGATGTGTCTGGAGCAGGCAGAGTCCTGTGGCTGTGTGTGCAGCACAGGAACAGCATGAGCAGCATGAGAGGTGAGGGAGAGCTCTGGCCATTTGTAATCTGCTGCAGGTGGTGCCGAAGGCTTTGACTCAAGATATCTGGATGGCTGGTGAGGCGACTGGCTGATTAGTCATTGAACTGGAGGAAAGGGCTGGAGCTGGGCTCAACTCTTTGGCCTGAGCTGCAGAAATGAGATGAAACCATCTAGATACGGGATAAACCCCCATCACAGCTGGCCAGTGTCAGCTGCCTTGTTAAGCTAAAGTGCTCCCATAAGCCAATCTTGCCAAGTACCTGTCTGCAAGCGCTCTGGGGTAGGAAACACAGAGGGTCACTACTGTGAAATAAAGATTTAATCAGCTGGGGAACCATCTAAACACTTTTCAGCCTTTCTCAGCGAAGCAAATAATCTGTGGAATCCAATTATAATTGTCTTTAATCTTTAAGAACCAGCAGCCGGCAGGAGTTAGAGCTCTGTCCTTGACAGCTTTCTGAGACAACTGGTGGCAGAAGGTGTGAATATTGGGATGTGAGCAGGGAGTTCAGTCCGACTGGCTAGAGCTGTCAAAACAGGGCATCAGAGCCCTGTGCAGCTTAGCTGGAATTTGTCACTTTTTTTTTTTTACTGTGATTTTTTTTTTTTTTTTTTTTGAGATGCAAAGCTATGTGCCTCATGCTGCTTTGTCTAAAGGGATGTTCCTGGTACTTTATCAGGCCTGGCTGTCCCCAGACTGACCCTAAATTGGAGGAGCTGTCTTGAAAATGTAGGGTTAGTGGGACTGTAGATGTGTGAGTTGGGATTTGATGGTCTTAGAAGCCTCTGCTGCAGAAGGGCTCTGGTTCTTCAGGGGCCAGGCAGGAGAGGATGCTGTGAGGAAGGGCAGAGGCTGTTTGCTGTGGTAGTAGTATGTGCTTTTTGGATGTGTCTGTAACCATTCCCTCTGGAGGCTGAAGCTATCTATGTGCTCTTCTCCAAAGCGCACAGCGTGTTTTACTGACTGCATTTTTGCCCTGCCCCTGCAGTCGCTGTTAGCAGAGACCTGGGGATCCTGGCTTTGCCTCTGAACAGAGAAGAGGCAGAGCTGAAGGTCGAGCAACGGTGCACAGAGAGCTGGGTCTGGTTCTGCTACCTCTGCTCTTGCCTGCATCAGGGGCGACTGCTGGGTGAAGCATTTGTTCATCCCATCCCTCCTTTCCCCGTTGCCCACAGCTTCCTTGGGCGTGTATCTCTGTATGTGTGTCAGCTTGGCAAGGCAATCTTGTTCCTGAGACTGAATACACTGCTGCCATATAGATGAGAGAAATGTAACTCTTCTCTCCACTTTCCCCCTTACTGATGGCTCTAGCTCAGGAACTCTGGCTTCTGGCACAGCTGAGATTTGTTTAGCTCTAAGAAAAAATATCTCTGGGGCATCAGTCCTGCATTCTGCATGTCTCAGATGCCTTCCCTGCCAAAGGGGTGGGTGCAGTCTCCAGACAGGGCAGTCCCAGGTGTCCTGGGCTGTCCCCCCTGTGCCAAGGGTGGTGGCGGCTAATGGATTTGGCCTTCCTGAGCCGAGGGTGGTGATGGCAGCTAACGGATTCAGCCTCTGGGACCGTTGGCTGTTGCAGTCGCAATGTGTTCACACTGTGTCACAGGCAAGGGGGAGTTTCAGTCATGCTTGGATGTGTCTCATTTGTCTGCCCTGTGCAATGACTCACAAGGATGCTTCCTCCCAGAGCAGCCACTTACTGTTCCCAGAGTCTATCGTTTCCAAAGTATTTTTAATCTTTGTCCTTATTTATATATGCTATATGTGTACTGTTTCAGACTGTTGCCTTTCTGTGTGTTCATGTGAGAACCCCGTATTAAATGCTTTTATTTTTAGTGGTTTTGCTCAGTGGCTTAAGCAGTTTCATTGGGACAGCGAGGACTTGGTGGTGCATCCACCTTCCAAAGGAAGGAAACATCTGCTCAGAACCCCCAGGGCTCACACCCTTAAGTGCGGGGGTGCTTGGTGAGGCACTGCCTGCCTGCAGGAGGAGGAGGAGGCACTGGCCTCCCGTGGCACTGGGGCTTGTTCCCTCTCTGGGATCCCAGTGTGATGCAGGGTCCCCAGATGGGCTGTCTTTCCCTCGGAGGTATGAAGTTGGACCTCTTCTTTTCCTGTCTTCCCCCTGCTGTCATCCAGGGTGATGGGAAATCAGGTTTACAAAGAGCACTTTATATAAATAATGGATCAAATGAATACATTTTTCTCTGTAGAACCATTCTTCTCTTGCCGCTCTTGGCTGCCGAGGGAGGATGGTTTCTGCTTGCATTTTCTTTTCCTCCTTCTTAATAATGGCGTCTCAGATTTTATGCAGATTATTTCTCTGTGAAGTTCTTCCATGTTTGAAATGCCCTGGGCTTGCCTGCCGTGGCTCAGACACTCATTAACATCCTCGCCATGCAGTTGAAAAACAAGCAGGAGAAACAATTGGCGCGGTACGTTTGAAACCAGCGCTGTCTTCCCTCAGGGTGAGCTTCAAGCGGGTGTCAGTCGGGTGTCTCATGGGACTGGTGCGCCCTGTCTCCCCGGAGCTCGGGGAGCGGGAGGGGATTGGCCTCTGTGCACTTGAAAGTGGGCGTGTGAGTCCAGAGAGGCACTTCTGTTCTTGAAAATACTGAACAAAGGAATGCAAAAACTCACAATAGCTATTTTGAGTACTGCAAACCCAAATATCGCCTCCCAGATAAGGTGTGATTCAAAGTGACAGCTTTATATGGCTTACATAATTTTAAAAATGAATGATTTTTAGCTCCCGAAGCCACAACCCAAGCATTTAATGCTTGGCTGCAAGTGAGAGGGCAGCAGTCATTGGCACCGAACAGAGGGAGAAGGTACGTGTTTAGAGGGGGATCGCTCAGCTTTCAGTGTTTGCTTTGGCCTGTTGGTATTCCTGCACAGCAGTGGTGTTACAAAGCAAACAAGCAGCGCTCATCCTTCATTTCATTAAAGAGTTTTTATATCAGATTGCACAGCACAGACTTGCAAATAAGTTCTGCAGAGTGTCACCGCTATATAAATCAATTTTTGCAAGTTGTCTTGATTTTTTTTTAAACCATTCTGCCCTGGTTTGGAGTTGAAATAAGATATTTTTTCTCTCTTAAATTATCATGTGTGGCTGGGAGCTGTCATGCTGCTGCTGCATCTCACTGCCTAGGGCAACAGTGTAGACAAAAAACATGAGTACTGCTAGCGATAGATGTTGGCACCAGTCAAACCAGTTATCAGGCTTTACAATCTCATTGGCTTGGATTAACTGATATTTTTTCATGGAGTGAATAAATTACCATGTTTAGTTCTGTTTGCTCATCCTCCCAGCGAGGGTTTTGCACTGTACAATTTATGAGCTTCAGACATGTGGATACCAAGGTCTCCATGCTGGGTCCCATACTGACCTTCCACTTGTGCGCTGGACCAGGATGGGATCTCCACTGGCACTGACTCTCTGGCCCCGTCCTGCTGCAGCCCAGCTTTGTTCCTGGGAAGTGCCCACACATGAGGAATGTGATGGGGTCGTGTCCAGGCTCCTGTGTCTTGGTGCAAGGATTAGCTGTCTCCAGCTGTACGTCATGGGGTGAGGTTCAGACACTTCCCAGCACCAGTCTTTGAGGTGCTGATTTCAGTCTGGGTTGGGGGGGAGCAGAGCTTTCCTCTCCCTGCTGAGTCCCAGCTGAAGTGGGCGTTACTGCGCTCCCCTCCTCAATCCCACCTCCTGAATTAAACCAGGCTCCTGTCCCAAGCTAAACCAGCCTCTCTGCTTTGCTGCTGGGAAGGATTTACAAATCCACTACCCAGCCCTCCCGTAGGGTGCCCTACATGATTTTAAGCCTGGCTTCTTTTACACTGGAGAACAGAATTGGGTCCCACTTCATCCTCTCTGCTTCTGGCTGAAGCTCCTGTGCTGCTGGAACTGAAAATTGGGATGAATGGAGGTGCAAATGCACCTTGGTGATGGTGGCTGCGCAGGTCTATGATGTGGGGGTGTCTGCATTGGCCTGAGGTTGTTTTAGGGTTTGTTTCATCCAACCTTTTATCTTGCAAAGTCTGAGCCTTGCTCCCCTGGGATGGGAAGACAGACAGGCAGCCAAGCCAGGAGCTTGCTGGCTCCCACTTGCAAGCCCCCTGTCCTCCCATCCCAGGGGAGCAGGATCTCAGCAACCTCTTGCACAAAAGCCTCTGGCTCCATTGTGCCTTGCCAAAGGCCGTTTTGCAGCAGCAGCGCAAGAGGGGGCTGGCAGCACACACTGCAGGACAGGTCCCCCTTTCTGCCCCGCAGCACTGGGGGGCCCCAGGGCCAGATGTGGCACGAGGGGCAGGCTTGGAGATGTCTGGTTCTTCCTCTCTGGCTGCATCTGGGGGATGGAGGGGGTAGGAAGCTGGGGCTAGAAATAAGGTGAACAAGAACATGAAGAGTGCAGAGAAGGCTGTTTGAAGGGGCTGGGGAGGGATGCCCTCTTACAAAGGACAAAAATCAGCTCTGCAGGTAGCCCCTAGTCCTCCAGCTCCAGTGAGAATCCCTGCCCACATCTGGGCCTGAGCAGAGCCCTCACAAGGCAAGCTAAACCCTTTAGCTCTCCTTTTCAAGTTATTTTTGGCTACTGGCATCGCATCCTCTTGCCGTCCTTCAGAGCCAGACCTCACTAGCCAGTCACTTGGGCTTACGCCTCCAGTGCTGCTGCTCCTTCCTGCACCCTGCAAGTGCTTCCTCTGCAGTGTGGGAATCTGGGTGACGGAGGCAAAGCGAGGCTGGCACCAGCTCTCCTGTCCCGTGTTGTGCAGAATCTGACTTTCTTCCAGCCTCCAGTAGCTTGTAACTGTGAGGCCTGGGGGAGGAGAAGCGCCATGGGACTGACGAGGCGCAGAAAGGCCACCCGCGACTGCGGAAGCACAATAAGCCTAAACGGGCACGCAGCTTATTGATTACATCCAAGCGTGGGACCGGCTGCCAGCTAGCCATAAACACAGAGCAGAGGTAAACTCGTCTGTACCCAGGGCATCTTCATTAACAAAATGAAGACAGAGCCACTGCCTCCCTCATCCATCAGGCCGAGACACTCCTCATTTCTCAGGTTAGATGGTTTCGCAGCTCCGGGATGTCAGTGCAACGGGGATCGCAATAAGGCAAAAGGGGTTGGTGGGAGCAAGCCCTGTTCTTCCAAAAACAAAGCCCGGTATCTCTGCTCACCCCATAGCCAAGGTCATCAGCTGAACCCTGAAAACCCACCTGCTCCTACTGGGAGGCAGGGTTTTATGGCAGAGGAGCTGCAGTTTATAGTACCGTGGAGAAATATGTTGGATGAACTCGGCAGCAGCAAACGGAAAGTTAGTCTGTTAAACAGTAAATTATCCCTCCAATGCCTCTTCACTGAGGAGGGTTAATGAGTGGCTGCAGGCAGAGCGAGCGGGGAAAAGCGTGTGTGTAGGCACAGCGTGGATGTGGAACCACTGCTACATCTGGGGACCTCGAGTCCCCGGTCCCACGCTGCACCAACAATAGCGTTTCCATGTGCGAGGCGCATCACAAACACCTCCTCGCGTGTGGTTTATTCAAACCAGCTTGCGCCACGCCGCAGAGCTCCCGGGCGGTTGGTGTGTCCAGCCGCGCTGGGAACAGCATCTCCCCATCTGCGTCTGGGCTGCTCAGCACAAATGTTTTCCTTGTGGGCTAGAGCTGATTTTGGGATCCCAGCATGCAGGCCCCTCTGCTTAGCCATGACAAAGCAGGGATGTGGTGCCTTGCAAACTGTCCCCCTCCTGCTGCTCTGCAATTGCTCAAGGCAGCGGGGCAGGCTGGGCTCTTCCTGCTAGGATGGTCCCTGTTGTGTGAGGCTGGGGCCAAATTTGCTTGCTTGGCAGCCTCAGCATCTCCCACATCATCTCGGAGGACCTGATGGATGCTGTTCCCTTCACTCAGTCCCAGTGGTGAGGTCCCCAGGCGATGGAGCTGCCCTCCTCTCCTCCAGTCAGTGGGGCCACATTCACAGAGCGACGCTGGCCATGTTTGCAGGGTGATGCTGGCACAGGAGGATGCTGGCCACGTTCACAGGGTGACGCTGGCGGTGTTCACAGGGCAACATTGGCAGCGTTTGCAGGGCGATGCTGGCAGTGTTCAGAGGGTGATGCTGGCCGTGTTTGCAGGGCAATGCTGGCAGCGTTTGCAGGGTGATGCTGGCAGGGTTTGCACAGCAATGCTGGCGGTGTCTAGAGGGTGACGCTGGCCATGTTCCCAGGGCAATGCTGGCAGTATCTGCAGGGTGATGCTGGCCACGTTCACAGGGTGATGCTTTTGCTGTTTGCCAGTGAGGTAGGGCTTGTCCCTGGAGAGACACCAGAAAGAGCCGCTTCTCAGCGCATCCCAGCCCTTTCTGCCGCTGCTGCTAACCAGGCGAGATTTACTGTGATCCCAGCGGCCCCCGGCCGCCCGCACCACTCCATAATAGACCCATCAAGGGCATTGTCGTGCTGCAGAGGCCCAACAGGTGCCTTAGCAGGGCCGACATGCCGGCCTGCTCCCACACAATGCCTCATCCTCCAAAGCCGAGCATGTCCGCAGGACAAAGGCAGTTGGGCCTCCCAGCACGAGCCGAGCCAGCCAGGCTTGGCAGATGTGGTCCCGGCTGGCAGAGGGGCAGCCTGGCAGCCCACCCTCTGCAGGGTCTCTGGGGGATGCTGGGCAGCCAGAGGTCACGGCCACTCTGCTCCCGGCACGTCTCCAGCTGAGCCTTGCTCCCAAACCAGGCGCGTTTTGGTGATGTTGCTGGCGGGAGGAAGGGTTTGAAGCACAGCCTTGGTGCAAGGAGAGCTGGATCCTGCAGTTGTCAATGCTTCTTGGCAGGGCAGTTGGAGCAGGCACCATGCATGCCCACCATTGCCTGCGTTTCGAACACTTCTGCTCTGCACCAGAGCTTGGTCCTACCCTAAGAAGGGCTGAGCACTGCTGTGGACTAGTGACAGCCACGGCATGGCTTCGAAGCACAGCCTAAATGCTGTAGCAAGCGTGGACCGGGACACACCACCTCCTCCTCTGCGCACCTCTGCAGCACGACTACTTGCTGCAGCCCCTCCCAGGGTGGGTGGAAGTGCCCTGACGCTGCCCTGGGGTGCTTGGCTTAAAACTGGCAGCAATTTTTGTTTGAAGCTTTGTAGCTTCTTCGCATCCCTTTGCGCGACAGGTCTGGCGCGTACCCTGGAACCCTTCCCCAGATCTTCCCATGAAAACTCCTCTCCTGCAAAAAAAGCTTCTGCTTCATTTTAACCAAACCCAGAGCCCATCAGACGATCCAGATGGTCTCTCTCTCTATCAAGCAGTTTGGCCCAAATCCCGGTGGCAGACGGCAGGACCAGGCCTCCCCTGATAAATAGAAGTTTGGGGTTTGTTTTTCTCTTTGCTCCTCATCCATATTCAGAGGCACCCTGGGCCTTTCCCAGGCAGCTGTTGCTCTCCGAGGCCCACACCACTCCACGCAGGGCACCTGGGCGATTTGGGATGGCCCAAATGTGCCAAGGGCTGAGGCGTGGGAGGGGATCTCAGTGCACAGCCCATCCCTAGCCCTGCTCCCCCTGCCTTGCTGGACTCCCTCGGCCCTTGCAGCGTTGGCAGCCCTGGGAGGGGGTTGCTTTTGCAACGAGAGCAGCTGCTGCTCAGCTCAGTGGGATGCTCTGGAGCGTTGGGGCACAGGGCGCTGGCATTGTGGCAGGCAGTAGCAAGAATCTCCCACAGGAGAGCAGGAGAAAATGCAGGCGCTTGCCTGAAATTGGGTTTTCAGCACCCCAGCCCCGTGCTCCCACTGGAACCAGTGATGGTGGCCTCCAGCTACTCCCTCCGCCGAAACCACGGCCCCAGCTGTAAAGCAATGTGGTGTTTCTGCAGCTGGACACAGGCAGAGGGAGCCTATTTATTCTGCAAATCACAAGGATTTGCCCTGGGCAAGTGCCTGGAAAAGGGAGGAAACAGGATCCCTCATCCCACTCCTGCCTTTCCGCAAGCATCAGAGGTAAAGGGCGGGTTAGGAAGACCCAGCTCTGCTCTGCCGGCCAAGGGACGAGAGGGAGTTTGGGAGGGAGGGAAGGGGGTCACCAGCATCTCTCCGGTAGTGGCTAGCTTTGGGGAATGCCGAGCTGCTCGGAAACAACTTTCACTCCCAGAAATCCAGCTGAGGTCTTTGTCACAGGCCGCTCTGTGTGCTCTGTGGTGCCACTGCCACCAGGGTCCCACTGGGAGCCCCAGGGCAAGCTACGGGGCCACCTCGGCTGAAGCCGTGCCAGCGAGAGGTCGGCTCCGGGAGTCCTGGGAAGCAGCTCATCTTCCTCGCTGTCAGGGCTGCTGGGTAGCAACGAGGAACAAACCCCTTTCATCCATCTCAGGCACAGCTTCCTCCCGGGATTGGGGCCAGAGGAAGGAGATGTCACGAAAATGCAGACAGATGATGGGAGCCTGCATTTGGGATGGGAAAGGGCTGCCTACCAGGGCCAAGCTGGTGCAACCCCGTGTGTGTGTGAGGTGGCCCTCACCCGAGCGAGACCCCATGCAAACACCTCCCTTTCGCCCTGATTAAGGAGCTTGTGGAGCTTCATACACAGGGGAGAACTGATTCAAGAGGCACTCCTGCCCCCAGGACCTGCTGCCGTCCCTCCAAATCTCCCGCTGGCAGGGGAAAGGAGCGTGCAATGGGCTGTCCACCTCCATACACCTCTCCTCCCGCTGCTGGAGTGATGTGATGGGCTCCCACCTCTCCCCCTTTCACGGGTTTCCTCTCCGAGGATATTTGCAGCCGTTGCTGCCAACAGCCAGGGTTCTGTTGGGCACCTCAAAATGCCTGTTGTTGTTCTGAGGGGCTCAGCTCTTGGAGCGGTGAGGTTACAAGTGTCTCAGGTGTCATTAATAAAACAGGTGACCTGCCCTCCTGCTTTGCATTTGCAGACCTCAGGGAAGAGAACAGAAGGTAATAATATTAACACAATGCTCACATTTCAGAGATGTCAACCGTTTGGGGCCAAGCTCACAGGATTTCTTGGCTTCACTTCTTTTTTTTTTTTGTTTGCATTGAAATAGGAGTATTTTGCCTCATTCTTACAGCCATAAAGGCATTTTAGTTTCTTTGCCATTAAGATGTTTCCCTCGAGCAGGAAAGGACATCGCTGTTGTTGCAGCCAGGACCTCAGGACTCGCTGTCTGTGTGGAGGGCAAAGAGCAAAGTGGGGATGTGTCCCCAGTGCCCCCTGCGTATTGGGGTCCTGGGATGCAGGGTTCCCACAAGCAGACCGGGTCCCATCCCGACGGGCCCGTGCCAGCCCGCTGTGTGGTCCCTGCAAGGTCCCCACGCCTCGCCTGGGCTCTGGGTGATAATGGGGCTCCGGGCTGCCGGGTGGGAGACAGCCCAGGGGTGCCTGGGCCACACCGGGGGATGCAAAAGCTTTTCGGAATCCCCTGAGGTGAGGGTGGGAACGCTCTGCCTGTCGCCGCTCGGTTCGTGAGCTCCTTCTCCGGTCTCCACTAGCCCCCGGGGTGCCTCTCACCTTGCTGCACCCGGGACCCCCGAGCCGTCTCACACGTGGAGGGGTTTGGTGCCTGCGGGCCAACCCTGCTGTCTCGGGTGGGGCGACCGAGCCAGAGCCCACCTTGCTGCACGGCCGGGGTCGGTACGGAGCCCCGACGGCTGCGGTTCCCGGTGCTCTGCCCAGCCAGAAGCGCTCCGACCCCCGCCGGTGTCGGGGGGCGCGGGGAGGGGCGGTGGCAGCGACTGAGGGGGGGGGCCCGTCGGGGCGGGCAGGGCGGGAGGGAGGAGCCAGCGCGGAGGCCGTGCCTGGGCTGCGGGATGGGGCGGCAGTGAGGGTGTGCGGGTGTGCGCCGACGGGGCTCTCGCCCCGGACCTGAGCTGTACCGAGCGGTACCGAGCCCGGCCCAGCCCCGCTCCCCGGTGATGCGCAGCGGCCCCGCCGCTTAACCCCGCTGCTATGGCGGCCCCGACCCCCGGGGGGGCGGCGGCGGCGGGGGTCCCGGCGGGGCTGCGGGCCGCTGCCTGGCTGCTGGTGTGCGCCGCGCTGTGCGGGGGCCCCGCCGCCGCCTGCCCGCCGCTCTGCGCCTGCACCGGCACCACGGTGGACTGCCACGGCACGGCCCTGCGCGCCGTGCCCAAGAGCATCCCCCGCGGCACCGAGCGCCTGTGAGTACCGGAGGGCTTTGTCCCCACCGGCGCGGGCGGGCGTGCAACGGCCCGTGTCCGGGGGGGGGGGGGGGGCGTGGTGCTGGGGGCGAGTGCTCGTCCTGCCGCTGGGGTGGGGGGTGTGGGGTTCAAGAGCCCAGAGAGGGGGGATGGATGTTTAAGAGCTTATCAGGAGTGTGTGCAGGAGCCCGTCGGGGGTGCATGTGCAAGAGTCTGTCTGGGGGGTGGGGGGGAGTGTGCAAGCGCCCATCCAAAGGGGATGCTTATGTCTGTTAAGGGGGGGTACTTGTGCAAATGCCCGGGGGGTGGGGGGCATGTACAAAAGCCTGACCAAATGGTGCGTGTGCAAGAATCTGGTGGGGTGGGCGCATATGCAGCGTCCCGGTCAGTGTGAGGGGGGTACGTGTGTGTAAAAGTGCCTGTCGGGTGCGTGTGCATCATCCCCTCTCCGAGGGGGGGTGCGGTAGCCCGTCGAGGTGGGGAGCGGTGCGTGTGCAACCCTTCGTCCGTGGGAGGGATGTGCAAGAGCCCGCGTGTGCCGGTGTGTGTGCAAGCCCGCGGGGCAGGGTTGGGGTTACAGCTGTGCCCCCGAGGGGGTGGGTTGCTCCGGGGGGGGGGCATTTGCACAAGGGTAGCTCGGAGCAGGCTGCGCGCCCCATGGCACCCACAGGTGTGTGGCCGCCTCTGCTGTGACTTGTCACGGCACACCCACGCAGCCGGAGGGGTTGCTTGTAGGTCTCCACCACCCTGAGCCCCCGTACTCGTGCTGGGCACCCCTTTGTCCCCGGGGAGCCCTCCTAGGAACGTTGTGCTGGGGATCAGGCCCTGTTCCCCTGCTCTCCCCTTCGGCCCCCCCCGCGGTGTGACCGCCCTCCAGCCGTGCACGCAGCTCACCCAGCCCTGCCAGTGCCCTGTGCCCGCATCTCCCTGCTCGTCAAAGCCCCTGCCACATCCCCAGGGGTACCGTGGTGGTGGTGGTGGGGGGTCCCTGGGTCTCTCGGCCGGACCCCCATAAGAAAAGCTTTTCTCCCGTGGAGCACAGCCACGGTCCAGCCAGCTGCGGGGGTCCTGCGGCACCCGCCGAGCTCTCCCAGCCAGGGTGCCCTTCTGCTACTGCAGGTCCCCGCTCCAGGGAGAGGGGCATGGGCTGAATGTGTCCAACCCGCTGCTGGCGGCAGGTTCCCAGTGTGCAGGTATCCCCAGTCCCAGCAGGAGAGCAGGGCTGTCCCCAGCCTCTCCCCTCTGCTCAGGGGCAGTGGGTGCCCTGTCCCAGGGGCTGCAGGGAAGCCTGGTGGCACAGTAGCCTCCATGGTAGCCCCCACAGTCCTAGCTGTGGGGCCAGGCTGCCCCGATATCCCCTTTACAGCACGGGGAAGCACTGGGCTGCCACCTCCTTGGGCAGGAGAGCTGCAGGATGTGTAATGCTCCCACCCAGTGTGGAGCTCTGTGGGACACCGTTTTAGTGGAGTTTTCTCTTCTCCCAAAATAATTACCCTTGTACAAACTATTATTACCCGGCACAGCAATCAGGCTGCTGCAAGCTGCAGTCCCACAGAGCTGGTTTGTGAGCTCCAAGACAGAATCCCCCTTTCCCCTGTGCCCAGGGCAAGGGGAAGGTTTGTGCACAGCCTGCGCCAGCCCTTTCCACCCCTCGGGGAGCTCAGTGAGCTCCGCAGCATCTGTGCCCCATGCAGCCGGGTGCAGGATGAGCCCCCGCCTCTGCCCACTTCAGACCAGACGATGCTGGAGTGGGCCGATGGAGGATGCTCGCGGGTGGGTGTCTCGCTCCTGCCCTGCAGGGCATCTCTCCGTCAGCCGATCCTGCCTGCTATCTCCTCTTTCTGCCTCCACCGACCTGGTCCTCCATGTCCGTCGCCGCACGGTGACATTGGGTTTTCTGTGTGTTTGCGCAGCTGCCAGTGCTGGGTCTGCCAGCTGGGCTGAGCTGGACCTGCTGCTCTCTCTTGGGTGGTGTTTGCTGGATAACTGCTTCCCGCTGCGTTACGTGCCTTTGCAGGTGCTTGAGGGTGTCTGTGAGGAGCAGGTCTGTCTCTGAGCAGTGAATTCCTGCTGTAACAGCCCATAAGCGAGTTCGGGTTCCCTGTAAAGAGGCTGCAACCTCGCAGTCTCTGACTTCTCACTGCGTGACAGAGCAGGGTCAGCTAACAGCCACAGGGGAGCCTGCAGCAGGGTCTGCACCCAGGACTTGCCATCTCCAAGAGCTGGCTTTCTGTGGGAAGCCAGCGGTCCCCCACCGCTGCCTGGCTCTTTCCCCAAGCCCTGAGAGGAGCGGCGTGAGTGATGCCAACCTCGCCACACATCCCACGGTGCCAGTGAGCAGTGGTGTTCCTGCTGTCTTGTTGCCCGCCTGTTGTGTGCTGGCAGCCTTGCATGGCAGCCCGGTGTGGCATTTGGGGGCTCCAGGCTTTCTCCAGCCCCATTGTGGCACGGGTCGAACCCCTGGACAGGGCAGTGCTGCCGCTGCAGCTGTGCGTGCTGGCGCTGCCGAAGCCATCACAGGGGCTCAGATGGCAGCGTCCTGTGTTACGGTCTGAGCTCCATGGCTTTTGAAACACATCCTCTTCCTTTGAAGAGGGAATTGTTTGCCTCATAGAGTCGCCGCAACTTTGGAGAATCGTGAGCCAGGGAAAAATTGTCTTGTCTTCCGCTTGAAGGTTTCCCCCGTGATGTCCCCCTGGTGCTGCGCAGTTGTTGCAGGGTAAGGGCTGGAGATGTGTGCGGGAAGACACATGGGTGGTGGCTGCGTGGGGGGACAGGGGACCCCTCTTCCCTTGCACCAGGGCACAGCACGTTGCTCCCTAAGCGCCATCCAGTCTGCAACCCAATGTCAATGCCAAGCGGTGCCCACAGCCCCCTCTCTGCCTGGATCAGGCACGGAGCAGAGAGGCTCACACTGCAGCAAGGGAGGAAGCAGCAAAATCTCTGGGTGCTTTGCACAGCTGCCCGTGCTCCTGCCTACGCCTCTGGCAAGCACGATAGAGCAGGTCCTGGAGCATCACAGGCAGGACGGGGTGATAATCCTCCAGCAGTACCGCGTTATCTGCTCCCGAGAGTCCCTCAGGTCTCACCGCTGGAGGAGAGCTGTGGGAGAAGAGCACGGTTCCCTTTCCAGTTTGCTTGCCTTTCTTTCTTCCTTTGAACTTGCCCCTGAAGAGCAGACTGCCCTGTCGGGGAGCTGGGTCACTCCCCGTGCCAGCAGGATCAGTGCAAATTCGCCACCCCTGAATGGCTGCTTCGAGCCCAGCTCTTCGCTCGTGGGGGCTGAATTGAGCCCGGTGGGGTTACGCTTGCTCCTGCTTTTGAAGTTTTCAGCTGACAGCTGAGAATTGCCCTGCTCACCCCTTTCACCTCCTCTCCGGTGGGCTGAGCATCCCCCATCTTGCTGTCAGCTGTGTCGTGCCCGTCTCAGCAACCGACTCCCCCTATGTTGGGGGCAGCAGAGCTGGGTTTGGGGGTCCCCATCACTGCATCCCCTTTGGTCCCTGCCCTCAGCATTGCATGGGGCTCCCGCTCGTCTTGTTCCCCTGACTTGGGGTTTGCCTGTGCTGAAATGGCCCCCGTCCAGACCTCTCTCCCGTCTCCCCCATCTGCATTGTCAGAGGGAAGGGGGCCCTGAGCTCCAGTCTTTGGGTACAGTAGCATGATGCTGCGACACCTGAGGTGCGCTTGCGTGCTGCCTAACCGTCCCCTGCCGAAATTATGGCAGCGAGCTCTTGTTCGGAGCGTGTTTAATTCATGCACCCGCGTCTCCCTCTAGCCAGTTAATCAAAATGTCTTGCAGCGTCAAGGCTGGTGTATCACAGCAGCACTCGTGCGTTTGACACCAGTTGTTGGGTTGTGTCTCCTTGGGGGGCTTTGGGGGACGTTAATTCTTAGGAAGCACCCTGAGAGGGTCAACCTCTCCCTCTCCTTGGGTGCCTGGGCAGGTTTTCGGTGTTGCACCCCAGCAGGCTGGTTGCAGAGGCAGCAAGGGAGTGCGCAGGCTCTGCAGAGCTGTGGGGTGGGATGCAGGACCGATACCCAGCCGGGGCAGTGCTCGGCCAGCCTCGCTGCTCTCAGCTCTCGGGACAGCCGGTGCTGGGCTCTGGGAGGACGCGGGATGGCTGGGGAAGGCAGCCTGCTCAGCCCGCCGCAGTGGCTTCCTTGGGAGCCATCCCGGACACAGGAAATTTGCAATTCTATTCCAATTTCTCCCTTCAGCTACGTCCAAGGCAGATGCTGTCTATATATCGCCATGGTAACGCTGCGTTCTCACTCTCCATGGAATTGCATGCTGGAAAAATATTAGTTTAAAAAACTATGTCGTGTTTGTATTGACTGGAGCCGAGACTGATAGCGGAGGATCTATTGTCCCCTGGATGGGAAAAGTCACCGGGAACAGGCAATAAAGCCGGGCAGATTGGCCTCCGGTGACCACTTCTCACCCCGCACGGCAATTGCTTCCCTATAAACCCTTCCCTGGCTCTGTTTTATTGCATCCTTTAGAATAGATATTTTTGCCCTAAATGTGCTGCCACTTTGCTCCTTCGGGATGATGCATTGTGCCGCCAGCAATTCTTCCCCACTGAGGTGGGAGCGAGGAGGAGGAATTGTTCCTGGCTTTAATCATGGGTCTCTCGTGTGCACCTTCAAACGCCATTGCTGCTGCTGCTGCGTGCTGGGCACGGCGGCCACGGTGCCCGTGCAGGATAGCACCCCGTGCACATGGAAACCATCTAGCTGGCTCATTATGGGACACGTGTTCGCTTTGAGTTTCGTGCTCTCCTACTTCATTGTTTCCTACTGAACCTCCGGCCGACAGAAGAGTGAGTGAGGCAGCTGTAAAATGCAAAGGATGCTCGAGAGACCCCCACGGGGGAGCAGAGCCCGCAGTCCTGGGGAGCAGAGGGGCCTTGGGGCACCGCTGAGGCAGGGAAAGGGTGTCCTGTCCGGGGAAAGGTGTACGAGCCCGTGACCTCACTTTTCCTGCATCCTTGCTCCGGTTTGCTCCCCAGGGAGCCGGCGAGGCAAGCACTGGAGCTGGATGTGTGCGTGTGTGCATGCACAGGAGAGGCGAGGTGGGCAGCCGAGGAGCCTGCCTTTGTCTCGCATCTGAGTCCTTCATGGTTCCCTGCCCGCTCCAGAGATACTTAGTGCTGCAGATGCATCCCCTTTATTGCTACCGAAATAACCTTCCATAAAAACCTGACAGGCAAAGAGAGGTTTCTGTGCGTGTTTGGCTGAAAGGCAATGAAAACCAGTTGTGCATTAGCAAGTGGCCCTGTCCTGAGGGATGTCAGACCCAGATCCCTGCTCCCTGGTGAGAAGAGGGGCTAAGGAAACTTTAATAGATATGGCATTTATTGATTATTGCTGTGCATGCTAATACAAATGGCGCTTTATGCTTTGCTAACTAGCTATTGTAAAAACTACCCGAGGGGGGGGGAAGTCTTGCATTCCCCAACCGAGGGGCCTTGCTTTGTGCTTTGAACTCTTTATCTGAAGTGAGAAGTCCTGCACCTCCCGCAGAAGGACAGTCCTGATAAGAACCAAGGGGCCTCCTTCAGGAGCCAGCTAAAACTGGCCAAATGACCTCTTGGAACTAATTGTAATACCTAAATGAACTCCTGGAACTAATTTTAATACGGAGTGGGGATAGCTCATGCATATGTATAGGTGTGTTTTTTTAACTTCATGTATATGTTACAATTGGTTGTATAAAATTCAAAGTGAATTGCCATGCCAGGCGCGCACGATTTTGGTGGGACTACCCCCCGTGCTGCCCAGCGCCGAATAAACATACCTACTTTACAATCTTACAGATTGTGGAGTCTGCTTTCTGCACGTCACTGGCAGCCTTCCAGTGCGAGTGACTCCAAGGCCAGTTCCGGCGGCTGGCCCCTGTCCCCGCTCCGAGGAGAGCCAGGTAGCAGCAGAGGTTTTCCTGCCGTAGCTGCAATTAGCAACGTGGGCAACGAGAGGGAATGGTTTGCAGCCTGGTCCTTAGGGTCACGGCACTGCTGGAAGCAGGAAGGGAAGGAGGTGGGATGGAGGGAGCCTCTCCGTGGCGTTGGTGCGGGGTCGGTCCCAGGCTGTCCCCTCCGGGACCGGCGCAGGTCTCCCTGCTGTGTACGTGCTCCAAAGCCACGCTGAAAATCTGCTTTCCTGGCATGCATTTTGGATGCACTGGCTGCTCAAAATAGCAGAGGCAAGTGTCCTGTGAGGGAGAGAGGCTGCTAGGAGGAGGAAGATCAGAAAAAAAAGGGAAGATTAATTTTTCAAGCGATGCAGCCGAGGAGCAGCCCTGGGCACCAAGAGTGGGAGAGATGCAAGCTCCCAGCCCTGGATATTTCTCAGTGGGAGGAAGCACCAGCTCCAAAACGGGATCTCTAGGACACCCCACGAGCTCTAGGAGTCCCGGCTGGTGGGGGGTGAGCAGGCTGGCGTAACCGAGCAGATCAGGTGCACTTGTCCTCCTGGCCCCGCTGTGAGCTGCTCCAGGAGAGACGAGCAGAGGGGCTTTGCTGAGGAAGACGCAGGGTGGACTGGACCTCAGTCTGCTGAGCGGCGGGACAAAGCCCGAGGGCTGGGCTGCCTGCCCTGCGCTGCCCTGCCCTGGGAAGCAGAGGAGCCACAGGAGCGGCGATACTCCTTGCCAGACTAGTCAGCAGGGTGCAAAAAGCCCAAATTTTCAGGTATTGAGATAAATCTGAGCTTCAGTTTCCTTGTTTATAAAACAGAAACAACCTGCTGCCTTTTCTCTCTCACAGCAGGGTTGAGTGAGGTTATTTATTTATTTTTAACCCGAAGGTGACACGCCACGATGCTGCGTGAGTGTAAAGCACTCCCGGCTAATGGCTGTGGCACGAAAACCCCAGAGAGAAGTTAGGAAGAGCAGAAAGCCTCCGGATCCTCACCGTTACTTGCACAATCGATGCTGTTTGTAACGCTTAAAAATTTATTGCGATGCTAACCCGCTTTAGTACCTTGTAAAAGCGTACAGAGCATCCTGTGCTCTGGGGGCCAGCGTGCTTGCGGTTGGGTTCCCCTTTGGCTAAGTGTGGTTATTTTGGGATGAGCCCAACAGCACATGGCTGCTCTTGGAGCTTTCCTTTTCGGACACATCACTCTGCAGGCATCTGGTAGGGTGGGTGCTGGCAAGGTGTTCTTCATGGGCTGTGTGGCATGCTTAAAGGGACTTTGATGGACGCTGTGGACACCCTTTCTCTTCCTCATGGGGTCTGGTCATGGCAGGGGTGGGGAGGAAAAGGGGGAGAAGGTGCTGAGCCCCTTGTGCTGCTGTGGGTGCCCAGTGCCCCATCCCCAAGCAGCAGGCAACAGCAGCCCCCCTTGCACCTTGGAGGGGATGGGATCAGCACCCGGCCGTGCCCTCGTGGGCTGCGGAGAGCTGGCAGATGTGGTGAGCATCCCTCCGTGCTGGCACTGGAAGGGACCAGCTCTCCCAGGACTGGGAAGGGGTCTGCCCTGCCTTTTGCTGCTTGGGCAGCTCCCAGCGAGCCTGCCCTGGGACTCAGTTACATTCAAGCAGCCGGGTGAAATCTCGAGAAGGCTTGAAAAATGCAATAAAAACATAGGAAGAAAGGTTGCAGCTGCTCTGTCCCCCAGTGCTGAGCGCAGGGGTCAGTCTGGGGTCTGAGCTTCGTCTGTGTTTCCATTAGCAGTCTGCGTGACAGGACATGAGCTGCTTATGACATTTGTGGATGCCACCAGGCTGGGGGAGATGCAAGTGGGCTGGCTGAGATATCAAAGCAGGCTTGGCGAACAGGAGGACCGGGCTGACAAAAAGGATGCTGGTGCCTGGGGGCTCTAGGAAGGTGTTTGGTGGGAGGGGATCCCCAACACCACAGGTGTGAGATGGGAGCACGAACAGAGTGGGTCCTGCCCCTGCAAGGCAGAGGGACCCTGAGGGAGGGCTGTGCCCCTGGGGCTGAGGGTTTGTTGGGGGAACAGGGCTGGAAGAGGGGCAGCTGAATCTCCACACCGAGGTGGCCAGGGCAGGCAGGGATGGGGTTCATCTGCAGCGAGATGGCTTCAAGTCAGGGTTTTGGAAATGATCCTTGAGGCAGGAGCAGTGATTTTCTGGCATAGGGCACGAGGGAGCGTCAGTCCCCATCCCTGATGGATCTGCACAGGGGTCTGTCAGGATTGATGGAGGGCTGCAGAGATGCTGCTGTGGGGTGCGTGACCTTGCAGCTTTCATTTCTCCACTCCCCTGATTATTATCTGGCACTGGCAGCTCCAGCTGGGGTCAGGGCTCTGGGATGAGGGCTGCGAAGATGCTGGGAGGGGAGCTGTGCCCCTAAGGCCTTTGAGCCAAGGGCAGGGCGATGGGGACCACGGAGGGGAGGGGTGCATCACACCAATGATGCAACTGCCGGCCTCACCCGGCAGCGGGGCAGCATCGGCCCTCGGAGCGGGCACCGCAGGAGCATGGCTGGCTGCAGGCATTGCTGGCACTGAACCCTTCTCCGCCAGCCCCTGCGGGTACCCACTCTATGCTAGCACTGCGGGGCTGGGACACATTTCTCTGCTTGTGGGTGCAAACGCAGGGTTTCGTGTCGCAGGCTTTTCCCTTCGACTTCTTAAAAGCTGGAGTCCAGCGAGTGCAGCAGTTTGGATTTCTGCCTTGGTGGGAGAGCAGAGCTGAGCTGAGCACAAGGACAGCAGTCACGTGCGTGGCGAATGGCTCGTTCTTTGCAATGGAGCATGGATAGTGGGATTGTGCCGTCTGCTCCTTCCCCTTCCCGCTCCTGATAAATCAGCGCCCAGGGAAATATCACTCATGTTGGCTGTATTTAATAAATTATCTCTCAGCATTGGCACTCTCTGAGGTTGTTACCGAGTTAGCGTAGCTCCGAACCCTGCAAAGGGAAAAGACGCATCAGACCCCTCGGGAGTGGAATAAGCCATCCAAAGCTAGAAACCAAATATAAACCCAGACTATGCAAATCCAGTCTAACAAACCCTGGTGAAGCACAGACATCCCATCTGGGAGTGGGATGATCCACAAGCAACGTAGCGAAGGGACTGCTTGTTTTAATGACTTTCCTCTTCCCAGGGAGAGATGGGAGGGGAGTTTCTGAAACTTGAAGGTTGCAAATGAAAATTTGCTGCCTCTCCAGCGGCAGTGTGAGATTTGGGGTGCTGGGGGGCAGAGGAGGGCAACCTGGATGAACATGAGGATGCGTTCTGGCATTGAACTCTGTGGATTAACGGTGAAAGAGCACACCCCACATCTCTGCTTTCAAATCACAGTCCAGAAATGCAACCGATCTGCCAGGCAGCTCCCCAGACACATCAGTTCTTATCAAGGCTCTGCGGCACGGGGCAGGGCAGGGTGTCTCGCTTCACTAGGAAAGGGCACGGAGGCAGCGGGTGAGCAGCTGAGCAGCGGGGAACCGGCTTTCTGGGCACAGCAGACTGTAATTTATCTCCATGAGGAACTGAAGGGGATTTAGAGGGGAAAAAATGGCATGAAGTTAAATAGCAGTGTTGCCTCGGCATCCTTACAAATAAGCTTTACCTGCTGTTCGTTCCCATCTTGGTTGCAAAGGCCATCATTTACCCGAACAAAGGCAAGGGGGGCTGCTGTGAGCAGTTGTTCAGGAGCACGCAGGGCCAGTCCCTGGGGGAGTGGGGTTGTAAAGGGGCCCAAGGACACTGCCCTGCTTGGGGACGGCCACCAGCCCCAGTGCCAGAGGACCCAGAGGGTGCTCAATGGGCACGCAGGGAGCGGAGGCTGAGGCAGGCTGGTTTTGGCATGTGAAGGGACTAGCCATGTCCAGTCCTTGGCTCTTTGCTGTTTCTGCATGTCTCTGTGCTGCTTTGCCTGTGCTCTGCCTCTGGCTGAGGCTCTGGGGTGCCAATGCTTGGAGGAGCAAGCCCCACTTTGGGCTTTGAAGGCTGAGGTATGAATCTTGGCTTTCGGTTTGAGCAGTTTTTAAACCAAGCCTCTCTGCTCTGTCTGTCTGCAGTACCTGAGATTTCCTAACTTTCGCTTACACATTGCAGCCAGAGTAACGTTACGTACATTTGAAAGAAGGTGACATGGGAGCGCTGGTCCCTCACCAGGTGCTCAGACGGGCACTGTCGCCTCCAGCCCAGCCCCGGGGAGCTTCCAGGCAATCGGCTCTGGCAAGGACCTTTTAGGACACTGGGGGAAAACCACTCCTGAAGCCAGGATTTCTTCCTGCCCTTAGCTGGCCCCAAAGCTGTGGTCCATCAGGAGGTGGGCACATGCCTGCACATACCCATCCACCCTTCCTGCGGTGACAGACGTCCCTAAAATGCATGACCCTCCCCAGTGCCTCATGCTTGGGACTTACAGCCTGGCTGTGGGTTTTGCTCCTGGGATAGGGACAGGACTGAGCCCTGCAGGGTGCAACCGTGCGGATTGGAGCCTGGTCCCCAGGAGCCAGACGTGCGTGCTGTGCTCTGGCTGTCAGGGAGCCGGGCGAGCCGTGGGGCTGTGGAGCCCGAGTGCAGGTTTTAGTTTAATCACTGGGGCTGGGGAACCTCTATTCATTCCCCGCTTGCATTCATCTGTGTCCTAGTAACGTGCTCTCCCACCTCCTTCCCAACACAGGCACACACGGCGGGATAATGGCAGCAGCCCGGCAATCTCGGGCGCTGAATAGCGGTGTAATTACGGGGCTATAATGGCGAGCTGGAACTCATTAGCCATTATCAGCCATTTCAGCAGGACCGTGGCAGCACCCCGGGGTGCACGGCTGCGCTGGCTGTACCGGGCGGGCTGTACGTGCCGTTCGGTGGCTGCGGGGTCAGCACACTGCTGACCTTGGCCCCACGCGTGGCCGCACAGCCTGGTGAAGGGGGGCTTTGGCTCTGGATGGGAATGATGGACTTTTTATTCAGCCCCTTCTGCCACGTGGGGCATCCCTGCTCCCCGGTCCCACTGCTGGGGCTGGGGGCTTATAGAGCCCTGGGTGCTGGGGTCCTGCTCTTGGCACCGCAACCTGCTCCGGGCTGGCACCCCCTGCCCTGGCTCTAGCAGCTTATCCTTCCTTTGACTGCCTCCCCCTCCTGTAGTTTATTTGTTTCCTCTTTATTTCTGCATATGCATTGAGTGCAGGCAGCGGATCTCCAGCGTGGGAGCCCTCCCTGGGCCATGTGTTGGTGTGGGCATCCTCCATACCCAGATCAGTGAGGAGCAAACCCTGCCGTGCTCTGCGCTGCCAAGAGGGAAGGCTCTCTTCTGCCCGTGGGGTGCTGCACAGGGACCCCCAGCTCCTCCTGCCCATGGGGTGCTGTGCAGGGACCCCCAGCTCTGCAGGCTGTGGGTCCCACGGCTGAGGGTCCCTGTCTTCTCCCTGCGGGGCTCACAGCCCGTAATCCAGAAGCATGCTGCAGAGCTGAGACTGTGAGGTGCAAACCTCTGCAGCTCCCAGCTCGGTATATTTTAAAGCAGGACAATTCTAGGGGGGGCACGCTGGAGAGCTTGGGAGGGAAGAGCTGGGGAGGCATAGCCAGCACCCCTGCCACGTGTGGATCTGGCAGTGCGGAACACCTTGGCTGTGTGCTGAGCAGAGTCTGGGCAGGACAGGCTGCCCCCTCCCCTTTTTTCTACCAGGAGGGTGAGCGAGCCAGGATAGCATCTCCCCTCCAGCTGAGGTCCCTGTCCTTGCGCTCTGCCAGGGCTTTTGCACAAGGGAGCGATGCTGAGAGGAGCTGGTCCCTTGCAAGTGTCTCTTGGCAGGTGAAACTTGAAGTGTGGCTTATCCTCTGGGCTGATCTTTCAGAGCTGGCACAAGGCAGAGGAAGGTGTGAGGTGCTGAGCACTGAACCAGTTGTGATGCATGTGGATGACCTGCAGATGGATGTTTGGAAGGATCCTGCTTTTCTGGGGGATAGCTGTTCACTTTCTTATTACCCCTGGCCTTTCTAAGGGGCTCTGTGTGTTTGGGATGACCCTACCATGTGTTTGCTGTGTTTCCAGAGCGGAGTGATGTACGTCCAGCCAGGCAGCTGCTGACGTGGCTGGGCTGCTTATTGCATTGCTGGTGGCCCTGGGGCTTC
Organism: Chlamydotis macqueenii; assembly: GCF_036417535.1. Taxonomy (NCBI): domain Eukaryota; kingdom Metazoa; phylum Chordata; class Aves; order Otidiformes; family Otididae; genus Chlamydotis; species Chlamydotis macqueenii. The sequence goes on from NC_141562.1 coordinate 24,709,570, forward strand.
TGTCTTGAGGGAGGCACCCAGTGTGGGGACAGGGAGATGGGGGAGATGCATCTTTATGAAAGATGCAAGTTTACACACTCCTAGCCAGACAGGCTTCTGCGTGCACTTCTGCTCGCCATGGCGGATGGGGGTCCTCTCCGGAGCCAGTGGCCAGCCCTCCTGTTCCCAGCAGGGAGCACAAAAATGCAGCAGCCACTGCCCTGCTTTGGGCCCTGTCTGCCTTTTCTGGGGAGCTACTGGGGAGCCCCAGTACCTGGCCACCTCCTGAGCGCTTCTTTACTGATCTCTGCCTTTTCTCTCCACAGGGAACTCAACGGCAACAACATCACGCGGATCAACAAGAATGACTTCGCCGGGCTGAAGCAGCTCCGCGTCCTGTGAGTTCCTGGCGAGGGGCTGGCCACCCTGGTCTTAGCAAGGGCTGTGCTCAGCTTGTGACCCCTCCTGGGGCTGGTAGAGGTGATGCTCAGCCCTTTGCTGGGCATCTGCCGGTGGGGCTGGAGGGTGTCAGCACTGGTGGAGGGCTTCCAGCTGGGAGGAAGCGGGGAGAAAGATGCCGGGTTGTGTTGAGGAGATGGTGGGAGTAAGGTCTGGAGGAGCATCGGGAGGGCTGGGGACCACCTTCCCGGAAAGCCGACCCCCTTCTCTCCACAGGCAGCTGATGGAAAACCAGATCAGCACAGTGGAGCGCGGGGCGTTCGATGACATGAAGGAGCTGGAGCGACTGTGAGTGCCGGAGCGTGGAGGCGGGTTGGTGAGGGGCTGCTGGGTTTAGTTGCGGAGAGCATCCTTTCCTTTTTGCCTTAAACCAGAACATACCGCTGCCGCCTGACTTCAAACAGCTTCTCTGCTGCGCAGTGGCGACAGTTTAGTGTGGGAAGCAAACCTATTTCTGTTTTTATAGACCTTAAAGTTCTTTCTGATGCTTTTGAGGTGAGGGGCGGGTTAAACACAAATCACTCTTGCTGTTATCAGCTGTGTCCTGTGCGTTAGCGAGGGAGCCGTAAGTTCCAGTCCAGTACTCAGTAAAATAGCTCAGCAGTTTAGAAATCCCGAGCTGCTCAAGCAAATATGAGGAGCTGAGCGAGCAGCAGGGTAACAGCGTGGGTAAGCAGCAATCAGCAGTTAACGGCTTGGAGTCCCGTCTGCGCGTAATTAAAAAATTGTGAGTGAGTCTATTAAAGGCCCGGTGGTTGCCCCTACCCAGGAGCGCTGTGAGCAGGACAGGGGTGTCCTGGCTGGGTGGGATGCTGTGCTGTGATGGCCCCTCTGAGTGAGCCAGAGCAGCCCAGCTGTGCCCAGCGCTGTCAGCTGGCATGCAGGCGGGGTGATTGCTTTGCCCCCAAAAACCCTGACCCTTTCCTCCTTCCCTGCAGACGGCTGAACCGCAACCAGCTGCACACCTTGCCCGAGCTCCTCTTCCAGAACAACCAGGCGCTGTCACGGCTGTGAGTACCCTGCGTGCCCGTGGGGCTGCCCTGCCCTGCCCGGCTGTGGCATGGGCTCGCTTGCGGGGCTGCTGCGGGGTTCGGAGGGGGCACTGACGTCCTGGGGGGTTGTGCTGGTGGATACTGGTGCCCAGTGCATGGCAAGGGAATGCACCGTTTCTGGTCGACCCGAGCATGCGGCATGCGTTCATCTTGCGGCAGACCTGAGACTGGTGCTGTTGAAGATGGCGTGAAAGGTCCTTGCAGCGCGTGGGGGTGCAGGAAGAGGTGCTGGCGGTTTGGGCTGGGGCTGGTGTCGCTGAGCCTGCACAGTGCTGGTTGCAGAGGTGCTGCGAGCCCTGCGGCCACCTCTCTGGGTGCGGATCACGGGCTCTGGAGCGGGGCGCTGCCCTTACCTGCTGTTGTGAAGGGAGGATGAAAGAGGGTGGCCCTGGGGGGCTGCATCCTGCCCAGGGACCTCCACAGGGCACAGAGCACCCCACGGTCCTGCTCAGGAGCTGCCTTTCCGCTAGTGTCTGGAACAGCCTGGGGAAGAGCGGGAAGCCCTGCCTGGGGCAGATCCAGCCCCTCGTGCCTGCTGCCCCCTCCCTGCACGGCTCTGCCTGCCCCTGTCCCTCTGCCCCCGCAGGAAGACCCCCAGGACCTGTCTCTTGTGCAGGCCCTTGCTCCGCAGACCCCTCTGCTCCTCTCCCTTCCCCGCAGCCATAGGCTGCCTGGGCAGGGCTGCTGGGGTTTGGAGAAATAATCTCTCTTCCATATTGGCTTTTCCCAGCCTGGGGGCTGATTTGCTCAGGCCAGCTTTGTTCAAACTGCAGGAAATCCTCTTAACAAAACATTTTCAGCCATGTCAGGCACCATGTACGTTGGGAAGGGGGCTGTGAGGAGGAGAGAGTGCACGCCAAACTGGGACTGGGTTCCGTCTGTGGCTTGGAGAAGACGCTTACACTCCGTGGCTGATTTGCAGTGTGTAGGAGCAGGGCAGGACGTGAGCCCTCTGCTTACTGCACCTTGCATCTCCATTTTTCGGCTGTGAAACGAGGACGCCAGGTCCCTGCTGGGGCAGGGTAGGAGCGGATGAAATAAATGAATAGACTGAGGCATTGCCAGGGCAGGCACGGCCGTGCTGGGGCCAGGCAGCCCTGCCCGCGCAGGCAGGCTGTGGCTGAGCCGTTTTTCTCAGCGGTGATGACGGTTTCTCCCGACAGTGCGAGGGAGTGGGTCCCGGCGTCCAGCCGGAGGCGGTGCAATGAAGGGTTAAAACGCCGTGTGGGTTGCCAGCGTGGGATGTGTGAAATGGTGGACCAGCGCCAAAGATGGGCCTAGGTAATGGCAGCTGATAGCACAGGCGTCCAATTAATTATCAAACGGCATTTGTTAAGCTCAGCTGTGCCATATCGTGGCGCCAGCAAGGGCCCATCCTCCTCCAGCCATCCATTGCATAACAAAAACACGGTCGAGATAATTATTTTACAAACGTTAATGTTTCCCTTTTAATCTTCTCTAGGTTTTAATACCACGCTCTTTCAGAAAGCAAAGCCCGGCAGTTCGCTGGGGAGGTGCGGAAGGGCAGCCCGCTGTGCGGTGCGCCTCGCATGGGGCCAGGGCCGTGCCGCAGTGCGCGCGGGGCTGCGCGTACCCTCGCGCGGTGCGTGTGGGGCTGTATGTGGACACTAGGAACCGGGGCTTTTCTCGTGTGATCTGGGGCTGCGTGAGCAGGCTCAGAATTTTGCAGCCCCTCTGCTACAGGTGGTGCCGTGTCCCGGGGAGCTTTGCTGCAGGCTCAGAGCAGAGGGTCCCCGTCATGTGCTGCGGGATTGGGGAGGGGGGACGCGCTGAGCTGCATGTCCATTGCTGGGATGCCCAAGAATGGTTTGAGGGAGACAGCAGAGCAGGATGCCCAGGGCAGAGCTTGTCTAGACACACCGTCATGCTGGCTTAGCAGGAGGTGAGATCTGAAGCGGCGCTGGTCTGGCCGGTGCGGGAGGTCATAAGGACTCTCTTAAACTGCCGCAAACCTGGCTCAGGCTACAGGGATATGAGTCAGTGGGGAGCAAGTTTAAGTTAAATTGAAATCACCTCACCTTGAACTGAAATCAGAGCCTCTCCACCAGGCTTTGTGCTTATTTAACTGCTGAAATGGATCTGGGGAGGCCCCACAGCTCCGTGCCCCCTCCCTGCCCCAGCGGCAGGCTGGGACCCATGCTGGTCGGGATGGGATGGGAAGAGAGGGCTCTGATCAGCACCATGCTCTTGCAGATCCCAGTCTCCAGACCATTTCCAGCAAGCAATGCCTGTGCGGGCTTCCCCATGCCCTGCCTGCTGTGGCACCTGCAACGTGCTCCTCAAGCTCCCAGGGTACCTGCTCCCTGGGGACCCTGCTGGGTCCTGATGTCCTCACACCTTCATCCTGGGAGGTCTTGAATTAGCAGAAACTGGCTGAACGAGTCGGGCTGAGGTCTGTTTAGCTGGGAGATGAGGCTGCCAGGTCTGGCGGGTGGGTGGCAGCTGAGGCAGAAAGTCAGAGGTGGATGTGGGAACCAGTGGGTGTTGCTTAGACAAGTACTGGGTGCTGGCCTGGATGGTCCAGCCTCTTCTAGCCTTAGTCTTGATGCATCTTCAGCAGCACATCAGTAACATGGCAGCAGGTTAAGACAAGTCTGTTGAATGTGATACCCATAGAGCTGTTTTCCACCGTACCTTCCTTGAGCCTCATAGAAATATCTCACAAGCACAGAGCTCACAACTTGGGCTCACGTTGGGATGAAGAGCTGTTTGTCCTCCTCCTGGGTCTGAGTGTCAAAGCCTAATCCACGCTGGTGGTGCTTTGTGGTCTCCCAGCCCGGCTTGAGCTGCAATTAGTTACTTGGAGCTGGGCTATAAAGAGCATTTGTGCATCGGGATAATGGAACGGATTTGAGTTAAACCTGATCCGTCAGGGCTTAAATAAACTGGGGAATGGCAGGAAAGGGCCAGCGGAAAGCAAACCTTAAATGAGGGCGTGGAGGAGGTGAGATGCCTGGAGAGGAATGTTTTCCCCTCGGTATTTGGGAATATTGAGGTGACGCCTGGCCGGAGCCCGTCTTGGTCTGAGATGGTGGGGTAGAGGGGGCTGTGCCAGCACCTCGGCAGTGGGGCTGGGAGGCAGGAGGACTCCCCGCACGGCCTCCCTTATTTATATCCACCACAACGAGTGGATAACTCATTAAGCAGCCCGGGTGGCTGGAAATGGTGCTGATCTGGGGTTTCACTGGCGAGCAGCTGACCTCAGCGACCTCATCTCAAACTGGGTTTAATTAAACTGTCAGCACTGGACCGAAGAACAAAGCATGGAGGGCTTGTAGGGGGCAGAGTCCTCTCAGTTCGCTGGGGAAGAGCGGGTCTCCTGCGAGGTGGTGAGCTGATAAAAATTGGATCTTTTCTTCCATCGAGGAAAATAACCCATGCAAGAAGGTGACCTTTGCTATTGCACTGCCCAGTGCTGGTCCCCAGTGCCCAGCAGCCGCGCACATCTTGGCTCAGCACCAGTGCCAGCAGACCTCACTTCAGCATCTATCCTGAGCTGGCAGGAGGTTTCTGTTCCCCCCAACCTCACCTTGGATTCCCTTGGGAGGAGGGACCAAAGCCCTTGAGTTTCTCTCTGCTCACTCGGGAAGGATGGGAGAGGAGTTGAATTTCGTAGCCCTGTCTCCCTTCTCTGCCTACCTTCCCTTAAAAAGTCTTCCTGAAGCTGTTTCTGAGCCCTTTTGGGAGTGCTGGGTGGGGATGCGAGGAGGAGGGAGGAGGCTGGGATGGCCATAGCGGCAGGGTGAGAACAGAAACGCTGCGGGCGCATCGTCAGGGAGGCAAAGACGTGGGCTGTCGAAATGTGCTAAAGGCAGCCAGGCTGGCTATAAATAAATGGTTTTCTCCAAGGGAAGCCGAGCTGGCGCGAGGGAAGAGAGGAGCAGTGGGTGCTCAGCAACACAGGGAGCTCTGGGGAGATGCTTCTGCAGGGGAGCAATGATCCCAGCTGGATGTATCCCCTGGGAGCAGCTGCCCAGAGTTTTCCCTTGCCAAAGGCCACGGCAGCTGCTCTGTGCCCGGCAGAGTGGGAGCCGAGAGAGGACGAGCAGAGGGAGTGGGAAAAAGGTCTTGTCTCCAGAAGAAGGAAGATTTAGGACATGTGCTGCAGCCCGTTGGTTCCTGTCGGACCCATGCCTGCAAAAATGGTGGAGGAGACGGTGCGGTGTCGGAGCTGGCAGTCAAGCCCAGGAGGGAAGGGCTGGCGGTGCTGCTCTCCCAGTCTGTAAGGGCAGGGACTCCCTGGAAACAGCATTAACATCTCAGTCGGGACCGGTGGCTTTCTGAGCCGGGGATGTGGGAGATGCTGTAGGAGCTGGGGGGATTGTCATGCTTCTGTGAGACTCTTCTGCGGCTGGAGCGTGCAGAGGAGTAGCAATGCTCTCTGTTTACTTCTGCCTGGGAGCTGAGACAGGGATCAGGGGCTGATCCAGACCTGGGGTATTTAAAGATCTGGGTGGTGACGGAGTTTTGAGCTGAGTTACAAGGAGCATCTGAGGTGTATTGCCAGGGCAGAAGAGGTGACATTCCGGTGAGCTCTGGAGCAGGATCCTCACACCATCCCTGCACCTGGTGAAACGCACCCCTAATTGCCTTTAGAAAAGCAGGCAGGGAAAAATGGAGCGGTGCTAAATAACTTGAGAAAATGCAAATTGCATCCTTCAAGAAGGAGAGGACCACAACGATGCGGGAGGAAGCTGTGAGCTGAGTAGTAGCAAAACAGGGTGACAAGTGAAAAAGGAGCTGTCGGAGAAAGGAATAACAAAACAGGCCCCGCTCGGATGGGGCTGGCTGTGCGTGGGAGGTGTTGCTTGCGAGACTGTACCAGTGACCGTTCCTCTTGGCTCCGCACTGGGAAAACCCCAGGATAGGAAAAGGGAGAGATGGAGAACTGACGGAACAAAAACGCGTGCTCGGTGGCGGCTTAGTAGAGGAGTGGTCCTGTGCTCCCGCGGTGGGTGGCTGTGCCGGGCGGGAGGTGTGGTACCCGGGGACGCTCACTGGGGGATTTGGGCGCTGCAGCTCTGCTCCCCGCCCAGCCAGGAGGATTTGCCTGCCTGAGCCCCAGTTTTGATCTGGTGGGGGATTTTTGGTGCCTGCCTGCACGTTGGCTCCCTGGAAATCCTGCTGTGGTGGTGGGCTGGCTCTGGCTGCACGCCGGCTCTCCCGTGCCAGACACCCGCCCCGTCCTCCCACGGCCGCTCCTGTTGGGGCTTTGGCTGAGGTTTGCTACCTCCAGCGAGGTTTTGTGCTCGTTCCACAGCCGGCGTCCTCGGCGCGCGCCTGGGAGCCTGCAGCCGCTGTGTGGGAAGGGGCCTGCGGGCACAGCGGAGTGTTTTCATCTTTCCGTGCCGGAGCAGGGTTGCTTTGGCTCCCTGGGCGCAAGCGAGCCCCTTTGCTGCTTTGCTCTTTGCGCGGATGTGTACGTGCTGGTGTCCCTGCACAGACGTCTGCAGTCCAAGAGCAAAGTGCCAAGGTGGGAGCAGAGAGCAGCTCCCCACGGAGCAAACCTCCCTCCTTCCTCAGCATCCCACATTTCTGTCCCAGCTCCCGCCCTCCGACAGCATCCCCCTCCCCTCACCAGGCGAGGGCCAAGTGTCCCCACTGCCACTGTGCCCACATTTTGGCAGTTGTCCCTCTGACTCCGGGTGCTGTATCCCCTTGCGCTCACCGACAAAGCCCCTTCTGTTGGGGACAGAGTGGGGCTGGGGGGGTTGGGCTGGCACATGTCCCCCCGAATACCAATCAGGAGGGAAGTGTGTTTACCCCGGTAGCTGGGAGGGAGGGGATTGCAGGGTCTGCGTGCTGCAAGACCCCCCCTCTCACCAGCCAAGGGGACAGGGAGGGGGAATGGAGGCCTCCCTGCAGCCCCCAGGAACAAAGAGTCAGTGTGGCTCTTGACAGCTCTAAGGAAACGCAGGGAAACAAATGTGCCACTAATAGGTGGGGAGGTTACCTAGGAAAAGATGCTGCCAGGCGGGCGGGCGGCCAGCGGGCTGGCAGGCGGTGAGGGGCTGGGGCTGGCACCCCGGGGCTCAGGGGGGGGTTGGGGGGCTGCAGCGGAGCCAGGCTGAGTTGGGTTTACTTGCCTTCCCACTGCCGTCCCCATGGGGACAGCATCCTTATGGGCGCAGTAAGGACATCTCTGGGTTTTTGTGCTGGGAAGCGGCACCGTTGCGCGGGGAGCTGCTCACTGCCTGCCTGCTCTCCCTTTTCTTCCTCCATTCTTAACATGCCACAGACCTCAGCTCTTTTGGGGGGCCCCCAAAGGACTCCCTAGGGGATCCTGAGTACAGCCAAGCCTCAAAACCTCAGGAATTAAACACTTGTTTAAGACTTATTTATATTTAAGCACTTCCATATGCTTTTTGGGACCTGACTCGTGATCTGTGGAGGCACAGGAGTGGCAGGGTGAGGGTCACTGCTGTGCCCCAACCTGCCGCCGAGCAGCTTCCCCCTTCACTTCCCGCCAGCCTGGGCCCCCTCCCACTACGGTGACGGTGCAGACCCCGCACAGGGGTGCTTCAGCCCCCGGCTCTGTTCTGCACCATTGTCCCGCTGGGGCTGCCAGGAGCAGGCATTGCCCGCCGGCTGCCTGGAGATAATCTGTCCCCTCCCTCGCTACACCCCGTTGTGCTCCTGACCTGCGGCTGGCTCTGGCTTTCCGGGTGTTGAGCCGCTTCCAAGGTTTCCCTGGCAATGCGTGGGGTTGAGCCCCACTCTCACTCCCGGGGCTCTCTCCTCGAGCTGCCGGCTCTGCCGCACACACCCTGGGCCTTGCTTTGGGTGCGGGCTTGGATTTGGCTTCTGTGACGTTATTGAAGCGAAAGGGTCTGGGTGCGTAATGAGGTGCAGCTTCCAGTCCCCTGCCCCTTTCAGCAACGTGCCCCTCTCAGCGTGCCGCTGTGCCAAGCAGCCCTGCCCACCTCCCCAGCGAGCCCTGCTGCACCAGAAAATGGGAATTTGTGACCCGCAGGGAAAAAGCAATGGAAAAATGAAGGCTTGGTCTTCCTAATGCTAGGCAGTGGTGCTAATTATACAGCTATTAAAACACGGGGGAATTACTTATTCCCTCCCCCACTTGCAGCTTATTGCCTGCATTGTACCACATTCACCCCTCAGCCACCTTTGGTCCCCTGAAGGAGTTAAAAGAGCAAACAGAGGAGCCGATCCCTTTGTGTGTAAGTTTTTGGGAGCAGAATAAAGGCATTTCCTTCCTCCTGTTTTCACAGCTCAGACAGTGGGAAGGTTCAAAGTAATTTTAAAGGATCGTGAGCAGAATTAGCCTTTGGTAATTTGACTTTCAAGGCGTGGAAGAAAAAAAGTCTTAGGCAGTGATTTTAGGATAATTTTAAGTTGGTACCTCTGCATATGTATCCCACAGACATGTTAATGTGCAGAGCCAGATAATTACCCTGCATTTGCTGGTTGATTCTCCCGTGGGTGGGTGCTGGACCCCCTTGTCTCTCCTGCTGGGACTGCCATGAAAAGCTGTCCGCAGTTCCCAGCAGAGCTTCCGACAGCTGCCTGCACGGGTGCCTGTGCCGCGTCCCGTCTCCGCTGCTCCCAAGGGGCCCGCACCCCAGCATCAGTGCCGGACCACGCAGCCGGCAGCCCCGTCACCGTCACCTTGGCTCAGCAGGCGCCGGCTTCTTGCCAAGCAGGCTGCCCAGGGCACTGGGGTGCTTTACTCACTGCAGTAGGTGTGTGATTTTCCCTGTGCTAAAGTGCCATAAAGACCAAACATGTGAGTGTGAGTGGGGAAGATGCCCCTTCTCACGCCTGGGGGGTTTCCCAGTGCAGCAGGGTTTGTAGGCGTTGCAGGGATGGGCTGGGGTCATCCCGGTTTGGAGAGCCCGTTTCCCTGTACGTGCTGATCGGCATCTGGGTACAAGTGCGGGGGCAGCTGCCTGCGTGAAGAAACCCGGCCGGCAGCATGTTGGGGGTGGGTTTGGGGGAGGTGGGGATTCATTTCCCAGATTCTCATCTGTGTTAGATTAATTATCATCCTAGGCTTATCCCCACTTAACCAGCGAGACGCAGACGTCTGTGGTCGGGACCCCCACCGCCCCGCCAGAGCTAAGCAGTATACGGATTAGAGGTTCTTACTGGCCCCTCTGTGGTTCTTGCACCTCCCCTTTGCCCTTGGAGGCTTCGGTCCCCGTTTGTGTCTGTGTTTCCCTTCAGGACAGGAAAAGCTGGATTAATTTTTACTGTTCCCAATGGAGCTGTTGGTAACTGAAGACATCTTGCTGTCTTGTTTTCTATGAACCGGGAGGCAGGAAACGGCAGGGATGGTTTAAAATGGTTTCCTCACCCCCCGCGCTTCTCCCCATCTGGCCCTTGCTGCCCCTCTGATGGGGGAAGGTGTTTGGGGCAGAGCTGCTTGGAGAGAAATGCAGTCACTCAGACTTTTTCCAGGGCTGGAGGAGAGAGGTTTCTCTGGGAAGTGCAGGTGGGAAGAGCTCTACCGTCCTCCTGAGTGTGTGGGAAGTGGTAATTTTGGGATCCTATGGAGAAGTGAGGGATGTTAGCCTTGTTGTACAGAGTATTAAATGTGGAAAGCACAGGGAAGCTCCCCAAAAGTCCCTCTCACCCCAGAGCTGAGAAGTCCTCCATCCCCAGACCCCTCCCATGGCAGAACTGGGAAGGGGACCCAGAAGTCCTGGCCCTGCATCACCCCCCCTCCGCCTTCCCATCCCTGGTACGGCACTCAAAGGGGCTTTTGTCCAGCTCTGAGCCCCACAGGTGGGTGGGCGCTTCATCCCCCCCCCCCCCTTACCCCATGGGCTGGGATGCTTTTTCCCAGGGGCTGCTGTTAGCCCGTCGCTATGCGACGCGGGCTTGCAGGTCGCCTCAGCAACGGGGGCCTGGGGATGCGGTTTGGGGGTCGGATTCCATCCTGGGACCCTTTTGGGATGTTTGCCTGGGGGGCTGGTGGTCACGCTTGCCGTGGGCCGCCGCGTACCCAGCAAAACGCGCGGCGAGTGTGGTGGAAATGCAAAATCAGTGCGTGCCATGCTGGTGCGTGCGCGGCACAGGGTCGGGGTGCAGGTACCTGACATTGGGGTTTCACCCCAAGGATGCTCCCATTGCACAGCCAGGCTATTACTACCCAGCAATTACTGCCAGCGCTGTTAATTACTAATCACTGGGACGAAGTCAGGGCAGTGTAGCGAGGGAGATCTGTGCTTGTGGGGTAAACAGGAGCAAGCAAGCAAGGAGCAAGCAGCGGAGCTGGCTGCATTCCCAGGTCTCAGTGGCGTTTCCAGCTCTTGCTCTCCGACCGGAGGCATTTCCACCTCCCAGCGTTGCCGTCCCGCTCCGGCTCGCTTGTTCTCTTCCCCACGGGCACAGCGTGTTGCTCATTCCTGCATCCTACGATTTCACAGCATCCCCGCAGCCGGGTGTTAATGAGATTAGACCCAAGCTTTAAGATGTCTCTCTCTATCCTTTGCCATCCAATTACACAGCCCACATGGTATCTGATTGCCTGCAAGAGAGGAGGACTGGGGCTGGCTGGGATGGGAGGATGCAGCTGGTCTTTCTGGGTATCAGCCCCGCCGTGCTGAGTGGTTTTCTTTCTTTTCTTTCTTTCTTGTTTTTGGTTTTTTTTTTTACTCCCGCCTTGGCTTTGAGCTGCTTCGTTTGGCTTTTTCATCGCTTCTCGACGTGGCGGCTGGGCAGAATTTGTTTAAATTAGCTGCTTGAATGGCAGCATTTGTGTGCGTTGGTAGGGGGGAGCTCAGACAGCACCAGAATGGATGAGGGGGATTAAAGGTGCCTAATGGGTTCCAGATGGGCATCCCGGACTGGGAAACACCCCCGCAACCCCAACCCCAGCCGGGGGCCGCTGGCAAGGAGCTTGGGGCTGGGAGCTGGGATGCTATGGCGGGCAGCTGCCTGGCTTTCCCGTGGCAGGGTGGCTGCTCCGAGCGTGTGCCCGTGGGACTGGGGTGCCCTGAGGGTCCTGGGGTGTTGGCTGCCTCTGCACCCCCTGGCCATGCCCATGGGGCGAGCAGGGAGATGCAGCACAAGACCCACCTTCCGTGGATGGTTCGGAGCACGGGATGCAGCAGGCTCCGCTCTCCCCTCTGCAGACACAGGGCCGGGGACCACCACTGTGTGCGGGTCTGACTTTCGGAGGTGCCTCAGCTCTGGCGTTAACTGACAGGGCAAATACAGCCTGGCGTGGCAATGCCACTGGAGCGGCAGTTTGTGCTTGGCCGTCTTGGTTGCAATGTGAGGAATGATAATATTTAGGCTTTGACACCCTCCCCCTGGGCTCTGGGGTACCTCAGAGTGCTCGCTCCATCCAACGTCCCCACCGCTGCAGACATCAGCATATTTTTCTTATTTACAGATGGAGAACTTGGGTCCCAGAGCCAGGAGCTGAATTGCCCGCGTGGCCCCGCCAGCTGCATTTTGCAGACCTGTAGGGATTAACCGCGGTGACAGCCCTCCCCAGCTCTCCAGGGACTGCGCCTCCCACCGATGGCCAGGTTTCGCCTCCAGACCGGCTACGCGGTGCCAGGGCTGCGTGTTCACAGCCTGTCTGGTGGCAGTGCCTAGGCTGGAAGCGCGTCAGTCCCAAGCGAGATGAAGCGTGCAGGAGTGAACGGCTGCTGGGGAGCGGTGTCGCTGGCGGGGACCACAAGGGTCGCGGGCAGGGTCATTGCTTTTGGGTTTTATTAATGGCTGGGAGCAGGAGTGGGATATAAACTGCGAGACGGCCAGCTGCTGGGAATATCACCTGTGCTCATCGTTTCACGGGGGATTTAAGCTTTGTAGGAGGGGAGCAGGCTACAGAAGTGCCCATCAGGTTTAATGAGAGTGAGCGTGAAGTGGTACCTTTTGTTGTTGAAAGCTAGAAAAGCCACTCACCCCGCAGTGGCTTTTTGTGAAGGTAGCAGTTTGCTCTGTGTGTCCGGCTGCATCGCGGAGCTGGGAGATGAGGCAAGGCACTGGAGAGCAGACCCGTGGCAGAAGGGCTGTGGCAGAAGGTGTGGGGCTGAGGAAGGTCTGGGCAGGGGTGGTTGGGAAGCACTGGCTGGCCTCCCTCTCCTGCTGACCCACAGCTAACACTCTGTCTGCCAGCCTTCCCGACCCATCCTTGGCCCCACGTCCCCTGCCCCGGCTCTCGTTTCCTTCCACAAATATTGAGAAAATAAATAGTGCAGCCGAAAGGGGATGTCCCCACGTCCCTCTGCACACAACTGCCTCCCGGGGCAGCTGCGCAGGTGGTGACCCTGCATTCCTCAGCCCGAGGGTTAACTGGAGGGAAAGCAAATATTGGCTTCTCCGGGGGTCATCTCAGCTGGTGTCGGTGGCCAGGGCTGCCTCTTGCTCGAGGAAAGGGGTTTGCGGGGTGGGCAGATACCCATCCCTGGCACGGGTGGTTGCACAAACCCTGCTCTTTGCCTGGGTAGCGTGAGGTCCCCGCTGTGTTCTGAGCCCGCTGCTTGGGGCAGGGACAGGTGACGAGCTGGAGGGGCAGCCTGTGCCGGGCCCTGGCTGCGGTGGGCTGGGGGCATGGCCGGTTTGCCCTTCTGCCTATCGCTGCATCTGCCCCTGTGTGTGTTTCTGTGCTGCCCCACGACGCAGGGAACTTGTGCGAGGAGCGCTGATAGCACGAGCCCAGCGCTGCCAGCTCCCGCTGCCTGCTCGACTCGGCTGGGCTCCTCCTGTGCCCCATTGGCCCTGTACGTGGTTTTGTGGCCCAGGAGTTATTCCACAAAGCATGGGACCCGTGTTGGTGCCAGTGCCTCTGCAAGCTCCCTGCTCCCTGGGGCAGGATCTGACCCCAGTGGAGTCCAGCACTGCGTATCCTCCCTGTCCCCCATCCTTCTTCACTCTCTCCATCCCAACTGCCCCTGGCCAGGACCTGGGCTGTGCAGGGAGGGATGTGACACTTGCCATGCATCAGTCACTTTGACACCTCAAGAGTGACCGTGAGATCGTTAACCCCCATGGCACTGGTTGGGCCAAGGCACCCTGAGCATCCCTGCGATGCATCCCTGAGACGCCTCTGCCTGAGTAGCAGCGGCTGCTCTGCCTCCAGCTTGACACTGATCCCCGCTACAATAACGATACGGGCGACAATCAGGGAGGAATTAAAGGATAATTAATGCCAATCCACATGGAAAATTGCTCTCGTCAAACAAACCTGATACCATTTTTTTTGATGAGCTGACAAATTGGGTTGATAAGTAGCAACTGTGCTGACATGATATACTGAGACTTCTGCAAGTCATTTTACTCTTGCCTGGAGGATATTGCGATGAAAATATTAATATTCTGCAAAAATCAGTGTAGCATTTCTGACAATGTGCTTCACTAGTAGACTTCCTGGGGGAATTGCAGCGCTCGCCTTTCTGGCAGAGTGCAGCGGGGCACTGATGATGATGAACTGATGTTCACCATCTCTGCAGAGCTGTGGAGTTCTTGGAATCTTCGGTGGCAATATTGACTTTTGGCAACCTCCCCCTCAGTCGCCTGGCCTGTCGTTGCCTCCTCCTCCTGCCCGGTGCCAGACAAGGGTGTGTGGTGAGCCGGGCCATATAGGTGGTGTAGCCAGGGAGAAAGCCACCTGCACTGAGATGGAGCTTGTTGGAAGGAAGCACGAACTGATAAGTGAAAGGAGCGGGGCTGGTGCTGCCAGCGGGATGCCGGTCTGGCGGGATGCTCCGCCTGAAACACCTGCACTGGAAAACATCCTCATGCAAGGTCACGCAGCTGGGGAAAAAAAAATGTAGGTCACAGCTACAACACGGGGAACAGCGTCTGGGGATGCAGTTACACTGAAAAGGACTTAGCAGCCGTCACGGCAGCCTACTTCGGGATGCGGGCTTCCAGCCCTGCGGCTCGGGGAGTGATGGATGAGCAGAGCAGCTCTGGGTACCGGGGGCTGGCGGGGAGTTGCCGTTTTGGGGAGCAGTCAGGAGGCCTCCACTGAGCCTCATTTCTGCTTCGGGGCCCATGGTTTACAGAGATGTGGGGAAATTAGAAAGTGCTCAGAGAGGAAGTGTAGGATAATTGGAGGTCTGGAAAACCTGCCTTCCAGTGAAAAGAATTAAAAAGCTCAGCCTATTTAGTATATGCAACAGGAGGTTAGGAGGGGATTTGATCCCCATCTCTGCATACCTGCATAGGGAGAAGCCTAGTTGTAGGCACTTCATTAATTCTGTAAAAAAAAAAAAAAAAAAAAGAAAGAAAAGAAAAAGAGAAAAAGCATAAAATCATTCAATAGCTGGAGGCTGAAACCAAACCAGCTCAGACTAGAAATAAATTTGGCTTTTCCACCATGGAGAGCAGTTAGCCGTTGAACACTCAGCTGGGAGGAGGTGAATCGGATATCCTTTGAAGTTGTGAAGGAGACTGTACTTCTGTCCCTCATGGTGAAAATGGGAAGGGACAGCGTTGGAGCAGGAATTCCAGGGAGGGCTCTGCGTCTGGGCCAGGAGCATGGAGGCATCTCGGTGATAAAGTGTCCCCTTCTGAGTGATGGATGGCACCCCATCTGCTGTCCCTCCCTGGGCGCTGGGGACATCAATCCAGTGCCTCCATCCCAGGCCAGGACCTTAATTGCTCACAAAGCCCCCAAGCATCCCTGCTCTGGGAGGCTGGCTGAGCGAAGCTGGCTGCAGAGGCTCTTCTCCATCTGGAATGATGCGAGGTGATGTCTGAGCAGGCATGGAGGGGTGCTGGCGGGGAGCCCCCGCTGCTCTCAGCCAGGCCGGGCGAGATCCGCTGGCGCCGGTCTTCCCATGCTCTCCCGGGGGGATGCTCAGCCGTGGCCTTCCCGACCCCTGCGCTGCAATCCTGTCTGAGCATCTTAGCCAGAGTTATATTTTACTAGCGCAATAAAAGGGAAAGATGGCTTTGCTTTAATTTTATGATCTACAAAGTACCTTCTCTGGTTAGGTGCTGGCTGAGCTTTGCGAGGGCTCTGGTTCGGCGTTCAGAGGGCAAACAGCAGCAGTGGCTGAAGACGCCGTCCCTCCCCGACGCCGCTCCCTTGCCCATCACAACTGCTCTTCCTCCACTGCCCCCATCTCCACAGAGCCGGGCAGGATCTGCTCTGCTCCTCTTCCCATTCTTTTGCAGAGAGATGCCAGCAGCGACCGTGGCAGCAAGGCTAAAGCGGAGCGCTCCCGGGATGTTTGGCCGCAGGGTTTTCCTGGCTGCCAGTTCCCTGAGATTGTGCCTGGGACAGCAAGGAGGTGAAAGCTGGCTGTAGCTGGGGAGGTGGCTTTGGGGAGGTCCCACCCTGGCTGCACGTTTGGGGACAACGCGTGCAGAGCGGCAGGATGCTGTGGGGAGCGATCCGTGCCCCGTGAGCAGGGTGGTGCATGCAAAAGCCCTTGTGCCCTTGCAGGCTGCCGACCCCTGATCCTCCCGGTTGTAGGAACGTCTTTACGTGCTCTAGGAATCTTTGTGCTCCTGTCCTTGCAGCCTGCTGCTGCGGGGCCCGGGTTTTGTGCTTTTTTTTTTTTTTTTCCTTTTTTTTTTTTTCCAGCCTTTTTCACAAAGACACCTATTCTCCCCCCGCGCCCTGGGGATTTACACAGAGAGCTCACCCTCGACACAGCCAAAGAAAGGCCCGGGCGGCCCGGGAGAGGAAGCTCACACAAAATGTGGTGTGTGGCTTTTTGTGTCCCCTTTGTAATTCCTCTGCACAATGAACTGCCCCGGCCACCCACCAGCCCCTGGGTACCCCCGAGCTGTCGTACCCCCGCGATGCGGCAGTGGGCAGAGCTGGGGATGCCTCCTTGCCGGGCGGCCGAGAGCACAGCCTTTGTGCTCAGGGGAGGGGAAATTTGGGCAGGAAGGAGATTGCCATGTTCCCGTAGCGGCAAAAAGCCCCCTTGCATCCCCGCCGGCCCCCATGCAGAGTGCTGGGGTAGGTCCCTCCAGCAGATCCCTTCCATCAGCCCGGCCCTGACAGCTTTTAACATGGTAATGACCCTCGCAAGGGCAGGAGCAGCTCTGTGAAAAACCCATGTTCAGCCCTCGGTCATGGACATTTGCTTGGAGACAGAGTGTTAAATATTTATCCTCCCTGCCCTCCCCTCCCCAGCTCCGCAGCGTTAACAATGGCGATTGCAACCGGCCCCTTCCCCCTCGCCGGGAACATGTGGCTCTCAGACCATGGCAGCCAACGTTATCGTTTGTACCTGTGAATTATTGATAAGGTATAAGATAGTTCTTGCAGTGAAAAAATAATGAGGAGGGGGGAGAGGCTGTTTACAGCTTGGCAGGGCAGGCACTGCTGCAAACCCAGGGCAAAATGGGCGGTGGGACCCCATTCCTGCTGCGCCCCGTCCGCCAGCTGACCATGCCGGCATGGTGGCTCCTCGCTCAGCATGGGTCTGGCTGGCGCCTGTCCCCTCCCGGCTGCCTTCCCCGGGGGAGGTGGGCAGCTGCCCCACCTCCCCAGCCCCACGCTGCCTTGCAGGGGATGCTCGCTCTGGCAGCTGCCTGCAGGTCGTGGAGGTGAGTGGGGATGTCCCAGCTCCGTGGGTTGGCTGCCCACCCTGCAGTGCCTTGGTGGGGAAGGGGGCAGGTATCGCCTGCGCTCACAGACGCCGTGGCTCCAGTGAGCAGATGGGATTTAGCCTTGGGAGAAGTCTTTCAGCTGGCAGGGCTGGGGGACTTGGGAAGTCTCCAGGGGCTGAAGGAGGGAGAGCAATCCTTGGTCCTTGGCTTTATGGCCACTGATGCACGCTGCCCCTGTGCCCTAATCTGTCCTTGGAAAAAGGGAGATGAGGCTGCTGAGTCCCTGGAAAGCAGGTGGCAGCCCTGGAAGGAGGTCTGTTCCCTGGCTTAGGGCTGTCCTCTGGCTGGGAGCTAAACTCCATGCATCCATCCCTTGAGCTATGGAGGTGACAGCCTGTTCCGGAAAGCCCCCGGGTCCGCCAGCCCTGACGAGTCTGGGCTTCGGCTGTGCTTTGCAAGGCTGTGGGGTGCCATGCGGGAGGGTGCAGATGGCTCAGGGGGATCTTGTCGTCAGAGGCGTGGGCAGTCCGATTAAAAGCAGGGTCCTTCTCTAAGCCTATTCAAAGCCCAGCTTTGATGTACTTAGACCCTCAGCCCCGCTGTGTTTTGTGGGGAGAGCATTAGCAGGAGAGCCAGGGCATTAGCCTGCAGAGCCTGGCCCAATCTGGGGTTACACATCTGTGTCCCCAGGCTGGGTGACAGGGCACCAAGGTGCTGCGCCCACCCCAGGGACAGCAAGGGTCTGCAAGGAGCGCGGCTGGGGTGAGGCACCCTCCTCCTTTGCACAGAGCTCCCCGCTGCGCTCTGGCAGCACGACCCCTGCCTGGGAAGGGGCTGTCCAGACCTGCTGTGCACGGACATCAGGTGTTACTTTCCAAAAAATGTGTCTGAATCCGTGTCCCAGACTCCAGGGATGCAGGGCGTGCTGTTCATTTCTGAAGATGCAGGAGTGGCTGAAAGGAAGAATTACCCTGCCTGTCCCCTGCCCGTCACCTGCCGCAGCCTGAGCCACGGCCAGGGGCCACCCAGGCAGCGCTGCTCCCCATCTCCTGCCCCATTTGTGGCTCCCAGTTGCGGCCATGGGGCTGGGAGGATTCCCAGGAGCTGCCCGCCACCCTGGCTCCCTCGCTGGGTCTCCTGGGGGAAGGTGGAGGTGTGGGGTGCTTGTGAGCGCTGCAAGGGGAGGTGGAAGTCTCATGCTGTTCCTCTGCGTTGGCACTGCCACTGTCCCTTTCTGTCTGGCCTGAATGGTTTGGGCACTGATTTTAATTGCACTCTGCAGTAGCAGTATTGCTCTCAGCCTCCAGTTTCTGTCTTCCTCCCTGCCTAACCTCCCCAGAGTGCTCCTTGGGTTGTGTGCCCAAGGAAGCATTTCTGGGTGAGGAGCATTGCACTGGTCTTTCCACCAGCCCCATAAGATGGGCTGAACTCCCAGGGGGCTGTGTCTCCCCCTCTGCTGCTCCCCAGGGTGCAGGTGTACTGGTGCAAGGGTGGGTGAAAAATTACACTGCTGGGGCAAAGGCTTGAAAGTGAGAATTAGGGAGTGATTAAGAGAGTATGTGCCTGTGCAGCATTGTCTGCGGGGTGGTGGGTGTATGGACGTGGTGCGGTGGGCAATAGGTTGCAGTACGTGTGCTGCAAGTGTGCATGGGCGCAACAGGAGATGCTCCCAGGCAGCGCGGCAGTGTGCAGAGAGCCCCTGCTCCGAGGGTACTCCGGCGTTGGGCAGCATTACCGCCAAGTCCAAGCTGCAGCGTGGGAGCTGTAGCGAGGAAGGGGCTGAGTACGGCTCCTCTCTCCCGCTGCAGCAGAGCATCCGTGAGCAGGCAATTGATCCCAGCATTAAAGACTCTGGGAGCGCGAGCCCTCGTCTCCCGGCTCACCCTCCCGCTCCCTGACTTGCCTCCAGTTGTGCAGCAAATACAGCCCAGGCTGCTCGGATATCAACTTTGAAGTGTGGATTTCAAATGCTCCCTCTCTCCTCATCCCCTCTCCCGTGTCTGATGGGAGGTGCGGAGAGCGGCAGGAGCGCCAGGCACGTTAAACAGCCCTGTTCAAAGCCCGGCACTGCGGCTCGCGCTTGCAAGCCGAGTTAAGTCTGCAGGCAATTAACCGGTGGTGTTCCCTGCCTTCGCTCCCGGACTTTTCGCTCGCGAACCGCCTGTTCTCTGCTTTGCTTTTAGGGAAAGACCCCAGCACCAGAGCAGATGCGAGCTGCATTGGGCTGGGCTCCTGCCTGCCGGTTATGGTGGGGGATGCTGCAGCCCTCCCGTGTCCCGTCCCGTGGTCCCCATGGCTCCATCTCAGTGCTGTGCTGGTCTCACACCGAGCTGGCATTGAGGATCAAGGCACAGAAGCTTTCTGTGCAGGGGGCAAAGCAAGGCAGCGGTGCTTTGGCCTCATTCAGAGCTGACACATGAGGACAAGACCAAACCCAAGCCTTTTTCTCTTCAGCTACTTTCTGGCTGGGGAGGTGCAATGGGGATGGCTCATCCCGCGCGGGATCCCAGGGTGTTGCAGGATGCTCGCGTGCTTGGCTGGAGCTGGGGCTGTGTGCGCGCGAGGAGGATCCGGCCCCTTCCCTGTGCGAGGCAGAGGCGAGACGGCGTGTGTGAACTCGACTTCACAAGACATCAAATGCACTGCAGTCGGATGGAAATTGGCTCTGGGAGCAGCTTTTTTCTGGCACCCAGCAGCTCCCTGCTCTTACTCCCCCCTCGGCGGGTGGATGGGCTGATGATATGAGGAAGCGCCTACTCCCCTCCAAGCTGCGGTGCCTGGGATCTCATCTCCAGGCTCGTTGACAATTTGCATTAATGTTTACTTAACGAACTGGGAGCCCACTCTCATCCCAACCGCCTTTGCTGCGGGGGCTCACACGGCTCGTGGGGGCAGTGGGACCAGCAGAGGCATTTCTGGGCTGCCTCCTTTGTGCTCGGGGAATCTCCAGCCCTCAGAAAAAAAAACCCTCTTTGCCAGAAGAATGGGTCCTTCTCCGAATTTACTTGAAAAGATGTCCCGGATTTCTGCCCAGCCAGGACCCTGCATTGTTCCGGGGCAGGATTTCAGTGGGGGAGCCAGCTAATTTGCAGTATTTTACATATCTAATATGTTGTCAGAAATGCTTTTAAATCCCTGTAATATTTAATTAGGATGCAGCTTTTGGCGTATTAGGCGGGAACGGGTCTGTCTAATTAGTTACTGGCAATTTCATACCCATGAAGGTAATTAAGTAAAGTAAAAGCTGTAGGCGAGCTCACATGCACGCATCCGCCCCATTTTGGGGCCGCACTGGGATGCAAGGGGGTCGATGCTGATTATCTGGCCTTGGAGCGGCGTGTGCCCATCCAGGGCTGCTGCCAGGCTTTCCCCCTCCGTGGGGCGAGGGACAGCTGTTCCCCGTGGTCTGGGCTGGAGCAGGACATGTGCCACCATGGTTGGGTCTCCGGCCCTTCTTGGGCCTTTGATGTGCTTGTCTCCCAAACCTGGTATTTTTAATCTCAAAACTGAGCTGGGATCTGACAAAATATGAATCATCCAAGAGATGCAAGAGCGGGCAGAGTCCCTGGCAGACTGGGGTGTATTTTTAGCCTGCATGTGTTGGAATTTGACTGGTTTTTAGGGAAAGGGAGGTTTTCAGATCCAAGCGC
This sequence comes from Chlamydotis macqueenii, assembly GCF_036417535.1. NCBI lineage: Eukaryota > Metazoa > Chordata > Aves > Otidiformes > Otididae > Chlamydotis > Chlamydotis macqueenii. The sequence continues at coordinate 24,730,226 of NC_141562.1, forward strand.
TTAGCTCTGGCCATGCGGGGAGCCCTGCTGCCGCCTCCGCATTGCGTTGCCCACCTTGAAAATAAAGGTTTATGGCATCGTGGGAAGGAGGGCCAGCATCAGGCTGTGCTGCGCAGCCCCTGCTCGCCTCTCCTGTTGCAGAGAACCGCGCTGGGGGTCCAAGCCCTGCCCAGTGCCCACCGCCGGGAGCTCAGGGGCGCTGGTATGGGCACACGCATGTGTCCAGAGGTTGGCTGCTCGTCCTTCTGCTGGCCCAGGCCAGCAGCCACGGCTTGGGGTGGCAACAGCTGGAGCTGGTCGTGGCTGGGGCTCTCCCAGGAGCATGGGTGTCTCCGAGGGCACCAACACCCAAAGTTGCAGCTGTAGCCCAGCCATGCTGCCATGTCTCTGCACACATGCAAGGATGGCACGTGTCCCTCCCCGAGCTGCCCTGAGATGGTTCCCGCTGCATCCTGTGGTGGGGTCCCAGCCTGCGATGCCCAATGGGGCTCCCCAGAAACCCACCTCCCTCCACGGGGGCTGATATCCACCTGGCTGTGCCGGTGTGGGTTTCTCCCCATCTGCGGGGTTGGGAGATTTATGAAATCCCCCCCTTTAATCTTGGTGGTTGGAAGCCAGGGAGCCGATAATGATGAAGGAGTGTAAATGTCAGCAGGAAACCAGCTTCAATCAGAATTGTTAAAAATAAACCCGCCAGGCCTGCTCTGGCAGGGGTAGTTGGCCTCAGCAGCTTCTCTTCCCCTCTTCCCAGGTCCTAAAGCATGAGCCACAGCCATGCCCAACAGTGCCAAGCCACCCAAACAGCCGTGCTGGAGACTGTCTGTGGTGTTGGCAGGTCCAGCCCCGGCCAGCAGCTCCCTTGGAGCTGGGAGGAGCAACCCCCCGAGATGGCTGGGGTGCGGGATCCCATCCCCTCTCCCTGGATGTGCCCTGCTTCTCCCCTTAGCAGGAATCCCCACTGCAATCCTGGATGGGGTTAAGCTGAGTTTTAAGTAGAAGAGTGTGGCATGGGAGAGGGGCGCGGAGGTGAGCTGCTTCTGGTGTGCCTGATTTTTCTTAGGGATCCCCACAAGCTGCGTGCTCTGGCGTAGCATGTGTGATGGCGGTGAGATGCTCAGCCTTCATGAAAACACCTGTGACTGTAGCTACCTCCTGGGAAATGCTCAGCCTCCCCTTCCCGGCTCAGTCAGGCTGTGGGAGGAGATGTGGACACGCAGGTCACGCAGTCCCCGACTATTCAGGCATGTTTGCAGGGCAGAGTCAGCTGTGGGCTCACGGGGTCGCAGAGCTGGTGTCCCCACCTGAAGTGAGATGAGCTTGGAGCGGAGACAGGAGGTGCATTGCTAACCTCAAAGATAATTTACCTCAAGGCAGCTTGCAAAGGGATGTGGGGCTGCTCCATCACTTCAGCTTTAATATGGAGGCTGAAGGGCTGCACAAGACCCACAGGCGCCCACGAGTTCGGGCTCCCCGTTCTGTGCCTTGCAGTCAGGCACTGCTGCCAGGCTCCCCATTCCTCTGAGGCTCCATCCATGCATGGAACAGGGAAAGGCAGGAGGAGCACCCAGGTGTGCCTCTGGCAACTCATTTCTGCTTCCCCAAAACAAGGAGGAGCTGTTGATCCCCAGCACAGGTGAGGTCCGTGGGCAGCAGTGCTTTATGACTGTGGGGGCTGCAGCTGTACTAACTGCCTGCAGGCAGAGGCTTCCCCACATTTGAGGTGTGGTTTTGTGCCAGGGGCTCTTCAAAGAGCTGCTCTGTGGAGGGAAGCCCCGTGGGCTGGGGTGCAGCTCCCTGTCCCCTGTGGTGTGGTCATGGCTGGGTGCCGCTCTCCCAAACCGTCTTGGGAGTGATGTTACTGGGGTGAGTGCAGCCCCAGCTGGGGTCTAGCCTTGTGGCAGGGTTCTGCTGCCCTGTGAGCCCTGCCCTGGCTTTGATGTGTGCCACACAGGATGGAGTCTCTTTATCTGCCTGTTGGGTTTTCCCTGCTGTGCGCCCCAGCGCTCAGTTCCCATTCTCGGGTGTCCTTGCAGCCTTGCACTTCCTCTACCCCGTTTCTCATCCTCCTTTCATGTCAGACCCTTCTCCTATCAGGGCTGTTTCCTCACAGGCCTGTGTAAAATCACATCTCTTTTTCCAGCTGCTGGGCTGGATTTGAGATGTCCCACTGGCTCCATCCTGGCTGCCAGCAAGGGCCGATGTTTTTCACCCCACCATGCCTCTCCCACCTTGCATCCCACTGCCAGCTCTGTGGTTGCTCCCAGGTGCTTCAGGAAGCCAGGCTGTGAGGTGCAGCTGCTGCTGGGGCAAGAGTTTTGCCTGTCTTAGTCCTAAGGCTGAGTGTGAGGAGCCTGAAGGATCCTTGATTGTGCCAGGGCATCTCACCAAGTGACTCCGTCTGAGTCTTGCAAGGTTCAGCATCGGTTTCAGAGCATCCTCCAGGCCAGAGGGAGTTTGCTGTAGCCCTTTCCAAAGCTGGGACCAGGGTTCAGAGTTGCTATCCCAGGACTTGCAAAGCTGAGGAGCAGCATCGCAGATCTGCAGCATCGCTCCTTGGCTCGCCAGCCTGTGCCAGATCTGGGACAGCCGGGATGCAATTCTCAGCTTGGCTCAGCCTCATTCACACCTCGGAGGAATCCAGGAGGGCCGGCAGGGCTGGCTTCACACTTATTAGCAATTAAAAGCCTCAGAGCCTGGGAGTCAATTAGCTCTGAGCTCAGCAGTGCCGCAAACCCAGGGGATGAGCCTGCTAACAAGAGCCACAGCCAGCTCCCCACAGGGCTCTAGGCTGGCTCGCCAGAAGAGATATTTGCTTTTTCATTTACACCTTGGATGAGTGTTGCTGTGTCGAGTTTGGGGTGTCTTCTCAGGTGGGAGCTGCCAGGCAGGGAGCATGCGCTGCGTGCTGGAGGGCCCAGCAAATCTGCACCGCTACCCCCTGGCTCACCCTGCCCCAAGCTCTAGAGCTGCTGGGCTGTGGCACCCTGATTTGCAAGGCACCCCAGGATGGGCTGGGTCTGTGGGTGATGCTCTGCCAGGGGCAGTGGTTTCCCCCTGAGACAGGAGAGCAGTGGGGTGGTGAGCTGAGGGTAGGTTTCGGGAGGAGGCTGGCGGCACCATGCAGCCCTGAGGAAAGGGACGGCTCTGCGCCTTTGATTTGCGGTGTGTGGGGAACATGAGCTGGGCGATGCAAATGTGGAGCAGGTAGGTGCGGAGGCTGGAGGGTAGCGTGGGAGCTGGAAAGAAAACATGCTTTGGTGGAGGGTTTTGCAGGGATTTCCCACTACTAGAGGGTGAGACAGAAGCAAAAACATGAAAGGAGGGAGGAGAACAAGCTTGCTGAACACCAGGGGACTTGGAAGTGGTGAAAAGCAGGGATGGAGAGAAGCAGGAGGCCGTGCAGCAATGGGGCCACCGGCTGGGTGCCTCGGCTCTCAGTGGCAGTAGGTGCAGTTTTAATACCCAGTGTCCAGCCAGATGCTTGCAGAGGGGGACGAACCTTCATCGAGCAACCAGTGGGAGCCAGGGCAGACGTGTCAGCCCCACGGCAGGTCCCTTTGCAGGCAGTAGCAGGTTGGCTGTTCCCGGGTATGTGCTGCCCACCCCGGCCTCTGCCAGGCCACGGGGCGCTGGGCACGGCGGGTGCTGTGGCTTTCTCGAGGTGCTTTGGGTTGCCGGGGAGCTGGTGGCAATGCCTCAGCCTGGCGTCGGCTCCCCTTCCCGCAGATAACGAGGCTGCAGGAACAAAGGGACAGTGTGGGGAGGGGGCGGTGACAGGCACACAGGGTTTGCAGCTTGTTATTTCACTTGTGTTTCCATTAAAGCTGCTGCTTTTAACTTGTTTCAATCTCTGAAGAGGCTCCAGGGTGGGTGGCAGATGCTTTATTCCCCCTCCCTCCCACACTCCCCTCTTTTCCTTGGCCGGCTCCCCATGTTCCCACAGCATCCCCCTTCCCGTGGAGGCCGAGTCCCGCAGCTCTGGCTTTGCAGCGCAGCCCACGCGGGAGCCGCTCGTTGCTGGAGCTGGACCAGAGCCACCGCCCTGTGCAGGGAGCCTCTCGGCAAAGCCTGGCTCACTCAAATGCCTTCCCTGTGCGGATCATCCCACTCACGATGGATGTTGCACGTCCCCAACTTCCCCCGTGCCCAAACACGAGGCTGCTGGTGTCACCTGCACCCAGGCGCCTCGGCATCCCCAGTGCACCTCTGCGCATCCGCGGGCACGGTGGTGGTACTGCCGGCTGATATCAGCTGGTGTCAGTCACTGGTGCTGCGGTAAGGACAGCCACCCGGGTCATGGCCTGGGTCAGCAGCATCCCTTTGAAGCCGCTGAGATTTATGCGTGCCCTGAAATGTTTTGCTAAATCAGCAGCACCGCGCTGGGGCTGGGACTGTTCTCACTAACTGTTGAGCATATGTTGCATTTTACACATACTCTGCTCGGCTGTCCAAGCAACAAACCTCTCCAGCTTTCATGTTTTGGGAAGCATCTGCATCTCCTGGGAGGGAAGGAGCCAGGGCCAGAGCCTGGGGTCAGCACGGCGCTTTGGGAAGCCTTTCCCGGCAGGGGAGTGGTGTGAAGCATTGCTTCCCCGGTCTGGCAGCATTCGCCTTTGCTCTTTGCTTGTGTGTACGTGATGGACAGGCAGAATTTGATGACTGGGCTCATGTTGCTAAGATCTGTGCACTGAGATGCTCGGCACAACATTGTGATGTCTAGCAGTGTGTTACCTTGCTGGAGCAAAGGGTTGTTTTGTCCTTGTATATATGGGCCTGGCAAGGATCAGCTCTGATCCATCGCTTTTGCTGGTGCTGAGATAACAAGAAATATCACTGCAAAAAATCCTCGGGTGGGGATAGGGACAGCTCTCCTAAGGGAAGTGGTTATTTGTGGTTCCTTGGACTTTGGTGGCATGACCTGCTGTGTCACCCTGCCTGCCAAGAGGTGCTGAGGACTCTGGTCCCCTCGGGAGGACTGTCCCACGGCCAGGAATCACATCACTCCCCTACGGGTGGTGTGCGAGCAGGTGATGGACGGGATGGGTACGTGGCCCTTGCACAGGGGAGGGGACCTGCAGGGCTGGGCAGCCTGTGCAACTCAGAGCAGGGGACGCTGCAACTCGCAAGTGGGGATGTGAGCCCTGCTTTCCAGCTGGGCTGGGGTAGAGGCACACACAAAAGTGCATATAGAGGCCGAACTCCCCATGGCACCCAGGAGCAATGAGCCCTGTACAGGGCAGGAGAAACCAGCAGTGGCTTTCAGGCTGCTGCGGTGGCTAGAAGAAGGATGCCTGGACCTCCTCCTCTCTAGGGCCTCTGTAGGGACACCTCCCTGCCTTTGCACAGCACTTTAGTGTGCCACAGAGATGTCTCCTGTGCTGAATACAGGTTGCTGCTGCCATCCTTGTCCCCTCTGGCTGTCCCGTCCCTGCTCTGTGCACCCTGTCCCCAGTACCCATCGAGGCTGTCTGGGTGGGGAGGCAGTTTCTGTGGCTGCAGGTTGCGGTCTCCCCCAGCACGCTGTGGGCTGCGGCACCCGGAGCCAGGAGGATAATGAGATCTTAATAGTCCAATTATATCCCATCGATTTACTCAGCACGTAATTGTTGGCGACTGGGGCTGCCTGATGAAGCGCTGGCTCGGGCTGCCAGTGGGGAGGGCTGTGCCGTGCTGTGCCGTGCCGCCCAGCCTGGGATGCTCCTCGCAGCAACCAGCTGTTCCCCCTTGAACCGCCGCAGGAGCGGCCCGCCCCCTACCCCCGACTCGCTGTCCGCGTCCCCCCCCCCCCCCCCCCAAGCCCCAGGAGGGGCAGGGACAAGAGTGGCAGGTAGAGATTGGAGCAGGGACCCTGGCACCCTGCCCTGGCTGGCTGGGGGCTGCTGGCGTTGGGCTGACCGCAGGATGACATCCTCCACGTTGCTCTGGGGAGCAGAAGGGTTGTTCCTCTCTGCTTGCCACTAAAACAGGCTGACAGCAGAAGTGGCTCCTGCTGGGTGACAGTCCCTGCCGGCTGAGCGGCGGCCGAGCTGTCGGCCGTGCCTGCCAGCCCGTGCTGGGCAGTGTGGTGGCTACCAGAGGTGTGCCCAGCTGGTCCCCTGGCAGCAGAAGCTGGCTCCCGAGCATCCATGTGCAGGTGCTCCTCGCTGCAGCACGGCATGGCAGGTGCATCTCTGTGCTCTTTTCCTATTTGTTTCCCTTTTGAGCTGGTTGTGGCCAGGAGTCCCATGGACTACCGATGCCTTGTTGGGAGGAATCACTCTTTCCCATTTTAAGCCTGCCTGGTTGATTGTGCTGGTCACCCCTTGTCCTGGTGTTGCAAAAAGCAGCAAATAATGATCCCTTTCCACCTCGCCATGCTGCTTTGGACTCTGTCCCATCCCTTCCTGTCTCCCTTTCCAGCCTCTGCCAAGGTGACGTTTCCAGAGACCCCACGATCTCTTTCCTGAGCGGCAGGGGCTCATGCTGAGCCCGCCCTGCTGCACCTTGGCTTGTCTGCACCCGTGCATCAGGCTCTGCCATCCCACCTTGTCCTGCACAGACGCCCTCAGCCCCAGGGGCCGGGGTCGCAGCGGGGAACAGGCAGCAGCAGGCAGGGCGCAGGCTCCCCGTGACCTTGGGGATGGCGGAGTGAGGCAGGGGTGGAGGGGGAGGGAGATCTGCCTTATCCCCCTTGGCCAGGATGGAGCAGTGCCAGCAGCTGGGCCAGCGGAGCCCATTAAAAATCAAACAGCCTGACGTAATGCTGGGGGCATGCTACAGGAGCCTGAACCTGAGACGGGGCCCTGCTCACACCGGCGCTGGGGACTGGGGCAGGTGACACAGTGGACAAAACCCTGCTTTGTCACACCGACACCCTGCTTATGTGGCAGCAGGGCAGCTGCCCCCAACCTCGGGCCAGCAGCTCCCCTCTGGGACACCCCTTCCGGGGCGCTGGCTCCTTGCAGCACTGGGGACTTGTGTCCGCCACCTCGAGTGGATCTTGTGTCTGGGACCCGCGAGTGACACGCTTTTGCCCCAGCGCGGGGCTGTGGGTGCCAACACCGGCACAAGCAGTGGGTGTAGCTGCTCCTGCCCTGCAGCCAGAAACGGGATTGCAAAACCCCTGTGAGGCCTCTGGGCTATCAGCCGCTAATGCGGGTGCTGATTAGTCTATCGATCTCACGTAATGCGTGTTCCTGCACGCTCACCCTCGTCACCTGTCAGGCGGTGGAGGTGATGGCGTGAACAGCCGTGCCGGCGGGGCGGCCCAGGTTCTGCCGTCCCTCTGTCCTGGGACAAATGGCGTGTGGCGGTGACCCGAGGGACATCGGACCACTTAATAGCTGCTGGTGCCATTGGTCTTGCCGGTTAGTCCCTGGCAGGCCCTTTGACTTGGGGAAACACTGGCTGACACAACCTCCTCCAGCATAAGGGCAGTGAGGCAAGGCTGGGATCTGGGCAGCATCCATCCCAGCCTGAAACACTGGTGCTGGCCCAGGTGGAGTGGGGCATGACACGGGCTGCAACTTTTGCCTGGACGGAGGTGTCTTGGTGGCCGCTGACCCCGAACAAGCTGGACCTCTGCGCTGCCAGCAGAGCCAGTCCCGGCGATGCTGCCAAGCCGGGCTGCCTGGCGAGGGGAGCACCGTGCCGGAGGGCTGCCAGGCCGCCCTGGCGCTCTTGGCAGGCGGCGGGGGGCTCGGAGGACGCGGGGCCAGCGCCGCTGGGAAGCAATTACCTCCCCGCTGCGTCCGGCCCTAATCCCCTCACACGGCGTGTGAGGAGCCGGCTCGCCAAACAAGGCTCAATCAGGTTAAAGTGTGAAGTCAGGATTAGCCAAAAGAATGAGAGCGTGGTAATAGCCCCGGCCTCCCTGCCCGGCCGCCCTGCTGCGGCCCCCTCCCTCCCGCCAGCCCTCCGGCCCGCCGAGCTCTTGCTGGGGAGATTAAGGCTGCCGGGGTTTGTTTGCCTGAGTGGGCTCCCCACTGGGAAGCCATGTCGAACAGTTTTGCTCGGGTGCCCCTGCTAAGTGCCGGGCAGGGCGGCGCGCTGGGGGGTTGGCTTCCGCCGTCGAGCCCCCTGCCAGCCCCCAAGGAGCCATGTCCTCGCGCTTGGCTCCTCGCCGAGGCTCCCGGGGAAATGGTGGCAGTGGTGGGCCAGGGGCTGCCGGCTACTGGGAGAGCCAGCGCTGGGGGCATCTCTCGACCTGCCGCGAATTTTGCACCAACAACCATCGTGCGTGCGGTGGGGTCTAAGATGTGAGCAGGGAAGCCCTGACCACCGCCATCCCCGACCCTGCCCAGCTGAGGTGGGGGAGTTGTGTGGACACAGGCTGGCCAGGCAGCTTTCAGGGTATGTGGAAGGAAAGTGGGCGCACTCCTCGCCCTCGCACAGCCATGGGCTGGAGCTGGCTGCTGCTGGGTTAGAAACCCCTGCGGGAGGTGACTCTGGGGATAAAAGGGGTCTGGGATGGGACTGGGCCAGGAAGGGGTGGAAATGCAGTGGGGTCTCTGGGAGCAATCGGGGGTCCTGCGTTGCAGACAGGCTGCTGAGAGCTTCCCATTTGGGCGTGCACCTGTGCTACAGCTTCCGCGGAGAGTCTACCTGCACACAGGAGTCTGGCTCTGTCCTCTGGCACTCCCAGGGTGGGGGCTGTGTGTCCCCATCACTTGCTCACCCATTGTCATCCTTCCCCCTTTGCACCTCTGGGAGTACCAGAGCCCTCTGCACCCTGAGCTGCGTGGGGAGAAACTCCAGCTGCGTGGTCCCTGCAGCACAGGGATGGGAGGATGGCAGCGCTAGGGATGCACCAGTTGCTTGGGCATCCCGTGGATTCCATAACCAGGAACTTTTAAACTTGGAGCTTTAGGTAAATACCTGGAAGTGACATCAGAAAAAGCAGAAACAGTGGCTGTGACAGCGGGGTGGGGGCTGCTTTCTTTCCCCCTTTTCTGTCTGCCCCTGTCCACCAGCTGGTCCCCAGTGGGGCTGTCAGACCTGTCAGTGCTTCTGGTCACCACTGCAAGCTGGCACTCCGCATGCGATGGCAGCGACACACTTGTGTTTGGCGGGGTGCGAGGTGGCACCGGCACAGCCGCCCAGAGTGCCGCCAAGCCGCGCGGCGGAGTGAGGAGAAGCCGTGCCATCTGCTGTTTCTTCGGCGACAAAGTGTAAAGCAAACATAGCTGGGAGCTACGAAACACCAGGAGGGAAGGGGCCGTGCCTTGTTCCAAGGCCGGGGCCGAGGATCCCGCAGGCAAAGCATGTGTTTGTCCTGGTGCCATCAGCTGGGTAACCCTGCCAGCGATGTAAGCCCGACGCCGGCGCCTTGCTGAAACCCTCGCATCCAGCGTCTGTCCCTCCTGGCTTCGGCACCCCTGACGGCAGTGCTTCCTCAGTGACTGTCACACAAAAAGCTGTGAAGGGGAGAAGCCTCGCAAAGTCGGTGGCAACCTTCTAGCGGCGTTTCCCTCGCGAGCTGTAAGTGAGCAGCTTGCAGACAGACGCCTGGGTTTACTCCCCGGGCGCGCTGGGACTCCCATGTGCTGCAAGCGGAGAAACGCCAGCGAGGTTTCGGTGGGGGAACCGAACAAGCTGCAGGCAGGGGGAACTGGGCAGGGGGGTGCAGAGCACCGAAGCGTGGTGGGTGCTCAAGATGCTTGGCCCTGCTGTGACCGATTTAATGTTGGAGGATGGGCAGCTGCCGTGAGGGAGCGCAACGAATTGAACGCGTTGCTAGGAAGAGCGGTGAACTTCGTCTGGCAGTTTCCTGAGGGTTTTCTAGGGGATTCCTTCTTCTAGGAGCCAAAAGGGAAAAGGGGATTTGGGGCAATGCTGCGTTTTTTTCTGAGAGGTCAGTGCAATTCCTGGGGGTCCTCGGGCTCATTGCATCCCCAGCCAGAGGATGGGGAGGGGGTGTTTGCATCTGAAGGGATGCTGGGGTGTCGGGGAGGTTCCTGCAGGTGTCGGGTCCCTTCCCCTTTGGAGGGTGCGGAGCGACTTGGATCCTTTTGGGGGCGGGGGGGGGTGCTCAGCCCAGAGCAGGCAGGGCAGCCTGGCAGTGCCGCCGCGTGGGTAGCGGGGAAACTGCGCCTGCTGCGAGCCCGGCTGCCGCCGTGGGGATGTGGAGCCAGGATTTACCCTCCCCGGGAGCCTGGGCCCTTCAGGAGCAGCATCTCCATTCCTCCGCCCCAGCAACAGAGCTTTTCCAGCCGGGTTTGGTTCCCCAGGAGTGACCCAGAGCCACGCACCAGCCCCTACTCCCTGCATCCAGTGTCTGCTCCGACACCGGATGGCAGCTCCTTGGTGGCTGAGCATCCCACCAGATTGCTGGGCAAACCCACCATCCTCGGATTTTCTGTCTTCTCGTGCATCTGTGCAAGCGATGCTGGTGCTTTCCTCTGGGAGTGTTTCCCTCTGAAGCTTTCAGCTGGGGCAAAGTCCCGATTTGGAGACCTCCAGGTCTTTTGCAAGCCATGCTGAGCCAATTTTCTGGAGAAAATGGGGGCACAGGGAGGAGCATGGATGCTGTGCCTCCGTCTTGACCCAGCCCAACTGCCCTGGGATATCAGTAGTGAACAGGCTTCATTATGTTGAAGCAGAGCTGGTCAGCACTGAGCGTGAAATGCTGGCATCCAGGGACACCCCAGACCACCTCTCGGGGCTGGGATGGGGGTGTCTGCGTGGCCTGGGGGGGATGCTTAATCTGTGTGGGATACCCTGGTCCTCACTCAGCCGTGGACTTGCTGCATAGGACAAATGCCGGTTCATCCTGACCCTTCTTTGCAGTGAGATTTTTGGCTTTCATGGTTGTTAAAAGCCAGCCCAGGCGCCGTGGGGGATCTGACCTGCTGCCAGCCCTGCAAACACAGAGCCCGTGTTGGCCCGGCATGCCCCGGCATTGCAGGGTGATGTGTAGTGATGAAGTAATTAATGACCTGATTATTTGTGCCCTCTAAAGTGCGGGGCAGGCTCCATGGGAATGCCTGCTGGAGCCACTAAGTGTAATTACCAGTTAATCAGCAGGGATCTGTAATTATAGCAGTCACAGGGTATTTAAGTACGGAGGGTTTTCCCAGAGCTGTGCCCCGCTCGTCAGAGCTGGGGACAGAAGTGCCTGGGGACCCCCAGCTACTTGCAGTCACCGTGGTTGGAGCTGGACTCGCCTCGGCATGGACAGTAGGGCAGTGGGCAACCGGAGACCTGAAGCCAAATTATGATTTCCCAGAGCCGCTCAGGGATCACTGAGTGCTGGGGCATGCCCCTGCCTGTGGACGCCCTTGTCCCACGAGGCATTGTGCTTGGCAGGCACCGCTCATTTTCCTTCCTGCCTCTTTCTTCTGCAGGGACCTGAGCGAGAACTTCATCCAAGCCATCCCCAGGAAAGCTTTCCGCGGGGCCACCGACCTCAAGAACCTGTGAGTCTCGGCAGGGATGGGCACGGGGGAGTTTGGGATCAGGTCTGGTGGAAGGAGGCATCAGGAGCCACCTCGATTGCTCTCCGCCTGGACTATCCCAGCAATGCTCCCTCTGTCTTTCTCCTGCAGGCAACTGGACAAGAACCAGATCAGCTGCATTGAGGATGGGGCTTTCCGTGCCCTGCGGGGACTGGAGGTTCTGTAAGTGGCCAGGGGCTGGCTGGAGCCTTCAGCCTGTGAGCCCCGTGTGGGGTGAGGGTGTCCCCGGGTGCTCCCCACTCACTGAGGCACTGCAGGGACATCCCCAGCATACCATCTCTCCCTGGCCCTGAGGAGAGGCTGAGCAGCAGTCTGGCAGAGCTGTGCTCCAGGGCCTGATCCTGCCCCAGGGGGTTCACTGGGCTGCAGCAGGCTGTGGAGGGGAGAAGCCTGGAAAGGGCAGCAAGCCTTGCCTGGGGGTTTGGGCTGTCCCCATCCCTTGCCTCTCCATCCACCCTGTGCCAGGGGTGGGTGGGTGCTGTTTCTCCAAGTGGTTTGGTGCCACCTGGGCCATCTCAAGTTCCCGTTTACGACCTGGCCACCCTGACTTGCCCCCCTCTTCCTTCCTGCAGGACCCTGAATAACAACAATATCACTTCCATCCCCGTGTCCAGCTTCAACCACATGCCCAAGCTGCGAACGTTGTGAGTGCTGGGGCTGTGGGGGTCGGGGGTACCCCCTGAGCTGGAGCAGGATGTCCCCTGCTCTGCTGCTGGTGGTGGCAGCTCAGCGGTGCCCGTGGGGAGGGGATGGAGGGGACACCCCTGCAGAGCATCCCCAAGTGCTGCCAAGCAAGATGGCTTTGGCAGCTGGCACAGATACTCTCGGGCTCCTCCGTGTCCCCCTCTGTGTGCCTCCAGCCTTTGGGATGAGCCAAAGTGGGGCAGCTGGAGGGCAGTCGGGTGGGCAGGAGCCGTCCCATGGCTACTGACTGCCTCATCCACCCGCAGCCGCCTGCACTCCAACCACCTCTTCTGCGACTGCCACCTGGCCTGGCTCTCGCAGTGGCTGCGCCAGCGCCCCACCATCGGGCTCTTCACCCAGTGCTCTGCGCCAGCCCAGCTCCGTGGCCTCAATGTGGCCGAGATCCAGAAGAATGAGTTCAGCTGCTCTGGTGAGGGGGACAGGGGAGGTGGTGGGGGCCAGGGCAGGGACACGGGTCATGAGGACAAAGCCTGTCCCACCGACGCAGCCCACTTCTGCTCCCTGCCACATGCCCCAGCTCAGAGCCTGGATGCATGCTGTGGGCTCGGCTCAGGTCAGCACTGTCCCTGATGAGGGGACAACATGGGGACAACGCCACCCCATCAGTGGAGCTGTGTGCCTTTTGCACGAGGTTGGGGTGCACCAGGACCTTGTGCACCCGCTCAAGGGTGCCACGAGCTGTCACCAGGGTCCCTTCCTTGGGGTGCTGCCACCCACCCGCCTGGTGCAGTTCTTTGCGATTCTCATGCTGGCTGCTTTCCTGGCAGGACAAACGGACTCAGCACGTGCCCAGCTCTGCAGCTTGTCCTCTGGCTCCTGCCCAGCCATGTGCACTTGCAGCAACGGCATCGTGGACTGTCGGGGCAAGGGGCTGACGGCCATCCCTGCCAACCTGCCCGAGACCATGACAGAGATGTGAGTATGGCCCCGTGCTGTCGCCGTCGGGCTCTGGGTGGCAAGCCCCAAGGCTCAGCCACCCCGTGAGGTGACAAGCCTTCCTTGCCCTTCTGCCTTGCTGCCCAGATTTAGCCCTGGGTTTAGCTGCATTAAAAATGTAAATAGAGAAATAATCTCCTTAGTGGAATCCAATTATGGTGCAAAGCCCTGCTGGGACAGCACATAGAGCACATGGTGGGCAGCAGCTGCTCCCAGACCCAGGGTGCTGGGTGAGGAGGAGGTGCTCCCCCCACCCCAGCTAGCACGGTCCCCCCACTTATGGCACCCGTCCCTGATGGATAAAGCCCTGACTACAGGCTGCAAGTTGTCCCTGGGGTGAATGGTGTCACTCCAGTGGGATCTTGCAGACCCCCAGCCCTGTCAATGGGGCACTGGGGCTCAGCCAGCCCTACAGCCCTCATCTCTCCCCTTTGTCTTTGCAGACGCCTGGAACTTAACGGCATCAAGTCCATCCCCCCAGGTGCCTTCTCCCCCTACAAGAAGCTGCGGAGGATGTAAGTGTACAGCCCCTACCAGCTCACCCCGAACCCCAGCACCCTTCACCCCGCTGGTGACTGCTGTGAGCCTGCAGCACCCCACTCTGATGGGTGTGGGGCATTTGGCATGATGTGGATGCCCCACGTGGCAGCACTGGGATGGGGTCTTGGAAACCCCCAGCTCTGTGTATCAGGTGCTGAGGGTGGTTCCCTGGACCCAATGGGAGGATGGGAGCATGGGCAAGGGAAGAGAGGACCAGGCCGCTTTCTCCCTTTGTGTTTCAGAGACCTGAGCAATAACCAGATCTCAGAGATTGCCCCTGACGCCTTCCAGGGGCTGCGCTCACTGAACTCCCTGTAAGTGCCCACACTGAGGTGTGTGGGATGGACGCTGCACCCCCTGAACTGTGCCCCACACTGCTCTCCCCCATTTCTCTCACACCAGCCTTTCTCTCCCAGGGTGCTGTATGGCAACAAGATCACAGACCTCCCCAAGGGCGTCTTTGGAGGACTTTTTGCCCTGCAGCTGCTGTAAGGCGCCAGTGGCTGGGTGCGGGGGTCCCCATGTCCCCATGCTCTGTGGGGACAACAGGAAGCGGGACTGAGGTGGTGCAGCGAAGGGGGTCCCCAGCCTCACCTCCCTCCCTTCCTGCCAGGCTCCTCAACGCCAACAAGATCAACTGTGTGCGGGCGGATGCCTTCCAGGACCTGCAAAACCTCTCGCTGCTCTCGCTCTATGACAACAAGATCCAGAGCCTGGCTAAGGGCACCTTCACCTCCCTGCGAGCCATCCAGACCCTGTGAGTGCCGGTGCCAGCTCCGATGCCCGAGTACTCTCAGCGGGTAGCTGGGGCTGGACCTGATGGTCACCTGCTGTCCCTGGCACAGGCACCTGGCCCAGAACCCCTTCGTCTGTGACTGCAACCTGAAGTGGCTGGCAGACTTCCTCCGTGCCAACCCTGTCGAGACCAGCGGCGCCCGCTGCGCCAGCCCCCGGCGCCTGGCCAACAAGCGCATCGGCCAGATCAAGAGCAAGAAGTTTCGCTGCTCAGGTGAGAGCCGTCCCCATCCCCATCATGGGCACGCTGCGGCACAGCTGTCCTCAACCCTGCCCCATCCTGGTGTCTGTGTGCTCAGGGTGCTGATGTGCTTTTTTTTCTCCACAGCCAAAGAGCAGTATTTCATCCCAGGTAAGAGGAAGAGCCATACGCATGTGTGCGTGGGTGTGTGCAGGGTGCCCTTTTGGCCAGGCTGTCTGCAGGGGTGGTTGTGCCGGAGCCTTGCCGTGACCCAGCAGGACCATGCTGCATTTCCCATCGTTTCTGGTTGCTGAGTTCCCAGGTGCTGCGACATGAAGAGTGCTGGGTACTGGGATGTGTTGCAGCATCTCCCATTGTGCCGTTATCCGGATGTGCACGGAGGCATCTCCGGGGTCCAGCTCTGGTTGCAGGCAGGGAGAGGGGGGCGGGCAGCACAGACGTCTTTGTACCCAGGACAAATATCCCTGCGGATAAGCTGCTTTGGGCACGGAGAGGAGTGATATGTGTGCTGCAGCTGGGATGCGAAAAAGAAGGAGCCTGACTGGGAGGGTGGGAGCCTACAGGAGCCCACGCTGCCCTTGCCGGCACACAGGGACGGAGGATTACCAGCTGAACAGTGAGTGCAACAGCGACGTGATCTGCCCCCCGAAGTGCCGCTGCGAATCCAACGTGGTCGAGTGCTCCAACCTGAAGCTCACAAAGATCCCAGAGCGCATCCCACAGTCCACGGCCGAGCTGTAAGACCCTTCACCCTCCCACTCTGCTTTCCCTCCTGCAACCGGAGCATCGTCAGTGCTGGGGTTTGGCTCAGGGTCTGGTCTGTGCCAGGCCCTTTGCAGCCATCTCCTGAGCTCTTTTCCCTGCTGCCCACCCCAGGCGCCTGAACAACAACGAAATCTCCATCCTGGAGGCCACTGGCATCTTCAAGAAACTCCCACATCTGAAGAAAATGTGAGTACCAGGCAGGCACAGCCCCTTCAGGAGTGCCCGGGGGCTGGGAAGGTACCTGGGGGTCCTGATGCCAGGGCAGCCTGGGGCATGAAATGTGGGGCACATCCCAACCCGAAGGACTGGGCATCACAGAGCGCTTGGTGGGACCTGGGGGAGGCAGAGTTTAGGATGAGTTTGGGGCAGAGCTCCCTGCCCCAGCCAGCTTTCCCCTCTCTGCAGCAACCTCAGCAACAACAAGGTGTCGGAGATCGAGGACGGGGCATTTGAGGGGGCATCCTCCGTCAGTGAGCTGCACCTCACTGTCAACCAGCTGGAGTCCGTGCGGAGCGGCATGTTCCGGGGCCTGGATGGGCTGAGAACCCTGTGAGTCCCCTCTCTGCCAAGGGCACAGGGACAGGGATGTCCCTGCTCCTTGCTCCCCTGCCCTGCTGGGCTGGTGCTGTCTGCATCACTGCGGGGCCAGCTTGGGAGTGCCCTACCCATCCACTGGCCATATCCAGAGCTGGGGGGACAAGTTTTTGCTGCTCAGGGACTGGCTCAGGCTCATCCTGCTGCCTGGCAGCAAGGTGGGCAAAGCCCAGGTACGGCTGAGGTGGGTTTCTCCTGTGCCATGTGCCAGGGTCATCGCTAGGTACCCTCATCCCCTTCCTTCTGCAGGATGCTGAGGAACAACCGCATCAGCTGCATCCACAACGACAGCTTCACAGGGCTGCGCAACGTCCGCTTGCTCTCCCTGTACGACAACCAGATCAGCACCATCGCGCCGGGCGCCTTCGACACGCTGCAGTCCCTCTCCACACTGTACGTCTTGGGCCCTGGGCAGGATGCTCCCAGGCTGTCCCCATCACAGTGGGGGGCTGCAGGGAGTCCCCATGCCTGATGGCTGCTCAGGTGATGGCCCCGCGCTGCCTCCCGTGTGCAGGAACCTGCTTGCCAACCCCTTCAACTGCAACTGCCAGCTGGCCTGGCTGGGGGACTGGCTGCGCAAGAGGAAGATCGTGACAGGGAACCCGCGGTGCCAAAACCCCGACTTCCTCCGGCAGATCCCGCTCCAGGACGTGGCTTTCCCCGACTTCAGGTGTGAGGAAGGTAACTCACGGGCCCCGTGGCGGTAGGGGTGAGAGGGGACTGGGCTGCTCCTCCTGGGCCGGCACCGCACTCCCTGTCCTAGCACTATCCCTGCTCCTGGATGTCTGGCAGTGTCCTCGAGTCCGATAGCTCGAGGGGTCCCTCAGCCCATTAATACTCTCCTGTAAGGATGCACGCGTTTCCCTTCCTGGTACCCAGCCCTTAGGGCTGCACTGGAATACCCACAGGCTGCTCTGAAGCCAGGAGAGGCATTTGCACCCTCCGAACTGCGTGGCCCTTATATGTAGACAGGTCCCTGCTGGCAAACCTCTGCCCTGGATGTGGGGGTAGCAGATGTGTAGGCAGAGCCCATCGGGATTCATCCTGCTCCTTCCCCCGCTTCCCCTCCCAGCCCTGTACACGCGCTGGAGCCGGACAGACGGAGCAGGCGGAGAGCGCGCATGTTGAAAGAAAAGCCTTTTTTTATTTATTTCTTAAATTTAGAACAGCTTTTTGAGCCCTCTGGAAAATATTTACAAACAGTTCATAGTTTCTTCTGCTTTCCCTCCTCCACCACGTCAAAGACTGGAGGGTTGCATCCTGCGCCTTTCCTGGTGGCGCGAGATAACATACGGTTGTCCCGGGGATGCCTCTCCCATGGAGCCCAGCGCCGCAGCAGGGAAGGGGGGGCAATGCCGGCTTCTCCGGCTGCCCAAGACAGGCACCTCTCCCTCTAGCCTGTGTCTGGGAGACGGGTGCGAGTTATTTCAGGAGGATTTGCAGGGCTGACCTCTGTGCCCTCGTCTCTGCTGTTCCTGGGACTGCATTTTTGTTTGAAAATGGTGAAAATCAGAGCAGTCTTGAGCTGGCTGGTTGCATCCATGCTGGTGGGGCAGGCGATTTCTGGATGCGGAAGCAATGGACTGTTCCTCACAAGCAGGCTGCCTGCAGCTTTGGGGGTGAGGGGAGATGGTCAGCATGGGAGGGGGGGCAGTCGTAGGTGGGCACAAGGCACCTCACGCAGTGCCCAGGCTCTGGTGACTTTGTGTCTCTCTGTGCCCGGTGCAGGTCAGGAGGAGACCAGCTGTGTCCCCCGGCCCCAGTGCCCGCAGGAGTGCACCTGCCTCGACACTGTCGTCCGCTGCAGCAACAAGCACCTCAAGGCCCTGCCCAAGGGGATCCCCAAGAACGTCACGGAGCTGTGAGTGGTGGGCGGTTGCCCGCTCTTTCCCTGGTTTCCAGCAAGTTTGCGGCTCTGCACAGGGGGTCTCTGCTGTGGGGCTGCAGGTGTTGGGGCAGATGTGCACCCTCCCAGCTCTGAGCACACGAGCAATTGGATGTGGTTTGCCAGGGATCAGCCACCAGTCACCGTGGGTGTCAGGGAGACACCCAGGCAGCCATGCCAGGTCTGAATGTGTGGGCACCATGATGCCCATCGCTGCAAAAGGGGCTCCGCGCCCGTCTGGGTTGGGGGACAGCAGCAAGTCCTGTGTGTGGGCGATGTATGCACTGGTTGTGCACATGCTTATGCATACCACCTCCTCACACCCCTGCGCTGTCTCGCACACGCCTCCTCTCCGCATCCTCCGCGCTCTCTCACACATGCCTTGGGAATGGTTACGGCCGCCCACGCTCACATCGGATGTGTAAACGCAGCACGTGGCTGGCTACGCTCACACACGCAGGCTGCTGGGAGACTACTCCTAGGGACTTGCGTGCAGAGCTCCTGGGCTTCCTAATCCACTCACACATCGGCTTCCCCACCAGCCCAGGGGTCCCCTGAGAGCCCCGTACACCCTGGGTGCCAGGAGGGAGGTGATGCTGGAGATGCTCCTCGCAGCCCAAAGTCTGTAAGGGTGTCTGTGCATGAGAAACAGGAGGGCAGAGAGAGGGACCTCCTGCTTCTTCACCACTCCTTGGTGCTTTCGTTCTTCCTTGCAGCTACCTGGATGGAAACCAGTTCACTCAGGTCCCGGGGCAGCTCTCCACCTTCAAGTACCTGCAGCTTGTGTGAGTAGCCAGCAGCAGGAGCCCAGGCAGCCAATCCCACTGCTGGGACCTGTGGGCAAGGACCGGGGCTGTCCCTGTGATGTGTGATCCCAGGTGTGCAGGGACCCCTGATGTCCATCTGTGTCCCCACTCTGCACTAGGACACAGCTAGCTGGCAGGGATGCTCAGCCCCTGGGTGCTCACATGGAGCAGAGCGGGGACAGTGGCATTGCTGCCATCACCCTGTGTGACCGCTGCTGCTCCCTTGGAGGCTGCATCGTGCTGCTGTTCACACCCTATTGCAGCTGAGTGGGCCGGGGAGCGGCGATTGGGGACAGGGCCCTGCTGGCTCCAAAACCGGGGGTTTCTGTTTTCCAGGGATCTGAGCAACAACAAGATCAGCTCCCTGAGCAACTCCTCCTTCACCAACATGAGCCAGCTCACCACTCTGTAAGTGCGGTCCCTGCAACGTGCCACGCTGGGTTGCAGCCCGGCCGAGCTGCGGGGGGCTATTCCCAGGGGACCCCAAAGACTGGGGGGTGCTGGGGACACCAAGCTCTCCCCGCTCCAGCTGGGTGAAGCTGTGGTTTGAGCTGGAGCTCACACAGGGAGAGCATGCAGCCCAGAGTGGTGGTCTTGCTGCACACACAGCTGTGTCCCCAGTGCTGTGTTGCCTCCTTCTTCCCTTCCGCAGGATCCTCAGCTACAACTCCCTGCAGTGCATCCCTCCGCTGGCCTTCGAGGGCCTCCGCTCCCTGCGGCTGCTGTAAGTACCTGCCCGTAGTCCTGCTCTCGGCCTCGCTCGGCCCCTCTGCTGCTGGCTGTGTCCCCTGTGCCCGCTTGGAGCTGGGTGCCGGCAGAGGCGGGCAGGGTACAGGCTGCAGGAGGAGCAAGGGAGATGCATCGGCTTCTGGGAGCCGATGGTGCATTTGCAACAGTGACGTTGTGGTGGGGTCCACCTCTGCCACCCGCGGCTAGATCTGTGGGGTAGGGGCAGCCCAGCTGGCCGGAGCCCTTGCTGCCCACACTGGAGCCGCAGGCATTGCAGAACCCTCTGTTCTCGGCAGGTCTCTCCATGGCAATGACATCTCCAGCCTCCCTGAGGGCATCTTCGCAGATGTAACCTCCCTGTCCCACCTGTGAGTATCGTCCTCCTCGCCTCCTCTGTGGGCTGGTACCTGGGGCAGCATTTGTGGGGCAGTGCCGTACCGTGCCTGCCCTCCCCATGCTCAGCCCTCAGATCCGGGTGTGCAGCTGAGCCTCCCAGTGCTGCTGGGATGCCCCTGTGGTCCTTGCTGGAGGTGCTGTGGACCCCCACCAGGTCCCCAGGGTCCCATAACATGCAGGGTGCTGGCAGGGCCGTGGGTTGGCGGGGGCTGCTCTGGCCCATGCCAGCGTGTCGTTAGCATCCCTGCAGCAACAAATCTGTCATCAAGCATCCTCCTGCCAGTGGCAGTGTTTCAGCCCCTCTTTGAGGGAGCCTTTACCCTAGGAGCACAGCCCCGTACCTGCTGCCCAGGGTGGAGGTTCAGTTTTGCTCACGGTGACTTTTTGGTCCCTTCCCTGTCCCTGCTAAGCTATTCCCACCTGCCTGCCAGTGGCTGGTCCTGCTTTTGGCATCCTGGGAGTCTCAGGCTGTTTTTCCAGCCCATGGGTTCATTGTGTTTTTCGGGAGCAGCACTGCTTGATCTGGTCTTTCCTGGCTTGTCACCAGTCTCCCTTGCTGAAGCGTAGTGCTGCCTTTGCTGCTGCCAGCCGGCGCTGCCGCTTCCCGCAGGGCTGAGCTGTGTCACCAGCCGGTGCTGTAGGACCAGTTTTGTCAGCCCCAGCAGATCTGCTGTCCCTTCTGGGCTGCCATCTCCTTCCTTCATCACAGGTGTGGGTTGCATCAGCCCTCCATCACTGCTGACCTTTGCAGTGAAGGATGCAAAGAGCCATCCAGCCCCTCAGCCTCCCACGTCACCCGCTGCTCCCTGCCCTACTCTGCTGCGGAGCAGAGCAGCCCTCCCTCCTCCTCCTCCTTCTCTCTCAGAGCAATTCCTTGCTCTCCCTCGATGCTGTCCCCACTCTGGCCATGACCCACTGCTTGTCCCCAGCAGCCCGCTCTTGTGTCCCTGCCCTGTGTGGCAGAGCCCAGGCGGGCCCCGCAGCTCCTGTGCAGTGGTCCTGTTCCTGCTGCGCAGCCTCAAAGTGCTTTGCCCGGTTTCTGCTGGGCCAGGGAGCTTTGCCTGAGTGCTGGAGAGGAATTCCTGAGGATGTCTGTGTGGGCAGCGGAGAGCCCCAGCACGGAGCCACAGGACACTGTGTGGGCTACGGGGCTGGCAGCAGTGTGGTCTAACTGGGCAGCAGTGTGGGGCTGTGTGCCCCAGTCCGTGGGCAGCACCTCTTGTGGGTCCAGAAATGGAGGAGCACGGGGTCTCCCCATCACGTGGCAGCCCAGCCAAGTGACAGAGTTGTGTCCAGTCCCAAGGTCTCCGAGCCCGGTTCCCTCTGTGGGGCAGTGAGTGCAGTTTTGCCCTTGCTTCCCTTGCAGAGCCATTGGGGCCAACCCCCTGTACTGCAGCTGCAACCTGCGCTGGCTCTCCAGCTGGGTCAAGACTGGGTACAAGGAGCCAGGCATCGCCCGCTGCGCTGGGCCCCCTGACATGGAAGGCAAGCTGCTGCTCACCACCCCTGCCAAGAAATTTGAGTGCCAAGGTGAGAGGTGTTCCCACTATCTGTGTCCATCCATGCCGTCCTCAGGCAGGGCAGCAGGCATGACAGGGAGCTGGGCTGCCTCCTGCCCCGTGCCCAGTAGAGGGATGCTCCATGAGCCTGGAGGACTCCAGCATTTCATCCGTTGAGCTGCCCTGTGAAGGAGGAGAACTGGCATGCTTCTGCCCCCTTACCTGGCTGGTGGCACATCCCTGGTGACCAAGCAAGCACAGGGCTGTGCCATTGCCTGATGCCCGGCCCCTGAGCAGGGCAGGCTCTGCTCCCAGCTGCGGCTGGGGCTGTGCAGCCCATGTTGGTGCCACAAATGGACGCCTCCCCATCACTCCCCACGCTGACAGTCATCTGTCCTGCAGGCCCACCCGCCCTGAGCGTCCAAGCCAAGTGCAACCCCTGCCTCTCCAGCCCCTGCCAGAACCAGGGCACCTGCCACAACGACCCCCTCAGCTTCTACCGCTGCACCTGCCCCGGTGGCTACAAGGTACCCTGGTCCCGGGGGTCCCCAGCAGCGGGGAAGGGGGCAGCACCGGGGAGCGGGGCTCGCTGTCTGCGGGAACCCCCTGCATACTGTGGTGCCTGGCCAAGTGGTACAGGGCAGGGGGAGCGGGACACAGTGCTGTGGCACCCTCCCCGCTCCCATTTCTCCTTCTTTTCCCCAGGGCAGGGACTGTGAAGTGGCGCTCAGCGGCTGCTCCTCCAACCCCTGTGCCAACGGAGGGACCTGCCAGCCCCAGGACGGGCAAGGGGATGGGTTCAGGTAAGCGCCAGACAGGAACCCATGGAACATGGGTGTTCGGGCAGTGACGTGAAGCCCCGGCATCCCACAGAGATACAGTCTGATGCTTCCTTCCCCTCCTGTGTGCTCCCTGGGACAGGTAGCTGGGATATCACGTTCACCCAGCAGCCCCAGCCCGTGCTGCCTGCTCTCTGCTTCCCTGTGCCCCCCAGCCCTGCAGGGTCCTGGGCTGAAGGTGTGGTGGGGAGAGGGGGTCCCACTGCCACGGGAGGTATGGGGAGGCAGAGGGTGGCAGGATTTGGGGCTGGGATCCAGCTGTTGCAGCAGGGCTGACTGTGTAGGATGGGGTAGGATGGGGCTATGGGGTCGCTGCCGCTCTCTGCAGAGCTGCTGTGCCCCCGTACAACCCTCGCTACCCCAAACACTCCAGGCCATTCTGGGAATTGGGGTGTAATTAGAGGCTGAAAATAGAGGCAGGCTGGTGGTGAGGAGGTGGGATGCGCAGCTGCCTGGCCCCCGTGCTGAGTGGCCTCTCAACCTGTTGTCGTGGCAACTCAGCATCCTCCCCGTGTGCTCCACATGGGGCTGCATGCTGTCACCCTCCCCTGCGCCCATTATTCAGCAGGGGGGCACCGGACCACGCTCCCTAGAGCCTCTTAGCATGCATGCATACTCTGCGCCAAGATCCTGTGCTGGTGTTTTTGGGAGAACCACCCCAAAACACTCCGTTTCCTGCCCCCTGACGCTGCCAGGTGCCTGTGCCCAGCAGGCTTTGAGGGCCCGAGCTGCCGTGCCACCAGCGACCCCTGCAAGGAGCACAACTGCAAGAACGGGGGCTCCTGCATGCCCAGTGCCACCAACTACACCTGCTTGTGCCCTGCCCGCTACACAGGTACCCGGACTGAGGGCTGGCCAGCCCCCAACCTCGCAGGCCTGGCAGGGGGATGTGCCTAGTCCTTCTCCTTTCTTACCAATGAGGGCTAATAGCTTCTCTGCCTGCTCCCGGTGCGCATCACGGTGGCTGCTGGGCTCCTCTGGGCCCAGCTGCCTCACGTTTGTGTATACCCAGCTGAGCCCCCGTGCCCTGGGATGCCCTCGCTTCCCTGGGGTGAGCTGCCTCTGGCAGAGTGGAGCCCTGTGCCTGTGGCAGCGTGAGCTGTGGGCTCGTCCGCTCCCTGCCTTGAGCTGAGCCTGCGGGGTCCAGGGCTGCCCCTCTGGTCCCAGAGCTGCTGGGCACCCCCTGGCACCCCTTTTTCTGCCCTGCAGGGGATTTCTGTGAGCAGCCACCTGATTTCTGCTCGACTGAGCTCAGCCCGTGCCAGCACGGCTCCACCTGTGTCTCTACCAGCCAGGGGCCCAGGTGAGCCCCCCTCCCTAAACCGCTTTCTCCTGGCTGCCTGGTGGGGAAAATTTGCTTTTGGGGGGCTGCAGCTCACAGGCTGGCAAGGGGGCATGGGGAAGGGGATGCCAGAAAGAACAGGCGCCCACCAGCACAGGGAGGGGGAAGGAAGGGGTGGCTGTGAGCCCCCCGCCTGTTCCAGGTGTGAGTGCGCACCCGGCTACGTGGGGAGCAACTGCAGCGAGGACTTCGACGACTGCCAGGACCACCGGTGCCAGAACAACGCCCGTTGCCTGGACGAGGTGAATGGCTACTCCTGCCTCTGCACCGAGGGCTACAGGTACTGCCGGGGAGATGGGGGCACTGGGGGTAGCGGGGATCGTGTCACTGTGCAGGGGGGACCAGTCTCAGCTACCATGTCCGTCCATCTGTCCATCTATCCATCTATCCATCCATCCTAGTGCAAGAGGAAGGAGTGGGGCTGGGGCTGTGGGTTCCTGGGGATGGACACTGAGGGGAGCCAGCGTCCCAGAGCAGGGCTCAGCTGTCTGATGCCACTGGCTGAAGAGCCTCCCCAGGGACCCCAAAACAGGGGGGTGCTGTCAGAGCCCCATGGGGTGATGGGCAGTGTGTAGGGCGCTTTCCCAACCCCGTGCCCAGCAGCACCCTTGGCCCTGCAGCGGCCAGCTCTGCGAGATGCCACCCCGTGCCACTGGCCAACCTGGCCTCTGCGAGCGAGCCGATTGCCAGAATGGGGCCCCGTGTGTGGAGCGGGGCGCCCGTGCCCTCTGCCAGTGCCTGCCTGGCTTCGGTGGCCCCAAGTGTGAGAAGCTGCTGGGCGTCAACTTCGTGGACCGTGACACGTACCTGCAGTTCACCGACCTGCAGGACTGGC
The DNA here is from genome assembly GCF_036417535.1 of Chlamydotis macqueenii. Lineage (NCBI taxonomy): Eukaryota > Metazoa > Chordata > Aves > Otidiformes > Otididae > Chlamydotis > Chlamydotis macqueenii. Next base: position 24,754,529 of record NC_141562.1, read on the forward strand.
CCCGGGCCAACATCACCCTGCAGGTGAGGGCTGGGGGGGGGGCATGGGGGCATTGGGGAGGGTGGCATCGGGGATGCTGCCATGGGGATGTGGGCTCCCTCCTCTCCCTCTGCCAGGTCTCCACAGCTGAAGACAACGGCATCCTGCTGTACAACGGCGACAGCGACCACATGGCCGTGGAGCTGTACCAGGGCCACGTCAGGGTCAGCTACGACCCTGGCACCCACCCCAGCTCAGCCATCTACAGGTACCTGCCACCCCTTCCCCCTCGCCAGGGACCATCATCCCCATTGCATGGGCTTGCGAGGAGGTCCCTGGTGACCCAGACCTTCTCACCAGTGCCGAGACCATCAATGACGGGCAGTTCCACACTGTGGAGCTGGTGACCTTCGACCAGATGGTGAACCTCTCCATCGATGGTGGCAGCCCCATGACCATGGACAACTCGGGCAAGCACTACACGCTGAACAGCGAGGCCCCCCTCTATGTGGGAGGTAGGAAAGGGGCTGGGGGAGATGGGGGGGGCCGCCAGGCATGCTGACAGCCCTGCTCTCCTCAGGGATGCCCGTGGATGTCAACTCGGCCGCCTTCCGCCTCTGGCAGCTCCTCAACGGCACCAGCTTCCATGGGTGCATCCGCAACCTGTACATCAACAACGAGCTGCAGGACTTCACCAAGACGCGGATGACGCCGGGGGTGGTGCCGGGCTGCGAGCCCTGCCGCAAGCTCTACTGCTTGCACGGCATCTGCCAGCCCGCCGGGGCCCAGGGCCCCGTCTGCCACTGCGAGCCCGGCTGGGACGGGCCCCACTGCGACCAGCCCCGCGGCGGCCCCTGCCAGGGGCACAAGTGAGTGCCCTCGCCCCCTCGGTTGTGCTGGCACCGCGCCGTGCCCCGCTCGGTGCCAGTGGGCCGTGCGTGCTGGTGCCGTGCCGTGCTGGCAGGTGCCTGATGGTGCCGGCTACCCGCAGGTGCGTGCACGGGCTGTGCCTGCCCCTCGACGCCCTCTCCTACAGCTGCCAGTGCCACGAGGGCTACCAGGGTGCCCTCTGCAACCAGCCTGCCGAGCCACCTGACCCCTGCCACCGCTGGCCTTGCGTCCACGGCCACTGCCGCCTCACCCCAGCTGGCCAGCCCACCTGCGAGTGCCACAGTGGCTATGCCGGAGCCCTCTGCGACCAAGGTAGGCACCGGGGCAGTGGGTGCCCAAGGTGGGCAGCCCCACGCCAGGGCGCCAGGCTGAGCGTCACTGTCCTGCAGAGCCGCAGTGCCGTGGGGAGCCGGTGCGGGACTACTACCAGGTGCAGCGGGGCTACGCCATCTGCCAGACGACGCGGCCGGTGGCCTGGGTGGAGTGCCAGGGGTCCTGCAGTGACCCTGCCACCGGCTGCTGCACCGGGCTGCGGCTGCGGCGCAGGAAATACGCCTTCGAGTGCAGCAACGGCGCGACCTTCGTGGAGGAGGTGGAGAAGCCCAGCAAGTGTGGCTGCAGCCAGTGCCTGTGAGCGGCCACCGGCCCTGGAGAGCTGGGGGGCTGGCAGGGACCCCCCCAAGAGCCAAGGACCTTGCTTTGCCCTGTGGCCGTGGTGCTGCTGTCTGGATGTTCCCGAACCGCAGCCGCATTGGAGGAGCCCAGCAGAGGGTAGAGCTGTTGCATCTAGAGGGTTGGGAAAAAAGAAAAGAAATGGGGGAAAAAAACTGCCACAAACAAAGCAAATGCATAGATAGAGAATTTTCTAAGAACTGCAGCTACACGGATGTATGGATATACTGCAGCCGCTCTGCCCAGCTGCTCCCTGCCTGCTCCCTGCAGCACTCTGCCTTCCCTCCCAGCGCAACCCCACAGCCACGGAGAGCAGCGCCCGTATCCTCTGCGTGTCCCCTCCCCAGCAGCTCTGTCCCTTGCAGCCAGCTGGGCGAGCTGGGGGCTTTTCCAACACCTGAGACTGGAGCAGACGTCGTAGAGCCCGGGTGGGCCGTGGCAAGCCAGGGCTGGCAGAGGGCTGGGTGGTGCAGCTGGCATCCCGTGGTCCTGGTGAGCCCAGCTCCCTGTCCTCTCCTCCGGCACCCCTGCCCTCCTTGCTGAGGATCTGCCATCGCCCCAATGGCACCTGCAGCGAGGAGCTCCCTGCTGCCAGAGCACCCCAATTAATGCCACCAGCTCCATGGTTGCGGCCTGCCCCACCGGTGGCACCCCCGGGCTGTGCTTGCCGGCCAGGCTCTGGGATGCACAGAGGGGGCCACACTGGGTGGAGCAGGACCAGGGTGGTCCCAGGCATGCTGAGCAGGGGCACAGGCAGTGGGGTGCAGATGTCTGGGGGGCTCCCAGTGCCAGCTGTGCCATGGGGTCCAGCACTCTGCCATTAATGTGGAGGGGCCTCAAATATGGCCGGGACAGCCAAGCGGCTTTGCTCAGAGGTGGGAGCTGCACGGGGCAGCACAGGAGCCCCTTTCCTAAAGGCTCAGCCCTGGGGGGAATGCTGCAGCTCAGCAGTGGTGCCCCATGTCCCTCTGGTCGAGTGAGCCAGGGCAGGAGGCTGCTGGGACAGCCAGGGCGTGGGTTTGCTGTGCCCAGTGCCAGGGCTTGAGCCTTGGGGGTGCTGGGGCTGGTGGGAGATGCCCAAGCCTGGAGCTGACATCGCTGCTGGGGCAGGTCCTGCCAGCTCCTGGACTTGGGTGCTGGTGCCCAGGCACCCCTCGAAGCCTGCAGTGGATGCACTGGGCTGGTGTGGGAGCATGGGGAGCCTGTGCTGGGTTACCGGACACACCTGAGCTGTGCGTCCTCCACCAAGGATGGTGGAGGCCTGACATGGGACACCACACAGCTGGACAGTGCGTCACCACATCACCTGGGCAGACGAACTCCTGCCAGGGCTGCAGCCCCAGATCTCTCCAGCTCACTGCTCCAGCTCATCAGCTTCAGGTCTGCAACAGCAGCTGCGGCTGGGCTCCAGGCAGCTCTTCTGGGTGCATCTGGCTTCATGGGTGCCATCATCGTCCCTGCTCACCACCGCATCCAGGACATTCCCACCGCCACGGGGATGTGTTTCTGCCACAGAACTCTCCACAGGAGTCCCCTCTGCTGCACAGAGGAGCCGGGACGCGTCTCATTTTGCCTGTAGCCCGGCCGGGGCTTGGTTGTGTTGTGTTTCTGTTCTTGCTGTAAGCTAACCGCTAAAGTATCTCTTTATACAGAATACTTACAGATTCTAATATATATTTGTATTTCATTTTGTTATAGTATTTTTATATGTTCGGGGTCAACAAATGATGTTTTCTTTTTGTTTACAGATGCTACTGGGCAGGAAAATGACGGTGGCTTTGTTTGGCCTGTGGGGTTTGTGTGTGTCACTGTTGAAGACGCTGGTTTGTACTAGGCTGGCGAGAGAGGCGCTGAGCATCCTTCCGCTGGCAGAGGCTGTATTGTTTTAGGAGATGTTTGGTATTGTCTATGTTGTCTTCCATGTGAACATGACATTTATTCATTCAGAGGCTTGGCCTCTTCTTTCCTGGAGGGGAGAAGGGGGCAGCTGGTGCTCAGGAGCTGCTGGGCATAGGAGGAGGTGGCACAGGCTGGGGAGATGGTTGATGGCTACTCCTGGAGCAACACCAGCCACCTCGTCTTGCCAAAGCATTGCCCAGGTGGTGCCGGGACATGCAGCCCTCAGCCGAGGGCTCGTGGCTGGGGAGAGCCAGCATTATCCTTGCAAAAGGAGCCATCACTGCCTGGGTCGTACATGGGGCAGCATGAGAAGCTGAAGGGCCGGATGCCTGCTGCAGGGATGGAGGGGCTGAAGGGGAAATCGGGCACCTGTAACTCCTTGGGGAAGGGCAGCACCGAGGGGTTGCACTGTTCACACCACAAACAGAAATCTGCTCAGACACCGGCATAGGATCACTCAGATCCCACCCAGGCATTTGTATCCCCCCTCCAGAGTCAAGGGGGTTCCCACCTGGAGGGTGCCAGCCTGATCCCCTCCTTGTGCACTAACTCACCTTCACCCCTTGGCCAGTTACCACACCAAACAAGCGTTGATATCAAAGAAACGTTTAATAAGCTGCAATAAAATACGGACCTTTAGAAAGCTCAATAGGGTGAATATCGACAGTGGAGGAAGAAAAGAAAACAAGGTGGTGGGAATCCTTGAGGAGTTCAGATCTGAGTCAGGGACCTTTTACCTGGAACAAGAACACAACTTCTTCCATAGGCTAGGATGAAATAAAAGACAGGAGCACAGAGTTCACAAAATGTCAACATTTAGAGAGTCAATACATATTCAAAGTTCAAATGACCCAGCTCTTATAGCTATACATATTGATTTAAAGCAACTTAATATAATTTTATTTTATTTTTTTTTTTATATATACACTTTCAAAGGTTCATCAGGTGAGGTATGTAAACATTATCTAATGGAAACCCCTCTCCACATTTCCAACTGAGAATTCACAGCAGACAGTTCATTTTCCCAACTGGCAAGACAGTACTTCCCGCTCCCCAGCGCAGCCGGGAATGCCGTCCCAAGCCGCGGCTCTCCCAGGTGCAGTCACCGGCTCCCATTTCCCACCGCTGGTCTGTACAGTTCACATTGCTTAGGCTCAAACATACAGTACCGGACAGGAGGACTTTTCAGCTCAGTGTCTAAAATTCTTATAAAAACAAACAGAGAAACAAAACTTCCCCAGGGAAGCAAACACAGATGAAGGAAAAACATTTTTCATCAGGGTGGAGATAATATTTAAACATTGAGCATCTGAAGAAAAAATTATTGGGTTGTTGTTGCCTTTTTTTTCTTGTTTCTTTTTTTAACACACCTGTTCAAGGGCAAAGGAAGCATGGGGCTGGCAAGGGGTCCTGTGGGGCCAGGACCCAGCAGCACTTCCCGCTCCACCCTCCAAAGTCAGGGACCCACCACCATAAAAGTAGCAATGATCCTGCTGATGCTGGGGTGGAGGGGCACGGCCAGTACACACTCCCAGGCAAAAAGGGGTTTTAAAAAAAAAAAAAAAAAAAAGAAAAGAAGAAAAATCCAAACACGCTTAGGAAAAAATAACCAACTGACCTCAAACCCCCTAGAAGGAGAATAAAAACTCCAGAATGGTAAGCAAATAAGCAAACGACCTTCTGGAGCCAGTACTGGGATTTTAAGGGCAACAGCGGCGTGCTCCCTGGGGTCCCCATACCTGCAGGAAGCGCGGGAGCCCCAAAGGCAGCTGCTCGCTGCAGTGATTTGCTAGCGGGAGTTTGCTATTGTTAACTTCCTACCCTACCTCGGCTGTTTTGGGGTGGGTTCCCTGGGGGTGAGGGCAGCCGCCACCCCCCGCATTCCTGGGGACATCCCTTGGGCATCCTCAGGCCAAGAGATCCCCCCCCCCCCATCATGCTGGACCGAGCCCCCGCCGGGAGTGGGGTTATTCCCGCCTGGCCCTGAGCCCCGAGAGCCCCTGCCATCAATGCAGACATTATTACTACAAATCTTATTGCTTGCAGTGCCCCCACCCTGGGGAACAGCCATCGCGGCCGGCCACGGGAGCTTGCCGCCTCCCCGGGGACCGTGGCCATCGGCCAGGTCTGACATCATCAACATGAGATGAAGAGAAAAGAGTTAATGCTTCAACTTTGATGTGACATAAAAAACAAACCACACACCGCCACCGCCCCCACCCCACCCTGTCCCATCCCCCACCCCGCAGTAGCCAGCCCTTTGGTTGTGGCACGCTGGGCGATACAGCCCCACCAACCAACACACCAGTCAGAACAAGAACCTGTGGAAAGCCCATGAAATAAATATTTTAAAAAACTATTTACAATATTAGACCTGTGAGCACGAAGTGAGAGAAAAATGCTTTTTCCTGCCCCAAAAAAGCTTAAAAAGTAGGTTAGCATCCTGCCGCCTAGCACAACACTATCTTACATGGCACCTACACATAATATATATTCACATTTCATTTTAAAATTAGGTACTCTTACAAACAGACTTAGAAAACATTGGCTAGCAACGCAGCCCAAGGGACCACCCAGCCTCCGGATCCACACGGCAAATGCCGGCCGGCCGCATCCCAGCTCCTCCGGCTGCCCCCAAGCTGCCAACATGCCCTGAATCGAAACCGCCAGCTGCCCCCCGCCACCGCCCCTCGGGGAGAGGTTGGAAGTGCTCATGAAAGAGAGGGCTTGTCCACGGGAAGGGGAGGAGGAAGGATGGGGACTGTGGTTTCTGCTAAGCCTAGGGGTGAGCTTAATACAAACAAGAACTCCTGAGAACATCTTAGAACAGATGGATTCATTTCACAACCACCAAGCTAAAGGATGGGCTGAACGGACACTATGACACACGGCGGGGGGGGAGGGGGACACATGCATGATGCAGGGACATCGTAGCCTCATGGTTTGCTCAAAAAACCTACCGCTACAAGAAAAGCTGCAGTGGCGTTCCTGGGAGCCTACTCCAGCCTTGCTTCCAGGCCGTCTGGGACCCGAGGACGCCTTGGCTGGGGCTGAGCTGTCTTCCCCTGGCGTGACCACCAGTGGTGGAAAGGCGAGCGTCTGAGCCGGATGGCAGCCCGCACCTCCCTGCCGCCCCAGGCACTGCCCATGCCTGCAGGCAGCTGGGAACCACGGCTTTCCCAGTTGCCTTCAACTGGGAATGCAATTATCAGGCTGGAGGGAAACGAGCTGGAGAGGGAAACTGTCCATCAGCTAAAGCAGGGCAGCAGTACATCTGTGTCCTTCTGAGACTGCATCTCTATTTTCTGGGAGATTACTAGGGGCTGGCAGAGCTTTCAGAAACATCAGCACTTCCAGCTGGGACATGGGCTGAGCCACAGCTTTGCTCACCTGTACATCATCAAAAAGTGGCTCAGGCAGCCCACCAGCCCACTCGATCCAGCGCCACGTGGCTCCCCCCAGCCTGGGAGAGACGGGGACGCAGAGAGCAGCGGGGGTGAGTTCATCCCGCTCTTCCGGCTCATGGAGGATGACCAGCAATGCGGCGGAAAGTCTGCCAAAAGCATCAGTGCCGGCTAAACAGCTCTTTGGAGAACGTTTGCTGCAAAGGCGTCTCATTGACGCGCCGGCAGTCGAACACAGAAACACCACTGCACACAGCAAACACGAGCAAAAAAAGGACCTCATTAGTGATGAATTAGTGGTGAATATAAACACCTGGATACCCTGCACGCACCCCGTCAGCAGAGAGACCCATTCTGGGGCTAGCACAGTTCCTGCTAGACAGGACCCTAACAGCTACAGACAGCAGGAGCCATCCAGCGCTCAAACTTCTCTTGACGCAGCCCTCAGACCCCAGACAGATAAATTTTGACTCTGAGCTCAGCAAACTTAGCCCTTCCTGGAGGTGAGGTGAGATGGCTCCTGACCACGTGAAGTGTGAATAGCCAAAGCTGCTGCTGACAATGTGAGAGAGGAAAAGGCAACCAGGCAAATGAGAGAGGGGGGCCGGCAGCAAACAGACAGCAGGGACATCCGTGGAGGTGCGGAGCTAAGAAGATGCTGCTCCTGGTACATGGAGCAGGGAGCTGGGATGGAGACTAGTTTCAAGAACAGGATGAGAAAGTGGCCGGTAAAGAAAACCAAAGTAACAGAAAACAGGAATCTGTTTTGTGGGACGCAGCACTTGTGCTGAAATCGGGGCTGAGGATGTGGAGCAGGGAGCTGCGGGGTGGCCCGGAGGAGGAGGAGCGCAATGAGGCTGCGGAGCTGAGGATGGCACTGTGGTCGTGCCAGTGGGCAGCTCTGCACCGCACAACGCAGAAACACACTCCATGCCCGTGCAGAACAAGGCGATAAATCTCGTTGCTTATTTCCTTCCATTTATTAAGATCTTCCCTGTGCACATCTCCCTGTGCATCCCTTGCCTTGCGTAGAAGCTGTGTTTATTGGAAACAGGCTCACTCTAAAGCAGGGGCTGTGCCTCAGCAGCTCACCTAGCCCCTGCCTGCTGCAGAACAAACAGGAATGAGAAGCGCATGTCCCGAGTCATTAACAATGAGCAACAGGTCATAGATACAGTATTATCTCTATTTTCATGTCTCTTGTGCACTGTTCTACCTGAAATGTGGCTGTGTGGAGAGAGGAAACTGGGAAGAGAGTAATGCAACACAAGGACTGATCAGGAAAAAAAGGAGAAAAAATTCAAACATCTGAGCACTGATAAAGAAAATGGAGCTACCCAGGCAATGCCACCCTGCCAGGTGGTCGCCTCACACACAGACCTTTTAATTTGCTAGCAAATTAAATTGAAATTCAATTTTCTTGCACATTACAGCATTCCTCCTTCCTGCCCCAAAATAAAGCACTCACAAAACCAAGTGCGAAGCACATTAAAGGCAGGTCACGTAGTCAGCAAGACCTGGAAGCTGCTACTGGTGTCAAGTGGAGAATGCACACGGAGTGGCCAAGGGGATGAAGACGGCATCTCCCGGAGCAGCAACAGCAAGGAAAGGAGCCTGGCAAGGAGCTGGGGGTTTTCTCAGAGCAGAAAGCCTTAACGCTTTTCTAGAAATGGCGGCCACCCCCGGCCTATCTCACCCCTGGGGCATCCTCCCCTGGGGTCACCCAAAGGATTGCACAAATCTGAAATTCAGATAATTTATACTAAAGCACCAATATTCCCACCTCGAGGCGGGCTGGAGAGGTCGTGCCCCAAGTGCTTGCTGCAATAACTAAGCCATAGGCAATGGCTTCACCCTACCTGTCCCTCAGCAAACCCACCTGCTCTCCGTAAAAACCACCCACACGAGTTAAACCCACCACAGCAGCTGCGGGAGGAAATGTCCCTGCCAGCTCCTCACAAACAGCACGATGCAGAGGAGAATCTCTCCAGTTTTGCTCCAAATTGTATTTTTTAAATAAGGGAGGAAAGGAGGTGGCAGAGAGACAGCAGCTCCAAGCAGGGTTTAAGGGTCCCCTGTCCCTGCTTGTGTCCAAGGTTCTCCTCCGTCATCTGCCCACCCGAGCCAGGGGCTCACGGGGTACATGCAGCACACACCTGGTCCCAGGGACAGTCTGGGGCAACTGTATTTAAAAATGCTTTTCTTTGAAAAAAAAAAACCCCTCAGAATTATTTGCTTTATCTTCATTTGCTTTCTGAAGACAAGAATACAATCCAAGCCCAGCCCAGAACACTCTCTTCAGCCCCATCACGACACAAATCACACTCTCTGCCTTTCCTCATTAAAGGGAGCAGAAACTCAGGTTTACACCTACGAGGCACAGCCCGGCTCCTGTTAAAAGTCAGGAGGCTCTTTATGCAGATTTCGTGAGTGTTACTTTGTGCAGGACATGCCGTACCTACCGTGGGACAGCCAGGGCTGGCTGAACACCTCTGCATGCCCAGGGAGGGACAGAGATGCTGGCCGGAGGCGATCAGAGCCCGAGACAAGCTGCAGGCACTTTCTCAGCCCACGTTGCCTGCACACTGTCCAGCGTGGCCAGTGCCACCTCGCTCCCTCCCAGAGCTCTGCCATTCCTACAGCACCTGCTGTCAGGACTCTGTCCCATCCCAAGGGGACCTGCCTTCAGCACAGGAAATCTCCATCCAACTGAGCTGAAACAACAGCGGCATGACAGAAAACTACACACCGAGGCTAGAAATTCAAAGGGGTGGGAGGAATACGTTTGTCCTTTTAGCATGTCTGATTTCTCCGGGTGGCCATTCCTCCCTGGAGCTGACGCCTGGCAGGGACGCTGCCGGGAACCTCAGCACACTGATCCCACTGCTGCCTAAGCCAAGTAGCGCGCACCGAGCTGGGACAGACGCCCAGACCTGTGTGATGCCCGCTGTCTCTCACTCTCACCACGCTGATTCAACTGCTGCTGGTGCAGCCCAGGGCGCAGGAAGGGCAGCGGGAGGCTGGAGCAGCAGCACCCCATCCAGAAAGCATCTCTACCTGCTTTGTCGAGGTTTTTATCCTGATGAGGTTCCCACTCCTAGAAGCATGGAAGATGGAGAGCAGAACAGCCTGCATCTACCAGCAATTAAAAAATCAGAAAGCAAGAGAGAGGGAAAGCCCCACGGAGCATTCGGTGCGTGGTGCCCCGCACGGCTCTGCACGCGCAGCCCGGCGCAGGTGCTTCCAGAGCGATGGTGAAGGATGGAGAAAGAGGGGTTGTGAAGGATGGGAAAAGAGGGTGTGGTGCTGGGGAGCAGCATGAGGAGTGGAGGTGAGAGGGGTGCTCACATGCACGCCCAGCCCGAGGAAAGGAGGGGAAATCCCAGGCCTGCATCCCTGCGGAGAGGCTGCCCCAGCTGCAGGGAAGAGGATTGTAAGTACGGATGAGGAAGCAAGAGGGAAAGACAACCTGGTACAGATCAGTTATTTAACTGCCATCAGTGCCCTCCTGCCTCACACCTCTCCTGAAATGCTTTTAAATATTTTCTGATGGAATGTTTGACATATTTAATGCATGCAGTAAAAATTAAAGTAATAGATAACTTCATATTAATCTGTACAGGGACTGACAGGCTAGATTTAATCACTTCCTAGCTGTTCAGAGAGTTAACTTATTCTAGCAGAATTCAAAGGAAAGGTAAAGGATTTTTTTTTTTTTTAAATCAGCCATTTCATAGTAAGAGAAAAATGTGCCGCAGCCTCGTGTGCGTCAGCGCTGGGGGAAGGGAATACCTGTGAGAGAGCCAGAGGTGCTCTGCGAAGGGCGTGCAAATCTCAAACGCCCCATTTCATCCTCTGCACTAAATGGGGAGAACGAAAGATTTAAAGACAATTATCTGCTTCCCACCTCCAGTCCATGGGCTTTGGGATCTGGGGTTCAATGTCAACCGAGAAAAGCAATTCTAGTTGCAGCCAAGCCCTCTCTAGCCTCTGCCCCCAGGGCAGGCATCTCTCGAATGCGTGGCCTGCCCCAGAGCCTTGCTCTGAGCAGGGACAAGGAGCTGAGCAAGGACCAGCCAGTGCCTGTAAAGGCCGGGCGACTTCAGAGCCCGCGCGGTGCCCTCTCAGGCATTGCTGCTTTCTGCACGGGAGGAGGCTTCCATCGGGATTCACGCAAACAGACTTTGTGCAGAATGCTAAAGTGAAGCCGAGGCGATGCAGCAGCTGAGGAGGGTCCTTTCCACAAGTGCAGACCACCCCAGTCCCTTCTCAGCCATTGAGCATCCCTGCCCGGCAGACCCAGCGCAGGCACGCGCTCCGTGCACTTCTAACAGGTTTTTCTCAGAGGCGCCAGGCACCGTGACCCTGCTCTGCCACTGCAGACCCCCCCAGCCAGCTTTAAACGCACGGCAGAGGCCTGCAGAGCAGCCCTGCGAAGGTGTGGTGCAGGACAGGGCAGAGGCTTGGCCGCTTTCAGACTCCACGGCAGCAGACACAAGCAAGGACAAACCAACCGCAACTTGCCAGGAAAAAGGTGAAATGCAAACTACGGTAAAAAATAAACTCAAGTCAGTCCCTTCTCTCGACCCTGTTCCAACTGCAAATCCTGGCTTAGGAGGGCGCGAGGCAAGTGGTACGCAAGAGCAAGGGGTGAGGGTCAGGTCTCCCCTGCTGCAAAGCACCAACATCAGAAAGAGCTCGAGCCTGTAAAAAGAGAGAGGTTCAGCCTCCAGCCAAGTGCTGCGGAAACCGCTTTGCCGTCAGAGACCACAGAAATCACCACGAGCGCAGCAAAACGGGAGAAGGAGGTCTGTCCAAAAGCAGGGCACAGCAGGACCAATTCATCTCCAAAGCCAGCAAGAAATAAAGACGGATACAGCCCAGCGCGCCCGCCCGGCAGCAGGATGCGGCAGCCTGGTACCCGCAGCACCTCCTCCGCCCAAGCAGGACCTCCCCACCCCACGGGCCGTGCAACGGGGGAGCGAGGCAGCGATCAGCAGTACACACACCAGTAGCTAATTAATACTGTAACGCAGGTAACAGTATGGGACACCAGCAGCTGCTCCTAACGAACCGAAAAAGGACAGATTCGCCCTTCTCTCCCTCACTGATGGGAAATGGTTTTGGTTTTGCGTTAAATGCCACTAAGAAGACAGACGGAAGGAGGACTCTGAAGGAAAGGGAAATGTTTGCGTGCACCCAAAGGCTGCCGAAAGCTACTTCATGTGCACGAAGGTGGTTTTCTTTCTGCTACAGTACAAGTGCTTGTGCCTCAAGTATAAAACGCAAGCCTCCAAATCACACAGACGAGCTTCTTATTTTTATTTTTAAAGTGATAAATAAGGCACTGTACTTTTAACTAAAACTGCCTGGTTCCAAGTTTAAAAAAAACCCAAGGAACGTTCAAACTGCAGAAACTTCCTTCTGAACAGCAGAGCCAGACAGGCCGACCTCTTCTCTGTCCGAGACACATCTGCCGATGCCTAAAATCGTGGGCATTATCCTTTAACTGCGGATTTTTAAAGGCTTGCTACAGCTTATAAAAGCAGCTTCAGTTAATGCATGGTAAAGGGTTACTACTATACATCAGTTTTGTACATGGCTACCGGCTCTTTGCTATTTCGGGTCCAGTCGCAAGCGCTTGCTGTGCGAACAGTCCACTTTTGCCCTCAGCTTCCTCTTCCCCTGCAACCCGCCGCTCTCCTGCATCTTCTTCATGGACCTCGTCAGGGTCTTCCCACCACTGGGCTTCTTGTTGGCCATCTTCTGTGACCGCGTGGAGGACTCCCCCAGGGGCTTCTGCTTCAGGGACTTGGCCAGCTCCTCGTGGCCGGGGGGCAGCACAGCCCGTCTGCTCGTGTTCTCCTTGCCCTTCCGCATGGGGAGCCGCATCTTCTCCAGCTGCCTTTTTGGGGCTCTCCTCTCTTTCAAAGACATTTTTCTAGCCAGCTTACTGCTCCTCTCCATGGCAGCCTGCTTTCGGGTGGCGGGAGCTCTCGTATTTACTTCCGAATGCTTTATTTTACTGGCCTTCTTGGCAGGCAGTTTGTCCTTGGTGGAGGAGCTGGACCGCTCCTGGATGCTCCCACTCTCCTTCAGCGTCCTCTTCTTCCTGCTGAGCTGAAGGTCGGCTTTGGGCAAGGGGTCCTCCTGGGACCTGCCCTTCCCCTTCCGCCCCTTCCCCACCCCATCCACTGACAGAGATTTAGCAGGGAAGGCATCTGCTTTGATCTGCAAAGCCAACTTTGGAGACATAAGTGGGTTGATGCACACGCTCTTCCGGCTCTGCTTGCTCTCCAGGGATGAGTAGTCCCCCAGGCCATCGCTCCTCTTCTCTGCCTTCACCACGCGGTGCTGGGCTCGGAGCTTGCCCCGCAGGTTGGAGTACTTGCGCAGGATCCTGGTGCTGGCCTGCGTGGGCAAGCTGGGGACAGGCTGGATGGTTTTGTCTTCGCTCAGGTCCTCGCTGCTAGCGTCAGTGGGAGACATCTGGCTGGGAATGGTTGCTTCTTCAGCCTCTGCTTTATCAGCATTCTCCCGAATTCTGGCCCAAAGCTTTTGGTTCTTCAGGTTATTCCGAGCCGGGGTAGTGGCTGCGAACTTCTTCAGGTGTTTTTTCAAACGTTCAGCTTGCAGTGAGCTGGGATAGAGACTGGAGGAGGAATATTTCTGCATGGGGACTTTGATGGGGGGGATCTCCCCTGGGAGACGGGTGTTGAGTTTCTTCACGATCACAAGAGACCTGGTTTCAGTTGTCTCCAGGAACCACTGGCAGATGTCGGACAGCTTAAAGGCCTTCATAAAGAGCATCTGGACAGGAGAAAGCTTCTGTACTTCCAGTGACCCTCTACTTTTCCGCGTCCTTTTCTTGCTTTTCCAAATCTCTTTCAGTTTGTCTGCTTTGTTCTTTACTTTGGGGGTTGGCTGCACCTCCTTCTCCAGCTGAATCCAGCCCTTCTGAACTTTCATGTACTGGGAGTTGAACTCGGCAATCAGCTCCTGGTTCTCCTCTTCAGCACACCACTCCATGAACTTTGGTTTGCTGTCAGCCATGTCTACATCCTCCAATGCCAGGGAGTCGTCATTCCCTGAACTGCATTCATCCCTCAGTTTGGGGATCGCTTGCATAGACTCCTTCCCTGGTGTGCTCTTTTTTGCAGTGTCTACAGGTGTGGGCGCGTGTCTCAAGTTATAAAACTGCAGGGCGACCTTTTTATGCTTTGCGGTCTTTGCTGGTAGATGCTTGCTTCCACCTCTGCTGCTGGGACACGGAGGCGAACCGGCCACCGGCTCATAGCTCTCCAGCTTGCCCATGTCCCTGGCACTGTCGAAGCGCTCCTCATCCTTTGCGCTGGCATCGTCTGGTTTCACATCCACTTGCTCGGCATCATTCACAGGCGTGTTGCTCTCTGGAGGGAGGAGAATGCTTCTCTTCTCAGAATCAGCCTGGACGCTGATTTCTAGCATCTCACCTGGTTGACTTTGGCTGCTGTTAGCAGGGGGGTCATCTTTAGAGGAAATTTCTCCCTCTGCCGCAGTCTCTTTCGCTAAGATGTTTTTATAGGTTTGTCTGGTAGTGACACCATTCTCCTCGCCTGGCCGCTGCTCAGTGATGCTCTCTGGCACCTGCCCAGCGCCTGGCCCCTCGCTGGTTTTGAGCAGCGCGTTGGGGAAGCAGTCGTTTGGGAAGTGCACAGATGTTGCCCCATCCAGGTGCACTTCTCTCTTGAACCGCTTAGCACCAGGGCTCTTGGAGAGTTTGATCTGAAGGCAAGGAAGCTGCACAGAGCTGGAAGAACCAGCATCCTCAGCATGGCCCTCAGCAGGTGACTGGGATTCCTGGCTTCGGAGACGCCGGTCCGATGCCACAAGCACTCTCCTGCTTTTCTTTCGCTTCTTGTCTAGACTGTCTTTAGAAGAGACGGAGTCTTTCCCTGCAGTGTCTGCGTCATCGAGTTCAGGCAGCATTTCCCCTTCAACAGGCTCTTTTTCACCTGCTGGGCTGTTATTCCGCACTGCATCCCCTTCTGAGATTTCGGGGAGGGCTGTGCTAGCTGGGAGAGCCTCCTCTTGCTCAAGGGAGCCATCACCCACCACGCCCGGTAATTCGGCTTCTGGTTCAGCATCGATACTTTCGTTCACATCCACACACTGCAAGGTGGCAGGGAGCTCCAGAGCGCTCTCCCCATCCAGGGGGGCAGGGGGCTCATCGGGAGCCTGCCGGCCTGGAGAGCATGGGGAGGGCTCTACCAGATGCAGCCCGCAGGGCTCCGTGTCTCCCGCGCTTGGAAACTGGGCAGGATCCCCAGCACCATCAGGGGCCAGGAGTGCTGTGTCCATGGCGGTGGGGGGTTGCAAGGCAGATTTTGGCTCCGGGCCGGTGGGAAGGTCCAAATCAGTTTGTACATCGGAGCCTGGACAACCTTCCTCCCCGCCGGGTGCTTCTGAGATGGGAACGGCAGCAAAATCGACAGCCTGCCCGCCGCCACTGCCATCCCCAGAGGAGCCCAGGTTGCTGCCAGCCTCCCAGGGGACAGTGCCTCCCGCTCTCGTCCCCCCTCCTTCCGCGGGAGGGGAGCCGGGGGGCGGTGAGCCTGCCAAGCTGTCCTCTTTCTCGGGGCTGGGTGGAGCAGAGAGGGAGAAGAAGGGCACAGCCATGGAGGGTTCCCTCGAACGCAGCGCCCGGGTATCCCGGAGCTGCATGGAGCCCGGCTCAGCTCTCTCTTTTGTTTCTCGGCTAGTTGGTGCCCCTTTAGCCAGGAGCCTCAGGGAAACCCTCTTCTCGCCTTCCCGTCCTGTCCCTGCAGACCCCCCCACCGAGAGCACCAGGGGTGGCTTAGCGCTTACGAGGGTCTCTGTTCGTAGTGCTGGGCTGCTCCCCCTCTCCTCTGCCCGGGAGTTCTTAACCAGCGTGCGGACAGTGGGGAGCTCGCAGCACTCCCCGTTGAAGTAGTACCCCCGAGTGCTCTTCCGTGCCGTCTTGCGGGATGACACGGACCGCTGGCTCTCGAAATGGCACTCGGTGATGGGCTGGCTGATGTAGACCACGTCACACTGGTTGTCGTAGTCGTTGATCCTCAGGCCTGACGCCTTCTTGCTCTTTCGAGTGGATCTGAGGGAGGCTGCCTTGGCGCGGGGGTGCCCACCGGGGGTCCGGTGGGTAGCTGGCGAGGCACCGGCAGGCAGCCAGCCCTCTTTGGACTTGTCGAGCGGGCCCTTGTCAGCTGGGTGCAGGTGGCAGCCTGCCTTGCCCTTGGCCATGGCGTGCAGGTGGTTTTCTTGCTTTGGTCTCGCATCTTGTTCTTTTGCGTCTAAGTCCTGGTGCAAAGATGCTTTCGAGCTGCATTGTAAGGTGTTCTCTTTGTCAGCTCTGCGAGGGGGGGTCACCGCAAAGCCAGGATCCCAGGACTCTTCTGACAGAGCTCTGAAAGAGCTCTTTTGGGATCCTAGACAGCTGTCTAAGCTGTCCTCGCTGCCGTTCACATTTGCCACTTTGACCGAGATATAACCTTCCACGAGAGTCTTACCTGCTAGCTGCTCTTTATTGTCCTCACACTTTCTGACACCGGCTTCTTGCTCGTGTCCAGCAGTTTGCTGCCCTTCCAGGCTCTTTGCGGCATGATGGAAATTCAAAGAGGAAGAGTTCAACATGCTGAGGTATCCTTGAGTGAAGCTATCCTTTGGACTAGCAGAACGAAGCCTGGTGACGGGGAGCTCGGAGAAGTCCCTTCTCAAAGCAGGACTGGAGCTCTCTGCTCTGTCCAGAGACTTCAGCTCTGCCGGCTGCTTCGAGGCTTGTCCCGTAACATGCAGGGGGCCATCGGACCCTGACTGTCCCGGGTCCGAGGAAGAAGGGAGCTTTGATTCAGTACAAGTAGCACCCTTATCCCGATTTTCAGTGCTTCGCTGGCTACAACCGGAGCCACAACTAGAGGCCTCCATGCTCCCGGATTCAGACAACTGCTGGCCTTCAGAGTCTGGTTGTACTTCAGTGTATATGTCGTTTAGCACACGAATGAATTGCTTCTGGTGATGTGTACACAGTCTGACCATAAACTTCTCCAGTGGAGACTTCGGCTGATTGTTAGAGTCTATTGCTATTGTCTCTGCTGCATCCTCACTAGAGAGACAAAGAGAGAAGCAATCAGTAACATGTCCCAGGGAATAAAAGTTTATGCTGCAAAACTGGAATAACCCTTCTCCCACTCAGGCAAATGGCTTGCCTGACCTCCAGGTGAGATCAAGCATCCTGTTGTCACGGGGCTGGCAGGCATCCCTTCAGTCCCCAGCACACACACTTACATACGCATACTGCTGGCAGGACATGGACTGCGCTTTTGTTTCCCACTGCCAGAGCACCCATAATTACACTAGGGCATCCTGGTGTGCAGGTACTATGTGAGATGTTCAAAGCAAACCTAAATTTCCCAGTGAGAAACAGTATCTGCACACTGCCTGGCGTAGAAGGTCCAGGACCCACCAGGATGACTGCACACCTCTGTGTTCTCGATATGCACAGCCAGGCTGGGTGGGAGCAGAGTAGCGTCCCAGCTGGGCAGCCAGATGCCAGAAATCTTGAACTACCGTAAGTCTTCAAATTCTGCTTACGTCTTGGTGGCAGAAGATGGGTCTAGGGCAAACTGAGCAGATCTGAGCCTCCTTTGTAACTGACGCAGAAATTTTGGCGAGCTCCCAGCCCACAGGACGTGCAGGCAGCAATGCACCCTTCCATGGCGTGGTGCCTTGCCATTTGCTCTGACCTTTGATTTACTGCCATCGAATAAAGCAGCTCTGCAGCTGATGGCCTGACTGCCAACGTGCAGTCGTCGCTCAGAAAGGCGTGCTTCTGCAGCACAGGATCACTGCCACTAGCAAGCTCTCAAACCGAGGTGATCATCATTTACCTGCTTGGCAGAGGCAACTAATTAGGACTTATTGGCAGAGAAGTTAAGGGATAATTACCCAGTGCTTGGATGAACTCATCAGGAGTGCCATGCCAGGTGCTGTTATCGAGACCGTATCTGTTCCCAACGGCAGCACAGGCGATTCCCACCCAGTCCTCACCACGCTGAGGGGGCTGTGCGCCTTGGCACCCACGCTGCCTGGCACAGCAACACTGAGTTGCTTTGCACTAACAGTTGCACTTTGCACCTCCTGGCCTTGAACCAGAGGAGTGAAAGTAATTTCTCCCCTCCTGCAGCCTTGCTCTCCCCCAGCAGCATTGGTCACCGACCTCGCACACTCAGCTGGGTCGAGGGAGGCAACGCTTATCACAGGGTTTGGGACCAGGGTGGAGAGAAGCAGCTTTACCTGGAGCAGGTTTTCCCTCCCAACGCTGCCAGGCACCGTGCTCAACAGGTGGACAGGGAGCAAGAGCCCCAGCTCAGAGGAGCCATCAGCAGAGAGGAGGAGGAGGGAAAGCCGGGGACCAGAGCCGGCTGTGCTCGGCGGCGGTCAGTGTGCCAGAGCCGCCCTGGGCAGCCCTCACCTGCTGCTTACTTACTGCTTGCTGGCTGCTTTCTTTGAACCGACAAGCGCCGGGGAGGCACCTCCAGCAACCCACTTTCCTCTGGCTCAGGTCTGCTCCCAAACTCTGCAAAGGGCAGCGAAAGGCACCCAGGGGCCACTTCGGGCTCTGGGCTGGCCAGGTGGCACCCGCTCTCCTCTTCGCCCAGAAATGCTAGGTTGCAGCCAACCCTGAGCATCTGCTAGCCAGCCCTTTACTTTCCAGCTTGCCCTAATTTTTAAGGATAACGAGGCTTCGCATCTCAATCACGGCCACTCATTTTCCTTAAAGGCTTCTTGGGCAGGATTTTCCCAAAACCACCCGGAAAGGCTGAGCAAGCTCGCCTTGCTGAATGTGCCCCGGCACCTCCAGAACCTACTCCCGGCGTCAGTGATAAACAACGTACCTCAAGAGTGCTCTACTACACCCGGGCGAGAAAAAACCGCCCTCCAGCAACCGTCTCAACTGGTTCTACCTGGTGCACTTTTAATTCACAATGCCTGGGATTAATTTAAATAAAAATGCACAGGTACAACCTGGCCCCTCTCCAGAGCCCTGCATGGGAAGGGTTATGTCAGCCAGGATCTCTTACACAGCCCAGCTCCTCCCCTTGCTCTGCTGAATAACAAAAGGGATAAAAAACCTTTCAGCCCCCCGGCAAGAGGAGGGCTTGGAGCAGGGGGCTTTGTGAAGAGGCAGAGCTCAGCACAACTTTTTTTCTGGTTGCTTTCCTCTTACCTGCTCGCAAGCCCAGCTCCTAAGAGCGGCAGCCATCTTCCCCCAGCGAGCCTGAATTTATAACGGCGGCGGCAGAGGTGTGGCCCTGCTGCGGCCCACCCCGCCGCCACGCTCCCCGGCAGCCTCGGGAAGCCGTCATGGTGGCAAAACAGCCAAGTCCCTCCTTGCCAGGGCACCTTCGGGTGCACCTACGTACCACCTGCGAAGGAAGGGCCCATGGCATAGGCAAAGCACAAAGCAGTTGCCCAGGTGGGTAGCGAGGAAGAAGAGGAGAGCTATGGGCTGGGTGATGCCTGGCGAGGGAGGAGATTGTGGTCTGTGTAGAGAATTTGGGAGAAGGGGTCAAAGTGGCAGGGCACAGCCCTTCCTCGCCTTGCAGCAGCGATGCCGAACGCAGGCCGCAGCAGGTCACGCCTGCTGTGCGTGAGTGAGTGGGGCTGGAAAAGATCCATGTCCTGCTCATACGGCGGAGGGGACCTGGGCTCCCTGGTCCTACAGGCTCCAAGGTGACATTTCTGCCTTGCCATGGACTAGTTTCTTCCTCTGAAGTGTGAGCCATGGTGCTCATCTTCACCTTATTTGCCTCACTGTACTCCAAGGAGTCAATCTGAGATACACACAGCTTGTCAAGCTGTAAATTTAAAAAACAGAGATAAGTATTTTTCCTGCTTGATAAAAGAAATAAATCCATTCAGCCTTGATGCCCTTTGTCCTCAGAAGACCCACCTCATGCTCAGTGACACAGTTCACCTGCTTCTGCAGGTCCTCTGCTTTCGCATCATCTTGGCTCAAAGACAGGCTGCAACCTCTCGCCTTGAGCTCACCTGTGCCTTCCCCAGCCCACCCTGCTTGGGCACTGCAGGCAGTATCCCCTTTTTCTCAGTTTCCAAGGATAACCGAGCCAGAACTCTCCCTGCTCTGAGCACAACTGGGTCCCACCTCAGTCCTTCCTCTCCCCATCCCTCCAGGGTGCTGCGCCACAGCCTGTGCCTCTCCATCCCCAGATCCCCCAAATACAGCTCTGTGCTCCCTGAGACCCAGTAATCTGTGCGCCCTGGTAGCTGCCCAGCATTTTCCACCATTCCTGTCTGTTCCAGCTATTATTACTAAATAAAACATGCCCATGGCCACCCTCTTGCCTAGAGACCGATGGGCACAGCATTGCCTGAATCCTCGCTGCTTACGGCAGTTTTGGAAAGGAGCCTGTTTCATGCTCAGGTGTAGCAGAAGAGTTTCTTTCAAGTGCCCAGCGGCTTCAGGCAGGGTTGCTTACGGATTGCGTAAACTGTTACAGAGAAACTATTTATTTAAGTGGCTTATCAGAGAGGAGAGGTGAGCCGACTGCAGAGCTGAAGTGCCTTCCCGGGGGAAGGTGCCAGCTACTGACAGGATCCTTAGCCCTCTGGCAAAGGCGCAGTGGGAGCTGAAGACTGACTGGTGAACAAAGGATGGGAATTGAGAATGTGGTTTTAAGTAGGAGCAAAAATTGTTCTCAGGAGGCAGCCATCCCTGTCTCTGATGAGCCTGCCTTTCGGGAGGCACAGGTCAGCCCGGCAGAAGCTGACAAGCGAGGGAGCCTGGGGCAGTCCATACCGCCTGCAGCCTCACCTCGGTGCCCACGCTCACCTCCCCCCACAGGGTTTGGGCTGAGGCTCTCTTAGTTTTGGGTGTGCATGAGGAACACATTATCTCTCTGAAGGGCTGGAGAAGCCACAAACCTACCACAGCTCCATGGCCAGGGAGAGGCAACTTACTGGGGACCATCTATGCCTAAAGCCAAGCTGCAAACACAATCACAAACCCGTATGGGGTACCCAGAAGGATTCATTGCGATGGGAGAGACAGCTCACCTGCCAGTGAGTTTGCCTGCAGAGCCTGGGAGAGGGCAGGTCTGCCCTTTCTGGCCGCCAGCCTTGAAAGCCGCCTACACAAGGCTGTGGCTGCTGGGGGCTCCTCTGCTCCTGTCCCCCAACGCCCACTACACGCGTCAGTAGAAGACACCCCAGCGTCCCGAGCGAATCTGATCACCTGAGCCCCTCGCTACCTCCTCGCTCTTCTAAGCTTTCCCAGGGCAGCCCTGCTCTCTCCCCCTTCCCCGCCTGCTGCAGAAGGTGTCAGAGGCATCAAGGGGCAGAGCTGTCAGAGACACAAACGGAGCTGTTGCTACGCAACCCCGGTGGTGCAGCAATTAGCGCTGGGGAAAGCGTGCTGAGCTCTGAAGCTATTTGCATAGCTGCGTGCTGCAATACATTTGTTTGCATTGTGCTTCGACTGTTTAGCGGAGTTTGAAGTCAACCCTCCCCCAGCTCTTGGTGGGGGGGACCCAGGGCTTCCAACAAAGGCCACACCGTTGGGGATGATGGGGCTGGGGGAAGGCAAGGGTTTATCTGTCCGTAACACCTATAGACTGCACATGTATAGGATTTACAGTATGGGAAGGAAAGGCCAAGTTATCTGGATTTCATCCTGTGCAGCACGAGGAGCTTTGCCCTCCCTGCAGAGCCAGCTCTTGCCATGCCCCTGACCCACTGGTGGGGTGGTCACATCTCCCCTTTTCCGGGTGCACCAGGGTGACACTGCACTTGTTCTGCTTGTGGACGCCAGAAACACAGCCTGCTTGTGGTTCAAGAGTGTATTTTGTGGGGGAGCAAGGGGGAGAAGAAAGAGAGGTAGAAAGAAATCAACCGGTTCATACCAACCTACCTGGGAAGCTGGTCTCCGAAAACCTGCCAATTGCCAACTGCAATCTTCTGGTTTGCCCACCCCAAGTTTCTCACTATTGTACATGAAGCCTGTGCCCTTTTTGGATTTCTTTTTTTAGCCCTTGAACATCGGTTTGATTGATTATAAGTTTATAGGTATGTTTTGTACCTCAGTGGCACAAGAAGCAGCAGCAGAACAAAAGTTCAAGGCTAAGTGTTTCTGTTCCTTTCAGACCACTCTAAGCACCAGGATTATAGTTCTGTAAAAGAAACAAAACATAGCTATAAACTTATAAAATCCAATTTGGTATTTTTACGGGGATGGCCTCTCTCCTTCCTCTCCTGCTGCCACACTGCCAACTTGTTGCCAGGCGGTGGAGAGCTGCCTCGCACCACCCAAAACCACAGGTACCACTGCAGTACCCTACCAAGCTGAAGGATGCCTTGGAAATCTGGCTAAAAGCAGAGGTTTGAGAAAGGTGGATGACTAAGAAGAAAGCCTAACTTGCGAGCGATGCTCTCCACCATCTAAAAGCAGTGACCATGCCCACTTTGACCCCAAGGTCTGAGGCAGCGCATCTCGCCGCCCTTGGGTGGCACCTCCAGCCCCGCTGCTTTCAGCCACTTCATTTATTTTTCAGGGCGAGTGGAAATGCCACTTTGAGGGATTGTAAAGGAGGAGAGAGCAGACTCTTAAAAGGAGCCGGCTCACCGCCAGCAGTCAGGTGAGCTGACCCCAGCCCCAGGGGTGCTGTGAATCCTGCGTGCTAAATGTGCGCTGGAAAGCGGCCATGGTGGGGGGTTGCCAAAGGTGGGCTTGCTTTTCCCAGCGCCGGGGGTGCTGCATGCAGAGACACACGAGTGTCTCGCCCAACAGAAGAGAGAAATTAATTCTCTGCCAGCCCAGGTTTGGCTTGCAAACACTGGCAGGGAAAGGCACTGGACGGATGCAGGAGGTGCCACCCTGTCTTTCAGAAGCAACCCACGCCAATGTCACCGCAGCAGACCCAGAGCCACGGCTACTACCAGTTCTCTGCCAGAAATTATTATCCCTGGGCAGCAAAAGGCAACCCATGTTGCATCTTCCCTGCTCCACTTGACACATGGAACCGTGCTCAAACCCATCTTCGCTCCTAGCTGCAGCAAAGACCTCGTGCTTTGAGAGGTGGAGGTGGGGGGGACACATTTTCTTCTGCTGGCACCGCTCTGGGATGTGGCGATCCCATGCAGGGGATGGGCAAAACAGCCATGCAAGCCACTGCAGCAAGGTTTTTGTAGCTCATCTCTCAAAGCCCCAATTAAAGGCTGACACTGGATGTACCAGTTTAAATGCCTGAATTTCAATCCTAAGAAATATGCCTAACACTCCCCACACAGATGAATGAGTCCCTTCACACCTCTACGGGTGCTACAGTAATTCTCTCTTGCTGCACTGAAAAAAAAAATAGAAAAGCAGCACATAAAGAGCTGAGGCTCCACGTAACAGCTAGGAAGGAGAAAAAGCATTTTTCTTCTCTAAATTAAAAGCCAAAGTTGTGCAAAGGACAACCAAAATAACTAAGGCAATATTGCTGCTGGGATCTGAAGGCCCCTGAATTTACGCTGTCCTTGTTGACACGCG
Source organism: Chlamydotis macqueenii (assembly GCF_036417535.1). NCBI lineage: Eukaryota > Metazoa > Chordata > Aves > Otidiformes > Otididae > Chlamydotis > Chlamydotis macqueenii. The sequence goes on from NC_141562.1 coordinate 24,777,941, forward strand.
TGGGGATGGACTGAGCTTGCGTTTTAACTGAAAAGCAGGAAGAAACAAGTTATAGATGGGTTTTGTTTGGTTGGAGTTTTTGTCAGCTGCATGTATTTGTCCAGGTATCCAGATTGTACAATAAGCCAGCTGACTGGATAAACAACAGACATCCGTTACAGATTCAGACTTTTAACCCTTCAGAGTAGTGTCTTTTATTTGTTCATTTATTTTTAAAGTAGTTAAACATTAAAAATCACCTTCTCCCCACCTGTAGCCAAATAAAAATCAAACAAACCAAAGACTTTACATTAAAAAATAGCAACCTCAAATAAGCTTATATCTTTTTTGTATTCCTGTCACAGCTTCCTCTGCTCCCACCTTCCTCAAGTAACGAACCCAACCATATTCTATAGTAGTTTATCATCACTTGTGATACTTCTAATACAATATTTAATGACTAATTAAAAATTTCACCACTGAGCTATTGCTTTAAAACCAAGGGAAATTTATCATGTTGGAAACATTATTCTACACACTAGCTTTCAAAACCTTTCCAGAATTGTCCTTGCTAATTTTTCTAATTATCAAGGACATCTGGGATCTTCCCTTTAAGGTGAAAAAAAAAAAAAAATTACCATGAGTGTTTCTCTGAGGCAGTACTCAGCATCTTCCCTGAGCTAGGTGATCCAGAACAGATAGCACCAGAAGACAAGAATAGATGGAAAAACAGATAGCACCAAAAGATGGATAACAAAAGCGTGCAGGGAAAAAAAAAGTTCTTACAAGGATTTTCACAGCTTTGCACATGTTTTAAAAAAAGCAGCACCCAGTTAAGGCAAGGGAAAATGAACCACAGGGACTGGTCCTATGGAGCAGGGAGGGATGCTCTGAGTGTCTCTGTCAGTCCTGGGTGCGAGCTGGGAACGCAGGCTGCCCTGGATGTGAGGTGAGGTGGGTGTACGGCCTCTTCCCTGCTCCTGAGCCCATTGCTGTCGGTTCCCCGTCTGTCCCACAGTAAATCGGGGACAAAGCTCTCCCTGCCCAGCCCTTGGGCCTGCACACGTGGGTCAGCCATGGTTCAGCAACAAGCCAAGCCCCCAGTGAAGGTGCACTCATCTGCAGTAAATCAAGGCTTGCCAGCAGAATACACTGTGCTGTGACAAACCCACCTGCCCCTCCTACCCCGCACCTCTCGGGCAGAAGAAAACCCCAATGTAGGTGATGCCGTCTCTGCAGACATTGCTGGTCCCAGCTCCAGCAGGTACATCACTACACACACCACTGTCTACTACTGCTAGAAGTCTTCAAGGATTTTAAAGTCTGCAAATATCCAGGATATTATTTTTTTTTCCAGCATAGATATAAAAAAGCAAAAGCAGTGACTAGGTAGAGAGCTTCCTAGAGCTAAAAACCCTCAGCACAATCTGGCTGCTGAAGCTTGGGAGGGGCCAGTGGGTGAGAGCAGAGGGTATCTTGGGTGTAATTAACAGATGTTAGGGGATATGACCTCATTTCAGATAACCTGGAGATTCAGGTAATTGGGCCTGAGATAATCAAAGCCACACTGCTAATAGAAATAGTATCACAACTCCTAACAGCAGCGTTCCCCACATGCTGATGCTATACCTTCTTGCACGAAAATGCCTCGTGAAATACGAATTACCGGTTTGATACACATCTGTATTCTCTGTCAACTGCCAGGCTGAGCAGCAAACCCTGTTCCTGATGCACCAGTTTGGCTGCCTGCTTGGGAAATAGGTTAAGGCAGAGAAGTGGATTGCAGCCCCGATGCCTGGGGACGAGGCTGTCTCAGAGCTGAAAGGCTAGGTAAGCTCTATTTTGAAAGTGGGTTAATTTAACTGCCATTCACCTACCATTAAATGATGTAGGTTAATTTTATAGTCAGATAACTATTAAGAAACCAAAACATAAGGCAGGAAATGTCTCTATGCATTCCAGTGGAGAGAGGTTTCCTCTGCGCTAATGCACACCCCTCCCCTTCAGCTCAAACCTCTCATCCTTCCATTTCTGCACATCCCTCACATCATCTCTTTTTTTTTTTTTTTTTTTTAACCCTTGGCATTACACACTATTGTCCTTCCTCCCCCTCTTAAGAGAGTCTATCCTCCTCTCAAAAATTCACCTTCGTATCCTGGCCCACAATTATTTTTCTCCTTCATTTACATCATCACACATCTCAATGCCAAAGGAAGACTAACAAATACAAGCCTTGTCTGACCACTGCTGATGTCCACTAAAAAAGGTCCCATCTCCCCCACACATCCGATATTTGTCCAGCTAACACGGCAAATTGAGGCAGGGAATCACACCTTCCTTAGCACCTAACATGCCATCACCACTAGTACACCCAGTTTTCTTTAGGGTTATTTACTGTATGTAAGGCATCCTTGATTTTTGGCAGTTTACCCTTTATAATTGGATGCCACAGTTAAAATGTACTTTATCTCTGCAATTTTCCTTCCCGCAGCATAACGACAGATATTGATTGTTTCTTTATACTGAGGACAAAAGCCCTCAATCGCTGGTTTGCCATAAAGAGAAAAATAAAAGGAAAAAAATTATCAACAACAGCTTATGCCTGCAAAGGAACAGATCCCTTGGAAAAAGCAGAAGTGACTCATCACTCCTCACACGCAGTGAGGAAGGAGCGAGCACCACAGCCGGGCAGATCCCCCCGAGATGCCTTCACAGATTGCCTCTCCTGACTTTTGCACCTCCCTGGTCCTGCTGCTCCCAGCAGCAGGAAAATGAGTCCCTAACCTTCCAGGAGGAAACTAAAGCGATGATGGCCCATTAGCACACGCTGCCCATCAAGCACTCACAGATCTCCTCCACTGCAGACATTTCTTATTGCATTAACAGTAAGTGCACTACGCAAACCCTGAAAGCTCAGAGAAATGAACTCACGCTTAACCACGCGGTGGTAACGAGACCACAGCACTAATGGGATGTTGGCATTTTTACTACGCTTTATATGACCAGAGAAATACAGAAGGTGACCGTTGCCAGAAATCGCAGCAAAACCACCTCTGAAAAATCTTCCTTGCAGCGACTCACACGTTCAGACGGCGACGCCAAGCCCAAACCACGTACACCATGGGGATTTTTGACCCACAAAAGGCTGAGTGTCAGATCCCCTGTTGTCCTGCTGAGGCCTCACTACTCATATTAATCTCACGAGGAAAGTCCTTTTTTTCCACTCAGGAGCTGTATAAAAGAACAAATGAAACAGCCAAAACCCACACCTTGTCAACCTGCTCCTTCCCAGCACGAAGCCACTACCTTTGTCACTTTGTGCTAGGTTACACTAATTTTAAGCTTTGTTACTAATTATTATTCCTAGTTTAATAACAAGATCATTAAAGGAGCCGCAAGGCATATTTCTTTTAAATCCAGAGTTACGTTATTTTTGCTTTTATCAATTGGCAATCCAGTCTGCACTCAAACAAAAGTACAGGCCCTGACACAAGGATAGGTACTGGCAAGAAGGCTGGAATTACAGAGTGGTCCAGCAGTCACCCTTACCACACACACTTGTGTCTGTCTATTAGAGAAAAGTCAATACAGGTCCTGAAACAGGAGCAAAGATCTACTTTTTTGGGTTTTTTTACACATCAGCAGAAAAGCTCACTGAATCACAGCTAGGCATACCTCTAGCGAGCAGCAAGGTTGGGCAGCTGACGCCATGGTCCAGCGAGAGCTTTGCTATTAGCGAACACACTTCAGCTACCGAGCTAGTTGTTTTAGCTTTCACATCTCAGGCTGAAGTTTGATGGCTAGAAATCAGGAGAAAACTTGTATTTCTGCACAAACAGAGTACATTTGTTATGACAGCTTCTTATGCAAAACCAGAATCCTACAACATCTTTTTTTACAGTCTCCTTTCAAAGTAAAATAGTTTGTTTTAAACCATTGCTAACACCTCACAGGCGGCTACTTGCTTTAAAGTCCTGAAAGGAATCCAAGGAAGAGACCGCATGTGCTCACAGCACATCTGAAAACACAAAAAAAATATACCACCACCTTCACCTAAAAGGGGAACATGGCAGAAACCACTGGATTCTCCAGGCAAGCACCACAGGCTTAGATTACAGCAAGGGTCCCAGCGCAGGTATCAGATGTGTGGGGAAGCTGCTCGGCTTCCAGTGTCAGTTCTGCCCCTGCAGAGCTGGAGTAACTCTCAAAAATTAGTGTCACCGCCTTCCTCTAAAGCTCAGTGAGCAGAAAAGCACAGTCAAAGGCTTGGCTTTGAGAAAGGAAACCATAAAAGCCCCTTTTAAAGTTAGGAATGTCATTCCAAAATGAGTTAAGCAAGCCCTACACTTTATTAGTCGAGCAGGAGGGATCCAGGACACGTGATGATGGGATCTCAGTACGTGTCAGGGAAAAAAAACCCCAAACCCACCCAACAAAACCTTAGCAGGTGTAACAAAACTGCTTATTTAGCACTAGAGTTTTGCAGACAGTTTGCTGATAACCCTGTACAGACACACCTCTCCTGCAGGCACAGGGCTGTCAGATCTGCACCAGGAGGCAGGAGCCCAGCAAAGGCAGGCAGGCAAGCTGCGATGGAGCTAGCCCGGGTAACACCAGTGAGGGAGATGGGGCCAGGAAAAGCATGTGACTGGATCCACCACAGGCTCGCAACAGGCTGCAGCTGAGCCTCTGCCCCGGCCTCCACTGCGTTCCTGCGGGCGTTCGGGAGGTTACAGCCCGAGGCTGGTCAGTCCCTGGGGAAGATGCACTTGTATTTTCATACAGGCAGCCTTTGCATTTTCAGGCAGCAGTGCTTGTATTTCTACACTCTGAAATGTACCTTAAGCGCTTCTAATTTTAGCTGAGCTTTTAAACAGTTCCTGGAGATCTCAGCTGCAGCCACCTCACAGGAAAATCTGCCTTTTTGTAAGCGTGTGCGTGGCAGACCTCCTGTGGAGCTGCACCACACCAGCAGAGGAGGAGGAGGCGGCGAGAGAAGACTTAGAAGTTCTCTTTCAAACACGACCTGTAAATTCTGATACTTTAAAAGTGACCTGTAAAAGTAAGATGCAATTGTTTTCTGCTCCCTCTTCATGATACTAAAAGAGAGCTTTTAAAGGTTGTGTTGCCTGGGGTTTTGGGGGAGGCGGTGAAGAAGGAAATTAATTCCCAGTTCACAAGTGTGAAGTCAGTCAGATTTCTTCTGAATTTCCTAGCAGACAATTGAGAACAGCTTGGATTCTAAGTCACAGAGGCTGCATCAAAGGTACCAGCTCAGGGGAAATGGCACTCCCACAAATGGTGGTATGTGGGATCCTGCCAGCAGTGTACCATCTATTAAAGTGCCTTGAGAATAACTATATTAAAAAAATCAACTTTTATTTTAATCTTTTTGCCATCTTCATTGTATCAAAATCTGTATTCCTGGATTTGCCCCTAACACTTCAAGCTCTGTTTTTGAAATTGCTTTTGCTCTGTACCTCTGTACACGAATCAACGTTCCTAAAGAGGCCCAAGAACCTGCTACTCACTACCAGTTAAAACCACAGCTCAGCAAGGACACAGCCCTGGGAGTCCGCCAGAGCACCTGCAGCAGTTTGCAGATTAAGAAATTAGCGATTTGAAAGTAGTATCTTGCTGAACTGGGATTTAAATCCTCCCCCCTTCCCCAGACGCACTTTTGTCAGGCCTCTAGGAAATCAGAGAGCTCAGCCGGCTGAGGCCAGAAGCCACTGGTGATGCCCCTGACTGGGGAGGCCAGAGCAAGCGTTGCAGTGCTGCTCTTGGACTCTGGGCAGTCACAACACGAGGGCTTGGTTTTGGTTGCCCAAGAAGATGAAATTCTGATGATTAGAAAATTCCTTAATTAAATCAGCTTCAGTCACTAAACTTAAGTTGACTTCCCACACAAGAATGTTTCCAATGCTTCACACTGAGGTCAAGGAGTTATCTACTCTCCGGTCCAGTATTAACCCAACATTTGCAGGCAGTGACCCAAAACTTTCTGCTCGTCCCTTACAGAAGCACACATTTTCACGATGGAGCCATCAGTAGAGCCTCTCATTCCACATCTGCTAGAGTCTCTGCATTGCAGAAAGTGATCCAGGGGCCTGTGGGGTACAATCCACTGCTACTCCATGAAGGACCTGCTCCTTCAGAAGGCGACCAGACATGCTCTTGCAGGGTCAGAAGAGGCAGCTGCCTCTTCCAATAACAAATGGAAGAGCTCAAAAACCATCCTGAAGCAAATTAGAAGAAGATTTTTAAGCTAACAGGACTGATTAGGTTTCTTTTCTATTTCTACAACAACAGCATGGATGCTTCTTTCTCCATCCGGGTGCAACATCTTCTGCACTTTTGTCATCATATATTATTCATATTGGAGAAAACAGCTTTAAAAGAAGAATTCGAGACCATGTTCCTTTAAGTCTGAACAACTCCAGCTTAACAGTGTGAGACCATCAGCAAGTTCTCCAGGAAAACCAGAAAAACTTGGTATTTCTGATAATTGCAGGACTAAAAGTGTCGATTAAAAATGTTCTGGGAAAAGCTTGCAGAATGTAATACATCCTAAAGAATGGCAGATGGGAATATGGTTCATCGCTTTCAAAGGCTATTTTCATAGATTTGACAGATGTATTCAGACATACAGAAAAAAATATGATAAATGCTAGTTTACAGCACAAGGCTTTCAAGCTATTTACACATAAAGACTCACTATTCCTGAACAAGTGTAAGATGTATTCTCTAGTCAAACAAAATTTTTTAAATTAAAAGAGATTTGCCCAGTAGAGCTAAACCAATGACAACACCCAGCTACCTTACCATTTTGCTTTTTGTTTTAAATACCAGTATTAGTATACAAGGAATATAATAGTTAGTTTGTAATGTAAGTTATTTAAAAATCTTTAAAAAAAAAAAAAAACACACACAAAAAAAAGGCACTGAAAAACCATGCTAGCAAATGCAAACCCTAAATTACTTACTTTTCAATAGCACAAGCTAAGAAAGGCAATTTCTCAGGAGAAAAGAAACCTGGGCTAGACAGTGTGCAGCATTATAAATTTTCCTAAAGCTAGGAAATCCCTATGCTTCACTTTCAAAATCATTCTAGGACTGAACACAAAGGTTAGCAGAAACGCCTAAACTCACGTGGGGTCCATTATACACCACTTACTGTAACCTACTTTTTAGCATTCAGCATTTCGGTATCAATAATGCATAACATCAAAAGTAGATCAACTCGAAGGACAGTCGCAAGAAAGTAAACATGGGTCTTAAATAGGGGCCAGCTGAAGCGTAGCGTCAGTGCTGAATTTGCCTTGTGCCCCTGTGCTGAAGGAGAGCAGGATGGAGCTGCTGGAGCTTTCCATATGCTAATCGGGAGCTGGGGATCTGCCCTCTGCGGAGGGAGAGCGGGTGGCTGCAGGGAGAATAAAAGCAACACACCAGTGCCTACTGGTGCAAGCCAGCAGCTAAGCAGCCCCCGTCCGCCTGGTCCCATCTCCTCTGGCACGCAACCCTGCTGCTCAGCAAGGCACGCTGCCCCACGACCTGACCCAACGCACGCACACGACTGCGCACGCAAGCCAAACTGAACCGCACAAGGCAATGGCCAGGTTCCCAGCCAGGCTTTGGTTTCCACCATTCCAACCTTGACTCATTACCAAGTGCGCAATGAACACGCCTACATCACTTTTTTTTTTTTTTCCTCCCTGAGAGACTGTTCGTTCTTCACCAGATAAATTATTTACCATGAAAGAAATTAAGGTGGCCAGTAGGGAAGAGCAAATTAGAGTACGGGAGTTCACGAGAGCGGGCTGCTACGAGACAGCGTTTCAGCTTTCACATGTATTCCCTACTCAGCTGCTAAAGCAGCTTTATCACCAATCCTATTTAGGACAAGAAACAAATGGAGTACGGAGACTCCAAAGCTCAATCCCTCGGCTGGAATTAGTTTTACCTTCTATTTTCACTTCCTCTCCTGCTTCTCTCGACTTGTGAGAGCTCGCATTTCATAACCTCCCATGATTAGTGCAGACACTTATAGAAAGCACACTAGAAACAACAGAATTGGAACCCCTTAAAGTTTTTCACAACAAAATTTATTAGAAGAATAGTGGTTTTGAAAAGTCTAGCATCCAGTGAAAACTACCATACACAACGTTACAGCTGGGAATGTGTTTCCAAAATGACATGGTCAAATAATACAATGGAGCCATTAAATCTTACACATGCACAACAAGAGAATTAGCGCTTTGACATACAATGCAAAAAATAAATGGACCACATGAAATAAAAATTTAAAAGTACTTATCACATACATTAAGACACAGCTTATTTAGTCCAGTCAAAAAATCAGAACTGCATTAAAAAAATTAATGTAGTGCAATCAAACCAAAAACCTTAATTTGTGATCATAAGTGCTCTACTACATAAAACATTGATCATAGCAAGGAACAAAAAATTCAAATCACACAGTACAAAAAAAATCTGTAAATAAATATAAACTACAGTACAAGAGAAATATTAAATTATACAATTCCGTCAAACTGTAAACAGTATATTGAAATGAGGTCCATAAGAGTAAAGGGGGGGGTTCCTGTTTTTTTTTTTTCCCATGACACTTGAACTTCTAGAGGTCAGAGAGAAATGCCATTTTCCATACTCTTCAAAGACTATGGGTTACATAAATAGAAAGAGAAGACTTTTTAGATGTAAAGTGTCAAATAATAAAGCAGAGGTGTTGCTGACTCGCGACTGCCAACAGATCACTGCGAGAGCAGAACAGCAGATTTTACATTAAAGTTTTGCCTCCTCGCGAGCGCAGCACGGAGGCCCGTCACTACGCATGTTAAGTGCCAACACATTCTGAACTCGAGCTCAGCATTAGAGGAGACACCTGCTGAGGGTCCGGTCCTACCAATTAGGTGGAAGCGGCCACGTACACCGTTGCCAACTTGGACCTCTGCTGATTATCTGACAGGTTTACACGCTTGTCATACAAACACCAACTTTGGCAGAACAATTACTAATAAACTCAAAGCACTCCCGGCCCATTGGTTTCCATCACAGTGGCCAGTGCACAGAATTCTCTAAGGACATTGCATAACTAGAGTGTAGAGGTCAGACAGCCAAGGACCCGTGCTTGAGGTTAGAAGTAGTTATGGTGAGAGAGAAGCAAGAGCCACGTTAAGAAGCTGCCTCTGCGGTGCACAGAAGCAGTTGGGAATGTATTTCATTTTTAGCTGCGCTGGCTAGTAGTGGCATTTTAAAATATATAAGTTTAAGATAACATATATACTATATATGTATATAATATAATACATATTATATAATATACATAGGAATTTCTTACAATACATACCAGGAACCCCCACGCGATCTGCTCAGTAGTAATAACTGAATATACAGAATGCCACTATAAGTGTCTGAGGCACTGTGTGCTGGAGAGTAAATATGCAGCTTTAAAATCCGTTTGGCTGAGTTATACCTGGATACCTGAACTGAGTTTTAAGTTGACATTCATCAAGGATGTGCTATCAGCACGCCAAAAGAAAAGCAAAACAAAATACAAGTCACTGCTAGGTTTAAGAAGAGAGTACAAGTACCTGAATTGAGTGAGGATAGTGTGTAAACTGTCCCTGAGGGTTTTTAAACAGTGTGTGTACAAGTTGGATTCCTAAGAACATTAGTTTAAACTTACATTGCGGACTGATAAAATACCAATGTCTGACAATTTAACAAGTGGAGGTTAGAAAGAGTTATGAGCAAACACTCAAAACATATTTTATACATTTTAAAGCAGCAATAAGCTGCTGTAAGCATACATCCCATCAGTACAAGCAACACATGGGACTCAGATAAAGGTTTATATTTGCAAAAAGCCCATCATATATCGATAAGTAAAGAATATTCACCTGCTAAATTAGAATGCACCTAGTTACAGACTAGCAATTCAAGATTAATTTTTTTAATCAAATACTTTGCTATACTTTGCTATTACATACTAAAATTCCTTAAGCTCACTAATGCTGGTATTCTAATCTATTTTTTTTTAAATGTTCCCCCTTCATTTAAGAAATATACCATTCCACAACTTAAACATTAAGATCCATTTTCAGTCCTCAGATGTAAAAAGCATGTCAATGAGTTTATATTAAAAATTTACACGGTAAAAAGGCTTGAATTTCAGCCAGAGATTCTAAATACTACTTATTCCCTGAAGGCATAAGGGAGAAAGAAACCCTACCCATTTTTCTTGTGATATAGTTTTCAAACTGAATATTAAACAATGGTCTAAAATGATTTTTCAGTTTGGGAAACCTTCCTTTCCCTACCCATCATCCCAGATTCCAAATGTCAAGCCTTGAAATGGCCTATTGAAATGATCAGTTAAAAATACCAGGCATGTATATATACATCCCCTGCCTGAACTTCAGAATATTTTGTTGTTACTAGTCTTTAAAAGACAGATTAGTATCCCAAGAGAACTTTTGATCTGACCTGAAAAGCCGCTAATGATCCCAGATTGTACGTTTAAAATATCTCTTAACCTGAAGACCAGATTTAATTAAGACTCTGGCATTGTAACAGAAAAAGTGCTGCAGTTATTTATCCCTTTTCTGGTACTTTAGAATAGGTCAGACAAGTGCTTTTTATAGTGACAGTAAAGTTTACATGCTTTCACGCAGGCATAAAAAACATTATCTGCAAAAATATTTGAGAAACGTAGCACCAAGTAGTTGATAAACTGTATTAGTAGCTGTAGTAGCGTCTTCATTATTTCCGAGCAGGAAGAAACATTAAGTTAGACTGCACTAGGTGATAACTGTAGAAATTGTTTTCTGACATTAACTTTTCCTGCTCCAGTCAGAATGTGTCTAATCCCTGTGTCCTAATCCCTGCTCCATCAGGTAGAGCTATTATCTCAAGTCCTTCTAAGCTATACTTACCAATTCGGTAGAGACAAGCACAGGGTAGGGGCTGGGATGTGTATTTTTCACGAAGGTTAATGAAATGCCCCGGACAGGCAAAGAAAAATTCCTTCTTCCTAGTACTTCACCCAGACAAACTGATCTTTCCAACCAAGCTAAGAGATTTTTGTGACGATTAAATAAAGCTCTGTTAATACGAAGATTTTGTGACAGTTCCTGAATATAGGCATAATTTGATGGGACATGAAGTCCAAAAAATCTGCTGCTGTAATACTCGTACAGAGACTTGGCCCCAATCAAAGCAAGAACAGGAGAGAGGGAGAGAGATGGACACTGGAATGCTGTAACTAGTTACAGTTTTTTTCTGGTATACGTGGAGTGCATCTACAGATCATTTTGAGTCTGCAAGATCTCTCTGCTTAGTGATCATCACAGTACATCGTGTTTATACACTGGATAATTAGAAATAAGTAACTGTAGTGGTTATTGTATTTGCTACATCCAGCAGACCTGCATGTAACTAGCAGTGCAGATTTTCAGGTTTCTGAAGGTTCTAATTATGGAGTTTATGTAATTCAAGATCAAGTGGAAACCTTTATAATACCAAAACTGATCTCAACATTTTTTTAGGTGCATCTTTTTAAAACAGTATTAGTCAACATTATCTACTGGTGCCAAGAAAAAGCAACATTGACCTAGAGTGAAATTACATTTAGTTTCTGAAACATTTGTGGGGAAAACCTAGAAGTTTCTGATCCTCCTGAAAATGAGGGAAACAACTCTTCCTGTTCTACCTCTAACGCTTGGCAGAGAATCTAAGATATTTAACATATTGTGACAAAGCTTTCAGTACAGATTAATAAGTTTGCCTTCATAAGAGTTTGGACTGCAGCAAGGGTATGCATTCTTACACTGAAGAGTTAAAATTTTGTCTTCAATTAAGAGCTCTTTACATTATGAATGTAGCCACACTGTTTTTGAGAAACAAGGGAATGGCACAGTGTTCCCTTCGCTCCTTGGACACTATGTTCTTCTCCTAATACTCAAGGACATCTTAAGAGCATTACTTCAAAGTATACTGGAAAGAAACACATGATAATTCCAGTTTTGCCCGTATAACAGTTGTTGCAGATGATATAAAAATCAATTCAATCAGAACTAAAAAGTTGTTCCAATCTATACAAAGCTTACTCAACCCCACAGCCCCTGAATCACCTGTGAATTTCCAGAGGAAGGCAATGTACTCTCAAGTTCTCATGAAAGAAATATTTAGACTGAAATGTCAGCCTGCCACAAGACAAAGCACAGACTATTCCTTGTCTGCTCTCAACCAGTTTAAACACATGTGCAGTTGCCTCCCATGTTTAGGAACATCCTTGAGCACTGGAAAGCTCTATTAAAAAGGTGGTATAGGAGTTGCTTGAGAACACAGAAGCTGAATGTGTTCCCTTACTAGATGCATATCCTACCTGTACACCTGCATTTGTTAAAAATCATTTGTTTTCCAATTGCCATGAAAATTCAGAGTTCGACTTCAGGTTTAGCAATAGCGTTGGTAATACAAGCATCAGATGATGAGTTCTGCAGCAAGTACAGGCATACCTGTACTGTTGCTTATGCAGCAACCTCCCCTGCATAACAGGCAAAAATGAGAAATTCTAAAGGGAACTGTCTTGAGCCTTTAAAAAAAACCCAGGGAACAACTGGAAAATAAAATATCTTTTGACAGAAACAAAAACAAGTCCAGAAACGTGTCCCTACAATATCTAACTGGAAACGTTCAACGCTATAGCTGTACTCAAGCATTACGGCCACAATAATGCCTACAACACTGTGGAATGAGGATCCAGCTGGCTGAAAGTGAGGTAATAGTTTGTAATAGGTCAGAGTTCTAAAAAAGCACTTTTACATCTTACAAGTCCAAATCAAAAAAAGGACACATTTCATACATGTTGGGCTTTCTCACCAGAACTGTACGATAATTAACTCCACACCAGGACCCCTACCACACTAAGCCTTACTCATCTTCAATTATATGCTGCAGCAAAGATTTACCAAGCGACACCTAAACTTCAGTACAATATGAAACTTGATTCTTAAAACTTTATACACACAAAATATAAAATTACTTTTCTAGGATGGGGTAGGGGAGAGGGATTCTCCTTCATGATACTTGGACTGAAAAACTAGTTTTCAGAGACTGCCACAAATATTATTCACAGTTTCTTGCTGTCAGGCTTTTTCAGCTACATCAACGTAGTACACAACAATACTGTTAGTCCAATAACTACATTGGATGGACGTTCTCGGGAATAAGAGAAAACTAGTGACGAAAAATACCCGAAAGGCCTCCTCCTAACGACGTCTTGATTTTTACAGGGTTGCAGTTTGTCTATGTTACACGTCAATGTGATTTCAAAAGAGCAGCAGGAGAAAGATTTTAAACCTTCTCTCCTGTCCAAGTGATCCAAGTAACATAAGCATCCACTTACCAGAAATAACATGAGAAACAAGGCTTTTGTTACACAGACAGCAGTGAACCACACCTTCCCACACCAAAATATGGTCAACCAGGGATTTTGGCCATGCAAACTGCTGGTCAGCAGAAAATTAAGCATGCTAATGGACAAACATTAATTCCAATCATATATTTAAAATGATCCCAAATACTACTAGTTAGCTACACTGAAAGCGCCTGTAAAAAATATGTAGTGAAAAATGAAACAAAACATCAGTGATCACTGCAGCACTTAGAGTGATACTAGTCTTATGTGATGAATCACCTCAGAGAAAATACATTAGATGGGACTTTGAAACAAAAAGTTAACATTAAAAGGTGCACCTGAATATTACAGACTAAATTTACAAAACCTACAATAAGGTAAAATATATATCTTTTGAATATTCAGCAGCTTTTTTTAAAATTTGTTTTTATTTCTTGAGAGGCTCATGAAATTTTAAAAAGGGACCACTAACTAATCTCAACCATGCTTCACAAAACAATAATGGCTATTTTATATTGCAGTTACCAACGTAATGCAATTAGTGCTTAAAAAATAATCTACACTTTTTTCTTTTTTTTTCCTTTTTCAACAGAGACCTTTGGAGGAAATATGGTTGTTCAAAAGCTTCTTGAAAAAGAAAGATTACCTGAATACTAAGTTATCACAGATCAAGTGTTGTGTTTAAAAGCTTTGCAGATGTGAGTATTACAATCTTCAGGTCTCAGGACATTTAAACTGAGAAAGTTACACGTTTGGTTTGTTGTTTGGTTTTTTTTTTGTTTTCTGTTTTTTTTTTTTTAAATCCACTTTCTAACCAAAGCAAATAAAGAGTACTCAACTTCTCACTATCTATTTACAATTCTTACCCTACAGTCTGAAATGACAAGACAAATTATCTTTTAAAACTGCAGCATTAAAGGGTAGGCACACCATTCTTCTGCTGCACGATTGTCACCCACTTAAACATACACATACAAAATATTTAGGTTAGTAAAATGAGCACTCCACATACACTACAGTAACAAGTTTAGTAAAACTCAAATTGTGTTGCTTAAATAAAGACAACTGCAAAAGGTTAAACCTCTCTGAAGAGTAGAACAGTGTTACTTTTTTTTTTCCTAAACTTGCAGTAAACTTTCTACCGTAACCTCCAACAGCAGATGAAACCACACGTTTAACTGGACTTTTATTGCAATCACCAGCTAAACTGGAACGTATTGCAGAGTTTTTATACTGCTACTGAGCTTTAACTGCTTTAAATGCCAAGATGACAATTAGAGAGCTACAAGGAACCAGGATTTTGAGTACTAAAATATATTAAGTAAACAAAAACAAAGTATACTTGGGGCCAAATGCCCAGTCTGTTTCAAGAATGAGCAGTGCATATTTAAAACAACAGCAATGGTGTGCCTAACCTTTGAAAATATGTAGTTGCTGGGGAGGGGCAGAGGCTAATAGGATCAACTGTTCCAGAAGTCACTGAGCATCCCTAGGGCTATCTACGCCACCCTCCCACGAGCTCTGAGAAAACACTTCCAATCACTAACATTTAGTTAATGCTCTCACACAAAAACTCCAATGCTTCTTTTGGTTGTGCAAATTGGGAAAAAAAATGGTAATTCCCACTACCTTTTGCACAAATTAAGACCAAATTGTTTCTACCTGAAGAATCAGCAATTCCGATTTGGTCTTACTGTGGTAAATCCAGTAAGCTCCACCTAGTTACTGACCGCTCCCGCAGAAAGTATCAAAGATAAACGTTCTGTACAAAACTTATCCTGGATCTCCACATAATGATAACGATATCATCATATTGAAAAAACCTGGATTTGTGGTTTACGGAGTGCTTTTATGGTGTTTAAATGCTTATTCTAGCATGTACTAAACCACTATCAAAATAGATTAAATAAAAACAACAACTAAAAAGCAGGACTTAGATTAATTCCTGCTACTGGCAACTGTAATATTTAAAAAGGAAACACCCATTCATTGAGTGTTCGACCCTGACAGTATTACAGATAGATATGATGCAGAGCCTGAATTAGATCAGGCTACCAGTGTTTTACTTCTTCCCTGAACATTAACAAGCTCCTTCACTAATGTGGATATTTGGGCAGACTACTGAGGTTGTAACGTTTGAGATCACCGTTTTGTGGGCTTTTTTTTTCTTCTTTTTTTTTTTTTTCTTTTTTTTGCAGTATCACAGTAGTTTGTTACACAAATCCCCCTTCCCCAGATTAGAGTCATTTAAACTAGCTGTTGGAACCACATAGTTTAGTAAACTCAGAATCAAGTCTGTAAAAAGCATAAAGGTCACAAAGAACCGTAGTTCTGTTATAATGAGGCATACCCTAATACATCATTTAGTGTACCCTGACTGCTCCTGACTGTGAGAAGCTTGTCTTCCGTGAGATAAGGCTACATCCTCAAGCAGGTGACTCTAAATATCACCCTTCAAAAATATCAAACAAAATTACAGCGAAGGTAGTGTTACAAATAATTAACTGACATATTCTGAAGGTAGTGTATGTAAGTTTTCCCTCCCCTCCCCTCCGGGTGAGCACTAAGCAGACAATGAATGGTAAGTATGTTAAATTTAGAAAGAAAATAGTGAAGAGCATAATTAGACCCAATTGATTATCCATCTAATAAACAAATTTCGGAGTTCAAGAGAGGTACCATTCCTAAATCATTTGATTTAGCTTAGATCTTTCAATCAACTGGATCAAAGAAAAGGAGGGGAAAAAAAAGATTTCTGAAACATTTTGAAGAATGACAGTCTGATTCTCATTCAAAAAAAAGCCTGGTTATAAGAGAGCATCAGTTTAAGAAAGTGGACTTATTTCCATAAAGGCAGAAATGAAAAATCCAACACCAAAAGTTCAGTCAGGCTCTACAGGCAAGATGTCCACTTCCACAGATCTGCATTCTTTGTGAGGTAACTCAACTCTCTATTACAGAGAAACATGCAAAAGGCAAAAGAAAAAAAAAAAAAAAAAGGGGCGGGGGAAGTAGTGGGCAGGTGAAGAAGGGAAACTGTGCCACACCAGGCTAGAAAAATTTACAAATGTGACATTCAGAGCACACCTTTCACCTGTGCCCACAGAAGTCTACACTAAACTGCAAAGGAAAGAGCATTGCAGTAAACAGGAGAATCAGGTGCGCTCAGTGGTGGTTGAACTATGCAGTAGTGCTCACCCAGTTTGCAAAGTAATTGGCACTCTACAACATCCCTACTCATCTTTCAATTCATTCGCACTTTGTGCTGCTTCTCCCTGGGGATCTAATTCAATCTTTACTGAAACATCCTGCCCCTCCGACCTCATTAATTTCATTTTTTTCTTTGGAGGGTTTTTCAAAGTGCCCAGCCTCTCTTTAACTTTGTACTCCAGTGTACTGTGGGGGATCCCATAAATACTCTGAGCTTTTGAAACACTCATTTTCCCGCTCATAACTACAGAGATTGCTTCCTCCAGTATCTCGCTGTTGTACTGTCTGTATCTCCCTCTTTTCTTCCTAGGTTGCTTGGAGCCAGGATCTCCCTCTTGATCTGAGGTGGGATATGGCTGTCCAGAGGTAGACTGCTCAGCATCTGAGCCCCAGGAATCTGGTCCAGCATCCAGCAAACTTCTCCTGTTTTGTTTTGGAAGGATAGCCCTTAACTTTTTGCTAAGCGCGCTCTCCGTTTGTGAACCCATTACCAAAGAGCTATAGCTGTACTGGTCACCAGTGCGGGACTCCCATGAAAGGTCCATGCCTCGAACTTGTGGTATCTTTAAATCCACAGGAGATGAATGGCTCACGTCCTTTTTCCCATCCTGTTTACTTTGAAGTGCCATTTTTTGAAAGGCAGAGTTTTCTGTAAGAAAAGGAAGGTCACTGATGTTGCTGAGTGCACCATTTCCCCTGAATTTCATGCGGCTGAAATTGAATTCGTAGTGTGGTTTTGCCCAAGAAGCCTCCCTGGATAATATTAAGTGCTGTCCATGATTCTGTAGTCCAGATGGCCCATGGCTGGCAGCCGTAGAAAACTGGTTTCTGCTCAGCAGTTCTTCACTAATCTGGAGTGATCGAGCCAGCGGTACTTTAAGAGATGTGGAGTGGCCATAACCTTCCCTGGTTCCATCCTGCAAGCTTCTTGGAGGTACCCCATCACCACTCTGTAGTCCCTCTGGATGGTGCTGGCTGGGTCTCCCAGGTCGCCTAATTGGATGGAAGGAAACTGATGTGAGCAGGACTTGCACAGGTAGGGAGGGATGGGTGAGGGGGCCACTCCTTTATTAGAAGGCCTTGCTTGGGTAACATCACTTTTTGTGTTATTTATTTTTCTCTAAATTTTAAATTTTTTTTTTTTATTTAATTTTTTTTTTTTTTTAAGTCTCAGCATCAGTCAGTTTTAAAACTTGTTTGTAAAAAAAGAGAAGCTTTTTGGGCAAAGAAAAATGAAACCTGTTGGCTGGTCTCTGGTTGGGTTCACAAATTCTCGGAGTAGAAAAGGCTTCGCGCAAGCGTCTGAAAATAGCACCTTAATTACAAAGTAGTAATCAATCGCCATAGATCTACACACAACTGTGTTACTGGTGTGACGTTACCACTAAACAAGTACAGTAATAAAAGAGTAAGCCAAAGTGCAACATATTCAACATGCAAATATGACTGCCATCTGCAGTATCTACACATAGGTGGAAACCTTGGATGATGTTCACTTACATCATATGGAAGAATTGCTGCCCAGGACCAAAAAAAAAAAAAAAAAAAAAAAAAGCTTCACAGGCCTCAAAGGTATTTGCTTTAGTTTCATTAAGCACCAAATATGAAAGCACTGCGTTACATCAGACTTACCAAATTGCTTTCTTAACAACTAATTGCATATATACACATCCCTGATTCTCATCTGATAAAGCGCATGGCTAGGAAAAAAAAGATCTAAGCTCCAACTGTCATTCTGATCAAGGGTTAATAGCAGAAAGAGTGGTATGTATTTTTACCATTTTCCTTTCATCACAAGTGTTCTTTCTATGGCACAAAGTACTACTACTGCAGATAAACACAGGAATTTTAATATTTTGCTTGCTTAGCCCCCTGTAGTAATTAAGTCACACTAGTTTCAAAATCCACCCCCAAACTTTCCATGTTCAACATGCAGATTAATGAAGAGACTAGTAAGCAATTCTATTTTAATGCTCTGGGACACTATTCCTGTGTAAAGTCCTCTAGCTAAGTCAGCATTATTTAAGGACAGGATACGTACTGCTGAAAGGCTGCATTATTCTTTTTAACATTACATTAGGATTGGAAAAAAAAAAAAACAACACAAACAAACAAAAAACAAACCCCTTTAGAGAAAATATATCCACTGAAAGGACCTGGCATGTAACACACAGTGCTCAATACATATGCCGCTAGCTTCTCTCCAGGAAGGTCATAGTTGAAGTGGGTAACAAGAGTCAACAAGGATTCAGAACAAAATCCAGAGAAATGAATGAAAAGTTTGCTATTCCAGAGAACTCTCTTAAGCCATGTGCATTCTCTGACCCTTCTTCAAGCATGTATCAGCATCAGAATGCACATCAGTGACACCTAAATAAAGGTCATATTGGCAGCTAACTAGGCCAGAGGGTCACACCTGATTTCATCAATGCCAAACAGACTGCAGCCACCCTCATTTACCACACACCTGTACAAGTAACCACAGGTGCCAGCATGCCACATCCTCTCCAGACCCACAGAACTGATCAGGACAGTGCCAGATGCTGGCTCTGTGTGCTGGACTTTGGCCCTCACTTGATACACAAACAAGGGAACAAACAATACACAGCCTCAGTGGCTTCTGCTGCCTTCCTATGAAAACAAAGCTCGAAATAACCTGTTCAGAACTGAAACAAGAGTTGGCAGGGAAGGTTTATGCCAAAGAATTGTGGAAAAAGTACTAAGACTAACTTTTAAACACAGATTGAAGTATTTTATTAAATGGAAAAAAGTAATCTTGAAGGGAGAAATCTGAGACAGTAATATTTTTCGGAAGAGAAACGCAAAAGTTAAATCAGTTGCTAGCAGTACATGTGATTGGTGGCGGTGGGTTGTTAGTTTAAAATTTCTAGTTTCTCAAAGCCTATTGTAAAGCTAAATCCAGCAATTAAATGGCAGTTTAGACTATATGCTGTTTCTTCACTAAAAAAAAATTACTTGTTCACAGTAGCTTCAAGAAAAAATTCTCCCATCAACACCCAAAATCCCTCGTACTGCCAGTCAGCTTCTCCAGTACAATTAACTCAATCTTAGCTAAGAGTAGGGTTTCTAAATGTATGCGAACAGTGACCGTCAGAAATATGAAACCTTAAAGAAATTTTGTTGATATAACATTCTTTCACACCTTGAACTAATTAAGGCAAGAAAAGTATACCACAGGTAAAAAAAAAAAAAAAACCAAACAAACAAAATTAAGTTGTTCAGTGCTGCAGTACAATCACAAATCCAAAAAGCCATATTTAAAGTTTTCTGAACTACCAGAGTCTCCCCCCATGGTCTCCTCTTTTATTTTTTTAAGTTGTGGTTTATGCTATGAAATTTTAACGAAGAGCATGCAGTGATTTAAGTCTAATTCAGCTTGGTTCATCACCCAAATCATTGCTACCACTAAAATAAACTTTCCTGTTAGCTAACTTTCCCCTAAGTGAAATGAAATCTAAATTATATTGCAAAGCCTCTAAGACTTTTCATACATTTAACTGAACTTGCACCTCGACAGACATCACTTATCACTGAACTCAAGAAGCAGGTAATGGAGAGATCTTCGGCTAAGTGCGAAATTGGCTAAAATAACAGATACTAGACCTTCTGATTGCAAGTTAAATCTGTCTCAGTTTGCAAAAGCTCTTATTTGGCAGGTGGGATGAAGGTATTTACCAAAGGTACAAGTTGAAAAACACATTACTCCAAAGGGTTAACACCAAAGTAAGTTAAAATTAACAGGAGGTAAGCACACATTTTTAGTAAAAAACAGTTTTAAAAGGTCATAGTAAGTTGCTTTCTCTTACCCATTTCCTGGAGTACTGGAGCACCCTGGAGAATGACTCAGTGAGGTGCTACCGGCACAAGGACTCTTCTTAGTGGATAAGTCAAGCACACCGTCTGCAGAGACAAAATAATTACTTCAGTGTTTGAAGAAACTGGATCAGCTATGTTATCCCTTAACAAAACAAAGCTTCTGGGCTAAAGTCACATTTAGCACACAGCATTTTCTTTTTTTTTTTTTTAAAAAAAAACCAAACTACAGCTTGGATTTGTTTCCAATTTGGCTTACAGGTGTCTTCAACATAGTCCTCAGAAGTCACACAATATTTAGCAAAATAAATTAAAAGTGGATCTGTTACAAGGGCCAGAGAATAAAAGATGACCTACAAATGACAGTTCAGGATACACCACAGACTATCACATAACTAACCTTCATCAGTCCTAAAATCAGACATTCGTCAGGTTTCTGAGATTGGGGGAGATTTAAACCAGTATTTGAATTTTTTTTTTATCCAAATCTCCATAGGAAAATTCACTGAGAATTTCACATGTGAAACTCACTTTCAAATGAACACACACATATAAATGTGAGACGACTCCTCACTCGGCAGTGAGCTTCTTCCTTTTTTCCATGTCTCTGAGGGGTCCTTACTAGCAGAGTTGTTGCCTTTCCCCTCTCTATTGTGCCATTTTACCCCCTCTCTTCTTCCATACACCAAATTGTTTTTCCTGCTAGACTGCTTCTTCCATTCTCACTAACGGCACTTCCTTACACTCACCCATGCTCCTCTGCAAGCCCTTACATAAACTCTGTATTTCCAGGCAACAGAAAAGGGAGTGTTTTTTGCTAGAAAAGCCTTGCTCCAACTGCACTGAAACAACTTGAAATTCTGGTCATTTTAATAAGGGCAACATTGTCATAGAAGCAGCACAGCCATCTGAAATTCCTGGAAACTTTGAAACAGGGAATTTATGAGGCAAAGATAAATGAAACCTGTTGGCAAGGTACACTGGAGACAT
The DNA here is from genome assembly GCF_036417535.1 of Chlamydotis macqueenii. Taxonomy (NCBI): domain Eukaryota; kingdom Metazoa; phylum Chordata; class Aves; order Otidiformes; family Otididae; genus Chlamydotis; species Chlamydotis macqueenii. The sequence continues at coordinate 24,799,395 of NC_141562.1, forward strand.
TTCAGAACTCCTCACTCATTCCATCTACTCAAGTAAATACTACCCAACACAAGAACAATGTAAGATGGCTTTCAGATTGCTTAAAGTTCTCATTTGACATATGGAGAGAAAAACATGACAAACAGCAGACTAGAATTAACTTACAGAAAGCTGTTCCACCCACTGCATTTGGGAACATACCATAACCCAAACTTCAGCAAGGAGACAATTCAGTCTTCCTTTTGAACAACACTTAGGCAGCCACAAGACACAGAGACTGGATCAAGCAGCACCTACTTTTCAAGAGGCTGCATTAAACAGCACAGACTGCTGCCAAAGGCACTTGCATCCAAGCTTCCCCTGTCAGAAGGGTCATTACAACTTAGAAGTCTCTGAGGGCAAGTAGGACCAGCCTCATACGCAACGGAGAAGTTTACAAACTAGCTGGGTTCCCCTCAATGCACAGGAACAGAAATATAGCAAAAAGCACCACTAGCAGTCTTCCATGACAGCCTCTTAAATCTCTCATTAATGAGTTTGGCAAAACCTCTTCCCAATTACATTAAATGTAAACTGGAAAAAAAAATAATTACATCAGCAAACATTACTGTAGAAGTTAATATGCACATGTTCTAATTCCATAACAAGCGTTAGGAACATTATAAATTATCTTACAGCTCTTTCATCACATGGCTAAAGAACAGTTCATGTACATGCTTTCTTCTTCACTATACAATCCTCTAGGTAAAAAAAAAAAAAAAAAAAAAAAAAAAAAAAAAAAAAAAGCAAACCTGATTCTCTCTCTTTCTTTCAGTGAAAAGCTTCACAATGAGAACAGTTTAACATTTATAAACATATATGCAAAAGCAACTCATGAAATACATTTATAATAACATGAGCTAGAAACAAATGCCTATCAGCTAAATGTGCAGGTCTTGATCTCAAGAAAGACACCCTGCAACCTTTCACTGCAGTTTCGTAACTGAAGTGTGGCAACAACTTTCACTAAGTGCTGTAAGTACATAAGTGTCCAGATGCCCAAGCTGCATATTACTGGACACATAAAAGCTTCATTAAACTAAGTTCAAAGAATAAAGGGATACCTACAATTCTAGCTAGCAAAAAGCCTTTTTGGTTTTTGTTTTTGTTTTTTTTTTTTTTTAAGGCCCCTTTTCTGCTTGAGGATGGACAGCCTACTTTGTATTTGATAGAATGATTTCAGACAGTAACAGATTTCTAAAGAAGGGTAACAGGGCTCATATTAATCCTATCAGTAGGATACGCTTACAATAACCTCTATTCAACAGTTTCAGTTAAAAAAAAAGAAACAAACCAGTAACATACTATAATCAGTCACAGAATTTGCTTGTTAAAAAACATTTATGATGGAAAGCAAGGTTTTCAAATTAAAGCAAGCTCTGCAACACTATTACAAGTTACTCAATCTGTGCTCTGCAGAACAAGTCTATTTTTAAGGTAGAAATGAGACATTTCTTCCAAATGCATAAACCTGGAAGTTTTGTACAGTTCATGGGTATCATTTTTACAGCCTTCACAAAGCAATTTTTCACAGACTTTTAAAAGATACTGTTTTCACACTATGACCAGGAAGAAAATAAAGCAGTCCTTCAGTCAGACTGTGTACTGATCTTCAGAAAGGAGACAAGATCATGGTTTTCATGACCATGTGAACTTGTCTTATCAGCAAGTGTGCAGTCTATTTTGGTAGACTGTTTCTTGCAGCTCCCAGCAGGAACAGCACACTTGTCCCCAGAGTCTGGAGCATGTCCATCCCCTTTGCCTTTTTCTTCAAAAAAGTCACTCATGTCAATGGGCCCACAGTGTTCCAAAAACTCTATTCTCTCACAGCCATATCTAGCTGGTCATTATTTTATTGTAAAAACATCTACCGCTTTTCCACTTTACATTTTATGTAAAAGGGCAAACTTCTGTCTGGTTTTGCAACAAGAACGCCATTACTGGATTGCTGTAGCATGCAAGACACTGGTAAGAGTCCTACCTTGTTCACTAGGTTCTGACTGAGACTTTCTGACAGTAAGGTCCAGAGGTGAGTCTTGGTCAGCCATGAGAAGTTTGCTGAGCACAGGGTTCTGAGCAGTTGCAGCCGTGGGAGAGGAGGCGACCAGAGATGCTTTCAGCAGGCTTTGGTTCTTTGTGCTATTGGGCTGGCTGGAGTCCTGAGTAGAGCTATTTTTTGAGGTATATTCAGCAGCAAACTGTCGGATCATTCGCTGCATGATCTCACGGGCCACTAGGGGAATATTGGGGTCAGAGACCCTAGGACTGTCTGTAAATATTAGAGATTTTTTTTTTTAAGGAAGCACTTTAAGTAAAACAGCTTTTATATTAAGTCATTGTTTATTAAAAAAAAATAAACAACCAAAAACTAGGGAAAAAAAGAAAGCCAAAGATAAAATACTTTCTGCAGAAAATGTACTTTAGTCTTAGAATACCTGAACAAGAACCATTGCTAATTCTGGTATAACCTTCCCAAAATAATAGTTTCCCAAGAGAAATACGCAATCTCATCTTTTGTTTTCAAATATAGATATATTCAACCAGACCTTTAAGAGGTGCGGAAATGGAAAGGAGAGCTGGACTCATGAAGAAAAGTACCAAGTAATGAAGCTCATTCCAAAAAAACTGAACAGGTTATTCAGTGGAAGAATTTAGTGACTTACCTGCAGCTACAGAAGAGTAGAAAGGAAAGTAAAGCTGCAACAGTCCTCTACAAGTTTAGTGAGAAATAAAGCCCTATAGTTCCGATTCTTCAAAATCATTCACATGAAGATTAAACGTTCAAGTGTCTTCCACCCCATTCTATCTATTTCTTTTGATATTTCTATCATTATAATCAACAGGGATTACCCAAAGAACTTTTACATATACAAAAACCCAGGATGTGTCATACGAAAAGTAATCCTATTCCTAGAAGAGCTGCTAAATCTATTAGTAAGAAATGTTATATGGAACAGGTAAACATTTCAATTTATTTATATAAAATAGTGTATTAATACAAATCTGGGGATATGGGCAACTCGAAAATAGACTGGTAAAAATCACTATTTTAGACCAGTGGTAATTCATTATGTGAAAGCAAAATCACAGAAGCTAAGTCTTGCCACTTCACCTCGAACACTGATTGTGTTCTCTGGCCAAATCAGTTTGTTGGGGTTTTTGGTTTTGGTGGGGGTTTTTTTTGTTTTGTTTTGTTTTAAAAAACAAACCACAAAACAAAACAACACGCCACAACCATACAATTCCAGAAATGGCTCAGAAGGTTTGATTTTCTATTTCTGAAGAAACATTCAGAGAAAATTGTGCAGTAGAAGACTAAACAAATCTTTAAAAGCAGCTCTCAAAATGGAACAATACAAAAGTGTTTACTTCCTCTTTAAAAAAAAAATTGCCCAGGGTGAAAGATAATCTATTGAGATTGAACTGTTTGAAGCATTAGCAAAATCTTCTCTGGGGCATTTCAGCCCCAGATTTGCCTTTTGCCACCATTTTTGACAAAAGTGCATCAATCCAACAAAATAGCTTTAGTGTATCTGTAAAGGACGACTGACAGGAAGGTTTGAGCGTGGAGCTGCCCACAAACCACAGAGCAGCAGTAAGCAGCTGCTGTGTTTCTTGATGAAAAACCATACTGAGCTTTAAATACTTATCAAGCCCAAATTCCTTCTTGTTAAGCACAACTTTTTAAATCTAAGACCTTATACAGTCACTATGTATATTCTTACAGGGGTATAATAGCTGTAAACTTCCAAGATGTTTATATAAAAACGCAATAATTCTCTTGTAAAATCTATAGGATGTTTTATTGTTGCTAGGGACAAGACACTAGAGTTTTAAGAAGCCACCAAGAGACGAGCTAAACTTAAGTTTAGGCACATTTATATTCTCACTTTCTTACCAAAAGGTCCACAAGGACACAGGCCTGGAGAAGTGAGTGTGGAGGCTTTTTTTCCCCACTATAGTGACTTTTCTTCCATTTCCTAACATCTCTATTATAACCTGCTGAAGGACATATGAAAGGCTCTAGGAAAGCCCAGAAGGACACAAACGGATGGCCTGATCATACTGATACCAACTCTTCAAGATGTGCTTGTAGCATATACAAGTGGGGCTGGCAGGAATGCAGAGCTCTATGGCACCTGTGTTTTCCGGGCACACCTTTACTGCACACCCATGTGCATTCAGTAATGCTTACAGCTGAACGTATTTCCAAATTCAGGGAGCAAATATTACATATGCCTACAGCCATGCATCTTTGTAATCTGCAACTTCAAAGAATCAGCACAGAGTGACTACTGAGAGCTTTCTAGTGCTGTTCAAGATAAACTCACTAATTCAGGACACAAAACTCAATTTTCAAGCAAAAGGGTAGTTACCTAGCACATTTAAGGCTTCCTGCTTAATATAAAGCCTGAATGCTAAGGATTAATGCTGTTCAAAAGCAAGTGGAAAATATTTGCTGGTGCATTTGCAGCATCACTTGAAATCAACCAGATGTTTATCTTGACTCCAGGTGTCTACATTTTTTGAAAAAAATAAACTAGAGTTAACTACAACATAGAAATTCTCAGAGAAGAAAAATACAGCAAATATTTATCAGCTACAAATAGGCTAAAGCAGTACCTCTGAGCCTTAAAATCTTAATAGTTTTTGTGTATTTTATCTATACTGAAACCTTAGAAGGGCAGTAGCAAACAAAAAAAAAAAAAAGGGAATGATTTCATTAAATTATCAAAAGAAGGTCCTATCCTGCCACAAGGTAAAGGTAACTGACAACTAGGTACTACTACTCTGCCTTCACTGGAAAGTATGAATATTTGAACAAAACATTACTGAGTCAGAGAGCCATGGGTATAAAGCAGAGAGAAAGTACATAAGACTAATGGACAGTAAACCTGTTTAGAAAGTTTGCTGATCCTGCTAATTATCTATTTATGTTAAGTACGTGAGTGCACATCCTTGACATGCAACAGGCATCTGTTCACAGAATAACTGCATTTTCTCCGATCTGCCTGGGCTACAAAATACCTGTCTCAAGTGTTACTGGCAGTGAGGATGGAAAGAAAAAAAGAACCAAGTGCTAGCATGAAGCCAGGAGAGCCCAGCATCTCTGAGCAACGTAGGAGAGTCCGAGTTCTGCCATTCTTTGTGTTCTCTTTGGTATGTGTTGTGGTTTTGTTTAGCTGAACTACAACAGTATGACAGTGCCTGTGGATCTTATGGCAGTGGCATGAGTTAGAATAACCTTTCAAGCAGTCTAAACACAGCCAAGCTTGACAACGATGCATTAAGGATTCAGGACTGACTTCCTGCCAGGCTTCTTCCCCTCCCTTATTACTCTTGCACCAAGCACAGCTTTGCCAAGCGAAGGAAAGCAAGAGTATATTTAAAAAATTCTCAAAGATTCTTAGACATCTGAAGTGATTTCATTATCTTAATTCTGTGTATGTGACCATGGACACAGAGTTAAACCCCTCATTAGCACACTGTAATATGTGCTAATAATTTTCCAACAATTAGGAAAGTATGTATTTCTAATAAGATATGCACAGAGGTCGTACACAAAAACTTAAGCTCAATGTTAAAGGGATGAAGTCTTTAATAAACAATTTGGAAGTGACAGAATGGCATGTTTTTCCCTCACCAGAAAAGTAATATGGAAAAGGGGTATTTTTGCTAGATTTTTATTTTCTTAAATCCCTTCTGGATTTAAAGAGAGATAGGATAAATTTAAAAGCAAAAAGGAAACATTAACCTTAAAAGAAACAAACAAACAAACAAAAACAAAAAAAACCACCCCCACACCACTACTGAAAAGGAAGCCTTGGAATAAAAGCATTATCTGAACTATCAGTAGTAATGCAATAACTATCCTTCCTCCCATCCTACATGCTTCTGTACTTCATGCAATACATCATAATGTATAGTTTGTATTTATTATTATTTGAGTAATAAAAGAAAGGCTAAGATACTGTTATCTACTTAAAACACCTTTAAATATTTTGGTCACTAGGAGGAAGAGCTGAGGACTGGCTACAGCAGTTTCTAATTTGTTCAACTGAAGCCTCTCATTGTCCCCCAGCAGACAGGTTGGAATTACTGATTTGGCAGATTTTCCTCACACATGGGTCTGACTGATAAGTACAATGTACTTTCATTCAGGATGCATTTGTAAGCAACCTCTGGATTCCCATTTCTCAGATTGGTAGAAAACAGTGAAATGAGTTTTGTGCCTTCCTAAGAGCACGATTTAACTGACATAACTCTCCAGAAGAGATTTAAAGGGTTTTCTAGCATTGAGCTAGCATATTCCACAGTACTGGTTTTTCCAATTCTTTTGCTGACCACATTTTGAATTCTCCATATGCTCCCCTTAGCCCTATTACAACATTATTTTATACTGTGGATTGCTGGGAGTAGTTAATCACTACAGACCATAGTGAGAAGATTGCTGACCTGTAAGAAAACCTGCATTAGTGCACATCCATTTAAATAATTAAAAAAAAAATATTACCCATCTACTACCACCACTGCCACTTGCCCCTTCTTCCGAACAGCCCACTACCTAAACATTGGTTTCAAGGGAACAGTTCTGCTGGGTAAGAACTGAGTCATTCCTCAAGCGCAAAACATCAATGTTCTCATGGAGAGACTTGTTTTACAGTTAAACACATTATACTCTTGCTCTATCCCAAGCTCACATTATTTGAGAATCAGTTTTCACTCTTTATAAATATATGTATACAGATATAAAGCAAACAACTGAAAAAGACTGAACATAGGATGACAACTTGAACATCAGATCTTTGATACCTGCATTGCATTCAAAACGACCAGTGACAGACACCATTTTCCCCCATTAAAACTAACCTTTTCTGTAAAAGACTGCATTGAGGAACTCTTCCGCTTGCCTTTCAAAACGAATGATTTTTGCTTGCTCTTGTCTAAGCAGAGCTTCTTGTCCAGCTTCCGAGGCTGGCTCATCCAGACTGACTAAGTGTTCCTGCAAAGATATTTAATATTTGTAAGATCTTCCTCACTCCAAAATGAACAAAGTTCCTTAGACATCAAATATTTTATTAAATTAAAAACTTTGCTAGGTACTTGTCATAGAGTTGAGTCTACTGAAAGTATAACTTGATTTTTAACTGCTCTAGAACATTGTACTTTGTCCTATTTTCTTGTTGAAAATGCAACAGAAGCCTGCAAGATTTGACATTATGAGAAATAAGAGCTTACTATAAAGAAGAAGATTTAGATATTTTACAACATTTGGCTGCAAATCTGATATCTAGCACTTGTTCTTTGGCTATTACTTTTAGTTCCAAGAAATAACTGTTGAAGGCAAACACAGAAGTTGTTCTTACTCCACACAGTGATCATGCAAACTGAGCAATAATGACCAAGCATTAGCCACAAACAGGTCCTTTTGTGAAAAGGCTCAGTAGCAGCTACTTTTAAATGAAATAAACTTAAATTAGTTGCTTATAACACTCACAATGAATTAAAATTCATTCTGTCTCTTACAACTGGAAGCAACTGGGTTATCTTAAGAATATTTCAAAAGAAGTGTTTTTAACTAGGATAATTAAATTTTGTGAGATGACAGGATAAATTACTCATTTTAAATACAACTCCAGAAACCAGAAGACAATGGTTACAAAAATACGAAATCTACATGCTTGAATTCCCTTCCCAGACACATTTATATCCATTTTCTCATTTACTTCAGTTTAATGCCTTGCTCCTGCTTAGAAGAACAATCTCTTTCCTGGCCCTTTCCCTCCACTTTCATTTTAAGCTGTATTACAGTTACCTGTATTTACCTACTGCAGGAATGCATACACAACCACTCTTTGGGTTTAGGGAGTGTTTTGTTTTGTTAACCTTTACAAAGTATCGGTTACCATAATATCTAGGCTACATCTGGTTTTTTTGGCCTGTACCGTACAAGTTGATTTCAGGTTCATATCCTCATGGGACTAGAAGGGAAGGAAGAAACCGGCAACTCATTTGTAATTTACAATAAATTAAAAGAAAAAGTCTTTACGTTTGTGCCATGCCAACTTCAAGAGGTTTAATGAAGCAAGGTTATATAACCAGCCCATAGCAAATTAACGCACACAGCAGTCACATGAACTACGTGCAAAGGGCAATAACATGAAATGGACTCTGGCCTGAACAACATGGGCTTGCACCTCAAATTTGTACTTCAACGGCTTCCAAAAGTCCTCTATCAAAAGTAAGGTAGGATACCATCTCAGACAGAGTATAGAGACAAAGCAGTATTTTACACTAAATAAAAAGATAAGGTGCATGCAGTGACAGATGTGACAGGTGAGTAAGACAGCACATTTGCTGTGAAGGTAGGAGTCTGCAGAACAAAGATCTCACAAAGTGACTGATGCTTTTTTCCCTAAGAGAGAGATTCCAGGCTTGCTCTCAAACCTGCTGTCTCTCACAGGAAAGATTAGCATTTTTCAGATAGTCCTAAAGAATACAGATTTGAACTGAAGGGTTAACTATAATGAAAGCATACAACACTGTGCCAGGTACTCCTGTACCAGTAACTACCAGCAGTGCTCCTGCAGTTCACCGGCATTTTATGAACACACTGAAAATGCAGTTGTACTTTTATGATACTTAAAATACGTGAAGTGTCTGTACAGGATTTCACAACAAAAATATTTGTAGAGAACAAGCCCAATATTTTTATAAGAGTTACTTTTCAGGTGAGACTTTATAGAACATACTTGCATCTTCTTTTTGAAACTCTGTTTCTGCATCTGACAAAGTTTAATGCAGGATCTGTCCTAGTTACTGACAGTTACTACATTCTGAGTCAAGCTCCATTATCTTTTAGACATTACCAGTATAATTGTAAACTCAGGTTATCAGTTTGTCTAAGAAGCAGACATTTGTGCAAATTAACTAATAACAGAAGTAATCTAGGCATACAGAAGTGCTGGAACAATCACTGGAATATCTAAGCATTTACAGACAAACTGCTTTAAGTTTTACTTTAAAAGGAATCTCTGCAAGCTGATGTGTGGAGATTTGGCTAGATAAGATCCATTAGTTAATTAGCATCCTCTACCTAAAGTCCCACAAGGCATTGCAAAAAACTTTCTTTTAATTCAAAGGACAAAGAGAGAATCCAGAATTGAAGGAAACATTACCCCTTGCCCTTTGACAGATTACAGCTCTGGAAGAAGTCTAAAACAAAAATAACCCTTGGCCAACACAATGCATTTCAAATCTTCCAAGTACTTTTTGCAACTAAGACAATACACAGCAAGTACGAGCCTAGCAACTCGGTGGAAACAGAGTTTAGCGGCAGCATGTCTCACCATGAACAAGTGTACTTCACATTACTCTTACAAAGGTAATGTATAAAGAGTACAATTTAATCTACCTAGGTTAACTAGAGCTGTACATTTTCTACGTAGAGAATGAATGAAGAAAAAGGGATAAGCCAGAAAAAAAAATTTAAGTGGCTTACAGTGGTAAACGGTTGAATAAAGGATCCTTTGATCTGCATTGAGGAGAAGAGGGGAATAGCAAAGCAATGGCAGTGCTTAGTTTTTGCCCTCTCAAACTAAGGAGCATGCATGTCCTTACATGTATGGTTTTTATCAGTGTCCACGCTAAGACATCAAAATGTAAAGAAACACAGTTTCATAACAGAGTCAGATTTAACCTTGTGCAGAGGGGAAAAAAAAAAGAAAATCTTCAGCTATTTTCTGGCACCTGCAGTACAGCACCGACTACATGAGACCAAATACAATGGAAAGATTTCTGTTTATTACATTTTTTATTATTTTCCTATCAATTGTGTCACAATTATTCCAGCAGTCTTCGTAGCTGGTTCACACCTAGAAGAAAATTTCAAGTTTCCACACTAAACATTTCATTGTGATTGCTATTCAAAGTCAACTTCAAAAAGTGGGGGAATTCTGTTGGAGGGGTGGGGAGGAGGTGTTTGGTTTTTTTCCTTGTTTCCCCCCTCCACCCCTTTCTTCCCAATAACCACTATTTGGATCCATTGTCCTCACACTTATCCTCTCACTCTACAGTCTCAAACGACATCGAAGTCTTCGGTGCAGGTAGTAGGAAGAAAAAAAAAAAATTAATATTTAGATAGCATTGTCATCAGCTACAAATATCCTGAAAAAAACCCCAACCATTTACTTCTACATATTATTTATAACACAAGATTAATGCTATTCACTTTGTGCTTCTCTTCAGGTGGGAACCATGCCCCAGAGCATCCCCAGAATCCCATCACTAAACATGCAGTACCACTATATTGAACAATATAGCTTCAGGAAAAGATACTTGGAGTGGTTTGCACATGCTCCTGAAGGGCTAAAGCTCTTTTTGTACATTAAGATACACAGCATAACTATGTAATTAAGTTAAAGAGCCCTAGAAATACACATCTCAGGATTCAAAACACAAGGTCAATGCATGACCTTGAGAGACCACCTAATCCTGGACAGGCTGGCCTTGTCAGCATTGGTGCTGGATCATCACTAAGACCCTCCTTGTAGGAAGTGTTGATACAGCAATTATAAATGCTAAACTGGTGGCATGAAGAGAAAGATACGATGCAGGCTGGTTTTGTGTAGATGTGACAACAGCAGCTTCATGTTTAAGCCACAGACTGCAGTCAGATGTAGTGGGAAGAGCCCACAAGCTAAAACAGTGTGAGATAATTCCTATCCATCTTCGAGGAGAAAATGGAGGGAGGCTTCCTACAGACCACCATGGCTGACCAGCCAAACCATGGACCCTAGGGATACATTCCAGCCTCCCACTCCACCCCAAAGCAAGATAAGGAACACTGTGTAAGAGCAGAATGTTTCAGCATCCCTAGGTTGTCTTCTCCAACGCTTCATTTTTCTTAAGACTGTACAGTCTTTCTAACTCTTAGTGAGTGCAAAGGGGAATAATCTACTATTTTCTGTAGGCAAGCCTTAAGGGCACCAAAGAGAGTTTTCCTTCCTCCTACCTTCAAGACCAAGTCATTCCTATTGCTTTCATTTCAATGCTATTCAGTTTTGTTTACATCTCTCATAAAATGCTACACCCAGCTGAGGCTTCACCAGCACTTCAGCTTTCCTCTCCAGGTATTAAGACAAATGGCTCTCTTGATACAGCCCCAAAAATAGTTTACTAGTTCTACAATGCTATCACTTTCAGACATCTGAAACTTGTGACTCTACAGAACAAGCCTGTCTGTCCCGTTTCTCAAATTTATTGAGATGAATTTTCCATTGTGAGCATGTCCTTTAAAGCATCTACAACTGTTCCCAGCTTGGCATCAAATAAAACTTCAGGTAGTTTAAGTAATTCTAAGACACCCCTCACTTATTGAAAAGACATACTTTTATAGTAAGAAACAGTATTATTTCCTTATTAAGATGACTGATGTTAGATTTATCAAATTCAAAACAAATTAACTTGACTGATCCATAGCTACTGAATATCATTTGTTACCTACAGTAGGGGGAGAGAAATAACCAGTGGAAATACAGTTTGCTTCCACTGACATTTATGCACAAGCAGAAGTGTAACCACGCACTACTACTAAACACAGCTGGAGATTATCACAAACAGCTTCCAAATTATTTTAAAACCATCTAATACAAAATTGACAGTCTAAATGCTTGAGTTTTTTAAAGTTATGAAATCCATTTAAAATGTTTTAGACCATCTTCCAGTGCACTTAGGATCTCTATACACAGTTTAAACACATTCTAAAGCCATCAAAAATCATAAGAGTTCCGCAACTTAAACTCATTTTCAGATATTTCCTTTGGATCTTAAATTATTCTATGAGTTAAGGCTTTAAATGAGAGTGGTTGCTTCTCTTCAGAATTATTCAGACACTTACCACAATTTACTACTTATTATTTATGTTCCTCCATAGTGAAAGGACACCAGATTCAGAGGCTGTTATTACGACTAGTCACAATCAAGTAATGGCATGACATTACAGTTTAGATGTTTGTGTAAAGCAATTACTTACAAGCTTTTAAAAATATCCAAATCATATCAGAGTAACTTTGAATTTTAAAATGACTGCTTCACACACTGTATGCTACCACACTTAGAATCATAGAACGGTTAGGGTTGGAATGGAGCTTCAAAGGTCATCTAGTCCAACCTCCCTGCAAGAAGCAGGGACATCCCTGACTAGATCAGGTTGCCCAGAGCCTCACCCAACCTGGCCTTGAATGTTTCCAGGTATGGGGCTTCCACCACCTCTCTGAGCAACCTGTTCCAGTGTTCTACCACTCTCATTGTAAAATTCTTCACAATGAAAAGAATCATTGGAGGTCCTTGCATTGAAATCCAGGTATTTTACGGTACTTTGAAGACCAGGCTCAACCTTCTGCTGGCAACAGCATGAGACTCCAGAATATGCTCTTAGAAGTCATTTTCTCTTTTGCTATTTTTGTAGCTTAAATATATCTGTAAAACAGTTAATGTGCTTAGGAGTATTAACCTTCTTGTTCTGCTCTCACCAACTAATGAGATTAGTTGTATCATCCCCATTCTTTTATTTTTTTAATATGTATGAATTGCTTTATGTCGCTTTAGACAACAGTGTGTTCTTTTCCAAATTAATATACTCAACTGAATCTTCTTTAAGGGTTTTTTCCCCAATTTCCCCTCTTATTACTGGTGCTTTCTTCTGGTCTTATCTATCTGCATCTTAAAAAAAAAAAAAAAAAAAAAAGAAAAATCCTAAACTAGGGTTGAGCTCTAACTACCAGCAAACAACAGTAGAGACTATCTCTCTTGATAGAAACATTCTATGTGCAGCCACAGATTTCTTCTACAATGATAACTCTGTCAGTTCATTTAACAAGCCACACTGAAAAGAACCATAATTAAAGAGATAAGTCAAGTACACTTAAGGTTCAATTCATCTGAATTGAAGTGTCTTCTCTGTACCACAACCTTTTAGAAAGAAAAGCTCCACTAAAACAAAAAAACAAAAAAAACAAACAAAAAAACCACACCCAACCACCTTGCAAACTGTACTGTCCTTAAATCTTCCCTATGAAGGATAAAGCCCACAAGGAATTGAGAATTACCATATTTGCAGATTATCCAAACGAGGACTCACCAGGTTTGGTCCCACAGAACTATGAGTAGGCAGCTAGAGCTGCTAACTTTCTCTTTTTTATCTTTCATGTCCATCAAAGCACCTATGCATTTCTGCACACAGGCATCCCCATTAATAACCTTGTAGCAGCTCCTTAGGTAATTAGTTATTCTCTGATCACACCATACTGAAATAACTGTGTACTCTGCATTATATGATGGAAGAAAAAAATTTCTAAAAAATCTCTAAAAGCTTTACATTATTGCACATAACCCTTTGGATTTGGGCAAAAATATATCTGGCAAGATGTTAGCTCCCTACTTTGCCTGTATTTTATTATCCCTTTGAAGTGAAGACACTTAAATCCATTTCTCTATCAAAGATTATCTTGTATTTTGACTTGTATCTTGTATTTTGACTGCCAAAAAAAAATCCATGGATTTACTCATTATTTTCAGGTAGAACTACTGCTACAAATAAATTAATCTTTTCAGAATACTTCAGTAGATGGTTCTCCATCCTTCGAAGAATGCATGCAATTGAATCTGATTGCTTGTAAAAGCAAGAACCAACACCACTGAAATGGCTGGGAAAGCAAGGTAGTTCCCCCCTGCCCTTAAACAGCTCTGCCAATAAACTAATCTTGGCCTTCAATTCTCATCCTGCAATCTAGAACTCAATTCTCCTAAGCACAACTACTGTACTCCTAAGTTACAGGTAATTTTTAAGGGCAAACTGAAAAAACCCTGAAGGTTTTTATTGGTTTTGAACTTGTCAGACCAGGTACCTGTGTGTTACTCAAGGGTGAAAATCAAGTACACTGATTTTGATGAGATGTACTCATTGGAAAAAAAGGCCAGCCACAGCCACACACCATTGTAATATATGGTTTGTGGCTAACTTGCTCCCAGCTACAGTATCAGTTACCTACCTTTTAATTTTGTAACTCAGCAGTATACAAGCACAAACCCAAATCATCCCACTCTGCCCAGTTCTTTTCCTAAAAAGGTAAGACAATACACATGAGCAATAAAAAGAAGCAGAATAGAGGATGTGGCACAGAAAGCACAACTGCTACCATTTTAGGTACAGGACAGACAAGTTTTAACAGCTACAGAAGACTGAGCCCACAACTCCCTAAAAAGAAGAGTTAAAGATATCAGTAGAGGTGTTGAATGGAAGAGATTTCAAATAAACAAGTATAATTTCTAATTTAGCTCCGTCCATCAGCTGAAGACTGCCCATCATTTGGCTAAATATCAACTGAAGTTAAAATTTTTTGTTATAATTAAGTCTCTGATGAAGAGTCACATTTATCTCTGTATTGCATGCTGATGACATCAGCAATGGCCAGCAGTGCAGCAATTCGGTGAACCCACAGAGTAAAGGAAGCACTCTCACCCTGCCATCTCTTGGTTAACATACAAGAACTCACTAGGTCTAAAAGAAGCCATATTCTTCCCTCAAAAACAAAAGCAAACCACCTCCCTGCCCAAAATCCAAACCCAACACAACTCATAGAGGCTGGAGGACAGGAAGGAGAGAAAAAAAACAAACAAAAACATCCCAACACAACACTAAAAAAAAAAAAAAAAAAAATCCCACATACACCAAAGAAGCCCCATGCCAAGCATGAAGAGATTCACCAGAACTAACAGAGGAGTCACAAGTCTGATCTGAATGGACTCGTTCACCCTTTTTTCCCTCTCCTCCAGTCAGCGATCCCTGGCCACGCAGCAAATAAGCATGTGTACAAAGCTCTCTGCTGTCCCTCTTTATCAATCAGCTGTAAGAAAAATGGCTTCAAACAGGTATTTTTGACTACTGAACTGTAAAGTGACAGAAATTGCTTGGGTTTTGTTTATAAAAATTATTCTACCCAAGCCCGTAGTGGCTGACTGACGCTACCACAGCCTTTCTGAACTCTTATTTCTCTACAGTCTGCTCGGAACTTACAGCCTCCTTTCCCTTCACCCAGTGCCTTCGCCTAGCGCTGCTGCATGCCCCTGCTGCATTCTGTATCAATCTATACACAATCCTGAACTCTCCTTAGACCCCTGATGCCAAAACACCAGGGAGCACACCAGATGTGACATCTGTATCTTTTCTTTCACCCATCTAAAAGCCAGCACAGAGTACAATGGGAAACCATACGAGGAATTTAACGTAAGTGATAACTGCCACTAGCATAAGGAATACATTGCCAGTTTTTCAGTGATACTCACAATCACGGGCTACACTTCACTATGCAAAACTAGAAAGAAAAGCCCAGCAAAGTACATGAAAATACAAAAAGTGATATCTCAGCTTCTGACTAAAGGTTGTGTAGCAGCTTGAAAAGAACAAGATGACCACGCCTAACCAGCACACTATATGGTGGACATTCGTGTTCTTAGTTTTTGTTTTCACCTAACCATCACTAATTTTCAGGAGCTTTATTTTAGTTGTCTTGGAACTATGAGGACGATTGAGATGTAAACAATCTATCTGAAGATCTAAAGCACACACTGTTAGATTCTCACAGACTACAACTAGTCTCTGACCGCAAAATTGATTTCTGAATCAATTCAATAGCTTAACTAGAACTGTGCTCAACACTGAATTTTGTCTTTTTATGAGATGATGCAAGTTAAACAAGACAGAACTCTTTACAGCACAAGCATACCTGCAGCTTACCTGCTGTAAGTCTCAACAACAGAAATTATTATGCCTTACATCTGTTCTAAATGCAAGTATCCCTAACCCTCCTCCCCACGCCTTAACAAAAACTGTAATACAAAAACAAGCACAAATTGGTGACATGGCAAGTATCAGTGTCAACAACGTACTTCCTTTATGAACCAGCCATGCAGCCATACATGTTAGCTGCTACAGAGGAAAGGGTGCTTTTGTTTCATTCCTAAGTGACAGAGATCCACTTTGCATGTTATTTTACTTTGTGCAGGAAGAAGTAGTAGTTACGAGCTCCAGCAAATGAAGTTTGGGCAAGACAGATGAGCCTTCCTTCCTATGCTATAGAACAATCATTATTTCATCACATGGGCTGAGCCACAATCACGTATAGCACAATAGCTTTTGTTTTATATAGCTATAATGTTGTTAAGAAAACAAACGGCAAGTTTATTATGTTGGCAAAGCTGACTTGTCCATGTTTAGGCTCTGACTTGGTTATAAACAAGCACAGTACAAAATCTACCATACATGTGAGCCCTTTAATAAAAGGATATGGCCCACAGCGAAAGAGATTCCAAGATACAGAACAAGACTCCAGGTTGTTAAAATGGACCACATTTCCATACTGCAGATAAGCCCAGCATCTGACTGTAGTAAACATGCACAAGCCACAGTCTGGCTCCCTTGGGAAGGGTTTCATGATCCCAACAAGATCTCTTAAAAAGAACTCAAAAAAAAAAAAAAAAATCAAAACAAACAAAAAACACCAGACAGAAAGAGCCACTACATAGAATGAAAAAAAAAAAAAAAAGTCTCCGTCACATACTACAAATAAAAAGTGGCAAAGAAGAGGCAAGTCTATTCATTAACTTGCGTTATTTAAATTCAGAAAGCCTTCTTCCAAAGGATGGGAAAGGGGTAGGAGGTTGCAGATTTCTACATTCAGTTAACCAGGAGCAGCAAACTCCCTCCCTTTGTCCCTCCCCTACAACTACTAGCTTCACACATCTGCATTGTTACCTTCACTTTTTCTCTTCTCAGGCAGCAGAAAAGACAATTTTCATCAAAAGACCAATCAGAAACACCTTCAGGCTCACAGTCTGTAAATCAGAGGAATAGCAAATTACTTCATATTCATAAACCGCGACACAACTGGAGCCGAAAGAGAAATGCTAAATTAAATACCTGTTTTACAACATTCTTGCCTGCATTCTGAGGATGCAGGCTTCATTTCGGCCATTTTTCTAAATCCCCAGGTTACCAAACTGTACACATTTTATCTATGCACAACAAATCTGTTTTTCTGAGCACTGCCAAATACACTCCCAGCTACATAAAGATGAACACACACTCATTAGTAATTTTAGCCAATATGAAACTAACTGTGAGCACTGCCTGGGGGAGGGGGGGAAAAAGCACAAATCACCACGGTAACACACATTTTCTAGAGGCAGAGCTGGGGCTGCTTCTGTCATTAGAAATGCAGAACAAGATACAAACATAGAGATTGAATACCTTTAAACAAACTGAGATCTTTTAATAATCCAGGTCCAAACAGGCCTTCTAGAATACTTTCAAACCCTAAAAGCAAATAAAAGAATTGTTAGCTTTCTAGATTAAGTACGTCACTACAAGAATATTCACAATAGCAGTTCTATATTTATCTGTTCCAAGAACAGAGCTCAACGTGTTTTCTCTAAGTATTACAAGATACATGGGTCAATTGGGATGACTGAACTACCGACAAACCATAGCACAAACTAGAGTCCACTGACTCCTGCACTTTTGTAAATAACTAGGTTAAAAACAAAGAATATTACAACATTGAAATAAACCATTTTGAAAAGAAAATAGGAAGTTGTAGGTTCTACAACGTGACCAGGTAATTTCTACACGAAAAAAAATTCTCTTGCTTAAGTCTCCTAACTGAAATGAGGTATGTTTTCTCAATAAAAATATATATATATATTCTTCCATCCGAGTGGCATTCAGTTACTTGTCTGATTTTCAGCAAATATTAGAATCAGTGTTTCCGGGAGAGTTACAGGTTTGAGGAGAGAAAATGCAAAGGAAAAGGTATTCAACAGTGCCATGTCACTAAGGAACCAAATTCCAATCACAAATCCGCATCTAAGATACACAGTCTGATTTACTTCAATGCCATGATTTATGTCTGACTTAAAACAAATCTAACCAATTTTAGTTTATTTCAGAAGAGAAAAAACCTTTACCAAAATTACTGCTATTATTTGGAAATGTTAAATCAATATTACACTGAATTCCTGCTGGCAATAAAATCTACAGAGCTATTAACTACCCAATACCGTAAGAAGACAGGTTGGCAGAGTGAATATGAGAAGTACAAAGACTACTTTAAGCAGCACAGATTCCACCTGCTTATAAAAATGTATTCCCAATATGACCGTAAAACTCAAGACTACAACTTACTGCATTTTTCCCCTCACTAATACTTTCACTTTGTAGGGTTTAATAACAGTTCGCATATAGCTAGGGACAGCTTCTCCTACTTGCCTGAATCTTTGAGAGACAGAAGAAGAAATGAAAATTAAAAAACTAACATACAAAAATACAGTTTTAAGTTTGCAGAAATTTGCATAGGTGAATTGGGGACAGATAAAATACCTGAAATAGCCCTTTTAGGAAACCAGTCGAAATCTAAATGATCACACGCTATGAAAGAAATCAGTTACTACATTGCAAAAGAGCAATAATTCTAAAATAACTCTGACTATATACAGATCTAGTATCAAAGTTATCTTTTGGACAGCAGTCTTCGAAAGGAAAGGACAAGTAGCGTTACATCTCTATGGGTATCAGCAAGAGTGCCAGTGTACTAGCATCTTCAGATCGCAGATGCAGGACCTTACAGAATTTGCAGCCTGCAACACAACTTGGACAGCCAAAGCAATGCGAGAGCACATCGTCATCCTCTCATGCCTATCAGAGGCTGATATTAAAAATCTAATCTTTGAAAGCACCAAGTGGAGAATAAAACAACAGAAAACAAATTAAAAAAAGGTGAAAGAGTGATGGTGAAATAACAGTCAAGAGCAAAGAGAAATAGGGGAGAGATCAGAGAACAAGGTGGAAGAGAAGAAACTGGAAAAACATCCCATTGAACAGCACCTTGTCAGGCAGAGAAGTAGCACTGCCTCCAAAAAAAGCCAATTCAGGCTTCAGGAAGTGGCTGGAACAGTGGGAAAGGGCCGACCAACCTGACCTAGAAGAAAAATAGGAGAATCAGGGTACTGACCCATAGGTTTATAATGCTGACTCTTTTACGCGTCATGATCCCCCAGAATTTGTATCTGAAATGAAACCTTAAGAAAAATAGCTAACCAACCTCATTCATTATCTATTTGTTAAAAAAAAAATTATACATATATATAAAAAAATTAAAAAACAGAAGAGCTCAGAAATTTTACTCAAACTCACCATTCTTAAAATAGCAACTGCCAATGACTCATGCCCCACAGTTTGCAATGCATGCAATTGCACACTGAAGTGTGCCAAGTTTTACAGCTTGGATATTGTACAATCATAGTTTCTAGCCCACTGTTCTCAGTGATGCTAATGCCACTCGGTTTTTATTAATATTAAATATTGGATTTAGCAGTTGCATAGCAACAGCAGAATATCTTATGTGCAATGCTTGACATTAAAAAAGGCAAATAAGGGAAGTATAAATGTATTCAAAAATTATACTAAAGACTGGCAAAACCGCCATGAAGCTGAGCCCTATTCCCCCCCAAATGCAAAGTGCAACGCAGTAAAGACAGTATAAGCCCTGTGATGTAGTATTCATTCATTCAGGACTCCAAAAGAGCAACTGTGTAGTTAATCATGCATAATACATTGAAAACAAAATCTTGAAAAAGGAGCTGCCTACTTTTTATAGTATTTTTTCTCTCCATTGTCACTGCTCTTAGAAGCTTGAAAAGAACATTTCTTTTCCCACCGATTGTCCTTTTCCATTTGGCAGATGATATTTTCCTGCATTTCAAATGGAACAGAAATTAACATGGCTGCCTCTGCTAAATTCCGGTTTCTGTATTTTCATCATCTGTATTTCAGTGCCTGACAGCTCCCAGCAGCCGAAGAGCAGGGCCAGTGGAAGAGTTGCACGAATAACAGAATTAGAAGAGAGGAAAAGGGATGAAGATCCCAACATTTTAGAGCTCTCTCTTAGATACGTTCCTCACAATTAAAGCAGTCAGACACTTAACCCTTATAATGTTACTGGCAATCTACACAAAGAAAACCTCTTCTGGGCTATTAGTGTAAGAATTCAGGAATTTTTAGGAATTTTAAAAAATCCAATATTTACAAACTGTAAAACGTTTTCTTTATCCCAGAAGGCTCTCCAGCAAGTGAAGAATTAGAAGAAAAAACTTCAAAATCCCAGAAAGAACAAAGAAAACTCCTAGTACTGAAGTCAGGGCGGAATAACTTTTTACATGCAAGGATTATTACACACTTACTACTATTTTATAATTGTTAGCTCTAAAAGTAAAGCAATATTTAAGAAATATTATTCTCTAAAATGTCCTCTGACAAAAAACAGACTATGAATATGTCATTTTTATCCTAGAAAAACCCTGCGGTTTTCAGCATGTTCAAATTTCACTAGTTTTGTCTCCGCACCTGAACAGTTTTATTTTCATCCTCTCTTACATAACCAAATATTTTAAGTAATAAATTTAAACTGTAATTATAGTTTGTTGGTTAACAGTTTAAGACACCAGTTCAACACAATTGTTTAATTTCATGCTTTGAAAAAAAATAAAATCCAAAAACAACAACAAAAAAATCCAGTTAGATTTTTGTATCATCTTTTGCCTTAAACCTGAGAGCACCTGTAATGTTTCAGTAGCTACCAGGCTCCTTGAGAGAAGACTGCTAGAGAAGTTGATAGTCCAAGAGAGGACTTTACTGGCTGATCTCTAGCAATGTGGATCAGCCAAAGACACATTCTCCCTGTTAAAAAACAGGAATGCAAGATCTTCATAAGGAGATAGGAATGCATTTCTGGATTGCCACTGACACAGAGCCTAGCATTCCAATGTTTTTTTCCCCTACACAGCACACCTCAAATGTACTCTTGAATACCCACTAAGAATTCAGCCCTACACATGTACCTAACCAAAGCAGTACAGCTTGTACCACTAACTAGAAGTCAATTTTCAAGGCAGTAAAGAAAAGAAAGGCTACAATCTGTCTTTACTATTACATAAGTTGTTAAAGAACTCCAAAAAAGTCAACACAGCAAGGGCCCTGAAGGGAGAAAATAAAAACCAACATACACAAGTATCAACTCTTCAGCTCTGATCTGTGAGTAACAATTTAATCTGTGATTATCAATTTGTAAGCTAGATCTCAATAGCCTAAATAAGTACTAGCCAGGGCAGAAGTAGAGCAGATATTGTAGACCAGTTGCAGTAAGAGAATAAGACAACTGATTCACCAGCATTTATTTATAATAAATTATCAGCTTAATACATAGCAATTTGCACTTTAAAAGGAAAGCTTTAAAAAGCTACAAATTGAGTCAAATCAATTAAGTCAATAGTTGTTCACAACTTTTGTTTAAATTTCATAACTATTAAAGAACTTTTTACTAGAAGCCCTCAAAACTCATGGGGAAAAAAAATCTGACCTATAAAACAACCAACCAAACAAAACCCAAAAAAAAACCCCAAACCACAATGCAACTAAGAGTGAAAGCACCAAGAGGAGACAAGAGGTTGAAAGAGGGGCAGGAGGATTCAGAGCAGAGAACATAAGTAAATACTACAAAGGTCAGAGCAAAAAGATGCACACAGCTTCAAAGTAAGCAAAGATAAAACATAAGAAGAAGGCACATATGCACATCACCTAAAAAACCCAACCTATAAGAATACGGTAGTATATTAATAAACATCCAATAGGATGGCATATGATCATTCAATGGAAATCAAGTTGATGTTATTTAACATTTGCAAGTTAATAGTCTCAAAATGCTACAGAGGGGACTGATTCTTTTTTCCCTGGGAGTTACACAAAGAATGTTTGCAGCAGTGTTTAATTCCAGAAAGACTTCGAATATTGAGAAAGTTCCAATGGGCTGGGGAAAAAAAACCAAACATCCCTTTGAAATGTCAAAACATTAAACAGATAAGTACTGGTGTCTCAACCTGGTAAAGGTTTTCGAAAACAAGGAACAGCTCAGAGGACTACTGAGGACTTAACAGCAAAAGTAGTGTCAATCAACATGGGCTTACAAGAAACTATCATTTAATTTGACTTCTATGACACTAAAAATTTTATTAACAACAGTAACAGGTTTGATATAATATTTTTAGATTTATGTAACATTTTTGGGCTGGCACAACACATTTTGACTAAAGCCATGGGGGGGGGGGGGGGGGGATATGTGGACAAGCCAAATATACATAAAACATTAAAAATCAATTAAGTGTCAATGGGAAACCACCGCTAGTGAGGTCCATCAGGTGTTGGTTCTTGGCCCTATGCCATTTAACATTTTAGTTGGTGACTTGGAAGAAACCAGTCACAAAATTTGCAGGAGATACAAAGACAGGAAGAACAGTAAATAACAAGAGGTCCAGGTCACAGAGGCTGCTTACCAAAGCAAATGCAATTAAACACTACTTCAAAAGGGGAGCGGAGGGGAATGGAGAAAGCCACAAAACACACATCTAGGAACAGGAAAAACAGCTTCTCAAAGACATACCCACATCCAGCAGCTGAAATTGGAAGCTGATCAAACTCTGCCAGGCATAAGACACTCTTAATTTTACAAAGGTCCAACTGAAAACACAAGACATGCACTCCAGAACCAGACTGATGCTTCCTGTAGCCTAGGATTCTGGAGGTGTTATTTAGGGAAGCATGGGCTGGCCACTACGATCCCTTGTACTTTCCCTGGCACTTACATCCATCATGTTAGGAGTCTCATTAACTAGTAGGAAGCAAGATCCACCACCATGACATCAGGTTTTTATTGGATTTCTCATGCCTAGATTTTTCTGGTCAAGATTGGATATATTTATCCACAGCTATGGGATTTGAAGCAGGAATTAATTCAGAAAAATGCTACAGTCAATATGTAACATGGGAATTCTGTCTCTTTCAGGACAAAAATCTATTAAACTTGAATGTTTCAGTCACGGGCATCTTAATAGAAAAGCAAGACCAAGCAACAAGGGAGGTGAAAAAAAAGTCACAGGACATTTATTAATATACACTAAGTCTCAGGACATGCATATAATTATAAGTTGCGAATATTCTTTTATTCACGCAACAAAATAAAAGAAGCTCCCATCCACCTATGATGAGAGATCTTGTTGTCTGAATGGAGCACAATTAAGTACTCCAACTACAAGTTAAACCAACTTTGTCTAGCTTCCTGGGGAGCAAGAAAAGAAAAAGCCATGCATCTTCAGTAGTTTTTCAAAGTTCATGTTTCCAAACTCTTGTTAATGAAACTGCACTGCTCAGGGACTTACTAGAGATGTCCCTGCTCCAGAGACAACAGATGCTTTAGTAAATCCAAGGACTTTCCAGGGACCTTAAAATATCAATAACCTGGTTCTGTAAGAGCAATGCAGATAAACGCATAGAGGAAAAAACAATAACAAAAACCTAAGGATGTTAAGATAGGTACTGTTTAAAAGAACATGTATAACCAAGTCCTGTATAGCAATATGTAGCTCTTCTATAGCTTTTTTTCACCAGAACACCTCATGTTCCCAAGACAAAATACCTAGTATCACCTGCTGAGCTCTCTAAACAA
The DNA here is from genome assembly GCF_036417535.1 of Chlamydotis macqueenii. Taxonomy (NCBI): domain Eukaryota; kingdom Metazoa; phylum Chordata; class Aves; order Otidiformes; family Otididae; genus Chlamydotis; species Chlamydotis macqueenii. The sequence continues at coordinate 24,823,022 of NC_141562.1, forward strand.
ACCCTTGTAGAATCCTTTAGCCTTAGACTAATGCTTTATTCGCTGTAGAACGGCATCTCCAGCAGAAAAGTTTCATTTGAAGTAATCAAGAAGCCAAGAAGGTACACGTTCTGTCAAACAGCCTTTCACTGTTACAGTAACTTACCACAGCAATAAGCTGAGAAATCAAAAAGGGGACAAAAAACTACTCTGGCAGCAGACAAGTACTGTTGATAGAAGTACTTCTGACCATCCATCCTTCAAGACTTCATTAAGATTCCACTACTGGTATGTAATTTTAATAAAGAAGACGAAGCTGCAGCAGGCCAGCCTCACTCTTCTCTCCAAGCATCCCTCTCAACCAAGCAATTCCTTTCCTCTGAAAATCAAGCCTAAGCACATTTTCTCTGATCAAATATCAAACTCGCAGCAAGGCATTTAAACGTTAATGAGCTAAGTGTGACAGAAAAACAGCTACGTATCTGAACTACAGCGCTGTAGTGCACTTGCCTTCGCAAGGTAAGAGTCCTGCCAAATCCCCTAAAAGAGGGTAGATCTCTCCTCTCCGGAGGGGAGAGCAGAAAGACAAAAAAAGCAAGTTAACAGAGTGTTTTGCAGTGCAAGAAATGGAAACAGATCTCCCCATCCTGTGTTAGCACTCTAACTGGCAGATTATCTAACTGTTTACAACCGAAAAGTCACCCAAAAAAAACCTGAAGTGACAAGTTATAAAGCTTATTGCCAGAGTACAGAGTATAGCAAGGCAAAAGGCAAAATATGGACCATCTCCTGCCCTCCTCCCACAAGAAATATTTTTGTGTGTGTGAAAAGACATCAATAAGAGAATTACAAAGGCACACATTATCTCTAATCAAAAGCCTCAGCAGCAGAATTCAAGAAAAGCCAAGGACTCTTTGCAATGGCTGCCTCAACAACAGAGGCAACAAGATACAACAATTGCTCTGGCAGACTGGGCTGTAACCTTCATGTGGATTTGCGGGGGTGGGAAGATCCTCTGATTTGTAGATATTGCATCACTAATCTGGCTAGTTGTTCAAGTCAGGGGTTGTGGGCTTTTGTTTTACATGTTAACTCAAGATCAGGAGGTTCATTATACGACTAACTGGTTTTCTTCACAACCAGTCACCACCAATGCAGGACCTGACTGGAACCTTCTCAGGTAAATACTTGCATTTTATTACTTTAGAAAATAAAGCAGAAAACACAAGCATCACAAAATGGAAAAGAATGACAGCAGAAGAGTTTCAATAACTACCAACTTTCTATGTATCTTAAAAAAAAGATAGTTTCAACTTAATTGTAGAATAAGATCTAAATTAAAACAAAGAAACAAAACCCAAACAAATAAACTTTAACACTAAAAATTGAAGTGGGAATTGTTTTTCAGTATCTCAAAGACAGTGCTCTTAAGTGTTCAGCCTCCAGGGCTGGAGTTCCAGCAGGCAGCCAGGTACAACTTTCACTGAGAAGAAGCTATACCAAATATCTAGAAAGTTAATGAACAGATTAAAAGAGGTAGATAGTCCAAGAACAAAAGAGCTCAATAGTGCAAAACATCATGGACCTAAAGTTCTTATACAGAGACCCAAACATTGCTCAAACTCAAGGCAACTTTTTTCCATACACAACAGTATTGCATTATTTATTGCAGCAAAATGAAAATCTTGAAACTTTTTTCCTGTTGGAGACAACCTGTTAATGCTTCAATGCTAAGCAAAGTTAAGATGACACTCATTAACTACCAGTGTTTATCCCTATCCCACACACACACACGCCCCTAGCATAAGCATAAGAATAGCCTTGCAGTAGGGAATTGATCTCCCTGGAAAATGCCTCCCACAGAAGAGATCAGATTTCCAGCAAGGTCAATTCCCCGCTCCACTTTATTTCATGGCCATAGCAATGCTCGTACCACAGGTCAGCAGAGTCAGGTGTGCTGTCAGGAACAACTTGCCACAAGCAGGTATAGCAGAGGTCCATGTCAGTTTACACCATGGAGGAATCCTCCCTTTCCCCCAAATGCGGAAGCATAGGACACCAGTGATTTCCACCCCAGCCTCAAGAGATGTGCATTGGTACAGTGCAGAAGTGTATTAGACGTGTGGGTTAAGCTGGCTGAGATATTAGCTATATTTTCTACTCCACAGCAGTCCTATTTGAAGAGGGTTGCCTTCCCCTGGCAACTCAGTCCTGCCCTACATCGTTCTCTGTCTGCAACACACAGCCACCTACTGAAACCACCCTAGCTGAAACAATTCAGCTAAAAAACAGCCCAGAAAGGGTAAGCACAAGCTGCTGAATCCATTTAAACATGGACTACCAGCAGAAAAGGCATTTACTAAGCCACAGCTTTGATCTAGCAAACCCTTGGAGTGTGACTCTGTTTCACTCCCTTTGTCACAGGAGGTCACTTATATCATCAGTCATTACTAAATTAACTCAATACATTATTATCTTCTTTTTGGATCTCAAGTTATAAATACCTCTTTCGCCATCTCTACGGAGATTTTCAAATCCATACAGGAGTTCGCAAAGGGGAATGAAAATGTGATTCTACTTCAGAAACTAAATATAGTTTCATCACTCATCATTGAAAATCTGATTATCTTCAACAAACAGCATAGACAGGTGGAAGTTTATTGAACATTTCTTAGTTGAGAGGTAAATATACTGAGCTTACCTGTAAGGTAAAATACTGCCAAAAGCATTTTTACTCTTATTTGCAATTGTAAAAGTCTATCTGATGTTAAATAAATCTCCATCATAAGCCACTGTCCCAGGGAAGAGTACACCTTCTGACTCCAGCTAGCTAACAGCATCCTGAAAAATCTTATGATATGCAAAGACTTTATTAAGTCAAGTGATTATTTCACTAAAACACCAGTGAGTATATTTAAATTCTGATTAAGAAGCTAACAGAAGAAAAGAAGAATCTAGATCACAGGAAGAAAGCTGAATCGTGACTACAGTGAATATGAAGCACACCTAATGTTTAGAGAAGGCTTCCTAGAAACTTTGGAAAAGTATCCTTAGCCTTTTTAGATGGACCATTCAGTTCTGTCTCAACAGAAAGGATGATCTAAGTGAGATCAGTGGGTGATACAGGCAGCTACACAAAAATGAAACGGTAACTGAAAGCAGGGCAGGGGGCAAAAGTTATCCACCTTAAATATAACACTCCAAAACAAAGATCAGCACATAAAGAGAATTATCTTAACACCAAAAGACATGCGCATATCATTCATAGTAGCTACAGAACAGATTATAGTGACTATTTGTCATAACTGGAGCCACACGTGAAAGTATACCTCAAGTGAGGCATTCGTGAGTCTACCCCACAATGTGCAGAGGGAGCACAGCAAAGCCTAACAGCCCCCTCCAGCTTTATGGTTGTTTGCACAACGATAGTACCAAGAGCACAACGGTACAAAGTAAGCACGTGATAACTCCTGCATACAGGACAGAAGATATAGCTGTATTACTACAGTTACTCTTCTGCCAACAGAACTAAATACTAGCAGAAATATTCCTACCTATCCTTCATTCATCCTTTGGGTTATGCATACGCACTGAAGAAGCTGCAAGCCCTGATATTCCTCTGGAAACAGAGAAGCATAACCACAGCTGCTGACAACTTTGTAACAAAAGACTACAGCAGCAAAACAATTTGGTGCCGAAATAAGTTGTGGGAACCGAAATTGCCAGATGTGGGGGAGCATTACTCAGTGTAGGCCAGAAGCAGTGAACCTTCTTTAAAGAAACTACACACAGATGCAAGAAACTTGCAGTAAAAATCTGTAAGATAACCTGACCTTTGGGGTTTAGTGGAAATTTTCCCAAAGAGCAATCTCTCACTTCTGATGTCATGTCATGTTTGCCATCATTTCATGTAGCCATTCTCTGAATCTCACTAACCTTTTTGCTTCAGACACACATCATCAATTCCATAAGCTATGCCTGCAGATGCGCTTCACAGGAGAAGCACCCAATTTCTTCAGGGTATTTTGTGTCCAACTACAACGGGGGTTACACTGAGCTTTTATTTTTCCTTCTTGACAGCAATATGGGACAGAAGAAAGGCTGCTTAACACGAGGTATTTCTATTCACACTCCTCCCTTTTCATTGGCAATACAAACAACTGTACAGGTGCATACAGAAGACAATGAAAAAAAAAATCATTTTTGCTTACATTATTTCTAGAGAAGAACCATTTCCTAGTCTAGTTCAGTTATGTCAGCAGGACCAGGGACAGCTTAGACAGCAACACTGCTGAAACCAAGAGCTTTTTGACTTCCTCATTCACTCTCTCAGATTGCCTTTCCCTTACGCCGTTTTGAGACTGATATCTGAAGCAGGTATTGGATCACAGCTGAAGATCATATTCAGAACCAAACCCTTGGAATTTGGTCAATGCCAAAGTAACATGATAGAGAACACATCTTTTATGATAGCCATACAGGATTTCAAAATCATACCCAAGTACCCAGAAAAGGGTAGCTACAGTGAATTTGGTATTTACAGGTATATTTAACAGTTTACATCGTACTTAACCGAGTTATATACACAGTAATTTCAGCTCCCATCATCACTGTTAAGTATTCCTCAAGCTAAGCAGTTCTGTGCACTTTTTCACACTGCCCAGTCTTCTCCATCTCATTTACACCAGCACTTCCAGAATTCCTGAAGCACAGCATGTTATCAGCCTTTCGTAAGTACAGAAGTCAAGCATTTAGCCCATTGTACTTCTGTAGAGGCCACTCTATTCGCTCACAATTTTTGTTTTCAGTCTAGTTGAAGTTCTTTGCCTGAAAGCAGTGTATGCGATCTGAAATTGAGAGAAGACAGCAGTCCCACACTTTCTGCACACTAAGTTTCTCAACATCATTGAATTACAGTGGAATCTCAGTATATGCTCCCAGTTAATCAAATTACAGGTTTCTAATCAAGAACATCAAACTGTTACAAAGACAAACATCTGGAGATCTGCCTCCTAGAAGAGCCAGCCTTGCTCCAGTTTTACAATTGGTATCTCAGTAAAAAGGTCTTAGCAGACCTGTTACAGCCTCAAGTCTGTTGAAAGAATAAAGTTCCTGTTTAGGATGCTCAGTAGACTTAAAAACAATTCTTTGATGCTAAATGAAGACACACTCGGAGAACAATCAGCCTTCTAAGAAACTGTCTACCACAGGTCCTTTGTTCAAAATCTAAGTTAAGCTTTGGGTGTAGATTACCTGGAAAATTTCTCAAGCTTGGCATTCCACACAGTGTTGTATTGCTAAATTCACTGGAGACTGAAATATCTGTAACAATCTCTATATGAAGAAACAACAAAAACACTTCACAGTTTTGAGTGCTGATTTGCTAGAAAAGCTTCAGCTTTTAAGAGGAGGGTCACTGTTCACTTATATCCAAAGCAGCTCTTTTTGTAACAGTGCTTTCAGAGCAAAATCTCAGAAATGGATTTCCTAATCCATGGCTAGGAACTGCCAGCAGGACAGTCATATAAACAGTGAAGGAATCTGATACAAACTGCACTTCTGCAGGCTACACGCTAATCATCTGATCCCAAGGGATTAAAAATCTAGAGTAACACTAACAGATACTCAAAGTTACAAAACAGGTTGATGTCTAAGACACTTTGTAAATATCTTCCCTTAAGGTCATTTTTCCCCCCCCTACAGAATTCTTCATACATAGGTTTCTCTAAAAGAAAACTAGTATCATGCACATGTAAGGAACAAAGTACGGCATAAGCAGTGAACAACGAATTGCCTAAGACAGTGTGTGCAAGAAGCATTAATATGTGTCATGCAAGCACCTTGTTCCTCACTACTGTCAATTTTATACCTTAAATCCTGTGAAAGTTCTTTCAGATTTGGGCAACTTTTTAAAAATTATTATTTGACACCAAAAACATTTCCAGGCTCAAGGAATATTAGACTTCTAGAACACACTGTGCTTCAGCAGATTTGATAAGATAAACTGTAGTACTCACTGAGTCTCAAATTCCCTTGAAAAGCTTGTAAGCAACCATAACAAACTTGCTTTTCTATAAAACCACAGAAATAATACCAGAAGGGATGAGTGAAGGAATCAGTCACTAAAACAAGATGCAGCAGGACAGTAGAACAAGTGTTGCAAAATACTGTCCTTTCCTAGCACTAGTTCTTCTGAGAACATCTGTCAAAGTAGCTACGCCAAAGCAGAAGTGCAATCTTACCTAAATTTATTACCCACATACAGAGCTGGAGAGTAAAAATGAAAATCCAAGCAGAGAAACTATAACCAATTACTTTAAAATGTTAACCAAGACGACTGGCAACAGTTTTAACAAAAACAAAATTAAAACAGTGTGAAGAGAAGTCTCCTTTCATTTACAAGGGCAAAAGAAAAGAAGTGCACTGAAAAACTAAGGGTGCAGAGGAACCTGCAAAATCCACAGCTACACAATGAACACTGCATTCAGCATCAAATTCACTTCAGTAATTTAAATAGTTGCTGACAGTACTGTTTCAATAAGTCATTCAATTAAACATAGTAGCAGTTGAATACATCAGACACTCCAAGAGGTGTCCGAGTAAAAAAAAAATACATTTTTTAAAAATAGCACATTAGTTTAATGCTGACTTCTTTATCTTTGAACCGCTAATTACTGCCAGACAATTGCTTACATAACAGAAAATATGCAATATCTCATTTTGCAATAACTACACAATCACAAAACACATTTTAAAGGTAGTTGCATTATCAAATCTGCAAAAATAGGGTTTACTCTTCCAGACAATAGGTTCCTTACAAGTACCAGAATAATGTGACCTGTGATGCAGGGATTCAAAAACTTCAGTGTGCAATTTCATTTTTTCTGTTAACGCTTATTTGATCCAAGTATTTCCATAGATATTTGACTATTTCAAATATTTAAAAATCTCTCCTAGGGCTTGTATTCATGCATTCAGAAGTCTGAAGTGGTCTTTCATAAATATCTTGAACACAGTCTAAAGATTTTATATGTTCTTGGATTAACCTACAGTTAATCTCATTAGACAAAGAGCCAAGATTTTCAAGAATGAGTGCTAAAGCTATAACGCTAAATAAGCCTGGCTCATTTAAAAAGCAACCCTGAAATTCTTCCTACTCCTGTGCTCGTTTTAAAGTCACCAATAAGCACTAGGCAGACTGCAGAAAAACTGTTTCTACCAGCAGGCTTCTGAATATGCATAATGCCAATAAAGCTAATTACATTTCAAAAAAATAATAATCTATGTGCAATTAAGATACTGGCAACATTTTAATGCAAAAAAAAAAAAAAAAAATTGTTTAAGTATACTAACATCCTAGTCTTGGGATATCCAGTCAAGCTACGCAAAGAGATGTGTTTGTCCCTTGCATACTCCCAAATGTGGAAGTAGGATCAGAAACTGGATCTGGAAGAAAGGGTAAACAGCATGTTAGTTAAATTCACAGAGGATACTATGTTTGGCGATGTTGCAAACATTAGTGAAGACAAATACATAAACGACCTAGAGAGAAAATAAAATTAGCTTAGAAATAAAAATGTCTGATGAAAAACAACTTCAAACACTCAATGTAGAGGAAACACAGGGATGGGGAAGAAAAAGTAAAATGAAAGAAACCTAAAAGCAGCAATAGTGGACAGTCAACTGAATATTTGCATTGAAAAACAGTTTGGAGTTGCAGAGGCATCAAACAGAGCAGGGAAATTAAAGTTCTTTCTACAGTCTTTGAGCCAGTAACAATAGCCATCTCCTTGCACAATTGCCAGGGACTGAAAAATTCCCCTTCACTCCCAGCAAGTGGAAAGCCCTTCTCAATGGCAAATCAAGTTCTGCAGGAGGTAGGGTTTAATTTTTTTTAAGCAAAGTTAACATACGGTTAGCATAAGCCTACGCAGCAGGTTCTTCCAGTACTTCTGTTGCTTGTGGCTTTGTGCAAAACAGGAGGAAGCTAACAAAATGAATCCATTTTTACAGGTGCAACTCAGCCTCGTATTGTTCAGATTTATTCATGTGATCCTTGAGAAAAAAAACCAAAACAGCTGGTTCAACTACTATTAAAAAAAAAAATAAAATCCTTCATCCTTTACTTTTGCCTTAAAGTTACTTTCCTGAGGATGACATCCACTCATCCATCACAGTAGATGTCTGCATTATCCAGCTTTAAGAGCAAAGGCAACAGGAGGAAAGAACTGACTCTACCTTTAGAAAGGCTACAAGAGAATCCCCACCTGCAGCAGCCACATAAATACAAATGCAGAAGTTTAAGTAACCAGCCTTCAAGGATTGTCAAATCTTTGTTCTTCAGAAATAGTTTCAGGAACAAACTAAGAACCATTTATTCTGCTTTATTCCCAAACTAGCAGAATAGGCTAATTTTGCAGGATTTGTTACTCTCAGTAACAAGACTTCTGTGAGGCAACCATGTATATGCTTTATAATCAGGGCAGTTGACAGATCAAAAAGGAAGTGAAAAAACCCAAAAACCTCACTTTTTACCAGAAGCCATCTTTCTGCCTATCATGTTGCTGAATCTTAGGACAAGCTCCTGCATAAAGGCTTGTGCTTCAGTTTATGGATATCGTCATCACATGAAAACAGGAGACTGAAGGTTTTCCCTCATCTTGACAACCACTAAGCTACGTGATTTCTGAAATAACTTGTCCTGTGAACATCTACAGCTTCTGCTTGTGGTGTGATGGCAAGAACAAAGGAACAGTTCCTACCAGTCTGCCTCATGTTTGACAGAGGCTGGTTAGTCCCGCATATTTCAATGGAGATTCAAACAACAGATTTCCAGGCATCCCTCAAGCCAAAGGCACATGAAATATAGCTTTTAAGGGTATTGTAGTATCATTTTAAAGTCGTTCAAACTGTAGGGACAGTACAGAAACAAGAACCACGTCATCTCATTGGAGAACTCAACGCATTTTAGGAAGACGTGAGGCTTTGTATACAACATCTTTGCTTTTCACACAGGGGATGTTGACAAAGTATCTAAGTAATCTTTCGCCCCTTTTGAAGGATCAGTGCTAGCACGAGGAAAAACTTGTGGAAGCAAACTCCAATCAAGCCTACAGGTTCAAAGCACAGTCTCAAGAGTGTATGTATCTTTCAGCAGTAACAGCAGGTTCAGCAGCCCTTCCCTTCTCTGCTCCACCACTCATTCCTACCCCTGCACTCCATCAGCTACCCTGGTGTGAGTTCATGAGGCTGCATAAGGTTAAAGACAAGTGATTTCATCCCCCACCATTTGGTTTTTTGGGTTTGTGGTTTTTTCGGTTGGGTTTTGTTTTGGTTTTTAAAGAAGTAACTTCTGCAAGTTCACCTTGCATAAAAACGGCAGTTCAGGGTTAAGACAAAGGTTTAACTAGCTGAGAATCCCAGTTACAATAAGGGCAAAGTTTAAGCGGCCACACAAGGTGTTGCTTTAAACAATGCCATCATTTAAAACATGCCCAGCAAATCCCAGAGTACACCTGCTTAGGAACTAGAAGTGTAGCTACTGCTTATCAGACTGTTCAAGAACACAGCACGCACTTTGATTTGTTAGATGTGTAACCGCCTGGGACTCCTTTTAAGTTAAAAATATGGGAGACCTGTATTACAGTGAGGATGCTGGAGAACCAAGGCCTGTTAGAACAGAAAGGAGCTAGAGTCAACAGCACTATGCGGCTGTACAGGTTTTTGCAGACTGCTACTGAGAACAGACAAGACACAGGAGTAGGCCAGATTCGTGCTCCTGCATGAGAGACCAGATCCCAGAGTTCCAATGGAAGGCCAACGGACCTACTGCTGAGTAAGCGAACAGATGTGTTCTGGGAATGGTTCTTATTCCAGTTCTCTCTCTCCAGCGCTACACTGGTCTGATGTAGCCCTGTTGTGCTCCGTGGTCAACTGTCAAGAGTTGCTGGCTGACAAATCTCAGCAGATGAATTCAGCACAAGTACTGAACTGCCCTTAGCTCTACCTGGTTTTTTGCCCTGATAACTCCTGTTTGGAACCAAGCCCTATGACAACTTTCAGCCTTATATAAACACAAAATCCCAGTAGCTGTGATGAATATGCATTCTGACTGGCCAGCCACGTAGAAAGCTTAGTCCAAACCTGCTCAACCCACACATCTTCTGACCAGCCCGCATATAGGGATTGTTTCTCAGTGGAAAGGGAAGATACTGAACTGAACTGAGAATGCTTCACAGTGGTCTGCTACAACGAGGGGTCAGCTACCCTCTGGAGGTTTCCATGGCTAGAAATCTACTGCCTCTGTCATTTGGGAAAGCACTGCCTCTGAACATGCTGATTCAGCACCAACCCATGTCCCCAACTGGCATCAGAAACGTAAAGGTGGATGGTACCCTTGCAGGGATTGTTGTTATTTCCTTAAAGTCCAAATACACAGATCACCCAAACAGGCAAACAGAAATCCTTCCTTTAGGCTAACATTAAAAAGTGCACTAAGTCTAATCCAACAGGAGAAGAATTAAGATTACCATTATGCTGTAGGAACCACAAACAAGAAATATCTATGAGAACGCCTACCAGGGGATACAGTCAGATTCAGCTCTTCTGATCTCTGGAAACCACCTCTTGCTGACAGCAACTAGCAATGATCCTAGTGTCTCCATTACACATCAGTTTCTCTGTAAATTGCTGATAGTTTTATGAAGAACCAAGACTTTGGATAAAATATCTTTACTCACTGGAGACTTACTGCAACTTGAGGTACATTCACTAGCAAGGCAGCATCAAAAGCAGAATGATGCTTGCATGGATTCAGGTGCTTTAAAGGAAGGGAAAAAAAAATGCAACAGCAGTAGAGTGCATGTGCATGTAAAATGTATGATTGCAAAATATACTGTGTAAATTGTTAATTACAAGAAGCAGAACAAGAAGACTCAAAATTCCACAACTCACTTATGCCAATTTACTATAAGATGGAATACTGCAAACTGAAGTTTAGACAGGGAACTTTAGACAGGGAAATCTTCTCTGCAGCATGTCTTCAATGTCTTGAAGCTATGATTACTGACTACCTGCCACTTTAATCCACGATAAAGCCACCTCTCAACTGAGAGGGCTGATCCCACTCATCCTCCCCACCCCCCCAGATGCTCACTCATCCTGCATTTGCATGGTAACACGACAAGACAGTGCAGGGATCAGTTCCCTGATCCAACCCACAACATTTCTACACAAAGTGAAGGTGCCAGCACAAAGAGCGTGGTATGGTGGATCCTCCTGGAAACCATGCTAAGGCACATGGAAAATAAGGAGGTGGCTGGTGACAGCCAGCACGACTTCACCAACAGCAAACAGTGCCTGACCAATCTGGTGGCTTTCTATGACTGGGTTACAGCACTGGTGGATAAGGGACAACCAACTGACATAATCTACCTGGACTTGTGCAGAGCATCTGACGCTGTCCCACACAGCATCCTTGTCTCTAAACTGGAGAGACATGGATTTGACGGACAGACAGACCATTTGGTGGACAAGGAATTGGCTGGATGGCCGCACTCAAAGAGTTGCGGTCAATGGCTCAATATCCAAATGGAGACAGGTGACGAGCAGCATTCCTCAGCAGCTGCTATTAGGACCAGCCCTGTTTAACACTATTGTCAGTGACATGGACAGTGTGATAGAGTGCACCCTCAGCAAGTTCACCGACAACACCAAGCTGAGTGGTGTGGTCGACACGCTGGAGGGAAGCGATGCCATCCAGAGGGACCTTGACAGTCTGGAGAGGTGGGCCTATGCAAACCTCGAAGTTCAACCAGGCCAAATGCAAGGTCCTGCATATAGGTTGGGGTAATCCCAAGCACAAATACAGGCTGAGTGGAGAATGAATCAAGAACAGTCCTGAGGAGAAGGACTTGGGAGTACTGGTGGACAAGAAGTTCAACATGAGCCAGCAATGTGCACTTGCAGCCTAGAAAGCTAACTGCATCCTGGGCTGCATCAAAAGAAGTACGGTCAGCAGGTCAAGGGAGGTGACTCTCAGCCTCTACTCTACTCTTGTAGAGACCTCACCTGGAGAACTGTGTCCAGTTCTGGAGCCCCCAACATAAGAAGGACAGGGACCTGTTGGAGCAAGTCCAGAGGAGGGCCACAAAGATTACCAGAGGGCTGAAGCACCTCTCCTGTGAGGACAGGCTGAGAGAGTTGGGGCTGTTCAGCCTGGAGAAGAGAAGGCTCTAGGGAGACCTTACAGCAGCCTTCCAGTAACTCAAGGGGGCTTATAAGAAAGACAGGGAGAAACTCTTTAGCAGGGCCTGTTGTGATAGGACAAGGGGTAACGGTTTTAACACAGGAGGAGGTAGATTGAAACTAGATAAAAGGAAAAAAAAAATTTTACAATGTGGGTGGTGGAACACTGGAACAGGTTGCCCAGAGAGGTGGTGGATGCCCCATCCCTGGAAATATTCAAGGCCAGGTTAGACTGGGCTCTGAGCAAACTGATCTGGTTGAAGGTGACCCTGCTCCTTATAGGGGGGTTGGGCTAGATAACCTTTAAAGGTCCCTTCCAACCGAAACGGTTCTATGACTCTATGTTCACTCCTCTCTGCAGTATTTTAAATCTACGCTAGATTAAAAACTACTGTGTAACCATGAACTGTGTTTTTACAAGAAAATTCACTTTCGCTGCTCTGCATCCCTTGGATGTGTATTCTATTTTCCTGTAGTGGAACCAAGGCCTTTCCTGGAGGACCTTCTATATTGTCCAGCATTAAACAACTGCACTCTCCCATACTGCTCATTTAGGTTAAATGATGTAAAATTGTGATTTCTCAGAAATTAGGAGTTACTGCCCAAACCTGTATCTACTATAAATGCAACAAAAATTCTCACAGTTTGACAAGGTCTGTAGATGGACTTGCAATTTCTTCAAAGTCAGGGTGAAATGCTTTATTAAAGTTGCTGTGGCATAAGCTCTCTTTAAAAGGGAAAAAATGGTCTACTGAAAGTTTCCTGTAGCATCTTCTACATACACTAGACATCAAGTTTAGGGTATATAAACTATAACCAATAAATTTCAATATTTTCCATTAAAATAGTAATTTTGCACACAGAATTTCATGCCTTTTCAGAAATCTGACCTTCTACAAACTTGCTTATAGTACTGTGATGGAACAGAGTTAAAAAAAAAAAAAAAGATAGCATGATGTTTAACTTCATTCCGGAAAAATGATAACTCATGGCTCATAAGCCAATGTGGTTCTATTAAATATTCTTGACAGTCATTGATTTCCTTAAAAGAAGCATTCTCTGATGAATATATCTAGGCAAATCTCTATGCTGTCCTAATCCTTAAACAAAAACAGTAAGCTTTTAGAATAGCTTTTTCCAGATAACTTCTATTTGGCTTTCTAAGCTTAAAAAAACCAAACCAAAACAACAACAACAAAAAAACCCACAGAATCTGCCTGCCTTCTCCCACCAGTCTCTCCCCAAACACTCCTCCCCAAGTTTCACGGTTTCATGATAGAACTTTAATAAGCAAAGGCTTCAGATGAATATACTTCTTCCTCTCTCATGGGAAGCTGACAGGTACTTACCTGAAACAGTTTTTCACCTAGAGTGGGAAATATTTTGCCCATTTCCCAAAAATGCTTTAAGATGTATTTGGAAGACTATCAGAGTTGAGGCAGTAGTTCCATTACCTTAAAACTAAACAGCTATGATTTCCCTTCAGACAGGTCTCTTAGTCAGGCTTACCCCCACACCCCATAAAAAAAAAAACCAACCAACCAAACAAACAAAAAAACCCAAACAACCCACCACACCCCACAAAACCCCAAACAAAACACCATCATCCCCGCACCACCACATCACTAGAAACTTCTATTTAAGGCCGTATTTTTATGCAAAATTAAATTAGATTGCTCTTCCATTTTTCTTCCCTCTGGATTTCACAGAAACATCTCTCAACTAAACTAACTATACCATTTAGTATGGCACTCGCAGTCCACTTAATTCAGAAGCAGAACAACAAAAACTTTTTAATTCTTTGCACCTTTACATTCCTTCACTGGATTCAAACAAGGCAAGTAATTATACAGCTATTAAAGTTTATCTCCTTTTCTAAAAGCATCCTTTGTGAAGTTTGACCTGATTTACGCTAAACTTGGATTTTTAAGAGACCTAGTTTTAGAGAGATATTCATCTTCCTTCACTAGTTCTAAAAGGAAAGACTCTTGGGATATTTCAAGACTATGATGTCCCGTTAGTTCACATCCAGCTCTATCTTGTCTCCCTCCCCTCAGACTGAACTTACAGGGAGGAGCAACCTGAGTAAAAGAATCCACTACCAAGGAGACTGAAAGTCTGTAGACAAGTATTTTGCATGTCATTTTGAGAATGAGAATAAGCTTATTACGGCCTTCCATGAGGCCACCTGAAGTGTAAGATCATATTCCCAAGACCATCTGACTCATTCTGCTTTAGCCTCCAATCCTATGCCGAGTGTGGACTGACAGCAGAGTGGGCTTGTTATCGCACGAACAGCCAAAGCTAATTTGCACACTGGCTGCCACGCTGACAGAAAGCGGGAATCCGTCCATAGTCACATCTAACCACCAGCCGCTCCAGCAGGCACCAGTGCCCTTTCGCAACCACTGTGAATTGATGGGGTTTAGCTCAGACACACAGGACGTCATTTGTACGGATTCCTCCATATACCCACATCCATGGCTTTCGTTCTGGCCCACTCACAGCTAAGGTCCCACACACCCTGCTCAGCCTCATCTAGGACCTCTCACTAAAGCCAAGGCTTATCAACTTTTGACTTCAGGATCCAGCTTACAAATTGACCCCAATATAGCTGCACTGGCAAAACTATAGGGCAGCAAACCACTGCTCAGAGCAAGAATTCTTTAGGGCTTTTTTTGTTTTGTTGTTTGGTTTTGTGTTTTGTTTTTTGTTGTTTTTTTTTTTTAAAAAAAAAAAAAAGGTATTGCCACCACCAACAGAATCTCAAAACTATGCAATAAATTCAGCACTGAATTCAGTACAAACCAGCTCTGAAATTAGCTCTGTCTGCAGCTTACAGGCAGAATCATGAAAACCCTGGCATGCTGAGAGCAAAGATCTATCTGCCTTAAAGATGAGATCTCTTTCCCTAAGATGAGTATGAAAGAGCTATTCCTCTTCCCTTACAGCAGTGGAAAGCCCTTCAAGTTCCAGATACTAGAAGAACAGATGGGAAAGAACATCAAAACCAGGATTTAGGCTTAAGGATGCCGAAATGCCCATGAGCATGATAAGCAGAAGGTGCTTGGTTCTTGGGAACTAGTGTTTTCGCATAGACTTTTTTTTTTTAAAGTAGGTTTAGTAGTTTTAGTCATTAAAAAAAAAAGTTTCCAAAAATAACAGCTTACTTTCTGAAGTTTGTGAGGTGTCATCACAAGTGCATTTAGCTGCTAAAGTTCATCAACATGCCAATAAGTATAGACCAAAGCAGCTGTGATTGACTTCTCCCTAACATGCCTGCCCTCCACCATCTCCCAATTATACATAAAGCTGCATAAGGCATTTCCTTTCCTAGGGGCAGGAGCAGTCCTTGGGCTACGAGGGGTAGAGAAAATTTAAAGCCCTATCTGCTGTTCTTATTTGGAGCACAGAATTCAGTTCAAAGTACAAGCAGCAGGAAGATACGAATTCAAGATTAGTCACAGGCAAACAGATGATTTAGGAACAAGAACCAATCTGTTTGTTATAGGCAAGGAGTGCAGCCTCCATGGCAAAGTAGACTACAGTTCTGCAACATCTTTAACTTACAAAGTCAATTTTTAATCTAATTTGAAACTGAGTAACTTGTTGAGCAGAGTAACCTCTGAACTCTATATTCAATTTTGTAGTGCTAGCACGCTCACTCTGTGACCTCAGCTTTGGCTCCAGTAAAATAGAGTGAGCTGGACGAGTGGTCAGGATGGAGACTATTTGGGCTTTGATACCCAGAAGAGCAGTGCACCTAGGGATTACCAAACAACTTAGCGTCCTTTCCACACTTCAAACACATTCAATGACTGAAATAAATAAATCAATGTCCTCTTGAGACCACAAAGGCAGTTTACCTGTTGTTTCAGGGTATCTGCCAATGCATGGCACTGAGACTGCATCACTTTACACTCACATCCCTGCATTCAAAGTTCACAACCACGTAAGGGAGGAGTGCTAATGAAATCTTTACATCCAACACAAACTCCGTAGCAGGAGTTTGGCCTTCGCAGCAAGGTTCTTGGAAGGGAAAATACAGAAGCCCTGAGTATAGGGAGTGCAGCACTTAAAACAGACCTGCTTAACACCACTCTAAGCTTTTTCCAGAAGTTAGCTTTCAAGTTGAAGTTTTGCAGGGTTAGTCTCCTCCATGATATCCATTTTTAGAAAAAAATATACTTTAAAATAGTTAGGTATGAGAGGAGAAATAAAAGAAAAAGCTCAATTTTAATCTAATAGATGACTAAACATCAGCTCATACTCCTTAACACCTACAGCCACTTTGGAAAGGAAAAACAGTCCTTGTTTACAAATCATTTGGAGCAGTAATTTTCAAACTGTGGGCTCCCGAAAAGCATAAAGACCTCACGCAATTTAAACTATTGGCAAGAGGCTTGGTCTTCCATAGCTGCTTCTTGCTAACTCCAGGTTGAAAACCACTGATTTAAGAGAGCCCTGGTAAAACACAGTTCTTCCCTCAACAGTTTAGGTTTGTTCAAGAGATAAACACGGCATTCCTGCTGAATTCAAAAGATCATATGCAAAATGGAACTCCGCATGGCCTGCCAACTGAGCACTGAAGCCATTCACTCCCAGATCGCTGCACATCACTAAAGAAAAACTGCAGAGGCAAGACCAATGGTTTAGATTTGGTGAAGAGGTTACAAAAATACTTCTGTAAGATAGAACTAGGTTCTTATAGCACCTTACCAAACAGTTCCAGATGATTATATTTTTATTAATTTGTATGAATACATAGGATAACAAGGAGGACAGAAAAGTAAAGAACCCAAGAGAAATGTGCAGGTGGTAGTTAAGCATTTAGTCAGAAATACCAAAATTAGTGTTACACTTGCTGTAATTTTGGCCCCCGAGTATAAGTAGAATAACATAAATATTAGTGGGAAACATTTCAGGGAAAAAATCACTTCCCCCACCCCCCCAGGAGACTTTGACACTTCATTTTTATGAAGGCTCTGCACACACCTGTCTTACACAACACATTTTGAAGCACAGGTACTCATCTAAACCTACACATAACCAACATTTCACACTTAGTTTTTCCTTCACGCTTCTCCATCCTCCACTCAATCTTGCAATATTTTGAAAGGCAGCAAGCTACGGCATGCAGATAAATGATAACCACTAAGGTCAGTGAAACATTTCGCTTCCGGCTGAATAGGAGCAGAATTTTCCAAAGGACATTTAAAACCAACAAGGGGCATTCCCCTTACTTAGCAGTGAGGTCAATCATATCAAGAAACTACCATTGAAACAAAAGTGCAAAATTTTTTCTAAGAGAAGTTTTCCTTGCTGCCTGTTTTGGAAGGGAAGACTATCAGCTGGGCCAGTTTTTCCATAAGAAATGAGTAAGACCCTTGTGAGAAACCCCAGAAGAAAAATTATAGTATCATATAAACTTATGTTTCACTAATTACTTCAAAATATAAAAGGGAAAGCTAGAGATAAGGTAGCTATGCTCTTGCTTTTCTAAAGGATGCAAATGGCATCACTGCTTTTAAGAAGATTGCTTTTAAGTTTTCTTAGGTAAGAAAATGAAATTACTTCCATGCTTTTCTATTCTCTTGCTTCTCCAGAGCAACAACGAAGTTAAGTGTCCAGCTCTGCAAAAAGTTTGCTTCAGACAAAGGATACAATGGCATGTTTCCAGAAACGCATCTAGAGATCATGATAAAGCATCACCCAGAAAGGAGCTTTCATCACTTTTGCCACAATTATGAATCTTAACCCAGGAGATGACCAAACCTGAGACAAGGTTTGCTATAAGACTAGCTTATCTTCAACTTGTTCATGAAAATGACAAATAGCTGCCAAAGAAGCCAAGCAAGGAGCATTTAAAGCATTTAAACAAAGCCAATCCATTTTGTTTATTTCAATATATTGATATATTCCTTAAGAAGTTCAAGACTGCAGGACACAAGGCACAGGCTAAGAGAGGGCTCTTCTGGCCACAAGACTCCCTGGCTGAAGCTATCCCACGACAAAGTTTCACAGCTGACCCAAATGGTTCTTCACGCATTAGGCACAGGCAGAGTATTTAAGAGCTTTGTGCACATGAACTGCTGCAGAGAGTTTAAGGGCTGCAGGACTTGCCGGTCCTTGCAAGGCAGTAGGCCGAATTCTGTCTATTACACAGGTAACATAGTAAGCTGCTGCCTGTAACATATGAACAGTAGCAAAGGGACCCAAACAGCATATTGCTGCAGCCTAACGACTGACACCACTATGTGCTCAGGAGAACAGGGTGGAAAGCATCGGCATTATGTACCAGCCTGGAAGTATTAGGAGTAGGGAATCGCAGGCTGCAGACTGAAACTTTCACATCCTTTTGTTAATATAACCAACGAAAAAAGAAATCAAGAAATGAAGAACTCTGTAGCTTGACTGCCTGTTCCTCTTCCTACTTGGTCAGTTACTCCACTTTTGAAACATGACCATCACCCTAAGCTAGTGACAGCAGAGGATGGTGAAAGACTACAGACAGACGGACTCATCTATGCATTTCTCTCCAGCTAGATACTGAAATGCCTGTAGTACAAGCGTTCACAAAAAATGTTCAAAGAGAACCAGGATACTTTTCATTAGTAAACTCAACGCAAGAGTTAAGATTGCCTGGTGGCCTCTGATGTCTTTCCACACTGCTGGATTCAGCTTCTGAAAGCTGCCTTTGTTAATGAATACTAGGCTCTTGTCCAGTCCTCTTTTCTCCCCCTCTTCTCCCTCCCATAAAATATCATGGTCCTCAGGGCATAAGGAACATCCTTTGTCTCCTTGCAAGCCTTCCCTGTGCAGCCACTTTGCCATTGCTTCTGGAAAATGCAACAGGAGTACCATCTTTTCTCTTCTCCGTAAGAGCAGTGGAAAAAACAGATGGAGACATCATCTAATAGCAATTTTACTATGTAGGAAGTGGTGTCCTGCAGAAACATTGAAACACCATAACCTCCACTTCATCTTTCACGTGTCAGCAGCGTTGATGCGTAACTTAAATCTCCTACTCAGCTTTGAGAGCTGAATTTTTTTGTTAACTCACCATAAAAGAACACATGATACTACACAGCACACAAGGCAAATTGAATCTGAGGTAAAAGGTAAATGACTCGAAGATGCCCAGGGAAATAACAGTACAGGAGAAAAAGAAAGAAGTTGAAGCTCTCATTTCCCAAAAGAAGCTGAGGCCACATGGATTTACTGGAGAGAATTAAGGAAACCCAGATGCCTGCAGAGATACTGGGGAGAGGTGGTATACAGCTGCAACTTATTACTGGAGGTACTGGATGACAGCCTTCAACATGGTTGGGAAAGCAAAGCCCACAGTTGATTATCAGGGAGAGAGCACAGTATAACACATGGTGCTTTGAAGGAAGAGGGAGAATGAAGCAATCTTCCTGCTACTGTAATCGAACATGATGCATGTAGATATTAGCACTTATTCAGAAAAAGACAACTTGGATTTGTGCATGTGTGACATGACCAGTTGAATAGCCTCAACTATTTGTTCTCTGCTTCTCCGTCCTCTGCAGATGTTGCAAGAAAAAAAAAAAAAAAAAAAAAAAAACACGAACTTGTTTTCCAGTCAGGTCTAGTCAGGGAACTGATTCACCAAGCTGCCACACAGTTGTGCCAGCACAGAGGGGACTATTTAAGCCAGTTTAGACAGCACTGCTGTCAAATATAACCACAGTCTGTAGTGCAGTTACAAGACAGAAGATGCAAACTAGAAACCTCCCTGCCTTTAGAGGAGGCTGTCCTGTTCTCTCCCCTTCCCTTCACCCCACAGACATGATCACATCCAGTGCTTCAGATAAGCTCTCCTCTCATCTCATTCCTAGCTAGGATGACTCAGGTTACCAAGCATCACCAGAAGATTAGCTGTTCTTGCAGTCTTCTGTCAGTTTAGTAAAAACAGGCACTACTATCCCTTTTGGACAAAGGTAGAGCCTAGATTGTCTCAGCCCATCCCATCCAACCCTGCCCCCAGAAAATCCAAAAAGTTTTGTATTTCTCAGAGAATTAGAACTATCCATCCCAGTAACCTTCAAGAACCAAAACTGCATCCTCTTCAGAGTGAAAACATTCATACATAGGAGAGTGAGGAAGAGGATTGCAAAGTCCCATGTAAAATACTGCAGTAGTGTCCCCTCCGCTCCAATCAGTATGAGAGGGCTACCTTTCTTTAACTCCAGTAAATGCATGTTTTTCCCCAAACCTTGCCTAAACTGACTTTCAGGAAGTATTCTCATTGTTATTTTACATTAATCATGAAAGAACACAAGTTCTCAGACAAAAAACAACAAACAAACAACAACAAAAAAAAAAATCCACCCCACACATGACAGTACTTGCCTGGATGCAAGATAGCCTAAGATGGCAGAGTATCAAGCCATTTAAGTATTATGCAATAAAGATTTAGACAACTGAGCACAAGAACTGGGATTCTGTATCATCTATTCTTAATTAAAGTGCAGTTATTGTATTTCTGTACATAATAGTATTTAGATTATCACCAGTATATAACACAAATTGTCAAAAATGGCTTAAAAACCGTGAACAGTCCTTCAGGTACTCTTCAAATGGCGCCGTATCACAAAGCTGTAAATCTGTAACATATATATCTCAATATAAATACTACAAAGATTTTATCTAGGTGGATTTGAATTATTTCCTGCATGCACAGAATGGATCACAATAATTCATTTTGAGAAGTTCTCTTAAAAGTAGATGAACTCTGAATGCCATTAGCTCTTTGTTAAGTTGAAAAACCCTGTTCTTCCTGCTGGATGAACATGTCCCAAGAAGGAAACCTCCCACCTTGCAGCGACAGTTATTACTTCACATAAATTAAAATAAATTTTTGTTGAAATGCAAAATAAGCCAAGTGATCTGGCCTACTCCAAAATTTCATGTCACAGTCAAAAGAACAACTCAAGATGGTATAATATGATGTAATTATAATTTTTTTTAATATGCTTTTGTTTGTTTGATGTTGTCCCTGTCAGGGTAGAAGTTATTCTTCATTCGCAAATAAGGAAATAAGGGCAAATCTGAAGTGATTTATGGTAAAGCCAGAAAGATACTTGAAACAGATCTAGATTCATCCCCCGCAGTTCAACTTCTACTGTTCTTCAGATGCATACCATCCTTTCAAGCACATTTAAAGTAAAGCTAAATATCAAGCTGTAAATTTCGCTCCTTACAACTAAAGATTTTTAAATGACAGCTGCTTCAATTTTTTTCATGGCATAACTTCGTCATAAAAGGGTAATTCTCCCTCCCTGTATCCATCCTGCCAACAGGCAAAAATGTTTGTGTGTAGACCAGATCTTCTTAAACAAGCCTTCCACTACCATACTGTAAAGTTTCTGTACAATGGGTCTTTATTAATAAAAAAAGTTGCAAGCTGCATCTGCATTAAATGCAGGTTGAAACAAGGCAAATACACCCCCAGCCAGTGTGCAAGTGGTACTATCTAAAACAGATACCAGTTTAGAATAGCCCTACATTTACATGTTTACTTTAGCATGATTTCAGATAGGTTGCTTTTTATTATTTTTCATCAATGTCAGGGCTATAATAAGCTTTCTCATTTTGGAACAAAGAAACACAATCTGCCCTTTGAACCAGAACTATGTTAAACACTTGGAGACTCAAGCCTACTTCCAAAACAACGAGATAACATGGCTAACTGGAAGCAGCAGCTAATTCATATCACATACAGGCTGGAACTATACTGAAGCAATTATCAAGATAAGAAAAATGTAATAAAGATTTTAGAATTATTCAACTGTTTTACACCTTCTCTTGATTAATATTAGCTTCTAATACTTCCTGATGTATCATATTTCTTCCACAGGACCCACACTTTAGCCCTAAATCCCTAAGGTCACAGAAGACCACCACTATTCAACAAATAAGTACATAGAAACAGATCAGGTACTTAGGTTGCAGTATTTCACCAGCAACAATCATTTAAAAAAAAAAAAAATTCAGCTTATTTTAACAGCTTAAGAGTAAAAATCAAGAGCTAAGCAGGACCTCAATGAAACACTGACAGAGCTCAAGAGGACTGGAAATCTTATGTCAATGTTACAGATTTTCCCTTTAAATCATCATTTTGCTCCCAAAACTAGGATCACTGCTGAAGAGAACTAATACATTCCCTCCCTGCCCCCAGCCCCCAACATCAGCTGTAATTCAGTCTGGGAGTCTCTTAAGCGTACAGCTAATATTTAACAAAGAGCCAAGCATCACCAGCTAGTAGAAATGCATGCGACCACCTCAAACCGTCACTCCAGTAACCACACAGCATTGCAACGCTATCACTGCCTGTCAGAAAGGTTTCAGGAATCTGTGGGTTCTCTCCTCCCTCAAACTCCCCATTCCTTAGCTCATCTGATCTCATCAACTATTTCCAATTCAGCAAGTGCCCGAACAGCAAGTGACTGAAGGTTGGGAGAGGAGGAAATAAAATAAAATAAAATAAAATAAAATTTAAAAAATCACCACACACGTTTGTCTCTAGGTATCTGCTTCTGGCCACCAAGACAGACACTAACCCTCAAGATCAGTACAGAAAGCAGGTATGTCAGCACCAAACAGCTATCACTTGGCATATGGCATCTCTAGAATCAAAGTCCTACCAGGACGCCAAGACACTGTGCACCACTCCTGACTACTGTCCTATGCTGTGGTTAAACAACTCAATGCATCTCTCTGCAGAGAGCTTAGACATCCCTTCTCCACACTTCCCTCCACCTCCAGGCCACGGCATGCTGCTCCCTCAACTGCATCAACAGAACTGCTCACAGACCTGTTCCCCACCAGCCGCACCACCTCCCTCTCCCCCTAAAAAAAAGGGGCTTGAAATGCATGACAAGGAAGGAAGGTTTAAGCCAGATCAGTTCCCTGAGCTACTTCCCACAAAAAGCTGCGCTGACACCATTGTAGATGCAACTCTGCGACAGTTCAAGACAATCTGTCTTTGCTGCTGCATTCTCACTCTTTTCCCTTTCACCAGCTATGCATTCTCATCCTCTTCCTTGTGCTACCACTGGCATTGGCTTGACCCACCAGCAAGCCAGTTCAGGGAGCAAACTAGCAGAAAATTATTCTACCCCCTCCAAAGATCACGTCTTCTGACAGCATAGCTCCCCTGAATTGGCTCCCTGTGGGCAAAGATGGTCCTTCAGTCCTCGTGTATTTGCTCCCCTTGAGAGCACAAGCTTAGTTTGACAAACTGTCATGAACCCACAGTCCAACAGAGCAGCCTATTGCAGAAGCAAGAAACAAGAGAGGAAAGTGAATTACTTAAGCCATTTTTATTGCTAAATGCACTAGTTTAAACCACAGGCTTTATTCTTTCTGAATACCACAACGCGTAGTATTAGAATAACTTTTCAGGGAATGATGCTAACACAGGGAATCCCACACGCCTCAGATTTACTTTCAGAACTAAATATGAATGGGCATCTCTGAAGTAACAAGAAGGATTTTCCCATGCTCTGCTTCCCCATATTTATCTACCAGTATCTATTACAGGAACAAATTCTCAAAGACTTCTACAAACAGCCAAGGTGAAACAAAATATTGCATCATTTAACAAGTCAACTTTCAAATCTCAAGGAACATCATCAAAACTCACTTAAAAAGACAACAGAGAGGCATTTGAGGCAAAAGGTTAAGACCACAGCATAATTTCAGGAGGACATCCTGGGCTAGTGCAAACAACCTTTTATAATTCTACAAAAAAAAAAAAATACCCAAAACCAAAAAAGGTAACAATTAACACACTTATATAACCCAACAATTTATGCAAGATCCATACTAGGAACAGGGCAGGTCCCGAGATCTCATAAAGCTGATCAATTTGAGGCTGAAACTATTTACGACATAGTGCCATCAAGATAAAAGTCATATAGTACTGTTACACTTTGGACTTTATTTTTTTTTTCAAGTGGATTTGTACTTTACCTCCAAAAAATCCCAGTCAACTCTGTGCTTAACAGCATTCACAATATCTTTTGTTAAACACACATAGAGGGACTTTCACAGAGGGAAATCTTTTGGAGGAACAAAACGTGTATCGCATTTAAGCACGAGGAAGAGATATGGGAGAGACAGAGGAGAAAGCAACTTCTCCAAGAGCTGGCAATTTAAACAGCTTTGGGGAAGCAGAACAGGGTGTGTATGAAAGGGGGTGGCGGTGTTTGTTTTAAGTTTTAGCACTTAGGGTTGCTAAGAACTTTAATAACATAATGTTTTCCTTGAGTCTGTAGATAACACAAACTGCTCTAGCTACCTAAGATTTTCTCAAAGAGCAGCATAATGAACAGACACACCAACATTTGCATTTCACCTCAACACAAGATCTTCAACAGTAACTTTGAAACTGTCCTTTTTTCTTTTTTTTTTTTTCTTTTTTTTTTCCCCTCTTTTCTGTCCCCTCCCCACCCATTTACTCCTCACAGCTATCTGGTTAAACTCTGAGCAGCAGGACAGCTCCACTGGAGGACTGAAGGAGCCAAGGAGAGAGCAGCAGGGACCAAGAGGAAGACAAGATGACATGCTGCAAGTAGGGAGTTTAGAAAGGACTAGAACAGGTGATCCCCAGCAGCCAAGGTAAGAGGAGATGAGAAAAGAAGACAGAAATAAAATAAATCCAGTTCAAGCAGAGGTGGAAGCCAACAAAATGTTCCTAACGTAGGAAAGCTAGAATCAAAATAAAACCCCATAAACTGGATCTAGAAGCATCAATAACTGGTTGTACAGAAAACCCAGCAGTTTTGCATAGAGTCTGAGTTTCCCAGCAATGTATTGCCCTTGAATCGCTTTATGCTTAAAACAAATTAATTGCTCGTATTAAACTGGAGTTAACAAGCATTTAGTGTACACTTTTATATTACAGAAATTTAAACATTTAGATGAAGCCAAAAATATACACGGCAGCAGTTACAACTCCTGGTGTAACCAAAAATGGTGTTTCAAATCCCAGATAATGAACTAGGATGCTGAGCTAACTGACAATAAGAGGTTTAACTCCGCACACAAGGAACTAAAGTGAATCTGTGAATGTTATTACAGATTACCTACGCTGAGCAGTCACTGGCAGATTATGGCCATATTTGCATATTTAAAAATAAAATGAGGATTTGTGCTCAATTAAAAGCAGGAGGCCAAACAAGAAGAGACGTACCAGTGTTCTGGCTAGAAATCTTTAAGATCATGCTAGAAGTTCATAGCCTACTGTTGTCAAACCTATTTTACTATCTCTGCAAACACCCACCAAATTCCTTGCCTAGAGCTGGCATTTGTGCGTATTTTAGGACCCGTAAAAAACGCCTCGATTTCTCAATAGAAAAAGAGAAAAAGGGCAAAATCTATATTTTTAATAGAGAAAGTTAGTTGAGATGAAAGGGCGTCAGGGATATCTTTTTCAAAAGCCTCAAATATTCGATTGCAAGGAACGTGCATAACAACAAATGTGCGGGGGGGTGGGGGAAGAAGAGAGGGGTGGAAAAAAAAAAAAAAAAAGAAAAAAAAAAAAAAAGAGAGAAAAGCGATCACACATCCTTTTAACCCCCGCGGCCCCGCTCCGGATTCACGGCACCCCGATCCACAACTTTCCGCCGGCCCCGGCCCCGCCGCCGCGCTCCCCCCGCCTCCCCCCGCCGCTTCTCCCGCTGGGGCGCGGGGCGGGCGCGCCGCCGGCTCCGCGGCCTCCGGGCCTCCCTCCCTCCGCGCCTCACGGCGGCGGGCCGGGGCAGGCGGACCGGGCCGGGCCGGCCTCGCCTCCCGCGGCGGCGGATGGGCAGTGACAGGCGGGCCGCTCCCCGCCGGCGGGCGCGGCCCCGCCGTAAACAAGTTTGAAGGGGCCGCGGCCGGGGAGGAGCGGGCGCGGCGCTGACAGGGGCCGCACAAAAGGGCAGGGCAGGGCAGGACCCCCCTTCCCGGCTCCCTCCCCGGCGAAGGGCGGGGCCCGGCCCGGCGCGGCTCCGCTCGCCTCACGGCGGCGGCAGGGGGGAGGGGGGCGGGCCCGCAGGCCGCGGCGCCGCCGCTCGCCTCACGGCCTCCCCCGGTGGAGCGTCCCCCCCCGCCCCGCGGTCGCCGCCGTGGGGCCCGGCCCGGCCTCCCCGCCGCGCCGCCGTCCCTCACCTACACAGTGAATGAGCTTGTGTCGCCACGAATCGAGCTGGTGGCGGACGCCGCGCCTCTCGATGGAGCACTGCTGCCGCCCGCACGGGCTCGCCATCTTCTGGGCGGCGGGCGGGGGTGGGGGCGGCGGCGGGCACGGCCAGGGGGGCAGGGACGGGAAGGAAGGGGCCGCGCGCCGCGCCGCGCCACGCCCACCCGCCGTCAGCGCCCGCCTCGCCGCGCCACGCAGGCGCCGCCGGCCCGCGCCGCGCCCCGCCCCGCCGCCTGCCCCTTCCCGCCGCGCGCCTGCGCCCGCCCGCACGCCCCCTGCCCGCACGTGCGGCACCGCCGCGCGCCCACCTCCCGCCGCCCCCCCCCCCCCACCCCCCGCCGCTGCGGGGCGCTGTTCTCCCCCCCCCGCCCCCGTCAAGGACAGGAGCAGCGCGAGAGGCCGCTGGCGGGAAGCGGGGCGGCGAGGCCTGCTGCCCCTGCGCGGCCGTCCCGCCCCTGCGGGGTCACTGCCCGCCCCGAGGGGACGTCCCGTCCCTGAGGGATCACTCACCAGAGGGGACATCCCACCCCTGTGGGTCACTGACCCTCAGGGAACTTCTCACCCCAGAAGAGTCACCATGCTCTGAGGGGACATCCCACCCCAGGAGGGTCACTGTTCTCTGAGGAGACACCTCACCTCCAGCGGGGCACACAGTTTTCTCTCTCAGGAAGAGCTGAAATCTCCCCAACCACTGCTGGCGTAGTTAAAAACACTGCCTCTCTTGGTGGCCACGATGAAAAGGAAATACACCGAGGGGCTGATCCCACTGCTGATCCCTGAGGGACGGCTCCCTGCCACAACCACCCCCTGTGTTTGGGGGGTGTCCATGTACCCTTCAGCCTTACACCACAAGAACAAAGACCTCCCTCCCGCGCCAGCTCAGACGTTGTCAGGGGGCTGATGATGCAATATCACCATTTCTGATGGTAAGCACTGAGCGCAGCGCTAGGCGAGGGACAGGGGTGATGCCTGCTGCCTGCGCCAGGAGAAAAACATCAGCACCAGCTTTCTGCAAGCTCGGAGAATGAGCTCAGAGAGGTGAAATGCCTTACTCCAACCTTACCCCAAAGCCTGCAGCAAGGCCAGAGACCAAACCCAGGAGTCGCAGCCTTTATTCCCCCACCCTAACCACCAGAGCCGTTACCCTCACCATGCCGAGGCACACACGATTCGGGAGTTTGAAAGGCAGGGAGGTCAAAGCTGGCTGTATGCAGAAGTGCTCATGGGGTGTCCCAGATACGGTACCTCCTGTGTAGGCAGAGAAGCGTTTAGGCCGCTGTTCAGGTGCAGTCTCAGCTGAGTGGACTCAGTCTCTCTCAGAGGAACCTCTCTCCTGCAGAAGGAGACCAGGACAGCTTGGTCTGGCCAGTCCAGCAAAAGGAAAGCAAACCCAAGGAGTGATCGCTCTGCCAGTGTACCAGGGAAGTTCCCGTGGGGAAAGGGTGTAAATTTCAAGGAAAGGACAGAGCTGTCCGAAGCCGAATGGTAGCATAAGGACAGATTATTTCTTATGCTGTCAGCTCTTTTCTTGTGGAGAAAGCCAGAGGATGGTTTCTAACTGTAGGAGGCAGAACTTCTGAGAACAGACAGCAACCAGAACAGCAAGAGGCAAGAAGCGTCTTTCAAGATGCAGCTTCCTTGTGAAGAGGGCAATGCGAAGCTTGTTTTCGTGAGTGGAACAGCCTGGTTTAGTGACCAGGGAATCCCAGTCCTGGTTTGAAAGCCATTAGTGGTGGAAAGAAGGAATAGAAGGCATGACCTGTGAAGAATTTATCTGCTACAAACAGCAGGAAAGACCTGATAATGAGCTATTGGAGTCTAAGTGTCTCCATTTCCAGAGTCCTTGTGTTGGCAATGGGGAATCTTCCTTCCACTCAAAGTCCAGACATGCCTCTTGCTAGAGCCAGTTCAAAAGTCTGTTAGGCACTGTACTAACTACAGAAGTACCTTTTCCCGGAGAGGTAGATGATCTAGTGGTTGCTGAACTTGTATCTTATCAGTCCAGGTAGACCCGGATTAGTGCATGCCCACTGTGGTCTTCAGGAGATCCTTCCTGCAAATTCTTCTTTGCAGGATTCTTCTCTTGCTCCAATGCTCACAAAATAAACTTGGTGGTTGTGAGTTTGTTGTCAGCATGGCTGTTGGCCATCAAGCTGTTACTACATCCTTGTTTCTTCTGCACTCAGTTCACATCCCTGCTGTGACAGGCAACTGGGTCATATGATGCCAATCTTAAATTTATCAATCTTCATTCCAGAGCAAGTCTGGTTTCTTGCTCCCACTAACTCCTTTCAGGAAGCTTCCCCCAAATTTCCCTTCCCTACTGGCTGCAGACCCACTCCTAACATGTTCCTCCATCCAGTCAGACCCAGGCGGTGCTGAAGTGCTCTTTTAAGCACATTTTCTCCCTGGCCTTCCTCTAACACGATTCTGTGCACAGCCTCCACATGGCCCTCTTTTCTCTAGGGTGAACAAGATAAATTTCTGTAGTTCCTCCTTCTGTGGCAATTTGACTATTGCCCAGATGATATTAGCTGTTCTTCAGACCGCCTGATTGGTTTTGAACACACGTTTCTTGAGCAAGCATGAACTGAATTAGTTTTGCTTTTCCACAAAGCGTGCCTGCCCTCTGGAGAAAGTACCTTGGCTGAAAGTCACATTCTACTACTTGGACTCGTGAGCCTTGGTGGCTTTAGCTGTTTTGGCTGTGCCCTGCAGCTCTATCGTCTGGCTGGAGGGTAGCCCTCCCATAGCAGAGCTAGCAGGAAGGAAGTGTGTGCTGGCTGGCACATCTCATGGTGGTTATATTATCTCTGATCTTGACCCCCAGTGCTTATTAATAGAGAGCTCCAGTTTTGTTGTTATCTTTTTCGCAATCCTCTGTTCCTAGACTGATGTTTAGGCAGCAAACTCTTCAAGATAGCTCCACGTTTCTGTTCTATGCTGGTGCAGCACCTACCAAAAAGCTTTTGATCGCTGACTGGGACACATAAGAACTGTGGTAAAATAATCAGTAGGTGAGTATGAGAATTAATTCATTTTACAAACCCTGCTGCCCACCTAGGGCTAATCACAGACTGTTTGTGTGATAAATATCAACAATTTGGATTTCTTATCTACTGCCAAAGCAGAGAGGAAGAGGTTGAGGAAAGCATGAACCAGAGGATCCAGTACATAAAGCAGGAGAAAGTGCCTGAGAGCTAGAGGAAGGGAATGGTCCTATAAGCTAAAAAATGGTTTAATTCCACGGGCCTCTTGTGGAGAAGGGCAAACAGAGGGTCAAGGTCCACTTAATGAAAGGGCAGCGATGTCTGGAATTGCTAGCCAAAACTTTGGTGTTCAGATGGATGGAGAAGCATGGTGTAAAGAACAGTGGGGCTGGCCTCAGGAGACCCACCAAGAGCGACAGCTAAGTGAGCAATCACCTACACGCCAAGGCGATGGCAGATCTGACTTGATCCCAAAATTAGGCTGGACCAGGTCTGATACACCACAGCCTGCACCATGCTGCCGCTAACACCATCAGACAGTTCTGTTCAAACCAAAGGGGATCCAGTGTTTTCTTGGCCAACATTGTCAGCAGGCCCCAGCAGCCATTCCTCTGCTCGCTTCTGCAAACGTCTCAGCACAAGCTCTCTAACTGGGACGGAGCTTCAGCCTCCCCCCGCTTCCACACCAGCCATGAGACTTGCTGCAGTGGGAGCATTGTTTTTCCCCTGTTTCTCAGTGGCTCCCCTTTGATGTTAATTGTTTGCAGGCAAAGCTTAGTGGAGAGCCTAGCTGCTCTCTGGTTCATCTGCTGGTTACTACCGAGCTGCCCAGACCAGTGGAGAAAATGCTTTGATGTTAATGGGCTGCAGACAATTTCACTTAACACTGAGCAGGGCCTGGCATCTCGGAGGTAAGACTTTCAAGGCAGATTCTACAGCAAGTCTCTCCAACATCCGTTTTGCCGTAGGAACAGAGAACATTCAGAAAGACATTAGAGCAGAAACCTGTCTTCTTACTCGTTCTTGCACCAAACCTGGTATTGTTGCAGCCCCAGAGATGTCGGAGGCAGGGAAGTAGCAGGAATAAAAAAAAAAAGGTCCCATCGAATTGCATGGCCTTCATGGGATTCAGTGGAACCAGGATTTAGCCCCACACAACCCCCGTAAACCGCCTGCCTCTCTGGTCCTGCAGTACAAATACGCAGAAATGGGAGAAGGGGCTGGACTATGAATTGCTGGTTTGCAAGGGTCTGGTTCCTGGTGCTCACAGCAACCCCGTCCTGAAAGGAGCTCTTTCTCCATCAGCACAGCAGATGTTTGAACGCAATGGGCCAGCTGCAGTGAAGTGAGACTTGCACAGGCAGTCTTGGACTATCCTCTTTCTTATGAGAATAAGCCAGCAAAACACTTTTTTTGTGGATCTGCTACAGGCAGCAGCACACTGCCAAGTGCATGCAAACCTGCAGCTCAGCGACCGGTCCCCTCAGAGGCAGGGTACCAAAGAGCACGTAGACGTGTTGCAGCTTCCCAGGGTTCAGACAGCCTTTGTCCTGGGCCCCAGAGAAAAAGGATGGGACTGCTCCCTAGGGTAGCACCTCCTGCGCTCCAGGGAGAGCCCAGATTAGGCAGATCCTGCTGGGGAGAGGTGGTGTGGGACGCAGGGGAAGGTGAGAAAGAAATCTGCCCGGTGGAAATGTGGGGTACCGCAGTCTGAAGAAGGCAGCATTGAATCACAAATATGAACAAAGACAAGTCAGAAAAAGAAGGCAGAGATTCAATTTTGTAACTCCCTGCTAGTCATCAGCAAATTATATTTACCGTATCACACAAAATCTGCTTCTACCCACACACGGGGAGCTTTTGAATGGAGAAGCAAGCGACCCAGTCCTCTGGGGAGCCTCCAAAAGCAGACTGTGTCCCATCAAGTAGAGCAACCTCACTGCAGGTTAAGGAGAAACATGCCTTCTTCTGAGGAATGTGGCTTAATTCCAAGATATTGCCTTTGTTAAATGATTTATAGTAATGAGAGAGAGATATTATCTTCTCAGTTTTCTCGCCAGGACAGGATTGTTCCCTGCAGCAAACTTTGGATTACAAAGGTAAAACAATGCAAGCCGAGACTGAGTGTTTGTCCCAGGCCCATTCCAGGGAGGAGCTCACAGAAATGTGTGTACTCCATCCTAACACTGAGATAACACCTAACAAGGTAGATTTTTTTTTTCTTGTAATTAAGAAAAATAAAGTGACATCATAGAGGAGATCATAACTGATCACAGGCCAAGGAGAAAACACTGCAGTTTGGAAAGTATACCCAAGTCAATGGGAGGAGGTACAAAACCAACCTTTGGTAAGGCGTTCAGCGTTTGCTGTGCAGCAAAAGTCACTCCCAACAGTCACTCCATCCAAGCAAAGCTTGTGGGCCATATTTTGACACTACAGATACAACTGCACATCCAGCATCCTGCAAGAGATGAGACGAGGCGGTCAAGTTGAGGACAGCACAGAGCGAGCCGTGCCGTCATCCACAGATAGCAGGAAGGGAAATACCGTGATTTACGCTGCTGGGCAGTAGTCTGCGAACCACCACGGAGCGCATGCAGGATGGATGAAGAGGGCAGCAATCAGATCCCTTTTTTTAGAGGTTTTTAGTGTCACATGCTGTAGCAGCTTCACTAGAGACGGACAGACTATCAGCCTGTAAGCAAAGGAGATATTCATTAAGTTCAGGATGGACGCAACCTTCTGCTTAAGCTGGCCTGGCTAATCAAGAAGTGAAGAGTGGCAAATGTAGTGCCAGTTTCTGAACGGAGATTGAGGAAATTAGGGAATGATTGCCCTACCCATCACCCTGGCAAGAATTCCAGTATACGTATAAAAAGCTGGATGTCTTTATACACAGCAAGCTGACCTCCCCCAGCAATGGCCACCAAATGCTTCTTGTCATTGATGAAGATGAGGGGGAGCACATGCAGGTAGAAAATATCTCTGCCCTTGTCCAAGGTGATAGAAGTTTTCTTTACAGTTACAAATGTACATTCAGCAAACTGAAAAAGGAGCTGGTGAAGGAAGACATTTTCATGGAGGAAAGCCCAGAGCTAGACATTGAACATGTGAATTTTATTTTAAAAAAAGCAACAACAACAAAAAACTCAAGCCAATGTGAGATCTTGTCTTATTTCAGTAGGAAGATGATTGCCAGAGCAGCAGCTCAAGATGTGAAGCTGCAGAAGATTATTCAGGCTACTAGCACAGAAAGAAAAGAAAAGGAAAAAAAAACAAAAAGGGAAGGGAAAAAAGGGAGGGGGGGGGGAAGGGAAAAAGGGAAAAAAGAAAAAGAAAGAAAAAAAGAAAGAAAGAAAGAAAAAAGAAAAAAAAAAGAAGGCAAAAACAACAAAAAAAGAAAGCTTGAGATTTTGTTTAAACTACCAGAGAACCATTATATATTCACATGTCTAAGCAATGCTGAGCATGTACTATTGACCACCTGATTAGGATAGTGGAATAAAAAACAGCTGGAGGACTTTAAGAGGTTGTCAGGGGAGAAAACATAATGATAATGGGAGATATTAATTGCCCCCACATAGATCAGGTAGATACCATGTCAAAGAATGATGCAGAGACTGTATTTTTAGCCCTGATAAATGAATAGTTCTTAGAATGACCAGTCAGAGGAGGCAAGTGGAGGATGAGCTCTTCCTTTAGTCACAAGTAGTACACAGGAGGGAGTTTGAAATGTAAAGTGAGTAGTCACTTTGTCTTAATGAACATGATGTGCTCAAGTTCAGTATTACCGCAAGAGAGGAGAGGGCAACAAAAAAAGTACACTGCAGTGCAGCGTAACTTAAAAGGGAGATATTCTCCTTCAAAAGGGAACAGGTATAAAAGTCAGGAGAGTAATTAAGAAGAATTTTAAAGTAGCTGATGAAAGGACAAAATGCTTGCAATGACATTGAGGCCCTGTATTTAAAGCTTTAAATGTGCCATCACTCAAAATATGCTAACAAAAAAAAAAAAAACCCTCTCCAAGTCTGGCACAGTTAAACAGCTAAGCAAAGAAGACATTTAAAAGTAAAAAGACATCCTTCAAAAAGTGTAAGTTATGGTCAAAAAAGAAATCGAGAAAATCCCAAATTCTGACAAGTTAAATTAAAAAAAAAAAAAAAAACAAAAAACAAAAAACACCAACCCAACACATTTAGGCCAGCCAAAATAGTTTTTGAACAGCAGCTTGCAAAAAGCATGAAGATTACTAACAAGAACACATTTTACACAGTAGGAGGAAGCCTACAGGGACTGAAGGGCCCGACGGCGAGCTTCAAGGAAAGAAGAGTCAAGAAAAATGACCTTGACTGGAGGCTGGTATCGCACACACAGTTGTGCACGTCCAAACGGTTTCGCTAGGCAGTGTGTCTCCTGCACCGCTTCCCAGGCAGCTGCCGTTTAACGGGAGCGGGTATACCTATAATTTCAGCTGAAGCTTGGGTCCAACCTTGTAATTGTCTCCCTCCATTATATGTCTTCAGCAGGCTGAAGAAAATACCGCTGAAATAATAAGGTGGTGACTGATGGTTTTAGATGGGATTTCAGTCCCTGTTAACTTACAGACCTTTCGTTAATTGATGGCTCTGAAGTGAATAGTCAAGTGGGACGCACCGAGGTCTGAGGAATTAGCCACCAGCCAAAGCACCACGAGAGAGAGGCAGCAAAGACAAAACTGAGCCCAGCTTGTGGTGCCGGGAGGGCTTACTGCTTCACCAACCTTGCTCTCTCATGGAGATGTTTAGAGATGTTGATCGCGAAGGGGATTAGGAGAACAGCTGTCCATAGCAGTAAGCGGTGTCGGCTGCTGTCACCTCTTTCCCTAGTTGCTATTGGAACTCCAGAAATCCTGTCCTGCTCTGACCTGTTCCTTTTATCCAGGCCATTAATAGCATTGCCTTCTCTGCAGTCTGCCTCCACCAGCATCCGGAGGACTCTGACTTATTCATATTCCCGACCAGATACATCCTGCAGGTCTCTTCACTCACGTGAGACTGTAGGTAGCACTCTCAGTGTTTCTCTACTGGTGAAAAAGGACCAAAGTGGGGTCTTCAAAGCCTACAAAGGCCCAAGCCCCATCTGAACTAGTTCCTCATGCATTGTACCATGTAACCCCAAAGGTTATGGTCTTCTGTTATACACTTAATATGCATTTTCTTTTTACCAATTAAATACTTTGCCTACATACTCAGTGCAACCTCAGGTCTTGGCAATTCTGGTACACAGACATTACCCAGTCTGCACATCTTCATTGCACAATACCAGAAACGTTCCGTGTGCACTTCACAGGACCTTTGATGGACTATAGACATCTTGCTCGCTAGCCTCCTCAGGCCATTTGAGTCACACTGTCAGGCATATCCACTCTTGGGTTGCATGGCTAGAGCTGTTAAACTTCCCTTTTTGAAGCCTGTGCAGCATTGCTCTAGCAAACAAGTGGTATTTGGGAATCCCTTTGCCCCCAGGTACTTGAAGGAGAGCTGCTTTATTTAGGGACGAGTTCCAACTGTCTCTAGGTAACAGAGAAAGTGTGTTTTCTGATGCTTCTCTACATGCTTCCTGCCTCTAAAAATAAGCTATTTAAAGATGCAGTTTCCAGTACTCACCAGTTCACCTGGGAACAGAGCTTGTACGCAATATTGGTATCGTACACAATTTCACAACCTTGTAACTCACCCATTGACAGTTTTCTAGCCACACTCAGTTTACCTTGCTTGGTGTTTTCACGTGACTCATGGGTCTCCCTTGAACGAAGCTGAGAGGTGTTAAATCTGTTTGTCCTAGCAGCATTATCTGCTCAGGGTCAGTTGTCACCTAACCAGAACCTTCTGAGGTTAAACTAGAAACACCGTGGCCTTTATCTCCCTCATCCTTTCCTGGTACAAGTTCTTCTCCTTCTAAGATTTTGCAGCAGCCTGTGGCCGCTGATTTTGTAGGCTTCTCCCCGAGTTGTGCTATTTGCTGAGATCACTCCAGGCAAGCCAGAATCTTGGCATACCGGCAGTACGGTGAGCCAGAGGATGGTGCACCCCAACGCGTGCCGGGACGCTCGGCAGAGGCAGAGCATGCCGCCTGGGACAAAGCCGCAGAGATAAGCACGCCCAGAACCTGACTGGGAGCACCAGGTGGGTCGGTAGGAGGAGAACAGGAAGTTGTGAAGCACTGCTAGTAAAGCAGGTCATTGTAGGGACATGAAAGGGGATGACATGGGTTAGATATGTCCTGAGGAGGTGTGAGAAAGGGTGGTAAAAAGGGCCCTGCGCAGGTATTCTCAGGGGCTGGCCGCAGACCCACCAGATGCAGCCTTGAGTATAAACTGTGCTGTCTCCAAGGGTACGAGAAGAATAAAGAGCAGAAATTGTGCAATTACGGAAGCCTTTAATTTCCCAGTGAATGCCAGGCAATAAACACCACCAGAATAGCAGGGCTCGGGTATCCTCCGACAAGACAGAAAGCAAATTTCCTTATCGATTCATTGTGATGTAAAACACAACATTATTTCAGACATGGTTTTAGTGAATGGTGAGATTGCTCTATCAGTCGGGCCACAGAGCCACGGGGAGGAGCAGACACCCGAGGCAGGCAGTGCCTGCAAGGAGAGGCGTGGGGGAAGAGGAGACGCACCAGCTGCGGTCAAAACCCAGAAGTGGGTCAGTAAAGGTGATTAGGGGAGCACAGGAAGCAATGAGATACCTAATGAAAAAGGAAGAGAGCAATAGAAATTATACTTGGATGAGGCTGCCGGTTTCTTAGACAAGGGCACTCAATTCCGAGTTAAGGACGATGCACTACGAACCAGGAGAAACTGCTGCCAGAGGTGAAGATGAGTCCCAGGGTTGGTAAGGGGATACAGGAGACACTGCCCAAGCTGCATCAAAAACTAGTGTGACCAGGCTGCAGGAAGGATATTGACCACGTATGTTGGGAATAAATTCAGGTTAATTAATCCATTGGTAATTTTAGAAGAGCCAAGTGCGAGCTCCCAAAATGCAGAGGCAGCACAGGGATTGCAAATGCTGAGACAAGGAGTTCCTCATAGAGGAAGAAGGGGACCTTGACCTTGTCCAGGGATGGGGGAAGCAGGGTGAAATACAACAGCAGAAAGGGCAAACTTAAACCCTTGGGGAGCAGCAGTAAGGACATTTGCTATAAACCGGTGAAATGGAGGCACTGAAGGAATAAAAAGACTTTACTGCACTGAAGGACGAATGTGAAGCCGCAGCGTGATGCTTCTGTAAAAAAGGAATGGCATGATGCTAGGATGCATCAGACACGTTATTTTTAGCAGAGACAGAAACATCATTGCCATTGCGCAAGGCATTGTGAGACTTCTTCCAGAACATCCTTGTAGCTCTGCATCCAGGAAGGATCAATTTCCACTGCACGGAGAAAAACTATTTGGATAGAGACAAACAAGCACCAGCTGATGAAGATCTACTGGAAGTGTTTGGCTTGTTCTGGCCAGACAGAGGCTGAGAGAGGACAAATGTATTTCTGAAGAGCCACTGAAAGAAAATTGTAAATAAGAAAATGCTAGGAAAATCCTTAAGACATACAGTAATGGCACAAAACAATGAGTAAGTTCAGACGGTGAACTGGACAGTTTCTAGCCCCGACAAGAGTGAAGTTTTGGACCAGCCTTCCAAAAAAGGTAATGGGCCAGAGAAATCCAGATCAGTTTAACTTACAGTTTGGTAAAACTCCCTCCGTAAACAGAGGAGCCCTGGAGACGGGCAGTTCAGCCTGGGACACAGCTCCTGGCTGGCCAAGGAGTCGGCAGTGCTAAGGATGTTTGGAGGAGGTGCTGCTTCAACCCCAGGCTTCTAGGTTTCTGCTGGTCACTGTGAAGATGAAGAATAAACAATTTCCCACTTAATTTATTTCTAAAGGTCCTGAAGTTTTCCTTCCAGAGCTCTGACAAGCTCTGGGCCTCGTGCATTGGTGCTCCTAGCATTACAGTCCCAGAGGTCTGCCCACACATTAGGCTTAACGCTATTGCCAGATTAGGGTCAGGAGGGAATTTTCCTGGATTGATAGAAAAAATGTGGTTGCATTTTTTTGTGTGGTTTGGGTTTTTTTTGGGTTTGTTTGTTGGTTGTTTTTTTTTTTGCACTTCTCCAAGTTCATCTCTATTTTCTAGACACTATGTAATTTTTTTCACAAATTCTCTGCCATCGCCAGGCTGCCACCTTGATGGACCTTTAATCTTCTTCTTACTTCCCACGGCATGTCACAGCTGCAGCTTTTTTGCTAAAAGGAGTCAGGAAGCACTTGCGGTGCCTGGTGAGTGCAGCAGGTGTCCAGTTCAGAGGCACTGGCAGAACACACATTGCATCTTTCCTCACAACTGCAGGACACTGGACTATGGGGTGACCCCGGAGGACCACCTCAACGTGAACACAAGCACACACGATGGCTGCCAAAGCAGCTGTAGAAGGTAACACGGGAATTAACCCAGGCTCTCAGCTGTACAAGCCCCGCTGTAAAGCACGCACAGCCACTGGCTGGCCTCCAGGGCTTGCTCGCAGGCAGCTGGGATTTGGGACAGGGATGTGTAGGAGAGCAGGGAAGGAGTGAGAGTGAGGGTGCCTGAAAGTAGCAGGCTCTGCGTGCCACAGGTGCAGTCCCAGCACCAAACTCCCATGGCCCCACTGTGGAGGTACCCTGCAGCGAGGTGCCCCTGCGAGGCTCCCTGTGCTGGGGAGGCACAGCCATGACACAGCAGCAGCCTCTGCTTCGGGTCAGGGCCTCTGAGCTCTTGGATGCACGGAGTCAGCCTGAATCTCAAGGGCTGGTGGTCCCAAGGAAAGGAGTGGGTGCAAACAGCAAGAAATATTGCTCAGTCAGGTTCACACCTGGCACTTCTCCTCACGGGGGTCCCTGTCAGCTTTCAGGATGAGCATGCTGAACATCTTCAGTTGGATCTTAAGTGTGAACATCCTAAGCGTGGGAAGGCACACCCATCTCATGGCAGTGTGGGTGCTCAGCACCTGGCAGCATCCAGCCCCGAGGTCCCAGAATAACCTTTCCTGAGGATAAGTGGCTCTGCTGTTACTGGAGTATGTTGAGCTCTGCAAAGCAATGGAGACAAGGGCTGTGCAGCTTCCAGCCCCAGACAGAGGTGTGCAAGGAGTGCTGCTGTCAAACTCTCTGGGTGGCCATCTGTCTTTGCACATGGGGTCCAAACCAGCCTATACGTGGAGCACAGGCCCCTCATCTTGTAGGTTTTACCTAAGATGAAGGACGACTCCGCATGCCTTTCTAGCGTAAAGATCATTTTCAGGACGTACCAATGCAAGAGGGAATGAGAAGGGAAAGGGAGGAAGATGTGAAATCAGCATCAGACCCTTGGGTGTTTGTTACAGCAAAAGGGCGCAGATGGCAGGGCCTGGTGCAGGGAGAGTCAGGAACAACCACAAGAGTGGAGTCTGCAGCAGGAACAGAAGGGTAGAAAGTGCCATGAAGAGAAACAGAGTGAAAACCTCAGTTCCAGTTAGTGACTTCTCAGAGAACACCTCCTGTATAGTCCCCAGCTGGGGAGAGAGCTTGAGCGCTCAGGGCAGAGCCACTCACGCAGGCAGTGAAGGATGCTGCGACACGTGGGAGGAAGGCTGGCTGTCCTGCATGCACCATGGGCCTTGGTGAAGCAGATTGGCTTCCAAGAGACTCCCCCCAGGAGCTGGAGTCTCTACAAAGGAATTCCTCTGGCGTGCCTCTGGCAGGGAAACCCCCACGGGTACTGCTGATGCCAGCGGGGCAAAGGCTATGCATGAGCTGCACCCCAGCCTCTTCCAAAGGGCACCTGTGAGCCGAGTGGGACAATTCCGGGCCAGTGATGCAGCCACCAGCAGGACTTACCTATTGTCGTGTGCAGAGGAGAGCCAAGGCATGGCTCTGCCTCGGGAGCTCCAGGTCCAAACTGGGCTGTCTGCAGCACAGCAAGGTGGTCTGGCTGGCACGGGGCAGGCACACAGAGCTGCCAGCCGTCGAGCCAGAGGCTGTCCGTGCACGCAACAGCTCCAACAAGAGCCAAAGGCAGGCATGTCCCACCTGTGCTAGAGCTCAGGGGATGCCTCCACGCTGCCCTGCTATGACAGCTATGCTCACCGCTGTGGCTGCAGGCTTGGCTCCTGGCTGCAGGGCTGAGCGAGGGATGTGCTCCAAGGGCTGCTCCTCCCCGCTGTCCCCCGATCCTCTCCAGACAGCTCCCGCCAGCACCCACACTTCCGAAGAGCTGGCTATGCACCGCTTCCCACTCTCCTGCCTCCTCTTTGCCGCCGGCCGGGCGGCAGGAAAACACCTTTCCGCAACTCTCACACCCTCCACAACAGACCCTAAATCAATAATCCCAGAACACAGGGCCAGGTTATTGCTAACGGAAACCATTAAACTGTAACACGGGGGGATAAAGCCAGCCTCTAACACTTGAAAGATTTATAGGGCACAACAGCAGGGTGTTAATTCTTCTGGCAACACAAATGCTTTTGCAGCCCCTGCTTTTCCTCACCCGCAGGAGCGTGGAGAGGGGACCACGTGCAGCTGAGCCCCAGGAACACAAGGACACAGCCGTGTTGGTCCTGCGGCATGCACATTTCAGGCGGCGCTGCAGTTGCAGGGCTGCCTGAATGCAAGTCCACGGGGTAGCACATCCCCGGGGGGTTGTTCTGCCAGGGCACGTCCCCAAGGACAGGATGCACTAGCCCATGCCCAGCTCCAGCTTTCCTGTGACATTCCCAGCTCCTGCCTGCCTCCGCAGCTGCAGCAGAGGTTCGAAGGAAGGCTGTGAAGAAACTTTGAGACTAGCTAAACCCGTTGGAGAAGGCAACCCAGATTTTGGGCTCATGAGCCTTTCTTCAGACCGCAACCAGCCTAGAGTCTGCGAGAGTTTTTGGAGCTGGCACTCTTCCCGCAATGCTCTTGCTTGGATCCACACGCCCCCAGCAGTGCTATGGCAGCTCTGAGACCAGAGAGCTGTTTGTCAGCGCTGCAATTGGTCCAGCTGCCCTGGGCCGGAGAGGGGCTGCATGTGTGCTGCAGCAAAAGGGGTTGGGATGGAGTCCTCCCATGTCCCTGCTGGGCACTGGCTTACACCCCTCCCGCCAAGCCGACATTGCTGGGAAGAGCAACATTACTGATTAACAGCCCCCTGCCCACCTCCCCCCAGTCCCGCTCACACCGTTCCCTGCAGCCACCTCCTTGGACCCTCCTTTGTGCAAAGTCCAGGGCCAGGCAGGAGAGGACAGGGTGGGAGCTCGCCCCAGGGCTCACCCCGCAGCCAGCCTCACCACACCCCACACACCTGGGGTACTGTGGAGGCCTCCTGGACTGAGCTACGGAGCAGCACAAGTCACCCATGTGCAGGCAAGAGCGTCCCTCTTCATCCAGGCGAGCAGAGGGGGCACAAGTGGGCTCCAGCTACCGTGTTAATCCTGGACCATGAGCAGCACACCCCAGGCAGAGCCCTCCAAACTACCTCAGAGGTCTGACCATGATCCAAGTGGCAGCATCAGCTTGGTTGAACCCCCTGCTCTGTCACACCCACCGGACGCCCCACCCTGGGTTTACTGCTGCCACTCCCCTCCCTGCTCTCCTACTAGAGGAGTGGGCGCTGCCTCTGTCAGCAAGGGGTCTGGGAGGACTTTGACCAACCCCTTCCCACCCCAGGCACTGCAAGGAGCCCTGTGTGGGGGTCCACACCCTGCCAATCCCTTCCCTCCACGATCCCCAGAGCCCAGCTGGGCAGCTGGGCAGCCCAGGGTATGCCGAGAGGGGGCCCAACCGGGCACCACTGCACCCTGCCCAAGCCTGTCCCACTCCCAAAGCAGGGGTGCTCAATGCCATCTCAGGGTTCCCCGCCAGCACTGCCAACTGAGCCCCGCTCCAGTGCTGGGGATCCCCAAGCTTATCCCAGCCCCGGAGCAGCCTGCAGCAGGGGATTTCTCTGGCCCCTCCCCGTCACTGTCCATCCTTCCTCTGCCAAGCACCATCCCGCTGTGCTCTGCCCGCTGCGGAAGCCTGTAATCTCTCTGCAGTCACACTACCACCTCTCCCTCAGAAGAGATGAGATGTCAGCCATCCCTCTCCTTCTGGCGAGCTGGAGCAAAACCAACCAGCAGGCTCGGAGTGGACAGGCAGACACTGCGGTTGTGCGCGCTGCCCTCGGAGCGGGCAGACCCCTGCCCGTGCTCCTGCCGAGGACCTGTGCCCCCTGCACCCCAGCCCGCAGCAGGGAGCTGAGGTGGAGGAGGATCTTGCACTGCCCCCCCGTGGCCACCACGGGAGGTGCAGGTGGCCCCAAAACCCAGCCGGGCACTTGGCGCTGAGGAGCCAGGTTCTCGCTCCAGCACAGCTGGAGAGACAGAGGTGTCAGCACCACCTGTCCTCTAAGATGCATTCACCCAGTGTCAGGGCATTTGGGGGCGGCCACAGACCCCTCAGAGCAGCTCAGTGACACCAGTCCTGCCCCACTTTCCCCAGACACCCCATTCCTGCACCCAGTCCCCAATCTGTGCTATCTCTCATGGGGCCAGACCCCAAGCACAGAGCCCCCCAGGATCCTGAAGGGTCATAGCCTGAGCCCACGCCTGGGAACAGCCCATGCAAAGGAGGAGACGAGGCAGCACTGCTGTTTGGGCATCCACATTTATTACACGGCTGAGGCAAGCCTGGGGCTGCCACTCGCCTGGGCCCCTCCGGTCGAAGGCAAATGACCCGTCCTCCTTAAATATTGGTTATAAAACAAATTTCTTTTTTTCCTTTTCCTTTTTCTTAAAAACCTCATCTCTCTCACTCCATACTTTTTTTGTCTTTTGTATTTGAATATAAAAGTGGGGGCGGGTACTCCGCCTCGCCTGCCGCTACCTCCGCAGGCTGCGCTGTGCCTGCCGCAGCAGCGTGTCGAAGTCCAGGGAGTCAAACTTGCTCTTGACAGGGGCTGGGTCGAAATCCTCCCGGTTTGAGTCTGGAAAACATGGGGAGAGGCTGCCTTATGCCATGGGAACACTGGCACAGTTCCAGCCATCCCTGCAGTAACTCCTTCCCATCTCGCATCATGTACCAACCTCTAGACTCAGAGCTGGGCTCATGGAGGATCGGACCTGGTCTCCATCACAGCACTGGAGGGATGGGGAGCCCCCATCCAACCTTCCCCTGGGGCAGGACTATCCCCGGACACAGCCCTGCCAAGCCTGACTGACCCCAAGGATGGGGATCCCTACACTTCTGGGAAGGAGAGAGGACCCAAGGTGCCACCCCTCAAGTTGGGGGCTGCGCGACTCACCCAAGTCAGCGTAGTTCCTCCTGCAGAACTGCCGGCGGCCGCCAAAGCACAGGTCAAAGGGCTGTTCATCCGGGCGCCGCAGCTTGTGCCCGCTCTCGATGGCGGCAAAGGCTTCCTCAGCATAGCGGTAGGTGACAAAGCCATAGTTGTCCCTGGAGCCAGAGAAGGAGGAGAAGGAAGGAGATCAGCAGCAACGCAGTTTGTTTGTTCCCCCTTGGTCTGCACCATCCTCTTGAGGAACGGGAAAAGAGGAGCCATCCCCAGGAAGGGGCTGCCCCACATCCCCGCAGTTCTTACCCCTCTGAGCGGAAGTGCAGGGTGCACTCCTCGATGTCCCCGAACACCGAGAAGCGGTGCCGCAGCTCTGACCGCGTCATCCTGCTGGGGATCTTGCCAATGAACACAACTCGCCGCTCCTCCTGCGGGCAGGGATGCACCGTCCCGTGAGATGGGACGAGGGGAGACTCCTTGCCTCCGAGCCCTCCTGGTGAGCGGGACCTCTCGCACAGAGCACCCTCCCTCTGTCACCACCCATCACACCATGCCCCGGCCAGAGCCTCCTAGCAATGCTGCCTGCAAACCCGTGACCCCACGGCTTTCTGAAGTGATGGGCCATTACTTTTCCAGCCCATTCGGCACTCACTATTGCACGTTCCTTCTGGAGGATCCTCTGCCTTTGGTAGTGGTCCTGCGCATCGTAACTGTATCTGGAAGGGCAGAAACCAGACACATGAGCTACAGAGTCACAGGGGTGCTAGAAGAGAGTGATCCCAGACACACGGGAAAGGCTGAAAAAGAGAAGGCCAGGAGATGGTCAGCATCCCTGCAGGGTGGCCACGCTCACCTTCTCCGCCTGTTACTCCTCCTGCGGGGCGAGGGGGAGCGGGACTGGGACTGGCTGCGGGATGTAGACCTGGATGAGTAGGAGGATGACGATGACGAGGACGAGGACCTCTCCCGGGACCTGCCACATGACCCACAGCTAGAGCGGGAGGAGGAGCTGTGGGAACATCTTGAGCGGTACCTGGAGGAAAGAGAGACAGCTCAGTGCTGAGCCCTCCTTGTGCCCAGCACCACAACGCTGTGGAAAAGAAAGACTTCCATCCTCCGCATGGTACCCAGCACCTCACCCGGACAGGACCCATCCCCAGAGTGAGCTAGGCTATAGAAACGTCTCCCTGAGTTTTCCAGAGGCAGGAAACGACACCACAGAGATGTTGCTCCACTTGGCTCCAAACAGCACAGTGAAAAAGGAGCAGGCTCACAACTAGCACAGCCTCTGAAGAGCAAGAAATAGTCACAGAGGAACCATGCAGCACATGGGTGTGACCACCAAGGGCCCAGGAGGGGCCCAGGGCTCCCGTGCTGAGCCCCACATGGTGCAGAAGGATGACACTGGAGCCATAGTATCTGCATTGCACTCAACAGCCATGTGAATAGAGACCACACGTGCCTTCGGTCGAAGGCCAAGGGCCGTGGCAGGCACTGGGACAAGGCTGGGCTTCTGTGCCCAGTCTCCTGCCTACAAGGGCTTCTCCAGAGGGACCAGGGAAAGCTTAAGCAAGGCAGGACTGAAAGCCCTCTGGGATCAAGCTGTGCTGCCTCCAGCCAGCAGCAAGCTCCCTCTCTAAACTTGCTGCCCACAGGTGGTCCCCGCCACAGGCAAACCCCAGTCCCAAGCAGGGCGTGCTGCCTGGTACTGCCACACATTCTCCAGGAGGACAGCTGGCCAGGGTGGCACAGTCTGTGGGGACATTTCCCAGCACAGGGCCAGCTGCATTTGCTGGTAAGCCAAGCCAGACAGGACAAGTCACTGAGCTGCACACCCCTGGGACATGACACTATGTATGTGCCTTTTAGCGCTCCAGTCTCCACATCTATTGGCCACCAGCAGAGGGGCCTTGGTTGGACAAGCCCTTCATGCCCAGTGACCTGAAATGTCTCCAAAACTGGCTGAACACCCAGGGAAGGGCAAATGAGGGATCCCTCACCAGCTCCCTCACCAGTGCCTCCCACCCCAGC
Organism: Chlamydotis macqueenii; assembly: GCF_036417535.1. NCBI lineage: Eukaryota > Metazoa > Chordata > Aves > Otidiformes > Otididae > Chlamydotis > Chlamydotis macqueenii. The sequence continues at coordinate 24,867,789 of NC_141562.1, forward strand.
TGAGACAAGCTGTGCATCGCTCAGATGCACAAGGACTCCTAAAGAAATGCTTCCTGCAGAGAGCAAACCACCCCACTTTCCTACACAGCCACCTCCATAAGGAGCACAGGGAACCCCGGAGGCAGCCAAGCCAGACGGGTTTTTCCTCTGCTCGCCTCCAGCAACTCCCTGCTGCCAGTGTGGCTCCCCTCATTTCTACACTAAGGCTGTACCAGCTCCACAGAACAAACGCCAACACCTGCAACAATACCCCAGAAAAAGCATCCAAAATCCAAGGTGCAGCCAAGGACTCATACCATGGTGCTCCAGGAGGGGTAAGGAAGCCTGGCTCAGAGGTGGCTTTGCAGGCACACCTGCCCAGATGCGGGGTTCAGCCAGCCACCCACTGCCCTGGCAGGGTGTCACAGCAGCCCCCTCAGTCTCTGCGAGCCAGGCTCCCCTTCCAGGGGACCACAAGGAAAAAAAGATCAAATACAGGTCAGCGCATAAAGGTGGCCTGGGCACCCTAGCAAAAGACCGGCCACCAGCAATTGCCCAAAGAGCAAGCAGACAGACAATCCACCACTTACCTTCGCCACCGCTTGGGTGGTGGGGAGAAGGATCGTGACCGGGATCGGGAGGATGAGGATGAAGATGAAGATGAGGACTCACTAGCTCCATCTGAACTGGAGCTGAAGGAGCGGCTGGCACGGCTCCGGCCAGCCCTCCAGCTGCCGGCAGAGGGGCTGGGTGAGTCCCGGGGTCTCCGGTAGCAGCGCAGGGATCTCTTGGCAGTAGCACGGCTGGGTTGGGCACTGGGAGTCCGCATCTCCTGGTCCCGACAAGGGGATGCAGCTGGAGACAGGAGCACCGAGGTGGGGGGGCTGCTGCATCCGGCGGTGGCCTTGTTGGGGACGCTAGTCCGATAATCCAGGGGGGCTAGGCAGGCCGTCCCCAGGGGCTCCTGGCTGGGCCCCACGGTGGTGGTGGGGGCTGGTGGGGTAGGCTTGGGCTGGTCCAGCGTCCGTTTGGTTAAGGAGGAGATGGGTTTGATAGTGATGTCCCGGTGGTGTTTGACGTTCCAGCGAGAGCCACCCTCGGCAGGGGGCTGTGTGCCAGGGGTGCCGCTGCTCTCCGGCCGCGCTGCACCTGGGATGCAGTAGTCGTGGTCTCCGGAGCAGACGTGGCTAGGGGCTGAACTGGCAGCGCCTGGTGCCAGGCTCTTCCCCTGCAGCTTGCTCTGGGCCAGTGGCTTGCCTTTCATCAGCTTGGCCGTCTTCTGGGGCCCTTCCTGGGGCACGGACGTGGGCAACTTGGCTTTGGCCAGCAGCGAGACAGCAGGCAATGGCTTCCAGAGCTGGTGGGGGGGCGTCGCTGGAGGGGTGAGCCCTGCGAGAACATCAGAGGGCTTTCAAGAGCAGCCGCTTGCTGCAACCTGCCTGGCTGGGGTTCCCTCCCACCCCAGCTCCGGTCAATTTGCATCGTCTCCCCCAGCCTGACAGCCCCTGCCCAGACATTGTGGGCTCCCCTGCCTCGTCCCGGCCATTACCTGCCACGTTGGCCAGCTCAGAGGCCTGCAGGCTGTCCGGGGGCTTCCTGTCCTGCTGGGTCTCAGGCCTGAGAAGGGGAAAGGAGCTTTGTCAAACACAGTGGCCAAAGCCCAGCTCCTGTCCTCACACCTGGGGCACCTGCCAGAGCTCTGCCCAGACAAGGCGACAGGGAATTTGAGAGCTTGCAGAGTCTGGCTGTGCCCGTCACTGCTTCCCTGTCTTTTTCCCCCCTCAGTGCCAGCTCCGGTCCCCAGCCCAGCAAGCTCAGCCCCTTCTGGGCCAGGGGACACAGCGCTTGGTGCAGTTCAGACCCTGCCAGAACCGAGAGCTGCCTCGTGGCCCTGCCAAAGGCAGGGCTCAGCCCTCCACCACGCAACACGCTGGGACACTGGCTGCAAAGCTCTTGTTACTCACCCGGAGCTCCCCGCCGGCTGCCTGTCTTCAGGAGGCTGCATGGGAGCCTCCGCCTTCTTGGCTGAAAAGAGAGAGGGTGGGTGAGGGTGGCAAGAGGCTGGAGGGCAGGGGACAGACCCTGCATACGAGGGTACACACAGAGCACCCTGGGCACAGCCGGAGAAAGGTTTCACAGCACCCCAAACCCTGCAGAGAGGAGCAGCACATCCTCTTTCTTTCCCAGAGAGAACAGAGAAAGAGGCAGAGACACCCTCAGGACAAGGCACCCAGGCAGGGTAGCACCAGCCTGCAGGCAGCAGCATCCCGGTCCCTCCGCTCCCACCCCACCCCACCCCACCCCAGGGAGCACAGGCAGCCCAAAAGGACTGGCACGGCACAGCAGGAGCTCCACGGGGGACGACATGCCGCAGCCATACCTTCAGACTTCTCGAACTGCTCCAGCAGGCTGGACAGATCAGTGGCTTCAATCCCTGGCCAGGGAGAGAGCACAGCTTGTCAGGTCAGCCAAAACCCTCCTGGCACCACAGGGATGCACCCCGGCCCCATCCTCCCCCTGCATCAGCCCCCGAGGTGACAAGGCAAGCGCTGGGGAGAAGCGGCGGCAGAGCCTGCAGCAGCTCCACATCTCCTGCAGTGAGGGCAGGACAACCTGGCTCTGCAGTTCCAGGAAGGACCAGTTTGGGCACAGACAGCCCAGACCATTCACTGGAGGCAACATCCTGGCAGAGCACTGGGAAGAGACAAGCCTGCGGGTGCAGCTTTGCGACCCTCACTCCCCAAGTGCCAGAAACCGGTCCCACTACTTGGGCTGCCGGCAGCACCACAGCCTCACCGGCTGGTGACGCTCAGCCCAGCGCCCCGCAGCCCTCGTGCTCACCAATCTCGCTGATGAAGGCTTGCACGATGTCCTTGCTGCTATCGCTGGGCTGTGCTGCGCTGAGAAGCGGCTGGTGCCTCCATGGCCGCACGGCAGATGCCCTGGTGGGCAGGCTGCTCTCTCGACTTGCTTTGGGTGGTGGTGCCGCAGCCTGGGAGGTGCATTTTTGGCTGGGCAGCTCCTGCCCAGCAGCTGCCTTGGGCTCCAGTAGGGCTTTCTCCTCTGCCCCCTTGCCCGGCCCCGCAGCCTCCTCAGTGGGGCTGGTGCCAGGACACTCCTCCACAGGGGACACCTCTGCAGGGCAATGGATGGCAGGTGGGGTGGCCTTTGGGAGCTGGGTGGGACTTGCAGCCTGGGGCTCCTCTGGAGTCTGGGTGGGGGCAGCCTGGGGGGCTGCTGTTGCAGGAGGGACCCTGCTGGGCAGGGCAGCGGCAGTTGATGGAGCTACCAGGGGCTCGGCAGGGGCTGGGGCTGGAGGAGCCTTAGGGACAGAGCTGTCCCCTGCCAGCCGTGCCTGCCTCCTGGGGTCTGACACCCTGCTGGTCGCCAGCCTGGCCGGGCCACCCGCAGCCCCCGTCTCGCTGGCCGGGGCGGCAGGCGGCTGGGCAGGGAAGGCCGGTGGCTCTGCGCAGCTGAGTGCCGGGGCAGCGGGAGGCTGCCCGTGCAGGACGGCCGCACTGGGGTGGCTGCCAGCTGGGAAAGCTGCAGCGCCCTGCAGTGCCGCTGCAGGGTCCCCATACACCAGGGGAGGCACCGGAGGCGGCACCGGAGGCGGCATGGGGATTCCTGGCCAGTAAGATGGTGGTGCCCAGCCTACCGGGGCATAGGGGCCGCCAGGGCCAAACGGAGGCGGGGGCGGCACAGCCGGCGGGGGTGGCACAGCCGGCGGGGGCCAGGCCATGGCCGGAGGTGGGAGGCCAGGCACCACGTGAAAAGTACTGGAGGAGCCGGCGTTGGGCGGCGGGGGCAAACCATGGCAGCCCATGGGCTGTGGGCCGAAGCAGGGCCAGGAAGGCACTGGTGGGTAAAGGGTGTAAGCACTGGCAGAGGCTGGCGGCATCCCGGGAGGGGCCGCCCCAGCAGCTGGGGGCACGTTTGGCATGACAAAAGGCATTGGTGTTGATGGGGGTGGTGGAGCCATGGCAGGTGCCGGAGCTGAAGCCGGAGCAGCGGGAGCTTTGCCAGCAGGAGAAGGGACAGCGGCAGGGCTGGTGGGCTTCTCTGGGCTCTTCTGAGTGCCAGCTGCTTCGGTGGTGGGGTGCACAGGTGACACCAGGCAGGGTATCTCCGCCAGCTCTGTCGGAGGCTCAGGGACACTGGGCCACTTGCTGGCTGCTTGCTTCTCTCCATCCTTCCTGCCGCCTGGGCTGGGCTGGCGGTGCAGCATGCGGATGCGGTACTCCCGCAGGCTCAGGGCCTTGGGCTTGGCTTCCTTGGGCAGGCCCTCGCTCGGCTCTGCTGTTGGCAGGCTCTGTGGGGGCTCCAGCCCCACACTTTGCTCTGGGAGTGGAGAGGCAGCCTCTGAGTCCCCACTGCCTTGTCCGGCAGCTGACTGTGCATCCCCCTCGCCCTCAGTCAGGTCTGCTGGGCTGGGACACGCCACTGCTGGCGGCTCCTCCATGTTTGGTGTGGTCTTCTCTGAAGGCACCATGGTCTCAGCCTTCTCCAGAGCCACGCTCACCATTTCTGGTGCCAGCTCCTTCTGTGGCTCCCGCTGTGTTTTCTCAAGTGGGGAGGCCCCTGCTGTGCTCCGAGGCCTGCCCCATGGCCGCGGCACCCGCTCAGCATGCAGCTCCATCTGCCCCTCCTTCCGGGCTCGCTCCAGCTGCCGTGCTAGGAAGTCAGAGACCTGGACAGAGGGACACGCTGCCCGCCTCCGGCTGGCAGGTGGCTGCCCTGGGGGCTGCCCAGAGCCAGCTGAGCGGAGACGGTGGGCCACACAGTCCTTGCCCAGCCTGGTCTGCTCACTTTGGTCCTCCTCTGCTTTCTTTTTCCGACTCTTTCTTGCTCTCTCACGGCCACGTCCCTTCTCAGAGCCCTCACGTTTGCCACCTGCTGGGGCCTCTGCACTGCACTGGGAGCTGCTGTCAGGGCTCCAGACTCCAGGCGCTGCTGTCTCAGGTGGGGATGTACTCTCTGGGGCGGTGCAGGAAGGCTCCTTCCCAGGCAGTTTCTCCTCCTTCTCCTCCTCCATCCTGTTTTCCTGGGCTGGAGCTCCTGGCAGCTCCGCTTGATCCTCTGGGATTGACTCCCCAGTACCCTCCTCTGCTCCCAGGAGCTGGGGCTCCAGGTCAGGGAAGCTGGGGGCCAGTGGCTGCAGGACCACGGGGATCTCCACGCTCTCCCCGTCGCCAGGCACAATTTCCAGCAAGACGGGACCACTCAGGAGCTCCTTGGCCACGGGCTCAGTCTCAGGGTCCAGGCACACAGTGAAGGTGGGCAGGCAGTATGGGTGCATGGACTTCACCAGCTCGCTCAGGGACACGTCACCCGTGTTGATGATGCAGGGGTCTTCATGCTCCTCCAGTGCCGCCCCGGCCTCAGTCACACAAAATTGCCCAGCTTCCATGCTGCTGTCTAGCTCTGGGCTCAAGGCAGCCTCCTCCTCCTCTTCCTCCCCGTCGCTGCGCTGCGGCAGGGGCTGCTCTCGGGCCCGGTGCCGGCCCACCTTCCTCTCCACCCTCGGGGTGCTGGAGACTTGCTTCTTTGGCAGTGCCAGGTCCTCGAGGCTGTGAGCAGCACGGTCCCAAGCCAGGTCTGTATTGGTCTGGGAAGGGGAACCAGAGCGAGTGTCAGCTCCTGGGCTTTCACTGGAGCCCCTCCAGACACAGCCAGCTGTGGGTCTGCTGCAAATCCCCTGGGCAGACAAAAAGCTGGAACATGTTTGACCCTCCCAGTTAAGACACAACAGAGCTGGAAACCCACTGCCCCTACCACAGCATCCACCAGTGCCCTGCAAAAGCATCACTTTTGGGAGAGGATGCCTATTCCAGGCAGGAAGGCAGGGGCTGGGGGGCAACAGCAAGGACACATTTTCCCCAGCACCACTCCAGTACTGCTCCTTCAGGTTCCCCTGCTCAGCTCCTCACCTTCCCAATCACAGAGACGCTGCTGCTGCTGAGAGGCCTGACAGCCTTGGGCTGCTCCAGGGCAGGGCTCTCACACTCCAGCGACGGACGGGATAAGCTGAGAAACTTCTGAAACTGGAGAGGAGGCAGATAGAGGATGAGCCAGTGGCAGACTGCTGCTGCTGGAGAGGACAGCCCACCCCCAGCCCCACAGCGGCCACACATGTCACCCCACAGAGGCCAGGAGCAACCTCAGCCCTGTTTCACCCATGGCACGCGCAGCCCTGGTTGCTTGAGCAGAGGGGGACACACTGCTCCCTGGAGCCTTTGGCACATCTCTGACTTTACATCAAGACCCAAGGTGAAGGCATGGCCTTCCAAGCTCACACCAGACCCCTGGGGGTGTCCAGGGCTGGCTCAGCCCTTGCATTGCTGGTCACAGGGACCATCCCAGGGCACTGGAAACCAGAGTCCTACCACCTCAGGGCACTCTCATGCCAAGACCTGGCAGAGCCCTGCCTGAGCATCTTCCCACCTGTTTTGGGGTTGGGCTGGCTCTGCCTCACAACTCACCGAGGGATTCTCCCGCTCCCGAGGTGAGGTCAGCAGCTCTGCATCCATGATGGTGTCGAAGGGGGACAGGGTCTCATCGTCCGTGCTGTCCAGGATCTCAGTGATGGCCGTCAGCAGGGACAACTCGTTCTGCGCATCCAGGCAGGCCTTGCTCTGCTGCAAGGGCAGGTGCGGTCTCAGAGAGAGGTGGGGCACATCCACCAGACCCTGCCATGAGGGATGCTGCTGCCACCCCCACCCATGCCACAGCCAGAGCCAGCCCAGCCGTCGCTTCCCACCTCGCTCAGAGAGAGGTCCTCGATGATGGAGATCACAGAGGAGTCGAGATAGTTCTGCATTGTCCCCAGGATCTCTTCGGCTTCCAAGATGGCTTCTGCATCCAGCGACGTTAAGTTCAGGTCATCATCCTCAAGGGAAAAGCACTGTCGAGGAGCACAGGGAGCCAGGTAAACACTTTGTGAAGCACCACTACCAGCACTGATCTCCTCCGCAGCGCACGTGGGGTCCCGGCAGCCCGTGCTGCAATCAGCGGCTGAGCTCACTGCCACACCCCCAGCACCCCAAAACATGCAGGGAGAGCTTCGGACCAATCCACCCCACTGCACAAAGCCCCATGCCGCTTTCAGCCCGAGACCCATCCTTCCGATTACCAGGGATGCCTCCACACCAAAAACTCCTGCCCAATTCGCTCCGCAGCTGTGTGATTGGGAAAGAGGAATTGATAAACCCTCAGCAATTCCCAGGCTCTGCCTGTCGCCATGCACCGCTCGTGATGGACGGGGAGGGGAGGGGCAGGCTCCCCCTCCACCCCAGACTGTCACGCGCTCCTCTAACTGTCTGTCGGCACTTCAGATAAGCCCAAAAACATTATGAAAGTCATAACAAAAGTGCAGCAGTCAGCAACAGGGATGCAGCCGGCTGCCACTGCCCTGCCCCAACATCTCTGCTACAAGAGGACACGGGTTGTGCTCACGATCCAGGACCAAACCGGCTTTGTTTCTCTTACACCTTCAAATTCACAGCCCCACGTCCTTTCCAGACCCGCAGCCAGCTCCAGGGATGTCTGGGTACCACCTGATAACTTCAGAAGGGTCTTTGCACCACACTGTGGTTCCGCGCAGCCCAGCACTGCAGGGCGGCCAGGAAAAGCAAGGTGCTGGCTGAGGGCAGGGGCTGCAGCCCCTGGCCAAGCAGTCACCAGACACGCACCCTCTGCCAGGAGCAGAGCAGCAGCGCAGGCATGTCACCGGCACGAGACAGGACGTGAATTCCTGTTTGCAGATGGGCTTAGGCAGAGATAACACAGGCAGGGAAGATAAAGGCACCAAGGACGGAGCCCTGGGAGAACACACTTCCCTCCCAAAGCTGGCAGGAAGCAGGCAGCGAGCCGTCCTCACGGGAAGAATTTACTGAACCTTGGGGGATGCGCATCTGATGCGGCTCACCCATGTCTTATGTAGGTACCGCAGCTTGCACAAGCCTGAGCTCACGCAGGACAAAATGCCCCCCGTCCCTGTACGAGACTTTCCTGTGCTTTGGAATCCTCTTCTGGCAAGAGGGAAGCTGCACCAGAGGGAGAGCAGGTGTTTCACTAAATAGGTGCCTCTTAAAATAAGGCAGCACCAAAGCCACGTGCCCATCTGACAGAGCAGGCATCCCAGGGCCAGGCTGGGAATCAAAGCCAGGATCCCCACGCAGTGTCCCACATCCACCCATCCCAAATCCCCCCAGCCTATTCCCGTGTGCCGACACGGCAGCCGCAAAGAGCCGGAGCCTGCAGAGGTTTGGGGCTTGGCAGACCAGGCTACGGAGCAGTTCTACCACTCAGTATCTCCAGTCCCCTCCCTCAGCTGGCGCTGGCTGCCGGTCAGAGCCCGGCACAGAGCCCTGCTGACAACCGTCTACGGCGCAGCCTGGCCGCGATTCCCAGCCAATCCTCCTGGAGATACTGGGAGGAGCGGGGAAGCACATCCAGGCTCACACACCCAGCACTGCCAAGCGTCGGCGTGCAGCCCTGAGTCAGCGGTGACCGGCAGGCAGAGGCACCCAGGCCACAGGAGGAGCCAGTGGGAGGGATCTCACCGAGCATCAGCAGCCAAGGGACGCAGGGGCCGGCTCACCCCTGCCTGCTGATGGCACGGGGGTCCAGCGATGACCTCAGGGCTGCACAGCCCTGCTCATCTTGCCACAGGGCTGGCTCTCCCGGAAGGCAGCATCTAATAAGAGGTTTCCAGTCATGACCGGCGCTGGACGTTTGGGGGGAGGGAAGGAAAATCCTCCCACTCAAATGGCCTCTTCCCGCGGCTCCTGCTTGCAACCCAGGCGGGAGGGAAGGCAGGCGATCTCCCGAGCCCTCCTTGACTCAGCACTGTGCAACAAGGAGTCCCACAGCCGTGAGTCACGGGCGAACAAGGCTGCCTTCCCCCAGGACTCCCTTTGATCCACCTGGGGCTGGGCACCTCCTTCAGCCCTCGCCACCTGTGCGTCGGGGCGGGCGTACAAACCAGCCCAGCCTGCTCCCCCATCCCTGCCCACTCTCCTCCCTGCCAGAGACCCCTGTCCCTGCCTAGCTCAGGTGGGGACACGCTCCACGCCCTCCCAGCTCCGTGTCTTTGCTTTACGCTCAGCAATGCAGCAAGGAAGAAGCTGCGGGTTACAGGGACGTTCAAGGACAGGCTTGGGCTCAGACCACCCTGTGACCAAGCAGCCGGCGCTGCTGGGGAGAAGGGAGGATGCCCGCAGCCTCAGAGCAAGCTTTGGGGAGCTGAGATTTGAGCCAGCAGCTTGAAATGGAGATGGCCTGAGCGTGGTCACCAGCTCCTGTGGCACCCAACCCGAGTAGAGGACGCTGCGCTCGCTGCTGTGGTACCCAGGAGGCACAACCGAGACCTCCGCGGAGCAGCTACCCGCCCGAGCCGCACTGGCAACGCGCAACACGTGTGCCCAGCATGCCATGCTGGGGTTACGCCCCAAGCAGAGGGCGGCCATCCTCCCAGAGCGCTGCCAAGGCAGCTTTCATCTGGTTGGAGCTGCCGGCAAGAGCAGGAGGCTACTGCCCGCTGGGGTGCGGGGGAGTGCCTGGGAAATCGGGGCGGGGGGCTCCATCCGGCTGGCGAGGCACCGGCAGAGGATGCTCCAAGGATTCCTCAGTTGCTTTTGGGAAGCATCAAGTGGGAACACCCCTCTCTTCCCCACAAACAGACTGCTTCCTCCGTGTCAGGGAGAGGCAAGACGGGCTCGGTGTCCCCCCGCCCAGGCTCGGGGTGGAGGGGTCTCCCCCGCAGCCCCCGGCCAAGCAAGAGCACCCTGGAAGGGGCAGAAGCTCCCTGAAATCTCAACGAATGTACAGCATAGGTGCTCCTACATCCCGTACACGGGCAGGGTCCCACTGGGGCCGGTGACACCGGCGGTGGCAGGGACGCTGCGCACGGGCGGCAGCACCGCGCCCCTGAGCTGCCCCGGAGCGGGAGAAGCTTCCCCCTGGAATGAACCCCCGCTTCTCCCGGTACAGCTCGGGGAAGCTCCCCGGTCCCGGAGAACCCCACGTCCTCCACCCGGAGCTCCTGCCATCGAAACCGCCGGCTGTCGGTGTCCCAAACCGCGCGCCCCCCCCCCCCCGCCATGGCCGCAGGTGGCGGAGGGCGGCGCCGGGATGGCGGGACCGCGGGTGGGGGGGGGACACGGACCCGACGGGGAGGTCACTCCCCGAGGGCTGGGTGGCACCTTCCGCGGAGGACACCGAGCCCCCCGCCCCGGTGGGTCCCGGGGCCGTGCCGCACCCCCCCACTGCGGGGGCTTCCCGCACCGGTTCCGCCGCCGCCGCCACCTCACGCTGGCGGGACAGCACCGTGCGCCCCACTCCGCCCATGGAAGGGAGATCTTGGCCCACGCAGGGCCCCCCACTCGCCGCCGGCGCGACAGGCCCGCTGCCGGCACACGTGGTGCCGCCGCCGCTACCGCGGGAGCCGCCCCGGCCTCCACGTGTCACGGCGCGGCCCACCGCGCTCCGCCGCCGCTTTACCTGCAAGGGGCTGCCGGCGCGGAGGGGCGGATCGCGGGAAGCTCCGCCGCCCGCCAAGCCCCGCGGTGCGGTCCCGGCCGCGGTACCGCCGGTCCCGGCCCCGACCGTGGCCGGTACCGCTCCGCCCCGCAGCGCCGCCATCTTGGCGCCTCCGCTCTCAGTGCGGCCACTGCCGGGCGCGGCACGTGACCGCCGCCCGCCCCGCACTACAGCTCCCGGCGGCCATTGCGCCGCACCGCCCCGCCCCGCGCGAGGCACGCCGGGAGCGCACCCCTTCGCCGCCGGCAGCGCGCCAAGCAGCACACACTGGCCGGCAGGGGCTCCCTGCCGCGGGGAGGCGGGCGGCCATCTTGAGAGTGGGCAGGCCCTCGAGCTTCGCCGCCATCTTGGCGGCGGGCGAAGGCGAGGAGGGCCGGCCCCGCGGCGGGCGGGGCGGAGCGGGCGTCACTGGCGGGAAGAGCCCGATCGGGGCGGGGCGGCCGCGCGTTTTCCCGCGGCGCCGGTGGGCCCCGCCCCGCTGCCGGCTCTGCCGCACACGTGGGCGCGGCGGCCTGCGGTGGCCCCAGGCGGGGGCCCCGCGCGTCCCCTGGGCTCCCGGGCGGCAGCGCCCGGCCGGGGCTCGCTGTCCCCCCGCCCCCCCCCCCGCCCTGCGCCCGGAGCCGCCTGTGCAGCACCGCGGACGGTGCCTCGTGGAGCCAAACCTTGCGGGGGGGAGGGGTGGTGGGGGGACACGCACACGCGTGTCCTACCCCCTGTCAGGGGTGAAGGGCAGGATGGGCACCGCGAGCTGCCCCGCAGCCTCCTGGCACGGCCGCGGGCAGGAGCAGGTACTGAGCGACAGCCTGGTTTGGGGTTGCGCAGCTCTGGTGCGCGGAAAGTCACCCCGAGCACGCGAGGGATGCGGGGAAACCAAACTGGGCCCATCTGACACAGCTGCCCTCCGGCCCGGCTCCCTGGGCAGCGGCGGGGGATGCTGGTGTGCACAGCTCGTGGCCCGGCTGTTTTGGCACCCCTCGCTCAGTGACCCCAGAGTCCCTTTGGGTGCCACCAGCTCCCCTGGCTCTTCACCCGCCTCCGTGACGGCAGGATCATCTCGCGGGGTGCGGGGATGCGCTTGCAGCAGCCCAGGGGGAACGTGCCGGTGGGAGCTCCGCAGTGCAATTTTCCTGGCCTCTCCCTGGAGGCACGGACCTGCCCAGGCCAGATTCCCCTGGGGACCCACAGGACAGAGCTGCTTTATTCAGCCTTGCGTGCCTGGTCCCTGGCCCGGGGCATGCCTGAGACGCGGTGCCTCATCCTGCTGCTCTCCTTCCTTCCACCCCTGCCACGAGGGACCTTCATCTGTGATCACTCGTCCCCCGTCACCTCCTGCTTCGCAGGGGCTGCTCCTCCCTAGCAACAAACAGGCTTTCATCTGGGGGAGCTGCTCCCCTCCTCCTCTGCAAGCCCTGCAGCACCCTAAAAGCCTCTCACTGCTGCCCCTGTCTGGCCAAAACGCCTGCCGAGCAGCAGCCAGGCAGCCGGGTCCTCCTCCGGAGCCAGGGACCCACGCACGAGCACGGGAGAGCGCCCACTGGGTTGTGCACACGTGGGTGTCGGTAACGGGGATGTGAGCACGCTGCTGGGGGGCCAGATGCGGGGGCTCACGTTGGCTGTAACAGCAGGCTCCTCTGGCCAGCGCTCGCCCCCGGCACTGCAGAAGAAGCGGGGAAGCCAGGGGAAGTGCTCCAGGCTCCATCTGCGGTTGCCCACCTGAAAAGGGCTTTGCTCCTCCTGAGCAAAACGTGTCTAAAGCAAGGACGCGTTGCTTTAGACACGTCGTACAAGCCTGTGCCTCTCCACCGGCCCAAGGAGAAGTTGGCCATGACCCGGCACCCAAGGACCTGCCAACAGGGATGCGGAGCAATGTTGGCCTCGGACCCCGTTGCTTTCTTCCTCCTGCTCCGACCTCTCCTCTCCCGCCATGCCCTCTCTCTGGGGCGCATCCAGGGCGTGCAGTGACCTGCCTAATCGCTCCATCCCTGCGTGTAGCAGGACCATGCGGCACTGTGAGGCCAATCTCCCCCAGAGCAAGCCTCGCCTGATGTGAGCCCTGCACGTGGGGTCCCTGGGGCACAACCAGAGGAAAACCCACGTGCAGGTACCTCCCTTCCCCAGTACGACCCACAGCAGGGGTGCCTTCCCACCACAGGGGCAGCGCCAGGCACTCCTGCTGATTTACAAGGAAAAACAAACAACAGGCAGAAAGGAAAACGCGCATGTTGCATCCCAGCTCCGCGGCTCCCCTCCCTCCGCGTGCGGCGACGGTGTCCCTGGCCAGGCACAGCCTGTGAACAGCCCAGCACGACGCTGCCGAGCGCCACCCGGCCTGTGCAGCACCCAGAGCGGACAGCTTGCTCGGGGCTAACGGGAACAGCCTGCAAAGGGGAGCTCAAACCCGTGTGATACTTAAAGGATGCCCAGTGAAGAGGAACGCAAGTCCCACCCGGACAGGGGCAGGTGGGCTGGCCCTTCGGTGGACAGAGGGGGCCCAGGCTCCCGCGGGCAGTTTGCTCTGCCCCGGCTGCTGCTCCCACCATGGGGCTGGGGCTGCAATTTCGCAGGGTGCCAGAGGGACAACACTTGCCTTCACAGATGGGGCCCTCACGGCGGGGGTTTTGCTCCCCTCCGGGGTGCACTGAGGACATTTTGGAAAACTGGGCCCTACCAGCAGCGGGCATGCAGGGTCCTGCAGAGGCGTGGGGCTGGAGAATCCCTCGCAGGGCTCCTCTTGCGGGGACGATGCTCGTGGGGCAGAGGTCCCCAAGGAGGCCCTGGAGGGATGCGTTCGGATCCGAGCGGCTCCCCTGCCTCCATCTCCCCGCGAGTTGCAGCAGGCGCCAGCCACGGCCTCCCCGACCGGCACCGCGCTGCTGCCAGCCCCCTTCCTTCCTGCCCCTTCCCTCCCCCGCAGCGCCCCCGGCTGCGGGGGGCTGGCCAGGTCCCAAACTGCCCTGGCCCACGGGTGTTTCGAGGGCAGCGCTCCCCCCGTGGGTTCCCCTCCTCCAGACCCCAGCGGGCGGAAGCGCCAAGGCGCGGGGGCCTCCTGAGGGTCCGGCGGGGGCGGGAGGCCGAGGCCCCCGCGCTTGACATGGCGGCGCCCACCCGCCCTCGGGGGTGACGCGGGGAAGGGAGGGTGGGGGGCGCGCGCGCGTGCGCGGCGGCGGGAGAGCGCGCACGCACTCACGCAGCGCGCACGCGCAGAGGCAGGCGCGCCCGCCCGCTCCGCCGCCGTCGCCGCCGCCGCCGACGGCGCAGCCGCCCCCGCTCTCGCTCCGTCGCCGCGGCCCCCGCCCCGCCCGCCGCCGCCGGTCCGCCTCTGGCCGTGGCCGTGCCCGCGGCCGCGCGGGGCTGCCCGCCGCCCGCCGCGCCGGAGCCCGCGGCGCGCCGCCCATGCGAGACCCCCGCGGCCCGGGCAGCGCGCAGCGACCCCCGGCCGGGCCAGGCATGTGAAGATGTCAGTGGGCTGTGCATGCCCTGGTGAGTGCCGCCGCGGCGGGGGGCGTGGGGCGTGGGGCTGGCTGTGGGGCTGGGGGCCGGGGGCCGGCTATGGGGAGGAGACCCCAGTGGTGTTGGCGCTGGGGTCTGGTTATGGGGCTGAGATCCCCACGGCGTTGGTGTTGGGGTCTGGTTATGGGGCTTGGCCCCCAAAGCAGGGAGACTGGGGTCTGGCTATGGGACTGGTGTCCCCACTGTGTTGATGCTGGTGTCTGGTTGTGGGGCTCGGTCCCCACAGCACTGCTGCTGGGGGCTGGCTGTGGGGCTGGGACCCTAGAGTGCAGGCGCTGGGTCTAGCCACGGTGCCAGGGTCCCCATGGCATTGGTGCTGGGAGCCGACTGTGGGGCTGGGGTCCCCATAGTGTTGGGGCTGGGGTCTCCTCAGTGCAGGTGCTGCAGTTTGGCCGTGGGGCTGGGGTCTCCGTGATGTTGATGCTGGGGTCCAGCTATAGAACAGGGGTCAGCAAAGTGCAGAGACTGGGATCCCAGCCCCATGGCATGGCTGTTGGGTCCAGCCATGGAGATGAGGTCCCCATGGTATGGCTGCTGTGGTCCATCTGGAGTCCCCAGAGTGTGGGTGCTGGTGTCCAGCTATGGGACTGGCGCCCCACAGCATGGGGGCTTGTGTCCAGCAGTGAGGCTGGGACCCCACAGCGTGGGTGCTGGGGTTTCACTGTGGAGCTGGGGTCTGCGTGGTGTCAATGCTGAGGTCGGCTCACAGGACTGGCACCCCCCAGCACGGGGGCTGGGGCCCCATGGCATGGGTGCCAGCCCTGGTGCTGGGACCCTGTGGGCAGGGTTCCACAGAGGCACTGGGCAGGCACTTGGGTGGCACCGTGAGAGGTGACCCCAAAGTAGCCCCCATGGCCAAGGTGGTAGCTCTGTGGGGTGGCCCTGCTCCCCACGTGGATATGGGGCACAGGGTCCCTGGAGGGGCTTGGCCGTACAGCTGGTGGGTGTTGGGTGCCCCTCCACCACAGCCACTGTGGGGTGGCTGCTGGGGGGCTCCTTCCCCATCCCAGCACCCTCAGACCGGTGGGGCAGGGCTGCTGGGGTGCCTCAGGGGGGTGTGATGAGTTGACAAGGTCTCAGCGCCTGGCAGGGCGCTCTCACAGGGATGTTTGCTGGGATGCCCTGGGTCTGGGGCAGGTTTGGGGCAGCTGGCCTGGCTGTGTGACCCACTGCTGGGTGCGGGACATTGCCATGCCGGGAGCAAAGCAGAGTAGGGGTGCCGGAGGGCTGCCAGAGCCACCCGTCCGGAGTTGCGCTGCGTGGCGGAAGGGGGGAGCCATGCCCAGGGGTGCCTGGGGGCCCTGGGGATGGGATTCTGCCGTTTCCCTGGGCAGCCGGCACTTGGGGTCCCTGCGGGGGGACAGCGGGGATGCTCCTGGGCCCAGCTCCCCTGGCAGCTTCCCAATGTCCTGGCGTTCCTTGAGGGAGCCTCCCACCAGGCTCAGACCCCCGTGCTGGGGGGGTCTGCAGAGGGGGCAGCAAGACGGATGCTGGGGCAGCACACAGTCCCCACGCATCCCCCTCCCCGGGGTTGCCTCCGCTGAGGGGTTTGCAGCTGGATCCCCGGGGCGGGGAAGAGGGGGTGCCCCTGCTTGGCAGCCCCCCGCCCCTGCACTGCCTGCGCCTCTCCGCCGTGTTTCCATGAAGCAGGCGGCCCCTTCCCCCATCCTCCTCCTCCTCCTCCTCCATCTCCCACTGGAAGCTGCCAGAGCGCTGCTTCCTCAAGCAGAAAGTCACGTGAACCTCCCTGCGAGCCAGGCCGAGCAGCCACAGCACCCGCCCCGGCGAGGCACCCCGCACCCGGGGGGCTCGACCCCCCCCTTCCCCGACACCCCCTCCCCAGCCTTGGCGGAGAGGGGGTCCCGCCTTGGTGGAGTGAAGGCAGAGCGGCGGCTACCGGCGAGGCCTCGGCACGTCCCCCCCTCCGGGAGCTGGCCCCGTGCCACCGGGAATGTCATCGCCATGTTGGTGGGCGCTAAGTGAGGAAGGGAGGAGGATCCCCCCTCGGTGTGATGGTGGGGGGGCCGCGGGGACCAGGAGCATCCCTGCAGATGGCTTCGTGTGTCACCATTGTCGTGCCCCCGCTGCCCGCTCCCCCGCGGTGGGGAGGACACGCGGGTGCGTGCAATGTGCGTGCACACACGCGTGTGTGTGTGCGTGTGTGTGCCCCTCGCCTCTCCCCCCCACTCCCCCGCCGGGGATGGGTGGCACATCCAGAGCCTGCACCCCCCCTCCCCCTTCCCCTCCCGGACTGTTTATCGGAATATAGAAAAAACAAGCTCTGCCGCTGGCCTCCCGCCAGCCAGAAACATTTAATGAGCCGCTCTGCCCAGGCTGCTCTTCGGGGCTGCGTTAACTTGGAGGAGTTTCCTGCCTGGGAGCTGCTGCTGGGGCCGGGGGGGGGTGGTCTCGGCCACCCCTCTTCGAAATTGTGCCCTCCTGGGGGGAAGGATGCGCTCCCTGCCATCCCAGGGGGAGCGTCCTGCCCCACTGCAGCTCCTTTGCACCCCCCTGGGGATGTTTCCCTGCTCCTCGCACCCCTTTGCAAGAGCTTTGGGGCCCATGGGGGCTGCTCAGCAGGGAGCCTGCGCAGGTCCTTGTGCCTGAGCATGGTGGGGAGCTGCTGGGATTGGTGGGGGGCCTTCAGCCCCCAGCCCAGAAATGGAGGTGTGAGCAGGGAGAGTGTGCCACGCTCAGAGCGGAGCCGGCAGAGGCCAGGGCGGCAGCTGCCCGTTGCTGATGCCGGTGCTGCTATCCCCCAGGTCCTGACCTCCAAGGGCCCCGCTCTCCCAGTGTCCTTTTTAAATTATTTTTATTATCATCATTATTTTTCCCCCTGTAGTGATGGTGTCGGTGCAGAGAGGGGGAGGAGGGGAGCGGAGCTGTGCTCCCTCCCCGCGGGGCTGGCTCCAGCTCCGGCTTCACGGCAGGGAAGCAACATTCCCGAGGTCAGCGCCGTCCCCAGGATGCCGCGGGGAGCCTGCCCGTGCACCCCTCTGGCAGGAGAAAGGACTTCCCAACCCACGCGCTTTGGGTCCCGGGATGGACATGCCCGGCCAGGGGACAGCCCGTTGCCGTTTCCCTTCCTTCTGCCGAGCTGGCACCGTGCGTCTCCCGCCGTCACGAGGCCGAGCTGTGCCACGTGCCTCCCGTGACAGATGCGCTGGGAGAGGGACGGCGGCGTGCGGGGAGCGGGCTGAGCACTGCAGCGAGGGGGGGTCAGGCAGCCCCAACATCCGTGGGCTCTGGCTTCAAAACACCCCCAGGGCTGCCTGGCACCTCAGGGTGCACCCAGGCGCACTGAGGGGACGGGGCGGTGAGAGTCCCAAGGCCTCGTCCTGCACGTCCGTGTGCTCTCGCCCAGGCTCTGTTCGTCTTGCTGGTGATGCTTGGCCAGAACACGTCGTTTGCCGCATCCACGTCTATGCAGCGAAGCGCCTGCCCCGTAGATCCCATGTGCATCACCTGCCCGTGCCTGGCATGCTCCGGCGAAGGCAGGATGGGATCATGGCTATGCGGTGGTTCTATGGGGTTTTGGGCGCTGGCGAGAGGCTGGATGCATCAGAGCCTTGGAGGTGGCTCGGCTTCACCAAGAGAAACGTCGATGGGTCAGTGCCCTACCAGCGGGCTCAGTGCTGGGTGTCTGTGCCGGGCTCCGAGTTTGCTCCAGAAATGGTGGTGTCTGCTCAACACAAAGCTGCTGTGAAAGCTCCTCCCTTGGGGAGTGGTGGGTACCAGCGGGGTGGGACCCCCGAGGCAGGGAGGTGTCCCCACAACCCAGGAGTGCTTGCAGCCAGCAGTGCACTGGCGGGGTGGCCGCGTGCCCCCGGGCAGGGCACAGGCGTCCCTCGCGTGTTGGGCTCGCTCAATTTCATGCCACTCTCTCCTCCCCTGCCTCTGCAGTGGGATTGCCCAGCCACATCCATGTTGCTTGTACACACGAGGTGCGGGGCTGCGTGGCGTGCCGCGAGCACGCGTGACTGCGCACAATGGCCGCCGGTGCGTCCTGGGCCGTGCTGCGCCGCCGCCACAGCCTGCTAGAGCCCCTGGCTCTATCGTGCAGGGTGATGCGGGTCTCATGGGGCCACCGTTGTGCGTGGTTTGGGTGCACCCCTTCTTCACCTCATGCACAGGGAGCAGCGGGTGTCGGGGCGGCTGGGCTGGGTGCCCCCTCCCCGGGGCGGCGGTGGGTGCAGGCAGGATGGGGCTGGGTGACCGTTATCGGCCTGCCTGCAGGCTGAGGCTGCGGTTTCCTGCCGGTGCGGGGGGGGGGAGGGTGCTGGGGAGCCGGCGGGGCTGCCGGGGGGCTGCTGGGCCCCACCTGGAGTGGGGATGGTGGCAGCCATCTGGCCGGGACCCCCAGCCCCTGTCCTGGGGGCTCTGCTGGGCAGGGGTGGGGTGGCTGCGGCAGGGGTGATGCTGGCGGGTTTTTGGGAGGTCCGCTGTGGTGCGCTCGTGGAGGTGCAGGAACACGGGCTGGGCACCAGGATGGGGTGTCCCCCTTGGGCAGGGGCACCAGCAGGTGCTGGGAGCGATGGGACCCCCTCAGAGCTGTCAGACTGGCCCCCCGCTGTCGCCACTCGCCCCCTTCCCTCCCAGGCAGGTCGCTGATGGGGGAACGTTAGACCAGGGTGTAATCTGCCCTGCCGCAGGCGACTCCTCGGCCCCAACCCCACCCTGCCCGTGGGGCGGCCGATAACGCCCTGCCCGCACCCCTCTGCGGCCGCTTTCTTGGGGAGGCCCCGTGGGGTGCAGCTCCCCCTTTGCAGGGTCTCGCCCTGCTGTCGCCTTTGTGGGACCCGCAGGCAGGTCCCCCTGCACCAGGGTGACAGCGCCTGTCCCCTGAGACGGCCCCACGGCGCGGGGGTGGCAGGGGGGCCCCCCCTGCTTTCTGCAGGAGCCGCGGCCCCGGCCCCCCTCCTACGCGCCGAGGGGCTGGTGCTGGGAGCGCAGCCAGGTTTCTGCAGCGCGGCCCAGGTGGAGCCTGAGCCAGGCCGGGACGCCGGCCGTGCTGGGGGCTGCCGTGGGCGAGGGCTGACGGGGTGTCAGCCCCCCCCGGGATGTGCAGCCCCCCCATCAGCGCGGGCAGCTCCAGTGCCCCCCTCTCCCAGTTTTGCAGCAGCCGGTTTCGCCGGCCTCTGCCCTGCCTCCCGCATCCCCCTCCGGGCAGGGCCGTGCACAGCGCCGGGGGCTGCCCCTGACAGTTTCGGACGGCTGCCCACCCTCCCTCCCCTGCGCGCTGGTGGGCGTGAGCTCTCGCCCACCCCAGCTCCTGCCTCCCCGCCGGCGGCAGTGGATGGCGGAATGCCACTTCGCAGGCACGCAGCTCCGCCGGGCACGGGGCAGGCCCGGGCGCCCCAATCTGCCTGCACCGACCGGCCCGGGGTGAGCCCGGGGCAGCTGCGGGCAGGGGCAGGCAGCGGCAAGGCAGCGGGAGCTCGCTCCCCGCCGGGGACGGCGGCGCAGAGCTGCTGGAGGAGCCGGGCATGGGGCAGTGGTGCCCGAGGCCGGGAGCTGGGGTGCCGCCTGGGCACGGGGGACACCAGGCTGCCAAAAATCCTTGCGGAGGGACACTTCCCCCCGAGGCCTGGGAGACACTGTCACGCTCCTCCCAGCTCGGCGGCCCATGCCAAATCCTCTGGGCAGCCACAGTGTGCGGCAGGAGACTTGAACCAGTGACAAGGTCCCCCCCTCCCCGAGCCCCGGGCTGCCCGCACTCAGGGTGGACAGGGCTGGATGTCCGCTCCCGATAGACGCTGGACCCGGAGCCGTGGGAGCTGCCGTCCCCATCCCGTGGTGCCGTGTCCCGGCTTGGCCTAGCTGGCGGGGAGGAGGCGGCCGCTAACAGGAAGGACACGCATGTTAGCAACGAAAACACGGCAGCGAGAGGAAGCAGAAGCGATGCATTATTGATGGAGCTATTTGATGCTGCTATATTCAGAGAGCCGCTCCGAAGCGCTCGGCAGCACCGCACGGAGGGTAACGGAGGGGTGGGCTCTCCTGGCAGACTTACCTGCTTTGAGTCAACCACGTGTGGCCGTGGCCCAGGAGATGTCCCTTGCCTTCTCGTGGAGGGCTTCCGACGCCCAGGGTGGGGCATGGTGATGTGTTGGTACCAGAGGGGTGCCAGCCCTGTGCTTCTCCCTGTGGTTTGGTGGGTGGCAGCTCCCAGCTGTTCAGATCTCTGTGGGGATGCCAGGGGTCCTGCTGTGGCTCAGGGGGCAGAGGGGAGGGGATGGAGGGGGACCAGGGACTGGGGTGTTCTCCCAGCTGGAGCTCCGGGGCTGGGTGTCGAGGGCTGTCAGAAGCGGGGCTGTGCCTTGGTTTCCTTTTTAAGCAACAATGCCTGCCCCTTGGGGGGATGAGGGTCTTCTCAGGGGATGCCCGATGTTGGGGCCCTGCAGCCACGCTGCGTGTCACCCCTCCTCGCTGTGGGATCCCAGGCCCGGCTGGGCTGCAGGGAGCAGCCCCAGGCCAGGAAAGGGGCTGTAAAACAAACCATTCTTGTAACATGAGAGAATCCACCTGGAGCCCCTGGAGCTGTAAAACCCGGTGGCTCTGGCAGGCTGGCCCCGGGCTGCAGCCAGAGGGGCTGGGGCTCGCTGCTGCGGGCGGCCGAGCTCTTGCAGGACGCGCCTTGTGTTGTCTCAAGGGCAGCACAGGAACACTGCGGGGCATTTCTCTGGTGCTGGTGCCACGGGGAAACCCCTTGCCAGCAGGACCTGCCAAAGCCTGCCTGCGGACTGCGCCTTCCCCTCGGAGCCTGCGGCCAGCCAGGCAGCACTGCGGCCGGCCCACCGTACCGGAGCAAGGCGTGATGTGAGGGCACACACCCCATATGAACCCTGTGCACTTTGGGGTCCTGCACCCCCCTGTAATCTTCCACCTCCTCTTGTTTTGGAGAGGATGAGCACAGATGCGTGTACTTGGTTGCTACTTGCCCAGTGCTCGCATACTCAGACTTTCTCCTCCGTCCCCTGTGGAATGCTCAAAATGTCACCCAGTAACTTCCCACCTTGCCCCATTAGCCAGCTTTTCCCCCAGCCCCTGGGCGTTCCTCTGCCTCTGGGTGTCTGGAAGCGGTTCTGGTTTTGAAGGGTTAATCCCGGGAGCCCCCAGGATCTGCTGCCTGCCTGCATGACTCACCATTGAGTTTCCAGCCTCCCCCAAGTCTGTCTAGCGGGGAGAGATGGAGCTGTGCCTTTTCCAGCCAAAAAAGGGGGCCCCTCCTGCCCCAGACACCCCCTTGATCAGGGTGTACACTGCTTTAGGGGAGAGAGAAGCCCCTCCTTGAGACACATGGAAGCAAAGCATATTTCTGTTTGAAAGGCAGGAGGATTTGGGGGGGGAGGTGGCTGTTGCCTTGCTGAAAGAGGGGCTCTGGGGTGTGTGCTGTGCTGCACCGCTGCACTCTGCGTCTGCCTGCCTGCGACAGTGCCCTGGTCTCGCTGTGATTTGGACAAGTCCAGGAGGTTTGGAAGCTCCGGGCCAGTCTATCTCCCTGTGCAGGTTGTGCCGTTTGCAGAGCTAGCAGATTTTTGTTATTATTTTTTATGTAAGCGTGCACCCGTGTCCTTGCTCTGCGCCTGCGCCTGCCGGGGCCCTGGCCGGGTGTCAGCGGGGGCAGCCCGGGCTGTGCTCCCGAGCGTGCCCTGCCTCTGCTCCCCTGCTCGCCTGGGATCCCGCACGCACGCTGCGCCGAGCCCTGGCCACGGGGGTCAGAGAGAGTGGGGTATCCCCCAGCTGCCGTGGTCCCCACCGGGCTCTTCCCATCCACCTGTCCAGGATGCATCCCTGTGCTCGCTCCTGCTCCCGAGCTGCTGCCGGTTCCCCAGCTGAGACCTGCACTGAGTGTCGGAGCAGAGCGGAGCTTTGGGGAGCCCGGGTGGACGTGGGGCCCTTGCTAGGGGGAGAGTGGAGGCTGGGATCCAGGGGATGTGGTGCCCCATCCTGAAAACCCAGGAAGCTGGAATCGCCTTCCACTCCCCCCGCACTGCGACCGCGAGCACATCTTGAGGAAGCGGTGCCCCCCGCCACCGTTGCCGCCACACACGCTTCCCAGCTGCATCCCAGCCCTTCTGCTCTCCATCCAGCATCTATTTAATTATTAACTCAGCTATAACCATAAACAGCTGGGGCTGCTGCAGCCACGTGGACCAGTCCAGCGCTGTCGTCAGAGCCGATCAGGGACACGTGAGCAGTCCCGGAGGGCCACCAAGCCCCGGGATGAATTGCTCGGGGTACGTTTGCCGTGGATGCGCTGGGCCCTGGAGCCTGGGGACCGGTGGGGGCTCCTCTCTGGTCCCCATGGCCACGGCACTGGCTCCGGGAGTTCCTGGTACAGAGGCGAAACGCCCCTTTTTGCATTGTTTTGCAGTATTTTGCTGTAACTGCACGGTGTCGAGCGCTGGTGGCTGGCTGTGCCTCGTGCATCCTTGACCCCGGCCGGGGGGACGAGGTGTGGGCAGGCGATTTTTAATGGCCTGTCTTGACCAGGAGGGCTGTGGCGTTGCAGCCGGCATGGTTTATTGGCCTAGCGACCGCTGCTGCAGCCTCGTCTTCTCACCTGGTGCCACGCAGATGCCGGGCAGGGGGACGGGCAGCGCGTCGGGGCACTTGCAGCATCCCCCGTGCCCACGGCACTGGCAGTGTGGATACCTCCAGCTGCACGTGCCTTTCACAGAGTGGGGTTTCACTGAGGTTTTTGGGTTTACAGAGTTTTTCTCTCTGTTTATCCGGGTTTTGCAAGGAGTTTTGCTGTTCATCCACACGCCCCCAGAAAGCGGTGCTTGCTGCGGGTGAGCCTGCAAGGGGAAGGGGACCAGCGTGGGGATGGAGCCTCGCTCAGCCAAGGGGCATGGGGGACAAGACCAGGGGGATGCTGCCGCAGAGCTGCTCCTGCCTGTCACTGTTTGGCGCTGGTCCCAGCCGGCAGCACGCTGGGTTGGGGAGCAGAGGGCTGCCCCCAGTCCTTGGGTGCAAGGCTTTGTGGGGGGACACCCCCGAAACCTCATAGCTGAGGTTTTGTGCCCACCATGTGTGCACTGTCACGGGGAGACCGGTTGTGCCTGCATTACCCCGCTGCTGCTGTTTTGGGGAGGGGATGAGATGTGGGCCCCGCACTGCGAGCAGCGGGGTGTGGGAAGGTGTGTGTGCCCCAGGCGTGGGTGCGCACCCAGCCAGGGGTGTGCCGGGAGGCCTTTGGGGAGACGTGCAAGCGCATGCCGTCCCGCCAGCGTGCATGCCAGCCCGCGCATGCAGGGCGAGATGCACCAGCGTGTGCACGTGCGTGCGTGCCTGCGACAGCCCCGCGTGCCCAGCTCTCCCACCCGGAGCTGGGGGCTGGTGGGGCTCAGGAGGGGACCCCGGCTGGGCTCTGGGGTCCCGGCCCGTGTCCCTGCCACCCATGGGGTCTCTGGCTGGGTTGGGAGCACAGGTCTGTGCCCGACTGGTTTGCCAGGGGGGCAGCAGGAGCTCACGGGGGGCAGGTGTTGGGGCAAGGGAGGAATGGAAAATGGAATGGGATTTTTTGTAATGGAAACATTCATAGTGGAAATTTTTGTGAAAACTCCTAACTGGAAGAGGCTGGAGTTTTGTTGAGGAAAGGACACCTTTTGGGTCTGCTGGCAGTTGCAAACCTGCATGTTTTATTTTTAATACCCTCTTGCAAATGAAACAACTGTATTTTTTTTTTGTCCTGCCAGAAACTGGGGGAAAGGGAAACAAGTTCCAGAAAGAAAAATCCTGAAAAACTTCAAAGAAAATCCCAAACCAAACTAGGCGAAAAAAAAAAAAAAAAAAAAGTATATTTTGGTTGAAACTTGCGCCGGGGGAGGAAACCTCTCCCCGGCTGCTGAGTCCCCCATCCCGGCTCCTGCATCCCGGGGAGCGCTGGTGCGCGGGGTGGGTGGGGGGCAGCTCTTCGGGGACCCCCCCTCAGCTTTTTGGCCGCCAGCCCCGGTCCGTGGGCACCCACCTCCCTCCCCTCCCGCGGCAGCGAGGGGCGGGGGGGTAGTGGAGGTCGGTGGGGGGGGTGGGGGGGGGAGCGGTCTCCGCCGCCGCCGCAGCCATTGTGGTCCCGGCCGCGGCGCAGACAAAGGAAGCGCCCCCGCCCCGCCCCGCGCCCCGCCCGCCCCGCCCCGCCCCCGCGGCGGCCCAGCGCCCGCCCGCCCGCCGCCCGCGCCGCCACCGGACCCCCGCCCGCCGCCGCCGCCGTGAGTCACCCCGCCCCCCCCCCCCGACCCCCCCGCGGAAGTTTCCCGGTCCCGGCTTTGCCCCGCACCCTCCGCCCGTTTCCCCGGTGGCGGCCCCGCTCGGGCGGAGGGGGAGGAGGAGGGGAGGGCCGGGGTCCCGCCCGCGCCGCCCCCGCGCCTGCGAAGTTGTGCGCGGCCGCACCGCGCCGCCCGCTCCCCGCCCGGCCCCCCGAGCGGCCCGGGATCCCCCCGCTGCAGCCCCCCGCCCCCTCTGCTCCCCCCGCCCCGTCCCTGTCCCTGGCTCCCCTCTCCCTTCCCGGCTCCCCTCTCCATCCCTGCTCCTCGGCTTCTTCCGTCCCCACCAGCTCCCCTGCCTGTTCCCCGCCTGTCCCCCCAGCTCCCCTCTCCATCCCCCGGGTCTCAGCTTTCGGACAGGCACCCCCAGCCCCGCGGGGTGCTGCTGGCCGCCCCCCTGCCCCACCGTGCCCTGCTCCATCCCAGCCCTCAGCTCCCTTTGTTCTCCCCCCGGTTCCTTCCCCTGCCCGAGCCCCCTGACAGCTGCCCCGCACCCTCCCAGTCCCCCCGAGTGTGCTGTCACGGGGGCCGTGGGGCTGCTGCCCGGCTCCGGGGCTGTGCGCCCACCTCCCCTCACTGCCCGCCGCAACTTCATCTTCACCCGTAGCTTGGAGGGTCCCGCCAGCCTCCCACGGGTGTCTCCAAGGGAATCAAAGGTGCAAGGGGTGCGAATGCAGAGGCGACCATGCACCTTCTCATAGGAGCTGCTCCGCTGGGGGGTCCAGGCTTGGGGAGCCGTGAGCGCAGGGGGCTCATCCTCCCCGGGAGACAAGTCACTGGCTGGGCCCAGGGCAGCTGGAGCGGGGGTCTGGGCTGGGGGTGGGCACGGCATCCTTGGGATGAGGGAAAACTCAGCACTGCAGCTCCAGCTCAGGAGTGGGCATGTGTGCCGGGGCTGCGCGGGGGTCACTTACCCCGGGGGGTGTTCCCCTGAAGCCTCCCCGGGAGAGCGTGCTGTGGCAGGCTGCCCTGATCTCAGGCAGCTGGCCGGGCTCTGACCTCCAGCGGTCCCTGCCAGCCCGCCCGCCTGGGATGGGAGATAAGATGAGCACCGCGGGGCTTCCTCGGCTTGGGCAGCTCCGATCTCCTTGCTGCAGCCCCGGCTGGCTGGGGACAGGTGCCGTGGCGGGAGCCCGGGGAGCAGCCGCCAGCTTCTGCCAAGGCTGGTACTGCAGCGGGAGCCGGAACGAGAGGTGGCGGCCGGTGTGAGCAAAGGGTTCAGAGGCTCCAGGGTCTCGCCGGGAATCACCTTCTGGGGCACAGAGCGGTGCACCCCACATCGCAAACCCCCAGCTGCTTCCTTCTCAGCAGCCGAGTCTGAGCCAGCCTGTGGGTCGGGCAGGTGTGGGAGCAAGCACCCCATCCCAGGGTCTCCCTGGTTTGTTCTCCCTGTGCTTTCGATAGCACCTTGTCTTGGCAGTTTTGCAGGGACTGCTCCAGCACTGGTCGTGTACCAGCTCTTACCGCTTCTGTTGTAAGTACAGGGAAGTTTGGATGTCCTTGTTTCTTCTTTAAAGCCTTAGGTTTTGAAGTATTGTAGCTGTGGGTGAATTGTGCTTTTCACTGAAGGAGAACTGAGCGTGGTCTCTACCCTCCTGATTTTGTAGAAATCCCAGGTCTGTGATCTGAGCACGTGTTAAAGACTGAAGAGAGAAGCGCTGAGCAGAACCATGTGCAGGTTGTGTTGCTAGAAAAAAGGAAAGAAAAGTTGTGATTTGAGGAGGGATGGGCTGGCACCAGAGGTTTTGGTGATACAGGGTTTTCGCCGTTGTTTGGTGGGGACTTTTCCCCTTGCCCACAGTAGGTCGCAATCCGTATAAAATAGGAAGAGGCCAGGGAAAAGCTGCAGGAGTTCACTTCTGAGCAGACGTGCCCTGGACTGGGGACCTGGAGCCTCCCTCAGCTCCTTTTTGGAGAGCGGTGAGAGCGGGCAGCCCCAAGCCTCCCCAACCCCTCATGATGCGGAAGCAGAGGGTGAGGTGGACCAGCCCAGCCCCACGGCCCCTCCCCTGTCCTGTGGCTGGCAGGGCGGCAGCGGCGCTTGTCCCAAAGTGGTCTTTCCCAGCGTGCCGGCCTTCTGCATGCTTCCAGCTTTGCACTGGTGTGAGCTTGAGGTCTGCATGAGAAACAAGAACCCCAGGTCCTGCGTGGTGGCTGAGCAGCCTCAGCACTTCTCCTGGCCCACTCCTTCGGAAACGTCCCATCCTCCGAGCGACATGGGAACAGGGTGCTTCCACTGTTGTTTTCACCATGTGCAAGCGTGTTCGTAGGTTGCAATGCTTGCCGTGCTGAGGTTTGCTGCCCCACCTGTTGCTGTTGTTTCGGGCAGACTGGTATTGTGACTGGGGATGCCCCGGTGAGAGGGTTTCCCCAGGGCTGTGCTGCGTTGGTGGAGTTGGTTTCTACAGCGCTGTGCTGTTGGAGCTGGGAGCTCGGGCTGGGTTGCTCGTATCTCGGGAGCACTGGGCAGGTGTGCTGGGCCAGACCCTGTCCCTTCTCTCCCTGGGGTTTTGGCCCCATCGTGCACTGGTCATCCAAAGCCCTAACGCCTGCGACAGGACGTGTTGCCAGCGCAGTGGCACAGTGTGAAGCCAAAACCGCAAGCGTTTGCTCTGTCCTCAGTGCTGCCAGCAGCCCTCCCTGTCCTTCCCTCAGCCACTCCAGCGTCGCCTCTTAAATCAAGTCCTGAGAGAGAGAAGTTCAGCCTGAGCCAGGAGGACAGAGGCTTGCCCTGACAGCTCGAAGAAGCAATGGAGGTACTTTGCAAGCTGCAGCGAGGAGGTTCCCACCATGCTTACACCGTCGCTCCCCTCTGCCGGCATCCCGCTGGAGAAGACAGCGAGTGGTCCAGCCCTTGGGGCGAGCGCTGCACCCCAGCATCAAGGTTTGCCCCCAGGCACACGACACCCCGACGAGGCCAGCTGGAAGGCACCAGCTCCCACCACATCCTCGCAGTGGGAGTTACCCAGCTTTTTTTTTTCCCCCCTCTGGAGCAGGCGGCTGGCCGGCTGCCAGAGCTGCGGGGCTCCACCTAGGACGCAATATGGAGTGAGGCGGCTGTCGGCTGCGGGGGGCCGCCGTCTCCAGAGACTACGCGTCCCAGCGTGCAGCACTCAGCGCCGTTGGCAGTGGCAGGGAACGAGGTGGAGCGTTGCATCCCGGGATCGTGAATCTCCATGCGCCGCGTGGGGGCTGACAGCCTCCCGTGTTCCGAGGCAGCAGTGCTTGGGGGTCCCGTGGGTCCAGGGGATCAGCCCTGGGGATCTCTATTTGTGGCCGGAGGGACAGACCTCAGTCCCTCTCTGCCACTTCCCTCCCAGGCAGATCCTGTCCCTGCGGAGGGCTGCCCCGAGCGGCAGCCCCACAACACCATGCGGAGCTGTGTGGTTTTGCTCTGCCACGTGCATGGCGGGCAAGGAGCCGGGAGCAGGAACAGAGATGCTGGCTGCAAGTTCTGCAGGGTCGTCACTGTGGTTGGCTGTTGCTGTGAATTTTTCCTTGCTGCCACAGAGCCTAAAAAACCTGTGAAGATGAAAATCCTGGTTTGTCATCAGGCTTTTTTTCATGCAATACTAACAAAGGTTTATTTTCCAGCCCCGCAGTTCCCACATCGTGTTGGTTTTTTGTTTACTGATGCTGTCCCAGTGCGTGTTGCGGGAGGGACGGGAGCCCAGCTGTCACTGGAGCCCCACAGAGTGGCAGGACCCCGGGGTGCAGAGGTCTGGGTGAGAGGGAAAGCAGCCAGAAATGGGAAAGGTGCCTTCCTGTGGCTGAAACCGGCAGTGTTTGATTATAGATCGTCTTTGAGACGGCGAGCCGAAAGGAGTGATTAGGGACAGTGGGATATTTCCCCGAGAGTCGCGGGAAATGACTGCCTCGTGGTAAGTTGATAGTAGTGGAGCTGAAACTGGGTTATCTGTGGGATTGCATCTGGGGCTTGCAGCCTTGGACGTGATTCAATTTTCAGGCTGTTTTGCAATTGGCAGGGCGTGCTCTTCTCCCGTTTTCCCTCGCAGAGAAATCCCCATCCACGTGTCTGAATCATCTGAGGGCCGAAACGGGAAAGGGGAGACTCCTGCCTGTCCCTAGGGATACCACAGGGCAGGGAGGTCCCTTGGGACCCCTGCTGAGTACCCAGCTCCGCAGGATGCCTTCCTGGGACACCCTGGGCTCTGGCAAAGCAGAGACTGTGGGACCACTCTGAGCCTCGACCCGCACATCTGTGTCCCGGCCCTGGGCTCTCCTTGCGCGGTGCTTTTCAGATAGCGCCGCCTCACAGCCTGCATCGAGTTTGTCACTTTGTCTGTCATCGAGTTTGTCACTCTGGCTGTCCCCCTGAGTTTGCATGGCAGTTGATAGAGAGGAGCACCCTCTGGTCCAGGATGTTTTGGGTGCTGCGGTGTGGGGCTGATGTTGCAGAATGCGACCTGGAGCTGGGGCAGGCGTCCCTCCCCGCTGCCTCAGGCGCAGGGGACGCCGTGCGCAGCCGCGCGATGTGGGCAGGGAGGCAGCTCGTGGTCAAGATAAGCTCCGCGGCTGGCTTGGGTGTGTGGCTTGGGGAGAGCGAGAGGGAAATCCCTGCGTGCCGCGGGGCGGGCAGCGCTGCGGGTTTCGCTTCCATGCAGGTCAGGGCCGGGCCGTGTGCTGGCCAGGTTCAGTCTCTGGCGTCTCCTCTTTCCTGGACAGTGCAGCGTCCTGGGAACTTTGGCTGGGTCAATTCTGCATTTCGAAAGCAAATGGGGATGCTGCAAATTGAGATTGTCACCGCGTGTGTCTCGGGCCATGCCTTGGCGTGTGCTGCCTGGGGTCCTGTCGGTTCGATAATAACATCGGGGGTGGCAGCTGGCCTTGCTCCATCCCCTCTGCTCCAAGAAGAGAAGGAAGGCAGGTTTATGAGCACTGCTCCGTGTCGCTCGGGATACTTCTCTGTGTTTGCCCCCCAGCCCTGCCAGCTTCCCCGACACCAGGCACCGTCACCAGGCAAAGCCATGGGAATTATTGGAGACGCTCTGCACCCGGCTCCGCATAGCACCCTCCCGGCTAGCACCCTGCCGCCAGCCCTGCCAGCCGGGCTGGGCTGGGAAGATGGATTTCCTGCTGCTATCACGGCTTCCACACCCCTGCGAGGCAGCCCTGGAAACAATGCCGCTATTTACACTTTAAAGCCTCGTTAGGCAGGCAGGAAGCAGCAGGCACGGTGCATGCTGGGAGCAGGGACAGCCTTCGGCAAAGGCTAGCCCCTCTTCCTCCCCGCCTGCCCCTCTTCCTCCCCGCCTGCCCCTCTCCCTCCCCGCCTGCCCCTCTTGTTCCCCACTGGGCTGCTAGGAGGAGCGGGATGCTCCCTGGCCGAGCTGTAACCCTGTGGCCTCTTTCAAGCTCTGTTTCTTCATTTATTTTTATAATTTTTTTTTTTTTTTTTTTTTTTTTAGCCTCTGGAGTCCCTGCCTGGTGGCTGAGCTTTGCTGCTTGCGCAGAAAGCGTGCTGGCTGCCCGGCCGGGGACGGCTCTTCTCTGGGATGGGAAGCACCGATTCCTGCTGGTGGCTGCAGGTGTAGGAGCAAGACATCGGCGCTGCTCCGCCTTTGTCCTCGGCAGCTCTTTCCTCTCTGCTGGCAAGAGAGAGCGAGGGGAGTGCGAGCAGGGGCTTTTTTCCCTGTCAGACGCCAGGGAAGGCTCTGTGTGTCCCTGCCCGGGCAGGCAGCTCCACAGCCGGCACTGATCTCAGCAGGTGATGCTGTGCCATCTCCTGGCTGTGGTGGCTTTGTGAGGTGTGCGCAGTGCTCTTTCTTGGCTCTTGGGAAGCCTGACATTCCCCGGCTCTGAGGGTTTGGTTTGGGTTTTAACCGTTCCTCCTCCAGCGAACCTGCCGGGCAGTGTACCAGAACAGCTTTTCCCCCAGGGCTGGCAGCTCGCAGGCAGGGAAAGCAGAGGAGAAGGCAGGCGGAGGGCTGGGCAGCGCCGGGCTGTACGTGAGTCACTGGCAGAGCACCTGCCCTCCCTTCCCTGGGCTCCCGCCTGCCTGGAGCTGCTTCCTTGCCCAAGCTCTGGTGGCAGCTCCGTGCGGCGCAGGTCAGCTCCATTCTACCCGTGGCTGGGGATTGGCCTCGGCAGAGGATGCTGAGCTGGAGCATCCCTCCACGGGGTTCCCTTCTCCCACACCTCCATGCTGAGGTGGGGCTGCACATTGCTGGGACCTGCCTAGGCTGGTAGCTCGCCAGCTGCGGCATCAGCCTGATTTTTTCCTTGCTGACCATGCGCGTGTTTTTGTGGTGCTGGGTGAGTGCTCAGGGGCGGCTGTGAGAAGCCTCTGCCATCAGGGTCTGTAGGAGCATCACATGTCCCGCCGCTGAGTAGCATCTCTGCACGCCGTGCCTGTCCGGATCCTGCCCAAGTCCTCCACGCTCAAAGCAGGAGGCAGAGCAGGGGCTTGGGGAGATGTTGGCTGGGGCCAAGCACTGGGCTTGGCTCGGGAAGGGCCACATCCTGCGGGTCTAGGCCATGGCATCCGTCGGGACAGGGCTTGCAGGGAGCTGGGAGCAGTGGGAAGGGGAGAGGCAGTGATGGAAGGATCTTCTGGACCAGGTGGCGTGACCACTGTGTGGGTAAAAGTGGGTGTTAATACGCCTGCTGCTGTCAAGTAATCGCATTATTTCATGTAATGGGTGTAGTGTGAGTGTCTACAGTGAATGTAGAATTGGGTCGGCCTGTGTCAAATCTTAAGGCTCTTGTTAAGTGTTTTGTAAAATCACAGAATCCAGTAACATATTTTACACTGTGTTAAAAGTAATTCTTGGTCAGGATGCCGGTGTTACTGAGGTCGCATGACAGGCTCCTCTCCACTCCTCTAGAGCCTGAGATAGGTCACTCAGTGAAGCCCCAAAAGCGGGTTGTGTTAATATGAACCTGCCTGGGAAGGCCCAGGATGGAAATGGATGCTTGGGTCGGAGCAGCGGGCCGGCTCGTCTGCTGTCCCACCTCCAGGAGCAGGGAGTTAGGGAGGACCACGAGAGGCAGAGCAGATGGAGAATGATCTGTCCCCTGGTCACACCACCCCAGGAGATCTTCCTGCACCCCAAGAAGCGAGCTGGGGACTGAGGACAGCAAGAAACCTTGGGGGCTTTTTCCTCCTGCCTCTCATCGGTGAACAAAAACAAAGTGTCACAGGTTGGAACCTGCTGGGTCTGGTATTTTTAGTCCTGCTCGAGGACACCCTGACCAGAAAGAAGCAGTCCAGCTCCCTGTCTCCAGCTGCTGCTTTCTCTGCTTAACGGATCTGTTCATTTTCTAGAGAAGATGCGCGCTTTTGGGAAGTTTCCTTTGCATCAAGCACACTTCAGCATCGTATCATTTAACAGCAGCGAGGAGGAAATGGAAGCGCTGTGTTTCTAGTGCAATTTCGGTTCAATTATAATTTCCATTAGGCGCAAGTTGACAGGGATTAAAGCAGAAAGCAAAAATTCCCTCACACCAGCACTGACCTCCCTAGCCAAAAAAAATATGATCTATGAAAATGTTAGGTAAGAGCAAGGGGCCGGTGTTGTTAGCAGCTGTATGAGAAATTGTGCCGTGCCCCACTTATCCTCGCTGCAGGCGGGCAGGAGTGGGAGCGGGAGCACCAAGCCCCCGGCAGAGCGGCTGGGCTGGCTCTGGCCCCGCAGGACCAGTGCGTCCCAGTGGGTGCTGGGGAGAGGCTGGGTTTGGCTGCCGTGGGGAAACACGGTGAAAAGGCATCAGGGCCCCAAGAAGATGAGAATCGAGGGGTGAAACGCAGATTTCCCCTGTTGCAAGCTGGATTTAATGCTGAGGAGGCGACTCCCTCTGTTTTCAGCCAGCCCTTGCTTACTCAGCCACGTCTGTGATCCCTGCGACCGCAGGCTCAGGGTTCCCAGCAGCTCGGTGGGGATGATGGTGGTCCCCTGCTCATTTGGGCTCCCGTGCTGGCTAACAGGTCGCAGCGAGCTGGATGTCTGGGGTCTCAGTGCTGATGGCAGTGCTTTCCTTAACCCAGATGCTGCGTCTGTCACAGCCAGGTGACTGCTCTGATCCTGTCCCTGCGCCTGGCTGTGTGGCAGAGTCCGGACGGGCAGCAGTGTGTCTGGCACCTCCCGGACGCTTCCCTCCACTGCTGGGCTTGCTTTCTGCAGCAGCGGGCAGCGATCCTGGCAGCTCGTGGGCGTCGGGAAGCGCCCAGCCCGGGGCTGCGTGCTGGTGGGCGGCCGACGGGGATCCCAGCTGCGGCTGCAGCCTGGTGCGGTTGGCTTCGGGGCCCCCCGCCTGCAGCCTGGCGAGGGGAGACGTGCCCGTGTGCGGCAGGGCCGGCTGAGCCGGTGGAGCCGGAGCTGCCTGGCAGCCAGCCTGCCGCTGTGCCCCATCCAGGTCAGCCCGTCTGCCCGCCGCAGGGGAGCCGCGTGCCTCGGCAGCGCCCGGGCGCAGCGTGCCGGGTCCTGCCAGCCACGGGGCGTGCCGGGGCTCCCGTGGGGCTCGGGGAGGGGTGCTGGCAGACGCCGCTCCTGGGAACCTGCCCCGGCAGCAGGAGGGGGCCAGCGAGTGTGGGAGCCACCGGCTGCCTTTCGGGAGCCTGGATGGGGCTGGCCATGCCAGCGTAGCTGGATCTGGTGGGCATCCCTGTCTCCCATGGGCGGGCCCAAAGGGATCTCTAGGTTGCTTTCAGGGATGGATGCTGGCTTGCACGTGTTGCACGCCCTGTCGCACACTGCATTGCGCACCCCATCACACCCCGTGGCCCTCCATGTGCTCCTCGTCCTTTGCTGCGGAGTGGTGGGGGCAACGGAGCTTCGGGGTGGTTTGATCGGGGCCAGGGGCTGGTGTGTGGGATCTCTCCGTCCGCCTGGAGCCGGGTGGCCGCTGGCCTGCCAGAGCGAGCAGCAGATGGTGGCTGCCTGGGGACCCGCCATCCGTCCCTCCGGGCGATTATTCACCCGTCACCATGGCAATAGAAAGGTCAGCAAAAAGATCCCGTGTGATTCCCGGGTCGGTCAGTGGGATTAGGAATGGCGCGGGAGGGAGGGCCGGGGGGAGGATAGGGCCCAGCCAGCCTCCCCAGCTCGCCAGCTGAACTATCCTCGTTGGGCACCGTTCCCCAAGCCCTGGCAAGCTGAGAACTGACAAACTCTGGGCACCAGTGGGACCCCTTTGGGATGGGGCTGGCCCCTGTGGCTGCTGAACCTGAGAGCTCTGCCCTGACCCTGCGGGTCCCATCCTGCACGGGGGATGCCTGGAGCCCTGTGTGGGGTGAAGGGGCTGGGCTGGGATTGAAGGGGAGCAGAGGAAGGATGGGGCTGTGCTGACGGTGGATTGGCTGGTCCTGTGTCCTTCCTCCTCCTCTTCCTCCTCCTCGCAGCAGTCTCTCTTTTTGTGGGTTTGCCCCCAGCTGACCCATGTCCCCCCTCTCTCTCCAGGCTGTTCCTCTAAGTCATTCAAGCTGTACTCGCCAAAGGAGCCCCCGAACGGCAACGCCTTCCCCCCCTTCCACCCAGGCACCATGCTGGATCGAGATGTGGGGTGAGCTGGGGCCCAGGGATGGGGTCTGTGAGGTTGGAGGTTCTTTGCAGTCTGCACCCCGGGGTCTCTCTGTCAGGCTCCCTGACAGCGTACAGAGACTTTGGTGCATGGAGTTGAGTTAGTGCAAGGGGAGAGAGGGGATGGGAGTAGGCATGGGTAGGACTGGGTGGAGAAAGGGTGATATTTGGGATGAAGGGAGCCTCCAGGTCCCTGAGCTCTGCGGGGCCAAGCTCCTGCCAGACCAAGTCCCTGAAATGACTCAGGACAGGGAGCCCTTCCAGCTCCTGCCAAAACAGCCCCTTCTCCAACCTCCACCCTGCCTGGCACCAGCCCCAGCTGCAGAGGAGCCAGGCACGTCTCCGGAGAGGCGCAGGCCAGGCCCCAGAGGCGGCAGCGGAGCAGCCACTGGTGTGAAGTAGAACCCAGTTTCAGGGGTGCAGGTCACCCCAGGGGGCCGTCAGCACCCTGCGGGGGGTCTCGTCTCCATCGAGCCCAGATGCCTGCAGCTGTAGGCAGGGAGCGGAGAGCTGCAGCGGGCAGGGAGGGAGACCCCCACCAGCGCTGACCTGCCTGCATTTCTTTTCCCCCGCCTCCAGACCTACTCCCATGTACCCACCGACGTACCTGGAGCCTGGAATCGGGTAAGCACGAGGGGCTGGCGGGGGCTCCACTGGGAGGGGAGCTCATGCCTGCGGAGGGGCTGCTTCAGCAGGGCTGGCACCCTGCTGGCCTCAGGGGCTTGTGATGGGGTTGCTTGGACTCTGCCCAGCCCTGGAGGGGCTGTGCGTCCCCCTCCATGGGCTTGGGACCCACCCCCCCGCCCCCAACCCCATGGCTGCCTCCCCCTCTGACTGCTTGCTCTGCTCTCTGGGCAGGAGGCACACGCCGTACGGGAACCAGACCGACTACAGGATATTTGAGCTCAACAAACGGCTGCAGAACTGGACAGAGGTGAGGAGCTGAGGGAGAGGAGGGTGGCCAGGGATGGGGGGATGCTCCCAGGTGTGTGTTTTGGGGATGAGATCCTCTGCGCTGCCTGCTGTCACGAGCTGCCTTGGCTCTAGGAGGATCCCCTTGGCAGCAGGGTCCTGTCCTGCTGTGCAGGTCCCTGAGTGCCTTATCCCTCGCTTGGCCGTGGGACAGGGTTCATCATCCCCATCTCCAAGCACTCAGCGGGAGCACAGCCGTCCGTGGGCTGAGCGCATGGCTGCTGTGCCTGGCAGCCAGCAGCTGTCTGTCTGTCTCCCCTCTCTGTAACCTGACATCTCTGCCGTCCCCAGGAATGTGACAATCTGTGGTGGGATGCCTTCACCACGGAGTTCTTCGAGGATGACGCCATGTTAACAATCACTTTCTGCTTGGAGGATGGACCAAAGAGATACAGTGAGTAGCAGCTTAAGCCCTCCTTCCCCAGGGCATTGCCTCTCCGGCAGGAGATGCAGCGGTTGTGCTGCGTGGGGGGATGCAGGCAGGATGTCAGAGCTCAGCTGCCTCAAGCCAGTGGGAAGTGGGGAACTCTCTCCCTGTGCAGCCCCAAGGCAGATCTGGGTGGGCCAGGTTTACTGACATTATCTTCCTCCTTCTCCTGCTCCAGCGATCGGCCGGACTCTGATTCCCCGTTACTTCCGCAGCATCTTTGAAGGGGGAGCCACAGAGCTCTACTACGTGCTCAAGCACCCCAAGGAGTCCTTCCACAACAACTTTGTCTCGCTGGACTGTGACCAGTGCACCATGGTCACCCAGCACGGCAAGCCCATGTTCACCCAGGTACCGGCAGCACCCACGGCCGCTCCTACTCCTTGTGCCTTGGTCTGGTGTGGCCTCGCAGCACCTGGGGCAAGGAACACTGGTTTCCATGGCTTGTTGAGTGCCATGCTGTAATTCCACATGCCCCAGCTGGCTCCTCCCAGCCCACCATCCCTGCAGCACCCGCTTTTTGCAGAGATCCTCTGGCCATTGTGGGCTCATGGGTTTGGCTTGTGCCAGGTCTCATGGCAGGCAGGGGCAAGCCACCAGGAGGGTGTCCCAGTATGCAGCGTGGGTTCCCAGGGGATTTGGGCTGGGGGAAGTGGGAGCAGCCTGTGCCTGACCCTGTGCCCTGCCCAGGTGTGTGTGGAGGGGCGGCTCTACCTGGAGTTCATGTTCGACGACATGATGAGGATAAAGACGTGGCATTTCAGCATCCGCCAGCATCGAGAGCTCATCCCCCGCAGCATCCTTGCCATGCACGTGAGTACCACTCCAGCAGCTCCCGTGGGCACAAGTGACACAGGGCTGCTGAGCTCCTCTCCCTGCTGCGCAGGTGGGGGGAACCTCAACCCTGTCCCCCCATCGCAGGCCAGGGTACAGGAGGGCCATCCCCAGCCCGGATGCAGCTGACCATCTGTCCCTCTCGCTCCTAGGCACAGGACCCCCAGATGCTGGACCAGTTATCCAAGAACATCACCCGCTGTGGGCTCTCAAACTCCACACTCAACTACCTCCGAGTAAGTGTGCAAGGAGGGGGGACAGGCAGCTCTGCTCTGGAGGGGACCTCAGGTGGCCACGTCTTGTGCTCTCAGCTGCCCGATGCCTGGCTGCTCTGGGCTGTGAGGAGGCAGTGGGGTGGGCTCTGCGGGAGGGGTCTTGCAGATGGGCTGCAGAGAACCATGGGTCTGCCAGAGCCCGTGGCCTGGGTCAGTGCAGCACAGACGGCTGCCCAACAGAGGGGCTTTTACTGGAGCCTGAAGCATCGCGATCTAACTCCACATCTGTCCGCTCCCTGCAGCTCTGTGTAATCCTAGAACCAATGCAGGAGCTCATGTCACGGCACAAGACCTACAGCCTCAGTCCCCGGGACTGCCTCAAGACTTGCCTCTTCCAGAAGTGGCAGCGGATGGTTGCTCCGCCTGGTGAGTCTCACACTGCCTGATGTGCTGCCCGCGAGTCTGGGCTGCCTGCTCAGGCCCTGCCCTCAGTGCAGGCTTCTCCCAAACGCAGAGCCTGTCCCTGGCCTTGTCTTGCAAGGCTGGTTGTGGAAAGCAAAGCAGAGACTGAAATATTCCCTCTTTTGTCCCCTGCGCTGGGGGGACAGCGAAGCTGCAGAGGGAAGGAGAACAGTGACGCTGCCCTGGGGGCGGATGTGGTCCTTGCAGAGAAGGGGCTGGGGGCACTGGCTCCTTCTCATTGGGACTGACCATATTTCCCTCCTCCGCCAGCGGAGCCAGCGCGACAGCAGCCCAGCAAGCGCCGGAAAAGGAAGATGTCGGGGGGCAGCACCATGAGCTCTGGCGGGGGAAACACCAACAACAGCAACAGCAAGAAGAAGAGCCCGGCCAGCACTTTTGCCCTGTCCAGTCAGGTACCTGTAAGCATCCCGTTTCCATTCTCTCTTCCTCCCCTGGGGTGGAGGGGAGGGCTCCCTGCCCCAGCCCCCGGGAATGAATAGGAGGAGACCCCCAGGGACTGCTTGTCCTAGCGCCCTCAACTCTCTCTGGGTGATAGGGAGAAGGAGGAGGTGTCCCACCTGCCTTCCCTGAGGTGCTTTGCTCCCCTGCAAGGGATGTGGATGACCTGCCCCATGCGGTGCTCAAGCCTCAGGTCCTGCGATGGAAACGAGGAGATGGCCCTGTGGCTGGGGAAAGGGGCTGCGGTGTTGGGGAGGGCAGGTCTGGCGGCTCGGGCTCCCCCCACCTCGATTATGTTTCGGGACCGTTTCCCCTTTCAGGATGTGATGGTGGTAGGCGAGCCCACGCTGATGGGGGGGGAGTTTGGGGACGAGGACGAGCGGCTCATCACCCGGCTGGAGAACACGCAGTTTGACGCCGCCAACGGCATCGACGACGAGGACAGCTTCAACAACTCGCCGGCGCTGGGGGCCAACAGCCCCTGGAACAGCAAACCGCCCTCCAGCCAGGAGAGCAAGTCAGAGAACCCCACGTCGCAGGCGTCGCAGTAACGGCCCCCCCGCCGCCCCGTGGACTCAGTCCCAACCGATCTACCTGTACATTTGCAACGGAGAGTGACTGGGAAACGGCGAGGTACCGGGGGCGGATCGGCGCCGCATGGCTGGCGGGACGCGCGGCCCAGGGCGCACGCCAGGCAGGCAGCCCCCAGCCCTCTCCCCCTGCTGCCTCCCGTAGCTTTGTTATTCCCTCTTCTCCCTCTTCATCCCTGCATCTTCCCTGGAGAGCTTCTCATCCCCACCCCGATATGCCCAGCCCCTGCCTGCTGAGCGGGGGGAATTAGGAGAGCGAGTGTCGGCAGTGGCTGGCGCGACTGGGAAGGTGGTGGCATGCAGGTGCCCTGTGTTGGGGTCCGGCACAGCCCAGACACCCTCCTGCTCCTCCTCCTCCTCGGGTCCTACAGCTGGGATTTGCTGGGCAGCCACCTGCAGCCAGGTTGCACGTCCCTGGGGCTGGGTGGGGGGAGGCTGATGGTGGAAAGCCTTCCCCGTGCCGCTGGCTCTGCCACGGAGCCTCCTCCGGCCAGGGTCAGATCCTGCTGCGCCGGTGTGGTGTTGAGGATAGGGCCCCATCGCATTTCCCCGCTCTCCTGCACCCTCCCCTTCCCTGCGCTCCCCAGGGGCGAGAGCGCAGCAGGGCCGTGAGGGGACTCTGTATATAGGAAGTGCGTGGTAGTGGGGTTTGGGGGGGGTAGGAGGGGCACGGAGGACCCACGGCTCTCCCAGAGCAGCCGGTGTCCTCACTCCCTGCCCGCAGTCCCTGCGTTTCCCCCTGCCCCGCGTGAGTCCGCCCGGGGCCCCTTTGCAACCCCCGGCTCCCGGTACCTCCTACTTTTGTCTTTTTTTAAGAAAAAAAAAATAATATTATTAAAATTGTAAGTTTAAAAAAAAAGAAAGAAAAAAAAAAATGGGAAAAGCTCCCCCCAGCCCCCTTGCCGGTTCCCCCTCCCCACCCTGAGCCCTCTCACCCTGTCCTGACTTTTGTACAGGCTTCTTCTCTTGGGAGTCTCGTTTTATATCCAGTTCGGAGAGCTTCAAACCAAGGAGAGACTTTGCAGACTTCCTTTCTAATCCCTCCAGGGGCCGGGGGGGGCAGCCCCCCGCCTCCCTCCTCAATGTAAATCTTGTGTGCTGTTGTCCCTGCTCCCCCCCCTCGGGTTCGTGTACCTCGTGCTTGTACATTTCCGCGCTGTAGACAGTGTGTACGATACTGTTCTTTCAATGTGTTATCACTAGAGCAGGTGCCTCCATTGATGTTAGGGGAAACGATGAGAAAAATAATAATTTTGGGGTTTTTTTTGGTTTAAAAAAAAAAAAAAAGAAAAAGAAAAAAAAAATCCCTTCCAAGGCTTCTTCCAAGGAGAAGAGGGGAGGTGCTGGGGGAGGGCATTTGTT
Organism: Chlamydotis macqueenii; assembly: GCF_036417535.1. NCBI lineage: Eukaryota > Metazoa > Chordata > Aves > Otidiformes > Otididae > Chlamydotis > Chlamydotis macqueenii. Next base: position 24,906,948 of record NC_141562.1, read on the forward strand.
CTCACCAGCTCGTCCCAGCAGCCTCAGAGGGGGGTTTTGGGGGGAGCCAGGGGTCAGGGCTGCCCGTGGGCACCCCCTGGCACGTCCCTGAGGTGGGGTTGCAGCGAGCGCTGCCACAGGGGTGGCCGGGGTGGGGGGACTGCCCTGGTGGGAGGGGGGGGGTGTGTGTGCAAGAGTGTGTGTGCGAGAGGTTTGTGTGTCTGTCTGTGCGTGTGCAAGGGAGCCTGGGGCGGGCAGAGCAGCCCTGCGGTTTGGGGAAGAGGAGGTATGCACCCCACTCTCTCCGCCAGCTCCCCCTCACCCCAGCTCCCCACCGGGGATCCCGCTGCACGTGTCCAGCTGCCCCATGGGGCTGGGGGCTGGCAGGCGTTGCTGGGGGGCTGCCCCCCATGCGGAGGTCTCTGGTTGCAGCAGGGGTCTTGCCTGCACCCTGTGTCTTGCCCGCTCATGGCTGAGACTGCAGAGGGTGGTGTAGCCGGGGTGGGGGATGTCCTGCATCCCCCCTCCTTCTGCTGTCCCTGGGGTCAGGCAGGGACCCCCTTGGCTCAGCCCTGCCCTGATCTCGAGTCCCAAATCTCCGGAGAGACACCTGTGTCGGCTCCCGGGCCCCTCCACAGGCAGCCCGGAGGCAGGGGGCTCAGCCCCGTGGACCCCAGCCACAGGCAGAGGGGGTCCCCACGGCCCCTTTGCAGGTGGGGTGGTGGGGTCCCAGGGCAGGAGCCCAGTGTGGCAGGGAGGGGGGGGCTCTACAATTAAGGTACGATTCTCACCCGCGCTGCTGGGCTCCCGTGGAGGGTGTGGAGCCCCTTGCTGCCCCCCTGGGCACACACTGTAATGCCTTTTTGATTCTTTTTTTTTTTCTTTTTTTTTTTTTTTCTTTCTTCCTCCCCTCCATAGTTTGTGCCATTTATGAGTCATGTATGGTACCAATAAAATGACTTTTCGGTTTGAGGCTGTCCTGAGCACTTATTTCTGAGCAGGGACCTGGCCAATGCGGGCAAGGCAGAGGGGGGTCCTCTCCTCGTGCCCCCGGTGCCCTGGCAGGGGGTGCGGGCATAGGGCTCACTCTGCTCCCGGGATGACGCTGGCTCACCTCAGGCTGCTGGTTCCCAGCCAGGCCCTGGCCGGCTCCCTGCCGTGCCACGGAAAGCAAAAATCCCAGCAAGAACAGGGCACAAGGCTGCTGGGAAACAGCCCTGTCCCTGAGCCAGAGTAAACAAGGAGCTCGGGGCCTGTCCAGACACTAAGGTGATGGGCACATTCCCTGAGGAGCAGTGGGGGTGACACAGTCCCACTGTGGGAACAGGGCAGCAGCAGCTGAGCAACACAGAGCAAGCAAAGGAGGGACAGGTGACCCCCCTGGAACGGGAGGCATAGCACCAGCCTCCATGGGGGTTACCCCCATCTTCCAGAAGCTGGGGGGCAAGATGCTGGTTCCCAGTTCCCCCAGACCAGGCCAGATAGCTGACCCCAGAGGCAGCATTTTGCCCTCCCCACCAGGTGGGGGGGTCTGGGGGCAGCTGGGTCCAAGCCCCCAGCCGAGGGAGGCACTGGGCTTAAACTGTGAGTGCCTCATCCCATTCAACCCCCTCCTCCCCCAGCCAAGCGTGCAGGGCAAGGAGCCTGTGGTAATGCTGGGGCGAGGGCAGGTCTGGTGCTCATGGGGGAGGAAAAAAAGGGACGTGGGGGAAACTGGACTCGAAAAATAGGGCTGATGCAGCAGAGGGTAGGGGCAGGATGGGCCCATGTCTTTGGAGCAGGGGCAGGGCTTGGGTTGACATCTGCACCAAGGGATGTCACCTTGCCAGCCGTCCCCCTGATGGGGCTGGGGTCGGGAGGGCTGCCGTGGTGGGAGCTCATGGCTGGGCAGGTGGGAGCAGAGCGGCCCCGGTGAGCCCGTGGTGTGGTGGCACCTCAGGCTGAGGTGTCACCCTCGCTCCTGACGTGCACCGAGCTCTAGCAGCCTCAGCAGGACACCCTGGGCAGAAGCAGATCCTTCCACCCGTGAAGGATCCCACGGTTGCCTGGCCAGATCCCGCTCACACGCAGCCAAGGGTGCCCATGAAACCTTCAAACCTCCCTCCCCACATCAGCCCCAGCGCTGTGAGAAACTCACTAGCTCTTGCTTTTTATTGCTTTTCCTTTTTTTTGGAAGCTGCATCTGTGTTCTCCGCTACCCTGCCCTGGTGCCAACGCTGAACCAGAGGGTCCCTCATGGCACCTTGGCACCTGGCACGGGCCAGGCCAGGAGGAAACCCTGTTTGCCTTCTTCCCCACGCCACCTTCGCCAAGGTCACGGAGAGCAGTGACGCCTGCTCGTGCTGGGGAGAGTTAAGCAGTAACCTGGGAGGTGGCAGCCAGCGAGTCGTGGGCGCTGGGGTGGCCAAGGAGCCCGGCTGTGTGAAGGACGTGCGGGTACAGCTCACCTGGGCTCCCCACTGGCACCCATCCGAAAGCACATGGAACCTCATGCAGGGACACGGGGCTGGGGCAGGGACCAAGGACCATGTGGGGGGCACGGCTGCCCCAGGGAGGGAGGTGGGGGGCTGCGGGGCACGGCTGAGGGCTGGCATGGAGGCAAGGTGGGCAGCGTGGGGGGCTCTGGGGACAGGGGCTGTGGCAGGGTGGGCTGCTGGTGGGTTCAGCGCTGGGGCTCTGTGGGGCAGAGAGGGAGCACGGGCTGGGCATGGGGCAGAGGGGGCTGGGCACTGGGGGCTGCGGGCTCTCCCCAGTGGGGCAAGGCAGGAGCTGGGGTCTCGGAGGGGGTCAGACGCAGGATGTCACGATGGCATGGGGCAGGGGTAGGGGTCTCGCTGGGGCGGACGCGGGGTGCCGGGGCAGTTTGGGGCAGGGGTCCCGCCGGAGTGGAGTGGGGTGCTGAGGTAATTTGGAGCAGGAGCAGGGGTCTCTCTGGGGCAGAGGCGGGGTGCCGGGGCTGTCTGGGGCAGGGGTCCCCCCCCGGGGACGGAGCGGGGTGCCAGGGCACAGCGACGCGAGTGCGAAGGCTCCCTCCCGGCAGAGGTGGGGGCCGGGGCGGCTGCACGCCCCGGGCAGACCCCCGGGGGCTGGGGCGGAAGGGGCGGCCCCTCCCGGCCCTGCCCGCCCCCCCCCCGGGGCCGCCCGCGCCGCGGTCTCGGTGCCGAACCGGCCCAGGGAGCTCCCGCCGCCGCTGCCGCCCGCCGGGACGGGACGGGACCTCCGGGGCAGCTGCCCCGCGCCCACCGGGTGCGTTCGCGGCAAAACCGGGCGCGACCCCCGGCCCTGCCTCCGGCTGCGACTCGCGGAGCCGCGGCGCGACCCCGGCGGCGGGGCGTGGGGGGGAGGGGGTGCAGGACCACGGGGCGGTGGCAGGAGTAGAATCACGCGCGGCTCCCCGCGGCGTGGGAGACCTCCTCGGCGGGCGGGAGGGGGGGGTGGGGGGCGGGATGGAGCCGGGCGGGCGCTGGCGGAGCTCCAGCCTTGGAGGAAAAATCCCGTCTGGGTGCCCCGGGGCCGTCCCCTGCTCGGGGGGATCGGGGTGCCTGTGGAAAACGCCGGGTTTGCCGCAATACCCGGCTTGGGAAGGTTTTTATAATGTAAAACCTGGTTCCGTGGCCAAAACTGTGGCCGGCCCAGTGCACCCCACCCTGCAGGGGTGCAGCAGGGGGGCTGGCGGCCCTTGGGATCACCCAGCCCCTGGGTCGGGAGGGCAGGAAACCAGAAAGGGGTCGGGAGCTCCGCGGAGGGCGAGCAGAGGGGCTTCTTCCCCCTTGGGACGGGTTGGGATGGGTTGGTGGTGACCCTGCCCCAGGTATGGAGGGGGGTGGCCCAGGGGGTGGCAGGAGCAGGGTGGGGCGATCCCGGCATCGCCGCCTTCCCGGCGAGCAGCTTTTCGGCAATCGCAGCCGAAACTTAAACGGTCAAGCCCGGGGCGCTGGCACTGCGCGGCTGGGCCCTGCGGCGGACAGAGGTGCCCGGGTAAGTGCTGCGTCCCCGCTTCGTCCCCCGCAGCCCCTCTGGTCCCTCGTGGGCACCTCCTGCCTGGCCCCGCACCCGGCTCCTCCCGGGACTCCCCATCCCTCCTCCTTGCTCTCCCGCAGCTTTTTCCTTCCGGGCAGGAGCTGGCAGGTGCCTGATTTTTTTTTTTCTCCCCGCGTTTCCTGCTCGGAAGCAGAGCAGGCCGGGTGGCCGTGTGCTCCCGACGACACCGCCAGCCCCCCTCTGTGCCCCAGGCACCCACTGGAGCTGCCGCCATGGAGCTGGGGAACATCTCGCAGCCCACCTACGGCCCCGGCCCCGAAGCGCCGGGGAGCAGCACGCCGGGGCTGGTGGGGATGGTGCACGGATTCCTTCGGCTGGTGCAGCCCAACGCCTTGCCCGTAGGTGGGTGCACGGCAGCGGGGGGCTGGCGATGGGGTGGGGGGGTCCCAATTAAACCTGAGCCCTCCTGCACTGGTGATCCAGCCTTTAAATGCCAGGATACTGGGTTAGGAGGGGTATGAGGGGTGGGAATGGAGTGTGGTCCGTGAGGGCTGCCAGCCGTGTCCTGCCCGTCCCATTGCAACCGTGTGGCAGTCTGAGGTGGCCCCCAGAAGCTCTGCAGAGTCCTGCCCCATCCTCCCTCCAGGTATCTTCATCCCTTGCCTGGCTTGTAGCCCTCTGTGCTCACAGGTGACAGGCGTACTTAGGCAAGACATGGCTTGAGGCCACCAAAAGCAGCGTGTCCCAGTGCCAGCGCCTGCACGGCAGCGCTGGAGGCACCCCCTGCGTGCCACCCTGCTTTCCACCCTCCCTCCTTCATCTCTGAGGGGATGTGTCGCTGGCAGGCTCTGCCCCAAGAGGTTGGCATGGGTGATGCCAGGACCCTGTGGCTGCTCGCTGCCCCTGGGGCGAGCGCTGCCCACCCTGGGGTGGGGGGTTGCCACTCCAGCTGCTGGCACTTTGTCCTTTGCTGGGCTCAGCCTCTGCTCGTCAGCAACTTGTGGGCAGACACGTGGCTGGCAAAGAACACAATGATTTTGTGGCCTTGTTTGTGTCACGCAGATACCGGGGTACAATCACACGGTGTCGTGTACCGGCACAGCTCGTAATGAGGCCATGGGGCACGGGCAGGGCGAGCCTTGGGGACAAAACAGGCAGCACAGTGGGGGGACTTTGTCCCAGCACCCATCCCAGGCTGGCGGTGCTGGCTGGGCGTCTCCCTGGGGCTGGGCTGCAGGATGGCAGCCCAAGAGATGCTGAGCTGGTTGTCGGAGCATCCTCGAGCTCCGAGCCTGTCCCAGTGCCTGCTGGGGCAAGGACCCCCTTGCTCTGTGGAGCCCTGAGAGCCTGGGGGCTGGCAGTGCTTTTTGCGGGTGTGAAAGGGCTGCGTGACACGATGGCCAGGGAGGGACAGCTGGCAGGGAGAAACATACCTTGCACCTGCAAGCCACAGCACTGGAGGTGATGCCCGGTGCTGGAAGCCCCTCTCTGGGGTAGGCAGGCTGTGGGGCTCTCCTGGAGAGCCCCCCAGGGCCCAGCACCTGCTCACAGCCCTCTCTGTTCCTTATTTCCCCAGAACTGATCGCAGAGTTTGGGCAGCACCAGCATGAGGAGGCCATCAGGGAACAAGTCCGGGAGGTAAGCGGGCAGCCAGGGCAGGGAGCCGTGGGCTGGGGGACGCTGGTGGGTGCTGCCCCAAGGCTGAGCCCCAGATGCTGGGCAGCAGCAAGTGGAGATGTGCAACCCCCTGGGGGAACCCATCCTGCCGTGTGGGGGTCTGGTCAGGACCCTCAGAGCTGGGGAGCCTTCAGGGGCACCAGTGTTAACACTGCCTCTCGTTCTTCCTCTCCCAGCTGCTGCTTTACGAGCTGGGTTTCCTGGTCTGCGCGGCCATCGGGCTCCTCTTCGTCATCCTTGTGCCCCTGGTGGGATGCTGCTTCTGCTGGTGCCGCTGCTGCGGGAACTGTGGGGGCCGCATGTACCAGAAGCAGCACCGGTGGATGGGCTGCCGGCGTCGGGCGCTCTGGGCCTGTGTCCTGCTGATCTCCGCTCTCCTCCTGTGAGTGCGCTGGCCAGGAGGTTCCGGATGGGACCCGAGGGTGGGTGGAAACGCCGGTGCTTGGCGGCCATGCCAGGAAGCTGCCATTGTTCCCAGGAGCAGATCCCGCCACGGCGGGACAAAGGAGAGGAAACGGCGGCGGTGGGGAGCTGGGCCCCGGGGATGGGGCGGGGGGGCTGTGCGTTGGCTCGGTGCAGACCCTTCCCAGCAGCTTCGCTGTGGGGAAACGCGGCCATGCCGGGCAGCAGGCTCCCCCGTGCCTCAGTTTCCCATGTCCCTCCTCTCTGGTCCCTTGGCTACGTGCAGGGGATGCTCTGCGGTGCTCCGGGAGCAGGGCTCAGCAGGCTGCTCCGGGACCCGCAGCCTGGGGTCCGTGCGGTTGGAGGATCCTGGGGCGGGGGGAGCATCGGGACTGAGCTCCCAGCGCATTGACCCTGCTGCCCTTCCATTGTAGGGCTGGCGATGTCTACGCCTTCATCAGCAACAACCGCTTCTCCCAGGCTGTGCACAGCACCTTCCCCAACGTCAACAACACCCTGGACGATGTGCACACCTACCTGGCCTCCATCCCCCAGGCACGCCTTGTCCTCCCGCCCCGGCTGGGGTGCCTGGCGGGGGGAGCAGCCCAAATAACCCCCTGGGGAAGGGCAACAGTGGGGCTGGAGTCAGGGAAGGATTCCCACCTGCACTGACACCCCATCTCTGTCCCTGCAGCAAATCAATTTTATCATCAACAGCAGCGACGTCCCGCTGGGCCACGCCAACTGCAGCCTCCAGGGTGAGGGTGTGCGGCAGAGGGGGGCTGGAGCACCCCACGCACCCGCGGCAAGCTGCTCTGGCAGGGCTTGGGCGCCTACGGCACAGGGGCGGTAGGGGGTGCTGCGTGGGTTTGCCTCGCTGCCCTGTGGATGGTTGCTGACCCTGGGGGCTGCTGGGCTGGTTCGCGTGGGGATGTCGAAAGGGAGTGGGTTTGGGGGCTCCTCTAGGCTCCCACCCCGCTCCAGCTGCTGCTTTTCCCCATTCGGGCTCCCCTCTGGGGAGGGTGATGTGGGGGGTGGGTGTCCCATCTGCCCCTAGGCTGGGGAGTGGGTGTCGGATGGGGTCCTTCAGGGGGTTGGTGTTTTCAGCAGTTCTCCTGCAAGCCCCAGGACCCCAAGGGTCCCGTCACTGACACCATCTCTTCCATCTCTGCAGACATTGGGCCCAGCCTGGGTGGCATGATCATCTCGGGCATCAGGAGCAGCACGGATGGGGCTCTGGGATTGCTCCAGAGCCTCTTGCAAGGTAGTGGCCCCGTCCCTGGGGTCTAGCGGGGACTTGGAGGGGCGCCGGGGCTGAGAGCTGGGGTAGGTGCATGTTTGGATAAAGCTCCCAGGGAGAGGGAGTCCATCTGTCCTCCCAGCCGCAGCCTGGGGCAAATACTGGAACTTTGAGGGGTGCCCCTATGTTGCATTTTTTGATGGGCTCAGCTAGGTGAGGACAAGCCCCCCCCCCCGCCCACCCCCGCAGCGGCCGGATGAGTCCTCCGAGCTCCCCGCTGTCTCCCCAGGGATGGAGACGCTGGCGGCCGCCTTCGGCAGTATCGCCATCACCCGCTCGCACCTCGGGGAGCTGCAGGGCAACTACAGCCAGCGGCTGGCCAGCTTGCGGGACGGCCTCAACCAGACCCTGCGTCGCTGCGGCCACCCCTGTGACAACGTGTCCCTGGACGGCCTCGCCTTCAGCGCCAACTTCAGCATGGTGAGGGGGGGCAGGGTGCGGGGGTCCCTGCAGCCCCTTCCCCAGCCCCCTCACCCCAGGCTCTTCCCTGCAGATCCCTGGCGTGGGGCAGCAGCTGGAGGCACTGGGTGATGTGTCTGGCTCCAACATAGCAGCCGATTTAGAGAAGGTAAGGGGTGCTCCCCACCCCAGCCCCTGGGCTGGGTGCTCCTGGCGCTGCTGGGCTGTGCAGTGAGGGGGTGGCTTGGGGAGATTCCCACTGGGAGTTAACTGCTGGTGCACGGAGGGATGTGCTGGTGGGAGATCCGCCTTGGCCGGAGCCTGCCTGCCATCCCTGCCACCCCCGGGCGCTGGCATGGTCAGGGCTGGGTGCTGGGGGGAGCCTGGCTGTCCTGTGCCACGGGGATCTGGGGATGGAGGGGATGTGCTGCTCAGCCCTGGGCTGCGGGCAGGGACGTGAGCTGTACGCCCTGCCCTCCCCCCCGAACGCAGGTTAACAGCACGCTGGACGCAACCCCTGCCAAGGTGCAAGAGCAGTCCCAGGACGTGGTGACAAGTGAGCAGACAAACGTCCCATGTGCTGAATTTCCCCTCCCCCTCTCCACGCTCCCTCCTCATGCCGTCCCTGCCTGGAGACCTCCCCTGCTGCCGCCCCTCTGTGCTGTCACACTGATGCCATCCTTGACCAAAGCCACCCCCGTCCCATCTTTTCCCAATCCCCGCTGCCCAAGATGAGCGGGATGCAGGCAGCAGTTCACAGCAACAACCTGTCGCTGTCCCCTGCAGAGACCCAGGACCAGCTGGGCCTCATTGGACAGGAGATCAGGACCTGGCAGGAGCAGCTGCCGCTCCTGGATGTGGAGGAGAGCGTCGGGGCCTTTGTGGGCAATGCCACATTGGTGCTGGAGGAGCACAGGGAGCCGGTCATCGCCATTGATGGGCTCAGGTTGGCGAGGGGCTCCTGCATCCCTCAGTGCCCTTGTCCGGAGAGGCTCAGGCTCTCGATCCTCCGGTTGCTAAAGCTGGGGACTTGCTTGGTGGTGGAGGGCTGTGGGTGCGGGGTGGGCAGAGCTGTGCCTTGCAGCCACCTGTGCCCCACCTCTGCCAGGGTGCCTGGCGCCTTTTTCCTCCCCAAGAAGGCAGCTGATGGGATGCCAGGCGCTGCTGGGGGTGCCAGGTCCTGCTGTCTGACTCCTGCCCCTCCTCTTGCCCCAGGTGGATCCTGTGCGTCCTCCTGTGCTGCGCGGTGCTGCTGGTGGTCCTCTGCAACGTCGTCGGGCTGCTGCTGGGGCCCCTGGGGCTGAAGGAAAGCGTGCTGCCCACGCAGCGCAGCAGCCTCTCCAACGCCGGCGGGAACTTCTTCATGGCGTGAGGATGCGTGTGGGAGCGGTGGGGTGGGTGGGCAGGGCTGGCCTGGGGACGCTCAAGCTCCTAGATCATAACGTTACTGTGGCTTAATGGGGCAACCCACCTTGCGGGTGGTAAACGCGAGGGTAAAATGACGGTGCTGGTGAAAGGCGTTTGAGCGGAGCCCGGTCACCCCTTGCCGGCGGGGGCCTGGCGGTGCGTGCCCGGTCCCGTGGCTCTGCGGCTGAGTGGTGGCTCCCAAAGCTCAAGGAAGGCATGTGGGGGTCCGAGCCGCAGGGTACAGCCCGGCCGTGCTTCAGGGGCCAAAGGGAGAGCGGAGACGTGCTTGTGGGAATGGTGGTGCTTCCCGGTGTTGCTGGGAGGGCAAGGGGTGTGCGGGCTGTGGGCTCTGCGGGCTGGAGGCAACACCAGGGCACGGGGCTGCAGGTGCTGATGGTGTCTCTGTGCTGGCAGAGGGGTCGGCTTCAGCTTCATCTTCTCCTGGCTGCTGATGCTGCTGGTGCTGATCACCTTCGTGTTGGGGGGGAACATCTATATGCTCGTCTGTGAGTCCTGGCACAACCAGCAGCTCTTCCAGGTGAGCTCCCCATGGGGACAGACTCCTGCCCAGAGCCACTGCTGCTTTTCTGAGGGCTGCTGGTGGAGCGGAGGCAGCGCTGACCAGACCTGGGATGCTCTTCTTGGGTGTCCTGCCCTGCACTGTGTCTCATTTCTCCCTTGCTCTCAGCTCCTGGACACCCCTGGCCTGATTCCCAGCTTCAACCTGTCGGAGTTGCTGGGCCAGGAGGGTGGTACAGTAAACTTCTCAGAGATGTACAGGTAGGTCCCAGCCCCGGCACCGTGTCTTTGGGGGAGAGTACAGCTGCTTGGTGCCCTTGGATGCTCCCCTGGATGAGGGACAGCGTGCCCTGGCTGCAGGCAGGTGCCAATGCCAGGGAAGGGGCGAGATGCGGTTTGCCTGCGTGGGTGAGGACGCGCTCCTGGGAGGGGGTGCCACTCGTCTGCCTCTTTTCAGCCCCGTGTCCCTCTCCTGCAGGCAGTGCCAGCAAGATGCTGCCCTGTGGCAAACTCTGCATCTGGACCAGACCGTGTCCCTGGACGAGCTCCTGAACATCAGCGAAGTGAGCGTGGGGCTGCGCGGGTCCGGAGGGGTGCAGGGCTGGCACTGAGGGGACAGTGAGAGGCCAGCACTGTGCCCCATGATGGCTCCCTTTGCTCTGGTAGTACACAGGAGAGATCTCTGTGGCCTTTGAGAAGGTGAACATCACCCTGAGCCCCATCTCCCTGCTCAGCCAGCGCCAGAGAGATGTGCTGCTGAACGCCAGCCGGGCTGGGCAGCCCCCTGACTTCACCCCCACCCTGGAGCAGGTGGGCTGGGGACAGCCAGGTGTTGGGATGCAGGGTGTCTGGATCTGTGTTGAGGGGGTCCACTGTCCCCTCCTCTTTGCTGCTGCGGGGAGTCCCACCGCAGGCTCCCAGCATGTCCCTTGCCAGCTGTGTCACCCCTTGCGGCAACTGGGCACCTTCTCCACCTGGGAGGCCCTGGCTCCCCTCTGCTCCACAGGGATGGGGTACGGCCCCGCCGTGAGCCCCATTCCCTGTTCTCACAGCTCTGTCTCTGCCTTTTCCAGCTGGATCAGAACGTGACCCAGGGAAGCCTCCTGGATCTGGCCGCAGAGCTGGAGCAGCTGGCAGACAAAGTGGTGAGAGACCATGGCACCCCAGGGCGATGGCCACCTGTCCCCAAAGCCCCTGGCTACTGGGGCTCCTCTGCAGACCTGCCTGGGTGCCAAGGGGAGGCAAGGCCCTTCACCCTCGCCCAGCTCTCTTCTCCAGCCCAGCCCCCCATCAGGTGGCTGTGGTGGGGCAGGGACCCCATGCCGGGGGGCACAGCTGACTGCAGCTCCTCCAGGACGCGGGCGTGAGAGAGGACCTGAGGGCTGATGCTCGCAGTCTGAGGGAGCTGGACAAGGAGATGCAGACGAGCTTCTCTGAGCCGCTGGTGAGCGATGCTGGGGTGGGGAAGGTCCTGGGGGTGCTGGCTTGGGCTCCCCCAGAGCTCGGAGCCTGCTGGTGGGGTCTCAGCTGAGCCATGGAGTCCACATCTCTGACCCCACTCTCTCTGTCCCCAGCAAAGCCTGAAGGAGAACATCCACTCGGTGCAGAGCGGGGCTGCCCAGCTTGAGGTCAGTGACACAAGGGGGCCTCCCGAGCGCACCCCACTCTGGGGCACCCTGCAAAGCTCCCTTGAGGTTCCACCGTCTCCACAGTGGGGGCTAGCCTCAGTCTGGGGGGCTGGTGGCTGCTGTGGGACTCCCCAAGCATGCACTGTAGGGGCTGCTTGTGGGGCAGAGGGAGGGGGCCGTGCCAGAGACCCCACCAGGCACGAGCTCCCTCCACCCAAGGGACTCGGGCAGTACCAGCGTGTGACTGCTGGGGACACCACAGCTCAGGGACGCTGCCAGGCAGGGTGGGGAGATGCGGGGACCCCCCCATCACGCTGCTGAGAGCACCTTTCACCCCAGGCACGGACAAAAGCCGCGCTGGACAAAGCAAGTGAAACCGAGGAGTTCCTGGAGAGGGAGATGGCAAACATCATCAAGAACGTGAGCTCACTTTGCCCCGCTGCCGGGCCAGCCAATGGGGATGTGTCCGGACCGCCCCACCAACACCTCCCTCTGCGCGGGGGTGCCAAGCAATGTCTGACCCCCTGGGGTCCCCTGCACTCCCTCCGCTCATAGCACCCCAGGCAAGGGGCCGGGGTGGGGCAGGGCTTGCAGCCCCATTGCTGCTGGGTTGAGGTGCTCCAACAGCCCTGATCCTGACATGGAGGGGACTTGGGGCATGGAGTGGGCTGGAGCTGCAGCATCTCCACTCTCTGCTTGCCCCTCCCAGGAGACGTGGGCCTTCCTGCAGGAGCTGTTGGACTTCTTTGAGACCTACATCTCCTGGGCCAAGAGCAGAGTGAGTTGAGCCTTCCTCGGTGGGGTGGAGGGAAGGGGAGGTCAGGCTGCAGGGTTGTGGTGACACTGATACGTCCTGTCCCCACCGTGTTCCCAGCTGACAGGAGATGTGGCACGTTGCAAGCCTATAGCTCAGACCCTGGACAACGTGGAGGCCATCACCTGCGACTACATCCTGGACTCTCTGGTGAGTGGGGCAGTGGTGTATGGGGTGACACGTGTGTAGGGGGTGGCAATGAGGTCCCCTTGTCCCCCTCATGCACAGGATGAGGGGTACTCATCTCTGTCCTGAGCAAGCAGGGCTCAGCATCTCTCCAGCAGATTGCTGTGGCTAAGCCACGGCCAGGCTGTGAGAAGGGGTGAGCGGAGGGGTCACTTGGAGGGGGGTCTGGTGGGGAAAGAGGCTTTCCCAGTCACTGTCTGGGCCCTGATGGCTCTCCCCCCGCACCCAGAATGCCTTCTGGTTCAGCCTGGGCTGGTGCACCTTCTTCCTGCTGCCCAGCATCATCCTGACTGTCAGACTTGCCAAATTTTACCGCCGCATGAACTTCGCTGATGTCTACAGGTGAGGAGCCGCTTGCCTCTGGGTCTGGGCTGCCCCCTGCGCACTGCAAACCGCCCCTTCACACGCCCCACAGCAGCCTGTGGGGCTGATCCTAAAGCACCAGGGAGGTGGCTTGGGACCTTCAGCCTCTGAGGATGGGGATGCTTTGGAGAAGAGCTTGGCTCTGCCTGCTCTGCAACTCCTCTTTGGGCAGCCGAAGGTGCGTGTGACCCCCTCCTTGGAGGAAGAAGTCTGGCTGGCGTAGCGGGGCAGCCCCCAGCCCAGCTTAGGAATCTGCAAGCCAGCTCACTCCGCTTTGCACCATTTCTGTGCTGGGGGCCCCCAAACGGGAGCACAGCTGGATGCGGCGCAGCAGCAGCGTGCTGCAGGGTTGGTGTCGCTGCCACGAGGGTGCAGTGCTCGCTCGCACGCCCGTGGCCACCAGCACCCCAGGGACCCTTTTCCCATCCCGCCAGGGTCCCTTCACTAGCAACCTCACCAGCACCGCAGCCAACCCCTGAGGGCAAGGAGCCGCGTCCAGTTGGATTTCCCACTGCTGAGGGCTACTCGGCCCTGTGGAGCAGCCGCTTCGCCAGGGGTTCCCCTGCCCTGGCGCCCCCACCTGCCACCCCTCTGCTCCAAGGTCACAGCTGCCTGGGGAGCTGGGGTTTGCAGCTCCCCCGTGCCCATCGTGGCTGCAGCCAGCCTTCCTCTCCCTACGTGCCCCACTCCTCCTCGCTCTGTGCCCCGGCTCTCCCAGGACCCGTGCTGGGGTTGTATGTGTTGTGGGTGGGATGTGGGGCTGAGCGAGCATCTCCCGGTGGGAGAGGGTCTCCCCTGGGGTGTGCAAAGAAGACACGGGGGGGCTGCAGGGTGCCCTGCCCGCAGCGTGCCTGGGGTCCCCACCAGCGGCCTCGGTGCCTTTCACTTCCCCCTGCAGCCAGCAGCTCAGCTGCCAGGGAAACTTGGGGGAACTGAAATTGTGGCCCGGGGGAGCGGTGTGCCACAGCGAGCATGGGGCCCTGCTCTGCCTGCCAGGGAGGGAGCAGGGATGCTCTGGGGCAGTGACGTTTGTGGGGGGCTGTAGGAACCTGTGCTCTGTATGCAGACAGGGCAACCGGGATGGAGGGGACCATAGCACCCTGCACCCGCCCCGTGTCCCTCCTGTGTGCCCCGGGGGAGACTTTGTCCCACTGGGAGATGCTGGGCCGTCCCAGGAGGCATCTTATTGCCCCACTGACACTGTCTCCTCTTTTTTCCTCCCCTCCAGTAATGAAGCCTTGGAGATGTAAGTAGCAGTGCCAGGTCCCTGTGTGGGGTGGGGGGTGGCTCCTGTGGCACGAGGTGGGACAGGGAACAGGGCAAGTGCACGCCAAGGAGGGTGCTGGTACCAGGGGAGGCCTGGGAAGGTGGGACCTGTGCAGCGTAGACTGTTCTGGGGTCCCCCCATCATCTTCCCTAAGTTTGGGGATGCTACTGTTCCCAGCCTCCCCTAGGCTGGTGGGGTGGGGGGGTCTCTGTACCCTCTTTCCTCTGGGGCTGGGTGACAGGGGTGGGATGACATTTGGCCATCCCAGCACGTCCTGGGCTCTTCCTTGCTCCCCTCTGTGGCTGAGGGTGACAGAGGTGACCTTGGTTTTGCAGGCCACCCACATTCAACTTCTACAAAATCCCCCGGCCATCCACCAGGCATTAGCCCCCCCACGGCACAGGCACGGAGATGGATACGGCTGCCCTGTCTGCTGCGCCTTCTCCTTGGGTGCTGGGAAGCAGGTTGGGACCCCCCGGCTGAAACCCCCTCCCCAGTTCCCAATATGTGATGATGCCCCAGTATGCGTGGGAGGAGGGCTGCGCCTTGCACTGCCCATGACACTGCAGCCTGAGCTGCTGGCCAGCGGGAACCTGCTGATCCCGGCCCCTTGCTCGAAAAATGTGACTATTTATTTTTGCAGGGAGCCCAACTCTTTCCAAAGCTGTGATTTTTTTGTTGACAAACAATAAATGGGGTGTTTGTGTGCACTGCAGGCATGCAGCTGCACTCTTCCATGTCTGGCTCTGGTGGAAGGGCACAGGGATAGGGAGGGTTCCCCACTGCTGGCACAAGCTGGGGCTGCAGCTGGGACTAGAGGGCTCTTGCAGGGGTCCCCGAGTGTGCTCTGCCCACAGCCAGGTCTTGGAGTCCTGACCCAGCCCATGGATCGATGCAGGACCACTGGTCAGTGTCACCAAGGCTGGGTGACATTCCCTTCACCGGGCAGTCCTTTGCATCTGCAGCTGGGTGAGTGCCAGGTCCTTCCCTGCAAAAAGCTGTGCTAAAAGCATCCTGTCCATGACGTTCCCCCCCTCAACGCATGGGTACTTCCCTGTGCCCTCCAGCGACCCTGCTATGTGTCATCTATGGGTTTCCAGTTAGTTTATGGGGTGCTTGCAGCCAACCCCTCCTTCCCTTTACTGGGTATGGTGGCATGGGGAACTGCCAGCATCCACCCCTGCACGTCCCACACTGCTGCATGGCACAGATGGGCATGGCGAGGGCTGCATGCGCAGATACGCCAAGGTCTGCACCCACGGTGGGGCGAGTGCAGGTGCTGCTTCATGCTGCTCCTTGGGGCAAGCAACAGGGACCATCCCGAAAGCTGGATCAGGCACGGGGGACGTACATGAGAAGCTTAACTCATTTACTTTGCTGCAAATTCCAAGTCTCTCTGGAGTGAGGGACGGGGCCGAGCTGGCCAGCTTGCCCTCCGCTACATGCATCACTTTTCCCATTTGCCTTCGGACCTTCTAATCACTGTTTTTTCCTTCAGGCGTTATCTGAAGCTGCACCAGTCTTACCTCCTGCTATCTCCCCCCAGCACCCGTCCTGGCTGCAGAGCACCCTATCACCCAGCTGAATCTGCCCTGCGTGGTGGCTCAGCCCCTGCTCTGCCCAGGGATGCCCACCCTTTCTGGTCCTCAGGGTGGGGTTTCCCGGCACCCCCTTGGATAGCACTTAGCTTAGTTTTGTCTCCACTTGCTCTGCCTTTGCTCTCTCCCACCCTAAACCCTCAGCCTCCCGAGCTGTGACAGCTTTATGCTTGTCTAGGGCTACGTGTGGAGGTTTCCATCCCCAAGTCCCAAGGCTGTCTCCACCGCACAGCGTTCCCTGCTTCCTCTTCCCTTGCTGTGCTGTGGAGACACCAGCCCACGCAGGACTGCCGCCAGCTTCAGTTTCTGCTTGCTGTCTTCGCAGGCACTGCTCCCTCCCCACTCACCTCTCTGCTCAGCCTCCAGCCTTTTCCTCTCTGCAGAGCTAACGCAGGAAGGCAGGGAGCTTGACCCCCCCCGTTCGCTGTGTCACCGTGGCCATCTGCATCCAGACCCAGCCCTGGCAAGGAAAATCTCCCCCCAAATTACTGCACAGCCTTTGCCAAGGTGTGGGGCTTGCTCTCAGCAGCTCCCCATTCAGCGCTGCCCCAGGGCAGCATCCCAGTCCCTGGAGCTGTGGTTTTGAGAGGGGCCTGGGTCCATCCCCTGGCCCCTGAGCAGCCCTGGGACACAGGCGAGAGCAGCGCCAGGCAGGGCCAGCACCCACCCGGGGAAGAGGGGAGGACTGTTCACTGCAAAACCAGCTCTCCTTTCAGGCCAGGCTCCCTCTGCCCACATGAGTGGCAGCTGCCAGAATCCATTTCCCATGCGTGGGAGGGAAACTCGTAGCGCCCCACGGTCAGAGCACAAGGGCCACCATAAGGAAGCTCTCACTGATAACCAGCCCGCCTCTAGAGAACCATTGCAGCAGTTCCGCTTCCCCTTTGCCAGACCAGACTTTCTTCCACCACGGACTTTCTGCAGCTGAGCTGCTGTCTGGGGGAGGCCCTGCTGCATCTTTACAATGGTTTGACAAACCAGCATCCCTCCAACGCAGCTCTGGCACTGTGTGCCTGAGCAGCAGGCTCCCCCTGGGGTCAGTTTGGTGCTCCCTGTTGCTGGTTTTCCAGCAAGGAACAAAGGGATGTGTTGCAGCTTTTGAGAAAAAGTTCTCCCTTCCTCAGCCCTATTTTGGGCCCAGCCACAACTCCCCCACAGGAAGCCCCAATGACCTCTGGGGGTTGTTTGTGGCACCAAGCAGCTGCAGAGAGGATGGGAGCGAAGCCCAGGTAGGTCTTCTTGCTCCCAGCAATGTGTGGGCTTGCCTTGCCCGAATCATGCACGACCTGCAACGGCCCTTCTGGGATGGTCACCTGCCTGCTGGTGCCCAGTCCTGCCTCCATGGCTTCACAGTGGTAAAGGGCTGAGCACTGTGGAAGGAATGCTCTGTCCAGGCACAGCTGGATCTCCGAGCCTAGCATGTACCAGTGGTGAGCCACGCTGGGCAGTACCACGGTGAGTTGAGCCTGGCCACTTTTCACCAAAAGCAAAACGAAACTGCCCCCCTCCTGAGGGTGTGCATCCTCACAACATCCACCACTGCCCCACTGCTTTAGGAACCTTTATTTTTAAAAGGAATCTGTCTTCCACACTTAACCCCACTCTGAAGAGGACCAATGCAGGTGAATCCCTCCCAGTCCATCCCATCCCAGCCAGGCTCTGCCACCCCAGCAAGGCAAGAGATGGCTCCTTCACGCCACAGCCCCAAACACAGGGGCAAAGCCACAGCGAGGGTCCCTCTCCGGGAGGATGGGGCCAGGCAGTGAGCACCAGGGAGGGGCTGGAACCTGGATCTTCCTGCACGACTGCTCTCAAGTTACACTGACTTTGCAAACAGAGGCACAATATGAGCCAGACAACCCTGACAAAGCCCCTTTGTGTGCAAAGGGCAAAGGTAGAGGAGATGGGAACAGAGGGCCCGGGCGTCCTGCAGCATAATCTAAGCTTCCACAAAGGGAAGAGAGAGGCAGGGCCAGCCCCAAGCTCGCACAGGCTGCTGCCAGCTTCTCAGCTCAGAAGAGTTTGGGTACCGTCTGGGATAGAGAGATAAGGGAATTAGGCTGCTCTCTTCAGCTAAGTAGCTGCAATCAGTCACAGCTCCAGCCTTGATCCCAGAGGAATTGCAACGAGACAGCGCGCAGAGTGCTGCAGCTGCCAGTGCGTGTGCTGGGATCCCCAGTACCACGGAGCTGTGCCACGCTGGCATTTAGCATCTGACTGAGCCTAAAACAGCAGGGCTCGGTGGCCTCACTGCAAGAAACATGGCCAGTTTCTCACAGGCAGAGCTTGGAGGCACCACCCAATCCACTGAGCAAAGAACAGGGAGGGGACTGTGTGTCCCTGCCCACCACCCTACCACCACTCATAGAGGATCAGGGAAGTTAAAGTGAAGTTATAAAGGAGCCACACAAACCAAAAACAAAGTGCTTTGGGCAGGGAGCAGTTCTGTAGCGCAGCCAGTGCTTTCATCTGCAAATGCACCTGGCATTTGCTCCTCCACTGGGAGACGCGCAATTGCACTTGCTAGAAACAGCCAGAAAGCCTGCCCTGGCTTCAGGGAGACCCCTCAACCCCAGCCGCCCAACGGAAGGAACGTCTGAGATGCTGCTGCACGGAGCCTTTGGAACGGAGCAGGCTTCCATACTGCCGGGCAGGGCAGGATTTCCTGGGGTGGGATGCAGCTTTCCCCTCCTTGTGCACCCAAGGCTTGGGATCCTGCTGTGCTTCCCCCTTCACGCAGTGTCACCCTGTACCAGCGCCGAGGGGGAGGAAGTCCTCGCCACAGGTGGCTGAGGGGCATCATCGGCTGCTGCTTTTGAGGGGATCTTGTGCTCTCGGGGTGGCGTGGGAGGGGGGAAGGTGGGGCTCTGCAAGGCATCCGAGTACATCTCATCCTGGATGCAGGGACGCTGCACAACCCTTTGCAGCAGGGGCTTGAGCAAACCCACAGTCAGCTGGTTCCCCTCGCTGGAGAAGGGCACTGGGTCCTCCTGTGAGCGAGGAAGGTGCTGCAGGACTACGGTGAGGATGTCTGAGGCAGTGAGCTCAGCAGGGCACAGCGGCCACAGCGTGTCCAGATAAGGGTCCAGCTCCCGGTGCTGGGCAAACTCTGCCAGCAGCGTGGTGAATATCTCCTTGTTAAGCAAGGGGCTGAGCTTGGAGAACTTCTCTGCCACCTCCACCACCTGCTGCCACCGCTTCAGGTGGATGAGAAGGTGCAGAGCTTGCAGCACAGCCTTAGGCCTCTTGCTGCAGAGCAGCAGTTCAAGCTCCATCTCATCATCTGCCTCGCTGCGCTTGTTCTTCCTGGCCAGTACTCCCAGCGCTCTCTTGTACAGTGGCACCCGGCCCTCTGGGCCCTCCTTGCTGCTGTATGCCCAAGAAATGCTAACGTACTGCTGGGTCAGCTCCACAAAACTGGGCAGCCACTTGGGTTTGAACCTCAGGAAGGAGGCGCAGATGAGCTCAAACAGCGGGACCACGCCATTCTGACCCACCTCCTCCTGCTGCAGCCCTCCCAGGACCTTTTTCCACACCTCTGGGGTGGCCCTGGCTACCAAGAGGCCATCCCCGTTCTGCTGCAGCTGCAGGCAGCTCCTCATGGCCTTCCAGGCAGCCTTGGGGAAGGAGGCAAATATGGAGTTCAGGTAGGCCAAGTTGTCCTTGTCCATGTCAGAGTGCAGAACGCGGCTGATCTCCTGCTCCACCAGTTCCTCAGAGCAGCTTTCCATTTCACTCTCTGGGGCACACACCACACAGGTCTTGAGGAGCTCCAGGCTCATGTAGCTCTGCAGCTCCAGGCTCATTGTGCTCAATAGCGTACCATAAGTGTCTTGGAGGCCTTGCCCTGGCTTTTTCTTCTGGTGGAGGCTGTGCTGCAGAATGGAAGCAAGGGCTACAGGAGCCTGGAACACACCACCTTTCTTCAATTTCTCCACCGTCAGCTTGGAGCTGCTGAGGCTCCTCCTCTGGTAGTATCTGCAGGCTTCCTCAAACACCATCTCCACCAGGCACGGCTCAGGCCTGCTGCTGTCCTCAGGTTTGGAGAAACTAAAGCTGTAGATGCCAGTTTGAGTGAGGAGTTGGATGCTGTCCTCCTCTCCTGGGGACTCCAAGAAATGCACCTCTTTCATGCTCAGGATTTTCTTTTCTATGAGCCTTCCACTGTTCTGGTCGACGAGGTACAGGACCCCAGCCAGCACGCAGGCCAGGATGCTGCCAAAGGTCTTCAGCTGGACAAGACTTCCTTGGGCCAGAGGGCCCCTCTCCAGGTCAAAGATATGCCTCTGTGTCCCATCTGGCTCCACCACGTTCACAGCACCCTTCGTGCTCACCAGTAGCAGACCCCCACTGTTGGACACAGCGGAGGTGTGAATGTCCAGAGGTGCCAAACCTGAGAGAAGACCCACAGAGCCAAGAAGGAGCTTCCTGAAGTCTGACTCACTGCTGGAGTGCAGAACCTTGCTGTGGACAAAGCCTGCAGAGGGGGCTGTGATGGTCAGCTTTGCCTTCTCGGGGTGCCAGATGAGGAGGAATTTGGAAGTGGTGGCAAAGCTGGCAGTGGCAGGCACCAGGAAGACATGCTGAGGGGAGGCCAGGACCTGGTACTCAGGGCTGTTGTGCAGGACTATCCTTATGGTACCCAGCTGCACGCCTTGCTCCCCCACCTCCAGAGCCCGAGTGCAGACGCAGAACCTCAAGGCACATTTGCTCATGTCCGAGTGGGCATCCAGGGGAGGCCTCTCCTCACACCACACCAGGCTGCCTCCCTGGCTGCACACAGAGATGATTCGTGCCCGGGCACCCTGGCAGAGCTCCAGTGTCTGCAGCAGCTGCCAGCCCACAGCCACCACAAAGTGCCAGACCTCGGTCCGGCCATGTTCCCACACAATGGCAAGTACCCAGGATCGCAATGTCACAGGGCTCTGCAGGAAGAGCAGTCCCACAAGGGCTGGCTGAGGCGGCTGCCAGTTCCTCTCCAGGTCGGTTCCACTGATGCCATGGCGCTGGAATGCCACCACCCGGGGCAGGGGGGGTGGCCGGCTCTTCTGCAGGACCAAAAGGTGCTGCCCATCGGGGCTGGACTGGACGTGGCTGGGCTCCTCTCCCTGGCACAGCAGCTCCTGCAGCCAGTGGCCTCGGCTGAAGTCACTGAAGTCGGAGACCTGCCGCAGCATCCCGGCTCGCTTCATCCTGGGGCGCCCGCCCTGGTCACTGAGAGCACGCACCAGGGTGAGCAGGGGCACGGAGCTCCTGCTGCCACCCAGGCCCCTCCCAGGACCCCCCCGCTGCCCCTTGTTCCCCAAGGTCTCTGGGGACCCTCTCACCCCCAGGGACCCCCCCGGGCGCCCTCCTCCCCCAGCGAACCGGTTCCGCGGGCACCAACCCCCCTGCCCCCACGAGGTATCCCCAGCTCCCCGGACACCCACCTCCGCCCGGGGGGGTGCTGCCCCGCCTCCCCGGGCACCCGCGGGACCCTCCCCCCCCCCACTCCCGCCGGGACCCCGCGCGGCCTACCTGCCGCGGCGGCTGCCTGCCGGGGCCTGGGCGCCCCTCCGCCGGGGCCGGGCCGGTGGCGGCTGGGTTCGGCCGGGCACGACGCGGCGCTGCGCAATCACAAGGCGGCGGGCTTCCGGGTGGAGCCGCGCCGCGCCGCCCCGGGCCGCTCCTCTCCTACTTCCGTCGCCGGTGCGGGGAAGGCGGCGGGGCCGCGGCCCGGGGGCTACCTACGAGGCTTCGTAGGGGGAAGGGACATTTTCTACCGGGGAGGCGGGTGTGTCAGTGTCCTCAGGGAGACGCAAGCCCCGTCCGGCCCGGGGAGGAGTCTCCCCGCCGCTGCCCTTGCCCACCCCACCTGCGGCTGCCGCGGGGGACCGGTCGCGGAGCCGCCCGGGCAAGCGAGGCCCGGCGCTGACAGCGGCCCCCGCCCACCACCGAGGGCCGGCGGCGCTAGGACCGCGCGGCGCGGGGCCCCTCCGAAGCGCATGCGCGCCTCGCCCGGCGGCGCCTGCGCACTGTGAAAGGCAGCGGGTCGCCCGCAGGTAAGTGCTGGGGCTCGGGGGGGCGGGGGGGACGCGGCCCCCCCACCCTCGCGAGGCCAGGCCACGCCCCCCGCCGCCCCTCCTGGGCGGCCGCCCCGGCCCGGGCCCGCGGCGGGTGGGCGGCACCGGCCCCTGGGGCTCTGCCGGCCCGGGGGGAGCCTCCGCGGGGCGGGGACAGGACGGGACGCGAAGCTGTCCGCCGCGGGGGCCTCGCCGGGCGCTGCCTCCCGGTGGCGGCGGGGCCCGCCCACCCGGTTTCCGCGCCGGGGCGCCCCGCGGGCCAGGCTCTCAGAGGAGCGTCCCCCCGGCTTTTGGGTGCTGGCAGCCCCTTGCCGAGGGGCTGGGGGCGCGGGGCGGGGGGGGGCGAAGCCTGCTTTGCCACAAGCCCGTTCCGCGGGCCGGTGGCCCCGGGCTGTGTCGGGGCCCCTCGCTGCCCGCCCCGCCCCGCCCGAGGCCTGGCCGCCTCCTGGAAACCTGGGCGGTGCGGGAGCAGTTTTATACAAGTCTGTTGCTGAAGAAGTTGCGGGTCCTTTCCCCGCCTGCCTGCCGCGCTGCCGTTAGCAGTAATAACGCGGTACCGCCGCCTTGCCTCAGTAAGTGCCCGTGGGTGCCCGGCAGCCGGTGCTGCCTTGCCTGAGGCTGGGGTTGCCCAACCCTTTGGCTGTGGTGGTGCAACTGCTCGTGGGCCACGGTGTCAGCTGGTTTCAGCATGAAACGGTTTGGGTTCAAGATAACTCTTTCCAGAAAAAAAAGAATGAGCAGGGCATTTTTTTTTTCTAGAAAAAGAATGAGCAGAATTTTTTTTTTAATAATTGATTGTTCTAAGTATCTGGTTTACCTCACGGTCCTACAAGCGCTTGTATCAGCAAAGCAAAGGGGCGCGGTAAACAATGGTGAGGGAGTGAGAACTTGTTATATTTGTTTACGCTGAAGGCAGAGGCAGCTTGCTACAAAAGCAAGCTTGCAGCCTCAGTGAAAACCCTGTGGCCCGTGTCACTGTAAGAAAGTTTGCTCCTAAGCAGAGACTGTGATCTGAATACAGGATGAGAGTCAGTTTGGGCTGAGCAGGTGGGTGGAATATGTAAAGCAGTAAGATAATTTGGATCACTGATATGTGGTGATTGCAGTTCACCAGCTGTTTAAGCTCTAGTAGGAAGTGTGACAAAAATTTTTAAGAGCAATTTCGGGGCGGGGGGCGGGGAGGGAAAGGACTTCAGTTCGGTTTTCCAGTAATGATAGCGTAATCCTCTGTCTGTGTTGCTTAGGGCACTTCTTGCTTTGTGCAAAGAGACTGCAGGCGGGGTATGTACAGTGTAAAAATGTTAAACAGTTATTGGCTAGCATGCACAAAAGAAACAGTGAGGCTTTAATGAGCTGCTGGGCTAAGCATTCATCTGCTCACCACCCCTGCTAACACACCAGGCAGCCACGAAGGCATCCCTCAGGAGGGGAAGGGTCAGCCTCTGCTGCTCAGAGTTGCCGAGCTGCTATATTCTGGCTCCTTGTTTTTTGTTTTGTTTTAGGATCTTACACCTTTTCATGTTTGTGTTTTTTTTTTTTCCTGAGTGCTTCTGCTGCTAATGGTCTATATCTAAAGAATGTTACCTCTCTGCAGCTCTACCTTTCTTATCTTGGCGTGGTTCTACTCTGCAGTTTCTTAGAACATAGCAGCTTCCTCAGAAGTCAGAGCCAAGGTCACGCAGCTGTGCTGTGTTCAGCATGGGCCTTGGATCCACAGTGACAGTTGAAGCCATGGGAAAAGGGCACGGGAAGGTTACAGGGAGAGTGTTTTTCTTCAGAAGGAAGACATCTGAAAAGGTCTCTGAGTGGTGTGAGCTTTTAGGTGGAAGTGTAGAGGCAGTGCGGAGTATTTCATGGTGAACTAGATGGGATGGATTTTGAAGGGCTTGAAAAGTGAAAACCCAGGGAGATTTTCTGACACAAGAGAGCTGAGCATTGTAGCCAGGAATATGGAAAGGAAGTGTGATGAAATGAAAAAATTAATTTGGAAAATTGGTGTGAACAGATGGAGATGGAAGCATGTGACACTTGTCTAGATGGACTTGACAGGAGGAAGCTTAAATAGTTGATGGTGTGAAGTTGATGGATTGGGTGTTATTTTAACTGGACAGATAGAAATGAAAGGCAATTATGGGTGAAGTGTTAAAAATATAGCTTGAATGTTTTTTCTATCATTGCTAAAGCAGGTGTAGTGAGAGGAAGTATGTGGCTGTATCTGCATTAGGCAGCTACTTTTCCTGTTTTTAATGGGAGGAAAATTAGGTCAGTAGTGGTGTAGCTTTAGATTGTACTGTGTACTGCACATAGATCACTACTGCTCTGAGCGGGATGGAAGGGCTTGCTAGTGAAAATGCAAATACTGGGCCTGTGCTGGAGATTATGGTGCTTGGTAATGCAGAAAAAGAAGTAGGATCTATGTGAGTTTTTGTCCTCAGAATATATTTCCCATTATATGCTGCATGAAGGCACCTGGAACTTCTGCCAGGTGGATCTGAGGCTTGTGTGCTGTGAGTGTACTGTTTCCCTTTCTGGTCGGTTGAGCATCTTCCAGCTGTAAAGGAAGGTACAGTCTGAGCAGTTTTCATTCCAGTGGACAATATACAAATGATGTTGTAAACAATGGATTAAATATAAAAGCAACACGGACCTACTAGCATGAGCCGTAACCACCAAAGCAAGAGTTGGCAGAACATAAGCTGCGAAAGGGCTACTAGCAGGAGTTTGACCGTGATGGTTGCTAAAGCCTTGACAAAGTCTAGCCCCGTGTGTTCCTCCTCTCTCTGTTTTCACTAGTGGTCTGCCAGGCTGCTGCTGGGTGGTTCTGGGGATTTTAATACTGGGTGCGGATTGTCTATTGCTTCCTGCGACGGAGGAGTGCTGTAGCCTGTGTTTTAACTGCCTGTTGCTCAGGTTCCAATATTGACTCTGCAGATTCCTCACGTGGATTAAGTGCAAGCTTTTCCTGGAACTCCACTGAAGAGTTTAATGACTACTTGGCTTATAATGCATTACTTTAGAAGCTGTTGGTTAAATTTTAGGCAGAGGTTTATCCCTCTCTGTTGCATGATCGCAATAACTTTTGAACAACTTGCCTTTAGACTTGAGTGAAATACCTGCATAATGCCTTGTAAGGCAAAGTGTGATCACACTGGGTCCTGCGTGCAGTTGGTGGTGGGGGCGATTGCTAGCCTTGCAATATTTAAACAAGTGAGCCTCATCTTAGCAGCAATGGCAAGTCAAGGGATATTGGATTCTAAAAGCAGAAGTATCTCAGATCTTATTCAGAGTCTTTATAAATATTGATTGAGATCCGGGGCTTTGGCATTAACAAACTAATATAGATCACGTCATTCACACTAGCTTTTTCAGATAGGGAATAAATGGTTTCCCAAGTAAGTCAGTATGTTAAAATAGCATTTTATGTCATCTGTTTGTTTTCTTTTTATTTAGCCATGCAGTGTTACAGTGTATTTTTTTTTTTTTGAGGGCTCCACACTGAAAAAATACACTTATTCATGTTTGGTTGTATGTGGGGGTTGTGTATATACAGCTGTAATCTTGAAAACTTTCAGGTTTGTTAGCCCAGGCAATTAAATGCAAAACACAGTGCTTGATGGGCTGCATGCAGGGTTACAGAAGTTACAAGTTTTGCATCTTGATATGTCAAGTTACAAGTTTTGGATCATTATAGTGTAGGTGTGCGTTAGCGTTACGTTCCCTGTGGTAGTATTCTTGCTGTTATAAGATAAACCATGGAGTAATAATAAGTCTGTACAGGAGTTGAGTGACACTGTCGGGCAGCCACAGTTTTGAATGTGCACAAGTCTGACTAAACCTCAGACTGGAAGTGTCAGGTTCATTTATCCTGTGGATGTTCTGACGAAAAGCTGGCAGAGATGTGTTCATCAGAATGTCACATGTTTGGTTGGAATCTCTGCTATGAGTTCTGGAATGAAATGGAAAGGAGGTGGGGGGCTGGATGTGCTCATCCCTTTCTTCCTGACTGGATCAGCTGATCCCCGGGGTTGATGACAGATAAAGCAAGAGTCTGCCTGAACTTCTGTCTGCCATGGCTTTTATCTTCCTGCCTTTGAGCTGCCAAGGCTCGTGCTTTGTTGAGGTTTCTTCTAGTTCCAGACGAAATATCTTGGATCTTCTGCTGTACAGCGAAGTACTTGCTGTTCTAAAAATCCACATTTGTGTGCTTCTCTTGGCCCTGAGGGGTCGTTCTCCTGTGCAGTGACTACAGCAGGATTCACTTAGCAGCATGTGTTAATGGGACTGACCTATTGACAGAGTAAATTATCCATTTGAACCTAAAATGTGGAAAATGCACTGATGCTTTTTAAATGTAATGTGTTTAAAGGATAATTAACTATATTCAGTGTTGTTGTTTTCATAAACTGTCACTGTGTCCTGATAATTTGACACCTCTACAACTTATAAATGTTTTGTGCGTTTAACTGTTGTTTTCTGCAGCTGCCTAGAAGGTCCCCATTAGCAAAATACAGTTTCCTGTTTCTGTCTTTATGACATCTAGAAAATGTAATTGCATAAAATGAAAAGAAAAAGCCATTTGTACAGCATGATCATCATAGGTCATGAAACAAGCACAGCCTAATAAAACATTGGCATGAAAGGCGACTTTTACTTTTCTCCCCTTGCTCCTCCACATGCTCATTTGTAGAACAGCAAATTATAAACAAGAACATTATTTAATCCTTGCCTCTGGCAGTCTTCTTTGTATATGCTCTGTGCTGCTTTGGTTGAGAGAATATGAATCCCAAGTCCCATTTTGACAGAGACTAGAATTTTCACATGATCATGCGATCCCTCTGATGCTCGCCCAGCATGGAGCATTTGTGTCTTGTGGGATTTAGATTTTTCCATCTTTCTGGAAATGTAGGAAAAGCATTAAAATGCAGCTGTCAAAGTCCAGGGACTAAGCAGAGCGTATTGATCCCTTCCCATTCATGTATGCATTTGATGTGAGAAGGCTGACCTAGAAGCACTGAGAGTTAGTTTATTAGTTTTGACATTGGGATTCGTTAGCTGTAATTCAGTTAGAAGCATGCTGATGGATGTGTTTGTGTGCTGGGCTGGCAGCTGCTGTAGGTTCAGAAACTTACAATTCTAGTTGGGAAATGGTTTTGTGCAATCTTGGGTAAGATTTGCATTGCTGGGCTGAAAGTGACATCGTTCTTGGTTTGGTTTTTAATAGATTTCTCTCTGCTTCCAATTATGTTTCTAATTAGAATAATGTCTTATTTCCCACGACAGTTTAAAAATAATGCAAAGTCTGTAAAAGCTATCAAGATGATTGAATAATGTTTTCTTTTTTGTTTGTTAGACTGAAGCCTTTTTGCATCTTAATTGGATACATAGACCTACTAGGCTACAGGAATAATTTCAGTATTTACAGAAGGTTACAGTGCAGTAGTTGCTAAGTTTTCTTCTGTCAATGTGTCTTGGGGCTGTTTCCATTCTCACACCAGCCCTTAACCAGCCAGCTGCGCATGTTCCCTTTCTAGTGGGAAGACAGAAGACCTCTCGCCTTTCTGTATAATCTCAGCTTTTCAGGTGTGAGATCTGTTACTCTCTGTCTTACCTTCCACTTTCTGATCCAGGCAAAGCTCCTTCCCTTCACACTTAGGAGTAGGGTCTTCTACAGCAGCATTGTTTCTCCAGGCCCAAAGATGTTTTCCTGCCCCTTAGAACAGAGATTTATGGCTGAGGGATGGGTATGTGAATAACTGACTCTGGGAGCCTGAGAGTCCTAGTTGAGAACATAGTTGTAGTTTTAAGGCAATCAAAAGCTGTCCTGCAGTGGAAAGAATGTAGGAGAGATCTGGAAACTGGCATTCAGTTGCTGGAACTTGCTCTTTGAGGGAAAGACAAATCTAAACAGGTTAAGGTTGTGGAAGAGGTTCAGGCAGTCTGGGATGGAGGCCACATCCAAACCTGTCTCCATGACAGCCAACTTAGAAAGCTCTGGTGTCTTAGATGCTGACTGCAGTGAGCTTACCTCTCTGTGCGTAATTTAGCCTGGCTGAGTGCAGGTACCACCAGAGCCTGCGCGTGTTTTTCTGGCACATGGCTTAAGTCAAGCCTCTGCCTGAGGTACGCTGCTGCCGTGTGTGTGATTACCTTTGGGGGTATGGGAGAAAGGTTGGGAGCTCAAGATATGAGAAGGGTTGGCATTCTCTTTCTGCGAAGTACCTCTGAGAGTGCTGTAGTGGTAGAAGAGGTTGCAACAGTGCTAAAGCTGTGATGCTTGGCAGAAAAATCTGTGATTGCAGATAAATACGTATATGCAGGGTCAGAGCGGTGATGTGCTTTGTAGCACCTGACATGAGGTTGAGAGTGGACAGCAAGTCATGTTCTGACTCTTAGCCCCTGGAATGGGTTGACTGTCACAGTAGGTTCAAGACTGCAGCTATGGCTGTTTTTTTTTTTGTAACCACTCATTTTGTAATAATGATACTTCCTTTTTTTTTTTTTTTTTAAATAGGGTAACCAGTAGGCATCAGACACCAATTAATCATAATAAAACCTGTGTGTGTTTCTAGAAAACCCTTTGCTGTCAAATGGATCATGAAATTCATCTGATTAAAAAAAAAAAAAAATCCCTGCAAAGCTTCTCCCCTGTGTTCCTCCCTCCTCCTCACAAAACTGAACCACATGTGATGCTTTTGAGGCTGAGGTTCTTCTCTGGCTTGATTTGCTGAGCAGCTGGCACAGCTGAGGGATGCCAAGGTGCAGAGGCAGGGATGAGCAAGAGTGGCAGGAGTACTTTAGGGAGCTTCACAGCCAAATGTTTCGTAGTGTTGGGCGTTGCCTCAGAGCGCAACAGCTGAATTTGAAGTGCTTTGGTAGGCAGCAAATTAAACAGATAAGACAAGACTTTTTCAAACAGTTTCAGGAGCTTTTTGTCACAAGGTGTCCTTGAGGCTTCACCAGCGTCAAAAAGAACCGAGTATCAATTTGATAACAAGTATCACAGTTCATGCAATGAGTTTAAAAAATACATACTTTTCTAGATGTAAACTGCATTGGTCTGGATCATTAATCGGTTTCTATCAGAGAAGAAACAAGAAAATTTATCCATAAGAAGCTTGTTCTGTATCTACCTGTGTGGATTTTTGCATCTTTCCTTGGAATGGAATATAGGACTAGATGGGACCTTTGATCTGATTTCTTATCTGGTACAGTTATTAAAGCCCCTACTTTCAGCTTGTGAGATACTATTAGTATTTTAGTGAAAACATCTTTCATGGTTGAGGCAGACCAGATATTAAGCAAAAATACGGAGAACTTGAAGAAAAGTTCAAGTTTCCTTAGCCTTTTTTGTCTATTTTTAACTTCAGGGTATCCAGCATGGCCCAAACAGAGAAGAAAGGTGGGCTGCTCCGGAAATCTTCAGCCTCCAAGAAGCCGTTGAAGGAGAAAGTTGTGTTGATGTATGATGAGATTTTCACGGTAAGGACTTGGGCATCTCTTCCTTCTAAAGTGTAGGGTTGTGTTAAATTTTCTTGGTTTAGTTTGTACTGAGGGCTCTGCGTGGTGGATTCTTTTCCCAAGGTAAGGACTGCACAGTGTAGGCACGCACTTCAGGCTCTTCTGCTATCATGCAGGAGCTCTGTATTCTGATGTCTTCCTTAATATCACCTTGTCCTGTTGTTTGCCAGGACCATTGGTGATCTGTGGGAAGTCGTGGCTTTTTAAGTATTTATCAAAAAATAATCCAGAAAATAAACAGAGGCATCCCAAATGAGAGCTGCTTCTGTTTGTCTTTCTGTTTCTGGGAATCTGTGTAGACAGAGTTCTGTATTGAGACAGTAGTTGGTGGGATGATGCTGACTCTGAGCTACTCACGATAGTGATTTTCTTTAAATTCTGCTGGAGTGATTTCTCCTTGTTTGCTCTCATGGCTGTTCCTTTTCCTTTCAGACGGAGGACCCCAGTAAATGCAACCCTAGGTTTTGGGAGGAGCTGTTTCTCATGAAGGTAATAAGAGTTGAACATCCTCTGATTTGATGCTGCTCTTCTGCCTACAAAGTGGCAGATTATTAGTGCAAGGATTTGCATTTCGAAGATGTCGGTGGTTGTGTAACATACGTGAACTGCTTCTTAACCTGACAGGTCAACTTGGAATATCTAGAAGGCAAGCTGGAGGCTCTGGATGGGGAAGAGTTAATGAAGATAAAAGATAACATCAACTGCTTGTTTCAGCACTGCATCCAGGCACTGGGTGAGGAGCACCCGATCAGAGTGGTCAATGCATTACAGGTACCATGCTGCGAGACAGGGATGCTCTCTTTTGCTTCTGATGCGGCAATATACTTGCTGCTGGTAGCAAACATCTTGTGCTGGTTTCATTGCCTCTGGGGAGAAGTCATGTCTACAGAGCAGTTGCTACTTATTGTCTGTGGAGGTTACAAACATTTGTAGTCTCTTTAGTCTTTGAAGAACAACAGCTTGTTTCAGAATTCAAGAGGGTCTGGTGATGTAGGATGAAGCGGATGACAATGTGGGGATGAGAGGGGCTTGTTCACACTGCAGGCTGTCAGTTTCGGGGCTCAAGAGTACTCTGTGTGGCTTTGTGTTCTACTTTATCCTGTTCTTCCTCATTTCAGCCTCCTTTTTGAGTTTCCATATGGGTCAAAAATGAAATAAAGCTCTGGAGAAGTTAGTGTGAAATTTATACAGAGGATTGTCCCTGCTGGACGCTTCCTAATCGGAAGCTGTGAAGAATTGTCACCCAGAATTAATAGCTATTTTTCTGCAGGTGGCTCCTTACCAAAGCTGTGCCGTCTCATGTCTTGTGCGGGAGACTCCCCTCCTCAGTCTTGATGTTTGATCTTATTAGTTCACAGGCTGATTCTTACGGATTGGTGAATGCGTTTGTCTCAGCTTCTCTTAGCTGTAGGAATACAGAATATGAATTTCGGGTTTGGAGAAGTTACCTGTAGGAGACATTGGACAGGCAGTGAGCTGGGAAGAGTTGGTTTAAAACAGAATGTTTACACCTCTAACATACTATCTTGCATTATTTTATTATTATTATTTTTAGAATTAGTTTGAAATGATGCTATTAAATACTGTAATTATAGCTACATAGGCAGTCTAGCTCAGCCCTGAATTCCCAAACTTGTATTCCGGCTCTTGGTAGAAGTTAGGTCAGGACTCAAATTTAGAATCTTGCTATGGGAGTGTAAATAGGAACCAGGTAACACATCCTGAGCTGGAGTTGGGAGGACATTCCCTTAATCAGACTCTGTTCATGTGGAAAGTGATCCTGAAGCCAAAACTTACTTAAGCAATCTTTTCTTGAGAATGACTGTGGTGACCGAAGGTTTGTTTAGCCCAGTGTCCTGTCTCTGACAGTAATGAAAAAAAGAATGTCTACCTTACACTTTTGCTGCTTTGTTTTGTTTTGGGTGTGTGGTGGTTTGTTTGGTTTTTTTTTTTTTTTTTTGGTTTTGGTTTTTTTTTTTTTGGTCAAAGAGGCAATTTATTGGTCAGACTTAGTATAGCAGGGTGGTAACCAAACAGAAATCTGTGCTCTTTACAGCAAAAGCATCTGCTGTGTGGACAGGTGTAATGTAATAAACTGTGTTGTATGGATGATGTATGTTTTGGCATGCTTGAAATAAGAAATTAATCTGGAAAGCTCTAAGGCATGTGTATTCATAAATTGGACAGTGCTTTTGCCTTGGGGTTTCCTGATCAATATTTTTGGCCTTAAAGCCACACTTGGCTATTTTCCAAAGATTGTGGTCCTGTCTGTTATGAACTGGGTCTGGACAGAAGGAACGGTAAGATTACTTTTCCTCAGAGTGCTATGAAATGAAGGGCTGAACAAACAGGGAAAATATGGACAAACATATTCTTCTCTATTTTTTATTTTTTTATTTTTTTTTTTAAATTTTCAGCATCCAAGATCCTCCTTAGAAACAACAGAGGTGGATGAGAGGTCAGACAAAATGTATGGCTTCCAGGCTGGTGGTATTTGTTTAAGTCTCTGTGCTTTGCCAGTGCTAGGAGATGATCTCAGGGCAGGTTTTGCTATTGAGTTGTAGGTGTTGCCTCCCATCTTACCCTCTGATTTTTCCCTTTGCAGACTTTGTGTGCATTGATACGAGGTGTCCATCAGAAGAACAAGTCCACTTCTGGGTTTGACATCATCAACATGCTTGTGGGTTTTGATAAGGCAGAACTATGTATGAAGGTGAGGCCCTGGCAATGTAGAGAAACAATTTGCGCAGCAGCCATGTTGCAGGGGCAGTGATTTGTAGACAGGTGTGTCTACCAGGGTGCAGCTTTTGGGGAAAGTATTCCAGCCATGTATTAAAACAGCTGTCCTGAAGTTCTTTACCTGCTAGTGGCGCAAAGACACTTGAGGGCCCCCTGTTTGTTAGTAATACAACAGAGCACTTTTCTTTTCCTGTAGTTCTATACTGTGCAGTCACAGTGGTTAAGAAATCTTGAGGCCAGAAAAGGCTGTCACAGGCCATTAGTACCTAGTATTGGACTCATACCTTGTGCTTGATTTTTAGCTGACAGTAATACCCTGTTTTCTCACATTTCCATCAGCACGTGTACTCTTAAAAAAACTTATTAGTTGCTTTTCACTCTAAAAGTGTTGAGTTTTGTGAAATGACGAAATAATAAAAAGCTGAATTCCTGTTGTATCTTTCCTCTCTTTACAAAAAATAGTAAATTTTGATCTCTCTACAAATAGTAGTACTTTTGGGGAAAATATTTATGAATATCTATTAAACAGCTATATAGCATCTATTTTTAATCATAACTAATATAGGTACTGTTACATTAGAGGTGTGCTGCTTACAAAAAATCTCGTGGTGCCTATAAATAAAATGGAATATTGAAAAAAGAAAGCACTGATAATACTGTCTTGCAAATGAAAAGGAAGATCGTATTTGCAGAGCTCAGAATTATTTTGTGAATAAAATCTGGTGTTATATATACAAAAATCTTTCATGCATCTAGAGAAAACTCTTGGAGAATTATCATGATGTTATGCCTGTAGTCACTAAAATGTGGTTAACACAAAACAGTGTTGAGAACCCGTAGTGTGAATATGTAACAGTAGTAATGGCTCAGTTATTGATTCTGGAATAACATGGCTTTATATTGGTGCTCTTGTATCTGAATCTCTCAAAAAGCTTTTTATAAAAAACATTTCAAATAATTTTAAATATTGCTTTTAAATAATGTGATTATTTTTCTTTAGAATCTGATGGAGAGCTTGGACTCACTCCTCTGTGCAGAAGGTTCTGAAAGCCTCAAAAGCTTGTGTCTGAAGCTACTTCTCTGCTTGGTGACGGTAAATAAATACCAGCTGTGTAATAACTTAGAGACTTATATGAGCCACATCTTGATGGATGGAACTGTCTCAAAACTTGAGCAGAAGCTGCAGTGTGAAGCTTAAGAAGGGGAAAGAAATTGTGAATGAGAACAAGGGTCAGTCCAGAATATCCATCATTGCTCTAGCTATGATGCCAATACAGACTAGCAGACTGTTTTCACCTGATAAGATAGGTGCTCGTGGGGGCAAAAGGGGAGAGACACAGGAGGAAATGTCAATTGGATTCATGGGGTTTTTTTTTTCTAAGGGAAAAAGATATTTAAGAAGTCTCAGATAAATGGAAAGGGAGCAGAGGAGAGTGGTTGAGGAAAGACAAGAAGCCTGGCGTAGACAAGAGTGGTGAGGATGTGAAGAGTGAGGAAGTTGGAACAAATCACCACTCATAATCTCTTGGAGATGGTCAGCTGTGAACTATTTTGGCCGCAATAAGGTAGTTGAGCGTGGGGGACGTCTTCACTACCATGTTCATGATGGGAAGGTGCTCAGTGCAGAATATGCACCCTGCTTTTTCATTCTCTGCCTCCTGTGTAGCAGCCTGCTTCAGCTGCTGATGGCTGTTGTCATGCAGCTGTGTAAAATATAAATCTGTAGAGGAAAGGGGGAGTTCTTAGTATGTGGGATATGCTTCTTGCCAGAGAGAGTGATGGGGGGCAGGAGAAATTTCTTCTACTTTGTGTCTAGCTCTGCAGCTGGTCACACAGCTGAGAAGCTGTAGAACTGGCTGACTAAGTTTGAGATTCTGGGTAAATGTGTCCATCTGGTAGTAGAATTCTTCTGTTCCCAGTGTGTGCCAGAGGCAGCTACAGCATCATGGGAGGCTTTGGGTGAGATTTTAAAACTTGTGTTTGTACTCAGGTGACAGATAACATTAGCCAGAACACCATCCTGGAGTATGTGATGATTAACAGCATATTTGAAGCTATTTTACAGGTAAGGGTTCTTCCTTCTGCTTCAGGGGCTCTTTGTCCATAGCGAGAGCTTTCAGTGGTGTATTTGCTTTTCAGCTTTTTCAGTGCAGTATGGCTGACTGGCACTGTATGTTGCTTCCATTTGTAGCTCAGTCATAGATTTTTTTTTTCTTTTCTTTTTTTTTTTTTTTTTTTTTTTTTTTAGTACTGTCTCCTCCTTACTCTAGTCTGCTGTTTTTAGTCACTACTGAGTATTTAAAGTATTTTCACTTGAGACATTTGTGCATATATAGAAGCTGAACAGATTTCTGGACTAATTTCACAGAAGATTCCTATATTGGAAGAACTTTTTTTCAAAAGGCAGGCTAGATATATTGAGTTTTTTTTCTGCTCTTTGATAAATTATACTTTTTAGAAGGGGAAGTGGGCTTGGGAAAACCCCAAAAACTTGCACAGATTATGTTGGTGGTGCACTGAAATACTGTCCAGTGCTGTTGAGAAATATATTTGTCTTTTATGTTCAGTGCATCCTCTCTGTGATAAATAAGTTTCCCTGTGTGCAGAATTTATTGGGAGCACCAGCACTCCCTCAGCCTTAAATGTCCTCTTTCAATTAGGACATAATTTGCTCTTACACATACATTTCATGGCCACGCACTGTCTAAGAGTCACTGTGAGCTTCCTGAAGCAGGCCTGAACAGAACAGTGTGATTATTTATTCCAGATCCTGTCCAGCCCACTTAGTCGCAGGGAACATGGCTATGATGCTGTTGTCCTCCTTGCCTTGCTGGTCAACTACAGAAAGTATGAGGTAGGTGTTCTTCTGGATAACAGAAACATCACTCCTCTGTACTTTATTAATTTACACTGGCCTCTGGATTACGAAGGCAGCCTACAGTACAGATTTTTTTTCCAGTGCACATTCTAACAACACAGCGCTACAGAAGTTTTGCGAGGCTGTCACGTTGTGCTAACTGTGTCTATGTCTGACGTGTGCGTATAATCCAATGTGTGTGATATTCATACAGCTCGTTTTGTGCAAGCATGAAAGAGAATACCTAGGGGATTTGCATTTCCTTCATGAAAGCATTCTGAGGCAGGTCCTTTTGGAAGAGTTGCTGTTGTGCCGGCTTGTGTGTTTGCCTCTGTGTGTGAGGCTGTGTGGTTATACATAATCTCCAAAGTCAAATGAGCTGTCAGTCATCTTGAACTTCAGACTGAATTTGTGATTCTGACTAGCAGACTGAAGGAGCACAGATCCCCAGAAGAGATGGTGAAGCTGTGACCAAAGAATGAACTGAAACATCACAGCTAGTATTTCCAAGAGAAGTCTGTCTTTGTCTCTGACGGTTTCCTCTCTGAGAAACTTTATTCGTCTTCCTTTTTCTGAACTGGCTGTGCTGCTTTGTGGTGTATTCCCATTTTTTCTGTTATTCATCACCTTGAAAAAGAAACATTTCAGATGTCAAAAAAAACACCTAATGCTGGCTTTTCTTTGCATGAGGCATGATGCTTTAATGATCAATCTTGGTTTTTTTTCCATAATTAGGAATATCTTAATATACTTAGATTGGTAAAAAATAGGGAAGTGCTGGAATTCTCCCTTCTCAACAGAATTACTGGGAGAGGGCAGGCTCCAAAACCTACCTGGTTTTATAATAGATCTTGTTTTGAGTTATGAATAGACCTAAAGGATAGGCAGAGATGGGAGCTACACTTAATGTCAAAGTAATCGTTGTTAATTTCTCATTCCTGTGAATGTTGTCAGAACCATGAATTACAGATTCGGTTCAGCAGTCTGTGCTGTGGTAGCATGGACAAGAGCATGCAGTTTGTTTTCAGTATATAGCTGTGAGGGAAAACTGTTGAGAATGATATGGGTCGGGTTACTGGTGAGGGCAGGCTGGAAAGACCAGAGGTCTCATTGCCACATTCAGGTCAAAGGATGGAGAGTTGTGTAGTCCCATCCCTGAGCTCTGGATCCCTGTGTACTGCAGTGTATGTCCTTAGTAAGGTAGAGTGCTGTGAGTACCTAGGGCTTGTCCTCTGCTCTTTGCAGTAGCTTTCTGTAGAGTACTGAGAGGGGTAGAGTGTTTTGGAAAACACTGTCCTAGATTTCTTCAAACTGGGCACCCAAAAGAAATTGTGCTGATGTTTAAAAAGTACAATACAGCCTGAGGCAGATGTGTAGCAAGGGGAATTTCAGCTTCAGTAATCCATCTGGCAAGCCTGAAAGCAACTTGAAGAAAGGTTTTATATTTTGGCTGCCTGACACAGCTTTTTGTAAGCAGCGCTACAAGCAAAGCCCATAGTAATGCAGTTGTAATCTTTGTCCTTAAGTAGAGTAGCTGCTTTCATTTGCTGTTCTTTGGCCCTTAGAGTCGGTTTGGTGGTTGCTTGGTTTTCCGTGTGTTGTAGCTGTATTGTAGCATACTTTCATGCCTCAAATCCTTTGGAGTTCTCTTTTTAGTTAACTCTGCTGCAATTGGTAGGTTTTCTTTTGTTCTGAACTTCATTGGTTGCTAAATTGTTTTTCCAGCTGCTTTAGAAAATCTAGTGAGGCTGAAAATTCATTAGCTGACTATGATTTTTGTGTCTATCTTTAATGTGAATACCAGTGTGTTTTGCATCACGGTGTTTTTTCATATTTTTGGGATGTGAATTTTGTAGTCTCCTTTCAAATTTCCTGGGGAATGTCTGTCCACAGTTTCATTACCCGTGTAGCAGAGATCTTGACTTGCTCGTTAACTTCTGTTCTAGGAGTACAGATGATTTACGTGTATTTACATGCAACCTTTAAAGGGATGTCCCAGATGTGAAACTGAATAATTTTCAAAAGTTTTTCCAACTATACACTTATTCAAGTCTTCAGTTGTATTTTATGGGTTTTTTTTTTTTAATCCTAGTCCTGATTTCAGAGCAAATATTTTTACCTTGATACTATGTGAGAGAAACATAAAAGAGTAACTAAATAATTGACTATTTGAGGAAAATGGTGGAGCTAAGTGTACAAAGAAGGCTGCCAGAGAAAATGCTGTGAGGAAGCGTATTATTTGATCGCTTTATCAGTATTTTAAAGGATGGCTGCTGGAATAGCAAGTTAAAACATAAAATCAGGTAGTAACTTTTAAATAGTTAGATTCCTTGATACCGTCTAGGTGGAAATTTATTTGCCTCGTGTTCAACCTGTTAGAATTGCATATGGTGTCTTTTGCTAGAGAGAGCTGAAAGAAATTAGTCAAAACATGGGGTTTTCCCTTTTTGTGCTTGTCTGGCAGCATGTAGCGTATCCAACAGCCCTTCATGTCCAGTTATGTGCACTTGGCTCTTTTTGATATGGTTGACTACAGGTGCTGAAGAGGCACTTATCAACATTGAAGAGTCAGAAAATGTATTTTTTTTTTTTTTTTTTTAAAAAAAAGGTCTCACACAACTCAAATTATTTTAAGTGAATCTCTTTAACAAAAAGAGTAATTATTCAGGCTCTAATTTCCTGCATGGTGGCCTGCCTGCAAAAGAGATGGCCTCATCAGGGCTGGCAGCAAAGCTGCTGAATCATCCCTAACGAGTGTTCAGGGAAAAGTCTTGTGAGGAATAATTGAGTAGACTGTAGCCTTCGCTTATATTACAGATGTGAAGATAAGTTAAGCACCTAGCTATGGACTATAGATGGCTACGTTGGTTTTTTTTCTGCTTTCTTTTCCTACCAAAAAATTGTTTCCCCGTAGGTTTGGGTTGGAGGTGGAGGTACGTTTCGGGGCATGGAGGAGATCTCACTCCCTCTGCCAGGCCTGGGTGCTTCTTCATCTCATACTGACTTTGTATGGCGTGTCTCACCTGGGGATTGCTTTAAAAATTACCTGATAATGATCTCCCCGCAGCTTCCACTTTAATTTCTGTGAGATTGTTGGTATCAAATGATGTTCATGGAGGACATCTTGAGTATTCCCAGGTTCCAGGAGTTTGTGTCTGTACATCATCACTGACAAGAAGATCTTAATGCTATAGTGTTTGTTATCTGATGGCAGTCATAGGAAAAGACCTGTGTCCTCTGAAGAGCTAAGAATTGTATTTTTGAGTTCCTTCTGGAGGCAGGTGGAGGCAGAAGCTGTGTCTTAGTTTGTGTAAGTGCTTCACTGACACACTGAAGTTTTCAAAGTGCTTGTCAAACACTTCTCAAGGCTGTTGCATGTTTCTGCATGTTGTGGAGTGGCAGACATAATTTAAAACTTTTGCTGTGACTCCCAATGAGAGGAGAACTGAACTCTGAAACAGCAGAATTAGAATGGGAAAGCAGGCAGGGAGTATGGGCTGGGCTTAGGGATGCTTGTACAACTGCTGCCCATTGCCTGGAAAAGCCCCGTCACTTTTATTGGTCGTGTGTCACAAGCTGGGCTCTCTTCTGTGCATGAGCTGTGGTCTGGAGAATTTCTCCTTGTTGTATAAGGAAAGCAAGAGAATGACTGAAATTGGCAAAACTAAGATATGTTTGCAAGGATGGATTTTAATCTGTATTTAATTACGAATTTGTGAAACTTGCTTCTGCTTTACTGACACTGACTAAATTTAATTTCAGAAGAGGGGGCATGGTTGTACAGAGAAAACCATATATTGTCACTCAGTAGGAGCCTCTACTCCAGCCTCAAGGAAATATCTTTGCATGCTTTGTGCACAGATGGGTTCTGTGTGAGTTTTCTGTTTTTCTGAGACAGCAAACGGGGCTGCATACTGCTGAAGGTGAGCTAACAGACTGGGTGAGCTTTGGTTTGTCCTGATCAGTTTCTTTTCTGAACCAAAAAGGAAGCCTGATCATCCTCCCAAAGCACCAAATAATTGTGAGAGTGATGTTTTCTGGTCAGCCTTCTTCTTAACTTGCTGTCAAGCCATGGGCAAATCAGTTGGATAATTCTAACTTGCAGGCCTGCATCTGATGCATGCTTTGTGTTTTGTTCTTCCCATCCACTTTGGACTTACTACAGATAGAGCCTTTTCTTGTCTGTCCTGTTCGAAATAAACTTTGTTAGTTTTGCACTGGCACATATAAACCAGGAAAAACAAATGTACATTGCTAATCTGAAATGCTTCCTAAATTATTAGGACTTATCTTTGTAGATTGAGTTTGTGTGCTTTGTTCAGCTAAGTTCAGTGAATTTGTATTCTCCAGAGACTTCTAGCTGTCAGTGATGTAAACTGTTAAAGTGTTGAGCTCTAACCCAGCAGCAGAGGAGACTATAACATTGTCATGCCTTCCTGGGTCCTCTCTCCTTTAAGCAATCTTTGCAAGGTGTTGCAGAAGGGAGATATCAGACTGCTAATGTTCAGTCCTGGGTTCACTGCTTGTTCCCGCCGCATAACAGCGTGCATGTCACAGATAACAGGCTTGCAGGACACCTGCTCCACTTTCCAGATTGGCAGATGAGTTAGTGGAGGAGCAGAAACTCCCTCCCTTCTCAATAAAATCAGGAGACTGCCTCACTGAGCCAGTAAAAAGGTGTCCCAGGCATAGCAGCCTTAGCATGTGCTGTGACTCCTTTTCTTTGTGTATATTCTGCTTTGTGGGACAGAAGAGAGATTCTTCCCAGGTGGTTGGATAAGCTTCGAAAGATAATAGTGGGTTTTTTTTCCTGAAGGCTGAACTTTAAACCAATTTTCTTTCTTCCTTCTCCCCCAACCCTGAGCAGTCAGTGAATCCCTACATTGTGAAGCTCTCCATCGTCGATGATGAGGCCACACTCAATGTGAGTATTTGACTTGATTCTTCTGCGCTATTGGGGATGCTCTTTCATGTATGATGTTAGTGTAATGAATGCAATCATTGTGTCTGGTAGAAAGGTGGTCTGGGAGCAGTGCTACTGTAAAGAACACCAGTGGAGTGAGTTTCTGCCCTAACTGCACTCTTGCAGTAGGTTAGGCAGCTCACGATTTGGGCAGTATGATCACCAGTTAAATGGTGGGAGTGGTTAAAAAGTGAGGTAGGAAGGAACATGCTGAAGTTCATCCATTATATGTTTGTGAACTATCTATACGCTATTTGCTGTCGTGTGAAAAAGGCACAAGATAGTTTATGCCCAAGAAAATCTCATTTCCAGTGTTGTGTCATCCGATTTTACCAGTCCATGAGACAATTCTTGTAGCCCAGTGGAAGCTTGTACCTGAGTCAAGAGTCCTGCAACATATTTTGGCTTGTAGCCACTGCTGAAGTTTTATATCCAAGCGTGGGCAGAAAATGGCAGCACTCTATGAGCTATGTCAGATCTGGACTTAGAAGCTGTTCTTTAGGTGTGAGGTAAAAAGCAGGCTCCATGCTAACTAAAGGGTGAGAACCATTATTCTGAGTTAATTAAATTAGCTTGACAGAAAAGATGATCAGTTGCTATGGAATGGTGGAGGCTGATTGCAAGAAGTGAAAAGGTTACTAGTGTTTCTGGCCTTTGTTTGGAACTTTTGGATGTCTTTTCTCTGACACTGGCTTCCTTCTGAAGTTCTTGCTGCTTTATTGAGGCTTCTTGAGTGAGTAAGCTCTGCTTGGAGGTCCAAGGAGAGTAAATGTTCTCTGTTTAACTTAGTAATTAGATATTAAACTTTAAATTTTGGTGTCTTGATTTTTGGACAATATTTTTGTTGTATCATAGCATGTCTTAATAGTTCAAACAGTTTCAGGGGAAAGTCTTCATAGCATGCTAGGTTATCTTGGGGGGCCATGACTGCTATGTGTGTTTGGTTTGTGATTTCCTGCATCGAGATTTGTAATGTAAAGATTTTTTTAATGCTTTTTTTTTTTTTTTTCAGGGAATGGGACTTGTAATTGCCCAAGCTTTATCGGAATATAACAGGTACCACCTAATTTTCTCTTGTTTTTCAATGCATGATAGTTGCTGCACATTTCCACAAACTTTTTTTGTTTTGTTTTGGTTTTTTTTTTTTTTTTGTGTTAAAGCACTTATTTATCACCTAACAGCCCTGATGCACCTGGAGAGGCAGGGAATAGTCTTATGTTTTGAGGTACTTTGGTTCAGTTGTTGCTGTCATTGCAAGAGTAAATGCATCTGTACCAGCTGTGCTGATGTGCTTCAGGAGAGACCTTCCTGTAGGGAAGATATCTATTGTATGTTTTTACTATAATGGATTTTACCTCTGCATGAACCGTGTGTAAAATCTTAGTCCCAGGTGAAAAGGTAAATGATTTGCTGGTACTTTTCTATTAGAAAATTGATTTAACTGAAATGCGATCTAAACTGAACAGATGTAGGCAGGACTATCCACGTGCCAGATCAGAGATGATTAGGGAATGTTTGCTCTTGCAAATGGTGGAAAGCATTAACTGCTTCTGAAAGATTCAGAAAGCCAGCAGTAGGGGTGGCATGTTTCCAGTCTCTGCTTTGTAAGCAACAGCATGAAACGTGTAAGTTTTCCTAAGAAGAAAGTGCTTCAGAAAAAAATTGAAACTTACAGCAATTTCACCTGATCAACCCAAGGCTTTTTTTTTTTTTTTTTGTGCAGTGGGATTCTCAAGGTATCTCAAAAAATGTTTTAATTCCTTTGAAGGTCTGATATTATAGATGTGTGGATAACTTGCAAAATCAGCAAATCATGGAAATGTATTTAACAGTAAATTATTAGAGTAAAGCAGAAAAAACCTCACCCAGACAACTTACTTCATTCTGACAAATGAAGCTGTCTCAGATTGCAGCCTCTTTTGCTTAGCTCTTTCTTTCCTCGTTCCCCAAAAATTTAAATTATTTTCTTTGCATGTTCCATTGTATGTGATCAGATTCCTATATGAAAGACACAATAAATGGCCATGTGCACTTTGCTAATCCATTTGAATGCCAGATGAAGCAACTTAGCTTAAATCTGAGGTACCCAACCTATTTGTTGACTTCAGTTACTCCAGTGCCAGTCCCTTCGCTTACTCCAGGAACGTGGGATCGGGCAGGATCAGGCCATGAACCATAATGGTCTTTGTGGTTTTTGCTGGCCATAGGGTGATTGACTCTGGTTTAGTCTGTAGCGACTGATGATTGAAATTAAACTGTTCTGTGGTTACTGACTGTGTGTGTTCATGTGGTTCATGACTATTTTGCCAGTGCAGGACAAAATTACCTAAGTCACTTGGGCCTTTTCATTCAGTGTTAGCCCAGACTGGATCGTATCCCCTATAACAGCACAGGCATTGTTCGTTCTCACATCTTTCAGCAACCCCACTTCAACTCTACACAATTCACAAATATTTTGATACCCTTTGCATATCTTTTTGTGAGTTCTTCGAAAGGGCCTGTGTATGCTTAAGATTTCTCCATCCTGTGTCCTTATCAGATAAGACTGTCTCGTGGGGATTTAGATAAAATAACCCTAGTTCCATTTCTAACCCTGAAGCTTCACCCTTATTCCTTTTTGTTCAGGCAATACAAAGATAAGGAAGAGGAGCACCAGAGTGGTTTCTTCTCGGCCCTAACTAATATGGTAAGCAAGGAAGCAATGTCTTTCTATTCTTTAAAATAAGTGCCTTCATGGAAGTTCAGCAGGAGGGTGTTTCCAAAAACTGGGAGTTTGGGATCTGAGTTCTGGAGGAGGACATGCATTGATCCAGTCCAAACCAAGTACAACTGAAATGGCTGTGTTCTGAGGAATGTGTTGCTGTCTGGCTTGGGAAAGCTCTTTCAAAGGCTGAGATTTTTATTCTGGCGTTGAAATTGTTTTCCTTCATCTTCTTCATTTTAGTTGACTTTATTTTAAAAACCACAATTACTTGTTTGATCCTTTTAAACAGCTACTTATTTTTAAAAACAAGTTGCTGCTCTGCTGATGCAGCCTAAAACAGAGAAGCTGAATACTTCTGTGGCAAAGTCTAGTCTGTCACTAGCCTTAGAGATTTGTTTCTTTACTGTCTTGTTTCTCAAGCCTGGGTGCACTGCAACTATGAATTAAGCTTGGCTTCTGCAGTGGGCAGCGTCTGTGTTTTCAGAGGGGTACCCTCCAAAGGCTATTGTGAATTTCTTCCTTGGAAAGAGTATCCACTGTTCCCTTTGTTCAGTTTGGCTTTGCTTTAGTCTCAGATTTAACTGTAGTCTGAAATCTAACTGACAGGAAAATTTCCTGTAACTTCCCACAGGAGTGATGTGGGTAAAACTGCTACCGCTTTGGGGCAAGCAGATAGGAAATAATCTCTGTTGTCCTCTTACAGAATCTTAGACTAATCCAGGTTGGAATTCAAGATACAGTCCTTTTTTTGTTTGGTTTGTTTGTTTGTTTGTTTTTTTTGTGATTTGACAAGTGAAGCCTTCGTCAGTGACAGCAGTGCGAAATAAAATGTGTTTGTAGATGGTCGTCCTGTTTCCTGTTTGTATTTTACTAGTGTTAGAAAATTGCATGTGTGCCTTGGATGAGAACACCTATCCCAGGGCACTTCTGATTTGGTTAAATCCATGTTGACTCTGTTGTCTAATAGCTTTCACAAGTTCCTCCTGTGCAATACTGTTTCTTTCCATAGGTGGGCAGCATGTTCATAGCAGATGCTGATGAGAAGATC
Source organism: Chlamydotis macqueenii (assembly GCF_036417535.1). NCBI lineage: Eukaryota > Metazoa > Chordata > Aves > Otidiformes > Otididae > Chlamydotis > Chlamydotis macqueenii. The sequence goes on from NC_141562.1 coordinate 24,950,359, forward strand.
TCCGTCCAGTAAGTGCACAGATGTTGGTTACACAATGAATGGCAGCTCACCACACAGGTCAACTTCATCTGCTCCATCATGGAGCTGTTCTAATGTAGCAAAGCAAAGTAGAAAGACAAGTTCTCTTGTAAATGAAATGGTACCACACCCCTGTGAACAATGGATTCTCACTTAAGTGAGAAGGGTGCAGGAGGAGGAGCCACAGCAGAATTGCTTGTAAGGAAGTGTATAGAAAAAACCCAGTGGTTTTTATGAGGCATTTTTACCATATAATAGGCATGTTGGAGGTGGCAGATGGGAAGTGCACCCTTGTCCCCAACAAAATATTTTCTAAATCAAGGGAGCAAGTGATAAATATGAGGGTTTGTGGTGTCTGTAGGAACCTCTACCCTTAAAAGAAACAACTTTAAAGGGAAAATACTCTTTGAGCAATAAGGGAGACGTTCAGCAGGAAGAGAACAAAGAATGTAGTTGAGCTCTAAGAATAGCTATTTTTATGGATTGCTAAGTACTATTAATAATTGGAAGAACAACTGGATTACAGAGGCAGAGTTTTATACAATTGAAAAAAATTTCCTTCTTTCAGATGGGCTGTGCTTCTGAAAAACTTTGCTGTTGGGATTCTCATCTGGTGTTAGCCTTTAATTAACTGTTGTCTGTATCCTTTCCACAGAACGAATGAAGCAATACTTCTGGCCCTCTATGAAGCTGTTCATCTAAACCGGAATTTCATCACAGTTCTGGCACAAGTGAGTTTCAGTGCAATGTTTGCCCATTTCTCTGTAGTGGGTGTCTTTTGAAATTAGAGAGTCAGAAATGGAATTGGTGAAAAGATAAGTTTTCTTTTTTTTCCCCCTGCATACTTGTCATAGGTGTAGATGAGCATGAAAGATAAGAAGCAGGCCAGAGCCTGGGTTTTTTATACTTTTAGGAAATGCTTCCTACCTTGCCAGAAAATGAGTAAGGTTTTGAGGGCACAGCTCATGTTTGAGTGAGCCATTTTTCCCCACTGAATGGAAAGGGCTGCGTGGAGTGCCTTCTGCTCCCTGATGATACTATCTTTAGGGGAGCATGGAGTGATTGGACTGGTAGGGATAAGATTGCTGCAGCTGTCAGAGCAGTTCACGCCCTTGTTAAGTTAGGGTTGAGGAAAAGAGGCTGATCCAGCTCTGAAGTTAGATGAATTGTGCTGTCTGGGTGTGCACAGACTGCATGTTGTTGTCTGCTTGGGTGTCCTTCGCAGAGGGACTGATTGATATGTGGTGGCTGTTGTTTCAAATACTGTTTTGTGTTCAAACTTCCTTGGAGACCCCAACCCCTTTTGCTTGGGAGACTGTCACTGGAGCGTAGCACTCCTCCTTGTGCTGTTTATGGTGAAGAAACAGCTATGGCAGCCTTATGAGAAGCATTAAGCTGCTCCATACCTCTGATCACAACTCTCTGGATGCCTTTCTGAACACTGTGTGAGTTTGCAAAGGTGGTTGTTGCTGGGAGACAGATAATGAGTCTGATCTGGTGATCGTGCTGTGGCTGGCTGGAAGGCTAGCCTGATGTCTTTAGGAAAACCTTCAGGTTTAGACTCTTAATTTTAGTTTGTAAGTGCTGCTGGTAATCTGTGAGAAAAATGATATCAACAAAACAGTTAACACCTTTATCCAGTTATTTCAGGTCCTCAGAGTGCAGCCATACATCACAGGCTAGACACTTGGCATGACCGAGGAGAACTTTGGGAACTTCTGACAGTAGTGGTGATGGAAGAGGTCTGTTAGGCAGATCTGCTTCCTCTGAAGAAAGCTTCTCTTCCACGGGTGGTTAATTTGCTGAGGCTCCCTGCCTCTCTCTTCCCAGGTTATTCATTCCTACCACCTGTGACACGTTTCTGCTCTTTCAGTTCTATGTAATACCAACTCAGGTCTTTCTATGGTCAAGATATTCCTGAGGGAAGATGGGCATTTGGCAGGGAAGAGAATAGAGCAGGAAAAGAGCACCTAGAGTAAAAGCTTGTAAATGAAAAATAGAAGGATAAACTAGTTATTTGTGAAAGTGGTACCTGAAGTGACTGTTGATCAGTGGGTTTAACTGAAGTGGAGGCCTAATGTTCTTGGGTGGATTGTAATCCTTCATTTAAGGGAGGACAAGGTAGGTCGTGCTGTCCTTTGGAAAAAAACCTTCTAAAAACTGATGAATGCTCTTGTCTAAGTTGGTGTCTGTTGCTAGAGACTGTGTGAATGACTACCTGCTGCTGTCTGGGTACGTAGGAAGAGCAGGGACACCATTGTGTTGATGCCTGAAGTGTTGAGGTTTTGGTATTTACCAGCTTGTTGGTCCTCAGTTTTTGCTGCTAGGTGGCACTGTTATCTCTCAACTGACGGTTGGTGTTTGGGGAGAAGAAAGGTAAACACCATAGCAAAATCTTTGGAAGCAAACCTGTTTTATGTAAGATTATCAATGGAAAATAGTATGTTAAAGTTTAAATCAGTACCTGTAATGATGTGAAAGTGTCTTGGAATTGTAGTAACGATGTCTGTGCTTCTCATAAAATACATACATTTGTAGTTGCTCATAAAATGAGATATTCAAAGACATGTGGAGGATATCCACTTGTGAAAAATCCCACGGAACTAATGTCAAATCAGCAGTTCTGTATCCCTTTCTTGTATTTTGAAATTGTCATGATATATTAAGATGGATGATACATTTATGTAAAATTTGCCCTATGAAATGGATGCTTTGCCTGGCAGCCAGTCTTAAAATGGCATGGCAGGTTGCTTACAGTCTCACCAGTGTGGATAGATCTGGAAGCTTACAAAGAGTAAAGTCAAAGTGGTAATTAGGCAGGCAACTATTAGCAAAGATGAAATGAGGAGAGTAACCGACTGATGGAAGCTGAGAAGATCGATAATGATAGTCTTATTTATGTTATGCACTCTTTTCCTGCAGTGCCTGGGCTTTATAGTAAGACAGAGAAAGAATGAATGGGAGCTATAAACACTGTAGACTTCTGCATACCCTTTCCCATTCTATGCTGGGGAAGGGCACGTTATCTGTCTGCTGGGGACAGCCACCACTTTCTGATCTGTTTTTATGTTTTGTGGAGTAAAGAAATTGATATGCAGTTTGATTGTTGGACATTCAAGGTCAGGAACCATAGCCTTGCTTTTTGGAAGAGAAGCTGAAGTTTCTTGAGACTTCATGAGTCATATCTAGTGTGCGAGATCGTGGAGCAGTGCAAGTAGTGATCTGTATGACTGGTGCCTAGGGAAGCTATTGACCTCTGTATGTCTGGGCCTTTGTGTCTTCTGCTAGAGCCATCCGGAAATGGGGCTGATGACAACACCAACAAGCCCAATTCCAACGACACCTGTGACTCCACTTGGAACCACTCCACCTTCTTCAGATGGTAAGAAATGTAATGATCTCCTGGGGAAAAACAATTTAAAATAACTGTAAAATATCTAGCAAAGCTTTTTCACAAGATGGCAACTAATGAGGTCTGTCTGGAGCAGATGTAACCTGGTGCTCTTCCTGGAGCGACTTGCCTTACTAAACATGACCAAGATTCTTTGACTTAAATTAATTTCTGTTTTGCCTTGAATATTGCTCAATGAAATTATGCTGACATTCCTTCTGAAAACAGTCCTGTCCTAGTATCTGCGTGAAGATACACCAGCCCATTAGTTGTTCTATGTAGGCTTTTATTTAGGAATATTTCTAGTGTCAGGTTCTTTGCCTGGGATTATTTGTCATTGGAGCAGATTTACAGAGAATCACAGTGAATTCGTGCTTGTCGTTAATGCACTTGTCCCCAGCTTTGAATTAATTGGGATTTGAATCCAACCTGGGTGCAGAGATATTCTTCCCTCTTGTTGCATTTTCTCTGATAGGCTTTGTAAATCAATGCTTGCCCTGAGATCTTTCTTCTAAATGAGATGTTACATGTCCACATAAATATGCTTTGAAATAATCTAAAATAAAACTCTTTGTTTAAGGTATGGATAGATATAGCCGAGTTTAAGAGGAAGTCAAATGGCTGTTGTTGCCTGTTTTAGTGGCATCTTCTAGATCTGAATAAAGTGCTTAATGAAGGAACAGAGTCAGTTTGAATAGAGCACGGTTTGGAAATATTTCTGGGGAAAAGCAGCCTGGGTTACTCAGTTATATACCTATTCAGGTCACTTGATATCCTGGTTAAGGATGATCCTCCTTGTGGATGAATTCTGTCTGGTTACCATGGATATCAACAGCTTCACTTAAAAAGCCCCCTATGTCTTAAGTCTCCGTATGCGTGTAACGTAAAATGTAGGGGGACGGGCGTTTTGTGGGCTTCTGTTCAATGTGTTCGTTGCAAGTGTATCCACCCACACACCATATTATACAACTGACAGAATTTATGCTTACCTACATCTACAGCTTGCTTGCACTCTCTTTTTTTTTTAATTTACCGAAAAACAAAAGCAAAACAAAACCTCCATCCTGCTTTCGGCATCCTGCTTTCCTGCTCTTCAGTGATCTTGCGAAGCTTGCGACTTCTTGCTGCTTGTAAGGTTGCTAAGTTTAAGGAGAGGAGCTGATTTTAGCGTGCAGCAATTACATTGAGAAGCATTCTTTATTTCTATTTGCTGTCACCTTACTGATCCCTACTCTCAGTGAATTTTTTTTTTTTTTTGAGGACCTTGGCTTGGTTTAGTTTGGTGGTGCTTTAGTATTGCTGTTATTTTAAAGGTATGTCAGAATTTTCCTCATTTTCTAAGGTCTTGCTACTCAGCTGTAAAATTTGCCTATGGCTGAAAGACAGCAAGAGGCTTTTTGACTTTGGAATGAAAGATTGCTTTCTTCTTTTTCCTGCATTTAAAAAAAAAAAAGTGTGATTGAACTATTTTCAAGTTAGAGCGACATGTAGAAATCATCTATGGGTTTTGGGTACTTTTTTTTTTTTAATGCTGACTAGGATTAAAAATGGCTTCATATTCTGGTTTGAAATTTCTCTAGCCTACAGTGTGAATTAAGACGTTTTAAAGTTTCAAAATGTGTGTTAAAAAAATCAGGGTCTGTACCCGACCTAGGATAAGCAGTCATGTATTCTTCAGAGTGATTTCTTTGGTGTGGGGGTTTTTTTGGTGGTGTTTTTTTTTTTTTTTTTTTTTTAATGAGACTTTTGCTAGAAACTGTTGATCCATAATATGTAAATCAAGTGTGCCTGTCACCATAGTTATCTAAATGTCAGTTTGCTTACTGTTGTTAAATATTCATTCACTGCTTTCATTCTAACAGCTCCGGAAGGACCCACTGGGGATATAAATACATTTTTTTTCAGACTTTTAGCTAAATCTTTGAGCTATTAATAATATTGGGGGTGAAAAAGCTTCCAGTCTCATTGCGTAGACTTTGCCAACAGACTGGGCACATTAGCAGCGTGTCAGGAGCCCCAGAGCTTCAAGACTGAATGGACTGAAGAGCTCGCGCTTGAGGATACGCAGCCTTTAGAAGCTAAAAGCCCCATTATTTCTTTGATGTATTTTGAACGGTGAGGTTACATTGATCAATTTGGCCTTTTGTTTCCAAGGGCTACAATTTTGTATTCAAGGTGACTGTGTAATCCTGAGCTCCATGAGAACCTCTGCTGTGCTCTGGGCCTCTCAGTGCTCAGTTTAAAGAATCCTGCATTTTACTCTTGGTTCGTATCCTTCATCCTTCTGTGCCTGTGCTTGCCCCCGTTCCAGGGGTAATTAACCTTACATGCCTCGTTACAACATTATGAGATGTAACGCTTGAATTATGAAAGGCATTGTTTGTTAAAGCAGACTTTTCTCTGAACCCAAAATACGCTTGCGTACAGGATCAAATCACTTCCCCTCAGAGCCCCAAACCTAGCCATCCAAAAATTAGATGTGAGCAATTCCTAACTTCTTGCGAGGTCCAGTCTCATCATAAATACCCTTTTCTTTCCTTGAGAATGAAAAAAAGGCTTGAGCGTTCCTGAGGATAGATGAAAAAGACTTGATACAGTTCTTAAGATGTGTGTCCTAGTGGTCTGCAGATCGCTTTCCAGTGCAAAGAGAGCCCTATCTTATGTTATCTTTATAGCTTGGGGAAAGAGAGGGCCTTCTGGCAGCTGGAACTGAAGCCACCGATGGCCGCCTGCATGTGAAAACCTGCGAGTTTGAACTCCTAGGCAGCCAGAACGGTACTAATATTGTCATATCAGGATAGGCACGTAGGAAAAGATCCCCTTGACTCCTTGAGTCTAGTGCCTTGTGCTTGCAGGCACATCGTCACAGAATCCCTTCAATTTATCCAGCTCTGTCTTAGTTTGTTAAATTTGTTTCCCAGTAATTCCTGTTGGGAGGCGGTTTCAGCATCTTGTCCTTTTGAAAATTTGAACATTTTCAACTTTCCAACCTACCCTTGTTGTCAGTTTGTACCTGTTTATCCTTATGTTAACCTTGCTTTAGAACACAGATAGCTCTTTTTCATGCATTGGGTTACTCAGCTGTGTATTTTGCTGTGTCATAAGAAGGGCACTCTGTTCCTCTGATCAACCTACTAGCCTTTCTCTAAAGTTGTTCAAGTGCGAGTTCATGCTCTTTTAACATGGAATCAGCATAATTATGCACAGTGTTCGAGACAAGGTCTCACCAGCACCTTGTGTAGGGTGTTACTGTGTTCCTCTCTCTGCTGGAAATGCGTTTCTGGATATGTAGTAGGACCATGCTTACTCTTCAGTGCTTTGTGTTGGTAGCTCATCATCTGGTGATCTGATAGTGTACCATGGTATCACAGCATTTAATTTACAGCTGATGAGCTCTCAGCTTGCCATGGAAATAAATCCCTGAATTCCTGACCTTATGGCTTGTACTATTGAATTTCATCTTGTATTTATTATCTGGTCCATGTTTTTATCGCGTTCTTTGTGAGCAGTCTGATATTCCTCTATGTTTATCTATCCCAACTTTTTTCCATTAGCAGATTCATTAGTAAACAACTGTTTCTTCTGCTAAGGTGACTCACAGAAAAGAAAACTATTCCCTAAACTGACATCTAAGGAATTAAAGTAGTAGCTTCTTCCCAGACAAATAGTTTCTCCAATTGCCAGATCTTTGATATAAAGTTCTGTATTGGTTCCCACCTATCTGCTTAACTCTTAATTTTTCATATAGAACTGTATTAAATGCTTTATTGAAGTATTCCTAGATAAGCTCCATCCATTTTGGTTTGTGTTTTTGTTTGTTTTTTTTTTGTCTGAGCTAATTTGTCATAAACGATATCACACTTACCTGGCAGGATCCGCAGGTAAACGCGTGCTGTTTTTTTCCAAATTATCTTCCCTCCCCCTGCAGTATTTCTCACAAAGCATTTCTGAATGGGGAGGCTGAGAATGGCCCTTGCAGCCAGCTCAGGCTCAGCCATCGGTAAAAATGTGGCTGAGTCACATGACAGAGGTTTAACAGCTCGTAAACTCTGTGCTTCAAATGGTACATGGGGAGCGAGCGGAAGGCGTGTTGTGCAATTAGCTGAGTAATTGAGATTGCTGCTTCTAAGGTCTAAGGCAGATGATGTCCAGCCTTAAGGTGTCAAAAGTGCAGCTGGTGGTAACAAGAAGGATATCCTAGAGAAATGCCAAAGAACCTGCTGCAGGTGTTGAAAGTACGTTTTGGGTCCCTGTCGTTTTGTGATTTCTCTAGCAGAAGCTATGATTGCTTCTGCTTCTTGGTTTTTGTAAAACTGCTCTTTTCTACCATTTTGGTCATGCAATAATTGTTACACTGCAGTCTTGTGTGTTGCTTCTGCAAGAGAGGCTGTTGTTGGGCAGGAAGAATGGAATTGATGTGGACCTTTTGGAATTGAAATTCCAAAACTGCTGAAGCTGAGAAGGGTCTTTGCTGGGTGTATCTCTTTCCAAGCTGATTAGCTGTGTTCGTTGTAAGAATTAATTGGATATTGGTGAGAATATCTTGAGCTCCCTAGGTTGGGAATGTTAATGAGTGCTAGAACAGCAGGCTGATCTCCCTTTGGGGGGTTGGTGGGCAGGACGGAGAAGGATATCGCTTTGCTGGGTGCTACAACCTATATCTAGAGCAGGAGTGGTACCAGTTTTCAAAACAAAGTCTTTGCTGTGTGGTCACGAAGGAGGAGGAGGTCTGGTGACCCTGCAAATAAGCTGATTGTATCCCTGGTCTGTGAGTCTGTGACTTGATTCTCTGTGTAGTTCTCTCTTGTACTTGTAGAGGGTAAATGTGCCTTATCTGCTTTGTTCCAGTTATAAGCTCTGCAGAGCTGCCTTTGGATGCTGATGTGCAAACTAGCAACCTGCTGATAACCTTCTTGAAGTACAGCTCGATTGTGATGCAGGACACAAAGGGTAAGTAAATTCTGCTGATGCAGCTGTGGATGCAGCAAGCAGTGCTTCTTGAAGTCAGGAGGGCATAAGAACGTGTCTAGTGACTCCAGAAATAGAAGTTAACTGGAGTCCCTTTAGAGGACTGAAGGTTCCACCTTTTCAGAAAATGAAGTGATTTCTTATGGCCAGATAAGAGCTATGAGAGTAAGAGAGACCTAATGGTGGCAGGAGAGGAGTCAAATATGGAAATAATGTAATAATAATAACAACAGCACCTAATAACCATGGCTGTCCCCATGCAGGAGGTGTGAGCATATCTGATTCCCGACTGTCTGTCAGAGAGGGGAAGTCATGTACCAGCATACTGTATTTTTAAGAACATTTACAAGCTGACAGGGGAGACAAAGCTCAGCATTAGGAGGAAATGTTTCTTTTGTCCTTTGGTACTTCCTGGTTAAACAGGCAGCTCTTTAATTCTAAAGACGACGACAGTGACTTACACTGTACTAGCAGTAATTTGCTTGACAAGACGTATTTCCATTTTGTGCTTTTTGTTTCTCCTGATAGTTTTGTGGGGGTTAATTTCAGCTTACTGGGGTTGAAGTATTGCTTCATCTGCTGCTCAGCGTACTCGAGGGTGCTGTTTTTTCCCAGTGGTTGTATGGGCGGGACCATAGTGTGAACATAACAAGTGATCTTTGTATCCTATTTCAGCCCATTACCAACTTTCGCTATTCAGTTAGATGTGACAACTGAACAAAAATAGGGAGATAGCTGCAGAGCTATGATACATCGATTATTGACCTTGAGGGCTTGGCACTGTGTAAAGGAGCAGGCGGGAGAGCTTCCTTGTGCCTAGTAGCTTGCAGTGAAGTTGTACCTGGCTGTCTTGTTATTGTTCGATGTGCAAGCTAGTTGAGGAAAAAGTGGATAATTGAAATTAGGACCAAAAGAGACTTCATGAAAATATCTAGCACACCCTCAAAACCAAGCCAGAATCAGATTTACCTGTATCTTTTCTCAGAGATGTTGCTAAAAGATTGGATAAAGACAGTCTGATAATGGAGCATCATTTTTAGACTATCCATTCCAGTGTTTAACTGCCCTTATTGTGAGAAAGCTTCATGTGCATCCTAAATTCTTTGCTGTGATTTAAATTAATTACTAGTTTTCTTCTGCAAGATAGATACTGAGAACTGAGTATTTCTTTCTTCTTTTTGACAGCCCTTATGTATTTGAAGTCTGCTTTCATGTTTCCTCTTGCTTTTGTCTTTGAGTTAAACCACCTCAATCTTTGCTCAGTCATTTCTTATAGATTGCACACATGAGGAGGGCTTACCAGCTCTCTCATCGTTCTCATTTACTTTTCCTAGGGTCTCTCTTGCTTATCCAAGTCTCTGATGGAACAACTTTGTTTTTCAATTTAACTTCTGCGCTCATTAGACTCTGTAAAATGGACAGTCTGCATAGGGCCTCAGGAGCTGCCAACCTGGATTAGTTTCAGATGGAGTGAAATCTGATAGAGAGGATTCCTTACTAAACAAGCCAGTGAGAGACGAGTTTATTCTGGTATGAGACAGGAGTTGATGTTTCTTTCTTTACTTTGGTTCTGGCTTGTATAACATTTGAAATTTATGTCACTTACAGACTTAATCTCCTTGCCACCATGGTAGTGGTAGACAATGAGCTCTGCTGACGGATCGTTTTAAAAAAGCGTGCCTTACGAACCAGTGCTTATTAATTCTAGTGGGTATATTCTTGTCCTTATATTTTGATGATAGGTAAGGCCCTGCCTAACATTTTTATTTTTGTGTAAGACCAAGCATGTGACACGAATATAGCAACAAGAGAAGAAGAATGCGTAACTCCAATTTACTCCATGTGTCGTGAGACAGGTGGGGACACTTAAAGGGGAGAGTGGTATGTTCCACATCCAGGACTAGACAGTTCTTCTGGTCCTGTCCCAGAGAGCATAATTTAATAGATTGTGTTTGCTAGATCATCCTCTTCTTTTCTCTCTTGTGTCAGTCAGAGGCAGCTGCCTTGGGAGAAACAAAAATTCTGCGTAATTTTTTCCCATCTGCACAAAACGGTTCATACTGCTGTACCTCCCCATAGGAAGTGATCTGCTTTGTTCCTAATGAAGGATGCTGTGAAAGTACGAAGTGTCTGTGCAAGTAACTGCCTGCGTGGCTGCCCCATAACTGCTGAAAATGGCATGATGCTCACAACACATTGGCTGAAGGCAGAGTACTTGGTGTGAAACAGCAGGCATTACGGCATGATCCCCAGAGAAAGAAGTGGTAGCAGCACCTACAAAAATATATAGGGAGGCCTTACAGTTGGAAAATAACAGTGCCTTAGTGTATCAGAGTTCTTTGAAGCCATTTCTCCTGCTTTGCTGGAGTAGAAAACTTTTCACTTAAACATTTTAGCTGAGGTAAGGAGACATAGTAGAGACTTTTAACACTCTCATTCCAAAATTCCTCTTCATCTTACTTAGCACAGCAAGATGAAATCAGTACACTTCAGGGCACATCTTGTTAGTAAATATCTGTCCCTCAGCAGCATAGAAAAGAAAACAAAACAAAAGAGGCATCGAACTAGACAGAACAGTTAGCTAAGCCCGTTCTATTGATTTTTGTAGATTACCATATACGCACTAACTAGCAAAATGTTTGTAGAAGTGACCTGTGAAGATGCAAGGAGTTTGGCTGATGTTGTCTTCTGATTTATATGAGAGTGGTCTGACTGTTTCAAATTTCCATCTCCTCCAAGTTTGATTCTAAGGCAGATGCCTGGGATGCACGTTTAGTATTCTCATACCTTAGAGAAGCTGTTGGAGGTCTTGGGAATGCACAGTTTTAAGGCTCCACAGAATTTAGTTATAGGTCTGTTGTTGTGGTTGGCTGTTGATTGTTTTTGTGGTTTTGGGGTTGTGTGGTGTGAGTGGTTTGTTTTTTGGAACAACGATTTCTAAATGAGCTTGATTTGACAATGCCTTGAGCAACCTGATCTTAGCTGACTCTGCTTTGAGGAAGGATTGGACCAGAGATCTCTTCTATCCTAAGTTACTCTATGACTGTATGTATCTTGTTTTTTTTCATATTTCAAAGTTAAGATTGAGAGAGAAGAGTTTTAAATAATCCAGATAAAAATTGCATTCTTCTGCCTTAATCCCTCTCTATTTGTGACTCTTTCAGCCCTCCAGTTGTGATTCAGGGCAAAAGCTGTTTGAAGGTGTAACAGAAATAACAAGTTGTGGAACATGATCAGGGTGGAACTCCTTTAGCTTAAAATGCTAAGTCTTTGCAGACTTCCTTCTTTCATGGTTTTGCGCAGAGCAAACTATGTAATGTCTCTCAGTATTGGGGTTAAAATTCAGGACATGGAGCATAATGTTGGGAGTCATTTTGCTACACTGTGCTGTGCCTCTACCAAAGCTTTGCTGCTTGTTTCAAAACCTACAGCAAAGGTGATCTTTTTCTTTCCATCTTGTCTAAGAGAGGGAAAAGTGTAGCTCTGCTGTGACAGAAAGACGTGGACTAACCCCAGTATTTAGAATATCTGTGGAAGTAAAACTGAATGAGACAGAAGCCCTATGGATAGTTACAGTTCTGTGGGAGGTTCTGATCAGAAACTTTGCTGTTGGCACAGACTGGTGAAAAATTGGTGGGATTTAGTGGTCAGGCTGGAGGGCGAGTGCTTGATGAGAGTAGTTGAACCACTGGCTATCACAGACAAAGTAGGAGTATGAAGAATCTCGAAGGCTGGGCTTTTTTTCCTGCTGTAACAGCTATCTCACTCTTCAGCACTGCTAGGCTTGTGTGGCTCATGTAAGACTTGCTTTTTATTCTTTGCAGATGAGCACCGGCTGCACAGTGGCAAGCTGTGTCTGATTATCCTGACATGCATAGCTGAGGTAGGTCTTTGGTGACACTGTTCAGCAGATGGTGTGTTATAGGGCTCTATCTGCATGCACATCCCCTGCCTCCTCTTGACCAGGAGCTGAAGATCTACAGTGGTACTGAGCATTGAAGACCTCAGGCACTTAACGTTTTGCTAATAAACCTCATGTAATACTGTTAAAATTGACCTGAAACTTAAAAATTGTGTTGTGTGTCTTGGGTTAGCCAACTCCCAGTGATGAAGAGAAAAGAGTAAACCTAAGCTTTTTCTCTCTTAGCTGTTGAGTGACCTTGTGGTGTAGCCTTTAGATAAGTAATATGCTAATGGCTTCAGCTCTGTGCTGTTCATGGACAATGCCATATCCCATCTGCCTAGGAAGGATAAGAGTCTGAAAGGAAGCTGTGTGTTTGTAGGTCCCTACAAGCAAGACAAGTAGCAAATCTGGTAGTAGGGTGAGAAAGCAGTATGACAGAGCTATGTCAGCAGTCCTGGCTGAACGTGGTCCTGTCTCATGTGAAGTGTATACTAATGGCTTGACTGATGTCCTGAATTGTGATTGAATTTGCAGGGCATTTGCATTTTGCTTGCTTGCAAATACAGACCTTTCATCCTTAACAAATAGTAAAAAGCAGCAATGTTGATAGCCAGTGTAAATCCTTACACTGAAGTAATGCTTCTTCAGGTGCAGTCTTAAAGCTAATAATCTGCAGTTCAAGTATTTAAAATTAAATGGTTTTGGCACTTGAGTTCTTCGGGTGGATGCATAGGTAATACAAGAAAAGAAATTCTGTTTCTATTTGGCAAGGGCATGTTTTGGTTCTGGTATTAAAAGGAGGGTATATTTATTACTCAAGCTGGCTGTGTGTTATCTGGAGGAATGACTTTGGTTTAGATCTGGTCTTGGAATGAGCTTTCCCTGAGGAGTGGGACAGCTGATAAACCTGCCTGCTAGTACTGCAGTAACTTCTTGCATGATGGGTCCATCAAAACACCAATATAAACCTTTGTCCGCACAGTCACAGGAGCTTGCGTGCTGGAGAACCACCTCATGTGTTATACAGCGCTTGTTAAAATCTTGACAGTGTGTTGTGTGCAGTCCAGATCTGGATGGGCAAAGGAAGAGAATGGAAAATAAATTGCTAACAAAACAAGTGGTAGTGCAGACTTTAGCTGAAGTGGAATTGGGATCAGGAGGGGTTTATTTTTGTGCGACTGGAGATATGGGGTGGGGTCAAGAGTAGGTGACAGGTGGCTTTCTGACCTTATAGCTGTATGTTGGGAGTTTTACACTGAAATGCATGTGATTTGAGAGGCAAGTGGAAGGTGTTGGGCACTTCATTGGCTATTCATGTCTTCCCTCCTTTTCTCACCCTTTTCAATAGGATCAGTATGCTAACGCTTTTCTCCATGATGACAACATGAATTTTCGAGTAAACCTACACAGAATGGTGAGTCTTTTCCTCCAGATGGTCTGTTTTCTCTTTGGGATGAGAATACAGAGGATTTGAGTCCCTGTGTGTTGAAAACTGTGTCACAGACATCTAACCTAGATTGCTAAGGCAATGAAAAATACAGTGAGAAGTGCAGTAGCTGGGGAATGATTTTGAAATCGCTCTCAGAATGTCTCACTCTTTCAAAGAGCAAGAGCTGGTTGCCCTGTCAGTGAATCCAGAGACCTGTGTAGCTGGGGAGAAGCTGTGTATTATGAGGTCTCTGAGGCAATCAGTAGCAGAGAGAATGTTCTGCTTTAGTCTTCAGCAAGTACTAGTCCTTGTGATACATTAATAGGCATCTGGAGTTACCCTGAGTGCTCTGATTTGGCTTATTCTTCATCCTGGATGGGGTGACTCACTTTCAAGGAGAAAAGTATTTTTTCCAGAGCTTCTTCCTGTAGGTATCTGTGGAGGAAGTATCCCTGTCTGGCTCATGAAGCTCTGTAGTTACAAGTAACGTGAATGGTTATCCAAACATGATGCATTCTGTCTTTGTGGTACTGGCATCTCATCTGACAGCAAAGCAGCACTTGAAAGTATTGCTAGCCCAGGACAGAAACAAACATTTTATAGTGAACATACTGCAAGGATGGTAGTCATTCCCACTCAAAAACAAACTTGCCATTCAGTTAGCCTTTTTGGTCTGTTACAATAAAGACCGAAGCTGTTTAATACTGCACATGCTGTTAAGAATGCTGATCAGACTTCTGGGTCAGGAGCAAATCATTATGTTAACCAAGGGGGAGGAATTGCTGTGTGGGTTTTTTTTTTTTTGTTAGTGTTTTTTTTTTTTCCCCTTTTTTTTTCCCTCCCCTCACTTTTGTAACAGTGCCCTCCACTTCCACAGCTAGAGAAACAGAAACCCAGTGGCCAGCGTGCTGAAAAGCAGGCACAATTTTGCTCCAGCCACAGCCTTTAGCATTAATATAGGTGAGATAGCAGCTGGAGAGAGAGACAAGGGGAAGCCTGTGCTGATGGTACTATTTGCGTGAAAAATACAGTAATACGCAGAATGTCACTTCAGGCTTCTACTGACTTCTTTTTATCTTTGTGTGTTTGAAGCCAATGAGACATAGGAAAAAAGCAGCAGACAAGAACCTGCCCTGTCGCCCGCTGGTGTGTGCGGTGCTTGGTGAGTATTGTTAGGGAATGTGTGTGCTTGTAGTTCCCAGAGCATCTTTTGTTGTGCAATGGAAATATGAGATTTGTGGATCAAGGGGAGGGGTGGATGGACTTACAAGGAGGACAATTATTGGAAAGATATTCCCAGCAATAAGCCCTCCATTGCTATACCTGGCTGCCTCACAGGGAAATTAAATCCACGATTGCTGCTTTGTAGCAAGAAATCCTGTGTACACTTACAGTAAGTTTTGCAGAAGCCTCTTGGCCCCCTTTACCTGAATAAATAGCAATAGGGAGGGCAGTTGATAAATGCAGAGTTTTAGGTGAGTGTAGTAACAGCTGGTCACAAGTACTTTATAGATCATATGATGATGGCAAAACTACAGAAAGAACAGATGTTTGTTGGGGTAAGGTGTTTTCTGGGCATTTAGCTTTTTCTGAGGAAAAAAAAAGAAAACAGGAGTGTCAGTAGCTAAGGCTGGTTTTGTATGTGGATGTGGAGGCTCAGTTGAAAGCTTTTCACGCAGCATGTAATTAGATTCTGACACTTATTACTGTGGAGGCCAAAAGCATAAACGGGTGCAGAAATGGACGGAGTCTGGATCCCTAAATGACTCTTAAGCCTGATGATATGGAAGCAGCCTCAGACTCCAGCATTTTCAAATGGGTGATTGTTGAAGCCAGGACACAACAATTGTATGAAGAATCTCTCCAGACTTACCAGATTTCATCCACTTTTTCCCTAGACTTTTTTTAGTGACTCTTGAGGCATATTGCTGGGCTCTTAGTACCCTAGGAGTAGTACCCACTGGCATGGGTTAAGCATTTGTACTGAAGTTGTGTTGGGCAGGTAGCACACATAGATTCAGTTAGTGTTTATTAGCAGAACGGTAGTAACTTATATCTTTCAATTGTATTTCTGTACTCCTTACCTAGGTTTACTTGCTTCAGAATTTATTTTAGGGAAAAGTAGGTGTTCTCTGCAATGTCTTCCTTCTAAACATCTAGGTTGTATATGGTTTCTGGTGAGAATGATTTTTTTTTTTTAAAATATGCTTCTCAATGGAATTTTCCGATAGTGACAAGGCTTGAAACATGAGAGCAATTCTAAACATCAGAATTCATGGTGTATTCTTTATTTGACTAATAGTGGGGGAAGGCATATGGGGAAGCAAGTTATGTTGTGTGCCCTCAGTTTCCAGTAGGGTTTGTTTTTTTTTTTAATTCTAGAGGATGTCTAATTCTCTTTAAAACAAACCAAAAAAAAAAAAAAAAAGAGGGAAATTTCTTTCAACTAAGCAGGACTATTATCTGGTAGAGGTAGGTAGGTGGGATAGTTTTGACTTCCTCATTGTTGTCTACTAGAAGTTAACCATAGCTAGCTCAATACTTACTTTATCATTTTCTTTTCTGTCAGATTTGATGGTGGAGTTCATTGTAACACACATGATGAAAGAATTTCCTATGGATCTCTATGTGTAAGTGTCTGTGGGGTAACTCGTTGTGATTTCATTTGAAGTTTGAATTTGGATGGAATTCTCGTCATAGAGCAATCTTCCAGCTGAAATGCCGCTCTGTGGCTGGTGGGGAACAGGATGGCTTTTTAGGAACTCTTCCAGCAACTTTTTCTGCTTCTAAAATGCTCTATGTGCCAGAAAATTGAAAGTGAAATGGATTTCCACCTAATCTACTTGATCAAATACAAAGAGCTTTTCAATCTGAAAGAACTTTCATAATACACAGTCATTGCAAGAATCCCTACTTCCAAAAGCTGAATCTTGATATAGAAACTGAAAATACAATTTTGAAAAACCAAGGATGACCGACATAAGGCCTGGAAGGCAGTGTGAAGTGTGGGAGAGCGGTTTAAGCCTGAAATAGCCTGCTGGGCAGCAAGGGGTAAAACTTAGCAATGGGGAAAAGGGGAGAAGAGGACAGGGCTACACGTGAGCGCTCCATGTGTCCCAGGAGGCCCCTAGAGTGCTTTGTTCTGCTTTTGCCTGGAGGGAAGAAGTAGGATTTAAGCAGATAATTGGCTTTGCTCTGACTGTTTGTACAGTACTGAATTTCCCACAGGCTTGAACAGCACTATATTCTGTAGAAGAAATAAAGATACATAGGCTGTTTTCCCTTAAGGTAACTTTTTGACATGTTCTGATTTAGCCCAAATAACCCTGCAACTACGGTGCCTTTGCAAGGGTTGTACAGTTCAATTATGAGCTTGTGAGAAATGTTGTGGGGTTTTTTTAATGACAACTACATAGTTAGTTGTAGTTGGGTGTAGGGCACTGGAATTTTACAAGAAAGGTATGAAATGCTTGAGCTCAAAAGTATGGTCACATCTAGAAGCCCCATGAGAGTAAAAATAATGAGCAGTGGCAACCATCAGTGGACATCTGTATCCATTCCTTTTGGCATGTTTGCGCAGTCCTTGCACTACACTCCTGTCTGAAACCATCCCATAGCAGACGCAGTTATTGCAGACAAAGTGGGTGTTCTGAATGCGCAAACAGTGTCATATTCTCTGCAATACATTTAAAAAGTGACAATATGAAGCTACTCAAGGGAGGACATATTAATTTTTAAAAGAGAAATTCAGGCTGCTTTGACCAAGGATGTGTTTTGTCCATTACCTGTATTGTGAATCCTCAGCACAATGCTAAAAAACGAAGACGCCCCACCAGGATGGTTAACTTCATAGCTAAAGCAGCTTCATACCCAAGCAGTGTGTTTTGGGAGTCTATAGAGACTGGTAGCTGGTGCTCTGGCTCTTTAGGCAGGGGTACCAGGGCTATTACGCCCCTCCTTATACCTTTTCTTCCATACCTTGATTTCACCCAGAAAGCTGTATGCTGCTGTGTACAACGACAGAGTTTCAATACTGAGATATGTCTGCAGAGTATTTTGCGTTAACAGCTATTGTAATTATAAAGAAATGTTTTGACCATTGCCATTCTCTCTGGTCAGTGCCTTAAATAAATGTGTGTGTGTTTGTTGTTTTGTGGTTGGTGGGGGTTTTTTTGGTTTTTTTTTTGTTTTGTTGTGGTTTTTTTTTTGTGTTTTTTTTTGGTTTGTTTTTTTTTTTTTGTGGAGGCCAATTTTAGTCTTACTACCAAGCAAATATGTAGGCGGAAAGGAACTGGGCATTGTCTGGTACCAGCAACATCAGAAATAGCAGATCTCTCCCCAGAGTGATTGCTGTTCCTGATCTGAAGACAGTTGTCTGTATCCTAGCTGGTTTGCTTCCTTTTTTTTGGTTGAATTTATGAGAAACCAATTTGAAATACAGCACTTAGTGTGATGCTCAGATGTTTTAAATGGTTTTACTGTTATTTGTTTGAAGTTAGTTTCAGTCCTTCAGTGCATTGTGATATTTTTGGGATAATCTAAGACTCTGAAAAGAATAACGTATACTTTCTGCATATCATTTCTTAAGGCTTTTTGAAGCCTTATTTTGAACTCTTCACCCCATTTTGAATGGCTTTGATGCAAATTTTTTGTATTTGATTTCTCTGTGTTTGTCTAATTTGTAATGTCTTTTTTTTGAGAGATGTTGATATTAATGAGAAATAAGGATTTGAGGGAAAAAGGAATTTTTCCTTTTTGAGGTCTTCCTTCTGTTTTGTCTAAATGTCTGTAACTAAAAATAGCTTGGTCTAACAAATTCAAATTTGTGTGTATTTTCTGTCTTGTCCTTAATGATAGCTAATGCTAGATAATTATTATATTGTATATTTAGTTCTGATGTTATTTGTGAGGAATGTTTGTGAAGAGTTTGTATGAACACTAGATGCTACAGAGACCTACATGATTTGGAGACTTGACAAGTATGCTAGCTGAAAGTTGGGGGATTTCAGAGCTTGTAGGTGTGTTGCTTGATCATTTCAAAGCTTGTACTTAAATTAATTGTTTAAGGAGACTGGAAAATTTGACAGAAATCTTTCTTTTTTGTATAATTAAACTGCATGCTTCAGTCAAACTAAAAATCCTGCAGTTTTTCACTGTCATTTCCTTTAGCCTCATCATTTGGGTGAAAGAAACTGAAAAACTCCATTGTGTCCAGGTTTTACAAAATCTGAGTGGATTATATCTCATACATATGCAAGTTAAGGAACTCCTTTTGTAGAGCTTATGAGGCCCTCAGGTAAGGGCAGCAAAGAGTGGGAAGTATTAATTAAACATAAACAACAAACTTGCACCTGTTGTCAGTCCAATCATGTTGAGCTGAAAGCGTACAGGCCCCTTTCTCTTCTCTAATGTGGTTCTTTCTTGCGGCTCCCTTTAGGAGCTCAAAACCATGAGCTCTGTCCTCCTCTGACAGGCTCTGAGTTTGTCTGTTTCCCTGCTGCTGATTTCAGAGAGATTTCCAGATTCGAAGGAGAATTGCTGGGAAGTGCAATGTAATGAATCCTTTACCCTCTCTTTTCCAGACGATGCATTCAGATTGTGCACAAGCTGCTGTGCTACCAGAAGAAATGCAGAGTGAGGCTTCATTACACCTGGAGGGAGCTTTGGTCAGGTACTTTGCGTCTGCAGAGACAGTAAAATATGAAAAGCCCAGAGTGGGTGGCTGTTTGGTGGCTGTGCCTGTTTGTTCCATTGCTACATAGTTAAAAAACAAGCAGCAATTCTTTTAAAGCATCTTTATTTTGCTTCTTAGTTGTTATATGCAAATTACCTCTTTTGGAAAGATGAGCCATTATCATAATGGTAGCTAATTTACTTTCTTGTCTGGCCATGATCACCATGGTATCCAAGTGTCTTTGTTTTTCCGTTTCATTACCTGAGTCCCTCTTCACCTGATTGGAGAAATGGAGTAATGTTTTATGCAGTGGTGTTTCTCTCTCAGATATTTGTGAGTAGAAAGGAGGTAGGCTCTTGGGTAAAGGGAGATGAAGCTTACTTTTCCTTTTTGCTGTTGGAGATGGATAGGAGATGGATACACATAGAATAGGGTGTGGCTGCTTCTCCTGAAGAGAGCAACCTATAAATGTCAGCGGGAGGAAGAGAGGCTGTTCATTCTGAACTTTGCATTGACGATAGATAGTCTGGTTCATGCCACTGATATCCCAGGATGGATAAGTATTATGGGGTTTGGCTTGTTTCTCATAATCTAGTGGACTGTTTCATGATGCCATCGTTGTGTGGGAAGTTTGAGCAAGGGGGTAGCAGAATGAATAATGAGACCTAACGGGCTTCTTTCGTGGATATGGTGTGTGCTTCTGTTCTAATCTTGCAAGCAGTGAAGTAGCTCAGCTAGGAAAGTACAGTTAATCCTCTAGCTGCTGTGGCTTAAACAAGAGGTTTATGAAAATTCAAGGGAACATGCCCCTGATTGTGTATTCCTGGAGCTGTGCTTGAGACCTAGGATCAGTGACTTGGCTGGTGTAATGGAACTCCCGTCAGAAATTTGAGGATAGCTTTTGAAAAAGGCGGTGATGAGTGGCTTGTGAAGCTGTTCTCAATTAACACTGAGTACTTCCCTTCAGTAGCTTTGCACAGCTGAGTGTAGGTACAGAGAAATGAACCAGCAACCTGAGACACTTTCAGTTATTAAATTTTCACCTTGTGTGACATGTGGCCCTTCAGACTTTGTAAATTATTCCTGTAGAAGGTGAAGTGGGTGCCCCTAATTAAGGGATTTATTTTCTATTGTTTTCTTCAGAACAGAGCCCCTAGAGGCATGGCTGCAGTGTAGTAGTACAGGTTCAGGAGAAGTGTATGATGTGGATGTCTGTTGTGACTAGAAATTGCATCTGACAGTGTATGTGTTATCTTCTCAGCAGTTACCGGATCCGTTCCTATTGGGCTAGACTGAGCTGGGTCTCTCCTACACACTGGCCGTATGGAAGTGTCAAATATAATGCCTTCTGCTTGAAGGTATTGTTCTGCAGTTCAGAGAGCACACTCTTGGGCATCTTTCAGTCCTGAACTTTCCCTGTTTTAGGGGGAAAAAATAAAAATCCTTGCTACACACTGAGATTCAGTATCTTGGGATATTCTTGTTAGTTGTCTCTAATTAGCTGGTGTTTGTATAGTGCTTTGGAAAGGTATAGTGTCTCAGAAGTGTTAAGTGCTGCATGTGCTTCTAAAGCAAAGCAATAAAGTAAAAAGAACTCAGATTGGTCAGGTTTCTGTGAAAGACCAGGAATGTCTGCACACCTGATGTAGCTAAAGAGCTACACACTACCAATTTCTACATCTTTAGGGAGATCTTCTCATCAAGGAGTAACTTACAAGAAGAATGTTTCAAATCTTTTCTTAAAGGATGTTGAGGTGAACAGAGAGATCCTTCAGTAGCTGCTAGGTGACTCACACAGGCTGGAAAGACCCTGGGTTGAACAGCACGTGCACCTGTAAAAGGGCACATCCTGGCTGCTCCAGGTGTGTACTTCTAGAGTGCTCTATGTGTAGCAGACTAAATGCTAATTGCCAGCCCTAGCTTGAGATATATTTCATAATTAACTCTTCTCCTTCTGGAGGCTGCTCTTTGATTCCCCAGAATGCTGCTGCCTTTGATGTGAAAGAATGGCTATTTTTCTGGTCTCTATGTGTCTGACAAATGATTCCAAGCCAGAGCGCAGGGACTTCTGAATTTGTTTCTGTCTTTTATGTGAGCATATTCCCCTTTGAGCTTTTCTTTTGGATCGAATAATTCGTTATTGCTGCTGGATAAAAGGGATCAACTATTCACTCTAAGGCCTGAGATCTCAAGTTGCTCTATCAGGTGTGTTTTACAGAAGGTCTTCAAGCCCACACTTGTCATCTTGAATGACAAGGTGTGTGATGACTGAAGCAATGCCCTTGTTGTGCAGCGTGGATAATAGCAATGGAAGGCCTCCAACAGAGCTGAGTGGAACAAAGAAACTGGAGGGAATTGGTGTAAGGAAGTAATGAAAGACAGGGAGAGAATTCTGCCTGGCACGTAAAAGGAGGAGAGTTGTTTTAGGCAGAAAATTGAGTGGGAGAAGACAAAGGGAATACTGTGGGGTAGGTAGTCAGTATAGCATGTGGAGGAACTGAGATAAAGGTTGTAGGTGGAAATAGTAGCAATGTATGGAGCCTTCTGTTCACTTGCAGCTTCTAATGTTAGCTAGTCTCTAATTAAGGAAAGCCACTCGTGTGTCATCTGATGGATAGATGTTCTTCCTTTATGGGTGCGTTGTCTTCAGTATGGAAGGCCAGCAGCACTTTGAGAAAGTTTCTGCATTTGTTTTTTTATTTTAAGTTGCAATGATTGCAGAGAAAAGCAGTGGAGCCAGGTATTTGGCATCTCTCAGGACACATATTGGGCTGTTTGTACAGTCTGTAATTTCATAGCTTTTTGGATATGCCACTATGTGGCGCGTGACTTGCATATGATCTTACTTCTGTTGGACTTCCATTTTCAACATCTGAGCTTGAGGAAGAGCAATATTGTTACTGAGTCTTATGTTGTGATCCAGCCTTAACTTCTCCATTAGATTAATTCTTTCATACTGAGTCAAGGGGCCAGGACTACGGCACTCAATACAGTATAAATCTCTAGCTGTGCTGACCAGATGACCAAGAATGTTTAGCTGACAGAGAATGATGCATGAGTTTGAGAGCTGCAAGCAGGACTGACAGAGAGGAATATCTGTAGGTGGCAAAAGTAGTACATTTAAGCTGACTCTAGCTGAAAGTAGTGTGAAAATAAATATCGGATCACTAGTGGAGCTAGATTCTGGAATAACCAAAAAAGCATGCTTGTTCTGGTTTTATTAGCATGACAGTGCTAGAGAGTGAAAAGCAGTTGTAATTTAATTAGCCTATGAAAATGATTATGAAATGCAGCTACTGATAGGTGGACCAGGCATTCAGATCCAGAGACGCCTGTTGATCTTGGTTCCTCTTTAATAGAGCTTTTCAGCAGATCATTATTCAGTTCGATCATCTGTGGTTAGTATGTGATTCTTCCCTTTGAGTGCTGAAGAAAATCTACAGGTTTTTCTTCTGTGACAGTGTACCATAACTGAGGACTAGCCTGGAAATTTGGCCAAGGCCAGAAACCATAAGTGGATATGTTTGTGTTGACCTGTTCCCTTACAGACATTTTGGCCAACTGGCAAATCTCCTGGACTGTTATGCCAGGTACCTGATACTTTTAAAATACTGATTTATTGAATGTCAAGTGTAAGGTACTTCATATAGCTGATAAGGAAACTTCACTTGGTAACAACCAGCTCCCTGCTCTCAGAAACAGCATGTTATGCCCAATGTTTTTCTTAAGTTCTGCTCCTTGTTCTGTGAAAATACAAGGCTGATTTTGGTGGTCATAAAGGCGAAATTTGGGTTTTAATTGTTGAACTCTTAACTAGTTTGCATAGCACTTCATCGATGGAAGGTGCTATATATGTTGTTGTTGTCAAGCATGTATAAGCTATGCCAAAAGAGTTTTCATGAGTCATTTAAGCTTTTTATATAAAAAGACCTCATTTCTTCAACTCCTCCCACCTCAAAATTAGTAATGCTTGAGCAATTCGCTCTGAGCTTAGGGGGTGCAGGTAACTTCTTTGCAGTTGCTATGGTTTGCTTTAAGCAAAAGCTATGTTTAAAGAAACAGAAAAGCGAGTCTAATATAGACTTATAATGGCAGGAGTAGATAATAAGAAAATCTTAAATATAATAATGAATAATGGTGAAATAGCTATTTATTAGGGCAATTGCGTGCAAAGTAGGATTAAAAATGAACTTTGTCATTAGCAAGCATTGACGATCAGTTTCCAAATTATTGTAACATAAGGACTACAGTTTCTTATCTTGTAGCTTAGTTAATTTGATAGACACTGAATGCACTGTTAAAGCAAAGGTGCTTCAAATATGTAGCACTATCAATAAGTTAATTTTTCTCAGTTTTTATTTTAGGATTATCAAAGCAGACTTTTGCAATGCTACTGGATATAAGAATATACTTTTATCCTCTTCTAAACTCCTTAGATCTTTTTGTCTGTGTCTGTATTTGTAACATGAGGATAATATTACTTTACAAATCTTTTTGAGTGAATACTGAAGAAGTGAAAGGTTCCTCTTTGGAACGTCTTAAAATAAAGAAGCAATATTTTTGGTGGGGGAGAACCACTCTCAGTATATATAACACACTTACCCTCATACGGTGCATGTTTAAGGTGGTATTGTTTAATCTCTTGTACTTTGCTTTATTTCTGTGGCTGAAATAGTGATTACTGATAGCATTTGTTACTTACGGCATTTTTGGTTCTCCAGATGTTGATCAGGTCTGCTTCAGCCCTCTGATTCCTGTTGCTGAACAGATTGGAAATGAGGTGATAGTGCATCTTCCCTTCATCTCTAATTCCACTGCCACTATCACATTCTGTAGCAGCTGCCTAGCAAGGGAAGCTTGTCTTCTTGCAGCTCTTTTGTAGGCAAGATTCATATACTGGTGTACCAGACAGTCTAGTTCACTGGTAAAATGCATGATCACTTGGTGCCGTTACAGTTGAAAGACTATAGAGCTGCTTAGCCAGTTAGCAAATGGCCTAAATATTTTAGGGAAAAAAAAATTAAAGACTGAAAATGTGACCTTCTTCCAAACTCACAGAATGTCTTGTGTGACTTTAAAAAATGCTACCAAAGTTCAAGATCCAACAGGACTGTGTTCTGCATGCGTCTGAAGTCTTAAGAGTTCAGAGGAAGCAGTCATGGTCCAGCTGATTGTATAGATAAGACTCCTGTGGTAGTTTCTGTGCAATGAGGAATTTTATAATATAGTAACAAAGAAAGGTCTTTAAGCAGTGAAGGATGTTGCAAGCATAAGAGAATGGTGTCTTCAGCACAGCATCTTCAACGGAAACTAATAAAGGTCTTATGTAGGGATAGGGTAGAAGGAACAGGAGCCTGTGTGTTAAGTGTAATGCTTTCATAAAATGAAAATGAAATATGGTGAGTACAAAGAAGGTCTGTTTGTCTCTGTTAAAGGGTTCTACTTTAGCTTACTGTTTTGGGAAGAAAAAGAAATAAATATGTGAGACTTGACCTTTCAGATACCTTCCAGCAGAAATGCTTTCTGACTTTACTGTGCTGCTTGTAAACTGTAGAGAGAACAAATGCTAGAATTGTAACACCTTTGGAGCTCCACATACTCTGCCTAATGCAGATTTTACCTTGTGCTTGCCCTCTCGTTTCTCCGTGCCTTTTGATAGTGGGAGGCCGGCCCAACTTTTCAAAGCTGCCCATTGTGAATATCCTTGTGACTGAGAGCTCCCAGCCATGTGCCATATGCCATGCTGGAGATTTGGGATCTCATGAGTTGTTTGAGTACAAGGTGATGCAGACTTTTTAAAGAGAGTGCCACTTCACTGAGGAATGAGGCTGGAAGGGGGAAGGATGGGCTCTCTCTGCAGTTCCCAGTGGTAGTTCAGTAGGAGCACCACGAACTGAGCCAGAAAGAGGCGAGAACTGTGTCCAGGCTGGTTAAAGATGAGCTGCTGAGCAGTAGCAATGGGAATGGGAATTCTGAGTTGATGGGATAGGTAGGTCTTTGGAGCTGGATGGGATCTTGACCTTGGAGGATGAAGAGCCTAAAATTTGCCAAAGCATTTGACATTGTCCAGCATGACATCCTTGTCTCTAAATTGGAGAGGCATGGATTTGATGGATGGACCACTCGGAGGATGAGAAATTGGCTGGATGGTTGCACTCAAAAAGTTATGATCAATGGCTCAATGTCCAGGTGGAGATGGGTGATGAGTGGCATTCCTCAGGGCTCAGTGTTGGGACTGGTGCTGTTTAACATCTTTGTTAGCGACATGGACAGTGGGATAGAGTGCCCCCTTGTCGACTTCACCAACGACACCAAGCTGTGTGCTGTGATTGACGCACTGGAGGGAAGGGATGCCATCCAGAGGGACCTTGGCAGGCTGGAGAGCTGGGCCCGTGCAAACCTCGTGAAGTTCAACCAGGTGCAAGGTCCTGCATGTGAATCAGAGCAACTCCTGGTATCAGTACAGGCTAGGGGGTGAAGGGGTTGGGAGCATCACTGCCAAGAAGGACTTGAGGGTACTGAAATACTACGTTCAGCTTTGAGGCCCCTAACATAAGAAGGACAGAGACCTGTTGGAGTGAGTCCAGAGGAGGGCCACGAAGATGATCTCTCCTATGAAGAAAGAATGAGATTTGGGGTTGTTCAGCTTGCAGAAGAGAAGGCTCCAGTGAGACCTTATTGTGACCTGTCAGTACTTAAAGGGGGCTTATAAGAAGGATGGGGACAATCTTTTTACCAGGGCCTGTTGTGATAGGACAAGGTGTAATGGCTTTAAACTAAAAGAGGGTAGTTTAGACTAGATATAAGGAAGAAATTTTTTACCATGAGGGTGGTGAAACAATGGAACAGGTTGCCCAGAGAGGTAGTTGATGCCCCATCCCTGGAAACATTCAAGACCAGATTGGATTAGGCTCTGAGCAACCTGATAGAGCTGGAGATGTCCCTGCTTCTTGCAGAGGAGTTGGACTAGATGACCTTTAAAGGTCCCTTCTAACTGAAATGGTTCTGTGATGCTCTAAGATGAATTGGAGGTGATAGCATGTTAGGAGGAATAGGAGGCCCTGAGTAGAGCAGGGATGAGGTAGGATGAGGTCTGGGGTTAGAGGGATAGGGAGACTGTCAAGTGTTACTGGATAGAAACTTTGTGTTTCTATAATCTATTCATGATCTGGAAAGGGAACTGTTCAGGATGTTTAACTATCAGGGATGGACTAAATATCCTTTTCCTATTCTCTTACTTGAAGGCCTTCCTAGAACCATACTTTGGTGTGCAAAACTGAGGAATGAGAGCTAGCGTCTAGCTTAAGTGTGTATCCTGAGCAATTTTTTCCATTACTTCTTCATGTATTGTATGCTTGAAAGAGGAAGAGATGTTTTCTTTTCAGAATGATGTTTTGACCATTTCAACTGTGCTTATGACTTCTTTCTGTGCTAAGAAGGACATGGACAGGACTTCACAGGTCTTGTATTAGCACCCTGAGGGCAGAGATGCTTAGCTCTAGGTTTGCAAAAAACAGCGAGATCCTTCAGTATTCTGATGAACTAGGTGTAAAAACTCAGGGGCTTTCTTGTAAAAGAGGATGTTCTCAATTCCCTCCATAGGACATTTTTAGGAAGCATCTCCTTTTACTTAAATCCTTCTTAGTGTTCTATTACTTAATTCTACTTACCTTCACTTTATTTTAACATTTTAATACTGATGATAAAGAGTTTCGCTCTGGTTGCCAATGGAGGGAAAAAGAATAATACAAGATTTGTGTCCGTTATTGATCACCTGGTAGGATCAGGATGGGAATTCATCATCAACAGAGCCTTGCTCAGATGAGCACAAAGGGAATTTAATGGACAAATGTTTAGTAACCGCTTGGTCATTTTGCCTCAGCCTGGCAAGTCTCGTCTCGGTATGTTGCTCTGTCCTGCAAATTAGTTTTTAAATAAAGCTAGCTAACACTGGAGAATTTGATTGTGAATCCCTAACAGTTTGCAGATCGTGGTGACCTAGTAGAGATAGCGTGATAGTTTTTCCTGGGAAACAGTCCCATTTATGACACAAGTGTTACAGCCAGAGCTGTTCACAGCCAGTTCATTGTCTACACAGAGTGGCTGCAGCATTCAGAATGCAGTGATTTATCCCTGTCCCCTTTTTGTTTTCAAGAGCAGCGCTCCCGGGTCCCTTACTTTGCTGTCTTTCCATGTTCTCACACAGCGTTTCTGCTCCTTCTCCAGATGCTCCCTCTTTTCTGTTTTAAAACCCCATGCAAAAATGTGCAACCTTAACTCCCAAGACTGCTATTTAATTAACAGTGTGAACCTGCGCTGTCAGACAGAATAGAATTGAGCTCAATACTTCAATTTCCTCTAAAGAGGAATTAAGCTTGTGTGTGTGTGTTTTTTTTTTCTTTTTTTTTACTTTTAAGAAAAAAACATATTGTTCATCTGAACTTTAGCTGAAGTTGGAAAATTTGGTTTCTTTCTTACTGCTTTGCTGGATTGCTATCAAGCAGCATTGCTCTGGCATCAGCAATGAGCATTTCCACTAAGCTTGCAATTTTCACACCGTTGGCTGCAGTTAGGGGGGAGCAGTGAGTACTGGGGATGGGGACTGTAAAGGAAGTAAAGGGTTGGAAGTGAAGTGGCCTACTTCGCTGATCCTGGGAGCGATGGGCTATGCCAGCATGGGCTCCAGCTCTCTGGCAAGCTGCTTTTTCTCATTAAGAACACAGGCTGCTCTCATGGTTGTACACTGAGAGTCATGGGGAGAAGGGGGAACTGCTCGAGTGCCGAGCTGCTGGTGATGGGGAGCCTGCGGATAGCCGGCTGCTGTCTGCTGCAGAGCCTTGGTGGCTGGGAGCAGGAATTTGGCAGTCCCCGTGGCAGCAAGCAGGGAGGCAGCAGTTAGAGGTGCCATCCAGCCAGGTGAATTGTTTCAAGCATGAGCAGGGTGCTCCCACCTTATCAGAACAGAGGGAAGGAGCTGAAGCATGTTGAATAGTGATGTTGACAGAGCTTTTATTGCTTCCCCTGCTCCCTTGAGAGGTGACTGCAGCAATGGTGCAATAGTCTTGTTTTCTAGCGCTTTGGCTGATTGACAGGAAGCTGCAAGTGCTGTCCCTGAGTAATTGGTTCACTTGTCCAAGGATGCTGGGATAGTTTGTGCCTTGGGGGGTTCTGGTGCATTAGTTTGTAATAGCCATGTAGCTATTTCTCAGACACATTTCCCATTCCTACTGCTCTATCTGGAAACTACCTCTTTTGGGTTTGTTTTTTTTTTCTGTCAAACCCTATCTGTAGATATTAATCTCCTGCTGAGTTTGTTTTGATCACTGTTCTGCTGAGTGTCTGCCTGTGCTGAACATAGCCAGATCTGCACCCTCTCAACACTCTGGTCATCTCAGTATATCATATTTGAGCCTTTTGCTTCCCAACTTCGGAATTTCTCTTCAGGTATAGCATTTATTACAGGTGGTTACTCTTTTCTGGGGTCTCTCTGACTCCTTATAACAGCACAGTGGCTTATCCTAGTTCAGCCCTTGTGCCTTCCAGTGTGGAATAGGAGAGTGGACTGGTACGGGGTGATGGTATTGTTGTGTTGTGAGAGTCTGTTGTTTCCACACTCTGTGCCGTAGTTTTCCTCGTGTAAGGGGATCACACTGAATTTTGCAATCTGAAAGACTGTTAGGAGAAAGCATTGTTTGGCCTATTACTTTTCAACAGGCATTTGATGTTGACTGGTTAGAGACAGAATATTGAGCGTAGGTGGGCCTTTCGTCTGACTGGGCACAGCCAGGGCTGTTCTTGTTGATCTGTTTATGTGCTTCCAGTGCTGTTGCAGATATATTGGTGCTGTTTTCTCTTTTATGCTGGAGGAGCTGAAGCACAGAAAGACCGAAGTGCTGCTTCCTGAGGAACTGAATCCAGTTTCTTCTCAGTTCCGGTCTAGTGCACTAATCCTTACCAGATCTGGCTTACCATGTGCTACAATGAGTGGTGTGGACCTTGCCTTGAGAGTATGTATGTGTGAACAGGCTGGCTACGAGAGGTTGGGGTTGGCTACTGTGCTGCTGAACCACTCATAGGCAGAGGATTTCTCTGCAGCATGGAAGTGTTGCCCAGATGTCATTATCAGCTGCCCTGTAGCGACATGTGGGTGAGGATCATCCAAAGGGTGTTGTGAGTTGAAACACTGAAAGGAGGACACTGAATATACTGTTGGTACAATGGTCACTTCCAGAGGGAATGGGAAAATAACTCTTCTTTCCAGTGTGCCCTGAGAGTTGGAGGGTAGAAAATTCGAGTAGAGTGCTAAAAGGATCCTGTTAATTGATGTTATACTGTGGCTGAGGAGCCCTCACATCTCTTTTTCTCCCTTGCTCCTTTGTTGAGGGCCATTGAATGCACCATCAGAAGATTTTTGACTTGTAAGCGCAGCACATGTGGTGACAGGCCTCCATACTGTGCTCAACCCATCCAAGCTCTCATTGGTGTGTGTCTCAGGGCTATTCTCTCCTGCTCTGTTTTGCAATAACGCATCAGAGCCTTCTGATGCTCTTGGCAGAGTCTGTGCTACAGTCTGACTTGCCCAAGGGATAGTACTACTTTTTTTTTTTTTTTTCCCTTTCCTCTGCTTAACCTACCTCCACACTCCTGTTGCATTACACGTGATCCAGACAGTGAACACTGTGACACTAAATAGAACAAGAACTTTGTGTGAATCCCAAATGTGCTGGGGCTGAGTATACTTTGTTTGAAACAAGGTTTACAGGGAGAGAAGGTAAGTCTGCTACAGGTGGAGGAATAGGGGGAGGAGGAAGTGAAGGGCATCTGTCGGTAACAGGAATTACTTGCTTCCTGGTAGAAGAGGTTCAACATGAGTGGGCAATGCGCCCTTGCGGCCCAGAAGGCCAACCGCATCCTGGGCTGCATCAAGAGGAGCGTGGCCAGCAGGTTGAGGGAGGTGATTCTGCCCCTCTACTCTGCCCTGGTGAGACCCCACCTGGAGTACCACGTCCAGTTCTGGAGTCCCCAACACAAGAAGGACATGGACCAGTTGGAAAGGGTCCAGAGGAGGGCCACAGAGATGATCAGAGGGCTGGAGCACCTCTCCTATGAGGACAGGCTGAGAGAGTTGGGGCTGTTCAGCCTGGAGAAGAGGAGGCTCCGGGGAGACCTGATAGCGGTCTTCCAATACCTCAAGGGGGCCTACAGGAAAGATGGGGAGAAGCTGTTCAGTAGGGCCTGTTGTGATAGAACAAGGGGTAATGGGTTTAAATTAGAAGGAGGTAGGTTTAGATTAGATATTAGAAAAAAATTTTTTACAATGAGAGTTGTAGAGCACTGGAACAGGTTGCCCAGAGAGGTGGTGGATGCCCCATCCCTGGAATCGTTCAAGGCCAGGCTGGATGAGGCTCTGAGCAACCTGATCTAGTCAGGGATGTCCCTGCTTCTTGCAGGGGGGTTGGACTAGATGACCGTTGAAGGTCCCTTCCAACTCTAACTATTCTATGATTCTATGATTCTAAGAGAAGAGATGCTGGCAGCCCACAGTCTTCTTACAGAGGACTGGCTGTAAATAACTGAGCAGGAGTACTATTGCACCTCACAGACAGGCTGGCCACGAGAGCTGATAAGGGAAAGTGTCTGTCCTGAAAAGCAGCTGTGTGGCTGAGGAGCTAAGAGCCTCTTTCACTGCAGTCATTTCAGTTTAAAAAGCAGGGAGGGTATCTGTAAAAGCTGGTGATGTCACTTTTCATCCTTTGGCTATAATAATCCTTGGGAGAGAAAATTGCCTAAAAAACAGCCTGTATGCTTTATTCCACTTTCACATGCAGCCAATCATATGGCTTCATGTCCAATTTAAGTATCCACTCAACATGCTTTTCTACTTGGTTTTGAGGCTGTAAATGTAGGTGTTCAAGGCCATCTTCTCTTCTTGTTGATTTAAGAAGCGTAGCCAGTGTGTTCAGCTGAGGTCACAAAATCAGGAGCTTGCAGGCAAATACTGATGGCTGCTGGTTTAGCTTAGTTACAGCCTCCTGCTGTTGTTGCTAAAGAAGTTCTAGTGACACTATTGTATTACATTGTGGAGTTATGGGTGTTCCAAGGCTCACCATAATGGGTGTATTGTGTCCTGGTAAGGGATGCTAAACACAAGTATCTTTAGGGTAAAAAAACCAAAAAAAAAACCAAAAAAAAAACCAACAAAACCTGCTCTAGAGGCTATTGCAAAAATGGTGCTGTTTTCTAGTTAATATTGCAATAGATCTCATGGTCCAAACATTCATCACTGTTAAATCCTGCAGCGCAAACTGGGATAATGTGACTGAGCCCAAACAAGAGCCACAGTTCTGTCTGCCTGCGCAGCTGAGAGATTGAACTGCTCCTCCGTTGGGGAAAAAAACATGGATCATTTCCTGGCTATTGTGAGAGGGCAACCTGCAGATGGGATGTGAGAGGAGAACAGTTGATTACAGCAGGGAAAAAGTGACACATCTGGCTTCATACTGCTTGGGAGTAGCAGCAGCAGTGCCCTGTTGGAGCTCTGGGACGGAGGGGCATTCGGCCAGTTGGGCCTTTGCTCTGAGGGTTTATTTTGTGTGTGTGTAACTGTCACTGAAGGGCACTGGGTCTCTGAAGCTGGATCTAAAAATTCCAGGGCATAGCTGGCCTCATTTTCAGTGCGGGGTCAGCCTTACAAGCAAACCACGGAGACACAGGTACCCATTGATTTAGGGACTCGTTTGCCACGGTGTTCATGTTCCGTAGAGCCCCTGGAGCAGAGGCTGGTGCAGAATGTGCTGGTGTAGAAAAAGATCAGCTGTTCTTTGAGCATTGATGTAGTGTATATCCTAATTCAGAGCGCTACAACTTTTTTAGGAATGTGTGGTTTTCAAAGAGTTGGATAGATTCATGCACACAGTGACTGTAAAACTGGTGGATTTGCTCTTCTGACAAGCTCAGAGCCCAGCTCTCTGTTTCTTCTTCATGTGAAGCACGTCCCTCTCCCTAGTTCTTAGGGAAAGAACAGCACAGACTGGCTGTGAGTGGGCTATGATGCAGTGTAATTCAGGTATAAAGATTGATTCCAAGCAGCGGAAATCTCATCTTCTTTCTAGCTGGAATAGGAAAATTAAACATGAGCAAATTCATCACAATGTCTGGAACGAACATAGGAGCTGTTGTTGGGGTAGAACAGAGCAGCAGTTCTCCTTCAAGTGTTGTCACCAATACAAAGCACCTTAAGTGCTTCAAGGTGGTATCTGAGAAATACTGCAGTGGGCAGCTGTGGGGTACTTGTCCCTGTCAGTCGGTGAGTGCTCGTGTTCTAGACAAATGACGATTACGCTCGTTCTCTTAAAAATAGTGTCTCCCAACCACAAGCAGCTGTGTTTGTATGTTCAGGGGCTTCTCGTGCTGTGTGATGAGCCACTGGCAAAGACCTTTCAGCAGGGTTGTGGTGGGAGAGTGAGAGGTGGTCGGATGAACAAGACACTTCACACCACTTGGTATAGGAAATCCAGAGCTCTGCTCCTCTGCTTTCAGAAGCCCCAGCCGCTCACAGTTGAGCAGCAGCGCCTGGTCAGGCAATCTGGTTGTGTGGACTTGCGTGGCTGGGAAAGAGGTAAAACCATGCTTATAACTGTTAAATAGAGAGATGACCAGTAAGCTGCTGTGACAGATGCGGGGCAGCTGTCTTCAGTTCAAGGCACTGACTGTGGGAGACTCTACGTTTTGCTGTGGAGGCTTGGTTACCTTGGCAACCTGTTTTTAGCTGGATCTCTACTCCAGTGAGAGCCCATCTGTACCTGCTACTTCTTTGTTTTGAAACTGCTGTTTTACAGAAAAATACCTGACAGGAGTATTTCCAGAGCTGGATTGTTGTGCAATCCAGGCTCTGCTTTTGGTCCCAGGAGCTTCAGTCTGGTGATGAAGTGATGATGGCATGAGGAGTTCTGTGGCTGGACTGAAAAGGTGTTAATGTATCCGCTTCATGAGGTGGGCTGCTGTCACGGAAGGGAGAGATGCTACTGCTCGTTGTTAAATCCTGGAATAGCTCTGAAAGATAAATCACTTGCGTGACTGGAGTTTCCAGAGAACTTTGTTCATTCTGGTTTGCAGTTCAGCATCAAGCCACCAGTTGGTAGATTAAACAGAAGTAACTTCTGTCTGCGATGAGTAAATACCCACACTAGGCCTGAAGGCTTCCCTTTTGGAGGGCATACTTTTTGTACTCCTGGTGAACTTCTAGTATTGGAAGGTAGTTGTTGCAGGACTGTATTCAGAATCTAACAATTTTGTTTAATTCCAGATCTTAACAGTCTCCTCACATCTGTCTTTTTACTGTAGGTTTTCTTGGATTTACCTTTTGTGAATACTTTGTAATCCTGAAAGGGCGAGGGTATCTAAATTTTGCCCTTATCTCATTCCTCTTCGCTGTGCTTTATCTCCTCCTATTTCATAGCCTGTATCTCTGGGCTGAGGTGAATGGTCTGTTCTGTATCCGCTATGGGCTTCTCCCAGACCAGAGTTCTCACAGGTTACTGGTTAGCATGCAACACTTGTGTAATGGTGTGGGGAAGAAGAGAGTAACAAATTTTGCTTGGTGTTATTCTGTTAGATGCAGTTGCTAATTAGTAGGTAATTAAAAACCTTGTTTAAAAAGTCTGTCTAGCATTCCAGCTTGACTTTGCAGGCCATCTAATTCAGATGTTTTAAGTCTTGTAATCTGTTGACTTCAGAGCAGTGAGTACATTGAGACTGTTCTAGGCAGGCATCAGCTTTCAGTCCTGAGCAGCTATAATGCAGAAGAAAATAGCTTTTTTTTTTTTTTTTTTTTTTAATTTTCAAGAAGTAGAAACAACAAGATAAAGAACTTTCCATTTTATTCAAACATATGGAATACAATTGTTCATTGTAAAGTCTGTTTGATTAAAGCTCTTTTAGCCAACCTTTTTGTAATTCCCACTATCGCTAACTGATTTTGGGTGGTTACAGCAGGAGCTTTTGTTGTTTGTTTTTTTGTGGTTTTTTTTGTTTTGTTTTTGTTTTTTTAAGACAAGTGTGAACCAGATCTGTAGTCTTTACCGCACAGCCCCAGATAACTGACACAATAAAGTGCTACATCCTTCCTTGTACTGTTGCAGCAGCGTTGACATAAAACTACAGCAAAGCTATGCTGTGGGGTTTTTTTTGTTACTTTTTTTTTTTTTTTAACTGCATATATCAACAAAAGTGACAGTTTGGGGCTGACTATGCATACATCATGTTGGTGATGTATGAAGCAGAAGCAAGACAGATTCTCCAACCCCAAAGCTCACTTCAGGTTCTGGCAGATGGAACAACCTCCCGTGAACTGAAGGAGATAACAAGAGACTTACCTTGAGCCTGAGCAGATTAGATTGGGAAGTCAGCGAAGGAGAATAAATGTGAGACAGTAAAATAGCTGTCACTTACCTGTACAGCACAGTATTTTAGCCACAAAGAAACGCCAAACCCCACATGTAAATTGTTTATTTCTGAGAGGTGAGCAGCTGGCATTTAAGTTAGTTTATACTATATAATGACAATGCATCTGTATTTAAGTCACTTGTTGAGAATGACGTTGCTTTTAGTTTTATTTTAAAAATATGTATTATTTTCTCTTAGCTTTGATCAACTTGTTAAAGTTCCTCATGTCTAATGAGACTGTGTTGCTGGCTAAGCACAATATCTTCACTCTTGCTCTTATGGTGAGTACAGACAAGGCAAATCCTCTTGTTTTAAACAACTTAATCTTGAATGAATCTTAGGAAAGAATTTGGGATTTCTGGCCTGGTAAGGAGATATCAAAACAAGGTCACAAAGCTAAGGAATATAATTTTGGTTGTCTTTGCTAGATGTTTGGAAAGGACAGTGCTTGGACTTAGCTATAGTGTCTGTTCATTGAAGTAAACAAGCCTAGGTGAGAAAAGGCTTAGTTTAATTTTTCAGTTTTGGTAATGCTTTTTCTTGTTCTGTGGCCCTTTGTATACAAAATAATAAAACAACAGTGTTTTCCTGGCCCCAGATATGATAGTATTTAAGCTTCTTGTCTATCTCTTCTGTACTATAAGGAAAATAATAGGCAAAGCAATGAAGTAATATAGTTCTGTGTAATGCAACTGAGAGGTTTTTTTTTTTTTTTAAGGTTTTGGACTTAGTTTTTATTGTTTCTGTTGCAGAGTAGATTTTGTGTAAATATTCCTGTTGTAACTTCTTTTTGCTTCCTTGTGTAGGTTGTGAATCTGTTCAACATGTTCATCACTTATGGAGACACCTTTCTCCCCACTCCCAGCAGCTATGATGAGCTGTATTACGAAATCATTCGGATGCATCAGAATTTTGACAACCTTTATTCTATGGGTGAGTGCCTCTTAACTGTTCAGGACTACTGTTGACTACAAGTGAAGGTGATGGTGGAGGGCTGTTTGTGTCACACGTTTTCTGTCCACCTGCTGCTCGTGTGTGTCTTGGTAAGTGGACCTGTTTTGTGCACTAGGACATGTTTGGTAAATTAAGAATTGAGAGAGGGATACACTTGTTAAAGGAATACATTTTTATAGTCAGAAAAAAAAGTAGTAGCAAACCCACTGCCTCTCTAGCAGCCACTTACTGTAGCTGGAAATATAAATTTGTTGATACAACTAGGTATTTCATGCATCTTTGTGTAGTTTGCATCTATCACAGTCAACAGTTTCAAGTCAGAGCACAGGTTACATGCTGCAGAACCAGCCAGCACAGAGGAACACTCAGTACAAACAAGAATTTGGAAAAGAATTTGAGAAACTTATAACAAGAAGCTTGCTGTGCTAGACAAATCACATCTACTGCACTCATTGCCAAAACAAACCAAGAAAACAGCCCTCACAAACCTGCCTGCAATGACAAGCAAATCACTGTACTGAAGAATGTGCCTACTGGCAAAATTGCCATCCTTCAAAGAGAGAGAGGCATGCTGGAATGCCACCAAGTGCCACCCAGCAGGGAAAAGAGGAACAAAGGAGAGCAAGGAATGCATAGAGGCATAATCAGGCTGTGTATACAGAGGAGCCTGCAGCCAAGGGTAGCTGCAGCAGCGCTGGTGTAGAGCATGCATGCTTGAAGCTGTGAAGAAAAGAATGTGGCTGTGTTCTTTGTTTGCTTTGTTCTAAAAGGACCTTTCTTCCCTGCCTCTTGCTCCCTTTTCAGTGTGATCACCCAGTGAACAACAGGAGTTTATATAAGCATACAGGGGGAGTTTAAAGGGCAAGTAGGTGAGAGACAGTTGGCCACAGCACTCTTGTGACGTGGGAGAGAACCATACTCACCTAAATAAAAGTAGCTGAGTACTCCCTGCAATTGCAAGGCAAAATGAACTACCCTTTTGTACAAACTTTTTTCATCCATTATGTAAGGGGTCACTTGACCGTTTTTTTGTGCCCTCTGAGCACATAAGATTTTTTGCTAATCCATTTCCTAATCCCAAGAATTGCAGCTAGTAAGATGAGGGGCTTTTACTAACCAGTGATTTTTCAAAGCCATTGACTGTAGAAGCTGAAGGGAAGTGGAATAGAAGAATAATGCATTCAAATACTTACTCAGTTGGGCTGCAATGGGCACATCTGACATGTTGAAACAATTCATTTGTCACATGAATGTTTTCCATCCAGCTACACAGAGCAAACCCCTTTGACTTAACAGTGTAGATGCCTGAATGGAAGCCCTCTCTGAATACATTACTTCACATATTCAAGTACAGTACCTACTGTTTGACAAAATAATGTTACTGAGAGCTGGCATCTTTTTTATGCAGTTGACACATAATGGTAGTGCTAGGAAGTGAGAAGGTAGCGCTGTCTCCAGTTGATGAAAGCCACAGTTTAGCCCAGTGTCCTGACAGCTTCCCTTGGCTCGTCAATCCATCTCACCAGGACTACAGTAACCCTTCTGTCTTGGGACATTTGTTAGCACAGATGAGAAAGCTACTTTATCCTTTAGTTATATTGTTAATGCAGTTGAAACTTTCTATGTTTGGAGCGGAGTTGGAATCTAGTTACGTTTTTATTTATTTTTCTTGGCCTGAATCTGAACTTTATCCAGATCTTCAGGACTGAAAGCTTCTCTCGTACAATAATAGGTGTGAGTATGCAGACACTGTGTTATGGATTCACTTCTAGCATCTGTGTTTCTGGATAATCCTAAATTATCTGCTGTTCCTTCACTTCTAAGGTGAAGGTGAACCTTTCTTCTGGAAGTTAACTCTCCAGAAAACCCTGTATATACAGATCCGTAGAAAACTCCCTTCTCTTCAGGCAATATGGAAAATTGGTTGAAAAATGTCCTACAGAATCTGTTGTTTTGGTACTTGCCAAGAGATGTGCAGGTAACTGCCACCATAGAAACACTACAGATTCTGACCTAAATACATACTTTGAGTGCTCTGGCAGAAAGAATTTAATTCCCTAGATGTTCTTCCTATTGCAGAATGTTTTCAGATCTGCTCACAAATCTGTCTGAGACCATCTATGCAACAGAACAATGCCCTTGTTCCTACAGGGAGCATTTTTCCTTAGGCTGGTGTGTAATCCCTCTCTGCAATTCCAGATAAATAGGGAGGCAAAGAATCCATCACTGCTGGATTGAGTTTAAATCAGAGGATGTAGTAAATGAACTTTAATATGTGGTGATTAAAACAATTAGGCGAATCCAGGCTCTTCTATCCCCTCTGCTTCCTGTCTCCTAGTCATGATCTTGTTCTGTTCACCTCTTCCACGTTCCTTATATTTTTTAGATGGCTTTGAAGGGATCTTCTGCCTTGGATTACAGACTGTCTCAAGGATGACCTTTGTTTTGATGTGGTTCTCAGACTGCCATCTCACCAAAGCAGATTTCTTTGACATTTTGGATTAGAAGTTGTCAGTTCTGTGCCAGCACTGTTAATTGTCTTTTCCTTTTAGTTCTAAGGCTTTCTACCAATGCTGGTCAATGGAAAGAGCCTGCAAGCAAGGTGACCCACGCATTAGTCAATATTAGGTAAGAAGCAGAAGTTAATAATCATTTTAAAGATTCTTGTGTTGTGTGTGACTCCATTCTTATTGTGACACTTTCACATTTGTTGTATTGAATTTGTTCTCTTTGTTGGGCTAAATTGTTGCTCTAAACAGGGCCCACTGGGATAAGGAGAAGATCACCAGGGTTTGATTGTCCTCTCTCTAATAATTCTCTCAGCTCTTCTGTAGACTGAGTGCCTTCAAAGCATGGCACAAGCTGTAATGAATTAATCCTCACGGCATTCTTGGGAGAAGTTATACAGTAGGGAACAATGCTGTGCTGGCAGAGCAATTGTGGACCTAATGGATTTCTGTTGCGTGATTCTATTGCAATTCTATGAAGCCATGAAGGGGACTGTAAGCCAGCCATAATAAGCAGATTTGAAGCCTCTTTTAACATTGCAAGATTTTTGTATGTGTTTAAAACTGATTATTGAAGGACACTTCAGTATTCTCTTACACCTCTTCCTCCTGTTCCAGGGCAGAATTTATGTTCTACTTGTTAAGGCTAAGGAGTATCTGGGGATGTTTTTGTGCTTGTATGCCTTCATGACAGCAATAGTTTCTTTTCCTGGCTTCTGAAGCAGCTAGTACTGACCAAGCTGGGCACTGGGCAAGAGGCCCATGGATCTGACTGATTGGAAAATGGAAGAATGTTGAGAGAGAGAATATACTGTTTATCTCTGGCTTGTAAACAAACCATAAAAAATGGGAGTTTTTATACTGAAAAAAAATCTGTCCGTCACTTCCTTGGTCACCACAGACACCTGGTGTCTATGCAACACCAAGCAGCTCAGTGCTGCTACGTTGCTAGTACTTGTCATTTTTCTCGCTACAAAAGAGATTGTGTAGGATGAACTCTCTGAGGGCATCTTTCAAGTCAGTATACATCTTACGTGTCTATAAAACATCTTAAAGGTTCCCTTAGTAAGTCTGTAAGCTTAATAACATCGCGTATGGTTCCAGAAGATTTATTTTGGTACTATCTTCATTTTTATTTTTTTGTAAACAGACATAAATGAACACTTGTGGGCAGATAATGCACTAGGAGTGAAGCAGCAGAACAGATAGCTGTTGGCAAATTAATGTCATTTAATGTGACACAAAGTGTCTGCCCTGGGAATTCTCCGTATACCCAGGGAGGAAGTCTAAACTGGGAAGAGATAAAAAAAGCAAGTGGTCATAGAAGGTTTGTGCTTACCTCTGGTGCAACCAAGATTTTACGTTGACTCCTTTCCTCTTGGCTTAACAGCTGCTTTTGTAGAGATCAGCATGCAACTGAGACAAGATAAAACCAAAAATCTGGTGCTGTGATACCCCTCCCTGGACAGCCTCTATCAGACATCTTCAGTGCATGGTGCTGCCTGGAACCAGTGAAGCCTCTAAAATGTTTCTCTTCTAGGCTTTTGTTAGCTTTCCCCTGCTCCACCCAACTGCTTGTGAATGTTGAAATTTAATGTGATCTTTCACTAGATTTAGAAGTTTTCATGAATGACTACTTTTCATTTAGTGAAATTAGAAGAGGTCTAAATTAGAGATGACTGAAGGCCTGGAGAGGGATTGAAATTCAGAGAAGTGCATATGTTTGGCTTATCCCATGTCCTCTCTCAAAAAAAAAAAAAAAAAGAGGGCAGGACAGGGCAGATATTTAATCTACACATTTGTTTTCGGCTCCTGGTAAAAGTATTGTATTTGAAGGGTTCCTTAACTATATAGATTTCAGAGCAGCCAGTTGTTGGAAGCTGGAGAAGTCTAGAGGTACTGTGCTTTTGTGAAGATGATTGACAGTGTGATGTTTCAAAGTTTCCTATTTACAGGCGATTCATAATTTCTGTCCAACCTAAAGAAAATGAAAATTTGAAGAAGACAGAATAATAATAGCCTTATCTGGCTGAAATCTTACATACCATACTGGGATGAGTTATCCCTATTGCTGTCCTATCCCGCAACAGTGACTGTAACTTCTGTGGATTTGTCTCTGTGGTTTACATAAATAATTGAGACATGATGGACTGCAAGATATAGCTACAGCGCTGCTGGGGCTGAAATA
This sequence comes from Chlamydotis macqueenii, assembly GCF_036417535.1. NCBI lineage: Eukaryota > Metazoa > Chordata > Aves > Otidiformes > Otididae > Chlamydotis > Chlamydotis macqueenii. The sequence continues at coordinate 24,990,836 of NC_141562.1, forward strand.
AGAAGCTGCAGCAGTTAAAGGTTTGAAAACTCACCTTCTCACCTATAAGGAAATAAGCACATTTTGAGACAAGTAATTTTTTTTTAAGCTAATGAGCCTCTTTAAGATAACATTGTGCAGGTTTGGGTTTAATGAGAATTTTATTAACACAGGGTTCAAAAGGGCGTCTTCTGATTGCTGATGCAGTGAGGAAGGTGGCAGCTGAATCTGTATTCTTTTAATAGCCTTTCTTCTGATCAGGATTTTTTCAAGGTGAATAAATAGATTAACTGAATGATGAATAGACTGAATTTCCCCATTGTCTGAAATTCAGTCTCATCGTAATTTTTAAAGTAATTTTATTTTTCTCACTGAAACACTTTTAACAAGCGGAGAGTAAGTTTGTAGTATGGAACGAGGTGATAGGATTTTTTTATTTTTTTTTTTTTTTCTCTAAGGTGATTTATGTGCTGTTGTAGCATATGCTGCAATCCTCGCTTGGGTGCTTTCATTCACTCTTCCATCTTGCAGCTACTTTCGTTCCACATGAGCCACCCTGTGTGATACTCTTTCTTTGTACAGGAGGTACTACTTCTCCCAAGGCTGCTTTTGGCATCCTAAAGGAGAGACTGGGGGTTTGGGAGAAGCACTTAAAAGCATCGCATGGATGTGTATAAAATGGTTATGCTTGCTGCCAGTCTGGGCAGGAGCACTCTGAAGGAATATCTACAATTTTACTTAGGTGAAAGAAGGCCAAATTGGGCTGTGCTGCTTTGTCATACCTGGCATCCCAGCTCTGAAGCTGTAGCTCATGTTAAATTACCAGCACTCTATAGAACTTCGTTTATTGAAAACCTTGATGGAGTAGGAGGCTCCATTCAGATATTTGTTAGAAAGTGAGCAGCTGCAAGTGGTCCACATAGTACCTTTCAGCATTGTTCTGCTTTACTGCAAGGAATTTGGCATCTGTTCATGGGGAGAGAAGAGCTAAATGCTGCTGACCTAGTCATGTTGTAATGGATGGCTGCAGCATTTCTGCAGGATACATGAAAGGGGACCTGCTGATAAGTGCTTCTGTGTGGAGTGGAGGCCTATGGATTACAGTCAGCTGAGACTGTGTAAAAAAACCCCAGATATATATTTATATATAGGCACATACATGCTTTCCTCCTTCCCTCTCTCTGTCTGTATGAACATAATGCATACACACACATTTCTTGCCAGTATGAGTAAGAGAATGAAAAAGGGAGGGCAAGCTTACAGCCTGTTCATGAAAATAAATGGTCAAGTGTGCATATGTACATAAAATATGGGTATCTGTGTGTATATGCACATATATGAATGTGTGTATCCATGTATGGATATCTGTGTATATATAAATACATGTACATATGTACACACATGTATATACTTACAAATATATATATATATATCATTATATATAAAGCACGCATACATCTTGCCTTTGACAATGCACTGATCTAAAGCTATAATTTCCAAGCCAAAAAAACCAAGACATTTGCTTGTTTCCAGCTTCTCCAATATGAACCATGAGAGTTGGCTAAGGATGCTCAGGTGTTACTCCTTTCGGCAGTGGTTGCCAGCAGCAGCATTGTGCTGGGTGCCTACGTGCTGCGGGACCGTGCAGAACTGCTCGGCCGGGGTGCTCAGGCATGCTGCAGGTTAGCCCGGTGTGAGCTGGAGTTCATTCCCTGTGATTCTTAAACCCACTTGTGAGAGCTACCACAGGCAGAATAACAACGCCATTGATTTGCTCACTGAGGTGTGTTTAATGGCAATAACCTCTGACATGCTGTCACTGCTAATCAGTCTGACCGAGCTTGGATCACAGGCCAGTACAAGACAGTCAATAATTATTTCCTTTTTTAATTAAAAAAACAACAAAACCCAAAGAGAAACTCATAAATGTGGTTTATTGGTACTTTAAAGTTCTAACATAATTTTGCCAAGATTATGGATCAAATTATTGCTAAAATGCTGTAAGAAAACTTCCAAGCTTTATGCGCGAGAGCTATTTGAAGAATCAGTTCATCATAGTTTTCAGGTGGTAGCCTGAAAAGATTATGATGCTGAAAAACTGAAAGTAAATTCCAGATGAGAATTCTGGCTTGGTTCTAGATCTTTTCTGACAACCTGTAATCACTTCATTCCTCATTGACGGAGCAAAGTTAGTCGACCCTTCTTGTCATTTTGTATGTTTCTTGTTGCAAGTTTTTCTTGTTACACAGGGACTCTGGCACAGCACCGTTCCTGAAATACCACAGTGGTTATAGCAGAGCTTAGTTACTCAGAGATCGTCTGCTACACTGCTTGTTTTTCACTTGACCTTGCAATATTCCGGTAGGGAAAGTTAATTTGCTAGGAGCAACAGATTTTGATATGAACAGATTCTGGCATTAGCTGGCACATGAACAGAGGAGGCAGGTGGAATGAAAGGGAAAGACTTCAGTTCCAGGCCATTGTGACCAGCAACATCTTAACAGAAGAATAAAACAGAAACAAAGAAGCTCTCCTATCTCATAGGGTATTGTTCCATCTTTTCATGGCACTCTAGCCATGCTTCCAATATTTTTATTAACATTTAGGGTTTTTCTCTAGCTCTAACTTCAGCATTTCATTTATTTTACATTATCTGATTTCTTCTTGAGACAGCGGTGTTAGTTTTCTGTTATTGCTGTTTATTTACTAGCTGATTCGTCTTGGTGTGCTTCTCTTACAGAGCCGTAGCCAATTTCATTCTGCTATAATTTTCCTTCATTATTTCTCATTCATGCAGTGGCTTAATTAAATGTTGTCTCTACCACTGGCCCAAATCCAGAGAGCAAATCTGTTAGCTGAGTGGCGTTGTATGGACCAGTTCCACTAACGCAGCAGCATTAGCGGAATGCCAGTCAGGTGCATCCCAGGTCACCTTCCTTCTTTCTGCCAGTAACTTCCCTTTATTTTTTTTTTTTTTCATGACTTAAGATTTCTAGAGCTGATGCTGCTTTTGAGCAAAGCCATTTGTACAGCAAAGAAATGCCCCTGAGATGCCATACCATGACTTGCTTTCTTCAATGCACTTGAAAGCCATGCTGCAGGGATCACTCTCTCTCTAAAATTTCATCCTTACAGTAAGCAATGCTTTGTGGATTGGGGTGGGGATAAACTTTAAGTGGAAGTGTTTTATTCCCAGGTTGTCAGCCTTGCTTAACTGGCTTTCTTAGTCTGGCTTTCCAATGTCTGCAATTGTGTTTGCCACTTTCATCTCTTTTCTTCGTGTCATGAAGTCAACAGGTTGGCCTTTCAAGAGGAAACTTGCAAAAGTATCCACTTCTGTATTTCAGCTGCTCTGTAAGGATTGCCATAGAGGTGAGGCATCTGTTCAAGGGACGGTTGTTTGCTGGGCAGAAAGGAAACTCTTCCGCAGCATAGCCCCTGTTTGGCAGTCTCAGGTTCCTCAGTTCAGCAAGTGTCTTAGTTCATGTGATTCTTGTAAGCTCAACATCTCACTTCAGAGTTTACCCACTTGTGAACCTTTGTCTTCCTGACTGTTTCGTTGGAAACACTTATTCCTTGAGATGTGAACGTTTTGGAAGGTTAGCCAGAACCTGCAGGCTACTCAGCAAAGTTTGATGAAAACTGTTACGTCCACTTTGTTTTGCTTGCCAAATACCTTTCTCTGTAGAAACGTAAAAAGTGGAGAATACCTGTTAGCATTGGGAGTGGGTTTTGTTTATTTCAGAAGTGGACGTAACATTTATTGGTCAAAAGTTATTTTTCTGACTTGTTTGCAGATATTTCGGTTTTGAATCTCCTTGCTGGGCACAGGCAAGTTATATGTGGGCTCAGCAATATATTAAAGCATGGCTGCCAAGCTAGGATGCAGTCTTGTAAACATCTTGGGGTTTTTGTTGCAGCACAAAATCCAAGAAGGTCTGCTGGTTTCTTGCTTTGAGTGGTCGTATTGTTTCGTCCTGTTTATGAGAACAGTCTTAATTATTTCTCTGGTACTGTGGCTGGCCTGAGTTCAATTCCTAATTGATGGATTTCAACCTTACAGTCAACGTCTTTGATAGCTCTAATGCAGCCAGGAAGCAAGACATGAATAGCCTCTGCATCAGCTTCTCTTGGCCCCAAGAACTGGCCCTACTGGAAACATGATTGAAGCACAGTTTGAACCAGCTGTTTATAGCTTGTCGAAACTTTGCCCGTGCTGTTCTTATTCTTTGGGTAAATATAAGGGACTCTGATCTCCACTGGTCTCAAATCTAGCTTTCAAGATTTGCTTCAATGGAGAGAGAACATTAAGTGGCTTTCTTCATAACCCAAACAATGTAAAAATCATTGTGAGTTTAAATAACACCTTTATCCCTTGAAAAATGATGTAGTAGGATGCTGTTTTGCTCTTTCTGCTTAAAAAAAAACTCTGTTGCTCACAGCAGCAGCCAGAATTATTATTCCCGCTGAAAGTCTGGGCTGTAGGATGTGTACTTACAAAAAAAAAAACCAAAAACAAAAACAACAAAAAAAACCCCCAAGCTTTTCAAAATCCAGTAACGTGTGTTTCTTATTATCTTATACTAGTGGGAAGCCTAAAATTTGGTTTTGCTGTAGAAATGTAAATACTGTATTCTCTTAATTCTTCCTTTAGGACTCAATTGACAAAGTACCTGCTCATTAAGTACATCTGCTCATTAAGGTAATGAAGTACCTACCTTATCTTGAACTGAAAGCAAGGATAGCAAGGATAATTCATTGTTAGCATGACTGCAGCCTGTTTGAAGATTGCACCAGAATCTGGAGCTCAGCTCCCAGGGAACTGGGAGAGGAGGGCATCTTGTTTTTAACACTTTGTTCATTAAAAGAAGCACGCATCCTAGCTTTCAAATTAAAATGCTTGCTTTTTAGGAGCTCTTCCCACTGAAGGCAGAGAAGGTTGTCTCACTCTACTAGCACAGGCGCTAGCTTCACAACCCTCAGTAAATACCTGTTGGAATAGCCAAGAGTAAGGTAAAATGTTGCCTGGTGGGGGAAAAAAGGGATCTTGAGTGAGTTGTGATTCTGTCCCCCCAACACCTTCCAAAATGTGAAAATATTTTGGACTCTAATGTGTGTCCAGTTAGAGACTGTAGAGACATCAGAGGTTCAGGTGGTCTGAATTAAATTGGCTGAAGTACCAGGATGTTTGAGAGAGAGACACTGTTTGGGAGTCCCAGAATGTAACTTTGTGTTATTACCTTTTTTATTCTTTAAAATATTTTTCTAATTTATAGCTAGAAGGATAATTCAGAAATGTAGTGTAATGCTTCTGAGGCAGCAATTTCTCCCTTAGCTTTGAGGCCAGCTTTCCGTTGCCTGTCTCAAGGGATGCCTAATTGTAAAGGTTCGGCAGTCGGAAATGCCCGTGTGCTTGACTTTCTCAGCTATCAAAGCCAATCAGATTAAGGTCACAGTAATCTCATGAAGAATTCGTCTGTGACAGGTTCGGATTCTGGTATCTCATGCTGATAAGGGTTTAGTTGAAGGATGTTACTCTGGCAAAGCTGCCCCAGTGTGCTTCCTCAGCCCGTGTTTCTGCGATCACTTGGAGCAGGTATAAACTGAGGGTGTTGCTGTGCAGGAGGATTCACCTGCCATTCATTCCTGCTGTCTCTTCTGTGGGGAGCGTTGTGCAGCTGTGTGTAAAGGAGGAGACTGGGGACCTGATCCAGGATAAAACTATCTAGGCAGGACAAAAAAAGAACCAGACAATATGGTTTAGCCTGGGTCAGTTCTCGAGCCTTCACTGCATACAGATATACAAGTGGTTGTGTCGGCCCTGTGGAGGGTCTGTGTATAAGGAGCTTGGTGTTAGGGACAGCAGGAGAGCCTCTCTTAGCAGCATTGATCTGTTACACCAGTTTTAGACTAATATGCTGCAAAATGTTTTTTAAGTTTCTGTCCGCTGTCATCAGTGGTCACAGATGTAGCTCTGCAAAAGTCTAAGCACAGGTTCTCTTGCTTGTGCTGGTACAGTGTAGGGTGGGTTTTGCAAACTGTCCTTGCAACATAACCATTACCTACAGATTCAGTTTGGGTACTGGGCTTGAGACAATACTACCATGAGCCCAAAAAGTGAGAACTTGGATGCTGCTCAGCAGGGAGGCTTGAGTAGGAGATCGCTGATGCGTTGAAGGCATCTCATCACAGTGGAGTCCTGTTTGATAAGATATAAAAGCGTTGTTTCAAATGTGTCTTTTTTTGAGGGTGGTCGAAAGTGGAATGACCTCAGAAGCTCCCTGGCAGTCCTTTTGCCTGACTTTGCTAGAAGACTTTGAAAGCCCAAAAGCTTTTTCATGTTGCTGCTTTAGTGATTAATTAGGTCATCATTTTGTGTGTTAATTACAGTGACATTTTTCTTCTCATTAGTTGGATTATGGAAAATTTTTGAGTCTGTGTGGGATGGGAAGTAATGCAACCTTTGTGGCCAAGGAAAGGATGATTTCAGACTTCAGAATGCTGAATTTCAATGATGGCTTTGGGTGCTGTGAAAAAATGCTTCTATCCACTATAGAAAATGTAGCTGGGAAGTGCTTTGAGGGCAGGATAAATGCCTCGTATTGTAAACAAACTGGTGATGTTGCCCACACTTTGGATGAGGAATTTTAAACTGGATCCTTCTTCCGGAAGATTGTGTGTTGTGTTAATTTATGTAAAGCTCTTGCTGCTGACAGAGGGATGTGAATATGTTGTACTTTATATGATGTCCTTCATAGGGTGTCTGAAGAGGTTTAACAGGGAGCCTCTTAAGCAGGGCACTGTACACAAGCAAAGGCCAACTGCTTTTACTTATACTTTTTTGTAATTATTTAATGCCCTCCTTATAATTTTGCAACACTGTTTGTTTGCTTTGCAATCTGAGCCTGACATTAACTTTTTATGGACATTTGAGATGAGCTTGTGTGAGGCAGACATTCCCTTCTAAACTCAGAAAGCAGTAGGTCTGCCATATGTTGTCCTTGATCCCTTTGTTCATTAGCATTTGAAAGCTGTGGTTACTTTGAGGCTAGCGCATGTGTGGTGTCTTGAGCCTCGCTGAAGAAGCAGACTGTGGATTTCTTGCTGGATAGCACCTATTTTTCTTCCTTGTTTGGTGACTTCCACTCCCAGCATAAGCTTCTGTCGGAAATGGAAGAGCCACAAAACAGGACTGCTCCAAGATCTTAAGTCTGGCTGGCAAATAAAATAAGTAAGATTGCAGTAAGGGACGTTCTTCCCAAATTCTTCTCAACATGGGTGATCCAACACCAGAACAGATTGCTGAGGGAAGTTGTACAGTCTTCATCCTTGGAGTTATTCAGATCTTGCCTGAACACAACTGTGAGCAAAGTGGCCTAACTGACTATGCTGAGCATAAAGTTGGACCACGTAACCTCCAAGAGGCCTTTCCAACCTAACCCGTTTGATTTTTAGAGAGCATTTAAATGGTAAAAGAAGCAAGAAAGCTTGTTTTCTTGGAGTACACCGTGCTATGTGTTAACTCTGCGTCCAACTGCTAACGATGCTGAGAAGAGCACTTATTTAAATCAGTGGGAGCTGGTGGTGCTCGCCATCTATTTTCTTTCTCTGAAAGATCAGTTAAGGGGAAAAACTAGAGGACTCGCAGTATGTGTTGCTGCAGATGCCCAGTATTGTCTGCTGTCTGTGAACTTATCGGTAAATTGGATCCTGCTGATGAGATCCAACTATGCAACTCAGTCATTTGTGAGAAGAAACTATTCTCAGTATGATTAATGCCGTGGTTGATGATGGGGACAGAAAGCGCTTCTTTGAATAATGCCTATAATGGCATATTCCCCCGTGTGTATGTTTAAAGGAAGAGTCTATGGTTAGATGAAATTGAGGGCATTTAAGAGGCAGTTAATGACAAGTGAAAATGATAGCTAGGGTAGATTAATTGTTAAATGAATTGTGCCTGCGCTTGCTGTCATTTTAATGTGGTATCGGTCTAATTGTAAGTATGATGTTATATAGCAGGAAGGCATCAGGAAACAGTACTGTGTGCTTAGGTTCAGGTCAGAGGAGTTTAAATGCTTAGTCATCAGGTTTTTTTCTCAACTCTAGCCATCTCTTTGCTGTGGGTGTGCTGTTGTTTTGGGTGTCGTCCCCCCCACCTCTGGAGTGCCATAATCTGTATTTTGATTAATTTTGCTTTTCTAAGTTTTTCCCCATGCTTTTTTTTTTTTTGACAGTGTAATAACATATTTTCTCATAATCAGTTTAATATGAGTTTTGTTTTAACTGGTTTTAAAATGAGACACTGCTAACTTAACTTGGTCTGGAACATAGCTCATGGATTTCCCCCCCCCCCCCCCCCCTTCATTGCACTTTATGGCCAGGACTATTTATTTAACTTTGACTTAGCATGGGGCTACTTTACATTCATGCCTTCAATCTGAGTGAAGCATAAGGGAAATTATCAGGATGGACGAGGACTGAAAGCAGCCAGGCATAGGTCTCATCCTGTCATTACTCTGAAAAAATCTGCCTTTTGAATGGATTTGCAGTGATAGTGGGGAAGTGAAATGTGGCCACATATCTTTTGTTAAAGTTTAGTGGTCTCTGTTAAGACTTAGATGCACTGAGTGATTCTTAGGGCCTTTTTTTTCTGTCTAATAACACTTTTTTTTATTTTTAAAGCATTTACTGTGTTTGGAGGGGAATCAGATTGTTTGGGCCCAAGGACACCTAGAGGATGTGAGCTTTGATTGCTTTCAGCCTGCTAATCTTCATGATCCAAACTGTGCTCAAGCAGAAGAACAGTATCACCCTCTACACAGTAAGATAGCAGAAAGCCTTTTCTAGGAAGAGAGGAGGCCTTCAAATTCATCTTCTAGAAAGAGAAACTTGAATGGGGACAGGTGCAGACATAAGCAACAAGAATCTTGCTTTCCTTCCAAAGGACACTTGGTGCATGCTTTGCCCAACCCAGCAAAGTGAAAACCAGAGGTTACTAGTGACGTGGGAAACAGAGGCGATGGAAACAGCTGCTGAAACTAAAGAGCAGTTTGTAATGTGAACAAATGGGCAGAGAGTATAATGAATAAATAAAAGTTGTAAGTGAAAGGATTTCTGACACTAAAAGCACTGAGGGTCTGGGGCAGCCTTGTGATCAGTTATAATGATGCAATCTAAACTGATCTAAATCCGTTTAAAACTAGTCAGGGAAGGATTATCTTGTAGCTGAGAACGTAAGAGGATGGAGAGAGCCAGAATCCCAGACTTGCACCAGGAGGAGCCCAGGTAAGAGGTGCCTCCTGAGGTTCTCAATGAGCAACGGCTGATTTTTTTTTTTTTTTTTTTTTTTTTTTTTTCTTCCTTTCCCCCCTCATTCCCTGCCGCCCCCATCAGTATCGTTATCAGCTCCAGAGCATTACAGAGTTGGGTCAGATCAGGTTGGTCAGTGGATTAGGACATGATTCAAATAGTCTGGTAAACACCACTATAGTGTTTTCTAAAGTATAAGGCTTATAAAAACTTGTAGCTGCTTTTTGTAAGTTATTTGCTTCCTGCATCAATGATTCAGAACCTATTAGTGTTAATAGGCTAGCTGGTTCAAAAAGACTGATGCCACTCCCCCCTGTCAGTCAAGGATCACTTCTCCACTACAGGAAGACAGTAAATGTCTTCTGTAAAATTCAGGGGCTAGAATACATTAGAGATGATGAATGTGATCTCCTTAAAGGGAAATCTATTCATTTGACTTAGTGCTCTTACGATTAATTGCTTACCAGATTGAATTGCTCCATAAAACGCGTGCTACTTTATTCGATCTCTTCATGATGAGATTAGCTAGGCCATGCTGGTTCTTTGTATGTTAATTACAATGGTTTTTTCTTCTTCAATTTAATTATTAAATTGTTTAGCACAGCATGCTTTCTCCTAGCCTCGGGAAAGATGTCTGTATTTCTCTTTTGACCACTCTTATAATCTTACTGCCCTTTTCCCAGAAATATTCTGTGTTTCCTTTACAGAAGTATCACATACTGTAGAGGATACATTCTGAGATTGTTCTGTGTTTTCTTGGGTGTGCTGCTGAAACACAGTAGTGGTACTAACCTGGCACAGGTTCACTGTGCGACAGTCTGGGGCAAGGAATGAGGAACATCTGAACTGAAGCTGTGGAGCAAATTTCCAAGGTTGCCATTCAAACAGGAATTTATCTGGGTACTGAGACTCAGGTTCCTGCTTCTGTTGAAAAGTGTAAAGCTCACCAGGTGGGCAGGATGTTTGTTTTTTGTCTCACCTGAAAAAACAATGCTACAGCAGTTCAGTATTCTCTATGCTGCTGAAGTTTCAGGGCAGATTTGGAGGGGAGAGCCATGTGTGCTTGCCTCATTCTTGGAGGCCTTCTCTGTACTTACTCGCTGTATCCAAGATTTTTTTGGGGGGGGGGTTTTTTTTTTTTTGTGTTTTTTGTTTGTTTGTTGGGTTGGGGGTTTTTTTTGGGTTTTTTTTTTTTGTTTTTTTTTTCTTCTGAAAACCTGCAAAATGGAAACACAAGAAGCTGAACAGCACCGGAATTGTGGTAACAGCCTCGAGTTATTGAAGGACACCAAGAGTAAATAATTTAAGAAAAAATTAAGAAGAAACTATTTTAAGTTCTCATTATAAAACTTGCCCCAGCATTTAGGATATTAGTTCATTCTCCCTTCATCAGTCAGAGAGCTGACTACATGTACAACTACTCCCCACACGCATGCACAAATAACCCCTGTCCTTTTGCAACATTAAGCCTGGTATTGGCATATAACCTATTGTTTCCACAGCAACATTAGAGTGGCTCTACTGTAAAGTGGTTGATTTTCTTTATTTTCTTTCTTTTTTTACTATTTATGCTGCTGTACCACTCTAGATGTAATATTTAATATGCACCAACTAAACTGTTAGTTAAAATCATTCAGGTCTCTGGGTCTAAAGTGGAGCTTCTCTCTTACCCAGCTATAACATTTATTTTTTTTTTTCCCCCATTTGCTTCTCAGCTTAACCCCTCTTCCTCAGTAAATAGTGTATTATCTTTTATTGGAATTGATTCCTAAAGGCAAGGTAAGGCAAGTTTTTGTATTGATCAACTTGGTCTTTCATTTGCTGTGTATCCAGAGCTTAGGAAAAAAAAAAAGGTGTAGCAGAACTGGGAAGGTTTCAGAAAGGGGCAGCAAGAGTGACTGAAGGTTTGGAAGCAGATGTGTTACGAAGAATGTGACAATGCTTCAGGCTGGAAGAGAGATGACAGAATCTATGAGAGTTTGTAAAAAAAATATTAAATGTTGTAGAAAAGTTGAAGAGGAGCTCCAAGAAGAGTGCATCAGAATATCAGATAAGCTCAAACCAACGAGATGCTGCTTGATGCAAAACTTAGTTGAGCTGTGGAATACCTAAAAGGTTATGTGCATTTAAAGCAATGATTATACAAATTAATGGAAGAAAATTCCATCATGGATTACTGATCATACAGATATCACCTCTGCTTCACATATCATCTTGAGCTACATGTGGCTGGAAGTAAGGCTTCTTTCTGGGGCAGTATCACTTTATTCTTGTCTGCTTTTATACCTTACGCGAGCTCTCGTTTCTAGACACTTCTGAAGTCGGGACACTGAGCTGGCCTTTGCTACCTGACTCAGTATGGCAATTTTTAATGTTTACGTAAATTTTATCTGTCAGCAGCTTCTCAGGAATTGGCTATTTGCTCCAAAGCCTTTACCCCAAGCATAAGGCAACATGCCAGCTTGCCATCTTGCTGCTTTCAGGATTGAAGGATTACATTTTACTTACAATCACCCATCTAGGTTATACATGCAGTTTGTTAAAGCTGCCACTACTTTCAAGTTGAGAAGGCTGAATTCCCATGTTGGGTATCTGTAAGGGTTCATTGTTATGTGAAGGAGTCTCTAAACTGCATTTTGACTCACATTAGCTTTGTATACAGAAGAGAAGGCCTCCACGCCTTTCTGTGGCTTTCTGCTGCTGCTTGTGTGTGCACAGGAAATGCTGTCCTTGGTAAGTTAGGAGAGGGATGTCTAAGGAAGATGACTATACTTTCCTATGAGCTGGTCTCCTGTCTAGCAGCCTTTTGCTCTTTTCTGGGAGCAGCAGAGAAGTGTGTAATTTTTTGGAGCGCTGGTTGAGAGAGAAGTAGAATGAGTAACCATTGGAAGATTTTTCTTCCCTCACGATTTTATTTTAGAATTTCAGTCATTATCTTCACTCTTCCTTTTTTCTCCAGAAAGAATTCATGGAGAGCTGTCAGGATCATGAACTCATAAATCTCATGAAAGTAAAACCCGTGCCAGCTAAGCAAGGCATGATTTTAATTAAGACTAACAGGATTTTTTGTCGTCTTTTTCTTTCTTGTTAGCCCTGATTCAAATATAAGGGTTGTGAAGTAAGGTCTCCGTAAGTTCAGTAGCCTGCTGTTTGTCAGCTGAAGAAGGCTGAGTTGGTGGGACCTTTTGAGGTTTCTTTGATTTAAAAAATAAAAAACTTAAAGGCCCTAGGTTTTTTAATTTGGTTAAGGGGACAAATAGTTTTACTGAGGTGATGCAGAGCAAGGAATTGAAGACATTTAATCTGTTTTTTCCTGTTGCAGGCCACTGTTGCAAAGGAAGTTCATGTTTGATAATTTATCGTTTGTTCCTTTTTCCTTCTGACTACTACATATCCCCATGCACTGCTCTATAAATAGATGTTTAAAAGGTTCTTTTGCTGAAATCTCTGAAGACAAACTTTGATTTCACTAAATAATAATAATAAAAAACCAAACAAACCCACCCTGTCATGAATTCTCAGTGCACAAGTTAAATGGGTTAGGAAAACAAATGGATTGAGGTGGGAGATCTCTGCTGTAAGTGCCTCAAATAATGATCTCTTTTTGTGAAGAGCATTTATCTATGATGACCAGCCAAGGTGAATTAGGAGTGTTGTCTGGAAATGGGCAGATGTGAAGCCATATATCTTACTGTCATCTGCTGTCCCATGTTGGCCCAGCTGTGGACTGTATCTGTGTGGAGATGGGGGAGGGTCTTTCCCTCTCTGAGGACCTAGGGCTTTGTGGCTCAAGCTGGTTCTCCTGCCCAGTGCTGGACTTGCAGGTCTGTTCTGCTCCTCTGTCTGTGCTGCCTGCAGCAAGCACCAACTCGGCGGAGGCTGAGAAGTGTCTCCTTTGGAGTATGCTGCTGACCCGAGTGCCAAACTGCATTTGCCTCCCATCCGTTTCTTCTCCAGTCCATGGTGGCTCTGACAGGGAAAGCCATCTGTGTCACAGCTTTTTATCTTAGCTTGGGGAGGGAGTGACACAGAGCTGTCGTACTGCTTGCAGCCTGATGTTGCGATGCAGTTTAAGTGACCGATTGCACGCAAACCCAGCCCTGACTGTTGAACCCCTAAATGTACAGTACTCGGTGAAAGGCTGGGTGCTGAGGGTGCCTCTAATTCTTGACTTTCTCAGCAAACCTTTCCTTCTGTGTTACCAGTTATTCAGTTGAAAGAGTTTGCTCAGTGTGGAACGATGCTGCTGTGGAACCCTAGGAAGGCCCCATCTGCTAAGAGCTTATATTGATTTGTGTCTCAGTTTATAAAAGCCTTCAGTTCTCCTTGTGTAAATGCCATAAATAATGCAGATGTACTAGATGAAATGTGCTGTAGGAACATCTCAGAAATCATTTTGGTCTGGATTGAACTGAGCTAATCTAATCATGGTTAGGAGTTTCTCAATAGCTGTGAAGCAAAAAGTGTATTGTCTTATTCTAGCTTAATGTATTAGTCAATACACAGGAATAGGAATATAAGTATTTGAAAATGGTAATCAACTTTATAAAACGAGCTTTTAATGTTAAAATATTAAAAAACTTCATCTGAAACTAGTTGTAAATCATATATACACACACAGTGGAAGTACAGTAAAATCCAGTCCTGCGCCTGTGATTTATCTGCATAATCCCCACATTTGTATGTCTCTCTGTCAGAAGGACTGCGGCACTTCAGGGGCTATGTGTTTATACACTAAATAAATAATTTTGCCCACTCATAGCAAGCAGCCATTTTGTGCTAGCAACATTGCAGAACATATTTCAGTAGGGGACATTGATGAATAATTTGTCCTTTCGAGATTCCCTGAGCTTTAGGGCACCAAAATGTATTTCAGGTTGGACTAGATCCAGATCTGTATGAGAACTCCTTGGCAGTCTTGTAGAAGGTATACGGGAGTTTTAGAGGTGACCTGTTTTTAGAAATTTAATTGGATTTTTGCTCTATTTTATGTCAGTTATGTGTAAAGAAAGCAAAAAGGTAGAGGAATGTCATATTTGTTAGATTGGTTTTGGTTTGTTTTTCATTTGTTTTTTTTTTTCTTGTTCCATTAGAAATATCCAGCATACCAAGGCTGTGGAAAAAGGATGTTTTTTCTTCAAAGTGGTCTGTAGTCATGGCAGCTTGGGTTCTTCTCTGCATTGGAGAGATCAAGTGATGGACAGTGGTTCCTGCAGAGGAGAGAAAATGTATTTCTATGTTCATAAATTCATTCTAATCAATGTTTCCCTGGCAGTTGCTTGATGTTAGTTACCACGGTTGCAAGTTGAAGAATGTGTTTACATGCTATTAGCATTGTTAATTGAGAGGAAACATGGATACAGCCCGTTTCCAGAGCTGACACTTGTCTTCCTGTCACTTTTCCGCATTTGATGGCCCCAGAACTGCTGATGTGATCAAACAGCACATTGCAGACTACAGCTACAAGAGAATTTTGGAACTCGCTAGTTTGCTTCAAATTGTTTATCATCAAGCGCTTTGTCTTGGCTAATGCAGATAAACCATATGAACCAGGCTGCCCATCGACAGAGAGTTCTTAGGAATTTGGGGTTGTATGTCAGCATTCATTACCAAAGGAACTCCAGGTACCCAGAGGAACTTGGAGAGCTCTTGAAGACCAGCACAGGGGGAGACTACAGAAGTCGTCAAAATTGCTGCTGCTTAGACTTGGCTTTAAATTTTCCCTGTTGGTTCTCCAAGTATTGTTTGCTGACATGCACACATTATAGCTCATCCGTACAACCGGAAAACTTGTGACAGTAGAGAGAAGAGGTATTTAAGAACCTTTGTATGTTAGTTTTATAGCAGAGATTACTGAAGTTCTATGGACTTGTGAAACTCATAGTATTTCTTTTGGAGCTAGCAGTGTGCGTCAGTAACAGTGCTGAAGATTCCAAGAATAAGTAATGTGACAAAGCACTTGCATCTCCAGAAGGCAAGGTTGTTGAGTGTGCACTTCCTTAGGTAATGAGTATGAAAATAGTGCTACATAATAAACCTTTCGGTGATCAGAAAGGACATAAGAATTTCTGATAAATTTCACAAGTTACTGGAAGACTGGCAGAAGGTTAAATCTTAAAGTAGATGAGGCAGTGTGATCTGAATTGCTTTTTAACCTGTCAGGCAGTACAGTTCATGAAAAGGCAAGTGCTGGTCTGCAAAAGGAGGCTGTATCCTGAAAAGCAGCGACTTGGGAAGCATTGACTGGCAGCTTTACTCCAGGTGTCTCATGAAATGTTCAGCTAAAAAGGTTTATTTGACCCTTGAAATATGAGCAGGAGCAGGAAAGTGATTTTAGGATCATATATATTTTGTAATTTTGTCTGGTGTCTGTTTCAAAAAGTATATTGAAAAAATTGAAGAAAGGACAGAGAAGCCTCAGTTATGAAAGGCCAGTAAAAATACTTTCAAGATTTCAATATCTTAATTTTGTTAAAACAGAATCTGTGGTATACTCGAGTGTTCGAGCACCTTTGAGAAGACAAAATGCCAAAACAAAAAAGGAGCAGGGCTAGACAGTGAAACCAAATTGAAACTGCAAATTAGGTACCCGTTTTTTAATAGGTAATTAACCATTGTAGTAAACGGCAGAAGGGATTGGTTTTCTTCCCCTCTTCATAACTGAACAGAATAACTTTGTGAAAGATGCTCTAGCTAGCTACTGGCATGAGACTGCAGAGCGCAAGGATAATGTTGAAAAATGCAACAGCCTGTGATATACAGAAATTCAGATAAGCTTATCTTCTGACCTGTAGTTTCATGAATCAATTAAAGACTGGATCAAAGATCTCATTTTGCATTTAAAACTTAACAAATTCAGTCTGGATTTCTGTGCTTGGGCACAGAATGCTTGTATTTTTGCATTGAGAGAATTCTCGTCCTGTATATCAGCCTTAGACCTGCTGAAATTTATCCATGCAGCAATTAAAGAGAAGGGCTGTCCTGAGGAGTTGTTGTTCTTAAGACCACAAGACAGAGGCGAGATTCAAGATGATGTCAGTGGACTGCAAGCTTTTAATTTTTCTGCAGTTTGCAGTCACTATGGTGGCTGTGCTCAGCGAGTATGGACCAGAATGGAGGAGCTGTTCTGCATGGAAGTGTGGAGAAATCATTCACTAGCTTAACCTCCTGGTAAAAATGTCATGTTTGTAACTTGTATTTTCAGCCGTTTTTATATGGGAGCAAGGATTTTGCCCATTTTGTTTCAGAATGGCAGGAGTTTTGTACAAAGTTGTAATGGTGAAGGAAAGCTAGAGTGCTTCAGAGACTTCAGAAAGTCTATTTTTTTAATCAATTTCTTGCTTAAAAAGTAAGGTTTTTTCCTGAATTAGTTTTTTCTCAGCCTTCTATGTTTAGTTGTGGAATTGATGGACAGGAGCAGTAAATCAAGCTGGGAATTGGCCTCAAACCCATAGAAGGGTTAAATATGCTGTTTATGTCAGCAAAGTCTCTCTTTTTGAAAGTGGATACATACAGAGGAAGTGAGTGTTATTGTAGTGTTGGTCTTAAACACTGTGATCTTGAGGATGCTTGAGTCCTTAGGTCAGGATGTCAAGACACCCTTTGACAGGAGAGGTCCTGCAGCAGCCTGGCACTCTTCTAAGAGGCTTCCACCTCAAGGCATGCAGGCACTGTGCAATTTGGACACAACTGACACTTCCTATAGCAACACTATAAAGGTGGGGCAGGAACTGAATCGTAATGATACCCACCATCAGGAGAAAGTAAACTGCGCCAACCTCTGTTCCAGTGGAGCAGGCTGTGCTGAATCCTAACTCCTGCTGGAGCTGGAAGAGAACGTGACCTTTAGCAGCTAACTGTTTGACTGGAGTTTCCCTGAAATGGCTATAAACACTTAAAAGCGACGGTCTGATTGATCGTATGTTAAAAACCATTTAAGGAAAGAGGAAAGGCAGGCAATACTTGATGCGCCTCTGTTACTGGGTCATGAAGAGCTGGTCTGAGGGAGGATCTGAAAAAGCCCAGTACAGCCTGTTTTGGAGCTTTCATTAGCCGCCCCAACATGTAACTGCAGAGAATCTGTAGGGGCTACAGGTCAGACTTTGTTCTTCTCATGCTGCATCTTAATTCTGCCTGTTGAATAATGGCAGAGGTGTTTTGGGGCAGTAAGTCATTAAGGTTTGTTGACACTCAGGTTTGCCATTGCTGTTCAGGAGGTTAAGTGCTCTGTTTACTCCTGTTCTCCTGTGCCTCTTGCGTTGAGGTGAGAGGTTCTTTGTTTCTCTACTGGCTCTCCCTCTTCATCACTATGCAGAATGAAGCCTTAGAAGTTGCCTGAACATTAATTTTTCAGCCTTTCTGAGAACTGTGGAAAGTAAAGGTCAGGGAACGTACACTGGCTCCCATTAAGGCAGAATGGCATACGAACTGATCGACGAGCAGCCCTGCTTGCCTAGGATAATATGGTCCAAACTTGGTCTTGCTGTCAGCACATCCGACCTCCTGCCAGGGGCCTGTGGCCATGCTTATCTTGCAGGGACTTTTTGTACAGAGCAGTTGTACATCTCCTCCAAATGCAGAGACGCAGCCTCTGAAGGCGTAGAGATCTGTAGATCTTGAGCTGAGCTTCCTGCGCTGCAGCGAGAGGAGCCCTGCTAGAAAGGGGAGGTGAACAAGTCCTGAGTGCCTGGTGGGTCTGCTGTGTGGATGCGTGAACTGTGCAACGAAACACTCTGTGCTTGAGCCAGTGGGTTTATTTTAGAGATAGCTTGGAAAGAACTTGGATGTAACCGTTTTCCAGTGGAAGACTGAAATCAAAACACGTCTCAATATTTGCCAATTCTTATTTTGAAATATCCTCACCTCGTTTTTTTTTTTAATAGTTGGATGCTTTCAACATGAAAACTTCATTTGTCACAATTTTTCTCCCAAATCTTGTATTTCAAAGTTGAACTGAAATCTTGAATTTTGTCCAAACAAAGTTTTTGATCAATTCAAATTAAGGATAAGTATTAAATTTTCATGGAGAGGTTAAGGATCATATAGTTTCATTTGGAATTTGAATAAAGCCAGACTTCTAAATTTGAAATCCTTTATAGGAAGGGGATCTTCAACTCAGTTCTAATTTTGATCATCTGTCCTGTTGAGTATCACAATGTGGCTTGTCTGTGAAGCAAAATATAGTTCTGCCCTTTAGATAGCATTCAGGTTTGGGGTTTTTTTTTGTCTTTTTTGCTTTTTTTTTTGTGGTGTTTTTTTTTTTCTTTTTTCTTTTTTCCCCAGAGAGAGATTTATGCAGTTTTCTCTTTTTCTTACAGTAAGCATGTTGCCAAGCCTTGGCGCTTTCAAACTGATAAGTGTCGTTGCTCATTAGCATCAAATGTCGCAGCCCGTATCACTGTTGCTGTGTTGCTCAGCTAGCACATGTTGGCTATTAACGCAGCAATTAATCCCTTTTGATACTGAATGGGTTCTGTAATCGTCTGACCTGTTATTTAATAGAATAATCAAAGTTCTCTAATGACTTGCATGGTTTAATTCCTTTAGGAATCTTGACAGAGACAAGGAGATTTTGCCATGCAAGCTAACTTGCACAACACTGGAGAGCTGGTGGCAAAGAATGCTTTTTTAAATATAGTCAGGAAAATGATGACTTAAGCAAGTGCAGTGTGGGTGAAGGGAGAACGGGGTTTGGTAGGTGAACAGTAAGCAGCCTGGTTGCTTTCTGTTGCACTAGCAGGTTTTCTGCTGTGAGTTTGCCTAGTATTTTTGGAGCAAGATTTTTGCAGCGTTTTACTTGGCAATAAATGCTGTATCAGTTAGGCTAGAGCAGTGTTTGATCTGTGCTAAATTGTCAGAAATGTCTAAGCGTGTGTTTATCAATAGAGAGTAATGCTTACGCTCAGAAGGAATGCTAGCCAAAGTAATAGAAGCCATGCAATTTTTTTTTCCTCTTTAAATGTGGGGGAATCTGCACTATCACTCACAGAAACGTGCAGTAATTATTGACAATGTAAAACTTTGTAATGGTGACCTGTGTCTGTAGTGACCTGTGTCTGTGCTGTGAATGGCTTTTTTGTACTGTATGCTTGTTCCTCCATATTTCCCCAAATGGTTAAATTGAGCAGCTTTCACTTCACAGTGTATGGCAGCACTGTTGTCTCAAACGTTTCTAGTGCCAAGATGTTGCTAACACTGGTTCACGAGCAAAACCAGGGAGAAGATCCTGGCCCCGTGCGTGCGGCCACTGGTGTGGTGAGGTGAGGCAGGAACAGAATCAGTCTGCTGCAGTGAGTGGACCAGGAGAGAAGTGTTGCCTTGGTCTTTGAAAGAAAGAGCTAAAGGGAACTGCAGAAAGAGCTAAAAGGAACTGCAGAAAAATGAAATGTCTTAATACGAGTAAGTAGTCAGCACTGAGTTTTTGCCAATGCAAATGTAATAGTAAAATGAGAATTCAAGATTTCAACAGCCTTTTAATGCTCAGAACGTTTTGATGTTCGCTAGAGCAATTCTGAATCATGTGGAGACTTCCTTTTAGGTATTAGTTATTTTGCAAATAGGAAGAGCACATTTGTCTCTTAACATCAGGTTTACTTGGTTTTTCCTGCATTTTCATTTGATTATAGGTGACATTTTTTAATGTGGCCCCAATTTTGATAGCTGAACTTGGGAAGTTTTGTGGTCTTCCCCATCTGCTAAGTGTCTACAAGCCTTGTCAGCGACAACTGAATACATGGATGCTTTGTGTTTAAAAAATAAAAGGAAAGGAGGTGATAAAACACAGTCTGAGTTGCACAACTTGGAGGTCAGCCCAAGGTCTGGAAGGTTTAACTGGGGATGCTGGTTTAGGAATTGTGCAACTTAAGCTAGTTTCTTTGCGAAGCTTGAACTCTCGAAAGTTACTGCCCTATTAGAACTGATGTACCTCTCCAGTGTGTAGTTTTGTATTAGTTATTATACAGAAAATGCAAAAGCAAATCTTTAGCTCTCTTTTCATAGAGAAAAGTCCAGGCCTCCTTACGGCTTGCAGATCCTCTGCCACCTGTTTTATATCACATGTAACCGATTAAAAAACATGGCTTTTTTTTGCATTGTATTTTTGTAAGAGCCTTGAAAAACACTTTAAAACATTTAAAGCATAAAGGACATATCAGTAACAGAACACTGTAGGATGTGTGCTTTTCTTTGACTTGCTTGATAGGAAAACATCAGCATTTAACTTTGAAATGTTTGGTGCTCCACTGTGTATTGGAGACTGGAGAACCATTCTTCACTTTTGAAATAGAAAGTGTATTTCATTGGCCTTGCTTTCAGTACACCCATACAAATAACAGAGAAAAAAAAAAGTAGGTATAAATTACAAAACCAAAGCTTTGAGGGAGAGGTGAGCACAGGTATATACGTGAGGTAAGATGGTGGGGGAGAGGGGGAAGTGTGAGTATTTGAAAGGAAAATACTTTTCTCCTCCTCTGTGTGACATCGCGAAGTCACAGAGATGTGTCCTTCAACAACCAATTCAGCTGAATGGGTTTTGTCAACATCTGACTGAAATGGGGTGCAGGATAAGGATGTGCAAAATAAAAGTAAAAATAAAAAAAACCCCAACATCACTGAGGTGAATCTGAAAACCATTGGTGCGGGCAGGTGATATGAGAAGTTGCTGTTTGTCAGTTGGGCTGTGATGAGTTGACCCCAGTTCTCCTTTTGTCCTCATGCTGACCGATGAACTATGAGTGTGTGCGCACAGCTAGCGTGAAGTATGGCACTCTGCTCTGCAGTCACAATCGATTTAATGCTCGCCTGTTTGTCAGTAGCTCAGTTGATAACTTGTTCAGTTTCAATAAATCACTTGCTTCTGATCATCACCCCTTAGATATAGAGAGTTGAGATCTCGATAGAGAGTAGATATTTGTGAGATCTGCAGATATTGGGATGGAGAAAGCTTGGCTTTCAGGGAGGCGGATCTGGTTAAGGGAACCAAATAGGAAAGATGGGTACACATGAAATACTCACAGCAAAAGATTTAGGTATCTGTGATGCAATGAAGCTGTCTGCTGGTCCATAAACCAGGCTCCCTGTCTCAGGAGAACAAAATTTTCATCAACTACTGATCCTCCAGCCTTTCAGACCTGAAATAAATATCATAACAAGACTAGCATTCATTCAGCTGTAATACTGTTTGGCTCTACAGCTTTCCTTGGTTTTGAAAACCAACTTTACCTTGTTCCAAATGATGTGTGATGATATCTTTATTGAGGACACGGTATTCACTCGGGGGTGTGTGAGGTGTCATCAGAGTCCATGCTTTATTCTTGGTCCTGGATTTTGGAAGGCAAGGCATTGCTTTAGTTGCTTCCATCAGGCATTTATCAACAAATGTGATTCTCATTTACACCTGTCTGATGAGAAAATACTGTGAGATTTGCAGCATCTTGTGTTTTCAGAGGACTGGACTGTAAATAATGGATTTCAGTCAGCATGGTAGCTGGCAGTGTCTGAAAGGTTAAGATTGCAAACTCTTTCAGATTTACATGGCTGTGCAGGTACAGCCAGAGCTGACACTTTGTGTAATTAAGTTGATTAAATATCACCATGAGACTCAACTTCATTTCCTTTGCAAAGTAGGTTTGACTGCAGTTGATTCTTGCTTAGGCAACGTTCCTTCCCCCCTCTCTCATAGCGTCGTTTAATATCCAGGTACTTCACGATTAGATATTGTTCTAACCCTTTACTCGCTCAATCCAGACAGATGCTGATGCTTCAGTGCCTTTCCTTTCCCTTTGGGACTTTTGTCACAGGCACCGGTTTTACTGTGAGTCTGTAGAACAAGGTTGTGTGGTGTGACCTAGAGAGAGAGGTGTCTGTCTTGCTGCCACAGTCTGCACACAGGGTGTTCAGGGCGGCACGCGATACCCGGCGGCTCGCACCTGACAAAATGGGGGAATAAGAGCCATCTCTGCACACCCCAGATAATAGGACGGTGATGGTAAGTGTTTGCTAAGTTAATGAGATTAGCAGCCATATTCATTGCCTTTCTCGGAGAGCTTTAAAAGGTCCCAGTGGGATGGTTTATAAACTTTTTGAATTTCTCTGTTTGCTTGGTATGTTTGGAAGCTGTGTGTGCAGTCCGTATGACATTCTGCACTAAATGCAGCATCCAATAAGCTAGACTTTCTGCTTTCCTTAAAGTTAAACAGCCTATGATAAAATAGTAATTAAGATAGGAATGGGCATAAAAGTAATTTAAAATATTTCAAGTTTCGATCTCTTTGAGGTTTTGCAATGTCTTGTGTCTCAGGAGACTTGGATGGCAGTCTGTAATGTGAATTATGAAGCAATGGGTAGATGCTGACCTACTTAGAGTGCTTGCAGGGAATAAATATTTGCCAAAAGTCCTAACCAGGTCCTAACCAGAGAGGGTGGCTCTGCAAACCTGTCTGGTAAACCACTATCAAATTTTTTTTTTTTTCCCCCTACTTAATGAGAAAAGGGAACAGAAATGCATCTAGACTAGTTTCCAGTGATGCATTGGCCACATGAAAACATGCAAGTGGGTAAATTCCCTGAGTTGTAGTCTCCAAGGAGGTTTGTGCAGCTGTCCCAAAAGAGTTAACTGCTCACCCATGAAGACTTCTCTAGTTAGGAAGCCAAATGGAAGTCGTTCAGGTGTGAGGGTGGAGGTATTTGGTTTGCTTGGCTTAAATGTATGGACATGAGCTGTAAGAAGAGGAAATCCGCATATCCTGCAAGCCATGATGATACCGGGTCAGTCTCCAGCAAACAGTGAAGTGGAATGATGTGAGTTAGAAGGCACATCCTCTGCTTCTGCCCTTGAGAATGGGGCTTGGTAAAACAATGCTGAGAATTGTGAGAAGCTTGGTTGGCGCGTGTGCACTCTTTTGTCCCCTCCTTATTAAATAAATGGACTGCATATCTCGCTCTGCCATGGTGCCTGTCATTGCAATCAATAGGATTCAGTATGGCAGAACTGAACAGGTGTAGCAGGCTTATTTCTTCTGTGAAATTGCAGCAGTGCTGACTGGGATGTTTTCGGTGAGCTGTAAAGCGAGTGCTTGTGACTAAAATATCCTTTTGTCTTGGATTCTCCCCTGCAGTTTATTATTGTGTCTGGAAGATGCCTCCCTCTGTGAGTTGTGGACTTTCAACTTAATGTCAGTACTCATTAAAGTGTAGGAGCAGAAGAAATTTAACAGACTGGAGTTAAAGCACAGTAGAAGGCAGAATTTAGTGCACCGTTCCAGGGGGTTTGCTTGCTTTTAATTGATACACACAGCTTAGATATGGCAGGTATGTGTACTTTATAGCAATGCCTTGTGAACACTCGTTGCAATCATCTAAACCCTCTCACCTCCTGCCAGGTGGGGCTGTACATACGGCGTAACTCAATCTAATTGTTGCAGGCACTGAACAGATGGGGTTTTATTGTCTTGAGTGCTGGGAGTGCGTAAGAGAGCAATGCCAGCAGGATTCTTGTCCCAAACAGCAGCTTGCTGAGACACAGCTTGCTGCAGGAGGGCTGGCTTCTGCCTGGGAGTTTTGCACAGGTCTCCAGCAACCGCGATTGCGACAGCATGAGCAGGGGAAGAGGATAGGTGGTTTGTGTTCATTTTGATCTGTGTTGCGTGTGATTTACTTGCTGCCTTGTGCTTGAGCAGTTTCCGACATACCACATCGTAAAACACTCTGAGCTCTTCGCACCTTGGTGGTTTAAAACACTTTGTGGAGGTAATTGTTGTTATTCCCATTTTATAAAGGGAGAAGCTGAGGCATGTGAGAGGGTTAGGGAACTGCTGTGGCAAATCGGAGAGAAACTGGTCACTTATTGATTCCTGTTCCTGAACAACAGCCACTGTATCTCAGGTCTCCCTTTTGCAGTAAAGCAGCTTCATGGAGACAACTAAGCCTTTTCCTGCTTCTGCCTGTTCCACGCCTTCAGCATGGTACTACGAGCTTAGTGCACGCTGGACTATTTGTCCATTTCAGATACTGTCAGTTTTTATAGTGGAGGGAAAGTGAACTGGCTGCCTTTGCCATGCATTTGGCTTTATGTGATGAGGACAGGGATGCGCTCACTGCTGCCCAGTGCACTGTGCTGGTATGACCATTCAGTTGAGAAGATGAATGTGTGTGGTGGGTATGAAGTCACCCTTGATTTCCTGTGAAGGGATAAACACCAGCCAAGTGTTGCTGCTTCTGTGTTGCACTGTAGCAGGATGTAGGAAAAGGTGAGCTTGTGGTGCTGCTTTTATTGTACAAGAAATGTTTGGGTATCCCCGAGAATGTTTTACGCCAGGTGCTGCATACTGGACCTGTAAAGCAGGTGCAAAGACCAAGTTCATGCAGTGAATGATGGCTCAGCATTCCTATCTCTATAATAAGCTTTGCAACCTTTCTGTTCTTCCCTTAGCCTACTTTCAGCACCTCCAGAGTGCTTAATTTCGCTGCTCGGGACAAGAGGACAGTGTTGTCTTGTGGGACTCTGGAAACGTAGCTGCTGTCAAGCAGGAGTGGGTATTTGACAGCTCATCTGCAATAACTTGATGAGGAGAGTTTGGAGGTCAGAGAAAACGTGCTGAAGAAGTGCTGCCTGCCTGAGCGTAGTGATTTTCCTTTCCCTGCACATTGGACCCAGACCAGCTTGTTGTGACTTTAAGGCAAGCAGGGTGGTGGTCCTTGCCACGGTGGGTGCACACGTGGGCTGGAAGACGCTGAGAATTAAGGGACTGGTAGCTGAGTGTTGCTGATGCATTTCATTTGTCATGTGTGATGTTACAAGTAGTGGCAAATTAAATTGAGGAATCAATTAAATATTTTATTTTCATGCATGCCATATTGGTTTTCACAGGAGCCCTTTCCTGTCAGCAGACTCTGCATCTTCAGAAGCTGTTTTACTCAGCTTCTCTGAAGAGCAGCATTGGTTGTTTCTGTTTATCAAGGAGTAACTCTACACAGTTTTTAAAGACTCTTAAGAAACAATTTTTAAAATGTTATTTACTGGCTGGAGAGCTTACTGCAGCCACTACAGAAGCAAGCCCTGTTGCAGTAAAGATGATAGGGGGGGGAATGCAACTCACCTGGAGGTATACCTTCTCTCACCATAGCTCAAGGTGAGAGCTGCAGTAGGATGTCTGCATTTTGGGGGAAAAAAGCCCTGAGCAACTTAATAGGGCCCACATGAAGATTGCCCTGTTTCTCACCTTCCAGCCCATGTGTTTTTGAGGGCAAAAGGGCTAGTAACCGTCGCTTCAGGACTAGCCAATTGTTGCAGCCTCAAGATCGGCCAAAGTAGAAACTTTCCACCAGTCAGGGCTTTCTGGTTTGCAGAGGACAGACTGCCCTGGGATCAGTTGCTGTTGCTCTGATCATCTCTGTCCTGCAGTCTTTTCACCTCTGTATTTCTTGATCCTATCTGCCCTTCTGTCTCCTCTTTCCTGGCGTTCTACTTCTTTCTTCAGTATTCTTTTTCCGTGTTTTTTTCTATCCTTGGTTTATATCTAACTGAAGTCTTTCATGACACTCAGTAAATAACAGCACTGTTATATTTTTCTGTCACCACTGCACTTTTCTGAGCTTTCCCTGTTGTCTTGCTTTTGAGATCATTAGCTCTCTGCGGCAGAGGCTTTCTGCCACTCTGTATTTGTATGATACCTGTTACAGTGGGACCCAGTTTTACTGTCTAACACCATGATTAATACAGCTCGTACAAATAAATGATTCATTGGCACTTAGGTCCCTAAATCAGGGTGGAACACTTCATATTTTTCCTTCAATCATTTGCTTCTTCCCAAAGAAATAAATAAATGCAATAAATATGCAATAAATGCATAAATACATAAATGCAAGTATCCTAGTTGGTAATCTGAGGAAAATACAGGTTCACTCATATGTGCCTCTACATGGCTTCTGGCATCATGGTGTCTAGATAGCTTGCTCTCTGAAGAGCTGCACGAAGAAGTGATGAGAGGTGTGTTTTTTGAAAGCACTGGCATGGCTAGTGTGTAAATGGCTCTCACTGGGAGATCAAGGAATAAAGAATGCAGAGATCGCTTGTGGTCTGCCTTGGAGCACTAAGCAGTCACCTCAAGACAAGCCACTGGGAGCCAGTTTGTTAATTCCTGAACCGTTGTTTCACCTGCTGCCCGTTCAACATCCTTCCCTTGTCCGGTGAGAGTGTCACCTTGCCTGTTGGCTGCTGAGCTGTGGATCTCTCAGAGCGGGCAGTGTCCCTCACTGAGGGACTTTGTGGTGGGGAAATATGTAAGTGTATACACTGTCAAAGGCTGGTTGGGGAACTGCAGTGTTTTGTCTTTCAGTTGACACTTTAGCATTTCCTTGCTTTACAAATGCGTTGAAGATACTAGTGCTTCATGAATACCAAACACAAGGTTTTTCTTTTTTTTTTCTTTTTTTCTTTTTTTTTTTTGCATGAGCGATATGAAGATCTCAGTAGAGTGCAGAATATCACAAATCTTTTCCAAGTGCTTTAACCTCTCTTTTCTCCCTCCCCAAAGGTGCTGGCTGATATCCCAATAATCAAGGCAATCACAGTGTAAAAATAAAACACTGCCAAGGCTCAGCTGTTTGATGCTGGTGTTTGAACTAATGATGGCAAAACCGCTGTTCTGTTGTCTGTGAGGGGGAGACTGTGCTTAAAAGCTCCGGTCCCCTGCTGTCTCCAGCATCAAATGCTTGTGGAGTGGCAGCTTTGCAAAGTGAAATTCCAGCTGTTACTCAGTAGCCCAGGAGGCCAGTTGCCTAAAAGTAAGCCCCAGAGACAAGATGGATATTGAGAGATGGAAGAATAGTGGAGGCAAATCAGATGAGTTGATGCAGAAAGGCACTGTTATTGCGCAGCGGCTTGGGCTGGGTAGTGATGGAATTTCTCGTTGCAGATGCCTGAGGAGGAGCTGTACCACGTGCGAAGCCTGGCCTTCCTGGTGTATGCTGGCCAGTAAGAGCCTGGCTACACAGAGCCAGGATTGAATCCAAGCTCTTTGTGCTCCTCTGCCCTAGGCTGCCTGCAGGGTCAGGAAAACAGCTCTGCAGAAAATCAGATTGGGAAGGAGTTCTTCATAGTGAAGGAGCTCTCTTAAAACAAATTGAACAGCTGAACTTCCTCTTCTAGTTGCTGAGTCCATTTGCCTTTAGGGAAATGAGGAAGAAGACTTGAGTTCTTTCTCTTCCTTAATGTCTGTTGATTCTTACTGCAGTGGCAGCTGGTTGCTGGGTTTTTTTTTCCCTGGGTGAATCCCAGCTGTGATTGCAGGTGCTGCTCCAGTAGCTCAGATCCGAGCAGGGACTTGGGAGCAGGCAGCCCGTGTTGAAGTGCTTCACAGCAGTGGATACAAATGAATGCTAAATCTGTTCCCTGGTAAATGCTGGAACCATGTGAGTGCAGTGAACCCCTCCGAGCTGCCAAACCTTCTGTCAAGCCAGAAGTTAAGTTGTTGTAAATCTGTGTTCCCTTTTCTTTCAATAGCTTGTAGTGTGTCCTGTAGGAGTGTAAATATGACTCCAGCCAGGCATGAAACATGCAACTTGAAAGCCACAGTGTGCGAGAGGCTGGGTAATGGAGACTGTGATTGTAACTCACAGGAGCTGCTTCTCTGGTTGAGTTGAAATGGGAAGAGTCTGGGCATGTCTCTGCCCACCTGCTTGCCCCTCTCCGGTGCGAGGAAGGGTATGGGAAGCCTGGCAGGGGCCCCGCTGAGTTCACTTTACTGATGTAACCATCAAAGCTGGCAAAAGTGCAGAAGCTCCCCTGTGCTAAGTGAGTGTCCCTGTGCATGGACTGCATCTGGTGTATTCATGAGGTGTGTGGCTGGGAATGTTGCAGTGAATCTGCAGATTTTGTTTGGGTGGTTTGTTTTGGTTTTTTTTGGTTTTTTTTTGTTTTTTTTAACTCTTCTCCCACTCCCCACCCCTTCCATACTGTTTGTTTTTTTTTCTTTATCTGTGTATTTAAAGGAGTAAGGATGCTGCCAGGCAGGTTTTCTTTCCACTGGCTCTGATTGGCACCACTGAATATCGCTTATTCCTGGACTCGGGCACCAGCTCTTTGCTGTGATGAGGTCTGGAGAAAGCAGCTGAAAGCTCTTCTGCAGGAGGAGGTGTGGGGAGGAGGGAACCCATTAAAGTGCAACAGAGGGAGCTGGAGTGAATTTTCATGCTGATGAATATGAGTGAAAGCCCTGACTGCTGCTGTGGTGTAATTTGGCCAAGCAAGTGTTCTCCAGGCACAGTCAGAGCACATCTGTGCCAAGCACTGAGATGGGCTGTTCTGTGAGGAGCATTTACCTCTGTGGTGGGTCTCATGAGTAATATCCCAGCTAGACCAGTTGCAAACTCTAGCCTAGGGGGATTTTACTGTCTTGCCATTTGTCTTCTCAGCTGCACCTGACAAGCAGAGGAGAGGCTGAGAAAATATTCCAGCTGCAGTTTGATTTTTTTTTTTTCCCTATTATTATTTTACTTTCAATTTTAGTTTTCTCAAACCTACCTCTAGATCCCCACCTAGAAGGGAAGGGGAGGGGAGTAAGTTGGTGCAGGCAGTGAGAGAAATAAGGCGGGGAAGTAGGAGTGATCAGTGTTTCTGCTGCTGCGTTTGGGACACTGACATCAGTTATTTCTAATGATCTAAATGAGGGCTGAGGACTAAAGTCATTATGGGAAGAAGTCAAAGTAGTGGCTGCAGTGATGGATGATTACAAGTAAGAGCCAGCTACAACATTTTAAACATAGTGGAGATCCAGAGCAATAAACCATCAGCTTCAATGCATCAGGCAACAAAATTCTGTAGAGCAAGATGTCAGATGATGACAATTTTGGAAGTGATGAGGAGATGCAATTCCTGAACAGGATGGGGCAGCGATGGCCAGGTTTGCTGTGTCTCTGCTGGACCACGGAGCAATTTGCAGCCAGTTCCTGGCAAGGCAGCGAGCACAGCCGTGTATCTGCTGGGACAGATGCACCCATGCGTAGAGCAGTGCCTGTGCTTGCAATTTCCAGTGAGCCTGTGCCTAATGTGCATTGGTCTCTCAGCAGGAAGCGTGCCTTCGGCAGAGCAGGCAGTGCAGTGTGGTGAGGGACAAACTACTTTTTGCAGGACTGTGGCTCCACATGTGCTGACGCAGACTGGTGGGGAATTTCTGTTGCATTCCCTAAGCTGTTCCTGAAACTTCTGAACATTTCCCTCCTTTGTTTCAGAGCCATCATCAATCACTTCAACCCGAAGATAGAGTCTTATGCTGCAGTGAATCACATATCACAGCTCTCTGAAGATCAGGTAAGCTGGGTTTGCAGTGACCTTCTTCATGTTGAATTCTGGAATACAGGCATTTGGCAGTGCTCACTGGGACTGATAATGTGGCAGCAGTGTGAGGGGTGAAGGCAAGACTCTGGTGTTCCTTGGTCAGATGTGGGTGAGAGGAAGAGAAACAAGGCTTGCTTTAGCCAATTTACGATCACATGCAGATGTCTTGGTCCAGCAAATGCAGAAGGATGGTTGAGAATGATGAAAATATGCAGCATTTTCAGCAAGCGTGGATGGAGACTGTGAGGATGCTGGCACTTAGAGTGGGGCAGGAAGTTTTTGGCAGTGAATTTAGTTATCGGAGCACTGTTGGGCATAGCTTGATTTTCTGTGATAGTGGGGAATTGTAACTCAGGCAACAGTTGGTAGAAATTTTCTAGGGTAATTGCATTCAATTGCCTTAGATTTTGAAAAGAGAAGGTTTTTAATAAAGAGGGTGATAGGGTTAGGTTTCCCTTCCTTAATTTGACCTGGTTTGCTCTCTTCATGTCCTGCTTGTATTGCATAAATGTGTAAATGTGGCTTTTTGAAAATAGGCTACTGTGCATGGTTTCAGGAAGGGGCGAGATGGCCCATTTCCCAAAATAAAATATCAGGATTATATGTTAATCACTCTTGGAGAGGTAAATTACTCTGGGGGAGGCTGTGGTGGACAAAATACAGAGCTGCCATGTGAGCTGGGGGCAACATCCCAGACATAGCTGTGTCAACACCTCTGGACCTTCTGAGAAGAAATTGTGTATGCAGTCTAGGACAGACCTTGTTTGTGTCACCTTGGATTGTCCTTCCACTGGATGGGATCCCATGCTTGTGCCTCTTAAAAGGTCCTGACTGTATCTTGCTCTGCAATTCATTTCTCTTTCTGCCCATGATATTTTTACTTATTACTTGATTATACCCTTCCATGCCTCCCACTGACTCTTTCATTTGTTATCCCGCTTGGTCTGTAATATGGAACACTCCGAAGTCTCAGGTTGAATACTCTACTAGTGCAGTGGGGAAAAAATGTGGACCCTACTGCTTTTTATTCTCTTCTTCATATAGCTGGATAGAAGAACACTGTTTTTAATTCATTCAGTTTTTCTGTATTGTTCTGCCTCTGAGAGTCACTGTACCCACAACTATGCTTTGTGATGGTTCATATTATGAATCCTCATTCATTGATGATACACTGATTGCATCAACCCAGGCCTCTTAATAGACAAGCCTTTGATAGCCCAATTTAAAACTGGGGGCTTTGATAGAGGGGAGTTTTGCATAGTTTTTGGGTTACTCTGAGAAAGAAAATGAGGTTTTCACTGGCAGCTCTGTGTAGTGTTCATCCCCCAGCAGTTCACGGAGGTCAGGTTAAATCCTTTCTTCCTCCTGTGTTATTCTTTAAATAAAATCTCTAGCAGCAGGCAGATAATGAAATCAGTGCTGATGCATGGAGCATTTTGAGGAAGATGATTAGGAAGTTGAAAGGCAGTTAGATTTCTCTTTTTTTCTTTTCTCCCTTCATGCTTTCTCTCAACATGGGGAGAACATCAAACAAAGCAAAGCAATAATAGGCCCTGGTGAACTGCAGAGAAATAACAGCGATGTCACTCTGGTGAGGGGCTGTGGCCTCAGTGAAGGTGTTTAGTAAGCGCTCTGCAATTTACTGCTCAAGGAGGGGAGGGATGGAGGTTTTCTGCCTCCACTTTCAATTAGCCAGTGACCTCAGATCTGTGTGTTGGACTGCGGTTCCCCCTCCATCAGCAGCTGTCCCACATGGTAAGTGCATGAGAGGTAATGGCAGATGGCCGAGACCAAGGCCAGGGGCTGGTTTTTGTGGGGTAACAGAATTTGTTGCTTTCATTCTGTATTAGCTCTTCAGCATGGGGTGGGAAGTCACGCTTGTCTTTTGGCTGCTGCAGTCTCTTTTTTTTTTTTTTTTTCTTTCCTTCCAGCTGTACCTTTAGTTTTTACATGTGTGTTCAATTAATTCCCTTTCTCTTCGTAAGTATCTTCTACACAAAATCCACCACCCTCCTTTATAGCCCTATTTTTTTTTAAGTGTACCAGATTGAAATATCTAGTGCTGATATTTAATGTGTGTATCCACACACAGATACTACATTTGGGACTGGTCATTCTCTCCTTTGAGTAATTTCAATAGTTTCAGGAGATTTATATTTCTTTACTAGAACATTTGTTTTTACAGTTTTGAGGATCAGTCTCTTTTAATGAAGAATTTCCTTCCCAGATACCAGCCTTTGGCCAGATTCTTATACGGCTGCACATACTCCTCTGTGGTACCGGAGAATCTCCTGTTAGGCTGGCAGGCATGGCTCTGACATAGCTCTGTCTGCAGAGGAATTTCCAGCTGCTCTGAGTTGCTTCCAATTCGCTTGAACCTAATCAGCTTGCAGACTCTTATACTTGAGCCTGTGTCAAACTTACTGTGCTGCTCCCTGGCTGTTCTGGCACCCTGTTAATGTGTTAGATAATTTTTTTAATTTCTTTTTTTTTATTTTATATTTTTAATATCCTTAGAAGTAGCTAAGTAATCAGCTGGAAGAGCTTTTTCTCTATCTTTTCCTTTTCCTAATCCTATTGAAGGCTTTATTACCTTGTTAATCACTAATGTCCGTTTATTACCATTCTCAGTCTGTCACTTCAGTGCTTTCTCCTTTTTTATTTACAAGCATTAATCTTAACATTATTGCATGCTGAGGGGATTTGTAGGCTCTTGAGAATGATGGCCATGGGATTGTTTTAAGGATAGACAATACCACGGTATATCTTCAGCCCTGAAGATCTCCAGGAACCACAGTTTGGATATACAGATCTGTGCTCTAGCCAGGTATATTCACAAGACTTGATGGTACTGCTTTGCTGACTGTTGTGGGGTTTATCCAGTGTTCACATCAGAAATACTGGGAAGAGACCTTTTTCTTCCCATATTCTCTTGAGCAAAGAGTGGGAGATTCCCAGTGGCAAGCAAATGCCAGGGATTTGACAACGAGCCATCTCAGTCTATCAACACCATATGATCCTTGCCAGTGCCATTCTGCAAAGAGTCTACTTGCCAAAGTAAACTGATAATCCTTCCTAATTGTTAGCTATTTTGACCTTGCTGTAGTTCCTCACCATGAAACAGGAAATGTCTTAGCCGGTTATTGGCATCTTCCCTCACTTGCCAATTTGTTAAACCTGACTTCAGTGTTAATTTGTGTTTTTGTGGTATTCTCCCTCTCAACATGTTTGGCTCCTGTCTGCATGTCCTTTAAGGAACTGAAAGATGCTGCACAAAGATAGGGTTGGCCATGAACTGCTAATGTGGTTTTAGCTTTTCCATGCAAGTGATTATTCCCATGTCTTCAAAGATGTTGCGGTCCCTTCTCAAGTCAAAGGGCAAAATAACCTTCTGTGAAATGAATTCATAGGCTTATCTGTACTCTCCAGATGACCGAACTGCCTTGTACTTAATACATTGGAGGCAGTAGACTTTCTCTGTGCCATGTCTGATCTGAGAAGCTCCCAACGTGTTTTCTAGCAGAAGCAGTTGCAGAGAACAGGGTCAAGGCAGTGAGAAAACAGTAACACAAGAGTTGCTCCAGAAGGGCAAACGCAGACAAACAGACTGAAAACACAGGGCATGAATGACCTGGATGGGGTCTCACATCTGCCTTTTCTGGATGTGAAAGCTGTTTGTAAGACAGCAGCTCTCTGCCTGATGGTGATGTAGCACAACTACTCTAGAGAGGCTAAAGTGAGAGGAACTTCTGGTGAAATCTGCTCTGAGCAGGACTGTCTTGTGGTGCCTTGCATACCAAGGAAGTCTTGTGCCAGTTAGCAAAATTACTCACTGAAGTCTCATTTTCTTTTTGGCACTTGTTCTCTCTGTGTTTTCCACTCTGAGGGTCTTAAAATTGAGGTGGTAGTCATGTAGGACTGATGCTTGTTAGTCAGGAACATCTGTGTTCTTTTTCTAATAGAAGCCTCTCTTTCTTCACAGCCACAGCAGGGACACTAGGTACCTCCAGTTCGGAGGTGGCATAAAGTTCAGTGTGAAAGACTTTTGTGAACACCTGTACTGAGTGTATTAGTTTGGTAACTGCAGATGGAAAATGCTGGGAGCCAGAACAGATTGTGATGGAAAAACAGGACAACTGGATCATTTTTGAAATCGTGACAAATTGCTTGGGTTGTTCCACATTGCAATACCTTTATAACTCAGGTAGCTGCAATCCAGTTTGGTCAGGCAATCTTGCAAAGCCATTTCCCTTTCCGTGAGGTCATACCTCAGATACTGAATTCTCCTCCCTGCAGCACTTTCTGTGCAAGTCACAAAAGGGTACTGTTGGTTTTAGATGCCCTAAAGTATTCTAATTCTGAACCACTGATGTAATGGTTTATTCAGCTTGTTCTGGTTTCTGTAACTAGCAGCAAAACCGCTGGCAGATACCAGATGCTTTGTTGTTTTTTAGCACTGCTGGCAGTGGTGTTAAGAGTTAAAAGCCCGTTGGCGTGAGTGCATTTGATATTTTAAAAATGCCGAGTGCCATCAGTGCTAGGTACTACTACAATAAATCCCCCTAATCTCTTACGTTAATAACGTGTGTTGTGAGGGCTCCAGAAATACTTTAATGTGGTTTTGGCGTAATGCTACTTCATTCTGAAATGCAGTGAGCTTTGGGGTAGAAAGTATCAAGCTTGTTAGTGCTGTGTTGCATGCGGTGTTAGGGATGTGAAACTCCAGCTCAGGGGTCACCAAGGCAAAGCCCTAATTTCAAGTCATCACATCTTTGCAAATGAGGTAGGGATGTTGAGTTTCATGGTCTCATTACAGACACCTACTCATGATTAATGGCTTGAAACAGATTTTATTGTTTAAATAGAAAGAGCTGAGCTGCACCAGGTGAAACTGTAATCCCAGGTTTAAAAGGATCTATATAAAAAGTCGTCTGAGTTGGCAAATTGCTGGTTTGCCTAGCTGATGAGGGAGTTCTCTGGTTTAGAATTTTATTTTTTTTTTAGTCTACCAGAGAAATATCCCTGCAATTTTACTAATGCCTCAGACTGCTTTATGCAGTGTGAACGGGTCTGAAGAGGCTTCAAGGATTGATCAGCTTTGCTGCAAGGAGATTTGAAGCTGGAGGTGAGCTTGGAGCAGTGACTTTGTGCTGTGTAGTGCCTTTTATTAACATGCAAAATAGAAGAAACTGTGCATCACTGGAGGAGGAGGGACAACGTGTGGTAGGCCATTAGAGGGACAAAAGTAGCGCTTTCTTTTTAAAAACACCTACTGCTGGAGAGATGTAACCCTAATTCCTGATCCAGTCCCTGAAACCGCAGTAAGAAATGGGAGAAACCCTTCAATTCCCTTCTTTCAGGCTCAACACAGAAGTGCCCCGGCATCCTGCCCGTTACCGCTGGTGGCACTTAGCGGCTCTGTGCCTTTGGAGGCAGCGTGGCCCTGGATCACCTTGGTGGCTCCTGGAGCAGAGGAGTCTTTCCACCCTTTGCGCGTTGCAAATGCTAAGACATATCTTGCTTCCCGCCACTTCTGTGAGCTGTCCTCTTGGGCAGATTGGGGACTGCCTCAAAGTACAAACTGGTAACAAAATAAGCCAATTAAACTTCAAAGCAATGCTCGCCTTCAATTCTCACCGCCGTTTTTATATCCTTGCCTGGCTGTTGCTGGTACCACGAGGACTGATAAGGGCCTGAAAACTGCTGTCGTGTAGGTGACCACTGAATGCTGGGGACATGTTTTGGAAGAGCTGCCTTCCGGAGCTGCTACTTGCTGCTGGCTACAACAGGGCAAAGTCTCCTGGAGCTCGATAAGCTTCTGTGCTGAGGCTACAGAGGCAACTCTCGGGGATGTGAGTTATGAGCCCAGCCTGAATCACAGCTGGGAGCATGCTGAGCAAGAGGCACAGATTTAACTTTGTAATAAGCTCCCAGCCCATACCATGGAGACAGGCTGGTGTTGCTCTAGTTCCAGTGCCTGTTGCGCACCCCTGGTGAATGTGTTTCACAAAACACTTCCCAGATGCCTGGTAGATTTGTTTTATGTGTGGTATTTAAATAAGCTTGGAAAAGGGCCTGTGGGTAGAGAGAGGAAGGAGCTGCAGAATGGGATCTGAACTCCTTCCTAACTTTCACTGTGTTGCCTTGAGCAAACGTTGAGCCCTGTGTCCTCCCAAGTCAGAGGGCAGCTGGTGTGGAGCCGTGGGGAGCCAGGCAGCGCTTGAAGTGCTGTATGATCTGCTGGGGAGGGCTGCTGTGGAAGTGGAAGGCGATGTTACGGATTGCCGTCACTGCTAAAAGCCTATGTAGAGCAGGGAAAGCTCCACAGAGGATTGCAACAGAATGATCAAAACAGTCTGCGTTTATAAAGATTAAATTACAACTTTGCACATCTACGATTAAAGGAGGAGCTGTCAACGGCTAGCTTGTGTGAATGCACAATTCAATTTGCATTTTGTAAAACTTCAGATTGAGAGGGTTTTTTAATCCCTGTGAAACAGGAACAATAGGTGCTGGCTGTTGCCAGGTACATAATGCGTATAGATACCATGCAAACTTCTTGCATTGTCCTCTGTAAAGCTGGATTTATAGCACTCTGCTTTGTTGCTCTAGTCCCGAGCTCCACCCTAAGCTTCCTTATGCTCAGTCGTCTCTCTGCTTGGGAGTCTAAAAGCAGACAGGGCATGCTGTGCCAGTTACAGACTGCGATGCGGCTGTGAGTAACCGTTCATGGAGTCAAACTCCCCGCTCACAAAAGGGGACAGGCTTTGCAGTGACTGCCAGCCGTGCTCGTTCTGGGGCTTCTTTAGGATAAAACTCCTGCTTTCAGAGACTGCTACTCTTCCTTCTCTGTGGTAGTATTCTGCTTTAGCAGATGATGTTTTTCTGTCTTCCTCTTCTGGATCCTCTAGCTGGAGCTGCAGCTGTTTCCCAAAAGTGACAAATTGGGTCACTGCTCTGATTTCAAAGTGAGACGCAAATTTAGATTTGCAGTCTCCACGCCTCCCAGAGCAGGAGAGTAAATGCTCGTGAGCCAAAAGGTGCCACACCTGAACAGACCTCCACTCAGCTGGAAGATTTGTTTTTTTGGCTCTGTAGCACTTGACATTTGGATATTAAGACAGTAAGTTCAAATTTCTTGTCCACAGTAGGGAGCTCAAAAGCAAACCTTTTAATAGAGGTGAAGGCAGAGTCTCTGATTTGTGTAACTCTTCCTGTCTTCATGGAAGGTCTGAGGCAAGCAGCGAGATCGCTGAGGGAGCTATGATGCGTAATTCAAAGACAGCAAGCAGCGGGGATGGATGTCCAGAGAGGTGGAACTCAGGAAAGTGGTTTTGCATCAGCCAAGTGCCAGGGGCTATAAATTGATTCCACTGTCTCAGTCAGAGGGCGCTTGGATTCTCCTGTGGCTCAGTTAAGGCACAAATAAGCTCCTGGGGACTAAGTACTGCTAGCAGCACATGCTGCTTCAGCAGCAGCATCTGCCTCGTAGCTGGCATGAGTACAGGCATGTAGAAGGATAGTCATTTGTAGCCCTGTGTTTGCTTTCACCTGAGCACCTGTGCATAGGAGTTCCTCTTTCACTTTTTCCAAACCATGGATTTATGTTCTCCATCAATAGCTGCTTCACAGCAAAAATTGCTAACAGGGAAAATACATTCCAGCCTCCCAGACAAGAAGATGATTAATGGGCCTGGAGCATTGTCTGAAAGTACCTAGGATTTCTGAAGTAAGCTGATATGACCCAGCAACCATCACTTGCATCAATGTTAACTGGTGTGTAACAGTTGCATCAATGTTAGTTTGAACTAGGAAGCTTTTCTCTTCCATGAAAACACTGGTTAGTTAGGATGACCTCTGGCAGCAACAGAATGTATGAAAAATTTGCTGATGTATCCTTCACATTTGGAGAACGGGGTAGTTTCTTGCAGACTGACATCCAATAATGATGTTTCCAGCAGCCCTTGCCATATGCCTTAGCCTCCTGGTTGGAAACTTTGCCACTAAGTCGCACTGTGTGCAGAACCCCACTAATTAAATGTTGCGCTTAAGGCTTATTTGTGCACAAAACCTGTCTTGAATTTCCAAGTGTATTTTCCTCAGCAGTTGTAATTCAGCAGACTGCATTTGGTTTTGAGTTGGAAGTAAAAACACACACAAAATGCTGTTGAAATCTTACTCTTGGACTTCCTGATTTTTCAGAAAATGGGGGGTTGAGGTCCTATGTAGAAGACATAGATGTGGAGAAGAAATTCTGGGTGTTTCTCCCACTTGCAATGGCGTGAGTGAGCTCCTGTCCCACTAATGGACCAATTGCATCTCTGAGACAATGACAGCTGCTTGCAGTGAAAAGTGATGACAGAGAAGGACACCACATCTTTCTGGCAACAAGATTTAGCATTGAGAAGCTGGTATGAGATGGCTAGCTAACTGTTCTTGGGGCGCTTTGGCATTGGGAAGGTCTGTACCATCTTTTGCAGACCAAGCTGAGCTGCCCTCGAGCCCCATGAGCGTATTTAACACAGTGGAAAGCCAGAAATAATAGTATCGTGCTGATACTCTGAGAATTTGTTTCTCTGGACGCTGCTGTCAGGTCCCCTCTGTTGTATTTCTTCAGCAACATCTGTGAATCAAACCATTATTCTTCCTTCAAGAAAGACATCAGTCTTTTTGCTTAGGCATTGCATTGTCCTTTGCAGCCTTCTCCTAATTCTGTGGAAATTACTGTTCCAAGCCTTGGACAAATCAGTCCGTGTGTGAATATAGGGGTCACACAGAGCCTGCCCTGAGATGTGTCTCATTCTGCCAGCAGTTTTCCTTCTGAGTGTTCAAAGGAAGAGTGTGCTCAGAGTGTTCTGTCATACAGAACAGGGAGTTTCACGTGACTGGATCTACGGGGGTTTTTGTCCCTTTTGTTTCTTGAAAAGCGTAGCTGTGAGCTACAGTATAGACTTTTAAAGGCTGCGTTTTGTTTGCAAGAAGTAATCTTTGTTGAACACCTTGAAACACTAGGACAGGAGCAATCTTCCAGCTGATGGAAACAGAAATGTGGATTTGTGAGGGAGCCAAGGTGGTCATGCTGGAACTTAAACTTCCTTGACTGCCCGTTTTATTTTTTGGAACCAGGCTGCTTTGCTGGGAATTTTCTAACCTGTTATTAATGCTCCTGAAAACCAATGACTTGATGGAAGCATCTCACTGCAGATTCTTAGTTCTCACCTCAGCTATAAAGATGTGCTTTTCTATTTTAAGTGATGGACCTATTCAATTACAGTACCACCTACAAGTCGCTTTGTAGGCATAGAAAGGGAACAAAGGTCTGTTGCTGGGCTAAGCTCCCCTTCTCAGGAGAATAAAAAGAAAGCTACTGTAATGCCTCATCTCAGCCTTCTTCACAGACACCTGAGCATGACACACTTTTTGCAAGGGAGAATATTAACGTGATCTGAACTTAATTTCTTGAGCTGATGACAGTTTCCCACATCATCCAGTTCTTGCTGAGCTTTCCACCCTCAGTAGTGCCCAGAGGGATAATATTCCACAACTGCTTGAGTCCTGAAGTGTGTTTGTCATTATTTAATACATTGACATTTCAGAACCAGGACTTAGTGATGCTAGGGCTGGGCAGTTAGTGTTGTAGCAAACATCTCAGCACAAAGTCATCTGTCGTTGTACTGGGACCGCTGACCACTCTTGTCCCAGTCACTCGTCAGAAAGTCAGTTGTTAAGACCACAACTGGTTCAGCTAGTCTCAGCTACATTGCTAGCTTGAGACATAGCCTCCTCCCTCATCCTTGCCCAGAAATCCTTGACTTGAGTGAAGCGTAGTTTAAAAACGGAGGCAACTTTTCTGTTGGAGGACCTGAACTGAAGCCACCGTGGTTTTTTACATGAGATCATAACTCAGTGTGGCCTCAGCTTTATGTATGTCAGGGAGAGCTTTTTCTGTGCTGAGTTTGGAAAAGGGCAGGTTAAGATGCTTAAAGAAAAATGGCCAGATGGTTTGACCCTGATCTTTCTTTAAAAAACAAAAGATGCAAAAATTTCAGAAGTCAAATCTAGGGAGTGGAAGGATTTTATTTTGATAGCATTCCCCTTTAAAAAAAAGGGAAGAAAAATCACCTGCCTATACTCTTGTAAAAAAAAAAAAAAAAGCCTTTTTTTTTTTTTTTTTTCCCCAGCTCTCAGCAGTGTTGTGGTTTAAAAGGTGGATCCAGACTCTAGAGTGTTAACCCTCTCTCCAGTGATCTTCTGTAGTTGTACTCAGGTGCTCACAGACAGCTGCAGATTCTTCCCCCCTGCCTCTTGATAGTAAGTCAAGAACAGATGCTGCAGAAATACCTACAAAATATTTAAGATCACACCTCTCCTCTGTCACTTGCTCTTGGAGAAGGCAACCAGATCGTTCTAATGTGAGGTGGCGCTTCCTGGCAGAAGCTTTGTCTGCTAGGGTAATGGCGAGCGGCATTTCAGATCGCTGGCTTCTCTTACTCTATATAGCTCCTACTGTATGTTCCCTTCTCTCTAGGTGTTGAATTGTTGTTCTCCCATAGTATTTGACTTCAGTGTTTCCCTACCCTTGTTTCTTGGGGGGGGGCCATGTGCCATCACGCTGCTGACAGCACACGCGTTTGAGAGGATTACTTTACATGTGCCTCTTCTGGCTTTTTACGATCCTGTCTCTTTCAACATATGATAGCAGAATATAAAGTAGGTCACTTTATTTCCTTTCTGCTTTTCTCAGTTCTGCAGCTCTTGTAATCTTTGAATTCTTTCTGAATATCAGACGGTTTTGGAGACTTGTGACTGGTAGAGTTCCGCAGGCTCCTAAAGCCTCAGTCGTCATCCTGGATTGGGCCTTAACAGGGCACTAGGGACATCTTTCTTCATAGCCTTTGTGTGCCTTGGATACCCCGTTAATTAGTGCCTTTGACGCATTTTAGAGAGATGAGAAGGAAGAACGATGGCAGCCTTCCTAAGGCACAACCATTGCTTGCTGCTGTGATGCATCCCGTGGCTGCTGCCAGCCCTGCCCTCCTGTTCTGACTTGATTGTAGCTGGCAGTAGTCGTCTAGAAGCAGTAAACCAAGTGAACAGCTCTACTTATTATCATTTATAAAAATGCACCTAACAAAAGCTCTAGGCACAGTCACAAGTCAGTCCTTAAAAAGGCATATGGAGGGAATTCAGTCTGTCCTGAGTCAGACCAGTCCAGGCTACTGCAGATTTACAACAAACCCCAGAACTTTAGAGTACCTGAATTTTTCAACCTGCAGACTTGCTTTTGGGTTTTATTCATACAGCCCAAGGTGGTAGAAGCATTGGGGTTAAATTACAGCACCGTTTCACTGAAACTCCCCCTTCTGAATGATTCTCAGAACTGTAAGGTCAGAGTAACACAGAGATGTGGCCACTTCAACTTCTGTCACTTGGTTTCTCAGCAGGATAAGTGCAGGATCAAATTGTTCTGTGTCAACCCAGGGTGAGAATGGACCTCTATGGTTTATCCCACCTTAAAGGTGTGTCACTATGTGGTCAAATGCATGCAAACTCCAGATTTTGTTTAACATCTCTGAAATGTGAGATAGAGTTGGAGATGCAGAGAGAGCTGGTCCAAAGCTTCCACCCAAGCTGCCTTCTGGTAGTGTTGAATTCCTGAGAGAGGAATGCTCAACTCATACGCGTGGTTAGTTAGGAAAGGTTAAGTAGAACGTGAACTTGTGTGTATTAGTACAAGGTGTAGTTTCTCAAGAAACTTGCTAAGCAAGCATAAAATCCTCTTTAAATATAGTCAGAAATTCAGATGTGAGAATAATATCAAGAGGGCAATGCAGCAGCATTCTGGGAACAGCAGAGTTTACGATTCCCATTAAAACAAAAATAGTTGTGCAAATAAAACTACCAGCTGATGCAGTACAAATTAGAAGGTTTGAAATCTAGAGAAGAAGCAGCTGAGTTATTAATTCCTGAACTGAAGCCCTTAAGTCCTTTTCATGACTGACTTCTGCTTGTCATCTAATCCCTTTGAATCTTGGAAGACACAGACCCAGAGTTGTGCTCTGCTGTGGAGTAAGAGGAAATTTAACCAGTGAGCTAAATAAATAAATTGATTAATTGGCAACAATAAGGAGCTGTGTATGCACCGTATCTAATTGCTTTTTTATATTGTCTTCCTCTAACTTCTTGGAAGACATAAGTTTGTGGGTTCCATATGCAAAAATACGCTAAAAAGCCCCACCTCACTGAGGTTTTGAACTTTCAGCTTCAAAGATCGTTGTGTGCATCACCTTATATTGCTTTGGACAGTCTCTAATGGGGACATTGCTCAGCCAAGCTGAATTTATGCAGTAGAAATTCAAGCTGAAATTGAACACACCTCTGAATCAAGGAGTAAATCAAATCTCATTTCCTTGCTTACAGAGAACATGGGCTGTGTGGGCTTTCTTCCTCCTCGGTAATTTTTATTCTACCAGGTCAGAGCTACCTTTTCCTTATGAGAAATATAGAGTGAGTGGCTTCCCTGAGCCTTATTCAAAAACCCATCAGAGCTAATAGCTTTGAAAACGTTTGATGTCCAAGAGGCACTTGGGAGCACTAAATCCTCACACAGGGATTTTTAGACTGTAGAACAATGGTGCACTCCAAGCACTGCAGAAATTACCGTGGAGATGATGTTACCATTACAGATCCTGCAGGTACTTATCTAGGAATATGGGAGAGAAAGCAGAAGCCTTGGTGATCAACTCTTTATTGTCAAGAGAGTGACATTGTCTTTGCCTAAGTCTTCAGTAGTGCTGTATTTACAAATACATCCTATCTCTGTAGACAGCATTCAGTCTGAAGCCGTGACAGCAAAGGGTGCGTGCTTTTTGCTTCAGAGGGCAAGCGTTGAGGATAAGTAGTTTTCCAGCTTGCTGCTCTGTCTGCTGATTAGCTCAGCTTGAGAATTCAACAGCTAAAGGTTCTTTGGACAAGAAGCAAAAGTTTTGTTCTCCTCATCCTTTGGAGAGAATGGGTCCAGTGCCAGCACAAGTCACCTTTTCCTTGAATGTCAAGGGTGGGCATACAGCCAACACAATCATCTTATCTGGCCCATTAGTAATAAATTTCCACTTTGTGTCATGTCCTTCCTGCCCATCAAGCATCTGAAGCTCTGTGGAGGTAACACCGTCACTCTCATCGCAGTAAGGTGCCTCTTTTCAGTCTCTTCTTAGCCATACGTTCTGAAGAGACTGGTCCTCTGTGGTGTTTTGGGGTTGTTGCTGGGAGCATCTGAATTGTGAGAAAGCTGGTGCTGCAGAGGTGGTAGGTCTGATGCTTTAAGAATATAAGCAGAACAAACACTAAGTTCCCAGGCATACAAGCCCTTTTTGTACTCCAAATATTTCTGGATTGCAAGATGCCACTTTAACTGTGGCAGGAATCCTTCCTGAGAGAGACAGTTATTTTCTTGGGCCTTGATTGCTTCTGTTAGGTGTAAGAAGAAATTACTAGAAATAACTGTGTCAGCAACTTTTGGTGCCTCTGTGTTTATTTCAAACAATGCACGTGAACTTCTTTCCCTGAGAAGGGCAGTAATAAGTGGCAGACCATTTGATTTCTCAGAAACTTCTGGTCTATTTTCTGTGTGTGGTCTGTGCCCAAGTCTCTGCTCCCTCTCAGAGTTACCTTGCTCACTGTTTGCTGGCCAGCTGTCCTGTACATCTGCATTGCAGTCAAGAAGTGTCTCAGCCCACGCAGTTTAGCATCTCATCAGGCCTGCCCTTGCTAGTGATTGTCTTGGGTAGTAGTCTCTGTATTTCCAGCTGTCCTACTAGCTGTTTAAATGTTTCTTTTGAATTAACTTAACTGTCAACTTTAAGCAGTTCTGTTTTTACAGGCTCCAGAGGGCTGGAGCACCTCTCCTCCAAAGAAAGGCTGAGAGAGGTGAGGTTGTTCAGTCTGGAGAAGGCAAGGCTCCAGGGAGACCTGATCGTGGCCTTTCAGTACCTAAAGGGAACTGATAGGAAAGATGGGGAGAAATTCTTTAGCAGGGCCTGTTGTGATAGGACAAGGGGTAATGGTTTTTAAATAGAGGGAGGCAGATTCAGACTTGATATAAGGAAAAAAAATTTTACAATGAGGATATAGAAACACTGGAACAGGTTGCCCAGAGAGGTGTTGGATGCCCCATCCCTGGAAATATCCAAGGCCAGGTTGGACAGGGCTCTGAGCAACCTGATTTGGTTGGAGATGTCCCTGCACCTTGCACGGGATTTGGTATAGGTGAGCTTTAAAGGTCCCTTCCAACCCAAACTGTTCTATGATTCCAACAGCACAAAAGGGGATAATTTAACAAATTAAGACATCAACAAGCTTCACTCCTTCAGCATGTCATTTCACAAATTATTTGGTTCTCTTATTTCTGCCCACATCACAGGCTTTGTCCTTTCCTTTTTCTCCAGCTGTGCAATGCGGATTAGAGTAGCATTCAAAAATGTTTCTGGGGTTTGTAAGGAGCCGTTTGGTCAGGACAAATTTGATCCCATCTCCTTGGTAGGAATTTCATCACTGTCATAATTCTTATAAACTTAACTTGCACAGCAGCATTCTCAGTTTCTAGGGTGCAGTCATCTCTGTTCCTCTTCCCTTCTCAGTTACTCCTGATGTCAGTACTGTGCCTGGTCATCAGCACTCTCAGTGCTTCTGTCCAGAATGAAGAGACTTCTCAGTTGCACATTAGAATGCCTTATTTC
Organism: Chlamydotis macqueenii; assembly: GCF_036417535.1. Lineage (NCBI taxonomy): Eukaryota > Metazoa > Chordata > Aves > Otidiformes > Otididae > Chlamydotis > Chlamydotis macqueenii. The sequence continues at coordinate 25,035,191 of NC_141562.1, forward strand.
TGAAATAAGTGCCTTTGAAGGGGGAGCTCCAGAGTTTGCATTGCAGTTTAGGTGGCCTGCACTTAGATTGACTTAAACCACATGGAACTGCAGCTTTCGAGCAGACATCTTGCAGTTCCCTTTGCATTACAGGATTTTCTGTTTGTAAGGATATCCAGCAGCTTATAGCTGTCTGTTCCAGCTCCAGATTTGCAAAAGCCTTAATAGCTTAAACTTTTATATGGATTGAGTCACAGAAACTTCTAAACACTCCCCACCTTTCCTTATTAGCTAGCTATCTTAGTATACTGCTACTACAGTTTTTTTTTTTTTCTAGCTATTTGTAGCTACAGCTATTTGTAGCTAACCAATTAGCTCTAGATCTATTTCTTTTGGGCTATATCATTAGAAGGAATTTTTGCAGGTTGAATTTATAAGTCTTTTAAAGTCTTTAAGCTGTGGTAAAGTCATCTAGATATTGCTTTGCAGGAAAGGACTCCTGGAGTCACTGTAATAGCCTGGAGATGTTGACTCAAGGCTCAAAAGTGGTCAGAAAGACAAAAAAATATTAGAAATTACTGGACAGAGAACAGAAATAAAACAGGAGTAGTGTGTTGTCACTAAGTCTGTGACAACCCATGTTTTAAATCTTGTGTATCGATTCCAGTGCCCTTATTTCAGAAAAGATGTTGTAGAGCTGTAAAATAGTGTAGATAATCAAACAGTTATTTGCTTCCAGGCTTCTTGCTTGTATTCAAAAGTTCTGATTTTTCTTGTCTTAGAAAGGACTGAAATTAATTTTCTACATGTGGTCAGTTAGGCAGGTGAGCTCTGGATTTCCTTTCTTGACCTTTTAATTGCATCTCCTCAAGCCACTGAATTATTGCCTTTTATCACTTCCGTTGTGCAATTAATAGCTGGCCTTCTCTTGTCACTATTTTATTGCTTAAATCTAAGTAGGAGCTACAGAACTGATCTTTCTAAGCTCTGCCCCTCCAAATGCATACCTTCGTCTCCCAGTCCTAGCTTGGTGTTTCTCTGGCATGTCTTACATTGTTTTGACTTGCTTTAAATATATAGCATCCTCTTGCTTTGTGGGCAGTTTTTTAGTGTCTTGCTATTTGGCTGTGCTACTTCCTTTAATTAAATTTATTCATGCTGTGCAAACCAAGTTTAGCAAGATTTCTGATAATTAAAAAATAAAAAAAAATTAAAACAAACAAACAAAAAAACCAACCTAAGCCAAACCTCATGGGCTAGGTAGTTAGCATATACTTTTTCTCAGCAAGTGTCAGGCCGGGGCTCTACTAGTAGCACTCATAGAGGCTGTTCACTTGCTGGTTGCTGTAAAAGAAGAAGAAAAAAGAAAAATCAAATGCGTGGTGAGCTCCATGGCTTTTTGGAGTGTCTGTGTTTGACTTTCATATGTCTTGATCTTCAAGTCAGGGTCCTGGTGAGGTTTTTTTTTTTCAGAGTCAGTGTCTGTAATCATTATACCACGTAGAGGTCTGTGGTGGCTGCATGAGGAGCACAAGCTGTCTTAGATCCCCTATTGATTCATGTGAACCTGACCAGGTAACATAGTTCCAGAAACCTCCCATGACTGCAGGTATTTGATTCGACTATAACCAGAATAAGCCTCCCCAGTGTTTTTTCCCTTGAGCATAATTAGGTTTTGGTTTCTTTGAACTAGAACAGTCTACTTGCTGTCAGGGTTTGATTGAATGAAAGGCTTTTGTTTCATACCCTGTCTTAATCTGTTCTCTAAACAGCCTTATTCCTGAGCCAACTGTCTTCTGGGCAAATTTGAATTTCTTTACTAGGAATGAGTTTCCTCTGGTGTACATCAGGTATCCTGTTGTCACCTCATCAAGGCAATCTGAACCGAAAGTTGTGTATATGAGTTTCAACGTTTGCCAGGCTGCTTTCTGGCTGCTGGCCCTAGAAAGATTTTATTTCTGACCTATTCTTAAAATCTTCAGCTACTGTTTTTTAGGTTCTTGTAGCCATCTTTGTTTTCTGTAACATCTTTGTATGTCCTGGCTTCTTAGTTCAACTGGAGCAGCGGCTCACAGCTTAGATACTCTTTTATCTTGTTTTGGGCACAAAGGTTACTGGTCTTACTTTGGTCAGTTGACTGGTGCTGGAGAGCTGCTGCTGTTTGTTTTTCCTCTATTCAGGGTGACAAGGTCTTCTGTAAATAAAGGGTTGTACCAAAAGTTGTACACAAATCACAATATTAATTTGCTGAATGCTGGTTAGCCACTTAGGCTGAGCGGCTAATAGGCACAGGGAGCATAAGGATGCTCTCTTCCTCTTGTCTGATGTTTTGGTGACAGCAGTTGATTTACTGCTGTGCTAGAATGCAGCTGGTAGATAAAAAGCTTCTCCTGGAACAGCCCATCACATTTCAGCACTTAAGATAATTGTAAGCACAATGGGGAAATAAAAAAATTAACGGTCCGTCCATAGCTATCTGCAGTGCATTTCAAGCCTTGGCAGAATTGCAAGTGCTCTTACGTACCTAGCAGTGAGAAATGTTTTCATAAATGCCACCAGCTGGAGATAAGGGTTCACAACTCCAAAATGGGCTGTAACTCCAAAATAACAAATCTATCTATCTCAGGGTTTTATGCTCCTGCCATCACCCTGGCTGCTGCCTGCCTTCCTCACTAAATTTCTAACAACAGGCGAGCTTAGTGGACGTCATTCAGTTTCTAGTGAATCTCCCTATCCAGGTCTAAAAGTCTGCTCTGGAGGGTGCTTATTTTATTAGCTGATAATTTTAAAGATAATTTGTTTCAGGATCTTTGACTTCTTTTTCTCTGCCTGGGCTTTGGAAGTGCCAGTGTTGTGCAGTATGTGGATGTTCGTTCTCTTGGCAGAAACCCACTGAAGCCATTTTCCTCCCTTGAATGACACAATCGCCTCCCGTGTTTCCTCTGGAGAGCCCATCCCTGCATTTTGGGAAGGAGAGCCCAGAGTCCCACAGAGTGCGCCAGGCTCTTTGTGCCAAGTGGGATATGCAGATTAGTATAAACCCACTGACCGTCTTTGGTACTGGGAAAAGGGGATTGATCTTCAGAAAAAGCAGTGTGAGGCGAAGTGCATTTTTGTTCCTTGTTCTCCCAGTCCAAACGGGTTGAGCAAAATGGATTTAACACATATAGGAGTTACCGTGTGTGTAGACGTGACTTCTTGAAATTACTCTGTAGTAAAAGGATTCCTAAAACCCATTTGAGGGGGTTTGATAGTTGTTTTCTGAGCTATCTGATAGAGTGGAGGGAGTTACAGAAGGGAGCAGAGAGTTTGTGTGAAATTTAAAAGGAATTGTGTTGTCAGTGTTGCACTTGGCACCCTAGCTTGAGTGTGGGGTCCTTTCCCGTTCTTTCTTACGTAGTGCTGATCTAGCCGTCCCTTACGCTTGTTTACCTCTGTGCATATGAGTGTGCTTGCTTGAAGCCAGGAGCATGAAGAACTGAAGAAAGTTGAAGCCATGGTGAAGTGTTTGCAGACTTTGGGTTAAAGGGCAGGTTCTTTGGAGAAAGGTACATTAAAAGTATCAGCAAAGCTGTCAACACTGTTATATTCCAAGCTACTGTAAAGTCCCAGGGTTGGCCCTGATCTCTGTGGGCTGGCTTTCTGGTGAGGTGAGCAGGCTTTCAGTTACCTGACTTCTGGAGCTCAGAGGGTCTAGCACAGGACTCCCTAGCCCTCGTGATAGCTATGGGGATGTAAAGGGTTATCAACCACATTAATATCTTCTGTTTGTCTCTACCTTTGACAAATTAAGTCTCCTGCAAGCTGTGCACGTAGCTGGTCTCTGTGACCATATGTCTCTGTCGGTGCTTGCCTTTGTCCTTTTTTTTTGCAGCCTTTCTACTTCTCAAAGTAACTGTTGAATCTTGTGAAGGCCTTTCCCAGGAGAGCTTGGAACGGGCGTTCCATTCAAGTGCGAATGTATAAAAGTGATCTTCAGAAAGGATTTGGGACATGGAGGGTTTGTCTTTCCTCGTGTTTGGGCACGGAGTGGGCACAGCAGGACTGCCAGGAGTGACTGGCAGGGACGAAGGACAAACTGATGGGTAAAAGCTGTTCTCTTCTGGGCTCCTAGACATAGTATGTCCTGGCTAATGCTTAGTGAGCTGAGCAGGGGAAGATTGGCAAACACAAACTAAAAAGTGATTGAGTAACCTGGTGGGAACTGTGTGCAAGGGATCCTTGCACTCACCTTAGCAGTGGAAGCAGGGCGAGGCACCTTTTCTCCCTGTCTCCTGGCTTGTTCCATCTGTCCCTCTGAGCCTTGTGCATGTGTCCAGCTCCACCACTGAACAGGAGACTCTCTTGGCTCCTGTCAGCTTGTGTTTCTCCACAGTGTGTATTCATGGCCCAGTGCCATCCTGGGGCTCATGGGCAGCTGTGCCCACCTCTGCAGACCTTTTTCCCCCCATAAGACCTGGACAGACCTCTTGTGTTTTACTGCCCAGCATTGCTGAAGCATTCTGCACCAGTGCAGTCCTGTTTCATACCACCAAGGAGAAATTTGCCCTTCATTGCTTTCACTTAATCTTTTGGGCTAGCTGAGCTTTTACTATTGGAAAAATCCTCCTTCCTGGAATTTTTCCTACCTTCAGGGCAGACAGGATGATGCTTTCTGCTCTGGGAGTGACAGTTGTGTGAGCTGGTGGGGGCTGTCTCACAGGCTTAGTCTGAGCAGCCTTATGCTCCCAGCCAGCAGCAGGAGAGGACCGTAGGTCCTCCACTTGCGTGTACTACAAACAGCAGCGGCTTGATGCAGGAGATGTGGGGCACTGGGGCAGGAATGGTGATGCGCTGTGTATCCTGCATGTATATGGCATGACTACGCTTGCATCTCAAGCCCAGATCTTTGTCTTTCTCACCGTGTGCACTAGACCCACTCTGCATCCTCTGGATCCATAGATGTGTGCTGTACGCACAGCGTATCTTGGGAATCTGAGTTGTTAGACTGTCATAGCAACACCCTTTTCTGCTTGGTATTCATTAGCCTGGAATTAATACTCATGATTTGATGAGCTTGGGGGTGAGGGATGATGTTGAAGCATCAGCACTGCATTTAGTTCCAGGACAGCTGCTAAAAGGTAAGGTAGTGCTGGGTCAAAGAACGGCTCCGTGCTGCTGCTTGTCCTAGGGTGGGTGCTTTTCTTGAAGCCGGCGTGAACGGGAGCTGCTTCCAGCACACATGTGTAGCACTGGCAGTCTTAGCGGATTCTGTCTCTGAACTTGACTCCTGCAGACAGTGAAACGGGGAAGATGAGTGCAGCTGGGGTCTGGGCAGAGTCTGTTGGGAAATGTGGCAGCTGTGTGTGTGTTTTTATTTAACTTCTAATTATTTAGTTATGTGCTTTGTCTTTGGCACTTCTGGGGATTAATTCTAGCAAAGACTCCAGCCTGCATCAGCAACTTTTAAGTTGCTCTGCGAGAACTGTGATGCCATTTGGAAAAAAAAAAAAAAAAAAACCAAAAAAAAAACCAAAAACCAAACCAACTTTTTCCATATTAATTAGAAGATACTACTGTAAAATTTATGTCAATTATCTGGCACTTTATTATGGAGAGGCAGTAGCCTCTTTGTAGTCCAGGTGGCAGCAGCCTTTTCATTACAACAGAAGTGTTGCTACTCAGTTGAATTCAGTAGGAAAAACACTTGGAGATTATGAGTTGCTTGTGAAGATTAGTGGGAGAGAAAAAGGGGAAGATTTGTACTGAATCTGGAGTAAACAAGACAATTTGAAGACTACAGTGTAAAATTCACATCAGGCTTCCACTAGAATAGGGAAATCCTAATGTCTCTTCCTACAGCCTCCATCCTCTGAGCTGAGGGGACAGGCTGCTGGGTTTGCTCACGGTGTCTTGGGCTTTGCCTAGATTTCAGAGATGGGATTGCCGTAATTCCCTTTATGGTACTTAGACAGTGACAGGTACTCCACCACCTCTGTGGAGAGAATAGAAGGTGTGTTTGTCTATCCCCTGTGCTGTGTCTGTGCAGTAGCGTTGGTGAGGGCATCACACACCCCATAGACCAGCTGCTCCATCCTCCAGCATGGGATGGCTGGGACAGAAGCACCCAGCTTTTCTGTCCTGTGCGGGCTTGCTAGGCCTGATCCGGAGAGCCTCCCCTCCTCCAAGCCTTGTGAGCTGCATCGAGTTGGTGTAGGGGGCAAATGCATTTTAACCTGGAGTTTGTTGGGGAGGTTTTTCGCCTTTTGCCTTGATGCGAGATCATTCAGTCAGTTCTTTCCCAGCTGTTTCTGTGCTGTGGTAGCTAATGACTGCCTTACGGGCATGGTGAGGCTTTAGCGAGGTGCTGGTGATGTTGACTGATTGCATTCTTGTCCTTTCCTGTGCTGATTAAAAAGACAGTGTAGAGGCCTTGCTTTCTTCTTGATTCTTTTTTTCCTTTATTTTTCTGTCATTACCTGTGCCTGCTTCCCAGAGCCTACCCAGGTCCTTTGCTGGCTGGTGTGAATTGGTGAGTTCTCTAATTATATGTTGCAGTAAGGCAGAAACTGCAGTTGCGGATGATGAAAGATTCTGCAGGTTAAAAAGTTACTAAGTAATGAAGCATACTGTGTCTGCCAGATAGATGGGCCCTCATGTGGCATGTTTCCCGTTAGATTTCATTGCCGGCGCAGCTCCTTCTCTGACTTTGCTGCTAACTGTCACTGTGTTCTCCTGGGCAGGATGGGGATTGGAAGCTGCTGCTTGTAATCCTCTGTTTCCCCAGGACAGGCGCTTCCGGAAGATCCGGTCTCTCCTGGGGGAGTGCAGAAGTCGGCTCTTCTTGAGGACCAGTCAGAGGGAGCAGCTCTGGTGCAGTAAGGAAGGAGCCTGTGTGTAGAGAGTGGTACAGCAACACACAGTCTGTTTTGAATGCAGTATAATTCTGGGCATGGTTCTGGGGGAGCTGGTTCCAGAGCTTGTGTCCACAAGACCCCCCTGACCCTTCAGAGGTTGTCTATCTGGTTTACAAGGGAGCAGCAAGCTGGTGGATGCAGCACAGTGAGGAGCCAAAAACTCTGTGAAATAATCTTGTTCTTCTGCGTACAGTGGCATGGCATGGGTAGGATGCTGCGGAGAGCTGAGCCCTGCGTTGTAGGCCAGCCCCCTGCTATGTTACCCGGGGGGGTGCCTCTACTCACAGGTTGTCGGTGTTACTGGGGAAGGAGAGTTACGGGGCATGGGCAGTTGGAGCTGAAATCCGAGTGCCGCAGAAAGCGCTTGCTGCTCAGAGCAGCTCCTGAAAGGTTGGTCTGGGGACATGTACACAGGGACCTGAGTCACTAACACTTCTCTGGAACTTCTGGAAAGCAGTCAGTGAGTGAGTGGTGGGGCAGGGGGTTAATTTGATGGCAAATTATCTTTAAATTACAGTGGTGCAGCTCCACTGAGTTCTAGTTTGTAGTAGTGGAGTAAATGAGTGAATAGCCTCTAGGGCTGACACAGGTATCCACAGGAAAGGAATTCAGCAGCCTCTGCTTTTCTTGTGTTGACTGTGTGTCAGAGTTGCTCACTTCTGTCATATTACATTTCTAAGACTCTGATCCCCCTAAAGTAACCTCCAAAAAGAGATTTAGGTTGTGACTTGTCTTCATTTAATTTTTTTTGCACTGTAAAGATCAAGTAAAGCATTTAAAAAAAAAAATCATTTGCCCTGCATATTTATCCGTACAATCTGAGGAGTGTCACATCTTATCTTTCCTGCTGCTTACTGAGAAGCTCCTTGGGAATCATCTACAGTCCATTTTCTTCTATCCTTACCTGACAATAAAAGTGGTGGTGTGGGGGGTGGCGGGGGGAGGAATTACTATTTAAAATCCATGTGGGAGAGTCCAGCTAAAAATCCCTTCCTTTTAAAGTTATTTATGCTTCACCATCTTGGAACTGATACTTTCCACTCTTCCATAGAGACTTCTAGGAAGACCAGGTCAGATAAGACCTTGAAGGAGAAATGCTTTAATCTCAAAATTAAATTCCTCTCCTTCTTTTGTATCTGACAGAAAGGTGCAGATAAAGATCTGTGTCTTTAACGCAAAAGAGCGTTCTTCCTGCAGTAGTTTTCCTGGGCAGAAGTGAAAGCAGTGCATAAGAAGGGCGAGGGATGCTAGCAGGCAATCTTCTGTTACACAGAGGCCGTGAGTTTTTTGTCATCTGTGTAGAAAGCTGATGCCTTTCAAACCTTCATGTTAGATGCTGTTAATACCTTCTGCTGCTCTTTAACCTCTCCTCTGTCTAACAGCTGCATCTTAAAGAGCAGATGACTTCGTTTCAAGGATGGCAGGTCCTAATCTCAGTAACAGTTCCTATCCATTATAGGGTATGAAGTGAAATGATCTGTGAGTGGGCTTATCTCAGATCCCACGTAGCATTTTTTCTCAGCAGCAGCAAGAAAGGGAAATTATCAGGCAGTGAGGAGAAGCTGTTTATTTTTAACTTACCCTTTCTTTTTAAGTTCTGTTTCATAATTAAAGCAGATAAGGAGTGGAAGCCAATGAAAATACATAGCTAAAGGGATAAGCTGATCTCAGGTTTACTGCAGAGATTATGATAAGTAGTAGGTAACACACGAGAGAGTTCAGGGCCTCTTGTTCCTTCCCTGTCCTCCTAGAGTTCTTACCTGCCTTTCACATGTGACACAGGAGGCCTAATTTAAAGGATGCTGCTTACAGAGCTCGCTGCTGCCCTTGAGGTTTACTCCTTCTCACAGTGGTTTGAGGATGTACCTGTTGAGGATCTGAAGAGGTCTCTACTCAGAGCTAGCAAGGAGGAATCCTGCTTCTTGGTCAGCTTGTCTTCCTCAGACAGACAGGAGCACTGTGATTCACGCAAGCTGCTAGATTCTTTTTTTTTTTTTTTTTTTCTCAGAAGAAGACGCATTTATACTATTACTCTCCATCCCTAGTGGATAGTTGCATCCCAGACTAAATTATTCCTGTACCCAGGTGGCTTGCTTTCATCATTGCTCTTGTCTCTGTGATACTTCTCACAGCTTCTGTGTACAGGAACAAGAGGACCAGACTGAATTTGGAGATGGCTGTCATTGCAGGGGTTCTCCCTCTCTGCCAGTGGAGCTGACAAGCAGCATTAGAAAATGAGTCCTGGAGAGGAGGCTGCATGCTCTTGCAGCAGCAGAACGCTGACAGGCTGTTCTTAAATAACCTTGCAAAATACTGATTGCTACCCCTATCTTGTCTCTGCAATGCTGGAGGGCAGCTGAGCTGCAAAGAGACTCTGCTGTGTGACTGTCTCACCTGGGAACCTCTTCTAGGACCCTTTTTTACCCTCTGTCCTCATTTGGATGATGCCCTGCCACCTCACCCTAGCCTGCTTCTAAGTGTTTGCATGTGTGTCTCTGTGTACCACTGCCGCATGCAAAGTTTTGGGGGAAACAAGACAGGGAAAGAAGTTTTTGAAGGGAGCCCTGAGCAAGTCTAGAATTCCTTGAGTAAAGGATATAAGGACATGAGTCATTCCTGTAAAGGGCAGGTGCTGCCAGGGCAATCGAGGGCAGTGTTTACATTTCTGGGAGAACAAGAGGAGAAGTAGAAGGGTTCCATATGGTTCTGGTCACTGTTGCCCTACACCCTCTGCAATGCTTTTCTTGGGATCATTTCTGAGTTGTGAATGCCTTTTCCTTTGCACCTTAGACTATGTAGTCCTCCTGGCTGAGGCTTTTCCTGAGCACAGGCTACTGTAATGTAAATCTCAGATGTTGATTTTCTGCCTGTGCTTCTGTTTAGCTCTCAGATCAAGTGGTAACAGCCTAAGAAAGAAGTTCATGTGTTTAAGAGAATTGTCTCAAGCATATGTTTTGCCCAGGAGAGCTGAGCTATATGATTCCTGGTAGGAAGACTATCATTACTTACCATCTCACAAATGCTTTGAGGAATGCGCTTGTCCATACAATGTTTTTAAGCTAAAAAGCATTGTGGGAGTCCCTCATGGTGTTCCCTAGTTACGAAAATGAATAGTTCAATAGAACAGAAGCGTGTAACTGTGAACTTAGAAGTATAGCCAAGTGCTAGGAGCAGAATAAAGCAGTAACGTAAGCTGGGGTGCTTTGGTTGCAGGGAAGGCAGACGATAAAGTGGCAGACAATGAAGTATCTCCTGGACAGGAAGATCTGGATTTGTGTCTCCACCTGTTTCCAAAACCAGAGTCCATACCGGAGTTGGTGTTCTCTTAGTGCCTGTCAAAAGTTTGTTCCCGTCAGGAGAAAGTGCAGTGCTCTGTGTGGAACCTGACCTGAGCAGCTGTGGAAGCTGGCGGTTTAGCCGATTGTGAATGGTGATTAGCAAGCCAGGAGGGAGATGTGCTGGCAAAACTGGCATTGGGAAGACCAGGGGGTTGGACAAACCTGTGTTTGCATAGTGCCTACTGTGTTACATTTGGGTGTGCACTTGGTAATGAGCTGCTTAATTTAATGAGATTGTGTCTACTTCTCCTGGTGGCATAATAGTATTTGGAAAACTACTGCTGTCATAGGCTCATCTGCTCTTCCCATGAATGAAGAAATTCTGTAAATTTGAGGGCTGTTCCTTACTGGCATTAGGAAGACTTTAGTGCCCACCTCCGTGTTGTTAGTCATGAGCCAAATATTGGCTGTTGAAGCCATGTATATTGCAAAAACAGGTGCCAGAGCTGTGATCTATCTCAGCCTTGCTTTTCCTATGCTGAGGCATCTGTGGATGCTGACTCGTCTGCTCTATTTGGCTGTCTCTGGCAGGTTTTGGAAGTGGTACGGTCCAACTACGACACGCTGACCCTGAAACTGCAGGATGGACTGGACCAGTATGAGCGCTACTCAGAGCAGCATAAAGAGGCTGCCTTCTTCAAAGAGCTGGTAAGCTGCCTTGATAGTGCAGAAGCAACAACCCTTTTCCAAAGCTTTTGCTTATGACTGGGGCAGTGGCATCTGGGGTATAGCTGAGCAGCCCTGTTAGTCCATTGGGCTGCCTGCAAAGATGGGGCAGGAATAGGATCTGAACAGACAACTGCATGTCTCAGTTGGTAAGAAAGCTCCCTGGAGCTCCCTGCCCTGCAGTGCATGGCTGGGGAGGAGCCACCAGACTGCTCAGGCCAGCAGCTGGTCAGTCAGTCTCTGTCCCTTCTGCCATGGGGATCCGCTGTGGTGTATGGTGTACCAAGCAGAGCAGCTTAGCCTTTTTTTGCTGTTGTTAAGGAGACTTAACAACATAACTGTTGTTAAGTGTGGGTCTGAGCAGAATATATGACGCTAGTGAAACACTTGCCTGCTTGTTGCTTTCCTCTGTCACTCACAAAATAGGATTCCCAAGCAAAGAAAACAAAGGCATTCCCTAGAAATGTCTCCTTCTGACCGAGAAGACTAATGGTAGGAAGCCCCGCAAAAATAATATAGCAAAGACAAAACTGAGTCCAAGTAATTTTGGTTGGTAGTTATATTCTTCAGTAAGCCAACTTGTTCACCCTGCTCCAGAGAGCCTTGCCACAACATTTTCTTGCCTGATGGCCACAACACCAGGGAGGCAATGTTTTTGTAGTGGCTGATATCTGAGGGGAGCCTGTTTTTCCTCACTTTTGAATCATTACAGCTTCAGCAAAGGGAGAGTTCTCTTAACTTTGGCAGCTTTCTCCAGCAGTTTGGGAGCTGATTCTCTCTCCCAGTTCCAGTTCTGTCCTTGCTGGTTGATGAGTAATTGATGCCTGCCCACTCTGTCACGAGTCTGCATGAGTTTGGGAATGTTATGCCTCCCTCTGTCTGCTCTGCTCCAGAGCAAGCTTGCCTGAATTGGTTTTGCTTCCTTCTGTGGAATGCTTTTTAATGTTTTTGGGGTCATTCCAGCAATGCCATTGGGTAGTAGATGGGCAAAAACACTTGCAATCACTTACATGCCATTTTTCTGTGCTCTTTTGTGTCTTTTTTGTCTCTCTGGCCTGCTGTTTGATACCATATCTGGAATATATGCAAAGAAATTTGGCCGTAGCCTTCCTGTGACATGGCCTTCTGTTAACTATACCTTCTAAATACGATGCATTCATCTGTTCTGTCCCAAGGGCTCCTGCCCTCCTCAGCCAGCATCTCCTTCCCCAGCCTCTTGGCTGTGTGACTGCTCTGCTTCCTGCGTGCCCCACTTTCCACTTGGCCTGGCAGAAGCTCAGGCTGATCATGCCAATTGATTAAAATTACATTCTCAGTCCTAAGATCATCACAGCTACAAAACGCTTCAGCTAAAATTATTTTCTTCCTAGCCTAATCTTTTTTTTTTTTTTTTTTTCCTCCAAAATCCCAATTTTGTATCATTTAAGAATCTGTTTAGCATAACCGGTCCCTCCTCAAATCCCTTCTGAAAACTGCCCGTCCAGGTACCCCTGGGATCCTCTCCTCAAGAGCATATGAAAGCCTGAATAATTACTGTCTAAATGTGCTGATTTGACCCAGTTGTGAATCTGTTTAATCCACATTTCTCTAGATGCCCTGAGAATTGGGACCCTATTAAATGTTCTTTACTCACAGCTATAGAAAATCCCCTGCATTCCATTAAGCCGTTTCCTCAACACAGCGGGAAATCGACCTGCTATGTTATGATTTGTCTTCAGCAAACCCAGCTGGCCTCCCGTCCTCCACGCTGTTTTTACGTCTTGGTGCACTGTAACTGATGACTTTATTAATTGTTCGAACAGCTCATCAAAAAGGCCCTAATCTGCCCTGTCCTCCCCATATCCTCTTCAAACCAGGTTCTTGGCCTCCTCTTTGTGAAGCTTCTGAGTCTTTACTTTGGCTTCCAGTGCTGGTCTGATGTTGGATAATATCCCCCCACCCAACGCATTGTGTTTAACTGCTGAGGTTTGCGGGATTTCATGGATGGCGCAGAGGGAAGTTGCTGCAATTTTCTTCGTTGGCATTGCCCAAGGAGCAGGGCTGGTGGTGAACTACAGGTTTCCAGTCTGGTTTCCAAACTCACGCTGTTCCCATCAGGTCTTCTTGAACAGGATCTGCTTGCAAATAATTCTTTCCGGATTCTGCCTGGTGTTCTTACCTTTATCTGTGTGATTGCATTAAAGCAAATCCTTCTTGGTGGGGAATGACATGCAGAAGCCTTTTCCCTTTTCAGCTGCCTTTTCATCCCTCTGTGCACCCATTAAGTGGGTGAGCAGAAACTTCCCCAAGCCATTCTCTTGGCTCCTCTATGCTTAGAAATCTTGTTCTCACTCTTTTGACATGCTTTGCTAATGCACTGCTTCACTTCTGTGGCTTTGCCTCAGTGCTGCTCTTTCTTGCTAATTCTAAAGAAAAGTCTGCTTTCTTCTCCTATTCCCTTTTCAAAGAAGCTTTCAAAGGCCTGTGGTACTGCAGCCACATTGTGGTGGAAGGTGATGTGCAGTGTTTTATCAACTGGGTTTTCTGGCCTGTTGTGCCACCTTTGAGGAGGTAAAGGAAGGAAGTTAGGAAGTTTTCTAACACTTTTTATTTCTTTTTCTTTGAACCCTCAGAGATGTCATTTGAGGTCTGTGCTGCTTTGATAGAATGAATGGTTTGGATGTGAGCTTTTGGTCCCTCGCGTTGCAGCTGGAGAAATGTGTGGAAAGATCAGCATCTTTCCAAAACATTCACTGTCTTTGCAGTTGGATAGGTTTCAGCAGTCTCAAAATAGTCTGATTAGAGATTGATTTCTGCAGGGGAAATTACACTAATTTGACTCTTAATTAGATGTAGTAGTCAGTGTAAACCTTCCTGCCATTGTACAAATTTCTTAAGAGCTGCCTGTTGATTGGAAACAAGTTTAATTGATGAGACTTGCTGCGAAACAGGAGTGTCTGTACGGTGTTGCACACGTCCAGCTAGAATGGCACAAAACTAGAACGGAATAATGTTTCCTCACATGGTTAATGCCACTGCTTCATCCATTCTTTCATTTGCTCATTGTTCTCCAGGTGATGTCAGGATTTCAAGCATTTCCCATTTCTTGAAAGTCTGTGTGTGGGTTAAATGTGATCCAAGCTCTGAGCTTACTTTCTGAGGCTGATTTTGGCCCCTTCTATAAGCCACTATGGAGAGTTCTGGTAGCCTCCAGGCTGTCCACTACATCACAAGCTAGACAGAGTCCTGGGGCATAGCCTCATGGATGGAGCAGCTCAGCCAGCCTGCAGGAAGCTTCTGAAGTTTGTCCTTGTTACAGGCTGACACCTCCCTGTGTCGCTGTCTGGTCTTCCAGTCCCAAAAGGGAGATGAGCTCTGGCTCCCTGTGCTGAGCCTTGGTGCTGGAGATAACTTGATTTAACTCTAATTTGAGCTATTCTTAACTTTTAAGCTGGTTGGCTCAGAGCTGCCTGCTTTCTCACAGGAGAAGAAATGCTAGGCAGAGATTTGTAGAAACGTCAGAGTCATCCTGTGTGTTATCATGCCCACTCCTCTCCCCAAATTGTGTTAAAGCAGATCTAAGTCCATCTGGACCTCTCTTGGCCAAAGTTTGTGTCTAAGTTCCTCTTGAAACCTGAAGCTGTCTTCAGATGAAAACAGCTCTGCACTGGCCCCAGGTGATCTGCTTCACAGCCCATAGGTTTAAAAGCATTTCCTCTTTTCCAGTGTAAATCTTCTTTGTCTTACTTTAAGCTGAGTATTTCTTGCCCCATCCCTAGGGAGCCAGAGAAATATTACTCACTGTTCTCTTTCTGACCTCATTTTACATTTTGTAGAGTGTTTGCTCTATTCCTCCTAAAGCTTCCGCTTGCAAACTAAACAGGCTTAATTTCTTGTGCTCTACCCCAAAGCCACAATTTCTGCTAAGCCCTGTGTTCTCATCGTGTGCCGCTGCAGCCTCCCTTTCTGGGCTTGTAGAGGCTGCTGCCACATCCTTCTTGGAGACCTTGATGTGTACGCAAGTTGGGCATCTTCTACTGCTGGTGCCTGGCCCCTGGCAGCAGTTTGTGAGGCCAGGAGCTCATTTCTGCTTGTTTTTCCTGATGCTGGGACCCATAGAAATGCTTTTAATCAGAATAAGGATGCTGGCTTACACTACATGTGGCATCTGCCCCTTTTCTGCAGGCAATCACTTTGCCCAGGGCAGAGGGCTCTCTGCATCTGCTTAGCCACGTTGTTCCCTGCTTGTCAGAACTGGCTAGGTCCCTGAGGTGGGGAGCACTTGGTAGGAGTGGGACCAAATCTTGTCAGTGGGGCTCCTGTCTTCTGGCAGGGAGACAGCCCAGTGCAAACCAGTGTTCTGGAAACCACTTGCAGTGGTGTTTAACATAGGCTATAACCTGTGGTTATCTTGGAAGACATGATCCCAATCTATTTCAGTATGGAGTAAGTCAAAAGACACCCAGAAAAGAGAGGTGAGGAGGTACTCCAAGGGAATGAAAAAGACACATGGAGTCTCTGCCAGACATCCTAATGAAGGAGAGTTTGTGGTTTCTGCAGAGGCCGTAAAACTTTAAAACTGTGTCTTTAAGTGTAGACATCTTTGCTAGCTTGATACATTGTTAGGGTCTGTGCAGTGGGGCTCCCTGGGGTTCATTTCACAGCTTTCCCTGTTAAACTTCCCACGTTTTGATTTGCTTCCCACTCTTACACATTCTGCCTTTTGGGGAGCCTTCTGCCCTTCCCTTTTTTTTTTTTTTTTTTTTTTTTTTTTTTTCAATTAAACCAGGGCAGCAAGTTGGGACCCTCAGCAGTATAAACTCTGCTAACTTGCTCTTCCAGCTCCCAGTGTTGGATTCCTCATTCTGCTTCTATATAATTCATCCCCCAGTGCTTTTTAAAAGCACACAACACTAACCAGGTCAGCAACAACCTTATTATCACAGGCTCCGAGTCTCTGGGAACTGTAATCCCATTGTTTGGATGAGCTTGTGTCAGTTTTGCTTTCAGTCACTACTGCACAGTCGCTGACACAGATGATGTTTGACTTTGTTTTCTCGTTGCCGAGCGCAGCTGAGACTGAGCCCAGTCTGGGGCCTGCGTGTTCGGCCAATGAATATGCAGGCGTGCAGGGGGAAGGGAAGCTGCCGCGCAACAGGGCTGCCCAGCTCTTCCTCACAGACTCTGCAGGTGATCAGAAGCCTGGGCATCGCTAAGGGATAAAGATGTCTCTTCTTGAGAGACAGCTAGTGAGCTGGCTTCAGGTGTAAGGCACTCAGAGTACAGACAGCTGGCTCTGAATCCATGGTTTTCTGACAGCTTGGGTAATAATTTGTGTTTACAGCATGGTAGCATGGCCTCTGTCCTTTCTTTGACTCCGTATCTTTGGCTCTGCAGCTTCTTGAGCAGGACAGAGGCCATGGCACTGCATTCATTTGGAATGGTGGCTGGCATTCCAGTTGGTGTTGGCAGAAAATGGTCTTCAATCTGCAACCTGGAAGTGCTGACTTTCCCCATCACTTTCCCCCAGAACAGGAAACACATCATAGCTCGTGCATCCAGACAAAGCATCCTCTCCCATCCCTGTGTCACTTGGAATTTACTCTCCTTGCTGGGATGTCACTATAGACATTCCTGTTATTCCAGGAATGCAGCTAATCCTCAGGGATTTCTTGTGAAGCTGGAGTCTCAGTGAGAGCTGTCTGCAGCAAACTGTCTGGGGCTGTAACAGCATGCAAAACGGTTTCATACTGAACCTGAAGGTCAAAGCTGCCATGCTTATGGAGAGCCAGGAAGAGTCCCTTGACTAAAACATCTTGTTTTGTCTCTGTCAGGTTCGGTCCATCAGCATCAACGTGAGGAGGAACCTTGCTTTCAACACGCTGAGCCAGGAACTGCTGCTGAAGGAATTCTCTACGATCTCTTGAAGCAGGGATGCAGCTGCTGCGCAGGGCTGACCAGAAATGGGCCTGTCTGGGCAGGGACACTACAGATCTGCAGCCAGTCGTCCCTTGCCTTCTGCCTGCAGAAGGGACTGCATTTCTTCTAGGGAGAGCCTTGCTGCTGTATGTTTGATCCTAAAGGCATGTGTTTCAACAGGACTGGGGCTGAGGAGGAGGAAGGAAGCAATTTTGTAAGGTGCCATGGGGGTGGGCAAGTCTTCCTGTGATGTAGCAATGGGAGATTCCCTCCGCAGCCTCAGGGAAGATGCACTGGAAACCTTTGTAGCAGAGCTGGGGCCAGCTCACAACCAAAATAATAAAACCAGTCCAGCTGTGTGAGACAGTTCTGGGTTGAGATCGCTCGCCTGCTCTATGGGTGAGAGCTCTTCTTTTCCGTCAGCCTGCAATGTAGGTCAAATCCACTGCCATCCCATTGGAAATGGCTTTAGGGTGTAAAACAGTTTCCCCAAGGAGCAGACCCTGCTCACTGCTGGCTCCTGGTGTCAGAAGGTGTCACTTGAACCAAGCCATCAGATTACTGGAGAAGGAGAAATTCTGCCTCTGTGCCAGTATGCAAAAGTATGGATCATCAAACAGAGCACTTAGTAACTGGAGACCAGCTCTGCTCGGGGTCACTGTTGCTTTGCCCAGCTCATCTCTGCTGCTTCTAAGGTTGAGGGACATTTTTAGATATTCCACTTTTGTGGGGCAGTGAACAGGCTGACTCCTTCCCCCCACTCCCCTTATTGTCCATCAGAGACTGCATTGTGACAATCCTACTCTTCCTCACAGGAACGTCTGCCTTGCACGCGTTTGCAAGTGCCTGGTGGTCTTCCTGAGCTAAGAAGTCCCCGGTTTTTTCCCTTGTGTTAGCACCCAGTTAAAATGCAGCTGGAGAAGTAGTTACTTCACTTTCTAGCTTGCCCTCTTGTCTTCACCAAGCAACTTGCAGCAACAGTCTGCTGATAACTTCCTAAGGAAGAGCTCCAGGGCACAGGCAGACCGTCCTGCTCCAGAGCCAGTGTTTCAGAGGTGCCTGGGTCTGACGGAGCCTGTTCCGAGTGCTGCATCAGGCTGCTAACTCAGGAATACGCAGCATAAACACCCGCTCCCTGCTTGTGCGTTTTCAGCTCCCAGCAGTCATGTTAGGATCTGTCCTGCCTTGGTGGACTCAAGCAGAGAAGTTACTTGCATCCCGATCCATTTTTTTTTTCCTAGAAAACAGTTTTTTGAAAAAAAAAGTGCCTAGTCCCACTCTTAGCCTTGTAGGTTTGAGTAGTGTGAGTGATGTGAATGTCATGCTCATTTGCTACCATTTTTAGGCAAGGCTTATTCATGCTAACGTGTGTTGATTGCATTAATGTTTCATCTTTACCTCCCATGAGTATGGGAAACGGAAAGCTCTGTCCTTGGCCACATACCGGTCACAGCACCCGATGAAGACCGTATATTTTCCTTGGCAGCACCGGCTTCTCCCAACGGAGGATACTTTGCCTTGGCATGGAATTGTCTGGCTTGTATCAGCGAAACCAGACACTTATTTGCTTTCCTACTTTGCAAGTGTGTGGAAATGTATACGTGTCAGAGGGACAGGGAGAGCAAACAGGCTCCATAAAATCACTCTGCTTGAGAACAGGCCAGGACATGTAGAAGGAGGCAGCTTCTCCAGTGGTAAATGAGTAAAAATGCATCACGTGGCACTGTTTTCTGTATGTGTGGGGAGCTCCTGCTAGACGATCTCGCTCCCGAGGAGGGGAGTTTCTTCTAAAGGGGGCTCAAGTTGCTTCCTTGAGGTGCAGCCCCAGCATCGCTGCTGTCGGAGCATTGAGTCACCCAGCTGCCCACATGCCTTCTTTTCTCTGATCCCACTTAGGCTGAGACTAGACAGAAAGGTGAGAGAGTCGGGGATGAGTCTCCCTCTGCCTCAGCAACCTCTGGGTGTTTTGTCTTTTCACTCCGGGCTCAGCTATCGAAGGTCTCATCTCCTCCAGGATGCTGCCTTGCTGGGATGAGCTGAGAAGCCCAGGCTGTGACTGGGAGCAGCTCCTGAGGTCAGCCCTCAGCCAGGGCTGAGCTGGGGAAGACTGTGACGCACGTCCTCTTGTCACGCTGTCACCAAACCAAGCACTGTAAATGGATGTACATACAAACCTAGAGCTCAATAAATAGCAGAGCCCTGCCTGTCCAGAGTGTGCAGTGTTTGTCCTTCGCAGAGGGGAGAGAGGGGTGGTTCTGGGGGTGGCCCTGTCATTGTTTGATGGCATGCTGGCTGCTCCTCTTCCTGCCTGTGGGGAGGGAGGTTGTGGTGCTGCTCAGTGATGCCTCCTTCTTGGTCCAGGCTGCAGGTACCAGCCGGTAGCCAGCAGCCCTCTGCCTCTTACCTGCACCTGGGGCTGCCGTAAGGAAATCACAAGCAAGGCGGAGAGCCCATGGATGTGAGTGCGGGATGCAGAGATCTCCCTGTGCACAGGATTATGCTCTCTGCTGCTGGTGTCAGCAAACTCCTGCTCACAGGTTCTGCTGCAGATTTGCCTATTTTTGTTAAACATCGTACTACTACTTGTGTTTTGAGGCCAGCTTGAACTAAGCAGAAAGTCATTTAACTCTAACATTCAGCCTCAGGATGTGTCTGATGGCCCCAAACTCCACTGTATCTGATCTAGTAGTTGAGTGTATTTCATTATATCTAATTCATAACCCAGTCTATTATTGAAAAAGCTGGTTTTGAGGCCTGGGGAGTGTGGGGAGAAATCAGATTGCTGCCTTTAAATTAGGCAGCCACTGCAAGGAGACAAATATTTTACAAAATAATGACCAAATTCTGGAGGAGAAAAATTGAGTTTGAGCTAAGCTTTGGAGGGAGTTATTAAAAATTGATTTGTAAGTGCCACTGATTTTTGGTATCGTCTCTTCTTCCCCAGTTCTTACAGGTCCCATTTTTCATGCAGGCTTGAGAGAGAGGCAGCTCTTCAGGAACTGAGTCTCCCCTGCCCAGACCGTGGGTTCTCAGAGGAGGCATCATGCCCTGGGTGCAGGGTGCTGATGGGAGGCTGGTGGGGGACTCAGCTGCATGCGATGGTTTGGCTGCTTCTTGGGGGTGCCAGGAGCAGGTGGTACCAGACCCCTGAGTCTCAGGTACAGCAGCCAGAGAGCGGGGTGCACCTTTGCCCACCTGCTCTGTTTGGTTTGCAAACTTCTTTGTCCTCGCACGTGGCATGGAGGCCATATCTCTGTAGGATTGAGCTGCCCTCCACCTGACCCTGTCCCGGTGCCTGCTGGGGCACTTTTCTCACTCTGTCTGAAGAATTGCACGCTCTTGCTGTGCTTTGGGGTCTTGCCAGGTTCTTGCATGGTAGATGTCAGGAGAAGCAGCCTGCTGTCACGGGGAGAGCTACGTCCTAGACAGCACTTGCACAGGGGATCAGCCCCAGTGCGCACCATTCTCCCTCCCACACTTCCCTCCTGGGATGGAGCCAGTGTCCTTCCCAGCTCCCGGCCCGGCACGTGGCAGGCAGAGGGAGATGCCGTTACCCTGCCGAGTCACGGCCGCTGTCGTGTGTCCAGGCTGGTGCGGGGCCAGCAGTCTGCAGTAAGATTTACAGCTGGCTCTTGGCACTCACGAGCAGCTCTCCATCTCGGTGTCAGCACCAATGCCTCCTGGATATTTATTCTCGGCTGTTTTCTTGTTTGGTACTTGTTGGGATGAGCAAGGGCTGCATCCTCTCTGTGCTGAGCAGGATCATACTGGACAGAGATTTATCCTCATGGAGGTGATGGGGTTTTTTTTTTTTGGCAGATGAGCCATTGCAGCAACATGAAAGGAAAGGGGTAAAGCCCAGCTTTGGGAGCTGCAGACGTCCAAAAGGGCCAGGATAAAGATGAGCTTTTCCCCCAGAACTTGCAGTGGAAGCTAATTAATGCCTTTGCTGGCATTTTCAGGAGGAGGACAGATAGAAAAATAAATGATGAATGAAGTCTGGGCCAGGAGGCTGGAGAAGGGCTATTAAAGGCCTGTGGGACCTGGCCTTCCCTGGGGCTGCTGAGGGTTGTTCGTGCTGGTGGGAGGTGGGAACCCTGGTTCTCCCCACTGCAGCATGGTGTGGGGGAGCTCAGGGGGACACTGGACAAGCACAGAGGCGACCTCAAACAAACGGGACAGGCAGAATCCTTGGAGGAACATCACTGGATGCTTGCCTCCCTCCTGTTTTCCACATCCTGGAGGGCTGGGACAAGCGTAGGGTCCTGGCCCCTGCGGGAGCAGCCACTCCAGCTCCGTGCTGTGCTCCCCTCTCCCAGCTCAGTGGCTGCTGGAGCGTGGGCCGGGCCGTACTCCACAGCCTCTGCTCTCCTGTGCTGTCCCTCCAGGGCTAATTGAATCATGTGGCTGGAAATTGAATCCAATTGAATAGATTAAATGAGCCGGGCTTGCTGCTCGCTGCAGCGGAGCTCAGAGCCTTGCCAGGCTGCTGCCAGAGGCTGGGAGCTCCCGGGAATCCCGTGGGGGCACGAAGGGGCTGGGGAGGCTGCAGGGAGATGGACACCCACTGGGCTGGGCTCTTCTCCAGCTCTGCTTTGACAAATGAACCCTCAACCATTTCTCGGTGACGTGCAGCCTGGCTGGGTCCCAGGGCCCACGGGTCATTCTGCTACAGGCATGCACAGGTTGGGTTTTGCTCTTTTCCTCTCTAAAGCAATTAGTGACTAATTAGCTGGAGCCCCTGTGCTCCAGGGTTCAGCCAGGGCCCTCTCGGCGGTGTACAGTGGCGAGGATGCTCTAATGACCCATGGCTGCAGCAGCTATGGCTGTGCCCTGTTCAGCAGCTCCGAGCTGGTGGCTCTCCCAGTGTACAGCAAGCGATGCTCCAGCAGCACCCATCCGTGTCATCCCAGCCCCCGTGCCCTGGTTTCAGCCCCTCTGCTGTGGTCATTGCCAAAACAACGGGATGGGATGGGCAGCAGAGCAGCGTGCGGAGACCACAGTTGCAGCGTGGACATCACTCCCTGCATAGGTGAGCTCAGGCACTGGGCCCTGCCCTGGCAAAGCAGGAGGACACGTGTCCCCAGTGTGGACTCACTCATGACAGAGATGCCCACCTGTTTTCATAGCAAACCTGAGCTGCTGAACGGGCCCCTGGTGTGGCATCCAGCGTGGTGTACGCGAAGACTGGAAATTATGTCGAATTCCTCTTTAAATGAAAGCTGAGCCCACGGGCACTGACCACACAAATGCTTAGGAGATACTCTCTAATGCTGGGAGGGTTTGTGAGACTTGGGGAACCTCCTGAGTCCGGGAGTGCTCCAGTCCACTCTCTAAAACAAGTGCTTTTCCTCACCAGATTTTGCATCTGTTATGCAGAAGGGGCAGAGGAATGTTCAGAGTGGGCACAGAGCCCCCCCAGCTCACCCAGCAGCAGGGCTGTGCCGGGGAGTCCCTCCTGGCTGGATGCGTGGGCAGAGGCAGGTGCCCGGCTTTCGAGGATGCAGAGCATGATGCGAAGTCCTTTCTCCCTCCTGCGCACCCAGATTTCTCCCACCTGCCGGTTTGCATTTGACAAAGGAGGTTCCCTGTCTCCTGCAGCATTCCAGCTTGTGAGGCTTACTCAGCAGCTTGCAGGCATCTGTTCCTCCTCTAGCTTTGCAAGATTTTCAGCAGCTGAAATTCCCCCCCCCGGATCCGAATCTCACAGTGGCTCCCACCTACCCATGTGTCTCTGCAGGGTGAGTAAACACGGATGGGAGCGTCCTGGGTGATGTCCTGCTGGGGCATCATCTCCCCAGGACCTGCTGTTCTGCTGTAGCTGCTCCCCCGGTCTTCAGGGCCCCAGGCTCTGAGGAGCTCGTCTAGGTCTTGCGCTGTGCAGATTAATTTCCTCTGTGGATGTAGTAAGTACTGTGGTTTATTCCTGAGTGAGTCTGTTTGCCCTGACTGGAGCCCCCCCAGCCACTTGCACGGCCATGAGCATCCCTCCTCCAGGCTGGGGGGCTGCTGGGGCCCTGGGAGGGGACGAGCCCCCAGTGCTGTGCTCCTCTCCATCCAAGGCTGCTGTTTGCTGGCATTTTTGCAAGGGATGAAGGTGCCTTAAGGAGCTCCCATTTCTGCTCTCTGCTCCTGGAAGTGGCCCCTGGGTGCTGTGTCCCGTGTCCCGACCCGCGAGCTCTCTCTGCCGGGGGAGCAGAGCTGTCCCTCACCGCCCAGTGTAAATCCGAGCCCGGTGGCACCAGGCAACCGCAGCCAAAATAAGATTAATGGCATCTGCTGGGAGCACATCCCGAGGACTGCTATTGATGACCGTGGCTTTAAAATACTGTTAACAGTGGATAAAGCACCACGATTTAGAGCTCTCGGCAATTACATCTCTGTTTGAAATTTCCTAAAGATAGGATCAGACTCCTGAGCCCTGCTCCCTGCTTTTCCGATAGAATTAATAAGAATGGAGATATGCAATTAGACAACGTGCGGGCTGGTAGGGCAGATCGATGCCTCGTGGTTACCTAATGAAGCGTTAAATTGTGTCTTTCCCTCTCCACCCCAGCCTGGCTTCACGGCGGTGGGGTGCGGACCCCAGCGCTCCTGCCTCTGTTCCAGGCTTTTCTTGCTCCTGTGGATGGGAGCAGTTTGGGATCATCCTGGGCTTTGTTTCGAGCCTGGGATTTTCAGCATGGCTCTGTGGGGACACAGGCTCGCAGCAGCTGCTGGGAATGGGCTGCTGCCCCCAGAGCAGGGGTCCTGATGGGAAGCTGGAGGCACGGATGAGCCGAAGGGATAGGTGTCCTGGAGAGGAACAGGGATGGTTGTGGCTGGGCTTGGCTTGCTCCAGCCCGGGTCTGGGCATGGCTGGTGGCAGCTTGGCACAGCTCTGCCTGCAGCAGGTTTCTGTATCCGAGCCTCCAGGCAGCATCCCCAAACTTGTCCCCTTCCTCAGTTACTCCTGACAAGGCTCTGCTGCCCACACACTGACCTGGGGACAAAAAAGCCCCCTGGACTGCGTGGCCTTACGCACTCCTCCCAGCCCCTCTCACCCTGGCTCAGAGCTGTTCCCAGCTGCGGCTCTGCTGCCCAGGGAGCCACGTTAATCCCGTGCAGATGTCCTTTATCAAAGCACTGCCACTGCTGACAGAGTGACAGATGGGCCACTTATGGAATGCACCTCGTGCCGGGGCTGATGTGAACTGGTGATTTCCATCACAGTGAGGGTGGACGGGTGTTGCTGGGGACACCCTGCCTCCCAGAGACGCAGCCTGGGGTGCAACTCGGGATGCAGCACCCCTCGCGTCCCCAGTTCGCCTCACTCCTTGCATCTCCCACCAGCCCCCTTGTTCTCCATCCCCATCCCACCCTGCTTCTGGCTGTGCCAAGCCCTGGGGCTGGTTTAGGTGGTCCTGTTTCCCCCCGTGGCTCTCTGCTGTTCTCCCAGAGATGAACTGGGGGACCTGGGTGCTTCCACAGGACAGCTCCTGCCCATCCCAGATCTGCTGATGGCTTTCGTGGTGGACGTGGCCAGGGGCAGTGGGGCTGTGCAAGGCACGAGAGCATTGATTGAAGCCTTGGACGCTGCTCAGGTGATTTTCCTCAGCCTGGCCCAGCCTTTCTGCATCTGCCACACGTCCCGGTTAGACGTGCCGCAAAGGATGCTCTCCGCACTCCAGTGTGACTTTGCTGCCGCACACATCCCCGGCCAGAAATGTTTACCGAGGCGTCTCTGTGCCCAGTGCACCTGCAGCAGGGCCCCTGCCAGGGTCCGGGTGGGCAGGCAGGGACCAGACCCAATCCTGCAGGAGAAAGGCAGCAGCAGCCGGTGGGGGGCTGCTCCTATCCCCACATCCTGCAGACCCCCGGCTCCCAGTGCCTGGAGGAACAGTTAGGATGTTGCATTTGTTCCCAAGCAGAGAAAGGCTCAAAAGGCTGTGAATCTTGGCAGGATGCCCAGCCCTTGTGTGTGCTAAGGAAAAGAGCCGTGACTGGCAAGCAAGCTGTGTCCCCCGTTTTCCACACTGCGGGGAGGGGGGGCTGTGTCAGCCTGGCCCTGAGGCTGCCCCATCCTGCCCTGTGATACCCACCAACTCGCCCAACTTTGCCCCCTCTCCCCAGGCTGGCAAAGCATCTTTCGCTTGCCTGCAGGAACAGGAGCACTTAGCTGGGATAAAAATAGCCATGTTTGCCTCCCGATGGACCAGGGATGGCAGAAGGTGAAAACTTCCCCTGCGCAGCTCTGCTGGGCCCGCCATGTCCGCAGCGGGACGGACCCGCAGGATGCTGGAGGTGGGGTGGGTGAGCCTGGGCACAGCTCACGCAGCCCTCCCGGCCTGGGCTACCTCCCTAGGACACCACTGGTCCCCAGGGGCTGAGGGTGCAATGGAGAGGATGGAGGAAGGAGGATGGGGAGGGCAAGGAGCATCAGGATGGACAAGCCCAGCACAGGGGGGTCTCTGGGCTGGCTAGGTTCTGGCTCCGCTCCTCAGGCTAAGTGGAGGGGGTATCACCAGGACTGTCCCAGGGGTTTTTCTTCAGTCAGTTGGTCCACACAGGCTCTGCAGCCGTGGCCAGGCCATGGGGAGGGCTGGGGGGAACGTGTTTAGTTCTGCGAGCATTTCTCCACTGCATTTTCCTCGCTAAATGGCTCTTATTTTTAGATCCAGGCAGTTGCTAAGCATCGCTTCCTCGCTAAGGCGGCTTCTTTCATGGCTTGACACCAAAGCACGCTGACAACACGCTGCCGCGTGAGCGCGGCCCTCCCTCTGCGCTGCTCTGGATTCCCTCTCTGCCCTGCAGTGCCTGTGGGCCAGGAGCGCCAGGCTGGGCGCAGGGATCGTGACAGGATGCTTTGCCTCCTCCCATAGCCCCTGCTCCCCTCTGTCTCTCTGCATGGATCAGAGGATGAAGGGAGGAGAGGTGGGAAGTGCTGGGAGCTGGGCAGTCCCCAAGATGTGCCCAGGACCCCTGTCACTGTACGAGCAGGCAGCGCACGGGCAGCGGGATGACAAAAACCCTCGGCTTTGCCCATGGCAGGAACTCTCCAGCGCAGTCCACATCCCCGGGGACGGCATCGTGCACAGATGGCAGCAAATAACGGGGGGCAGCAGTGGGGCCTCCAGACCCCAGCGCCAGATGTACCGGTGGGGCTGTGAGCTCCTCTCTTGGCAGCACCGTGCCCCTGCCTGCCCCCCCAGCTCCCCCCCAAGATGTGCTGCTGCTTCACCCCTTCCCTGGGGGCTCCAGGAGATGGGGGGGAAATCCTGCTGAAGGCTGCGACCCCGCATGGGCAGCCCGTGCTCAGGGCGGGGGGCGGCGGGGGGACCTGCTCTGGTGCTTGGCTGCGGGCAGGTGAATCAGGGCCACCCCCTCCCCACACCTCCGCTGTGTCTCTTGCCCACCCACTGCTCGTGTCCCACCCCCCCGTCCCGGCCTCTGACCTGTTTCCCATCCAGCTTCTCCCCGGAGTCGGGGATGCAGCAGCCGCCCCGGGCTGGGAAGGGCTGGGGTCCCCCTTCCTCGCTCCCGGAGGTCCCACGGCACAGCCCGGCGTGGGCACGGACACGCGGGGCGTGGGGGGCCCTCGCTCCCCCGCAGCGGGCTTGTGGAGGGGGCTGTTCTCCTCCTGCTGCCCTGCGCTTTCTCCATCCTCGTCTCCTTCTCCGTCCCTGCGCGCCCCCCCGCGACCCTCGGGGCTCACCCAAACCGCCCCAGACCCCCACCTCGCTACAGCCCGGGACAGCTCCCTCCCCGCCGCCCCCGGCCGTGCCTCAGTTTCCCCGCGGCGGCGGGGCCGGGCCGGCGGCTCCCGGGAGGAGGCGGGGAAGGACGGGAGGGAGGGGGCGGCCGTGCCCAGCCCCGGCGGCGGGGGGGAGCGGGGCGGCTGCGCGCTCCCGCCTGCCGTACCGAGCCGTACCGAGCCGAGCTCCCCGGTACCGCCGGCTGCCGCGGTGAGGGCGGGGGGAGGCGGCGGGCGCGGGCCCCCCCGTGCCCGGCGGCGGAGCCCGTCCGCCCCGTCGCGGTTCCCCCCGCCGCTCGGCGGGGCGGGAAGATGCGGAGCAAGGGTAGGAAGGAGAGCCTGTCCGATTCCCGCGACCTGGACGGTTCCTACGACCAGCTGACGGGTGAGTGCTGCCCGCCGGGGAAGGTGCAGCAGCCACTCGGGACCGCGGCGTGGGGGCGGCCCCGAGCACCCCGACCCAGGCACCGCGCTTCCAGATCCTCCTGAGCCCCGGCCCCCCTGCCCGCCCCGCTTTGCTGCACGCCTTGCCCGGGGAAGGGATGGGGAGGGAGGGGGGTGGCGGCCGCGATCCTGGCGCTGGAGCAGGGGGACAGTCCCGGGCCCAGGGTGTGCGGATTAGGGTCGGTCCCGGCCGGGCAGAGGTTGCCCCCAGGCAGATTTGAAGGGAAAAGGCCTGGGGGGTGGGACGCTTGGATTGCTTTTGGCCACCTACAAGCTCACCCTCCCTCACCGCTGCTTCCAAGCCCCTCGGGACGGCAGGGTTTGGGGCTGGGGTCTCTCCGCCATGCTTTGGAACCCCTGCTGCACCCTGGGGTGGCACGGCAGCACCTTGGCAGCAGATTCCCCCGGGAATGGAGAGGCTCACCCCACTCAGCACACCTCAGCAGCACCACAGGGCCCGGTGTCCTCTCCACCCATCACCTGGTGACCCCCAGAGCATCTCCAGAGGCGCTCTGCCCCTGGCATGGGGTGGCCGTGGGACAGCGAGGTCAAATATGACCCAGCTGTGACCCTATTGCATTCCCCTACATCCTTTGCCCCAGCAGGGAATTGCCTGGCATCCCACATCCCACCACAACATCCGTGCATCCCTCACACCTGATGCCCCGCTGTCCGGTAGCGAAGCAGCTGGTGACACCTCTCATTCCCCATGCACTCTCCGCGGATCAGGCCAAATCCTGTCGTCCCCTTTCAGAGCCTCGGTCGCAGCAGCTGTGAAACGGGGCAGCAGTTCCCACCTGCCTCCCGGGACCCACGACGGAGCCAAACCTCTCCATAGCCGGTGGGGTTGGGTGGCCTCGTGCCGTGGGCACTGGGATGCACACACAGGCGGCTCCCCTGAGCCCCGATGATGCTTTTCCTGCCACGGTCTGGAGCAGAGTTCAGGCATAGCTCTGGGGTTTTGAGGAGGTGATGGTAGCGGGGCAGGACCCCTGCTCTGCTTTCCTGAGCAGCCCCACACGTGGGGAACGCTGCTTGCTGCCTGCCCAAACGTGCTGCAGGGAAGATATTTTTGAGCTGTGTAGGAACTTGGAACCCACACACAACTTTCGGTTTCTCCGGTAACTTTAAAATGTCCATATGGATTTAAATCAAGCTGAGGTTAAAAATAAATCCCAGTCTCTCCGAGGCTGAGACCTTTTATGCCTGGGCTTACCTCGGAGCCAGCGGGAACCCGGGCAGAGGGGAGCTGTGCCGCTGTGCCAGCCCCTGCCTGTGGGAATGGGGCTGGTGAGAAGCCTCTGGGGAACCAGGCTGGGAATATCTGCCCCATTCCCCAGTGTGGGAAATGGAGTCCCCGGGAGGGCACATCATTCATTTGGCATCACTGTCAGGTCGCTGACCTGCCAGGGCAGAGTCGGCAGGAACGCCAGGTGCCCATGGAGGGAGCTGGTCCTGGCAGCACCGATTTCCCCCACATCAACTGAATGTGCCGAAGCCATCCCTCCCTGTGGAGGGAAAGTTGTTTTTCTCCCAGAAAAAGTGTGGAAGTGATGCAGTCAGGAGGAGAGGGCGTGCCGACTTAGGTCTGGGGATGGTTTAACAGCTCAAGCCCCTGCCCTGCCTGAGCTCTCCCAGTTCCCCTGGGGATGCGGTGAGAAATCCTGCTTGGGGACAAGCATGGGCAGTTCGGGGTGTTCCTGCAGCTTTGGGGACCCCTACCCATCAGGCTCTGGGGGACATCTGCCATGCAAGAGCTCTTAACAGAGAGATGATTTGATGTCAGGTGATGCGACAGCCCCACGGCAGCTCCAGCAATTGCTGGTGTGCACAGGGACAGCAGTCAGTTCTGCTGCCTCCCCATCACTCCTGAAAAACGGGGCTGGGGGTGATGAGACCCCCATCTGTGCATGCCCAGAGAAGGGTTAGCAGTACCCCTTTCCAAAAGAAGGAGAAGGAAGCAGGACCCCCAGCCATGCGCAGGGTAGAAACCCCCCCCGCCTTCCCTGACTGATTTTTAAATTTAAAGAGCTGCTGAAAATGAGGGTTCAGTGACAGCCCCCCCTGCCCCCCATGGCATCTCCAGGGGTGCCTGGCCACCCGGTCCCTGGCCAGAGCAGCTGTTGGGCTGTGTGGGTGCGTGGCACGTGGATGTGTGTGTGAGAGGCGAGACCGCCCGAGTGAATGAAAGCTGCCTGCGTGCTAGCAGTGAGGAGAGCTGTGCCGGGGGAACACGGGCCGGCCACACTGTGGCCAGCTGGGGTGGTCCCTGCCAGCCCCTGGCCCCGCTGCGATGGTGTGGGGTGAAGGCAGGCACCGGCCCTGCCCCACTGCCGGGCCTGGGGCTGAGCGCCCGCTTGGGTTTTAAAGAGAAAGATGTTTCGGTTACGCCCCTAGGAAATTAAACTGGTCCATTTCTGGGGTATTTAGATGACGCTAGCGAGAAATAAAAGCCATCCATAAATTGTATTATTCCTCCAGCCCTCTAATGATATGAGTGATTAGTGTGCAAGCAGAGCCCAGAGCCAGTGTCTCGGGGCTGCTCTGGACATGGCCTTCCGTGTGGGACCAATGGGACCCCCGTGCCGCTTTGCCCTGAGGAGCGCAGGTACCGCATCCGCAGTCCCAAATCCCAGCAGCGCGAGAGGCCAGGGGAGCTTGGAGGTGGCTCTCCCTCCTGCCCGCTGCTCCGCAGCGGTGTGTGGGCAGTGGGGCTGCCCCCGCCCCAGCTGGGGAGCAGGGGAGGGTGGCCTGCGGCCCCATTTCACAAGCCTGTCCCAGTATGCTGTGTCCTGCGAGCGGGACGGCACGCACCATCACGGGGTCAACACCTGGGCTGTTTGGGGTTGTTCATACCTCCTAGCTGCATTTTGGAAGGATGAGGGTTTTACCTCTGGGGCTGTTGGTCCCCAAAAGGGGGTTAGGAGACTCACTTTTCACCCCTGCTTTCTCCCTCCCGCGGTCAGGTTGTGGGGTCTTGAGCAACCGCTTTGCTCCACCCCAAAGGCAGCCGCAGCGTCAGCAGTGGGTGAGCAATTGCTGTAGAGACCATCGGCAGAGCTTTGGGGTCCTCCTGCCTCCTGAGGCACGGCTGCTGGGTGGGGGGGGTCCCTAACACTCAGCACTTTGAGCAGCCCAGCCAGTGAGATGAAAACTGTGGTACCCGTGTACCTGGGTGGGTGGGAGGACACAGGGAGCCAGGCTCTGGTCCCTGCTGGGAGGTAAAACCCAGGAGCTGTGGCCCAGCAACGCGTCTGCCGCAGGCGGGTACCAGGTGATGGGCAGATCTAGGGCTGCGCCAGGGGCTTCTGCTGCTGCTGCTGCCAAACCCAGCAGCTCCATCGTGGCTGCTTGCAGCCCGTGCTCAGCCGGGCTGGAGGAAAATCCCTATGAGTTTGCCCTAGTGTAGGACTTCCACCTGTAAAGGGATAATTTGTTTCCCAGGGTGTGGAGGGAGTGTCAGCGCTGTCCCAAATAACAGTGTGTGTGTGGAGAAAAGCTGGGATCTGCAGCTGGAGGATGGAGTGGTGAGACCGACAGGGTGGGAGTGAGGGCAGGAGGCAGGCAGGGGCCGGCTGGGCGCCCGGCTGCGTGTGTGCGTGGCAGGTTGTGTGCCGTGGCTGCCTGTTGGGGTGGGACTGGGGTGGGAAAAGCTCCTTCTCTTGCCCAGTTGCTTCCTCAAGCAGCACTGGGTGCAAGGGCACCTTGCTCTGCCTGGCCCGCGTGTGATCCATCCCCTCCTAGAAGCAGCCCCGAGGAGGGGTGGCACACACCCATATCCTTTCCCTGGGGAGTCTGGCCCGTGGGAACTGAGCGTGCTGCCCGTCCCCCTACTCCCCCGCTAACCTGCCTCCTCCGTGCTGCTGCTGCTGCCCCACACGACCCCGCTGCTGCCCCATATGACCCCGCTCTGCTTGCCGCTTCTGCTCCTGCTGCCCGGCGGCGAGACTGGGCTGGAAGCTGGGCTGACCCTCGAGCCAGGTCCCCAACCTCCCCAGGAGGCCACCAGTCAGGGCTGGGGGTACAGTGGGGAAAGGGCTCCCACTCGTGCACTGGGGCGGGGGGCTCCCGTGGGGTCCCTTTTGTGCCAAAGCGCCCTGCGCTCGACGGATGCTGCACCTTTCTGGGGTGATGGGAGCATTGCCTGACTCTGCCTCGTCTCTGTCTGCTGTCTCCTTCTCTCTGGCATCTGTACCCCTCTGCCTCTTCCCCCTTTGCTGTCCTGGCTTGTCTGCAGCCCCTCGACGCCGATGAACCCCCTCTCACAGGGTGCTGTGGCCTCTCCTGACTGGAGGCTGAGACCCTGCCGTGGGGAGGTGGGATGCTGCCCTGCACCGACCCCAGGGCAGAGCCGCGTGCGGAGCAGGGGGCACAGGACGATGGCACTGGGTACCACTGCCCACTGGCAGGCTGGATTTTGCAGGTGGAGAGGCCGGAGCTGAGGTTTTGGCAGCTGCTGCTGCATCCCCGCAGGCAGAGGCAGGTCAGAGCCCACAGGGAATTGGTGGCACAGGATTAATTGACAGGAAGTTGGTGGGTTTGGCCGGGGCGGTTGAAACGGCTGATTTCTGCAGATGCTGATGTGTAACTCATGGGCTGTCGCAACTTCGGCCAAGGTGCGCAGCTCCTGCTGCAGGGGGCTGGCGGGGCACCGGCAGGGAGGGCTTTGCTCTTTCGCCAGCTCTGCGTCCGGGCACAGAGAGGGGTTTTTCCCGGAGGCTGGCCGTGTTCAGCCAGAGAAGGTGTCCTGGCTCGGTGGTATTGCTTTCCTACTGTGTGCTGTGCTCGAACCAGTTACCCCCAGAGCTTTGGAAGCCAGGACAGGACGGGGTTTGGGGGGGTGAGCAAAGCTGGTCCCTGGACAGAGCTCTGATTTCCCCCCGGGCCATACTGGGTCTGTATGTCCCGGCTGGAGCTAAGCCTTCGCCCTTGCCTTGCAGCCGGGGCATTGGAGGGTCATGCCAGCCCTGAAGGCCAGGAGAGACCCCGTTAGTGGAGCTCCCCTCCCCCTCCCTCGCTGGCTCTGCTCATTAGTGGTGTTTTCATTAGGAGAAGTGGTTTGGTTTTGTTTAAGCCAAATTGCTGTGCTTGGGAGATGATAAATCCATCTGCTGGCAAATAGCTCTCCCGCCGCCGGGATGGATCCCAGCCCTGGACGTTAATCGTGCTGCAGATGAATGAGCCTCTGGTGAAATGAATCTCCCTGCCGTGCCCTGCCGGGGGGGCTCAACTGGGCGGGCAGCCTCCCAGGCACCATGGTGAGGGGCTCTGGCTTGGGGTGGGGGGATCAAAATCCTCCGCCAAGGGGTTGCGGAGCTCTGGGGGTGGTTATTGCTGAGCAAGTGAACTGCTGGGGCTGGTGCAATCAGCTTCCCTGGGAGCAAAGGGGGAGAGGAGCCCCTTTCCATGGGGCAGGGGATGGGATGGAGGGGATGGAGTGGCCCCACTCTCAGCGATTCCCCACTGAGTGGCTTTGCAACGAGGACATGGCAGCGGGGCTGTGCTGGGCAGGAGGCTCTTATCGGGGTCCTCCCATCCCTGAGCTGCTGTGGCTCTCACTGTTTCTAGTTTTTAAGTAAATTTGCCTTCTGCTTCACATGAAAATGGGTGGTGCAGCCCTCTGGGGAGCAGTGTGAGTACCTCTATTTGGAAATAGAGGGGGCAGGATGGCTGCTGCGTTCAACAGGAGCTGATGGGGATGGGAGCATGGGGGGCTGTCACCTGCGTCTGAATTTGGGTCATCTTGAACGTTTTCTCTCTGGTCTGGACGGGGCGAGTCACCTAGGGACACTCGTGTGCAGGGGCGCTGTACACGTGCCCGTACGTGCCCGTGCTCTTGCAGTGTCGTGCCTCTGCCTGCGCCTGATGGCAGCCCCCAGGGCTCAGCTCCCTCTGGCTCTGGGTGCCTCCAGCCCCATTTTGGCAGGAGCCATCTGGCTTTTGAACGTGTCGGGTAAGGGTCCCTCCTGTTCAGGCAGCTGCCACTCCTCCCAACCCTGGGACAGTGTTAGCATCACTGCTAACCTGGGCTGTACCTGGGACAAGCTGGCGGCTCCGTCCTGGACGGGAGGGAATGGTATGGTGTCTGGCTGACGCACGGAGAGGTCCGACAAGGACCATGCTGCAGCAGCAGCAGTGCCTGTGTGCAGGCAGGGGGGATGCTCAGAGCCCGAAGGGCTGGTGCCAGGCTGGCAGCGGTGGTGGATGGCTTCGCCTGCGGTCCCTCTCCCAGGAGCAGGTCAGAGGCAGTGATGGAGTGACTAATGCTGCAGGCAGGCTGGTGGCATGAATCTGCTGCCCCAGCTCTGCTGTGCAGAGATGGAGGGACTGACTGGACAGGATGGGACCCCCTTGGGCTGTCCTGCTGTCCCCGTGAGCCACCTTCCATGGCAGCAATGTTCCTGCTGGAAGGGGCTCAACAGCGTGAAGCAGAGGGAGGTTTCTTGGCAAGATGCTACCATGAGAGACTGGTGGGACTCTGCCACTGAGCCTCCGTGGGGCAGAAACTGGGACCCTGCTCCTGGCTCCAGGCACTGACTCCTCTTCTCATCACCAAAACCACATATTTGGACACCAAAAAAAAGTGCTTTTTAGGGATGGAGCACTGCTGATGATCTGGCCAGGACCTGAATCACTCGGAATAAGGTTTCTAGGTTTTTTTAACTTGGCCTGGCTGGGGACGCAGGGTGACACTGGCAAATTGGCGCACGTATGGGTCACCCTCAGACCCAGGAGGAGTCGGGAAGGAGCCATCGGCTGCTCTCACCTTTGTACTGCAGTCCATTCAGCCGTGATGGGGCGAAATGAGAGCCAGCCCACTCGCTAACAGGATTAGACAGGCGAGCCACTGCTCCCGGCCCGGCTGGTTAATTGCTTCTTCCTAGATTGAATTTTTAAAAATTGCATTGCTTACAGAAAGCCCCTGAATGGGTTTAAAGGCAATAATCCACCCGGCCCTCCGGCACCACAAGTGTCCCCCTGGGGCTATTTGGCAGTGGGTTGCTGAAGTCCCCAGTGCATCTCCGCGTGTCTCTGGTGTCCCCAGGAGGTGGCTGGCTGGGCTAACTGGCCCTTGGCAGCTCTCGACTTACTCCCAGAGGAAATATGGATGAATTTTTAATGGTGTGATTTACTGAAGCCTCCTGGAGGTGAGGGAGAAGGGAGAGGGTCAAATGCTGGGCTCTGTGCTGCAGCCCGTGTGATGGCTCTGGGTGCACCTGCGTGGGGTCTCAGCTCCCTGAGTGACACTGGCGTGGGGTGGGACAGCTGCTGGTGCCAGGTTTTGGAGTCGCAGCACAGGTTGGTGAATGAGTGCGGGGCTGGGGCTGGGGCTGCGTGCCCAGGGATGCTGTAAGACGCTGCAGTTAGGGCTGATCTCGGCATCCCTTGGGGACACCTCAGCCTTCTCCTGGGTGGTGGGATCTGCCTTTAAGTACCTCCTCCCTGCCGCCCCCCGACTCTCCTTCCACAAGTTGCATCTTCCGAGCCCAGCCCTGCCCTGTGCTGCTCGTGCTGACCGGAGCAAATTTCCCCAGGCGCCCGCCCTCCCCGCTCGCCTCCCCTCCGCTGTGCAAAGTGAGTCACTCCCAGGCACCGGGAATCATTCATGTCATTTCCCCCTTTGCCGCAAAGTCATTAATGCGAGTGGAATAATTTGTTGTGTAATGGAGAGGATCAGCAGGAGCACTGCTCTGGCAGGTGATGCCTGGCCCTGGCTCACCGCTGCCCCGGCCACCGCTGTTCCCAGGAGAGGGCATCTCGGTGGGATCGCCAGCTGGGAGCATCCCAGGTCTTGCTAGGGTTGTGGTCCCACAGCTGCACTGTGCAGGCAGCGCTGCTGTCAGCTCCCCAAGACGTTTTCCCAAAGACCATCAAGTCCTGCCTGGACCCCGGCTGGGTGGGATTGACCTGTTTGTCATGGCCGTGGTGTCTGCTCACCCTGGCGCAGCTCCTCTGAAAGGAGCTCATCTCAACTTCTCCACGGTGACAGGGGCAAGAAGCGTCCCTTGCATTGACCAGGGTATGTGTTGTGGCACCGTGTCCCTGTCATGTGCTGCTCCAGCTTCTCTGAGCTCCCCAAGCCATGGGGTTGCAAGAGCATCCCACTGGCAGCCGAATCCCTCCTGGCTTCTTGCTTCAGAGCTGGGGACCCTCGAGAGCCTCAGTGGGGGTGCAGGCTGTACTCAGGGCCGTGCAGCCCCGAAGCGCAGCTCTGCAACTGCTTGCAGTAAGGTCTCAGCTGGGGGCTGCTGCTGATAGTGAACCCATGCACGGGGTACAAATCCAAGCACGGCCGGGACTCCCTCCCAGGGACCTCGCAGCCTCCCAGGCAGGGCGATGGCTGGAGGGGGCACTCGCTGCCCTCACCCACCCCAGCTCAGGACTGTGGGTGCTGGGAGCCCTCACTCGAGGGATGCTCGCTGTGGTTGTGGGAGATCCGGTCTCTCTGATGCGCGGTGAGAGGGGAGAACGACAGGGAACGGCGCTTTCCTGGTTAAAAGGCATCGTGGGGCTGCCCCCCTGCCCGGGGTTAATTTTTTTTCTCTCCCACTGCGCATTAATTTAAAGATGCTGCAATGGAGAGGGGGAGCCTAAGAGGACTGGGCTGGGAGCAGGAGGATTTAGCGAAGGGCAGGGGTGTGGCAGGGGGCTGCATAGGGGACGGTGCACACCACAAAGCAGGATGGGCAGGAGGGAAGAGGTGGCCGTGCACCCCTCAGGACCGAGCCACGCCAACGTGTCCCAGCTGTGACTGCAGTGGTGCCCGCTGGCTCCCAGCAGCAGCTGGAAAGGGCCGCAGGGTTGAAGCTGGGCATGGGGTGCTGCCGTGCGGCAGCTGGATGGGGACGGGGTTGTGGGCTGCTCACTCGCAGCGTGGCCATGCCCCATGTCCCACCCTTGCCTCTTGCCTTGCGTGGGAAATGGGGCAGAAGTTTCAAACCCAGGCCCGGTGGCCAGGCGTTGTGCCTGGCTCTGTGGGAGGCAGCCAGAGCCCCTCCAGGGTGCCGTGTCCTAGCGAGACCCCCTTGGTGCAGAGGGCTGCCCCCGAGCAGCGTGCGGAGGGGGTAGATGGTGTTTAATATTTCAAAGCAATGCATGGAAAACCTGCTGCTCCCCGGGGCTGCTCTGACACAGCACCTCTGGGAAAGGGCTGGGATTGGGGCCACCCCAGCGGGTGTGAGCTGGAGGAGGGGGCTCTTGGGACTACATCTGTCTGGGCAAAGCAGCCTCTGCCCCCTTCAATCGCCCTCAGACCCAGGGGTCCTGCTTCTGCCCTGGGTCACAGCTCCGGGGCAGGGACGCAGGTCCCGAGGGGCCACGGTGGCTCCCCAGCCCCACGCCACCCTGCGTCTCCCTCGGCGCTGTTTGTTTTCTCAGCCCGCCTTGCTGTAATTACAACCCGCTGTCACTCTCTGGATAATACGTCTTTCCTTTTATCGCTGCTTAATTAAATAACTGTGGGGAAGTGAGGGGCTGGTAACCCCTTGTTTGCCGGCACGAACAACCCAGCGGTGCTGGGAGGTCTCTCGGGGCTGGCAGAGGAACTGGATGGGGAGGGGCTGTGCTCTGGCTCTGGAGGCGCGGCTGAATGCGGGGTACCTGCGTGCCCCTGAGGGGGGTGAAGTGCTGATTTTGTTGTTTGTGGGCACAGCATCACTAGCACGACGCTTCCAGGCCATCCCCGAGGAGGTGCCCTGGCTGCAACCGCTGTGTCTCTTCTCTGTAATTCTCCCCTCGGCTCGGGGCCGTGCCCGCTGCCAGGCTGGGAGGAGCGTGTGGGCGGGGTGCCCGCTGCCAGGCCAGCCACCTCTGCCTGCAATTAGTGGTGCTAATGAACGTCCCCGGCAGCCGCTGCTGGGTCAGTGAGCTCCAGCTGAGAATCTGCCAGGTAGTCCCCCCATGGCGCCGCACGCGTGGGTCCCGCTCCCTGCTCGGCAGAGCATCCTCGGTGGTCCCGTTAGTCCTCAGTGCAGACGTGGGTCCCTCTGCTCTCTTTCCATCCTGCCCTCATCCTTCCTCCATCTTCCCCAGGAAGTCCTAGGTTGGGCACTGGCACCTCCAGGTGCTGCCCCTGTGTCTTGCTCCCCCGGGTGCCCCTTTCTCCCCATCCCAGCCACCCTGCAAGGTGCTGCAGCACTGGGAACGGAGTCTGTTACCATGTCCTGGGGAGCAGGACGTGGCCCTGTTTAAAAATGTGTGGGCAGGGGCGGTGGGAGCGCTCTCCCAGGCACTGCCTGTCCTGTTTTGATGGACTGGGGAAAGGTCCTATCTGACGGGATTTCCATCTCCCCGAGACAAAGCGCTGCACCGAGCTGCGGCAGGGCAGGGGATTGGTGAACGTCCCCAAACTGTTGCCAAGCCCCGAGGTTTGTGTTTGCCTGCGGTAAGGAACCAGGTCTCTTTGCAGATGCCATCCCCTCCCTCGCAGTGCCAGGTTCCCACGGGGACCCATTGCTGGTTGTGCAAGCGGCATTGCCTTCACATCGGTGATGAGATGCACAAAACGTGGCTGGAGTAGACTGGGAAATGGCCCCTGTTTGGGGACTGGCCTCTCGATGCTGTGGGCAGCCCTGCATGTCGGGGGACTGGCTTGGAAACCATCAGTCTGGGGATGGAGGGGTTTTGGGGGGCACTCTGGGGCTGCGTGGTGGGATGCCGTGGGGTCCTTCCTGCCCATGTAGGGGCTGTGTGCAGGCAGGGGAGCGTGGAGTGACCTGCAGGCTGGCGGTGCCTCTCATCCCGGTGTGCTGCCTGTCCTGCTGCCTGCCCTGGATTTGCAGCTCAGGAGTTGCTTCGCACAGATCAAAGCCTGGGGACATCTCTCATTTCCCTTTACCTGGGTCCTGCCTGCCCCCCAACCCGGAGCGCAGCGGGATTTGGAAGTAATCCTCGCGGACGGGATGCTGCTGGCTAATTATAGCCGAGCCTCTCGCTTTGTGGGAACCACGGCGAATTGTCCCTTGAGCCCAGGCAACGACGGTACAAATCTGCTGCTAATTAGACTTTAAAGTCCTCCCGTGAGCTCAGGCGCAGGATGGATATTTGATTATTAACATATTTATTTCTGAGCCTCTCAGCAGGTCCTGCAGTGAGAGGCTGTAGTCTCCCTTTGAGTAATTGCCAGGCCACGTTTATTCCTATCAAGATTGCTTGGGGGCTTCAGGGGAGGAGGGGCTGCTCAGCTCTGTGTGCTCATTTTTGGGGATGTCTTACCAAGGTGTCTGGAAAAGACATCTTGCTGATGCTGGGGAGGTCCTGGGTGGGAGTATGGCCCCCACACTCTGCTCTGTGCCTCCTGCCAGCCCCTCTGCCGGGTGGGATGCTCCTGACCCTCGTGCCCAGGTGGGGAGCCCAGGGGTGTCTTTTCCTGTTCGTTCCTGGGCCCGTTGGCCCCAGGCACTGGGTAGGCAGCGGGGAGGTGTAAGGATAACCCAGAGGTGCAGAGCTGGTGCTGAGCACCGCAGCCCAGCCCAAAGCCGACTGCCATGGCACCCCCGGGGAGAGCATCCCTCCCTCTGCCAGAGGCAGACAAACTGTGATGGAAACTGCCTCTGAAACAACCAAAAATAGCTTTCCTGTCCCCAAAATGTCAATTAAAAAGGTAGACTCTGGGGGCCCCCTCGGGCTGGCAGTGGGCTGAGCGGGTACCCTGGAGATGCTGGGTGGGCAGCCCTGCTGCCCCATGGGGCAGGGAGCACAGGGCAGGGGCAGGGGGGCTGAGCCACACTCCAGGTGCAGGCGGGGAGAGGGTCTGTGCTGGCGTGGGAGGCCGTCAGCCCGGTCGCAGGGCTGCACGGTGTCTTGGGGTGAGGCTGAAGAAAGGTGTGGGGGGGCTGCGGGCTGTCGGAGGGGCTGCACTGACCTTGCGTGTCCCCCCAGCCAGGTTGTCACCCATCCAAGGGTTTCAGGCCAGTGCTGGGGGCTGTTGGCGTGGGGACAGGCGAGGCACCGTGGGTCAGGACCTCAGCCCCATCGCCAGCACCTTGTTGCTGCATCTCCCAGTGTGGGGAGGGTCTGAGCTGGGGAGCGGGGGACAGGCGCCTTGTCGCAGTGCTGGAGTTATTAACAGCTGCAAATACTCTTGGTGCCTTCAAGCTGAGTCTGTTTTGGGGGAGATTCCTGCCATTTGAAGTATGTTTCCACTCCTCGGGATCCCTCGGGTGCCTTATCTCCCTCTCCCAGCCGTGCAGCCGGTGCGTGCCGGAGACCCTGGATAAGCCGTGGTGCTAATGGCTTTTTCCGGGCCGCGTCTGGCTGGGTGATGGAGGGTGCCCCGCTGCCTGGCCCACTGGCAGCCCCTCGCCACCTCCACACGTGGGAGCTGACATCGCATCCCAGCCCGTCCTTGCTGCGTTTCCTCGTCTTACCCCCCCAAGCTGGAGCTGTCGGCGGCTGAGCGAGCCCTGATTGCAAGGAAATTAACCTAGTGCCATCTCACATTTGTCAGAGCCAAACCTGTGTGTGATTGCGCGGATCGTTAATTTGTCGCCATCACCGTGGCTTGGTGCAGAGCTGTGAGCGTGGCAAGGCTGGAGGGGAGCGTGCCAGGAAGCTGGGACATGCAGCAGGATGCCAAGGGCCATGTCTTCCCCTGGAGCAGATTTGGGAGCAGAGCTGGCACCACCTGTGGCCGGGCTGAGGTTTTTCGCAGCCTTGCAGTTCAGGAGATCCCAGTGAGGCTTGGAGTGGGAGCTGGGACAGGCCTGGGGAGACAGGGTGCTGTGCTGGGGATGGAAACCTCAGCCCGTCCCTGTGAAGTGCTTTGGGCACGGAGCAGGGTGGGCATCTGAGGGACAAAAAAAGATTCTGGTTCAGGTTAAGGAGATGCTGATGGCAATATCCCCGCAGCAGGCTGTGCTTTTTGGAGGTCCTGGGGCTGTGCTGCCCCACTGCCCAGTATATCCTGGGCACCCCCAGAGTTGCTGTGCTTTGCAGATCCCAACAAGCTCAGAAATGGCTCCAGGTGCTCCAGGCAGGCTGTGATGTCCTTGCTGCTGTGGTCTCAGTGTGTCAGTCCTGCAACCAGGGCTGTGCTCTCCTCCTGGCTTTTATCCCTTCCCCGTGCCTCAGTTTCCCTGCAGATGTTGATGCTGGTGTGCCCTCCCTTTGCAGGGCACAAAGGGTTTTGGGGTGCACCCCAGGAGCCTGGGCAGGGGACAGTGGAGCCAGTCCCCTCCTGTCTTGTCCACTCCTCCCCGCCACTGCTACCCTGTGTGTGGGAGGGATGAATTATTCACGCCCTGTCAGGGAGGCGTCTGCTGCCGCCTGTGTGATGCCAACGGGGCTGATGTGACACCGAGCGCAGAGAGCTTTTCCGTGTAAATCCCTGAAATATTTAGCAGAACTGACTTAAAAAAGGCAGCCTGGGAGGAGTTAGTACCTTGGTGTAACCTGGAGGGCTGGGGGGGGATCATGGGGGGTTATGGGCACATGGGGGTGGTCCCCATGTGTGCTCTGACCAGATCTTTGCCCCAAACCCACCACCCAAGTTGCTGTTGCATCTGTCTGTCCATCCAGCCACCCACCCACTGGGTCTTTCTGCTTGTCTCTGACGTCGGGCGGTGGGGGTGCCCCTGTCGTTTCCCTGCTTTGCAGGGGGCCTTTGGAGCTAACTGCCAGGTGGGCCATGTCCTGATCCCCAGCTTGGTGCCACCAGAGCCGGGCTGCTGCCCTGTCACCCGCTGCACGCCGACTGCTGGCAAGTTGGTGCTGGGGGACCAGTGCGCGGCATTGGGCCGTGCTCCTTCCTGGCAGCGCCTTTCCCGAGCA
The DNA here is from genome assembly GCF_036417535.1 of Chlamydotis macqueenii. NCBI lineage: Eukaryota > Metazoa > Chordata > Aves > Otidiformes > Otididae > Chlamydotis > Chlamydotis macqueenii. The sequence goes on from NC_141562.1 coordinate 25,075,915, forward strand.
GACGGATCACACCACATGCATTTTTTAACAAGACCCATTGGCTGGGAACGAGTCGACCTGTCGCCGCGGGTTTGTGATCAAAGCCAGACATGTCCTGGCAGCCCAGGCAGGAGGATGGCCGTGCACACCACCCCTCTCCATCACACAGCTGATTTACAGGGCACTTGTCCTGGCTGAACAGGCTGGGGATCCAGCAGTGTCACAGGTTGCAGGCGCGTTGCCCCTGCATCCCTGGAGGTACCATGATGGCCAGTGCCCTCCTCCTTGGCATGGTGCGGTCATTCCTGACCCCATCATCTGAGGACGGGGGAAGCCACGATGCAGAGCTGGCGCTGCCGTTGGGCTTCTTGCACCCCAAACTTGCCTACTTGCCCTACACCCCAAAATTGCACCTGCCTGCTACTGGGAGTCAGAGCGAGCTGGGTTTGCTGGCAGCCGGGGTGAGGTGGGAATGGGTTTGTGCTTGTCCTGGGATGTGTTTTGGGCCAGGCTGATAAGTGAGAAAGAGGAGGTAAGGGAGGCAGGGAGCATGCCTGGCCCTGGATGGGGAGGTGCGTGGAGCCAGCTGGCTGTGCCACGGCGGGGCTGCCCTGCGAGGCAGCCTGGGCGGCCGGCAGCTCTCCCGTGGCCTTCACGAGCTCGCCTTCCATGGATGCGCTCTGCGCCCCGGCAAGGTGGGGGCCATGTGCTGCCCCATGCTCTGTACATCCCGGGGCCGAGCCCCAGGGTGCATGGCTGAAGGCAGCGCAGCCTCATGGTCAGAGTGCACGGCTGCTCCCAGGCTGCCTGCCCTTCTCTGAGCCTTCCTCCCACCTCCTTCTTTGGTTTGCTCCTGTCCCCCTTGCCTCCTCGCCCCATGGGTGTGCTGTGTGTTTCCCTCTGCCAGCACCAGCCAAGCCCCAGGGCTGCGCTTCACCGTGACAGCACATCCCATGTCAGAGCTGCTGCAAATCCTGCCTGCTAATAGCTATGCAAATTACCTCATTAGCTGGCTTACTTATTTGCTCCGGCATCATGTTTTCAGCACTTCCTCGAGTTCCGGGGACTGTGGATCCCCAGGGCTGGCGGGAGGCAGGAGCAGCAGCGGGACCTGCACACAGGGCTAGCTGCACTGAGCCTGCCTCTGTGGATGGCAGGGGCCTTTGGCTCCAGCAGAACCGCTCACCACCTCAACCCAACGTGATGTGTCTGGGACCAGGGACTCACATGGCTCCTGTGGTCCCTGCTGTTGGGATGTCCCCCTCCTTGGCGTGCCCTGGCTCTGGGGTGAGTCTTGCTGAGCCCTCCCTCCAGCCAGGAGCTGCCCCATTCCCCCCCAGGCAGCCATGGGTCTGGCACTGCTGGGTTGTGTGTGCCCTCCATCCCCCCAAAAAGGTGACCGCTGGATTTAGGTGACAAAAGAACAGAGAGTCTGCCCAGTGGACTTGAGTGGTGGCTTGAGGCTTGGCACAAGGCTGCAGGATGCTCTGCATCCTTCCCACCCTGATTGCCCTTCTTCATTAACGGAAATTTGCCTCCTTTCAACCCCAATTGCCCTTCCTCCTTGAGGGAGATGTTGGCAGATGCTGTTGCAGGGGTCTGCCCTCTGCTAGCTCTAGGATGACCCCAGAGAGCCCCCAGATGCCCTGGCTGGGGTGGCCCTGGGTTAGAATCTTGCTCTGGTCCTGTCCCTGGGGCATGTGGCCCAGGCTGAAGCACTTTGAAGCCCGGACACCATCCAGGGCTGGCACAGGAGGAACAGCCCCTGTGCACCAGCTCGGTGTGATGCCCCTCAGGGATGTCTGGGGCAGGATGTCCCTGCCCACGCTGGGTGTGCATGTCTCCTCGATGCATTTTCCAGGGGTGTTCACATGCCCACAACATCCGTGACAGTGGGACAGGCTTTGCACAGACACCAGGAGACCCACATACAAATGCTGATGCTGAAGACCTTGATCCAGCCACCCCGTGGAATTGTCTGCACTATGCCGAGACTCCAGCAAGCGTTACGTCTGTTTCCTCACTTCCGTTTATCTTTTATTTTTCCCTTTCTCTTCGTAGCTGCGCTAATGAATGTTTCATGGCCAGGAACCAGCGTGAATTCCCATGGCTGCTCCCTGCCCACAGCGCTCCTGCGGCAAGTACCAGCCCAGATGTCTGTGGCTTAGGAGGGATGTGTCTGCCAAGAAGCCCTCCCAGGAGGAGAGGGCCTCGGCAGGGAAGAAAGCAATGCCTCTGGTGTGGACAGCTGTGTCCTGTCCCCACTCCTTGGCGATGCTGTCACTGTCCCTTCAGCCTGCAAGGGACAGCCGGCTGAGTGTAGTGGCCATGCACAGATGGCCTTTGTGGTTCCTGTGCATCCTTCCACACGTGTGCACAACCTTGCCCAGGTGGCCACACTCGTCTGCGCACTCCGGCACCACCACACGTGTCCCCTCCTGTCCCGCATGTGCCACCAGCCACCACTGCCCTCCAACTGAGCCCTGTCCCTGGCTTACCTCCCCTGGCCCTGCTGCTTCACTGTGCGGGGGGCTCCTCTCAGCCTCAGGCGGCAGCAGCGGCGCCGTGGGGCACACGGAGTGTGGAGTGGGGCCGTGGCACCGCACAGGTGCTGTGTGGGCTGCCCTGGGCTCCCGTGCATCCAAGCTGGAGGTGTCCCAGCACAGCCCCCAAACCTGCAGGCGGGGATTGGGGTCAGAGAAGCGAGGGACGATGTCGGTCTCCAGTCTCCCTGAATTTGCTATTTATACCCTGCAGCGAGGAGCTGGGCTGGTCCCCAGCGCAGGCTTGGGCACTGGGAGGTGGATTTCTGCTGGATTCCTGTGTGTAGTGCCCAGGGAGAGGTGGCTTGGTGACAGAGTGGCTTTGCTGCCCTTTTGTAAGGGCCCCTGGTGCCAGCCTGGGGATCCTGTGCTTGGAGGGAGCCCTGGGATGGGGACAAGCCAGGTTGTGTCTCTCCGCAATGCACCGTCCTTGCGAAACACCTGCTGTGAGCTGCTGGGTGCAGGGGGAGAGGATGGTCCCCGATCTCCACGAGCTTCTGTCTTGGCGTTGGTGCGTTCTGTTGGCCTCTTTCTCTGGAGAGCCAAGGGCCAGCCTGGAGGGGCGATGCTCCTGTGGAAATCACTGTCCAGTTCTGGACTGGTTGTAGCACCTTGGGATGCTGGTGGACAGCCGAGCCTGGAATCTGGGGCAGGTGACATCGGTGCTGGGCTCTTCTCTCCCACCGTGTCCCTGCAGGCTGACGTGGGGTGGTATACACATAGTGATGTGGGGGCATGAGCTCCCCTGTCCCCCATGGACAGCACTCGCATCTCCCACCTGCCCGGGCCACGCATGGAGCCACCTTCCTGGCCAGATGGGATCAGCTCACCAGGAGCAGGATGGTGGTTTTGGGATGGATCTGCACATTTTGTTTGCTGTCACGTCCTGCGGGCTCTGGCACCCTCCTGTGGCTGTTCTGCCACCTCTCCTGTATCCCGCGGGCTTTCGGGATGCTGCGGCCGCCTGGGGCCGGGTCGTGCTGGCCCCGCGGTGACGCGGCGTAGCCGGGTGTCTCCCAGCGTGGGGGGAGCTCCGCGCTCGCAGGATTTGGCCTCGTGTCACTCAGCTCACAGGACCCGATCGTTGCAAAAAAAAGGTCCCAGCCTGTTTGTGTCGTGGGTTTGAGCCGAGAATGGGTCTCCCGGATACCACAAATCAGGACAAGGGTCCTCAACCCCTCACCTGTGCCTGGGAGGTGGCCAGAGGGGACTGGGCACCACTGGGAGCCCAGATTTCTGAGCTTTTCACTGTGGGCAGATGGCCTACAGGGGGTAGGTTCAGTCGAGGTGTTGCATTCACAGACTGGCCCTGCCAGCGTGCCTCAGCGTCTGCTGCTCTGCCTTGGCTGGCCTGGGCTGTCCCCTACCTCCTGCAGGACCCCTGGCCCTTGCAGCCCTTCCTTGGCCCGGGTTTTGCGGGTGCGTTATTGTAGGGTTGCCAGCCCTCGCTGTGCTGTGTGTTGTACCTTGCTGTAGGGTCTCCCCAAACCTGGCTCAGCGCTGCCACAACCGGTGCAGCATCCCCTGGTGCCTGTCCCACCCTCACCCCAGGCTGTTGTCTGCCATGGTGTGGGGCCTCTCTGTTAGGGGGCTGCCCCTAGCCAGCAAAGCAGACAGGGAGGGCTTGGTTTGAAGGGGATGGCCCTTCTTTTGGGGAGCAGGGGGTGAGGTTGCCCCATACCAACCCCTGCAGGGGCTCCTGCCCCCTCATTTGGGGCTCCTTGTTGAGGCGCTGGTAGAGACTGGGCAGTCTGACTGTTCCTGGCTGGATCAGCCTGCATCCCCTTTCCCATCCCTGAGGGAGCAGATGCTGTACTTTCCATCATGTCTCTTTTTCTTTGCTTCCTCCCCCATTAATAAGAGATGAAGCTTATGAGATAATAGAGCCTGGATGGATGCAGAGCCAAGAGATCTTGCTGGTGTGGGATGTGGATGTGATGTGGAGAGGGAACTGCAGCTGGGAAAATGGGACTTGGGAAAGGGATGTGGTCACTGATCTGCACAGAGCATCTTGGGCTGGCTCTGGGAGCAGGGAAATCCCACTGCTGCCACGCGCCAGACTTCTGGCTGTGACACACTGTGCAAGCCAGCAACTCGCTGCCAGGCTGAGCTTTGGAGCGAGCAGCTCTCAGCCCGGGCGGTCTGGGAGTCTGACTCTTCTTCCTCCCGTCCTTGTGCTGATCCTCAGCTCTTCCCCTGCGTGGAGCCCAAGGGAGTGGGAGCAGATGCCCAGGGATGCAGGACACTCACAGTGCTGGAGGGCTGATGCCAGAGGATGCGGGATGCTCACAGTGCCGGAGGGCTGGTGCCTGAGGATGCAGGATGCTCGCAGTGCTGGTGCCACAGGGATGCAGGACGCTCACAGCGCTGGATGGTTGATGTCTGGGGATGCAGGACACTCGCTGCACTGGTCGGCTGGAGCAGATGGTTGGTGCCCAGGGATACAAGATGCTCACAGCGCTTGATAGTGGAAGTGGAGGGCTGATGCCCGAGGATGCAGGATGCTCTCGGCGCTGGCTACCCTCCGGAAGGAGCATCCTTCCCTGCTCTTGGAGAGAGGCGGCCCTGGGATGCAGCAGTGCCTTATTGGTCAGCGGGACCTGTGGAGTCTGCGGGTTGCCATAACAACCTGCCTCTGGTTCCCGGCCAGCCGGGGCGTGAAGTGCCGGGTCGAGCTGGTGGCAAGGGGCGGACCAGGAGCCAGGGGCAAACCGGGGCTCTGCCAGCCAGGGAGAGCTGCCTGGCACGGCTGGGCTCCCCGGCCCCGAGCATCCCTCCGCCGATACTCCCCACCTCTCCCTGCAACTTTGCTGCACGAAGGGGGCTGGGGGGCGAGTACGGCGCTTGTGTGTGTGTGTGTGGGGGGGCACCCCACTCCCTCACGGAGCTTGTGGTCAGCTTTTGTGAGCCTAAGCCCTGGGAAGGGCATCGCCGCCGGCCCCCTCCGGATCACAGCCAGCCTGCACAGGAGCATCCCGGCACAAAACTTCCCGGCTGGCTGCCTGCAGCCTGTGAGCGGGGCCTGGCGGCTGCCGCGCTGCCCGTGCCCTCTCCGCCTGCCTGGACCTGCTGCCCATGCCTGCGGGCTCGCTCCAGGCAAGGAAGGCTCTGTCCTCCCCCTGGGCATCGCCTGCTGCTCGGAGGAGCTGGGGGGCTGTTTGTCGCCTGGGACGGGGTGCGACGGGGTCCCTCCCCAGCGCTGGGAGCTGGAGCCATGAGCCACTGCCAGCAGCGCTGCAAGAGGCAGCTGGGCCGGGTGATCCGCTTCTTCTACCAGTTTGTCACTGGGACCCTCTCCCAAGGTAGGTGCCACCCTGGGGGGGGGCTCTGTTCTGTCGGAGGGGGTTTCTGTCTGGTAGGCTCTGTGGGGTTATTTGGGGGAGGGGGGAGGGGAATGCTGTTTGGGTGCTGAGTGGTACGGAGCAATTCAGCCCCAGGCTGAGGTGTTGCACTGGGGTCTGTGTGGGGCAAAGCTGAGGATGCTCATGGGAGGCAACAAGAGCCCCTGAAAGTCCCCCGTGGACCTGGGATGAGGGAAATGTTTTATTTGGGAAGGGTACTGGTGCAGTAAGAAAAGAGCTGTTGAAAGAAATCACAGCAGGTCTGATCCTTCCCTGCTGTGCCAGGTGTCCACTGTCTGCACGGCCAGGGCTGCGTCCTCTGGGCCGGAGAAGCCCTGGGTGTGCTGGTGGGCTGGGGCAGGGACACACCCTGGTGCCTACATCCTCCCATGCTCATATCCTGGGATGCTGCCTGGTCCTGGGGACAGAGCTGCATGCTATGTGCTCCTGGTTCGCTCTTATGGCCATGACAGGATTTGCATCCCCCTGTCAGCCCTTGGTCAGCCCAGTCAGCTGGCCAGGACCCCCTGTCTTGGGCGTGAGCCCAGAGCCACCTCCTGGCCTCAATGGTCACATCTCCGTGAGGTCATCATGTGCCTGTGCACGCTGGGACCCTGAGTGCTCAGCTCCTGCCTCTGTCCCTCTGCCCCCCCGACAGGGGTGAGTTGCCTTCCCCACTGGGGGCCGCACTGGGGGCCCCACTGGGGTCTCCCAGGCTGCTCCTCCGGGCCACAATGGTGCTGGGGAGGGATGTGCTTTGCTGGGAACACGGGAAAGGCCTTGTTGGGCCAACGTGGCAGCACCACGCCTTGGAGGGGGGCTGGAACTTGCACCGCCTTTGCTGGGGCACAGCCTGCCAGGAAAAACCCTCCCAGGCTCTGTCCCCTCCTTGCCCAGGGGAGCCCCTGGTCTCCCCAGCCTGTGCCTATCCCTGGGGCCAGGGGATGGCGGGGGCATCCTGGGGATGCTCTTGGCACAGCGCTGGGGGCTGGGACGCAAGAGCAGTATCTGCCCTGCAAGCCGTGTCCAGCCGCCGTGCCACCTCCCTGCCCACGGGGACCCAAGCCCTGCGATGGAGGGTCTGTGTGAAACCCTCCTTGCCGGCATTTCCCAGCACTTTGCAGGCTGTTCAGGGCACAACATGGTGATAGGGGAACAGGTGCCAGGGTAAGCATGGGCCTGGCTGAGCGGTGTGCGAGGCTCTAGAGGCTGGGTGTGCCCGCAAACTGCACTGGGTCCATCCCTGCTGGTTGGCTCCATCGGGCACTGGCCAACCAGCCCGGAGCGGAGGGGGCAGAGGATGAGTTAGCTTGAGTCCAGCCCTGGGTGCAAGGGGCAGAGCTGCAGGTGATGGAGCTGAGTGGGAAGGGGACCTCGGGGTGCTCCCATCCCCACCGCTTGCAAGGACGTCCTGTAGGTCCTTGTTCTGGGTTTTCAGCTAGGCACTATGGGGCTGGGTCTGTAGCGGGTGTCCTGCTGGGACCAGGTCTCTGGGCGGGCCATGCGTGGTGCCAAGTGGCCCCAAGGGCTTGGCCCTGTCCTGTCCCCGCAGCGCTGCTGGAGTGTGCAGGGTGGCAGTGCTGCGTGGAGCTGGGATGGATGCGGAGGACTGGCAGTGGGGCACTGGCTGCTGCTGCTCACCCTCTTTTCCATGTCCTCCAGAGCTGGGAGAAGCTGAAGTGGGGTGAAACCGAAAGCCGCACAGGTCTGTTCCCCCTCAAAGGCTCGGAGCTTGGGGCTGGGAGCGGGATGTGGGGCTTGCAGAGCCTTCTCCCCTCTGCAGCATCCCCTCCTCCCCAGCCACTGCTCTGGTCCTTGTCGCACATGGGTCACCCAGATGCTGTCCCCCCTCCAGCCTCTATCCTCCCCAATCGGCTCCTTTTGGGGCACAATGAGCCCCTCTGCTCTCCTTGCAGAGGTGAAGGAGGTCCCACAAAGCTCACCACAGGGCCAGGCGGGCCCCAAGTTGGGGTAGCCTCCCGGCTGAGTGCCCTGGGGAGCTGGCCAAGGACGGGTCGCCAATGGGGGGAAAGAGAAATGATTCAATCAATTAAGCAGATTAAAACTGTGACTTCACCTCCCAAAAATAGCGTTTTGCCAATATTTTAATGTGCTTATTAATAATCTGCTCGCGCTCTGATTAGCAGCGAGGTAATAAGGGATCAGCTGTAACCTAAATTTAACTCTCCCTAATGGATGACGGCCCCGAGAACCAAAAAAAAAAGGAGCGGCTCCTATCCATCAGGCTGGCCCCCTCGGCTGGTCGGCAGCACCCAAGGGACCTGGGCAGCTGTGCCCAGCTGTGCCCAGGGTCCATTGCCTCTGCTGCAGCCCAGCTGGTCCCATGGCACGTTTCGGGGGGTAGTGCCCTAGCACCTGGTAGCACTGGGCTGGGAGTACCCTAGGATTAGCCACAGAGGTGGCTCCCAAGGAGGGCAGAGCCTGGCTGTGGTCAGGATGTGAGGTCCCCTCCCGAAGAGGCAGGTCCCTTGGTGATGGGAGATAGTGGTCCTGCTCCCTCCCTATCTCCTCCAGCGGGGGACAGTCCCCTATGCCCAGTTGCCGGCAGTGCTGGGAGGATGGGGATAGGCACCAGCCACCTGGCTACCTCATGGCTCTGGACGTTGCCCTGTGCATGCCCATGGCACGCTATGTGCATGGAGCTGCTTTCTGGACAAGAAGCCCCGCTCCCGGGCTCTTCTCTTTGTACGCAGCGGATGGCTGGTGGGGTGGTTCTTTTTAGCCAAGTTGCCAGGTGCAGTGCTGGCAGCACTGAGGAGCCAGGGCTAGGGTGGCCGGGCAGGGGACACTTCATGGCTGTTATTGTCACAGTCCAGAGTGGGACAGGTGCCATGGACTCGGTGCCAGCCTGGGCTGCCCGTCCCGGATGCCTGGGTTCTGTGCCCTGAAAAGCTCCTCACCCCACCTTACCCCAGGTGGCCATGTCCCCTGGCTGTAGCTGCAGGGATGGGACATCTTGTATGCACAGAAGTGTCAGGGTGAAACACGTAGGTCTAGCATCTTCCCCAGCGACGTGTCCCATGGGGTGGCCCACAGGGCAAGCGTGGTCCAGGGAGTGGAGCTGTCTTAGGCATGGGTGCAGCCAATCCCATGGGGTTTGGGGTCTGCCGGTGAGTGTGCCAAAATTCACAGTGGCACTGCCCGAGTGCCCTCGGCGTTGCAGAGCAGGAACCAGGCCAACTGGGCTCTGGCTCCAAGCTGAGAAAACGGGAGGCTGATCCCGGGCATCGCCAGGGAGGTGCTGTGCTGGGGCGCAGGGGACAAAATGCCAGCATCTCACTGCCAGACCCAGCTCTCCAGGCCAGCCGGGCTGCGGAGACACCTTCCTTCAAAACCTCATGTCTGGAGCAAGGACAGGCGCAGGCATCCCAGTGGAGATCCTGGCATTTGCCAATCCTGGGCTGCAGCGTCGCTCCCTGGGGAGCCCAGTTTCCAGGACTCCCAGCTCCTCCTGCAAGGTGGCAGCGAGGGGCTGAGCCCTGAGGGCCCTGGGGTCACTGATGAGCTCAGAGCGGCTGTCAGGCTGCAGTGATGCCTTGCTGGCCCTGTGGCAGGGAGAGTCAGCCACATGTGTAGCGAGCCTCATCTGTTCTCTGCCCCCTGCTTCCTTCTCCTGGCTGATGGTGCCACTCTCCCCCCGGGCTGGGAGGGTTATTTTTAACTGTTTGCCATGTGCTGCTTGAGCACAATTAAGGTAATTGGTTTGGGAGTCTGGCTCTCACACGCTGCTCCCAATTACCTGCCTGCCTGCCCGCACGGCCCCCCGCCTCCCTGCCCGCCGTGGCCGGTTCCTCTGGCGGGGGGACGGCTGGGACAGGGGTGCCCCAGATAGCACAGCGGGGCTGGGCGGGGGGCGTGAGCGGGCACAGGGGATGGAGCCATGGAGAGGACATCCCTGCACAACGACAGCCTGCTCTATGCCTCCCTGATTGCCATCCTCCTCCTCATCTCCTATTGGTTCACCACCCGCTGCTTCAAAATCATCAGCGGCATCGAAGGTACGGGGTTGGGGACATGGGGTAACAGGGTGACACTGGCCCGTCCTGTCACCTTCCACAAGCCAGGTGGCGAGGCAAGCTGGGCTCTTGGTGTGGGAGAAGTGCATTGGGGACCCCTCTCTCTGCCTCTCTGGGGCACCTCAATCTCCTCCTCAGTCACTTTATTTTTTTCTCCTGGCCCTTGTCCTGCTCCACTGTGTGACAGCAGCTGGTGGCAGTCACAGCTGAGCGATGGCGATGCCCAGGGCTGCTCCAGGGGCACCCGTCTCTGCTGTGCTGCCAGTGTCCAGGTACCGCTGCCACTTTGCGGGGTGGGGATGTGGATGGGCTCCCTGGTGCCTTCCGCTCTGTGGGGGGTGCCTGGTGCCAAAGCTGGGGCTTCAACCTGCATTTTGGGGCTCTCAGTCCCTTTGGGCATGACCTACATGTTTGCTCCTCAGTTGGTGTGTTGGGGAGCTCTGGGATATGGTGGGGGTCCCGGGGGTCTCTCCAAGCCTTGCTACAGTGGGATGTGTGTCCTGAGGACTTTGCAGGGTGAGACTGCCATGGCAAGGAGCAGGGCAGGAGCGGTGGCACCGGCGCTGCGTGTCTGGGACGTGCAGGACCTCTCCTGCCCGGGGCATGTGTTTCTCTCTGCAGGGCTCAGCCAGGGCCTCGTGGTTCTTCCCACGGCATCACTAAATGCTGGCTGGCTGCAGGGGCAAGGAGCCACCCCTGGGAGCGATGTCCCTTGATGGGGTGGAGGGCAAAGCCCTGTCTCACTTCTGGTGGGGTGCGTATGTTTTGAATGGTCCTTTGAGCATCCCTTACCGGCAGCTGTGGGTCTGGCTCCATGGGTGAAGCCCCATGTGTTGTCCCATGTGTCTGGACTCGGGGCAAGTCCAGATGGAGGAACATCCCCTGGGGACCTGGGTGAGCCGAGGGGGTGATCCCCTAAAACACTCCCCAGCCCATTGGGAGCTGCCCTCGGTAGGAGGGGATGTGCTCCAGGTGAGCAACCCTGGTGAATTTGGGCTGCTGAGAGCTGGGCTCTGGCAGGGTGTGCAGCACTGGGACTTGGGACCGGTGCCGGGTGCCTGTGCCAGTCCTGGTGGGATCCTGTGTCGTGCTGGCAGTGAACAGCGGAGGGCTTTTATTAACAGCCTCAGTGTGGAAATGAGCAATCCTGACATGGCGGCCGGCGGGTGATTTACTGCTGCGCTGGGGAGGCCAGCTGGCACGGGACGGGCATGAGGGCAGGCGGGGAGGCTGTTGTTCGGTGGCTGACCTGCCGCTGCACCCCTTGGCCCCAGCATCTCATCTAGTCCTGGCTCGGGCTAGAAGGGCTCCTCTGCCACGTTTTCTGGCCAGAATTAGGTTCCATAAATAGCCCCATGGCATGCGGGACAGGCATTGGCCCTGGGAGCAGCTGGAGGCTCCGGGAGAGGATGGGTTGCAAGTGGGGCTCAGCAAGAAAAATGGGTTTAAGAATGCAGTTGGTATCAGTGGGAAACTTCTTCCGATGGTACAACAGGCCTGCGCTGCCCTGTCCCCGAAGGGACTGGCTCGGGGCGGGGGCAAAGCCGGGAGCCAGCCGGCTGAAATCCAGGCTCGATGCCTGGAAACTCACCTCTTTCCAAGAAAAGGAAATGTCAGGTCTGAAAACTTCCAGCCTGAGGGATGTTTCCCCGGGGAGGACTTTCGTCTCTCTCCCCAGGCAGCCTCTGATGCATCGCTGGCATCTTCTGCTGGTGTCAGAGCCCGGGACCACGCCCCAGGCAGGCAGGAGATGCCGAGCCTGGTGGCACGGAGCCGCTGGATGGCCTGGCCATGCTGTGACCTCACACTGAGCCACCAGCCCTCTCCATCCCCTGCCAGAGGATAAACCTGCAGCCTCCTGGGCTGGGAATGGGGACCTAAGTGGGGGTCCTGGGCCTGGGGGGCTGGTGTGTGGCAGCCCTGCTGAGAGCTCTTGTCAGCATCAGCCAGCACCTCCACCATCCCCTTCCCCTCATGGGTGTCAGGGGTGACATTTCTTCCCCTGGTGACATATTTTTCCCCCAGCACAAAGACAACAGGGAGAAAAAGGGGTTTTTTACCCCAGTCTCATCTGCAGGGCCCTTTGTGGGGGCTGGAGAACCCTAGAGCTGGGCACAACTTCTGCCCCATAACCTGGGCATGGCCACCCTACCTGTACCTGGGGCAGCTGGCCTTGCTCCTCGGGGGGACAAGGCAGGGTGGGGGACAGTGGTGGCATGGGAACAGCCCTGCTCCCTGCCTGCCACACTGGTGCTGGAGCCAGGGCTGGTCTTGCTTTCTGCCCCATATAGGACTCATCCAACTGGGGATGGGCAACGCCCATGGTGTCCCTGGGGGAAGCTGTGCACCCCAAGGGGTGCTGAGACCTGGTGACGGGGTGCTGAGACCTGGTGACGGGGCAGGGACTGTCGAGGGCCCAGTGGTCCCTGTGGCCTGTGATCGAGCAGTCAGGCAAGGGCTGGGATGCTGTTAAAAAAAACGATGGGAGCTAAATATAGCCCTGTTGGCTGTGCGTGGATGTGTGCTCCACGCACATGGATGCCTGGGTTCACCCTCAGCCTCCAGCTGCTGTGTGACCTTGGCTGGGTCCCTGCTGGGTCCCCAGCCCCTGTGTCCCCTCCTCTCCTGCCTGTTGCTGTGCTGCCTGCTGGTCTGGCAGCATCTCAGGCATCCTGCATCCCAGTCCCTGCTCCCGGCCTGTTCCCCCAGCCCTGCTCCCCATCTCCCCTTGGCTCTCCCAGTGAGATAGCTGGACCCATCTGCCTGCTTGGAAATGGGGCAGCGGGACCTGTTGCCCCAGACCCTCCTCAGGAGAGGGTTGTGGGAACACTGGGGTGCTCAGCCATGGTGGTCCCCATGGGGCAGGCACTTGTGTGGGGCACAGAGGACAAGTCTGAGTCATCCCCATCCTGGATGTTTAGCCAGTGCTCAGCGTCCTGTCCCTCCCCATGTGCCCCCCTGGGAACCGAGTGCCTTTTAATATCTGTGGCCCGTTTCCTTAGCAACTGCATTAAGCAAATCGATGGAGGTGGTGTCATTGGAATGGGAGGGCATGCCTCCATCCCCCTCCGGCCCCCCTATGCCTGCCACCCCCCCACGCCTCCTTCCACTTGGCCTCTCTGCTGTTACTCACAGGCACGGCCCTGCTCTGCTTGGGCTCTTGGCCGTTGGCTCCGCAAGCCACTTACCACAGCCCTGCGCTGACCCCTTGCTCGCCCACGGCTGATGGCAGGCGCCCCCAAGTAGAGGGGTGACAGCTGACCCCCCTCGGGGACAGCGGCAGGGGTCCCTGGGGATGTGTAGTCTGGTGGCTGCAGCGCTGGGGTGAGGGGCCTCCAGGACGGTGGTGGGGAGGGGGTAGAGAGTGGGGGGCCATGAAACACCCCCACCATGAACCTGGAAGGCCTTGAGATGATTGCGGTACTGGTGGTCTTGGTCCTCTTCGTCAAGGTGCTGGAGCAATTTGGCCTCTTCGAGCCCGTGTCCTTGGAAGGTAACGGGCGCGGGCGGTGCTGGCTCCTCTGGGGACACGGTGGGGGCAGCTGGTGGGTGTCCGGAGCTGCCCCCAAGGATGCTCTGAGGGTGCGCATCCACAGGGGAGTCCTGGGGCGCGGTGTCTGCTGTTTATAGGGGTGAGCAGGGGGGTCCTAGTGCAGGGAGCAGGGTGTCCTGCCTGCTCCGTGCAAGGTCCCAGTGGCTGGGGACAAGGGGAGGGGACAGGGCTGGCAGGGTGGCTGCTGCGTGGTGGTGACTTTGGTGTGCGCTGGGGTGCTGTGGGCTGGGGCTGTGTGTGAGCATGCAGGTTGGCATCAGGGTGTTTTCCAGCAGCTCTACGGGAGCGAGGTGTCCCTAGGGTCTGTGGTCACCTCACCCTGAACGTGAGGTGTCAGACTCAGCACCAGCCTGCACAGCAGCCAGGGCTGGGCAGGATGGGTCCCAGCTGCGCTTTCTGCTCCTGGCTCTTCCCAGAGCTCCCCGTGGCCCTTGGGTGGGATGGGGGGACACAGGGGTGCTGCCCGGCTGGGGACTGGTTGTGCAAGGTGCTGAGCGATGTACGTGGGGCGTGCTCAGCAGAGCCCAGATCCGCTCGAGGGATTCTGTGCACAGTGGGAGAGAGGTCAGGACGGTTTGGCCAGGTGTTCCTTGGACTCCTGGGGTGGTGGTTGTGCAAAAAGTCCCCCCTGCTTTTGTTGCTGCCTAACTGCTTGCTTTGTCCCTGTGCTCCTACCTGGATCATTCCAGGAGGGAAACTGAGGCAGGGGCTGAGCTCCCAGACGTCGGGAGCCCCGGCAGAGGGTCATGCTGGCTGTGCCCAGAGTGGACGCCCCCTCCCCAGTTCTACTGGTGATCTGAGGGGCTGCCCTGCCCAGACCCTGCTTTCCCCCCCTCCCCGTGCTTTCGCTTCCCCATGCAGCTGCCTGAAGCTTTGAACCGAAGTCGGTGGCATTGATTGTGGCTTCTCTGCAGCATGCTGGCTCCATGCACAGTGGGGACAGGGGGGGCAGAGAGCCCCCCAGCTCTGGAAGCCACCCTGCTGGGAGGCACAGGACAGGGCAGGGCAGGGGCCACTCCTAGGCCTGTGTGGCTGCTCCTTGCCTCTGGCTGTGCTGAGCCCTGCTCCTCCATCCCCTGGGCACGCTCCTGGTCCCCCTGCAAGTGACTTTGCTCTGGCCTGGGCAGGAGGTTGGAGATGGGGTGTCCTGTGTCCAGCATTGTCCCCATCAGCCGGCACCCCTCCGGAGGGGACTGGGATGGATGCTGGGAAGCTGTGGGTCCCTTTGGCCTGACTGGAGATTCGCCCCAGCTGTGGCAGTGGGAGTGGGACCCAGGTGCCCTAGATTGTCAGCAATTGCTCCCCTCACCAAAAGGTGCCTGGAGGAGAGGGAAATGTGTTGCTCAAGGGGTATAAACCAGTTGAGCTGAGCTCTGGGTGCTGTGTGAGGAATCCTGCAGGTTGGGATGGGGGTGAGATGCTGTTGTGTGGGTCACTGCCCCCTTGGCTTGAGAGGCAGCAGGTAGGAGATTTTGCTTTCTGGGGAACGTCCCAGGCAGTGTCTGGGAAATGCTGGGTCCCCTCCTGGGGTTGTTTACCAGCTGTGCCTGGGCTGGCAGTAACAGCCCAGGAACCGCAAAGAGCCTGAAACCCTACACTAATGGCTCAGGTCTGCTAATGGACACAGGGCCCTGCCACCCGCTCCGGAGCCGTCGATACCGCCTGCCATGCTTCCCCAGCCCTGGCTGCTGCCCCGTGCTCTCCTTGCCCCATCCCTGCTGTTTCCCCGCCTGCGGCTGTCTCTCTGCCCAGGCAGTGCTGGTGGTGTCCTGGGGATGGTTGGTGCCGGGAGGTGTCGTTGCTGCCGCGGTGAAGGGCTGCGGATGGAGCGTCTCCAGAGGAGACCAGAAAAATGCGCTAGTCTTGGGAAAGGGTTTGGTGGGAGCATCTTGCAGCAAGACCCCATCTGCCCCTGGAGGGGAGAGGGATGATATGGGGAAACGCGAGTCTTGGTGTGTTCCCAGACTCAGCTGGATGAGGACCCAATCATCCTGTGCTCCATTTGGAGCTGGCCCTCCTCTGAGCAAGGGCTGGGGTGGGAGCGCTGGTTGTCTGCAGCCCCTTGCTCTGTCCCTTTGGCACTGTCCCCCCTTGGATCCCGTGCAGCCAGCCGGAGCATCTCCCGTGGGTGTGCTGTGCTCCAGGGGCAATCAGTGCCAGCACCAATGTTGTTTACCAGCTGGTTAATCACTGATGGGCCATGTCACCCCACTGCTGCCCTGTGCCACTGTGCCCATCCCCAGCCCTAAACATCTCCCAGTGGAGCTGCACACAAGCTGCTGAGCTGCCCGAGGGGCTCCCAGCCCCCTGCCAAGACCCCGCTTCGGCCAAGTGCTCGGGAGGGGGCAGGTGAAGAGAAATGCTATTGATTTTGGCTCCTGAAGTGCAGCATCAATAATTCAGCGCAGAGCAATCGGTCCTGGCTGGGAGGAGGGGTGGGCAGGAGGTAAAAGGCGAGAGAGCTGCCCGTGTAGCCTGGCCTCAGATGAATATTAGATGAAGCTGCAGATTGCTATCGGCAGGATAATTGGTGCCTGCCTGGGGCTCACAGGGCTGTCCCTGCCTCGGTGGTCGTGTCAGGGTCCGTGCGTGGGGCAGGCAAGAATTGGGGTGTGCTGATGATGTGGAGGGGGAAGCAGGGCAGGGCAGGGGAGGGTGCCAAACCCCTCCAGATTCTGGGGAGAAATGGCAGTGAGCAGCACCTGCCTGGATGCCACCGGCACCCCAAAGGATGCCAGGCAGGAGGGTGGTGGCAGCGAGCAGCATGGCTACCTCCTGGTGCCTGGCGAGGGGAGAAAATGAACATCCCCATGGCACTGGCAAGAGTGAAGCCCCGTGCCAAGCCCTGCTTTCCTCCTGCTTTCCAGGAACCCGTTTGGCAGGAGTGTGGCATCTTGGGTGTAGGAGGGAGCAGCCCTTTGGGGCACAGTGCCACGGGTCTCCAGGCTCAGGGCACCGTCCAGCCTGGTGGGTTTGACAGGTCTGAGAGGTCAAGGCGAGCTGGCTGCAGCTGGGCTAGATCCTGGAGCATCAAAATCCAGCCTGGGATGGCTGCAGGTGCTCCAGCTTGAAGTCTGGGGTTCTCTGAGCTGGGGTATACCAGAGATTTCCCCATGTGCAGTGCGTTTAACTCTTGCCTTTTCTTTTCCAAGGGCTGGCAGGTTTTTCAGCTGGCTGTAGGGCTGTGTGGGGTCTGGTGACTGAATCAGGAGAGTGCTGCTCACTCTTGGTGAGGGCTTGCAAAGCAGGAGGAGAAGGGGCACAGATGTATGGAGGCCATGGCCGAGCTCTGAGTTTGGATCCTGGCATAGCCTTACACTTTGGGGCATGGTATAGCTGGGCTGGATCCTGCCAGCACTGAGGTCTTCGAGAAGGTCTCCTGGGGACCCTACACTCTTCTCTGTGGAGCATCTTCCACATGCTCTTCACCCAGGGACATCAGCCCTGGTCATCACCGTGGACACAGCATGGGCTGTGCTGTCTCGCCCTGCCTGGAGAAGGCGAAGCTGAGTGAGAACGGGACTTGGTCCTGGGTCCCCTTGGCTGTGACTCCAAAGGCTGCGGCCAGAGCAGGGCAGATCTCCCAGCACCGAGCTCCCGAAGGACCTCAGCACCCGCTGCACACACCCCACTGACTCTGCCACTGCGTGGTGTCACGTCCTGCTCAGCCTAGCCAGACGTAATTAGCTTGTTGAATCTCTTTTTGCCTCCGGCCTCACGTTAATCACTTTTCACATTGCTTCCCTCCCAATTCCCTCTGGCTTGGCTTGCTCTTTCTTTTGCTGATGTGCCTGGAGAGGGCAGCAAGGGGACCCAGCGGGACACAGAGCAGGGACCCTGCTCTCCTGCATCCTGCCCCAGGGACTGGCTGTGAGCCGGCGGACGGAGGGGCAGGGAGATCGCTCAGCCACGGGGAGGTGAGGAATCACAGGCTGGAGATAAAGCAGTAAAGCTAGAGAGCAGGATTCCCTGTTGGGACAGCCTTTCTGTCCATCTTTCTTTGCTCCTCTCTGGAGCAGGTGGAGGTTGAAACCTTGGAGTCCAGTGAGAGAGGCTGGCTTGGAGCCGGCCTGGGACTCTCTAGCACAAGGTTGTGTTGGGCTGCAGGGCGCTGTGAGAGCTCAACAGCGTCTCCTTCCCCCCTTCCCTGTGAGCGGCAGGATTAGACCCCAAGACTGGGCGCAGGTGGGAATAGAGATGCCCTGGCCAGGGCTCTGTGGGGCTGCGGTCCCTGGAGCACAGGCAGCAAGAGGTCCCATGCGCTGTCCATGCTTGGCTGCAGCATCCCCTCCCCGGGATGCAGGGAAAGGTCTCATTCCCTGTGGATGCCTGCCCTGGGCCTTGCTGTGCTGCTGGAGCCGGGGGATGGCCAGATCAAAAGCAGCTTTTGGGTGAGAGGTGGGTAGAAAATCGGCTCAAAGAGACTTTCAAATAACACTGCTGCCAGGCTGGGGTCTCTGCCCTGATGTCCAAGAGGCAGGGCTTTGGGTGGGCTGTGGGGAGACCCCACCCTGACTGATCACCCTGCTGTGCTGCCCTCCCTCCCGGCAGCACCCCAGAGTGGAGTGGAGCACGCTTCCCTCCATTGGCAAGTGAGGTACTTGGGGCTGGCAGCCCCCAGCTGCGGCTTCTCCACGTGCCGTGGATCTGTCACGTGGCTGTGACTTACTCGCTGGTGTGGAGAGGTGCAGATGTTCTCCCAGGAGGTGAAGAGGGAAGAGGTGAGGGATGGCAGGAATCCATTGGAGGTGACAAGCAGACAAGGCTGAGCTCTGAGGCTGGGAGCTCCTCGTGCTGTGCCGTGGGTGCACACAAGGTGGGGGCACTGCTGGGGCAGGTTTGGTGGTTTGGGATGGGGCAGAGGGGCTCTCCTGGGCAGGGCTCATCATCTCTGGGTTGGGTGGCAGCAGTGTCCTGGGGGCAGCAAGCGATAAGATCGAGGGTCCCTGTGCACAGCTCGGCTCCAGGGTTGGTGCCACCACCCACTGCTGTTGGGGTGAGAGTGGGGTGCAGCCGAGCCTCCTCCACACACCTGATAGTGCCAGCTCTGCACCCCTCTGCGGTTTCCAGTGCTGTGGGGTGCCTGTGCCAGGGTGTGGAGGTGCAGGTGTGCCCTGGGGTGAGAGCTGATCCTTAAGTCCCTTGGGCGGTTGCGTGGGCTCCCTCCTCCCCTGCAGCCTGGGTGCCCCGAGGGACCCCAGAGGGTGCCGGGGCGGGAAGAGGTAGGGCCAAGGCAGGTTTCTCCTCCCCTGCCCTCCTCTCTCCTCCCTTGTTGCTGCCAGACCAGCTGCCTGCTGGGGCTGTGTGTCGGGGGGATGTCGGTTGCTGGGGCACCCTGGGACCCGCAGGGGCTGCAAACGGTGGGCATCATCCTGCTGCTTTTCTCCAGCCTCAAGCTACTGCATGCCCTGGGCATCATCGACCTGGCCAGGGGAGGTGGGACAGGGATGGGGATGGGGTTGCATTGGGATGGGAATGTTGTGGTGGAGATGCTCCTTGCTTCCTGTCCCAGGGGCTGCAGGGTGCTTGGGGGAGGTTTGGAAGGTTTAGTGTATTTTGGGGCATTGGGGGGGGGGCGGGGGGCATTAGGGTGTGGGAGGATGTTTGGGAGTGTTGAGGTGCTTGGGAGGGGACTGGGGTGCAGAGGTATCAGAGATGTTGGGGTGGGAATATCTGGGGACATTGGGATGCTGGGTGTTGGGCTGCAGGACGCTAGAAAGTTAGGGTGTCTGGGAGCATTAGGGTGGGGGATATCTGGTTCTGGAGGCATCGGGGCACAGTGATTTGTGGGGTGCTGGGGGACTGGACTATCTGGGATGTTTGAGTCTGGGGGCATTGGGATGCAGAGGGCTGAGCTTTGTCAGACGATGGGGAAAAGGGCTGCAGGTGACTGGGGCTGTGGAGATGAGTGGGAGCTGGGGACGAGGAGGACCATGCAGGGGAAAGCTTTCCCCACTGCCACGGGAGTTGGTGGCTGTCGGGGAAGTGTGGCTAAAAGAGGCTGGAACCGCTGACCCCTCTGTCCTCCCTATGGGGCTGTGCCAGAGTTGGGAAGGGAAGGGAAGGGAAGGGGCTGTTGTGGGTGCTGAGCTCCCTGAACTGGCAGGCAGGTGCTGAGGACAGGGTTGGATACGGCCAGACAAGAGGACCCAAAACATGTCAGAGCGAGGGATGCACAACCTGTTGGTTGTGCCTGGCAGAGAGCTGCACGGTGCTGCTGACTAGTTGCCTTTGGCTGCCTTCCTCGGCTGTGTCACAGGCAGAAGAGCCTTCCTGGCTCAGACAAGGGCTGCCAACAGACTTTGCGTGAGTGTGATTTGGGGTTTGTTTGCCTCCATCCTGCCTGGTGCTGGGGATGCTGCGGATCACATCCCCTTTGGCAGCCAGATCTCAGGATGGGAGCTGTGATGGGAGGATGTGTGGATAGGAGTTATCAGAGGAGCAATTAGTGGGTGAGCAGAGGGAGGGGAGGAGGGTGCTGTGCCCAGGAGGTGCTTTCAACCCCCTTGTGATGGAGAATGTTCCTGAGCTGGCTGGGCTGTGGCTGAGGCTGAGGTGTGTCCAGGCTTTGTCCCTGTTCCTTGCTGGGGAGGGTATGGATGGCATCTGGGTAATGGGTATGCAGAGTACCAGCTATTCTACGGGGCACGCTGCCTGCAGCTAAAAGGAGCTGCTGCTCTGCTGAGGCATATTTTGGGTAGCTCCTCTGGCACCTTGGATGTGCTTGTTCTTGCTGCCAGAGATGTCCCTGCCATGCAGGTGGTGATGGGGACAGGGCAGGACGGGTCTCGGCCTGTGGGTTTTGTGTCAGGGCAATGCACATGATTGTCCCAGTCCCACAGCCTTACCTGCCCAATTTGGGGACCCCCTGAACTGCACTGTCCTTGGCACCTGTATCCCATTCCCTGCTTGCAGCATTTTGTACATGGTGTGGTCTGAGAAATTATTATTCTGCCAACATCTCCTTTGGGCACAGCCCAAATCTATCTGGGAGCATGGTCACAGGCTGGGGATGGGGCCCTGTTCTGTGGCCCCTTTTGACCCCCATCTCCCTTCGGGGCCTCCTTGGCATGAGGGTCATGCAGCTGCTCTCCTCTCTCTGGCACCGAGGAACACCCTGGCCCTGGGTCTCTGCTGTCCCATGAAGTGCAGGTCTCTCTTGGCAGCTTTGCTGCTCCCAGCTCCGTCAGCACTGCTGGCTCTGCGTGTCCAGGCTGAGGCTGCTGCCATCCCACCCCCAGGACAGGGACTCGTCCTCCGTCCCCTGTCCCAGGAGATGCCAGCTCTGGTTTCATTCCCCTAATGGATGATGTCTGGCCCCAGTGGCTGCTGCAGGCACCCTGGCCCTGGTTACACTCGGCTCTGTCACTGCTGACTGATGAGGGTCATTTGCAGAGCTGCTGCTGGCAGGAGCTGACCCCCCTGGGGTAGCTGGGGGAGCTTGCTGTCTCTTTCTTTTGTCAGCCTTCATTGCAGACCCCCAGAGAGCTGTGCTCCCCCTGACTGGGAGCTGGCACTGCCTGAGGCTGGGTGCTGTGGAGGGGAAGCAGAGCTGGGGGCCTGTGGACCCTGCTCCAAGCTGAGCTCTGCGCAGGGATGATCATGAGACACAAGTTGTGGGGACAGCTGGGCTCAGCGCCGCTGCACGGATGGACGCAAAGCCATGGCCTGGCAGGGGAAGCTTGGGGATGCACTTCTGGCCTCCCAGGTAAAAGTGATATCTGGAAGAGGGTGGAGGCTCTTCTACCAAAAAGACCATGTTCTGGGAACGGCTTCTCCTCCTACCCTGGCTGGAGTTTGCCCTCCTGCCTCCCAGCCAGGCTATCTGAAAAGGCAGAGGGTCCCCTTGCCCAGCTGCCACCACAGCTGGGTGCTGGGGCAGATTGTTCCTGGGGTACCAGCTCCTCCTGACCTTAGGACTGATGCGGTGTTGGCCCCTGGGGCCAAGCAGGGGCTGTGGGAGTTGCATGTCCTGCCCCATGGCTGCTGGTGCTCTGCTCCCCTCCTGGAATGGGTCTGTGCCTGGGTGCTGAGCTGGGGACACTGAGGGGGTCTCACCATGGTGGGATACACATCTTCCACCTACTGTGATGATGCATTTACTGAGGGGGGGAGAGTTTTGGCACTGTCTGTTGGTTTGTTATTGTAAGGTCTTTTCTAGCACGAGGGTGCTGTGGAAGGGGTGGGTTGGTCTCCCCAGCCAGCTGTCACTGGGAGAGCACTGGTGGCTGTGGCTTTGTGGGGAGGGCAGGGACGTGGTTATGCATTGAGCTGACCCCAGCTCCTGCTTTCTCTCTGGGGAGACTGTGGAGCAGCCCGGGCTTGGGTCCTTACTGGGAACAGGGGTGTCAGCCCAGCAGCGTGTAACCCCCTGACACGGCAGCACTGGCTGGATCTAGCCCCCAAGGACACATTAGCTGCTGACAGCTCGGTACAAAGTAGTTCATGACCGTCCCGGTGACGGTCACTGCTGGGATCAGGGATTCACCCACTGTTGCGGGTTCAGAGCCAGTGTCCAGTAACCTCTGGGATTCATTTCAACCCCATATGGAGGTGGGGATGGGAAAGCCCTTCCCCTTCTGGTGCTGCCCCAGGATGGAGGCTGGGTTTGTGTGTGCGTGTATTTCGAAGTCACTGGGCTGTGGAGTGATGCGTGGGAAGCGACAAGCCACTTAACCCGGCAGACCTCCTGCTGCAGATAAAACCCTGCCAGCCCTTTCTGCTGGCTTGTTGTGTGCCAGCCGCTTGATGGCTCAGGCAGAGGGGTGGAGGGCAGAGTGACATCCAGAAAAGGAGCTGTCGCTGGCAGGGACAAGGCTCTGTGCTGTGGACGCCTCTTGTGCCTCTTGTGCACATGGCTGGGCTCCGCTTCTTGTCTTTGGGCAGAACTGTTTCCCAGCAAGGGGGAGCTGAGGGAGCCCCCAGACTTGCTTGTGGTTTTGATGCTAGGGACAGAAAGGGGATGGTGCACCCTCCCCAACAGAGTCCTTGGGTGCACCAAAGCCAGGACAGCAAAACCCCAGCCCTGGTCACCCCTCTCCTGTTGTTAAGCTGCATGTGCTGAACGTACTCCCTCCCCTGCCCCGGGGCCCCTGGAAGCGGGCCCTCTTCGGTTTTCTCCTTAAGAAAACGCCCATGTTCTTTATTTTTTTTTCTTTTTCCTTCTTTATAACAAACTAAAGTGTTACTTGCACCCGACCTGACCTACTGCACGTGCCTATACCTGCCGCCCCTGTGAGTCCAACCACAGTTTTCTCTCTGTTGCATCTCTCTCGCTGTGTGGTTTCCCCTCTGCCCTGCTCCCTCCCCTGGTCCATCACCCTGGCGTTGGGTGCTGCTCTGCCCACCCCGTCCCTTCCCCCCGGGTGAAGGGGCTGCTCCTGCCTCCCAGGTCTGTTCCCACAGCTCAGCCTTGCTGGAGGGACCTGGCCCCAGAGCACCCTTGGAAGGCTGAAAGGTGCAATTTCCCTTTCTCTTTGCAAATTAAAGCCCTGGAAAAGCAGCTGGGCCAAAATAACGTTTTAGGCACAATTGATGCCTGCTTCTAGGAAGGAAAAAGCCTCTTCCACCACCTGCCTGCAAACCCTGGAGCAGACAGGAGCCAGGCTGTGCCATCCTGCCAGTGCCAAGATCCTGGCCCTCATGCTTGCCCCTGTCACCCTTCGACAAATGCCCCCGGGGGGGCTGCATTCCTGCATCCCTGTGCCTTTGCATGTCACTGGCACCCTGTTGTGGATGCCACTTCCCTAGGGACAAGTCCGCTCTCTCTGAGTGGCTTTGTGTGATGTTCTGCTGGGACAATGACCTCTGGGAGCTGTTCTTCATCCCACAGAGTGATGGAGTGCCCTTCCCCAGCCTGCTGCCTTGGCGTGAGCTCAAAAAGTCCCAGGTCCTGCCTGCGCGCATTCAGGGACCGACCTCCCTAGCAGGGGCTGCCGGATGCAGACTCACCTCCCCATCCTGGAGCTGGGTGCCACGCAGCACCATTTCCCCAGCAGCTGGGGCTCAGCTCAGCCCCACGAGATTGAGAAAGCTTCTGGGGAAGCCCCACCTCCTAGCCCCCTAGAGAAACAACCCCAAAACCAGGGCTCGGGACACGTAGGCACCGTGACCTGCTGCTTGCAGATGTCCAGGGCGCTTGGAGCAAATGCAGCGTCAGTGGAGCCCCAAAGGGACTTTGCACCTTTCATCCCATCGGTGCCCTATGCTGCTGTCTGCCTCCCTTTGGGGGCTGGAGTCCAGCACGGCCTTCATCCCATCCTCCTCCTCCTCTCCTCCCCGCCTGCGCCGTTACTTCTGCGCTGAGTTTGCTGGCTTGAGGCACTGCCGGGCCCCGCGGGAAGGGAGGAAGCGGGTCTGTGGCCGTGGGGCAGCGCCAGCTGGGAGAAATGGGGCTGAGCAAAGCCATTGGGGTCCGGATCGGGGAGTAGGGGGTGGTGGGGGGATCTGTGCAGTGAGGGGACCTGCTATTAATGCAGGGCCACTTGGAATTTACGGCCAGGGCCAGGCTGATGTTGGGAGCCCCTCACACAGCCCCATAGCCTGGCCGAAGCAAAGCCCCGAGCCCCATTCCCCTTCTGGCCGTCTCAAAGCTCGGATCCCAGTGCTGTGCTGGGGCAGGGGTGCATGCTGCAGTCCGGGCTGCATGGCTGGGTTTGGTGCGTGCTTTGCGTTCAGCCATCGGGTACCAGCAGGATCAAACTCGGCCCTGAGCCCTAGGGAGGATGCTTGGCCGCAGGCTTGAGCTCCATCCTGCCCTGCCTCTCCATGCAGCCCCATGGGGAGGGGAGGGTCCCCAGGGAGCCAGTATTTGGCCTTGAGGCTAAAGGGCAGAGTCCAGCCCTGCCATCTCCTGAGTCTCTGGGCTGCTGGGTGTCTCCAGTACACCCCAGTATGCTCTGATGGGGAGCGTGCAGAGGTGCTGGGTGCGGGTAGCCCAGCAGTTCTGCCCCTTTGCCATCCCCATCCTTCCCAAGGAGGGATGCTCCAGTGCTGGGTTTGTCCTGGGGTGAAGCAGAAAGGCCGAGCAGAGCCTGGGCTGGGCTTTGCCTTCCTGCTTCTCCAGCCTCATGCTGCATGTGCTGCCCCCAGCCCTGCTCGCCCCACGCCGGGTGCCCAGCCCCGCTGCCCGCCGGGTCTGGGGGCTGCTGCTCTGTTAACTCTTCTTCTGCTTGGTGACTCCTTCTTTCTTCCAGGCAACCCGCCGGGCCAAACTAAAAAAGCGCTGAAGCAGCGATTCCTCAAACTGTTGCCCTGCTGCCGGCCCAAATCCATCCCCTCGCTCAGCGAAAGCAAGTGCTTCTTCTTGCCTTTGTGTGTTTGTGTGTGTGTCCTGGCGGTGCTGCTGCCTGCCCTACGCCCCGGCCTTACCCGCGGGAAGGGGACGCCTCCACCGCTCCTCTGCCCTGGGTTTGGGGCTGTCAGGATCAGTCCTGCCCCGGAGGGGTCCGATCCAATGGGCCCACCTCAGTCCTCATCTGCTTCCAGGCTGGTTTTCCCCTTCTCCAGCTTCCTGAAGCGGTTCCCAAAGGATGCACAGTGGCGAGACCCGCTTTGGAGCTGGCTCGGGGCAGCAGGAGCCTCCTGGTTTAAGGGCTGGGGGGTTGTTGCTTTCAGCTCATTGTTGAGTTGGAGATGGAGGTGTGATGGTGAGGTGCCAAAAGGAGCAGGGATTGAGTGCAGAGCTGCCCAGAGCCCTCTACCCTCCCCGCACCGGGGGTGCTGGGCCCCTCAGTGAGTCTGAGCCCCTGGCTGGGGTCTCCCCCTGCCCCACGGTGCGAGCTGATCCCCCCCTGGGAGAAGAGGTGAGTATGGAGGGGCAGGGGCTGATCCGCCCCACAGAGCAGGGGTACCTGCTGTGGGGCCAAAGTCCCTCTCGTTTGCAGTGGGGTCTGGGGTTGCTGCCTGCTGCGGGCAGAGGTCGTGCAGCTTGTCAGAAGCCATTGATGAAGGGGGGGCATATCAGGCAGGATGGGGGTCTAGACAAGGCCTGGGGAGCATTTGGGGCTGGAGGTTCTCCGGGGCATCTCTCCTGCTGGACACGAGCCCCGGTACGGCAGAAACCTGCGGGATGTCCCGAGTCTCAGCTCCACAGGGCAGATGTCTATGCTGGGGGGAGGAGAAGGGCAGGCGGGGGGGTGTCTCAGCACTGGGTGGGGTCTCACACCTCCTTCCTGCCCAGCCTGGGCTGTACTGGAGGCTGTGGGGGCTGTTGCCCAGTGTCAGCAGCTGGTCTGTCCCCAGGGTGTCTCCTGATCTGCCAGCACAGACCCAACTCCGGCTGAGCAGGGCACCCCAAAAATGTGTCACCCTGGGCAGGTGCCTCTCCTGCCCCCGGCACAGCAGGGCAGGGCAGGATTGTGCTGGCCTCAGCTGCCCTCTCTTCCCTTGGGTTCCTTGCAGACAGCGTTGAGGATGAGTTTGAGCTCTCCACCGTCTGCCACCGCCCCGAGGGGCTGGAGCAGCTCCAGGAGCAGACCAAGTTCACCCGCAAAGAGCTGCAGGTCCTGTACCGAGGCTTCAAGAACGTGAGTACCCCTCGACCAGCTTTGCTAGCCCCTCCTCCGCTGCCACATCCACCTCAGAGGGTGCTCCGCACCCGGCGGTGCCTGGGGTTTGCAAAGGCATTTGGGACCTTGGGGTTGAAGTTTACATCAGGCTACAGCCTGATCCCATCTCTGGGGAGCTCAGTGTGGAGGCCTGATCCTGTCCTCCATCCCTTGGGCACAGAGAGCCTCCTCCCTGCATGCCTGGGATGCAAAGCCCCTCCAGCGAGGGGTACAGCCCACAAAATCAAGGTGATGCTCCAAGCAGCCTTACCAGCTGCCTCACCAGGCAGCACAGGGCTGGGGGGGCGAGGCAAGGGAGCAGCAAGGATTTAGGGGGATGCTCAGCCCCTCTCTGCAATGTGGAGGTGACGCTGTGGCTTGCCGTGGCAGGAGTGCCCGAGCGGCATCGTCAATGAAGAGAACTTCAAGCAGATCTACTCACAGTTCTTCCCGCAGGGAGGTGAGTGCCTATCCACATGCCCTGCATGGATGCCTCAGCGGGGCAGGGGGGGTCACACAGCACCCCCTCACACTGTCTGCCTCCCCCCAGACTCCAGCACGTATGCCACCTTCCTCTTCAACGCCTTCGACACTGACCACGACGGCTCCGTCAGCTTCGAGGTGAGCTGTGGCCGAGGAAGGCAGTGGGGCAGGGAGGGCACATCCCTGCAGGTACCATGGGCTGGGCTGAGCGGTGTTGCTGTTGCAGATGGATGGAGAGCTTCGCAGGGGCTGGTGGAGTTTAAATTCCCCAAGGCAGTGGAAAAAACAGTGAAAAGCAACAAAAAACGGGGCTTTCTGTATTTTCTGGCTCGTGTCTTACAGGTCTTACTCAGACTGGCAGGCGCAGCCATGGCTGGGTCTCGTTCAGGCTTTGGCTGAACAGCAGGTCCTGATGCACATTGTCTTCTTGGGTGCTGTGACTTATCTGGGGACTAGCAATCGGTTTTCCTCGGGCTCTTTTTAACACTCAATGTTTCCCTGTCAGCCCAGCCCTGAGGCACACCTGAGTTTCCCCCTCTGCGGGAGGGACAGGCAGGGCTGTACCCTCTGTGTCTGTGAGACCCTTTGTGGCTGTAACTCCCGTCTGCCTGCCTTGTCCATCCTTGCAGGACTTTGTGTCTGGGCTGTCCATCATCCTGCGGGGCACCATTGATGATCGCCTGAACTGGGCCTTCAACCTCTACGACCTGAACAAAGACGGCTGCATCACCAAAGAGGTGGGATGGGGGGAGTCCAGGCTGGTTCCTGGGGCCAGCACAGGTCTGCACCCAACAGGGACAAGGGCAGGACTTAAGTGCACTGGCTGACGTGTGGAGGAGAGCTAGGGGTTCAATATTTGAGCTCTGCTTTGCAAACAGGTCCCTCCTGGACCCTGGCACTGGTGTGCTTCTGGGCTGGAGGTTGGATGAGGGGTGTGCTGCTTTGGGTCTCCATCACATGTGCCCCATGCTGTGCACAGAGCTGGCAGGAACACACCTGAGCACCCCACAGGTCCTTCAGGAGCATCACAAAAAAGGTGTGGGTTGGGGATCAGGTGCAGGCAGAGCCCCATGTTGACCCTAGAACCTTGCTCCCCTTCCCTCTAGGAAATGCTGGACATCATGAAGTCCATCTACGACATGATGGGCAAATACACCTACCCGGCCATGCGGGACGAAGCGCCCCGGGAGCATGTGGAGAACTTCTTCCAGGTGAGCTGAGCACATCCTGGGGAAGCAGAACTCCAGCACAGAGCCAGTGGCTGCCCAAAACCTGTTACAGTGCAGGAGAAAAGACCTTACGCTGGGGATGAAGGAGGGCTACGCTGGAGCCAGGGAGAGAAAAGGCCATCCTGGTCCTGCTGGGTGCTTAGGGATGGTTGGGGCAGGGGTGCGCTGTGTCCAGCCCCTGTGGGACCTGGACAGGGGCTACTGGGCTTTCCCTGGGGCTGGGGCTGCTCCTGCCATGCCCCCTGTGCTGTGCTTCTCCACAGAAAATGGACCGAAACAAGGACGGTGTGGTGACAATTGAAGAGTTCCTGGAATCCTGTCAGAAGGTAAAGCCACCAGCAGTTTTGCTCTGGGGCTGGGCCACCTCCCTGTCCCTTGGGGACCTCTGTCCCCTCGTCACCCTCCTGGCAGAGAGGGGGTGAAGGCACAGCTCCCAGGGGCAAGGCTGGGGCTCTGCTTTGGGAACGGTATTTGTGCTGGCATCCTTGCGCAGACAAGAGTTGTGTATCCCAGCAGGGCTTGGAAACTGCCTGTAATCCCTGGGGCTCCTGTCCCGTGGGTCAGAGCTGCTGTGAGGGTAAAGCCAGGTTTGGGGGGAGCTGCCCACATTGCTGTTCCATGCCCAACCTGCCCACTTCCCACCTCCTTGCCGCAGGACGAGAACATCATGCGGTCCATGCAGCTCTTCGACAATGTGATTTAGCTCCCAGACCTGCCTCCAGCCGAGCTCTCCTGCCACCGGGCCCAGAACCTGCTTCTCTCTCGACTTTTCCTTCGAGCCTCCCCTCCGCCGGCTGCACAGACAACCCCGCAGGAAGGGGCCTCCCTTCCTGGAAATGCAGTGGGTGCCGGGATCTTTCTGTCCCCTTGGGCCAGCTCCGCTTTCCTCGGGGGATCCCAAGCAGGTGCTCCTGGACGTCGGAGGGTGGCACGGCTGGCACGGGGCAAGCATTTGGCCCAGATAGACCTTCCTGCACCCATTCCCAATGGGGAAGCCGCAGCCTCAGGCTGCGATAGAGGCTTCCCCCGTGCACAGCACCTTGTGTAACCACAGCTTCCCCCACCCCTGTTCCTCCTTAGCCCCGGGAGCCCCCAGCACGGGCTCCAGCCCAAACCCTCCAGTGACACAGTCTAGAAACCAATAAAGTGTTGCAATGGGTGCCAGCGCCTTGGCTTCCTCCCCTGCCCTGGCTGTGCCCTGCTGCGGGGAGCATGGCTGGCACATTGGCCATGAGCCACTGGCCACCCTCATTGCCCAGCCCCTGGGCCAGTGGGTGGGCACAGACAGCCATGCCTGGGGAAGGCAGCTGCATGAGCACTCGGGGTTCATCACTGCACGAGCTGTGGGGAGCAGCTCCTGATCCCAGGGAGCCTGGTTAGACCTAGGAGGCTCACCCTGATGTGAGGAGAGGGGAGACTAAAGGGACCCTGAGGTACCTTCTTGTGGCACTGGTCCCCAGGATGGAGGATGCTGGGCTGGGAGACCTGCAACCTCAGATCCTGCTCCTTACACTTGGGTTGCTGGCTACATGGGACTTCAGGGACCCACTTTGAGGCTCCAGTGGAGAGACACCCTTCCCACCCCTCCCTGAGGACACGGCAGCCAGGGCAGGGGGAGACGTGGAGGAAGGAGGTGTGCTGGGCTCCGGCAGCCACCCTGGCCCTTGGGCCTCACGGCCACGCTCTCAGCATCGTTTGCTGCTGACCTTCCCTGGCTCCTGTGCCCCGGCCTGTCCCACCCCACCTGCTGCCTCGGGCGCTGGGAAGCCAGCAATGGGGCAGAGTGGTGTCCCCATGGGCAGAGTCCATGCTGGGGGCATGGCTGGGCTGGCAGCTCCTCGGGGAAGAAAGCTGAGGCTTGAGCTGGCCGGGAGCCATCACTGTGCTGCTGGCGGGCCGGAGGGTCACCCCAGGGCAGGGTGGGTTCAGCCCCTTCTCCCTGCACGGCCATGCGAGAGCCTGCCTGGGGACCCTGGGGATGAAGCCGGCACCCTGGGGCTCCCCACGTCTTTGTCACCATCAGCTCCTCAGAGCTGGGTGTCTGCAGGCAGGTCTGTCCTGCCCGTATACCCCTCCAAGTCGTAGCTGGGACAGTGATGACCATGGGCTAATGACCCCATGCCGATCCCAAAAGCCCCTCTGTGCAATCCCACAGGCACTGGGAACATGCTCAGCCCTAGCAGCCCCCAGTTCTGCTGCTCCAGCCTCCGTGTCCTTAACAGACAAGGGTGGTTGGGGCTGGGCTGAGCTGTGGTGTCTGGGATCGGTGGGGAAGGGGTGAGCCAGGCCCCAGACACAGGCCTGTGTTGGAGCTGTTAGAAGCCCCCCAGGGCCCTGAGCCAAAGCTACGGGGCTGCTCCCCATGGGACCGTCCCTGGCCCAGCCCTTGCAGACATGATGTGTTTTTTAGGTTCATTCAACACATTGTTCATCTCACAGTCCTGCTCCTGGGTTTGCTGTGGGGCTGAGCTCCCACTTGCAGTCTCCCAAGGGTGGGAGGGCAGGTATCCTGACCTTTACTCCTCCCGTCTCCTTCTCCACATCCTCCCTCCTCCCAGCCTCTCTGGGGTACCCACTGTCCCCCGCCACGTGGAGCAGATGCTGCCTCCTCCCTCATGCTGCAGGCCGCATGGCGTGACATCCCCCCCACCCCGCCCCGCCCCAGGGCATGGTGACCCACAACCTGCTTGGCATCTCCAGTCTGTATATTTTGTACTATAACAACAATATGGGTTAAAACAAAACAAAACAAAAAACCAATAAAATCTAACCACAATCGCTATGCACACCACTGTTATGTCTTTGCATCTGTCAGCTCTCTGGGAGCAGCATGGGAAATAGGGTCTCTGTAGAGGGTTGGCAGCCTTTTTGGGGTGCTCTGGGAGGTTGCAGGGGGGACAAAGTGCACGCTGAGATGGCCAGGGTCCCAAACAGTCTGGTCATACCGCTGATGGCCCCGTAAATACAGTCTGTCCCCTGCTAAGAGGCTGTAGGCTTTAGGCTAACAGAGCCTCACACAAGTGTGTCGGGTGTCAGGAGTGGGGCTGTCAGGTGTGTTTTCAGCTTCTCATGAGACGCTGCTGGGTGAACCCGAGCTTGGGACCAGGTGGCCCTTGTTAGGATGTGGCATTTAAGGCTGAGCTAACTGGGAGGTGGTGAGCTACCACCTTGAAGAGGTAGGTGTGGGCTGGAAAGGGGTTTTTCCCTTGGAAAAGTGCAGCCTTGAGAACTGGGAAAAATGGCTTGAAGCAAAACAAAGAGGAAAAAAAGAAGCAGGAAAATAAGAAACCAGCAGCCCGATGGGATAATGGACCTGATGTGGGATAGTGGTACGCTCCAGCATCACGCAGTCTGTGGTCCAGGAACTGAAAGCTCAATGCGAAGAGCTGCCTGGAGACCCAAACATCTTGAAAGGATGGGCTCTGGCTATGGGGGGAGTTACTGTCATAGGACTAGGAAAGCTGTGACTCTGCTCCTTCCAAAGCCTCTGACTCCCCAGGGACCCTTTCGACTTGCTGGTAATTGCCCAGGACTGCATTCAGCAGTATGAATGGGCCTGAGTGTGTTTTCCCCTCTAACCCACCCTTCCCAGTACATCCTGTCCTCTGTGAGTTCTGCTTGGCTGGTTGCTATTTTGGGGGCTGCTATCCATGGGCTTGACGTGCCCTCTCACGGCACGGGGATGCTGTGAGCCACTGATGGGGTTGCCCTGCCCAGTGTGAAGGGCAGGAAAGGGACTGGGGTGACAAGGGGAAGAAGGGTGCTGTAGGGCTCACTCAGCCTTCAAATGCTGCCATAGCCTTTTCACACCAAATGGGAATAGGTTTGTGCAAGGATTGTTGCTGGCAGCTATGGGGCAGGGGAGGGGCGAGCCAAAAAATAATCTCTGCTTAGCTCCCCACTGGGGCAGGCCCTCAGGGAAGGGGCTGAGGGCAGGCAGGACTGGATCAGTCCCTCCAGGGGTGTCATCAGCTTGTAACCAGAAGTTGCTGTGTGAGGCAGGGCATGGGACCACGCATCCCCCATTGGGATGTGGCATTTAAGGGTGAACAACAGCAAAGTCATTGGGTGTATGCTGAGACCAGAGGTGAGCTGATGGGTTCTTGGAAAAGGGCAGCTTTGTGTTGTTTCAAGCCATCTTTTTCCCAGCTTTAGAGGAAAAAAGAATAGTAGTTACGTGGGAAAACAGCTGAGCAACTGGATGAGGCAGCTAATGCAGCCTAGGGGGGGCGATTCACTCCATCTTCGTGAATACTGCCTAGAAACACAAACATCTTGTAAAAGGATGAGATCCCAACACTCGGGGAACTGTTACTGCAGAATTATTTCAGCATGATCAAAGCCATGAGCGTGATGCCTGCTTCAGGGTCCCTTCTGACCTAGCAGCCAACTGCCCAGCTCCACATACCGGTATACAAGTATGAGAGCATTGTGTGTTTTCCACCCAAATGCTGTGCATTTCTCCTCTCTAACCCTTCTGTAAAGTCTTATTCCATATTAACACAATTTAGCTAGTTACTATTTCGGGTAGCAGTACAATTGCTATTTTTGCTCTTTGAAAGCCTTAGATTGGATGCGATGGTAACTAGAGATGTTCCTTGGCCAGGGTCTTTGCTGCAGCTTCCTGAGCATGGGCACAGACAGAGCCAGGAACGAGGCCGTCTTGAGTTTCACAACATGCCGAAATATCACCAGGGGAAACAAGCTCGAGGAGCAAGAGACTTCAAAAATGCACAGAGGGTTTGGGGAAAGCTTAAGTGAGGTGGGCAGGGGTGAACTGTGTCCAAACCAGCAGGGGATGTTTTTAATCAGAGTTTTCATTAATTTTGTTCAGTTTTGGCTGAAATGTGACATAGCAGCTGTGATGTCCAGGTTTTCTCTGGCCATTCCTCACAAGCCGGGGTTTCCAGCAGCTTTTTTCTCACTGCTTTCTTGCTGGCTGGTACCTACCGCAGCCTCCCCACTGCTGGGTGGGCTGCAAGGACCTCATTGGCCTCTCTACACAGCCTTCGTCATCTTCTCAGCCCTGTGGTCTCTGACGCATGCTCTGGGGGCCTGTTGCTCCCAGCCCCACATGCTCTCATCTGGCTGGAGCTTCTCCCTGGAGATGCTGTCTGACCTCAGGCCCCTTCTCTTATTTACTGGGATGATCTCAGCTTCGTGGTCTGTTCTTCAGCATCCTCATAGCCCCTTCCAGGTGTGGAAACATCTGCAAGCACAACATCAGCAGGGCTATGGTAGGAGGAGCTGTGGGGGTTTTTTCGCCTGCACCCCACCCGCAGGCCCTTTCCATCCTGCAGCAGAATCCAGCAGCTCGGTCTCCCATCCGCGCCCCAGCCCCAGCGGGCCCTGCTTAGCTTGCGGAGGCTCGGCGGCGGCGCGAGAAGTAGGTTACGGCCCCAGAGACTCCGCGTGCGATGCTGCGGTCCTGCGCAGGCGCGCTCGCCTTCCCGCCCGCACGGCTTCCGCGCGCTCTCCCCCGAAGCGCATGCGCAGAGCCGAAGTAAACACTTCATTTTCCACCCATCCGCCCTCCCCCCACGCTCGGCGCCGCTTCCCTACACAAAGCCCACGGAGCATGCGCCCTCCCCTACCCCGCACCTGCGTGTTGTCCCGCTGCCGCCTCTCCCCTTACCGCGGCGCCTCCTGCGCATGCGCTGCGGGCACACACTAGACCTCCGCGCAGGCGCCCTGGGAGGCCACGGCCTCGCCCCTCCCCCCGCCGGCCTCCCGAGCAGGCGCAATGCGCTCCCTTCCGTGTTCCGCGCATGCGCCGTGGGCGGTGTCCCCCTCCGCCCGCCTGTTCCCTGAGGTAGCTCCCTCTGCTCAGCCCGTTGTTCCCGCTGGAGCGGCGCGGCGCCGGTAGCGCGGCAGGAGGGGGGCATTAGGGCCGCAGCGGCCCTCGTCGTTCCTCCCCACGGAGGTAGCAGCCCCCGCGGCGGTCCCTCTGCGCGTTTCCGAGCGGGGCGGCTGCGGGCGGAGCGGTGCGGACCGGTTGGGGCCGGTTGCCCGCGCAGGCGCAGGGCCCCGTAAACAGGAAGCGGCGGCGGCCCGGAGCGGCGGAGACAAAGGGGTTGTGGAGAGGGGACAGGAGGGACTCGGGTTGGCTCGGCTCGGCCCGGCCCAGCGAGCGGGGGTCCTGGCGGCGGGCGGCAGGATGGTGCAGAAGGAGGGGCAGGCGGCGCTGGAGGAGCCCCAGGGCAGCCCCAACCCGGCCGGAGTGCCCGGCGCTCCCTTAGAGCCGCCGGGCGCCGCCGCGGGCCCGGTCCCGGGGGGCGAGGAAACCGACACCGAGACGGAGACCGCGCTGGGCTCCCGCCGCTTCCTCTGCGGCGTCGTCGAAGGTAAGGGCTTTCTGAGGGGGTGTCCGATATCCCTGGGAGGCGGAGGGTGTGGGAGGACGGGTCGGGGGCTATTTGAGGGGGTCGGTATCCGCGGGAGACTGGGGCGGGGAGGGACTGGTCCCAGCTGGCGCTGCTGTTCCCCGCCTCCTCCCTCGATCCTGTGCGGCGCCCGGAGGAGCCCGCTCTGCGAGGGGGGTGGTGCGCGGTTCTTGGCCTGGGCTCCCTCCAGTAGAGAGGGCTGGGGGGCGGGGAGGAGGAGCCGCGGCTGCCGGGCGGGGCCGCTGCCCCTGAGGCTTGTGCTGGAAGCTGTGCGCTAGCAGGGAGTGCCCTTTGATGGCAGCTGCTCGCAGGGTGAGGACAGGCCTGGCACCCCAGCGAGCCGGTGATTCCTCATGGAGGCTGAGGCAGTGCTGTGGCTCGCTTGCTAGTATGGAGAGAGAGAGAGAGAGAGAGAAGAGCTACTATGCGATTATCCCAGCTGTACGTGCTCTTCCTGCATGCCAGAGGCTCAGACTCAGTTTCCTGGGTAGGGAATAGGTGATTCCATAGACATCTGTTCTGGAATGAATATTAAATATTCCCTGTTCTTTAATTTTAATTGCGCTGTGGAACAGTCCTCTTCTGTCTTTTGGAGTAGTTGAAGTATTAAGAGGTTTAAATTGTTGCAGAAGCTGCAGAATAAGGGGACTCTTTTTGTATTTCTCAGTAACTACAGAATTTGTCTACGTTTCTGACAGGTCAGTTAAGGTAGATGGTTGAAAGCCAGCGAGAAAAATGGTTTATTCCCAACATAATAGTTGATTTGGAATTGTTCTAAATTCCTGTGGACTGCTATTGTTTCTATACCTGTAATCAATCTCCAGTAGAACAAATTGATTAGCAGATGGAATGGAGAGTGAAACAGGCAGTTTATCAAAGTCGGTATCTGCCTTGCTTGCAGAATGCCTTTTGTTCATATCTTAAAAAGAAAAGACTGTTTGGCTCCTGCAAATGCCACTGTGGAAAGTGCACTAGGCCCAGTTAATGCCTTTATTTTTTAGAAATTACTAGAGTTTAAATACAGTCAACATGGAAAGAGAGAGAGATGTCTTTGATCTGTTAATAGACTTAGTGCTTAGACAGGTGCTAAATTGAAGGCTTTGGAGATAGATAACAGAGATTGTAACAACATGTTGTCTCATGTTTCTGGCAGTACACCTTGACCATGGATCACCTCTTCATCCAGGTTTATATTGCAACCACTCCATATACCATCATAATTTTTCTTGTCATCTTAGTTACGTTGTTGATCTCCTCTGGATGTATTTTGGTGCAGGTGTTCTTGACTGTGCTGTGCATAAAACAAAACAAGAAAATGGCCTCTGCCCAACAAAGCAGTCTAACGCTAGTTAGGAGTTACCAGTCTAATGTTAATATGAAGGAAAAAAAGGAAGAGGGGAGTGTTTAAAACCAACAAAAAAAAACCCAACAACAAAAAAAAACTTCTTGTGGTGAATGAGGGTAAACGGTAGTGGGTGAAAACATCTCTCTCTTTAGTGACTCAAGAAAATTATAGGAGTGAGAAAAACAGATTAGCTTTACAAGTGTAGATAAATACTTAAACGTAGTGCAGCAGTTAACACAGGCTAGAGATTTGTTAAGATTAAAGCAATGAAATGGAGAGTTTGGATCTTTTGTAGAAAAGAGGTGGGGGAAAGCGGCCAAATACTGAGGGAAAAATACTGAGTGTGCGCTCTAAGAATGTGAAGAGCTTATCACGTACCAAATTCACTGTTTTGGGGAGTAATGAGATCTAAGAGAATACTGGATGCAAAGCTCTGGTGCTCTGCCTCCAGGATGTCCTGGATTTTAGTGATGGAGAGCGTGGTAACTGGGATGAGGTATCTGGTGTGATGTGTTGACTTTGATTTGACCTGATACGCAGTCTTGAGAGAGTAATACAAAACCAGGTCGATTTTGAGTTGGACGGAAAGATCCAAGAATTGTCATCAGCTGGTGACATTAGTAATCTAAGAAATGCGGTGACAGATGGAAAAGTATCGCTTTGGATTAGCTTATTCTCTTCAGTCTTATTTTTGTCTATGTTACCTGATTTTCATGTTGTTTTTTTTTTTAGTAGCAGGCCCCTGCTCTACCTTAGACTAGTCAGTCTGAAGCAGTAGTATTATAGGTAAAGCAAAAGTGTTCTGAATGAGTTGTGAGACATAGGTGGTATTTGTTTGGAATCACAGTAATTCATTCCTTTTGTGGGTTGTTAACGGCATCAGTCAGAATTACGTAATGCTAGTGAAAATGAAAAATGTATTCTGGGTGAAATAAGCTGGGAGGTTTTCCTGCCTTGCAACTGCTCTCTTGTTTGTTCATCTGTTTAACTGTCCTCAGTTTGTCACTTTGCAGTTTGTGAGGAGTAGTAGTTACTCAGCTTTGCCACTCCGTGGTGCCAGTTAGACTAAGATCACTCTTTGAGAGACTACTTCTTAAAACCTGAGCCTGCTTTAAGCTTCTTAAAAGAGCATTGTTCACTTAACAGGTGACTGAAATACTCGCTAATATATGGAAAATGCTTCAGTTGCATCAGTTTTGAGTTCTGAAAGGTCGTTGGAGGATGTTTTTGACCTTCATGAGACCAAATATTTGCAGACTTACAACGTTGAATAGCTCTGGAAAGGAAGACATTGTCTGCCTTTTGAACTGGTGTTCTGTGAGGACTTGTGAGCTTTGTGTATTAGGAGCATCATTCATCACTGAGTGGCCGTGCTGTTTGAAAATAAGAGCTTATTAAATTTCAGTGTTATTTTAGTCTCTAGTCCCTGCACAGGCTGCCAAGCTGAAGCTTTGTTTTGAAGTGCCCACTTGTGGTTGAACTGTTTGCACATAGATCTAAGTGAATTTACTTGACTAAGAGTGCACTGAGAGTGCTTTTTAAAGTATTATGTTTCTAGAATGGAAGGATTAGATTTAAAACCAGAAGCGGTTACAATTTCTGTGGAATTCCATGACTTTGAATATAGACTATTCTAAAATCACTTGTGTAGATGCTTTTATATGATTATTCAAAGACATAGTCTTAGCTTGTAGAGATGTGGAAGTTGTAAAGTAAGGTATCAATTTGCAAGTTAATTTTGACAAGGAGCCTATTAAACTGAATAACAGGAATAAAATCCTAAGCATTTTCTTGACTCACTTGTGCATTTTTTTTTAATTACACATCATCTACCTCAGCATGTATTTATGTACTCTGTGTATTTAGCATTCTAATCTGTTCTGCTGATTAAGCATTTTTGAGCTGGGAGATATTTTCAAGTGTCGTCAGTGTTCACATTACGATCAAATCTGTTTTGCAGGTGTCTGGAGCCATAGTTTAAATAGGTTATGACTGTTCCGTCTGCTCTTACAATAATGCTGACTTGACTTGTCAAGGGCGTATTTTCAGGAATACAGTTTGGATTCTGAAAATTAATTGCTTCAGTGGCCAAAATTGTAAGACCTTAGATCATAAGAAATAAGTTATAATTGCATTTTACACGTAGATCAGTTTAGGTTATTGCACTTTCCTAATGCTGTCTAACTATCTTAATTTTTTTTTCTTTCTTATTTGGGAAGCTTTTGATGAACATAGCAGAAAAGGAAGAAGATGGTGGGTTGTAATATAATGTTTCATGGAGTAGGCATAATCTAACATCTAACAGGATAATTTTAATCTTGTTTCCCGTAGGATTTTATGGAAGACCTTGGGTTATGGAGCAAAGGAAAGAACTTTTTAGAAGGCAAGTCACGCTTCCTCTTACTGCAGCACATTCCATTGCAATATAATCATAATCTTCCATTTAAGCCTGAAAAGAATTATTGTTCTAACCTAGAGCAGCTTTTTGACTAATATTGGTATTCTTGGGGGCTCATATTCACCTTTCCATCTTGCCTAAACCAAATTTGTGCAATATCAGTAGTGTGTAAAGTTATTGTGAAATAATAGTATAACACAATGTTTAATGAAGAAAAAAAATGAATTGCATCAAGTAAAAGAATTAGAATTAGATCAAGGAAAACGTAGACTTCCTGAATTTGTAGACTATTTTCACAATGAAGGTTTTTTCCCTATGTTTATAGGCTTCAGAAGTGGGGACTAAATACATACCTATATGCTCCAAAGGATGACTACAAGCACAGGATGTTCTGGCGAGAAATGTACTCTGTGGAGGAAGCAGGTAATTGCCTTTATTTCCCCTCTATGTTTTCTATAAAAAGACTTTTGAATGAATTGGTCATTGCTACATATGCCTGTGTGTGTTTAATGACAGTAGCCATTTCCAAAGGTAAGTGGAGACCTGTTCTTAATACCCTGCAGATGTATGTGGTGCAGCTTTGGTACAAGCATGGATTTACTTCTTTTAACTATAACTGTACAGGTGATTTCTAAAACCGCTTTTAAGGCTTTGTCTTATGAGATTTGCTTTTTTTTTTTTTTCCAGAGAAAGGTTACTCGAAATTATTCCTCTGGCTATTAAACATCTGGGCCATATTTTCAAGTAGAAATCACTTACTTCAGAAAAGAAAGAATCTTGAGTGAATAGCATGCCCTTTTATGTGATTCATTAAGTGCTTGTCTCAGTGAAGACAGCCCCAGTTAGAAAAGCAGCTTCTGACTGTTTAGTCAGAACATAAGACCTGTTGTGAGGCTTTTTATCCACCTCTGGCGTTTATGGGATCTACAGTGTTTTATTAGCGTATGGGGATTATCGTTTTCCTTGGGTGAGGGGAAAAATGATACTTGCTTGAAATTAAATAATCCTTCTTGGAGACCACTTTGAATCACTGCAGAAATATAATCTAAAGGATACTGCAAGATCATTGCCAATAACAACAAAGATTCTTAAATATTCTAAAGATGACTGTATTTATTCATTATATGGACAATTAAATTTGAAGTTTGTTTCTTACAGCAACTACTTCTACATAGTGATGTTAAAAAAGCCCTTTTTCATGTGCCTTGAGCTTCAGTCATATGAATAGTATGTGAATCAGTGTCATGCAGGGTGATATTACTACAGTGAATTGTCTCAGTATGTGTGAGAGAAGTGGGAATAGTGAGCAATAAGTCTAGAGCTGTTGGTGTGCATACTGTAAAAACAGACTACATCCACACTTGTCTCACAACAGTGAAATAAAGAGAATTGTAAAAATCTTTTAAGGATTTTAACATGGAAAATAACAATACAAGGACAGTTATATTCCTTTTGGCATAATTTCTGAGAACTCTTCCAAATAATTTTGTGCTCTTTGGTGCTGTGTTAGTTTTAAGAAATTCCAGCAAACTCTTGTTGTTGTTACGGTAGCAGAGGCGTCTGCGTTTTATTGTTTGCTTAAAATGATGTCTGAGATTTTTTCTTAATTGTTGAGTTCTTCTGAAATACTTGAATTTGATTTACAGAGCAGCTAATGACTCTAATATCAGCTGCACGAGAACATGAAATAGAGTTCATCTATGCAATCTCACCTGGACTTGACATCACTTTCTCCAATCCTAAAGAGGTATCCACATTGAAGCGCAAGCTGGACCAGGTAAATGTGACACAAACTTACCGCAGTTGCAGTACTACTTAATTTCAAAACTTCAGTACCCTGCTCACTCTTGCAGCTTTTCACTAGCTTCTTTAATGTTTTGAGCACTAGCATTAGTTTGGATGTCTCTGAACACATCCATTGGAATTCTTCAGGTTGTATTGCAGAAGTGGCCAGTCATCATCTAGATTTTTAAAAAAAGTCTCATCTTGTGTTGGATTCTAAAGGCTATTCTTTGGAGCTTGTCTTCAGAGTATTTTAGGGCCTAGAAGCCAAGATGCGTTTCCAAAGCAAGAGCTCTTATCGCTTTTGGAGGCACACCTGACACGCATCTTCTTTGTTCTCCTAATTGACTGCTCTCCTTTGTCCAAAAGCTGTTACAGAGTTAGCTTTTTTTCCAGCTGTCTGTCCAGTGCGATCAGCTTTGGATTGTGAGAACTGGAACAGATTACACGTCTTTAGAGGCCTAATCTTTGAGAGAAGCAGAGCAGTGGGTCAGAGACAGGCTTTGGTATCTATTCACAATGAATGCCTGTCTTACCTCCTCTACGTTCCCCCTCCCCATTCCTGTAGCTTTTCCTTATAAAAATTCTGTGGTCTGAGTTAAAAAAAAAAAAACAACCAAAAAAAACCCCAAACCTTTTGCTCTTGTCTCTTGTATTAGGTTTCCCAATTTGGCTGCAGATCTTTTGCACTGCTATTCGATGATATCGATCACAACATGTGTGCAGCAGATAAAGAAGTTTTCAGTTCCTTTGCTCATGCTCAAGTCTCAATCACAAATGAGATTTATCAATATCTAGGAGAACCAGACACATTCCTTTTCTGTCCTACAGGTAAAATGAGATGAATCCTTTAGTTCAGCCTTAAAGGAGGAGGCCTGTTATCTTACTGGTTGAAATGCTAGTTTAATGTATAATCACTGCTTTATTTTGGGATTGTTTGAAGAAATTGACTTAAAAAGAAAAATTTGAGTAATTCAAATACATGCAGAGGTTTTGCCAAATGTATACATCTCTGAAAGGCTTAATGCCAAGCAAAGAATGCAGCTTGATAGGGTGGTTCAAGAAGTTTGAACTGAAAAATAGGTTAAAGGAAGACGTCTATTTGACTTGTACCAAAATATTTTTGCTTCTTGATCTGGCTAACTGTTTCTCAGAATTTTCTTAAAGTAGAGGTGCAGAAATGTCTGTGCTCATTTCTGTTATTGGTATCTGTTTTTAATAAGATTACCCACTTCTACTAGTCCCTGAGTTACTTTATCTGTTTACTTCTTCAAAAAATAAGATGACTTGCACTCAGGTCCAGCCGTTGTTTTTTTAAATTGCAGGCTTCCTCTAATACCTGTAAGGGAGTGATAATATGTTCAGTGGTGTGGTTTGTTGCAAGAAAAGTTCAATTCAATAGCAATATTGTAATTGTTGTTAATTTGTTTATCCCCTTACACTGTAGTAGTTTGGTTCTGTTGCAGGCCTCCTCCTTAACTTTAAAGAGACATATGTTCTGGTGTTAATGTTTTTAGGTATTTGCACTTTGTAATCAGTCTTAGAGTTTCTAGTTCTCTTGCGTATTGTCTGCCATAAGCTGCTCTTCTTTGTGTGGACTTTTATTAGTTTTTTCCTCATTTTGACATTTGAGCAATTTTAAATAAATTCTCTACCTTTTCTTTCTGACATTTATGCTGCGTAGCATTCATAATCTCCTTTTTATTTATACTTTAGATTTTTGCACTTTTCTTTATTAATTTTATAGATGTTTCTCTTCTCAAATGGTAGTATTCTTTCAATGTGCTCGTGGGACAGTTGGGTGTGTTGTCACACATGCGCATCCTTCTACTGACAGTGACATTTTTTCTTGTACAGAGTACTGTGGAACTTTCTGTTATCCAAATGTTGCTCAGTCACCATATTTACGAACTGTAGGAGAAAAGCTGCTCCCTGGCATCGAGGTGTTGTGGACAGGTACAAATTGTTTGGCCTGGGTTGTTGTGGTTTGGTTGTTTTGTTGTTGTTGTTGTTTGGGTGGGGTTTTTTTGGGGTTTTTTTTTTGTTTGTTTGTTTTGGTTTTTTTAATTCACTGTTGATGTTCAAAATGATATCTCATAAGTATTTACTAAAATAAACTGTCCAACTACTCGGGGTTTGAATCTTCAAGTATATACAAAGCCCTCTGATTATCTTGTTTCCCTCTTAGGTCCGAAAGTTGTATCCAAAGACATTCCAGTAGAGTCCATTGAAGAAGTTTCTAAGATCATCAGGAGAGCACCGGTTATCTGGGATAACATTCATGCTAATGACTATGATCAAAAGAGGCTTTTTCTTGGGCCTTACAAAGGTCGGTCAACTGAGCTCATCCCTCGACTAAAGGGAGTTCTGACGAATCCAAACTGCGAATTTGAAGCCAATTATGTTGCTATTCACACGCTTGCAACCTGGTACAAATCTAACATGAATGGAGTGAGAAAAGATGTGGTGATGAGTAAGTATGTGTAACTGTTTGCTGGGATCTGTACTTAGCTGATAAGTAGGAGTCATACTGATTTTTTTTTTTATTTTATTGTTTTTTTAAATTATTATTTTTTAAAAAGTAATTCTAGCCTTTCCTTACAAACTTCTTTTTAAGATCACCTAGCATTTTCTATTCCATAAGTAAATGGCAGTTGCCTGAAAGATAACGAGCATCTAGATTGTTTTATTGACTTCTGGGAAGTATCTGTAGCACATGCTGTCAGACAATTTCTTAGTCTTGAGAGGTATCTATGGTTATATAAAAAGCCACTTTCAGCAGGCAATTTTAATGCCCAAATTTGACATAAGTGTCCGTGGATTTTATTTCATTGGAATAGAGGCAGTTCAGATCAAAAGAGAAACTCTGAATGCCAGAGTATCTAGTTTCTGCATACTGTCTGTGTT
Organism: Chlamydotis macqueenii; assembly: GCF_036417535.1. Lineage (NCBI taxonomy): Eukaryota > Metazoa > Chordata > Aves > Otidiformes > Otididae > Chlamydotis > Chlamydotis macqueenii. The sequence continues at coordinate 25,118,443 of NC_141562.1, forward strand.
GACATTGATGGTGATTGTAGTTTTCTGTTTTGTTGAATTGGGATGTAATGCTTTGTCCTTCTTTATGAAATAAGGCTGTTAAAGAGTTCTTGAATGCCATGTCTAACATGACTTTTTTAAAAAAAAAAAAAGGAACTTGCATGATAACCTTTTAAAACTTTTCTCTGTAGCTGATACGGAAGACAGTACAGTTTCTATCCAGATTAAATTGGAAAATGAGGGGAGTGATGAAGATATTGAAACAGATGTTCTCTACAGCCCACAAATGGCCCTGAAGCTGGCCTTAACGGAATGGTTGCAGGAATTTGGGGTACCTCAGCAATACAGCAGTGAGTCTCATTTGCTATTCTTCTGGGGTCGGTGGAAAAATGGGGTTAAATGTTCGGTGCTTGCATTTAGATTAAAACTGTTTTACAGATCCTGGCAACTTGAATACATTTCTCTTGGAAGTGTATTCTGCCTTAGTAGTTGGGGAAAGTCTGATAAAGGAAGAAGAATGCTTGGCATTCTGCAGCATGCCTGTAGTGCCCTGACTGATCAGCAGCAGCAACCTTGATGTATGATCCTTTGGTGCTTGTGATACAAGACAAGAAACAGTCTGGATCTTGCTAGTTCCAGTTGTTACTAGACTTCCATGGGAACTGAGAGAATAGGAAGAATAGTCTTTTTCTTTAAGTGTTAGATTATTGTAAACATTAGTTCTGCTCTAGAAGAGTCCATGTTCTTACAGTTGTTTTACATGGTTTTATTTTTCTGAGTTTCTGTGTACAGAAACCAGCTGGATTCCTTCCAGCATTGCACAGGGTTCTTGTAGCAATGGGAGCTTGAGATCTGAGGTAAAATCTGTTTTTCTCAAATGTGGGTTTGAGGTGGTCAGAGTGCCCCGCTCTAATAAGCAGTGGTGGACTGGAAGAACCTCTTCAGCACCAGAGTGAAGCTGAGAGGAGTTATCCTTTTGAACTGCTATAGGATTGCTCAAATCAGCAAACTCAGCTGCACCAAAAACTTTGAGTGAGGAGTAGCAGTTAAGGTGTAATCTTCCTCTGCTTTCACAGAATAATTTAGGTTGGAAGAGACTTCTTGAGACCACCTTGCAGGGTGAGTTTAGAGAAAGTTGCTCAAGACTGTATCCAATCAGGTTTTGAATATCTCCATTAGATATCTCCTAGATTAAAGACATTCTTGCAATTGAAATATTTAAGCTTCAGTCCTTTTATTTTGGTGTGCGTTCTGTATTCAAGTAGAACTTTAACAAGTTAGTTGATGCAGAGGGAAAAAAGTTAACTTTGAGAACTTTTTATTCTGATGGCATAGTCAGAAATGCTGCTGGCAGCACGTAAATATTAACTAATTTTCCAAACTTTTTCCCCATCCTGTCTTTGCTTACCAGTTATGTGGAGGGGAAACTTGCAAAAACCAAAGTCAGTAGTTGTAATTACAATGGCGTAAGTGAACAGGCAAAGTACCGAAAGGAAGCTGCACTGATTGGATGCCGTGGCAACGGAATCATCCATGATTTGTGGAAGTTGCAGATTTGAATGTTGGTTGGTAGATACTGAAATCTCTAAATTTGTTTGTTCTTGTTCTCAGGTAGACAAGTGGCCCACAGTGGTGCTAAAACTTCTGTGGGGGATGTAGGGCCTCTAGTGGCACCATCTTCGTTAAATGCAGCAACTGTGGTTACCACAGTTTACCAAGAACCCATCATGAGTCAGGGGGCAGCGCTGAGCAGCGAGTCACCGGCCTTGGTAAAGGAGGAAGAGAAGAAGCAGTCTGATGAGGAACCAATGGACATGGTGGTGGAGAAACAGGATGATGCAGACAAGAATGCTAATCAGATACTGACAGATATTGCCGAAGCCAAGATGGCAGAGGAGTTGAAGCCAATGGATACCGATAAGGAGAGCATAGCTGAATCAAAGTCCCCAGAGATGTCTATGCAGGAAGACTCTGGTAGTGACATTGCCCCTATGCAGACTGATGAGCAAATTAACAAAGAACAGTTTGTGCCTGGGCCAAATGAGAAGCCTCTCTACACAGTAGAACAAGTGACTTTAGAGGACTTGCAGCTTCTCGCTGACTTGTTTTACCTTCCTTATGAACATGGGCCCAAAGGTGCACAGATGCTGAGAGAATTCCAGTGGCTCCGAGCAAATAGCAGTGTTGTCAGTGTTAATTGCAAAGGGAAGGATGCTGAAAAAGTGAGTGTGAATCTTGTTTCTCTCCTTTTAAATCAAAATCCTGAGCAATGTTATCTATTGTCTGTAACAGACTGGTGTTCCCCTTCCTAGAACCTGAAGGATACTGTGTAAGTAAGCGCAGGTCACAGTAACTTTCATTTCTCCAGTGGAATCGACTGTTTTAAGTCCTGTATGCTGTGTAGCCATGAAGGCAGTCTGGTGTCTCCGCTGCATCAGTTGACCACTGATCCCCATACTGGCCTTGCTTCTAACAGCCATAGAGAATACCCGTGAGTCATGTGTGGAGTGGTGGTCTGTGCCAGTCAAATGAAATAATGAATTGTATAGTCTTCCTCCATACTTAGAGAACCTCTCTCCCCTGGAAGGCTGTGTTTGATCTTGTGGATCTTTTGCCTCCATTCATAGATAGAAGAATGGCGTAACCGAGCAGCTAAGTTTGAAGAGATGTGCAGCTTGGTGATGGGGATGTTCACTCGCCTCTCCAATTGTGCCAACAGGACAATCCTTTATGACATGTACTCCTACGTCTGGGATATCAAGAGTATTATGTCAATGGTGAAATCTTTTGTGCAGTGGTTAGGTAGGTGCATTGGGAGCCATCATAATCCCAGATAGTATATTTTGTTTGTTTGTTTTTAATTAGCCCACGGGGAAAACAAAGTATTAGGCAAATATGTTTTCTTGGACGTGGGGTCTGGTTTGACCCTGTTTTAAAGGTTTTCTTGTCTCGCTATTTGAAGTGAATTTGCTTTGGTATTGTAAGTGAAGTCTGCTGGATGCTTAAGATTGGAGACCTTGATTTTCTTCTTGGGCTAATGAAACTTGAATCTCATCTGACACGTAAGTGTTGACTTTACCTTACTCTTGACTGAATGTGCACTGGACTGTGCAGTGTAACTCATTGGATAACCTAGTGTATGATTGGAAATGACACTACGAAATGTGACCACATCAGCCGTCTGCTGCTTGCTCTGTCTTGATAACATTATTGCTGTCTTCAACAGAACAGTTGCAGAAGCGACCTTTCAATGGGCCTGGCCAAGAGGAAGCTCCTCCCAGCCCTATGCGCATGCGAGCATTAGCGTAAGGCTATTCTGGTGCAAAATAATTTTCTTTAAACACTTCCTAAATTGCTGATTTTTAAATTTTTTTTCTTTTTTCTTTTTTTTTTTTTTGTAATGGATGGGAATTGTGGAGCTCTCTAGACAGATTTAGTCTGAGACTTAAACTGATCTTGAAACAGTTTTTTCTTTTTTTCTTTTTCTTTTTTTTTTAAATATGTGGCTTCATGGTTTTTTTTTATTTTGTATTTTTTTTTTTAGTTTTGTCTGGTTTTTTTTTCCTGAAAGATTTTTGGGGGATCCTAAGTTGGCGGATAGCACCAGCATGGCCTGGGTAATTTTAGTGACCTCATTTCACTTTCAGGTTTCAATCCAGCTGTAAGGAATGTGCTGTGGACTTGCTTGACATACACAGCAGGCAGCAAAGCTGATGGTCTCATGTCACAGTTTTTGTAGCTGTCACAAACCTCACAGTGGTAAACCATTACACAGCCTTGGTCTAGTCTTAGTGTTTGGATTGTCTTTAAATGATATTCTTAAACACTGGCAGGTTTAAGCAGGGACAGAAAAGACCTTTTTAAGTCATCAAGTCGGTCCGTGCTCAACAACTTCCTGTGTTCTGTGCTTATTAAATATCTGATCCCTATATATATGGCTGATAAAGAAGAACTTTTAAGACTGCCTTCTGCAAAGTACAGAGAAGAAAACTAGCTTGGGAGGAAAACTCTGCAGCACTGTAGTACGTCAACATGTCTGCCTAATGCCATTTAAAAGCTTTAGTTCATGCATACTTTTTAGACCAGTATAACACAACTCCCCTAACTTTTCTGTTCTTACTCTATGTTGACCCTTAGCTGGAAAGAATGCTCGCTTTTTGATAACTTAATCTATTTAAATCTTCAAGCCAAAGCTCTATACAGAGAGCAGCAGTTCTTGTAATCTTTAAACATTGAGGGCCCAACTTAAGACTGCATTTCAGAATTCTCAAACTACCTACTGATTTCGGCTGAAACTGTCTTCAGTTTTCAATGTCCCTGTAAAGTTTGGTTCAAGTCTTTAAATGCAAAAAATATGTGGTATAGTTCACACTAGAAGCCAGCTCTGTAAATACTAGCTCTAACTTTGGCACTGTTCTGTTCCAGTACTCAAACTCTTATTAGATAGTTGAAAAACTAAATTTGAGTTTTTCACATGTACTGTTTTAAATTCTTATGAACAGTGCTTCCGTGAGAGGGGATGTTTTTGTCTTCACCGTGCATTTTATCATTAGTGTAAAACCATATAAAGCAAAGATCTTTGATAAAATACATCATTACATAAAGCTAAGTATGTTACAAATCCAAACAAATTAGAAATCCAAACAAACTACTTCTCACAACGGTGTGCTCAATGGTCCACTGAATGTTCACTTTCTTCAGCTCTCCTCCCAAGTCCAGCTAGCATTCAGTCCCTTAAATTAGTGTGGCTGTACAGTACTATGGATTACTAATGACTTCTATTGTCTTCTTCCCCATTGTGTACAGATGGGAGAATCCTCAGCACAAGTTTCTACTGCTATTGGATGGACAGCGCCAGATGTTCACAGCGCGTCGTCATTAATTAATTAAAATGGAAAGGTTTTGTCTGTGAGGCAGCTCAGATAGATTAGATGTGCAAAAGGCATGAACTGAAGTCACATTTGCGCAGCGATAAGGCATTAACTATGTTTTTCATTTATACAGCTCTTCATTCACGCAGCTCTTTACTGTAATAATTGGAAGTGCTAGTTAAGTTGTAGTCTCAAAGGACAGACAGATACTGTCTTCCAAGTTATTGACTGAATCTCCCTGTGAAGGGTATCTTTTTACGTGAAAATTCTGAAATGTGGTAGTAAACGAAATTAAAATTCTGATGCTTGGATCACTTCTGAACTCTACCAAACTTAGGGTAGTTTTTTTTTTAACATGTATTTCTAAACTCTCATAAATGTCAAACTTGGCACACTTTGGGACTCTCTGACTAGCACAACGTACTTGTCTATACTGATCTGAGACTGTTACTTGAACAGGAGGTAGATTGCTGTCAACAAAAGGAAAAGAGTATTTGCGCTGCTCATCTTGTCAGAAAACTAGGCGGGTCATTGAAATCTCCACTTCAGATACTGTGGGTTGTTTGTTTTTTTGGGTTTTTTTTGTTGTTTTTTTTTTTTTTCTCTCCAGACTTGTCATTTATGTTATGTTAGTTGTTGAATGCTGTGGTGCCTTGCTGGCAGAACAGTATTAAAAGTCAAACGGCTAATGGAATTTTCTTTTCTAAAACAAGCATAAACTAAAGCTCACTGCTTCAGTGGGTCAGCTGTGGCTGGTTGATCAGCAGGGACCCTGGTGCATCTGATATGCTTGAGGAGGAAAAAATCAAGATGCTAAAAAGCAAAGCTAGTATCATCTGTGGCCAACAGGGTGTACTAGTTAAATTGTGAGTTAATTCCAGTTAGCACTACTTAGCTTCTTCACGCGCTAGCAGCGTTGTGAAGGTACAGCCTGGATTATGTAAATCTGCGTAGTCTCTGTCAAGAATACTGTTTCATACAACTGTCCTGGCTGCCTGAACTACTCCAGACTGTTTCCATGTGTTGCCAGTCCTAATTTTCTGACAAGATTAGAAACAATAATTACTAAAAAATGTGACTTCAGAAAGGTCCATTTTTTTTCAAGGGGCTGTGATAATGGCATTTGTTTGATCTAAAATTTACAGTAACAGCTATTGAGCCATATAGCTTCCAAGATGTCATCTTTTCTATATAGATGAAATTGATGTTTCTGACACAGCTACACACAAAAAAAAGTGTACAAAATGTCTGGAAGCTTATGTAATCTTACATGTCACCATTCTTGTGCCTTCTGGTCTGGAATGAGGTGTGCTAGCTGAATCACTTCGCCTGTTCTTAGACTAGTCTGTAATCAAAAACCTGGAATACTGTAATTAGCACACAAGCACAAAATCTTTATAAATCATACATTATTACAGCCTCCCCCCAAGCCCTGGATTATAGCTCAGTTAGAGAGCTTTTTCCACAAGTGTGTGTTAGCTTTTTGGACATGTTAGACACCCAGGAAATCCCCCTTCTCGTAACATTCTCCGCTTGGATCTGATCTCAACAGGGTGTCGTAGTCAATCTTCAGCACAGTTCTTAAGTGGAGACCAAGAACCCTGGGCCTTTAGAGGTGGTCTAGCAGGAGAGTTCCAGGTATCAATATGACTTCACAACTGAATGACATTTTTCTTTGTTTTATGAGAAACCTTTTGTTGCACATCAGAGGTCTGGAAGGATTGGTCTGCCGAAGGCTTTCTGGTCCAAAGCCCATTAGCCTTACAGCTTGGTTTAAAATAATTTTCCTCCCCTTTCTACAGTAATTTCTCAAGGAGATGCTGCCTGTCCCACGCGCATGCGAAGCGCAGCGGCTTTAGTTGTACATTTCACATTGTTTCTTTGCAGGTCGCACAGCATTTTTATCTGCGCCCGCAATTGCACAATGCGCGCATGCTTGTCTGCCGATGGGAATTCCATGAGCAAAAGGGATAGCCATCAGAAGTTCGGTTTCTCTCTAAATAAAACTGCAATGCATTTTGTTGCAAAGATTTCAATTGGCAAATATTTGTAAATCACTGTTTATACCATGTTCAAATTTGTTCATGGATTTTTCAGGCTCTATACTTTTCCCCCCTCACAGGTGCTCTGCGCGCAGCAAATTGAATCAGCGCATTGCTTTTGGGATAAAGCGTCTCCTGTGGCCAGTTAACCCTCTTCAGACCAAACCTTTCCTCCTGATATTCTATATTCTTATACAGAGACAGTGTAGATATGATTGGTAAAAAGTATTTTAAAGCAGCTAAGATTAACAGACTCTTAATGTGCTGTTTCAATCGCATATTTTAAAACACCAATTGGATATTTTCTATTCAAATAAGGTCTTTGCATTTGTAAAGCATACCAACCCCACCACCTTCTTCTGGGGTGCCTGCAAGTAGCAAATGTTAATTTGGGAGTCTGCAGTGCACACCCAAGAGTGATGGGTTTTGTTGTTCATACAGTCATATGAAGTATTTTGTTTTCACAGCGTTTGCTGCCTATTGATGGGGCAAATGACCTCTTTTTTCAACCACCTCCATTAACACCCACATCCAAAGTGTACACCATACGACCCTACTTTCCTAAAGATGAGGTAACTGCTTTTGACACTTGTCACTCTTACTGTTAGTGATACATTTCCTTTTGTGGCAACGCTGGTTACTTCTGAGTCCCGTCATCCCCTAATGAAACAGCTGTCCCGGTATCTTGCAGAAGGCACAAATGCAAGGAAAACTGAAGTTAAGTGACTTGCCTGCGGTTCAACAACAGGCTGTGCAACAGTACATGTACACCCACATCCTGATTCCAAGTCTCCCACCCCACTGCCTTTTAAAATCCAGGTGCCTTCCTTGTTTCTAAAAGGCAAGTTAAAGTTGTTTGTGGCTGGTAGAGGAATTCTTGCAGTGGGGACACATGCAGTGGATCAGCCTTAGGGACAGGTGTGTGTTCCTGTTCACTCAGTCATTATTGTGGTAACTGCTGGTGTTCTCAGAGCTGTAGAGGCAGAACGTTAATACCGCATCTCAAAATGTCGCTGCAAAATATGATGATACTTCAGCCATTCTTACCATTTTAGTTAAAATTGTAAGCTTTTTGGTCTGATTTTGAAAGAACTGATGTCAAATCTGCTTTGGAGTGTTTAATACTTTGAAACCAGGAATTTTTTATTAATCATTATCAATTAGAGCTTTTTTGCCTTTTTTTTTTTTTCTGTTGAAGGGATCCGTAGTGTAGCTTCATTCCTATTAGCTTAGCAAAAGGAATACTTGAAACTGATGTATCAACCAGCAGTTAACATTCTTCATGGATGCAGTTCAAGCAATGTAAGGATTAATGTAGCTTGAACTTTTGCGTTTGTAGCTACATTGAGATGAAACATGTTTCCTTTGGAATATAAGTATCTTGGTGGAGTTGGCAGCAGCTCAAATGAATCCAGACTTCGAAGCCAGTCAGAGTTCGCACGTGAAGATGCGTCCTTTACCTGCTGCTTTTAGGCTAGCTCTGTTCTGGGCTGTTCTCACGAGCAGTAAAGCAGCCTTTTGCATGCCTTAGTGCAAAGCTGGTTTGCTCCTTTGTAAGCAATGGAATTGATATTTCTAAGCCACCTAAACAATTGGTGATGCAGTTAAACATGCAGTCATAAAGAACATTCCTTCTGAGAAGGAGTTCCCTTTTTATGAAAGGAGGCTGGAGAAGCGTCAGATGCAAAGTCTTTTTATTGAAAAATGTGAAGTTTCTTATTTAAAGTGTGACTGATACAAGTTTACTTTTTAAAGAGATTCAGCTGAAAGCCTTATAGGTGCAGAAAGTTGGGATCTGGCCATCCTTCACAGTGGTTCAATGTTGCACTGAAACATTTGAGGTTTTGAAAAGCAACTTTGTAGCAAGGGTATTGATCCTCACTGAGTGTTTCATAACTAACCCTCAGGGTTAACCTTGTGCTGTTAAAATGTGCAGCAAATTGACCTCCAGCCTTTCCTTCCCAGCCATTCAACTTAACCGCAGTGCTTTTGACAGGCAACTTTAAGACTTACTTTTGGAAAGCAAGGTGAAAGATAGATCCTTTCTCGTAAAGATCTCTCTCATTCTCTCCTTAAATACCTGTCAGTACTAGTTTACAGTGGATCTGTTAGTGAAATCTCTCTAAAACAAAGTTGTTAGCTTTTGAATGCAACTGATTACTTGAAATCATCTCTTCTCTCCTCTTAGGCATCCGTATATAAGATCTGCAGAGAAATGTATGCTGATGGAGCTGATCAACCCTTCCATAGTTTACCAGATTTAATTGGAGACAAGTATGTATTAGGAATGGATGACCTGCAGGGATGGTTCTGAAGGATGAAGTCCTGACGCTGTACTGAATTTAGTTTTCAAAAGAGTGTGTGTGTGGGAAGAATTCAATGAGCATTTGATTAAAAAACAAAAACAAACCTGCCCTCTGCAGGCCTCAGGAATATGAGGTTTTGGTTTCTTAAAGATACCATTGACAGTAATGTCTCAGTTTATGGTCTGGTCACCTGTTGTGAGTTGTTAGGGGGGGAAAAAAGGACTTCTCTGAAACCTTGGTATAGTGAAACCTGTGTGTTGTAGTATCCTGTTATTTCTGGTTTTGTGAAAGTATATCTTAAGAGTGTCCATAGTCTGCAGTTACCCTCTGGTATTTTTTTTACAACCCAGTGTAGTTCTTCAGATAATTGAAACTTTTTCACGACCAGTCTGCAAGCTGTGACTGCCTTGAGTTTTTTCTGAAATACATGTTATAGATTACCTGTACCAACTTTTTAAAAGAGTAAGCAATCACTAGTGAGATTAAGTTAAAAAAAAAAAGACAAAATCTGAGCTGTGAAATGAGCTACTTTGAGTATTTTTTTGTGTGTGTCTCAAGTATTTAATTTAGACAGAACTTTGTAAAGAGGCTGCTCTGTGAGTGACAGGAAGATAGCTAAGAAAGGATGTGTAACTGATATAAAAAAATACCCCAAAGAAGATGGAAGAACAAGGAGGTAATGGTGGCAGAGAAACCAGGGGCAAAAGGTGAAGGAAGTTTGTGTCTCTAGTGAGTCAGAAGAGCAGTGTGTGTAGAATTAAATTATGGGATCCTGAGGTGCAGATATTACTCATAGCTGAGTTTTGACAGCTAATCAGTCTGTTAATGCTTTGTAGGAACTAATTCCATGACTGGATACTGTCGCTTCTTTGGATGACTCTAGGGTCTCTTCCAGAATACCTGAAGAGCATACTTGTTCAGAGTGACCTTCTTTGGACTGAATTTAGACACTTCTTTCTGCAGGTTAGTAGGAGGTCTACTCACCCTCAGCCTGGATTACTGCTTCGTCTTGGAAGATGAGGATGGCATATGTGGCTATGCTTTGGGAACGGTTGATGTGACTCCATTCATTAAAAAATGCAAAATGTCTTGGATCCCTTTCATGCAAGAAAAATATACTAAACCAAATAGTGACAAGGAGCTGTCTGAGGCAGAGGTTGGTATAACCCACAAGATCAGAACTGTGCGTTGAAATCTTTCTTTCCAAAGCAGGTCTTTGCTTTTCTCTTTCATTTTGAGCTTCCATGTAATTCAATTTTTATACCTTTCTGAAGTCTTTGAGCATGGTATCTGACATCTCAGAAGGTGACGCTAAAATTATTTGCTGCCAGACAGAGCTGTGTGTTATAATGCTCCCATGAGCTGTACTTTGGTAGTAATCAATGTGGTAAATGTAAGCCACCTTAATCTAGAGAAAAGTTAAGTTTTAAAAATAAAGGATTGCTTCTGCTCTGTTCTCCTGCAAAATGAGATGCTGCAGATAAGGCTAACCCCTGATAGTCACATCAGTTTAAGTATGGAAAACAAATTAAAGAGCATTTGGTTTTGATGTTAAACTCTGAGCTGTATGTCGAGTGTGACAGCTGTAAATGGTGCAAAATGACATCTCATCTTTAGCAAGTGCTAAAAATGAGTATCTTGAATTGATTTTGGAAGAAATTGGAAAAACTGTGTCGCTGAACTGTCAGAAATAGTGGAAAATTCTAGCTGATGCGTTCTTGTCAAGAGAAGAAATGTGTTTAATAGTAAGAGGTGCCAATCCACACCCGCATGTGGAAGGAGGCGTGAACAAAGCTGTAGCAGAGGCAGGCCAAGAAACACTATTTCGTAGCCTTTTTCTTTCCCTCTCGAGGGAAAGAATACCTTCCAGAAAATATTCTCCAGCAAGTTATGTGAATACAGAGGTTGGTGTCAGACTGGTGGGCCTTCTAAGAGAATCCCCAGCTGGTAAGGGCAGGGCAAAAATGGCATATATGACAGTGTGCCCTTGCTTTATTTGACTAGGACTTAGATGGACTCTTAAACGAGGTCATGGCTTTGAGGCCTTCCCACAAGAAAGCAAAGCTTCCTGGAAACTGAGTGAAGTGTTTGTCACTCTGTTGTGAAAATGGCCACTACTTCTAGGCATGTTTGGGGGAAAAGTGAAGTACGTTTTAAAAACAAACAAACAAAACCACAAAACCCCAAACCAAAAAACAAACCAGCTTTGCAGCAACTATCAGTGTTCTGGGGTAGGTATGACTAGAAGGTGTCTTAATAGCTTCACTGCTGCTATTGAAGTGGAGCTATTTCTGCAGTCTGTAGGGTTTATGACCTTGATTTTTCTTCATTTGGACAGTGCTGTGCTTCTAACTGTGTATGTAAATTCAGATTTTGAAGGAAAGCTAATACATATAAAGATAGTGGAAACTAAACGCAGCAAAGCTGTAGTAGGTACAGTAAGGGAGAGGAGGCCTTGATTTCCAGAAGTGTAAAGCCAAACTTCAGAAAGAAAGCAGGAGGTGTTTTGTGCTGATAAACTAGCTTTTTCCATTGAGATGTTTAAAAACATTTTATAGACAGTTTGTAGATTTGAGGGGATTGCATTTAAACTTGACCTGTAAAAAGAATGATGTGGGCGTTGCTGGTGTTAGGATTCCTTGTGTGATGAGGTCTTCGTCTGGGTTGTTACAGCAGTGACTTTCAGTTATACAGGAAATGAAGTTTCGTGGTTAGTTCACTTGAGGCAGTGGTCCATAAAGGTTTTAAAATTCACTGACCAGCAGAGAGAGTGACTTGAGTATATTTCAGATTTGGCTTTGTCTGCTTCTGTGTTACCTCGCTTGATTGCTCCATTCTTGTGAGTTGCATGAAGTTAATGTCTGATGTCACATTCCCAAAGACCTTCCTGGGTGATCGCAATAACCTTTAGCAATCAACAGCATCCTTTAGTCATGAACAAAGCTTATTTCAAGCTAAAGACAAATTTGCCTTTGGGGCAAGTAGTCTAAGATAATTGCATGGACATTGGAGATATTTCCAGGCTGCTGTGAACAGCAGAGTACATGTGGGAGTACTGGACATCTGGAACGAAAACTGTCCATGGAAGATGCAAAGAGGAGGATTATCTGTGCGTAAACTGTTGGTTATGGGTTGGGTTATGGGTGTTCTCACTTGCAGTGTGGGTTACTGAGAAGTCATGCAAGGAGTCTTGCATTCTTCCTTTGACTGCCTGAGAAGCTTCTGTAGCCTGCCTTTTTCTCTGGAGTACAGAGAGCAACTCAGCAGGTAAGGAACAAAGTGGCTGTTGGAGGTGTAGTTGAAAAGCATGCTGATTTGGAGGTATACTCTGTGAGCAAAGCCTCCATTAACAAACACGAATGAAAATAAAAGGCTGGATAATGATTTAACTTGTGTTTCCCATATTCTTTTCAGAAAATAATGCTAAGCTTCCATGAAGAGCAAGAAGTATTGCCAGAATCGTTCCTTGCCAACTTCCCATCATTGATAAAGATTGATATCCACAAAAAAGTGACAGATCCAAGTGTGGCCAAAAGTATGATGGCTTGCCTGCTCTCTTCTTTAAAGGCTAATGGTAAGCTGCTTGCCCTCAACACTCCTTGTTTCCTACTTACATGTTAGTTCTAGGATGCAAGGTGAACTTGGGGTGGTTATATAATATTACCATACCATATTTGCATGTCAGCCTGAGATATTTGATTCCTGCCACAGTGAGCATTCTAGATTTAGGTGAATAATTATAAAAGTTAGCTATCCGAAAGCTTCTGCTGCTGCCTTTGGTAAAAGGTAGCTTTTCACTTTAGCCATTATCCTGCAGATTAGAAAATAGGAAGAACTAAGGGAGCAATTTGGCAATGAGAACACACGTTTTTACATCTTGAGCCACACACAAATGTTTATATTTCCCCTGCTGACATTGGTAATGATGCTTTTTCTTATGTGCAGCAGTGTGTGCTGGTGAGTAATTACCAAAACCTTCAATATGGGCAAGTACTTGGCTGTCTGCCTTACTGCGCACCTGAGGTTCACAGTTCTTTTACATGATTTGGTGCCCTCTTCTAGTGCAACTTTTCTGAGCCAACATCAGAGTTTCAGGATGCTTTTATGTTAAATAAAAGGTGTGTAGAGGGTTTATTCAGACTGACAAGACTTCTACAATGTGTGGTCCCATTAGGGATGGCCAGCTGTAAATCTGGTCTCTTTTGGGCACTATGCTCCATATGGAATTGGATCAGTGATTTCATTGGGTTTAAATGTTAAAACAGGTGGGAATTCTAGTAATATTTGATGTCTGTGCTTTTTACAGTAACTCTTCTCCTACAGTGTTTTGTTTGTTTCTTCCTTCTTCAGGCTCCCGTGGGGCTTTTTGTGAAGTCAGACCAGATGATAAAAGAATCCTGGAATTTTACAGCAAGCTGGGTTGTTTTGAAATTGCTAAAATGGAAGGATTTCCAAAGGATGTTGTTATCCTTGGAAGAAGCCTGTGAAGTCCTTGACGGCGAACTGTTCCAGTACTGTAGTCCCTTAACAGCTTGGCAGGTAGTGGTGGGGATCTTCATATGGTCTAGCTGCACAAAGCCAGCAATACGTCAGCTTGGTAGAAGGGGCTATGTGAAAATCACCCATCACACATTCAGACTGTAATTTGTTGGAAGAGGATAATGCTGCTGAAAATACTGTCTTAACAAAGAGAAACCTTGTCCTCTCCTGGTCCTGTGTGAAGTGCCAAGGAATCTTGCATGGGCTATAGCTTCTCGGAGGAATCCCTCTCAATCGGCTCTGTGGTTGATGACAGTTCTGCATTCATGTGTCAACAAGTGGTCTCTGGCAGAAGTATCTATAAAGATGCAGGTTTTTTTTTCTCTGTCAGAGCACGATGTGCGACTGGAAGTTGCAGAAATGGGAGGGATTGCTTGTGTCAATCAGCAAATTTAAAGATAAGTGGCTACAGTTCTGTTTTTGACTATCTTTATGCTTGTTGATAAAGCAATGACCCGTTGTCACTTCTGATGACCATTGGTTCAAGCTTTGTGCTTTGTTAGGGACAAATGTGCATTGGTCTGTGGCAGAAGTCACTTAATGACAAACTTGTAAATTTCAGTGTATATAAACTTAGCTGTATGCTGACTAACTTTTTGTTTACCAGTTTTTGTAACTTTTTCTTTTGAAAAGTGAAATGGTATAGGTCCAAGATGGCACTTTTGAATAACCTAAAACCACAATGGAGAACGAATCTGTCCTCAGCACTGACCTTTCTTATTGTGCCTCATATCCAGGGCTAGAAACCGACCATCTTGCATAAGGGGTGCGGATCCCAAATTGATCCTTCCTTCAGACGGCAGTTTGTCACTGCTTGAGGCTATCATTCTCCTGGGACTGAAACAGCAATTCACAGGGTGGTCTGCCGACGCATTTTGGTAACATTCGCACAGGATTGTGGATGAAAGGCGATGAGAGGGAGAGAGCTGGCCCACGGCTGGGACTTGTCCTTGGAACAGTCACCGTGTTCCAAAGCCTGTTCATACTAGTTTGATTAAGTCAGGGTCTTCAAGTCCTTCACATTTGTATCAAATAACTTTTCTATAAGAAATACCACAATAAGCACATTTTTACACATTATTTAAATGATTACCTACTTTTAAATCTTCGAAGAGTTTAAAGTTTTTACCCAGGTCTGACATGTTTGGTTATGGGATGGAATCGGCATGGTATGGGATCTGGTAGTAAGGTAGTTGCATCATTTATGAAATTGGTATTTCACAAAAGTCCCAGTGTCCCAGACACGTAATTGGCCAGTGGTATACACCTCGCAGTACTCTGCTTTCACCCGCTGCCATCAGCTGTCTGTATCTTCCTTTTTAATTTTCCTGGGTTTTTTTCAGTGGTGCGCAAAGGAAGTTCAGTTCCTTCTACAAGCCTCCAGCTATGTAGAAGTTAGGCAACCAATAACGGATGGCATCAAGACAGCAGTAATGTTGTCTGCCACCTGTAAGGAGATGCTGTGTTTGGCCTTCTGGTGCAGTCACATGCAGGATGGTTTGTTTTTTTTTTTTTTTTTTTTTCCCTTTGCAGAATGTGAACAATTTTTTAATGCGGTAGCGAAGTATTTAAGTTGAAACAAGTTCATTTCATTTTTAGAGAGAGGTATGGGGTTGTGCTATGGGATTTCATGTAAGTCAGAGCTGAATGCCACTAGTTTTTATGCAGCTTTGAGTGCATGTTGAGTAGCTGATACCTTGGTTTATCAGGTGGGAGAGTTTTGTTTCTTCATGGATACCAGAGTCAACTTATTTTATCTGGATGCATAACGTTACACCATAGGATGCTTGTGGCCTTATTTCTTGGCTTTTAAGAGTTGCCACATTTTCTCTTCCTATGACTTTGTTATTATTATAATAGGAGTTAATTGTATGAGCCTATGGAATGTCAGGCCAATACCATCATTCTAGGATTGTAAAGTGATATGTTGACATATCTTTCATGGTTATGAATTTTCATTAAGGTTGGAATGCCACTTTCATTAATCTGTTTTTAGGTCAACAGTATCTGTAGCAGAAAAAAAAAAAAAGACCTGTAAAACTGTATTTGAAGACCATGCGAGAAATAGAATAAAAATTGAGAAGTAAATGTAAATAAGAAATGTGTGTCTTTATATGAGGTTCCAGAACCAGAAGTGGTTCAGCAGTGTGTTACATCACGCCGTATGTGCTGGATGCCCTCAGGATCAGCTGCCAGAGAAACTTGTCTGGCTTTGGTGGTGGCAGTGTGTTGTTGTGTGGCAGACACTTACCTGTGCTGATGTTCTTCGTAGACAGGTATTCATTGACCCTTCAGAAGTACTCGCCCCAAAGATTTTTTTGAGTGTCAGTGACCTTTCTTGTAGCCCTTTCTGTGAGTAGCACCGGTTCAATTTTACCTGTTTTGTGAAAACCAGTTCTTTCAAAGGTGGTCTCCAGTGTCTGGCAAAGCTAGTGTGAGCTGTCTCGCACCTGTGCTTGTTCGCCCTTTCTTACTCTTTCTTGCCAGCTGCTGAGTTTAGAGGTTGCTGAAACCCAGGAGAGCCTGTCAGCAGAAAAGAGGTGAGAGATGTTGAGGGTCACACTCTGTGTAAGTGGCAAATGTTTGTAGCTCCACAGTCTGGCCTTAGTTCTACATCCACTAAATTTAACTTGGGAAGCTAAACACCTGAGACAGCTAAAGCAAGTAGCTTCCTGCTTAGAATGACAGCTGGGTGGAAGGGATGGATCAGGGTTATTAAAAGCAGCTTTTTCCTAAAGTCAGTTCGCAAGAGTTCATCTGCCTACTGTAAAAGTGCACTGGTTATGCAGTGCAAAAGGCATCTGTTGTGGGGAATGTGATAACATGCAAATTGAGCAGGGAAATTGGCAGTTAAAAACTCTCCTCCTAACCCGGTAGATGGGTGCTGTGTTAAAATGGTAGTTTATCTTCACAAAATCATACTGTGTTGCATATGGCTGTCTTTGTTTTCTTGAAGCCTATTTCATGAAGTGATGGCAGAAAGGGCAATATGCCTTTGCCTGTGTTAAACACATCTCGGCCTGGGTGGCAGATTTGGACTCATGTTGCACCAGGAACTTTTCCCTTAAGAGAGTGTGGAGCAGAAATGGGCGCTCTTCCCTCCTTTGCTCCAGGGTGGTGGCTGCAGGCGGGTCACGTAGGTAGCACGCTGCTGCCAGCCAGATGGCTGCGGAGAGCAGCTACTGCAGAAGCAAATGAGTGCGCTTGTATAACCATCGCTGAGTGAGCGTTTGCCTCTCTCTGAGGCCAGGATCGGCTTTTCAAACCTCTTCAGTCATGTTTTTCTTGAATGAACTCCAGCTGGAGCAGAGCAAAGGGCCAGCTGGTGGAGGTCTCCTCTGCGATGGGAGCAGAGCCAGCTTCTGACCGAGAACCTGGTGTGAGCTCATCGTTAGTGGGGTTTGTTTTAATTCAGCTGCTGCCCCCTCCACCCCTGCAGCACAAACCTGGCTGCTTCCCTTTCTGCCTGGAGAGGCCACTCCAGCCCTCTGCTCCCTGTGATAGGTTTTTGAGGCAGGATCTTGCTTTCTGCTTTCAAAGGCTCCTGTACCACTGTGGGTCTCACTGATAACCCTCTTAATGCCTTTGGCCTTCTGCCACTCCTCGCTCTGTCAGTGCCTTCGATCTCCTCCCGGATGTCTGGGAGGGCTGGGCCACTGGAGCCAGGATAGGTGATGTGTGGACAACAGGTACTAAGGGCCGTTTTTCTGCTGTGGCACTGGCCATGTCCTGCTGAACTGGCTTTGGCTGAAGGCCCGGGATGGGCTGGAGACCCCCAGTTAAAGGAGGGTGGTGATAGCTTTCATCTCCTGCGTGGCTTTTGGGCTGTTCACTGCCCTCACCATCTAAGCCCCTCTCCCCTTCCACTGCTGCCCCTCCTGCGTACCCATCGGGGAAAAAAAAAATCCTCGGAGGGAAGAGGCTGATTACGAGGGAAAGTCATTAGGGCCCCGCTGGGATAATAACCCTTCCGCTTTTATTGCAAGGAAATAAAACGCGGTAACCGCGCCGTTTCACCAGCTACTCCAGCGAGCCCGCCCTTCCAGAAAGGACCCCAGTGGGGTTCCCCTCCACGCAGCACGCGGAACCCTTCGGTTTTGTCATTCCCCAGCCAGCAGCAGGGGCGGGGCCGCGCGGCCCGGCACATCCCGGCACGGCACGGCACGGCCCGCCCCGCCCCGCTCCCAGCGCCGCGCTGCCGCCTCATGGAGCCGCACGGGCCCGCCTGCCCCGGCAGCGTCCTCTTCGGTGAGCGGCACGGGGGGCGAGGGGGCGGCGTGACGGAGAGACCTGGGTGGCGGGAGACACGCGTGGGGGTTAATGGGAGGGTTGGGGCGGTGAAACGTGTCGGGGGGGGGGGGGTCATAGACCAGGGGCAGGAGAGACACGTGGAGGGGAATAGGAGAGAGATGGGGGGAGGTAGGAAAGATTGTGGGGAGAAGGAGACACGCGGAGGAAATAATAGGGAGGTGGGGGGCAGGAGAGACACGTTGGGGGGGGTGGCAAGAAATGGGGCGCAGGAGAGAGACGGGCGTGGAGGCAGAAAAGACACGTGGGAGTAGATCTGGGGGACACACGTGGGAGGGCAGTAGGGACACGTCGGGGGCAAAAGAGAGACCTGAGGGCAGTAGAGACACACGGGAGAAGAGGGCAAGAGACACGGGGGGGAGAAGTGGGGGGGCATTGCTGAGCCCTGAGGGGCACCGGACGTGCCCGTGGGGGAGACAGACACGTGTGTGGCTGGGGCGTGGGGTGAGGGCGACCAGCGAGGCCTTAGAGTTTGGGGAGCGGGGGCCGGGGCAGAGGGACGCGTGTGTGGCCGCGTTTGGGAGGGAGGGGGGCCGTGGTGGGCTTCCTGGGGCAGTTTGGGGGGAGCCGCGTGGAGTCTTGGGGCTCTTGTGGGCTGGGAGTAGTGGGGGGGGAGGGCGGCAGCCCCGGCTCCCCCGCTCCTCCGCTTAATCCGCCGCGCTCCCACGTGGGTGCCCCTCGCGGGGGGAGGGGCAGAGCCGTGCCCCTCCTTTCTGGGAGTGGTTTCGGCAGGGGCTGTTAACCCACCCCCCCCCCGCCCCCCACCGTACACGCGGCCCCGCGCTGCCCACAAACGTGTGTGCGAGCAGGCGTGCGCGTGTCCCGGGCTGCTCCCAGCCCGCAGCATCTCAGGCACCACGGCTCAGCAAACGCCTGTCTCGGAAAGAGAAGAGGAGCAGCCCCCCCCTCCGCCCGCCCCAGGCCTGTTCTGCACCTGGGTTTTGGTCCTTGCCCCGGCCAGCTGAATACGTAAGGGTGATTCGGAAGAGGTCCTGCCCTGGGCCGTGTTTGCCGAGGCTCATTCCTCTCTCTCCGTTGCAAGTGCCAGTTCTGGTATGCAGGGCTCAGATCTGTTTTTTTCCGATTGGCTTCACGCTGGTGAATCACCCAGCGATAAGCAAACACACCCAGGGCGCTCTGCTTTCCTTCCTTCGCATGGTCGGCTGAATCCTGATCCGCAGAGCCAAGGACATAATTTTGTATCTCCCGTGTTTTTCTAGCTGTTTGGAGAAGTATGTAATAAAATCTGTCTTCAGGCTTTTCTTGAGGGACTCCAGCTCTCTGCAGCCTGGCCCAGCATCCTCCTCTCGAGTTCTTCCTCATCGCCCAGGTCTCACACTCTGTGTCTTTGTCTCTGCCTCCAGTCTCGCCAGTGCAAATGTTTTGCTGGCTCTGGGGGAGAGCAGAGCTGCCTTTCTGTCTGCTCCCTCTCCTGTGGTCCAGGGCAGCGTACTTATGAGAAAATAAGAAGTTTTAGGGATGCCGTGAGTGTGCCCAGCCAGGGCTCGCCCTGGGAACCCTGTGCGCGTGATGCCTAGGCTTGCATAATGGCTGCTGCAGCTTTTCCGATCTGCTCTTTCCAGGCTGCGAGCTGACTGCCAATACCAAGTCCTACACGTTTCAGGTGGACGAGGAGGATGACTCTGACCACATTTTGGCCCTGTCTGTGGTAAAAGAAATGAGAATTAGCTGTGCTTGTCCTCTCCCATAGTGACCGGCAGCCTCACCCCTCCTTCCCAGGCTTGTTCTCCCTTCCCTGGCCCGGCTGGACCAGGGGACCCCCTTGGCTGAGGTATCGGTGCTGGCTGCTCTCAGGGTTGGGCGTGGGCTGTCGCATTTGTTCAGTGTACGGAGATGCTTGAGCAAAGCCAGTGGCGTCAGGAGGCTGCTCGGCAGAGGAATACTCCAGACACGGGGTGAAGAAAAGTTTGGGTTTTTTTCTTGTGTTTGACCTTACTGGAGCCTCCTGCCCTCCTCACCAGCTGGGTCTCTGGCTTCTTGTGCTCCAAGCCCAGGTAGATGCAGGGCTTCATTCCTGGGTCTCCCTGCGGGTGACTTTCCATCCTGGTAGCACAGGACCTGCCAGCATGGATCAGATCAGCAGAAATTGCAGCCCGGGTGCCATCTCCTGAGGTGGCTGCAGGAACAAATGTCCCAGCTGGGAAAGACGCAGAGCTCCTCTGCAGGCACTAAGGGAACAATCACTGCAGGGGAAGCTCCGTGCTCTTCCTGTTTTGTGGAGCAGCATCCTCACACCTTGCATGGCAGCTGGGCTGATAGCATTGCTGTGGGTTGCTTGTCCCGTGGGTTGCTGTCCCTGCTGTGTCCCCTGGGAGAGCGGGAGTTCACGATCTCTGCTCCCACCCAGGTCTGCCTCACGGATGGTGCCAAGGATGAGTGCAATGTGGTGGAGGTCGTCGGACGAAACCATGAGAACCAGGAGATTGCTGTGCCCGTGGCAAATCTGAAGTTGTCATGCCAGCCCTTGGTAAGAGGTTGTTTTGAAGGATCACGTGGGTGTGGCTGCAGGGAACTGGATGTCTCTGGATGTTTGTGGACCTTTCTTCTAGGATCCTGACTGTGAGCTGGTCTGCAGCTTGCAGGGAGATGCCCTAGGTAGCCTTGGCCTGGCTGCAGATGCCCCCAGAAGGACACATTTAACTGGGCTGGATGCCATGCTGGGGACTGCAGGACATTCTGCTTTTTGCCCCTGCCAGTAACCCAACTCCACCTCTTGTCTCTTTCCAGCTGAGTCTGGACAATTTCAAGCTGCAGCCTCCGGTGACCTTTCGTCTGGCAGCGGGCTCTGGCCCAGTACACCTCGCTGGCTGGCACCGGATCGGTAAGGACTCGTGTGTGGGGAAAAAGGCTTGGGAGGAGTGAGGGGTACGGAGGGGCTCCCTCCAGCGCGAACACTGGCTGAGGAGCCCCTGGGAGATGCGCTTGGTGCTGCTCGGGGGCATCTCTGTGCAGGGATTCCTTCCCTGCCATGTAGCCTAGCATGGGAAAAGGGGTCTGGGTGACCCACACTGTCCCCTTTTCCCATGGCTGGCTGTTGCCATTCCCCTCTGAGGTGTCCCTCCAGCTGGGATACAGCTTCTTGCCCACAAGCTGCTGTTAAAACTGCTCTGGTGCTCCTTGGGCTGCTCTGCTCTTGGGGACCAGTTGTTTCTGACAAAGACATACACTGGTGAGTTACAGAGTTATTTGTGTCCCAGTGCACAGGGAAGATGCTTCCTTTGAGGAGGATGATGACTTGTCTGAGGAGGAGGAGGAGGAAGAGACAGAGCTTGCTCCTATCATGCCAGCCAAGAAGTAGAGGAGAAAGCAGTAACTTATTTCCCGGCAAGGTGAGGGGCCAGCAGCCTCGGAGGAAGGGTCCGGGTGGCTGTGACCCTGGTGTGGTGAGCGTGGGTGGAAGCTGCCCTGCCACAGGAGGCTGCTGGTCTCAGTCTGGTTCTTCCTCCAGGTACTCGCTGAGACTTTCCTCCCTGGACGGCTTTTACCTCGGACACCTCTTGCCAGGACCTCAACATTTGCTGCTTTGTTTTTTTTTTAATTTTTTTTTCTGTTGTAACTTTTTGGGGAGCAGAGGCTGCTCCCAGCACTGGGGTGTCTCCTTTCCCACAGCCCTGGGAGGTTGTTCCCAAAACTGGATGGATGCTGCTGGTACATCCCTTCTCCCCCATCCCTGTGCGGGGAGTCAGGGGTGGAGGAGGTGATCTTTGCCCTGTGCCTTTTTGCTGTCCTGGACCTCTGCTCTGTGCACCCCATCTCCCTGGGCACCCACTCCTGGCCCCTTCCCCAGCAGATGGGTGTAAAGCCATTGGTGGGGCGGGCCGTTTCACTGATTCTAGTGTGTTTGCTTTTCTTTACTCACAATTTGCTGTTTTTTATACACTTGGAAGTGTGAAACTGGGGCCCAGGCTGCGTCCTCAACTGCAGTTGCGGTGGGGTGGAAGCTCACAGCCTATTTGTGATTTAAGGGGAGGTTCTGGGTCAATCTACTTTGTAAAGAACTGTTTTTACACTCTGAATAAAGGTGTCTCAGGCGTCAGGTTTGGAGGGGGGTCACTGCTGGCTGCCAGGTTCCTCCCATGTATGCTGGAGAGGGAGATGCTCCTCTGTGTCCAGACCCCTTGGCGATACTGCGGATCTCCCGGGCTCTTCACTCTCCCTGTGGGCTCTGTGTGCTTGTCCCCCGTCAGCCACCCCAGTGGTGCACCCAGGGAAGGGGCAGAGTTGCAGGTGGCTGTACAGGGCAGGGACCCTGCTCCTTTCATCCTTTCTACGCTGCAGTCAGGTAGCACTTCTCACCTTTAGGAGCCACTTACGTCTTTAAATGTTTCTCTGGTGGTTTCCCTGCATCCGATCTTGCATCCCTGACCCGTGGGTCCGGTGCCTGTCCCAGCCCTCCTCCTCTGCGCCCCCGGCTGTTGTCCCTGGGAAGCACCATGTCCTGCCCCACCCTGTTGATGCCCAGGGACAGCGAGTTTCTCGTTGGCACCGATACCGGTAGGAAATCCTCCGGAGTGGATCGTCGGCTCAGGCTCGGTCCCAGGCCGGGCGGCGGCGGGGTTGCCCCGGCAGCGGGAGGCGGCGGGGGCCGCTAGGGGGCAGGCGGGCAGCGCGGCGGCGGCGGGGACCCCGGTCTCCTGGCCGCTCCCCTTGCCCCGCTCCTGGCCTCTCCCTGTCCCCCTGCCAGGTCTAGCTTGGGGGCTCGCACCAGGGCACGGCCACGCTCTCCAGGTCTGGGCAGCCCCTGGGATGCTGCTGCTCCTGCTTCCTGCACGGAGTGGGGTGCCTGGGTCTGGCTCTGTGGGAAGGATGGGTGCCAGCTGGGAGAGGTTATGTCCCTGGGGAAGTGTCGAGGAAATATCGTTCCTCCTGCCGTACCCGGGTCATAGGGTGTTCTGGCAATCTATGCCCATGTCCACAAGTGCTGTGAGATGCCCCAGCAAATCTTACCGCCCT
Source organism: Chlamydotis macqueenii (assembly GCF_036417535.1). Lineage (NCBI taxonomy): Eukaryota > Metazoa > Chordata > Aves > Otidiformes > Otididae > Chlamydotis > Chlamydotis macqueenii. Next base: position 25,141,462 of record NC_141562.1, read on the forward strand.
GGGGAAGTCTGCGGGAAGCAGAGCGATTCGGCAGCCTTGCTGAGGGAAGAGATGCAGGAACATCCTGACCGAGGGCTTGATGTGTGTTTGGGAGGCGCTGGCAGGACATAGTGCCAGGATGGTGCCCACTGGCACACACAGGACCTTGTAGATCTCCTTGGCCCTGTGCACGTGGAAGGCATCAGGGCTAAATATTTATCTGCCTGGCCTTGGTCCTGCTTGCTCTCCATGGAGGAGCAGCTTGGCTCACAGGAGATAAGAGCCAGTAGATCATTTTTAACAAGGTGCTCCTGGAAGGGTGGGCTGGGGGAGGCGCCTGGCTGGGAGCCTGGTGGAGGGTGATGATGGGAGGGAGCGGGCACAGCTCAGCCCTGGCAGGGCAGTACGGCTGCATGAGGTGAGGTGGGAGAGGCAGTGCTGGCTGGAGCATTTGGCCTCTTAAAGAGCAGAAGGAGGCATTTCGGGGTGCTGCTTTCCCTAGGGGGTGTCCCGGTAGCTTGGACGAGGGCCTGTGGTGGGAGGGACGCTCCTGCCAGGGGGCAAAGGTGGCACCGTGGGGGACATTATGCTTGTGGCAAGAGGCTTTAGGAGACCAAGCTTGTCCACCTCCCTGCAGGACCAGCCCATCCCTAGGCCTTGCTGAGAGTGCTGAGTGGTCGGCAATGCCGGGGGAGGGAACTCCCCAGTCCCAGAGGGGGCAACGGAGGGGCTGATGGGTGCTGGCACTGCCAGGCCTCTTTCCTCCTTGGGGAGGTTTGCCCCCCTCCTCCCCAGCAATGTCACAGCCTTGATGTGCTCAGCTCGGGGAGAGGGAGATAAATGCTGAGATGGCAGGCGGCTGGGAGGGGGGGATGTGCTCACACACAGCGCTTAATGGGGAAGGATGGGATTACAGGGGTCACGCTAGGTGAGCAGCTTCCTTCGCAGAGCTGATGGTATCAAAGCAGGTGCCCCCGGCTGCAAATACCTTGGGCAAACAAACAGGGCTGTCTAAGAGCAGGTGAGCTCGGGCACGGCCTGGCTGGGGGGTGCTCAGGGGTGGCAGGGGGCAGAAGGCTCTCTGTATGTGGGGAGCAAAGCGTGGGCCTCCCTATGTGAGGGCTGCCTTGTTTTGCATAGGGTGAGGGAAAAAATGAAGTTGTCAGGTGTCTACATACATATGTGGGCTCTACATACATATGCTGGAGATGCAATGTAAGGGTGTGGAGCCCATTGCTCTTCCATGCCAGGTGACTCCCAGAGGATGCTCTGGTTTCAGGGATCAGGTTTGCGTTGCTTTCTCAGGGACGGAGGAGCAGGATGGGGACCTGCTCTGCTGAGCGTGGCCAGGCAGCAGTTTTCCTTGCGATGCCCCAGTGGTTCCTGCCCCAACATTTTTCTTGCTGAGTTTCAACTGTCCATGGCTGAGAACTCGGTCACGGGGTGGCTGAGAGGCACAGCTGTAACTGTGCTGTAGGTGGGGCTGGTCCCCTGCTCCATGAGCTCTCTGCTACTGGTTCCCACGCTGAACTGGGGTAACACTGCTTTTCTCCGAGGCTTGGCTGCCTGGGCTGCAGAGGAAGCCAGTGGGACACCCCTGGAGACGCAGCTTCCCTCATTATCCCAGGTGCCATGAATCTGCAAGGTGGGGCATGTGGCACCTCAGTGGCAGCAGGATCCAGGAAAAGGGCCAGCAGAGCCACCCTCAGCTGGGACCACCATGGTGGTAGGTGTGATGAGTGCCCCATTCTCTGCAGCCTTAGCTGACTGTGCCATCCATGTTCTGTCCTGCTGGGCAGTGGGCACAGGTACCTCCTCTATTGCCTCAGGGAGCTGCCAGCATCCTAAAGTGCAGGGCTGGCCCTGGCAGAGTTGAACCAGGGATACATTGCAACCAAGAGAGGATGCTGTGGGATTTGGAAGGGCCAGGCTGCCAGTAATTCCCATCCTCTTCCCATCAACAGGCCTTGCAGAGGGAACTGGCACTGGTGCACTATGTGGGAATAGCTCAGTCTGATGGAGAAGCTGAAAGTCAGGTCTGGGGTCATCTCCTGCTTGCTGATGCTTGGTTGTGTGCTGGGTCCTCCCCAGCGTGCCTTGAGCTGGCTGGGAGCCTGGCCGTGTGGGTGTTCACCCACTGACTGCTCTGTGGGAGGAGAAGAGGCTCCTCCAGCTCTTGACCCGCAATGGGTGCCAGCAGCTGATTTGCCACGGCTGCTCCTGGCTGCTCACCCCAGCACAGGAGGTTGCTTACAGCCAGGCTCTGCTCAGGGTGCAATAGCTGCTCAGCGTGTCCACTTGTGGTGGGGTTGTGTGTCCCCAGCTCCACAGAGCTGCTCAGAATATGAGAGGGGGTTGTTTCCACAAAGGTGCTGCTGCGACAGCTGTGGCTTTAGGGTCTGCAGTAGGGGCACAGCAAAAGGCACTGGGGGAGCATGCAGAGATACTGGGGCAGAGGCTGTGCAATGAGTTGAGTTTAAACTCACAAACACATAAAGCAGGTGCTAAAAGTGAACATGGTTGGGCTGTGGCAGAGAGCCTCATGGAAGGCCGCCTGGATGAGGGTCCATCACAGTCGCCTCCCACATCCCCAGCGCAGCCGGCCTCGCGTCAGGGCAGCATTAGCAGCTCTGTGCTCGACAGCCACAGCCGAGATACGTGGAGGTCGCAGGTGTCCTGGCCTTCGACCCCTCTGAGGCGTGAATCTAATCGCCGCGGACTGGTCTGTCCCTGACAGGACCGTCACCGCTGGCCACGTGTCCCTGCCAGGGCTGGTGGCAGCTGGGGGGGACGGAGTCTGCCAAGGGCAGCTGGGCTGTGCTCCAAGGGGATTTAGGATTTGCCAGAGGGATCCTCCCAGGGAGGCACCTCGCTACAGGGACCGCAGGGACCTTGTGGTCCCCTGTTCCCACCCTCACTGGTGGCAGAGCCCTGGGCTGGATGGGCAGGATTTGGCCTCCACCATGTCCTCACTGGTGCTGGCTCTGCACAGGGGCTGTGGGACAGCCCACACCCCCTCCATGCCTCCAGCCCCCACTCCCTCAGTGGGCTCTCAGAGGGATGGAGACTCCAAAGCTGCAGCACACAAGGGTTTTGGGGCTGGATCAGAGGGTCGTTGCTGATGGGCCGAGCAGAGGATGAAGAGAGCACAGGGAACAGGGATCTTGTCTGTGGCAGGTCTGCCCTTCAAGACCTCCTGGTGCTTAGCTCATGGGGGAAGGCAGCATGGTGTAATGTTATGGCTGGTCCCTCAGGAGATGGGATTTTGGCTCCTGGGGAAAAAGTGGGAGCAGAATCGTTGGAGAGCTCTCCAACCCCATCTGAACTTCCCTGGGTGCTTGCTCCTGTGCCTAAGCTGGTTCCCTGCAGCCCTGACCCATCCCTGCACACCTTGGAGATGGTGTCTGCATTGTGATGGGAGCTTGGGCATCTCTTGCATGCCATGGTCACTCTCCAGGATGGTGTGAAGTCACCTTCCGCAGTCAGTGTCTAAGAGAAGCCAGCTACAGGCTGTCTCCAGGCTCTGGCTGTGGTTTTGCCTGGGACCACGTGTTCTCCACCTTCCAAAAACACAGAGGTGTGCAGGGTGGCACAGAGGCCAGATATGGCCCTGGGCATGGGAGATGGAGAGGGGCACAGTTCCTGTGCCAGCCCCAGATCTGGGGTGGGGTGGGGGTCTGGCCAGCCTGGTGGAGCAGCAGGTGCTGTGGGGAGCGTGGCTACCTCACCGTTTCTTTGGGCTTGGCTCTCATTTGCCCTGTTGCCTCCCCCCATCTCTCGCAGGGCCGTGTGGGGTGCTCTGGGGGCTGGCTCCCCAGGGCCAGGGTCAGGATGAGCCACGGCTCTGCGGGGCTGGGATGTCAAAGGGGCCATAACCCTGGTGTTTTGCAAACTCCTAAGGTCAGCAGTTCAGCTGCCACTGACACAGGGGCCCAGAGACACACACGGGCATTTTGGGTGGATGCTGTAAGCAAACAAACGAAGGTAGAGTTACAGCCGACGGACAGGCCTCCCTGGCCACCGCTGTTAGCTTTAGGCTTAACTCCTCCATGGGCTGGGTGCAGGCATACTCTTCCTAAGAGAAGCCCAACCAAAGCCAAATCACCTGGCCCAGCAGGCTGGGAGCTGAGGGCTGGTGTTCCTCATCTCTGTCTCAGCTCCTTGCAGCCCTGAAGGAGTCTCTGAGCCCATCCCACAGAGAGGACAGTGACCCCCCGCACTGAGCGACGGCTCCCACCTTCCTGGGTGGCCAACGGAGTTCCCTTCCACCCAGCCTGGCTTTGACTCCCCTTCCCAGCCCTGCCTGGTGGCATATGGCTGGAGACACTGAGCAGGGTGCTGCTGCTTGGGCTGGGGCTGTGCTGCTGGGGAAGTTGTGCCAGCCAGGAACATCTTGGGACCGAGTCCTAGAGGTACTCTTTGGTCTGTGCAGTGGGGTCAGGAATGAAGTGGAGCTGCTTAAATGTCATGAGCGTGCACATCCTCATCCACGTGTCCATGTGTGTCACTCCTTCCCCGTGTACGTGCATCATGGCCATTCCTGGTTGGGCTTTTCCCCATCACTGCCCCTCCACAAAGCTCCTGGACTCACGCAGCACAGCTGTATCCTTACCCGCATGCCTGGCTCACCTCTCAGCTCCCCCTCTGCACTGGAGCAAGACACCAGCGACGAAAGCAGCGCTGATGTTGGCAGAGCAAATGCAGCCATGAGGCAGATGCTTAACACTAATGGAAAATCCCTCCGTGCATCCACGGACTGCCCTGGGTGAACTCCAGCTCTGTCCGGGGACTAAGAGAGAAGCTGTCACGTGCTGAGCTCCCCAAGGCTGCCCCTGCTATGCTCGTCTCCAAATCACCCACCCTGGATGGAAAGCAGAGCCCAGCTTTGACTCCTCTGGTCCGCAGGAGCATCGCTGCCTGGGAGTCAGCATGTGGCCACCGAGGGATGACGGAGCCAGTATGGACACCAGCACTTCCAGGAGCACAGCCTGAAACTATGGAAGCAAAGGCCACATTTCCAGAAAGCTGCTGGGCAGAAGGAACAGGAGGTGATGAAACCACCTCCAAAAGGCAGAGGAGTGAGCCCTGTTCCCTGAAACGAAGCCGTGAAAGCAGACTGCCAAAGAGCGACCTAACGGGGCCACATCACCCAGGTTGGTCCTGCACAGGGGTGGGCACAGCTCTGGGGGCTGCGACCAGAATGCAAGGCTGGTCTCCTGTCCTGGCCTTCCCACAAAACATGCCTCAACCCTGCTGCTAGTAATTGAATAGAGAGGGGAATTAATTGTGAGTGGGCTGTGTCTCCCCTTCTCGCTCCTCGTTCCCCCCGGGGCTGCCTTGGTGCTGTGGGTAGCAAAGGCAAGGTCATTCCCATGTAACACATCCCGGTGGGGTTCAGCCAAGTTCCTTCCCTTTAGTGCGGAGGGGCAGGTTAATGGTGAGCAGTGGGATCGCCCCAGGCTGCTCCACGCTGCTCAGCCATGGAGGAGCTGCTGTTGCCTCCGAAACGCCCCATTAATGCTGCGGTCCCTTTGCGAAGGATCAGCGGGCAGGGCTGGGGCGCTGGGCCGTGGGCCTGGGGCTGGGAACGGGGAGAGCGGAGAGGGCTAGCATCCCTCTGGCTCTGCTGGGAAGCATCCACGTGTTTAGTCTGAGGTGACAAAGCTGGTTTGTGGCCAAGCATCCTCCAGGCAGAGCTGTAAAGTGTGCCAGGGTCGTGGTTTCCATGCATTTTGGCTCTTCATCACATGGCATTGGAAGGGAGGGAGATGCTCGGGTGCAGAGCAGTGCCGTCTGCACCCCAGTGTCATTGTCTTTGTGTGCCCCAGCCTTTGGTTAACCCAACCCTCAGCCCCCAGGCCAGCTGCCCCACTGCCTACACTGTCTGTCCCCTGTCAAAGGCAGCTGCTGTCCGAGCGCTCTGTGCCTGCAGACAGCGCCGGCCGGCTGCAGTTGCTGCTGCAGGTGCTGCTCTCCTCCATTGGTCGGGATTAGCGCTGTGGTCCTGCCTGTGTCCCTGGCCTGGCAGGAGCAGGGAACTGTGCCCCTTGGCCCTTCTCTGCCAGTGACAGCGATGTCCTGGTTGTTTCTCCCCTTGATAGTTTTCCTTGCTTTGAGCCAAATTTCCTGTGGGTGTTTTAGTCACTCACCCCAAATTCTCTTCCTCTTGTTCTGTGAACTCCCGGTTTGCAAGGAGCCTTTGTCTCTGCTTGCCCCAGTGTGGACCGGTTGCCCCTAAAGCCATGGTTGGTGTTGCTTTTCTTGGCTCTGCCTTTCTGAAAGAAGAGGGGAGGTTTTAGGCTGATGCTCAGGGAGGAGCTGGTAGCAGCTACTCCTTGTTGGCTTTGACCTCTTTTGGGGAGCAGGGGCTTGCTCTGCAGGAGCAGAGGGGTGTCAGTGGACCACTTCTGGACTGGGCCAGACAGGAATGATCCCTGGAGCTGGGAGCTGGCTGTGCCCTGCAGATGTGCGAAGGGACAGCCTGGAAGAGAGCAGGAACAGTACCGGGGTGGTCCCAGCATTGGGGGGGTGCAGAGCTGAGGGTCACAGGGGGAATGGGGAGAGACCCCCGCAGCACCCTCTGCGCTCTCTCCAGTCTTTGCTGTACAGTGGCACAGGCAGCTCCCTCCCAGGGTCTCACAGTCGCTTGCCTACTGCCTTCTCCATCTCCTCAAATCCTCTCACAGTCTGCTCACCGCCAGACCGCAGGCTGGGCTGCTTCAGAGCTGCCCACATGGCTCTCGGCTACCAGGAGGCTGCATGTGGGGTGCAAGGGGAGGCGGAGGTGGGGAAGGTCTGAGAGCAAGCTTGGACCCTAATCAGGGCTGAGTTAGCCATCTCTGTGTCCTGGTTCCTCTCTCAGCTCCTACAGCTCACACCTCTGGTGTTTGATGCTTCATCTGCAGCGTTTGACATCCCTGAAGAACATAAAATACATGAGCTACTCTCTGAGGGAAACACGCTCCTGTGCCTGCCCAGCCCAAATATGGTCCCAGTTCTGCAGATCAGGGCAATGGAGCAGTGGGGCACCAGGACGGGACCTGATGCTGGCAGCCTCCTCCAGCGATCACAGCCTGGTGCCCTGGGGACACAGCGGGTCCCCAGGTCTTTCTGCCAGGAGGGGATTTCTTCCCCCAGCTCCATAGCAGCTTCGCCTGAGGCCCAGCTGTTCTCAGAAGCTCCAGGTTGGGGTTTCTCTGCTCTGCAGGAGAGCCAGACAAGCCATTTAGCCTCAGTGCCTGGGGATGGAGGGGACCCTGTGGACCAGGGACTTAGCTCAGATGGCCTGCGAAGGAGCCGATAGGCAGGCTGATTTCCCTTCTGCTGTCTTGCACAGGAGACAGGCTTTCTGAAAATATCTGGGTTTTACTTAAAAAACAAATGTGGGGGAGGACCATTCTTGATGCAAACACGAGCGACACCGTAGTGGGCTGGGAAGCACCGAGGGAAGGAGACAAATGCCTCTGTGCAGGCACTCAGCTTCCCTGCAAGGAGCAGATCAGGGCCACGAGCCGAGGCAGCAGCAGAGGCGGGACAAGCCCAGCAGCCACGATGCTGCCTGTCCCTAAGCCGCTACTGTCTCTCCCCTGCCCAAAGGCTGGGTAGGACACGGGCTGCGGAGGCTTGGGCTGGGGGCCCAAGGATGGCTGGCAGGAGCATCGTCTGTCATCGGCTGTCAGGCGAAGTGTGGCCACCCCTGGGTGATCCCACACCGGCTTGATTTTGCGGCCATGACTGGCACTTGAGCCTGTTTGCCGAGGGCAGGGGGCACATGGGGCTGTCAGCTTGCGGCTGCCTCTGACCCCATACAGGACACCATAAATCTCCCGGTTTAAGGCAGCCTGGGCTGTTCTGGACATGGTGCTGCTGAACACGGTGTGCAGGATAATGCCCGGCCAGACCCTGAGCCCACCCGAGGTAAAGCAGGGGTGGCCGCTCCTGAGCAGGAGCAGCACCTGGGAAAGAGACAGTGCCTAAATCCCTTTAGGTTTTTTTTTGTATATAAAAAAGTGAGGATTGTCTGAATTTAGAGCATCAGTAATATCTCATGCTGCCTGCTCTTTTGCCTGGTTTTCTTGAGGCAGCCCAGAGAGATGGATACGGGGAGCTGCCTCACCCGTGCCGTGGTGTGTTTGCATGGCTCGACACAGAGAGTTTTTCTCCCGAGCATGTGCTAGACTGATGAGTGTGGATGCGTGAGCGTGTGCTGCCCATGGAAACCCTCTCCTGCTTCAGCCGAGTGCCTTCAGTACCCATCCTGCCCTTCCCTGTTGCGCTCCTAACATCTCCCAGTTAAACACGGGCTTGGCCCAAGACTTCTTTCTGCATGTAGGAAAAACTCTCAGAAACATCCTTCTGGCCTTTTGCACCCAGAAAAAGGAAAGGACAATGCAAAAGGGGCTGATTTTGTGGGAAATTTTGGCCAGAACAAGGCAGTTGCCCACCCTGTGCTGCGCTAGGTCTGGTGATACTGATGCACGGGCTGTTTTATTCCCTGAGCCCTGTGGGGCCAGCCCAGAGATGGGGCAACGCCCAGGTGGGCAGCTGCCCCCCAGCAGCTGGGCAAGACCAGGTGAGACCCTTGGGAGATCCATCCGTATGTTTTGGGGTGAAACGCTGAGTGTGTGGTGGGGAGAGGTGTGGGGGCACGTGTGTCCGGGGTCGCTGGGTGCCTGCACAAGGGACAAACTGTGTGAGCTGGATATCAGTGTGCGAAAGAGAAATGTCTTGTGAGTGCAGCTGGCGTGTTCCTACATGTGCGAGGCAGGGATGCGTGTTTTTGGGGTCGGGGTGAGCGTGAAGGGCCATGTGGGTTTGTGCGGAGGGTCGTGTAGTGTGTGCAAGGGGGGCTGCGCGTGTGAGGGGTGCGTGCGTGTGCATGGGGGTGCACAGGCGTGTTGCAGGGCCCTGCGCGGGTGCGGGCGCGTGTGCGGCGGGGCAGCCCCGCCGCTCTGTCACTCAGAGGCCGGCTGACAGGAGCTGCCTCTCCAGCGGCGGGCAGATAGCGCTGATTGCTGATTCGAGGAAACAAAATAGCAATTGTAATTATGGGCTCTGATAAGATAAAGGAGGGCGCGGGGAGCGCGGGGACCGGCAGCGGGGCACGGCCGGCAAATTAGCAGCTGTCACTCAGCGCCGAGCGAGGCGGCGCCGGCCCCGGCCAGGTACCGGCCTCGGGGGCCGCCCGCCCGCCCCGCAGCCCCGCCGCAGCCCCCGCCCCGGTGAGCAACAGGTGGCGGGGCCGGGAGCGCCGGGGCTCGGCGGAACAATGCAGCCCTCGGCGGCCCTGCCCGGGCTGCGGGGCTGAGCCCCGTCCCGCCGCCACCGCCTGGCCCCATGGCCCCGCACCGCCGGCCCTGAGGGTGCCCGCCCGCCACACCAGGTAAGCGCCCGGTGGGGGATGCTCGGGGTGGGAGGTGGGGTCCCGCTCCCCACCCTGGCTGCGATATTTGCTCAGCCTCGCTCCCTCTCGAAACTCCGACTCCCCGCACCCCCCCGCTAATCCTTTTAACGTCTGGCACGTCCCGGGAGGGCTCGCCCGCCCGGTCCCAATTCACAACGCGCCCGTGGAGCGGCGAACTCCCCAGCGGGGGAACAGCGGCCCCGACGCACCCTCCCTCCTTTCCTCTCTCCCCGCTCCCTCCCAGCCCTTAAACCCCGTTCTACAGATGGGGAAACTGAGGCTCGGGGAGAGGAGGTCGTCCGGCCGGCGGCTGCCCGCCGAGCCCGGCCCTTAGTGCCAGCCCCGGCCCGCCGCCCCCCTCCGCCTCGGCAGGTCGCGCCGGCCTGGGGAAGGGGCGCGGGGGCTGTAGTCCGGCTGGGATTCCCCCCTGCGGAGGCGGTGGCCGCCCACCCCCCAACCCCCCTTCCCCGCTCCTTGGCCGCGCCCGCCCCCGCCGTCGGGGCTGCGGACCGGCCTCGCCGGCTCCCGGGGCCGCGGAGCAGAGCGGGGCGGGGGGTGCCTTTCCCCGCTATAGCCGCTTGTGCCCTCCTTTCCTTGGGGTGAGGACGCACCGGCAACGGCGAGAGAAGGCGAAGAGCCGAGGCAGCACCGCACCGCACCGAGCCCCCCGCTCCACAACCCCGGGCTTTCCCCACCGCCGGGCTCCCGGCCCCGCACCGCCGCCGCGATGGACCCCTGCTCCTCGCTCTTCAGCTACGTGTAAGTACCGCAGCCCCAGCCCCACCTCGCCCCCCGCCCCGGGCCCGCAGCCCCCCGGTTCACACCTCTCCCGCTTTCTTTCCCCCCACCCCCACCTCCAGGTTAATGCACTTGTTCGTCCTCTGCCTTCAAGCCCAGGTAAGTGCCCGCCCGGCTTTGTTCGCCCCCCGGGGATGGGGAGTGTAAGGGGGATGCCCGGCAGCCCACGCCGGTCCCCAGGGCTCGGGTGGGAGGGAGGAGCAGTTTAAAACCCAGAAGTCGCCCGGCTGTAAAAAAGCCGAGGCCGAAGCCCCCCGGGCCGCAAAATAACGTGCGGAGTGCTGCCGCTGCCAGGCAGGGAGCACCCGGGGTTTCAAGGAATTGAGCAGGGTTATTTTTAAGTAGCTTCAGGTCCTGTCCACTTCACACCTCTAAATGGCACAGTATGTACCCCCTTTCCTCTTGTCCGGTGTGGTTTTCCTACACCACTTCATCCAAGAAGTAAAGTGGCATTGAAAAGAGTGGAAAAAAAAAAAACAACAAAACAAAACAAAAAACCAACAAAAACCCCAGCAAAACCTTACTAAAAATCGCAGGTTTTAATTCAGCTTAAAATTGTCAGGCTTCAGCGTTGCTGGTTTGCATCGCCAGAAGTGTCACAAATAGATTAAACAGCCCGGGCAGAGCCCGTGCAACACCCGCATACCAGCAGGCACGCGTCGCTGGGAGCAGTGCGCCTCCGAACCAGGGTGTAGCCCCCCTTCCCCCTGAGATCACAGGTGCAGAAGCTTTGTTTAAAATGCCCTTTAAGCCACTTCTTAAAATTATTTTCCTGGAAGCTTGGGGAAAAAAAAAATCGAGTTTCCAGCCGAAAAGCGAAGGGAATGAAGCGCTGGGAGTGTGCAGTTGTATAAAAACATAGCTGTAATATTTTGGAGTATGAGATGGAGACCAAAGAGCAGCATGGCTAATGACCTCTCCTCCACATGGTACCCTCATCAGAGCTGGGGAGAGAATCCTGCTGCATTATCCAAAACCCGTCTATAGGAAACACACATGCACAGGCAGAAGCAGAGCGAGAGCGATGACATTGTCAAGGGGAGACATCTCTATAAAGCCGGCTTCGGGAGAGTGGCGGCTTTTGCTTTTATTGGGTTTTTCTGTTGTTGTTTAAGACGCGAGGAAATCTTCCCATTTGACGTGGGGGTGGCGGGGGGTAGTCCCAGCCTTCTGATGTTGAAAGGAGCTATCTCCTAACATTTGCTCAGAATACATCTTTATAAATGTCAGGGAGCAGAGAAACTTTCCAGACTTAAAAGAGGGACTTGAGACAAGGGGGGAAAAAAGACTTCTGTGCAAGCTCGCGAGCCGGGGCTGAGGGGGGAGCAGGTTTGGCCGCTCATTTAAAGCCCAGGAGCGGTGGCATTGGGTCTGGAGGGGACGGGTTCGGCCGCGGCTCTGGGGATAACGGGTTTGGTGTGCCCCGACTGGGGACAACCCCGCTGCTGGCACCGAGCCGCTGGCTGCGGATGAGGGATGTGTTTGCACGGGTAGCGCGGTTGTATCCTTGGGTTTTTATGCCCTAAAAACCCTGGCTTGGGGCATGGTTTTCTTGTAATTCTTATAGCTCTACCTTCTCTGGGGGCTGTGTATTTCAAGAGCTCAATAAATGGGGTGTTTGGGGGCAAGGAAAGAGCCTGGGAGCCAGAGGAAAGGTGGCTGCTGAAGCCGAGGGAGCAGGGGTACAAGCCCAGGGCAGCCGGAGCAGAGGTGAGAGAGGTGTGGGACGAATGTGTCAGCCCCTTGTGTGGGCAACTCAGCGCCATCCTGTGTGACGCCCCCAGACCCAGACTTGATGCCCATCTCGGGTACCCCAGTGTCAGCCGGGACCCACCGAGTCCTGGGGAGGCCTCTGGGGTTGCCGAGCCCTGTCACGCTCCCGAATCGCCTGCACCTCCCTGCTTAGGGCGTGTCTGGAGCGGGCACGGCTCTGTCGAGGGCTCTGGTCACTGTGTCCTGGAGCTTAATGCTCCTTCTCCTGGGGGTTTTGCTGGCACAGGAGGTACCACCGCGGTCCCAGCTCTGTGCCTCCCCGTAAATCCCAGCTGGAGACCAGCAATCTCGGCTCAGCCCATTCGCCCCTCTGAGGAGTAGAGATTATAATGGTGTGTCGTATATTTTTTAATTTCCTAAAGGTAACTGTTCAGTCCCCACCTAATTTTACACAGCATGTGAGGGAGCAGAGCCTGGTGACGGATCAGCTCAGCCGGCGGCTCGTCCGTACCTACCAGCTGTACAGCCGGACCAGCGGGAAACATGTGCAGATCTTGGACAACAAGAAAATCAATGCGATGGCAGAGGATGGGGATGTGCACGGTAAGGACGCGCAATGGGGGCGGGTGGAAGTGGCGGGGGGAGCCAGGGAGGTGTTTGCAGCCTGGCGTGGCGATTGATGATTTCCGTCCTGTTTGTTAGCCAGAAATCATTAAAATCGTTCGGCTTGCGGGGGCTTGTAAAGGGAGAACATAGGGGTCAGCGATCAGCGTCTGCGTGATTCAAGGTGAGGGCAGGTTCCCTGTGCTGAGGGAGGGGATCAGTGCTTGCAGGATGGGCTCTGCTCCTCTCTTTTTCATTCTCTGTTTGCACCTGACTGGGAGGGCTCGGGGCTGTGGCGTGCTGAGCAGCACCAGCCATTCCAGCCCAGCTCTTTGCAGGGCTGGGTGTCTCTGAGACTCCCTTTTGGAAGAGAAAAGGAAAGAAAAGTTGAAAAAGAGAAGGAGAGTGAGGGAGAACGGTGAACGGCTTCTTTGGAAACCTTCCCTGAATTAGAACTGTCCGAAGTGGCATTTTCCTGACATATCCCCCCCCATCCCTCCCTTCTCAAAACAAATCCTGAGTGGAGGGTCAGTGAGGCAGTTGGCTGCGGGCAAAGATGCTGCGGTGTCTCCGGAGACAAAGCAGCGAGGACTCTGTGAGCGCGAGAGCCTGTGCTGTGCTGCAGCCCCTCTGCCATCGCCTCGGCCCTGGCACCCCCTCCCCGAAACCTCCACCCCTCTGGGGCAGCGGGACCGATCCCTCCGCTGGGGCCACTCAAAGCCCAAAGAGTTTGATCGCGTGCGCTAATGACACATTGGGACAGTCAAACGCCGCGCAGGGGTCAGCGGGGCCAGCGAGCCGCGGGGCCGGCTGCGGGAGGCCTGATCCTGCACCCGGATCAGGGAAGTGCCTGTGTTCATGTGTGTTGTACATAGGAATCACAACTGTTTTTCTTTGGTATTAGCTGCAATTTCCCTTTCTTGCTTGGGGAGATTAGTAGAAACACTTTCCTTCCTTCCCCTTCTGTTATTTTTTTGTGTTTTTTTTTTTTTCTTCTTTTTCTTTGGCTGACAAATTCACACTGGACTTCAGCAGCTCAAGCGCAGCACAGATTCCGTCTATATGGTATTCCATACCTCCAGCATTAATCTTCCAAGTGAATTATTCCCACCCTCGAGCAGCTCCACGCTCCTTGAAAGGACATTAGCTAATTTCCCAAGCAAAAAATCCCGTCTTATTTTAGTCCTATAATGCCTGGATTTTAAAAGGCAGTTAGTGCATATTTAAATAACGACCAGGTTTAAATAAGGCCAGAAGGAGGGGACTGGTGGTGGCTTGAAAAACTCTATTAAAATGTAATAAAAAAAGGTTAAGCATTTGAAGAGCTAAGGAGCAAAATGAAGACTGATCTAAACCAGAAAGAGAACAAGCAGTTTTTCAGATGTAAAGTTTTAAAAGAGTTGCAAGTCTGTAAATGTTAAAATAGAGGTTCAGGATTGTTCTATATGAATCTCTAGGGAGGCCCCCATGTCTGGAAGAACTATTAAAACGCTTCTTACTTTCACCTTTTTTAACATTTCCTGAATACTTTCTCCTCTTCTCAGTCCAGTTGGGGGATCAAGTGTGTCTCGCTGCATTTTTTCAGCATTTACGTAGCCACTTTCCCTTCAAAGTTTCAGTATGAAACATAATTTTACTGGGATAAATCTGTCACTTAAGTGAAAGAATAGAGTTGAAAACGTTAAGCTCCCCCCCCCCCCCCAAAAAAGGAGGGGAAAAATAAAAAGGTCTCCCCTAAAATGTTATTTAGAAATCCACTTTTGCAGCAAAGAGCCCTCCCTCCCCAAGCCCGCCCTTCTGCTTTTTTTTTTTTTTTTTATCTCATTTTTGGGGGTGGGCGTGTAAAAAGGGTTGATTTATTTTTGCAGATGACCCCTTTCCCCACACTGACATTTTTACAGCCGACTTAACATCGAGTCCGGCGTTTTCGGTTATCTGTCTTAATTGTCAATATTTGATTGACTTTTTTTAATTCTAAGGGAAGGCGGGCAGCCGGTGCAGCCCCAGCTTCTCCCTCCTGGGCTCTGAGCCGGTGGTTGCAGCCTGGACTAAATCCCACAAGCAGCCGGGGATGCCGGAGCAGTTCTCTGCCAACTTGCCGGTTTTGTCTGCGTCTGGGGTTTTCCGCCGGTCAGGGCTGGGTTTTTCAAGGTTCGTGCGTCGCCTGCGTGGGTCTAGGGGTGCAGATCCCTGGGGACAGGTTGTCCTCATCCTCTGCTGCTGGTGGGGCTGGAGCTGTGTGCTGGTTGGGCTCCTGCGGGGCAGCGAACCCGGCTGGCGGCTGTAAATCACGGTGGGGGGAAAGGAAAAGAAAAAAAAAAAAAGGCCGAAAGAGAAGCGATGTGCATCTTTAAAGCGGGGTTTTGTGCTCGCTGGGGCTGAGGCCTCCCACTCGCCCTTCCTCCCTCCTCTATTCCTCCCTCCCTCCCCACTCCTCCTATCTCTCAGAGAGAAAAAAATCAATTCTCCTCAAACCTTTTACTGCCTCCGAGATCAATTCCCCCGCTTTCCCCAATATAGATAAATAGGGGGTCACTTTCTCAGCGCCTCGTTGATGGAGCACCGTGGCTCCCATGGCTGGTTTAGGGAATGCTGGGTGCTTGCCAGGCTCTGGGCGTTGGTGCTGGGGTGGCACGGCTTGAAGTTTGCTCTTCCCAAATTTGCTGGCTCTGAGTTCAATCTGTCCCTGGCTGGTGGTGGGTGTCTGCAGGCACAGCGAAGTTTGGGGATGCTGCAGGGTGGTGTTGGCAGGAGGGCGATGTGGGAAGGGGTGCCTGTTTGTGCGTCGAGCCTGGCTTGCCCAGCAGCACCAAACCAACCAGCTCCAGCAAATTTTAGGATGCCCTTTCCATTGCTCAGCTCAGCTGCTGCCAGCACTGCCTGCTCGCTGTCCCCGTTCTCAGTGCCATTGACCTCAGCAGTGCCTGTGATGCGAGGGATGCAGGATCATCACAGAGACAGAGAGGCAGCAGTTTGCTCCTGGCCCAGAGAGGGATTTACGCTGACTTTATCTTGTGCGTGTGCCTACAGCCTCCTTCCGCCATCTAAAGCATCATCTTGCAAAGCCAAATGTGGCTCCAGAGCCACATTGCTGCCTTTGCTGGGGCTCGCCGGTGCCTGGGAATCCTGGGGCAGAGATGTGCAAGTGGGGTGGACCACAGTCCTGAGGAATGGAGCAGCCCTTGCGCAGAGATTGGAGAGGAGAAATAAGGCATCAGTGGGCTTATTCTCATAATAAGGCTGTAGACTTGCAAGCTTTGCAGGATGCGCTCTAATTACCTTGTCAAATTGTGCTCACACCACGAGGATGGTGGTGAGATGGGACAGTCCAGGCTGGCTTTTCAGTGCCGTGGGGAAATCTTTGGTGCTTGGCACAGGTGCAAACAGGTAGCCAGCATCCCCATCAGGGCTTGCCTCGGGGAGGGGAGCTGGCTCTGGGGACAGCAGCTGTGTGGCCGGGGAGGAGGATGTCCTGTCCCCATTCTCCCCTTTCCCTGGGGATGGATGGGCTTTGGGCTCTCGTTCCCAGGGCGGAGGCAGGGAGGGAAGGTGACAGGTCTATTTATAGGCGGACCATCGACCCGGCGATTTGCATAGCTCCTTCGGAAGTCGATCGATGCCTCCATTAAAAAACTGAGACCAAATCAATACGCCCTCTCGACTCGTGCAAAGGTGAAAGGCATTAAAAGGATGGCCATACCCTTCACGCCTCCCCTGCCAGCTGCAAAGTCACTGCTCCTCCTGCAGCCCTGGCCCAGCAGAGAGACGAGAAGCGGTGTCCCCTGGGCTGGGGCCAGCTGGCAACGCGCCGTGCGTTTCCAGAGGCTGCCTGCCTGCAGGCTCGCCCAGGCCTGCCTGGGTTTGCAGGGCAGCTGGCTTGTTCTCCACCAGCCAGTGCGTGCCCTGCTCGCTGCCCTGCCTCCCTTCTGGGATGTCTCTGTGACACCTGAACCGCTGAGCCCCACGGAGCCAGGAAAGGCAGAGCTGCTCCCTCTCCAGCATGGCTCAGGATGGCAAAGGGATGTGACCAAGATCAGGCAGGAACACAGTGGCGGCGTAGATGGGCCAAGGCTCTTAACCTTGTGACTTCATTTTAGGGCTTTCTCTGGCCCAGCTGCCTCCCTCTCCAGCGCGTGTCCCCAGTGCCCAGCATCAGGCGTTGCTGGGGTCTCCATCCCTGTGCCTGCCCCATCCCAGAGCCCCTCTGACCTCCCTCTCTCTTTCCTCCCCCTGCTCTCCCCAGCCAAGCTCATTGTGGAGACGGACACCTTCGGGAGCCGCGTGCGCATCAAGGGGGCAGCCACGGGGTTCTACATCTGCATGAACAAGAAGGGGAAGCTGATTGGCAAGGTAGGGCGCTGGGATCGAGGGCTGGGATCGAGGGCACGGGAAAGCCAGGGGTGCGCTGCGAGTGCTGAGCAGCGCTTGCTGGGAGTGGCGCTCTTACCTGATATGGAGCCCATCTGTGGGGGTGAGGGAGGTCCTGGGGGCTCAGCCAGCCTTTGGAGGGCAGGGGGATGAGCCGTCCTGCAGCCCAGGCAGCGGGAGGGAAGGGAGGGAGCAAGGGAGGCGGGCAGGTGCTGTGTGGGGCGCATTCCTTGTATCTCCCCGAACAAATAGGCGGATTGCTGGGCTATTCTCCCCGATTACATGGTACAAGTGCCAGGAATGTTGAGATGCTCCATGGGGCTGGCCTCAAGGCCAGGCCCTGCCGTGTGCCGGTTAGTCACGCTCCCTCCAAGCCTCGACGCTCCCTCCCTGGGGGCGGAGGGAGCTGGATGTGCAAAATCCCCCTGGGACAGTGGTTGTCTGTGAAGATTTTTCCATGGTGGCTCCTTCCCTGAGGCTGGCCGATGTGGGTCCCCTCCCTGGTCGCACTGCTGCCTGTAATGGGATGGGAAGGAGCTCAGCCTCCAGCTGCCCCTGTGCTCCCTCCTGCCTGCGTCTGTGGGCATCGTCCCCACATCGCCCTGCCTGGCCCTTGATACCCTTCCTATATTAAAGACCCTGGGGGGGGATAGCATGGCGGGGTGAATTGCCACTGAGATAGAGAGTTTGCTTATGGCCATGCTGGTGAGGGAACCAGCCCCTGGCATGGATGGGGGCAGGATGGGAGCAAGCAAAAATCCCTTTCTGGGTACAGTGGAAATGAAGGCTAAGGCAAGCTGCACTGGGGCTTGCAGCCTGGTGCTGGCGTCACAGCGGGGTTGCGAGCTGCAATGAGCAGCGTCTGCCCATGCCACTACGCCTGCTCTCCACAACTTTCTAAGGAAAAGCAGATTTGGGGCCATTCTGATCTGTGGGAAAAACGAGCCCTTGGCTGCCCACAAGCACGGCAACACTGCTGCCACACCAACCGGTCCAGCTTGGGCTAGCGAGAAGCAGCCCTCTGACAGAGCGCTCGTTGCTTACATCTCCCCCTTTGTTCCCTTCTCAGAGCAACGGCAAAGGCAAGGACTGCGTCTTCACGGAGATCGTCCTGGAGAACAACTACACAGCGCTGCAGAACGCCAAGTACGAGGGCTGGTACATGGCCTTCACCCGCAAGGGCCGCCCGCGCAAGGGCTCCAAGACCCGGCAGCACCAACGGGAGGTGCATTTCATGAAGAGGCTTCCCAAGGGCCACCAGACCACCGAGCCCCACAGACGCTTTGAGTTCCTCAACTACCCCTTCAACCGGAGAAGTAAAAGGACTAGAAACTCCAACTCCAGGGTGGGCCCTTGACTCACCTGCCCTGCCTGCGCCTCTCCCGGAGGACTCTCCTCCGAGCTTGGTGGACTATGTGTAGAGACTTTCCCATATGGGTGTTAAACAAAAAAAAAAGGGGGGGGGAGGGAGGATAAAAATAATTACCTGCTCTAGTTGTTGAAAATTTGGGGGGGGGGGGTTGTTTCATTTTTACAAAAAAAAAAGAAAAAGAAAAAAAATTGAGAGAGGCTCTATTTTTGTACTCCAACTTTAAAAGGAATGAAAGGTTCAAAGACTGGTGAAGGGGGAGGAGCCCTTCACTTAGAAATGTTCTAGTCTGTTTGGGGTCGTGTTTTATTCTGCAATTTTTTTTTGGGTAGCTCTAGGGTAAAGGAGAAAAAAAACCCCCACCATTTAAACAAACAGGCAAAAACCCTGGAAATCCAAATCTGGGAGCAATGTGCTACTTAAGACGAACTGAATTTTCGCTTACCGGAGAAGATGGAGAGGCCAGAAAACAATTAAGGGAAGGCAATTTGTTTCAGAGGTGACCTGAGGTCTCCCAGGTGGGTTTTGCAGCCTGGGTGGTGCGTGGGCACTGCCTGTGGGCGCTGGCTGTGACACCTGCTGTGAGGACCGCTGGATGCTTTCCTTCCTCAGATGCGCTTGCTTCTTCGGCTGAGCGAGGGGTTGCTGGAAGCTGCTTGCATCCTTACAAAAATGCTGCTGGCTTCAGAACTCCCAACTTATTTTTTTTCTCAGGAGGGGACAGGGGTGATGGATGCCCCAGAGAAAGTCCTGAACTGACTTGGTACCTCTTACCCACAAGAGCATCTTTGGCATTTGTTTAGTTTTAAACTACTAAGGTGAGGCAGTGGGTGACAGCCGCTGTGGAGCGGGCTGGTAAATGTTGGTTTGGATTTTTTTCCGTGTGGAAAATGTGAACTTCTCACCAAAAACTGATTTTTTTTTTTTCTGTTTATATTTTTTTATTGGATGGAAATTTTAATCCGTAAAATTAAAAAGAGAGTTTACAAATTACTGTGGAGCCATTTCGGGCTGGTTTTGTCATAATATTAAGTTTGTGGTTGGCACTTCCATTGTCAACCATCTTCTACAGGTTTGCTCTTTGAGAAATACCACCATCTTTGTCCTCCTAGGAAAGGAGAGGTTTTCTTTCAAAATTTCTGTGTTGACAGAAGCCAAATTTTCTATTTAGAAAAAAAAAAAAACAAACCAAACAACCAAAAAAGAATGAAACATTAAATCTCTTGAGTGAAC
The DNA here is from genome assembly GCF_036417535.1 of Chlamydotis macqueenii. Lineage (NCBI taxonomy): Eukaryota > Metazoa > Chordata > Aves > Otidiformes > Otididae > Chlamydotis > Chlamydotis macqueenii. The sequence continues at coordinate 25,160,928 of NC_141562.1, forward strand.
ATCCCCAGCCAGCCCCGCTCTGCACATGCTGCCCTGGGACTGTGACGCTCTCCAGAGGGTTAAAGCAATTATTCTTCACAGGGAGGGCAAACAAAGACACTGGATAGGAGCCAGAACCAGGGGTGACTTTTCATCCAATCTTTTTTTAATTGTTTGTTTTCTGTTTTCTTGAGGATTTTTTTTTTGCTTTTGTTTTTGTTGTGTACAAATTGAATATGAAATGATTGAAATATTTATTTAATATGTGCATTAAAAATTTGTGTTAGTCTAACGGAGCCTGATGCTTTCCAGGGAGGGGCGGAGGAGGACCGTGAGGCACAGGACAGGGCTGGGGCTGCCTCTTGGTGTGAGCCCTTTCCCAAGGGAGCAGAGGTGGGAAGCAGGAGGATGCCCTGAGATCTCAGTCCCAGATGGGTCTTGTAGAAATCATGGTTTTCCTTGTGGCAAATTCCAGGTTTCATGGCCAGATGCCACCTCCTTGACCTGTGGGGATAGGAACACTGCAGGCTGGATGGGGGCATAGTGCAGAGAAGCCTTGACCAGCAGTTTTAAGCATGGGATGAGGCTGTCAAAGAGAGAAAGCCAATATCCACTCCCCTCTGGTCTAGAAGAGCTTCGTGTCTGTGCCAAACGAGCTGTTCCTTTGGTGGATACTCAGCCCTGCTGATGTGCAGGATCTTGCTCAGAGAAGCTGATAAAGGACTCAGCTATGGAGTGGTGTCAGATATGGAAAGATACAAGAATAAAATTGTTAAATATGTGGGGTTTTTTTTTTAATAATAGTTGCAGAAATAGAGCAGTGTCACAAGGTGAGAGTCTCATCAGTGCCAGTGCCAGCCCTGCTGGTGCTGTGTCCTCAGGGGGTGGCTGCCTGCGGCGTTACATAGTGCTTGGGGTGGTGGCTGTCTGCGGGGCGTGAGGACGAGCCATCCCCTGGCTGATGCCTCAGGCTGGGCTGTGCTCTCAATACACAGCATTAACTTCAAGGAGGGAAGAATGGGCACCCAGCGCTTGGCCACACTCTACGTCTGAGCATTGTCGCTGCATCACAGAGGTGGTGAGGGATGCTTGGGCTGTAGGACAGCGTTTGCCTGGCTGTGCAGGGAGGGACCCAAGGACTGCAGCAGCCTGGAGCACGGGGCACTGGGACAAGCCCACGTTGTGGTTTCCATACTACAGGAGCTAAAAGTGAATGGCTGCCAGCCTTTCCCAAAGCAGAGATGGTGTTTGATAGTTCTTAATGGGTACTTTTCTTTCATTAATTTGTCTAATTGCTTTTTCTAATGGCTTTGTGAACCTGTGTGAGCTTGTGCTGGGTTCCTGCTCCAGGTAAGGGTAGCAGAGGGGCAAGACTGGCTCCATGCAGGTCAGCAGATGTCTCCTCCCTTGCTATCTGTCCCCCAGGGACAGTGATGGCAGGGAAGAGCATGACATGGGTGCCCACCCTCCAGTAAGGCTGTTCCCCTATTCCTGCCATCCTGGGGTGCAGCCAAGGGCTGGAGCAGGGGGCACCCAGCACCCCTGGGATCTGAGCCAGGGAAGGACACACACGCCATCTCAATCTCCTGCCATCTGCTCTGCCTTTGCAAAAGGCATCCAGGCCTTGCTCCTGGGAAGGGACCCCCTGCTTTCCCAGCTCAGTTGATTTGTGGTTCATAGCCCCTTTTCATTACAGGGCTCTTGGGTAGCCATGCTGCCTAGGAGCACTGCAACTTGGGACTTGGTTTATTGCTTGAATTTGTACAGTTTTAGCTTCCAGCCAGCAAATGTTGTTTTGCCTTTGCTTGGAAGATTAAAGACCCCACTACTAGTTAGTTAATGAGTAAGTGAATTAATTAATGGCTCCTCATACCCTTTCTCAGCATTGATACCACTTAGTCCCTGGCACTGGAGCAGCTCACACTCTTCCCAGTGACCTGGGCCCTGTAGGGTCCTGAGTGTGTGGTCCTCCAGGGCTGGTAGCTCCCACCATCCATACAGGGAGATGGGGACAGTCCCAGTCCCTGGTGGTATCTGCTGTTCCTCCAGGGATGCAGAAAACTGGTTGCTGGTCGAACTTGCAGAGTCAATCATCAGTCCAGGAACCTGGGACTTTCCCCTCCTCCACCATCAGCGGGTGTGAGGACCCAGCTGGAGGATCACAGCCACCCAAAGACCCTGGGGACTGTGGGATGCTGAGCCAGGGCTGGACCCAGGGGAGCGCTGGGAACAGGAGGCTTTGGAGGTGGGTGTTCACTTCCACCAACTCATGCTGTTAGCATGGGTGTTTTGGGCAGAAACCCCTGCTCTGAGCTAGCAAAGTGCTTGTGGTGGAGATGTGGCTGTCCCTAGTGCCACCACTCCCAGTGTCACCCTGCAGTCCCCTCACTGCACCGGCTGGCCGGTGGCAGATGAAGCAGGAGAGGAGCTGTACTGCCTCGGCTGTTGGCACAGGGATGACCGCCCCGTCCCGAGCTCCAAGCAGTGATGTACGTGTGTCCCTGCCTATTCAGGACTCTGCCACATGATGCCACCTGGACACAGTGACAAGGCTGGAGCCAAGCAACATTTGGGAAAATCTGCCTTATGAGACGAGGCCTGGAAGCTCGGCTGGTCCAGCCAGCCAGCATGGGGTAAGAAGTAAATGTGGGTTGAACACACAGGGGCAGCACCTGGCAAGGTTAAACGTGGCTATGGCAGAGAAACAGTAGATGGGCAAGAATAAATCAAAGTGGCAAGAAAAGGGGTCCATGCTGTCTGAGCAGGGGCTGCACCAGGGCTTGATCTACCAAGCCCCAAACCTTTTGGCACAGGCTGTCTCCGCTTCCATCCTCTCACCTTACAAATGCTGTTGGTCTTCGTTGTAGGGCTGACCCATGTCAACTTTGCCGTAAGGGTGCCCACCAAGCGGGGTGGGCTGCGTGATGCTGTGGCAGGGATGGGGCTCGCCTGGGCCCCCTTGGGCATGCTCCAGCTTGGGAGGGAGGACTGGGGTGTTTGTTCATTGCATCAGGCTCAGCTTTCAAACATCTCCCTGCCATCCCCATCCCCCTCCTTTAATTAATTCTGGGTAAGAAGTCCTGGCTTTATTGTGCCACCGAGCTGAGGGCTCCCTGTGGGAAAAGTCACACCTTCTGAACAGCTTCTGATACCATGCAAATGAAGGACAAGTCCAGGAAACGCTTTCATCTCGGACCTGTCCAGCCCCCTGCCCATTAATTACACACATTTCATTTGTGTGAGAGCAATTCCTCTTGGGGAGGGGGCGGGGGACAGCCGTGGCTTGTGGATCATCTCGGCCTGCTCTCTAAAGGCTCCTCCTTGGAAGGGGGTTTATAGCCAGAAATAGGGATGCTCAGGGGCTCAGTGGGGGATCCCATATTTCTGCTCTCACACAGACACTCCAAATCAAACTGGCTCATTGATGGGCCGTATCCTGCCAGCAGGGAGAGCTCAGTACTGCCCTGTGCCAACGAGTGGGAGCATCCTGGAGGGAGGCGTGGGACTGAGCAGAAATGAGCTCAGCAGTGTTCCAAGGGAAAGACTCTCCAGGGCCAGGAGCTCATGAGATGGGTAACTTTGGCCAGGGTGACCACAAAATTAGTGCCATGTAGACAATTATCTTTCCAGGCTGCTACTGAAACGCATGTGTTGGGGGACTGTGTCATGCTGTGATAGGGTTCAAAACCTTATTGGCCACAGTGTACCAGACCCAGCTCTCCTGCTGAGACTTGGTTTCTCTGGGCTCCTCTCTTTTCCACACAGCTGCAGCAGAAGGCACCTCCAGGCTGGCTCCTGTTTTCCTGGGGCTGATTGGGAGAGTCGGCTCCAGATCCTGGAGAAGGCACAGAGCCAGGGGATGTGGAGTTTGGAGGGTTTTCACAGCCTGTTTCCTGGCCATGATAATAACACTTAGCACTTCTGTAGCACCTGGGATGCTCCAAGCACCTACACATCTGCTCCTCATTACCACCCTGCTTCCCATCTGCAGTGTCTCTGCCCCCTCCCTGGGCACACCTACAGCAGTAACTCCCCTAGAAGTGGGGCCACCCCTCAACTTTTCTCCTGGAAATTTCCTTCAGGGCAGGGCCGTGTGGAGCTGCAGCCACGTTCTGCCCTCTGGGACAGGGGTAAGCTTTTTGGGGTGGCTGCTGTGGCTTTGCAGCAGAAGATGGCCAAGTTTGCTGTTTGCCTTCCTCCTCTACTGAGCGACATAATCTGAGTCGTCTAGTATGACAACCCATGGGTCTGGGTTCACATGGCAGCTGTGGCTTGGTGCATCAGAGCAGTTCTTGGGAGATGCTGGAGGGGTTTTTGAGACTCAGTTAATGGGAACCTGCAGACTTTCTGGGTCAGAGTCAGCACGAAAGTGGTGCTGGGCTTTAGCAAAGCGGCTCCCACTGGTCCTCTGCTATGTCAGCCAGAGGATGAGAGAGGGCTCATGTGTGGATGGGTTGAAGATTTCAGATTATCTAATCAATGGCCTAGGCTACTCTGCAATGAAACACACTTTAGATGTGCTGTACTGGGACCAGAGAGGATACTCTTGGGCTTTGTGTGACTTACAGTATTTCTCCTGTGTTTGTAGTGGCTGTAGCAGCAGGTCCCTCCAGTCTGTGAGATGTGGTGTCCTAACTCAGGCTGGAGGAGGCTTGGCTGTGTCGGGAAGAACCACTCCAGCCATGCCCAGGTATTACAGCTTTGCTAAGCTTGCGCTGCCAATTGTTGTGGATCGGAAACAGGATGCTGAGGGCTGCCAGGGCCTCCCCAGTTCAGTGGGTGCCTGATCTGTGCCGCTGCTCCTATTTGAGCCCTCTGTTCAGGTGTGGAGTAACCCCTTTCAGCCATGATCATGGCGCTGCAAAGGCTCCTTGCTTCCCGGGATGGCCTCTCTTGACAATACAACCAATAGTATCTTAAACTTTTCTTTTTCTTAAAATTTTTATAGGAGAAGGAAAAACTCAGACTGACTCTTGCTGTGATTACTTTGCCAACTCTTTCCACTGGAGTCTCTTCTCTTATGAGCTACTCATGGAGTAAATGGCAGCCCTGGCCCCAGAGGCGTGCTGTTTTATATGGCTGGCTGTAGCACGTGGCACAATCCAGCATGACAGACCTATCCACTCTTACAGGTTTAGTTGCTACCACAGCAAAGAAGAGTCCTGGGAAGGGATTTGAAGGAGAACTGGAAGGTGTCCTTGTTGAAGTTCGTAGTATACATGAGAAAAACTCCAATTGCAACATCCCCCCCCCCAAAAAAAAAACCTGCTAAAGTGCAGGATGACAAGACCCAGGCTGTACCTTGATAGGAAAATTTTGTCTGCTGAGATGCGAAATGGGGACCTTGCGTGCTGGCTGTACTTGTGTGCTCAGGCCCCAGGGTGTGGCTGCGCTCCCCATCGCCCCGTGAGAAGCAGATGCCCAGCTGGGAGCCGGCCCCTTGGTAATGGCCTGTGAATTTCCCTCGGCTCCGTTAATTGCTGCCCCGGCTGCTAGTTACAACTCCAAGTCAATTGCTGGGAGTGTTGGGCCCTGCAAAACAACCCCTTGAAATCAGTTGTTAGCCCAATTAACAACCAGTTTGGCTTCGGTTCAGGCTGTTAACCATCAAACAGCTAACTGCTGGTAATGATTGATTTCTCAGCAGTTGGGGCTGCAGTGGAGGAGCCAAGTTGTTTCACAAAATGTCATTAAAGCCAAGATTCGTGAACACATCTGGCTCAGACAAACATTTGAGCTGCCCACACCAGTAGAGCAGGCAAGATGATGGCCAGGATTTCTGTCCATTTTGATTAAAGCATAGGACACTGAGGTCAGGATGAACTGGCAGCCAGTGCTGCCACCAGGTAGGCAGCCACCACTCTTTGTAGGGCAACCACTTGTACTTGTGGAGCATCACGGAGTTCAAAGCCCCCGTGGATGGGAACTGCTTCGTGTCCAGCTCTCTTCCATAGTTACTGTTCAGTTAGCAAACCTGTAAAGATTGGTTTGTCTAGTTTGGATGTTCAGATGTTTCCACAAATCACCTGGGCTGTTTCCATCTGCACAACCGGCCAGGAGCTTGTATGGGGAAAGCAGTTCCCATCAGCACGTGCAAACCTGGGAATGCCTCCAGAGCAACCTGGGACACTGGCCTGTGTCTGCTGGTGGGCAGTGCAGACTCATCTGCAGATGTGAGTATCTCTATGAAAGTCAAAGTACTCTTTGAATCCCAGGGTTCAGGCAGGGTTTTGTTTAAGATTACTGGTCAGATCTTCATCCATTTCCTTCCACTGTTTCAGCCTTGGTTCTCAGCTGTGTACTAGCAGGTTGGTTGGAACACACTGCTTGGTGCTACATCAAGGGCTTTTCCCCCCAGGATATTTTCCCTCTGATCAAAGTGTCTGATTCAAGCTGTAGCATGTACAGGGAGGAGGGAGACAGCCACCTGTTAGAGAAAGACTTTGAAAACACAGAGGACGTGCTGCAGAGGTTGAGCTTGTGAAACGTGCACTCCAATGGAGCTGGGTAGCAGAGCAGTGCAGGGCGAGGAGTGAGCGCCTTGGCATGTGATGCCATGGTCCTCCTGCATTTGAGGACACTTGGCGACCTGTTGTCCTGCCAGGACCTGCTTACTGCAGCCTGAGCTCTGCTTCTGAAGCTGAGTCCTGGTGACTTTCTGCAGGACACCTCCACCTGAGACTCATGTAGATCTTTTTTTCCTGCAATGTTCCTTCAAGTGCAGATCTGGTTCCCATTAATGCCATGCTTTTGCCATCCTTTCACAGGTGGTACAGTAGTCCCATATTCCCAGCAGCATGTACACCAGCATGGTGCGTGTTTTCTTTAATTAGCTGTATTAGATATTCCTTGTGCAAGCCGAACAAAGCTGCTTATTTCATCAAATACCTACTAAAGTAGCTCTGCTCTCACCTATGTTGGGATGACCTTGCCACCCTTTTTGAGGAGGCTGGAGAGGCTGGGTTGCAGCTGGGACTTCTCCTGTGCTGGGCAGTGAATGTGCAGTGAGCTCCTGCTTCCCAGGGGACAGACAGGATTTCTCCCTCTGGTCTCTACAAGGAGAATCAGATTCTCACAAAGGAGAAAATGAGAAATCTGTGGTAAGCAGGAGACCTGACAACCTGCTTCCCCCCTTTTTTTTTTTTTTTTTTTTTTTCCAGCTTGTGTATTTAACTGTTCAGGGTGCACATGGCAATCCTGGCCTGTGCATCTTCTGGGTGTTTCATTCCCCTCAGCTGTTGCCAAATGCATCCTTCCAGGAGGTGGTGACGGCTGCCTCTCACCTGCTGGAGCCGGGAGAGCTCTGGCTGCTCAGGCTTTTTCTGTAGAAGACAGAAGGTCAAATATAAACAGAAAGGGTTGGTTTTGTTTGGGGCTTTTTTTAGACATCAAAAATGCTCCATCATCATCAGGCTGGCTTAACTTTCAGCAGCCAATGCAAACGGAGCCAAACCCTCAGCAGAGAATTCAGCAAAAGAAGTGATGCAGACTTTCCAGGGCTATTTTGCCAAAGTGTCCCATCCTCATTCCTGCTTATACTTTGTGCTATGTACTTATACCAACTCTGTTCCGGGCTCTGCGCAGACACAGGGTGAACCCAGAGGAGCTCCCAGCTGGAGCTGAAAGCAAGTGGCATAGCCCGGTTTTAGAGAAGGAACGGGGAGAATCAGTGCACAGAAAGATTAAGATCTGAAAGAAATCCTGGCAGAGCTATGAATCAGCTGAAGCAATCTGCAAGAGGCCAAGAAAAGGTATGGAAGTGGTCCAAGGGGGAAAGCAATGTATATATGCAATAATCCAAGCTTAAAGGAAGTACAAAACCACAAAACTGATCTTTTTCTAAACCTCACGTCCAAGTCCCCAGCTTTGACTGAAGGTTGGACTCTGTCCTGTATCCTGACTAGAAGGACCTGCTTTTGTACATGAGCAGATTTCAAGGTCATGGAGATTGCTCTGAACGTCCAACCCAGTCTTCTGCAATGCTCAGATGAGAGGATACTGCTCATTGCCTTCTGAGTGAAAGCCATAGTCTTTATTTAAGGAAAAGGAAAGAAGGCTATCCCACAGGGACTCCATCTTTCAGAGTTATTTGGTATTTTTAGTTTAAAATTGCCTAACTTCAACTCAAGGCACTTGATCTTGTAGTTTTTTCTTCCAGCTTACAGTGCCATCCAACCTGACCATGCTGCTGTAGGCACTGCAGGTGGGTTTTCCAGGTCTCTCCAAGCTCTTGTAAGGATTTTTTTTAAGCTGAATCCAGTCTGTCAGTGTCTCTTGTGAAGTGCAGCCAAGTGTTTTGGCCATAGCATCTGGCGGAGGTGTCCATTGTTGGCTTGATTGTGTCCAGGATCTTGAGAGGAGAAATGATGCAGTGACCACCCACTGGAGTGATCTCTCTCTACTTAGGGCTGCCATTTCCCAGGAGGTTCTCGCAGGGACTTTCGGAGCTATGGACACCAACTGTGGAACTGTAACCCTTGTTCGGTCGAGATCACTGTAACTCCAGTCTGTTCAGACGAAGAGAGGCACGAATGGTCCCCGCAGGAGGTACAGCTAAGGCATGGATATAATCTCCCATGTCTTGTTTCCTGCTGCAAAGCCGACAGCACATCTCCAAAGCAAAGGTAGCATTTATTTTATAATAAATCCTGAAATCCCAAGGCTTATGCTTGCGCAGGAGGGCTCCGTCTCTGGCCGTTCAAATATTCAGTTGGTGAAGTCTGAGTTATTTTTGCTCTCAGTTGTGATGGGTAAAGCCACAGTTGTTCCTCTGTCTTCAGTAGAATCACTCTGAATAAGATGTGAGTAAAGGTTGGTTAGACCTAATTATCCTCAGTGCCCATATCTGCAATTATTTTTGCCAGCACAGCAACAGTAGCGAGTGCAGAAGTTTTCATATGCCCAAAGGTATTGGCAGAATCTGTGTTTCTGTTGCTGCCCTCAGATGAGGACCCACAGCACTTGCTGAGGTGTGACCAAAAGATGGAGGGGGCACAACCAGGCAGGGAGAGTAAAGGTGCTGTGGAAACTGCAAATTCCCAAGGGCATGGCTGTGGCTTGTGGCAGTATGTAATGACCCAAATCCCACCACTATCATGGCCTGGTTTATCGTAAGAAAAGCTCTTTCCTACTAATTACTACCGGCTGGGAAAGTGGCATCCCCAGCCCTTAAAGGACTGGGGGGACCAGGAGGGGAGGGCGGTGGTTGCTGACACACATTGAGCCTTCGCAGCCTCTGTTGTGGGGCCTGGAGAAGTGTCTGCACTTCACTCCCTCTCAGAGCGATCATTGCAAGGAGCTGAGGGTTTCACCACCTCCCCGTGCAGACCCATGGGTTCGCTGTGCACTTGACATTGACTTGTGTTTGATGACTATCTCCACTGCAGCAGCCACCTGTCCTCCACCAATGCTCCCCTCGGACAGCTTTGCAAGAAGGAGATGTACCTTTCCCGTGACAAGGCTGAAGACCAGAGCCGTGTGGTGTGACTTGGAGGTGGCCTCCCCACGGGCCATGCTGCCAGCTGGTGTGGTGGGACACAGCATCCTCCAGGACATCATGCTCCCAGGTACTCTGGACCCCCGCCAGAGCTTCCCAAATCAAGTCTCGGGCTCCCTGGGGGAGCCAGCTTGCCTCATCAATGAGGATGAGAAACTTCCCTACAGGGAGGAGAAAATTGCAGCTGAGATTTTTGACCTGAGGGTGAGGTTCCGTGAGCTGGGATTTCGGACAAACCCTCAGCACTGTGAGGTGGGATCACCTTACACGAGGTGAGGATGCACCATTTCTTTTGTGTGGAAGACTCTTCTGGTGATGTGAGCAAAGAGAAAAGCAGCAGAGGGGACAAAGCGGCATGGGTAAGTCCTAGCTGGAAAGGCAGAAGAAGGCAGAAGAGAGGGCAGCCGGGCTTACCAGCAGAGGGGAGAAGGGTCTGTGGGTCCCACCCCTGTGCTCCCTAAAGCACATTCCCTGGGAATGAATGTCCATGGGGAGGACAGGGAAGCTAGAGCCAAGCAGTCAGTGAAGCATGCAGGTTTTTAGTCCTCCTGTCACCTTGAGGTGACAAGTGTGCAGCAGCCTCAGCTATTGAGACCATGTGAACTCCTAATCGGCTGCTCAGAGGACCCTCACTTAGGGAAATGCCAGTGGGGCAAATCCCCAGTGACACAAGCAGCTGTTTCTTGGTTAGTTTTTCTGGGCGGCACCCACTGCTCGCTGCTCCTCTGCTGCCTGCACCAGAGCTGGGTGCACCCCGTGGCACGGCGAGCTGGGCCGTGCTGGCTGTACCCTGTCCTGATGCATGGTCCAGAGGAGCTTCATTGGCGCCTCAGGGGAGATGTTGGACACCAAGACCAGACTCTGCTCTGCTGCCTGCACAGCATCACAGGTACTGTGCACTGAAACTGTCGATACTGATGGGTCTGGCCTTCCTGGTTGCTGTCTGTGTAGGAAAGCCTTGAGTGTGCTCCCAGGTGTGCTCCCTTACTGGTTTTTCCACATGGGACACCTGTGGTGGTAGGATCTCTGAAGTTATTTGCTGCTGTATTGTTTCAGAGAGTCACATCGTGGGGAGACAAATCTTTCCCCCTTAAAGGAGTGGATCTATACCTCTCCTAACAGCCCACACAAAGAAGGCTCAGCCCTAGACAAGTCTGGAGACAGCAGGGTGAACATCAGGATGCTGCAGGACAGTACCGTGGACCTAGCTGCAAGCTGGGCACCCAAATTACTCATGAGAGTGGTTATTGCTGTCACAGAAGGCAATAGGTCTCCTTGACTTATTTGGCCTGTATTGAGCTGCTGGGGAAATGTCTGACCTTCCTTGAAACTGGAGCACCCTGCCCAGCCTGCTTTCCCTCCGCAGTGGTCTCTGGGCTGGAAGCAGAGACGTGAGCCATGGAAGAGGCAGCTTTGCTGAGGAAATGCATAGAATTTGATCTACACTGCAGTTTTGTTGGAAAAAATGTTGATGCAGTAACATTCTGCAAATAACTAGGGGTGGATTAAAGGTCGTAGAGCTAATGTAGCATGCTGAATTCATAGGCAGCAGATGGAAAGAATCCTAGACCCACTGCGAAAGTCTCCCTAAAGTGTCTTTTTTTTTTTTTTTTGCAGCTTTGTCCATTCTACTCAAGGACTGGGCTTGCATCTCTTTCTTAGCAGGTTTCACTCTTGCCTGGACCTTTTTCCTGACATTTAAGCCACATTTCCCTTTGCTTGATTTATCCTAACAGCCCCAGCTAATGCAGTTCTTTGCCATGCTAACCGATTTTGCTCAGGGATGTTACACCTCTGCACACTGGAAATGCTGGGCTAGCGGGTCTGCACCTGAGTCTTTTCCCTCACGCTTTAAATCACGGGGTGGCAGGTTAGCATGGTGCAGGAGGAGCAGGGAGGTATCTTCCACTTGTGATGCAGAGATGGCTACACAGACACAGCCCTTCAAGAAGCAGCTTTCTGCTGGGTCGTGCTGCCAAACATGCTGCTGGACAAAGGGTGGAGAGGGTTTCCCCACTCTGCTGCCACTTTTGTGGTCATCTGAGGTTGATGTAAAAAGTCTTCTGCGGTGGAGAGCAGGTTGGTGACAGATGCATTTTAAACGACTGTTCTCAGAGGGGTTAAATCCAGCATTGTGGTGTGGGAATACACGTTGTCTCTGACGGGGGAGAGGGACATTTCAGCTTGTCGCATGGAACAGCAGGCTGACCACCTGAGCTCCTCCCTGCGTAAGACGGAGATGGTGCCAGATCACTTCACAGGTCACTGGAAGTTTAATGCAAGTTTCCCAGAGGTTTTGGAGCATGCGGTGAAGGATGCTGCAGTGCGAAGCATTGATGTTTATTCCACCGTTATCACCCAGTGGAGAAAAATGCAGAGTTCGTCATGACATCTACTGAAATGTCATGGGGAAAAAAAAAAAAAGTCAAAAGCCCAACAGTGAAGTAACCCTGTCCTGCAGACGGACCCCCCCAGTATTTTGTGCTCTGTCCCAGCAGAGGGAGCCCGAGTTTATTAGCAAATCCCGATCCCGGAGATAGCCGCTACCAAGGTGGTACCAAAGCCCGGGCAGGATGCTTGCCGGTGGAGGAAGGCTGCAGAAGGTGGAGGGGGTCTAGGGGTCATGCTGAAAGCAGGGTTGCGTTTCCAACCAGGGAAGCCTGTGGCTCACCAGAAGGCCCGGCAAGTAACTCTACTGCTGGGATGCTGCAACTGTGTCAAGAGGTGGATGGCCTGCAAGGGCCGGTCGGCATGCTCATTGCATGGGGGAAAAATTTTGCATTGAAACATGCAGCAGAGCCATGCTAAGATGAATGAACTGAGTTTAATTTTTGCTGCAGAGTCTTCCCTGAGGCACAATCAGTGGTCTGTGTACCTACATTTGTACTGGGCTGGCCAGTGTTAATCCTGTCATCTAGGCAGTTCTCCCAGCAGCATTCAAAACCATCGATCACTGCAGTGCCAAAGCTGTAGCCGTTTGCCATCTCCCACCTGAATCTGATCCCATTCTGGCTGCGTGGCAATGCCCTATAACCACAGAACTGTGGGTCTGATCCACAGCTTCTCATACCTACCGGGAGCTTTTGCACCGATTTCACCACGTTTTGGAGGCTCTGTGTTAGCGCACGGAGGGCTCCATTCAAGGAAGCAGGAACAGTTTTCAGGAACAGCCTTATTGGAGATGGTGGGAATGCCCTAAATTTTCTCTGCCGCTAATGTGAGATGAAACATCTCCTAGGGAGACAGATGGGTCTCGGCTGTGTGCTCTTTCCGTCAGCCAGTAGTGGTACTGATGCCATGGATGCACACACGGGTATGAGATTATTTGAGAGAAGGAAGGTTACAGGATTGGGATGCAGGAGAGTCACAGATCATTTTAGGCCGAATCCAAAGAGCATTTAAATCAATGCCAAGCCCCGTGTTAGCCTGGGCAAGCATAGAGGTACTTGTTTCAGAAGCTGGGATGTTTCAGGGCACAGGGATGAGAAGGTGAACAACTTGGGCTGCACTCTGCAGAAAGCAGCAGACGAATATTTTCCAAGGCAACTTCTGAAAGGAAGGTTAAATTTCTCCAAGATAAGGAGAGCTCCAGCGAGCTGGAATGCATTGCAGCCCCCCCTCCCCAGCTCATCCTATGATAACAGCTGTTGTGTTGGAAACCTAATGCTGATGAAAGAGTTAAAGGCTGGTTGATGGGCAATATCGGTGACACACCTCTGAATTGAGCATACTCCTGGAGTGAGACTGCGGACTGGTGTTACTCAATGAATAGAGGCCACTCCAAGGGAGTTTTTCCTTGAATAGAATGGGGTCAGGGAGCCGCTTTGGGGAACAATGGTTGCCACCGGCTAGCTGAATTTCTTACAATCACACACCATACCCCCTGATCAAATAGCTCCTTTGTCAGTCTGATATAAAAACATGTCATACAATGATGATCTGGAAGAATGACAAGAGCTGGTCTTTCAAAGAGATCAGAAGGGCTTGTTTCGCACAAAAAGAGCCCCCATCAGAGTCAAGATAGAAAAAAAATGGAGAATAAAAGGAGGTGAATGGAAACAAACAGCAATAACAACAACAACAGAAAAGAGGGCAAGTTGGAAACTTGGGTCTGGCTTGTTTCACAGCATCCCATGGCCGCAGCGGCGCAGCACGGTCCAGTTGAATCTCTTTTGGTATGGACGTGGATGTCAGATTGCGCTGCCATTGGGTTCCTATTGTCATTCTGCACTGGGACAGAAGAAATTGCTGGATGGGAAAAGGTCACTTAGCCCAACGAATCATCTCCCCCCGCCCCCAAAGTGCCTCAACACCATCTCTCTGCTTTCTCACTGTAGTTCTTTCCTCTGCCTTTCTACTACAATGTTCATCTGCTGCCTTTATGCTCCTGTACAAAGTTCGGATTGCTCAGAAGGCTATTCTTGTCCATTTGTTCATATAAGTGGGAAAATGACTTTATTCTCCTCCATTCCCTTGTTAACTTTTGTATTTTTTTTTGTTTGTTTCTTAGAGTGTGTACCCTATTTTCAACCCTCTTCCCAGGATTTTCAGGGACATAATTGAGAGTCTGGATGGAGAGAAAGAAGTTTTCCCCAAAGAATGTTTTAAGATGTGAAGGGAAATGGATCCCTCTTGGCTACTTCCAGGGCAACTGCATTCCTACAGTATCTATCGCAGGAGTCCCAAGAGATGGTATTTACACACAATCATGACAGTTATTTGCAAGCTAGAAAAGTTTAGCAGTCCTGGAAGTGGGCAACTAGAGCTGCCAGGCAGTTTCAGCACCTACAAGTGTTTGGAAAAGCTTATATCCAGATTTTAATCTTGTATTACATAAAATAAGGATCCAGAACAGTCAGGAGAAATCACAGCAGGTAAGAGACTGAGTTCTTGGGAAACTACTTCTGAAAATACACCCACAACAATGACAGTACTGAAGCTTTGCCCCATGTTTAAGGTTTTTTTACTTTTTTTTTCTCTTAACACTCTTTATCATAGCACTGTTTTTCTCAAAAAAAAAAAAGAAAAGAAACAGTGCTAAAGCTTCTAGGAGACCATTAAGTTTGTATAATTAAGCATGCTAATCAGGAGGTACCTCGCAGCAGAGATAACTAACTCTAACCACTTTCATTTATATTCTAAGACAAATATATGTTATTATCTAGGATTTCCTCATTTACAATATTTCGTTTGCCCTTTTCTGCAATTTTATACAGAATCTGTTATATGGCCTGTTACTCGGCTTATATTCACTTGTAGGAAAAACACTTGGTAAACCACTACCCAATACACTGTTTATTAAACACAGAAAATATTTATAAACACACACACAATACTGACATGTACAAACCAAATGAAATTGTTGCTGACCCGAACAGCTGAACTCCTCAATTGCTTTACCTGAAAGTCTGTATTGCACAAAATGAGGGTCACAATTAATCACCTCTTCTCCTGAAACATAGCTCTGAAAAGCTGTGCAGCTGGCTGAGAATAATTAGGCCACATTCTGAGTGCGGCCAAAATAAAGATACTTAGATGGTACTGGTTACAAATCTCTGGTAGTTTAAGTTGCAAGGCTATTACCAGATACTACCAGTATATTTGGGGTGGTAGAAGAAAACCAGCCCACGCTGTGTTGTGCTGGTTGTGAAGTGATTTGGAATCGCAGTGTTAAAGGTCCTATGACAGCCAAGTAGCGCAAAAGGCAGGTGAGTGGCAGCGTGTGTAGTGTTAAGAGTCAGAAGCTAGACACTGAAAATGGTATTTAGGCACCTGAATAAAATGACATTTTCAGTGGTGTTGGGCTCCCAACCGCTCGGCTTGACTTTCATAGATCCTCAGGAGGCAGTGACAGACAACTGACTTTGAGTTTGCCAAACCAGAAGGCAGGTTTCAGTGCAAGGGCTTGTATTTAGGATTGCTCCAGCCTCCAGCTGGAAACGGCAGGTAGCATGGAAGGTGACAATTCAGTTCTTAAATGGGATGTACGCCTCCCACGACCCGGTGGCGGATGCCATGACCTGAACTGAACACCGTGTAAGTGGTGAGTGGGTTTCTGCGGTGCTGGTTTTGACCTAGCTGCTGTTAAAGCTCACCATTTTGTGGCCAACTGGGGCTACATGAGAAGAAGCTCTTGGCATGTTGGCTGGACTTTACAAGTCCAGTTTGACTGGGAGAGTGTCGATGTTGTTTAGGGCAAGCTATAAAATCCCCCCTGCGTCTCAGGCCTGCTGGGTGGTGGTGATAACCTGCAACTGTGCAACACCTTTATTTTTCTTGCTTAAACTGTTTTGCAATGGTGGCATTTGGCTTTCACTGGACATTTCCATTTTGTGGTTAGTCTTTGTTGCTGGGTTTTCTTTATAATGGAAGTTCTGGATAGGCCAGGTGGATAATTTTGGTGTTGTCCTTGGGTGATACCGTGTTTCGATGTAAAGCAGCGTAATTCTGCTAAATGCAGTGAAACTGTTGTTTACAGTCACCTCGCGTCTGGCCCCGAGACCCTGGACAACTCAGGAAAAGAAGAAAATATGTTAAGGGAACGCTAACTGCTTTTAGTATTTAACTATTCCAAAGGTTGGAAGGCATAAAAGTCAAGTTGCACACACATCTTAATTCTGTCCCTTTGTCAACAGGTGGTACAACCAAAATTTTAAGTGACATTTCTGCCTTTTTTGGGCTGCTGGCTCTGCTGCGCTGAATCTCGCCTGTTCAAATTTCCACTGAACCTTCTTGCATTCTCCTCTGGTTCTTACCCAGCAGTTATAACCTCAGTATTGGGAGCAAGCCTGGAAAATTTCAGAATGAAAACTGAAACCTTCCAAAAGGTAGGAGCAAATAAAAAACAGAGGATATTAATATAGCAACAGCTGGACTTCAGCTTTAATAATATATATTTTTTAGAGCACATAGCAATTCAGATCAGATACAGGTATTTTCTGTGTGCTTCTGTTAAATCAGGCCTCTTGCCAATAACACAATTATGAAAGGCTGGTACGCTATATTGAAATATTAATTACCAAACCCCTTTCTTTTGACGGGTCTACTAAAGATACTTCAAATGGATATGTGAGAATTGATCAAAGATTCTGCAGGTTGTTGCTACTGCTCACTGGGCATTTCAAACCAAAGAAGAACCTGACTCCCATGAAAAAGATACTGTGTTTTTACAAGCAATAAAAAACCTCTGGACACTTGATTGCTAGGGGGATGGATATAACTAAACTGGGCTTTCTTAAGGCAGAGAGCATGATCTAAGAGAAACAAAAAAAGATATGGGAGAGGGAGGGAAAGAGCGAGTGAGAGAGAGCTGAATTGATTTCAGTCTGTTCAGGTCTAGCTGGAAAACACAATGCAGTGAAACGGTTCCTTAGTCGGCAAGCTTCTTTTCCTAGGTTTTTCCCATGGTTTGAAGTGGAGAGGGAGGGATGGTATTAGAAAAAGTGTGTGTGTGAGAGAGAGAGAAGGCTGTAGGAAAGGCAGAGAGATGAGAGACATCATTTGGAAGGGTGCAAAATAGTCCATTCCTTCTGGGGAGTGGAAAACTTTGATGTCCATGTCTCTGGTTTTAAAGTGGCAGTGTCAGGTTCAGGCTGAAAGGCCCTGGTATTTGAATCTTTGTCCGTGCTTGCACACGGGACTTTGCCTGTGCACACACCTGCACATCCAGACACCTGCTAGGGCATCCACACAGCAAATAGCCCTTGCACTTCAGAGCAGGCAACAGAAAATTAGCAAGTAGATGGCTTCACTGATTCCCTGTACAGAAGTTCATGCTGAAAAAAAAAAGCACATTTGTTTCTGTGCATGGAAAGATAGATAAGCGATAGGAAAAAGTGATGTGGGCTTTATCTCTTTTAAAAAGCTATTACCTTCCTGGCATCACTTACGCAGTTATAAGGCTGAGAGTGCGTTACAAGGCTCACAACTTCTAAACGGACAAAGCAGCACAGTTACAGGTAAGGAGAATAATCTATAAGAAGTGTTGAGATTTGTCAGTCATCACACACTACTAAGTTTGGTTTCAAGAGTCACAACTGATGTCTGTAAGTCAGAAGACCTTTCTCCTCTGCAGAGTCACAGGCGTCTTGCACAGCCTGGCTGTTTTCTCCTTTAAGCTGCATTTCAATGTACTGCTACTAATAATTCAGACACTCTAACAGTTTTAAGTCCACTGCAAGCCTGGAGGAAAAGAGAAAGAACAGGACCAAATTTATCACTCGTAGCACTCAAGTGAATTCTGGCAAGAGTGGATCCAGAGTGCAAGGGGGTCTTTCTCCTTTTCTGCCTTCCAGGAGCTGAAAGCTTTGCAGTCATGGTGGAGCTGAGAGGACACGTGCTTTGCTGGGCAGCAAGCTAATCTCACTGGAATTTGCACCCCAAAATTGCACCAGGCCGCAAAAACAGAAAAGGTATTTGAGAATTACGCAGAGTTTCAGATCAAACCAACAATAGATGTAAATGTTACTGTGATGGTCTCAGACTGTGAGGTCTTCGTTTCTAGCAAGAATAGAAGCATATGTGGATGGGGTAGCTTGTGGGTCCTGATGGGAGACAGACAACGGATCAATTTATGTTGAATTGACAGACTTTCTTTACTGGAGGGGGAGATTTTGACTTGAATCCCTGGAATGTCGGCATTTTCTTTCCCAATACTCATTTTCAGTTTAAATAGATGAGTGAAAGGCCTGTTTTCATGGAAGGTGGGCTAGAGAAGGGAGGTTTTAATGACTCTTTATTCTTGGATTTATGATCTCACATGCTGTATGCACGTGTTTGTCACAAAACTGTGTGAGGTGCCCACCACCCATCCATGCATTGTACAGCAGATGTTAAAGCCATCAAGTGTGTTTGCTTCCAGTTCCAAAGGAAAACATTCTCTATTTTGGGATGTGGGATTTTTTTTTTAAACTGATCTAAACAAATAAACAAAAATAGTCTTGGAGAGGTAGGGCTTACATGATCATAAGAAACCTGTGTAAATGAGGATCTAAGGCCTGTTCCCTGACCCATAAACTAGGTTAGTAATTAGTTGTTCCTGCAGTTTGTTGTCATCACAGAACCCGAGGTTAGGCCTAGGACTATTTAAAAATCACGTGCATTAGCAATATGGGATATCTAACCATATGCTTACTGCAGTGACAGAGCATTAGTTGCTCCTTATAATAATATCTGAGAGCCTGCAGTCACAGCAGAGGTCGTGTCATGTGAGGTACTGAAGCAGCGTAGCAAGCACAGTAACCCTCAAGGGGTTTACAGCCGAAGACCCCAAACCTACAGATTGATCTGCTACGTGGGACCTTGCACTTGTATGATATTCCACTGCAGGACTAGGATCGACAGTGTACAGACAGGGGGATACCCTACTCTGTATTTTATTTTTTTTATATACATGAGTGCTTCATTAATAAGAGGACAGAGGGTAAAATTTGCCTTATAGCTTGGCATAAGCTGAACTGAATAGAAATAAAAGCTGTTTCTAGCACCAACTGGATTCCTGTTGCCGGACTGTAAATCTCTGAACTTCAGATTGATGAATTCTGTGTTTCAGTGATGAGACAAAACAGAATTAACCATCAAGAAATAAAAAATGGCAGCCTCTTGATTGAGAAATCCTACTGTGCAAGAAAGGACTACTAGTGAAATGCTTCCTCTAGCTGCAGGGGAAGACAGAAGTAAGCCTAGAACTCTAGTAATTCTGCAAATTAGTAATTGTTGCAGGTAATTAGGCTCTGTCTTGGTTGCCTGGTCAAGGCAGACCCAAAACTTCTTGTCGGATTAGGTTTGCTCACTTTCCTTGAGCAAATTATTACCTTGTAAGTGATATGACAGTGGAGTGCCCTCCAAGAGCAAGGGACTGCGTAGTCACGGGCACATGACGAGTCAGGACACTGTCAGACTCGCTTACAACAGGCTAGGAGCTGCTTGAAGTAGCCATGTAGATGAAAGGCAGATGCAGGATAAAACAGTATCACAGTCACTGCTACACTGAGGATACCCTTACATTGCTTTATAAACAATCCAAAAAGTTTTGGAACAACCTGTGGAATTAGTGAAAACTGAGCTGAAAATCTCTGGAAACAACTTTGTAAGTCTTGATCTTACTCTCAAAGAAGCCAGTGGCTTTTGAATGTTTAGTTCCTCAGGCTCTAAGTATGAAAGGAAAAAGCCCCTAAAATATCTTCATAGGTAGCCCCTATAAAAGAACAAGATTCAAAAGCATTCCTTCAGGAGATCAAGGACGGTCCAGCCTTTGAAGCCTGGAGGATTGAGAAATTTAAAGATCTTTGTGGCAATCATATTGTGCCATTAGAAATCTACCATTTGGAATTGTAAAGCATTTAAAAGGAATGATTCCAAATTCCACAGCTGTCTGGTGAGTGACAACTTGATGTGGCCTGGGGGGGAGGAAGAAGGTCATTGTTGGGAAAACAGTTAAAATGAACATTTTCTGAACAGATGCTTTAGATAGTACTTTGATAAATGAGGTTAAAAACAAATAAAATATTCTGGGTGACTGCCAGAAAATAACAGATTAGTAAGACAAACAAACAAAACTCAAAATGCAGAGACAAGAAATAGGTATATGGCTGGTACTTAGCAAATAATAGAGGATTGTTCAAAATAAAATGAACAATAAACAAGAGTCTGAACCAGCAAGACAAGACAATTTTGCTGGCTATGGGAGGTGATACATTTTTTTTTTTATTGCACTGCAGTTTTGCCAAGCAAGAGAGCTTCTGGAAGGCTCGGCTATTCATTTTGATACACTAAAATATTTGAGAATCCATTTTTATTGAATTTTTTTTTCCCAAACCATTCAAGCAGCTTAGCTGCTGATCAAAATAAAAAAGCATTGCATGTGCCTAGCAAGCAGATAATGAAAGCGATCCCCCTCGGTTTAGCATTTTTGTGAGCAGAGTGTAGTGAGAAAAGTAAACAAACAGCATCACTGATGACAAACTGATTTATGAAATTGTTTGTTTTCATAATTTTCAGCATAATAATGACTACAGGCCCCGATTCGGTAGCTGCTGAGAACCTTGCAGGAATGGCTGCTGGCTGGGTGCTCTTAGTACTCATGAAAAGCTCCTTGTAGATGCGGTTTGGAAGCACACAGAATAGGGTCTGTTGGGATTATTTTTAAAGGCAGTTTTTTCCTCACTGTTTAAAAGAACCCATATCAAACAGCTTCTAATCCTGATTTCTTCTGGTAGACCTTTTATAGGTAAAACCAAATCAATATGTATAATTTGGGATAAAAAGGAGAAAATTTACCCCCAAATTCAGCATAACCTTTTAATTTTATCCTCTTTAATCCTTTGATAATTTTTGTGCTTCTCCTGCAGAAAAGCAATTTTGCTAATCACCTTTGTGCCAATCCCTGCATTCCTGACAATAGCATGAACAGCTTCCATCAAAGTCTTTGATGTGGGAAAGACACACACACACATATAATCTGAAAACAATTCAGCTCCTTGGTTCTCAATGGTGAGCACTCTACTTTAATAGAGTGCAAGTTCCGTGGAGGTTTCTAATCCTTTCTGCCAAACAGAAGAGACACAGTCAGGTAGCACACCTTATTCAGAAGTTAAAATAACATGTTACTTGCTCTCAGAAAAAAATCAAAACAACCCAAGATCAAAAACAGATTCCGCCAACCCTAACGGGATAGACTTTCTACTCAGATAACTCTTGATCTAAGTGTGTAACAAGTAACCTGCTTTAATCCCTCAAAGCGATGGTGTTACAGATAAGTACTGTAGTAGCAGAGGAGGTGTCTTAAGTTTCAGAAATACACAAAAGCATTGGTTGGAAGGAGAAACAAAACAAAGAGCTGTCCACATGATTGTGTCTTTAGCTGGAAAGGTGTATTTGAGGGCACTGCAGATAATAAACCCCTTGAAGAAAGAAAAAAAAAAACAAAACAAAACAAAAAAAAACCCCCTCAAAACCGTTTGACAGGCAGGTATTGAAACAGTGTTTCTTCCAAGCTGGATTTCCTTGACTTACACTGTTAAAGCACAGCTTTACAGGTATAAACCTCCAAATTTTTAGCTAACAAACCCTGCAAGCCAGGATGCTGGAATGGTCTGCTGAAGGATACATTATTGACTTGACGATTACACTGCACTGAGCGCCTGCACTGAGTCCTTTATTAGAGGACGAACAATGTAATGGAAATAACCATGCTACACATACAGTTTTAGTAATGCTTCAGAATCTTCCTCGGTTCTTGCTCCTGCAGACACCTACATACGTACTTACTTTGGCATTGCTGGGAAGACTAGTGCCATTGGGTTCTTAGCCCGTGATGTACAGCTTTGACAGCTCCACAGCAGTCACTGTAGCTGAAACCGTGCTTGAGAACAAGTGTATGCAGTTGCAGGTGCATTTCTCTTCAAAAACCAAAGAAAATAATGGATGATATCTATTTTTGGGGTAAAGAATAATTATTGTTATTATGCTGCAAGGCAATTATCCATACTAGAAAACAACGCTACATTTAATAGTAACATAATGTAATTTTTTCTTCATATTACTCTGTCCTCCTTGTCTGGAGCATATTTGACCCTCTCCACAATTACTGCATGCAGATACATACTTCATCTTAGCCAAATATTTCATAGTTGTTTACACCTTGGGTCACAAACTGGAGAGCACTAAGGCTCTGCTTCTACAGAAGCTCTTGTCCGTACCTTGGTCCTGGTATCCCAGAGGGTCACACTGCATGTGTTACGTTGCACCCAGGCTCCTTCAGGACTGCACCAAGTAGTTTCCTTGGTAAAGTGACACAGGCCCAGACGGGAGACCACTGTACACTGCAATACGGCAGTCACACAGTGCAGGGAGACGAGCACTGTGCAGATGTTGCCTCTGTAGAGTAACAGAGCCTAAGACCAGAAGGGACCCCTTTGACTGTCTTAATCTGACACCGTCAGCTAGGACTCGCCAGGTCAATTCCTGATTTAAGTTTTAGTAGTTGTGGTCTAGCTGGACTCTCTGGCTAAGGGAAAAACAATAATTCTGATATTGTTTTTTAAAAAAATACAGTCATGGTGATATGGTGATTCTACCATAAATCTTGGTAAGCTGTTTCAACAGTTCATTTTCTTCACTACAAAACCACGCTTTAATTATGAATTTGTTTCCCATCACCTTCTGTCAAGAGATCTTATCTCTTTGTCTGCTAAATTGAAGATCCTGGTATTACCAGCTTTGTCTTCCTGTTTCAGTGCTCATAAGGTATGATCACCTCGCACCTTAACCTTCTCTTTAGAAAGCTAAATAGACAGAGCACTTTGGGTCTCACTAGAAAACGTTTGACAGTCCTGTAATCATTCTTACCACTCTTCTTTGAAACCCCTCTAGTTTTTCAACATCCTTCTTGAAATGTTGGCTGGACAAATTATTTCCAAAGCAGTCACAACAGAGTCAAAAACAGAGGTAAAAGAACCTCCTGGCTCTGGTTTGTTTCCCAGGACAGCAGTAGCCCTTTGGTCACAGCACTGCTGAAGGAGCTCACATTCAGCTGATTATTCATCTTAATGAAGCCTTTGCGGAATTGCAGCTTTGCAGGATAGAGTTACACCCTTTCAGCATGACCTACATTCTTTGTTCCTAGATGTGAGACTTTACATTTGGCTTCTTTGAAATACATATGATTTGATTATGCCTAAACTTAACATAGGGTTATGCAGCCATAAGCATCCTTTGCCCCTTGCCCCATGCTTTGCACCTTCTAAAAAGCTTTGCTAATAATAATTTCAGAATTTTTTAAAGTTACTAGTAAAAATATTAAATAGTGTAGGGTCCATAAGCTGTCTCTGTGGGATCCAGCTACGGAAGGACCAACTTACTAATAAACCCATCTTTACAATAACAATTTAAGACAGAGAAGTCATTCAGCTTTTAATAAATTTAATGTTTCAGACATTGCCGAAGTGTATTACAAAAGAGATAAGTTTAATGTCATCAAAAAGATATTAAGTTGATACAAAATTGCATTCATGCCAAGTTTCCATAATCTCATGTTAAGCAAAATCTGTTATATTACCTCCTTTTCAACTGGCTACTTAAGTCCTGTACCAGATGTGCTGTTATTTCACCTGAGCTCAAACTTAGCTTGAGAAATTTTTAATTACTCCAGCTATCTAATTCACTCATTATAAATGCTGATAAAACATTTGCTGCCTTCTGGATCTTGCCTGACTTCCAGGGTGTATTGAAACTTGGTGTAAATGGACCAGATAGTTCCTCAGCCAGCAGTTTTGAACCTCTCAAATACAAGGCTTCCAGAGCTGGTGATTTAGTCGTATGAGTATTAGAGTGCTTGAGATTATACAGACAAGATGACCTTCTGGAACAGGATGCAAGTACTGTCGAAAGGCCTGTATGCTATGGTAACCTCATTATATACTGAAATTTATTTTCCTACTCCACTGTGCAAAAGGAGATGCAGACTGTGGTGGGTAAGTGATACCTGTTCAAAGCATTCTAGGCAAATTATTAACTTCTTATAATGTATCTATTTTTTAATTTTGAGGGAGAAATTTCCCCAAGCATTTCAAGCTTCTGTAGAGTAGAAAATACTGTAAGAAAGAATAACACAACACTAGACTGATATTTTCCTGCTCTGCTGTCTGTGTAGGGCTTCTTTGCCATTTTGGACCAGGATCCTCCTGTGTTGTCAGTACTCCAGGCTCCTGTGGATGGCAACAACGACTCAGTTATTATGAACGGTTCTTTCATGGTGGTGTGCTTGTACATACGTACACACACGTGTGAAGTGCGAGCACTTTTCACCCCTGCTCTGTGGAGCCCTGGAAGGAGGAACAGATTGCACTGGAGGGTCCGTGTGAAAAGCCAGCCTTAAATCCACTGCAGCAGGGCCTGCTCTCACGTGGTGAAGACCCTTTCTTTTAGTGGCCCAGGAATTTGGGAGTGTTGAAAACTGCTGTGCAGCACCAGATGACCCCTGCTGTCACTTCGTGGGTGACAGGCGCTCCTGACCCTGCTCAAGGATAATTCATGAGTATTAATCACCCAGCTGTTCACCTTCCTTCGCAGGGGTGCAGTGCCTAGCTGGGGTTGCTCCAGGTGGTGGAGCAGATGCTCTGGTTACCTGGCATCACCGTCCCCACTATTAATTATTCACGTTATTAATGAATATGTGGATCAGGTGGTTACTAATCCCAGCTCGGAAGAACACCGACCCATGCGCCGGCCCGCGGGCGGGAAGGGGCAGTTCCGCAGGGGGAGTCCCAGCGGCCACCGTTAATGAATTAATTCGCTAACGAGGGTGGGCTCGGCGGCCCCGTGCCCCCTCCCGCCCCGGCAGCCGCCTCCTCCCCCGGAGGGGGGCAGTGACAGGCAGCGGCTCCTGCCCCATGTGACTGGGGAGCGGCTGCCCCGTCCATGGCCTGGCCTCCCCCGGGCAGCAGCAGCTCCGGCTCCCGGGGAGGAGGGGCAGGAGCTGCTGCTCCATGGGGAGGAAGGGCAGCCCCCGATCCCCCCAGGCGGAGGGGGGATCCCGGGCCGCCTCTTCCCCCCCTTCCTCCCCCCCCTCCCCGCTCTGGGCCTTACCCGAGGAGCTGCTGCTCCTCATCTGCTCCTACCTGGACGTGCAGGCCTTGGGCCGCCTGGGCCAGGTCTGCCGCCGCCTGCGCTTCCTCAGTAGCCGCGATCTTCTCTGGAGGCGCATAGCCCGCGGCTGCCTCAACTCCGGCTTCACCCAGCTCGGCACCGACCTGTAAGCGCGGCCTTCCCGGCGGAAGGGTGGGGGGGGTAAGGCGGCCGCGGCGGCTGGGAAAGGCTGGGGATGCTGCGGCCTAGCTGGTTGCTAAGGGGCGTTCTGCGCTCCTGGCGTAGTCGCTAAGGGGGGCTCCCCGCTGCCGTGAGGGGGCGGAGGGAAGGGGGGGAGCTATTCTCGAAGCGCGGCTGCGCCGTCTTTAGTCTGCGCCAAGAGGGGTGGTGAGCGCAGGGGAAGGGCAGGAGTGCCGGGCCCGCCGTGGGGCCGCCCCTGGGAGGGGAGAGGCCGCGTGTGGCGGCCCCGGGGCGGTGGGGCCTGACCCCGGCTCTGCCCAGGAGGGTTGGGGGTTTGTGGGGAGGCGCTTCTCGTTCCCACGAGGAAGCGGGCGAGCGTGGCGAGGGCTTCCCGGGCTCCCTCAGTGCCAGGCCCAGCGGGAGTGGCCCTCGAGTGTTCGGGCCCGAGGCCCTCTCCACATCAGCTCTGTCTTCCAAACAGGAGACACAACACACAGGGTCGGGGGTTTCAAGTTAGGGGGCGTAGGAGCGTGGGGCAATGAACAGAGCCGCTGTGTGTAGCTGGGGTGACTCCTGCGTGCCCACGCTCCCTCCCCGCTGTGATCGTGAAGACCCCTCAGAGAAGAAGCTGCAAGGAAGCAAGGCCTGAGCTGCTGTCTTGGGTAAAGGCTGGAGAGTGGACTTACTTACATTATTAGGCACAAGAGCCTTCGTGGCAGAGGGCCTTAGGAATATGTATTTCTTAGCTGCTCATGGAGCAGCTTGCTGGTATAGCTGGTAGTGGCTGTCACAGAGAAAATGACTTTTGGACTCTTTGTGGCCTCTGGGTTTTAAAGTTTTGTGGACAGAGATTGGCTTTGTTTTGTTTTTCCCAGTTCAACAGCATGTTGTAGGTTACGAATAGGTATGAGCCTTTACTGCATGTGACGTGATCATCTTTCTAGATGAAGTGCTTTTGAGGTTTGGGCCTTTGCAGTGGTTGGTAGGGACCCAAAGATGGCCTTTGCTCTCTCAAATTTGTTAGCATACGAAACACTACTCTGAATCAGCTGCACAACATGGCCTTTCCTTGCTTCTTTAAGGATCCCAAGAGGAAGTTTATGATCTTAGGATCTATGAATCCCTTCCTGTGTTTCTCTTAGCTGCCAGCCCAGGTTCTTGTTTGTCATGCCGTGACTCAGTATTGCTTCACTACTCTGTTGACATGAATCAAAAGAAGAGATGTCAGGTTTTGAGGCCTGTTTTGCTGTCTCACATTACTGTCTCATCAGTAGCACAGACTTCAGAGAAACAATTATGACTCCTGGAGTCAGGAGCAGAACTTGGTGGTGCTGAAGATCCTTGTGTTGGGCTTTCAGGCCAGCACTTCAACTCGTTCCATCTTCTTAGCTTGAAAGTTAAGTGCAGTTCCCTTCGAAGTCAGCAGGAATAAACGCTGCAGAATGGCTGCGTGTTGGACTCTGTCTACTGTGATATATGATTTTGTCTCCTGAGGAAATGAAGTTCTGAATTTTTCATTAAGAATAAGGTGATACTATGCTCCTTCAGTTGCAGGGGGGATCAGGTGTACAGCAGAGCAGGTGCAGTGTATGTAAGGACCACCACTTCCCCCTGCAGAGGAATGCAGGTCTATAAACAGCTACAGAAGAGGTTTGCGGGGTCAGAAGGTTTAAGTAAAGGGAAGGCTACTTGAGTATCATAAGCTCCCAGGGATTTCAATTAGATTTGCTATGAACAGGGTTTTTTTAGTAATTCTAGGATATGCTTTTGTGCTGAGTCCTATTTTCAAATTTTCTTTAAACAACTCTAGTATTAGAGTGCTGCTTTTGGGACTGGTTGGCACTGACCCTGTCCTAGGGAGTTCAATCACAGGTAACACACCAAACGACACTACAAGGTGGTTATGCAGGAACCTTGAGATGTGTCTGGAGGATGAATCCCTTAATTACTTTTAACTTCATGGAAGGCTCCGGTAATCTTCAGTTCTTTGAAATAGCATGCCAGATCTTATGGAAAATACCTGAAAGCCAACCACTTGTTTCCCTGTGTGGAGATCCAGCACCTGGGGTCAGCTGCAGGCATTTTACTCCAGTAGGGTAGACAGTTCAGGCGACAGATAAAAGACAAGGGCATATTGCAGTACCAGGGGATCTGCGTATCTGTACATCTCCAGAAGAACCAGCATGAGTGCATGTGTTGAGTTGTGGTACAGCTGTGAAATTTGTACTTAGCTGAAGAGGAGTTTAATAGTCTCTGTGGTAGCTTGAGAGTGTTACATAGTCATGTCTCTTCTATACCACTTGCTCTTCATGCATGTCTCCAAGATCAAGAGCAGTCTCCAAGATTGCTGCTCTTGCAGCTGAGGGAGTAAGATTTGCAAATAGAGGTTATATTTTGTTTGACAAGCTGATACAAGTTGGGGAGGGGGTTGAGGTAAGCTTCTGGGCACAGAAGTAGTAATTCCTGGTAGTCATTCTAAGTAGGAACCTCAGAGGTTTGAGCTGAGTGAGTATTTAAGTATTATCACTGGGTAAATAGAATGGTGGTGAAGATGATGGATAGCTGGACCTTCTTGATAACTTTGCTTTCTTAGTGATATAGAGTAAATCTTGAGTTTGTCAAGCTTGGCTTTGACTTGGTCAAGAGCTGAAGCTTCTGTTGCATGTTTTAGATAACATTGCATGAGGTGGACACTGGTTTTTGCTTTTAAGAGGTTTTTGTGCAACACTGTCTGCAATTGAGAAAGCAAAGGCTGGAACCGTTTATGGTAAATGTACTTAACAAAATAACGTGCATGGTTCTAACATTAGATCTTAAACTGATGGTCCCTGGGTGGCTGGCAGAAGTTAAAAACTAGTCTAGGGAGTATTTACTGTTTAAAACAACAAAAAAAACCATATCAGAATAGTTTGATCATTTCTGCCGTTAAATGGCTTTTGATAAGCCATCTGTTAATGCTTTGTAAATAGAGATAAATTTGAACCTAGAGCGTAAGATAGCTGTGAAACGTATCCCCCTGCCCCCACTTCCCCATTTTTTAAAAGGGTGGTTAACTTGAAAATGACACCATTTCTTTAAAATGTTTCTTCTGTTAGGTATGTCTTCTGATAATTGTAGCAAGAAGATCAGAGGGAACAGGCTTTAGCTTGTGTGTGAAACAACTGTTTGTGCAGTCAGCTTGCTTATAAAATGTCTTTATGCCGAAACAGAGAAGAGATAAAATTTATAGAATCACAGAATGGTTAGGGTTGGAAAGGACCTTCAAAGGCCATCTAGTCCAACCCCCCTGCAAGGAGCAGGGACATCCCCGACTAGATCAGGTTACTCAGAGCCCCATCCAACCTGGCCTTGAACGTTTCTAGGGATTTATAAGAAACTGATTGCAAACCCCTAGCTGTTAGCAGCATGGAAAAGAGAAATTGTAGTATATCTGAAACTATTTGATTTGTTCTTTAAAATTATTTGCTTCTCATCCTGACTATCTACCTTTGAAAATTACTGGCTCTGATTATCTCAGGACGCATACTTAGGCTTAAACAATGTTAAATTGATTTGCTAATGTTGTCCAAGGAAAGTGTGGACTTAACCTCAGACATGAGCTGTCATGCTGAAAGGCAAATTCACAACATTGGTGATCTCTCATATTTGCCCTTGCTGGTAGATTCAGCTAATCAGGAGCTGCAGATGTAAGCAAAGTTAAGTATTTAAGGTACTGATTCAATCGTGCACTTGCAGAAGGAGAAAGAAGTTTGCTTTGAGCAACGTTTCTGTGTGCTTCAATCCTTAGGGAGGTGAGGGGGAAATCACTCAGTTTGCATCAGTGTGGATTACTATATATTAGGGACAGCAGAGCCTGACTTGGAAGGGTTCTTAAAGCACATTTTTAGTGTTAAAAATGTACAGTTTCTTCTTTGAATCAGCAGTAAGTAAATGTTTAGTAGAATATTCTGTCACTATTATGGAAGTATAGAGTGGTTTTAGATGGATGTGGTTCTTGGCACCTGACCTACAACTCTCTCTATGTCAGGCTGCCACTTGTTCTGTGGAGTCATGTTAATTTTTTGTACAGGCCTCTACTGCAACAAGACCTTGTCATGGGGATGGTAAAAAGATAGTCCCTATGCTGAAGATTTTTGCTTCACTCGGTTATAGGAGCTGCTGAAGCAAGACTTGAGCCTTGTCTTCATGACGTAAGGTGAATGGAGCACTTTTGTTCCAAAAATACATGGCAGTATATCACAGAAAAATTTAAGGCTTAAGAACATATTCTTCAGCTAAACTGTAGCTGAGCACTAGCACAACGCCTTTGTGGTTTTTGGTGAGTATAGTGATATTACAGTTGTGTCTGGTAGCCTGTGTCTATTTTGCCAGCTGTTGTAGAGGCCCAGCAAGAGCAGTCTCTGCCCTGATGAGCTTGCTGCCTAAATAGCCAGGGTAAACAAGGGCTGGGAGGGGAAGCTGAGGCAGAGAGATGTCAACCAAGCTGCCCTCTGTGCAGCAGGTCAGTGTCAGAGCCAGGAATAGCAGAGGGTGCTTTCAGCCTTCGTCCAGTGCCTGCCTGCTGGACCACCTTGGACTGAAGAAATCGGAGAGGCAAGGAGCTCATTGCAAGGTGGTTCGTTATTTAAAACGTGGAAGAAAGGAGTAAAGTTGCAGCTGGGCTAAACTTATTTCCTCTTTGTTACAAAGGAATTTTAGAGGGCAAGTTGCAACCTAAATAGCTTGACGGTGTGCTCTTTGTAATATATTAATAGCTGTTGTGAAAATATAGAAATGTTCCACTGCATGTTTTGTGTCTCCCTGTCTCCTGTTTTGCCTTGCCCACTAGGATCACGGTATATTCTCCAGTTCAGAGAAATAGATTCGTTAATGGATGAATTTAGCATCTTTGAGTATGTAAGTGCTTGTGTAAGCATTTCTGTGAGTTAATAAAAGTTGTGTTTTCTCCAGATCTTGGAAAAACATATACACCTGCAGGAGCAGGAAACGGCCAATCTATGCAAGTCAAATCCAAATGCAAACTGCAGCAATCATAGGAGACCTCTGCCTTCAGTGCTGGAGGAGGAAGTGTGAGTGTCTGTAAAGCTGCTTCAGTTTCCTTCATCTTTTAAAACTTGTTTTATCCAAGTTTCATTACTTTAGGTCAGAAATAAAGTAGGCAGTGAACTGGTGCAGATGATGCAGAGGAGAATACTCTGGGGAGGATATTGCAATAACAGCAAAACCCTGGGAGAGGGCACACAGCTATTTCTTTGTGCTAGAAAAGTCAGTGTTTTTGAGAAACTCCTGTTAGGTTAGTTTTTATTCTGTCTTGAGCTGTTAGTTCTGGGCAGGACAGATCTGCCAGGACAGCTCCACAGTATTGAAACTGCTTCTTGTTCTGGGAATGTGAAATTGTTTGTAAGAGTTCTTTCAGGCCTACCTAACCTTCCCTTAAAATCTTCATGAGTTCAAAGTGGAAGAAGAATTGTATCTAGTTCAGGGTTTAAAAAGTGTGCTATGCTTGTTGCTATTATCCCTGTAACCTACGTAAGTGAAGTAGCTATGGGTTATTTCACTCTATCCAAATACTACCCTGCCATTCTGTTGTTAAAATCAGAATATACATGACAACTATTGAGCAGCTGCAAGTTTTCTTGGATCTTCCCAGGGCTATGCGTTTTTTTTTGAAGCAGCCCAGATTTCATCTCCAAAAAGCCTACATAATCCCTGGGAGAGGCAAAATCCTGCCTGGAGTTTCTAGCTGTGTTCGCATTGCAGTCACTTGTAAGGGAGAGGGCATCTGATGGTGCAGTGGTCTGGCACAGTCTTGGTTATGATGGTTTTTTGGGAAGCCTATGCAAAGGTGTGTGTCTTTGCTGTATGTACAGAAATTTGCCTGCAGCTCTGGCTCTTATTAGAGTGTCTGGCTTCCTTGTGCAGGTGAATTGTTCACGAGAGCTGTGGGGTGGAGCAGTAAACCTGCACAGCCCAGTAACATCTAACTGAGATAGTGTAGGCACACCAGAGGAGGCAAGGACTAGCAAGAGAACAGTCTGCAGAGCTCTCTTCCATCTCAGAGTTATATGAACCCATGCCAAATAGGAAGCGGAGGAGTGTAGAAGATGGACTGAACCTAGCGGTAAGCTAGATAAGGGTCATATGCTAAAGGAATTCAGGTGGAATTTTTGTCCTGGAAGAAACGTTTTCAAAGCCGTCTGACTTACTGAGGACAGCAACAGGAGCTCCTGACATAAATAGCTTTTCCCTCTCAGCTGTCTGTTGGTGGCCCATGACTTGCAATGCACTGAGACCCTGCCACTCAACAGGTGTGTCCCGATTACACAAATAAGTGCAGTTGGTCCCTCTATTAGCCATCCCTGCCACAGGGCCAAGGTTGAAAGTGGGGCTTAGCTACTGTGACCTATTTATTCCTCTGTATGACCCTTCCACTCAGGCCTGAGGCAGGCTGGTGACATCTTTTATGCAGACAGCAGATTTTGTCCACAGACTCAGCAAGTCTCTGCAGACTTGCATTTTCAGATGAGCTCTTCAGCACTTAAAATGTAGCAAAATGTGAAGGATTTTAGTGGGTTAGGATGCCCCATGCAGCTGGGAAAATATACAGTATGTCATGTTGATGTTATCTTCTGCTGCAGGGTATGTGTTGTTGCAGGCACCACTGTTTTGGCACATGCTGAAATTGTAGACAGCCAGTAGAAATCTCCCCGGCATGCAGTAAAGCATAGAGACTCTTGCTACTGCAGAAATACCATTTCTGGTGGCAAAAGACTTTGGCTGTGGGAGGGGATCATTGAAGGCAAAAACTGTTAGAAGTGAAGCTTTAGGAGATGTGCTTAGTCTCTGAGTGATTTTCTTTTGTTGCTTTCTTTTGGGGCCCAGGCCAGCAACTGCCATGGTGGCTGAGGTCACCTGGGTCAGTGGTGCTGCGGGGGATAGTCCCAGTCTCTCACTTCAGCAGCTGGGAAGTGGGATCCAGGAGGAATATTACATTTCTTTTGGTAACTCTGCCAAGAAAGAGAGGAAATCCATAATTTGAGCAAAATACTTTAACTTTTTTTTTTTGTAGGGTGGGGTGAAGTAGGAAGAGGGAAATGAAAAATCCTTTATAGTGGGGTGCTTGGGATGGCTTCTATCCTGGAACTCGCTCTCAGAATATAAGAAATGTTCAGCTTCTCTTTCTCAGTGTAACAAAGCCTTTGTAAAAGGGAGCTTCCGTCAGGAGCATGTGCAATTGAAAACATGTGTTAGCTCAGGTCATGTATTGCACCACGTGGTTTGGGATCCAAAAAGAGTGCTTTTTTGTTTAATTAGCTAATAACAAAGATAGCCTTTCATGTTCTGCATCGTGTAACTCTATCAGCTGTTGATAATTGTGACACCCTAGCAGAGGTGGTAAAATGATGGACTCTGGGATTTAAGAAAGTTCTGCTCAAATTTCATTGATTTTTCACATGCAGTGTTCACTGGTTCTTTCATCCTGTGTTTCCTGTCGTCCTTCTAGGATGTTGGGCTGTACTTTAATTGCTTTTGGATGCAGGGCTGTGTAGGTCCTGGTAAAAACAGCAGTCCTTCCTCAGTGAGTCAACCTTCAGCAGTCTTTAAGTTCACTGTTTGGTGGCCTCTCTGAGAACGTGAGTGCCAAGGTTGTCATTTCACAGAACACGTACGCGTATATACTGAATTTTAAGCATGTGGCTTAAGAAAGGAAATGTATTCATTGGCTGGCGGGTAGCGGTCCCTCCACAGCATTTTTACATTGTGTTTGTCTTCATAAGGTGGGTTAGTCTCCTGAATCTTTGGATGTTCAATCCAGTTGCTGAAGTGGGAGATACTTGGTTAAGTAAACCACTCGGTGTAGGTGTGTGATGTCTGTTGATTGTCTCAGGTCATCTTGGAACAATTCTTAAAGATTTACCTGTATAGAAAGTATGTTGATCATGATTGAAGCAAAATGGTCTTTGTAGGGAAGAAAAGGATCTTTTTAATCAGATTATTCAATTTATAAGGTGATGCCCTTTTTAACTTCTTAAGACTTGAGAACTGCTCTTGTGCATTGTGGTGGTGCTTTTCACATTTTTTGATGTATTCTGGGACTTGCTCTGGGGGATGCTGTTAAGGAAGCAAATCAATTATCAAATTATATCTCAGTACTTGATTCCATCACTGAGCTTGATTTAACTTTTTTTTTTTGGTATAGGGGTCTCTGACCAGCACTTGAAAATCCTTGCAGTTCAGTCTCTGCTGCCCTGGTGTGGACAAAGGGGAGGGATATATCAGTCCAATTTCTACCTTCTTTTTCCCATGGCTTCCATATGTTCTGTCCCATTTCTTGCCTTTATTTTGAATAAATAAAATGTAGATGCTTCTAAGACATGTTTAAATTAGTTGGATCCAGAATTGCTATATGGAGGAGGCAAGCTGGACGAATAATAACTTTGTAGTTATTATTTGTCCATTTGTAATACTGTTGTTATAATAACAGTAAAACAAACAAAAAGACAAAACAAACAAGACCTCTCTGCCCCAAAACCCACCAGATCTCCCCTAGATAGTCGTCCCTACTAAGCCTTCACCTCTTCCACACAGGAACTGTTGATTTGCGTGAAAGAACGAAGTGTCTGTTACAGGAGTAACTGCAATAGTGAACTGGTACTGTGGGCCAAGCCAATGTGTAACTTTTCTGAAATTCCTCTTTCGTCAGCAGGAGGATCAAGGCCTGCCCCCAGCTAGTAAAGTGACCTGTGGTGTAAGATGGTGGTTGCTTTTTTGACCTTGGATTCACGTTTTTCAGAGCCGTGGAAATTACATCTAGTCTTAGTGGGGTTTGTGCCTTGAGCTCAGGATGTCTGGTTGGGCCAGTACGCGTTGAGAGGGGGTTGTGGCGTGAGTGCATTTTCCATCACTGTACAAGCTGGTGACTTAAAATCTGTACGTGGGGAGAACTTAACTGAGGATTGGGTGTGGGAAGGAGAAGTGTTTTGAAGTAATGAATGGAATTGGATGTAGGCGGACAGCCTGAACTCTGTCTGGGAGAGTAATAAGCAATGAGGAGGCTGCTGGACCTGACCTGACTTTTCAGTGCTGTACATTCCTCATCTCAGATGCTATCTGGCCCCATGAGCTCCTGCAAGTGCTCTCTTTAAAAATGGAATTCCTCTTCTTGCAGCCTATACTAATTCTATAATTTTATTATTATTATATATTTTTAAAAACAAATTAGGAGAAATAAAGAGCTTGTAGCTTCCTAAATTCAGTTTTATGTGGTATGGCTCTACTGATCATGGACTTATAGCTGCAAAGCTTTCTAGGGGAGGAAAAGCTTTTCTGTGTGTTGTTTCTGTTTTTGTTTAAAATGGGTCACATGCCCAGGAATGCAGTCAAATTATAATGGTGACTAAGTGCCGGAAAGCATAGAAAAGGGGAGGGAAGGGTGAGCAGACAAAAAAGGAGCCTGAGGCTATGGAAGGAAGGCTGGGAAAATGAGAATCTGGCCAAGCCCCAGGGCCAGGTTAAAGATTCCTACACCCATTAACAACTACAGGAGATGTTTATTTACAGGGAGCTAATCTTTGTTTTAAAAATGACTGAGTACCCAAAAATCCCACTTTTGGGAAGTGGATTGGGGGCAAGGTAGAGATTGGAGGAGAGAACTGGTTCTCATTGGGCACCAGTCCCTGTCTCAAGGATCCTTCTTTCATCCTGTGCATCTGGGAACATTGACTGTTGAGAAATATCTGCAAGGGGGATAAACTCTTGTATTCTAGTAAGTGGTTCCCAACCTCTAGTTATAAAGGATAACTTCAAGAGTTTCTTCTTGTTTGTAGTTTTCTGATCTTTTCTACCTAAGCAGCTCTACCAAGGATATTGAATAATTAAGATTACATGATGAGAAAGATGGGAGCTAAAGCTGCCTTCCCCCCACCTTCTTTAATCAACTGTGGATCATGAAAACAAAACAGATGTTGAACAGCTGCTTGAACTGGATGTGTTGATGTAGACTCTAAAGGGACCTTGGTCCCAGGTCTCTTGTGGTACCTCCCTTTTGCCACCTCTTGAGCTGTGTTGATATTTGCTTGTCTCAGCTCACCCCAATAACTTTGATTTGTATCCCAGCAACTGCTGATGAACTACAATCTGTCTTTTAATAACTTTGACTCTGAGTAGGGAATTTTCCAGTGATGTGGTGGAATTCTCTACCCTTTGGTGAGCTGCTGCAAAAGATAATCTGTATTAGGATGTGTGTGCATTGGGTGGTTATACAGATAAATTTGTTTTATTTTTAAAATAATATTTTTAAAATATTGTAATTTTTTTTTGTTTTAGTTTGAACATATCTTGTTTTCTAATTATTGTATCTGATCATGTGAGTGTCAGGCAGATGAGAATCTGGAGCAGTTTCTTTACTAGTCTTCTGGCTAGACACACTCTTTTGGCTTCTAGTTTCAGTGTTCTCCTGACTAATGTTTCCTCTATCTGTTCTTGTATGATGTTGTCCTTATCTTAACTAGCTTTCTTTAGTCTCTATTAGAAGTGTGGTGTCCTTTTTCTCTGGTTGTTCTGGTAGTTTCTTTCAGTGTCATCTTGTTTTGATTACATTTTGTCTGAACCTGTGTTGGATTCAGTATACTGGATCAGATCTTGATCAGATTTAAGGCTTGTACACTAGTGATCATCAGGGATGGCTTTCTTTGATAAGCACCCACTCTGCTCAGTGTTCCTTCCTTGTCAGCTCTCCCAAGTGTGCTTGCTCTATGTGGCTCGGGCACCATCAATGTTTGCCAGTTCATCATTTGTAGAACCAGAGTTAAAGCACACCTGTGACCAGCTTGAGTGTCTTTGTTGTCCATATAGCATCAGTCCTGGCTGCTAATCTCATCTCTCTCTTTTTGTCTGCAGAGCGGCTGGCATTCCAGTGAAGGAGAGGGTGAAAGTATCTCAGAACTGGAGGCACGGACGCTGCAGGAGGGAGACGGTCCTGAAATGGAAATGCAAGCAAGTGGCTCTTTTCTCTTCTGCTTGTTCTGTATCAGCTGCTGCAGGGCCTTGGGTTTGCATCTGTGCCCTGAAAGGAGGTGTTTCCTGCTCCTTGTGATCCATGGGATCTTACAAGTGATGTCACTGGCCTATTTTGGATGTTACTGGCTAGCTGGATGTGGGGTAACTGGAGTTGCTGTCTTGCCCTAGAGATCCACTCTGAGAGTCGAGAGCTCCTTTCTTAGTAAGAGCTTGAATTTGGTATTGTTCTGATCTGTGTGGTTCTAACTGGATCTGGCAATCATTACCATAGACTTCAAACTGTTATGTTCCTCTCTGTTCCTGTATACCATGAGCAATATTCTGTCCTGCTCTCACAGTGAGCATACCTTGAACCCAGACATAGACTTATGTGTCCTCTCAAACTGCTTGGTTTGTCTCTCCTGCTTTATCCTGGCCCCTGATTTGGATATACAAATCTAAAATGTTAATTGCCATTCTTTTTATGCTTCTTCATTCTCCTACCTTATGCTTCCCTCCTTCACTGAAAAAAAAATGCATATCTAACGTTAATGAGAGGAAATTATTGCTTAATTCTTGCTTGCAAAGGTGCACTGAGCTTTCAAAGCAAAGCATAAGATGGATCTCTTATCTGAACAGCACATCTCAATTTTTTGCTTTGACATCATCAGACAGAAGGAGAAATGAGAAAGACCATGGTTTGTTAGATGCTGAAGAACAGGGACCTGCCACTGAGCTTTCATGCCTCTTTGTGCTGTGTAGATTGAAGCAATGGATAATGTGCCACTGCTTCTCTAAAGTCCTGGGAACAGCTGTAATGAGCAGAATGGGTTTTGGTGCAAGTTGTATACCTGCCTTTGAAGTGCTTGCAACCATCTGTGAAGACAGGCTCTGTGGATGTTAGAGATCATTACTAAACCAGCTTCCCAAGTGAAAAGGCAAGGACTGATTTAATGAGGCCACCATCCAGACGGTATCCTCTAATTTTCATTTATCCTGCTTCAAATCTGTTACTTCTCCTTATGAAAAAGCCATAGAAAAAGGTAAAAAACTAAACTGCAGCAGGAGGAAAGCCACAGAAACTGGCTGTAGTCTAGGTAAGCTGGATATTCACTTGCTTAGAGGACTGCGTAGGAGTGGAGGAAAGAAGGGGAAATCAGTCTGCTTAAAACCAAAGCTGCAGCTCTAAAGATGCCTCTTATTTTTTTCCATGCATATGATCAAGTCCCAAATGAACGTTACAACCTACGCTCCACTGCTTTGTCCATGTGACTAAAAGCCTGTTATCGGAGATGAATGCAGGCAAGCAGGAACCTTCTATCTAATAAGCAATCTTGTCCTCTTGCTTGTTTCTGGTCCCTCATTGTGATGTTATGAGGCGCAGCTCTGCATAATGGCTATGCTGACACAGAAAATCATTACCTCTGAGGATGAATGATCTGCAAAAAAGAGGGAGATGGGTTTTTTTATGAGAAGCCACCCCTGCTTTCAGCACAGTTTGTTCCTGAATAGTTTGAAAACTGAAAGGCTGCTCTATGGAAAGACTCTGGTTTTGCTCAATGTTTGCACTCAGCAATGACTAGAAAGTGAAAACCGTTTCATGCATCCATACGCCGTAGAATAGGAGCCCAACGTCTCTTTGTATCTGGCCCTGCCATATCCAGAAGGCCTATTTGCTGATTCTCTGGTGGCCACACAAAAGCAAGATCTTGAGCAAAGAGCTCACTAAGTGTGCATTGTAGCCTGTTCTATTTTCTGTATTTTGGTTTTGTTTCAAGAATAAATAAACTTATTGTGATGACAGGCTTGATTCAGATATTGCTTGAGTGTCTCCTCCTCTTCTTGGTCTCCCAGGAAGTGAAACGTACTTTCCACTCCAATCTCCAAAATACTTTGGAGCATCTCCTTTAGCAGTCCACTGCTCTTGGCCTGGGACTTGTCTATAGGAAGCTGCCACTGTCCTGTAGATAGCAGGGGGCAGATACAGTGTATAGGTTCTTCTGAAAGGTAGACAACAGAAATCAAGAGAGGTTGCTCTGCAATTGCTTTTGGCTCAGCAGCAGAAGAGGTGTGAATGTAGAAAAATACCTTCCCTACATGATGAGCACAAAGTTCTTGAATAGCCTCTAGCTTACCCTGCTGCTTTAGGTATTAGCATATAGAGAGCGCAGGAGGTGGAGGACTTTGTAGGAAGACCTACACTATTTGATGTGACCTGCTTCCCTGCTCAGACACCGGTGAGACAGTGGCAGCTTTGTGGGTATCTGCAGATAATGTGTGGGATCAAGACTTGCTGCTTGCACCAAGAGCCGCATATTGAAGGCTCTGTTAGAAATGCTTGGCATAGCTCACAAATGCCTGGTAGTCTAGTTTCTTAAAAAGTACAGGGCTCATGAGGAGGGGTCAGGGAGCCTTAAGTATTTCCTATCTAAACTCACTAGACTCTTGTCCATCTTCTCTTTCAGAGATTCCATGCTTCCTTCTCAGCTCTTGGCTAGAAAAATGCCAGCAATGTGATCCGCTTTCTGTGTTGCTGGAGAAGCTTCACTTGTTAGCCATGCTACTGTATTAAGCTCTGCTTTTGTGCATGACCAGCAGCTCCAACTTCACTGTTTTCTTGAGTGGGCACTTGCTTTTGTTGATATGTTTACATATGGAATCTTTTTAAAATTATTTTTGTGTGCGAGGTTTTTTGTTTTGTTTTCTCCTCCCCACCCCTGCACCCCACCCAACCTGCTGTTTGTTTGCAGTTTGATGCCCTGGATGGAGCTGGATGGCGAGTATCTCTACCTGTCTCAAGCGGAGAACATCCAGGCCTACCGGCTCTGTCCAGACGGTGCAGGTTTGCAGCGTCACCCTCAAGCTATTTTCTCTGGCCACCAGGAGGATGTGTGTCGCTTTGTGCTTGTCAACTCCCACATCGTCAGCGGAGGGGGGTAAGTTGGGTGAATGAAGGAGTGCGGCAGTGAAGGTGGAAAGGTTTGGTCTAACTCCAGCCCAGAGTAGAGGGTTCTTGCTACATAGTGTCCTCGTGCTTGGCTGTGTTCAACTGCTGCGGCTTCCTTTCTTATTATGTGGTTCTGTCCTGTCAAGCTTCTACTAGAGCAGTGGAGGAGCATGCTGTTGACTTTATAAAGTGTTCTTTTCTCTTTTGAACTTGTGTAGATATCCACAGGGCTGTTGAATCAGCATTGACTGATCACACAATCCTGACTGATACGCAGTTTTCATTTCTTTCCCTGTTAGAGTTATGGTAGCTAGACTGTGTTCTGATATTCAGAACTATTGGTTAACTGGGGCCACAGTGGTGCATAAGGCTTTCTAGAGACAAGTATATGTTTATTAGACCAACTGATATAATTGTGGAGAGGAGGAATACTGCCAAGCATTCCAGCACATGCACACTTCTGCAATTAATTTTGCATTTGACTGGCCTTTTTCAATTACAGCAGATGACAGTACTGTTATTTATAAAGTTTTAGCTATTAATATGCACAGCACTTAAGCACAGAAGTAGGAGAGGCAAGCATGGCTGAATATCTTGAGACTCTCCCCTGTGAACTGTAGCCCGAAACTCAGGTGAAAATGAAGGAATGCATTTAAAATTCCAGTAACTGTGTTGGATGAAAAAGTCTAAATATCTTTGTAGTTAATTCAAAGCACAAGACCCAGCATGGCTGCTCTGGAATGAATGGAAAGCTGAGGCTTGGACATGAGTGAGAATGACCTCTACACTTGTTCCCTTACTCCAGCCAGTCAGCATCCCGCCAGGATTCTGGCAAACTTGAAGCAGTAGGAGAAGGAATGACTGCTCTGCTAGTTTCTGCAGCTTGGCACAAACTGAAGGGTGGAAAGATAGCTAGGAAGATTTTCATGTGTGGCAGATCAGGCTTTGGCTGGCCAGATGTGGGATTGCAAGAGAACAGGTGATGTGTGAAGAGTGAAGTGTTAATGATGATGCATGAATTTCAGCTCCCGTGAGAGATCAGTCCTGGTCTTTTTGTGGCACTCCTAAGCACTAATGGAAGGTGCACGTCCAAGGGAGATACAGCTGATACAGACTCCCTGCCTGGGGATTTGCTTTTCAGAGATGGAAGTATTGTCCTTCACAAGATCCATGGTTCCTACAGCGTCAAGTTCTCTGCGCATGAACAGGAGGTGAACTGTGTGGACTTCCAAGGTGGCCTCATTGTCAGCGGCTCCCGGGACAGAACAGCAAAGGTGAGCAGTGATGTTCCAGCAGCTGCAGGTGCTGCTGCAGAGGTGACCTCAGAGGTCTTGTGCCATGAGTGTTTTAAGTGTCAGCAGAACTGTTAGCCCTGTCTTGTGTGCCTGCAGAAGTGCTGGCTGTCTTGGCGTATGCTTATGTTTCTGAAAAGATGCTTGCTGTGCCAAGCTTTTAAGAAAGAGATCTGGCAGTGCTTTACGACATCAGCTGCTGCTTTAAACTAGGAAGTACAGAAGGCAGCAGCTGATATTTTGCTTCTTTCGCTGTACATCTGTCTAACACTGTAGTGATGATCCATGCCAGTTAGTCTGATATTTGCTGTATGTATCTCAAGCACATCCTTGCTTTGTGACAGTGTTGCTTCACATGCTCTGTTGTACGTTCCATCTCTTTAAGGGATAGTATGATATGTTTTCCAAGTCTGTGAGGTGGTGGTTTGTTTTTGTGGTTTGTAGGTTTTGGGTGGTGTGGTGTGGGGTTTTTTTTTTTTCTTTTGGGAGGGGAGGATCTGTTATGGTTCTTGGTTTGCAAACCAGGATTGAAGTTAGACTATTAATACTGTTAGGTCCCATTTTTCTCTTCCAGTTGGCATCACTGAATCCTGTCATTTAATTTTTGACTACTTCTTTTAGAGCCAGGAACTTGTTGATTTTTGTCCTCCTGGTTCTGGTTGGTGGTGCTCTCTTCCTACCTGGAGAGTTGTTCTCCTGAGCTGTAACCAGCTGTTTCAGTAGTTTAGGAAACTGTTTCACCCTTGTCCTGCTAGCATGGTGCTGCATCTTCATAACCTGTCACATCTTCACAACCCCTTGTTTCGTTATTGGAAGTGGTTGCTGTGTGTAAAGTTTTGGCTGTTGCTCAGGGTAGGCTGGTGGATACTCTTGGTCCCTGGTACATAGCACAGGGCTTTAATGGAGGTAAGAGGAAAAACTGCTATTTCTGTTTTGCAAGAGGGGAAGTTGGGGCAAAGAAAGACTTAAATATCTCTTTCCAGGTTTTACAGGAAGTGTGTGGTAATTGGTAACTATCTGACAGTCTGCTGAGCAGCCTGACCCTGTCCGTTCTTGTTGGTCCCTTTGTGGGGGTGATTTTACCCAGGAGTACACCCATAAGTAGAGCGGTGTTCACATGCAAAGGGCTCTGTTGGGGATGCTGCTTTCCTCTTGGGAGCAAGGCATTGATACTGCTTTGTCTCACACTTAAGCAGGGCTGCTCCTCTCTGTTCTGTGGAGCCTCTTTGCTGGGAGAGTGCCTTCTTCCTCCTTCCCTGGCAGCTGGAGGACAGACCTCTGCGACCTTGAGAACAAATTCCTGAAGGCTAGAGGGGAATTTAAGGCTGTTTTTCTTGGAGCTAGTGTGAGATCTTGCCCACCCAGTGATCCCCACAGCATAGGCTCTAGGGATGTTCACCGCTTATTTTTTATCATCTCTTTTGTAGCCTGCCTTGTTTGCACGAATGAGACTCTTGGAGAGTGGAAGGGAATCCCTACCAGCCTTTTAAAGGGGCTCTAAGTGTCTAAGCTATTGAGGGCTCTGCGGAGTGTTGATTAGGACTAAGCCCTGAAGAGCTGCTAATGTACATTCCTGTGTGATAGGCACCAGATAGTGTGCTCTAAGCAATATTTTTAACCTGTAGGAGATAGGGATGCCTTAAAAGAGTTAAGCTTTTCTGCTGCTTTTGCTGACACTAGGTGCTAAATTCCCTGCTGACAAGAATAGCCTGCAATCCTGGGCATTATCAACAAACAAACAAATAGGGCACTCCCAGCTTTGAAGTCTTGAAGTGAAACATTGGGGGTGGGTTACAGAGAACTGGAGAGCTGGAGTTCTGTGGGCCAAGAATGAAGGCAAGATGGAGAAAATGAGGGCCAGAAGCAGAGGCCTCAGCAAGAATCTGAGGGGCTTTATTTAGGACCCAGAAACAAAGCAGTGTGTGTGGTGAACTGGTGGAAGGGGATGTGGATGTATACACTGATGGGGAGGGAAGACATTCTCTCACATCGTCAGTGCGCAAGGTGGGCCTGTTTGAAAATAGCCTGGGGTACACTTAAGAAACTTGGTTGAAAATGGGTGAGTTTATAAGAAATGTTTTACAGGATAGTGGATGATAATAGAAATGGGAATTTTTCAGGAAAGGTATAAAGACTCCCCACACTGTTCAAGCGAACAGCAGAGATTTGAACAAATCCCACTTCTTGTTCATTTAACTACCGAAGGTGAGAAGCCTCTGTGGTGACTGCTGCCCTAGAGAGTATGGGTGTGCTTGCTGTTGCCAGTGGGATGGAAGGTCATACTCATAAGATGAATCTTTGTGTAAATGTCAGTGATTGAAGGCTCTGCTTCTCAAAAGTAAATAATGGGAATTCAGGGAGAGGATCTCAGGGAAGGTGAGCGTGGCAGTTTTGACAGCTCTTCCAGCGCAACATCAGCAGCGTGCATCCTACTTTCTGCGCTTTCTGGGTGATGTGGCATAACGTACATCTCTCTCTTTAGGTTTGGTCCCTGTCCGCGGGCAGAGCTGGGCAGTGTCTACATACAGTGCAGACAGAGGATCGAGTGTGGTCCATTGCTATCAGCCCATTATTAAGGTAACTGAGATCTCTTTATTCCCAATTTCCAGTAGAGAGAAGTAAAGGACTTGGATAAGCTGTGTGTCCACAAATCTCTCTGAGGCACCAGTGTGACACTTCAGGGACTTGATTTGGGTGGAGGCTGATCAGGTGCTTGTGCCTGCAGCAGGAGCTCAGAGAAGAGCGTGTGGTCTTTGTTCCCCCTAACAGCTGAGTGATCTGCTCATAAAGAGGCTGTGAAAATGGCTCTGCATTCCTGTTATAGTTGCAGGTGGGACCTGTTTGTTCTTACTTGCAGAGTGAACTCTCTGACTTGCTAATTAGAAGCAATGAGCAGGATTCTCTTGAGGTTTTCAGTACTGAAAAGATGCCAACTTCTGTTCTCATTCTCTGGCAGAAGAGATGCCAAGCAAAAAGGTCCTTGCTTGGGAACTGTGTGCAGTGGTTAGAGCTTGATTTTCTTTGAGCATGCTGAACGGGGAAAGATGGAAGTGTAGTTCAGGGATGAGGTTTTCCAGCCTCTATTGCCTGTAGCCCTGTGCTTCTAGTGTGGGCGTAATGCTACAACTACAATTTCATCTTGAGAGGCGAGGGCAGTACCTACGCCAGTGTCTTCCAGGGTGTTTTTCAAAGTGCTGCTGCTCTTGAGGAAGTGAAAATCTGAGAAACTTAAACTCTCACTGTTAAAATTTTACACCAGCGGTGATCTGTCTCTGGTTCACTGTTAAGCTGGGTTGGTTTTTTTCGCATGCAAGAGACTCTTCTTCAGCATTCCTCAAGGGAGGGAAGAAGAAGAGCTATTGTTGCTGCCCACGTGATGTCTGCAACTATGAATTTTAGGCTTGGAAATACTTCCCATAACTGCTGTCTTCATTAAATTTCCAAGCTTGTTTTGCCAGCAGCAGAAACTTAGTGGTATGGAGCTAATGGCATTATCAGGGAAATGACCCTCGAGGCTTGCTATGATTTTGCTGTTCACTTGTCCCATTACTCTGAGTGTTTGAGACAGATAGTGTTTTTAAAGAAGTACCGTGTGTGTTAATGCTCCAGCAACATGGTAAATAGAAGCCCTTTGCTGTCTTCTGTGCTGCAAGGGCTGCTTTTTGGGCAGATAGGCTCTGGCTCTCGCACCATGGCTGGTTAGAGCCCAGTGGCGTGCTGCTTCCTGCTCCTAAGTGATGACCTACTGAGGTGGCCTCTTGTCAGGACAGTGTTCCTCTCCCTGGTGCGCACGCTTGTGCACACCCTCTGTCACAATATTTACCCACTGTCTCCCCACCACCCTTTCCTCCCTGCAGGGTGATAAATGGGAGGTGGTGGAACAGCTACCCCATGAACAAGTGGGCTTAAATTGTGCACACTTTTTTTTTTTTTATGAGACTGGACTGTACCAGCCTCCCCCACTAGCCTACCCTACTCCCCCTCCACCCCCTT
The DNA here is from genome assembly GCF_036417535.1 of Chlamydotis macqueenii. Taxonomy (NCBI): domain Eukaryota; kingdom Metazoa; phylum Chordata; class Aves; order Otidiformes; family Otididae; genus Chlamydotis; species Chlamydotis macqueenii. Next base: position 25,205,398 of record NC_141562.1, read on the forward strand.
ACTCCTCTGTATTTTTTTTTGGGGGGGGGGGGGGTGTGGAGAATTAGAGCCAATTAGCCACGTCATTAATTCTTCAATTTGACGGCTGATATAGCAGGGCCTGAAACACGCTGCTGACCTCGTATAATGGGAACCCTGCTCCTTAACTTATTGACGATGGGAGAAGTTAATTAAAATTCCACAGAGAGAAGGTGTCGGCTAACCTATAAACCTGTCGCTTCTCAGAACAAATCGCAGCCATCCTAGAAGAGAGAGAGGATCAGAGCAGGAGGGCATGTGGTGGGGGAGGGCCAGGGCAAGGGGCAGGGGAGATGAATTTTTCACTAATAGGTTTTATTGCATGCTATCTAATGAGGGTGAGTATCAAAGATAATATCTGGTTTCTAGTGAGGTCTGCTTTGGGGAGCTCTGTAGTTTCTGTTTTATTTGCAAGAGCCCATATTTCACCCATAGGCATTACCTATGCACTTGTGTGTGAAGCTTTTCCTCTCTTGCAGCCCCCATCCTTCTTGCCAGAGCTTGGATGCATTTGTTCCTCAGTGAGGCTGAACGTGGCCTATAACCTCCACTTCCTCCTAAACACTTGATGTGCCCACCTGTTTCTCCCTTCTCACCTGTACTGATGTAAACTGAGAGCTCCTCCACAAGAACAGATAGTTCTGCTGGTGTAGAACTGCTGTAGAATCAAGCTCCAACCACCTAAGTATTTTGGCCCATTGTTGCTGAGAACCCACCAGCTCTCTCTACTGTGGATACATAGAGCTCAGGAACAGCTCAAAGCAGTTGTGCAGGTGGTGTGGGAGCAGGGAGGACTCCTCTAGCTCTAAGGCATTTGAAGGTGCTTTGGAGAGGCTGTTTCCTGGCCTGAAGGTTTGCCAGGACTAAGACTTTCTAGAGTAGTCAGGGTTATATTCTTACTGAAGCTCATCTGTTGATGGGCAGGACTGAAACTTTTCTTCTTGCTTTTCAGTGCTGTTTCCCTCTGCGTGATTCTTCCTTAGAAAGTATCTCATGCGCTCCTGACTCACATCTTGGTTTTCTACTGTGTCTGCTGTAGTCCTGCTCTGCTGGACTGCTGCTCTAATAGGAAGTGCCTCTATCCCAAACTAAACATCAGGGACTTGTGCTCTTAAAGTGCAGCTCCTCTGCCTTCAGGCATCTTTCTTGGGTATTCTGCTTTGATGTGTTGTTGGTCTGCAGTTTCCCTGTGGCACTACAGAGATCCTCCTGCACATGTGCTGAGCTAGGGAGGAAGCTTCCTTGCTCTTTGTGTAGTGATGCCAGGCTGGATGCTTGGAGGGTCTGCAAACAGAATGATGCCTGTAAGGGAGATTAAGTAGTGTAAAAGGGTACTAAGAGTACTAGATCTTCTCTTTTTACTGTGCGGGGAAGAACTGTGCTTAGTCCTTTGTATAATCTTTTCAGCTGTGGAAGTGCCTTCACATCTGTGTGAGTTATTGGGACTTCATTGCTTTGGCAATCCCTAACGGTTCCTTGCAGGACAGTGGGGATGGGGAGAGTGTTGTGGTTCTTCTGGGATTTCAGCAAGTCGTCTGCATAGCTGTGCTGGTTGGTGTGCTTGGGATCATAGGTCCCACATTGCCTGTTACGTCAGGGACTAGAGAGGAGTCTGAGAGTATCCTTAAAATAAGATGCCTCAGGTTGCTCTGACAGCTGTTTGAATTGGTCTCCAAAGCTGTCCTCCTCCATGGATTAGTAAAAGAGTACTTAAAGAGGTTGTGTACCCTAAACTGTGTTTCTTAGCTGCTTGTAATCCTCTTCCCCCCAAGTTCATTTGCCTTTTGAACTCTGCATCGTGCAGATGTTAAACTTTCATTTACTGGTGCTTACTGCAGTGACTTATGTGCGCTCAGGGACCAGGGCCAGCCTGAGTGCAGTGGACCAATTCAAATGTGCAAAGTGAGGCAAACCCAGGGGTTTCTAGTGGAATAGTGGCACCTTCATGCTTTGTGATTCCCTGAGGTGGTAGTTGCCAGGGAAGAGAAGTGACCACTGTACACTGTTTAATTTGAGGGGTAGGTTTATGGAGAAAATGAGATCCTATTGCATGACATTTATGGCTGCAGAAACATCAGGCTTATGATATATGTTTTACTACTGAAATGTTCCTTTATTTAGGGGAAAATTTGTGGCAGTTTTTTGTTTTTTTTTTCTCCCCCTAATGATAGAAAAGCTTCTAAACTGGAGGGGAAAGGAAAAAAGTGGACTTTGATGTTAAATTTATTATTAATCTTGAATTCAGAAATTCTTTGGTGTTGGATTTTAAAAAGTGTTCAAATCTAAGCTAGCTTCTCCTGCTGAGTCTGGCCACTGGCATTTGCTGTTTAGATTTTTAAATATTTGTTATGAGAGCTGGTCTTCCCATGTTGTACTTGAAGTGTGTTGTATTTTAAACTAAGGAAAGAGATGATCGGGGCACAAAAATGGTTTTTAGTGTGCAACTGTAGATAAAGAGCTAGGAAATCTTTGGTACAGTTTAGGGCAATGTCAGGCAACCATAATGTGCCCTACTGCAGCAGAAGTGTGCTTTGGGTGTGTAAGCCCAAAAGATGGTCTCTCCTTTTCCAGCTGTCAGTGGTCTATTGCAGTTCATAACTTCTTGCAAATGTTGCAACCTGTTGAAGTGCAGGTTGACTCCAGAGAGGAGGAAAGGTTGTACCAAAGACTAGCTATCTGCATTGATTGTTAAATTTAAAGTAAAAGGAGTACTTCTGTGAGCAGTTGAATTTAAAAAGCCAGGCTTGCTCCATCTCTTCTATTTATGCAGTGTTCTAGTTGAGACCTTACTCCTCTATTTTAACAGGCTGATTTGAATGTCTGTTGACTTAATTGCCTCTCCCATGGAATATTATGGGGGAGTAATATCTGGGGAGACCTCTACCCTTGTGGACAACCTCAGACAAATTACAAAACATACCCAAAACTTGCTAGCCAAAGAATGGAAGAGAAGGGTTACTGACAGGCACCTTGACTGAATGGGCCCCTCTTCCATTGGGAGCAATCAAAATGATTAATTTTGACGGCTTCTTTTTAATGGTTATTTAGAAACTTATTGTAAATTTAGAAACTTATTGTAAAGTGAAACAATCTGATCTTGCAGCTTGCATTAGGACAAAACAACCCACTTAAGTCAGAGCAACTTTGCTGTGGTTTTAACTGTACGATTTAAGCCCTAATGTGCAGCAGTTAAAATGTTTAATTTCTTGCTCCACCCTCATTTCTTGCTCCACTGTTATCAGAGGATATCCTCCATTGTATACCAAGATGAGCTGTTGGCTGTAATGGTGCTCTGTTTTGACCTAGCTTTGCACACTTAACCTCTCAGAGCCTGCTAGGACTTGGGACAAGTAACTGGGTTTTATTCTGCTTTGTGCGTTGCCAGCAAAATAGCAGGCAGCAATAGCTCTGCCCGTGGGGATCTCTGCAGAGCCTGGCTGGTTTGAATAATTGAGAGGGGACTCTGACCTGCAGCTGTTTCTTAAGCAGAGGCAGGAAGAATCTGCTCAACTGTGAGATCCCAGGGCGGACCTGCGGAGTTAGTGGTGGTGTTAACTACCATCTCTTACTGACCTCAGAGGGTGATCTGGAGGCAGATTTCTAGATATGTACAGTAGTCATAACTGACTTGGTGCTCTTTCACTCGCAAGCTGAAGAGCAGGAAATGAGTATCGGTTTCTCCCTTCTGGAGCTAAAATGGCACCTGTTTCTTATCCCTGTGCCCTGACCATTGCCTTGATGTTGGGAGGAAGAAGGCTTTGTTTTACCTTCTTGAATTGAATGACTGTATTTGGTCATCTTCACATAGGTGAACACATGAACATACGTGTACCTTTTCCCTCTCCTCTGAAAACAAGCACATATGCAAACACCTCTATAGGTTGAGAAACTGCAATTTGTTTTTCTCAACTTCAATTTCTTTCCTTTGCCCTCTAAAGCTCACATGACTGATAAGTTGCTCCTTTTTTTTGTGATTTCTGTCCAGTGCTCTAATGTATATATTTTCTGTGACTGTGTGAATTGACTCACTAGTAGTTGTGAGCAGGTGTTGGGAGGCAGTAGCTGAGTTAGAACCCAGACATCTGTTTCTAATCCTGTGGAGCTGCGTTGCATATTGAATTTTATTTTTTTTTTCCCCTCCAGGTTTTTTTTTTAATCTTTCCCCTTGTTTGAGGGGAGAGTCGGTCTTGGAAAGCTTGCAGGAGGCATCTTTCTTGCGCTACTTGGTTTGCACAGGAGAGCCCATGTCTGGTCAATCAATGTGACAGAAGCAGCTTAGTTGAGGGGGCTGACAGCCTTATGGTTTGTGGTTTCTATTTCCAGTTTGTGATAATTTTCTCTTTACTTTTTAAATTCGTAGAGGGAGAAGGTAACTTCACCAGACCTCGGCTGCTGTTTACCTTTGCTCAGTTGTGCAGTGTGCCTTTGTTTTTCCACCTTTGATCAGTGTCCTGCCAACAGATAATTTAGCAATTGCATCCCAGGGTGGAAGTGTGGAGTTAATGTTAAAATTAGGGCTTTTTTCCTTTCCTGACTTCTCTGGCTGATGGAGCAGAGAAGGGGAGAGGGGAGGTGAAGGGGGCCATAAATTCTAGACCTGATTCTGCTCCTTGTAGAGAACTTAGTCTCTGATGTGTCTTCAGCACTTTCATTAACATTTAAATTAAGGGTTTGTTTTTCAGGCAGCTTCAGTCGCAGCCCTTTCATAGTCTGACACATGAAGGCTGTTCTCTCTTTTGCTTTCTCTTTTTTTTTTTTTCCTAGCTTGCAAATCAGTGTACAATAATAATCACTACCGTATTTTTTTTCCTGATCTCTCAGAAGGGCAGCGACCTGACAAGCTGTACCAGAGGTTCAAAGAGATACAGAAATGGAGTGCAAAGTTAGATGGGCAGGAGGATGCCAGGTTTCACTCCTACAATTAGAGCGGTGTCTGTTCCCTCCCCTGCCTTTCAAAGGGCTGCTTTTAGGGGCGGGAAGGGACAGAGAGGGATGGACCTTTCTTGTACAGCCAGAGCACCAGGTGCAGATGCCTTTAACCAGGCTCAGCTTCCACTGTTACTCCTCCCAGATGAGGCGGGAGATGTCACTCAGAGGATGTGAGCCCATGCCCTGAGGTGGGAAGTGGGGCTGTAGTGTCCTAAGATAGCAGCCTAGCCCCTCTAAAGGACTGTTGATTCACTCTGAGGTCAGCAGGAGGCTGGTCCTCAGTCTGCCATTGGCATTTGGAAGGAGGGTGGTAGTTGAGGATATTGCCCTGAAGTAAGAAACTCTTCTCTGTCTTCTGTGCTGCAGGCTGAAGTCCTGTCTCCTCTGAGTACTGCACCTTATTGTAACGGCAGAGAAGATAGCTGGTTTGAAGAGTCTATTTGGATCTTGGCTTACAACAGCCTAAAGCTGGCCATGCCTTGCTGTAGCTAAGTAATTTATCATAGAATCATAAATAGTTTGGAATGAACCTTTGAAGGTAATCTAATTGAACTCCCCTGCAGGGACATCTCCTACTAGATCGGGTTGCTCAGAGCCCCGTCCAACCTGGCCTTGAATGTTTCCAGGGATGGGGCATCTGCCCACTCTGGGCAACCTGTTCCAGTATTTCACCACCCTCATTGTAAAAATTTTTTTTCCTTATATCCAGTCTGATCTACCTTCTTCTGTTTTAAAACTGTTACCCCTTGTCCTGTCACAACAGGAGCTAGGTGGTTTAACATCAAGAAGAGAAAACTGTCTTCCACTTGCTTCAACCGTTGTGTAAGAGCCAAGGAACAAGGGGATGGTTTTAGGAATGACAATGACTTGCATTGGAGAAGCAGCGTAGTAGGATTTATGTAAAGGCATAAGTCCTTGTCCCAAAGTTCTTTTGGAATTTTCCATTTCTCATCTATCAGCCAGTCTGTCACCACTGGTAGGCTATTATCTTCTGCGGGCTCTCTGATGGGAATTGGGGGACTCTGAGTAGTACTGAACTGCTACTGCTGCAAGACAGTAGCACTGTCTTTCATGAGCTAAAAGTGGATAAAAGGCAGGGGAAAATGAACAAACATATAAGCAAAGTGTTTAGTATAATGAAACCTGCAGCTTGGTTGCTGTGTCTATCGTGCTGTTCATGTCTTTACTCTACCCCCAACTCAAATTTGCTTGCCTTTCACTAGGAGTTTGATCCTGATGCGCTTTGAAGGATGCCAGCAGGATGAGAGCAGCAAGCTGACAGTGGGATCGGGAAGGGTATTCCCTGTGTGCTGGTAGACATGGTGCATAAAGAGGGGTTCCAGGAGTTTCTGTTTCTTAAAGATTGGTTTTGCACGTGCCAGTGGTGTCCGTGGCTTATACCATCTGGCTCTTCTGGAGGATCTAATTCAAAATCTTGCTCTTGCAGAAGCCTCCGGTATGTGCTGAAAAAAAAAAAGTTTCTGTTCTGAGGTCTGGATTTTCTTGCCCTTTTGTGTGAACTACCACTGTAGTCTGACACTTCTTGTATTATTGTTGTCAGGTTGAAGTACTGTGTCTGACTGTCCTGTTACTTGAGTGTGTGGTGATCAGTGAGTGATACAGAAAAACTTTTCAGGGGCAGGTAATCTAGTCCATATTCCAAGTGTTCTGGAGCTGTGTGGGATGTGCTTCTCTGATCCCATCTGACATATGCTCTAACTGTTTTGTACCACCTATCTGATTCCTCTGTCACTGCAGGTGGGTCCTAACTCCTGTCTATGAGAGATTTCTGCATAGTCCTAAGAACAACCACCATCAAAGTTGTCTTGCTATCTTCGTCCTGTATAATGCAAGGGAGATTCAGAATGTCTGTTCTGCACTGTTGGCATCCATCTTCTCTTCCAGGTGCTTCGGCTTTTGGAGATTCATAGGTTCATGCCCACTGAGTTTTTCTACTTCAGGGCCTGGTATCGGATGGTGCTGAGCATGTTTCCTGAAGCCCACAGCCTGTGCAAACCAAAGCTATCAGGAATGGGAAAGAGTATGCTTAGTACCTGTCACACAGGATCCTCAATCATGACTTCTGAGCTACCTACAGTATTGCTCAGTCTGTAACTTTTCAATGAGAAAAGCTTTTAATTTAAGCTTTCCTGAGGCTGGGTGCCAGCATGAAGCCCAGCTCGGCTGCCCAAGCAGGACTTGGGGCAAGTGTACCATGGCACTAACTGAGGTAACTCCTACTAAATTCTCTTTGGAAGCTCCACTGTATTTATGGGTGGGGAGGGCAGGGGGATGCCTGCCCTCCCACCTTCCTTCATGTTGTCTCAAAAGGCCCTGGTGCATCTTTGATTAGGTGTAGGTCAAAAGAATTTCCACATCGTGACCTTAATAACTGTGGTTGATTGGCAGGCGGTCTGCAGAGAGGGAGCAGCCTGTCCCTTTCATCTCCCTTGGTGCCGTGCTGGGACAATGGGCCAGCATATTTTCCTTGTTGTTCCTCATTTGAAAAGGGTCTGGTATCTCTACTAGGTACCTGTGACATGGGGGTCTTGATTGGGGTCTCATAAAGGGCCCTGTCAGTGTGTCCAAAGGCCAGGAATACAAAGGCGATCAGTGGGTGGGGGTCTCAGCTGACCACTGAAGAAGGGAGGGGAGGGTCCTGGAAGCAGTGGAGGGAGAAGCAACCCCTGATGGGAGACCTTAAAGAGGGGAGGGGGGAGGAGGCAGCCCATTTTTGTCCCAAACTCATCAAGCACATCTGCAGAATTGTCCCAGCCGCTGCCTCCCAGTTTCAAAAGAAAATGATCGTTTGATAAACCGTCCTGATTCACCACTTTCTCACAAGGGAGGGAGACCCACCTTTGACCTCTATGATTTCACATTGGGCCCAACTCCCCCCTCCATCCAATTGCTGGAGAAACTTTGAAATGCATCCTTTGCGCTCCCTCTCCCTCTTTCCCTTTACTCTTTTTTTTCACCCCTTTTTTCCCCCCCTTCCTCCTCTTCCCACCACCCCCACCTTCCCTGCTCTCCCGCTTTGTAAGAAAGCAGGCGTACTGCTTTGGAGTTTAGGCAAGTAATTAGTAAAATCTTTTCTGCAGCACAATAAAACCACAGCGCTTGGCTTGCATATTCCCACAATTTACATACTCGCGGGTATTTGAGAAAACAGGTGGCATTCCCAGTGCATCGCTGCCTATGAAAATCATTTGGAAGGCAGGGAGGGGAGGGTGCTGGGACTCGCTCGCTCCTGCGAGCTATAGGAATGTGCATGAATATATTAAAATGTTTTCACACAATGCTTGTATTTTCCAACGGGAAGAGGCATCTTCTGGATGAAAGGCGGCCGGCCCAGACACAGGCCTCTTCCGAACGTTCTTTCCCACTCGGGGTTTGTTCGCATGGACCAGATAGAAAGGGGGCCTGGGGGGGAGGAAAGGGCAAGGGTGCTATCTGTGAAGAGTAAATCTTTGTGTGCCTACTACCCACTCCCCATTTGTGGTCCCAGAAAGTTGAGTTATGAGGGAGTTGTGTCTGCGGAGGGGGGCAGGAGGAGGGATCATCAGGACTTTCTGCAAAAGCTTTTGGAGGCATTGCAAACATGGGGAGGAAATAGCTTGTAATGGAGCATATGGCATCTGACTGATGGGATTCAGGGGCTGCAGCAGGAAATGACTGAGAGAGAGCTGGCTATCTTGGGCAGTATTAGCAAAGTGCCTATTAATAACAGAAAACACTCTTGCAGTAATTTTCCACCTTCATCTTATTGTCCAAGAACAGGCTGATCAGTGCTCGGTCTGGGCAGTGTATCTAGCTGTTCCTCTCATTTTCCAAGAGGGTGGTTGTTCCAGGCAGTACTGTGAGTGGAACCCAGCAGTTCCCACCCCATTTCAGTTGGGGACCACTTACTTAGCTGTGTTACCTCCAAAGAGGTTCTTTGGGTGCTTTCAACTTGTAGGGTCTTGACAACAGATGTATGGTGAAACTTGTGGCTAGAGTGTGTAGATCAGAGATTTCTTTTCTAGCGGACAAGAATTGAAGGAGAGAATTGAAGTGAAGGGAGGGAGAGGCTGAACACAAGTCATTAATGTCTTGGCTTAGGAGCAGGATGTGCATGTAGGAAAGACCCTGGATTTGGCTCCAGGGATGCTGTTTTGTTTGAGGATACTGGGGCAGGCTACAAAGGGGTCTCGTTGGAGGAAACAGAGGTAGGTTGGTGGCTGGATTTTTTTTTTTTTTTTTTTTTTTCCCTTTAAATAATATTCTTTTGGTGAAAATGCCCTTTGAAATTTCTGTGGGAAGTGGTGTGACACCAGCTTGGTGATCTAGATGCCTGTCTCGTATACGCTACAGATACAGCCTTTGTAGAAAGCCCTTCTGGGCAGGCATCCTGTCCAGATGGATTCTGCCCTGAAGATTTTAAAAGCCTGCTCACAGCCACTTAGAACCATGGCAGCACGAATTTATGGATGCCATGAAGAGCTTTTCCAAAGCCCATGCTACTCAGCGCAAGCCTTTGCTCTTGTGAAGGAACTTACCAAAACAAAGACTGCCAGAAGAAGGCATAACCTGTTTAGAGAGTAGTGGGAAGAGCTTTACCAAGACTTTTTTCTCTGCTAAGCCAACTTTCCGTGTCCTTTCTGACCAGACTCTTTGTGACAGGTAGGAGAGAGGAGAGTGAGGGCTGTAGCCCACAGCCCTGCAAGGACCTAAACAATTCAGCACCTCAAAACTGTTTGCAAAAGGATATTCTTGTATGGCAGCTGTTCCTAAAATGGTTCTGCAGAAGTAGCAAAGCCCTATAATGCTGTTTCTCCAAGCTGACCTGCACTGGTCATACTGGTGTCGGTCACGGTGCAAAGGTCTCTAACCTTTTGTTGGAAACAACCAACAATCCAACTGGCAAGAGAGCTTACTTTTTATTTTTAATTATTGTCTTCCAAATTCCCTGCTCCTCCCCTTCATCTTTCTGCATTTCTTAAAGAGGCAGTGGAGGGAAAAAAGCTTTGGTTTTTGTTTGGGAAGGGGGTTAGGAAGGGCGATGTGGCCCCTGCAACCTCTCATAGGGGTGTCTTGTCAGGGCACGGCATGAAGGGCACAAACAGATCATAACCTTTAAATGAAAATGTGATGGAGGGGAGAGATGAAAGCAGTGAAACAAATTAGATACATCTAGAGGGGGTGCTCAACTGGAGAAAATTAGCATTTCTTCCTAATTGGAGTGCAGGGCATTCCATTACAGGGTTTCATTACAAGGAGGGAGGCACTGGGCCTCTTTGGGGGATTCCCCCCTGCCCTCAATTCTTCTAAAAGTAAAAAATATATTTGAGAGAGAACTGAGAAAGGACTGACTTTACCAGAATGAAGGTCTCAGACTGCTGCAGGAAGGGGAAAGTGATGACTGTGTGCACATGAAGTCAGGTGCTAGTCCTAGTTTTCCTGAAGGAAACTAAAAAGTTTACAGGAGACTGCAGGTAGTGGTGACTTTCTGATCCTAGCACTTGCTGTATCAAATTTGTAGACTGTATCCAAAATGCACTGGTTTAAAGCATAGGGATGTGTTTTATGACTAAGATCAATGAAGTCAATTCAAGCCTGCTTTACACTGCGTATCAAGTCCATGCTGTGCAAGGCACTTGTTCAAGGCACATCTGTCTGATTCTGCCTCTAATTAGAGCTGTTGTATCCAACGGGAATTTGGATATATTCCTGGGAAGGCAATGGCTGACTTCCAGCGCAGAATGTCTTGTGGCTGCACTGGGGCTTGTGCGTAGCTTTGTGTTCCAAGTAGCCTGTGCCAACTTGAGAAACAGGCATGCAGGGATGTTCTTTATATGTGCGTCTTTACCTATAAATGGGTGCTAAGAATAGCTTGGAGGGAATTCAAGGGCCAAGATTTTGCATTGCATCTCTGCATTAAAAGTATGAGCAGACAGTTTATTTTTTTCAAGCGGGGCTTGGATTATTTGTCAGTCAGTCCTCTCAGGAAAGGAGGTGAGGAGAAAATAAGAAGAAAAGTAATGCAGACTGGCTTCAGGTGTGTGGTATGCAACATATGTTGCTCTACCAATCTACAGTTACAAAATTTCCTGTTCCAGCCTGGGAGAGGGAATATATAAGGATAGGAATGTGGATTGTAGTAAACTGCTGAGGGAACTGTCCTGTCTGCACAGAAGGTGGTTACTAGCAGAGTGGGAGCATGTTTACAGCAGCAGTGCCTTCATCCTGTGCAGACTCTGTCATCTGTGTGCCCAGGATGAGGTTGCTGATGACAGGAATTTACAGAATTCATGAATGTAGATCTCCGACTTAACCCTTGCAGCTGAATTTGGCATTTTGACAGAGAGCATAGCACTGCCCGCAGGAATATCCTGAGGCCTAGAGAAAATACTGTTAAAAATGAAAGCGTGGCACAGAGATAGGCTTCTCGTATTAGGTCTGGCACACATCAGGATAATGTCTTCCATCCCAGCTTTCTCCAGCCACTTCAGTTCTTGCAGAAGATGCTTGGCAGACTGTTTAAAATGAGCAAATGCATCAGTCTGGCTCTAAATTTGTAAAGCAAACTACTTTTGAAACACTGGGGGGGAGGTAGAGAGTTGATGGGAGCAGGACCAGACTGGAGTTTGGAGAGGAGCAAATGACTAGGAGGAGATAGTCAAGGCTGAAGGGAAACGGGTTCCTCTGAAGAATGGGAATTTCTCCTCAATATGTGCAGTTGTGCACTTGGCTTGCATGCTAATATGCTTTAAAGTACAGCATGCCAGAGTGCCTCTTGCCTGTAGCTAAGCCTCAGCTTCCCTGGGTAATTGGCCACCTGCATCTATGTGGCAAGTGGAATCGGACACTGGAAATCCCTGGACAGAGCCGTGTGGCTGTGACTCTCCTTGTCTCCATTGCCCCTGGTTTCTTTGAGTGTGTGAGGCTGCTCCAGACTGGAAGGCAGATTATAAAGTCTGTTCTCTCTGTGTAGTGTTGCCTGTAATGTGTTCTGTGGTTCATTATCTCAGATTTGTCAGGTCTTCTCTACCTTCCTTCCCACCTATATGAAGCACAGCCACTACAGCCGCTTTCTTGCTCTAAAGAGGTAATGTGGGCTTGTGATGCTCCATCCACCATCTCTGCACGTGCCTGTGTGTGGGATGTACTCACACTGCTTTGTAGGCATCCTGACACTTCACAGATGCGGGGCTAATTTGAGGCAGGCTATTAAAGCCAGCTTTTAATGTGCATTGCCCTGTCTAATTAGTAAATCCTTCTCTCTCTGAGATTGAGGTACCTGTTCCTCTAAGTCTAGCCGTCCATCAAAGAGGACTTGAAATGAGGCTATGGTTGGTAGACACGGGCGGCTAATGAAGAGAGAGAACCCATTTCCTTTGAGAAGAGAAACCTGTACCAAGGTGATTGATAGTCTCAGAGATTTACTAGAGTGGGGGCTCGATAGAGGCTTGCAAGCTGGAACCTAACAGCTTGTTTTTTTCAGAGGTCTTGTGGTCATCTGTGTGTGTACCTCTACCCCCTCTCCAAAAAAAAATGGGGGGGGTGGGGGGGAGAGAGAGAGAAGAAAGAAAGAAGTGAACTGATCAGAGGAGGCAATTACAGACTAAGCTGGGCCAAGCAGAAAATGCTGCTATTGCTGTGCTTGGTCTCTGCCTCCTGGTGCAGCTGTCTTGAGCTTTGCACCTCCGCTTTGTTGCATGACCTGCTTTGCCTGTCCAGGCTGATTTAGTGAGGGATGGGGATGGAGCAGGACTGTCTTTGGAACAGATTTTCTATTGCTTCTTATTTTCTGTCTTGCACAGAGTATTGATTAGTGCATGTGGCCTGGAGCATGTTTTCCTTTTCTGTATACTCCCCTGGATTTTCTCCTCTTTGACAGTGGAGAAGCAAGGGAGCCTGCTCCAGAAATTAGAAAAGCAATAACATTCCTCTAGCTGTCTTCTGATGGTCTCAGCAATTTGGGAACATGAACTGTGTACACACTACTTCACATAAGTTTGTAGCTTCGCAGAGCGAGGACTTCATGCTCCTGGTATGTGGTGGAAAATATCAGGTACTTTGGCAGTATTGAGTGCAGGTGAACAGTACTATTCACACTGTGCAATGGCTCTGTCCTCTGCTTCCCAAACTATGGTTTGTGAGACCCTGATGGTCCTCAGACTCACATTGACGCTCTTGCAGTGAAGCTAGTGAGATGGGTCTCTGCTGGTCTAGGAGTAACTGAGACTGGTCGAAGCCTTAAAGCTTGAAGCAACCAATTAACTATAACCTGCCTCAGAGGGGGCAATGAACCAACAGGGTGTGAAGAGGAGATACAGCAGAGGAACGCTCCTCTGTACCAAAGAAACATCTGCATTACTAGTTTGTATCTTGTTTTTTTTGTGATCTTTCCCCATGTTTGGTCCCAAGTCAAACACTGCAGAAATTATTAATGTGCTGATATTTGGTTATCTCCATTAGGCAGTTCTGGTAAAACCAGCCTGAAAAGAAAGATGAAGAGTAAGATGGTGGTAGGTAAGCTTGAATGTGGAAGTGTTATTCACCAAATCCTACAATAATGGAACTAGAGACATTTGAAATTACTACGACATTGCTTTAAAATGGACAAAAGTATTTATTCGCACTGTGTAGTGAAATTCCTGTTCCACAAGGTTATGGAGATAGATGGTGCCAGCAGTTTAGGAAAGGGATTTGATGAAGGACTAGGTGGGGATACACTCTCTAAAATCCTTAATATGGCAATTGAGTGCTGGGGCAGTACAAAGAGAATGACCACAGAAAGTTGCCAAGCTTTTTTCCTGAACAGCATCTGCTAGTACCACAGCTGGAGACAAATCAGTGAGCTAGATGGGCCATGGCTTGACCAAAGTGGGTGTTTCTCATATTCTTCTGGCCATGGTGGGTCAGTCCAACATCCATCTACCCCCAGCATTTGGTATCAAGCAGTGGTCAGTAGTAGATGTCTAGGGAGAAGCGTAAGAAACAAAACAAGCACAAAAATAGGGAAGTTAGGATATGCCTGGCTAGATTTTGCATCCAGACCAGTGTTTCTTTCATATTTGCAGAGGCTAGCTCTGTGAGTAGCTCATCTCTTCTTTCTGAACCTGTTAATGTTCTGGTCTTCATAGCTTCCCTTCCAATTCAGTGTTGTGACCTAAGGAAGAAATCTTTCATTCTGTTTTTAAACCTATTACCTGACCTTATGGGAGTGTATAGTGAATGATTCCTTCCTCTGGATATCCTCTGCTCTGTTTGTGATTTTAGTATTTTTACCAAGCCACCCCAACTCTACTATCAATGGCCTTGTGTAAAGCAGTAGCAAACCGCAACTGTTGCGAGTACTTGCCAGCCAGATGTTATTTAGAGTGAACTTCACGTTTAGGCATCCCTGAGATGTGGTAAGCTCATAATTTCTTCCCAGTGCAGCCTATGACTGGAGTCCACAGGGATGCAACCTAACCTGAACTGATGGTCATGTAACTGCATCTTGTGTATCCACGTGATAAAGATCAGTGACAGCTTCAAGTAGGGACACTCCTAACTTGCTGTAGAATCAAATACTGGCACTTTAGTCAGTGGAGGATGTGTAAGTGAGCTTGGTTCTGGCATTTCTTCATGTGGATGTTTGACTTGCCAAGTAAAAACAGTTATTTTAATAACTGTGTTTTTGGATGAGACTCCCTTACCTGTCAGAGTGCATGGCAATGGGGCAGGCTATGGAAAGGAAAGGAGGAAACTGTGGTTTCATGCTCCTGCCTGCAAAGCTGCCTGTGCATCTAAAGCTTCCAGACTTCTGTTCCTTGTGTTGGAAGACTGACTGCAAGCAGGTTGTCCTGTTTCACCTGGATAGCAGCTTCCTGAAGGGCAGGAAGCAGTGGGATACTTCATATCCCTTTATCAGGTATTTCTTGACATCAAAGGACAATGTGTTTTAGGGAATCCGCTGTTCCGTTGCAGGCTTGGGAGACGTGTGCCTGAAGGGGCTTTCTCCCAGTACTTTCCAGTACAACCATTTCCCTCCTACTCTGTATTCTGTCTTTATTTTTTTTTCCCAATATACTGACATTAAGCAGCATAATAAATAATTCCTTGCCTTCTTGCCTTGTCCTTTCCCTGTCTCTACAGCATCTATTTTTACCTGATACCTTTCCTGTCTTCATCTGGCTAATCTCAGTTATCATTGCAATTCAATAGCTCTTGGCCCAGCTTGCAGGCCAGCCTGATTCCAGATACTAATGATTATGATTTGTGTGTGAACCTGTGTTTTACTGCATATTGATGTCAGGATGGTTTGAGCTCTGGCTCCTGCAAAACTTTTCCAGCAGGTGTTTGAGTAGTTTAGGATCTGTGTGGGAGGTGGCCACTAAACATCTTTATGCCTTAGATGTGTGTTGTCTGTTTGGTTTTTTTTTTTTTGTTTGTTTGGTTGGTTTTTTTTAAATGAAATCTTATGTGCCTTTCTCTGCATACAGGGCTGGGGCTATCCTTTCTGGCCTGACTAGTGGGCTTGGCTTCTCACTCCGGTGCTTGCTCACAACCAAGCATGCCCTGAACCTGCAGATGGAAAGCAGAGGCTTCATTCGGGAATTTGGTCACTTAGAGGCAAACAGCTGATTGCTCCAAATGCTTAGCACGAGGACCCTGAAGGAAATAATATTACACAGAGCAGAGAGCTGGGGAGGGGAAAGCTGCCCAGAGCTTTAAGGGCAAGTGAATTGAAGTTGTTGCAAGCGTGTCAGTGTCGAGGCTGGAATGATCAGAGCAGGAAACCCCTAGGAGTCATTTCATGGCTGAGTTAAATGCAGATGAGGCTTTGGTCGCCTCCTCCACAGAACACCTGTGTCTCCATGCCTTAGTGTCCTGGACCTCTCTGTGTGCAGCATATGCTACATATACACTTCTCCCCTTTCACCTTTCCTGGTCTTTAGCTTCTTTTACGGAGCAACTAATTTAGCTCTCATTTGGAAAATGTTTGAATATCATAGAGCAGAGGAGGAAGATCAAGCTCTCTGGTTTTAAGTGATTTGGCTTCTTTCCCCTGTAAGCCTGAGCAAGTACAGCCCCTACCTCTGTCTAATGTGGAGAAAGAACTGCTGTACTTTGTGGGAAGATGACAAAAGTATGTATTTGTTGAGAAGTTCTCCTCTTCCTCACTGCCTTGATCGCTTTTTTCAAAATTATCCTGAATTGGGAAGTTTGAATTTGTTATACATACGTGTGTGTGTGTATGGCAAGAGGAATAAGACAAAAAGAATTTGTGGCTTGTGGCACCAGGAAAACAGATTCCTTCCCATCTCTACTTTACAACTGAAACATTCTTGGGTTTCAGTTGTTCTGGCAAACCTGAAAGGATTCTCCCCTCCCCCTGACCTCACTGGCATGCACGAATTGCTGGCTTATTGAAAAGTCATTTTCTGTCATATGTTCTAATGGAAAAGTTAAATAAGCTGTCATTATATATATACACATTTAAAAAGAAAAATACTTGTTAACTGAAAACTCTGCCAGTCACGTCTGAAAAATATAATGGGATTGACATTGGCAATCCTGAAGCTTAAAAAATAGAAATAAGATATTTTTAAAATAGGAGAGGTTTTCTTCTTTTGTATCATGGCTCTTTAAGGTTTTTCTGCACATGGGCATCTATTTAGACTTCTGTCCAAAGCAATGACGGCTGGAATATTTACTTAATCAATTCTACATGTTCCCTTGTTGTGTGGATGGTAAGAGGAAACAGCCCTGGACACTGTGGGGTTTATGATAAGGTATGCGCATAGGCAGCATTACATATCTTTTCTCACTGGTACTGGGAATGTTCACTAAATTTCTCTGTGTAGTCTTGAAACCGGTCTACTTGACTTGGATCTGCTTATTCTTTGTGTCTGCTTCTCAGATGCAGGCATTGATTTCATGGCAAGCATATTTTGTTCAGAGATGTCAAAGGTTGCTTTTAGGGAAAAAGTCTTGAGCATCGATGAGCTGAAGGCACACAGTATCTTGCTAAACTCATGTCCATGGCAAGTACTTACAGCAGCTTGGGTGAGGCTGCAAAAAATTGGATTGAAATTGAAAAATGGACCTTTCTGTGGGAGTCTTTAGTAAAATGTGAAAGGATCTGAAGGGAAACTTGAGTATCGTGGGGTTGAATCAGGCAACTTCTCCAGTTTGCAACCTGCTACAGCATGGGTCACAGTTGTGTATTTTTGGCAGCTCAGAAATTACAAGTCTGCCCTGGGGGTTGTGTTGCCTGTCTCCTTGCTACATATTGAGTCTCTGGGGATCTTCTTTCCCTGCTGTCAGGATTGTTGTGACTGCATCATCTAGGGCTTGTTCAGTGCTCCTGTATAACAGGTGCTCTGATAAAAGTAGTTGGCATCTTTTCACTTGTCTGCTAACCATTTGGTCTTCATTGGAGAATAAGGTTGTGACAATTCTTTCTTTCCAGTAGGATTCTGCAATCGTAAGGGACACAAGATGAGTTTTTTTTCAAAATATAACAACAAAAAAACCACCAAAACCACCCATTGCACTGGAGCTGTGATCGTCAAGTCAGTTGAGCAGGTTTAACTTGCCTACAGACCTGGAGCTGACCAGCCAGGACAACGATTTCTATCCTGAAGGCAATGGTGATAATTCAAAGAAAGTGTAGATGCTAAGAAGTTCTGAGAATCAACAGAGGCACTATGTTACTGGATGCCAGTTTCTGGCTTGTGGGACAACTGATGCCAGTCTGGTGTGGCACAGGAGCAATACACTGGAAGTCAGGTGGTTTGGTGAACCCACGTGCAGCAGGTTTCCTGGCAGGTTTTGCAGAACCAACGGCTTGTAGCAGGGATGTAGGGTAAGTGAGGTCCCACTATGAAAAGTAGTTTTGCTTTGCTAAGAGAAAATGGCTCAGCAGAAAGAGAACCTGGAGCCTTCATTGCTATTCTCCTGGTTTTTGCTTGTTGCCTGACTTTTGGGGCAGATGCTGGAGTAGGTGAATGATTCTTCCCGATATTTCTCAGCAATAAGAGTTGTCACTCTGTCCTTGGCACAGTTCTTGCTATCCTGTCTGGGACCTCTAGTTTCCTCTCCCCATGTCTGTTGCCTTTTGTAATCTCAGTGCAAAGGTAGTAGACTATAAATCCTGCCCTGGGAGCACAGGCTACATCAGGCCTTCAAGAATCTGTCATGCATTGCACCTCTTCATATGGTCCTATTGTCCATCGCTGGATCTCTTTTCTCCTTTACCCCTTTTTTGGCATCCTGCGCTGCCCTGTTCCATGGGCTGGAGGAAAGATGCTTGTCATGAGCTGACCTCGGCGCGTGTCCCACTGCTGGCCGTGCCCCTGGTCTGCCAGGCAGGCCATCCCGCTCAAACCCCCTCCTCCTGCTCTCCCCAGATCGGAGCCCCTGAGAGGTCTTTGTCCGCCTGTCGAGAGCAGCCCCTGTCCCGCCGTTCCCACATGGCGCACCCTCCCCAGCAGCCCCCTCCCCATTCAGCAGTTTGGGCTGAAAGAACCTTGGCTAATTACGCTGGGCTGAAAATTACCACTTTGCTGTGTTCTCCTGCTGCTGGGCCCATTTGTGTGGGGCCTGTAGTTAGAGGGAACAAAGTCCCCCCTGTGGAGCCAGGCAGGCCCCAAGTGTGAAGCTACAGGTACAAGCAAGAGGGGAATGAAGGGAATAATTACCAGCTTCTCCAGGTGAAAGCCCCGTTAAAACTTCAATAAGCCAATTAGGGGCCAGGGTGTGTGTGGGGGGAGAGTCTCCCCCACCTATAAGCGATTCCCACCAGGCAATTAACAGAAATAATTTCATGGAGGGGAGGGTAAGAAATAGCTCTTAGAAATTGTCTTGTGGGCTGGGGGGGGGGCCTGAAATAGCGCGACTGCTGCAGTGGTCCTCGTGTACTCCAACCTCCTAGCTCACTGTGTGGCCTGAAAGTGTTGGTGGGGCTATGGGGAGAGGGAGGAGGGAGGGGAAAATGGCAAAGAAAAAGGAATCGCTGGAGCTTTACACCTGGGCAGGCTTTGAGAAAGCGAGGGCTGGAGTTCAGAGCTTCTTGTAAGACTGTGTGTGGGCCCAGAGCACTGAGCTCGAGGGGGCTGCTGAATCTGGGGAAGTGGGTGAGGGTCAGGCTCAGGGTGTCTTCCCCATTGGAGTGAGGGGGAAGGCTGATGGTGTTGAGCCTGGAAGAGAGGGCATAGGTGCTGGCTGTGAAAGTTATAGGTGAGTGTGCAGGTGGGTGAGAACTGAGTGCTAGGCCTTCAGAGATCTGCCTGAGATGTGTGATGGTCTATAGGTGCCTTGCCTTATCCCAGGAGCAGATGGTGTCCAGTGTATCTCATCCAGGGACCATGTTTTCCTGCTGCTCAGCTAGCAGCTTCCTCTGTTTCTTCCTTGGAATTGGTTCTGAAAAAACCCAGTGGATTTGCTCAGGAGGAGATGTTATGAAGTCACCTTGCAATTCCCTTGCACTGTATTGCAGATGGCACATGCAGTAATCAGGGGTAGAGCATGCTGTCTTGTGGGTACCTAGCAGGAGTCTTGCCAGTCTGTATTTGAGTGGCTGCTCTGGAGAGCAGAGCAAGAGAGGAGCACAAGATAAAGTTGCTGAAGATGGCTGAGATTGCCCTAGCAATGCTGGAAGGGAGAATGTGTAGTGTGATTAAAGTCCAGACACCAGCTGTGATTATTTCACCTGCACTTGAAAAAGAAGGAACGATAAGCCCCCCCGCTAAACTCCTCAAAACACAGGTGTGACCTTAGTAGTGATTTTATTTGCCTTTCTAATGTTATAGCTTCTCAGAATTAAAAATATCCTGTGAGGTTTTGTTCCGGTTACTGATAAGCTGAAGCTGAAATAACCCTACTGTAGTGGTGTTTAACCACAGTCTTGGACTGATCCAGAAGTCCCTAGACTTCCTCGGTTTTGGTTTTTTTTTTTCTCCTCTTTTTTTTCTTCTTTTTTCTCCCTTTTCTTTCTCTCCCCAAAAAGCTTTATGTGCTAGGAATAGAGAACTCTTTCTCTTGCACAGCCCAGCTTTTAGACTCAGAAGTGGTTTCTCAGCAGAGTCATGTTTATGATTCAGCTTCCAAGATGTAACCCCAGTGGCTGCCTGCAAAGAGAGCTCTATTCACAGAAAGATCTGGTAAGCATACAGAGGCAGAATGGTTTTGGCATGGGCTTTCTGCCCCCCCCCCTTGATGTTTACTATGCATTTTTCAGGCCAGTGCCCAAGTTACATACTGGATTACATTTCTCCTGTGGTTAAGGAGTCTCTTTTTCCCTGTAATAACTGTAATAACTTGAGCATCAGTTGAGGATTAAACTGCATCTGGAGAGAGCTAGGGATGCAGAAGTTCTTGTACAGAGGCCTGTGTCCTGAACAACGGATCTATGCCTGGCAAGCCCAGAGGTTGGGGAGTGACGAAGGATGATGAAGAATGTTGGACCTATCATGCACGTATGTATTTCACATGGTTAAACATGGGTTATCAAGCCTTTCCTTTTAATAAAGGAGTAGGACTGATATCAAACCAGTAGAAATACTTGTGCAGCCACAAAGGCATTTCTGTTTGAGGCTCTGAAAAATGACAGCAGCACTGTGAAAAGCACTGTTTGAATATCCTTCTTGTACAGGACCACCCAGGACCCTCCATCAGCTTTTATAGAGCTAATCTGAGTGTGGTCCTGTCCTGGACACTTGCTTCTCCCTAAAAGCATGTGTCATGTGGAGTACTGGGGAAAGGAGGGTTTTATTTAGATGCAAACAGCCCTAGAACATCAGGACTGTTCTGTGGATGGACTCACTAGTTTCTAATAAAGGATATTTTCCTGTTCAATGCCACAGTGTGGAAGAGGTCTGTGTGCATGTCTGTCCTGTCTGGAATCTCTGTCCTGATGTTGTTGAGCTCAGTTTTTCTCCAGAAATGGGGATTACATTCTATATCTGACTGCCTGTTTTCACAAAACTTATCTGGTGCAGGGCTGACAAAGGGATAGTGAGCAAGGTTATGAGATGACTTAGGCAGACAATACGGGGTGAAACTGCAAAGCAGTGAAGGCGAAATGGAGGTGTCTAGGTTGGGTACCTGCTAATTAACTTGCTAGAGTAGGGATGATCCATCTACCATGCTGTGAATTGGGCCTTTGGGAATATTAAAGGCTTATTCTGTTCTCCAGCCTTTGGGTCTCTGAAGTCTGGGGGAAGACCTTGAAGTTAGAGGCCAAGGCAGAGGGTTGGAGAGGTGAAGCTGACGTTCGTGCTACCCTGAGGCATGCAGTAAATTGTGCGGGAGACAATGACGTGAGCATTTCTTCTATCAAAAGCCTCGAATGTGAGACTTTGCTGTTTCAGCTCGGCATGTCTACAGTGCCCTTCAGTACAAAATGCAAATGCCTTCTTTCTGGGGACCACTTTCTAGTGGTCTACCTGGGGCTCGAGGCAGCATGCGAATCAGCTATTGGTCAGTCTATCTGCGCCTGTGTCACTGGTGCTTCTTGCCAGAGCATGGCATTTCCTCTTGGAGCAGCAGTGGTTGTAAATGTTGAGGCATTCATGCAACCATCTTTACGCATTTTGTTTCTCTCTGTGCTGAGTCCCTGGTGGGAAGTGGCAGAGCTCTTCTGTAGGTTCTCTGTGTGCAATTTATGACGCGTATCAGGAGCACAGCTCAACCCTGAGGTGACTGATGCCTTGAGGGACACTGCGGCATGCACATGAGGCTCAAGGAAGCAGCAGCAAACATGCCAGCACTTCCCAGTCTGTTTGTGGAACAAGCCTGGTTATTTGCCTCCAGCTGCTGGTTCTCTTTGGCAATGTTATTCACTGCTGAACCAAGATGAGGCAATGCTGCAGCGTGTCTCTGCTTGCTCAGGTGAGCTCAGTCCTCTTATTGACTCCAAATACAGGACTGTTTTACATACATGCGAGCAGTTAGGCCCAAACAGAAGCTCAGCTCTAGAGCACTCTAGAAGCTCTTCTTTGTGCTGAGTCTGGAGTGGTACAGGAACCTGAGGAGAGTGCCAGCAGAGTCCTGAAACCAGACTTTAACAAAGTGTAGTGTGGGTACCCTTGAGCCTAGAACAGCAGATAGAAAAGCTTTAAGTCAGTTTGGACCTTGTCGTCTTTTTCTTGCACTGAAGGTCTGGAGCTGAAGCACTGCATGACAAGGATGCGAGAGGAGTGTGGTATGCGGGATTGGAAGGATGGGAAGGCTCTTGAAGACTGAGGCATATGGAAAGACTTAGCCTGGAGCCAAAAGCCAGAGGGACATTGCAGAGCTGTAGTAATTTGGAAGCAACCTGTACTTGTTATTTCAGATTTCAGACAGTTATATCATGTCATTGCCACCTTCAGCTTTTCCAGTCTTATATTTTTCTAACTAGCCTTCCACTCCCTGTGCTCCCTGTTTGGGAAAGTTGTAATTTTGGCCCATTAACTGTGGCTGGACTTCTGGTGCAACTGCTTTATGTCCCGATTTTTTGTTCTGTTTGTGGTCAGCGTATAACCTGGCAGTTGTGGCTTCCTTCTGAGATACTGAAGATGCTGGGTTCAGTTCTCTGGTCGTCCCGTAAGAGGCACAAAGTAGGGCTAAAGGGATCGGTCTGGGGCAGTGAAGGGGCAACATCAGCCCTCCATGACTACCCAATCCTGGATTTGTCCAGCATTGCCTGAATCAAAGGCAGGTGGGATGGGACTTCTTGCATGCTTCTGGTGCCTGCTTTCTCGTGGAGAAGAAAATGCTAAACTGATGCTGTGGGGGTTCTTTTTGTATGTGTGTTTTGTTTTTGGTTTTGTGTTGTTTTTTGTTTGGTGTGGTGTTGTTTTTTTTTTTTTTTTTCCTCCTTTCTTCCTGTAAATTAAATGCCCCTGGGGAAGGAACATCTGCTTCCCCACACTGTGTTGGTCTCCCTCCCTTTGTGTGTATCTGGTCTGTTGGAGAAGCCTCATGCTGGAGGTGCCCAGACTCCCTGTGCTGAGTTTCTGCCCCTCTCCTCTCCCTTTCACGATGTTGCTACTGTTGCATCTGCTCCCCAGCCTCCTGGGCTCTTCAGCAGGGGCTCCGTCAAGTTTGTGTGACCTTAGCACTGTATTCATGCTGGAGGAGTTACCTTCTGTAATGATGTCAACTGATGAGGTTAGGAGGATTGTGGCGGCCGCGATAAGACATGACATGTTCTAGTGATTTGCCTTAGCGAGCTGCGTGCGTGTGTTGGGGGGGCACAGAAGGGCTTAGAGAGGGGAGGTGGGGGCCCCACAGGTGCCGACAAAGACTTTGACCTTTGCTGCTATAATATCAGTGTTTCACAGGCAGGGCGGTTCGGTAACCCACTTTCAGCCCATCAAAAATTGATTTAATTGCAATTTTTCCCCCCAATTAGGAGCACTGGAGCTTAACTAATTGGAGTAATAGAGAGTAATAAGGCTCTGATAAAAAGCCTTCCTCTGCCTCCTTTGTATCTTGTGTCATCGCCTGTCAGAGGTCAGAGAGCTTGCATATTCTATTAGGCAGAGTTGCCTTCATTTGTACAAATTAGTTTACCCAACAGTAATTAAAATGCCAGTGCGGGTCGGGGAGAGCTGAATACAATTGATGGGCACGTTGGTGAAGGATTTGACAGCTCCGGTGGCCTCCCTTGCCAAAGCGTGTCAGTGCTGAATCAAAGGCTACACAAACCCACAGACCCGTGTGTTTAACCCGCAGCACCATCGGCACCAACTGCTTCCTCTCGTTCTCCGCTCTCCCTTTCGGACTCGCTTTCTCTTCTCCTTTTCTCATCCTACTTGAGACTTTTTAAAAAAGATGTTTTCTGTCTTTGAGCTGTCGTTTCTGGTGATAATTTTCATAATGCTGCTACCAGCCCCCCTGGCCTGTCTCCCTCGGTTCTCCCCCTCCCCTCCCCCTCCCTTCCACATTCCCAGCTGCAGGGCTCTGTCGAGTAATAACTTCTTTGTTTCCCAGTCTGATGAGTCTCTGTATATAATAGTCTCCAAAATGGAACAACGATGTCCAATTCCAGAGGGCGGGGGAGCACATGAGGAGGAAGGAACAGGCTCTTGCACGTGTCAAGTGGATTCTGGATTTGAAATCCTCAAAGAGCAGAATAGGACTTGAGAAGCAATTTGTTTACAGTACAGGGGAAGGGTGCAAGCCTGGGGCACAGCGGAAGTTTAGACAGAACAGGTTGGAAAGGGCCTGTTTCAACCAGATTCCTTCAGTGACTTTGCATTGCGCAATTCCCAGCTCAAGCAATGCCTGCTCTGAAGGCTGGGTTGGCAGTGAGGAAGGTACGTACAATGGGATTTGTGTCTCTGGAGGTGAGACTGTTTCCAAGCCTCATGACAAACAGCATCTTTCCAAAAGGACTGGGCAGCTACCTTGTTGCCTCTGGTTCATCCGCATCTGGCAATGGTCTGTCCTGGATAGGGTAGAGAAGGATGCTACAGGTGGGGTTAAATTCCATAGTTGCATAGTTGGCACCTTGGGAGCAGGCAGCATGGAATCATTGCAGCTGGACTGTAACCAGAGCTGTTGCCAGAAATGCCATGGGAATCCTCAACAACCAGAAGTCAGTCAGATGGAGATAAGTTCTTGTGTTTCTTCCAACAGCACTGCCAGGATGTCTGTTCTCTCATCCCCTGGCCCAGCTTCTGTTGTGGTGGGATGATCTCTAATGAAATATCTTTTTGGTGGCATAGAGAAGGTCTGGCTTCAGAAGCAACAGTTTCCTTTTTTTTTCTTTTTTTTTTTTTTCTCACCCCCCCCACCCCGTAGGAAGTGTCAAACGGGAAAGAGAACATCAAAGTATCAGATGAGTTGGAAAATGCCTTGCTTTGGACAACAAAATCATGCTGTGTATGAAGTTTGTGTGTCTCGATGCTTTGCAAAATCCTCACCTTCCTGATATAGCAGAGGTGGAAATGCTATTTTCACTTGCTTGGTTTTACCTCCAGGGGATCCCTGTGAAAATAATATGTCCTGTTATGGAAGCCCTGCAATTATGCTCATTCTCCCCTTAGAGGAGCCTTTTGGAGGGAGCTTGTAGTCATGGTACCCAGCAGCTTTCATAGAGGAAAGCTTAGTGGGGAAGGGACTTTGCATCTCCAAGGCCATCTGAAGCTTGGACATAGCAGTTTTTATGTAGCAGGTAGATGCATTTGGTCAGTGTCTGTGTGCATCAGTAGTATCATACTTCAGTGAGATGGGTCATCCCTGGGGTAACATATGTAGGGTATCTTGTGCTCTTGTCTTCCCAGTCTACTTTCTCTTTAGTCTCTGACTCCTGAAAGCATTTTAGGCAAAATAAATGACACTCACTAAGCTAGTATAACTCAGCTTGAGTTGTTTCTCTCGGGCAGCTGGCAAGAACAGTTGTGAAAAGATTGCAGTTCTCTAGGTCAGGTTTTTGGTGTGTGCTGTGTGCCTCCTAAGACAAAAAGCCTTGCTGAAGGTAAACTGAAAGAAGCAGCCCTGGTGCAAGGCTTCAGTTCTGCTGAACGATGTTTCAGAAGTTTTGGAGCCAAGCTTTATATGCTTAGCTCCAATTTGCATGTTGTTTTAGACTTACCAAAGCTGACTTGTGTAGCCCTTTTGCTTGGAGTGAAGCTGTCACCTCTGCGAGGTTTCCAGTTGAGAGGCCTGGGGGTTGAAGGTGTATGCCTGCAGACAAGATTCAAGGTGAGGGGCCCTGTATCATCCCCTGGGAATCCAGACTTCCAGGTTAGTTCATTCTCAGGCTTTGACAATTTCTGACTGGTACTACTTCTTGTGCATGTCTTGTGAATGCTGCTTTCTAATCCTCTCAGTGAAGGTGCCCTGCTCTTCTGGGAGAAGTCTTATCTTTGCTTGCTAATGGGCTCCAGCCTGTTAAAGGCCTGCAAACCTGATCCTACTGAAGTATGAGACAAAATTCCTGTTGACTGAATGGCGTCAGCTTTACCCAGAAGAGACTTGTTTGTGGCCCTGAGGCCTGTACGTGATGCTGGAGAGAAATCTCTTCATTTAATGCTATTTTTTTTTTTTTCTTTTCTCCTTTGAGGGGTGGGGGGTGAGGACTAAGGAGGGAAAGCTGAAGTCCAGAACTGACAGCATGAGCGGGGATTAGACCTTGCTGTTCCTCCCACCTTTTTCTCCCTGTTGGTGTGCCTCCATGCTAATTTAGACCTGTGGCAACCATCAAAGCCTTGCGCATACCTTCAGCACAAAGGGGCCTGTCTCCCACGTGAGGGCGTTCTCTGCTGGGACAGAGTCAGCTTGTCCCCCAAAAGAAAAATCTTAAGCACCCAATTGCCCGCTTGACTGACTCCTTGACTGCTATTATGTTTCTAACCACGGTAATTGGCTTTAGTAGTTATTAATGGATTATATTTGAGGAGGGAGGGCCAGAAGCCAACACCTAGCTTTGTAGCTGAGGGACTTCCTGACCAAAGTGCTGCTTTCCAGACATGAGGTTTGACCAGTGAGCTGTCCAAGTGGGTGTCTTTTGCTTATTTTCCTCTGAGATGGGAGACACTGGCAAAAGGGAAATGTTCCCTCTTGTCCTGAGCTATGGTGGAGAGAAGACAGCTATTGAGCAGAAACCCCATTTACAAATATGAAATGCTGTGCGGTTTCTTAATTGGTCCTTGTGGCTGCTGCACAGCAACAGGAATTGGCTTTTCCTTAGACTCTCAGACTTTGGTCAGGGACTTCCACGGAGCACCCTGCAGCATCTGTGCAGAGCTCTGTGCTACAGGTGCGTTGAGCCAATTGCATATGCACTGCCAGTGAACCTGGGGTTTTGCGTGTAAGGCAGCCTGGTTGGAGGGACTTTGAAAGAGCAGCTAATGGTCACAGGACTTGTGGACATCTTCAGGTATGTGAGTTTGGGTAGGAGGGATAAAGCCAGCAAAAAAAAAGAGCCTTTGTAGCTGTAGCTCTTCCTTGGTTCATGTAGCTCTTTGAGATGGCTTGATGTTATCTGCTTGCCTTTTCTTGCAGAGTGTATTGGCAGTGATGCTTTGGCCTTACGATTTGGAGACACCAATTGCTCAGCTAACCACAGAGCTGAAAGTCGGGGTCCTGAGTTCTGGTCCTGCTTCCACATGGCTCTTCTCTGGCTTTGATTTGAGTGTGTGTTCACTACTTTGCTGCTGAGTGCCTTGTAACACCAGCAGTAGTGCTTCTCACAAAAGTCCAGGATGCTGCAATAATCCCCTCTTGGTACAGTAGAGGCTTGGAGACACCTTCTGACTTCCAAAGGAAGAATGTTATAGAGGATCAAAGAAATGTTTAAAACCTGCTATTTTTACAGACATGACACTGTTTCCTTATTTTGCTTTCCTCTTTCAATTGCCAGCCCTGTGTCATGCTGTAGAAGATGTGTAGGCAAAGCATAGAGCTGACTTTTATTTAAAGCAGGCTCCGTTTCCTGCATTCGTGCTATCCTTGTTGCAAAGACTTAAACATAGCTTTGGCATTTTATTCTTGGTAGCTGCAATAAATGTGGCTTTGTGAGAGGTCATTTATAGCTTACTTAAAAATCTTTGTATGAGCTGCTTTCTCTTTTTGAACTGAGGGTAGGAAGTTGGCGTGAAACAAGCAGTGTGATGTGGAGAGCCACAGCACCCATGTTTCTGCTGCTTGATATTAAGGATTTGTTCCTGTCTTATCAACTAGTGTGAGGCCAGTGGTGGTGAGGTGACCCCTGGAGCCAGCATGTGCAGCAGGGACATAGCATTGCCAAAGAGAACTTTGGAATGGACCCTGCTGGAGAGTGTGAACTGAGCCAAATATTGCTGCAGGAGAGCTGTGCTGCCTCTCAGAGAGAGTGCTTGAGCACTGGCAAGGGCAACCTGATTCAGCTCTGAAATTGACCCTGCTTTAAGCTGTCTGGACCAGAGAACTCTATTCTGTGATTCATTAGGCCTGTGATGCTGCAGGGAGTTCATGATTGCGCTCAAAATTTGCCAGCAAACAGAAGCGAGACATGAAATAGGAAGTAACAGGGAATTTTCCATGGGGTCTTTCCGCAGCTGACAGCGTTGACAGTATATGAAATGTACAGAGTACTGTGCTAACTCTTGAAAATGTTGTAATTTACAGTTGTTCCTGTTTTAGGTTTTCCCTTTGCATATGCAAATACATCTTTATGTCCTGCCAGTTCTCTGCAGTTGTGACCTGCTTCGTCTGGGAAGCTCAGCTACTGAGAGCTCTGGAGCACCTCTCCCTTTGCTGTTGCCTGCCCCTTGTGAAGTGCAGTGGAACAAGCTGAAATAGTCTTGAACTAGAATTCAAAGTCTGTCTTGTAGCCTGTTTTTCTCTGTCTTCCTCATGCGCTATTTCTTCAGAACATGAGGGTTAGTAAGTGGTTTTGTTTGTTTGTTTGCTTGTTTTTTTTTTTTAAACAGCTCATTTGTGACGGGGACAGCCTGCTGTGGACACACCTCACCTCTGAGAATCTGGGACCTTGAGAGGTGAGTGAGCTTCCAGGTTACAAGGAGGGGACTTGATGAGAAAAGTGAATAACGATGAGAGATGCAATATTGGAGATGCCATAAAATAATTCCTTTAGTCCACGTAGGCAAGGGATGTTTAAAAATGAGATGTGGGAGAGAGTGGGAGATAATTAACGAACTGTTGTGGAAAGGTGTATGTGAGAGGTGGTTCTGATTCAGTAGGGAGCAGCTTGACTTTTCTTCCCAGCTTTTCTAGTTGATGTCACAGCTATCCTGGTTTCTTCCCATTACCCATGTACAGTCAGAATATGCCCATTACACCTTCCTCTTCATCTGTCTCGGTTGATACTTCAGCCTGAGCCAGAGAGGTGAGGAAGATGGTCTGCATCCTCCCATTCACCTACTTATCTGTGGTGCTCAGAAGCCAGAGGCAAACGCAGACTCTACAGTCATCTTGTCCTGACTGGTGTTTCTGGTAGCTCAGGGAGGTGAGGGGTGCCGACAGTTATCTACGGAAGTGGTTTAGGCATTTTGTCTTCTCTCTGTCTTAATAAGCATTGAGGAGACTAATTCCCGTGGCCTCTGATTTGGGGCTGTTGAGTAGTTCCTGTTCGGTGAAGGTGCTGACCTTAACAACTGAGGAAATGTTGGGCTCAAATCCTGACGTGAGACTCAACTGCTGACAAATTTGAAACACTCAGCCTGGGGGTCTTTGTGTAGTGATGGACAGATAGCAAATATTTGGCAGGATTATTGAATGGCAGCTCAGCTTTCCAGGATTGGTATGCTCTGGGTAGGAGTGGCATGGCACGGATTATCAAGGGAGTGCCGTCAGGATTGAGGTGAGCTGGTGGGTTCTGGAAGGGGAGATGGGGGCAATGGCAGAAGGGATCTGAGGGGTGTCAGCAGAGCTATATTTGGGGATTGGTGTGGATGCAGGGCTTGTCTGAGGCCTATTGCCTTCTAGTCTGTAGTTTAGATTGTTTGAATCAACTGCATCAAGTAGAACTATAACTGGCTTGGTTTTTTTTCTGAAGTAACGAAAATAAAGACTTTGCGAAGGATGCATCCCACAAAGGGCAAAGTAGAGCAGGAAAGACAGTGCCTGCGCACTCAGATATGGTGCGTGTTTCTTGGTGAACTAATCCAATGGTGCCTTTGGAGTTTGCCAGAGAGATGCAGGCTGTGCTGTGATACCTCACCCCATCAAGTCTTTCTTGAATAGAGGCATCTGACAGGGGTGAGGAGATAGGCAACCCTCTCCCCCCCCTGCCCCAGCCTCTCTGACAGTCTTTCCCAAGGAAGCCTGAAGAGATAATAAAGCTGTGTAAAAAATAGGATTAAGGTAATGAACAGGCACAACGGAGTTTGATCTTTCAATAATGTCAAAGCCTGAGTGACAGGCAAATAAAAAAGCCAAGGCAACCTAGGCCACTGGGCCTCTGTTGCAATGGCTGGAGTGTCAAACTTATTCTTCCCTCTTCACCTGTCACAGCTAGAATGCACCATGCCACTGGGTCTTTTCCCCTCTGGGGACCTGTGTTTGAGTTGGGAGTCTCATCAGCACGTGCAGGGCAGGAGACTGAGTAGGGAGCATGGCCAGGAAACTAGCATGTGAAGCTTGATGTGATCATTCATAACGAGGGAGTACAGAGCTGTCCTTCCAGGTCTTGACTTCTCCATAATCTGTTCTTCTTCCCAGAAGAGCTATGGATTAATTTTCAAAGGCCCCAGAGGTTACCAGGAGTGATCTCACAGGGAAATGCTATTTCTTCCTTTGAGGCTTATGCATGTTGTCTCCCTGGTCAGACTCCAGAAGCGGGAGCGTGGCATGGAAACTCAGAATCTTAGAGCTGTCCAAGACTGAAAAGCTCCTCCTGTGCCCAGTGTGTCCTGATAACATATGTCACGCAGAGCCAGGCCCCCCGAGTTTGCTGCTTACCCCTTCCCTGTGGCCACAAAGGGCTAGGATCTGACCCGCAGAGGCCGAATATGGCAAGGACATTATCTCTAAGAGCAGAATCCAGGCAACTTCTCTATCAGAAAAATGAGGCAAGATAGTGATGCTTAAGACACATGATTTAAAACTACAGGGTCCTTAGCACCACTTAGATGTTTAGTGCTGTCCAAGACCAGTTAGTTCAGTTAACTGGGTTTTTTCTGCATGGGGATGTAAGTAACATTGCAGCAGTTTCTGTGGCATTCTCTTACCTTGGGGTAGGTGGTCTTTTTCCCCAACAGCTGAGAGCTGGAACATGCTACAAAAGGATTTAAAGCTTAAATAACCTTTTGTGTACTGATCTTCTTAGTTCCAGGCCAGATAAGTCCTCGGCTGGTGCTTGTAGCTGTTGGTCATGGTATGTTTTCATATTTATGACCTTCGCTGTTCCCTGACCCTGGGGCAGCCATTCTTATCCCTCCAAGAGGAAGGGGATAATGTCTTCACCTGGAAATATGTTCTGGGCTTTGAAAAGGGCTTCGTTGGGTTTGGCGGTGAGGAAATTTTTAGTGGGGAAAGGAAATGCCTCTTGCTACATCCTACCCCCACAACTGTCTTTCATTTCTGACTCTGCTGAGATGACGGCGTTGGATCAAAGCTGCAACAGGCAGCAACAAGCAATTGTCAAGGGGAGTCTAAAGCAGGGGAATGACCGCGTAATGCCAAGACACTGTCTCTGATGGCTGAAATTCCAGCTGCTGCTACACCTGGCCCTTTCTCCTGTAATGAATGAGGATTTTTTTTTTTTTTCTTATGCTTTTGAAGCTGGCTAGCTGCACCTTTTGGAGAACACATCTCATCCCGCAGATGCTATGTTGTGCCGTCTGATTGCTTTTAGATGTGGGGAAGCTGCTGTACACTTATTGCCACTCGGTATCAAGGCATGTGCGTGGAGGGGGCTGTGAATAACTTAGGTAATTAGAGGTCTGCACAGGAAAGGAGAATGGTTAGCAGTATGGGCCACTGGATACCAGCTTGTGTCCTTGCATCAAGTTATTGGGCCTTGCTGACTCCTTGGCCCCTTGCAAGTCCCCTTGCCTCTCTGTGCCAGTGATGGATATGATGGCAGCTGTCCCTCTTGCAGGTCAGGTACCTCTGTTCCCATTTGCCTTTCTCTGCTCAGACCTCCCTGTCTCATTTGCTGGTGCTAGTGTGTGGCTCAGCAGAACAGCTAGTTAAAGGCAAGCAAGAGAAAAGGACATTTTCTTCAGATTCATTTCTCTTTCTTTCTCTTCCCACCTCCTATCTCCTTTGGGAATTTAAATTCTTTGGGAGACGAAGTGATGCACCACTGGGAACAGCTCGAAGGCCAGCGTTTGTCATTTGCCTGTGGAGAGCTGTTTCTTCCCAGTCTATCGTGGTGGTCTGCACGTCTTTAGGTGACAAATGCTCCTGCCTCAGGAATGCTTCTCCATAAGGTAGGATACTCCAGAGGTTGCTTTGCAGTAACTCTTGTAGCTATTCTGCCAAGCCCAATGTTTGAAATGGACCAGTGATCTGTATGGCATGGTTGGCCTCCTGCTGTAAACACTTTGCAGAAGTCCTACATTGTCTTTTCCTCTGACACAACATGACAGACGCAGGGCATGAAAGCTGTTGTGAAAACTGAGCCAAAGTTAGCTGTGCCCTGCAAGCTACCCCAGATCCTCTACCTTTTAAATATCCAGTCTTTGTCCATCTCCTCCCCTCTTTTGAAAGCATTTTTGGCAGAGTGTTTTTTTTGTTTTTTGTTTTTTTTAAGAACCCTCTAATTTCTTGTTCGTTTTTTCTCCCTCTCCTGAGCCCTTTGAAAGTGGCTTTACGCTGTCACTGACACCAAACTGACACTTTGCGTTTCCCCACTTCTTATCCCTTTATGGCAACAGATGTTGAAATTTTGTATCCCTTTTATCTGTCCCTCTTTGCCCTCTTCCTGTAATTAGGTTTCCCTTGTTAGCAGTACAAAGTGGCCCGGTTTGCTGCCTGGCCTTTTGAGCCATTGTGTCTGAGCACATTTTTTTCCTCCTCTTTCGGAAGAGTTCCTTCCCCCTTAAGTAATAGGCAGGGTGTGGGCCAAAGCTGTGGCTTTTTCTCATTTCTTTGTTCTCCATTTATCTCTGCCACCTTTTTCAAAGAGATGGGTAAAAAATAGAGAGTGCATGGAAGGGGAAGATACAGAGTTGCATTTCTTGACTGTCAGGCCCCCCTGCTCTTCAGGTGTTCAAGGCAGGTGCCTTTGATGTCTGCAAGTTTTAGGGAGTTGGGAGGTAGAGGATTCATGAGAGTGGCTTGGGAGTGAAGAAGAAGGGAGATTCAGGTGTGTGGCTGGTGCCTTCAGCAGCGAGGTGGTGAGGAGTCTTTCAGGGTAGGCAGGAAGCTGCTGAGCAAGTTAGTATTCAGTATTTGCCTTTAGCGCTATTGCATTGTACTCTTTCTCTCTGAAAGCCACCATGAGCATTACCATCATGAGCAGCTGGCTGAAATTTGCTAACTTGCTGCTGCTTGATCTCTGGTGTGTGCATCCATAGGACCCTTGCTGGGTTACATCTGTCTGTGCAGTGGGGTGGGCAAGAATTAGTTGCTGTCTTTCAAATTTTGGCATATGTTGATTGGCATCCACTTTGGTGACTCTTTAGAGCCATTGAATGGGTGAACGTGAGCAACTGTCAACAAGGAAGGAGAGCTTTAAAACTTGAGCTCTCTGTGCTGTTCTTAAACAACAAGTGTAATTTGACAGTTGCAATGTGTAACACTGAGAACACCCTGGTTAGCTCATCACTACTGGTGCTTTCCTGTTTAAATCCAGTCCTTCTTGGTTTTGCATCCTGTCATGCTCAGACTTATGTGTAGAAGTAGATAAATGAAACAAGAATCTGCAAGTCTAATTCTTGATTATAAAGCTTGCAAAATGTTTTCAACAAAAGCTTTTAATCTAGAACCTTGGCTCAAGATGCACAAGCAGACTTCTTAACATTATGTTCTAAAACAAAATCTGCAGAAGATCATTCTCTGCACTGCTTTGAACTCCAAGGTTTAAACAAGTTTGAGACCCTCTAATTTAATGACAAAAGGCGTTTGTTGGGTGAAGGGTGCAAATGGATTGGAACTGGAGTTGCTAGGTTGAAAGGAAAGGTAACTGACTCAAAATGTGGGGAGCCTGTTTCACCCAGGCATTTAAACTGGATTTATCCAGTCATAGACAAGTAGGTGGATATCATAGAATCATAGAATGGTTTGGGTTGGAAAGGACCTTAAAGATCCTCTAGTTCCAACCCCCCTGCCCTGGTCCAGGGACACCTTCCACAAGACCAGGTCACTCAAAGCCCTGTCCAGCCTGGCCTTGAGCGCTTCCAGGGATGGGGCATCCACAGCTTCTCTGGGCAAGCTGTGTCATACCTCTGATATGTCTGGCATATCTTTGGTAACAGGAGAGACAAGCGATATCAAATATTATCCTGGCACTGATAACAGTTTCACAGGATTTGGGAGGGGCAGAAGAATCATAGTACTATGGTGTAGATGCAGAATCTCCTCTCCTGCCCTGCTTTTCTAAATATTCCTCATGCCAAGTATTTTTTTTTTTTTTTTTTCCTCTCCAGCCTTTATGGGAAAGAAGGTCTCTACTCCTGTCAGGCTTGGGTTTGTTTCTCAGCATCTCTACCCTGACTAAACACAGTTATAAATTGCAATAACCAATACAAAACTTGTCAAACAGTGAGCTAAACAGCTTTTTGGGATATGCTTACATCAGGCAAGTGAATGCAAATGTGTGCTGCCTCCGCTCACTGCAGCAGGATGATCCACAGGTAGTTGCCTTTCCTCAGATGGCTGCTCATTCTCTTTTCCTGAGGCTTTCCTGCTTGTCTTTTGCTCTGCTGTTTCCCCATCCTGTCCACAGATGGCTTTAGTTACTCTTTTTAAAGCGTCTGTTCTGGGTATTCCCTTTTCTATGTCCTTTGGTTAATCAGGAACACAAATGCTGTTCCTTCTTCCTGAAATTCAAAGGAAAAAGTGTTGGTGAAGTGACAGACTGGGATCTGTCATAGGGGAATTCCTGTCTTCAGGCAAACCCTTTTCTTGGCCTGTTCATATTAAATCAGTTTGGCACAACAACTGTCTTTGGCTTTCTAATTTGGTCCTTGGGGATGATTCCCTCTACAGTAAGATAGGTAGGATGGAGAGTTTGGATGTAGATCTAGGACAAGGGAAAAGCAGATCCTTCTTCACGGAGCTGGCAATCCCACCTGTGACTTGAGCAGCAAGACTAGATATAAACAGGTGTCCTGTCTTCAGGCATGTATTAATCATTGGACAAGGCCAGAAGGAATATTCCTACCCTAGTTCTGCAGCTCTGAACTGTAGAATTTGATTCCCATGGTCTGAGATGTTGAGCGTTGTTGGCCATAGGCCTGCTGTCCTGCCTCCAACTGTTTGAGCCAGTACTGGAGAAAGCTTGCTACTGCAGGGATCCTCTTAAGTGGCAGTCTTTTGGGTGACTGTTCCTTTTGGCAGACTTTGTGTTCAGAGCTCTGTCTCTTGGCTATGACACATAGCTTCAGTCTTGTCTGTGCACTGTGTTTCCCGTGGTATGCATATGTTCTCAAAACCGTTGGGGCCTTCTGGTTCTTTACTGATTTCTGGGGTTGGGTTTGATATCGTCTTTCTGAACCCTCTCACATAAGCTGGGCATCTTCTGACTGCCTTTTCTTAAGAGGGCTTTAGTGCCTTTTAACCTAAATGTTCTTCCTCTTACAATGGTTTTACATACAGGTGTTTATCCCAAATCCTTTCCTCCCCATGGCAGTCTTGGCCCTGTCTCACTGCAGATGAGCATGAGGCCAGCTCCTGCCCTTTGGATGTGTGCATGTCCAGGGCATGCTGTGGCCTTTGGGCTCCTGTTCAGGCATATTTATGACAACTTTACAAGGCCCTGAACAATCAGAGAGCGTGGGTGGGGGCTGGACACTCCAAGCACATCAATCAGTTTCATCCCTCTGAGCCAAAGCAAAAGCAATCTTTATTTTTCCCTGGGTTGAGAAAGAATCAACAGAGGCAAGAGAGAAGAATGGGAAGGAGTGAATGAGGAACCCCCTCCGCCACTGGCTAGCGGTAGCTCATTTAAACAGATGGCTTTGTTTTGATTTGGACTCTCCGTTTTTTTTGTCTCCCCACTAAAGGAGACCTGCAGAGCTCTGTCCAGAAAGGGAGCAATACAGCCGCCTGTTCCCACACAAGTGGGGCGAAAGGCGAGAGGCTTTGAGAATTCCCTGCTTCTTTTCCTTGCCTCCCTCTTTTTCTCTTCCCCCAAGAAATCACAGTTTGAGAGAATTCCCCCTACTCCTCCCGTTGGAAAGAAAGACAGAGAAGACATTCTTGACATTCTTTGCAGAGAAAAGGGGTTAAATGTCTGAATTTGGGGGTCACCATGTTATACAAATTGCAATCTAATCGTTTTTACAAGAACACACGTGTGCTAAGAAAAGGAGCTGTGGACACGAAAGAAAAGGGGACAGACAATCTTTTTTGTCCTATCTTCTTTTTTTTTTTCTTCTTTTTTTTTTTTTCTTTTTTTTTTCCCCCCCCAAAGGTTTTGGACTATTGTCATGTCCTGTCTCTCTCCCCTCCTCACCCCCGAGAGGGAGAACATTGGTTTTATAGTTAAATTGGTTCGTAAAGCAGAAGGGCTTGGTGCCATTTCTGTTTGTTTTCCCAAATAAAAGCCCCAGCAGGGTCTCTTTTGCACCGTTGTGGCTTTATTTGAAGAAACTGGCTTTTTCCCATAGCCCAGCGTGTCAGTTTATCCTCTGAACTTAACCTTACGGGAACCCGAACAACAAAAACTCACAGGGTCCCAGAGCTGGAAAGGTAAAGAAATTGTATCTTTTTATTGGACCATTTAAAGCGTGTGTGGGCCAATTCAGAGAAAGCAGAAGAAAAGAGCGCAAAACTCCCTCTTCTGTCTCTCCCCTCTGACACAATCTCAAACCATCGTTGGTGTCATTCCCCCCTACTGGCTTGAGTCCCTTCAGCTGTGCTGGGGAAGCTGAGAGGCATTTCTTCTGAAAATTTCTCCTGAAAATCACTTATAACAGCATCTCTGAGCCATTTCCCATGGAGGTGCTCCCTCAAAATTCCCCAAACATCTCCCCTACATCTCCCCGCAGGAATTAATAACCTTGGCTAAACGCAGGGGTAACCTTGGGGTAGGATAACTCTATGAAGAACAACTTTGCCAAGGATCTGTGCTTGTCTTTACCTACATTATAGATGTTGTTTGACCAAGCCTTTCCCTTCCTGACTTAAGCTGCTGCATCCCCTGGGTACCTCAGCTGCTGTTGCAAAGCACCTGGAAGAGACGACAGCTCAGCTCTTTCCTTTGGTTTTCATGCACTCTCCAAATTGGATGACAGAACTTGTGCAAATGCTACACTCTGCATAATTGTTTTAAAATTGATTTTGTTTCTTTTCCCTGTTTGATACTCAGTTCAAATATCCCAATGTTTTGTAGGGTGCTCTTTCCACTTTTTTTTTTTTAAAAAGTATATGCTTCCCACTTGGCTTGTTGCACGTAGTTGTTGGGGCTAAAATATTGGCTTAGAGCTCTGCTTTCTGCATAGTCACCTGCTTATGTGCAATGGCTTTTCCTCTTTTTATGGATGAACACTATTCACAGATGAGATTTCCAGAGTGAATTGTGTCCTCAATTTTGCACATCTCTGTCTTCAGCAGATGTTCTGAATTCAGCAGTTGTTTCCTAGAATTTGCATATTTGTATAATATCGGTTCTAGTGAATCAGGGTCACCAGAAATTGAAGATGGGGAGAAAATTGTGGATTGTTTCATCCCAGCTTTTGGAGTGTAGTTCATCTATATTGGAGACAACTGGCCAACACTTGCAGCAAATGGACAGGGTACAGGGAGAGAGGTGCAGACTTCTTTTGGACTCTAGCTACGAGCAAGGTGTCAGGAAAATCCTGAGCTTTTGTGGTCACACAAATAATCACTGTGACTTGGGAAGCTGTATGTGGCTTTAACTTGGTGTCAGCAGCATCCCATGGATTATCTGGCAACTAACCATCTGGGCTGTGCCATGACTGATCTTATTTTGTTCACATATTGCTGGGGTGAGGAGGAATAGAGCCTGAAGTTGTCCTTAAAAAGGAGAAAAAAAAAAAAAGTTAAATTAACTTGTTTCTGCCATTCCTTGGTAGTTCACTTTCCTTCCAGGCTAGAAGGCTTCTGTCTCCTGGAGGCATCACAACAGCAATACTCATGGCTAGATTTCCAGCATAAAAAGAAGAGTAAAATGTGGAAATCCTAAACAAATAGCTTATTTTAAAAGTAATTTTAAAATTTCTGTTTTCAGAGGAATATGGGAATAGATGGAGATGAATCAAAGTATTTTCTATAGTGCCTGAACAAAATGCCTTTCATTTTTGGACTCATTAGTTTGATATGTTTTGCAGGCACAGGGACTTTGTTTAAACATCTTTGTTCTGTCAGCAAGGGGTCCAAAACCTGGTGCTAACACAACTTTCAGGATTCGCTGGATTCGCTCTGGCTCTGTCCCTTGTGGGCTGGTGCTGGATTACTGCCAGTCAGTCTGTCTAGATGCTTAAAAGAAAGTAGGAGAAACTAGGAATATCTGAGAGCTTCCTATTTGGCACTGGAGGCCTACCTGTGTGTCTGTAGGTGCTGCGTTGGCCCAGGTGGTTTGTGGTTAAGGTGCTGAAGCTGAGAGCTCTGGCTGTAGATTGGTCTTTCCGGGAAACCTGGACTGTTGTGTTTGTGACTCAGCTCCACTGGTGCAGAGATGTTTCTGTCAGTGCCACTCAGTACGGGGACAGAACCCTGGCACTATCTGACCCAGGATTGTTCAGTATAGAAAATATAGCAAAACTCCAGCAATCTGCACAGCTCACTACCTGGCTTGCTCAAAGAAGGCCTGGGAGTGAAGCAGCCTCTCCTTGCTACTGCTGGAGGGCCAGGGCATGGTGGGGAGGTGGTGTAGACCTTCCACGCTCGATCTTTCTTGGCCTTTCCCTTTCTCAGCATGACTGCTTATGTTTGTTGTGGGTATGTGGAGCTAGCCTGGCCAACTAGCTGGTCCGGAGACATCTTGCTGAAAAACAGAGGAAATATTAGTACTGTTCTGCATCTTTATCAATTTAAGTGTGGTCATGCCAGAACACTTAGGTCTTCTGGTTTGTATGCCCAGTGTACGGCACAGTGTTATTTTCCCCTGGTGTCAGATTATCAGTGCTTCACTGTAGCAACTAATGCATTGTTTCTGTAAACTGCTAAGGACTGCTGCTGTACTCAGGGGCTGGACCTCCCAGTTGAAAGCTGCTTTGGCTGACCTGTTCTTGGAACAGGAGAGTTGAACTGATTAACAAACCAGAAAAACAAGGTTTGCTTTGCTGCAGTAACTTCCAAGTATCTTGTGCTCCTTTCTTGCCTATGGAGAAAAGCTAATCCTTTTTTGCCTTTTTTTTCCCCTCCCTTCTTTTTTTGTTGTGTAGACTGGAAAGGGAAGTGGAGGGAGAAAAACAGGTGTTACTGCTGGGAGGCTTGGGTACCACTGCAGTGAGGTGTGAAGCTGTGGATGAACCTGGGAGTGAGGCACTGGTACAGTGTTCAGTGCTGCACAGGATCCATGTGCAGCTGCCCATCCTCTCCCAAAGTGCCATGTACTCAGAGCACCAGTCCAGGGGCTACTCTGTGAAACCAAAAAGAACCAGTAGCATGCCAAAGTGGGGGGAGAGTGGTCCAAGCTGCTAGTGTTGCATAGGGCTTGCTGAGATAGCTCATCTCCTGTGAGTAACTCGCTGCTCCTGCATGAGCAACTGGCAGAGGATTCTGCAGGTTGGGCAGTCTGGGTCCTTATGCATCTCGCAGGTAGTCCAAGGGTTCTTGTTTGGGAGAGCAGCTGACTGCTCCTCATACCTCTGTTGTATGTCTTACAGCTCTGAGCCACACCTGTAACTTGTAGGATGAAGAACGTTTTTTTGGAAGCCTTGAGAAGGGTTGTGTGTGTGTCCATCTGTCCTGCTGGCTTTGCAGAATGGCAGATTGAGGGGATCTGAGTGCTTGGAGGGGCAGGGGAGTGCCACAGCTCAGAGATGCCCATCCATGTCTCACTCTGTGGTGGAGCTGAGGACCCATCTGCCCCAGCCAAACCACATGGCTCTTGCTCCCAGTGGTCAGAGTGTGAATGCTTCAACCTCTCGACCTGCACACAGGTGCAGAGTTGCTGCTGGATTGGTTTGCAAGGAACCGTCCAAGGGTTAATGTATTGTGAGAAGGTTGCAAAGGGCTGAAGCCTGGAATCCCCTCGATCCCTTGCCTGGAGAAACACAAAGTCCAATAAGCTAGCACCCCTGGATTCGTGTTGGGGGGGATTAATTCATGCACTTGATGTTAAAGCTTGTCCGAGAGGTTTGCACGGGGGGGCCATCACTAGGGCTGGTTGGCCTTTCTAAATGGTTGCTAGGGCCCTGGCATCAAGGGCCAATGTAGCTGCCCACAGCCACGGTCACGGAGGGAATTACACAGCCACAAAGAAATTGTTATTCTACATAATCTGCTCTTTGGAGAGTGACTGTGGGGAAACAGGCTGGCCCCAGCATGCCGCTAGCTCTGTGATCATAGAAGCGTGCTGGCTGCAAAGATCGGCCAGGGCTCGCCTTCTGATCTGGAGACACCAGGGCTCGAGGTGCTAATCTGCTTTATCAGCGATTTCTCTCTCCTGACACAAAGGTGTTTACTTGTTTTAACATCTCCCAGGACTCTATTTCTCCTTTTGTGTGGTCTTTATCCCCCGACGAGGGCTTTAGCCCAGATTACAGACAGAATTAAGGCATTTGGCGATGTGCCTCAGAACTGTGTGATGCTGGATCAAGGAGCAGAAAGTAACAAAATAATGGAGGGAGATGCTGGGAGTGACCCCACTGCGGGATCCGTGCTGTCGGCTTTCAGGACTGCTTCATTGTCCTGAGAACCAAGAGCCTGTTGGAGAGGGGTGGCCGTGCGGCAGGGTTTGAAAAGCAGGTGCTTCAAGGTTTATTGTTTCCAGCATTTTTGATTTAGAGGGTGTGAGGAGGAGGAGGAAGAAAAAAGGAGGGTTTGCAATATGTGGCTGTTTCAACAGCTGGGCAGATTGTCCCCCTCCATTCCCAAGAGTCTGCCATGGCTGGATGTTTCTGGCTGCTGTGGTACATGGAGTGATACTGGGGACTGGCTGTGCCAAGTGCCTGATGTAATTTCATATGGCCCAGGGAAGGAACTCAAGCTCCTTCTTGCAGTCTGGCAGAGTGGGCCCTCACCAGGTACCATCCACCTGATGAGCTGCTCATTCTGCATATGAACAAGCAGCAGAGTGATACAGTCACAAAGCATCTGGCTTAGAGCTTCATTAAGATCTTGAGTTTGCTGTTTCACGGCAAGCAATGAATTAAAAAGGAGGAAGGGGTCACAAAAAAAAACCCCTCGCCTTTGCAAAGTTATCTGCAGACCAGCCCTGGGGTGGTTGCTCTTCACCTGTCGTGTTCAGCCCCAGATACGGTGTTTGCAGTACACTGTATAACTGGAGGGGGTTGAGGAGAGCAGCCATGGCAGACTGGGTCAGAAGAGTCTGATTTGCTTGTGGATCTGAGGTGTGTGTCAAAAATATGGGGGATGCTCTAGTGGGCAGTATTTTGAAGGAGAGAGTCTGGGATGGGATTGACAAGATAAGTGACTGTGCAGATTATCTGGAGTTTGACTAAGTTGAGAATTCTCTCCCAAGGAAGTGGAGCCCCATTGTTCAGAGTACTGGTCACTTCTCCCAAGGAAAATGATCCTGTTCTGCTGGGGGTCAGCTGTTTCTGTTCCTTGACTCTTTGTCTTACAGCTGTGACTCCTGCTGGTCACCCTCCATGACAGTTAGTGGCCTAACCAGTAGCAAAAGCTGGGGGAGGGAGAGAAAAACTGTGCAAGCTTTTTGCATTCTGTTAATCGCAGAAATTATATCTATGAAACTTCTGTGACCTCATCTCTGCTCTGGCCAGCTGAGCTGGAAGGACATTTTGCTCTGAATGACTCTTCTACTGTGTTTCATTGCAGCGGCCAGCTGTTGACCTGTTTAGGGACTGACTTCCACCGTGGAGCTGGAGTCCTTGATGTCTTCTACGAAACACCCTCCCTTCTCCTTTCTTGTGGGTATGACACCTACATCCGCTACTGGGACATACGGACCAGCACCAGGTGAGCCTACCCTGCTGACATCTGGGGCCTGCGTGAGGCTCCGGGGTGCTCCTTGTGCAGTGTCTGGGGGCTCGCCTGCCGCTGAATGAGCTCCTTCGGGCAAGTTGGGCCTC
This sequence comes from Chlamydotis macqueenii, assembly GCF_036417535.1. Taxonomy (NCBI): domain Eukaryota; kingdom Metazoa; phylum Chordata; class Aves; order Otidiformes; family Otididae; genus Chlamydotis; species Chlamydotis macqueenii. The sequence goes on from NC_141562.1 coordinate 25,247,109, forward strand.
AGTTCCAGTGGTGGAGGAACGGAAGCTCAGGCCCGCTCTCGTTTGTGTTGGCCTTGCAGGAAGTGCGTCCAGGAGTGGGAAGAGCCCCACGACAGCGCCCTGTACTGCATAAGGAGTGATAAGAACCATATGATTGCCAGCGGCTCTTCTTACTACGGTGTGGTCCGCCTCTGGGATAAGCGGCAGACTCGGTGCCTGCAGGTAAGGGCCAGCTGGAGGCTGGGCAGCAGCAGAGCTTCCGAGTTTTCCCTGGCATCCCAGTACCCATGTCTCTGTGGAAGAAGAGAGAGGGGCTGCTGGGCTGTCTTTGGGGCGAGCCCACCATGGGGAACTTAACCTATATGCAAGGAAAAGCCTGCTTTGCTCAAGCATCTTGACCTTTGAATCTATAACAGTGGTTGAGGTCTTTGGGCTGACCTCATCTTTCAAAGGTTGATTCTCCTTTTTTATTTTATTTATTTATTTATTTATTTATTGCAGAGCTTTCACCTGTCTTCACCAACCAGCAGCCCGGTGTACTGCCTCCGTTTCAGTACCACCCATCTGTACGCTGCCCTGGCATCAGCCCTGCACGTCCTAGACTTCACGGCCCCCTGAAGGGTACCACTGCTTCAGGTCACCCCAACTCAGCAGAGCTGACACTTGGCTCAGGGAGTTGCAGGGCAGGAGAGGTGAGAATGGTCCCAAAACTTCTGAAGGGATTTTTTTGCCTGCCAGAAAGCTACACTGAAGAGTGCACAAAGGGCCAAATGTTTGCAACCTCACCTGCCTGTTAGTGGAAATCAAGGCTGATTTTCCTTTACCCTTTTTATTTTGTGCATGTGCAAGTCAGGGTTTGTTTTATTAACTGTGGGTTTTCCTTTTTTTTTTTTTTTTTTTCTCTCTTTTTCTGTGGATACAGCATTTGAGGGGCAAGTTGAGCCAGGATGCCCTATCAGCTGTGTGTGCTGGTCAGGCTGAGATCAGCCAAGCTCTGAACCATGCAAAGCAAGTCTAGGCTGTGTGTGGGGTGGACTGATTTGGTGGAAGGGAAAGGTGCCTGGAGCAGGGCCCACCTTTCACCTGTGCTTGCTCTCCTGACAGCTGCTTGTGTTGTCCTTTGCAGTCCAGAGCAAGAATTGAGCTAAAAGGCAGAGCCAGCCCTGCTTTCAGTGTATGCCTCCCCAAGCTGGCCGTCAGGTCGGGCTGTGCACTTGGCAGGGCTGAAACAGTTGCATTCTGCTAAATAAAACTCTGAAGGGAAACAAAAGAGACTGTTATGTTTTGTTTCAGTTGATGTTACCCACTGATCGCAGAGGCCTGGCTGGGCAGAGGAGGATGGGGCCTATTTTCAGACACTGTCCACATTTCTAGTAGATCTGTCCCTGGCTACAGCCTGTGATATTGCTGTGTTGAAGGCAGTTCCTGGGATCTTGGATCTCATATCACTTCTTCAAACAAGAAATTAAGTAGCAGCATCTGCAACTTGCTTGCTGCCTGTGTAATGAAGCAGCAAACGGGACTAGTGCAAACACCAAGGTCTTGATGTGATTTACTGGGATCCTGTAGGCACATCTAAGTGGGCGCTGCTCCCTTTTGTGTCAGCCTTCTGAACCCAAGAGCTGGGTCTCAGAACTCCTATAGCTTTCAGGGTGCTCTGTGCTGTCAGGGTGAATGTGGATGAATGTGCCATGGGTGAATGCAGTGATGTCTGGTCTGCCTTGGGGAAGGAGCTGCATGAACCCTACTTGGCTGTGAGTTTGCTCCTTTGTTAGAACTCAGTAGGTAAATTCCACTGTCTAGAGGCTGCTCTTCCTTTGTGATGCACAAAAATTGGAAGAGGATGTTTGCTGGAACCTTTGCCTGAGCAGGAAGGGAGTGGAACCAACCAGCTCCTCACCTGCTTGAAGGCAGCCCTCCATTCCCAGTGGATGTGAGAGCAGCTTAGGGTGCGAAGTAATCTAAAAGCATGGCTTTGCTGCAAGATCACATTCTCGCAAGGATCTTTCCAGCACAGCTCCCTGTCACAGTTCCTGCTCTAGCTCTGCTGCCACTCATGCCTGCTTGCTGCCAGCTCCCTTGTAGCTGCTGTGGTGCTACATATTCTCCTTGCGTAAGTGGCAGAGTTGATGTCTATGTGCCCCAAGCACTGATCTGCTGCTGTAAAAAGACACCACGGCTGTAAAAATCTTCCATCAGCTCAAAGCTGTAGAGCCTGAAGACTGCTAGTCCAAGATAATGGTTCTGGGGGAACCTCTGGGCTGTTGGTAACATCAAGCTGTTGCTTAAAAGATGGTGCTTTGCATCAGAGGCTGCTAAATAATGCTGCTCTATTGCTCGGAGCACTTTGGGCTCTGCATGTGAGTAGAGCTTTAGGTGAGCGATTAGGTGTGAGATAGAAGAGAGTGAGCTGGCAGAGCTTGGGAGTCGGGGAGGTCTGGTTTTTCTCAGGTCTTGGTGTGTTACAAGTCCTTTAATGAAACTGGGAGGGAAGGATGGAGATATTAAATGTCTTTGGTAGTGTCCCCAGCAAGAGGCTGTGAAGGAGTAACCGTGGGGTGGGAGGAGAGGTTCTTCATTGCACTGTGACTTGGGCAAGGACCAGAGCAGGGATGGGCATGTCAGCTGAGCGGGTGAACAAGTATCACTGGTGCAGGCAATGACTCCTGTGATGGCCCTTCCTGCAACAGTGCTGCTACCAGTCCCTTTCTCCAGCCCATGTTGGTGGATCCTGCACCCTTGTAGCTGCTTTTAGGTTCTTTCTGCCTGAAGCAGAGCTGCAGCCCCATGGTGGTGCCAGCAGTGGTGGGTAGAAGGATGTACCGTGACATCTCGGGTGACGTTGGGGAATGCGGAAGCTCCAAGTAGGGCTGGTGCACTGGATCTGATGGGCTCTGCTAGTTGATGGTGCCCCCATTGTCTTGGGAGGACTATGCCGGTGGGTCCTGGAGCCACCCAGCAGTGAGACTCTAACTAGGGATTGCTGCTCAGACTCTTAAGGAGCTTTTGTGGTTTGAAAGCAGCCCTCATCAGGGGAGCTATAGTGGGAGCCCGCAATCTGCTCACTTAAAAGTGGGGTTTGTTGGGATAGTAGCCCTGCAAGTATGAAGTGGGATGGAAGGACATGCAGAAATCTAAACAGAGGGTGCAGAGCAGGGACAGTAGCTGGCTGGAGGCAGAGTTGCTGAAGCAGCACTGCTCCATTGTCCCAGTATGTGCATGGAGTGTCCCCAGTGTGCAAGGGGCACTGCCTGTGCAGCGAGGTTTGTGATGGGCCATGTCTGTGCCCTCACGGAAGGGGTGTGCTACTCCTGAACTGGCCAGCAGCCCCTGTCACTGCTTTCCCCTCCATGCTATGCAAATGAAGGCAGCTGCGTTTCGGTTCCTGCGCTCTGCACAGCCGCCCTGTGTTCTGCATGCCATGTTGCACACGGCTGGCGGTAAGGAAGCAGTTGGGCGTTCTCCTCTTCACCCTATTTCACAGGCTGTGCCCGTTCCAGTCTAAGCATTGATGCTGTTTGCAGAGGTACCAGAGTTGCTGGAACATGCTTCTAACTGCACAGAGGACCTTGCACAACAGCACAGGAGGGGAGTGGCTTCCAAGCACATCCCAGGCAGGTAACGGGGTGTGAGGAGGGGAATCTTGTTTTCCAAATGTTACTGCCTTCAGCGGTGGTGCCAGACAGAGGGAATTCCCAAAGGGAACTACCCTGTTTTTGTGTCACTTCTGCTCATGGAGGTTGGGGAGAGGGCTACTGGCTGTGGCACGCTTCCTTTGCATGCTGCAGCTTCCCACAACTCGTAGAAGGATCGTAAATCAACAGACCAGGCAGTAAAGAGTTTGACCACCCTGCCATCTCCTGAGGCCTACAAAGATTCCTCCAAATGGCTCTATTGACAACAGAACTAATTTTTATTAGAAAAGGCAAAATAAATACCGTGAAGCTGTAGCAGAGAGCTGCCCACCACCTCAGCCTCTTAGCAGCCACTGCCTACTGGGTCTTACAGTCGCCATCCCCATTGTTAGCTGCCTTTATCTTCTTCAGCTCCTTCTGCAGCTGCTCTTCTGCAGCCAGGATCTCCTTCGGCTTCTGGTACTGTAGGAGAGAAATGCCCTTAGTGCTCCAGTTCAGCCTCTGCTCCAAGCAGAACAACTGGAGCCAGGTGCTACCAGCACAGCTGGGGTCCTCCTCCCAAGGGAGGCCTTTCTGTTACCAGCTGCCTCTGAAGCCCGTTTGGAGAGGTGGTGCCATCAAGCTAGGGACGTTTGCCAAGATCTGGAGTGTCTTTTACAGCGCAAGTAAAACTTTCCAGTTGGATGTGGAGTCCTGGCCCCCACCAACCCCTCTGGAATATCCTGGCAATCTGTGTCATGCAGATCCCTAGTGTGCTCACTGACTGTATGCTCACACATGTTTTTTATATATATAACATATACATCAAAGATGCTTTTTTTTTTTTTTTTTTTTTTAAAAGGCAGACAGAAGAGTTGCAGTTCCTCTGTCCTCCTTTCAGAGCCTCCTTGCCCAGTTGCAGTTTCGTGGTGGATGCAGGTGCTTTCTTGCAAGGGTTTGGCCCATAGCAAACAGAAGCTCAGAAGGACTCAAGGTGCTCCTCTTGGCCTATTTCCTGTGCACGTGCAGTTCCCCTCAGAGGAGATGCTCTCTGGGGAGCTGACTTCTGCTTTTAAGATGATGAGCACCTGCTGCTTTAAAGCATCTGTCTGCCTCTGCTCCTTGCAACAAGAAGTAAGTGCCTGGTGTGCTAGACTCTCACACCATGTGTATGGAAGAGTGTCCTCTCCAACACAAAGCAGCAGGTGATTTTTTTTTATTTATTTATTTATTTTTAAGACTGCAAGACCTCTAATATAACAGGTCCTTGAACTCTTGAGACTTATGCTTTGATGTAAGAGAAAGCAGACCTGATCAGACCTGAGGGAGGGGATACATAGAAACCAGGGCACAACAGACACTCTTCTACCTGCAAGTCACCTTGAGGAGCAAGCAGGGCCCCTCCTGTGGCCCGGGCTGTCCTGGCTAGTGTCAGCGTGCCCAGTGTAATCTGAAACTCCCACTGACTGTGTGACAGAGAAGGGGGCTCATCAGTGACCCTCAGCAGATCTCCCTGCTCTGCCTCATTTCCCCACGTGTAAGAATTTTAACTTCTTTGTGGATACAAAGAGAACGGTAAAGTGCTGTTCTGCGTGGCTAAAACCTCACCGTGATGATCAGGGTGTTGTTGGCATGGGTGAAGCTCAGGGCAGCTGTGTCCAAGGGGAGCTGGTATCGGTCCAGGTCAGGAATAGAGAACTTTTTGTAGTACCTACAAATGAGAGAGGAGACAGAAATGAAGAAGGTGGGGTTCCTAGTCCCCTGCTAGCAGCACTGACCTATGGAGTGCTGTACTACAAGGTGTAGATGAGGACAATAGACCTCTCAGGGTTGGCAGGAGGACCCTGTGCCACACTGTGTGCCTGCTGATGTCCTCAGGCTGGCAGGAACACTGGAAACAAACCTCCAAACTGGAAATCAGAGCTGGCAAAGTCCTGAAGGGCTTTGGTGTGTGAGAGCAGGCTGATCCCTCCAGCTTGCCCTTGAGTAGTGCCAGACATGGTTAGGGACAGACTGCTCAGCCCTATGAAGAGGTGTACCTTGTCTTTGTGCATGCTCATGGCCTCTCATTCCCTCCAAGCACCAGCTGCCATTAGCTCCTGTCAAAATAGCTGTCAAAACCCTTGTGCCCTGTGACTTACTTTCCAGAGCAATGCACTGTTGTGTTGTAATCCTTCCTAAACCCATCTTTTTGGCCTCTTGCTGTGCTTCCTAGATAACTCCCTGCTTTGGTGGTGCTCAGGCATCCCCCTGGGCACAGGGCTCCAGGTCTAGCTGCCCACAGTCACCTGAGCCTCTGCTCGGCAACATCTGCATGCAGCCCTCATGGTGGCTGTGGTGCTCCTCTGTACTCGCAGCTCCCCTAGATGTTCTTTCCCTGGTCTCTACTCCAGTCTCCTGATCACCTTTCACATCCAAGCAGAAGACAGAACTTTTTGCCAGCTCCCTATCCAGCCTGTGTCTCTCCACTGACCAAACCTTGGCCCTTTGCTCAGTATGGAGGAGAGGGGATGTGTCTCAGAACTGGAGAAGTTAAGCTGTCTAGGCAGCTAAGAGATTTCCTAAGATTTTGGGACCAGAGCCTTGTAGACCTGTGTCTGTGTTTGCCTGAGACCTTTCCTGCTTGGCACGGCTTGCCCTGCATCTCCTGCTTCTCTCTGGGGCTGCACCAAATACACTAGCTGGTGGTTCTGTGCCCACGTAGAGGCATGGTTGGGTTCTTAATCTCCTCTAGCACTCTCGTGGGCAGTCCTCTTGGAAGAATTGGCCTGTAGCTGGTACTGAGGTGCCCAGAGCAGAGCGGGAACAGGCAGCAGCTGCTGTCATGCGATGAGGGATTCTTCTCCATTCAGCTGGCTGTGTGTGAGGCTTGGCCTCGCTAGCTACCTCTGTCCAAATTGCAGTTTATTTTCCAAGTCACGGTGAAAACAGCTACAAAGGGCAAATGGCTCTCCTGGTGCAGTGGGAGGAATGTACGTGGCTTGTTACCGCAGGGCTCAAACCGTTCTGTGTTGTCACTGCTGTCGGTATTTGGAAAAGGTGGCAGACATGGATAATAAGGGAGATGTCAAAGGTTAAACAGCAGAGATTAGATGAACACAAAGACATGTTAAGGAAGTGTTAACTTCTTACCGATTAGACAAAAAAAAAAAAAGCAGTACACAGAAAAAACCCACTGTTTCAAAGGGGCTTGGGAGTCATCAATGAACAGCAGCATTCTGCTGCCCCAGGACTAAGGAGAAGGGGAGAAGAATGGCTTTGGCTGGCCTCAAACTAAAATCTGTGACAAGATCAAAGGAAACCAGATCTGCCTGGCCACCCCCTCCTCCTCCTAACATTACCACTGCCTCTCGCTGCAATAATTGAATCAGGTTTGGGGAGGTGGCTTTCTGGGTTTGTTTTTAGAGTTTAGTTTAATGGATTTATTTTACAGCAAGAGGTTTTAAGCAAATCCCACTTGAGCAGCCCTTGCCATGGCCAGAGGGAACGGGAGTGACTGCTGGAAGTGAAGAGCTCCTGTCTGGGCTGGGGAGGTAGCTGACAGGCAGTTATCCCTGGATTCTCTGGCAGATGGATTCTCTGCCCTCGCCTCTCACCCCATGGCCAAGGGCAGTATTGCACTCTGAGCCTCGGTCCTGGCCCGAGATCCACAGTGCGTAGGTGAAGCCACCTCTATTTTTTTCCTACTGGAAACCCACTTTTTTGTCAGCCTGTAGGGAAAACTGCTACTGGTATGCTGAGAATTTAGAACTGAGCTACTCAGTAGTGACTTGGCAACCCATCCCATGGCTTGTGCCGCTGGCTGGCGGTCAGCACAGCTTTGTTGCTCAGACGCAGCGTGGCTGACTTCCAAGGGCTGGAGAGGCTCCGAGGCTTCCTTTCTCTCCCATAGCGATGCGTGCTCTCTCTGCGCACTCCATGCCTTTCTCGCTATCTTGGAATTAGTTGCTGAGTGGTGCCTTGCTCTGGCTGAGACCCAGGAGAAATGACAGAAGATATCCTGGAGCCTGTCCTAAGTGTTCTGGTGCTGGAGTCAGTCCCTGCTCCCTACTGACAGCAGTCGTTCTTGTCCCTAATGAGGAGACTTTCAGCTTTAATTCTGAAAGTCCTTAACTTCCATACGCAGGCTGTGAGCTCCTTTCAGATACTTTAACTGTCTCTAGTGTATGGGTGTGTAGGTGGGACAAAAAAAAAGCTTCAATTCAGGTAGAGCATGGGTGAAGCCTCAGTGGTACATTAACCTTACAGCACCTAAGCAGGCAAGGAAGTTCCCACATACATACTACTGTTAGTAGGACTGGGAGTAGATAAGCCTGTCTGTGCTAGCAGGGGGTTGGACTTAGGCTCACATGCTCCCTTCCTGTCCTAGCTCCATGGGTACCCACATGTGGCTGACGGGAGTCTCATCCATCTTTGCTACATCTGTCTCCCTACTAAATGGCCACTCTTCTCCTGTGAATCCCTCTGCGTGGATTCAGGCCAGCATCTTTCTGTACTAGAGCTGTAATTGCTTGCTGCTTTCATGGGGCAGACTCCCTCTTCCTCCTGTCTAGCTGTCTTCTGCTTTAGAGCGTCCAGGTGTGCTCATGTGCAGAGTTCAAGCATCCCCCTGCCGCGGCCTCTGATGGGGTAAAGCCTTGTCTGAAGACTGCGGGTTCTGTGAACCGAAAGGCGTTCAGCAGCCACAGTGGAGCAGTTCTTTGCCAACAGCACCACCTACAGTCAGTTACAAAGAGCGGCTTCAAGAGGGCAAGGGGCAGATCGGCAAACAGTGGGGTGATTTTTGCCTATGAATCTGGTCCTTCTCTGTTGTGCAGCAATGTTGGGGAGGGAAGGCAGGCAGAAGGCAGCCTGCCTAGCTTTCCACACTGATGTATTATCCCAGTTTGTAAATAGCTTTCACTTATCTTCCAATATCCTCCCTTGTTCTCCTAATACTCGCTCCTTGTTATCTCTTCCCAAAACTACTGCTCATCCTGGCTTATCTCACTGAGGCTGTAAATGCTTTGGGGCACAGTGACAGAGGCTGTATAATGACACAGTATAATAGATGCACAAAAGCCTTTTCTTTTCCTCCCATCTCAATTTTCTTTTGGCAGAATACTGTGGTGCTTCCTTTCTAGATTCAGTCTGCCTTTACTTCTTGCTACCTCTAGATCATATCATGGTCATTGTGACTACAGAACAGGCTTATGCAGGGAGATCTGTCTGCCTGGGTGCCCAAGACTTTGCTGTACCTGTTGAATGCTGCAGCTCCGCGCATTCTGAGATACAATAAGCAGATCAAAGTATCGTGTCGGGAGGAGAGGATAGGATGCTCTAGCTTCAAAAGGTCTGCAGGGCTCTTTTTTTTATTTTTTCTAAGGGAGCGACATTTGACAGGGAACTGTCAATTTGCTATTGGAACTGTAAGATAAGTTTGCAAAGGCCAGCACAGAGCTTGAGGGGCTCTACCATAAATGTGTCTGGGGCAGTTGGGAGAGGAAACTGGACAGCTGGAGACACACAGCTGTGAGGTGTGGCTCCTCAGCCCTTGCACACTAGGGACAGAAGGCCAGAGAGGACAGCTCCCTTCTGCAACCGCTAGCCTGCCCCCTGAGCCAGCCCACCCCAAGGGACTGTCAGCCCGGCAGTGCTGTCCTTACTGACTTCTTGTTGGTGGTCCAGATGACACAGCAGCGCTGCTCCTTCTCCACGGAGACACTGTAGACCTCCTTGGGGTAGGGCAGGTTACGGATCCGCCACTGGAAGCTGGTCAGGGTATCCTTCCTCATGAAGACAGGCTACAGCAAACAAGTACATTTAGCAAGACTGCTCCAGCTGTCTTCTCTCCTCCCTGTCTCCTTCTTCCTGTACTATCTAGAGAGGCTCCATGTGGGAGTAGCTCTTCTTTCCCACCAGACTGTTAGACCAGACTGAGCTCTGCCTACCCTAGGGACCTGCTGGATTCAGTCCTGGCTCTGCCCTAATTTGCTGTGCAGGGCTGTGCTTGTGTTTCAGGTCTGTAGAAAAGATGAGACTAAAACCTCTGGCCCCTAAGCCAGAGGGATGTCAAGATGAAACAGGCCATACTATATTAAGGAGCAGCCTGCTATGCATTGCCTGTGTTGGCCTTTCATTGTCATTGCCTCTGCTTTCCAGCCACTGACTTGTCCTGGCACCAGCCTTCCTTTCAGTCTGCTCTTTAGGAAGTCAGAATAGTAGTTGGCCAACAAAGCAGTACAATTTCTCTGCTTAAGGAAACTACAACTCTCCTGAAGACCCCAAAAGGTCCTAAGCTGTGCCTTCTTTCTACCCAGCCCCACAGCTTTGGGATGATTTGTCATAGAGTGCTGGGCAGGTTAAGGCTTTCTCTTGGATCTGCAAGTGATATGCAATCTACCAACTACTGCTGTAAGCACAAAAGTAGGTAGTTTTAGGTGCAGTAGTGCCCGCAGACCCTTACATACATTGGAGCTACTTTCCTTGATGAGCTCTGATTCCAGTGCTCCCAGGAGCGACGAGGTTGGCTCTCCCACTTCAACCTCCCACTTGCCAGACCCCCCGAGGGTGTTCTTCTCTCGCCATCTTCTACCTGCGGAAGGGAGAAGAAGGGCTTTCATTATTCTGCTCTATAAGAACTCCAGCAAATGACTGTCAAAGGTGCCCAGTACACTGAGATGATATGAAGATACATATCTTCATTCCAGTCATTTCCACTTTGGTGTGAGTGGGTCTGCTAGCTGGCCTGTTCCAAAATTCTGGACCGACTGCCTCTCTTTTTTGCTACTTGGTGCTGAAGCCCTGATGGGGCTGCAACCACAGAGTCATAACCAACACCTTGCTTATTTGCAATTGCAAAAGCCATCAAAAAGCATATTTCACCCCAGCATATGTTACAGATTCAGTGCCTGGCTATGCAGGATTTCAATCCCATTTAGTCTGTTTAAATCTGTTGTGACAGGTGAACTGAACCATACTTACATCCCTACAATATTCAGGGACAGGCATGCTTATCTCCCAGAATTTTCAGGAGCGATTTGTTCCTGACCAGGCCGTCCCTCTCAGCACCCCAGTCCTGTGCATGCAGCCCCCCTGCTACGCACGGTGCAGTTCTGCCCAAACCCAGGTCAGCTGGGGGCCAGCTGAGAGCACCACTTACTCAGTAACTGCCCGCTCTTCACGTCGTACTCTTCAGCCATCTCCTTGCCATCCTCGAACAGGTAGTGGATTTTCCGCTTCCCTAGAGGCAAGGCAGGTGGTGAGAGTAAATAGGAATACACCCAGCCCTGGGACCATGGCCGTGTCCCCGCGCTGACGGCCCAGCGTCCTTTTTCGGGGCCCTGTCCCGGGTGCAGGCCGCCCCCGGGAGCGCGCCGTCCCCCCGCCCGTTCGCTGTGGGGTCACCCCAAAACACGCTGAGGGAAGGAAGGGGCGATCCCGCCTGGCCGCCGCGGTTACCGTCCTGCACCAGCGCTGTCTTGCTGGCAGCCCGCAGCCTCTCCAACCAGCTCGGCACCGCCATGGCGGCCGGGCCCCGTCGCCACGGCAACGCCCACACTTCCGCCGCCAGCCGGAAGCACTTCCCGCCGCCCCGGCCCGGGCCGCGGCCTGCAGGTGAGCGCGGCCCGGTGGCCGGGCCCTGTCCCGGCGCCCAGCTGCCCCTGCTCGCTGCCCGGCCGCGGGGGAGCCCCAGCGCCCCCCCGTCTGGTTTGGGGCGGGGTGGGGCCCTTTCCCTCCTTGGGGCTGGGGTCGCGGGGGCCTCTGGCTGCTCCCGCGCTGGCGGGGGGGAGGGGGGGGTCTCGGCTCTCTTGTCGCCTCTCCTGGAGCCAGGTTGTGGAGTGGGAGGTCCCATCTTCCTCCCCCAGTCCTCCCTCGGTCCTCCCTCCCATCCCCGGTGTCGGGCCCAGCCGCGAGGTTTCGGGGGGATTGTTTCCTGCCCCCCAGTTTTGGGTGCTGCTTGCCCTGGGGCGAGCTGAGGCAGTGGCCTGGAAGCCTTCACGGCCTGAGGGTGCTGGCAAGGCAAGCTTGTTACCTGGCATGCGTGTTTAGTCTTGGATGAGTTAAAGTACTACCTGGAAAAACATTTTTCCAAGTCCTGAAAAGGACTGGGGCACCTAGACGCTTGGGGGTTAGTTTGTGTTTTTTCTGTGTCTAACAGAAAGCATTGCTATTTTCAGAGGGCTTTTTTTTGGTTAAAATGTCACAAAACCTGAAATGTTTCTGTGAAGCTGAGTTTTAGAAATGTAGCAGGATTTCTTCTCCCCTGAAGCTGAACTTTTCATGAAAGCAAGAACACGAGTCCAGCTCTGCCTTGGTCTTTCAGAGGATTGTGTTTAACACTTGGGTGAGAAGGTGGCCGTAGGGAGAAGACGCAGCCAGGTGGGACCATTTGCAGCTCTTCCAGGCTTAATGTGATAGGTTTTCACTGGCTTCTGTGTGAGAAACCTCTAAGCCAAACACAGAGTGCTGCACAGAGAGGAAACCTAGTTGGTGTTGACTTAACACTGCAGCTGGGTGGAAGAGGCTGTTGGGATGTACAGCAATTTGGGGGTTTGTTTGGGCTATGGAAAACTGAGCTTTCTGGTAGCCTGGGCCAGTAGTTAAAGCTCCAGAGTTTGCTTTTGCAAGGCTTGTGATGGTAAAGCTGTGATAGTAACTGCGTTGAACTGGTAAATTTTCACTAATTTGCTATTTCCAGCTGAAGCCAGGTTGGGGGTTTTCCTTCTGTGGCTGTATGAAACACTTGGTGTCAAACAGCTGCTCTGTCTCTTCTCATCAGTGACTGGATTTCAGCCCTGGCAGGAGAGGCGTTTCCCTCTTGGGAATGCACTTAAGAAACATCTGGGACATACAGTTGCTTCTGTTGGCTGGGTAGGAAGGAGCTCCAAAATGTTATAGTTGGATATTTTCTATTATAAGAACTCAGCTTTAGTGGTTTCTAAGGTATTCTAGCAGGGTCTTCTTAAGTGGCTTTTTGGTGGTTCCTAACTTTGATTTTTCTGACCTTGTGGGCTGCAATTCTTGTTTCCAGGCGCCTCCCTCAGGGCAAGTGTTTTTGGAAGGCAACAACAAAAAAAGAACTCCAAACCAACAAAGACAGTGACCAAAATGAGTTAATTTTAAGTTGTTGTGGTTGCGTAACGCCATTCTAAGCGACCTCCTTCTTTCCTACTGGTATTCAGCGGCTGCACCTAAACTTCCCAGCACGCCTATGGAGCCACGAGGGATTGTCAAAGCTTTTCCCAAGAGGAAGAAGGTGAGGGATGACTCAGCGAAAGGTGTCCCTCCAAAGATCCCAAAAGAGGAAGGAGCAGAGATACCTGAGGGTAAGTCCTGCGTGCCTGTGACGTGGAATATACTACTCCTACCCCAGCTTGTTGACTGGAGGTGCTGTTACCACAAAGGCTTTTTTGGGCCCTTGAGTGTGTTTTCTGTAGAGATCATGGCCAGCTTGCTTTGGTCTGTCCAGCTGGTGCCCAGCAAAGACTGCCTGCCACTGTTGGTGCCATCAAGTCCTCTGTGAGATGTGCAGCCCCATTGGTTTGGGACACTTGCGCTGAGCTCCTGCCCCTGTGTTTTCCTCAGCAGAGTGGCTGAAACCAGTCACTGCCTACGTGTTGCAAGCTGGCATTGGCCAAGCCAGGGCGGAGATCTTCCACAAGCAGATTGTCCAGAATGGGGGCGTTGTATGCAACCAGCTCTCCTCAGAGGTGACACATGTCGTTGTGGCTGAAGATATGGACTGTGATCGGGCCTTTCGACTCCTTAAATTAACCAAGCTACCTTCAGGGCTGCAGCTACTGAAGGCATCCTGGCTAAGTGCTTGCATTAGAGACCAGAAGCTGCTGAGTACTGCTGGCTACAGTGTCTTTATCCCTCACAGGTATGCAAATGCCACACTGTCATTCCTGTCTACAGCGCTTCTATCCGAAGCTGAACAGCACTAAAATTTGACCTCTGCTCAAAATCTCAGACTGCAACTCCTTGCAGCTCTTGTGGGCCTGACTCAAAGTCACTTTTCTCCGTGTAGACTGTGAAATGGAGTGACTGTGACCAGTTGCCATTCTGTGGGGTAGCAAAATATGGAATAGAGCCCAGAAGTGCTAACAGGAGTCCTGTCAGTTGCTACAGGTGCTAAAGGCACCTCTTCCTAATCTATCAGTGATAACAAAATTTGTTTTAAAAATCCTGATGATTAAATGCTGTTTCTTACTTATTGCAGATGAAAAGTAGAGAGAGAATTGACAACTAGGCACAAGAGGAAATAAGGAATGAAGCAGCAGGCATCCACAGGTTAGGATCAAAATGTTTTGACAAAGTTTTGGAGAAATAGTCTTAAGAATGAGATAGATAGGAGTGGAAGTTGCAGGTCAGTGAGGTAGATGGAAATTGGAGAATTGAGCCAAAACCAGAGTAACAAATATGTGATCTGAGGTCGTACAATTCATATGGGTTGTTTGCTCCATCCCAAAACATGCAGAAGGATTTCTCAGTCAAACTTCGGGGGGCTGTGGAGTCCTTCTTCTCCTATACTGAGGCATCTGATCCATGGCAGGTACCTGGAGGAGGGAGAACTGCAGAAAGAGCAGCAGCAGCAGGTCCTGGGCAGTGAAGAGATCCAGCCACCAGCAGAGGAGGGAGCAGTGAAACCAAATACTGAGGCACAGGTGGAGGATTCCTTACAGCAAGACCTGGGCACCCTTGGACAGCAAAAGCTGGCTGAGGTGAGGCTTCCTGCACAGGCTCTTCACCTTACAAACAGATCCTGCATGCTGCTTTTCCTGGCTAAGAGCATCCCCACAGGATACAATGGCAGATTTTTCTAAGCAAGGGGAAGGCATTTGGATGTTTCAGTGGGTGGGTGCTGGCAGACTCAGGCTGTGAACATGGTTACTGCTTCTCTTTGTCCCTTTTAGGTCTTAAAAGTAGAAACAACACCCCTTAAATGCCTGACCTCTTCAGAACATTTCTAGCTGAAGCAGTCCTGGTTCTCTGATCAGGCCAAGGCTCACTCTGATGATTGTATTTCCCCAGTGTCCTTTTGAGGAATATTCCCTGGCTGAGAATATCTCCCCTTCAGGAAGCTGTCTCTGATATTTCATCCTGTGTTCCTGCCTGAGCCATACCGACCCATTCTCCACTCCTTGGCAAGCACCCTGTTCAGGCACATGTGCAGTGGATCAGGTTGCTGCTCAAATCATTGCGATGGTGTGCTTAAAATATCTGTGTTGGGTTATTAGTGGTCTCTGCTGTGAGTCAGCTTCTCCAACCTGCTGTTAGCTTTCTTTCCTTTCTCTGTATTTTTGTTCAAGTTTGCTGAATTCTTTCTGAGCATCGGCATAATTCAAATCTATCTATAGCAGAGTTACCCCAGACCTCTTAGGGTAGCAGATACCTTGTAATGCTGGCATCTGTTTTCTAACACAGTTCCAAATTTTATTTCACAAAACCCTGTAGTTACTCCCTAACTGGCAGCCCACTGAGGGATCCTTTGTTTTAGGCTTTCCCTTGAATGTGTGTAGGGGGTGATCTTTTCTCCCCAGACTTACTGTCCAGTGTGCTATAGGCAGACTTGGCTGCTGCATAACTGCATCACCTTTGCAGTTACCCCATCTTTGCTGTTTCTTGTAACTCTAATTCAGTGGCAATCATTATTAACAAATCTCACACTTAATGGGAGAAAGGATCTTTTTTACTGTTATGGATCCTGTGGTATCTGCTCTCCTTTCTGCTCACATTTACTTTGGGTGATCAGACAGCTCCTAGAGTCTGAAGCCTTATTGCCTTTTTTTTTTTTTCTTTCAATCTCCTCAAGCAATGATATTTCCTGTTGGTCTTTGCACAAAAGCAGTATTTGTAGACACTTCAGTAAAATCCCTTGTCTCAAGCTTAGGACTGTGTGAGTTTGGGGAGAGGAAGAGAACCCACAGGATATGCTTTAAAGACAGTACCAACCACTTTTAAGACTCAGCTACAACAATAAAGCTGAAGCTGAAATTCAGCTTAGAAGTAGCCTCCATGTAAGTAGAGTCTTTTCCAGCTTGGGTGGATATTTCTTCTCTAGGAGATGACAAGTGCGCCAATGTTTCATAGTGAAGAAGAGCTGCTCTGGGAGTTCTGCGTTTGGATGTAAATTCCTGTGAGGAAACCCTGTTACCAGTCAGACTTAGCAACCACTGTGTGACTGGCATCTGGATGCAGCAGTTTTCTGCAAGGCAGCCTTTGCAAGTAGCACCAGTTATTCACTGGCTGAACCCTGGGGCTGTTACCCTAGGCTGCCTGCCTGCCTCCCTCTCAAGTGGCATATTGCCTCAGTTGCTGGGCTCCAGCTACTGTCCTGACTCGTGTGCTGTGCTCCAGACAAACCGTGTGCATCCCAGTCTCACTCAGCTCTAGCAAGTCAGCTGCTGCAGGATCGTGGCATATCTCAGAAGCTAATGGGACTGGTTGGTTTTGCACATGTGGTTGTAAGGAGTCCATCAGCTTCGTTGGAAAAACGTAGAGAGTCAGGGGTTTACGTGCTGTTTTACCTGTGTGACACTGCTGGCTGAAAGGATGGAAATTGCGTGCTCCAGCTGCAGAGTTGTTTGCATTGTGCTTGGATAACATGCTCTTTAAATGCCTTTAAGGGGCTTACTAACCAAGCTGAACACTCTGAGGCTTTGCTACCCTTAGAGGGAGCAGTGTCTTAAGGGAGTTGTGTTTCAAGGGTTTCAAAGTGAATAAAATTGCTTTAGTCTATCAAGTCCTCAGTCTGACCCTGTTTTCAGCTTTATAAAACAAGAATATAAAAGGGAAACATCCTGCCTCTTCTACCTAAAGATTTCAGCTCTGTATTTTGCAGGATTTGTGTCTCCAGACCTCATTAGCCAGCAGAACCAGAGGTTGTAAGGATATGGCTCTGACTTAGTTAGGCTGACGCTCTGCAGAAACTCATAACAGGACTTGTGTGCTGCATGTAGTTGCTGGACTGATCCTAAACAGCCCTGTGCCATTCAGAGTTACTTCCACGGTACAGGAGCTCTTGGATCTTCGTGGACTCCTGTGTTTGTACATCAGGAGAGGAGGGGATCCCAGCGAGTAAAGCAGTCTACAAAGCCTCTGTGCGGCTTCCCACTTCTGTCCCCTTTTGTTCGTTACCTGAAGCCAAGGCTCATTGTTTCTTAAGTCCACACAGAGGCATCTTAATGCTGAGGGTATCAGCAAATGTATACATTGGTTCTTTCTTCTGTCACTGAGGAATGTGGAGTCCTTTGTGTCATTCCTTCCTCCCCCTTTTCTCTTGCAGATAGCCATGGGGAAAATGGGGGGGTTGTAATTTACTACCCTGTTAAGATTTTCTGTCTGTAATGTGAAAACAGAGTTCAGTGTGTATCTCCTGTGATCTGCATCATGGGGTGGAAGGTGCAGAGTCTGAGTGCGAGTGATGTGTCTATGCAGCCACCAGACCAGCAATAGTTTTCCCAATGGGAGCAGGGACTCAGGATCTGCCCCACCCAGGGATTTCAGCATTGTCATACTGCTACTGGCAGCAGTTACTCGCTTAACCAGTGTCTGACCTCGGTTAGATCTCAGGGTGGCTATAGGAGGTGTATGTGTGCTTGGACCACAGGTGGGCAGCAGTCTGTAGTCTGTTGTGCTTTGTGAGATGTGCGTGCAGCTTTAAGGGATGCATGTGTAGCTTGAGGCATGAAGAGCTATGGTGTGCATGTAACCAACAGCTTCCAGGGATGGCAGTTGGAGCACTACGTACCCTGGAGCTCTGTTAGTGCTCTGACTTCCTACTCTCAGGAGCAGCCTGTGCTAAGGGGACGTATGTGAGGCATGCACTTGTTCTCACATGGTTGCTTTTCTACCTCTCCCTAAAGAGAGTCTCTGATGATGAAGAGAGTGAAGGAGAAGATGCTAGTGTCACCCAGGGAGATCTGGAGGCATTGATTTCTGGCCGCTACCCTGTGAAATCATCAGAGGAGACCAGTGACAGTTCTTCCACAGTGGCCCAGCCTGCCAGCAAATGGGTTTGTGCCCATTCCTCCAACAGCAAGAAGGAGAATCACAACCAGTGCATCACAGAGAAGCTGGAAGTGCTGGCAAAGGCCTATTCTGTCCAGGGGGACAAGTGGAGAGCTCTGGGCTACTCCAAAGCCATCAATGCACTCAAGAGCTACCACAAACCAGTCACCTCCTACCAGGTAAAATACCTCTCCAGGGTGGTGGAGCAGGGAGATAGACTCAGCATCCTAGCTCTGTTACGAACTGGATCCCTTCCTCTTTCTGTACATGGAATACCTTATCTTCAGGCCTTGGGAATTCTGATGGAGGTTGTGTAGCAAGTGAGTTGGATTCATTGACCACCTGCAGTGTTTTCAGATCAGCAAAAAAGTGGAGTCTGGGCTTCTTAGGGTCAGATATGAGCAGATATGAGATAAATGCCTTCTCCAGGCTCAATGCAGGGTCATTTTCACCCTTCTCTTAAGCATCAGCAACTGCCACTGTTAGAGATAGTACATAAAACTAACTGGATCTGGGCCTGGTTGACTGTGACGGTCCAGCCATTCAGCTTGTTATTATTTCAGTCCTGTTCTGCATGCTTGTCCTTTTCCACTTGGCATAGCCTATGTAAGCCTGGCCTAGAGAAGAGACCATCAGGCAGAACTAGTCCTGCCGCTTAGCAGTCACTGAGTGGGCAGCAGCTCCTTAGCTTGTCTGTGACCTTCGCTTTTCCAACAGCAGTTCTGGTTTCTTGCTAGGAAGCCTGTAAAATCCCTGGAATTGGGAAGCGGATGGCAGAGAAGATCCTGGAGATCTTGGAGAGTGGGCACCTGCGCAAGCTGGATCACATCAGTGAGAGTGTGCCTGTGCTGGAGTTGTTTTCCAACATCTGGGGAGCAGGGGTCAAGACAGCTCAGATGTGGTACCAGCAGGTAAGTTTAGTGCCTTATACAAGAAGTCCTCAGACTAGGGTTAGAAGACTGCTTCTGAGCACAGGAGGATTCCTTTCACAAATAGTTTCCAATTGCTGGTATCTGCGGGTGGGATTTGAGTCTGCTTTTATAGGAGGAGCTGTGAGGCTGGGTCATATTGTGGGTGTATTTGGGGAGAATGGAGAGTACCCAGCTGAGACTTGAGTTTGGGTGGTGGGCAGAGGACAGAGTGATGTGATAGAAGGAGTAGGAGGGACACTGCCTCTTCCATTAGCATCGCTGCTTGGAGCTCATGTCACACTGCTCACTGAAATGACACTGCTAAGAGCCAGACTTGAGCCAGGACATCTTGGCCATGAAGCCTGGTTTCCTGTAGTGTTTGTTTTGTGATTGGATTCTTTGCTGTCTTGAAAATGTGGTTGTGTTCACACTGTAGGCTTTCCCTCGTTGGGACATTTTGGATGTCTTTCCTTTACCTCCGTCACTTGCTTTCCTTCAAGCTGTAGGAACACAGTGCCTTAAGAACAGTACCCTTCTGTCAAGTTTGGTTAAGATTCAAAGTCATTGTGGGGTTGACGTTAGAGGTGTGTGTTGAGTAGTGGGATTGCCTAAATCCCTTCTTTTAGTAATGAGGCCCTAAGTGATCTCTACATGAGATCTCAGAAGCTGTGAGAGGCCTGGACTTGAGACAAGTTAAATGCAATCTCCCCAAATCTTGGTTGAAAGTATTTGAAGAGTGAAGTCTTGGTGGGTGTTTGAATATCATCACATGGTCTGCACCAGGGTTTCCGGACGCTGGATGATATCCGCAGCAAGGCGAGTCTCACCAGCCAGCAAACTGTGGGGCTGAAGCACTACGCGGATTTCCTGGAGCGCATGCCGCGGGAGGAAGCTGCGGAAATAGAGAAGACCGTGAGTAGCTCAGCCCTGGGCCCTCGGCATGGAGTACCTGCTGGGATCGGACAGGAGGGTGCACGCTGTATCAATAAATGTCCCTCGCGGTTATAGCTGAGCTCTTCAGCCTCTCCTCTGACCAGTGTCAGTGCTTGGGGGACCTTTTTTAGGCATGGGCACACAAGGCACCTGCAAGGCACCTACAAGGAACCGTAGGAAGGTTCCGTTTGAGTGCCTGGCAAGGAGGAGGATATTTCACAGGTGTCAGTTCTACACGCTGCTTTGAAAAAGGCTGTCTGTGGCATGGTGGGATGAGCAGGTTCCCAACTCCTCTTTCTTGCCTCTCATCTCTGAGATGTCTGCTTCCAGCCGAGGCCCCTGAGCTGTCTCACTGGTGTTGCTTCTCCAAAGGAAGCTGTGAGCACCCTGTGGTCTGGTTGTCAATGGGAGGACAGAGTGTGGAGTGGATATCCTTGCTGGAAGCAAAGGGTGTCCAGGTTGCAGATGGGTGCTGCTTGCTCTAGTACGCCATGGCGCTCCACGATTATGGGATGCTAAGCCAGTGTACCCTAATATGAGCAGAGAGCTTGGGGAACACACCGTCATTGCTACCCCTGTGCTCTCGGATCACCATGGAAGCAGCAGCCAGCGTGACCCTGTCACTCGGCCACAGGGCCTGGCCACGAAGAATACACTCCTGGCAGGCTCCTGCTGGGGTGTCAGTCCCGTGTGCCGGATTAGCCATTTTGGTGGTGAGTGGTCCCTTTCCCAGGCAGGCTGGGTCGAGGAACTGGCTCTTGGGGGTGGGTCTATTGTTATCTTGATGGGATTACTGCGCTCCCCTCCATACACACGCACACACCTCTGATCCAGGCCCAGGAGAGAGAATGAGGGATTAGTCACTGTCTGTGCTGCCTGTCACAGTGAGATCTGAGGAGCTTTTAGGCTCTTGAGTGGGGCTGGGAGTTTTCTAGAAATCTTCATTTAAAGCCAGAAGGGGGGCAAGAAAACCAGAGGAGGGCTTGCTCCGCATGAGAAAGGCTTGTAGCTTCTTGGAGCACCTCTGGGGCAAAGGTTAATGGGTTTATCTCTTGCTAATGAAGGATGATCCCCAAGAGTGACAAGGGGCTGTGGGCATGGACACTGCCTTCCTGAACCCCAGCCTCTGTGATGGCCTCGTCACTGAGAATTGCTGAGCCCCTAATTATTTGCTGCCAGCAGGGTGATTGGCACAATCAGACCAAGAATACTTTACTCCTGTCCAAGGATCTGGGAGCCTTTCTTAAGCATTTAATGAATGAAGCCATCAGAATTAGCGCTGTCTGCGCAAAACAGGAGCTGGGATCCAGCCTGGAAGTGGCTACATTAGGGGAAGTTCTGATTATATGTGTCTACTGGCAGTAGCATGTTGGCATCCATTCAGTCTAAAATGCTGGGACATTTGTGATTTTTCTGGGTCAGGAAGCCCAGCTTTCCTGCAAAGGCAGAGCTCCCGGCAGGAGCGCGCTCCAAGGGACACTTGCCGATTTTCTGCTGTCTTGGGTCCTGCTGGGGAGACTCGCCATGAGCCCACCTCTGCTTCTGAAACAGGATCTGTGACCATCTCGTGTTGAACTGATTCTTTTCGTGGGCAGAGCTAGTGAGCTTTGCCCTCCTGGCCCACAGGAGAGCTGAAAAATCTCTTCTCTCCTGCTGTCTCGGAAACCGAGGGCTCTGAAAGGTTGTGCCACACTTTGCCTCCTCAGCATTGTTGCATCTTCCTGCTTGTCCCAACCAAGCTCCAGCCCAGTGCCCCCAAAGGCTGATGACTGATGGTAGCATGGTATTATTGTATTGTGTGGCAGTGTGCTTGTCATTTGCAGGATTGGGCAGAGGCTACCCCATCTCACATGGCTCCTGACAGCGGGCCAGCCTCCTCGGTGGGGCAGTTTGCTCTGCCTGCCAAGTGTCTGCTCTGTATGGAGACCCTGAAAATGCAGGACAGGCCACAAGGCAGGCACAAGACTTTGCTGTCTTGATGGCATGAAGAGACTGATCTCTTACTCCTCATCTCTTTCTCTTTTTGAAGGTCAGAGAAGCTGCCCTGGCCCTGAAGCCGGGGCTCATATGTGTGGCATGTGGCTCCTACCGTCGGGGGAAGCCCACTTGTGGAGACGTGGATGTGCTGGTCACGCACCCGGATGGGCAGTCTCACCGTGGAGTGTTCAGCAAGCTGCTCGAGAGCCTCCACAGGAGCGGTAAGAGGACTGGGGACTGGCACATCGTGCTTCAAAGTGTTCTTAGCATGGCCAAGCTGAGGAGGCAGTGAGGTGAACGGCCTTCATTGAAGGGCAGGTGATTGCTTTTCCCAACGACAGGACATCTTGTAAGTCCTTAGGAGTACTGCCCCTGCTCCTGGCCCTGCTCCAGTAGCAGCTCTGCAGCCAGTTTCAAGGAGAGAGTATTGCTGCAGCTCAGCATGGCTTCTCCTGTCTGTGTGAGGCTGTCAGGACTGAGGCTGGGCTGCCCCTGCGGTTCCACAGCACATTATGAGACACCTCAGCTGCTGTCTGGACAGTGGGGAGTTCAGGGTGGGAGTGTCAGTCTCCGCCATTCAGCTTCTCTCTACCTGTTCTCTCTCTCCAGGCTTCCTTACAGATGACCTGGTGAGTCAGGAGGACAACGGTGATCAGAAGAAGTACCTGGGGGTGTGCCGCCTCCCCGGGCCAGCCCAGCGTCACCGCCGGCTCGATATCATCGTGGTGCCTTACAGTGAGTTTGCCTGCGCCCTGCTCTACTTCACCGGCTCGGCTCACTTCAACCGCTCCATGCGGGCCCTGGCCAAGACCAAGGGCATGAGCCTCTCGGAGCATGCCCTCAGCTCGGCCGTGGTGCGAGGCCCTGGAGGTGTCAAGGTGGCATCTGGCCATACTCTGCCCACTCCCACTGAAAGAGATGTCTTCCTTCAGCTGGGGCTGCCTTACCGGGAGCCCTCGGAACGGGACTGGTGACAGCCGATTGTCATCCAGCACCCTGGGCCCGCTGCCGTGCTGCTGTTTTCCCGGTTTTTTGCTGGTTCCCCCGGTGCTGCTCTGTGGTGACTGCGGACTGGGGAACATATCCCAGCAAACTGGGGCTCCTCACAAGCGCGAGGCCCTGCCGCGAGCAGAGCTGTGGTGGCTGGAACTACGCTGGAAGCGCTGCCTAGTGCCACAGGCAGCCCCTGGCTACCAGAAGGGCTCACTGGTCCTGCTCTCCCTGGGGAAGCTTCAGAAGGCTGGGCTGCAGAGCCTTGTGATCCAGCACCTCCCAGTGCTTGGGAACTGGGGGATTTTGTGGGAATTGTGAAGGATCCCCCTGCGCTGCTGCTTTGTCCTCCCTCCATCTGAGCTGACTTGTGTCCTCTAATGGGTCTCGCTGCACGGGGCCAGGCTGCTGCGACTGCCGTCAGCTTCCCCTGGTGCCAAGTAACCCTTGAAGGAGAGGTGGGGATCGATGTCTGTGTCTGTCTGCTCAGCCCATCGTGTGCTGAGGATCCTCCAGTGCAGAGAGCTGTGATCCCCCTGCTCTGGCCCCAGGGGCTCCTTTCCTCTCGGTGCGGGAGAGGAGCAGACCTCACAGCTTGAGGGGAGCTGTGCTCAGGAAGGGTTTGAATGTAACGACGCTGAATGTAACCCGGCAGGGCTGTGTGTTTGGTGCGCAGGAGGCACAGAGGCAGAGAGAAACACGAGGAGATAGATGGGTTCTGATTTGGGGGAAGCAAAACTTTCCTTTTATATGTGTGGAAGCTGTGGAGGTACCTGGTCTTTGATCAGAGAGTGTGTGTGTGTGTATCTGAGTATATGTGTATGTGTGTGCTGGCCCTGTCAGTTCCATGGGAGTGAATTTTGTTTCTCAGGAAACCTCAATTATTTTTGTATTCTGGAGATGAATGTCCCAGAGACTTTCAGTGCTCTGTCTCTGTTACGAGTATTGCAGTGGTTCCTCCTGGCAGAGGTGCTGCTTGGTGGCATCAGCTGCCAGGAAGGTCAGGTTGGGCATTTCTGTGCCAGGACCCCAGGGCTCCATCTGGCCAGTCTCTGGGCCGGGCCTGGCCTGGCCTCCTGCTCCCTTGTTTTGTGTTGGACCTGGCCACCCCTGTTCCGCACTCTGCTGTGTCTTTGTCACGTGCAGTGACAAGCTGCGTGTTTGCTGCTAGGGCAGGCTTGAGGGCATTAAACCTGGTGGGTTTGCACAGTTTCTTGCTGCGCTGTCAGCCGTGGGCACCAGCAGTGGGCTGGGGTGTTTGCTGGGGAAGCCTTGACCCCAGCAGTGTCACTTGTCAGCCCAGCCTTTCTACTGAACACCTGATGGAAATGAATGTCTTCTGGTATGTCTTGGTGCTTTGGAACTTGAAGTATAATAAATCCCTTCTCTCTTTTTCCCTGACATCTCTGTCTTTTTTTCTCTCTGCCCTGCAACTGTTGGGACCCTTCCATCTGGCTGACCAGGAGCCCGTCCCATGCCAGCCCATTTCCCTGTTTTCAGAACAGGCAGGGAAAATGCACTGGAGACCATCATGCTGTTGAATGACCACTGCTGGATCTCAGGGCAGGGAGTTGGCTGGCCACCGCCTTTCCCATGGCAGAGCAGGACCTGGCTCTGTCCTCTTATTCCTCTGGCAGCGTGGCTGGTCGCGCTTTGAGAAGGGAGCAGTTCCCAAGCTCTGAGCCTTGGAATGAGCTTTTACTTCACACGTGAAGTCAGGAAGGGATTGCCATCAGCTTTTCCATATTTCGTCAAGGAACAGGGTATGTGGGAGTCGGCTGCTGCTCTGTCTCCTGTGCCTGGAACGCAGCTCAGTGTCCTGAGTGTGGAAATGCTTTGGTTGTCCAAGGGGAATCTGAACAGCCTGGAAGGGAGCATGTGGTGATGAGCAGCAAGAAGGATTGGCTCAAAAGGGAGATGGGAAAGCTGGAGAGGGCAGGGGCTGGGTGGGCAGAGACAGTGAGGCCTGGATTCTCTAAGGGCAAAGGGGGGTCAGCCCCAGAGCAAGGCCTGGGACGTCCAGGGGGAGCACTCTCTCCCCAGGAGGGCTCTGCAGGCCAGGGACCAGCCCCTGGGAGGAGGGGATCCCCATCCTTGGGGTCAGGCGGGCTTGGCTGAGCAGGGCCACAGCTGGCCTTGTCCAGGTCTGGGGATAGTCCTGCCCCAAAGGGAGGTTGGATGGAGGCTCCTCACCCCTCCGGTGCTGCTGGGATGATCCTGGAGGATTTCTCCTAGAGCCTTATGGCTGGCAGCCCTGGGCACGGGCCTGTTTCTGCCTGGGCTGGGGCGGGGAGTGGAGTATGGTGCTGTTTACCTTGGCCCCTGGATGAACGTGGTTTTGCCTCCAGCTCTGGATGCTGGGGTGAGCTGTTCCTGGAGGGCTGGGGCTGCCCCTCTCACCAAGGCCACGTGCTGGGGACATCACTGGGGGTTGGGGGTGATATTACTCCTACTCCTTTTGTCACCCTACTCTCCAGGGACACAATTGACACCCTGGTGCCAATGCAGTGCTGCAGCAGCACATCAAAGCCCTGGCCCTGCTGTTTGCCCTGCTTTTCCTCACAGGGAAGCCAGACGGGGGCTGAGGGGCTGGGGACGCTCTGGAGCAGGACTGTTCCCCCAGCCCCTTGGGAATCGGCAGTGAGGGTGGCCCTGGTGCACACATGTAATGTGGAGGCCGCTGGGGGAGAAGTCCTGCCAGCCCCCTGTGAGGGAAGGGGCCCGATGTCTTTCTGTCCCCTCCCACGCCACGTATCTGTCCAGGAGCTTTGGAGGCGGCAGAGGGCCCTCCTGTGGCCAACTGCAGCCAGGTGGGCCAAAAATGGATGCGGGTCCTCTCCCTTGGGTGCAGCTGCAGCAGGTGCAAAGGGGCAGGAGGTGAAGGAGCATGACCAGGGCTGGCCGGAGCAGCTGGGGGTGACCATTCTGCATGCTGTGAAGGCTCCCACTTCTCCCTTTTCCTGGTATAAGGGGAGAAACACGAGGAGCTGGTCCGTGCTGCCCACTGTGAGTCAGCCCTGGGCTGGGCAGTCCCTCCTGCCCTGGATGGAGGGGACAGAGCTGCCCCACACCGTCTCCTCCTTGTGCCCCTAATCCTGCCCTCCACCCTCTCAGTCACTTGCAGGCCTCAAACCAGAGGCTAACTCCAACCCGGCATCCCCTCAGGCCGCGTGCTCCTCTGAGACTCCGCTTTTGCCCTTGCAGCACGACCAGCCCCTTAGCCCAGCACAGCTTCTGCCTCTTCCAAACCCCAGGATGCCACACGTGCAAAGAATGTCCGAGGGATGGGGCTCCCAGGGTGAGGTGGGTGCTGAGCCCCCAGGATGGTTGCAGGCAGGGTGAGCAAAGATGGTTTTAGGCATCTCTAATGAGGTGTTGCCTGGTTCCTGCTTCCCAGGAAGGGGCTTTGGCTATTGCCACTCCCCAGCACACCCCCTCCCCACCATCCCTGGCTGTGAGTCTGATCATCCTGAAAATTAAAAATAAACCCAAACGCAGAGGCGCTTAGAGACGGAGTGGAAAGTCGAGGAGCTGGGATGGAGGTTCAGCTCCTGCTGCAGAGCCCCTCACTTTCACTTTACCCCAAGACGGGTCCAGAGTGAGGGTTCAGGCAATTTGTGTCCTACCATCAAGCATCTCTCTGCCCCCCAGGATAAAAGGGAGAAAAAGCCTGGGCCAAATCGCTGCAGCCCTGAGCATTAGGCAGCTATTCCCACCCTGCTCTCTACGCTGTGGGGAGGACGCCTGTCCTTAGCCATCACGCCTGTCCTTGTGCACGGATGGGAGGGTGCTGGGGCTGAGGGAAAAGGGGTGCAGAGGCGGGGGTTTGGCTCCTAACACCAGTGCTTCGTACTCAAGAGTGAGTATTTGCTAATGGCAGCACGGCCGGGCGAACGTAAGGGAGCTGCTCTCCCTGCCGGAGCAGGCAGGGAAATGAATATGAATTTATCATGATTAGGTGAACCCAGCAGGGAGAGCGAGCGAGAGAGGGCCAGGCAGGGAGGGGGCGGGCGAAGATGGATCTGTGCAATAAAATTAAATAAGGACACCAAATAGAGTCACTTCTCACGTGCCCACACGCCCTCCCGCGTGCGGGGCCTCTCCTGCCTCTCGCGCTCCTCTGGCTTTGCTGATTTCTCTCTTTCCTCAAATTTATGAGGCCAATTATGAAGAAGAGGTTGGAAGTTCTCGGAAGTTCACTAAATGCAAAGTGCAGTCCCTGCTGTTTCCATCAAATTAATTAACCAAGTGCTATTGATGGCCGGGCCATGTGGGCGTGGCATGGAGCGAGAGGAAAGGGCTGCTGGGGTGCAGCTGGGGGGGCCCTGGTGGGTGGGCAGAGCACCCTGTGGGGTGTCCCCAGGGCTGGGGGTGTGCAGAGTGAGACCCCTGCCCGGGCAGGTGGGCAGCGGGAGCTGGGGGTGCAGCAGGGGATGCATCAGGTCCCAGCGTTGATGCTCAGCATCGCAATTTCTGTTTCCAGCACCGGTGGTCTCCAGCTGGAGGAGGATCCACCCTGGTGACAGCAGGCCTGCGCTAGGGAACGTGGCGTGGATGCTGTGCCGTGTCCCACGGTGGAGGCTGCGGCAGGGGCTGGCAGTCAGCATGAGCCTGTGCCTGGAGGAGTAAAGGCTGGAGCCGGTGCCCTCTCGGGCAGCCCAGGATTGTTCCCCCGGTGGGGCGGGGGGATGCTGAGCCCGATCCCATGGGGGTGGTCTGCGCAGGGACCTCACACCTGGTAGACAAGGGGCTTTCCCTATGGCTTAGCAGCGATGGTGCAGGCAGGACAGGCCCACCACCACCTTCCCTTGCTCTCCGAATCCCAGCAGCTCTCCCTGCCTCCGTTTCCCTACCTGCGCCAGTGACTTGCAGGTAAGATCTCACGAGCTGAGTGCCCTGATTCAACACAGCCCCTTGGCCATCCCTAACTTTTGCGTGAAGCTTCCCAGCTCTGTGTAGGGCTCACAGAGAGGGTAGACAGCTTCATGGTGGGGACAGCGTGCCTAAAGCACACCAGATCTTACAGGGCAACTCCTGTGCCTGAAGTAGCCGTGCCCCTACACCCCAAAGCTGTGGGAATGGCTTTTGGTGGGGGAGGCGCTGGCATGACCTCTGTGTCTGATGTGTCCCATGGTGCTGAGATTGCTTCACACTGAATGTGTGTGCCACAAGGCTCCCTGCTTGTACCACCCTGGCACAGGAACCTTCCTCCTGTAGTGCCATGGCGTCCTTGACGTAAACCCTTTTGCAATTGCTGTCCCAGTCCAAGAAAACCGGCTCGTTCAAGGGGTGAAAGACTTGGGCTGTGTCCTCAGACCAGGGACCTCCCAGCGTGGAAAGGACACTGAGATCCCAGGGGAGGCCAGATCCGAGCATCTCTGCACACACCCAGCTCCAGGCACAGCATGGCTGTGCATCCCGCAAGGAAGTACCAGCCCCACGCATGGGTCCGGCCGCATGCCTCTGCCTTTCCCGCTCCTGCTGCTCTTCGTTGGCTTTGCTCCTGCCCCAGTGATCAATGGGCTCTGGTCAGGCTGGAAAACTGTTCAAACGGAGGCATTTACAAACCCGCTGTCTCTTCAGTGGGGCTGTAAGTCAGGCTCCCTGTCACCGTGGGGAATGGGAGGCAGGACCTTCTGCTCCAGCAGCGGCAGCACATACGTTTCCCCTCTCATGGTAAATGCGTTACCTGGGGATAATTTACCTGCTTATGTCAAGTTTTACAAAGAAACAGACGGGCCGCTCCGCAGCTCCCGACACTCGCAGTCTGAGTGTGTGCAGACACACTTGTCTGCCCAGAGAAATAAAACATCACCTAAGCTGAAAGGAGAGGTTTACGAACGCCCGGACTTCAGAGCTGCAGTCCTTATGTGGAGTCTCCGGTGTCTAGTATTGAGGCTGAGCTCTCGTCATAGTCTGTCCCTCCTTGGGGTCTCTGGGGTGGGCTCCCCAATTGCACCTGGGGCTGCTCAGGGCTGCTCACATCCCCCGCAGCATGCTGGGAGCATCCTCTGCCCACTTCCCTTCTCCGGGGCAACAGACTGGGATGGAGAGATGGGAGGGGAGTTGGGGGGGGAATGGATGCTGGTGCAGCCGCCCTGTCGCCCGAGGGTGAGGACCTTACCGGGGCCCTCGCTCCCGGCCAGCCCGGCCCCGGCGCGGTGGGCTGGGGCAGCCGGCGCCCCGGCGGGCAGCAGAGGGAGCTGGAGGACCGGGTACGGGCAGCCCGGGCCGGTGCTGCGGCCCTTGGGGCGGCCAGCTCAGCCAGCCCCGTATTGGGGGGGGCAGCCCCCTCCGCCCAGCCTGCCCCCCCCCCCCAGCCCTGTGGTGCCACCCCTCCGGGCCCGGCTCCAGACACCCCTGTCTCTGCTGTCGACACCGCCTGAGCTGGTCCTCCGTGCCCCCTCTAGTCTTTAAGGGGCTCAGCCCCCCTTGCTTCATTTGGTGGAGGGGCCCATGCACCTTCTCCCCGCCGCGCCCGTTGTTCCCCCTAGGGCGGGTGGCACAGCGCTTCCCATCACCCTGAGGACCCTGGGGGGGGTGGGGGGGGTGGGGGGTGGGGGGTGGGTCAGGATGGTCCCCGGGAGCCTGGCTGGACGCGAGGCGGAGGACACGGTCTCCATCCCTGGGCAGCATCCCGGGGCCGGGTTGGGTGCTGCAGCACGCGATGGGTGCCTGTCGCTGCTGTCCCCCGGTCTCCGCGCCCACAGGGAACTGATTTATGTCCGGGCCAGCCTGTGCTGACCTCCTACTTTGGCTCGGGCGTTACAACTAACGGCAGGTCAGCAGGGCTACAGCCAAAGTGAAGTGGCTGGCAGGGGGCTGGGGTGGGGGTGGGGGTGCAGGGTGGAGTCGGGGGGTCCGAGGCTCTGATTGCAATGGCACAGCTACCCAGAGCCAGGGGCAGCCACGGCTGGGGCAGGTGTAGCTGTCCCCCTCCACCCTGTCCCTGTCCCGTCTCCTGAGAGCTCTCCCTGACCCTCCTTTCCTCCTCTTTTACCCACAGGGAATCCTGGGTCAGCAGCACCAAGCCTGGAGGGGTGGCTTCTTTTTGGGAGGGAAACTGAGGTACCCATGGACTGATGGCTTCATGAATGTCAACAGCAGAGCCAGGGAGGGCGCCGGGTGTCTGAGCCCAGCCCCGGGCCAGGACTAGCTGGGATGAGGAACCAAGAGGACCTGGCACAGGTACAGAGGGTCGGTGTCCTGGAGCGTCCCCTTGGTCTGGTGCTCCCACCTCCTGCTTGATCCATGAGCCCTGGGGTGCAGAAATCGCCTGTGGGTGCTGCACTCCCCCTGCCCCCCTCATGGGACACTCCAGGTCCCAGACCCCCCACCGCAGTGCACATGGGCCCTGTGTCACTCAGCGCCATCGCCGCATGCTTTCTGTGTGTTTTGACAGTAAGCCCTGTTTGTTTTCCCAGCTGGACTGGATAACCAGCCTGGCAACACGGCCAGGCTGTGGGAGCTGAGCTTTGGGGACGGCTGTATCAGCTGCCCCCCAGTCCCTGCCTGCAGCCACTGCTAGGGTGGGACCTCATCACGGCTGTAAACCTTGATATTCCCATACCCACCAGGCAGCTGCTCCCTGTCCCGGGATGATGGCAGCCTGACCTGCCAGTCTAGGTGGTCTGAGTGGGTTGAGGGGAGCCTTTGGGGACACTACAAAGAACACGTGCCTCATTCCTGGCTGAGAGCTCCCCACTGTCCAGCAATAAGTGAGAACATTTAAAAAAAAAAAATGACAAGAGCACAAGAACAAGGTTTCTGACTCCTGAAACTCTGCAGGAGTTGCACAACACAGTGACTTCCTTGCTGTCCTGTGCTCACACGGGACCCGAGTGTCCCCTAGGGGTGGCACTGCCATGGCTAACGTCATCAGTGTGCCCTGGGCTGGGGTCACCCTGCCTCGACGGGAGCAGTGGAGGGGAAGTTGGAAACAAACCCAACCACAGTCCCATTGCTTATGCGGTTCCTGCTGCACGAGTTCCCTGCTTGCCCAGTCTCCTGATTTGGCTTTGTTTTGCCAGGAGGAGGAGGAGGAGTTCTCTCTGCAGTGTATTTTCCACACAGCGTGTGCTGGTTTGGCTGAGGACTTACCCACAGGGTGGCACCCGTGACCCCCAAAGGCAGAGCAGGGTCCTGAGGCTGAGACAGTCCCTGGGGTGAAAACTGCATCCCCACGAGATATCTGCACAAACTCTCCCTTAAGACCATCTTTGAGACAGGGCTGGGGCCACGGTTTTGGCAAATGTTTGTACTGCTGTTGTCTGGCGTTACCCAAATTTCAGGTCAATGCTGCACAGGTGACGCAGCCTTTGCTCCCTGTTGGTGAAGGATGAGAAGGTCACAAACCATATGCATGGAAGACATTAGGACTTTCCCAGAGATAAGCAACTTCTGCCTGCCTGCTCGCTGTGGGAGGGGCTCTTTTTTGGTGTGCTGTACTG
Organism: Chlamydotis macqueenii; assembly: GCF_036417535.1. Classification (NCBI taxonomy): domain Eukaryota; kingdom Metazoa; phylum Chordata; class Aves; order Otidiformes; family Otididae; genus Chlamydotis; species Chlamydotis macqueenii. The sequence continues at coordinate 25,277,958 of NC_141562.1, forward strand.
CCAAGGGCTGGGGCGTGCTGGCTGCCACCCCCTCGGCCGGACACACGAGCCTCTCCTGGCAGTGCCTGGCCATCCCACAGATGCAGTGGGTCCGTCGTGGTCCCAGCTGGCTTCCTGCTCTTTGCGAACTAAGGGGTCTGCTGGTGTCCGGGCTGACACTTGTGGTACTTTCCAGCTGGTACCGCATTTCTGCTCCACGTTTCTCAACCACGGAGCATTACCTTTGCAAGGCTGCAGTGAAAGCTCAGGTCCTTGCAAGCAGCCCCTCCCCAACAAGTTTATCAAGTCCTTCACATGACCCCACTGCAGACCATTTTGAAACATTATGGCAGTGATTTTTTTTTTTTTTTTTTTTAGGATCCCTCTTAGGGCTAGGCTGGATTCAGTCAACCGCAGCTTGTGGCTTGCCACCCCTGAGCGTTGGCCACTGACGGGCCTGGGTGCAGCATACAGAGTACAGACAGGTGAGTCCCGCTCCAGATCAGCAGCTTGTATTACAGGGCTGGGTGCTCCCACTGAAAATAGTTGCTGTTTGGGCTTAGTTTTGCTCCAGCAATATTTCAAGTTTGTCAAACACCCTAAATGGCCTGGACAGCACGGAAGGTGCATGGGGAGCTGTAAATAAGTGGGAGCTTCAAAAAACTCCCTGAAATGACCAATAACTCCTCCAGGACATGACAGGGATCACTCATGGCAGAAGAAATCCAGCTCTGCACTGAAAAGAAAAAGCGCTTTCAAAAGCCCAGTCAGAGAAGCACAACGTGGTGCCCGGGCAAGGAGCAGCCTTCATCCGAGCCTCCGTCTCCATCAGCCTGGGACGGTGATGTCCCCTGGCAGGGCCCTGTGCCACCCACTCCCTGTGCCTTGCTGTGTCCTGCCTGGAGCTGTGGGGATGCATGCTGCAAAGCAAAAGAAACAGAGGGTCTGAGCCTACAGACTGGGAGGGAAATATCCCAGTACAACGGAAATATCCCACGCTGGACCCGGCTGTAACCCCCAGCAGGAGGCGGCGGCTGCTCTGTGCTATCTTGCAGGGTCCAAAGTGGGTGCAGGGGCTGCATCCCCTCGGTGCCACCCACATCAGGTCTTCTGAGGGCTGGGGGCTGCACAGGGCTTCCCTGCATGTGGAGAAGATGGAAAAACCCCAGTGGTGGCCTCTGCCCATGTCTGCAAGGTGCCAGCGGGGCCGGATCCAGCCGTGTGGAGGGACCCCAATGGCAGTGCAACTGGGATCTGGATAGAAGGTGCTGGTGGGGGTGTCTGTAGCTCACTGAGACACCCCGTCAGTCTGACCACATCTGTGGATGCTCCTCGGGTCTCCAGGGAGAGGACAGGAATAGAGTAACTGCTTTTACATCTCCTTCCCCAGCATGCCAGAGAAAACCCCCTAGGGGGTCTGAGGATGTGAGGTGGGGAGTGAGACCAGACCTATCTCCTTACCTGGGTGGTGGGAGGGAGTTGGGGGGGGGGGGGGAGTGCAGGCAGCTGGATGGGTGGGGGGCACCTGGCTGCAGCAGGAGAGTGACAGTGGGGTCCATGAGGAAAGGCGTCTGCGTGCACAGCCTGAGCATCCCGGCCCAGGGCCATGGGGTGCTCATCCTCCCTGTGCACCCCACACTGAGGGGCTTACAGCCTCTTTCCCCCAGCAGGTGCTGGATTGGGCTCTCTCTCCCCCTCATTGGCAGCTGTGGCCATCTCCTTGCCACAAAGGGCACAGCCATGGGTGTGCTCAGTGGGTACAGACAGCCCTCTTCCCTGGGGGACCTGGCCACACCCACCAGCTGCCTTCCCTCAGCCCCATCCCAAAGCAAGTCACTGCTTCCCACGAGCATCCCAGGGACCCCCCTCATGCACTGCTTCACCCTCTCGATGGCCACCCCCCTTCTCTGTCCCCACAGGGACATGATGGTCGGTGTCAGCATCCCCATTCGCCAGTGGCTGAGCATCCTCCCGAGTCCCGGCTCCTGTCCCGACTCCTCCCGCTGTCCTGACTCCTCTCTGCCACGCAGCGCTCCTCCTACCCCCCCCCCCCCCCCGGCACACTGCAGCAGATGGTGGAGGTGACATTTGTCTGCGAGTGACGCACTTGACGGTGGCCGTGTCCCTCCACCTCCTCCCCTCACCCTGGATGGAGGAGCCGTGAGCCCACCCAGCAGTGGTAGGACGCGCAGGCACAGGTTGGGAGCAGCCCCCTGCCTCTGCCACAGCCCCCGCCCTCTCCGCCCCGGTCTGTCTGCACCCACACCCCCCAAACCCCTCTCCCAAGAGGCTGGGGGGCGCCCCCTCTGAGGGGGAGCGCCCATCACCACAGGGTGTTCGGGGAGGGCGGGGGGAGGGGGCTGGGTGGGGGTCGGGCACCGGGGACTCCTGTTTGTTCTCCGTTTTCTGCCTTAATTAGAACCCGGAGAGACCAGGCGAAATCGCATTAGCTGGGGCCCCGGTGCGCTGAGCCATCCATCTTTTTTTATTACAGCGTAATGGGGCTGCTCGCGAGGCGCCGTGCGATTTGTCACAGGCCTCGTTCCCTGATAACGGGCATTTGTCATCACTTTCTTCCCGTGTTAATGTCATCATCGGCGGGCTGACAGGCAGACCCGTTGAGGGAGCGCTGGCGACAGACCACATCCGTCAACCTAATATTTCCATGGCTGTGGGGATCAGCCGGGCTGCGAACACACATTAAAGTGCTTATGAGGGGAGGGGGAAGGAAAAAAAAATATCGTTGTCATTAATTAAAATGTTAGTGCGAGCGTGCGTGTGGGTGGTGCTGCGTGAGGACAGGGGAGGCTGCGGCGCGGGGCGGCGTGGATGTGATGCGGTGGCCTTTTAACGGAGCACGCATCAGCTCCTGAAACCCATTTAAAAGATATTTGGGACTGGGGAATCGGCGGCGAGCGCAGTGGAAAGGTCATTGTTAATAAGGGAGCGTGTGCGGGAACGCACAGGGAGGGCACGGGCACGGCCGGTGGAGGACGGCAGAGATGATCATCCCCTGCGCCTGGAGCAGGTTTGTCCCCTGGAGTGTATTTGAGCCACTGGTGTCATGAAGTGAGCGGCCTCAGCCTTTGTGGCAGCAGAATGGGGGTGAGGGGAAGGTGACCTTGCAGTGGAGTTTACCTATGTCTGGGCAAGGACTGGAGTGGGGTGGATGGTGATGGGGGGGGAGGGGGGTGCTGAGCACCCCACAGACAAGGTGTCTGGACAGAGCTCTGCAGCTGCACGTCGGGCACATGGGCAGATGAAATCTGGAGGGCCAGACCCGTGACACTCAGCCCCCTCTAAGCAGCCAGCAAGGGGCCCTGCCTCAGCCCCTGGAGTAGCAAGGGGCCTAGGTCCTCACCCCATAATATTTGGCTGTTGCTATGGAAACAGGTGGTGATGATGGGGAGGAGTGTGGGCAGTGGTTGGTGGTCCTTGGCACCCTGGGTTTACAGGGTGGGGGAGTCTGTTTTATATGCTTTTCTGGGATGCCTGTGATCATACAGAATATGAAGATATGGGTGGCTTTTTTTAAAAAAAATCAGCTTTTGGGGTGTTTGGGAGAGTTTTGGGGTGGGTGTCTCTCAGCCAGCTCTGCCCACTGCCCTCCTAGCTCCCACAATGTCCTGGTACAACCCCACTTTGCACAGCAAAATGTGACTTCAGGAACTCTGACACAGCCCAGGAGGGTCCAAAATATTTCTTCCTCTGCCCAAATTCAGCCTGCAGCTCCTCTGGGAGAAGACCCTGATGTCCCTGGCCTGCGGCTGGATGAGGTCGCAGAGGCTCGGGCATGGCAGGGAGCAGGTGGCCGTGGGCAGCGCTGAAAAAGGGGCACGAGGTTTGAAAATGCGGCCGTGCACAGAGCCTTCACCCCACGGCCCCACCCCAGGGGATGGGCAGGGGCTGCGAAGGCAGCCGTGCGTCCCACGGCCCAGGGAGGTGCCAGCTGCGTCAGGAAGGCTCCCAGCGCTTTCTTTCATTGCTCTTCTTTTTTACTTCTTTTCCATACTTGCTTTTCCCAGACGCAGCCTCTACGCTATGGAGAGTCGTGTTTTGGGGGGCCGCGTGGCTTTTTTAGAGACCTGAGCCCTTTACGTGCGTGCGCATGGACGCACACTTGTGCAACACACAAGCAGAGTCACTTCTACCAGTGCCCCCGAAAGTTTGGCTCCCAAGCCAGCGCCTGGGGCTGTCACCAAGGCTGGGAGTTTCTGGGGATGGTGAGAGCTGGGAGGGGGTAATGATCTCCAGGTGCTGATGGGGAAATCGAGGCAGGAGCAGGGACTTGTGATCCCCATCCACGCTGTGGTCACAGGGCATCCCATCACAAGCAGCATCTGACAAGCCTGCAGACGTCAGGGAAAAGGTGTCCAGGAAGTTTTTTCGGGGCTGCTGGGTGGTGGCCGGGCTCCCAGCCACTTGACATCCCCGGCTGGACTCCCAGGCCACCCCTGGCAGCAAACCCTGCCACCAAACCCTCCCTCCACCCCGGCTCCCCGCCATAAATCTCTGCCCTCCATTGGCCGAGGACCTTTTAAAAAGGATTTATTACGGGGGATTTAAGCCCAGGCAGCGATACGGTTTCATAAATCGAAAGGCAATAGCGCTCATCATTAGCGGTTCGTTCGGGGGGTGACATGGGAGCATCCCCGCTGCCCCGTTCCCGAGGCTGTGCTAACAGCCCCCTCCCCAGCTCCGCTGCCTCCGCCGCTCCCCTTCGCCTCCCAGTCTGTGGAGACCGCGAGCGTGGAAAATCCCCAGACAGGGAGTGTAAATGCTTGTTCTTTGTAAATGAAGAACATAATTAACATTAAATTAAGGTAATACAAATGAAGACAACACAGAGCCTGACAGGATGAGTGTTTGGGGAGGCAGTAGAGAGAAGTGATTCATATTTTTAATTTACTGTACAAATAGACTAGCAGGGCTGGGGGGAAAAGGGCCATCCAAGTGGAGTGGGGATTTTTTTTTTTTTTTATCCCACTGTTGTTTTGCTGTGCTTTAAGCACACAATGACTATTAAAGTCAACTGCCCATATAATAGGACATCTCCTACATGACTGCTCTCCGAGAGGCAGCTTGCTGTAGCAATAAATTCTGGGAATGCCATCTGCTGGTGCGCACCCTCCGCCGGGCACCCTCGCCTCGGCCACCCTGACGCCAGGCACCCGCAACTGGACCAGCCCTGGCACCCTGCACCCGCTGCAGCGACCTGCTCCTGGAGAGCACTGGCCACAGTCTGTGTTGATACACAACTGTTCTTTTCTCTATGGGGTAACAAGTACATTTTTCCCCTCACAAATACGCCCTTAAATTTTTCATAATTTTTTTTTCTAAGAGGTTGGAGTGGGTCTGGTTGATGCTGAGGAAATATTTTAGGCTTCTAAAAGAAAAAAAATTGCTGTTCTCCACTGCTTTGAAGTGCTGGGTTTCAGCTGAATGCCTGTTACCCAGAACACAGTAAAAAAATCGCCCATTTTAAGTAGGTTTTTTTTTTCCCCGCCCTGTAAAAAGGCGCTTGACCAGAAAACGTGTGAGCCGCAGGCTGGGCTGGAGCCGGCTCTGCGCTTTAAGGAGCTGAGAGCTGCGGGCTCAGCCCCAGGAGCCCATCCTGCAGCCTCAGACCACCCGTGAGCACCGATGTCCAGCTTTGAAGGGGCTCAGCTGCCCATCAGCCTGGGCTGTTCCCCGTGACATGCCGTGTCAGACGCACCACGTCCTCGCTGCCATGCATCCCCGTGGCCGGGTCTCCCTGCTCCCTAGGAGAAACTGGAGCGGGCCCATGATGGAACCCCACGTGCTGGCTGGCCCTGCTGCCTTCACCCTACTTTGGACAGCCCCCAGCAGCTGGGGTCCATCTTGGGGGGTAAATCACCCCTCACATGTGTCCCAGGCCCAGGCCGCAGACACAGGGGCTGTTTGCAAATCAACCTCCCCTCGTGCAAGGTCCCCATGTCCGGCATCCTCCTTTTGTGACGGCTGAGCTGGAAGCAGGGCCAAGGACAGTGTGCATGAGCCCCCTGGACTGAAGGGGACACCTGTGTCAGCCCTCCACCATGGCACTGCAAGTTGCTTTGGGGTCCCCAAGGCCAGGGTGTGAGGCCACGGTGCCGTTTCGGGCACCATCGAGCAGCAAGCTGCTCAGCCCTGGGCCCTCTTCCCCCTTGGCAAGACAAGACACGTGGACCAATCCTGCACCCGTGCCCGCAGGGCAGAGGGGTGCTGCTCCAGCTCCCGTTTCTCCATGCAGAAGGAGGCAGGCAGAGGGTGTTCACCCCACTCAGAGCACGTGGGATCTGCAGCCCACTCAGGACTGTCTGGTCCCTGATGGAGCCTTTGCAGTCAGGTGAGGCTTTTGGGGAGCAATGGCACCCCTGTTGAGGTGACAGGAACAGTTCCCTGTTAGGGCACCTGGTGAAACCAGTGCAATAAGGTTTCAGCCTCAGAGGCTCCGTTGGTCCTCATCATTAGCAGGATCCATCCCCCAGGAGCCCATCCCTGCCAGAGCCATAGGGACCATGAGCACTGGCAGGATGTGAATGCCCACGGCTTGTCCGGTCACAGCCCAGGGACACGGGCTGGCTCACCAGCCACCAGTGCTGGCACAGGCACACCAGGGTGTTCTCAGCAAGCTTTCATTGACTTCCTAGTCAGGATGTGATCATTCACCTTGAGGCAGGCAGCCTCCAGGAGGGCTTCCTTACAGGATCTGGACATATCCAGTGATGGACCGTCATTGGTTCCATGAGGAACCCATTTCAAATTATCTGAAAAATTCAAACCAGGGCCTTTTTTTCCCATTCCAGTCTGGTTAGGGTGAGCTCCAGCCCTCCACATGGATACCTCAGTGCTTAAACTCACCCGTCTTTTAGCATTGGGTACATCACAAGAAGGCACTTACACATTTGGAGAAAGTCACCTTAGTCTTCATCTCTACATACATTAAGAGGATCAGGAGCGTTTCCAGGCATGAAAGTAATTTCTCAGACTCTTCTTTGCATCTTCTCTAGTTTTTCAAGGTCTCTTTGGACACTGCTAGAGGACACAGCCTTACCCACACCAAGCAGAACCAATGCTTTTGGAAGCCTGAGTCGAGAGAGCTGCTTTGGGCATGGGGAAGCAGCACGGAGCCCACTTAGCTGTACCCTTCTCAAGATGGTTGAGCTGACAACCCCAAAAAGAGATCCTGCCCTAATATTCTAATTAATAAAAAAGCTGATGAGAAGCTGTTGTCCCATGAGCATAGGGTTTCCTCATTCCCATCCTTCCAGCTCCTGAGCAAACACACCCAAAAGGCACCATAGGATCTTGCCAGTGTCCTTCAGTCCTTGGAAGGAGAGGACTTCTGGCTCTGGTGGTGTCTGAAGTCCTGGCAGAAATGGATCCTGAACCCACGTTTCCTAGGTCTGCCCCATCTCACCAGCCAGCACAGAGCAGTCCTTGGCCATAAGGCAACACCCCGGCTCCTTGGTCTCGCCAGGACCCCGGATGTGGGGCTGCTCCCAGGGGGGCCATTGCCTCCCACGCAGAGGGCAGGGGGCATCTTCCAAGCCGCTCTGCATGCTGGGTGGGAGAGATAAATAAATAGCAGAATAAATAAATACAAGTGGCAAAGAGGCCTGAAATGATGCTGTCGTTTGCTGGGAATGAGAGACACAAGTGTAATTTAGGTTTTGATATTATGAAAGTCTCGCTGCTCTAAAACAGCAGGGCACTCAGTGCCTCATTAATAAAGGATAAACTTGGAGTCTATTTACAATGCACTTTTTGGGGTTATTTACACTCCATTATACATATGTAATGCTGCACATATTTACCGCTCTGCTCTGCCGCCGAGAGCAGTAGAGTCGGGAGGGAGGCGGAGTGGGAAGCGGCTGGTGCTGTGGAGCCGTGACCCCTGCTCTGACTGACGTCCTTTAAACGGCCTGGGATGCGGAGACCCCCAAGCTGGCTGCTGAGGAGGGAGAGGCTGGGACTGGGGGACCCAGTATGATCCAGTCCCTGTCCCCGTGGGCCCAGCACCCACCCAGCACCCAGAAGCTTTGCCAAGTGATGGAGAAAGAGTGAGCTCCTCACAAGAGGTGAAGTCCAGCGCACCAACAAGGGACCATGAGCACCAAACATGCAAGCTGTGGGCCCATCACAGAGTGGGGAGCTGGAAAAAAAGAGGGCCAAATCATCTGCAACAATGTCTGTGTTGGCACTAGAGGGTTTTGGCCACACAGCCATCCCCATCGCCCAGCTCTTACCACTTAACAGAGCAAAATACAATAGCTTCCTTGCAAATGGCAGCTCCCCGAGGGTCTGCCTAGGCCTTCCTGGTGAGGCACAGTGGAGAGAGGGACAAGCCCCCCATCCCATCCTGCTGCTCCCCGGCACTGGGGAAGCACCCACCCGTGCCAGCACACTCCAGCTCGCTGCTGTCCCGGGTTGCGCTTGCCAGACGCCAGCTCTGGAGGCAACGCTCTTTATTGAACACCTTGTGTGGGCAGCTCTGGGCAAGCCCACGTGCCCGGGAGCGATGTGGACCCCCTGCCCCAAGAAGGTCCCTCTGTCTTTGGGGGGCATCTCTTCCAGCATGGGGGTGACGCGCAGTGGTTGGTGTAACCCTGGTGCATCATCGGAGCTCGTCCTGGCCATAGGCTGCGGCGTGATGAGATGTCCTGGGAGATGCAGAGCTGATCAAGTTGAAGGAAATGGGCCCTCAGTTCCCTCCCCAGCCTCCTCTGCCACGCCGGTTGCCCCAACACCACCCAGATCAGAGCAAGCTGGAGCCTGAGTCCTCCAGGGAGCTGCTCTCCAAGGCCCCGTAGCCTTTGAGCTTCATCATCCCGATGAGGTGGGCTGGGATGGAGAGGAAGGAGCAGCGGGTGGTGAAGATGTGGCTGATCTCCATGAAGGTTTTGTTCTTGGTCTCGGGGATGATGAGGTAGATGTACAGGGCCACCAGTAGGCAGATGCCACAGAAAACCAGATAGCAAAAGGCACCAGCTGACATCTGGGGACAACAAGAGACCAGGGACGGGGCAGAAAGCCAGGCATCCCTGAGTTGGGCATGGCACGAGGCAGCATCCCCTCCCGTCACCCTTCCCCGGGCTGGCTGCAGCCAGCTTCAAGTCAAACCAGGAGCATGGGCAACCCTGGGGTTAAGCCTACTTTGGCACCCTGTCCTGCGGGAGCAGCAGGGCTGTGTCCATCCCCTCCTCCTACTTCAGCCCCTCAGGACTGGTACCTGCAAGAAGGGGAAAATGAAGCCCACAGTGAAGTTGCAGAGCCAGTTGAGGGACCCTCCCACGATGTAGGCGGCTGGGCGGTGCGACTGCGTGAAGAGCTCAGCTGTCATCAGGAAGGGAACACCAGCTGTGGAGGGAGGGGACAGATCGAGGGTGCAGGGCACAGGCTGCCCCAGGCACCACCGGGAATGAGGGGTCCTGCCTGTCTCAGCCCTGCAGCCAAAGGGCTGGATCCCAGCAGAACCCACAGGTCAAACTGGTAGTGCTGGGAGGGCTGGAGGAGACGGGGAGTGTGGGGATGCGTGAACCAGTGTCCTGCCCTCGATGTCCCTTTGGGACCCAGTAGGGGGGTGACGTTCCCCCTGGCATACCACAGCCACACCTTGTTGGGGGCTGAGGCCAATTTCACAAGTTGCTTGACTGCAAAGTTTCAGATCGAGTCAAAGTCAAGGTGGAACACTTCACCTGGATCCTCATCTTGCAATAATTGGCCTAAATGCCAATCTATTAAATCTCATACAGATCACATGCAGAGAAGCGCATTCCCGGTGCTCTCCATGATGCCCTTCCCAGCCTCCCTTGATCAAAATGGTTTAGAAAATTTCCTTCTGTCGAGCAGCTAATTGGACACCGTGGCTGATTTGGGCAGGAAAGAAGCAACCACATTTCCAGCATCAGAATTTCGTGCAGGACACAGAAATGCCATTTTTCCAGCTGGCTTTTCCCAAGTTGTACTGTGAAAAAAACCCAGAATGACTGAAGATGATTGCCCAAGCCAACTTGGCTACTGAAAACTGGACATGGGCCGTGGCTACTTCTCCTGGAAGGACGTGGTCCCCCATGTCGTGTGTCATTGAGCTGGCACGCCTGTGTCCCAGGACTGTCCCTTTGCTGGAGGGCAGGATCCCAGGTCCAGGGCACATCTCGGGGATCTGGTAGGGGACTCCATTTGACTTGGTGACATGGCTGGGGTCCCACTGCCTGGCATAGGGCTGACTGGGACCTCTTTATGAAAGATGCTTCAATGGAAAAGACAAACCAAAAAAAAAGTGCCAGTAAGCGAGGGAGGAGCAGAGCCCCTGACGGACTCTTACTCACAGCTCGCCCAGAATAGAGATATATATTTTTTTGTTTTAAAATTCCTATTCATCATTGTTTGTGAACAATGAGCCATTAAAATCCTAATTAAAGATGTAATTACAGTGAATAAAGTCTGAGCTCAGGATGAATTATAGATCTGCTAGCAGCTCTGCTAATACATCAACTGGGTAAACCGGTCCAAGTTTCACTCCACGGTGTTCCAGCCCGCTCTCGCGCCCACGCTCCGTCAGGGGTAGGACAATGCTCGCCATGGGAGCGGGTAACGCCTCCAGAGAGGTCTGGGGAAGGTTCCCAGGGCTTTCTCCCTGCTTGGCCAAGGAAGCAGGGATGAGGAGGAGGAGGTGGAGCATGCCGCAGGGACACATGGGGCTGGAGGGGCTCGTGGCAGGGTCTCGCTCAGGGGGTGCAGGATGATAAACCTGGACCTGGCCACGGGGAAGGGGCCAGAGCACCTGTTGTGCCCCCTCTGCCTGCAAACCCCCCTGCTCCCCTGGGGACCCCATTCCCAGGGACCCCATTCCCACCCCACTCCCGCCGGCCCCAGACCCACCTGGTCCCATGCAGAAACCAGCGATGATGCCAACCACACATGCGACGCCAACGTAGCGCATCCACGGCAGGGCGGTCTGCGAGGGGACACGGGGACGGGGGATGCTGCTGGGGCAGTGGCCCTGAGCTTCACACCCAGCGTCCCCAGAACCAGGTGTCACGCGTGCCCCTCGGCTCAGTCGTGGCCCTTGGGAATGGTGGCCATGCAGGACATGTGGAAGATGGTCTGGGGCAAAGCTGGTGAGAGTCCGCATCAGCAAAGCTCAGCGACCTGTGATGCTGAGACATCCCTGGAGCTGCAGGAGCCTCACCCGGTAGCAGACAGCAGAAGGACTCTGCAGGCCTCTCCAGCGCCCCTGACATGTCACAGCTACCTCCCTGGGGACAGCTATTTCTGCCAAAAAGTGACCAGAAGTAGCAGGACTTTTCTCACATAGACTTATTTTGTTGTCGCTCTTTGCTCTAATTTTTCCTTCTCTTGAAATTTGGAGGGAAAACATTGCTCGGAAGGAGCCGTCTCACCTCTTGTTTCCATGCCCGCTCCCTCCCCTGGGGTGGTACCCATCCCTTCATCACCCACCCCTCCTTAAGGCACCCAGTGCTCCAGCCCCAGCCATGTCAGTGGCCCAGGGGGGTGGTGGTGACAGGACCCTACCTGCAGCAGCAAGGAGACGGTGATGCCGGCCGAGCAGATGCCCATGGCACAGAAGCCGGTGATGATGAGGGGCCGCCGGCCCACCTTCTCGATGGTGAAGCACTGCCAAGGGAGAGAAGAGACTGACAGGGTGGTGGGGAGCTCCCCAGCAGGATGGGGGCATCCCTTGAACCCCAGATCCCAGTGCAGGTGGAGGGATGTTCCCGGTGGCATCTGGGGGGTGGGGGCAGCCCCAGCTCAGAACAGGGTTGGGGCCGGGGCATGGGAAGAGCCAGGACTCCAGGGTCCCGGGGTGAGCGTGCACCAGGCAGCAGTGGGGTCCCGCAGAGCCCTGTCGGGGTTCGGGGTTGGGGCTGACTGGGGTGGCCCCACGGCTGCGTTTGCACCGGGGCCGAGCAGATGTGCCAAGCTGGGCATGGGGCATTTGGGGGGCAGTGGGCAGAGGAGGCAGGGCGCGGGCAGGCGGCACGGCGGCGGCTGGAGCAGGCAGGGTATTGACAGCAGAACAAATGCCTGTAATTTTATAACCAATCTCAGCACGTCCGTCGGGGGCCGTTTGCGGGGCTGCTCCCGAACAATCCTGCTGCACGCCGGGCGGCTGCTGGGGGGACCTTGCGGCCAGGGCAGGAGAGAAGGGGAAAAATAGGAGAAGGGGGCATCCTTTGGAGGGGCAAGGGGGGACCGAGCGGCCCCACTCTGCTGTGGGGTGAGCTATGGGGAGAGGGGAGCAGACCCCGCTCAGCCCCGGTTTTCTGGGAGCAGCCGCTCCCCATCCATCTCTGTAATTGTCAGGGAGCAGATTTAGTGCTGGGTGGCTTGGGCTGGCCCCGGGTGACATTCGCAGATGGGGCGAGGGCCATAAATCTGCCTGGCCCAGCGCTAACTCTCCAGCTAAATGAGGCCTGGCCGGGGGGGCCGGGGCTGCTTGCCCGGGGGCCAGGCTGGTGCTTGGCTGGGGGGCAGATGGGGACGTGTGGCCCTGCTAACAGAGTGACAGCAACATCGGGAGCTGGAAGGAACCACTTAGCCCCCTCCATCATCCCAATCTGCCCTTGCCTGGCGTTTCCCCCAACCTCCCTGCTACCCTTTTACCCCCAAGTTCTCCCACCCCTCCCATACTGAGCCCCTCTAATCCCATCTCCCTGTCCCATTTCCCTGCCAAACCCCCTGTCCCCAAGCAAAGAGGCTATGCTGTGGCACGGACGGCACTTGGGGTCCATCCAGCACCCCCCGTTTGATAATGTCAGGAGCCGGGGAGAAGGCACTGAGAGGCTGCGTCCGTCTGTCTGCCCATCACTCACCCCGATCAGCCCTGCAACCACTTCGATGGCACCGGTTCCCACGGTGGTGTAGGGGATCTGGGACGCGGGGATCCCTGCGTTCTCGAAGATGGTGTTGGTGTAAAACCAGATCTGCCAAGGAGGGGATGCAGTGTGAGCTGGGGGTATGGAGCACGGGGCACTTGATGAAATGAGTTGCCAGGTCTCAGCTCAGCCTCTGCAGAGTCAGGTGCCGGGGTGAGGACCCCGCAGGGCTTACGGCATCGATCCCTGAGAGCTGCATGCCGGCGTTCACCACCACCACCGAGAGGGTTTGCCAGCGAACAGAGCGGTCCCGCAGCAGCTGCCAGACGGAGACCATCTCCATGGAGGAGAGCGACCGCTGCTCTTCCTTCATCTCCTCGATCACATCCTGCACATCAGACGTCCCCAGGAACCGGCGCAGTGCTGTGGGGAGAGTGGGGGTCACGGGCACACATCTCCCCATTGCAGGGTGGATGCTCATAGATACAGCACGGGGCAGGGGCTTGGCTCTGCCCTGGCTCAGCCTGACCAGGGGATCTCTCTGACTTGTGGGACTGAGCATCCACAGGAACCGAGGAGATGCTTCACATCACGGGGATGGGCACCACAGAAATGCTACAGCGCAGCTGGCTGTGAGAGAAGGGCTGAGCCGTAAGGAGCGTGGTGGGCTGTTGGGTGTGGAAGGATGCTATGAGGATGCACCTTGGTCTCAGGAGACCTTGGACAAGCACCCAGCACCTCCTGGAGCCAGTCCTCACCCCAGGACACCCTCTCACCCTTGGAGGCCCCGCAGATGTCGTTCCTCTCTATCAGCAGGTACCGTGGGCTCTCAGGGAAGCAATGCAGCAGGAGGAGCTGGAGGGAGGCAGGAATGACCACCATGGACAGGAAAAGGGGCCAGAACCTGTCCTGAGAGGAGTCCAAATGGGATGTGTCATGGGGAGGGCAGAGCAGGGTCCAGCACGCGTGGGCTGGGGTATCATGCTCACCTTGCCCAGCAGCTCCGGGAGGCCCAGGAGCTGTGCCAAGAAAACCCCCAGGCAGATAAAGATGCTGGGCATGAGGCCCAGGAAACCTCGCAGGTTCTTGGGGGCGATTTCTCCCAGGTAGAGGGGCACCACGCTGAGACAGATACCTGGGGAGGGACAGGAGGGACCAGGATGGAAGAGGCAGCAGGGTGCCCAGCCAGCCCCTCGGTGCATCTCCTCCCATGCCCAGCACCATCCACAATGGGGACCCCAGGGCCAGGGAGGTGGTCCTGTCTTCCCCATGCAGAACCCCCCATCTCATGTGGCCATGAGGAATACGAAGTCTTCTCCAGCCCCCTGGGAACGGGCTGTAGGACACTGAGCCGTGAGGAAGAGGCCATGCACAGCCACACAGCCCGGGCAGCACCTACCTGAGTGGACCCCCGTGATGGAGCGGCCGATGATCACCATCTCGGGGGACCCCAGCTCCCGGCTGAAGCCCATGAAGCCGCCGGCCAGGAGGACGAGGAGAGCACTGCGGCTCAGCGCGCCATTCCTAGCAGGGCACAAGCAGCAGAGCAGCCCCTCCAGCCCTGACCTGTCCCTCAACCACCCTGTCCCATGCCACCCCCTTACCTGCCGTACCGCTCCACCAGCACCCCCACCAGCAGGGAGCCCACCAGCCCACCCAGGGCAAAGATGGAGACGGTCAGGGAGTAGAGGAGGGTCAGGGGGCCGGGGGCCAGACCATGCCCATACCGCCGGGCCCACGTGGTGTTGTAGAAAGCCTTTATGTGCTGCGGGGCAGAGACACAAACATAGGCACCAAATGCGTTGGGAGAAAGGAGAAGACCAGGGAAGACAGGCCCTGTTGGCAAAATGCCATGGGTTTATCAGCATCGCAGGAGGTGCAGGGCAAGACGTGACTGGGGATGACTGGGATGTGCTGGTCTGGTTACTCAGCCAGCTTCAGCACCACAGGGGTTTAAGGACAACTTGGAGATGCCACAGGCAGAGCTTGAGCAAGGAGGTTGTGGGGAGCTTTCCCCAGCCCCTGCCTTTCAGGTAGAGACCAGTTTGGGGGGGGTACAAGAACACAGGTTCCCATGTCCCTCCCACGCCATCCCTCCCCTTGGGCTCCTTTCTGTGGGCGACTGCCCAAGGGAAACACCAGCGTTTTGATGTGGGGCTGCCAGGTAGCAGCCCTTCCCAGGGAGGGATGCAGAGCCCTTCCCCTGCTCCTGGAGAGGCTGCCCATCCCTTACCACTGCCGGCGAGTTCACCACGGCCAGGTTGTAGCCATAGAGCATGGAGGAGCCGAAGGACACCAGGAGAGTGACCGACAGCAGGGGGAAGGTGAGGTGCTGGGAGAGAGGAGGGGAGATCAGCACAACAGAGACAAGGACCAAGGTCACATAAGGCAGGACCTCCACTGGGTCACTGCCCCAGAGCAAAAATCCCAGTGTGACAGAGTCCTGCGCTGAGCAACACTTTGTGCTATTGCCCAGTACCCAGCCCAGCCAATTCGGCTACCCCACGGCTGGTCGCATGGCTGTGAAGTGAGGCTTTACTCTGGCAGCGGCCCAGCTCAGGCTGCCTGGCCAAAGCACCCCTGCTCCGACAGGGACACCCAAACGGCACTGCTGCGAGCTGCCCCATGCACACCTCCCTGCCTGGGAGGCCCAGAGCTGCTGAAAGGTGCAGCTCCCCGCAGTGGGTCCCAGCCTCACCCCTCCAAAACCCTACCTGCACCCACCTCCTAAACCCTCACCCCCACCAGTGCCTCCATCACCCACTCGGGCTGTGTGGGGACATGCAGGACGGGCATCCTCACTGTGGGGAGCGAGGGCTGCGGAGGGGCACCCTGCAGCCCCAGCCGGGCTGGGGGGCGTTGAGACCAGCCCACCCCGGGACTGGAGTGCCCAGTAGGACCCAAGAGGCACTCAGCACCCCGCCCCCCCCCCGCCCCCAGCCCAGGCTGGGTGCTGCACCCGGCTCTCTCCCCTGGAGAGGAGGCGCCCTCCGGCCCCACAGCGACAGGCCCTGTGTCCCCCGTGGGCAGCGCCGTGTCCCAGCACCCAGACCTCAGCCTTGCAGAGGGGAGCAGGGCAGGGTCCGGCCCCCCCCCGCAGCCCCCGGCCATCCCACAGCCCCCTCAGCACAGTAGCCCGATCCGTAGCACCCAGCAGCTCCCGCACACCAAATCCCCGCTAATCCCACCAGGAATCCCGAGCCAGGAGAAGGCAGGCGGGCGATGACAGGAGCTTGGGGTGGGAGTGGGGCACCGTGGGGCAGAGGGGAGCGGGGATGCGGCATCCCCCTAGCCCGCAGGGAGCTCACCCCAGTGATGTCCCCGCTGGACTGCGGGGTCCCTTTCCCGACCGTCGGGGCGAGGCTGAAGCTGGAGCGGAGTGGGGGAGGAGGATGCGGGGAGGAAGGCAGCCCCGGTCCACCGGCCTGGCTCGTGTCTCCCATTTTTCGATGGAAGAAGGAGGGGAAGAGGGAAGGGAGGGCAGGGCAGGCAACCTGGGTGCCCCTGGGCTCATTGGAGGCTCCTCAGCAGCCGAAGGAGGAGTCCGGGGCCCTTCCCCCCTCGCCCGGGGGGGTGGGGGGGGGTGTGGAGGGGCGGGCAGAGGCAGGCTGGCAGCTCCGGGCTGCCCAGCCCCGGGAGGGGCCACGGCCAGGCCTGGGGACGGCGGGGTCACCCGTGTGATGCTCTGCACCGCCGAGGGTCCCCGTGTGTCCCCTCCAAACGGGGTGAGTGGCCCAGGGACCGTAAGCAGGGCAGCGTCCCCGCATCACCCCCAAGCTGGGGGCGAAGGGGCAGCCCCGTACGACCCAACGCCCCCATCAACATTCCCAGCCCCTCTCCCACCCTGTCAGATGTCCCCTGACCTCAGCGATTGGGGTAGGAGGGCTGGAAACCCACACGGCCGTGGAGCGGGGCAGCTGCTGTCCTCGCACACGGAGGGGCACAGACCCCAGCCCCAGCGAGGAGAGACCCGGTGCGCAGCAGCTGAGAGGAATCCAATTTTGCTGCGGCCAGGAGCTGCCTCCCCTGCTGCTAATGAAGTGCCTTTAATTAGCAGCCTAATAGCAAGCTCTTAATTTGCCGAACAGCCAGTGGAAGCGATGGGGACCCCACCAAGCCACGGCTGGCAACAGCTCCAAGGGATTAAAAGGGACAGGCCCTGGCCTTACCTGGGGAGGGGTCCCACGGGGACCGGGCAGAGAAGCAGGGAGAGCCATGCAGGCACGGGCATCCCTCTGCATGAGCCTCTGGCTCTCCCCAAAAACTCTGTGCCCTCTCCCCCAGCCACGAGCCCGTCCCAGCCTGCTGGCGTTCGGCTTTTCCCAGGGCAGGCATCCCACTGAAGGGCTCCCATCTCCTGCCCAGACCCATTTGCTCTGGGCCTTGGCTGGGGCATCGCCATTACCTTTGTACAGGTGGGCCAGGCGGCTGCAGAGACCTCGGTGACAGTGCCACGGCAGGGAGAGACCTGCAGGGAGCCATGGTCCTTTGGGGGATGTTCCCGTTTTGTTCCCAGAGCAGCAGGATGAAATTCATTCATCAGACACAGCCTGCGGGTACCAACCATGCCAAAAGCACTAGCAGTGCTGCAGGGCAGCCCAAAACACCCCCAGGACTCACCTCAAGCCCCGTACTAAGACAGGGCAAAGCAGAAAACCTTGGAGGGGACAATAAGCCAGGCCATGCTGTGTCCCGCAGCCATCTGGTCATCAAGGTACATGGCTCGTCTCTGGGGCCAGTACCTGGAGGCTTAAGTGTGCCCAGTCCTGTGGTTTCTGCCACAGCGACAGGAGGAAACAGCAGCAGCCATCTGCCCTCCGTCCTGACCCATCCCAGCATGTACTCACCTAAAATGCCTCCCGGAGCTTCCCAGCCCCTCTGAAGCCCTTACCTGACCCCAAGCCCAGTGTTTGGCCCTGCAGCCACAGGCCCCCTCCAGCCACACAGCCTGATGCCGGGGACCGAGAAGGGACATCCTCAGGACACTGCTCCAAGCCAGAGGGGTGGCCGCTGCCTTGATTTAGGGGGTAAATCTGGGTTACTGCCACTGGTTCCCCACAGCGTGTGGGAGGGGCAGAGGTTCAGCAGAAGAGGTACAGGTGAGAAACGTGTGCTGGAGGAGGAAGAGGAAAGCTTGGGGTCCCAATTAAGGGCCACCAGGGAGCTGGGTTAACTGGAGACACTCCTGTGACCTGACCTGGTGATGGTGGTACATGGTAAGATGGAGATGAGTGCTGGTGAGAAATGCTGCTCTGTGCTGTGAGGGAATTTGTCCACTATTTACAGGCATCCTTGTTCCTTCCCTGACTTAGTGCAAGGGGTCCCCGGGTAAAACACCTCCTTTGGCTGGAAAAGCTGCTGGAAGCCCACAAACCACCCTCATCCCCTCCCACTGTCACTCCCAGGAGCTCCCATCCCACTCTTGCCTTGCTGCTGCCCTGGTCCCCACATGCAACGCTGGGGCTGGCCCTGTCCCATTGCTTCACACCGTGGGATGCTCACGCGCCTCCTCTCCTCAAGGCATTGCACACGCAGTGCCTGGGGCACGCAAAGAAACCCAGGAGGACTGGGAGAGGCAGAGCAGCAAGAAGAGCCGGTCCTAGCACGCATCCTGCACAGAGCAATGGCATTTGCGAAGGCCAGGAGGACAGAGATACCGTTGGTAGCCCTGTGCTCTCCTGAGGGCTTTCCCCTGAGCTGACAGCGTGGTGCTGTGCAGGGTCCCAGCAGAGTCCAGATGCTCAGGGTGTGGGCAGAGCCTGGACCCATCCTGACCCAAGGAGGTTCTATGGAGGGGAAGGACAGAGCCAGCCCCGCTGCAATGGCAGAGCACCTGGTACCTCCCTGCCCAGCTCCCCAGGGCCAGACATTGGCAGCCAGGAGCCAGCCATGCAGGACTCCACACCGAAGACATAAAACACTTGCAAAAAAGAAAAAAATGGCATGAGGATTTTTGCAGGACTAGGGAACACAACAGCAGGAAAGACCCGCTGGCAGAGTTCGTCCTCTTTTCCAAGATGAGATGGAAATCCCTCAGAGAGAACAGGGTCTTCAGTGCTGCCTCTTGCCCAGCACCATCTACTTCAAACCAGAACAAAGTCCATGAGGAAGCAATAAGCGGCTCAAACAAATGTAGGGAAAAAGACGCATTGCTTAGCAGCCACTGGCCCCTTTCCCCGCGCTGGAGGAGAGGAGACTTGGGAGCGCAGCAGGCAGAGCCGCTCGCAGGCGTCTTCGCAGCTTGAAAGGTCGGAGCAGTTTGCCTGTGCTGCCCTTTCGGAGTTGATACTGCAGAAATGGGGACAGTTCGGCAGCCTCCCCACCTCGCTGCCCCCTCGGAAGAGAAGCCTTTCCTTAATCTGCCTTTGTAAATGCTAGCAGGGTGCTTTGGGCACGGGACAGGGAGCTTTGGACGCATCAGCTGCGTCATGTTAACCAGGGGCTCCAGTTCCTGCAAACTGCAGTGGCCTCCAGAAGAAACTCAGCGGTGTCCCTGGCAAAAGCACTGCTCGGGCTGCTGTCTCTGCCTTGTTGCCCTGTAAACCACCACACCATCCCACTCTGTTCTCCAGCTGTGGGAAGGCTACTTACCTCTACAAGAGAGGCCTTTCTGAGCTCAGGTTTTCCTGGTTATACTCCTTATCCAACTCCAGTAGTCCCCATCAACTCAGCAACATCTCTGCTGGTTTGGATATTTCCAGCTACTCCTGCCAGCAAGGTGCATGTCAGCAAAGCACTGAGGAGACGAAGCTTAGGACGGGAAGGTAACACTGGTGAGAAACAGAGCATCCTTCGGGGATATAATGGATGTGTGTTCAAGCTCTCTTAGGGAAAGCAAAGTGTCTGGTACTCACACACACACTGCCTGGAGCTTGCTAGAAAGGCATCACATCCCTGTCCATCAGACATCCTCAGCTGTTCCCACCAAGGAAGGATCAGCCAGCCAAAGAGATGAGATGAGACATCAGATCGCTGCAGCCCCTTAAGGGGTTACGTCAGATTTACACAGAACAGTTACCACAAGCAGGATCTTACTTTCCTCTGCTAGTCTTCTCCTCCAGCAGCTCAGGTGCTTTCCTCCTGGGACAGGGTCCTGGGCAGTGTGTGTGTTGGCTGTGAACCAACTTGAGTGCTTGGAAAAGAGAAATCTTCCGTGGGCACAGCTATACAGGCAGAGCATCAGGCCCTCAAGCCCAGCAGTGGCATCTTATTCCCACCAAACACTGAACCATTTCCACACCCTCCTGGGTGCTGACAGGTCTGCCACGGCATGGGGGGAGCTCTGCCGCTTTTGACAAACGGAGCCAGGATGCTGCTGGAGCCCCAGCGCAGCCCATACCCCAGGGACTGCCGGGCCAGCTCGCCCACTGAATCAACAGCAGCACCAGAGCACGGCTGTCCGCTCAGGGCTTCTCTTTCCCTGGCCACGCTGCCTCCTCTGCTGAGAGCTCTCCACCCCAACCTGGTTCAAATCGACGCAGCACCACTCAACCGCAGAATTCATCCTAAATATTTTTTGTAAGAGTGACATTAATTCTAGACTGAGCAGGTCTAAACTGGGCATTTTTCTCCTTTCTCAAACCTTACTACACTCTTGAAAGCATGTATATAATTTAATAAAAAAGCCCCAACAGAAGATTTCATTTTAAAGCTGCAGGTTGATCCAATGCTGTTAATTTGAAGCTATGGTAAACATTACTTTCCTCCTTCATTTGAAGTGGAAATAAGGCACACATTTTTAAACAGAAAGGGTAATTAATCACTGAATCGATTTAAGATAAGCTGTCTGGTGTTCATTCTTTTCCAGTGGAAATTTACAACTGAGATTGCTTCTCTTTCTCAAAGACCCTGGTTAGTACCCGAGATTTTGAATGCCATGCCAGAATTCCTGGCAGAAGTTTTCCAGCCCGTGCCCTGCAGCACCGCACTGTCCTGGTCCTAGAAATCTGGAATAAATACTCTGATCCTCAGCCTTAAACATCAAGAAGGGGAAGGACTAGCTAAGGAATGGCTAGAAATAGCCCTCAAGGAGCTCCTCCTCATAGGACTGGGTTGCATTCATGTTGTTTGGGTGCGCACAGAGACCCAGGACCGAGTACGAACGGTAAGGGGTCTCATTTGTGTGTGCTGGCAGCCCCATGTTGTTCAAGTCAAGCTGCATCCTGCATTACAGACTGATCCCAAACGGTGGATGAAGCCTGTCACTGCAATTCCCTTTCCAAATCTATTATCAGACGGGAGGAAAGAGCAGGGAAGGAACAGAAAAGGTTAAAGTGCTATAAATATCTGTATACAGAAAACCCCCAACTCTTGCCAAACAAAGCACGCGGCTGCTGGGAACCCTGTCACAAGGAGAGATGGGGATTGGAAGTGATGGGAGCCCTGCTCCCACCACTTCAGAAAAGCAGGAGCCATCACAATCTCCAGTCCCCCGCTGTCTCCCAAGAATGGAGCCAGCGGGGAGAGAGACGGCAGGAGCGCAGGGTTTGTTTGTTTTCTGACCACCCCAGGAGTCAGGATCTTAAAACTGCGGTGGCCTTTGTTTTAAAAGGGGCTGTTAAGTAAAATGGAAAGATGCAAGGCTGCTATCTGAGGAGGGTTTTTAAGAGAAAGGTATTCTGAGGGCAAGGGTGCTTGCGTTAAAATTTGGGCGAGCCGTAAGCATGACAGCCTCCTCAGCCATGGAGCTACGTGGTGGTGCTGCGATATGTCAATTACTCACTCATTATTGAACAGCAGGATTCTGATTAGCTTATAAAACAAATTTGTGCTTCTCCTACCAGGATCTTGCACCAGTACCCAGAAAAACACAAGTCTTTATAGCTTCTCCCCCTCCACTTTTTTAATAGGCAGGATGGCTCCAGCTCTCCTGCGTCACTCACATCCGTTCTCTGGCTTACAGGGCGGACTCATTTGCCCCAACCAAGGGCCATCAGCTATGAATGGAGAGTTTCTTAATTAAAAAGTATGCTGTGGTTTTAGGAATAAGTGTTTTTTCTGACTGCCAGAGCAGTCTTTTATGCTGCATTCATCAACAAGCGGCAGCTCTCAGGTGGGACTGGCTACCAGACTCCGGTGCATCACGTGAAGCTGCACGTCACGTACGGTGCGTGTGTAGCAGAAGTGTGACTCATGTACCCGGGGCTCGAGGCTCTGTATTTTGACAGTGTCCTTCACCCCAAAAGGAAAACAGGAGAGATTCACAGCTTAATCTTTGTATTTGTATTTAAGTTATTTTCTGAACAGTTAAAAAAAAAAAAAAAACAAACCAAAAAAACCACACTGTTACCATGATCCTAGCTCAAGTGAACATTAGTACATTAACTACACATCACCGTAACATAATCACAAAATTCAAAGCACTCATTACTTAAGAATCCAGATAACAAATATAGCAAACAGAAAACTCTGGAGAAACCATGTTCTTTCTCATCTCTCCCACTTCTACACCCATCTCAGCCTGAGCAGGCAGGAGTGACGCAGCACAGGCTGGCCTGGCAGGCAGCTCTCCTAAACGTAGTGATGTAAAGGGACTGGGAGAAACAGGATCTGTTACACTTCGCTGAGGTCCGCACTGCTTTTCTGCCATGCTAAAACTGTGGCTAGGCTGAGCCCTGCAGTGTCTCGCATAATAAAGACAAAGTAGCTGAAAGCAAAGTTTTACACTCAAAAGCAGCTCCAGATTCTCAGGTGGAATTGCCCCCAAATTCTCACAGCCAGCTCCTTGTAAACGCCACTGCAAACAGCCCAGGACAGGCCGGCCCGCCCTCCTCCTGTACGTGGAGCTTTGCTCGGACATAAACCAGCGCTCCAGCGCCAGCAGATTAAAACACTTTGCCTGGAGAGGCCACAAATCGTTACTCATCACACAGGTACGAGTAGAGCTGCTCTGTGATGAAGAGTGGTATTTCATTATGATTTTCTGGCCACAGCTGCACTGGGTTTCCTGCTTGAGCAGAAATCAGGATCTCTTTTAGGGCGACAGGCTATTAACAAACTGGACCTATTTAGGAGCTGGCTACAGTATCTCAGGGGCTTGTTGTACATCCATGCACATCAGCCTTCCTATGATTTTGAGAGTATCAGCTTAACATCACTCAGGATTAACCAGCACTGCCAGCTCCCACAGGACATCCACTGGACAACACATGTGGAAGCCCAGTGGTCTTGGGGAACAAGCACAAAGTCACAGGAAAACTTTTCTGACATGACAAAGGACAATTTATTCTGGCAGTGTGCCAAGGCTCACCCTGGGAGAGATGCTTAGGGAATTTGCTTCCTTGGCTACACCTCATTAAAAAAAAAAAAAAAAATGGGATGAGGAGGAAAGGAGAGGAAGTCAAATGCTCAGCCTCAGCAGGCAGCTGTTCCTCTCAACCCACTGCTGGGGCTGTAGAGAGGGAATGCACTCAAGGGACCTGTTGCTTTTCTAAGTCTCTGAATTTAAAGTGGGGACAGAAAGAGTGCAGCCCCCTCATGACAATTGGTCCCGTGGGGATTTGCCAGCAGGAGGATGGAGGGATTTCATATGGAGACCTCCTCTGGGGACAGCTGGGTCACCTGGTGTTCCCCGCTCCTTCTGGGAAGCTGCTGCTTATTGCTTTGGGAGGAACAACAGTAGGGCAAGGCTCAGCATGTCAGATGCATCATGCATGCCACTTGGAGACCCTGACAAAGTTCTTTTTCCTCTTGGCAAGTGCAGTTCAGGTCATCCCTTTCTCCTCATGCCCCCATTGCAACCTAAAATGGGCATCAACTAACAAGTTCAACAGTTGGAGTCCTTACTCGATTACCTCCTGATGATTCCTGATGCTCTCATAGAAAACCTCTACTGTTCTGAGTCAACCACACAAGCCAAGAGATCTATTATCAGCATTGTCCCCACTTCTGCAGAGATCCATCTCCATCCCTGCACTCCCTCCTAGCTTTCAACCACTTGAGTTGTCTCCTCCTTTTCCTCCCACAATTAAGAGCAAGCCTGCAGTAGGAAGGCTGGCTGCTCCTTCTTGCCTGCTTCTCCAGCTAGGAAGAGCTGCTAGTATTTGTGATTTATCAATCATAAATATTCCCCCCCAAGCGAATTTAGGAATCACCACCCACGAAAGGCAGATCTAAAATGGTGTTAAAGGAAGCTAACAAAGTTCGGCAAAGAGCCAATCTGGAGATGTGCTTCCCACTGGAGCCAGGATGCCAAAAAACTCAGAACCAAGCCTGGAGCTCTGCTCAGACTGAGAAAGGAACATGTGGCAGGGGCAGAAAACACATACCTGGGAGTGGAGAAATGCACATGATACTCTCCAGCTTTTTCAGTGCTCAAAAAAAATTAAGAAAAAGAAAAAAGGATCCTTTGGAGCAGGAGCAGGTGGCGGGTAGGTAGAGCACGGTGGTCCAAGTCAGCCTCCAGTTTAGAAACAAATGTAAAGCATTTCAATGTTTCCGATGACCATATTCTCAACTTGTCACCTGAATCCTTCCGTTCCAACAGTGGATGTTTCTCTCCCTGACTGTTAACGGGGAGCACAGGGAGCTGCTCCAGAGGAAACAGTTGCAGAAGTTTTCTCGCTGCACATTCCTTCATGCCATTTTCTATTTGCATATTTTAAAGCAAGCAGTATTCCTCTGAGGATGAGAAATATTTGCAGCAAAACTGTGCCCTATTGCAAAGGAGTCACAAGCAGGAGACAGCACGGCCATAATGGATTGTCCTGCTCTGAATGTCCAACACCTCTGGTACCTTCCATCCCACAGTCCAAGGGGGAAGGCTAGTGTGAGCTTCCTACCTGTGGGAGAAGTGCCAATCTCTACGCAGCAGAGGTATTTCATTTGATGTGCAACACTTAAAGCCCCCAGACACTTCAGTCCCTTTTTATCTCCTTTCAGCAGGCACAATCTAGTTCTTTTCATTATAAACTCTGCAATTACTCTAACCTGGCTGAGGGTTTATCCATCCAGTTCATGCCAAAACTTCTCTCTCACACGCCCTTGCACACTCACACACATGCACACATATCCTACCGAGGTGGGGGGAAGTTTGAAAAAGCAACTTTCTTCTGACATTGGGAGCTCTACTTACCAGATTGCTGCTCCCTGGGTGCACAACAAACACCACCTAATGTCAGGCTGTGGCAGTTTCAAGTTCAAGTGAGATCAGTTAGCTTCAGTTTCCTTCTCAGCTATCAGAAAATTTGTACAGCCTGGGGAGTGGGGTAGCAATCCTCACCCTTTTGCAGTTCTGTACGAAGTACCCAGACACAGTCCCTTCTTGAGGGTAAGACACTGTTCTTACCGTGTGCCAGAAATGGACTTCAGCTGTTGCTCACTAATTGTACCTTAAACAGCTCTATACAGCAGAGTTCAAACTACGGTACCACTGAAAGACCCAACAGCGCTCAGAAGTTATAGAATAGCAGCATGGAGCAGTAGGGCTATGACAACCGAGGACAATCTGCAATGGTGTTGTCTCTGTGTTTGGCCAGCCAGTCTTCCAGTTCTTCCAAATTCTCTCAACCAGCAAAATAAAATGCACCCTTGTAGGTATTGCCCACAAAGATGCAATTAAAATATTAGTAACTTCTGCAGCCTTCAGAGGCTGGAGTAACAGATAACGCAAAAGACAGAGGATGACCAAACTGAGGAAAATAACTATTAAATCTGCAGCCAAGGTCATATAAACCCCTGCTGATATGCAACCGTGCTGCAGACCTTATAATAACTGAACTTAGAGGAACAGTGTTCAAATAACATTAAGGATAAGACTCAAAACTTCAACTCAGCAAAGGCTGGGACGTAAACTTTGATTCTCTCTGCTTCCTTGCCACTTTGGCTTTAGGACTGCAGTGTATGCCTGATTCGTAGAACTGCCTGAAATCCAAAACGGCCTCCCTAGACTTAAAAGTAGTGCCAAAATTAGTTGTGGATGAACTTCCCATTGTGACTCAGAACTTCCATGACTCTGCAGAGTTAAGTCATGCTGTCAGTGTTACCTGAACAGAGCTGAGTTGTTAACCTGTTTGACTCCTTTAAAGTAATAGTTCAAACAGACAACAGGAGTGTCAGCACACGCTCCGAGACGCTCTTCAGAAATGATGTAGTCCCTAGGCTCACTGAAAATACAGAGCTGAGTGTTCAACACTGCTGCCCACATGCTTCAGGAACTGCACTACGTACTCCCCAAGTATTAGCTTTCCCTTCGTCCATAACTCTATCGCCTTCTCATCTGTCTTAGCTGTTACCAAAATGATTTAAGCCCTTTGGACTGCTCTTTGGGGACTCTTGGCCCAGCTCCTTGCAAAATTTCATTGGTGGAAAAAGTGCATCTCAAGCAATTAGAAACAACGCAACTGCTTCCCCAGCAAAGTGAAGTTGATGAGAATAGCTTAAAAAAAAATTCCCATCTGCCAAGTTTCAAGTTTAGATGGTTTTAACAAAGCCTGTTTAAAACCCTTCCAGCCCAGAGACAAAGTGCCTCACTTCCAACTGGGGGACTAGAGCAACTCCTCACTAAGGCAGTTGGGGTTACTTAAGACCTACAGCAGAAGATCTGGGCCCACACCTGGAATGGCCAGGGACTGCTTTACACAGTCTTTCCTGATCCAAATGCAGGCCCGCTGCAATTCCTTTCAGCTCTGTAAAAGCAGCTGTTTTCCCCGAGACCCCTCTGTCTAGTTCAGACACATGCAGAACTGTTTCTCATGTCCCTCCTCTTCAGGGCTATTTTTATCTTCTAAACAACAGTGATTTGCAAACGTCTCAGCTAGAAAGCAAAGATCCAGCTCAGCTAGCAGCAAAGGGACTCATCAGCCTGTGTCCCTAAACTGCAATGCAGCATGCATGTAGGTGAGAGAAGCACACCAAAGGCTCTCCCTCCGAAGGCTTTCTAGCAAGGCCAGCCCCAGAAATGCTGCAGAACTGGCCCAGAGCCACTGCCAGGTGTATGGACTGGACTCATGACCATACTCATTTTACCCACCTGCCATCACCAGGGGATTGTGCCCCACTGGTGCTCATGTGAGCAAAATCTTATTGTCATTGGCCAGAGTGTTCTAGGGTGGCTTGATCTCGACAGGTCCACAAGGCTTTTAGTAGCTCCCTCTTTCAGCACTCAGCTACAGCCTCTCTGAGGGGAGAAGGAACGGAAAGAAAGGAGCAATGTCCAGCTTTCCTCCTCACCCCAGCCTCAAACTTCTTCCAGTTTACCAAATGATTTGTAAACCACCAGCAACACACTATCTTCAGAGAGAACAGCAGGAGGAAGATGGTACAGACAATCCCTTTGCTAGTGAAATACCACCCTGGGCCAACGTTTCACCTGGAGCACGGGTGGACGGGGTCTCAGCCCCAGTCTATCATGCTCAGGATTTTGGCAGAAGAGAGTTTAACTTGTCATGGACTAGCATTCCCCAGCCAAGCAGATGTTAAGGGAGACTACAATACACATTCAGCTTCCAAAGGGTTAGTAGAGCAGGCAGGAGAGGAAAGAGATGGATTTGGCTCATAACAGTCAAATTTCAAGGGTCCTCTCTCCACAAAAAATAGGTCTGCAGTCAGAATAGCCAAAAGCTGCAGGGAAGTCGGGGAGGGGGCGTTTGGTCTGGCTGTTGTAAGTGTTTCTGTTGCTCTTTAGAGCTGAATGCTTTTTCAAAGGCCTAGCAATGGATATTGATTTCAGTCTGAGAGTAGCAGCCTCCGTCCCACCCACCCTCCCACCCACCTTGAAGTGACTCTCTCAGCGGAGTGCACTGTGGCTATAAGTCTTCTGCTTAACAGCAAAGCAACACATTCTGGTAACATCTTAAATATATTCATAGGACATCTGTGACTGTGTTTGGAGGGGAACCAAACAGGGTAAAAGGAAGAGGAGTGAACAGGAAGAGGGGGACAAGGGAGGAAAGGGATGGGAAGGTTTAAAAATGTTAACTGTTCATGAAAGATAAAAGTCATCTTCTGATATAGCAGCACTTTAGCAGTCAGCCGCGCTGAGTAGACCCTGTCTGAGATCAACCGCATGCCAACTTTGTTCCAGAAACAAGTCTGAGAGCCTCCCTCTTCAGCAAGTATTGGTTACGTGGATAATTCTTTTGTCCTGGCATTGGCAGATAATTTAAATACTGCAGCTTAAATGAGTCCTGGGAAAAAAAAAAACAGAACAAACCAAACAAACCCCATTCATACTAAAATTTTTAATGATTTAAAATAATATCTGATTGACCAGAGTGTTTGAGACAATCAAGATGTCTGATCTGAGAGCTCTGGAGCATGACTGCATTTTTACCAATCAAACAGGATACAGGATGTGCCTCATGACAGAGCATTTTCATGGGAAAATGTCACTGTGGAAATCCCCGTACAAAAGACTGTCAGCTCTTCTGCCATTTTTCTCAAGCTGCTAACAGAAATGGTGCATGCACCCACCAAAGTGGGCAATCATGCTATCCCACTCCACTCGCACACATCAAATCCACTCTACCACTGACCCAAATATATGAAACATTATGTCTTCCTCACACTGTGTTGGCCAAGACAAAAGGGTAAGGTGATGAGCAAACTAGCCAAGCTCTGACATAAACAATTTAACATCCATGCTGTGCTGGAGAGAATGAGGGCTAGGCCCTATCAGTCAATGATTTTGCACATTGATGCATCTCGATTTAATTTGCCTGGGCTTGTGTTTCAGTCTCCTCTCCCAGCCAAACTGTTCTCTTGAATCAGCTTGCTGCAGAGTGAGAAGAATGGTCACTTCCTCAGAGGAAGGGAATAAAGCTGACGCTTCTTGGCAAAACCCTCCTGCCTGGTGATAACTGCCCAGGGTCAGGCCATCTGCATCCCCTTGTTAGGCAGCAGCTGCTGTACTCGCTCTGCAGAAACCCTCTTCCTTCTGGACAGCAGTGAATAGCTGATTTAATTATTGATGATGATCGACAGAGGAGAAGTCCTTCAGGGGAACTCACATGTGCCACATGCCACAAATCCTAAAATAAAGTCCCTATTCTAAGGCATCAAAACCATTCCTGTCCTTTTACAGGGCACTGCGATTACTGTCCCGTCAAGATGAGAAATATTGATAGACCCAGGTAGTTATTCAAGCAGCATGCTCACACTACATCCAGTGTCTTTGATTTTTAATTTTTTTTTTACCTGTGCGAGTGTGAGGTACAGTGTAGTGTTATTTATCTTGAGATGTAGGTGTATGTTCTGGACGGGGAACGGGTGGATTCTGCTTGGGCAGCTGGGTCATTCAGAAAATCCCAGATGAGGATGGTGTCATCATGTGAGCTGCTGACGATCTGGAACTCATCAAACTGAAGTCGAAAGACTCTTCCAGAATGCTCCTAAATGTAAGTGGGAGACACAGCATATTACTTCACAAACTGCCTGGCACCTGGGATGGAGCAGGGAAGATGAACTTGGGCTTGGATTTTAGTGTTACATTCATTGCTCAGAAAACCCCAAGTGACACACTGTGCATCACCATCACACAGCGTAAATTAAGCCCTCTTTCAGTGAAAATGGTTTGCCAAATCCAAGTACTTGGCTCACGGGAAGCTTACATTACAGTTATCTCATTACTCCTTAAATCCCAACACTGGACACACACTGTGCAGAGCAAACCAAGCTCCTTCCACCACTCAATTCAGTCTGGCATGGCTGATAGGAGCACTGTCTTCCCTGTTCCATGGTGAAACTCCTTCCCGAAATCACAGCATTCCCAGATGCAGTAGGTTACAGGGGGAGAGATGAGAACTTTGCATTCAAGACTTGGCACCATTGCCACTGCTGAAGAGGAAAGAGCTTAATACAGGAGGACACTAAGGAGCCTGGTGTAAAGTCCAGTGGCACAGTAATAATTCCTCTTAAGCAGTTCTAAAAATATGAGCTAGAAAGGGCATTCTTTATAGGCAGTTTGCATTCTGCTCTGAGGCTGAGTGGAAATGGCATGACAATTTGGCAAGAGTTCAGACTGTAATTAACAGGAGGTAACGGCAAGATCCTGGATATCACAGAGCAAATCCACTAAGCTCTCCCTTTTGCATTGCCTATTTTTTCTTGGTGCTTACACTGCCTGCAGGAGTGAGCAGTGGCCTCCTTAGTCAGAAGGGAACAGAAACCACGCAAGTAGAGTGATGTCTACTTCTTCTATTAATACATATTTGTCTTTAGTACTCATATGTTGTAAGGGTCTAGGGTCAGGAAAAAAAACATGCTTTAGAATATTTTAGTACTGAAAATACAGGTTTCTCAAATATTTAGACAAAAGAGAATTGTTAGCTAGTAAACAGGAAGCCTCTGTCTTATTGCACAGCACTACAAAACAGCTCAGTTTGCAGAGCACAATAATTGCTTTAAAATGAAACTCTGCATTTTTAAATTAAAATTAACTGAAAATACACACACAAAAGTCAGATTCTATTTTTAAGAAAAATTTTTAAAAAGGTCCAGTCATTGGAACCTTTCTGGTCTTCTAACCATAAATCAAATTTGTCTTAAAAACACCTTATGGGTTTCTATCTTACACCTATTCCAAACAGAAATGTTTTTCCAGAGTCCACGTTACAACAGTTAAGTAAGTGAAGTGCTTGCTAAAAAACATCACTACAGCAGTGAGATTCACTGAGGGACTGCTCACAGAGACGCCGAGAGGGAGAGTGGTACTTCCAAAGCCTGTTCCCAAAACTCCCTTTTTTCTCCCAGTCACTGCAGGTTAAGTAAGGTTGCCCTAGAAGTTCCACACAGTACCTGCCCTTTGCTGTTGCAGTGGCAATAAGCCGACTGCACACCCTAAGCTGAGGCGACAGGGACCGGAACATCATAAGGAAAGCTGAACTGTGTGCTTATCCTGTGCCTGGAAAGCTTCTGTCAAATTCATGTGGCCGCTGTTCCAGCTAACGAAAGACAAAACTGGAAGGAATCTGGCATGCAGCGAGCATTTGTTATCTGTGCACTTTCCTCCTACTGTTTGAAAATTGAACACGAGCAGCAGGAGACTCACGATGCTCATTGTGCAGCCAGGTTTAATTTTGGAGGCCGAGGAAGAGGAAAAAAAAAACCCAAACCATGGGTAAGCAGATATAAGGACACCCTGTGGTCATAAACATGTAAAGTCCTAAAAGCACCACAACAGTCTCCTCTGCCCTACCTCTTCTGGCCCCCTCCATTGCTATCAAATGGGGATTTATCAGTATCCATGTGTTGAGATTCCTACAGTGTTTCCATCCCACCGCTTCTGATTTATAATACAATTAGCTGGAGCACTTTGGCTGTCCACTGCTGGAAAATGCAGAGGAAATCACACCAGTTAAATTAAGTCTACAGGTTACTGGGCACACATTTGTCTCAGGCTGGAGCAGGAACACAGCTAATACCAAGCTGAAGTCTCAGGCTATGTGTTCATGAGCACAGAGTTGTTCCATAGTTTGCAACTGGGTGGCTGATGACAAAGGGTTTTGCTGGATTTCAGCCATGAAACTATTTGCAGTTCTATTTGGCTAACAAGGTTTTTCAACATAGTACTTGCAGGCATCCGAGGCTCTCACAGACTCTTACTCTGCAGCTTATGGTCCAAAGACACGATTGGAAAAAGAGTTAGCATGGCTTAATGATCTACTGCCTGTCAGCTGAGTCACAGTAACCCTCACAGCCTGCACCAAATGTGAAGTAAAATACTGCAGCCTAATTTACAGTAACAGCA
The DNA here is from genome assembly GCF_036417535.1 of Chlamydotis macqueenii. Lineage (NCBI taxonomy): Eukaryota > Metazoa > Chordata > Aves > Otidiformes > Otididae > Chlamydotis > Chlamydotis macqueenii. Next base: position 25,309,467 of record NC_141562.1, read on the forward strand.
GCAATTCAGGTGGTCGACGAATGCACAGAAGGTCAGCTAGCACAGCTCAACTGGTTAGACACAACCACACTTTCAGATAATCAGACAGCCTTGGTATGATCTTGGTTTAGAGTACTGACTACATTCCACAGCAGGAAAAGGTCTAACAAATACCGACTTCAGCACTGCCCAGATGTTTCTTGTCCAAAAAATAAACAAATTTAGTACTTATTTTTCAATGAGAATTTGGTACTAGACTGAAATCTTCCTTTATCCCCAGGGCAAGTGCTGTCAGAGCAGCAACAGTGCGAGTTCCTTAGGGTGAATGGGATGGAGGAATGCTTCTAGGAACCACCGCATGGCCTTGGCTGTACTGGTGTTTTTCTCACAACCTTCCCATATCATTCTAAGACCAGTGCAGAGCCACTGTTAAGCATGACTGTGAATGCTGTTAATGCTCACAAAATGACATTTTAACCACACCATGATCAGACCTGCACCAAGTATCAATCAACAGCATGAAAGTAGCCATTCCTGTTTAAGGATGATGCAATTTCATTGTCCGTGCCAGTCCTTACCTTCTCTTCCCTTTAACACCCAAAAGCCAGTTAAAAGTAATCGCAAGGGTGTTTTTGTTCTTGTTCTTCAAATTTGGAATGTACTAGTTTTCTTTGAGAAATTTCCTATCAACAATTCAGACAACGTACTACTACATCATTAGGTAAATACAGGTTAACATAAACCCACTGGCACATTGATTCCAAGAAGGACAAGTTTCAAAAATGGATTTAGCTATTAACTTCAAATCACAGAACAAAACCGTTAAAAAAGTGACTGAAACATCCATAGGTTCTGATTTTTAATGCTTTATAGCTTGCAATATTAAAAAAAACAGTTGGATACCCAAAGAAACCAGAACCCTAGAAATGACTTCTAGATCTTGCAGTCTGGGGCTAAACTGACTTGAGTTTTCACGGCTCAAGACAGCCCTGAAGAAGCACACTTTTCTGCCCTCTCCACCAGCCCTACCAAAAGCTCTTACCACAAGGGTTCGCAAGCAGAGGGTCCCAGCTGGAGCACGGGGGTCCAAAGCAGCCACAAGATCCCATACTTTTATTTTCCTAGTAGTGAAAAAATAGACAAACACCACAGCTCTGTTAAAGAGAAAAGAGCAAGTGCTCACAGAAGTAAATCAACTGTTAGTACAGCTTAGCTAATACACCAGTTCAAGGAAAATTACAGCAATCCTTCTCCTCTTAAGACCCGGTTCTTGCACTTCCCCTTTGTAAAGCTTATAGAGCTTAATGGGAGGAAAAAAAAATACTGTCAACAAAGCAAACTACCTAAAAAGCAAATGGTAATAACTAAAAGAAACATGTGGGAGTGCAAACACTTAGTCTATAATGGCAAATGATCCTGAAGACATAACCACAGATGGGAAAGATTGTTCTTATCAGTGGTTCATCCAGAAGAGGTTTCAGGTTGTGTGGGTCAGATATTCTTACAAGCTAAAGAACAAATCACACTGACTTATTTCAAAACGTGAAAAAAGGCATACTTTGTAGCATGGTCCTGATTTACTGGCCATGAAAAGGTCCTCTTGGTATGACAGACAAGGAGTCTAGTATTTATAAAGAAGATACAGCAAAGTGGCGCATGAGACACTGAGACAGACAGGAAGATAGAAGGTATTGACTGCACTGACAGCCTCACCCATCATATGCCCCGCTGACTATCCTCTTGTTATCAAAGCGTATGCATCTCACCAACTCTTCATGGCCTTCCAGTACTCGTAAACATGCCCCACACTCTATATCCCACAGCCTAGAAGAGAGGAGGAAGAAACACTAAGAAGTTTTTTAATATCTGATCGCTGCAACAAAACATTTGGTCTTTGCTTGTAGTTAACGGGAACTTGGAAATAAAGATCATGATGAAGCAACAAAGAAGAAACAAACTACATTCATCACCTCTTTTCCTGCTGTTAAGCGGATGCATGCTTTTCAACATGACCCTGTTATGTTACAGTGTCACATGGGAAATGAGTCAGAGATCCAAAAATTTTAAGATCAGTTTTGTCCAGTCTTTGCTGCTGTAGTAACAGAGGACACCTCCCAGTTATATTCACAGTGTGCCTCACAACTTTATTTTACTGAAGCTGGTTTTTCATAAAATATCCTGCCTTGATTTTAAGACGTTAAGAGAGGGAGACTTACCAATCCCCTTGGCAGCTTGTCCCTTTCTGCATCCCTAAATGCCTATTTCTGATTTGGAGACTACCATCAGGCAAATCAAGACACCAATACAGTGGTGAAAGTTACAAGAATTAACAAGCCCTCTTTGTTTGCCATTTCTCCCACTGAAGGTATGTTTGCTCTGTAACCTAGGCACCTTATGCATAAGCTAAAATGGGCACTCAATGTTTATTGTTTTGTAATGCACTTTCTTCTTGCTCTCAAATAATTCCTGTGGCTCTCTGCTAACTTCTTCTAATAATCCAAGATTCTAAAAAAGTTCTGGCACAAAAATCAGTAGACACTATCCCAGTCAGAGACCCAACAATGCGTTATTCTCTCAACTGTAAGTATCCCAGAGTTCTGGGCTTTGTGGAAGATTTTTAGCATGGAGAATGAATTAAAATATATTAAATTTTACACATATACTACATTGAAAAATACTTAAGAAATGCTTGAACAGTTATGAAGTAAGTCTATTTGCTCTCCACACTTTTGTCAGCTCTTTGGCATGACTTCCAATTATCATGGATAAAGAAAGATTATTTGCCTACAAGAACTGAAATTCTTTGACATGTATTGTCTAGTTGCCTCTGGCTGAGACATGCTCTGCTCATACAGGAATCTTTTAATTGCAGATTCTGCTGCGGCCCCCTGACACACAGCTGAAAAAAAGCAGTCACAAATGTTCTTCAGTGCTCATTCAATTAGTGTTCAGACTCACATGAACTTCACAGTAGTGAGAAATATGGTGGTTCGTGGAATTTTTCTAGGTGACACATCTCAAAGCAGCACAGCTGCTGAGGGTCAGGTCACTTTTCCTTCAGAGACAGACAAAGAAAGAAATAAACTGTCCCCTACTCCTGAGGTCCCCCAGGGAATAATCCAGAAGCAGTGGATGTGTGCCCCAGGTTGGTGGACAATGATTGCAGGTGTCCTGCCAAAACAAGCTGCTTTCACTTCGGACAACAGAGGAATGAACAGAACTCTTTTGTCACTGTAGAACTGGGACAGGATTTGTCAATGTATAGGTTTGCCAAAGAGGAGTACAAGGTGATTATCAGATCCATGAAATTGATCTTTCAAGAATCTGTGAAGATCCCAATAGTTTTCACAAGAATACTAATACATTAGTGAAGGTCAGAGCAAGCAATTCCATGGCAAAGGTCAGCCAAAGGGACTCTAGCTGGTCCGAGAGCCTGTCAAGGACTGTAAAGAGGGTGGACAATGCCAGAAATGAACTGGTGCAGAAAGGTTTGAAGAGCAATCTTGTGCCAGGAACTTCCGTGCCATGTGTTTCCATTCCTTGCCATCAATCCTGAGATTGCCAGCAGCTCTGGGAGGCTGCATCACAGTAAGTCAGGCCTGTATTTTCAGGTTCCAGTTTGAGGTCTTACCTGAATCCATGTGGGGAATGGATCTTCATGTACAAAAGAGAATCTCCTAGCAGTCTCGATGCCAAGTGTACCTTCCAGATTTGATAACCTTCTCAAATTTCCACTTCTTTAAATAGTCAAAGGATCACATAGTAAAAGAACTACTCTTAGGGCTTGAGAACTAACTAAAAAAAATCACCACAAAGTGTACACAGAAAAAATCACTACCATTCTTCCTTCCTATAGCTTTGGGAAAACTTCTGGAAGTCTGCAATTATCTCAGACTTTATCTTGGCAGAGCTGGAAGATGTACAGAAGGCAGGTGAGCCTGAATTCCCATATCCTAAAGAGGATGTTGTCTAAACAGTCCAGTATCAGATCCCCATGTGTGCAAACAGTGGAGGTTGAATACACACATGTAAATCAAGCACTCATATAAATAATTAACCCAAGATGATGTAGTCTGATTCTATTTTCTTGCTCTAAATTATCTTTTCTTTTTTTTTTCCTTTTTTTTTTTTCCTATACCATGCTTGTCTGTATCAATTAATAACTTTGGCCCTAGAGACTAAGATACTGAAGTGATTGGATTAAACTTGATGAACCAGTTTCTATCAGATGGAAATCAGCACAATGATATTGATGCCTATGCAGCTGTGCCCTCTTACACTCGTGAAATTTCTGGCTTAAACCAAAACCTAAATAATTTTTATACATGGAGTCTCCCTACAGAAGAAATATTTATTTCTCAGCTACTTCACATGTCCTTATGTTTGCAGTTGCAAAACCAGAAATCAGAGAGTCATCTTTTGGAAAAAAGTTTCCCTGCAACTGAGGAACGATGAACTTCAAATTCTATATCTGGGAGCAGTCTCTAGTAAAGGGCAACACACAACATCTTGCATTTTACAGTGGATGAAAATCAAACATACAAAGCATCAAGCCGCCCACAAAGATGACTTAGTAACCTGCCCTTTCTTAATCACCCTTCCACTTGTGCCCTCTGCTAATGGCTAGGAGAAACGATGTGACCAGGTAAGTCTTGTGCCGTGCCCACACAGCTGCCAAACTTGACTTCCATTAAGACTCACTGCCAACATTCCTGAAATTCTATCACAATTTATCTGTCAACTAGGGATTTTATCCAATGTAAACATAAAACTAACTGTATTCCTCTTCAGCGTTATCACTATCTTGACATTTATTTTTATTAGCATTGCAAGTCGTATTTTAGATCCTTCCCTGACTGCTGTAATACTTAACTATTTCTTACTCTAGTTCTGAGACCAAGTTTCATAGTATTATTTTCTGTTTGAAGTGCAGTTTTCACCACGTATAAGTGGTGCTACTCTTACATAATGCCTGTAATACTTCTTCCCCGATGAAGAGACAGAAGTCCCAGCTCTCCTGGTCATGCTTTCAGACAGCCAGGTATTAAAATCTGGCACAATGACCTGGTGATGTCAACCAAAGGACCACTCTTTTCTACAGAATGCAAAGCAGGGAGAGGCAGTGTGTTGCAAGGAAAGTCCACAGGCAAACAGCAGCATGAACCACTTTCACTGACGAGAAATTATTACTGACATGCAAAGTGAAGGGGTTCTGCTTACACTACCCAGCTTTCAAGTTTTATCAGAAGGCAGATAATTATTTAAAGCAAAGACAGAGACAAAAGGGAGGTTGCTCTTACTCCTGTTTGCATGAAAGAGCCATTTCCCCAAGTCACGTACACTACTATGCAAGCTTGCTCTGTACACTCCGAGATTATGAGACATCCCTCTGCCAGCACCTGCAGCATGTAGGGAGAAACTCTAGCTCATGATACCAGAAGGAATTAAATCTCAGATTGCAAGCAGGGCAGCTGGAAAAGTGCAAAAGGCAGCAAACTGAAGTTCGTGCTCTAAACCAGCTGTTCCAAACTTAAGCAGGTGCCAAGTACCACAAGAAAAGTTTGGCGAGAGCCCAGGAGGGTTTCTGCAGAGGATTAAATGCCTCTTAATGCAAATCTGACCCCTTTAACTAGACACATCGCCCAATTAAAATATCACAAGAGGACATCAGAGAAAGTGGTACTTGCCAGCTCTTTCATACACCAAAACTGTTAGAGCAACACAACTTGTTGATTAGTATGGGACTCTTGAGATAGAGAGGATGAAAGACAACACAGTAAAACAGGCTTCTAATATCTCTTTCCAGTAGTTCCCAGTGTTCTACATCAAAGAAAGCATATTTCAAATACGACAAGGGTACAGAGCATTTCAGTTGCCTAACCCCTGCACATCCCAGGGAATCACAGACAACGTGCTCGCACAGAACTCTGCAGTGGGGAATGTGTCTCTCACCTGATAGTATTATCTGAAGAGCCGCTCACAACTAGCCTGTCTCTGTACTGCAGACATGCAATGCCTCGTTTGTGGCCATTTAAGGTGCGCACAAATTCGCAGGTACTAGTGTTCCATACCTGTGACAGGAGAGGGGGAGGGAACCACATAAAGACAAAATTATTACAAAAAGACTAACAAAAACTGGTATCTGTATAGTACAGAGGTGCATCCAGAATGTTCTTAATTGAAGATGCTCTCATTAAGACTGCGAAAATTACCTCTCCAATGACTTCTGACTACAGTCTGCAGCTGTTAGCAGCTTGGGTCACTGTACACAGAAGATTTTTGCCACACCATTTGAGAATTAGCTCCCAAAATCAGGGTTTAGCACTCTTGGGCTATGATTTAATCTACACAGGATCTCAATTTTCCTCAGTTTTAATACCGCAGAATACTGCAGATCAGAGTCACAGCAGTAATGCTTAAGTTACTCCTATCCACCCACCTTCACTTTTGCCCCCTTGCTGCCCTCTGACAACTGTTTGAATGACTGATGCTGAAACAGATTATGGAAGTGGTCAACTTGAAAAAGAACACAGAAAGAAAAAGCCCTTTCACAACTGCTTCTGTACTGGGATCTGATACACCATACAGCTCTGTAAACAAGTTGTGCAAGCTTAAGAGAGGAGGGATGAGAGGAAATGAGCAGCAGGAAGAACACTGCTTCTAAATGAAGATCTGTGTAATAACTGCCAAGGACCATTTTCCCTGTCTGGTCACTGTCTTGGTTACTAAATACTCCAGTGTTGCAAATAAAAAGCCTTTGAAACACCTCACCTTTATAGTTCTGTCACCTGATGCTGATACAATATACTTGTCATCAAAGTCCACTACGTTGACTGCAGCTCGGTGACCTACTAGCACCCTCCTCAGGGTGATGTCTGTTGGTGAAGCCATGTCCCACACAGCAATGGAACGGTCTTTGGAACATGTCACCATCATGCCGTTATTAAAGCGGAGGTGCAGTACTGCTTCACAGTGGTGAATCAGTGTATTCAGCATCTCACCTGCGTTCACATCCCACACCCTGCAGTTTCAAATTTCAAAACAAAGAGAAAAGAGTTAAAAACTGTAGAGTGGATTTTCTGCAGAGCAAGAGAGGGACGGGGGGAGAGGTAATTGACTCTCTAGCAATATTAGAGAAGCAAACACCACAAGTTATATCTAGATCTATTAAACAGCTCATTAAAAGATATATTGCATAAACCTATGCATACATTGAGACAGACCAGCAGCCAAAAACCCTGCAATGCAGTTAACACCATAAAAATGAACCAGCCAGGAATAAAGCATTCTTTAATTGAGGGAATTTAGTGCTGAGGAAAGGTATGAGATTGATGGCCTTAAACACTGATGTTTCCTGGTTGTGTCAGCCTACCACACACTCCATTTCCAGTCAATGAGTACTTAACCATGACCTATGGAAAACCAAGTTCAGTGACCAAGTTCAGGTTTAATTTTTGACCTCTCTCACAAGACTATCAAGTCAAAGGATAATTTATACAGAAGCAGAAGACAAGATAATGCTTTTGAAACAAAGATAAGTAATTGCCACAAGTAGCACCACGAATTGCATTTACCCTGCAGTGCATCTGGTACACAGCTACATTCCAGGAATGTGCTGAATACCCACATTAAGACAGAGCATTTATGTCAATTTAATGTTATTGGAACCAACTGTTTCAGCTGAAAGGTAATTTAAGATGAAAGTCAGACAAAATGCTTCATACAGAACTTCTAGGACTTGAAACAAAGACTTAAGCCTTAAAAATATTTATTTTGGGCTACTCTGCTGGCAAACTTCTACCCTCCATAAAGAGATTTCTCTTGGCACTATGATACCTGTATCCCAAATACACTAAGTGAAAGCAGAAAATGGCTGTATCATCAGGCACATCAGACACTGCAGAAGTTAAAACTTTCCTCTGCCAATAAGGCAAGCAGTAAGAAAAGGCAGGATGTGAGAAAGACTTCTAATGTCTTATTTTCTAACTTATGGAGGCTGAAGTGCATCAACTTATGGACTATAAATGAGAACGAAAACTACATTCCAATTACAAAATGCAAAGGAGAAAAACCCACAGACTAAAGATTCGAGCCGTTAACAGACAAGCAGTTTGCAGCCAGGATTGCCAAATCGTACAGGAGCTGGAGACCTACTGACTTCTTTGGACAAGCGCATCCCTGAGATCTCAGAAGCATTTAGAGCCCATCTGTACTGTCTATTGGATGAAGCCCCTCTTCCTGAGGAGACCCAAGGATAAAAGTGATGCATCCTATATGCCTCTGGGGTCTAAACACAGATACAGTGGGAAAGAAAGTACTTCTGGGCAAGTAGCCAGTCTGCAATTTGGCCTGCCTGGCCTGATATGGAAGTTGATAGTGCTTGTTACAGAAATCAGCCTCTCCTTTGCGATCTGTTTAGCACAGTGCAGTTCCCACACCGTCTCCAGGCAGGCAGCACTGCTGAAATTCTAGATTCCTAATGATAGGATCCCAAAATCTAGCAGCACCGCATGACTGCATGCATCACATGTCAGGAACAAAATTTAATGGTTATTAGCTTAACAGTCGTAGTCTACATGCAAGCATGGTGATAACCATGAGGAGCTTGCAGCCATAGGAACACATGCTCATAGCTTCAGAAAAGGCCACTGACACAGCTTTTTGTTGTCTGTAACTTCACTGCATGGGCGTGGTTTGTACTCTGACAAGAAAAGAATATATAACAACATGGAGAAGACAGACTTGCTCCTTCAAATCTAAGCTCATATTTCAGTTCACTAACTCATATGTGCCTGTATTTACGCTGCAGGTCTTAGACTCTCTGAGGTCCTGTAATACATCTACTGGACTTCACATCTGCACAACATGCACCACAAGTGCTGACTTGAGGTGCTCAGCCTTTTGCTGGAGATTGGAAGGAAAGCAAGGTTAGAAAGGTTGAACGAAAAGAAATATCATGCTGAAATTCATTTAAAAGTCACAGGAGATCTAGTCATACATCTTTTGTTAAAATTAAGTGACAATGGATGACTAAATCTTCAAACTTGCTTTGAAAACTTCAACCAACTTCTTAAAAGTTATTCTCAGGGAGAATTTAAAACATTCTCAGGGAGTGTCAAAACATGCAAAACCTTGGTGAAATGCCAGATGGCCTTCCTAAGTCATCTTGACCTTGACTGGTCTTTGCTTAGGTTCTCATGTCTCCTTGACAGCCATTTGCATGGACATCTGATAAACAAGGACAATACACGCCTGAACAAAATACGCTGAACTACTTCATGGAACTGATCAAACTACACACATTTAAGAAAAGAATGTTTCAGCAACTTGCAAGACTAAAATCTTAGAGGCAAAAAGAAAGCTCCAAATCACAAGCACACACCTGACTGTTGAGTCTGAAGATCCAGTAATGATCACCCGTTCATCGTACTGGAGGCACAGGACAGAACCTGTGTGTCCGGTGAGAATTCGCTTGCATTCCAATGTATTCTTATCCCAGATCTAAGATGGCAAACATTCAAAACCAGACAGCTCAGTAAGGTTTTCATCTTTCAGCACCTACTGGTTTCACTGGTCTGTTTTTCACTACAACACATCATCCATAGTGCATGGATGTTAGAACATCTTTAGTGGAATCTGTAGAGTCTTCTAAAGGCTCTTTGGTGCAATATATTAACACATTTGATATTACTGGCTTTACTATGAACACTGGTTTAACCCTTCTCATCAGTGTACAAGGCACAGTAACCACACAGCTTGTAATTACTGATGGACACAACTCTGCTAGCAAAGTCTGTTTGTAAGAAAACAAGGTCTCTCTTGCCAGATAAAAGAGGCATACATGCTGTGCAGTTGTGAGGTGGGGGAAAAGAGAAGGCTAGGTTACTAGCAAGAGATTTGGTAAGTGTCACTAAAATTAGGACAAAATATTTATGGCATAGGCACTACATGCCATTAGTATGTCATTCTGGAGTATTCTTACCTTGATAGTATTGTCTCGTAGGCCACTTACTATCTTCTGATCATCATACTGTAAACAATAAACCCCTTTGCTTGTCTCGCTTCGGCAGTGGATTCTCTGTAAACTGTGCCTTCCACACCGCCAGTTTGACTCTATTGTCTTGAGGATAGACAGGAGAAAAAAGAGAAGTAAAACTTAAGCACAGAACTATCTCCCCTTTTTTTTGTTTGCTTAAGACAGCAGATACTTTTCTTCACACTTTTTCCTGCAATCAGGCCCATACAATGACATAATTGATTTCAAGAAGAAGCCACACACATAATGAAACCAATTAACAAAGGCCTGGAAAACATTACGTGGCTAAACTAACCTGTGTTGTCTGGAATGGTAAGGGAGAAGTGACCTAAAAACCTTCTTCTGTCTCCAGCCTTTAACATTCTGTGACTCAACAACTGAACAACCAAAGAGAAAGTCTCAGTTGAGCAGTAGCTAAGTGTTTGTACAAACTTGTCATAGCAGTGCCTGAGCACTGTTTTTGCCATTAGGAAACTGCCAGAACACGGCATTTGCTCACACCATACAAGGCAACCACGCTCAGCCGCCTCCTGTTTCCCTGGGTCTTAGGGTTGCAGTCTTGAGCAAGGCACTTTCTCCCGGCTCAGTTCCTGGTATCTGCCTGTAACATCTTATTAGGTCTCATCTGCACCGGATAGAGCAAAGCACTGTGGAACAGAAAAAATTAAGATGGTACAGTGCTGCCATAGATTCTGATGTGCAAGGTGTAGGCACTACATCTGCAAAGAGCTCATTGAACAATCCAACTCATTCTCTGTCTAAGGAAGTGGTGAAGTCTCGAACTTCATTAACTGTCCCAGATCTACAAACTCCAAGCAAACACAGACACATCAGATTTAATGAAATATTTCATTACTTGAAATATTGTCAGAATTTCAGCATCATGAACAAATTGGGAAGATATTAAAAAAAAAAACCAACCACCAAAACCCAAAAAAACCCACACCACATCTGGAAAGTGTTTCTAACCTCTATGTCCTGTATAATTTTGGGGTAAAGTGCTCTGTAGAAGGAGTTGGGTGGTGCAGTCCCATCAGGAGGTTTATTTTTAAATAGATATTGTCCCCTGGAAGACAAAGAACACTTCTATTGAACACAACTCATCTTTCAGCATTTTGGAGGAAGGTCCTCCTGGCATTTTACAAATGGGTAATCACTGCTGAAAAGCACAGATTCACATACAAACTTAATTTACTCAGTAAGACATGGTGGTTACTTGTTTGTTTGCTCTGCAACATGTTGGTGTTGCATTAGTACTCAAGAAAAAAAATCTGTGCCTAGTCACTCATGGAAGGGAAATATATTGTCTGTTATGGACATGAGCCCTTTCAACTCAACAGGAGGTGAGAACAGCTCATGCCTACAATACACACACCAATATGAGAGATCACGTTTAAAATAAAGTGTACAAAGAAAATGAAAAAGCCAAGGAATCCTCAAACTCATCATGCATTCAAGCGTAGCTTTTATCTGCATGAGCAGGAACAGTATCAGTTTTGGTACATGGACATTTTACTGCTACTACTACATTTTGGTAAGCAACATTTCATCTGTTGTGCCTCCCTCACTTCAACACTGATTTGGAATACTCATATCCCAAGCTAGATTTTTGCTACAAAAAAATTCGTAAACGGCAATCACTACCTGCTGTGTAAAAAACTTTAATTCCTCATCCTGAAGTTAAGAAGCCACCAAACACGGTGTGGAAGCTAGTAAACCCCACCATGGGCGTACTAACTGCTGTTCCGCCTGGCAACGTGCCTCACAAAATGGAGAGAGGCACAAATGCCTCCGAGTGTAATCCTGGCATCAGAGGCACAGAGTTTACACTGGGCCAGCTCTCCACTTCTCCCTCCCTTGCTCCATTATGGCATAATTAATTGTTCAATACTTCCTTGCGCATGTCTTTCCTGTCCTTTCCATCCAGTATACCTTGAAACTCATTTGACAGACTGTACGTTAGCTACTCTGATCCACTTGAACTAGGGAAATCACAACAATGAACTGAAATTTTTCGGTTATAAGGCGGTAGCAAAGTACAGGACTGAACAAACAAAATAACAAATGCTCAAGATTTTTTTTTAATAAATCTTTAAATAAAGTACTTTAAGTATGACATGAGAGAAAGGTGCTTTCCACCTTGGGCAGAGCAATCATCTAAGTCATCAAATACAGTGACCGGCAGCTACTCATATGGGGACAAATACACGTGAGGAAAGGACACATGGATGCAGGATAACCGCTAACTAGATGGTTGCCTATTTACTCTGATCCAGTTTGGAAGTGCATAAAAGAAAATTAAAATTATTGGCCCAGGGAGATGAAAAATGCTTTAGAGATATACAGAACACCTAGGACACATCCTGGAAGACTTGGGGTAGGTCTAAAAAATCTGCGTACAAGCCTATGTGCCTGAGAAACTGTTGATTGTTTGCTAGCTGTTCTAATACAAGGTCTTGTTGCTACCTATAAGCCCTGCCTAGCAAGGGTCAGTTGTTTACAGTCCAGCTGAAGGATTGCTTGGAATTTCCACGGCATCCCAGTGACCGTTGTGCTGTGGCTCTGGGATAAAAGGAACTATTGTTCGCACGTTTTGATCACTGGCCAATTCAATCAAGTATTCAGACGGACGCAATCGCGCCCAGATTTTGGGCTTCTGTTTTATATTTTTCTAAATCTGTGTAACCCTTACTGCTCCCTGACCGGCTGTCAGTGAAGGCTACCGTGCTGTGGAACTGGGTGTTCCTGTTGTAAACCATGAGCTGCAACTGCTGAAATCAGTCAGCCCAAGTGCAAAGTGAGTTGTACGCAAATAACACCAGTCATCTATCATTCTGAACTGTCCCACTAGTCACCTCCTCGTGCTAAGCACAGCGTCAGCGTTGATTACAAGCTATAAAGCTCTATATGGCAGAGATGCAATTACATTGGATGTTTCTTGTCTGCCTCTCTTAACCACCTCACCATGTCTGCAGTTGTAGCTTCTAGAGCTAATCAGAGGGCACTCTTAAAGAGAGGGCACAACATGCTCCTGTTGTGTCAAAGTAACCTCCAGGACACAGCGTATACCTGAAGAAGAGGTGCAGCTGTCCTTTGAGGTGAGAAGTAGGATTTTGCACTCTTTTTTAGCAATATGATGTGTCTGTATGACTAATAATCAGTGCTAATGTTATTTCTAAAATCTAGAGAGAGCAATCTGAGAACTATCAGCTATGATCTCTGAGAAGATGTAGAGAATGGCTAAAGTTCCACAGAACAGGAAAAAGACAAATGTAGCTCTTGCATTTTTTAAAAAAGGGAAGAAGCTAGACCCAAGAAAATGGTGGACCATCTGACTCAACTTCAACAGTTTGGCAGTTCTAGAGCACACAATCATGTCAAATTGACCTAATTTCTTCTCACAGGCTATTCTCACGACTCAGCTAGAGAAGTATGATCTTGGAAGAGCTGAAGGGTGGACACACAAAAGGCTGGAAAGCACAATTCACTGATGGCGCACTGTCAAACAGAATGGCAACTGGGATCTTGCATGGAGTCTGTCCTAGATGTGTCATTACTGAGCATTTTCATTAATGACAAAGAATGGAACAAGGAGTGCACTTATTACCTGGTTGACGATACTAAAGCTGGGAGAAGCTACAAACACTTTAGAGAACAACACTAAACTCAAAATGCTCCTGACAAAATGGAGAAATACCAAGTAATAAATAGAATCTAATTCAATAAGGACAAGTACCAAGTTCACCACTTAGTAACAACATAAGCATGCGAGAGGAGAAATAACGGCTAAGTAGAACTTCCACAGAAAGGGTAATTAAAACTTTTATAACATATTATATCACTGTTAAAAAAAGAGCACATGTCCTACTGGAAAGCATAAAATGGAGTGTCCTCCATACGGCATGCAAAACCGCTTCCCACACCACCAAACTCTGGTGATGCCTCAGCAGAAGACAGACACCCAGCTGATTACACCATCCTCCAAGAATGGAGCAGAGCAATTGAAAAGGGTCTCAACAGAGAAAACCAAGAATGACAAGAGGACAAGAGGACATAGGATAATGGTTGGTTAGTGCATCCAATATGTAGGAAGCATGATCATCTTCCAACATGCAAAAGATTACTACAAAAAAGAGAATGAGAAACTGTCCTTGTATCTGTGCAGGCCAAGTATAACATCCTGAACCATAGGTAGGAAGACATCCTAAATTTTAAGAATATCTTTGTAACACTAAAGTCAGTGTAACAACAGAACCACTTGCCCCTGCACAGCCTGAGGAATCTCCATCAGTGAAGGTTTTTAAGAACAAGTTAGACAAACATCTGGCATGACTTAAGAGAAAACTGGCTCTGCCTTTGGGAAACAAGAGGGACTAAATAACCTTCACACTTACTGTGACCTTAACAGTACAAAGAAAAATGGAAGTTCTAGAGAGAGCAAGACACTAAAAGAGATGCAAAAGTCACCACTGTCATGCTTGTGTTTATTTTACACTTCTAATAAACATTAGACTATTGGAAGCAGACCAACATAGTACTTATTTTTAAAGGATGTTTCACAATCCTGATTTACTAGCCATTACTTCCTGAGAAGAACAGTATCTGTAAAACTGGAGTCTTTGTTTGCAACTCTGTACCTTTTTTCTTTTTAATAGCAACCAAAATGCCTGAGCTGTCACTTTTATCTTGTTTATGAAATATTCATACCCAGCTTCCTTTCTGCCAACATCCTAGGGACACCCTTGGAAAAGAAAATTACGTATTAAAGGACGTACCCCTGAGAGGGAAAGTTCTAATGAAATGTTAACAGAGCAGCTTCAAACTTGAGTGAGACTCACATTGTAGTGAGGCTATTCCAGATGATTATTAACTAATCTATCTGCATTTCTAAAGTCCCCTATTCTCCGTGGTACCTACCCTCAGCTTCCAGTTTGAAAATTAAACAGATATCTAATAGTGAAAATCTGCTGAGGAAAACAAACAGACCTATCAGGAAACAACTAATTCATAGCACATGCTGCCCCACTGCCACCTCTAAAAAAGCTCTTCTGCTCCGAACTGCTGACTAGTTTAGTGTTCCTCTGGGCCATACACAGCTTCTCAATTTGAACCGAATGACAGCTGGGTGTAAAAATCTCAGTCTGTTTATCTCACTTGTCACAGTGGAATAAGAGTATGATCAGCTGAGGAAGGTGAGGAAAAAGCCCCCACGTTGCCTGCACAGCCAAATGATGCCCTAACTCCCCAACTCCTGAAATTTGATTTAAGCAACTGACAGGTCTGGAACCAACATGATGTTTCAGGGTGCTAAATAAACCTCTTCAAACATGGTTTGAAACACACAGCACCTACTGTCCTGAATGGGGTCAAAAGAGGTGAAGATGCAGTTTCCTCACCATCCTCTCCTCTCTGACAAGCCCCTCCACAGGGAGTCTGTCCTGACCATTCTCTCAATGAGCTTCTTCCACAGCATGCCGTCTGACGTCACCCGATACCACTCTTTGCACACCAGCTCAGCAGCACACAACGATTTGGCATCCAGGTATGACAGAATGTTCTCAGCAATGTGATCCAATCCCCGAGCTGGGGGAGGAAAAAAAAAGAAGGTTATTTTCTGGGGAGACATGGAGTTTAAAACAACTCCCCTTGCTAGTACAAAGATGCCCTCTCTTTCCATCTACTCTTCCGCATGCAGAGCTTGGACCAAATGCACAGAAGAGCATTTGCGGCTAAGTTCAGGAGTGAACAGCGTTCTCCAACTTCCTTTGGATATAAAACAACAAGTCATTAAAAATAATAAAGAATCCAAGAAGTCATTCCAATCTATTTCGATGGGTTTTAGCACTAGGGGGATATTCTATGGATGGCATTTCCAACTCAGCAATGCAGCCCCCAAAATCTCTCTATATTAGGACCATTTCTCATCTCACTGCTACAGCTGTTCTCATGTTCCAATGGCTCAAAAGCTGTTTTTGCTAAAGCAGTAGCTTTTAAACGTAATGAAGAAAAAAATATATATTCCCAATGTGTGCCCTGAAGGGTAGTGGTACCTTTAGACATGGAGGAGGGAAAGATATGCAGATGCACAGTGGAGAGGGAAGGAGAGGCTGTGTAAGAAGAAAGTGAAGTAGGTTTGCCAGTTTCATCTGTTTTAGTGGGTGGAGGAAAAATACACACCAAAATGGTATAATTTGCAAATATTTTCCAATGTGAATATCAGGACTGTCTTTGTTTCAACATGGCTGAAGCGTAATGTAAAGCAATTGCCTGGTTAGCACCAAGCAGCCCGATGTAACATCTGCGTAGCTGGGAGCCACGGAAGGTTATGCTACATTTCTTAACTGGATGGACGTATCCAGTAAAAATGTGTCCTTACCCACTCAAATTTAACCACCAGCAAGACTTCAGGAAAATAAGATGCCTTTTAAAGGAGATGTTGCATAAATACAGCTTCTCTTGGAGGCTGTTTAATTTACAAGTGAGACACAGCATCAAGAGATTATTTCACTTCACCAGTCAGATTTCAGAGGCTTTGTGAAAGCTGTAGTTTAGACTCCATCATCCCTCAGGCACGATGTTCAGACTAACCAAAAAGGAAGCATGGCAGATTGGTATTACACGCATCTTCCCTCCAGTTCACATTTGGGACAGAGTTAAATACATTTTTTTTCTTGCTTTTAAAAACAACAGCCTCAAAGACCTCTCTGCTTGTGACAGAGAAAGAAAAAGCAGCAAGTGCATTTTTACAGTCACATGTCCATACTTCTGCAAACCCAAACTGCGTGCAATCAGCTGATTCAGATTAGAGTTCATGAGACACAACACGCCCAATCTTTGTTTCTGATAATCAAAAGATCTCAAAATTATCTCCCAGTGCATGAAAACCACAAAACTCAGTGTGCTTCCTTTCAAATATCCTAAATTTATAATATACTTTGGGTGAGACATTCTGCCCAGCATTTTATGCTTCCATTCACACGTAGAAAAAGCACATGGTGAATGATACAGAGAATGATACCATGCACAACCACAGAGTTCAGAAAGTGGCTTGACATTTCTTATCTTTATAGACGCAAAATTAGATGTCAACCTGCAAAATAAAAGCATCAGCAGCCTTTATTATGTACTTAATCTGAAAAAATCTATACAACCACTATACAAAATTCTTTTAAAAAATGAAAAAAAAAAGATTGTTTCTAAATTCAGATTGATACTACAGCAATTTTTGGGAAGAGAGATACAATTTTTTAGTGAACGTGAACTGGAACTTGCAGGAATTCCACAATCTGGTAGGGCAGATTGCGTACCCCTGCTTTCCCATGCTGACACCTCCAGCTCTGAGCTCTCTCCATGGGATGGAAATGGTATATTTGCTTTCCCAGTGTTGCTTCCCATGGGCCCAAATACATTTACAGACTGACAGGACGTTTACAAAGGCCTGCCTGTCCAGTGTCCATACTGGTGGCTTTATGTAAGCAGTGTGACAGCAAGAAATTATTTGACATGGGGAACAGATCAGTGGCTTTAAGAAGCAGGGCTACACTGCATAAACCGGGCACAGCAATTTTCACCCACAAGTCTGCCTCTGACCCACCTGCCCTTTCTGGACCATCAGTAGTTGCAATGAGGTGTTGTAACTACTTCCATGACCGTAAAACACCCTTTGCCATTGATCCTAGGAAGGTTTGGCCTCTCCTCCTCATATTTAAGACAAGTGGAAGGGCAGAGTTATTTTGGCCTGGCTGCAAACTCAATTTTATTACTGTGTTTCTTAGGAATAGCACAACTCACTGAGACATATATTTAACAAAGCATTGCTCCCTTAAAAAAGACAAATCTCTGCTCACAAAATTTTTTGCTAAATCAATGTGAAACACGATTAGCCCTTCAGGCCCCCATACCAACAAGAATGTTTCAGTTAGTTCACACATTAAACCCTTATAAAAATTACTTTCTTCATGAAAAATGTTAAACAGCTTGGAAATGCTAAGCCGAGATCTTATTTTTCAGAAACAGAACAAAGTTTGTTAAGTACACAGTTAAGCTGTATTTTTCAAACAAACTTAATTCTGTCCAAAGTACTGGGAAAATAATCTGAGTCAATTTTACTCTACATTAGTAAAGCATGCTCACGATCTAAAACTACCCATAATTCTGGTCATTCTTTGGGACAGTGCTAGGAGGACAGAGATAAGATGCCTCATGATTTTGAAGTAGCTTTATGGCTTTATTTACTTGAGGGGGAGAGCAGGAGGGAGAATGAAGGAGTAAAATGAAAACAGAATACTGAACACTTGAGAATTTCAGAAAGCTAAAAAATACTCAAAGATTTTAGTTTGGGTTTTTTTTTTTTATTATTATTATTATGTCACTTATTTTGAAAGTTTAAGTTCATCATTCTTTCCTAGGCAGTTTTTTACCTTTCTCTTTCCCATTTCCTTCATTAGAAACCTGCCTATACACAGGACATCCTGCATAGACTGCAGAGCCTGCACCAGTGTGACTCCTTGCCATTAATTCTCTCCCTTAGACTTATACTCACCAGGACATTAGCACTCTGCAAATATGCAAATTGATGCAAATACATTATTTAGGCACACAGTTTCCAGAACTATTCAAACACTTAGATAGTAGCTGCCTGATTCCTATCTGTTCTGCATTCTGAGATAGTGAAATTAGCTGCTTCCTGGGTAACTGTGAAAGGACCACTAACAAATATGATATGGCTAGGAAATTTTGAATGTCTCTGAAAATATTTATAACATTTGTCGAAAATTTTCAGAAAAAGGCCTGTAGGATGAAATTAAGCAAGTGCAAATGAAATGTATTGGCTTGTTTTGATGGAGTTTTGTGCAGCAAGATCTGAAAAAACTGTGTATGTATCTATATGTATACTTCCACTTTAAAAGTGGAGAAACCAATGCCCTTTCAAAATACTCTCTATTTTTCTGAAACAGAACAGCTCCACGAGTTATAATGCTGCTCTAAATACAGAGATTATTGCCACCGGACTACTAAAAACTAACATAAAGCAGGTACTTAGCATAACTAAGATTTTTTTTTTTTTTTTAATGCTACAACAGCTATTTGATTACTGAGCAACCAAAAAGAGTAGTAATTTTAATTTTTAAAAATTTTGTTATTCATGCATCGTTGTGGGCATTATGAGTACAACTACCTGTGCTGTGGCTTGTGATGACTATCCTTACAATACATATATGAGCTGTCATTTACTCCTAGCCAAACCACGGTGGTATTAGATCACGCATAGAGACCTCTCCAGCAAGGCAGGCCAGAGCAGAATAGTTTTCCAAGACACAAGATGGAGGAGCAAGCTCCCTCTGCCTGCAGAAATACCTGGCAGTGCAGTGATGAAGTCCCGCTGTAACATGGGTTTGAGGTATGAGTTTATATGTCCGTGCTGGTAGTGACACATCTGGGAGATGAGGTGCTCCACAAACTCCACCTGGTCAGACTCAGACCACTGTTCAAAATACTTGACGCAGAGCTCCTTCTCCTTCTCATAGCTTGCAGACAGTTTTCTTTGCTTGGGCACAATCATACTGGAAGTGCCATTGGCAAGTTTTGTCTGAAAAGGAAGGGGAGAAACAACTCAAATCACACATATGAAGAGAAGCTCAAGCAGTTTTTGATTATTTTTTTTTAGGGGGAAGGAAACAGAAGGTAAAAAGCACTCTGATACGTAAAGTTGGCTGAGGTCACGCATCCCATTTGGAGCTGTCAGCGGGAGAGCAGCCACCGCAAGCTGTAATCCCTGCAGGACAGTGCACTGGCTCACACCAGAGCTGCTCACACAGGACTGTGGTTAGACTGGAAACCTTGAGCAGCAATTGAAAATAAACACAATTTTACTTACATTGTGCAGACAGGAAAATGCATTTGGATTCCTAACCTATACAGTTACCAGTTACTTCAATGCACCAACATAAAACTGCATTTGTATTCTGTTTTGTTTTTCCTAAAGAATGGATTGCTGCTAAAATTCATAGGAAATGCACTAAATGGATGAGGGGAAAAAAAACTGATAGTACTTCTTTTGAGTATAAAATTATACCTTGAGAACAAAGTCAGCTAAAACCCTGATATATTGTACACACTTCTTTCACAGAATGGAAGATTTTCAACTTTCTGAGCACTGTTAATATCTTGTCAGAAGGACTCAGCTCAAAGAAGAGTTTCAGGAACAAAACAAAACACTGACATTTCAATTTACTACTTGATAGCAAGATAAAATTTCTGCTTTCTAAACGATTTAATTGGAAGAAAAGTGCACATTGTGCATTGTAAGGCTCTCCTTTGTCCAAGTAAGATTAACTTTTTGCTGGGAAATTGTTTTTTCCCATACTGGTCAAATAGTTTGTATTAAATGCTGAAAACATCTGATTTTCCCTTTTTCATTGCCGCAGTTTAACACTGGAGAGCATTATAATAACAGCTAATATTATGATATCATTTTTATTTACAAAATACATTTAACGGTTCTCTGTTAATTATAAAATAATTTTTAAAATTACAGAAATCAGAATATAAAAAACATTGATCTAGGGATGTCATATGTCTGCTCTATGATGATAATTCCAGGCATCGACCTCACCAGGGGACTTTATTAACTTTAAGATAAAAAAAGTGAGTACCTAAAACTCTCTGCAAAGATATCTAATAATTTAAAAGAAATGCATGGACTAACTAATTTTACAGGAAAAGAAGAAACAACAAAAAAGCCTTTTTTCAGCAAGTGCCAAAACTGTGAGTTATTTAGAGACCACAAAATCTAGATACCGAAACTGGATTTGGAATACAGGAATTTCTGATTTCTCACTCAGGAGTAAATAATTACTGTACTTCAATACCTCGTCCCAACCCCGACAGTAATCCTGACTTTAGAACACTAAAAACCTCATAATTTGAAGACCTACTCAACTAACCACCATGCACATTTAATTTTCTAGAGAAAATCCACCTAAATACTCTTTTCAGCATTTCCAGCAGAGCTGTACAGACTTTCCTCTGGTAGAAAAAGACAGCAATTAGCTGCCATTTTTAACAAGTAGTTTCTTCTATTTCTGAATTATGGTTTGACTGAAGTTTCTTTGAGAACACAGAACACGGAGATCACACCATCAGTGCTCAACTCTGCAGCTCAATGTTTTCAGCCTTGCTTTTACCCCTACTCCTTCCCATGAATTCCTGCTCTGTCCAGTAAGATCGTGCCAGACAAGGGCTATGACTGAGTCACACTTTCATTTGGTCACGACACGGACAGCAGTAGCCGCAGGTGAGCCGCAGACCCGGTTACTGGGCAGAAAGAAAGAAACATTCTCTCCTTGGACAACTTTTTATATAGAGAAACCTCTAAGGGGACTGTATGCATGAAGTCCCAAGTGTGAAAGGCTGGAGTTTTTCTAGCAAATGCCACAACATGCAGCAGCCTGGCAAAAAATAATTACCAATGGACTGCACTGAATACCAGTCTTAAGGGATTCTGGTCATTTCTGCTGCAGCTAAGCTGCCTGCGAAACAGACATCCCTGTAAAAATGCTGGATTAAGACAGTAGAGAGACGTATTCTACAAGCTTGATCTCATTTCATTGCCCATTTTGTGTGCTGTGCAGCCAATCTCACAAGTCTGTCTCTACAAAGGATTTTTCAAAAACCTATACTTCCGTCTTTTAATTTGAGAGATTGTGGTCTGACTAATATGCTGAGCTGAAGCTCATGTGCAAAGACCACAAAAAGGGCAACTCCTTTCACAGGGTGCCACCACATTCCAGCCCTTCCTTGCTGCCTGAGCACCCTTCTCTCAGCAGCCTTCAGCTCCTCAATTACCTCTAAAACATTGGTTTGGGTTATCAAACAGAAGCTGCGACATCTGCAAAAGCAAGTAATGGCTTATGTGCGTACAAAGAGATGGCTTAGATGGGACAAAATAACCCATTTTGCTTGCATCTCAAGTGAATACAGGCCTCTTGAGTGGAATAATAAGTAAATTAAAGAGTCCATTGACCAACACTTGTAACAGCTCCAGAAGTCAAACTCCAGGTTTATAGACTGGATCTGCTAAGAAAAGCACAATACATGTTACAGTGTTTATGTCCAAATAAGTGAACAGGGGAACACCGTATTTTTCATGCACATACTTTGGCCACATTCTGACAATGTCAACTTGAGACCTGGTTTGCACCCTTGCCTGCTCTGGTTTCCCATCAAAAGGAGTGAGGACAAGCCCAGAGGTGTGGTGTAGTGGTGTGCACACACACACACACACATCTGGTGTGCCCAGCAGATCCTGTGGTCTATTCCTTCTCCTGGGAATAACCAGGTCTCACCTGAAAAAGAGCGAACTGTCTCACATGCCATCCATACTTGAGGGTAAATATCCATCCAAACGCACTGCACACGGTCATGCTTTTTATACGCTTCACTTCCAAAGGCGGCAAAGAAGAATAAGCACTGGTAGTCCATCATCTGGGAGGAAGTTTGAGTATAAGAGAGCAAAATACTAACTCGGAACAGGTAAAGCTTTTCTGACTCCCCTTTCACAGACCCCTGCAAGTGAGGGCTAGGAGGTGTCCAGCTGGCTGCAGGCACAACAACCCATCTGCAGGAATGGCAGAGGTGTCCTCCTCCAATGGTATGCCTGAGCTCGTAAGCTGCACCAGGAAACCCAGGGGACTGAGTGCCTCAGGTTGGTACTAGCTCAGGGATCTACGTACTATGCTCCATTGCAGTCCATAATTACAAGACCATTTCTCCAAATGGCTACATTTAACAAAAAGCACATTTGTATGCCCAGTGAAGTAGAAGAGGACTAATCTATGAAAGGACTTTAATTTAAATAATGGCTTGCAACTATAGAAAGGTGCAATATTTCAACACAGATAAATAAAGCCTGGATAAATCTACTGCTCTGCATTTAAAACAAAACCGCCATGGTATATCACAGCTGTAACCCATCTATGACAACCAAGGTTACTTTTGTTTTTGTTCAGTATAGGGGACCAAGAAGCCTCCTAAAGCACAGAGCAAAAAACAAACACAACCACAGTTCTCTGATTCTAGTACAGGTATAGTGTTTCCCCACCCATATGAGTGGTCACAACTTTTATGTATTTTTTTTTTAAAAAAAAAAATGTCCTCTAATCATCGCAGAGGACTTTGTTGAGGCACTTTCCACAGGGTGGGTGAATTCAGATGATATGTTTCTTAAGGTAAGAAGACATCTCCTAAGTCAAAGAAAAAGAGAAGTTGTCTCCTAGAATATCAAGAATGGCTTAAAAGATCTCAGCAAAGTTTGGGACCTTCTGAACCTTCAAGACAACTTCATGCTGGAGCTCTGAAAAGACAGAGCTTAGATTACCACTGCAAATTTCTCAGTTTCTCTCTAGACAAAAGGAAGGGACCTGCCTTCAATGTTCCAGTACTGACAGGTCATACTGGGCTTCTCTTCTCCTTCCCAGACTCACTGGGACTACAGGCTCTGACACAGGGATGTCTTCTACTGCTTATCTGCAACTGCAGCATTTCACCTTCAGCTGCTTGCACTGCCAGTCGTGGCTAAGTCACTGATCTAGACAGAGCCACCTTAACAGGAATTTTGGATGGGTCTTAGTGAAGGGGAGGAAAAAAGAGGACATAATGTTTAATTATAAGAAATGATTGAAATAGGCACAGACATACCCTGGGTGCCTCTGCACTGCAGCAAGCTCTAAACTTGTTATCGTTAATGGTTTAAATTTCACTGTGCTAATCATTTCAGGACACAAGCCTTTCTTGATAATCTAATGAATTATTCCAACATCCTTCAGCAAAAAAAATCCTCCATGACAGCACTAATTACAAGACGTTTTCCCAGTGCTTATGTAAAATATGACAGAGCAGCAGCTTAGGGAATTGCAGAAAACTGCTTCTAATTTCCACTGAGAAACTGACAAACACCTCTCTTTCATCTCTCCCAGCTCTCAAGTAAGATTTAACTTTCTCATTTAGTTAATTACCGAGTGAGGATCATCATTTTCCCGGATCGGAGCGGCACAGAGCCTTTATCGTGTTAACTTGTGAACTTGATCGATGGCTGCTGCTAAAACTTAATAACTTCACCCCCTGGCAAATTGTAAGATAAATATAATAGGAGAAACTCTGACAGTAAAAACCTGCCAGAAATGAGCGCTGTGTTTATGTTTCTTTGCAGGCAGCAAAAAAAACAACCGACAGCTTATTACTGGGTGCGTGTTACTTATATTTAAAAGACTCCAGGCAGTTAACTTTCTGCGTACTGTTCAAACTTTACTCACAAGATAAAAGACACTGGGGAAAAAAAACAAGCAATGGGATGACAAAGACAGGAACCATGGAGGTGTATGTCCAGAGCGGGGAGGGAAGATGGAGGCTTCACAATGAAAGCAAAGCCACGCTTGCCTCTATATCCTGAATATTCTTCAAGATTAACCACATTAAAAATACCACAGCAGTGAATCCAGACATGAAACTAGTTTCAGCAGCAGCACAAAGCTCAGGAATTTTGGAGTATGTTAGAAGCTGTGTGGGAAAAACAGAGGGATTAAAAAGTACCATCGTGACAGCAAGATGATTCAGTTTGATGTCGGTAAAGGTGGTCTTAGTCAGAGAATTTCAGCACGGCTGGCTTTTCCAAAGCTACTTGTGTGGCCATGAAACTGCTTGCTACTGCCCACGATGAAGTACCACTCAATACCACTCCAATGTAGCAGTGTAACAAAAACGGCGAAACAGAGCTGAGAACATACGCCAGGCCTCCATACCAAAGGGCAGAGCCAGTATTTGAGAATCCTGTTGAAAGGGTGTTGTTTGAATGGCCTAAAGGCACTAACAGCACAATTAAGAGGATACAGGTTCAATTTTTATGGCTAGCTGCTTCTTTTTTTAGGCTTGTAAATACCAAATGCTGCAGAACTGATTCTCACACTGCTGAGGCTAAGCAAAGAGAGAAGTCCTCTGCAGCTCCTTATTGGCAGCTTCCTATTAAAGATCTTCGCTTTGAGCATATTGAGGTGGCAAGGAGATGTCTCACCATAAAGAGCAGGATCTCGTAAGCCACAGGACCTGAAAGGCAGAAGGGTAGCCAGCTCCTCATTTTTCTCCTTTGCAGGATGAACCCGCTTTTCCAGTGCTTGACTTGACAGCAAAGCTACAATGGTAGGTCATTAAACAACTCACTCCATTTACTTTTATTTTAGAAGCTCAGTTTAGAATCTACCCATTTCTGTCCGCCTCCATCTCACATAACAGTCTCTGTGAGGTTAACCATGGGTTTAGCACATATACGGACTTACTCGCTCAGTACTGAATTAGTTTCCACGCTGCAAAGCTCACTGAAACATTCTGAAAAACGAACATATCCCAGAAGTACATGATCATCAATCACATCCGAGAGTCAAAAAGAAAGCACCATGAAAGAAACCACAGCATCTTTACTATTTATTTTCAAGAGCAAATTCAAAATACACACTCACACTGGAATTAACAGTTCCCCGGGTCCCCAAGGATCTCCCAGTTTTGCCTGTCTGGGGCTTTTAGTTGCTTGTCCACATCTGGTTTCTGATCACACTGCAGAAAAACTTTGATAAGAAAGAAAATATCTAGATGAAAGATCACTGGAATTACGCTGGACACAGCAGCCCAGCGTGCAGCACTTTGTGAAATCCCGGGGGGCCAATAGTTTTCAGAGGTACCACCTAAGTACCTGCTATATGGTGTCAGCCTGGAGGGCACCTGGCTAAGGATATTACCTCAGACAGAGAAGAAAAGGTGGCTGTTTTGGTTTAGGGCCAGAGAAAGCTGTAGACAACTGCTGAGAAGTAACACGCTGAGTCTCTCCAGGGACTGGGGAGGTAGGACGGAGCCGTAAGCACTTGTACACCAGCTATACAAAGAGCAGCAATAATACCTTCCTGGAGAAGCTGCTCCCCTCCCACACTGCTACACAGTAAACAGGAACAGGGAGAGGAGACTAAAAAACTATTCTTTTAAGCTAATACTTAATGTTTCAGACAGACTAATAAAGTTTAATTGTCTGGAATCTCGTAGCTCTTACTGTAAACTTTCCTTTGATATAGGTCTCCCATCTAGATTTTAAGTGTTGGCAAAAACCTCCAAAATAAAATTTCTCTGATGCCAGGAATGGATGAGAACTGGGAGTCCCTCTCCTCCTCCTCCCTTATCTCCAGGTTGCCTTTGCAAATAACAAGCACTGATGAGAAATCTGCTTGCATCAGCAGAGCACTGGCATATGTTACTTTCCCAAACTACGATCCCTGACCAAATGTGTATCTAGACATATGGGGGGGAGGGCTGACACTAACACTCTTAAAGAGCTAGATTTCAGAGCACACCTTTTATTAGCTGTAAAGTGATCACACACAAATTTCAAAGCAGATTCACCAGTAACAACAAATCACTTCCACTGGAAGTCACCAAAGGAAATGCTTTCTTCCTCAGCATGGCTACCAGAACCAGAGTTGAACTGTTGGGACCATTACATGTTATTACTCATAACGGAGGGAAGGAATATGCACATTTTCACTTGGAGAATCAGTCCACTAAAGTCGTCGGGTAAAAGCCAGTAGCAGCAAAGGGCCATAAATAATGGCAGGGAAAGGCATAAGCTATGCTCTAAGCAGCAGTTTCATAGTTTTCTGGAACAGTTGCTTCTGTTTTTAAAATATCCAAGCATGATCTACTGCCTGAGTGAAGTTACTCTTCACAAGTGTTATTGTTGATTTTCTTTTTGCTCCAAGTACTCCCTTAACTCAGAGAGAAAAGCTGTCAGGAACAGGTAGGTACACTCGAGTGATTCAAAACAAGGCTGAACAGTGAAGACTATACCATGGGGAACAACACACAAGTAGAGGGGGAGAATGACTCAAAAGACCTGTTAGACAAGACTTAGATTAGCTATCAGGAAGAAATTCTTTACTGTGAGGGTGGTGAGGCACTGGAACAGGTTGTTGAGAGAAGCTGTGGATGCTCTCTCCCTGGAAGGGTTCACGGCCAGGTTGGATGGGGCTTAAAGCAACTTGATCTAGTGGAAGGTGCCCTTGTCTATAGCAGGGGGTTGGAACTAGATGATCCTTAAGGCCCCTTCCAACCCAAACCATCCTATGAGTCTGTGAAGACTTACGTATGTGCTTAGCTCCCAGTGCAAATGTGCTCCTTAGATCTGCTGGCAGAGTTGGCTACACAATCACTCTCTAACCTATTTCAGTCAAAATAAGCTTGTTAGCAAAGACCTGCTATTTAAACTGTCTAAGCTAAAACACTTTGTCTTAACTGAAGGCAAGTTTGCAGTTCTGCTGACAGATCCTGGAGGGCAGCAACCTACAGCAGTCAGGAGAAGGCTGAGTGATATTCTTTCCCACCAGTATAGTTAGATCTAGAAGAGGACATCTCATCAGCTCACACCGACCGATACCAATACTGCTGCTGTTAGCAGCCACCACAGAGGCAGGTGTAAAAATCCATTAAATACTCTTGCACAGTGTCAGGTCAAAGCTGGTCAGTGGGCTGCAGCTAAAATCTTGATAGGTTTGCCTTGTAGCCTCCCACAACCCCTACAAAAGAATCCCATAACTCTCACCCATGTGCATTGTCTTCTCAAGACGAGCTGTTCTGCTAACCGTGCAGTCAAATGTTACCTTGCTGGAAAACTGAGGTGATTCCCACCAAGGACGACCAAGACTGCTAGGGGAGCTGGATGTGTTTGGCCTGGAGAAGACTGGGGGCTAACTACCAGTCTTCCACTGCCTCAAGGGAGGTGGTAAGACAGAATCTTTTCAGAAGCGCATAACAACAGGAAGAAGGGCAACAAGCACAAGCTGTAGCAAGCAAAAGCTCCCATTAAGAGGGAGCTTTTCAAAATATGGGTGGACAAGGCCCTGAGCAAAATGAGCTGACTGTGAAGGTAATCCTCCTCTAAACAGGCAGTTGGACTGGAGACCTCCAGAGGTCCATCTCAAATTAGAGTTTTCTATGAATTTATACTTTAAGAACATGTTGGTCCATTCTTTCATTGGTACCTGGCAAGAGATTCACGACCTGAGGAACAGGCTCCAAAAAATACAAGCTAAGGACATTCTCTAATGAATTCTGTAACTTCAGAAATTGCTTTAGGTTGGGTTAGGCCAAATGGTGTTGATACATGAAAGTACCTAACAAAAGAAAGGCAAGAAGTAGTACCCTCTGCAACAACAAGCAACCAGCTCTGACCATAACAGTGCTTCATGAAGGCATACTCAGTTTCACAGCTGACCAGATCTTCTTGGTATCAGCTGATACTCAAATTGCACAAACCAGAAGCCCAAGTCACAGACTATCACACTAGGGATTTCTCCTTGGCTCAGCTGCCAATAACACTTCAGAAAAACCTCTCAAACTAAAGCAGGTAGGGAGCCTTCCAGTATTCCACTTCCTATAGTAGACTCAATCAAAGTGGAATTATTTGAATATAACACATTAGCAACATAAAAACCCTAGTAAACTGGGGCAGAACAGGATTGCCAGCCTCAGCTGGTCATTCAGCTGACTGTATTTTCCACAGTGTTCCTTCACTCAAAGGCATCAGTCCACTATTACTTTTAGTGAGGTTAATACACAGTGAAAATAGTATCAACGTACCTACATTTCCCTTTCTACAAATATAGGCTAAGTTTTCTTTTCTTCTTATCATCCTACTTCTGGGAGTTACTTTCCTATCATATCAAGAATGTAATCAGTGTGGAGCATACCATGTGAGAAACTTCTTCCATCCTCAGGCACTGATGCATCCCATTGTAAATCTATCTAACAATCACCAACCCTTTCTTTAACCCCTACTACAATAATTGGCTGAACATCTAAGAACCAATTACATGCTGAGTAAAGTAGCTTTTCCTTCCAACGGTTTAAAATATATTCTCTTTTAAATATCATTAGGTCTTCTACTGTGAAAATTGTCCTCCTTTGTGAAATGTAGGGAATATTAGACTTCATCATTGCATGCTATTTGTCAAACACCTCTGTGATACCTCTCACTTGTTTCCTGTATTTTCAGTGAGCTCACAATAGCCTGTACTACATCTAGTATTAGTATACTCAAAACCACAGTATTTGTATCTTCTAATTTAGGAAGAGTAATTTGGGATCATGCCAGGAAAAAGTATATGCAACCTTCTGATACAAAATAAAATTAAACACCAAGAGAATTCACCGTTTCCTACCACAGACCAAACTATAGAGGCACCATTCGTAGCCTGTTCCTTTGATGGAGGGGTTAGAGCTCCCTCTAGCACTCTCAAAACAGAAGAGCCATAGATGCTAAGCTGTGACTATCTGGTCTCAAGCAAAGCAGTCTTGGGTAGGGTTGTCTATAACTTTTATTTGATTTATTTTCTGCTGTCACATGAATAATTAAGAATACATCCACTAGTTTATCTGAAACTCAGGAGAAACAAGTGTCAGGAGAAATTCCCTCTATAACGGATTAAAAATACTCAGATTACTATAATTAACTGCTCTCTATCTCAAAATGTAATTTAGGACCAGCTGAAGGATTATCATGTCAGCTGTGTGTACAATGTGAAACCGTAGCAAGAAATTAAATGAAAAAGTTGTTGAAAATTTTCAATTTTCACAGCATAAAAAAGTCTTGCTACCTCACCCTCCCTTGCAGCTGACAAACATCCCAACGCAGCTGACAGGTTGCCTGCAGCTGTGAATTACGTGTTTCTATTTCAGCATTAAATATTGAGTAACGCTGCTTAAGCAAAACTCAAAAGGTGTAACCCTGCTGAGTTCTGCACAATGCTGAAGACAGAGAAACATCTCACGACAGAACAAGTGTCAGCCCTTTTTCATCATAGGGTATTACTTATTAATTCCTGATAGGCTGAAAGCTGGCAGTACAACGTGAAAACAAGAAAGGAAAATGGCAGCCAAGTCTTTTGAGTTTTACACCTAACTCTCTCACTGCTTTCTTGCACTGCCATAAGCAAGTTGCTCCATTTCACAAGTCGATCAGCTGAACAGATGCATCCCAACACACTTCACAGAGGCAAAGCACAGCTTAATGCCTGGAAGGTCTTCAGAGGCTTCTGTACGAACGGTGCTTGGTGAGGGCAATGTCACCAGGTGACACCACACCACACCCTACACAAGCACAAACTTCCCCTCAAGTGCCAGCAAAGAAAAATTTGCCACTTAATAACGAAACAAAACAGACTCTTTAGAAAGGGCATGGCCTTGACTTCACCAATTAGAAAAAATGCAGCTGTATTAATAATTTCAGCAGCCTTCCAAAGCAGGATAAAAGCCGAGTGCTTTAAGAAAAAATTTTACCTTGAATTTTCTCAAACTGAGCCACCGCATCCAGATACGATTTCTACAACCAATACAAACATGGAAACAGCTCATGCACCCCTGAGGGTGAGCACCCGAGCAGGGGTGTGCTTTAGTGACATTCCTTTACTCATCACCGCAATTTCAATACGTAACCACCAGGGGACTGCTGAACATCGCTTAGGTGTAGAAGTTTGCAATCTTAATATGAGTATGTGACAGAGAGGAAGAAATACAATAGGCTGCGTTAGGCTACCCGTGGCTACATTTGCACTTCTCTGAGAAGTCCAGTAAGAAAGCCTAGAAGTAACTAGACCCCAGTAGATGACAGAAGCACCTGACAAAAACTTCCCAGCATCGCCCGCCGGTGGCCCTCAGTCCTGGTCGACAGCTGTCCTTGCCATTCTGTGCCCGAACTCTGTACACAGTTCTGCTGCTGCACCCAAATCCTGACACATAGACCTTCCCTCCCGCGGTACAGATGGCATCCGAGGCTGTTCCTTTCATCCCCTTAAGAGGACTTGGAGAAAAGGGCTGGCAATGACTTCTCTCTGTCCACACCTCTCGCATGTGGCAGGAGAGGATTACAGTCCGATATCTGACCTGTCCAGCGGGAGTGAGAGGACATGTGAAGTGAAAGCAAGACCTCTGCAGTTGCAATCTGTTAGTGATGCTGGCAGCCCTCAGCTGTGTGCCTCTTTGGGCTGACACTGCAGTCCACCTGTTCCCCCTCATATCTTCAAACAGTTGTGGCTTGGATCCTGCTCAGAGACAGGTAGGAGAGAGGTTGTGCTGACTGAATGGCAGTAAGGCATAGCATCAGCAGCACCTCCGCACACACGCGTGCCCAAGCACTGAAACTTTCGAGATCTCTGATCACTTCTGTATATTAGAAACAATATATCTCCCAACTTCATTTAGGAAGCAGTTTGCAACCATTGTTTTTTCGCCTTTATTATTTTCAGACTGCGTAATTTAATGAGGTCTATGGTGCTATCTTAGGAAATAAAGGGAGGCAGCAGCTAGTGGAAATGTAGCCCTTCTCACGCGAACGCATTATGTACTCCAAGCGTAGGCTTCATTTCTGGGTGCAGTGCGAGACTTCGAACTGTAAGGCAGACGCTCAGTGTAGGTAAAACCTGGGAGGAGCACATCCCTAGCAGTGGAGGTTATCTGGGACTAATGAACTCTGTATTTACCCTGCTCCAAGCAGAAGGCTGGACCTCCTGAGGTATCTTTCAACTTAAGTGACTCTGTGTTTCTAACCTCGTAGTCAAAGTTCATCTACACTTCCCAGGCTTTTGGAGAGAAGAGAGATTTAGATTTTGACTGAAGCCAAATTATAGTTGTGCATTGTTGATGTATTTCATTTATTATAAGCAAAATCTGAAAATCTTTTTTAAAAGATGCTGTATATAGATATTTTTTTTTTAAAAGGCTTTCCAGTTCTGGGCTTCACAAGCCTTTGCTATTGTATCATTCATTCTTCATAGCAACCAAATACCCAGTCCTTAAAGAATACTGGAGATGTGCCAGCTCTCTGGCTTTGCAAGTTGAGAGCATGCAGTATTCAAGGGACCTCTTTGGATATCCAGTCTTGACTTTCAGTTCCATCCCTCCAACTTTTCAAAAACTGTTGATTTTGTTTTTGCATCACTGCTGAGCTTGGAGGAGGTGATCCTTGAATATTAAACAACTTTCTCAGGCCCTTCTTCCCTCCAGGGCTTTATCCCATGGTACTTTGCCCAGCAGATCCCGGAAGAGGCCAAAGTCTGCTCTCCTGAGAAAGATGGCATGAGAACACAGCAGGAGAGGAACCTGATTCAACTCTGTAGCGCATACAAGTCTGTAAAACCCAGTGACTTGAAAGAAAACAACACATCCACATAATTGGCATTAGTTGAGCAACATTTTTATTACCTACAATCAAAGACTTATAAGGAAGGTTCACTTGTCAGAAGAGGGCTTGCTTTGCTGACAAATTACAAGTCTTAATTAATTAACAATCTTTTTTTTTGTAGTATAGTTGTTTTGTAGTATAGTTGTTTTGTAGTATAGTTGTTTTGTAGTATAGTTGTTTTGTAGTATAGTTGTTTTGTAGTATAGTTGTTTTGTAGTATAGTTGTTTTGTAGTATAGTTGTTTTGTAGTATAGTTGTTTTGTAGTATAGTTGTTTTGTAGTATAGTTGTTTTGTAGTATAGTTGTTTTGTAGTATAGTTGTTTTGTAGTATAGTTGTTTTGTAGTATAGTTGTTTTGTAGTATAGTTGTTTTGTAGTATAGTTGTTTTGTAGTATAGTTGTTTTGTAGTATAGTTGTTTTGTAGTATAGTTGTTTTGTAGTATAGTTGTTTTGTAGTATAGTTGTTTTGTAGTATAGTTGTTTTGTAGTATAGTTGTTTTGTAGTATAGTTGTTTTGTAGTATAGTTGTTTTGTAGTATAGTTGCAGCTTCAACTAAGCCGTCAGTCACATGCAACAAGGGACTGCCTGCCTCGTTGAAGTTATCTTGGATACGAGCTTTCACAGGCAGATTAATTCAAATCTATTTTTGTAAACTACATATTGTGTTAAATATACATGAAGGAAAATATGGAACAGTTTCTTCTACTGCACAATATGAGGTATTTCCCATTCTAGGTTCCCTCCAAGAAAATCCTAAATTTTAACATCTGCCAACTAGTGGCAGTGACTACTGGTGAGACCTAATCCTAAGCAGTAGTTGCTGAGTACTGCAAAGGGCAGAACAATGTTCCAAAAGAGCGAAGGGCCCAGGATACCTGACAACAACAAGGAGCAGCATGCAGTTGTTTGCCCCAGCTTCCTTTTCCTTTCAGAATAAATGTCGGTTGTGTCACTGCCTTAGTGTGACAGTTAAACCATAAGCTTCACATCAGCCAGAAGGATTAGATCTTTACATGTACGCAAGACTGTTAATAGCTGCAGCACAGTTTAGGGCAATAATTTGACAATTTCTAAGAGAGAGCAATCAGAAATGTAAACAAATTCCTCCTAGAAAACAAACTCCTCAACTACAAATACTCATATTTACCATTTCTCTTCCCTCTTTTCTTAAATTAAGCTACTGCCAAAGGACCATTCAACTTATCTTAATAAAACAAAGAGGATATGACTGCTCTCTAAAAATATATGGGGATAAACACCAAAAAGGGAAGAAGAACTATTAGAACAAAAGGAAGAAACAAGCCAAAGAACCAGTGGTAGAATCTCTCTGTGAACAGCCTAGCTTGGAAACTCAAGGATGATTTCCAGTTGTTAGAACAACCGGGTTGCGGAACTATCTTCTGATGGAAACAGAATGGAAAAAAAGACCTCAGACCAACCTCTAACTGGCTGTAAGATGAAACTCAGTAAGTTTACTAAAGGGAGAAATACTATCTGCAAGACCAAGAGGCTGGAACCAGTAACCTGTAAGGTCCCAGAAGGTAGAATGACACAAACAAGGCCATGTCCTGTTCTGCAAGAGGACATTCACCATTTTATAGCTCAAAGTATACCTGAGAGGGCACAGATGCAAACTTGTTGACTGGTAACTGAGCAAAATTGACTTTCAATGAGTAGAGAACATTGATGCGACTGTGGGCTGCACTCTGTTAAATATACAAAGGGAGGGCTTGATTCCTCTGTCACAGATGATGGGCAACTGTTTCACCCAGAAAAAGAGCTGTCAATTTTCAGTCTGGCATGTGCTCAATGAGCTTGAGGAGACCTGAGATGTATGAAATGTACAACCTACACCTTTCCATCAGGTGCTGAACTGCTGAGTTGCACACGGCACACAGGAATAGTACTCTGGTACGGTTTTATCCATCTGTTTCAGCTCCAGGAGACTCACAGGTAACTTCAGACTGCCCTGAGGCAGTGTCTGTAGTTGGTTCAACAGGATACCCCTCCTGGTCTCTGAGGCATTTATAACAAATGTATTAGACAGGAACAGAGAATATCTCTTTTCAAACCTTCACTGCCCCCAGGTAAACTCTCATAGGATCTGGGGAAAACTGGATGTTAGCTGGATGTTAGATACCAGATAAAGTTAAGGATGTTAGATGAAGATAATATCTGGATTTTAGTAATGCAAGTGACCTTAGAGTCCCTAATATGGAGGCACTTTTGCTGGAGGAGTTTCCTTCAAGTTACTTACCACTGACTGGGAAGATTAGGCTGTGATCTGCTGGGCAGTCAGCTGCTGTGACTATGAACTCCATTGTCTCCAGGAACAATTGTCTATTGTTTCCATAATTACAAGAAAAGATACATGGCTGATTTCAACATAGTTGCTGTCTTCTGTTAGCTTCTACCTTTAACTGACCAGTTATCTGGGTATAGGCTGCAATGGGTATTTGCCAGTCTTGGGACCACGAAGAGCAAAAACTCAGACACGTACCAGCTGGAGCGTGGTATTCTTCTGACTAGCAGGATCAAAACTTGTCCTGCCAGTTGACAGTGATCTACTTTGAGAGACAATGATAAAGGCAAGTGTCTGACCTCTAGACAGACTATTTAGGTTGAGCCACTTGAGGCACCACATAAGATGAAGAGTTCTTTAGTTCAGTATCAGGAAACTCTGAAGGTAAATGTGTCTCCACCTGAGGACTGATTTGAAGCCTGCTGATCTACTCTTTCATATTAGAAGGGATTCTAACTGCCAGTACTTACTCTAAAGAAGTTATTACAGTGAGAAATGGTCAGAAATGAAGGTAAAGACAGTTACACATTTGGAAGTAAATCAAGGGTAAGACATCAAGTTCTACAATGAGAACTGTTTTATTCCATTAAACACTACTGTAGGAGAGGAGACTGCAGACTTAACAGCACTGCTCCCATTTCCCAACTGCTAACTTACCTATGCAACTTATAAATTCACATTTCTCTGACCCCATCTTCATGGGAGCTATAAGATACATTTTAGGGACTAGTACTTTAAAATATGTATTGATTTCACTAGTACAGCTAAGGTTTTATAATCTCTCTAAAGACAAATTACATTCTGTAATAGTTCATAAATAACTGTTTAGCTATTAAAACCTTAATAGGTAAACTTATAAAATTATTTGTCTTTAAATAAATGTTCTCCTTGTGTTTTCATATTATTCACAAAAAATGTAATGTACTTACATTTTATAGATCAGATACCACGTTGCATTACTTGAGAAACAAAGTTACCATGTACCACATGTTGACTCATACCGTGTATATGAAAAGGGGACAGTTAAAATCAAGTAAAAAACTTTGAATCTTCCAAATTTTAAAGTGTTTCACCTATAAAAAGACACTACTGTAACTTTTAAGTGAGGAAGGATTTCTGGGGAATAGTAATATTGATTATACAGCTGGAAAAAATACATAAAACATTTAGATATATGAGACTCACTATTACTTTTTCAAACACAAAAAAATCTTCTAAGTAAATTGAGTCTGAAAATTGTGACCTAGTTTAGCCCAGTTTTGATTTGTTTTGTTTTGGTTTTTTACAAAAAAAAAAAACAAAACAAAAAAAAAAGACAGAGAAATTTTAAAGAAAATGCTGCTGGTCTTCTGTCAACAGCTCGTAGAAGTCTGCTAGCCCTAACAGAGCAAAAAAAGAAATGGATAACTGGAATAAGTAAATTATAGAGAGTTTACCTAGAGGAAGGAAAATTCTAACGCAGCATACAAACAGGCTTGGTTTTGGCTTCACCAGCAGTATTCAGGAAGGTTTTATTCTGCTGGACAAAGCACATATACTCCAGAAAATGCACTGGTATAGGATCCATGGAGTCTAGCATTCTGCTTGGGGACATTACAGGGGAAACTCTTCTGAGAATTTTTGTTACTTAAACATGGTCTGGTGTGTGCTTGGCTGCCTGAACACTTGCTCCTAGCAATGCGTTCATTGAGGTTGTGTGAGCTCTTGAAAGCTACAGAGCAGGGTGAGAGGGAAGCGTTCTAGGAAAATTTTTCCCTGTATAGGCTCTAATTACATAATGATTTTCTTCATTGGATCCAAACCAGGCCAGCTTGTCCATACTAGTTCACCTGCAGCAGTTTGTACAGGGATTCTGGGTAGCTTACCCAAAGATGAAAGCCACCTCTCAACAGAGGAGTCCTGGCTGGGTGAGGATCTCTTTAGATCGCAGAAGCCAATCCAGCCATATTCTCCTCAGAGCATATACAACATTGTCTGAGAACCTGGCTGTACATCAAAGTCTCTGTGGTGGCCTCAGGTCATTGCCGGATTTATGGAAGTAGGTATACTGCTCTATGGGGTTCCCTTTCGTCAGTCCTGATGGTCAGAAAGTTACATTCATACAAGGAGTACTTTAGAGAGAGTTTGATGAAGAGGTGATGGTTATTAACTTGTGATGAAAATTGGTGGGAGTCCAGAAAGCAAGCACACACGTCTGTGAAAGGAAAAATGAACTTGCAGTTAAAGCAGAACACTTGACTGTCAGTAGAGCTGGAAGAAAACTTTTACTCCTGGTTCTCCTCAGGTTTTGGTCTGATGGTCCTTTCTCCTGCGATATTATACAGCTACTTTGCAGGGTATTGTAGAGTTCCCTAAGCTGACTGAGCCTCAGGGAGAAGACACTAAGTAATAACACTCTACACACAGCTCTGATCCTGAAAGATGGTAGAGAAAAACTTCAGAGTGACCAGGAAAAAAAATGGTGAAGTAAAACACCCCAGAGAATGAATTTTCCCTCAGCTTGCTGGAGAGTGAATATCCCCCAGTCTCAAAGCAGCTCTCAAACTGAAGGGGCCAGCACAGGGAGAGCCACGAGTGGGGATGGCAAGAGAGAGGCAGGAAAACTGCACAGAGAAAATGCAAAACATGGACAATTGAATATGAAAAATATGTGAAATATTTCAAATTAAATTATCAGAAAATAGGATCCAAAAAACAATGAAGAACTACTAGCACTGATAAAATCATCCAGTTGTGAAACCCAACCAGGAGCTAGAATAAAATTAATTTACTAAGGGGGGGAGGGGCGGGGAATAAGATTAGCTGTATGTTCTTTTTAACATGTATGTAAACATTAACAACCCTTGGGTTGCCTATTAATTCACATGTGGCATTTTACACTATTTTTGATATTATGCCCCATGCTGGGACATCCCATTACAGAGTCACGCTAGTGGCTCCATACTTAAGGTGAATTCTGCAACACATCGCCTCTTTCCTCTTATTCTCTTACAGTAAGATTACTTCTGGGCAAGAATTTACCATTTGATTTCAGTCCACAAGGGAATCTCTCTGGGAAGTGACAAACTGATTTAAGCAGTTGTGGAATAATTTATTGGGTTTTGTGTTTTATTAAAGGAGAACAAAAGGCTTTGAGAGCTTTTGGTGTTTTATGTAACAACCAGCAGCCTATTTGGCTTAGAAAGTGTCCACTTTTTCTTAGACTTTCCCCTTGCCTCCCATAATCATCATATTTGATTGCAAATTTGACTCAACCATTGGTAAGTATATTTTTCCCAAGATGCGTGTCTAATACAGCCTTTTAAAAATGCAGACTGACCTGGGGAGAGAGAAGGTGCCAGAGGAATAGAGCCCAGACCAACATTAGGTGTATATAAACAAAAATAATGCTTAAGTACAAAACATGCTTCAACTGATACCATGTTTCCAGATCCCCAAATGTCTAATAGGGAAATGTTAAGTAGCATTATCCCCTTTTACAGACGGAAGAGCCAAGATGGAAAAGTAGAATATGACAAAGACAAAAAAGGTCACAAAATCTGGAGTCGTAATTCCTAATCTAATATTCCTCCTGTGAGGCCTAGTTGCTTACCAGGAATTAACTATTTCTTCCCTACATTTCAGTTGTGAAAGTAACTTTTGAACTCCTCTACACAAAAGGGATGCTGTGAGTCCAGCCCTCGCCCCAAGAAACACTGGAAAGATTAATTAAGGTTTGTGAAGCACTCAAACTACAGGGGAAAACCCCCAGGAAGAAGTCTGTATTTCCATATTCTGACCAGGCCTTGAAAGGCACGCAATAAATACAGCCCGGGGCACAGAGCAAACAACACAAATAAAATAAAATATTGAACAGCTGTTCGTTAAGTGAATACTGTTCATCCCACACACTAAACTTTATTTCTGCCTCAGGCTGCAGAGAGTACAAGGAATCAGACTCAGGCTGAAATAAAATTTTACTTCAAAGGGTTAAATAGTAGCGAAG
Source organism: Chlamydotis macqueenii (assembly GCF_036417535.1). Classification (NCBI taxonomy): domain Eukaryota; kingdom Metazoa; phylum Chordata; class Aves; order Otidiformes; family Otididae; genus Chlamydotis; species Chlamydotis macqueenii. Next base: position 25,348,038 of record NC_141562.1, read on the forward strand.
TTATAAAAAATGGAAATTGTTTCCTACAAAGAAAAATATTAGACAACCTTAGCAGGCAGAACTGCAAGCCCCACTAATGATTAAATGAGAAATACAACTGGTTTAGATAGTACAAAAGGTCTGTGACTTATCAGGTTTACTTCTTTGCAGAGATGTCATGTCTTTCAAGCTATAAAAACTATGTGGATACCAACAAACTCCTACAAACCCATTTCATTTTTAAAGGAGGGCAAGGGAAGAGGTTACACCATCATTACAAAACAAGAAAGTTCAAAATACTATAGCAAGCAAAAATGGTGAGATCTGCCTAGAACTACAAAGCAAAGAAAGCAACCCTGCCCACATGAGTCTTGCTTTCTAGCACATCTATTTACTGCTACCTACCTAAAAGTAAGCAATGCAAAGCTGACGGGTGAGTGCCAGCTCACAGCGAAGCCACACGAACAGCCTGTACAGTTTGCTGGGTGCAGTGCGCAGTGATTTTTGGCTTCTCTCACAAACTGGTAAGATTTTACTTGCTTTTCAGTAGCAGAAAGTGGGATACCTAGAAGTGAACAGAGCCTGTGTACTGATTATCAAAAGGAAATAAAAGCAGCATGGACATCATGCACAGAATGACGGAGTCTCGCTCGTCAACTGTTACAACTTATTTGTGAATTACCGGGAAGGAGAAAAGTAATGCCTGAAAAACACAATGCAGAGAGCAAGGAAGGAAGATCAGGAACTGTGTTAATTAGAAGTAGCTGGATTCCCCTGCATTGCGAACATTAATACTATTTCATAATATTTCTTATTTTCCTTCACAGAAATCACCTCCTAATATCACTCTTTTTCCCATATTAATTCTTCCCTTTACAAAAATACCAATTTTCCTAAGACTAGTATGCAGATCTAACAGTCGTTAATTCCCATGTCTATTTTCACAATAGTTGAGAAAATTGTGATTTTATCAAATCACTAGGAAAAAAAAAAAGTCAATCTTCTTAGCAACTACAGCAGACAAATCTTACAAATTATAATTTCTTGCTGAGAAGTGAATAAACTGAAAAATACTGGTGCAAAAAAAAAACCCATTGACAAAAAAAAAAAACAACAGAAAGGAGCGTTAGGAAATCAACGCAGTATTTGATCTCTCCTCTTTTTTTGTTGATGAAAGCCACATGGCATGCATAGTATTTTTAACTGAGGAGTCTCATTTCAAATATATGCTGAGGAATCTTATTTCAAACATATACTAAACAAGGAGGGGAGTAATAAAACAGGCAGTCCCTTACTCTAATTTTATCCGTCTCCCTCCTCTTCTTTCCTTGATGCAGTGAAACTTTAAATCCAACGCCAAACCCCGACTCTCTCTCTTTTTTTTTGTAAACAGTGATCAACATTTTCCTAAATGACCCCCGAAAGGACCTACTTCAAAACTGCTCATTAGTAACAGCCACGTTTGCAATATTAACCTGGATGCGGCTGTTTATTAAGATCTTTTAAGGGGTTTCGAATGAAGACACACTGCCGGTGTACAGGGAGCACAGAAGGGGTAATTTAAAACCCATGTTTTTCCTCCCCCTCACCGAAAACATGCCCAGCATTGTGCAGCTGTGCTACCAGCTTCATCACTCCCTCCATCTCCACTCTTGCTAATTAAAAGGTTGATCACAGAACAATGCTCTTCTCATTAATTTCGGCTTTCTGATTGGGCAGGACTCCCGCTCGCTCCGCCTGATCTTTTCCACACTGCTGAAGTTAATGTGACAGGAGCCCGAAGATGGATTACCCGCTGCCATATTGCCCATCACCTCCAATCAGCAGCTATCTGGGTAAACTGATTGTTCTAATTTGCTCTCATTATTTTTACAATATCAGGAGAAAATAACGCACACAGCTCACTGTCAAAGCCGTGAAAATCAGCCATTAGTTAAACCCAGACACTGAGTGGCTTTATTAGAAGCACCGCAGTTTACTGACGCAGCTTCACTAAACTAAGATAATACCTGCACTCTTTAAACACACTTTTTGGGGGGTATTTATGTTGAAAGAAAATATTTATTAGGATACTTTTGGCAACACTTGCTGTCTCAGCCTGTTATCCTAACACGCTGGCAGACAACGAAGATTAAGAACAATGGAGGCTTGACTTCCACATAAAGAAGGGCAAAATATGCAGCGTTACCCGCACAGCAGCCCGCCTGCACAGCTCAGCTACTATTTCACAGTTTAAATAAAAATCACCTCAGTATGAATATGACACATGAACATGTAAATAGACCCCAAAATGGCATGAAATACAGTACTACCGTAAAGGCAAACACAGTACAGACATAACGTGCGAGCTGTACGTACAAGGTCAACAATTTAGTTTTGTGTTTGTTTATTTTTGCTAAGCAAAGGAGCCTGCATAGCCCAGCATCAAAACACAGCGACCGAGAGTAGGAGCTCCAAATGGTAAGGGAAATGGTTTTGTACGGCTGGGAACTATGTTCTCCCCTACAAAAAGGCATTGTGCTGCCACAACTTGGGAACAAGTCGGAACAAAAATGTTGCTCCACACCGAAGCCCTACAGGATCCCATAGCTAAGAGATGAATAAAGTATTGTTAGTGGGATGAAGTCAGGCATTTTAACACCACAGCGGTGCTAAGAACTACACTAGAAATCCTGGACCTCTGATAGTCTCTATGCCGTATACAAAGGGACCTACATTATTTTGCCTGCTGCCTATCCACGTCTCAGCAAGGGGAAATGCTAAATAGAGGGATTAACAGAAATATGATACTTTAAATCTTGCTAAACATAAACCTTAAACTGGTGTCTACAACGCTGTAACTTGCAATGTGCTCTAAAAGTGACAGGCAGAGCGCAGCAGACTGATTTTACTTTTAAATAATACCTAAATTAGATTAGTTCTTTGTGTAGATCTGCATGAACCAGAGGGGACATTCATCATTGTGCCAAAAAAGTTAAATTCACTGGGGTACGCTCAAAGTGAATGGTTCTAGACCTACGTTTTATCTCCCAGACACATCATCAAGATGCTGTGCCAATATGCATGAAGCCAGCTAGGAGCTGCAAGAAAGACAACGGGAGAGTAACTGGATACCAGAAAAGGTTTAATTTTTCCCTTTGTAGGTTATGAATTACTTGGGACAGGATCCACAGCTTCCCTGTCTTGTAAGCACACAGCATTCCTTTCAATACTTGATCTTTTTTAATATTTAAACGGTTTAAATATAAGGAAGGGTATTCTCCTCCTCCCCCTCCAAAACAGATGTAATTCTAGTTCCCTCTCCTCCCCCTGCTGTAATTTAAAATGCTACAATTTGCATTACTGCTTTTTAATATTTTTAAATCCTCATCAGCCTCAGCCTTGCGTTTGAGGGCTCATTTTTCCTCCCTCCTAGAAAAGCCACCTCCCAGCTTTGTTTGGTATCTCTTTTGACCCTTGCTGATGGTTTTCTCTTGGAGGGGCGTGCCACGCTTTTCTCCTTAAAATTCCGGCACTGAAAGACTGCACCACACCGCACTCCACAAAACGTGCTGATGGCACAAATTACAAGCCCCCAGCCGAACACTCCAGCCCCCACCATTCGGGCAGATTTATGTGGGCTCTTGCCGACGTTATTACAAGTCAGAGTTTATTGGGAAATTGTTACATTATGCGGAGTGTCTAACAAATTGCTTATGCTGCTATAATTGGATTACAACAGCCGCTTGCTCCCACCGGTAAGATTAGGCAAGTAGGACTCCTGCCGATCTCTGAGCGTTAGCAGTAATTTTATTTGCCTTGCCTCTCTCTTTCCTAACAACATGCCTCTTTCCCTGCCAGCTGTCTGCTGAAAAGGCACAGGCTTGTTCCTTGGCCCTAACAATGCAATTACAGCCCTGCAGATCGCACTGTTTGTGCATTAAGTACAGAGCCAAAACGAGGCGAATTGATCGTTTGACTTTTGGAGGAGCCATGTGATCTCGGCGCGCAGGCGATCCGGCACGCATCAGCGGGCAACGCCGCGGTACGCGCCTGACTAGGAACTAGCTCCGCTCCTGCGTCCGCTACAACAGCAAGGGCGTTGGAGCCCACCCCACGTTAACCCCCGTCGGTCTAACAAAAACGGGCTCCTTTTTAGCAGCTCTCTCACTAGCCTGAACTCAGAACTCACTCTGCTTTCTGAAGTGCGACACTTGTCCACGCCAATGGCTTCCCTGCAGTGGGCCACACTATGAAACCATTATTCCCGTGTTTCACAACACAAGCTTTAGCACAAGGATTGGACATATTTTCCAAAAAACTCTTTCAGTTCTTGCAGCTGAAGAATACTGAAGATGTATCTAGTTAATGTCACAATGATGGTATTTGTATTCTCTACCATCTGAGGGTGCTGCCACTGCAGATGACTACTTGAGAAGCAATACTTCTCTTTGTGTTTGCCACAGTTTACCACTAAAGCCATCACTAAAGCATTCCAAACTGTTTCACATTGCCAGTAGAGAACATCCTAAAGCACTTCATAAGTGCAAGTCCAGTTTGTTTGATAACTCTTATCCTGGCAAACACTCCTTACAAGCTTAAGGTGATAGGACTTGAATGAAGACCTCAAGGCTCTAATTTTTATGCAGAGTATCGATCAACAAACAAGCAAACACTTGGGGTGGAACTACAGCATGTGAAACTACACACAATACAGGTGCAGGGGAATGTTAATTAAGGACGCCAGGTCAAATTCTAAATTTTAAAAGATTTCTCTTACATCTTCACTGCCTGCATACTGAGAGGATCCCAGGATGATTCAGTTTAGAAGGGACATCAGGAGTTCTCCAGTCCAACCTCCTGCTCAAAGCAGCATGTGTTATGAGGTCAGACCAGGCAGCTCACGGCTTCATCCAGCCTGGTCTCGAAAACCTCCAAGGATGGAGGCTGCAGAGCCTCCGCAAGCAACCTGTTCCAGTTGACTGTCATCAACAGGAAAAAATATTTCCTTATAACCAGTCAAATCTGAGAAGGAGCTTCTAAGATCTGTGTGGGAGCCCTTCCAGTATTTACTGAACTCAACTTCACAGGTAATGCAATTTGCTTTCTGTATATTTCAAATCCAGGGCTCCAAGAAGTAAAAACATTCACATTTCATTGACAGAACTTTGGAAATGATTCTTCCTATCAGGATTTTACATATCACTTGACCATCCTTACTGCAGAGCTTTGAGAACTAATCTCCAGAACACACTTACGAGACCCTCGGCTATAAAGCAATTTATGAGTTAACTAACATATCAATATTTCTTCAAAGTCACTTTCGCATTTAAAAAAAAATAAGTGCAATTCTTTTTAAATTCGTGGGTTCATTGACAGGCATAATCATTTTGGGTGGTAAGAGAAGCAGAAATGACAACCACTCCACAGTGTTTGCATAACTGAAGACTAAAGAAGTCTGTTTACATGTAGTTTAACACTCCAAAGAAACTCCGAACAGCTGAAATGCCTTATAAATAGCTCAGACCCAGAGGAAGTGCAAACGTCTGCATTGTGAATTGTAGATCTTAATTACAGACAATGGCTGGTACAGCAAGTAGCATGAAAAAAAAAAAAGTGAAACAGTTGCACTGTTCATGGTTGGCAATAATTCTTCAGGAAAATATTTACTATCAATCAGTTATGAGAAAAGGGACTCTGCGCTCATAAAACAGCACGTTGCTTCTCATACCAGGACCATTTTGCTTCAGCATAATCTGAATTTAAACAGCTTGTTTCCTGCGGATATAATTTTGGAAATAAATAAAACAAGTCTATCAAAATCTGGAGAATGTGTATGGTGGGGTGGAGGGAGCAGGAATATCACATTTCTTTCTCAGTCATTTGCAAAGAGGTTATTAGACCAAGGGGAAGCTAAGGCATAAAGATTGTCTGGACCTAAAAAAAAAAATATATACGTGTATACATATAAAATGAGAAACTCACAATTAAGATAAAAGTAGACATATTACTAAGAAAGAAAGACCATTATTACATCAAAACTTTTAGATAAACCCCCGATGGTGTTTTCTACTTGTGGTGTCTAAATATTGAGAATGCCCCTGCAATACCCACCATTCACACTACCCTCTTTTTACAGAGAGAATACCTACAACAGAAATGTAAAATGACATATTTAAATCTTTATTAGCCAGTAGCTGAGGCAGCGTTTATCCAGTTTGCAATGGCCCCAAAAACTGATGTCCCAGAGAAAGGTATATTCAAGCGACAAAAGGGGACATTGCTACCAAAGGGTTTGGAGCCAGACGCGTGTCCACTGCCAGCCCCTCTGCATCATAACGAAGAAATTTAATACTAAAAATTAACGTATAGAGGGACATACTTTCTCATTAAAACAGTGGAAGGAGTATAAGAAAACTGCATGTAGCTAGTCAAACAATATTTGTTCATAATTAAATTGCTCTAATTTCAATGTCAAGGACTGGAAAGGCTTCAACAGCACTGGAAAACTATGCATTATCCGAAGATACACCGACTCAGTGGTATATCCCAGCAGAACTCCAAGTCAGTTGTGGTGTTCATGGAAAGTAAAAGCAGGGACACTCTCCGTAAAGAGAAGCCATCAATCTGTGACATAAAGGGACTTGAGAGTACAAGAGGGACGCTCTTCAGACCAATTTGTCCTACTGCCAACTGGAACATCCAGCCTGGAACCTTGAATGCTTGTTTATTAAAGAGTACTTGTGATTTCTCCTTTTAATTCACATAAAAATTCTAAGCTCAATGTTATTATTGTGAAGACTATTTTTATTCTAAGAATTCAGAAGTAGTGATGCAGAAAGAACTGACAAAGGAAGGTTGATTTCAATTACCATCTATTTCCACCACTCCTTGCTTTAGCTGAATCATCCCTGAATGTAAAATGTGTAGCTATAGCTAAATAATACTATGATCTTTGAAAGAAAATTTCTTGAAGTGCCAAGCCCTGTTCTGTGTTTCCAGAATTGAGCAGAACACAGCTCTGTCCCTGTGTACAGTACAAACAGCTTGCTGAGCAGGCAGAACATCACTGCATGCTTAAGCAGGACTTTTCATCTAAGCATCCAAAAAGCATCATACAGTTAAATTTCACAGCATTTCGGCAAGGAGAGTATTAATCAGTTCCCTTTTTGAAGGGGAGCAAGAAAAGCCATCATGGTCACAGAGAATAAAATCACAGTGCCAAAAATAAGGAGTATAAACTCTTTCTGAATTCCTAGTTCAATACTGTAACCACTGCAGCATGCACATTTAACAATACGATGAACAGCAATCAAAGACTCGCTAGAAGACACAGCATGCTTAAAAGAACCTGAGAAGGCTCTTCGTTTGCCAGGGCTTTAAAAAGGAGGACCAGTTATCATATGTGGGTAGCCTGAAACAGAAGTCTGATTTTTCAAAGGTGGTGTGCTTCACTGTATTTTTCTTCCTCCTAGCTTCACTTAGACAAAGACAGAGGCAGAGAACCTCTCCCAGCTGCTGCTGAGTTCAGAACTAAGCAGAAACATGGGGATGTTGTATGCCATTTAGAAGGTGTCTCTGTGCTGTCTCTGGCAGGTAGGCCATAGGGTGCCTGTCCCTGGCACATGTAGGAAATAATTCAATGTGCAAAATGAAACTCAGAACGCTTCTTTATATAGCAGATACAAACAAACTGAAATCGACTGCAGGAGTTAATAAACAGTAAAGACCTATCTAATGAATACAGAAATGGGTATTACCGTAGAACTCCGTGAGATCAGCTGTAGACCAGTCTCTTGCTGGGAAAGAAAAAAGTACTTTGAATCAAAAGGATATTTCCATGATGTAGGGAAGTGCAACATCTAATGGACTCCAGGCGAACAGCAAAACTCAAACCTAATACAGCCCATATTATGAACAGGTGAAAGGGTAAGACCTCTGTTTGAAAACAGGAATATGTGTAATCCGTCCAAGCAAAGATTCTGCCAAAGAGACCAGAGACATACCAGAGCATCCCTCACTGCACAGCAAATAGAAAGTGTGAAGGTCACCACAGAAAGTAAGTGGTCCCGAGCGAACAACAGAAGAGAAACTTGTTTGCACACCCAGGAGCATCACAAGAATCCTAGTGACAAACCAGATGCCAGGGGATTTTTAACTGTGCCCCTATCTAATTGAGGATGAAGCACACACCAACACCATTATCTGGCCTGAAGATACTGGCTTACAAAATATGGAACAAACAATAGGAACAGATGCTCATTTGGCCAGATTTCAATAAGCCTCATTAAAACCAAACACCCTGTCCTTGGAGCTCAGGTTCATGCTACATTTCTACCTTATTTAAGCACCTACCACCAATTCCTGAGAAAGCTGTCCACTTGTTGTTGCACACCAGTACTATGTTTAAAAGAAATCCTCTCACAGACACTTTTTGTTTCTACAAACAGGAGGATTTTATATATATGTATATGTTTGTGTGTACACATATATAAAAAAACACAATTAAAGGCTGCATTTCCTTTTTAAAGACATTAGCTCAAATATACATCAGACCTGTTGATCACTCAAATGCAATGGGTAAAAGATGCCAAAAGGTGAATGGAAAAACGCCCAAGAATGGAAGAGAACCAATGCTACAGATCACACAGATGACATCTGTGCATCACAATAAGTCATTTTTAATTCAAGATCTCACCTCTTTAGTCAAAACATGAGCACACTTGAAACAATTTCTACTGCTCCTTATTGGCTTCTACTCCAATATGCCCAAATCCCATCAACAGTTTCAAAGCACAAATACCAGAAAAACACAGCTAAGAACAAAATACAAAGATTTATCAGAATGTGATATTTTAGTTTTATTTTTAAATGTTTGAATAAAACTAGATAATCCATAGGTTTGCAAAAGCCACTGATCACCTGGCTGCACAGTCAGTAGAACATTGTATAGAAGACTGGGCAGACAAGGTTTCCTAACAAACAGAATTCCTTGAATGGTCAAAAAGACAGTATCCCTGCACTACTCTCCATACTTGAAAATGCATATATGTTTATGATAAACTTCTTTTCCCTCCATTTTAGAAAGAATGTCAGTTGTTAGGTTGGTAAGTTACACCTGACTGGTGTTGTCCAACAGTTAATACAGTCTTAACAGAGTACAATTTTCTTTTTTGCAAGTAGATGCAGAATCAGAAATTCTGTTCTTGGAAAAAACATCATCCCTTGCAGACAGACTGACACTTCTGACAAGCGTCTGATAATGCTGACTGTGGCTCCCAGTCAGAGCTGATACTGCACTGCAGAATGAAAAAAGGTAAATTGTAATTTCCAAAGTAATCCTTTTTGTCTTTCAATGCCAGTTAAAAAAAAATTTGAAACTCCTTTTCCAAAAGTGCTGCAGATATAGAAACGTTCCAGTATTCACCCACTTGAAAAAAACATTTTAAAGTCCAAGGCTGTAAGACACATCAATCATGGAGGATAAAACTCGCCATGTGCATAAGGCTAGGAGAAGGCCTCTGAACTCCTTAAATCCCATTTAAGCCCTTCACCTAGGGAACATTAACAGTTGTGCCATTTGCCTATGCCATCACTGAGCCATCTGCATTCAGCTAACTGGATTTACAAATGCTTCGACACTTCTGGAATTCAAAAGACAAGCTTTCTTAGAATCTATTTCATTTTTGTTTGTAGCTGGGAAGGCAAAGGAAAGGAGCACAACAGCCAAGAAAGTCAGTACTAGGAGAAATATATCCCCAGAAAAGTCCTTATTTTTCTTCATACATCTATATATACATCTATGAAAAATAAATATATATGTATTTGCATATATATATGCATGTAAACATGTATATGCTTTTTCCTATATATATGTGATGGCAGATTGTCCTACAGGATATATACACATATATTGTCCTACAGCATATAGAGACACAACACTTTAAAGCATATGCTTTTTCATCTCCAAGGTGATGGTTCAAATTCACCCCCAAAAACATGAAAAAAGTCCTGCTGTTCCTGCCTTGAGCCCTACCCTCACCTCTCACCATGATCCCACTGAAACACAGTTTTAGAATAATTTATTTGGGGCATTAGGATGCTAAAGGTACGTCATTTCAGTGAAAAGAGGCACCACATAAATTAGCTGTTGTTCTTGCACATCCTTGCTCCTTAGTAAGACGATCAGGTCAAACAAAATGCTATAAAGCAGATGGGGTTGAAGGCATTTACTCTAGCTAGCTTGCTGCGCACCGCTTCATGGCATCAGAATGATGCTGTGTGCCAACATGATTCAGTCAGAGCTGCTCTAGCGCTTTGCTCAAAGAGTGTCACCTACTTTGCATCATAAAGCGCCTTAGGAAGCAGTGTGCCATACCAGTTGTCTTAAGCTAAGAACGGAGGTGTTGGTATTAAATATCAGCACTTTGTACAAAGATTGGTAGCTTCTCTCAGAAGTGCTTCTCCACTGGAAGGTAACTGGCACATCAAGAACAGTTTACAAGCACTAAGCCACCTGCAAGCACCATGACCAACTTTTATGATGGCCAATTCCCTGACAGGAAACAAAAGTAATGGGACATCCAAATTTCACCAGCAAAATCCCAGCAAAGATTTAGCTGGGAAATTATCTTAAAGGTCAATACAAAAGTGAGCCTTGAAGGGACAAGGCACCTTTAACAACCATTCAAAGTATTAAAAAAAAAAAAAAAAAAAAAAAAAGGGGATTTCAAGAAGATCAAGGAATAAAAAACTGAAAGAGAAAATAAGCTTTTGACTGGTCAGGTTTGTGGTGACAGAGGAGCAACAAAATGCCAGCTGGTTTCAGTAACAGATGGCTGCGTGCACCGATCTGTCCTGCATGCCCATTCTAAACTTCCTTTCAGTAGAAATATGAAGCTCACACGGGCTAAACGCATCCTTCATGCAGCCTTTCTATATATATTGTATCACGGTTCAAATGTTTTCCATTCATAAACAGTCCTACATGTATGTTGTTTTATTCTAGTTACACTGAATTTTCAGAAACAAGGGTGGCTAATGGCACCTCATTTTTTCCAATCTCACCTACTACAATTCTCAAGGAATGACTTTTCTCTGACAGGATAATATATCGATTTTCTTGTGCTTCCGACTGCCATATCTCCCTCCTCCCTTTCCCCTAAATACAGCATTCACTGTATTTTAATTGAAAGGTCTTTCTTTTTGCACCTCCTCTCTGGTACCTAAGAAAGGGAATCATGATACAAAGAGCTCTCATGCAGTACTTTTAGCATATATCTGGACATTTTTCATTTGAATTTGCCACAGCTAATTATATGGCAAGCATAGGTCATCTCACTGGAAAAGCTTATTCGTTGTGTAGCAGAATGAAGCCTTCAATCCTAGATAGCTCAAGACTCAAGTAATCATTTCCAAGAAACAACAAGTCTGAAAACTCTACACTGAAAGACAGAAAAACCTACCCCAAATACTTGCTTTCTGTTTAATTTTTTTTTCTAACTGTAATTTTTAACAAGAACTTATCTTTGATTAACAATGAACAATCTGCTAAAAAACTCTCAAAACCACTCAAGCCATTCTCTTACTTACTTTGGCCACACAATTTTCAGTCTTCATAGCAGTGCTTCCCAGACACACTGTTTCCTGGTTTAAGCACAGTCTGGCACAGCTGTTGTAGGTCTGCAGAAAGATTAAAACAGTTATGAATAGAAGAACACGATTTTCTTTCAGGCACCACATTTCTGGCACAGGAACCCACAACAACTCTACTACATTTCCTTTTTCCTAAGGTGTAAACATTTCGAACCAAAATAAACTAGTTTACAGCAAAAGCCTATATTGAGGGCACACAAGTCCTCTGGGAAGCTATGTACAATTTTATAGTTCTGAGAGACAAAGAAAAAAATTTTTCTCCTCTTTTCCTTTGAAAAAGGAAAAAAAAATCTGATCTCAGTTGTAACAGCAAAACGCTGCATAACTGAACCACTAAACACTAGTTATCACAGTGTATGTCAAACACTAATAAACACCCCCATCTTTATCAGGTAAAAACATGCGATGACAGCACAAAGGTTATAGTCAGAAGGGAGCACATGTAGACCATGTCACTTGTATTTAATCTTCCTAATTTTGGAAAGCTTTTTCTTTTAAAGTAGAAGGTCTTTTTTTTCTTTAACCCATACACTGTCCCAGGGGACTCTCAGCTAGGGCTGCAAACTTTGGGAGTCTTTGCAAAACACATTGTTCACGGTCCCTTCAATTTTTTAAGGGCAGCACACGAATGGTACTTACAAAGTGTGCTTAAATTATAATTTGGTTGATTTGGCTATTTAAACTAAGATTTAGTTTAAAGAAGAACTCAGGAGTTTCTACTGGAGGCTTCCCCCCACACACTTTTAACATCTTAATTACTACTTGATTAAGCTCACATTTTCTAGTAGTAGGAAGAGTATAGTAGCACCTAAGAGCTTCAGTATTGGATTAAAACCCCAGCGCCTGTTGCCATTTACAGAAAACTGCTCCCAAGCAAAAGTGGCAGCCCAAAAGCAAGCACAAACTTGCTTTGTTTCAAGAGCAGTAAGTGGACCACAGAGAGGATGTTGGTACCTCAAATAGTTGTGTGGGGAAAATCCAAGAAGCATGTTGAAAGAGAATGAAATTAAACTTGCTGCAAAGACATTTCCAAGAGCACTAAGTAAAACATACTAACGTTCATGATATTTTTAAGATTGCCTTAAGGGAAGGATGCACAAAGATTTGCAGTGAACTGCCTGTTAGTTCTCTCCCTGTAATGTTCACCAGCAATCTCTGAAGATCCTTCTTTCAGGGGTTGCTACAGATTTCTCTTTGTTTGATTTGAAACTAATTCAACTGCAAACCTGCCATGGGTTACAAAACCTGTGGGCAACACCAGCATGACAATGGCTCCTAAACCTCTCCCTCTGCTCTAGAGCTATGTCATCAGAGCCTGATTCCCTCAGCCAGTGCTCTCTGTGCCAAGCACCAGACCGATGATCTCCCCATTTTACCGCTCTGCCACTGGCCTGACTGCACAAGATGCAGGCAGTAGCAACATACAAACCAGTAGAGGACCACATCTCAAAGGACATCAGAGGCAAAAATGCAAAGAGATTAAAAGGGGGTTAACACTAAGCAATAGGAGACCAAGTGTTCCTAACAGTCTCCAGCTCAGGAGGACAGTAAGCACCAACTGATGGGAACAGAGCGTTCACAATCAGTTTATAACATTATTCACCTAAGTTCTTCTGATCCTCATTAAACACTCCTTTCTGCCCACCATGGGAAATCAGTATGGATCTGTACTGGTTTGGCACAGTACAGACACTCTTGTGGAAACTGAGGAAATCACAGTCCTTTCCACCTTACTTCTTTACAGACCCCCTTTAAAGTTCACCATGAAACAGAAACAAAAAGGAGCACAGAAGCCCTATCTTCTCCACCGCTTCAGCAGTTCAGGTTTTATTTCTCAATGAGCTCTCTAACCAGAAAACAACCAATGACAGACAGGAATGCAGAATATCCTGGCTCCAGCAGATCTCCTTACAAGTCCTAACACTGCTATCTGCTGTGACTAGCAGCCAGCTAGCAATTTCTGACTCTGGATTCAGAAGGAGGAACTGAAAAATTCAAACACTCAAATCCTTTCAAAGTGCCGTGCAATGAACAGAGTGCATCTTTCAGCAGGGGAGGTTCAGATTCAAACCGGGATTAGGCCACAAGCAAACAGAAGTCTGATGGTCTCAACTTGGTCTCTTGCAAATATTTGCCAACATCATAAAACCATCACTCTGGTATGCACAGCACTTTCTCCTCAGAAGAAAGATCAGAATGGCATAAACTATTATAAATCGTGGCTTAGATGTAGCAGCCCAATTGGTGGACAGAAAGCTGACACCATCTGCTTTGCACTGATGTCCAGACAATACCATGCAAACTTCATTTTATAAGCATCATGTTAGTTAAATTCAATCAGGCTCTGAAGATGAAAAACCATGGAGAGCTGATAAGATTCTTTGTTCAGTATTTACATTTGTGTAATTTAACCCATTTATTGTAAATCTGTGGTTTCTTTCATTTGCAATTTAATGCCTGCATTTCCAGCAGCAGTATTTCTACACAACTTGTCTGCTACCTACTGTAAATTTTATGAGGAGCCCTGACTCAAAGCAAGCTACTAATTCCACTTTGCAGATGAAAAGCTCAGCCACAAAAACATTTGCTGAAAGCAACAAGGAAGCCTGTGGCTCCATGAACTGAACCATGAACCTAACTCAGATCTCGTCAGTCTTTTTCCTCCCAAGACAGGTATGCACAAACCTTGGTAGCAAGCCAGCTTTTTAAAAGCTAGGCTTACAACAGGCTCTCACATTCACAAATGGGAAAGAGCAGACAATCCAAATACACAATACGAAATACTAAATGCTAAATCTAAACAACCTAGAACTTTCTGAGAAGGAAGGAAGCTCACTATGCCACTATTCAAAAGTTGTGTGCATGTCAAAATGTAGACAGAAGTAATTATTCCAACATACTGCTTAATTTTTATTACTTTCATCCAGACATTATATCTTGGTGTGAACAGCAGCAACTGAACTTCCAGCATAACTTATTCATCAAACCCTACAATTCCAGGATTAGTGACACTTGATGGAACTAGCATAGTACAAATTTAAAGCAGATAAAATGAAACACTTTTTCACACAGCAGGCAGTGAACTTCTGGAGCTTTCCATCCCAGGACATTGTGGAGAGAAACAACATCAGCAAGTGGAAAAAGGGATTAAACAAAACCAAGCACAGAAGGTCCAGAGAGTACTCAGCAGAGATATCCCCTGGATATCTGTAGTGCAACAGCGGTAGATGCTGCAGGAGCGGGAGGGGAATGGAGCACAGAGAGCGGCCAGAGCCGCTCAACAGCATCTTCCACTGCTGAAGTCAGCGCTGGATGAGCAGACTCCAGGTCTGACTGACCTGGGCATTCCCATGCTGTCAGTACCTCTCTGCACTTTGACAACACGCCAGCAATACTTAGATTAGTCCTTCTCAACCTTTTCAGCCACAGAAAGGAGAGAAGAACATGCTTTTACTGTGAGAATCAACTTTTACACAGCAATTTTATTACATAAAGATCTGTCTAAGTGCCAAATTACCAGATAACCATTTAGTCCTTCAGCAGCTCTTTGTTTCTCAATAAAAGTAGTGAGAAAAAAAGAAAATTAAAAGGAGTATGTTTAACAAGGAGTTCCTGGACAAACCCGAACACAAAAAAAAAGGAAGCCTACAGAGGGTGGAAGCAAGGACAGGTAGCCTGAGAGGAATACAGAAAGATTGTCCAAGCAGCTGGGATCAGGTTAGGAATGCTAAAGCCCTGATATTATTAAACCGAACCAGGGACATCAAGGGCAACAAGAAAAGCTTCTGTACGTATGATGAGGATAAAAGGAAGACTAGGAAAAATGTGAGCCCTCTCTGGAAGGAAACAGGACACCTGGTTACCCAGGACATGGAGAAGGCTGAGCTACTCAATGACGTTTTTGCCTCAGTCTTCAGTGACAAGCGCTCTAGCCACATTGCCCAAGTCACTGAAAGCAAAGGCAGGGACTGAGAGAATGAAGAACCTCCCACTGTAGGAGAAGATCAGGTTCGAGACCATCTAAGGAACCTGAAGGTGCACAAGTCCATGGGACCTGATGAGATGCATCCGTGGGTCCTGAGGGAACAGACAGATGAATTTGCCAAGCCACTGTCCATCATATTTGAGAAGTTGTGGCAATCTGGTGAAGTTCACACTGACGGGAAAAGGGGAAACATAACCCCTATTTTTAAAAACAGAGAAAAAGGAAGGCCTGGGGAACTACAGGCCAGTGAGTCTCACCTCTGTGCCTGGCAAGGTCATGGAGCAGATCCTCCTGGAAACCATGCTAAGGCACATTATTGGGACCAGCGCTAACGTCTTTGTCGGCAACATGGACAGTAGGATAAGAGTGCACCCTCAGCAAGTTCACCGGTGACACCAAGCTGTGTGGTGCAGTCGACACACTCGAGGGAAGGGATGCCACCCTGACAGACTTGAGAGGTCGGCCTGTATGAACCTCATGAAGTTCAGCCAGGCCAAGTGCAAGGTCCTGGATGTGGGTTGGGGCAATCCCAAGCATAAATACAGGCCGAGTCAAAGAATGGATTGAGAGTTGGCAAGTTGTGGATGCCTGGAAGTGTTCAAGGCTAAATTGGATGGGGTTTTAAGCAACTTGATCTAGTGGAAGGTGCCCCTTCACATGGCAGGAGATTGGAACTAGATGATCTTTAAGGTCCTTTCCAACCCAAACCATTCTATGATTCTTTGAAGACACAAGATTACTGCTGGACATGGAGATTTTATTTCAACCAATATTGTCATGTTTGTGTTCATACACTTACAGTTACTAGTGAATAGACCTAACTGAAAGCAAAATGAATGTCATATCATCAAGTAATAAAGCAGAGCCCTACATTTTAGGTGAAATATTTGACGGTGTCTCATGCTACACTGCAACATCAGAGTACCTCCTTTCATTCATTCGCCTACAGAAACACTGACTAACCTGGAAGAAAACCAAGAAAATCAAAACGAGAACCAAGCCTCAAAAAAGCAAATTTTTCAAGCTCACTTTTAAAGCTCGACCCTTTTATGAATCTCATCTAATTTGCACCAAAACTGTTCAAGCTTCTCCTCACCTTACATCAAGATAAGAGGTTTCTTCGCCAAGGAAAAGCAGTCTGAAAAGGTAGCCTGGTTCAATGCCACAGGCAGATAGCTTTGCGTTGGAGTGCTTTAATATGTTTTTATATTGCATATAAAGCATGCAAACATAAACCAGTTTGTTGAAAACTTCCCTCTTTGTGGAAGCTGGCTGTAATTCTGAACAAGTTTTCAATTTTCGCAGTGCTGCTAGGGTAAAACATTTTAAAGAGTTTAATTTTTACAGTGGCTTCAATGACATGAGATTATCTAACAAAGTAATGGTTAATCAATAGAGGGTTTAGTTGTCAGGTGAAACATATAACACACTAAAAGGGATTGATTGCAAGGCTCCTCCTTATTTACTGGGAGGTATATATTTAAAATGACACAAACTTGTTACCAAGCTGCATTCCTTTAATCTTGCAAAAGCTGTTTGAGAACAGGGTTAAGCAGCCCAATAGCAAAACAAGCTCTAATGAAAAAAAAAACCAACCCTACAAATATATGGGAGCACCAAATCATGTCAGAAGCAGGGGAACCACAAAGCTGTATTCACTCTCAGCCAAAGGCTTAAAATGCCACAGAGACACTAGACTATGGTTCACTAAAGATAGAGTTGTATCTGATCTCATTCCGTAAGTGTCTTTGGTTACATTTTTCTTTTTAAAGAAAGTATGATCCTGCTCTTTGACACAAACACATAAACATTTCTGCTCTTGCCTATGCAGCTCTGGATGAACACTGAATGCCAGCCTGAAGCCTCAAACCCCAGGCAGAACTCTGTGTGTGCAGCTTTTCCACCAACTGAAATCCATTTCTTTGGCCATTTATTCCGAGAATCCCCAGTCCCTGAACAAAACTCCACTTTTTAATAGAAGTTGCAGCCCAAGAGTTCAATAAGATTCCCCCCCCTCAATAGTTAATAATTACATGATTTATCAGAGAAAGATAACACTAATAAAAACACAGCAAAAAGACAAAACCCATACCCTCCCTTCAAGTCATTTTCAGGGAAAAGATTATTAAACTGTTCTTTTTGAACAAGGGCTTTTGTAGCTAAGCACAAATTGCCAAACAGTTAGAAAAAAAAGTTATTACACTCAGAAGAATTGTGAAGTTATACAAACAAATCACTCCAGCAGATTTGGAAAGATCGCTTTCATCTTACTTAGCATCTTAGGAGACTTGCATTAATTACCCTTTAAAGGTCTTTCACATGGACTATTTAAAATAAATGCAATTTATTTATTTATTTCAAATGAGGTGCTTCTTCTGAAAGAATTAAGTAATCTCAGCAAATTTAAAAACGTTTTTATAAACAGGTAATTAAAAAGAAGACTAGAATTAAGTCAAGCTGTAAGATATTACCCAGGATTCGTCATGATTATTTTCTGAAGATGAAATTTTTGTTTTGCATAGCCCAGCCTTGGGAAGAGTAGTCTCCACGGAAAGTCGTAAGGCAAAATAAAGACTAGCCAAACAAAAAACTACATCATTTACAGGATTTTCCCTAAAGCACGGTTTGTCATATTGCAATTACACCTTGCCGGCTGTGAAAGCCAGAGTCCTTAATATTGCCACTAGAGGGAAGACGTGTCTCAACACATGGCAGTGGTAGTTGGGGAGTGGGTTTTCTTCGGCAATTACCATAACAAAGCTCCCTTGGCTGTGTGTACTTTCTAATTACTCAGTACAATTAAAATGACTTACCTAAAACAAACAGGAGGGGGGAAAAAAAAAAAAAAAAAGAAAAAAAAGGGGCCCCTAAAACAAACAACAAAAAAAAAACCCACCTCAAAACAATACAAACAAAAAGCCTTACTCCAATCTGCCTGTTATCCAAAATTACATTAAAGCTGAAGATCTTTCTTCCTCATGCATCAATGCACAGTGGGGGAAACAAAAAAGGGTATGTCACAAAGCCCAAACACCACAGGGTTGTTCAGCGACGTAAAAGCATTAAAACAAACAAAAACAAAGAGCAAGGAGAACTACATCTCTTGTTAAAGAAAAGAAGGAAAAAAAAAGAAAAAGGAAATGTCGTGGTATTTAGCCATCTGGTAGCTGCTTGAAAACAAATTGCCCTCAAAAGAGCAGAAATACAGTATGTTGCCTCTCAGTTCACTGGCTTACGAATCAGACTTTTTTTTTCCCCCTCTTTTTTTTTTTAAATATAGGCATGGTAATGTTAGACTTCTGTGCTGCTGCTGCTTTCACTTCCCTCTTGTCCCACTGTGCAAAGATAACCGCGGTCAGCCCAAGCAGATCTGGCTATTCCAACTTGGACACATTATTCACAGTCTTTCGGGACACATCGTGTTGGGCCCATTGTTCAAAATCCCTCAGGATTTTTTTTTTCCTGACAGCTACTTGCTGATTTTTAAACCCTTAAATCTTTCATTTTATAAGGCACATCATTAAGGGAAGATGGCAGCCAAGTGATTTTTCTTTCCATTGACAATTTGTGACATTTTTCCAGCAGCGTGCAAGGTGTTGAAAACCTGGCAGCTGTTACCTCCCGGGATGAAGCTCCTTTTTTATCCTCCCTTGACAGTTTAACTCAATGGGTCAGCACCTTTAAAGACTGCAAAGTACCACTGGAGTGGATGGAGGCTTGAATTACTGCTCCCTCCCTAATCAATGTAAACTCTCACTGCAGGTGAAACTCTTCATCTATAGAGGTGCATGGGGGAGGAAAATGTAATGCCCTGAGCCAGATGGTTTTCATCTTGTTTTTTAAAGAAGAAAGGAACAAGCTAACAAGGGGACAGCTACTTTGTTAGCTTCTTGGCCTCTCTCATGGCTTTGGATCCCCAGGGTTCCAGCCAGACAAGAGAAAGAATACAGAAAAACATAAACACTTAAAGAAATATAACTAGGGGGCTGGCAACATGCTGCTTTCAAAGAGTTGGGAGCCCTGTTCAGCGCTTTATTTATCACTGCCCACGTTCTTCGGATGGTAAGTGGACATGGCCACAACAGGCAGGGGGGAGCTGACACCACTTGCAATTTACTCAATTACAGAGGAATGCAGAAATGTGCCGGGGTGACAGATTCCTATTAGCACTAATGCTGAAAGAGCCCAGTGGCCTTTCTGCCACAAGGCAGCATTCCTATTGTAACTCAGACTGCAGCACAATCCGCCTTGGCTAGTTTTTTAACATGCATTAAGTGTCACAGAGGAATGGAAATTACTTTCTGTTGTGGTTTGAGAAAAAAAAAGAAAGTCTTAAAAGTAAGACTAAGAATGTACTTTAGCAATTTTAGGAGGCTTTTCAATCAGCAACTCCTTACTAGCAAACCTTAATTGCGTAAAAGATGAGGTAATCAGGATAATTTACAGACCAGGTACGTCCTTGCTTCGGCCAGCTCTCCAACAGAAGGCAAATTTGAACTGCAGCGTCTTCCCCGGAGGGAGGGAGCTGAAGGACCCTCACTGCCTCCCCAGTAGGTAACCTTCTCCACCAGCCGAACAGAGGGCTTCAGCTGTGCACAGCAGAAATACTTTTGAGGAGAAATACACAGAGAGGAGCCCTAAGCAGCAGGATGAGGCTACCAGCTGGAAGTAAACGGTTGATGGTTGCTACTTTTTTACTTTTCTTTGCTCTACCTTCTTTAATATCTTTGTGCTTCTTGCAGTTTGCTTGTCTATTGGCTTCAAACTCTTAAGATCAGACTGTGCCTACTTTAACTTCAAAATAGCACATACAGCATGTTTTAGGTGCTACATGTAATTTTACAAAATTATCTCAAATCTGTGCAAGTGAATTGAGGTAATATTCTGTGCCAAAAATGGTAACAGGGAAAATTCTTGAAAATGCTAAGGGGTCTGTCTGAATGGGGTAACAGACAGGGATTTTTTTCCCCCGGACTTCCATCTGGAAGCTTACAGAAAGACAGCAGAGTCCAATGTGAGGTTTGCAGGAGGTATGGTGCAGCAGCCAGCATTTCCCCACAAGGCACCTTCGCCCACAGACTAACCACAGCAGCAAAAGGCACTTCATTATTGCTCTGCCGAAGAGAAGGGAGGGAGGGTTTTAAACAACCTGCATTGTGCCCGTCGTCTTTAAAAACCAGTGGGGTAATCAAGTTCAGGGCAGCCCCGGACAGCTGCCCTGTGACCTATTCATGCTGACCCCCACTATTCATCACTTTCCTTAGGACTATGAGGGCAAGCTCCCAGGGAGTGGCCACCACAATAGACAGATACGAGCCAACAATAATACGGTTCCTGCAAAAAAAACAGATGGCACTGCAATAAATTTACAAATCTGCATTCATGGCTCTGTTAAAAACACCCAGAAGCTAAAAGGCTGGAGGGGCCCCCAGAGAGCTTCCCCTTCCCAGTTTCTAAAGGCCGACTCTCTCCCCAAGACTATTGAGCTCATGTTCTTCATAAATGAAGAATGGAGACATAGCCCTTAAAATAACAAATGCCTGACCTAATCAATCTAGTGTTTGGGTCTAACGCTAAATGATAGGCACTGAAAACTAATTATGTTTTTTGGCAAGGAAGTTGAATTAAAATGGAAACACACAGGTTAAAAAGGCACTGAAGCATTTGCGAGTCCCTTTGAAAGGGCAGCACACGCACACACTCACACGCAGGGCTTGAAACAGGAACCTGATTCAATAACTCATGCATTTATTTTTAAAATGAATCAGATTAGTCCCATGTGTGACCTGCCGGTCCATCTGTAGGAGCTGGACTTAATGGGCAGTCTTCTCACGCTTACTTCAGTTTGAAGTATGAGAGAGATAAATTTAGTTTAATTTTCAACAGATCAAGCTATCCATTTTCCAAATGGACCATCTGGATCAGCCTATTAAAATTAATTTATAACTTTGCAGTGTGAAAATTCGTTTGTTAGCTTAAATAAAGTTGCCAAAAACTTTTGCCACTTGTCATTGTTTTTTCTGAAGTCTGTTCTCATACTATGATTTTCAGTTTACCCTTTCAAAATTTAATTTTGTCAGATCAAGCACTCAACAAGAACTGCACATATGCATCCTTACTGTCATAGCTTAGATCTTTTCACTGTTCCAGCCAATAGTGTCAAGTTCACTGCCTTTTTCTGTTTCCTCTCCCAGTGCTAATCTCCATTTCTCTCCTGCCTTCCTACCCCTCATGCAGCTAAGAGTGGCCGTGCCTCCCCCTTGCAGCACACCGACAACACAGCTCCACTTGCTGAGACTTCTGAAGACATCCTTCTCCAAAAACTGTTTTAATCAACAGAAGAATGATATTTCTCCTAGTAAGAGGTCCATAGCACTGAGCAATGGGTGTCTTCAGCCTCGGCTTACAGCTTCAGATGCTTAAGTAACCATTACACCTTCTTAGTACTTCCATCTTCTGCTATGTCTGTTTCACAAACCCACCTGAGAAAACACGACTAAGGCTGCATACCAGCACAGCAAACAAGGCAAGAAAAGGTAATGCACCTTTACTTAAACTTGTCAGCAGCTGAACATGTCAAGACATCATACTTCCCCTGAAGTGGTCTGATGCATCTCATTCATTTTCTAAAACTAATCAAAAAGTACTAATATGGCAACACTTTCCCAGAAAGTCCATTTAAGTAGACAGACTTCTCTTTCTGCATTCATGCATCCAATTCTTCTGCACATGTAGGTCCACAGTCCCCAATAATGACATTTTAACAGTAGGTCTTAAGGGAGAGACAGAAAATATGAAATTGTACACTCAATATTTACCAAGTTAGCATCTTTCCACTAAGGTACGAGTACAGAATTCAGCACTTTTTGTGTATTACTGCTTTGACAGCATTTGCAGGTCAGATCTTTTGGGTTTTACAAAGTATGGATAGATGTAAGACGTGGTAGCCACTCTGCACGTCTTCCTGGAGGAGATGCAGATCTTTCCAATAAGCATCACTCTACTCATTGCTTAGGACAGAAGAAAGCACACAGCTGCATATGTGTCTGTTCCCTGCACTTAGAGTTGGAAAACTCCCCACTGCTTCTCGTCCATCACTAATAGAGGTGAGTTTCTAATAATCTGAGTTTCCAAAACGCACTGTCAGCTTCTATTTATGCCTCTGTAAAGAACCAGAATTCCTTCTACCACAGGCTAAAAATTGTGGTCACCCACCTCCTACGACCTAGATAAGAGGGCATTTGCTTTAAGATTACAGCTTCAGCTTGTCCACAAACACTGTTCTTGACACAAAAGACTCCAGATAGCAATCAGAAAACCCAAGGATTTTGTCCTGCATCTGTCACTGTAAAGACTGGACACAAAGATGGAGACTGATACAACATCTCCACAATATCCTGAAACACAGCTAATCCATCTTTTTAATAAAGAATGTCTATGTGAATTTCTTCCAATATGAAATATTTGAACAGTAGAAGTGGGTTTTAGGTGTCTTCTTGATATCTAGGCACCTTGGTTACAATGAATTGTGGGCCTGTGGGAAAGACAGCTTTCCCTGGACACTAAGAATACTTCTGCAGATTGAAATATAATAGAAAGGAAACTCAACTCGAGAAACTGCACTTTCTTGATCTGTATAATACTACCTGCGAATATTTGTCTCCTCCTTAACCAATGATCATGAGGAAGGACTCCTGCAATAAGAAGGCAGACAAGACAGGTAACTTGTGTTCCTTTTGAGTTAACAGCTCTTACTACGAACTTTCTTCTTGGAGACGGGATACATGCCTTTTCTTGTTGAACCTGAAGGCTTGCCATCAATAAGATAACTCTAAGATGAAAAAAATATATTTCTGGTGTGCTGGGCACCTTCTTGGCTACCTTAGGGATGCACAGTAGGAACCTGGTAGCTTTGCCATCTTCCTCTAGCTCCTGTATTTGTTACTGAATGCCAGAAACATTTTAAGTTTGGTGTAACATATTTAATAAATTCTACAAGGTAATTATCTCAGCAATATCTGGTACCTCACTCATTATCCTAGCATATTGCCTCTTGTCTAAAAGACTTACATGGACTAAGTATGTTAGATGGACCTCTTAGCCACAGATAGTCCTTCACATGACACCTACTCCCACAAAATCAAGCACACCTAATACAATACATTGTTTAAAAAGAAAAAGAAAAAAAACACAACAACACCACATCACCCCTCACAAAAACAACTTTGAGTACAAGCATGCCTTATCAAAAGTATGTTCCTTTCTTTACCATAGTTTAGACGCACAATTCCTCTTGGAAACAGCAGCAGTGAGGCAGCATATAATCACCCTATTCCTCTGTCTGAGACTGCTGCTTCTGTAGCTGAGATGCAGAAGAAAATGTGCCAGTTCTTCAGCTGCTGCAATGTATGGCCTAGGGTGTTCACTTAAGTCACATTCATCAGTGGTTTTACTCTGATACACCAGGCAGCAACCTTGGGCAGCTGAGGCACGGACGTATTTTTACTTCTGCTGCCTGAAGATTGCAGTGGGGAGAAAGAGTCAGATGAAAAGGGATCTGAAATCACTAAATCCAACCTAAATCCCCGAGAAATCACAACCCAGACTCCGTTTGTTGACTATTGGGATTTTTAAAAGTGATCCTTTTGAATTGGCAAGAAATTTGCTTTACTAGCTATAAAAGGCAAATATATTATCTTTTATCAGATCACCCTTTCTCCTTTCTGCCCATTAGTAATTTATATGAGTGGAGAAGAAACAAGAACAGGTCATTTTTCAGGTTATTAACCTGGACATCACCTCCAAGAAAATTTACCTACAAGAGCAATGAAAAGCTCAATTGTTGTAGAACACTTTGAGACTCTTGATCTGATGCAAGGCAAAATATACTACAAACAAGACAGGAACAATTACAGAAGAAAAGACTGAAGAGGTCTTGATGAATATCAAATGGAAAAAGGTACAACTAGAGAGTCACAGCTGACTGCACCATACAGAAGTCTAGATTTCTTTTGAAAGAGTAATCAGACTCTCCTGAAAGCTAAATCTCTGTGTCTGATTTTCCTGGGTGTCATATGACTTGTTCAGACTTTAAAGGAGAAAAGAAAGGATTTCCATGAGCACAAGTCAGACTGCAGCTTCCAGAAGCATTTAAGGATTCAAATAGCTAGAAAGTTTTATTGCATTTTTAAAGAGACTGATCACATACCTGTCTAAGTGAATTCTTCTCAGGAATGATCTTCCTAGGGGGCTCATCATTATTACAGTCTTCTCTCTCAGAGGAATTCTGTGAAAGAAAGTAAGCTTTAATTCAGTTCTTATCCCTAGTACCACTCTACGAGGAGAAAAGAAACAGAATATTTGTACTACACAGGCTGTAGTATTTTAAGCATACATATACTGGAGGCTAACTTGTACTTTTAAGCCAAACAGCTTGTAAGGGCAGAGAAAGAATTCCTCCTCCTCAACACAACAGTGCACCACTGTGCAGCTATCTACTGAAGGATCCTGTGCGTTGGGGATTTCTTCTGTAACTACCAATAACAGCCACTTTAAAATGGTGGTTGGATCCGCATTGCAACACCAGTGCTCCTGAACAGCCCAGAATAACTATTTAAAACAGGGGAACCTGTTGAAAACAAAAGGCTTTTAATGGGTGCAACTGCTGTTCTCTGTGCCCCCATGCTTTTAATCTGCCTAACACTTATTAATTGCACTGAGTCCGCTTGGCTGCCAAAAATCATAAAGAAATTATGACAGAGCTAAATTCTGGTGAAAGAGGTTGTCAGGAGATCCTTTAAAAAACAAACAACCAACCCACCATGTAGGTAGTGTATGATATTATGGCTACGTACTTCACTCCTGCCCCCTGACTCTACATACGTACACAATTTCTAGAAAGATTGATGTGCCAAAGTTAAGCTGCCATCTCCAAAAAAAGAGCATCAGTAAGACAGGAGAAGGTGGACAAGAAGAAATATGAGGGTTTTTCCAGCATGAGTAAGAAAATCCACCAGGAAACTTTTGTCCTGTTAACCTCATGATTAAAACCAATTATTCCTCGCTGTAGAGTTAAGATAGGCTACGGTTATCTCAAGGCATGCACAGTCTGCAGCAAACATTTGGTTAAAAACTGTTGGGTATGTGGGGAGATGCCTGGCCTCACTGCCAAAATCAGCTACTCTGGAAGACAGTGTTCTTTTGCACGGGTTCAGCCGCTGTGTTGACAGAGTAATGACAGCCAGCTTTGGGGGAATCCCACACACACATCTAAAATCAGTTTGATCACCACAGTATTCATAGCCTTAGGCCACATTCCCACGCATTCAGTAGCGAGCAACTAAACAGGTTTTAAAGACATACAGAAAAACTGCTTAGGGAGAGCTCTGCCAGGAAAAGGGTGGGTTTCCAGCTACTTGCAGGCAAGCTCAGGAATGTGTATATTAAGGCAGAAGCTTGCATACTGTACCTCTTCCATCTCCTCCACCAAATAATCCTTTGCTGAGCACAGGCCCTGCCTGGCTTCTCGCAGAGCCAGTTTCCAGCCCAACACCTCAGGAGACAGAAGTGGCATCTGTTGGCAAAGGAGGAGCTGGGCCCTGCAAAGAGCCAACATAGCAGAGCAGGGCTAGCGAAAGCAAGCAGGCTGCGGGAAGCCATCGAAGAGCAGTGTGCTCGTGTGCCCACTGCAGCGCTGCGTGATCAGGCACCGTCTAGGCAGCACAGGTCTGCTGGTCTGGTGAAGGGGAAGAAAAGGTACAGCCAGGAGGTAGCTGTTTGCTGGGAAACAGCACATAAGGGGAGGGGAACACAAAAAAAAAAAAAAAAAACACAAAACACAATGACTTGGGATGTCATAAAACAGTCAGGAGGATTTGGTGTAAATCAGGCCTTGCAGACCAAATAGTGGTTTTGGATTTATTTTTTTTTTTAAAACAAGATACTCACAAGGCATCATGACATTGGGAGGTTGTAACAACTAGGGTTTTAAAATGGAAATCAATCCACAATAGGACTGATAAATTGCTGTAAGAGGCCAGCTTTTAAAAGTTTTCATATGAGGCCTCAGCCAGGATCAAGTTATTACATTACATCTAGCTTAGGAAGGACCGTGATTGTAAAAACATACAAGCTAGAATCACATACCTCCAAAAAGGAAGGTCAGGCACTAAAGCCGCTCTTTTCTGCTCATGAAATACTGTTTAGTAAGTGGTTAATTCAAGTAAAGATTTTAAATTTTGTGCTTTAGAGAAAAAGACCAAGTACAAGAAACATAAGAATCTGAGGTGAGTTACTATACATTGCCAGGAAACACATTTTGTTGGGAGAGTTGGGGGGGCGTTTACTATTTCTGGATGCTTTTTCAACATTCACCTCCTTCCTTACAAGAAGTGCCAAAATGATTTCCCCTTCCAAATAATCTTTCTACAACAGTGAAATCTTGCATTCTTCTCGCCTTTCAAAGCCTTTGAAGGATCCTCCCTCAAAAAACATCAAGAAGCAGCAAAATCATTGCTGCTGGCGAACTGTCAAGCCGTTATTTTGAAATTCCTAGTTACTGTAAAGCATCGAGTTATCTACTTTTTCTTTAAGCTGAGCATCTAATTTTAAGAGCAAGCAGAGGACCATTTTGCATTCATTATCTTTATAGGTGGCAAGGCTAAGAGGTTGGCTGAACAAAGACCAGACAAAGACTGCCAAGCGCATATGGTGGTTCACAGCTTGGCGTCTCACCATTCTACAGCACCAACGCAGCAGCTCCAATAGCAGACTATTAAAGAGGAGCGCTGCTCATGCACTTTTGTCGGCAAGTAAGTTCCGCTTGGTGAAGACAGAATGACTGGAAAGCATTACACTTAAGAAAAAGCACAGATGTTTATAACTCCCGCTCATTTCTCAGGAATAGGAAACCCATCAATCCAGGTGCACGTACAAGACCTTGCCTATTTTGGGACTAACTGTAGCTGTGTGGAAGTGAATGTCACTTGATAGGCCAACACTTAGCCACGGCCATGGGAAGAACATAACGTAATCGACTGAAACGGTACATCTATATATTTCTCCTTGCTGAACAAGGTGGGAGGAGGGATAAATGTGCACGAGGTCAGAATAAGGTTTGCTTCAGCAGGACTTTAGTGATGCTCTCGGCTGTAAGAGAGGCAGACAAAGGGAGGAACCGCTCTGAGCACCCTCTCGTGGTTACTGAAACGCACATCTCAGGCACAGACCTGGAAAGCAGCATTTGGCATCCAGACAGTAAGGTGGGTGTACTCACTGGGAATATTAAAGATCTGCAGCGACTGTACTTGATACATAGCAGAGGAATGATGGAATTTGTTAGGGTGAAAGCAGCAAAGAAAGCCAGTGCATGCAGAAAGCTGAAAAGCCATACAAACTCCCTTCCGTCAGGGGAAATTTTTAAATCCCACAGGCAAGCCTTCCTTCACAGACTAAAGCCAGACTGGCCAAAAGTGTGTGCGCATGTGTGCAGGGATCTCTCCTTTTGAACAAGTACAAGCAAGATAAGATGAGAAATGCTGAAGTCTCCAAAGCACAAACTGATCAATCTTAGTAAGTTAAATAGTGCCCCCTTCCCCCATCCTTTCCACAGACAGGTAAAAATTTTCTTTATTTGCCCAAGGTCACACAATGACAGTGGAAGTGCTGGGAAGCGAAGCCAGGAAACCCCAGCTCACAGTTCTTGTAACCTTCACAATTTTTCTCTAGCAGGAGGTTCCTGTAAAGGGGCTCTGCCCTCCATAGCTCTTTTTTCCTAAAATGGCTGCTGTCTGTAATGAGATCCTTTTAAATCTGATTTGCATTTAAAACTTCAGCCTGTAATTAACAGAATATAACTCCGTGGCAGGTTGTCTTAAAGACCACTACAAAATTATTACTATTTAACTCTCCCCATGAAGCCTCCTCCACCACTAAACTCAACACGCTACAATGCAGATGAAATCCCTGGACTGAAGCGTTTGACGGGAGATGACATGCAGTATTTTGTGTACACAGCCCAGCAAAACACTGCTGGGAATGGGATATAACACACAGAGAAATGCACTCCCAGGGACTACCAACGGGGCAGAGCTACCTTTAGCACCGCCTCGTTCGGCGTGGTGGAAATCAAACCCCTGCCAACCGGGGGAGGCTTTCTCTGGTGTGGCTCTGCCCTGCACTAATTACAAAAGAGTACAGACCCAGGCTTTTTCCCAGTGTGGGGAAGTGGGGGTGGGGGAGAAGCGTGTGTCTATGTGAAGAGCACAACTATTTTTTATGCTTTCAAATTCTTAATCCTGTTTGGAGCTGTCAGTGGGGGTTAATGGAAGCCTTGGATAGGAGAATTCCAATCTGGTTGGCAGATGGATAGGTTGGTTATAGCTGCATAACTATGTCTTGCCTGCAGGCACAATTCAGAACACTGTTAAAGCAATATAAAGTCTCTGTCAAGCTGAACCATTTGGATCAGTAGCAAGGAGAAATAATAATAAAAAAAGGAGTTCATTTCTGGGCCTTGCGCGTTTATGCTAGTATGCAGAAACTGATTAATTGTCATCGTGCGCTGGTCTGCTATACCTCAGATTTCTACTTCTGGAGTAGATTTTGCATGCTAATATAATCATTCTCCCTCTTGAGACATTAGCAAATAATCAAATGAAAAACAGGATCATAATTTACTGAGATTCGGGCAATTCTCTATGCAAATTTGACTTGTTATTGCTGCTGCCTCGTTAATCTGAATGCCTTTGACAAACTCCTTTGATTTATGAACTCATGACAACTCCAATGTGTATATATTTTGCTAGATTGACATTATCATTAAGAGTGGGTGGACTGAGCTCACATGAATGGCTGATTTTATTCGCTGGTGTCTGCTGCTCAACAGCTGAGCATCTCCTTCTCACAAAGCCCCTGAGCACCAGGCTCTTCCCATCTACCCATCCATTCATCATCTCGATGTTAATTGGCCCAGGCTTTAAGCAAATTTTCAACACGATTTAAAGGCACGATGACACTGATTACTGACCCTCTGCCATACGGTGCCTATTGATTAACCTGACAGAGATGATGAGCTTGAGGGAAACTAGGTGTGTGCAGACCTCAGGGTGGGGAAAAATAATATATTGTTTATGCAGGCAAAACACTTGTCATTATCCCAAAGGCCAGAATTTGTGCTGCACTGGCCCTTAAAACACACTATTGCTTTAAAACACCTGCATCCAATACAGAAAATGCTTGCTTGCTGTGGAAAAATGATTACAAATTTGATGTCATGTGCAGTCTGTATTTTAATCGAGTTCCCTGATAAATAGACCCCCTCAAGCCAATCAAGTCTCACTCTGGCCATTGCGTGCGTATACATCAGGTTGAGCAGAAGCTGGGGTAGGGCGTGTTTTTAGTGGTATCAGCAGATCCAACCATAGGTAGGAAATTCTACTTGGGTATTTCAGGTCTCTAAGCAAATAATACAGTGGGAACAGAGTGTCCAAACAGTTACAGTAGAGTAAATGTTTCAAGGGCAAACTGGATGCCAGATGTAGCTGTCTCGGTATTTCTGTTGCCACATTAAAATAGATGCTTTAGCACAGACCAGCAAAATAGTGCATTTCCCCTTTTCCAGTGCGAACTGCGGATACAACCTGACCCTCAAGCTCTTAGGTGCACTGAGAGAACACAGCATTTTATCAGAGCTTGAAAATAACTGACATGCTCTTTCCTGTTTCTTTAAGTGTTCCCGTGCTGCACTTGGTCCTCCTCACCAAGGACAGAGGGGTACTGTCTGAGCAGAGAGGGAGCCACTGAATAAAGCAGGAACATCAGCATTCTGCCTGCAGACTGGTGCAATATGAAAGGAAAAGGAAGCATAAGGCCCGTCTAACCCCTGCCCAGCCCCAGGTTAAGTCTGTCAGTCAATGCACACTGTTCTTCCTTCCCAATTCAAGCCAGCAGTCAGCATGCTTCTCTTGTTTAGGAGAGGGGGAGTCAGAGGGACACGAGGCCGCCCCAAGATGCTACCAAGTTAGCTGTCTTCTAATTTGCATTGATTGCTTGCAGGAAACAAGACGCTGAGTAAAGGTGTGGAAAAATTATCTGTGATTGCCTGATGCCCGTGTCAGACAGAGTGGACTGAAAGGGGAGGTGGATGGAGGGAGCAGAGAAAGAGAGATGTGTGGAAATAAGTGCCAGTCTAAGACTAGAGGCACATATAAGCCTTACGTTCCCTTTCCAATAACCTTTGCAAGTGATAGATGAGTCCAAGCCCATTGTTATCGTTAAGGGACTGTCAGTATCCTGATTTTATAAATGCTGTCTGTCAGTTTATAAATATCTCAGCCATTTCAAACAGTGCTAGGATGAATCCTGGCATAGCCAATGTCAGCTTGAAAGCAGTATTACCATTAAAAAAATATATAGGTCTAACATCCAGTAAAAACATTTAAGGATAGCTTCTCCTTTTTCTCCTATCATGAGGCCTGAAACATTCAAATTCACACTTATTTGGCTAGTCACTACAATATATAAAAGCGGTCCTTAACATTGGCAATGTTCTTTGAGAAAAACAAATATGAAAGCTGCAAGTTTGAAGGCAATTCTCTGCCTGTTCAGTAGATAAAACAAAAATGACAGCTGTAACACATAGGGAGATCCACAGCAATGAAAATGCAGAGATAAGTATCAGAACCCATTCCTCCTTGGCATTTGCTGCTCTGAACATTCACTGAGATTAGATCCTTTTAGAGAACTCCATAAATTGCAATGTGTAGGCACAAGGGGGTGACTTCAGCCTGGAATGAAAGCACAGATAAGTTTCCCAGCTCTTACAAGTTTAAAGTTAAATGGTACTTTTTCAAGGGGTTTATGGCTAAGCATTAGAATGACGGAAGGAGAGGGCAGAGAAACTGCAGCCTGCCTTGCAGTGACCAGTATCGGAAAAGGAAAGGGAATAAGCTAAACTGGCCTTCCAGTTCCGTGCCTGCTCTACAGACTGGTATGCACATGCGTATCATGTTCATGTATCTATGACCTGGTTAGCTGCACAGAATCTTGGCTGTTTTTCCTCCACTACATTTATAAACTCCCCATGACAGGAACTTCTCCACCCCCACCCTGAATGTTTGTGTAGCATGTAAAGAAATGAAGTTCAAATTCATGCCTGAGCAGTTCAGGTACTTACTGTAACCTAAATTCTTAAAACTGAAGCTCTGACAGCAGTGAAAATGGAAAAGTACAGTAGCGCCCCTCCAACCAGACACATACACACATGTTCACACAAGTTCTAGTTTGGTCTGAATCTATGTTAACGCTGCCCATGATAACAAAAGTTTCAACAATCTTTTCTGCAGTTGAAAACCAGGACAAGATTCTGGTTTTTAAATCTGTAGGATGGATCCTTCAGATTTTTCCTTATTCTTCATTGAAATCAATAATTAGAAAAACACACATTTTCAGAGCAATTAGGCTTGATAATGAAACTTCATCACATCAAGAGGAGTGTCTAATCAAGTTATTTAACTTAGTAATTACTGGTTGGTTATAAATGGTAATTTAAGAGTGTGGGGAGTCTTAGCATTACTAGAAGAACAATAAATTCAGTTTAATGTTAAAATACCAAAAGCCAGCACAAATATCAAAGACCTGATGAACAGACGCATTTTGAAGCATACGAATCTAGTTGTAGTTAAAAAATAAACAGAAATCCAGATGCTGGGAACAAGCCATCTAGGGAAATTTTTAAAAGCTAGCTTCACTTCATACACATTTCTCAAATGAGAGCAAGAGAGATAGAGAAAGCGAGAGAGAGAAAATATGGCTAATGAGAACAGTCTTTCCACGTTCCCCGGGAAGCAGCCCTGCTTAACATTTCTGTTCTGTGAATTTAAGAGAGTCAGCAGTGGTAAATTTGTTTTTAATATTCAAGCTTTCAAGCCTTGCAAGCTAGTTGGCCAATGGCCCTTTCTATTCCAATTTTTGTTGGTGCCTTATTTACACAAGCATTACATCCGTAGAGTCTTTGAATATAATTTCACGTGGATTAAGGGAAGAACATTTGCTTCTGCTAATCAGGACATATGGTTATTTTTGTAACTCACAGACATCTGCATTAGGCAGTTTGACTTCCCAATTCCTCATAACAAGGTTAGAGCTTAAGAAGCCTCAAGGACCTCTAGTTGAATTTTATTATTTGCATTTTTTCACAGCCAGGTCTGTTTCAGAATTTCTTGTCCTAAATAGCACAAATCGATCAGCACCTTCACAGGTATACATACACTTTTACAGCTTGCACATTCTATGCACGATTTTATAGCGTACATCTTGTACTCCAAGATTTTACAGCACTTCAAAGCTCTCTACATCTTTTTAAGGAACAGAAAGCCCATATTCCCAAAAAGCATGGATGAAAACACCCAATTAACCTTATATGATACACATAATATGGGTATACTTCCAAATCCAACCAGGCCACTTACACAGGACTGGTGTCAGGACTTGTTCCGAATCTTGTTATCACCGTGCTTTGCTTTGTCTATTACTAGCGGCTTATCCAGCATTTCTGCTCCCCACACTGAACAAACCAGTATTCTTCCCTTTCTATTCTTCAGGACAACGTTAAAGGTTTCTCCAATCGTTTAAATTCTTGCTCGAATTTTTCTTAAAATAGTATCAGTAAGGTTATTTTCTCTGGCAGACTGGAAAACTGTGCCACACGTACTTCAGGAAGTGGGATTTCGCATGCAACAGAAGCTTTTTAAAGAAGAACAGAATCAATCAGGGCTCGGCTCTCGTTTCTTTG
The DNA here is from genome assembly GCF_036417535.1 of Chlamydotis macqueenii. Lineage (NCBI taxonomy): Eukaryota > Metazoa > Chordata > Aves > Otidiformes > Otididae > Chlamydotis > Chlamydotis macqueenii. The sequence continues at coordinate 25,381,427 of NC_141562.1, forward strand.
TTGCTTTCATTTTGCTACATTCCTTTCACAAAAATTCATTTTCAACACATCCCAGAGTGTTAAAGTACTAAAGTTTGAAATTCCCATTAATCACAGCTTTTATCAGTGCTTTTGTATGCTGGAATAAGGCAGAGTTGTTATTTTCTCCCCTACATGTTAGGGGGGCAAAGAGGGGGTGGGAGGGAAGCAGAAAGTCAGCTTTTACTGGCTCTGAACATAAGCCAACATCCAAAAAAACCCATCCAAAACATATTTCTAGTACTAACAAGAGTTAGCAAGAGCCAACGGATCCAGGGAGAGTTTTTAAAAACTTTTTATTTATTAAAATTCTCTAGATACAGATTAACTTTCTTTGTACAATATTTATTACAGCTTCATCTGCATAGGAGCAGCAAGTGCTCTGAAAAATGGGTTGTAAAATTGGCTAGTTTTGCTGCAGATTTCATGTCCTTCTTGAAGCATTATTTTCCAACTTCATAGAACGACTTCCCTCAAAGGACCAGTGCCATCTCACTCATCTCATTATAACACTTCTTCCCATCCCATCCCTGGTCATCGTTTACACTTATTATTGTTATTATTATTATTTTTTCCCCAAAAAACCTCTCATTCTGAGCTTTCCTGACAAGTAGACAAAAAGACCTGCCCTCCTCATCAGACCCCTTCAGACCCCATGGCTTTCTCGCTCCCAAACATCTAATTCAATCACACTGTTCTCATCCCGCTGTACTGTTTTAGGCTTTTCTTGGTTTTTTCCTTCCTATTTTTCATTGCAGGAAAAGGAGATACAAAACAAAGGTATGAAGCAGAAATTGTCTGCCCCAAAGTCAAAATAACAACATGGGGGAACAAACCCCAGATTCTGTCCCCTACGGTGGGTTAACTTTTTAGGCACAGTTCCTCCCTCAAATAGTGAATGAAAGCAGCTCGCTTGTTTAAAGAAGCGGCTACCCGGTGATCTCACTGCAGTGTTAGATTGATGTGAATTCACAGCGTGCTGTCTACACCACAGTACCTGGAGGCACCCAGGTAGACAATGTGAGCCAGGTGACCCTGCAGCCAAAGTGACTTGGTTTTCAAACCAGAACAGGTTCAAAGTACCTACAGAGTCACCATGGAGCAGTCCAGGTGACACAGCTCCACCTCCCTGATGCGCCTCGCAGTAGTAATTTGGACACACATGCAGGCCTTGGTGCTTCTTCCAGCTTCCAAAGCTACATCCATTACAGGAAGAATCATCCACCACCAGACTATGGGGCAAATTTAGTTAACTTCCAATACACGATGTGTTTACTTCCACACAGGGCTATGGAAAAAAACCATTACTGGTATTAAAAAATGTGTGAGTCTAAACATGTCCCAACCTTCCATCATATTAAGCAAAAAAAAAAAAAAAAAAAAAAAAAAAAAAAAACCAAACCTTATAATCTTCTAATAAGAGAATGGAAAAATACAGATTAGGCATCACATCATAACATTTGGCTAGCAAGCATCGAGGCCTTTTAACAGCTGCCACCTAAGAAAAAAAAAAAAAACAACCCTGGGTCCTCCTGATTTGGCTAGACAAATTTGAATGTGGTAACACAACACCCCCTCCTGTAACATTTCCATTTAAAAGCTCACTATTAGGTTCTGCTGTTACCAAATAATTCAAACTCAAAAACACTATCTTCTTGTACAAGAGCAAGGAGTTCCAAAATGTTATTGCAAATCTCACTCTGCTGGGTAAGGAAGAAGAGTTGGACCTGCTATGGAGACCATCAACCGGAGTGGGTAATCAAGCAATCAAAGAAGGAAAGATAAAGGCGTATATAGTATCTCGCCTCCAGATACCTTGGGGCTAGCAAACACTTTGTTCCTATAGGAAATTACACAGCTCTAGATCACTGCCTATTGAGAACCACCACTCACAGCTTTTTGCTACAACATGAATGGCTTATTAAACCTACAACATATCTGTTTTAGTTAACTTCTTGGTGGAGAGGGGCCAAGAAAACAAAATGTACTTAAATGCTGATTTTTTTTTTCCAGGCTGAATGCCTTTCATCCAATAAGACATTCAAAGCAGTGACCCAGCAAATGGATTGAAAAAGCAATCTTCCGTCTCAGTGCCACATTATCATTCCTATTCAGTATTCTCGGTGAGATATCTCAATCAGCTGGATGTGTGTGTAAGTGACAGCGCAGCCCATTGCTGGGTTAATTAAACATTTGACTTTAACACCCTCCCCGTCATTAAGCAAATAAAAACAGATAATTCAAACTGCACTTCATCCATGGGGTACACAACATACATGTCAAAATTAAGAGAGTCCAAGGCCCTCAGGGAGTTCTGCTCGGGGAGGTAATCAGTTTAAATCTTATCTGGTTTATCAATTATTCTATTGATTAAAGCAGGGTGATTATACAAAACTCCTTCTTGCCACATGGGATACATGTCAGCAGAGCAGGACAACACAGGGAGGCTCAAAAACGATTTAAAGAAAACTTAGACAGATGAATAACAGTCTATTAGTACATGCTAGCAATCCATAGATGGAAAGCCTGATTCTTCTTTTTAAGCAAGTGAATTAAAGTCCTTCCAAATTGGAGTGCCAATGTTGTTACCTCATCTGCTTTAAAATCAGATCTGCATGTTGAAAGGGCAATACTTCTTCATTTTAAGCAGATGATTTCTTGCTCGGTATTTGAAACATGTTTTATTGATACTGGTCTTGGAACATAACAAAGACATCAAACAGAAGAAATCCCAGACTTTTAAAAGGCATTATACTTATCTATCAACAGCTCTCAGAAAGTGAACGTAAAGGGCATTCTCAGTACCTAAACCCTCCCACATACACACATGACATAGCTGTAAGTAAAATGTTGCATTTTAATGATTAAAGCGTGGCAGCTCATCTCAGACATAAAAAGACTGTGCTTTGGAGTTCTGGAGATTTTTTGGTTTTGCAGCCCTCCAAAAGGAGACATTAGCAGCTGTGGGAGCTGCCACAGCCACATTCTCCTGTTTTTCACAAGCCCTCACACGAAATCCCACCACAGCAGTCCTTACTGCAACCTCTCTCTTGCATACAGCCACAGTACACAAAGCAATTCCAGTTACTTCTCTTTTTTTCTTTCCAGGCAAAGATTGATTCAAAGGACCCGTCTCTTCCAAGGTTTGTTCATGTCCCAGTTTGTAAGCACAGTCCCATCTCCACTATCTTCCCAGTAACATTTTGTTTCAAGTTTTACTGTCATATCCTAAACTGGATCCTAAACTGGCCTGTACAAGACCTTGCCTTGCACACACAAACCAGAGACCTTTTAAAAATGAAACACTGTAGTACAGGAAAAACAACTGAAATTTAATTCTAAAAGGTGCCTGAAAGCAAACAATTAGCAGCAGAAAAAAAGATCAGCCTTAAACCAAGGACTTTTTTTTTCCCCCTCTAACACCTCCTGTAATTTGTTTCATAATGGTCAGACCAGTAGCACAAACTATTTATTAGCGATCTAATCACATCTCAATTTTTAACCAGGACAGAGGGTATGATGGTGAAAAACGCCAACAGGCTGGAGAGCCCCAACGCCCCACCGGCCAATGCAGTTGGAGTCACAATCACAGAAATTTTAAGAAACAAGAAGAGCTAAAAACACGGCCCAAGGTATGTTTTTGCCCTTCACCTTCAGAAGGGGATTATACGCCACTCCACATTGGCACTGCATGTGCATCCAGCCATACTTCAGCCTCTTCTTTGCAGATCTCTTTTCTCCTTTGGAAGCAAACTAGAAGCCTGCATTAGCATGCTGTATTTTACTTTTACCACTAGAAATACTGAGGGTGCTATTTGTAATTGTATTCTTTTAAGAGGTTTGTTCTCTGCAGCTGTTTTCTGCTTGCAGTGTATTTTGTGTAATCAGCACATCATCATAAATACATTGGCTGTTCCCCCGAGGGAAGCTGTCACTGTTTAATTTACAGAACAACCTGGCCAATGTGAATTCTAACACTACAAGACTATGGCAAGAAGTTACCACACTCGGAAAAACAGGTTTCTATGAATTTTTATATCAAGAGCTGGTCCCAGGACAATTTAGGTTCTAGAAATAGATTGTTTTTAAAAGCACTTTATACACTGGATGGAATGGATTCTTTCCCACTTACAGCTTCTTAAGGCAGCACCAAGCTCACTCCCACATTATTTTAAAGGCAATGATCCCACTCCCTTCCCCAACATTACCATCTTTGCTTCTGACTTTATCAGAAGAAAGCACTGTATGTAGGTGTCACGCTATACACCAATATCTTAATATTTATTTTGTTTTTAAATTAAGAACAAGCCAAAACATCAACCTGTTAGTTTTCTTCATTTCAACTAGGGAACGTACTCTGTTGCAAGGTCAAATGTTATTACCCACATCAAAGGCTTGCTGCACAGTTTATTACTCTGAAGATGTGATAGAACAGCAAAGCATATTCCTGAAAGAGTAAAAACGTATGCAGCTTTATTGGCTGAATGAAGAGTTGCTTCCTTTGTTTGCTGGATATACGGTTGTATTTTGAGAGAACAAATCACAACGATTTTTGTAGAAGGTAGGCAAAAGGCGGATGGTTGATCTTGCTATACACAGACACAATTTAGAAAATTCCATAATGGTACCAAGTCATATTGGCAATCATTTAAGAACTAAACATGAACCCCCAAATAAACATTTGGCCATGACCAGTGAGTTACTTGGCTATTTCATTATGAATAGCTACTAGCAGCAGTCTACTTGACTTGGAAAAGGAGCCAAGAAGGCTGGCAACTTGATTTTATTTTTTTATACTTATATATGCATATATAAATAAAAAATAAAAATGCTAAACAACTACAAATGTAAATAAAATCAAAACCAATTTAATGGATAAATTGGTTTGGGAATTCTTATCCAAAAGCAACACAAAACTACTTCATGCATTTAAAAAAAAAATCTGCTTTTCATTTTGGGGGGCAGCAGGTGGTTAGACAAATTTCAATGAAACTGAAAATTCCCAAGTTCTGTGTATAGTAGCACTTTGCTAATTCTCAGTGGTAATTAGAAGCCCATTTTAATATCACCAGACACAGGGCAAGTATACAAACATAAAAAAAACATTCATGCACATCACAGAGTATTGGTTATGTATTTTGACAAGCATAGTTGAATTTTACTTAGTTTGCAGAGCATTTTAGTAAATTATTTTCATCTATCTGGAAACTAACAAAACCTAACGAACAACCATTGAAGCACAATAAATACTATCTTATCTCCAACATTGTTTATAAGAATGATCTACCAAACAAAAAGAAAGCTGAGTGGAAATGGCTGAAATTTAATGGAAAGCAGTCATCTGGTTGTCTATAGAAAAAATATTACAGGAAAGAGAATATCTGACTATTTTTACCCATCATGGAAGTAGTAGCCAACAAAAAGCACAAGAAATAAAAAGAAACCCACTTAACACAGTGTAGCAAAGTAAGTGCCTCTTCAAGGCATGAATTTTAAGATTTAACACGTACATTTCTTCTCCCCAGTGTTTGGGTTTGTTCCCCTGAAATTTGCATGTGGTCACATAAATATTTGTTTTCAAAGAAGAAATATTTCACTTTGTTCTCTCTATACATGTGTGTATTTAAAGTTAAACAGGACCACTTCTACATGTTTTATTTCCCAGGAGTCACTGAATTTTGACTAACATTGTCTTAAATGCTGTATGATGAAGTACTTCATGACTTCTCCGAATTTGTGGTAAAATTCTGCGTTTTAATTTTTCAATTAAACTCATTAATTAATGTGTTATTAGCTCTTTGCCGTTTCTCCAGAAACAGGTAAACGTGATCTTGCCCAGCCGGCTCCCCCCCGAAGCGCTGCCATCAAATTCGAAACGACAACGGAGCCGGGTGATTCTCAGCTGGCTGCGCCTGTGCCGCACACGCAGAGGCCGACAGCCGCTGCGCGGGGCCTGCAGCGGGGTACGCGCCAGGCCCCCTTTCTGCGTATAAAGCAAGCAAGATTAACACCAGACATGGGAAGAGCATGGAGAAGTCGCTAACGTGTTATGTAAAAACAAAAACAACAACTATCACGCGAAGTGGGATGAAGCCGCAGTTTCGCTCCGGCTCCCGCGGGGCCCCGTGCCCCCCTGCAGTACCGGCCGGGGCCGTGAGGGCGCAGCACAGTACGCGAGATGGCCGCCGCCTCCCCCCCACCCCCCCCCCCCGCCTCCCCGCTCCCGCACGCATGCGCGGTGCCGTGCGCGCACACGCACAGCCCGATCCTAATTCAATTAGCGCAGCCTGCAACTCCAGAAAAGAGTAATTCAATTAGTGCATTGTGCAGCTCCGCAGTACCTCCGAGCAGATGTTCACAATCCCGAGGAACTGGAGCTAGCTTTAAAAATACCTGTACGCCTCCAATGTGGCGCTGCATATGCCGTTTGTCACTGCGGCTCTGCACACCTTCCCGACTCCTAACGAGCCAGGAAGGAAAACTCGGATGAGGTTTTGTTTCATTTCTTTAAACTAATCAGCCAAACTAATGCCGGTGTGCTAAAGACCTTGCCCTCTCCATTCCAGGACGAGTGCATTACATAGTAACAAGATCATTAATGCAGAGGTTGAAGGAGGGGAGGCTTTTTAGCGAGGATGCAGTTTAAGTTAATCATCATGCTGGGCATACTGGGGTGGTGATTTCTCAGTGACAGATGCTGTCACACTTCTTGATGCTCAGACCGAAGAACTAACGAAAGCACGTGCAACTTTTGACAATCAATACACGTGGAGAATAAATGCCGATTTCCAATTACTAAATTGTAATGTACTAACAAAAAAACCCCAAACCATCTCCCTTGATGCACGGAGGGGGAAGACTTCGCCATCTGAAAGGAGGGAAGCGTCTCTTGTCGTTGCTGCTACCCGAGCACTGAGACCCTGCAGCACAGCCCTGTGGCCATCAGTTTGGTGGGCTTCCCAGTATCACCGAGTCACAGCGCAGGCTATGCCACCAGTCAGGCAAGGTCACCAGATTCAAAGTGGGATAAACCCTAAATACGTTTAACAAGCTGTTCTTTAGTCACTGGTCATTTACTTTATTTAAAAAAGAAAAAAAAAAAAGCCCCTGTTAGGATAACCCTCTTGGTCCTCCTACAGCAAACCTCCCAAAAGTCTGAACCACATATGGGGATCAGAGTCAAGTGCAAAAATGATGCAACTACTTTGGCTTCATCCTCTCTCTCATCCTGCTCACATCCTCTCTCATGCCTTCATAATTGTCCCTGCCAGGTGGTAAGATGGGGAGGAACAGAAGAAACTGCTGCCAAACACCTCAAACAAGAAACTTTGCTTAAAAAAAAGAGGTGTCACAGTGTGGCAGTTCAATATTTCATAGCCAATACAAGGAATGTGCAACAACACTGCAACTTTAAATCTCTGCCTCCCGTGTCAGTCTCTCTCCTCTCATTGTAATGCCAAAGGGAACAGCAATCAGAGAGGAGATGTTCAACGTGATAGAGGTCAGGACACTGGTGGATCAACATACCAGAAACACGACCTTGTTTATTTTTTTCCCCAGTATTATTGTTTACAGGGTGCTTTGCTCATGTACCTTGTGGTTCTTAGCTAAAAGATGAAATTACAGCCCAGGATGAAGCGCTCAGGCACACATCCAATTTGTGTTTCCATCTCAGAAAACAAAAAGCTTCTGAGGCCCTCGGGCTGCCATTCAAACTTGGAGAGGCTGACATTTTTAACAGCATGAACCAGAGACTGGCAGAGGGAATGATCTAATGCATTTCTGACTTGTCAATCAAAGATCTCACCTCTGCTGTCTTGTAAACAGTTGGGGGCCACCTAACTACATTCATAACCAGGGGAGAGCCTGCCGCCAGCCGGGGGGTGCAGCAGCCACATGCTCTGGCTATTAGTCACCAAAATTATGATTCCGTTTTAGAGGCACACCATAAACAGCCCGTGGGCAGATTTCACACGGCCGCTGGGAGAGCGCGAGAGGGGAATACAAAGCAAGCTGGGTCCAGGGCAGCCATGTCTCTATGCTGATGGAGTCTATCGAGTGACCTGGTCTAGCGGGAGATGCCCCTGTGCAGGGCAAGGGGGGTGGAACTACCTTTTAAGGTCCCTTCCAACCCACACCATTTTGTGATTCGATGACTGGACATCCCATCTCTCCCTCTATTAGAGACAGAACTACATACACCAGCAAACATTCACTCCAAGGCCAATTTCCTTCAAACGCTTTTCTCACAAATGCATTTCTGAGCATGCACAGCTTGCCCACCCCGAGACTTTAGCTTTAGCCTCCTTTATAACTGTAAATAATGTACTATTATTCACATTTACACTGTATTTCTCAGTAATAAAATGTCAACTTTTAAGGCAAAAATGCATAAACAGGCTGAAGGAAATTTACACAGACAATTTACCGACAATGCTTAACAAATATTCCACTTCCTCACAAAAATATAAACATTAGAAAAATAACTTGAGAAATAAGTTCATTTCTTCATCATGGGTGCAACAAGCTTCCATCACTATAGACTGCTTACATCTTTCACACTCTCACCTTTCTCCAAAAGTGATCTCAAGTGCAAAGACAGGAGCAGCGAACATCACGTCCATGCCGCAAAACCTCAAGCGTGCTCCTGTTCACTTCAATTTGCCTAGCAGAGTACACCCATGCTTTCCTCAACCAGGACACAGCTTTCTGCCAACACCAAGGAAGACACATCTTGCCTCTGCAAAACCAAGCAGAAGGTAGTCCCCTTCATCTGACAAACCCCGTTGTGCAGTTCTTTAGGATCGAGACCTTCACTTCAGGTAAAGCAAAATGTGAATTTCCGGCATTACAGAGAGAGTAGATGCTGCTATCTCTACCACAAAAGTTAATCCTCCTGTTTGACTACTAGACCCTGTCACAGAAAGAGTTTCAGATGTGGCAAAATAAAGTTGACAACTCTTCGCATTTTCACTTGTGCCTAGGCTCCAGACAAAGTAGTAAAAGCTTGATTCTTGTCCAAGGAAGTTTACAACCTAAACTGGAGCTGGTATTTGTAAGGGGTGTCAATTAGATAAAAAGGAAGAGCTGGACTGTTCTCTGTGATTACTCTGATACGTAACCTTTGGTAAGACTTTTAAATTGCTTCTTAAGTCTCCTCATTTATACAATAGCTTATAGAAATAAATTCAAGGAAACACTATGGTCTTATGCAAATCTGGAAGGATTAATACAATCATTTCCTTGACATACTTGATGGATGTAATTGTAAATCAGGATTTTCAGAGAACTGTGACTATTAAAGGCAACATAAACTAAGCCTTGTGAGCATGCATGAAAAATATTTTAAAAGGGAAAGTAATTATCTTCAAATGAAAAAAATGTAGTGAAAACAGACACCTGTTGGCACAACTGGAAATTTCTAGAGCATGGATTTCTAGGAAAATGAATATCATTTGCCTAAGCTGGGTTTTTTATCATTATTAAAAGGATCTACATGCAACCTAGGTTCAGTTGCTTTGCAGAATAACAGTACAGTAAAATTTGGCATCCAAGACACTGAAAATGGAAGGACTGGCCTTTTTCCCTTGTTAAAATACCCTCTTTTACTCGTTCCCACAGTGCCTTATAGGAGTTCATGTTCCAATCTGCTGCCATCTTCCACCATGATCTCCATGAAATTCTGTTACACAATAGACTATCAGTTGCAAAGCCCTTTGAGACAAAAGATGTCAAAAAGAACTGTTTCTAGCTGCTTATTCCTCCATTCCTGGGTTTAGCCTTAAAACATTTCCCACTGTGTGAGGACTGCCAAACAGAGCTGAGGAATCAGAAGATCCTGTTTTAACACAAGCGTCTCCAATAATAAAAACACACAAAGAAGAAAAACGAAGTTATCTGACATATTAACAGAATCATCTCTAAATCGACTATCTGCCAATGTTTCCCATGAGGAGTCAGCAGGGCTTTAACTGAGCTATTCAAAAAGAGCCTCTTTCCACATTTCTGTCTGAGCATCTGAAGGTAAGCACATAAATAACTAGACATATTCAGCAGTGACTAAGTAGCCTTCCAGATGGCATCTTCTCTTTTGCCACAAGCAAAGAACATTGATATGCTTCTCCAGTTACTTCAAACTTGCTATGGAAAAAAAGAAAATAACTTAATATGAGAAAATTTTCTGGACTACAAGAACATCTTTAATGCTTTCCTGAAGATTCGATATTAAAAAAAAGCATTAAAGAAAAATGAAATATTGCAACATCACAGCTTCACGCAGGCTCAAAACCACTCTCACGTAGAGTTCTGCACTGGACAATGCAGAAGCCATGCCTTACAGAGAGGAGTTCTCTTCAAATCATGCAGGTTAGTGGGGATCAAAGCCCACTGAAAAAAAAAAATTGACTGAAGTATGGATGATTCCTTGCTGCAGAAGTTGTTGCTGGCAATTTAGTTTCTCTCTCAATCAGCACTAAATGTGTTCCTCAACACGGGAGTCAGAGTGCTGCAAAGAGCACCAGTAGACTGCTTTAGAGGGCAAGCAGGCAGATTTCCCCAGTTCCCATAGCCACTAGATACACATGGAAACATATCTCAAAATCTGCAGGAATGCAAGTATCAAAGTCCTACTACTCTCCCAACAAGGCAGTACATGGTGAATGGTTGTGTAGTTGGCTCATTTGACCCCAAATATCAATGTGCTGCATTAGCAGAAAAGTTATTGTTCATATCTATCATTAGCAAGAACATCTTGAGGTAAAGAGGCTAATTTCCCTTTTCCTTTGTATATGCTTATTCTGAGTAATCAAAAATAATTCAAGCAGAAATAAATTAATCCCAATTTGAGTTTCTAAATTGTTTTCCATATACTGCTAAGGTTCCTGAAAACCTGAGCTTAAAAGAGATCTGAGATTTATTCAATAGCAGAAAACCCAAAACTAAGGCCCATCCGATTTAGTCAAATTATGCAAATCAGGATAAGAAAGAGTCTAAATTCTGCCTGTTGTCTCCAGGGTCCTCTTAGACTAATAAAAAGTCATCTTCCCCCCTACCCACGGAAAGCTCTGCTAAAAGCTTGCTTCAGCAAAGGAGGCCTGGCAGGACATCTTTCAGAGTCCATCAGTGCTACTGCTGGGTCAGCAAAAAGAGTTGCAGCAAAATGATGCAAGACACTTAAGCCTCCCCTGAGACTGGAAGGATTATTTCCACAGTAATCTCCTAGCCCCAGGAGCAAGAAGTCAAATTCAAAATAACGTCTGCATGCTGTCCTTTAGAGGCAGGCAATGAACTTTCACCAAAGTGACTGAAAATTACAGAAAGATTTTAGCTTATTCATTACACCTGGTTTTGCAAAGTGCTAGGAAACAAAACTCTATGCCACAGGTTAGGTCAGCAGCAGCGTAATCCAGCAGCACAAACTTTTGAAGTAAACATTCATGATACCACAAGCTTCAATGAACACATGCAGCCTACAGAGATATTGCTAAGGTCCCTCAGTCACTGCAGCTCACACAGAACATCTCAGAGACAGAGGATCCAACATGAACATCTCTGCAGTCCAGTCTCTGCTGCTCTCCTGGTTATATCCACATGTCATCATAAAATGCTTGCAATGACCATGAGAGCCTCCTCTAGGTTTCTAGATGCCCACCCAACAGTTGCCTCAGTCTCTACCCACAGCGAGTGTCTGCATTCTGTAAGATTCACTGGTCACCCAAAGTGTCTGAACAAACCTGCTGGGCAGAAAGCTGGCTCATGACAGAGAAAAGCTTGAATCTAACAATCCAGAGACTGAAGGAAAAAAAAAAAAAAAAAAACACACAGGTTTCCTTTATTTGCCTTTTGATTGACTGCTTGATTGTACGATAATTTTGTGTAGTCAAAGTGTCCAGACTGCTGCTAACAAACCTGAATTAAACAAATGCTGGCATCAATTATCACTATGGCGATGAACCCACCCCCACAGTCCTGTAAGTGGCATACAGAAAATTTAGATAGGAGGGGAATCACTGCATGAATAGCCAGATTGGAGACTGTGTGAAGGATACTGTTTGCCAAATATAATTAAGTGGTGTATTTTTGTTACAACTGAAAGCCAATGAAAAGATGACAGCACTAAGCCGATTTAGACAAAACCATTGTATTACATCCAGGTAATGGAAACGCCCCAGTACTGAGCTGCCCTGAATATACACAAGATGGGTCTAAATACCACAGGAGATTTGAACAACACAGGAGGGGTATACAGTATGAGGGAGAATAAATGGAGGAAAAGCAAGCAAGGAAGTGAAGGAGATGCACACATACACAGACGCAGAGAAAAGAAGGTGTGGGGAGAGACAGAAAGTACCTGGAAAGCTGGGAGTGCGCCAGTCCCTGGGTTATACAGGCATCGCAGCGAGGGCATGCTGTCCGCCAGGCTGGAGCAGCCCAGCCACAGAGATCTGGGCATAGAGCACTGCAGAGAAAGGACAACTATGAGATGGGACTGTATGAGACAGGATGGCACAGATTACAGGAACTTTCAAGGCTTAGCCAAATGGCATCAATACAACTGAACCTGGCCTTAAAGACTGAGACATCTTTAAGAGAATACAAACTGCTGATGAGTCTTTTCCTTGGGAGCAGCTCTACAGATGTCATAGTAGCAAGAAAAAGGTACTACGGATCAAGAAAGTAAATTTTTGATCGATTTTCTACACCAATGTGTGAGCTTTTCCAGGAACAAAAAGTTTCTTTCCAGTTAATCAGATCTCTTCTCCATGCACAGCCACACTCCAGGCACAACACAAAGCAAGCAATTTTGCAAGGGAAGCAGAAAAGGAAACGACAACTTTAAGTGTAACACTGTCAGGGAAACAAAAGGTTTTGTATGTTTGGTTTTTGATTGTAAAGGGGATAAAAGGAAAAACCTGCAATCCAAGGTGAACAGGAACTTGGTGACTCTTTATAGGATAAAGTTTCATGTTTCTGCTTGCCTTGTTATTCGTTAAATAAAATACAATTATTATAATAAATTTACTCTGTTCCTTCAAACATAGATACAAAAAAGGAGACAAAGCAGCCAATCAAGGAAAATACTAGCCATTTTAATAGTTAAAGTCACTACCCCCTGAAACAGAGAGCTGCTTGATCATTTTACACCACTACTGTTAAATTTAGGGATGTATTATGACAGCAATTGCTTTTACCAGCCATGGAGCTTTTGATGCCACAAGCTCTGCTGCATTTGTCTAATTACTGGCAAGGCAGGAAAAAAAAAAAAGGATATTTTAAATTGGCAGATAGCTATGAAAACTATAGGATGTGATAGATTAGACGCTAGAGATTTCAAACCCTCATACTCTTCTTTTTTGCAATCCTTGCCTCCCCCTTTTTTTAAAGGGGGGATGGGAGGAAATCTGAGTGGAAAGGGCAGCTGGAATGGGTACGAACTGACAGCTGCCTTTTGAGCTACCATTTCTTGCTGCTCTTAAGAGGGCTAGAAAACCTTGCACAATCTTGCACTAAATTAGTATGTAGGAGAAACGTAACCCATCCTTGAACGAGCAGAAAGGTGATCACCACATCCATAATCTGGTACCGTGCAGACAGCCACAGAGAGATTAACCCTGTCTGTCACCACATTCTTTGCTGTACTTTGTTGCAATTTACGCTGCTGTTCCAGAAACAGTATTAAAAGACTGCTGGTGAACATAACCTACATGAATGTGCTTATTAGAAGTTTATGATACCTTAAGGTAAACTCCCCACCTAATTTTGGGGTTTTTTTTTTTAAAAAAACTCTTAACTTTACAAAGATACTGAAACTCAAGAACTTGAGTACTTCATAATACTACACAACACGTGAATTTGTAGATAATGCCCACTCTGAAAACAAGAGGTTACAGCCATAGCATTATAACAAGCAGTAAAAATCTGAGCCATACTTCCTTGTCTGCCATCCTAACCTCCCAGAAACCAAACACTTCCACAAGCAAAAACCTTCCAAATGCTAACAATATTTTTTTTTCTAACGTATTATGTAACACTCTGGCTATTAAAAGCTGTTGTGATAATCAGCTGTTATATGTATTTTTATATATATATATATATATATATATATATATATGTGAAATGAACATCTATGGTTAAGCATTTCACTGACTTAATAATAATGTATTTAAATCAAAGTTGATCACTCTCCAAGAACATCAGAGTAATACGGGAGACTAACAACAACACAGTACCTCTGATGATGCAGAGCAAACTCTCTAGGTGAGTATCAACTGCTTACCAGTATTCATCCTAGGATTTATAACATAATATAAAATAAATATGGGGTGATTCTTTTTTTTTTTTTTTTTTGGTATACTTATCAAAGTTTCATCCCAACCATCTACTCCCCCTTCTCAGGCTTTCCCATCGCTTGTGCTGGCTCAAGTTTCATGCTGTGATAATGAACTCAAAGAACTCATTGCCATTAAAATCAGGTTGACAAGATAAAAGAGACTACTTTAAATATTTGTACAGGTTTAAGCATGAAGAGACACTGAGGCAGGAAAAATGAGGACCGCTCTGTCAGAGAAAGGCAACTTTATGTTGCCTCAAAGTTTATGTGAGACTATGGCTCAAGTCAGAGTTACTACAAGCTGCAGGTATGGCACTCCATTGTGCTAGGGCACTTACAAGGTGATGAAATGTCTTCCTCTAAAATTGCCATGATAACAAAGGAAAACATTGGAGGTCTATTCTGAGACCTCTCTGCACCTACAGAGGGTATCATTACTCAACCATGCACTCTCACTGCTTAGTATTATTCCAGAATTAGAAAGCATGCGGTAGAAAACTACCAACACCTTAGATGACTTCTGAATCTGCTCCAGTATATAACAAAATTTATATTATTTACACAGTTCTGTTACCTATCTTAAAAAAAAAAATTGTGAAGTTGCACACAGTGTGGGAGAAGATGTCATTCCTGTACTTGCCTTTTACCTATTGAAGGAAGCAGCTACACTAAATTACTGTTGGTGACTGAAAGAGGCTTATTCACAAGCATGAACAAAAGGCCCCAGGTGCTTCAATAGAAACAGCTTGTGTGTAAATCAGATGAGTGACCCAACAGAACAACTTCATTTACAACCTGATCTCTGAAAAATCTCAGCAGCCTCCATCCCCATCTACCAAGCAACCCACGTGTCAAACACTCACTTTTGTACTGTCAGCTCCACAAACAAGGGACCGGCCTCAGCGTTCACTAAAGCTGACTGACAAAACCCTCTCCTGAACTCAAGTCAATCTACAGTGATTCTTCAAAACAAAGATACAGAGGCATAGCGTTTGGAGTCCAGCCAAATGGGAATGCTGGTATTGCTTACTAAGTACCAGGCCAGGATGCCGCAGCCTTTCTACCTACCTGACTCCCAGCTGCATTAATACTTCAGATATCTGCATAACTTTTGGACCCAGAGATGCAAAGTTTTTAATTTATAAAAGCTAAGCATCTTTAATACACAGAGTGGCATAAGATTGGGAATTACTTGACAAAAAAAACCAAAATTTTATTTTCCAACTTATTTAAGTCCCATTCCCCAGATTCTGAAATGTATTTTCCCACTAAAGAAATACAGGGAATACAGTTTCAAACTGACAGAGGCTGGTACCAGCTGCTGCACTGGTGATTAAAATGAGCTTGCCTTATTTTGAATTAAAATAGGCTAGAAGCATTCACAGTCACTGGCTGAGCTGAGTGGGCAGTAACAGTGACCTGAAGGGAAGCCCTATTTTAACCTATGCAATTATTCTTGTAACTATATTGCAATAAGATTTTTTACTACATCAGATGTTCTGCCTCTAATAGCCTACTCTCTCTTCCAATTATTTAATGTCCTAAAGACAAATCTCAATATACACTCAATGGCTAAATTTTTGCCAGTGCTAAAAATTGGTTATTTACTTTATTAGCCACTGCATTACAAGATTACACGTTACCATTTCAGACCATTATTTTTTTTTTTATCAAATTTGTTCTCCTCTAGTCCTTCAGCAAACACAATATATTAGGGGTAACTAACACAGTTTTAGTAAATTGTGTTACAGGTCAGAAATACATCACCTTGTCCTGTAAAACTAAGTGGCTCTACATGGGGAAAAGCAAAAGTTCTTGGATGACTACAATTTACAACTATAGTGCATAGGTGTGAAAACACAAACTCACTGTACTGAATTCTCTGTAAAACAAGAACAACAACAACAAAAAAAATCAAGCAACAGTTTAAAGATATTTTCTGTATAAACATTTTGGAGAAATTAATTAGACCGTAGTACAGAAAGACTGTCTTTAACTGTGGTATATTTTAACATAATAAAGTGTAATAACCTATTATCCCTGTCTGAACCCTGCACTCAACCTCACGATAACCCGTGAGCCTAAAACACCTTTGATTTATAGGCAACTTAACATATTTCTGCACATCTTCACAACTTAGCGGCAAAGTCTAAAAGAAAATTCAGTTTTTTTCCCAAGGGCTGATTTTTTGTAAACTGTACATTTGGTCAGCTGTACTAACTTCAGCTGCCAATCACATCTATTTCAATCCTTTCCTAGTTCAGAACTATTTCCCTTCTAGAACAGTGTCCAGTTGAACTCTAAAGATAAACCAATAACAATTTCTACTTCTTTTGAGAGATGGGAATTAAGATCATGTTCACTCAATATTTTCATTAAGGAGCATAAACAGAATATGGCACACGTTGACAAGAGACGAAGAGCTTAAAAAAAAAATCTAAGAAATGGGGCTTTCTGTGCTTGGTCCAGCTAATTGCAAGCCAGGGAACTGGATAAGGTTGTACAAAGAAAAACAGGAACACAAGTTGTAACTACCACAAAATAATACAAGAGGGGAAAAGATGTACCACCACCCAAACTGGAGCAGATAAAACATAAGGGATACTCTGAAGAGTATTAAAACTATATACACTAGACCTGAGCTTGATATAATACAGATCTTTCCCCACCTCTTTTTTTCCATCACTTTAGAAAGCGAATATGGTATGGTTGGCAATTACAATTCTCCCTGAAAGTCTCTTTTGAAGTACTGCACGCTCCCTAAAATCTAATTCTCAGGAATTCTGATCCTTCACCATGCTTTATCAAACGCATGCTAAGATGTTACTAGGATTCCTAATATTCACAGTTATTTTTCTAAAATAACACAACAAATGGGAGAATAAACCCCAATATTTGTCAATCCCACTCAGTTCTTGTACCTTTTTGGCCGCATATTTAACTAAGCCAATGCCAAAAATCCCCCACACATCACTTTCACATTGTGTCCAATGTGCACTATTCCTGTCACCACAGAATGCAATACATTGTATGAAACACACCAGATAAGGCAGCTGCTATTTATTTTACAAGTGTTGGTCTCATGAAATTGAATAACAATTCCAGAAATTTACTTCTGGCTAAAAAGACCTTTAATTGGTCCTCTTTTTATCCTTTCAACCTCTCACACATAAATAAAAACAAAAAGGTATCCTTACTTTTAACTGTTCAGAGAGGTGTTCTCTCTAATTAAATATACATGACATAGATATAAATAAAGAAAATAAATTCACTGTGCATCTTACGTACTTTCAAAACCAAAAAATCTGACACACATATTTCATTTTTTAGCTTGGGTGGCACTTGATCATATAGGCTTCTTATCTGAGAGAAAAAGTATATGATATAACTTTTAAAAACCTGCAAAAATGGAATAAGAATATTCTTTTTTAAAATTTTTGTAGGTTTTTGTGGGGTTTTGTTTTTTGCTTTTCTTCCCCCCCCATCCCAACAGTGGATACAAGGCATACTAAATACGTAATTAGATGAGAGAGCCACCCAGCTCTCAAAGGAGCCATTCTAGTGAATTGTGTAAATAATATGCCTTTAAAAACCCTAACATACGAATACAGATTTACCAGTTATGGAGCAGTTATATACCTGAGAGACAAGAATACCCATTAAAAAAAAAAATCCTGCCCAATTACGAACTTACTGAAGAGACTAGCATGGCTCAGAGCAAATTAATACTTCTATAACTTTATCCAAAAGATTTTTTGTCTGTTTTCTTTTGAAAATAAGAAAAATGTTAAGAGCTGTAAATATTAATTAAGCCAAAAACAATGGCCAAAATGCATACAGTTAGAATGTATACCTCCTTGGTATACTGTTCCCCGCACTTAAGATAATTCTGACTTTTTTTTTGTCACGGACCATTTTTCTTTAAAGTCTTTCCACAGTGTAAGATGATGACTTTATAAAATAGACAGGCAACTACTGTACTCCTCAGAGTGTGACCCTGAGAAGGATCTCCCAGGTTTCAACTAGCCCACAAACCGTCAGCTCTTCTAGCTGGCACATATTGCATCAGAATCATGGAGGGCAACAGGCAGTTGCTGTCACAACCAGCGCTTTTCACAATTTCTCAGCTTCTATTGTGTTCAGACATTTCGGTCACATTTTCGCAAGCACATATGGGGACATGAAAAGTGGTTTGCGCTCCTGTTTTGCTATAACAAAAGTAAGTGAGCTACGTTGTTAAAGACTCTTGAAGCATTTTCATGAGCCACGAATCAAGCAACCCAATACCTCACTTGTGGAAAGCTGAGAATATGTTCCTGGGGCAATTGTAGGATCTATGTTCACAACAATTAGGTCTTACAAATCAGAGGTTCAAACATGCTACCAGGGTTCAATTATAACACTCTTCCTAGATTCCAAACATAGGAAATACTGGACTTCTTACCCTGGTACAGATCACTTACTTCAGTGAAGTGGTTTTCCCCTTCACACTATGGCTCAGGGGGTTACTACATTCTGCAAGCTTTGCTGTACACACACAGCTCAAACTGCTCTAAATTATTCCTTTTCCTTCAGCCTCTCCCTTTTCATGTAATTGCTCAGTAAATTTTCCTTAATATACATATTATGCAAACTCTTCTCCAATCTTCTGGTAACTCCCTAGCTTACAGTAACTTCTACAAGAGATTCCAGTTCACTAACTACTCTCAAATACCAAAGATAAGAAAATAGAAAAGAGCTTACATATTCAGATTATCCAAATAATTTCTTACCTGAGTGGGATCCAGGAGGATAAAATCACAGCTTTTAGGTAAATGTTTGTGAAGAAATGTTTTCCCCAAAGAGTGGTTACTGGAGTTCAACCTCCGTAATCCCAGATCAACAGAAGTTACACACCCCAGAAAGAGGCCAAATTCCCATCTATAAGGTGTACAAGATCCTCAGTTGCCAAGTGCTTGAGGGAACTTGTGTAGATCATATCAGAACTAGACAATACTAATGTTTTCTTAATTATACATCTTTAATCCATGAAGCTGATAAATCTAAAACAGTGCACCTGCAGAGCTTTAAATTCAGATGCCATAGCCTTCTTTAAAGAGTAAACATGCAGAGACTTGTGTGCACTTCTTTAAGCAACACCAAGATGGTGGTGTTAAAAGCAAGCCCTACCCAAACTTACTAAAAGCAATCTCAGAGTTTATAGAATGAAACTATCTGAAGGCTTAAAATGGAGTTCTTGCAATACCAAGAGCATTAGGCTCTTTCATAAGCGAGAAAACATAGTTGCTATTAAGCTCCATCATGTCCAAAGTCTGATTTTGCAGCACTTCTGAACAATTTAAAATCTTATGTCATAAGAGAGAAATCTAATTCTTTAACATTGGCATTCTGCATTAATTTGGGCATAGCAACACGGCATCTCAGTTTCACACCCACACAGCAAAGACAACAGAACTGCTCTGCCTGAGAGAGGTGTCAGAGGCTGCGTCCTTAATTACAAAGCTCTGACATACAAACACCAAAAACTGAAACAACAGGGAGTCAAGAAGAGAATGGTGAATCATCAACTTTATAATAAAAAGCAGAAAGAGCAACAGACCAACTGCCTAACCATCACCAAACCTGAACAACTATGAAGCTTTAAAAAAATACCTAATGCTACTCTAAGAAATAGGTTTGAAATCTCTGCGGCTTGGGACACTTCTACAACTTTGGTCTGGGTTTCCATCACACAAACTGCAGAGAACAAACTTACACTGGTAGAGAGATGAAATGGAGGTTTCATTAGATTTTTCCTCATCTCTAGTTTTATTTCATTCCATAAAATCCCTCAGGATTATTGTTATGTTATGCACCTACCACACAAAAGTGTTTCAAGGATAACTGATATGTCTGCATAGCAATTTGCATTCTCAAAGTACTATATGAGTGTGAAGTATTAATAATGAACTGCAGGGAGAAAGTTTATTTCTACTTTCCATCCAAGGAATTAGTTTCTGAATTTTAAAAAGTATATGGATCTATTGAAAACAGAATACATGGTTTAGAAGATAAGCAGGAGATGCTAATGACAAACTTACAAAACCAAAGTATTTATAAAATCATTGCATTCTTCTCCTAGGAAAGTATAATTCTAGTGGAAGAATCCTGTTCTCACCACAGTCCTGGTTTTTACAGTCTCTTTTCCATCTGACTTGACTGAAGTGCAGACCATTAATATCCGAAGTGCCTTATTTTGATTATACTGGCCTTTGCTGGTACCAATCTAGTTAAGGTAGCACCAAGAATTTCCAACATAAAACACATTTACAGGTTTATAACTTGGCTCTAAAAATCCTACTCCAAAAGACAGTGGGAGGCAGAAGGGCTCAGATGAATGCATTATATTACATATCCTATGTGATGCACACTTGCTCACAATGGTATCCAAAGGGGAGGGATGAGCTTTAACTCTGAATTACCTTGTTTCACAAGCCACTGAAATGATACTTTTAACTTCCCTGTTTATGTAATCAAAATAATGTTTTGTAAGTGTTTCAGCTAATTAAGAGCTAAACTTGCCCAATGTCACAGCTTGGCTTAAATCACAGAAGCTGTCCATATAATACAGGAATTGAGATGTCATATCTACTGATCATATTTACACACAAGCATTCTCCCCCTTCCTCCCCTCAGAAGTCAATGGCAGCTTGTCTCCAGCGGGTGAACACCTAGGTGACGGGGCGCTACAGACTGCTAGCAGCAGAACACCGCCATTCAAAGAAAGAAATGAAGATCAAGGCTAAACAAATTCACTGTAGGTGTTTGCCATTTTGTAAAAGATAAACTCACAGGAAACTGCTAAGAGTAAAGAGAGCTTTGCAGGCTACTTAAAATGCTGTTCTTAAAGCAACATGTATTTCTGGCCACTGGCATTTTATTTCCTCTGCTCCCTCAGGAACACAATGCAACTCTCCACTGCAGCACAGCAACATTAAATATAAAAACCTGCCATTAAAGGGCAGAGGGTAATAGCATCAGTGTGGGCGACCCATGCTCAGGTAGTGTTCAACTATTATCTCCAGTTTAAGTAGGCTGAAAATACGCAAATCCAGCCAGCACTGTTTTTAGGTAAAATTGTCAGTTTTATGGATATTTATAGTATATGTCCAGTCTTGCAGAACTCTGTCTTCCTCCACCTCATCTGTAACACAAACTGCTTTTAGCCCACATTAATACAATGTGTTACTGGGATACTTCTCACATTCTGTATAAGCCAGGCAGCTGATCAATACTCAGCTATGTTGAGGGGAAAAAAAAAAAAAAAAAAAAAAAAAAGTCATTATGTTAGGATCCTGTTAAAAACAGACACCAGGAGAATAAAGTTGATGCACTGACACCATTCTATCTGGATGCCTCTTTAGATTACTGCTTTTAAATACATCAAAAGTGACTTCCTTTCCAATATACAGTTTTAAAGAATCCTACAGGTAGGACCTCTGGTCCCCACACCAAATCAGTCTCACCTCAAAAAAAATTAATCCTTGCTTCTCACGAGAGCTCCTCCTTTTGATCAAAAGTTTTCACCCTTTGTATCAACTCCCTTACCTATACTTCCTATGGTGAAATCACAGCACAGAAATTGCAATAGCAAAGTTATTTCCATGACAGCATCAACTGATGACACAACCTCAGGTTTATAACTTGTCCTTGGATCAAGAAGGAGTAAGAAGATGTAAGATAAAGACTTTAGAATCAATAATAGTAAACTAAAAATCAAAAGGAAAGCAGCCACTTGGAAAAATATTTTTTAAAAGTATAAGTTCTTCTATTATTTGAGGTTGCCTAATGTGAAAGTCTCCTTGGAAAATTCACTAAGCATTTTGGTGGGTGTGTGTGTGTCCCCTCCCAGAGTATTTTTCAGTGTCAAAAAAAAGCATATATCCCGCTTGCATCAGAGCATTGGTAATATAACATAGCAAGAACAGATGCAGGTCTATTTGCCTCAGAAGTAAGAGAACAACGACAATCCTCTTCCTATTGTTCTCCCAACCTATCACATAAGAAACAGAAACTCATGCCATGCCCCATAGGTCAACAAACTTGAGCTCTGCGAGACAGTAACTGCAGAGTTGAGACTCCTCTGAGACACCTCGCCTCCAGCTCAGCAAAGTTTAAATCAAGAAAACATCAGCTTCAATGTCCCAGCTGACCTTCACCAGTATGTACTTGGAGAGAGAGAAACAGTCTCTCCAAGAGAAGCTCCAAACCATGCTTCATCTTTGCAACACATCACTCATCCAAATAAATGGTTTGCAGATGTAACACAGGACCCAATGCCCATCTTCTTTCAGGTGTTCAAGCTCTTCCCGGTTTCACAGAAGTCAATCTAAGTTGACAGCAGTAAGCAACTTGCACAAACAAGTTACTACTTACTACTTGTAAGATATGAGACAAGACTGGAGAGAATCAAAGTCATCCTGTTAACACCTGCAATTAAACTCTTGTGTTTTAAGGGGTTTTGCTGACGTAGTTTTTAATTCTCTCACAGTCCGCTCAAGTGACTTGGCTCTTTGTTTCTGTTGGGCTCATGGTACCATAGATCCCTTCGCCACTATGTTTCATCATTTCACAACTCCAGTTGCCACGACAACAGGATGCAGCTTATCTGTGCTGTTTTCATATTTCCAGTTTTTGTTGCCATAACAACACAATCATTCTGGCTTTCTACAAAACCAGCAACTTTAAACCATGTATTCTCAAAGATGCAGGATTCATCATACTTGCATCTTCATAGGAGAAGATATTTGTACCAGCAATTCGTAAATTAAGCTGTTCTTTTCTGAAGGCGGATTTTTCACTCACAAAAGTGAAAAGCTGACAGCAATTGCTAGAGGCAGGCTGCTGAGACATCTAAAGTCTGGCCTTTAATAATAGCCAGAGTAATATAACACTAGGCCACTTCCGAGTGGGGAGTCCCCACAGTGTCAGATTGTGTCAAACTGCACAATTGTTATGTGATGTGAGTAAGTGTCCACACTTGTTTCACCCAGGCAGATCTGAATTAGATGCTAGATGCAATTCTCTTGAGTTTTAACCCAGTGGCCTCCCCATTATTACCAGCACCACCACCATGCAGTTTTGTGTTTTAAGATCCATTTTAATTCTGTAATTTGAACTGTTGTTATAGACTTCTTTTCAGACTCTGACCCTTTTCACTTTCAGGTGACTGCATTTTGAACTTCTATTTACAGGAAGTGCACATTCATCAGACCGGTGAGAAAACGTTACACAAACACAGCATGCATAAACACAAAACAGTGATGGCTATGAGGGGTAGCAGCTAACATGGCACCGTAACTTCGTTACACCCTCATTTATGTACTTCATTAATGAGACAAGCACAGGTGTCCAACACGGTTCCTCACATGAGATGAATAACAATAACACAGTCCAACCTGCTTTAGCCATGCTTGGTATCCAGAAGATAATAGTTGGAATCCATCTTTTGGCATGTGTATTCGGGGCTAGGAGAGAATAGACATAAAGAGAGACCTCCTTTTACACTGGGACCTAACTAATCTAAGTCTAAATTCTGGAGCATTTTAAACAATGCAGATTTTTTTTAAGCCATATATGAAGGTTTAGTCCCCAGATTAGTTCTTCTTTACTACTCTGATAACAGCTGCTTTAAGAACACTTCTCTAATAAAGCCACCACCATTTTTTACGATTTCCACCATTTTACATTTCAATTCAGTACACACAAATATTTCTTTTAAAATTCCCATACAAATTCACTTGCAGAAGCACAGCCTCTGTGGTGGGTGCAGCAGCAGAGACTAATGGTCATTAATGCTTTTGCCACTACATAAAGCTAAACGGTGTCAGAAGAGCAGCAGTCAAGCTATGAGAGCGTTTTTACAGTCACCATCCTCAACACGGTCAGACCAGACATTGGACAACATGAAAAGATTAAGAAAAATCCCTGAAGAGGTGCAGCCTTACTATGTGGAGTAACAGGAAATTACACTCACACATAGCCATAAATTATGCCTCAAAGTGATAGACAAATATAAACTCCTCCCCATTTATTGTTTTCATGACTTATCAGGTTGAGGAAAAGGCAAGACATCCAATTGCTCTGGAAGCACAAAACATATATAGCATAACTTACAGCTAGAAAAAAAACGCAACTAAATTAAAATGCTACCTATCATGACACTTATTTGCAGTTCAAAGATATTCTCATAATCAAGTGCATTCAACTGTTCTCCCCCATCCCCATCCCCTGAAAAAAAAAAAATAATAAAAGAAAAATGCTTAGAAATTAAAATCACATCAAGGAACAGGACACCCACGGACACCAAGTCCAGAGACCTTTCTTAGTGTTGGAAACTACTTCACAATTCCTTTCTTAATGCACTGTAGTTCTCCTCCAAGCCAGCAGATGTGTGCCCACAGCACTCCGTCCAAAAGGCTGGAAACATCTTTCTCATGTTCAGAATGGCTCTATTGAAGGGGAGTTTACCCCCATTTGTTTTGCGTCAGCACAATGTTTAGCTCATACAAACTGTGTCCACCTTGGTATTTGTAACACTAAAGAAATACAATTGGTTGGAGAGGAAAAATGTGTCACCACTGAATGCCGAACCTTCAGCTACGGTGTGGAGGTAGTCCAGCCTTGAAATTAAAGAGAGAACTACAACAGACTAAAATCTTACCTCTAAAGAGAAGTACACTTACAGGATTTTACAATATGCTTTGAACACTAGTTATTTTTTGCTTCTCTCTGAATGGAAATCCTCCTAAATCTTTCAAAGCAGTGATAAAATTATGCCCCGGTGTCCCAGTCAGTAATTTCAGTCAAACAAGAATTTTAATAACCACCATTGTGCTGATAAATTAAAGTCAAGTATATATGGTTACTGCATTCACCTGCTGAGCCTGGACTTGCAATGCTTAACACATTAACAAACTATGTTTTAGGGGACTTCTCACACAGCTAGAAGCATCATGCTCCAAGACCTAATCCTGACTTCAGCACAAACTTCATGGGTGGTTAGTCTCTCTACTACTGTAAAATGAGGACAACACTCATTTAACCCACCTCACAGGTTTGTTGAGAGAAACTGCTGACATTTCTACGTGCTTTGAAAATGGAAGAAACTATGTGAAGTACTACATATCTAGCAAGAAACCACAGAAACCCACGTTCTCCTTCTGGCTCAAGAGCTTCTGTTGCTTTTCCAAAGCAGCACAGCTCAGCATACCTATCAAGGAAAAAGAGCCTTCATAAACAAGCAGAAATAACGACCTTTTGAATTCACAGTGTCAGGAGTAAAGAGACCTGAATACCAGTCTCAGATCTGCCCGGGTTCACACAACAAATCTGTGAAAAATGACTTCATTTCTTTCTGTTTCTGTCACCTAACCTACAAATTAAAGGATAACAGTGAAGCTTTCTCTTAGTAGGCTGCTTAACATTTGTAAAGCCCATCAGTCCAGAGTAGTTTGAGTAATTGATTTAAGACACTGATTTAAACTACTTAATTTGAAGACTCTGGTCCTGCAAATATGTAAGTGTATTAATAGATCTACTGCCATCAGCAGGATTACTCTCATGCAAAAGTGTCTCCAATATCAAAGATAACATTGTATTCCTATTTAGGCAACTCTTACCAACACCAGCTCTTTGTGACTCCAAAATAAAGTTCCTTGAGTGTTAGAAATAAAAGTCGTCAGACTTTCAGCAGATTAGCAGCTACTGTAAACTCGACTTACTTTTCAATGCTGACAAGTTAAATACACAAATAGCAGAAACTAAGACCCACTGCCCATCCCTCGGCACCATACTTGGTAAAACCCCTCAGTGAAGTGCGTCTCCTCTGCATCTGACAAGCCTATTCTCAGCTAAGAAGAAAATAAATATACAGGAGAGAAGCAAATTTTACCAGTACGAGGTATGTCATTAACGGCATAAGCAGCAGAGTGAGGGTGAAGTGGGATATTTGCACAAGTGAGAGCTCTTTCATATCAAATGCAAGCACTGATAGAAAAGTGTAATTTAATTAAAATCTCTGGAGATCTCACTTACAGGTATCCAATACAGACTGACCACTGGCTAAACTTTTGCAACCAGGCTCCTAAATTTTAAATTTCTGTGGTTCTCTTAGGCACATTGTGAATGACACCCAGGAACATCTCCTTCAGCAAAGACATGCAATTAAGTACACTTGGTTCAAATTTTCCAAATTTCCATGTCCAAATGACAGCAGACATGCAACTACAAAATTACAGAAAAGGAAGTCATACATGCTTGGTAACTTAAATAAAATTGCCCCTCTTCCCACAGCCTTTAAAAGATCTGGGATACATACAACTGCCCTCTTTGAAAGCTGTGCTATTTTATCAATCATCACTAAAATCTTCCATGATTATGATCCATTCAAGGCAATTCTATTAGCAACACAATTAATTGCCCAGCAAGATCTATTCATTTTTGTATTTTCATTACCACATACTGTTTATGCTCATGGTTCAGTATCATTCATAAGCGTAGTATTTTCTCTTAGCATCTGCTGCAGCATTTTCCATGACTAGAAGTCAGACTGCTAGCATAATTTTCTTCTTTCACTAGCCACCCCAAAAAGCAACACTGAAAGCACTACAACTGCTAACTTCTATCACACTATTTTTTAATATTTCATATTTTTATCTAGGTGAGTGACTAATTCATAATACACCCCTGACAACTGCCTTTTCCAAGACATTCACGTTTATTATTGAGGACTTGCTTTAAAAATGAGCCTTCCATCACTGCAGATGGGTTATTCCATAACCACCAGCAAATTATTCACAGTTCTGAAAAGTAATTTTACCCTGTATGAAATGCCTACCTTCTCTTTAGTCTTTCTGGAGGCTGCAGAACTTATCATTTATATGTTACTCATATATTAAATCATATTATTATATATATTGCAATTGTCTCTAAACTCATGAGTCAGAACAGCTTACTTCACTCATTTTTTTTTCCCCGCAACCTCTGACTTTTTTTCTTCAGTAATCTACTCTTCCGTTTTTAATCCATTTTATTTCTGCAGTCCCTAGTAAAGCCCAGAACAACAGAATGATTTCTGAGAACAAGTCAGTAATTTAAAATTCAGTGGTACCCCCTTCCCTTCCCTACAAAGGCTGATTTTTAGGGGACATTTAATTACAGGCCTGAGTTCCTATTTTCTAAGCCTAAACACAACCCCTGAAGGCTTACAATATTTGAGTCACAGCTGGAGCTGCGGTTACTATACAGTTTAAATATCAGCCTCTTTACTGTGCAATTTGTTTTGAAAATCAAATCAGATGCCATGTCATAAACAAGTGCTAATTAAGTACTGAGCGGAAATTGGGCTTTTTTGTGCAAGAAGGGTTCTTAAATATCTGCATCTTCACTTCCATAAGAAGGAATAAATATGTCAAGAGTGATCATTATAAAAGGAAACCTGCTATGGTACTTGCAAGGCAGTACTGGTACTGCTGTTTCTCCATTTCAGTTCCTGCCATGTAAGAAATGGTGGGGGGGGGAGTTGAGACCTATATGAAATATATATGTACTAAGGATCTTACGAATCTGATCATGCAACCCATAACACTTCCTTTTGCCTCAGAGAGGACATTCACGCAGGGTTTCCATCACATATGATTTAAACAGGCAAGCTAAACCCATCTCTCTGTCGCTGCAAAGCAACAGTATTTTTATTCCTTTTAAATTATGATCTACACACAGCATTTATCTGACGATACCACTGCATTCATTAGATAGAACACCTTGTTCAATAAATATCAAGGGAATAACAGGAATAATGCATTTTGATACTCTGAAGGTTGCCTCTGAGTAACAATATTCATGACTCCATTAACTAACAGGCTCTCGGCTACACAGGCAGAATTAAATCTGTCAGTCACTGACATGGGAGGGCATGGGCAGTTGCACTGAAGATTGTCCAGTTGAGATGACTTCCACAGCAAAGGGAAATATCCCCTGTGGCCTAGATCTTGTTAATGAGTTTGTACGCATTACAGCAATAAACTGAATTCCTACTACAGGTATGCCACTTCATGGCCCAAAAGATACCTTACTCCACTGTCCACAGCAGTACTCAAAATACAGCACAGAGACCTGCGGACTCTAATTCAACAAAACCAAAGACAGGATTTCAAAATCTTTCATTCTTATTAGGAGAGAAAACCATGAGCTCTCTGATTCTAAAATCATAAGCTGCCTATATTTAAATGTGCCCTTCAGGAGATTTTGGAAGAGGAATGAACACTGAGTCAGCTGACTGTCAGATCTCACAGTTTGATACAAACTCCTTCAGAAGGACACAACACTCTCGAAGAGTAGATCCTGACTGCCAGGAAACTTAAAAAATTCACCGCACATGGTGAGCATGGCTAGTCTAGGCCTTTAGTGAATCTGTTCAGAGTACATTGACCAAGATCTGCTCAAAACAAACTCCCATTGGAGAATGTCTATTTACATTCCTTGACAGATCAAAAGACACAAATTTTTATATCCTGCCACAGCAGCAGCTACCAGGAAAACTACTACTGTAACATGAAACACCTGGATA
This sequence comes from Chlamydotis macqueenii, assembly GCF_036417535.1. Taxonomy (NCBI): domain Eukaryota; kingdom Metazoa; phylum Chordata; class Aves; order Otidiformes; family Otididae; genus Chlamydotis; species Chlamydotis macqueenii. The sequence goes on from NC_141562.1 coordinate 25,410,382, forward strand.
CCTTCTTAAGGGCTCACAAGAATACTAAGCCGCTGTATTCAAAACCAAATGGAGATCCATGATGGCACTCCATTAATCTTGGGACAAAGTAAGAGTAAGCGTTGTGAACATGAAGAGCAAAGAGATTCTCTTCATGCCCAGAAATAAAAACATGCTTGATTTCCCAACCATTTGACATTTTAAGTCTGAAATTCAAGTTCTGTATTCAACCTCCTTCAAGACTGCAAGATGCGTGGTGAAGAAAAGAGAACCTGCATTCCCATGGTACTGTCTGAAGCTGTGCCAGGTAAGCATCCAACAAGAACAGCGGCATCCACATGCTAGCTTTAAGCATTATGCATAAAACAGAAGCTGGAACCTTGTCTAGATATTAATGCAAACGAAGCTGATGCCTTTTAAGTATCTTGTTTCTTTTTCATAATTCCATAGAAAAGTTAGAAAGGCTCCCTTGGAATCTAATTTTTCACTGAGACTCATAGCATCAGGTATCGAGAATTCTGTACTTGAGAAAAAAATACAGCCAAAGTGAACAAAATTAAGAAGTCTGGAAAACTACAATCTCCACAATCAGCAAAAGCACCTACAGTGCTAACTTTCACCTTCCTCATCTCCCGCTGAATTTTACGTAGTGGACAAAAAAGCATGCAGGAGAGACGGGTTAGAGGTCTGTGCCAACTATCCTGGAAGGAATTCTGCAGTTCACACATTAAGCAGACAGATTTGTAAGAGGAATACCATTTTTTTTTCCTAAAGAAATGGAAATGCTTTCAAGAGCAGACTCTAGCACTCAACCACAATATTTTCTGCTTAGCTAGTGAGCTCTCAGCTGCTGAGTAGACTCCAGCACTTAAGTCAAACGTATTCCACTTCAATAAACTAATCAAAAAGCTTCCTTTTTGCAGGAATGGCCATTCTATCGCAATTCATTTCCCTCACAAAGCACTGTGCTACAATTACAATGTGGGACCTATCCACCCACCACAAGTAACTTGGAATCCATAACTACCCAGATAGGTTAAATTTCCTTTCCTGATCTAAATGCCCTGTACTGAGTTTAGCTCTATGACAGTTCTCAACTCCTTGAGAATGGTACAAGATATAAATGCTTCTTCGCTTGGCTTGACTAGAGGAAACTCCTCCTTAAAACAAGAAGTACCAAAGAAGCCTGCTGTCTCAGAGGACTATGATGCAAGAATGAAGCAAGGGCAACAGAAGCAGCTGAAGATACCTAACAGGCAGCCTCTGGCAACAGCCCCATGCAGAACAAGTATCTGTAAGACGACTAACTAGAATGAGTCTAAAATGTTGCAGAATTGACTGACCAACCTTTAAAAAGATGAAAAAAATACCCAAATAAACCACAAACAGTATACCCTGTCTCTCAAGATAAGAAATCCGCTGAGACTGAGTACTGGTAACTATTGCCAAAATGAAGCTGTCACCATGGGAGGTCTACACAAATCTACTCCCAATTTAGAACAAATTAGAATTAGTGCTAGACTAACCCAATCTTCTTCTTTAAGAAGATCACTGAAGTCCAGACAAATTAGAAGTAGTTACGCATTTGATAGATGACATGTAGGAAGTTACTAGTTAAAATGGAGAGGATTAGGATTAATACCAGAGTTGTAAGGAGGATAAGAAACTAAAAAGGGTAGAGGATCACAGATTATTTTGAAAAGGGAACCATCAAGCTGTACAGAGATTGATCCTTGTCAAAATCTATTATTAACCTTGAAATTAATTTTAAAATATTCTCAATAATGGCTAAAAAAACCCAAGAATTACCAATGTGCTAATGAAATTGGCTGAAGATAAAGTTAAGAGACATCATAAATACATAGCTCACAGCACCTTGAAGACTTGGGTAACAGAACCAACACAAGACGCACATAAATTAAAAAGTAACATTATTTCCACTATAAACTAGGGATTCAGTAACTAAGAAGAGGGGAAGAGGCCCTGGGATGTTGCTCATTAGATAACGATGGTTCACCAATAAGATGCAGCAATGAAGATGGCAAATACCACTATAGGATATTGTAAAAAGTGAAAAAATCCTAGAAGAGAGAAATTAGGATTACTTTTCCTGGAATATTCTATGTAGCTCTGGTCATTCGTGTTCCATGTAGATTAATCAAATTCTGCAGCTGTTTAAAAATGTCTGCTAAAATGATCAAGAGTTACAGGAAACATCCTTTGGGAGAAAAAAAAAAGAAAAAAAAATACTAGTTTAGCTTGACCAGATCCAGCTCAGACAAGAGTACAATTGCTCTCCACAAATATATGCAGATGAATACAGGGGAGCAAGAAGAGCTGTTTAAGCTCAAGGACAACTTTGGTTCAAGAATAAGTGAGGATGAATTAGCCATGAATGGAGTTAAACTGGAAAATAAGAATGAGGACTCTAGCTTTCAAAGTAGTCAAATTTGGAACGCTCTACAATGGCACAGCAAAGAAAATTCAACTCACTTAAATACTGCTTGGAGAAGCTGCAAAAGGGACCAGAGTGCACCGCCTGCCAATATTGGCCTTGAACCCATGCTCCACAAGGGGTGTTCCAATCCCATGTAGAGATGTTTCCTCTCACTGATGGGCTCTGTACTGATTTGCCTCTGCACAGTCTTATTTTAAGGTCATTGAGATATGGATATATAGGAATATCTTCTTGTCAGTAAAAAACTTTCAGGATATTTATGTTTGTTTACAAACAACTGTGACAAAATACAAGAACACACTACACTGGAGTCATCCCAGTCAAAAGGAGAAAAAAAAAAGGAGAAAAGTTACATAAAGAAAACAGAGAATACCGATTTTTGTGCTTTTGAACCTATTAGTAACATAAAACATCTTCTGTCATATTTAAAGAGGGTGTTAACATTGTCTGGATTTCTTCAGAAAACTGTTGAGATGTTTCCAAGACTCATCTTCTAAAACAAGACCGATCCATCAGTTCTTGAGACTACACCCACTTCTCATTGTTCAAATTCACACGAGACGAATGATAGCTGGCTGCATTCCTCAATACTGCTGAGAGTTTTGGCATCTAAGAAGAAAGGGTGTTAAGCAGACCCAATGAACAACCCCCTGGAGAATTGCCAGCATCTTCCTAACAGAATTTGAGGCCTACTATCCACGAACTAAAAGCAACTCCCACATAAACACTGCTCCATTCTGCATCATTCTCAAAATAAATTACAAACGTGTGTAGAGAGGGAGAGTGCCTATATTGTATGACAGACTTTCATGCTAGACTACTTTTCTTTGAAACAACTAGAGACTGTTTCAGTTGCTCTTTGGGCAAGCCTGGAAACCTTAAGATTTTATTTTCTAGTCAGAATGCAGTCTAGTCTGCTTTGTATCCGAGCAAAGACAGCCATCACTTTTCTCCTGACGATTTAATCCATCTTGCCGTATTTGGGGGGGGGGGGGGGGGGGCTGGAAAAAAAAACCCAACAACAAACCTCACTACCTCTAAGAATAACTACATTCTTAGCTGGAAACATCAAGAGAGGACTCCTATAACCACACTGAGAAAATCCACACAGACACAAAGCTAGCCAATGGAAAAATCACAACAGAGTTCTGCACTGGCTGGTATCTCCCAAACTCTGTTTCTACAATCTTCTTCAGATCTGTTTTGCTCCAAGTTCTTCTGAAGATGGGCCATCTGGACTACAGCTAGAGGCACACTTATTACTGTTCTGCTAACATACCACTGTGCTTAAGAACTACTTCTTCACTTGTTCATAGTATGTCCCTGCAACTTTTCCCTTCTTACCACAGGATGGAGGAAATTAAACCAGCACTAAGGCACGTTGCTTCTGCCAGTCCAAACTGGTTACTCCAGTGGATTCTGCAAAAGGTTGCATGGCTCTTGCTCACAGACTGTAAACCCTCCTGTCCTTCCCTCAAGAAGACTTGAAAGACCCCTTGCTGAGCTTTCCCATTCCTCCTCATTCTCTCCTTCCTGCTGCTCTCATCAAGATGAATGCACAGATTCTGTTTCAGCAGCAAGGGGAGGGAAAATTAAATTGGATGTTTCTCAATTCTTAGTACAGAGGAGGACTAGAAGCAGCTATAGAGTGCAAAATTACGATCAATCATTTGCTTCCAAGCAAGTGTGGAAAAGTAAAATAATTTAAAACTGAAAATCTTCATTGCTTCTTCTCAAACCTTCTGTCATCAGAGCTAACAAATTTGGCTGTGCACGTACAGCTGCAAGCAGGCTGAGCACCCATCGGTTAATGGAACCATGGAACTTGCAGATGAAAGAGAAAAAACGAATTTTAATGCAGTTTTTAGAAATACTTGTCATTGTTTCAGCATTGCCATTTAGTGAATGGGACCGATTTCTCTCTCAGCAGGGGATGATATTTTAATGATGTAACAATGTACTTCCCAGAAGAAAGACAAGCCTCATGAGGCAGATTAGAACTAAGAATACTCAGATCCCATTAAAAACAGACAGTTTCAAGCCATTTTAAAAATTAATTTTGTTTAATGATAAACTGTGTTATCTTAACAGGTGGCTAGCCAATTGTAAAATTAACCAAAACATGGTCAGAAGCACAAGGCTAGCTATTAGAAGAACTGGTTTCTTTTTATTCTGTCTTCTATCCTCAGTGTACCATATGACCCTACAAAAATTCCTCCAGTCCATGACCCGAGGCAAATTTCTAAGCTTCAGCTTCCTCTTTCTGCAAAGCAGGGGCAGTATTTCTGCAACACCAGAGTTCCTCAAGACCTCAGATAAAAAGACATTTAAAAGTATTGTTGTTTAATAAGCAGGGACATATCTAATCTAGCTCCCAGGATGTTTATTTTCAACAGTTTCTGTGGGATCAAGAAGTTTTTCTCAGCACTAATCAGCATCCTGTCAAGACACCAGCTTCATGTTTGATTGCTTATTAATTGTATTTTGAGCACTCAATATTTAGCTGCAGCCACTGGACTCCGCAATGCTACAGTTTCCACAGGGAAACATACAATGCATTCAGCCCTTCAGTGCAAAATTACTTAAAATATAAAAATAATACGCCTTGTTGAGCATCTCCTGAATTGTAGGAAGGAGGAAATGAGGAAGACTGAAGAAAATGTCGAGCATTAGTAACACTAGTTAAATTTGCCACTGAGAATGGTTAAATACTACACAAATCTCACCAGCACAAACAGAGGTTAGAGATGACACAATGTAAGCAGACAAGGAAGGGAGAAAACAGCTTATTCCATCTGCATTGTTGAATTTAGCATGAACACTTTTATACAACAGAATAAAGTGGCATGGCTTGCTGGTTTTACGTGTGATCTGATCATTTATATTCTAAATACTGTTGCAGTGGTCACTGAAAAAATTAATATGACAAGAAATGCATCTGACCAGATGAAGAATAGAATCCTTTCACTCAACTCTTAGCAAAAGTTCGTAATTTCCAGGTATAAATTACATCCCTTGTAATAGAAAATAAGTACTTCTCATTAACAAGTTTTACGACACAAACTACCAACACAGTAAAATCCAAAGAAAACAAAACAGCGGATGAACACATTCACTTGACAAGCATATTCAGTCAACATTTGTATATCAGGAAACACTTTCTGATCCCCACTTTAAATGTTTTTAGAGAGCGAAGTGAATTTCAAACAAGACGAGACCAGGAAGTTTCCCCTGTCATTTAACTTCTAGTTCGAAGTAATTGTTTCTCCTACCTCAGTAACTGTTTACACTGAAAATAAGCAAGAAAACAATGTAACTATATCTTGATCACATTTACCGCCCAGACATCAGCACTTGGTTGGCCACTGGAAATACTCCAAAGATCACCATTTCATTTTTTCTTCAGTAGGCACCTCTTAAAGAGGCGATCTCCAAACACTGTACATTCCTACCTTACCTCTAGAGATAATACAGAATAATTTTATTTTCTTCCTCTGAAATCTTCATTACCTCTTTCCATATCACACACCACTAGAGAATATTGAGAACTTTTAGGCCACTGTTTGTGTCTTGTATCTTCCAAAGATGATCTAGGAGACCCTCTGCCTAACCAAACTTTGTGGTTAGAACAGTCTGCTTTATCTCACTAATGAGAATGATAATTTAGCACCAAATACTCATGAGGAATTATAGCTCTGCTGACTGGCAAATAATTTGCCAAGGCAGATTAGTTTAGCTGCATAAAATAAATATCCACCTGCACATACTAGCACTAATCAGGGCGTGAAATTAAACTTTTTATTCAGTGGGAAATAACTGCTGCAAGGCGGCGATTTAGTCTGGGAAGCAAATATTAAGGTCAGCCTATTCTCTCTGATGTTTATAGTATATATTACAGTGCAGGGAGCATGGTGCAACAAATTCTGCTTTTTAAGTCTATGAAACTAAATACTTCAGTGATGCGATAGCAAATTTGCCATTTGCTTTTCTAATTGCATACATTTAATGGAGCAAAGTGTCTGAAATGAAACATTGCCAGAGAAGTGAGGGTGAAGCTACTGAAGTACCAAAGGCCTGCACCAAGTGTAGGAAAACCTACGGCACAAAGTTTGGAGCTGAAGAAAATAAATCGACATTTTCTTTACAATATACTAGTCTCAAGAAATCCTCAAACTAAGAGAATGTTATTTCAGTTCTACTGGAAAAAAAACTACTAAACATATGTTTAATATTCAAGCAGGATTTGCAACCCTGCATTTGGGAGGCAACTCTCTGCTATCCCAGCTGTTTTACAGAATTATTGTCATTGCTTTCATGCCACTCTTGCTTTGGATACCCAGGATTCTCTGTCACAATGACCACGACACAAATATGGTATTAGGAAGACTGGAAGGTTCTCAAAGCAGAGTTTTAAAACAATAGCTAACAAGTCCCAGGCCTTAAGAATCCCAATCCTAGTGACACCATAAATCACACAGGTTCAGTGCAAACAGAACCTCTTCTAAAGTATAAGCCTAAAGTTATAAGAAAAAAAAAAAAAAAAAAAAAAAAGAGATTCCAAGTCTATTACCCTTCAGCCTCCAATCGCACTAACTATTCCTTACTACATTACCTGTCAGTTATGTGGAAGTTCCTACAAACATGAAAATATAAGAATTAAGGAACTTCAGAGTTGTCTCATTAAATTAAAAAAAAACAAAAAAAAACCCCAATCCAACAAAACCCCACTCCACACAACACCTCCACATATGCATCTTAAAAGACAACCAAAAGGTTTTGGTTCTCCTGTGAAACTGGAAGGCCATCAGCACCTCCCAGAATCACATCCTCCAGAAAGAAATGGAAAATGGTAACTTGGGGGTGAAATGGAAAAAACACACTCATGAAGAACACGAATATCAATGTCTTTCTATCGTGAAGCCAGGAAATTAAATGAAGTATTACAAACTGATTCATTCACAAAAACTGAAACTTCATTAAATATCGAGCTATTGCCTCCCAAACCATCCCAGATAGGATCCCAGACTGGTCAGGTACAGCTCCAAGCACTGCTAATTACACACAACTGAAGTTGTCACTAGTCCATTGAAGAAAACAGATGTTGCTTCATAGAGCTTTGATATTTTTCTTAAATACCTTTCAAAATGAGGAACAAAAAATATGAACTCTTATAAAAAGGGCTTTATTGTATTTTTATAGCATATTACATACCTTGTAACAATCATTCTGTTAAGTGTAAATGTCAGTTTTATTTTCTGTCCCTTTTTTCCTGGCTATTTACAAGCTTTGTAAGAATCGTTCCTTAATTAAGTCTAAACATAGTTTTATATAAATGGATTCCTGGAATTAAAAACGTTCAGACTTAAGAAATGATTGTTACAGAGACTGTAACAGGCCGTAAAAAAAGAATGCCACTTTAAACAAAGATTTCTCATTTTAATTAAAAAGATAATCATCAGAACATTCGTACACTTAACAGAACCATTTGAAGCTACTTTGAAAAAATATCTACTATTCTATGCAGGCATATGTAGTTTCCTTCATATGACATTTAATCAAAGTCTCAGTTGAGCCTATTGCACTCATACTTTAAATACTACATCTACAGTTTTAAACACTTTATTCAAATATGAAAGTTACTTACTGAGCACCTCATTCCTAGTACTTTTGTAAATGGTTATGACCACAGAATTCCTATATTCTTGAAGAGCTCTGTAAGGCAAGAGTTTTTGGAAGGGGTTTTTATGGGAGTTTCTTCAAGCTAATGGGCACATTCGCCTTTCCTTTTAGCTTGTGCACCATCTCTTACACTCTGTACTTCACAGAGTGAAGTTTTATCTGTAGTATTGTAGAAACATGAAAAGCGCCTGAGATGAACTAAGACAGGTTCCACTCTGGTAAAATCCCTGGTGTTGCTGCAGAACACTGGACTATATAATTTACAAGACCATATTTTAAATGCATGAACTGGCTTTCATTAAAAAGAAAAAAAACACCTTTGAAAGATGACATGTAGAATACATGACAGAAAACACTCCTTCACCTGCAAAAACAGCCTTTCCTGGTGAGCAGTTGCTTAGTATTGCATAATGCTAATACACAGCACTTTAATATCAGAAATAAATTAGGCCTTCTTAAAATGCAGAGATAAATTGAGTAGGTTAAATATATTACTTAAACCTTAAAGTATTAGATTATACATGTTGGAGCTGACCATGGATAACTAGGAAACTGGTAGCAGATATTAGCTAAATGTAATACTGCTTCATTGGCAAGTAATCAAGCCAACACCAGCCAGTAAGGTGGCAGCTTCCTTTTACTTCCATCAAAAAGTTCCAGACACAACTGCAGGGGGCAGGTGGGGGTGGGAGAGTCTAGTTTGTCTTTCAAAGCATCAAATACAGATACTTTAAAGCAAGATAATTTCATTCATAATATTAGCATTGTATGAAGTCTCCACATGACATTTTTCTATTAGAGTTAGACATTAAAATAAAAAGCAAATTACCAGGTCCATGTTGCCTAACACCTTGTGACTCAAGAGAGCTGCTCAAAGTCAATGCCAAAAATTAGGTACTGACATTTTTCACTGCAAAAAGTATTATTTTCTAGAGAAGCACAAAATTACTACCGCCTACTGGGCTGCTTTTCAACGTGAAATGAAGCCTACCACAAATCCATATGAAAAACAAAACTACCAAAAGCTGGAGAGTAACAGGTCTCATGCTTCCAAAAGATATCTGAATATTTACCTACGATGACTCTGGGGAACCTCCCAGGGAAAATCAATAATTAATAGCAAAGCCCACCTCAACCCAACCTGCGAGCCACCTAATAACAAAGATGCACATGAGGCGTATCGCACACTTGGATGAGCAAGGTGAATGATCACTGTGAATGATTCAGCATTAGCCGAGAGGATGCACAAGCTGATCCACCACCTCTATGTGGACAATAGTACCCATGCCATTACTGCAGTACCTAAGCACTTTCTGAGTGCTAAAAGGCAGAAACAACAGGATGCTTCCCAGGAGGGTCAAGCCGATACTTGCAATGGATACCTCACGTATCAAAACAACCTACCTGTGCCACACCTCCACAAACACCAAAAGACCCCACCAAGCCTGACAAAAACTTTACTTCATCAGCATGATTAAAGAAAAAGCCATGTTCCAGCTACACATGCGCTAAAGCAAAACCCTGAGATGTGTTAAACAAAAGCTTTTCTCACTCTGTAAGTAAAAACACCCTAAGAAGTTCAGAGGGGAAGCCACATCTTTCACTGCACTTTTTACAAATATTTTGCATACAAGAGGCATTTTAACAAAACATTGGGAACTCAGTTTAGCTTTCAGTTCTCAGCACAGTCTGATCTTGATAATTCCTCCCTTTATCTGGTGCTCTTAACAGATGCATCTCCTGTAAGAGCAGCTCTCTCTCACGCTCAGGTCTCTCCCTGGAGTCAGAGAGCTTTATTGTTTGAGTGGAACACGGCCAGATGCAAGATGGACAGGGACTCCCTCAGGTCCCAGGCCCAATCTTACGGAAGATCTCAAATGCCTGAACTAAGCCCTTGGATGGGAATCTTAGCACAGAGGGTGAACAAGCAGAATATGGTAAGGCAGCTTAGCATGTTCACAATGCTGTCCGGCAGAAGACAAAAACGTTTCAACAAAAACTTTTCAGAACATGAAACTGACTATCTAGAGGCAGGCTGTAATTATCAAGCTTGGCCAAACACAAACGCAACAGGATCTGGGACACTCCTTTGGCCAACTACACACCAAAGAGGGCAGTTTATTATTACTAATTGCTACCTTGCCTATTTAGGTATCCATTGCTACTTCACTGAGCTGAGACTCTACAAATCTGACAAACCTGGAGACTACTAGCAAAAGGGTCAAAAGTCTCAACAGAAACAAATTTTACAAGACTAAAAAAAACAGAAGCCAAACAAGTGTTTTGAAGCACAATTAAAAATTAAAATTTGCAACCAGCATTTCCTTAATTTCATTTTGGGAATGTGTTCTGAAGGTTTAATAGAATTGCTTCTTGTTGATTAGCTTAGATTTAATTCTGTACCACTGGAAGCACTAATCCAAAACAAACTTTTAGCAAGTGTTGTCAGTCATTTAAACTAAAACAGTTTGGGACATCCAAAATTTACATTAAACTCAGGAGACACCAGTTTGTTTTCATTTCTAAATCTTATGTTTCTAGATAAAATACTTAGAAATATCAACAAATGAAGAAAGAGAGAATGAAACAGCACTTTATGCGCATCATGCCTGAAATCTAAGTAAACTAGCCACATCTGAAGAGCATCTCGGCTGCAGGTACCCCCAAGACTGTTGTCCACGCCAAAGGCCAAGTCACAAACCTAAACAATGTAAGTGCTCTTCACATTCACTATCAATTATATGCTGCTGCAGCAGGTGAAATACTTAAATGTCAGTATTTACAGCTCTCATGGCAGAATTGAATGAAAAACAAAACAAAATTGCAGAGAGAAGGTGTGCAGCACTGAAGGATACTCTTAGGTGTGTAAATAAGGAGAAAACCCCAAGAATTACAGCCATACCCCCCCTCCCCCGGTGCCTCTGGGCCCCTCTTGCCAGCTCCTGCCTCGCTCGAGTTTAACTTCTCCCGCTCCCAGGTGGCACCTGCAGCCCCCGCCGCCCAACACAACGGTACTTTTCCAGGGATTTGGGGGCCCCGCTCCCGGCACGCGGCCCTCCCCGCCCGGCAGTCCCCTCCCCGCACCCCGCGGCGCCTCTGGGGCTCCGCTCACCGCCCGCCCCCGCCCGCAGGACCAGCCCGGCGCCCCCCGGCCCAGCACACCCGAGAGGCCCGGCCTCATCCCGGGTCCGCTTCCCCATCGCCCCGAGCCCCATGCCCCCCACAGCCCCTCCGCACCCCTTCCCCCCGGCTGCCCCTCCACACACACACGGGTGCCCACCCCCGCCAACAACCGCCGCGGCTCCTCACCATGAACTTGAGGGCCTTCTCCTGCAGCACGGCCTCCGCCGGGTCCATGGTCCTGCGCCGGGGCCAGGGCCGCCCCTCCTCTCACTGCCAGGCCGCAGCCAGCGCAGACAGGAACCTGCGCTGCCCCGCGTCCCCCGCCCCCCGGCTCCACCTCGCCCCGCTGCCCGCATAGCGCATGCGCCATCCGCAGGCCCACGGGAAATGGAGTCCCTGGCTGCGCGACCGACAAGGGCACGAGCAGCGAATCGGAACTACAAAGCCCAAAAGGTCTTGGGGCTGGGAGCACGCCGGGAGCCGGCTGGCGCATGCGCTGTCCGCTGGAGAGGGGGCTGACGGGAATTGTAGTGCTGTGGTGCTATGACGGTGTAACCTAAGGGTAGGGGAGTGCGGGGGGAATCCGTGCTCGGGGCGGGGGAGGAGGGAAGCCCCTCTCCGCAGGGGCCGTGTGGGCCATTTCCAGCCCCAGACCTTCCCTGGTGAGGCGCAAGGCTGGCTCCCAACTCACAGCCCTGGACTCTCTGCAATTAGCATCTCACATGTGGCTAATGGCGGGGGCAGCTGGTTCCCCACGCAGGGCGCCTCACGCGCAGCCCACGGCGCCCGCCACAGCTTGGCTGCTCCCGTGTTCTGCTCTGGTTTCTCTCCATGCCTGTGCACTTCTGTTTTTCAAGTCAGTCGTTGTGGGTACACCGTCTAAAATGAATCCTGCGCACTGGCGTACCCCTGCACGCACAGGACAAGGACCAAAAACATCTGATGACCTTCATCTGGAGAGAAAGCCGGCCCGAGGAGGCCATTGCTGCTCCTCGGCAGGGGATATGAAATGGGGAAACTTGCATCACTGGAATGGGTCGAGTAAACTTAAATCATTCCTGAGGGATTCGGAATCAGTCCCCTCAAGAAAACTCATGTAAACAGCCTCCCGTGGCACTTCGGTGCCCTTACATGTAGTTTGTCTTTTTTTCAATAATGATGCTAAATCAACTTTCCTGGAAAATTGTGCCACATTCTCCTTGCTGTACCAACCAGCAACAAAGAAACAAATTGATCAGTATCCCTTTAATAGCAGCTGCACATGGACTGGAGGGTATTTACCATATCCCCCTCTTTAATCTTCTCTGTTGCACACCAAACAAGACCAGCTCATTCTTTGGCAGCCATCTTTCTTAATCCTCTCAGTTTTGTTCATTTTGTCTAATCTCTTTCCCGTTTTCCTACATTTTTTACAGTGTGCCCAAAAGCTGAAGCCATCTTACAGGAAGCACCAGTGATTAATTACTTCCTTTGTCTTTAGTACCAATTAGACGAGCCCGATAAGTTTTTCCTTTCTCTATAGCAAACACGAGACTGATTCCTACGCAGGTTGTCATCCAGTAAAACGTTCGGATTCTTTTCCTTGCTGCATTTATATATTTAACTCTGCATGTTAAGTGAGTTACCCTGAATTTCTTCCTATTTAGATGCAAAGGAGCCAGCTACAAACATCAGCACTTGATTGCTGACATACAGCTTCAACCTATTCTTTTTGTTCCTGTGTTTGACCTATAAAGTGAAGCTTTGAGTCGCAGGTGTGAAACCAGTGTCTCCTGTGCACCAGCCCCTTCCCACATTTTCTCTAAACACTTCATCTCCTCCAGATTTTTGAACAAGACAATCAGAGACAAAACAATGCAGAGAATATGCCCATTACCGGATTCCTTGCAGGGACATATGACTTGGCTAGCGCCTCGTGACCCAGTGCCAGGAGCGTGTCCTCCAGCCAGTGACCCAGCAGAGGTGATGGGGAATGTCAGCCCATGCAGTGCGTGATGCTGGGTTGAACTATGCTCCCAGAGCAGTGCCTGGAGAGAATGAGGCAGGGATAACCTTATGTGCTCCCTCTACAATTCCAAGGCATAGAAATCTTCCAAAGAAAGCTTTCAGGTCACCAGGACATGGGCTGCTATTCTTGGACTGGCCCAGCCACGCTCTTGGTCATCATACTTTAAGCCCAGACTCTTTGCAGCGAAACGCCTGAAATGCTTGGCTGTAGTGGTGCTGGGCATTTTCCAAACTGCTGACAGCACTGAAAACACTTACCACAATTATATAAACAACAGTAATTATAATGAGGGAGTCCTATAATTACAAAGAGACAGCTCCTGTAACAGTACTACAGGCAAGCGTGGGCCGCTGGCACTTGGGGCACGGCTGTCCTGCGCCTCCTCCCTCCAGGCATTCTGCAGTTGGCTGGGATGTAAATGGATCCTCTTGGTAGCAGCATGACGGGCTCAAGGCTTTAATTGCACGGTTTATTTGTCAATAATATCTGATGCTGGCCTAATTGTAGGAAAATTGAAAAGTGTAATGCTTCAGCACTAGACACCACTGTCCCAAAGCCCTCTAGGCTGATTGATCTGTCTGAACTGAAACTTATAGGGGATTAACTTCTCTGGGTCGTAAAAAGCATGAACAAAGTGGAGCCAAAACTTATGAGTGTTTAGGTGCTTGACTTAACCTTGGTGGAAGAAGAGAGTGGCTCAGTCATTCTGCTGTACTGCCATCGGGACCCCACGGTGCAGGACGACTGCAGAGGGACAGGGCAAGAGTCTCCACCACAGCCCAGAGAGATGGAGGAAGAACTCAGGGAGCTGGCACTTGGCCCAGCAGCACTGAGCATGGAGGTCACACCTTGCCCTGTGAACCTCACCTGGATTCCTGCATCTGCAGCCCAGCCATGTGGCCTCTTCCCACTGCAGGATACTCGCTGCAGCTGGACAGCCAGCTCTGTGCCCACCAGCTTGCTGCGTCTGCTGGGGCCCAGGGCAGAAGAACAGCCACCACAATGAGTTGTAACACCCACCAGATCCCTGCTACAGCCCTGCGCCATCAGGGTGGCACGTCACACCAAAGGAGTTGGAGAGGGTAGTTGTATAAAGTAGAGTAAAGGCACACTTTGAATTCAGCAGATTTACAACCAATTAAATAATGATTTGTTTGGATTGCAGGAACTGAGAGGTGGACATGTGTGGTCAGTGCTGTCTCTGTCACAGTAGATCTGCCCTGACCAGCTCTTCTTTTTCCTTGAAAGAGCAATCATATACCCCCCTTCCTGCCCTCCACACCCTCACCACAGAGCTTGTTGCATGAAGCAAGCCATAGAGCGCACAGGGAGCTCACCATCCTTCCAGATGAAGGATGCTACCTACCAGTAAAGATATTACTGTGATTATTTTTGCAATAGCATATTGCTCTGTGCATTCTGGACTCTGCGGACCACATCCACGCCTGGTGTAACGCCATGTTAATTTGCTGTGGCAATCATTAATTGGGTAAGGAACAGCTGGTGCTTTGCTTTACGTGAAGCTGATTGGGTCAATAAGTAACTGTTTGGTTAAGCGATCTACAGCAGGTACAGCCCTACCTCTCTCTGCGCTCCAAAGGGGTTTCACTTCTTGTCCCAGTGACCCTTGGAGGAAGCAGCAAGATTTGGCCATGAAACATTAGGGAGCTTTAATCAGTGCAGTTCCTTTGGGCATTATTGCCTGAATTTTAATATTTTGAATAATAAAGGATGATTTTAAATTAAATTTGTGGGCTCACCATCTGTGTGTGCTTGGCCTTGTTTTCCTCTGCTTTGGCAGTCCCTTGACTTCATTCTTTGCAAGTTGCAGCAAAAAGGAAGGGCAGAGAAAAGAGGGGAGAGCACCGGCATAGGAGCCTTTTGTTATTCCCTTTGTCCTGCAGGATCCTTGCAGCAGCAGCAGCCCTTTATTGCGGCTGTGTTGCACAGTGCTGAGCACACAGGCAAGGCTCAATAGCATAAATGCTCATGAGGGGGAAGACAGGGACACCTGCACCCAGAAATGTCCCAGCAGTTCAGCTCAGCCTCGCCACCCCAGCTCGTCCGTGACGGCGGTGTGCTTCACGCAGGGCGCTGGCATCTCAGCTAAAGGGGCTTGGTGCACAATGGCCTGAGGGGTCTGGGGACAGGACATCTCCCTGCAGCCAAAGGACAAAGGAGCTTTTTTAGGACAAGGGGACATTGCCACTCAGTCATGCAAGAACAAAAGAAGAGAGTCCAAGACTACGTAGTATGAATTATGTTCACTGTGTGGCTGGAGCGGGACAGTGCCCGTTAAGGAGATGTGCAATGCTGCCTATGCAGAGGGGGTAGGTTGGATGGCCAAGTGGTGCATATGGTTGCTCCACACTGACCAGAGAGGCTTGTCCACAGAGAAACCAGGGCAGTGAAGCTATGGATTGACATTACAGGTTGAGCTTGTGCTGCTGTACAGGGGCTCTGCTCCCTTAGAGCAGAGCCAGCCACACACTTCCACCTCTCACCTTGTGCCAGCTCTGATGCTTATTTGCTTGCACAGTGAACTGTTTTAATTCACTGTAGTGGCAGAACAATGATAATCAGGAAATACAACTAAACACTTCTTTGTTGGTGAGTCAAACTGTGATCAGACAAATGGCAGAGCTATTGCGAGGTGGATGGGAATTGTACTGCAGGACATGGGAGGGTAGGATGAGACTGGTCCCTCTCAGTGATGGGGAGCTGCTAATTCAGCAGATATACCAGATGAAATAAAACACTGGTCTTCACAGTCAGGGTCTTTTGACCTTCCTGAGGGTTGAGAGTCTTCCCTGCTCACACAGCATCATCAGTACCTCTGGAGGCCCTGAGTGACCAAGGCAGAGTGGGGGGATGTCTGGGGAAGGCAAGATCCTGGCAGTTTGGGATCCTCACAGGCATCTTGAGCAGGGAATTCTGAGCTCATTCCCCAATTTTCCATCTTACCACTGGAGCTGCAATGGTGCTGTTCCACCCTTGGGTTTTCTTGGCCACTGGGAAGCAGAAGATGCTGAAGCCCTTGTCCTAGTCCTCTCCATAGACTCTGTTAGGAACTTTGTTTAAAATATGGATTAAAATTAATCAGGATGACAGCAATGTTCTCGAACAGGGGCTGTAGCCATTTTCAGTAGCACTGGGCTGTCCTGCAGGACTGCGCACAGACAGAAACACAAACCCTGACTCACAGCCAGCCAGTTCCCCGCAGGACAGATCTGGAAGTGCTTCTTTACCTCTAAAAGCAGCCCCTTTGCTCGCTGAGGCCTGGCCACCTCCTCACACCCTCCACGCTTCTGCGATGTGTCCTCTGGTGTTTGCAGCACCTTCCATCAGCCTGTCCTCGAGACAGCAGCGATGACGAATGCATCAGTCCTTCGGCAAATGCAAGAGCCTCGGAGGAGCATCTCTGGGGGCTGAGCGTTGCTGCCTGCAGGGTGGGGAAGGGGGAAGAAAGATTTCTTCTTATGAGGATAAAAAACAAACCCAAACCACCAAACCTGACCCGACAGAACAAAAACAACCCCAATGAGTACCTCGTAGTCAGAAGCAGCCTTTTAAAGCCTCATGAATATTTAGCTTGTCCTCATGTAAAATATATGACTTTGTGTAAGGATCAGGCAAAGGAGGTGCGTGATTTTTTTCTGATTTATGGGCCCAGCAACGGATTATTCATAGCAGAGCAGCTGTGTGGAAAGATTCATCCACTGCAAAATGTGATTGTACATCAGGCAGTGTGAGGGAACAGAGCTATGACTAATGGCTACTTTACATATAAATGAGAAGGTTTGTGCTAGGAACTGTAAAAAAAAATACAATTCAGCTGACGGGCTCGGCCTCTTTATCGCAAGTGCTGCACAGGGGCTGGGGAAAGACGGGAACAAGGCTGCCTGAAGGCGCTGCCTTCCCTCACATCCTCCAACATGCGATAAATAAGGCAATGGCAGTCAAGGCTTCCAAGGGCCAAATTTGTTGCTAGTGTCAACCTGCAGGCTGCTATGGGGGAAGGCAGATGTGGCTCCTCCTGACTCGGATGCTTCTGGAAGTCCTTTCCTGGCCAGATCCTGCTTTGAGCATCGTGCTCAAAGGCATGATGCTCAAAAGGCAGCATGAGCCAGGGCGCTTGGCACAGGCCTGGCATAAGCCCTTCGCTACCCCTCCCTGCTGCGAACACAGCCTCCCCCGCACTCGCTCGCCTAGCCGAGACAGTTTGTCTAGACTTTGCAGATGTGGACAGATGTTGGGGCTGTAATTTATAACAATGGCCTCCAGAAGGCAATTCCAATTTGTTTCGCTAAAGCTTTAAGTTACAGGCAGCAAGATCTCCTGTAAATACTCTTGACTTACATATTAAGTACATAAGAGTTTGCCTGGCAAAAGCTCACTTGCTGCAGCGATTATAGCTTTCCCCAGCCTCAGAGGGACATTACGATTCATAGGTCCAAAAGCAATCGCCCTCTGCTACGGACCTAACGGGTCCAAGAGTGACCCGAGTCCCAGCTGCTGACACACATGCGGTTCAGAAGTTGCTTCTCCAGCATCATTCACCTCCTCAGGAGAGTGGTTGGGATCCTGTCTCCAGAGCCAGCCCCCATACCCCTGTGCTGTCTCCCTCATGGGAGATGTCCCTACCACGCAGTGCCTGAAGGACAATCCAGAAAAGGGAATTTCCCCAGTCCCTTTTCCCTAGAGGGAAACCTCTCCTGAAAGCAAAAAGACTCTCACAGAAGAGGTTTTCCCCTGGGGAACCTTTCAAACGCAAAGCGAAATGGAGCACACAGCCTTGCCTCTGCCCAGGCTCCTACCAGCTTGGCAGCCCAGCACAGGCACCATAAGGCCTTCTCCCTCCATAAGACACCAACCAATATGCCAGCCACACTCATCTTGCTACTCTAACCCTCTTGTGAGAGACAACCATAGTCCCAGCTTTGCAAACCTGGGGCAGATACCATCACAAGTGAAGGACATACTAACAGCAGCGAGCCTGCAGCCGTAGCAGAAAAGAGCGCAGTCGTAAGCAAGTTTTGTGCACTTCTACCATTCAAAGCCTGTCAGCCAGTGGTATTCTGACAAGGGAAAGAGTATTTCTCCAACATCATTTCATAGGACCTGCAGTTCTTCTGCTTGGGTGCTGTGAGAAAACCCAAGCTCTAGCTAGAGGACAAGGTGAAAGAATAGGAGCTCTTAGCAACTATTTGCTCCTGCAGTGGTGTCTGTGCAGGTTGTTCCTAAACTGAGCAGCATAGACTTTTTCACTGCTTCCGAAGGACACAGGACACTGAGGTGCTCTGCAGTGACTATACTCGTGCGTAGGTGCTTGTGTACCTAGGGAGGCATGTGCTGAACAGGAACCCACTCCAGCAATCCCTGATAAATTACAAAAGCTGGTACTAACATGCAGCAGCCAGCCAGACCCCAGAGATCCCACCCTGTAGCAGATTCAATCATGCTACATGCCATCCACAAAGCGGATTACTGCCCAGAGAACTAGCAAACTCATTCATTTCAGTCTACGCAGATTTTCATCTGCACAAGGCTCTCTGTCCCATTCACCTCTATAGCTTGGCCACTGCACTAGCGAGAATCTGTAGAAAAGCTCCACATGGAGCTTGAGAAAACAGAGACATGAGGTTACATCTCACATTCATCAGAGGTGAAGGGCACATCTGGAGACTGGAGTACAGCATATGGCTGAAATCCTACCTTCAAGAGTTCCAGCAACAGGGCACCAACCAAGAGGAAATGTAAAATATATATATAAAACAAAGAGCATACAGTGTGTTATACACAAAGTCAGACAAGGTTGGGAAAAGTTGTGGCTTGGAAACTCCCAGTTTTCATCTCAGGGATGAAAGCTCGAGCAGAGCCAGCAACTATTGCAATTTCACCCATGCAGTAAGATTGTGAAGAAACAGGACTTTGCAAAGCCTAAGAGCCACAAACTGCTTTGATTAAAGCACATCCCTGGGAGGTTTGGTTGGGATTAGAAACGTGCTGCCTTTGGATTTGCAGCTGCAAGTCTGCAGCCATGTGCCACCCTGGAAGAGTCTGACGGAGAAACCCACTGGTCTCCCAGAGGGGTGGGAGCAGAGACCAAACCAGCATAACTGCACTTTGTAGAATTTCTGTCACATTTCCCCCCCCCCCCCCCGCCAGAGTTTGCAATTAAAGCAATATGAGAAGACAGTTTTCAGGTTTTCAGCAAAATTAAAGTCTTCCTTTCCCCAGCCCCCAAAAAGTTTAATCTCAGATTTAATGAAACATTTAATTTGAAGCAATATATCTTAATTTGGGGGAAAGCAATTTTTTTGAATTAAAGTAAATAAAGTGATAAATTATTTATTGTTCTTTAATTTGGAATTTTTCAGCAGAGTGATCAGCTGAATTCAAAGTGAAATAAATGTCTGCGCCCCCATTTACCTTCATCAGCAAAGAGAGTATTTGATACCTCTTTCAACTCAGTGTGGGACAGGAGAAGGTCTTGCAGGAGAAGCTTTTCTGAGAGGGGATTGGGCTTTTGGCACTCAGCTCTTTTTGCAGGCAAAGGCACATTTCCATATCGCTTTGCATACCTGCAGTTATCAGTGCTGTGGAGGCACAAAGGTGCGGCAGCTCACTGCAAACAGCGTCCAGCCCCAAAGCAGAGGAATGGGCACATCCATGGGAATCTGACTTGGAGACTTTTCTGTTCCCTGACGGATGGCATGGGGTTGGGAATCCAAAAGTGGATTCACTCCCTGTTTGCCTAAAAATGGGAAAGCAGAGCAGATCTCTCAAATTTAGGGTACCCTCTCAAAACATATCCCAGTTGCAAATTACATACCTGATATCTGCACCCCATCCAGCCACTCTTGAACCCCAGCCGGGAGCTGTGCTGTCCCTGCCCAGGGAGAAAGCGCAGCAGATTTTCATAGGAGGGGACTGAGTCAGCACAGGACAGACAGGACCCTGTCTCACTTGCACTAGAGCTTTGTGCCCTGAACCACCTTCCAGAGTGAAATGCAGACCCAAATACTGCCCAGCAGCTTCAGAGCCGCATCCCTCCTGATCCAGCATTTTGAGAGTCCACGTGAGATCCTACCTACTAGCGGAGGAGGCAGCCAAGGTTGGGGTGCATGGATGACCCCCGGCCAGAGCCTGCAGCTTCCCCAGCAGATAAAGGGATGAGGTGACCTTGGGACCAGCCAGCCCCACAGGTGTTGAGT
The DNA here is from genome assembly GCF_036417535.1 of Chlamydotis macqueenii. NCBI lineage: Eukaryota > Metazoa > Chordata > Aves > Otidiformes > Otididae > Chlamydotis > Chlamydotis macqueenii. Next base: position 25,430,846 of record NC_141562.1, read on the forward strand.
TTGGGGACAGCGCTGCTGCTTCCAAGGGGCTGGACTGGACTGCTCCCTCCCCTGCTTGCTCAAGCACTTCCAATTAAACCCGGTGGAATTCAATCTCTTACTCTTAATAAACTTCCCTGTTTCCTTGCCAACTCCCCTCCGGACACCAAGACGCTATTACTCCAAACACAACAGGAAAGGGCTATTTTTTTCTGCAAACTTTCTGACTGAAGAGGCAAGCACGATCCCCCCTAGCAGGATCTGAGCCATTAGGATCCATGAAAATTAACTGCAAATAAACATTTGGGGAGGGAAGGGGGGGAATGGGGCTGCCGAGGCACAGCAGAAGAGACGTGCATGCATGCACGGGCTTCCCGAGACGGGCAGGCACCCATGGTTGCTGACCAGTGTGTCTGCACATGGGACCCCAACATGGAAATTGGGAACTTGTGTTCCTCTTTGAGCACATGGATCTCCAGGGATGCTGCCCCTTGTCTCCGCACCCCTACAGGTTCCTTCTCATGCATCTCAGGTGCACAATTCTAGGGGTGGGGAAGATCTAACATCCCCTTCCCTATCACTGGCATCGCTCAGGATAGCGTGCACACGCAAGGGAGATATACAGCCCCCCCTCCTCCAGCCGGGCTGCCTCCTTCCCGGAGTCCTCATCCCACACGCTGCATCTCCATCACACAGACCCAGAAGATTAATGCAGCCATCTCCCCTTTCCCAAAGCTCTGGTCGCAGCTTTGCAAGGCAGGAGCCTCCTTCTCCGCTCTCCTCTCCCTGACAGATGCCTCAGAGCCCGGGGCCGCTGTTAAGGTGACAAGATTCAGCAATTCTTTATGAACATTTCATTCCCGCTCGCTACACGACGTAAATTAGATGGTGTGTTACATTCGGGCAAGAAGCACGATATGTCACTGTGGCGCCGGCCCATTGGATGGAGAGGCTAATCCTGCCGTGAATTTCATTACTGCTTTTATGCCGTCGGAATTAGCTTGGTGACAGCGAGCCTGATTGTCTTTCACTAGGGGTTTGCCAGGGCGCAGGAAAGCTTCCTCCCTGGTGGGAGCACTACAGAGTGACCCCGCTCTGTGGCCGCACATCGTGCCTTTGCTGAGGCAGGGAGAGAGCAGTATCCAGCTCATGGGGAGCTCCGACACTCCTGCTCCACAGTGCTGGGTTATGCAAGATTGAAAGAGCCCCCTGCACGGGTGGGTGGTCAGGGTGGCAGTAATCCCCCTGCCCATAATAGGAGGGTGTTGTGCCCTCCCCACCTTTACAGGCACATAGACTCTTATCCTGGGGATGCTCTTCTTGCTATGGTGGATTCCTCCTTTCTGCCAGCTCACACCACACCAGGTACCAACACTCAAAAACCTAAAGTCTGAAAGCCAGGAATGTGGCCTGCAATCCATGCTGCAGCTGGGCCAAATTCAGTCCTCTGAGTCGCTGCACTTGGGAGCTTCATGCCCTTGGCCAGTGTAAGAGGAAATGAAGGAGATGTACAGAGCCATGTTTCCATCATTACCCACAGGCTCCTATTGCACTGATGCTGAGGCTCAGTTTGACTGGGCTGCCTCTTGAAGCATCCTCACAGAGAATACCAGGAGTTCAGGTGACGCAGAGCAGGTGCTGACTTTAGTGAGTGAAGCTGGATGAGTTGAACCCATCCTGTACCTGTGTCTACATCTCTCCTGTTATAGAGTTGCTGCTAATCAAGGAGCAAAGCCAGAAACACAAAAAACTTCCCAAACAGCCAGCACTTACCTAAGTTGAGATTGCTGAGAGCTCAGACACCGAAAGGGTGGCTCTAAGCAAGAAGTGGCAGAGAAATGTGGGACACCTGGAGAGCCCAAGTGAAAGACAAATGTGGGGCTGGCTGCATGCACATGCTGTGTCCACTTAGCAAGTTGCTCTGTCCCTCGTAAAACAAGGACTCTCAGAACCATGTCATAAACTATCCCCTGAACCTGGCCACCACATTTCATAGACCCTGTGACATCACTTCTCCAAATCTAGATTCTTGAAAGGCTTTCTCCCTCCCTGCCCACCCCCAGTTTGCACTGCCACCAAGCTCTCCTTGCTACCTCTCTCCCAAGTTTAGATGTCCCCATCCACTTAATCAGTACGCACGTACAAACACGTGCCTGTCCGTGTCTTACTGAAGCACTTGACTTTTCTCTGGGTGCCTCCCAGCACTGCTGCCATTTCCAGCATTTAAAAATGTCAGTGCAATGCCCTCTGGGCATCCAGACTATTGAGCTGCAAAACACTTGAAGGTTGCAGATGACGTTTGTGATGGTTGCCAGGCTGATCCCATCGGTTCTGCACGCTAGCACAGGTTCAGAAACAAATAGAGAGACAAATTGATCATTGCTGCCTATCATCCCAGTGCATCCCCAAAGCTCAGGCTGTGTGGTTCTGCATGGCTCCAGCCTCCAACCTTTCAGCACTGGGTGCAGCTCCTAGGAAATGGACGGTAGGCTTTAAAGCCAATGGACCAGCAGGAAAAAATCTCTCATGACATTCCTGGAAGGAAGGTTTAGGTATTCCGCAGCTCCTGAAGTGCTCTGTGCCACCAGACAGACCCCTCTGCTCTCCTTCTGGCCGTCCTAGTGTCTTGTCCCAAGGCAGCTTTGGGTGATGCAATGCTCAAAGCACCAGTGGAGGCTCTTCAATTCAGAACAGAGGACTAAAGGAGCCCTCCTGCACGATGTGCTGTACAAACACAGAGTGGGGAAAAAGCCCTCCTTCTGCCAAGCAGGAAAGCTTGTATCTATAGCTGGCAAAGAACCATGTTGCACATACTGGGAGTCAAATCCACCTGGCTGGGGTGTTCCCAAAAGGCAAGTTAAATCTGAAATCCATCCCTAAGGATGCATCTGAGAGCAGTAATGGTCCAACTATACAGCGCAGTCTGGAAACCTGGAGAGAGCTGGTGGTATCAGTATCTGGAGCTCTGCTCTGTGTTCTTGGCCCACTGCTCCCGCTCTCAGGAAAACAAGAATGCACAGACTTAATGCTCATCTATTAGTCAAAGTGCTCTCCCCTTAGGTAAGCACTTTGGGAAGCTTGTCTAGTCCCTCGCAGTAATACTCCATTAGTCCTTCACTCTAAATCTAATTAGGGGGAGGACAACAAGGAGTGGGAGAGGATGGGGGAAAAGGAGGAGGAAGTTAACAAACCAATTTGGGTTGATGAACTACATAAGAGGTTTGTCAAAGCCAGGAAAAATAATAAAAGCAGTCAAATATCAGATGTTTGCAGGATGAGTGCCTGAAAAGTACATAGTGAGAAAGTGTAGGAGAAAAGGGCTCCTGAGCTCTCCCCCAAGGAGGGGGCAGGATGCAGCCTTTCCCCTGGCCTTTGGGGTTGAGAGGCAGGCAGCACCTGGAGCTCGAATGGGGATGGCAGCCCGTTGCCAGCAGTTCTGGGGGTCTGCATTGTTGGTTTCAACTGGGGTGAAAAGAAAGAAAAAAAAATAAATATAATGAGGATAGAAACTGATATTGTGTCCATAGCCTTCTTGCCAGAGATTTCCTCTCCTCCACCACTAAGCTGGATGCAAACATGCCCACAAAGCGCAGGACCTGGGCAGGGGAGCTCAGTGCAGAGAAAATAAAAAAGGCTTTGCGGTGTGGCATGTCATGAGAGGTGACACTTCTGCCCCAGAGGGCAGAGAGGGGCCTTGTTCTGGGCATCACTGGGGTCCAGGCATCACTGTCAGAGTGATGTCAGTGACCTCTTTCCCCAGCTTGGGAGTCCTCGCCAAACCTGGAGGTAACCAAACCTGGAAGGGACTCACCTGGGATAGGGGACAGGCTCTAGGCAGGTCCAGCAGGAATGAGTCACTGCAGAGAGCAACTGCTTGGGCACCCACAGCACACGACCCTCCCTCAGCCCAGCTCTGTTACCTCCGTCCCAAAGTGTCCCAGCAACAGCAGCAAGGGCAGGAGAGCTCGGTCACACCCAGCACCCAGCCCAAGACCAGGGCCAGCCCCACCACCACTCTGAGCATCGGTTCCCTCCCCTCCAAACCCCTCCTCTTTCACCCTGCCAGTCCACTGGGCTTCAGGCAGAGGCTGTTTCGCAGAGGCAGGTCTCCCAGCAGCCGAGAGCGGTCTCAGCTGGGTTTGCCCCCAGACGGAAGGAAGCCTTGGATAGATCATTCATCGTGCAGCCCAAGGCAGCCAAGACAAGAACAGGAGCTGTGCAGAGCAAAAATAAAAAAGTCACCGGGACTTCTCATATCATATATATATCAGCCAGCAACGGCTCCATCGGGAACAAAGGTATTCAAGCATTGGAAAGAGAGTGCTTAGCAGTAAAATAGGTCCTGGAAGCCCTCGGGCACTATTTACTGGGGAATGAATCTACCTTGGTGACTGATTGCAGCCTTTTAACCTGGATAAATCAGATAACAGATAAGAGCGTCTCCCAGGTAGCCCTGCCGGCAGGTACCTCCATTACAGCCCCATCCATTTCAGCCGGCTCTGTCACCCACCAGGGAACATGTCCTCTGTTGGCAAACCCCGGGGAGGATCAGTGGGCAGAGGTGCTTGCTGGTTTTTGAAGCACCTCTGCTCTTCTCTTTATGGCAGGGAAGGCAAAGGAGCCATTCCCAGCTGGAGAAGAAGCCCAAGCAGCTGCAATGCTGAGGACTCAGCCCTGCCTGGTTCTGAAACCCGAAAGCATCTCACATCCCAGACCAGAGCACTGCTAGGTGGTGAGGAAAGGACGAGTGATAGACCTCAGCATGGGTTGCTGGGGTACCCCAGCCCAACACACTTTTCTCATCTGCAGAGAGCACATTCTAGGCTGCTTGCAGCAGGACCCATTGCAGTCACTGGATCAGCCCATCTCACACCTGAAAGACAGTGGAGATAGTGCCACCCCCAAAGCCACCCAGACTGCAGAGACAGCCACCAGCTAGGGAAAAAGCTGGATTTATATAAGGACACTTACAAGCCGTGAATGCTCGCAGGCAGGAGCAAACAGACAGCCTGTCCCAGTCTTTCATTTTGAGAGATGCCCTGTCTGCCACCCTGCGGTACATCCTAACCAGGGGGACTCAGTGCCAGCTTTTGCTGCAAGTGTCTTTGTACGATGCAGTTTCCCTGTTTGTCCTGTCCCAGAGACAAGCTGCAGGGACAGAGTCTCCCACCTCCCGATGTGGCTCTCCAGCAAAGCAATCAGGAGAGGTGGCAACACTGCACAGCAGCTCCAGGAACGTGGTAACCCCTGGCTATGTGCTTTCAGGCTGAGGGCTGGCTTTGTGTGCACCCACCCTTGCCAGGTCAGCCGTGGCCCAGCCCATGGCGGTAAAGCACAGGTCAGCAGCAGAGCCTGCCCCGTGCAGTCTGTCACCCCTCATGCACAGCAAGAGACCTGTAGCACAAATTAGGATGTTGCTCCTCCTTTCTGTTTTCCTAACTATTTTTCCCCTTTGGGTACTCAAAGCTTGCAAGCAAACAAAACAACTCACTTGATGTCCACAATTTCAGCCACAACATTTACATCTGCTCTCTGCAGAGTCTATGCACCATCCTGCCATATTTCGGGTTCTGATGTCTTTTATTTCTGCTTCAGACACCCTTTGGAGAATCCCAGTAACCCAACACTCACCCTGAAGCTCTCCTGACATGACATGAAACACTGGCCAGGAACATGGACATTTCAGCAGCCACTTGAGCAATTAGCATTTGATGCAGCCCTTTACCTTACAAAAAGGGGTGTGAGTCCCTTCCACGCTGCAGCTTGCCCACAGGCACCTTTCTGGAGCAGAGCATGCAGAGACCATGCCTCCTTCCCTCTCCCACTTTATAGATTTTAGGAGGAAAGCAAGAGGCACAAACGGGTGTTCTTGCATCTTACAACCCAGTCCTGTGCTCTGCCACTCTCCCCAGCACAGCTCCCACTCAGGACCAGCTGTTGATGTTTGAGATAATTAATTACCCACCCGAGATAATAACCCTAACCAAAGCACTGGGTGGGGAAGAGTTAAAAGAATAGTGCACAGCTCTGGTGTGGAGTTTGAGGTCAGAGAACCTCATAGTGCTCCAAGCTACCACTGTCCCCAAATGAGAGATGACTTCTGAAAACTTTGGTGGCAGAGAATAAACTGGGGGAGGTTGTGAGTGAATTGAGCCTTGGCTTTGTACACTGGATCAACACGGCCTGGAAGGGGCAGAACTGCTCCTGGTTTTCTGTGCCTTGGCATGGCAGTTTCTGCAGGGAGAATGGGAAACAAATTCAAACTGACACACCTTGTTTGAGTTCCTGCGTATGGGAGTGCTCCCCTCCATGCCATCCCTGTGCCAGCTGGGTGCCGGCTCTGGCCAGAGGTGCGCAGAGCAGGCATGGGACGTTTGCTGGGGCTGGAGGCAGAGCGGGGCGTGTAGTGGTGCCCGGGTTACAGCAGAGCATGCACAGTGAGGCTGAGTCTGCTGCAAATCACCAAAATCAGGCAGGAGCCCTTTCTGGCTGGTTTAAGCTCATCAGGCTGCAGCTCTGGAGGTGCTGAAATGAGCAGGAACCCCTGGTTAGGGTTGTTCCCTAAAAGGCTGTACAAGGGGTTTCTCCTCTGCAGTAGCCCCTAATGACATTGGTAGCACTGGGATATAGAAGAGGATGGGTCTGGTCCAGCAAGTTGCCTTGCAGAGGGAAAATCCAGACAATTCTCTGGGAAGCACTGGGATAGCCCTGCTCTGTGCAGTGGATTGGCTCAGGGGCCTGATCCTGCTGGGTATTACTAAATTTTTTTTTTGTGATAGGGTTGTTTTCAGCCGGATTGCTTCCCTGATCTGGCCTCCGTGCGTCCTCAGGGACCGCAGACCTGAACAGGGTTAGACAAACAGCTTGGCTGAGCGGCAGGGGTGAGCTGCCGAGGGTGCCCCGGGGGCAGGATTAATCCCAGCTTGACACATTTCCCACACACCAGAGTTTCCGAGCAGAGACGGGGATGCTCCAGGGAGCCGGGCAGGAGCTGGGGGTCTTCAGGGACCAAGATCCCCCTTCACCTGGCCACACGAGCCGCAGCATGTTCCTGTCCTGCTCCAGGTGCATGATGCAGACAGGGCAAGAAGCCAGTGACTGCCTGTCTGTCCAGCCAGGTCAGTCTGTCCAGTCAGGTTCCACATATCCAGGAGGGTAAAAGAGATGAAGGCATGCGTGTGAGGACTGGAGGGTACCGGGGATCCACCCCGAGCCTGATCTCCCTCCTCCATCAGAGATCGCACCCTGGAAGCCATATTCAGCCATCATTAGTATGCAAAGACTGTGATCCGAGAGAGGGGGAGAGAGAAAAAGAGCGGGAGGGGGGGGGGAGAGAGGGAAGGGAGAGAGAAAGAGAGAAAAAGCCAGTTGTTTTATTCATGGCTGGTGATATTATAGACTGAGTGAAAATCACATTATCGTAATGGGAAAGTTAGAGTTGCCGTGATGATGCCCTGAAGCTTGTGTGCTGATTGGGGTGTGATTGCTATCTGTATTTATATGTAGAAAGCAAAGTTCACTGCCAGTTCAAGATGGTGGAGCCTGCTTCTTCATGCTACATAATTCTTCAGTAGGGAGAAACTAAGAGCAGCCGGGGCGGCTGAGCAGGCGTGGGGGGCTCCTGGAGCGCAGGGCCACGGGCAGACATTGTGTGTGCTGTCACAGGCTCCGGGCACAGCATGGGCTGGTGTCGTGCTGTGAGCGAGGTGGGGGGCAATGGGTGTGAGCAGGGTGGGGGGCAGTGGGTTTGAGCACCCAGGTCTGTTTGCCTGTGAGTCACTCTCACAGCCCTGGTTGTTGGTGATGCCGGGGGAAACTGAGCCGTGGTTCTAGTTTTGGGGGTACGGTGGGATGGGTGTGGAACAGCAAGAGGAGTATGCGAATGTCATGGTGCTGTTTGCAGGCTGCGATGGGCTGCACAGGGCTTTGGGGACATGAGTTAATGATACCTGCTGGTATTTTCTGTGAGATGGAGAGTCAGTGTGATAACCTATGGACCCAGCATGACCTGTGCATCATCCAGCTTTCCCCCTCAGCCCCCAAAGACTTCTTAGGGGGAAGAGCAGCCTTGGATCTTCCTGCTCCAAACCCCAGCCCCTGCCGCTGCAGCCAGGAGGTCGCTAGGTTTCTGTGGAGCACCAGGTAGTGGGGACACAGGTAAATCCTTAAGGTATAAATCCACCCACAGAAAAGGATGGTGCTCAAGGAGCTCTTAAACCTCCAAGCACACTCCTCCTTGTCAGCCCTGCCACTTATGTCTGGCTGCTTTGGACCCTGTCCCCCACCCTGCCCCAGGTGCCCAGGAAAGCCTGTAAGCCCAAGTGCATGTTGCAGTCCAGGAGCTGCTGTCCCTTACACAGCAGCACTTGGGAAACATCCTCCCACGGGATAAGGACATGCCGTGGCCACTGGCTCCCCGAGGCACTCAGAGGAGATTCGGGGGTAGAAAATCACTGCTCTGCTTGGGACTGAAGCAAGTGCCCTGATGCTGCAGCACAAGGGCACTTCCATTCACCAGTTTGGGTTTTTAGATCCCAAAGTGACACACATTAAAAAGACAGGCCATTAACTGTGCATCTGTCAGCAGTAATGCTGAGGTTATACCAGCATCCGGGCGTCCCTGCTGCCTCCTCCCAAGGACACACCTTCCAGCAGGCTCCTGTGTCTGCAGAGATGTGTTGGTGTCCAAGGGGTGCATTTATCTTCTGTTTCTGGAGTCCGTTTGAGAGTACAACAAAAATCCAAGTTTGAGGGAAACAAAGGGCTTGTTATTAAACCACAAGAGAGGGAAATAAAAACAGCCAGCGTTGCAGAGGGAAAGTGGGGCAGATATTGGAGAAGTGGGAAAGAGCAGAGGAACAGGCTAAATCCTCTCCTTGCTTTGCTGAGTTTCAGTAGGGTTTATAGTAAGCCACTAAATGTGCTCCACTCCCGCTGGAGAGCCTTCTCCTTAGTCAGCTCGGCCACATGCCTCCCATCTTACTGTTGCATTTCCCTTTCCACCCCCACAACGCCCTGCAGCGCTGTGATGGGAATTTCTTGTGCATCTCCAGACTCCTCACCCTTCGATTAACCCTAAATGATTAACAGTCATTTGCAAACACACCTCAGGTGTATGAAATGTTTTTCTGCGGTGATGCAGTCACACCCACGTTTTGCACTGATGCAAGTGATGGCAGAAGGTGCAGGGCCCAGATCTACTCTCACAGCTGGGGACAAGACACAGCCTGGGAAGAGACAGGCAGAGGCCGGACTGTGCCCGGCCTGTGCAGAGAGGGGCTGCAGAGCAGAGGGACTGAAGGATGCACTGAGCTCCACAGGGACTGCTCAGCCCCAAGGTCAGAGGAAAGGACAAGTTTCCCTTTCCAGGCAGAGCTCAGCCCTGGCCCTTCCAAGGACACGTGGTGGCAGAGCCAGCTCCTGGGTGCCAAACCCCCTGTGCCCTCAGCAGACCAGATGGATGCTCATGTTCCCGAAAGAACAGCCATTACCTTGCCTGCCTCCCACCCGCTGAGGGAGTCAAACGTGGCTCCAAACTGTGCCATGCTGCAGAGCAGAGACTGCCTCCGACCCCACCTGTCCCCTCTGCCAGCCAGCACGGCGCTACTGCCAGCCAGGATGCCCCGTGTATTGGACACGAGGTAGGCTGGACGGAAAGAAAATGAGCTGAGATAGGCAGGAGGCAGCAAGGGGCTGCCTGGATGCAGTCAGAAATGGAAGAGCCTGAAGGCTGGTAGCTGGGCCTGAAGGCAGGAGAAGAGGTGGCAGCAGGGCACTGTGGAGCTGGGGACAGGGACAGCAGAGGCAAAGTGAAGGTCAGACCATGGGCACAGCCATCTGGGGAGCATCCCTGGGGGTAAATGCAGCCCAGGGGACCTTGTGACTGCCCATGCTGACAGCTAGTGGGAACTGCCTAACTAGCTGCTCATGAGCTGCAGCATCAGCCCCCCCATGCCCCAGTTCCCCATCCCTGGCCATGGCAGTCCTGCTGTGAGAGCCGGCTGTGCCTGGGGCAGGCTCCGGGGCTTCTCTCCCTCCCCAGCCGCAGGGGAGGCTGCACCAAGGGCACAAGGGGAGAGGGGCTGCTCTGAGCCACCTTTGTGCCATGCAGGCTCTGCTATGGCCAACAGCCAGAGATCGCAGCCCACCTGCCTCCTTCCCCAGGAGCCTGGGTGCAGGCATTTGGCTGAGCACGTGTATGGATGTGGCACACAGACACGTTCCCTGCGCACATGTGGCTGTCAGCGGGGTGAAAAAGCATGCACATGTGCATGCAAGTGGAAGGAACCCAAGCTCCAAAATCCTTATTTCCCAGCCCTGACTTCCCCCAGTGCTTAAGACAGGGCATCCCTGCTCACATGTGTTGCTGGTGCATGCAAACAAAGAAAGAAAACCATGTCCCGCAGACACAGACCTCAGCAAACACCCACACGAAACTTGAGGTTTCCTCCTGCCAAACACCCACACGGGGCTCCACCACACACAGAAACACACTAGTGTCCCAACACACCCACGTGGGACCATCACAGCGTGCACTGACTGCTACACAAACATCTCTGCCCAAATCTACACGGAGTTTGCTCTGTGTATAGAGACATCATCCACACGCCGAGGTGCTGACAACCCACATGTGAACCGGGTAGCGGGAGCATGGCAGACCCAGGCTACAGCGATCAAAGAGATGTAAAGGTCTGGATATTCCCATACGCACATGGGCGTATGCACACACATGCACAGACATTTTGTTACCACAAATGCTTGGGCCAGGATGCCCGTAGCTCCCCTCTTCCCATGGCGCTGCCTCTCTCCTCTTCCTAACTCATCCGTTTTTCACAGTTTAACCAGAATCAGCAACTTCCGTCACCTGCTGCTACCTGGTGCATCCCTTCCCGCGCTGGTTAAATCTGTTTGAACCCACAGATGTGTGATTAAACACGGCAAGCGTTAGTGGTGAAGCACCGCTGCGCGCTCCCCGTCTGGCTGATGAGCGTGCAGCTGGAGCAGAGCTCCCTGGGGTACCCTGCTGCTCGCTCAACATGCGCCAGGTCGGGGGGAGGAAGGTGTTGACATGTCAGGGAGGGTATTTAAGCATTAAGCCGTTTCTTTTCCCTACAAGGATCCTGAAACCGCAGGTTTTCCTGTCTGGCTATGTCTGGCTGAGATTCTGACAGGGAGATTGGAAGAACTTTCCTTTGTAGGAGAGCAAGAGAGGACAGGGAAAGGGCAAATGTAAAGGGAGAAGAGAAAACTGCATACAAAATAGCAGAGGGAAGCGCCATGTCTTCTCTCAGCCATGCAACACAAAATTCAGGGGGCTTCCAGGGGAACAGAACAGCAGAGCACATGGGGGTGACACAAGGAGCTTGACTCTGTACCTCACTGCCACATGATAATGCCGATACCAGACAAGAACATACCAGCCTGTACGTTTCCGAAGTGGATGAAAACCTCGTAGGCTCCAGCATGTAGGCCACCCTGTAGCTCCTCTCAGCATGTGTTTTCTGGATTCTGGGGGGTTTGGGATCCAGTGGACTCCCCTGGCTTATGCATCCTGTCATCCAGCAGCAGACAGGCTAGTTCCAACATGACCCATGCTGCAAGGGAAAGTGGGAAGCAAAGGGAAAGGTGCCTTGATCCAAATCACTGGAAGCGTCTTGCCCAAACAGAGCACATTATGAGCCCAGAGCAAGGTACTTGGGTCCCTTTTCCAAGCTTATCAGTGTGAAGCATTTTAGGTCAGGTTTAAGAGGCATCAAGTGGCATCTGAAGATAGATCCCAGCAAAGGGACAGAGATGTTTCACATTTGCCTCAAATGAATAACAACTCAGGTTTCTTGCAAGGCTGGTCTGAGGTGCAGAAACACAGGGACACACTTGGGTAATGCAATAAAAACCTTTTCTCGCAGCACAGGACTGATCTGCTGGCTCCTCACCGGCCTCTGCCATGGTCCCTGCCACCAAACTCTACCCAGCTTCTCTACTGCCCTCCCAAACTGGACGTGGCATCAGGGCAGCCTCCTAGTGCTTCAGGGACAGGGTAACCACCTGGGCCAGGATGCTCTCCACCTCGTTCCTGATGAGAATGACACATGGCTCACCTTCAGCCTGCCAGGCACTGTCACCCGCAGCAGCTCCAGGGGTGCGATGCGGAATTACTACAGACACACTGCTTTATCTTGCTGTTTTCCTGCAGATACCCCAGGGGTTGCCCTGGAGAGGGGAGACAGCTGGAAAAATGCTGACGGGGCTGAGGAGCAGTGTGGGACAGAGCAGCCTGCCAGGCCAGGGAGCCAGCAGCACTGCTCACCTCCAAAGGACACGGAGGCTGCGTCTTGCTGCCTCTCTTATTGCCTCTCCCAGCTCCGCTTTTTCCTGGGAGACCCCTTCAAGACACCTGTGATCAGCATGAGCCCATCTGCTCCCAGCACTGCAGCTCCTGACTCTTTACTTTTCTCCCTCTTGCCCATTTCCCTGCAGACACCCTTTATTTTTCCCCTCCTCACCCCTCCCGGGTATCACTTATCAGCCTGCATCAGGCCCTTCCCTCTCAGCTTCCTTCTCTATTCCATTTGCTTCAGATCTTGCTGCCCTCACCACCAGCCTCCTTGCTTTCCCGTGTCCTGATTTAACAGGGAGCAGATCGGGTGTGACGCTCATCTCTGAGCAGGCCCCGTGCCATGGAAATGCTGAGGTGGCTGTTCCACTACGTGCAAACGGTTAACACATAAAGGGCAACTAGAAAGCCTGTAAGACCACGAAGCATCATTCCTGGGGAATTAGTACCGATACAAATTGACATTGTGCTCTGCAGCTGGTTTCCTCTGTGCAATGCCTTGTGCCAACAATTACTGCAGGCAGGAAGAGGAAGTTAAACGGATGAATGGGTGGTTCACGGAAGATCCATGGATGGAGGGATGGATGAAGGGCAGCCCAGATGGATGGTGGTTCCAGTCAAGGTTCCGGTGTAAATTCCCAAATTCCTCATATTAATTTACTTTCCCATCTGCTGTAGTGAAACCAAACACCCCAAACTTTTCCTTATTCCACAGTTTTCCCACTTTCTGACAACAATTTGATGCCATTCTGTTGGCGCCTTGCTTGCCAATCCCTTTCTGCATGGCATGAAGTGCTGCAGCAAAGCAGCCAGGATTAACATCCTTCCTTCAAGTGCCTCCTCTTCTCAGGGCCAGCTACAGGATGCTCCTGAGTCTGTATTTTCCCCTGTCCCATCTGTGACACTGCGTAGTCTGATCAGCCACCAAGGCCTTTGCACCGATCTTCTGCACCCTGAAAGAGGCATGAACATATAAGGACTTGGGGAGACAGAGAAGGTTGCTAGTCCCTGTCCCCCAAACTGTGTGATTCACACACCATCAAAAAAGTCTGTAAACCTCTGGGGTGTGAAGCTAATTTTCCTTTGCTGATCTGCAGCATGGCTGGAGTTACTCGGGGACACGGATCATGGGCATGAGGCAGCAGCAATCCCCCACTTTACTAGATTTCAACCCCTTGGCTCTCCACATCTCACATCTGCTGCCCACTGGGGGAGCCAAGCTGATCAGAGGGCATGCAGAGATCCTGGAAGGGCCGTGCTTTGCATGCCACAAGTGGTTTTGGGGCAAGCAACAAGGTGTTATTTGGATGGAGTCAGCACAGTCATAGCCTTATTTTCCTCGTGAGATGAGAGACAACAGAGCTGGTGATGCTGATGACTTAGCAGGGAAGGGGAAAGGATAACCCTGCTCAGGAGCTCTGCACCTCTGCAGCAAATGCTGATAGAGTTGGGTAACATTTTGGACAAAATGTTTCTTTAAGTAAACCCAGCTCTTTTTTTTTTCAGCAAATTTCACTTTAGTAGAAACCCCCTTGTTATTTATTTATAACTCTGCAAAGCCCTTGTGTCCAATTCAGGTCTCAGAAAGGGAAAATAAACAAAAAATGACAAACAGAGGTTTGTTCTGATTTTTTAAAGCCCAGCACATTTAACAAAATCTGGCTTTGAAAGCTGATTTTGCCAGAGAGGGAGAACAGGTTGCTTCCAGCCGCTCATGTGTAAGAAAAAACGGAGAAAAAGTGACGCCATTGGCAGTTGCACACAAACTTGGAGAGGCAGAAGGAAAATGTCAATGCCATGTCACAGCTCTAGCTGGTACAAGACAGCTCTTACACAGAGATGTGAAAGGGCTGTTTGGGATCATGTACCCTCTGTTCCATAAATTACGGGTGAGTTGACGGGGGTAGAGCAAAGCTGGGCTGGTCGGCGGTTTTGGGAGGAGGTCCCAGCCGGTTCCTATTTCATCCAAAGTGGGTCACCTGTCCCGGCTCCTATTCCCTCTCTCTTTCAACCTTGCCTTCCTCTAGTGAAAGTCTTTGGGTGGTGGTGGGCGCCTCACCACAGCGCTTTGGTTCTGCTCAAATCCAATTTTGAGCTCGCCCCATTGCCTTTCTGAGCCCTTCCTCCCAAGGAGTCATTTGCAGGGTGGACAGAGCCAGGGGGATGGAGCCAGTTGCCCCCTTCACCCTGCAGTTCTCGGAGTCCCACAGTGCTGAGGCCCCGTGAGCCAAACAAGCGCTGGCACGGTGAAGCCAGGCAGCCCATCCTGTGGGCTGTAAATCATGCCTGCACATTCCTCTGGTGGCATCTTGCTTAGGACATGTTCCCCCTCCAAAAAAGCACAGAAATCCTGCACCCCCCCACCTCCTCCCCACTCCTGCCCAGCCACGCTCCAGCAGTTCCCACCCTGGGGACCAACACTCAGCCCCTCCTTGTAATTTTTGAGCATGAAGAAGCATTAAATTGTAATCTACCTCCTTGGCACTCTTTCTCCTTCCCTCCTTCTTCTCCTCCATCCCCAGTGTCCCCATCCTTCTGGGCCCATAAATCTTAATTGTGTCTGTGACTTGGGTTTTCTTTTCCTCTCTCTCTTGCTCTCTTTCTGTCTCTCTCTCTTTTTTTCTACAGTGTTAATTAATCATGTTTAGGCCTGGTCCCAGCTGTTACCACAAGGAGAGTCCCTTGGCAGCCCCATATCCCCACCCCCAGCCCAGATGCACGTCTCTTTTGGACAAATCCAACCAGTTGGAGGAATTCTTTGATTGTCCAGCAGTGGAGACACTGGGCAATTCATCACGCTTCCCCTGCCATCTCTGTGACACGCCACTTGCAGCCCTGCTCCCTTGGGCTATGCCCAACCCAACCCCACCTCCAAGGGGTTACCGTCCCAGAGGGGCTGGAAGGATCTCTCTGTTCAGAGAGACGTTGAAGAGCCTTTTGCAAAGAGGACCTGTCTGCCCAGCTGTACGTGGATGTGAGCAAAATGTGATTGAGGGGCTCCTGTCTCTGGGGCCTCATGTCTACCCAGGAGGGATGCAGAGGGGAGTCAGCCTCCCTCCTTAGGAAGCCATATGGTGGGAAACCTTGGCAGAGCTTCTGGGGGGTCCAAATGTAAGGTCAGACCCTGCAATCAGCCTTCCCCTGTTCTCCCATGCCTCCCTTCTCTGCAGTCAGCTGCATGCTCACCTGGCATTGCTCCCTGAGAGCAGGAGCAGTGTTTGCATCAGCTGACGGGGCTGGCACATCCCTGTGCCACGTGGCACCTCATCTCCGGAGGTGACCTTGTATCTGGCACTGCTAGGATGGATGGGAACATGCGAGGAGGTGGTTGGAGGGTGCTTGCTCTTCCCAGAGCCTCCTGATAGTTGATATTCAGTACCACAAAAAATGGAAAGATTCCTGTGTGTGCAACTTAAGATGGTTGTGAATCCTTGTCTTGGAAAGACAGAGGGCTGGAATAGCAGAGGTGGGAAAGGTCAGTCCTGCCACGGTGTGGAGGATGTGCAGAGCTCCCCTAGCAGGGGCTAGGAGGAAAGGTGGGGTGCATGGAGAGCCCAGGGGTACAGTGAGAGCAAAGGGTGCCTGAGCCTGGTCCCTGAGCAGTGATGGCAGAGCTGGCACTGGGGAGCTCTAGGAGAGATGCAGAAGACAGGGAGGGCACCAGCAAAGGGGGCAGGGTTGGACATCAAAGGCCTGGACTGTGTACCCCGACTGATGCGTGAGTGCAGCTAAGGCACAGATTTATCCAGCTTCTAGCCATGCCCAGCTGGCGCAGGCCCCCAGCACTTCCACGAATGCTTGCTTCTTGCACCCGGTGTTGTATTGCTCCCCAGCAGTGTGCCAGTCCGTCACACCAGGGATCACACGGGCCAGCAACGTGAAAAGCCCGTGAGCTCACCCCAGTCTTGCCCCTCACTCCAGCTGTGCTCCCCAGCATACATCCCAGCTCCTTGTCCAGGATATTTGTGGGTCCCAGGCTGTGTCCCACCATTGCCTGGATGAGCACATCCCATTTCCTAATGCTCCTGGTCCCCTAGAAGTTTCGTTGAAGCTCCTTCTCTATTTTGCCTCCCTTCTCTGCTGCCTGTCGCTCTAAATTATCCCCCCAGGACTGGTTCGAGTGCTAATACCCCTCAGATATTTGCAAGCTATCATCGTGTCCTCAGTGACTCATCATTAGGCTAAGCTCTTGCAGTAAGCTCCTTTAATCTTTCCTTGTAAATCTTTCCCTTTGCACCTCTGCTTGTTTTCATAGCTTTTCCTGAACGTCTTCCAATCATGCCAGCAGCTTTCAGGTCATAGGCCTGGAAATGACCCTTGTAACTCTACTTGGACCATAGGCAGAGCTGCTCAGGGTTTTCCCAGGCTGATCCTTCCCTCTGGACATTTGTGTTCAGTCCCAAATCATACCAGCATCTTTCCCATGTCCATCTCCTCTCTATTGGCTACTCATGGCTGTGCCCAACAGTGATGTTCCCCCACTCCAACACCAACTGAACCAAGGTGGACTGGAAAAGAAAAAAAAAAGGAAAAAAATTAATTCTATTTATTCCCTTTGAAAAAAGCCAGCCTGTTTTCCTTTAAGCTCACAAGGGAAGAGGTGGCAACTCACATGAAAAGTGAAGCAGGTGAAAATGGATCAGGATTCTTTCCCCCGTGGCAAGCCAAGCCACCGCTGGGTATTTTGGGTTAGGAGCTGGAATGAAGCTGATGAGGCCCATCTGTTACTTTCCCCTTTGCAGATCAGCTGTGTTTTCCCAAGTTGACATTCATCTGCTATTTCAAACCCCAGGTCAGCGTTCCCATGGGCTCCATCCAGCTCCCACTGGGAATGAAACTGAGTGCTAAATATTTTGGTGTCATTTCACTATCTGTTCCTGCCTTTACTACCACTTCAGGCTTCAGGCTTCATTCTTCAGGAATGAAGAAGCCTCTTCCCAGATCATTAACAGGGAGCTTAATTAAAAGCTGTCATAACACCAGCCATCATTGCTGGAAAATGGTAGCCCACTTTGCAGCTGGGCAGCAGAGTCACACCGTTCTCATTTCCCTGTCGAGAACATGGTTTCTTTATCACTGACTCCGGGACTCATGGAGGCTCCAACTCTTTTTTTAACAACTTACCCCTCCTGCAGCCTTTTCTGCCTTTCTTAAAATTCTGGCCAATTTTTAAAATGGAAAATGCCACTTTGAAATTAAGAATGCAAGACTGGCGAAACAAATTGTTTCAGGTTGTTTCTGTCCTATCCCCTTCTCCTCTGGATAATTTACCATCGGGAGATACTCTGGGGTTTTAAAGCAATATTGCCATTAGAGGATTTGGGGAAGCGATTAAGTGGTTTCCCAAAATGCACAAAAAGCTTCCTTAGAGTTAGATGGCTGGCAGCCAGCAATGGCAGGCACAGCCAGACCAGAAAGCTCCACGTTTTGTTAAAAAATGGCTCAAAGCATGCCTTGTTAGTGCATCTTGGGCTGTTTGGGTACCAAAAGCCCCATCTCACACCAAGACTATATCCAGAAAAGTCTCCACTCAGAAGGGAGGTGAGAATAATAAATAGGCACTCTTGGTTTTGCTTCATTTTCCTTCATTAGGAACAAAAGTTGTTGATGGGGCCCTATGCAAGACATTTTGTGTTTTACCTGGTTGCTGTACCTTCCCTGCACTGTGCTAGCCCCCCTTCTGTGGGTTTTCATGTCCCATTTCTCTGCAATTTTGCTGTGAGCACAGCCATGACCCTGCTCCACATAGGCACAAAGAGATGAACCTCTCTCCAGGTGTACCCTCATCCTACCCAACTCTCTGCACTCCATAAGTGGGTAAAAGTCTTCACAGATCAGTTCTGTCCTGCCCCTTGCTGTTTTCAAAGCTAAGCCCCACTGGGACCCCAATTCACGCAAATACCGAAGCACACACTCAAACCATGAGTGCATGAGGTCTGCCACTGCTCCCAGAGGACTTCAAAGGGTAGGGCCCATGTGCTTAAAACTGAACAGGTGTTAAATAAGCTGCCGGATCAGGGCATCAGTCATCCGCAAGGCAGGGGGCACTGGATATATCTTGCGATAATAGACCACTTTGCTACATTTGCACAGGCCTTTGCAACAGCCAATAAATCAGGCAAAACAGCTGCTGCTAAACTATGCAGAGACTGTGCCCTTCGTCACAAATTTTCTGAAAAGATCAGCCATGATCTGGGCTGAGGTAATTTGAAGCTGGGCTCCTGCACACTCCGATGCTGGACTAGGGATGGCCAGGGCAGCCTGCCTTGCAATGCAGAAGCACAGACGAAAGAGCAGCTCATGAGCGAGACCTGTGGACCCGTGTACCCAGCCAGCTGGACTGAGCATTGTCCCACTTGCAGCGTAGGGAGTCCAGTTCAGCCATTGCTTTAAGAGCACCAAGCCATCCAACAGCTAAAGCATCTGTGTAGCTGGGGAGGTTATACCCCTGGCTCTGCTATCAGGGCTCCTCTGGTCTGCCCAGCTCTGTTAAACCAGGCAGCATCACCAAACTTGGCTCCAAAACATTCTGTGATCTGCTGAGCAAGGGGACGTGGCAGGAACCTGGGGCACGGGTCCTAAGTCTGACTCCATCAGCTTCTCCTCAATAACCCTATGATTTGAGCATCTCACTTCCCTGCTTTGTAAATAATCCTCTCCAATTCAACCAGTAATTTACTGGGCACAGTTCCCCAGGGTATGTTCTCTTTGGGCTTTATCACCTGCTGCTATGAAGCAAAAGAGAAAGAAACCCCCAGCAGCCAGTGAGACCCTGGGGACAGGCTGTTAGGGAGACAGCAAGAAACAGCTGCCGGAGCAGGTAGCAATGGATGAAGAAAGTTGAGTGACAAAAGCCTGAGTACAGACTGAACACAGAGGAAAAGAGAAGAAACACCTTATTTGAGATGAAGCTCCAAATGAGGCAAGTCTACAAACTCTTCGGAGCCCACCATGGGGAGAAGGGCTAATGTTGCTCTCTGTCAGTATTTTTCTTCTGATCCCAGAGGCTCATTTCTGCTAATGGAGAGCTATTCATGTTGGCTGAGATCTTCAAGGTGACACCAGCTCCCATCTTGCTCCTACACGCATCAGACATGTCAAACCATTGCAAGCCTGGAATCCATACGTTGGGGCTCAGCTGTCACCAAGGCACTGGGGAGACTGATAGAGCACAGCTGCTGGACCAAGTGTGTCCCATGGTGGTTGGTGCTAGCATGCTATGTTTCACAGAAAATCTATGCTAGGTTTTCCAGATCCAGCTACCACTTCAGCACTGCCAAAACACTTGTTTGTAACAGGAATGGGAGTTTCTCTGCAGGACAGGAAGTATCATTTCCCTGCGTGGCCTCTCGGGGGGACTCAGACTGGGGCCCTCAGATTTGAAGCACAATCTTTATTCTGTAAAAGACCCAGGAGCCGATGAGATAAAGCCACCAGCAGTGAGAGAACACATTGTGTTATATCAACCTGTCAGGCAACAAGTTTACACTGTAGTGGACTCTCTGCTTTCAACTGGGGCAAATATATCCAAGCAGGAGACGGCAGCTGTGAGAAGCTCGTTTGTGCCTCTTACAGTCTCAAGCCAGGGGTGCAGAACAACTCCCAGAAATCTCCTTCTCACCATTGTCTTCTCTGCTGCTTTTCTGCCTCCATTCTCCCCTAAAAAAGAAAAAAAACACAACAACCTCCAAATCACTCTTGCTCCTCCAGCAGCTGCAAAAAGAGTACAGCAGGGGGGGTTTGCCCCACTGCTTACCCATTTTTTCACAACCATGGGATACTGCAAGGCTTTGCTCACAGAGATTAAAGTCTTGATGTTGTGGCGGGGTCTTGTTGGGAATACAGTGCTGTAGGTTTGGTGCTGTTTGTTAAAGGTCACAGCTGGGCAAGCTACAAATTGTTATCATCTCTCTGTGCCTGAATCTACAAGACATGGACAAGCATCAGGGCTTGTCAATAATCCATGCAAAGGGGCAGAATCACCACTGATACCTGAGGCCAGTGTTTTCCATTTGTCTATACTGAGTTCAAAGTTTTATGCAGCACAAAGCCAAACCTGGAGGTGCAATTGGGCCAAGGAGACCAGGTGATGGGCTGCCAAGAGTGGGGAAGGTGGCTGACTTGCCACACTGTATATTAAAGGGCTTATTTGTCTACCATTTATAGCTAATTTTGTCCAACATACTCAATTCAGTGTGAGATCCCAAAAGACTATTCAGGAATTCAGCATCTACCTGTATTTTGGGTAGACTCTGACCCTTATTTTTCCCTGTCTCAGTTAGCCCCATACATCTGCCCTCCATTTTTAGATGTGTTCCTGCCCAGTCCCATTTCTCTCTCTTTCCAGTCATCCATCCACAAGCAGCCAAGTGTCACCCCTTTACCTGTCCATCTCCACACATTATCTCCCTCTCCATAGTCACAGATCCATCCTTACCAACCTGTCTGTCCATCTGCCAAGAGGATGCAGCACAGTGTGTGTTGTTAGGATGGCGTCAGCTGGCAAAACCCAATGGCACCCTGTCCAGCTGCCCATCCTTACAGAAAGAAAATCAGTGGCACAGGATTAACAGGAGGCAGGAAGCCCCATGAGACAGTTTGGAAAGAAAACCAAGCAGGACCAAAATTTGGGGAAGATAAAAGGTGATAAATGCCCATCTCTTCACCAAACTTTTCCTCTTAGCCTCTTGCTGAACCCAATTACCCTAACTAAAATGAATGTGCTGTAATATGACAGACTTTTCTCTTTGATTAAGGACTTCCAGTTCTCTTGCAGGTGATGCACTCTATAACTCATTGTAAAGATGGCTGCATTTTATAACCAATGAGTTGCATGGAGTTTAGCGGGTTTTTTTCTCTTTCTCCCCCTTCTTCCCTGTTTCCTTGCTCTCCAGTTCAGACCGAACTGGGTTTAACTAGGCCTGAATAATTTAATAGAGTCATTATGCTCCTGTGTTTTTCCCTTACTGTCAACTGTAAAATCCATACAGTAGCTTCGGGAAATGGGGCTAATTTGAATTGATAATAGAAGACTCTGGAAAAAGTCATCTATTGCTGTGCAATGGTGGAGCAGATGCATGCTAAATCTTGTATAATGAAAGAATATGCTGGTGTCAATTATGTAAGAAAACGACTTTACAGTGGTTTGAGGCAATGGGTTAGCATTCTGTTTGATATTATCACATAAAGAAACACCCATCAAAACTTCTCATAAATATGGAACGGCAAGTAAGATTACATTATAAATTTGAATGTTATGAATGTGTATGAGAGAGACAGATCGAAGCAGGATACCCACCTCTCACAACTGGAAGTGAAAAAGAGCCATATTTCAACATTTACACAGCACCGTCATCAGGAGAGAGGACCGGGAGAGGGTCTGGGGCTGCAACCCTCCCCTGCCTGCCCCAGAGCCTCCATCACAGCATTTGCTGGGGAAAAAAACACCGTAGGCACCAGTCTTTTAGTCGTGAGCCTGCATGAAACAGCGATTTGTCATCTGGCAAGGTGGCCAGGAAGATGAAGATGCTGCTGCAAGTGTAGGGGTGGCTTTCACTTCAAGAGATTTCTGCAGAAGGATCTGAACTTCATGTCAGGCATCAAGCTCAGGGGAAGCACCACTCTCAGCTTTCAGAGTTCGCTGCTGCCTGGGCACATGTCTTTTGGAGAGGAGTGTTATGGATGCCAACTACAGTTCCCATTGCCATCAGCCAAAACCAGTACCGGCGGCCAGTTAGGAGAGGACGGCACACTGCTGAGTGTATGTTTGACTGCAGAAGGCCACAGCAGCTCCTGTTAAGCAAGTCACTGGGGAAAGGTCTGTTTCCCTGAGGGGAGAGATGTATCAGCTCAGGGCACAGTGAGATGGAGTGAGACAGAAAGGATTAGCGGATATCAGAGGGGATTTGCTTCAGAGCGGATTCCCAGCACGTGCTGGAGGGAGGAGGCGCTTGGGGCAAGGGAATTCCAGGGCACAGAGTCAATGAACCACGTAACTAAATTCAATTCCTCATAAAACACGAGCTGCACTGGGCGTAGAGGAGAAAATGGACGGCTGGCCCAAGCCGATAGCAGGGACCAGGGAGGCTACGTGGCCGGTCACACAGCTCACTTCTAGCCTGGGGCAAAGCAGGTCACCCAGCACAAAGCTGCTGAGCTTGCACTGGCCAGTTCAAATCCCCATGAGATCCAAACACCGCCTGCTTCGCTCACATCGCAGGGCCTCCAGCAGAGCTGTCGGTTAGCCCAGCTCCAGGGCTGGACAGAAACTGGACCAGATCCAGGCTCCTTGTGCCCAGCTGATGGCTGAAACCTGTCAGTTTGTTCTCTCGGGGCTCCAGCTGGCTGGCTGCAGCCCGAACACATCAGGCTCTGTCAGTACGATGCACTCGAGCTCCCGACACAAATGGGAGGCATGTGTGATACATCAATTCGCAGCCATTCCCTCATGCTCTCCCAGATGTTGCTGCCCTCCACAGCCAGGACAGCTGAACACACCATGCATCCAGCCCAGAGCCACCCCAATCCCCCACAAGCTTTTAGTCACCACTGCATCAGCACAGAGGGAGATGAGCAGAAGCTGCTGTAGTGCAAAGGGTCAGCTTTGGGTCTGGGGACAGTCAGATAGTTGGGGGTATGGCACATCTGCCATCTGCCTGCAGCATTTGGTTTGTCCCCTGCTCTCCCTGGCTGGCTGCTCTGCCCTTCTGCTGGACGTTGCTACTCCTGAAGCAGAAGGGAACATGGCCTGCACCGCTGCCACCCCAATCAGCAGTCTGCAAATTCGTCTTCAGCAGTGGGTTATGCTGTTAGTGCCTTCTGCTGACTGCTCCAGAGCTTGTCGCTCTGGGAGAAGCAGAGTGGGCAGCGGGGATAACATTGCTGCAGCTAGATTGACCCAAGCTTAACTGTATCAAATGATACCTCAGCATTCTCCTGCTAGGACAGAGTATGGGCACAGGTTAAAATCATGTCTTGGATGGGTTGGAGCTGGTGTGGAAGGCTAAACATCCAGCTACTCTTTCAGACCTGGGAGCTAGAGCAGACCTCATCAGAGAAGGCGGTCCACCTGGTTGAGAAAGTGGGGCTCCCAGTGCCAGCAGCTCCACTGAGAGACAGACACAAGGCAGGGAAAGGTGCTTCTCACCAGCAATGCCTGACTTGCATGGAAAACATAACTGAGGCTGGGGATTATTGCTTTGAATGCATCCAGCACAGCGGTCTCTTCATGGACTGAACGGGCTCTCTCTTATACAAGCACTGACTTTGGCCCACTCTGGCCCTGTGGGATGCCTATTCCAGCCTCTCTTTGCTCTGGTGGTTACAAATCTGCCACTAATTTCCAGCCTACATTTCTTTCCTTCTGCTTTAGCCCTATTTGCTCCAGTGCCAGTGTCCTCTTTTAGCTTCAGCGGCTCTTCCCTGCTGTTAGCCATGTTGACGTATTTATGGACAGCAATCAGATCCCCTCTCAGCGGGTGTCGTGCTGGGCTAAACAAGCCGAGCTCGTTCAGCCTCCTCTCTCCAGAAGTGATAAGGACATCCCGCACTGAGGCAGTGCAGCTGCTTTGCTTCTGCAGCCAGGTGGGAGCACATCTGGGCCGGATTCATACAACCCCAGTCCCCATGCCTCGCTTGCTGACACAGTCTTGCTAGGAGCGGAGGCAGATGCCGTGCCTCACCTGTGCCCTCCAGGACAGAAATGTATGTACAGGAGTCACCCTAAGCAAGAGGGGCACTTCCAGGGTCTTCTTCACGGACAACCTAAAGCCTTGCTTGCTCCTGGATAAGCTTAGTAGGGAAATAGGGAACATTTGGACAAGCTAGTGTCTGTCCACCCAACAAGTGTCACCTGAATGCTGTTGTGAGGAGGGCCCCTTCTTTGGCTTTGTGGAGGGGCTTCTTGCGCGTGGCTCTGTGCTTGCTTTTCATACCTTCGCTGCTCGCCACCTTGGCTTTTCAAAGATACCCAGGCAACAACCTGATTTAAAAGAAGGGCAGAGCGATGGGGCTCCCATCTCCCCCACAACAGCAAGCAAGGAAAGCACCACCTGAAGATGAGACTGGAGGAAGATGTATTCCCAAACCCATCTGCTGGAAGACTGGAGAGGCTGGTCCATGCCGCCTGATGGAATGCAGCAACATCAGCAGGGGAGGAGGAACATCTCCTCTCTGGATTATTCACTTGCGGTTCCCCTCTGATCTAACAAAGATGTTGGTTTTTAAATGTAGCTAACTTAAGAGAATGACAGCTTATCTATCAGGCTAACATACAGCCCTCTGTGCTGGCTCTTGCCAGCAGCACAATACCAGATAATTTAATATTACAATAGGATTTGAGCGGTCCTTTAAACTAACAGAGTAACAACTCTATTCTGGTACCCAGGAAGGGAAAATGAGGTGCTGGAAAAACAAAGGATGCATCAAACTTAGACTTTGATGGAGGGGTTCACATCACCCCGACATTTGCTTTATTCCCCAGCTCCTTCAATTTATTGTGTGGAGAGAGACAGTATGTTTGTAGGATCAGCCATGGGCTGTGTGTGAAGGCAGCAGTGAGGAAGGTGGTACAGCAATCCAACCACTAAGGTCTAATTCCTAGCATGGATCAATCCTTTGTGGTCTGCAAAGATGCCCCAGCTCTGGCTGGTTGAATCTACTGCTAGTGTAACCTATGCAAAAGCCTGCTGGCTGCACTACTGACCCAGGCTGTCATCCTCAGGGGAGTAACCTTGAGTTTAGATGCAGTGGGGTCAGGGTCTGGCTCACTGAAGCCAAATTTTGAGAGTGTGAATGGGGGTTAGGTCCAGCTCTGTAAAGTCAACTGGTAAATCACATCTGAATCCCAAAATAGCTGCTTAATCTGACTCCAGAGAAAGACACTGGCTGATCGTGCTGCTTCTTCGCTATCACTCATCCTTTGGATTTGTAAGTCTGCACCAATGATACAGAAAAACCTCAGCCCCTGCTGGCCCTCTTGCCACACTCTCCAGACCCCCCAGTCACAGCACTGTGACCCCCCCCTTGGGCCTGGGTATTGTCCTTCTCAGGCAGAAATGTTGGGTTGGTGAATGTCATCTCTCCTGTTTGTTATGTCCATTTCTGGACTCCTGTCTTCAGAGAATTGGATTTAGAAGTCAGGCAGCCCTCTCCACCATCATCCCACAGGGACATTCATCACCTTTTATTTTTCACATAGACACTTCCATATGGTCACATACCCTGACCAATATTGCTTTTCTCCCACTGGCTTTCGTGCAGTGTTTGTATCCCATTTCCCATTTAGATTTCTCACTTCCTCTCATCCCTGCCCATCTCCTCTTTTTTGTACCCAGTAGAGAGCACAGTGTCTGTTACCTATTTTGAACCCTATTTCCACTCTGCCCTACCTGCGGGACCTCATTTTCACCCATATTCACCTGGCCTGTTGTGCCTGTAACCTCTAGGAGCAATCCAGCTTCTCTTGACTTCAGTGGCAATGCAACAACTTGATGCTTTGGCTTTTGAGAGATCTGTGCACCAGGGTGTCTCCGCTGAGACCTGTTCATAAAAAACACACCATCAGCTTCCGTCTTTCCCTGTGACATAGCTCAGAAGTGCCAAAAAAAAATCAGCCCTAGAGCAAGATGGCTAAAAATATTTCTGCTGGACAACGCTCATTCAGAATGGACCATTATTCCACATTGAAAAGATTTGCCTAATTTTAACAGGATTTCAATTTGGAAGAAAATCCAGAGGAGATGTCTGGTCCATGTTTAATGACTTCATTTCTGTGTTTTAAAAAATTGTTATGCTTGGTGTTTAGACACAACTTCTTATTTTAACATTTAAGAAGTATGATGCTTTTAAGCCTTGAAAATAAACTGAAATTAATTAATCAGATCTGAAAGGAGTGTTCCTTGAGGACTTGCCTTTGCAGATAGTTTTGAAATCAGTGAAAGGAGAGAGGGAACAAGATGGACATTTCTAATTAAGTGCTGCACATCTGGAATTCTCAACCGTCCTCCCCTCTGGATTTTGCAAAATTCTGCACTTTGCAGAGCTCTGGCCAGCTCTTTATTGTGCTTGATGCTATAGAACATTTAAAAATGGTAGTCCCAATGCCAGTCCAAATCCCAGAGCTTCAGTTCTTATGTAGCCAAATGGTTTTCATTTATAAGCAGAGATTTTCTCCCAGAAAGCTGTTTCTTGCTATAACTTTGTGCAGCATCCATTGCACTTTAGCCTGCCACCCCCTAGTTTCCTCTAAATGCCCCCTCGCTCTGCCACAGACCTCTTGCATAATCCACCAATTCCCTGACTGGAAACCAGAGACACCTTGCCCAAGCAGAATAATGTTTTGTTAATTTTATCTCTTGATTTCCTGAAGTTAAATCATTCAATGGGCTGGTTTAGACATATTTTCTATTTTATAAAAAAGTATAAATATTTGGAAACAATTTACATACTCTGCAATGAAAAAGTAGTTGTTTTCTGCTTAAAATGGGCTTTTTCTTTCAAATTGTAAATTAGCTTGATGAAAGATTGAAAACTGAAACCCAGTGGTTCAAAGTGGCACATACAAAAATATTCATCTAGATTTCTGACCAACCAGCTCTGGTGATGGAAAGGGGGCTGCTGTGACTTTCGCTGATTTTTATCCTGACTTAGGATGGGACACTTCTGCAATTCTCAAAAAAAAAAAAAATACTTTCTGATCTTAATTCCAACCATGTTTCAAGGCCTCAGACTGTAAAATTCATTAAGACATAGATATTTATTCCAACTTTGTCCCTGCCCCAGCTGGACAGGCCAAACCAAACACCCGGCCAGCTAGTTTTCTTGCAGTGTTTTACCTCTTTTGCCCTGGCTTTTAAGCTACGAATAGGGAAACAACCTCCCCAGCCGGCTGGAAAGCTCTCCCAGCAGTCTGACAGCCTGGCCCAGTGTGCGTTCAGGGAGGACTCCGCACTGCCTGCAGTCCCTGGGAGCCTTGCCCACATGCTGTTCTCATGTACGGGAGGGTATTTATAGCCACCGATGCCAGGAATTCGGCAGGGACGCGGCCGGGGAGGATAACAAGTTTCTCTTTAGGAGGAATGTTCCACCCCGACTGGAGGAGCAAAGGACAATAAAAGATGATTGATTTCCTCGCAGCCGCCCCGAAGCATGGTGGGGGCCATGCCAAGCGTCCCAGTGTGCAGGGCTCCCTTTCCCTAGCTGATGTGTTCCATGTCCAGCCATAGGATTTCAGCAGCGAGCAGTCTGGAACCACACCCTGGTATTCACGTTCACTCCCCAGGCTGGGCATCTCGCATCGCCTTCCCTGAAATGAGTGGGAAGAGGAGGAAGGGGAGGCAGGGCTTATAAGACCGTCTCTCTGGGCCTTCAGGCACTTTCTATTTACATTCTTTGGAGTAAATTACTGAGCCTTAGAAACTTACAGGGAAATCGCTTTGATTCTTAAGCTATATGAATGAAGCTGCAGATGGAGAGAGTAATGGCTTAAATTTATTAGTGTGCATAAAATCGTTGATGCTAATTTTCAGCTGTACACTAAGCAAACAGTCGATGGGATTAAACTGGATCCCTTATTTAAACAAACTCACAAAATGTAATTTACATCTAGTTATTGTTTCCGACTCTTTCCAGACCCCTTCCCAAAGCTCCCTCTAATGTTGCCAGGTTTGTATTGCACTAGCTCCCTCCTGCTCCTCCATCACCTCTGGCAGGACAGCGATGCGACCGCTGTGGGATCTTCATGGAGATATATATATATTTAGTCAGAGCAGCGCTGTCTGAGCTTTCTTCTCCAGACGAACTGGCCTGAATTTTTTCCACTACAGATGCCAGACTTTCCACTAGAGATGACACTTAAAGATGCTTTTTTTTCCACTACCTATGCTAGTCATGAATCTTTCCACCACTTTTGGTTTAAGCCTTCACCAGTAGCTCTCACAACGAACGGAAACCTCTGTCACAGGGCAACACCAAGCTGTCAAGCCTGAAAGATTAAGTCAGTCTGGATATCACTTGTTCACAGCACCAAACATTTCCCCTGCTTTTTGACCCCTACTACTGATGCAGCCATGCCTGGTGCACAGCACCCTGGATCAGGAGGGAGACCAGGGGGGATACAGCAACACACAAAGCTCATAGGGACCACGGGAGATGATTTCCATGCCAGCAGCAGCCTCATGCCCTACTCCTTGCTCCACCAACTGGGGCTGACGTCCCCTGCATCTTGATGTTTGCTTCCCTTGGGAAGGGGAAAGCACAGCAGCTGCCCCTGAGCCAGCACAGAAGACTGGACAATCGAAAGGATGTGCAACACCCACTGTGTTTCTTCTGCATGTAAAACTCTGCAGGTCTAGTGAAGGTTCCCTCATTAGATGAAGAGTGCCTGACCTCAGTGAGGTCTGTAGGTGCTGCAGGGATGTAAACTAATTACATGGAAAAAAATCTGGCCACCCTCAGCCCTGACCAGTCACATGAACTAACCCCACAAATTTATTCCCTGCCCTCTGGTGCCTCCCTATGAGAGGAGTCAGTGTTACGGAAAGTCTGGGTGGTGCTGGATGGTGGGAAGGCTGCAGAGGAGTAACAAGGCTGGCAGAGCATGTGGAAATACAGGGATACCACAGGAGCTGCTAATCCTGCTCCCTATGGATGTTAGGCCACTGCCAGCAAGACCCATGTGCTGCCCTCCCATATCTGCCAGCAGCAGTGGGGGGTACAAGCCTTGGGCCAGTGCAGAGCACAGGAGTCATCCAGAAACGCCTGCCGAGGGAGCTGGCTGGGAGCAGGAAGAAGGTCAGGGCAGTGCAGCTGGAGAAGGGATTGCAGGGAGATAGAATCATAGAATGGTTAGGGTTGGAAGGGACCTTCAAAGGTCATCTAGTCCAACCCCCCTGCAAGGAGCAGGGACATCCCTGACTAGGTCAGGTTGCTCAGAGCCTCATCCAGCCTGGCCTTGAATGTTTCCAGAGATGGGGCCTCCACCACCTTTCTGGGCAACCTGTTCCAGTGTTCTGTAACTCGCATAGTAAAAATTTTTTTCCTAATTTCTAATCTAAATCTACCCCCCTCTATTTTAAAACCATTACCTCTCATCCTATTGCAACAGGCCCTACTAAACAGCCTTTCCCCATCTTTCTTGTAGGCTGGAGCTTGCAGAAAAAGCTCTTGCTTTGTTGTCCCCAGATGGTGGTAGGGTCCCACCATGTTTCTGTGTGCCAGGTGGAGGAAAAATGACCACAGTAAAACTGACCTAAGGTAAGAAAATGTACAAGAAATGGACACATCTGTGCTTGAATGGCATCTACTTGCCCCCGTACATGCTCTGCACTTCTAGCTCCCAAAGGCATCCCACTGGGAGCATCACTGCTTGGGACACAGAGAAGAAGCTGGAGAAACAAATCCTTTTCTTCTTGATGGAAAAAGACAGAAAGGTAAGGCCTGAAAGGTGGGTGGCAGATATAAGAGCTCCTGTTCCTCCAACTCCAGTGAATACAGGCTTTCTAGCTTGGGTAGCGACTGGACAGGAGACTAAGGGCAGAGATGGAAAGCCACTTCAGCATCTCCCCTCCCACCACACCACTGAGAGCTGATCAACCCCGTGTCACCTTACAAGCCACTTAATCCCTTCCGTCATGCTTCTCAAGGAAGGGGGTGTTGCGGGCCAAGGTTTAGCTGCCACCAGCTGCCCCAAAGTCATATGCCGAGCGTCTGCAGGAGCATGTGCAGGGAGACGTGACTGACACCTCGCCGGTCCCCTGCACCTGGGAATCGTCCAGCCCTGCAACCCCAGACCCAGCTGGCCCTTTGATCTCCGCAGGGGCTGAAGCTGGTTCCCCTTCTCTCCAGCTTTGGAAAGGATCATTCTGATTTTGTCTGGACATCTCACATCCTGGCAGGTGTCAGTCTTGGCTTCCAAGACGCCTTGGAGGGGGAGGTGGGAAAATGGAGGATAGTAAAAATAAATATTGTGTTGAAAACCCACGTCTGTGCCCACCCTTCCTCTCAGTCTATGTGTTGGGGCTTTATTTGATCTCAGGAATGGCCCCCTTCTCTCAATCAATGCCACCAGCCTCCATAAGAGCAGCTACACACTTTCTCGCAAAGGAAACATCACCCTCAATGTTTTTGGAGCACCCTGGAAGTGGTGATGTGGGTAGCTGGATGACCTGGAGGCAGCCTGTGCCCTGACTCAGCACTGGACAACCTCATCCATGATCGCTACTGGGGAAGGGACCAGAAACCACCAGGCACATATGGGGCCGGAGAGCAAAGAAAATAACTCATGTTCTCAGCTGCTCTGCTCCGGGTCCCACCAGCTGCTGCTCACACCAGCTGATCTGTGTGATGAGTTAGTCTGCACCATTCCTTGGAAGGAGCTGCTGTAGGAGTAAACTGTTTACAAACCAGAGCCCTCTAAAGCCTTGAGTGTTCTCCAACTGCAGCAGGCATCTTCCAATCCATGCCAGGAGGGCTGTAATACCAAGAGGGGTCTCCTGCTCTGGGGCTCCAGCCCCAGACTTGGTAGTGGTAAGAAAGGATGAGAGTTCCCTTGCAAAGTCAGGCTCTTTCTGTCTGTTCAGGTTTAAATTACAAACAAAAGCCGTGGCTGCCAACAGATTCAGCCCAATTCAGATGGGCTAAGACACCCCTTTGCTTTGGACCTCACCCTTCCAGGATGTTTGACCTTCGCTCCAGACGGAAAATTGATCTCACGACTGGCTGGAATGGGATGTGTGAAATCTTACTGTAAATTGCCTAAAGTCCAGGGGCAGACATGAACAAAGCTGTGGCCACACAAGATTGCAAGGCAGGTCACCTTCTCCCTGCCCCAGTGTCCCATATGAGACCAGCATGTGTTTTTAGCTGAGCAGTGTTTTTAAGATCATAGTTTATTATGCTAGAGAGCAAACCCCTAAATGGGACCAAGTTTGGTCTATCCTCCTGTAAGTTTCGACGAGAGGAACTGAGGCCTTCTTTCTCTCTCTTTCTCCACGTTTCTCAGGTTTCCTCTCTCTTTGGCTACTAAGAGTGCCTAAATGACTGAGTCAGCCTATGTGCCTTTCTGACAGCTAACGCTGAATCCATTTTTTAGCAGGCCTGATGTTTACTAAAGCAAACAGCATTCTTGGATGCTCAACAGAGACACAGTGTGAGCTAGAGCAGGAGAAGGCTCGATCAGGTCAGATCTAAGGTCCACGCAGCCCTGCACTATGTCTGAGAGGATGCCTAACGTGCAAGAAGAGGGTCACTGTGCTGTGATGTTTCTCCAGAACATTTCCCAGTCTTCAGCGATCTTTGATGGAGTACTTGCTCAGCCAAACATTGTAGCTTTTTATTTAACAGCAGCTCTTGTGGATTTTTTCCCATGCATTTTTTGAGTTCTTTTTGAACCCTACTTAAACAGCTAGCATCCATATAATCCAAGGCAGGGAGTCTCTCAGGTTAGCAGTACACAGCACAAAGAATTTATCTTTCCATTTGTTCTCCTGCTGCTTTCACTTGGCAGCCCTGGTTCTTGTATTGAAAGAAACAGTGAACAGTCATTCCTTATTTACCTGTTCAATAACATTCACCTCCATCACCTAGCCTGCCTCTAGTCTTTCACCAGCTGAAGGGTCTCAGCTCGTGCTCGGTAGTGTCAATCCTCTGGCCACCCTTGTAGCCCTTCTCTGTTCCCCATGAGGTCCTCCTAGATGCCTTTGGAGGGGGAAGACCAGAAGCGCACTCTGGAGCCATGAGCTCTTTGCCCACAGTAGGTGAGACATCCAGAGGGCTGTGTGCCATTCTTGGCATCACACTGTAACAAAGATAAACACATGGGAAAATCTGACTTTGGAAGGAAAACTGAAGAAACTGGATTTGTTTTGTCCAAAAAGGAAAGGACCAGAAGGCAGTAAGTAAAAATATTTCCATATATAAGGTTTTTATACGAGGACACAGATGGATTGTTCTCCGTATTCAGTGTGGGGACAAGACAAGGAGAGAGGCTCCATTTGCAGCAGAGATGATTTAGGTCAGATGTTAGGAAACTCCTTCAACTCTGAGCACACAGAAACCCTGGAACATGCTGTCAGGAAGGGATGGAGCCTCTTTCACTGGCAGTATTTACAAGCAGGTTGGACACCCATCTGTTGGGAGGTTTTAGGGAGAGCTGTCTTGCAAGACTATCTATCAGGGTCCCTCCAGCCTCACATTTCTCCCTTCATGTTCCCTCTGTTGAATCATTCGGCTAGGACAGATCGTGCCATCCGGGGGCTGGAGATGCTCTGCCAAAGACCCTGAGGGGATGAACAGCACTAAGAGGAAATCTGTGCAAATCTGTTCTCTGTACTCTCTGCCGAAGGCAGGGAGGGTCTCAGTATCAGGCACATCCCCAATGGGAACTGCCTTCTCACCTCCCTCTGCTCCCCCAAAATGTCACTGCATTAATAGCCGAGGAAATCACGAAGGAAAACTTGCCAGGGGCAATGTGGGTTTTGGTCATTTGCAGCCTCACTGGCTTTTCTTTCTCACTTTTCGGGGATATTTTGGGAATCCACAGACCACAGGCTGAAAGCCATTGGTAACAATTACCTGTCATGGGCTCGTGTCCCTTCCAGGGTCACAGCCTCTGGGGCCAAGCTGAGAGACCCCCATTGTTCTCAGCTGCATGGAGGCAGAGGTACCTGCTCCCAGCTCTGAAGGCCATGTGAAGATGCCTCCAGCTTTGCCACTTCCCGGAGCAGTGCTGCTGTTAGGGCAACCATTCGTCAGCTGCTGGGGGAAGGTGGGTTGTCCAAGCAATAAACCTCCAACTGCCCAATGGATCTCACTGAGGACATTGTCTGAAATCTGAGGCACATATTTTTAAGAGTTTATACCAAAGGATGGTTGCTGATGGTTGATGCTTTCTCTGTGAAAGCAGGGTGGGTTTCCTACCGTGTGTGGTGTGCTGTGGTGCAGGGCTGGTGAGGAGGTGGATTAGCTAGGCCAGATGTGCACAGGCCACCCAAGAGTGTGGTGTCCCAGGCAGTCACTTCCACTCTCTGTCCCTGAGGACAGATATTCTGGCTGAAGACACTGCTGAACTGCTCTGTCAACACTGCATTCATCATGGGAGCCTTCATAAGTGGCTGGGCTTAATTAATGTGTCCTCCACGGGCTACCAGGGCATGTGTTAACTGTGGAGGATCGTTCAGGTTGCAGTAGCAATCCAGAGACAATGTTCAGCTCCATCAGCATCTGCTGATGCCCAGCTCCCTCTCCAGCCTTGTCTGCGTGGCTGCTGCTGCACAATCACTGTTGTGTGCTCTCCCTTCCCTCTCTCCTAGCTCATGTGAGACATGGCCACAAAGCAACCCATCTTTTTGCACTTGTAAACGCATTTTACAGAGTTGTAAATGCTCTTATTGATTCCTCAGCCTTATTATCCTTGCTGCTCAGCCAAGAATTAACTTCCATTTGAGGATAAATTATTAATCAGCCTTCTCCAGGTCTATTTCATAATCATTTTGACCATCCTGGCTGTCACAGAAGAAGGATTTGCATATTTATTCTGCCACTTTTCCCCAGAACAGTACGTGGGAGCCCATGTTTACCTGCAGTCTCTTAAATCACTTTCCCTACCTTCTAAAAGCATTGCTTTTAGACAGAGCAGGCCCTGCGCAGCGCAGTCCACGTCCTTCTGACTCATTTACTTTGTGGCATATTTTTGCAGGCAAATACTTTTCTTTTTCACTTCTCTGCTTTTTCATTGCTTATTTATGATACCCTGTAGGGTAAAACTGTGTGGTTTGTTCAACAACCCGTAACAAAAATACACAAGCTTCCAGCCTGGTACCGACTGTCTTTGGTCCCCAGCCCAGCTTGCACAGGAGAGCGTGTTGAGCTGGTATTTTGGCTTTCAGCGCTGTTTTTTTTTTCCCCAGACGGTCAGAGATGAGCGGCCCACGTGTCCTACTCAAGGCATGGCTGTGTTTCTGTGGCAGGGGAGCGCTGCTCTATGCAATGCATTTTGGGAATGGCGGGGAGGAAAAGGGATGGGAACATGGTGAAGCTAATTGCACCTGTCTTGGAAGGGACAATGTTTACAGTCACAGTAAGTCAAATGGAGGGGACTGAGCAACACCAAGGGCTGGTGTTTTAAGTAGCAGCAGGGAAACTGAGGCATAGACAAAATCAATACCTTATGCAAGACTGGGGGGGAGGGTGGTGTCAGAACCAAGGAAACCCTCGGGAATTGCAGCCTTTAAACAACAAGCAGGAGGCTACATGCTAGCAGAAACATCCAGGCATCCCGGTCCCCCTGAGTGCAGGGTGGGAAGGCAGCAAGCGGGCAGGTTCACCGCAGTGCTGCCCTTGTCCTTGTGCCCTCCCAGTCATGGCTCCCAATAGGGTTTCCATTTGATGGACAAGCGCACAGGCTGATTCCTTCCAGCAGGTGGTAGCAGGAGTATACGAGGGGACAGATATCCACACCAGGACGCCCCCCCCCCCCCCCGCCCCGGGCCGGACACCACAACGCTGCCCCACTGCCTCACTGCAAGGCTGTTGTCCAGGGAGAATGTCTGCCGAGCAAGCAAGCACCGCCCAGAGCCAAGGCACCCCGGAGTGCTACAGCCCTTCCTTGGCACCCAGTCCATGGACAGTATGAGTTTAACGAAGGACTCACCATTCCCATAGTGAATTCGGATATGAAATGACAGGGACATATACTCGTAGACTCAGTGGCTCATTGGGTTGGGTCAACCAAGATGGCTGCCATGGCACAGGCCAAGATGGTGGCTGTGGCTCAGGCAAAGGTGGTTGCCATGGCATTAGGCAAGGTGGCAGCCGTAGCACAGGCCAAGACAGCTGCCATGGCACTGGGCAGGAACTGATTTACAGCCCCATTGGACCCAGGTTGCATTTGGAGTGTGCACCTCAGACCTCACATGCCCGCAGGAGACATGACAGCAGGCCTTATCCCTCCCTGCAGCTCCTCAGATTTACTCCAGTTCCTCTCCCTCTTTCTCTCCTTCATTCTTCCTTTTCCCCCGTGTACACCCCCAGGTCTCCTGATTTATCATCAGCAGTCATGACTTTCTGCACGTCTTCAAGTCTGGAATTCTTAGTTCTTGGACATTGCGGGGAAATTTCTGTGTCATATTTTCTTTGGAGAAAGCTTGAAAATGTGATGCGAGTGCAACAGGAAGAGCGGACACCAATCAATAGCAATCGAAAGGAGCCATTAAATAAGCGGCTGAACATAAGGACCCGGACTGTTGAGGTGTTCGTGGTACACAGATCTGTTTCTCAAGCGGGAACAAAAAAGATCCTTTAAGCAACCTGAGATGAGAGCAAAGTGTGGAGACCCAGCAGCAGGGCGGACAGGAGGACAGGCAGGGAGCTAACAATGCTAAAGGACATGGTTGGCAGCTGAGACTGGCCGTATCCAGCTGGGTGCATTAACAAGCAGGGTTGGACTGGCTATGATTGCCCAGCAAGCCTCTTAGCACCCAGGCTAGCATGCCATGGTGCCCATAACCCCACCGCGTCATGGTGGGGCAAGGAGGAGTGAGGTGCAGCAAGGAGGGTAGATCAACAGCAAGAGCATCAACTGCATCTGCTTTTCTAAGGGAATCTTGTATTTTGCTGCATGGTAAGAAGGCTACATTACCATTTTGGCAAGCACATGGAGAGGGTTCCTTCAAGAAGCCTTGCTGGGAATAGCCAGGTATCTGTTTTTGTCTATACAGTACGTGTAGACAGGTGAAGCTATCTGCCAGAGGGTTTGGTAGCAGGTCTGTAGCACTGGTTAGCAATACAGCTCATTCCTCTGAGCTCAATGCCTTTGTCCCCAGCCCTGGTATCTGTGATTTAAGGTTGCTGCTCAAAGGGCTGCAGTTTTGGAGTTTATCTTGGGGTTTCCTATGGAAGCAAGCTTTAGTCCCCCTCTTTGCATTTGTGCCTGCCTGTCTCCTCTTCAATGACTTTCGAAACTATTAGAAGTTTCAAGTAATTTTGACAGATGGGAGGAGGTCTCAAAGATGTGAAGTTCTGAGAACCTTTAGGAGGGTAAGTGCTTGGGAAGAGGAGAGACACAAAATAACAACTTCATTGCAAGAAAGAGCTCAAGCCATGAAATAAGACAATTATCCCCTTGCTGCCTTTCTTTGCACTGCTCAGTGTAACTAGTCATCCCTAGAGCAGACAGGTTGGGTGAAGCCTGGTTCTGCTGCAGAGGGAGCCATGGGGCAAATGTTGCTCTGTGTGACATTTGACAGGTCTGCAACACATGCTGCGTCCCACTGCAGGCCTGGGCTGCTCTCTGAATCAGCTTCCAGCCTGTCTCGATGTGAGGTTAAATCCTCGCTCAGGAGCAGGAAAGCAGAGAAGCAGCGGATGGAACCAATCGATTTGGCATCCGAAAACTGATCAATTTGTGGGGACCTCTCTCCATCTGAAGGCAGGGTGGGAACAGGGCCTGTTTGCTGCATGCATGCAGGAAAGATCAGTGGGCAGCCCATAATAAACCCTAAATGTATTTGCAGCCATAAAATGCTTGACGTGCCTTCAGAGAGGCTGTTGAAATCCCTGATTTGCAGCTGGCACTCATTTTCCATCGCAGGTAGTAAAAAAACTCAGCCAGAGTGCTCAGATATTTCATTGTCGGGGTCTGCCACCATCCCCCAGTCCCACAGCCAGATCACTGGGGCTCGCACACGTCCTCCTCTTCCTTCTCAGGGCTCTTCTTTCCCTTCAAACAGGGCATCCAGACCCGTGCAGGTAATGCGAGGGTGAGATAACAAGAAGTGGCGATTTCAGGAAGTGGCCAGGACTTGTAAATCCTTGCGGGGGCTTCCTCTGTCAGAGGAGCCATCCAGGGAGCGGGGCATGTGCGGGCTGAAGTCATGCCTGTTAGGGAGGTATTTGTCCTTCTGGCCCCCGCGGCCCAGGCGGGTTGTTGTAACATCCCTCGAGCTAGGATCTAGTTGCAGCAATAAAGTTGGGCGGGTTGGGTTCCTGGCTGGGCAGGAAGGAGTTATTGATCAATGCCATGAATCCTTCCCACCTTCCTCCCACCCCCAGGGTGGATGTAAGGGATATCAAGAGAAGTGGGAAGGAAACCAAAGCTTAAAAGATGCTCTGGTCAGGAGCAGAGGGAACAGAGGGTGGCACAGCCAGGGCAAGGACATGAGGAAAGGTTAAACAGGAACTGAGCAAAGCACAGGACCTTTTAAATGTCTCCAAATTGGGACTGCAGGTGGATGTGGTTCACTCTGTGGCTGAGCAATTGCACCTGCAAATGTAGGAGGGAGCATTTCTCCATCCATTTGCTCAGAGGACATCCCAAAGCCCTGATCTCCCCCTCACATGCCCCTGGGTGCCTGGGCTGCAGCAGCTCCATGCCTTCTACAGGCCCCAGCGATCAGGGCTGGGGATGGTTGCTGATGGGAGCACTCAGCCATTCTCTGTCTGCTGAACATGTGCACCCAAGCTCACCAGCACTGTATCTGTAAGCACATTTAGCTGGGAACAATTTGGAGGCAGTTCTTTGTGCTCTAGGGCTGGAGAGATTGTGATCCAGCATGGAGGTCCCACCACAGTAGGATAATATCAGGGAAAGCTAACTCTAAAGGAACAACAGTCTTGTGTTGTACAGGATCTCCAGGGCTTATTTCCTCTGCCACGGTGGGGCTGTGATAGACTATCACTATGTACCCACTGGGAAAAATCTTTGGCATGTGGCCTGAGACCCAGCACTTCAGCCAGCGAGCCAAGCTTCATCATTTTTAATCCCGACCAGTTAATATGACTATAAAAAGATTGATATTAGTAATACTGCTAACAATTGTGGTAATGCTAATAAAATAATATTGTACTCCTCCATCCAAGGAGCTCAAAGCTTTTAAAGGTGATTAAGTCTCATGGCATCCATCCCACTTCAGGAAAGCTTATTTAGACAGCAGCAAAGCCTCATCGCCACCTTTGTGGAGTGCAGTCTCCTCCAAGGTGGAACACAGCAGCTATTTATGAGTATGCAATAACAGTCCGCAGCAATCTAGGCCAAGCAACAAAAGTAAATACCATCTTCAGGGCAATTACAGGGGTTATAAGAAGACAATGTACCAGGACACTCAGCTCAACCACTAGGCTTTTAGATGTATTAGGGGACTTTTTGTGGTGTTCAGAACTTACTGTGGTCGATCACAAAGACCTTCAGCTGTGGCAGCAGCGTGGTCTCTCGCCTCACCCTGTGCACCCATCCCCTCCTCATTCAGAAAGCAGGGAAGGTGGGACCCTTGCTGTCTCCTCTGCGTTACTCAGCACACCCTAACTCCTGCCCTGGGACTCTAGAGGAGGCATTTCTTCATGTGCTGTCTTGAGGTTGTCCACTGAGACCAGCAGCTTGGAGGTGGAAAGCTCCCTAGCTTTTGAAAACCGTGTTCCCCTTCCAGAGCTGTGTTGGTACAAGCCTGTCAGGAGCAAGCAGTCCCCAGGAGTAAATTACATCCACAAGAGCCGGTTCTTGGTTACTATGAGGCCTCTTCAAACAACCGCCTTTTCTTCTATGGCCTTGGGGAAGTCACAGACATCTCTAGCCCAGCCTAAACATCTCCAATAGAAGCTGCTCTGGGACTTAGACCCACAAGCCACTTGTACAGAAAAAGCCAAAGCATTTCTGCTCATCAGCACAGGGTGCACTGCCCTGTGCTCCTGCAGGCTTTGATGAACACAGAACTAGTTAGCAGCACTGGTGTGAGTGGGTCCAAGAGGTCATGCTGAAAAATGGCGCTTTGTCAAAAATGTCATTTCAGCAGCGTTTCATTGCCTTTTTCTTTAAATGAAAAATTTCAGAAGGAAATGAAGCCAGTGTGTTATTTCACTGTGATTTGAAATTTTTTGCTGCTGTTTTTTAAAAACAGTTCTTCCTCATGCTTGAACTCCTCACTCCCATTTGCAGCTCAAAAAGCAGATTTTTTTACATTATTCAGAGAATGCAGTTTTGGTCACATCATAGAAATTCAGTATTTCCTTTACTTGAAAAAGATGTGCAAAAGCAAGATGAAAATTTAAACTCCACAGGCTTGGTCCTGTGCATGTTTTTTTCTTTTTTTTTTTTTTTTTCAGTTGAGCCATTGTCAGAGAACTTGGCCACCACTTTCTACTGAACCTGGATGACTGTGCTTTGGGGTCTTGATGCAGGAGGCTAGCTCTTTTCTTGTGGCCACCAATGGAAGTCCAGGGCTGATGCAGAAGGAGGGAAGGCACAAAGACTTACTTGTTCTGACCCTGTCTCCCACTCGCAGCCTGCCAGCCTGGTGCTGGGAGATTTCAGCTAAAGCTCAGCCACATCACTTGTGTTTGGCTTCCCAGAAAACACCCCTCCCAGATTCAGGGATCTCCGGGAATGTAACAGCCACCTCTGCTTCAAGTTTGAGCTCCAGAAGCTCATCTCCCCTTTCGCTTGCAAATGTGGGCTTGTTGCTCGTTCAAAGCAGCCTGGCTTCATCACCAGCTCTGCATTCACCACCAGAATAGACAATAAGCTGTGGGGGCCCTGTGGCTTTCAGGATCATGGGGACAAGAGATGTGAGGGGCAGGGGAGCCTGTTCTAGCCCTCCTTGCCACCCTCCCCCATCTCTGCTTTCTCACTGCCTGGGAAAAAGAGAGCAAGACCTCACCAGGGACCCTGGAGACAGACTTTCAACAAGGAAGAGGCTGCTGCTGTGCATGTCAGGAATGATTTGATCAGCAAGAGAGATGAGCACCTCTAGCACTGACATCAGGGGACAGGCAGAGGAGAGTGCGAAAAAAGCTAATGATGGGCAGCAGGACTGCAGCACGTGGCGGGGTGCAGAGACCCAGGGCCGAGGAGGAACACCCACGGACTGGGCACAGGTGTCTGCTGGGGACAGCGGAGGGGCTGATGGGACTGTCTGATGCTGTGCTGGATTTCTTCTCCTGCAAAACCAGCCCTACTGCTTCCATCTGTGCTAACAGTTTAAGAGCTGTTAGTACAAAGCTGTGTCTAAGCATCCTGTGCTGGCTGAGAGTAAAACCAATTGGATGACGCAAGGGTGCTTTGCTCTTACCCACATGCATGAGCATTAACCCACATGTGCAAACACCCCACACGTTATATATTACCTATGAAAAGATGGGTGAATTCCCCATCCCATTCCCCATCCCCGGGGAAACAGCTTTGCCCAAGCCCTTCCTGGCAGACCTTCTTTAGCCTGCCGTTTTTGGGAAAGTGGTCCACGGTCAGGCACACCTGCAGAGCCTTTCTGTGGGCCACCCAACAGCCTTCCTCTGTGCTCACTGAGCAATGGGAACGGGCTGCATGACCCAGACTCCTCCAGATAAAACAGTTTCAGCCACCAGGCTTGCCAAGCCACTGACAGAAACCCTTTCCAATTTTTTTCTCTTTAAAATTTCATTTAAAAGGGAATTCAGTGCTGGTGAGAGGTGCTGTACTGACAGCTCTGGACAGCGATGTATCTTATTTACCCATGAAACAGAGTTTTAAGGGTCCTACAGCAGTAACAGTAGTGTCATGCTTTTTGCAAGACCGAATTTCCAGCAAGAGAATTCCCATGAAGGTTTCCAAGCAGAGGTCAGGTGTGATGCACACCGCCATGTATGTGCATCTACACATATGCTCCAAACTGCACGGTGCTCTGTCTCCTCCTGCCACACCAAACTCTCAAGGCCATCAAGACCCTCAAGGTCCTTCTTTGGCCTGCCCAGCTCAGCAGTTTCTAAGGGCAAGCATACCAGCTGCAAATTGCTTTCAAGGGCTGGATTCCCACCAAGCACAGCCCAAAGCCTGGCATCGCAGCGTGTTCTAAAGGACCATGGGTATATTCTTGCCTCTCATTTAGCCAGGCACTTGAAGGCCTAATCCTCTTCAAGGATGCTCATGGGAAATAGGCCTTTGGGTAACATCTCCTCCCTGGGAGGAATTCCCCTCCTTTAAGAGCTGGAGCTCTTTTAATACATCTCACTCTCCTCTGCCCTCTTATCTTCAGAGCATTTTGCCATCTGTTTGCCATTATTTCCTCCCTTTTATTTTTAGATTCCAGGGACAAAACGTAGACAAGTGGCTGTGGGTGCAGGTTAGCCTCTTTTAGCCTCCACCTTAAAAAAAAAAAAATCCCAAAACATTTTAAAAAAACCCAACGGCAAATTCAAACCAAAAAAAAAAATCAAAATCAGAAATTCTGCAGAAGGCCACAGCATGGTATTACCACCACGTCTACAGCCAAGCCCCGCTGTCAAAACCCCACTCTACCCCTCTGCATATGATTCTCAGCCATACAGTCTGCTGGTGTCTCCTTGCCTCTATTTATACTAAAGCCCTTGCAGAATAAAACATCCATGTAAAATCCAATTTCCTCTGAATCTCTCTCGGAGACGAGGCCTCGAGATTGAGTAGATAACCTCTGCAGTAATTGCCTGAACCACTCCTGTTTGCTGGAAAGGTGAGATCCATTTTTCAATTATCTATCTGCAGTGACAGCAGCGAGCAACGGAGCTAAGAGGAAGGAGAGAGAGAGAGAGAGAGAGGAAATCCAGCCAACAAGAGCCGTCTGTGTCAATCCTGGCAAACGGGAGGTACGATAGATGTGGTCACAGTTCCTGCCATCAATATCCTCTAATATAAATGTCAGCGATGCCATTTTACCCACAGTCATTTCCCACAATGCTGATTACATTATCGTATAATAGAGGGGCGCCAGCCGCACCGCTTTCTCTCCTAACCCTCCTTGCGGTAATGTGTCAATAGCCTGCCTCCATGAAACAAGTCAATTTTCTGCAGGCTTGGCAGCGGAATAAATCTGCCGACTATCTAGAGAGCTGGAGATATTTATACACACCGCGTCCTCTCTCTCTCTCTCGCTCTCTCTCTTTCTTTCACCCACCCCCCTCCTGCCTTCCCTCCCTGTGTGTGCAAGCATAGATGTGTGTCCTCAGCAGAATTGAGTGATTTTCAGCCCAGACTCAATAAGAAGAGAATTTAGGGCAGTCCTACAGCTTGGCTTCCAGTAACAGCCCTACACGTTTATTTTCTTTAGCTTAACAGGAAAGAGAGAATTATGTTTAGATTTATATGACAAGGGCAGTTCTACCAAAATGCTTGCTATAAGCACCGTGGAAGCGAGGGGAAGGTGTGTGCATGTGTGGCGAAAAGCAGGCAGGCCAGTGGCAGAGAGGGATTGCAACACCTTGCAGGTCACGTCAGGGGGGTCCTCTGGGAGCTGGAAAAGCAGCTCTTATTTTAACCGACAGCTCCTTTTTTAGTGTACGTCCAAATCGAATGCCAATGGAAGAAGGAGGAGGGAGGCCATGGGCTTCTCCATTCCTGCTGACAGATGAGGGTGGACGTGTTTGGCTCTACTCTCTTGACTGTTGCAAGCAGAGAGCTTGCTGCAGATGAGATGCTCTGGCCACATTGGGGATGCTCATTCTCCCAGGGATGTCCCCAGGACACCCTGTGGTCCACTGCCCCACACAGTCCTGCTGTGATTTCTGCCTTCCCCCAGCTCAGAGGGGTCTCAGCCTCCCCGAGAGCCCCAGTGGCTCCCTCTGCCAGCCAGTGTGAGCTGCTCAGGCCACCCTGAGCTCCCAGAGCACAGGCTAAAATGGCAGATGCTGTTCAGGCTCACAAATGCAAGGCTTTGCCATCTTGCTAAAACAGAGTGGCAACTCAGAGAGCTCTGGAGAGGTTCTGCTCCCTCTGGATGTTGACCAG
This sequence comes from Chlamydotis macqueenii, assembly GCF_036417535.1. NCBI lineage: Eukaryota > Metazoa > Chordata > Aves > Otidiformes > Otididae > Chlamydotis > Chlamydotis macqueenii. The sequence continues at coordinate 25,473,877 of NC_141562.1, forward strand.
AGAGAGATGGACTCTCAACAAGTGATCTCTGATCCCTCTTGGTCTAAGCCAAGGGAATGGAAAGGGCTTCCCCTTCCTCTCAACTCTGCTCACCACAGATGACTTTGTATTTAACATTCAGTGGGAGAATTTTTTGGTGATGGAAAATGTCATCAACTATTTTTGCCAAGAGGGGCAAAAAAAGCCTGAAAACACTAATAGCAAACACAACATTGCCTTCAAATTTCTGGGCTTTTTTTTTTTAATAAAAATTTGCAAATGTTCCATCTGTCTTCATGTTTTCATCAAAATTTTGTGCAAGTGGCAAATAATGCTGGGATCATTGCTTTTGGCTTGATTGCTCTGTCCTCCTGCTCCAGAACATGGCAGTTTCTGGGCAAGAAGCTGGCACGTCCTCCACTAGCCCTGGGAGGAGCGAGTCCACCACCTCCCACAAAACAATGGGAAAGGCTCCACCATATGAGACGCCAAAGACACAGTTTACAGTAAAATGCTCCATACAATCACCCCTGGCAGCTTTCAGAAAGAAGGTCTGGGAGAAGACAGTGAACTGCTACCATGCTAAGAGGATCCTAGAGATCTCATTCAGTCCCTGACCCTGAGCAGAGCTCTGCCCATGTATCCCCTGCCTTGGTGGACATCATGCACTTCCTTGCCCAGCTCCACTGTGACTTTGCAGAAGGTCATTTGTGACCCACACCAACACTGCAAAGTTCATTTCAAACACAGATCCCCTCTGGGCAAGAGCAGGCCCAGGGGACGCAGGGCATCCCCAGCACAGTGGGGTGACTTGGCACAGAGGGGAAAGCCAGGCAGTCAGTACGTTGCAGTATTATCCTGTGCTTGGGCTCTGTGGTTCTTCTGTACGGAGGGAAGACATCCAACTCCCCACCCACTGTTCTGCTTCTGTACACACCTTTACAATGATGCCAGCAGCTTTTTTTTTGCCCTGGCAGCTGTGTCAGAGATTGACAAGTGCTTTACAAAATCGGGAGGGAAGTGAGACTCTGCGTCTTGATGAAAGCTTTATTTAGAAATCAATGAAACCCACAGCTCCATCTCACAAACTGCAGCCTTCTTCTACCCTTTTCAGCCCTGTCTGCCTGGGCTGCAAGTCATCAGCACCCGTCAGAAAGAGAGGCCCATACCAGAGGTACCTAAGAAAAACCAGGCACCGTGTGGTCTTGCACCCAGAGGAACCTTAAATTCCTTCCATGCTATCTAGAAAAGACACTTTGTCTGGGAGAAGGTTTATACTGGGTCTTTGCTGGGAAAGGCTCTCCCCACATCTGGAAGGGACAAATCTGACCACAATGGAAAAGAACTGAAGTCTGATATAGTTGGGGCTGCCTGGTCCAAGAGCCATCAGAGCCAGCGGGAGCCTTCCCATTGACACCATCAGCCTTCAGATGAGTTTAAAATTTGGAGACATGCCCTGGATCACAGCCTTCCTAGAGTCAGGGGGATTGGGGCTGTTCCATTGCCAAGCCCTGAGACAAACTGCAAAGGAAAGATACTGTGTTAAGATACATTTCTCCAAAGTGAGGAAGTGGGGACCAACTCTAGAGCTCTGATTCAGATCCTTGTATGCATATGTGGTATGTCATTAAGGGAGAAAAGCTGGCAGCAAGCTTCAGTCACTTACTACGGCACTGGCAGGAAAGACAAATGCAGAGCATAAGATAAATGAGGCACTTCAAGTGCGAGAAAGTCAATACTATAGAGACCTTCAAACTGGAGTCTGGGGAACAGCTTACAATTCAGCTCACTGGTACAGACAAGAAGACATCTCTGTGTGCTAAGAGCTTATGAAGACTTCGGACTGGTACATCCCAGTGGGGTGACAAGACAGGCAGCCACGTGGGGCTGGACTTGGGCACAAGTCCTTGCAGAGGCCCACCAGGAGGGATTGCTCATGCACCATCTGTATTATGGGAGCTCTTGAAGGAAATGAGAGCCCTGCTGTACATCGTAATATTTCAGAAAAAAAAAAAGACTGAGTCCTGGTACAAGACAGTCTCCAGTGTGACCAGGCAAAGAGCAAGAAGGAACAGAGAAGAGGCTTGCCCAAAATTTCATTGAAAAGTCAAGCTGATCTCCCTGAGGTTACTCTCCAAGATTCCCAGAGTCACCCAGAAACACTGGGCACCCAAAACGCTCTGCCTCGTGTCAGACCCCATCCTGTACCATTCCCCCTTCCCTGCTGTGATGCACAGAGGGGATGCACCTTCTCCATAGTCCTTACAAGAGCCACCAGCCGTGCTGGGTCCCAGCTCGCCGTGCTGCATGGCATCGCAGCACAGCTGTGTGCAAGACTGGATTAAACATGGCTCTGAGTGCGTGTGCATGTGCTCCGTCCAACAGCTGAAGGAAATGCAAACTGATCCACCTGAGGAAAGAAAGGAGTTGCTGCCCTCCTTTTTTCAATTATATCCAGGTCCAAGGTCAGCGACCTCTTCCCTCCTGCACTGCAGTATCTTGTCACACAAAACCCAGGGAGAAAGGGAATGTGATAAAGATGAAAGTGATGTGGCAGGCTTGTATGTGAAAACAATCACCCTTCAATTAAGTGTGATTGATTTCCCAAATCAGAGATGCATTCAGCTTCCAACAGATAGATATGAGCGAAGGCCAGATGCTGGGGAATTCAGCACACATGCTTAGGCTAGGACATCGCAAGGAAACAAAATGGAGATGCTATAAAATACCAGGTGCTTTGAGATGAGTTTGAGATGGGCATAAAACTGAGTCAGGAAAATTTTCCCCCTTAAAGCAAAGCTCAGGGCTGCGAAACAAGATGCACAGAAAGAAGGTATTTTTCCATGCAGTGAAACTGCGGCCTTGTAGATTTTTTGTATGACAGCCCAAAAGAGAGTGAGGATTTTGCAGACATACAAAAGAGACTCGCTGACATAAAGTTGTTTCTGTATAGGACAGACAAGGGACACAGCCCGACTCACAGAGGAGCTGGAGGCAGAGTGGGGCAAGGCACTTTAATGACATCTCACAGCATTGCTCTAAAGCCTTTGACAAACAACTGTGAGGTCCAGAAACTCCATTTGGTTCTTCTAATGTCAGCTGTGTTCCCTTTCACATTCAGATGCACATGGGGCCCTTCCAGCTGTTTTACAGACCCCTGATGTTTCGTGAACCAAACCTGCCCACCCACCATGTCCACACTGCCGAGGTGAAGAACCTCAGGGTGTCTCACAGCAGGCAGACAGTGGCATAGAGGAGGACATCAGAGGAGCCACTGTGCTCAAAGTGGAGGGAGCTCTGCAGTAAATGTCTGCAGCAAGCCCTGCTCTTCACTGAAGCACTGCAGCATGGCAGAGGAGCAGCATCCAGACAACCAGGCTCCATCGACTTCATGTGACCTGAGCCCTGTGCAGCTCAGTGCACAGAGCCCACACACATCGGGGCTGGCCAAAATATATGTTGTGCTTTTGGGGGAGACTGGGTACTTTGGCAACCCTAGTTGCCAAAACTGCTCTAGCTAGCACCCTTCAACAGCACTGTTCTAACTGTGAAAGGGCAGCTTGCTAACCTCTCAGAAATTTGCCCCCTCAGCTCTTTTATGAGCACCCATCATTGTGGCATCCAGTCACACCATTTTTCTGAGTCCAGCATACTTCTCCTGCCTTTATCAGCAATAGGCAAAGGAAAAACTGGCAGCACCAGTGAGGTGTTTGGACAGAGAGAAGGGCAAAGGCAGCACTGCAGATTTAGCACAGTTCATGGCAGGAGAGGAGCACCCGTAGGTTAGTCTGGGCTGTTGTCCCGTTTTTCCTATCACAATGAGCTTCATCCATCTCCCCCTCTCTCCCCCTTGTCCCTTTCAGGCTCTGAGAAGGAGGGATTTCACATAAAAGGTCTGCACTTGACCCCCCTCCTCCCTGCAGGGAGAGGGGAAGGCCGTGAATAGAGAGACCCTCATGTTTGCAGAAGTGATTTTCACATTAATGGCAGCATATGTTTGCATTTATTCCAACCTGCGGGGCTGCGCGCGAGCGCGTGTGTGTGCCTGCGCCCACGCTGCGGGCGGGGGGCGGCCAGCAGCCCCGTGTGTGGGGGCACCAGGTGCTTGCTGTCAGACTGAACAAAAAGAAGTGTCAGCACTCTGCGACGAGAGGCTGCGCTGGCAGTTCCCCCCTGCCTTCAGCCTTGCGCTCGGAGCATCCTGCCTGTGATTCACAGCAGCATCTTCTTGCGTCAGCTCCTGAGCTCTCCTCCCCTTCTCCGCTCCCCAAATTGCAGGACACAGCACGCCCTGACCCCGGGCTGTCTGCTGTCTCCCGTCCCCGCTGCCCAAAGGCTCAGATGGTGACTTTGGATGGATGATGGTCGCACAGCCTCCTTCTGCTGGAGCATCCTCTGGAGACTGCTCTGATCTCCTGCCAGACTGGTGCATCTTACAGCCCATATAAGGTTCTGCCGTACCCAAAAACAGATCAGCAAGGTCACTTGCTGAATTCACATCTCCAGCTCATGGCTGGCTGCAGACTGCTGCCTCCTTTCACACCTTCTCCCAGTGCTGAGACACCACAGGGCCAGCACCCCAACAAGCGCTCCAGGCTGTCCTGGCTGGCATCCCCCTGCTCTCTGGAGGAGGACAGCTGCCCTGTCCCCAGCACCCCATCCTCAGTGGGAGTGGCATCCGCACTTGCCTGCACGGGGCTGGACACCCTCCACCCAGCACCAGCAAACCCCCAGCCCTGCCCTCCCCAGGGCAGCGGTGAAGCTGGAGTTGCAGATTATAAGCAGTGGGGATCAAAAGCAGTTTGCACATCTCAGTGCCCTCCCAGGGTGTCCTGAACCCAGATTATTTCCCCATGACAATGAAGCCAGGCATTGCAAAGGGGGGACTCCTGACCCTGCTGCCTGGTTCACTCACACCCAGGGAATTTGCCAGTTAGTAGATAAACTCAAACTTTTGTCAGCAAAACTTTCTGGAGGAGATCAGGCCTTAATCTTTTTTTTCTGCTCCATTTCTCCTGCCTCTGAAATGGGAATCACTGTGTTTCTTTTTGCTGCACTGTGCATCCATCTTGTCTGCTTAGATCCTGACCTGTCTGGTGCCCTGGAGACACACACACAATGGCTCCAGCAGCAGGACCAGCATCTCCAGGCACTGCTGCAATCACAGTAAACTAATGAAGAATAAGAATTAGGCGTGATCATGTGTGGACTACAAGGAACCTCACAGGCATGGCTGGAGTGAATGGAACGAGCAAGCATGTAGGCAGTGCTGCTGCTCAGGACATGGTGATAAGAAGTCTCTTCTCTTCCCAAGCAAGCTCAGACCTATGCTACCTTGTGCCCCCAGGTGAGCTCAGCTGCTGAAGGATCCCATCCTGAGAGCAGCAGAAATGAGTAAGGGTAAGTCAAGGGTGGATGTTGCAGAATCTTTGGCCTGTGCCATCTATTTTACCTCTTGATGAACAGTACATTTTTTCCATCCATGGTTTTATCTCCATCACAGGTGAGGATTGGTATGAACGGTGACACTTTTGAAGTTTGCAATCTGGAAATTGTTTCTCTTCTACAGGACAGCACTGTGCCATTGCAATGAGCCGTTCCGCAGGCAGAGCTCCCAGGGAGGACTGTCGTGGTACCTCCATGCACTCACAGAGCTCACTTGGGTCAGACTCAGGGCCCTCCAGGCAGCCACCACCAAGAGTTCAACATTCATGTGCAGTTCCCAAACCAGGACATTAGGCCTGGAGCTTGGAGCTCCTTTTCTTGTCCCTCCAGCTCTCCAGCATGGCTGGGCAGGAAAAGGAATGGAAACTTTCACTTGCCAGAAACCTTGGTGTTTCCAAGTCAGTTTCTGTGGGGAATCAGAAGGGAAAGTTGAAAAGTCTGAAAGCAAAAGCAAACAGTCTCCAAACTGCAGATTGCAGCTACACAGCAAATGTGGAAAGTGAAAACAGCAGCAAGAAAAATCTGCACTTTGCCACTGGAAGTGTAACTTGGGAAGGGGAATATTCCTGCTGTGTTTTAAAATGAAGACTGCTGCTTGGCTTGGGAATTTTAAGATGGAATTATTTGTACTGTTGCTTTGATTCTCCTGATCAGAACAATACATAACCTGTAGCAAAGTATTTTCCCTAGAAGAATCTTGATGTTGGACTAATAAGTTTTTCTCCATAAGAAATTCTTAACCTTCTATTTAGATACACTTATATTCTAGTCTTAAATTTTTCTTTCTGCCATTTGAGCTATTAACAGGTTTATTTTCCTCAGAAAATACCAGAGCCGCCATTGTAATAGCAAAATCCAGGGCTTTAATGAAAACACCAGACACTGCAAAGGGGCCGATGCTATACATAGCCCAGACACTGCACTGCTGTAGACTGGAAGACAGCGAAGAATTCAGTGGGTGCAATAGCCCGATGCTTTATTTATAGCGTGAAGCTGTGGAACAGTAGTGGGCTGAGCTCTGGTTGCCATTTCCCTTGCTGTGCTTGCACCCAGCAAGATAAAAACATGTGAGACAGGCTAAGTTGGAGTCATCCACTCTCAGAAGGACACCTCCCAAGGCAGGCTGTTTTAATCTGCCTGGACATACTCTATCTGCTGCTCTAACCACCCTCCTTCTTTGTCACTGGTGCTTTACGTGCAGATGGCCAGTGCAGATTCATGTTCTCAAGCACCTGATGACCTGCTGCATGTGCAGATCCATATGAGGGTTTTTTTCCTTTATTTTCTCTCTTATTCTGATGCAAAGGGTTGCAATACTGCTCTTGATGTACAGGAGTTCTGCCCAAGAGAGCTTTGTAGCACTGCGCTGAAAGTGCCCAGGCCAGGTCTTGTTAATGACTGAAGGCTGTTTGCACTCTTCTGGACATTGGATCTGTTGACTGTGAGAGGAATGTGGGATGCAACAACCTAGGTGCTAGGAGCGCTTAGTACAGCAGTGTTTCAAGTCTTGAAGACTTTAATAGTCCCCAACAAGCAGATGATCCACCAGATCCATCAGTGGTGCACTTGGTGCATAAACTTCTACCAAGCCAGGATGTGGGAATTGGGCAGGTGGCCTCCCGGCATGGAGAGGTTTCCTTTGGTGGTTTTGTGGGACAGGAATGATGGGAGAAGAAGCTGAAAGTGCATTTTTTTTCTTTTTCCCATGCAGCAAGATTAGCCATTCATGGAAATGAAGGGTCCCACCCAATTTCAAACACTAAACACTCAGATGGGGCTAGAGACCTATGTAAAATGCCCCCACAGCTACTGTCCTCTGAGACCGCACTGCAACACCCACCGCTCCCTTCCTCCAGGATAAGCAGGCGGTGGGAATCACGGGCTGCTGAGCAGAGCAGGGCTGCTGTCAGGTTCACAGCAGGGCAGAGTGAAGGGAAGCCCCGTGCCCTCAGGGGATAGAAATCCCTTTGGCTTTTGAAAACTGTGGTTTTCTTTTAAAGACCTCAAAGCAACCAGCAGCCCCGATGCACAGCCACTCCCGTCAGAGCAGAGGCGCGAGAGTGTCTCACACAAGGTCTGCAAGGCACAGCTGACTTTAACCCCACAATCCCAAATGTGTATGTAAAATTCCCTTGCCTAGCACCTTCCCCCCAGCATTCCTGCATCACGCTGACAGGATCACACACTCCCAGTACATCCCTCCAGTAGTAGCAAGGCTTCGGGGATAGAGGCTGATGTGAGGGCTTAATTAATCAGTTAATTAATCCCAAACATTTTAACCCTCCAAATCCCTGCTGCGCTCTATTTTGGCAATTTGTTCATTAGCAGAAGTTTTGTGGTTGTGTTTGAACTTGGATCGTTTGATTTTTCCCCCCAAGACAGAAGCGAAATATAATCATGTCATTACAAGATTGTGTCTTTGTGTATGCACACCACTGTCTCCTGTGTTAGGAGCAAGGTCTGCTCAGGAATTTTCTGTGCTGTCTCTGACCTCTGCTTGGATCCTTCTTTGCACTGGACACTGCAAGGCCAAAGCCAGGCTGTGCAGGGGTGGTAAAGCTCCCTTGACCCCTCTGCACTGGTCAAGCTGCCCCAAATGCTCGGGCTGTACTGAGGCAGGCACCTTTGGGTCTATTGGGAAACTGTCTTGGTAGGGCTTATGCCCACATTCATAGAATCATACAATAGTTTGGGTTGGAAGGGACCTTTAAAGGTCATCTAGTCCAACCCCCCTGCAAGAAGCAGGGACATCTCCAACCAGATCAGGTTGCTCAGAGCCACGTCCAGCCTGGCCTTGAACGTTTCCAGGGATGGGGTATCCATCACCTCTCTGGGCAACCTGTGCCGGTGCTCCACCACCCTCATTGTAATTTTTTTTTTCCTTGTATTCAGTCTGAATCTACCTCCATCTATTTTAAAACCATTATCACTTGTCCAATCACAAGGAAAAGGTAAAACTAGGAAAAGTGAAACACTGGAACACTTTCAGCAGGAGCGGAGCACTGACTTTCCTCCCTGGCAGCATCAGGGCCACTCCACATAGTAGAGGTGTGAGACACAACCCTCAGCTTTCTGGAGGAGCAGCAGTTAAATGCATGGTCTCTGGCTATCACATGAAAGGGAAGTGTGCCCTGCTGAGATTCTGCACTGCCTGTTTTGGGGTAATGTTATGTCTAAAGTGCCAAGACATCCTGTCCCATCCCCTGGAAGGTGGGGATGCATTTTACAGAGCTCCAAACTCTTCCTCCACCCCTTTGCCCTGCCTCCATCCCTGTCCCTCGCTGAGCTGGACACCTGCCCAGCTTACCCAGGCTGTTACCCACACCTCATTACAGCCACTGTTTGCAGACTTCCATTTCATTCCCATTCTCTGCCCCACTGAGTACACATGTTCACCACCCCTTGCTGAATCTGCAGCCCCCCACCTTGAGACAAGCCCAGCAGCTGGGCTCGAGTGCCCAAGCTCCAGCCAGCACCCCCCAGGAGAAGGACCTCTGGGCAAGTGAGTAGATTTACTGCTCCAGATCTTAAACACCGCATCAGTGCTGTTACTCTGCCAGTGCACATCCCCATTCCTTGTGTTTTTACGGCACATCTTTGTGCTGCTTGCCTACAGTAATGAGGCCCCACCTAATTGCCATTTGATAAACTCCAGTTAAATTAACAGCTCAATCCAATGATCACCAACATCTGCTGTTCATCAGACAGCCTTCCCTCCCCTCCTGCTCCCTGTGTCTCCCTAAATCCCAGTGCCCCAAAATTCATGTCCCTACTGAAGGGGCTGTGAAAGCTGGTCTGAAAGCCTTGGCATTGCCAGGGGATTTTTATGGAGTGTGTGTGGAGGGGTTCGTGTGAGTGAGAACAGGGAGGAAGGCTGTGGGTGTGCAAGCAGAGAGAGGATATGAGAAAGAAAGTGTGTGTTCAAGAGGGGAAAGCCCAAGGAACTTGATGCCCTATGGCCTGGAGGGTGTCAATATGTGTATGAGACAGACAGCAAGCAGCAAGCGAAGGAGGGCAGCATGATGAAGAGCAGTGGGAGACCCTGAGTGCCCAGTTAAGCCCCAGGAAAGAAGGCATGGCAGGCAGGCAGGGCAGGTGGAGGGGACAGGTGGATGCACACATATGCTTATGGTAAGTGGGAGGAAAGCATTCCTTTGTGTCCATGGAGTGTGCTCAGATGAGCGTGGCTCTGTGTGTAGATGTCTCTCTGGTTGTGGCATGGTCATCTTATTTCTGTGTTCACACACAGTATGTTAGTGATGGGTATGAGCTTGGTGTAACTCAAACATGCTGTCTCTGCTTTCAGCTGCGTTTGGCCAGTGTATGAACCTGCTCACTTGTGGGAGCTGCAATGATGGGACTAGGTGAGCCAGTCCAAGACATAATCACAAAAGCATACAAGCGTCCTCATGCTTTTGTCTCACAAATATCCAGTCTCTTGATCTCTGGCCCCTCTGTCACACTGCCGATTCATTTTCCCCACGTTGCCTGCAAAGGAACTGGTAAAGAGGGGATGTGACTTCACAGGAGCTTCACGCTCCTTTGACTCATCATTTCTGTGTGAGGATTTAGTTCTGCATTTGGCCAGCTCTAACTGAAAATAAGATCCTGGATCCGACTTCTGTAGGTAGGTTCAGTCTGTTTGTACACAGACGTGTGCATGCATGTATGAAAGCCTGCATGTGCATCACCATCTCCAACAGCTCCACAGCAGCTGGGGAGAGGGAAGGTCATCTCTCTGATTCAGAGGTTAACAGGGTCATGCTTCACTTGTGGAAAAAACTCTTGCCTAAAATTAAGCCTCAGCCTTGCAGAAAGGCAGGCCAGACAAGCCATTAAAAAAGGTCAAAGATATTATCAGCTCCTAATCCAATTAGATACTGATTATCTGTGAATTCAGCACAGCCTCACTGTTAGAGCTACGCTTAGGAAAATGTGCTTCTCCAAAAAAACAGCTGGAGATCGGGGGGGGCTCTGAGAGCTGAGGCAGCCTTGTGAGAGATTATGCCACTGCCTGGGGAGCGGTGGCTGTAGCAAGAGCCATGTTGGGTTTTCGTAGCTATCTTTCTTCATACATGTCACTCGGTGGGTGATATTACGTTGGCTGGTGAAGGAGGCAGACGGATCTGGAACCATCCCTTTTCCTGAACAAAAGTTTAAGGACAAAAGGAAACAAGAATTTCTGTATTCGATTAAAATCAGTGATGCAGCAGCCTGACTTGTTGGGAATTCTCCAGCAAAACATTTTTAATGGAAAATATCATTCTGGCAAAACCAACAGTTTCCATGGGGAAATAACAGTTTTACCGTTTACTTGTTGTGGGTTTTTAAAATTTTTGGTCAGTCCAGCAAAAAGCGGCACATTTTAAGGAGGTTTCCTGCTAGTGATGTTCTGGAAAAAAACCTTTCAGCAGGGTAGAAATCTAGCAGGTTTTAATCTGGAACTTGATTGCTTTATTAAGGGGATTATGTGATACAGTCCTAAAATACCAGGGGAATGGATTTGCTCCCCTGGCAGGTGGTCTGACTTTGAGAAAAGAGAATTTGTGTGTTGAGTGCTGGCTGAAAGAGTTATGGAAATTACCCCCCGGGGTTTCATCCCCCTTGTCTCCAGAGAAGGTCTTTGATATTTTTCTTGCTGGTAATAGGACTGAACCATGTCTAATTTCTCTCCCTAAATGAAGCACCTTGCACATCTTGCTGTGGCAAACTTTGATTCCATGTAGTGTGAATGGCTTCGGGTGGTTTCTTCTGCAAAAACAAGGAGAGGTGCACTGGCCAGGGCATGTGCTGAGTGTGGGCAAAGCCTGTTGTGCAGAGGCCTCACTTTTTGGGCTGATGCATTGTGGCTGATGCTAAGGATGTGTTTGGGGACCTGCTTTTGCAGCTCTCCCTTCCTGAAGGCAGCATCAGTTTGGTTTCTTACTTGTAAAAGTCAACCCATGTAAATCTCTTTCCCTCTGTTTTACAATCTCCCATGCCCGGCTCGGCAGAGCCAGGCAGCTTTGCAATAACCAGCTGAGCAGCTCTATGGATTTCCAGTGTTGCTATTTGGCTGCAATGACACGTTGGTTGTAGCTTCTGCCTTAGGAAAGCGATAGTCTTTTGAAAGCAAACCTGCCCATCAGCAAAGCCACTCCTGGGCAGGGGCTTGCAGATGCTGCCGGGTAGGGATCAGACCTGGAGGGCAGCACTCCTAATGGAGCCAGGACTCAGGTACCACTTTCTAACCTCCAAGAAAAAAAAACTTCTGATCACAAGCTGGACCTGCCAAGGATGTTCGATGCTGCAGGAGTTGAACCAGTCTGGAACTGACTGCCAACAGCAGTTCTTGCTTCTGACACAGATTTGCTGCTCAGCCTTGGGAAGATGGAGTTTCCTCTCCATATTTTAGCTGTGAGAGCAGCTCTGTGGCCGGGCAGTATCACTCAGGGTCTGTGCTTTGGGTTTACATCTGCTGAACATCTGGGCTTGAGGGTTTAGCCACGCAGGAATGGTCACCAGCATGCACTTGTAAAGGGCATCTATTACGCTGCATTAACCCCACGTGGACACGTGTGGGCAGGATTAAGAGGCTGTAATCACATTCAGCTTGGTGGGCTTTTGAAAGAGAAATCAAATGAAGGCTGTGAACAAGGACGTCCCTGCGGGGGCTTAACACAATTTGGCTAATCCACTTGCCGTGTAAATGGTTTGTTCAATTTCATCTTTCCTGCCAGTGTGTATAGATGAGGTGAGAGTGAGTGCATGTGGGCTTGAGACCCTCAGGTAAGCTGAGTCAGGTTTGATGGGGGTAGTCTGGCTCTGAGGTTCCCCTCCTGTTCCCCTTAGGGTGGGGCCTTTCCTTGGGAGTCTGAAACAAATGGGGGGAAAGCACAATGGGCACAGCTGAGGGTAGGAAGCAGTTTCCCCAGCTAAGTGAAAGACAGAGGAGGAGATGTTGGTAAATAGGCTATTAACACCCAATGTCACTCCATTAATTTCATGGAATAAATCTGTCCTCTTTTCTTCCTCCCATGGCCTGAGCTGGAGGCTGTTTGCTGGGCTGGAAGGGAGGACCCAACATGAAACCAGGACTGTGCTTGACTCAGTCCCCTTCTGGAAGCTCAGCCGGCTTTGGCACCAGCACTGTCCCTTTGATTTGACAAAGGTGACCAGCAATGGCAAATGCTCCTTCCATGTCAAGAAAGCAGGAATTGTGTGGTATTTCCCTCACCTAGAATGGCAGGCAAATGCCTTCCAGACAGCACATGTACAGCTCTGCCTATCCTGCCCAGAGGGTACCTCTCCCTCCACATCTGCACCTCCCCAGCAAGGACAAAGCCCACAGAGGATGGGAAGAGCTGCTGGCCTTGTCTTTGGGCCAGGGTCTTTGCTAATAGAGAGTCAAGACTCGAGGCAGAATGGTGTGAAGGCTCCCTGGGATGAGCTACAAGGCCATGGCCAGAGGAAGAGCTGCAGCCAGTCCCCAGCTGGAGCAGCTTGCCTTGGACCTGGTGCGTGCGACACTGAAGCCTGAGGTGCTGCCACCTGGTTAAAGGAGCCACTCTATTAGGGCATCAAATAAATTAGTGGGGTTTGTTCTCTACGTGCTGCTCCCTGGCCCTAGTGCAGTATACTGCAAGACAGAGTTATCCATGCAGGAGACACCAGTGAGGTACCCACAGCCTGCAGCTGTTCGCATCCTAGGCATTTCTCTGGCGATCGGTAAAAGCAAAGCAAAGGGAGTGAGCACAAGGTGGAGGAAGGAGAAGAGGCAAGAAGTGAAGCTGGCACTGGGACCACAGCTGCCCTGCAGGAATGGCCAGGCTTAGGGGCATTGAGCATCTCCCCTCTGCAACAGTGGCAATGGATCTGTCCCTTTCTCTGGCTCATTGACCTGCCTGGGTTGTGGCTGTAATTATTTCATACCTGTAAAGCACTGCTTAAAAATCCTCACAAGCTGGCATCACAGACATGGTACAGAGTGTGACTGACCTATGTGCCTTCACAGCAATCCCAGACCCTGTCTCAGGCCTTCCCGGAACACATGTAATCGCATCCAGCCCTTACCGCCACAGATCAGTGGAGATTTTGGTTGCCAGGTAGAGATCTCATTGATTTTTTTTTTTTAATTGATGTTTCTATGGCAGGAAAGAGTTTTGCCCTGTCAGAGACCACACGACTGCAGGTAAAGACTGCTACTGCTTGTGGGAGACTTAATTAGAGCAGATGATTTGAGTGACCTGCCTCAGAGCTAAAAAAGGACCAGCCTTCCTCAGGAAGAGGAGTTTGGCAAGTGCTGTCAGGAGAGAGCTCCCTGTCTCTAACCAGTCTTGCTAACCAAACTTCTTCCCCTCCAGTGTAAGAAGGCTCATGATTCAATTTTTAAAAGCCTGCTGTGATAAATAGCTTTCCTCATCCCTTTGCCAATGCAGCCAGCACAGCCCCATGTGCTGGGTGGCACTGCTGCCTTTGTACACCACTGGCCACCCCACAGGTCTTACTGAGGGGGAAATGGGGTGGGTGAGTGGGGATGACCGAGAGGGAAGGGAGAGGTGACAGGAGATCCTTTGGTTTCAGTTGTGCCTGATCCCGTGGGAAGCCAGGGAGAAGGTGAGAAGAGATCCTACTCTGGCATGCATCCCTCACATCCCCCTTCCCACCAACTCCTGGGCAGCTGCAAAATTCACCACTTTCCCAGAACTCGCCCAGGAGGGAATAACGATAATAAAAACAAAATACGAAAAACTCCCTTCCCCAGACTAGGGGGGCAGGAAGGGAACGAGCTCTTGGGAACGGCTTGGATTTCACAGCCTCTCCTGGCAAACGTGACTTTTCAGAGAGAAAGTCACCGCCACCAGCTTGTCCTTTGTGTCTGCAGAAACAGGGTCCTCTCTCAGCCTTTCCCTTGTCATTGGATCTGATCGGAGAGGCTGTGGTCCTGCCACTTCCCCCATGCAAAAGAAGCAGATTTGTCATCCCTGCTGCGGGCTCTGCATTCCCAGCCTCTCTTGCCTTATTTGAAAAAAATCCCCAATCCCTCAACAATGTAGAGCTTGAAATCTTTTCTTCCTACTTGATACTTCATTATTGTGATTGCTTTTTATTGATTGACAGAGCTGCCTTTGCAAACACTCAGGACCCTTGGAGAATTGCAAGCGGCTGATCCAGTCCCACTCTCACACATACATATGCACACACTGTCTCCCACTGAGCACAGTGGAGCCACATCTTCCCACAGCTTCCTTGGAGGGGTGGTGGGAAGATTGGGAGCTGGTTTGTCTGCCAGGCAGGGTAGCACAGAGCTGGTCCATCAGGGAGTCGCAGTCACGCACAAGGCTACACAAGGCTGCCCTTTATTAATAACAGCCAAAATGGTCTGTGCACCAAGGGCAGACTGTGACTCTCGAGGAATCACTGCACAGGGACACATCACTACATCAGTGACACACAGGTCCTGGCAGGATCTTTGGTTTCCTTCTCCTCCTGAAAATATCCCTGCTTCCTCCAAACCCACGCCATGGCTTCTCACTGGCCTCCCATGAAGGGTGACTGGTTTTCCATCCACGTTCACAGAGGCATCACCCAATCACCTCAGCCACAACAGACCAACCTCTTGTCCCAGCCTTCAAATGTGCCTGCACTTGGCAAACAGGCACAGGGCAGCCAGTGCCCCCTGAGCCAGACTCACTGTGTAGACCCAGCCCCAAATACCTATGAGCAGACTTCAGCTTCTGCCTCTTTGGGGAACTCAAGGATGGATGGGTGGAGGAACAACCGTAGCTGCGGGAAAGATCCTGCCCTTGCTCCTGCTCCGGGACCCTATACACAGGTGCACTTTCAGGGTCTAGACTGAGAGAGGGGACACAGAGCTGGGCTGCAAATATGTGAGATCCCAGCCTGTCCGTGGGGCTAAGAGAGCTCACCCTCGTATGTGAGACAGACCCAGCTTGCTGAGGCACCCCATGGCAGGATGGGCTTTGCTCACAGTCAAGGGATTTAAACCCCAGGGATACAGTTGCCGGGGTCAGAGCAACCCACTGGGGACTTCCCAGCAGCAAACCCTTTTCCCCACTCTGAACTTCTTGCTACACATGTAAACCCAATTAAGCACAGTGCAATGGTCTACGCTTGTTAATACTAGGGCTTGGCTGGTTTCATTCCTGGCTGCCAGCAGGCAGGAACTGGGGTGGAGGAGCGAGCAAGGCAGTGAAACCACACAGCATAGCAAAGCTCTGGCAGCTTTCCTGCTCTCTCTTGATAGGATTTAGGAGGACAACAACTCCCAGCAGCCGGATCTCCCGAGGTGGTCTGGAGGATGCGTCTGCCTGCCCTGGGTCTTCAATCAAACCCGAGGATACTTTTGTCTCTGACTTTCTGAGGGCACGTTGCTCAGAAAATAGGAGACAAAATGCAACTGTCAGAATACAGATCTCAGTCATGATGTATGGGGCAGCGAGATGGGCTGCTGCTTGTTATCCCCTGCCCTGCCGCAGCAACAGACAAGGGGACGATGCGGAGAGTCGCTGCCAGCCGGCAGGCAGGTTGCAAGGAGCCCAGCCATAAGGAAAAAAATGTCCTGAAAGGATCACTTGTAAAGGTGAGGAGAGCGTTTGCTATTAACCTGCTGCAGACACTGATTAAAGAGACACTATCCCACAGATTACATTCCAGATTTTCTAGCCACACTAGGAATAGCAATAATTCCTAACCTGGGGGCTTCCAGTGCTGTTTCCAAGTGTTTTAAAATTTAAAGCAAATCTTCTCTCTCCTTCCCGCAGGAGGGAAGGTGTGGGGCTGCCCCAGCAGTGCTCACCCAGCCCTCACTTTGGCACCACTTGCTGAGATGGCTTAGAACAAGCACAGGCTGGGGTTGCCCTGCCCTGCCTGAGCAAAGCACTCAGTGGGACCAGCGGCATAAAAGCCAGGGATGCAAGCTGAGCCAGCTCGCAAGGCAGCCTGCCCTCCCCTGCCTCAACGTGTCGGGGATACTTTTTCTTCCTGCCAGCTCCATGGCACTGAGCAAGGGGTGGGATCCGTTCCCAATGGCAGACACAAGGAGAAGGGGAGCTCCCTGTGTGGGGAGCAGCATTTTCCAGAGCTCACACCACCGCTGCTCCAGCCACTGGCTGCTTCCCTTCCCGCCCACCCTCTCTACAGTGGTTTCCAAGCCAGGGCCAAAGAGCCACCCCAGAGGTCCCTGAGAGTGAATTTAAAGCAGGTGCCAGGTGACTTTCCTGGTGCCATACACCACGGGTGGGCATTTGGAGGGATCAATAGCAGGAAAATGTGATGCTCTGCAAAGATGTGGAAGGAGGAGACATGGGACTTTTTTGCTTTGTAAATGGTGGCACTTCAGGATCATGGCAGTTCTCACACCTCTCCAGGGCCCAGGAGGAGGGAGATCAGAAGCAGGGGGGTGACAACACTGCAGGCCACCTTACACCCTCCCCAAAACGCCTTTACTTGCCTGAGTGCTGGGTGGCAGCATCCACAGGCAAGGGAACTATGTCCATTTTTGCCTGTGTCCTTGGCAGGGACCTGGTGACAACTCAGAAGGAAAGGTCTACAGCTCTCTCCTTACGGGCCAGGGGTCTGTGCTGGCAGGGAAGGACCAGAGCAGCTCGGCGCTGCAGTGCCACTTCCTCCTGCCTCCCCTGGCCCCTTGCCCGGATCATCAGCTTAGACCTTCGCAGACAACTAATCTGGGGTATTTGCATCTCAGACCAGATTATCCTGAGAGCCAAGCCACCTCCCTCTGTGGGATCATGGTACCTCCAAAGGTCAGCCCTGAGGAAGAAAAGGAGCAAACACAGCCCATCCCCTTGCAACCACAGTTTCACAACTGCTCTGAGTCCGCAAAGACATGGAAAAAGGCAGGCTGGATGGCATGGCCACGCTCCTACCCTTTGTGGTGTTTCTGCAGCAAGTTATCTTTTTGCTGGAAACATCTTTGGGCACAAACAGCAGGTCTTTCCCAGCAGCAAATGGCTGCAGCATGGATGTTTGACCCCAGCACACAGCCCTCCATCCCCAAATCCCCTTTGCCATGGGACCTATCTGAGCCTCTCTGGTATCTCCCAGCAGAGGGAAGCACCAGCACAAGGACAGAACCATGTTTCAGCAACATTTTATGGGATGCTAGTGATGGCCATCAGCACCTTGCTTCCCTCCTGAGAGCCAGGGCACTCTTTGGCCCTGTCTGGGTGCGCAGGTGAGCCCCAGGCACAGAGCATCCCTGCAGGGGACAGAGCAGCTGCCAGGCCTTCGTGTCTGGGGTGCCCGGTGGCTTTGCATCCAGGAAGCTTTTCCCCAAGGTGAGGGCAGCTTTAAGCAGTGCCCCGAAGCCCCGGCTTCTTGGAAGGTTTGTTCCCTTTGTCTCATTTTCCTTTTTTCCAGATCTGACTTAAATCAGAGATCAGGATGACTCGCAGCAAGCAAAGATTCCATGACTATTTCCCCAAGAGTTAGACATTAGTCCTTGTATCCTGGCCATATTCCAACTCGGGAAATTACCTTCTGCCTCCCCAAATCCCCCCTGCAGTTTAAATTGGATACAGGCTTCTTTGCTCTCTTGCTGAAACTGCTGCGCAGGGTTGCTGTGTGCGGTTAAGCAGCTGCTATGGGAGGTGGGTGACAGGATTAATCTCGGGGGTGCTGGGGTCAGAGCCGAGCAAGGGCAGGGAGCGCCGCCTGCCGAAACGCCACACAGAAGCCTCTCCCCGGGGTCGCACTCAGCCCCAAATAGGGCTCCTCTCGCAGAGCTGCCCCTAATGGGCTCTGCTCCCAAGCTTAGCCCCCTCTTTTACCAACTTTGTATTGCGGAACCATGACTAGCACACACTGAGATGGATTTTGCTTCATTTTCTGGCACACCAGTTGGCTGGCCAGACACCTGCTTCCAGAGCATCGATTTGCTCATGCACCTGGAGAACACGTGCTCTTCTCACAGGCACATTTAGGCACAGGATCCCTCTCCCCTTGGCTTGCCTTCATGTCTTTGCAGAATAACTATGGGCCGTTGGCCATTCCAGGACTAGTCCCCCTGGGAGAAGCTGCGGAGGCCCAACATGGGATGCTACGTGTGCAGTATGGGGTCCTGAGCAGAAAGGGGCCATGACGCAGTGTGGGACCCTGCCTGGAGGAAGGGCCCTGCTCTGCCCTAAGCCAAGGGCATGACCCACAGTAGGGCCCCTTTTGAAAGCCCTCGTGCTGGGGAATGTGCCAGCATGGTGCTGTCTACAGAGTCACCCAACGCTGGAGCAAATCCCAGGAGCGAATAGCCCTGGAACAGGAACCCCAGAGGTCTCCAGACTGAAGTTGTTCAACCTCGAGTTAAAAATGCAACACTGTCGCGCAGCCAGATTTTGTGTTGTTCTTGTTGCCAGAATCTATACAAGCAAATTACTTTGCTGTCAGGAATACAACAGGAGACAGAGAGAGAAATCCCCTGCCCAGGCACTCTGGAGACATACCCGCAATATTCTGAGTAATGCAGCCATCACGCTGACATCCCCTGACATCTGGGGAATACAAAAAAAAGCCAACAGAAAACCTTTAAAGTCATTTAGTAGATGTGATTTGTGGATTAAATATAATATACAGTGAAAGGTAGGGACAATAGCCTTTAATGAAGTGTCTTGGAGGAAATCTCATATGTTCATGCAAGGCGGGGGTGTTTATACATATAAATATATATACACACAGTTACACACATATCCGTTAAACATTCTTCCTATGTGTTCTGTGTGCATATATAAATACATACATCTGTGCATCTGCCTGTGCTGTGGGCGAGAGAGCTGCCAAGAGCAGTGAAATTTCACTCCGGCGTGTAGAGAGCGGCGGGGCCAGCGGACAGGAGCTCAACCCTCTCTTCTCCCCATGAATCACAGCCCACGGATGAGGATCAGTGCGGATGTCAACTCTGGTGCCAGCTCTTCTTCCCTGGCTCCTCTGGGCCAGATTCCCTCCCCTCTCTACCCCTCCACCCCCTCTCTTCCCTACGCCCCCTTTCCCTTCCCAGCAGGATGACATTCATCCATCATCAGCATTTTAAGTGCTGGCGTGTCATTGAGGCTGTCAGCCGCCCTCTTTGCTGAGCGCAAGGCGCTCCGCTTGGCGGCTTGGTGCGACCATTTCCATTTGGAGCCCATAATCCTCCTATTCGGGTTAGTTCCACTCGGTTTCACAGAGTGCAGAGTGAAGGGAACCCGATGGGACAGCAGTAAATTATATCAAATAATAAAGAGAGGGCTTGCTCTAATAACTCCGACCACGGGATACTCAGGCACGAATGCACTGCCGGGGGTCGAGCACTGCAGCCTGCCAAGGTAAATTCCCTATAGCCTGCCTTTGGCCCCAAAGCCAGAGGCTTCCAGTCCCACCTTAGTGCCACCGGGTGTAAATCTGGAATTAACTCCCCTAACTTCAGTGGAACTACTCCAGATTTATGGCTGGGAAACTGAGCTTGGGATCTGGCCCCAGCTGAAATCCAGCGGGTGTAAACTGACCTCCAGCAACTTGGCCCCATGGCTGAAAAATGGTCTGACATGAGGAGAAGGAGGCTGGAGAGAGGGTTACTTATGAAAGTCAGCACAAGGTGCCAGGGAATAGTTGCTTTGCTATCCCTTGCCCAGAGGACTGGCATTCCTCGGAGGTCTTCCTATATTTCATCTCGTCAAATGACCGTGTCCTGATGTCAAATGTGTTCTTCAGAGAAGACAAGCTTTCCAGTGGTACCCGGCAGGAGGGGACATCAGCCCCTGTGCCCCACTATCCTGCTCCTCTCCCACCAAAGCCCTGGTCCCCTCTGAAGCCCACGCAGCCCTAACCCACACGTGCCCTTGCCCCAGCCACTCCAGGTGCTGTTGCAGTGAAAGGCGGCCGGAGAGATGGCACAGCTGCCATCCCAACCCCGCTATGTCATGCACGGCTACTCAGGTTTAAACTGGGAGTTAGAGGAGATGCTTATTTTAGAAGCAAGTTGTTTTTGCAGCATGCTTAGTCAAAGCAAAAGTGGCAGGGGAGGCAGGGGGATTATTTAAAGGGAAACCCCCTGAGCATGGACCCAACCACTAGGCTAATTTTAGAAGCCAGAATATCTTGGAGTCGTGACAAGGGACTCAATGGGACTTTAAGAAATGGGCAGCACACCAGAAGAAAGCGGGGTCCAAGGCTGGCCGTGTATGGACTTGTGCTGAGAGCCCAGGTGGATGCACTCAATCAGCTGCTTTGGCTGCAGCAAGCAGCTTATTGCTCTGTGCCTCAGTTTCCCCATCCCTATCTGGGGATACTGCTTTCACGTGAGGTCACTGAAAGGGTGACAACCCAGGGTCTGCAGATGGCAACTAGAAAAGAACAGTTTATTTCAATCTCTTAGAAACAGTGAAAGGGAATCTGTGAAGACTGGCTTGTGTCTGGGTATTTTTTGTGCACTTTTTGGAAAAGCTGTTGGGATAAAGGTCCACAGCAGCTGCCTGGCAGAGGTGTGAAATTCACAGGAAGCATGCAAGCCACGAGGCCAGGGCTGTATGAAGCCAGCTGCCAGGTTTCCATTCCACGTCTGCAGACCTGAGATCGGGGTATAGCATCACCTCTGCTACTCCTGAAGCATCGCCCTGCTGCTCTGAGTACTGCAAAACCCAGGAGAAAGCGCTCACCTGCCTGCAGTGCCTGTATACAGCAGCGTTTTGCAGGGCAGCAGTTACGGGCACGCAGAGCCTCGGCTCGCCCTCCTCTTCTTGCTGGGCATCAGCAGAGCGGCGCGCCGGGGGATGAGCGTGCGTGCATGTCTGCCTGCGCTCCTTCCCTGCAACCTGCCAGCCTGCTGATCTATAAGCTAACCCTACCCCAAGCTGATCTATAACTAATTCGCTTACAACACAATTGCAATATCGATTCCCAAACTGCTTTGCAGACAGTGCTAAAACGTGTGTGTGTGTGTAGCGGGGACAAGGAAGCCGGCTGACAAAAAGCCAGAGCGCAGGGAGGGCGCGGGTCAGTGCCTGCTCTTTGTGGGGGAGATGGGAGCGTGCTGCAGAGGCAGCTTCGTGCGCGCCCTTCGAGTCCTTCCCTTTGTCTCCACTGCCACCGAGGGCTGTGGCTGGCTGTGGAGAGATCTGAACATGCCTTTCTACCCAGGCATCCTATGGATCCTAGGCATCCACCATCCTTGTGTCTGCTGAGCAAGGCCTGTGTATCACCATCGGAAGGACGGGATGCTTTTTGTCCATCCCCACCATCTCAGGAGAGCAAGCCCAGTCCAGCATTCTCCCGTCACTATGGGAGTCATACCTGTGCAGGCAGGCGTGGGCGCTGGACATCGACATCTGGAGGAGAAGTGCACAAGCAAAGAGCAGTTTCTCCAGAGTCACACCTAATGGGGGAAGTGAGAAAGGGGCTGTGTTTCCAGCAGGCTCCAGCCTTCTCTGGGGATGGGCTGGAGCAATAATTGTGCTTATCTGGGGAAGTAACCATCTCCACAGCTCCTGGTCCATCTCCAGAGGACAGAGTAACTCATCCCAGAACAGCAGTTGCCCTCTCCCCACCACACCAGGAGCCCTGTCCCACATGGACGGACAGCGCTTTGGGGGCTGGCCTGAGCCCATGTGTTTGCACCTGACTTTACTCACACCAAGCTGATTTGGGACCAGTCTAAGGTAACAAAATCCAGCATAGCCCAGGACCTTGGTATCTTGTGCTTGCCCCCAGCCCCTGGGGCAAGCACAAGCTGTTCCAGCATGTTACCCCCAGCATCGAGCAGCATGACAGAGCACGCAGTGGCAGCATGAAGGTTAAACCTTTCCCAACACCTGCAAAAGGCACCTAATTTCCATGCTTCTTCCGAAACATCGCTTACACCAGCAGAGTGTGAGAGCACGGAATAGACCAAGAAAAGACCCTGTTTTGGTCAGTAGTCTCTGAGAGTGACTTTTCAGTCCAGGAGCCACGTTTGAAAGGTTGATTTATGCAGCACAAAGTAAAGACGACATATTTAATGACGAATGGAAATGTCGTATTGATCCTATGGACAGGCTGTGAAATACTGTTGTACACAGGCTGTCGTTGAAGCCACCGAGCGGATGGAGACGTTCGACTGTGGGGCAGTCGATGTGGGGAGCACACTGCCCCCAACACATCTGCCTACCCGACGAGCATCACCAAACAAGGCTAGAAATCAGGAGAAAACTCCTAAGTTGCAAAGGAGAGAGGATGTTGAAAGACTTTCCCATTCATCCAACTGTACCTTTAGTATCTCAAGGGTGTTTGTGGGCATGCATGTGCAGGGTGGCAGGGCTACCATCACATGGCACACAGTACAGTGGGGCACTGGCTGAGGCCTTGGCACTTCTGGCATTAAATAATATTGAGAAGAGGCAGGACTGTGGAAGCACAAAGGTATGTGTCCCTCACCAAATACAGCTCAGTGATGGGCTTCTCACGCAGTCTATCAGGAGCAGCACTACCTGTGTGCATCCTACGCCTGTGATGCTCTCCCCATGGAAAAGCGATGTATCCAGGATTGCCAGCGCTCAGGCAGAATGCCTCAGGTTGGAAAATGAATGGATAATGCTGCTGTTGCATCTAAGGAAGGCCTGTGGCATCTTTGGAAAAGGGACCCGACAACCACACAGTTATGTGGGGTGACCCTAAGGGGACTATGGGGGCCACCTTCATACCCCCACCATGCTCATGCTTCAGCTGTCAGGATCTGTTGTATTCCTGTAGCAAAGATTTGGCTCAGCTGGAGGAAAGTTCCACTTGCACAGAACACAGCAGAGGGGAAAAGTGATCTTAAACTGGCAAAAATAGAGCATCAGCCTCATATAATTTCTCTGAAAACAAGATTTATTGAAGTTCTGTCTGTGGAAATCACTGTACTGTGGAACACTCAACGTATAGATTCGATCAGTGACTACATTTTTCATTAGGAAAAATATTGGCTGAGAAAGTTTGACCTCATAATCTCTGCATTTTAAACAATAATCAAGGAAAACAAAAGTCATGGGCTGAGGAAATCTCTTCCACTTCAGCACTCCCCTAGGCAGGAGGCAGGAGCTGAAATTCGCTGCTCTGGACCAGAGCTACCTACTATAACCTTTTGTGTCCAGATTCCTCCAGACCTGATGGTCTTTGGCTGCATCTACCTGAGGAGTCACTAGAGCAGGCACAATGGGCACCAGTATCTGCTGGAGGACTGAGCCACACTGGCTGTGTGTGCGAAGCAAGGAGGATTCACAGAAAGTATGGCAACATTTCAGAAAACTGAACTCTGTTCTCACAATAATTTGGAAGCCTGACATGCCCAAGTAGGCACAGTCTCCATAGCAGGGCAAATCGAAGATAACTCTCATCTGAAACTCAGCTTTTCACCTTTCTGCAGTAAGATGTCCCCAGTTTGCAGTCAGCACACGGCTGAGAAAGGGGACAGGCAGACAGACATATTCCCAGTCAGTAGAGCTGTGGTCTCCACCTTCAGTTTGGCCAAAAAATCCCTGTTACCCTGTCCCCACACAAGGGATGGCTAGAGTCTCAGCTGCTGCTCCACCACAGCCCCTTTCAAATTAATTCCTGTTTTACAGTCTAAATAAATTAACCTCCATCGATTAGAGGTTCCTGGTGCTTTTAATGTCAGTGTCATAATCAGATACCAGAATGGATTTGCCTTTCTAAATCATAGCTCCAAAAGGCTTTCAGTCTGAAGCTCTATTTTATGTGTAACCTGATTAGAGACTACAGAGCTTCGGGCCCCAGCCACTCGCCAGTATCTTGCTTTACACACACTGCTTGTTGGTGACCTTCATAACTGAAAAGAAACCTCACTCTAGACCCCATCTCTTTGTACTTCCCACCACCTGCACTCCTCGGTTCTCACCTTCTGCCAGCCAGAGACTCCCCTACCCTGCAGCAAAAGCCAGACTCAAGAAAGCCAGGGGCAGGCAGCACTTCTCTGTCTTTGATTCATGCAGCAGATATACATGGGAAGAGGCTTCCAAGTCATTTATGAAGATGAAATCATCCTCTGGGACAGCACTAGAGCTCCATCAAAACCCTCCATTCTTGCTGGAGGTCTCTGCCAACCCAAAGCCAAAACTCAAAGGATCCGATTATTCGTGGGTATCGGTCTCTTCTCCCGAGTAACAAGTGATAGGACAAGATGAAACGGCCTCAAGTTGCACCAGCAGAGGTTTAGATTGGATATTAGGAAAAATTTCTTCACCAAAAGGGTTGTCAAGCATTAGAGCAGGCTGCCCAGGGAAGTGGTGGAGTCACCATCCCTGGAGATGTTTAAAAGATGTGTAGATGTGGTGTTTAGGGACATGGCTTAGTGGTGGACTTGGCAGTGGTAGGTTAACAGTTGGACTCAATGATCTTAAAGGTCTTTTCCAGCCTAAATGATTCTATGATCTTAAGCAATGCAATGAGGAAAAGGGTAAAGTGGAGATCTTAGAGGACTTTGGTCGCAAGCGTGACTGAACAAAACCTTTTGCCCATGTGGAGAGGAAGGGGTACATCACAGGCAGTGTAATTGGCTTGGATCGGCAAGAACAGCAACCAGCTTTCTAGGGAGGTTTTCTCTCTTTCCCTTTATCACTGCAGATCTTGGGGCCCTTTCTGAGCATCCATTTGATACCCAGGAGGGAATTCCTCTCCACCCTCTCTCCCATGCTCAGCATCTCCCTTGCAACTTCTTCCAGGACCCTTCCGTTTGATTTCCAAGTTCTGACACAGCCATTAGTTACAAAGAGCTATTAGTTTGGTTGTTGTCGTTAAGTCATTTTTTAAATGGCTCCAGGCGGCATTGGAGAACAAAGAAACAAAATACCCATGAAAAGAGTTAATCACAAAGTACTAATTATTTCCCCCCCTCCCTTTGCACTCTTTCCTCCTCAAATCATGAAATATTATCCCCATGAAGAAAGGAAAAGGTCTGTCCCTTCGTGAGCCCTTCACGGATTTTATACACCTAATTCATCAAACGAGAAACACTTCCTGATCGTCCAGGATTATTTTGAGAGGTGAGCTCATGACCCCCCGACCCTGCCACCGCCAAGAGCCACGGCGAAGGGCAAAGGCTCTGATTTACGTATCCCGAGATGCGGCCCTGAGCTACGAGGTGGGGAATGGTGGAGCCTTGTCGGCTCAAGGAAAGAGCCCGGATACCCCAATGAGGGGCAGCCGCTGAGCCGGGCCCTTCATGTGGAGAGATATCGTGACTCCAAGTGTTTCTGAACCCATTTGGATTTTATGGGGCTCCTGATTTCAAACAGGCCGAGCGCTTTGAACAAGGAGCTGTGCATGCCATTTGGGGATTTGTACTTATTTACGGCAAAGTCTTTCATTCCTCTTTCCAGCCAGAACGTACGTGACACAAGACAGGTCTTTAGCATAAAAAAAAAAAGCTCAACCAGAGGAACAATCTGGAAGGCAGAGGAGTCTGAACTCCCACAAATTTTACTCAAAAAGAAAAATTGGAGGTGATGAGAGCTGAGCAGTCCAAGCCACAGTGACAGCTGTTGCTCTCAGGTCTAGATCCACTAGAACCTGCTTGTTAAATGTCCCCAGTTTGCTCAGAGTAGAGGCGACCATTCTGGGGAAAGTACTATTGAAAACAGTGACCCTTATAGATTCCCAGTTCCCTCCTCACCCCATTCTCCCAGTCCCACAGTACCAGGCATCTGTGGTTCCACTGGAAACAGGTCTTCGGCTGTGCCAGAGCAGAAACTACTGGTAAGAAATCTGGATACATAAAATCTCCATTTCCGATGCCCATGCCCCTGTGTCACCCTTACTCTTTGGCCATCAGCAAAACAAAAGTGTTCGTATGCCCAATCCCACACCAGAGCATCTCTTTGAGCCTTGGAGATGCTCAGCGTTCAGCTGCAGATCCATCTAAATACCCAAGATGTCTTTATAAACAAAAGTAAAATCAAACGTCTCCAAGAGATTTGACTTCCCAATCTGCACCAGCAGCCAGCACAAAGAAGAAGGCAGCAGTAACGTGGGGACCTCTCTGCAGTGGAAGACTTGAACATACCTGCTGGCTGGCAGGTACGTAAATCTCCACCTCCTGGTATTTTTGCAGCCTTTAGGGATGGCTCCAGTCACAGAGACGCTCTGAGCTGCACCAACATCACTTCAACAGGCTCGGATTTTGCCCTTTGCATGGTTAAAACCCTTTGACCTTTTCTGTACGCGTTCAGAAGCACATCCTATTTTGCGTGAAAATGAAGCTATTTGTTTAACTAAGATAAATAAATAAACCCTGGTTTCCTGTCCTGGGAGGGGAGCTTGGGAGAAGCATGCTCCTGGGCTAACCGTTGTTTTTCCCAGGACAGAAAGAACCCATCCTCTTTACCTAAAAGCTGGAAGCAATGCAAAAGGGGACCATAAGGGAGTATGAAAATGCATTTGAATCAATAGGATAAAGTTAACAGGATCAGGAATAAATAAAATGAATGAAATAGGATAAAAATGCCAGAGGAGATGCTAGACTCAACATCACCTCAGGGATCACTGCTGAAGGAGTAGCAGGGCCAAGTTCATCCTGGGTATAATTCCCTTGGCCGTTTCCTCCTGGCATTTTAAAGCTTGGTGGATTTAGGAGCTTTGGGTGGGACTTTTTTTTCTCCCTGTCTATGATGTCTCAATTCAAATAATGTGTGAGATTCTTGGGTTTGCTCCACGCCTGCCTGGCACGGCTGAGGGTCCAACTTCTATAAATGGCAGCTTCCCATGACCCAGCAACACTGCTCTGTCTACCAGGATGTCCAGAAAGGTGCCTACATGTGAATTTGGGTGATGAATTTAAAGCAGCCATGTTTGCAAACCAGTTTTGATGTTTATGTAACAGACTCAGTCCTGATTCAACAAGCATGCTGACAGCCAGGCTTCTCTCCAAGCATGTGTTTAAATCTCTTTGGCTTTCAAAGAGTT
This sequence comes from Chlamydotis macqueenii, assembly GCF_036417535.1. Classification (NCBI taxonomy): domain Eukaryota; kingdom Metazoa; phylum Chordata; class Aves; order Otidiformes; family Otididae; genus Chlamydotis; species Chlamydotis macqueenii. Next base: position 25,501,222 of record NC_141562.1, read on the forward strand.
TGTGCTTATGCTTTAAGTAAAGCAGGCACTTTGTGGATTGAGTCCTGCATCCTTTTAACAGATGCACCATCATCCCATGGTCCCTTGAGGACAACAGCAAGACATTTTAGAAGAGATGCTTGGGTGTTTGCTGGTTGTTTTTCAGAACAGCTACCTGCTGTGTACTCCAGGCAGGTCACTCCAGCAGCTCACAATGCACCTGGCTCCCACACAGCCTTTGCTACACCACAAAAAAAAAAATAAATAAATAAATAAAAAAAGAAAGAAAGAAAATAAAAATATGTTGAAAAGCATCTTTTCTCCATACAAGTTCCCAAGGCGCCTCGTGAGCAGGTGTGAGTTCTGCATCTCAGCAAAACCATGGACCTGATTCATTTTCTGTTTTATTGAAGGGGAAAGTGGACACTTCAGAAACCAGCAGTCCCACATAAATCCCAGTCATTGGTGGGTGAGGGGAGGGTCCCTGGTCTCCCCGGTTCCTGGAGCACCTCCCTGGTGCCCGCTGGGATCCCTGCGCTGGGACATGACACTAGCTCATGTTCCCGTCCTTGCAAAAACAGCCAGAGAACTTTCCAGCAATAAAGCTGCATCAAACACCTTATTTGAAAGGTGACCCCCTTGGAAGGGGCAGTGCCCCGTAGATCCATGTCTGAGCACACTGATAATTCATGGTGACCAGCCCTTCATCCCGCCGCCTTGGCTTTCCCATCCAACTCCAATCCAAGGCCAAATTTTGCTTAGCTGAGGGGACTTGATGAGTGCACCGCCCCAGGCGAGATGGCTGCAGACCATCAGCTAAAATAGCTGCTTGTCATCATCTCCTTTGTCCAGGCTGTGGGCTGGCATGACCTGTCGCTTCCACTGCTTTTGAGATCCTTTTACACTCAGCCTTTGAAGGGCTGACTGACAGCAGGACCTTGATCTTCCCTTTCGTTCTCTTCCCTCTGCTTCTCTCCCTTTCCTTCACCACCTGCTCTAGTTATTTCCCCCCTGTGCCTTCTGGGGGGATCTTTTTCTCCTTTCCCTACTGTCCCCATTCTCCCTCCATGGATCCTCTCCCTATCATTCTGGATAGCTAGTAGACTCCCAAAATAGCCCTGCTGTGAGTTAGGGTGCTCATCCAAACCACCACCACACTCCCTCGAGGAGGGACAGGCTCTGGTGTGGCGTGGTGTGCTGGTGAGTGTGGGTCTCAGCGCAGGGGACCCAGCTGGGACCACGTTGTGCTCTGGGAGCAGTCAGTCCAGGGGGATCTGGTCCAGCATCCTCCCCAAGAAGTGCCCATCTCCTCGTGCTGTGGGGCAAGCAGATCTGGGGAACTCAAAAGTATTGTGTGAACCTCATCAGCATCATGTGACCTCAGCAGAGAGGGCTGATCAAAGGAGCCCCTCCAGACTATGGTACCAGGCTGTGCCGTGGTCTTCCTCCGCAGCAGCTTGCCTCCGTGGTTGGGTGTCCAGTGCGGCCTGGAGCACTCTGCCAGCACAAGCAATTCCTCACAGGTCAAGGACCTGGCATGATGGGAGGTGTCACTTACAGCCAGACGTGGATGGCACAAGCTCGGGGGGGTTAACTCATCTTAGTGGGCTGGGCCCATTCCCGAGAAGAACAGAGCTCCTGAGCTCAGCAAGAGCAGGGATGGGGGAACACAGCAAGGTGACAACCAGCTCCAGTGCTGGCCGTGCCCTGATGCCTGCTGGCCAGGGTGCCAGGGCTGTCCTCCATCACAGCCCTTGGAGGATGATCCTCCTGCCAGGGAGGTGTTAAGCTTGCAGGAGGGAGATGCTTTTCCTGAGACAGTTACTTTGATGCTGCCTGTATCAGTAATATCAAGACTCCATCCCTCCAGGGGTGCCTGTTGGATGTGAATCAGGCACTGCTGATGTGCAAGGGTGGCTCGTACCAGGGCACCATACACAGTAGTGGCCTTCTGCAGATGGGTAACCTGTGCCCTGCAGCAAGGGCAGCACCCGAGAACAGCACCCAAGCCTGGCCTTGCTGCCTCTAAGCAGGCCTGACGCATACTTGGCTGCCTCACCATTCTGCATCTCATGACAGGGAAGCCTTCTGGCCTTAAGGAGTTTATTTAAAAAAAAAAAAAGAGTGCCTTGGCATGCACTATTTTACAAGCGGGAGAGACCCAGGGCTGGAGGCCAGGCTGGGATCTAGCCCCCACCATGCCAGGGTCCCGTCTCAGCCCTCTGCAGCTGGGCTGGCTCTGACCTGTCCTGGGCTCTTACCCCAGACACAGGGGATAAGCTCGCCATGACGACGAGCTCATCCCGATGTGAAAGGTTTGAAAGGGGAGATGCTGCTTCCTAGAGCTCTTGAAGAGGGTGGATGCCAAAAACGTGCCCACCCATCTGCACCACACTGCTGGCCCCTGGATGTGCCAGATCCGGTGCACCGAAGGGTCTGGAAGGGAATCCAGGCACAGCGATCTGTGATTACTCATCAAGGACAAACAAAGCTCAAGGCTTTTGCTGTTGTCTTCTTCCATAGCAGGGAGATGGACATCAGCAGGGCCTATTGGTGTCAGCAGGTCACTCTCTTTCCAGTTAGAAATGAGTGGTTACACTGAAAATAATTGACCCTTAATGCCAGCTGCAGGGACCGGAGCATGCATTGCCATGAGGTTACGCTCCTTCCAATCCATCTGCTGTCCCTGCGTCGAGCTCGGATGTCTCTCCCTCTCCCCCAGCCCCCAGCTCTCCTCTCAGCTTTCAGAGCCACCCTGGCTCCCAGGATGTGCATTTAGTCTTTCCCTTCTCCCACCATCTCCATGGCTCCGCAAAGACAAACGAGGTCAGGGCCGGGTGATACGTCAACACCAGTCCCTCTGTAATCCAGAAGGGACCTGGGAGAAGGCTTAGCTACCCAATATCCATCAGCTAGTGGGGACATCAGTCATGTTAAAGTCTCAAAGGTGACATTCTTCTCTCTCCATCTGAGCTATGGCTCCAGTGAAAGCACCGGCAGACCGGTGTTTCCAGGGAGAGTTACAGACAGTGATGGGGGGATGCTGCTGCACTTCGAGGATCCTTGTCACATACCAATCTCCCCCTTGTGAGCTGTGGCAGGCTGGGAAATTGTGGTTCTCTCTGACCACTGCCCCATTCAAACAATTCAGCCATGCAGTTTGGTGAGGGTAAACAGCCAAGCAAATGACACATTTATACAGTGGTATAAATGGGCTGGAGGAAAGTTACTCCTTTCCTTGCCTCTGATCTGCTTGCTGACCTTGGCGGGGTCACTTCCCACTCCTGTGCCTCTGTTTCTCCTCTGCCTCTCTGCCTTGTGCATGCAGTCTGCAGCCTCCTTGGAGAGAAGCAAGAAGAATGGGCTGGTTCGGGCCAGGATGCCTGGTGTCTCAGGATGAGGAATAACTGTGGCCATTGAGGGGGTGGTCGCTGAGCTGCATTCCCGCCCTGATCCCCTGCCTTTCCCCTATGGCACGGCTGCACGGGGACATTTAGACAGCAAACGGGCAGCGAGAGGCCGGTCTGGCAGCACTGTGCAGTGAGCAGGGCAGGTTTGTGGTCCAGGCCTTTGCAGGTGCAGGGCTGTGCGGGCGATGCATCTGCCACGCTCGCCTCCACGCTCCCACCCTCCAGGCTATCTGATACGCTGGTCCCATCTTCCCATGACTCTGCTGCCTTTTTATCCTCAGTGCCTTCGCTCAGTGGGAATATCTGACCAAGACGCAGCGATACACTGTCATTTTCACCAACATCAGTGGCACAGCAGGCACGAGGCAGCCTGGCTGCCAGCACGGGGAGGGTTTCAGCCCAGTGGGAAGTGGGTAGCAGGACCAGCCCCGGCCAGGGGTAAACCTGGGGCATGGCACACTGCAAAACTGATGGTGACCGGCTGCAGCGAAAGAAGGAAAGGCTTGATTTATGCCCCTGCCATCTCCACGCTGCTTGGTTCCAGCAGAGCTAAAGTGCCGGTTTTGCCTGTACTGGGCCCATCGTGGTGCAAGATCCTGCCAAAGTGTGAGAGGGATGTGCGGTGGAAAGCGTATCAGGGGTGGTATTGTCTACACGCAAATGCTCAACTTTATGTACTTTTAACTAGAGGTGTAACAGATGGTTGCATTTCGGTCCAAGCAGCGGAGAGCCATGCCCATTCCGGCTGGAGCCAATCAATCCCGCCACTCTGGGGAAAACGGCAAGCTGGGTTTGGAAGCACGGCTGCCAGCAATCCAGAGGAAGGGTTTGCACAGGCAAACGTGGGCCGCTGCCATGCGAAACCAGGGAAACAGGATTAAAAAGACATCGAGGTAGACAGCAGAGCACAGCGCCGCGGGCCTTGCCCGGAGCAAAGAGTGGGAGAGACAAGGAGCAGCCAGGGCTCAGCCTCCCACCAGCCGGCTGCTCCTGCGCACTGGCACAGGGAGGGGAAGGGAAAGGGGTTCGCTGGGGAGGGGAGAGAAGTTTTGTGCGGATGGGGAGAAGGCTGTTCGCACATGGTGGTGCCGGTGGAAGGGGCTGCCTGCTATGCTCTGCCTGCTGAGCATCTACCCGATCCCCTCACCTGCCTCTGCACCTTGCAATGCTGTTTCTGTGTGCAATGGGGACTGTTCCCCACTTGTCCCGGCTCCTGCTCTTCACAGCCCCAGGGCAACAGCCTTCCTCTAAGCTCAGGTACCAGGGGTTGAGCACATGGATCTGCAAACCGCAGCCGGCTCTGCTCCATGGTGGGGCCAGGGAACCACGGCGGGGGGTCCGGGTTCACAGCCCTGTGGTGGGGAGAAGGCCTCCCCCAGCAGAGCCCACACTGGGAGACCAATATGGACTGAGATGATGCAGCTCTTGCACCAGGTCCCACAAGGGAGATTTGTCATTGGTTTCTGGGGAACTTTTGGGCTGATGGAAGGGAATAAGGGAGTGTAGTGGTGTCTGAGTTGGCTGATTCAGGGGTGCAGTTTAAGGTCTAGGGTATAAGGCAGTGGGTGATGGAGAAAGATCATCCAGGTGTGGTTATGTGAAACTGAGCTGGGAGATTATAGCCAGGAGGAGTTTTAAACATGATGACTTTCAAGATAACAAAGAGCAGAGGGAAACAAGCATCATCACCTCTGTTTCTTAGCCTTCTTAGCACCTAAAGCAATGGCAGAAGGTTGCTCACTTGCTGGGTAAGGTGCTGTATTTCCCACAAATCCCAAGCGGACCAATTTATCCTTATGGTGTGAAGGGCCAGTTAAGTACATGGGTTCTGCTAGCCCTTCCAGGCCCACATTGTGGGGTTAAGTGTCTGCATCACACCTTCCCTGAGCATCTCCCAAAACCATATGGGCATTTCTGCCTTCAGGGTACACAGGTCTGTTCCCTTCAGCAACAAGGATCACCGGAAACACAGCTTTGTCCTTTTTTCTAAAGTGCAGGCATATATTCAGAGAGAAGGCTAGACAGACCAACAGAGGTAAGGTTTCCCCATGGCCCTCATCTCCTGCCAGTGAACCTGCAAGGCTGAAGCACCGTGGGAGCAGATGCAGTCGGAGGCAGCCGGCAGCTGAGCCTGCAGTTCGGTTTGTTTGCGAGGTGCTCCACAGACACCCATTGGTTTCGGAGGTGTCCCTTGGGATGCAGCCTCGGGAGCTGTGCATTACAGCAGTGCAGAGCATCAGATCAGGCACTGCAACGGGAGGTCGTAGGGAAAAAAAAAGTGATTTTGTTTAATGGCTTCTGGAGACTGAGGTATTTTGGAAAATCACTTGAATTGTGGATCCTGGCAGGAAACTCATGCTCTGTTTCAGTGCTGTCAACATCGAGCAGCCAAAAAAAAACTGGGAAGCGGGTTCAAAATCATGAGAGAATGCTTAAACCAACAAAAAAAAAAGTTGTGATTTATTCTTGTCCCTTGCCTGGGAGGTTTGTCCATAACATCCACTCATCTTCAAGGGTACCTCTGTCACCACAAAACTCAGATAATAAAACCCACATGTGCAAGCTGAACTGCCCCCAAAGTTTTGAGTGAAACATTAAAAACTTGCAAAAATCTGTTGAAGCAATGAGACTGGGTGACCCAAGGAGCCTGTCCAGCAGGGCAATGGGCAGCTAGGGCTTGAGTCCTAGCAGACTGTTTAGAGGGAGACATCTGCATCAAGGACATTTTTGTCCCTGCCTATCACTGGCACCATTCACCAGTCCAAAAGTTGCACACGTATGACTGAGATAGAAACGCATCCCAACAAGCCGGCAGGAAGACAGCAGGCAGCTTTCTGCAATTAAAATGAAGTATTTCAAGCAAATCTGGCTCTTTCCTCACTCCTATCACATAGCAAAAACCTCAGGAAGACTCTCCAGAGGCTTCCTCCCCAGCCTGGCAGAGTTGGTGTCCCCCACAGTGCCATGGAGCCTTTCACATCACCCCCACAGCCCCGAGGGGTTTAACCTGTTTCAAAGACCCATTGTCCCTCCCCCCTGCACCTCCTCATTCTTTCTCGTAGTCACGTTCCCAGGTACCTCTCAGCAGATGTTTATGATGCTTTTGTAAAACATTTCCACTTTCTGGAGCTTACTCCGTCTCGCAGGTGCTCTTGTCTGGGGAATGCAATGTCATGAAACGACTGCTCTGACAGCAGACATTTCCTCCCCCAGCTCTCTCCCTCTCTGACAGACAGGCTGCCATATCCAGAGAGACCACGAAAAACCTTGAGGAGGCTGAGGACCCTTGTCCGTACACTTCTTCTGTAACCATTATCATTCCCAAGGCGTGATAATTTCGTAGTAGGGCCCAAAAGTCCCTTGGATGTTTCATTTGCATCCAAATTCCTTGCATGTTTCATTTCACACCTGCAAAGCCCTCCTGGCCCTGGGAATGCAGGGCACACAAAGGCACCAAAACCTGGGTGGGCAAAGGAACAAACCCAGAACGTTGCAGCACATGACGGGGCCAGGCTGAGGACAGTCTCTCGTCCCAGCAACACTGCCTTGGGTGCTGCCAGTGGGTGCTCTCCACCTTTGTTCAATGCACTGATGCCCAGCTTAGGTCTACCCCAAGACAGTAAGTGTGAGCCTCAAGCTCCTGGGCTGCTTTGCCCTGACTTCTCAGGAAAACGTAGAGATTTTTGAACAGGGATGGTCTCCTTGCCCCACTGTTTCTGTTTCACCCCTGTAGCCCCAGTAGCCCACACTTCATGTTCACAGCTGCCTTCCCTCATGCATCAGCCAACCCCATGCATCAGCCAGGCATCTTCCTCCAAGTCATCCTGGTGGCCCAACACCTTCTCTGGGTGTTTGCCAAAGCAGGGACACCACAGACCTCCCCACTGCCCGCTACACCATGAATGTTATTCTCTCTATGAGGCGCATCTTGGTTTTCCTTGGTCTTCTCCATCAGCTGCTCAGTCCTAAATAATTCGCCTCTCCCACAGCCAGCTCTGTGTTTCCAGGCTGACGGACGTCTGTGCTGTCAGACAGGGTGAGGAGTGGGTGAGCAGGGATTAACTGTGCATCGCCTCTTCCTGAACAAGTGCGAGCGGACGTGGAGGCAGATTCATAACAAATGAAAGGAAGATCTTGTCTGCATAGCTTGTAGATCAGCCGTGAAACTCATTGCCCCGGGATATTGTGGATGCCAAAAGATTATATGGGTTGAACAAGTGGTTAGACACGTTCATAGAAGAACAATCTATCCGGGGCTATAAAACACAAAGGTATCACTTCTGGCTCAGGATTCCCTGAACCACAAGCTGCCGGGGGCTGGAAAAGTATCCCAGAGAAGCATCTCATCCCATATACTTGATGATGTTTATATTAAAATAATATAGTGTAATGCTATAGTGATAATAATATACTATATAATTTGGTCTTTTGTTCTCTCGCGACATCCATCACCAGCCAGCAGTGGAGCCAGAGTATGGGGCTAGGCAGAACGTCATTAGACCCTAGGTGGCCTTCCTCAGCTTGTTGTATATGGTGACAGCATAGACCAGTGCCGGGCTGACTGCCATTAGCACTCCTGCAAACATGGAGCAGTCACAGCCCTGAGCTGCCTCGTTGCTGTTCCAAGGAGACAGGCAGGGATAAACCCACCAATTCTGAGAGGGCTCGTGAACCTAAATCTGAATGTCAAACCCCTGCCTCTGCCCAGGAGAAGCATGATGTTCAGCTGTGTGCTTGACTGAGCTCTGGGTCTAAAACCAAGCGTGTCGATCTCTGAGGCAGTGTTGTCTTGGGTGTGGATGTCTGCATCTTTCCTGGAAAGTTAATGATTAGGGAAAGACCTTCATCTAAAAATAGCTTTTTGTTTCTCAGGAATAGATTATTCTCCATCGCTCATGTCCTCTCACCTGATGCAATAATATTGACTTCTCATCGCTGTTCGGCATGATCCCCTCAGCACCCCCAGAAGTGGCACCATCTTCTGTGCTCCTGGTCCACGGAGAACCATTCCTGTTCCCAGCGCAGCCAAGTGCTGTGACAGGTAGGTCTCAGACGCTCCCCTGCTCCACCTCCATGAGCGAGTGTAGACCCTCTGCCCCGCTCCACAGCCTTGTAAAGCAGAACAAGCCCAGCTTACCTCATGCAGGCAGTTTTGGGCCTGAATCAGCAGTTTTGGGGCAGGAGAGCATCATGGGCTTGACACAAGCTGGCCCTGGTTCTGCAACTGTGACTGCATTCCCATCGGTGTCCTGCCCTCGTTGCCTGCACGCCTACCTCTGCCAAAACTCCTGCCTGGGAAGGAGACCTGGGGGTGGGGGACAGACTTGAGCCCTCCAGGGGAAAGTTTTGGGGAGAAAAAGCAAAACTTTTTTTCCATCCAAATGTCACTAATAATAAAACCAGGGGAGAGCAATGCTGGAAATGTGCTAAGTAAGCAGAAATCTAGCTAAACAGAAGTTTTCCACAAGGCATGGGGAAATCTCTGAATTGCCACGAGTGCCTTATTTAGTGGTGTGTGTGCTTTTTGTCCACACAAGTTCCAGTCACTGCAGCCATCAAACATTTTTTAATAGGAGCATTAACTTAAGAATAGCTAACAGTAATATTCCTAGCTGTGTGGAAACAGCATTTTATTAAATGCTTCACACAGATTTTGTATAATAAAGATGAATATATTATATCCTCTGCCTCCCCCAGAGTGAAACAATAATAGGAAAATAAAAAAAAAAAGCCAATAAAGTGAAACATAAATAGAACATAATGGGACTAGTAGCAAACTGAACTGACTATATAACATCTGCTATTGTTTGCCTGGCAAACGCAAACAAGGGGAGAAACCAAGAAAGATTTGAACAGCCCTAACCTCTTTCCCCTCTGCTGCAAGAAAGCAGCACTGATATCCCAAGCGGATCTGTTTCAGCGCTGACGGAACAGTGCAAACCACGACTGGCAAATTTGTCCTTAAACAAATGTGTTAAATTCCCTCGGCTTCTGTTCACGGAGCAATTTTCACAAGTCTGTTGAGGCCAGTCAGTTTACGTGTGAAAATACTCCTGAGTCTGAGAGTTCTGGATGCAAACATTCATTCATTTACAAGCTCTGATTTTGCTGTGTGTTTGCCCCTCACTATTCTCTGGTTTCTGAAGTCCAGTCACCCTGTCAGCTGAGCCAAAACAAAGCCCTGGGAGCTGGGCCACAAATCCTGCCAACTGAGGAGGTACAGAAAGAGCTGACATCTATGGGCAAGCCCTCAGCTGGTTCCTGTATATCATACCCATATCCAGGACCTTTGGAGAAATCGGGATAACTAAGGGATCACACTGTGAGCAGAGGGGAAAAAAAAAGAAAGGAGGAGGGATTTTTGCCAGGTGGCTCCTTTGCAGGTAGCGATCTGGCCAGCTCACAGGTGCTGTCAACCCAGGGCTCCTCAACTGCAAAATCCAGTCTGGGTTTGTGACCAAACTTAAATCATAGCCATCCTGATATCAAACTGATAAGAGAACTGGCTGGAAGCTGGGGAAAGAAAGAAGAGCTTAGTGCCTATAAAAGTCATTTTCTCTTTTATTTGTTATCTTGCTTGTAATGATCACACCATGTTTCCTATCTATTTTTACAGTAAGTTGTACGCTGATCTCTAGAGGTCCCTGGATGACTTATTATTAACGATGTCTTCTTATTATGGATTGTGATTTATTATCAGAATGATTCTATTTGTCCTGGGTATGTTGTTCTGCTGCCAGCACAAAGCTCTTACCATCTCCAGAGCAAAAGGTCGTGTTCTTGCAGCACTACGTGCCCAGCTCCACAATGTTGAGCCTGTGGGTCCGCAGATTACACGCATGCACGGGGCAAAAAGGGCAGAGACCAAAAAGAAGAGGGGCCCCGGTGCACCCACAGCATTGTAACCACTCCATAGCCATGGGGTGCATGGGTGCTCCTTCTCTCGCTGATGGACTTCTCTCCTCCTTACCCTCTGCCCACATCCCCTGTATGTAATGAGGTCACTGTTTCAGGATCTGTATACATCTCAACAAAATAATATTTTCTGTAATTTTTACCTTGCATTACCAGTCAACAGGTGTTTAACCATGGGAAACTGAAATAACTTTTCTACCCTGTCCTGGAGTCCGTGTACTCCCAGGCTGATGGACACTGGGTTTTCAGGGCTTTGAACACCGATCTCTTTGCTGAGACTGAAAGCAGCAGCAGGAGCAGGTCCGCAGCTTTCCAAGCAGAAAACCCCCGCATTTAAAGCAGGCGAGGGGCTGTTCCTGCGCAGTCCCCCTCCCACTCGGGACAGCCCCAGCCATCCCCTCCACGGCCGCTGTCCGGTCTCCGCAGCGGCACAGAGCCCTCGAGTCCGTGTCCCGTCCGCCTCCCACCCCCCGCCCCCGTCGGGTCCCCCCCGTCGGGTCCCGTTGCGGGGCGGGGGCGGCGGGAGCGCGTGCGGCGCCCTCCCCCTAGCGGCTGCGGCCCCGCAACCTCCCCCGGCCCTTCCGGGGACCCCCTGCACCCGGGACTGGTTTCCCCGTTCCCGGCCTGGCACGGCTTCGACCCCTGCCTTCACCACAGCCCTTTCCAACCAGCCGCAGCTTCTCCTCGGGGTGGGGGGTGCCCTAGCCAGCCGACCCCCCGACTGCCTTATTTCTGCTGTTTGTGACGTTATCATCTTTCAGGATCTACCTCACCGCCCCTTAGCTCTTACTGGGGAACACTGCTAGGTCCCCACTGAGGTGTACCACTCACCGTGGCAGAGAACCCAATTGGTCTTGCCATATGCAAGAAAGGGCAGAAATCCGGAGGCTGTTCACTACACACGCTTTACTCAGCGCCCAGAAAAAAAAAAAAAAAAAAAGCCCAGGAAGTAAAGATCCACCGTTGCAAGCGGTCGTATGTCAGCTGGAAGAGAGCTCTGGGTGGCAGGCAGGAGGACGTGGGACAAGATGTCACAAACTGAACAAACCAGAGAAGGGAGATGGGCTGGACCCCAGGATGCTCAGGGTTGAAATCAGTAAAGACGAGGTGCTTTTGTAGCAGTGTTAAACCTCAGTTCAAATCTTTTCCTGAAAAGCAGGAAATAGGGAAATACCTAATAGGAGTGAGATCTTTTTTTTTCACCCCAGCCTCCTGCAGGAAGCTCTTCTCTCTCCCTCTCCGTCCTACCACCATGCAGCACCTGAAACAGGGAGACAGCTGGATCTGACAGCGATCGGTACAGAAACGCTGTAAGCTGACAGCAGCTATTATGCAGGACGGGAAATGCCAGCCACCATTACAGGATGCTACAAGTACCCACAGAAAGAGCCATGCCTGCTTCAAGCCCATCTGAGAAATGTGTCTGAGGTTCCTAGGGTGGAAAGCAGAATAGATAAAACAGAGATGTGAAGAATCCCATCAGAGGTGTCTGCTGCGGCCAAGCTGTTGGGGAAAGGTCACTTTTCAGGCCAGGACTGAGAGGGGCCCCAAGCAGGATGCAGAGAGCAGCCTGGCACCAGAGTGCGGTGCAGCCAAGCCCTGTGTCCAGCAGCAAGGGCCTGGGAGAGGTTTGAGAATCATCTTGTGAACCTCTGCAGTGGAGGGAGGCCACAAGAGTGCAGGGGTGAAGCCTGGCCTTTGGGGAGAGAAACAGGGGAATAGGGAAGAGGAAAGCTGGAATACCCTGGCTGGGTATCCCTGCTGCTAAATGGTGCTGCAGTTCAGAATGAAAAGGACAAAGGGCCTCTGAGGCCTTGCAAACTCACCTCACATGTGAGTTGAAAGACAAGTGAACTGCTGTTTGGCCCTGCCTCTAGCTGCTACCCCTTCATAGCAGGACCCGAGAGGGACAAGGGGAACAAACACAGCAAGCCTAATGCGAAGGGATGGATTTTAGGGAAGTTTTTCTTTCCAGCAGCACTTGTCTGAGCTTGGAGAGGTTCCACAAGGTCAGACGGGGTAGGATGCAAAAAAAGGAGGGATGGAAAAACAGGAGCACTGAAAGGGAAAAGTGAGAGGTAGGGAGGAGCAGCCTTGCAGCACACAAAGTTGGAAGAGCACCCAGCCAAAATCTGGCTTCACATCTCAGTGCTGCTTTTGCAATGGATGGCAATATTAGTTTTTAATTAATTTTCTTACTGCAGTTGTTGGAAGGGGAGGAGGGAGGGGGATCACCTTCAAAAAAAGAAATACAAATAACTGCTTTAACAGGAAACTTTTGCTGCTGTAATTTATTGGAAGGCGAAATGAGCTCCGATTACATTATCCACCCGCACTGTGCCGGCAGCGCGTACTTCGGATATTGCGCTATAATCCAATGACTGCTCCTGAATTATTAACACCAAGTTGTTATTAGAAGAAGTTGCCTGGCTTATTTCCGCTGTTTTCCGCCCCACTCCCTTTATTAAGTTTCAATTGATTCCCCACACCTCCTCCTGCCCCCCAAAAAATGAGCCTTGGCCTCCCCGGCTCCTTCATAGCTGCCACAAACGTTACTTGCATTTGGCAGCCTGGTGAATTATTCACGTGTGCCGGGAGCGGCGGAGATATTACAGGTCTCGGAGGAGGCAGCACGGCTCGGCTGTCACAGCCCCGCGTGGCTGTGTCGTCGCCCCCACCTCCCAACAAAGTTTTCTCGGGCCCCGAGCCCGGAGCGAAGTTTCGGGGCATGGGGGACACCCCACGGGCAGCCCCTCTGCCGCTCCTCTCCCGGGTGAAGCGGAGGAGCCCCCGGACCGAGGTGGGCATCACCTCGAGGGTCGACACTCCCGGCCCAGCCCCGCGGGGTCCGGAAGTGACAGGGAGCCCGGCCGCTGCCGCTGTATTTCCAGCCGCCCCCGGGCGCTGCCTCCTCCCGCTCCCCTGCGCCCATCCCCGTGGTCTCAGGGCCCCGAACCACCCCCAGCCCCCGCCCCAGCCTCTTCCCTGGAGCCCAGGGGGGCTGGAGAGGAGGTTGCGGCTGCCTCCCTTCTCAAAACTAGAGTAACCCAGGGGACAGACAGGGTTTGAACAGAGTCGGGATGGGGACGGGGCAGGGAGGGTCCGAGCACTGCTAAATCTCTGCCGCCCACAGAGCCTGGCACGGCCGGAAGGCCTCGGACACTCCCGACCGGCTCCGTCCCACCTCCCGCCTGGCAGAGGCGTCCTGCAGATTGCGTTTATCGAAGTATTTACTTTTTTTTTTAATAAAATAGAAAATATCAAGTTATCGTCTTGGATGGAGATGGGACGGGCACGGCCCGGCTGTTCTTTCTTGGAAGCCCGCGTCCAACTGGGTTTCTTGGGCTAGAAATTAAAATACTGGAGTTCAAAAGACTGAAAAACACATTCAGACCCTCGCATTCGCCTTTCCCTTCGGGAACCCCTGCGGCGGCTGCGGGAGGATCCTGTCCCACGTGGAACCGGGGCGCTGGCCAGTAGCGCAGACTGGCTCTCCCCCCCCCTAAACCCCGAGAGAACCCCCAAAACCCACCCGGACTGGTGGCTCGGGAGGGTCCCGGCCGTGCTAAGAGAAGAGGGAACGTGCTGGCCCCAGATATTTGAGGTGGGGACATCCCCGCCGTGGGAAACTCTCCCCATGGCCCCACGGCCGGGGGAGTGGATCCACCTCGGGAGTCACTTTTAATTTCTGCTTCGGGAGCACAGCTCCCAGCCTGCGGAGAGGTCGGGCTCCCCGATTGTCCTTGCACCCCGCCCGGGAGCACCCTACGCTTACACTGGCGTAGGGTCTTGCTCAAATTTAGGCTGATCCCACTCTCCTGGCCCTGCGGCACGGCGCGGGGAGGCAGTCCGGGCACCGCCGTGCCCAGCTCCCCGCCAAGGCGGGGGGGGGGGGCGGCGTTTTTTGGGGCAAAACAACCCGGCCCTGGGTGCAGGCAGAGGATGCCCGGACCCTGCAGCTCCGCCGGCCCCGGCGCCGCCGGGTGTCCCCGGGAGTTCGTTTGCAAACGAAAAATCCCCGGAGGAAAGTGGAGAACTGGGCACCGCGCTGCCCGCCCCCCTGCTTTTGGCCGCGTTTTCTGGGGGGCGGATTTCGTCCCTGCCCGGCCCCGCGCCTCTGCCGGAGCCCCCTGCCCAGGGAACGGTGGCTTCTCCGCTTTTCTCCGCCGGGGAAAGGCCGGGGCTCCCGGGGACGCTGCTCTCCGGCCGGGCGCGCTGCCCCTGGCCCCGGCTCGCCGGCCGGGTGCGGGCGCTTGGGTCAGGTTTATTTTTGGTGCAGCGAAGTTTTGTGGGTTTGATTTTTTATTTTTTTTGTTTGTTTGTTTGTTTGTTTTCCCTTCGCAGGGAGCTGGTTGCCAGGGGAGGAAGGAGCGGGCCATAGCTATAAAACGACCCCCAGGGATGGGCTGGGCCGGGGGGTTTCTGCCCAGCTCCACAGAGTCCCCCGGCCCCCGACACGCCTTCCTCAGCAGAGCTGGGACCCGGCGGGCCCCCAGCTCGGGGTGGTTGTTTTACAAGTGGAACAAGGGCGAGCAGCGGCGGCGCGCCCGGCTGCGGGGCGGGGGGGGAGAGGGGACACCCGTGGGCATATTTTTACTGGGGTTTTTTTTTGTTTGTTTTTTTTGTTGTTGTTGTTGGTTTTTTTTTGCAAGAAAGTGCTGGGACAGGGACCTCGCACCCCTCGGCGGCTCCCCCTCCTCCGGGCTCCACGGCGGCTCCCACCGGGCTCCCTCCTCTCAGCACTCGAAGCCCCGAACTTGGGAGGGTGCTTAAAAGACAAAAACAACAGTTATTTCCAAAGTTCCCGACTGGCCACCCCGGCCCTGGGAGGGATGCGGTGCCAGCACCCGCCGCTCGCTCCCAGCTAAAGGGCACGGAGTTCGCTCTTCTCCGCCCCGCTTAACGGGGACCGGTAACGTGTTTAGAGCACTTAAACGAGGCAGACATAACCGGGAGCCGGGCACGGCTCAGCTATGCCGGGAAAGGAGGTGTCATTTGTACGCAGTTACTTTGGTGATCAACACTTGAATGATTTACGCCGCCTGCTTTAATTATATTCCCGTGACATTTTCCTGGACAAAAGCGGGCCGCCCACAGCCAAAGCCCGGCAGCCCCGGGACAGGCTCCCGTGGGAGGGAAGCCACCCGACACCCCCAAAATAGGGCTCGAGGGGCGGCGATGAGAGACCCCTCCGAAGATGCCACTCGTAGCCGGGGGGATTTTTTGCCCCCCTTCCCGGACAGTTTCCCGTTCGGCGGCAGTTTTCTGCTCCGTGGAGGAGGAAAGGCCGCGGCTTTGCTCGCTTTTCTTCCCCCGGTGAAAGGCAGGGAGCCCGGAGCGACCCTTCTCCGACGGCTGCGGGGGACCCGCTCACCCACCCCCCGGGGATAGCGAAGGGCCTTCAGCCCTGCTCCCCTCGCTGCCCCTCGGCCAGGGACCCGGCCCAAACTTTTCCTGCCTGCCCCAAGAGGGGATCAGTGCTGGGTCCCCTCTAGGAGGGTCTGGAGCTCGCAGAAGAGGAGGGGGGTTGAAGCCCTTCAGATGGTTTGTTGGTTTTTTTTTTTTCCCCCCCAAAGGCCCCCAAAGCTGGGAGGCACAGCCCGCAGCTGCCTCCCGACGGGACGAGCAGAGGAGCCCGGCGGGATGCTAAGTTCCGTGGTGGCGGCCGGAGCTGGGCCCCCCGGGCTGGCCCTGGTGCCCCCTTGCTCCCCCGGGACCCCCCCAAGGACGGGGAGATGCGACGGGACCCGCCGCGGGGCACTGAGAGCCCCTAATTAGGGGCTGGGTGACAACTAGGCTGCTAAAAAAAAAGATAATAATAATAATAATTAAATTTCGAGGGGTGAGGGAGGGGGATGCTGAGCTCTTCTCTTGAGCCGGGGCAAGGGCAACTCGACCTGCCCCTCCCCTGATTTTTGGCCGCCCCCGCAGGGCAGAGACGGAGTCGTTTGCGGGGAGCGAGTCGCAGGGATTGCAAAGGCAAAGAGAGCGCAGGGAAAACAAAACCGAACCCATTGAGGGCTCCGCGGAACAGCCGAGAGCGCAGAGGAGAGGGCTCGGGATCGGCCCCCCTTCCCCCCTTCCCTCTCAGCCAGCCCCTTTCTCAACGGGATGTTGGGGTGAGGGTAGAGAGGTGTTGGGAACGAGGGCAGGCGGCAGGCCCGGACCCACCGGGCTGAGTTACTCGCGCAAAGCATGGACCCGTCTGGCCCCCGAAGCGAACGAAAAAAGGGCCCCCTGTGGTAGGGAGCCTCTCCCCCGGGCCGCTGCGCGCCCCCCTGGGGCTCTGCCCCTGCTAGGGAGTGAAAAAAAAAAAAAAAAAAAAAAAAAGCCCCTATCGCAGGGAAGGAAGGGGAGATGCGGGCTGTGGGGGGGACAACACGGAATCCGGAACGGTTTGCGGGGCTTCGCTGCGGCTGGCACAGCTTTGCCCCTGCCCTCAGCGGAGCGGCCCGGGCTGCAGCCTGGAGCATCTTCACGCCCGCCCAAACTCACTCAGGAACGGGGATAGGTTTTCTTCCTCTTTTTTTTTTTTTGTTTTCCCCCTTTTTTTTTCCTTATTTCCCTTTCTTTTTTTTTTTTTTTTTAATCTTATTTCTGTAATTATAACACCAGCATCGCCGGCTGATTTCTCAATAAAACCCGGATCCTGACATAAAACGCCACGCTGGAAAATAATGCGAGGGGACACAAGGGAGAGGAGGAAAGTCTCTAATTGGTTAAAATATGTTTAAATCACTTCATAAAACCCAAGCAAAGCCAAGCAAATAATGCACCTAGCAAAGCAAAGAAGCCTGGCGATTTAGAATCGGTGTAATTCGCTCCCCCCCCCCCCGACCGGCTCCCCCCCAGCCTCTCGCAGTATTTGATATGATGAATAACCCAATATAGGCCTTTAAAAATAGGTCACTGCATAAAGAGACTCCCAGAGAGCTATAAAAAATGGGAAGAGGGCGCTTTAAGGAGAGGAGCCATTTGCTTCTTTTGTGCTTGTTTGGTACCCAGCGGCCTGGGAGCTGCCAGCCGCCCTCCTCCTGCCCGTCAAGGTGAGGAGGGAAAGTTAGGGCCCGATCCGGCCCCTCGCCCGCCCCTCCGCCCCCGACCCGTCCCGTCCAGTCCAGGCCCGACCCGGCCGCCCCACGGGAACGGGGACAAGGGGTCCCCGAGCAGGGTTGCGAGAGGGGGTCAGGCCGTTCACCCCTCTGCTCCCGGCTTTGTGTCTGGCCCTGCGGAGCGGCGGGATCGAAGCGAACTGGTGGCCCCGGGTAAAAATAATAAGGAGCGGTTGCAGCCCCCACCGACAGCCGGGCCGGGTTTGCCCCTAGGGTGGGAGGCCCATCAAGCCCCCTCGTCGCTGCCCTCACTCCCCAGCAGCCCGCAAGCTGGCGGCAAAAGGTCCCGGGCTGAAAACCCGGTCCCCCGGCCCGGCCTCGCGCCGCCCTGGCCGGGATCCCCCCCACCCCCGGCCGCAAAAGAGCCGGGGAAGCCGCCGACATCCCCGGAGCGATCTCTGCCCGCTCCCCTCGGCGGGGAGCCCACGGTACCGGCACCCTCCCGGCGGTAGGTGGATGGGGAGGGTCCCTGCCGAGCTGTCCCCCGCCCCGGCCCCCGCAGCCCTGCTCCGGCACACGGCGCTGGGAAAGAGGAGCACGACAAATTCGGCGGAAACCTTTGGATTTTATTGGAAAGGAAAAGGTCTACCTTACCTGGAACCAGGCTCTCCCCTTCTTCCCCTCATTAAAAAAAAAAAAAAAAATTAAAAAAAAATCAAACGGCTTTGCGTAGAGCCGGAGAAAGACATTTTAAATAAACTAGTAGCCGAAATTAACGGGAGAGAGAATAGAAGAAAAAAAAAAAAAGAACATTTCGGGAGGCAAAAAAAAAAAATAAACCGCCGGATATTTTTCTTTTTGTTTTGTTTTCGCTTATTATTATTTTTCACTAGACTGTATTATCCTGATGCAATAAAGGCTGGTTTGTAATGTAATTTAAAAATATATATGTCCAAACAAATAGCAGGGCCAGAATATGACAAGTGCATTCAGCATTATAATTCAACTGGGCTCCACCTCCATACCGCCTCCTAATTAATGGGTCTCCGAACTTGCAAAAGCCTGCATTGGACAGAGAGAGAGAGAGAGAGCGAGAGAGAGAGAGAGAGGGCGAAAAGTGTCATTGAAGATAATTGATTACCTCCCAATCAACAATAACTTGTTAGCAATAGTCAATTACCCCGTCTCTTCTCGCCTCTTTCCCCGTGGTCCGAGGTCTCGGTGCGAAGGCTGCTCTTCCCCTCTCCGAAGTAGTCTTTTAATTTTGGTTGTTTTTTTTTTTCTTTTTTCCTCTTTTTTTTTTTTTAATTATTGGGGGGGGGTATTCGCTTTTAGGGAGGGAGGGCAGGGGAAGTGCTGCGATTTGGGGTGTTTCTTAAAATAGCAGCTGGGAAGAGGAAGAGAGAAGAGAGAGCGAGCGGAGAGTGCGAAGAGAGAGAGGGGAGAGGGGAGGGAAAGAAAAAAAAAAAAAAGAATCAGCTACCCGGAGCCCTGGGACAGGAGGTGCGGTAGGACCGACGAGGGACCGACGGCAGCTCCGCTCCCGGCCGCCGCCGTGCCCGCCGCCCGAGGTGGCTCTCCCCGGCAGGACCGGGGGCTCCTCCGCCGGAGTTGGAGGTGGGCTTCAACTTTTCCTCCTCGTTGTCTCCGCCGCCGTCGCCCCGCGGTCCCGCCGGGGGCTTCTCCCCGCGGTCGCGCATCCCCGTCGCCGGTGGGGAAGGCAGCCCCGCGCCGCCCGGCCCCACCATGACTTCCAAAGAAGAACCCAAGCCTTCCTCGGGGGAAGAGCGGCGGCGGAGCCCTTTGGATCACCTCCCACCGCCCGCCAACTCCAACAAGCCCCTCACTCCCTTCAGCATCGAGGACATCCTCAGCAAGCCCTCTGTGCGGAGGAGTTACGCGCTCTGCGGAACGGCCCACCTCCTCTCCGCCGCGGAGAAGCACCCCCCGGCCGGGCTGCCCCTCTCCGGCCGGGCTCTGCTCTCCCAAACCTCGCCCCTCTGCGCCCTGGAAGAGTTGGCCAGCAAGACCTTCAAGGGGCTGGAAGTCAGCGTGCTGCAGGCGGCCGAAGGTAAGCCCCTCGCAGAGTCGGGTGGGGATCCTCCCGCGGGTGGGTGCCCCGCTCCTCCCCACGGCCTGGTTTTCCTCCCCCCCCCCTCCCCTTTTCCAGTTTTCCTGGGATGTCGCACTGGGTGGGATGGGGAGGTGGGGGGGGTGGCAGGTTTCCCCGGGCAGCCGGTAACCGGCCACATCCTCCCCCCGCGCCCTCGGGGTGCGGTACCGACCCCCGATACTGAAGGGGTGTGGGGTCTGGGAGTGGGGGAGCTTCGGGTATGGTGGTCGTGAGGCGGTGGGGGTGACATGGGGAAAGCGGCGACAATCTGGCGGCTCGTCGGCAGGCAGGGACGGGATGACGATCTTCGGGCAGCGGCAAACACCGAAGAAACGTCGGAAGTCGCGGACGGCCTTCACCAACCACCAGATCTACGAGCTGGAGAAGCGGTTCCTCTACCAAAAATACCTGTCCCCGGCGGACCGGGACCAGATCGCCCAGCAGCTGGGGCTCACCAATGCCCAGGTCATCACCTGGTTCCAGAACCGCCGCGCGAAGCTCAAGCGAGACCTGGAGGAGATGAAGGCCGACGTGGAATCGGCCAAAAAGCTGGGCCCCAACCCCGCCGTGGACATCGTGGCCTTGGCCGAGCTGGAGCCCAGCGCCGAGGGCCGGAGCAAGGCGCGGCCCGGGTCCCCCCCACCGCCCCCCGCCGCCGCCCCGCCGCCGCCCCGCCCCGCCTCGCCCCCCTCCGAGCGGCCCCGCAGCCGCCGGGACAGCGAGGAAGAGGAGGAGGAGGAGGAGGAGGAGGACGTGGAGATCGACGTGGATGACTGAGGGGCGGCCGGCGGGCCTCCTCCCCCCCAATACCCCAACCTCCCCCTCCGCCCTGTCCCGCTCACCTCCCCACCCCGACAGCTCCCGAATTGGCACCCCCGCCCAGGCCCTGGCAGCGCGGCAGGGAGCGGCGAGGCGGCTGCTCCCCCTCGGTCGGGGCAATAAGCAATAGACCCTCCCCACCCCTCCAAACACCCCCATTCATTTAGGGTAGAGTCGATGTCCCTCCGCCTGCCACATCTTCGGAACGGTGCAATCACGGACGGCTTCTGTATAAATATTTAAACGTATATATTGGATTTTTTTCCTTTCCCCTTCTTTTTGAGGTTTTGATTATTATTATTTTTAATAGCTATCCATGACGATTATTTTGCCTATAAAGGAAACGCGTAACCTTGGAACAATCTCGGCTTCCGACAGATGTGTGGGTAGGCAGTTGTTTTCAAAGACTTCCGAAACGAACCGCTTTAGAGGAGATTTAAGTTAGACTGAAAAAGGCAACAGCAAAAATTAGCCATTTTCCTTTCCTTGCATGTTTCAGATGTGCACGAAGTAATGTTTTTTTTCCTTTTAAAAATATTTTTTTTTCTTTCGCAATCTTGGGAACTTGGGGATGGGTTATAATGCAAGTTGAAAAAATATATACTTTCTTTTTTTTTTTTTCCTAGAGCATAGAGATTTGTCTCCAATGCAATTTCTGCCTCATTTTACCAATTAAAAGCTATTTTTACCATTTTCTGCTATTGTTGTGCTTTTATTAAAAAGCTGCCTTTCGTATTTTTTATATGAAGGTGGTAACAAAAAAAAAAAAAAAAAAAAAAATCCTAGAATTATTTTTTACTCTTTTTAGAATTTTTGCATGCTATGGAAATAAAAAAGGACAAACCCCAAGATCAATACATTTAAATATTACGCTATAAATTTAAAAAATGTACAGATTTAAGACCTGGTTTTATTTGAATTGTACAAATTTTAAAAGGCCTGCTATTTAAGTTCCGGTAGGAACAATGTCGCTTTATTTACTGTCTCTTAGAATTGTACAGATAGCTCTTTTTTTCCGATACAATAAAATCTTTACCATTTTAATAGACTTTTAACCTCCTTCTTTGTGAACGAGAAACCACTCCGCCGGCCCGCGGTGGCGAAAGACCTTGCACCCCCCTGGAATCTCCCACCCGTTCGCGTTTAAAGTTACTTTAACCGCAGCACCCGCGAGAAAATGACGGGGAAGGAGCACACGAGCGAGAACTTTATTATTTTAATTTTTAAATTTTTTTTTTAAGGTTGATGCCAGGCGGAGGTTTAGCAGAGGGAGAAGCCGGAGATCAACGAGGCCGGAGGTGCGGGAGCGCTTCCCCAGTGAGGGGCCACTGGTACCCCCCGCCGGCATCGCCGCCCCCCCACCTTACCCCCCAGCAGGGCATTTCCAGCCCAAAATTAGAGAAGTAAAGGGAGGGGGGGGGGAATAAAAGAAAGAAAAAAAAAAAAAACAAACTGGAGCGGAGGGGAAGGAGTTACTAGAGATTTGGACAAAAGGAGCGGGGGGAGCTGCCCTCCGCCAAACCTCCCGCTTCTGGGGAAAAGCGCTGCAGCGGGGACACGAGGAGGGAAAACGTTTCGTTTCCTCTCTTCCCTTTTTTTTTTTTTTTTCTTTTTTCCCCCCCTTCTCTCTCTTTTTTTTCCCCTTTTCTCTTTATTTTATTTTTCCTGCCAAAATTAAGGCTCTGGTGAATGTGTTTTCTCTTGGCAGCGTGACCTGCCTTTGGAGTCGAGCAGCGCGTGTTTCTCCCTATTCTTTGCAAAATTTATGTGAGAAAGACAAATCTGGTGTACAGTGGCAGAGCTCGGCGGAAAAGTGTCCAGATAAGACAGGGTTGGTTTGTGGGTTGGATTTTTTTTTTTTCTGTCCAGTTTCTCCGAGGCTAAATAAATCTTTCTCCTCTTTGAGAATGGATGGGGTTGTAATTTTTAGCGTAAAGCATGAAAACTGGGGACAAATGAGCCCTCTTCTCTGAAGTGACAAGCGACAATGGAGCATATACAGCCTCCTGCGGTTCGCCATGCTGAAACAAGCGTGCCCCTCCGCAGCAGAGAGAAGGCGAGCGCTTGGAGACCATATGGTTTTTGAATTTTCTTCACAATTTCCAGACAATTTGATGGATTAGGTTAACCCTCCCTTCCACTGTTTAACTCCACAACAATGGGAGCAGAGCTGTTCTCCCTTCGTCGGGGCATCTGTGCGTTTCTATTCTTCTCTCTTTCTCTCTTGGTATTTGGAACAAGCCTATGAATTACAATGAAATCCACTTTTCTTTAGTATTATTTGGAAGAGCACTTGTTTTCCGCCACCTCCCGCCTCCACCCCGCCATCCCCTCTTTTTTTTTTTCTGTTTGTTTCTTTGGGGGGGGGGGTTGTTGGTTGTTTTGTTGTTCGTTTGTGGTTTTTTTTTTTTTACCTCCGAGTGATAGCTTTGACTTCTGTCCAGATCTCTCGGAAAGCCTTCAATCTTGTCCTTAAGTGTTTTTATGCTAAACAGGCAAATCGTAAATGCTGAGAAACTGTGACATTTATGTGAAGATCTAGTTAAAGGGCTTTATTTGTTTTCTTTATCTGTTCTTTCCCCCCCCCCCCACCCCCCCATTTCGTCTCCTCTTCCCCCTCCTTTCCTGTCCCCTCCCTCCCCCCAGTCTTTTATTCTTTTGTCTTGGAATGGATTTAATGAGGCTGCAAACACTACAATTCAATATAACCAAGAAATTAAAAAAAAAAAAAAAGAGGGAGGGGTGGCTGGGTGTATGGAAAAGAGGCTGGGAGTTAATTTGGATTTCTAATCTATTGACTTGTGCGTGCGGAGAGCAGCGATGCCGGGCCGCCTTGCCCCCGCAGAAGTTTACCGCACGTGGCTGGGGCGGGCCGGTAAATAAAGCCTCCTTTCGAAGATGCGCAGGCTGTTCGTGGGGCTCGCCCCCGTTTCCAGATAGCAGGGATTTGGGTTATTTAATTTGCATATGGGGGGGGGAAGATTTTTAATTTTTTAGCTTAAAAATGAAGCGCCGGCTTGTGCCTTCCGTTTGCCATGCGTTTTTAAATGCGCCGTTTGCTGGGATCACCTGGCTGAGTAGATTTATTGCTCGGGGGTTGCTTTCCCTCGAATTTTAGGTACAATCCAGTATTGCCTTTTTTTTTTTCACACTTATTTTAAATTTATTATCTCTCTCTCTCTGATTTTGTTTTTGCTTTTTTTTTCTTTTTTTTCCCCCGCAGCAGAAGCAGGGACGCGGTGACAGCGCCGGATCGTGCCCCTCGGGGCTGCCCCGGCCCTGCTCGGCCGCCTTCGAGCTCCGCAGCCAGGACCGGGCTCCCCCAGCACCGAACCCCTCCTGCCGCCACTCCCCAGACCACCAAATTACCCCCTCCCCCTGCAACAGCCGGCCCTGCGGGAGGGGGATCCGCCCGCACCCCCGGCCGCTCCGCGCGGGGCCGACGCTGCCTCGGAGGAGGGGGGAGCTGGGCCGAGACCCCGGGATCTGCGGGCCGGGGGGACTTGCAGCAGCGACCTCTTTGCCCGACCTGTCCCCGCTGCTTCCCGCGAGGATGTAAAACTGGTCCCGTTTCCTCAGCCCCGGGAAAACCCAGAGGGGTTCGGAGCTGCGTCCCCCGGGATCGAATCCCCGCGATGCCCCCTCTGTGGGGGACGTGGGTATGGGGCCAGGGGAAGAGACTGGACTTTCCCAAATGGCTCAGATGGAAAAGGGTGCGGATTCAA